>NC_139484.1:30426489-39701489 GCF_008360975.1 Lichenostomus cassidix | reverse complement strand
CCTCCAAGGAACATGTTGATGGGGCAGCATAAGGAAACAGGAATGGCACAGAAAGTCATGCTTGGTTAATTGGAACATGTGAGAAGACTTGTAGTTTACATACTTACCATTTAGAGTCTTTCTTTGCAGTTTACAAAGAAACTAAAATAAAACCCCATCACCATATCACATAGCTTGTAGATACCAGTGCAAAACCTAGACAGTAAAAAAAAGTATATAATACTAGATTTTGGGGGAAAGGATTTGAAAACCAAAGGAGAAAAAAAATCCAGAACACCAGGATCCACAAGAAATCCAACTGCAGTTTTAGAGCTTCACTCCTAGGCTGCTCCTTTCCTTTTCCTTCACCTCTGGCAGCATTTTAAAAGCTGACATTGGCTTTTTTATGATGCCTGGGTTGTTACCACTGCAGTGGGATGAGCATGAAGCTGAAGTTAAAGCTTTAGTAACTTTTTCAGATTTTATTGGTAAGGTTGGAGGGGAGCCAGCTTCAGTGAAGAGAAACTCATAGCCAAAATCCCTCACCAAGTCCAATATGTTTTTATATGCAGATCCTTCCTTCATTACCTTCTTTTGCTTTGTTTATTCGATAACCCTCTGCTCAGAAAAGAGGTCAGCACCCATCCATTATGAAAGGACCATGTGTATTGCAGGACATCAGCCTGTTACTGGATAGGATAGCCAAAACCCTAAGCATCACATCCTAAAATGCCTACTGCCTTTTTTAGGTCACCTTAAAGCATTGACATTTTTAAGAAATAAACATTCCTTTGAGTTTTCAAGGAAAGGTCTCTGCAAAGTACAGAGTAGTACAAATCTCTGCAAGATTTGTCAGCTTTTGGTGGTTTTAGTATGTGTTTATCAAAAAAGTTCAGTCTGAAGATTTTTTTTTATTTTGCCCTTGTCCTTTCCCATCTTAAAGTAATCAGTAGTTTCTCAAGTTACTTCACAAACATGTTTTTAATAGACCATTTCAAGCATAAGGAGCAAGACAGGAGGCTCAATGTGATTGATATTTCTGAGAGAAGCCCAGAGAGACCAGGAGATTCTTAGAAAACACAAGGGGAATGACAGTATGGCATGAGTTCACATGTTACAATGAAGATATCTTTGTAATGTTATGTACATCTGTCGATGTCAACTTTGTTTGACCCATCTTGAGATTTCAAAAGAGGAGTTTCCTTTAGTCTTCCCAGCTTTATCTTTGCTTTTGGTTCAGGTTTTGCTCACAGAATCAGCACATTAGTCACATTCCTACACCATTCTAAACTTCTACACTACTTCTAAACCACAAGTAAGTGGGATCTGAGCCATCTGTGGGCCTTGTGATGGTCTTTTTCTAAATAGCTGGAATATTTCTTTCCTATTAAGATAAAAAAATTGTAATGGGGTGCTGTTTTGTATTTGATTTCCCTTAAAAGTCATGAAGTCATGTTTACTCTGCACATGCAAGATTTCTGGAATTTTGATGGCACTGGTTTCTGCACAAGGAAATTTCTGGTATTTCAATGGAGTTGGTAAAGAAATATGGTAAGACCACAGAATAAGGCATTTTTTTTCTGTGTTGTGCATAACTGAATGACCATTTAAAACACACTTTGTATTACAAAAAAAAAAAAAAGTAAAAGAAAAAAAAAGAAAATAAAAATATTCTAAAAGCAAGACAGAGAAAGTTATATTAGAGTTACTTTGTGCCCTCTCTTCCTGTGACCTTACTGTGCTGATCCACTGGTATCTTGACCATTTTATTTACTACTGGAGGATAAAAAACCAAATCCTTTCATGTTCTTGGAATGGCTCCAAAACAGAGCACATATTCCCTGCTGAAGGTGACCTGTTTAAAGGGGTGTTTATCCCTGCTAGATTCTGGTTTGCCATTATTAAAATGCCACAGCAAAGCATTTACTAGCTTTGTCCCTATATTTACAATACCTTTTGACAGAGATGTCTAAGAGCTTTAAACATATGCTTTAAACAGTGGTCGGTTGGCTCTGACATTTGTTACAAATCTTTTCAGAGGGCCGTGTGGAACTGTTCTAATCCGGGAAGAGCCACTGACTCGCTGTGTGATCTGACAGAGTGACATATCACTTGACCTCAGTCACAGCAGCTGTAAAGTGAAGTGGAAATGCAGGGAGAAAACCAGAGGATGCCTTTCGGCAGAGCTTTCTCGAGCAAATAAGTTTCAGATCTCCGGCTTGGCTTCTTTCTTATTCCTCCAAAAGTTTGTGATAAGTTTTAGATCAGAATCGGGTTTTCCAACATTTTTTTTTAATTCCTTTTGGCAGTGTCAAGCTGCCTTATGCAGTCACTTTATCCTGGGCGCTCGAGGTGAGACGACACACTGCAGCCTGGGGCGTACAGGTGGTCCGATGAGGGCCCCTCCCGGTGGGTCAGTTTTGCAGGGCGGAAGCAGAAGCGTTTCAGACAAAACTATTCCTCCTTTGCTGCCCCTCTCCGGGCCAGGGCCCAGCAGGGCGCGGGGCGCGCTGACCACCATCGGCGCCTCAGAACGGCCGCGCCGGAGCGCCTGGGCCTGCGCGGCCTGCAGGGGGCGCAGCGGCGCCGCTCCGCCGCCACGGCCCGGCCCGGAGACGGCCTTGCGGGGACAGCGGGACGCTCCGCACCCGGAACCCCCGGAACCCCGGGATCCTGCGTCCCTGCAGCCCCGGGGACATGGCCCACCCCCCGCACCCTCGGGACCATCGCCCTCTGCACCCCCGAGTCCCCGGCTCCCGCACCCCGGGACCCCGCCCCTCTGGACCTCGGGGTGTGAAGAGCGAGAAGAGGAAGGAAATCGTTTTGCTCCCAGTGATGAGCTCTTCGTGAAGTCAGAAAGAAACATTCCAGCTTTTCCCCCACGTTTTGGGTGGGAATATGGCGTTTGGTTTAGGGTTTTTTTATGTGGCTAATTTGTGGGGGTTACTGTTTATTTAGGTTTTGGTTTGGTTCGTGTTTTTGTTTTTATTTCGTGTTTTTGTTGGTTAGTTACTTTGGGAGTGCTGGAAAAGGCTGAAGATCCCGTCAGATGCAGAAGGCCATGTTTTCTGTGAGATAGCTGTGGATATTTTAAACAGCAGCTGAAACTCGATCCCGTTCAGACAACTCCAAATATGGGAGCTCGCTAGGAATCCCACACTTGGGGCAACAAGGCTTTCCCCTACCGAATTCCATAACATTGCGTTCAGATCTCATCTAGCACATGTCTGAGGATAACCTTAAACGAGAGTTCATGTTGCTGCCCATCCAGAGCAGTCACTTTTAAGCTTAGATTTCCTGCTATTTACTTGTGTCAAATCTTCCCCACCACAGCTGTTCTTCATACAGTTGGGTAGATCTTGAATTAGCAAACATCTGGAAAGCTACTCTAATTTGCATTTGGATGTCCCTCCTCTGCAAAGAAATTGTTGTTGGGCAGAATGCTTGTGCTGGTGCAACTCTTCACTTCCCAGGGGGAACCTCCCTCTAGTGAGCCTTGTTTTGGAGTGTGACCTGTCAAAGTTGAGATGTGGAAATGGAGGAGGGATAGCTTTTCCAGGTGATGAAATTTTAAAACAGACTTAGGGCTGCTGTAAAATGTTTTAAATCAAAATTTGTATAAATCCCATCTTAAGGGGAGACTAAGGGACAGACAAAAATGTCCAGCCTCCATCCTCAGGTATGTGACATGCCCAGATGACATGAGACAAGCTAAGCTGGAAATCAATGCACTAAGGGAGCCTCATGCCAGCCTACAGCCCAGTTTTTATAGCACAGCCTCTCCTGGAGCCACTTGGCACAGCCACTGGAGCTGACATCCTGCTTGAACTGTTCTGTCCCACTTGCATTCCTGAGCCATCAGACAGCAGCACGTGGATATGCAGGCAGCAGTCAGCAGTGCATGCCTAGCAAGTCTATTACAAAAATAGAAACACAATAGATTTTTCCATTTGCCAGTGTGTCTTTCCCAATCCTTGCTGTTTTATGCTGCCGGTGAAATATAGAGGCATCTGAGGTGCTGTGTCCCAGCTGGACTTGACCTACGCACATCTCAGGGTGTTCTGATATAGGTTTAGTTTAGGCAAAAGCAAATAATTTTATTTTGAGTCTACCCAAAAGTTTGAAACAATCATAATTGTGAATGGGGTGATGGAATGGGCCTTTTTCATAATTCTATTCATCATTTTCTTCATCTTTCTGTTGTATAAATCAGACTAAATCAGTTTGAAAGGCTCAAGCAATTACAAATCAAGGAATCTTAGCAGGGGAAGGTAAGCCTGCCACTTCCCTCAGCCATCTTACTAGTCTCTCATTGTCATTAGTGACCTGGCACCTAAGCCACAGACAGTCACACTTGGATATCTGATCTACTAATTTCACCTGCATCAGCAGTTGATGCATGACCACTAAAATCACCCTGGGCCAAGAGTACACAGTGTAGATCTCCTGCATAAGGCCATCACTCCCTTGGGATGGTTGCACCAACTCATGCAGTTTAAAATTTGATCTATAGGAATTGGTCCAATTTCTCTCTGACTGGTAGCAATTAGGTGATTATAATTGGACACTTCAACAGCAAACTGTAATTTATTGTGACATGTAAGCAGAAATAAAATCATTAATTTCTGTTTCTGATTTTCAGACAATTGCACGTGAATTGCCAATAGACCAAGAGCAGCTGAGGTCTATAAAATATTTTTTTCACTTTTAATTCATTATTTCATGCTGCTTTTTAAATGTGACTTTGAATTATCATTATGACTTCCTGTGTTTCTGTGAAGAAGGAGAAAGAACTGTTCTCCATTCCAGGGATATGTGATGTCATACCTGCTATTTTCTTTTCCATTTTTTTCCTATATCATCTTGATGGGATGTCTTATAAAGAAAAAAAAAAAAGAGTAAAAGATGATAACAGTTCTAGGAGAAACTCTTGAATCATTTATTCCAGCTTTCTCAATTAGACAAAGCAGCTTGCTGTGTATTTACACCTGACTTTTAATTAACTCTCGGGTGTTTGCAACAGCATCTTGGCAGTCCGAGAGAGCTCATGAAGCTGTTTTCCTCCACTAAGTAGCCTCCTGTAAGATGTGAAAAAAATAATCTGCAAATATTTTTGTGGTTCTCCCCCCTCCAATAGCTTCTAATCAGTATGAAATGTGAAAATACCATTTCTTCTAAACAATAATATATTTGATTGTATATAAATTGTATTTTCATATGCTTTTTCCAGATCAAAGTATAAGAAACAATATATATGTTGCCTCTGAAAGGGGCAGAGTTTCTCTAGAATACTACTAGAGTTTCTCTATAATGCTACTTCTGTAGACTTTTTAAGGGTCTCTGTTCTGGTGGTATCCAGCAAAATAATTTGCTTCCGTGACTTCTTTTCCTCCATGTCTTCCCTTTAAATTAAACCAAAGCCAATTTTGCCGGACTGCTTCCCTTGAGAGGAAGGCTGCAATATGCATCTATGCCAGCCAAACAGCCTGCTAATTCCCTGTAATATTGTATCTATTATCTCAGACACTGCTCAGAAGACTATATAAAAGAGCAACAGCATTTGTGACCAGCCGCACAGTAAGTGTATTAAAAGTTCATCCTTCCTCCCGCAAACATATTTAAGTTTGTTTAATACTATAGTATCTGAAAGAAGTTCAGTCTGTATTTTTTTTATGACAAAGCAGAGCATGTTTGAAGGAATGGATATGTTGTTAGTTCAGATTGCTCCTAGGTCTTGGACTCTCTGACTTTTGACACCAGAGACTAACACAGTGTTTCAGTTGCAGAAACTGCACATTTTGAGTGGTAGGGAAAATATAAAGGGGTCTTGAAAACACTTGTGTGGCAGCAGCTGTCATCATGGACCAAATCCCAAAGGGCAGATATGCATCGCACTTGCCACCTTAATCTTTGTGCTGCTGAATGTCTGATCAGCCAAGTCAAAGTTCCTATTCTCTAAGGAGGGTTCTTTGGGTCACTTACTGATGTATTTATTAATGCAAACTATCTGTTCAGCAATGATAGGAATTTTATAAGGTCTTCTTAACATTGTTCTACTTTTGCACATCTTTTTATGATCTTCTGCATTTTTCCCTCTTTAGCTTTTGTGCTGAAAAATTCTTAAAAAATAGTTATCATACTTCTAGCAGACTTTTCCTGCTTCTTAATGAGAAGAAATCTTTGGTTTTTAGTAAAATCTGTGGATCTGTTTGGAAAAGTCTTTTTTCAAAGAGACAAAATTTTCATTGGAAAGCATAATATTCTGGTTTGTCTTGCTTAGAACTTAGTCTACCTTTTAATTGCTGTTACTTTTATTTTGTCTGCAACAGTGTAAACATCCTTGCACTTTACTGAACGGGGAAATAGCATGCTAATTTCACATTGACTTTGCACTTATTGGTGTAGTGAAGGCTGTTATTCTAAAATGCAAACACTCCAGTAAAAACTAGTCTATAGCTGCCGCACCTTGAACCTGGCAACAGAACTTCCCCAGAGCCTACTTGAATCACCTTCCTCTGCCTCAGAGAAGAGTCTTGTTTCTTCATGTGCTTCCTGGATGCTGAAGTTCAATGTTACTTTTTTTTTTCCTTTTCTGATCAATATCTCATGTATGTGGACATTTAATTAACTTTACTTACAAACAAGTATGCCAATGTATGACTTCCACTGCCTCTTCTTTGAAGGTTAGTGTGAAATCTGACTGGGGAAGTCTCTGGTACCATCCTTTACCTTCAGTGTTGTGAAAATGCAAGGGATTTCAACACCTTGGCTGCCTGAAGTGCTGAGAAGGTGTAGGCATAGTGGCTCTGTGGGCCCACATCTTAAACCAATGGCAGAATGGTAATAATAATAATAATAGTAATAATAATAATAATAATAATAGTTGATACATCTTAAGTATAAAAGGAATAGTTGCTCAGGTCTCTGATTTACATACACGAAGAAGAAACTGCCTGCACGCATCCTTCACTGCCATGAAAAGATGGTACTAGAACACAACCTTACTAACTCTTAGCATCCCACATACATGTCCACAGCATCTCTGAAGGGAAAGAATTCTTTCAGGACACTGAAACAAACACAAAATGTTAGAGGAGCCAGAATTTAATAACAGTAAGCAATATCAGATCTGTACTTTCAGTTCAGTCTTGTACTCTCCATGAAAGTCTATGAAAACCTCTGATAATTTTATATCCTGTAATTTGCCACCACATCCAGTAGCACTTGGTAGTTCATGGCAATGGCACTAGCTGGCAGGATCCTGTTCAAAGCTAAGCTTCCTGTAGTTCCTGGAAGAATCTTCTTTTGGGATCGGGTTGTGTGAATTCAGTTCCTTGCCCATTTAACTGTGCAGAGCTCCAGAAGCAGCAAGGTCCCCCCGTTTTAGTTTACCCATAATTCATTTCTTAGCCCTATCAGTCTAGTGTATTTGTAATCTACTGTACTGCTACTCCATGAAGCAGTCTGGGCTGCCAGCTACGAGAAAACATTAATGAGTGGCTGCTGTGCATACAAAGGGGAATGGCACATGCCTAGAGCAAAGAGGAAGGTTTCCTGGGCATCCCCAAGCAAAGTGTACTGGTGAGTGCTAGGACACTTTAAGCCACCTCTTCCTCTGTCCTCCCTCTGGTCCTTCACTGAGCCCTGCCTGCAGAAGGTTGTATTTCTGTTCTGCCTTGAGGCAGCTCTTCCCACTTATGTAGGTAGCCAGCTTGTTTTTCCTACAGAAGGAGGACTCATGCCAGTTTGACTCTTCTGTCTAAAACATCAATGACATTAAGCAAAGCATCTGAATTATCAACAAAAAAGGATTTTTTATTCCACGCAATTTGGGAAGTGAACACCACACCAAAGGTGGAAAAATTAAAATATAATACTGAAAGTATTCCCCTTCCAATATTAATAATATTAATGGAAATACGAATATTTTATCTAATGACTGTGATGCCTAAAGTAGGCAGGTTGATGAAGTTTGCCCATGAGATAAAGCTGTGAAACATTGTCAACATATCTGAAGTCAGAGACAACAAAGAAGGTCAATTGGGTAGTCTTGGGTACATGAAATTCAGTCATAACACCAGATCATGCTCTTGCATACTGATAGTATTTCTCTTATGAGCTGGGACTCTATCCATTTGAAATGATGACCAAGAAGTGGCATGGGCCTGTGCTGCTTGTCCCTGATTCGGCTGAAATCTCAGTGCTATATAACTCTGCTTTTGGGTCTTGCCATTTTAAAAGGCACCCTGACAGCTGATAGACTAAGAGCATAGCTCAGCAGGCTCCCTGCTTACTGTGTGTCACAGCTCTCGGTGGCCTTGTCACAGGTTGCAGAAGGCAAGTGGTAGATAAATGGCAGTGCTGCCATTTATCGTCACTGAATTCATCGTCACACATTACGTTCAAAGGAGAAAGGCAGACTTTATCACTCCATGGAGGAAGCAGACTTTCTACATGGCCTGTGTTGTTTCTGCTTTGCATGGCTTGAGAAATAGGCTCATTGAATTTTTAATCTGAGGTAATGTTTTAAATTTGGTAATATTAAAGACATTTGTTCTTTAAAATGCCCTCTGTTTGTCTCTTTAGTAGCCCTTTCTCCAATAGGACATGATGAAGACTGGTTTTAAGAAGAGGGCCTAAATATGGCCAAGAGGAGGGAAATACCATGTGTGAAGCAAAAGTGCATAAACCTGCCTCTCTGTTTCCAAGATGTGTCTCATGGGGCAGTTTTATGATCCCCATCATAGCTACTGATGCTTGTCCTGAAGATAGATAGTCTGTTATGATCTTTCATGACAAAATAGCTACAACCCCTTTCTGGAGTTAGTAAAAAATCTTCCTTACCAGCCAACCTTCAAGTGTATCTCTGCAGAAGGACATAAACCCCAGCAGGATTCCCTTATCACGTAGCATTAACTGACGTGATGCTGTCATTTTCGATATGTGTGACTTCTTGCCTCCAACCCCCCTGCTGAGATCTCATGTTCCTCTTTTCCCCAGGGTCATGTTGTACACAGAGTCCCCACTGTGGCTTTGCTCTGCTGGGTCAGGGGAAACATGAGATGACAATTTACCTTTTTTTATAAATGGTTAAATGTAGAGAAGACAAAAAAAGAAAGGTGTTTGTGGATTTCATCTTCAAGGCAAAATTTATAAACTGGGGAAAATTGCAAAGACAGACCCTCTCCAGGGCTTTTGACCTCCTGTACCTTTAAGAGAGGAGTAGCAGGGTGGTGTCTTACCGGCTCTGTAGCCGTTCCAGATTTTAACCATTTTCTTCTGAATAGCAAATATGTGTGTCAAAGAGTGCAAAAGATTCTTGTATTTTTCCAGTTGCAGCATTGGAAAACTTTTGTGTGTATATATAAGATCCAGCATCCACGCAGGTTGGTGGTGTTTTCTGCAACTTTTTGTAAGTTTGGGGAAAACTTAATAAGTACTGTTTCTCTTTCTTTCTTTAAAAAAGACAAGGAGAGAAAGCCTGCATTTTCTGCCATTTCCCAAGAGGCTTTTTATCTGTTTAAACCAACTAGGGATTTTTCACATATTGACATAAGCATTCATTTGCTAATTTGCTGGACATTAAACTGCACAGCATTCTTGAATGAGACTGGAATACTTGGGTACTTAGTGCTGCTCAGACCCTGCATCACTCCCAGTACACATATGGTTTTCCTCCTCTATCTCCTAGATAAAAGTCACTGTTTGATCGCCTTAAGGAAAAGAATGAGTTAAATGGACCAATATTCTAGCGTTGGCTCTAAAACTGGGCCTTTTCAGAAACTCCTCAGCACCTGCAGCAGCTAGGTCATTTGCACATACATAAATAAATAAATTAACAATGAATAAATAATTTAATCCCACCACACAATGCCACCTTGCAGATCTGATCCTTTGCTCCCAGTGAATTTGTCCATTCCTAATTCTTTTTGATAAAGTCCTCAGATACTTGCTGACTGTCAGTCTAATTTTCTTATTGTTTTCGCTTGATTAGTTCTGTATGACCTAAGGTCGCCCTTAAAATCCACATCTCTCGTGAAGACTCCGAAAGGCCTTCTTTTTTTCAAAGGGATGGAAAGTGCCTGCCATTTCTCCGGACAAAAGCCTGGAAGGTTTTCAGTTATTAGCCTCCTGAAGCAGCCCTTTCGCTCACCCAAGCGCAAAAAAAACTCATTAGGGGGCACCTTTCTTTCTGGCTTCTTTATCCGATGCATGTAGGGTTTACGTGTTTCAAGATTTGGAGGTCTTGGATGAATTCGGACAGCCTCGCTTTTAACCCGGCTGGACTGTGGTTATGCCCACCACAGACATTTGCAGCAGCTCCATGCCCTTAACCACCTGGAGGTGCTTCATCTTTCTAAAAGCTGCTTTGCACCCCTCTTTGTGGTGCTGCTGCACTGGGAAGGCCCACTCACACAGTTGGTGCCTGCCAACACATTATATCTGGGCATCTTGCCCTTCAGAGGGCATGTGCAAAGCTGCCTGCTCCTGCATTCACTCGAGCTGACAGAGGTTATAAATCAGAGCAGCTTCTGATCTGCTGTACTTGAATGGTGCTGCCCAGCAACACCACACCTGTAGTTACCTCTTGAGAATTAAAATAACTGGAAATTATACTGGCAAGTATTACAGTAACAAATGTTGCTCTCTTGCCTGGGCTCTGGTATTTTGTTAAGAAGAGACTGCATGTAATTGAGAAAAGACTTAGGAGCAAATTGATTTTTTTTCATTCGTAAAAGGGCTGCCTAGTGTCCTTGGTGAGAGACCTCAGTTGAGCCTGGGATCTGAATCTAAGAGGAGAATGATGCACAGAAATAGAAGGAAAATAAGCAGATCCAAAAAATGTAGGTGGAAGATAACCCAGGCAGGTATAGAAAAACAGGTGTCTTGCTCCTGCACTATGACTTTATGGTCCTGAAGAACATCTTGTCTTCCACTGGGTTAGAACTGACTGTCATCCCTCTGGGTTAAAGTTCAGTGGAAAAGCTCAGGGCTGAGGTCCTACTTCCAAGCATGCAGGTACAGTTTTGTGGCCACTGATCTTTGTCCTGGCTATTTGCAGGGATAGTGTCTTCGTTAGGTTGGAAGAATGGATCATTATGGCCACTTTTTTTCCAGACCTGCCAGCTCCTATGATATATCTGCAATACCAACACTTTACTTCAATCTGGTTTTCCTCTGAAGTCTGAATGAGGTAGCACTCAGTAAAGTAAAGGAAGCCATGTGCATAAGGCTGAACTTATGTGCAAATCCTTGCAGGGTCAACCCTGCATTATCAACAATGCATAATCTGCATTATTTTTTCCATTGGCATAAATGTTGAGGAGCGATTAGTTGGATATAGTGTCAGGTAGCATGGAAACTATGTGATCTACTCCATAGTACAAAGTAATATTTACATTATGGTCTGAAGAATGGCAGAAACAAGAAGAAATGAGAAATTAGAGAGGAATTTTGGACTGCAACCTGGCAGTAATCATGGAGTCATGAAATGGTTTAGTTTGAAAAGTACATTAAAGATTATCTAGTTAATCTTGACTTGGGGTCCTTTGTCAGTGGGGTCCTGCTTGCACTTTCTAATCTGTCAAAATTCATTCCACTCCTTGTAAACTGGTTAATCTCATCTCCTGGAAAACTTCAGAGTTACAGTGTGTCCTGGAACACATCATTGGGACCGCATAGAAATTGTGATATTGTGATGTATTAAATCTGTAGAGGCCTCTGAAGGCAGCAGAAGACAACCCACAAGGACAAATTGTATCAGCATGATTACAGGAAGAGTATTTTTTATAGTTATTTTGCATTACTTTCTTTTCCTATCTCAAGCTCTACAGGAGCATTTTAAACTTGCTGAATAGACACTATGCAGTGGTAAAGGAGTTTGAAGACTGAGATGTAATTAACTCACAGGGTCTCCTTTAGGAGACAATGTATCTTATGTTGAAGTTGTAAAACAATTCAACCTTGGAAATCATGGTAACAATAAGGCTGAACCATGATGGGTGGTGACATCCCTGGAGATCCATTATTACCCCTTGTTCATAGGATTTTCTATCTGAGCAAGCATCATTTAGCAGTCCAGTGTCTGTTAGCATGTTAGCTATGATCCTTAGAAAAATTTCTGATATCATCAATGACTATGCTGGGAGTTTGCTGGATAAGTATAGAGTTATTTGGCTAATAATTAGAATAAGTTCCCATTTTTCTTCAAAATAATAATGATCTATTGTTGGGGCTGTCCTGTGCAGTGCCAGGAGTTAGACTTTGATGATCCTTGTAGGTCCCTTCCAATTCAGGATATTCTATGATTCTATAATTTAGTGTCATTACATTCTGTCTACAATCTGATTACAATCATGACACATTCTTTTAGAGTATGAAGGGAAGGTTAGACAAACAGTCTGAAATAGCCCTGGAACTCTAATTATGAACGAGGACAACACATTGGATTTTCAGGAGTTTGTGAGACTTTTGGCTATTCCTTGAGCTCTGTGTATTTTCCCAATGCCAGACATTGTCTGTTCTGAAAAGGAGCTGATTATTTAAGATTATGTAGAAGCTCAGCAGTGATTCTGATATGCTGGTGGTCATGTGTGAGCAAATATAATTTCTTTCAGTAGCGAAAAAGTGGTGGCTGTGAAACTGTGTTCTAACATGGTGCACTGTTCCAAAAATGGAAAGAAACTAGATGAGAAAGGAGTTTGGCACCAAAATAGCACCTTGTCTAAGCATAATCTCTCATTCTAAAATGCATGAAGCACAAGCTTCAGCAGCAAAACTGGTTGCTGATGAATTCTAAATAATAATAAATGCTTTTTCTAAAGAGGGGTTTAAAGATTGGCTATGCTGTGAGGTAGCTATTTGTAATGAAATGCCAATTCCTAAGTACACTTATGAGAGCACATCATTATTCTCTTCACTCATGTTAGCAGCCAGAGCTGGTAAGATTTCAGGGACTGTAATAAAGGAAAGGAGAGAAGAATTCATTTCCATTTAAAGCAATGGCAAAATTCACCCCTAGTATGCATGGGTTTAAGAATATTGATTTTCTTATTTTATGTGTAGATGTTTTATGCATGGAGTTCTTGAAGCCCTTTGCTTCATGGTGGCAAATGTGGCAGGGGAATAACATGGCTGCAATTATGCAGACATTTTGGAGCAAAACGAGTGCTGTGGAGGGGCTCAGGCTTCTGAGTTTGACATTTTGACAACCAGATTGGCCTTCGGTGGATGGCTGGAGGGAAATAGTAAATAACCCATTCTTCCCCACATAAAATTCTTTCCACCTGTACTGCAGTACATGCAACTAGTATGTTAAAAGTATCTGTCAACTGAGATTTGTCTTCAGCTGTTTCAGTTCAGTGGCTGAACTTGTCACACCGTCTGACTATGTAGCAGGCACACAAAAAACAGGATCTTTTTTATTTCAATTAAATGTGATATTTTAGCATGGAGATGTCTAGCCCCTTTGAAATATCTGAGCAGATAAATTAGGCTACTTGCCAGGCAACAATGAGGGTGGGATTCAGCTGCTCTGATTTCTCCCCTACCTGTATATCTGAATCTGACCTATTGATCCTACATTCCCTCCTGATTCAAAGGGAAAATATATATATTCCAAGGAAAATCTGCTTATTTTTTAAGGGAGAAAATAAAATCAGTCTGATAAATTATTCTCTGGAGGTGCCTATTTATCCCTCTTGACTAGAAAGATTGCATAGAAGGATTAATTCATTCTCAGACCTTTGCCTTTGAGACAGCTAACCGGTTTATGTCAGATAGTCATAAATTTCAGTATGTTCTTCTATTACCAGACCACTGAAAAGATTTTTCCTTTGTGGTATGGTCTTGTTTTACGACAAAGTAATTTTTCCAAATACATGAATGAAAAAGTCTCTTTGGTCCCATTCCATCCTTGTATTGTAGTCTGGTAAGAAATGAAACTTGTCAGCATTCTGGCTGTGCATTTGTCGACCTAAAGCATACTATGCCCTCATCTTATGTCCTGGCCAGCTGTGATGGGATGCTCAAAGGCATTCTGTGCCCTACCAAATTATTGTAATTTTCCTGAAATAAAGGAATCTTTGGGATTTTTTTCTGTTTGGTGTTACAATGCCTGGAAAACTTTTTGAAAGGCCTTTAGGAAGCTGGATGCTGGCAGCAGGAGTTACTTCTCTGTTCCAGAACTCCAGTCTCAAAATCCCTGTAACTTCCTGCTAAAACACGGAGAAGTTTAACATTCTGTCTCTCTGTTTGATCTTAATCTGAAAAGGCAAATTGGTTATAAATCTTCTCTGGAAGAGCTTCATAAAAAGTTGGCCAAATACAGCCCAAAAATCCCCTTTTCAAAGCTGCTATAAATTAACATAGAATATTCCCATGAATAGCAGAACAGCATTTGTGTTCTCCCAGTTGCCTATCCTTCTAGCTATGTCATACACTTATCCTATGGATGCATATCTTTTACCTACTTGTTGCTTGGCATGTCCAGTAGTCTAAGTTGCTTTGTGAAGGGGTGGTAGAAGCTCTTTCTGAGCGTATAAAGCAAAGCTGATTGTAACACAGTTGCCAACTGTACATAACATGCAACAGACTAAGAAAATCAAGGAAAATTCTGCCCCTCTGCTCCACTCTGATGAGACCCCATCTGGAGTGCTACGTCCAGTTCTGGGTTTATTAGCACAGGAGGGAGATGAACCTGTTGGAGCAAGTCCAGAGTGGGGCCACCAAGTTAGAGAAAATGGGGCACCTTTCCTATGGGGAAAGGCTGAGAGAATTGGAATTTTTCAGTCTCGAGAAGACAAGGCTTTGGGGTGACCTAATTGTGGCTTTCCGATACCTGAAGGAAACCTACAAGAAAGATGGAGAGAGACTATTTACAAGGGCATGTGGTGACAGGAGAAGGGGGGATGGCTTTAAACTGAAAGTAGGTTTGGATTGGATATTTGGAAGAAACTTTACTGTGAGGGTTGGGAGTCATTGAAACAGGTTGCCCAGAGAAGTGGATGCCCCATCCCTGGAGGTCTTTAAGGCCAGATTGGCTGGAGCTCTGAGCAATCAGGTCAAGTGGAAGGTGTCCCTGCCCATGACAGGGAGGTTGGAACTAGACAGTCTTTAAGGTCCCTTCCAACCCAAGCCATTCTATTGATTCTATGATTGATTTCGTGGAAAGAAGATACAAAGCTGCAGCATGGAGAGTTGCAAATAGCTTTTGAGAAGATGTAATGTTTGGTGAAGAGCAGCATGGCATGTTTCTGCTTGGAACCTCCTCACCATGGAAAGATCATTTGACATCATACAGTTGGATCAGCTCCTCCATATGCACACAGATGGAGGTTGGCCTTTCCTTTAAGTGTAGATTGTTGTGCCTAGTAACGGAGCTTTTTCTTGGAGAAATAGTTTATGCACTGAATACCAGAGGCAGAAGGACCTGTTCTGTACATGACTTCACTTTCAGGATCAGCGTAATTGTGTGTTTAAGACAAGATTAGGTTATTTTCTTCTCATGCATCTTTATAAACATGTGGCTGCATAGTTGAACTAATACCATGAGCCTAAGGAGCCAACTGAGATATGTATCCCTTACCTATTTGGCAAGCTCTCTGATGATGCAACTCCACCATGTCTTCTTCCTGTGGAAGCAACTATAGCTTCCTGGATGTTCTGGAAGCTTTGCCAACTGCGCTAGCTAAGGATATATGTACAGTATATGCACATGGGTAACAAGCATTTAGGAGTCTCTTGTTTGCTTCAACATACTGTGCTTTCTGCAGACAGTGATTTGTAAACAGTGGTACCTTTATCATAATTGTACTAGTTTTCCTAGATCTTTGCTGTCTAGCAGGTTTTGACATTATGCATCAAATTATGTACTCTTGCTCATACTTTTTGTCCAATTACTTTCTTGCCTTTTCCAGACATCAAAGAGAATTTACAATAATAATTACAATCACAATTATTACAGTAATATTTATTACAGTAATTATTTATAATAATTATTAAAATTTTTTCAGTAATAAAACTCTAAGAGTAATTTTTTCTAATTTCTTTAAGAGAGGAGAAGGTACTGTATGAAAAAACAGTTTGTGGCATAGAAAAATTATTACTACATCGTATGCTGAAAAGGCATTCTGTAGAGGAATATGAAAGACTCAGGTTATATTGATTCCCTTAGAACATTCTAATACATAATTGTGTTATAGGGCATATATCTGTCTCAGGGTTTCCTGAGGTTCTTGAAGTTTTGCATCTGTTCTGAGTGAATGTCTGTAATCCCTGTTACACTTTTGTCATTTTGAAGCTGTGTGGGGTTTGTTCAATGTGTTTTGTTGTTATTGTTCCTTCTATAGACCCCAGTCCTGAAACCCCAGCAGCAATTTGATAGTAAGAGTAAATTATTTCCACACTACCACCTTTAGGAGAAAAGCTCTGTACTCTAATCTTTACTCACAGTTATAGTGGTGTCACCTCTTATAGTGAGTAAGGTTGTACAGGTGTATCAAAAACCTGTCAGGTGTATCAAACCATCAGGTTGCCATAGGATACATTAAAGGACGTTTTAGTTTGGGGGAAAAAGTAAAAAAGAACAATCCTATATCTTAGTCACAAAAGACTTAAAAGCCTTTAAAGGCTAATCCCTATGAATTCTTCTGCTGGAATGGCACTAATATGGCATGTTTGGGAAGTTATGAGTATCTAACAAAGCCACATGTAAACAGATAGTAACCAAACCACACTAGGAGTTACAGAGAAAAACTAAACTGAATCCAGGTGTATTATGGAAGAGGATCTGTATAGGCCTTACTACATGTGTAGTACACAATGGTATACACATGATCACAGCAGAGGAGAATGAGGGGAGGTACAGAAGCCAAAGTCTCCACTCCTCCCTATCTCTGAGAAAGCACTGAAACCATGTCACATCTTTCTGCTTGCACCTCTAAAATTAGCATCTCCTTCAAGTTGATATCTTGTGATCAAACCCTCCCATGGCAGGATACCATCTAATCTCTCCTTTGAAAGATTGAACCAGGGCAGTGTTTCCTTCAAAGAACACAGAAATTGCTTTGCAAGGGCAGAGTAGTTATGAGAAGGTGCCCCCAAAGAGGGACACAGTTTTTAGCCTTCATCCTTGAGACTTCAACTTCCAAGAAGAATGTCTAAGCCTCAGGCTGGGAGCTAAGGGCAGGGAGATGGAGGCACAGACTATTGAATCACAGTGAGGCACCTTCTGCCATCATCCATATCTTAAGGGTTCCAGTTGGACTGCGCCCTACTCTAAATACCTGCACCCTTTATGGGACTGAAAGCATAATTTTGATGCTGAAATTCACAAGAGACAGAGATGAGCTCAGAGCTCAGGCACTGCCTGGTTTCCCCAAAGCTAGAAGGAGATCAAGACTCTCTAAATAAGATACTACAGTGTGAGCTGGTGTAAATCCTTCTACATGCTCTGGGTTAAGCCCTCAGCAGGGGTAAAAATAACTTTATAATGTTCACTAAAAGCAGAAAATCTGAGTCACAGACCCTGTAATGAATTCTCTGTTGCCTTGAAGGACTCCCTTGTTTGAAGTGCCTCATTTTTTAAATTACACAATAATTATGTAGACTAGGAATGTACTAGGTGTTGTATTCTTACAGTAATCAAAAATTAAATTGTCTTTTTCTTTTCAGAGCATACATGCTAAAGTTTAGATTTCTAGTTATCAAAAGTGGGGTTTTTCAGCCTAACTAGTTGTATTACTGCTGATGAAGCATAATGCACATTTCAGTTACTGTAGCTTGAAGATGAATGTTAAACAGTCTGTTTCCTATACTGAATTTAATATTCTGAGTTTGAACCTTCCAAACTACTCCTCTTTCTTCCTGTGTGATGTTTCATACAGTAGTTTTCAATTGTGTTTTTTCTCATCTTTTAAAATGGGTTTTGTTTGTTTTCAATGATGTTTTCTCTTAAAATTAGTTTTGTTTAATATGCCACTCTATATGCAGTATGTTATGTGGGTAGGTATCCAAGTTTTAACCTTACATACATATTAAAATGCCTTTTCTTAAACTTCTTTCCATAATCACTTTTCTCTCCAAGAGAATTCAGTGTTCTTACAGGAAAGTTTGCTAGAAATAGACATGCTGATGTGAGACTCACCCAAGGCAGGAGACAAATCTGTGAAATCAGATGCTACATCTCAGCAAATATGAAACTGTTGTCTGGAGGGTTTCTTTCGAAAAGTCTGCCTTTGCAAAAGGGTTGCTGGACAAGCCTGCAGCTGCTTCAGTAGTATATGCAGACCATATTCTAATATGCAGACTGTTCCACAAGCAAACAGAAGGTTTCCTCCTCCTTATGCTTGATTTACTTTATAATGGAAAAACAATCCCCCTGGGCTTCTAGGCACTATCTAATACTTTCAAAGAACGTGGTAGAAGGGCAGTAAGCTGATCTGATTGGAGTGATCATTGTACCCTGGTACCTAAGACCCTCTGCTCTCCTAAGCACTTCTGGCACAATCTTGGTCAAATCGTGCAGGCTGATCATATCCATACCACTAGGAAGCCAACTATCATGTGCATCACTAATGGAACAGATCTGTAATTAAGAGTCTTTGTCGGTGCAGTTTCTCCTTTTTCCCTGAGTTGCTCCTTTCAAACTCATGGCTCAGCCTCTATAGATGTGCTGATGCAATTGTTTGTGGTCCAGTGCAGGAAGCAGGGTGACTCACCCAAAGTACAATGAAAATACTCTTTTCTAGTTAGCTACTGACCTGATTGATCATTCACCATTAAGATTTTTAGCTAAGCAGGTGCATAGTACAAAATCTAGTATTTTGGGGGCTTTGGGAACTAAAGTGGCTTATTTTCAGGCACAACCCTCTTCTGATCATTCCCTGTGATAGCTGCTGCCAGACACCAGTAAATGGCACTCCTCTGTCAGATGAAGAGCATTGTCAGCCCAGACAGGCACCCCACCTGGGAGCAGGTACAGCCTTTAACAGGCTCAGCACAGGAGACATCCAGCTCCTACCTGCTCCCACCAAAGTTGGCAGATGATGCTCATGGCGGAGCTAAAATAAATCCAAGGGGGGAGAAAAGGCTAAAAGTCTCTGTCCTATAGGCACAGAAATGTAAAATAAAATAAAATGAGCTGAACCTCTGTCAAAAGAGAGAGGATGCCTGTTCTACAGGAACTCTGTGCCCCACTGCCTATGCAGATCCACCTGTGGGCACAGAGCGTGACATAGACGTGTGGATCTGAGCTGGGAAGGCAGCTCAGCTCCCATGTCCAGTACAGCTAACTTTAGCAAATTCCAAGATAATTTCGGGACCAAAAGCTGGGGGAAGAGCTCAGAGCCCTGAAAGAGTGGAGGGAGGGAGACTTTTATCCTAAAGTCATTGTAAAGCCAAAGAGGGGTTTATCCTCTGCAGCTAAATGAAAATGAAAAGAAAAAAAAAGAAAGTCCAGGATAGCAACATTGGAGAGACAAAGACTGTCATGGACCAGTGCGAGTTTGCAAAATTATATGTAAATTACCCCAGTTTTGACCATGGTGGCCCTCTGCTAATCCTGGAGAGAAAATCTACTTAGCAAAGGAAAGTTTTGTTTAATTTGGTTAACAAGGGCCAAAATGCTGAATATATTTATATTTTCAGGAAAACACTATATCCTTAATGCTTCAGTAACAAAGTGGGATCACAAGAGCTTAATGCAAACAGAATAAAAATCATGTGGCATTTTGTCTGTATTCTGCACTCAATGCTGGTAAAAATGAGCATTGGACATGTGTTTTCATAATAGGCACCAGCCATTCCTGCTGCTGAATGTGTTTGGCTAAGCCCATATTGTTCTGTGTACACTGACCAAAGGAGAGGTTCCCTCCAGATTTACCCTCCTAAAGGTGTCCCGAGGAAATGAAAATGTTTTTGTCTCCTCCCTGGCTGACTCCTCACGTCATCCCGCCATATGACCTTTTCCCCACTGATCTGGAATAGGAGCTTTTCCTGTATTTACAGGTTAAATGGAAGATACACATTCCACTTTTTACTCATTGTAATGAAGATCTTTTTGTCTGTCTCTGAATAAAGGGTCGGGTTGGTTTACAAATTGTGGGTCAGCCCATTCCGCGACCTGGGCAAACAGCCCAGGTCAAATCTCCTCAAAGCCTCCCCACCCAATTGGAATAAGTTAATTTACCCCTCGACGGCTCCGGCCCCGCCGGGCATACCCGGGTTGCCCTGCTTCCCCAGGCTATGGAGACACCCAGGACGCTTGGTTCAGGTGGGGCTGAAGTTGCCCCTTCGGGAGGGAGCCGTGCCTGGAAGGACTCGCTCCCAGGAGCTTCCATCGGTTTTATTCTCTGCGCCCCGCACCTCCTCAGCAGCCGCCTCGCCTCCCCTCCCCGTCCCGTCCTGCGCCTTCACTATTATTCATCCTCCTCTTTACAAGCTGCGCCGCAGAAAAATTCCCCGGCAAAGCACACGGGAGCTGTCGGTGCTGTTCGGACACGTGGCACTGGAGCATCCCTCCACGGGCCCGTGGGAGGGCAGCACCCGCGGGGTTCGCGGAGGAGTGGAGCATCCGCCACCTCTGGGGCACCCCGGGACTCCCTCCCAGCCTCCGGCGACGGCCTGGGAGCAGAGCACGGGCGGTACCGACACCCGGGCCGTCACGCCCTGCCCCGCCTGCCCGACGCGCCAGCCACGGCCGGTGCGCGCAGCAACCTCCCTGGCCCTCTCGAACCACGTCTCGCTTGTGGCTTTTTTTTGCCCTGGGTGGATGCGTGGGGAGATTCCCGCCGCCACCCGAGGAAGCTCCCTCACGGAAACAAAAAGGAGCGGCGGGTATAAACGTTTATTCCAAGGCATCACTTGTACAGGCACTGCACCCGGTGGTGGGAAGACGAGCGAGTGGGGCCAGCTCCAGGTCATCGGAGAGGGCGAGCGGGGGCAGATCTGGTCCCCCCGGGACTGTCCTCGCCCTTCGGGACCCCCGCGCATCTCCCTGCCCCCGGCGGCCTCCCCGTGCGTAACCAACAGTGTCCACGGTTATAAATAGGATTTTTTTTTTCCAGGCGGGACGAGTCTCTATAGCATGGAGGGGTGCTGGCCCGGGGGCAGCCCGAAGGCGTTGGGGTGGGAATGGCCGAGGAGGTTGAGGTAGTGGCGGTCCAGCCCCTGCACGGATGAGAGAAAGGTGCTGCGCTGCTGGCCGGGGCTGGCGAGGGGTACGGCGGCGCTGGGCAGGTGGTAGGGCAGGGAGGGGCTGCGGGCGGCGCCGTGCCAGGGGAATGCCCCCCCCGAGGGTGGCTGGAGCACGCCCTCGGCTGGACTGTGGACGTGCCCGGGGCACTCGGGCCCAGGGTGCAGCTGGTAGGAAAAGTCCGGCTCCGGGAGGGAGCCCAGGGAGGTGAATAGAGGCTCAGTGACGAAGCGCGCTTTGGACTGGAGAAAGGCCAGGATGCGGGCGTACTTGGTGTCTTTGGTCTCCATCCTCTCCACCGTCGTCAGGTAGTGGACCAGATTCTTCATACATTCGTGGTAGCCATAGTGGAAGTAATTGGCGAACTCAGAGAGCAGCTCTGCTGGAAAGGAAAGGGCAGGGAGTCGAGCTACTCAGGGTCCGTCTGGGAGAGGAGAGGGGAAAGCCACCCCCAAGCCGCGAGTGGCCCGGCGCGGGCCGCGGGAGGTCCCTCCCGCCCACCTACCCTTCTCCCGGCCGCGGGGAAAGTCCGCCGAGTGCAGGGCCCGCAGGTACTGCACCGTCATCTCCAGGATCTCCGCTTTCTCCAGCTTCCCCGAGCTCTGCAACGGGCAGGGGCAGGTGGGCATCAACTGTCCCCTGAAAGTGCTCTGCGTTCCGCCGGGCCGCCCCCTAACCCCGCCGTATCGGGGGGGATATCGCGGCGCACCGGGGAGAAAAGGGCGTAGGGGCTGCTTCCCCCCGCCTACCTGTTTGGCCAGAGCCATGGGCACCGTCTTCCCCAGCTCGGTGAGGCAGCGGTTGATGCGGTCCCTCCTCCGCTTCTCAATCACTTTGTGGGAAACCGGAGTCCTCTGCAAAATATATGGGGCGCGTTAGTGGGGGGAAGAAGAAAGCAGATGGATCCAGTCTCGCCGGGACAGCCGTCCCCGTCTCCGGTTTGGACCACTCCGGGGAAGCCATTTCCCACCCCGCTCCGAACAGCGATGCCGGGCGCGACGCGGCCTCGGGAAGGATGATGCTCTGGCGGCCGGCCCTCTCCGCGCCGCGCTGGTGGCTCTCCGGCTGCGCGGACGGCCCCAGCAGGGCACGCTTGTTTTTGTGAGGGTGGTGTGGTTGTTTTTTGTGGGGGGGCTTTTCGAAGGGAAAGGAGGGGAAGGGCTCGAGGCCGAGCCCGCTTGGCGGCCCCGCAGACCTGTGCGCGCAAGGCGGGCGGCGAGACTCACCCTCCGCTCCTTGAGCTTGGAGGCCATGGTGGGCACTGCATCCCCTCTCTCTCCAGGCCCCTTATAAAGCCATCACTTCTTGGGGGGGACCCCGGGGGGCCTCCACGGGCCCGCTGATCCCATAGGATTAGGGGCGAGCGGCGCCGAGGGAATGTATGCATTAAAGATCAGGGTGGAAGGGGGCGAGGGGATGAGGGGCTTTTTTCTTCTCTCTTCTTCCTTTCCCCCCCCCTCCTCGCCCCCGTCCACGCAGCCGGGGGCGGCCCAGCTGTGTCGCCCCACGTGGACCTCGGGAACACACGTGACGGTCCCACAATAGCGGCGGGGAAGGGGACGGGGATGCGGCGAGCGGGGCGCAGGGCGCGGTATCGCGCCCTGCGCCCCGTCGCCATCCCAGCCCCATCCCGCCGCCAGCCAGCAAATCCCCGGCACCCCCAACCCCTCCCCTTAGCCCCGGCGCTGACTGCATTTTAAAGCCTGTCCAGAGTCATTAAAGTAATTAAGTAAGCCCTTAATAGGCTGTTCCGCCCAGTTCAAGGGAGAACCCTTGGAGACGGAGTGGCCCCGTTTGTTCTCAGGCTTTTCTCACACGACTTGGTGACACGTCCATCTTTATAAGAGATGGCAGCGAGGATTTTTTTGTTTACACCGCTTTATGCGCCGGGGACACCCCGGCAGGTGTGGGACCGGGGGACTGGCACACGATATCCCCCTACATCACCCCCCTTTTTTTTTCCCTCGGCCCGGGGAGGCTCTCGCCAGCCTTTGGCACACGACGCTCCTTTTTTGTGTGGTGTGCGCGTCTGTGCGTTGTTGTTTTACCCCCCCTGCTCCCCCCCTCTCCTTTGGAGAGGCTCAATTTGTAGCCTATTATCCTATAGGAAAATGTCCCATTGAAAAGTATGAATAGTTTCATTGGGCCTAAATTTTAATAATGCGGGTCAAAGAAAAGAGGGGCAAATAAAGAGGGGATCGCAGCTGGTCCGAGAGTGCATTATTCGGTGTCACCTGCGAGCGGGATCGCCGACAGACCCCCTATTCATTTGCCTAATTTTGGTCAATTTAACAAACTTCAGGAGAAATTATTGTGGCATTGTTAAGGAGGGTAAAGCTTTCTGATCGAATTAACAGCATGTTTTGATCCGGTAAATGTCATTAAAAAGAAAGAAACAATCGCGTTTAAAGGGGGGCTCCGAGTTAAACGCGCCAAGTGGAGACGCCGGAGCGCAAAGCTCACAAAGGGAGCAAGTAACTGCCACAGGGGAACTTTTGTACGCTCACATTGCTGAGGTTTTTTACACAAAAAGGCATTATTTCATACTTGAATACGTTTAATCCAACAATTGTCTATTTTCTGCAAACATATTTTCACAGCATTGTTAGCTTTCCTCTCCGCGGCCCTCCGCCCGGGCAGCCGCGCTCCTCGCCTGGCGAGCGCACCGAGCCCCCGGCCCGCCCCGCACAGCCCCGCACCGCCCCGCACCGCCCCCGCCGGGGCCGCCCCGCCGCGCCGGGGGGCCGCCCGCCCCCGCAGCCCGCCGCCCCCCCGACAGCGTGGCGGCGGGCGCGGGCCCCTCCGGGCCTCTCCACGGCCGGCGGTGCGCCTCCGAGCCCGGCACGGCCCGCGGGGCCGCCCGCCCCTCTTACCCCCCCCGGCCCCGCCGCCACCCCCGGCCCCAGCGCTGCCGCGGGGCGCCGCCACCCCCGAGGGGGAGGGAAGACCCGAGAACGGCCGGGCCGGCGGCGGGGCCGCCCGGAGCCTGCCTCTGCCCTCCCGGGCGACGCCGCCGAGCCCCGGGCAGGGCTGCAGAAACGGCGATATCCCCGCCATGTGAGCTCGGGGAGTTGCTCTCTCGGAAACTCCCACGTCTTCTCCCGTATTCCGCGTTTTTCCAACATTTTCCCCTTGCGATTTAAAATGGGGAAGCCATCCCCACCGCATGTCCCCGGGCGGGCACGGCGGGTGGCACCGCCGGTCTCGCCCGTTCGTTTCCCCAGAAGCGGCCGGGGGACAGGCACGGCGCCGGCCTTCACCCCGCCGCCCCGGGCTGGTCCCCACCGCCCCGGGCCGGCCGGGAGCGCCGAGGGACTCCGCGGGAGGAGGTGGCGGTGGCCCCGGGGCACGACTCCCCCGGTCGGCAGGGCGGAGTGGGCAAAGCCGGCTGCCCGCCCGGGCACCCCTGCGTGCCGTGCCGCCGGCCGTATTATTCTTCCAGGAGCCTTGTAGGTTTCGGTATATTCATTCTTGTACAATGGGATTAAAAACTAACCGTTATCATCCAAATTAACTAAACTCTGAATAGCAAATGCGGGGGCTTTTATTTTTTTCCTCCTCTTTTTGCTCCACTGGCGGAGATGGAGTTGATCCTCTTACTGTCTGTGTTAACCGCCAGCTGCAGGCACCTGCGAGGCAATTTCTTACACGAGGGAAGTTGTTTATTTGCTCGCTGGCTGCTCCCTCGTTGGTTACTCCGCGGGCCGGGCTGCCCGGGGCAGCGGCGAGGGGCGCAGGGTGGCCGAGGCATCCCCGCGGCATCCCCGCGTGTACCGCCCCCTCGTCCTCGGAGGACATCGGCGGGGCTGAAGCCAGAGGGAGATCACCCGACACTGCCGCGGTTGGACTGTCACCCTTGTAGGGAAGCCGGGCAAGGGAGGGTTTGAATATTTTTTAGTTTTTAATTCCCCGGGAGCGCCTGTTGGCCGCCTTTGCGGTACACGCGTGCACGGCTCGTTGGCAACCCAAGGCGGACACCCGCGTCCCTGTCACCCACGACCGATCTGCGGCCCTCGCCCAGGAGCCCCGCCGGCCGCAGCCCTCTCCCCGGGCAAGGGGTTGTCCGGCGGCCGGGGCGCGGAGCCCTGTCCGGTACGCGCGGAGCGGGTTGAGCCCGGGGCTGCAGGGCGAGGGGAGGCAGCACCGCCCAGGCTGCCCCTCACCCTCTCCCCGCGGCCTGCCGGGATCCCCGCCTGGCGCGGCTGCGCCCCGAGGGAGCGGCCTGGCCCGGCCCCCCAGTCGCTACCGGAGTGCGCACGGGTGCCGCGTCTCGGTGGCGTGTGGCCCCTGTTTCGTGGCAACTGAAGCTCCTGACCTCTGCCAGACATGAGCTCTGACAGGGAGATGGAGATACCTGGGAGGTGTCAAGTTGCTTTGAACTGGTCTCTAGATTTGCCTTTTTGTGAAAACAGATAATCTTCCTTTTGCTTCTTCACCCCCTATTTTCTTTTTTGACTCCTATATAACGTTGGGGTTATACACAATAACTTCACCAAGTAATTGAAACTGTGGATATTAAGTTTGAAAATCATTATCACTGTGTGCACACAAGAAATCACCTAACCGGTCTCCCATGGAAAGAGCTGTCTGTTGAATCAAGTGCAAAATAAGGTGTCCCAGCATGGCTGGGGCTAGGGTTGGCCCTGCCAGCATGGTTCAGGTCCATACTGGAGGTCCTGCGGTGTAATGTGGAGAGGCATTCACACTCATGTCAGCTAGGGAATGGGACAACTCACAAGGTGCAACAGGTCCTACTTGTAGGCGGTGATAGCTTTATTACTTGGCAGTCCTGGATCTGCAAAGAAGCAGTGATCTCTTCACTCAAGAGCAGGCATTTCGTTTAGTGGTTTAACTGTCAGCTGTACATGCAGCAGTTTATCACACTGTGCCAGCTTTCACTGTGAGTTGGTTTACTCTTGCACCCTCCATGAGACTAGGCTAGGTTAGCAAGTTTCCAGTCTTTTCACAGCTCCTTATGCTCTCTGCCTCTGTGTTGGAGGCTGCTTGGTCCATCCACATCTTGTTCCTCAGCTGAAGAGTTATTCCTTACCGCAATGCTACTGTTTGTTCCAGCTATAGTCTGCCTCTGTGTTTTCCTTCCTAGTGGAAGGACCACACTCCTCTGCTCACCTGCCACAAATGGCATCAGTAAGGGGAAGGTGATAACATGTTAGTTCTTGGGACTCCATCTCTATATGGTCCTTCACAGAAGAAGCCACGCTAGTAACCATGAGTCTCTTGTATTGTTGGGTAGATTATAGGGTGCTCTCCTCAAAGTCCTAGAGTGCTCAAGGAGGTGCTGTTTGCATTTCAGAAAATGATGTTCTTCTCATTCTGTGAGATACAGTAATGCTCATAAGCTAAACTTTGACTCTAAAAATGCTAAAACTTCAATCTCTATCATAGGAAGTTGTCAAGTGTCTCTGTGATAGAAGAAAGGACTTCCAGGTCAGTAGTGCTCCTGAGTGCTGCTATGTGCTTTGTGCTATGTGCCACTTCTGAGAAGGTACAATTCATTCTAAGTACAATGAACTCATACTTCATGATTACTCTGTTCTTCGTGATTAAAAGCCTTTCAGGAATGTAAAATCTGATATGGCTAGCTTTTAGATTACTCTGTTTTGTATGAACTTTTTGGAGTACAGATTATTTGAAAGTCATTCTCATATGTTCCTGTAATTTGTAGTATCTCTTTTGTTGATGTTTTTTCCAGACATAAATTTTTAAGCTTATATTTAGGTTTATATGCAGTATAGCTAATGTATTCAGAATTACATTGGGTAAAATGTATCACTGATCAAAACCAGGTGTAGTTACATGTGTTATAGATATTTACAGAGGCTGATTTACATTGACAGAAGACCTGATAAAGCTTTTGTCCATCAAATGTGTATATATGACAAAATTTAAGGCAGCCCACTGTGTGTTTGTACAAGGTGAGTCCCCTGAGACAGTGGATAGATGTTTGCAGTTTTTCCAATGACAGCTATCTTCTCAGCCACATCACTGTTGAGATGGTGTATGTTGCTCTTTAAATGACAGTTTGTCAAAATGAGAACAGAGTGCTAAAATTTACTTCAGTGGGATTTAGACAATCATGAATCACTGGGAGGTGTACCTTAGACTGCTAGTGACTGAGGTGTTCTAAATAGCTATATAGCTAGATTAGTGACTGTCTGGCATGAATAAAGGCTGAAGGGTTCAGAAAGTGCAAGTGCTTTTGCTGCAATGACAGGTCTAATGCTGAAAAATGTCTAACTCCTCCTGTCCAGTCTTAGTAAAAACTAAAAACAAATGAACAAAAGTAAAAACTTTTGCTTTGGTGACACATTAAGCATAGCTTTACAGAGGGGAAGTCGTGATTAATCCACACAATAATCTTCTGTGATGAAGTGACTGGCTTGGTGGACAAGGAAAGACCAGTGGATACTCTGGAAAAGGCTTTAGGGTGACCTCATCACAGCATTTCAGTACCTGAAAAGAGCCTACCAGCAAGCTGGAGAGGGACTTTTTCAAGGTAACATAGTGACAGTACAAGAGGTAGTGGCTTTAAACTGAAAGAAAGTGGATTTAAATTAGTTTTTTGAAAGAAATTCTTTACCATGAAGGGTGGCACTTGCACAGGCTGCCCGGAGAATTTGTGGATGCCTCATCCCTGCAATTGTTCAAGGCCAGGCTGGATGAGGCTCTGAGCAACCTGGTCTAGTTGGAGGTGTCCCTGCCCACGGCAGGAGAGTTGGGATGAGATGAACTTTAAGATCCCTTCCAACCCAAGTTATTCTATGATTCTGTGATACCACCTACTTGGCTTTTGATATTGTCTCCAGTAACATCCCTGCAGAGAAGCCAATGACATGCAGGCTGGATGAGCAGAACTGAAAACTGTCTGAACTGTCAGATTCAGAGAGGGATGATCTGTGGCACAAAATCTAGTGCCCAGTAACTACTGGTATACCCTGTGGCTCAGTACTTGATCTAGTCATGTTTAACATCTGCATTAATGAGCTGGAACATACCCTCAGCAAGTTCACAGATGACACAAAACTGTGAGGAGCAGCTGATACACCAGAGAGTCATTCTGCCTTTCAGAAGGTCCTCAACAGGCTGATGAAATGGGCTGTCAGGAATCTCAAGAAATTCAGCAAAGGGAAATGTCAAGACCTGCACCTGGGAAGAAGCAACACCCTGCACCAGTACATGCTGGGGGGCTGATTGACTGGAAAGCTGCATTGTGGAGAGGGACCTGGGGGTTCTGGTGGACATCAAGTTGAACATCAGCCAGCAGTGTACCCTTGTCGCCAAGTAGATCAATGAGGACTTGCTGGCATTAAGAGGATTATTGCCAGCAAGTTGTGGGACGTGACCCTGCCCCTCTACTCAGCACCACATCTGGACTTCTGGAGCCTGTTCTGGGCTCTTTAGTACAAGACAGAGATGCCCATACTGAAGGGAGTCCAGCAAAGGGCCATGAGGATGATTAGAGGATTGGAGCACCCATGTAGGAAGGAGAGGCTGAAGGAGGTGAGACTGTTCAGCCTAAAGAAGAGAAGGCTCAGGAAAACTTACCAGTGTGTACAAATACCTGAAGGAAGGGTGTAAAGAAGTTGGAGCTAGGCTCTTTTCAGTGGTGCTCAGTCATGGGAACAGAGGCAATGTGCACAAACAGAAACACAGGTGTTTCTGTCTATAATAGGAAAAAACTCTTCTGCTGTGAGGGTGGTTAATCACTGAAACAAGTTGCTCACAGAGGTTGTGGGGTCTGGAGGTGGTCCTGGGCAACTGACTGTAGGTGGCCATGCTTGAGCAGGGAGGTTGGTCCAGACGACCTCCAGACATATCTGCCAACCTCAACCATATCACAGTTGTATGCATTTCTGTGTGAACATTTAGTTTTGATGGAATTCAGTCCCACTTTGGTTTGGCATACAAGAAATGTATTTTAATTTTTTCTTACACTACACAGCAGATTGAGCTCTTTTACTCTGTTCTCAATAGAACAGTTCATTTAGATTCAGGGCTTCTACACCTGTGTCAAGCAGAATAAATGGGAGGGAAGCACAGTCTTTCTGTTAATTGTACTTCACCATGTGTTGCATTGCAACTCGGCTCATTAAAGACTCGTTAACATCCATTATACTTATGACTGCTTTGTAAACAATGCTAATTCAATAGGACTTCAGAGCTTAATTCCCTCTTGAGTCCTTTGTAACTCCTAGCCTTGACTTTCTTTCTAGTTGAAGTGGAAAAGTGGACTCCTGTGAGAGATTTATGGACTCTGCAAAGCCTATTAATTTAGTAATGCCATAGTTCAAGCATATTATTATTATGAGCCCTCCGTACTGAGCTTATTAAATGGACTAGAGACTTACAAAACTTCTTTTCAGCAAAGCAATATTCTTTGGTTCAGTCCGGCTTTGCTCTAATTTCCCAGAGATTGCATGGACCAAACACTACTCCCTGCTACATTGGCTTCCAGAGAATTATTTCTGAAATGTGGCCTTGTTGCTAACTCAGAGAGTTAGGATGCTGCATTAAGCACAGGCTGTGCCAAGCTTTCTAGGTTTAACTGTTGGGCTTGTAACAGTCATGACACAAACAGAGAAAAAGAGTCAAATTGTGGGAACCATGCCTGTATTTCCCTTCCTCTGTAGAACAGTGAGGTGATAGCAATGGTCTTGCACACTACGCTGGTGGCTGGCTTTTGTCCACACTGGTGGCTGGCTTTTGTAAGGGTTATCCAGTGTTAGCATATGGCAAGCAGCATAAGCCTAAGATCTCAGAGACTTTGTGAAAGCAGATAATGTGAAATTTATATTGTGAAATAAAAAAGAGGGAGGAACTGATGCCTCAGGGTTCCTGCGGAGTCTGTCTGTGTTCTAGGCACAGACTGTTGGGGACTGCAGCGTCAACCAATCGCCTTTGGCAGCTTCATTATTTCTGGGCAGATGCATGGCTGGCCTTCCTGCTGTCTCTCTGTCTTGGATACTGAGTGGTCTCTTGCTGAAGGCTGAGTCATCACTTGTTTCTCTGAATCCTGTAGCAGCTTTGAGTTATCTAGTGTTTTGCTTGTCTCCTTTATTCAAAGAGAGGAGAGATGGATACAACCAGAAAGGTAGAAACATGCAGTTGGGAGGCACTGTTCTGTTTGCTGCTGGGAAAAGGTGTGTTACAAGAGTTAAGGGCTTTCCATTGCTGAGTTTTTGTTCTGTGAAAGTCTTGCATTTCTGACTGAGCACTGAAAAGTGTTCTGCTTCTGGAAAGTTCAGGCTGTTCTTCTTCAAGTCAAGTCCCTCATCTTGAACACTGCAAATAGCCCTCTCCTGTTTCTGAACTCTTAGCCCGAAGGCAATCCAAAAGGTTATGACAACTTATGAAGATCCCACAAATTCTTCAAAACAAGCATGAAACTTGCTTGCATGTCCTGGCTTTAAACTAATCACTTCTTGCATTTGTAGACCTTTGGTAATAGCAAAGTGCTAGACAGACAAAATATGACTATTAAATGCAAACACTTCCTTTAAAAGCTGTCAAAGTATTCTTGGGTAAGCATCATTCCCTGCTAACCTTGTTCTTTGATTGTTGCAGAGCAGAAAAGCCTTGCAAAGTGAGGGCCTTGTTGCCCTTGTAAAATTCTTGCTCACTTCTGTTACTTTGGCTAGCTAGAAAAGCATTCTGGGAATGACTCAGCTAAACTAGAGGTGAAAAACAAGTTACATAATTGTAAAACAATTATTAGAATGAATAAGTGCTCACACCGTGGGGCTCATGGCTGGTTACACCTGCTGGCTGTTCCTATCATGGTCTATGGTGGTTGATTAAGCACATTTGCTGTGCCTCACAAGTATGTAAACTCATAACAAACTAACAGTTTAAGAACCCTGAATTTTTGCAATAAAGTGTCTTCACCATACCATCGTGGAGATCGTATGTTTAAGGTCGCATTTAATTCTTTCTTAGTGCCAGTCTGTCTAATGTCAGAGGGAGAATAACAGAGCCTTGATCATACCTTGTATGGACATTCTTCTGCTGAAACTGGGTATATCTTATGCAGGGATATCAGATGGTGACCAAATATTTCTGCCACAACTCTCCCTTTCTGGGTAAAATTAAGAGTATATTGAAACCCCAGCAACCATAAGTCATGAGCCAAGCCCCCAAACTCTTAAGATAGGTGGAAAGTCAGGAATTTAAAATTGTCAGAAATAGTAACAAGCCATCAGACAGTTGGTTATTTCAGTGGTTTTCCATTTGTGGTTTGTCCTTCCTCAGCTTTTATGAATCAGATTCTCAAGCATTCTGCATAAGCATTAGAATAGAAAAGTAATTTATATGAAATCCTTAGATCCTGAAGAAGTGTAAACCACCAAATACAATTAGATTTTCTAAATGAAAACATAATGGTTTTAGGAACACTAGAAAGGATGTCAGTGCTAGATATGGTGCCACCCATTTTTCATTTCATCTGGCTCATTTTTTAAACTAATTATAGCATGCAGGGAAGAAGTACCCATGTCCCCTCTGGCTTTAATGCCATATCCATTTTGATGGAAGGCTATTTTACATGTCATGAGATGATGGATAACCATCTTGTGCATGGTCTGAGGTCCCATTCTTCCTTCACATTCATATCCCACCCTCTTGATGGCACAGACAGGAGTGTGTTTGGGCACCCAGCTTGTTGTGGTGCTTTGAACATTAGTTACTGCTTTTTCTAATAAATTTGGTTTGGATATGGGATAGGGAAAATAGAATTTGAAAATGTCACTGCCAGAAAGAAGAGCCGGGAGTAGTTTCTCAGTGACAAGCATTGGAATCACTTACTCCATTCTACTGATCTGGCATTTTTTCACCAAATATATATATGTACATGAAAATATTGTATAAATGTCAGGGATATAAAAAGCACTAACTTCTGCACTGTTATATGCATATGTGAAGATTCATATAATATTCAGACTGGAATGTCACTGTGCCCCCTGGCACATGTGGCTGACAAGCTAGAAGGGAGGGGAGAATAACTCCCACAATTTGGCCCCGGCATTTGCAAGGCAGAAACATCCCAATTCGTCCACAGCCCGTCTGTGGTGCTCAAGACAGGCGCCGCTACATAAAGAAACAACGTTGCCTGTGTTACTTGGCACCACGAACTTCCAAAAAATAGCTTAATTTCGAGTAGTGTTAACACTCGTGGCAAACAGGCAGGCTTTTCTTCCAACTTCCAACTCATGAGCATCGTACTGGGGAGGCTGCTCAGCCCTCTTCCCATGTGGAAGCGCTGAAAGCTTTGTGCAAAACTTTGGGGACATTAGGGGTTGGATACTGCCCTCTAGTGATCGTCAACTGCGCCTGAGGTTTCTAACTCGCCTTTTATTTTCCAATCAAATTGCTAAAAATAAACGTTGTGTGTGATCAGATGCATGAAATTCAGTATTATGAAACAGTGGCTGATTCATCAGATCTCAGAATTTACACCAGAGGGTGGACTGTTCCTAGCATGGACACCAGCTGATACAGCTCTAAAAATACAGTTAATGCAATCCAAGCATGCTGTGTTAGGCATTTATATTACTACCTAAATTAAATATTTCTCAGTTCTTTAAAAACTGGTATACTTTGGTTTGAATAAACTTATTGATAGAATTTTCCCTAAATACAAACATCACTTCATTTTAAGTACAACCTTTTAATATTAAGCAAGTCACCCTTCTTTCAAGAAAGCCTTTAACAGAACAAAACAATGACTATGGGAAACTTTATAGAATATCAATTATTGAGAAACAGAATTTTTGGTTCAAATCATGGTTTAGCTGAATTTGTGAGTAGTGCTAGAGACCTCTCTCCCTTTTTATTTTTTTTTCTCTGTGCTAAGATGATCAAATATCATATATTAGAAAGTAAGATGTGTGCTTTTTTGCTCTAGTTATTGATGCGAAGTGCTCAGCTCCCCGATTAAGTTTTCGACAAATGTTACCTGATGGACGGGCTGTTTGAGCAGAATTCTGCTGCTGGCATTAGAGGGCAGCCTTGAGGGTTTATTCAACTTTTTTTTTTTTTTTTTCCCCTGCGAATCAGTCTGGCTAATTTAAAGCAGCTTAAGGCTATTGTTGCTCTGAACGCAGTACAGTAATTTAAAACCCCTGTCTCATTAAGTCCAGCACCCAGCTGTGTTGCTCACCCATGAACATCAACAACCACGGGTTAGGGACAGCTCAATTGCTCTGCAGGTAGAAGGGCTGCAATTACGAGATCCTCAGAGCGACAAGTGTGTTGATCTAATTGGCCTGTGTATGAAACACACCAGGCAAGGGAGTCACCTTTACTTTTATCCTGCAAGAGTAATTGAGTGGTTCACAGCTCTGACTTGTTTTCAGCAATACAGCTTAGTGAAATGAATGTGTTTAAGTTCTCTCTAGAGTCATACAGGCTGCTCCAGGTTTTGAGTCTTCACACATATGAACAGTGCAGCTTTATTTGTTCTACCATGCCTTTTGTGCTCTTGCTTCGAGGCCCATGAACACTGCTTACTATCATCTGTAGGTACAATGTCTTTGTATTTCATCACTTATCCTTCAGACTTATGTAGGGCAAAGGTTACAAAAGTTCTTGGCATCTGCCATATCATGTAGGAGGAAAGCAGCATCAGCAGAGACTCTCTTGTGTAATCTACTGATATTTTTGGAGATATGTTTGGGTAATAAAATGTTCACTTTGTCTGCTGATCAGACTGCCTCCTATACAGTAAAAATTGTCTGTTGTAAAAATATGTCTTTAAGAAAGTTTCATAAAATGAAACCTTACAAAGACATGAGAATAACTTACAAAGCTCAGATTTATATGACTTATAAGGAAAGGTTCTGGAGCAAATAGAAAGCAAATGATCTTTAATTAACATGAGATTGTCAGAGGATAGTGATTCATCCATCAGCTGAGGGCAGGGGAAGGTTAAAAAAAAAGTGTGGAAAAAATGATGAGCTAGAAGAGAATGTGTTTCAGATTCTGAATCACCTCTGCATAAACCATGTTGATAACTATTCTGTTTCTTGATGATTGTTCCAAATTCAGTGATCACTAGTCTTGAAATTATTTTGAATTGTCCTAAAAATAGCTTGATGCTGGAGATGCCAATTTTTCCAGTAATTTCCCTAAAATGTCAGCAGAATTATTGACTATGAGAAACAATGCTCTGTCATCATCTCCATGGGAAGATGATGTTTGTCTGCTGGAATATAGTACTTTTGAAAACAGTATCCTCTCAATTCCTATGGTTTTCAATGTGTCCTAGATACCTTTGAAGGTAACCCCATTTATGGCTGACAGCTGCAGAGGTAGGAAAGTCTCATATCCCCTAACCTGATAGTTGGGTCATTCAAAAGGTGAACAGGGATCTCACCAGGTGCTTTGCTAACAGAGCAGATTTTTCCAGATAGTGGAGTAAACCAGAAACTTTAGGGCTACTTCAGGTTCTCCAAAAACTGGCTAAACCTGAGTCAGGCTAGTTTTTTCCCCTAGTCTCCTGAAAACGTCTTCCCCATGCTGCTGCATACATCTGTGCAGAAGAAACACAGTAAGAGGTTTTCCCCGCTCTTATCAGTCATACTGATTCCAGCAAAAGCCAGGAATCTGGAAAAACTTGATTTCCACTAAAATCAACCGACAACAATTCCTTTTGATACTGGATATAGAGGAACCTCTTAAGTATCTTTAGCAGTGCAGCATTTGAAATGTGAAAATCCTGATTATCTCGTACAGTTAGTTGCTCCAGATGCCTCAGTCAGCCTGCAGTAAGCATGCTCTGAAAACAACGAGGATTGTCCCAAACCTTTGAAGACCTAATAAACAGCAGATCAATGAAGCAATAGACTCTGCTGCTGTTTGAGCACATCCCACACTGTTTCTGTGTGGGATTCTGTGTGCAGATTTTGACATACACATCAAACATACTACAGCATAGAAGCAGAGAATATCCTGAGTTGGAAAGGACTCAGAAGGATCATCAAGTACAGCTCCTGATATTGCACAGGACACTGCAAAAGTCACACCATGTGCCTGAGAGTGTTGTCCAAATACTTCTTAAACTCTTGTTAGGTTTGGTGCTGTAACCACTTTCCTGGGCAGCCTGTTCCAGTGCCCAGCCACCCTGTGGGTGAAGACTGTTTTCCTAATATCCAACCTAAACCTCCCCTGACACAGTTTCAGACCATTCCCTTGGGCCCTGTCACTGGGCACCACAGAGAAGGGATCAGTGCCTGCCTCTCCTCTTCCCCTCACAAGGAAGTTGAGACCACAATGAGGTCTCTCCTCAGTCTCTTCCAGGCTGAACAGACCAAGTGACCTCAGCTGTTCCTCATATGGCCTCCTCCTTCACCATATTCCTTGCCCCTCCTTAGGACACTGTAATAGCTTTATATCCTTCTTACAGTGCAGCGCCCAAAACTGTACTTGGGACTGCTGACTCAGATTCAACTTGCCATCAAACCCCAGGTCCCTTTCCACAGCACTGCTTTCCAGCATTCTCATTTCCCAGTCTGTACATCCAAGGTTGCCTCATCCCAGGTGTAGAATCCAGCACTTTTCCATGTTGAACTTCATGCAGCTTGTGATTGGCCAGCTCTCTAATTGGTCAAGGCTTCTCTGCAGGGCCTCTTTGCCTGTGAGGGAGTCAACGGCTCCCCAATTTAGTATTATCAGCAGATTTAGTCTACCTTTCAGTCTCATATTTAAGTTGTTTATAAAGATATTGAAGAGAACTGGCCCTAAAATGGAGCCCCGTTGAAGCTCACTACTGACTGGTCACAAGCCAGAACATGTGCCGTCACCTAAAACTACACAGTGGAAGAGGAAAAAGAATTCACCCCTGGTAACAGCATCTTCATAGGTTTCTCCAGTGTTATAGCTGGCCTCCTCCCTTTGGAGATGGTGGTCTGCAGAGCCCCTTCTTTCTTCAGGCTGTCCTCAGATGGTCTTCCCTTTGCCCTGCTCCTGGTTGCCAGCATGCACCTCCTGGGAAGAGAGAACCTTATACATATTAGCAAGTGATTAAAAATTAATAGACTTTAATCCCTGCACCTGAGTTATCACAAGTTATCTGTCTAGTTTGATAACTGCCAATCCCATATGAAGAAACTTATGTGAGGACAGAGTCCTGTCACAGCAGATCTGTCTGACAGGGCTGGCCTGGCTTGCACAAGCTCCCACTTCACCAGGGAGGCCAAGGGAAGCTGTCAGCAGCTCACCCCACTGCTCTGCTCAGCTAACTGAATAACAAGGGAGAAGGATGATGAGAGAGAAAAATTAAAGCTGGGGGAGTAACTTGTATTTAAACATTGAAAGTTTTTATCTAGTGTCTGCTGCTCAGGGCTGCATTAAGCTGTTTGCATGTAAATGGTGAACTTGCCTGTGCTAACTGCTGCTCAGGGTGTTTTAGCACAGAGCCTCACTCTGACAAAACTACCAAAACACTGCAGATCAGCAGGAAGAAAATACAGCATTTTATTAATGAGGTATCCAGGACAATTTTGACAACCATTTTAAATTGATGGAGTAAATAATGTTTAGCACCACTGACATGTACATAGGATACCCAGTGGCAGTTGCATAAAGGGTAGACTGGGAGGAGAATATCATCAAGTTTCTTATGAAGATTATTTTCCCAGCATTTTTCTGTCATCTTCCATTCCTTTTCTGTTCTCTCTTTTGTATTTTGGAATCCCTTCCTCCACTATTGACCCGCTTATGCGTGGCCAGGATGTACACAGTCAGTCTTCTGCATATTGCTATTTCCTCTCTCTAGTGTTCTTGTGGAGATGGAGCCCACAACCTCCTCCATTTCTGTTGGACCTGTGATAAAAAACCTGTAGGAAACTTTTATTTGCTTGACAATTTGGGATGAAGACCATCCAAAGATGATCTCATAGAAACAGGTTATTAATTCAGCACCCTTGCGGGTTGCTTTTACTTAGAGCGTGTTATGCTGTATCTGTCTGAGAAGAATTTGGTTTGAAGTGATGACAGGAAAACAAGTGGTGGTCTGTTATGATGGTACTTAAGAGCAAATGTGCAGTGAGGAGGCAAGCAGTACGGACAGCACTGCAAAAGGTGCATTTCAGTGCATTTGCTGTAAAAAGCACAAGCACCACTTGTGGCTTCAATCCTGTTCTTAATACCCATGCATTGGTATAAAGTCAACTGCTAAATAAATAGATTTACATGAAATCAGAAGGGACATATGAAGTAATGTTCATATGTTTTACCTCTTTGAGGTATTTCTGTGGTATGCAACAGCTAATTGTTCTCATAACACTTCAAATTGCCTTCAGAGCTAAAAGCACTAATGCATCTGGAAATGAAATTAAGAAAGAGCAGGTTTTGTTTTTTTCTTTTGGTACCTGTATCTGTAAAAAAAAATCTTTATTTAAAATGTAATTTTAAATAAATGATGGGTGAAATACATTGATTGATGATGTCAAGAAATACGTTGATGAACTAACAGACTGACAAACACTAGGGGTCTGTTTTAATATTAATTTTGTGACAGGAATGGGGGATAGGAGAAGTTGGTCAATGATGTATATCATGTGTGGCTGGATGGACACAACTGTAGCTGATGGAACCTGGAACAGGGTTGTTTATTTCTAAATTACAAGTGTGATATTTTTATTAAGCAATGACTTTGATCCACAGTTTTTAAAGTCCCTGCATTACAAGTTCTGTTATTTGGATCCTCACCTAACCTTGGCCTATAGATATTTTCCTTTTTATATGATAAACACAAGTTACAGCTTTTCATTTTACCGTATGTGTGGACCATATACACTGACCAAGTCATTCTGCTACTGATGTCAGCACTGGAGCCTTTAGGCACAGTTTGTGGTCTTTATTTATGGTCTTTCTTACTCTTTCTGTGTGAGCTGGCCTTGCTACCACTGGCATCTCAAACCATTCCCAGCTTGCTGTGGAGGAGGTCTTAGGAATCACCCTAGACATGGCACTCACTTTTGCAATGTGAATGTGTGTGGCATTATTATATTATTATTATTTTAGACCTTCTGTGTTTGGCGGAGTTGCCTGGGTGCCTCTCAGCTGGCTGCAGAGGAGCTGAGGCTTGGCAGCTGATGCTGCAGGAACTGACTGCATGGTGCAGGGCAATAAGCAGAAGGAGGAAAGGGACCATGGCTACTGTCACTCTTGGTCTTGGGTGTTCTCTTTCAGACCAAAACTATTTTGTTTTACAACTACTGGGCCTTTTAACTCCAAAACAGTCCATGTGAAACTATTGGAGTAATCTGTTAGCACCAAAGGCATTAAATTATGTGTCTCATAGCTCTGGAAGCTTCTGTTGTCACTTGTCAACAGTTTCAGCCTACTTCATGTTTTTCTTTACACTTGCACGTTCATCCTCTTGATTTTCTAAACATGGTGTTAAAACACTGAAGCATGACTACATACTTTTTGTGTTTATGATGATACTGATTTTTGCACTGAATATTTCGTGAAAAATACAATTTTATTTTTTAAGAAAGCTAATGTCTGAAGAAGTCTGTGGTTTTTCAGATATATGTGGAATCAAAAGGTTTAATTCACTTCTGCTGTATTGCTTCTGAACTCAGTCAATTTACATTAGGGTTAAATTGGAGCAAACCTTTCCAGGCAGCTGTCAATCTGCTCTAGTCTTTAACCTCACTCGGAGATCTGTTTGGATAAGAGAGATAGATTTCTTCGTTATTCACAAATACTGAATACATAAAAGAGTGCTTGAGCTGCAAAAATGTCTTGTAATGCTGATGGTCAAGCACAAGCAAATACCAGATGGGTGCCAGGAGAAGAAAGATTTGTAAGGAAATGAAAAGCCCCAGAATGTATCCCATGCAGCAGGACATGGTGCAGGGAGCCCACAACTAGCACCAGTGAAAGCTATGGAAGTCCAGCGGGGGGGAAAAAAGAAAAGGAAAAAAAAAAAAAAAAAGGAAAATTTCATTCAGTTTTTCTACAGACTCTCTTTACTGGAAGTTGCCTTGTTTAGCAGACCGTGAGACACACCTTCTCTTTCATTCAAAGCATTTTTTATGTACCACTGTTGTGTTATCAAGCAGTGGAAGAGGGTGATAAAGTGTGGCCTCAGGCAAAAGAGTTAAAGGGAGATGGAGGAAGACATTAAAAGAAAATTTAGGAAGAAAACCAGACTAATTTTCTTGATTTGATCTATTACACTAAGGCATAATATTTCAAAGAAGCATTAGCAGAGCCATCTTTAAACATCCTTGGCAGAAAGCTCAGGGGAGCACTGCAGGGAATTTTCCAACCCTGGTAAAAGGGAGAAATAAATTGCTTAATAAGCAATTCTCCATTTGTAATCCTTATTACATTTCACCCCAATCACTGAGCATTAACAGCAGTGGCTGTGATAGCAGAAGTCAGACATTTTTTCAGATCAGACAGTTTTCCCCCTTTTTCTGAGAACTTCATTTTCTAGTACTATTTTTGGAGTTTGGGGACCTTTATTTAGCAGTGTGAATTTTAGTTTCAGAAGCACAGAAGCATATTTTGTAATAAACTTGCTGAAGGCAAATTGCTGGTATTCAGTATCAAGGAGATGCATTGTCAAGAAGTTTAAGATTTTTAGAAATTTAAAGTGCCAGATAAGCTCAGGTACTTTAAGTATTTTGCTAAATAAGATTGCATTTAAGATTGCTTCTTTTCTAGGGGAATTTGTACTCTTCAATCAGTGTGAAAGGTTTGTCAATGGAGTGCTTAACCCGATAAGCAAACAGCCAAATATCCAAAAAAGCTCTTACTAAGGGGTTGTTGTTTTCCTGTGGTTCTCGGAAAACAACATGCATGAAAGGTGATACAATTTGACCTCTAAACGTGCTGTGAAAACTGGTAAACAATCCAGGGCATCTCCCAAAGACTGAGGAAAGCTCTTCCAACAGATAAAGGTCTGTTGCAGCAATACTAGGTTTAGATTAAACAGTGGATTTGAGATTTGCAACTATTTGACCTAATTCGTGTTGTCTTTTTGGTAGAAAGTAGTGTTTATCTTATCTTTTTGGTGTTTGTGAGCTGCATTTGGAAACGAGCTTTGAGCCTCACCCCAGGTGTCCCACTGGAGAAGCAGAGACCTGACCCTTCAGTTAATCACAGGGATGTGCTGTGCAGTGCTCGGGGTAACTTACATCCCTCAGAGCAGCACCCAGAATTGAGGCACTTCTGTACCTCAGGAGTGGTACTCTTGCCAGGCAGTGCTTACTTTCCTTCTGCCACCAATGCATCCACATCTGCTTTCCTTTGGGAGGCTTTTCCTATGTTTTTTTTTCTTTTCTTTTCTTTTCTTTTCTTTTCTTTTCTTTTCTTTTCTTTTCTTTTCTTTTCTTTTCTGTTTGGTATGTTTGCTTCTGTGGCACCATCAGTGTTGTTTTCTAGATGAGGCATTTAATGGAGGTTTTGTAAGTTCTGCACAGCTGTCATTCATCTTTTCCAATGCATCATGCTAGGAATTATCCTCCTGATGCCTTCAAATGGAAATCTGAGGGTTCTTCTTTAGATCCATAATCAGGTCACAAAAATACTGGTCTGACTATCCCATGCTAGGAGATCTGACGGCTTTCGTCAGGATTTGGTCCATCTGACAGCTGCAGTTCACAGTTCATGAGAGACCAAACAGTGTGTATTTGACTTGGATTGACGTGACACCTCAGCTCCGGATTTTGCCCTTCACTAGTCTTTCATTCTGCACGTTATAGAATTTTGCAGTCTAAATCACAAATCATTCATCAGGGGACTAAAAAACTCAACATTTTTCAAAGGAGCAGGGGGAGACGGAGGCTCTTTCAGCAACAGCTTGAAACAGCTGGGCATGATAAGAGCAGAGCAATGCGGACATGTATCTCCTCTGGAGATATTTAAAGCCCACATGGATGTGATCCTGTGCAGCCTGCTCTGAGTGAACCTGCACTGGCAAAGGGGTTGGATTAAATGATCTGCATAGATCCCTCCTAGATTCTATGATAAAGTATAGAAAAAACTTTGGCACTGGCCATCTTTCCAGAGTATTCTCTGATTACATGTGGACTTTGGCACTGCTCTCCTTCATGTCTCTGGTTCACACCTGCTTTCATCTACTACTTCAGATTCTCATCTGTGCTCGCAGTATCAGAGTACTGCCACAGGTCAGTGTGATTGGCCAGCAGATTCTCTTTGCCTTGCCCCAAGTTAATTCTGTATATCCCTGTACTATTTTGCTAAACACTTCTTGTCCAAAATATGAATTGTCTCTTGTTAAAGGTTCACCAAGCTTCTTAGTCACAGACGTGCTTGTTGTTTCTCCTTTCTTTTTGTACTTAAAACCATACTGCTTACATGCCTCAGCTTTGTGAGGCATCTTACTCTTCATTCTTTTTTACAATGTTTCACAGTTTTGCAACGTTTTCACAATTTTCTTTAGTCAGCTAGAAGCTCCTACAAAGTGGTTTTAAGCTGCCTACTGCCAGAAATTAGGCTGATTTCTGATCATTTTCCTGTTTGCTGGGATGCAGGGCTTGTGGGTAAAACATAGGTTGTCTTCTCCAAGGTGATTCTCCTGGTTTCTTTTCCTGGGTTCAGTAAACACTAAGAGTTGTGACTCTGATGGAGATCTGTGTCTTTTCGTGTCTGAGCTCTACCTGTGCAGCACTAGGACAAATTTTACAGCAGTTTTATAAAAGTCTGTTTCCTTGCAAGCGGGATTTGCTGTTACTCTCCCACTCTGCATATGGATATGATGAGCAGCTCAGTGAAGACTGGAGAAAAGACAAGAGGTCTGATGGCTTAAGAGGAATTGATCTATGGAGAAGGTGTGGCTGCAGTGATGTATTATGTTTGGTAACAAGGTGAGCTCATCAGCCCCGAGAAGCCATTTATGGAAGTGGTGTGTTTTTAGTGGGACAGCATATTTTATTGAGGGGGACCTCAAGGAGCAAAACTGGATTATTTTGACATTTCAGCATTGAAAAATAATATTGATCGAGCTACAATCATGACTCCTTATTCTGTTTCTCTTATGCTTCAGATAGTTCTCTTCCCTTTTATGGGTGTGTTAGGAAAGAGTGCTAACCCAAGATGCAGCATAAATGTAAAGTCTTAGGAATTACTTGAGGTGGGATGCCTGGAAATATTGCCACTGAATTTTCTGACAGGTGTTTCTTTTGAATTATGCCTTTCAGCTAGCGACTCCCTGGGAAGAAAGGTGTGGTGAACCTCAGACCGGTTTGTTTACTTGATTTGAAAGTAGCTTTTAAGCTAGGAACTTAATCTTCTCCTATTACTCAAGAAACTGTCACTGAAATCAGGAGTTTCAGCTGAATCATTGCCATGATTGAATCTGTCTGTACTTTATATTTTAGATAAAACAGAAACATCTTAGGGTGAAATTTTTACTAATAAGTCTTTAAATGTAATAAAGTATTTTAAAAACAAATGGGTATTTGTAAACCTTAATTGTGTGTAAGAAAAAAGTTGTTTAAAAATGCCATCATGATGCAGTGCTAAAACAGCTTCGGAGCACCTCTGCCTGCATACTCTCCTGCAAAAGTGTAAATCTCAGTTTTATATGGAATGGTAGCACTGTTTACAGAGTTTTTTACAAATAATAGATGACAAATAATCCTTACAAGCACTAGACATAGATGATTGTATTTCAGAAGGATAATTGAGTTAAAATTGTGTAAAGTGGCATGATGTGCACAGCTTTCATCAGCAATACATTGAGAACATTTTGTGACTCAGGATAAAGGCTGTTAAAAGGATTTGAGTGGGACCAAAGAGTCATTTTAGCTGGCAGACAGTTGTGCAGGGGCTCCTTCAGTCTTTGACCACATTGTGCAAATCCAGTCTAATCTGGTTAGTCTTTAGATATAGGGGTCCACCTATAAAATACATATAGGCATATATAATCATAGTTATGTGGGCTCTGGGCCAACAGTGAGAAGCACGGGTGAGTAAGCATGTTGAAATGCACAGATGTAAATATTCATATGCAAGATCATTAATTTTTTGTGAGTTTATTTCATTAAACACTGTGCTTGCTCTGTTTCGGGAGACGGAAGGGTTTTTGTTTGTGGTTTGGTTTTTTAAATGTAGAATCACTTGATGGGCATACTGTACAGGTTGTACAATCATTGTGAAAATGAGAGTCACCTTTTGTAACCTCCTCCCTTCTTTATTAGGTTATCTCTTGCCTCAGTGATCCTCTCCCTAATGAATTCTAATTCTCTGTACCAATGGGAGCAGTTCGATCCTATTTTGTCCCCTCAGGGCACCTCAGCATACGTGAATGGTTAACTCTGATCTCAGATAACTGGTTGCATTCTTTCGGGAAGCCCAAGCCAGTGACATTATTTTAACCTTTTACCTACTTAACTTTTCCCTAACAACTACAGTTCCCTCTGCTCTACCTACATTGCATGCCCAGCAAAGGGCTCAGGTATTCACAGCAAATACATAACACATAATACATAACACATGCAAAGGACATATGCTTGTTACTGGAAAAATACTGTCATTCCCTGCCACGTTATTGTCTGGTCTTTGCTGCTGAAAGAACTGCAGAGATGACCATTTTAAACAGTTTTGCAGTTGGCATGGTGCATGTTGTTCCAACATGCAGTGTCACAACAGGGTTGGCAAAGACAGACTGAAAGAGAGCATGAGCCCAAATTGCTACAACAGTCTGATGAAATGCTGTGGAAAAAGCAATGTTGCAAGTCAGGCAGAGGTGAGCAATAGGCACAGGGGCTGGGAGTGTGGAGAGTCCAGACTCCAGGAAACCCAATGTGCTGAAGCCTCAGAAGGGGCAGAGGTCATACAGTCAGCCTCCAGTGTGGGAAGCTGGCTCTTGCCCGAGGGTCACAGTGGTGCCAGTGACCCTGAGGAAGGAGCCCATCTCAGTCCAGCTGTGCATATGTAATGTTATCTGCAAGGTCAGGATGCACCTCAGATGTCTTTTGCTGCTTGGTGTGTTTAAAATACAGCTTGCATCTGTGCCAAGGTTTATGGACTGACCTTGTTGGCTCACAGAAATTCTACAGGTGTTGATGGATAATCATGGGAAGGGCACCTGGAATATCTTGGCTGCTGTACACGTAGATCATAGGGATGTGGTCATAGAGTTTGCAGGGACATTCCCTGCAAGTTTGCAGGGACACTCTGTGCAGGAGCAGTGCTTGGGCATATAGCCCGAGGCTGTGCTTTGATGGAGCGCTGTGCCACCAAGGTGTGCTTGGATGGGTGGGGGAACACTGAATAATCTGCAGTGGGGTTCTTGTGGCAATGGCAGCAAGAGAGTTAGTGGAAAAATAACATTAGGATCTGTCCTTTTTTTCAGCACTGGAAACCAGAACGAAATATTGTGCTATACAGACTAAGGCAGTTGCTTGCAAACTATAGTTTTGCTAGTAACAATATTTGGGGTGGTAAGAATGGGAAGAAAATTGGAGACACAGAAGTAATTTTGGAATCTTTTTCTTTTTTACCCCTCTTCTTCTTTATTTTTTTTTCTGAAACATTCTACAAATCTCCACTGGCTCAGAAAAAAATCCAAAAAAAACATTCCTTTTTGTTTTCTGTTTATTTTAAAATTAAAATTGGGTTGAAAGAACCATTTGAAATGACAGGCTGAACTTTTGTACTCAAAATGTCAAAAGGAAAAAAGAAAATGTAGTGGTGAATAAATGGTGAGGTGGAAGCCTGAAACTGTTGATATAAATTTATGAGTAGTTTTGAGCTGCAGGGAAAAACACAGTGACCTACAGATCATGGGTTTGAAATCTCTGTGTACTGGGCCAGGGATTAAAACAATAATTGTTCAGACAATTATTTTCATCTGAAGGCTGTTGTCTTCAAGGAATACTGCCATTCTGCTTATTCATCTCAAGATTTCTGTGCAGCATCCTCTTTTTCCCCCACTTTGCCTAGGACCAGTAAGGACAGTAAGACAGTTGAGTAAAACAGATATTTAAAAAGAAAATAGGAAGGAAATGTCTCCTTAAGTAAAGCTGTCTAGCATGGAAATGTCCTGCCATGGGTCTCTGAATTGTTGTTATTACTTACTGTAGTGCGTAGAAGATTGGCCTTGGACTGGGTGCTAATAGGTTCTGAGCGAATGAGTATTCTCACACTGAGGAGCTTGGTCTGGGTCAAAGGCTAAAGGCATCTTGGCAGGATAGGAGGAAACTGAGAAGCTGCAGTACAGCCTGATAGATGATGATCCCAGCAGACCTCTTCTAATGGTCTTCTGAAGGCCTTCTTAGTGTAGCAGTGCTTTAAGAAAGCATTAAGATGGAAGGTAAGTATGGAAGCACCTTGGGAAGGCAGTGAGTAAGTGTGGACGTCAGTGGCTGGAAGAGACTTTTAGCTTTGTACTGGGTGGGAAGAATGGCAGGTTAGGACCAAGGTGAGGGAGGGAATGGGTGCAGGTGTGAGCTACACCCATCTCTCAGATGGGGTCACCAGTGCATGTGAGGAGTTAAAGAGCGGTGTAATAGGGAGAAAAAGCTTTTAATGATGTAGGGGAGTAGTTGGTCCTGTGGCTAACAGGTGTTGGAAATAAGCCCAGGAACATGATGCCAAATTGATATACTGGACCTCAGCATAAGAGGAGTAAGTAGGGTTTGAGACTCTTCTCAAAACTGCTTGCTTGCCCAAGGAAGGACTCTGCAGAAGAACTGCATTTGTAGCTAGTGGTTCCTCCTCTGGATTATTTTGAGAGAAGTACTGATGCTTGCTCAGAAAGGATGCTGAGGTATTTTGTTCAGAAACTGAATGCTCTTTATACCGTCTTGCTTATGAAATAAGCTCTGGCTGACAGATTTTGTCTGCTTGTTTTCTTTGGCTTTCTTTTTTTCTTTTTTTTTCTTTTTTTTCTTTTTTTTTTTTGGTGGGGTGGTGGTTGTGATGGGATTGTTGGAGATTTGGTTTTTTTGTTTTGTTCTATTGTAGTAGCAGTGGTATTTGTTGTCCTGCACTGGAAGTAAGATCAGCCCCTGTGAACATTAAAAAATTCTAATCTCATGACATGGTGACATGGGAGAATAAAAGGAGTTGTGGGAAAATGAATGTGGTCAATTTTTCTTTAGATTAAATCAGCAACATCTGGTGCAAAGAGAACTGGTGGCAGGGTGTAATGTTAGAGGCAGGAACCAAACTGTGATGAGGGGATGGTGTTTCTGGAAGAGGACAGAACACTGTTGTGATAAGGAAGATCATACTTTCTACAGGATTTCTCTCAAAGATGATCTGTAGTATCAATCCAGGTGACAGGTGTTGATGAACTAGTAGGAGAAGTTGTAATGGGAGAAAAGGGGAATCAAATATAGAAGAGGATATGGAATGGTGAGAAATAGTACTGTGCTAATGTATAAGAGAAGGTGAAGCCAAGAAGGAAGGGCCAAAGTGTAGCTATTCCTTGCAAACCACATCTCACAGGACGGAGTGTTTTGGGGAAAAGCTTAGGGAGCTGAAGGCCAAAGAACAACTATACATTAAACAAGGAATTCAAAGTGAATTGTTTGCAAAAACCATCTTAATTCAAGACCCTTCTTTTGAATGGAAGAAAAAAGGGCTGTGGATTGGATGAAGTTGTGATGATGATAAAACATACATCTGAAGGATGGAGTGGTTCCTTGTACAGAAAATGGAATTGCTGTGTATGAGTGTGACAAATTGAGAAGACAGAGGAAGAAGTCTTGAATCAGAAAGCTGATGGAAAACAGCTAGGTGAAGTTCATGTAATAACATGGCAGAGAAGAGTCTGTACAGAGTTGCATAAGAATGATGGAGATAGTGGAAATCGCAAGCAGCAGCAATACAGCAAAGACTACCCACCCCCTTAAGTCTGTCCTCCTCCCTTTCTTGTGTTTGATCGAAGATGAGAAGGGTGAGAAAAATTAGATACTGTACTGGATTTTCAGATCAGGGTATATTTGCCTTTGTAAGTCTATGGACAGTGCTTGAAGGCAGAAGCCTTGAGTTTGACTAAGCATCCCTTTCTTGACTCATTTTGAAATACAGTGATTGTCTTTCAGCCAAAGTGGGTGGGGTTTTGGCATGATTTGGGATCACTCTGAACTTTAACTTCAAACAAAACAGTGTCTGGTTTCCATTTTGACCTCACAATTCATAGGATAGTTTTACTTACTCTTAAGTTTTTCCTGCTCACTTTTGAATCATAAACAGAACAGATATTTTCTCTTTGTCTTTCTGAAAACATTCTCTTGTGATTGTTTGGGGAACAAAATAAGAATCTAGATGCCAGCTGTGAGATAAAGCATATCTGTGGTGACATGTAAGAGAGCCGTAGTGCTGAGAACACATACACTGCTATGTTACACTCAGCTTCCTTTGGAACCAAAGTAAACAAATAGGATTATGCAGTGAATTAGAATTAGTTTTGCAAGAGTACCCATATAACCATTCCATAAACCAACTTAACAATGCAAAAAAGATGCAGAAAATGATAATAGCCAGCACTCCCTTGCCCTTCTCTTTCCCAACTTCTCTTGAGATGAAATCTGATTTAATAAAAGTGTCTGCAAATACATAAGCAGCTCAACAACCACTCTTCCTCTGAGCAAATACTCTGCTGTTGGTATTATGTGATGCCAACCTAAGTGTTTTTAAACTTTTAGTAATATCCTCACAGGAAGGTTGTACAGATTTGTCAAATGAGACCAATTTGAAAACTATTGTAGTCTAATTAATTTGAATTCTTAGTGCAGACAAACTCTCAGTTTTCATGCAGTGACATGTCTGCGCCATACTCTGTCACAATGCTCTGAGAGCGGTGAGTATAAATGCATCTAAGCACAAAATTAACGTCACACCCAATCAACTACAAAGCCAATCAATAAATAAAGGAATGTGATCCCTTTTGAAGGTCAGACAAAATACATGGTATTTCTGTGGACTCTTACACGAGTTTATGGGACTACCTCTTCACAATTAGATAGTATGAGTGTTTAATGATAGTATGAGTGTTTAATGACAGTAGTCTGCAAAGGCAAACTTGTTTGTTACTTGAATTTAGAGTAGAGGGAACCTGAGTGTCTCAGTGGGGGGTTCTGAGATAACCCTAGGTCTCAAGAGCATACCTGAATTTCTCTGTCTTCATAGCATGTTAAACTACTTGGTAGCATCTAAATCTGGCATTAGATGCAAGCAAAGTTGACAGTTGCCCAAGGGTAGACAGACATGAGTGGAAAAATTATGTCCTGACAAAAGAGTTGGGGTAGAAACAACACAAGTTGTTTTCCACTTCTCTCTTGTTCCCTGGTCAGCAGCACCATATATATGTATTTTGAAGGTGATAGAGAGGGGAACAAAAACAAGCTGAATACTGTGGTCATTTATGTATGCAGACAGATGAATGAGACTGTAGCCTCCTGTTCCTGGGATCAGGGAGCTCACTTAGCTCTAGTACCATGAACTTCTCTGAGGGAGTAGTGTCTGTCAGAGCTCTTTTGCCACCACTGTTCAGTTGTATTCTGACCTCTCCAAAGGGGAGAGCAAAGTGTGCCATTCTGCTACATCCTGAGAGCAAGCATGGTTCAGCTTTGCCTAGAGTGCTGAGAAGTGCTGAGCACGCAGGTCTCACCCTGTGCAATTGTTACAGGGGCCGCCAGAGCAAAGTCAAATCTCTGGCTACGTATAGGAAAGAAACAGAAACCTTTGGATTTGCAACAGTGGACTTCAGCACTGTTACTTTTGGGGTAATAGACTACAGACCTAAGCTGGCAGAAAATCCATGACAACCTTCGTTCGTGGAGCTCAGACAAAATAAACCATGCTTTGAGAGGCATTATGTTTGAGAACATTTGCAGTGCCTTATTCTTCATATTTCAAAGGACAGTCAAGGCATTTAAATGAAATATTTGTTGTCTGAGGATATTCAGCATCAAAAATAAGTTGTGAAACAGTAAAATATCTTCATACACTAAATATTCCTAGGAGATATGCAATGTAATATAAAAACATATAACCATGTGTAACATAAAAGTTTTCAATAGCTGACCATCTTCAGAAATTTAGCATTCTTTTTGCAAGAGAAAGAATCCCTCTCAACACAGATTTCAGGACAATGGAAACAAATTTCACTGGAGCAGTAGATCAGGAACAGAGGCAATTTCATCTACTCCTCTGAAAATGTTATAACAATGTGCCCAGGATGAGAAAGTTCATGTCTTTGGAAGTGGTCCATGCTTAATTTTTTCTACCATAAGTTGATCACTGCCATCCATTGATAAATCCGTGCTACCCTAATGCAGAATGGATCAGGAGAGCCAGGTATCCCATGGTAGCTGAGCTCTGCTAGGCTACAGAGTGGTGTGGCCACCCCACCCTTTTCACTCCTTTCCTGGAGCTGAAGGCAGAAGAATTTGAAAAATCTACACAATGGATTTCCTGACCTGGATGAAGTAGAATTTAGGATATATATGCATAAGATCCGTGGATTTTGATGATTGTATAGATAGATAAAGCCAAATGAGAAGTGTGCTGAAGGGGCTTCCTCAAGAAATCTCCTCATAGACTGTAAGATGGTTCTCTATGAGATCAGGGCTAGCTGTAGGACTGGGCAGCAGGAGAAGGATCACTGAGGCCTTCAGGTCTTGGAGGCATATCTTGTTCCTCATCCAGCTCTTTTAGAGCTACAGGAGCTATCTTGTTATTTCTGCAAACTGTCTTCTTCCTGATGGCTGAGGGGGCAAGGTGAGGTCCAAGAGCTGATAGCTGAAAACAGGTGTTGTGAGGCAGACTTTGATTTGCCAAGGAGATGCTCAGCAGCTGTGAAGTAACTACATTTGGGGTTGTAATGAACACTCTTCAGTCCTCAAAAGCCATGAGGACCTCTGTGATTGCTTGAGGATTTCTGTAGTAGCAAGTGATCCAAGAGACAGCTGGGTAAAACTGTAATTATGAAATTGCCCCTGAGTTGCTAAGTACAGACTAGCCCAGACAAAAGGCTTCAAAGCAATGGCAACATGTCTCTCAGTCATGTTTAAGCTTTGATGAGTAAAACTGATGTGTTCCCTACCATGTCTGTGTATGACAATTTTCAGGGCCTCCAAGCTTGGAACAAGAATAACTTGAAGGCAAATAGTCTCTCCATGTTAATTTGAAATTATTTTCTCTACATCCATTGGTCTAAAAGCTGTATTTTGGTCATGTAAGTTACACTAAGAAATCCTTCAATTAAGTAAATTTTCTAGAACAAGTGGGTATTACAACACTTGTGAGGAGGTGGGAAGAGTGGCATATTTGAAATTCAGACTTAAGATTCAGTTCAAATTGTTGGTGGTTCTGTGGGAGGAAGAAAGGGAAAGGGTGTGTGTGAGACAGGCTTGATCAGATTTGTATTCAAATCAGATAACAGCCTTGGTGGCAGCACCCTGTGTCAGTGGTGGCTTTCCACAGGCTATGGGGAAGGCATGCACACCGATCCAGCATGGTTCAGGCAGACTAAGGCTGCTCTGCAAGGAACAGCAGAGCATGGATCAGCTGAGAACAGACAACTGCATTTTCATCCAATGCATTGGAGCAGTTGGCATGGAGTCCATGACATCCATGCTCTGATGCCACTGTGACAGAGGTGACCTGATCTAGCCCAAAACCTGTCAGCACAGTGTTAACTTCTCACAGTTTCTCAGAGAAATTTGACTTAGCAAACTTGAGGCTTCTACCATCTGATACAAGATAATTTTTGTTTTAATAGCAGGAGTTGTGAAACTCAGTTTATTGTTGTGAAACCAGTACAATATCTATATAGTCTAATATCTAGGGTGGTGACAAGCTGGTCTTATGTAAAACCTTTTGAATACTCTGTATGGAAACAAGTATGGGATCAGTGCAGAGCAAGTGCTCTTTCAATTGCTGGGGCTGCTTCTCTGCTGCATCCAGTCCTTGATGGGCACAAAGGGCAGATGGCCAGGTACATGCATGCCTGAGTAGGGATGGAGGGCTCTCCTTGTGTGTCCCAGGAGTAAGATGGCTAAATATTCTTCAGGAATTGTTTTACAGCTGTGCAGGCTCTGCTTTTTAATTGCCTGTGATTTCCAGGGTTAGACCCTGGACTGTGTACTTGCTGACTGCAGTGAGAACATGACCACAGTAATTCACCAAGAGTAGAAGCCCTGGAAAGATCCCTGTGCAACAGCCACAAGAGCAGTAGGGTTGTACTTCTCCTGGATTTTAAATAAGTATCTGTGCTGCACTGAATATAGAGAAACCTACATATCAGATAAGAGTATGTCATGATTGAAAGGCTGCAGTGCAGGCAAACAGAGGAAAAAGCAGGTAGAGCCTCTTTGTGACACCTGAACTTACTTTGTCTTTAGGAGCCAGGAGGTTTGAATTACATCTAATATCGGCAAATGGCTTATTTTAAATGGTAGTCATCTCTGTGACCTGTAATATGTGAAAGAAGCATAGCTCGCTCAAATGGCAAATCAGTATAATTTTGAATAAAATATTGAGCAATTTCATCAAAAATAAAGTCCAAGAGCATGTAAGAGGTGTGGAGTGTATGTGGTGTGTGGGGTGCACTTGTATGCATGGACATGCCTGTGCTGGTGATGTAGAGGACAGCAAGGAGCAGGGAGGGGTAGGCTTGATTGGATGTGAATAATGGGCTTGATTTCCAGGCTTTTCATCATGAAGCCTCTTCCAGACTGAAAACTTTCCCGTTCTTCCTGTCTTAAGCAGATTTCATGGCAAAACAATTCCAAGACTTTGGCTGTCATCCAAACATACTTGGAGCTGTAGTATTTTAACTGATCAGCAAGCTCCTTTAATTTTTTCTGTCATGCAGACAAGATCTTGCTGTATAAAGATAATCCCCAGTTCAGCTTTACCATCTGAAATTACTTTTCCTTAGGAAGCAGCATTGTAGGAGATGTAGTGTTTGGTCTTAGTAAATCTGGGATATTTCGGTAGACTGCTAATTGATATTCCAAAAATATAATTCTGATTTTTTATTATATTTCAGCTATATTTATGTATGACTCTTAATAGGACTTTAACAAATTGATAATAAGTTCTGCCTAAAAATAGTGGGTGACTGATATTTACATAAATTTCTGTAGGCAGTGGATAGGGAGACTCTTCCTTGTATTTTTAAAAAATCTTGTTAATATAATCATAGATTTTTATACACCTTCATTGTAGGCAATGCTAGTGTGGGTTTGTGGGAAGAAAAGTCATCTGATGACAAACTATGTGAAATGAAGTTGCAAATTGTCTACTAAACATCACTACTAAACTTTTTGATGTAGGCTGCACGAGTTTTGAATTGTTTTCTGTTTAAGGGCAAGAGCCTGAAACCTTTATTCATAAAAAGTAACCTGACTGCAGGCAACAGGATTGCTCCTCGTGAGTTATATTACCTGCAAGGGCACAATGCACATACCCTGAAATTACAGCAGATTAGTTGGATGGTAATGTATCAGAGAGTTAATTTTTAAGTTACGCAGGTCTTCTTAATTTGTTTTTGGATTCATTGAGCTCAGTTCCCTTGTTCATCATTAAAAGAGCCTGGGAGGAGACAGCATGGTGGGCACAGCCTTGCAGGGCTGAGTGCTGGGGGCTGTGCCTATGCACTGTACGAGCTTAGACCAGCCTGACAGCCTGACAGTGCTGGGCAAATGTTAGATGCTTGCAGAGAAAACAGAAACTTTCTAATTTTTCTCTTTTCTTTTTTTTTTTCCTTTTTTTTTTTTTTGGATGGGCGATGGCAGGAGGGGAGCTCATGTCACTAAAACAAATAGTATAAAAGGATTTGAAACCACTTGATGCATGCCTTTTTCTGGATGTGGATTTTACCCCTTCTCTAACTACACTGCTCAAAATCTCAGTTAGCTTTTGTGTTTGTTTTGCTCACTGGTTATTTTGCAAGGCCTTGGGCTTTGGTTGTCAATGCATGTTGCAGAAAGCAACAATAATTGAGCAGTTGAAGTGATCTTTATTACAGGCATCTACATTTTGACAACTACTTTATTGTATAAGTCCATATATAAATCCTTTTCAATGACTGGCTATGGGATCAACAGGGAGGCTTTTTTTCCTGCAAAGCAGTCAAATTGAAATATGTTCATGTTCAGAATTCCTTTGGGCTATCTTTTTTAGAGTCCTAGGATAATTGTGTGCTCAGGCCTGTTCCTGCTGTTAAGGAATCCCTAACACAGTAGTTGAACAAATGTTCAGGGAATGCCATGTAAGATCTGGAGAACCTTTTATCATATTAGTGATACCTGAGTTTTTACCCAAATCTTGAACCTACCAGTCCTTTTACTACTGTTTTAATCTTGGCTTTATATGCCCTCCACTACATCTTGCAGGACTGTATAGCTTTTAGTGGGTCACTAAAGGAAAATGCTTCTTATTTAACTCTTGACTCCTTCTATAATTTACTCTCTCTGACACTCCAGAAAGTCTTCATGCTGACCAAGAGGTTTGTCCATAGTGGATCAGTAAAGGATGGAGGCTTAACCCTGGAAAGAGACTAATTTGAACAAGTTTCCAATACATCTCAAGGTATTCAAATGAGCTTAAATTCATTAAAAAAAAATCAGCACAAAGACATCCCTGCCTTTACCATAAAAGTAGTTTATGGAAACACAAAAATAAATGCCAAATCTAGAAGTCCAGATTTCTGTTCATCAGTTTGAAGGAATAGTATTTCCTTTAGTTTAGTGCTATTATCCAGAGGGTTTGTAGTCACAAGGAGTAATCTGAGTCTTAACTTCAAAATGTGCATCTCATCACTCAATTTTCATTACTTCTGAGGAGTTTTTCTGTATTTATGCCAGTGCATCTGGCAGATCCTAACACTGGTTCTTATTTTTACAACTTGAAAGAGCCCCTAGTCTTCCATTTCCCAGCAGTGTGCACGTGGAAAGCAGAAAAGAGAGTGTCAGGCTCCTCAGATAAACTCTGATCCAATTTGGGCTAATCTTGGGAAGGGCAAGTACTGCCAAAAGCTGCTGGGGAGCTTCAAGAGGAAGAGGACATAGAAGGGCTTTGTGTGACAGTCCAATGTAAGTCAAAGCTTAGTCACATATTACCTCAGCAGTGATGATGCTAGCCACTCTACATTCAGCCTCAGCCCCATTCCTTCAGATATTTTATTGTTATGGAGGGCTTTTTCATGGAGAAAGACAGCTTCAACGCATAATTACACATAAAGCAACAAAAAACACCCAGAGCATAAACTTCTGTCCTACCATAGCTTTTGTCTGAGCATGGATATTGTAGACCTTTTTCTTGACAGTCAGAAGAAAGAGTTTTTATTTGTTTCCTTTGGTTGTGATCACCATGCAGAGGTGAATAAGCATGGTTTGTGTCCTAACTCCAGATATAGTGTGGGAATCCTGAAAGGTTACAGAGGGCACAAAGCACCACATATTATTTTAGAAATAAGATGGAAATAATTTGGTCTCAATGCTGATTTATTTCCCTACTTTAGTAGGGAAAACCCGAGGGTTAAGTTCATGACATTGCTGTGCACTTGAACGTGAGATCTGCTAGCTTTGATGCTGTCATCAGTGTGATTCAAGGTTTGGCATCCCTACGTAATTTCTGAGAATATCTGCAAGAAAAGAAATTCAGGAATTTGTCAAGCTGTGAGCAACAAGAGCCTAAAAAAAGTGAGTGCTATGGTTGGAACGGGAAGAACTAGTTTTTGTTGACTCCTATTGCAATTGTTGTAGTTATCAAATACATTCTACACAATTAAAAAGGTCAAAACTGACAATTATAAAGTCAACTAGAGTACTGGCATTATTCTGCTTTGAAAAATGTTTTATCACTTTTTCTGTGCTTTAAGAAAAATAGTTGGTATTGGGAAATGTGTAAAAGAGAACATACAGAGAATGGGTGGGAGGTTTCTCTTTTTTTTTTTTTTTAACCCACTCCTCAAGAAGTGACTTTAGCACTAAAGGGAGTTACAAAAATGTCAGCTGCAGCAGTTCCATCCTGAGTGGAGCAACACAGTCAGATCTGGTGAAGGACTGTTTTGCCAGGGCACTTAATAACCCGGGCAGACATGGCAAGGCTCCCTATTTTTCTGGGTGAAATAAACCAGGCCAATTCTTTCAAGTCGTCATGTTGTCACCAGGGGCCATTGCCAAACTGTGTTGATATGGGATTTTATCTTTTGCCACCTTTCCCTGAATTACATCAGAGTAGTTTTGCAACTTATATCTGACCTGTTTAATTCAAAATAGAAGTAAAGATTTTGGGTTTTTTCAGGTTTATTGTCCACTGAGTACGCAGTGGAGTAACAGAGAACAAACACATACTTTTATGTTTCCACTTTTCATTGAAGTCTTATTAGTAGGCACAGAGGGAGAAGCATTTTGGGGGTTTGCTCCTATTCCTGATATTAAATTTTCTGTGTGAGCAAATCAGTGCACTTCTCTTTGCCCTTCTTTCTCAATCTGTGAAATGGAGATACTTCTGCTCTGAGATTTGAGATTTCTGGGCAGTGCCATCGTGGACTAAATCCCAGAGCAGTTTCAGAAACCTGGAGGAATCAGCATCACTGTGACTTAGTTGGGAACAATCCTGGTTTGGTCTAGGTATGTGTCAGCAGAAAAATTGACCTCAGGAGAGTAAGACTGAAACTGTGACTTTTCTACTAGTGATGATAATGCTGTGAAATGCAAGGAAGGATCTGCACTGTTAAAGGAGACGTGCTTTTAGTGTAATCAAAGATGTGTCTTGTGGTTGCTTCTGTGGTAGTTGTAGATCTGGAAGGAAATTAGGAAATATGGTTGTGAAAGAAAAAATTATGTTGACCAAAGCACTAGGAGACAATTACCCTCTCTTCTATAGGATAACAGAAACTGTTTTCTTTAATGATTGGAAATAAGAAATATTATATTTTTAAGAGACTTCTTGAAAGGCTGGCTCAGTTAAGTACAGTAACCCCTCCTCAGTCACACTCCAGCATGCCCTTTGGGCAGCCCTGTAAAGTTGTCCATGGCTTGTTTATAGTCTCACCACCTCCTGTTTAAGGCTCCAAGGATATGCTCAGAGGTAAAATGGCAGGCAGTACCTGCACTGTGGGAAATTGTCTTTCTGCCACAATGGAGGGTCTTCAGCCCCTGTACTATTGCTCTTGTTCCTCTTTCCTCTGAAGGGGATAGAATGATTCCAGGTTATATGCAGATTTGAAAAAAATCCAGACAAACAACAACATACAAAATACCCTAGCAACAAAAAGAGATCACCCAAAATCTCTGCAGAGAAGATTTAACATACTGTAGGGCTCTTGTCTAATTTGACATGTTACCTGAAAAGTAAAATGCTAGAGAACATTTATTGGAGTGACAAGAGACTGGTATCCTCACAAGTCCTTGTTTCTAGCTCTCCATTCCCTGTGCAAGCCCTGCAATGACTCTGTGCCAGAGCTTTTGCTGCACTGCTGCTGGCTGATGTAGCTCGTATACTTTCATTTCTCTCTGGGTGGTGTTTGGGTTACGAAGGAGTCATCAGAGAACTGATGCATACAAAGAGTGAAATCATAGCAGGAAAAAAGCATTTCCGTTTTACGCCATTAGGATTTGCAGGATCCCCTTGATCACAGTTGTCTGGCTGCTGAGCCCCCAGGAAGTTTCTTAACATACCAGAAACTTGTGCTGACATAGAATGGGTCAGGACTTCCTCTTCTCTCTGACTGCATCACATGCGTAAGAGACTGATGATCCATTGCACCATGCAGTGGAAGCAGGTGGCTTTCCTGAAAGTGGCTGTTGCAGATGTGTCTCCAGAAGTTAGTTCCAGAGATACTCCTGTGTTGCCCCTCTGTGCTGATCTGGAGTGGAAAGGGGACTAGGAGTCTTTTTCTTGGGTGTTTATTTTCCCGTCTGTATGTCTGGACTTCTGCTTAGAGCAGAGAAAAAAAGGGTGATAGTAAGTTTGTGGGTTGTCTTCTAGAAGTTGGGGAGTGTCAACCATGCTGATGCTGGGCCTGTAAGAAGAGCTGGGTGTGGGAAGGAAGAGTGGGGTATGTGCTGGGGTGAGCTGACTGCCATTTCTGAGAGAAAGCAAGAGAAAAAACTACTGCCAGGAGAGAGGAATTATATGCCTTGGGATATATAACAGGAAGAGGAAATACTTACCAAGAGAGGGAGAGTAGAGTAGGCAGCCCTTGGTGTAGACATAATATTTGTAATCACTGATCAATCATAGCACCTGGGACTAAGAGAGCAAAAAGCTCTCTGTTGACCAAGAGCCTGATTGGAAAAATGTGTGCAGGCTCCACAGTCAGGTGGTTTGTGCTCACAGGCATGGTGGGGCTCAGGGGAAAGTCAGACTATTTCTCTGCTGCCATCTGCCCATTGGCCAAATGACATATTTAGAACAAATAATATTTAAGTCAGCCACCAGTTTTTTAGCCTAGATTTGTGCAAGGGTCAAGTACTACCCTATCTCCCAGATTCCTGATTTCTGCATTGGGTGGTATTTCTGTTCTTGTTTCAAAACTGTGATCAATACTTTAAGAACCAGAGCCTGTGCATTTGTTTCTCAGATGTGTCCAAACTTTTCTGACCTTACTGTAGTGCACAGGTGTCTTTTGCTTCTTACTTTATTTGTTCTTCTCTGATGGCATTGGAAGCTTTCTCCCTTCCTCCCCCTCTCATGTAAATTGGCTGAGCTTATCAGAGTGCTTGAAGCATAGGCAGGGCAGTTTGGGCTCAGGATTGCAGTAGCACCACTTAATCCAGTCAGACCTCTGATTCCCCCCACCCTGCACCACAAGAGCTCTCTGAAGCAAGAGGAATTGCTCCTTAAAGGCAGCTGCAGTATTAGGATATCTTTGTGTCACAGAGGACAGCTTACGACTTCTTGTATCTTTAACACATCCTTGAACAAACGTGCCAGTGCACGTATAAACCTGAACAAATACTATTTTTCTTGGACTTTCATAGGGAGCATGGATGAATGTGTGGCTCAAGCACTCACTGTATCACTGTATCTGGCATAAAGTGCTTCCCAGCAAAATGACTGTAAAGCAGCAAAGCTACAAAATTCCACTGAAGACAGAGAGGTGGTGAAATCATAATTCAGCTGCTCCATTCTTTCTGAAGAGGTGTCAGCTCTATAAGGGAACCTTTCAGTGCTAAGTTTCTCTGTCCAGACAGGAGAAGCAGGGAATAGCCCACCTGGAAACAAATTAACCCTAAGAATGTTTCCCTTCCCAATTTATTAACATATAAAATCCTTGAATTTACCCTAGGGTAGATTTTTACCCAGAAGTGACGGCAGGTACTAAGGTTTTAGTGGACTTTTACAACTATTGTTGTATTAATGAAGAAAATGGTCTGTTTTTTATGGCAGTGATAAGTAGTGCAGAAATGTGAGAGAGCTGCCTTTGGATATAATGGATGTGGAGTCATGGGCTGATGGAGTTCCTACCACCATGTGCACCTGTGTGAAGAAGAAAGGAAGCAAGAAGTACATAGTTACCAGGGAGTTTGCAGTTAAAAAAAGAAAATAATTTCCAGCCCATCGTCTTTAAATTACTCTATGAGCTTCACAAGTTCCCGACTCTGCTGTCTGTAGACACTGTACCTGCACAGTGTGGGTGTGAGTGGGTAACCATACTAATGAAGAATTAGCAATCTGCACTGAATAAGAGGATAAAGTTAACCCAGGGGAGCAGGAGCTACTTGAATACCTTCTTTCAAGATATTACTGTAGCTAACATTTTCTTTGGGTAGTCAGGGAGTTTTTGCTCATAGCCAAGCTAGTCAGAAGGTAAGAGACAGACTACTGTGTACTGAGCTATGTGAGAAGGTAAGTCAGAGTTGTGCTTACTACCTATGGAGACCAAGGACTTGTTTAGAGATGTAGTTATGAGTGCCTTCACTGTTGCACTCCTCTCCTGTTGTGGTCTGGCCAGCTGTGTGTGGTGGGCTATGTCACAGATCTTAAAACATTGCTTTCCATTTCTTTGTGGGTATTCTCTCTGTTTCTGTGCATTTGCAGTGCTGCATCTCTCGAGGGATAATAATCAAGCACTCTGCAGTCACTGAAGTGCTACAACTGGCTGAAAATCACCCTTGCTTTTTACTTTATCATTGTCACCCAAGCCTCAAGTGCCCTTCTTCCTGTATGCTGGAGATTTTTGGCTTGTTTTGTTTAAAGTGATAAAGCCTTCATAACAAAATCTAGGCTTGCATGACCTGCCATGGAAAGGAGGTCCTAAATAACTTAAGATTGTTGATGGTTTTCATAAATATAACACTGCCAGTTCAGCCCTTCCTATCAGTCGGAAGTTTCTGACACCATCTATGTTCAGGTCCAGCCTAGCACTGTATTACCCACTCCTGTCTCATTGAGGGTTTATTACTGATGCTTGTAAAGACCTCAGATGCTTAAAGACTATAGATACTTGAGATATGGATATCAATATTGTACTCAGAATTCATCAATCAACCTATCCGTAGATGCTTTGCACGGGTTATTTCCTAATGAAAATGGAAGTGAACTCCTGGAAAATGGAAGCGTAACTGGCAGGGGAGTAGAAAAGCAATAAGGAAGCTTGCCAGCAATCCTTGTGAGTCCAGAGGCTGTTGGGCCTTGCACTGTGTAATGGAAGTTGCTGCTGCTTTTGGATGTGCAAATGAACATGACATTCCACAGAGAGATGTGGGGAACGCAAGGTAACAAAACAAAAATATTCAGATACACTACTATTGCAGCACTTCTATCAAAATAATGTTCACACACTTGGTCTATCAACAGGTGATGTGTGCAAGCAGCACAGTGCATTTGTGCATGTATGAGGTTTCAAAATTAAGTTGCTGTGTAAGTAAGCCAGGTAGGGGGCTGGGGAAGAGTAGCCTGTTACAGCAAAGGCTCAGTGTGATTTCATATGTCTTTGGAAGCCTGGAGGTGATTAAGCTTTGCTTTGGGCTCAGTTCATTACACAGAAGAGAGGATTGCTGGAAAGAACAATTATTGATCTTAATTTTTTTCTGTAACTTAAAGGTTAAAGGAGCTGTTTAGTCTGTCTTCAGATAAATGAAGCTTTTTGCAAGCTTTTTAAGAAGAAAACTGTGTGTGTTCTTGAAGGACTTGTGGAGGAGTCAAATGCACTGAGACATAGTATTTGGCATTTAACTACTCCCGAAGTCACTGCAAGGTGTGGGATGCTGCAGAGGGTAGACAGAGTTGGAAGAATTCCTTGGAATTGGGAACACTTCTGCTTTTCCCTTCCTGCAAGACACTAGGGATCTCACTAACCAACTGCTCATCTTCTAATGGCCACGAAAGATAATGAACAATCCTCTGTGGCTCTGCAGTGGCACTGGCTTGGAACTCAAAGTGTTCCTTTTGTTGCTGCCGTTGCTCCCTTGAAAGTGATCCATGCTGATTTCTGTGCAGCCTGCTATGAGAAGTTTTGGATCTTCTGTAATGGAGGGGAATAATGCTAAAGCACAGACTGGGGCACAGGGGCTGTTTGAAGAGCTGCACTGTGCCGCTTCCTGCTGTGACAAGGAGATGAATGTCCACTGAAGGCTGAGCCTCTCTAGCTCCTAGTGACTGCAGAGTGGGAGCTGCATTTGATGCACTTCTCAGGTTATGCTTGCTCTATGCAACCATGACAGATAATGAGCTATTCAAAGCCATTTGGACTCATTTGTCTAAGTAGAGTGTCAGCTCCAGGCTAATCTTGCGAATTATTTAATCATCTTGTATCCCTGAGAGCACAAGTGTGGAGATGTCTCTGGAGCACTTAATCATCTGGGTGCTTTTTACTCAGTTTATACCTATGCTTCCATTATTTTGCTGTGCCATGTGAAGATGCACATGAGCTGCCAGCAGGGCCTGGGTGAACTGAAGAGAAAGGTTCTGGAAGTCTTCACTGGGGTGAAGTCTTCACTCTGGAGTTTTGCACCCATGGCATGGGGTAGAGGCTGTCATGAGAATGATGATTTTCCCCCAGCTTGAGAAGTGCTTCTTGCTTTTCTTTCCTTGTAACCATTGATAAACCCATCAGCTGCTCATGAAGGTTTTAATTCCTGATTTCTCTCTCCTGTCTCAAAGTCATGCTCCTGAGAGCCAAACTGGGGCTGATTCCCAGTTCAGATGTGATAGTAGCCCTATGGGGGACCCTACTGCCCTGCTGCCCTTCTTCAGAGAGAGAAGCAGAGTGTATGGATAGTTCTACGTAACCCAGTGATGTTGGTTTCAGAAGTCCTTTCTGGCTTGCTCTTTTTATTCAGCCTGGGATTTTGATTACGTCACAGCGTATGTGTCAGCTCAACACTGGTTACATATCATGGTCTCTCAGGTTACATACTACAGGAACCTCAGATAAATGTTGTTTTAAACACTGCATCTTTTGACTTGGTCCACAATTTGCCAATGTGATACACAGCCTGTGTAAGATTGTTCATTTCTAATACTTTAAAATAATTATTGATGTCAGAGTGACCTGTTGTCCTGGTGTGGGATATGTGGAATAACTGTGCTAGGGTAGCAGTATAGTAGAGGACAGGAAAAATGTAATTGTGGTGTGACAACAGCATGCAGACTGTCAATGCACAGACTTGCTCCTGAAAAAAAAACAGTTAGGAAGCAACGATTAAGATATTAAAACAAATTTTCATCAAGTAACAGGCTTACCCTGACAATTTCTTCTTCCTAGCCACAATCCAAAGATTTTGCTGTTGTTATTGATTTTACCAGGAACGCACTCTCAATATTATCAGGACAAGTAGCCTGCTGAAACTTACGATGGATATAGCATTCAATGCCTGCTGCTTTAGTTATGATGTTAAAACACTGATAAGGTGGATATTTATTACATCCTGTACTTATTTGCAAGCCCATTCACTCAAGGTGAGATGCCAATTGCATGCTTCTCAGTTGGACAGAGTTCTTTTGATTAGTCATCTCTCCATAATCTTTCTGAATTTCACTCACACTAGGTAATTTCAGGCGCTGTACATATAAATGAGAATATTTTCCACTTTTTTTTTTCCCTTGACAAACGTTGGGTACTGGTTGAACACTTCTTTTCTCTTTCCACTCAACCCAAGTATTCTTGTAACTTGTGAAATTTGTAGCAAGTCTAATATTATTATATACATGTAGTTTTCTGAGTAAGTCTACTCCAACTGTATGCAAACAAACTGTGCACAAATAAAACAGATAAAGGAAACTGAAAGTCTATAAGATCACATAATGTTGAAAATGAATGTTTCATAACCAACCTGAAACACAGTGTATGAATTCTGGACTTTTTCCAATACTTGCAAATGGGAAAGAGAATTACCAATCCTGAATAATCTCCCCAAGCAAGTGCTTTTCTACGACCTAAAGGACTGAAATAAAATCCTTTTTTTTTTTTGCTTGCTTTGGAAAATAATCAGTTTTTCTGCACAGAATGAAGCAGGACAGAAATGTGGCTCCTGCGGAAGAAAGGGGAGTTTATCAGGGGTGAAATCCCTTTGGTTCTCCCCACTGATCACATCTTCTCATTCTTGATCTTCTTCCTGCTTAGCAAGAAAAAACCCCTGGGTTCTAATACAAGTTTCTTTTAAAGACCTTCACTTTCCCTAAATGAGAAGCTGAAACACTTTCATGCCAGAAAGTTACTGAAAGAGCAAGTGTACATTGAGGTGAGCAGGAATGTCTGACGAAGAGCAAACTCCTTTTATGTTTCTTTTATTAGGGATTTAGGTCTGAATTTGGAGTTGCTTGTTTAAAGAAGAAACATTAAGCAAATTGGAGACGACCTTCTTTTTACCAGACTTTACCCTGTGAAAAGCCAGGGGAATCTTGTCCTGGATTTCAGTGGAAGTAGGGCTGAGAGAGTCCCTCAGCATCAATGGTAAGTTGTTTCTGTTGGACTGGGAGTTATTTGCAAAGAGTTTTGATGCACAAAAATAATTACACCAGTCTTTAAACTGGAGTCTTATCTGAAAGATACTAGTAGCTTCTTATTAATGGAAACAGTATTTTTGACCTTTCACTTTGAATTTGTTTCATGTTTTTATTAAGAATAATGAACTAATTACTTTCAGAGTTGTTGTCTCAGAAGACAAAAAAAAAAAAAAACAAACTCTCTCTGAAAAAAACATACCTAGAGTTCTGCTTCCCAAGATTTAGACTGGACTTGTTCTAACCTGAACTGGTGGTTGTGCATCTACACAACTGCAGTTTGGTGAGAAGGCCCATCCATATTAGTTGCATGTCTGGCAGAAAATGCCTTGCTTGGCGGGAGGGTGCTGCTGCTCTGTCAATATGTCACATGCTCTTTCAGTGGAAAAGCTCAGCAAAGGTTCTTTTTGAGAAATATTTTTGATACCACGAAGAGTTTAGATACTTGGAGTTTTTTTAATTTTCGGAGACATGTTTGTCAAAACCGTTTGCATTGCTACTGTAAAACTCCTTGGGAATCCTTTATGGATGCTGAAGGAAATTTTCTATTTGCTGGAGAACATGCACTGTAAGACATACAAATTCTTAAATTAAGTGTGCATTTAAAATCTGACTGTACCAAGGGTAAATACAACAGTGGAAAACCAGTGCCATTTTACTGTAGCTAAAAGCTTGCTGAGCAGCAATAGATCTTCCAGGCAGTACACTGCACCCGCTGTGTATTATTAATATCCTAATCTAGATTCTGTTGAAGCTAGGGGAAAGATTTTCATCAACTCCAGGAGAAGTTAAATGAGGTTGTTAGCTGACCCCAGTGTTCATGTGCACACGTAATCTTGCTAAAGGACTTCTACAAATTCACCGCTGCCTTATTAGTTACTATAGTGATAAAGAGGTGACCATTACTGTATACAGCCTGTTTGGACTGGTTGAAAAAAGGTTGAAGATGATCTCTGCATTACTCCTGCTCCCTTTGTATTTCTGTTTCACAATTCTTATTGAATTATCCTTTCAGAAATGTCGCATACGTCAGGAAACATCTGCTGATGTGCCTTAGTTGGGTAGCTTTTCCTGAAGTTTAGAATTATACAGCTTTCTGTCTGTGTTCTGAAGGACTGCACTGTCCAGCTGGACACTGACATACCATTGTGGCATTCCAGGCAAGCTCAGACCACCTTCTCATGGGAGGGAATACTCCTTCTGCATGGGGTAAAGCCATGCCCTCCACCGCTTTCTGGAACATGATAAAGGTCCTTTCATCCCTGTGAAAGCAAAATCTCTGATAACTCAGCATAGTTTGTGACTGTGGCTGCTCTAGGGTTTATACTGTGGGCTTTGATAGTTTTTTTCTGTGCTTAGTGGGTTAGATAACAGTTGAGAGGAAGTTGCATTCAACTAGCCTTTGAAGGCAAAAGGAGAATACTGAGTGCACTGAAGGAAAATGAATGAACTTGTATTTTTACAAAGCTAAAAGCTGCTGTCAGCTTCACCACTTACCACCAACAAGCCAAGATTAGTTTGTGCTTACTAAGAAGGACATGCTACTGGACACACCTGATGTAATGTTGCTTTCTTTCTGACAGGGGTACAGAATATGGGGATCTTGCACCCTGCAGCCATGCCCAAGGAGGTCATGGGCTAGCTGCAGGCAGAGCAGTGCCTTTATGGATGAAAAAGCACTTGCTACGGAGTTGAAAATATTATCCCACATTCTGGAAAGGTTATTAGCTAGCGGAGTTGGGGTTTTTTTTTTGGTGGTGGTTTTTGGGTTTTGGGGGTTTTGTTTGTTTGTTTTTTGGTTTTGGTTGGTTGGTTTTGGTTTTGTTTCTTTTTTTTGTTTGTTTGGGGTTTTTGTTTTGTTTGGTTTGGTTGATTTTTTTACAGCTAATTTAAAATTTCTAACTTGTCTAATTTGTTACCAGATAATCTCTAAATTGTTAAATAAAAGTTAGCTCTGCTTTATATTGCCTGTTCAGGTGTGTTAGCCAAAGAGAGCAGGGGGAAGTTTGCATTTGCCCTCTTGAAATGGGAAAGAGCTGATGCAAGCTGCACAGTTGCAATTCTTTTTGTGTCAAAACCTGAAGGGGAAATATGGCATATAGAGCTTTTTACCACATGTGAGGTTTGCTAAGGACTTCTGGAGTTTGTGGTTTCACTCTAGGGCACCCTGGGCTTGTAGGCATGCAGTTAACAACCTAAGAATAAAAACAAGTAAGCAAAGGCTTCCTTGTCTGGGCTTATGGAATAATTTTCACCTTGTCATTAACTCTGTCAAGCCAAACTGATATGTGTTGCAATCTTCAATGATTTGTGCCAAATCATATGTTTCAACCCGTAGTAATTTCATCTAGAAGTATATTTTAATCTTACTTTGGGTTTTGTTGTTGGTTTTTTTTTTAAGGTATTCAGTGCTCCAAACTAATATCCCTGGGTCATCATTCTCCATAGTCACATCAGGAAATTAAAATGGAAAAAAAAAAAAAGTGCCCTTAAAGTGTGGGGGTTTTAAAGTTCTGTCAGCAAAAGCTTATGTAATGGAAACTGCAAGTGTAACCACAGCAGTACCTGCTGCCACGCAGGTGAACTGGGAATGCAAAGGCAGTTTTCATTCCCGGGCAGTTGGAAAGCACAGGCTTCTCCATGACCTTGGGGTGAGCCTTGCCACCTGTTGCCCTTTTTATACAAAAGTGGCCTGTGCCAGCCAGCAAAAGCAAGTGCTGACCTCTCTGGGGAGAAGCAAGCAGTGCTCAGGAGGGCAGCGAAGCAGTGTGGCAGAACAGTCTGGTTTGGAGCACATGAAATGCTTGTGACTGCTGCAGGAGCCACGGGCCTCACCCACTGCCAGCGCTGCTCCTGCCTGCTGGCACTGCCAGCACCTGCGCCTGGTACTGCTGTCACCACGGCTGGATACACCACGCACTGCTGGCTGCTGCTGCAGAGAGCCCAGCTTAAAATTGCTCCTTCCAACTGATTGATTGTATGATTTCTCTTTAAGCATCTTCCTAATATTAATTAATGTCAAAACATGGATAATGAATGGTGGATCAAATAGGAAATGAAACTGTGAAATGTTTATATAATTTGAAGTAAAATAATTGCCTTTTGTTTAGCTAATCTGAAGTTTGGTTAAATCAACTTAAATAATTTCTATTTAAAATTAAAATTCAAGTCTGAATTTAAAATCTTCGCTCTTTTCACCTGTCATATTCACCTGTTAATTTCTTAGCTTCTAACTCTGTTGACAGCTCTCCTGCTCATATATATGCTGTCTCTGCTTTGTGGAGAAAAATGGTCATTGTCTAAATAGTGACACAGCTGCCGGGTGTTCTGCCTATATATCAACATTCAGGCTGGTAGTGATTAAAGGCTCAGAAGTACATATAAGACCTAGTCAGATAAAATATGCATTATCACACTGAGGTTAAACAGCCTTGTAGTAGGATCTATCACTTTTCATAGAAGAAAATATAAGGAAGAAACTTGATGTATTAATTTTTGAGACAGATAAAATTAGGAGACTTTCTGTCCAGCAAATTTTTGTTGCTGTTAGATATTTCTAGACAGCAATTTTGAAAAATCTGTTTTCTAAAATACCAATATGTACATGTCCATGAATGTTACATAAAAATAAAGCTATGCACTTCAAATCATTTTTAGTACCATTAAGTGGTTTGTTACAAGAAGTAGCTGTCAAATGTTCCTACAGGCCCATCTCTATATGAAGAAATGGGAATTTCATTACCAGGATGCATAGTAAAAGATGTATTTCCAAAGATAAATAAATGCTTTCTCATCACTTTCAACAGTTTTGGATGTAGCTGACTCAAGGAATTTTGCATTGTAAAATACAAGAAAACAAAATAGAGAATAAATTCTGCTCCATCTGGGCTGTCACATTACATGAGGCAATGGAGCATAGCATGGATGTCAGGCCATGGCTGGAACCAGGAAAGATCAGAGATATGATAAAGTGAGATCTCCCCAATGGGTAATTGGAGTGGTAGGTGTCATAGGTGGGATGGGCTGGGGAAGAAGAAGTGATGGCCTGAACAGCTCATGTTGTTCAGGAATGGGATAGGGAAGCTTCATTTCCAAGAACTGCTTGGTGTCCCAGCTCTAAAGGTTTCTTGGATCCATGCATGATGGCAGAGTTTATGCTAGCCAGCACTCACCTGCAAGGAAACAGTGCCAATACCTGGTACCTATTTCATGCAGACAACTAGATACATGCTCTACAAGTAACTTGATTAGTGGTGGTTCCTTATAACATAGACATGGGCAAACAATGCTTATTTTCCTCATATAATCAATGTTTTACCAAGGAGAGGCATATTTAACCTGTTTTTCATGTCTATTTCCCATAAACACAAGTTTGCATAGGCAGGTTTGTTATTCACAATATTTTTTCCCCTGGGCAGCAACTACGTGAATCACCCCATCGCAGTGGAGGAAGGAGGGTGGAATTGTTTCCACACATTTTCAGAGACAATGCAGATGATTTATGATGAAGGGCCTTGACAGGTTGCTCAGTTAATCCCTGGATTGGCTTTTATCCCAAATGAAGATGTATTTTACTGACGTACCTTGCTGTGGAATACTTTAATGGGCTGTGTGTCGGCCACACTGATCTTGTCCATATCCTTCAAGCCTTTTATTAAAAGTATTCCCAGGACTCACCATGACATTAACTTGTGAATTGGCTCTATCTCTCTCCCTGTCTAAACACCGCTTTGCACTGAAGCAGGAAGGAGTGTGCAACCTCAGTTTTGTAGACAAGAAGGAGCATTACCTAATAATACCTGAGCTACTCCAACTGCCAACCTGAGCTCCTCGTGCTTAGTCCCTCATTCCCACAGAAGCTAAGCACTGGAACAGGGCTTGTCACACATGGGAATTGTAAGTTTTCTCCAGAAGTCTGTGCTTTGGCATTTCTTTGTGTTTACAGGGGTGGTTCCTATGGGTCTTCCCCCTTTGTTTAAGGCAGGCAGCTGATAACTTCCAGTGTGTGCTTGCCCATTGTTTTGGTCTGGCATCTGCAAGCTTGACTTGTTTGGCATTTGATGGCCTGGGGCAGATGAGATGTGGGGCCACCCTTTCAAAAATAGAGCTCTGTTTATACACATGGTTTAAGTGTTGTGACATAAGTGCTATATGAAAACAGAAATGACAGAATTAATGTACATGTTCCAGTCTGCAGATGTGTTTTGTAAGAAATAAGGTTCATAGAGGCTTTTTTGAATGCTAGGCACTAATTTAAAATCAGAGACTCAAAATCACTATGTACAAGCTCTTTGGCTTTCGGAAAAAGCTTGGTGTTCATTAATTCTCTCTGTTTTCCCTTTCTGACCCCTGTAGGCACTAGCATTGAGTTGGAGGAGCCCAAATGAATCCTTGCAATAGCAGAGCATGCTTTTTAGCTGACAGATTTGGGGAGCTGAGCACACTCAGCTTGAGATATCCTTGAAAAGCAGATGTTCCTTGCCATGACATCTGGCCTGCTCCTGGGGTTGTGCATCAATTCTCATTAGAAATAGTTGCAAGGAGGTGTGGGTATGTGAAGAATGTGAGAACATGCTGTGCATTTAGAGGTCATTGCTGGCAAGGGATGTTCAATATACTGTAGTCTAGCACCACCTGGGTTTCTCCTGTTCAGTTTTGTGTTAAACATGTGCCAGTGAACTATAAATTCTATTGAATAGAACAACTTACTCCTTTTGTCAGCTAGAAAAGATTGTGATCGGGATATGTTCCAGCAGAAGAGATGGTATTTTATTTTTTCACAAACTTTTTTTCTTAGTTGGAGTCTAAACATAATAAATATTTAACTTCTGAGCTTTCTTGCTCTGATTATTTCTGTGTAATATTTTACTTGATATTCAGTTAAGCAGATGGAACATTATTGTTGGTTCATTTATTTCAGTAATATAGCTTTATATATTTCAGCTTCTGTTCTCAAGTAGATATTAGAAGTAAAGAACATAAACTTCATCTTTTTTGTGTGATGCCTTTAACTCTCAAGAAGATTGATATACAGGGGAATGGTGATTGGGGAAAATTTTTACAAGAGAAAAGGTGAACATTGGTTTGTTTGTATTGCATTGGCATAAACAACCAGGAGAACATTCTTGTTATGTTTGTTGTTTCACTTAAATAATTCAAATTTAAAAAGCTTTATGTTGTTTGTTTTGGTGAACTAAGCAAGAAACTTGCTAGTAAACTTGCACACATGTACAGCTTAGAGGAGGAAGGGGGTGGAAATGTAGCCAATGAAACAAAGTTCAAAGAAGAAGGACTGGCAGCAAATGAACTGGCACAATTTAGTCTGTTGCTGTTTTAGGCTGACTTTTCCAGTCCTGTGTCATTACATAGGCACCTTGTCATTTGAGGAAATAACATTTTTGTTAGCCTGACATAAGCAAGCTGAATCAGTTATGACCAGATTGTCTTGTTTTTACTGGGCAGAATACTATTTCCATAGGACTCCTCTGTCTCCTTCATATCTTCTGGGATTCAAACTGACACCTCAGTGCTGTGGGAAGGGCAGTTCCTGTGTACTGAGTGTGAGCTAAACAGAGACTTTGTCAGTTCATACAGAAGTTCCTCAGAAGATCCCAAACCATAAGATACACATATATCTTATAGTGGATAGGGAATAAGAGAAGGAGAAATATTTGATATACAGAGAGTAGTTGAAAGTGGAAGGAGTAGTAAACAAAGCTGAAAAATCCTTTTTGTATTAAAAAAAAAACCCACACAAAATCCTCAAAACCCAACAAAATCATTATATGCTTAAAAATATGGAATTGCTATTTAAAATTGCTTTCTAGTTGTTTTCCCTTTTTTTCTGAAAAATCTCTCTAGGTATCTTTGTGTATATATGTCTCTGTATATATCACGTCTCTTTTCTGGTTTGCCATAGAAATGTCACAACTTTTTTATCTGTGCTTTTATACAGAGGATTTTGTAAACATTTTATTTTCCTGATTAGGTATCTCAATGTTCAGAAGGCCTTTATTTCATGGAATTCAATACACTCATGGCTTTCTTATTTCTGTCTTTCTAAGATGACGAACTATTTAAGGTAACATACTGAGGGTGACTGAAGCAAGCTTTAGGCTGGCTCTGCGCAGACCTTTATCCAGAGCTCTGCCAGTACAGCTCATTCATTAACTCGGTTTGTTTGAGTTTGCATTTATCCATGTGAAAGGAAGGCAAATGACTGTAGTGTGCAGGAATCCCCCTACATATATTTTTCCTCTCTCACCTAGGACAGAGTTTCTTATTTCTGGACCTCTCTTTCCTTTGGGACGTTTGTTGCGGTGCCCATTATGATGTGTTGTTTCTTGAATGAAAATGCACTTGTATAATGACACAGACCTGGGGAAAAAAGGCATAGAGATAAGCAAATTCAGTTGTCCTGAACAAACTATTTCATCTGTTGCCAGCCTACAATATCTTATTCTACTCTCTTCTTCACACACTACCTTTTTGTCCCAGCACTAATTGTCATAGAATCATGGAATCATTTAGTCTGGAAAGTATCTCTAAGGTTAAATTCCACCATTATGTAACTGTCATATAACCTCAAACTTAGGTCCCCATGTCACCATTGTCTTTCAATATGTGGCAGGAATATGTGCACTTGCAGCCCAGAAAGCCAACCACGTCCTGAGCTGCATCAAAAGCAGCATGGCTGGCAGGCTGAGAGAGATGATGTATGTCCCAGCCTTATCTTTGGTCTTGGTGCTGGTTCCTGCTCTTCCCCACTGTGTCTGAGCGTGGACCCCAGACCCTAATTGTCACCTCAACTTGCCAAGGCTGTTGGTTAAATCACTTGGTATCACCTGTCTGGGTGGCCTGGGGGACAGCACAGCTCCTGGGGAAAAATCTGCTGGTCCCCTGACTGTGGAGGGACACCACTCCCCCTTCCCACTCCCTGGCGTTTCCGGTCAGTATTGACATTCTATTTCTTAAGTGTATGGAAGTTACAAATGCAAAATCATCATTATTCCATTTCTCAATAGGAAGAGGGTTGACAAGACATGAGTAACTACTCCTGCTCTGTGGACCCAGTAGCTTATGGTTTTTAATTGCTATATGTGTTAGACATTTTGAAGTGCTTATTTACATAACATTTCTTTGTTTTTCTTCTCTTCAGATTGCACACAAGTGTAAGCAGATGCAGATACAGTATGGCAGAAGGCTAGACAGTCTGTTTTGTTTAAAATTGATACACTTGGGATGGTTCTGAGATGAAACACTTAGGATTCAATAGAAACACTCCAATTCAATAGAGTGATGTGCATACCCTGTAAATAAAAATAAAGAGAACACAGCTAAGAGATATTTTTTTTCTGTGAGATGATGAATTTATTTTGGCAATGACAACCAGTACATGTATATAAGAGCAGTACTCTGACATCAATATTACTGGGAAAAGAAAATAGTGAGCTGAAAATTCTATAATGTTCTTATGCCAAAATGGAAATCCTCTGTTTTGGGTAATCTCTTTATGGGATAGTTGCCCTGTTAACAATCATGGTCCGGGAGAGAGGAGGGGTCCAAGAAAACTGATTGATTTTTAAAGGATGACATTATCTAAGCTCAAGAGTGATCCATCCCCACATGAAGAGATGCAGAGATCATCAAGCAGAGATGATCCTCCCCCTCTACTCAGCACTGGGGAGGCTACACATGGAGCACTGTGTCTACTCTGGGCTCCTCCAAACAAAAGAGACATGGACATACTGGAAAGAGTCCAGTGAAGGGCCATGAATATGGTAAAAGGACTGGAGCTTTTGTCATACGAGCTGAGACTAAACTGGGATTATTCAGCTCTAAGAAGGGAAAACTTGGGGCTAGGGGAGGATCTTGCTGGTGTATAAATACCTGGTTTGGGGGAAAGATGGAGGCAGGCCCTTCTTGATGAAAGGACTAGAGGCTGCAGACACAGACTGGAATACAGGGAACTCCCTTTAAACAAGGAAGCCAGAATGTCCTTTTGGATGCCTTTATTTACTTATTTGGTTTATCTGACATACTTAATGAGCAGATTTCCTTAGTGAAATGCGTTTAGAGTCTATATGCCCTATACACCAATAAAAAGAGTTGGTGAAACCTCAAACATAATTTAAAATGTGTATGTAGTTAGTAAAGGGTCTTAGACCCATCCTGATCCAAAGGAACACCAGGTTCCTTTGTTCCGCTGTGTAAGACAGCCCAGTATTGTCACTGTAGACTTTGTTTATGCCCCTACTTCCTTGCTGTCTGTGTATGTTTCTCTGCACAGTTTGGTTGAGTCTGGGTCTCTATCTTTTCTGATCAGCTGGAAAAAGACTGATTTCAGAGAGTTATGTAGTTCGTGGATGTATAATGTGATGAGTGTCAAGGAGTGATACCTGGCACCACTGAGATACCTATTTAAATACTGTGTGGCTGGAACTTTTGCAATTTCATGTTGCTGACTGAATTAATGAAAAGGTATGAGACAGAGAGACAGAGGGAGAGAGAGATTTTTTAGAAATTCTCTTTCCAATGAAAGACAAGAGGAAACCAGTTCACTGAAGTTTCTTGGAGAAAGCACTAAAATGTGGTTTATGGTCTTTAGAAACCCAGATGTAGAGAAAGATGTGCTAATGAAGGATTAATTAGCGTAGTAGCTAAAATAATAATAAGCTTTGGTGTTTGGCAGATAGAACCTAGATACATTCAGGACAAAGCATGAAATTGCCAGTGCCTGAGATGGTGTATACAATTCTACGTCACTTGTTTCCTTCATCTGAAATCTTGGACTAAATGCAAAAATCACTTGCCAGAGCCTGGCCATGTCTACATGAGTGTGAGGTGTGGTGCAATAGGAGCAAAGCAGCAGAGCCCACCTGTGGCAGAGCAGCTGATGTCCATGCTGCTTGTGCTCTGGGGCTTTACTCAACTAGCTTTAGTGTCATGGTAGAGACTCCATGCCCATTAGCAGCAGCAGTCAGTCAGATGCACTTCTGGATTATGTGCTTCTACTTCCTTTCCTGAGAAAGGAATTTATTTTGCATTTCTGAGACACTCCATAATGTGAACCCAAGTGCAGTTAAGTGGGTACTATTAGCAGCTTCCCAATTGCCCTCCTCCTTTGTGCTAAAAAGTGGATATAGGCTCCTTCCTTTCTTAAAACTCTGTTCTGCAGGGAGTCCTTTGCCTACTATACTTCAGTATAAACTGAAGCATTAGGAAAGAGTAGCTGCCTTTATGTAAAACAAAAGTACCTCCAGTAATTTATAAAATACTATATATATATACACACACATATATATATATACACATATGAAAGTGTAAAGCCTTAACACCCCTACACACACTTAACTCAATACCCAGGAAACACAGAAAAATGATGGCAATGCAGTATGTGCAACACAGTGGGACTTTGACATGTGGGTTGATGATTTATGGGTCTAATGGACTGATGCAGCACACGGCCAAACCAAAACCAACTGAGGTAACTTAAGTGCCATCCAGAGGGACCTGGACAGACTTGAGAAGTGGGGCCATGTGAACCTCACAGAGCTCAACAAGGCCAGGTGGAAGGTCCTGAATACAGGCTGGGCAGAGAATGGATTGAGGTGCAGCACTGGGGAGAAGAACTTGCGAGTGTTGGTGGATGAAAGTCTGGACAGGAGCTGGCCATGTGCACTTGCAGCCCAGAAAGCCAAACATGTCCTGGGCTGCATCAAAAGGAGTGCAGCCAGCAGGGTGTGGGAGGTGATTCTGCCCCTCCATTCTGTTCTCATGAGACCCCATCTGGAATACGGCATCCAGTTCTGGGGTCCCCAACACAAGAAGGACATGGACTTCCTCAAGCAGGTCCAGAGGACGGCCATGAAGATGATCAGAAGCACCTCTCCTGTGAAGACAGACTGAAGTAGTTGGGGTTTCTTAGCTCAGAGGAGGCTCTGAGGAAACATTATAGCAGCCTTCCAGTATCTGAAGTGGGGGTGCGGGGTCTGCAGGAGAGCTGGAGAGACTTTTTACAAGTGCATTTAGTGATGGGAAAAGGGGTTATGGCTTTAAACTGAAAGAAGGTGGGTTTAGATTGGATGTGAAGAAGAAACTCCTTGCTGTGAGAGTGATGAGACACCAGAACAGGTTGCCTGGCAAAGCTGTGGATTCCACATTCCTGGAAATGTTCAAGGTCAGGTTGCATGAGGCTTTGAGCAACCTAGTGTAGTGAAAGGTGTCCCTGCCCATGGCAGAAGCATTGGAACTAGATGATCATTGAGGGTTCTTCCAACACAAAGCATTCTATGATTCCGTGATAACTATCAGGGGTCCTGATAAAGCCCCAGCCACCTCAAGATGCCTCTCAAATTCACAGCACCTCACAAAAAAGTTCAGCAGAGGTAAGCAATAAATTGCAGCAAGGTCGTTGTCCTCTTCCAACACCTTCATACTGAAACACGTCCTTTTAGGGGACGTAGATGTGGTTTTGGAAGCCGTAAGAAAGCCCTTCTTTTGCAAGTTGTCACCTCAGACCTGTAAGGTGTTAAGTGGCAGTGGTGCCAGTGCTCCCCTCAGCTCCCTGTGCATCGCTGCCATTTGTGCCCCGCACAACACAGAATTTGCACGGCCCTCCCCGCCGGTTTGTGCGCGTTACTGTGGGCAGGGGGAGGGACAGGGCTAGCTAGGAACCGGAGGCAGAAGCGCGCAAGGCCCGGCCCCAGTGCCCGCCGGGCGGCGCGGAGAGGCGGAGGCGGAGGCGGGCTCGGCACACGCACACGCCGCTCCCGCCGTGCTCGGCTTAAATAGGGCGGCGCCGAGGAGCCGCGTACAGCCGTGGTCGCTGCTGCCGCCGGGAGGTGAGCGGGGTTCGGGGTCGCCGCTGCCGCCGGGGCCGCGGAGCCGGCCGCGCTGAGGGGCCGGGGGCCGTCAGGGACGCCCCGCCGATGGAGGCGGCTGGGCCTGCCGGAGCGGCCGCCGCGGGGCTGGGGCGGTCTGCGCGGCGGCTGTCACCGCGGGGCCGGGCGGTCCCGTGCTATCCCACCGCCGGTCCCTGCGGGCTGCCTCTGCGGGGCCGCGGGGCTTTCCTTGCCGCCCCGCAGTGGGGTCAGCGTGCCCCGGAGCCGGCTCGGCTTCTCCTCTTACAAAAGCCTTGAGGAAAGCGTAGCTGGCTGTCTCCGGCCTCCCGCCGGCGCTGCGGCAGCTCGGGCTGGCCGGGCATTGTTCGGCGCCGGCGCTGCCCTCCAGCCCGGCTCGGCTCGGCCCGGCCTGGCGCGGGGAGAGCAGCTCGGTCGGGCCGAGCAGCAGGTAGCGGAGCAGGGCAGCGTGGTGCTGCCTACTTACCCCGGGGGTTCACGTTTGTTTGGCTGCGGGACTTTGCCTTCTAGTTGGTTGTTCTTTCGGACACGAATGCAACGTGGACTTGAAGCAGCATTTTTTTTTTTTCTTCTTCTTTTTAATCAGTTTAGAGTGCGTATGGAAATGCAGCGTGAGCCAAACTGGCCTAAAATGGAAGGTTGAGTGGCTTTGACTTTGCAGGCCTCCTCTGCTGCTAGGTAGGATTTGCAGTGCTACAGCACAGAGATTTAGCCTGGTTACACGACGCTTTTGTTCTAGGATGCATACGTTTCTTGTTCCTGTTGAACAGGAATTGCAACACTTGCAGCCTTCTAAATTTCTAAAGGGCACGTCTGTGAGCTGTCTGGAGTATTATGGACACCCTCTTGGACTTGGTAATCTAAATGTATGCCTCACTTGGGTTAGCATCTGAGATATGATGGTCAGGTTCTGTGATAGGAAAGAATTCCATGTGGTGTTAATAGATTTCCTTTTTCATCCACGTGTTTTACAGGGAATCATACAGTCTCCTGAGCCTGATCAGGAGAGTTTATATTTGTCTTTTTGCTTTGGAACGTGCTCTCAAACTCGCAAGCTGAGATTTCTCAGGCCCAGGATTTGGATCAGATTTCTTGGATCAAGAAATTGAATATAAGAGGGCGTCGAGTTTACTGAAAAATACCTTTCTCTTCCTCTTGCAACAATAGCAGTATTAATAATGCAAAACCTGATACATGAAGTTCCTCACGGAACCTTGCTGTTACTGCCTTTCTAAAGTTAAAGGATCTGTAGCTTGCTTGTATTGGGATAGGGAAATGTTTGAAAGATGGCTGATGGAAAAAATCTAAAGCCTGTCATTACAAGAAGCTGTTGTGTGTAGTGTTATCAATTCAAGGTCTTGAACAAACAGCCCTAACCTAGTTTGAGGACTGCATAATTACAATGAATTTACAAAGGTAGCTTCTAAATTTGGTAGATGTTGTTTTACAACTACAACTTGGACAACATGAGGTTGAAATAAGTCTTCAGTGTTTGAGAAGGAAACCCCCAAGCAGCCTTTTGCTTCAAGGACAAATACAAGGTTGGTAGTGGAAGAAAAACAAAACCAGCAATTTAAAATGGAAGGAAAGACAACTTTGAAATACTTATGTGGGTAAGTGACTTGCCTATCTCTTGAGCAAAGTGTGGTTCTCCTGCCACATGGCTTCACTAGAAAGGAATACTTCAGGGGATTTTTGGGAGGAGACAGGGGTGGGTTGTTTTATGTGTGTCGCTTTCCAGTGCGGCAGAGTAAAAGCTTTATTTTCTCTTTATTTTGCCTTCAAGAAAACAGCAATTTTACTAGTGTGAGCTACAGAAGGTAGTAGTAGGGTTTTATGTTTTGTTTTTCTCAGTAATATGGTTGAGAGAACTGGGTAGACTGAAGAATACTAATGGTATGAAATTTTTTTAACGTGTAGCAGAGATGAGAGATGTTTTGGGCCAAGGGATGCATTGCTTGATAAATTGGGCCTCTGGTAGCCTTATGAATAGACTGCCTGCCATATCGTAATTCCCTGCTATGCTAAATTACAAGTTCAGATATATTAAATATTTCACTGTGGTAAATATAACCAGTGGTAACTCCCTAGAAATCCTCATAAGTAAGAAGGGTGATGGTTTGTTCATTGGTGAATGGTTTCATGCAGGAGTTTACAATGCTGTGTGGCTCAGGGTAGCTCTGCTGTACAGCATTGACCTCTACACGTTGTAGGCTGAATCCTGTCTGCAGATGGGGGGCTTGCATTTCTGCAGATCCCACCTGATTCCTGAAACAAGGACACTTGATAACATAAGGCTTCTTCTCTCTTGCTGCCTTTCAGGATGAGAGTTACTTGTCTACACAGGGTAAAATATGATTCCCTGCAACTGGCAGGGAGTTTGGAGCTAGATAATCTTTAAGGTCTTTTCCAACCCAAACCATTCTACGATAGTAAAATACTTTTTGGTTATGATTTGAATCTAAGTAGTACTGCTAGTTTGCTCAAAACTGCTTGAAGACAGCTTGCATGGTTTTATAGAGAAGTAGAGGAAAAAGTTTTTTGTAGTTGTAGTTGAACCATTTAAGGGCTATAGCAGAAGTGCATGATGTTTCCAGAAGAGGATTTCTCTCTTTTTGTGTGAAATACTGTTCTTGAACCCAGAACTCTTAAGCTTTTTAGTTTGATTTGTTTGGTTAGTTTGATACTGCATGTGCCATGTTTTGGAAGTTTGGCTTCTGCAGTTGGACTGCAATAATAGCCTGGTAAGGTTGAATTAGTTTCTAGGAAAGCAAGAAGAAAATGCTTACTATCACTGACTCAGAGGAAATGCAGGCCTACCTTAATACCTGAGGTCAAAAGTTTGCTGTATTTGTCATACTGTTTCTTGTGCTGCTGGTGTTGGGAGGTTACTCAGTGAACCAATTGCTTCTCATGAGTACTTACTGATCTTCCAGTCTCACAGTGTTAAGAGTTACGGTTTTTGTAACGATCTGCTGGATGTAAACATTATCTAGTGTGATGCAGTGGGGCTTAGTGTTCCTGACCCAGGTTGCCTTCTGCTAGACTTCAGGTATCAGAAGTGAGAAAATTATCCTCACAGAGTCTAAAGTGAGCCCTTGAACCATGTGTTAGCTTGATATTGCATAGTGGGCTTTCTGAATAGGAGCCTTTTCCTGGGAGAAGTAGAATTAATAAGTTGGTATGATCTACTCAAACTGTTAGGCCACAAGAAGGCTGTTGGCTTGCAGCAGTTGGGTTCTGTAGGGTGATTTTCATCTAAATGGTGTTTGGAATGGTGCTAGATTAGCAGAATAGTGCCATGATGTACTTGCAAATCAAGAGTTGCAGGAATGCAATTCTAATGGATAGCAGTGTAGGCTGAAAAATAAATATTTGTAAGCATCTTAGCTGTGTTTTGGAGATGAGAAACCAATAAGACTGCTTAGTGACAGGGTCTGTGTGTGTATAGGCATGGATTAAAGGTAAATTAAATCGATCACTTTCTGAAAGGTTTTTTAGTGGTAATTGTTTATACACAGGGTTACCAAGTGTTGGTGGAGGACTGTAATTGCACAAAAGGCATTGAGCAGATTCTTGTCATGTGTTTCAACTCCTGAACTTGAATAAACTCTAGTGACCTCACTAGTGTGCACTCCGATTACTTATCGGACATCACTGAGAGACAAGAATCCAGGTGGAGTTCCACTTGATTGCAACGGAATTGCAGCCAGATGTCTGAAGACAGGTTTGTGACTTTCCTGCTAGGTGTGAACAGAGCCTTGACACACCAGTTTCAGATTTAGTGCTCCTTAAAGGTTGCAGCAGCAGCTTTAACTTTGGTTGCAGTTTGTGAAGTAAATCACTGTGGCCTAACTGATAGGTCTGAATCCAGCTTGTAGGCTGTTTCACTCCAGTCCTGTCTCGTCCCAAATGCAGGAAGAGAAACTGAACCAGCAGAAGCAACCTACACCCCAGTGCATGATGCCCTATGGTTGCTTAGAGCCTGTCTAGGGGAGCTGAAGAGGAGTTGGATGTGAGGCATGAATATTAAATACCTGGTGGTTCCTCCTGCCTGGGGTGTCTTCCTTATTAACAGCTCTTTAGTTCTTCCCTCTTTACTCTTGCAGGAATGTATATATATCTGTTACTGCTTTAAAAGAAGGGTTTATAGCTCTCATGCTTGGCTGGGTATGATAACTTGTTTCTGGTTTTTGTTTGTTTTTTTTTTTTTTGGGGAGGGGGCAGGGGATGAGGTGGAGGGTGGTGGAGGAGGTCACAGTAGTGGTTTAGACTGTTCAATGTATTTGGTTTTTTCAGGAAAGTCTTCTGTGCCTGAGGAGTCATATATGAGATGATAGGCTACACCACACGAGGCATCTTGCTGTCCTGTTTATTATACAGGGTTTAAACTGGGCTTTCTCCTTCAGGTCTCAAATACCAAAGCTTCTTTGCTGTATCTTGAAGGTGGTTGTAGTTTGCTTGCTGGCTGGTTTGGCTATGTCACAGGTGTTTGCAAGACCTCAGTCAGGTTCCCCTCTGACTGCAGGACAGGCAGAAGATCCTGGGAGAACTCACATGCAGTGTTTAGAGTTGTGTGCTTAATGTGTAGTATTACATTAGTCCATTCCCTTTCTCAGCTGTGCTGTCATGTTTGCTTCTGGGCACTAATGGCTATCTGGTCATTGAGACAAGAGTTGATCTAGTTGAGAACTAGCATCACAAATAACCCAGAAAGATGGTGTTTGCCAGGTTACCTCCCTAATGACTGCCTGGCCAGCACGGAGAGGGTTGTGGGAGCATGTATCTAGGACAGGTTGGACTGACTGAAGTTTAAGCTGATTGTAAATGCATTCTGAGATTAGGATTATGTATTCTATTCAGACAAAAGGATTTCTCTGGTTAATAGCCAAAGCTACTTGTTCTACCCATTTTTTAAAATACATAATAAAGGAGCTAGAACATGATTCTGCGCTTGCTCTTTCAATGGTTGAGTGGAGAAAGGCTTAAGGAAAAAAGGAGATCCATGGGAGCTGTGCAGTGTAACCTGTAAGAGTAAGAAAAAAACAAACTGCAGTGGCAGGTAGCTGTCAGGACAACTCAAAGGTATGTGGGTGGCTGGTTCCCTGTTTCTGCATATCATAATGAAAACACCCTAGCGCCACAATGCTCATAGTAAGAGATAGGCAACTTGTCTTGTAGAGTTCTCCTCCCTGCAAGAGCCTGTAGAAATAACACAGCCGCCTCTTTTACACCATGTGATGGACCTGCCTTTATGCCAGTGTTAGTGTGTTGTTCATCTAAATATTAGAATAGCAAGAAAGAGAGGCCATTGGTTCTTGGGGTTGTTTTCTTTGCAATACAGAAGCTGACGGCTGCTCTCCTGTTCTCTTCCGTTGCACTCGAACGATGTCTAGCTATGGATAGACAATAGGCAGGCTGCTGCCCACTGTAAATAGACCATTGTACGCCGAGAGTAGGAGCAGCAAAGAACGGCAGAGCCCTGCCAACTTGGGTCGTTGCCTTGAGATACTGGCTGTGTTGTAAAGAATGAGTCTTGGGTGCTGCAGGGTGTGTGTGTGTGTGAGCAGAGAGAGCTGGCTTTGTCTGAAACTTAGAGAACTCCTTAGCCGAATTGATATAGTGAGTTCGGAGGGGTGCCTTTTTGGGCTGCATTGAGGGAACTGTTTCTCTGGAGGTGGTCAAGACAGATAGGTATCTCTGAAGCAGTTTTGCCTCATTATCAAACCTCTTTCCCTCTGGTCTTTTATAAAAAAGACCAAGGTCTATTGGTTGCATTGAGAAAAAAGGGCTTTTGACCTCAAATGTCAATTCTGCTCTTCCAACCCACCCCCCCCAACCCGTACTAATCTGGGCATCAGAGACTGGTACTTTTCATTTGGGATCTTCTTCCTTTGAGTCTTCACCTGTGTCTCACACTGGGGCTTTGTTTGAGTCTGTTCCTTGTCCAGATCCTGTCTGGTAAGAAGGAGTCGCAAGACCAGTATTTGAGAGCATGGCTTTTTTACTTGTCTTGAGTGAGCAAACGTAGCTGTGTCCTTCCATGAGGAAAACAACTGAAAACCAGATGTGAACTCAACTGTGAAGATCTCTGTATCTCAAAGAGTCTAAACCATTCACCTTGGTTATGATAAAAACCTAGGGTGTTGGATGTTGTTGGAGCATGAGCCAAGTAAATACTGAGATGACTCAAAGAAGGCTGGGAGGCATTGAAGCCTCTTTTCTTGATGGGCATATATGTTAAGAATGTGAATTTATTCTCCTTGTTACAACTGGCTTTGCCTTAAATAAAGAAAACAAGAGCTGATAGGACTTAACAGACAGTGTTAAAGCTTGGAATTGCTTAGTCTTGCAGGAGACTGTCCTCACCTTGTTTTTTTGTGTGGATGAAGCAGAAGGTGTAATAACAAATATCTCAATGTAAACATTAACAGCAAAATGTATCATTGTATACCTGATAACTTGTGGTATAACTGCTCAAGAAAAGTTTTATGCTACAGTCTTCCATAAAAGCAACTGGTCAAAGAAATTAAAAGCAGAGATGTGCATCTCTTCATCTAGGCTGAAGTCATAACAGATCCTTGACTATAATGGGACTGTTGTGTCAATTAAATGATGACATTTAGTTCAGTTCTTGTTACCTGTAAACGTACCACAGCCTTTTGAAAGAGTAATTCAAATTACATTGCATTCCTAAATCATAGTGTGTGTGCAGAACACTTCATGACTAATGCAGCCAGGAAGGCAATTTTAAAAGTCAAAAGTGCTCATTGTGGAGCTTGAGGAAAGAACTAAGCTTGTTCTTAGCCCTTACACACATCACAGCCTGCCCCCCTTGTCTAGTTTCAGAACATGATGTCTATGATATATGTGAAATCAACTTGTAAGTCCAGACTTCCTTGTTAGTGTATGGGATTTTTTTATTCTTACTGTTCAACTGTCTATAGTAAAACTTCAGAAGTAGTTTTCACACCTGCAGTGCTGATGAACATGATTATGTGCATAAAAAGGAACAGCATGGTAATCCTAAGTAACTTTAAAAAGTTTTTAAACTTTTTTAAAAAGATTTTTTTTTTTTAAAAAGGGAAGGTGAAGATCTTGTTAATATATTCAGTTCATATCCACCTTCTATCACTACAGCCTGATGTGTTGTGGATTTTGATTATAGTCTGCTGTATATCACCATGCAAATAACAAAAAGGCATTTTTGTAGCAGCCCTGCAGTGCATGTCGAGGTTGTGCAGCCTTGTGCTCTAAGGTTATGCCAGAAAAGTGTGAGTGAGACAGAGCAGTGCCTGCAAGCTGGGGATCACTACATGGGTCCAGGACTGTTCCAGAGATGGAACTTGATTCCATCCTGACACTGCCCCCATCCATGACCTTATTTCAGCCCCTCCTGCTAACATTGTGAAACCTTGGGCCCTTTGAACTAATTTTATTACTGTTTTGCTGTCTCTAGCAAATCTTGTCCAAATACTGGTTAGACTTTTTGTGAACTAGACCACGCTTGTGTTGCATGGTTGAATAACTGATTGCAACAGTCAAGGTTTCAAGGTCAGACTATAAACTACAGGTTTTCCTGTAGAAATAGGAGACCTTAACCGGGTACGGTTGGTTTTAAAACTAATAAGCATAATTCTGCCCGTTCGGGTTTCAGAGTCTTGTATGCCACCATTCTGCAGCGGTGGCTCCTTACGCACTATGCTTTTACTATTAGCTACATCTTTTGACATTCTCTAGGACCTTTGTTTAATTCTGTTGTCTATAGGAAAGGGCTAGGACCTAAATTACTGAAGTAAATCCACCTCTTTGCTCTTGGAGCAGGCAGGAAAGCGTGGCCAGCCGTCGGTGGGTGTCGGGCGGCCGTGCGGCTGTCGGGCAGAGCCCGCGGGCGCCCTTGAGCGCGGTGGGGTGAGCGCTGCGGGCTCAGCGCTGCCGGCTGCCATTGGCCCCTCGCAGGCCTGCTGCTCCCGCTCACCTCTCACCTAGTGGGCATCGGCCGGGGGCTTTGGCATGTGACAGACGTCCCGGGAGACCTTGGCTGGAGAGGAGAGCACCAGCTGAGCTGACTGCAATTTTTTTTTTTTTTTTTTTCCTGCAGCTGGTTCTTGCTCTGGAATATCCGTGTCAGTGAGTGCTGGCGGGGAGCAGCCTCTTGCAGCTCTTCCTTCTGTGTGAACGTGACAAATCAAATGTGCTTCCTGTGCTTGATTATATTGCTGCGTGCTGCTGCCTTGGGCCTCATTTGCCACTGCTTTAGTCTGCCTCATGACCAGAGATAAATTGCTGGCGTGGTGCTGGGAGAAATAGGAAACTTGCTAAGTACCATAGAGGAGCTATGGGAGGATATCGGCTTTGAAAGCAGCTTGCTGTACTGACCTTTCTGTGCATGTCTGAAGGGAGAGTAGAAAAGAGTTTATTTTACTGGATTTAGGAGAGGAAAAATCCTGCTTCTGCCATGCTACTGTAGGATTAGGATGCTCTCTGTTACATGCAGGCAAGATAACATATGTCCCTGCCCTTCATTTCCCAGACTTCCCTGCTTGATGATTAACTGTTTAAACAATCTTACAGTACAGCTACTCTACAAATAACTATTCTACCTTTGTGAAATGCTCTCCTTTTATTAAAGGTCTGCTTTAAAAAAAAAATTGAATGCAGTCTCTGTTGAAAGCAATACTAAAACTCTGAAGAAATTCCCTCTTCTCAGCCACACCTATTTTTCCAGGGTATGAACTAATAATTGCTTGCTTACTTAATTGCAGCACAGATATCTAAAGATATTGCCTGCCTAGTGGCAGATCAAGTTATTTGGAGAGTGGGAAGCCAGTAGGACAAAGCATACGTTACTGTCCTACAGCAACAGTGAATTGAAAGGGGATTTCACATTTTTTTGTGCAACTTTTTTTCATACCAACAGATTCCAGCATTGGAACAACTGCAGTGAACTGCAATGCAAGCACATGAGTTGTTTAGATACCTACGAATGCCAGAACTTGGGGATGTCAGACAGTATGTGCGCACCCTTCCGACAAATACACTGATGGGCTTCGGTGCTTTTGCAGCTCTCACAACCTACTGGTATGCAACAAGACCAAAAGCACTAAAACCACCATGTGATTTAGCAATGCAGTCCGTGGAAATAGAGGTAAGTGTCACTTGATGGATGCTGTATTTTGCTGAAATTTGAACCCTAAATGCAGTATTGAGAGAGACCAAACACTTGATTTACATTAGGGTGTTTCTAAACCTGTGGAAATAAGTGTCACGGGAGAAAAAGACTCTGCTGAGACAACTGAGCTTCTGATCTCACCAGTGACAAAACTTGTTCATGTTAGAATTGGCACAGTGTAGTTTTCAATTCCTGGCCACGTGATGACCTATTAAATTAGGTCTTGGGGTTAGAGTATGTATGCTGGTATATACTGATTAGGCTAATACTCTTCTGATATTTTTAGTGTATAATAGCTGACACATGAGACTTTATATTGTGTTACAAGCATGAAGAGGGTACTAATTGTCCTCAGATGATCTGTGGAAAGAAATATTAGTCTGCCAAGAGATCCATAGAGTAAGTTGAAATTAAACCAACCACCTGCTAAATTCTGGATATGTTAGCTTAGCTTTTTTCTCATGCTGTTTAGAAGCAGAGTTACTGTTAGATGGTGACTTTTTAAAAGTGAAGTCAAATGTGGAAAGAATATGACTGGGAGAAGATGTTGCTTTGTAAGCAGATATAGACAACAGATTGCAAGGCTGGTGTTTCTGGGAGTTGGGGTTTATTGATTCTTCTGCTCACTACAGAGTCAAATACTTACTGTTTCAAGAGTACTTCTTTTTCTTCAGGTTAGACAAGTTATTTTCTCCTTTTGAAGGAAGGAGACAGTTTTGGAAGGTTGAGATGTTTAAGGGAGATACTTATAAAATGTAGGCTTGTAAAGTTGACAGCTTCTTCCTGTACTCATGATAGTCAGAAACTACCACTATGGATGTTTTTTATACATATGCTTGGAACTAAAGTTTCCCTTAACACTATATTCTTCTGTATGGATAGACTGTATCAAGTTGTCCTGTATCAAATGAATTAACATGATTCCTATGTTTATATCAGACTACAAACTGATATAAACAAATGTGGCAGAGCAGTTTGAAATTTACAGTAGGTCAGCTTCATGAACTTTAGCAAACTCCTGTCATACTGTCAAATTTGGCACTGTTTTTAATGTTTCATAATACTGAGATTGAAGAATGACACATTAGTTGGCCCCTCCATTCACAAGTTTATTTCCTAGTCTTTTCAGTATGGCATTCAGCAAGTTTACTGATACATCATGTTACTGTAGCAAATAGTGATCTGCTACTAGAAGTACACAAAAGGGAAACAAAAATAGGCACTTGCAATGTGGTAATTGCCAAAGGCACTTCTTTCCCAGCAACACGTGTAGAGTAAGGGTCTAGAAGTTAGATCTTACTTCTCATGATGTGCTTTTCTAATTCTGACTGCAGACACATAGAAATGGGTAGAAGAGTCTTGTAAACCAGCACATCTTGGTTGCTGGAATAAACTAGCAGTGAAAGTTTTATGGCTGTGGAGGCCTTCATTAGTCAGTATACACTTCAGCAGACTGGGGAGGGGCATTGCATAAGATGCTAAAACAGTAGCTTTTAGCTGTCCACGGACCCCATGACAAAGGCTTATTTGCTTGAGACTCTTGACAGCAGTGTGAGTTCACTGCCTTTACTTCTTCAAGCTAAATTGCTTGTCACTGCTGGATACTGAGATTGAAATCATTGTTTGGTATGAGACTTCACTAAGCTACTTAATGCATCATTGATCCAATTATACTAATTGGCTCTCTGATCAGAGCAAGATAGGTATAACAGCATTATTTTTCAATGCCTCTTTAGAAAACACATTTTAGTGGGAAAGCTGAATAGTAGTAAGACCTAAATGAAAAACACCTGAGTGTGTTACCATGTGGTGATAAAAGAGCTCAATCTTAGAGAACATCTTGAAATGAGAAAGGTCTACCCAATTTGTTTGTATTAAGGGCTGTATCTGAATTATTAATAATGTTTAAACTGTAATCAAATGAGAATGTATCTTTTAAATCAAATTTGAAGTATCTGTTGGAATTGTTACTCTTATAACAGTGGCAAGGCTTTAATACACTGCTCACGATTCAGGTTATCACTACATTTTGTTGGGATTTAACTTCTCATACTCCATTTTCTTATCTTCTTTTTCTTTCATTCTACATTTTCTTATGTTTGTGTTAAGATGGATTGTCACTTTTACAGGAAACAAAATCAAATAATGCTCTCAAATTGTTTTAACATTTTTCTTCTGCCTAAACAATGCAATATTAAAAGGTCTGAGAAGTTGTTCCAAAAGAGACATGACAGAAGGCAATGCCTCTTTACTACCATTTTACTATCTAATATACCACTTCATTAACAATAAGAAATTTGAACTAGAAATAGGCTTCTACAGAATTGTTACTTGTGACTTAATTTTGTTAGAGGCCAAGGAAATAAGTGAAGTCATTGACTGGATTAGGGTTTAATACACCTTGCACTAGACCAGGTTGCTCAGAGCCCCTATCAGCCTGGCCTTGAACACTTCCAGGGATGTGTCATCCACATCTGGATCTGTCTGCTTGTAGATTGCTCTTTCTTTCCACTGGTGACTGAGAGCCGAATAACTTTGACTATTGATTTTTGAGTGCAGGTGTATGGCTGTCAAATAGATTAAATCTTGCTTTAAAAACTTTTATTAGTCCCAACTTATGCTAAAGCATGTAGAAGAATAGCATAGAGATAAATATTAGGATATTAGTATTTTTTTGGAGTAAGACTTTGGATTTGATTGGCTTTTTCTTTTAAGAAAAGACATTCAAATATGGAGAGAAGTATTCAACTCATGAAAACTTTTTAAACCTTCTTACATTCCTCTGATATGTTACCAGAATTCTAGCATGCCTTATCTTACAAGAATCACTTGGTTAGACATGTCCTTGTCTCCCTATGAATGATCAGTTTTAGGTGCTGTATGCTTACCTAGGGATAAGCATGCTTAAAATTATATGGCTGGTTTGAAAACTCTGCTTTATACTACTTGCTGCTCCGAATAAGTATGTTGGTGACCTAAGTACCACTTGCTAGTATACCTTCCATCTCAAGGAAAGGTTAATTTCTCTTGTCTCTGAGGCATGATGGAGCCTACAGTGTGTTTTGACATTACCACTAATCCTTAGTAGCCTCTGTCAAAATGAAGCAAACTCATGGCTTGAACAAAAGCAGTTACTTTATATGACCTGAATAAGCATTGATGGAGTAATATATGCCCTGTTGTGGAATAAATCTGTTTCCTTCAGATGCTGCTATTTTTAACCAATGCCAAGGTTTTAGTTAATGACCAGCACTTGATGTGTAATGGGTTAATTTCCTACAAGTCCCTGAGCTGCCGCAAGGGCTGCTTTACACAAATAACTACAAACTGTTCTTGCATTAATCATATTTCATTGCCTGCCTACTTTAGGAACACTTTGTTAAAACTGGCAACCCTTCTGACTGCTAATCTTTTTACTGGGCAGATCTATTAGATGCCGTTCAACTAACCTGTGGGAAGTCATCAGATATTTCAGTCCTGGGATTTAGATACTTGGTGGTTGTATTGACCAGGGACTTTTAAACAAGTTTGCTGCAAACAGAACTTTCACGTATATTACACAAACATTCTGGATAACATTCTGGATCCTTATTCTGGATAAGGACCCTTTGGACAAGCTTTTAAAATAGTAGTTCTTGCTGCTCCCAAGCAAAGTGAAGACCAATTCTGTTGCTTAGTAGAGTTTATTTAGAGCTTGCATTATGCTTGTGGTTTGACCTTCAATGTATTTGGGAGTATTTCACTGCATCAATAACATTGAACTACTTATGGCCTTCACACAAGGAGCTGGGTGTTTTTCAGAAAAACTTATATTTGAGAAACCGGTTAATTCTACTTTACTATGGGGAAAGTAAGCAAAACTGTAAGTTGGTTATGTTTCCCCTTACTGAAAACCCATTAGAACTAATGGGAACTTTCAACGGTAGTTTGTTGTAGACTTTCTCTTTTTTCAGATCTATCAGTCCTGTATCTAAGCAGTGTACTGTCTGATAACTCATCTTCAAATTTGGTTAGTACCTCAGGGCCTGAAAAAACTGCTTTTGTGGTAATGTGTAATAGGGCATGTAAACAAAGCAGTAGTAGCCCACATGAGGAGAAACAAATACATCTTGACTTCTGCTGAGGAATGGCTTAGGCTATTGTATTTCAGCTGATGTAGGAACCGTAGCACATCAGACAGTGCACGTGATACATTGCTCTTGTTGATGTTACCCATGGCCATGGTAACAAACTACATTGTGTGATCTTTCTCAGATTAGCTCCAGACAGGCAACACTGGGAAAATCTAGAAGATGACCTTGATTATCCAAGATGTGAGAAACCAGTGCAATAAAGCAAGCAGTCTTGCTTTTCTTTCCGGGCAGAGACATGTACTAGTGATCTGTTAATTTCCTGTAGAGTCTATGTTGGTCTGAGAGCAAGTATACTCTTGAATTTCTAATGTTATGAATTTTTAGAGGTAAGCCACTCATTAACTTGTTCTGGGTCATGTTCACAGTGTACGTTTCTGCTTACTGTCAAAGGAGTGGCAAGCACTGCATTACTCATAGTGTTTTGCTAAAACAAGTTAAACTTGTTTTAGTGTAAAAATATTTTTTTTCATCTCTGTGCCTTTAATGTGCTAGCTGATTTCTATAGACATGGTCAATATGGCATCTTCTGGAGGTAAATCTGTATTTGTGTAGCTTATGCATGGAACAGGTGATGTCTGGTCCTCCAGGATACTTTGAAAACAGGAAAAGAAAACAATGGTAGAGAAGAACCTATGACTACATATGAACAGGTTTTAGTTGTGGATGATAGACTAACTAAATTTATGCTTGAATAGGGTTTGACTTTATGAAAGAGCCAGAAATTGATTATGCTGATGGAGAGAAAATCTTACATGGTGTTTACTCAAGACCCTCTGTTTACCCAGCTGGGCTCTTCCTGATAAGAACTTGCTTGTAGGTGTCTGTCATCATAACAGGACTAATTAACAGCTGTGGCCCAATAGTAATTGCATAACTGCAATTTGTGAAACTTGATTGCTACAGATTTAATAATCTCATTTTATTACAATCAGTCACTCTAAAAAAGGCAGTGTTAAAAATGAACAATTAAATTCTTGTATTGACTTCCAATTGTAGCTTATGTAAATTCTCACCAGCTGAAAAATGGTGATTTTAATTCTCAAGATGGTATTGTCTTGACTACATTTAAATAAATCAGGAGGAAACCCTTTTTTGTGAGATAGAACTTTTAATTGGACTAAAGGACTCTTTTTTGGGAACATGATATTTTGCTTACAAGAATGCTTGTTTAGAATGTTAGTGACCATGCTTAAAATCATTTCGGGTTCGAAACTACATATTGAAGTTTGATTATGTTCTGTAATCTTAATTAGAAAAGTAGATCAGGATGGCACCATTAGTATTCTGTCTAGAGAGCCCTGAGGCTGGATTTAGAAAGCTTGATGAAATTAATTATGCTATATACTGCACTAACAGAGTAAAATATTCTTCAAGAAAAAGTGTGTCTGACAAAATGCCCTTTGACAGTCCTTACTATTTTCAATTGTTCTGTGCTGTCAGAGGTAGCTGAGGAATCAGATTTTGCCTGACAGGTTTTTGGTAATGTAGGGAGCAGTTTGACTCTTGAAACAATATGCTGGAAAACCTTTCTTAGTTCTCAAGTTCTCTCAAGAATGTTCCTTGAAGCAGTTCCCATTCATTTATAGCCAACAAGTGTGTCTAACCTTTCTCATTGATTTTCTTAGGGCAGCAGTGAGCATGCTCGAAGGTCCTCTCTCCTTAACAGCGATGAACTGATGATGTACTACTATGATGATGTGAGAACAGCTTATGAGATTTTCCAAAGGGGCTTACAAGTATCAAGTAAGTCTAAAATGAAAGATAATAGTTTAAACATGTCAAGAACTACATATTTGAGCTCTTTGGAAATGCAGCTGGGCATAGGGAATCTGTCTGGCAATACGATGAATGTATTGGATGTGAGTTTTCTTGAAGACAAATTTAAGTGATAGGTTATGAAACAGAGTTGTGTGAATAAAGTGAGTGCTGTGTTCCTTGGTCTAAACCAACCTTGTGGTCTATGTCCTCCCAGCTTCCTTCCTTGCACCCCTGAAAAAACCCCATTTGTCATCTGAAGATGTCTGCTGAGAATCTAGAGGCTTAACACCAAGAGTGGTGTCAGGACGGAGGAGTTTGGGTTAAATTTTGAGTAACTTTTATCTTTTTTAGATAACGGTCCATGTCTAGGTTTTAGAAAACCAAACCAGCCATATGAATGGATCTCCTATAAAGATGTAAGTAGTCTCTCTAACTTGGTGCTAAATTTGCTTTTGCTTGCTGAGACCATTGATACAACATCCAGTAATGTGATATAATAAATCTGAATTATTTATAGATGTTTTAAAGTAGTAGCAGACTATTGCAGAAAGGTTCTAGTTCCTATCACAGTATGTTAAAGCAACAGCCTTGAATATGTGCAAGGCAGAGAAAAAAAGAGCATCTCCTGTGCTTGCTTTTTTAACCCGAAAAAATTCTTAAATAAAACTTATCTTGGCAGCCCTTAGCATCTCAGTGCTGAATCGTTTAGAACTTGGGCACTGCCTCTTAAGAGCTGCAGCTTTGAAGTAGTGCTCAGGGGCTCAGACTGCTACTACTTCAGGTGCTTGCTTCCAAGAGGCTCACTTTACACTCAGAGAAGTTCTGTCTACAGATGTTGTTTGGGCTTCCTGACAACTTGTCTCCATAGTGCTGAATGATGGTTGTATAGGGTGCTAACAGATCTGCTTCTAACTAGCAGCATGCTGCTTATTGATCCCTGAAAATATCTGTATGCAAATCTCCACTTACAGCTGTGCATTCTTTCGTTGTTCCTGAATTAATCAGTTGGTCTTCAAATTTGCATACACCTTGCCTATTGCATACTGTCATGGTCATTAAATACCTTCTGTGTGTAGCAGACCTCACTTTTTTCCCAAGGTGACTTTGCTGGGAATTTGTTAGGCGCAACTCTTTTATTAAAGCTTTACTGTTTGGGTCATGTGACTAACATGTTTCAAGTCATGTGCTATATAGAAAGAATTTAGAAAATTACCTTCCCAAGCTTTGTTTACAGACATAGCTGGGTTTTGCCTCCTTGTTCTCCTGCTTTTTGAAGGGAGAAATGCTATTCCCGTAGGCACTGAATGAAGTAGAAAGATGGCATATGTAGTGCTTGTGATTAAGCAGAAATCATGTTTAATCATTCCAGGGTCACTTCTTGGGTTTAACACAGGTATGGCAAAACAGCCTTTTCTGTGTATGTGTGCTGAACTTTTAAACTTACACATAACACTTTGAAGTCTGACTGGATCAAGTGTTTCTTCTGCTGCATATTGAGAGTAAGTGTAGTAACTACAATCAGTGCAGTGTTATGGCACTGCAATGTTTAGGTTATCCAAGTCTCAGAGGGCATCCAAAATAGGCTATAAAATTTCTCTCTCATTCATACCAATTAATTGTTGAGGAGAGTTTGTGATTATGAGCTTGCTCTTATTTTTCTTGTCCTCCCTCTTTTTTTGCCCCTCCAGGCTTCAGACAGAGCTGAGTATGTGGGTTCTGCATTACTCCACCGAGGCTTCAAACCATCTCACGTTCAGTATATAGGAATCTTTTCACAAAACAGACCTGAGGTAATTTAACTGACATTTTGTGTATTTGTGATCTGGCTGTTCCTGAAATGGCCCACTCCTTTATCTCTTGGCGCTGTACTTTCCTACTGAGAGCCCATTTGGTGTCAGGGAAATCCTAAAGGCTGACATTGTAGACTCATGAGCCACAGACATGGCATCTTTTAGCTAAAACAGGTAGTTGACATCATGGTTAGTGTCTTATATTGTCGTGTTTCGGTTTGGTTTCTTTGTTTGTTTTTTGCTCCCAGAGCTAAATGCAGAAGGCTGGAGAGCAGAAAAATAATCAGGGAATTCAGAAGAACTTAACTAATTATCTTCTATTTCCAGGTTATAGAAATGGCTTGCTTAATGGGAAGTAAATGTAGTTCTTAGTTAATGTAAACACTACTTGGTTTCTCTTAAAAAGTAACATTGGAGAACCAAGATAGGTGAAAGAGACAAGAAGGAGGTGTTTAAACCTTTAAAACACAAAAGAACACTTTGTGATTAAATATTTGAACAAAAAGATGGCTTCAGGTAATAATTGTTTCTGCCAGAGGCCCTGAGCACAAAGATTCTGGGAGGGAAAACTACTGCTGAAGGCCAAAATTGGAAATTATTTTAATAAAAATGGGTAGAAAGACTGAAGTTGACATAGTTAGATGATCACCTGAGGCAACAGTGGGGATATTCAGGTTGATAGTGCCTAACCTTTTTTACCCAGAAGTGGTTCTAGGTACCCCTTTCTAAAAATATTGTGAAATATTCAGTAAGTATTGTCTAGACTTGTTTATTAAATCTATTTTATGGCTGAATTTTTGTAACCTAGGTTTTGTGTTTTAGCTTGGGCTAGTACTTGCTGCATTAAGCGACTTCAATCTAAACCTATATTAAGACAGGGCACTGGTTCTCACCCAGTCTTAAAAGGGTGCTGTTGCTTTTGATTAAACACTCCCCTTTGTGTTTGCAATTATCAAAGGACATCTACAGTTCTGACAGGGTTAGAAGTTCTATCAGTGTCTTGTTGTCACTAAAATGCAAGCTGTGTGACAAGTGACTTTGGCTTCCTTCTTCCTCTCTCAACCTACACCCCAAGAAACTCGTGAACTCTTGGGTTTTCCTGCTGGAATTCTAACAGCTGTAGACACATTTGTGTAATAAAAAAGGCTGGAATATATTCAACTGGGAAGCTGTTAAATAATACGGAGTTACAGACTCTACAGTTCAGTTTCCTGTGCATATAACATGATGAACTGGAAGTAAAAAGGGGAGACAGATGTTTTTGTTGTGCTGGTTTGAGTTGTTTCTCTATAGATCTTTGGGTGCAAAGTCTCTGCTGGGTTAGTGAATTTTCTGGAGGAGAGCATGGAAGTTTGTTCTTGGATCACAAAGATGAAATGCTTAAGTTGCATTGCTTTGAGTTGGGTCAGAAATCAGCTGAAAAGACTTGTTTAAGCCAGCAATTTTAAATCTGGGATTTTCCCTGATCAAAACAACTGGATGGATATTGTGACATCCCAAAAATAATCACTAATCCAGACAGGAAAATATGTGAAGATTTTTTTGTGTGAAGTGATTCACATTTGTTATTTCAGGGAACAACTGCTGGGGAAATACCCTACTGGGGAAAATCCTAGCATCTTACTTGCTTAAATATTCACTGGAAAAACCAAACTTGGATTTATAAATAAAAGTATTGCTTTCTCTTTGAGTTCCTGGAAAATAGTCATCTCTTCTGGAAGGGAGAAAGTTTTGTTTTGGATTGAGAAAAAAACACAATAATGAAATACAGTTTCCTCTAATAGATCAGAGCCTTGTCAGAAAAACTGAAAATCTGACTGTTGGCTATATTCAGTACTAGTTGCTTGTTGGGCTTTGAGAGAACTCAAGTGGCAGGGTTTGATGTTTATATTTACTCTTAATTTTAGAAGCAAAATAGAAAGAAGTGTCCTGCTAGCCCAGAAAATAAAGGTGCTGGTCATGCCATTGAGAATGATGATGCATGAGAGTTGTTGGAGGCTGCAACAGGAAGCTTTTATCACTGTGTGCAGCTTCTGAAGTCTTGAAGTAGTAGACCCCCACCCTATTAAAATAACCTCTAAACTTCTGGCTGCTGAACAGCAGTACAGCTGCCCCCATGTTACATGTACAGGAGGATAATGTTTAGGAAGAACTATTCAGTGGGCCCTTTCCTGGCTATTATAAATGTGCCTGCTTAGATTTACCAGTATGTGTAATGTCTTCATGAAGGTCTAGTTACCTGTTATATGGCCTTGTACTGGTTTTATAAGAAGTTTTTGGGCACGAGGTGTACAGCTTGCCCATTAAATGAATGCTGTCAGAAAAATTTCCTGTGCTTAATGCTGTCTCAATCAATATAGTACTTTGGGAAACTGGCCCCTAATAAAGAGTTTGCAAAACTGAGATTTGGCAACCTTAGCACAGTCTCTATATTAGATATTTTATGGAATAATCAGCTGAATCATGTTTAAATTTGTCATCATATGAGGATGAGGTAGCTGGCTAGTCCTGCCTGGAAAGTGTGATAGTTTGGGGGAGGGGAAAGAAAACAAACACCCTTGTTAGTGCAATCCTTGTTGAATTGTAAGTTCTGGTAACTTTTAAAGATGCATGCTGTTTTCTTCCTGTCATTGGGACTGACTTAAGGTACTGAGAATTTTTGTCACTCTTTGGTGGGAAAATCAGAAATGTGCCAGTTTGGCTGGCCTCTTCATATGTCTGGAGGCTCCCATTTGAGGACTTGCATGCTAATCTGCATTTTGGTGTAGCTAGTTGATTACCAACTATAGATTCCTATAAAGAAGAATAGTTAGTGTTGAGAAATGTTGAGAAACTTTCTGAGGCTGGCTTTCCAAAGGACTTTAATTGCATATGTTGCATGTCTGACCATCAAATGAGATGCAGGTAATGTAGGGATAAGAATACTGTGTGTATATAAATTTAATGTGTGTCAACACATAAGTGAGTCCTTCGCTGATTCATGGTAATATTGAATATTGAAAGCTTTGTCTGCCTCAATAACCTAAAATCAATTAAATACATACTCTTGCTCAGTCTTTTTGTTAGTCAGTGAATTAGGAGAAACTTAATGGCTTTTCTAATGTTAATGGCTTTTTTCAAAAGTACTTAGTATTACTTTTAGGGATGAAGTAGAATTTTATTGATTTGTATTCTTTCCTATAGCTCCTTATTATTGTATATTATATATATATAATATATATTATATTCCTATTAGCTCCTTATTGTTTCATTGGTTTTTTTTTCTCCTTCCACAGATAAAAAGTGAGTAGGTCTTCAGTGGGAAAAAATGATGCAAACTGCCACTTACATTTTAGAAAAACTTGTCCTATTCACTTCTTTGTTAGGATTTAAATATGAGTCTTTCTTGGAGGTCAGTTATAATAGGCAAAACATAGTGACTTTCATCTCTTCTTTGTGCAGTGGGTCATCATTGAACAGGGGTGCTACGCATACTCCATGGTGGTGGTGCCACTCTATGATACACTGGGAGCTGAAGCTATTACATACATTGTGAACAAAGGTAGGGCACTTTCAGTAGTTCAGCAACTGAATATATGATGACAGAGCTGACTGAGGGCAGAACTGTAGCCTTCTTCAGAAAAGTCTTCCATTGTGACATACTGAAGTATGTATGGATCTAGTCTAAACTCAGCTTGTCATGTTGATAATATAGTTCTTTTTCATCAGCTGACTTGTCATTGGTTTTCTGTGACAAACCTGACAAGGCCAAACTTCTGCTAACCAGTGTGGAAAAGGGAGAAACTCCAATACTCAATACGATTGTGATCATGGAGCCTTTTGGTGTGGATCTTGTGGAGCGTGGCAAAAAGTGTGGCGTGGAAATCTTCAGCATGAGAGAAATAGAGGTAAGAATGTTTAACCTGCTTGACTGCTTTCATCCCATTTACTTGTGGTGGATTAGTTTCCAAATACTTAACTATCTCTTGAAGCTTACACAAAAATAAACAACTTGCTAATAGTATTTCACAATGCTCAAAATGTAAAAGTGGATATGCCATGATGACAGAATGAAAGCTTATTAACATAGTCCAAGACTGAGCACTACATCCAAGTGTTAAGGCTTGCCCATGTGAAGCATAACATGATAATTATATACTGTGACTAATATTCCAGAAAGCCTTATTTCAAGAAGAGCCTGTGTAGGCTTCGGTTTTGTGAAAAATTGCATTTTCCCCTGTATGACCAATCTATAAGATGTGTTCTGGGGGAGAAGCAAAATGTCAGTAAGCTTTTCACAGGATAAGGTTATGGTGATACAGAGATATGAGATCTCCAGGTTTTGGAAGTAGAAACCATTTTGATTAATCACCTAATGTCCAAGTCTTGGTTATGCTTGTAGTTTATTTTGTCTGCATAGATCTCTTATACAAGTTTATTTCATAACTTCACTCATTTGGAGTACCCTTTCCCAGGATCAAATTGCATGAAGAACATCTTTACTGTGAGATTAGGAAACTAGGTTTAGCCTGGTTGCAGCTGCAGTTCTGGTGAAGGCTTGGCTTAGCAGCCTTTTAGTATCTGCAGCTAAGTGTGCTTGTCTTGTGCGGGTGTCAGTAACTGTTGTGAAATGCCTCATTGCACTGAACTTGTTTTCGTAGCAGTTAAGACAGCTATGTGAATAGGGCCACCTTCTGGTAAAGATACAAAAACATCAGCATGCTGCTTTCAAAAGAAGATTGACTATATTGTAGCTAAGTGGCTTCGGTAAGAGTGCTGGGTTAAAATGGGGCTAAAGACATGAAATCGGGCTAGAGTTAAGTGACTTATTGTTCACTGGCCAAAGGGTTGGGTTAAACTTTGAAAAAGAGTGGCCCAACTGTAAGTTTTTACACAAAAATCGGCTTCTTTCCTTTAGCTGAACTGCAGTTTTTGAAAGAGGAAGAGTCTTTGTATGGGATCTTCTAGCTAGGGAAAACAAAACTGGGGATGAATGTTAACTTTACATTAGAAGTTTATATGCTTAAGTAGTGACTTTCAGTAGTATTTTGTAGCTCTTATTGTGTTAATGCAAACATCAAGTGTTAAGTAATAAGTGTTCCAGGAGCCTTTTGTTTAAATCTCTGAAGATAAGTTAAAGGCAAACAAATACTTCTAATAGTGCTTCAGTGAACAGGAATAAGCTTTGTCACCTTTTTTTTTTTAAGGGGGTAGAGACTTTTAGTGTCTCCTGAAAGGTGACTATGAACTGTTTAGGAGCTTAGATTAGAGCACAATGACTGTTTCTAACTTCAAGTAGTTGTTTCCTGTATTTCTGGCTTGAGCATTATTGCTCAGCTGTGCATGGGCTATGTGAGCAGTTCTTGCATGTATCCCCTAGGAGCCATCAGCTTAGTTTCTCATGCCCAGTGTCTATATGTATCATGCAGTTACTTGTAGCTGAGTAACTGTGAATAAAAGCCTCTTTAATAAGAAGATATGGTAGAGTTTTGATCTAAGAGATCAAAAGTAGTATCTGGAGATCTTAGCTGTATATTCAGTAAATACCAGACTTAAAGCAGGTTGTAGGGAGGTTCTGAGCTTATGGTGGTACTTGAAATGGAAGTGCTCTTTTGAGCAGACAGCTGTGTTGTCATAGTGGCAAATCTTTGCATAATGCACCCTTTCAAAAAGGCAAGCCTACAGGTATGGGAATGTTAACTGTGTTTCCAGACATTCCTTTTGTCTTAAACCTTCTTGGGTAAATCTAACAGGTACATGATACTAAGGAAGTCTAGGGCTCATAAAGGAATGCATATGCTATTACTGTGCACTTGGAATGTAAAGGCAGTGGTGAAGTTGATGTGTCTGTCCCCAAAGGGACACTTAACAGAAGGTCCTCTTTAACTTGCGTAAATCCTTAAGCTAGTATTGTTTCTAGTCTTAAATAGGCATGACTGTAGTAAGTCTTGGTTTGAAACTGTGAAGCTCATAAATTCTGAACATCAGCTTGCAAATATTTCCTGCTATTCATTATATCCTTGTTGGTAAAAGGATTGTTTTGGTATCCTTTCCTGTCTGCCTGAAGACCCCTAACATTATCAGTCAGGTCTGGGTAACTAAGGAGGGAGAAGGGTTCTGAATGAGAGTTTTTCCTGTGTAAAATGAGTACAAACCAGCAATAAACCTCAGTCTTCCGTGTCACAAGCAGTGGTGGTGGGAGGTGCTTGCTGAGATGAATCTTGCTTCATTTATTCAGTAACTGTTAATGGCACATCTTCTGCATGAGCTATAGGATTGTCTGTGTTATTACAGCACTGCTTAACCTTGAGCTTCCCTAGTGAGTGACTTCTGGTTTATTAGCTGGAGAAAAACCCCGTGAGTTTTAGATAAGTTATCACTTTTGTATTTGTATAACATGGTAGTTATTCTATATATTTTTAAAATGTCCTTTAAAGCCTTTGTTACTCTTACAATGACCATGGAATCAGAATGGTTTGGGTTGGAAGGAACCTTAAAGATCATCTAGTTCCCACCCTCCAGCCACAGGCAGGGAAGACACCCATTAGCACTGGGTTGCTAAACAAATTAAAATCCCTTAACAGACAGTCTAAATAATGAAGTATTATGATGTTTTGTAATGGTTGACAAATCTGAAGCAAGAAAACTACACGCTTATCTCTAAACACTCTCTCCTCTTCTTTCTGTAGGAGCTAGGAAGAGCACACAGGCAGAAACCTATGGTAAGTGTGAAATTGGTTCAAGTGACAATCTGAAGCTGTTTAGTGTTCTTTAGATCAAACTAGCAAATCTCCCTATCTCCCATAGCTCAAAAATAACACTAGTATCCTGATGTTTTGTCCAGAAAAGTATTTTTCCTTGCTATTTTAACCATACTAATACTTTCTTAACTCTCATAGCCTCCAAAGCCAGAAGATCTAGCAGTCATCTGTTTCACCAGTGGAACAACAGGTACTCCTCGTTACATTATGTAGAATCTACTATTCTGTATGTGCAAATTTAATTCAGAATCCCTCCTACTTTTTTTTTTTCAAGACTTCCCCCTGCTGCTGCATATTTTTGGCAAGTAGTAGCTGGGGTAGTGTTATGGTAAGGTTCCTTTTTATTTTTAATTTTTTTTCCCATTTATCAATACAAAGTTGCAGTACTGGGGGATGGAGGTGTTACATTTTTTTGGCTTGGAAATAAATTAAGTACTGAACCTGTGTTTATGTAATAACAAGGGCTCTGCATCAGACTTCAGACTATCAGTTCTTCCATGTCTTTCTTTGTCCTGCATTAGCAAAATTGTTCCATAGCTCTAAGCAGCCTTGCTGTAAGACCAAAACATACTGTCTAGATGTTACTCACTTGATATTTGTGAGTTAATACCCACCACCAGTGTTGAGCTTAAGGAAAGAATACAGCAACAAGTTACATTTTTAAAACAGATGTGAGAACAGAAATTAACCTGGGTTTGATAGTTCCATTTTCGCAGAGGACTGGAATTTTGAACGAGAAACTTATCTGGAAACATTATGATTTCTCAAGGGTTTGGGCTCCTTAAAAATGTTAAAAGACTTCATCACAAACTTACTACTTAATTGTTGCCAGCTGATTTTGGTAGTGTTTTGTTTAATTGATACACAGAGAAATCTAGAAAGAGTGCTATCACATTAGTTTTGCTACTGCTAGCTTAACTTTAAGAATCTAAATTTTATTGTTGAATCCTGATGTCCTTCTTCCTTAGGAAATCCTAAAGGAGCTATGATCACTCATCAAAACATAGTCAGCAATGCTTCAGCTTTTGTGAAAACTACAGAGGTAAACTGCAATGATAAACAAACACTGTGGACTTGCATAGGGGGAAATAATCTCATGAGTAAAACAAACATTGAAATCTCTAACTTTGGTCTTAAGTTTTAGTAAGATCTAAGTGAAAATGTAACTTGACAGCACCCTGGGCCCACTAGTGTAAAGTCAATGTTAGGGTCAAGAAACTGACAGATTTGCAATCTGTTCTGATGTGAGCAATGTTACAATGATCCTGATGTGAATGTACAATATATTCTGCCATGGGCTTATAGTATTTCTCGTTAGTGCAAGGAGAACTGTTTTTAAATTAAGCAACTGATCTCACAATTAGCTCATGTAAGCCACTTTTGATACCAACCTTAGTGTAAATTGGATAAACAAATTTCCTAACCTAAAATGTATTTTTTCAAACCAATAGTATTTTAACCTTTTTGTCCCCCTTCCCTCCCAATATATGTAATGGAACTTTCTGTGTTTTCTGTCAGAATTTATTTCTCTTCAGAATCCTATGAATGATAAGTTGTAATAATCTTGTCACTGCACTCAACTCTAAAAGATTGTTTCTGCTATGATTTTACTCATGCTAGAAAGTCATTGCTATAATCGTTTTAATGAAACAAAGCCAATACAGCTTCATTACAAGCAAAACTATAGCAGGGACTGTGCTCTGGAGTTTAGATGCTAGATTTCACTGTTGTGTTTAACTCGGGCAAAATAGAGAATCAATGAGAATTAAACTTTTGCTAACAATTACAGAAAACATTTATGCCTTCCACTGATGATGTTCTGATATCATTCCTGCCCCTGGCTCATATGTTTGAAAGAATCGTTGAGGTAAGCATCTGTTTCTTACACTAAATTATTGAGAAACTTACTTTTCTTACAGAATGCTTCCATGTGATACATGCTTTTCCTTCTTGACTCTTGCAAATGTGTATGAAAGCTTGAAATAAGGTTCAGGAAAGCAGTGTTCCATGAACAGTATCTAGTGAGCACTAGACAATTAGTTTTCATGCCAAAATAGAAACATTAACCTTTGAGCTGGGGTTAATAAGAAATTGGTTTGCTAGAACATGAGACAATCCCTTAGCACATGTACACTGCCTAGAAATTCCCTCCGATATAATTAGTGCATTATTAAAATCCATACCATTCTTTAGTCTGCAAGCTTCAAATATTTATATTATAATGAGACATTCTGTTTGCTTACACAAAACTAATTTTACGTTGGTTAAACTTGTCATTGCTTCCAAGAAATTTCAGTAAAGAGGAAGGGATTTTGTTTCAGTGGAATTCTCTTCTAGGAAATTAAAGTGGCTGTTAATGCTATTTTAGTGACAAAACTTTGTTCTCTTGGATCACTTGTTTTACCACATAGCAAAATCTGGGGCTTATTTTTGAGAATGAGAGGGCTGAAGTTTTCTTAATACTGGCAGTCTTAAGGATCTCTGGGCCCATGGTTGGGTGTTGTGCATTATTGAATGGATGCAATTCCCTTGAACTTCTTATATACTGCAGAGGCACAGGTATTAATTACTGCACTTGTTGAAGTTGAATTAACACCTCTTCCTCAGGTGAGATTGCAAATACATATGTTGAAGGTGTATATAGAGAAATAAACAGCATCCATGTAAGCATGAAAAGGCACATGAAGCCAGAAGTTGTCCTATGATTTCTGTTAGGAATCCTAAGTGTTCTAGTGAAAGTATGCATATATGTACTTATAAAAGTGTATATTCATATGTGTGTCTGATACATATAATGAAGATTGGGAATAGGACATAACTGTGGTGTACAGGTTCTACCTGGGCTTTCAGCACTTTTTCTCATGCTAACCTTTTATCAGTTATACCTCAGTCTGTTTCACTTCCCTGTCTTGCACTAGAACATACAAACTGTGTAGGTAACAGCTCTGCTCTTGATTATGCAGTGGAAACTGAGTGGGAACTTGCATTTTAAAGGACAAAATGAAAAAGTGTTTGGATTGCAGTATTCCTCTGCTGTTTGAAGCCTGTACAAAATAGGTGGTATATTTACATAAGGAGATTACACAAGAATATTTTTGGTACAAAAGAGAAAAGACTTCCTGCTGTTTGGGGTAGACATGAACACAGGCTCTGTGAGAATCAGTCTTTAGAGTTCTGTTGTAAAGTTGATGTTTCCTTTTCTTTTGGCATCATGTGGAAGTTAGAGGGTTAATGAACTTGACTTGACAAATACATTCCCACCTAGTAAAGGCAGTTCCTTCTCAGTCCATGTGGACTGATATATTTGTGGCTTTTAGCAGAGGGTAGCAAAACACAGGTGGAGGAGGAAGTGACACTTTAGCATGACTCATGCAGCAAATAAGAGGATGGATAGTAGGGAATGAAGGAGTAGGTATTACAGAAGATGCAGAAGAAATAAAAGCAGGTAGGCATAAACACAAAGAGAGCAGGGATGTTAAAAACAAAACCAGGAAAAAGAAAGGGGAATGTAAGGTAGGTGGTGAAGCTTCTAGACTTCTAGTTTCCAGACAGAGAATATACAACACCACCAGGATTAAGTCTGCCTTCCTTTGTGTAGGTCTGAAGTGATACAGCAATAAGCTCTGGCTCTGCTAGAATCTTGTAAAGAGCATCTTGATCACCTAAGAACAAGTCGTCTGCTCACATCAGTCTTGTGAAATGAGAAGGAAAACCAGAGTGTAAGGAATGGAAATGAAGTAGCATAAGGCAGAAATCCTCACTGGACTAGTTAATAGCATGTGCTGACTATAAGTACAGAATTTCTTAGTATATAGCAGGGGACAAACAGAAGTCTAGTATTTTTAAATAAGCTTGGTAAATATTTCAAATGGACAAGTTCCACTTTTCTGTCTTTTGCTACCTCTTGAATCACTGGCATTGCCTTATTTGACCAGCTGTCCTTTTTGGATAGGGGCTTTTGTGCTAAGCTTGAAAGTCTGGTATATGCCAGACATGTCTTGCTACTTGGTCTTTCTAGTCCCGTCATATAGTGTGAGAATGCTGCAAAACTAGTCCAGAAGTTGAGAGAATAAGGTGGATCCTGCACAGTCTGCACTGCATAAGATTGTCAAATACAGCTGGAACACATTGTACCTTTTGTGTTTTCAGAGTGTTTACTTTTTTATTACAGTGTGTGGTTCTGTGCCATGGAGCTCGGATAGGATTCTTTCAAGGGGATATCAGACTACTAATGGATGACCTAAAAACACTGCAGCCAACTGTATTTCCTGTAGTACCAAGACTGTTGAACAGAATGTTTGACAAGGTAAGTATACAGGCAGGAGTCCAGACCTGTGTAGGCTTTTAAGAGACTCCATAAAGTTTGTGCTGCCGGAGTAGGAGTAACTACTGTGCCCTGGGATATTAAATTGGCATGCTAACAGATGTGTGTATCTCTTTCTAAAAGAGAACTGAAAGTGCAGGGAATAGTACTGGTTGCATTAAAACACTTTCAGGCAGCAAATACTGTGCTCAGAAGTCTGACTGGGGGACTTGATTCTCTCTATTTTGATTAATGACTTTGTGTTTTGAGCTGAGCAAGTTATTTAAGTCTAGTATACAACACGAAAATGAGGCTTGGCATCTGCATGCCACGCTTTTAGCATCTGACTCATGGAGTGGAATTTGCAAAGCAAGGTCAGGTGTTTGCCTATGTTTGCATGGACACACAAGTTTCCTACACAGCAGCCAGTGTGCTCTAGCTGGGAGAATGGTAAACCAGCCAGCTGGGAGTGCAGGGGAGAAGGCATCTCAGTAGCCCCACCCTCCTGTGTGTGCTGCTTGCCTGCTCAGGGTCATTTGAGATGGGAATTTGAAAGTAGGTTCTTTCTTGAACTTCAGGTTTTAATTGGCCTTGTGCATATGGGTGACTGACTCCTTTTAGGATACAGCCAGGAGAGCTAAAGGATATAATAAGTCCTGTGACTGCAAAAGAAATGGCAGAGCTCCCTATGCTGTCTTAGCCCAGACATTTCTCTGATCATGAGACTAGAGCAATACAAAGTAACACAAGGTTCTGTTTGGCCTCAGGAGCGAATACGGCAACTTGAATGCGTTCGGAGTGGAAGAAAACCTGAGACCAGCTTTTAGTACTTAAAATATAGCCCCTTATTCTGCTCACACATTCTCTACTGGAATTTGAGAAGCAAAGTCAAAGCTTGGGACTTTGTTCTCATGATTTCCTCTGGCTTGTTTAGTCTGGTGCCCTGAGGCTTCCACAGTGCTGTAGCACTGTTTCAACCTCAGCCAGCCTTGCAGTAATGTAGCATGTGAAGCCAGCAAGTTGGGGAATTGGCATGGCAGGGGAACATAATGCCGCAGTCTGCATGCTTTCAGTCATAATGCTGAGTCGTCTTCTTTCCAAATGAATATACTGATGTGTGGTTTGCTATTGAGTCTGCTCTCTGGCTTCCTGAGAACAGCTAGAAGGAGCCTTTGAAAAGTGATCTAAAGTGCAAATTTGTATATGCAACACAGATCTCCATTTGGTGTTTCTATAGTGACCTGCATCTCCTCACAACACCCTGTGTTACATTATGTATTGTGATAGGGTGCTTTTCAGAAAATGCTGAGGATTGTGCTCAATTTGAATTTCGATGATACTAGAATAGAGAAGTAAACCATCCATTTTCATTCATACATTTTAATGAAGAAATTATGCATTGAAACAACATCACACAGTTTGATGGATATCAAGAATTAGTTAAGTGCTGATTTCAGCGCTTGAACTGAGGTCAGAATAAAAATGCACAATTATTTCTTACTAGAATTAAGATGCCTATCATCAATAAAGTTTGTTTTGATTTATTTTTTACTGTTAAGAGTCTCCATACATCTGTAAGAAAAAGGGAATGGTAGTATATGAGGCCTCTAACCATAGTTCATCTTTCTTAATAGATTTTTGGGCAGGCAGATACCTCATTAAAGAGGTGGCTGTTGGATTTTGCTTCCAAGAGGAAAGAAGCAGAACTCAGAAGTGGTATAGTTAGAAATAACAGCTTCTGGGATAAAGTCATCTTCCGCAAAATACAGGTATGCTTGAAAGCCTCTGAGTTGAAATATGCAATTGTTGAATTTTATATGAATGGTTATAATCTGGTAAGGCTTTTTCACTGATTACAGACTACCTGGCTACTCAGAGCAAAAATCAGAGCTGTCTTTTTATTTTCAACCTCATTTTTTGAATTCCCTTAGTTCTCATAGTATCAGCTAACTGTATTAAGGAAGTCACTCTGAAGCAATCTGGTGCTTCTCTTACCACTTTGAAAGCAATCACTGTCCTTCTGAAGGAAGAATGCTAAGTATGACACAGTGCCACCTGTAGCCCCCACTGTCTTCTCCCTGTTGGTCACTAGTAAGTTATGCCTGCTATTATATCTGACACTCACTTGCTATGGCCTTAACCTTGGTTGTACAACATGCCCATATGGCTGCTTTTTATAGCATTCAGGATGTATGAGCAGCTGATACAAGGCAGTTAAAAATAAAGCCATCACTGTAAGGCCATGGCTTAAGCTCTTCAGACTTTTGGCAGAGTCTGCATTGCATTGACACCATAGTCTGTATAGGTACTGTACGTTTGAGATACCATATCTTCCAGCCATTGAGACTAAAAATACTGCAGGAAAGAGAGCTTGCAATAGCAGACTAAACTTTATTCTCTAACATTTGGGTGGCACTGTAGGTGAACAGCGGCTGAGGGTGTCATAGAAGACGATTTTGGAAATATCTCTAAAAATGCTTTTGGTGTCCACAGTATCTTGTGTCTGTTGTAGGCAAGTTTGGGAGGAAAAGTAAGGCTGATGATTACGGGAGCAGCACCTGTGTCTGCAAGCGTACTGACCTTTCTGAGAACAGCTCTTGGCTGTCAGGTGAGTTGCCTGGCCTTAATCCTAAATCTAAAATATTTTAATACCTGGCTTCAGCTTTGTTAGAGCTTTTCTAGCAGTCTGATTATATGGATAACTCTTTCTGGTGCTCTTGGAGACTATACAAAGTGCATGCTGTTTTCTCGAGTTTCTCACAGTCCCCTGAGATTTCTGTATTCGTCCCAAAGTCTTTTAATTGAAGTAATCAGCTGACCTGTCGTAGAGGAAAGATTTTTTTGGTGGGCTGCAGTAAGTAATAAGTCATGTACTTAGATTAAGTTTCTGGAGTTTGCCTTGCTTACAGAAGTATTTGTAGGTACTGTAGAAAATCTAATAATCAATGGGATGATATTGTAGTGTTGTTGTTTTGAAGATGAGGTTGGCGTGAATCAGATTGTACACATTGCCTTTATCTTCAGAGCCTCTTCAAAATACATGCTTTTGGAGCTAAAATTTGAATAACAATGGCATAGAACAGAACAAATGTGTTGAAATAAATTTCAAGGATACAAAACAAAAATACTCTAAAATATAGGCTTCCATAACTTGAAGTTTTTCAGTGGTGTGCTGGTGTAACAATGCATTTTGCACAGAAAAGGGAAGCCTGTCTTGTGTATAACAATCAGAGCTGTGATGGGGCATAAGGATTCCATTTCTGGCTGTCTCAGACAAACCTATTTTTAAATTAAGTGAATGAACTCACAGCTAGTGCTGTGGTTCTTCATTTCTTTCTTGCTTCCTGCTGCTTTCTGTTTTAATCTAAACAGGTGTTACATGCTGTGTGAAATCTGAGTGAAACTTTGAGTAAATATTGGAACTGAAGGTGGAATATTAGCACTTAAAATTCTGTATTGTGATAAAACTAATATATCAGTATTTTTTTAGAAGATGCTGAGGGTTTTGGTACACTCAAATTTAAACAATTAGAAGAAAAGAAGCAAAAATATTAATTGCATTTTAATGAAGAAACTTTGTGTTGAAAAGTAATGGTCTTAGATTATATTTTAATTTCACCTTCTAGTTCTATGAAGGTTATGGACAGACTGAATGCACAGCTGGATGCTCCCTGTCATTGCCTGGTGACTGGACAGCAGGTATGATGTTCAGCTGTCTACATGTCTGTTAAATTTCAGGGTCTTGAAATTTTTCAGAGGTCCCTGAATCACTTTATTTAAGCTTCAGTAACATCCATTATGAAGGATAAGATTTTTTAATTTTGCTTGAAGAAAACCAAAGTTTGATCCCTTGACACTTCTACCCCTAAATAGCTATGAATGTTCAGTAATTCAAACTTTTAATAGGATTTGTTCTTGTAAGTTGAAGTGTAGATTTAGGAGAAGGGACATCATAGTATTAACCCTTGTAGTTTCTATCAAATAGGAGTCTTCTGTGTACAAAGGCAGTGCTGGAAATGCAAATGGAATTTTTTGGTGTTGGAATGAACAGTTTGCACTCCCCTCAGCTGTTACATCCAACTCCCTAGCTGAAATAATATTTCTAATTGAAACTATAGTGGGACTTCTGCTACTTAAATATGTCTGTAGAGAGAGAATCCTGATTATAAGAAAAAAAGCAAGCCTGAGTACATGGCTCAGCTTTTAACATACTTAGGGATAAATGAGAATTTAATGTTTCGGTCCCAGCAAATTTAAGTTACCAGAAATCAGTTTTCCATCTTTCTTCAGTGTGTAAGCAGCCTATTTTTTTCAGAATCTGACTGAAAAGCATCAGGCTATTCAAGTGTTACTCTATTTAATAGGTCATGTTGGAGCACCAATGCCATGCAGTGCCATCAAGCTTGTTGATGTACAAGAAATGAATTACTTGGCTGCCAAAGGAGAGGGTGAGGTAAGTAATTTCAGAAAGTCAGTATAAGCCTCTTGTGAAATCTTGGAATTTTTTTTTTGTGCCTGAAAATAACAACTGATTTTAGTAAAAGGGCTAAACATGGCCTGCTACCTAAAATCTAAGATGTCTGCATGCAAGATTAGTTAATGATTCACAGAAGCAAACCAGGAAATAGTATACTGGAGGAGAAAAAAAACAGCTTACGTAACAATCTGTTGTCCCACAGGTTTACAGATGGTTGTGACCATACATATGATTGTATGGCCAAGGCAACATCTGCCAGCTGTAGGATAGCTGGGAAGTGTAGCCACCTCATACTGCAGTTATCCTTCAGTAGGGTGCTGGCAGAGAGCTTTCCTCCCACTCCACTACCAAGGGCCAGAGAACAGCTGATGCATGTAGCCAGTTACCCAGCTTGTGATGTGTGAGATGAGGTAATTTAGAGTGGCTGGAAACTCCTAAGAGAAGTGGAGGTCAAGTGCTATGAAGGCTGATGATGATTTGTAATGCCTTCCTGCACATTTTTCTGAACCTTTTTATGGAGCCTGCACAAATTAAACACTTACATTTTACGAATTACATTTTGAGGACTTAGCTTTATGTGTGATGCTATATGCTGTCTTTTTAAATTTCTTGTTTCCAAGTAAAGTATATACAGATTGAACTTTGTGTATATACTTTGAACAGATGTTCATGTAGTAATTTATTTTCCCCAAGCCTTGAAAGCAAATTAACTGTGGTGTCTTTCATATGCTTTCAAGAGGCTGTGGGGGCAGCTGGGGGAGTGAGAAATTAAAAGTAGCTTAAGCAAGTAACTAATATGTGGCTACAAAAAATTAATAATCTTTATTTGTTTTGGCTGTAATTTGTGTGAGACTAGAGACAAATCATTGGGCTTTGATTCCCAGAAATTCACAAGGATTCAGTTGGTCTCGTTGGTGGGAAACTGCTTGCAAATGAAGAACAACGTCAAAGTTCCTCTGTCTTGCATATTACTCCCTATTTAGTTTTCCTCAGCAATTTTTGCTTCACTACAAGTATGCTTTTAAAGCTTGGTCTGCTAGAGGAATTGAGTACGAATTCTTATAATGAGAAATAGTTAAGTAGCTTTTTAAACAAAAAACTCTTAAAATTGTATTGCTTGCACTTCATGTGAAAGTTTGCTGCATTAGGAGTTACTTCGGACTTGAATAAAAATGGTAGCCCTGTAATATATCAGGTGCCACCTTAGTCTTTCATACCTGTCTTCCTGAGTACGAACTATTCTAAATATAAGAAAAAGGCATTGTAACTCATTTCCCAGAGCTCAAAGCCCATGGCTATGGAATTGGTTCTCCTTATCAATCTGCCTAAAATAAGTCTTCCTCCTTATTGTGTGCTTTTCAGCTGGATTAAACATTTCTAGTTTCCTTCTCTGAGAGTAAGCTTTCAATGTTCTCTGCCCTGTCAGCCTTGCTTTCCACTTTTGCCAGTTATCTCTGTTCAAGAAGAAGAAATTTGTGAATAGAATTGTATATGAGCATATGTAGATGAGGTCTCACTGCCAGCTACCAGCATACAGATAAATGGTTTGCTGCCTCCACTGGGAAGGGCTGTCACCTACTGCCTTCCTGTGAGAAGGAGCTGTGAAAAATTAACCTTTGATGGATCAGTCTTTGACTTGACTGGAACATGTAGAGTTCTCTTTTATTCATATCCTTCCAGATAAGGTCTGTTTTTTAACAAATTACTTGGTTTGTAAAACATTACTTTGCTTTGGTCCTGTCTCCATAAGCTCATGAGAACACTCACTAATACTCTGATCTCCCTCCTGTTGACATCTCATGTTCATTGTATTGTAGTTCACCAGCACGCTGGATAGGCACTGAAAATATGTGGGATGAGTTTTTCAAGAATCAGTTGCTGAACTACATTAGTAATTTCTTCTAGTTTAATTTTTGGACAACAAATGTGCCATTTGCTTGATAAACAGCTTTTTTTCCCCCCACACTGGTTTTAGCACAATACCTCTGCTGTTTACCAAAACTGAAAGGAACATGTTGCCAGGCTGAGACACAGTATTTTTGGTTCTAGCAGAATTTTTTCACATAAATAAATAAAACTATATTTCTTCTGATAGGCTGCAATTATTCAAATGGTGGGTAGGAACACTGCTGCTAGACTGGAAATTAACAGATCCTTCCAATTTCTTATTATACTTCATACCAATGGAAAACATTAGGTCTCCAAAAATCATGAGTAGAAATTTCTGTACAAATACAAACTTCCTCTTGACTTTTTAATGGGAGTTATTAAGAACCAGAAGGTGGGGTTATTGGAGAAAGCATTTGCTGCTAAGAGTGATTGCTAACTTTCCTTCATGGTAGCATATATTAACAAATGGCTGTTTTCAGGTGTGTGTAAAAGGGCCAAATGTGTTTCGTGGCTATTTGAAAGATCCAGAAAAAACAGCAGAGGCTCTGGACAAAGATGGCTGGCTTCACACAGGAGATATTGGGAAATGGCTACCAGTAAGTTAACTTACATAGCTGAAATGGTACTTCCACAGTTATTAGCAGAAATTTAACAAATATATTAGAAAGTATTTGATATTGAACAGAATTAGTTAGGTGAAAGACAAAAATTTGAGGAGGAGAACTGCTGTTGTAGCTAAATCTGTGTGCCTGGAGCTGAAAAAGTATTGACAGTGCCAGTCCTGAGGCTTTCTCCAGTTAGATTAGATGGATGCATAATGTATTTTCTTCTAACATCTGTTTGACAGTACTGTAGCACAGTTTTACTGTGCCAGAGTGGCATGCATAAGTTGTGTAGATTGGTTTTTCGCTTGAAGTGCCTCTTTTGAGTGAAAGTTATTTCTGTCAACAGAATGGTACGCTGAAGATCATTGACCGAAAAAAACACATATTTAAACTAGCCCAGGGAGAGTACATAGCACCAGAGAAAATAGAGAATGTGTATCTGAGATGTGAAGCACTTGCACAGGTGTTTGTCCATGGAGAGAGCTTGCAGGTAAGCATTTTACAGGTAATGTCAAAAATTAATGGGAAATGAGACTGCAGAAAAGAGTCTTCCTTTCTTCCTTCCCCCACCCCAAACTTTGGGACTGAAATTTAAATTTTTATCTTAATTTTTTATCATTACACATTTTGATTCTGACTGGATTCCAGCACTTACATAGCATGTTTCTGGACTTAGTTTCAGAGTAGGTAGTGGGGCTGAACTAACTTGTGTATTAATGACTGTATATAAATTGCTAACACTGTGCAGAGGGAAAAACCCAAATAACAAACAAACAAAAATGAAAGCAAAAAAAGCCTTACACACCAAGAAAGAACCTGGATATCTTGGGGGTTTTCAAGTGTAAATAGAAATGTAAGTCTTAGGAGTAATTCTTTCAATTCAGCTTCTGAACTGCACTCCTGTGTTCAGGTAGCAGAAAGCTGCTGACTTTACAGCAGGATCAGAAATGCTCCCCAAAGCCTAGCTGACTAGTAAGAAATGTGTAGAAACTAAAGTGTTGGCTTAGGAATTTTTGTCAAGCTTTTTACTTTTTTTATCTTTTTAGGCCTTCTTAGTAGCTGTTGTGGTACCTGATCCTGAGACTCTGCACAACTGGGCCAAGAAAAAGGGATTTGAAGGCTCCTATCAAGAGCTATGCAAAAACAAGGTAAGGCATATCTAACTGAACAGTTAGCTATTCTGCATCAACTTTTTCAAGTTAATACTTGTGCAAGCATGAAGCTATACAATGTATTTCTGTATCCACAGGATGTCAAAAAACACGTTCTGGAGGACATGGTGAGAATTGGGAAAGAATCTGGTTTGAAGTCATTTGAACAGGTATGATGCTTGTGAGAACCAAATACCTAATTCTTTAAACTTGTGAACACCAGTATGATCTGATTCTCCAGAAACTGCTTTTAATTTGTGTCTGGAAGACTTGTCAAATGACTGGCTTTGTTATGATGTGTGGATAAGTTTTTAACAGTCTTGTCTATTTCAAGGAATACAGGTTGGCTAGTAACTTTTTATTTTCCAGGTGAAAGACATTGTCCTGCACACTGAAATGTTTTCTATTGAAAACGGCCTGTTGACACCAACACTGAAGGCAAAGAGACCAGAACTGCGAAAATACTTCCAGTCACAGATAGATGAACTCTATGCTAATGCCAAAATGTAACTGCAAATGGAATGAAGAAAGTGGCACATGTCTGTCTACTGTTGGCCTTCATATCTGTATTTTGACTACAGCAAAAATAGGGAAGGAAACTGTGCAATCATTAACTTGTACAAAAATGGGTACTTGCCATAGGAACATTGAAGAAATGGAACACTGCCTTACTGTCAAGTTGTGTTGCATACTGTTTTTATGGTGACCTACAATTTCCAAAAAGAGCCTTAACTATAAATGGTAACTATATGTAAGTTATTTAATATTTCCTTGGTCAAAAATGGGACTCACCTTCATTCACCAAGGAACTAAGGTTTTATTGCCAGCATGTTTGCTGTCTGCAGTGTGTTTTGCAGTTGTCAATTCCACAAAGGATTTGGCAGCTTTGAAAATGCCTCTTAAGTATCTTGCATCCTCAGAAAAATTACTTAATCTGTTAAAAAAAGAACTCCACCACCCAACCACCAAAAATTGCGAACCCTTACAGTTGTGTAGCTGGGATCACATCTTTTGTTAGTCCCAACATTAACTGGGGCAAGGCATCTGAGCTGTCTCCCTTCTACATCTGCTGCCAGTTATGAGATGTACTTCTATAAGGTAGAAGTCAGCACTCCACACAAAGACCAGTGAACAGAAGCTCCTCAGAGTAAGTCTGCATATGGTGGTTCTACGCTGTGTGGATGCAGTTCATTCAGCAGGTGTAGCCTCTGCTACAGTAGCATGATCCTGGAGTGGTGCCAGCCCTGCAAATGGGCAGAACCCAACTCTGTCAAGAACACTAGAGACCTTAAAACAAAATCAGGAGGCTGGGCTATGCTAACAGTCAGGGTAAACATTGCACCTATACTAGCCACTTGTTTCCCTGTAATGAACTTGTATTTAAAATGCATTTAATAAAAATGCACCAGGCCCTCTGTAAGTGGAAGAGCTTCTAACATAACCTCTGTTTTCTGTGCTTTATGTATGAGCCACTGAGTATTCTTCACTGAATAGCAGAATAGGTCAGGTAGAATGTTTTTGCCTGATGCTTTGCAGCAATTGGAATTATTTATATATGCCAACAGAACTGTGTTGGTCCAGGATAGGTATTTGTTCAGGGATAAAAACCTAATTCCCAGATAAATTGCAAAATAATAACTAGTTATCTTTTGGTTGAAAAATCAGCAGAAATAAGCCTTATTACAGCATAAGTCTTTTGCTATCCTTAACAGAGTTGGTTTTGCATTAACATTCATTGCTGTTTTTTGAAAACATGGATATATGTAAAATACAAGCACAACAAGGTTTGCACTAAGATTTGTGTGTGATTGTAATGCACTACTCTGTAGCAAAATTTCATGTGTATGCAATTCAGGTACACAAATCCAAGTCAAATGTTAGAGCAGTAGTTTGTTACATTGAAATTCAAATGTTTGCTTAGTGTTGGCTATTTCTATGTTTTATAAAACCAAAACAATTTTCAAAACCAATGAAGGAAACCAAAATAAATATTTCTGCATTTCAGTGCTGTGATGTGTTTGCTTTTCAAGGAAAAATGCTGCTAACAAGCCCAGATGTAATTTTTTAACTGATAAGCTGTAAATCTCCATTGCTACAGACATACTAAATACGGTATAAAGGGTGGTTGTTTACATTTTACTTTTGGAAAGTGACCTTTTATGTTTAAGGTGTTGGCCAATATTTGTAAGAAAGGGATGCTGTTGTTTGTAACTTGCTCTTTCAGTACATCACTAAACAAGCAAATCTTTTGTCTTTTTCTGACAGTTGTGTTCTTACCATCATCTCAAATTACTTGCGTGAAAGGTAGAGTTTTCTGAAACTCTTTTGCAGCTCCTGGGTGGTAGTGGGTTCCCTTATTTCTGTCCTCACACCGTGCATTTGGCTTAAATGGGGGGGTATGGTACGACAGATTTCAGGGGCAGTTACCAGACCAGGGTCGATGAAGCACCAGCACCGACACTGTTTAGAGCTCCCTGTGAATACAGATGTCAGTGTGAGATACTAAGGACCCTTCTCTTCTACTCATGGTAGAGCTTCTCCTTTTAAGCAATATTAGATGTTCCTTTGAACATTTTTTTCCATACTGAAGGAAACCTAAACCAAATTTCACTTATTGAATGACATCCTCCTGCTGCTTGGAAAAACAGGGATGTGTCACCACACCTCTCCTAGCGGAGACAGCTGAGAGATGGATGAGAACTGGATCTAAGGTTTATGCTCGTAACGTTCTGTTAAAGAACCCCTTCTGGAACAGCCATCACTACAGAAACAAAGCTGTGCTGTCTTATCTGTGCCGCGGGAGGCTGGGTGCTATAACCACCAAATTAGAAGTCTAAAGAGAATTTGCCACGTGCTGATCCGAAAGTGATTATTTCACTGTTTTAACTTGGTTGGCTAAAGCAGGGGAGGTTGGGTGAATTCTTGGGCCCAAGGAATGCACTCCAGCGCGATGAGGCGGGGAAGGCGCTGTGACACCGCTGTCGCTGTTCCCCTTCCGGCCCGCGCCTCCGCCCGCTCCTCCCCTTCCTCCCTTCCCGCCCGCGGCGCGCGCGATTCCAACGGCGGGAGGAGGGAGCCTGCGCTGAGGGCAGCGGGGAGCGGGGCTGCCCTGCCCGGCCGCCTGGGAGCTCGGTGAGGAGCGGGGCTGCCCTGCCCGGCCGCTGGGGAGCTCGGCGGGGAGCGGGGCTGCCCTGCCCGGCCGCCGGGGAGCTCGGCGGGGAGCGGGGCTGCCCTGCCCGGCCGCCGGGGAGCTCGGCGGGGAGCTCGGCTGCCCTGCCCGGCCGCTGGGGAGCTCGGTGAGGAGCGGGGCTGCCCTGCCCGGCCGCCTGGGAGCTCGGCGGGGAGCAGGGCTATCTGCGGGACAGAGCTGCTGCAGTGGAGCGACGGGACAGCCGTGAATTGCGGCGCCGCGCTTTCTTTTTCATATAGCTGGCTCGCTGACAGGTGCTATATATATATATATATATATGTGTGTAACCTCTACGTCGGCCTGGGCTGAGGAAATGAGTTGTACTGCTTTTCAAGCGAGATGAGCATCATAAGTTGAAGTAACAAAGATTTCCCGTTCTCTCCCAAGTACGGGAAGGGAGCGTACTTCCCACAGGGGAAGCCGGTTTGTGTCGGGGACAATTTTGCGCTGACTTCATCCTCGGTTTTGCATCAGTAGCATATAATCAACGGCGAAATGGCCTCGAAGAAGAAAATAAAAAAGGATCAGACCAGGTATAAGCTAGAGGTAAGTTTGGCTAGGTTGGGCAGAATTCAAACAGGTAGTGTTTTGTTTTTATCGAGTGTCCAAAGGAGGGCCGCGAGAAGGGGGAAAGGCCGTGAGGGGAGAGGCTGAGGGGAGACTGCCCTGTGGTGTCAGCTTCCTCACAAGGGGACGTGCAAGGGCAGGCACGGATCTCTTCTCTGTGGTGATCAGTGGCAGGACCAAAGGGATGCCATGAAAGCTGGGGAGGAGGTGTCAGGGGAGGTTTAGGCTGGGTATCCGGAAAAGGTTCTTCACCCAGGGGGTGGCTGGGCACTGAACAGGCTGCCCAGGGAAGTGGTCACAGCACCAGCCTGGCAGAGCTGAAAAAGTGTTTGGACAATGCTCTCAGGCACCTGGTGTGACTCTTGGAGTGTCCTGTGCAGGGCCCTGATGATCCCTGTGGGTACCCCGCTTCCAGTGCAGGGTACTCTGTGATTCCGTGCTGTCACTGTGCAGTCAGGCGCTGTCTCTGAGGTGGATGCACAGGTGTTAATGCAGGGCTTGCTTTGCACGGGAGCTGCTGTGCAGTCCCTGCTTGGCGTGCTAGCATGGGGTTTTCTTTTCTTCCTCTTAGGAATAGTACAAAATGGACCATTGACTTTCAAACAGGCAAAAGTTTAAAGGCAGTGTCATAAAAGAAAATGCATAGATTAAATTGTTGACGTGTAAAACCCATAGCCTGAGGAAAAAATATGCTTCAAATCCTTATGCCATAGCTCAGGAGTCGATATGATTCCGTCTAAGTGTATATCTAGTCATATGTTCCTGAAATTCATTATCATATTTAATCTATTGTACACTCAAAAAGCTGGATAAACTGGCTGTTAATTTCATACCCATCCAGGAGCGCAAAGCCAACCCCAATCTTCGCTGGAAATCACTTCCACTTGAGGAACCAGATGTCTCAAGGATATTGAAGGTAGCAGAAACAAATCAGCTTGAGGAGCTTGATGATTCCTTTGGTTAGTATTAACTTGAATGTCATTTAATGTATGATTTTCACAAACCAACCACATGGGCAAAATACTTCAGTGCTTACTTAGGAAAAGGTTTTGGTTCTCTCCAAGAGAAGGTAGTGGCAGGAGAGACAGATGGGATTTTGTGTTGTTTTCTGTAATTTAGGAAGTAATAACAAGAATAATGCTGTAACGTGCAGATAAAAGTCAGTGGAAAAATACTGGCTATTCTAGTCTTATAGTCTGAATGGTAAAATTTCACACATTATAATATTGCAGTTGTGTAAGAACTTGCAGTTAAACACCAAAGTTCAATATCTTAACTTACTCTTTATTAAATAACACAAATTATGAAGCAAAATGTTTGCTATTGTAAAAGTATTCATGGCAGCAAAGTTGAACATTTGCAGGGGTGTTATTCTGCCCCTTTTAACTGTTACTTTAAAAAAATAACATAAAACCATACAATTTTTGGTGAATGATTAAAACCACTTCCATGCTTTGTATTGGACTTGTGAAATGAGGCTTCAATATACAGGAAGAGAAACAATTCAGATGGAGTAGATGCTCCTGTGTGGAGTCCTCTGTTATATCTATATCTATCTGGATATATATCTTTATATATGGAAAACAGTGTAATTAGAAGCTGTAGAGAAAATGTTAAGAGCTATTTCTCAACTGGAATAGTTATTACTCTGAGAAAATTATGGAAATATAAATGTGACTACTAGAAAGAGCATTAAAAATGAGCTATAAAAAAACAGTTTAGCAAAAGGGTTGTTTATAAGGCAAGGCTGCAAAATGAAACGCTCTTTTCCTTATTTCTGTGGTATGTATTTAGAGTATAAAAAGGATGCCCACAGACACTAATGTAAACTACCAAAAAAGTTTTGTGGCAGTGTGTTTAAAAAGGAAATTTATACTATGGAAGGCACGCTAAAACCTTAAATTTCTCAGAATTCTAATCTGTTTTAGTAGCTACCTTCAAGAATTCTATACTTACAAATATTCTCTACCAGCAGTAATTGCCTTCTTATAGCATCCACTAAAGCAGCTTAAAAACTATATTAAAAAATACAAGGAAGTAGTTGTTTAAATGTGTAGAAGGTTTATGTATGCCATAGCAAAGAGAGACTTGAACTGTGTTTCAAAGAAAGTATTTTGCTTGATCTATGTACGTGCTGAGTTACCTTTGGTTTGGGTTTGTAAAGAAATAGCAGGTGGATGGGTATGGAAACTGTGCAAATTTTCACTGTATATTTTTTCATTATCCTCAAGTAATACTTGTAATGAGAACTTCCTTTTTATTAGTTAGCAAACTACAGAAATTCTAACTAAATGCTTAATGGCAGGCAATGCTCTTTGCCTTAAAAGATAGGAGCAGTGTTCATACAGTTTATTTTCTGTTCTTTATAGATCACCCTTTGCACAGTACTGCTGTGGATGCTTATGGAGAGGAACATTCACAAAATGAGTCACTTGGTCGCGTTTCAGCACTGCAAAGGCAAAATACAAACAAAAGGTCTGGTGAAAGAAAAGTAAAATTGTCAGCATTTAATTTTTAGATCTAAAGGGAAAAATGTTCTATTTGTCAAGTTTCCCTGGTTGCTTATAAAGCAGATGCTTTTACTCAAAATTTCCCAGACAAGAAACCAAATGAGTAAGTAAGGTTGGAGATTGTATAAAAGGAATGGGAGAATAAATTTGAATCTGCCATTTGTAAGCAGTAGAGTGATTTAAGTACTTACTGCATTGTTTTTATATGAAAGGATTTTATAACTCTTTGAGGTATCAATTAGTTCTCTAAATGCTGGTGTGTAAAGTTAAAAGATGGAAAAATTGAAAACTGGATAGAAGCCAGTTAAATTATATGTAGCAGAGGAAATTATTTTTTAGTATAGTTCTTAACTGTTAAATCAAATTTGGTTTAAATCTGAAATTGTCTTGCTATTTAATTCAGACAAGAACTTTAATAGTACTCATGAGATGTAGCTGTACAAAATGTTCCCCAAAACACAAGGTTCTGTTGTGCATATGGTTGAAGATTATTCTTTCTCAGAGGGTAGTAGGGTGTGTTTTTCTATTCCTAGTAAAAAAACACATCAATCAAAGCCTTCTGGTGGTGATGTTCGGAAATTCAACACAGCTGATGCTGGAGAGGAGCCCCTCAAGGAAACTGCGGTACAGAAAATGTTGCATGAGTATTATTAGTCAATTTTAGTTTACTTCATGCCATGCCTGCTTTGGAGGGTGGGGGGAGAGAAACACCTTCCATTTGTTTTGTAGTATTGTCTTAGTACTTAGTTGTGTCCAAAATAATGAATCCTCAGAGTATTCCTGTGAGACAGCCAAAAAAAATGCTTAAAGCTACAAGTCATCCTGTCAGCAGGGAATATAGCAGCCAGGTGTTCCTGGATCCTGTAGCCTATTCTCTTGCTAATTTGGGAGTATGTTCTTTTCCTTCTTTCAAATACTTTCTTTGTATATAGAATGTATGTTCTTGAGGAATGGCATACTAGATGGAATATGAATCATTTCTACTTGTTTGATATTGAAGGAAAACACATATATGGGAAAAAAGAATATTGATAAAATTAATTTTGAATATGTCTTAGAATTAGAAGCCATTCAGTTTTGAATGAGTGTTTTTCCACACTTAATCCACAATTAGTGTAAAATGCTTTTTGCCCACTTAGCTTCCACACATACAATGGGAGTTAACAATCTGCAGGCTCAAGAAAGTAACCTATGATAAAAGAAGCTGTGCAGTAGTTTGCATAAGAGCTTTTTATGTGTTGAAATTTATTGGAATTGTACACTCCCTACAGAGTGTTAGTCTTTCATCTGTATGCTGGATGCCTGCAGCACTCTTGTAGAAGTGCTGCTGGTTTCACCAAGTACTCCAAGTAGAGAACAGATTGGGACAGAATGTGGGTGAAAAGGAAGGTGAGGAGGCACTGCTGATCAAACAAATGTTAATCCTGGGCAATGACTGTGCTGAACCAAGGGTCCTTAAGCTCCCTAGGGATGTCTGCTGGTGGCTGATGGTTTGGTGGCCAGTGGGATCAGGCAGCTGCTGTCCTGCAGCAGGGTGGGACTGGTGGAACAGAAATGTTACTGATGGTTTCAGTCAGGAAATGCTTTCCTGCATTCTGCCTAATTGCCATCTCTCAGGGGTTTAAATGGGTAAACCTAGGGTCTATTTTGGAACCTAATATGCTTTTCGTATCACAGAAGGCTCTGAATACTGATCAATTCCAGGCAAAAAAGAAGCGGCCTGCAGATGAGAACACATCAGATCCTTCTGGTAAAGTAGACTTTCCAGAACTCCCATACAGCTTTTCTTCATTCAAGATCAATGCTTTTCAATGGTTTTCATTTCTGCAATGTAGCAACATAGTGCTTCTAGCAATGTGAAGTTTTAGTTTCAGTTTTGGTGTAGACCCCCATTTGATCCCCATGTTTGCATCCCTGGACTTGCCTATTGCTCCCCTGCAGGGGTAAAGCATAGGTGTGCATTATAGCTCTAAAGCAGCCTAGTTCCTTTTGGAGGGAAGCCTGGAGCCATGGCTATGAAGCTGTGAGAGTTGTCAGTACATGCCTTGGTCTGGAAGCCTGGAACAGCAGCTGTGGGGCAGAATTTGGAGTGCCCCTGACTTGCCGTGCAGGCACAGCTATTGGTGTAAAGACTTTTGAGACAGGGAGCTTCAAGACAGTGGCATTTTTCAATAGGAAAAAAACTGTCTCTTGGTTATATGACTTCCTTTGAACAGTACCCCATCATTTATTAGATTTACATTTGGAAATGTGTAAAGAAACATGGTTTAACTTTTTGTGGAATTAGTTGGTAATACTATTGCAAAGTTTAAAGAAATGTATTTGTGTATTGTGGGCTTTTGAAGCATATATGGTATTAAGAAAAGAATGTGTACAAATAAAGCTCATGATTCTTTCAATAATGCAAGTTGCAAATTCAGGCCAATAGTTTTTTAACACAAAAAATTATTGTCTACAGTACATTATGTAGTTTATCAGTTTACTGATGTATTCCTGGGCTTGCTTGACTCAATAAGAATTACGTTGCATGTCATTGATCATCCCAGTTCTAAAGTACTCCCAGATAAATCTATCATAGTTGTTCAGCCGAAGGCAGATTAAATAATTCACATATCCCTCTTCTCAAATTTCGTATTAGAATGTTAACAACTTTTTGATAATGGGTACAATAATTTTTCTATCATTTTAGAACCTATGCCTGAATTGTGCAATGCTTACATTTATTCTGTAGTTCCAGTGGATAGCCCACATTCTGTACAGGTTTGGTGTCCCAAAGAGCTGAAGAGATCTTCTAGAGATATTACAGAACTGGATGTTGTTCTGGCTGAAGTTGAGAAGATAGCAGCAAATTACGGGTAAATATTCTGCTTTCCCGTGACTGGATATTCAAAGTTTTAAAAAGAAGTATCTGTGGTTTTGTTAATGGGCTATCCTTTAGGGAATCAGTGTTGCATGGTTACATTCTGATGTTAATGATTATTACGTTTCTATGATACAAATGTTTTTTCCCATGTGATCTTGACATATCCAGGGATTTGATATTTTTCCAAATATAAACAACACATCTCAGTTGACATTTTTCAAGGTAGAAATGAAGCTATTGCTAGTATATGAAAGCTCAGCAGCTGTCTAGCTGCTTGACTTTGGGTTTTATTTGTTACTCAGAGGAATGGTTTTGGATGAGATTTTCCCTTTACTAAACCACATGGGTTGTGTTTTGTCCCTCTGACTTCTCCAGACAAAGTGTAGAATCAAACATTTGCAAAAAGGCCATCAGTGACTTCTCTTCTGCTTTCAAGGACCAAATCACTGATCTTGTAAGTACACCAGCAATAAAAAAATCAACTTTGTGGTCAAAATACCTATAGTTTTATATTGCCCTTTACACATCCATTTTGCAAGTTGTAAAAGTTTCCAATCTCTTGTGAGTACAAGTAATACGAGAACACAATTTGTTGTGTGCATGTTATGATTTGCTGCCTCTGTGCAAGGTTTCACAAGAATTGCCTCTAGACATAACACTGCTATCATGCAGTTTACTTTGGAAAATTGTCAGCTTTTGAGAATAGGGAAGCATCCAAAAATCCTGAAGTGTTTGTCATATCTAAATCATTATGTAGTAAAACTGGAGAGCTGCGTAATTTAAATGAGCATATAGCTATGTCAAACATTATTTTAAAAGCTTATGGACTAGAGTTTTAAAACGATTATATAATTTTTGTGTTGTCTCAGTGACTTCTGAGTAAGGCTTCTACCATAGTCCAGGGAAAAATCATCTTTTTTTAATCCACATTTTGATCATAAGTGTAAGATATTCAAGAACCATCTGGACACAATCCTGTGCCATGTGCTCTAGGATGACCCTGCTTGAGCAGGGAGGTTGGACCAGAAGACCCACTGTGGTCCCTTCCAACCTGACCCATTCTGTAATTCTGTAATAAGCTTATTGGCTGGAAAGATTAGGATAATTATGACAAGTAAAATGAACTCAGAACTTTGCAGGAGTTGTGCTAAGTACAATGGGTAAGTACTAAAAGCTATAGTTCTAAAGCTACAGTACTAAAATAGTTCTGAGTGGTTCATTAGAAGTAACAACTGTTAGAATTACTAGATTTATACATCTACATAAAGATGCAGAAGAATTAAGGCAGGTAGTATTCCTGTAATTGGTACAAGGAGTATTTCTTGCACTAACATATTTTGTGTAACGGTTTTCTTCTGGATGTAGGAGAGAGGAAAGAATCAATACACAACCAGTAATGTCCCTTTGAACCAGAGCTGTTTTTTTAAAAAGCTTTTGATGTTACTACAGAGTAATTCTTACAACTATGTTTTTAGGGTGATAGTGATGAACTCAAGATCCATAATCAATCTATAATTATGCTTCTCCTCTGTAGATAGCAGGAGTCCAGGAATTAAAGAATATGAAGAAAAAAAATGCTAAGGTAAATACATACATATCACTAGATTATACAGCATACAGTAGTGGGCATGGGAATGTCAAGAACTTGACTGGAAGAAATAATTTATAAGGAGGTGTATTAGAATCAACTGCACAAATAAAGATTAGGGAACCAGCAGAGGTTCTTTGGAGAAGATCTGAGTAAATGTGGTGGATTGCAAACTCTATATGTATACTGCTGTATGGTGTAAAAAGAGGGAATGCACATTAGGATGGGTAGGATCTATGCATGTCAATTACTCTTCTGGCTTTCTGATTTTTTTTTTTTTAATGAGTAATAGTGAGGCCTCTGGAGAGCCAGTTAAATAATGAGAGCTAACCTTAAAGACTCATAAATGAATATAACATCTAGGAGAGCAACAAAGATGGCAGCCTGTGAGGATAGAATTGGATTGCTTAATTAAAAGAAAAGTCTTAGAGAACTGCATTCCCTAAATAGATGCAGAATTCTGGTTGAGAGGAAGACAGTTCCTCTCTTCATTCAGAATGAGTAGGAATTCACTGAAAATGCAATGGGAATGTTGACAGGAGACACTAGAGTAAGGGCAGAAAAGCACTGCAGTGGTTTTGTCAGGGAGAGGTTAATGTCCTACAGCATTAACATTTAAGTGTGTCTTAGGCAATGTCTGAATTTCTGCACTAATTAACCTCTTCTGCAAAATTTTCAATGGCAAACCAGCTTTAACAAAGTCAACATAAAGCTTATCCTGGGAAATAGCAATTAATATACTAAAGTCTTGTCTTGAGGTGATACAGTAAGCTGCTCTGCATGTAAAATGAAAATCGTAATGCACATCTAGCATTCACAGCCACTTAGATTTATCCTTAGTTTGCCTCTGAGACATTTCTTTAAAATCAGATTTTTAGTTGCTAAATATAATTTTATGATCAGTTTTCTTTGTTTTAAATTGGATGTGATACTGAAGAAAGCTTACGTTGTTATGGCAATTTTACTGAACATATATTCATATTAGTTTGCATTTTTAAAACTAAAGCCTCCTAGAGTTGGTCATGTTTGAATTCAAAATGTCACAAACTCCTTTTGTATGCTTGCAAATCCAGTGTTTCTTAAGAGAAGTTTTGGATGGAGATTAGAGTTTGACATTTTAAACAGTTTTAAAGTGTTTAAAATACAAATGTAAAATATGGCAGTTTATAAGGTCTGGTATCTTAGAATCTTCCACAATGAGAATCAGCATAAAACCTCAGAGAAAAAAACCAAAACAATGAAATTTGAGTTGTTTGCCTTTGAAGTTTAAGTAACTGTTTCACAGACTTTGCTCACTGTTTGTTTCAGGCAATAGCAAACATCAAAAAGAAAAGGCAGCGACTGGTGCAAGTCAGAGAAGAGCTAATTGGGTGTGTTTCTAATGATGTACAATAATAGCCTCAAGAACTTAAGGAGTCTGGTATTTTGTAACTCAGAAGAGAAAGTAACTTTTTTTTTGTTCTTTCATTTTATTTTGATGAAACTGCTCTGTCTTGTTTTTTGTTTTTACAAAAGCTCATGATAACCTCTCCTTTACATATTTCAGTTGCCTAGACAGTCATTCTTGCACATTCTCTTAGCTAACTATAGTTACTGGGATGGTGTTTCACCATGTGTTCGTAGGAAAAACCCCAGTGTTATGATTTGAATTGCAAAGGTGCTGGATTATAAATTTACAAAGGTAATACAGATGACTTTTTAGGTTTTGAGGCAGAAGATTGTATTTCACATCTGCAGTTTGGCAGGGGCTCCTCTTAGCACGTGGTTTGTTTCCTTCTCATGTGGCCACACAATTCCCCTTCTCTAACTTGGCATTAATCTCAAGTGTCGTTTAGATACACAACACAGAAATTATGTTCTTTGGAAGAACCATTAGACTCCCAAAAATTCCTCTGGTTGTAAGTGACAAGCTTTATACTGAAGCTGCATTTAACATACACCTTGTAAGGTAACTAGGGAACCATGGGCTTGGATCCACAAAAACAGGGCAAAAATCTTTTCTCTATAGCCACAAGAGGCATTTTTCTTTGCAGTACTGTGGACAAACTTTGCTCAGAGAACTATTTGAAGTCATCCTTTAATAGGGTTTGAGTCCCCTCACAGACTGAAAGCTGTCTTCCCATTTTTATGTGCTGTGTTTTAATCCTTTGATCAGTTTAAGGAAGCTTTTTTTCTGCAACCCTGTTGGATGAAAATAGCTGTTGGTGCTCAGTTTTTGGAGTGCTATTTTAATGGATTGAGCACTCCAGTTTATTTAGCAGCCATATAGGTATTTTGTAGATCCTCAGCATAAGCACTGAACACCTGAGCTTGCAGGCAGGGCTGTGCAGCAGAACACGATGTATTTAAGAAACTACACGTGAAAAATTTAAATTCTTAAGAAAGAGTGGCTACATTGTCAGACTCAAAAGAGAGGTTTGGGTCTTTTTGGTGCATTTAGACTCATGCCCCTGTTTAAGTAATAAACTTGTTCTAATTAAACACTATGCTGTAGTAATCTGTGTTTTGTATTTCTGACCAACCTTTAAGTATTCATTCAGAGGAAATAGGGTCATAGTAACTCATGCAATAAACATGCAGATGCAAACCTCAAAGTCTTGATTTTTTTTCAGAGCTGAACCGCAACTGACACAACTACAAAGAGAATATGCTGAGGTACAGGAAAGGAAATCTTCCTTGAGGCAAACAATTGAATTAATTACTGATTTAAAGGAGCTACAGCAAGACTGTTTGGATTATAGAGAAGAAAACCCAAAAGAAAAAGTGGTAGTAAGTACATATTCTGCATGTGTTTCACAGGTCTAATAATGTTTTTATTTTAATTTATGAAATTTGTTAACATTTCTTATATTAAGTAGCAGTATTTTGGTAATTGTCTTTGTGGAAGCAACTTGAGAATCACTGCTGAACCGTACTATAGTCTAACTCATTTTTTTTGGTCTCATGTTAGAAGCTGAAGTATTTCAGAGAGGATTCTGCTGCCTTGCTCTCAATGTCCAGGAATTCAAAGGCCATAGAAACAAAACGGTTGTCCGTAGTTGTAACTTTTTAAATAGAAATTGAAGATTGAACAGTGAGCCAGAAGTAATTAGTTTCTTTTGTTGTTATTGTTCAAAAGAGAGAAAGCCCTGGTACTTCCATGTAAGATATTTAATGCTAAGAACAGTGCTGGTATTTCATGACCAGAGTAACTTCTCATGTAGCCTTAGAACTCCTTCCCATTGCACCCAGGTCCTGGTGTGGTATTTTCTGTGGACAAGGCTACACACCTGCCATGTGTAAGGGAAATCCTCACATTTCAGAAGATGCTCTAATTTTGGCTCATCTTCACTTTTAAAAGTCACGGCGCAGTCAGAGGAGAAATGAATACTAATATGTAAGTGATCTTTCCAAACGTTTAAAATGTTGCCTTGCAATTTTATTTCCTTATCAACAGTATGGGATTTCCAGCCTCCCTGCTCTTCTGGTGGAGTCTCGGAGAATTCTGGGAGCAGAAAGGCACTTTGAGAATATCAATATGAAACTGGAAGAGGCTCTGGCTGTACAAAAAGAGAGGAAATCAAAGGAAAATTAAGTGTCTTTTTAAGACTTTTGACATTCACAGGAACAGTTACTAGAATTGTCAGTGCTTAAAGCTTGTTCAATCATTGTTACTCTATTTTGTTTCAGTGTTTTAAAGAAGGTAATGACTTAGTTAGAGATTGTATCTTTCAATTGTAAATAGTCTCAGAATATCAATGAATGAAATAGCAATCCCAGTTTAAGTAATAAAACTGTCTTGTACTCTGTGAACAATGTTGGGTGTTAATCTTGTGCTATTAAGGTAATCTTGAGAGGAATATATTTTTAAGAAAAACACAGACTTTGGTTGAACAAAGACAAATAGAGAAATATTTTTATTAAATTTGCATTTGAATAAGTTATTTCATCCCGTTTGTGGAAATAAAGAAGTCTGTTTTGTTGGCTTATCAATAAAACTTGGACATACAACTAAGAAAATGAAACTGTACAGCAAAGACTGTTAAAAGTGCTAAGCTTGGAGCAGCATTTACTATGAGTTTTTCAGTCCAATCCTATTCAGCCCCCATGTACTCTTCCATGATCTCCTCATGCCTGCTGGAGTTCAGCCAGGCACTCCATTCTTTGTCTTCCAGCTCTGGAGTGGTGCTTTTGAGCTACCCTGCAGGACTTTTCACACAGGTATGTCCTTGCTGGCCAGGCCTGTGCTCAGCTGCCTTCTTTCGTGCAGGTGTCTTCTTTCCTTAAAGCTTCCAAAAGAACTTCACCTGGGATTTCTTCCATGGCATAGTTCAGACTATCATCTGCAGCTTCAGCTAGTTCCACATCTTCAGCAGCTTCTAGGAAACAGGCATCATCACTTGTGTTTTCCCACTCGCTGTCTGATAACAGGAAGTCTTGAGACCAGCTGTTCTCTAGAGATACTGAGCTTTTTGACAAGTCTGATGCATTAGAATGTGGATTTACTTCTCCTTCTGTGTGCCCCCTGTCATCCAGTAGGGTGTACTCTTCTTCCTTTGAGAAACAACAACAGTACTTCATATGAAAATGCTCTTCAAACCTTTAACTGCTCTGCAAGTTTGGAGCTTGGGCTGTCACATCTAATGGATACTGCAGAAAGCTGGCCAACAAGACAAGATTTTCCAGCATCTTACTGTATAGCCATGTTAACCTGTGGAAGCCTGTTTTAACAGGAGTAGAAATTTGCTGTTTTTCTAGCAGCCTACAAGTAGCCCGTTGAATACAGCATCAGAAAACAATACAGAGTTAAGACTAACTTTAGTGTCTTGTTTAAAGATACTGTCAGAACCCGAAAATACAGTTAAATGCCACTTTCTGTGAAATAACACTAATAGCTACTGATGATCTGCTTGAGAAGAGCTTAACATGCCATTCTGCTATATGATATTTAGAGCTGAAAAGTTAGATCTAAAAGTTGCAAAAATGTCAATTCTTATTGCCTAAGCAGTGGAAAAACTCGTATGTTCAGGGTATAGAGTCTAGGTGCAGTATCAGGTCAGTTTAAATATTCTACCTGTTTGGGGAAGCATGCTGCTTTAATATGCTAAAATGGAGATAAATGAATTTCAGAAATGAGGGTCACTGACTTATATTTGACTCAGATTGACTCAAGTGTTCCAGAACCAGTTCTGTTTTACCTTGCCCAGCACAAAGTCAGACATGCATAGCAGAGGTAAACTTGGGCAGTTTTTCTATTCTGCAACTGGAGCAGCTTTGTGGCTTAGACATTGGGAACTGCTGTTCACATCAGAACAGAAGGAAGTCTTTAGTCCCAGGGGAAGTTAGACAATTCCAGTAACTTAGCACTGCTAGAGAACTTAAAAATTAATATATGGAGCTACCAGACCAGCACAGCTGCTCCAGGGACTTCTTTTATACCACTGTAAGAGTGTGTGGAGCTCAGCAGACTGGGATATTAGTGGTGATGTCCAGTTACTTCCAGAGACTCACAAGAACTTGAGTATATCAGTAGGACAAAAACATACCTCTTTGAAAAGAGATGGGAGACATATCCCAGGCGGTAATGGAAAACCTAAATCAAATATAAGATGTTAATTAAAGTCAACATTCCAAAAAGTATTAAGTGTAATTGAGATTGCAGGCTACATACTTTGTGATTTGAAGTTTTGTTCTCTGCAGACAGGATCGTGACACTTTTGATACCAGACTTCGTTCTTTAGATCTACCAGAATCCTAAGAATGAAATTATTTAGTCTTTTAGTAATAGTACATGAATGAAGTGAATTCATGCAGGAGAAAACTCTAAATGAACAGGTTTTATTTGTCCTCAGCTATGGATATTACTTTCATACTCTATACATACTTATTACATGTCTGTTTTGTACTATTTTTTTAAAGAAATTTCAGGTTTCTTAAATCAAAAGAAATAAATGTTTAAGACTAACATCTGAGAGTGAAATTTAGTCAACTTCATTAAATTAAGTTTAGAAGAAAAAGTCATCAATCAAGATTAGCAAATGCGACGTAAGATTTTGTTGCTGCTGCTGTTACAGATAATTTAATTATAAAAGCCACATAAAATCACTATTTTCTCTCGACTGATTTTTCAGTCGAGAGAAAAGTTCAGTTGAGAGTTCAGTCCAGCTTTTTCAACTGGCCTTTAGAAACACCAAACTTCAAGCAACTCACTTGAGAAACAGCATCTAGCTGTTCATCTAGCTGAGGGTTTTTTTGAATATCCTTGTTTCTCAAAAACACATTCCTTATGTTTCAGTGATTTTAAATGTTATATAAATAACAGTTGAACAGGAAAATAAAGCAAGCTGTTTCAAACTGAACAGCTGAAGAACATACATTATGTTGTTACTTTTGTGAGCTCTTCCGATATTTTCACACCAACGGTAACCTGAAATATCATAAATAAGTAGTTCTTTGAGAGAGAAGTAACTCCATTGTCGTATCCCTGAAGAAAAAAAAGATTATTCTTTAAATTTTTTAGAAATAGTGTAGCAGAAAATTCATTTGTAAATAGTAAAGTGGTCTCTTTACCTCCTTGTAGCCCATCTCTATTAACCAAAGAACGAACAAAATTATCGATTTCTGGATATGGAGAACCCTGGTAACCTTCCGTGGGATCTGTTAAACCAAAGGCCATACACACAGTTACTGGGTTTGCCACTGTAGTATGTCATTGTAACACTTTTTATAGACTGCAGATAGCAAATGTACATGAATCACATCACACCCTTAATTAAACCAGGGATAAATCCACTGTTACTTTCTTGTAGTTCTTTGAAGTGCTATGCCCACCCCAAGGTGCAGAGGGAACTGGGCCAAAGCAAGACAGCTGTGGGTACAGGAGGGGAGGGTCAGTGGTGTTCAGGTGCTGCAGAGCATCCTTCAGTACAGATGTACTCTGCCTCTTGCTGAAAGACAGGAGTTATCAGGTGTACAAGTCACAGAACATCTAAGAATAATTTTTTTTTCTATGCAGTGGAGAAGGCTTGAAGTACCTCTGCTGCTTCTGGTAGTTTTACTGTTCAAAAAAGCAGACATTTTTCTCTCCTCCTCTGAAAAGCCAGATGACAGAACTTTTGTGTCATCACTCACTCTGAAGAAAGGAGAAAATACAAAGGAAAATGTGTGATTCTTACAGCATAACACAGTACAAAGTAACTCACCATAACATCCCACAGGATGGCACATGACACAGCCCTGGGCTCCAGCTCCAGGGAGCCAGCTGGGCAAGGGGGTGGCCCAGGAGACCTCCGGAGCTCCCTGCCAACCTCGACCTGCCTGTGATTGCTGTCCCTGGAGCACTTTCCCTTCTGGCTTTGGCACTTTCCCTGACTCCCACCGCAGGGTGGGGTTCCTCGCCCGCAACAGCAACAATGTCCCAGGACCCAACCATTTAACAATGGCTGGTCCACACTGCTACAGCAGGATGTGCTCTAGATATAGTATCTATGCAGGTACACTCTTTGAAAGGTTTCAGTGGGTTTTTTGGGTCTCTACAATGAACTGCTTTTCCTTGTCATATTGCTAACTGGAAGCCAGATGATCACAGAAGTCTAAATTCAACACAGCAAAATTTCTCATCCATATTTATGGCAGATTCAGCTGAATACACTACACGGTTTATGGGCATCAGTTCAGGATAATGAACATTTCAGGATATAAAACCTGAAGTCACAAATACATGTTTTCAACAAAAATATTATACCATTTTAATACTTGCTTTCTGCTACAGCAGAAATGATTAGGATCTTCTTAAGAAAGAGCATCAGAGGCTTAGATTGGATATAGAAAACTTGATCACTGTATGTACAAGTACCCAACCTAAGGACATGCTCTGTACCAAATGGGAAATCTGGTATGCAAGAAAACACGTTCAGAAATCCTTTTTATTTCTTACCAGACTTTGAAAAATATTCAGACTTCTCATATTTAACTGACTAGAAAGCTGTAAGTTTGGCTTTCAGACTACACAGAGTCTGACCAAACTTAATAATGGTTGTTTTAGCATTTTGAGCATGTACAGAGAAATGAGGCACAATTCAGAAGCTGTACCACATTTGAAGCCAGGTTTAACTAAAAAACAAGACTCCCAAGAAATTTTTTCTTCAAAACCAAGAAATTCTACTAGGGACTCCTAAAATTACACTGTAACTATATTAATGGAATAATTGCTCATTCATAGCAGCTATTTGTAACAACTGCAGGAGAATTATCATTAAAATTCATATTTTATAATATTGAAAATTTGACTGGAATTAAGTAATTACCGAATGTTGCAGATTAAGGAGGAAAGAAAATATGCTTCTTCCAAGGAAACATCCTTTTCACAGTTGGGGATAAACTTATTATCCTCTGCTATCTTCAGAATAACATTTTTTCCTGCTTTTGATGACTTATACATCCGGAAATTTCTATTCTTTGTATAAACTCCTACAGGAAAACAGATATTTCTTAACATAGCAGTGTTGGCTAGGACTTAAGATACTTAGCACTTGTAAATCAAACAATTTCCCTTTGGCCCAGCTGAGAGTCTAATGCATGGACAAAAACTGTTACTGACTGGTTCATACCCCATAGAAGAAATGCAACAAAGCAAGATCATGCACACACATACACTTCTATGTTACAGAAGAATTACGACAAATGCTCAACACCTCTACATAGTCATTTTAATCACTCTGACATTATAATTATTAAAAGTTTCCCTTCAGTACAAGAAATGGGTGCTTTCACATTAACTTAGTGAAATACAACTGAGCCCAAAAAGCTGCACTATGATTTTAACCAGAAAGAACTTAATCAAACTTTCTGTTTTCTGTGGACCAGACACAACTTGTCTGAAGCAGGCATCAGGAAGGCTTAATTCCAATCTCAAAATCAAACAACAAAACAATGACCAGGTATCTTAAACATTGCATAATTTGTCTAATAATTTATTCAGAAGGTAAGTTTTATTTGCAGGTTGCATTTGATTTTCATGAAAAGAACTTAGAGCTCATAGAAGGAGAACATCCCAAAGCTTGCTGTCACTGCAGCCTCATGATGTAATTCAGTATTTCAGCAATTTAGACTTTAGATTCCCAATTTTGAGGTAATTTGTATAACATAAATATTGAGAATGGTTAATTTCAGGGAAGATAACATCAAATCCTTAAAAGGTGACACAGAAAACAATTTGCTTTTATTTATATTTATGAATTTGCTTGAAAGAATTTTGAACAGTAGGTGAAAGTAATCCTTCTGACTCAGTAACAGAGGAGTGTACTGTAGCCAACTGCGGGGTTATATTTCAATAGATCAGACATACTGAAAAGGAGCACAATAAAAGTGATCCTGAATTCCATGAGAAGAATTGTAAGAAATGGGGGTTCTTCTGAAGAGTCTGAGGAAAAAAAGCCAAGGTAAAGTCCTGGAGTATATAACATACTGCAAAAGCATGCTAAACTATTTTCATTTCACTGAGACAAGGCAAAAAGCAGAAAAACCAGATATGGGGGTGAAGAAGTGCGTGACTTTCAAACTCCAGTTTGACTGTGGGTTTTGTGCTCCTGGAGATTTGTAACATTTTAATACCCTGAAAAGGCTAAACCCAGCAGGGCCATGAAGTGCCCAAACCAAAATTTCTAGTATTCCATCAATGAAACCTAACAACTGCCATTCCAAACAGGGAAAGAAGGCTCAATTCGTACATGTAGAAGAATACAGAAAGCCATGCCTGTAAGACTTGTTCCGTTATTAAGCAGCTTCTAATTCAACTGAAATAACAAAAATGCAATATATGCTATCCTCTTTTAATCCAAATGGGAGCACTTTTCCCCTTAGACGGGGAAAAAAATAGTCTTGTGTGGCAAGAATTAAAATTCAAAACAAAATAATTAAACATAGTAATATAAGAAGTTCCATAGACCAAGGATCTAAGGTTCCTTTAAAGTACAGCATCTATGATCACAGTTTCAGCATGCATTTAAAGTCTGACCATAGGGACAACAGTAAGAACACCACAGTTCCTTACTCTCTGTAATCGAAGATTAAGGAACATTTCATTTCTTAACCTTTGTTGCATCCCAAAGAGGTTTAAAACCACTTATATTTACCTAGATCCACAAAAAGTTGCTTGTTGCCTTCTTTATCGTTTACTATTAGAAAGGAAAAATCTAAATTTTCTCCCTGGTGTGACATTTCCATATCCTTCGTTTTGTGAGCAATGGCTGGCCAGTCTTTGGCAGCATCTTCAATAGCTGTGAGGTCTGTAAGAGAACCATCTGATCCAACTCCTGCAGAACACTGGAAAACATGCCCTGCTTCTTCTGTTGCAATCCCAGCAGCCTTACTCTCCATTAATCTTATGGCAGGCTGAAAAATGGTTCTCACAAAGTTACCTTAAGAAGAACAAAAAAGGCCAGAAGCAGGCAATGTCATTTATGAGTCAAGAAAGAACTTAGAGAGTTTCTGAGCAAACACTTTTCAAAACAGCCAAGAGGGAAATGGTTGAAGTTTGGGGTCTTTTTAGCCCTTCTGGATTTTTAAAAAGAAATCTTTTGACCAGCCCACTGTATAAAATGGTTCTGACCAGTAACTGAGAAACCAATGCCTCACAAGAATTTGTGCTAAATGTCTTTGAAAAACAAAACAAAAAACCCTAAATATTAACAAGCTCAGATTCAGGATTGTGAAAAGGTTGTGACTGTCTTCCTCACTACTGCTTTCCTTCATTTCACTTTCCAAATGACTGAAATGTCTACTTGCAGCTTCATGGTGCATTTACCAATGCAAGAGCTTGATCAAAGCTTACTCAAATGACAAATTAACTTTTACGTAAGTATTTGGTAATGACTTTTCAAACTCTCAGTATTACATAATTCAACTCCCATTGTACCTCGAGGCTCTACTGGATGGTAACCAAAGACAGACAAATAAAAACCATGGCCAAATTAGTTCCAGGGAGAAAGCAGAGAACAGAATAAATACAGAAGTGGAAAAAAAAACTGAAATGGAAGGAATACTGGCAAGGATGATTCTGTAGTTGTTGGATGAAGCTTCTCTGGGGAACATGAAAGAATATGAAATATAGCTCCTCCTATGCTACATATCAGCAGAATGACTCAGCATATCAAGCATCAAAATCATCATCATCCTCATTCATTACAGGACTACTGGGGCACACGAATGAGTAACAGTGATAGACAGTGTTTTAACCCTGTGTGTCCAAATACACAGAATTTCTTAGTTTTATAAAAATAGCTACTTGGATCTTCAGGGAGAAAATGTACCTATTTCAGAACTGAAGTTTATTTCAACTGCCATAAAATTTAAGAGTATCTGTAAAAGACCTGGTTGATCACTTTGGTTTTTATGTATATTTAAATAACAATCACTCTGGTGTCAGAATAGCAAGGGTTCTGTCAGTGAAAGATCATTTTGGAAGTCAGTTATCATTACACACACCTTCGTTTTCTCTCCTCCAGTGTTCTGACTGGTTTGATGTGGGAAACAAACCCTGCATTTCATACTCGTGATTCTTGAGCATATTTTGTATTTTTTGTATGTGGGATTTGTTAGCTGTGTTGAGCAATGTAAATTCTTGATTTCCACAGCTTTCCTGTGGACATACACAGGACATGATCTCCTGTGCTTTCTTATATGAGCTGTGAACTCCGTCCTTGTATTTTAATTCTATAAATTATAACTCCAAGTATTATACACTAAATGTTTTTAATAATATTTAGTTTTAAGCCCATGCATTTTGTGCACGACTCCTGACACAAAATGCTTATGAAACAATATTATCCAAGATGTGATAGTTCACAACCTAGTTTATCCCACATAAATACCATTAACTCATCCTGAGGTATTTTTTTATTAGGCAGAACACCACAATGCTGAATTTTAAAAAAGACAACACTTACATGTGTCTGAAATCCATTACATAAAAAACCCCTTTTATCATATATTCTGGGAAATAATGAAGTTATCTGCATTTTAGGTTATTTACTACAGCAGAGTATTTTGAACAAGGTAGAAAGCTAGTATGCTTTAGCACAGGTTTGTCAAACAGGTTACTAAAGTGCATTAAGGAAAAGTCTAAAGTATAAAACATTACTGGTTACATGGAGGAATTTAACACTGACATTTACCCTATCTCAGTTATTTAAAAAATCAGTTTTTACTGTGGCTACAACATTATGTTGTAAAGGCAAAGACAGAACATGAATACATAAGCTGAAAATATATTTTAAGTATGGCAGTTTGTAAACATGTCAAATTCATGACACAGTGGAGATACAGAACACTCAAACCAATGGGCTAAAATAAACAGTTCAAGCTTCTATTGAAAGAACTGACTAATGCAATTTAGCTATCAACAGTACAGGCTAAAATTTCTGTCATACCATATTATTATGTTATCCATGTAATACTCAGGAGTTTATACTGGCACAAGAGTTAAAAGACCACACTTTTGAACTAAAAATTGCACTAATCTCATTTAAGTGTTTGAGTTTTGTAGCTACTACCATGGTGTCACATGAGAAATAACTGCTTTGTGTCACACTTGGAGCTGGCAGACACTATTATAGGCATTTGCTTATAACTAAGACAATCTGCTTGGCTTGCCTTGAGCTATTCCTCAAAAAATTTAGGGACACAGATTCCAATACTCCTAAGAATGAAAAACGGGTTTTTTAATGTTAAAAAAAGATGGAAAAGGCTCCTCTGTTCTGGAAATACTCTGTCCTCTTCGTGTTGCAGTTAGGACCTGAGTTTTGGCCTAAAGAGGTGCTTAGGCCACAGACTGCATGCTTATACTAAAAATACTGGGGGAAAAGGTTTGTACATGCATGTAGGCCTACAATATCCAGCCTGTCCTTACATTTGCTCTGCTCCTCCAGGTGTTCAGGCCAACAAGACCTTTCACAGATGATTCCTCTGAGCAACACAAAACATGTCAACCCTACACCACTTTGATCCAAGAGTATGTGTGTTCTCCCCATGAAATAACTGGACAATTCAAAGGGAAAATAAGATTTTTGTCTAATGCTGTATTGGGCTGGACAGAAGCCCAACACTGTGTCATTAAAAATAGTATCGCTGTGCTGTAATTAAGTACTAAAAGCAAAAAGCTCATCTTCCCTGTTCTCTCTACAAGGCCCTGCTAGATCATACACACTGCACAGTAAGAAGCTACTTAAAAACCACAGGAGGTATTAAAAAAAATCAAGAAATACAGTATAAACTTTACTCAAGACTGCAATGAGGGAGGGTGCAGAGCTAGAAAATTAGGTAAGGGTGAGAAAGGGAGGGCTGGGCATGAAGACACTCAGACAGATTGTGACAAAATAAACTGACCAGTGACCAGAGTGTGACCAAGAAGACACCAGAATAAAACTGGGAAACTGAGCGGGATCAAAATTTTGAACCAAACATCCTTAGCTCTTCCTATTCTACCGCCAGAGGAAAACCAGTAACAAAGCACATCATTTCTTGTATTTCTGTTGCTATTGTCACAGTTCTTCCTGAACACAAGCAGTAGAGCTAAATATAACAAATCTAAATTTCATCCCTTCTAATAACCCATGAGATTATTAATCTCATTGTATAACAGCATTTCTGCTTCCTTTCCCTCACATTCTTTGTTTATTTGAAAAAAACCCAGACCACAATAGAGAACAAAGGTTACAAGTTTAAACACTCAAATTAAGAAGTGACAAAACCAAGGCTGCAGGTTCAATGTTAATTAACTCAGAATTCTGCATGTGAAGGTTGATACAGATTTTAATTCCACCACTGGGCAAGCTGTTTTCCATCACTTCCTGCTGCACTCAGACAAAACTCAGCTGATAAGCTATTGTGTCCTAATTGGTCAAAGTATGTTTATAAGACTGCTTTACTGCACACCACAGAGAATATATATACAAGAAGAAATTATGAATTTCAACATTAACTTCTCCTAATGTTCACCACTAGCACCTCAGTGCTTCACAGACAGTATTTGAAAAGTATGTTCAAAATACTTCAGGTAATGAGGATGTTTCATTGTACTTATTTTAAAAATGGAGTCAAGACAACCCTAAACTGGCAATTCTCTGTCTTGGAGTTGCCATATTCCAAAAAAATCCCAATTTACATCAACAATTAAAATTGCTTTCAGCTTTCTCTTAATCATGGTTATGCATAGGTGGCTTGAAATCATCTTTGTCCTTTTTGACCATGCAGTGACCACAAATTAACTGTATTTAGAGCAAATAACACTAGCTTTAATTATTAAGACTGACCTTAACCTGAAAATTAAGGAGCCATAGACTTGCCAGTTTTGTAGAAACCAGTATTTTTGTAAATAAAACATACAGGCACAAAAAGTTACATTTTTTCAAACACACATGCTAATCATAGGAAAAGAAAGTAGATGAGAAAAAATGAGGCTTAATGAAATATATAGTAAGTTCTGCTGGGAATACTTTTTTTCCCACATATAATTCCATTAAAATAAATACTCAAATGTGAGTTAGCACTGTATAAAGTCAAAACCTCACCTTTTATTTCTAGGTGTAAGAGAAAAGAACACACTTACCAACATGAGTATTATCCTTAAATACAGTCTTTTGGGGTAGAAATATTAAGTGACGACTAAATTTTTCATCAGTAGTGGAATCCAAATTCAAGACATCTTTTGATGAACAATTTACATCATAAAGTTCTTTTAATTTTTGGCTGACAAGCTGAAATTATAAACATTAATTATGTTATTTTGCTCTAACATTTTTAGTAGTTCTATCTGTAAACCTAACACAAATTCAGAGTCTACTTCTTTTTTCAAGGCCTTTTTCCCCCTCATTTTGAGCATACAATTAATTTAATTCAAACTAACCCATACCAAGTTTTAACCAAGTTTGACATAGACTGTTTTTCCTTAAATATGCAAGTCACTGAATACATTAACAGTGCTAAGTTGAGAAGACTTTCAGTTTCTCAGGTAAAAGCCTAGTTAAGTGGCTTTATCCTGCAGGTTGTTTTCCATCACAACGCAGTTCACACCCACAGTGACAATGTCTGTAATGCAGGCTCACCAGGAGTGGAAGATGGATGCTGTCATAATATAAAGGACTGGTGAGCTAATTCAGTGCTATGATTTTTTTAGCTAATTCATTGGTATGACCCAATGAACAATAACTAAGCAGAAAACATATTTCACTCTAAATTAGCTCTAAAAAACCTGCTATAAACTAAGCTAGTAATTACCCATGTTCAGGACTGGGACTCAGAACCTAAAGGTCTGGAAGCTTTGCGTTTTAGCGGCTCAGATCCCCACCCAGCAAATCAAAGTCCTCTTCTTAACCTGAGAAATCTCCACATTTCAGAACTGATCCACAGGTAAACCCCTCCAGATTCTCTATCAATGAAGGGTTCTTTATGAAGGAATGACCCCAATAATCTTTTTCTTTCTTTTGTTTCTAGCTATGGACATGTAGGTGACAGAAGTGTCACAAATAAATGTCCACTCATGATGAGATTTTATTTAAACAGAAGACATTCTTCTAAAACCCTGCTGTTTTTTCCACCTCTGTCATAATGAACTTGCAGAGAGCTCATTTTCCAAAAAATTGCAATAAAATGGAAACTGCACTATTTTTAAGCACAATTGATAATCAGCAAAAGTATGTAATTTTAGGTACCAAATTGGCAAATGCAGTCACATGATGCTCTCTACATCATCATGTAAGTCAACTGTAATGAACTGTCATCTAAAGAAACCTCCAGGAGAGATTCTTCTAAGTCTTGATATACAACTGCACCATTCAGCAAGAGAATGAACAGAGGAATACATGAATGGAACTTTTATTGATGCTACTTTAAAGAATATCTAAACATTCCTCCACTTTTACAGCTTTCAAGTGGCAGAGCACATAAAACAATCTTCAAAAGTAAATGTACCATATCAGTAAACCTACAGTGAATACAAACAGTCCAACAAAAATCATTCTTTACTTTTGTGTCTCAATTAATTCTTTTGTCTCTCACTTTGATTAAAACCTTGATTTAATTAAAACAGTATTTTTACTTCATTAAAAACAACCACTTGGTCTACAATTCTTTCAATTTTACTACAGCATAATCAAAATAAAGTGGTAAATACTTTGGTTTCATATTAAGTTAACAACAAATTCATATTAATCTTCAACATGACTTTGCTCCAGTTTACCTCAATTAACTTCATGACCATACTCTTGCCATCTGCACCAGGATTTGCTGGTTTGTAAAACTCCAAATCAAAATAAAGTTTGCAAGCATCTTTTTCAGGAATTACTTCATAGCAATGCATAAGACTTGTTTTGTAACCTTTGCTAAGGAAAAACAAAAACAAATCACAGCCTCTCACAATAAACATTATGAGCATGATAAACATGCTTATCAGCTGCAAACGAGGATCCCACATATTTTACTCTGCAGTCAACCACCCATAGTAAAAAAAAGAAGTAGCCCTACAATACCAACAAAGATTATTTTTCTGGCCTAGAATTTAATTTTGTAAAGTATTTTCCTCTCCAAGCTCTCCCCCCACCAACCCTCCCCACCCCTGGTCTTACAATACATGCAGAAATGTTGAGAATTCCAGGAACTATGAAAACTACAGCAAAAAACCTAAGTAACCACTCATATGTCTTTAGCACAAAGAGATTATATAAAGCTTTTTCCAACTAAATTTAAAAAAATCTCATTTTCAATTTGAGAAAAAATATCAGGCTTTTCATATAAAAATTGACTCAGATTTCTTTTACTTCATAACTAAATACTTTATTGTAAAAGAAAAAAAATGGGAGAAAAAGTTCAGCAAGTGATCGAATTATCAATACTTGGAACAACCTCATGCAAATATAAATCCATAAATCAGTCACCAAATATCTGCATTAATGCACACTGAAATTGATGTATGACTAGTCAGAGAAGTATGTTTTTGTCATGTATTGGTATCATCCCCTGAGGAAAGCTGAGAGCAAAAGCAAACCTACTGCTATTAGATTTAAGTTCAACAGAGTCCTTAATTCTTAGGAAAAAATGGCAACCTGCTACTCAAAAGGAAGTTGAAACCCTCTATAGAATATATTGTATTGTCCCCATGAAGGTTTTTCCCATTGCCAAAATGAAACCTCAGCCAACCCATTACAGGTCTGTGCTACTCAGAGCAGCAGGTGGCTCCTGGGAATACCTATCTAGTGATAGTTCTTACTAGGTAGGATATCCAGTACACCACTGTCTTTTAGTGACATACAGGTTACCTTCTCAAATACTCACGTGTAATAAAACCAAAGCTCTTTATACGTTGTCACAAGGTAAAACCTCTGTCCACTCTGTGTGCTCTTTTCCAAAGCAAATACATGAACATCCTTTTTAAATAAAAACATTGAAGTATTTTGGTTAGTTTTATTCAAAGAACCAGTTTAAATCTTCATAAGTTCCTACCTGGCATCAATTAAAGGTTAGTAAATACTAGAGAACTGTAAACAGATCACTAATCCTTTTCCAAGCTCAGTAGCATCTAGTTTTAATTTAGAACATCATTCTGATTTCAGTTACATGGGTAAAACTTTGAAGCTTTTCTTTGCTGTGAGTTAATGTAAATTGTTTTCTCTGCAAACTTGTTTTTTCTGATCAGTGACAAGTGCATCCAAAGGGAGGAAGAACAATGGCCTGAAAGAAGCAGTCTCATGGACATGATGGCAGTATATATATATAGAAGGCTTTACAGCAAATATTGTTCAGACATTATGTTGTTTAGATCCAAAAACAGAAATCTGAGAAGAAAACAAAAAAACTACTGCCAAGCCAATTTGGAACCCATTTTTGAAAACAGGCTGCAAAGAGTACTTCAATACCAGAAACAGCATGGAGAAAAACACAATACATTCCTTAAAAACAGCAATCTATTTGAAAAGTATTAAACTGAAAACAGAGGACACTTTTGCATATTTATTTGGCTAATCACTTCTAATCATCTGAACTTGCTACTCAGATGCCACTGGAGAGCTGTGTTGTTTCTATTTCATCTCTGCCTCCTGTTTATCTCTTTTTCTACCTCATTTTTTTCCTCCTCTTTCTTCCTATTAATTCTCACTACCTTCTCATTCTCCTGCCAACCCTGACAGCTTGCTCGTCTTGAGAAGGCACAAATCTATCACTACAATATTACCAAAAAGCACTTTTACTTTTCAAAGTTATCACCACATTTCAACTTGTATGTTAAAACAGAACCAGTAATTCTTAGAGATACCTCTGGTACAATATGACCCACAAAGTAAAAGAAAAAAAGCTTGCTGTTTCAGGATTTGGAAGTAAGAAAAAGATCTTGCATACTGATAAAGACTTCACTGCCAACCACAATTTTAAATTATGTTCAATCTTGAAAGTGTATAGAGAGTAAAGACATTTGCCTAACATAATATACCTCTTCACAGGTTTTTACATAATTAAAAGCTTCGGCCTGTCGAGAAAATATTTTCCAAACAGAGGATGGCATAGAGGGTTTGGACAGTCTTGGTCTATAAACTGCAGGAAGAGGGTTTCTTTCATAGTGAGATGCTAGTTCTTCTACTTTCTTCAGTCTTTCTTGCCATTTTCTCTTCATTTCTCCTAAAACAAGTACAAATAGTCAAATCAGTATCAATTTCTGCTTGCAAGGCAATTTTAATTTTAATATATCCTGTACTCCTCACTGCTTTTGATTCTGGTTTTGTTGAGTGTAATTTGATAATTAACTGGGAGTAGCCAATATTCCAAATCAACACCCAACCTTGCAATGATACTAATTTTAATATTAAATCTGTCCACACTGTTTTGGAAGTACAAGAGCTTCAAATTAACGCTATCAAAGATAAACACAACAGAATAAATACAGTAAGAGAAGGCCTAAGAAGTTTAATTTTTGTCTACAGAATGGTATTACACTCCTCAAAAAGTATACAAACTGTTGACTAGGCACACAACATTATTAAAGAGTGAAAAAATACTATTACTTTTGCTTTATGGTTGGGGAGACAAATGAGATAATTAATTTGTATGGTAGTACAATACTTGAGTTCATAGGAAGAGTTAAAACTTCAGTGACTCCAGCTCTGAGCTCTGTATCTCAAAGTAAAAGAACTGAAATCCAAAATGAGGGCTCCATTCTCCCCTGCCAACATTTGCTACTGATCAGTAATACTTTCACCTGCTTTAAAAGCTCCTGTACTTCCTCACAACCTTAAAATAGCAATCTTATCTCTTTTCAAGAAGTAGAACCATGCAGTAATTCCTGCTATCTTGCAACCTTTAAGCTTCTAGCTTCATAAAATAATCCAAATGCTGTAGAGTGATGTAGTAAAGCACAAACACATATATGTACAATTATCTGTAAGTGGAACACCTGCAAATCAGTAAAAAGCACTGCCAGGAAAACATGAAACAGAGAAAGAGAGGCAAGAAGTAACAAACATGAAGGGGAATCTTCTTGTTTTGCCCAGCATAACCACTTGGTTCTCCTAACAGCCCCTGGGTTTCAGTGAAAGATAAAAACAAAACCGGACTCAAAAGTATTCAAACGTTTAACAAGCTGGATCCACAAGGCAAGTTTAAGTATTTAAATATTTTTGAGGGGCCCTGAAGCCCAGATTTTAGATCCTCTCATTTCCTCCTCCAAGTTTTCCACAGCAAAAGTTCCTGGACACTTACATTTCTGCCCACTGCACATCTAACCCTGCCCATGTCTTGACAGTTCAGTGCCTGTGTCAAGTCTAAGTAACCGAATGTTTTTTCTCTAACAGAGGTCAAACATATTATCTCTATCGACCTTCTCAGTCTTCTGACCTGTGCATTTTCTCCACTCCCTTCTTCTTATGCTCTTAGTTCCTTCTTGGACATGAAAAATTAGGTTATAGACAGCAGTCAGCATTTCTCAGAAGTGCTAGCAAAACTTTCATTTTAATGCTGTTGGCTGTAAATTAACTGGGTGCAAAAGACATCCCTACATCAGCACTTTCCCACAAGATAACCATTAAAAAAGGAAAGAGACAGAGAAGTCCCATAATTCTCAATCTTAAACTTTCTAGTTATATCAGGTCGTATTTTTGCAGAAACACAGCTGGTAGGATACCTGAATCTGAGAGAAGGTCGATGACCCTTATTTTAAACTGAAACCTATCACAGTTCTTGTAGTCCAAACATTCAGATTCTCAGCAGTCCAAAATGTCAGGTCTTTTGAAGGTAACTTTAGTTCCTGTGTGAACTATAACACATCTGTTTAGAGCACATACAAGTTACACTTACAGACCAGCCTTCTGAGTTCACTAGGAAATTCCCACTTCATCTTCCCCTCTTATGTCCCACCAGAAGAAAGGGCAGTTTTAAGAAATTTTGTCACCAACATGTTTAGACATAAGTGTTACTGACTCAGCAGGATGACTGCATGGAGAGCCTGGAAAAAAGTCTTATAAGAGATGACTTAAAGAACTTGCTATTTCCTTTTCTCTATTTGATGGAAGACTGCTTCCTTGTTTACTTCTCATGAGAATGACAAACATACAATCCACACCTGCTGACAACTGAAGCTGAGACATGCAAATCAACTGCTACTCAAAATAACATGCTTACACTTGTTTCCTGGCCAGTGAGTACCATGCAACATAGTTCTATGGCAGAATTCATGGTCCTTGACACAAATAAATGTGTGACATTTTCTCCCAGCTACCAATTCAGCCTTAGAACACATTAAATTACAATCGACCTAGTGTAAAATTCTTTAACGTTAGTGAAAATTAGCTTAGCTATGCTTATGTTGACCTGACCAGTGGCATACTAACAAACACTACCCATCTTCCCTCAACAACAAGGACTGACAAATTTTCCCCTAACCCTCCTAATGGAGGAAGTGTCCTCTACAATTACAGAATCACAAAATGGGTCATGTTAGAAGGAGCCACAGTCAGTGGGTCACCTGGCTGAACCTCCCTGCTCAAGCAGGGTCATCCTAGAGCACCTGGCACAAGAGTGTGTCCAGTCAGTTCCTGAGTATCTCCAGTGGAGGAGACTCCACAACCTCTCTGAACAATCTGTTCCAGTGTGCAATCTCTTCCTCAAATTAAGATTGCAAGGGCAAAACTCAGTATATCAGGCACGGCGATAAGACCTCAAAAAGTAGGTCAGTACCTGTTATGAGAAGCTGGCATACCTAGTTTCCAATGTCATCTGACTTTCTGAATGTTGATGTACAAATATGAAACTAACTGACCTGAAAGTTGATGACGAAGCCAAAATCAGCCCTCAGCTTCAGAGCACTGTTGTGCAAGGTCTGTGGGCAGCCAGGAACACTCACCAAGCAGGGGGGTGAGAACCCTGCCCGAGGAGAAGGTCCTGCCACGGCACAGGCCAGCACACCCGCAGGGATCTCGCTCACTGACATCTGGAGGGTGGCTGCTCAGTTGATAATTGTCCCCACAGATTACTCTAGCTGGCTACTTCCTTTGAAAACCACCATTATGCCAGAATGACAGAATATTCTGAGGCGGAAGGAACCCACAAGGATCATCTAATCCAACTCCTAGCCCTGCACAGGACCATCTCCAAGAGTCACACCAGGTGCCTGAGAGCATTGTCCAAACACTTCTTGAACTCTGCCAGGCTGGTGCTGTGACCACTTCCCTGAGCAGCCTGTTCCAGTGCCCAGCCACCCGCTGGGTGAAGAACTTTTTTCTAATATCCAACCTAAACCTCCCCTGACACAGCGAAAGGCTATTCCCTCAGGTCCTGTCGCCAGAGAAGAGATCACTGACTGCTGCTCCTCCTGCTCCCCTCACGAGCATGTTCAACACCACGACGAGGTCTCCCCTCAGCCTCCTCCAGGCTGCACAGAACAAGTGACCTCAGCCGCTCCTCACACAGCTTCCTCTCAAGGCCCTTCACCGTCTTCCTTGCCCTGCTTTGGATGCTCTGTAATAGCTTTATATTCTTGTTACACTGCGGTGCCAAAAACTGCACACAGGATTTAATATGAGGCCACACCAGCACAGTGTAAATGTACCAGAATGGCACATTCGTTTCAGCAGGCAGAGGAACTGAAGCACCAGAGCAAACCTGACAAGGTTTGAGTTACACCATTCACACCCAAGAGCAGCCAGGCAGCCGTATCCGGCTCAGTGTCCCCCCGCGGGAGAGGAGCTGAGAGCAGAGCAGAGCAGAGCAGAGCAGCCCCCCGCGCCCCCTCAGCCTCTCAGCCTGGCCCCACACACCTCCCTCCGCGCCGAGAATGGCCCGGAAAGGCCCGCACGGCCGCTCCCGCCTTCCCGCGCCCCCAGCGCCGCTCCCGCAGCCCTCACCGCCACTGCCCGCCGCCCGCCGCCATTGGGGTGGGGCGCGCCGCCCGTCCGCGCTGCCCGCCCTGCGCGGGGAGGAGCCAGCGGCCGCCGGGCGGGCCGGGCAGCGAGGGGTTTTTCTCCGCTCCGGGTAGCGGCTGGGTTAGCCACGCCGGGCTCAGGGGAAAGCACGTCGGAGCACAGCGCCGGCGGAGCGAGGAGGCGGCGGAGCCGGTGGGTGCTGGCGGAGCTGAGGTGCGGTGCTCCGGGATGGGGGCGCGGCGGCTTTGGGGCCGAACAAAGCAGGGGGGTGGCCAGGCTGTGGCTGTCTAGGACCGTGTGGCCGCCTGCTTCTATCCCGGAGGAAGCCAGCTGCGGAGAGCCGGAGGAGAGCCTCGTTTGGCCCGGGGCGGGCCCGGCTGAGAGCGCCGCTGCCCCGGCTGCCCGCGGGGCTCCCGGCACCGCAGGCCCGGCTGTCGGTCGGTCGGTCGGTCGGTCGGTGTTGGGGGGATGGCACCCGGCCTTGCCCGCGGCCCGGCGGGAGGGAGCGGCCGCCTGCCATCCCAGCGCCCGCCGCTGCCCCCTGCCCGGACACAGCGCCGCGCCTCAGGGCTTAGTTTGCCAGACGCTTAAGGGAGCCGGTTGGTTCCCTTTCAGCCTGTTTTTGTGGAGAAACTGCCGAAAGAGAGGGGAAGAAGACGGGAGAGGGGGAAAGGAAAAAAAAAAACCCAACAACAAAGCGCTTTAATTCTAAGCTGCTCTCTAGTGTCCCCTTGGACACTAGCCATTCACTAACCGGAAACACGGGGTCAGTATCTGCGTTTGGATCTCCCAAAACAAAGCGTGTTAAACCTCGTCTCACGGACGGAAAGCATGCTTGGGGTCCTCGCAGACACTGTGACCAACTTTTGATAGCGTGTAAAAGGCTCTGCCCGAGCCCTGTTGAGTCCTGTGTGTTCGCTGCTGGGCTGAAGGATGGGGAATCTATAGTCATTTACTCTCTAACTCACAGTCCTCTCCTTTAGGTATCTGCCTGTCTGGTGGTAGGTTCCAAACTAATACACCATGCCCTTAATGTTAAAGACCCGGATATGGCTTTTGTTTACAGTGGTGGTGATGTGGTTTATAGGTACAGGTGAATTAATAAGTAAGGGTCCCGTCTACACTTGGAATAATTTCAGCTAATTTTACAGCTTCATGCTGAGTACCTAAAAGTCTGTTTGCTTTTGGAAGATCAGAATGCTGGCCCAGTGTCAGGGCTTTCCAACAACTACATCCCGCCCAGAAGTAATGTGAAGAGCTGTCACAGTATTGGCCTGCATCCATCAGTGGTAACAGTATTTAGTAGGGGAATAGTGTCACACAGAAAATGTAACGGTATATTTTCAAACATTTTTCATCTTTTCATATAGTCAGCTTCTATTTTTTCCTTACATTATTAATCAGATAATTATTGTTTAGCATTGTACATTGTAGAGTGGAAAATTTTTACTTTGCACGTCTGCTTCAGTATTGCAATATGTCATGTATATGTTCATGTTCATAAAACACCTTCTTTGAATACTTGACATCTCTTGCAGTCGTGAGGTGGAAAACTGCTCTTTTGTAATCTTTAAGGAGGTGTTTTACAATACTGATGACTGTTTTGAACATGTGTTTTAATAGTGGTACGGTCATTGCTTTGTGGAGCAGCAGTTATATACTGAACATGTGTTGTCTCCTGAGGTTTGCATATTTCACGATACAGTTGGTAACTAAAGACAGTTTAGTTATTTGCTTTCTTCCGTGTCTGAGAAGCTTTGGTTTTATTTTTATCACTATGTCGTTAATTTCTCTTGTTGGTTCTCATTTCAAATAAATATTGCTCTAAAAAGAAACCTGATGGTTCTTATGGCGGTGGTGACACATGATGATTTGAATTTATTTTCATTCGGTCCAGGTAGAATAAGTAGATCCAGGCTGGAATGGAGTAAAAAATTGTTCTATTTATTATTTTCCTGTCAAAAGAAAAGCATTGGAACAACTGCATTTGTATGGGGGAAAATATTTTTACCCTTATTGCTATGCTGAGAGACAGTGGTTATTTTTTGGTAGCTTTCAGAGCATAGCTTTGTACTTTCTTGAACCACTTTATTTTTTACTGTTTATCTGTAAAGATCATTGTAGCATCATCTTCATATTTGCTGTCTCTGTCTCATAGAATTTTAAATTTTTTTTCAAATAAAATATTATAAAGTAAGCGTCCTAAAATCTACAGAATATATTTTTCTAGATTATAAAAATGCTGCTGCTTTTTTCAAGTACTTGTTTTTTATATTTCCCTACAGTTGAAAGCTTGTCTTACCTAAGCTTTCAGAGAAAATAATATCAAAGAGCAGACTAAAAGTTTTGAATTCTTGATGCACTGTCGTGATTTCTTCCCCCCACACCTCCCCCCACCAGGATGAGATCATCCTCCGCAGGGAAATGCATGGCATCACTGCATTACCTAAAGCAAGATGAGGCAATTCTTAGCCTGTTAGAATCATCCTCATCCTCAGCATTGCTGTTACCCTGACCGGTGCTTTAGAGCACAAAATACCCTACTGGCTCAAACGGGCATTTGAGTGCCTAGCAACAAAAGAGGTATCTCTTTGTGGGTGTCTTTTGTTCTTTAAAGTAGTGCAGGTGACTTGGTGCCTCAGGGTGCTCAGGAATTGATGGATATTAAAAGTGAGTTACAGATTCTGTTCTGAAGGTAAAGCATGCAAATTTCAAATACTTGACGTGTTATAACCAGTTTTTCTAGACAATCCCTAAAGCTTCTGTAAAGTCTCTTAGACAAGCTCCAATTGCAATGAAGTAGAGTGCAGTAAGTTCTAACTGTTCAATAAACAACTGAAGCTGTAGGCTGTGAACTAGGATTGCGGAGGCTTTAGTAAGAAATATTTTTATGATATGGTATTAAAATGGTTTTACATTTTTCAGAAAGAAAGTACTATAGTTATAATTGTAGGTCTTACTAGCTACTTCTTCCAGTTTCATTGTTTATTTGGCACTGGATTGAGGACAGCAATTTTAGAGCTTTAAATTCAAGGTTGTAGAAGGGTCAAGGACATAAGTCTTAATTTAAGGTCATTTGAACGTTGAAGATTTCTCTTAGTGTTTGCATCCTGCTTTGACATTTATGTTGTAAGAAGCATTCAGTGCTGGCAGCCAGTCGGGTCTGCAGTTGGCTTGGTTAAGTCTGCTGCTGTTGAGCAGTTTGGTTGGAGCACACCTGGTGTGAACCGAGGACAGCCTAATGATCCATTTACCCTCCCTCATGATTCCAAGGGTATATCTGTTGGCCAGAGAGTGTTAGCTTTCCCTATACTTTGGCTGAGTCTTTCTCCAAGTAGCCATTGGTAGCTGGGTCATTGGATAGACAGGAGCTGACCACAGCTCATGTAGGCACATATTTACTAGTTTACACTCTCCTTCATGTACTTGCAGCACTGGCAATGTGGAACTTCACAGTGCCAAACAGCTGGGAGAAACACGTGGGTTTTTAGCAGAAGTTGATTTCCATGCTGTCATGGCTACACTGCTGTCAGTACACCTGCTAGTTGGTTTTGATAATAGAGGTGGCATGTGATGCTGTACTTTATGTGGCGTAGCTGTTTATTACTGTTGTCAGGCAGAGAACAAATGAGGAAGGAAGTTAACATTTTCCCTGTCTCTTATTAATCCCAGCCACATTGAAGGGTTTGGGTTGTGCTCCTGCACAGTATGAGTTGGATCAGAATGGTGGATTGAGCTGGTTGGATGTCTTCCTACAAATTTTGCTAGGGCTTGAGAGCTCAGGAAAGCTGAGAACCAAAGCCAAAGATGATTGCAGTAGGGCTGATTGAAAAAGGCATAGAAACTCCTGGAAGCTAGGCTGTACTAGAGCAGGAGAACTTAGAGCATTCTTGTCAATGAAAGCTGTTCTTTCCAATTTCTGGGGATCAGAAGCTCTGCTCTTCAGTTAGAGATTAGTGCACACACCAGTTGTCACTGTAGACTGGACTTTGCTGGCAATGCTAATGTTCCCTGCCCAATAAGGCATAGGGTTGGAGCACTGTCATACCACAGGTCACAGATATTTGAATTGCCCTTTGGAGTTGTTTGCCCTTTTCTTCCCATAGGGTGCTTTTAATGAATTAGACTTTGAAGTTAGGATGATTGAGTCCAGATCATGGTGCTAGGCAGTCAAGTTCAGCATTGTAGATTTAGTTCCTGCCCCGTGATTCTGTCTCTAAAGTAAATTTCTAAAACGTAATGATAGAATGTATTTTAGACATTTTATTTCTAAAATACCAAGCTTATTTAATACTTCTATAATTTGATTTTCAGGAAATTTCCTGTTTGCTGCATAATAGAGTTGTCAAGTCTGGAATAATTTGGTGAAGAAGATTTAATTACATCAGTGCTCTGAAATAGTATTCAGAGTAACACTGAAGATCTTTTGAAGTCACTAAAAATGTAAGTAAATGTCTTCCTAGAAACAAGTTAAGAAATAACGTTATATATAATCAAATTAGGGCTTCTGATGCACCAATAATTGTTGCCACAAAAATGGGTGTTTGTGTTGTACTAACAAGATTATAGATACGAAGTTGAGACTTAATATAATAATGAAATGATCATGATGTAAGATGGCAAATATAGTTTGCCCTAAAGAACCTAAGCCTTAAATGGGAATCTTCATCATATCTGGTCAGCAAATCGTACTACTTGGTCTGGTTACTTATACCTTCTTATTTACCATAAATATATCTGCTCAGGTATATTCTTGCCTTGTAATGCCTTTTTTGTTTCTTGAGTTCTCAGCACTTCTAAGCATTTATTACTTTGTCCTATCTGGAGATTTGAATTTATGATGCATAATTGTTTTCTGAAACTTGAGGTTAAGGTAACTTTTGGTAATATGTTCCATGAGTACACACAGACTAACTGTGGGGGAGGTTTAATGCTTTTAAATTGATTTCTGGCTTGGTATCCATTATATTTTATTGTCCTATTCTCATAAAAATAAATAGCAGCCCCACAGCATAGGGTTCCTTTCATCAACTATTTGAAATTATATTGTTGTGGTTTTATTGTATTCATTTTGCAATTGCCTTCATGTTCACCAATTGAAATGGGATGCAGTGGTGTTTAATTTGAAACAGAATGCAGAGAAATTATTCGTTTCTCAAACTACTATGACCCAATTTCTCATCTGTGTTGTTCTTTGCACATGTCTAATAATTTGTATTGCTTGATTTTTATTCTTAATTTCTACTGTGTGGGGGAACATTGCAATATTTTAAAGATTGTTTTCAATTTTTTCATCTCTTATCTTGCTTTTTGTAGGTCTTTACAATGATTTGGTCACAGGGATCTGCAGACTCTTTTTCCCAGAGCTCTTTTAAAAGGCAATAATTTAGAAAAATACTTCATGTTCTTCTTTCAAATATAAAATATGTAGGGATTACCCAGAAATGTTTTGGTTTTTTTTTTTTTTTGCCTGCTAATACTCCTAGGCTAAAGTTGTTCTGTGAACTGTCATAATACTTCTATTTTCTTGCATTTTCAAGCTGATAATTGAAAGCAATAATGGCAGACATTGGAGATGGACCACATTTGGGGGAGGATCTGGCAGATGCAAAATCTATTCCAGGTTATAAAGGGTAAGTGAAGTTATTTTGGTTTAAGTCTTCAATTTAATTCTTGAGGAATCTTGTTCTGTAATGGAAGATGAGAGCCATAGAGAAATAATGTTAAACGGAAAAGTTTTGATTATGGTACATTGTAATAATCAAAAACAATTATTAGAGTCGTACTGACTTTGAAAATATGCAGTATGTGACAGAACAGGCCATGTGCATGTACAAGGAACTAAAAAGCAAAACACTTGAGGTGCAGTTAGGCTTAGTTTAACAGTATTATCAAGTGCTTAGCTCTTCTTGAGAAGACATCTATGTCTCACCTTAGGATAAATGCTCACCTCTTTCTATGCAGTGCTTCTAGAGCTGACCTGAGCCTGTAGAAGACAGGCTGGCTTCATTCAGATATAGCCATCATGGTGGTGGCTATTGCTTTAGCAGAAAAGGAGCACACATCTGCCACATCTTTCTGGGTTTTGAGTGTTTACTTATGAAAATTCAATGGTAATGACTTCTGGTTAGAACTCAGAACAGATTTGTTTTCTCAGAGCTAACCTTTCCTCCAGGTACACGGGTTTCAAAAGATGATAGTAAAGAAACCCAGCTGATTTCTTGTTGATACAGTAATTGGCATCTCTAAACTAAGTTTTCATATTCTCCTGTGCAGAAGCATTATAACTTTAAACACAGTTCTTCCTTGATTCTTTTAATTTTAAGCTTGTTGCAAGTTGCACAGAAGGTTACTACAAATGTGACCTTACCAGTTTCATTGGGTTTGCTAAAATAGCCTGTTATTATAATTATTTTTAAAATAGAGAGATCAGAAATTAACACCTAAATTTTGTATGGTTTCTATACAGAAAGAACCTACCTGCTAGCAAGTCTATGGACTCTGGAATTCTGCCAGACTACAGTTACAGAATGGATTATCCAGAAATGGGGGAATGTATAATAATAAACAATAAGAACTTCCACAGACATACTGGTACCACTTTCAAGTTTTTGACTTCTTTCCTTAATTTAGATAAATTAATGTCATGTGCTATTCTTCAGAATTAAATTCGCAGACCAGTTTTGATTGCACTCTAAAATTAAGTTATGGGTGTGATTTATTTCTGTCCATTTTTCCAAATAAGCATAGAGGGAACATGTTATGGTATAGCAGTAATGAGGAGGAAAATTGATCAGCAGTACAAGACTGTCTTACCTTTTAGTCATGATTTCTATCTTGCAAATGAAATTCTTATGTCCTTTTATAGATAGGTAGATACAAAAATAAGATGTAGATAAATTTACAACACAGGTACAGAAGGTGGGAGATGGTGTGCACATGTAACAGTGCAATGTTTTCTCTGTTAGAGTGGATCTGGAATAATGGAATATTTCAGACTGATATCAGTATAAGTGAGAAAAGAATTTTGGCTCAATCAGACCATGCCATCTATATAATATAAAAAATAATGCATTCCTCTTATGCAATAGGGATGCTGCCCCGTTCAGGTACAGATGCGGATGCTGCAGGTGTCAGAGAAGTTTTTATGAAGCTGGGATATAAAGTAAAAATCAACAATGATCTTTCATGTGAGAACATTTATAAGCTATTGAAACATGGTAAGTTATTATATGTCTGGTGTGTGTATTAAGTCAACCACTGTTTACAAATACATCTCTAGCCCTCACCTCTCTTCTTTCTGGGTTCTTTTAGATGATATTTCACACCTTCTGGTGATTTATTGCTAAGGATGACATGTACATCATAGTTTCTATGTTTATTCATCTTTGCTGTCTCTCCATCTTTTGTGCCATGACTGTTGTCTCCGTATCCTTTCTCATCTTCTAAAGAAGGCTGGAAAAAAGGCTGAAACTTAAATGCAGAATGTTTTAAATTCTGACCCTGGGATCACTGAAGCTCTGTGAGTTGGAAAAAAAACTGCTAGATTGGGTAGAGGGGTTCTGTGCTAAATGCTTAGTGGTCTGGCCCAAGGAAGGGTTCTGATTGAGGGACCAGAATTACAGGTGTGTGGGCTGAATTTTCTTTTAGATAAACAACTCACATTTTGTTTGACTTTGGAAACAAAACACTCTTCTCTCAAGTGACAGCTTTATACTACTGTGTTAGACATGCTTTGTCTGGACTTGGCTACATCCAGACCCTTACATTAAATGGTGCCTGGAGGTATCAGCAGCCCTGGAACACAGGACATTCTAGTTAACTGTTGGAAGGTTCTCTGTCATGACTGTGACTCATGCCCACTAGTGCTCTCCCAGGCTGTTTCAGGTCACACTTAAACAGTAAAAGTCTTCCAGTGATTATTCCCAGCAGCAGTTATCCTGTAGCAACCCTGGTCTTGGGTTTTGTGTTTGGGTTTTTTTGGTTTTTTTTTTTAATGAAAGTGTTTGCTAGCATAGATGTAGGTTCTTTACTGCTGGTTAATGTTTATGCCAGAAAATGTTCCCAGGCATGGTTAATTTTAGTGTTGTTGCAGCTAGTCTGTTGACAGTAGCTGAAAATGTGACTCTTCTAAATGCAGTGCTTGTCCATAATTTGTAGAAATGCTTGAGTGTGCATTGCTTGACAAAAGCCTAAAGAGTTCATTTCTTCCAGAACAGAAATTCAGTGTTTTGGGAAGCACTAAATAGTAAGACTTCAGCTTTAGGGACTGTTTTCAGTTTTCATCTACAAACTCTTGCATCTTCTTGAGTTACCACTCATAATTTCTTTCGGATCCTTTTTTTTAAACCTTGTTTGTATCTTTTGATAAATTTGAAAAAAATCATCTTGGTCCTCTAGTACACTTCCCACAATGTCAGTCAACAAAAGACATTGGAAAATATAAATTCTACATTATTTTTGCTCCACAAGATGGAGGGGGGGAAAAAAAGTATAAATCTACAAACACTTTATATCAAGCTTAAATAACTGTAAGTAAAAAATTAAGAGGATTCAAAAATCTTTCTAGACCTCACTACAGGTAAAAATTGAGAGAAAGAGAAGGGTACTGCTAGGTTCCTGCAGGAGCAGCAACTGTCATGCCACATTCAGTTCCCATGTAATCCAGGTAGTTGAAACACCCCCAGCTGGAAGGAGAGGTAGGACCTCTCCGTTCCTTTCCAGAACTCAGAACTTCCCATCAGTCTGATCCCAGATCACAAGACTGACCATTACTGCATGAATAAGGTGTACCATTCAGACTTTGAGACACTGGGAATACCCTTTTTGTCTCCTTACAGTATTGCTGGCCCAGCACTGCCACCATGTCTTGCAATGGGCAGGGTTGGCCTTTAATTTGGGGTTTTCTGTGCCCAACTTCCTGAAGTAAAGTAGGCAGGCGTCTTCTGTTTGGAAGTGAAAATTGTTTGGAGGTTTCTAAACATGTGAATTTGTTCTTAAAGACTTCTGTGACACAGGAAGGATCAAATGTTCAAAATGTTTAGGGAACACAGGAAGTTAACATAATTCTCTTCTTTTCTTTCAAGTTTCTGTAGAAGATCACAGCAAGCGAAGCAGTTTTGTTTGTGTCTTGCTAAGCCATGGCGATGAAGGGATGATCTATGGTACAGATGGGCCTCTTGAACTGAAAGCACTGACAAGCCTTTTCAGAGGTGACAGGTGCAGGAGTTTAGCAGGAAAACCCAAGCTCTTTTTCATTCAGGTGATGTACAGCTGAACAATGATCATCAAATCAGACAGATAGTTTAAAAAATACCATTTCCCACTAATTATTAGTGCAAAGAAGTTAATAATTGTTTATAAAATAGATTTGAATGTAATTAGTTTCAGAATAAGATTCTCTTCAGGTCTAAAGTGGCACAATTTTCCCTATTGGGTAGACAGTATTTATAATAGCTGACATTGCACTAATTCTATGTATTTAGTAAAATCTTAGCCAATATTTTAATGAGCTTCTGAGTGCACTTCTGAATGAATATGTATCTTATCCAAACTGTATAGTTGACTTAAATAAATGCTATTACTTTTCTTCTGAGTCTGTCTAATGGAAATGTAACACATAAATTCCTGTTATTTTTGCAGTTTTTTAATCAAGATATTATAATTTTTAGAACACAAAATATCAATCTTTTTATAATTATCACTGCCTTTATTTTTTTATTTTAATATTGTTTTCCATTCTTCTTTCCACCAAATAGGCTTGTAGAGGGACAGAATTAGATTCTGGTATTGAGACAGACAGTGGATCAGAAGAAACGATGTGTCAGAAAATACCTGTAGAAGCAGACTTCCTCTATGCCTATTCTACAGCTCCAGGTGAGAGACTGTATCCATATCAGGCTGCACTCATGCTATAAATTACAATTTGGAGTTGGATCCAGTCAGTGGGTGAGTTTGATTGTATGGAATGTCCCTTTGGTCACTTTGGGTCAGCTGTCTTCATTGTGTCCCCTCGCAGGATCTTGCCCACTTGCAGCCCCTTAGTGGGGGGGATGCTCAGCAGCAGCTAAAGCTCTGGGGTGCTATCAACACCTTTCCAGCTACCAATGCAAAGCACAGCATTGTGAGGGCTGCTGTGGGAAAATCAACTCTGGCTCAGCCAGACCCAATACACTATTTCGTGGAAGTAAATATTTTCTTCCCTCAATCACTTTTTTAACCTTGATTTGATTTTTTTTTTTTGAGGTAGTTGCTATTCTCAGTTCCTACAAAACCTCTACCAAACCCTGAATATATCCTTCTCACTAGCAAACCCTCAAATGTTCATATGCTGGAAATTTAGTTAATTGGAATTGTGCAAATAATTTGCAGCAAGAGGAAAAGGTATTATTCTGAGAGAACAAAACAATCAGATATGCAGAAGTGGATGATAAACACCAACATATTTGTCTACCAGCTGTATTTGCATTGCATCCTTAAGCAGAATTGGTAGAGGCAAAACCCTCCATATGTCCTTTCCATTTCCACTTAGCAGAAGTAGGTTCAGTCTTTAATTCTGCACATATTCCTGAAGCTAGTGACACTGAAACCCGTTTTCCATCTGTACTGTCTCCTCTCCTTTGTATTCGTGTACTCCATGAAAAGTAAGAAGTGATTAATGTCTAAAATTGCTGCAGCAGAAGATAGTTTTCCTGCCTTTTGATTTTCTTCCTACTTAAGGTTTTCTTAGATTATAAAAGATGACAGGATTAGGGAAGCTTTTTGAGTTGGAATTTGTGGAGATTATGAAATCTAAATGTTGTTGGTTGGTGGTTTTGAGTTTTTATTTTAAAACATTGATTGCTGTTAGAAACAATGCATTGTTCCCTAATTGCTGATGTGTCCTGTATCAAAGGCTGTTACATCTGATCACTTTGACATTGTTCTCTTCCACAGGCTATTACTCGTGGAGGAATTCAGCTGAAGGCTCCTGGTTTATTCAGTCACTGTGTAAAATGCTGAAGGAACATGCAGGGAAGCTTGAACTCATGCAGATTTTAACGCGTGTAAATCGCAGAGTGGCAGAGTATGAGTCCTGCTCAACTCGACAAGATTTCAATGCAAAGAAACAGATTCCATGTATTGTCTCTATGCTCACCAAAGAGTTTTATTTCCCTTCTTAAAACAGTTTTTCAGTTCATGGTTTTATCTGCATTTTATATGCAATATTAGTACAAAATACCACTTTCAAAACTGAATAACTGTTCACCACTGTGTGTGGCACAATGAACTCTCTCAAAGTTAGATACATGTCTGTCGTTAGTAGTAAAACATAGTATGGCTGTGTTAGAAATGTAAACCTGAGTAGCTGAAGCACAGGCACATTTGAAAGTAGTGCTCTGAGTATCACAAAAAATTAGGAAGAAGAGACTAAAGTAAGATTAGATCGTTTATCAGAGTTATTTGGTGCTACATTTCACTTTGCTGAAGAGGCAGAGCCAAGAAACAGTTCTTGTAAAGAGTTTGTTTTCATATCTTACAAAAACGATTCAGAATGTCAGTGATGGTAATATAATAGTAGTGTCATCATACATTTCTTCTTAACTCAAGTTCTTAAAGTTTAGGTTATAATTTAACCTAAACTGTTTTTATACTTTTGGGTATAAACTGTGGAAAACAGCCATTTCATGGTTTTGCATACAATTAGGAAGCATGTTTAGAATACAGTCAGTTTTTCCTAATAATTTCTGGTAATTTTATAACTTTGTGTATGGAATATTACATAAATCAATTATATGAACATGGTAGCTGTTTCAAAATAAATTTTGTATTCTGACCTTGAAGCTGGGTACCTAAGGGACCAGTCTTCCAAAATGTCTTTTTCTGCAGCTCCCTAAGGGTGGAGCTGTTGGGGCATTTTTGGAGCTATAAGAATCAGTGCAAAAGGAAGTCACCATTCTGAACAGTGTGATTTCCTCTTTTTGGCCTTAAATAAAAGAGGGTTTGCGCTGTGTGTACCACATGTAATCCAGGTGAAAAACTAGATCTGTGGTACTGGAAAAATTTCACTTCATAGCTCTAATTCTATTGAGTTAATTACAAACTTCAGCTGAAATATGTTAAAAAATAGTAAATTTGTATCTCTTGACTGAATTTTTGTGAAACAGACTTTTACAAAATTGCAAAACATTTTTTCTGATGTTTCATTTTGTAGCAGTCTTTTTAAGATCAGTGGAAGACAGAATGTGAAATTTCCATAGGGTGCTTGCAAAAACAAGACTTGAAACTCTACATTGTGTAGCAAAAACAATGTTGGCAAATTGATGTTCACTTCCAGAGGCATTTGGTGCTTGTTTTTTTAATTAAATACTGTTTCCTAGATTGCATCCTGTATAATTTCTATGTGTGTTATTTGTTTAGGATCTGATAGGTTTTGCAGATTAATTTTAACTTTAATTATATCCTTTTTCCCTCAAATTACTGTTGTCCTTTTTCTCCTGCATCTGCCTTGTCACCTGAAGTTGAAAAGCAGCCACTTTAAAGCATTGTATGCCATTGTATAGTCAGATCATAAGAGTAGAGTAATGATTGAGACCTGGGAAGTGCAGGTTCAAAAAGGATGCACAGGAGGCAATTTTAAACATTGTAGATGAGTTCCCTGATGACCTGCTGGATAGGAGCAATCTTGTGTCTCTCTTGTAGAAATGTTCTGTGAGAGAGGGCTGGTCTCTTTTAACTCATTGAAATTTCAGTTCCAGGCAGATTATTGCCCATGCTTCTGTTGAAAAATTAAATAGGCCCCTTCTTCATGTAGGTTGTGAATTACAACAGGCGTTTGCAAGGTTATATGTTGTAAATGACTGAGAAGACTTCTCTTAATCTGCTTCAAAGTCATGGGACATAGGGATGTTCCTTGAGTTCCTAGTTATTTTGCTGTGAAAAACTCCTGTCACAGAGTTTGCTCTTCCATTAGATTTGGTAAGTTCTGCTTTTGAACGATCTTGCTCCTTTAAAGGAAAATTACTGTAGAACTTTTCCAATGGTCTTTAAAATAGAGCAAAACAAACCCAAAGCTAAGATACAATGAGGCCTGCAGCTATGAGATGCACCATGGCATATGTGGTAAAGGGATTTCCATGAGGTATGCCATGAGATATGTGCTGGAGGGATTACAGTGGGCATGATGGCCTGGTGATTGGGTGGTAGGTTATCATTACCCTTACCTAATCTCTGCAATTGGCCTGGTGGAAGAGAGTGTGATACTATGTGTTCCACCCCATGGCAAGACCCACAGCCTTTGTACTCTCCCTGTAACTCTCTCCGTATCCTTCTTTTACATACAAAATGGCTGCCCCATCCCACTGTTCATGATGACAGTAACAGGATACTTGACTACAGTCTCACCTTCACTTCTCCCTAAAGTATTTGAGATCCTCCGTGGCAGAGGATGAGAATGAGACCACCATGCAGATAGGTGGATGGGCTTATTCCTCTCTCCTCCCTAAAGCAGGGATGTGTCTGGTAAGATGTCTGCCTGCACCAAAGCATACCTGAGAACATTTGTACATAGTGCTGTACTCTGATTGTGTAGGTCTAGTGAATTTATCACTGGCAATCTAACAAGAATCTATGTATATAATTTGCTAGAGATAGGGCTTAGGAAATGAGGTATTCCCATCAAGTCCTTTCAGGACAAGAGCTGCATTTTACACCAAGTCAGTAGATTGATTCACAGTGCCAAGAAGGCATCTAGATACTTCTAGCTGAGGGATGGTGTTCCAGGCTGTAGGACTTGCTTGTAGAGACAGAGCCTGTTGGAGAAGGCAGAGGGAGAGGTGATAACAGCCTTCTTTTCTCAAGTTTTATTTGTCTCTGTCCTATTTTTCTCATGTCTTTCCTAAACACTTACTCTATTACAGTCTTCCATCTCACTACCTCTTACCCAAATTCAAACTTTTGACTGGACCACATTTTTTTCCCTGAATTATTCGTGAGCTCACTGGGTAACCAGACCTCCTTGTCAAACCAAGCCAGGTGAAAGGCTGAGTGGAAACACTTTCATGAATGTGAATATACTACTCTGATGGGAACAGTTCATCACTTCCAGGAGGGAGACCTTCATGCCAAGTGTGGCTGCAGTTTCCAAGCTGAGCTGGAAAGCAAACACCTGTTTTCACCTGGAGATCTGTGACTACCTGGATAATGAGTTAAATGCTGTCCAGAAAGCTTTTAAAGAGTCTGACATTAGTATTTTGGTGACTTGAAAAACCAGCAGAACCGCAAGCTTTTCAAAAATCAATTATGAAGTTAAAGAAGATCTCATATGAGATACCTAACAATTTGTACTGTTTTTTAGTAAAACAAAACAAAAAAAACCAAAACCCAATAAAACCAAACCAAATACCTTTCTTTCATTTTTTGAATAAACACATTTAATGTTAAGCAATGGAAGGAGGAAGAAAATTAAAGACCGAGCCTGAAATTGGGGGAGCAACTCATGCTGACCAGTTTACTGCAGGTTGAATACTCCCTCCTGGCTAGGCAAATCCTTATGTTGAATGCAGTCGGCCAGCCTTCTTCCCACAACCACCTCTGAGAGTACCTATTTCAAATATGAGCTTGTTGAAAGAAAAATAGGCAAGTCAGACACTAATGCTGGTAAGCCTCATGGAAACAGTCTTTCCTTGAGAACAGAATCCATACTTTTAGTACTCTGCTTCATAACAGAAGAAAACCCATGCAATTTTCTCAAAATACAAATTTGGTGTTGCTCAGTCTGGAGAAGAGAAGGTTCCAGGGAGACCTTATAGCAGCATTTCAGTATCTAAATGAGGCTGGGGACAAAGTTTTTAGTAGGGCCTGTTGCAACAGGACAAGAGATTATGGTTTTAAACTAGAAGAAGATAGATTCAAACTACATTTGAGGAAGAAGTTCTTTTCCGATGAGAGTGGTGAAACACAGGAACAGGTTGACCAGAGAGATGGCAAATGCCCCATCCCTGGAAATACTGACGGTCAGGTTGGACAGGATCTGAACAACCTGATCCAGTGGAAGGTATCCCTGCTTGTTGCAGGAGGGTTGGACTAGATGACCTTTAAAGGTCCCTTCCAATAAAACCATTCTTTGATTCTGCAATAATACAGTTGTTAACAAGTACTAGGTCTCTTTTTATACACTACGTGTTGCTCTTGGAAGTTTATATGGTTTCTCCTTAAATTTTAAACTGGGTTACTATACATTCACTGGTTTACTATACAATCACATGGAATTTATATTTTTAACTATAATATCAGTAATTTATTTTATGCTAGAGCCAGGGAGTATGCATATGAAATCACTTCTAGTGATTAGAAATATTAACAGGATGAATAATAATGGCTAAATTAAGACTTGTCACCTCATATTCTATAAGGAATGTTCCTCATTACCAGGAAAAGCTACCTTGCAGCTGTATATTACCTCCTGCTCTTGATTGCAGACAGCAGAACAGTCACAGCAGAACTCTGGCTTTGTGAGGGACCAGGGTCAGAGGTAAACTACTGCTTCGTCACCACAGGGTGTCACTGCAGATAGCACAATGATCCCCAAAACTCACATTAATGAGTCATTCAAAACGAAAACCAAAAGCCTGCTGAATGAAGCAACTCTTTCACAGGTATCAGTGGTTGTTTGCTGTCTGTCAGCTCGTGTGTTTATTGTTCTGGGTCTTGCATACCCCAAGTATGCAAGAACATCACATTGCTGCTTCCTAAGAAAGCCACCCTGTCTTAGTGCTTATCAGAGTAAACCAGAGTCAGCTGATTTTGAGGCAAAAAGAGTGGTCTTTGCTGCCCTAGAACTACACAGAGAACACTTCCAACTGTGGAGCACGTCGCCCTTCAGATCCCTGTCATACCACTGATAGTCCTGTAATGTTTAATAAAAAAAATATTCAACATCCTCCAAAGCAGGTTTTTGCCGTACCTCTGGTGATGGTGCAATAGCTTGATTTGCCTGCATCATGACAATTAGTGGAAACAGAAGAAAGCTTTGTAAGCTTCTAATTTTAATGCTATGTCTTAAAATCAAACTCTGAAGTTCAGATTTTCCTGGATAATCACAAACCAAAAAATTAGGACCTGGCTTTTCCAAACAAATGAAACAATGTTCTTCCTAGAGACCATGTGTTCTGTCATGAAGATAGTTGTGTAATTAAAGTGCCTCAAAAGGAAACAAGAGGCACAGTAGCCATTTTCAAAAATTGATTTTGCTTAGTGTTTGCAGGCAAGATTTGGCATCAAGTTCAATAGCTCACCACTGCTGCCCCCAGTTCCAAAGGATTGGCAATGGCGCTCTGCCTCTACCTCATTAAAAGACCAGAATATTTCTGTCTAGTTGAACATGGTGAGCTTTGCAGGGACTTACCTAATGAAATTCCATAGGATAGGGTGTGCAGAAGACAAACTTACATGATCCAATATGTTCTCCTCCGTTCAAATTGTATACAGAAAGGTACCATGCAAAACCATCTCACTGCCTCTGAAAGATGACCAGGTAACAGGTTATCCAGCATATGCATAAAACAGTAGTAATATTATCTGAGTGGTTTGAGGGTATCTGATGCAAAGATGTACCTACCACACTACTCTATGACCATTAAAAAAAAGTTCTATTTATTTAACCACAAGACCTTTACAAAGAGAAGTGGAAACAACCATCACCGTGCAATTTACAACAATCTGTATAAAAACATGGTTCATAGTAAACACTAATGGTGATTTAAATTTTGGCAAGGCTATTCTTACAGACAAGCATTTCCTCTTTCTGATACTTCTGATACTGAACACAGAACATTTTGTGTTCCCTTTTATTCCATTCAGCTAAAAGCCACTTCCTCAAATGTGCAGCCCATACCTCTCCTGCATGATGCAATGCAAAAAGGCTGGTTGAAGGCAGCAGTAACCATCTCTGCAGAAGAGTGCTTTTGCAGAGCCTCTTCACTCTTCTTTGCCTCCTCATCCTCAGCTGGCTCCCTGTGCTCAGCTCTCCCACCTTGCCTCAGCTGAGACTATGAGCTTTCTGGATGAGAGACGACCTTTAGGTGATGGGGATGATGCTGCTGCAGGAGGTCCTGAGCCTGGACATGCACTTGAGGGGCTGTGGCTTCCCCACCTGACACCTGGTCCCATTGACCAGACTGCTGGTAAAGTGAAGATTTCTTCATTCAGCCTGCCTGTTACTGAGGCCTCAGGAAGCCAGTAAATAACCCCAAGTGGGCTGTGATCTCTCAGCCCTTCAGGCTTCAAATTTAAAGCCAAGAGTCCATAATTCTTGGTTAAACTTTTTTTCCCAGGATGGGGTCTATATAAGAATGCATACACTATTATGATGAAATTGTCCCCTGATATCTATGGAAGATGGAAGAAGCATTGGAAGAATGATCCAGGTTTAGCGAGCCTTGAGCAGCATGGTAGGAGCTCTGCCTTATGTTTGGTAGCTTCTGCTTGCTGAAATGCTGCTGAGTGAAAGCACAGACCCACAGAATGTTGTGGGTTAGAAGGGACCTTAGAGACCATCTAGTTTCAAGACCTCCTGCCATGGACATGGATATCTTCCACCAGGCTACACTGCTCAAAGCCCCATCCAACCTGACCTTGAACACTTCCAGGGATGCCACATCCACAACTCCTCTGGGCAGTAGAGAATTTCTTCCTATTATCTAATCTAAACCTACCCTCTTTCAGTTTGTAGCCACTTCCTCTTGTCCTATCATTACACACCCTTGTAAAAAGTCCCTCTCCAGCTTTTTTAGAACCACTCAGGTATTAAATTGCTCCAGTAAGGTCATACCAGAGCTTTCTGTCCTCCAGGGTGACCAACCCACATCCAAAGGCAAAATGAAAAACAGATTCTTCCATCCCTTTCACTAGTTCCCATATTTCATGCCTGCAGGTGATGTGTAAGCCTCTCTGGCCAGCACCCTGCTCTAATGGGGCTTCCTTTTAGACCACCTCTAAGGGCCAGTGCTGCACAGGGCTCGGTGGCCCTCAGGACTCCAGGTTTCTGTAGGGAAGCCCAAAGGATGGCTCTCACTTTTCTAAATAAGTCACAAGAGAAGAGTAGGGGTTTGGGCTGTACTGAAATCTGTTCAAAAACAAGAGGTGGCTTAGCTGCTCAAAGTGATCTGGGTCTGTGATGGTGGCAGAAAAATAGCCTGAGTAGCAGGGAGGGAGAGCAGCAGGGCAAGCAGTGGCATCTGTGTCTCTGGTCACCAGCTGGATGCTGCAAGAGCTGCATCTGTTGGGCCAGACACAGGCTGGGTGAGCTGGGTGGACTCTGCTGAGGAATATGGAATGCAGGCTTGACCTGCTGGGCCATGTCAACACAGGGGTGTTTGGATCAGCTTTTCCCAAAGGTACCACTGTGGGAGGAAACACAGAGAGCAGAGGAAGCAAGAAGGGCAGCAGTGAGGTGGGAGACCTGAGCAGGAGAAGGCAGCATCTCCAACTGCAGCCTTGAGTTACTGACCAGCAGCTCTGGAAACCTCTGGGAGACAAGCTTTACAGCAGTGTATCAGCTATGCTGAGTCTTTTAACTTGGATGTTGACCTTAGGAATGTAATCACAGAGATGATTATAAATAGTTTGTGCAGTTGTCGATGAGATTAAAATGTGCTGCGGCAGGCGGCTGGAAGAGGAGGGTTACTCCAGTGTGTGCTCAAGATGCTGTATCTCTGTCATCTGCACAGCAAGTCTGAAAAAGGGAAGTGCTAAAAAAAATACTCAAAAATGGTTCCAGGGAGAGGGGAAAAGAGGAAGCAGCCTGGCTTACAAAACGGGGGGTGGGAGACAAGGGGGAACAGGCCAGGAAGCAGAGAAAATTAAGAAGGAGGGAGGACAGTCACGGTGAGGGATCCCTGTCCAGGCATGGGCCAGGCTTACCTTCGAGGTAAAACACAGCAATGACCTGCAATAAAAAAGACTAAACCAGCAAAACTCTAAAGCAAGGGAATGTCCTAAATATCAGAAGTAAAAACCTCCAGGTAAACCATCCATGCTAATTTGTGTTCAGATGGCAGCATTTGACAGAAAGAGAGGGAAAAGGAGGTAGGGAAGGAGAAGTGCAAGCTGTGGGTGACCCAGCAGGCTGAGGCACCTGCTCTAGCTGAGAGTTCCAACAGCACAGTGAGATGGCCACAAAACGTCCCAGGAACAGCTGATTCTATCAGCCACGAGTTTGAGCAGCAGCTGCTGCCAGACCTGTGCTGCCTCAGAGATTTGAGGAAAGCTACAGGAAAGCTTCCAGGGAAGGCCCAAACTTTACACCCTCAAAGGCTATGGAGTCATCATCCCTGGAGGTGTTCAAGAAAAGATTGGACATGGCATTCAGTACTATGGTCTAGTTGGCAAGACGGTGATCAGTCAAGGATTGGACTTGATGATCTTAAAAGTCTGCTCCAGCCTAAATGATTCTATGATTCTGTGACTTTGCAAGCAAAGGAAACAGCAGGCAGGACCAGTGGGGCAGAAAAGGAGGCAAAGAAATTATTCTGGGCAGGGTAGAAAGGGACCTGCTGTGGGTTTTTCTAAAGTTACTATAGGATAATTTTAAGGAGTAATTGGAGAGATGCCAGGAGCTGTACAGGATTCTCCTCTAGACCGCCATCCAAATGGGGGTGACAGCTGGGAAGAAGGTGGAGGAGTGCTTGCTAGGCAGTGGGGCAAGGATGGCTTTGGTGGGCATGTGGTCCAGGAAAAGCCTTGAAAACAGGCAAGTAGGTTATGTCAGAAAACTCTATATGGAAGAGAAGAGTGAACCAGCAGAGGCACACGAGGAATAGAGGGATGACGACCGGTGGGCTGGGAAAGCCACCCAGTACAGCCACCTCCCGGAACCTGTCCGTGGGAAAACCACCTGCGGAAGGCCCAGCAAAACATTGGCGGCGGCCAAGGTGTGGAGCTCTTGAGCAAGAGTTGTAGCTGTGAGGATGACCTGGAAACGCCGGTCACGGGTCCTTTGCAGGCAAGTGTGTAGGTAAGGTGAGCTCTGCAGGTGTCCATGGCAGGCTGCTTCCACGTTTGGAGAGGTGCTGAGGTCTCCCCATGCTGCTTCCCTGCCAGATGACAGTGCAGGCAGATCGATAAGAGAGAGAGAGTATTCAGGACAGACTGACCTGCAAGCTTCAGATTTCAGTCTGTCCTGCTTCTGAGTACAACCTGGTTTTCAGTTTGACAGGATAATGAATCAGCAGCACAGGGGATGGAACGGGGTTTGTGTCTGTGGATGAAGAAATCCCTGAGGAGAGGTGAGTCAGGACAAAAGGAGGAGATATGCATAGTGTCAGTCATTCACTGCTGAAAGTTGGAGTATTTGGAAGAAAAACTGCTCATGTATGAAATTTGCAGATAGGAGAATTTTGCTGAGAGAAGCAGAAAAATAAGTGTTGTAAAGGATTAAAAAGAGTGCTCTGAGAGATGCTACAAAGCACATTACTTTCTCCCCCTTACTTCAAAACAAAATAGTAGTTATCAGCCTTGTCCCTTGTCCCAGTGACTGAAAAGCATACTGAAGGCTGCCTTATTACTGACACCTGAGTGCATGCACAAGCAACAGCAGCAACATTTACAGGTGCCAAGCTCTACAAACCCACTTAAATCAATACAATATTCCCACTGACATAGTCTTCCCATGTTCTGGCTGAAGCTGTGTCTCCAGTCTCTGGTTGGATTTCAGCATCCCCTAGTGTGAATTTTTAGAGCTTGGTGTTACCAGGTTGTAACATAGTGGGACGCAGAACATAAAGCAATCCATAACTTAAAGGGAGAATACCTTGGATATATTTCTTACCTAAGAGCTGAGCAGCGAGAAAGCAAACCCTCTTTACTGACTTACACACTTATAAGTCATAACAATAGAACTAGAAAAAAACCCAAACCCCTATGAACACAGAAACTTCAGTTGTCGAATTTCCTGTGGCTTTAAGCTTCCTGTTTATGTTCCTTTCATGCCACACATAGGAAGGGGTGAGCTCCCATCAGGGCTTGTTGGGTGCCTGTGGCAAATGACTTCTCTGTAGGCTTTTTCACTGGGGAAGAAGGTGAGTGACCGCTGCTGTGGGTGATTTGTTCTTGCACTGATCATCATGGGGGTCTACAGCACCCCAGAGATGAACACGCTGTTGAAACTTATGTGCAGCTGAGCACAGAGAAAGCAGTGCAAAGGCATTGTGACCTTCTAGGATTCCTTCTTTTTAATGACAGAAGTGTTTTTAAAACTATCTACATTTCACAGGACTGATAATAACCCCACTAAACGTGCCACTATCTTGCATTTAGGTTACAAGTATGAAGCTTTGGGGAGATTCACTGGGAGCCAGTTCACTTATTGGTCTTACTCTAGGTTTGAGCTCTAAGCCATATCCCTTTGTAATCACACCTGCAGCTGAATCATGATAGCAAGGGAAAAAAAAGTAGTGGTATCACAATTAAACTGGGAAATGAGATTCCAGCATGGATATACATGTAGATGTGGCACTGAACAACAAGATACTTCTGTGCAAGGGCCCTGCAAATAATTGGAGCAAAATGCCATGACCTTCTGCAACCCTAAGATAAGAGCTGAAAAGCGTAGAAGTACAGAGGCAAGTTTCCTCTACCTCAGGCTTCTTTTTTTCAGCTGTATCCTGATCTCTCTGTAACTGCAAGAGATAAGGTATCTATAGTGGAGTTCACCATTTACCTCCTTTCTAAAACAGAGGATCATTTGTTTTGCCATCTTGAAAAATATTGCAAAACATTCCAAACACTGATTGCAGCGTAAGTCAACAGCATTGCAGGTTCCACCCATTTCCAGGCTGCTTTTGCTCCATGTCTCAGAGGCATATATGGGAGAGAGTAGCACGGCCATAGCCAGACCCTGCAACTCAGCTCCCTGAGGTCCCGTGGGGATTTTGGTTGGGAAATGGGGAAACTGAAACTCAGATCTAATGAGATAAAGTGAGATCCTGAGCAGGGGCCCGGTGGGGGAGGTGGGAGAAAATGTGTTTTAAGGCGCATGCAGTCCCATCAGCCTCACTGGCACGGTGCTGGGCAGTGAGGATGAGGCCTTATCAGCAGCCTTACCTGAGGCCTTGTCTGCCTGCCCCCATGGAACTTGGCAGTGCACCAAGCCCTGCTGTCTTACAGAAGTTTAACTTCCAGCAGGGATTAGCTGGCTTTGGCTTGGTAAAATCAAGACAGCTATGTTGGGTTGGGTGGGCTGAGGGTGGTGCATCCACTGTTCCCAGTTTTCCACAAACATGGAATATCAAAGGCAGGTGGACAGGAGTCCTGTGAAAATGGACACTCAATGAGCCCTCCAAGCCCCATGGGCTTTATACTTTAGGTGTTTCCTTCATGTTAGCGAAATAACCAGCCTTAGTGTGCAGGCAACAGCCTTGAAGTTCTGGTACAAAGTGGGAGATGAGGATCTGAAGAGCAACCTCACAGCACCAGGCTTGTAGAGAGAGCTCACGTTTTTCACCAGAACCACTAATAAAGTGGCACAAAGGGAGATTTTGAGCAACCTGTCTTTTTTGCCTTTCTCATGTATTCAGCTCATCAGGACTACCAAAACTACTGCACAAAAAGTAGCAGGTCAGGGGCCGTGACTCTGCCCCTCAATTCCGCTCTGGTGAGACCCCACCTGGAATGTTGAGACCAGCTCTGAGGTCCTCAGCACAGGAAGGACATGGACCTGTTGAAGTGAATCCATAGGAGGGCCACCAGGACAAACAGAGGGATGGAACACTTCTCCTAAGAGAAAAAGCTGAGAGAATTGGGGTTTTTCAGCCTTGAGAAGAGAAAGCTTTGGGGTGGCCTAACTGAGGCCTTCCAGTAGCTGAAGGGAACCTACAGGGCAGATGGAGAGAAACTTTTTACATGTAGTGACAGGACAAGAGGGAATGGCTTCACAGTGGAAGAGAGTGGGTTTAAATTAGATGGTGTGAAGAAATTCTTTACAGTGAGGGTGGTGAGGCGCTGGAACAGGTTGCCCAGAGAAGTTGTGGATGCCCCATCTCTGGAAGTGTTCAAGGCCAGATTGGATAGGGCTCTGAGCAATCAGGTCAAGTGGAAGGTGTTCCTGCCCATGGCAAGGATGTTGAAACTAGATGATCTTTAAGGTCCCTTCCAACCCAAGCCATTCTATTGATTCTATGAATCCAGACCCTGTGACTTAAGGAGAAAAATCAATAGTGTATCTTGATCAGTTTAGGCTGGTATTATAGTTTAGCTGTGCTGTCAGGTCAAGGGACAGGAAAGCAAGGGTATAGATGAAGTACTCAACATGAGTAATCAGATGTGATGATAGGCCATGTAGTTAAGCTCTTCTCAGAGCTATCTTCCATGCCTGCTCCCTTTTGCACATTGAACCATTTAATGCAGTGGTATTTGGCTCTGTCCAAAGGGAGGAAGTCATTGACTGGACAGGCTGTGAATTCTTGATTGGTGAAGTGAGATGCTGCTGCTGAGAGGGTCAGGTGCTAAAAATCACATTGCTTTGGACAACCAGTCACAGACCAGCATCAGTGGACAAGCAAGTACTTGCAGATGAGCTGAAATGTTCTTCTTAAGGAACCAGACTCCCCAGGTCAGGAAGAAAGGGGAGAGAATGTGATGAAAACCTTAAATACGTAGTTCAGTCAGAAAAAAGTAGGGAAGCTTGCATAAACACTACCAGCAGATCTGCTAACAGCTTTTGTGCAAATATTCTCTGCAACTGTTCCACAAACTATTTACGACAGGTTTATGTGCATTAAGTTATGGCTTTCCAAGCAATGAAACATTACCCTTTCTTTGAAGCTGACTGGGAACTATTAACACCTGCTTATCAGACTTTTACATATCTAGCCCAAGGTATAATTCTATAAGGCTTTCCCACACAGAGAACTCTTGACTCTTCAGCCAGATCCACTCCACAAGTGAAATGGCAGTGCGGGAGGAAAAGAAATGCATTGAAATTATACATAATTGTTTTTTCTCCATGTCTATTATACAGGGAGCAGGTGAGTCAGCATTCCCACAGAACTACTTTACTGTGAAAGAAGGAACCCTGCCTCAGCCTAGTAGCTATTTACTCTTGCCTCTGCTTTTGGTATCTGCATGCTAAAACTTTCCTTCAGGGTTGGTTACTGCTTATAAGCATCATAACATGCATACCTGTGGAGCACTCCTTTCATTAGAAGAAGGGTTTTCCAGCCCACATGTAATTACTGAAAGCAAGGTGCAAATAGTAACCACAAGCACCTGAGTTGTGTTTTTCAAAATAGTCCCTCTATTGTAATGTACTACTAAAGTCCAGTAGGGTTCCTGGGTCCAGGTGTCATGCCATGACTTAGAGCTAAGGCAGCAAGCACTCTTCCAGCTTTAAATTGCCTAAATTGCTTCTGATTGTTGTTGATTTATTTGAAATACTAAAAACACAAGCACAGATTAATTGCCCTACTGGAGAATCACCATACAAAACAATGTTATTTCTTGTAGCACTGTACAAGAGGTGAGTTCCTGAGAAAGTGAGATGCGTTTGTATCAGACACTGTAACACTGAGTAATAAGAGACAGCTGTTATCTCTGGGAACTTATCATCCACATGGACATAAAAGAAAAAGTGTGAGAGAAACAAGAGTAATGAAGAAACCTCACAGCAGGCAGATAAACTGGGAAGGTAACTTAAATTTCCTGAGTTTGAGCTGGCACTGACTCCACTAGCCTACCTTATGAGACAGTTCATCTGAAGATCAATATTGATTGATCTCCTGTTTTGTTTTTTGGTTTTTTTTTTTAATTTGGGCATTTTAGCTCGGCCTATTTAAAACTCCCCTGCACAGCAATGGTCTTTTATCTGTCTGTCTCTCTCTGATCTGCGCTTGGGAAGTCAGCAGGTAGAGTGCATCACGAGCTTGCTTCTCTATTGCATGTCACTAATTAAAGAAGTCATTCAAAATAAACCTCCTACTCATGTTCTCTATTAATAGCAAAGAGCTTTCCTCCTCCCTCCCCTCCCACGACCTCTTTCTTTTAAAGTGATAAAGCAGCCCTGTCCAGGGTTTTGAGATGCCTTGCACTCAGATACCAACTCAGCACCTTTCCAGCTGCATTACAGCAGTTCTCTGGAGAACTCAAGGCAGTTTCCTCAAAAATATGCCACATAACACCCCAGTAACCCTATCAAGATCCCAGTAGCAACAGCAGATTCTGGGAATAATGACTTAAAACTGATGTCAGATTTTACTATGCCATGAAAGATTTCTCATTCAGACCCTGACACTGATTATCCACTCACTTCTGAAAGCCTGTTATGCGGGTTTAGCAAATCTGAGAGCAGGGCAACGGCCAGAGTGGCAGAAATGACTTGTCAAAAAGAAGTGCAGCGACATGGGCTGCAGGAGAGATGAGTCATGGATGAGCTGCGCTCCAGAAACAGTTCAGCAGGGCCAGCTGCTGCCTTTCAGAAACTTAACTTGCTGGACTCGACAGACTAGCACTGAAGGTGCAGCAGAGGAGCTCAGCTTCAGCTAATCCAGTGCATCCAGAAGATGTTGCATCTCCTCTTGCTTTGGGAGGACAATCAGTTGGGTGTGCAGAGGTTATGGAGAAGCACTCTAGAGATCAGCATTGCCAGGCCACATACATGAAGGTAGTCAGCAGACAGGACTTGTTATCTGAAAATTACTCTTCTGTTAATAATTAAACACTGATTAAGAAAGGTGAAAGAGCCAAGGCTTTAAAGAGGGTGGTGTGCTGGATGTGGATTTGTAACTTGTAGTGACCATTTTAACTTCAGATAGAAAAGACTTAAATTAACTCTTCATAATTGGGTCACTCTTTTTTTTCTCTTTTTGTGGTCACATTGGGTCGTGTTGCAGTATGAGCTGGGGAGTGCACCAAGGAGGAAAGGCTAGAGATCTATTTAAATAGCCTCCCAAACATGTACCATTGGAGGCTGCTGCAGGGTCAGACAACCTGGGGGGCACACAGAAAATTGCCTGTTTTGACAGCAGAAAACCTCCTGCAGAGGACCCCCCTTATTGGCACCCCTCTGCCTCCTTCACCATGGAGAGGTCAGTGAGGTGGCCACATCCCAGCACCTCCTGCCTTCCCATTGCCCAGCAAAGACCATGGACCATGAGAAGTGGGGATGGGAGCTGGGATGCTGGGTTTTCCATGTGGTCATATCAGAGGATGCCCAGGGCAGTCTGAGGAAAGTCCTTTGGGTGGGTTGTCTCCCTCTGTCCTCCTGTCCTTCAGTTTTGGAGGGGAGGAACATACCCCTATCATGGGGTGGGATCTTTCTCCCCACAAAGTCATGGTACCATGGCAGGATTTAAGGAAGAATGTCATCTCCTTTGGAGAGTGGTTGATGGGGGAATATGCCTGGTGAACATTTATGCAACCAATATCCCTGAAACGGCTTATTTTTATGTGAAAGTACACTACAAACAGGAAGGTGGGAAGAGAAAAATGTCTTTTCCTCAACAAAGAGAATAGAGCTGTTTTTAACAATACGTTTCAAATTAATAAATCAAAGCATGTGTTTACACATGATATGAAGCAAAGCTCTTAATATCTGATTATTATCCTGAAGAAACACATTTGTTCTGCTTTGTCAAGCCAATAGGCAACATATCACTTATCTTAATATTCTACCTCAGTTTCACTGGGAAAATTGCCATAAAAGCTTCCACTTCTGTGAAACACTCTATTAAAGTAGGGCTGAGCAGGATCACTTTCAGGTATGATCTGCTGAAGCAGCTTGGATCCCATCCAGGCCTTCTCTGCCAAAATCCACTCCAGCCCTGAAATGTCAAGATGCTGTACATGTTTTTAAAGAACATCTTTCCTCCTTAAATTTTGCTGTGAGGGCCAAGAGATGTAACTAAAACTGTCTCAAAATGCTGTTAAGCAAATTCCTTGTTCCCTTTCTTCTCTTCTACTAAATAGAATGAATTGTGTACAGCAGCTGAGCTGGCAGAGTGATGGGCTGAAGTGCTGCAGCCAAATAAAAGCAGTGACAAGTAATATGAACAGGCACAATAGTCCTCAACATTTTTTTCTCTGTCAAATATTTGGTTTTGGCTCAGGAGATAGGCTCTACCCACCTACCTATCCTCCTGCAGGACCTGACTGCAGGCAGACCAATGTGATTGGGAAGCTACAACTTCTTGGTAGAATAAATGTCTGTCACAGGTTATTACTTTATGTCTTGGTTCTTTGGCTGAATTTGCTAGGGGCTGGATAAAGCAACACCTATATGAAGACACTTGGCTTTCCTGGAAGTATAAGAGGCTTTGAATGGCAATGGGAAAGTTTCATTTTGAAGTCTAGATAAGCTACTGTTTACAGATCTGGTCTGAGCAAATAGAGTTTCTGTAATTATTACTTTAATTATTACCAATAAAAACAAAGCAACACTCCCATCATCTCATTTCTTAGCAATCAGAAGAACAGCACAGCTGGAATATGAAAGCTGAGAAGTACTCACTAATTTAGACACCCCGTTAAGCCTCTCACGGGTAGGTGTTCCTGCTGGTGTAGCCCAACAAAAACCAAAGATGGGCTGCACGTCCCACGGATGGATTTGCTCTGAAACACCTCCAGGAAATTCCCTCTTTGTGCTGTGTGAATAGCACTGGGGTGGTGCTGCTGGCACACAGTCCTCCTGCTGTGCATGGGTCCCTGCTGCAGCTGGCCAGGGGGCCCTCAGCCCCAGCTTCTGTCCCTGGAGATGACACAGCTGTGCCCTGTTGGGAACAGCCAGGGGCCCTCATCCCATAGGAGCAGCCTCAGCAAGCTACACACTACCCTCCAGCCATCGGAGTGGGAGAAAAAAACAGGGAAATACCACAAAAAGTTTGAGCTAAGGAACCTGGGCAAAATGAAGGCAAAGGAGGGGTGGGAGGCTCTCCCTACCCACACTCCTGTGTGCACATTAACTTCAGATGCATGAAGGTGCTCCCTGAACTCGAGAGGAATTGCTCACATCCTGGTATTTAAGGGCCTATTTGCTCAATGGGGACTTCAGTGAGTTAATTTTTTTCCCCAGGGTTGGGTAAGGAAGAAGAGACCCAGCTGTCTCTCCAGGGCTCTAGCAACAAGCTCTGGTTTCTATGAATTTTAACATTAGCATAAATACTCCTACAACACTGCAGAAACACCAAAGCCCAGACAGTCCTTTTATTTACAACAGTATACACACAAAGTAAATGAAACAAGCAAACAAACAAAAAAACTAAACAAACAATCCTCCAACAAATGAAACAGATTTCAGAGGACGAATTAATTAGAACTTCTTAAAGGCTTAGCCAACACTTTTCCATTATACTTTGGGTGATTATTTCTTTTACAGTGATATGCAAATACTTTAAATTCTTCACTCCAAAAATCTCATGGGGTTTTTGTTTGTCTGGTTTTTGCATTTTTGATAAGAAAGGTGTCATTACTATCCAGCATCTAAAAATATCAGTGCTAAAGATTACATCAGCATTAGAATGTTTTTCAGAGAACAAATTAAAACTGAAAATAAATTTAACTGTGCATCATGTTTAAAAATGGGTGTAGGCACGCAGGAAGATGTGGGTAATACAATTAAAGTAAGAATTATAAGACTCTTGCAACTGATTTATTTTCTTGATACTGGCCTGTAATGTAAATTAGTTTTCCTACTTAAATGTACCAGAAAATAAACAGATCAATTGTGGGTGAGCAGGTAAGCTTGGGTCCCAGCTCCATGAGAAAATTCAACTACTCCAACTCAACGTATGAATAGTCCCAATGCCTATAACAGTCATTTTAAGAACCAAAATGATGGTATAGTCAGCTCCACATAAAGACAGGGTAAAACCCACAACAAAAGCAGCCAAAAAGGGAATACGTTATAAATGTTATTAAACTTTTCAAAAATATTATTAAACTTAAAAAAAAATGGGGCTGGCATATTTATTTACCTTTTGGAACTTAAGGGATTCCCAGTTTGAAGTTTTTTTTCTCACAGAAATGAACTCCAGGCCAGAAAAGTGACTAATTTTTGGAGGAAAGGCAGGATGCTAATGGAAACAACTGATTCCAGTAGCTGGATCCCTAAGGAAGGCGATTAAAAGAGTACGTTGCAAAATTTGTCAGTTCTGCAGAAGAAAAGCTGTGGGATACGTGATGCTTCTGGCTTAAATTTTCTGGTTTTAAAGGTCTGCCAGGTCTTACTGAAACAGCAAAGTCACAAGAGGTAAAAGTCTCTTTTTGGAGGGAGTGAGTCACTGCTGAAAGTTAAATTTAGAAAACAAAAGCTGCCCATTCCCATTACCTTTCAGCATTAGAAAAAGGAAGCACAACAGAAGATTTAACTTCTGGTATAACCTCTGATTTTGTGATGCTAGGAGATGTGGAGGGAAAGGCCTCTGTTAATGCACAGAATGCATTAAGATCCTTGAATGTGCTACACTGAGACCAGGTGAAGGTGGTAGCAAGAAATGGCAAGAACAAGCTGCAAATTCTGCCCAACGGCTTAACTAGTGTTTCTCAGGGAAGCCAACTGTTATCTTTGACCAAAACCAATTAATGTAATTCATGGCAGTGCCACTTTGTGAATAGTGTCCTCTGACTGTGACATTAAATGATTAAAATGATGGTAAGTATTTTTTCTATACAATATTTACTGATACATAAACTGCAGTAGCTTTTACAGCTGGGTTATTCTGCAAACAACTTAAAAGCATGTACTAGAAACACTAACAGCCACTGAGTATTGCAAAAGCCAGCCCCAGTCACTCTACTCTTTGCTTGGAAGGAGGTGGTGGAGTAGCATTCCTGCCCTGAACAATTTGCAGGCATTTCCAGTCAGACCTTTTCCAAGGATATCAAAGAGCTTCTAGACCCTAGAAATTTGTGGCTTTGGAGGCTGCTTGAGACAGAGTTGGTGTCTTTACATTTAATAGACCTCATGGGGTTTTTGACTTCTGTGAATATGTACAGGATTTTTTGGGATCCCCTGTGAACCATTGGCACCTCAAAGCAGGATGTCCTACTGTTTAATTACCTGCTGCATGAAGATCCACCTCCTTCTGTTTGCTTTAAATTGGCCACCTGCTAGTTATACTTGATGCTCTCTAGTTCTTATATTAGAAAAGAAAGCAAATAATCCAACCCTACTCCTCTCTAGTTATGATTGTGTATTCTCTCTGGTCTGACTGTTTTATGTTGTTTATCACTTCTCCATCCTATATAATCTTGGTCACTTAAATTCTTGGATCACTCCAACATCAGAGTGGCTCCATATTTTTCTTTATGTTTGTTGATCTTCTCTGGATCTTTGCCATTTCTGTTACACATGGGCCAGACCCATCATCAGGAGACATGCTGCAGCCCTCCCCATTCTGTTCTTCGAGTTTCATCTTGCCATGTTCCACCAGCTTTGTGACAGTTTCCGAGTGCTGTAAGAGAACCAACTGTAAGATCTTATTTCTGAGCGGGAACAAGTTGGTTAGAAATGTCTCACTTTCAATCAGTTTACTGCTCTCTGATCAAACCTGGCCATAGTAATGACCTCCAGCCTGGTCAGAGGGCATTATTACCCTACTGTTATCTGAGTTAGACCTTAAGTCTATAAAAAATTGGCTTTAGCTGCTGGAGTTTGCTGATTTTGTGGCTTCTTTTGGCATGGAGTTCATAGCCCCTTTCCTATAGCCAAAGCCTAGCTTTATCCTCCTATACAAGCCGTGGCCTGTCACTACTATGTCCTACTGATTATCCCGTTTTCCTGCACATCTATTCAGTCAACATGGCAGTTCAAAGCCAGGTGTCCCATATTTCTTATTCTCATTCCTTTGCGCCTTCATGGGAACCAGTCCCTCTAGGGACTTCATGGGAACCAGCCACCTTCTAGGCTGCAGTGGTTTTCGGGAGGTGGTAGATTCACGGGTCATGGGACATATTCACGGGTCCCTGCCAACCTAAATTATTTTGTGATTATGTTCTCAGTGCAAGGAAAGCCTTCTCAAAACAGGAGGTCTCATCACCCACAAGGGTGGACTCCCTATCTCATTGCTGGCTCGGTGTCCTCTGCATGTCTAGCGATGGTGCCACAGAGGGGCCTCAGAGTACGCAGCACCTGGGAACACCTCCCTCTCCATTTGCTGTCCATCTGAAGAGCACACAGCTCCTTAACCGCTCTCTGTGCCACTCCCTGCGCACCCGCCGTGTCCTGGCACTCCTCCCACCGCAGCCGGCCGTGCATCGTGTAGCCTCATACGGAGCTGTACCGCTTGCCTATCCGAATGTATGTACGTGCATACCGCATGTATACAGATACGTGTGCATGTGGGAGAGATGCATACACCTGTCTCCATATACAGCCTTTTGAAATGACCACATTTCATATCTCCTCCAGCCTCCAAGTGCCCTTTGCCTTTATCATTGCCTTATCATCCTAAGGCTAGGAATGCCGTGATGCAATTTCTCAATTTTATTTACTGTAGTTTGAATAGGGATTAACAACATCCTGTAGAAGAAAGCTTTGGTCTCTACATAGACTCCATAACTAACGGCAGTTTGTAAAATCTGTTGAAATCCAAGAGCTCTCTCTTGAAGTAACCCAGCTTCTTGAGCCTCGCTGTTTTCAAAGGACCTGACCTGTAATTGTCCTCGTTGTGGAACTAAGACACTGTCCTTTTCCAAAGGCAACGACAGCCCCAGCATGCGCGTGTACCAGACCGAAAGCGAGACTCCCACCTCAGCAGAGGGGCTAGAGAAGCAGGGAGCGATTCAGTCGGTGCTGGTAGAGCTGAGCGGCAGGGATTCCTCTCTGGTCTCCGGGAAAACCTGCTTTGAGCCCTGGACTTGAGCGTCCCAGAGCAGTGCTCCCTCTCTCCTCGCTCCGCGGGGCTGGCTCTAGCTCTCGGTGCAGCCCTGCGGGACCGGCGCGTGTCGCGGGAGGCTGGGGATCAGCGGCAGCCGGGGCCGCGCGGGGGGGCGGTGGCGGAGCCCCGCGCTGTGCCGTGGCTCGGCTCTATGCTGTGCCGTGCCGTGCTGTGTTGTGCCGTGCCCCTGCGCTGTGCTGCGCCGTGCCCCAGCGCTGTGCTGTGTTGCGCTGAGCCCCAGCGCTGTGTCGTGCTGTGCCGTGCCCCGGCGCTGTGCTGTGCCGTGCCCCGGCGCAGCGGTGACGGGCGCAGCGCTTCCGCGCTCGCCGCCGCAGCCCTGCCCCCGCCGCCTGCGCGGCCGGCCCGGCCCGGCGGAGAGGCGGGGGGATTTCCAAACGCCGGCGGCCTCGCCGCTTCCTCTCCTTGTTTTGCTTTCGATCTGGCCCTCTCTCCGCCCGGGCGGAGGCACTGAACTTTTAGTTTTGCTCCCGCGATTATTCAGCGCCTGTTTTCATTTCCATTTCGTGTCCCCTGGCAACGGCGGTAACCTTGAGGAATTATATAAGGGCCGCGAAAACGGGCGGGCAAGGTAATTTTGAATTATTTTTTTTTTCTATTTATTTTCTGCTTGTTTAATTTTAATTCTATTTTTGCGCATTGCCGCCGTTTCGGTGTGCGGGGCGGCGGGGGCTCCCGGGCAGATGCGCATCGGTTTAAAAACAAAAGGTCGGGTTCCAGCGACCGGGGCCGAGCCCGATTCCGCCGCTACATTTGAGAAGGGGCGGGGGGGAAGGAAAGACGCGGCCGCGGCGGAGATGGAGCGGACGGGGGGTACCCGCGGCTTCCCGGGTGGGGAGGGAGCTCGGGCGCACAGACAAAGGCGGGGGCGTCGGATCGGGAGGGCCGCGGCGCGGGCCGGGCCGGGCCGGGCCGGGGGGCCCCCCGCACTTGTTGCGGAGCCGGCGGCTGGCGGCCGCTCGGATAAAGGGAGGGGAGCGGCGATGGCGCGGGCGGACGGGCCGCGGGCGGGGGTCGCTGCGCTGCGCGGCGCGGCGGGGGGGGGCGCTGCCCCCGCGGGTGCCGGGGCGGGAAGGGGCGTGGCCTCGCGCCCCCCCGGCTCGCGGCGGGTCCGTTACACAAGCGGCGGGGCGGGGCCGCCGCCTCCCCCGGCCCAGCGCCGCCGCCTCCCCCCGGCCCAGCGCCGCAACCCGCCGGGGACAGGGAGGGAGCCGGGGCCGGGGGCATCCCGGGATCCCGCCCCCGCGAGGGCACGGCGGCGGCGGTGCGGAGGGAAGAGATGGAGCGGGGCTGGGGGCGGGCGGGCCGCGGCGGGCGGGTTCCGCGGGAGCGGCGGAAGGAGGAAGTGGCGCGGCCGCTCGGTTCCCTGCAGGAGCGGCATCTTGTGCGGGCACGGCGGCGCGGCCGCGTTTGCAGGCGCTGTCCTGCCCCGCGCCAGCCAGCGAGCGCCAAGCGCTGGACGTCCAGCCCCAGAGGGAATTTAGGAACCGGGCTTTGCTTTGTGCGCAGGACGCAGGGCCAAATTTCAAGCGTCTTGCGATGTCTGAGATCGAAGTTGCAAGTACCTGAAGGGTAGGATCGCTCGGCCCAGGTTCCCAGAGGGTCTTAGGTCTCAAACTCCCGTTTTGACTCGTGTGAGCTCCTAAACAGCGGAGTCTATGTCTTAACCTTACTTATTTAGACACAGAGCTCAGATAAAGGAATTCCGGAGTGCAGAACTTTCTTTCCGATTAGTGTACAGTTGCAATTTATAGCCCATCGTACCGTGCATTGCAGACAGCATTCTCTTGAAAGTGAGCAGTTGTAAACTATGACCTCAGTTTTTGGAGATTAAATACAACATGTTTAAATTTACAGTTATTTTATTTGTCTTAACTTTTGCAGAATGTCTGTGTTAGTACCATAAAAAGAGAGTTGAGTGGAGCAGCAACATTTAAATTCACCCTAACACAGATGCAGTCACACAAAAGTAGCAGGAGTGATCTGTGAGGCAGATGGTTTCAGTCTGAATCACAGTCTTTCCTTGCCACCAGCCCCTTCAGATGCATCAGTGTCCTTCTCTGGCTCCTGTTGATAACATGCCACCAGGGAATTACTTCATGTGCCCTTTTTGCTGGTAAAGCCTGGTGGAAGGTGTGAGAGCTCCAACTCCTTAGGCACAGTATCGCTTCATCGTGGTCATGTGCCACACTGCAGCTCTTCAGTGAGGTACGGGCGCGGCAGGGTGTCACACTGATGAGCCCTGTGTTACCTCCCTGAGTTTGGGGGTTCCAACTGGTTGGCAGATGAAGGTAGAGCAGTCAGTCATTATTATTTGGCGCATATATTAGCACTGCCACCCAGTTACTTGCTGGTGACAGAAGTGACAGATTTTAGGAGATGTCAAATCAGTCTCTAGAGGAGAGCTGTTCATCACAGGCTGTGCTGTGTGGAAACGGGTAGCCAAGAGGTATGAGAATTAACATGCAGGCTGTTAGGAAGGGGGCTTAGAAGCCCCATTCTCCATTGAGCAAAGGTCTTTGATGTGTGGGACCAAGTGGAGTTAGAGGCAGTTTCAATACAGAGTTGAGAAAATGATGAAGAAAAAAGGGTGCTAAGATTCAAGTGAAAATAAAAATATTTTTGGAATAAATAGAGTCTACATTAGAAGAATAGGCTTTATGTAAATAAATTTGCAGCCAGGCTATGTATGCCTTCAATGAAAACACATACTCGCATACACAGTGTGTGTGTGTATATATTTATTTATTTATTTATTTATTTAAAAAACAAACTGGGGAAAAGCTGATGGATGAAGAATATAAAGTTTGCCATGACACATTCTCTCCTGAAGTGGCACATCATTTTCATGGTATTAAAACATCTTCATGATAGAATACTTGCAATATCACAAACTTTGTGGATACATAGAGAGGACAGAGTAGCTTGCACGTGCATAAAGTGGGATACTTTTTGTTAAAGAGGAAGCGGTTTGGGGAAGTGACACAGAGTCTCATTCATGGCTTCTAGGTCCATATAGGACGAACAGAGAGATTAGGGCTATATGACTGACTGCCCAACCTAATGTTGACAATAACTGTCATATGTTAAGGGATCATAGAGAAGCCACAAGAGTAGGAAATATGATTGTTAGTGGGAGGTCTCAGTTGCTCCCATGTAGATTATATCATGGTCCAACATGAAATTTACCCAAGTGCCAAAAAAATCTACTTTCTAGGTGTAGCTTGTACAGATACTCTAAGGGTAACAACTCTGGACAAGGTACTGGCCAGCAAGAATTAAGTTCAGAGTTTTTCATTCACAATCCCAGCCAGCTCTGACATGACAGTGGTCATAATATCTTTAAACTCAGTGTTGTTTCAGGAGCAGCAAAAGCAAGAGTTGTTGTGGCAGTGTTTAATCTTCCAAAGTAGATCTTCATATAGCAAGGAAAGAAATTAATCAAATGGTGAGAGGCAGCCAAAAGTGTAAAATAGTTGCAAGTGGTGTGTAATTCTTCAAAGACACTAATAGTAAAGGCTCAAAGCCTTTATGTCATCTGTCAAAAATACCAAAAAAGCTGAGCGGGCTGACAAGCAAAATAAAGCAGCTCAGTACAAGTAAAAAGACGTCTTTCAAATGTTAAGGTTTTGTCTTCAAATGGGAAAGGGGAAAAAGAACATAAAATCTCTGTCAAACACAATAAGGTAGGCCAAAGAGTCAGGCAACAAGCTGCTAAAGGCATAAAACAATTAGAAGATATTCTTTGAAGTGCATCAAACCCAGGAAGCCTGCTGATAAGTTATCCATGCATAAAGGAGTGCCCAAGGAAGATAAAGTCAGTGGAAGAGTGAAACAAATTCTTTGAGCCTTGCTTCACCGAGAAGGAGTTTAAGGAGATTCGCTTGCAGGAGGCTTTCTGTTTTTTTAAGGAGTGAACATGTCGGGGAATTTTTCGTGAAGTGAGGTGTCTGTGAGAGAAGGTATCAGAGCAAGCTATTGAGAAGGATGAAGTAGAAGGCAGGAGGTAATACTTATTGCAGGGTTTTGAAACAACCAGAATGGAAAGTTGCTGATGTGTTGCCTCTTGTGTATAATTCCTTGCCTAGGTCTGCCTTGGTGCTCCAGAAATAGAATGTGACAAATGAGCTGTCAGTTTTTCAGGGTTTCTGTGGAGACTGAGAACTCAAGGGTGGGCATTTTTGTTTGGCTGGTTGTTTGCCAAGGATTAGTGAATGGGACTAGTGAACATGGCTGTAAAAGTGAAACAGTGACAAAGACCAGGCCTGACTCTTGTTGCTGGGGAGTTGCGTGTCATGACTCTTGTTGCATTCTCTAAAGGTATTGCTGAGCTGTTGTCTGGTTGATGCAGTCCTTACTAAAGCAGGGCCAGTTTCAAGGTGGATCAGTTTGCTTTGGGCTGTGTAGTCATGGCCAATTTGCTCAGTGAAAGGAGCTTGCACCCCTCACCCCAAGTCCGTGCAGGGCATATGCCATGCAAGGGGTGGAGGAAGGGATGGGGATGGGACAAGTTTGCTGGTTGTATTAACTCATTTGGAGCATGAAAATCCCAAAGGCTGAACCCCAAAGCCTGCAGAAGAATTTATTTTGAAAGTCTGGATGTAAGTTTGCAGATGAAGTTCAGTACAGACCAATTTCAGTGTAATGCACATGGAAGGGATTGTAATCCTAATTTTCTGTTCACAAAGATGAAGTGTGAATTGACTTTCTACTCAGGACAAAATCATACAGCTTATATAATCGAATGAAAAAATAAGTTCTGTACCAAGATGTGGCTAAGAAAGGACAGGACAGGTTAGGAATTATTAGGAAGGAGTAAAAAAAGAAATAGAAAACACCATAATGCCATTATAAATCCATATTGCTTCCCTCTTCTGATTCAGGAAGTAGTGAAAGTTGCTGAGCTACTAAGAAGGATGTCAAAAGTGGTCAAGGGTATGAAGGAGCTTTTGTGAAAGAGTAAGTAGCTTGGAAAAGAAGTTACTGGAGGGACTGTGGGGATATTCTTTAAAATCATTAGTGTAATGAAGAAAGTGAAGAGGTGAGATCAGTGAGACCCAAATAAAACAGTTGGGAGGCAGCTTCAAAACAGCAGATGTTTGTCCTGCAATACCTAAATTGTGATGCTTATGGCCACTGCGTGTATGTCAGGAGTTTACTCAGGTTCATGACATTAGGCAGTCTGTGGCAGAGAAACTTGCTGTGCAACTTAGCAGTCAGGACCGTTCAGTATCAAATTTTGGGCACTGACTGCTGACAGAGAATTACTGCAGTTGCTGGAAACTGCTAATAGAAACTTCCGCTGAGAAGCATAAGCTACGGCCCATTTGCAGATAACACAAGGAAGCAAGGCCACGTATTGCCCTTTGTTATGTGAAACTTGTAGCATAAGATTTTATGAAACTTCCAGAAAAGAAAGGTTTATGGTGATCCTGTTTAATTTGTGCTTGCTACCCCTGCCCTTGTTAGCCTGACACCAACTACTGTCAGTTTAAGTGTATACTGTATGCATTTAACATTGCTTAGTAGTGGTATCCCTGCAAAATTCCTCTGACATTTGCAGGATTAGAACCTCAGCTTGTATTTTGTGCATCATATATTGAAAGTCATGGTCCGTGTCTAGGTAAAGATACAAAACTAATCACATGTTACTCTTGCTTATCTCTGTGTCTCATTTGTAAAGATTGCTCTTTTGAAACTTGATTCTTCAAAGGCCTACAATGATTGTGATATTGAGGGCATAAACCATAAGGCAGTGTTTACAGAAGTTTTATTGTAGCTTGTGCTGCTACAAACTGTGATTAGTGCAAAATATTTTCTCTTTGTCCTTCGAGACCTCAAGTGCAAAAGCAAAACAACAAATAAGTAAGCTGAAAAGATTCTGGGTACTGAAAATAAGAGGAACAGATTTGTTAAGTTGCATATTCCTCATGTATGAATAGCATTATGCAAAAAATCATACAAGTAATTAAAGAATTTCCTCTCGGGGTTTTTTTGTTTTTGTTTTTGGTTTGGGTTTTTTTCAGAAGTTTTGTTGGAACTGTATGAAGGTTCTTCCTTGTATTAACTATGTGTGAACTCTTACGTTAAGATTGAAATAGTCACTTAAGAAAAACTGAAATCAACAATTAACAGTTAGTGGAACAGAATCCATGTTAACAGTTTAGCTAATGTCAGTCTGTATGTTTGTAAATATATATATGCGGATATACATATCTACATATCTACCTATGTATAAATACATAAAATTATGGTATTTTGTATGTAGCATAAATAATACACTGTACAGTATACTTCTTATTGATATAGTGTGAAAAGGTTTTAAAACTTGCTCTTATGGTTAGTGCAGGATATGTTTTCAATTTCTTGGAAGCTCATGTAAAATCTCTGGTTTTTTGAATGACCTAGAGAAGAAAGAAAGACGTGGTAAGCAGTACAGTAATGTTTGGTTTCTTGATTTGTAATATACTGCAAGCCCACCTTTCTGTTTGCTGGAAATCTTCTGACTCTTTTGTTTGCTTGGGAGCAGATTGCACTAAATCAAGTACAGCAGTCTTTAGGGCAAGGCAAACATTTTATCCTGTTGCAGTTTGGACACACATCCAGGAGCAAATCTGCTTGCATGTGGCATGTTGTTTCATCCCAGGTGCAGAATCTAAACTTTAACTCTTAAGTTATTTTAACATTCAATTGTTGCTATATAGGTTGCTAGCTTTCAAGATAAGCTTGGAAGTAATAATTTTACATATTCCTGTCTATTGAATAATAGGGCAGGTTGCTGTTTGATGGTTTTTCAGCTAACCTTGATGGGCTTGGTTTGTAGCTCTCAGAATATTTCTGGTGTTAGGAATGGAGTTAAGGTGTGTCAAAAGTATTTAAATTTGTCCTTTGTTTTGAACTGCACGTGACAGTGGATGTTGTCTAACCATTGTCCTTTTGCTGTAAAATTGTTAATAATAAAATACTTAATGTTAATACAGCACAAAAGAAGGAAGGGTTGCTTACGCACTTGATTTTGAAAAGTGTGACATGTGGTTAAGTTCTGCTTTTTGATATGTGTTGAGGGATATGTGTGACTTGAAGGGCCCGGTAAGTGCACAGAAGACAAAGCCTCTACTGTAATATTTCTATTGATATTGAATATTGCTTGACAGCATTCCAGGCAAGCCTTTTACAGCTTTATCTAAGCAAGATAATGCCTTTGATGTTTAATAAATTAAGGCAGCAATACATTTAGGTCTTTCTGTGCATTTCATGCATATATAAATAATATATTTGGTGCATGATAATATATTTTGTGCATTTGGTGCAGTGACTGCTCTTTTAAGGTGTTTTGTTGAATCATATAAATGGGTTTTATGTGCAACTGAGACATGAATCAAATGGAAAATACTGAAGTACTGAATTTAATTGGATGAGGGCTGTAAATCTGTAAAATGAAAATTAAACACCCCACCCCAAAACACTTTCCAAATTTTGACAGCATCTTAAAAAGTTTATCTAAAATAAAAATAATTCTGCAACAGAAAAACAGGCAGGAAAGGAGATTAATGTTTTTAAATTACTGAAAGCTTGCCTGCAGCATTTGTAATCCCAGCAGTATTACATGAAAAAGATGAAAGCAAAACTTGAGGATAAAATTGAAACCAATATAAACAAAAGTGAAACTGACTCCGTTGGTTTTCATTTCCCAGTTGGCAAAAATGAAAGAATAAACAGAGAGGAAAGAAGCATGGGAGCTGAACTTGAAAAAATTAATTCAGTTTTACCATTTATTTCATTTGTCATCTAAATTTGACTGCTGCATGGCAGCACTCCCTTAGCAAACTGCACAATAGAGGGTAGGGGATGCACTCCTGTTTTATCCAGGTACCACTTTTCACAGCCAGGGGTGGTCTGGGCAACGGCCTTACATAAGGGAAGTGTGGTGTCTTTTGCAGTCACGGAAGGGCCGTTTTGAAATGCTGTGGCAAATGCGTACAGAAAGTACAGTGGAAGTGATGACATCCAGGATGATGAAAGGGAGTCAGTCATTCAGCTGGCCAGTGCACTTGAGTTTTATTGATGTTAAGATTCAAGTTGTTAATAGGATTGGGTATAAAATACATGGTGGGGGTTTTTTTGCACCCCACCTTTGGGGTCATCCACTTAGATCTGGGGCAGATCAACTGTAACCAAAGATGCAATCTGGTGTCAGCTTTGCTGATGACATGAAATGACTGTGAATGGTTTCACTCAATTTCCACAGATCAGTCAACAGCTAGAATGTACTTTGTGACCTTGAGAACTACCCAGTGAATTAGTCAAAAGATGGCCAAGCATTGGATATCTGTGTAATCTCAAATGAATGTCCTTCTCCTGTTTAGAGTTGCATGCTCCTGGGCTGTATTGACAAAAGGTTTGGGTGTTGATGAGAAGCTTGAACAATCTCTGCTCTGCTAGAGCTGTACTGGGGTGAAATGGAAGACTTTAATTCCAGACATCTAATTCTCACACATTTTAAAACATTGCATTCAAGCATACAAAAACTAAATTCTTTGGATGCCAGAACAATTCTGGAGATTTGAGATTGATGAGGGAAGCCAAAGAAGTTTAGCTTTGTTTAGTTTAATAATATTTATGAAGCATAGATGAGAAATGAAGATGAGTTGAGTTGTCTCACTCTAGCTCAGTAGTATTTTAGGAAACTTCAGAGATAGAAATAGCTGCTGCAGATCACAAAGTGAGGCTGTCTAATTGCTGTTGGTCTGTGGTCAACACAAAAACTTCAAATTAAAAGCACATTTTGTAACCAATCCTATTAACTATTCATATTCTGTATGTCCTGTGGTAGAGGAAAGAGTAACATTTTTAGAAAAACAAGAATTAGACCATACTATTTCAACAAGCGTAAGTACAAGCATTTAATACTTAGCTCGCTTTTAAGTGCAAGCCTTTCAAATGTGTGTACAAGAGAAAGACATTTCGCTCTAAAATTCTCCAGCGTAGAGCACTATATCTGTAATAACTACTTCAATTTATTTTTTGTGCTCAACACATCTGCTTCTTTCATGGTGCTATTTTTGTAACTGTAAATAAGTTCATGTGACAGACATGTTTCCAGCTCACAGTGTGGGTGATTCAGAGGATCCCAGCCCCCAAGTTGTGCCTGCTGTGATCTGTCTGTAAAGAAAGTGTCTAAGTAAGCATGAGAGTGTTTTTTACAAATCTGAAATAGCATATACTTTTCTTGAATACTTTTTCTTTTAAGTAAAGGAGGAATTGCTTTGCTGATAGGGCTGAGTTTGCTTCTCATGGTGAGGTTAGGCAGAAGTAGTTTATGTCTTTTGCTGCCGGATCTGGCTGCTGTGCCTGCGATTAGAAGTTTGGGTAGCAAAGGTGTAGGTGTGGGTTAGCTATTAACTTCAGAGGTAGAAACTGCCCTTGCCCAGACAATAAAACGAAAGCTTTAAGCAAATATAAAATCGCACTTTAGTGTAGTGTGCAAATAGTTTTTGCTGTGTGTTGCAGAACAGTATGTTATACAAACAAAGGTAGCTGTGAGAAACAAGCCCAGTCCGAGAAAGGTGGATTACATCAGGTGCAGGTCATAGCCGGTGAACGTGAAAACTCTTCCTTGAACACATTTCTCAGTGTTTGCTATCTGGAATAATTTTTTTCTGTATCCCTGAGTGCATCTAAAATGTCATTGTCTTCTTGCAATCTTGTCTGAGCCTCACAAGCCATCAGTGTGGGAACAATGAGATTAAGCACTTTCCTTTCACAATGGCTCTTTTCTAATGTGTAGCACCCTTTAAAGCAATCACCCTGCACTTAGGCAAAGGAATGTTAGGCAGGACACTGAGATAAAGACCGCCCAGGCTTTAAAAGGTACTCTTACAGTTTATGACCCTGATCTTGCAGGTAGTTGCATGCATAATTTCCCACTGCTTTCAGAGGGACCCATGAAGGAAACATGCTTCTTAAAAGTTTTAGGGATGTATCCTGTAAACCTAGTCACGGAGCTCATGAGAATGCAGTGGTCTAACAGAACCATGCTGTTGAGTTGCATCAGTGAAGTGATTCTTTATAATTGTTTGAGCTTTAATAGCCTTCTGATTTTCACCAGGCTGGAAAATTCTTTATGAATCAGGTGTCAAATGCTGAGTTTTCCTGGTGGCTTTAAAGAACACAGGGTTTGGCTTCCATGGACTCCAACTGACACAGCTAAGCAGCAGTAGCTATTACGTGTGGGTATTCAGGAGTGGATTCGCATGTGAGCACTTAATTCCAGAATAAAATTGATTCTTTTGAGGGTAGCTGCTCCCCAGCAAGAAATTAATTACTCCCTGACAACCATGCCACCAAATCTCTTGTTGTAAACAAGCCCCGCCCAAACTTGTCCGAGTGAAATACAGGAAAGTCATCACCTCTCTTCTAGGCAGCTTTTGAGAGAAAAATAGTTAGAAATCCCAGATACTGAGGACAAGTCGTGGTCAGTCGTCCAAAGTAACACAAAGCTTAAGAAGAAGACAAATCAAGTATTGGACTGATTATTAATAATCAATTTAATGGCTGCTTTTGAGACTCCTGGAGGAGGTGGCAGGGGAAGTCTTCTGTAGTTATGTGCTGTAGAGTATCTCTTGTACAGATGTGTTGTCATCCTGATGCCACCACAATCTGGCATCTCCCATCTTCACTCTCTGCAATACCTGAGAAACAAATGCAAGAAACCCCCAGGAAACAAAGTATTCTTTTAAAGCTGAAACTAAAGTAATAATTTGGTATTGACACCAGACTTTCAGACATCGACGTTTGTGCAGATGATCATCGTGGCAAGGATACCACAGATATGATCCATAGCAATCTGTTAAAAGCCTGGCCCAAATTCCCAGCTGATGTAACCTTGCTGTGATGCCAGAGAAGTGAATGGACTCAGCCACAGACATTGTGTTAAGTGTCATGATAGTGTTCAACACAGGAGCCAGCACAAAGAAATTTTCTCTGTGGGTATTGAGAGGCTGAAGCCTTGCTTCGTTATGGCTAAGTCCAGAAGCAGAAAAAAGAGCAACCTTCTGGGCTTATTGTATTAAAATAAGATGGCTTTTCTTCAGTGCACTACTAGTCTTCAAATCCAAAGGCTATCTTTAATGAGGCCTGAGATCACTGCAAAATAATAACTCGTGTCTTTGCTGCTGAGGGAGAATAAGCTTTGCATGGAAACCAAAGGAAAGAGTCTGTTTTGATGTGTAATGTCTGAATCCCAGCCAGGGCGTGTTAACACCCTTTGGGTGGAACAGTAATGCTATAGGGCTGATGAAACACACTCTATATAGAGTATGAGTTCCCATTGTACATTTTCCTGGGCATGTTTACCATGCTGTCTGTAATGCTGATTTCAGTACATGTTTGAGTTATTTTTGTCCTTGTTTTCTTTGGGTTTTGTTTTGTTTTGTTTTGTTTTCAGGGAAAGCTGGGTTGGTTGTTTTTTGCCCTCTGTCCCTTGAGGATACAAGGGCTTTTCTTCAATCTACCTTTATGTATCTTTCTTGGGTACAGCAGCAGGAGAGGAGGGCATAATGAATACTTCCCTCCTCCTCCATCTGCCTTGCAATGAGGTGGGCACAATCTAGACACAGCCTTGCAGAGCCTTGTGGTTGGGTAGCATGAATCTGTCATGCAGCAGCCTGGTTTCCTAGGTTTTCCACCACCCCACAAAGCTTTCCCCTAGGCAGCCATAGTCCTGTTGTAGCCCTGCCACATTTCATTTGGGAACCTAGGAAAGCAGGTGAAGTATTACCTGGTGGTTGCCTGTACAGGTTCTCTTAATGGCCAGGCCATGCCTTACACCAGTCTGCCCAGGACCTGTGCCCTCCCACCCTGCCTGCTCTCCAATTCTTGGCTTTCGGGCCTGTCTTGATGGAGTTGCTTCCTTCCTGCAGGCACCAAAGCAAATAAGGTACCACCTTGCCTGGCTGCAGTGTACTGTTTCTTGGGGATGGACAGGAAGGATGTAGTCTTTTCTGCTGTCGCCAAAGCATTAGGAAGGAGCAGGAAAAGTACTGCCATTGCTACAATGTGGATCAAGTGTTACAGCCAACACAGGGGCTGGATCTGTGGAGCAGTTGGCCATGGCAAATACTTAGCACAGGACAAGGGGTGCTTAGTGAGAAGCAAATCTGCCGGTGACATTTCCCTCATCCCTCCCTGTTCAACAGGGCACCACTGACAGAATAATGGTGAGGAGCAAAAGAGGTACCATACATGCAAAATCCTATGTGAAGGCAGAAGAGTTCAGTCTGTGACCAAAGAACAGAATTTTGCTGCAAGTACTGTTCTTTAAAAAAAGATCATGTTTCCTTGTATGCTGGAACAGTCTTGGTGCAGACACAAATACAGAACCCAGTTCTCTGAATCCTAAAATTAGTGTATGGTCTCATTTCAGCATATCTCTTTGGTCACATGGGATGATTGATGCTTTTCTTAACTGCATCAGCCTTAGCAAACAAAGGGAATAGTTTAAAAGTTTGTCAGCAAAGCACAAGTACAAGGTAATTTTGCAGAAAAATAATATTGCCTGTTTTGTATTTGCAGAGAAAAGATAAATAGATACTGTGCAATATTCTGCACGTTCTCTGAGGAACAGATGTTTTTCCACAGCTTTGAGCAAAGGCTGTGGTCTACTTCACAAATATACCTCCAAGATCTTATCCCACCTTAACTTTTCACAACCATTACTAATATTTCCATAGACTGACAAGTCTTTTAACTAGGTACTTTGTGATAGGGAAAGAAGAGCTGCTTTTCTGGTTTGTTTTGTTTTGTTTTATTCCATAGAGATATACTTTTAAGAAAGTATCCACAGGCATAGAGTAGCCTGTGTTTTTGGGATAACCTTTGTGCCTTTTCAATTATCCAGATGCTGCCAGAGTGAAACTGAAGGAAAGAGAACATAGTGTACTGCTCAGATGTAATGCTTGCCATGCTGTTGCTTTCACTTTCTGTCTACAGCTGCTGTAATTCTAGTGAAGAGCTCTTCATTCTCAAAGGTTACACTTTCTGTATGCCAGGAGTGTTATCTCTGTCAAGGAAAAAACAAGTCAGACTTAATAGAATGTTCCAGTGGAGAGTAGGGAGGAGTACAAGCTCTTTATCAAACATGATGGAGTGAAAATATGTGTATATGCAGATTGCAACCAGTTTATAGCTTTTTGGGGAGTAGCCTTCACTATGTTCTTGCAGTTTCTAGTTGCAAAAAATAAGCTGAACTGACCACAAGACTAGCACAAATAGTGCAGTAGTTAAAGCTTTGAAGAAGATCAAAATAATCCCTCCCTAAACTGTGATGTCAGCCCATCCATGGGCCATGCTTCTCGTGTGGGAATGGCTCTTCACAGACTCTCAGTGGCCTCCCTCTCCATGCAAATGCCAGTGAGTTGGGGCTGGTATCTTGCCCACTTGCCGCTGGTTTGGGAATAATTTTATTGATGTCCATTGATATATTTAAGCTCCTACTCCCAAAACGGCAAATGCCCCTAACTGTGGCCCCCTCTAAGAATGAGACAAGTGGTAAAAATAGAGCAAGAAAAGGGAAATGACATGCATGGAGCTACCAGTCTTAATACATCTGTAGGAGTCATGTTAAAAATAGTGGGTTTTGAAGACTGGCTGTCTTACTAAGAATGGCAAGTGCTCATAAAGTGATATCCTAGCAGGTAGTCCTACTTCCAATGTCTAAATGAGCTCATCTTTTCAGATAGGGTGGAAAAATGCTTTCTGAGGTCCCATGTGCAGTTGACTGTGTTTCTTGATTATTCTTCTTTTCCTCCACTGTGGGATGGTGTTAAACCAGAAGAAAAAACAAACAGGAATAATTTTCAACATAGTACCAGAAAGACTCCAACACTGAGTCTTCTGGGAGTATTAAGCATTTTCCTGTGTTCTCCCACAGAGATGCTGGGTGTCAGTACTGTTTAGGTTTAAAACTGTTGTCTAAAAGCACAGGAACAGTTTTGGGTTAAGGGGTTCCTCCCTGTCCTTCCCACTGCTCCTTCCCACTCCTATGCCAGGGTGCCTTCCTCTCTCAGTTGTGCTGTCACCTGTGCCTTTGAGCAGGATGGGAGCCATGGTCTGGGTTCAAACAGATGAAAAAGAACCTGCAGAAAGAGGTGTTGCTGTAAGCCTGCTTAGTTCCTGGACTTCTTCAGAAAGCTGTCCATGCAAAGAGTAGTATTAGCATGCAGCAAAATAGGGATGGGGCTGAAGGGTGATGGAGTATGAGGTGCTTCTTTGCCTCTGGTGGAGCTGGTGCTGCTCCTTCCCTCTGCAGCTCCAACCGGCTCTGCTCCTCTCCCTGGCCACCTCCATCCATGGTCTCTGCAGGGTGGAGGAAGATGGTGACCAAGTGACCCAAGCCAGGCATTAAGCCATTTTTCTCCTGTTAACCAGAGTGTGAAGGTTCAGGCAGGAGAAAGTAACCAGGCTTCTGGAGAAGTTTGCTTAGGCCAGCAGATGTGTACCCACAGCTCAGGAGATCATGGTAGTGATGAAGCCAGTGGGAACTGGATGCCTTGGCAGCTCTGAAAATACTGTTAGATGTGCACTTGCCTCCAGTACAAAAAATACCAGTGGCTGCATGTAGCTTTTTCTAGGTGTGAATGTGCAGGGGAAGTGCAACATTAAGGCTGATCAGGAGTGAGAGATAGGTGCATAAGTGCTTGTGGTTTCACAGCCTGCTTCAGATTATAAATGTTGATGTTTTGTTTTCCTTAAAAGGATCAACCGTTTCTGCTTTTTTTCTGTCGGCTGGGTAAGCAGTGGAGAGAGGCTGGCAAGAAACTTGGCATGCCTGCTATTTTGTAGGGTTCACCTTAGTTTCTGGCTTTGTAGGTTTGTTTGATATGTTCTGATGGATGGTGAAGGTGGCCTGGTGTTAGGCGATGGCCCCTGAAACTTGAGATGGTTTTACTGCCTATTTTGGAGCATTTCAAAGGTCTTTCGAAACTTGAATGATTCTTAATGTCAGGTGATTGAGTCTGTACTCACTGATGGATAGCCTTCAGGTTCTCCCACCTGGAGCTACTGCAATAAGGTTTCAAGTGCACCCAGTAATGCCATTTGTAGACAGACAGGGGCTACTTTTAAGGCACTGCAGAAGTTGATGTTTCTTTCTGTAGAAGTAAATCATGCATTTGACACCTCTGGACAGAGATATGGCACCTTCATTTCCCACAGGCAATTGCTTGATAGAGTTGACTTGGTATTTTCATCAAAAAGATGTTGTTGTCATGCAACTGCCAAAACACCTGCTACATTTTGGCACCATTGTGGTCAGTGCTGTCCTGAGGCAGACAGGTCTGGGGACGTCTTCTGAAGGCATCCGGCTTTATTTTTCAGCAGCATGTGCGCTTAAAGTAGCATGAGGTGGAGGTTGTTTCTTGATGACCAGAAGCACGCTGTGCTTGTCCCTCTGTGAAGGACATAACTCCAGAAGATACCAACTGTTCCTCCAGCTGAGCATCATTGTAGGGTTATTTTTAGCTATGTTTGAATTTACTTTTGGATGAATAGGTCTTGGGAACCACTCCTCCTTTGTCACAAGCCAAATTTCTCTCCTGATTACCTTGGATTAATTTGTCTTGGTGTGGGTGATGGATATAAAGGTGTGTGCTGACAACTGCAGTTGCTAATCCCAGAGGAATCCCAAGGTGCCAAAAAGGAGATGAGCACCTCTCCGTATCCTCTGCAGGGGAGCAGCTGGGGAAGCCCCCAGGGATGTGGGAGGGAAGAGACAGACTGGCTCAGTTCTGCCATTTTGGGCAAGACTGGCTTCCTTCTGATAGCGATTGTTGGCAGCTTTCTTGTTTCCTGAAATGTACTGCTTTTGTACAAAGGCAGCTTATGATTCTTCCATGTTGCCTGTCCCATGTGGGATTAATTGCTGCTGCTTTCGAAGTGACTTTTCTGCCTTCTGTCTAATTTTTTCACTCAGATGGACTTGAAATTTGTTATAGGGGCTCATTACCCAGAAGACAAGTCTGACTGCTAAATGGGAATGCTCGTATTGAATGTTGACTCTGATGCACAGTGTTTCCAGGAATTGTCTCAAAGTGCATGCGTACTTAGAGATACCTTACAAAGAAATGCATCTGTTGCAGATAATTGTTTCTTCCTCGTCAGACAAATAAAAATTTGCTCATGTTTTTAGTACATTGCCATTTGCATTTTTCAGCTTTGACTCAGACTGTAGTTGGGAAGATGGTAGAGATCTCCTGTACACATTCTGTAACCTGGATGAGGATTTTTGGTGCCAAAGGGAAGGGGCTGCAGTGGCACAGCCAGCTGTTTGCCACCAGTCTGGGGACTGAGAAAGCCATACCTGCATCACCCTCGCCCAGAAAACAGCTTCCCTCTTGCACAGCGAGGGGATATGAGCAAGGGCTTGGCCACTGTTGAATTCCTGGGTTTGGCTGTTTTTTCATATCTGAAGTGAACCTGAAAGGGAGCTGAGCAGTTGCAACCGTCTTCTGAGCTATTTTAGAAATTCGTAGTCACTGCAACAGGCTGCAGCTGAAGCACGAGTGACCAACTCTACACAGTAGTAAACAAAATGCTCATACTTCTGCTAAGCGATTAGTGTGAGCATGGCTGCTGGTAAATTCTCTGAACACATCAAAGAACCTTATTGTTACACTGAGGTTTTAATTCCTTATTAGTTTCAGGAAATACATGTCCTCAGAGCAATGAGAGGAAACTTTGAACGTTTTTCTTCCTCTCGTACTGGGTGTGGGCTTGGTACTGCCTAATTGTTAGTCTGTCCCATGCCTGTACTCCCATAGGAAGCAAGAACAAACCCATTTACATTTGTGCCGTTGCTGTGTGCTTTCAAATTTTCTTTCTCTTTTTTATTTTTATTTTTAAGATCAAAGGTAACAAGAATAGTGGAACAGAGAAGTTAAGAATGATGCAGAGAACACAGATGTGAAGAACAAAGGAGAGAGAAAGAAGCTGAGCCCGGTGCAGAGGGGCAAGGAGAAGCAGCAGCCTAAATGCAAGTACTTCAACGTGGAAATGATGGATTGCAGGCTGCTTAACAGGCATTTAATGTGGTGCTTTTATCTGCATCTAGTGCCAGTTGGCACTTTCAGAAGGGTGCCTGAGATAGGTTAACGTTTTTAAAATTTTCTGCCTCAGTTTCAAGACTTTGGACTCTTATGTCAATCATTTACAGCTCTAAACAGGGAAGTGGCATCAAGGTCACGTGTGTGTGTATGTGTAAGAGAGAGAGACTGAGAGAAAAAGAAGTCAGTTTGAGTCTTAACTGAATGATATAAGGTGGCGTTGTGCAGCTAAGGGGTGTGTGAAGCACTCACTTCATAGCTGAACAGCACTGAAATGTAAAATAACAGCTAAAAAAATCAGTGTTGATTGATCAGATTGATCAGAGAAAGCTGGAGGGAAAGGGTCAAACTACTCAGCCACAACCGAAGTGGTCTGCTAAATAGCTGTGATGTAAAATGTGTTTTTATTAGTTCCAATCAAGTTCATGAGACTGAAACAGCTGTTTTAAAGCACTTTGCATTTTAGCTAGTACAATGATGCCTCCTGCATGTGTATTTTTTTCATTACATATTTTTTCTTGGCAAAAAAAGGTCTTGTTCATATGCAGGTACATGGGCCAAAAAGAGGTATCTCCAAGAGCATAACTTTTTATTTGTGACCTCTGATATCCCACCTCTATCAGCAGACAAACTTTTGCCAACATCGTATGTCTTCTTCAGGTGAAGGTTTTCCTCACCCAAGTGTACCAGAAAGGTACATAAAGAAGACTTTATCATTTCAGTTGCTCTTAGAGGAGGCTCACACACAGATCTAAAATAATGATTATATTTACAATTGTTCAGTGCCTGCAAAGCTTGAATAAGTGTACTGTGCAGAGGTGGAGGAGCTGCCTGTGAGTTCTGCCTGGAAAACAAGTAACCTTGCCCCTTGTTCCCTGCAGCTCCTTCCCAGCTGGGTGACAATGCCTGTCGAAAGGATGCGGATGCGGCCCTGGCTGGAAGAACAAATCAACTCTAACAGAATACCGGGGCTGAAATGGATAAATAAGGTAAGAAGGGGGGGTGCATGCATGTGCTGAAGGGGAACTTGATGGCAGTGGCTGAGGTCTGGAGAGATAAATCAGCTCATTCCTGATTTTCAAAGGGGTGATGTGGGGAGGAAGGGCAAAGCTGAATGCTTCCTGCTGAACCTGTTCCTCCGGCCTCGCCTGCCAGATCTGAAGCGTCCTGCTTTGGCTGGTGGATTTGTGGCTCATTTGAAAGCATTTTCCAACTCTTTGTTGTTGAAGTGAGTGTTTCTGGAGACTCTGCTAGGACTTTTTGTTGAACTTGGGAACACATTGTTCACCAAGTAACAGCAGAGGGATGTGATCAAAATGCTCTCCTGAGGTGGAAGACTATGTTCTGTGTTAGACTCTGGGTTGAAGCAACAATGTCCTGTTTCAGACTTGTGTGACTTCTCTGATATTTCCCAGCCATTTTCTAATGGGGTAACTTCTTCCCTGAGGGACTCAAACCTAATATTCCTGGTCCTGAGCTCTTACAAAGTGCTCAAGACACTTTGAGAGCACAAGCGTGAGCTCAGAAATGTCAGTGCCTGACTTGAATTTATTGTGATTGGTTCAGTAATACCAAGGAGTGTATTTGAGACTTTGAATAGTAATAAATTCAGGATATGTTGCATGCTTTCTGCAGTATGCAGGAAAGTAATTCACCGCACTGTAAAGTATGAAGCTGTTTTTGCTACAGCAGCTACTTTATTATTGGAATGGCTGGAAATGCACAAAATCAGGTGCAGAAACATAGGAACTGCCTCTCTGGTAAAGTGACTAACTCAGATAATCTGGTATCCTCCCTATAGTAGTTGTGGTGCTCAGGTGTTCGTTTTTAGAGCTGAAGAATGGAAATTGAAATTATTACTTTTTTTTTTCAGCTTTCAAAGGTAGAAATGCTCATGACTATGAAATTATCAGGAGCCCTTTAAATTTCAGCTACGAATCTTGTTTCTCAGAAACTTCCTGCATCAGTGACTCTCACATGCTGTGGTTGGGTAAATAAATATTGCTTTATCCATTCCCTAGTTAGCTGCCCTGTGAATTTGAGTAAGTCCTTGTTCTTGCATAATAGGGTCACAGCTGAAGAGGAGGAAACCTCAAGGAGAGGAGGTTTTTACTGTTATCTTTGTAATTCGAGTCCCATGTTCAGGTCCCTCTCCTTGAATATCTCTATTTTGGTGTCAGGTTTCCTGCTGACAGACCATATCTGCTGTCCTTTGCTGGGCGTTCCTGCTTAATCCTGAAATAATTTCTCTGCCTTGAGGTTTATTAAACTCTGATTCCCCACTTCTACCCTCTGATTTGGCATCAGTCTGGATTGCCTTTATTATTCACAACAAGCTAATTGCACTTCTGAGAATTTCCGTTTAAAAATATGTAAACATTCATTCCAACAATGGATCATTAATCCAAAAATATTTCTATTTTTACAGTAAATCCTGACCATAAACAAAGCCATGCACAAAATCAATGATCTAGTATCGTGTGTATCACAGCCTGTTCTGTACCCATAGAATCAGCCTTGGAGGCTCTAGGATTTTGGGACTTGTATATTTTAATGAGAGTTTGGTAAAGGACAGTTCACAGTTTAGAAAAGAAGGTGTGTCAGATTATCAAGAAAATGAAGCTCATGTGTGTGCACAGCTTTTAAGAAAATAAGATTTTAATACAAAATAAATTATTACCAGTCTGGGTTGTCATTGGCTGTCTGTTCTTGGGGATTTTTTCTAAACTGAGGAAAGTATTAAACCTCTCTCAGTTAGAAATGACAAATCATGTACAGCTGACATATAATTCTTTCCCCTACTGTCAGCTGATCATTATACCTCCAGAACAAAGCCCTCCTTATAGGACTTAAAAAATAAATACTTGTGTACCTCTCTGGTGAAAATGTTATCCTGCTGAGTGGCATGCAGGAGGAAGGGAATATTTTTTGCCTTCCCAGAGAGACAAAACTGGGAGATGTTAAGGAAATGACAGTTCAGTAGAGGGCATATGTGACGTGAGGAGGGGGACTATGGGAGGTCAGTGTTCCTCATGGATCTGGAAGAGGAAATTAGAGTGGAAACATTCTGAGGAGCTGTAACAGAAGTTGAGAGGCAACCTGCTACTTTGATGGATGCTTGGAGTATTACCTTGAAGATGGATGCTGTTATTTAAGATTTGTCCTATGACTTTGTAGCTCTTACGTGGTCTCATGCTCAAGCACTTGCTCCAAGCATTTTGCGATGCTAGAGTTCCAAGCGACCACAGATCACAGAACATTCTGAGTTGGAAGGGACCCACAAGGATCATCAAGTCCAGCTCTTAAGTGAATGGTTCATGCAGTGATTGAAACCACAATCTTGGTGGTGTTAGCACCATGCTCTTACCAGCTGAGGTTTGATGTACTTTCCTTCTCATGCCTATTTCTAAGAATGTCACAGCTTTTCCCTTTTGGTGCTCACACAGGAGATTGGTAGCAATTCCTGTTACACTGTGAAATTTTTGTAGGTTTTGCTTTTGACTTTAGGTGAGGCTAATTTTTTAACAGAAACATGAGACTCCTACACAAAAGTCCAGAGATGAAATGCTGTACCAGTCAGCACATGGTTTTCCATGTCCAAGAGAAAGCACTGATGGGCCCTTTCCTGTTAAGGTCTTTACTGGGCAGCATTGACTGAACAAGAACTTAGGAAATGTTTGATAATGTATGAAATAAAGAATTAGTATTTAAGTAGAAAGCATCCAGGTAAACTAGAGCAGAACACTCAACTGCATGGTATTGATGTAATCAGCAGTCTTTGCAGGATTTCAGGGAAGATTAGAGATTTGATAGTCAATGAGAAAATCTGCAGTTTCTGTATAGGTGTGTAAATTTGAGTATGTATTACAAATTTTTAATACACATGAATTCTGTAATTTGTATTTGGTATAATTCCTGTGCTTCAAGATGTCTGGGATTGGGAAGAACTTTCTGTAATAAAAAGAAGCACTGTAATGACCACTTAGACTGCTGTTGAGTGTCCTTGCACCTTCTTTTGAAGAAGTGAGTATAGTTGATGATGACAGGATGCTATGTCTGGAGTCTTGTTCAGTCTGCTAGGTTTTGAATTATCATATAGAATGTGAAGTCCATGGTATAACCTCCATAGCATGTTGTAGTATGTTCAAACCTCACAAACTTTTTAATCTGGCCTGTTCTTAAAGTTCTTGATAGAAATTGTTTTTCATGGAAGTATGATAATTTTTTCCCGTGCTTATTATAGTCTATGGAAGAGTAAAGGCAGGGAAGCTTATTCTAGCTCTGATGAATACAGTAGTGTTGTGGACCACAAATAGTGGGCTTGAGGCTTGCTTTGGACTGCTTCTAGTTGGGGGAAGAGGTATATCTGTCAATAATTTACTTATATGTAGAGGGAAGAGTAAAGAGGAAAAAGACATGAGAGAAGTGATGGAACTAACAGTAAGAGGAAGATTGAGAATGTAAGGACTTGAGGGGAATGAGGAACATGTTAGATCAGTGCTTTCACCAAATTAAAAATGAAGCCAAGCAAGAAGGGAAGAATGCAATTCCAAACAAGTAAATGTGAGAGAAAGAATTAAAGACAAGAGTTTTAGGACAAAATACAGGCTTAGAAGATGAAAAGATCACATGGGAAGGAAGGGAAATAAACCTAACCTTGGCATGAGTGAAATATTAACCAGACACACAGGGAAGGAAAGTGGTTGTTGGGGGAAGGGGAAAGGGTGAAGGATTCATCTCTTCTGACTACAGATATCTGCAATGCAGTCATTTAAATGAGAGCTGCCTGTATAGAGGTTTTTGTAGGCAGTAGAGAGAAATAGGTTCTTTTAGGGTGAAATTCAGGCAGCATAGTTCAGGTGGCTGCTGCAGGAGGAGAGTGTGTTTTGCCCTGGAAGTACTTTTCACAGACTGATAATTGGATCTAAACCTGCAGTGGCACAGTTTATAGTGCAAGATGTCTGCATGTGAAGCCAGATAAGAAGTATTTTTCCCAATAGAGGAGAAAAAACAAGTGTTATGGAGCAAGCTCTGTTTATATGGCTTTGCTGAAAAGAGCGTGAAGAGTTCTGAACCAGCCCTGCCGGTCAGGGCAAAGGAATTCATTACCATGTTGTATGACATAGAAGCATATCTGACCCAGCATCCTTTTGGCCCAGTATCATGTGTGCTGAGTGCTTGTGGAAGGGGTGTAGGAAACAGGCAGTTCAAGCTCTGAAAGACATTGGTCTCCCAGAGCTGGAGCTGCATCCCAAAATTATCATGTTTCATAGTCACCAGGGATCTTCCATGATCCCTTGGGGAATCAGTTTATAGTGACACCATGTAATGCATGCCCTAATTTAGATATGTGTTAAAAAAGAAATTTAAAAAAAACCCTTCCTTTGCATTTCTTTAAGTGCACTTCTCATTGGTCTGAAGTTTCTGAACTAAAATTTATTCCGGTATCTTCAATGTACTTCTTCATATGAGTGTCTGGTGTTTTTATCCCCACTGGAGAGATGTCTACAGTTGATATATTTATATGTCTACTTGCTTGGCATATAAATTTGCAAGATCTCTTTTCTTCACCATGCTGGTATTTACTGGCTGAATTCTAAATCCCTTGATTTTGCTCTGTTCCTATAGCTGTTTAGTTTCAGATGTGTTTTTCCTAATCCTAAAAATGTCTGAGCTGACAAAACTACCCTTTGTCTGAAAGTTTAGAAATGGGTAGTACTGCGTGTTTTTCCCATGTGTCAGCTTGGAGAGCTGCCAGGCTCATCTTCCGTGAAGTGGGTTCTGAGTATTTCATATACTTGGGCTGTGTTCTGCTTTTGGTGATACCAGTGGATATTTTCCTGTTGATTTCAGTGACAGCGACGCTGGGCTAACAGGGAGCAAAACACTTGGAGATGCTGAAACTGTGCTTATAAATGAGTGACTTAAGGGCATCAGAAGATCTCTCAAGTCTATCAGTGCTGGCATTTCCTGTTTGTTTTCCCTTCCAGGAGAAGAAGATTTTTCAGATTCCCTGGATGCATGCTGCAAGACATGGGTGGGATGTTGAAAAAGATGCTCCCTTATTTAGAAACTGGGCAATTCACACAGGTACTGGAACTCTTCTTTCTGCAGGACAGTTCTTCACATTGTTTTCCCTTTTAAAGTTACATTTTTCTTCTTTCTTGTCTTTGCTTTTACTGAGACAGAGAATGAACTTAAGTTTCCAGATTTGTGGGAGGCTAAGTGCTTTTTTCATAAGCCTGTGATACTCTCCAGCTTTATGGAAGTGCCGTAACTCATTTGCATTGACGAACACAGCAAAACTTAATTGATTTAAATGTTAACAACATTGGGTTCAAAACTGTCAGGAGTAGAGCACAGTCAGCACTTTGTAGACATAGGCCCTTAGGCTTTTTATGCCTTTCTATGGATTTGAGCCAGACATAATAAAGGTAAATGCTGTGCAAGCTTTTCCATGTTGTTGTGGAGTCACATCTGATCTGCAGTGCCCTCGGACTTTCTTGAGCACAAACTGTTCATCATCTGTTCTAGAAGTGTGCATGAGAATGAGATCACTGCACTCGCTTGCAACCTCAGCTATTGTTTGAATGCTTGTTATGGGAACCAAAGACTGCTGCCTTGAAGCTAACCTACACTGTTATTAGTTTGCCTTAGGTTTTCAATCACTTGTCACGTGTGCCTAACTTTCTTTTCTTGCTTAGGAAAATACCAGTCAGGAGTAGATAAACCTGATCCAAAGACATGGAAGGCAAACTTCCGTTGCGCTATGAACTCCCTGCCTGACATAGAAGAAGTGAAGGACAAAAGTATAAAGAAAGGAAACAATGCCTTCAGGGTGTACCGGATGCTGCCGTTATCTGAAAGACCTTCCAAAAAAGGTAGAGGGGAGAGCTTGTCAACATGAAATGCTGTTGGGGGCATTGTGTTTAGAAAAACACCTACTGCAGGTAGTTCAGTCTGCAAGAAGCCACCAATGCAAGCTGCACATGGTGCCCCAGCTGGCTGGAAAATGACTGGAACTTTGAAACAGCTATATGAAAAATGGGCGACATTCAGAAGAGAGGATCAATGAGATGTGATACTCCCAAGCTGTTTATGGGTGTCTTGTTAAAGCTTATGGAGTTGTGTTCAGAATCTAGTACCAGGTCTCCTTCAGTCAAGGAATATGATTGGGGTATTAGAGGTCAATACATTTAGCTCAGTAGGGATAATTCAGAATATGGTGGCAGACATTCTTATATATTTTTCCGGCAAGGGTACAATTAAACTGCCTCTATCTTGAGCTAAGTGAGAGTAGTACACTCTGCTCAGAACATTAAACCATGAAACCACATTGTTAGTTACAAAGACCATGAAAAACTAGCCCTAAGAGCATGATAATAGTGAAATGGGAAACTGTCTGAATCCCCAGATTTAGGGATTAAATCTCCCACCTACCAGGAGGGGACCTAACCACCAGGTCCATCTCAAGAGTATTTGGTTTCTTTCAAAGTAGAAACAGTGGTTTATTTATGGCTCATTAGCTTTCTTATGGCTTCCTTACTGTTTTATGCAGTAGAGCAATGGTTTCCTTAGTCTTCTGGTATCCTGCGTTGTCTAGGATTCCAGGTGAAAAGATAACCTGCAAACCAAACACACATTGTTCTTCTAAAATCCAATGCAGTTCACCTGTAGCTCAGTTTGCTATTTTCTTAGACTGAGAAGTGAAATGCAGAACTTTAGTTCAAGGTCAGTGTGACTGGAAGTCATGAACAATAGCATTTTTTGAGCAGAATCATACTGTGAAAGAGAGATCAGTGTGCGCAAGGTAGAGCATTTGTTTTGAGACTGTTTCCAGTCTCTTGTCAGTAGTGTATTTTGTATGTTTAGGCATATTCCCCCAGACCATAAAATGGCCCTTGGCAGTAGATGTAAGAACTATAATGTAAGAACTATAAAAGTTCATCTTTAAAGCTGAGATTCTGGGAATGGGGGCTGTAGCAGAAGATTCTGCAGAAAGCCCAGTTACTGTAAAACTCTGACGTATTTTGGGCCTCATATATTTTCACATGCCCTTTTTTTGTGGCATGTGGCTAAACTTATGTGTGGGAGCAAAAGAATTTGGCTGCAAATGTTTCTAATTTTCGGTGGTATCATTTAGTAGAGATGGGAGAAACTCCTGGGACATGTCTGTGCTAAGAGTGGGGTAGAGCTGAGCTTGCACCAGCAAGTCTGAGCTTCTACACTGGGGTCTCGTCAGGTCAGAGCAGGGGCAGTGACCCTGGGGTCTGCCAAGGCACATGACCTTTTGTAAGGGTCACATGCTATGTGATTTTCTGGATTCTCAAGTCCAGCATGTTTGCATAAACCACTTCTGTGTGAATTCTGATATGTATTTCCCTGCCAGATTGCAACCATTGACAAAAATACTTGTTGAAGTTTATTGTGATGTCTTTTCACATTAAATCAATTAACTCCCTTTTGTTATAGCTACAGTGAAAGGGTCATAAATATGATAAGAGGTATATATTGATTTTTCTTCCCGTTAAGAGTATTTTTCTCCCCCTTCCTTCTTTTTTTTTAACAGGTCTTGTTTATCAATTTGTCATTCTTCCATATTTTTCACCTTGATTTTTTGACTGCAGTTGCTTTCCTCAGTCCCACAGTGGTTCTCTTTTGTAGCCTTTTAAAAAAGAAACACAAAGCCAGTGCATTCAAAGTGAATTTTTGACTGCCCAGGCCTTAAGGGAAGGGTTTTACTACTCTGCTAGGAAGTCCTGCCATTTTGAGGCACATTTTGGGGCTATTTGTTGGTGAATACAGAAAGTGTGGAGGCACATAGGACTTTATGAAATCTTCCTTCTGTTGTTGCAGGAAAAAAAACGAAGTCTGAGAAGGATGACAAATTCAAACAAATTAAGGTAAGAAGTGTCTGTTTAATAATGTGAGAACCTGTGAAAACAATCTGTTGCAAGTATTTTTTAATAGCCCCAACAGTATATTGTAGTGGGTATTTGCGAATGCTTGTGGTTTGGTTAAGTAATTGCAGTTACCCGGGATGTTTGGGGTGGTTTTTTTTTGAAATGTGAAGGCTGTTAGAGCTGTGACTTACATCATCAGTGGACACAGCCCTTGTGTTACAATGCCTGGAGGTTGGAAAACTGGCAGTCTCAGCAATATATTTGCCATTTGTTTGTCTCTGTAAGGAGAAATACAGTAATTAAGGAAGGAATGCTTCTGAACAATAGAGCTACCATTTGGAACAATTAATTTCTGTGTGTAAAGCATTGGCAATTCACTATAATTTAGGCAAGGGTGACAAGGTCTGTCAGAGCTGCACCTTGTGCTCATGTTTTGTCATTTAGAAGGCCTCAGGTGTAAAGCTCCTCAGTCACTGCCTGAGATTTCTGCTTGTTCAGAGCATGGACCCAGACTGACGTCCACTGTCCCTGTGGAGCATGGTGTTTCCTAGCTCTCACACCTCTGCCAAGGGCCTCTGCAAGGTGGGCAGTATTACACATCAGCAGGGTTTAGTGCACCTTCAATTTTTCAAAAAAGAAGCAAATATCAGAAATTTCAGCAGTTGCTGGTGGGCTGAGCTTGAGCAGGGTGCTCAGAGTGCTCACTGCTTGTCCCTGTGGATGTGAGAGTCCTGGACCTTACCAAGTCCCTGCTCCACATTAGCAAAGGTGCAAGCAGGTCTACCACCCCACAGATAGGTCTCCTTTCACAGGGCTTTTGGGCAGACAAAATCTGTCATTATAATTTATCAGATTCATTAAAAAATGAATTCTCCATAATAGGAAGGAAATAGAAATGTCAGAGCAGCCCAGATAAAACCAGTCTCTTTCTTTTGAAACAAAGGACTGAACTGAGGCTTAATTTTTATCTTATCCTAGGTGTATCCTTTTGACCATGCAGGTTCACATAGAGAGATGTTTTTTAAATCTTTGTGACAGCTTTCCCCATGCATTTAGCTTAAGCTAGACGTGTGGACACTGAAAATTTAGGCAATTTAACACCATCTGTGCCAGTATCCAAGTCTCTGTGGGTCTGGCACCATCACCTGAGTTCCAAGATGCATATTTGTTTCTGAAGCTTGAAAGTGGCTGCTAAATAAATTTCTCTGTAATCAAGCCTCAGCAAAGTTGAGCAAGTGCTACATGCACAGTGTTTCCATGGGGGCTGCTGTGTTTGCTGTGTTGCACAACACCAGATACACAGGGCTCCAGTGTTCAGCCCTAACCTGTCTCTACAGTTGTGATCCTCAACAGATCAATAGCAGCTAATTTTATCTTTTCCAGCTCTCCAAGTCTTTGACCTGTGGGCCAACACAACTGGTGCAGTTCATCAAAGACCTAGTTGCCATTAACACTTAACTTTGCAACCTTCTGATGTGCCGAGGGACGTTGGGACAGGGTGCATGTTTGCCTTGCTTAATGGCTGGGAAGGTGCTTGTGTTGAAGTGACAGCTCTTTTTGAGTAGATCACAATCACAGTGTGTGACATCCAGGAAAGACCTGTCACAGTGCCCCCAGTATTTTGTCCCAAAGATAACAGTTCGTATGGTTTGTACTGGGATGGACTGGCATCACAGGTCCTGAGGCTCACCTTTGCCCTGCCTTTGATTAAATGCTTTAGAGCAGTGAAAATGAGCGTGGTGTGGACTGCTTTGCACCTCTCTGCAGGTGCCTCTGGCTGAGCAAGAGGGGCAGAACTGCCCTTGAAGGGCTGGCAGAGTAAGACCCGAAGACTTTAGACATTGTAACCAATAAATCACTGAGAGAGTCAATACCAGGGAGGAAGTTGCTCAAGTAGAATAATCCTTTTCAAGGAATCCTGAATTTATGGCATTAATTTTTTTGATGTCTACTCTGAAGGGATTTTTTAGATTCCTACTTGAATGCACCAGGCTTACAGGGATGCATCTTGTGGAAAGCTCAGTCTGTGTAGAACAGGTGGTGTTTTGCCAATGCTTTTGCCCTGTGGTAATGTTTATGATGTGATCTAAAAGGCTGTATTTAGTGTAAACACTTTGGTTTGCTTTCCGGCTTGCTGTAGAGAAAAATTAAGGCTAGAATTTAGTAATTGCTGTACAGAAACTAAGGCTTCCTTTCAGAAAGTGTGAAGAGAAAGAGCATGCTTGGAAGGGACTGAGGATGAATATTAAATAGAGTACCGTTTTAAAGCAGTGTTTCTTCCTTGTTTGTTTCAAATGTTAATCTCTTGTAGTAAATAGCTCACTACTTCCTTGCTTTCAGAAGGCTCACTCTAGATTTGAAAATTTAAAACAGTTTTCATTTAAAAGCACAAAATTTGGAAATGAAGTAGTCTTTGGCTTCTCCTCAGAGAAGTATTTGTTCTAAGACAGTGTCTTGCAGAGAGCAGGGGGTATATGGCAGGCAGAAGAGGTGGGATTTATTACCGTCTCAGAAGAAAAAGATGAACTGTCTCCGGGCTCCTAAAATAAAGCAATTCTGACCCAACTGTACTGTTTTAATTCTAGCAAGAGCCAGTTGAATCATCTTTTGGGATTAATGGGCTAAATGATGTCACTTCTGACTATTTCCTGTCCTCCAGTATAAAAAATGAAGTTGACAGTACAGTGAACTTTGTAGGTAAGTATTACTATGCTTTTTTTACACACTAAGCACACAGGTGACTTCAAAAACCCTTTTGGTCTGCCTGACTTATCTTTCCATCAGCATTTTGCACTTCAGGGAATGCCACAGTTGCAGGCAGGTTGACCCATTTTTCAGTAGCCTAGGCCATGCAGGGTTGTGGTTGCAGATCAGCCCCACCACCTTGCAGAGACAGTGAGCAGTACTGTGACAGTGTGGTGGTTCCCTTGAGAGTAAAGCACTTACAGGCACTCTTGGTCAGCTTTTCCTGATGTGGACTTATTCCACAGGATCATCCTCAGACATGAGGAGACTGTAGCCAATGTCATGTGGAGGTTACACTGTAGTCAGGTGGCAGTTTCCCATTGCTTAAAGCAGAGGTTTGTACAGAATAACACTTTATTTGGGAGTTCAAATCAGCAGGCAAAATGGAGAAACTTGGTTCTTTTTACTGACATCTCCATAACGGAGATAGTTCTTAACATCACTGAGCTAACAAAAAAGGATCATCGAAGACTGCGTTTAGAATCCAGTATATTAGAAATTAGCTGTCATCTCAGCATGTGAATAATTGGTCCTCGGTGGAATAATTGGACTGGGTTTTGACAGCTCTTTTTTGGCTGAGGTTGTCATTGCAGCAAGAGCTCTTAGTAATATGACCCACATACCATTTTGTCTAGAATTCCAATTTTAAATATGACAAATATGTTAGTATTCTGCTTGGAGAGATGGCAGAAATCTTGTGCAGTGGCTATTTTTGATCCCCGTTTCTTAGGTCACAGGGCTTTGCATAGTCATTCCCCTGAAGTTCTTGTGTGGCTGAGGAGTCTGTGAGTAGTTTTGTTCTCTTTATGGCAGTTCATTTAATCAGCTGTTGCTTTGTAAGAGTGTTAGAACATGCGTGTTGTTCCTACTGTTAGGAGTTGAAGGAGCAGCACTGTAGTGCTGTTAGTGCTTCCTGTTCACTGACTGAGGATTGGATAGGGAACTGTCATCCAGTGATGTTCAGTTATTGAGATGTGAGGTGTGCTGCTTATCCAGACTGGAGAAAGAAGTGGTTATTTGGGATTGCAGAAAGGATTTTAATGTAAACAGGGAGGAAAAGGTAAATTAGAATTGTTCTGCAGAGAGGCAGGAAATCAGCTGGAGGGGATGAAAGACAAAGAGCACCTGCAGAGTTTCTGACATACGTGCAGCTCACGGAAAATTGTGGCATATTGCCCAAGAGAGCAGTAGTTTCTGCTGTGCATTTTATCTCTCAGGGTGGGTAAGAATTTGTCTGGTATTGAGGAAAAAGATAAAGCAGTGCAGATGGCCTGGTCATACCCTGAGTAGGTTGTGCAATATTGGTCTCTCCCAGATAAAAATTAACCGTGTGTGCTCTTGCACCACTGTCACCACACTCAATAAAAAGCTGGTTGTTTCAGAACCAGGAAAGGTGAAATAAAGGGAAAACGAAATATCTGAAATGTGATTGTAGTAATTGTAGTGATTCAACTTTTAAAAAGTCTATCCAGTATGTATGTCATTTTCTTTATGCTAGCATTGTTCCTTAAAATACACATCTAAGTTTTGGAGATTTTCCAGTGGTTACCTGACACTTCACAAAGCAAAATAATATGCAGCTATTCCCTGGGAAAAATACCTGTCACTTTTCTTTTTCAAAAAGCCCTGCCTAAAGACATAGTGCAGGAGTGGATTGTGTTTATAGACACATGCATTCCTGTTCATTTATCTTAGTTCATGCTGGAATAGATGCTGTCTTTTGATTTTGTCAAATTTTATAGTTAGTGTACTCAGGTTTACTTAATAGAAGAATTGCAAGATCTATTGTATTTCATTGCCTACATGTTCTTTCCCTCATGGATCAAGAAAAAAATGGACTGTTTGAGCAACACAGCATGGTGTTTGTACAGAATTTAGCCTTATGATCTTTTTGAAGCTTAATGTTCAGTGATAGAGTATCTATAGCCTTTCTCTTAGGTAACCATGTTTTCAGGTTAGCCATCCTGAGATGGCTCCATCTCTGTGCATTCTTCTGATCTAACTTGTGGCTTTCAGTTCTGTGCTGGATTAATGCATTTGTCATGTGTTCACACTGCTGGGATTAAAGGAAGAGTTGTACAACAGAGAGGAAATTCTCTCAAGCAGCTTCAGAGAAGTGAGCTTCTGGATTTCATCATAATTTTGCTTTGCTCAGTAACTTTTTGGTACCTTGGTTTATCAGGGTTTATCAACCTTTTTCAAAAGGTTGTCATGTAGAACAACTAATGTCTGCGAATCCTTTCAGGACACTTGGAAAGCATCCATGGTTGCTTCATTCTGTAGAAATAAGTAATGCTCCTTTGATATTAAATTTCATGTGCTCTTTTGGTATTAAATATCATGTGCCTGGGGGAATAGGAAACCCCTCTGTTGATAAGTAACCAAACTGTATCTTTCTGTCACAGACCATGGGTATTACAGGTACAACAGTGGTGTTCTACATACCATCAATGGCATTGCAAGGGTCAGTGAGAATAAGCATCTAATTGGAGCAGAAATTTTTCATAGATTCACGTCATGTGTACATCAGAGTCCCACAGTGCTTTACTTGACGCCATGGTCAGGTTTTTGCATGTCAGTTCTGGTCTTCTGTTGTATAGTTTACATAAGAGCACTCATAGGCCATGGGATGTTGGCAGCTTGCTCATTGAGGATTACAGATTTCTTCAGAGCTCCCACTGAAAGCAGGTGGTAAACATGGAAGAAAGTGCTGAGACAATTGAAGACTCAGTCAGATACCAAGCAGGCTCCAAGGACAGGCTCTTAGAGAGTCAGCAGTGTGGAGATGTTATCAATAATCAATTTTTTTGTTTCTAACCCCAAGTTGTAGGACAGCCTCACCTTGATGGCAGCAGTGAAGAGCAGGTGATAGTTGCCAACCCTCCTGATGTTTGTCAGGTAGTAGAGGTGACAACAGAAAGTGATGAACAGCCCCTGAGCATGAGCCAGCTGTATCCTCTACAGATCTCCCCTGTCTCGTCCTATGCAGGTAAGCATCTTGTCATTTCTTTACACTTCTTTTTCTCCTTTTTCTGGAAATGTTTGGAAGACACTGGGGGAAAGAGGGCTTTTCCAGGGTAGCTAACAAAGATTCAGAAATGCGTAGTCATCTGCCTTCTGAATTGTTAATGAAACTCAAAAACGCACACTCCTCTGCTCATCTCACCTTGGGAAATAATGTGACAGATCTGAGTTTGGAAATGCAAGCTGCAGATTTTAGCCTGTGAGTTATGGAAAAAGAACTTCTTTAGATAAAATGCAGAGGTCTTTTAGAGGGGGACTTTCATTGCTACAAATTACATGCCCCCTACCTTATTAGAGATTAAAGGTCTTTTTTGCTTCATGTTTACTCAGTGTACAGCACAGTGTGCAATGCTAAGGGCTGCACTAATGATACATATGCAGATAGGGAGCTGTGGGCCCAGGGTGGGTGGATCTGTCTTGCTGCAGATTAGAACAGCCATGTAGAGACTGATAACAAGTGAACTTGCAAGCAGCAGAACTGTGGACATCTGGCTTCCAACGTCTGCCTCCCATCTGGATTCTCTGATACCTAAAAAAGGGACGAGATAACAGCCTTACCACCACCAGTGAGGGTGGTAATGGTTTCTCTTTTCATCCGGCCCCTTATTTTCATATAACTGTTAGGAAGTTAAGAGTCGTTGGCACTCATTTGTCCCTTATCCAAGTTTGACAGTGTCCTCAGAAATTTTTAGGGGAGAACAGACTCAAATGTACATATGGGCGTGCCATATAGAGTCCCCACAATCATATAAGCCTTATTTCGTAGGAAGCAGGATAAAACCACATTTGAAAGTAGAAAAAGTTTCAGATCCAGTCTGTCCTTTCTGTTTTAACTTGATGCTGATTTGCAAGCTTTAGGAGATTGGGTAGAAACACAAATGTAATATTTTAAGGCAAACTTAAGTATATAATGTTCTCCATGCATTTTATTATTTTACACATGGTTTTGCGTTTGTCTTATTAGGCTGAAATTACTTCCAGACACATTTTTATAAAGTGTGTATTTAGTAATTTTTATCATTGAGACCAAGTGAAAAGTATGATCTTTTGGATCGTCTCCACTGTTAGTCTCACACATGTTGATAAATGATTATGCTTCCCAATGTGTTTACTCTGCAATGACCAAAGCATTTAGAAGATCTTTGCAAAGCATAAGGCAGGGCGATGTGAGAGTGCTTAAATTTATTAGCAACAGGGAGACAAGGGCCTTTGAAACATTTATCCTCTTTACAAGTGTGTCTCGGAAAGCTTTTCCATCTATGTGAACATGACAGTGATGCAATCTTTTAGCTTCAGCAACAGGATGCAAATTTTTGAAATGCAAACAGAAGTCATTGTCTTGGTCTGGAAATCATGGTGGCTTCTTGGTCTGGAATGATAGAGGGGGGTGGTCTGATGACCACCTTGATATGAGCAAATTATGACCTACCTGCCCTAAAGTCATTACAACCAGCCTGCATAAGGAAAATGAAGGATGATTGAAATACTTCTGCTACCCCTTATGTTGTCTTAGTTCCTTGGTAGCTTTCAGCTGTCCTAACTTATACCTGGACCTGCTAGCCCAAAACTCAGGTAACAATTTCATGCCACTGGCATGCTTTTGAGTGCATCTCAAGGCAGCTCTTAATGATCCTGGCTACTGTAGCTAGGGGCCAGTAAGAAGTGGAGTACTGCAATTGACACAGGGCTATAGACCTCCTGAGGTCACTTCCAGCCTGAATTGTTCTATGAACAACTTCTTTTTTTTAAAGCATGTATTTGCCCTTGAGGCCATGCAAGGACAGATGTCTGTGTGTTAGAACCCTGAAATTTCTAGAATGCTCTTGCGACTATTTCTGCTTTGTATTGCTCCACACAGACCTGTACAGAACCACAGGAACTTTGGCCCTGTGCATGTTAGTTGACTCTGTCAGGTGCTACTGGCTGAATGGCAGGAAAGAGTATGACCATAACAGCTGTGCAGGAACAGTTAGTTGAGCTCTTCTAAAACAACAACCAAAAAAAGTAGCCAGAGGTATCAGCTGTCCTACATAAATCTGGTTTATTTCAAAACATCTCTGGTTCCTTTCTGAGGTTACTCAGGCAAATGATGTGAGTCACCCTTGTGAGCTTTTCCATATTTCCACTGATGTCTATGCAATCCGTTGTTTTTTAGTACCAAGGCTGTTGTCAACCGCCTGTTGTGTTTGACACTGATTTAAATACCCTTCTTGATAGAAATAACCTCTCTAACTTTCCATGCCTGAGTGGCCAGCTATCCTGGCTTTGCTAACTATAGTGCTATCTCTTGCTCAGCATTTTGTTATGTATAAACACCAAGGATGGATTCCTTTTCAGCTGCATCACTCTGGTTTTGTTGCAACATGTTTCTTCACGTCAATGAATATCTGTTACTTGTCTCTGTGTGGATTTCTCTTATTGATTCTATCTTCAGGGCCACTTCTCCTCTGCACATTTTTTCCTCTCCTCCCCCCAGTATGGATTAATTAGCCAGCTTAGTCACATTGGCACATCTGTCTCAGCCTGGGTCAGTGAATGAGAAGCCCTGCAGTGCATTAACTTCACAGGGCCCCACAGTCAGATTTAATGTTATGAACTGTTCCTCTACTTACTGCACACTGCCATGGAGGCTCTGGCGCAGGAGAGTTGATGGCTTTGGGAGTAGCAGACTGGAGTAGCTGGTCTGGAGTAGAAGGATTTTGGGTACAGTTTAGATCCTGGGGTCTGAAAGAGTGATTCAGCCCATTGGTTTACAGCCCTCTGCCTAAACCTACTGCTTAGCCAAGCCTTGAGAGAATGGCAAGGTACTGCCAGTCTCTCTGAAGATGTGCAGGGGCACGATCCATAAGGCATGATCCGTACACTCCTAGCACTCATGTTAGGTCCAGCGCAGAACATGACCTTGGTATCTGGAAAGGCAAGGTTGCAGAGGCTGTGCAAAGCAGTTTGCATGGACTAAAATGCATAACACAGAGCTGAGAGTGAAAACTGGGGCTTCAGAGCCTTCTTGCCTGCTATGATAACTCATCACATCATTCCTTGAATTGTGTGATTTCTTGTGGATGAGCCCTATCTGTGCAGCCCTGCTGCAGGGGTTGTAGTGTTGGTATCCTGATATATGCCTAGGGTTATCCTCCCAGGAAACAAAACACAGTGGTTCAAAACCCCACAAGCTGAAGGAAACTTGCAATTTAGGCCTCCACTGGATTGTTCTGGGCAGCTGGCAGCTGTGCTGAAGGCAGCAGCCATCACTGCAGACTGAAAAGAGGGGTTTGTGCCCTGTCTCAGATGTATGTGAGGCACAGCAGTCTCAGCCACCCACGGGCCAGGAGCCTGACCCTCAGACAGCAGGAGACCTGTCTTCAGACACATGTGGGCTTAGAAAATACAGTAAAAATTCCTGGATTTCAGGCTCTTCTGCAAGGGAGGGGTGCAGCTGCAGGAGGATGGCTGTCCTGCTGGAGCTGTGCCCCTATATCTGTGCTCTGGTTGAAGTGATGAGGGTGAGGGACGCCATGTGCAGTGTGGGAGCTGATGGGGCTGGAGATTGTAGTATTGCCACTTGCTCAAGGGGTGGGTAAAGAGCTGAGAAATAGGCTGGGAACTGGTAGCAAAAGCAAAACTATACCAACTGTACCAGAATATACCAACGGTAATGAAACCCCAGAAGTGACAACAAGCCCTTGAGGTCACAGGCTGAGATAACAGTTCATGAAACAAAACCACATTTATCTCTTCCAGGGTGTGGAGTTGTTACTGATTTTTCAGGGAGATAAAAATAAAGACTTGGACAGAACTTTGTCTGTTGCAGTGCCTGAAGCAGCTGTAGATGACAAGGGAGCATCCCCTTGACAGGGGGCATCCCCTGCTTGCTGGAGACTGCCCAGAAAGCGCAAATCTACTTCTTCCCTCTCCATTGCTGTCTTTTCCAGGATATAGTTGTGTTAACTGTGATAATCATGTGAATTTACCCCAGTTGTTCAAGGCAGCTGTGCTGTCCAGCCCTGCTGTGGCAGGGTCTCCATGCTTCTCCATTGTTTTCTGGTTGTTTGACTTGACTCTGTTTGCTTCCACTTGTTGGACATACATCAGGCCTCTTGAGCTGGAATTTGTTACTATAGATAGAATAGCATGATTTTCATTTTTGTTTCTGTTTTGTTTGACAGAAAGTGAAACAACTGACAGCGTTCCAAGTGATGAAGAAAATGCAGAGGTAAGTGCTTTCTGGATTTTTAGCAGTTTGGAGCAAAGTCTCAAGATCCCTGTCCAGAGTTATTTTTTCCCCTTCTCCATTTGCAACTCTGTCTACCAGTGGAATATTCATTTTGATAATAGCTGGGAAAGAAAAGCAGACCAGGAAGGTTCAAGGGAGACAGACATTTGGATGATTGTCACAGAATTAATATCTCTACAAATTCATTTCTCCTCATCTGTCCAAACTACAAGATTAATTTGCATAATAAGATGTTCTGCAGAGCCATCAACAGTGCCAGCTACTTTGTTAATATGATGCATTGACATTGCTGGGTAGCGAGTATTTTATCTTGGTTGAAAGCACACTCACTTTGTTTTCCTTAAATGGCACCTGAACTCATGTAACTGAAGGAAATGCTTACACATATGATTGAAATGAAGCTTGAATGCTTGAGGTATGTGTGGCAGGAAGCTTTCCTGACAAGTCTGTTGGGTATTGCTGGGTGAAAGAAATCCATGGGGAAAATAACCTGCTTTGCATGTACACAAAAACACCATGGCATGATTATTTATTTTGGGGCTGCCATCAGGCAACCAGACATACTGATCTCCGTGGGTACTTAGAGGCCAAGCTCACTGAGGGCTCTTGGATGCCCTGTGCTCCAGCTGCATTTTTGCATAAGGCCTTTTGCAAAGCTCTCTCCTGCTGTGTCCCCTACCAAAAGCTCTCTGGATCCTGCTTCTTGGAGGACCATCAGTTGTGCATCTGTATAATGACATAGCTAACCCTCCTGGTCTCCCATGCTTTAGCTGGGGTGGAACCCATATGTAGACTGCCAGCAGTGACTCCACAGACCTCCTTTGACAGAGCATGCATCTGTGGTGGGGAAACAACTGGATGTTCATCTTTCCTTGGTGAACTTCTTCACCATCAAGGGACAGTGGTTTCCCAGCAGCCTCACCTGGATTGCTAGTTAGGGTAGTGTTGGGTCTCTGTGCCAGCCTCATAGCAGAGAAGATGCTCTCTCTCTGGTACAGAGAGAGTAACAGAGGACAGCTCTGTTACTGAGCTGACGTCAGAAAAGGAGAAATGGCTGAGAGCAAAGACATTCTAAGCCAGTGGCTAGAGGCTCAGGCTCTTAGAGATGGGGTAATTCCTGTCCAATTTGTGGATATTTCTATCTTCATCTTGTTACTTGGAGTACTTCACAAAGTTGTGTTCACTCATGCAGTCTTCCCTTATTTCTTCCCCCATTTCTAGGGACGACTTCATTGGCAGAAGAAAAACATTGAAGGCAAACAGTATCTCAGCAATCTAGGAATGAGGAACACTTCTCATATGCTTCCCAGCATGGCAACTTTTGTAGCCAACAAGCCTGACCTCCAAGTCACCATCAAAGAAGAAAGCTGCCCACTGCCTTACAACAGCTCCTGGCCTCCTTTCCCAGACATCCCTCTGCCACAAGTAGTGTCCACAGCCTCCACAAGCAGCAGCCAGCCAGACCGCGAGACACGGGCCAGTGTCATCAAGAAAACATCAGACATCACCCAGTCAAGAGTCAAGAGCTGCTAAGCCTTTGACAGTGTGGTTTTTTAGCTTTGTTTTGTTTGGTTTTGTATTTTACGTTTCTCTAAGAGAGGTTCATCCCTTGACGCACACAAGACAAATCTTAAGGTAAAGCCTTGGCAATATAAAACATTGCTGTGTCCGACTCCAGTGCCGGAGTGTTTTTAACTCAGGACTCCAGCCGTCAGTCTGTATACCTGAACCCATATTCCAAGGTTGCTACATAGGAAAACAACCCAAGAACTTTGGCCCACTTGCAGGTTCCAGTGTTTCATAAGAGGACCAACCGACCACAAGGGAAGTGGTGCTGCTGCGCTTCTTGCTGTCAAGGCTGTGATGGAACTGAAAGCCTCAGAATGGGAGAGAAAATGTGAACTAGCTGGAATATTTTTAAATAAAGAAAAATCTATTGTGAATATTGTACATAGTGCAGTACTAGCAAAGTTGCAGTCTGCTTCTGCACCTTATTAAGAAAGCACTTACAAAAGGCCTTTTATTACCTTGCTCTACTTAATGGCACATTGAAGGTCCCTCTCCACCTGTATTCTTTTCCAAGGCTATTCTTGCTAAAGTGTCTTTAAAGAATAGAGGAAAGGAAAGGAAGATAAAACTTTCCATGTGGATTTCATATGTTCTGAGACTGCTTTCATCATGTTTGTTTCTAATCTGCTATGCTTGAATGCCGCGTGGTACAATAGGAAAAAAAAAGAAACTTATTACAGAGATATTATGCAAATTCCCAGATTTAAAAAAAGAAAAATACTCTAATTCTAACCAGAGCAAGCTTTTTTATTTTTTATACAGGGGAATATTTTATTCAAAGTAAAATTCTAAAGTGAATATAATTTTTTTTAATCTTTTCTACAGCAAAATTTATAATTTTAAGATTCAGTCCTTGGTTATCAGCAGTTATGACATCCTTGTGGCACATTTTTTTTTAATTTTGTAAAGGTGAAATAGCTTTTATGAGCTCATGTAGCAATCAGATTATCCTGTGGATTGATAATAAATATGGTATATAGTTAAATTTTTAATAATCCTCTCGTTTGTCTCTCATTTTTAATCTTTCAGGAGCCCCAGATGGCATGGGTTTGATAGGTGAATGTGACCTCTCAGAGTGAGCAGTTAGTGTAAGCTGCCTTTACAATTTCTGGAGCACCCATCCCACAGGATGGGAAGTACTGTGCTTGAAGCAGCTCAAGGTGGAAAGAGCAACTAGAACTGAAAGGTGACTTACTCAAGTTTGTACTCCAATGTAGAGGTTGGGAGTTGGGGCACCTCTTCAGTTGTTATACAATGGCTGGGCTTATACTTCCCCCATTCTTCACAGATCTCCATGTCACTTGCTCACAGTTTCCTCGTCTGGAAAAATTTCTTTTTTTTAGTTTCAACCAATAGCTTATTTTTAATGGAATAAACCAGAAATCAAGTAAATATTGTCCAGGGCTTTTAACATTACTGCATGATGGCAAGTTCTGATTCCTGGAAAGCTGTAGACTATCTAAGTAAGGCTGCAGGATAACTTGCACAGTTGTGGTGGTGGGCAGGCTGTGTCCATTGCAAAGCACTGTGCATTTTGGGCTGGCACTGGCACAGGCAGAAGTTGAGAGCACTCACCTTCTTGCAGCTTCTTAAGCTATTGGATGTGACACAGATTGATTCAGGTATGTAAAACATGTGGACACAAAGTGCCCTTCAGCTGTGATTACCATTCTCATACCAGCCTGACAGATGGGTGAGCTGAGAGCTGTGTATATTGGGCTGATGAGCAATAACATTCACAAAAATGGCTGTGTCAGAGGGAGACATGTTAGCTGGCTAACAGAAGGATTTTGCTGTGTTCTTAACCTGATCCTATGGTTCCACCACAGGTCTGTATGAAACTTGCAATTTTGTCACCCACTGCCTGGTGGCCTGGGAAGACAAGGTCAGAGCTTTGGTTAGGGTTGGGAGGAACAGGAATGCCCAAGCAGTATTTGGAGCAAGACTAAAATCTTGTAAGGGTTAAAATGATGTATGTAAACTTCTGAGTTTCTGTCCTTTTTATTTTGTTGTGCCTTTACCTTTCCAGTGGCTCCAGTGGTGGGGGTGAGGCTGAGCCTAGGGCAAAAGTCTGGGCTGAGGGAAAGAGAAAGCTCAGTTGTGTGGAGCTGGAAAACATCATGCAATGTAAACGAAGTGCTGGCGCTCATCTCCTCCTGAGGATTATTTAGTCTGTAGACAGACAGTCTCTCGGCCCTGGCATGGGTTTAGCGTTAAGGGTTTAGGCTGAGGGAAAGCCCAGAGGTTGGGCTGTGTGGGGTCTCTAAAGCATCTTAGGAAGTAAACAGAGCTGACTCCAGGCTTCTGCTCTCCTGGAGACATGACTGCTGTTTCCCTCTACCATGGCTTGCTCTCTCCTCACCGTTCAGATCGGTGATGTGAACTGTGGGCGCATCTCTGCAGGCCTTCAGGCAAGCAGACATGTCCTGTGCATCATGTACTGTGAGGGGCAGGGGGCTTTCCTCCTTCCTAGCGGCAGTCTGAGCTCCCTGCCCCTCACCCACAGCACTGAGGAAGCATCTCAGAGTCCTTGTGCCATCTTGCAAAGCCCCTCAATGTCTGACCTTGAACAAATGCTCCCTGATCTCAGTCCTCTGTATCCACATGAGAAGGAACACATTTGCTCTTTATGATGAAACACTTTGAATTTCTGAGTTTCCAGGGCTCACTTGGGTGTCTCCATTGAGCCTGACCCCCAACAGGGCTGCCAGAGCAGAGTGAGGGCTGAGCTGCCTTTTCTGTGTGTCCTGCCTGACTTGCCTTCAGCAAGCCTGGCTGGTCACTGGGGTGAGAAGATGGTTGCCCAAGGGCTGCCCGAGGTATACAAATGCTTGTTTGCAAAGTAAACTCCCACTTGCCAGGAGAAAGATTTGCTGCTCTTAGCATCATCTATCTGAAGCTTAGGAGTAGGCAGCAGGGAAAGGCAGGCATCTTCAGCTTAACCCATGAGTTAAGCTTTACACAGCTGAAGAAAGTTACAGGATCACATCTCACCTCTGATCATTCCATGGGAGAGTCGACACCAGCATGCAGATAGCCAGGCAACTTAGCTTGCTCTCCCCTTGATCCTGCAAGGAGGGCAGCTGAGATGCAAAACCACTGACCCCCACCCTGCTCCAGTAGCTGAGCAATAGGAAACACACACACACACACACACCTCTCTGGGAACAGTGCGTATGCTTGGTAAATTCCCCTCTTCCCAGGGCTTATGTGTTTGAAGGATTTCCAAGCGGTATCCAAGCATGGGAGTTACAGTATGTATCCATAACACTGATCTAAGAAATCTTTTCTATACACCTTGAAAAGGCAGTGACGCCTTTGCAACTTGCTTAGACCAAATGCACGGTGGGGTGATGTAATGCAGGGTTTCTTTGGGCTGGGATGTCAGACATTCATTCTGAAATCCAGGGTTCAATTGCCTTTGTTTCCTGTACTTGCAGAACTGGGCTAAGTCATGAAAAACATCCAGCCTTTAACAGCATAACTGCCAGCTCGGTTCTGAAACCCTGGGAACCAGGTGTCTGCCCATTAGCACTACAAGCAATACCAGGTTAATCTCATGCAATTCTGTGATGTGCTCAGATGGCAAGCCTGCAGGAATCTCCCTGATGGGAGGCTGGGAGGGAGGTGAGGGCTAGGCTCTCTCTGGGCAGCAACCACACAGCTTGTGGTCAAGGCACTGCCCATGCACTGGCAGTTCCAGCAGACTCCTTCAGGGAGCTCAGCTAGCAAGGAGCTGTGATACTAAGGTCTCTGGCAAAGTCTGTTTCCCTAGAAAGGGATGTCCACAAGGTGGGAGAAAAGTCATCAGGGGAGTAGCAGAATTAGAGAATATAGATTTACTTGGCATCTGGGCTGTGTTCAGAGGTGCTTCCTGGGGTGGGCATATTTCTGAAGCTCCCCTGTTTAGGTTAGGGCACTCACACAGCCTCCCTCTCTCCCACCACCCAGTCTCCTTAGGAAGTTTCTAGAGAAGGGTTACCCTTCACAGCAGCTTCTCCCTCAGTGCAGTCCTAGTTAGAGCTGCTTTTTCTATCCAGGCACTTATTTTCTCAGACCCTAAGGAACTTTTAATTAGTAGGACATGTCTAGTTGTAGAACAATTTGGGTCAGGCAGAGAGGGGACACAAGCTGATGGGGTGCAGCATGATGATGCCTCATATCCTTCATAAATCAGAGGTTCAGTCTGTGGAGCTGAAGTCTACCAGTGTTATCAGCTGGGGATCTGGCTGCATGAGGTGGTCTGCAACCACAGAAAGATGGTTTGAAGTCTGAGAAAAAGCAAGGAATGGCAGTATTTAGCAAAAAGGAAATCAGCACAGGCTCCTCCTGTCTTCGCAGATTTACCGAATTGGAATCATTCCCCTCTTACTGTGGATGCCTTTGCCTTCGGCTATCACCAATATCCATCATCTGAACTTGTGACACTTTTCAACATCACCTGAAGTTAGCCTACCTTCACCTAGAGAAGGAACTGAAGTATAAATAATTATCTACCACATGAGGAAAAAAAGAGATTTACTACAGGGTCTTGGGGATTTAAAAGATGCAAGTCTGACACAAGCCGTGAGGTTAATTTTACATGCTCTTCTGCTCCCATCCCATACATACATAGTTTACTGAGTGGAAGGTGCTTCAAGGTAGATGGTATTTCCATTGGAGGAATATATATACACCTGTGTAGGAGATGAATTTGCAGAGAAAGCATTTAAGGGAAGCTGGGTTGGATCTATTGCCTTGCCCAGGAAAGCTTAAACCAGGCATGTCATTTTTTTGCAGGAAAAGTTATGAATGATTGTAAATTTTTTTTTCTTGGTTTGGAAGGGGCCAAGACTACTACTAAAGGACTGCTCTGAAGGTAGGATCACCCTTTCCATAACTCAACTGAAGTAATAGGAAAAATGAGGGAAAGCATGAAAATAAATGAACTAATGTTCTCAAGCATAAATTTATCCAGGTGTGCCTATGAGTCATGTAATGTTACAATCCAGGTTCCTTCTGGACATCCTCCTGGAGCTTGGCAATATCCTCACACACAAAAATATTCAAATCCCATTCAAAATGATGAGAGCTGAGTCAGTTCAAAATTCCCCGGGATGAGGCCCTTACTCTTTTTTCCCCAGCAGGTAGGCATGGCCTCAGTTCCTGTTTGCATGTCACCACCTGGCCTCACCACTCCCTCACCTGCCTGCACACATCAGCGTCTGGGCAAGCGGTGAAGCGTGGTTTACAGCCTGATGCACTTGCACCTTTGTTGGGAGCTCCTGGGAGGCAGTAGCCATGCATAACCTGAATGTCTCTTTGCCACAGGACTGCAAAATACATTCACTCTGCATTGGGATATATGGGAGAAAAACGTGTTTGTAGGAAGTGTGAAAATTGTCTGTGCCAGTGCATGCTTTGCCTTTCCTCAGGGCTCCTTGGAGCCACCAGGTTTGATGAAGGGTTTCTGCCTGGGCCAGCAAAAACCAGCTGGGTCTTTAAATCTATCCGCTCTCACCCAAGATGTATCTCTTTCTCTCTTCTTTCTCTCCCCCTCTGCTTGCAGCTAGGCTTCACCCAAATTGAGCACAGGTGCTGCTACATATCCTTTGCACCAGACTCTTCCTCCCTGTCACTAGCTTGGGTCAGACACCTGGCAGGGGAGCCAGGAGGTGGCCGTGGTGTGATGGTGGCGTTAGAAGGGTATGGACTACAGCCAGGGGCCAGGACACCCATCTCACATCCTTAGATGCCTCGGGGAAACACTTCCTGCCCCTGTGCCCTTCTGGCATCATCCCACTTGGTAGTGCGGGTGGCAGGCCAGGTTAGCTTCATCCCTGCTGCTTTAGGTTAGCTGCTTTTGCAGTCTCTGCTAATGACTTTTGTTGATTGGATTTGTTAGAAGGGGCTAGTGATGGGGATTGCTGGCACATGTTTCCTAAGCATCGTGTTTCTTAACTGGAGAGGCTGCACTGTCTGCCTGCTGAATGCTACAGCAGAAGAAACAGCTCACTGACTTTTCTGGTGAGTGCTTCAAGGGGGATTTCCACTTCTGCAGTAACAGCAGCAGGTGCATGATGTTTCTGTCAACAATAATGAAAATAGTAGTGGGGAGGAAGGAAACCATGGGGACCACAGATGGTAAGGAGGCAAAGGCAGTTGCACTAATGCTTGGGATGCACAAAATTCAGCCTGTGTCTCTGTGTGCAGCAGCTTTAAATAACTCAGCAAAGGCATAGGAAGTCCTATCCAAGTTTGGTGTACTACTTTTTCATGAGTAGATCATGATAAGTAGCTCATTCAGGCTAGTTCTGCTCTCAATTACACACCCATGGACTAAATAATTCAGCAGCAGCTAAAAGGTGTTTCCAAGCTTCTTGTCACTGACAAGAGCTGCCCAGCACTGCCAAGCACTGCCCAGCTTCCTCAGTGAATTTGTGTTCAGAGCTGATTTTGTACTGGTGCCAGAGGGTGAAATGTCAGTGGAAATAGCCCCTTGCTTTATAAAGGCTAATATTGGTGTAGAGACAGTGGAGAGGAATCTGAGTTACTGGTTTTATTTTAATTTTGTGAGGAGCATCTCTCTCAGACCCCTGTGCTGTAGGTCTTCTCTGGAGAATACTTGATAGCACCTGCTATGGTAATGCCTTCATTCCCTCTGCTCATTTGATGTATGGTTCTTCAGCTGATTTATGCACCTCATCCTGCCTTTAAACTATGATTCTCCAGACTGTTTTTTTAGGAGAAGGTGAACTTCTAAGGTGTCCAAACCCAGGTAGCAGGATGGGGATTTGCCAGGGTGCTGCACTATTAACCCCTCAGTTTCTGCCCTGAAACATGGGGGAGCAGCAAGAAGCTGGGTGGGTGCTATGTGCCCATTTAAAGATGTTATCTCTCGCACTCAATGTTGTCAAGTTTCGGGTTTCAGTAGCATTTTTACTCTCAGGCAAATTTTTTTGTCTTCTTTTTTGTTTTTTGTTTTTAAGAACTTGAAAATATACTGCCACACAAGTCACTGTAACATTTGAAAGGCCATTTTTTGTTTCTGCCGCACATGACAAGGCACAGGTCTGTGATGCCCAGCAGATGGGATTCTTTTATGAACACAGCTCTCTTGAGGGCAAGAAAATATAGACATATAAACAGGGGTGTGGGTTTGTTTCTGGTGCAAGCCCTCGAGAGCTGATGGCTGTTTAAGTGTGTTTAAGTGCCTGTGGTGGGGTCAGTGCCTGGGCAGGCTGCACTCAGCTCCTGGGTGGTCATGGCATTCATGTGCACATTCAGCCACCTGGGTGTCTGCAGGGCTGCTGCAGCCCAGCCCAGCTCCTCCTGCCTTCCTTTTCGTTTTCAGCTTGGCTTCCCCTCACAGCGTTGGTTTCTTTAGCTGGGTTTTGACCATTTCACATGTACACTGTGTGACTCCTGCAGCTGGAGTCTGCTTCATATCCCTTTCAGTCTTTTCCTCCTTTGTCCCTCCTCCCTGGCTGCCTTCCTGCCCTCTTCCCCCACTGGTCTCCAGAGCCCTGCCAACCCCCATCACCCCACCTTCCAATTTTCTCCAGCTGTATGACTTGGTGCTTTCATCCTTTCATAAGCAGCCTCCAGCAGCGCTCTGGGCATTTATAGGGAATGCTTCAATGCTGTTCCACCCTTGGGGCAGTGTGCTGGTTTTAGCTGGGGACAAAGTCTTGGACTGAATGAACTTCAGGGACATTTTGTGGACATTTTATGGACATTTTACAGGGGTGGTCTTAGGGGAATGATCTATGTTTATTTTATCAAAAGATGTGAAGGGGGTGGTGATTGATTAGGATGTATTGGATGATGTGGGATCTAAGTATGACAAATGGTGTGGGATAAGGAGTGGAGAATGTGCTGGTTTTGGCTGGGGTAGAGTTGATTTTCTCCATAGTAGTAGTAGGAGGCTACGTTTTGGATTTGAACCAGAATTGCCCATTGTGCCCCTTAAGCCTTTTTGCCTCCAGCAAACAGCCACGCGATGAAAGTGGCTGAACCAATTCACATGGATTACATGAAACACAGCATGGGGCAGCCCTGAATCAGCAGTGTGGGGCTGTCCCCTGCCCCAAAACACTGCCTTGCTCCTCCCAATGCAGTGCATGAGCATGACTTGAGGAGGAGAGCACCCACAGCCCACGTGCCTTCGGGGGTGCTGCACCTTCCTGGGGTGTGCTGGGTACCCCACTGTGCACAGCCACATCCCTGCTGGAACGAGGGCAGAGGATCCTGCAGACCAAGCCATTCGAAATGTCTTTCCCTAAAAGCTGTTTCCCTGAAGGTTTCCGCTGCCCCGTCACATGTGGTGTGAGTCATCCTCGTATTTGCACTTTTTGCAGCTTCCTTTTGCGTTTGCCATACTTTGCTGGAGAAAATGAGATAATTCCTGTTTTGCTAGAAGGCCTTACAGTGCCATGGCTCAGTGCATTTTGGGAGAATATTGCTACACCAGTGACTGCTGCTTGGAGACACGAGTTTCATGGTATCATGGAGAGACTTTATGCTCATTTGATGTTTATTGGTAGGGGAAGATTTAAAGGGAAAATGTAAATTATAACCTTGAGCAAAGCTGATACAAGACATCTTCATGAGCATTTCAAAGGGTTCTTCTAAAATGAATTATATACAATTAATTATACGGAATAATAGAATATCCTGAGTTGGAAGGACCCACCAGGATCATCAAAATCCAACTCCTGGTCCTGCACAGGAAGCCACAAGAGTCACACTGTGTGCCTGAGAGCTTTGTTCAAACACTCCTTGAAATCTGTCAGGCTTGGTGCTGTGACCACTTCCCTGGGAACTCTGCTTGTGTGCTCAACCACCCTCTGGGTGAAGAAGCTTTTCCTGATATCCAGCCTAAACCTTCCCTGACACAGCTTTGTGCCATTCCCTTTGATCCTGTCACTGTCACCAGAGAGATCAGTGCCTGACTCTGCTTCCCCCCACAAGGAAGTTGTAGACCACCATAAGGTTTCCCCCCAGTCTCCTCTTCTGCAGGCTGAACAAACCAAGTGACCTTAGCTCACATGGCTTTCCCTCAAGGCCTTTCTACACAGAATGAAGAGTTCTAAAATGAATTGTGTGTATATGTGGCACTTAGGGACGTGGTTTTGTGGTGGGCTTGACAGCGTCAGGTTATGGTTGGACTTGATGATCTAGGATTAAATGATTCTATTACTAAAATATAAGAGCAAGCTTTCTGAAAGAAAAACCCTGAAATATCATTTTAGGATCAATTACCTAGAGATCATCACCCTAGTCTGCCATGCCTTGCCCCTCAGTTGTTCTGGGGAGGCTGCCTGGGCACCCACATGCCCTGTGCCAGGCTGAGCACATCCTCCCTGGGGGAATGGGATGCACTCAGACATCCCAGCCAGCTCCTGCCACAGCTGGAGAGTGTCAGTGTGGTGCTCCCTGGTGGCACAGCAACTGGTAAATGTGATCTAGGGTGGTCACGACACTAACAGCAGGGCTTCCTCCACACAGCCAAGTGGCCAGCTCTGCTGAAGTTATCCTCACCTGAGCCGGTTCATTTTATGCTTTTACACTTTCAGGTTCCAGACAGGATAGAAGAGAAGCAAAAACAGAGCAGCACGATAGATAGTAGGGAATTACATTTACAGCAAGTCCACATTTATTCATGGAAGTCTGGTTAACTAGGTTCTAAAGAGTTTTACTCAAATCTCTTAAGTTTCCATCTGAATAAGGTCTTTAAATGCAGACAGATGATACTAAATCAAGTTCACTGCAGGCTTAGCTGCAGGAACAAGTTATCCCATCCCACTGATCCACTCTGGCTGTCTGCAGCAAATGCTAATTTGAGGTAACATAGCCTTGATGAAGGGGAAAAAAGGGGATTAGCCAAAGGAACATCCATCCCAGTGAGTCAGGGTGAAGTGATTTTTTATTTAGATGCTTTAATTAACCAAACATCATCTTCCTGTGTTAGAAGCTTCTCTCTGCTCTGTGGGACTGAGAGCATTCAGGTGCAGGACAGTGGTATCCATGGCTGCTTTGTCAGAATTATTACCCCTCTCACTCTCTGCGCACATAACCACCACAGTCCTGCCAAGCTGAAACAATGTCCCAGCTGGGTCACTTCAGGTGAAGCCAACAGGATGTGGACTGGCGTCCCTTCCCTTGGCAGCAGCACAAACAGCCCCAGCAGCACACCAGGAGCTGGTGCCTGTGGCCAGATGCATGCTGTCTGGCAGTGGCTGGCACCCTCTACACAAGAGGTGCTTTTTTGATTGTGCTAAATGACACACAGTGCCAAGCCACTACATTGCCTTACAAAGGAAAGCCTGGTTTCAGCAGGCATGAAGTTGCCTGGGTTATTCTGTGGATCTTTTGGAAGTTTCTTTGTGTGCTGGCTTGAAGTAAGTTGTTACAAAGATAGGCCTCAGCTTTAAAGAGGAGTGTGAGGAAAAGCAAGCTGCCTGCCCCAGGCCAATTGCGCCCAGTGGAAGGAGTGAAGGCCATCAGGGGTGGCTGTCAGGTACAGCTCCTAAGCCTCAAAATGGATCTGAACCCTGCTGGAGACCAAGGATGGAGGGAAGTGTGCATGAGGGCTTCTAGAGAAGTGCTGTCGTGGGGTCTGGGTAAGGATGTCCTGCCCAGCACCTCTGCTGCTTTTTCCAGTGGCTTTTGTCGATCTGGAGACCAGAATATGATTTGTCCCTTAGAGCTACAACAGCTCTCATGGTATACCCCTTAATATGTGCTAAGTAACCCCTCAAGTTCCTAGCTGGGGCAGAGACAGCAGCAATATTCTCCAGGATATCCCCACATGAGCTCAGATGCTGCTGCCTGGGGTACCTCTGCATCAGGGACACAGGGTCTGAATGGCCTTACCCGGACATCCTCAGGCTGTGGGAACTGCTGTAACTCACAAGCCAATTCCATTTTTCCTTGACACCTCTCCCTGCAGCAAACCAGCTGGGTTTGGCCAAAACCCAGATCACCCTTCTGAAGGCTGTGTCAGTTTGTAAAGTGTGGGGACCCTCTTTATTGGAAGGGTAAATCATGCCCTTGGGTAAAAATTTGTGCCAAATTTGTGCTGAGAATTTTACCTGCCTGATAAAATTTATTCGGGTTGGTTGAGGCCAGTTCTTCTGGATTTTTGGCAGAGGCCAAACTGATGATGACCTTACTCTTAGTAGTGTCCATGGCCTTCAGCTTGGTTTGAAGATCTTTTACATGCTCCTTGTTGTAGCAGCAACACCTTTCACAGAGTCCTTCATTCAGTCAGTAATGTCCTTCAGCTGACAATCTGCACGCCTTCTTTCACATCCAGAAAATGCCAGTAGCTGCTTTTGCCGCAGCGCTGCCCTGGAAACTCAGCTTGATTGTTTCTCTGACGGGAACCCCACATGGTCTATCATCTCTGCTTTCCAGGATGCAGGGCAGAGCCTGCTCACCTTGCTCCCAAGCTGTTCACTGTAACTGTTGAGCCACCAGCAGAGAAAGAAGACCCGGATTCTCCGCGTAGCATAAAAAGAGAGCTTTTATTATTTGATTCCAACTTGTATAGATTTTTCAGAGGTCACTCAGATTGGTCAGTCAGAAACCTCCCCCTAGGCCTGATTGGCCAGGCCTGAACTGTCCAAATCTCGAGACACTGTTTTTAATAACATCCAAACTTTATCTTTGTTTATAAAACACAGGAAAAGATTCTCATGGGAAAGACCTGTGCTAGCCACAGTCCACCTTCATGCTTACAAATAAAACAGCATAAATACTTTAGAAACTTTTTAAAAGATCAAATATTATTCCTCTCTGACCCCATTTCTATTTAAAATCCTGCCAAACTGGGTGTCTCCTGCAAATATGGGTGCAGTCTGTCACATGGGCAGTACTTCCCAATAGCACTGAGCTCAACACCATTTTCGTCATGACTGGGCAGCAGTTTTGGGAAGTCCAACCACATCTTCCACTGGGACTGAACTCTCACTCTGCTTTTGTGTATCTCTGGTAGGTGTTTCTGCTCTGCTTAGAGTGAAAATTTTTTCATTCTGACTGAGTAAATATGTACTCAGTGCCATGACATTGTTCCTTGGGCATGGGCTGTTTCCAGCTGATTAATTATTCCAGCCACGTGGTAGCTTTTACAACAGGACGACAGGGATGTGAGTCAGATTGCTGGCCTGAATGGACCAGTATCCTGTCTCCAAGATTTTGGATAAGTATTTTCAACCAGATTATTGGAGCCAGGGCAAGTTTAGAACAGATTTGTCCTTGGTGAATCCCCCTACCATTTGCTAATCAGCATTTTGGCGAGTTTATGAGCTGGAGGTTGTATCTGAGCAATTATTTAATAATCCCAATGGACACACCTTGCACAAATGGGCACTCTTAATATTCCCTGACAAAGAGTTTCTTCATCCAGATACACGTTGTATAAAAAAGTACTGCTCTTCAACTGCTTCACACTAATTGCCTGATAATTTAACATCAAACTGCAAAGAGACAGTGCATGCAAATGCCTTGCACATCTGTCCTTCTAAGCACGCAAAGAAAAAAAAGCCCATTGTGTGCAATGAACAAACCTGTATTTGAGGTTTTTTTAAAAAGCTTTTCTTTCAGACCGTTGTCTGGTCTTCACTGAGGAGTGTTACTTTTTTTCAAAGAGGAAGCAGGTGCTTAGATAGGATTTGTTTTTGCAGTGAAGGGGAATTGCAGGACGCTTGGCCTTAGCTCAGCCCCACTTTGCCAGGATCAGAAAGCCCTGTTCTCAATAGAGCTGGGTGTGCTGAGCATCCCTCCCAACCTGTGGGGTGGCTGCAGCCAGCAGCCCCTTGCCATGGGGCACAGGTGTCCATGCTGTGTGTCTGTGCCTGCACACACGCTGTCCCCACAGTGCCAAGGGCAGCAGGCTGTCTTCACGTCTTCTACTTGATGAAAAGCAGAGATAAGAGAGAATTTTCTAAGGTGGCAGTCAGGGGCCATACATGGTATTCTGTACTTGGGGAGTCTTGAAAGCTTTAGCAAAAGCCTAGACTTGACATGGGATGGGAAGGGGGAGGAGAGGAAGGCAATACTGACTGTTTCTCTGCCCTTGTCTTAGGCTGCAGGCTTCTTTTACCTTTTCTTTCACCTTTTCTTTCCAACTTGAGTGAAAGTGGCCACTGGGTTGAGAAGCTTTTGAGCAGGATTTACTATCTGTTATGCCACCTGCTTCTCCACAAACCTGGCAGAATCTTTTTTTGTTTCTTCTTGTTATTCACAGGCTTTTCAAAAAATAAACACAGGTGATCAGTTTTGACGAGAGGTTAAACCACAGGGGCAGTGTGCTCGCCCTCCCTCACCTCCAGCAGCCCTTTGTCCAGGCCTGCCAAATGGAAGGGAGGAGAGAAAAGAAACAGGAACTTCTCTTTGGAATTGTATCATCCCAAAACTGAGAGAAGAACTGAAAGTTAAATAAAAGGGACTGTTTATAGCAAAGGCTGTTGAACTTCCTAACCTCACAGTGAGCAGTTCCCATGCTACAGTCTGTGGAGGCATGGCTTGATTCAGTGGCAACAGTTTCAAGTCATTTTTCCCGTCACTAATTTTTATTAATTACCAGCTGGTTATATGAAACATTCCCTTGGTGTCTTCCAATGGGAAGGGAAATCTCAGACTACCTCTGGAGTGAAATTTAGCCAAAGAAAGCTCCTTAAGTCTCACTTTCTGAGTTACTAGGGAAGCATAGGTGCAGCTTTCTACACCCACTGTGCTTAGTATGACATCCTACATACATATCCGAGCCCAAAAAGAATTAGCACTTTGACTATTTTTCTATGTCTGCATCCCTTAAAAAACTCTGGCACAGCAGAAGTGTGGGCCTGATTTTCAGATGAATGGTTCACACAATTTTCACTTACGAAGGCTGAGAGCAGTGCAGTGGGAACTCACACCCAGGAAGACTTTCAAAAGTGGGTGGGTGGTGAAGTTGAATGGCAAGTCAGGAAGATTTTAGCATCAACTGTCGTGCAAATCTAGCTTGAAATCCTATTAAACTCTAGGAAGACACATGTTAGCAGGTACCAGTGACCACACAGGTATCACCAGGCAGTTGCCAACTCTGCTCCAGTGGGAAAAGGACTTAGGTTTCCTCTAGTTTCATCACTGCATCTCCCAGGTGTGGTCAAAACCAATTTTGGTCAAAAGAGGAAACCTTGTTTTCAGATTGCAAAGGGGAAAAACAGGATAACCACAAGCATTGTTCTGTAGTGTATATGACTAATCCATAAAATATGAACAGAGTTACAGTTTCCATGGGAAAACAAGTGAAAATTATGGCATGCTACCCCAGATCTTCCATAAAGTAAAACTTCTGTGTGATCTAGGGGTCAGAAAGCAGTGCCTCCTCTCAGAGAGGCTCAGGGTAAAGAGTTTCTTGAAATATCAGTGAACGGTGCAGTATTGGGCACTTGATAAGCTTCCCATCATCAGGATGTTATTCACATCTGTTGCTCTGGGAATAAGAAAACATTTCATATTCCTTAGACAAAACTAGGCTAAGATGGAATTATAGCTGGGAGCAGATTAATAAACCACAAGTAAAACATATTACAGGACTGTAGCATTAATCTATCAAAACTATGTTAAAACTCTAGAAAAATCAGACTTGCAGGTATATTTAAATGGAAATGTAAACACATGAACACAGAGAGACATAGGCAGCTAAGCATGACAGGGATGATTGTGCCTCTGTGAGCATGGTGGCAGTCCAACCCCACAATTTTGGGGCAGCACCTCATGGGATATACCCTGTTTCATCTGCTCTGTGTTGAGCTGAGGGCCCTGGGACCTTGTTCTTACACAGTCTTTCCTCCATTTAAATGACAGTATATGCGAAAAATGGTGCTGATTTGTTTTCATCAGGTCTAGATATTATCCCAGAACTCTCTCACTTTAGGTGGTATAGACACTAAAGTGTGTCCATCCAAATCCCCTAGGTTCTATACAAGGTTAGCTACAGCATCTTTATACAGGAACTATAATAATTTAAATGTTCCCTTCATTTATGTGGCCCAATGTGAAAAAAAGAAACTGAACAACTGAGCAGAGCTTTAAAGTTAGCTAGCCACTACCAAAAGAGGTATCAAGACATACTAATCGCCAAGCTGCCTATTAAAAAGTGTATTTATTAAACTAAAGGATTTAAAATTAGTTCCACCAAACTTTTTTACAGTCCACCAAATCACTTCAGCACATCCTCGGTGTAATGGAAACTCTCATGTGTTGAGCATTAAATGCATACCTTTGTGCTTGGTAGCATCCTGGCTTGTCAGAACAAGCACCACTGTGGCAAGTGGGCTGGTACTGATGGCATTGGTGTTACTGAGAGAGAGCTGCAGGACTCAGAGGCAGCTGGTTCAGGCACTGCTCTTTCCTGGAGATGGTCACATTTTTAATTCTTTAATAGACATTATATTTTATCATACACTGTAAAAGGTTCCTGTATGACTTGCTCTAAAAGCCCCAAGTACTCCACTATGTACTGAAATAAGGAGTGGATTACATACAAATAATACTAAACAAACTCATTAGCACTATTTAAATTTTACTGAGTGTGTAGTAAATGTGGAAGGGGAAAATACAGGATTTGCCATGTAATATAACCTTGGAAATGTAATAAATAGAAGGACTAATTGATCTTATTGACTAGTAGATTATTTCCAGGACTATAACTGTAAATGCACTTGCTCATATCTGGATGTTTCTATCCAACTGGACCAGTGGTCCATCTGCAATACAGACATGCATGATGTGGCCAGAAATGCCAGTACAGGGCTGCCCCAGTACTGGTTCAGTCCCAAACACAGCCATCTAAGAGGGGAAGTGTGCAGAGGTGCCCAGAGGATGGCTGGGGTGTCCAAGCACCTGGTGATGAGTTGTCAAACCCTTTTTGTAACAGAAGAGGCAGTGATGGGGAAATATGCAGGAGGGGGAAATCTAACTCAGAAAATTGCCATAAGGGGTGAGTACAACTGCTTAGCTTTAGTGGCAGGTGTTATCTGAAGCGTTAAAAAATACTCCAAAACCAACAACAAGGTTGTACTCCACCCTCCATCAAAGATCCCTTTTTCCCATGAAGATAATTTGTGATGCCTTGAAGGTGGAGTCATACCTCGCCTTGCAGAGGGTAAGGCTGATAATCCTTGCACAGCATGGCTGTCTGAGCATAGCTAAGATTGATCAGAGAGCCACAGATTGCTGTGTCTCAGTGTCACCACAGGGCTTTGGCACAGCAAAGCACATGGTAGAAAATTAAAAAAAAAGCTTCATCTAGCTATAGAAGTAACAGGTTGAGGCTGGACAAGAATACCTTGCTATTTTTCTTTCATCTCTTTCTGGCAAGGAACAGCTTCCTTTCCCATGACGTCCTACCTTCTTCCACCTCATCTGCTTGAAGAAAAACTAAAACAAACAAACAAGCAAACCCACCTACCCCCAGAAGAAAAAAGCACCACCAGCAACCCAAAATAACCAAACAAGCAAATCCTAAACCTAAACAAAAAGAGTGGGGAGATTCTGATGCAACACAGTTGAAAGACACAAGGTTTAGCTGCCATTGCTGAGGAAAGCTTGCCAGCCAAAATACAGCTCGGTGTGCTGATAGAGCTCTCCACCTCGTGGCATCAGGCCTTGAAGGCATCAGGTTCTATTGCCTCAGGTAGCTGAAGTCACCTTGGACGAGGGATGGCTGCTGGTGGAAACACAATCCACAAGCCAACAAGGGCACCAAGTTAAACTTTTCAGCTACAGCCCCACTCCCTAGGCAAAGGCCAGGGCAGAAAGGAGGACTGCCCCTGGCTGCTCACTATCATTTCTCCACAACCTGGTCTTTCTCTACAAAAAATGCCACCAATTTCAGAGGATTGTCTATGGTAATCTGTTCCCCACATCTTTTTGTGTCTTTCTAGTTTGGTGGTATGGTCTCCATACCACCAAAAAGACCTTGCCCTACCCCTTCTTCAGCTTTCCAACCATGCTGCCACATTGACATTTTTATAAATTTATAAAGAATTTATATCATCTCTTCATTTTAAAAAGCAGTTATATCCCTCTGGTATTCATGGGAAGATAGACACCAAATCTCTTATTTTCTGATGTCCAGACATACCTTATGGTTGGTTACATAACATACCTAGTTCTTTGACCCAAATGGGTCCCTCACCCAAATATTTACTCTTGGCTGTATTTACCAACAGCATTCCACCTAGTTCATACATAAGTAGTCAGGACCATCAGCTATCCCCCCAGCTCCAGTTCTGCCTGCTGACTGACAAATAATCTCTCCCTGCCACACAGGGATTTCTTCAAACCCAAGCCTGTAATAAACTACTTTGAGGTTGGAGTTTCATGTCATTTTCAGGTCAGACTGAAAAATGCTTCTAGTAGCAATAAAAAAACTCCCCACCCTCCTTTCTTTTAAGTTTAAAAGCTATCTCATCCAAGCTGTTAATGTTAAAAACCTCTCACTCCCTCTCTCAAGTGGTTTGATGGAGTTTTTACATCTCTATCTGATCTGCAGGGAGTTTTTCCAGGCACGTACATGGTGCCTGCTGTCCCTGGGGCAGGTAAGCAGAGTTGCTTCTTGACTGCTGGGCTTCGCTTCAGCTCCTTTCTTAGAAAGTACAAGCCATGCAGAAAACCTTGCTGAAAAGTCACTGCACGCCTTAGAAAGTGAAAACCTGCTCCTGGGCAGGGCCTGAAGGTCTGACTGTTATCACTGCTCTGCGAAAGCTCAGAGGCAGTGGGGATCCCCGTAGCCCTGGGGAGGCAGTGCATGGACATGGTGGGGGCAGAACACCCCAATCCCACCCCAATCCCACCCCAATCCCAATGCCACTCCTCTGGCCTCCCGTATCTTCACTGCAAGCAGCTAGTGAGCAACCGTCATGCAGTTTAATCTCACGTCATGTTATGCAGCAGTGACAGTTTAAAAATAGATTTCTTGGTGCCAGCCCAAATTTCCTATCCCCTGATGTGTGTCTGAGTCTGGCTGTGATGGACATGGAGGCAAGAGCTTTGCTCAGCAGAGCATGAACTGAGCAACTTTTCCTAACTAGTTTCTGCAGGTATTTTGAAGGGTGCCAGTGAAGGTGCTGCTGTGGATTAATTTCTGGAATTATTTCTGGATATTCTGGAATTGAAATGTATCTCTAACAAAAGGCTACAGGGAAAAAGAAGCACAGGGACCTGCACTACTGCAAACTCTTTAACAAAGTGGATTTAGATGCAAAGCAGATGTGTGACCAGAGTACACAGATATGGATCATATGACACTGATGAGCAGAGGCATCCCCAGCAGCAACAACACCTCTCCAACAGTCCTCAGATGAGGTGTAAGGAAGAATCAGGTATGGGTGCCCTGAGGTGGGGATATTTCCATCCCCCTGTCCACCAAAACATTTTTACCATTTTTAAGCTTTCAGGCTGTGCTGCTCAGCTTTTGGAGAAACCAAGATATGGTCCCATAGCCCAAGGACATCTTACTGTTCCCTGCCAGGCTAAGAGTGTTAAGATCATTCTTGCAATGAATATCCCCACGGGAAGCTTGTCATGGAGCAATTCTGTTCCCCATGAGAGTGTAAGACTACCCTGTGACCTACTGGCACACACCAAAACCAGTATAAAGTTTGGAAAAACTGGAGTTTGCATCAGATGGTGACTTGAATCAGATGGTTTAATGAGAACAACAACAGACACTGCCTGTTCTTCCCACCTCCCATACAACATAAAGGTTTGCAGATGGTTTATGAGATGTTACGGTCTGTGCCCTGACAGCTGCAAGATATTCAGGTTGTTTATAGAGAGTAGAAGAGAACAAATTCAGCCCTGGCCCCTTCCCCACCTACTTGTGAAGCTATATGTGGAACAAAGCATATAGTGTTTGCACTGAACCTCACTTCCACTTGCAGAGCTGAAGACAGGAGGAAACAAGAGCAGAAGACTGCAGGACATGAATACAAATGCAGAGGTTCACTCGGGGCATCTTTCAACACCCCACTCTGTAATACAGCTTAATCTTTTCACTGTTATTCTGATCAATACTTCTTTCTAATATGATCTTACTGGAGAGAAAATAGACTTCCTGAGGGGATCTACAACTGTGCATCCAGCACAGACACACTAAAGTATCTCTAACCTCAACATGACAGAAAAAACTCTGCCAACACCAGCCCTTCTTGGGCTTGTCATCACTTGGCAATTTTTGGTGTTCAGACACGCTGCTGACAGAAATTGTGTGAGTTGCTTAAACAGCTCAATCCAGAATCTGTGCTCTGGATAATGCCAGTGAATCATCATCAGACTTTTCTGGGAAAAGGTTTTCACCAAGGTTAGCCAACAGAGCTGTAAAGTCACTTACCTCAGAGAAAAATGTCACATTTAAAGCAGCAGAGGGAAAAAGTCTTGGCTAAGTGAGGCAAAGGCTTGAAAACTGACCTTACCCTCTGAGAGAAAGGGATAGCTATCTTGTGCACTTCCACTTGCTGTTAAATAAATTAGACACAGCAAACAGTAGCATTTACAGAGAATTCTGCCTGGTCCTGCAACAGCTCTGAAACCCAAGACTACTAGAAAAGCAAAATCTGGAGCTTCTGCTAAGTGTGTTTTGAAGGAACTGCTCCAAGCTGCTGTTTCTGGTGGGTCAGCCTTTCCCTGCCTCAAGGTGTGCCAAAAGCTGACACTGCATTGTGAAGGTTGGTGTGTGGCTGAGGAGCTGAGAAGATGACCTAGCTGGCTGAAGTAAGAGCAGTGATGTCTGAAGGCTTGTGCTTCATCCCCCAGAAAAGGTGCTTCAGGGATCAGGAGCCTGTCCTGCTCTGAAGCAGGTTTCTTAGGACACAATGGCACATCTGACTAAGCAGAAAGCCTGGGGAGAATTCTGTCTCTTGGCTTAGAGGAAAAGGTGATTTTCACAACTCCCAGGAATTAATGGTGAATGGTAAGATCAGCTATGTTGACTTTTGTGAACATTATGTTAATGACATCTGGAAAGAGTAAAACGGGATTGAAGACACATTAAAAAGTGGCTTGCTCAGCATTTTGTAAGGGGCACAGCTTCTTTTGGGACTCTGAAAACAAAATAAAGATCCAATGTAACAAACCAGGATCCCAGCTGACTCCAGAACAACTGAAAGGTTCACATGGAACTTTTGAACCACAGAGGTCAGAGACAGATTTCAGGGCACTGTATGGCTGAAGCCATGAAGAAGTGTTACAATTAAGAGACTGCAGAGCACAATACCACTATCCAAGTAAGGGATCACGCAGCAGAGATCAGAAATGGTATAACAGGCAATGAGCTAAGGGCTAAGGTTTTGCCTTTGTGGGCTCTGAACTCAAAACAAGTGCAAGTCCTGGATTCTGGGAAGGGAAGGGAAGGGAAGGGAAGGGAAGGGAAGGGAAGGGAAGGGAAGATTTAAAATCTAACCCATGGAAATCCTATGTTGTTTTTTTAAGTTAAAAGCATTAGAAAGGTGCACTCACTAAAGGGACAAAGATCAATGTATTAATCTTTATGTTATTTGACTGCAGAGGCCCAAAACTTCAGATGCACAAAGCTCCTGTCTCTGTGTCATAGTGGATATTGCTATGAACCATGACTATTTTGTTCACTTTGGCACTGAGCAGATGGCAAGAAACTGGAAGGGATTCAAAAAACAGTAGACATGATTTAAGAGACACTGGAAGAACTGGCTTGAGAAACAAGCAAGAAAATGTAAAATGGGATGAGAAATGTGCTAGAGCTCTTTAGAGAGTATAAAACCACTGAGAGAGGAACTATTTAGTTTTATAGAACAGAATATAAACAAAATGAATGTACCATGAGTAACCAAGAGCTCTGCAAAATTAACACTAGCTGGTCTCACTGTGCTGATTTAAGTTACCAGTCCTTTTTCTTGAATCTCATCTCAAGAGGGGCAGCAGCAAGACAGGCAGGGCAGCCTCCCCTCCACAGGCAGCCCACTGCATGGTGGATTGAAATCCTCACTTCTTCCAGGCTAGAAGTGCACACCAAACTTGGGTGAGCTTGGGTGGCCAGTACAGGTCTTCTGCCATTGATCCTGCTCCAGTATCTCCAGCAGTGTGGGGATGAAGGGGAAACAGTGGTTGGCAATTCCCACAGCTACCCCAGCAAGAGCTTCTTGTTGCTGTGAGTAACCCCCAGCAGCAGCTTCTCTGTAGGGATCTTCAATACATTTGTATGGAGGTGAGGTAGCAAAAGCCAACACCTTGATGGGGTGGGTGCACCACACCAGAACCCCTCTTTTCAGCACTGCCAGCTCCAGTGTGTACTGTACATGACTTCATTTGCTCCTTACAGCTGCCTGGCCAGCAGCAGCTGCTAGCCATTGGTTTCCTCTTTGGCCACATTACCTGCAGTGCCATCAACAGACCAGTGAGCCCCAACATATTCAGATGATGTCTCCCCCTCCTTCACAAGCCCTGTGCACGGCAGGAGAGAGGACCAACAGGAGGGGTGGGCTGCCTCTTCAGAGAAGCTCACTCCTTGAATTCCTGGGCGCTGGCTTTTGTTTTATGACCTTCATGACTTGCACATGCACAGAGAGCTGGCAGAGTGTGGAGTATCCTTGCAGCTCCACCCCCTCCCTTTCTAGCACTCATCCTTATTTCTACAGCAGGCATAAGGCTGCAGATGCCCTTTGGGGGATGCTCATGCCTGCAAGTGACCAGAGGGATGCTGGGCCCCTCACAGGGATGCCTGCCCTTGCACCCACACACCCATGCACCCGCACCCCCATGCACTCATGCACCAGTGCATTCCTGCACCTGCACACCCATGCCCCCACCTACCCATGCACCATGAATCCGTGTGCTGGGAAGCCGCGGCAGCTCCTGCCTGCGCTGCAGCAGCGATGTTTGCTGCCTCCACTTCAGTGGCCATGGCAACTGTTGTTGTGTAATGAAGTGTTGCCAGGATGCAGGCCAGGAGCAGAGCTTCGTAAAGGAAATGAAAAATACAAAAAATCCAACCATGGAAAGGCATGATGTCAAGCCAATGAAATCCAAGTACCCCTTTTGCCTGGCATCACACGCACTTTTCCACACTGGCCCCTGCAGTCCAGCCTTGCCACAGCTAACCCAAGGACCAGCAGCTGAAGAGTCACTGCTCAAACCAGCACGTGGTTGGTTGTGCTGCTGTCATCTTTCTCCCTGTGGTAATCAAAAGCAAATTGTATCCGCCACTCATCTGTTCTTTAAGGAAGTGGTTCAGGCAATGAAACATCTCACCGAGCAAGTAAGCCTATGGAACAGGCTACCTACTGCAGGATACCAGGCTGGAGCAGCTTGAATACTTACTATTTTGACCCAGAATTGTTTGCATTTGCTTTGCTGAAAGTCCTTTCACTGAAAAAAGAGGTGTTTTTTAAAGTGCCAGAGCTTGAAGGCCTCTCTAGGTTTGTCTCCATGAAGGGCAAATTCACCAAGGAAGCAGGGGACCTGGATGCAGGCATGTCTATGCCTTTTCAGTGCCAGCCAATCCCGATGCAGCAACCTCCTCCCTGCCACAGCAATCCCTTGCCAGGCCAGGGGGTCCTACACAAGCATATGGGAAATGCGCTGCACCCCTATGGAGCTGCAGCTCAGCTGGGTTTTGCTTGGGTGATTTCTGAATGACTCTCATTGCATTACAAGACACAAGGAGACAGGGATGAGACAGAGAAACTCACACGTTTTTGAAAACAATTAGAGGGTGGAAAAGCAGGAACAGAGGTGAAGGAGCAGGTGTTAAATGCCAGCCTTTAATCACTGGATTCCACGTGGGCATCTCACCTCTGCAGCCTGGAGCCCTTGCCAGGCTGGCCTGCCAGAATGTGAGTTTGGGAGAATGAGAGGGAAATGGGGAAGGAAGGCTGTTTTCTAAACAAGGGGAAATTGCCTCTGTCCCCAGACAGAGTGGAAATATGAGGAAATGCCATGTTTGCACTGGGCAATTTCTGTTTTTCTCTCAGGGTTTTCAGTCAACACTACTAGCCTTGGTAACTGGTGTCTGGAGCGAAACACTGTGGGACAACAATGATGTGAGCAGAAAAAACACTGTTGGAGCTTTAAACTACTTGCAGAAAGTACTCTGGTGAGTCCTGTTTCCCTGCCACTGGTTTCACTTCACTCTAAGACCTAGAGTGCCCCATCATCTGAGCTCAGGAGAGCCCACAGCTCATAGCTGCTTCAAGGTAGCAGTCATAGCTGCTTTCCCTCTCAAACAGCAAAGAAACCTTGCAGCTGTCAGTCTTTACCGGCAGGATCCTCCAGGACAGCCTCAGCCTGCGGGAGGCGGGGAGCAGGGAAGGGGCTGTAATGGTCTGCAGGAGATTGTAGCTGCCTTCCATCACACCTGGGACAAGGGCAGGAACTCCGGGTGGAAGTTTCCACCCCTGAAAATGCGGCTCCTTTTGCCTTGTTTAAATGCGTGTTTAAGACAAAAGCGTGTGTATGACTTGTACAAAGTCGCGGGAGCCACCCTTCCTTTCCCCCCTTGCCACTGCAGTGCGACAGCTCGGCTCCCTGCGGGGTGCAGGTGAAGCTCCCTGCGCAGCCCGAGGCTCTCGCACGCAGCTCCTCCATGGATGGGCAGGGACCGGAGCAGAGGCACTCGCGTGTTTGGGCTGACATCTAGCGTCGCCATGGACGGGGCCGCTCCTCCCAGCATGTCTACGGTGGTCTGAAAGGAAGAACGAAGAGGACATTTCTTCGGCTTAGTACTTCTAATCTGCTTAGAGATCTGACCAGTAACCCCGGGAGTATTTTTGCTCCGTTAAAGACCAAAGGAAATAGTCATAGAACACTCAAAAATAGAGTTAAATATTGTTAAAGAAACTTCTCTACCCTAGACTTCCTGCAGCAGAGCACCAGGCATCTGATTTCGGGGGGGGGGTGGGGGGGTGGGGGGGTGGAAACATTAGGTAATTGAGTGGTACAGCAACAGGAGCAGCTCAGCCTGGGTGGCTACAGGGAGGGACCACAAACAAAGGAGTCCCTGGGCTTTTATACCCTTACAGTCTATGTACCTGTCCCAATGGTTATTTTTGGGTCTGGGGTCTTCCCGTTGTTCACTGGCCAGGCAGTTATCACCCTGTGTCACCCTTTATCTCTGTTTTTCTGTCTTTAACTTAGGTCTGATCTGACCTTTCCATGTGGTACAGTCAGAAAAAAAGCATTTTATCTGAAGCTGTAGAAACACACTTCAGGCTTATAAATATGTGAAAGAAGAGGAAAACGTGTTTGTGCTGTACTTTCCCCACAAAACTGGGAGGGATTCTTATGCAAGAGGTCTGCCTAGGTCCTGTTGGTCAAAGTCCACAGTGTTTATGCAGGAGTTGGCTATGCTAAAAGAGTCAGATAGAGTCAGGGAGCAGATCTTATCATCCTGACAGAGCAGGCATCCTGCCATTGAAGTTTCCCCAGGAAGTTTCCTGTTGCTGTTTAACCTTTAAATATGTGGTCTTTATTGTCAGATTTCCCATCAGATAACTCATTTCAGATAACCAGGGAATTCATACTTAAGTTCAGATGGTGCAGGGGATCTTGTGCAACCATAAACTGTTTGCTCTGTACATACATGGAGATAACTTTGTGTTAAAGTCTGACCCACTCAAGGAAAAAATCTTCGGTCGCATTGTTTTAGGTATAGTATATTTTACTTCATGCAGCATTCAAATATGTGCATATATGCATTTATGGCCACTGTCTATGTTTGATACAGACCCTCTCTTTATCTTCATGGCCACATTGCTGCTGTTACACCATATGCAATCTGCATCCCCAATATAAAACCAAAATAGCAGAGAGTTGATCTTGGCGTGTAGAAACAGCCACTGAAAACAAACCTCTGGAGAAGAACAAGCCCATCACCAACGCCTCCTGTTACTGAAAGCATCCATTAGAGGCAACTAATTGATCAGAGGTAACTTTCCTCCCGGTTCAGCCACAATGCTAAGGGTTTTGGATGGCAGATCCTCTAGGGAGAAAACGGTCTGACATAGCACAAACAATATACATCAAGGGTAATAGCAAGGGTTTGGGGTTTCATAACCCTCTTCCATTATACCAAGGCCACCATAGCACTTGAAGAATTAGAGTTTTCTTCCAAAAGCCTTATTTCTGAACCAGCTGCTGCTGCAGGTGCCCACTTGGGCAAACACAGCCTCTGCCATGGCAAGCCACAGCAGAAAGGGGCTGTTTGGAGACCACAACTCAACTATTAAATCTGAAGCGTTGGCTCCAAAGAAGAAGAAAAAAACCATTTCTCTGTTACAATGTATGCTTTTAGAGTGGGTGCTGTAAAGCATTCGTGGTTTCACAGTTCGTAAAACCATATAATGCTTTTGTTTTGAGGAAAGGGATACTAGCAGCTGCACGAGGGCCACATAAAACACAACAGCTTTGGATGAGTAATCATGACTGTCTGCCTATGGGCTACCCAGAATGAAACTTCGTTCAGAAACTGAAGCTTCTCTTCTCTTCTTCAGAAGAGCTTCTCTTCTCTTCTTCAGAAGAGCTTATTCAAGCTCCTCTGATCAGTGTGCCACAGATGAAGTTGCTCAATCCAGTATTTTGGCTACTTGGAGGTACTGACTTGCTTCCAGGGCGCTTTTGAGTCTCACCTTTTGGCTTGTGGTAGCAATGCTGTCCCACCCACAGACAGTTTTCTAAGGAAACTGTCTCACACTGGGGTATAAGCAGCATTTACCTTTCCGTGTCTTTGGCTTCAGATGTGCTCCAAGTGCCAACACTAGGGAAACATTTAATGGCTCATGCAATATACCTTTAATTACTATTCATCCAGTGTGTTCCTGGTGGGTGCTCATATCATACATTTTAAAATAACATGCTTGTAATTAATATTTAGAAAGTATTGGTCCAGTCTACCACTTGTAGGTGGCTCCTGTGGCATATGCCACAGTGACAGCAGGGCTAGTGCTGATAAGGACTGAATGAGCAGGGAGTGGTACCCCACAGCACTCCCACGGGATGTGCCAGACCCCTGTGCCATACTAGTTCCCTAAGGAGAACAGAAATTGGAAATCACCTTCCCAGCCTGCCGTGCAGGCAGAGTCATGAAGGGTGCTGGAGATGCTGGGCACAAGAAAGTGCCTGGGGAATGGTGTGGTGACTGGCAAGGGGCAGCGTGAGCTGCCAGCATTCAGGTGAGAGGAAACCACATCAGGGAGACTCAGGCTGATGTCAGCCACAGTGACACTGACTCTTTTCCCCAGGCAAGGGAGTGGATAACTCCAGTACTCTGCACAGAGCATGGAGAGTGTGTTGGCACTTCCACAGCAAAGGACCATCACACCCACATGTGGGGACCTCAATATTCTCCAGTCCAGCCAGAATGGATGCAGTTTGAGATGCCTCCTTAAAGCACCTTTTAAATCCCTGCCTGCAGTACTGGAAATATTCCTGTTTGCCCTGAAACTGTGCTGCCTCTGAGATGGTGCAACCATTTCCAGCATGTGGAGGAAACTGCAGCTGTGGAGGAGTATAACAAAATAAGCTGAACTCCAAACAAGCAGAGCAAACAAGCTCTTAACCTTATTTCTCGGAAGAAATGATGTCCAGTTTCAAATGTTTCTTACACCTGCTAAATGCATTAGCAGTGATGTTGAATCCTGAACGAGCAGTCCTGATGAAAGAAAAATAGCTTCTTTGTTGTGATCTGGTGTGCTTGTGACAGCCATTCAGGAGATGATTTACAACTCTGTGCTGGAAGCTGGACAACCACACTCAGTGCTCACATGCTTGCTCTCCATCGTTTCCAAACTTCCTTGAAAGAGCTAAGCACTTTGCCACCTATTTTCTCTTTCAAAAAACCACCAGAATGAGGTTTGCACATGCTGGCTATGCCAAGGAAAATAAGTCCTTACTGGGAATTGGAGGCAGCAGGCCATTGGCCCTGGAGGTTATTACAGGGTGTCCAGTTCCAGCAGCTGACAGCACTGCAGGAAATCTCAGACGTTTTTTGCTGCCATGCAGTGGATTAGCACATCAGCATAACGTCAGGAGGAAAAACACAGAAAATGTGAGCCACGTGCTATTAAAACAGACTGAGCAAAGAGCTTGGTTGGCGTCAGGCTGCCCCAGGGGACTGGTGCTGGGAGGAACAGCCCACGCTTTCCACTTTGGGTCACCCGCTGCCCCTGTTCTGCCTATGTGGCCTTAGCCATGCTTTTCCACTCCTTTGCATGGGAGGTAGCCTGGGACATGCCAGACAGGATGCAGTCCAGAGCCCAGTACCACAGTCCTGGTCAGCCCTGACCTGTGGCAAACAAAAAGCCATTTTTTCAAATAGGTTTGCACCCAAAAAACATGTTGTGGGGAGCTGACTTCTTCTGACACAGTGTATCAAAGGAAACAGTTTTGGCCTCCAGCACCCACAAGCGCAGCACAGGGCTCCCTGGAAACTAAGTGCAAATGAACTTTGGGAACACGAACCACTTACGCCTTTCTGTGGTGCCTACTGAGAGTGGCACTGAGAGCACATTGTTTTGTCAAGATGCATGTGCTATTTTCATGTGCTATTTGTTTTGGTGCTAAAAGAGGAAGGATGACAGAGAAGAGTTTTTACTGGTTATCCTGAGCAGGAGAAAGGGCACATTTTCACCTGCTTCTCCTGTTGGTGGTCAGTGTGGTCCTTCCAGCCCATCCCCCTCCTCCCTGCCCTATGTCAGCCTCAGATATAGATACAGGGAATAGTATGGAGAAACAAGCCCCTGAAGTGATTTGGGTTCACGACAACCTTCCTTGCCCCCTGAACAGGTGATAGATCAGGCAGCTGATGTTGGAGGACTGCCAGAAGAAAAGCATCTCCCAGAAACAGTGCAAAGCACTGTGAGTTCTTGGACCTCTGGAGAAGATGGTTGCCCAAGAAGAAGTAAGCCTTCCTACTGTTTATTTCTCTTCATTTCAGGTGTTCAGAGCTTTGTTTAGCTTCTTCTCAAAGAAAACCATAAAACTACCTACTGCCTTAACTTCTCTGAGTCATGCTGGCTGAAGGGAGCAGTCAGAGCAGCGCAGTGCAGTGGCCAGTCACTCAGGCAAAAGGGGCAACAGCACACAGACATGCTTCACTTGTGCTTCCCCTTTGCTTGTTTGCCAATGTCCAGATGAGCTTATCGGGGATAGAGGAAAAGCTGTGCAACCAGAAGAGGTGTAGCACAGCAGGACAAGAGGGATCCCCTCAGCTGGAGGCAGTGGGGTCTCTCTGTAGGCAGGAGATGGCCCCTGGAGTCCAGAGTCATTTACAAAATGAGGAGAAAAAGAAAGTGGGGGCTCTCCAGGTTTTCAGGTTCTCCTGGCATCATGAAAAATGTTGCTTAGGAAAGGTGAGGTTGATTGATATGAAAACATATTGACTTCAGGATGTCCATACAAAGAGAAAAGCATCTTTACGTAGCACTAAATAGGAGCCTCCACACTGGGGCATATGTCAGAGAAAAGAAAGGTATGATTTCACTCAGTTCTGATAAGGGCCTTGACAGAGAGCAGAAGAATGTCAAACGACAGACTGTCTTCACTACTGGCATTGGAAGATGTGGTTATAAATCTCAGTACTGTGGAGAAGAGCAGTAATATAAAGCCACAAAGTCAAGGTAACAGAAATAGGATGCAGATGTGTCATAGTGAATTCAGTGACTAAAATCACTATGTAAAATCCAGATCCCACTGAAATCCTGCTGAATTCTGCTTTGGGTTTTAGTAAGAGATAATGAGGACAGAAATCAGGGCAATTTGTCCCAGACAGAGACCTCTGAGTACTCAGATGGAAAAACCAGATCAGGAACCCCAGGACTGAGGGCTGTTTTAGCTCCTGTCCTCAGTTAAAAGATTCCTGCCACCACTGAGACCAGCTCCAGACATAATTAATATGTTAGGATTTCCCAACCTGAGCACTCAGCTAGTGAGAGAAAGTAATGCTGATCCTGATGCTGAGATATGACCTTGCCCTCTTATAGGGAAGGACGTCATCAGTGGTGTTTAGACAGGGATGGGACTTTACCTGTAAGAAAATCTGATCCAGACAAGGCTTTGCTTGAGAAGTTGTAGCTTGTTGATGAGGAAACACCCAAAGCTGGGAAACATATCATGTGAATATTTCTTTACCCAGAACAGTGGTTGGGTTGTAAAACAGCTGTTTCTTCTCTGTGGGAGTGAATTCTCCAGAGGTGACTCAGCAGTCAGCAAGATGAGAACCAGACACTCATAGTTGCTGAAAAATGGGCAAAGTTGAGACTTTAATCTGTGTCTTCCAGGTGAGGATTTCAACCTCCAGCATAGCCTTACTAATGAATAAGATACAGTAACAAAAAGCCAGGACTGATGAGATCAAAAATATGAAAGCCAAGATGGACAATATGCAGTGGCACACCAAAAAAAGGGCAGCTGTAGGCAGCAAACTCTCTGCAGCACAAGGCAGGCTTGCTGCAGGCAGCCTGTCAGAGACAGGCCTTTGGCTCATAATTGTAAATATTCTCAGGTTAGCTTAAATAACTACTGTCAGAATAAAGGCCAGTTTCTTTGTTAGATCATGATGCAAGCCCAACTCCCTCAGTTCTTAAGCACTAATGTCAAAAGTTAAAGCTGAACTCGATATAACCTCTGGGCTATAAAGGATGCCAAATGCCAAATATTTTTGAGTTTTAAAACGACATTTTATGCTAGCCCTGGATAGTTTACTTTTTACATATACTAATTTCAAGCTAAGGTTTTAAGTCTCTTTTGTGCTCCATGCAGAAATCTAACAGAAAGATCAAATATAGAATATTATTTTATTCTTGGAAAGTAAGCACTGAAACACTGATTTGCCAGATATTTTAACCTCTCAAATTACCCCTCATTTAATGGGAAAATCTGAAACCCAAATGCTTTGCATAAATAGGTCTACATTTGACTAGCACTAGATTGCTGTAAGATTGTGTGAGATTGTTAGACTTTAATCTCATACTTTCATTTTTTAAGGCTGATGCTCAAGCAAGGTCATAAACTGGCAGGAACTGCTGTGCAAGGCACTGGTAGATGTGCAGAATACCCTGTTGTTTTCTTGGAGGAGCTACTGGCATATGAATGGATGTGTTGAGTTCAAGTCCCGAGGAACATGTTAGTGTCACAGGACAGCAGCAGTAGTATCACCTACTTTATTTGGCTGATTATAGTTTTATTTTTTATACTAAATGAACTAAGTAATCTTGATCAACCTGCTTAGCTTGCCAAGTTTCTATCCCCACTCACACCATTATATGTTGACTCCTGCTTCTAGAATAGCAGTAAAATCCTTCACCACAGTCTCCCACCATGCAAGAAATGACCAGACAGCAGAGATGAAGCAGAATATACAGCATGCAGGTCCTTTGCACTGACTATCTGGTTTTGCTACCTAACAAAATGAACTCCTCTAATTTCAACAGAGAAATGCATTGCACAAGGTTTCGTCAGTTAGGTAAAAACTCCTGTGTTACAGGACACCGATGTCCAGACAAGCATGGTCTTGGCCTAATTAAGTAATAATGTTGCAGAGACGTTATAAATGTTGGGGAAATACTGGTGGTGGAGATGGGTTGATATCCAAGCAAAACTCAAAGTCTTTGGAAGGGATGAAGGCTGGCTTCAGTCCAAGACAATGACACCCTCCCCTTAAGCTGGACAGACCTGTGCTCAGGCTGACACATCATGGGGTGAGGGAGGAGGTGGTCATGAAGCCATCAGCTGGTTCAGACTTCCCGGTGTTTCCTGACCTGAACTCCTATGTATCTTTCAGTGACAGAGGTTCCCTGTGCAGTGAGTTTAAGCCCACTGGTGAACTGTTTATTTTTCTTAATTGCCTTCATGACCACTAGGAAGTAATTCATAACCCTCCATGCAGGGTTCAGGTTAAAATTGTTATTCCAACCCACACTGCTATATGAAACGTGCTCTTCCTTTGGGGCCTCTTTTGGGAGCTTATTTGAAAGGATATTTGCATCCTCTCCTTCCCACCTCAGGAGTGCAGATGTGCAGCCTCTTCTGCTGGGCAGCAGCTGGCTGATATCGGGAGCGGATACAGGGCAGCACTGATGGTGTTCAGTCCCATTGGAGACATATCCCCCTTGCTGCTGTCACCCCAACTCTTTTCTTGTCTTCTTGGCTATGAATGTCCACTGCAGCAGTTCAGCTATCTGTGTGAAGTGGGTGACAGTGAGCTATGATTACTGCCCTGTAAAAACCATTAAGAGAAGATGCTCTTGGAGGTCTGAGTAGTGATCATATAACACTGAGTCAAGAGAAGTACTAAGCAAAACACTTGAGAGGTTGTCACGCTGAATAAATACTCCTGTTCACCCTCTGTAGGAACATAAAGTTCTAGGATAGCTGGAGCCTGTGCTGTTTGTGTTTACCAGCCTTGGGTGCACTTTTTTCCCATGAATTTGTCCCTCCTATGCTTTTAACAGTCAGAATCTCCAGGGAAAAGGCCTTGCACACCCAAATAGTGTGCTATGGTGTGAAGAGTCACCAACAAAGAGTTCATTCTAGTTACATTTAATGAAAGCACAGCCTGTTCCCCAACGAGATCATTGTCAGGGAGCATTCACAGAGCAGGGCTGACAATGATGCACCAAGCCCATGCAGCTCCTTGCAAGGAAACTGGGAGCCATTTAGGGGTCTCCACTAGTTCATTAAATTTCTTCATTTCCAAGAGATATTCTTCAACTAGAAAAGTTATTAATGTGGCTTGTGACTGTTATAGTGAAAGTTAGAGTAAGAGATTTGGAGAGGTGCTCTCTAAACATCACAAGTGCCTGAACTGAGGCACTTCAGAGAACATTAAACAGCCTCTGGCTGTCAATCAGAGTGGTCACTGTCCCACTTTGATGTACTCATCCACCATGTGAATGTTTTCAGTAAGGCAAGTCTCGTACCAGATGGGTGGGTTAGAGGAAAACTTTGCCTCAAGAAACAGTGAAAGATCACTGCTTTTCTGCAGGAAAGCTGGAGTTTGGAACTTTGAAATGCTCTGTGGCTAACAAGTGCTTGACTTTATCATGTATATCTGCATATGGCTGGCAGCAAGAGCAACCCACTTCTTATGTCTTGAATTCCTCGTGACTGAACTACTGCACACCACGAGATTGCAGAAATAACTGACTTGACATAAAGTATCATCTTTATGGAAGAGCTGAAGGAGCAGCAGATGCCTTGCCTAATGCACACCTCCATGCAGAAGCATTTGTGAGAATGCACAAGGGAGGAGCAAAGAAACTGAGAGTAAACTCCTGCAGCCAATGACTTCTACCAAGGCAAGACCTTCTGTCAGCTCAGATATTCCCAGAGGTTTTCTGTGGAAATCAGCAGAGGGGCTGGTACTACCTGTGACTTTTTTATCTTGGGTTTGGTGCAAAGAAGAACCTTAGTGCAGCAGAATTAAAACTTCAGACTGGCACAAATTCTCTTCCTCTTCTTCAAAGAAATGTGAGTAGCTCAAGGCTTTTATGTCTGGATGTGACCTGCCTTTTTCTCTAATGAGAGAAAAAAAACTAGTAAACTAGTAAGTCAGGCTGTGTTGGCCAAAGTGTTCAACTACTACTGTGTGTGAAGGAGAGCAGGAACTGGAAAGCAATTACAAGCTGACAATGAGTCACGTTATGACTTCTTATCTTTCTTTCAGAAGAGAAAGAAGGACAAGTTTCCCTCTTAGATTTTCTAGTTCACTGGAGAAAAGGGAAATCATATTTTACTTTTAGCAGCTCTTGTTCTTGCATGTGCTCCAAGACCTAGGAGCACAGATAGAGTTGCACTGCCAGGAAGGCTCATACATCTGACAAGATAGATTGAACTGTTGGTGTAAGCCCAGAGAATTTTCTTTCTTTTCTATTGCCATGTTTGTGATCTCTGCAGGACCGGGGAAAAAAAAAACAGATTCAAGGACACTTGAGGCAGTTTTTGCCAAGAGGATTTCTGGAGCAATCTAAGTGGTTGAAAATATTTTCTCAATTTTGGATCAATGGGGTATCTCCTCATCTACAATTTGAGTTGAGGGATTTTCTTTCCTCTATGATGCTTCTTCCTAAACCCTGTCTAACAGCTAACTAGTGAGGACTGTTGTCCCTGGACATCAGCTCAGGCTCTGATAGCTTTTGTAAGAGCATTTGTATCAAAATATTGTTGTGCTGGAGTCTCCACGGCCATCTGGGGCTTTGTGCAGACAGGGTGCTTACAAATGAATGTGAACCAAAGCAAATCAACATTGCTTGGCAGGAATGAAATGTATTGCCAGGATCTGTCTCTGCCAAGCTAGACTGTTTGGCTGCAGTCCCACTCTTCAGGGGGATTGTCTGTCAAAACACAAGTCGGTATTATACAGTGTCATGGTTACGTGGCTCACTAGTCCTTTAACCCCTCTCAGGCCTTACTCTTATTTGTTGAGTGGAAACCTGTGAATCTCCAATTCTTAAGGCTAACTTTGAGCTCTGGTACCTTGCATCAGTTGTCTCTCATGCCACTGAGTCAGCTCAGATAGAGCTTTCTCTTGCAACCCTTTTGAAAGCAATGCATTATTTCTTAATGCCATAAAATGTTAAGAAGACATATATTTTGTACCATCTCATGATAGAAGCCTGGCTTCTTGGTCTAACCACCTCAAAAACCTGGTCATCCTTTCAAGGGGAGAGTCCATCTCAGACACTTTACTGTCTCTCTATTATCCCATTCCTTCATGGGCAGCAGCTGCTGTTGCTGCTGAGCACTGCTGGTAAGCCCATTAGTGGACAAGCCAAGACAGCAATGTGAATGTCCTCATGGGTCTGCCAAGAGGTGCATAATAATATTTCCCTCCCCATTTCTGGACATGTTTCTGAGTTCATTCCATGTAAGTATGAACATAATAAATTACCACAGTGGCTTGGCCAAGGCATGACACTACAGGTGGCTCCAAGCCCATAACATAAAATTTTTGCTATAGTGAAAATCCCCAGTAAGCACTGGTGGAAGTGCTGTCTCTGAACACGAGTTCTGCAGGGCCACCTCCCATCCTGGAATTCCAGCCATGGGCAGCAGGAGGAGGACGTGCATATTCCTTTCAGGAGGAGGATGAAGCGGCAGATCCTCGGCTGAGACCCCATGGAGTCGAGATGGCTGAGAAGAGTGGTGACTGTCCATAGGTGTGACAGGCAGCACGTGCCATCCCTCAGGCAGGCAGCTGCCCACAGCACTGCCCAGGCTGTCACGTCGCCCAGCAGCCTGCTGTGCAGCTGCAGCCTCATCCCTGCAGGCAGGGCAGTGGCAGCCTTGCACAGCATGGGACACTGTCAGAGCTGCCTGGGTCACGCAGCCTTGTGGCTTTCCCTTGCGTGGCAGGATTTGTGTGTTTTCCTTCAAAGTCCAGGCTAGAGCATGCCAGTACCGCCTGGCTCTCCCAGGCAATGTCTACTCAGGGGACCAGGACCTGTTATCATCTCAGGAGACTGAGGACCACTGTCCAGATGTCATTCTCAGGGGCACAAAGCTTTATGGATGCCCCAAGGCTCAGCTCTCTCTGACATGAGGTGCAGCACAGCTGTGTGACCCTGGGTTGGTTTTTGCTGAGAAAACTGCTGCTGCACTGTGAGAAAATAAATTAACTAAAGCCAAGCAAGATAAGAAAAGTCAAAACATAGAATTAAAGTTGTCAAGATGATGATAGCTAGCAATGCAAAGCTTCAAAAGTAAATGTTATGTGAAGAGGGATAAAGCCCTGAATGGCTAGTTCCCTATGTTGCTTTAAAGATCCCTCAGAGCATAGAAATGCTCCAAGTCCTTGGCTCAGGTTTAAATTGATGTGAGGATATGTCGCAAGTGCTGGGCTCCATGATTGGGATGGAAAGAGGGGGCACATGAAAAAAAAAAGGGAAGAAAAAAAGGGGCTGGGCACATCACAGAGGGGGAGATGTCCATGAAGAGTGCATTTAGTCCATTGACAGGGAGAAAGCATGAGGAATTTTACCGAGAAGATGAACACAGGCGCACGCAGCTGAAGGGCCTGAGCAGTTCTACTTGGCTGCAGGTTCCCACTCCATCCTCTTCCACCTTCCTGGAACGACTACCTCCTCCAACAGAAAATCCCAGCATCCCTTCCCCTGACAGGGCATCTTCTCTCTGGAGCTGGAAGCCCTGTGGGAGGAGGGCATGGACAGTACCTCTCCAAGCTTATGTCCTGGGAGCGGTGACCTGCAGGCAGCAGCTCTGGCTCATGGACACCAGCACCCAATACAACACTGTGAAAAAGGCAAGCCAGGACAAGAGAGGGTTTGCAAGGGGATAAATAAGTGTTTGGGGCAAACAGGGCTGAAAGCCATCTTGCTGAGCTTGCATCAGCCCAGTGTTTGGTAAGAGGTAACTGGATGTGCTGGATGTTTAATGGGGAGGTTTGTAAGGAGCAAAAAGAAGTTCAGATGCCCACACTGGGGTGGTGGCCAGCTATACCAACCTTCCCCGGGGTAAACATCTGCAAAGGGCATTTCCCACAGTGAGTTGGATAATGTTATAAACGCTATGAAATTCTTTTAGTTGAGAAAAAGAATTAAAGCAAGTTAATGTGCAGTTATGATGTACAACAGGTGCTGGCACTGCATTAGAGGTATCGTTAGGTTCCTGTGAAGGAGAAGAACCTGGTGGTGACTCGTGACTAAAATGTGAACACTTTTTCATTTTTAATGTGAAATTAGGCACCATTCAGCAATTAATATCTAAATAATATCAACCACCAGAAAATAAATGTATCAATTATTATCTAACTGAAGCTAGATTTTTCTGGTGGTGCATGAGGAGCTGGATTAGTCCCAGGGTAGCACAGAGGAAGCAGAGAGAACAGTCCCTTTTGAAGGGACTCGCATCCATGTAGAGAGAGGCGAGCTTGCTCAGCTAGTGCTCTGCAGTACCGCCGTGCCATCGAAATGCTGGATCTCGACTCACACATCCTGCACTTCCCAACTGGGAAGATGCTTTGCCTTAATCTCACTCTGAGCTCTATCAGAAGCCGCTGCCGGAGAGATGAGAAGCGAGCGTTGGCGCGGCTGGAGATGCGCGGCTGTGTTTCCCAGAGCGCAGCCCCTCCGGGCGAGCCCCCTGAGGTTAGCAGCCCCGGCACGGAGCTGGGCCAGCCGCCGGGCGGGCTTCGCTCCCCTCCTCGCCGGGGGCCAGCGGGCAGCGTGCCCGCACGGCCTCTCCAGTGTCTGCGCGCTGTCCTGAGAGGCTCCGGTTACTTCTATGCTGTGCGTTCCCCGTCGTGCGAAGCGTTTGTTGCTGCAGCTGAGGAGTAGCGAGCTCTTCCCTCAGCTCGAGGTTAATCATCTGCGCGCAATTAACCTGTGACCTCCCACGCGGGCGTGGGGCAGCGCTGTAGCTTTAACGCGGGCGCTGGGAGCGGGAGGGGGACAGCAGTGCCAGGTCCGGCCCCGGAGCCGCCAGATCCCTCGCTGCTGCCTGCCATGGAGAGCCGCAGCCTCCTCGCCTCCCTCCTGGCTGCTGCCCTCGCTGCCCTGCTGCCGCTTCCTGTCGCTCCCTCGGGCCACCGCAAGCTCCTGGTGTTCCTGCTCGACGGCTTTCGCTTCGACTATATTGACGACAGCGAGCTGGAGGGTCTGCCGGGCTTTCGGGACATTGTGAACATGGGGGTGAAGGTGGATTACATGACCCCAGACTTCCCCAGCCTCTCTTACCCAAATTACTACACACTGATGACGGGTGAGTACTTGTATTTCTGTGCTGTGATGCTCCTCAGAGCTGCCAGCTCCCTGTGCTGAAATTGAAGGCAGCTCCCTGAGACTTTTTCTTCCAAAGAAGATATAAAAATAACACAAGTCGTGCTTTTAGCTGGGAGTTGAAAAGCACTGTGGCATTACAGCACAGAGTTGTTTCTCTGAAACCTGTTCCAAACTTGGAAATGCCATTTGGAGCTAATTTCTGAAGCTCCCCTTCGCTCATCCAGGGTGTAGATAGGTCCCTACCTGCTGCCACCTCAGCATCGTGGCCAGCTGGGGCTCTCTGGTGGGCTCACCAATGGGGGCTGCTGCAGATATAGAGAACAAAACCAGCTGGGAATGCATGGAAAATGACTACAGACACCGCTCAGGGGCTTTAATAAAAATGCATGTAAACCGAGTTTGGCTATACTAAGAACTTATTTTCAGTCAGCAGGTCTGTTTTTTTCAAGTTCAGCATTAAATTTCTTTTTAAACTTAGTAGATTTTCTGTTTTCTCAACTTCGCTCTAAATCCTCATATCTGTAATAATCTGAAATAACCATATGGAAAAACAGTCAGGATTTTTGCTTTTACTCCCCTGCAGTTTTTCAGAATGTCCAGGGGAGGCTTTCAGAAAATTGAGAGGACAGTCATAGTTTTCATGATTCTAATTTGCTTTTAATCTTTTGTGGAGGACACATTATTACAGTGACACTAGGAAGGTGCAGAGAGTACAGCTGGGCCAATTCCATCAGAGACAGACACCAAGTAAACAACTCTTAAGTAAAAAAAAACCCAACAAACACCGACACAGATTTTTCTTTTGGAGTTTCTGACTGGATTTTTCTCTGGAGTTATTGAACAAACAAGAGCTTCCACCTAGTGAGGAGGAGTGAGAAAATCTGTCCTCTCCTAAGATACGTGGCATGTTCCGTTATCCTTGGAACAATGCAGTACCCAGTGATTCATATACTGCTTGCTGGGAAAGCAAAGAGATGCCATTGTAAGACAAAAATCTGACATCAGTTGTGCCCAGCTTGTTTTGAAATTGCTTAACCCTTTCTTCCCTCTCTCTCAAGAGAAACACCTTTCTCTTGCTCATCTCTGATCAGAGTAGAGAAGAGTATAAAGCCTTCACAGGGTTTTGTTTGGTTTTTTTTTTCATTATTTAGTTTGAATATATCAATGCAGAATAAATGTCATGACTGAAAATAGAGGTGTTCCACTCCAGGCCATGCTCTTTAGGTGCACATAGGCAAACCGGCCTAACACTTCCTGGGTGCAAAAAGTCTTTGGATGGAGCTGTTAAAGAGAAGAAGAAAAGTGAGGAGCATTTCACTCCTAACCATATTTAGTCATCACTCGACTAAGTGTGTATACAAAAAGTGAAGTCTATAATCAGCCTTTTGAGGAGTTTTGAAAACATCCTATGTTGCACTCACAAAGGAGGGGTTTTGTTTTAGGTGATGAAACATTATTACTGAACTTCTCATATTTTTAGTAGAGTTCTGCACCTCAACCTGAAGTAATAAGATAGTCTATGAGACCAAACTCAACTCTTCCTGCAAGTCTCCCAGACTTTATGATAAGGATATCAATGCAAATATGACTTAATTGCAAATAGCAATTCACATTCCTAACACATGAGTCACAGTGGGATTAAGTAGGTCAGGGACCAATTGAGAGCTAAGTTTAGGTGATGAACATGCCCAGAGGAAAACCCAGGACTGGTCTTGAGCCTTGGGGTGTTAGTGGACCCCATGACTGTGTCCTGGCATGACACCAGGGTAGATCCCATAGCTGCACTGTTCTTACCCTTTGGGGCCATTTCCGCTCTAAGGAGATTTTTTGGGGTGGAGGGGTTAGGGGTGTGGAGCATGTGGCAGATACAGCATTATGCTCTGTTCAATCTGTGTCCATTTGATTTGCAAAGCTGGGACAGGTTTTGGAGAAGACTCAGCATGGCAGGCTGACTCAAGCATCATGCCATAATGGCCTCCTTAGGGAATGGCAAGCTACTGTCTCCCTGGTGCTGCTGTATGGGCATGGGGAAGCTTTCATGGCATCTCACCAGCCATGCATCCCCTCTGCTGCAGGGAGACACGACTGTAATTGGTTTTGTTTCTGTTTGCAACTGGGATGTCTGGGAGTTAAATGCTGCCACAGCTTCTTCTGGGAAATCAGGAACAAACTATTCTTCATGTCTTGTCCTACACTGCTGTTTCATGAGCTGCTAAGAATTTTTACCTCCAAAACATTGAATTGGGCTTCACAGTATATTGGCCTCTTATAGCTAAATCAGTTTAAGAAATTTCTGGTCCCATCTGCACATTCTGACCCCTGGCTTGTTCATTGTATCCCAGTTTGTGTTGGGTATTTTTTGGTTTTGTTTTTTGTGTGTTTGTTTTGGTTTTTTTTTGTTGTTGTTGGTTTTTTTTGTTTGTTTGTTTTATAAATACTCCTATCCCTTATTTCTCTGCTCATGCACAAGGCCTTATGGCTCCACATCCATTCAGGAGCATACATGGCTGCCAGGTGCTGGACAGTGTGTGCATAAAAGTGTTATAGTTTGTATGTATCTGACTTGTCTCTATTCATTCTTGTGAGCAAGGCCTTTCCTTTCTGCCTACTGTCCTTCACCCCACATCCATGCAGCCTTCATAACTCCAGAGCAGTTGAGTTGTTACTAAAGGAGGGAAGTTCTCCCTCATTTCTGTGGCTCTGGAGGAGGACAGTGGACTCTGCCCCTCAGATACCATCACTGGTGCGACAGGTCAATCTCCTCAAACAGGAGCTCACCTCTTCCTCTTGCCCAGACCTGCAGGCAGAGATTATGGAGATCAGCAGCATTGGCCCCAGTGCTTCTCAGAGCAGATGCCAAAGTGCAGCCTTCAGTCCTGCCAGAGCACAGCTCTCCTCTGCACTGGCAGCTCACAAGCAATGGCACACAGCACAGTCGCCCAGTTATCTGCAGGCTCTTCTGGGCATTATATTTTACTTTACCTATGATTTCAAGAGGCAGCCTGACTGAATTTAATATTCATGGAAAATGGCAAATGTACCAAGATTTTCAAAACTATAACCAAATAGATGAAAGCATAACTGTTGACCAAGAATCACATATCTAAAAGCAACTAACTAACTAACTAACCTGTATTAACAAGAAGCACACCTCACCCCCCATTCTGCTGAGACTGGGTGCTGGGTGAAGCACTGACACAGCAGGACAAATAGGGCCCAGCCTAGTGAACAAAAAGGATAAATTTTGGAAGGGAAGCATGGGAAGGAGACTACTTGCCTGTGATCTTCAATTGCTGCAGGGCTATGGCAGAGCTCTTCATGGGTCCCCTTCCTGCTTATATTTGCTGCTGCTGTTAACCTGTGTGTGGATATTTGCTGAAGCCTCCCCAAGCCACACAGAAAGCCTCAGCCCAAAGACCAGAACCTGTGTAGAGGTCTTTTCCTTTCCTGCACACCTACCACGATTATGACAAAGAAAAGCAGAGCATAGAAATCAGAAAAATGCTAATGGTTTGGCTTCCTCATATAAAGTCACTGAGTGATTCAGAGTTTGGGATGAAGCTCCAGTCTTCCTGCAAGCCAGGGCATGGCATCATGACCTACTATTTGCTTGAAGAAGCATCAAACAAAAGCCAAATCAGTGCTGGTACAAACCAGCTGGACAAGCAACCCAAGTTGTTGCCTTTTTACAAAAACCTGGTGCTGTGTAAGGTAGCTCAAAGATGTGCTAGCTTAAAATCCAACTCTTTGAAAACCATTCTTCTCTAGCAACTTCATTTATGCCGTGTTTCTCAGTATGGGCTTCTACAGTGGCATAAAGACTCATTTTTAGGTGGCTAGGTTGCTTTCTGAGCTGCTAGACTGAATCCTGCCTGGTGTCATAGCTCTCCGTGGTGGAGTTGTGTTATTGCAAGTGTTGACCTGAAAAATGCAAAATGGGGAATTAGGTAAAAGGAGATGTTGCTGCTGTGAGAGAGCTTTTGCAGGATTCTTTGTGGGCTTGGCAAGGGAGGGAAGAAGTCCAAATACATCTATTCCAAATGGCTCCCTTAATCACACCATGTGCTGTTTGTTTTGCAAAGGGAGGAATTAGGACCAGAAGCCACCTCGGGCTGTTATTCTGGGGAAAGTTTTTAATTTTTCTCTTTCCCTGCTGTGGCCTGGCTCTGCAGGGAGCTCTCATGCCAAGCTCAATGGAAAGTCTGAGGTCTCCCCTGTAACTGCTGCAAGCAGGAGTTCCTGCTTCAGAGCACTTCATGCAGTATCTGTCGAGAAAAGCTGCTCAGGCTGGGTGGTTGGGTCTCCCTTACTTGACAACCTGCAAGTGTTGGAGGGGTGATGAAGGACTCCCTGCAGCTCAGCTCTCCTGAAGTCCCCCCCAGCTGAGAGCACTCAGGGGCGCCTCACATTTCCAGCCAGCATAAACACAAACAGACAGTATCATATCTGAGATAGAAATCCAGAGAGGATTTCTTTTCCAAGATCGTAACAAGAAATGAAATTTTTCTGGCAGCTCCTCCATGAGGGTATGCCAGCTGCCTGGTCAGCTGTGCAGCTCTACATCCGAGAGTCGTATTTCGCTTGGCCACCACAGGAAGCAAATGGAGCCCCTGACTGCAGAGATGGGTGGGGAAATGCTGGGAGTGGAGCCAGCAAGGAGCCTCCATGTCTCTCTTTGGACAGGACCTGATCCTAAATAAGTGCCAGAGGGGCTGTGAGGTCCCATGAAGATTTAGGGATGGAGGAGAAGGTTGACCAGAGGACATTTCAGTCTCCTGCACCCAGAGTGAGGGCTGTGGCCTTTGGAGGGCTGTCACAGACTCTCTATAACACAGTGACAGTATGTTTGGGCTTGTCTAGAATATAGGGGTGGTGTGTGATGTTTTCTCAGCCTCTGTGGCTCATCCCTGCATATGCCATCACCTCCTCCTCTGCATGGCAGTAGGGAATGGGGCACCATGGCAGAGGACACAGGGATAGCTGACATCAAGGTCTACTCTGCGAGACTGAATGTTTCACCCATCTTCCATGTTTCAACAATATTCCTTTCACTCCTCAGTCTTGATGTGGGAGAATTAACTGCTGAGGGGCTTTGGTGGATGATGCCGGTCTACATCTGTTTTCCCCTGAGCACAGCCAACCAACACATGCTGCACCCTATTTATTCATGCTTTCTGGGAGCAAATCCCCTTTGGGCTCCCAACCCTTGAATCCTCTGGAGTCTGGATGATGTGCACACTTGTACACTGATGTGTACTTTTATTGTTTGCTGTGAGAGGTCTCCTGGTTTACAGCACAGCAGCTCCACACTGCTTCCACTACCTGGAGGAAGCCCAGCCTGGTGGTGGTTCTAGTAGATGGTTCTTTTCTGCTGCACAGTTAGTGTTATCCTGACTTCAGCCTGGTGCAGAGAAAGATGCTGGAATTTCTGTTCAGCCGTTAGGCAAGTTCTTAACTATGTAAGCAACACATGCATGTTTTCTGAGGCATAAAAAATGGAAGCATAAGAGTACAACAGGGAAGTTTATTACTTACACATGAACTAAAACTATCTCTACTTCATTGTGCAAGCTTAGAAAAAATGCAGGAGGACACAAAATGTACTATGAGTGACAAGGTAATAGGATTTTTTCTTTTTTCTCCTCTTAAACAGCTACAGACAACAGCAGCAGCAAATATTTAAAAGATTCTGTTTGTGACATACAGTTCTGAAATTAAGTCTCTTCCTTCTCTTGGATTCAGTAGCTTCCCATTTCTAAAACTGTGTTGAGAAGCAAAAGAGCATGAATAAGTCTGTGGCAATACTATTAAATGACAGGGAAGGGGTACTATCCAAGCTGGAAAAGATAGTGGGAACCAGGAGTATTTTCATTTTCACATTCTTCCTCTCGTTTACTAACCACCTGTAGAAAGGCTGCGATGCCAAGCACTCAAGATTTTTCTCTTTCACACATACATAAAATACTACAAAAATCTGTGTTTACTTTCTACCAGTTAAAAAGATGGAAATACTTCCAAAGTGTAGAACGGAAAGTTTTTTCTAACACAAGTTCACAATGCTACAACTTGAAATATAGAGTCTTTTCCTTCTTACTAGCTACAACCTCACAGCTCACAACTACTGTACCTACTACCAGCTATTAGCTAAGTAGACATTCATGTGTCGAGGTATTTCTTTGCCCAGAGCTGAAGGCACAGCCAGAGGCTCACAGTCTCTCTAAAGGTGCAGGCAGAAGCTTTGTCCGTCATTCTGTCCAGGCCCTCTGTAGTGCTTGGAGCTGCAGTACCCTTGAGCAATATCCAGCTGGGGGGTCAGAGGTGCCAGAGTGGTCCCTGAGCCCACCACAGTTCAGGAGAACAACTGACAGCTTGGAGTCCCTGCTCTCCAGGGACAAGACCTGAATTCCCACACAAGAAAGCAACTGCAAAACCTCAGCTGGATGATTTATAAGCAATTTTCATGCACCCCCATGATGAAAGCATTGAATTAAGAGTTTCAAGTTCTTATTAAATGAATCCCCTCTAGCGGGAAAAGAAATAATGCTGTGTATAGCAGAGATTTTTCTGTGCTTTTTGATGTGATCCTGCTTGGATTGTGAAGTCTTGCCTGATGCAGGCTAAGGTGTTTATGCTTTGGCTCTTTCTGGTATTAGAGGTCATAAAAATATGGAAAGACTTTGCCAGCAAGCTCCTTTGGAACATGAATTGTCCATGCACATCATGCAAGTCTTGTTTTTCCTTGGGGGTCTGCAGATAGCAGGGCCACTTTGCCTAGGCCAGCACTCCTCCAGACTTCTCATCAGCTCTGGCCTTGTCCAAGCTACTTAAGGTTTAGCACATGGGTTTTGTTTTTACCCCGTGGCTTTTCTTTTCAAAGTAGAGCAGATGAGAACCATCAGGGCAACAGTAGAGCAGGGCATATGTTCTTGGGGACAGCAACCACTATATCTGCTCCAGAACAGGATTATGGTGCTGGTGACTTTTAAGTCCTGCTTTCTTCATCCTTACGGCAGGCAGCATGAGCAGAGCAGGGCATTTCCCGAAGCAAGCCATTCAGCTGTGTGCATGGAGGAACTTAACTCTTCCCCAGCCTGGATAGCCCCATGGCAGCCTGTGCTTGCTTCTGCACACCCTGGTTTCCAGATCTCACACATGGCCAGTGCAGGGTGCACAGCACTCAGTGTTACTGTGCTGCTCTTGTGGGTGGCCAAGTGGCTGTGTGTTTTGCTGTTTTTATAAATTTCGTCTCTGTTTTGCAGAGATTCATTTGAATGCTGACAAAAGTGCCTGGAGACATGGGAATGTGCTTTAGACAAATGCTGTATGAAGTGTAGTGTCCAAGTAAGCTGTAGCATGCAGACTTGCAAATGCTTTTGCTGGCTCTCCTCCAGAAGCATACAGCAGTTATCATATTCCTGGGAACTATACCCTCTTTGTTTTCCTCTGTTGAGGAAGGAGTAATTTTTACTACAATTACAGTGAGTTTAAATAATGACATCTGTATGCTGAAATTGCTTTCTGCCCTGTTTCTATTTTTGAAACTCTTGAGATAACGTTTGATTACAGAGGAAAGCTGCAGTAATGGAAGAAATAATCAATTCAGAATGTTATGGTGACTCTCTGACACCATGTTGCTATTTTGATAATGATTCAAAATAAGCACACCAAAGGTAATTTTCTTAGGCTGAAGAAAAAACAAGTTAAAACAGGGGATATAAAGAACTGCAGTTGTACACGTGACCTAAAAGAAACATAAGAAGTGGCCTTAATTCTGTGTATGAGTATATTGGGGAGGAAGGGGGCAGGGGCAGAAATGCCAGGTATTCCAGAGCTTTTCAATCTAGTGAGCAAGGCTCAGAACAGCCATGGTTAAAGATTAACAAAAGTCAAAAATAAAATTAGAGACCAGGCATACTCTTCGAATAGTGTTTAGTGATGATAAGTATTAGGAGGAGGAACTCAAGGAAGAGATTAATTGGTTGACTATTGATGTTTTCCAAGGAGGTCTAGGGTCTTTCTGAGACACAAGCCTTAGATAAGCAGATGTGAATGGCATTAACTGGTCACGTCCTTTGATCTGTGGATCACCTGATCTTCTTTTCTTACCCTGTGAATCAGGGATGCCTGCAATGAAAATTGATGCCTTATAGTCTTCTAGGCCTCTTTTTTCAATATTAAAATTTACAAAAAGGAGTTGGAGTCCACAGAAAATTGACATAATCTAATGTGGAGAACAGAACACTGTCCTCTGTATTAGTGCAAACAGTTAATGAAACTTCACGAAAATACTACAAAGAACAATCTCCAATCTTTTCCTTAAAGATGTGGACAAACAGACAGCAGATCTTAAGTCCTAAAGGATCAGTAGCAGCTAGAGCTCATTGGCTCTATAAGAAGACCACACTATGCATCATACAGATAACCTCATCTGTAGGTTTCACACTGACACAGCTTCAGCACTGACCTGCGAGTTTCCCAGGCTGGCACAAATTGCCTGCCTGCAGTTTATCAGGTTGATAGATGCTTAGGAATGCGTGGACTTTAAGAGGTTGAGGTTGTCCTGTAAATTGTAGGGCTGTTTTTTTGATGCACTATGGAGATTTCCTTCTATCTGCTCTGAGACTTACAGCAATGAGAGCACTTGGCAGCCTGAAGAGAACAGATTACTGCCCATCCAATCCACCAGTTCTCCTATATTAAACCTGTTTGGTTTAGTATGATCAGTAGTGACTGCCACAAACTGGGACCACTTTTTTCCTCTGGGAAGAAGGAAATGTTTTGCATAATTGAAATACTTTGTAGTAGAGAAGGAGAGTTCAAAATCCATTTCAAGATCACATGAACCCAAAGCATACAGTCCTCTGCTTGAAATGACGCCTTTTCAGAACAAGAATACCAAGGTTATTTCAGTTCTGATCACCATGCTCAGGCTCAAAATAATCAAAGCCTGTTATCTGGATCCCTGCAATAACATGACTCACCAGCTAATGAGGACAGCATCTAACACATTCTTCAGTTGTTGCTTTTTAAGATATGGAAATAAGGAACTTCCAGTACAACTGAATCTTCAATGTTTCTTTTCCCATTTCTGTTCATTCAACTGCAGAATAATTCCTAAAATATAGTATCTTCTCTTCTGAAAATTACAAGAAGCAGAAGACATCTCTCAGTTATTGTATACTAGTTTTCCATAATATGAAGTTCCCCAAGGGGCCCTAAGGTAAAGTAAAAGGCCTGAACATGTCTGATGAAATGGTGTGCCCACAACCAAGAACAAAGCATGATCGTTAAAAAAAAATCCAAAACAACAAAAAGCTAACAATAATGGAAAATAAAAGTAACATATAAATATGTTTGCCTAGTTTTTGCCTGTTTGCAGAAAAACAATGTGTCCTATGGATAAATAAAGGACAAATGCAAGTTTCTCAAACTTTGTTCTATGTTTCTAGATTGTGCTCTTACGACCTTCTGTTCATAGCCTGCTTCCCACAGCCCTCTGGTTGTCAGTGCTGATGTGTACCTTAAAATGGCCTCAGACTTGGCAGGTGTTGGGTGTGTAGAAGGAGCCAGGTGTCAACCAAACCTGTGGCACCCATGGGCTGCTGCTGACGAGATTTGTGTGTGGGGGTTGGGTTTGAAATGTTGAGCAGGCCATGGGGTGCAAGGTTTGCTTCTTCTGGCCTCAACTGTCTAAAATTTGGCTGCCTGAAACTGAGAAAAGGCTGTGATCTTCTCTGCCATTAATAGAGAGCACATGAACCTCCAGATACCGGAGATGCCTATCGTAGAGTGGCATGAATTGCTTACTAGGTGTGACTCTTCTTATCCATTGATTGTGAAAGGAACACGGGGGCTGACAATCGTCAGCAACTAACTTTTGGGTGTCTGAACTGGGGGATTTAGTGAGCAAACTGGAGCATCTCAGTAAAAGGTAACAGTCAGAGAGATTGTATGAGTGGTTGCAGGGTAAGAGATCCCTGAGTTCAAGTCAGGGCTTTTCAGCTGATTTGCTGGATGAACCAGTAGCAGCAGTGCTGGTGCTGGTGGCATCCTTCTGCTGAAGAGCACCAATCTGATTGTGCTGCTTTTTTTCTCCACCCTCAAAGGTCGCCACTGCGAGGTCCATCAGATGACTGGAAACTACATGTGGGACCAGAAGGCAAATGTGTCTTTCGATATTGGTGTGAATAAAGAAAGCCTGCTGCCTCTCTGGTGGAATGGATCAGAGCCTTTGTGGGTCACAATGATGAAAGCTAAAAAGAATGTTTCCATGTTCTACTGGCCAGGTTAGTATGTGAAAAATTGCTACAATGCATCTTGACATCTGAGCCCTCCATATGCCGTAGGAATGGCTCTCTAATACTGTTCTGAAATACAGTTAGGAATTTTATGTGCTTTACTTACCACACATAGAAATGAATTATCTTTTCTTTGGTCATGATAATTTGCATATACTTAGAAAGGAGAAGACTGAAGTGTCACTATAGGCAGCTTTCTACTAAATGCTAGCTTCAGGAGGGTGCTGGCTTGAAGAACATCCCCTCCTCCATCAGCTGCTTTTTCATCTTGCCCACCTGCAACTTTTGCTATGCTGAGGGGTTGCTCCATTAATGGTTCATGGTCCAATCAAAGTTAAACAGTAACCACCCTCCCCCAGTGCTTCTTTAGTTTTAATCTGGAAATTAGTAGCTGAGAGCTGAAGATAATCTGCTCTGTAGGGACAACAAAATCCAGCTGAAAGCAAAGCATCCTTGTCCTCTGGTCCTCCTTCATTGTTAATTCATCTGAGGTCCCAGTTGCTCTGAGTCTGAGCCATTCATTTGGAGGGACTTGGCCTTTCTGTTTGTTAGATATTGGACCACTGGAATGACTAAGGATATATAATAATGAGTCCTTTTAAACAAACAGAAGTATTGTGCTTAGGTTCTCACATGGAAATAGATGTTCCAGCTGTGCAACCAGACCAAATCCTTTGCAAAGTACCCAGATCCACAACTTTTTTACCTTCTAACTCTGCTATCTATAGTAAGCAGTCTGCAGATGTCCTCATATGTGTAAATGCAGGCTGCAGGACCCCAGAGCTCTTAGAAGAGCTGCACTGAATACAGCCAGTGCCAGCAGAGCAGCAGCAGCTGACTCATGCCACGGGCTCCTGGCCAGCTCGTCTCTGCATCCCAATGCACATGTGCCTGGCCACAGTCTTTCCATGCAATGTGGCTAATGGTGTCCTGGCAAAAAGCCTGCAATTCTAAGGAATGGGAAGAAAGAGTGAATCAAAATGAAAAACGTTGAAAAGCCATCCAGAGTGTTTCTACAGTACTGAAGAGCAAAAAAGATCTGAGGGTGACAATATTGCCTTATGGACTCAGAGGCAGTCAAAGGGTTTAGATCAGCCCTGAAAAAATGCTGCTTCTTATTGAAGATGTCCCAAGTGATCTAACAGCAAGGCAAATAATAGGATATAGAAATCATACAAGAATGTAGGAATTCTTCTAAAAATTTACAGAAAGATCTCTTTTTGTAGACTATTCATTTTCAGCTACTATTGTAATTGCTCTCAATAGGTATAATTATGTACTGAATAGATGTAACAGCCTACAGAAAGCTGCTGAAATCCAAAAAATCAGTATCACTTTCCATTAAATGCCTTTGGTCATTACCTAGCTCCTTCATGCTGCCCTTCAAGCAGTGTTTCCCAGGGAGGAGACATACGAGGTGTATATATATGTATACCCTTCACTCCGCCTGCTATTTCTGGCTGAAAATTGCAAGGAACAATACAGCTTTCCTCTTCTCAGTGCTTAGGCTGCTAAGTGTATGCATCAACTCTCTTACAACACAGAGGGGGGAATTTTTTGCATGGATCTGGCATTTTAGCTGTGGACTTGTGACATGTACCTCTGTCTGTCCTTAATTATTTATCTGTGATAGCTAACCTTTGGCAAAGCCATCATTGGTTCAGTTCAGCAAATGCTGAAGCACACGCTTATTTTAAGGATATTTGTGGTCTCAAAGGACACATTGGCCATACAGGGTCAGGCACAGGAAGCATGGTGAAATGTGGAACTACTGAACTAAAACACAGGGCTGTTGGGCTGCAGTAGGTATAACTGGGGTGAAGAGAAGTCACTCCAAATGCAACAGTATTTATTACAGTTTCCCTATGTGATTTTTTTTTAGTGTTTTCTAATTCCACAGTAAGGACAAAACCCTTTCTAAAAATTATCAATCTATCATTTTAAAGCTTAAATTCTTAATAAGCCATGTGAATGGGGAGCAATGCCAAACAAAATTAAAATAAAAACCCCAGATTTAATAACCAAGGTGAGTAGAGGTCCCACAGACATTTGCACTGCATATGATCTGCTATTAGTGATTAGCCTTCTAGCCTGAGGATACACAGCTGCTTAGTAATGAATCTTGCAAATATGATAAAGATCCAAACGGGAAAAGTTTGGGGAACACTTAATAGGAATTGCAATATATGACCAAATTCATCACACTTTGTTCTGGAAGATGTGATTTTCTCTTTAGCCAGCAGTGAAGACAAATGAGATAAATCAACTATAGCAGTAATGCATCGGAAATGCCAAAGTGCTGATTCCCAGTATTAAGTTTTACCCCTGCCATTTCCTCCTCAGAGTCAGTTCCAAGTTTTGCAAAGTCGGAACCCAAAATCTGCCGCTTCATTTTCTTCCCTATGTTCCTCTATCATGTCTAGTCAGTGTTTAAAGAAATAAAATCCAGACCCCAGCACACAGGAACACAGAGCAGGAGAGCTATCAGATGCGAACAACCATCACACAGCTTTACCTGTGAGCCTAACATAAACACAGCAAAGACAGCTCATGGGCAGAATTCAGCTGGGATCTCTTGACTCCAGAAACAGAGGAGCCAAACTATCACCATGCCAGTGGTGTCAAACAGCACTTCTGCCAAAACAGAAGGCCTTGGCTTGCAGGGACATTTTCCCCCTTTCTTCACTCCACGCATGTGGTGAAAGGCATAGCCTCACACCCAGGTTGCCTGTCTGAAGCACTGCTGCTCAAGAATGCCCAGAGGAGTGCAAGAGCATCCCAGCAGTATCACTGAGGTCAAAGCATTAGAGTGGTCCTCACCCTCAGCCCAGTAAGTGGTGTAATCCCAGATGCTCAAGCTCCTTCATTTTCCAGCAGCCGATGCAACTACTTCAGCTGAAATGCAGTGACAACTTCTCTAAACATTGAAATGAGAGACAGAGGGAGGAAAAAAAAGACTCTAAACTCAACTTTTGCCATTTAAACACAACATTTACCAGACCATACAGCTAGTCTGGAAAGTTTTCAAAATTTTCTGTTATGACATGAAGTGTCCAACTGTTAAATAAATGTTTAGAAATGTAATTTAAAGCTGGCAGAGGTTCAGGTCTCCATGTCAGATAGATAAAGAGGAGCCTATATATCACTCTGAAAGAAGTCCTTATTCCTGCTCCAGTAGTTCAGGTTTCTAAATAAAGGTTTAGCATCATACAAAACTGTGCAGAAAGGTATCTGACATTACATCTTAGTAAATACACCTTAACTATTTATAGTTTAACCAAGAAAAACTTAGTATGCCCTTTGGCTGGCTCCAAATCTGTTTAAATTTCCTTTCCCATAATATTTAAATGAGAAAATTTACCATCTGTCCTGGCCTCTACCAAAATGAAATTTAAATGTTAAATGGTCTTTATGGCCAGTATTTTGGACTTGCAATAAGCCTTAGCATTGAAAATCCAAATTTAAGTTCTATTCATCATAGAGGCTTAAAAAAAAAAAAAAAAAAAAGGGAAAAGGAAGCTCTTTGTGTCTAAGCAGCTTGAATTTCCAATGGTACTATCAATGAACTGCACACTTGAACACCACTATTTCATGGCCAAAATGATTTCTAATTGTTGCTACCCTCAAGTCTTTTGCGTCATGCTCATCATTTGACAATCTAGAAATAGCAAAGATATCTCAGCAACTAAAATATCCCAGATCCCCAAGAGGTTAATGCTTCCAGTTAAAATTATCTTGTGAGTAATTCTGAGGAATGTTATTTGAGAAAATTACAATCTGATGTCAGCATCTGAAAAAAAGAAGAGGCAAAATGATCATATTAGTCACTGGCTATGAGCAGTCATCCACCTGAACTAAAACACAAGGATTTCTAACAACTTTCCAAATGAATTCTTGACTTCTTGCCTAGTTTTGGAGACAATCTTGAACCAGATTCCAGTATCAGAGGAGAAATTGGTTTCAAAGTTCCAGTTCAGTCCTGAAATACTAGCAAAGTCCAGAGGACTACTGCATCACCTCTAGGATCTGATGTAGCTGAAGCCCCAGGTTTTGCTGCTGGTAGCACCCAGGACATCCTGCAAAAGACTGAAGCTCTGCACCCCCAGGGCAGGGGACTTCCTGGATATAACTTCAGGCCATTCATGGAATACATTTTTCTGATTATTTGGTTAGGTATCATGTGGGACCAGTCTCTGTTGCACAATGTAATGTCTTGGAGATGTTGTGTGCAGATGGATACAAGTTTTATTGTGGGATGATCTAGACAGTCAGTTCTTGTCAGGTAATCTGCTGGCTGTTCATCCAAGTTGCAGAAAACTTTCATGGTGAATCACAGTGGACAGATAAACACTAAAGTATATTCATACAGAAAGGGGAGGATTAAATCATATGTTTGGGGCAACAGGGGAAGAATGAAAAGCAACATCCCACAATTTTAATAGAAATAAAAATTACATGGAGGTTCAAGAGTACGCAAACCAGTTTTTACAGGAAAATAAATCAGTTGACTATATTTGATGTTTAGTATTCCAAATAATTAGTTAATCATAATAGACGGTGTCCCTTGAAACACATGAAGCATGTGGAAACCTGGGAGCTGTTACCACAGTGGAAGAGACCAAATCTGTCATGTGTTCTATGCCTCTTTAACTTTTGGAAAGGGTAATTTCCATCTGACTTATCTGGCTTTCTGCAAATCAGTGAAGATTTAAAAGATTTAAAAGATTTCCTAAGCCTAAACATTTAAGTTTTTCTAATCTTTCACGGTACTCCTGAACAGTCACAATCAGAAGTCTCCCTCAGTGATGTGAGTTCATGGGGGCTGAGAAGCAAGACTGACAGATTCTCTTTATTGAGGGTCCCAGTAAGCAAACCACTGCAAATCACCTCTGCTGGTAGCTCAGCTTGCTTCAGGGCCCTCTCCATACTTACATCTCCTTCTCACGCCTCAAGCAACAAGTCAGCTTATGACAGTCCTTAATGCCCATCACTTTCATAGCAAAGGAGAAGCAGAGGGACCCAGATGTAGACAGATTCAGGCTTTGGCTTAGAGTTGCCTTTTTGACCAGACTGTGTTGCTGTATACAGAGGCCATGTTGCTAAAGGTGGGGAGGTTTTTTGTTGTTTTTCTTCCTCCTTGTGCCCCAGGAATATATCAGAAAACAACTAACTGTGATAGGAGTACTCTAGGGTTCTGGAATGATAATTTGCATGAATTCAGTGTTTCTGGAAGCATACTTCTTTTAAATATTAATATTATTCAGCAGCATAGTAACTGGAGTGCAAAAGGGCAAGAAACCTCACAAAAACATGTTTTTCTGTGTTCAGGGCCATGTTCTCCTGTAGGATTTGTTGCTATAAATTTTTAGGCCACAAAACAGACTTTATTTTGCAAGGAAGGCTGCAAGTTACCAAGAGAGTTAATTGGTTTACACTGTTTTAATAAGACCTCCTGGGAAACAGATTTAATAGTGGAGAGCCAGTATCACATAATAAAATATGGTTTATAGAGGATATTACAACGTAAGATACAGCATGTCTAACTGGAAAGTATTTGCTGAATTTTCAGAGAACAATATCTAAATCTATTAGGAAATGAGGCTATATGGCCATAGTAGTTAAAATACAAACAACTTGGTGATTTAGGTGGAAATGGTCTGCATGAGGGAATCAAGCATTTTTTGTGGGAAGGTCACACAGAGACCTTCCTTTTAGAGAGGGAAATAAAAGGATCCAATGTAGTTTGCTACAAGCACTCACCAAACCAACCTCTCTCCCTTTTCCCTTGCCAACCACATGGTTTCCAGCAGGGAAGGCATATGGTAAGTAATGTCACAGGGAATTTACAGACCTGAACTTGGACACCATGGTTTGGGGTCTGTGATCAAGGTGAAATAGTAGAACTTATCACATTTTTTGCTCATAGGTTGCGAGGTCGAAATCCTTGGAGTCAGACCAAGTTACTGCCGTGAGTACTTCAGCGTCCCAACAGACAAAAACTTCGCAGATGCCATCATCGATGCCCTTGAGTCTTTGTGGTATGTCACAAGATTTTTGTGGTGTGGGGTTTCCTCTCTCTAGGACAAGTGTTTGGATTTACTATCAGGGAGATTTTCAGGATGGGCTTCCAAGTAGGAAGATGGGGGCTTGAGACTGCTTTGTAGTACTGTCATAGAAACAACACCCAAACAGAAGTACTCCCTTACATTAAGAGTGGAAGGAAAGATGTGCTCCTCTGTTTCCATGCAGGCTACAACAAGGAGACATTCTGACTAACTACTTTTAATTTGCTGTTTCAAACAACTTCAGGATGAGCCTGTGCATGTCTATTCACTGACCTTCAAAAAAGACTTTGAAATGCTTGGATTTAGAGAGGGAATTTGAAGTGCCTGTATATAGAGAGGGAAGTTGGAAATTCTGACATTCATCTTCAGTCACTTGTTTATGAGACTGATCCTTCAACTTTTTCTTCATTTTAGAACAACTCAAGCACATTATTTTTGGAGAGGGCATTCATTTTGTGCAAATATGAGAATAGAATAGAATAGAATAGAATAGAGAGTTGAAAGGGACTGACAACAACCATGTAGTCCAACTGATGGGAATATATCTCTCAAACAACTCCTAGAAATAATGTTTATTCCATACCCAGCTTTGAAGTTCCACCACCTCTCTTTCAAACATTACAAGACACAATCCCACAGACGCTGTAAAATCAGGGAAGATTGCATCACTGCGTGCATAGCCAATACCTTATCTCTTGGCTATAACTAAGCTCCTTCTTTTAAAACCTTATTGGTTCCATTATTTATCCAATCCTAGGAAACAATTCTACTTTAGTACTTGCAACTGCCATAGCAATTGGAATCTGAAAAGTTTTGTATTCAGATGCTGAGTGTTGAATGTTCTTGAAATAAAGGCTCCAAAACGATGAGAACGCTGTTGGAGATTTTGCTCCCAGTTGCACACTGGGTCCTGCTGCACAGACGCTCACAAATCACTGTTGTTTGCAGCATGAGCTTAGACAGAAGGTGTCCGAGACTATGTGAGAGGTTTTGTCCTGAAATTATTTAGCTTAGATTTAAAGAAAGCTACCTGCATGTGACATGAGGAAGTAATATGTGACATAGGACGCTTTCTGAATTTTTTTGCAATGCTTTTAATTCAGTGAATAAAAAAGGGAATGGAAGACATAATACAGACATTAACTCTGACTTCTGGTAGAAACCGAGAATTACTGCAGAAAGCTTTTTGGTCTGGTATGATTTTGGGGTGAGTCAAGATACACTTGAAGCTTCCTGCCTGGTTTCTATGAAACACAGTGCATAAGGCTGCTCAGTGCTGGTTTTCAGCTCTATAATTGTGAACATGGTTAAAAGTGAGGCACAAACTGTTAAAAGCTCCAGCCCTTCAAGCTGTTATTTTGGGTAGCTGGAGAGTTTCAATGGTTAATACACTCCAAGCCACAAGGCCGCCTGCTGCTGTCTGCAGTGGAAAAGGGGCACAATAGTGTTGGTGGAACAAGTTGCAAGAGGTGAAAGCTGATGATTTCAAGAAAAGTGCAAATCCCTGCACCAAGATGTCTGCCATAGATAACAGCTACATTCTTCTGAAGTGCCCAAATCCTACAGATTATCCCACAGCTGCAGGAGGTCCTGTCTCTGGTGTCGACTTACACACCATTCCTGTTGAATTACTTCCTGAGTTCTTTTTCTTTAAACTAAGTGCCCTGTCTTCAACAAGGCAGCAAAGACAGAAAAGGAATGATTTTAGATAAAATTAATAACAAGGTTTGTGTGTAAATACTGCAGGGACTTAAAGTAAGAATGGAAGGTAGAGAAGGAACAGATTAAAAATCTGGTAGGTTTTCCTTATTCTTTCTGTCATTCATCCTCTTTGTTTATTTCTTTAGGACTTAGAAGAAAAAGTTCCATGCTGCTGGGCCAGCCCATAAGAAGTAAAGTCTCTGAAATGCTTTTACTGTAGGCATATTCGTTTAGCAGGATTTAGCATCTCTGAGTAAAGAGTCTTGAACTTGTCATCTATATCTTGCAAGTGTTTTTGACTTTTGAAGCTGTTCAAAGGCTGGCAAAACCAAATGGCTTCCTTTCCACACCCCAGGTAATTGGAAAAGCCCATTAGGCTGAGACTGTCCTTAGCTATATGTGAGAAAACAGCCTGTGGCAAGGGCAGTCTGTTGCTTGGAGCAGTGCCTAGCTCAGTTGCCCTAATGGCAGGTATTAGTAGTTAAAGACCTGCACTGAGGCTCCCACCATTAGCAAACCTTGCAGGCACTCCAGGGTAGAGAGAGCAAGCCCTTTATTGTGGCATGGTGGCCTAGGATTTGAGCAAAGGAATGCCCTACCTAACTCATCAGGGAGCCACTGAGCTTCTCTTGCAACCAAAGGAAATCATCCTTCAGGGTTTATTCAGACCACTATTTAGACCAAAAATGTTCAAAGCAAAGTCAAGCATCTGTTTTTGAAACTAAAACCTCCCTTGTATCTTTTCCACAACTGTAACTTGAGGGCTATTGTAATCTACCTACCTCCCTGGACAGGTGTCATGAAGTCTGCACCATACTTGCAAAGTGTGCTGGTAAAATATAAAACCCCTTTCGGTGTTGCCATCAATGCCGCTTCAGCAATTCAGCTCCAGCTTTCTTCAGCAATCTTTTCTTAGTCATTTATTTGGAAGGTTACTGCTGATGGAAGAAGACAGGACTAGCACACAGTTAGAAAGACAGAATACTTCCCTCATGTGAGCCACAATCAGGGTTTTCTTAGAAAACTTACAAAACCCTTTTTTTTCCTTAGAAAAACAGGCAAAAATGGAAACAAAGTCAAACTCCAGGTGTGCTGTACCAAATCTTGCAAACTCCCAATCATGCTGCATAACTGGATCTTGTCCCATTGAAGTAATTAAATATTCTTCCCTATAGCTCTGAGCCCCCACTGAGAAATCTCACCACAGCCTAAATGAGATCCCTTGTTTTATGCAATAAACCTCCTTCTTAGCTTCTATCTTGATCGAAATGATCATTTAGTTACAGGTGAGAAGACATAAACTAGTTTAAGTAGATCATTAATACAGACATTGCAGCAGAGGAGAACTATTTCAGTAGGTTCAATGACTGTGTTTGCAATAGAGAAATTACAGGGTTAAATTTTAGGAAATAATTTATGCCTAATACAGATGGAAAGTAATGTTTAAAATGAAACTGTGAAGGGTGGGGGCTGCTTCATTTAAATTATTTTAAAATCTTGAAGAGTGAGGAACAACACTATTATGCAGGGCCAGCAGTGGAGAAATTTCCATCACAGCAGAGACCTTCATCTTCTCACAGGGTGGCTCCTCTGAGGCCTTCTGCAAACTGAGAAATGCAAATGACAGACCCTAATTCATTCACTCAGTCCCTCACCTCTAATTTTTCCTCTTCTGTCCCGCTCATTACACCAGACTACCCGGGTGTCTTTAATCAGAAACACTGGACCTGTCAGGACATTACAAAACTTTTTGTAGGGATCTTGATCTGGATGAGAGCATGTATTATGGATGGCCCGCTCTGCCATACATTAAAGTATAGCACAAAAAGCCTGGGTTTGAACTTCATGAGCATAGGTTTGTGCTTTTATCCACACAGCTTCTCTCAGGGAGATTTACAGTGAACTGTGATGTGGTCATGAAAACGAAATTAAGCACTGATTTATGCACTGTCACCACTAACTAAGCTGAGAACAATCAGTGCAGGAAAGTGTTTTCAGCTAAATTTGTGCAACTCTGAGATTATCATAGTCTCCCTCGCTCATATTCCTAAACAAAACCACTTTCTAAAATCTTGTCCCAACTCATACTGCTTGGTATTTTGTAAGAAAGAGCACATCCTGAGTTGACCTCTGTGGTTTGGAAGACCTCACACAGAAGAAAGCTAGAAGTGCCAAACTTAATTAAAGCACATTTGACTGGTAATTCCCACAATCCTTTTAATGGGGGCATTCAGCACAGAAATCAGAATTTCTTTGTTATTAAAGGGAAAGCGGATTCAAAGAGGTTAGTGAAGGACTGCCAGGCCAGCCTGTGCTTGCACATGGAAGTCTCTACCTGCCACCTCTGCTGGGAGTCTCAGGAAAACTCAGGAGACTCTGGGTGTGAATAATGAGTCCAGCAGGGCAATAGCGGTAGGACAGCACAGGGTAGAAGCAGGAAACGGGGTTTTGTGCCTCTATATGCTGGGGAAGACAACAATACCAGCATCCAGGAGGTCTCCTGTGTGTCAGCCTCTCACTCTTTGCCCTCTCTGCCACGCCCAGCAATGGCAGTGCCGAGATGGCTGCGGTGTACTACGAGCGCATTGATGTGGAAGGCCACCACTACGGCCCTTGGTCCCAGCAGCGGAAGAACGCTCTGAAGGAAGTGGACAAAGCCTTGAGCAATATGATCTCACTCATCAAGGTGAGTGGCAACCAAAAACCCAGCTCCTGGGTGCCTTTGGAAAAGGCTTTTAAAACTGTTCTTTGTGGCACTGCCAAGAGCCTGTTTAACACCTGTAACTGAATGCAGTGGCTGTAATTTTTTATTTCCTGAGAAAGAGGCTACTGAGATAATATGGAAGTCAAAGCACCATTACCCTGATTATTATTTTCATTGATGGCATTATAACCCTCCTGGTGGATTTATACCAATAGCCCCAGGAAGCCACAAACCAATATATGTATTGCTCTGTTTATGACTTAGGGTACCAGCTGAACTTTATTGTAGGTGGAGGAATCAAAACTGCACATTTCCTAAGGTTTGTGGAATCAGACAATTAACTTTTATAGTGGTTTTTATGGCAGTATTCAGAACGCTGTACTTTAAACTTGGTTGTAAAGAAAACATTATCTAAATGATTTTGCAGCAAGAAAAGCTTTTGGGTAAATTGCAATTCCATGAATATTTCTGACAATGATAAATGCATGTTGGTGTTTTTTCTGTGTTTCAGTGAGGAGAGGAATATCTATCTTCAATTTCACTAAATATTAAAAGCTCTAATGCTAAGTGCTCATGTTTGGGAGGGAAAGAGAGAAAGAAACACCCCTTCCACAAGTGGTATCATGGCAAAATTGCTGAGTGGACTTATTTTGGAAAAACTGTGGTACTAACCTCTCAGAGCAGCAGTGAAAGTGGGTGCCTACTATTATGGGTGGTGGCAAGGCACATTGCAAGACATTTGGGGATGTGATCGTTCCAGCCACCTTCCACAGAATCAGAGGATATCAAATGGTGATTCAAATTTTCCAGCAGGCACAGACAGTGCAAAGCTCTTATCTGGCCCTAAAGGTTGTCATGCACTTGTTTCACAGAGCAAAGGCCTTCAGAATGATATCAACGTCCTCCTCTTCTCTGATCATGGGATGACAGACATCTCTTGGGCAGATAAAGTGATTGAGCTGAAAAACTATATCAATATGAATGATACCATACAAATGAAGGACCGAGGTCCTGTTGTGAGTCTCTGGCCAGCTCCAGAGAAGCATGCAGAGGTGAGTACAGCCTAGTTGTACATCTTAGCTTTGTGTTTTCTCAGTTTCTATGCCAATTGTGTCTTCTGTTTCTCATAAGATCCAAATACTGCTCTCAGAGATGTGTGCAAAAACCAGCTCTTACCAGGAGTCAGACTTGGATCCTGTGACACCCTTGTGATGCTGGACTTTCCAAAGGAAAGTCACACGGGGCAAATTAAAAAGCACAAACTTTCACTGTTATATGGCAAGGACATGTGCTTTTAAACCCCAGCACTATTAGCTTCTGATAAATAGCTAAAAGATTTTAGCTCAAAACCCACTTTTAGGATTTTATATATATTTGTCAATTTATTGACATTCTAGCAGGGATTTTCAAATTATCTGGAGCAGGTTCAGGCAGTCATATTCCAGTAAACTTCCACAGAGGAATCAACTCCATTAGATCAGAATTGCAAAAAATATTTTTTTACAGTATTTTCCTTCCAGGAATTTTTGATGAAGCACATTGGATTGAGTCAACTGTAAAAGCTCAATGCTAGAACTGCAGGATTTTCAGGGATAAATTAAAACAACAGAGAAAAAAATTTGGAAATCACTTGAAAAAAATTTAAGTGTAGTACCTCTGACTAAGAGACTAGTACATTATAGTCTAACCAGAAACCAATGCATGAGAAATCATTATTGCTGTCCTCAGAATATAGATAAGTGGGTGTACAAAATGGGTGGGCCATGCCCCAGGTGAATAATTTTGGTTTCTGTATTGTATTTTATCCCGTTACAGTATATTGTAGCCAGTGCAATTTTTAAAAAGTGAATATTTGCTGATCTTTTCACCCAAACAGTCTCTCCAGGAATTGTGTATCTGTGATAATTGTGCACATTTCAAATTAGTGCCAGAACTGAAAGCTGTCTTAGAGGCATGCATGAGGAATTCACTCACAAGTGCATCACAGGGGATCATATCATTGATATGCTTAACCCAGAGCTCCCTGTCTTTGTAGGCCAGACCTTCAAACAAGGGCAAGTTGCAACTTCACACAGTCATGGGGTTGCATCTGACAAAGCTCTTCAGCACATGCTTCTCTCATTAAACAGCCTAATATCCCTAAGGAGAATAAAATACAATACCTTATATTATGGTTGTATGTCTTTCCTTCATTTCTTTTTAGGATTTCTTACAGGAGGACTGCTTATTAAGCAAAATAAAGTTGATTTTCAGTTTCCCAATAGTTAGATTCTCCATTTCTAATTAATTTGAAAGAGCTGTATTTATGAGTTTGAGTTTATTATAACATAATGATTATCACCTCTAAGAATTACCCCATTTTGAAGCACCAGAAGTACTGGTGAGCCACCAGGACCACTCTCTGCTCCTGGTCATGATGGGAGGAATTGTGTCATCACACCCTGGTGCTGTCCTTATGGTCACCGCACATCAGTGTACATATCTGGCACACATACACACAAGGGTGACTCAGCTTAAAGGCTAGTGAAGAACCTTTCTTTCTTTGAAGAACAGAGCTATTTATTCCTTATGATTGTTTACATTTAACTTGTTAAAGAACAATATAGAGTCTGGGGACTCCAATAGTGCCTCCTTTATGGCATATGAACATCTTCTTCAGGCATTTAAAATATTTTTTCTGAATAATTTGGGGTGTGATGACATTTGTGTGATTATATTCCAGACAGTATGATTAATATTAATAGACCACTTGCATGGCATTGTGCAGATTCAAAGCTGCAGGCATCGGCTAATTAATCTCACATCAGATAACTAACGAAGCAGATAACTGAGCACTATCAATCCCTTGATAGTGATTAACTGGTTAAGTGCAAGAAACACAGGTGAGGTGACATTATTTCTCCACTCAAGAGCACAAAGGGGGAATGAGTGGCACAGGCTAAAGACAATACCGCTTTTCGACATCTGTTTACAGCCCACATGGTGCCTTTCAGCATCTCTCACCACTTCACTTACTGCCTCCTGTAAAGGTGTGGTTTCTGCTGGTCTGTTTCTCTAGGCTTCACATTTGTGAATGTGTGTATTATAGTTATACATAATACGTGAATTAATGTGTTCCTATGTGTTTATTATCAGAATCTCCTAAACCACATAAGCAGGTTTTGTCCAGCCATGACCTTTGGACAGGCAAAGCCCAGTTTGAATGAGCTGATGATTAGCCATTACAGGGGATTAGCCACTTTGCAAATTCAGGTGTTTCCATGTACCCATGGGTGTATTTATGATCTTTACAGCCATATGGTGTCCTAACATTTATTTGCTTTGCAGATATATCAAAAATTGAAAGCTGTGGAACACATGGATGTTTATAACATAGAGGATATTCCAAACAGGTTTTTCTACAAAAAAGGAAAATTTGTGTCTCCACTAACTCTCGTGGCTGAAGAAGGATGGTTCATAGTAGAGGTAAAGACAGGGATGTGAAAAGGGGCAACATATTGCTGATCACTGAGTTAAAGTCAATGGGCTGACTACAAAACTAATGTCAAATATTGCTGTGTGCTGAAAAGAACTTAGAGGTATTGCAGCTATCCTGAAGGTAGACAGTTAAATAGTCAAGATGATTCTTTTCTCTGTTGTCATAAAGCAGGAGAAGTTTTTGTATTTCACATTCTGGTTCTGTTGCTTTACTGTTCTTCCCCCTGCCATCTACCTTCATTTTGGGCACAAAAAGAGTGTTTCCATTTCAAATCCTTACTACCCTTCCATTCAACAGTACCTTGTGGCAACTTTTCCTTCTGCCTGGCTTTCCACCCACCAGACTGTCCTAAAAATGCACCCTTTCTCTCAAGCCCTCCAGTGTCAAAAGGGTCAGACTGGGGGTTTACTCCTCAGAGAGGCCCAGTGCACATGCTGAAACTCTAGGAACTTGATAAGCAGAGAACCTGCACATGGAGAGATTTTTCATACTAACTTATTTTCTTACCATAAATTGTTGTTGTTGTTGTTTTGTGCTTGTATCACTACTGGGCACCTCCATATTACAGATAACAACTGCAGCTCAGCACAACTTAGAGGGTGAGGCAACTGTATATCTTCTAAGGAGGTAAAATGAGGAGTGTTATTATTTGCCCAACACCATGCATGAAGTCAGTAAGCTGGCAAGAAAACCAAGGAGTCCTGGGTTTTCTCATGTCCCAGCATAGTCATTGCACATCACTGCCATGCAGATTATTGTAACTCAGCTGAGCATCTTGTTTCATGACCTTCAGAGCTGCTGCTCACCAAGTTTTGCTCAGGACAGTCCACACCACATTTCTCACTAGACAATCTGAATTTAGCATAATAGTTTCTACAGCTGAATAAAAATGCACCTCTAAAAATCCTGATAGCTTTTGAGTACAGATGAGTGAGTACTTCATTTCTGGTTTAAAAAAAAGTATAAAAAGCCAGAGTTAAGATTTAGACAGGTAAAGCAGGAATCTGAAACACTTTTTCCAAAATTATTTTTTAAAATTACAACTAAACTCTTTTGTACAAAAGTTCAAAACAGAACGTTTTTACACATTCTGTAGAAAATAAAAAAGCACTTAAAAAATCATTGAAACTCTGACAAACCTTAATAACAGTGCAGCAAACACTGCTGCTATGATAATTATTTCTGTCTCTCTGCCCATTCCTTCCCATTGTTTCTGATTTTCAAGAATGTCCTCTCATTAATGCTGTCAGATTTTCCTTCTCTTTGGTACATTTTCATTATCTGTGAATGGGATATGAAAATGAAAGTTTCCTGTCATATTTTTAAAGCAATAATTGAGCCTTCTATTATACATCCTGCCCAAACCACTGAAGAAAGGAAGTGCAGCTCTTCCCTGTCATGCTCCCAGGGTTTTTTAACTCTGTGTTGGCTAGAGGATAGCTAAAAGTTTTTTGAAAAAGGGGATTTTGTTGCTGTTGTTTTTTGAAAGAGACAAAGGTGATGTATCTGGAAAGCTGTTTTTCTCATCAAGGAGCATAGGAACTAAAGCCCATCTATGTTTTGGTTAAAGCAGGATGAGGAGGGATTTCACACTGTGTCACAGCTGATCTGCTCATATTACCTTGCTCCCTTCACATGGGACAATCCTCATCCTTTGAGCCAAAGTTCTGCCAGCTGCTCTCCTGTGTGCAACAATTTTGCACAAACCCCTCAAGGCTGCGTGCTCACACTGTACCCATCCCAGTGTACTTTCCCAACATTTAGGGATCAATTGCAGTACATTTTCTAAACATGCACATGCAGGGAAAAGTCCATTGTCAGCAGTCCCAGATACACCTGTTTCACCTTTGACAAGCATCGCTACCCCATGCTTAGTCCAAGCATGAAAAACTATGTCTTTTCCAAGTTCTCCATCCCATCTGGACTTGTCAAGTAGGCATATCAGTGTGCTGCCAGTGCCCTGGCCCCAAAGAAGTCCCAGGAGTTTGTGGCGTTTGCTGTGAGGCAGAGCCTGATGCTCCAGTAGGGCAGTGCTGGGATGCTTGCACAGCTCTGTCTCTCAAGCTACTGCTGTTAGTGGCTCCATTTCATGAGCTCTCACTCCAGCTGCAACTATGAAGGCAAGCAGTATGTTTTCTGACTCAACTGGCACCAAGAATGGTGGAAATGACTGTGCCTTTGACTACACATTCTGAGTAGGTGTCTCCTGGTGTCTGGGTGGATTATGGAAAGCACACTACCTACTCCTGCATTTGATATTTCTGGGGAAGCAACTGGGCCCAGGACATCTGACAGGACCATTGAAGGGTGTAGGTATGGCAATGTCATGATAGTGCTGAAAAAATAGTGCAAATTTAATGTGACTTCACTTGTCTGAAGCTGATCCTGGCAAATACTGTGCAGGCTGCCTGATGGTGAACAGCACAGTTATTGGAGGAAGCTACAGCTTAAGGAGGTGCTATGGTAGGAAGAGGAGGAGTCTGTTTTCTCCTTGGCTTGCTCTGAGCCAAGGAGAAATACATGGAGACAGGAGAAGAAATTTGTCAGCTAAAATACTTTAATTTAATCTGGAACACACCACCCAGAGAAGCTGTGGAGTCAATCTCACTGGAGATGTTCAAGAACTGTCTGGATGCAATCCTGTGCAACATGATCTAGGACAGCCTTGCTTGAGCAGGGAGGTTGGACCAGATGACCCACTGCAGTCCCTTCCAGCCTCACCCGTTCTGTAGTATTCTGGAATTATCTGGTACATCTGCTGAGTATTACATACGAAGAAACAGGGGGTTGCCCTGGAAAATAATTGGAAGAGCTACACCTCTTTGTCATCACTACTGCTGTCCTCAGTGCACAGTCAATCTTCTTTCCTAAGGAAAAAGACAAAAATCAGACAAAATAAATGTTTATAAAAGGAGAGGGATCCTCAGTTAATCTGCTTTGCCATCTGCAGGAGTTGAGGCACCACTTGCCAAGGTGGGAATGTGGAAAACTCTTTTGGGGTATCTTCTATGCTTCTGTGCCTGAATGTGAAGCCCAGACCTGGCCACTCTAGAGAACTGTGCAGCTCCTTCTCTGTAATTATCAGAGAAATTAATGTCAGGGGTCTGATGAACAGTCAGTCGATGTTCTTTGTTGAAGTGAAATTCCTGACATAGTTTTGAGGCAATCTGGAGTGCCACATCTGCTGCTGTCTCTAAGGAGCATGGGACAGGAGAAACTCATGGACAGGTTGGTACAGCATTTTTATCAGCCCCTAGGGACTGGTGCTCTGACAGATATGGCACTGTTGTAGGTAAAACTGTTAATACAAAGCAGGAGAAAGTAGGGAAGGTATTTAGAAGTACATCTTAGGCACATTATGGACAAGGAAGAACAAAATTTATAATGACAAATTAATAAAGCATAGGTCCACTGAGCAAGGAAAGAAAACAGAATGGTCTAGGCTACAGAGAGCAGGAGTGTCTTAGGTCAGAGCCAGTGTTCCCTGGAACAAACCTCATTGCCTAAAAACGAAAACAAGTAGGGAGAAGAAATAATTAGAAAATATCTAGTAGGGGTGATATTTATATTGTTTAGGCTGACTAGTTAAATGGAGCAAAAATAACTTATATTTCTAAGGTGCCAGTGGCATGTGGGGCAGAACAACACATCAGCAAACCCGTGGAAGTGCATGGCACTGGGTGAGAGAGCGGTGCTGCTAGCAGGCATGGGGAGAGGAACACCACCTCGCTTACACGTGTCACATACTACTGGGGTACTTTGTGCTTGTGGCACAAATTACGTGAGTTGTCCTCCCCCCTCAGCTGGGAGGTGGTTGGTTACTCACTGAGACAGCAAAGCTGGGGGTCACCCCTCCTGCAGATGAGCTCCTGTGCAGGTAACAGCACAGTGTGGGGCCTGTTGGGGTGGTACAGCACATGGAGACATAGCATGGCACCCCACAGTGCCACAGCACAGCCCAGCAGGCAGGCACTAACCACGCTCTCTTGTTGTCACCCAGAGCAGGGACAAGCTGCCCTACTGGGAGAATGGGACAGGGAGGAAGGAGGCCTGGCAGAATGGCTGGCATGGCTACGACAATGAGCTCATGGACATGAGAGGCATCTTCCTCGCATATGGACCAGGTACAGTGCCACCATCCCTGATGTTCCGCCTCCCCTGCAGCCCCATGGTCCTTGCCGTTGTATCTGTGCAGCCCCTGGCACATCAGGACCCTGATGTAGCACTCTGCAACACCCCAAAATTAGAAATAGATGGCAGGATTTCCTCACTATGGAAGGTTTGTAGCACTGCATCTATTTTATAGCCGAAGAAACAGGGCAGAGAGATGTGAAGGGATTTGATCAGCTTCCCTCTGATGTCCCAATGCAGTAACTCTTTGCCTTGTTTTCCTAAATTTTGGCCTAAACTTTCAATTCTGTTTGAAACACATGAATTCTGCTTTTGTTGGTGGATTCAGACTTGCTACTGCAAGGCACATTCTTTGAGAAAGTTGCAGCATACCTCACTCGCCTGTCTGATGGGCAGACATGAAGTTCCTGGTCTCCACTTCATCAGGCCCTTTAAACAGGGCAGAGCACCAGGCTGCAATCACAGACAGGAGTGAAAGCAGGATGTGCAATACAATTATGTTAGGCTATTAAATCTACCAAGTGCACACAGTGAAGTAGCTCTTATACTAAAAATTCAGGGCTTTTTTTAGTTTTTAGAATAAAATTGGTCTAGAAGTAAAAATAATAAATAAAATTGTTTAAAATGTTTTTGCTGGGCTCTGATGTAAATTGAGGCATGCCACATCCAAGCCTGGTGGGCAAGTCCCAGGAAAGGCAAAGGAGCCCTTGCCCCAGAGCACCCCACATTTCAGGGGCTGAGCCCCAAGTTGCATGATGCCAACTCCTCTCTTTTGCCTGCAGATTTCCGATCCAACTACCGAGCGCCTCCCATCAGATCCGTGGATGTTTACAACATCATGTGCAGCCTGGCAGGAATACAGCCACTGCCCAACAATGGCTCCTGGTCCAGGGTGGAGTGCATGCTCCGAAACACAGCTCCCTTGGCACCACTCCCCCCTTGCAGCAGCTGTGTCCTGGCACTAGCTCTGCTCTCCCTGTTCACCAGGCACATCTCCTTACTGTGATCCCTGAACAATGTCAGTCAGTGTCACCAGCCACTCCATCCTTCTCTGTTTGTTTTTTCGAAGTCCTTCATTTGAATAATAGCTTCATTAATAGAGTGCTGTCCCCCACTCCTCCATTGTACTCCACCAGGCGTGAATCTGACCCATCCTCCATTTACAATGGTTTTAACATGAAGCCAGGTTTTGTGCTGTTCCAAACACAGCCAGGGATGATGGTGTTGCTCACCTAGATTTACAGCATTGGCACTGAGAGCAGAATCCTGGCTGCCTATCCACAGAGTTTTCTGGTGGGTGCACATGGAGATCTCTGAGCATCAAACACATCTCACCCCAGCATCTTTCTCTGAGGAGCTCACCCTGGCTCCCCCTACTGAGAAGCTCAGGAGTGCAACCTCTTTGCATTTATCTGGGTTCATCCTGATTCACTCCTTCATCTCCAGCTCTATCAGCAGCATAGCCCCATCTCCTTATAGCACCAGCCAAGCCCTGTCTGTACTGACCCATTCTTCAAAGAGCCAAGAGCTTTGCTGAGTGACTATAATGCCGAGAGGTGGGTCAGCAGGAGGACAGTGAGAACATCCTACTTCTCTCAGCCTTTCCATCTTCATTTTCTCCAATGTGAGTACTAGCCGTGCCCATTTCCAGGGCCAGGCTTTCCTCATGGACCATAGTGGTGGGAAGGGCTGGGAAAGGGGAGAGTGACAGAAATCCTCCACTTCAAAGGCAGTGGGAAAGTGAAATGGCATCTGGACACAAAAGGGCCAGGAGAAAATAGAATGAGAAAGCCTGGCATTTAACAGCCTCTCTTCCTTTCCTGGTGAAGATAGTATCATCTGCTCACATTTTGATGTTTTATACCCAATTGCATTTCTGAAGGTCTTCAACACTTACTGCTCTTCTGCCAGCTCTTGCTCTCTATACCTCTGCCTGGTGACCAGCACATTTCCCTTTATTCTACAGCAGGGACAGAGGTCTGCTCTGATATATCTCCCACCCTCACACTTAATCCTAGTGATTATTTCCACCACGGGCTATGAAGCACAAAGAAAGTTGTAACAGCAAAGTTAAATTAAATAGCAGAAGAGGACAAAGCTGTTGCCAGCAGTGCCTTCAGGAGTGCGCAGCGCTTTATCTGATATACCTCCGAACCAGGAGCTTTCAGCAACAAACTGCCTTTGGAAGGACTGAGAGAAAACAAACCTCTAGGACTTACTATTCTTATGGATCCAGAGTCGAGCATGATCTGGGTATGTGTGGTACAGCATTTAAGGGTGAATGACTACACTGTGGGGAACAAAAAACCAAACAACAAATTAAACTTGACAAAAGACTTCTGTAATAGCTGTAAAGATTTATGTAATGTGTTTTTAAAGCTCAAGTGAACCATCAAATCAATTGGGAAAAAAAAATGAGAAGATCAGTCTTTGTTATTAGACTGTTGAGTATAAAAGGCAATTTAGTGCTTTCGAAGCATTTGCAGTAGCTGTAAAACAAGCACCTATTGTTCAGAGTTCCCTGTTGCTCTTTAATGGACCAAGCTCAACGAAATCACTGGAGCACATTTTTAAAGAAAAAAAAATCAGCACATGAGATAACTAAATTACCAAGTTTTGCCTGAAAATCAACAGGATAGATGCCATCAGTGCCTGCTAACCCCTCCACAAACTGCCATTATAAGTCTTACTAGCAACCAGAATCCAAGGTCTTACAGAAGAAATGTTTCTAAAGGTATAAGGGTATATTCAGCTTCTCAGTGATGGAAACAGAAATTGAAAATAACAAATTGGGTCCATTGAGTTGTTCCATGGATGGGCCAGGACACAGGAAACCAACATTGATCCTTGTGAGTACTTTGTGTAACTCATTTTTGTCAGTGTTCACATGCAAATACTGAAGGGTAAATCCAACTGCAATATGGTTTGTTTGACCTTAATGCAAGCATTTGTGTGTATGGTAAAATATACTTGGTCTGTAAAAGGAAAATTTGGTGGCAGACCTTCAAGAAGCTAACTCGCTTCAGGAGAACTACAGCTCATTATTTTTTGAAAAGTGCATCTTTCTTGCTCAGAAATGTTGTACCTCTGAATCATTCATGTTCTCATTCAAAAATCAAGTGTCTTAACTCTTGCCTATTTTTCTGTATACTATGCAATGGAGGTGGGTGTATTTTAAAACCTATTTCTGAATGATGTTTTTATACAATGACTGATTGTGAATGAGTGAATAATTCTAAAAATGGTGTTAGGAAAAACACATCTTTGTAAATACTGTAAGATTTTTGAAAAAAACAACCCAAAACCTTCCCTTCAACACTTTGCCTTTCTTGTCTAATTGCTGCATCAAAGTGTGACAAACAGTGTTTGAAGCTTGTGCTGATTAATTATCAGAAAGACAAATGATAACATTGTTTAGAAATGGCAAAGTTGTCAGCATGTAAATTAAGGACATTAAATGCATCACACCAGATAATGTAGCTTGTATATGCAGTTCTTTTTTCCAGATGTATTCCAATGTCTAACCTTTTGAATATCCATCCAGGGACATGTAATTCCCACTAGCCTATGGACATGACAAAATATTTTGCTCTTTTAAGAAGAGAGGTGAGCTCTGGATGCTCTCTCCAAACCTACTTCTCTAAGTCTACTTTGTTACCATTACATCAGCTGCTTGCACAAATTAAGAGCATCGTCACTGGTATGAGGGTGCAGTAGGTTCAGCCTTTCCAGAGCCCCCCTTTCCCAGTGGGAGATGGTGCAAATGTCAACAAGACCTCAAAAACCAACATTGCAGGCCTCAAGGACAAGGGGCACCTACTCCACTTTAAGCTCCACAAACCAACAATGTCAATGGAAAAGACTGATTTAATAGAAATAAGTCTCCAAGCCTATTCAGTGGAATTTATCTTTTTCTTTGCTTATATTAACTGACCACAGAGCAGAGAGTGGATGATGGAGGACCAGTGCAGGTATGCCAATGAGTTCTTTAATTCACAGCAGGATGCCCTTCAAACCAGTAGCATTGCCAAGGTCTGCTGGAGATGCTCCCCTCATGTTCCATGAAGATGGGTCCTCAGAAAAGGAGGGTTCTGAGGGACTGCCTGCACAGGAATAAGTCTCAGTCAGCTCCCCGTAACAGTGCCAAAAATGGCAATTTCACAGCTAAATAAGCTGAGCCTTTTTTATCAATGAGCTTGGTGGCCATGCAGATGGCACAGCTGGCCAAGGCTCAGCAGATGAGCCCTCCAGCATCCCCCAGGATGCAGCGTTCATTGCCTGCACAGACTGGAGCCTCACAGAGACACATCCCCATTGGCCCAAACACTGGCCTGCACCTTCCAGAAGTAGAGAGACTTCACAAATAAGGGATGAATGAGAAGATTTTGCAGTGCTGGTCACCTTCCTTGTGTCCTAAGTAATACATCACAATGTATCACAGAGTATTCTGAGTTGGAAGGGACCCACAAGGATCATCAAGTCCAACTCCCGGCCCTTCACAGGGCCATCCCCAAGAGTCACACCATGTGCCTGAGAGTACTGTCCAAATGGTTCTTGATCTCTGTCAGCCTGGTGCTGTGGCATCTGTCAGATGTTAAACCACACATCTCAGGAGGAGGCTCAGACCAAAGGAGCTCTGGGCACTGAGAAGTGAAAGACATTGGAAAAGCTTCACGTAACATTTCCTTGCCTTCTTTTCCCTGTAGGGCTGTGGCAGAGAGAGCAGGTGGCAGCAAATCCAACAGGATTTTTTAAACAAAACATGGCCTAATGAAAGGGGAGGTTTGAAACCCTCTATTTTAGCATAGGAAGTCTTTAACAGCTGTTTTAAAAGACTACTTTCACCTACACTGAAAAAACATTTCTTGTGTAAGTATTGAAACACATCTAAGTTAAGGGAAGGTTCAAACATAAGAACATTTTAGAATTACAGTTTGCTGGACACTGTAATTCTCAAGCTTCATGGAGATGGATTGTATGGATTATATAGACTGTATGGGTTATTCTGATACTTCAAATACACAGAAATTTCTACAGACATAAAAACCAGTATGATGTTATCCCAAATCCATATCACTTATACCAGTTCCACGCTACCAGCCCAGTTTCATCAGGAAACCACTATGAGCTGCCAGCTAGCCTGCCCTTGTCTCTCCCTACCCCAGTCAGGTGTCTGTCCAAGATGTGGGGAATGCCTTGCTACAGCCACACCACCACACGAAGGCTTCTGCCTTGGCTGGCTGGGACCTTTCATTCACAGGGCCTGCAGGTACACTCCAGGGTGGAAGACACCTTCCAGCAGCAGCCCTGGAACAGTGGAATGTGCTTGGGATGCTGGGGCAGGCTGGGAACAGGCAGTGGCAAGGCAGGGAAAAGACCCAACAGGTCCTGGAAGTGGAGATCACAGAATCACAGAATGGGTCGGGTTGGAATGGACCACAGTGGGTCATCTGTTCCAAGTTCCTTGCTCAAGCAGGGTCATCCTACAGCACATGGCACAGGATGGTGTCCAGTCGGTTCTTGAGTATCTCCAGTGAGGGAGATTCCACAGCCTCTTTGGACAACCTGTTTCACTGCACAGTCAAGTGTAAAGTTCTTTCTCACATTCAGCTGGAACTTCCTCTGCATCAGGTTCTGCCCATTGCCTCTTGTGCTACTGCTCGGCACCACGAAGAAGAGCCTGCCTCCATCCTCTTGACAGCCTCCCTTTGGATACTTACAGACGTTCACGAGGTGGCTCAGTCATCTCTTCTTAAGGCCGAACAGACTCTGTTCCCTCAGCCTTTCATCATGAGAGAGATGTTCCAGTCCCTTGATCATCTGTTCCCTCTGCTGCACCCGCTCCAGGAGCTGCACGTCTCTGTTGTGCTGAGGAGCCCAGAACGGGGCACAGCTCTCCGTGGGGAAATTCAGTGCAGCCAGGGCCCCGCTTGCCCCTTTCCCGTGCGCACAGCCCTCAGGGAGGCGGGGAGCCCCGGCAGCCAGGCCCGGCCCGGCTGCGCCCCCTGCCGGCCTGCCCGCAAACAGCGCGTTTGGGATTAAAGCTATCCTTGCTTTTAGTCCGGAGAGTAAGGATTGAGACTTTCCCTTCCTTCTGTGCCATCGCAGCTTTTCCTCTTTCTCCTCTTTAACGGTCCCTGACAGCCTCTGTGCTATGGCCGATTCCTCCTCAGGCAGTAGCCCAAACGCGCTGCTCCCACGCAGCACACTGAGCAGGCCTCCCACCTGCTCCTGCTGCTGTTCCCACAAGGGGGATCAGCGGGCACAGCACGGCCTGCCGTACACGGCCCCAAATGATCCAAGACAGGAACGAGCTGCATGTACTCCCCGCTCTCAGGACTGACGCTGCATCTCAAGCTGCCTTTGTTGTGATTAAAGCCGGACCCTACTGGTGGGAAACAAAACACATGAAAGGAGGAAGGGGAGGGGAGCAGGGGAGTGACGCAGCTCTTGCTCTGCTACTTGTGTCCACTCGCAGCTTGGCTTGAGGTTGAATGCAGAATCCTTGGGTCAGATGGCCCGGGAGTGCCACACTGGGAACTCTGGGCTTTTGTCAGCACAGGGGAACTCCGCCTAAAACAGTCACAGGTACCAAAGGAATGGTGAGGAAGGATATGGTGAGTGGGCTGAGGTGGGGGAAATTCAGTGCCCACTCTCCACCCAGGGAGGTTATTTTGTTCCTCCCATGGTTGCACCAAATGAGGCATTTTAATATCAGGACTGTATCAGTCTTCAGGAGCTACGGGCACTGGTGCATGCAGAGAAGATGTTCCTCCATTCCTCACCGAAGGGTTGCGGGCAGCCAGCCCCGAAATGTCAGCATTCTCTGCTGGGACCATGTGAGTATCTCCCACATGACCAGTTTTCTGTGGCTGCCAGAGTGGGCACTGACAGCTCTTGAGCAGTCTTCTGGTTTTTTTCAAGAAATTAGCAATACGCTAAAACATTACTCGTCACTTAGATATATTGTTTGGTGATTATTAATTAAGCCTCCAAATTGGCTAGAGACACTGTCATTGCTTCCTTGCCAGATAGAAAAAGGAAGTCTGAGCTGGCATCGGCTGTTGCAAACACTTTGGAATGCAGGTCAGGCTTGTAGGGGATCATCCACAATCCCTGCTGAACACCCCGCCAGCCTGCTGCTCTCACTGGGCTGCCTCCATGTGAAGGCTCCTGGTCACATAAATGTATATAACTGGGCCTTGTGTCCATTAGAGGCAGTTTTAACCTTTCTTCTGTGGTCCCATGTGCTGCTTATCCTACATCACTAAAACAACCAGTGCATTGGCATTCACTGTATCTCCTATTGAGGCTAGTTTTACCCCTGCAGGACATGACTATCAAGTGACTCAACTGGAGCCTGCTTCTGATTTCTGAGAGGTGTCTCCCACCCTCTACATGATCCCTGGGCAGAATAAGGTTGTTCATTCAAAATGAATTTTCTGGAAGCGCTTATTTGCCTCTCAATGTATCTATCTATCTATCTATCTATCTATCTCTTTGTCTGTCTGTCTATCTATCTATCTATCTATCTATCATCTATCTATCCATCCATCCATGCATCCATCCATCCATCCAATCCATCCATCCATCCATCTGTAAATCTCACTCTCCCTTGATACTCTTTCCTATACAGGTTGAGCTTTGGGGTGCAAGATTTTGTTTCATTGCTTGCCAGAGTAGGCAGCAATGTGGTTTTCAGCTTAGAGCTCACTGATTGTCCACGAGAACCCGAAGGCTGAGAGAGGGGTAACCCTGCTGATAACATCCCAACTGAGTAGATCCTGTAAGAGGGAAAGCACCCCTTGTCCATCCATGGCAGGATTCTCCAAGCACAGATATAACAAGGAAATAATTTTGGGCTTAAAAACTAAGATTTTAAAGCAGCCTTCAAATAGCAACTCTGGAAGAGGACAAAAAAAAAAAAGGCTTAATGTTTTTTAAGGTGGAATTCAAGCAGTTTATGAGCTGGATTATACAAGATGCTTGCTTACACTGCTGCAGGGGCTGGGTGGGATTACCTGAAATGTCCCCTCCTGCCTTAATCTCAAATGACTCCTTACACGAACACTTCTGACAAAGAAAAATAACTGGTTTTTCCCATCTAAGCAGAATAAACTTGAGAGGGCACTGAGCTTTCTTTGCATTTAATACAACCTCTTTCATCAAGAACAAATACGATGAACAAACCCAAGTCCTACAGACAAGGAAATATTTAATATCCATAATGTGGGGAGCTTTCCAGCAGAAGACAGATTCTGTTTTATGCAGAAATAGCTGAATGCAGCCTGTGAAGGCCTAGCAATTAATCACGCACTTGAAGAAATACAACACGCTCATAGAGGCTGAATTTTAAATGCTTGCTGCTCCATTTTGGACAGTGACAAATTAGGGCCCCCACAAAAGCAGGTGCGGCTCTTGAAGAAGCCCTCTGAGGGCAATTAAAAATGGGAAACCAGCTGGTAACTGTGCAGATGTGACAGCTTAGGCAGCTCAGGAAATGAATATAAAGGAGGAGGATGGAGAAATAAATGGTGTAAGAGCTAAGGCAGCAGATACACGACCTGCTCTCCACCAAGGATTGCTGCATGGCAGGTGAAGTGCCCATCATGTGGGATGGGCAAAGTGGTGACAGCCACAGGTAAGGATCAGAAACACAGGAGAATTTTACAGCCTTTGGAAACTGTAGTGACAAGATGAGCAAAATACAATGTTGTTATACAATGTTAAGACTTTACTTGCTCAGCATTACTGCCTAGGATCTTCTCCAGATCAGCCACATACCCCCGTTGCCCTGGAGAGCTGCCACAGACAGGCTCCAAATGAAGCCCTCACTAAAGGACCCTAAAACCCAGAGAAGCTGCTACTCTGAGTGTCTCACAGCTTCCCCTGGTGCCCAGGGGACAGCTGCATTCAAGAATGTCTGAAGCAGATGGACTGGATATGTCTGAAATTGTCTGTGGTACCCTGTGATGGAAAAGGCAAGGGATGAGATCAAAGGTGGATTTTCCCAAATGAGCTTCAATGAGCTCCAATCCAATAGGCAATATCCAGCCAGGTTTCACATACAGTGCTTCACTGTTCCTGGTCAGTTCATTGTTTCCAGTGTTCACCATTCTGAATCAATCAAGAAAATGATAATTTTTTCCCATTGAAAACACAGAAAATAATTCAGATACATGGTAGGTTATGAGGAATTTGTAATTTTCCATTAGAGTTACCATTTAGGAAGTGTGAGCAGAATTATAAATAATGCTATGCAAACAAACTACAAATCAGTACAAGCCAGAGCTCCTCATCCCATTTGGAAAAGGATGTCCCCATGATTGTCATCACAATTTCTCAGTGCCGTTCCTCACGCATTTACTCCTGCCCTGCCTCCCTCCACACATACGGCGTATGTGAGGCATCACTGGGACAAAATTTTGTAGAATTTACCTTCTACCAAAGTGCAGGCTGGGGGACTGTTCCCATCAGTCTGTTCTTCTAAAGTAATTTGTTGATACAAATCTCTTTCCTGATGTGAATTATATTGACTATTTCTCAGAAAAAAACTGTCAGCACAGATCATTATAGACAACTTTTTTTGTTGGTCTTTCTCCCCTTATCCATAGGAAAGGTGTGCTCCTGTTAACATTAAGCTTTGGTATCCTTCCAGAAAGCTGAGCAAAACAGCATTTCGTTTGAGACTGTTGATAAAATGGTGGAGTGGACAGGGTCTTTACCAGTTTCAACCTCTAAATAAAAAGATCTGTAGTGAAGAGCTGCTCAGCCACTTGCTGGTCTCTGTGAAGTTGAGTATTTAAGCCACTTCTCCCTTGAAAAAAAATCTTGTTTTTGTTAGCCCTATTGCCAGCATAGTGTTGAAGCATAGGAAATTTTCTGTGTAAAAGGAGCTCTCTTTCTGTGTCCCCCTCCACCACTTGTCACCAATGTGGGTCATGACATTCCTAACAGTGCCATTCTAGCCAGAATGCCAAATAATAAGGCAGGCGGGCAGCTTCACTGTGAGAAATAGCCATCCACAGTACCTCTGTACCTGGGCACAGGTAGTCATTGAAGGACAGAGACCCTTTTTGGCCTCACGGCTTTCATCTGATAAATGCATCCTGAAACTGAATAAATTACTTTATAACAAGCTCAGGCTCTCAGTCAGGGACAAGGGCCCCAGCTGGCCAGGGACAAACCCAGCTTCAAAAAGCAGTCCTTGGCAAAAATCCTGCTAGGGTGGGAGAAAGGATGCAACCAGAGAGAGCCAGGACCACTCGCTGCTGAGCACACAAAGAGCAGCCACAGGGTGGAGATGGTCTCTGCCAGCACTTTTCCTCTGTTTGAAGGGATGGGAGTGGGCTTATTTGGAACTTGTAGTAGGTAACCAAAGAAAAGATGTAAGATGAATCTTATATAATGATCTGAACCTGTTCTGCATCCCCTTTCCAGTTCACCATGACAGTCACAGCTAGAAATGGAGAAGCCTCCAAGTGATTCTTAAAAGGTTTCATGTACCAGGCATGGCAAACAGAGCCAACAGCAAAACTTCCCTTAAAAAGACAAACAGTTCTGAAATCTACAGTGGTCTAAATATTTTAAGGCAATAGTCTTTCACTAGTTTCTGCATCAAGGAAAGTCCACCCATCTCCAGGCAAATGTTTTAAATGCAGTGAAAGCTTTTCAAAGCTATTTGTCATTCTGTAAAGCTTTAGTTTTCTGGGATTCTAATTTTTTACTTCTGTCTGCAAAAATAACGGGTTTTTAACTTCATTTTTTTTTCTATACAAACCGTGATTTGGTGAAACTTCTCTGCTACCTAAAAGAAAAACATGAGAGATAACTGTCTCTCCATACTGGGTTATAGATAACAATAAAACCATAAAGGCAAAGGGTCTACCTTTAAGGAAGAACAATAAATACGTTGCCTGCCTTAGGTCTGAGGACTCCTGAGTTTTTTCATAATTAATTAATAATAAATCTCCAGGGTCCACTGGCAACTACTTACAAATAAAGCACTGTGGTTAGAGGCTAGAACAACTTTCTTTGTAAGTAAGAAGTAAGTGGGGAGGAGAAGATGGGACACTAGTGCCATCTAGACTAGATGGGACACAGCTCATGTTGCCAGGGAGGGCTCTGGGGGGCTGCCAGCCTGCCAGGCACAGGAGCCACTGGACAGCAGAAAAATAGAGCTGGAGCTTTTTTGTTTTCCTTTTCTACTTCATGGGCTGGATGTGTTCTCCTCCTCCATGGGGCAAGGCAAGTGGACAGAGCTCCAGTCAGGATTCCTCTGTGGACTTGGCGCCTCTGTTCCTCAGGCTGGTCATCAGGGTGGCCTTGTGCACCTGCATCATAGTGGACAAAGTGGCTCCTGCCCCTCTCCTCCTCGTGGTGCCTGCCCTAATGCTTCTGCCACAGATTTCATCTGACCTCTGCCTCAACCCAGAGTTCCTGGGGATTTTCAGCACTCCTTTAGAAGAGAAAAACCTACTGCATTGTCTAGGTTTAAAAAAAAAGAGAGAAGAAAGATTACAGGTTACTGTTTTACTGAGATGCCCTGCCAGGGTCACGCTTTGGGTGAGTGTTACAGCTGGACCAGTTACAAGTATCTGAAAGTCATCACCAGCTTGTGTCACGGAGAAGCACGTTAAATTGCAGCAGCTGGATGCCAAACAGGACTTCTCTGGCAGGTTCACTTTGGGCCCAAGCCAGAGGCTTGCACTAAACTGGACAGAAAAGAGCCTCTCCCTCAGCATGGCCTCCCCATGATGGGGGGGGGGAGTGGCAGCAAGGGGCTGGGGCCCCACAGCTCTTCAGGGAGGGAGCTGAGACTGGGGATTTGGTTCAAGCCTACTGAGCAAGGAACAGCAGTGAGGAGGGAAGAGGGGGACCTCACTGTGGAGGCAGGGACTTCTATCATCTGCCATAGCCAGGAAGTCAAATGTCCCTCTTTGCTGTCCTTGTCCCTGTCACTGCCCACAACCCTAAGACACACCTCCTAGCCTGGAGGTTTGCACTTCTGCGTCCTCAAGTTTGCAGCCTTGATGGCTGCTCCCAGCAGCCACTGCCCAGTGGTACATGCATAGTGTGTGAGTGGTGGAGACATAGTGCCAGCAGGCTCCAGGTATGTTGGTCATGGCATGGTGTTTGCATTCAAACCCCTCCAGTGCACAAGCTGCCCTGTAAAGTTAATTACTTAGGTCCTCATTTTCCAAAAACCCAGCTAATAGGACCCCAAAAGGCTGTAGTGCTGTGGCTGTGCTCCTGATGAGCATTCTCTGGTACATGAGTTTCATCAGCAAGCGGTGCAGCCCATCTGTGCTCAGATTGACTGACTGCAGTTGGAAACACAGCACAGTGAGTGTGGGCAACCAGGACAGCCCTTGCTGGAGCCCTTGCTTTAGCTTGCAGCTAAAGTGCCAGTGCTGATGTAGCTTTTGACTTCTGCATGAGGAAAGCCTATATCCATAGGAGAGGCCACTGGCTCCTGCTTGTCCTCTCACTACTGGTACACTGCTGAACACATTGGAAGCTGCTACTTTTGCAGCTTCCTGCCAGAGTGACCATCTTTGGCACTTACAAGGCAACTGGCCTAATTTTACCAGGAACAAGCAGGACAAGAGAACAGAGATTGAGAGAACTCAAAAGGCTTCAAGTTTCCCTCAGCAAGCAACCAACCAACCCAATTACATAACTATTTCAGTGTATGCACAGCCATGTTGGTAAATACTGTGTTTACCTTCACATAGCTGGCAGAACAGCATTAGGTTTTATGTGCTTATTAGGATGAGAGACAAGAAAAAAAAGATGTTAAAAGAAAGTACTTGGGATTTCCCATTTCCTGTCCCCATTCATCACATCTGTGATGCTAAAAATACTTTGTTAAACATGAGAACCTACAGGCATAGAAGGAAGTAACTTACAAATGCAAGCTCAGCCATCTGCACACAAAACCACGGGCAGTTATCAAAGCCCCAGCATCAATGACTGCTCAAAACCCTTCTCTCTCAAGTATCAGCTAGAGTGAACAGAAGCATCAGAGCCACGGGCTCCTTCCCTGCAGTTTAGGAAAGGCTAATAAGTAGAGGCCATTTTCCTCATATCATATTCTGCAAAGCACAGCTGGATTAACTGCTTTTTTAAGCATTCACCGGAGGCCTTTCTTGGTGCCCTGAGGAACCTGGGGGCACCAGGTTTGACCTGATATTCTAGTGCACTTTGGGGTTTTGTGTCTTCTCTTCAGGCCCTCAAAGCATAGAGATGCTGGACAGAAAAAAACACAGTCTTTAAAAAAACAGGAGCAGCTGTCACAAGGAGGAAGAGAAAGGTCTCACTAAAAAGTGAGGACATATTTGCATTCCTAAACATTTTTAAAATGAAAAACCGGCAACAGCATGGCTTGAAGAGAAGTTCTGACAGGAGCACCTATCTTGAAGTAGTTGACCAACTTTTCTTCTCTAAGGTCTTTCTGATGAGCAGAGAAAGTGAAAAAGGGAAAGTAATGGAAAAGTGGGAGAAGGACACTATGGGATTAGGATGACACCTTGAGAGGGGGGGATGAGAAATGGGCTAGAAGACATCTCGTGTCAAGTAACATGTAGGGAAAGAAAAAACCCCAATCTGAAGAACGAATGTCAAAAAGAAGCAGAAAATGAGGGGATTCAATAGAAGGACATTATAGAAAGTAAGTTGTGAGGAAAACAACAGACTAAAGAAACAGTTGAGAGGCTGATGGAGAAAAAATGTAGAAAAGATCTTTCAAAAACGTTATCTTATAGACATAAGATATCTGTAGATACAGAGGGATGGAAATCTACTCAGTGCTCTCAGCAGAAAGGCATGACCTAACAGCAAGAGAGTATTTCTTTCAGCCAAACAGCACCCCTAGACACTTTCAGTATGTTAGAGGCTATGTTTCATCAAAAAGATGCCACTTGATTAAGGTCTTCAGTTTATCTGTCAGAGAGTAAGTGTAAAGGTTATTCGAGCCAGGCTTCCAAGCAAGTTTTGAAGTGCAAGGTGTGATGACTTTGGACAACAGCAGCTTCTTTCTAGGTAATTAATGGTCAGCCTAATTTAGAGCCTAAAATACAAGCACACCATAAGGGCAGAAAAAACAAAAACAAAGTGCTCCGTGAGGGGGAAATAGTGCTTGTAAACTTCTCCAGTAATATTGAAAAGGCCTTGAAAATCTGATTCTACCAACACCTAAAACTGACTTTGCTTGTGCACGGCACTAGTCCGTGCTGGCATAAAGCCGTAACCAAACCCTGTCTGGCTTTGAGTTTTTCCCACCCTGTAATTCAAAATGCATAATGTCATGGAGATGGGTTACAGGTGAAGCAGACGGATGAAGAGGGATGAGAAAAGAGTAGAAATACCATGGTAGTAGTATGTGCCACTAGCAGGTGACAAGCGAAGTTAAGACAGCACCTACTTCCAAGAGATGCTGCTTTGTTTTTTATCTTGTAAATGTAAATACTCATAGCTGACCTTGGAAAACAGCAGTTCTCATGGCACAGCTCTGGCACATGTTCTGAATTTCCTCCAAACCTTCTTCCAGGTGGTGGCAGAAGGTTGGAAAATGGCACTTGCATGTTACCTTGTCAACTTGGGCCTTTCCAATCAGCAGCTACCAGTTTTCTTGAAGAGTGTGAAAAAAAACCTTCTTGCTAGGACCCTTTCTCTTGGGTGTGTGCACCAGGTCCTCCTTTGGCTTGTGAGGATGGAGAGGAGAGGAAAAGAGGGACCTGACACCTGTTTCTCTTGGCATCGGGATGTCCTAATGGACTTCTCACTTCCTGGAGGATGGGTGCATCTCAGCTGGGCACTTAGGCATTCAGTGGAGATCACATTCCCCTTGCAGCTGTCAACTTCACATCCAGTCCAAACCAGAAAAAAAGGTGTACTTTCTCCCTTGCACTCTTAACTTAATGGCCCAAAGAGCTTTTATAAAGCATAGGGGAACACAGCGAGTTGTTATGATGTTTGTTTTTCTGAGATTTCTGCTTTGTTGTGCATGGTTTCCTAAGTGAGGGAGAGAAACAGCATGTTAAATGGAAATACAAGTATACTCTCTAAAAACCACCGATGAGTGCAAAGAATCCACTTAGAACATATAACCAAATGTTATTTAATATCTTAAAAAGTAACACAATCCAAAATGGATATTTCACACAACACTACATAAACAACATGAACACAATATTACCATATGGAGGGACTTTCAAATATAGACTTACAAAAATCCCTGTCCTTTTTTTTCCTTTAAATTATTATACTAAGCATGACAAGTAATCATCATTTACAATATGGTACACTGACACAATAAAAACCATGTTACAAATGTGCTGTTATAAATCAGTAACATTAGGGAAGACATTTCATGAACTGCAATTATTTCATATGAAATACTATACAATATAAACAGAACATCCATCTTGGATGACCTTTACAGCAACCAGAGACCAAGTAATTTTTAAATTTTTTTCAGTGCAAACACATTTATACAAGGCAGTCTTGGCTGCAAAACTCCCTTCTAACATACAGTAAGTCCCACTTGCATTTATTAACTCATTTAAACCTAATGCAACAGCCACATTCAGTCACTCACAGAAAATTACCTGCAGAATTATGATCCCTCGAAACTTAAAATCTCCTCCACACATAAAAGTAACATCTGTGCCAATTACTCCAAGGGCCCTTTCATACTTCTGGGTGGGTATCCTTTGGGTGGCTCTAACCGCTATCCAGCACGAGGGCAGTGCACCACATGGGAAATCACCCTTCCGAGGTGTGGCACACATGGCAGCTGTCACGGCATCCCGGCTGGGTGGCTGTGCGTTTCAGCAGGGATTCAGCCCAGGCTGCCCTTCCAGAGCCAGGTGCGTGGCCTTCTACTCCTTCTCTGCATTTAGTGTCTTGGGGTGGGGGGAGGAACACGGAAACCCTCAGCTCAGAACTGAGCTTCAATGGAGTTAACGACTCATTCCCATCTCTCTCAGATCCGTGGAGATCAGGGGAGTTACGCCAGATTTACACTCGCATAACTGAAACCAACGTTTAGAGCGCCACTATAAAAGAAGTGTGATAGTCCCATTTTCTTCTAGCACCAGCTTGGATTTTGGTGGGTCCACTGCATGAGTCTCATGCAGTAACGATGCACTTTACTTATGCTAGGGGGAACATTTTAGATATATACCCTTTTTTTAAAAAGAATTTTGTAAAAAATAGAACTTTTCTCTCTAATACTGTACAGTTTTCTTCAGAAGAGCAAAGAGAATTGTAAACTGTGGGTATGACACCAGATTAGGAGTACTATTTGCTTTCTCAGCACAACAATTTCAACAACTGTGTTGGGAAAAGCACTGCAAAATGTATTTGAAAAACAAATTTTTAATTAACATAACTGTTTCTAAAACCACTGCTGCCAGTACTCATATGACTGCAAACTTGTTTTTGGAACTGCTAATCCAAGAGCATCTGCAGGGCTGTAAAGTAGTTTCTTACTTAAAAGAACTGAATGCATCTAAAGAATAATTTCAGAGTATAAACATGAAACACTTTGGTTAACTGTTAAACTTACTTCAGTAACTTTAAAAAGCAACTAGTTAATAAGTCAGTCTGCAGACTCTTAGCCTTTGCTTTTTCCAATGGGCCCAGACAAAAAGTAGGGTCAGTGAACTCTGCCTACCTCACAGGCAAGTGCTTCAAGACCCTCAGGCAAAAAGGTGTGATTTAAGTGCAAAGTATTATCTGTGTTCATGATGGCCTCTGAACACTGGTTTACTTGTTCTCTTTTCTATCAACAACTACTTCTGGCAAGCACTTGGCCATGGTTTTCATAAAATATTTGTTTTCCAATACATTTTTATTTTTTAAAGTTGAGTGAATGTTGTTTCGCATATAACAGTCATTTTATAGTGGTGCAGGGAGTCAAATGGCTAATGATTTCTTCTAAATTTTAACTGAAATACTTAAAATGGCAAAATTAGCTCAACTGATGATTGTAGATTAATTTGCATCAGGATAATGGTACTAGGTTTGCTGAAAGGTGTTCATATATCGGGATTTGTATATAATGCGATCTGCTTAGGTTCAACTGCCACTTTCTTCCTTTGGTTTTTGGAAAAATCTTTCTTTCTTCCCTCTTGAAAGGTGGCTTGTTGCAGCTGGCTACTTTTCAAAAACCAGCTTAATTTTTCTTGGAAACTTGCCCACGTTCTTCAAACAATAGGCACATACCTCGAGTAGGGACCCTAATACTGCTCCCAGCGATGTCAATTAAAGGCTGTTGATAATTTCTATAGGAGCAAATCTTTTACACGCACCCAATCTAGAGACCAGAGTGCATATCATTAAAGGAAGAGCTGTTTTAACACCCTTGCCAGTTCAGAGAAACCATGATGTACTAATGTTGACAAAGATGGAGGCAGAATAGGGCCCCAAGTATCTGAAGGCTGCCAAGAAAATACCCAGAGTGTCTTCTGTTAAACCCCAAACTGTCAATCATATTTCACAGACTGTAGATGTTTCTAATTTGCTAAATTACAAATACATTTTCAAGTTCTACCAGGCAGAAATTTTAGCAGTAACTGGGGAGAGGATGGAAGGTTTCAGCCTCCCTTTCACTTTTATCCCAATTATGCAGCCTTGTCAAAGTCTTTAAGTGACTCATCTGAAAGCCATCTTTTTAATATTGTAGAAGAAAATTGTGGCAATGGAAACATGATGACTTCATATGCAAGCTTTGACACACAAGAGAACGCCATGACCTAATGCTTCAAAGTTTCTAACCTTGCTTTGTACAATATACTTTTCATGTTGCTGCATTTCATCAAATTCATGGAGGTAGTTATATGTGTAAAAAAAATTACCATAAAAGTAACATGTTGTATTATAATAATACATATTAAGTGTGCAAAATGCCGACAGATTTGTGTTGACCCTTTACAGTTGAACACAACACAGATTCAACCTAATCTAACTCTGTAAACCTTTAAATTGATACATTAGAAGAATGATAGATAAGCAACCACATAATACAAGGCTATGATTTCATCAAAGGATTAGGGTGACATAAAGCACTCAAGCTCCACTCTCGTGGTTTTGTTACCAGAACCTCAAGATGGAATTTCCTTATTTTTCCATTGTTGATTTTAAAAGGAAAAAAAAATCAAGATTAGAACGTTTCTATTTGAAACTTCTGTTTACATTCCATATTCCAAGAGTCACATTAATATTGGTACAATACCATGTCAACATTAATATGACATTTATGTTGTCTGCTGGTCTCTGGGAACTTTAGGAAATAACATACTATACAGTTTATAGGTATGTACTATCACATTTTGTTGGAATTATGTCTTCTGTACAACCAGCTGCCTGCACAAATTCTGATTAGCTTATGACAAACAATTATTTCCCCAAAGGTGAAACCTGTTTCTGCTCTTCACATTTTAATACTGTCATTAGTACTTCAGATCATCACTGTGAATTTTTTTTATCATTTCGACATTTTTATTTACTGAATTGATACATACTACTGATGTCAGAGCTCATCTCAGAAACAAAATCACAGTCAGCCACTGCATAGTATATGACAATTCCCCACAAAAACTGACTCTACAGTTCGCATGGAATAAGTATGGCTGAAGTTACATATCGAATAATAAGATGCATCATGCAAAGCATTATATGGTAATTAGAGCACATCTTGGAAGGTATGATAAGGCAGAAGGCTAAAGGCCAAATGACTTTGATAACCAACCAAAAGCACAATAATTTCCTTATGTGCACTGAAAGATCTTATTGCTCCTATGAAATGGAAATTATACACTGATATCAATGAAAACAGACCTCTGCATTGACTGGGTATTCTTGACAGAACTGGAAACTGATTGTGTCCAGAGTTAGGAAGCTGTTTTATAAGTAAATGAACTCTATCCGATGGTGTAACATAAGGCTGAATCTTCAGTAAAGACTTCTGATGACAATAGAGAACATAAGTGAAGCTCAAATGACTTTGTATACAGAATAATAAATGTCACCAGAACCTGATGAAAACACTGGGTTTTAATATGTACAGTTGGCTTTTATAGCTGTGTACTACAAGAGCTAGACAGGGTAAATGCCCCTTTTCTATGAAACAATTTGGGCTGTTGCACATTTTAGTATCTTTGTCATTCTTCCCACCAATTTGTCTGTTCTGATAAAAAAGTCAGTTTGTTGCACTACCAGGTTGCATGAGTAACAGAGCACAATGTGACCCTATACCTAAAATTACTCTTGGAGTTTAACCATCTGTAGAATTTGCTCTGCAGTAATTAGCATTGTACTAATTACATTGGAGTAACAGTTTAGGGAGAGCAATTAGGATGTACTGTGCCTGCAGGATTCAGATTTCTACTACAAACGAAGTGGACACATTGAATTTCTAGAAACCAGACATGTCCATAAAATGCTAAATTGCAAATAACATCCACTGAATAAAAAGGCCAGAAGTTTATAATTCTCTAAATTTTGTTCTCTGATAATCATTACACTGTATGCTATTTTTAATAGCCTAATTTAGGCACTCTATTTAATAAGCTACATAAAATAGATTTATGTCCTTCCACTAGAAAGAAATCAATTCTTCAGGCCATACTTGTCATTTATATCATAAAGGATATTTTTTTCCAAGAAATTAGTTATCCTGATTCCTATATTAATGGCAAGTTGCAATACCAGAAGTGACACAAGAATTAGATTATCTTTTTAAAATATGTGAATTATACTTAGGATATTTAATATATTTTGTGTCACTCCACATTGTGGCTCCATGACAGTTACATCTTTCCCTTCCCTCCCCACTCCCCCCTTTATGTAAAGGCCCACCTCCTCACTGGTGACTACGGTAGGTCAAGTAGCAAGTCTCTTCAAGTAAACATCTCTCATGCTTTTGAAACAAAAGGAGGAGCCACCTCCCTTCCCACCCTCCACACCTAGAAAAACGCAAATCAAAACAAACCCCAAACTTCCTTTTACTTGCTTAACCAGGTATTTGTAAAATTGTGTCACAAAAATGCACAGTGAAAATGACTGATTAGTAATAATAATTCACATATAGAGCTGAGGTCATGACTTGTCATGTTTGGCATTGTTTTTCCTCATGATGGTCCTGGCTGGTTACTTTCAGCAGTGGCTCAGTTTTTGAAGTAAAAAATGATGAACTCTGCAGCAGAGTTTAGCCTCTGACCAGGGGCATCACACATCTGTGGCATTTTTTTAAATGAAGTTGGCAACTGCATGGACATTGAAAATGCAGATTACACTTACAGTGTCTAGACTTTCATATATGTGCTCAGTTACAATTAAGTGAAGCAAAAAGTGTACATATTATCCCTACTGCTATTCTGTTGCTACAGAGCCGCAAATGTGAAAAGCAATACCTTGAAATAAAGATTTCTTTGTTGCCCCTAGTCTACATAGCAGCACAGTTTAAGTAAACACTAAAACTGTGGTTGAGATGCTTGCTTTATTTTTCCCCAAAGATGTAAACATCAGTCCCAGTGTCGTAAACTTTGCTGTATAGGATGAGACAGACGATCTGAGGCAGGCTGACTATCAGACACTAGTGACAGAAGCTTGCAGGCAGTTACCAGGTTTCTGCAGTTTCTCAGCTTCACTTGTGGGTGGGTCTGCAGTGGCTCGGAAGTTGAACGTTGGTCCTGCGACGCCGTGTGCAGGGCTCAGAGCAGGGTTCTGACGTCTGTTGCTTTCAACAATACTTGAAGTGTTGGATGCCAGGCTCTCACGAGTACTGGAATGGAAAAGAAATATATATAGACACTCATATATGACATGCCTATATATCTATCGACCAGACAGGAAAGGGGAATAGAGTGTTTTATAATAGGTTTCCTGTGTTTGTATGTAATGCCACATCAATGAATCATCTCATTTTGACAGTACGCATATGTTCCTACAAAACATGTCCCAGAGGTGCTCAGCAGTCCTGATACCAGAACACAGGTATAGCACTAAGCATAGCTGAAGCTGTCACACAAACTGTAAACTGAACCAGTGTCAAGCATCTGGATTTTCACCCAAGGAAATAGCTTCCATCTTGCACTTGGAGTGCACTAATTTCCTTCCTGACTGGTGCATTTTTGCACAAAGTAGCTTCATGAAATCGGCTCTGTGACTAAGCAGAGCTAGGACAGCAATCATATAACACATCATCCTCTGTTGTCTCCTCTTCTACCTATGTTTTTGTACACAAAATATTAAATAGAAGTTTTACCTTACATTAAACCCATAATGCTTCTAAACGCAACACTTCAACCTTCATTTGCAGCTGAGATGATTGCAACTTACGAAGGCACTGAGAAACCTTAACTGCCTGCTCTGTGATCTTGCCCTAAACAAGCAGTGATGCTATTTCATTCAGCAAATGCACAATGTTCCTTTAGTTCTAACATATCGTTTAACCACAAGAGTGACAGGACACTTAGTACTTTTAAAGATGAAGCCTTTTAATGATATATCTAATTATGAATGCAGAGAAGCCTGTATTTTAGCCTACAACTTTTAAAAAACTCAGCCATGAGAGGCTAAGGCTACTAGTACTACTAGTACTACTAGTACTACTCTTTTTGTTGTCTTTACACTAATAAATAATTTTTGATCTCCAAATATTGTGTGCCTGTTTGGAAACAGATTTGCTTTCAAACAGCCACATGCCCCCCTGGTTATGTATCCTTCTTTGTACCCCTACTTCTTTGTAAAATGACATCACCACTTGCTATGGAGACGTTCACAGAATAAATTTAGAGGATTAAATGCAGTTGTTAAATAAGCACTAGAAACAAGGATACTTATGACAGAAGTTTCACAGTCAGTTTAAAGTCAACCTAAATTTACCTGCTACTGAAAGGGGCAGCTCTTGCCTGCCTTGTGTGGACCTGACCCTGTCACATGTTTCTGCTGCTTCCCTGACTAAGCCTTGCAGGCAGCCAGCCACATCAAGGACCGCTCTCAGTTAAATACTAGCCCTAAGGAAAAAAAAAAGATTAGTGCTAGCATCAGGGGAAGAGTAGGAATCCACAGCTTTAGATGTGGCAGGGGAGAAATGTGTCAGTGCATGGCACAGCAGAAGGAAAAAACACTTTGCCTAGTAGTAGGGCAGATTTAAATCATCTTGAACTGACTGAATCATTTTTTGATTCTTCTCCCTCTGCTTTTTGATGAAAATAGATGAAAATCTTAGTTTTCAGAGATGATTTAGAATTGTATCATTTTTATGGGACCAATTCCAGATCTTTAAACAATTTCAAGTCTGATATTACAAACTGACCGTTACAACATGGATACACAAAAACTGCATTGAAAATTTTGCATGCAGAGTAATGCCAAAATTAGCTTTCTTTAGGTGACAAAGGAGCAGCAGTATTAAATAAGCTCTAAAAATAAAGGAATAAAATTAATCTCGACAGCTAACATTTACTATATAAAACTTGCATAAAAGCAATGCACAAAATATTATGAGGCCTTTTTCCCAATGGTGATTGATATGTTCACACATTTTGCACACAAATACTTTGGAAGTCAAATGACCATTGCAAATCTCTTTAACTACAGCCATTTCTTTCTAAACTTTTTTGACTGTCCTTTTTTTCAATTTAACAAACTTTACATGCGTATTTTTTCTTTTTCAGTGTGAAATTGGTAATTTAGATTCCCCAAACAATGTTGCACACTCCAGTTTGAATGAAAAGATACCACCCCACCTCAGGAAGCAAAATTACATCATCAGAGGAAGCTAGAAGAATATACCTGAGGAACATCACTGTATGCACAACCTGTTCATATACTCTTTGCTGGGCATCTGCTAAAGGACACTGTCAGACCTAGGGGAATCTTACCAGATGGATGCTGGATGGCTATTTTGTATTTCCTGGAAAAGGGCTGTGGAGTACATTTTTTATTATAAGGTAGGATAATCATAGCAGCACGGTACTTTTAGCCAAAGGGCTGAATTCACCCTCAGCTCAATTTATTTTTAGAGACTTATACCAAGGAGTGACCAAAACTCAGCAAAATCATCAAATTTAATCATTCAGATGCAAAGCTCATGAAAAAGCTTTGAAATATCCAGACTATATGCTGGCCTCACAAAACAAAATACCCTACAGAATGCTTTGTTTTTTTTAAAGCTTACTTTATGTGTCTTGCCAAAACCCGATATTTTTTAATAAGAGTAAAATAAAAAAAAGAAAAAAGGATATGTGGAACACTAACATTATTGAAATCTGCTCATCTGTTTCCCTTTTGATTTAAACAAAGTGGTATAGCAGCACTAAATACAGTATGCTCACTACATCCTGTTCTCCTGCTAGCTTAGTATAAACAGAAATTTTAGCTTTTGTGTAAATAATTAGGGAAAAAAATGTCTACCATTGCATTAATCAGAAATACAAGTTTGATATTCAGTTAGCACACAAAACAGTAGTCCAAGAACTGATTTTTCATCCAGTCCATATCCTGTCCTGCAGGTGCCTCTCATACTCTGTGGAGTAAGACAGGCTGCGAAAGAAGCAAACACCACAACATACTTCCCCACAAAAACTGACTGCAAGTAGAGCACTTCAGCTGCAGGAAGAGACTACATTTAAAAAAGAACAGTGCAAACAGTTTCATACAACAGTTCTATGTGAGAAAGATGTCAAGCATCTGCAGAACAATCAATAACAGAAACTGAAAACTTTCTCAAGCTTCTTTTAGGGTGGACTCAGTGTAAGTAGTATGATTTACTCAGATTATTCTTCAAATTTTTTACTCTGAAAAACTATACATTTGCTAAAAGCCTCTAGTTTGATACATCACTGCAAGCTGCACCAGGCTCACTAATTTGTCTTGTCATTAACATCAAGTGGGAATAACCATCAAATCCAAAGGAATTTCTTCCAGAGTGACAGGACTTCAACTGAAAATGAAATTTAGTCCTGTGTCGAAACAGGAAATCCTTCACATGCCTTTCTGAGAGCCTTTGCAATATATGTAAAAAAAAATGTACTTCTGAGGAATAAAAACACCATTTACAGGGGAAAACATAAAAGGTGATAAAACCAAAAAAATGCCCATTTTTTTCACATAATACAAAATCAGCCATGGAGGTTTTATTTTTACACACAGATAATAAATAATTTAAGCTTAAGTAGGACACTGTAAGAGAACTACTACTGTAAATTATTTCTGTGTCCTTAGAATCATTGTTCTGAACTCTGATGAGTTGCTATCCAGGTCAAACAAAGCTGGTAAAGCTCCATTCCATCAAGGGCCTGACTGCTAAAGGTCAGACAGACAAGGATGAAGGCTTGAGTAAAGGATTCTTAACTTGGATATGAACTTGTGAAACCTCCAGGGTGGGGAATGCACCAACAGCTCTCTCCTCCCTACACTTGTAAGACTTCTAGCACACTGAGATTTCCATGATGTTTGAAATCCCAGGAATAGAAATTACTAACCAGCACCACCCCAAGCAAACATCCTGACTCTTTTCCCAAGTATCTCAGACAAGGCACCTCTCTCTCAGCAGTGTTAAGTCAACTCTGAAGTTCAAATATCCTGAGCACTTTTAATTTGTAGGGGGAGTGGCTATTTCAGTCTCACCAGTTTGGAATGGTAACTAGATACACTTCCAAAATTTCTGAAGAAAACAAACAAGAAAGCCCAAACACAAAACAATATAATTTGTTTTTCTTTTTGTCTGAGCCAAAGATTATGCCACCTAGTCATGCCTAGTCTTTCCATTAGTCTTGCTGATGGTATCTTAGAGGATAAGGAAAAGAAAGGGAAGGGAAGAGTATACAGGAGCTCATCCTTTCTATTCTAAATGCAGACACAAGTTTAATACAGAAAAAAAAGGATACAGGGAGGTTTTCAGCAAACAGAGTCAATGCTGCAAACAACCACTGCTTTCTTACTGTATGGTGGGAAACCCACGCATCTGAATAGAGGATTCCAGAGCTGTAGAAAACATGTCTGAAAACATGTGACATTGTTTAATACAGCTCTACTTTCTGTTGCCAATATCACACACACATAAAACCATAAATGGAACTTCCTAGTCTTTAAAGCTGCAATGAATGTGACAGTCCTACCGTGGAGAGTTGAACCCGCTGTCCACAGTGATGCTGCTGCTGTCCATGCTGTCCAGGCGGGCTGAGTGGGTGGCTCTCTGGTTGTTGCTATTTTCTGTTTCCTTCGGGGTGAGAAGAGTAAGATTCTTCTCAAACTTTCGCTGCAGATCCCTTTCCTTTTCTCTCTCTAGGAGCCACTGCATCGTACCAACATCATCCCTGTTCTTTTCTTCCTCAGCATTTTTGTTGGTTCCTTCCTCTGAGTCATCATCATCAGATACGTTGTAGTAGTCAAAGGAGGCCTCCTGGTTCCCAGTTGTCTCTTGCTGTCTCTGAGAAACAGGCATGACTTGTGTGACTGAGGTTACCATCGCTTGTTCAAGTTTCTCACATCTGACTGGCAACGTGTCCGAGGGGGTCTTTTGATGCGGCTTTAGCAGAGGTGTGTTAGACTTATGATAACTATTCACAGAAAGAGTGTTGTGCAGAGGCTTAAAGAGCGTATCCTTGCTAAATATTTCTTTCCTCTTATCAAGGCTGCTTGATTCAGCACTATGGTGTTGCACCAGCCGCCCGTTTGCAATCACCTCTGGAGTTTGGCCAGCAATCACTGAACCACTGCTTGGGCCCTTTGGGGACTCCTCCTTGTGCACCCCAGGCTCCCTAGCAATATGTTGAGACTGTCTTTCTGTGGGAGCAATTTTTTTTAGCCCATCTGTCCCTGTTAGTGTATCATGATCCTCCTTATTCTTTCCCAGTGGTGATGGAGCAGTAAGCACAGTCTCACTGGATGTGTTGCACTGAAAATAGTCATCAACTGCAGATTTTGATGTGCAGGAGTTGAGCTCACCATATGATGGCAAATTCTCTGTAGGCTTGCCTTGCTCCAATAGGCTACAAGAACTGGGGGTTTCTACACTGCCACCAGCTATTTCAGGGATGCAAGTATCTTTGTAGCTTGCAGATGAAATCAGAGCCCTTTGATGACTGAGTGACTGAGATGGCCTTAAGGTACTATCATCAATGTAGGTTTGGCTAGTTGTTTGGTCATCTGGGCTACAGCCTTCACCTATATCTTCAGGTGTGCCTAAAGTACCTGAGCCCAGAGGTCCCTTGGAGTTATCCATAGATCTAGACCTTTCTTTAGCCTTACTGGACCGCTCATTCCTTGATCTTCTATCCTGTGTATGGCTGTGGCTCCGATGAACCTTGGAGTGGGAGCTTCCCCTGGAAGGTTCAGGGAAAGGCATTTCAGTTCTTCTTTTGGCCAGTTCACCAGACACATCCCACTCTGGTGTCATGGGAAAGTGAGATTCAATCATGTTAGGATTGCTGTGCATTATATAATTATCTCCCTTGTGTTCTATTATAAAACAGCCTTCCCGCGGGGATCGAGTCAAGGGATCATAGAACTCATACTCCCTTTCAGCAGGTATATCCAAATGAGAGCCATCTGATGGGTCCCCTTTGGACACCCGGGTCTTGCTGTGTGACCTCGATTTCCCATGAGACTTTCTGTGATTCCTGCTCTTTTTACTTCGTCCACTGTGGTGAGCTGAAGATCCTGCTTTGCTTCGTTGAGCCTTTTCTTCTTCAAGTTTCTTCATTAGTGCAGTGTGTCTCATGACGTTTTCCACAGTCAAATCTGGGTTAATGCGCCTAATAATCTCCATTTCTACCTCTCTAGGTATAGTGGTAGGGGTGTCCTCATCCCTTAGCGGCCACTCCTCTGGAGGAAACTGGGCAGAGAAATTTGCCAACTGTTTGGTCTTATCCTTCTTAAAACTCAATCGGAATAATTTGAGTCCAAATTTCTTAGACTGCTTTTCTACATCCTTAGGCTTTGTGAGTGTCTCTGCTTTATACGAAAAATTGACAGTACTTTTACTTTTCTCAGTAGGTGGGACCTGACATAATGAAGGAGGACAGTATGAGTCTTTACAGTCTTTTGCTGATTTCCTCTGTAGGGTAGATGCATGCATGCTGTGCATGTCTTCTCTGCAACAATGGCAGGAGTCGCAGTGGTTTTTGGGTAGTGTTCGGTCCCTGACACATCCCGAGGTGGAGGGAGTTATAGTTCCTTGTTGAGGAGAGGTACATTGAGACCTGTCAGGTATCCTCTCATCCAAATGGTACCATTTGCTGTTAGTTCTTATGAGTGATGGTGTTATAAAGTAAGTCTGTGGGGTTACAATGAAATAACCATCTGGAGTTGGGTATATTTTCCTCTCCCGTACAAGCATATTCAATGTATGTCGAAGGATTTCTGGACTGGGTGTTGGAACTCCTAGAAATGACAGTAAACACATATCAGGAAGTGCATAAAACTGTAGGACTCTCTGGTTTCCCCCTCCCCAAGAAAAAGTTGGTTTTCCAATATGCAAGCTGGAATATGCTGAACAAAAAACTCCAGTAAAGCCTTTTGTTAGGCATTCTCTTCTCTGTTTATTTCTCCACTCATCTTCTACACTTCAGATATATCAATTATTAATTAAATAGAAAGGAGGCAATTTATAAAGTGCTAAAAAAACACCCAAGAGAACTTCTAGTCACTTCCATTGTGCAGGTGACCTTAAGGTACAAGATGGAATCACTGAAAATCAAAGACTGTCCAGTGAAACATTTTACTTTTATTCTTCTTCCAACTAAATACTTATATTCAAATTGATCCAAACTATTCTTATAATGCCTTGTCACATATAAAGCAGTAGGTGTTACTCCGGATACCTCAGCTGCTTTTTCCACAGAATACTACACAGAAAAAAAAACAAAGCAGTCACTCAAACTGTCCCTTTATCACAAATCTGATTTAACTAATTTTCTCTCCCATTAAAATATTTCAACTACATCAGCTTCTCCAAAACAGAGACATCCTGAATGATACAGTTCATCTTACCCAGAAAGACTTTTCCATTATGCTGGAAGTTACAGATTTAGCTCCCAAAAATTTTCTTCTAAGCGCTCCTTGTCTTTCATGTGAGATGTGAGGGACACTACGTAAGTGCATGTATTGCATATTGAGAGAGGGACAGCTATGACCACCTTGCATCAATAGCATATGGTAGACTTGGCATTGTGAGCCAGGTCCTTCCCACAACCAGTGCACCTGCTGGGTTCAGTGGTGCTGGACCAAGTCTTCAATACTTTATTAGATAAAGTATTTCATCTAGAGCTAAGGAAACAAGAACTTTAGTACACAAACTAGTTTTAAAAAGTCTGTTTATGCTGAATAAAACATAAAAATACTTCCAAGTTATCAGTGGAAAAAGCTATCTTCAATCAACACATTTTGTTTAACTGAAATGTCTTTTATCCTGAGTACTAGCCTGTTTTACATTTTTAGAACTAGAGACATTTTTTTCAAAGGTTTGGGTGGTCTATTTTAAACTAACAAAGTTAATATTATTTATTCTTGGTCTTAGTTTGCTCTTAAACAAAAGTAATGTAGAAAAAAAAATCAGAAAGCAACTTAGGTTGGAAGGGAACTCATGAATTCATCTGGTCAGCACCCCTACTCAAATCTTGGCCAATTTAGATCAGGTTGGTCAGGACCTTGTCAAGTCAAACCCTGTTTTCAAGAATAGAATTTCAATGCATGGAGAAACATTTCAGTGAAGTATATGCTTTACGCAGAAACACTTCATGGAGAAATCTCAAGCAAGGGTACCTGCCACAAACACAGTACCTCCAGTAGTACACAGTGTCTGGTCACCAACTCTTCTCCAACAAGTCAAAGGCTGGAACCTGCAAGCTCACTGATCTCCTTGCGACACCCATTAAAAGATTAGCAACAAGAAATAGAGAAATTGTACTAATTCCTTAACTTATCCTCTTTCTTGCAACTGGGTTGCAGACAACATAGTAAATATTCCTGTCTGACTTTGAGCGTTGTTTGAACATAGTGACATGACCACACTATTCATATCCTTAACTAAAGTCTTAAAATGGAAACAGCAAAGGAACAACATGCACACAACTGAAAGCAGTTATAACACAGAAGGCACCAGGGAGAAGTACACAGTGTGCTGGTTTTGGCTGGGGTAGAGTTAATATATTTCATGCACAGTCCAGTTGAAATATTGGGACTGCTTAGGACACAGGAAGTGAGAAGTGAAGATAAGTTCTAATTTGAGAGTATAAATGAAAATGAAAACTGGAAAAAAAAAAAAGGAGAATCAGGAGCTTGCATTTTCTCCCCTTTTCATGCAGGTGTCCACAATTTCTGTAATAGTCCAAGAGAGAGTAACAAAGACCCCCAGAACCTCTGGATGAGGTAACATGCCAGAAATAGCAGCAGGTAGGAAAAACTGAAATCCAGAGAGCTGGGAGGAAAATAGAACTACTCCCTCCCGAGCCCAAAATACCATATCTCTCTGGACTAAAGTAAACTATATGGTGAGCTTCCTCTGTATTGTGAGGCAGTAGCAACTGGAGAGCAGGCTGTCGTCTCTTTTGATAGCACACAGGAAACATGAAGAGTGATTTCAATCCCCGTAAAACCCAGTTGTCACCTAACCCTTCATTCCTGCCATTGGAGCTGGTATGTCTGCTGGGGCAATGACACTCCTTTGACATTATGCCTTGCATCATGACAAGATGTGGATGACTGAAAAACTCAAGCTCATTTGTTTCTCCATCCTGTGCTGAAAATGCACTGCAGGATCCAACCATGGTCCAACTCAGGTGCACCTGCTCTCTAGCTGCCAACCTCTCTTTTTCCTCTGCACAACCAACCTGTTCAATCCATTGCACTTTTCAGAAGCTTACAAGTAAATATTTCAACACGTACTTACCTTTGTGAGAACCTGGTTCCTCATCCTTATTTTACTTTAAAGATTTTTCTTAACATACTGTTTCAAAAACATCACAACAAAAATATAAGGGATGAAAACATTTCTCCTGGGAGCTAACAGAAAAGTTAGGGAAAGAGATTGAAATGGATGTACTGGTGTTTTACACCAATTCAGGCAAAAATGCACTGAAAATACATGGTAAAAATAATAATATGTATATTTCACCCAGAAAACCATAAGGGCTACAATGTGTTGGATGTCTCTAAACACTGGATGCACAGTAGTTACATTAATTGACTAATTCCAGTGAATGGAGACTTGTGCAGATAAACACCAAAGAAAAAAGATTAGCATGCCTGGCAGCCAACAATGCTGTAAAGTTAATTGTGTCAGTCTTCTCTCTGGAGTTGAAGACTATCACTTTTATCACTTCCAGCATACAGTCCATGTGCTCTGGTTCACTAAGCCAGCAGAGATGACAGCAGATGCAGATCCTGAAAGCTCAGCACTGTCAGGTAACAGTAACTATGGGTTTTATTCCAAGCTCTTTTAGGTACTTAAAAAAGCAGAAACAGACCTAAACTCAACTTAGGCTTTCCTGCATGGCAGACAGGAGCAATGACATTAAAAAAGGAACAATAGGATCCAGAGTAAATACAGATTTCTTGGCTTTCTCAAACCTTTCCTCCTCATAGCAATCTGCCCACATTATACCTATACACAACCTACCCCCCCTGCATTCAGAAGTCTCCTTATGGTCTCCCTTCTTCCATTAAATAGGAACAAGGGAAAAAAACCCAGTAGCTTAGAGACTGTAGCACATAAAATATTGCATGACAGCAGTGCTGTTATTTAAGATTATGTAGTGGTTTAATAATTCAAAAGCAGAAACTGTCTGGACACTGAATCATCAGACATGTACATTTTCTGTATCTCAAGAGAGTCTACTATGCCATCCACTGAGCTTCCAGACAGAAGATTATGTCTTGTTTGCTGCTCACAAAGAACACTGACCTAGAGTGAACTCAGTTAATGTAAGACACTTCTTTTAAGTGCTACACATATATTTCATATATTTAAAGAGTGAAGTTATAAAGGTGACTGTCAGAGGAATTTGCCAGCTTTCAGAAAACTGCTGGCTTCAAAAGGAACCTAGTCCAATACACAAGTATTTTCTACACTAAAATTTTGAAAGTCTTAAAATTATTTAAATATGTATGTGGACAAAACTGGGGAGAAAAAAAAGGGGCCAAATATCCTTAATAAAGGCAGCATAGACTAAGGCTTGATGTTTTCTTCATCCAAGTTCACACAGATAGGAGGGTCTGGTTGCCAAACACAGAACAGGGGTTACAGTCTTAGCTCCTTATACTGGATTTCAAAGATTTACATTTAATGTATGGGATTTAAACCATGGTCAATAAATTACAAAGGAGAGCTGTACAAACATCTCATTGTTTAATTCTAAGTTAGAATAATGTGCAGGAGCAGCCCTCTTGCTTTTTCAAAAACCTGACAAATAACAAAACCACAAATAAGATATGCATTATCATTACAAACTTTTTGAATAAAATAAATTCATGAAAAATACATCTGAAGTAGTACTTAAATGGTGTTAAATCTGCTAAAATGATTTTCTCCTGAGCTGATGCTAAGGCTTAACAAGGGATAAAAGAAATACTCTGATTGGCTCGTGAAATACTAGTTAAAGATGTGGAGTGGTTGCTATGTGATGTTATAAATAATTAGCATACCTTATTTCAGATAGAGCCATGGCCCAGATTTATGCCTGCACAATGGCTCAGCAAACTAGAGGGCCAGACTGCAACTGTAAGACCCTGCACTGAGGAAAATGGTTTATTATTCTTAGGCACTTTTGAGAATAGCATCTAGGGTCTTAGGAAATTATCTACACCATTAAATGCAGTGAAGCAGCTGTTCATTAAAACATAAACAACACAGACAGAGAAGTGCTGCAACAGGATGAGATAGAGAGAGGTTATGCGATAATAACATCTACAGTGTTAATGCTCTTCTCTCCCTCAGACCATCAGAACCTAGTTAGGAAAAATAAACGATGAGAATATGAGAGGACATCAGATATTTTACAAGAGCGACAAAAAATACAAGGGCTCAAAAAGCTACAGCTGATTTATTAGAGAGGTTTGGGCAGAGAAGAGAAAAGTGTCACTCAGCACAAGAAGTTCTGTTTATTGGCGAGGAGAAATTTTTTTTATAATCCTCATGCACTGAGAGAACATGTATGCTTGCTATGTTAAACACGTCATGGCTGGGAGAGAAAGGCATTTCTCTAGAGAAGGGGAAAAACTGGTCAACAAAGGATGAATATTTTTTCTTCAAATAACTTTACATTTTGGGAAGTAAGGCTTTCCTTTTTGTTTCTAAATCTCAGACTTGAGAAATTCACATGTTAATGGCTAGTGGGAAAAAAAAAAAGGCAGCAAGAGACTATGTGCTAACTTGCCTCAGGCTTTGTCTGAGCAATGTCTACAAAATAATCCAGCCAGTTGAATTATTTTTCATGTTTGGTTCTGTCTAACAAGAATAGCACAACACACCAAGTGAACTGATAATCATGTTCCCAGGAAACTCAACGGTATCAAAATAAATTATCATTTCCACCACACAACAATGTTTATATAAAAATATTGATAGAATAATTGAAAAAATACTTGCAATCTATGGAATTCTTCTAGTACCTAACATGCATAGAAAAGATAACTTGGGAAAAAAAATCAAAATTAATTAAAAGAATTACAATTGTGAACTTTGCCTTCTTACTCTTACAGTTTTTACCGCTATTTTCAAAATCAGCCAAGCATTCTGAAAAAAACCCTGATAAACAGAACTACAAACAGGGAGAGAAAGCCAGTATCTACAAAATGTGCATGCAGCATTTTTTTCAAAGTGCAATTATTAAATGTCAGACAGAATAGTTAATCCCAAATACAGCTCTCAATTGAGAATTAGATTTTAAATTCTCTGAACTTAGTACCAGTTATAGCAAAAGACATGTAAATTTCAAGGCTTTAAGTAACTCTTGATCTGAAATGTAAGCAAAAAAATTCCAGACATCAAAATATGGCTATGGTTAGGCTGTCTAGATGAGACAGATGCTTCAGTAGTTTTCCTACTGAAGCATTTTTAATTAGCTCCTTTTTACAGCTATAGGTACAATGGAGAAGTTTCTCAACTACTTTGGAGAGTTGTAAACTCAGATGCAGAATAGGTAAACACCTTGCCCAGGATCATACTAATGAAAAAGTTTTGCTCTCATGAGCAGTGAACCTCTGTCCAGTGCTTTGTGCCACACTGTAAAATGTCTCTACAAGATGCACTTTGTGTGATTCACCCACTCTAGATACAGGCAGCCAGTACAGAAGCAGCATATTCAAGAGTACATTCTCATTGGATTCCTTTTTTTAATGTTACAGTATCTTTAATCCAAGACATTTTCCATTTACCATTTGAGAAATATCAGCAAATGCTGACAAGAATATCTTCTGAACAATACACCAGCATTTGTGAACATAGCAAGTGTATCTATGGCTCTCCAAACCTTTCTGTTTAGTCATGGAGAGAGTTGTCTTTTTTTTTGTTGTTGTTGCTGTTTTCCAAGAAAGGGCAGTACAGAAGCAAAAGACAGATCTGTGTCCAAGAAGGATCTGAAAACTCCTGGAAAGCGGGCTGACACAGTCCTTTCACTTTAAATATAACCTCCCCTGAAGCAGGCACGTCACTGTCACTGCACTCTACTACTTGCATCAGGCCACTCATTGAGAGTCCTAGGTGAAGGAAGACATGCAGTGTGGGAAACCTGGTCTGCAAGAGGGAGGTCTCTACAGAAACATCCATGAGGTTACCTCTTTGAAGACTGGACAATGACACTTGAACTGATGAACGATGTCAACAGTACTCTAATGAGTTAGCTACAACTGCCTTGAAAGCCACAAGGTGAAATGAGTTTGCTCTGGATATGACACATTGTACTTTGCTTTCCAGAGCTACTAAAGAAGCCCTGTACTCCATTGACTATGATGATAAAGGTTATTTTGTGAGAAAAATCACAAACAAGCTTATTCTGATACCATATGACAAAAGCAACAAGCCAATAGTTTGTTGTTTAGTATTCCAAGTAATTTTTATTACTTTTGTAAAGTCAGGAATCACCCCTGAAAAATGCATTTCACTTTATTTCTTACCAAAGAGAACTCAATTCTCCATACGTTTAAGAATAAAGAAAAGGTGCCAAAATTAGAATCCTAATGCCTCCTTTTACTTTTGGTTAGAATGTCAGGATTAGTCAATATTCCCATCCAGAAGGTACTGAGGATTCTTTAACTGCCCTTTTACAGACGTTTGCTCATCCGACTGATGATTTATTAAAGACTGGTTACCTGGGAAGCAGGTGGTTAGGTGCTCCATTAGTGCTTCTTGTGTGACTTGTTTTCGGGCAGAGTTCATTGCTGAGATGGCCAGGCAAAGGATTTCCCCAAGTGGAATAAACTGTGACTGAGTGATGGGAGACATGCTGATGGGTGATACATCACCTGTAAAAAGACAGCAGATGTGCAATGAAGTGTTTTGTTTAGAAATCTGCTCATAGAACAAGGATGTAGTGATAGAGCTGGTGAAAATTCTAGAGAGCTCTCCCAGTCTCTGAGCCGGGTCTAAAACTCTTACAATGGAGAACTATCCAACACCTTCTTTCCAACCTTAAGACACAGAGAACGTTGGAAAACGGGAGATGTACACAGTTTCTCCAAGGGTTCATCAGACAGACACAGAAAAATGCCAATAAATATGCACTCGGTTGAAAAACCTCATGCTTAACATCCTACTACCTAACTGCACAAACAGAATAGTCACATATATTTCTCTGGACATAAAAGGGGAGATTTCACTCCCCTTTCAAAGTATAGATCACCCACCGTTTGAAGTTGATATAGTATTTTTTATTAATAGTAAAAAAAAAATCAGAAAAAATGCTGCTAAGTTAATGCATAACATTTCCACTCAGCTGATAAAGCACAGAGTACTCTTTAGAGGTCCAAAAGCATCAAAACACCTTAAGATTGGTACCTTGAATAAACCTCTCCTGGATCTACATCTCAAATGTCTATGTATGAACTATGTATTTTTTTGAATGGTTTCACAGCATGGCCTGAAAATTAAGTTTGTTTTAACTTTTCTCCTATTCTCTTTACAAAGAATTCATTAATCTATAGTTTAAAAAAATCATTGAAAGATCTTAAAATTATAGGAGATTACAATTTGATAATACTAGCATGACTACACATATACATTTTAACACACTTTATCCAAGTATATAAATCTTTGATTCTGCTCTGTAACTCCTCTTGAAGTGGTGACAGCTCCCCAGTGATCTCAAAGAGAGGAAAGCAATGGTAAAACATTTTCCTTGCCAGTGGAAAAGGAGTAATAAAGAGTAACAGACAGAACAAAGGGTGCTTGACTGCAAAACCTATTCTGGCCAAAGGTCAGTCAATAGCCATGGATTAAGTTTTACCGAAACAGCTTTGAAATTTCAGGAAAATCACCCTATTTCTGCTGTCACAGAGCAACACCTTGTGATCAAATTATGAATCAAATTACTAGAAACTAATTCAAATTAAAATTTTCATTCTCAATTCAGAAGATCTAATATTTGCCCTCTTAATTACATATTTCTATTACATCTACTAAACAAGAGCAGCAGCTTCTAAAATTGATTATCAAAATGCATTTACTCTTGCATTATACTCAACACTTTGGGGTGGAAAAATGGTGGGAGTAGTAAACTGCATAGATGTCTCAGTGAGACTTATGAGCAATAGTTTTCAATCACAAGCTCTACAATCTGTTGTACAACAGTGATACACATTACCTAAGGCACAAGAATGATTTAAAACGATACATTTGTGCTATCTCCTGATTGCTTTTGCTTAATCAGGCCAGACCATTCCCTTCCCAGAACGGCAGCATTGCCTCAGCTGCAATACCGTAAAGCCCAAGATCCTCCTCATTCTTATCTAACCACAGACTTATGACTTCTCTGGACACTTTTTTATTCAAATACACCTAAAAGTTCCTGCCACATGCATTACAGACAACGGCAAAGAAGATGACACACATCTTACAGGGAAACATGACAGATATGCTTCCATACATCTTGGGAGCAAACACCATTTGTTCCCTCATCATTTGAGAATGGATAAAGAACATCACAGTTATAATTATTAGTGAACAGAAATATAATATCTGCTGTCATTTTAAACTTGTTCACAGACGAATCTTTGTAATCAGCCAGACACATAAGTTTACCAACTCTGATCACCAGTAACCATGCACTTTGTATAGGGGATCAGTTTCTTTAATGATTAGTTTCACGTCTACAAAGCACCAAAATTACAGTAAGAATTATGCAGATTTAGCTAAGCAATTTAAGAAATTACTGTCTCAAACACAAAGATTATGTGCCATGGGTATCTTTGTGAGAACTACTAAACTGAGTTCAGTGCAATGTCAGACAGATTGGCACATATTTGCCACAGTTGAGGTTTAATCTAATCAGGTTCATTGGGCACTGAAAAGGGCTCTCTGGTGTCCTGGTTTTGCCTGGGATGGAGTACCTTTAAGGGCATCCAGGTATAGGGCAGCAACTCCTTAATTGTTTTATCTATACCATCAAAGACCTGGCAATTTCTTAAACCTAAGCAGCCTGACAGGAGTACCCCTGTGCCCGTTCCCAGCCATGAACTCTCACTGCCACCTACATAGCTGCCAGGATGGGGCAGTGGGAGCAAGACCTCTTTCTTTCTCTTTCATGGGAATGATCCATTCACAGCTAACCAGAGCGACACTCAGGATGTAAAGAATGGGTCCTAATACCATAATCAGCTTCCTGAAGTGGGAAAGGGATTCAGGGAGTTTTATACATAAAGCTTTGCTCTGCAGCCTTGTAGCTGACCCCAGAGGGATGCTTGGACAAGAACTCAGAAACGTTGCTCTGCTCACTCCCAGGAGCAGCCCATCCCTCTCCCCTGACTGCCAAGAGCCTGCAGAGATACACCTCAGAGATCACTTCCAGTTGGGACTTGTTAACTTAAAACTGGCTAAGTACAAGCTAACAAATTATAAAAGTTGCCTGATTTCCATAAGTTTGCACAATTCTTCCTTTCAAACTAGGCCTTCAGCTTGGAATTGCTTTCTAGGTTAGTGAGCAGAAAACATTCATTCTGCTCTGTATTTGACCCCCTACCAGCTGGACTCTTGACACCAGGAACAAGTCAGGAACTTCCACTGAAATACTAACTATACTTCACGTAACTCATCAATATGAAACATTCAGTACTGGTTCCTTAATGTTAACACAATTTCTAGCACAGCACATTATAGTTAGTATACCACAGTAACACACATCCTCTGCTTGCAAATATTTTGGAGCTTAACAAGCATTTAAATTATGATTTTATGGACAATTAAATGGCTTTAAATTTAATAGAAATGTTCAACAAATACTGGTTTATGTGAGGGCCTTCCAGGTTTGTAAGGGAATATTGCAACTTAAGCCTTATTCTTTTCCACCGTGTGTTTCTCAACTGTCTTCGTTAAGACAAGGAAATTGTCGTTTCACCTCTGTGGTGATAGAAGGATCTCCATAGCTTGTTGTTCATAACTGTCTGCTGCAGATAGTTACTAGCTCTCGTTCAAAAAGGCTAGCACACAGTTTGAGCATACCTAGTGATAAAAAGCCACAATCCCCTCACTCAGGAAAGCTCTAATTTGCCAGATTTTATCTTGACTATCCTGTGGCTCTGGGAAATTACACACACTCTGTGGTTATAGTTAAGTCAATGAACTTCTTTGATGCACAATAACAGCAAGTATCTTGTGTCTAAAAGATTATAAGATATTAACATCAATTATGCACATAAATACTGTTTAGCCCGTTGAACAGAAGGTTTACTACAACTTCTTCAGGAAAGATCAGCTTTAAAAAAAAGCAAATATGCTTTTCCTAATTTTTTTGAAGACCACATCACTTACATAAAACATCTAGCATATGGCTCCTGTTATCTCTGACTGATGCTTGTCTCAAGCAGCTTTCTTTTGAAATCAAATTACTAGCCTCAATTTTCATATGTTTGTGTTCCCAATTAAATGAAAACTGGAGCTCAGAGAGCAGTTTTCACCAGCTGACTGCATGTTTTCTTTAAATACTAGATATATACATGTATATGTATAGCTTTAGCTCTGTTTCTGCAATGTCTTTCCAAACTTCTCTCTAAACAATTTTTTAAAAAAAATTTTCTAGATTTGTATTAAGTGGCATTCAATTTCCAAGAATGTCTAAGCACGTAAGAAACAGTGAATGGGAATTGTATTCATTTATGCCTTGGGGATTTGCATTGCTAGCCTGGGGGAAAAATTATTTTTATTACATAGAACAAAAGATTATCTAGCACATAAAATAAACACTTAGCTCTTACATTGCACTTTTCTTCTGAGTGGTTTTCAAAACATTCTGAAAAACTGGGAACCATAACTGTCCTTAACGTAAAGATGAGAAAGTGATGGTCTTACATAGCTGGGAATGAGAATTCCCACATCCTGAACCCACACCAGCCAGAACTTTTCCTGTGCCAGTGTATCTAGTGTGTCTGTTCTCTGAAAGTCTGGATAACACCATTTTGGGAGAAAATGAAGCAGGCTACATTCTGTGCCATGTATCCACAATTAAACTATCAACGACATACTGATGACATAATTTTTACTAGTGATTCTACTGCTGGAAAGAAGTGACCTGGAAGTTAAACTCTTTGTCTCATGAACTTTGCATAAAGATTACTTGAAAAAATCACCTCTTGACTTACAAATGGAACCAATTCAGTACAACCATTGTGAAGTAATAAAGAAATTACAGTGCAAAATCACATATATATTAGAATTTATATACCCTGAAATAGGGAGGAGACACTCTGATTTACACTCTGCATCCTGCAAAGTACAGGAAGTCAAAGCCCAGTTTCACTTCTTCAGACTCTCAACATCTTTTTAACCTTTTGTTTCTTACAGCTCAACAACACCTTTAAACATAATTTTTAGTCTGGTTTCCACAGAAAATGAGGCTTTCACAATCACAAGCTGTGTGTTTGCATGTGTCAGGGAGATTGAGCCTCACTAAAGAAGAGTGATTCTAAAACAAGTGTTTGCTACACATTACATCTGTATAGAGCTTCAGGCACAGCCACCTACCACTAGGCAGGACAGAATCCAGTCAAAGAACACTTGTCAAGGGAAATCTGACTTCACAACTTTTGCTGCTTACAGAACTACATTATTAATCAGAAAACATCAAGCTAGAGTACAGTAACTTCATGGCATCTCGTGATTATAGTGTGGTTGCAACAGAAATCCCCTACAAAAATTTTCTTGCCAGCAGCCTGTTCTAATCAACACCTGCCTATGATTTCACCCTGGGAAGAACTACAGAAAGGTCATTTTTAGACAAAACTACTTGTAATGGGCAAAAAGAGGGCCTAAAATATTACCTTTTTTTTCCAAGAATACTACTAGCAAAATGTCTCTTCTAGAAAAAGTACACTGGCAGATTTACTTAATGAAGAGACAGATGCTGAAGAAGTTACGTCTGGCCTGGGTTGCAAAATTACCCCTTTTTGCCCCAAATCCCAACTTGGCTGAATTGTGCTAATTAAAGAATACTTACATAGATGTAGCAAACAAAACTATTCTTGTGTGAATTCGCAACAACGACATATAATCGCCATATTAAGTTAGACATTCCTATTTGATTGGACAACAGGAGGGAAAAGGAAGAACATGTAGATTTCTTTGGTATTACCCAGACTACTATGAAATACCAGTCTCCACTAGTATGCTAACACAGAAAAGATCACATTTCACTGGCAAAATCTGAAACAAAGAAAATTAGAGGAAATGTTGCTTGTGCTGTTTCCAGACATTGCTAAATCCTCCTTTTAAGCTACATTGCTTGGAGTATTTTATGATAAAAACTGCAGGTTGTGTTTACTAGACAGCTACATATATTAGAGGACTGATAACAATAACAAAAAAATATATTAAAGATGAATCCATTTATTTCTGTTTAAGAGCAGCTTAAACAAAGGCTCAAGAAATGCAGTAACACATTCATTCACTAACCAACAAGTTCTTTCTGCATCTCCGAAATGCACATCCACCAAAATAAATAATGAATGCTTCCAAGAATGTGACCACTCCATATCTAAACAGCTTGAAGAAAACATGTCAAACTTAGTATAACCATATAACAAACCCAAACAAAGTTCTAGTTCTGTACCAGTTATTAACTATGTAAATTTATCTTTTTAATCATTCAGACCCAGCTAAAATCATGATCTTCAGGTTCACCAAGTGGCACTAACTTTCAGAAACAGGTGCTAAGTTACCCAGTCAGCAGACTTGTCTTACATGCATTCATCCTGTGTATTTCCTGTGATTTAATTTTCCTTTTCTTTGTTCATGTCCTGTGGCCAGCTGCCTCCTGATCCAAAGTGATATCCCAGCACGTGTTACAGCTATGATCATAAAAAGTTTCTGCTGGAGCACGGAACTTTCCTAGAGGATTCAGTTGAGGAGATTTCTGTAGCGTTGCTTATCCTGGGAAGGAGGAGGGTGAGACCGTGTTTTTTTAATATATTGTGTGCTTGAGAATGTGTTTCCCCAAACAGTATTTTTCAAAAGCATTTTTAATAAATGTTCATGTCTATATTCCTGGCACACAATATGTTAAAAAAGGGGGACTTACCTGAACCCCTATGGTCTGGTTCCATGCTCCAGTACAGTATCCAGAGAAGCTGTGATGTAACAACAATGTGCATATTGGGGCTTTATATCACTGTGGAAGCTGGCTGAATGCAGCATAGGTCAGTGCCACAGGACCTGAAAGAAGAAAAACAAAGCATGCTTTTAGGCATTAATATGCTGAACACCCACCTCTAAAAGCAGGAAATAGGGGCATACTGCAGAAAAAAATGCAGTAGGTCCACTGAAAGGAACACTATTTCACACAATTCTCACATAAGCATGAGAAATAAATGGTTAAGAAATTACAGGGGAGGTGGCGAAGAATCTAAAAGGGACTACAAATATAACTCCCACACAGTGTTTTGAAAACATATCTCTGCCCTGTTTCCATGGAATGGCTGAAATCACGTTCTGACACCACCCCCTGTTCCGAAGGCACTCACAGTCTTTGCAAAGCACCTCTCCACTGCAGTGCCTCAGGATTCTGCAGTGTCACTCCTCTTCTCCCTGGCTCTCTGCAAAGTGAAGTCATAGGAATGGATCAGCCAACCTGACTTCTCACTACCCTGCCCAGAATCCTTTGTGAACTGAAATGAGTCATCGCTCTGAAAAAATCCACAGCGCAATGTTCCAGGTTTCTCCCTGTGCCTTCGCTGGCTTCTTTGTCTTTGAAATGAAGTGCCTATGCTTCTGGAACAGTGCCCAGCAGCATTGTACAGGATAACAAGCCAGCCTTCTCATTAAGTGGACAAGAAAGCTATTTACATGCATTAGCTAAGACAAGTTAAAGCTTTAACCCTCTAGTCAAGGTAAAAAAAATCACCCCTAGCGTATCTTCTTGATGTAATACACAACTCCCCCTATACACAGAAACATAAATGCACAGAGACATATATGGGCATACAGACACTTCACAGAGCAGTATTTTCTTAAACTATTCACTATTTATCATGACCCTTACCAGTTTTAGGTCTATTGATTAAAAAGAAAGATTTACTCTCCTTTGTCAGTCCTGAAGAATGCTGCAGATCTGAATGTAACAAGCAGCTCTGCTGTACACTAGATCAAAGTTGTGCTGCTGCAAACTGTTTATCAAAAAATTAGAAGCAGTGGACAAGTTCTTGTAAGCTTATTTTTCATTATCCCATTCACCATTTGGGCTTAAAACAAAGAGAGCCCTGAAACCATGCCAGACAGAAAATATCAAACTGCTCCAAGTGCTGAGGGCCAGCAGAGCTGCTTCAGCTTCTGCTACCACTGACAAAGAAGGTAATGCTCAGAACGAGGTCACTGTGTCAGGATCTCACCCCCAGTGTTGGGTTTTCCTTTGCTTGGTGAGGGTATGGTAAGCTAAAGCATCAGGAAAACACAGAAGAAATAGGAATAGTGTGTGAGATGAGAGACAGATGCTTCTGTTTTGGAGAAAGGTTTTAGTTGTTTGGAGATTTTCTTTTAAAAAGAAGGAAACACTTAAAACTGCCTTCACTGAAAAAGAACTACTGGTCATGATCTAATCATCAAAATGAGATCAATATGCAGCAATGGAGGTGCAAAAAAGAAAAAACGGAGCCTTGCCACAAAACACTTCTTTAAAGGTTCCTACATTCCAAGCATTCTGAAATAGTTTGAAACATAGAAGGCACATAATCCATAAAATTTTGAAACACGGCATTTTAGGACTGACATGTGCTATGCTGGAACAAGCAGTTCTTCTAGGTGCTCCCCTACATGAATACACCATGTGCTTAGAACTGAATGAAATACAAAAATCACCACCTCCCCATGCTGCAAGCCCTGGCGCTACAGCAACCCTGGCAGTGAAAGAGTCCAACCAAGCCTAAACCAGGTCTGCGTGTTTCAAGAGGACAAGCAAATAGCTGGGTTATACAATTAACAAACATCACCTGGGGTTACAGGTCTGTGGTGGTTATTATGCAGCAAAGCCATACACCAGATTAGTTTACAAATGTGAGGTAAAGGGGATGCTTTGCTACACTCGTAGTTACACAGTAGCCATGATCTCAACATTAAAAGCTGGGGGTTTGCTATATACACAGTCAATAATTTCTGTGTTCCCTGAAAGGCCTCCTTCCAGGAAATCTTCCTACAGCTTTACAGGAGTTTTGCCTTCCCTGGAGCTGCAGGATCAGCCACAACACCTCTAATGAATCCAACTTGGCATTTACAATGTTTGGGTCCCCTAGGATCATCCTTTGGAAACTCTGGTTGTCTGCTAAGTACACACCAACACTTTACCACTTTACAGCAAAAAACTCACTCCATGAAGAAAAATTCAGAAGTGAATTAGAACAAGCACTTACTGAAAGTAAAATCAACAGCTCCAATCTTCTTCCCCTTTGTACCAGGCAACCTTCATCAAAGCTAAATAGCTAGGCTTGTGCACGCAGCATTGTTTTCACACACATGCACAAGTTCTTGCAGCAGTAGCCTTGCTACTAACACCAAAATTAAAACACTGGCAGAAGAAAGCTAAAGGTAATACTGCAGCCTGAATACCTTTTCTAACAAATTTCTCTAGCACTTGAAGCCTTATACTCAGGACTAGCCTGACTATTCCGAACAGACTAATACAACTGCAAGCTCTTTCAGTGAGACAATTCCTCTTGCATGTGTGATGCCTATGGATACCTGGAACACACCAAGCATGCACGTGTGTCTAGGGTGCACAGACATCCCGTGTACATGCACCTAGGCATGCCTTTACTCAAATTCATCAGCTTACAGCACCAGTACACAGCCCTTCAATCAGTATTACCAACAGTGAGAAGTGCCTGCTGACACCTGCTGCATGGCAACAAGCAAAAGTGAGAGACCCACAGTGGGAAAAATATAACTGAGAATGTTTAGAAGAGCTGAAGTTGATGGACAAACCAGTGCTGCCATCACCACTGATGTCACAGTAGCATAGCCTCACCGGAGCAAGGCCGAGCCAAAATGCCACATGCAATCACTCCCCAGTCAGGGCAGCTACTCTTTTCCTTCATCCCACATCTCTCCCCACAACATGACGGAGGTTGGTACTAAAATAAAAGCTGCCTTATTGACACTGTACAGTACAAACACACCATCTACTTCTCTCTGTGTAACTCCATGCATGCATGTGCATCCAAATAGACCAATACAAAATACAGTATAGCCTGAGATCAATCTCCATCATACACTGAGGAAGCAGATGATCTAAAGATCCCATTCTCTTTCCTTGCACACATATTGTATTGAATACAGAATCCTCTGTCAAACTCCACATTAGCTTGCATATATCCATGAGAACTCCTGAGTCAGGGCCTGGGATTCTGTTCCTTTGCCACAGCCCTTTCCCCATCACTGGAGGGAACCTCAAGAGAAGGAAAGGAATATGATAAAATGGGGACATGGACACACCCCCACACACATGATAACACATGACAGAAAACAAAAAAGGTAAAAAAAGAATATGGTCAAAAGAGGCCAAGAAGACTATCAAGTGTATAATTCCGTCTCACCTGTACCTGTCACAGTGGATTCCAAATTTCAGAGACTAAAAATCAGCCATCAGTGCTCAGCAATTGGAGTCTGTAGCTGCAGACACTATAGTCATCTACCACAGAATCACAGAATATTCTTAGTTGGAAGGGATTCACAGGGATCATCAAGTCCAACACTAGTAAATAGCCCATACAGGGATCAAACCTGCAACCTTGGTGTTACTAGAACCACACTCCAACCAACTGAGCTAATTTCAGTGCTGGTCATCAGGATTACCTCGACAAGAATACATTTCACAAACCAGGAATCACGCAGACTACACTAGGAACACAGCCCACTGACCCTGTGGCCTCAGAAGAAACCAGATTAAGGAACATCAGAAAGATACCACTTTACACTTGCATTTCTTTTGGAAATCTCTTAATACTAGAAATTTTGACATATTAGTGCTCTACTAATAACAACTTACTTGCAGTATGCTAATAAGTTCTGCTTGACTTACCTGAACAAATCTCCTGGTTCTTTAAGAAATCACAAGAGGAAACATAATCAGGGTATTAAGTTCACTAAAATCCCAACAAGTAATGCCCATCTGTTTTTGTTCTCATGTTGTCTAGGAGCTTTTTCTTTTTTCTTCCTCCTGATGCTTACACCCCAATATATTAGCAAAGAACATACCTCTCCTCCTTCAGATCTTATTCCACTGGCTTTTAAAAAATCACACTCTTCTATTGTTCTCTTGTATGTGTGCCCTTCCTGTCCCTTTAATCCTGTTAGAGGACTCCTCTACATTTACTCTAACTTACATAACTTTCCTTTAAAAGCAACAACCAGAATTCTGGACCATATTCTAGAGTTCCAGTTAACCTCTCACCTGCATCAGGTACCAGGAAATTGGAATTTCCTTACTTTTAGTGGAAATATCATGCCTTATACCCTGCTTTTTTCCCCACAGCTGTATTATATTGGTGGCTCACTGTCACCCTACAACTGAGCAAGCAGTTCCAGTTATCTTTTTTATGCTGACTGCAACTGAGTTTGAAGCAAATATTCCTAGGTTTGACTCCTAAGACCATGATCTTTCCCAGCTCACTGTGGATATGACTAACGATCTTTGATCATTCAGCTCTTCTCAGTTGTTATCCATTTTTAAGCATCTCCACTTACCACATTCTAAAAAAGAATCTCAAAACCTAAAATGAAAACCAAAAAATACTGTGTTACCTAATGCAAGACAGAATCATTACCCAGTGTCACACTTGCTAATACAACCACCCAGAAAACACTTGAATGAAACCATCAAGTCTTAACAGAAGAACCAAGGCAACCAACTCAACTCCCTCCCTCAAAAGCCCAGCAGGTAAAATAATTGTCTTTTTAGAATTCAACTATCAAAAGAGGTTTCTTTAAATTATAGCTCACTGGAAAGTATGTGGTATTTTAAACCCCACGGAAGAATTCTCTAAGATATTTTGTCGGTAGGACCACAAAACGAGAAGGGAGGAGGGTTTGGCCTTGGGTTTTTTCCATAGAAATCTGCTACTATCAAATTAAATTGACTAATGTTAATGCTATATTGTAATCAACCACACCAACACCCCACCCCCTCAAAAACAAAGCCTGCCTGCTCTCTGACAGCAAACAGCAAATGCAAGGAAAGATAGAAGCACTAAAAAAATCTGACACTAGAGGAGATTTGCCAAGAAAGAGTAAGCAAATGAGAAACAAAAGAAACAAAACCCAACAAACAATGATAAACCTAGATGTTTTCTTATAGGGTGGAAATTTTAAAAACAGAGAAAAATACTCCTTTTCAAACACTGCTGACAGCACAAAACATGGTTGTTCAAAGTCTTAACCACATGTTCTTCACTACCCTCTTCAGTTTAGCCAAAACACATTTGCAGTGTGGCTGGAGATGCTGCAGCAAAACATTCAGCAAGAATCTAGTCAGCAGATAAAATTCTGGAAAGGTGAAGTGATAATTAGCAACATAACCCAGAGACATAAGCACTCTCTCTCATTTATATTGACTGCTGTAACCATTAAAAGATTTTCAGCCCAAAGACAGTACTGCAGTGGTTACTGCTTTTCAAAGCAATAGTGATGACTGGCAGGTAACATCAGGTTAAAATAAGAACCTGCAACACTGAACACAAGTCCCATGGTACTGCAGCAGCCTTTAACAGCCCAGTTTTTCCTGGCTAGGAGAGAACTGATGAAAAAGCCAGGCATGGAATCAATTAAATAAGTGCCAAAGTGGTTTTAAAAAGAAAAGGTTAGAGGCTCCAAAGACTTAGCAGTTAAGAGTTTACTGGGTCATTTTTTTCCCTGTGGTAGAAAGCAGTTTTCAGTATGGCTGGAGTACCTTTAAGAAGATGTACTTTATAGTGAAATTGAAATATTTTACACCACAATATGTGAAGAAGCTATACCAGTATATTCTGCCCCTATGCTCTACCTGCGTGAGGTAGATGCAACTTCCCACAGTGGTTCAAAATTCTTTCAAATTCTGTCCTTTGGTCTCGCCTGTGTGGGGATTAGCTGTGAGGACAGGAACACAGGAAATGCCATGGCACAACCGTTCAGCAGCTCACCACATCTGCTGCCTCCCTCATGCTGGTCAAACATCTTAGAGGAACATTAGAAAACCAACTGCACACATTGCCACTAGTGTATACTGCACTTTAAAGGGAAATGCTCTTGCTCCAGAGAGAAAGAATCCTTTTAAGATCCTCAGGGACTGGCATATTTTGACTTTTTCTCCCAATGAGTATGACTATCAGCAAATGCAGCAACCAAAACCTACCTCCCCAAATAAATTACAGTACCTGGAACCAGGAGTTCCCACAATTAAACAACTCATTGGATGAAATATTTCCTCTTGTCCATATCACACAATTTTACTTTTGAATTTTACTGAGCATTTATTTACTGGAAGCAGTAAACTAAAACCTACAACAGATGTTTTATTACTGTTAAAACAGCAATACCTCTCTACCTACTGCCCTGTCATTTTTAAGTAAAATTTCAGGAATCTGAAAATTGCCCTGTACATGATCCATAAAACCAAACACAGTATCCAAAAGAAGGATAAAATTACCAATTTCACAGACAGACCTCTCTTGCGTGACTACTTACATATCTCCTCATTTACAGTCGTAAGTTTAGACTTTTAATTACCACTTCTGAATCATCTAATGCATTCACGACTGACTCCAGCAACATGCAGACCATGCTCCTAAAAAAGCACAAACTTAACAAATTTAAGCACTATTTTGTCAGTGCTCACTGCACTGCCTTATACTACAGTGCTGATGTCACTACTCTGCAAATTGCTCAGCTGTTTCACTCAGCTGTCGCTAGTCCCTTCTGAAATCCTCCTCAGCAGCCTTAACAAACCTGAACAACTGCGATCTGACAGACAGGGTTACCACTTCATTATCCATTCCATCCTTCAGATTTTTAATATAGCTATTAAACCCCAAACATTTGGTATTGATCCCTGCTGCACAAAACACTGTTAACCATTTCCAGGGCCCAAAAGTGGTTGTGCTGTTTTCTCCTCTGTATACTAAACTGAGCTTGACAAGACTTTTCCTTTGGACTTTCACTAAGCATTTATAAAGCACTAAAGCGTGGAAGAGTTCTTGTGCTCCCTGAGTGTTGCTATGACCCAGTTTTCTGAAAGATGAGAGCACATAAAAATAGTTGTCTCTTTGCCCTCTTATTCAGTATAGAGAGACCTAAACTACGATATCAAGGCTAGACTCCTGAGATGATATCAGGAGCTGATGATGATCTCAACTTTAACTCAACTAAACCCAAAGGTTAGCAAAAGGAGAATCATGATAATTTCTTTAACAAATTTCACAAGTAACCACTGGACACAGAGAGAAAAAATCATACATAAAGAAACAGTTGAGATCAAAGTATAGTGGGTATACAAACCTGCATTATTACATTTTATGCCGTAGCAAGATAGTTATCTTCTTAACACACATTAAAACAACAAAAAAAAAGTAATTCCTTATATCTTGTCACCATGTTGTAATTCCTCACTCTTGGCCATAAGAAAAAAGGTCTTACAGTTACCATGATATTCTTTCAACAAGCAACCTGCACAGGCAGTACTTCAACTCACCCAGATCTCATCAGCCTGGGGGCAACCTCCTACTTAGGAGGATGAAAAATGTCTCGATCAGAACCAGAGCTGGAGACGGCTCTCTGCTTCGAAAGCATTTCTGATTATTAGTAAACACAGCGTTGCACATGGTGAAGGGGATGGTACATGCCCCTCTCTCACCTGGCAACCCTCTTTGTGAGGCTGGAACTGCTGCACAGACCAGCCCTCCGTAACACCTACAGGGGTTGCAAGTAACCTGAAAGCACTTTTTGGAACCCCTGCTGTTCTTCCTGACTGACTAGCTACAAGTTTTAGTCTTAAAGAGCTGATGTAGAGACTACCTAAAGAAAAACCTAGGCTATAAAGACTGAATTAGCAGCAGAAGAAGATAGGAGAGAAAAACAAGAAACAATATAAGAACACAGGAAAGGTTAAAAAGAAAAGTAAGGAAAGAGCTGATTTTTGTTTGATTCCTAAAGCAGGCAATGCAGCATTTGAGATGTTACTTATGAAGGAAGACTTGTTATGAGAATCCCAATGCTTAGCAGCGCTAAATGGAAGCAGAAATAATAACCAAATGCTAAGAAATAAAATCAGTACCTCCAGCTGTAGGAAGGCTGGGGAAAAACTAAGTGTCTACAGAATTGCTGGAATAAGCAAAGTGGGAATGGCTGCGTGTATCAGTGAAGAAAGAAGTGAAAAAAGGACAGTTTTGTGACAGCTGATCTGCATGTGCTCTGCATCCACTTGGCGCTTGCCTTTGTTTTGTTTTCCGGGCTGATCTTCGCTCCCCTGCCACACAAAGGACGCAATGAAAGCCTCCGCTCAAAGTGACAATTAAAAGCCTGAAAGAACAAACGCATCTTGTGCTGCAGCCTCAAGGCTGAGCCTAGGTGCCAAGGATCCAGCAAAGAGAGCACCACCAGCAGAGCACCGGCCTCCTGCCGAGGGTACCTGCATACTACCGCCTTGGAATGAGCCCTCCGCCCTTCCCAGTGTCCGGAACAGGCAGAATAGCTAAAAAAAAACATTTAGCTTGATCTCCAAAGGGTTGCTTCTAAGCTTTTATGATTAAAGATCAAAGCTAGGGGAAGGGTGGGGGATTACAGGACAGTAAAAAAAGTTGAGAGTAAATTAGTAGTGTGCATACTAGCAAAACGCACATGCAACATCGCTAAGTGAGCATGTTAATGGTTGGGTCAGTTTGAATGAAAACATGTGAAAGCACTTAAGGATGTCATCACCAATACTATCTTTAGAAGTGTTCTGCTGCTTTATGAGCAGCTCTTCAAAACACACATGCACACGTAGTTTCATGCAAAGATGGTGTAATCCACAAGAACTTGGAAATGTGAGGCTACCCCAAGTGACTCCTGCAAAGCCTATGCATAATGTGTGTGAATTTCTGCTTTAAACTGCGGTATTTCATTTCTGGTAATACGTTTAACTGAGTTATTCCAACACAGATTTGTTATGCAGCACCCAGTTTGGTACATGCTTGGAACATAATCTGGAGAACATCTGTGTAACAGGGATAAAAAAGAACCTGACCTCAGGGCTTTGGTCTAAAAGACTAATTTACTGTCAGAATTATCTTGGTGTAATTACACCTATGTAAATACCCATTTATTCTGGAAAAAGAGTGTTTTGTTTAAACTGATTTAGCTTATACCACTTCCCGAAGTTTTATCAATGGGGTTGGTAGTACATGCATAATCCTGCTAAACTCCTCTGCATGCCCTTTTGTATTGTGCATAAAAAGGTGAAAGTTAAAAATGCAATAATCAATAATAAAAATAAAATACTAGTTTTGTTACAGGCATATATACAGTTATATGTCTTCCTGTTGTTCAATCATATGCTCCCTAATGCATTCAAAAACTAAATGTTTAAAAAAAGGAATTAACTTTCTACTAGTTTGGGGTTTTTTTCTGGGTTCCCATAACTTCAGCCTTCAAGAGTATATAACCACTGACATTTAGAGTTGCAAGTACTATTTCTCTAAAAACTTCCCGTTATGGAAAAAGGCAGAGATAGTAAAGGAGCCAATGTGGCTTCTATTGCCATATGTTGTTTCTAATAGTCACAGCTTGAGTTTCAAAACTGATGTAGATTTTCACTTCCCTTTATTCTCCATTGAGCACTGCCATACTCTCCATACTTCTTAAAATCAAGACTTACTAAGAAGCCTAATTTTAGGTGCTCATTTCTGGAATATGGCACAAAAGCTCACACTCAAATGTAAAAAGAATCCATGCATGTAAGCTATCTGGAAATACCTGAAAGTCTTGGACACATCTCCTTCATACCTCAGTTTACAAAAAAGAGCCTAAAAGTCTACTGTAGGGCATAAAGCTTTGAACGTGATTTACGTATCTTTTGCCTTGCTCCTGACAAACATTTTTCAATGGAATGAAATTGATGTAATTAATGTTTCCAAGAAAAGTTGGGGGCTCCAAAATTATATTCTTAAGAGGTATATAGAGTAAGAAGTTCTTGGTTGTAGAGAAAATCATTCTGGTATTCTTCATGGTATCTTTGGAGACTAAGGATGCAAAACCCTAGCGTAGCTTCCCGGTGTCATTTTTCTTCCTGTCAACATAACTTCTTTTAAGGGCAGAAATTACCTTGTAAAACATAATCACCACATATTTTCCCCTTATACGCAGCCTCTGATTGTCTCATTCATCACCTAGATAGACAGGCATTGCACGATTTTGTTTGCCAGATACTGCTCCTTAGGAAGCACTTGCAGAATACCAAAAGGATATAAACTGCCCCCCCAGCCTCCAGAGTGGGTCTTCTTCAACTATGGCTTCCACCAACAGTGAAGTCACAGCGTTGACTTTCTGATATCACAGCATTCTCTGCAGCAACAGACTATGAGGTCACAAATAAAGGATTATCACTTTGCTGCAGGATTAAGGGAACTAAGAAGATGGTCTGTCAGAAGATGGGTTTTACTCCAAACAATAGGCATTAGCAGAATGCTGTAAATGGGTTGTAAATTGTCTTTGTCTGGCATGCGCCCTTTTTTTGAAAATACTGTAAAATAAGGTATTGCTTTCATTAACAGCTCTTAAGTAATGGAATGAACTGCAGGCTACCTCCTGAGCTATTACTTGGGAGATGAATTCTGAAACAACTTTCATATCTTTGGACTCCCCAGTCATTTGATTTTGCAAGTTCAGACATCAGTCAGACCACTCTCCTCAAATGGTCTGCTGGTCAGTTTATTCACAAGTGTTCAAAGGTAGTAATAAGTTCCAGAAAGTGACTAGAAAAAAAAATACAAAAGGAAGTCTGGAAACACCTTGACCTAGCCCATCTTACTGTTTAGAAAGGGATTTGTGAAGATGATTCCAAACTGGGAGCCTATGTTCCTAATAAAGATTGAAAAAATAAGAATTGTAAGTTACAGTACAATAAATACTAGATTAACACTCAAGAAACAGTGATTATTTAGAACAACCTTCAATGCAAAATAAGCCTGTAGTCACAGGAATCTTTGCCACAAACATCACTGTTAGAATAAAACACTTGTACAAAAAATGTCATTACATTCTTGGTGGTTTACTTTTTTCAACAATAGGTGGTTTACTTCCCAATGAATACTCTGATTGAAAGTTTAGTACAATACAGAATTCCAGCTCCTGTTTGAAACTATTCCATACCCTTTATCCACCCACTTGCCCCTCATGGAGCAAATCAAGGATAGCACAAACACAGTCACCAAATGAATGCTTCCTAGACCTTCAAGGAATGACCATCCAGAGCACAAATTATTTTCAGCTTTTAAAGAGTTATAGGCTGCTGGGGAAAGGAGGGATGAAAGGAAAGATGATACTGGGTGACAACAGACTTACTACATTATTCAAAGAAAACCTATGACCCATGCATGCTTGCACATGCAGACTTTTCTCATGTTTTTGAAGTAACAGCCCACTTTTCTAGATGCCTGGAAACTCAGGCTGCCTGATGTCAGTAAACTAGCTATTATATGCATATAGTCTTATCTCACATGCACAGCAGGTCCAACACATCAGGTGTATTATGCATGTGTAATTTATCTGTTAGGGACTGCCCCAGATTTTAAGATTAAGATCTAAAATTCCTAAAACAGCCTCGCTTGTAATTTTCAATCTGACCTGTGATGCAACCAGTGCAAGCAGATGAACAGTGTGAGAGTATCTTGCAACTTCAGGAAGATTTTTGAGTAAGGCCCTACTTTCAGCTTACTGGAGCTGGACAGAGATACTTCCAGCACCGTGAGTGTAGGCACTAATACAAATTTCCATTCTAGAACTGGAAGAAAACACTGGACAGATTTGCAGTATCTGATCAAGTCTTCACCTGGAGTCTCACCCACCAGCCTGGAAAATTTATATTTCCATTTTGCAGCAGGACAACTACTGAGAACAAGATTGACAAGAAACAACAGAGGGACTGATGAGATGTGTCATGCTGTTTTAAATACGCTTTGAAATTTTGCAACCTATTTAGGAAAGCTGTTTCTTTTGCCTTCCAGCACTAGCAGTAAAGAACCTCAAAAGAAGTGCTTAGATAGACCAGACTTACTCGCTTTGCCACTAAGCTCTGCAGCTTTGCAGGGCTGTCGAGAGCGGCCGGGCTGAGCCGTGCCGTGAGACACGAAGCGCCGCGCTCAGCAGTGCTAGCGCCGAGGGCGCCGCGGCCGCCTCCGCGCACCCGAACCGCTGCAGAGACACGCTCGGCCCAAGCAGCACCGTCACTTCCCAGCGGCCCGCTGCAGCCAGCCCGCACTAATCCCGAGTACCCAGGGCAAGGCACCATCCGCGCTCCCAGGGGAAGCGCTGCCCCGCCGGTACGACCCGCCCGCCAGCGAGACGGGAGACCGGCACAACCTCCCACCGCCCTGCGCTGCTGACGCAGCTTTTACCGCGCAGCAAGGCGGGCAACGGAGCCAAACGGAGAAGGCCCGCCCACCCCATCGCGGCCCGGCCCGGCCCGGCGGCTCCCCGAGACGCGGCACCTACCGAGCGGCAGCCCGGCAGCGCGGAGGCGCGGCAGCCCGCCCGCCGCCATGGCAACGCGTGGCCTGTTCCCTACACCTCCCTTCCCGAACCCTGCCCGGAAAGCTGCCTACGTTTTAGGGCCTCCGAAACAGGGAGGAAAAGCAATATGCGCCTCGGAAGAAGGGACGTTACTCCCACCTTTGCGCGACATTTTCAAGCAAAACCCAGCGCACTATTCTCTCCCAGCAAAGGCCACCCGCGTCCCAGCCATTTTGGATGGAGGAGCAATTCCCACAGGACATGCACCCCTGTGAGCTGCTGCTGCTGCTGCCTCAGGAACGGCCAAAATCCCAGAAAGGGATAGCTCAGAAACAAAAATAAAAGAAGAGGGGTTCTTTGTTGATTGGTTTCTGTGGCCTTGAGGTCGTGGGGCTTTGTGTTTTTGTTCGAGGTTGTTGATTTTACATGATGGTAAAGCAGATTTCCATCCTATTCATCTATAAGCACTCTGTCTTCACGAGAAACCCTCCCACCTGAAGTGATGGCACAGTGGGGGCTTGGTACTCCAAAGAAGCGGTACAGGCACGAAAAGCCCTTTGCCTCCCTGAGAGCAGTAGTGTGATGGGATGTGTGCTGCTGATGCCAGAAATAAATCTGAACAGCCTCTACGACCAAATCCACCCCTGCTTCAAAAGTACTTCAAATACCCATCAAGTATTTTATGCAACTTTTCAATTCAACACGGTTTCATGATTGATCCAAGGTTTTTGTTGTTTTTAGAGTTTAAGGGGGTAAAAGGACCAACAGCAAAATACTCCCCTTTGGCTGCTACTGAGGTAGAATCTGAATTTGTACAAAACTTCAGTCGATTAGCCACCTATATTTAGAAGGAAGTTATGGTCTAAAAGGACAACCACAATAGAAACATTTTTGCACAAGAAGTGTAGAAAGACCCACTGCCTCTATCTTTAATGGATGCAGAAGACTATGTCCAAAACATGGTTTATAAAAACAGTGATCAGCACACATGCTGAAAACCACAGCTGTGGAGCATATCAGAAATCTAAATCAAACCATGTTATCCATCTCCCTTGGTTTCATCAAAAGCAAGCAGGAGAATTAGTTTATGAAGGCAAATCACAGGGTAACAATAGGTGCCTGCTGTGGATCCTGAGGATGAATTTGAACTTTGCTCTGAACCTGGGCCGAGGGCTTTCTTCACGAGTGTAAATGGACATCTTGGTTTTTAGGACTGGTGTCTTATGGTCCACAGGCATCAGCAACATGCACAGCCTGACCACACTTAGGTGATGGATATTTAGGAGAAAGCTAAAGCAGTATTACTGTCACAGTAATTCAGTGTTTTGGACACAGCTGGGCAAACACTGGTTAGACACAGGTCTGCAGCACGCTGTGGTCAAGAATCAGCACCATGACCTCATCCTCCTCCGCTCAGGCACAGGGGGAGCTGAGATCGGACTAGAAGCCAACAAACCACTCATTCAGCCTGAATTTTAATATTCCTCTCTTTATAAGCTCATTCATCGTTTTAATTACCTAAGGAAGCTGCACAAATGCTTTTATTCCAGACTTTGACATACAATCCACTACTGGAGCTAAGCTGAATGAAATGGAAACTTTCCACTCGAACAATGGGAAAAAAAAAGATCAAGAAGGTAACTCAGCAGAGTAATATCAATTTCGAAAGGCAACTGCCAACCCCTCTAAGCAAGACTACATCATGGCAGCAAAAGTGCTAGGATCTCCCTCACCCTGCAACTACACACTGGAAATACACACAGAGTATCCACAGGACAACTGGCACTACCCTTTCATAATAAACAAAGAACTGAGTGGGAAGAAAAAAAATACTGAACAACCAAAAACCTCCTCTATAAACCCAATTTTCCCATGCCAGGCAGTATAAAAAAAACAAGAGCAGGTGATTGCTATGATCATGAAACCTCTGGCATACAGGAAATCCCAGGCCAAGACCCAGCATAGAAGCTTGACAGTGCAAAGTCGTTTTGAAAAGCCATATTGTCTCCATAGCATTTTCTAGCCAGCCTGTACATCAATTTCCCATAGTGTTGCTTTGGCTTCTCTGTTTGCCAATAATTTCAGAGACCTTTACATGCTGGCAATTGTATTTCCTTCACTAATGTCACTGACATCCATCACTTTCTCTACAAGTCAAGTATGAGGAAATGGTTATTTAGTGGGCGACAACAGCTCTGTCTGGCATTTTACAAGATCTGGAAGACTAGCATTGCTGGAAGGACTTCACAGCTTAGCTCAGACAGAGCCAACGTGTTTCAGATACAATCGTATCTGTGAGGCCATGGAAGCATGAGACCACTTCCTCCTTGCAATTTTCAGCTTTACATACTCATTAATTACTACTGTTTTTAAAGTTCCTTTGGAAAAAGACAAAAAAAAGGCTCATCATGATTTTATCAATTTTGGTGCTTGACTTTGGAACCAGCAACATACCTTTGGTTATTAAACATTTATTATTCCCTTTTCCCTCAAGTACAGGAGGAAGAATTTGGCAGTCAACCAGGGAGGACAAGCTGACTGACAATAGCTTACAGCTAAACTAGCAACTGCTCAACCAAATTGCATAATCCATAGAAGAAGTGCCATGACGATTAGCTTGAGGATGATAAACCTATAATCAAAAGTCATGATTTCTATTGGCATATCTTGTTTGTATTTAAAGAAAATAACAAAAGCTGGTGCTCACTTATTTCTGCAGTATCTGAAAGCAAAGGATTCCTAAGCTTTCTCCACATAGTTTCTGTTAACTGAGAGCCTAGAATCATCTAATTACTACCACCATACATAGGATTTGCCCAGATACTAAAATTAAAATTAAAATTAAACTAGACTGGGCACTCAATTTGTTCCAACTTCTCACCTCTCTCAGATGCTGATTTAGAAGTGTCAACCTGAATTGAACCAATCATCATCAAGCAAATTAGTTACAGCAAGAACCAAATTTGAGACCTTGCACTTACCAGTAAGAACTCCAGGAGTTCTTCAAACAGCACGCCTCAATTCCTCCAGTCAGCAGGAAAAGCTCCAGGACAGATCTAGCACACTCCTACACTAGTAACTTCCTGCAGGCTAGTCATCAGGTTTCCCTAAACGGCACCAGGAAAACAGCTTTGATTCGAAAGCAAGGGATGGTCAAGATGTTGGAAAGCTACTCAAGACATCTGTGCTACATTTAGTGCTGTGACTGGAACATGACAGGAATGTGTCTGATTCAGCTTCATGCTGCCCATGTGGGGAAGTTCACTGACCAGTCACATAGTTTTTGTGGTCTGTGTTGAACACCGTGGTTCAGCAGTGACTCAACTCACATTAACAGAGCTGACCAGGTCAGAGTGAGCTCTGGCCTGCCTGTACAGCCCCTAGTACATGCCATATCCTAGATATATGTTTGGCCCCTTAGACTTCTTTTCATTTATTTTGAAATTTAAGTATCTAGAGAACCTTACTGAATAGTATATATGAAATGGTATCTCCCATGCCAGAAATCTTTCATTTATAGGAGAGCAATAGGGATAAACAGGAAATAAAAAGACCAAACATACCTATACTGTCCTTGAAACATTTACATCAGATGCATGATGGAAATTATGTATTCATCTGTGCTAAAAACTTATGAGAAAATCTGGAAAATACCGTTGGATATCATAATTGCTACTTCAGATGGCATGAAGAATCCATCACCATGCTGATGGTATTCTGTGGTATTTCTCCTTTGTTCATAGGAAAATGAAAGTCCTTGCACAATCATCATTTGCCAAAGCATTCGTCATAGATGCCTAACTGCCCAACAGAGTTACCCAGCCTAAAGGCTATCCATTGCCCTCCTCATCCATCCCAGGACAGCCCACATTTATGCTTGATCTACTCTCATGAGTTAATTTCAGGAGCTAACCTAGGAGAAGGCTAGTCCTGTCAAAAAAAAAAAAAAAAAAAAAAAAAAAGCCAAACTCTGACTGGCTGCCCTGTTAAGACAAGGTCCTTTCTCAGGGCAGTGCAGGAAGCAGTGTATCACAGGCAATGGAGTAGCAGACCTCCTGCTCTGGGAGCCAGCAGTTATAGGTAAGAACTACTCAGTTATCACAAAACTGCATGGTAATATGGCCATTCACCATTAAAATGACTGACACAGTCACCATCCTGGCAGCATGTGACAGCTAGAATTTTCAAAGGGCTTTAAAAAGGCTTGCTAAATTCCATCCATTTTAATGGCATCCGGGTTCAAGTCTATCAGCACTGGTTTCAACTATAAAAGGCAAGTTTTGCAAAAGCAAGCTTTGTTTGTCATATCTGACAGACCATCAAAACTTGAACAAAGTAAGGACACACAGCTGGAATAAATAAGGATATAAGTAGCAAGCACACATTCCAATAATGTGTTTAAAAATAGTGCTGTTCTTACAGAGATGGCGTGTACCCATTTTTAACAGTAGCTCCAAAGATCTGGTAAAAACTATCACCTGTAATAACTGAGTTTCCCAAGGAATATGGTCTATCAGAAATCAGATACTGACCATTCTAGTGGAAAATAACATGCAGAAGACAGGAAGAATCCTGCATTTCTCCACCCACTCCTGGAGTATCTCCCCAAAACACAGTCACAAAAAATGGCAGACCATCCTATTCTGTAGAATACAATTCCAGTGATATTAGAATGTATCAGAAAACTATACTTTTTTACATATTAATTTTAGAAAGAATGAGAAATATTTTGACAAATGTCAGAACTTCCTGTTATGGCATTCCAGCATGGAGTGTTTCTTTCTCTCCCTTTAAATTAGCTTGTTCTAAAAGACTGCATTAGGTAGAGCAATATTTAAAACATTTAAACAGTCAAATTTGAAACAAACCAGTCTGATCCTGCTGGAATTAAGTGTTTCATGTGATCTAAAAATACTGGGTTTAGGATTTTCTTCCACATGAAATCTGTCTACTTTGGAGCCCTGTTTCAAATCAGAAAACAATTTCCCTAGAATCCCAAAAACCTCCACAAAATAGAGCCTCTGTCTACTAGTGAACTATATGTAAGCCTCAAATTTTATAAAACAAGCTTCAACATATGTCCTTACAAGAATATCCAGTATCATGTATTTCCTCATGTGAAACTTGAGAATCTGAACACAATAGTTTCAAATGGAAACTTTCAGTCTGAGCAGGATTGAAGCATTTTTACCTTGTTCTGCATCTCAATCTGTGTTTTATTAATTTATCTTGAGAACACAAGTCTTGATTGATATGCATGTGTTTATAAATATGTATGTACATCTCAGAGTAGGAAAGAAGCAACAGCATTACATCAGCCTCAACATCTGCACCATGCTGACTGAAGAAGAGAAGACAGTCTATTGTTTCCCTTTCTTATTAATTTCTATCTTCCCAGCCTTACAAACTCCTTACTGTTTTGCCAATAATATAAATCCTGCTGGCTCTCTCTGACTTGCAATTTCCACTGTGACTGGAGAAGCAGGTCTTAAAAGGAAAAAAACAAACAAAAACCAGTGAAAATATCTAACAAATATTCTTACGATTTTTATAATGACATTTGCCCCAAGTGCATGCCCATTTGAGTGGAAAATGTTTAAATTGCTCCCTTTAAAAAAGTCTACAGTCCTAAGGGAGCTTTTAGAATTATATATAAAACATTTTCATGCAGATGGAGGGAATTAAGTACTTCATGCATGCAAGAAGAAAAAAAGAGCTTGAAGAAATTTTTCAAAAAGCAAGCAGGAATATTTTAAGGCTGAGACAGAGATCTTGTCCATCACACTCACAGAGAAAACAAACTGAAAAGAAACCAAAAGGAAACAGCTGATATACTACAGAACAGATTCTATCCAAAAACTTAGTCAGCATCTAATGTGACTGTCACAAGAATTCTTCTTCTAACCTAAAATGTAAACCTTAAAAATTACCTAATTTTGCACCACAGAAATTTCCCACTCTTTAAGCTAAGCTATGCATTCAGGCAGAACAAACAGCAGAGATCCAAGTCAGCCAGCACTAGGGGAGACACTCACCATGCCTCACCCAGAAAACAGCATCATTTCAGCAAACAGAAAATCCAGAGCGGAACTGAGACCCAAACTGCTAGCCATGACAGCAGTGCATAATGGCACAGTCTTCTAAGAGGAACAGTGAAGACAAAATCTGGTTTAAAAACTGATCACTTATGGAAAGGTTTAACAGTCACCTGCAGTAGTTGCAAGATGTGGGACTCAAAGACCCCAAAAGTGCATCTGTCTTCAGAATCAGACCCTTACCAGAAGGCAGCTGTGGGAAGGATGTTAGCTGGAGAGCATCTGAATACCTGGAAGATAGGCTACAAAGGAGCAGGCATTAAGACAAACCCCTGCAGGGCAGCAGGACTGCTTTGAAAATGTTTATTTTTAATTTCAAATCTTGATTCTGAAGTGGTAACGTCATGCCACAAGCAAAGGAACCAGAAAGGCAATGTTGTCTAGAGCATGATTTCATCCTCCCTACCTTGCAAGTTTCTTATCAGCTCAGGACACTGTCAAGCTTAGCAGCACAGGCTTGCTGCTGGAAGACTGTGGAGCTAGCAGGGCTTTTCAGGTCAGGCTGGACCTGGTACAATGCTGCAGATTAAGCAACTTCAGTGAATGAGGTGGGAGTCTCAGGAGCAGACAACTTGCTCCTTGGAAATAAGATTCAGAGCACCTAACCAAGCATTTAGGAAGGAAGGGACTGCCAGCCCTCAGTTTGTTCCTACTTTGATGTTCAAGGGATCAGAAAGGGAAACCTTTCTGTAAGTTAACAAATCATACTAAGCAAAGCATTCTGAATCATCCATTTCTAATGCATACAAAAATACTCTGGAAAAACGAGTTTTGGTTGCTGCATGGCAAAAGCTCCCAAACTGTTTTAAAGATCTGCTGTGGTTTTGTCTTAAAGCTCATCAAAGCTCAGTACCCATGAAAAGCTGTCATTTTCTCACTGCTCCTGAACATACCACATGCCAATAATAAATAAGCATTGTGAAAAGAGGATCCAACTGGTGGACAGGTTCCTGAAACATGGACACAACATTCAGGCATTCATCTGTCATCTCTGTGATCTTATGCCTGAGCTCTGTTGTGAAGACTAGATTATCTGAAAGTCTTTCTTACTGCCTCTTACTGGAGCCCAGATCCTTAACAGTATCACCTAATATTCATTATCTATTACCAAGATGTACAAGAGACAAGTCCTGTGACATAATTCCTGCTTCTCACAAAGTGAAGCACCTAACACCAGCTGTTTTAAGTGTCAATTTAATGATAAATAGTGTCTCACAAAACAAGGCAGACATACCACTGGAAATGTCTCTCTTGTTTTGGATGCATCATTCTTGTAACCTTGCAACAGTCAGGGCTATTCATTCATTAACCAGCTATTAGCTGAAAAAAATAAAATGTCAATTAAAAAGTAGCATCAACTTTTTGAAAGTGTAGTAAACTAAGACACAGGTAAACTTTCAAGAGCAGAAAAGGATTTTAGCTAGACACTTCATCCTGAACTTCTGCTTTATCTAACTGGATTTGGTACTTTTGTAGAAAGCTGCCACAAAAATCCAGGTAAATTCTGAGTATGTGAAAAGGAAAGAGAAATAAAAAAGAAAATTATGATCTTTCAGGAACACCACAGATGATGCCATGCAACCTCTTTAGAAAGAGAATTCCTTATCTTGGCGTTAATGTTCTGCCACCTCCAATTACAAACCCAAAGGATGCACACAACAATGTACGGGTGAAAGTGATTGAAAATGTGTTTCTAATAATGCTTGAATGAGGACCTGCTTGTGGAATTATTCACACAAACTATTTCCATTTGTTAAAGCCATTATCCCTATTCTCTGACTAACCCCCTTGCACCCCTTTAAAAACAGAAAGGAAAAAAAACCCAAAAAACCCAAAACCCAACAAAACAAAACAAAAAAAACCACCAGAGAACAATGTAAATGTTTTGATGTGAGTAATGCCAGACTCCAAAGCACATAAATGTGCTTGAACAATGCATCTGAAACTCTCATCCTAGCACCTTACCTCTTCAAATAATCTCCTGAGCTCATTCAAAATGCAGCCACTCTAAATGTACAAACATGGAAAGAACTTTCCAGCTCTTGTAAGGAAGATAATGAATCACAAAGTTAACTTTTTCCTTTCAAGATGATTCTCAATCATTGCTTCAGTGATTTTGCTTTCAGCCTCACCCTGTCCTGATCCTGGCACGTTCTGCTCCAGAACACACAGAGAGATCAGAAAAACTGCTTAAGATTAAAAAAGAAGATAAAAAGTACAGGTGATTACCAGTGTGCTCTATCCTGCCTGAAAGGATGGGGGGAGGGCTGACAGTGATGTGGGACAGCAAAAATGCACATGAGCACACATGATATGATGAGAAAGGGGAAATGCTCTTCCACAATGAGATGGAAAATGAAGGAAGCAGGGGTGGAGGGGGAGCAGGAAGGGATCTAAACAATTATGAAGAAAAAACAGTGACAGTTTTTAAACTCATGAGAAAAAAAGCGTTACAGCATTAGAGAACTAGATGTAATTTAAAATTTAAGCTAAAAGGCAAACAAACAAAAGATTTAAAGTAAAAAGTGAGAAAGGGAGACCTATCCTGAGCAGGTTCCCAGCGCATGCTGACGTCATGCATTATGAAGCCCTGGCTTTTACAGGGGAAGTTATCTGGAAAATTATTTTCCTTCAAAGCAAAACTGGACAAGTCTATGACCAGGGCAGACCTACAAGCAAACAAGCATCAGCAATCCTGGCTACCCAGACCAAAGAGACAGAACTAACAAGCTCTTCACCTGGCCACAGGAAATGAAGGGATGGCCCTTTGTGGATGGCACATGAAAACCACCGCTAAATAGGCTGAGCATCCTCAACACATTTTCCAAGCATCTGTTTGGATACAGACCTCTGCTGCTGACCTGGAACATCACAGGACTGGAAGCAGGGTGGAAACCGCAGCCTCCAAATGGTGCTCAGCACTTCTAAACATGCGATAACCTGGTGGTGTGGAGAGGAAAAATTTCTCTCCGGTTTACTGCATAAATCAGAATTCCTCCCACACAGCAGCACCTTCACTTCATTCCCACAACCCACTATCCAAAACTGATTCTCAAAAACATTTTGGTAGTTGGAGGTTTGGTTGTTTTCAGGTTTTTGTTTGTTGGTTTGGAGGGGGTGAATGAGGTTTGGGTACTGTAGAGTTAAAGGTTTTTTTATATTTTATTTTTCTTTCTTGGTCCACTTTCCATTTTCAGGATGTAATTAAGGTTCAAAGTCAAGAAAGAAGGGCAACCAACTTTGTGTCAGCAATTAGCATAACATCCTGTTAATATCTACCCATAATCTCTCCCAGTCTAGGCATGTAATCTACCTAAGAGGTAGATTAATTTTCCAGTGGTTGCCTCCGTGGGATACCAATCTCCATTTCTTGTTACACGTTTAGTTACACAGGTGTAATGTCTCCTGAGAATACTCTACCAGGTATTACACTTCACCTCCATGAACCCCATCCTCTTCATAGCAGAGCTTGTACTTCCACATGAGAAATATAAACTTAGTTAGAAATGAGAAGGCCGATTTCCCCATGCACTAGGACATCCTTTACTTTACATATTTAAAGAAAAATACAACTGAGCACAAGCAGCTAGAATTGCCTCAAAAGGTTTTGGGTTTTTTTTCCTTCCAGTGTTTTCACTTGTTAACAAATCAGGCTAGTTTCACAGTCTATAGGTGTCAGTGCTCAGAAAAAAAAGAAAGATCAGCAAGTTATAGTCACAGCCTTTAACAATTTCTTAAAGTTCCACAATACCTCATAAAACTAGTATCACATCCCCATCACGTGGCACAGTGATCCATATTGAACGTGTGCCACAACAGCGAATGCACACCATTTCCCTTACAGCACTGCTCAGTCAAGTCAAGCTGACATGTGAGAATATGGTACCCCACGTTTCCATTTTTTTCCCTTTTCCCATCCTTAGTGATGACAGGTATCAGGTCTGTAACCCAGCTTTGTCTTAAACAACCCTCAGGCAAACATTACTGCATCTCGCCTTGCAGACGTCATGAAGGACTTCACCTGCCACTGTGGTAGGACAGTTCTGGTGATTCTGGTAGCCACAGTGATTGGGAGGTAGACAGGCAATTCCCATTGCTCTCCCAATGTCTTGGGAAAACAAGACAGTGGAAAGAGGTGACCTAAATGCTAAACAACATCCTGCATCTTCACTGCTGACAGGACTATTCATTTCAGACTGGATGGGCTCTACCTACCAACAGTTTTCTCCATTTATTCTTAACACACACACACACACACACACAAATGAGAGGTTCTCATTATCAGACAGTGGTTTAATTACCGAAGGTTAAGAATCACTCCTATCTCTTTTTGCCCTGTTGATATTTTTTAAACAAAAATCAATTCAATTTGTGTATCATTTGTAGAAGTTGTTTTTAACTCAGCTGTTCCACACAGGGATTGGGAAGGTAATGGCTCTGCAGCAAAAAGAGAGAGTAAAGGTTCCCAAGCTCCCAAAAGATAATTTATTCCACACTCCCCAAATTCAAAAGTGATGTTTCTCTTGCACACAATAGTTAATAATCTAGATTCTTCTTTACTGCACTATTATTTCACTGACAGAATTTACTGGCAGTATAAAACATAGGAGACTATTTTATTCTGCATATATTTTGCACCTCCAACTCTTTTGTATCTTACTTTTCTTTCAGTCCATAGAGTTTAAGGCTTCACAGCATTTACAATCCTTTATTTTATAGGCCCAACGCAACAGGTACACAATTGCAATACAAATGAATAATTACAGTAAGAACAGAAGGGCATTTTCTCCTCAGCTGCACATCAGGCACTTGAATTTAGGTAAAGTCTCTGTGCTTGTAGAATCAAGACCTGAATTTCTGGTCATGGACAGGTCACTGACAATACAAAAGGAGAGCAGTGTTGTGTTGGGATACTTAGGAAGAGCCAAGTCCAAGACTTACCCAGCAGAGGTCAGGCTAAACCAAAACTTCACTACAATTATGGGTCTTAAGAAATTGTCTCTTAGGTCCTTCCCACTGTTTCCCCTCAGAATCAAATAGCAAGTATTTTTACAAGGTGACAGATACCTAAGAATTACTCTGAAAAGCAATTAAAAACAGCAAAGACTTAAGTTTTTTGAACAAAATACTCATGAAAAAGACCAGGAGAAAAGCATCTGACACCAAACATTTGCAAAACTCAATATTCTTGTTGGGCAAAAATGTATTAATACAATGAAATAAGAATAAAAATCCACTGTGGCGATATCAACAAAACATTGTGCGTGGTCTCCTTGAGTATTTCCACTGAATTTTGCTCAGATACACAGAGCATAGTAAATGCTTATAAAAATATACATTGATATAAGTATTCATAATGACAAAGGAAATCACAAAGGATCTCAAGAGTTTGGGAGTCATCCATCCACAAAATTAAAACAAAAGCATCATGTATGTGATTTAGAACATAGCATAAAAAGCAGAAGACAGAAAACACTTTAAACAAGTGAATAAAGTAAGAATATTCTTATAGAATAAGAATAAAGAAAGCCTGCATAATGTACTCATATGCATGACAAAGAATCTACATAGGCCTCCACAGCTCAGTAAATTGCACTGAAATAAACTAAACAGTACAGAACATACAAAAATGCACAGTAAAGTTTAAAAGTGCAGAATCAAACTTGTCTGTGTATTTGTGATATGTACACATGCATGCAAACACACATTACTTGTTAAATAAACTTATCTTCTGTAGAAGACAACATAAGTGTTGAAGGGGAAGTTCAAAGCGTGTGAATAAGATTTTAGCACAGGTAAGATATTCAGTAACATTTCTTATGACAGTTAATACTAGAACATTGCAGACAATGCTTAATTACGCCCTGAATATTGTTTGAATCAAGGGGTTTGACACATCATCCAACACTAAGTATGGCAAGCAGCAGCACTGCATTTCACAGGGGAGGACATCAGAGCTGTTACGCAGTCACTACCTTAGGCACCTAGGGAAGCAAAGCACCCTAACTTTGACCTAAGTAGTTGATAGGCAGTGGGTTGTTTATGCTTAAAATGCGTAAGTTTACAATCCAAGGCAATGGATTTTACAATCTTTCTTGTTGCAGCACAGCCACCCAGCACACTAGGTTATGCTCTGGTCTCCTTCAATTGCTGCCTACCAGAGAATGTCAAGATTGGTGAGGGCAACTTTGGATCACCCCTGGGCTTCTCCCCTTGCCCTGATCTGTGGTCTCAGGAAGGTTTGATTACAACTGCCTCCCTGAAGCTGCAGCATGCAGAAGTCTTATCCCAGAACATACCTTCTTTTTTCCTAATAGTGACCCTACTTAGAGTTTATGCACTGTCCTCTAAAGTTGCCTTATGGTTTCTGCACTGAGTTTATCTTCAAGCAGATCACAGGCTTTGAGATGCAGCTCTCTTCTTCTTGTTCCACATTAAGGGAACATGCAGTACAAATGCTTTTAATGACCATATTTAATGCAGAACCAGAATTTGCCTGCAACCTACCTGTATTGGTATTTACACTTTGCTGAAGGGCTGCTTTCAAGTCTTGGCTGTGCAGAAAGTTTAAAAGAAAAATGCCCACCTCAAGCAAAATATATAACTCAATACAGAGTTCCTAAATCACTGCTGCATTATTATAGGACATAACAGTTTTATCCATGTAACACATGCACAAACCTTTCAGCTCTGATTAAGAAAGAAAACACGGTCACATTAGAGATACCACAGGGATGCCAGAAATGGTTCTTTTCTAAATGGAATCCACATTAAATGTGGCTTCTTTAGCATGCAACTTCTGCAAGGATGGAAATTACTACACCTGATATCCCAGAGAAATAACTAACAGAGTGCTGTATTTATTAGTTCAACAACGGTTTCAACTGAGGATGAAATGAAATACAAATGACTAGTAAATATTGCCATTACTATTTAAATACCTCTTCTGCAAAGCCAGAATCAATTACAGTGATTGCAAAAGTTGGAGTAGCTTCCCTCATGACCTGAAAACTGTCTACTAGAACTTGGGATGAAGTCAAAAGGGAGACACACTTTATGTCGTGAAACCAAGACAGACAACACCACTGCTCCTCCAGACATGGCCCATTCATCTGCGCATCCTGCAGACAATTTTTCTTCTATCTGCTATGCCAGCCACCCTTGTTCCCTCTCACAGCTAGTGATTAATTACACTTCAGTGCAGCAATTCATCCAAGGCAGACCTTTGAAACAGAAAGACACTGTGGGAATCTTATGCTTTGCTTTTTAAGTGCATTCTTCCGCTGGTAAAACTAAAAGTGATAAAGCCACGTGGCATCAAAAGATAGGATTTCTGACTACCTTGTGGTACAGAGAAAAAAACCCAACCTGTTATGCATCTTCATACTAAGTACTTATCTGAGTACTTACCACATCAATGTTCAATGAAAGTCTCTGATGGAAACACTTTTCAAATCCAAACCTGTAACACACATGATACAAGCAACACTGTTCTGCAACAATGTGTGCTGATACCCCAGCTTAGTCCTCGCTGCACTTTGCCACCCACAGAAATGTCTAACTGCATTCTGCTTTTCCAGTCCAGAATTCCTTGTACTGCTGCTATCACCACTTTGTTGTATTTCTCCATGCTCGTTTTAACTGCTCTTGCTAAAGACTAGCCAAAGTGTAAGCCTGGTTTAGACACGCAAATCACCTCACTCATACAAAGGCAATCTTCAAGCCTGCCTCAGTAAATTAAATTTCCAATTATAAGAAAATAATGAGAAGCATTCCCATGGCCTCATCTGAAATGTGGTGCTTGCTATGAGATGCAGCCCTGAATAATTCCAGATCAAGTCCACCTCAGGAGGCAAAATACACAAGATATGAGAACAGGATGGTTTTCTCCCCCTTCTGCTTTGTTTATTCTTGCCAATGTCACTACATACTTTCTTGGGTTATTCCATCAACCAGTGACAAAACTGCATGAAAAATGAGAACAAAGACCCAGTAGTGTTATGCAATCAATAAAATAATTATTTTTGTGCAACTAAAGCAATAAATGGCTAGATTTAATAAAATACTCTTCTAGGTAAGATCATTAATGACAAAATGGGTGGTCTTTGAATTAGGAGTTATTTTAGCATGGGCTTCAAGACAGTGTGATTTGCATGTACTATTCCCCAACTAAATTAACAGAATTTACTTTGATTTAAAAAGCACTGTTCGTGCACAAAGATTCAACTCCACTTGAGAGGAATGGCATTGCCGCACAAGAAGAGGTTGGACTGCAATCACCTGGGATCCCTTCCAATCTGAATTTTTCCTATGATCTTGACACTCAAGGTGTTTAGTCAGATGCCAATTTGGACAGGCTATTGAGATGACTGGAGGCAGTATCTGGAGTTCAAGACCTGCACACTCCTATTGAAAGTAATAAAAGTTCTCATGCCAAACTTCTTACGCACGTCACGCGACACTCAACAGCAATCAGGATCAGTCTCAAATTTGCCAACTCTGACATACCTGTCTCATGTGACTCATGCTATCACCTTGGATGTGTTAGCAACAACTGTTCAAGTAACAAAAGTAAAATGTGGCCTTAATGCCATTAACTTACATATATTCTGAATAGACTATATATAATGAAAAATCAGAAGTCAGATCTAAGTAGAGTTCTTGTTATCTTTCCTAATGCATCATTAGATTTTGCTAGTGATGCTACGGGGTTTGTGCATGTTTGGGATTTTCTCCTTTGTTTTGCTGGCAGGACCAGGGAAGTCCCAGGGCTGAGACTGGTGGAAAGGCAGTGTTCCCAAGGACTATACAATAGAGCAGTGTTTCCTAAAGTAGGTTATGTGAAGGATGAGCAGAAAGGCAGAGGGAGGGGTGACTGTGAAAAATATGGATGATGTCATCCTCAGCATGAGCAGATCTTTGAAAATATATGGCAGTGATTTATTTTCCTAGTAGAAGCTAAGGGGCTATGCTTCCAAAAGTTGGGAAAGTGTAGACCTATCCCAATGTTTCCTTGTTTCACTGAATCCTTTTAACCAACTAGCTCTGGAAACATGGACAACTTGGTTATAAATGGCCATGTGCTCAGCCTTTGTCTTAAGCCTATGCCCAGATGACCCATTTTGCACATTTCAACCAAGAATAAAGTGACCTCATTTTCAAAAGTGCTGAGCACCAGCTGTTCCTATTGTGCTCACAAACCACACTATAGGTTCCTGTTTTCAAATTCTTGATCTCAAAAGAATTTTGAGGCAACAAAGTGATTATATGTTCTTCCACTTGCCATATGCCTATTTATTTTAGTTCAAATATAAAAGTCTGGGTAAACTACTTTAAAATCCTGAATGCACTAAATAAGAACAAGTACTCCTGCCAGTAGAACTTAAGTGCAACATAAGTGAGCCACGTGATCTAAAAAAGTATTTTTTGCACAGAAGAATTACTAGATTGAAAGTCAGAGTGTTTCAACTTTAACTCTTCCTTTCTTTTTTATTTTCTTTCTAATGAATGGCCTAAAAATGGATGAACAAGAGCATCCCAGATGCTACACTTGAATTTTTATTTCTGGGATTAAGTTTCTTTGCTACATAAAGTTAGGTCAACAAATCCAAGATGATATTACTATAGTTTTCAGCTAGTGACTTTTCCATAACAAATGGTATTTGTCCTCAAACATTTTGAACTGTTACTTGAACATACCACTGTCATCTCCAGACAAAATATCACATTGCTTGTGGAAACAATAAATACAACTACCTTATCTCTCCCCCAAACCATAAGGCTTCAAATCAGCAAAATCAACAAAACAACTTACCTACAAATCACAAAACAAATCATGGCAATGATCAGAGCACAACATTTCTTTTTTATTTTTAAATCAAGCTGTTTTTTAATTAAAAGGTAGCAAGAAAACCTCAACATATATTGAACTTGCTATGACTTCTTGTTGATCTCTACTGAGAAGACAGTGATTTGCATTGCATTCCTGCATCCCAGTGAAGCATCCTGACTGTGTGAGGAAAGCACCACTACTTTTGGGCACAAGTAAATGAATCCATATATAGACAATACCAATACCTAAATGCAAGCCACCTAGTAATAAAAAAAATCATAAATATTCTCTCTCCAGAGACGGTATTTTAATATTCACAGTAACTTGAAGAGCAATTGCTTGTACTCCCAAATCCAATAGATTTTGATGCCTTGCTTATGTTGATTAGTCAGAGATCTGTTTTGATACCCTTGTAAAAGTAAACTTGGTCTTGCTTTGTACTTCTAGCTCTGCCTGTGTTTTACAACAGAAAGCAAAGGTGTGGGAAGGGAGCTTTCCTGAAAGCAGGGTCAGTGAGTGGGTCATTGGGCACCCAGAAGAGGGCAGGGCGAGATAAAGGCAGGAGGCTTCAGGGTAAAGGCCAGAAGCAAAAACGTCTTGCTGTTGCACAGATGTACTCTCATCTCTGAGAACCAGAGATAAAGCTCAAATACTTGTAGCTCAAATTCAGTAGTTTAATATATTTTTCTGAAATTCTCCTCATACTTGCTGACATTTTACAGGTCAAACTGCCTAGAAACGTCACAGGAAACTATCTGAAAGTTTCTGGTAAAGTACATATGAAGAGGTAAAAGTTTTATTTTGAAAATAATTCAGAATAGAGACACTATCAGATCACCAAAAGTCCTGATATATATGAAGGTGTCTGAGTGGACACCACAAGATAATAGTAAAGGAAACAAATAAAAATGCACTCTTTCTCTTGGTGACACAGTCTTTGAAATACAACTTGTTTCCTTAGTGTGAGGAAGATTTGTCAGTGACCTTTTGAGAAAAAATGGCTATAAATCCTGCAAAAAACAGCTTACAAATCCCTTCACACATCAGTACTTTTGGCTTCACTTGTTCCATACTGCTGATGCTCTGAGAATCACCAGAAAGCACATACCACCCTTGACCTCCAAAGCCAGACCGCAGTATTTCCAAGCTTTGCACTAGTGGCAAGGCACAGAGATTTGCTAATGTCACAAGAAGAGCTGTCTGGTCTTGTTTGATAAACTATCCTTAGAAAAGCTATAAATTCAGTATTAATTTGTTCTTTAATGCTATTCTTCCATGTAAACTGTAGCTGTAATCACAATGAGGTCATCTTCTATAATTATGAATGCAGGACAAGCAACGTAAGAGTCCAACTTTTATGATTCACACACTAAAAGAAAAAATTATACAGCAAACATGAACTTCTTATCTACAAAAGCAGGTTATGCCTTTTGCTCTTCAAAGAATAAAACCAATACAACAAAACCACCCATACCAAGAAATATCTGAGTATAACTACTATTTCTAGATCTCTTTAAACAAGCCATGCATATACTCTTTATATACTCTCACTGCTGCTCTGGTTTCAGGCAGCTTTTGCAATTTTACAACACAGCAGTAGTCATGAGACATTCAACAAACTAGCTGGCATTACTTTTATCCCTCAACAAATGCTTGGTCAGACAGGACTGGTGGCAGGCCACCAGCTCCATGTGCAAGGGCTCTCACAGTCCCACCACCTTGCCCCTAACTGTGTCATCCAAGCCCTTTTTGGCTGTGAAAGAGGTGACAAGAAAGGGGCAGAGGATTTACACTCATATAATAGAAGTATTTCTATACAAAAGCCTTCAAAAAATGACAAAGTTGAGATGCAAGCATTAAAGGGAAGGTTTAAATGCAATTACCAACATCAGCTCTTGCAATTAAACTCATTAGACTCTGGCCTTTTCCTTCACATTATTTTTGTGTCTTCAAAGATAAAAGTAGTCAGGCCAAGAAAAATACCAAAATGCTCACACATAAAACCCATCTGCTTAGCATATTTCATTACCACACTGACTTCAAAAATACTGAGCAACTTAAACCTGCAAGCCACTTGGCTTTAGCTAGAGATAAGTGCCTGAGATAAGAGGTATAATTGTTCAGTGTAATACTGTAGCATGTTTTATATAAACATTTGCTAACACTGCACTTCATATATTTCATTTCAGTGTTGTGAAGTGCTGCTGAATGTTCCAACTTTATTTACGGCTTGTTCCTTTAATATTTACACATCCAAGGTTCCCCTTGATGCCAAATTAAATACACTATCCTAGCTTCAAAGTAGAAAGGAGCACTTACACTTTGCAACAGAGGGCATAGCCTACAGGTTTCTAGCAGTTACCTAGCTTATTTCTCTCCACAGCTGAAAGAGGAAGGGGAAAAATCTGAAAAGAATGTGTTAATTTGCTAGTGAAGTGAACATGACACTGGGATTAACAAGAGATAGCTTTTGCACTTAGTGAAATGCTTTGGGTTTAACCACAATTTTTCTATAAACAAACCATTAAGTAAATTAAAACCTCTGAAATTAGGGTCCCCACACAGGAGACATGTTTACAGACTTTTTAGAAGGTTTGGTTTCATGATGGAATGCATGGTGTGACACTGCCGTCTCTCTTAGCCCTGCAATGTCAGTTCTTCCACATCATAGCTCTTGGACAGTTTGGACAGCCTGAGGAAAAGTTGACAGAGAGGGGAGCAGCCTCAAAGGTCTTACGTTCCCACAAGTCTTGGTGAACCACCACAAGGTGTACAGAGGAAAGACTGAAGTCAAAGCCCAGACATACAAAGAGACATAAGAATACCCAGAAGGGAGAGATGAGAGAAAGCGATGGAAAACACAGCGCACAAAGACTTCCTGGCTTTTTTTCACTTTAATAGCTGTTTGTGAATAATTACCAGGGAAAAATCCTGCAGCCTCCACTCAGAGCAATCTCCCTTTGAACTCCTCAATTTCCTGCCTGTTCTTCTGATGTAAAATCAAGGGGGAGGGACTGCCATATTGCAATGACATCAAGGCACAGGTCAGGATCATGGGAGGGAAAAGTAAGCTCTATGATGTCACATCCACAGCACATTTCAGTGAGGCATGATATCTCACCACAAAACCTGGCATTTTGCCCTGATTTTAGGATAGTCTACAAGGAGTACTCAACAGTAACCACTTTTGGCTCCAGTTCTTCCCCTTCTGTCACCTACATGCTTTTGACATAAGTGCCTCAGGGTCTTCTCCTTCACCTCCACACAAGCACCAAGAGCTGTAGATCCCCCCTTTCACCACTGTGCAAGCAGGGGACCACCAGCCTATATGCATGAGAGACCACACTGAGAGCACCACTCATTTCAGTGATAGCTGCAGCAGAGATAGGTATGGTATTACTCCATGTCAACCTGACTATCTCCCTTTAAATCAGTTAGGAATAAACCAACACCACTAATAAATTCAGGACTAAATCCTACTGATTTTCATACTGCAAATGATCCTGGGTCTTCCCTGAGCATCATCAAGTGAAGTTCCAATTTTGTTGCCTGGCTCTGCCTGGAGAAACTACTGTTGCCAGCAATGGACTCAAAGGCCTTGCTTCTGCTCTCATGCTACAATAAACTAGCAATAACTCAGTTCAAAATCAATAGAACTGTATTGGTATACAAAGAAGAATCTGACCCCATGGTCTATTAGGTCGTTTTTAATGATCCTACAATTAGAGAAACCAAATTAAACATTTAACATTTGACCTTTGCTGCTGCTTCTAAATTAGCTAATACAGATTAAAAGCACATACTTTTTTTCAGGTGTTCACATAAAAAAAGGTTTCAAATCCCATAAAGGATATTTGATATGTTTCCACTGCACACTAGAGTTTAAAATACTTTTTTTTTTTTAATGTGGAATAGTAGCTTCACACTCTAAAATCATGGATTTGGAGGTACTCTGATTAAGCACCCACTAGACAGATTGGATCATGGACTGAAATGGACAAAAGTCAATGTCCTGTGAGAATCTCAGAACTACAATGGTGTTTAAGAACACTTCTGTAGATAAGTGACAAATTAAGTGACAACAAGAAGTGACAAATTCAAAGACTAGCAAGAGGAAATTCTTCAATTTCTTTTTAAACTGAAGTCTATTATGAAAATTTCATTACTCTTTTGTCATATTTACTGTTTTATATCCTATATTTTCTATCATTTGCCTTGTTTTTTCAATGTTTATATTTTATTTGTGCTAGGAAACACATCTCCAATATCAATTACAATTACTAACAGCATGCACATCTAAACACCTGCATATGTACACAAAGCATACACAAAATACACTCAGGTTGGTATACAACCTAGTCTTCTCAAATAAAATATATTAAATGGATGTGCTCTGATGTTACGTTAACAAGTAATATATATAAAACCTTCAGGAGAAGGGTGGAGATTAAAAAGAGCAGTCTTAAAAAGAACATACATATAAATATATACATATAAAGTATAATTATATATAACCTGTCTGAATATGTCATGGCACTCAGCACATGCAGCAAAATTATTTTGTACATACACAGCAAAAAGATGATTTCTGTGAGCATCACTGAATGTGCATAGAGAAGCTCTTGGGAGGGCTGGACCATGTGCAGTGCATACAACAGACAACCTCTGGAAGAACCACCATATGCAGTTGTCTCCATCCACATCTACACAACACACCTGAAATTTATTTCAGAAAGCATATTTCTATGATGCTGGTCTGGGAACTGACAGGGCTTAGGATGTAATTTTGATGGATATTTTGGGAACTCTGCAGAGACAATGGTGGCTGTATTCAGCTCTATACTCCACCAGTGTTTTCAAAGGCAACCCACTGACCACATAGATAGGGTCAGTTCAGGCCCATATGAAATCCAGGTGTGGGGGTTTTGAAACCCATGCAGTCCAATTTATCAGCCTTCAGAGATGTTGAACATTTGTCTCCTGCAAAAATCAGCACTTTTACGGAGACACCCAATGTGCCACAAGTCCAGGAAGCCATGGTGGAAAGTTATGGCCTTTAGCTATTAGCTGAACCAAGATTAATCTTGTGAGCCAGCCAGTATCTCCAAAATAAGGAAGGGGGATACCTTGGAGACATGAAGCATTAGGACCCACCTCGGAACTCTGTCTTGAAATAGCAGTTCTGCTTTACTAATAAGTGGAGGACTTGGAAACAATTAATGCCTTGGCACCAGATCCTGCTCACAATTTGAATCAGGACTTGACATTTTTGGAATGTCAAGAGTTGATATAACAAGAAACTCCTGCTTAATGCAAGCCTTTCATCTAGGCATGTGTCACCTTCAAGATGAGACAGCTCATAAGGCCCAGAACTCAGAGGGAAAGGAAAGGAAGAAACTAAGGGAAGAAAACTATGTGAAAGGAGTGACTGGAATTACAGAAATAATTAACAAATGTTTCTTTCATGACTTCAGAAGAAAATGTGTGATGACATGAATCCTATTAATATCCCAGTTACAGGAATCTGGAATGGGTATGTTGTGTTTGGAGAGACGGGATTAATGTTGCCTCTTGACCTAACAGCTGATGTGCTGTTCCTCTACAACCAAAAATACCAAGAACCTCAAAACCTCCTTCACATGTGCGCATATTCCTCACTATTGAGAAAAGCTACAAAAGAGGACCAGATGAGATCTAGTGCTAGTATTGACACTGCACACCACTCAGGACTGCCCCAGGGCAACTCCCCTCATGCAAGGTGAGCAGGTGCCACTCTCCCAACACTACCTGGTATCACAGAGTGTACCTGCAAGCGAAACACGATGAGGACTGCTGAACAATTGTATTGCCTGTACCAACTGGCAAAGAATGGGAAGCATGCCAGGGGGGAGCACCACATGCACTTACTTTCTCCTTCCACTTCCTTAGACATCTGTTTGTGGCTATAGCTGGACATAGCAGAGTGCGCAAGACAGACCTGGGTCATAACTGGCACAGACACTCTTAGGTTCTTACTTGTTGCTGGAAAAACATAATCCAAAACTGGTATTGAATGGCAGTGTATACCAGAGCAGGTTTTAGATTTTTTTTTAACAAAAAAATGTATAACAAAATAGTCCTCCCAAAGATAGGTACAACAATCACATACATGCATCCATCCATTCGGGAGTACAAAAGAGGTGAAATGCCCTGATCTGAAAAGCTGGGTTTGAAGCTAATTTGCTATTAGAGATAAAATGACACTTCCCATGGGCAGCTGTGCTGTCAGACAATTTTGACACACCTAGTACTGACAAAGCTTGGTCTGACACCAACCCACCAGTAAAATTCTGTATTGACACCATTTTGTATGCTTTCCTACTGCTTGATACACACCATCCTATTCAATTGCCACAATTATTAGTGAATGAATTATGATGACACAGGCAGGTTGAGCTTTTTACCTCAACTCTTTTAACTTACCTTTTCATGATTTAAATACCTCACTGTAAATAAGTGCATTGCTTGCAGGTGTGAAAAAGGGATTGCTGTTAGGATAAAAAGGAATAACCATGAAAAGCCAAGTGTACTGTACTATACTGGGATTAAAACTGAACAAGATTATAATCTGGTAGGGCAGAAAAAAACTTGTATCAATTATTAGCCTTTGAAATGAGCTCAGAGACATGCAAGTGAAGGAGCGATGGTCCTGACTTAAAAACAACTAGTTAAATGATTCAAATTCAAATCTAAGGATGAGCTGGTGAAAGTGAAGCATATTTCTCGTGACCAGGACACAAGAACATAAGCGTTCTCTGTCAGAACAGCAACACTGCCCACGACTCCTCTTTTTGTGTTCTGCCATCACACCCGCCCTTGTTTCTGGCAAACCTGCCCCAGTTTCTCTAGCTGTCCAATCTGTGGCCCTTATTCAAAGGCAGACCTCAATTAAAAGGGAGCATTACTCAGGAGTTACAGCTACATCCTCCTCAACCTTTCCAATTCTTCTACATAGGCAAGAAATATGCACAAGAGAGACAAGTACATGCATTGTTTGTGGAAAGAGCAGTGCTGTGTGTTACGGTTTCCTACCTAAGCAGTCAGCCAAAACTTTTCCCACTAAAAGGACAGAGTGAGACCCTTGGGGACTTAAGGTACATTCTCATGTAGAACCATTAGCACATGCACACAGAGCACAGACTCGCTACATATCCAATTCAATAAACTTACGTGAATCATATTTTACTGTGCTGCACAACAGGCAATATGGCTGACCACACCAGATGAAAAGTTATTGTATGTGGCTCTAAAATAAACAATACCTCACACAGCTACTCAAATCTCTTGTGAAAAGAGGTAGTTAAGAACATGATTGCTGAAGTGGTTTCTAAAACATGCCTGAATTTTACACCCATGGTTACTGAACAATATTTCTGCAATTAAAATAATTATACAGACTGAACCTAAGATTGAATCAGAGGAAAATGCCTCATGATTTTAGCAAAGACCAAAAACTGCAAAATGTTTCATTTAGAGATGGCTATACATTTTTCCAAAGAAACTAGAAAAAGTTGTTCAGAAACTTAGACTTCATTAGAGCTGGAAGGAAAAAAATGCAGAAAATCATTTTTTGCTTCTCTGTTCTGTGAAAACATTTCAATCAGATCCATTCTTATGCAGACATCCCATGCAAATATGATTTCAAGATTTCACTTTTCGAATTCAGTACTTATGGAACATTTGTATCTAAAGAGCAAGAAAAGTACCTACATCCACCCATAATGTAAGCAGAGACCTATTTGTAACATACTACAAACCCCTAAATATTCCCCAAAGATGGACTTCCTTTATTCTTCGTTTTTCACTGGACTAATGCAAGGGGACAAGGTCAGTGCATGGACAAACAGCTAGCCAATCTGCTCCCACCTGTGATCCCATCTCTTCATCAGTAAAACTGCCCTGAAACCAGAGGCTAAGGGATTGCTGGGGCCTTGGGTGAACTTTCCATGGCCACTGGTATTTGTCTTATATCTCTCAAAAGAGATGTGCTGCAGACATGCCCAATTTACAGGCGGAAGTTGCAGTTGTTCCAAACTTCATGTTAAAGCAAATAAACTTCTCCTCTGAAGTTTCTGGCCACTCTACTCATCCAGCCAGAAATGCGGTAATGACACCTAAAAGCACAAAAATCTGAAGAAAACCTTGTAAAAAATATTTCCATTTCACTCTGTTTAAAAAAATATTTAGTTTAAGGCTTACATGTAGTGAAACAGGTCACGGTATGGTCCAAGAATGCACATTCTTGGAGAGAATAAGGAGAGTAGAATTTAGAACATCCTATGAAAATGAGGAATGGTACTTCACTCTAAAATGCTGTGAAAATTTAAGAGGTAAAGTCAAGTACCACAACAAAATTTAGTACATCATCTTTACTGGCTTACAGGATAAACAGTCCAATTTATAGCATTTACAACATTATCACACATGGGCAGAAGTTCATCTACAAACTAGGTCACAGGTCATCAACAGGAAATTCATAGGAAATTATGGAGGAAATTAAAAGAACACAAATGGGGAAGCAAACTAGTTTATACAATCTAGGTTCTCCCAGCACAGCTTCCTGTGTTATGATGAACTCAGCTTTCATACTGAACTTTGCCTTTTCCAGGCCACATTAAGTATTTCTGAACTGTCTATTATACTCTTCAAGCCTCAAAATGTGGAGGTCAAATTCACTAAAAACAGCCATTCAGGTTTTTTTCTTTAAATAATATAGCTGGGAAAGGAAATAGTAACTAGAAAAGATGTTTTGAGATCATTAAATGCAGATTTCTCACTATTGATGCCTCAACAATGGGTGTGTGGGATCCTTCATTGACACAAATACCATACTGAGGACAGTACCCAAACACAACAGGACATTCTCATACTCCTTCAGTTCCAGCATCCCAGCTGAACAGCACTTGCACTCTTGATCATGTTTGGGAATATGACAATTAGTGTCTGGGAGTCTGTTCTACTCTCAAGTTAGATATGCTTTTCAAAATGAAAACACTGGTCAGTAAGGCATAGGAAGAGAGAGGGCTACAGTTCATCTAGGTTATCTGGACAACTTCTAAAAAGAAAAACTGCTGAACAGAAGCTTTTTTACTGCTTAATTGTTTAGAGCTGAAAGTGGAATGCAGTGTACTTCCTATACCTCTAATGAATCACACAAAAACAAGAGTTAGAAGTAACTTCACAAGACAGATACAAAATGAAAGACTTGCAAAATGCCTCTGCAGGCTTTCTCCTTTCATTAAATTAAAAGACCAAGTATAAACGTGATCACCTTTTCCTTCACTCTTTTTCACAATATCCAAATACCCACAAAAGGTCCACAAAATAAAAGCAGTTCCTCAACTGTTAGAGTCAGTTCATTTTGCTGCTTTCACACCCTATCATATCCAATAAAAACACCCAGATCTGTTTTTTCAATATCACAACTTGAAAATTTCTAATACATTGTGTATTTGTAGCTATCTCCTGCAGACAGCTTCCCACTGAAGCAGCAAGAAACACTTGTATACTATAAAAATTATAGGAATCACATCATTTACAATCTGATGAAAAACAGAACTATTTTTGGGTTGTGAGGAGTTGGCTGACAAGGTAGAAGTGGTAACAATACCAAATAACACTCATTCCGCATCATTTTCTGCTGGTATTATAAACAGGCTCTCTTTTTTGGCTTGCAGGAAGGTGAGAGGGAAAATTCTAAGAACACAGTGTTGATCTGAACACAGGATTTCACTTACAGAATGAGGACTGCTAGTTCACACTGAACACACTTATTACTGGATGTCTGTTCTTCCCCACCATTACCAAATCAAGGCCTGGGTTGAGAAACAATCCTTTCTTGTGATGGGAAATATTACAGTATAAAACAAAGGAGACAGCTCTACTGAAGAGATTACCATCTAAATGCAGAGAACTGCAGAAACAGTTAAAAGTACCAAGGAAAACAAAGTCAACGACTGATACAACTGGGAATATCTTCCTCACCTACTTTCAAACACAGTGATTTTAATCTCTCTTTGGAAGAAGGAAAAGGGAAAGTTGCTATCCTTTTTATAATGAATTCAAGCGTGTTGAAAATCAAGTTTTCTTGTTTCAGTTACCTTTTGCAGCCTGTTTAAAAGCTGCCAATACAGATCAGGATTCTGTCTAAACTAGACTGCTCTACCCACTCCATCATGCTGCATGCCCAAATATATTTGCTGCAAAGCCAGGTCTTCCTTTCCCCCCCCTCCTCCACAGTCAATTTGAGCAAAATAAATCCAGCACCTATATGTCATCCAAGAGTGAGATACAAAACAGCATCAGTAGAGCAGCCAACTCAATAAAATATGCTGAAAAAAGGAAGCCAGTAGCTATAAACAACTTTTATACCCCTTCATAGCTACAGGCAGTCACTTGGGAGCAACAAATACTGGTTAGGGAGATTTCTGCAACTTCGATATTCAGGCATTTTCCCTAGGACTACTCTGGTTGCTACTGGCCTTGATACCAAAAATTCTGCAAGAACAAGTACAAAAGTACAATTTGCTGAGACTTTTAGGGAAGCTTTTAACCCTTGTTTCTGCTTCCTGTCCTATTTAATTCACCCAAAACAAAAGACCTATAAATGAAAGTGTTTATTTTAAGTTCAGGCACTCAGGCCTCAGTTTTAATGGTCACTATCCTTTTTCCCTCTTCTGATAAAAATTAAACCAAATGGTTAGACAGAATTGCATGAAGTATTAATTAGATACTTCTTACAAGGGGCAAGCTATATGTCTAAGCTCAGATTTACATCTGCACTGCCAAACCTATCAGATATCCAGTTTTGGTAATTAATGGTAGTTTTGGTATTTATAATAATGGAAAATATCATGATTTTCAAGGAAAAACCCAAATATCATTAATATTGTGTTATTTAGCAATTCTTACACAAGCTCTGAATTAGGTGACAGTTCCTGATCATGACTCTGATGCTGGCCACTTCCAATCCCATAAAACCATGCTCAGGGGGATCCAAGAGTAACCGCATCTAAAACTTTTTTCAGCACTGTTTTACTTGAGTTGCAACGTCCAGAATTTGGATGTTGATTCTGTTTTATACTGTTCACAGAGATATTCTACAACCTGCTGTGGGTTATAAAGCACAATCACGCTTAAGAAGTTTCCCAGAAAACTGAAAAGAAACCCCCAATTTTTTGAGGATTTCTACAACACGCTTAGCAAAATATCATCTTTCTGGTCTTTATACCTGATTGTACCTATATGTCTTTAAGCTGTGCAAAGAACGTTACAAAGATGGTCGTTTACTCTGGGAGGAACTCTCCTGCATACAAATGAAGGCCTATTGTTGCTCACAACTGAGCAGGTCATCAGGCTAAACCAAGGTAATCTGCAAAATCCTCACATTTCAGCCCCCACCACCAAGTAATGAATTTTGCAAAGATGTGGCTGCGATTCAATTCCAAAGCGGCAAGATATTCAACACCCTTCAGGTTTATCAAGTGTTGCCAACAGAGTATAACTTTTACACCTGTGAAAGATTGGAAGCTATTTGTGATGAATCAGTACTGTGTTTGTTCTGAACCCTTGTCTATTCTTGAAAGGGGAGCTTCCTGTATCTTCAGTAGTCTTATCATGATACCTAGTGTGCATATCGAAAAATTACTTCAATCACAGGACAGCCAGAAAACACACCTAGAAATGTATTCAGATTCAAACTGACACCCCAATACAAACACCAATGACAGCCTGGAGCACCTCTGTGCACCCCAATCTGGGCAAAGGTTCAAGCAAACCAACAGAGAGAACATGGAGACTTTGAATGCAAACAAGAACAAGAGGCTTGGGAGGAAAAATAACCTGAAACTTAGCCCTGCAGAGAGGTGTGCTTTGAACTGAGATGGAAACATGAACAGGTCTAGGTAAGATAGGCACACACACAGTCTTCTCTTTCTTTCTTACACTCATTCCTCTTTGATTTTATTTCTAATGCCATGAAGAAAGAAGACACTCTGGATCCCCATGCTCACAGATCACAACAGCCAGGGCGGGCAACAGGTACTCGACTACAGTTTGGTCAGCTGAACGCACAAGCAGTGCTCAAGACACTGCCCACAGCTCGGAATAAAAGTGAACTCATGGGTATGCAGAAAACGTCTTGGTATCTGGTGGGCAAGGACCACACATACATGTGACATAACACACAGGCATGGGCACAGCACTGTATGTGAGTTAACACCACACACACAACCACAGGAATGAAAACGGGACTCTACAGAAGGAGGGAAAAGCTTGTCTTTTGTATTCTTTTAGGTTGGAAACCACAGGAGGGAAATAAAATGAAGTAGAAACTGGGCAAAAGCAACTAGTCCATGAGCTTGAACCAAGTTTGTGGTCTGACGACAGAGCACACTTAGATCCTTCCCCCATATCAGGATGCAGTGAAAGTTCCCAATTCTTTGTCAAGGTTAAGTGGATGCCACAGAGACCAAAAAAGACTGGAACGACATAGTGAGCCCAGTAGCAACTTCCCAAGCAATACAGCAAACACAGCCTCTGAAGTAGCAGAACAGAGTGACCCCCTTGGGGTTCACCAGTTCACCATAGACTGAAGCAAAGGAGATAGAGCAGTATCCAGAAGACAAAGCTGGTCCTTCTAGCCATTAACACCCACACGCTCTCAGTTTTTACTGTCCCCATAATGGTCTGGCCTAAGACAACCCAAAACTACTCAGAATTCAGGGAGGCAAAGAGATCACATTACTGTTAAGAAAATGAATGGGAAGGCATTTCTTAATACCACAATTTAAAAAAGGCAATGCAATAATGATTATTCCATTAAATATTAATTACAATACAGCTGCTTTCAAGCTAGAACATATTCCTTTCGATAACTAAATTAAGGGACAGAAGAACTGAATGAGCTTTGCGTGTATCTGGCACTTCTCAATTACGCTAAACTGAGTTCTTCAGTTCATGTGGAATTATCTGCAAATATTAATCTTTAGAGTTAGAGGTTAAAGCTCAAAAAAACCCAAAACCTCAGGAGTCTCAAATTTGCTCAGATGACTCCCAAGATCCTTCTCACTGTTCAAGGAGTTTGAAGAATTTGTCCTAGACCTTTCATCAAACATTCCTGAAACAGATAATGAGGTTATCTTTTCCTCCTACAAATTTTAATTTGCATACAGATACCATCAGCTGGATAGCAGGGTTACATCCTTCTCTCCTTTCCCTTCTGGTTGAACTTGGTAATCGAACTCCAGTAACGGCAGGCAACACTGAGACTGAATTTTACCCTTCAACTTTGAAGGACTGAACTGTAAAGCAAAGAGCAATAAAGTAATTATATACTTTTCAGAAGGTAGCCTCCAAATGACCATGCTCTGGAATAAGTTTTTACCACTGAAGAAAGCTCCTTAGACATTCTTTCGTGCTGTGTGTGTTAGACTGTTACTCTACACCATTTCCATCTCAAACTGACACACTACCTCCACCACCAAAATTGCCAATTAAAGTAACTGAAGAAAGGCTGAAGAAAAAGTTATTTCTTTCAAGAGCATTACTCAGTTCTGGTAATGTTTAATGGCTGGGACAATCACAGGGCGCAGCTTCTCTCTCTGCTAAAACAAAATCCAGGATTTGCTTTTGTATTTAGACGGGAAAAAGGAAAAAAAGCAAGAAGCTTCCAATATTTAAAAAGCTATATATATATAATTTCATTTAACTGTTTGGAGAACTCCTAAGTTGCATTAAGTTTTATCCTGCTTGGCAATTGCATATGTGTTCTTTATTTTCCCTTGAATTAAGCAGCAATATATCAAAAACCTCAAGTATATTTCCCCCTTTTCAGTAACATGTATGAATTTATTGGATTCAAACTTTTCAGTGTCTCTTTTAGCACAAGGTCAAAGCTTTACATTGTTGTAATTTTCTTTTTCAGTGTTTTTTCTCCAAGACAGTCCTCCACTGGGAAATTAATATTCTGCATGAACAATGAACTCCTTGCATGGCCTTTGAACCTAGTGGTTGCTAGGAGGCCTAAAGAAACCCTGGAGTACGGCCTATTTAATAGCACGTATCAAGAGATTATTCAGAAGCAAAAATGTGTGATTTTCTAAATGGTCTGCTTTTTTCCCTCCTTACTTCCATCTCCATTCATCTGTCAAACAATCTTTAGATTTCATATGAATTGCATCTGCATCAATTTTCTATAATTATGGGCAGTTTGTTCCCCGAGTATTGAAAATGTGACTGGCCAGCCACCAATGCTGCTTCAAATCAAGCAAATATCAAACTGCTCCTTACTCAGTTTTACTGAAAAGGCTGCTTAAAATTAGATGTGCTTCACCACTGTAGCATGAGGTCTGGACTTCCGCTATAAACATGGTTCTGCTTAGAGACTGTATTTTCCTCGTACAAAACACCATGGCATTGACTGCAGCACCATTACTCAGTATTTCTCTGTGCTGAAAGAAATATATATAGCTTCTCCATGCTCAATTCAGGCGTATTTGAATATTAACATTTCAAGCTTTTTAGCATCTTACTAAAGGTTGTTTGGTTGTATCCATTTCCATATTCCCCAAGCAGAGTAATTGAGGCAAAACCCCAAGGTTTCTTTCCCACCCTCCACCCCCATCCCGAACAATGAGGCATTTAATTAAAAGATAACCACAACAATGCTAATGGTTATGAGGTTAAATGGTTGGATAAACAGAATGCAGCCCTCTGAAAAGCCCATGTGTTTCGGGACACTTTCTCCCCTACAACATTCTGGGTGACAAAGAAAGTATTTGTATTCCTGATCCCCACAATTTTTACACTAGAGAACTTCCTATAGATTTCCTGCAAGGAAGAGAGTTTCCTTCAAATGATCACAAGTTAAAGAGAGAAGTGTTTAGACACAGTAGCTATTCCTCCCAAAACTAATATTTGGAAAAGCAGTGGACAAGGATCCTTTAAAAATAAATGAATGTGGCAACTATCCACTATGAGAGAACAATTACATTTCCAGATAAAAGCCTATTAAGTTGTTGTTGGGGTTAAAAAAAACCAAACAAAAAAAAACCCCAAAACCAAAAACCAACCAAACAAAAAAACCCCAAAAAACTACTATTTGCTGATTTTAACTTTCAATGTGTTCTCCCTCCAACAACTTCAGCAAATTAGTAGAACTTAACATTTGTCCTTCATCTTCAGTTGTTGCAATTGAAATCAATGCAGTCTATATTCATTAACAAGTTTTCTTAGTCTGGAGATTACTTTAAAACACCTACAGCAGATTAAAATTCTCTGCCCCCTCCTACTCCTCAAGAACACAGGTATCTGCCAACAAATGCAGGATGACACATCTTATTCTTCAGATTGCTGGTGTTTGACTGGTTGGATTGTACCAATCTTGCCAAGATAAAGCTTTCACAGAGTCAGACTACTTCCCTGAAGAATTAAAAACAAGCAAGAACCACACCACTTGGCACAAAATGCTCACGTGAGCTCCTTCTCTTTTAAATATGGGCTTTCACACTGAAAGAAAGGCCTAAAAAGTACCAGCTTCAACAGAACTGACACAGGGTATCTTACAGTGGGAATATCAGGACATTCACCCAGAACAACAAAAATCTTTGCAGTATTGTCAGATTCGGATTTCCAGATACTTTCCAGTCCTGCAGCACCAACGGAACAAATCAATCCCTCCACCACAACCATTCTCCTCTTCTTCAGCTGTTCAAGCATAAATTATCCTTGTCATTTCCACTCACTATGTGACTTCCCAAGAAAGGCAAAAATCAGAGCACCAATTGCCAACATGGCACAATATTCTTATACAGGCAAATTTTCAAATAAAATGCATTTTATTTCTCTTGTACTCAGGCATTAAGGAAAGAACAGTCATGAGATATTTTTAAAACATGATAAACCAATCCTGACTAAAGAGATAAATTTATTATGGCCAGAGACGGGAAAGTAAGCATATAACTGAAAACCACAATCCTTGGCTCAACCTTTGCAGCAGAAATGGGGCGGGAGGGGACAGCATACAGGGCTGGAGACATTTTCAGTAATGCATTATAAATACCTTCGTTTCTCCTTTAAAGGAATCTGCCTACTCAACCTAAATTGTGCCTCAGAGGGAGAAACGTGCCTTTGTGATAAATTGGAATTTGCCATCATAATAATGAAACATTATGTCCTATCATCACAATAAACAGGCAGCAGAACAACAAAGGAGGTTTCCAGGATTTTCTGCCCCCAGCCCCCTCCCCATCAGCATTTTCCCAACTCTTCTTCTGGGTGTTTATGAAATGCCGTAATTCCAAGGCCAAGTCCAAATGATTAAGATGCATTTCAGGATGGAGCAGATTCTGCTAACACTACTGAGGCTTTCCAAAATCTCACCAGCACTCCATCGGAGGCCGAGCCTCTCCCCGACGCCTGCCTTTCCCTGCGCTGTTTTTTGTTTTGTTTGCGCTTTCTCTTTCCCATGCACAAACATGTTGGTGCAGTGTCCATTATTTCCCTACGGCCTTCCTTGAAAGCCACTGACAAATGAATATATATGCACGTGTGTGTTCCGCGACATACACAGGTCTGGTCTCCTTCTACACCTTAAAAAACAAATGCAAATGTGTTTACAGTCATTTTCACCAACACATGCCTTGCCATTGCAGAAACGTGCAGCTGAAACCCAGAGAGTCTGTAACAAGGCAAGTGCGTTTGCAACCACAAGCAACCTTTTTCCTTTCCAAAATGGAAAAACGCGAAAGCCCGATGAGTTAACTAGAGTTAACTGCATTTAAAGAGCAATGTGTGGAGAAGCAGTAAATACCCAGCACATGCTTTTACGCACAAAAGGCGCAAAGGGCTCCATGCTCTGCACATCCAGTCATTTTTGTCTGCTCTTCCACAACAGAGAGATGCAACCGTTTCTATCATATATTTATTTCGCTCGACTAATAGATTTTAAACACCATATTGCGAGGACCCCGCTGTGAATCTTGCAGAGGTACAAAATGGTGGATGTATGCTATTTTTTTTTTTTTTCATTATTCATAACAACTCAGCCTCCCGATCGCAGGCTCCCCTCCGCACCCACCAACACAGCCTTCCCGGCCAGACACACATCCCGCAAGCAGCCTCGCAATAATGCTCTCTCGCATACACAAATTATGTTACAAACCTGATGTCATGTAGCCCCGTGATGCCTGGGAAATAAAAGCTGGGGGGAAGTGCTTGTGCAGTCGGTAGTCCTTCTCGCTGCGGGACCTCATGCGGTCTGAGGCCCGGTCGGAGAAGTCGGAGCTAGGCCAGGCCCGCCGCAAGGTCGTACTCCGCGTCTTCTTCATGCTGAGGATGCCCGAGCCTAGTCCTCCCGCCGCAGCATGGGTCAGGGCTGCGCGCTGCCGGGCATCAGCCTAGCGAGGGCACCGCCGGGGCGCAACCTGCGCGCATCTCGCCGCTCCCTCTTCTAGGGCGCCAGCCGCAGGTCCCTTCCTTTTTTTTTTTTTTCCCCCTCGAATGATCCAATTTTACACACGTCCCACAATGCATTACACTTCATTTGCAATCGGTCCGGCTTATAGCTCCCAGATTTGCGTGGCGGAAAGGCACGTTATGTGGCTTCTCAGGCAAAAAAAGGAACGGGGGGGAGGGGGGCTGAAGGGGGCTGGGGAGGAGAGATGTGCAGCGTGGGAGCTCGGGGGTCCCGAACAATGGCCCAATTCAGCCCGGCCGTGCTTAGCCAACTGTGAGCCCCGACACAAAAGGCCCAAACAAACGAGGAAAATCCCGCGGCCGCCGGCTGCGACCCCGACCGCGGCGCGCCCGGCGCTGGGGAGGAGACGGCAGCTCCCGGCGCGGCGGGAGGAGCGGCGGGAGGAGGAGGAGGGAGAGCAAAGGAGGGAGGGCCCACAGACGCCTCTGTCGGCCGCGGGACGAGTGGATGCAGCCGCGATCCCCCCTACCCGCCCCGCCGCCGCCGCCGCCTTCCTCCTCAGGCCCGCGGCGCCCGGGCGGCCGACAGCAGCCCACGGCCCCTGGCAGCGCCGCGCCTCGCCATGGTCGGCGCCGACTCCCGCCCGCCTGTTCCCGGGGCTGGACCGCCGCCGGCTCCGCGCTAGGGGCGGCCGGCGCGGGGGGCGAGGCCACCGGGGAGGCCGCCGGCCGCTCCGCCCGCCTGCCCGGCCCGCCCGCCGCCCGCCCTCCGCCCCGCCGCGCCGAGAGCAGCCGCTGCCGGAGCGCCGGGCGCCGCGCCGCCGCCCGGGCTCATGCTACTCCCGCCGGACCCGTGCTAGTCCCGCCGGGCTCCACGCTCCCCCGCGCGGCACCGGCTGGCAGGCGTCCGCGTACAAAGCCCCGTGCACCGCAGGGGCCCGGCCCCCTCCCGCCCCGCCTCCTTTCCGTCCGTCCGTCCGTCCTTCCTTCCTTCCTGGCGGTGGCAGTGGCGGCGGAGTGCCGGGGCCGAGTGCGCAGCGCCGGGCACCTCTCAGCGCCGGGCTGCGGGCGGCGGGCAAGGCGGCCTTGCGGTCCGGGCTGCGGCCATCGGCTCCTTCGGGCAGCGCTCCCGGCCCGGGCCAGCCCCGGGGCAAATGGACACAGCCGAGGGAAGGGCGCCGGCGGAGATCTGCATCCCCGGGGCACCCCCGAGTACTGCCTGCGGGCTTCACCCGCGCATCCTCCGCTGCCTTTCCCTGTCGGCGCCTGCAGAACCGGCTCTCCCCAGGAGGGCCTAGTCAGTCACACCACCACGTTAAAAACCCACCACGCTCCCCCAGGATATGCAGGGGTTATCCTTTCACTGGCGGGAAGGGGGTTGCCCACCCTCTCACCGCACTGCCTCACACATCTGCGCCCAGGGCACCCTCTTGAGTGGGGCCTGGCCCCCTGGGCGTTTTATGAACTCCAGCTAACCAGAACTGTGCGAAGGGACTCGATTCCTCCTCTGCGAGACTGCTGTGAGCACGCCTGGTGTCAGGTGCTGCCACCATTACCAATGGGGACAACTGCAATGCAGGGATGTGAAAATGTTGCCAATAAATTACTTATATATTTACATTTTTATATATTATCTTTCTTACCGTGTTTTCTGTCAAATTTCTAAGAGCACGGAAAAACAGAGAGCTGTAATTTTGTAACTGGAAATTTTCAATAATGGTGAACCAGTAAAAGGATGACCATCAGTGAATGAACTTAACATCAAAGCCAGCGGCCCATGACATATCCCTTAGCTGCCTTGCTGCACAGCTATGGGTTAGTCACTTCAGTGGCCACCTCAGCCCATCTGGCTATCTATGCTACTGTGGGCAGCACACACACCATAGAATTATTCAGGGGTTCATACAGCAGTCCCTTTCACATGAATAGAAATTACATTAATGAAACTCAGCAAGAAAGTTGAAAGTTAAATGCCATGGGATTCTTTCTCATTCAGCCTCATCTTCTTCCAACTATGAAAAACTATCAGGAATGATATGTTTCCACTGATGCTTAGGATAGTGGTAGCAACAAGAAAAAGTTAAGACAAGAAAAAAGATGGCCTAGAGCTCCTCTAATAAAAACATAAGATTTTCCATCATGCAACTTACTCATCCAGCAATTTACTCATCAACCTACGCAAAGCTTATAATAGAGCATGTTTTCACCCAGAAAAACCATAAGGAGAACTTCGAGAATAGTTCAGTATTCTCCTCGAAGGCTGAGGCTGGAGTAGAGATTGGTTAGCAGTGCCTAGCTAAGTCAAACCTAAAAAACATACCTATTTTACCAGATGTAGAAGCAAATTAAATTCTAGCTAGGAGCATAAAATTGTACCATCTGAAAATTGAATGAATGATGGCTTTGCCTTTCCAGTGGTCAAGAAGTGGTTGAATATAGCTGCCAGCTAACTTCAACTTACTGCTGAACTAAACTCAACTTTTCTCCTAGTCTAGACACAGCCCTAGATATCAATCTGTTCCATTAAAAGACGACATGAGACAAGAGACAAATAGGAATCAGCAATGAGGAAGAAAAATGAGGTCAAGAAGCAGAAAGACAGAACAAAGCAGGACACACACACAAATACTCGTGATAACAAACAAGGCCACAGTGATCTTTACACTGGCTTTCTATATAATTATTCTCAACTGAAATATTCTAACAAGTATCAAATAAAAAAAGAGGGGATGGCTCTGCAACTGCCAGATAAAGCACACATATCCCAATTCTTTCCAAGAAATTTACTGTGCACTAAGGAACTGGTGACAGTGCACACAAGTCTTTCAAGTAGTTTTAATTGACTTAATTTGTGCACTTCTGTGGACTGTCATGAGAGTAATACAGTACATACAATTAACACATGGTATCTTCTACTTATCACTTGTAGGAAGTAGACTGGTTCATAGTTTTGGGTACAGATAATGATGCATTTTCATTGTGTGGTAATTTTAAATGAATAATAATTTGCTCCTACAGCTATGAAAAGAGGAGGGAATGAGAGATGGTTTGTCCATCTATCAAGGTCAATTTTCCCTTCCCAAATGTGGGGAGATTTGTTTAAAAACAATTTTGGAGGCCTTCTCTCAGTATTGAGTCGTTCCTGTGGTTAGCTGAAGTTCCATGTATTAAGTCTTCTCACAGTTATCTTGTTTGGTTTCAGCTTAAAGTCTTCTGACATGTTATCCGAAAGAGTCCTCCTCTTTGAAGAGAGGAATTCAGAGCAAGTTTCCTCCTGCTCTTGAATTGTTTGAAGTCAAGTGTTGTTACTGGGATGAATCAAATATATAATTAAAGACCAAGTTTAAGTTTTGGCTGTTTTCTTTGGAATAAGAGCTAGAACTGTGAATGCAATTGATTTTTTTTGCTTCAGTGGCCAAACTGAAATAAAACAATTTTCTTTGTGTGATCTGAAAGCTAAAATTTGAGGGCTTTAAAAAAAAAAAAAAACAAAAACAAAATGAACAAACAAATCCACAACCTTTCATTCTGAGGCATTTAAATTTACTTTTTTTCCTTAATAAAGAAAAATAAATTTCTGGATTCATATGGCTATGTCAGAGCAGGGTAAGGAAAGAAGAATTCTCAGCTACAAATGGCTGTCCTGATTGATGAACAATAGTATAGTACCCTTATAAGCGCAGTTTGAAATAAATAAAAATATGCTGTTTATTCCAACAATACCAACAGGGGCAGGGAGGACCAATTTCTTTGGCTGAAACCACGGGGAAATTCTGCATTAATTTACAAATATTTTTGTCTACCTGTAACATATCGGTAAAGTTTTGCCTTATTGTGAAAAGAAGTATGGAAATGATCTGATAGAGCTTGCTAGAAGTAAGGCAAAATTCTTCTTCCAGGCAGGAATTGTACTAATGGGAATCTGAACACTTGGTAGTAATAAGAAAAATGAAGAGGAGATGGTTTCAAAGCTTTTTGCTCATGCTTTTTTTTTTTTCTTTTCCCAATTCATCCCTAATTGTTTGGAGAGGGTTTTGTTTTGGTTTTTGATTTTTTGGTTTGTTTTTGGGGAGATCTTTTGTTTCATAAGGGAAAAAATAAATTCAGAAGTTTTTTGCTGAGAATCAGATAAAGCATTCATTTCGCTAATTCACTGTTTAAAGCAACAGGAAGCATCTCTTTCTTGGATTACTAGAGGAAGAGATGATGCTTGGATAAATAGAGCTTAGAGATCTTGGGGGAAAAAGTCTGAACTAAACCAAAAATAGGCATCCTGCCTCCCTCATAACCTAACAATTCCTTATCAGGAATTGGCAACATAACAGTAGCCATTTCAAAAGTATAGACTTAACATTATGAACTTCAAAAAAGAAGCTTAGGTCCATATCAGACATTACAAAGGATGTTTGTATGTTCAAGTTTTCAATTACAACCCTCCTTCAGTCCAAGTTCATAAGGAGCCTGAAGACTTTTGGAGAAACAATTCAAAATCTTGGCTTCTGAAAATCAGTTTTATCTTTTAAAAAGTGAAAAAATGAATATTACCAAGAATATATATTGTATCTGATCTTCAAAAACACTTATTGGTTGCTAAGCAGGTCTGTTCCCATTTTGTAGATGGAAAATGTATAAAAGAAAAGGACATAACTGCCCCAGAAGACTGTAGGAAATCACTGGCAAATGTGCTGTTAAAACTTTGGGATCTCAGCTTCCATTTCATAGGTTTATTTTTCCTTATCTGGAAAATAATAATTATGTAGCAGAGTACAATACAGTGAGCTGTATATATATTTCTCTGCATGCGTATGTGCACGCGTGCTCATGCATATAAGGTAATTGCTCTCATGTAATGTGGTATTTCAAGTTTCAGCTGGGACTGCTGCTCTTTTCCTCTCTATGACAAACAAGCTTCCATAGGGACAGCAGCAGGCTTCAGTAGGCTGGTGTTACTGCCGTGGCTGCTTCCTTGGCTTGGGGACTGACTGCATGAGGTATTCAAATTAAATAAACACACAAGCCAAATTCTAAAAGAAAAATGGCAAAATAATATGACATGCAAGGAGGAAAGCAATCCCCCTCTTCACTAAGACAAGCTACACCTCTAAAATAATTTTCTTTCAAATTATGTATTCAAAGCCTGGCTTCTCCCTTACCCTGTCACTACTTGCCAGTTCCACACAGCCTGAACTGGCAGCCTCATGGAGGAAATTAGAAGGGCTTCACTTTATTACTGTCAGCTGAGCTGGTGCCTGACAAGCACCCAACACCACCAGGGGAGCTAATAGTGACAAGATGCCAAGTGCCACACGGAGTTTTGTGGTGTCACACTCTGCAGGTCTGTGATAGGAGTCCTTTCCCAGTCCCCAGCTTCAGAAACAAACTCTATGAATAACATCAGTTGTACTGGGACACTCAGGAGACCTTGCACTAAGGAAGGCCACAGTCACCAGCAGCCAGGTAAAACAGGGAGCAGAGGGTCATTCTGTGGCCTATGCAAATAACACCATCACATTCTGTAGCATTTTAAAAGGTGGAGATAGGATGCTGTGAGATTCTAGGAAGGAAATGCAGGGTCTGTGAAAATAAAAGAGGGAGAGCAGAAAGGAATTAACAGAAAATAAATCAGGGGGAAAAGCCTGTGGTATAAGCATTTGAAAAGCAGCAGAGAAGGAGGGAGAATGGAGTATGAGAAGAGGTGGGAAAAATGTAATTATGAACTTGTGAAAAACACCAAGCTCATGTATTACATCACAGATCTTGGTAATCTATGGGTTTATTAGATTTACAGCTCTGCATTATAGTCTTCCTGAGAAAATACATTGCTAGCATTTCTAGTATTAATAAATCCATGAAGGAGAAAGTTGTCCACTCCATAAATTCACCATTTTCATGTGTGGATTCTCGTATCTTGATATTAACAAAGGTGCAGAACTCAGACTCTAAAAGACATGCTTTTTAGCAATCCCTTATGGGTTAAGGAGGTCTGGCAACACAGACAGTCTGCAACTGTCTTTGGCTGGAGGAAGCACTACTTTTCCCTTCCAGATATTTGTAATCAGATATACTATCAAGAACAAACCAGAAAATTCGCTCACACCCTTTCACATCAGTCCTTAGACTTCTGACACTAACACTATTAATTTGTCACCTCTTACTAGTACTTGTTGTTACTCAAATATGCAAGAGAAGCCAAGTACTCGTAATCTATGCTTGTGGTCCAGGTCACAAAATGAGGCAGCCTTGCTTGATAGATTTATTGGCAAGGGAAAAGCTGAGCTTGCCCAGACAACTCTCTTCTTGAAGAGAGCATTTGAGAAACTCCACTAAAAAGGGAAAGAAAAAAATCCCAAGGGCAAAGGTATACGAGAAAAATTTTCCAAATAAAAAAAATAAAATGTTTCAGAGCTTATCACAAGCAAGTCTTCAGTCTTGCTATCAAGTTGTGTTATAGCATGGTAGTAATCCTGGCTTACTTACAGCACCTCTTAAACTAGTTTCAGATCATATTTCTCTCGGTGTTATGCTGTGGGAATGTGTGATGACAGGAATGCAGCGCTGCTGCTGCACATGTGCTGTAGTTCACTGATTCATTTTTCTGTGTGGTGCCTTATGTGCTGTGGTATTTATTTTAGTTTGTATGACTTTTAAGAAAAACCTGTCTGTTATGAGAAAAAAGGCTCCCCTGTTTTGGTTGGGGTTTTTTTCTTGTCTTTTTTTTTTTTCCTTTTCTTTTTTTTTTTTTAATGCCAGACCTTCTGATTGCATTTGTGCTTCCTCTGCACAGAAGACAATTGATGCAGAAGGGTTTTCAATCTGGATACCCAAATCTACCTGAAAACCAGTGTACAAGCAGCTACACTTGCAGGATACAGCTTTTGCTTTCATGCATGCTTTTCCTCTCCTATTATCACTGACTCAAAGCTAGTTAGCTAAAACGTAGAAGCTGGGCTTGTAACTCCTCAGTGCACAAAACTAACTAGAGAGGTAGACAAGCTGTGAATCCTGCACAGACTTCCTCTCACATATAACAGAATTCTAAGACTTGGAGAAGTGAACTCACAGCAATTCAAATCACAACTCAATTCATTCACTGACTGTTCTTCCAAAGGATATAGTAGCAAAAGATACGCCAAAAATGTTGGCCTCAACTTTTTTGTTTTCCACTGGTGTCACATATCATTAGTACCCTGGTATTTAAGTAACGTACTGATATATGGGGGCCAGCTGTACTGTAAGTTAGAATAACAGCCTGACTTTCTGCTTTGGGAGTTGAATAAATGGAGAGCAGGAAATGAACAGCCAGTGTAGATCCCACCAGCAGTAAAAGCCATTACAGATTATCTTCCTAGAGACTAATTCCCACATCTCTGTGTCTATTCCCATTCCTCTGCAGAGCCTATGTCGCAAAGATGGCACCAAGACCATGCATGTCTTGGGCTCTTGTGACGCTTCTGAATGCTACATCAACACAAACATGGAGATTCTGTGTGTCAGGTAGGTACTTTTAAAGAAAAAACGCATTATGAAAAGAAGACCCTTGGCAGTGAGAAGTGGGCAGTATTTTGTATCTCGCATGGCTTGCGCTGTCCTGCAAACAGGACAATGAACATATTTGATGGGCAGTCCTAAAAACAGCATACCAAGGGAACTAAATCCCAGCAGCTGCTTTAATGCCACAGAACATTTGCTGAATAACCCAGTACTAAGGGCCCTCTCAAAATTCTTGCTTATACAGCTGTGCAATACAGTGAATATATTTTATAGTTGCATATATATAGCATGTACAAGAGGCAGAGATCTTTAAAATTGTAGAAAAGTTGGGAGGCCTGAAAATAGGCTACTCCACCCTTTGTAAACAATCTCATGTCATGAATTTACTTCCATATGTGCATGAAGCTCTGCTTAAATTAAATAGGCTTTCAAAATAGTGGTTTAGTACTAAAAATGTATGGTTTCCACCCATAAATTTGAAAAGAATGCGAGCAAGAGATAAACCTAAGAGTGAAAAAGCACCAGTTCCTCACCTCACAGAAAAGTAATTCAATTACTTCTTAGATATTTCTAGTCTTAGATTCAGAGGCTGTCTCATTGGCACATACATTTGGGCATGAAAAAACTCTTGAGAGGAATCATTAGCACAGACAGAAATTAGATGACTCTACACATGCCTGACTCAAAAGCTTCTGGAAAATCAATACAAAATTATCAGTCTGCGTGTTCTCTGGACCAGGCTGCAGTGTTGCAGAGTCAGTTTGTTCCTCTGAAGTTGGTACTCTTTAGTCATTGTTTTTCAGTGGGACCCTGGAGCTCGTCCCATCTCTTCTGACTCTGCAGTAGCACCCATCAGAAGGAACATTCCACTCCTGAGACACCTGCCCTGATTACCCCTTGTTGCCATCTTCTGCTTGCTTTTGAAGCTCTGATATTACCCACCTGTGTGCAACCAGAGACAATTTCCCATTGCCCTGTTCAGGTGAAGGTTTATGCAGGCACCACTTGCACTTGCCTCTCTGTAGAAGCTGTTCTTAGCATTTCTCGTGAATGCAGAGATTTTTGTATTCTAGTAGAGGAACAAGAAAAAAACATTTTATAGCACTGGGTCTTAAACTTCTTCCATCACCTTGTAAGAAAGTTAAATTCTTCCACAGGGGACTAGTGCAACAAAATAATTTTTTGCCTTACTAAGTGACACCCTACAGTAGCAATCTGTTAAAGCAAATTTATCGACCTTGGGGAGCTCTGGTTTTTTGGTTTTTTTTTTAATACATCCTTCCACATTACTGTGTGGCTGTCAGTTGCTTTGTTATTAATTAATTTGGTTTTAAACACAAAGAGGGGCTTAAATCCAGGAGAGCACTATTACCTCTCAGATTTCTGGAGGTCAGTGCAAGATCTTTGAGTCCTCTGTGGAGCTCAGCAAAAGGGAGCAGCATCCAAAGCCTCACCTTAGCAAAATATTTCTAACGCAACACTAAAGTGTCACACTGGGTATAAGAACAGTCTCTGGTGTGAATTTTCCAACCTATAACTTTCTGACCAGAGTCAAGGATAAGAACAAGTAAAACATGATGTTATGTTTGTATGATGTTATGAAGAAAAAAAATTCTGCTTATTGAAAAGGAACATCATTGTGATAATCGAAATAAAATTGTGAAATTAGGAAAAGTAAATTAATATAAAATTAGAAAAGTAAAAAAGAATATTCTTTTCCAATTCTGAAAAGGGTACTCCTCATTCCCACCACAAAACCATACTTACATCCTTTAAAGCATGTGAATAGCAGTGGCATAGGATAGGATTTCTTTCAAATGCTTTATGTATTATAACGAACTTGTGTGAGGCACAGAGAACCCCTGACATTTAATATTTCCAGAAACCTAAAAATATCATTCTCAAAAGAAACAAACATCTTAAGTAAGACCTTAATTTACAGGAAATTAAAATTTACAGGAAAGTAAAATTTCCGAGCGTTAGAATTCTATTTGAAAGAATCATATACAAAATTAAGAGCTAGAAAGTCTTCAGTCTTCATTAAAACTGATCACTATTGAGCTGAACTCAATACCTACACAATCCAACCATGGTAAATCTTATTAGTTATGGTGTTCATCTCAGAAACTTTAGCAAGGAGTCACCATGCTCCCATACATAAAAATTTCAAATGCTTTGTACTCCCAGCTATTCCAGGAATCAACAAGAACTAAGGACAAATGTTTCAGAGATTATAATATAAAGTAAAAGCAGCTCCACATGCAAGTGCTCAGCGACTTGCCTTTGATCTTTTTCTTAATGGGGGAGATGTTTAGTAACCTTTCCATCTCTCAGACAGTGTAAAGTAGATCAGGCAATCTGCCTTCACAACTGGCAGGTTTCAGATTTGTCAGAGCATGATGCTAGTGTCAAATTGTTTTTGTCTTCCTTCCTCTCTAAAGATGGATCTTACTATTACCCTAGCTGATGGAACCAAGACAAAATAAACACAGACATCAGGACTGAAACAATGATAGACTATCTGAAAAGGCATTTAAGTGCCCACAGTCATCCAAGGAGTAAAAAGTTATAAAAACAAGTACTTCTTTTTATTGCCCATATCCCCATGTCATTGCTGAGGTACTTAAAAAAACCACAAACCCTATGGATTTCTACCCACCACATACTAATTACTGAAATAACAAAGACTTGGAAAAAAGTATTTCCAAAGCCTGATGCTATTACTGAACTGCCAGGGAAAAAAATCTCACTAACACCCCTTAAGTCTATCCTCCTGCACTCCCTAATCTGAACACAAAAGGTTGGGTTTAAACACCCACCCCCCACCCTGAGATTAAAGCCGCCTGCAGTTTCCAGCTTCAGGCCAGCACTGACAATACTTTAAATCCTTGGCTACTGGCTTCGCGAAGACACAGCCTACAGAGAGTCCCACAAAGATCTTTGAAATGTTAAATACAAAGCAGGAGGAGGTCATAAAGGAAATATTCTTTACAAAAGGAATGGATATCATATGCAGGCTTTTCAAATACATTTCTCAGTTGCTTTGCTTCCAGCCACCATTTTCTCAATCGTGCATTGTCTGCAGCTTTTGAAATAAAATTCAGGAATTAAACGAAGCACACAAATTACTGTTGTAAACAGCTGCCAATATATGCATGTGTTACCTTTTAGCTCTCATAAATCTCTCCAATATATATTGTATCCTACTTCTTCTCTGTGAAAACTAATTATTTACTTTATAAATGGTCACACAGCAATTACCAAAAGCCCAGCTATGTAGAAGTAACATATAGGTTTTATTGCATCATCTTCTGTAGCATCTGCCCAATTACTGCAATAGAAACCAGTGTGGTTCCCTGCTGCCCTGGAAATCCAGATATCTTTCTGCCAAGAGCCTTCTAGGGCACACAAAAGGAACAGGGATTGAGAAACCTGGTTTATCCTCTCTTATCCCATAAACTAACAAGCCTCTTTTCCACTGCAGCTTTTCTCAACAAACCCAGGTAATTATCCAGGGTGGGATTTTCAAGGTAGGTAGAAGGAAAAATAGCAGTCATTTTAGCATACCAGCTTTGCCAAGTACTGTCACCTTAAACGCTGAGAGACTTGCTTGCAGGGTGGGGGAGCAGGCAAACACAATGGTGCATTGCCACTGACATAGGGTCCAGCTGTAAGCAATGGGCTTTGTGGGTCAAAAGGGTTGGTAGGTGGTCACATTTTCCTGTTCACTTCCATTCCCCTTGAGGTAAATAGCATGGTAAGGGCCTTATTTCTGTCCCCTGCCTCACCCTAAATATTCAATGCCTCTCCTTTCTCATTTGGGTATCATAAACTCAATGAAAAAATTAATTTTACATTAATTTTTAGGAACTTGTGTTTGGTTTCCTTGTCTCATAAGGTCTTATGGGCCCTATCCATACTAGCTTCTGACAAGATGCTCCACCAGACATCCATAAAAATGTCCATCCCTGTCCAAACTTACAAATTGTGTACTTGAGGAGAAAAGTAACTGTTTGTCATCGTGATATTCACAGTCTGAGGAGCCTTTGGACTTCAGTGTCATGAAAGGTACCAGGAGTTTAAAACCTCTAACTAGATGAAGTGGTTAATGGAAACAGGTACTCCAGCCAGCAGCAAATGCATGCTTAAAGCTCTGGTGATTCTGAAGAACCAGGCTGCTGCACTTTGAAATTATCCAAGCTGTTTAATGTTGGGTTATTTGCAAATCAATGTAGCCCAGCTCACAGAAACTGCCACTGCTGTGACTACACACATGTCTGACAAGCTGCTGTCCTCTGCTTCTAGATATCAGTATAATATTTGGGTATCTTCACAGGAGGAAAACCTGTTCACAGAAACGTTCCAGCTACAAAAAAAAAAGACTGAACAGTTACAGCAAGCTCAGGAACATCACATGCTTTTGGCAAGGTGAGATGGAGGAGGATGAAAGGCAAAGGAGGGTGAGCAGAATTATTGTTCCTCGATGATTAAACAAGCAGAGAAACTATGATTACAGATCACAGACATCTTTTATAGCATGCCAAACTAGCACACAGAGAAACATGCCTCAGTAATTCAGTCATACAGGCAGTATTGGCTCTCCACAGTCTGAAAGAAGATGGGGGTCTTCTGAAACAGAGGCTCTGCCCTGACTCCCTGCTTTAGGCCAGTGAAGCAGCACAAAGCCTTTGAAGCATCTGGAGAACAGGCACTGCTGTATATAGCCCTGGCAACCAAAAATGCTCTTTGCATTCAGTCCTCACTCTTCATGGCAGGAATCAACTCAAGATATATAGTGACCTCTGCCTGTCTGTTGGACTCCTTACCCCTATAAAACAAGCAAGAATCTACAAGCAAGAATCTACAAAAAACAAGCAATAACTATACTCCTGGCAGCTGTAACCTGAACCTAGGTTTCAGCAAAGCATACAGCTAAAAAAGCATCCCAAAAGAAACCCTAACAGAAAGGTAATTTATTGTTGAAGGAGATCAGATCCATAGAACTTCTTAGGAATTGAAGAAGCAATGATTCAACAGATACGGTTCAGTCTTGCCTTGACTTACACTGCGTGTTATATCAATTACCATCAGTCAGCCTGGTTTATCCAAGAGAAAAAATACAGTATTTCAGTATGAAATGAAACTCCTAGTTCTCTATGTACTCAAGTAATCAAACATGCATTACTTGCAAAAGAATGCTGATGATTCAATACTAACGAGGGGTTTCTTTTAAATCATGTATTTCTGATAAGACTTGTCTGTTTTAATGAGACCTATACCACTAACATTATAAAAGTAAGGTTTTTTCCTAAGTGTATGGTATCAACAACTCATTTAAATATTTAGTTCCACTTCTTGTTTCTGTGTAACCAGCCAGAGAAGTTTCCAATACATTTACTTTGTCCCTATTTAAAGAAAAAAAAAACCCTAAACAAAACAAGAACAGTGATCTCTGAGCATGTGACTACAATAACACAGGTTGTAGTAATACAGATTTCTCTCAAACTAATTTTCTCTCAAATTAATAAGTGTAATACAGATTTCTCTCAAACTTTCTCCGCTAACTGTGGTGTTGAGCAGGCCATTTCAAAAGTGGTAAGATCTTGGTTCAGAGGATGTCTGAACATATTCCTGTTTATCCTTACCACTTCAGAAAACTGCATTGTCCCTGACCGCTACACCTTGAAAATCAGTGTGAAGCTTGGTGATTTCAGAACCAATAGATTTCAGTCCAAGAGAAGATGGCTAGAAACACAAATTTCACCATGTCCAGCTTCTAATAACAGTATTCCACCACCCTGGAACAATTAGGTAAGAAATTGAGACCTTCACTCATACAAAAATGTTTAAGAGACATAAGCATACCAACTGTGAGTGAATTCAGTGGTCAAAACCAAGAACAAATTCAGAAAACATTCTATCTTTGCCTTCTTGAAGAAAAAAAGAAGACACTGTGCACCTTTAATGGCAAGAAGTGCCCAATCCCTTTTCAAAGCAGAGGCAAAGATTTAGAGTCAGTTATAGAGATGTATACAGCAATGTGAACATAAATTACAACAAGATCTACAAGCAGGGACACCTCCCAGGTGGTAGAGGCAAGTTATCAGGTACTTAATGTTCCTATTAATTATCTTTACCCCAAGCTATTCCTGCACAAGGCAGGGTTTCATATTTACTAAAAAGGGGGATTACTCATTCTGGATGAAAATTAAATAACTCCAATGACAAAACAGTTATTCAGATAAATTAGATAAATTATGGTCCTAATTTGTGTCTAAGTTCATGTTTTGCTTGGCATTTTTGAAGTCAATTTTTTTCTGGATATCATGATTTTCACAGTGAGCAACAAGACATAGACACCCATCATTCCCAAGGATGTCTGCAACAAATAAATTATATGAAAATGGCAAGCTGAAGTTCCTTCATTTGGATACATTTTTGTATCCAAAGAGCAAGCAACAAAAAGTCACAGAGAGAAACAGATGGCCAATGAGTTATCTCTGTGGTCAGATGACTTATGTGGGCTCAACTTGTTTATCTACTCATATATTTGCAAAAATGTAACTTTCCTTATGCTAGCAGCAGTAATATTATGTATATATTATACACACAGTACATATTTCTACCTACACACAACACAAGGGCATTAAGTACTTACCCTCTAATTATGGGTCCTCCTGCAATGCAAAGGTCACACTTGTCCCTTCCCAGGGCCAGGGAGTTAAATGACTTATATGTCTAACACCACAGCACAAGAAAGGGTTAAAAGAGGATCAGTGTTGAAGCTGCCCTGCTCACTGGCTTGGAGACAGGACGGAAGTGCTCAGGTCCTCAGGGGCAGGGAAGTGAGTCTGTAATTGCTGTCTATACCCTTTACACCGTCCAGTCTGTAATTACTGGCTATATCCTTTAAACTATCCAGGAACTGCTACCTCTGCCTGTTCTCTGCTCCCTGTTGATGCAACCCCCATGCCAACTCTGCATCATATATGCCAAAAGCATTGTCATGTGGTCCTGAAGCAACAAGCATTATTTGTGTGTCAGTGAGTCCTGTCATATGAACCATCCTTGAAAATACAGATTTGTCTTAGATCATCTCACCCCCTCTTTAGAATGGATCTCATTATCTTCTCTTCAATTGTGCTTATTATCTTCTGGGCATAGAAAAATAATGCAGCCTTTCTAAGGACATTAAATCCAATTATGTAAAAATATAGTGTTGGGAAAAGAATTAAAATATTTTAGCTAACAAATTAATTGCTGAAAATCAGGAAGGGTCAGTGTGTGACCATTTAACCCACCTGAAAATCACCAGAAAGTATCTTCTAGCTGCAATTACAGTAATGCTACTGCCCTCAGCTATGGGTAACCACCAACCTTACAGCTGTAAAGGTTACTGTTAACCACCTCCTAGCCTGCATTGTATGGACAAAGAGCTTTTGGATTATTTTCCCACTAGCAAAAGTTTTACTGTGTTCTTGTACTACAACTAATGTGAGTGAAGGATTCAAAGTAGTCAGCATAGTTTTACATATTGGAAGAGTCTGAAAGTAGAGCAAGGCATTTTCCAGTAGATTCTCAAATTGCCAGGATGTGAATGTGCTGCAGAATGTGTTTACATGCACCCTCACTGATCAGTATGTGCTGACAAGATTGGTGCAGGATGGTTGCACTGATCAGCTGGTTAAGAATCAGATCCTCTTCACAGGTATATTATCATGGGGGTGGACAGGGTAGTGTCTTTGAATAAATACTGAGTTCCAAACAACTCCTGTAACAATACCCCTGCAGTCCTGAGGACTTGAGTGGGACCACAGCTACAGCAGATCCCACAGCAGCAGTCCGGAGACTGAAACCTGAAAGCAGGACTCAGGTACAATGAAAGAAAGCTGAACTCCAAGCAGGATGTTCCCATCTGACCCACCAACATCTGGTGCAAGGCAGCCTGGTGCTGTATCTGGTGCAGCATCTGAGCCTTTGTGACAGCATAGAGAAGTCTGCTCCTATCCTTCCACCCACTCTTCGGTGTAGGAAGTGTTACACAGACTCATGAACACCATCTGCCTAAACTGTGGCATTTGACTCCCTTCCTCCAGCATGTAATACTCTGAGATGGTCTAAGCACACTAATACAGTCCTACATTTTACATTCCTATATGTCATGAAGAAAAAAACAAAGCCAAAATATACTTTTCGTCTCCCACATTGTTTTTAGTTTTCTAACTGAATTTGCTTGCAGCATTCCTAAAAAGAAAAGAAAAAGAAACTCTGGGGGAACATAAAACTCTTATTTCAATAAAAATAAACAGGCATAAATACATGCCGTACTTACATCTGTACAGGAATGTAAACTCTACGGAGGAAAATGCTTTTTTCCCCCCCATGGTACCTTTATTCATTCTACTATAAAGAAAGATCACTAAATTTCATATATTTATGAAAATACTGTAAAAACTTCAATCCAGACCAGGAAAAAACACCTTCTTCCTAAATATATGGAATCACTAACCATTGTTTTCCTATTCACATCTGCATTTTAAAATGAAAAAAAAAATTATTTCCAAGTACTTGGGTTGTCATGTCAGTGAGGTTTATTAATCACACACAACTGTATGGTCTATTAATTATAGAATACATATATATTACTTACAGCATTTCTGCAGCTTGGAATGCAAGTAACTGAAATAGCCTCTCAATGCTCTAGGAGATATGACAGCTAGTCAGACAGAGGCACACAACATAGCACTCTCTGTTTTTAAAAGCTGTTCAGTGATTTGCATCATCTTTCACAGTGAAAAGGATGATATTTTTAAATTTATTTTTCACAGAAGTCCAAAGTCCCACAACTGCAAAAGTGACCACCTGGCTCTCACCAGGATTTAGCATCCCAGGGAAAAAACAAGGAGAAAATCAGTTCCCAGCAGGCTCCAACTGAGAGTCCTAAAGGGGAACACCCCAGCTTGCTCTCCAGAGCATCCCAGAGAACTCACCCAGCCCCACACTGGGAGCAGAGATAGAAAAAGTCCTCACATCTTGTAGTGTCAACCCTACATCTTAACAAGAGATCAAAAATATGTTCCTCATGCATGTATTATCTGCTATATATCAGCTTTCCCTAAGCTGACAAGCACAGATAGGAGGACAAGGTAGCTTTTGACATACACAGATACAAATAATCCCAATCTTTCATTTATCCTTAATGCCAAACTATCTGTACAATGTCCCTTAAAAAAAATTAAAAGAATTTAATTTTTTTGCTCAATTTCATGATAAAACTGTTTTGACATGGGGAAGAATGGCATAGGAAAAAAGGGAACATACTTCTAATGAAGCAGTGATTTAAGGCAGGAAGAAGAATGAAGACTGCTCACTGAGCTCATTACCAGACAAAAACCTTTCACCTGTCAGAGGAAGCCCCATCAGCCCCAGACTCAAGATGCGATCAGCTTACATCTGAGAACTGGTTCTGCCCCACCTCAGCCCGGTTCCCAGTGGGCATGTCTCTAGGCCATCCCAGGAGGCCCACCACGGGAACTTTCTGCTCAGGGCTAGAAAGAAGGAGAAAGCACAAGAATCTGAGATGCTGATGCTTATCTGAAATTGTACATGCAAATAAGCAAAAGGGCCAACTCCAAGCAAAGGGGTTGTTACTGATTCTGGTAAGACACAGAAATTGGCAAACTAAAAAACCAGGAAATTGTTACATGAAACTGTTACATGAAATGCAAAAGGATGACACAGTTTGACAATGAGTATTTACATGCAGACAGGACTGGCTTGTTTGGGATGATTAAAGCAATGCAGACCAAACCTCAAGCATGTACTTCTGAATGCCCTCCCAAGCTCAGGCGGGCCAGCCAGCAATGGAAAAACCCAGCTAAGGGAAAAGATGTTCCTCCAGAGGCTAGCAAAAATAAGGCACACACCACCCATCAGCCCCCAGTGCCTGCTTGCTCAAGCATCCACAGCATCATAGTACCCCCCAGCATTTCCACACCCTGCTCTGCACCAGCACTTTCTGGCAGAGGCAGGAAGATGAGCCCTGCTCGGGGAGGGGAACATCCCACTAACAGGCTGGTTCCCCTGTTCCTCCTGTGCAAACCTCTGCATGACCCACAGCTGTGGTAAGATGGGCTCTCCCCGCTCAGTTACACCTGCAGCAAAGTGAAAGACTCCCTTCAAAGATGTCGAGCCATGTCTTTGATACCGGCAGTGCTGTGCTGGACAGAGATGCAGCGAGTGTGGGACACGCAGTTGTAACTCCCTGCCAGGACTGGCTGCCTTTCTGCTAGAAGACAAGACTGGACTTACTACTGTGGACAAAGGATTTGCGCGATGAACACACATTGGTTTAGTCCAGAATTCTATGTTTTCCTTATTTGAATAGCAGATGGCATTTGTAACCTCAAATACCATGGCTCTCAGGATAAGACTTTAAAGAAAGTAACTATTCACCTTACTAATCTAACATTCTGCACACTGGAGATGTATTAATGAACCAGCTGAATATGGGAGATCAGGGATGAAACGTAACAGCACAATTATTCAGCTCAAACCATTTTAGGAAGGTATTCAACACGAAAAGCACAAGAAGGTAGCATTTGAAAACATTTGGAGAAACACATTCTTAAGTGAGGCTTGAAAGCCATGTGAAATAAATACAGCAGAAATCTTCCAGAGGTGGGAGTTTATAAATATGATCTATAGGCTGATAGCCAAGCAATGAATGTAGTCTGTCATGCACCTGAAATTGCTTTATATTTGTTATTTATTTGCACAACTGCTTTCAACAGCCCGTTTTTGTTTTTTTTTAATTTGAATTATAAGACCATTAAAATAGGAGAAATCCCCCAGCAATCCGCAATACAACCTAGTCCAATATTTAGTCTCCTAAATAGGCCACCAGTACACAGCCAGGGAAGAATAAAGCAGCATTTACACCTTCTCATAAGAATCCCTGTGTCTCCCTCCATTTTCAGGACTCATAATGGCAGTGATTACTGCAAATCAACCCAGAAAATGAGTTGACATAACATTTGATTTTTTTTCAAAATGTAGAACTGCTGGCAGACTGCCCTTGGATGGGCCATCTCTCTAGATTTTATGAAGATAAAATGGAAAGAATGTGGCAAAGACACACAAAAAAAAGAGTAGTCAGTAACTGAGACATGGGAGAAGTACTCTTAAGGCAGCAATCTGGGTAATGAAGAAAAAAAATTCAGAATTTTCCTATACTTTAAAAGCTAAGCACCACTTAGTGCCCTCTGCTGCACACAGAGGTAATAGGCAAAGCACCACTGAACAATGACATCATCTGATATTAAACAACAAGATATGTTGCATCTATGACAAATATTTATTTCCTTAATTACACTTGCTTTCTAAAAATACTAATAAATTGTGCAAATGTCTTCAGTACCAGCTTAGAGCAGGTGTTTTTTACATTCTTTCTTCCCATGTAGTATCCTGTGTTCTGCCTGCGAGCAAGCTGTCACCTCGTCTCCCACATCTTACATAGTGGGAAATTCATACTGAGGGAGTCGAGTTGCTGGGTTGGGGGAGTGTATGGAACCCTCAGCATGAGATTTGATCATGAGACACTCATGACAGCTGAACAGCTCAGTGGGATGTGGTCTACACACCACCCCTGCCACTCCTACTAAACTCAAGGGAGTGGGAAGTGCCCACCTCTCCCTACTCTCAGCTCAAAGAAAACAAAACAAAGACAAACAAACATAAGGGAAGGTCAAACCTCCAATGCAATTTTCAACTTCCAAATAAATGTGCATTAACAGTCTATAAAAGGTCCTTCATGTACAACATGAAAGAGGTAAATGCAGACTGGAACAACTGCGACACTGAAGAGGATTAATTGATTGTCAGACAGAACCGAGGAGGTCTCCTAATGTGGAACACAAATATTTAATCTGATTCTGAAATCTTATCTCCTGCCTTTAAGAAGATTAACAGAAATTCTTTTGCAGCAGACTAATTCTGATCCATTTCATGAACTAAGAATATTTTCCAGAAGCAAAGTTTGTGCATTTTAAATAGTTTCTTAGCATTCTACTCAAAATCAAATTCAACAAAGTTGATAATGATTAAAACCTGTTCAAGGAAGTTAGGCCATAAAAAAATGTCATTTGCATGCATACACATGGCATTAAACAGGCATGTCATACATGCACAGACATGAAAATGTAAGGTATCTTATTTTACATGAGACATGAAACTCAAGGTCTCCACACTCTACTTGAACCAAAACTGGCATGTAGATGTTATGGCAGTAAAGTTGTTCTAAAAAACGTCTTTCCAAATTGATAATCCCTGTTTTAGCCTGGTTAAGGGAGATATTCCACAGAAAGAGGAAGAATTAATTCATACGTCCTTTTTTCCGTCTTATGCAGACTGAATACACGCAGACAGCTAATATCATTGCTGTGCTTGGTTCTGCCTGAGGAATCCATGTAACTGTCCAAGTTTCAGGCTTCTCCTTCATTTTCCCTTTGAATGAAGTGACAAGAAAAGGGGAGTAGAGCCAGCTGGCTTCCTTTGTCCAGCTTCCTTCCCCCTGGAGGAAAGCAAGGGAGCAGTCCTGCCCATTTCCCTCATTCCTGCCCATAAGCTAAGCTGGCATTGTGCCAGAGAGCACAGTCCTACATTTTTTGTATGTTTCTTCTTAGAAATCCAGGGCTCCCGTAGGGTCTATCTGAATGAAGAAGAGCATGGTATGCACTACAGTGGAGGAAGTGAAAGATCTCTGCCATCTCTCCCACCTCCTACAAGTCCCCCCTGATGATCCAGAGTGAGACAAGATGCTCAGGGCACTGCTCCATGGTCACAAACCACTCCATCCGGCTCGTCCTGCAGCCCTGCTGAATGCACAGCATCTCTGCTGGGTGACAGGAGTAGAGCAGTGGTGATGCCAAATATCTATTTAAATCAGGACTGAGAAGCATTACACATCAGGAAACCCTCAAGAATTTGGCAGGTCTGCTTTAGGTCTGTGTTAGCTGGTTGAATTCAGCCTGTTCCTGTTTAAAACAAGCTATCCTGCATTTCATTGCTAAGTAAGGCTTCACCTGGGAGTGGTCAGCGCAATGAAACCAACCCAGCAGCATACAAACCGACACTCCTGCTTTTTTCTCAATAGTCAATTCACAATGAAGCTACCAGGCATCAGTTGAACATTATCTCTACAGTATTAACCCCAGGGCTTTTACTTGAGATGCCAAATAATTCAAGTAACTTTACATTTGTCATGAGAAAAGAGTATGGATGCAGTTGCAGCACCTCACATGACTCAGTTTGAGCCTTTAATCTAGACAGGACCTTGATCCAAGGGCAAGTCAAATCAGTCCTCAAGCAGAGTACCGCATGGACTTCTGCTTGCTACCTGAGAAGGTAATGTAATGCACCACTTGTACACACAAATGCCTGCATCTTTCCTGTAGTCAAGGAAACATTTTAATTATACTTTCATTTTTAAAAAGTCCAAAGGACATTGTTATTCCAAAGCCTCTTGTTAATTCTTTATATTATCTAGAGCAGAAATATCTCTCTTTCACACAGAACAGTAAAGGATCACAAAGACATGGGCCCATTGCCTCCTGAGCCCATGGGAACCCCCCCACCAGAACCATCCTCTTCAGCAGGGCTTAATGAGTACTCCACAACCATTATTTTTTGCACATAATAACCACAGTCACGAAACGAGTCTCCCCTACAGCAAGAAGAAAGCATTTAATAAGGATCCTTGCATAATTTCAGGTAAAGCGTGTTAGTTTCCAGTTCTCCCTGTACCTTCTTATGAAAATATCCAGTTGGTGAGATGTATGAACGCCCTGAGGTGATACAATAATGCCACAAGTGCATTGCCATAGGACACCCTTCCTAGCACAACAGCCCAGATTCAAGTGTCCCTCACTTGAATCCCCAGGTATTTTCCCTCATACACCTATGTAGCTATTATGAAGCAGAAGTCCTGGGGAAAAACATAGTATGGAAAACTGTGACATACATTCTGGTACAGAGAATGTGAAGTCCATATATTTATATACATATATATGTATCACAAAAGAGGTTTGTCCATCATAACCGCCAGGCAGGAGAGCATCAAAACTTTAGGTTGTACCAAAAATTAAATACCTGCCATTTCTTAAGCTGAAAGCAGTTGTCCTCAGAGATTTTAACTTTAGGTTTCAGCACATAAATTTCCATGATATCTTAAGGAAAATAGAAAGACTGTTAATTACATGCACATCCTACACTACATACGTACAACCCTAAATATCTGCTTTCTTACATTGTGGAAAGCCATTATCCCAGAACATCCTGCCCTGATGGGCCTCATGTTGCTTCTACCATTGTTGCCACCAAGAGTGCTTTTTGCCAAATTTACTTTAAAAGTTATTCTTTCCTTTTTTCCTGATCTTAAGCCAAAACACTAATTTTCTGTGCAATACACTCAGTCATATATATTCAGAATACCTGAATTCTGAATGCTGTTGGTACCAGCAACTACCACATGACATTCATCAAAAGCCTAAACTAAATAAAAATGTTTTCCAGATTAGCTGGGATACATTGGAAATTGCCCATGGAACTTGATCCTGAACTTCAGCACATGTGTTCTCATCTTGAGCAACATGAGATGATAGAGAAAGGCTGTGGTTACTTTGTGAGGAAGCAGGAACAAGAGAGAGCTGCATGGCCAGCACTAAAGGTAAGGCCTGGAGGGTGCTCCGGGGCAGCTCCCAGCTGGAACTGACTCCTTTATCAACTGGTGCCCTTCAGCAAAATACCCAAGACATACACTGGGTGCTGGGAAGTTATCCTTAGTCTTGCAATTTCTTAGGCAATCCCAGAACCTTTCTGGCTGCTGCTACTTTAAAGGATGTATGGTCAGACAGAGTACATATTTTCTGACACAACTAAAGCTTCTCAAGGAACATAGGCCATGGCAAGAAAATTTTCATTTTCTAGCTCTCTCTTGGTAAAAGCAGAACTTCCCGAGTCAAAGAAAAGATACTCCCTTAAGCCAAAGGCAAGTTATATGCTGCTGCAAGCAAAACCAGTTTTAGAGTTCCTTTCTCCCACATCCTGCTTCCTCTAGAAAAAGGAAAAGCCCCAAATGCTCATAATGCAATGCATTTGGTGGGCTAACTATGGGCATTACCAGATTCCCCACTGGAATAAAGGGGTCAGATTTTGAGAAGCTGAGAAAATGACTTAACCTTCCACATGAAAACTTGACCTGGAACAGTGAACCTGAGAACAGCACCAGAACCATGTCCCAGAAAGCTCATTTTTAAGATAAGTTTCTCCTGGGAAAAGTTTAGTACTTCAGGACTGCTGAGAGTAAGTTCCCACATTTACACTTGACACATGAATTCATTTGTACATTCAATACTCTTAAAACCCATGTGAAAAAGCAACTGCCTTTTGCTACACCATTCCCTAACCTTCTTATAAAAATGCTAGGTAAAACATGCCACCAATATCCAGTACTTCTGCCATCTGCCTACAATATAAAGGAAAACTCTGTTATGCAGTTGCAAAAGTATTAAGCTCCTCTGAGAAATGTCCTTGTCTTCCAGGATGCTTCTCACCCTGAAACCTAGTTACCAAGGACCACTCCTGATCATCCTTACAAGTTTTGATACACTTAAAAATGCTTTCTTCAACTATAGTCAGTGTTTTTAACATATTTTTTCCTCAAATATAAGTAAACCAAAATACCATGTTCTGTCCTTAAATAAAATTGCCTACACAGCTACTTTTGATCCATGACTGCTTGCTCTCCCTCCCAATTTTCTCTGCCAACCACCCCCCACAAGACACACTTAGATTATTTGATTGGGTTTTTTTTATTAGCCATCTGCTGTGCAGACAAACACATGAAAAAGTTACAAACCAAAGAAAGAGAGGCAGATAAATGGGCTTTCACTAACCTTTCAGCAGGGTGGGGAAGCTGAAATGGCCTGTGAAGGCCGAGCCAAAGGCAGCTAACCCAGGCAGCAGAGTTGCTCCTGTCGGCTGGTGAGCAAGTGTGCAAGCAGGGAGAGCTGGAGGCTTGGGAGAGAAGGAGGAGCACACCAGGGCAGATTAGTCATTAGCTACCAAATTAGAGAATAAGCAGCTTGGAATTGCAAGTAACTGTATGCAGTCTGGGAAGTGGAGAGGAAGAGGCACTTTCTGTCAAAGTGCCCTGAACTGACAAACATCTGCATTTTTCACTCTGCAGGGGGTCTGCCCCCGCCTCCTCTGCCAGCCTTCCATGTGTGCCAGCAGGAGGCTTCCCCCCAGCAACTGCAGACCCCGGATTTTCTTTGGGAACACCAGCCTGGTTAGCAGGAAAGCACAGGGCTGGCATGTGTGCACACACCTGGGAAGGAGTGCTGGAGAGCCACAACTGCTCCTGGGCACCACTCATTCCTGCCAGCCTTCCACTGCGGGAGATGCTCTCTGCACCAGTTTCAAGCCTTTTTATGGTCAAGACAGTTGCAGTGTTGCCAAAATGCTGAGATTGCTGAAGCTGCTTTGATGGCCTAAGAAGGTCTGCAAAAGCCTGAAGCAAGGGAGACATGATTAGTCTCCACAATAAAATTTTGAAATACTCTGGTGAGGAAAAGTCAACGAATAAAAAACAAACCACAACCTCCGACCTACACCTTTGCTACCCAATTTTCTCTTAGAACATACCTCTGTTGACTGTAAAAACCTAAAACTTATAATTATGAAGCTGAACACATTTTCATTATGGATGGATGGTTATGGGTGAAGCAACTTTTTAAAAGCGAAGGGACTAGAGACCTTTCACAACCAGAGTCTCAGATGTCAAGCAAGAGGATTCAGACCCAAAGCCAACAGCTTCAAACCTGATCAGGAATGTGCTGATGCCAAAACACCATAGACCTTAATTTTCCAGTCAACACTCACACAGGAGAAGAGTTTGGGGATTTTTTAGTGGGGTCAGCAAACTCCTCACAGTACTCAAAACATTCATGGTCTAATATAATAAAAAAATTGTGAGAATAACCAGATATTATTTATATATTATTACAGATTAATTTATTTCTTACTCTATTTTATTTATGGGTGATACATATTTACTTTTTACAAAACCTTGCAGGATGTGCTCATGAGACTTCAATGTCATTGCAGCAGATTAATCAGGGTCTAACCTGCAGCCCCCACAAAAATAACACCTCCTCACACCCCCTCTAAGTAAAATTATTAACTGTAAAACAACCCATCCTATTTTGACTGCTCTTTTTGTTCACATTTCCACTCACAAAATAATTTGTAATCTCTCTTTTAAAGCAGGCTGTTTCTGCTTTGTTTTCTGTAATTACCAGTTACCTCACAAGGTATGACAAGGGAACAGGTCATAGCATCACCATGCCTCACTACCCTCTCCAGCACATCCTTTGCCCTGCATTGTACATGAATCCTTGCTTAGTGGTTAGCATTAGGCTTTCATGTTAGTGATTAACTCATACTCCTGAGAGTCTTTGGTGCCTTGCCCAGGTTTAGCAAATAATTATGCTTTTAGTGTTTCTGCTTTAGTTGATCCTAAGACTTGAGTTCTTTTCTCCTGCTAGCATAAATGCAAATACATATTAAAGTAAAATGCAACTTTTCCATTACAGTTTCTGGTTTTGCAATCTTCTACCAGTTAGTTCCACATATTTCTGTTTCTTGGGCTCTTTGTAGCTGACGTTTCTCTTTAGACACCTACAGCTCCATAGCACAGGAACACCAAATTTATTTCTATACCCCTCTCAGATCAGTTTTTGATGACAGAAATGTTACAAACAGTCTGGCACACTTTCAGTCTGCAGCACATCTATTCTATTAATATTAAGGGAGACTTTGCTTTCCAGTCCAGTCAAACCAATATATTTAAATGAGTAAAGGGAATGAGAAAAAAAAAAAATAGGAAAAAAAAGAATACTTCTATAACATAATTGCATACTTATAAATAGCATGCTTTCCATGTGTGTCAAACAGCTTAATGATAACTGATAACTGGCTGATTTCTGCAATCTGCCATCAGCTGCTATTTTCAAGAGAACATGAGCTATTCCTAATACCACAGTTCAGCTCCACTTAGTTGTGTAGGAAGCTTACATTTTTCAACCAGATGGCAGGTATATACTATTTTAACCAAAATCCTGTTTTAAGAACAGCGGTTGATATAATGACAGTGCTTGACAAGCCAAGAGGCATTAAAAAAAAAAAAAGTAGATAACTACATAATACCATTTAGTATTGGCCTTTAAAATTATAAAATACTTATGAACAGCAACAGATGGGCCAGGCAATCAGGCTGCATGACCTCATTTACTGGGAAAAACAAGGTGTTTTGTTTGGTTTTTTTAATTAAACTTCAGCTTTTATTTTCAAAATATACTTTGTAAAACTTGGATGTGATTTTCCTCATGCATGTATCAAGCCAAAAAGCCTCTTCTCCATGAGTCAAGTAGGGACAAGAGCTGTTTTGCTGCATTACAGTGTGATTAATCCGCACAACTGCTTTAACACCCAACAGAGGGGAAAAGCAACCTCTAGAATACAGGGTTCAATATGATACAAATAACTTGTTAAATATCTCTATCATTAGAGCAATATCTACTAATTAGGAAAGAAATCATTTACACTTGCATTTCTACTGTAGAAGACATTATCCTGTTCCTTTTCACTCGCACTTCCTAGATAGCAACAGAAACAGTAGCTGTGAAATCCCCTCTGCATCTCACAGAAGTGAAGTAATTTGGCATTTTTCAGAACTGCTGTAGCCTGATCATAGTTTTTGTTCCCTCACCCCAGTAACATACATCAGTCCCTTTTGGGATCTGACCCACTGCAGTCTCATTTTGCTGCCCCTAACACACGACATGGTTTCCCCATCAGTACTTACATTATGTCTGGAATCCTCTCTTCAAACACAAATGGAGAATCAAGGGGCGAAGTAGAGTCTGGGTGACTGAGCAGCACACTAAAACACTCCAAGTGATCTCTATGGCTTCTCCTCTCTCCTCTTCAGAAACTTCCCTTGTATTCAAAGCTCATTTCAGTTGGGAAGATCCGAGGTCCTACCAGTCAAACACACTGAGCCTTTAGATCCTTTAAAGCCCTACCAAAGCAGTACATGTCTCTAAATTTACTGTTGCCTTTTTTTGGATGTATGCCTATGCAAGAAGGAAGCAAACTCTTTTTATATTTCACACCCATTCGCACATTTTTTTCAGGGTGTTGCTGAAAGAGAAAAAAAATTCCCAAGCTAGCTCAGCTCTAAATGGCCAACCACACAACCATTTGTTTTCCTCTGGTTATCCTGACTGAGTTCTTTTCCCACACGTTCCTGATGTGGTGAATGACTTGTCTGAGCAAGCTAGATAATGCTTCAGGCAGCAGATTAGAAAATACAAATGTGCAGGGAGTCCAATAGGCACCTTCTGGATTGCGTCCTGCCAGCGAGGCTTGCTTTTCTAACCCCAGCTGAGGCTGCAGGAGGTGCCTATCTCTCTGAAGGCTCACACTGGGGATCTCGGGCCCTGAGTGAGGTGCTACAATGTCCCATGTTGCAGCCATGAATGTAAATAGTAAGAATTATTTCTGCCAGCAGCAGACAGCAAGGCTCAGCCCTGCCATTAACTGCAGTGACAGCTACCCTATTGCCAATCCAGGACAGACCATTTCAGGCAGGACAGATGTATCACTTACTGGGGAGAGAGAGGAGGACAGCCCAGGAGCACCACCACTGCTACTGCATCACTTGTATGTGGCTTTGGCAAAAAGGTCAAGGAAAACCAGCGATAGAAGGGGTTGGACTGGTTCTCACCCCCTGGATCGCCAGGACAGCTTTGCTTGCCCCATACCTACTCCCAAAAGAGGACAAAGCAGGTCGTCATCCCTTGCACTCACCTCTTCAAAGGCAGGGAGCACAATATAAGAGGTGTCCTAGGCTTGTGGGGTCATTGCTTACACTGCCTCCTAAATGAAGAGTCTCAGGAATACACAGAGAGAAAGGTGCCACATATTTACCTCTGACCACTCTAAGTGCCAGGTGGTAGCTAATATCAAAGTATCAACGGCTTCCTGGAACAGGTTTCCCAGCAGGGATGAGCTATCCACATCTCTGGAGACTTTCCAATCTGACCTGACTGGATCAAGCCTTGAACAACCTTGTCTGATCTCACAGCTGGCACTGCTCTGAGCAGGAGGTTGGACCAAAGACCTGCCTAGGTCCCTTCCTTCCCAACTTCTGGAATCCTCTTCTGTTTGACCTCGCTCAAACCAATGTGCTGCTGACAATTTACTCTCCAGACAGCAAGTCCTCACAAGTTCAGCACCCTCACAAGGATTTTGGGGCAAAGTAACTACAAAAGCACAGCAAGGTTGTGGCTAGCACAGGTCTTTCCCATGAGAAATCCTTTTGTGTTTTATAAATAAAGATAAGGTTTGGATGTTATTAAAAACAGTGTCCCAAGACTTGGATGGTGCAGACCTGGCCAATCAGGCCTAGGGGGAGGTTTTTGACTGACCAATCTGGGTGACTTTAGAAAACTCTATATATATGATGAAATCAAAACAATAAAGCCCCTTTTCCTGCTTGCCACTGAGAACTGACTTCCTTACTCTGCTAGCTGCTCAACAGCGACACAAGGTACCCTCCTCCAGCCAGGAAGGTCACCAGACCAGAGTTCTCCTAATGAGTAACACCCCTACTGAAGAGCTTCTAACACATACAGACAGGGTTGGGAGTCAAAAAGTGCAGAAATAAACAATGTCTCAGTTATAAAGAAGGATTTTCTAGATCTTTCTGTAAGCTTTTACTTTTTTTTTTTTTTAATTGGCAGAAAATCTACATGGAACTAACAAGAATCAAGATATCACTTTTTTAGCATTTAGAATAACTGAAAATGTGTGTCACATTAAAATCTTTACTGGGATTGGGAGCGAATTTTACATGTGGCAACAGTGAAACAACACTGAGAAGGAACACCCTGACACTTCTTTTCACGGGCTCTTCACTTGAAATTGCAATTATAGCGATCTAGGTACAAAGACAATTCTGACATTAAAAAAAAAGCTGTAATAAAAGAAAATGCTGTTTTCAGTTTGCAGGGAGATCTTGAATCACAGGTATGCCTGAACCATGGAGCACACCCCAGAGACCAGCAGGATGGGTCTGTGAGCTGCACCTCACAGCCCTCCCCAGGTCACTGGCTCACACAGTGCTCAAGAGCATGGCTGAGACACCCAGGGTCACATCACCACTGCTGAGCAGTGCAAAGTGTCGTGACAACTTCTCCTGGGCAGGAGCACAGTTAGGGGCAATGGCAAGGCAGGAATGAAACCTAATCCTGCTGCAAAGATATCCCCAGAGCTTTGGCATCTCCCAATGCCAATCAGTTGTGCTCCCTTCCATCTGACTCATGCCCATGTACCAACACAGCTGGCACATGGATGTGCAGGAAGGAAAGCCAAGTTTCTCCCCTGAGGGGAAGCTTAATTCATGCTAAAAGGTATTCCAGTCTGGATCTCAGGAGCAGTATCCACCTGTTCTCCCTAAGACCAAGGTTATTTGGCTCACTCCCTGTGCACAACCCAACAGCCTCAGCAGTTTGGGCACATCACACCTGAGCAGCAGTGGTCGCATGAGGGGCAGAAGAGTTTATGGACTGAGTGATACACTTCAGATATTCAAAGTACTCAGATCACATTTTAAGTTTCACAGCGGGAGAAGAAAGGGAAAAAGAGAAGAAAAAAACAAATTTTAAAAAATACTATAGATGTGTTCACAGAAACCTGAAACAGACAGACAGTAGCCCTGTTATCACTGCCGCAGCTGGTATAAAGACAGCACGTTTTCTCACCACAGTCATATTTCCAGTTTCTTCACAGACCTACCTGGAGGGACCCAATAATTTGCATCTCTCTTTTTCCCATATTATTTGCACATTCCACATATTATTTGCATTTATCGTGGAAGGGTGGAGAATAATAGTGCTTAGCGCAAGAAATAAATACATTTAAAAAACAAATCAGTCAGTGCTGCCAGTCAGACAGATGCAAAAGTTGACAAAATACAGCCTTTCATTATTTTTTCATTCCAACCAATGCACAAAATACATGAAATATAAAAGAATGCCTCACATAGATTTTTTCCAGCTGAATGGAGCTTTGACAGTCAAGAACACTGCATTTTTCACATAATAAAATGTGATTTTCCATCAATTTTACCAGTAATGAAAATGTAACATACAGCACAATCGCTTGAAAGCCAAGAAGTTAAAGCCAAGGGTGAGGTTAAAAGTTGCAAAACAGGAGCCTCAAGGGAAGAGAAGTGGTGGATAGACAAGAACTGGTTCTCTGCCATTCATTTACTTTTCTACAAATGCCCCTCCCCTCCACCCCCTCAAAAAAACTGCTCCCCCTCCTCCTGTTCCCAGTGCTCAATGGGAGGGACAGCCAGAGCAAAACCATCCATCTGGTTCTCATCACAGGAAGGACTGCCTAGGCTGGCTCCTGCCAAAGCCTGTCATTAGCAATCAGCATGAGAGAGAGCATGAGAAAATACAGCACAGCTAAGACAACAAACCTAATACTTTTAATACACTAATCATAACAATAGTACTCAATTTTGTTCTTTATAAAAAGAACAGCAGTCAAATGGGTCATCCTGGTAGCCTCATTTTATCATGGAAATTAATGTAACAGGCAAAGCAAATATTATTTTCTTATGCCACAGTAGATCCATCAGCACCTATTAGACACATCTACAGGAGTGAAATATGGCAAAAAAGGATAATTTGATAAGCAGGTGCAAAACCTTGCTACCTATTAATATATTTTGTCTCCTTTTAGCCTTAGCATAATAGACATGGCATTTAAATCCTGATGCTGCCACTGCAATCCAAAATCTAGTATTTTATGAAAGCTTGGAGAGATGATCATTAAACTGCTCATGCTCTCTTGCCACAGAAGTTCAGCACAACCCTTCCCACCTCCCTTAGCCTTGCCAATAATGCCAGCATTTCCACTGTTTCCACAAACTGCCTGTATTGCATATCATCCTTTAAAATCTATTTTATCACTCTTTCATATCACATGGCCAGTGGCGAAAAAAAAAAAGCCAAACCCACATCCAAGCAGGCTATAGCAACACCTCCTGCGGCTGCTGCCATGGGAATGAAGATCTACAGGGATATTAGGACCTCGCACTGCTCGACACTGCACACAGATGAAAGCAGCACTGCCAGCTGGACTTTGCAGCCACAACTTTCTCGCCACCTCAGCAATATAATTACACACTGCCCTAATTACTGCGTAAGAGTGGCTATTACCTACCTATCCGAAGTAATGAAATCTGACTGGGGTCAAAAGTGATCTGACTGTAGGGAACAGAGAGGTGCAGCAAGGTCTAATCCTTTGTTGTTCTCCTAACCTGCCTCAAACCTTAAACCAGATCCCTCAGGAGCTTGTTCTCCTCCCCACAGGCAACACACACTCCTTGCTCAGAGTGCTTGTCCAGGTCTCTAGAGCCACATTTTCTCCATCACTTTGAGAAGAGCTGCCCCTGTTCCACTGGCGCAATCCCTCCATCCTGGAAGTGCACATTGGAGCAGATGAACACTTTGGGATCTCCAGGAGAGCAACCTGAGATAAACTTTGCATCACAATGCCTCCCTTGAACTCCTTGCACTAGAGTAACAGCAACATCACAACTAACACACAGCAGTAAGCAAAACTGATGAGTTCTTTTGTAAACACCTCCCCTCCTTACAGCTCCCTGTACTGGAAGAAGGGGACCAAGATAGGAAATAAAGAAGAAACCTACTTCAGGAAGAATTACCTTGTCTCTGTCTAAGGATGACATGGCTCAAACTCCCTCTGGACTGTCCCAGGCAAATCACTGTCACCTGGCCTGCCACTCTCTAGCTCCCTCCTTTTGTTAGGCTGTTCCCACGCACATCTAAGAATATCCTGATGAGTGAATATGAATAATAGCTCTTCTTCTTCCTCCTTTCAGGAAACTATTTCCCCATTTGTTTCTCTCCTCTCCCTGCTTCGATATTTAGCTGCAAACCTTAATGGCCCATTTAAGAAGAGGAAAGCATCTCCAAGGAATTACTTGCCCCAGGCTATTCCATGGGCTGCTCAGAAGTAAATCCCATAATTTATACCCTCTTTGGTCAAAGAGGAACATTCCCAGGACCAAATAAAAGCACAGGCAGACAGAGAGATACCAGGGGTGAAGAGATTGTCATGTTCTCTCTTGCATGCTTTGCTATGTTTATTATCCTAATGCTTTAAAAAGTAAAGTTTGCTGGGGTATCAGGACTGAGCCCCAGGCCAAGTCTGCTCTAACTTGCCGCCAGATAATCAATGAGAAACTTTTCAAAATGTCTTCTTTCTTCCCCTTTGTGCATTTATGTCTCAACCTGCTACACTGAAGCAAACACAGGCCTCCAAGAAGTCAGACAGGCATCAGTGCCACACCCCATGATGGGACCACAGCTGAGGGCAAGGAGGCAGCACTGCTGCAGGAACCTTGTAGTCCTTATCCCTGACCTGGCTGTCCTCACCACACCTCCTGCCCTTCATTCCTGGTGTCTTGGCTCAACACTGCATGCTCATCTGCGGGTTGGTAAAAGGCTGCATGCTGGTTTGACTCCTTCAGGTTGCTTGCTGGATCCTGGTGACCATGCCCCCTCCCAGGAAAAAGATGCACAACCATGGGATACAAGTAGGAACAATCCATAGGGCACTGCACATCCAAAAGAGCCACAAAGGCAGGACAGGATGAAGAATGAGGACAGACAGCTCTGTGAAAAGCAGCTTTGAAGGATGAGACACGGCGGAAACAGTAGTTGACCCCTAAAAATGGAAAAAGAACGAAGAAGGCTGTGGAAGAGCAACCAATCTGCTGTAGACCGAGCAGCTGGGATGGGAAAAGAAACAACCAGGTTACTGCTGACAGACTGATGAATGAGCAGTTCAATTTCTCTCCTAGATCTCCCATCATAAAAGGATGGGAAGTGGTGTGTTAAAACCGCCAGGAGGCAGGGTTAATAGAAATATATCTTTCATTTATCCCTTAAAAGTCATGGATCAAGAAGGGGTTTTCTCTGTTTTATCATTCTTCTCATCTCCGAAGCATTTTCCCTGTCTTTCTGTACTGTAAATTTACACTTTAAAATAGCAGAATAGCTGTGTACAGGAAGCCAGCCTGTTGTTTAGACACAGTCAAACCTAAACAATATGAAGAGAAAAAAAAGCAGAGGGGAAGAGACAGGCAGATGGGGTGAGCTGTGCAGACAGGCATTGCAGCCCGAGTGTTATTGAAACATGCTGAAGCACTATTTGCACAACTTTTAACTCCCTAGTTTCTACAAGCTTAAAAATGCAAATACAAAGTCTGACTGCAAGGCAGAAAGCTAGGAGCTCAAGTTTCAGCTCAGAACTACATTCCTAGTGCTGTTGTACTTAAGATTACAAAAATCATGCATCTACGCTGAAAAGGCTGATTTGGTGTGCCTCTACACTAAAAAAAAAAACCAAACAAAAAAACCAAAACCAAAACAAAAACCAACAAACCAAAAAAACCCTAGTATCAGCTGGAGACATAAGAAAGGAAATAACAGTATGAAACATGCTTTTTATCAGTTGATCACATATGTTCGTTTTTATATGACTACATATATAACATTTTCACAGAAGTGTTTGCCAAAAATTCAACAAAGCTTCTGAATGTGAAGAAGTTCCTCAATGCTGTTTGGTTATCCTACATTTGAAAAACAGCTTTGGACAGATTTTAAATGCATAATGCTTGCTCGTATATATACTATGTACACTACACTAAACAGAATAGTACCCAAAAACTGTAAAAAATATCCAGGAGTATTCATGCTAGAAAAAAAAAATACTTCCCTTCCCTTTCACTTGAAATTGCTGCAAGGCCCAGCAGAGCAGGCTGCAAGGAGAGGGCAAGTACCCAGTGACACCTTGCTTGAGAACATACCAAGCATGCAGGCTCTGCCCTCCGCACCCATCCCAGAGCCCATCTGAGATCCTTGAGTCTCAAACCATGTCAGGGCAGCTGAGCTCTGATGAACTATCCTCATTAATACTGAACTTCTTTGTTTTGATGAGGTAAATGAATAATTATGTTTATGCCCTAAGTAGACTATAAATCACCAAGCCATTTAGCCACTTAGTACTGTCAAACATACTTTCCAATTGCCAAACACAATCCATATGATAAATTTATGCATCTGAAGTCTTCAGACCACCAGTAATTTCTGCCTTAAAACTCTCATGATTAAGAAGAAAGGCAGGACAAAAAAGAAAATAGGGAAAATAAATAAGTACTAGTGAGCTGAAGTGGCACAGATTTCCCAGAACATATGACAAGCAGAGGCAGAATAAAACAATCCAGAGCTGAAAAGGCAGAGGTAATACTTTCAACTTCGATTTTCTGCAATCTCACATTGCATGTCAGCAGAAAGACATGTGCTCGCAGAAACTGGTGCAAAACATGGGACCTATGGAGGCTGAGCCACATATCAAATTTGGAAAGGAACCTGCATTGGTCCACTGCTGGGGCAGACATGCACCCATTGATGCTGGTTCAGCTCAGCTCAGCTCCTAGGGGGTTTGTCTGGGGATCCACTAAAGGGTCTGGTGCCAAAGATCCCACAAAAACAGGCGGCCACAATGCATTGCCTCCCTTTTCACAGAATCATAGACTGGTTTGGGTTGGAAGGAACCGTTAAAGGTCCAAACCCCTGCCATGCGCAGTGACATCTTCAACTACATCAGGTTGCTCAGGGCACCATCCAGCCTGACCTTTAATGTTCACAGCAATGGGGCATCTACTACCTCTCTTGGCAACCTGTTCCAGTCCACCCTCATTGTAAAAAACTTCCTTTTACCCAATCTGAATCCACTCTCTTTTAGTTTAAAATCACAACTACTTGTCCTGCCAATAAATGTCCTGCTAAAAAGTCTATGCCCATCATTCTTAGGTTAGATATTAGAAAAAGGTTTTTCACCCAGAAAGTGGTGGGAAGCAGTCACAGCACCAAGCCTGACAGAGTTCAAGAAATGTTTGGACAATATTCTCAGGCACACGATGTGACTCTTGGGGATGGTCCTGTGCAGGGCCAGGAGCTGGACTCGATGATCCTTGCGGGTCACTTCTAACTCAGCTTTTTCTGTGATTCTCATAAGCCCCTTTTAGGTATTGGAAGGCTGCTCAAGGATCCCCCGAGAGCCTTCTTTTCTTCTGGCTGAACAACCCCCAGCTCTCTCAGCCTATTATCACAGAAGTGCTCTAGCTCTCCAGTCATTTTTACGGTCGTCCTCTAGACCCGCTGCAACACGCGCACGGCTTTACCGTGCTGCGGATCCCAGAGCTGAACGCAGTACTCCAGGTGGGGTCTCACGGGAGCGGAGCAGAGGGGCAGAATTACCTCCCCTCTTCCCTTCTTCTGAGACGATTTTAATCTTTAAAGAGGCCGCATCCGACGGCGGGACCCTCCCTCCCTGGCCCGCCCGGCGAGAGGAGCCCTCCGGGGCGTCGGCGGGGCCGGGGGACGGCGCTGGTGGCGCTGGTATCGCCGCGCCTGGAGGGGCCTCTAGCGGCTCCCGCCGGCCCCGCTCCGCGCCCGGCCCCGCCAGGCGTTCCTGAGCTGCGCATCTCGTCCATACTCACTCCTACAGGAACGCCCTCACTGGGTCCCGCTCCCACCCGCGCACTCCGTGAGCTTCACTTCCCAGAATCGGCTGCCGGAGTTGGTGGAAACGCAGCAGCAAACCCAGTCGGTGCTGGCGAGGATGCGGAGCGACCCGCGGCTGCCACTCACGCTGCTGCCATCAGCCCCGCGCCCACCGGACACCAGCTTTGGTCCAAAGCCTGCTTGCCAAGGGCTTGCCATCGCCAGCTGCGGACAGCCCAGCCCCTGATCTCTGGAAGAGGCATCCCAACAACTGGAGGGCTTGGGGGTGAGCAAACTCCAGACAACACAGAAAATGTAATCTTATTTTCTTCCAGTTTCCTGCAATGAAACCTGAATCTGCAACACAATCTGGGTCAACGCATACAGTATGCCAATGTTAACCCATCAATTTGGAAAAAGGGTGTAACAGCAAGACTGAAGGCTTGGATTACTTCAAGGCTGTATTTGCTGCATCACAAAAAAACACCCCACTCACCCTGCCAGTGTTTCCCCATGGGGATGCAATGAGGCAGGCAGCAGTCAACTGCTCTTGGAAACATTTGCTGTGACAGGATTTCCCACTAACACCGAGTCTAGCATAGTCACATTAGAGTCCCTTTTTTACCCCCATTTAGAAGTGGAATACCACAAGGAATGCAAGCCCAGGCCCTACTGCATTCCACTCTCCTCCGAGCCCTGTATTTATGGGCAATGTCACTAAAGAAGACTGTTCAGGTAGGAAGGGACCTTGGGAAGCCTGCAGCTTCCTGTTTAAAGTAGAGCCAACTCTGACTGCATATGATGTTACACAGGGCTTAGTACACTTGGGCCTTGAAAACCTGTGAGAACAGAGCTCCTAGAGCCTCTTTAGGCGAGTTATCCATGCGCAGCTTTCCTCATTGAGATTTTCTTTTCTTAATATTGTCTCAGAAAATTCCATTCCAGTTTACAATCCTTGTCCATTGGAGCTGGCTCCATTTTTTCATTAACTTCCCCATAGACAGGGGCAGGCTGCAGTAAGGTCTCCTCTGAAGCCATCTCTTGGGGCAGAACAAACCCCCGTCCCTCAGTTTTTTTCTTCCAGAGCACATGCTCCAGGACCCTGGCCATCAGAAACCTAGTCATCTGATTGTTTCACATGATGTGCCATGAAAGTAACACAAAATGCTTAAAATACATGTGTAAAGCCACAGATCCAAGTTTCAACAGTTCTCCATCAAAACAGCAACAAACCTACCAGCCATGCATTTATTTAAAGGAAAGGCAGACAGAGAGCATCTATGTTTTTAAAAAGAGAAAAAAAGCAACCCTCCTTCAAGGCAGCAGAGGGAACCTACTTACCATTTTTCACTTGCCTCTCTGTGAAACACACAGGAACATACTTAACTCCTTGAAAACTTAACGCCTTCAATACAAGTCATGCTCTGCAATGCTAGCATGCTTTATACCAAAAGAGTCTTCTGGTTCACATACAACAGGACTATAATGATCATTTGTTGCAGATAAATAATTTGCAGGAAGACAGATGTCATATTAGAAAAACACATGCTGCAGTCCCAGAGACTGTGCTCAGTGCCCAGCACTTGGGGAACACTACAAGAATGATTAGGACTTTCATATACCTTAATGGGAACAGCTCTGAATACAGAGCTCAGGAATCATGAGCTCTGAATACAACTCCCAGGTGGAGGAAGCACAGGAGGCATATCTGGCCAGCCTGGGAGATTACTCTTGCAGCAGCCCTCCTCCTCTGCTACAGCCACAAGCCACATCCTTGGGCAGAGCTGCTAGGAAGTGCCAGTCAGAGCAATTACTGAGCCTAAGTCCAGCTCACGTTCAGGTGCCCTGGCAAGTCACTGCTCTATAAGTAGGAAATTCAGCCTCTGAGCAAAATGATATTTGCACACACATTTGAGTTGACACTCTCAAGAGCTGCCACCCAAATGCTGGCACAAACACAGCACCCTGGCTCAGATTAAACAAACTCTGGCTCAAATAAAACAGATTCAGCTGCATTTTTGAGATCCAGGAAGCTGACACCAAAACTACGCAGCCAGACTGGTTACATGGCTATTCCACTCCTCTGCATCAGAATCAGGATTCCAGCCTCCTCCCCAAGTGAGCTGGAAAGATGAGTTGTCACCATGACAGAGCTGCATGGAGGTATGATGTAATCACCAGCAAGGCTCCCACTGACCTCAGGTAAACTCTCTAACACACACCACAACAGGCTCCAGAGAAACTCGATGAAGACCAAAAATGAATACCACTATTTTTTTTGGTGAAAAAAAAAAGTTATTTCTTGTTCTTTCCCCATACACATCTGGGGGACATCATTTGGAAGCTTATCTCCAACTAACGGCTAGTCACTTTTTTCCCCCATTGGTTATATCTCAAAGGTAAAACCATCACACTTATTCAGATCAAGGAGGTATCAGAACAGTCAATGAGCTGTGCAGACTCTTTGAAAGCTACAGTTGATCTGGAAGACACGTCTTTATTGTTTCAGCTGCAATCAGTCGTTATTTTTCAAACTAACCAACACAGGGAAAAAAAAATCTCCATTACTACTCAGCATGCCAAAGCATACTTGAACTGCTTCAACATGCTATGCTGGAATTAAAACAAAGAGTTATTTCAGGTTTGTTTTAATTCATTACTAATGTGTCGACTGTTTCAGGTTCCTTTGCCAAGAGCAGCTACCCTTTGCTGAGAGCTAATGAAGTTAAGATCAAAAGCAGTTGTGTCCTGGACCAGACCAACGTCAGGGATGAGGTGGAATTGCAGGATTGAACAGTGCAGCACACTGTGTCTGGCATAGATGTGATGTTTAAAGCATGGACCAGAAGTGAATTAAAGTTTAGGGTGGTTGCTTACTGAACAAAATCAACTTCCCCAGGTTAGCTACTTTCTGCTTGGCTACCCAGGAGGGTGTATAGAGATCAACAGCTGCATCTGTTGGCAGCAGGTCATCTCTAAACTGGTGTTAACCACTACCTCTGTTTCTGAGACACTCACAGGAGAAGTTAGCTAAGCATCGAGTATGGTTACAAACTGGGAGTGCATGGCATGGATACAGATGTTGTGTCCTGTGTCTGTGAGGGTGAGGTGCAGTGCTGGGGAGCAGTGAGGAGCAGTGGGGAGCCCTCCTCCCTCTGGCACTGGAGATCTCTACAGCCCAGAATTGCACAGGCTGGACAGCGAATACAGCTGATTCCCTGTCATCCCTGCAGCTCTGCACTTCTTGGAGTGCTTTCGGAAGACTGTGTGAGGGACTGATGCCTTGCCAGCTTTGGAGGGAACAGCCAAGAGGTAATGAATACAGTATCAAGGGCAGCAGCAGGGCTGGGGTGAGCAAAGATGAGTCTCTTGCACCCTGTGTTTAAGAGGCTACCAAAATGCTTTGAGAATGACCCAGTGCACCATGACAGGGAGACAATCTGAACACAAACACAACGGATCGATGGAGAGACTCCCATCTGCACAAGCATATTCACAGCACGAGAGCTGTCACAGCACTCAGCCAGAGATGAGGCCTGGCTACAAAGTGCTGGCAACCAGCTTGCTAATTCATAATGTATCCGTAAACACCTTTATTTTTCTGGAGTTACATCAAGGTTTGGAAGCAGAAAAAACAGTTATTCCAACCCAGAATTTGGCACAGTGCCTCTGCTTGTGATTATTTAAGAGCCAACACATTCCGAGAACAGTTAATAGCTCTGTGCTCTGCTTAGGAAGGAGGACTCCAAAGAAACAAAAGTGGAATAAAGAGAGAGGCAGCAGTACCACCAAAACACCAAAGTTACAAAAGCATTTGGAAACAGATCAGGCATCAATGACACACAGCTTTTGCAAGGACCACCAAAACACAGACTTAGAGAGTATCATAGGCACAGCTCAAAAGGCAGCTATTTCTTTCTGCTCATCAGCTGTAAGGCTTCAGATGGAGACTTTGCCCAGTCTGGGAAATAAGGAAATAACCCTTTCAAACAAAAGGCAGGCACATTTGACACAGAGTCCGAGAGCCAAGCAACAAGACCCGAAAGACATTTGGATACACAATCTATAAGGAAAAACTCAGATGCTTAAGAGGTTACAGATGCGGCAAATACATCCCAAGAATATAGAGACCTGAGGCCAGATAACTGTTTGAAAAGGATGGTCAACTGTTCTACTCCACAAAGAACAAAACCTTACTACACACCTAGTAATTTTTGAGGGTATTATGAAAAAAATTTTGACAACATGGAAAGTAAAGGCCTAGCATAGGATTTATTGATGGGTTGTGAAATCACCCTCATCAGAGGTTTTGAAGATAAACATCCAGCCTTCTTGGGGGCAAGGAGATGGATTAGAAGATAGCTTTAAGTCGCTTCTGGCCCTGAATTTCTAAGAGTATTCCAGTTCCACTGGTATGCCCTTTCTTGTCAGTAGGCTTTGATTATTAACCTTAAAAAAAAAACCCAACCAAACTAGTCCATCATTGAGTTCTGTGATGCCAATTTTAATTTTCTTCCTTCTTATTTTATTGAGTCAACAGATCATAAACCTTTGAATCAAACTACAGGGAACAAAACTTCTTGTGTTCATACATATAATGGACATGATGGACACAGAAAACACCAGCCCTGACAACTTTAAAACAAAATAAATTGATTTACTGCCTGGCAGAATACCCCTGCACAATACCCCCCGATACTGGTTTATCAAAACTAAACAGAGAATTTTGCTGAGCAGCAGAAAGTCAGAGGTGAAGGGCAGCAGGGGATAATTGAAAGATTTAAAACAAATATGTAATAGTCAGATCTGTTTCCTGTTTCCAGAGGTAAAGGAATTTCCTGTTTCTGGAACCGACTATTTAAAGAAAATCCTAACAACAGAGGGTTTGGGGTTGGGTCTTTTTCCTAACAATGCCAAATAAGATAAATTAATAGGGCCAGTGTTCCCAAACTCATTCTTTGGAGAGGAGTGGCCTCTCATTTGCAAGCCACGCAGATCACCACACTGCCAGATGCCTTAGTGGCTTAGCACCCAGTGGTGGAGGAAGAAGCACAGGTTGTGGCCCTGGAAGGCCCAGCAAGCACTCACAGACTCTCTCTGCATGAAGGCTCTGCCATCAGCCTCATCTTTCAGTTCATGCCATAAATACTGAAGTCAATCCAGACTGACTAGTAGGAACACAGGAGCAGCAAGGAGCCCTACAGCCAGCTAAAAATCTCGGCTGCTGCGATTATTTGATGCAATATCCAAAGACTTCTTTTCTCCTAACATGAAGCTGGATTCTTTTCATTCCAGCTGTTTTTACAGTCAGTCAAGGAGGGAAAAATAAAACTTAAAAAAGAGAAATCCCAGTTTGTTCACTTGTGGAGTATTTCTGTCATGTTATCATTTTAGTGATTTTCATCTCTGCTCCAGGGCAGTTCAAACAGCTAAAAAAATGGGGTGAAAACAGTGTACTGAAAGGTACAGTCCTGCTGGAAATGCAGGAGAGCTCTGACCTCCTCACCATGAAAAAAGTTTGACACTGGAAGCGCACCTTTGTTGTACACTGTGCATTTTGAAAATCTGAAAGTCTCACAGAGTGTAAATAGCTAAAATTGCTTTTAATATTTTTTCTTTTTTTTAAGAAAAAGAAAAGTTATTATTTGTAGGTTTTCAACACTTAAGCAAAATTCTGTCCAGGTTTGGTCTTAAAAAGCTGTGCAGCCATTTTTACTGTATTGCATCAGAATTTCATTGTGATTTGCAAAAGAAAACCAAACTGATTGGGTTGCAGAGGGGTTAGCTGGGCCCAGGACTTTCACACAGGAGATCATGAACACAGAGGGAAGCTGGTGCTACTTGGGACAGACCTAGGTGGTGTGACATCCACCACTGTGCTTAGCTCACATGTGCACAGACTTGCAGCTAGAGACCCTTCTGGGGTGGTAGAGGTATTTCTAGGGACGGAAGCAAGGCAGCTGTAAGCAGTGCTCTGCTTCCTGCCCTCCAAGGGCCCACTTCATTCTTCCATACAATTTCAGTGCTCTGAAATTGTCCTGATCTACAAGTAGAGAGCAGAACATGAGAAGTTCCACCAGTCTTCATAACACAGGAGTTTCCTGATGCTCCTCTTATTCCTGACCCCACAGGAACACACAGTCTTGCCCATCTGCCAGTTAGGCAAAGCATATTTAAGCAGGCACAAATTTAGGGGAAAGAAAGGGAATTGGACAGGACTGCCACTAAATACCCTTCTGCTCCCTTGCATCACTCCTGTGATTAAGGGAACTGGAAAGATTTGTTATAAGGAAACATGAGGGATGCCCAAATCCAGAGGAGCAGGTGGCAAAGGCAAATGGGTAGAGGAGAAAGGATAATGCTTTCTTTATCTACCACTTCACATGATGCAGGGTTACACATAGTGCTGGTTTTGCAATGCTTGCTCTGAATGGCAGCAATATTTTTTAAAAATGTTGCTTCAGATTTTTGCAACATTGTAATTAAGCATTATTTTGTTATTGACATTATCTCAGCTGTGAAATACTTGTGGCATTTGACTCAACACACAGAGAAATGTCAAAAGGATTGAAAAAACAGATTTCCTGTCATTTTTCACATTGAAACAGATGCTCAATGGAAACCAACCTTTTCACCCCAGCTGCCAAAACCCAAACTGCCTAGTGCAAAAGCCTGGTCTGTTTTTCCTGGACAATTTTTCCACCTGTTTCCTCATAGGTAATGACACCCAAGAGCAGGGAAACAGCAGTGTTTAAGGGTCATGGTCATAGCACTACCAATATTGGTCAGTGCAAAGTCTGTACCCCAGATCCATTCCCATGGCAGATGCTTTTACCCCATCACACTCCCAGTTTGGATTTCTGCAGACCCGAAGAAACCCCATCCTCAACACCAGCAATCTGCCAGGAATGGCCTTCCTGTGGCTGCCATCAAGGAGAGCTCACATGGAAATCAGCAAATTGACACTTTGACAACACCAGCCCGCTGAGCCTGCTCAGAGGGGCCCATCCATGTGATGCTGTATTGAGAGGATGCCCCAGGTAGCCCCAAACACAGAAACACCTGAGTTAGCATGAGACTCTCTTTCTAACATCCTCAACAGCTCAATGCTTTTTTCTGGGCTGGAATTTCAGGGTAGGCCAGGCACAACCAAGCTAAGGACACACAGGAAGATTTACAAAATATTTTCACAGTGGCATTTGATTTTCTTTCCACAAGTTACAAGACCTACTTGCAGCCAGCAGCTATCATAGAGCTCGCCACAGCTGTCATGATCTGATCATGCAGAAGCTGCAAACATTATTGTACACATTTTGCAGACTATGGTGTTTGCCATGACGCTGTTGGACTCTCAGTGGGCAACCACGGCAGCATTCCTGGGATCTCAGGACTTGAAAAGGCATAGAGCTTGGGGTGTTTCAATCAGCTCCATACCACTACAAATGCTAAAAGGCAAATTCTCACCTCCTCATTCACTCTCCCTGCAGAGAAATACCAAGACAGCCACATCAAGTCACCAACAGCATCACCAGGAGCCATGTGAGATATTTCTTACCAGAGAAGGACCAAAGCTGCCTCCTGAGCGACTGATGCTCAGAAACAGAGCAGATATTGAAACAAGCCTGTAGGACCATGACCAAAAGTCAGGATTAATACAGCACAAGTAGCAGTAAGTTATTCAGTAACCTGAAGCACCAAACATCCAAGAGCTGCAGTTGTTCAGAAAGTCTGGAAAAAGGCAAAATTAGCTCCGATTTCAAAAGCAGCAGAGCAAGTGCAAGCTTGACAGCAAGCATTCCACAGTTCCCGACCTTTGGAAAATATTGGGAAAGGTATGAAGCAGGGGAAGAAAAATTAAAAAATAGTACATGCCTAGACTGCCTCTACCTTTCTGTTTTACAACTTCCCCAACATACCTCTCCTATGAGGTGGAGGTAGCTGGCAGGGACAAGAAAGGAGGGCTCCTGAGGTCAGCAGTAATAACCTAGGTGACATGACTAATGAGAGCAGAAATCAGTATGCCTTGCTTACACGCTCACCTTCATCAGCCCTAACACCAGTGGGAAGCATTTGCCAAGAATAATCTGGTCTAGACCACAGCAAGGCATGGAGCTACCTACCAACTGGGGAGTGCAGCAATTGAGGCTTTCAGTTCCATTTCCCACTCATGCCACCAGACTTGCTTCACTGGGAGAAACGTATGCAGAGAAACCAGAAATGATGTTTTCTTTTCAATGTCAAAATCATGGACCAGAGCAAGTTTCTCCAGTTCTTGGCATGTAAACTGTCTCCCACGTAACACAAATGAGGACATCAGGTATTAAACTGAGGGCTTGCTGAATGGGAAATTCTGAGTGTAGGATGGTGTTGGGTTTTCCTCCCTCACTGTGTACAAGTAATGGCCTAGATCCTGCGTATTTCTGGCTTTTTGCACTGTGATTTAATGCTACAGTGACCTCAGTCAGAATTAGTAAGACAGCTTGCACACCAAGAAAATATTTAGCAAGTATTTAAAAGCAAGTTCTGGGTTTGGATTTTATGCATAACTGTGAAAATAATTTTTAAAAAAAATCACAGTGTGTAGGCTTGGTGCTTGAAAAAGTTAGTGTGAGATGTTCTAACACCATTCCTGCAAAAACTGTGATCATCATGAACTACTTGGTGCACAAATAATTCTCAAAACCTAGGTAGCTGCAGACCACATGCAGAATCTAGATCTAAGTTATTCAGGCCATTCAGATAAAAATGCATTTGCTTATGGCATCAAAACCAAATACAGAGTCACTTCCCTCTTGTTCTTTTACAGCTAAACCAATTTCATTTTATGCACTGAAACTTTAAGTTGCTGTTGAGATACCATTTACATTTAATAACTTCCATTTCACATAAAAGCTGTGGTGGTCAATGGCAGAGACAACAGCTCTATGGAGCAGGAGGGAAGATGGCAGCTTCCACACACAGAAAAGATATCACTGGCATTGTCTCCTCAAGACAGGAGAAACAGCAATGAAACCGGAAAAAAGCAGAAGAGGAAAAGCAAATAATATGTCAGGTAGGTGAAACTACAAAGGAAAATGGCTGGGCTGAAACTAGCTCACAGACACCTGGAATGCTCCAATAGTGAGACTTTTTTCAGATCACGTAAACAAATTTGTATTTCACCCACTTAAAAGAGAAACCTGTGTTCTCCATTTTATCTGGAGGACATAACTTCATTACTGGAAGATACTGCTATTGGCAGAAACTGGATAAGAGCTATGAAATCAAATATTTATTTGCTTTTAAATTCAGGGGCACTAAGAACCACTTTCACTTAATATTCATTTTACCTGTGTGTTTATATTTGTATCTGTGCAAAACTTTTGGACCTCTATTATCTCCCCAAAATTTTCATGAAGTAACATGTAACTCCGCAGCTAGGTTTTTCCTTGAAAACATTATAAAAATCACGTGACATTGAAGATAGCTCCAACACCCCTTAAAGTGACCTCATTGATTGCCTGGAGACTGAGGAACCACTGATGACAACAGGTCTTGCATTTTGAAACTGTCTCCTCCTACACGTGGTTTCTATGGCAAGATCAGGACACACTGGACAGTCTTTAAATCCAAGGCATAAGCCTTTGCCTATAGGCTTGGTAGAATTGGTGTAATGCTGCAGCACAATACAAATCTTTGTAAAATTGCTCCACTTTTTTCTAAACTACTGGTTTATTTGCAGGGTTTAAACATTCCCTTTTAAATGGGAAGATTTAAAATAGACATGCAATATCTAATATATCTACAATATCTATATTGATCTATATATATATACCTGTTCTCAGAAGGTCAGGACACTTCTGGATAGCACACACATTGCTAACAGCCCTCTGGGCTGGTTTAGCCTACCTCCAGATTTCAAAGTCTACTCCAAAGCAGATTCCTCCTGGGCTAAGTTTAATTCTGTAAAAAGTAGTAAAAACATGCTATCCATGCTCACAGAGTGTGCCTTAGGACCCCAGGTCTGAAAAGTCATTCATCAGCGATGTGCTACGGAAAGAAAAATTATTATTCCTACACCCTGTGACCTTGTTTCCCATACCACTCAGGGAAACAGGGACACCAGTATGGCTTGACCCAGCCCCACACAGCAACTGCTCAGGGATTACGGATGTGGATTTCACCACATACCTATGACAACAGTTTACATGGATTAGCTGGTTTGACTCACTTCTCTTTTGAAATATGAATACAGCTTGAAATTACCTGGGAAGCAGCACTGCCTATGTATTCAGGCTCCCTGGTCAGAATAGAAAAAGGTTGCTTTATTCAGGTTTGAAGCATGGTTATCCCCTGCAAGTTTTTGCACCCTTCTCCTCCTCACCTTTTGAAGTGGCCAGCTGGCTAATGCCAGTTGTATTTGCCATGCTGTGGGTCATGGCCTCACTGGGCAGGCTGGCAGCACTGCCCAGATAGATATGGGAAGTCCAGGTTTCCCAAACATGGGTGTTCCCACTGCCTGGTCAGTCAAATTGAGTACAAGTAATGGGCCCAATGATTAATAGCAAGCTCATATTTGGTGCTTTTCATCCATACACTCCAAACACATTAAAAGAGAAGTGGTGTATTATTACTATTACTGCTGTTTGCTGCATGGGGAAACTGAGGCACTGAGAGATGAATTTCCCGACTAGGTTCACATAGTGGGTTGAAACAAAGCTTGGGAGGAGACCTGTTAGCGCAAGTTTGAACCTAAATAGCAAAGAAAATGATGTTATTATCTGCATTCCATCAACTGCTGTACCATATGGTTAGACGTGGGCATGAGTCCAAGCAAAGCACCCAAATGACTCCTTCAGCTCTAATGCAACAAACAAAACCCAAAACTTACATCCTCATATTAATCAGTGTAATCCCTTAAGCTTTGCCTGCATTTCTGCTGACACTATGTTATGAGGATCTATGCTGAAAATTTAATGAAGGATAAACCCAGCAGATGAGCACTGTCTCTAACATTACATATACCTGATCCCATCTTCCCAAAGCTTTCAGCTTCTGCAAGGAGGTTTTATTCTATGACTACAGGCTCTTTCCATTCCTGGTAAGATGGTATTTTAGAGTATACTTTAACAAAGCTAAGAACATCTTGGTTCCTGATTACATCTTCAGCACATGTCAAGAAGATACTGCACACACTAATTACTCTTTATCTAAATCAGAGATTCTAAGATTTAATAATTCAGAGTCTGAAATACAAGAATGAGCAAGTCTTCTGTTATTAAATATTGTACAGTTTACCAAATAGAAGAAAAAGGAAATGAAAACCAGATATAAATGGTCTTTGTTTCCTTTGAACACTTCTTTGTTCTGCTGCCCCACCACTTGAAGAAGATGAATTTACGTACAACAAGAAATGAGGAAAATTAACCAAGGGATGAAGGACAGGAGAGGGAAGCCTTTACCTAGGTGCCCTGTGCTGATGGGCTGGATATGCAGAGATTTTTTGTATGTTTAAAATTATACTTCCTTGTGCTTCTGCTCTCAAATCTTGAATCAAGCAATCCTGGATTGCAAGTTCTGCCCTTGAAGACCTGCCAGAGGGCCTCCAAGGAAAAGCAGGGAGAAGACAAAAGGACATACCATGATTGCTCCAATGACTCTGAAATCAGACAAGCATGCCCAAACCAGACTGAATGCAGCAAGACTACTTCATGTCTTACATCCAGGGGATTCTTCTTCTCTGTATTATAATTCAGGCATTAAACCCAAGAAACAAGTGGTGACAATGTTTACTGTGCATCCAGGGGCAAAAAAAGCAGGTACATTAAAAAAAGGCTGTTTCTCCACGAAAGTTCACTTTTTATGGCCTCCATAAATTCGCAGACACCCTGCCATTAATTTCTGAAGTGCATTCTGGCTTTTTTTCTTTTTCTTTCTAAGGTCAACATAAGAATTTAGCCTCACTGTCAGACGGTGTCACACTGGGGATAAAGAGCTGTTAAAAAATATTTCAGTACTGGATCAGGACGCTGTTCATTTCCTAGGCTAGACTGAAATGTGGAAGCACCCTTCTCTAGAAAGCTGCCCACTGGCCTTACACCAGTAGGGCAAGACAAGAACTAAGGGGAACAACAAAATCAGAACTGTTGTGTCGAGGCTGGGCATTGACAGGGAGCTGGACATGCTACAGAAAAGAATCTCCATGCAAATATATGAAGGTATCCAATGGAGGCAACCACTGGGGATATTTCAATGTAACAAAAGTAAGGCCCAGCCAACCCAGAAAGACACTGTAGACACACACAAGTGAGCCCTTCTTCACCAGCTTGATGGGGAAGGGTAACACAGGAGACAATACCTGGTTCAGCAGACAGGAGGAAAATTAGGTAGAGCTTGGAGCAGCTGAAAGAGTTGTGCCAAGGGGCAGCGACAGCAAGTATCCAGTGCAGGTGAGCCCGTGGTTGCACAGGCTAAAGACCTGGGGGAAACAGGGATGTGGTATATGTACACGTGTGTACGTGTCTGCGTCGGGTGAGCCGGCAGGAAGGAGGTCTCAGTGATGATGGCAAGAGGTAATTACAGCCTGCAAAGGTTGGAGCTCATAAAAACAGAATTAGATTTCCTCGAAAGTTTGTAGTTGCAGACTGTGTGCGCAGTCTGGACGCATGGGATGAGCAAGAGACTGAACAACTACTCAAAAAGGTGTCCAAATGGGATAGGGCAGGCAAGAATTTTGATGGGATTAAGAAACGGCGTTTGGGAGGGAGGGTAAGGAGATGGCTCCTACCACCAGTAAACTACTGAGAGGAACATCAAGAGAAAGGCAATGAAAGGCTAAGTGGGAAGCAATGAACAAGGGAGAGCAGGTGAGCAATACGGAAAGGGAAGCCAAGACCACGGAGCAGGCTGGTGTACAGCAGGCAAGGGCCTGGACTAATGAGAGCCAAGAGGAATGTGCAGGACAGCCCAGAAAAGGAGACCTGAACCAAGGAGGTGCCAGCAGGACAGCCAGAGAGGTCAACAAGGATCAGTGGATAAGAAAGCAGGAGAGCTGAAAGCAAAGCAGTCAAACACTGATGGCAGAAGGTCACAGTGACCTGGCCAAGAAAGGGTGTTTATATAGAAAAGATGTGAAGATAAATCAAAGTTCAAGGAGAAAATTTTCCTCATGCACAGCAGAAAGACTGTAGGAAGGACAGAGGAAAAACCCCAAAACTTTTATACAACATTAATACCAGAACCCCAAACAAACATAGCCCACAGGCACAAGTCAGGAGTTGATATAGGTGTTTTACCTTCTGCCTGAGCCAGAAATACTTCAGACCAAACATACACATTTTGCAGAGTACATTTAAACTCTGCTCTTCTTCCCACCCCTCTGCAGAGGAAAACCAAAGCCTGCCAAGATCCCTTTTACTTCATAATTTCCTTTCTTATTGCACCACAAAGCTAAACCAGCACAGTAACGAGATTCAGAGAAATCCATGTTTATTTCCCTTTGCTGTGTAGGGCACCGTCCAGCCAGAACAACGACGACAATTATTTCCTACAATTATTACCACATTTCACACCCTTTCCTCTGGATTATGAGAAGCAGCACCCCTTCCTCGACTACACCTACAGCGAGTTTCCTTCCTCATCAGAGACTTGCCAATGTTCTCATCTTTCTGGGTTTGTCACTGTCCCAGCCCCCTTCCCCCTCCATAAAGAAACAGGATTTCATTTTCTACCAGAAGCAACTCAGTCCACAATTTCATCAGAAGAATTCAATTGGCACTTGTTAAAATCATTTTAAAAACATCTCAAAAATCTCATTTACATAATTATTGCCCCATTCAGAAGCAAAATTTGGTTCTTTAAACCGTCACTAATTTCTGGCACCACGCCCCATCTGGCCCATCACAAGTAACACAAGGCTAGCTGTTTTCTGCAGAGCAAAGGGGATTGTTTGGCACACTCTCTGCAAGACGGCTTTGATTTATCTTCGTCATCACTTCAGGATGCTACAACACCACTCCCTTGATGACATTACCAGTTACTTTTAAAGGGGTGGTCATTTTAGCCCTACAAATAAACTTCCATCACTCCAAATGACCTAATTTAGACAGAAGTGATTTCCCCGCTTAGTGTCCTCTAGCCACAGATCTTCCAGGAATGTACAAACAGTGAGCCAGAGAGCACCAGCCATTTTCAAGAACTCTCCATCAATATCCCTGTCAAATTCACTCCAAGGGAATGCCATACCAGAAAGACATGCAACAAGGTCTTAAACTTTATTTTAATTTTGTAGATGAAGAAGACTGAAATAAAACCACGGTTTGTTTCCCGGAGACGTGAAGAATCAGTCACAACTCACAAGGAAATATGTGGTCTGTGTGAGATCCTAAAACAAAATACTTCAAATTAAGCAGACACACTTTGCAGGTCACATTAAATTCCATGCGCCTTGTCACCTCTCACTGTGGGAAAATGAATAGTTTTATAGGAGGAAAAGGTTTTATCTCAGTTTGACTGAAACACCCCATGCATTGATGTGGGTGATTTGAGGAGAGTTATGCAGAAGTTTGCACTGAGGGGCAAGAAACCTCTTCAAATAACAGTGTAAATTGAATGTTTTGGAACCAAAAATCTCGTCTTTCAGTATAAAGGTAGTCTGATAGCTAGAAGACACAGGCACATCTTTGCCAGACACTTCCCATCCACAGGCCCAAACACATCCCGCCTTGGATCTGGCTTCAGCTTCCTGACCCACCTCCTCTTCCTCCTTTCCTGGTAACACTCTTTTAATTATAACTGAGATAAAATAGCTAAACGGCCACTAGCAGGCTAAATAAGCACAACACACCTACGTGCCTAATTTCAGAAGATTACATCAAGCATTCCTTGTCGAACTGAAACTGCTCACAGGACTGTGGGCTCAGCACTTAAACAAAATATGTGTATTTTGCAGAAGAGAAAAAGCAGGAGGAGTAGGGTCCTGTATCACCTTTAAACAAGGTCATGGGAGAAAAACACAGCTATTTCTTAGCCTTCTTTACCTGTCAGATAGGTCTAAAACACAGCCCAGCTTGACAGCAGCACTTAACCACCCTGCATTCTTCACTGAGATAATTACACCCCTAATAGCTGAACCTCTGTTCTGCACTGCGTCAAAGGGGTTTACCTTTTGTAACATAAACCAAAGAAATGGCTTAGAGCAAGATGAGTTAGGCTTTACTAGTCATCCAGCAAGACACACATACCTTTGCTTCCACAAGGCAACTAATAAGCTGGACAAAGCCATGACAGAATCACAGAATCAATTAGGTTGGAAAAGACCTCCAAGATCAAGTCCAACTGACAAGAGAAGCAAGAGAGAGGGTAAAACCAGTTTGTTTATGCAGTTCAATGCAAGTGAAGATGCAGGCTGCTGGATTGCTGCTCTGTAACAAAGTTTACCCAAAGCAAAGATAAAGGCCTGATTTTACAACATTCTGCCACTATTTTAGAAGTGGAGAGTGAGTACCATAATGCCAACAGAACCCCACAGGGATAAATCCTCCAAAATATGCAGCACACCAACCCTACACAATGGCAAGGAAAGCCACTAGATTCCACAATAATACATCTTACCTCATCTGAGCTTTCTAATGGGGAAGAAAAGTTTAGAAGAAAAGAAGAATGGGAATCCAAAATGCAGTGATAAAACCCAGCTCCTCAAGAAGCCACTCCTTGCCTGTTCTGTTCACATATTGATCAATAAATACTCTATATGCAGTATCACATTATGCTTACAAATTATTTCTAAACTTTCTAGACAGAGAATCTTTTTGACATCCTGCTTACACAAAGGCCAAAGCTCTGAAACCCCAGTCACAATCAGGAAATACTGCTACCACCACAGCACATACATGTCCAAGACCCACAGGATGACTTACATTGGATTTCCTCTCCAAATGAATGTATAACCCAGCAGTTCTCTTAATTTTTACTATTTCTGTCCAATTTCTTTCTTTCCATTCTCTCTTCCCTCTGTTCTCCATAACACTAACACCAGACATAACAAATACAGTGATGATGTCTCTCTGCCGCCAATCTGGTTGACTGGGCCAGGGAGATCACACAAAGGACTAAGCTCTGATATTAGGATTTGCTTCTGAAAGTTTCCATTTTCTTAAGCTTGAAGACAATTCCCTTGCGTGCATAAATCCTCTTTAATATATTAATTTTACTTTGTGTTCGCAGGTATCAGTGCAATAAATATTTTGTCAAAAGTCTGTTTGGTGCACTGCCCAGCAGATTGAAGCGTAAGGGAGTGGTTGGCCCAAAGCACCCCTGGGATTTAAAGATTTCTCCTAGGATCTAGCATTTCACAATGTGCCTTGCCACTGTAGGACATGGTCTGGCTGTGCCACTCTAGCAGATACAAGGAAAGACTTTTAGAATAATATTCAATAATGCCGAAGCCACCACAGCAAGGAAAAACTACTGCAAAGACTAAACATTGCAAAATTTCTTCTTTCTCCTCAGCCTGCCACACAAACATCTGCAAGCCTTGCTCCTAAAGCTGTCATCAGCCTGTCTTGCACACAAGCACAGCAGCTAAGAATGTGGTTCCTAATATGCTCAGCTTCTTCTCTCACTACCCCAACAAATTGCCAACACCCTACATGGGCTGAACCGTGCTCCCCAGTCTGTGGAAGTGAGCCCTTCCTCTGTCTCCACCACACCTGGCATTTTTGGATATGCATGGCTCAGCTGTTTGTTTTCTCTAGGGCTGGCAAAGCAAAGCAATTTTGCAGGTCACATCATTATAGGTTGTGTCAACTCTAGGTAAGTCCCAGGAGCACACTAACAAGCTCTTGTGTTGCTGTAGAGCCGCTAGCAGAGAGGAGGCTTCCCGTTCTCAGTGTAGCAAGAAAAAGCGTTTATTATTTTGATTTCCATATATATATAGACTTTTCAGAGGTCGCCCAGATTGGTCAGTCAGAACCCTCCCCCTAGGCCTAACTGGCCAGGCCTGAACTGTCCAAGTCTCAAGACACTGTTTGAAAAACATCCAGACTTTATCTTTGTTTATAAAACACAGCAAAATGTTCTCACGAGAAAGACCTGTGCTAGCCACACTCTTGCTTCATCTCTTCGCATCCTGTTAAACCAGCCCTTGAGCAGATTTGGGCAGAGGAAGATTTCCAAGTAACTGCTTCTCAAACCACCACATGAGATGGTGGAAGAAAGATCTCTCTCAAGTGAGTATCTTGCTGCTTGGGAATACCTTACTTAGAGAGAGCCCAGCTACTTCTGTCCTTCCTACTTCCTGTTGCATATAGCCCTGTACAACAGGACAGAATTGATTCTTACTGGCTGACCCAATCTTAATGAGTAACACCAGTAGAAAAAAAACCCCATTATGACTGTTTCATGCTATGTCAATAGCCACGCTGAATTGTTCTGGCAAGGAGAATAAAAAAACAAAACCAAAAAAATTCCTAAGCAACAATCAGAAATGAGCAAAAATCCTTAATGAGACTCTGTGTGAGATCCTACATTCCACAGAAATTCAGCAAGTATATTTTTAATTGTCAAATAGTTTCACAACACACAGGTAGCAATTAAGTATTTTTTTCTTTTATTGGAGGTGTCAATGAACTGTTACCCTTGTTCTGCTCATGCTATTCAAACACATGACAAAATAATTCTCTCCACCTCCCTAGATTTACATATTATTCCAAATGTTTGCACTTCCTGGTCATGCAATGGGAAATATTCCCATGAATAATCACAACAGTCATTATAAGTACCCCTACGAAGAGATATTTCTTCTCTTCTTCTAGTGTTTGCAGAGATCAGGACCCAAAAACCACTAATGTGCTGCACTCAGTTTGTTCCAAGCTCAGCATATTTAAATAAAACAGCCCATTTTAAAATGAATACTGTAACAAATACCTCCTTTTCTAAGGAGCCCTGACACCAAGAACCCCTGGCTTCATGTAGGTCCTTACAACTCTATAATGAGCTCCTGGGAGGTCTCCAGGTTTTTCTTTCAGCAATGGGGGCAAATTCCTTAGACTCACTTTTCTGGTCCTTGAAGCAAATTATCAGATGAAGAAAATGATGCGTCTGTGAAAGTAGAAGGAAGATTGTATAATAGGCAGCATACCAGTGCACTGACCCCCTTCAACCCACAATGGGAATTCAAACCAGCATTTCCAGGCTGGGATCTTCTGCTCAATGCACTCGTGCTTTGGTTTTCATCAAGAAGGGGTCCCTGTCTCCAGTGCTTACTGCCCACCTCTCAGCCAAGTCAAACTCTCATGGCTCTGAGAATGCAGGCTAGGTACTTATCCTGGCCCTTGAGACTTAGTCACCACTGGCACAACATAGAGCAGAAAAAGGAGCATCTCCATGCACAACTCCCGTGAGCTCTGCTGGGAGCCACCTGTGGCTACAAAAGCTGGCTCTGAATTAGTCACAGGGTGAGCCAGGAATGGTCTGGCAGCACACAAAGAAGTTCTTGTGTACACCAAATTTTTCTTCTGTGAATGTCTCCATTTACTTTTGAAGAGAAAAAGTTGCAGGTTTGGAGGGGGAGAGAAAGCTGTTCTGTTGTTTGGCTTTTTTATGAGAAATCTTTCATATAAGATATGGAGGATACAAAAAGTCTAAAACATTACTTTTTCATTGTTTTATGTTTTCTAAAAATATAGCTTTTTTGTTTGTTTCAGGCTTAGCTCCTAATAATTTCATTTCATGCTCTCAAATCCTTACATCAGGGAAAAAAAAAACCAAACAGAAAAACATAATTGCTCAATTCATTTTCTCCCAGGACTCATAATTCAATCAGCTTCCACAATATAACTGCTACATGCAAAAAAAATTCTCCAAAACTTGAGAATACCTGTCTTTGTATCTTTTCTAGTTCACTGGGGTTTTTTAATTGCTATTCTATCACCTTCTGTTTTATTTCCTATTTCTTAAACCATCAGTTTATCAGAAAAAAAACCCCAAACATACATTAAGTTCAAACCAAATTGGCAAAATACTGTAAGTTTCAAAAACAAATCAAAGAGGAAGCTTAAGTTCCTGTCTTTGTTTTATTTATTTCTATTCTATTTATGTTCTTGTTATCAACTTGAGTATGTTCTCAAATATTTTTCTATCCTTTAGACAGAAAATGTCCAAGTACTTTGCTGCCTAAAGAAGGCTGAGCAAAAACCTTTGGTTCAGTTGTCTGGTCAGCCAGAATAAATACACAAGAACTCCTCCAATGGAAAAGCTGTGACTTTCAAAGAAAAAACAAACCCAACTGTAGTTATGAAGGTGATTCACACCCTTGCCTTTAAATATACCTGACAAGCATGTTCTTAAAAGGAAAAAAGACATTTTACTTGTGTTTGTTGAGCATTTGCATTCTCAGCATTGTTCAGTCGTCAGCATGAACTCCTGGTCATGAGTGCCAGGAGTGTGGATGCCCAGGTCACCACCACAAACAAAAACAGACACCCTGACATCCAACACAAACATGGGATGGGGAAGGAAGTTATTTAAATGAGTGGCAAATGGACTGAAAGAAGGAAATACAAACTGCATCAATAATAATCCTTTTAACATAACATCTATATTTTCCCCTCCTTGTTTACAATGCACAGTAATAAATTTTGCAAATTTTCAAAGAAAGAGAATGATGCTTTTACTTTGGAGAAGTCAGGAGCTAACAGTGTGAGATAGCTTGCCCAGACACTGCTAGCTAATCAGAAAGAAAAAAAAAGTGCCATTTAATAAAACCAAAGAACAGACTCCTATCTTAATAAAGTCAGGCATGCCCTTACCAATGTATTAGTCAGACAGGCAGCTCTGGATTCTACATTTAGAAATGTAGAGAATCTTGTATATATTTGCCTGGGCTTGCAAATGCCAATATATCACATTTCTAGCAATGTTTTGGGCAGAATATTTTGTATGAGTTACACCATCAGAAGAGGTTTATAATCTTGCTCAGTTGGCAGCAAACTTTGCTTACACATATAAACTTGTCAATTGTTCAAATGTAAAACAGAATAACTAGGACACATGAGCAGAGAATTGCTTGATTGTATTCCATTGTCCCTTCTACAATTCACTGAAAACAGCCACTCACAGCTCCACAAAGAAAGCTACAGTTTGTCCAAAAGATAGTAGAAAAAATGCATTTACTCTTGCTACCAACTAACATGAACATTCAACTTTACCAGCAGCCTTCATAGTTATCCTGAAATAAATTTAAAATGTGGGACCTCCCCTCTTTACTGAGTCCAGGGTGAGTTTAGCTCCAGCACTTGCAGAATACTTTTACCAAACTATCACCATTCATTTTACCTTCACAACCATGCTGAAAGCTGCAAATTGTTTCTGGAGACCAAGAAAGTATTTTCTGGCTGGACCCTCAGAGGATGATCTGTTAATAATTCAACAGCAAAACATATCTTCTTGGGTAAAAAGTGAGGAAATGGATATTAAAAAAATCAAAGCACAAAGTCTATCTTTCATATATTCTTTTCTCCTATGCTTCTCTTAGCTTGAGGCATCTCTATTTCTCATTTCACTAGAAATACCATCTAACTCCTACTGCCACTGGGAAATTCCCACTGATGGAAATAAAAGTTGGATCTTTCATGTAAGATGGGATGGGAAGGTTACCAAGCCTGCCTCTTCCAGTAACCCACCAGGGTTTAAGTAACAACTTCCAAAAGCACAAGGATCATCCATCTACTTTGCTTCTTCCTTTAGCAAGTCTCTTTTTAGATCTGCTGTGGTGTAGGTGCCCAAATCTGCTGACCAGGCATACTGGACATAGCCAATCTCATCAGGAGCAGATTAATAGATCTGGTGTTTTAGAAATTGTAGCAGATGGGCCAAAATGCTCACAAACTTTATATGTTTTCTGTGGTTTTACTGATGTTACTATGCAAAAATATATATCAAGGGCATTTTTCTTTCTTTTTTTTTTTAAACAAGTTTTTCATTCAGACGATGAATTCTCTTCAAAACAATGAACCACGTATTTTCATAGCCAAAAGGGTATCTGTCAGACTGCAGAAACACTGAAAAAAAAGTATGACTGGTCAATGTCTTCTCCCCTCTAGTCTGAGACCAACTTCAAGGCCTGCAGCCTCCATTTCTGCCACAGCTGACGTAAGAATAAAGTAAGGAGATAAAAAGAAAATTATGTCTAAGACTAGTTTCAGAGTCCAAACTCAGATGAAAAACATGATTTAATGAGCTGAGTAAAAAGACTGTAGTTGCACAAGGAGCAGGTGAACTGCAGACAGAAAAGTCACAAAAGAAGTGGGCAAATGAGGTTATGAGGGGAAGAAAAAGCACTTGGTTGATTTGTTTTCCATAACTTCGAGTCACCAAGTCACTACAACCTAATTTCTCAGCATTTAAAATTAAAGGGTAGGCTTACTGGACATTTCAAAAGATCTATCCAGATTACCTAAAGCAGCTATTGCTGGGGCTTAAAAAAAAAAAAATTAAACCATGGATTAAGTGGTTAAAAAAAAAAAGTCTTTCCCAAGACAAGCAATGTGGTAACTTCCTATTAAAAGCTGCTGGCAACTATAGCTCTGTCAATCACCTCAAGGATCTGTCAAAACACAGATATAACTGAAGCAGGCTTGGGGAAAGGAGTTATACTTTTTTTTTTTTTTTTTAACAAACACTAAAGGCAACAGCTGCCTAATCTTGTTCAGAGCTATGCATTCAAAAAGGTATCCCATTTGCCTCAAGAAAGCCAGTGTCCAAACAGTGTGGGTGGGAGAGACAGCCAGACAGCACTGGGTGCTCCCAGGTCCCCCATTACGCAGAGCAACTGGAGGCAGAAAGACCAGGGGAACCTGTTAGGCAGGAGCCAAAGTTCCAAAAGGACCTGTCCACAGCAAAACGTGCTGGAATTGAGGAAATCATCCACAAGATCCACCAGAGCACTGTTAGCTGCTGCTGCCTTCAGCAGGGCATTACAGGTTAGATGATGGGAACAACCTACCCAATGTCATGGCTGTAAGCAGGAGGACAGATCAGAGACCCCTGGAGGTCTCTTCCCACACAAATTACCTTATGATCCCACACATTTGTTTAAAGACTACAATGCAGAGAAGATAAGGCAGCAGGTCCACCATAATTTATCCTGAACCGGCTTTTCCTCTCTCCTCACTCCAGGTTAGGTTTTTGCTTTTGAGATGGCTCATTGTGGGCTCCAGTACCAGAGCAAAGGCTGTGTGACCTCCTTGGTGCTGAGCCACACCAGCTCAAATCACTGTGGCAGTGCAGATATAGAGGGAAATGCAGTTCCTGCAAGAATAAGGAGGGACTATAGTCCTGCAGTGAAATGTCTGAAAATGAACCTGTGCCTTCCTCAGTGAAGTGGAAGCAGAAAGAAAAAAAGGCAAGTTAGGGACAGCACTGGCACAGATTGACTCAAGGACTTCCCACGTCTTCCTTAGTAGGTCCCAGAAGTTGGTTTCTCAACCCCATTTTCCCCTCACTGTCCAGCATCATGCCTTGCCTTAACCATCTCATGTATTTAAGGATCAAAACCATGTTGTTTACAAGACACATGGTCTGACTTCAAAGCATAGTATCATCATATCCATTCCAAGAGCCAGCTTTTGAAGGCTCAGTCTCAGCTAGCACCAAATGCAGCCAGTGAAATATCTGGAGCCATCAGAAGAGACAAGATGTCTCCAAAGAAGGTGGATTTTGTCAAAGCAGATAGAGCAGAGCCAACAGAAGAATGATAATGCTGCAAGTAGGGAGGTAGGTAGGCTGACAAGGGACAGGCTGTTAGGGGCACTTTATCAGACTGGTGTGATCCTGGCACAAAGCCACTGGTGGAGAAGATGACAAGAGCTTACATGCTGGCAGGAGCCTTTAAGCAGAGAGATAGCGTTGAGAAAAGGTCAGTCATGGATAAAGGCAAAAGCCACACTTGCTAAGTTCACAGAAAAAGAAATTCAAAAGGCAGGAAGCAAAAAGCCCTGAGGAATTCACTGCAATAGCTCAGTTTTGTTAAGGAGAGTTACAGTATCCCAGTGCTGCAGTCTGGATAAACCCGAGCTGGCTTTAATCTAGGAACTCAAGTCTCTTACTGCAGCAGCTCATCACAGGCTCCCTGAGCGGCAAGAGGAGTTAGACACTGCTGAAAACCATAATTATTGCTGGAGTTGAAGAATGCAAACCATACCTGAGCTGGCTATACTTCAAAACTAGCTCAGATACATTTATGTTCAGCTGAAACACATGCAGGAAAAATCAAGAAGCCCAAGGCTGAAACAAACCTTAGTCATCTTGTAAAAGCACTGAGACCTGTGGTTTCAGGAAGGGAAAAGAAAGGTACCCCACAAGATAACCCTTCCCTTTCCACCTCTGCTTTTTCAGACCAAGAATAGGTCACTTCTACAGATGTACTTCTGGGCATTGCCACAGAGGGAAGAGAACCTACCAACAAACAGGAAAAGGACCGTACTGACAAACATGCTTCAGTAGAAGATGCAGAGTTGCCTTGCGGGGAAAATTTCATCTTTTCTTACCATAATTTGGAAAGAACAAACCTGCAAGAAGCCACATACAGTACTAAAAGCTACAGGTAACATCACACAAGAATCACTATTTTGTAGTTTATTGAAAAAAACACCATATAAACCACGAGAGGCTCCAGTTCCCTTCTGTTCAATCACAGCTAGAGTTTGCATGTCATATACTTAGACTGCAAGACCACAGACTGGGACAGTATGACATGTCTCCTCTTATGCTTATTGACACATTGGGCCCTGCTCTCACGTCCTTAGTTAACAACCAGAGCAAATAAAGTTAGCCATTTAAGAACTATTATGCATTTATGGCTCCAGATTGAAGCCATACACATATCTAAGTATCTGCAATTGCAAACTCACCACAGCTCCACTAAGGCCTTCAAAAGACTTAAGCATGCAACTCATTCATGAAGCAGTCTGAGGGCTGCCACAAAAAGTAATTACTATTGCCCAAGTGGTGAGAAAACAGGTAAAGCAAATCCAGGCAGGTTTTGAGCAAGAATTCTTTGCCTGGCTCCCTATTTACAGATTACCTCTCATTCACAAGTAACCTCGTATGTGTGAATTTCATATAAGGTTTTGCACTGTGAGAGCACCTATGGACTTCAGCTCCAGCTCAGCACTGCAGTGCCCAGCACATCAATCTGACAGAGCCACCAAGTTCTCTGCCCCAAAAGACCTGTGCTCTCAAACACAAGGCAAGGAAGCTTTCCAGCCTGCAGCCATCCAAGCGCCAGCCAGCCATCCCTGCTGCTCCAAAAATTACCACCACAGGTGTCCTTGAAGAAAAGAGGAGAAGAGAAAAGGTGCAGAGCAAACACTGAGGCTCAGGGTAGCTGTCGCAGATGACAAATTGTGAACTACTTGAAGGGAAGGTTTGGCAAGTCTGCAGCACACTGGTAGGGGAGCACAAGCTTCAGCTATGTAGGTACCTGCACGTTCAGGTGTAAAATGCTGGGGTTGGCAAGGTCACGGGTTTTCAAGTTGGGATCTGCAGGTCCCCAAGTGATCAGTGAATTCTTTCCAAATGGTCCATAAAAAGATAAAAGTGAAAAGGATCATGTACATCTGCTGTATTTTCACTGGAAACTCAGCAATCTGCAAACTAAAGAAAGCTGAGGATCATCACACTTGTGGCTTGTTACTCACTGGGACAGGAGGCAGCATAAATGACCCAAGTCCTCAGGAATTGGAAATGTGTGTGCAAGCCACCAAGCAAAAGTGTTCCCAGCATAAAAAGAAAGTAAAAAATTGAAATAGTATATCCCAGTTATTAAATATTGTCCTAACTAGTGGGAAAAGTTCTGTCAAAATTATTTCCTTTCTGCCCAGTCACTCATCACAAAAATCAACACTGAAGACTGTAGCTCACTTTTCTTCCATCTCACCAGATGATTGGTGCCTAGTGGCTCCCAACAGACAGGACATGTTTTGGCCTTTCTCTCAACACAAACATTGAAGAGACTGGAAAGACAGCACTGGGATTAATTTAAGTAACCACTGAAACCTGAAGCTCAATGATTATCTGAGCAGAAAAACTGTAAAGACTCATGTGCTCGCACACATATAAATCTGCTTTCCCCCTTTAAGATCAAATATGTCACTGAATGAGACTAGTTATTGACAGAGAAAAGCAGAACAATGATAGATGTAGTGATTCTGACACTAAAACATTTTACAGCCATACTGCACTTGAAAGGCAGCCAAGAAGCAAGTCCCTACAGACCTTCCAACAGCTATTTGGCATCAGCTTCACTGAGGAGCTCTATCTGTACACCTCTAGCAAAGACAAACTAACAATTAAAAAATACCTTGGAAACAAAGCCAAAGAACTTGAATTAATAAGAAATCTATAAAATAAAGGCTACAAGCTATTGCCATAAATAAAATATGACAAGATGATAGCCACTAATTCCTACTCAAGGAAAGAAATTAGAATGATTGTAGGTCAAGTTGCCTACTTTTTATGGCTTTATCTCTATTGAGGAAGTATTAATTAATACTTCCTCTTCATACTTTTATTGAAGAAGCATTAATTAATACTTCCTCTTCATAGTTTTCCTGAAGGCACCTACAAAAGCTGGGTAAGCTCTTCTGCTATTTATTTCTCAGACTACTGTACACATCAAAATAAAAAGTCGAAGAATACTAGTCCTGATTTCCCAAGCTTAATTCTCAAAGGGCTCCTGGTTGAGACACAGATGACCCACTCTGGGATCAACCAGGAAGATATTCCTCTGGCAAATCCTCTGGCAAATAACAACATTCAGGCAAGTACAAGAATATATTACATGCCTATATTCAAAAATGTGAATCCTCCCACCAGACTCAACTTACTATAAGCACATGTGGGTATCTGTACCTTGTTAAATCAAGACCACTCAAAGTAATGGAAAACCTCTGTTCATACAGCACATAAAACACTATATACACCCTCACATGCGTCTATATGAAGCAACTCCAGCTGAAAATCACCCTAAGCTTCCAGCATGGAATGCTTAAGCACATAAAATTTCTTTGAGAAACACTGCAAAGCTTCATGGCCCTATGAGCCCTATGTTCCTCCATCCCCACCTTGCAGACACATCCCACTCTGCTGAAAGATGGAGAAAATAACACATAGCTAGACCCCCTAAGAAAATGCATTAAGCACTACTGAAGTCTCCACTTTTCATAAAAACACAGCAGACCTGACACCTATCAATCTTGCTTCCCGACCACAGGAAGTGCTACTTCCAAGATTATCTGTTCATTTCACTAAAAGTCTGGCTGGATGGCTTGCTTCCCTTCTCTGTCTCCCACTCTTTCCAGATGTTCATATTCATAAAGGAAGATTCCCTACAAGGCTAACATCTGGTCTGAAGACAACTGCTAGAAAAATAAACTTTTTTCTAGAGCATCTAACATCGCGGAGATTTGGAGTTATTTTTCTTCCTGTTTTGATCCACTGTTTAGCCCTTTGTGACTCTTCTTCTCTGCAGTTTCTCACAAAACTGTAATTTTCCCTCTAACTGCCTAGGATTTTTCAATCAGTAACACCAATAAGATATTTCTTTTTATCCAGTAGGATAATTGTGATAAGTCAGCAATAATGGCAGCAAAGTTTTGTGTCCTCAAGGCTTTTTCCCTCCCCACTTCACGAACAGTGGGTGAATGTGCCCTTTTAAATTCTCTTTTCTATGATTAAACCAGGGAAAAAATTCCTTCTCCTTTTTATTTGTTTTTAATAACCACTTCTGCTAATAATGTCTACGATGTTAGAAACTGTATTTGCTTTAAAATAGATCTTAAAATCCCAGTTTTCAACTGCTTAAACCACCTTGAGAACATGCGACTAATTAGGACATCCCTACAGCCCGGGTGAGTTGCTAACTTTCCACAACAGGACCAGGGTCACTCAGGTAACATCAGGCACTGTAAACATTTGTTCAGATTCATCCAGATGTCCATAATTTACTCCTCCTTTGAGCCATATAAACACTGAGTATGGGACAATCCACCAGGACCTCCTTCCTGGTGCTGTGGATGTTTCACCCTCTGCTTTGGGCTCTCAAGATTGCCCACATCAGCCTGGACCACTCCACCAGACAGACACTACTTGCAAAGCCTCACCAGGAGTAGCAGCCACACCAACTGGATGGAAATCTTCACAGGGGTGCTGACCTCCTTCTGGCTTCACAAGCCAGAGCATCTCAACAGCATCCTCAGATTTAGCAATGTGTACCATTTTCCCAAGCAGAGATGGTGGAGACAAAGGAGGCCCCAGGGAAATCCAAAGAAAACACTCGGCTTTCTCTTAATGCCAGGTATTGTTATTTCATCTGTCAGTGAAAAGAGAACTTGTTTGGGCACTAGCCCTGCAATATGCACAAGCAGGAGAGCAAACATTTAATGTCAGTCTGCTGGAATGGGAGTCAAGGGCATGGTCCAGTTCCACATAGCCTGAAGAGTGGCTGAAGGGCCCAAGGGCAGGCTGAGGACTACTGGCACCCAAAAACCATTATGAATCCTTTGACTAAAACACCTTCCCTAAAAGAAAAGCCATTAAAAAAACAGAAAGAAAAAACCAAAGCCCCACAAAAACCGAAACCCCACCCCCAAAACTAAAAAAAAAAACCAAACCACCAAACATACAGAAGTTCACTGCAGCATCACATGGAGCTTACAGGACTTCAGTTACTTCTTTAGAATTCAAGCACAATACATGAACAGGCAATGATAAACTCCATTTTTGTCAAGTTGATCTCTTTATAAAAGGATATAAATAGTAAACTTTATGCATTGCTATTGGTGCAGTACCAGGGCTCTGTAACCTCGTGAATCCAAGGATATTGTTAAGAAAAGGTAAGTAGACGTGATAAATTTATTAGGCCATTAAGTCTTCCTCCAAACAACCGGGAGAAAGGCTGCTGCATCCAGAAATCTATCTAACTCTTACATATTCTTAGCATATAGAAAGATATCCATGGATATTATGACTAAAGTGGAAAATACAACTATAGTCTGAGCAAGTGAATATTAATTAGTTTTTCTTCTTGAGCTAAAAGTTTTGCTAGACTCGCGATAGGGCTTTTTTAAAGAACAAAGAAAAGTTTCCATTAAAAAAAAACCCTCATTTTATAGCCCCTCAATAATACCTAAGACTCTGTTGCCAAATCTCAGATACAATGGCAGCACCCAGCTTGTTCCTAACGCTAATAATACACTGCAAGTTTTACAGCTCCAGTGAAAACACGGTCCTTGCAGTTTCGGTCCTTCCCAGGAGCCTCTGAACACCAGTGAGAGCAGACATTGCAGCACATGCAACTGCAAGGCAGCAGATAAGCAGGAGTTTCTGGAGCTGCACTCACTGATGAGGATGGACACAGCAATGCAACTGCCCTGCTACCAGTGCAGGAACTGAGACACTTGCTCAGCCACAGACCAGCCCCAGGTCTTCCTCTCCCAACACATACTGTTATTGCCCTTCTGCTGGCACCAGAAGGAGGAATCTGTCTGTCCCATGGTTAGCCCAGTCCTGCTGGCCACTGTGTTTTAGTCCATGTTATTGTGAAAGCCATTGAGTCACCATCCAAGCACCCCATCCTGCTCTCTGAGTGGGATTTCCCATACCAGGGCCAGCAATGGGTCCTTCAGCATTCTTGTCCTCCTCTGAAGAAATGTATGAGCCAGCATATGTACCCTCTGAAGCACAAACAGTTAGTAAAAATTGCTTAAAACTAAAGCTTCTGGAAGATACCCAAACCAAGCTCTTCAGGTAGAAGCATTTTCCACAGTCACAGTATAGAGATTTTGTAAAGAACAAGTTTGTAGTTGCTTCCCAGAGTTTAAGTTTGCAGTGGTTTGCACTTCTAAAAGAGCAATCTTTGACACACCTTCATGTCCCTTTCTTAATCATGTGATAGTGGAATTCAAGGTTAAGCTAAAAGGCTGCTGTGTTTTATTCCAACTTTTGTTGATTTGGTACCCCATCCTGTCCCCTTAAGGAAGAACAACAATAGTCTCATATTACATGGATTAGAAGTATATTCAGCTCCAGAAAATACACTACAGAAGTCATTACTCTGTGCATTAATTTAGTGCACAGGATAGTAACTTTCTTTCATAAGAAAACCAAAAATAGCTTAATAAGTTCTGATGGTAATATTACACCATTGCTTTTTTGTTACAGAAAAAAAATGCAACTAGAAGAACTACTAATCAGATTCCCTGGGTAGTTATTGACCTTTGAACGTGTGCTTCATTGCTACTGTGGCTCAGAACAGGAGCCCAATTAAAAAAGGAGATGTGAAGACCTGCTCAAATATCAACAGGAAAACACTTTGTTTCTTCAAAATATATGTGTTTGTACATTCTTTACGTTCAGATATTTCTCATCACAAGTCTCAGGTGAAATCCCAAATCGTAAGTGGAGGGATCAAGTACAGCGGACAGAAGAAAGCATGTTTACATATTAGGTGAAGGGATTTTATTCCAAGAATATAATATCCTTAAAAATCTTTCCAGATCTGGCCCACCCAGGGAGCAGTTTCAATATCAGAAACCAGAGACTGCAATAACATTCCCAGCAGTCAACATCATTAGAAAAATAATCAAAACATTTATGCTTTTGTATTTAAAACAAAGAAACAAACTTTGGAGACTACTTGAATTTTTAGAACCCTGTTAAATTTCTGTTATTGCAGAAAATTATCAAGAAGTTTCTTCCATCCTCATATTTCACAGCCAGTTTCTGCAAGGGAAGCCACCATCTGGTTGCAGTTTTTATTTTCTCTGAACACTTCAGGCTTTCCTTGACTACTAAAAGAAAAGAGAAGCCTGCCTATTACGTTTGCTGTAGCCAAGGGAAGGAGTGATGTTGCTCAGGAGGCAGCATTTGATGCCAGGAGTTTTGGAGGATACCCAATCCATCTGGGTTACACCTTTTCTGCTACACTCTCCAAAAGAATGTCTCAAATGCAGACAAGAATGTGGTAATGCTTTGACACATCCTGCTGGGGGACAAGCTGCGATTCTCCTGGCCTGCTGAAAGAAGGACAGTTTTACCATCTACAATCATGGCCTGAGAAAACAGCACCAGAATTGCTGGGAGAGAGAGCCATCTTTGCTATCATTCCCTTCACAAAAGAGCTGAAACAAAAACCTGCCAGTCAAGCCCAGGGACAGCAGTGTTTTCAGACACAGCTGACCCTTCCTAGAGCCTTTCTCTGTGCTCTAAAGGAACATTCCTCCAGGCTCAGGGGCTGTAGCACCTCTCTCATGGAGGCAGACTGAGAAGAGTCTGGGGAGGCCTTCTAGTACCTTTCAGTACCTAAAGGAAGCCTGCAAGAGAGCTGGAAAGAGACTTTTCACAAGGGCATAGAGTGATAGGACAAGGGAAATGGCCTTAAACTGAAAGAGGGTAGGTTTAGAGCAGATACTAAGACAAAATTCTTTACTGTGAGGGTGGTGAGGCACTGGAACAGGCTGTCGAAAGAAGCTGTAGGTGTCCCATCCCTGGAAGTGCTTAAAGCCAGGTCAGACAGAGCTCTGAGCAACCTGGTCTAGTGGAAGGTTCCCTGCCCACAGAACAGGCGCTGGAACGAGATTATTTTTAAGGTCTCTTCCAACCCAAGCCATTCTGTGAATCGAAACTCATCTAAAGCAAAATATTAAACCATGGCAACACACATAGAAGCTCTGTACTTAGTCAACTAAAATAATTACAGTTTGACAAGTAAAATATTTAACAACATGCCTCTTGCAAATTACAAAGACAGGACAAAAGGGGAAACACAACTGAGTTTTCATTACACAAAATGGTAAAAGTGAGTGGGCAGGATGGAGGTGCCTGAGACTGGCAGATCCATGGTTATCCATTGCATGGCCCCTGGACACCTCATTCACCTCAGTCTTTTTAAAACCAAAAATGACTATGTGAAAAAAGGAGAGCAGGACAAATGGAAAGGTGATTTAGTGACTGGTCTGGTGGCACATGATGCTGGCAGCCCAGGAACCCATTTAAGCACTGGGAATAACACCTGACAAGGGCTTCATTCAGTGCTCACCCACAGTGCTGCTCCCCGGCAAAGACAAGGGCCCTTTGAAAAAGGGAACGAGGAGCATTTAATTAAAGACCAGACCCTCATGCACAAAGAAAGAGATGGAGAGAGACCTCTTGCTTTGTCAAAGCCCCACAGCCAAGGGCTGCTCTCAGCCACCACAGTTCCCTTACAGCATTGCTTTTCACACAGAGCATACACTTAACTTGCAAGGCTGGATGACTTATTTGCCACCGGAAAAGATGCTTTCCTATACAATGGTGCTCTTTGTGGGGAGGAAGGAGGTGGGGAGACAGTACTAGCTGGCTATTAACCTTATAAATCCTTCCCTCGAGTTGCACAATGAATACCACAGATCTGTGTATTTGACTTTGCTTGCTCAAGAGAAGCTGCTTTGAGTGAAAAAAATGAAATTAAATAGGCCATATCTTTCCTTCCTTTGTGTTTTTTTTCATTTTCACAATCCATTTTTGACAACTAGTACTAGCCTTGCAGGCCATCCACAGTTTTCTTTAAAGAGCAGAAAGCAATTCTGACTCCAAGACTTCACTCCCACAACACAAGCACAAACCACATACTGAGAAATCAGGCACTTTATATGCAGTCCATACTCATTTAGCTCGTCTCTGTCTTCTCAGTCTCTGAAAGCTGCTTTTACAAATTACATTAAAGGCCCAACCCAACACTTGTGAGCAGTGAAGCTCTACTCAAAGTTGGGAGTAAATTCATAAGCACTTCAGCCTGGCCATAAGCTTAAGTTTACCCTTTCTTTTTTTCAGGCTGCAATAACCACCTCACAAATATAAAGAGTGCTTAGTGAACCTCTGATTGACTCTAGGTTGGAGTCGTAAAGAGAGGGAGGAAAAAAAAATTTAGTTTAAAACCACTGAAGTTCCCATGGTAATACCACAAGGCATACAAAAGGTGTAGTTGAGTGTGTGGTAAAGTCATCGGAGGTTTTATTACTATGAAACCTAATGCTCGTCACTGAAAAGAAATTTTCATTATATAAAGGAGATAACTGGGAGGAAAAAGAGGAATTCATGTTTTATAAATGTCTGTAGATGAATAAAATTAGTGTCCAACAGTCTACACTTCACGATAATCATCCACTAATGACTGAAAAACTTATTGTGAAAATTACCGAATCTAAACTGGTGGGGTGTTAATTTAATTTTTTGGTGGCATGAGAGGATATGGCAGGGAGAGAAAAGAAAGGGAGCACTTAGCTCCAACTCCCAGCGCGGCAAAAAAAGTTTCTCCCCCTACGCCTGGCCAAGCAGGAACAATGCACAACAGCCCGGCCCTGCCGGCTTTGCTGAATTATAACTCCTGATAGTTAGTTTAATTATTGCACATGCATTTCGTGAAAACTCAATCTGAACATCAGCTTCTAATTGGAGAAATTGCTCTGAGCATGACCAAAGGGTTATTATAAAGTTTGGTCACTTCTTTTCAAGCAATCTTTACAAAAGGGCACGGCCCTTCTGTGAAGCGTATGAAAACCTCTCAAAGATGCCCATTGTCCATGACACAGAAATCAAGTGCAAGAGATACAGAAGGAAGACTCATCTGGGAACACAAAAGGCAATGAATACATGAAAATGAGGTGGAACATCCTGCTACACTGACAGCACCTTGCACAGAAGAGCTGAAAAGGCTAAAAAAAAGATCAGCTTCCAGGATGACAAATATTAGTGAGTGCAAATGGAAGGTGTGTCAAAAAAAGAAATCTTATTAAAATACTAATGCTCATTAAAGACTTTAGTTGCAAAAGCTTAGCAAAGTTACAAGAGAGCTTCCGAAGACACCGCATTTCAACATTGGACCTATAGATTTGCATAAGGTTTTGTTGACCTCCTAAATCAACATACTAAGCAAGTGCTGGTTTGGGGATTTTGTTTATTCAAAGACTGCTTGTGTTTCCCAAAGTTTCCCTTCAGCCAACTTAAAAACCTCGATACACCCAACAATTTGCTAGTATCCAAACAACTTTGATCACCGCAAAATTGGTCACTGAGCAAGCTTTTATGGTGCAACCATTTAGTTTAAGAAAACTGCCAGAGGAGTAAGTTTAAAAGTCACACATGAATCACTTCATCCCCCATACCCTCCAGCCCTAAGATATCAGTGCTATAGGCAAGTTTCTCATGTGCTTCATATTCCTGCTGTATTTAATTGTAGGTCTAATTTTATAATTCAAATCTTCGAACACTAGAATCTCATGCGGATTTTAATCCATTCCCTTTGTAGCTCAGGTACACCTGCACCGAGCACATTAGGACTGTCCAGTCCCTGTTAAGTACAGATTATACTTTCATGAACTTTTCATTATCAAGCCAGGCTGACTTAAATGTGGAAAGACTATTCAGCAGTGAGCCTCTCCTGGTTTACATTTTACAGTCCCAGCAGCAGAAAACATGCTATGCACACTAGAGGTTTAGTATTCCCTCCTCCTCACCAGCTGCTTTTCCCTCCAGTTATTATCTCCACAGCTATCACAACCCATCAGACTGGCCAAGGCTGTGGACCACAATGAACAAGAAACACCAGCAACATCAGCAGAGGTTTGAAAGTCAGGCTGCAGTTGTGATTTCTGGGTCATTTTAGCACTTAATGATACAGGGAAAGAGAAATGTTGTCCAAGGCTCTCTGCTACTTGTGCATGGAGGTTGTGCAGCTGAGGAGACCTTTCTGTCCCTTGTCCCATGCTAGACAGCAGCAGGAGGTTGGGATGCTCCTCCCACACCACTCTGGGGCAGGCAGCTGGTCATCCAGCGACTCCATCCCAGCTGGACTCCAGCGGCAAGTGAGGCAGAAATCTGCCCCCACCTTTCTGCAAACAGCCAGCCAGCCAAGAAATAAGACAATAACCAACCAACAATCTATCAGAGCATTGTCCAGGTATTCCAATGGCCCTGGGGTGCAGAGAAAGACCCCCTGGGTAAGTCTCCCATGCACACCCCCACTGCCCAGACATGGTAACCCCTATTCCCGCCACAGCACGGAGACTACCAGCTGGACCAGAGCAACAGAAAACAGCAGCTTCACCTTCATCAAAAATACTGTGCCACTTTTTCCCCTTGACCCCACCAGTTATTTATTAACAGGAGTAAAATATTACTATTCTGCTACTCCCAGCAGGCAGGTTTTCCTATCAGCCTAAGATACCAACCACTTTTATTTAGAAGCTGAAAAGCTTTGGGACTTTTTGTCTGTGTGTTATTTGCTGCTTTAATGAAACAAAGTAGATAATAAAGTGTGAGAGAGTTCCTCAATAAGTCACACCCATTCACACATTAGGTACGTAATTATGTTGAAAATACGATTACATGCATTTAAGCAGATGCTCATGCCCACAGGCCAAGCCCAGTATTTTGACAATTCTTTAACTACCTAACTTTACACTAAGCACAAGTTGAATCAACTTAGATACAAGACCTGAATTATCAGTCTGGAAATGGAAAAAAATAAAAATCAATCAGTTCCTCCCATCATAATTAGCACAGCTAAGGTACCAACAACAGGCAAGACTCCAACAGGTCCCTGCTCTTCTCTCTTAGCCATTAATCAAATACTGAGAGGCATTTGCTATTTTTGAACTCAAATGAAAATCTTTGGCTCCAGTCTTTTGTAAGTTTGCAGCAAAGATAACCCCCCGAGGAATGCATATTATTTGCACACCAGTGAGCTTACTTATTAACATGAACTTCTAGCAAAAGTTTTGTTTCCGTATTTTTAGATGGGCCACAAAGACCTGTTTACATTCCTTGTGTGGCTTTAGTAAAGTCAAGGTCAGAATGTACCTTTCCACTGCACTCCTGGGCAGGAGGCTGAGGAATGTCACCCAATGGGCAAGGTCCAGGAATTCCCCAATAGTCAAACACTGGCCCTTACACTCCATCAGGCGACAGGGCCAATTCAAAAGCTCTTCATCCTCCATCCACCTGCAGTCAAAAAGCCCACATGAGCTAGGCTGAGCAGCTGCCACTGACCATTGCCCAACTTCTCACCCTTCTCCAAATAGTGATGGAGCACACAAAACTTTTCTGTCACCACAACAGGATTAACCACCTGCTCTGCAACACCGTTTTGTCATCTGAGGTTCAGAAGAAAATTTTCTACCATGAGGAAAAAAGGTCCATCAGTTCATTTTTAACAGGGCAGCTTGTCTTGACCTTCCCTCTCAGCACAGAAAAAATGGTAATATTCAAGTAAGTCTGATGGGGAAATAGTGAGTGACAGACAAGTGTCTGACAACTCTGCAAGAGACAAGACTGCAAATAACTAGAAATGATAACTGCATTGCTTGTTCAAAAGGACAAAAGCAGCTAAAAACATTCAAAAGCCAGATTAAAAACAGGAAACTGGGAAGCATTGAATATTCATGTTCCATTATTTTCAGGAACCTTACTCAGCTAATTTTTTAAAAAAGAAATGTATGAAGCATCCTGTTTTAAGGGTCTGAAACTCCCAGCACAGAGAGACCATCTCTAACTTTGTGACCTGTTCATGATGGCTGCTGTATAGGATGTAGATGATGTAAGTTGTACATGAGGAAAAGACAGTTTGCCTCACCATCACTGCTGCAGTCATGGGAAGTAACAAGGCCAGCAATAAAGCATATCCTCACAATTTTCCTTCTCTCTCTGTAAGAGAAGCTGTATGTTTCAAGCTGTAAGGTCGAGTTGCCTTAAATCCTAAGAAAAATTTCTGCTCTGTTGTTCTTCACAACTCCCCAGTGTACACACCAAACAGCCATAGCTTTATATGTTAGGGTTGGGGGCGGGGGGCTTTAGATTGCTTTTTTGGGGTTGTTGGGAACTTTTTTCATGTCATAATAAGTGCTGAAACATTTTTGCTTTCCATGCCAGATTTTTTTCGTTTTTCGGAAGACATCTCTACAGCAACACTGTGACACAAGCTTGATCTAGCAAGTAGATCCGAATATAAAGTGAAATATTGTTTTAGCACACCTGGAAATACTAAACCAAACTTTTAACTCCCGAGCCAAGCGGCCCCGGGAGCACGCCGCGGGCGGAGCCGGCCCGCAGGAGGCCAGCGGGCATTTCGTCCTGCAGCGGATATATTCCAACACTTCCAGCTCCTGCTTTTAACCTCACCCGCTGAAGGGAACGGGGGGGACGCGCCTTTCCAAGCAGCCCTACAGCCGCGGCCGGCAGCTCTCCGGGAGAGCCCCACTCAGCCGCATCCCCGTAACGCCAGCTGCTCCGTCCCGCCTCACCCCGTCGCGCACACCCGCTCCTGGGGGCTAAAACCCCGCGGCGGGAAGGGCCGCCCGTTCCGCCCCCGCTCCCCGAGCCCGCCGGCACCTGCGGCGGGTGCCCCGGGGCAGCTCGGCGGGCCCGGCCCGGCCCGGCGGCACCTACCCAGGCACTTGATGTGGAAGCCGCTGGGGGGCTTGAGGGAGCGGCGCGCCCAGCCCTGCCGCAGCACCTCCAGGTGCTCCTCCTTGCCCTGCACCAGCAGCACCTGCTCGTCGATCCAGCCCAGGAAGAAGGTCTCGGCCACCGCCGCCGTGGCCCGCCGGTCCCAGAAGTGCTGCATGTTCTCTCTCTTGAAGTCCGCGAAGATCTCGTAGCCGATGCGGTGGCGGCCCAGCTCCGCCGCCGGCCCCTCACAGGCACTGGCACCGGTACCGGCACCGGCCCCGCCGCCCCCCGGCCGCCCCCCCCCGGCGGCGTCCAGGACGATGGCCAGGGAGTGCGGGGCGATCTGCAGGTACCTCTCCGCCCTGCGCGGCATGGCCGCTCACCGCCCGCCGCCGGGCACAACCACGGGCATGGGCACGGGCACGGACATGCCTCCCCGCGGCCGCGCTACCTCCCGGGGCCGGCTGTCCGCGCTCCGCGCCGCTCCGCCCCCACCGCGGCCCGGCCCGGCCCGCTCCGCCCCCGGCACACCCCCGGCGCGGTCCGGTGCCTCGGGCGAGGCGGGGACGCGATCCCGCCGCTGCCCGTCCCGCAGCGGGTGGCGGCCGCAGTGTCCCGGCCGGGAAGTCCGCACCCCCTTGCAACCCACCGCTCCCCGCTTCCCTGTCCCTGCACAGGAGCACCAGAAAGGAAACGAGCCCGGTCAGTGTCGCGGCCGGTGGTTTAGATTCCCCTACGCCATCCCCCCCTCCCGCCTTCGGGAGACTCTCACTCTTCCCTCCCACGAGTGTTCCCCAGCCACACCCAGATTATCCAAGCAAGTCTCATAATTTCTTATGGTTTTGTTTCCTCCAGTGGGTACACATCTGTAGGTAACATACCCAGTGAGCAGCATTGACTGTGCCGTGTCCAAACGCCTTTCTCTTCACTCGCTGTAGTCCTGTGTCATAGCGGTACTGAAATGTGATGGTGAAGGAGCAAGTGTAAGGTTCACTCCTAACTTCTGTAGCTTTTTTCCAGCAATTTAATATTTTTTCTCCTCTGTGTTCTGGATCACCAGCTGCTTGTGAGGCTCAAGGGAGAGCTCAGCAAAACTGAGCAAGGTGCAAGCAGACCTGGAGGGGGTCCTTGCTAGCACTGCCTGGCTTGGGTTATGCATCAAGGTGGTAGGTGGCTTCTGAGCTGCAGGTGCTCGCAGCAAGGTGCTGGTTACACTTGTGAGAAGGCAGATTTAGGAACTTCACTCCTGTCTTCTACAGGAACCCTCAAACCCATAGCAAAACTGAGTCTCATTTCTGAAAAGAGTTTCTGAGGGCTTGAGTTTCTGAATGATCTGTAGCTGTTGGACACCTTGGTGGTGTGTGAACTGTGGGTGGCCTCAGCAGCAACCCTCGCCTTGCCCCAGGGAACAGGGCACCGTGGCACCTGGGACTTGGGCAGTGAAGCATGAGAATGCACCAGAAAGGCAAAGGACACAAAGAAAACTGCTGTAGAGAAGAGGGGGCAAGAGAGGAGGCAGAGGAATGGTGAGTGAGGGGAGAGAGCAGGCAGCAGCCCCTCTGCCGGGCAGCAATATGAGCGCTGCTGCAGTCACATTCCATGCTGTGCACAAACTACGTTTCACCTGTTGCTTCTGAGTTCACTCACGTCAATATCCCTTGACATATTTGGCCCCCTTAAACTATCACCCATTCGGTTCTAACCTCATTCAAATCCTGTGTCACTTTCCAGCTGGCTTCATCCAATTCCTTCTCTGGGTTTCATCCAGTTCTGTCACTGTACTGAGTGAGGAAGGTCAAATGTACCAGCACCCCAAAGAGTTTTACAAGGAAACAAGTTGTATGAAATCACTTTTCCAAAGGGGAAATCAGAGGTTAAATAAATTATCGAGAAACAGTGTGAGTCATTTTGAGCCAGAAGCAGAGTGTATTAGTACTTGGTTTGCAAGTCTCTATCCCTTCCCAAATCTCCAGCAGAGCAAGATGTCAAGAGGCCCCTCACAGTAGCCAGGAATAGTTTTAATGTTGCTGCTATCAGGATTTCAAAGGAGCTCTTTTACTAAGCTTTGCAAGAGGACCCCCGGGCATCCTCATTGTCCTCCAAACTGCTTCCCAAAGTTCAACTGAGTACTGGTTGTCTGTTGAAAGAGCTAGTCTCAGTGTGTTGAAACTACTGTCATGATCTTGTCATATTCATGTTATTCTTACCTTGTGCCTTCCTCCTCTCTGCATTATATCAGCCTTTTATCTTGCCCATCATACTTGCATTTCAGTTCTCTGGGCAGGGCTCACCTTTGTGTTGCCTTTATGTGGAGCACATCACATTGACATCTCAACTGCCGATCAGAGTCACCAGGTAACTTAAGGGCTTGGATGAGTTTTCATTTTTGTTCCTGCATGCAAGAACAAAGGAGCCAAATTAAGCCTTTTAACTGTTTTTAGGTTTTTGCACCAGATACATCCTGAATGCTTAGATGTGGAGCCCCACACTTCGCCTAAAGCCCCGAAATGGCAAGTGCTAGACAAATCAGTGATCCCTCAGCTGCCTCTGGCATGCCTCTGGCATGTTCCGTGCAGCATACTCATCAGCCTTTGGTCATGGCATCAGTGTTGCTCTCTCCATCCACTGAGTTCCTTTTCACTTCAATACTGATTTCTGAAGCAACTAGTGTGGCGAAACATGCCACACAGCCATTGTCCTCCTCCTTGCAGTAATATTTGTGGGCTGTCAATATCTTCCCTACCCTTGGCTCGCTCTCTGGTAAAGGCTAGTCCTCAACCTGCTAATAATCCTCTCCCACCCTGCTTTCAACACCTCTGCCCTCATGCCACTTCAGGCCTCTGTGCTCGCAGGCTGGCCCTCCCTCCCTGCCCTTTTCAGCACACTGCCTCTCTCCACAGCTTGCATACATGTAGTGTCACACACAAGTGTGATGACAAGGCAATGAAAGAGGGCATGCAATAATTTGTCCAAAACTTGTCAGATGGAGCTGTGGCACAAATCATAATACACTGTGTGCTAGGGGTGAGGTGCTGTCCCCATACAATCCAGTGGCAGGATTGCCTAAGCAAGATCTCAGGGGCCTGGTTCAGAAATGCCTGTTGTTTCAAGGGCCAGGGGATAGACTGTGTACAACAAATATGTACTGAGTAAACTACTCATCATTCATTACTCCCCTTTTTTTCCCCATCTCCTTACTGAGACAAACATTTTTTATCCTCAGAATTTGGAGTGTTTGATGTGTTTGTTTACATTTTGTTGCCTGTTGGTTTGGTGTTGAGTAGCCTCTCTTTCCTTTTCATTCACTCACTTCAAGGGACTTCTTCCAAGCAATCAACATCTATAGCCAGACTAAAGCCCATCTGGTATTTCCCAGTAAAAATATAAGCAAGAAGACAGTCTACAATCTTCTTATGGACAAATAATGAAAGTGGGAGAAGTGGAACTCCTAAGTGCCTCTGAAGTGTTTGGAAAGGCAGAAGCTTACGTTGCTAGCAGGATGGAAGCCCTGAAGATTTTGACATGCCTCTTTGAAATGCATCAGTGGTGCAGGAGGTCTGCAGCAAATGGCATTGCTCATTCTGGGTGGCAGCAGAAAGCCAAACAAACCTGACAGAGCTGTGTTCTCTGTCTGTCTTTACTGACCCATAGCTCAGGGGTGACATCTCTGTCTGCTGCAAACATTGCCTCATTAAAAACTCCCTGGAAAAAGAGCATTCCCCCAGAATTCATCCAAGGCCACAGAATGGAAAAGAAAAGCAGATCTGGAATATAAAGTGGTTGTGCATCCCTGACTTGTACATAATAAGGCAAGTTACACAATTTCACAGCCTACATAATATGTCAGGAAGTGATCTGCTTCAGATGCTGTACTCGGGCAGTAAGTCAGCAAGCACCTTCCAGGACAGTTTTGAAAGACTATTTCTTATCAGAAAATTATTTTTAAATCTCTCTAGTCATTTTACACAAGAAATTACACCTTCCCTCCCCCTGTCCATCCAGTGTTGTTACCTGTCAAGACAGTCCTGGATACTTCGCAGCCCAGTTGTCTGACTTCTGGGAAGAAGCTGCTCTTATCATTATGTGGGTTTTCAGGTGGTTGAAGTGCATTTGGCACAAAACAGCCAGCTAGAGGATGGTCTTTTATGATATTAATGGCAGGGCATTTTTTTGAACATACTTGCATGTACTCTCATGTGGAAAGCTGACTGAAGCTGGAGACTCACACTGGCAGTGCAGTTACACAGCTAGTGTGACACAGATAGTGTGACTGCTATCGCCAGAAAAAGCACTGACTGCAGCCCTAAAGACCAGAGCTAACAGACCTCAATAATAAATTTTGAGAAGTGTTATGCCCTCCTCCTGCCCCATTCAAGACCTACATGAGCCTGGCTAGACTTTCCTGGATATGGAGTCAATGTCAACTGGGTCTGGCTCTGCTGCTGCAGGTGTGCAGGAGAAGGACCAGCAGCAGGTATGCTGGTAACACACAGGCAGAATGCTGCTCTTCTTGTCATACTGTGAGAAAAACCAAGAGCAATCTTAAAAGAATGAATGCTCTAAGACACAGAGGTCTTGAACACTGATGAGGACTTGCACCTAAGGAAAGCAAGATGGTGGAAATCTTAAAACTCTTTCCAGAGTTTTAACTCCTTAAAACTCTTCCCAGAAATGTGGCATCCTTTGTAGGTAAATATAGCTCTACATTCACCTAGTATGCATCACATGATGATACTTATTTGCCCTAAAACATCACCTCATTTAACTTCACCCTTTTGTTTTGGTAACCAGGTTTTGTAATACAGGGATAATAATACTCCTCACGTTTGTGAAGTCTCTTGAGACCTGCTATTAAAAATCAGGAATGGCTGTTTGACAGTCTCTGCTGTGGTAGGAGCCAAGTACTTCTGTGCTCAGTCCTGTCCTGCCATCCTCCATCAAGAAGCCCTGCTCAGAAATCCTTGCTCAGACAGTGTTCCCAGTGAAGTCAATGGGAGGTTCCCGCGTGAAGAGTGATGAGCTGGGTCCAAACTAAACACCCAGCTAATAAACAGAGCAGGAAACAGCTGACTGCATCATTTTTAAGCTCTGTGCTTTTACCTGACTCAGACATGCTGGCATCAAGTAGGATCCTGGGGCCAGGATGCGACCCAAGGAAGGAGAGGAGATCCCAGGTTATAGGCAGGCGTGCCTATCTTCCTCTTCAGGAAAATCTTTGGCAAGAGTATTAAACCTTTGCAACTAGGTGAGTGCTGCTTGGATTGGTGAGCTGGTAGGTAGACTATTACGTATTGTCTGCTTAACAATAGCCTACACATACTGGGGAAGTTACAACTGACTAGGAGGAAAATCACCTCCCAGCAGACACTGAAAACCAGTTTCCACTTTACTCACAGAACATATGCAATACAGGATAGAAGTTTCTCACATTCAAACTCAGGTGCCTATGTTTAGACATGTAAATAACACAGCACTAAAACACCTGGATTGGAAAACCCTATATATTTATGTATGAATTTGCAAATAGGGAAACAAGACTTACAGATGTTTTTGGAGCAAAAAAAATTGTGTACAGCTTATTACAGCAGTGTGGGTAAAAGAGGCCAGAATAGATTCCCTGTACGGGAAATTCTTGATTATAAAGTAAAAGAGGCAAGAGAAGGTATGTTTATACCATGACTTTCTAAATATATTTTCTAGAGATATTTTTTATGTGCCTTCTAACCAATACTCATCTGTCACCTGCGATGACATTGATGATTGCTTTTGGCCAGATTACAGTCAGACAAGCTTAGACAAGTGGGGGCTTAGATTATATATTTGACCAAGATAGAATTTATTTCAAACACTGCAATTGTGCTCTTCTGAAGACATAAAGGACTTAATACTTGCAGGCAAAATGCAATTTTAATTATGGAAATGGCACACCAGTTTGCCGTCAAAAATATCTGCTTTTCATGTTGCCTTGAAAGAACTACTGAAAACACATTGAGGCAGCTCAGGCACTGACATGCAAAAAGAACTAGGGTTTGTTTTTATGATTCCCTTACCAGTAATGGAAAGAGATTGTGAATGAAATGGCCATTAATTTTCATGAGCGCTCTGGAAGAAAGAGCAATAAAATCTATTTCTCTGCCATTTTTCATATTTCCTTTTATAGCCCATGGCCTGAAGCATGGGGGACCTACTGACTCCTGAGCCAGCCTAGAAAAGGCATATGGTTAATCCCTGGCAGATCTTGTATTGCCAAATTAATGACTCCAAAGTCAGGTCAAGGAGATCAGAAGTTCTTCCCCAGCCTTGGCATTTTAATCTGAAATTTCTCTGCTTTGACTAGAATGTTTTCCTCCTACAGCCCCTTCTCATGTAGTGCAAGGCAAGTTCTGTAGGTGATGGGAGCAGTGCAAAACTGCACTCAGGAGAACAAAATTCCAGTGAGATACCTATACCCCTAAGAGTATGAAAATGTAAATGGCATACATAGGCAAAGTGAGGCAAATTCTTTATCATGTAACATGCACAGCCAAGAGCTCTAATCCATACTTGCTCAATTTTCCTGTAGGCACCCCATTAGACTGGAGACCAAAATGAGAAAATGATGACCTGCGACCCCACACTTTCATTTGTGAAATGTATTTTGTGCCTAAGCAAGAAAGCAAGGTAGGCAGAGCTGATCACTTCTAAATGAACAATTAAATGAATTCTTCTACCTTGCAGAAGAATTTAATCAGGGGCTGCTATTACAATGCCCACATGGGGGAAAAAAAATTAAAACAGAGTGCCACAAGGCACTCTGCAGGCAGGCTGGTCAGCACACAGGGTGAGAGAACCAGAGCTGGGCACAGGTTTTGTAAGCAGCCTTTACTCTGCCCTGGCAGCAGAGCTGTGAGTGACAACTAGACATTGGCCTGAGCTGAACAGCTCTGATATGGGCTTGAAAATGGTAGGAATACCACGTCTCTAACTCAAACTGGAGCTATAAAAAACTGCATTGCTGGGAACTGTATGTATCCCTGCAGGTACAGGTGAGGGACCTTCACTGGGGCCCACTGGCATTGGGGGAGCTGGCATGGGGCACCTGAAGGACAAGCTGGTGCATGTTGGCTTCTCTGAGAATCCCTTGGTGGCACAAATCTGGGGAGGCTTTTCCAGATCACAGGATGGGAAAGCTCTACAGTGATTTGTCTTGCCAATTTTTGGATGACAGCTTCTCCTTTCTGACTGGGGAAAGGGAAAGTGACTGGTGTTGCTGGTTTTGCATAAAAGCACTTTGGGATTTTGCCTTGCTTTTCAGACAGGCAGGCAGATACCCATGCTGATCTGCAGCACAGGGATACAATAAATCAAGATACAAGGAGGCTCCACCTGTGCCACAAGATTCTTGCTCTTCCTCTGGGAAACAAAGGCTGAATGATGGACTTACTCTCAGTACCTAGCCTGTGACATCTTTCCATTTTTCTGCACTCATCCACTGACCATGTCTCAGTTCAATAAATGTGACCCAAGCTTCCAGCCTCCCTCAGGGTCCCCCTAAACCAAGGGCATGCCTTTCCAACACACAGAGCTTTGCAGGAAGAGGATTTCTGCAATCAAGCATAAGAAAATGCCTGTGGGAAAGGGGACTAACCAGTCCCTACAGTCTTTGCAGGTAGGGAAAGGCTGGAGGTAGCAAAGAATGTTGGAGAGCATGCCCGCCTTGGGTTTTAATTCTTTGCTCTTCTCCAGCCACTGCCAACCTACCAGCATGCTTTTAACTCATCTGTGCCTTTTCTTGATCAGAATACCAATTTCTGGTGTTTCCTCGCCTGATACAGATGCCTCTGGAAAAGAACAAATTATCCCTGAGAAATAAACTATCATCAAGTTTGGGGGTTTTTTTCTCTTTTTCCTTTCTACAGAAATTTCTTATCCAGTTTGCTCTAGCCAATAACCTTCTCTCTTTTCACTTCACTTCAAGCCTGAAGTCACTTGCCTTTGATGAGCTAGTTCAGTCAAAGCCATGCTTGGTTTACAAATATGAAAGTAACAGGCACTTTAGGCTGCCTGCAATAAACAACTATTACTTTTAAAAACAGACCAATATCTGCTACATTGTGGAGTGAAACATTCCCTTATGCTCTCTTAACTGGTGAAGGGTGGTGGAATAGCCCAGTGAACGTTCATATGCACAGAGAGGGAGGTAACAGACACCTTCTCCAACAGGACCAGCCACAGCTCTTCCAGCACTGGTTTTGTGCCCATCGGGTGAATGCCAAGAACTGGCACACATCCAGGTTACGGTGTCAGCCAGCCATGGGCTAGCTTCTTCACTCCTCCATCATTTTCATTTCGCTCAGAGCAAAGAGACAAATATAAAGGCTGATGGGCTAGATGCTCACTGTCTGGTCCCCTTTGGCAACAAGGAATTGGTGCAAGGGGTGGCAGGGTGGATGCAAGAGAATTTATTCCTGGTTTAATAGCCCTTCATTATAGCTAAGCCTTTTGCATAAACGGCAATTTGGCTCCCATCTCCTGAACACTGTTGCCTTGTATTAGACTTTTTATAATAGCTGTAATTACAGTTGCAAACTCTGCTTTTATTTTATGGGAGCAGAGGTAAGCCTGCCCGATGTCCCAATGTTGATCCTCAAGTAGAGCCATGTCTGTGAGGCAGTGTCTCCAAGCAGCGGGATCTGATGGGTGAGTCACTGCAAAGACCTGCCAGTTTCCTCACTAGCCCCGCCTGCTCTCAGGACTGATGTCTCCTGCAGGTAATTTTAAACAGCCACCATACTACTCTCCTGCCTCTTCTCTCTGCCTTGGCTTGTCAGGATTAGACAGTTTAACCAATGACCCCAGTTGTCATCAATCTCAATATTGAGTGCACCAAGATAATACAGGCACTTTTTTGTGAAGACAGGCATTTTTGAACTATTTGTGAAACCATTTTAGCTAAAGAAGACAGACAGCTCTATTTTGTGCCTAATATTGTCTGACAGGTGTGGACACACCCTGGGATAACTCTCTTGTCATCCCGACAAGAAGGTCAAGAGTCTACATTTGACAGAATTGCCTTTGGCACTCCAACAAAAAAATTAAAACACAGCAGCATCCAGGAAAAAAACAACAAACCTCTTTGTAAACCAGATGTGCCAGATATAACATTTCCCAGAGCTTAATTCCTTTCAAATTTTGTAGCTCCTCTTTGAAGATTATCCATGGACCCAACACCAGGCTAAACCAGAAAGTTTAGCTTTCGTTTTTCTATTAGCCATTATCAGCTTACTGTTTTAAACATCTCAGGCATGGTGGGCAGTGCCTCCCCTCCTCTCCCCTCCCCTCCCCTCGCCTCCCCTCCCCTCTCCTCTCCCTCTATTTTCATGCCTTCCCTAGGGAATTCTATGCAACACCATTGTGTCTTTCCCTGCTATCCCCATATGGGGATGATCTGAGATCCACTGTGGACAAAGAGAGCAGGGGCTGGCCTTGATCACAGCAGCAGTGCTGTGGCTCTGGGGGGAGATCCCACTCCCACCAGGTTAAGAAGGCTGAGCTCAGAAAGGAAAGTTCATCAAAAGCTCAAGAGCTCAATAGTAGGACTGTAAGGCATATCAGGTAGTAGTTTAAGCTCTTCTGGGTAATTTCTTTGGCAACGTATATTTCAGCAACTAAATCTGAGCCCACTCCATTGGCAAATGTCAGACCCAGGAGAAAATGTAATTTCCCACTAAGGTAATAAACATAACTTCTATAAACGAATTTTGTCTTAGTTTTGAAATTATGTTCCCTATTTGTTTATAAAAATGGAAACATCACTGTTTTGTATTTGAGCAGAAGAGAATTACACGTTAGTAGCCAAGAATCAGATCATTTCTTTGCAGGGAAGAGGTGAGAATGAGTAGTTTTTACCTTGGGTTTTATGGAAAGAGCTTTGCCAGGGTATGCAATAAATTTAGAAAAAAACTCCTTAGGCTTTTCCTTCTCTTTGCCATAGGAAATGCTGCAAGTTACAGAACCCAACAGCAACCTTTTGTACTCCTGCTTTCACACACTGAAAGGGCACATTCAGAGATGCTGCAGCAACCAGCTGTGGTCAATCCATACTTGACTTTGTGACCCTTTTTGAGGCCAATCTACTGCTTCTTTCAAGTGCTAGATGGAAACCTTAGGGTTTCCTTGCTTCCTTTTTAGCTCACACTAGCTCATCATACAAAACACTTGAGGCAGTGTACTTGGAAAGACCCCAGTGGAGAACTGGAGGTAACCCTGCTCTGACTGGCTGGGGGCTGTGGCAATCCCACTTCAGCAGGTGGATGTTGCCTTATGGAGGGGAGCACGAACAGTTGGGTTTGCTGCTGATTTGAGCCTCAACAGCTTTTGTTTTCAAAAACCAAAAAGATCTTTTTGACATGCAGAGCAACGTGCATGGAGCCTGTGGGCATATGCGGGGCTCTGGTAGAGTCCTGTGTCTTGTCCCACATCCTTAGCTGTGGGCAGCTTTGGGAGAAACCTGAAAGCACAAAAGAGTGCAGCTGACAGCAGAATATCAACAGGAACACCCAGCAGGCACTGAAAACCAAGGATGGAAGAAGTTCATTTGCGAATGGCCTGGCAGACCCGCTGCTCCACCAGTGCTGGTTTAGGTAGTCCTAGGAGTTTGGCTTCTATTCCAATAACTTCCTCTTCTCCAGGGCCAGAGGCTAGGAAGGGAGGAAGGAGGTGGCACCCAGGCCAGGGTAAAGAGGGGATGGCTGGATCATCCCCCTTCTTGAGGATCACAGCCCCGGGCAAGACTTCTTCAGGCTCCAAAGTGGACAGCAGTACTTCACAGTCAGTGGTTGTCACTACCCCTGGTCTACAGTTTCTCAGGATCCCTCCTTTCTATGGCCTGCTGGGCTTTTCTTTCATGCTGTTTAACCATTACAAACCCCAGCATTCCATTTTTCCCTACATTAATCTTTCAACCAAACCAGTCTTCCTTCCAGCCTGTGGGGATGGGGTAGAGGAAACTCCAAGAGATCCTGATCCTGGTTTGCAGGAGACAGTCATTGGTTTTACAACCTAAGAAGGCAGGTTGCTTCCAGTAAAGTCATGCAGCAGAGTTCAAACCGCCAGCATTTGTAGATCTCCTCATATGGATAAAGTAATAAAACATCAAATTAATTTACCTAGAAATAGGACAGCAATCACAAGCCAAAGTTCACCACAATGATTTGCATTACAGTAACAAACACAAAGCTTAATCATACCTGTACATCTCTATTTCCCTCCAGAAAATACTATGCCCTCTGCTCATCGTGTATACCTCATAATTGATCGTGCATGTAACTAATTCTGGTTTTCCTCTGGCAATGAAATCACAGGTAAATCCCATGTGCTCTGCACAGCAGTTCACATTTCACCTCGTGGAGCAACCATGGCACAAAGAACATTGTGCCAGATTCCCCCAGGTGCAAATGGGCACAGCTCCTTTCCAGTCAGTGAAGCAATATCAGGTTCTTCCTACAAAAAGCATAACCTCTTAGGGAAATGTAACTAACCCAGGAATTAGAAAAACATTTCTGTTAAAATTAGCTGGTGAACACAGTAGTGCCTGGCTGAGGGGATAAGAGCATTCCTCTCTCACTACCTAAAAACTCCTTCACTGTATTCATTAATCATTCTTATCAGCATCCCTTTTGTTCCTGGGCTATAAGAGTACTTGAACTAAAGTTTCTCAAGTCCAAATCCACTCCAAGTGATGAGTATCTTCAAGGTTATAAATTATTCCAAGCACTTGTTATGTTACCTGCATAAAAGTCTTCAGTGGAGAAGCAGTGACCCTGAGAGTGAGATTTTACCAAAGATAGCTTTTGTATCACCTCCCTGCAACCTCCTAGCCAGGTAAATATAAGCAGGTGATTGTGTAGCAGATGGAGAAGAATTGGCATTTTTCTTGTTAGAAAGAGGCTGATGCTTGAAAACTGGACTAAAATATCTTTATTTTGCTTTTGAACTTCTTAATGTTGGTCCACAGAGAAACCATTGTATGGAAAACCAAACAGGGAGCTTTCTGATGTCTTTGAGTACATTTCTGTTTTCCTTCCCTCTGTGATTATCATATATGCTTTGATATTTATTATTAAACCCATTATTTAGGTGTTTTCTTAGTCACTTGTGGACAATTTTAAGAGATCAATCCATTATGAAGCACATATGTCCCAGTACCAAGCTTCCAGGAAATGCTGAGGTGGGATTCCTTGATGTCAATTACAAAACAGAGGATGTATGTATCTATATATCTCTATGTGTTCATATGTTCTTACACCAGGGTTACAGCAGGTGACTCTGGAGGGACAAAGCTCTGAGTCCTGTGAAGCAGCTGCATGGTTTTGTTTACATTTTATGGCTGGAGCAGCCACTTGGAATGCTCCTGGCTGAGGGTGCAAGACAGCCAACCTCTACATCTACTGCTCACAAAAACAGGTGGCAAGAAGATTTCTGTTATGGCATCATGAAATCAGATGGTGAAGAAAAATCAGCCTAAGTTCATCCCATGCTTCAGGCTATTGAAATGTTTTCTGTGTGGGACAGGGAACTGAAATAGATGGGGTTTTATCTGCATTTGGGTATTCATTGTTTTTTAACTGGAATTTATTTATTCACTGGCATACATAGGTATGAATACATATACATCTATGCATATATAAAAGCTACATAATGAGAACCACCTGGATTCAACATATTTCATCTAATTATTCATTCAAATAGTTTAGGAAATTAGTAGTTTAAATACTGGTTAGCAAAAAAATTGAGTATAAAAAAAACAATTACAAGTTCAAGATTTACCCTTACCTACTTTAAAATATTAAAACCTCCACAGTAATTGCTAAAGAGCGCAGATAAGACAGAAAAGTTAAACTTTTGTATGCAAAATTATTTACATGGAGAAAGTATGGGCATGATTTAAAGTAAAAATACTATTGGAAGAGGAACAGTTAGACTTTTAGAAAAATTAACTGAAACTTCAGCCTTAAGGTCAGCTTTGAATGCCTCAGTGGAATCAGATACTTCTTAGCAACTCCTAAAAGCAGGCAAAAAAGTGTCAGCTACATGTTTTAATTTACTTTCCAGGGATAAATTTCTGCCTCTCAGATATTCCCATCTCACTGAGACAATGGTAACCAGCATGCATAGCTAACACAGTTTTGCATTGATAACGCATCCTAGAAGCATGGCCATACAAACTTGATTGCCTTAGCACAGTAACATGCTCCTCAGGAAATTATATAGACATCTGGCAAGGAGATTTGACATAATTTTATTGAAAAAAACCTAGAATAAAATGTTTACATTTTGTTTAGGTGAGGTAATTTATATTGTGTTGAATGAATCTTCGGGGTGTTTTAAACTTTTATTTAAATACATAAATGCCTGGGTTTAGTTCTCCAACACTTGCCCTCTCTTTGACAGGAAAACAGAGAGACATGTAGAGTTTTACTTTCCTAAAATCTGGTTCATTCCTACTATTGTTTGCAACATGTGCTCCTTACCTACCCAAAATTAAAACTGAGCTTCACAAAGGCTGCTGTGCCCACACCTCATCCTGCTGCACTGCCCAGCCACAGCAACCACCACCATCTGCAGAGTAAACAAAGATAAATCTCAGAGCTGTGTGAAGATTGGAAACTTTCCTGAGTCCTGCACCATGCCTAGGTATTTCTACAGCAAAAGGGTGCATATGCATGTTCCCACATGGGACAATGCCAAGCAGTATTCTCTCCTAATCTGAGGCTGAGGGAGACAGAGCAAGCTTTAATCATGGACATCCACAGGCACAATCTCACAGGAGGTTCCAACACAATCTGCTGTAGAAACAAAATAAGGGCTTCCCCAGGAGTACTTTGCCCTGAACAAGCAGAAAGCTAAGGCATGTCTGACATCCAAGGTGCCAAGGACATCTCAGTTCTGGGGCCCAGGAAAGGCAGAGACCAGTTAGTTCCCTGAGTAATTGCAGAAATTAGAGTTCCTTCTAGAGGAAATCTGCAGAACTTTTTGAGGGGAAAAAAAAGTATCAATGAATACAATAGCATAAGGAGATCAAACAGAAGGTCCCAGTGCCCTCTGGAAACCAGCACCTATTTACACAGGCAAGCAAGCAGGAAGGCCACTGCCTGAGTGTGAAGGGAGCCTTCAAACAATCTTCTTGAAAAGCAGTGAGCTCACGCCTGTTGAGCCCTCTCTGGCAGCAAGGGGAGGGGCAGTGAGTCCCATTCTGCATGGCTGACATTCTTGCCAGTAGAGAGAGATTGCTGATATCCAAAAGCAGAGCAGAACAACTGAGATGAGTTTTGACCAGTTTGCATAAGATAGCGTAGATACAGGCTCATCCTATCTGAAGTCACCTCTGTGGTTTTTTACAAGCAGACAGGTGTAGCCCAGCTACATGCTAGCCCTTAAATTTAGAAGGATTAAACAGGTTTGAGGTGGCATTTAATACTTCTATTAGGTTTCTCATCTCTAGGGTTTACTCCAGCAGAAACCTCAAACCAAATGAAACTCCTTTTCCCCTTATCTAGTTCTGTCATACTACAGTACCCAGAACCATCCCTGCAGAGAGCTGTAAAGAAGCAATTCTCTGAAATGATTTTATACATTATATAAACTTATTTTCTGAACTTTCTTTAAGCACAATGATTAATCAGGATATACATTGTTTTTTATTGACAACACAACTCACAGCTACTCAACAACCATATTCCTGGTGAAGTAAGAAGTGTTATAACCACAAACTGTTTTACAACCAAGTGTGGCAAGGCAATGGAACAAAGCTACTGGGTGAGTAGGAACTGCCTCAGTAGCCCATTGAGCCAAGTGTGTGTCAGGGCACACCTGATACACTGAAAGCTCAGAGATGCAAAGCACTCTGCATGGTCATCCTGAATCTGAGTGAATAGAACACAGCCACAAGTCCTACACAGTTCCCCATCCTCCACTTCAGTTGACCAGGTAACATACCTGATCCTTGGAATACAGCAGAGATTCCTACTCTTAGCCCTAGAAGTCTCTTATCAAAACCATCCTTGGAGAAGGACTGGAAAGGTACTTTGGAGTGAGATATCCATGTTCACTGTTGCTCTCTTTTAGGCTAACTTCTTCCCTGAAAAGACATGAAGGAGCAGGAGCTCATTGTTTTTTGAAAATGGAGCAGCAGAGGATGTTTAAGGAATGAGGTGCTTTTAAGATTTTTTTTTTCTTCTTCATACTCTGGACACGATAACCTCAAACCTGAAGGACAGTCCTAGCAGAAGTATTCTCATGTAGGGACTTCTAATCTCCTAGATGAAGGCAGAGAAAGTGTGAAGAGAAACAACTTGTTCATTAGGACACATTAAAAGGAAGCTGGTAGAACCTCTAAAACCCCTCTGTAAATCAACAATCAGAGAATATTTCATGCAAGAACCTAAAAATTATTCTGAATAATTTTTTAAAAGGAAGAAAAATCTTCCTTTCAAACCTTCACTTTTCCTTAACTTCTTATAACTAGAATTTAGCGGTTGGAAGCAATGAAGAAGGAATAGGGTACTTTCTCCACTCCAGATTTTGCTGTAGACCAGATCAGAGATGATGGGAAATGTTCTTCCCCCTCCAAGCACTGAGATGGGACAAGTTCTTCACTTCTCATGCACCAAGTAGCAAAAAAGGGGAGGAAACAACAGTGCTAGGGCTAAGTCTACAGCTCAGTAGCAGTTTGAACATGTTCATCTCAATCTTTTTTCCCTGAAAGCTATTTTTAAACTAGCCTGTAAGTAGCTTCTCTTTTCTTTGATAGTTAATTAGCTTCAATTAAAATAGACTACATTTATGTAGTATACATTAGTTTGAATGGTGATCATCAAAACACAGTAAATAATAATAATAAAAAAAAAGAAATTGCACTTACAGTGAAATACATGTGAATGTATCTCCTTAAGACTTCCAAAGGGATTTGGGTTATGAATCACAAACATTCCCCTCAGCATTAGTCTTATGAGTCAGAAAGATAGTCATCATTAATCACTTCTCGAGCATTTTTAACAAGGTGGTTCCCGCTTGCTGCATGTTTTCATTCTCATCAGTCATTTACATAGCATAAAAGGTGTGCCTAGCACTTTAGAGACAATTAAGACAAAAATATTTGCTCTGTAGTGTTTACAGCTATAGTAAGATCATACAAAATGAGAGAATATTCTTTGTGAATGAAAGAATAGAAATTGCAACTATAGTAGCAAGTTTTTTTCATGGTGTGGGATATGCCTGCATTTCAGTATTTCCATATTATTTTTACTACTCACCATTTTAAATAGGAACATATTTACACAGTTCACTTAAGACCTTAACATTATTGTAACCATGAAAGTATTTCATGCCCTCCCCTTTCTCAAAGGACTACAAATCACTGTTAGACTGTTTTGGGGGCAGGGGAAGGCACCCAATTCTCCACTGAACACTTATGCTACTTGCATCAACATGTCTTTTAAGAAGCAGTGCCAGCATTGCTGCAACCTGAGTGGCTACTTAATTGAAAAAAAATCTGGAAAAGAAATGTATTTTCCACTCTTTAAAAAAAAAAAAAAAGAGACAAGATATCTATTCCATGACTGCCTCTTAGTTCACTACATTTAAGCAAAGAATGAGAAAGGCTTATTTGTTTTTCACAGCACAATTTGTCAGTCATCCTCTTATCCCTATCTATACATTGAAAAAACCCTCATAATACAACTATGTCTGCACTCCATGGAAAAACTGTATATGCTCACACATTTTTTCAGGACTTCATTCATGCTTTCCTTCAAGTATCACAGCTGTTATTTTGAACTTCAGTGCCATAGATGAATGCATCAGTCCACAAGTGAGATCAGAGCTATGAAACAACCATGAAAGCAATGCAGTTAAGGACAGTTTCAGAAGTACTCTGTGACAAGCTGTTTATTAGAACTTCACTTTGACAATAAATAAGGTATTTCCCAAGCAATCAAAATGTAATTATTTAGAAAGTTAAACAACGCAAGTTTTCACAATGCAATTTTTTATATACATAATTTACTGTACTTTAAACACCAGTTCATCCGGAGCTGTACAACAGTAGGATGTCTATTTTTTAAATTCACACAGGAGACTACCAAGACATGTCTTTAATCTGGAGACTGGGTGTGTAAAAGTAATCCCAAACCACATCAGCTCCAGGGTGGATAGTCCAACTGGTACAAATGAATCTCCGTTCCTTAGACTAACTGCTGAATTCACAATCGGATGTATGGCTTACCCAGGAGAAATAGTGCCTTTTCAGAGTTATGGTTTTAAAGGACTAGTAAGCTGCTCAACTGCAACAGTATGATGTAACCATTTGTAATTTACAGTGCTACTCCACAACCTGCTCTGCCTTCAACACAAGTGGCACAGGACAAACTTTTGTAAAAAATGATAATTTCAATGTAGTAAATCTCTAATAGTAAATACAAACTTTGCACTTAAACTGTTAACTATGAAAACGTCTTTCAGTTTTGGTCAAATGAATTAGCATTTCTTCACTTAAATACTCAAGACATTTAATATGCCTCAATAATACTTTTAAGAGTTTGACATTCAAAATTAACTTCAAAAGAATGTTCCTGTTAAATAAAGCACCAAGATTTCCCCATGTGTTTATTCCTTAAAGAAAGTCTATGAAACACTAGTTTTTAAACATTAGTTCTGCTAAAAGTTGTAATTTCAAAATAAAATTTAATTCTTATGGTTTGATCAAAGCCATGTTTCCAAAGTGAGCTTTACATATTCTGTGCAACATCCCATTTTCTTTAAGTGCAGAGGTACAGGTCTCAAAGTTATGCAGCTGCAATCGAGTTGTCATCTGCTTGACGACCCTGAGGCTTTAAGGAAATAAAGACAGAGAATTAAAAAAAAAATTTAAAAAAATCAACCAACAAAACAAAACAAGCCACCCAAACAAACTCCCCTCAAAAAAACCAAACCAAACGAAAAGCCCCACAGCCAAACAGAAAAGACAGACTACTAGGAAACTAACTTTGCAGTACACTGTGCTGTCAGTGTAGCTCTCGTACCCAAGTGTAGCACCAAGCTTATCCTTACTTCTGCAGGTTTCCAATAGTGGCACAAACACAGAGGACATCCAATTGAAATTTCAGTTTGGCCCCATGAGTACGTGGTGGAGGCCTCACCTTCCCAACTGCCCTGTTAAATGCCTTCTCCATACACATCTGGACAGCTTAGCATAAGGCCTGGCTGATCAGAGCACTGAGCATTGCTGCAGTATAGAAAGCTGATAATAATCAATGTGTAAACAGGAATGAGACTGACAGTTTCTTGGAGAAATTTTAAGCAGCATCACCAGCGATAGCAGAGAGCAAGGAAGTTTTAAAGAAGAAAAGACATCCTTACAGTAAGGTTCTCTGAAGTTCTGACAACTCCAAAGCAAAAGCAAAGAATTCTGAAGCTTGAGAATCTGCAGGAGTTTTGTGAACACCATGCTTTTGAGGAAAAATGCCTCTTCTATTTACTTAGGAGGACACCTCAACAACCAGTCTAGAAGAGCCAGTGACTGACAGCATACTCAAAACATAAGTTCTGCCTATTTCCTTTTGTTAAAACAAAATTGAAACAATGCCAGGCCCGTTTTCTAGAAACATGATTACAGATGTCTGAACAACCCATCTTAAATCATATAAACAAAGTCTTTGGGCTCCTTGCTTGTTAAGAGTCTGAATAAAAAGTGAACAAAATATTCTGGAGACAGCAGCAGTGCAATAAGAAAGCACTGTTTTGGGTGAATGGATTTAAATGATTCTTAGAAAGTCAAAAGACCTGTTTTTCATAGCATGATTGACATGCAGTTATACCACTTAGGAAAAAAAAAATCTATACTGAGTGATTCACCAACAGTCTGTGTTTTTAGAAGTTATTTAGGGAGGTGTGGGATGCTACAGTGTCTCTGAACCTAGTCATATGGGTTGCTGAAACACTTCTTTTTTCAGAAGTGCTATGAATTATGGTATTTAATTATTTTTAGCTCACTCTACTATGCTCAAAATAGAGGCAACTTTAAAACATTTTTCAGAGTGAGACATGGAACAGAACAACAGGGACAGGACAAGAACACTCAGCTCATTCATCTAGTGGTAACCAAATACATATTCCACCGAAACAGATTTCCTAAAGATTTTTCAAAGCAATTAACTCTGTTACAAGCTGGACATTTTAGTCTGTTTAGAGACGCTTGGCTTTGAACAGAGCTAGGGTGGTTGTCCCCAGAAAATGAGCAGCCCCAAGGGGATCCTTTAAACACAAGTCACTTCTCACAGCCTTACCTTTACAAAAATGTGTGTCGGTATGAAACGTCTGAGCAACTGGTTGGTGAAGTTTGGGAATCGCATCAGGTTCACATGAAGAGAAGGTAGCTGCTGATATCCAGCCATCAGAGGATAGAAGTTATATAACATTTCCTGCTGCATGCCAGGAAGGATTCTTAGCCGGATCTTAAAAAAAAAGAAAAAAGAAAGCAACAACCATAGGTAAGCTCTGTGTCTAAAAGCTCTATTTACTTTCTATTTGTACACTGGTTACTTTCTGAAGCTGGAAAGAATGCAATTAATTTACAATTCTAGTTAAAGCATTGCTTCTACACCGAAACACCATGCTACCCATAAACAACATGACAAACAGCTCCTGGTCAGACTTTTCATCTAGCCATTTTTAAAATGGAGTCTGCAATCATATATTCTTCTGGACAGACTTTACCATACTTTAAAAATCTATAAAACAATGAATTTTTCCTCTCTGTACATGAGTGGAAGTCTAATCAATGTATTCTTCACTTCCAGATAAACCAGCAGGATCAGTGGATGTGACAATTCTGTACCTGTTTAAGGCCAGAGAACATGAAGGCATCACTGGGTTCCACGGACACCTCCACATCCTGGACTAAATTGGTCTTATTTTGCAGGTGATACCTGACAGGTAAGGACTCTCGGACTCGACCAAATGATGGCAGATCTTCAGAAAGAAAGAAAGTGATTTCAAATACAAAATGTATTTTCAAGTTCCACTAAAAAAAAAAGTCTATTGCAAAAAGCAGTTAAAAAAAAAAGTTAAGAAAAAAAGATACAAGAACTAGGCATCTAAAGCAGTTCTGAAAATTTCTTTTAGAAGCAGATTAAACAACAGAATGCAACTTCATTATAATTTTTCAGCACCACTTCTTCAACATCTTGTTACAAACCTTCCAGCTGCTAAGATTGCTCAAGAATACAAACTAGGAAGTCACTTGGCTGCTCCTAACTATTTTCAGTTTACCAAAATCTAATCTAACCTGAGATACTGTGAGGAAGTCCCTTCAAAGTGTAACAGGATAGGATAGTGGAACAATCTCTGTACAAATGAAACCAAACCAAGGAAACCATTGGAATTATGTGTGTTTGGTAGGCATTTCAATCCCCCTCTGTTCTTGTGCAGATGAAGGGCTAGAAGAGAAACAGTTCACCTGCCAACAAAGATCTCCATCTCTCCAGTCTGTTTCTTTCCTGGGATGCACCCAGAGTGTGGGTGGATGGACCAATTGTTGCCATAGGCATCTAGAGAAACTTACTGGGGCAGGAGGGGTAACTCCAGCCTCTGTGCTGCCACATAACACAGGTCGATCCACTGACAGCTTTTAGGAGAACACATTTGTGTAACTATCCTCCTCTTCCCTTCAAGTGGGGAAAGAGGGCAAGCCTTGAGGCAGTCTAAGTGATGGTATGGTTTCTTTCTCTAGCCCCATAATATCCAACACCATTTTTCTGTCTTTTGCTACAGTAAATGGAAGCTTTGAGTGCTGTAAAAATTTTGGCAGTCCTAAAAATTCTAGCTGGGACTTGTATGTTGCCAAATTAATATTACCTGCATTAACATGGAGGGGAATGCTCTCTACAATCACGTGTGGTAGAGTGATGACTGTGTTAACAACAGGGACACTTTCCACAGGTGAACTTCTGCAAGAAAAAGTCAAATGCAGACCATGTTGAATATTATACAACATAAAGTATCAAGTAAGTACACAAAATAAAAGTAATTAGTAGGTCCAAAGTCTAGACAGTGCTTGCTACAGGAAGATACAAAACCTTCTTTTTGGTTTTTTTTGCACTCCTCCCCACTACCGAAAAACCCCAAACCAAACAACTCACTCTTATTCCTCAAAACAAATCAACTTACTTGCTCTCCCCATCAAGGCCAAGAGATGCTTACCTCTTCCAGGAAATTATATAACATCCAGTTGCCACTCCACTAGCATTAGTAACTGGAGGACATCGAAGGCAAAAGCACTCACTGGCACTCTCACCTGTCTGTAAGACAACTATCAGCAAGATTTTGTTTAAAATCAAAGCATAATAACAGCCAAAGCCACCAAGTCTAGAAATGCAATGTGACACAAACACAAGTGCTCAGCCAGAAAGGCCTTTGAAGTGCTTTGCGAAGTGTACCTACATAATGTATAAATCCAATAGATTGTGAAGTATTCCAATACATGAAAGGGTCACATATAAAAATACATGCCAGTTTACTTTCTGATTGGCATGATGTGTTTAATGTACACATAGAATGAGTCATTGCAAATTTGGAACTCATAAACACATACAAAAAGCAAAATAATGGCAATTCAAATTCTACACTTCTACAGCAAATTTCAAGACATCAGCATAAGATGTCTTTGATGCTTGAAAAGTAAAATGAAGATGGACACATCCCCTCTCCCTCCCAGATGGATGAGAGCTGGAGAAGAGAAGAAATGCAAGAAAAAAATCTACTGGCTTTTCAGTGAAACTGAGTTTTCATTTTTTCTTCTTTTTTCTCCACTCAAATGAACTAAAAAAAAAAAAAAGTACCTTTTCATGTAGGGAGTGATTTTAAAATAGTAGTAAGAAAACATGTTTCAGTCTTTTAAAATTTATCATTAGTATTTAAAAACAATACATCAACCAAAAGATGAACAGCTGAATGGTTGATACCTACAGGGCTCATATGTCCTGGCACTTAGCTCTTTAGGAGCATCAACCAGAAGCCATGAAGCACAAGGTGCCAGAGCTGAAGACGAAATATCATAGTTTGAAGAATAAAGGACCTGGGAAATAACTGCTTTTTGACAGGCAACCCTTGAATCTACAGAGGAACTAGAGCCTTTCAAGTCCTTGATTACATGAGTGGACAGCTGCCCCACAGTCAAGCAGCCACCCAGACTACCTCAGTGGATTTAAAATTTTGATAGAACACGTATTTCACATCTCTGACTCCACAAATGCAAAGACAACATTTTGTTGGAAGATTTTGGATCAGCTCTACTTTTAAGTACTCCATTTAACTTTAAAGCTAACATACCGCAGTTTTAATGGCTGAGATCTTCAAGATAACTTTTTAATATTTAAGTAGTAAGTTACTAAACTGTGGTAATATTTAAAAAAAAGAAGCTTACTACTAATTGTTCTTTATAACCTACCCTTCACATTTTTCAGTTTTGTGACTGCAGTTGTGGACATGGATCACTGGCCTTTGGATACGGCCTCTGTCATGGTAAAGTGTGTGCATTCCAGAAATTATACATAGCCCAGAAGCACTCAAATATTGAGTATCTTTTGATATGGATATCTAAGAAGTTGCATTTCAGAAGTACTTCAGGTGATTTCCCTTATGTCTATTTAGAATTTTGTTTACCATCCATCATTCAAGTCTATTTAGTCGACCTAGTGAAGCAGAACTACATTTTAAAGCATGCTGCTGTCCAAGTTGCATTCTGGCAAGCAACTAGAGTACTAAGCAGCTTTCTTCTATTTATAGGTCAATGAGAAAACACTATTTAAAATGTTCCTCTTTATTACTCCCAATTTATGTAAAAAATATCCTCCTGATTGAGATAATAGAAAACTAAGGAAAACTTACCATTTTCCACATACGATTCCAGTTGATCTACTGGGGTCATGGAAGCTGACAGCTGTAACTGGCTTGTTACAATAGTGAGAGGCCAAGGAGAGGCACTCAGGATGTCAGTCATCAGTAAAAATGGTATATCTGCAAATACTCTGTCCAAGTGCTCCAGCTGTCAAGACAGACACAAGCTCTGACTATTTCTAACTAAACAGGGTGTAACTCCAAAGTCCAGTGACTCCAAAACATGAACAACTTCCCAAACACGTACCTTTGTGGAGACAAATTTGACAGCAACATCGAAAGGAAATACTGTGTCTATGGTTACAGTTTCATCCTGTGGAGGTAACAAAAGGGGTGGGAAAAAGAGGGGAGAAAAAAAGTTATATATTCAAAAGTACATGGATACTCCATAGTGGAAAGAGTATAACAAAAGTACACCAAAAAAGCTTTATATATATTTATATTCAGTTATATTCACCTGGCTATTGATATCAAAGATTACTAATGTAAAGTTAATCATAATTTTAACCATCATTTTACATTCTTCCCTGGGGAAGACTTATCTTTATATATATTTAAGAACAAACATAAAAAATATTTCTTCTGCTAATAATTATAGAACTGCTTATGCTAAAAAGGGCCACCATACTGCTGATTTAGCATTTATTCTATCACCCGGGAAGGTTTCTAAGATACTCGAAATTACAGCTTTTAGAGTATTTCTTGTATTTCACAAATTTATCTACATAAAGATGCAAATGGTACATCTTTAAAACCTACCCGGTGACACCTGCAGAGGATTTCTTTCCCCTCAACAACAGTGTTGATTAAGTAAGAAATGTAAAACAGAAACATTCTTGCACCAACTGTTCCACAACGGATGTATATTGGTTTTTCCAGCTGCAAAATCAAGAAGACTGTATGAGCCAAGCCATATCTAAACCACATTAGTTAGGCCTAGAGCTGTCCACAAGTTGTTGATCATCTAATTTGGTCCAACAAGGCAACAGTAGAATGGGCATTATTTTGACCATAAGGAATCTCCTACAACGCATGATTGGATTAATGCAGTGAATGATTTTAACCAGAGCAGCACAACTCCAGCTGCTTCATTAGAGTCACTTGTTACAGATGCTTGTCTGTTTCTTAACAATACAAAAAGACAGCCATAACTGTGTAATATATGACATACCCAACTTCTAATTTACCAGTCCCAACTTCAGTTTGCTGCAAAACATGCATATTTGATCCTCTACCATGTTGAATCACACTTGCTATTACCTACTGTCCTCTATGCAGTGCGTTTCATTAGCAGTTGAAACTAGCATCCTTATTTCTTATCTCCCAGCCATATCAATCCCAGAATATACCTTATTCCCCAATTTAGTCCAAAAAGGGGATCTAGTTAAAGGAATACTAAACTACATGTAAACAGTAGGTAAAATATGCCATAAGTATTTAATTTATTGGTTCAGATATCTGAAAGTAAACTGAGATCTATCTACAAGAGTTTTTTATTAGTTGCATCCTAGTTTTTTTAAGCATGATATAGAACTAAGGTTTTAAGTCTTGACCTTTTCCCCTGGTTGCAAGTCTCCCACAGGGATATCAGGAAGCAGTGCAGGAAAAGAGTCATCACATGTATCTGTTCCATGAAGAGTCACCTGAGTTTTCTGAGTCAGGTTGGCATCTTGTCCTAGGATTAAAAGCCACGTTCATATGCACACAGGCTTACATCACTAAAGCATGAAAACAATGACTAGAAATAATAAAAAATTAATCTCAAAAAAATCAATGCATGAGGAATTAACACTGTTCATTTTGTTGAGAGAATCTTTCAGAAGTACCAGCAGAAGGTAGATTTGACAACGCCTCAATTTTTTTTGAGCTGGTGTGTTTGCACCCTTGCAAGTTTATTCTTTCATCTCTTTAGGCGAGGAAAAAAGAAATCACAGAAATCAGAAACAATAGCTAGATATTCCCTAACATATATATAACACATATGTAACAAATTACCTAACATATATGTAACACTTGCTTATTAAACTTGATCTAAGTTTTTCTTGGTACTCTATAATAAAGTAAAAAGGGAGTTTCACAGTTTTGTGATTCTTCTGTTTTCAAGAGCATGGTTTAATGATTTCACATATTTTTAAAACTTTCCTTCCAAGTCAGTGCTGAAAATACATAAAAAGAAATGTATAGATGTTAAATGACACCATTCTTTGGTCAGAGCTTAACCAGAATAATGGCATTTACTGCAATTATGTGGGATATTTTTCAAAGCAAAACAAGCCACATCTTGCCAAAGAGTTGCAACTGTGGAAAATACATCACCTTCCCTATAAATGAAATGTCAGATTTCAATTGTTCTTTTAATGAAATCTGCAAGCCCACACCGACCTTGCATATCCCATGCTAAAGAGTTAAGATCAAGCAAGAAAAAACACCCAAGAAAAACAAAGAACATCTATTAAACACTTGTTTAGGAGTCAAGCCCAAACATCCAATTAAAGAAGCTTCCAGAATACTCTACTGACTTTAATTAACCCTACAAGTGTATAGGAAATGTGGTTCTACTTCAGAATACGCAGAACATATGGCACCCTATGTGCTAGTGGCTCAAAAATATTTTTGTCTTTTAGGGTAATTGCTACAAAGAGGCATACTGACTGTAACATTTGGGCTTCACATACTGAAAACTGTCAGCAATATCTGCATAAAGATAGCTAGAACTTAGACATACAATATTTGCATTTTTTTTCCTTTGCATTCTAAGAATTACTGCCTCGGCTCTCCATTATTCCCCAAATGTCAAGTAGTTTAAAAACCAAGCCTTGTTGTCCAGGGCAGGGAAAACAAAAAACACAGGATGGGTGTGAGAGAAAACCCACAAAGCCTATACTTAGGAAACACTTATCTAGCACTGTCTAGTACTTTCAGCTCAGCAAGAAAAAGATCTCTCTTCTGGAAATAGAAAAATTTCATTACAAGCAAGTTGAATAAAAAGTTAGAAAGGAATACAAAAGCTTCCATGTTTTCTTTCAAACTTGTAAAGACTTATATTCTTGAAATAGCCATGTAAACACCACAGACAAGCAGTGGTTAAAATAATCATAACTTAGCAAGTCTGTTAGCTGCTGATCTTACCACTGGTATTTCATGATTCCAAACTTTCACTTTGGTTTGGCTTTTAATTACTGCGGGAAAGCAGTTTACTATATTTCTCTGCATTGCATCAAGAACAAGGAGTCAATTATGAGACGGCTGGATTAAAAGAAAATAACGCCAAATACCTGGCTTTAAACCTGCTGTAAGCTTGACATCTTTGGCCACTGTCTCCTCATGTGACTGGACTGTCACAATCAAACAATACATTTCATTAGTCAGGGCGGGAGGTTCATGACGGAGCTGAACAGAAATGTTCGGCACTCTAGAAATAATCCTTTAAGAGAACAGATTCAGTTATTGTTTGTTTCTCAAATAACAGTCTTTTAGGTGTAGTTTAAAGGAGGCTAAAACACCATATTGTTTAAGAGAGCTCCCACAACTGGTGGCCTATTAAACTAAGAGACGTGAGACTCCTGAAAAAACAACATCATGGGAACAACTCAGTGAAAAAAGACCAGTTTGGAACCCCAGCAATAAGCATTAATGGTTCAGATGTTCTGTCAGGAAAGAAGAAAGCAACTGCACTAACTGCAATCAAATTATTAAATTATTTTTATTATTATTAATAACTTTCCAGTTCAGTTTCTTAGGGATTCTTGTGTGATGGCTTTCATAAGAGAACAGTAACTCTTCCTAGTTTGCAAAAAGATCTAGGAAAAACATGCCTGGCAAAGTTAGGTGAAGGGGAGAACTAAAGTGTACATGGTATGTTCAAGGATCAATGCAAACTTTTTCTGTGCTCCTACCTATGTGGAGCCTCAAGAATCCTAAAGAATTGGATAGTATCCATCTTATCCCCAGTTAAGCAAAGACATACTAAAGAGCTCCTATCGAAGAAGTCCAAACAAGCCTTCTATTTTCTTAAGCAGAATGATCAGGATTTCACAGGAGACTCACAATGATACATAATGTATATATACTTTCAAGCTGTTACTCACATAGTGCTAGCCTGAATAGTCAAAGTGTCCCAGTGCACTTCATTGTCTGGAAGCTTAGGTCTTCGCTTGAAGGACCGTGCTGCCTGCAATGCTTCTTGAGATGAGGCAGCATCTCCCCCTCCTCCTCGCCAGTTCAGAATCACACAGCGGCCAGATTCACTTCCCAGGATCAAATCCACAGAAGTGATCTGACAGACACAAATTCAAACACCTATTGGTGACTTGGTCTTCTGACCACCTATTGTAGGAATATAGTTTTCCAACATACAAAGGCATAATAAATACATGTACCATCAAAAAGCTTCTGACAGCTTTGCAGGCTGAGGACCTCATCACCCCAGGATTTCATTTAATGAAACAGCAGTGGAAAAAGTTTCCACATTCAGGTGTAAAGGAGTATAATAGGTTGCGGTTTCCTACCCTCCCATAATGCTATACCATCTCTCACTTTTTTTGTTTAATGTATTGCACATACTTTAAAAAAAAAAGTTTAAACATTGCTTGAAACAATACTTCAGTTTTCGTGATTTTTTTTTTTTTTTGTGTTTTGGCATTGTCAAGAGTTTTACTCTCACTTTTGATACTCAGTTTCAAGAACTCAGACATTCAGAACTGCAGTGACTTTTTAACTGGCACCAGATTAGAGACACATTGTAGATTGAGTTCATTGTATGTAACAGTAAGAAGGATACAAAACAAATGGACAAACCTCAATCTTCTTTCCTACATCTTCAGTTTTTGCAACAAATTTGAAAGAGAACTTTCTTGTTTTGCCAGGCACTAAGCACATTGTTCCTTGTGATGACTGTTCTAGAATATCACTTTTCTGATAGGCTTCTTCCACAACACAGTATTGGTTGTAATCCTACAGTGGAGGAGTGGGGAAAAAAGCTGATACATTCAGACTGAAGACATCTTTAGAGAGTAACGGCAATATAGCAAATATTAAGGCTCTGTGTTACTGGATCAAACTGTATGGGTTTTCCTACTTTTCACAATATCAGTTAGACTAGCAAGTAATTACAATACAATTCTTTGACACAAGATATTATATTAATGTAACTTCATGAAGCACAAGAAATAAGACATTAGGATGATCCTTCTGAAACTTTAGCAAGCTTCATAGTAAAAAAATAGATATAACAGATGAATTAATCAAACTGCATTTCAGAGCCTTATTGCAGCATCAATATACTTGTCAAAAGTGACAGATAATGCATAAAAATCCCAAACATCTTTCACCTCAAGTATTAACATGATTTTTGGAAAAAACATTTTCAAATTTTTTTTTAATGTTTAAAACCACTAAAATATTATTCCATTTTTGTTATAAGTTTCTATCACTAGGTCAGAGATACTTATAACATAGTTACCTGATTATTGAAACTGATGCAGAGCTTTGAAAACCTTATAGGATGAGGACAATCAGCTCTCAAGTATACATCAAACTGCACAGGAACATCAACATGAAAACTAGGAGCAAGAAATTTTGCTTTGCACTGTACTGTAATTAAAAAAAAATAAAACAAAAAAATAAACAAGAACGTGTTAAACATAAATTAAAATGTTAAATTCCAGAAGTGCTCTCTTGAAATAATTGTGGCAAGAATTGTTCTGAGTATACTCTTAAAACTCTGTTTTGCAAGTGGGACAAATTTGGCTACTAACACTGTCACAGAAAGCTACTTTTCAGCACTTGGCCAAAACCTCTGCAGAGGAGAGGAGATGCAGATGTCCAGCAGAAAACAGATAATCCTTTACACTTGGATGTCACTCATGACCCCTTTCAATGTTGAGTATTACTTTGCACACATTCTGCCCTCTTTCCTCAGAAGCCTATTTCAAAGCACACCAGAGTGGCAGAAGTCTTTCAGAAAGCAGGGAAGTCCTCTATAGTAATGCGTATCAGGGATAAAAGATCACTGACTTCTCTCATTATTTCTTATCCTGCTGATTTAAACAAGGAACAGAGCAGTGCTCAAACACTGCTGCTGGCTTTAATACATCCTTCATATTTTCTTCCTAATTAGTTATTTTCAAGGAATAACTACATCAAAATTTATGATTTGGTGTAAATTTGCTTTCTTACTTACCAAATGGTATAAAATCTTGGACTTCTATTGTAAAAATATTACTGCCTGCCAAGGAAACACGGTCAGCCCACAATTTCTGTGATGCCTTCACAGCTGCAGCATCACAATCAGGTTCAGGATCAGGGCTTTCATTCTGTATGCAGGCAAAAGATTGCAAAGAAGACTAAAAGGTTACCAGACATACAGGTTACCATAGGATTATTTAAAAGGGTAATAGAAGTTCTGCCACTTACCATTAGAACTTTTATGAGATTTTTTTCTATTCGAGATTTCTGATCTTCTTTAAGAGTAGATGCTAATAAAGAGAACAAAACAACCATTACAAGACAGGAGCAAGGGTTTCTATATTTTTTCTTTTTAACTCAACAATAAATCTTCCCTTCAAATTGCATTTTTCAATTAACAAATTCCAGGGAAAAAAGAATTCTAATATCCATCTACCAGTAATGAAGGACATTCCCATTTGAAACTTTTCCTCTTACTTTCACTGGAACCAAGTATATTTTTTTTGGTTAGACAAGCATTTTGTAATTTATTGGAGCAAAGCCCCAGAAGAATAATACCTTCTTGTTTATGTTTAAAAACAGAAGAAAGCATAGAGAAGTCTGGAACATGCAAAGAGGCCAGCTCAGACAATACTAGAGAAAAAAAACTACAGAAGGTGACAGGAAGAAACAAGAACTATTTAAAACAAGCATTCTTTTCTTGAAGAAAGGTGGTTTTGCATAATTTGCTATTCTTCAATACCAAGCAGAGTAGCCTGGCTAGTGATAAGAAGATGCAAACCTATTTTTACCACACCTGCTATAATAGTGGCGTATCAGTAATTCAGGGCCTAAAAGGATTATTTCTGCAATGTCAAGGAGCCAGCATTACATGGACCACAGTGCTTGCATGGTTACTGTGCAGCCACCCTATGCCAAGCTTTTTCCCTAAAACATCTCACATATGTATTTCAGCAGCAGAGTTCAATAAAAAGTCTGGGAGAAGCATATTTGGGATACCAAAGTCCAGAAAAATCATGTTAGCTTTGTTACTAGGAAAGATGTTTCTCTCTTTTAGCTATACTAGAGTTCTTTTCCATCCCAAAGCTCAAGAACTTCCTGTTACATTATTTGAACAGTCTCAAATGAAGCTCTGTGTCTCAGATATCCTGACACAATCTATCTGAATGCAATGAATTTTGTAATAAAAGAGACAGAAAACAACTCCCAGCATACCACAGGAAGTAGTAAAAATCCAGCACAAGTACACAGTTATTTTGTAGTCAAATAATTTGAAGTATTGTAAACACTGTGTCTGACAATGATTCGTCATATTTCAAAATACAGGTACTTAAATTTTTCCATATAGACTAAGTGTATTTCTTAAAAGAATACCTCTACCCAGTAGCTCTAACGAGTATGTTATATAGTCTTTCAGCTGGGCCATCAGATATGAACATTTGAGTGCTGTTGTCAATATGGAAGTGAGCAGGGTCCACCATCCTTCACTGCGATATTCACACATAACGTAATCCAAGAGCCTGCAACACCGCAAAATTGAGAGAAAAAAAATTATAGGCACCAATAGTTTTTAGAAGCTTGCATTTATTTGGTATCATTAATGAAAAATTCATCTTCACTCATACAAATGCTAAATAAAAGTCAAGTCTACTGTTTTTACATGGCAAGGATTTATTGAAAACAGCATAGAATTATAATAAGGAAACACATTTATTCCCTGAATTTTCTATTTCAGGCTAAAAAAATTTTCACAATAGAACAAGGAAACTCATCTGTCTTCACATAAAGAACTAGCACAACAGCAACTGGACAGAAATGTCTGAGTCCAATATTGCATTAAAAACATGCCTTACTATTGAATATGCAGTAAGTATTTAGAAAAACAAACCAAGCCCCCACAATAAAGTCCCCTTCCAAAATGAAGAAATTTAACATTCCTTAAGACAAGATGTTTCTTTTCTCTCTTATCTCCTATTCCCTGCTCACTTCAAGGGTTTCAAAGATCCACAACACATGCATCCATCTTTATCAGGCAAAACCACACACCACAATATGCTCCTAATACTGACCACTGCTTGTTATTACTAGCAAAACAGAGAAGTAATTTTTTTAAACTCTTCTGAACTGTTTAAGACAAGAATTTCTGCCTGTTTCAGAAAAATCTTACTAACATTAAAAAAATACTTTTTCATGGAACAATCAGGTTTGACACAAATTGATCCTAGCCTATCTTCTCTTTCATGGAAAGTCCAGACAGCTACTAGCAACAGTAAATACATCCCTCCTACATCAAACAAGAGAGACAGACAGATAGCACTCAATCAGTGAGCTAGAAATAGATAATATTTGCCCAATATGGCAAATTTCTTCAACAGCTCAGAGCAGGAAGTTTTTCTGCTCTAATAACTGATTGATCTTTTTTGCTTTCTTTAATATAAGTGGGGTTCATAGACTCAATAACTTGTGCTTTGATCACATCCAGACACAAGGTGCATCTTACACGAGCTTCCAACATTTTTCCATAGCAATAAGACATGGAGTGTTAGCGAAAAGATAGCATGTAAAAGAAGCATTCATGAATGATACTCACTTCAAAGCTTTGGCATAATCTTTAGCATAGTAATATTCTTCTCCCATTTGAACCACTGATAAAAGAAAAATATTCCAGATCACTACTGAAAGCATTTGCAAAATTAAATTTAAAAAATGCATCTGTTTATCTATACTCACTCAAATGACTTTTCATTCTCGGACATTTGTATTTCTTGAACTGTGCAACAGCATTACTCAACAAAGTGATTATTAGCTCCTAGGAGAAAAAAATGTTACTGATATCATTACATATGCAAACATTAGGGTCATGTTAAAAAAAACAGATTTTTTTTTTAAGAATAAAACTTACCGAGTGAAGGACATTTTTCTCTTTTAACTGTAGGGATAAAATCCCCATCTTCTCCTTTTCAGGATCAGAAAGATCAAAGCCTGCATAAGACAATGAAAAGATCCATAAAACTGGAATTCTGTCCAGACCCAAAGGGAATTATTTACACTGTGAGCAATATGCAATGCAAGCTTCAACCCAAACACACTCACATATTCTTTTACCTCAGAGGCAGAGATATCTCCCTAGAATGCAAATTCTAGGACACAACTATCTTTCCTCGTGTTTAAAAGACTCTACCCCAAACCAGCAAATTACAGCAAAACCACCTAGTCCTTATACTACATCTATTTAAAAAGTCTATGTTAAGAAAAATTTGTAACCCTTTTCCAATTTGATCTCAAGTAAGGATTCAAGCTTGTATTTCTGTAGCAGTAGAGAAAGCCAACATATTAAGAACAGCATAGGGCTTTAAAAGACTACAAACTCTTACTGGAATAAAAATAAAACCCAAACTTTACTCTACTAATATGTAAAGTTTCTCTCCATTTTAAGCTGTGTTTCCAGCTGACACCTGTTCAAGTCATACCACCAACTAACAAGAGAGTGAGACCTCAGCCCTGCATCTATCTCAGTGGAAAAGGGATTACAAGCTGATGCCCACTAAGTCAGCTGGCAGGATCAGCAGCTAAATAAGTTTGTCCAAACCCCACAGACACAAGACACAGAAACATACTTAATATTCCTTGCCGCCATGGTCTTTGCCCATAGAAGTCAAGCACTCCAGTTTGTGTTTCCAGGGGATCTGGATTGGGATACGTCACAGAGGACTGTAAATTCAGCAAACATAGTAATTATAAAAGGGTTCATGCTACATTTTCTGCCAGGCAAGTGTCAAAAAAAATACAAAAACAATATCCCTCCCCCATAAACTGATACTAATGTTCTTGTTTCTCTGCTTTCTGTAAGTCATCAGACACAGTACAAATATAAGTATACTGGAAAAACAAAGTAAGTTTCCAAGTATCCAGCAATGTAGAAAGTATACTTAAAATTAAAAAACGTGTCAGAATTATTTCTAATAAAATAAATACTAATGCATTTGCTCTGGGGTAAGCTTTTCCATACATAACAAATACATATAATGTTAACACGTATCAGAAAGACATATATCCTTTCCTTGGATTTCATTTACACATACTACAGATTATTCCACTTCCATTTAAGATTACATTAGCTAATTCACTATCTGGTTAATTACAAAGCACTTTTCCCCTCCCAACTTACATCATGGTTACAAAGCATACTTGCTAGTTGTTTCCGTTCCTGTGCATAGTAGGCTGCCTGCTGGTAATAGAAACCTGGATTCTGAGTTTGAATTGCTGTCAATCCCAGCTTAATTGCTTCATCAAACAAGTCACCAAAAGCCTGAAACCTGTTAAAAAAAAAAATTCATAACCAAGATTATGTACAGAACAGAAATTTGAACTGAAAGACACCCTACAATTAAAAGTTCTGGTTACTCTCAAGACAGATGATATTTCTCTGAACTTTTATATCTAAATTCTATGGCTGTGTTTGTGTCATACTCTGTTCATTCAAAGAGAAAGGTAGTCAATGATCAATGCAAAACAGAACAACACTGTATTTTATGTTCTTGTGTATCTCTTAGATAGAGAACTAAGAATTTGTATTTTGTCTAGACAGGTACACCTTTTGAAGTTCACTGTTTATCTAAAACTAAGCCAGAAAAACACTACTAAGCAAAAACATACTGTTTAGACATCCAGGCAGCATGCTCAAAAGCCAGTTCTGCACTTCCTATTTTTTTCTTGCATAGGTCAATATGCTTCCTGAACTGTGCAATAGCATCCAACGGAGTATTATGCTGAAAACAGAGGCGACAGATCTAGGAAAAGATAAAAGTAAGTTGAAAAATCACTGTTAGGCTGCTAAGGATTAGCACTCAAAACACCCATCCCCCAACTAATTTTACGTATTTTTGAAGTGCAAAAATTGCATAAAAAACAGAGGGAGAAAAGTAGATGTAAACAACAATGTACTACACCTGAAACCATGTGGTCCTCTATTTCACCTAATGCTATTTATCTTCCCCTTCTTCCCCAAGACATCAATGGAAAAGTGCATAACTCACTGAAAAATGTAACAGAATTTCAGAGCCTCTAGAAAGATTATTTTGAAGCCTGCAGTCTGCAAATGGAATTTCATGGAATCCAACTCCAAAATTCTTGTAAATGGTGGAATAGTTTACCTTTACCTAAAAGTCCCCAAAATACCACAAAACTATGGACTGATTCTTAGAGAGTTACTTTCTTTCCCCTAACAAGCAGTAACTGAACTATATTGACCTAAACTTTGTAAGAAGACAAAAACATTCAAGGAACAAGCAGCCCTGGTGTTCGTTCTCCCTGCACAGTGTGAGAGTTAGTCTTTCAGAAGACTGCATCTCAAATGAACTCAAATCCTTCAAGATAATCCCAAACTTCAGCTAAGGATCTTTCTTTTGTGTGGAATTCAGAAGTTTGCAAGTCTGAGCATAACTGGTATTCCAATGACAACTCTTTCTAATCCATCACTGTAAAAGCAACATAAAATGGAATTTTAGAACCTTTCCCCAAAGATGCATCAAGTGTTTTCTTTTAAGTAACAGTTGTCAAAGATTAAGAAGTACAGTTCTAACCTTATAATTTATAAATCCTGCCATGGTCTTGATTTCCAGCATGTTTGTTTCATGAGCCCTCAATTCATGCACAAGATTATATGCAGTTCTGTAATTCCTAAGGAGGAATAATTAGAATTAAATCACACAAGATAATAAGTTCCAGCACTGCTGACAGCGAAAACCAGCCTTCCAATCAGACCATTTTTCCCAGTCAAGAACTTGCCCCTTCATGCATGTTTCAATAATTTTGCATTCAGGGAAATATTTGTCACAGTTTATGTTGTAGCACTAATTTGGGGTAGAGAGGGTGGGGGAAGATTACATGAGTCTTACTTGAGAGCATTCTGTGTATCCTGTTTCAGCTCACTGAAGAAGGCAATTTTGAACTGGTGTCTAACAAACAAAAGCTGCAAAACACAACCAGTGTACATCATTCACAAACATCTGAACACACCTTGTTACCTACAAAGAGATACAGGTAGTACCTTCAGAGCTTTACATAAAAAGCACTTGAAAAACTGTGCAACTGTTTCCTAATAGTTCTCTCTGCTGTCATGATGCAGCAGTTACCTTTCAACAGACTGAATCTATTCAAAGCCTGATACCCTGGAACAAGGGAGAGGCTTTGTAACACCCCAAAATCCCTATACCAATAGAGTTGATTGTGGTTTGGAGCACACCACTTGAATTCCAACTCCCACTTGGATTCCAGCTTCCAAGAGAGGGAAGCTGGCAAATGTAACAGAATATAATGTATCAGACTGGATTTGAAATGCAAAAGTTAAAAAGCAAAATTATGTGCAGCTTTGAGTACATAAAAATATCCATGGGAAGCACATCCCACAACTTAAGAAACTACACTCAAATAGGTATAAACCATGTAGATAAATGAGAAGTTTTTCTTTTTTTAATCTGAGAACTTAATTTTGGGCTGCAGCTCTTTTAAGGAAGATACGAGGAAGACAAACATAACAAAACCAATCAAAATAAAAATCAAAAGTTTAAATTGCAGAAAATAAAACCAAATTTACTTTCTATACTGAGAGGGGACATATCAAGTTGGAAGAGGGGAATAAAAACGTTTAAGCAACAAACTCTTATTTTCATGTTTTAACATGCAATATAACTTGCATAGTATTTCAAAAATAGGGTAACATTACCTGATGAGTGGTTTTGTTCAAGAACTCCTTATGAGATTTTACTCTTCTTATTTCTGTATAATAGTAAGTCTGTGCATGCTCATAGAAAGCATTTTCCAACCTGCAACAAAGTTGCTCATAAGTTTCACAAAGTTTCTCACACATACAAAGTAATTCTGATGTTCTTCAAAATAAGTTACTTTTAATCATGCTCATTTTAGTGTTGCCAAAGAACCTTGCGGTATTACTAAACTCCTCCTTAAGTTACCACACAGGGTAAGTCTGCTGACAAAAACCCTTCACAAAGAGGTAGTAAGAAGTAGAACAAGTAAGTTTGAGGGCTTTATATACTAACTTCTCATACAAAAAACTCTAGTATTTAGTTTAAGAAAGTCTGAGGGTAACATATTCTGATTTTTCAAGGCAATACTAAGTGGAGAGACATCCCTACGTCAAAGAAAGCAAACCTTGCTGAGGCTCATGGAAAATGTCTGAACAGGATCTTTTTTGCTGGACAGTGGGGGAAAGAGTGGGAAGGAAAAAATAGCAGTAAATAAAATCATGAAGGTACAGAGTAGGTTTCATCATTCTGTCCAAACACCAACAGCTACCTGGGTTGTAGAGGTAACAGTGGAACTTGTGTCTGCAAGAGAAATAGCTCAAGGCAACTCACAGGGGAAGAAAACAAAGAGGACAAGAACACCAAATGGAATATGAGACTGAGGAGGATCTAAGGAGCATAAACTGTCTGATCAAGCTGTAAAGTCAACTGGAAAAGATCAGAATCCAGGAGAATGCATGCAACAGCACACACACATGCAGGAAATAAAGGCTGAAGTACCAATTCTGTTATTCATTCCCGATTTAGCACTGAAAAAAATATGACAAGCTAGAAGTAATAGTTACTTTATTTTCCAGTGACACCTTGTGAGCAGCATGGATACAATAACAGCATTAATTTGTGTTGAGAATTACACTATTTATACATAAATATGAGGGTGAGAGAAGAATTAGCCTCTCGGACTGTGACCCCTCCTCTCCCTGAGAATATATGGAAAAATTAAAACTTAAAATTACAGAAAACCATTATTTGCCTTAGTTTGAGCCCTTCTTTTTAGATCTACACAAGACTGTGTGTTATCTTCCCTTAATCTGTTTTTGAAAGGCCTGCCTAATTTATTTGAAGTTGTAGTCCATGTAAATATTAAAACAGAAAGCACAAGAAATGTATAAAATGACAAAGATGTAATATTTGCAACCAGATAGATGGCACTTAGCAAAAATAGAAAGAGAAAACCACGCAGTCAGGAAGCTGGGGGGATGTGGGGGGTGGAACCCAAAGCCTGCTAAGAGTTAAACCTAACAACACATTTGTAGGGAAAATAATTTAGAACCAGCAGGGCCAAAACCACTGTAGAAGTAGAAAAGCCCACTTTACCTCTACCTGACTTGAGGAAGGGAACATCTTGGGATATCAAATAATATTTCTATAAAAGCAACATCTCTGTCATTACACAACGTCACAGAGAAATGAAATTGTGCGGAATTCCTCAGAATAACCTGGAGAATTCCAGCAAACAGGTAAAGCATTCACTGCTGGTCTACAATGAGCGTGCCACATAGCAATCATCTCAACCTATGACCTGTCTCAATATCTCCGTTAGAATTGTGGAATCATTTAGATTGGACAAGAACTTTAAGCTCATCAAATGCAACTGTCAACCTGTTGCCAAGTCCACTACTAGCCCATGTCCCTAAGCACAGTATCTACATGTCTTTTAAATACACCTTCAGAAATGGTGACTCAACCACTTCTCTAGGCAGACTGTTCCAATCCTTGATAACCCCTTTGGTGAAGAAATTTTTCCTAATATCCAATCTAAATCTCCCCTGATGCAACTTAAGCCATTTCTTCTCATCCTACAGCTTATTACCTGGGAGAAGAGACCAACCTGTACTCCATGAAGCCTTCTTTCAGGTAGCTGTAGAGAGCAATAAGGTCTTCCCTGAGCCTCCTTTTCTCCAGGCTAAAGACCCTCAACTCCCTCAGCTGCTCCTCATAAGGCTTTTATTCCAGACCCTTCACCAGCTCTGTTGCCCTTCTCTGGACACACTCCAGCAACTCAATGTCTTTCTTGCACTGAGGGGCCCAGAACTGGACATGGCGTCACATGGGTTTCCATCCACTATCTCCACTGAGGCAGCAGAATGAAGGCCCTCTCTCTGGCACACCAATACTGGCATGCTCACCTCAGGCTTATCTTTAGTGAAACTGGTTTCATCCCTTTCCAATTTAAGTCTAGTTCAAAGCTCCTTCAGCGAGCTCTGCTAACTCTTGTGCACAGATCCTTTTCCCCCTTTGACATAAGTGTACACCATGTGCTGCCAGCAGGCCTGGTGCTGTGTAAGCCAACCCAGGGTCAGCAAACAGAGCAAAACAGGGGGTTACAGTCACTTACCTTATAATATAGCCAACAAGATGATCAGTGTGCGGGAGTACAAAGAGTGATTTTCCAGAAAGGTCACAAGCATTACATAAAGCTGCTGCCCTCTCTGATGCAATAACATCTTCCCCTAGTGAAGTCAAGGAAAGCACAAGTAAGTGGTATGTGGTACTGCAATGTCAAACAAGCTCTAAAAGCTTAAAGGTCAGCTTTTAAAGCTTTTTTAAAGCTTATGAACCTTAGGTGGACCTAGAGGTCTAAACAGTACTGAAAAATCTAATAAAGACAAAATCAAGAGCACATTCTTTATTACTTCTTTCAAAGTACTATATGCTTCACCCAGTAGAATACATTGCAGAAACTTTCTAGGAGCTGATAGAAAAAAGTTACAGGTATGACATAAGTTTTTCATCTCTCACAGAATTAAATATCCTGTACCTTGATAAATACAATAGGATCCAGAAATGACAAAAACATTTAGTAGGTAGAGCCAAAAAAAACCAAAAAATGGTTTGCCAGATACTAGAAAGCACACAGGAAGCCTCCAGAAATGTAAGGTTAAAGTGTATCACTTTTCACAGTTCCACATGGCTTTTAATTGTATCAATTAAAACCAAATCAAGATGAAAAACCTCTGTAGGTACCAAATACCCTTCTTCTAAGTTCTCAAGTGCTTTAACTGGTTTTCTTGATCTCTAGCAATGTTTAAAATGCAACTTGATTACAAGGCAGGTCATATGAATTACCATACAAGCCATCTTTGGTACTGTGTATCAAAAAACACACTTGGTCTTAAGAGGGAGAAGTCAGGGATAAAAGTATCGAATGTTTAGCATCAACTGCCCTGAGTGCTCTTTTTATCCTTACACTTTCCTGCAGTCACAGTGCATTTAATGAATGTAGATGACATTAGATAAAGAACCAGAGATAACGTGACAAACCAAAGTCAGCTCAGTCCACTGGGCCTTCTGAAAAATGAGAACTCCACAACTGTGCATACAGTTTTCAAGTACCTGGAGGTAAAGGTGTTTTTTTCTGAATCAAAACCACAGCAACTTTGGTATTTCTTCCCTGCAAACTTTGCCTAAAATAAAGACAACATGGCACAGTGTCAAGGTTTCACTTCTGATTTCTGAATAATTAGAACAAAATAAGATTTCAGTCTAAATGGAAGCACTGGAAGAATGTTACAAAGGAGAAAACGCCAAACACAACAATATGTTCCATCATTCAGAGAATGCTGTCTTCCCTCTTTTGGGACAGAACAATTGTGATGGGTTTAGCAAGTAAAATTTCAGGGGCTAATTTTACTTAAGTAACTTTTACAAATAAACTAAATAAATTTTAAGTTTTTTACTGTGAGTTGTATATTAAAAAGCAAAACTCAAATTCCCCTTAACTTGAGCTTAGTTTCCCTTTTTTGTGTTTAAGAAAAAAAATGTTCTAGAATGCAAACAGATTCTGCAATTCCCACTTATATTAGCTTGCAGTACATTATGAACCAAGTGAAAAAAATCTACCTGACAATTTCAACTCGAGTAGCACACTCCAACTGTTTTTCCTTCCATTGTGGCTCATCCCAGTCTAGTTCATAGAATACCACCACAAGTGCTGGAACCAAATTCAGGTGTTTGTTCATCCAACCAGTCTTCAGGATTCCTTTTGGAATGTACCACTCATAGGATGTCCTCTGAAAATATTGAAGGATATTGAAGCAGAAAGCATCAAAGCTACGAAAACTATGAAATCCATTTACAAACATTTATAGCAGGAGAAAGAGAATTGCCTCTACATTATTGTCACTCGAGAATATGTTTGTCATCTTTCCTTTAACACTGTTCCCCTCAAGCCTTTGCTTTCTATTGAGCCATATCCCTCAATAGCTCCGGCATCAGGGCTTGATGTCTGAGATATCAGCAGCAAACAAAAACAGATTCCAGGAAGACTGGAGAAGAGGGTCAGGTTCAGGAGCGTGTCTCATATACTGCCATGAAATACTAGACTCAGGTTAAAAAAGGGCTCCTAAAACAGAGCAAGGATATACCACTTTAGATTGTCTTTGCCAACATCACGGAAACGTGCATTTTTCCAATAGTTAAACTCATTGATACTGCTTATTAACTTGCCACTGCAAAGCAGAGAGAATAGCAGAGATAGTTCTTCCGCTGTGTTTCCCTTAGTTTAAGTGAAACATTTTGTAAAAAGACCTTTATAGGTTAGGGTTTTTTTTTCAAAATACACTAATTCTAAGTATGTAGTTTCTCCAAAGTTAAACTTTGGGTTTAACTAAAGCTCAAATTTTACAAGGTACCTTACTGCTACGCAGAATAGTAGCAAGTACTTTAGAAAGTAAGCCATACAGGCTTTCTCTGCTTCTGGCCCACGAGCTAAGGCACCCCGTTTTCCTATGCACCCACAGCCCTCGGTTTCCCCTTGGCCCTCACAATCTCCCTGACGTGAAGCTCCCAGCCCTCCCCTCCAGCAGCGGGGCGGAGGCAGCCCGGGTCCGGCAGAGCGCGGTGCCCAGCCGGCTGCACACCGAGCGGACCGGCGCTCGGCCCTTCCTCCCCCACAGGGACCTCCGGCATCCCGGGGCCGGCTGTGCTGCTGGGCAGCGGGCTGGGAACCCGCCAGGACGGGGCGCAGCCGGGGCCGGCGCCGCTCGCTACCTTCGTCCTGCACTTGGGGTACTCGTGGTCGCCGGGCAGCACTTTGAAGGAGATGGGGACGCGGTCGGCTCTGCGGTTGGCGCAGAAGGCGTCCCACACGGCGCGGTGCACGGCGTTGTACACCACGTCCAGGCCGGTGAGGGTGACGAACGCCATGGGCCGGCAGCATAGCTCCACCGGGAAGTCCCAGTGAGTCGGAGGGGTCATCCTGCGCCCGGGACGGCGGCCTGCGAGGCGGCGGGACGGCGGCGGGAGGGCGGTCCAGGCCGGCCACAGGAGAGCCCCGCTGTCCCGGGCCCGCGCTCCCCGTAGCGCCGCTCACTGCGGCGGGATGGAGCCGGGAAGCGCCGGGAAGCGCCAGCTGGGAGCGGCCGCGGGTCACGGGAGGCGGCGCGGGCGAACCACCGCCTCAGGAAGCGAGGGCCGGGCAGCGTCGGACGGGCAGCGGCAGCGACCAATCGCCGCCTCCGCCGCACCCCTCGGCCAGTCAGCAGCGCCCGCCGAGAGCCAGTGAGCGGCAGGAGGAAGCGCGGGGGGACGCGCGGCCGGCCAATGGCAGGGCAGGGGCGGGGAGCAGGGCTGCCCCGCGCTGCCCTCGGGAAAGGCGCGTCCGTGCCGCTCCCGCGGGGCCGCGCCAGCCAGGCCCGCCCAGCCCCGGCCGCGGCGGGGCCGGGCCGGGCCGCGGGGAGCGGGGCGGGAGCGGGGAGGGAGCGGGGAGCTCCGGCCATGGCGGCCAACGAGGACCAGGAGGTGAGTTCCGGGCCCCGCCGCCCGAGGGAAAGTGGAACCGCGGCCGGGAGGACGGATAGAGCCGTGTGGGCAGAGGAGCGGCCCGCGCGGCGGAGGGCGGGAGGGAGCGGCGGCCGCAGGAGCGGGCGAGGGGCGGAGGAGGGAGCTGGGCGGCGGCGGGGCCGGGCATGGCTTCGCGGCAGGTGCGAGCGGCGTGTCGGGGCTGCTGTCGGTAACCCTGCTCTGGCGCTGGCTGCAGATGGAGCTGGAAGCGCTGCGCTCCATCTACGAGGGAGACCTGTGCTTCAGGGAGCTCAGCCCGGTGTCGTTCCAGTACAGGGTAAGGCGAAGTTGCACCTTGGAGTTACTTTGCTGCCGTGTAGTTACCCTACCCGGGGTTTCTAAGCCGAAGGGGTATCCGATGCGCAGTAAAGGATAGATCCACGGGGTGTTGTTTCAGGATTTTGGGTGCAACGATGCTTCATAGCAGAGTGTCTCGTGTATGAACCTGCTCCCAGCGTGGGTTTAGTACAGAATCACAGAACGGATGAGGTTGAAGGAACCGCAGTGAGTCCAATCTCCCGTCTAGCTCAAGGTACACAACTAGATTCTGGCATGCAATTCTCACCAGCTTTCTCAGATTTAAAGATCTGAAAGTTCGTCTGAGGACAGACTGAAGCAGATCTTGTGATGGCCAGAGAACATTACAAAAGCTTAGGCACCCATGGGACAGAAGGGAGACTTCTGAAAATGTCACATGCCTGCTCCAGGGAGGAGGCATCTAAAATCACCTTTTTGTGTCTTCTCAAATAACTTAGGAATAATGTCACTAATTGTAATGAGATACAAGTCAATTTAATTAATAGCACTTGGAATCTCAGGCATGTAAGAGCAGCGTTTCTTCACTGATAGGATCATTCTTAATAAATTCAGTTTCCTTAAAAGGGGAAATATGATGTGTCTACAAGCCTGAAGTGGGTCATTTTACATTTCATTAGTTTGGGCCACTGCTAGTTTTTATTGGATGTAAAATAATTGTCAGAAGTTAGGATAACTCAATTTAAATACAGTAAAACTTATACAAAGGCAATAATACATCCTTCCCTTGAAGAAAAATTTGTATTGTAAGAGGTCATAATGCCAGTAAGTGTATGAGAAGATAAAAGAATTCACATGGTATTTTCTGATTCCCATGTCTTGCACCTGTCAGACATACAAAGCACAGCAGTTTTGTAATCAGTGTGCTTTGAAATTGATATTAAAGATTCCCCCCACCCCCCAAATATTCATAAAATGCAGCAGCATGATTTAAAGTAAGGCTACCCAACTTTTAGCTCTCACTGAGAAGCAGAAACATGGTCGTGCAGCTTTGCAGGATTTGCTCTGCACATAGACTGTGCTTTTCTGAGAGAATCCGGTGAACCTTGCTGCCACTTCTGCTCTTGGTAGCAGTGGGAAGTGAACTGTGAAAGCTGCCTTGAAAAATGGTGCAGATTCTTGAGTTGAAGTCTTATTTATTTCACCCCTAAACAAGTATTTTTGAATGTCAGTTACTCCACTCTGCTGAAACAGCCATTGTAAATAAAGCAACAACTTTTTCTTTTTTTTTTTTTTTTTTTTAATTTTGAAGTACCCTTACCTTGATTAGGACTTCTCTTGTGGACACACTTCATTCTACATAATTTAATGAAGGCTGATTTTTGTAATGAGGCAAATAAGTGAGAATTTTTCGGTGGTTTTACAAACCTTGCTGTGCTAGTCTTTTAAATCTTTGTGTGAAACAGTTTTTTCTGATTTTATGTCTGTAGTTTGTCTTTGGTAGCATCTGGACTAGTTTTAAATGTAAAAACAGAACTGTGGATTTTTTATTAAATCTACATAAATGTAACATACTTGAAGGGATTGCATATGCACTTTAGGTTTGCTAAATTGGTTTTATATTCCTCATTATTTATATTAAAGTGTACCTTTTTTATGCTGTGATTTTCTTTTTTTTTTAATCCAGACTCATTCTACAGACTACTTAAATCTTTTATGACTCATTCTTTCTTGCAGGGGAATAAAATATCTGTAGGTCTGAGACATAAATATTGACATTTTCGCACATTATTTTTGCTGTCTTAGGTTACTAGTTTATTATCTTTATTTCAAGCCTGTCTTGTGGCTTGTTTTTGTATTGCTCTGTGCTTAAATGCGTAAGGGAAAAAAAAGACTTCATATTTTCTGTTCTCGTATGTGATTATATAACATTTGGCTTGCAGATGCTGTAAAATAGCTTTTAAAACAAAGCAATTAAAAAAAGAGATTAAAAGAGATCTCTTAAAAAGAGATTTGATGGTTTCTGCTGCTTCTCCTAGGGTGAAAACCACAGGGTGAATGTTGATATTGATGTCCAAAATTTAATGCTTTTTCTAGATAACCGTTTTACTTTCTAACTGATAACTTTATTAAAATAGTGGTTGTCTCACGAGTTTTGATGGGCTAAAAGAAGTAATAGATTTCCATATTGGCATTGTAATCCTCAGAAAGTTACTGGAAGCTGTTGATCTATAAAGTTATTCTTTTCACTTCAGATAGGTGAAAATGGAGATCCCAAAGCCTTCCTAATAGAAGTTTCTTGGCCGGAAACATATCCACAAACAGCACCAGTCATATCGATGGATGCTTTCTTCAACAACACAATGTAAGTATTTATGACAGCTTCACTCCCTGGCATTGTGGAGGGGGGGGCTCTTTGTTTGATAAGCTTTTTATCATCTGTCTAGTTTACAGTTGAGTTTAATGATTTCTTTTAGATCTTCGGCTATTAAGCAAAGTATATTGGATAAGTTAATGGTAGAAGTTGAAGCAAATCTTGGAACTGCTATGACATACACACTTTTTGAATATGCCAAAGACAATAAAGAGGTGTTCATGGAAAATCAACCTGTTAACACTGTGGTAAGTAGATAAATTCAGATTTTAATTTTTTACTTTTAAAACTGAAAAATAAATTATTATTATAACCTGAATACTTCATAGCTCTCTCTCTAAGTTGTAAATCAGTTCATTGGGTGTACGTTAGTGGATAAAAGTGATGCATGGAATATGGTGCTACAATACTCTGTGGTCATAATCATTACATTTGATTGTTATTTTGCTGTTATACCAAAACATTTGTAGCCTGCTATTGTGTCCCACAGGATAACATTAAAATGGAGACTTTGAGCAGAAGTAAAACTAAAGGAAGTTGAAACAGAGATGTGTCTGCTGAGGATTGGAAGGGTGGAAATTTGCAGCCTTCCTGGGATTGCATAAGTGCGCCTCCAGGGTCTCAGCATAGTCAGGCTGGATTAATTTGTGGTTTCTGCATTGTTTTTATTTACCGTCATGGTGCAGAGCTGCTTTGAGGTGGAAGGAATGATTTCCATGTTTGAGAAGTCTGAACCATTCAGACAGTCACATTCCATGATTAAACTTAAAAAGTGTAAAAGGTGCCCTTTGCAACTCTTTTAGAGAATAATTCCAGTCCCTAACACATGTTTTTTTTAAAACTACAGCTCTGATTATATGTTGATTAAAAGCTGCAGGCTGCTGACAGCATTGCTTCTTTCTGACAGTCAAGATATTTCAGTATGTCATGTTCAGTAATCGCATCACACAGAGATATCCATGGAACTAATTTCAAAATATTTATAACCCTTTTATCCTTCTCAGACTTCAGTAAGCAATAGTATTGCAATTGGAACTCCTGATGTGCCACCAAGTAAGAAAAAAGAGAAAAAGGAGCAGTTATCCAAAACCCAGAAACGAAAGCTAGCCGATAAAACAGGTTTGTTTGCTATAATAATCTTTACTTTGAGCACTATGAAAATCCATATTTTATAGTAAGGACATCTTGCTAGAGTAAGAGTCACTAGTAATTTGTTTCTAAGATAACTGCTTTAAGTCTGTGGTCTCTGTTTTATTTCTTTTAGATTAATTACTCTTGTCTGAGATGTTAGTTCTGGTCACAGCAACTTTCTATAGAGTAGGGATCTAATGATGTCATTGTTTTCTTTTTTTAATTTAATTTTTGACAAGTGAAATTTGCAAAAATACTTGTGGAAAGAGAGGATTCAGGACCTTGAAAAATTCACTTTCAGAAAAAAATGTAGTTTGTTGATGGGCCCTCATATATAATTCTCATTATTAAAAAAGTAACTTCTAAGTGAAAGTATTTATTTTCAAAACCACAGTAAAACCTGTAATTTAGTTTGTATTCTAGAAATAGAAGTGCTTCTGCAGATATTTAATGCTTTCAATGAAATAATAGGATTTTGATTGAAAGCTGTTGATTACTTCAGTTAATTCTGCTGTTGGCTCTTTTGTGTTCAACTTCAGTTTTCAATAATGTTCTGGATAATACTATCCTATTGTAGCAATAAGTTCTACCCTGTGATAGTGATTCCTGTGTGTAATCTGCCTAACCTAATGTATAATTGGCAAGCTTAATATTAACTATATAAAGGAAAAGTTGCATAAAACTTTGTTCTTTGACAGAATTCATCATTGCTGGTCAGCCCAGCTCATATTTCAGTTACCTTCTAAACTAAATATCAGGTGGCCTGAGGTGTTTTTATTTAAACAGAATTACTTTGAATCACATAATCAAAGAATCATCAAGGTTGGAAGAGACCTTTAAGTTCATCCATCCAACCATCAACGCAGCACCACTGTAATCACCCCTAAACCATATCCCCAAGAGCCACATCCAGACACCTCTTGAACATTTCCGGAGACTGTGACTCCACCACCTCTCTGGGCAACTTATTCCAATACCTAACTACTCTTTTAGTGAAAAATGGTTATTTGAAATCTAATCTGAACCTGCCCTGGCACAGCTTAAGGCCATTTTGTCTCCTCCTTTCACTTTGAGGTTGGTTGAAGAGCACACTGCATTTAATTCATTAAAATCTGTTTCTGTCCTCATGGCTTCACAGTGGAAAAATTGAGGGGTTTGGATATTTAGAATTTTGTGCATTGATTTTGAAGAAAGATAAATACTCCCCTTAGCTTGTGTGTTGAAATTAAAACTTTTTTCTGCAGATAACAAAGGGGAACTTCCGCGAGGATGGAACTGGGTGGATGTAATTAAGGTAACATGACTGTATTATATACAGTATTATGAAAATGCTGTGTACATAAATTAAAAATTATTTGTACTTACATTTGAAGAAAACTGATCTGATTTTTTTTCTTGCTTTTCTTCCTAACTATGTTTGGATTTGACTATGGTGTCTGATTAATTTCTATATGTGTCCAGCATGTAAGTATTTCCAAGTTATATTTTTTTACTGTTAGAAAGATTTGTAAGAAAGAGTAAGAACTATTGTTTATTCTGGATTCTGATTTTCAAATTTATCAAAAGCTTTAAAATGGTGGTTCTTCCTAATATTAGTCAGGACTTTGAACTTCGTTGGTTTAGTATTTCTTGTTTTATTTATTGAGCAATTAAATTTTTATTTTATGATGAGAGGGCTTTGCTGACCAAATGCACTGCAAATAGTCTGTCTTCATATGACAAGAAGATTCAAAATAAAGTTAGTGGTGCTGCCAGATTCTGGAGGGCAGTGGATAAGTAAGAAAAAAAGGGAGCTGTCCCAAGTGGGAGCATCTTGCTGTCTCCTACAAGCCTCATTTTCTGCTGCAACTCCTCCAGTGAATAATTCTTTTCTACTTGCTCCCTCAGTATTGATTTCTTTTCTGAATCAGCAAAGACAAGACCTTCTTGTCTTTGCTGATTCAGTGAAAATCACTGCTTGACAATTTTGATAGCAAACTGTTTTATTTTACACAACTGTAAGTAGTTTATAGTGTAAGACCTAACACCAGTTCCAGTTGTTAAATAAGAGCAAGGAAATTATGAAGGTCGTTTCGGGCAGAGTCCCTCTGAGTTAAAAGTGGCTATTTATAGTGGATATCTTGGTTTTCAGATAGCTTTTATGATAGACATGCTACTTTTAATTATTATAAGCCTAGCTTTAAAAGGGGAGAAATACTAAGTTAATGTCCATTTTTATATTGTCTAAATTTCTATATGGGAATTTTCTCTGAGGTGTGTGAAGATAAAATTCCATTACTTCATCTTTTTTTTTTCTTTTTTTTTTTTTTTGGGAACTGGTTATAGAGGCATAAATTAAATTAAATAGAAACAGTGCCCTGAGGTTTCTCTGGGGTTTGTTGTTGTGTTGTTGTTTGCTTTTTTTTTTTTTTTAATTCAACATTCATTATCAGGAAATAAGCTCATTTAGTGTTTAAGCTTAAGAATTCATTCTTGATGTTTTTCAGTCTCTTGGTACAGCAGCACAATCAGTCTGTATTGTTAATTTAGTATACACATGTTCAGTGTGAGATGGAAATAATGTTCTTGTTTCCTAATAAATGGAATGGCAGTCTAAACTTTGAATACTTTCTTTTTGTGTCTCTTTTATAGTTAAGCAAAACTGGTTCTAAAGATGATGAATAAAGGACTTTGGTACAAGGAAACTCCACCTTTTAATACAGTGCAATTCTGGGTCACCATCTCTCTCTTAATAACTTTCATATTTGTTGAAGTAAACATTTTATAAAGCTCGATTTCCTAACTTGTACATCTAGTCACACAAGTTTATCTAGAGACCATGTGGTCTTCTTCAGAAAAATCAACCAACAAACTTGCCTTAAATGAAGGTTAGAATGTGACAAAGGATATAGAGAGCCAGTGTGGTGAAGTGAATAGTGCTGCAGTGTTTATTAATTTATATTTAGTCTGTAGTAAAATCCTGTTATAGTGAACCCAATGATACTGTAAACACTTCCTGATGTTCTTATTCCAATTGAAGAAAAAAGCACTATAACAGTGATTGGTTGCTTGACAGCTTAATTCATCAAAATAAATTATTCCATGGAAATTAGACCTTTGTCATTTGTTTATCTAGTATGAACTAGAAGGAGAACATACAAATTGTTGCATTGCAAAACAGACTAGAGCTTGTTGTCTTGTTTTCTCTAGTTACTGGCTGAAATAGTAAATACTAGTGGAAGCAAGGCCAAATATTCTAGTCTGCTCCAAAATGAGTGGTTATAGCAGGAGCACAGCTTCTTTATTCTCCATGATATCCCATCTGTTGGTCTTTCTCCAGTGTGCATCTTTACAGATGGCGGGATGTCTGAGGAGAGGGCAAAGTGCTTTCTTGCACGTCTCAGTGAGTGTTGGGATTTTGTAGCTGTTCCACTGGAGAAAGAGGCATTCTGTGGAGGGATTTGCTGACTAAATGGTGGGACAGTGGAAGTCAGTAATCCATCAAATGTATAGGGAGAACTTTTTTGTGAGAGCTCTTTTCTTTTTTTTCCTAATCTGCTCTCTTGTATACGAAGGAGAAGTCATCTTAACTGTATGAACTGTTATTGAATACAAGATGCCTTAATGTCCTTTATTATTTTTGTTTGTTTTGAGATGAACTTTAATAAATGCCTATTTATCTGCTGTTGTATGTGCTTATTGTTTTAAATTGTGTATTGCCTACTGCGCTTTGCAAGTTTGAATTGCAAAGGACTTCCTGTTACAAAGAAACCATTCTTAAAAATTACTGGAAAAATTCTGTCTTCCCTCTTGAGGTGTGTGTTTACATGATCTTCAGTGTGGCTGTGTTTGTTATTGATAGGAGGGTCAGTCACTTTACTAGGAGCATAGGACAGTATCCATTGCATTCCATACACACAGCAAGTCCAGCATCTCTTTGGAAGAGTGTGCTCCACTGTGTACAGCACCTTTCATTTCAGAAAATCTGATTTCTTTTTGAACTCAACTCTCATGGAGTAAAAAGTTGTAAAGTACAAAAAGGAGGACTTTTTCTGAATGATGCAGTCTTGCCTTTGACATAAACTGGAGGCTCATGGCTGCAGTCTGAGCAAGAGCATCCAGCAGGGAGTGCCAATACAGGGAGAAGTTGCTCTGGCAACTTGTAGCAGGGAAGGGCATTTAGCTTTAGTCTCTGCCAGCATCAGAATAGGCAGAACTATTCATGAGTTCTCCAAGGGGGATTGACATGTCGTTGCTGGTATCCTTGGTGTATAAATCAAGTTGCTATGACAATTTATCTGAAGAGATTAGTTAGGGAGGGTGGGGGAAGGACAAATAAGAACCACATCTCTTGCTTTGTATAGTGTTACTGTGTGTAACTTGTTAACCTTGTGAAAGGCATGATTTTTCAGCTTCTAGTCACACATACACTCATGAAGATACCCAAGAGTCTCCTCTGGTTCTGTTAGTAAACGTATTTACTTTGAAGTCTACTTTCATGGGAAATATTTAGCATTGGAAATTTTTATACCAGTTTTTTACTTCTGTGTAAAATTGAGAAAGGTAATTTATGTTATTTAAACCATTTTCTGTTGTGGTGGTTGGAACGGGATCATTTAAAGAATCTGGGTACTTCATATTGTGGAAAGGTGTGAGCACTGATAAAGGAGGGGAGGCAAAAATGTAGTGATTCTTATCAGGCAAGGCACAATTGTAAATAAGCGATCATGACTCCTGAAGGAATTCTAAACACCATTGAAAAATCCACTGCTGCCTATTTTTTTTTTTTTTTAGGTAAAAACCTCCTGGCAGTGGAAAAAAGAGTGATTACTCAATAGGATGAGTCTCTTGATTGTAGGGCTGCACCCCCTATTTAAATTCACGAGTTTTGCAGTAGAGCTTTGTTTGGCCTGAGAAGACAAGTGTCAATACTAGTGACAGTAAATTAAAGGTAACAAATGTCCAGAGCTGTCAGTACTATGACCAAAGATGCCCCATTGCACTCTAATGTACCAAATTCCAGTGAATAATGCAAACTGCCTTTAAATATGTTGAGTAGAGAGGTGACAGCTGTGATTTGTCAGCAGTGTGTGCCTTCCATATCCTGCTCACCCCCTTGGTCAACCTGGCACAGATACACTGAAATCAAGGCTGAGAATTTCTGCAGTCCCACTCCGGCTGGTTGTATGTGGGGTGGAGGGACAAAGTGTGCCCAACTGATGAGCAATTACATTTTGGTGAGTAAAAGACCAATAGGAAAAAAGCCAGCATTTTTCCATAGAAGATCTTTGGTAGAAATGCAAATGTTGGGAGACTATCCTCCTTTCATCTGAGGCAATACAAATGGTTTTGGGGTATACTGTGAAATTTGTGCTGTGAAAATCCTTGAACTTGTCTGAGCTAGAAATAGTTTTCCTTTGGAAATAGTTTCCTTCAATGGTACGGCACCCTAAGCTCTTGCCCATCAATTAAAAAGCACACAGCTTCTGTAGATTGCTAACAAATGTTGCCCAGCATTATCAGTTTTATATTTTTCTGTGAAGATCACTAGAGTATTACCAGGTTTGGCATATTGCATGATTATGATTTTCCTTTTCCCCTCTCATGCCATATGTCTTTAGATGATAAAAGTACAGGATGTCGTATAGAAATTTATTCCTAAAATTAAAATAGTGCTAAGGGAAAGGAAATAATCTTACTCAGAAGTAAGGATGTGCCAAAATGAAAACTGCCTATGTGATATGAAAAAGAATTCGTAGGAAGATTTCTTTCTGTAACTACATGTTTTTTCGGTTTTGTTTGTGCGTTGTTTTCTTTCCCCTGATAGTCTCCAAGCAGATGGTTAGTGCTTTTCTTCCTAGTGTCCCTGTTAGTGGGAAAGCAGTACAAAAACTGAGTTTTCGTACATTCCTAAGGCCGAAAAAAGATTTCCCTTAGTGAAAGCAAAGTAACAGAACTGTCCCTGGAACAAAGTGGACCTTTGTAACAGGATGGCCAGGTATTGAGGCAAATTAATTTGCTTTAGTAAAACTGACTGTATCTGAGTGGCTTCAGTCTGCTTCAGAGTCAATCTCCATGCAGTGGATTTGTGACTTATAAATGCTTGTAACTTGCTTATTATGATGCTTAAAATGCTCCAAGTGCAAGCAGGTACATTTGCTTATTATCCAGTGTGTGTATGTATAAAGTAACTAATTGTTCAGTCAGATGAGTGAGAACAGTTACCTTGTGTTTCCTAATTTCATGGCATGATGACAGTTCTCTAGCTCTCTTCAGGGTGCATTCCTACAGGTAGTATCCCTCCCTTGTTTTCTTCCCAGTATGGGCAAAAAAAGGTATTTGGCATCCCTGTATGTTTCCTTCATAGCTTTTATACAGAAAGGTGTATTGGGTGGGGGAGGAAGAAAATGGAAACTGCTGACTGGTATTTATGCCTCACACCTGGAAAAAGTTAAGATAATGTGCCATATTGCATATAATATAACGCTCGAGTTACAATGTGTTGCTCCAGTTTATTTTTTCCTGTTTTAAATGTATGTACTTGAGACCTCTACTACAGTCTCTGACTGGTAAAAATTGGGCAGAATCTCTTTGTGATCATCACAATAATCTTTGTTTCACGGACACAAACTCTACTCTGTAAGATGCTGTATTGATGGACACAAAGGAAGCAGGGCTAGTCACTGTCTTGCAGGATCAGGAAATGGGAAAGAAATATATTCTGTGAGGAGACACATACTAAATAAGAAAAGCAAACACCAACTGGATATCTGCTAAGGGAGAAAAGATGACAGTAGAAGTGAAGAGTGAAAGAAGGAGGAAGGAACAGCTTGAGTCTGGAGCCTTAAGAACATGATTGGTCAGTCTTCTACAAAATACAGTTGATAAACATATGTTGTTTCTCTGTGTGTTAATGTATCTCTTAAGGTATTTTAAAAGATGATAAAATAGTTTTTTAAGTGTTAATAATAAACCTTTGAGAGGATGAAAGAACATCACCAGAAAAAAGTTATACACCGGGACAAATCTAGAAATTTTGATTTGAAGCTGTGAGATTCTTATATATCAAGGAAATGCAATTTCCATTACTTGAAGAAGTGGAGACAACTCTAAAGCCTCACTTCATCTTTCCTGCAAGATTCTGAGTAATTTACTATTTTGAGTGCTGCAAGCTCAGAATTTTATCTGCTGGAAGAAAGGGGAGTGTCCAAAATTTGAGTTTAGATGTACATTTTACAAATTTCAATCCAGCTCATCAGTATTTAAATCTCCAACTAAAGTGTGTGTCTTGTGAGCAGAATGGTTAAAATGTGATTTGCTGTGCATGTGCATGTAAACACAATCTTTGTGAGATACATCACTACATCATATCACTTCAGGTATGAATGTAGGAAGAATATCCCCTGTAAGAATATCTGTCTTACTTAAGAAATATGTGTCCTCTGACTCATTCAAAGCTTCTGCTATCAAATGCAGCAAAATAATCAAAACTGCAATGATATTTTTTTAAATTACAGCAACCTGATCTCACTATGCTTATTTGTGCTAGAATCAGAGGCAGAAAGAAATGCATTAATGGAAGAATGCTATACTCAATTATACAGCTACTGTGAAGAGGTTGTAGCTTCAGCTGATGCACCTGAGGTGGGGGCTTCCAGGTGGAGTCAGAAATTATCACCACAATGTTTCACTACATCTGCAAATTTTGAAGAAGTATCAAGAGGTGAGACATCAAAGATTTGTTGTAAGGTTTTCCAGATACTTGTTTTTAATTTTGGAATTCTATTGAATTTTTGTTTTTAGGGTACAGTAAGTATATTGCTAATTTTAGTGTGTAAAGAAAGGGCATATTGTAAATCTAGAATGCAAAAGAGGAAGGGATAGTAAAACAAAGTCTTGACTGATACACACTATAAGAAACCCATTAGATTTGTGCTGTATGTAGATTAAGTTTGTATTTGTCTCCCTGTGTATGTGTTCCTTTTTCATTGTTTTCAGGTTTTATGGGGGAAAAGTATGATAGTCCCATAATCTCAGGAATAGTATGAAAGCTAATCTTATAATTACTTAAAGGTACAATTGGAAGAATTAAACTAACCTAAATAATGCAAAAGCAGAACGTGTTGCATCTCATGGGGTATCAAAAGAGACAGTTCTGACCAAAAAAGCAGTGCAGATAGATGGTGGTCAGGCAGGTGTTACTCAACACATTTTGGGAACTGGCAGATCATCAAACAAAAGTATAAATGGAACTCATTCTAACAGGGAATTGGACTCAAACATTTCAGATGAGCAGGATTTCTTTAATGTCTTCATTAATGTCTTAATTAATGTCTTCATCTTCATCCCTCAATGAAAGGTAATAGAAGGAAGCTGAAATAGAAGGAAATCAGGTTCAGCAAGCAGGACCTCCTCCTCGTGAAGCCATGTTGTCTGGGACTGCTGATTGCATCGTCCTCCAGGTGTTTGACAGTATCTCCCAGAATAATCTTTTCCATGATTTTACCAGGCACTGAAGTGAACCTGACAGGCGTGTAGCTCCTGTGGTTCCCTTACTTGCCTTTCTTGAAAATCAGGACAAAATTCTTCCGCTTCCAGTCAGCTGGGATCTCTCTGGATCCTCCAAGACCACTCGGAAATCTTTGAGAGGTTTTGCAATGACGTCAGTCAGCTCCTTGAGGATTCTCAGATGAATCCCATCAGGTCTCATAGAATTATAGGCATGTGGCTAGAGCAGCAGATTCCACACAGTTTCAGGGTCAGCTGGGAGATGAACATTTTCACAGCCCTGGGCCTCCAGCTCAGGGCACTGAAACCCCCTTGGTCTGTCATCCATGTTGTTAAACATCTCTGCCTTGTTCCCTGTCCCTGTTTGTGAGGTGACCATCCTCGATCTTGTAACAGGACAGTGCTATATTAACACTGCCTAATGCCATTAATACATTTGACAAAAACCTTTTATTGTCCCCCACAGTTCTGGCCAACTTCATCTCCAACTGAACTTTGGCCACACAAATTTTCTCCCCAGAGTGGCAAGCAGCATCTCTTATTCTTCCCATGTCACCTGACCCTGGTTCCACTGGGCATAGACCTTCCCTTTGTGCCTTATTTCCCAAATAATATCCCTGTTCAGCCAAACCAGCCTTCTGCCTTGTCTGACTTCGAGCATTTGGGAATTGCTGCTCCTGTGCCCTTAGGAGGTGATGTTTAAAGATTGACCAGCACTGATGAACCCCAGCACCTGCAAAAACATCTTCCCAGGGGACTTCACTTACTAGTTCACTGAGTAACCTTTTCCTCATGTCTCTTTTTTTTCAAGTACTTACAAACTGCAGCCTACCAAGTCAGTGCTCAATTCCTTCTGTTCAGAAATTGTTTGGTAAAGGACTAAACATGCATTTTTTTTCCAATCTGTTAAGGAGATTAATTTATTCTTCATTATCTGAAAGTGGTTTACTTCTTTAAGCAGTGGAAATCTAATTGCTAAGCGCTTGCATGAAATACTAAGTCTGAAGGGTTTCCTTCAACATTATATCATGCAACTGAATTGTATCTTTATTTAAATGAGCAGCAGGACTTTTCTCATTATAGCATGAAGTACAGCATTGGAAGATATTATCTGAAGGAAAATATTCCCTGGGTCTTTATTAATGATGCTGGTAAGACTGTCATCAAATAAGCATATGAGACTTTATCCCCATTTAAGAGATGGTGTCATTGGGGCCCAGTTGAGATATATACTTGTTAAAACAGAGGTAATAAGTCTCAAATCTGTATCTGTCCATCTGCCAAACTGTGCAGCAGTTTGGTAGTCTAGAGCTGCACCTGCCTGAAGTAATAGTGTTCTTTAATCATGTTTTATGATTAGAGCAGCTTCTAATTTTCCAGTATGTTCTCACAGCTTGTCTTTTAGATGTTCGTAACACATTTTTCAGGGATATTTTCAGCAGAGATCTGCACACAGGCAGCAAGCTAAGAGCAAATGGCTGAGCACTTTCCAGAAACTACATAACATATTTCAAGAGGATGCTCCACTTGCTCAAAGAGAGGAAGAATCTGCTGAACTTCTTGAGTCAGGTGAGACTAGAAACCCAAAATTAGAAGGGCATTCAGCCAGAACGATCAGCAATATATTATTTCCTAAAAGAGTGGGACAGATTAGTTTCAGTAATAAAATAACTTAAAAGTCATTGTTTTTGGCACTCCTCAGAATCCTGTAGTAGGACAAGTAGTACTTCAGGGAGTGTGTTACCACTGTAATAAATACGTAAAATAGACATTAGTTCTCAATAACCCTAAATGCTTTTTCCTGTTCAGTGTACTGTTTAATCCACTTAAACATATGTAACTCTTCTTACAGTCTGCAGGCAATTCTTTAGGCTTTACTGGAAGACCAGAAAGCCTGGAGTTTGGCCAAACAAAACACATGCCATGAAATTCTATTTGACTGCAGAGAATAAAATGACTACTGTAGAGCAATCTTAATAACATAATAATAATTTAGCAGTGAAGCCACACATTTCATGAGTTTTTTTACAAATAGATCTTTTCTGGGTTTTTTGTGAAGAACAAAGGAAAACCAGATGTTTTCTCTGAGGTTTGAAGTGGTGCATCAGAGCTGACAAAGTCACTTTGTACTTCTTTCTTAGGACAGAACTTTGAGTGTTGTAAACAGGTTCATACAAATGTGCTCTGTCCCCAGTCCATGATACATGAACAGGAGGATTCAGAAATTTCCAACTTAATTAGGCAGCAGAGACCACATGGAGGATTTGGTCCTACATGTCTATGAACAAGTCAGTCTGTACTATATATGACTTGCATGTAAGCCCCTCACCTCATAAAAACTGTATGTTACTTAATATAAGTGCAAACATATGAAGCAGCATAAGGTGAGAGGAGCTAATTAAAATAATTCTGGGAGAGGTTTCTAGGGTATTTTATCCATTGCCTAGAATTCCAATTAAAATTACATATCTAATGAAGAGCTGCTGATATCAGGTTCTTATTTGTACCTAAAAGTTGGATGGTTTCCTTTTTTAAAAGGAGAAAAATATTAACTAGAGAGAAATGTCTTTTGTAAATTCTACAGTTTCTTTCAGAATGAAAGTTGTGATGTAAAACACATGCCTACAGCTTAGTTATCAAGGAATCATAAAATGGTTGGAAAGGGACCTTTAAAGATAATCTAGTTCAACTCCCCTGCAATGAGCAGGGACATCTTCAACAGAGCCCCATCCAATCTTACCTTGAATGTCTCCAGGAATTGGGCATCTACCACCTCTCTGAGCAATCCATTCTTGTATTTTGCCACCCCCATAATAAAAATCTTCTTTCTCATAATTAGTCTGAATTGATGCTCTTTAAGTTTAAAACCACCACCCCTTGTGCTAGGACAATAGGCCCTGCTAAAAAACGTATCCTCATCTTTATAAGAAGCCCCCTCTGAACAGTGACAGGCCACAATCTGGTCTCCACAGAACTTTCTCTTCTCTAGGCTGAGCAACCCCAACCCTTAGTCTTTCTTCATAGGAGAGATGGTCCAGCCCTCTGAGCATTTTTGTGGCACTCCCCTAGACTCACTCCAACAGGTCCATGTCTTTCTTTTGCTGGGGACTCCACAGCTGATGCAGCACTGCAGGTGGGATCTCACCAGAGCAGAGCAGAGGGGCAGAATCCCCTCCCTGGCCCTGCTACAAAGCAGACTACACTGCTTTGGATGTAGCCCAGGACACATTTGGCTTTCAGGGTTGCAAGTGTACATTACCAGGTCATGTCCAGCCTTTTATCCACTGAGTTGTCTTTAAATTTAATGTAATTCCATAAGCAATTTAATGAAGAGGCTATACAGTTGTTTAAGTTGGTCTTAAGCCTGAACAGTATGGTCGTGATCTACTGAAGAACATGAACTTGCGTGACCATTCTTATCCCAATTATTCTCACACTTGATCACATTTTCCTGAGGGAAACGTTGTTTTTTTTTTTCCAAAGCATCTGTCAGTATGTGATTCAGACCAACAAGTAAGCTTCTGAATAAAAAAACCAAAACAACAACACAAGAATGCAAGAATTAAAGTTTGATTTATTGGTGCCACTTGTGAGAGCAGAAAAGTAGGATTTATTCTAAGCCTCTTCTATCAGATGACTGATGTTTGCAACATTTCCATGCATTTTTATGAGGTAATCAAAATTTAAGTACTGCTTTGTAGAGGCGAGATTGCTGACTTTATTTTAACATAAGAATTATCACAAGTTGCCATTATCGTAACCCATGTATTTGGGATACTGCCATACAGTGTGCACATTGTTCTTGTGGAAGGGCTTAGGTTTGTGCCCAAGAATATAAATTATAAAATATGCTTTAATTTTCAGTTACTTCAACTCATAAATATGTGGGTGTACATATTTTGTAGGTAAGACATCACAGATTTAAAAGCATATTTTTCTTTTTCACTGAAACGAAATTCCTTATAACAAATAAAGAATTTCTGAGGTGTGAGATTTGTGAAATAAAGGATATTTCTAAATCCTGCCAGCAAAATGCTTTTTAGAAACGGTGGCAGACTTTGGGCCTCTGCCTTGGTTTCACCCCAGCCAGCAACTAAGTATCACACTTAGCTGGATCACTCCACCCATTCCCCATGGTGGGGAGGAGAATCACAAAAAAACTCCAAAACTCATGGGTTGAGATAAGAACAGCTGATTAATTGAAAAAGAGTAAAATATATTACTAATAATAGTAGTAATGAAAGTAATTGTAATGAAAAGGAGAGAGAGGAATAAATTCCAAGAAAGACAAGAGGTGCACAGTACAATTGCTCCCCACCCACTGACCAATGCCCAGCCTGTCCCCAGCCAGCCATCAGGAGCTCCCGGCCAACATCCCCCAGTTGCCCTGAGCATGACATTCCATGGTATGGAATATCCCTTTGGCCAGTTCAGGTCAGCTGTCCTGGCCATGGTCCCTCAGAGCTTCTTGTGCACTTCCTGGCTGGCAGAGCCTGGGACACTGAAAAGTCCTTGACTTGGGTAAGTACTGCTTAGCAACAACCAAACATCAGGGTGTTATCAACACCATTCTCATACTGAATCCAAAACACAGCACCAAACCAGCTACTAGGATACAAATCATCATCCCAGCTGAAACCAGGAGAGCCCAAAGAATCAGTGAAGAACAGAAATCCAAGTGAATGTTCTCATAAAAATGAATAGTGTTTAACTAGTTCTTCACTTTATTTTAATCAATGTCAGGTGCTGAAAATCAGTTTCTGCTTGGACTGAAACCCCCATGTCTCTTCTCTGAATTTGAAGTGAGCTCTGTTCTGACAGGAACCTTGCATCTTCCACTTCTCACCACAAATGTGTGAAGTCGCAGCTTTAACTGATCTCAGTTGTAATCATTGCAGGTGTATTTATATATATTTTATTATTTATTTATTATATTTTATAATAATATATAAAATATATATTGGGTCTTGGTACTACTACCTTTAGCAGTAGTTGCTGATCTCTGGAGTGTGCATTACCCACCAGAGGGAGCTGAAGCCAAGAACTGTCTCATTTTCATAGAATCATACAATAATTTAGGTTGGAAAAGACCTGTAAGATCACCGAGTCCAACCATTAACCCAACACTGCCAAGTCCACCACTAAGCCATATCCCTAAGTGCCACAGCTACATGTCTTTTAAATTCCTACAGGGATAGTGACTTGTCCTTTTCCCTGGGCAGCCTGTTCCAACTCTTGCTAACCCTTTTGGTGAAGAAATTTTTCCTAAAATCCAATCTGTCATCTTCTGGAGCAATTTGAGTTGTCCTTTCAATTCCCAGGACGTTGGCAGGTGTAAGTCATCTCTTACGCTTCACAGAGCTTTGGATTTGGACATCTATCTTCAAGTTAGCTTGGGAGCAGATGGTGACCAGGTAGGAAATAGGTTTGCCTACTTATGCTAAGTTATTATCTCTTTTGGGAACCCTCACTTCAGTGTCAAAGGAGGCAAAGCAAAACCTTGTGATTTACATGTCATCATCCTTTGGTTTTTATGTGTGCTGTTCTTTGTAACATGGATAAGGACACTAGAATTGTACAAAATAGGAATAACTTTGAGAGTAAACTAGTCATCCCTATGAAAATTAGGCCAGGTAGAAGCAAGTGAGAGTAGGTTCTCTGAGTCTTTAAAAGAATATGTCTCAAAATTCCTGACTACAAACAGGCTGGAGGATATTGCTGCTATATGTTAAACTAAAATTTTGTTTATAAAGAAATAAATCAGCTGAAATTGTATAGAAGATGAATAAGTAGTTCATGCATATTGTTTTGATTTTGTTCAGCCAGAAATATGTGTCAAATGTCTAAAATATTTATTTAGACTGAGAATTTTGGAACCAAATATGTAAGTGTTTCCAAACATATATTCATTTTCATTCCTTAAAACAAATCACAATATTTTTATATATTCCAATTTATCCCAGTTCATTATGATACACTGACAAATGTTCTGACTTTTTTACTTAGCTAATTTTTATCCAGCTTAACTGCAGTGATTTCTTAATTGCATATTAAGAAAAGCTTGTTAAAATTCAAGCCTTTTTTTAATTATAACAAATTATGTTTTCAGTATTACATATAAAACCCCAGACCTCTAAAATGATTTAAAATTAGGCCTTTGTGCTATGGTGAACAGGTTAGGAACCTGAAAAATTCCATAAGAAACAATTTTTAAAAACCTTGAGATTTTTAGCTAATTTGTATATCAATAAACATGAAGGCTTAACACGTCTCTCCTTGCCTTGGGTATGCAATTACTAACATAGGCAGTGAAGCAGGAAGTCCTTGGGCTTTTTTTATCGTAAACAATTTCAAGGCAAAAGGGGTTTTATTGTTCTTGTTCTAGTTTGTTAAGTCATAAGATCAATTTATATTTCATCAACTTAAAAAAAAAGTCTTCCTTTGACTTAGAGTATGGGAGGAGTGCTGGTCCTTCTGGACAAATGAGTTTATTTGTACACATTTCCTTCTGCACTTGGAATAAGTCATTCACAGAGAAATAATAGATGTTGAGACAGAGATTAACAGCTGAGAGGTTGTCAATGCCATTCCTGAGTTGTAGCTGACCACATTAACAAAACCAGTATTAAGAAATAGGTGGAGTTGACTTCTTTATGCTACGAAAGGCAGGAAAGGCAGGAAAGCTCACACAGCTAATTATAGCTGAGCAATTATATACAAAGCTGGTCCCTACTGCCTCTATGCTATTTGCTCAAGTCGTTTGTAATTTTCAGTGCCATGGCATCCTTTGACTTCTGCAAAATGGTTACTCTACTGGTCATAAAAATTGTGACTGACAGGAGACAGAAACTTCCCTAGGTGGTAGTTAAATTTGCTTTCTACACCACCAATTATTGCTTAACAGCCTATGACTTCCTATGGGCTTTTTTTACTTCAGTTTCAAAATCTTGTCTTGCAAAAATGGTAACAGTCTCATCAAGTAACCTCAGTTTCAGCTCTGGTTTCTGTTCCCTGACAGTATTTTGTCATGTTCTTCAAAGGAAGGTACAAGACAGTTTATATCCAATTGCTGTCTAATGGACTTCACTTTATGGCTTCCTCAGAAGTTGACTTATAAACTGGAGCATGAGGTTTTAATACCTTTTTTTTTTAATGTCTGGATCCTGTCTAACTTATGAAGGGCTCATTATCCATTTTTACAGAGTTTCAGAGAGGAGGAGTTATCGTTGTATTTATTTTCCTTATTAATTAAGTTAATAATAGGATAACTTGTCAGGACTTTTAATAGGCATTTTCCAACATTTCAATGGTAATGAATCTGTCAAAGGTAGAAAATTAAAAGAAAACTGTAAAAATTTCAAAAATATTAGCAAGCGACTCATAAATTTCAAAACCAAAACAAATCTTAAATTATGCAGTTTACAATTGTGTCTCTCAGCAGTGGCTGATGGATAAATTATACACACTTTGAATGTGTGCTTAAGGATTTTCTTAGTTAAAGAAAATAGAACAGGAGAAAATTTTACAACTCTTTTGGAAGAGGAGAAACATCATAATTTCTTTCAGAAGTAAACTAGCTATAAAATGATCCTTCACTTTGCTTTTAAAGGAGTTTTCTTATTACTTTTTATGCTCCTCCTAATTATTTCTGACAGCTTTTTACTTCTCTCTCTGCACTTCATTCCTGCTGTCATTTCAAACTGTTTCAATTCTCTCTCGTTTGGATTTATTTTTCTCTTTTGCTTTTTGTGTGTTATACTTTCACATTCTTTGTTTTCTTATTTGACTTCCCTTCCCTTTAGAATTTTATTGCCTCATACTTCATTCTGAGGTCAAGAAAGGGAAAGGAATACATGCCAGCTGCAGACTCAGAAAATATACTCAGCTCTGTATCATTTTTTTTATTATTATTTCAAGGTTTTGATCTGAGGGACTTGTGCCAATTGCTGCATGAAATACTCATTACTTCAGCAGATAATACTATACATAGGAATTGCTCCGTGCTTATATCAGGAAATTCAGGGAAAGTTTATATTCTATGTGTTTATAGACTGGTAGAAAGTATTTTTCACCATTGAGAATGCAGGATTAAGAAGTTCCTCTTCATAACTCAGCTGAATATCAGCCTTCCATCATTATCTTTTTGCAAAAGTCAGGTCTGTTAATAATTTCTTTATATTTACTCCATTGCTGTATAATTGATGTATTGTCATTGTATGAACCAAATCCAAATGTATAAGGGATTCCAAGGATATATTTTGTAGGTTTGAGTTCTCTCATCTCTTCAGCAGCCTACTATATCTTCTACTAATAAACTGCTAGCCAAGTACTTCTTCCAAACAGAAGTTGAAGGGCATTCTTTCCTGGTTTCATACACCAGTCTGGCATGTAGCTTTATGTTTGTTGAGATTGTCAAAGTGAATTTTCTAAGAACAAGATTTGTGCTAATGCAGTGCAGGAGTTGGTGTCCTATTCCCAGTATCAGCTGGGGGTTCATTATTAGTCTTTGCTGTGTAAATATTGTAGACAAGTAAAAAAAAAATGGGTTTCATAAGAGTGACCACTTCTCTAGCATATAATAGTAGGGAAGGATGGTCATAATTACTTAGGCAGTATGTTTGATAGGACTTGAATGATGAGGTTTAGGACCAGCCTGCCACTCACATTAATTTGATTTTTCAAATGTCACTGGCAATACTCTATGAGAAGAGTATTGCCTTCTCATAAGGCAATATGAGAGAGAAATAATAAGCAAAAAGAGAGAAATAATACGCAAAGGTAAATCCAGTTGCAAGGAGTTAAGACAATGTGATAAAAAGAAAATGGATGAAAAAGGAAGGAAGCAATAGACCATACATAAATGAGATTGTAGAGGGTATCATCCAAAGTGTTTGCTGGTGTCCTTATTCAGTCCTGCTTTTTATCATTGGAACATCTGAAGTATATAAAACTAGATTTGCAGATGATGATGACATTGAGAGGACAGCGAATCATAATGAATGCTGCAACTAGATTCAGTGCAAGCAGAGACAGAAGACGGGGCAAAATATTTTGGAAATAGCAAAATCAAACCACATTAAAAATCCCAGCTACCACACAAGACAATCTTTTATAGCATTAAAATGTGCAATTAACTAGTATATTTAGCAATCTGATAGTTTTTATTCCTAAATGGTCACTGCCAGAGCAATCCTCCCCTTCTCAGTCATGTCATAGTTGGTATAAAATGTCCAAATATGGCTGAGTCAGGGCATCTTGGGTTTATTCGGTACCTTGGTCTAGTTGATTATGACAGTATAGACCTGACATTGTCATATACCTCTTGCACTGGGTTGAGTATACACACCTGGAAACAGTTCAGTCTTCCTTATACATGCACTTAAGTCTTCAGGTTTTATTTAGCAGGGTGGTACATTAAGGCTACAGGTGTGTTTTTTTCTATTTTAGTTGACTCTTCTTTTGTACAGAAATAGAAAAGAAGCCATGGTGTTCAGTGCTAGCAAAGAAGATGTTTTTAAATTAATATGTTGAGATTCTGTAGTCACTGCTCAGGGAGAAGCTGTAAGAAATTACTACTTCTGTGTGATCTTTAGCTAATAAATGTTTAGAAACTTTGTTCTTCCTTTTTCAGAAAAGGAAGTCATGCCCAATTTTTAAAAATATTTTGGTGGTAGCCCATGAGATCTTCAAGGGGATCTTTTCTAAATTGTTCTGGAGTTTTTGAAAATCACACTGGAAGCCTTTCAACAACTTTAGGTGTTTAATTCTTCCTAAAAGTCTGGCCTTTTACCCTCAGTTTTTTCATCCAGCTGTATTTGGTCTGAAGGCAGGAGGTTTCAGCTCTTTTACACCTCCGTTAAACCTTTCACATTCTGGTACCTGTATCCTATCATGCCCAGCAGCTTCTCCAAGAGCAAATCCTGTATTACTCCAGTACTTTCAGAAGGCTGAGGCTGGCTGCCTTCACTTTACCCTGACGTGAGTTTGACCCTAAAATATTCTTGATAGAGCATGTTTTCTTTTCAAATAGTCTTAGAGAGTTTAAAACAATTGTTGTTATAAAGCGCCTCCCTCCTGCTATGAACAGCTCTGCTGTTCCTTACAGGGCAGCAAGTAGAATCTTTGTCTGCTCTCACACTCTTCAGGGTAGCTGCAATGACTTTATTTGCACCTGCTTCATTAATCATCTGGGCTATCATCTCATGGCATTAAACTGCATTGCAGACACTTCTGAGATGATACTCTGGAATGTGAAGACCACAGGCATATGTCCAAGTTACTTTCAGTTCACCTTGGAAGTGAGTGGAATCCTTTCTGTTCCCATTTCTTAATAAAGGAGAATTATTTGTGTGGATTTGATTGATTTCTGAAAGGATCATGTAAATGGAAATTTCAAACTATTGCTATTGTCATTCCATATTCTAACTTCTACTCCATTGTGGTACATTATTTAATTTCCTACCATTTCACATGAGCATCTGTAACAAGGTTGCAATGAAAACTAGCATGCCATTAGGTTGATAAGATTAATATCAAGTGACCTGAATGCTGTGGAATAAATCATGTGACAAAGGAGATGGGTTTAAGTTATGAATAAGTGCATTCATGTTTGTGAGAATACAAGAGAGCTGAACCAAATTTAATGCGGATTTTGGGTGGAATTTTAAGATAATTTAAATTAAGTTCCAAATGTTATGATTTCTCCTTATCACTGAAATGTATTATAATCCTAAAAATCTCCACATTCTGGAAACCAAGGTATGACTTGAATTCAGTGCTGAATTCAAGATTCTGTTTCTAGCTCAATAGTTTACCAGTAAACTGAATGCTGATATCAAAGATCTATAATTGAATATACATTTTAGACCTTCTTATAAATAATAAGAAAATAACACATCTATTTGATGACATTAAAGTAAAACCATGGCATATTTTAAAAATTGTCCTGTGCAGCTTGGCTCAGGAAAAGATACCTGGAAACTTTCCTTCTGAACACAGATGTTGTGGTAAGACAGTTGAAAAGGGAAAGTTTTGCTAATTTCTACTCTTTCTGTAAGCCCAATCACAAGTGATCAGCATCCTATGTTTCACCTCGAAACTGAAATGTTCACCAGTGCAAACACTGGTGTTCCTGGCCTTTGTGTACTTACCAAAAAGGTGGACAGCAAAGTTCAGGTAGCCTGTTAAATGAAGAATATGTTATTCCTGTGGTACAAATGCTTTTTTTTTTTTTAGTTTAACCTCAAATATGTAGGTGTTTCTCCTGAACTTCTTTGTTTAGCTTTTTGTGCAGGGGAGACTACGTTCAAATTGAACTTGGCTGCAAAGATCAATAACCTGTTATTGACTGTTACATAAAACAAGGCAAAAAACAAAAATGGAATTTGAGAAATTCTGACTATACAAAATTGCTCCAAGTAAGTTCAAAATACACAGGTATTTGAAGTTTAAAAATTGCCTTCCTTTCAGATTAGGGCAAGTGGCTGACAAGACAACATGAAAAGTATAGTGTTGCCTTTGAAAACATGACTGAAACATTTAAAAGGTGGTTTTGCCAAAAAGACAAAACAAAATTTACTACTTTCTGTAATTTGTGCCTGAATTACCTTGCCTGTTTACACATTGCAAAGGGCTGGATTCAGAACTTACATAAATTAACACAATGCTGAGAATTGCTGGAATCATCTCCTTAAAAGCAAGATGGACATAGTTAGCGAAAGGACTCATCCTTGCAACACCTTGATGTGGAGACCTTTTTATGCCATGTCTCGGGAAAGCTCAGAGCTCCAAGAATCAACTCTTGATTCCCACTGGTTGCAGTGAGGCCAGGATTTCAGCCTTGTGTTGCAACTGGATGCATACATATGTGCTGGGGAATTGGAAATCACTGTCATGGAACTGTTCAGAAGATTCATAAACCAAGCCACTTCAAATTTTAAAACACAACAGTAATAGCTCTGTGAGCAGAATAATTACTAGCCATAAATTGTGCATGTTTTGGGGTTTTTTTGTCTTGGAGATGTTGTATGTAGGAATCTCATTGCTGGAGTGGTTACATTGTGAAACATGGGAAAATCAGAATGCCATGCTGTCAGAATGGAAAAGGAAGAAAGCTTTGAAATTATGCTGATGAGGGATACAAAACTCAAAACTTTACAAACAAGGGATAGGCCTCTCTTCCAGATTCTTTAACACTCATTTTTCAGGTACTAAACACAAATTTACTCAGAAAGTAAGTTTGGGGGATGTCCATGCCTATAGGGTTTTTTTCATTTCTGTAAAACCTAACTAAACAGTACATGCACTTAGATAATTAATTGCACAAAGTGGGCAAGGCATTTTTAAAATTTGTTTTTGCCAGACTCTGTTAATTTATGACCTTTTGAAAAAAATATGGGAAGAAACAGTCAAACAGTCAAGTCATTACACTGTTCCTTGCCAAAGTAAATAGTACAGGATTCTTGAGAGAGGGCTACTGCATGGCCTCTCTGAGCATAGGGTAGAGTTTGTCTCTAGCACTGACTGCATCATGCACAGAGTTTTATATAGAGAACAAACCATATTTTCACTCTCCATACAACTAACTGCTAAATACTTCTAATTAGAATGATTGTTCAGTCAACCATCTTAATTTTATTTTCTTGAGTCACTATAGTTGTTAGCATAAAGGTCATTCTCTTAAAACCCATCAGATACTCATGGAAGTCTCTAAACAAAGTTAAAATTTGAAAAGAAGCAATTCCTTGCAGTGTATTGTGTATCTGAGTAGAAATGTTAACTCTTGCTATAGTCAGCTTTACTCTTAAGTTTCAAACCTACTGTGGGACTTGAAATGTGAGCTAAGACCCCCTTTTCCAGAAATGGAGGGAGACAAAAGTTGCTTTTTGGGGATAAAACCCTCTCATGGTTTTAATGATCTCACTGGAGCAGAAAGATGCAACTCTTCTTCCCTGTGCCTGTTGGGCTGAGTTGGTTTTCCCTAGCATTTTTGAGGTCTGTGAGAAACGTTTGGATAAGATCTTTTGGTGCTGTTCCCAGAACATGGTTCATGTGATATCAAAGAATCCTGATGTTTTGCCAGGGACCTTTTTGTCATTGGGAATTTAGAGGCTGGGTTTGCAAAGAGTTGGCTGAGCTGCTATACAAAGAAAACTCCTGAGCAACCTATTCTGGCAGTCCATCTTCTGTCAAAGGCCATCAGGGAGCTGTACTAGCATGCTCTACCCGAAAGGACAATGAGCAAAAGAGAGACAAGTGACAATTTTAACTTCTGTAACACTGCAGAGCTGAAGCTGAAACATCAGTTGTCCAGGCCATGGATTTACCCTGAAATATGAATTACTGGAATAACTAAATGAGGTCATTGTAACCTTTCTTAAAGCCAGATTGTCCTTGTCTTGAAGCAGGGAGATCAAAGGGATGAAGATCAAGAATTAGTGACTTAAGCTGCCAGAGAAGTGGGAAGGGGGGGTTTTGACTGACCTCACTTAAATACTATTTGAGTAGCATTACTATCTCTCTAGACATCAGTCTAAATTGATAGTTTCCAATCATTTTTTCTTCTGTCATGCATAAGTTTTCTGCACTGACAAGGCAGCCCTGGATAAATGGTAGGTAAACATACAGACAACTTTCCTCACTGTTTCCATTCACCTTTTGAAGTCTGGAGGTGCAGACAACATGCTTTGATTTGAATCTCCCATTGCTATGCACATTAGTTTCTTCAGGTGCAATTTGCACCACCTGCTTACAATATACAAAAGATGAGAAGGAACCAGGTTTTCCAGAAGCTTTACATTTGTAGTGATCACCTATTGAGTCAATTGAGTCATCTTCCTGCTTAGTGAAGATAAAAAGGTGTGAAACAATATCCTGATGGATCAAGGTTTTACAGTTTCTCTTAGCTCAGAAAATATCATTCTGCTTACTGGTGGATATGTTAGAAATGGATGGATATGTAACAACTGTTAGAAATCTAAGAAGCTATTTTGTCCAACTTTGTATTCCTTTTTTACTTATTATGCCACTTATTCCTGTATTGGTTTCACTCCATAGTTTCCATTATGATCTGGTATCAGGAAGGTAAAGTGTTCTGGGGTGATAACCATAATTAAAGACTTTTTTGATTGCTTAATTTACACTGATGATTAAATTTCTAATCAGGAAATCTACTGTTTTTCTTCCTAAATATCAATTTTAAATTGTAATAAGAGTCTTACAATTTCATTTTGTTGTAAGCAGAATTTCTTTTTCACACCTTTGCAAAGTTGAATAATAATCTTTATTACTGTCACCTGCATATATCACTGTTATCATATATAACAGGGCTGTGTTTTGCTTTACTGTGAACATTTTATCTGACCTGCTGTAGGTATTCTCAGCCCTGCATTCATTTGACGTGATTTACTTTGATTTTTCTCAGCCATCACTGCATTTGGTCAACAGACAGATCAGTGGGAGAAGTTATTACAAATGCTTATATGTACATATGCAAAAATGTATATGTCCATATGAAAGGACTAATGCCTACAGGTTTATTTGGTTTTAAGGTTTATTAACCAGCACCAATGCCACTTAACAGATTATATAAGTAAATATGCTAAGATTGAGAAAAGGGTACGTGTTTTTAATTAGATATAAATGAGATAAAAAGTGCAGACAAATGTGTAGAAAGATTTTTGAGCTTGTGACTGATCTGGCACATGATCAACCTCTACTTAGGTCACTGTGGTTCATACCATATGCACCATCTCTCTGAATTCAGTGTGCAAGCCTTGTGCCAACTCTGCCTTCTTGAAACTAGCACATCTATCCTCTAACACTAGTCTTGACTTACAATGGCCCCTATCTGGTGATTCCCAGGTACACTGAAGAAAAGATCAATTGTATCATACCATGAAACTTAGAAACTGGAATGCAAAGTATTACTTTTTCTAAGTTTAAATGAACTTTTCATGTCAAAAAGCTACGGCAGTATTTATAAAAAGAGTTTGGATGGTGAATATTTGAATAAAACTATCCAGAAATTATTAGCACAGCAAGGATTACTTACTATGTGCTCTGAATGAATTGCTAAAAATTCATATTCTCATTTTGCCAGTTCCCTCCACCAAAAGTTAATACTTACCAAAGAAAATACTGTAGTGGATCTGCATTTCACTAGAAAGCAAAAGGTCAGCCTTCTCCATGGACTTTCTGCTGCTGGAGTAGCATAACCTTCACCACAGCTCAGGTGACTTTTGCTGGGGGAATGCCATGAACATGAAGCAAGTGTCTGGCCAGCTGGCCACTGGCAATGCTCAAAATGTACCCTAGGTAGGGAGGATCTGATGGCTCTGATCCCTTCCTGTTCTGCTGACTGAGAGTAAATACAACATTCTTCAAATGATTTCCAGAGAGAACTTCTATGGGAAAAGGTAGGAAGAAGGAGAAATACAAGATTAAATTCTCCTTGAGCTTTGCCTGGGCCTCCAAGGGTACATCGCTGTCTTTCCACAGCTCAAGAATTCCTGATCCATTTCCCTTGCCCAAGAGCCGGATCACTTACAATTAAACTGATGTCAACATAACTGTCTAGCCTGCCTTGTAGCATCTTTGTCACCGGAGATCTTTACTTTCCAAAGTAATATATTCCAGTGCTTCATTGTCACTGTGGTTGGACAGCTCATTTTTTTGTTTTCTTTTATCCCTAGTGTCTTATTTAAACTTCCAGTTCTCTATCCAAGGGACATTAATTATTGTCCTTTTCAATTAGACAGATTGTTCCTTTCTTCTTGAAAGCAAACTTTCACATTACTGACCTCAGTCCTCTCATTTCTAGGCTCTGTTCTATCATTAGAAGTTATTGTCTTCTAATTTCTTCTCTATCTTGTTTGTTTGAACTCCCTCCACCTTCAAATGTGGTTTCCAAAACGGAACAGCATGTAATTACTGAACATCTTAAAACAGGATTCCTATTTATTAATCTCACAAGATTTGGTGGGTTTTTGCAGGTTTTTTTTGCTATGGTGCAAAATTATCAACACGATCTTAATCTCTTCATAGCTGAGACATTTTTATCATTGATTATTCTACTATATTAAAAAGTGCTATTTCTTAAGACTAGTGTAAAAATAATATTAGATGTGTTTATCTGACAGACATTTAAAATTAATATTTTTTGTAAATTTTAAGTTTAGAGATTACTGAAAAATGAGCCAGATTTGTACTGCTTGACAATTACATGACACCAGGACAACTGGGTATGTAGTCATGATGGAAAATGGGTAAGCTCCTGAATATGTTCCTCTTTTTTTCTTGTATGAATGGTACACTCCAGAATCATCAAATTCTTCTACCATGTCACTTGGTCAGAAAAGAAAAATGAGGAAGCTGGCTAATGCTGGTAAGGTAACTTCATGAAATACAAAGAATAAATTAATAGATTTTGTGCTTCTGCTGATAAATCAAGGATTTATAATGTTTGTAAAAATTACTTCGAGTTACCTTTTGAAACAAAATGATTCCTATGTAATTTTCTTCCACTCATTTTCATCCTTTCACTGTGATAAAACCATGGTTAGCCACCCAGCCAGGTTTTCGCTCCTTTAAGGAATGACACAAATATATTCATTTCTGCTTATACATTCTGCTCTTCTAAACTGGAAATAAGCAGGAATGTTGGGTTCTCATTATTAAGGAGATGCATGACTTGTTTGAAATTAGGCTTTGTTTTGTCTCATCTTTAAGAAGCAGTGCTCTCTTTACGTGGGACTCTGGTTTTAGGTATGACTACTTGTGAATGACCCCCTCTTTTCCCAGCTGACGTAGATGGTGATCATTCCACTCTGGACGAAAAATCCAGTCACAGTGACAGTGACACAAACAAAACCAAGAGACAGACTCTGGACTGAAGAAGGTACAAGCATTAAACAAAATAAAAGGATCTAGTGAAATTTAGTGATAAAGGCAGCCAGCCATCTCCAGCTACCTAGTGAGATTTCAGTAGAAGGTGACATGATTCCAGTGGCTATATTCAAAATAAGACTTAGGAAAAAATTAGTATCTTTAAGGCATGAACAGTAGTAATGAGAGACAACTGAGAGAAGGAATGCATGCCATTTATTTAGAGCTACTGGAAGTCCAGTCAACTGTCTCATGATCTTACCCAGCCTAACAGCTCACATGGTGATCTCTAATGGGTTTTATATAAGATTTAAACAGAGAACTGCTTGAAATGATGAACTGAAATAAAGCTATGACAAAACAATTACAGAGTCTATTTTTATGGAGTTCTTTATATCAGCACCACCTTCAACTGAAATTCATAACATTCCATTAAATATCTGCCTACATTGTTCACAAGTATGGCAGAAATAGCAATACCACAGTTACTTCTTCAACTACTTCCCAAGGAGTGACCCAGATACCTAATGGAGTCTCTCAGCCATGTTTTAGAGCCTTTAGTGAGATGACTTCAATTAGGATACCTTAGTTTTTTTTGTTGGTGCAACCAAGCCTCCAGTAGAAACTTGGCCATTTTGCTGAAAACACAAGCAGTATCTTACAGGAATGAACTTACTGCCTTCTCATTACTCAGTATTTGCATGCCTGGCTTTAGTTCAGGAGCTTTCAGCCAGCATCTCTCTTCATTTTTACTGTTCAAGTTTTAACATCGTTATGCATTCATAGCTTTTAAAGTTTTTTAAAGAGAGCCAGTCTTTGAACAGAGGCAGAACCTGCTATGTGCAGATTCCATATTTTGCCAAGGCCCCAGTTTAAAATTTCACCTCAATCTTATGAGTTACAGCCTACTGAATAGCAGGTAAAGCACCTGATGAAGAGCATCTCTGCACAACACCTTTGGAGAAATGGGCAGAGTGAAAAGGCACAAGCTCTTAGAAAATAACATCACTTTACTGAAATGGGAAAGTAAAAGGTATTTGAAAGTATAGTCAGCCTAAGAAACTTAGCTTCAGCTATAAAGAATTGAATGGAAGTATGCCATTTTTATATTCATCAGGTAATTCCATTTAAAATCTGTGCTTAATTTAGTAAAAAAGCAAAACCAGAATTATATTCTGGGGACATTTTATATATTTTTATATGCAGATTCACTTTGGCCATAAAGCTCAAGGAGGAGCCTTACCATGTGATGTCTTGGTCTGGCGAGCAGACTAGCATGACCTTAACTCACTGACAACTTTTTCCTACTGAGTTTTTTGAATAAACTTCTGTCTAGAAGCTGTATTCCTAAAATAGCAGGAGAATTTTTTTAAAAAATTCTTTATTCCAGCAATAGATGCAGGAATGTTTCTGGGTACTGTTAGGACATTCCTCTTGTGAGGAATCTGCAAGATTTGAATTATTACGAGTAAGTTTTAAATTTATTTTCAGTTCATTTAATTCTCCTAAGTTTTAACAGCCTTTTACAGCCTTTTCAGCCAGCTACTGAAGCTGCAGTTCAGCTACTCTGGTGCACTTCACAAAGTCAAGCCTTTTAAATGTGTGGATGTTCTTCTCTGCTATTGCACTTCATGTCAGCAAGTACAGATGACAAATCATTAAATACAAGACAGAGGGTTGTGAGCAAAAAAAAAAAATTATTAAATATGAGACTTATGTCTGACCAGCTTCCCCCAAACCAATTTTGTCTCTGTGGCAACAGCCACAAGCATGTGACAAAACATTTGGAATTTTTCTAAAGAAAAATTTACATACTTGAAATGTCACTTTTCAAGAAAGCATCATTTTTATCCTTAGGCAGATTTCAAAAGTGCATGTTTAGAGGAAGACAAGGCTTGTGGCTATAATGCTTCATCAGCTAATGCATTAAGGACCCTCCCCACAATGAGCAGGGCCAAATGTTGTACAGCATAAGTGTGGACACATTCTCTGTTAACTTACCTGGTCTGGCAGTGCTTTGGCAAGGGGGAAGTAGGTCTTCTGAAGTTGAATCTAGAGTAGCTCTGCCATGATAATCACTAATTTTATTGCATGTTCTTTACATAATATCGTCTAGGAGTACCTTTGTAGTTTACTACAAATATTTTAATAGTGTAAGAGGGTAAAGATTCAAAATTACTCTTACCTTCTATTGCTACATAAAATGTAATCATAATGTAGATGAATTTGCCATGCTGGTGCATACTATCATTAGATTGCAGATTACTGCACTAAAATTATAGCCAAAGTATTTATTTTTATTTAGAAAAACTCAATTGTGTGTTTCCATATGACTTCAACTATTATTCAATGAAATTAATTAAATTAATATAATTTAATTAATTTATTTTCATTGAGTTTAATGAAATTAATATAAATACTTCTTCATTGATGCAGAAATTCTGATGACCCAATGCTCAAAAATATAAGATCATTTACCATATTTTAAAACCCTCCCAAAAGCCATGTTGTAGTGACATTATCTTGCATCCTGTGTCCCAGCACTACTGGTTAACTTATACTACTCACTGTGTTCAACTGACAATTGTTCGTTACTTTAATATTACATCCTTGGGGAAAAAAAAATTTAGTCTTTTTTCTTATAGACTTAACTATCTATCTGTATTTGAGTATGTTCTTCTTACCTATTCACAGGATAAAAGCTTGGGATCCATCTGAACATCAGCATATAATTTACCCAGTTTATGAAGGAGTACATTATACTGTGATCATCAAACTCCAACTGTTGGAGGAAAAGGCAAAAGCAATCCTACTTGCAGGTGTGTAATACTGATTTTACTGGTACTGCTTCTATTTCTCATCCTTCTCCAGTAATAGATGGCATGTTAACATTTTAACATTTTCAAGGCAAAATTTCTAAGGAAATAACGTAGGAATGCAGTGGGCTGCCACGGTACTATATCTTTGAATGGAAGTAGTACCTATCCAGTACATATCTAATGTTGATATTATCTTGGTTTTATTTGAGAAATTATGGGTATTTTTTTTCCTTTTAAATGGAAAATTGAGGACTTGAACTTTGCTATCTGATAAGGTCAAAAGGAACCTTGGAATAATTCTGTCTGCCTAGCAGGAGAGGGCAGGGAGAGGACAGGCTAGGGAGTGTGCAACCCACCCCCTCTGCCCTGCCTTGTCTGCACTGCAGGGCAGGATCGATGATCCTGGTTACCAGTCCCTCCCTATGTCATTCACCAGGCTATCCAGGCTATTTTAATGGCTCCAGTAAAGCATTCCTCAGACAATTAAAGGCATCGTTCAAGGCCTGAAAAACACATAGCCCAGAGAGCATAGGGTCAAAAATAGTCAAAAGAACAAGAAAATGGAACTAAGGAAACAGCAGTACCGGACAATTGTCATGCATATAGAAATTTGGGGGCTTGCATTGTTGTTGTTTACCACAGGTTCTGTTAACTCCAGACTTTTATTGTCCATTTATATTCACTCCCACCACTGATAACCCATGAATTGTCAACCTTGAAGAGAAGCAGTATCTCCATACAAGCCTGAGACTCATAGTATCTGTAGCACAACTGGAATATCTGTGAGCAAAGGAATTCACAAACTCCATCCATTTTCTTCCTCTCTCAATTAAAAACAAACAAGAAAAAAACAACCAAAAAACCTCCAAACAAAAAAACCGCAAAACCAAAAAGTAAAACCAAAACCCAAAACAAAACCAAAACCAACCAACCAAAACCCCAAAAAACAAACAAAAAAACCACAACAAAACCCAAAAACCAACACAAAACCAACACAAAGCAACCAAGCAAACAAAAAATCCCCAAAACCCAGAAATCTCCAACCCAGTACTGTTCCTCCACCGCCAACCAATACAACTATTGTGACAACCTCACATTGTACCTGTCTGGGCTGTTGTCTCACAGTTGCACCTTGCTGTATTCCTCACTGGAATGTTACAGTCACAAGTAAATCACAGGCTTTCCCCTAGAAGTATGAAACAAGCTCACACACCTAAAAGTTGTCAGATTTTTAAATTCATACTGCGTAAGCATCCAATTTGCCTCCCACAAAAATGTCTGCCTCACTGATACCATAAAGGGACAAAATGAAGATTGAGGTGGCATCTACAGCCTTCCATTTGCTAGCCTGACTGGTGACCTAAATAAAACTCTTCAGTATTAGGTTTTCCCAAGATGTAATTTATACTATGGCTGTCAGGAGTTAAGATAGTAGTTGCCATGGAGCTTTAATCTTTTTTTAGGCTTTAGTCAAAGGAAGCTAGAAATCAGTATGCTGGGTAGAACCCTGCTCAATAGAATTTTATTCAGATTGGGACAGGATTTAATCATAATTTTTCTGCTGAACCTTAGTCTCAAAGGTTCTACAATTCATTCTATTTTCTTCTCTTTCTCAGAAGGAGATGAAAGTTTCCTTTTCAAATTCTTAAATCACGCTACATTCAACCCAAAAAGTACCCAAGTTGCTTTCCCCCTATTCCTCCAACTATAAAGTTTAACTTCCTTCTAATCTTAATGTGCACAGCTAATCACTGTAGTGAAATTCATTCACCAGTGTTTCCCTTTTCAGTGGAGGCATTCTGTAAGTATACGAAAGCAAAGCTTTAGGGAGGATTTTATTTTTCTATGCACCCACTAAGCAGTAATCTCTACACTGGAAAAGAGGCCTTTGAAACAGAAATTACAGTTTCAATCAGTGTCAATGCTACTTATAACTTCCTTGATGTATATTTAAAAAAACTCAGAAGCATACAACACATAAAGTGCATCTCTGAGAAGTGCAAAACTGGCCATGCTATAATTGGTAACGCTCTGTTAGAACACAGCTGCAGCAGGACAGAAATGCAGTTCAGTTTAATACTTGCAGTTATAACACTGCTGGCTGACTTAAAACTGAACTTGCCCTATAGCAGGTAAACCAAAAGAATGAAGACATAGGTGGAAAAAAATGCAGAAATTGTCAAAATGAGCTTTTAGAACTCTTACCCACCTCGAGCAAAAAATTAGAAGGGATTCAGATATAATCTTGACCTTGAGACCTGGATTCAAAAGCAAATGACAGCTTTGCTTAATGAAAATCCCAGAATTTTCACTAAATAAAACTGTTTACTGGCCAGCTGTAGTGGAACTGCATAATCCTCAACCTGTTCCAAAGACGGCAGAGTAACCAGAAAATTGTCAGAGGAGAGAATTTCAAACTCCTTTCAAGTCTTTCATGGCATGTATTACAAAAGAGGCATGATAATAGTAAAAAAAATTAACATATTTTCCTTTCTAGGATATGTAGGTCTGTAGGACTTGAAGGACTTGCACATTAACATCTGGTTTTACCACTGACAGCAAAATGTCTTACGTAACTAGCACTGGACAGAAAAACAATTGTGGGTTTGACTGAAAGCCCTGTTCATCCACTTCAGAGGATCAAATGCAAGACCTGGGGTATATTTTTCAGTCTGAGGTGTCAATATCAAAGACTTGCAAAGCTACTGGAGATGAAACCTCTTAATAAAAGAAATATATATGCAGATAAGAGGGAGAAAGAGCTCCAAGCCCTTAACTTGCTGTTGTGGCCAAACAGCTCATGTTAAGTATAAAGTCAGGCAAACAGTAGCAGTTTCCTTAAAGCTGAAGTTAGAGACTTTTAAATGAAGAGTCTTCAAGATTAGAAAATGCCATCTTCTTTATAAAGGCCCACCTCAGCTCTAAAAGGATGTCCAAAACAAAATGCTCAGAAAAATTCATGGAAGAAAGGGGCATATTCCTTACCACCACAGTTTCAAGACCTGTCAGTGTCACATTACCATTTCTGGATGCATAGATTAGTTAAAGCTTGGTAGGGAAATACAGTTAAAGCTAGTTTAAACACAGAAGTACTATCATTGTGCTGCAGATATCAAGATGGCCTTATAATACAGATGGCAAGTATTAAATTACTTATTTTGCTTTCAAAACAGTATGCTATTATGTGTATTTGTGTTTTGCTTTAAAGCTTGATTTGATTAGATTATTTCATCAAAATTAATCAAACCGGCACACAGGACAGTGATCAAGAAACATTCTTGTTGATACAGTTTCTTTTAAATAGCTTATGGGAACGTTTTGCTGCTGATGAACTTGTATTACTTCAAAACTGAAAGGCAAAATGAAAGAACTTAGAAGTGCACTGTTTTTCAAAAGCTACAAGAAAACAAGATGTAACTAGGCTGAATTAGGATGCAGCATTAGTTTTCAAAGGAGAAAGCAGTTAACTGTATTGTCACATATACTTCTATCAACTTCCAAAGTGTGTGTTGCCCAGATAATTTTTTTTTGCAAGATAGACTTACTTCCTAACACTCAATACATATATTGAAGAGGAATGGATTTTAACAGTATTTACTTTTCATTTTGACTTCATTAGCAAGGTTCATTCCTTTAAGAAAAGTAACTCAACATTAAGAAGCAACATAATTCTCTACTTACCTTTCTGATTTCATACTAATATCTTATGTGCATCTTCTGCAATTACCACTGATCTTCTATGGGAATGGAGAGAGAAACCCACAAAATTTGGGTTTGGTTAAAAAAAAAAAGTGGTGGTGGAAGGCTAAATATCAGATAACATCAGATCTTTTTTTCATGTATGTCTCAACAACAAATTAGCTACAGCAATAAAAGGAACTAACTGTAAAAGCACCCAGCATATTGGAGGCATACTGCTAATCTGCAATATAAACGGAATTATTTCTACATTTGAGCAATTTCATGTATCAAGCCAAGCAAGTACCATTTCTCCAGCACTATCTTCTCTGGAAGCCTTGAGAATTCCTATTCACTAATAGGACTATTAGCATAAAATAAAGCATCCCTGCATTAGATATTTATCTGGACCACTTTCAAAATCTAAAATTTCTTTTCTGTAACACCCCAACATACACTTCCTACTTTAGCAATTATTTCAGATGAACAATTATATAAGGCTCCCAACTTTCCTCTCTGCATTAAAGAGTTTTCTTCATTTATCCAGTATATATTCAAGCAATACTCTTCAAGATAAATCAGTAACATTAATAGTTACAATTTCACTTGTACTTTGTTCTGCAACTTCAGTGCTTACTTAAGCAATGTTTGTTTTTTAATACTAGGGAGCATGTCCATTTTAGGAAAGCATTAAATGTTCATATAATTCTCAACCCAAGGCTTCCAATCAATCTTCCCAAGAAGGAAATTTGAGAATCCTTAAGCCATAATAAATAAAAAAAAGGAGTACTATGTTCAGAAGACAACTTAATGCCACTTATCTTCAACAGCTCTTCTGATCATTCTCCATCAGCAGCCATGATCCAGCCCCCTCAAGACCATTTTTGCAACCTGAGATCAGCCACTAGGCCTGGAAAGCAAGGAAGGGATAAAGTTTACCCCCTCTCCTACCCTACTGATGGTCAGAGGCCTTTCATGAGTTTCCTGCAGGAGCTGTTTACTTACCATGGTACAGGTCTTCCCAGTGCAGCACTAGTCCTCTTCATAAATTTTGTTTTAGAGTAAAAATTCAAAACCCAGCCTTTACACTCCTCTGGCATATGTTAACTACTTGCAAATGCTCAATCCTGCTAAGGAATCAGATCATACCTGAGGGAAACAGGCTTGGTATGTTACTTACCTTATAATATTGAGCATCCTGTGCACTGATTCATGCCATCTGGTCTGACAGCACTGAGGCTATGTGCCCAGCATGGTGCATTGCACCCTCCAGCCCCAACTGGCACAGCCCTCTAGTGGAGATGCAGGAAGGAGTTCTGATGGCATTCATCTATCCCAGCTTGTTTTTGCTCATCTGACTTCTGGGCTGCTCTCAACTCAGCACAACCCCTTTCCAGTCAGGCTTGGCCAGAGCTGGTGTCACTTTGCCCTTTGTACTGTCAAGGGAAACCTTAGCAGCAAGGGACAGAGATTTACAGGGATTTCTAAACACTTGCAGGCCACCCACAGGTAACCCCCACACCCAGAGCTGCTGCCTGCCTTGCCAAGCCCACCACAACTGCAGTCTCAAGAGCACTGCTGAGCAGGAACCATAGGAGTGAGCTTTGGTATCCCACTCACTCCTCCTTTAGTATCTCCCATTACAAAGGAGTAGCAACAGCTATTTTTGTCTCTTTTTTCACCCTCTTTAAGACAAGGGGGTGAGGAAGTTCACTTTTAACTACCACCCAAGTAGTGTTCAGATACTACCAGCATACTTCAGGACAACACTCTTACACAGCCTGTCAGAAACCTGCTGGGATTTGTATGTTGGCTCTTTGCCATGCATGCTTATATTTGGTGTTTTTTTTTTTTTTTAATTATCTGTCAAACTTTTATTGAAAGCTTTTGCCTGCGGGCTTTTTAGATAGCTGCACAAGTCCAAGAACTGTAGTGCTGTACCTAAACCCAGGGGTGGCCACACACACCCCCCAATACTACTTAAGGAAGTGCAAAATTTACAGCCCAGAGAATACCAGTCATGTTTCAGCTCTCTACACATTAGTTTCTGTTCCCTGAGATGTGAATATTTCCTACTCTCAAGGGATCCTTCTACCAATTCAAGGCTTATAGAGATCACCTTAAATGATAAAGACCATATCAGGATGCTTGACAAAACCCAAACAAAACCTATTAAGAATATCCAAAATTAAGTATACACTATAATCATATCATACCCACAAACTGACTCCCAAGTATAGTCACAAAGACAAGAGTTTAATGTTGGCAAAAAAAAAGTTTAAGTTAGTGGTATTTTCTTCCTTGCAATAACATACTGGTCATATGAAAGTCACTGAAGAGGTCTGCTTATAGCTTGGAAGACTTTTACAGTTACAGCTGAATTCAAAACCCCTAATTCCAAATGTGTACTGTTAACAGAAAAACTGAAAATGTAAAACCTGGGATAAAGAACAAACTCAGTTGTTAAGATGCTTGCAGATATGAGAGGCCTTTCAATGCCTTTACCGTAACATGAGAAGTTCTTCAGTATCTTCCCCACCACCATTATTTCAGGATTCACAGGGTTCTTTAAAATACTAATGGGGTTAAATTGAAACCAAGCCCCATCTGCTTGTAATGTCTTCTGTGAAAGGTCTGAAGCCACCCTGTTTCAATTATTTGGTTATTCAGTGCAGAAGGTTAAAGATCACAGAAGGTATAACAGCTTTTAATACTCCATTAATATTATAGATTAAAAATTATTGCATAGTCTTATGCATTTCCTAAAACCATGTTCTCTGGAAATGAAACATTTTAATATAAAAGGAGCAACTTTTTAAAACAAATTGTTTTCACTACCTCGATCTCCTATCCTTTTTTGATTTGTCAGTACATTTGTCCATTGTTTTCTCATTGTCTCCTCTGCACTTGGGGCAATACCATTTCCCCTTTGGTTTGTACGTGAGTCCAACACAGGAAAAGTGGAACCACTCGATAGGGCACTGTTCATTGTCACATCCTATCATTTCGCCATAAGACACTTGGTTGCATAAGCAGTAAGTTGGTTCATTGGGATCAATTGCAAATTCTACAGGTGAAACCTCTCTCTCCTGTTTGGCTTTGGAGCGTTTTTTCTTCTTGGAAGATTTTGATCTTTTCTCTTTAGGTGGCTGATCATCGCAGTCATCAATACCGTTTGCTATGTGGCACAGATCGCGGCTTTCGCTGGTGCGCTGGCGACGAGGTCTGCGGGAGGACCTCTCTGGTTGGCAGGACTCCATCTTTGCCTTTTCTAGAGGCTTTTCGTTCTCAGACAGATCTTGAAAACACTGAGAGTGGGTTTCCATTTGACGGGCTCTATTCTCTACCAGTTCTAGCATCTGAGTAACTATTTGAATTTTTTCATCTCCAAGTTCTTGACTGTTGATTAATGCACGCTGAAGATGCTGCTGCAAGCGTTTCTTCTGAACAGGATCGTTTTCTGACTTATATTTTTCATAGACATCATCTATCTCTTTTAACGCTTCTATAAAATAAAGATGATAATAGGAACAATTACACAAGATGGAACATGAAAGAAAAAACAGAAATATATTTCTAACTGATGAGAAATAGTACAAATCTTAATTATCGTATACCCTAGTGGGTTAGATTGAATATATCATTCAAGTTGCATGTGGTCATCATATCAGTGTTTAAGGTCACAAGCTGTTGCAAGAAAAAATTCTCATGTTCTAAGAAAGAGCAAGTTTATTTTAGCCACTGGAAAAAGAAAGGATAACACAAGAAAGGGGACACTATAGTTGTTGAGGCATGGATAATCATGAGCCTCCTTCTATCTGAAACAGGACAAATTTGTCTTAAGAGTCTTTAACACAACAATTCCAAAACTCTGGCCAACAAACCAAAGCAATAGCTTATTTTATCACATAAAGAATCCTGAAATTCATAGAACTGTCATATATCATGATATATAACACTCCAGAATTAGTTTATCCAGGTCCTCTGCCTTCCCCTTATTCATCTCAAGATTTTGCATCACATTTTCAAATAGACATAGTTATAAAAGGAGTATGACAACTGAGGTTACATAAAAGCAAATTTACAATCAGAATGAAAAATCAACTTACACCACTCAAAATTCTCTCCCTAAAACAAAGTACAGCGAGCTGCATTTTAAATCAGGGCTGAACTTTTCAGAATAGGTGACCTTCTCTTTAGCACATCACAGGATATTTTTAAGCAACTAGTAAGTGAGTGGCTCAGTTTGACTTCCAAGCTTTCCATCTTCCAAGTCACGCAAAATAGCTGCATGGGTTGCTGTGAATCTTTCGTTAAATTTAGTTCTAAGAAGTAAAGTTTAATGAACTCAAATAGGAAATCAACAAATGTCTTATAAAGCAGTCTTAGTCTGTACTCTGTTGTTCCATATTGCTGGACTTTAGAATAATATTTTCCAAGCCAATAGTTACACTAAATCTATACACAAAGGACAGGGAAACTCTGAACATAGAAGGAAATAATCAGAAGAACTGACAGTGAAACTTGATGCACAGTGTTAGGCACAGTATTGGTTCACTCAGAATTTACAGATTTTATTTGAACAGGTAAGAGTTTATAAATGGTACTAAACTATTTACTTCTAAAGCCAAAGTTATGCAGTGCAATCTACCTCTTCCTAAAGACCTGCATTTAACAAACTGGCTTTCATTTTAAAAGAATTTGTCTGCACTGTTGTGAAATGATTCAAGCTTATTATCTCAACACCATTCCTAGTGATTTGTTTCACGCTGACATCTTAGAACAGTAGCTTAAGCATGAACAGCTGCTTTTTACTATAAATTCTGAAACCTGTATGACAACAGGAGCCAACTGCATTTTGTTCTGTTCCAGATTTTGACTAAGGTAAGATAATCACTACTCGCCTGTATAGTAACTCAACCTGTATTTTCTCAGTATCAGCAGTCCAACTACCACTAAAACCATAAGCTTTGTTTCCCTGTACCTTCAGCTGCATCACTTGCCTATTGCCCTGACAAGAGAAGAAATAAAATTAAAGAAATCTTACTCTCTGATTCTGAAAAGCATGGAGTAAGTTACTTAGTATGACTGTACAATATTGTACGCTGATTATGTCTTTCTTGTTCAACAGCATACAATCTCCCAGCCAGACTTTTTTTTTTGGAGGCAGGAGTGCACATACAGTTATATAGATTTCCTATATTGGGAATGTCCTACCCAGAACCACTCACACACAATAGCTGTTTGCTCTTTCATGCTGTGACAGAGAACAACATTCATCCTGCATCGGTTATTGCCTGGATGCAGCCTGTGAGGATATGCTGAACTTTACACAGATCAACATCCACTAAAGAGAGCAAAGAAGTTTAGGACTGACAGAGAGGGAAGTTTACCAAACTCCTTGTGAATCCCCAAAGATTAAACAAGGCATTCATACACCCTAACAAACAGCTCTGAAACCCCTCTTAAAAAAAGTACAAACAAAAAACTCCAACCCAAACCAGGGCCAAGTGTTCACTACAGATAATCTGATTAAGTTTGGTGGAGTTAATAAAATCTAAAACGATTTGTTCTCTAAGCACAGGAGTGACTTTTTCCCTCCTCCACAGACCAGCAGTACCTTTTAAATTAGCTCAAATAATATGGCATTGCTTTTAGATTTTCAGACTTGGGTCTAAAATATTTTTATCCCATTTTTAGGGTTTTGAAGATTTTTTGTTGTTTTTTATAGCAGTTGAAGGCTTTGGCTAAAACTAGCAACAAACATCTCCTATGGGCCAGTATTGTATTAGTGGCTGGATGAAAACAGAGGAGATATAGTCTAAATAAAATATTGAATCTATTAAAGCCTGAGGAGTGCTGGCTAGTCACCATGGATCAGGAGGTAAAAGAGCCTCCTAGGCAGTCCAGCCTTGACTAGGAATTCAAAATGCTGCAGGCAAGTCTGTGCCCTTTAAACTTTAAAATCCCAGGAAACTTACAAAAGCCTGTTCTTATGTATCTTCTAGGGTAATTAGAAAGATAATTGAAAGAATCCCTTCACAACAGCTGCCTCCCGAGGTGGCCCTTCAGCGTCTAAGAGACCTTGACGGTCCCCATGGTCCCCTCCTGCCCACGCCGAAAGAGGGAGATGCGTCTCCAGTGCCGACTGCATGGGATCGAATTCCTGCCTCATGGCAGGGGCAGGCCAGCCGCTGCCGGGCACCGATGCGTCCCGCAAACTCGGCGGGGTGCAAGGTCTTTAATCGGCATTGCACTCGCCTTCCGGCGGAGCCGTGCCGCTGGATGAGGCTCAGGGCAACTGCCCGCTCCACAGCCCCCTCCACGAGCCAAGGGAACGCTGCTGGCGCTGAATGTATCCCCGCCCCCACCGTGCGGTCTGCCGTGGGACGGGCGCCGGGCTCCACCGGGACACCGCCTCCCGGCCTCGCACGGCGGGAGGAGCTGCGGGAAGGCCGATTCCCGCGCCCCCACCTCCAGCGGCACCGCCGCCTGTCCGGGCTGCCCGGAGGGGGCGGAACGGGGCGGGAGCAGCACCACACGGCGGAGCCGGGGCCTAGCGCCGGACAGCGCGGCCCCGCCGAGCCCGGGGCGGGGCGGCCTCTCCCGGACCGACCGGACGCCGGGAGCCCGGCGCCCCCGCAGGCTCAGCCCCGCGGGGCCCCGGCAGGGTCCCACCCCGGCCCCGGCTCCTCCCCGCCGGGCGCATGTGCGGCGGGTCGGAGGCCGTCCCCCTTCCCCTCCTTTCCCCGCCGCCCGGTGCCCCGCGGCGGCGCCCACCTTGGCACTGCGTGTCCATCTCCCGCAGCAGCGAGGCGTTGCGCTGGATGTCCAGCGGCAGCGACTCCACGCACTCTAAGTAGTCCTGCACGTAGAGCGAGAGCAGCCGGGCCCGCTCGCCGCCCGGCGCCGCCGGCCCCGCCACCAGCTGTGGCCCCGCCAGCATCATCCCCCCACGCCAGCAGCACATCCGCCGCCGCCGCCGCGCCGCCCGCACCGGGCGCGGGGTCCCTGCGGCGGCCCCGCTCCCTTCTCCTTCTCCTCTTCCTCCTGCCGCCGCCCCTTTGCCCTCGGGCGGCCGCGCCGCGGGGGCCGGTGAGCGCTCGCCGGGCCGAGCCGAGCCGGGCCGGTCCGGCCGCCCCTCCGCGGGGTCCCGCGGGTCGCGCGCCCCTTCCCGCGGCGCCGCCGCCGGAGCAAAACCCCCGCTCGGCGCCCCCGCCCCTGCCCGCCGCGCGCATGCGCGAGGCCCTGCCCTTATAAGGCGCGGCCGGCGGCGCTGCCAGGGGTTCGCATTCTCCCGCCTTCCCCTGGCGCGCGCTCCCATTGGCCCGGCGCGCGGCGAGGGGCGGAAGCGCGCGGGGGGCGGAGCCTCCCTTAAAGGCGCCCGGCGCTGCCGCCGCTTCCGCGCCCGGGCGGAGCCGCGAGCCGCGCGGGGAGCTGCGCGGAGCGGGGACTGCTCCAGCCCGGGGACACCGCGGCGCCCGCGGGGACAGCCCGGGCTGCTCCTGCCCACAGTGAGATTTGGACCTCAGTGGTTTTTAAAGAAGGGCGGTGATGATTTGTGATGAGCTATTACTTAGGGAAGGTGAGTGACATTTTGTCCTGAGAAATCATTTCAAGAGCGTTTAAAATAGGGTGTCAAAGAACTTTGGCCTTTTAAAACCTACTCGCCTACCAGCAAATCTCCAAATTGGACAGAGTATCCTGTCTTTTCCATGCCCGTTGCAGAATTTGTATCAAATGTTGGCCACAACAGTTAAAGTAGGAAACAAAAGTTAAAATACACTTTTTAGCTATATACTTTTTAGCTGTACAATTTTTCCTAGTGGAGGAATGATTTAAAGCAGAAATTTTACATATTAAATGCTAAAATGTTGGGATTTCATCTCCTCTTTCAGACATTTTTCAGATCTTTACTACATGAATAATAATTGGTAAGCATCAGGAAAGGAAAATTAATCTTGTTGAGTCTTGAAACACCCTGAGGAGACCTGTATATTTTGCACTATGTTTCATTTATATTTTAGGCACCTGAAAAAAAATCCAGGGAAAATGCATCTGGTAAATGTAGAAAAAAAAATCAGAGATGATTGAATTCAAGAATAAAATAGAAAAGAAGAAATAAATTCAAATCCCCAGACCCCCTTCTGTCTTACATTCCTACCTGTACTTAAGTAGCCAACACTTAAAGAGCACCCATACTAATCCTGAACGTAGCATTTCAGGATGGCATGGTCTAGAGTAGTGGGTGAGGAGCAGCACAGGCTGCACAGAGAAGTTGTATGATCTTCATCCTTGGACGTTTCTCTAGCCTACCTGGATGAGGCCTGACACAATCTGATCTGGCTGTGAAGCTGGCTCTGCTTTGGTGGCCTCCAGAGGATCCCATCCAGGCTCCATTTTTCTTGTGCTTTTCTCTGTGTGGTCTATGCCAAATAGCTCCATGGATAGTCCTACAGGAAAATTAACATCTCACATGATGGCAGTCTGCAAGCATTATTTTCTTAAGACTCTAGTTCACAGAACTATTGAAATATTCCTAAATTCCAAGTCATGCAGCTGCTAAGCAGGTGTTCTACATAGCAGGGATTTTCATATGTCTATGTCCAAGCTGTTGAGTAACTGTAGCTGCAGTCAGTCAGCTTTGCCCAAGTCAACAATGTGTTGGCAAGTTCATAAAAATGAATGAAAACAAAGTTGTAGGCAGTAGTTTCAAAACATCCTTCATTACACTGATGTCACTCTGGCCAAAAAAACCAGGAAGTCTGTAATTCTATGTGTTCATGTTCTCAAGAGGGCACCTTCATCTTAAAATTTATTACATCTGTAAAGCCAAATGCTTTTTTTTTTTGCATTGTTACAGCTTGGGTTAATGAAGCCTCATGTCATTTTTTGCTACTTGTATCATTTTTGCACAAATACACTTAGAAAGTGGCAATAACCTGGTTACCTTGGCTTCCATCAGCAGCAGCTCACTGAAACTTGATTGTGTAGCATTCATTGCTGTCACTTCTGAGTAACTGGAGTAACTGTAGAGGGGTTGTGTTTCTGCTTATAGTGAGTTTGAATGGGTGTAACATTCTGCCATCTCATGAAGAAATGAAGCTGAGAAATAAGAGATTCCCCTACAGCGCAGAAAAAAACAAAGCAAAAATGTTAATTCAAAATTAACATGTTATTTAAAATTAAATGTTAATTACTATTAAATATTAATTTAAACCCAACATTTTGGCATAACTTTAATTTTTCTCACAAGAAACTGTGCATGCACTGTCAGTAAAGAAATAGCCAAGAAAATAATTTTAGAATAACTCATAACATTTTTTACAGGTGGTTTCTGTGCTAGAAGCTTGCTGTTTGTCACTATGGGGGAAGCAGTATCTAAGGTATAGCAGAGAACAGCTAATGATTTCTGAATTCAAGTGTTGTCTGCTGCTTTCAAACACTAAAATAAAGATTTAAATTTTGAGTAACCTTTAGAATGCAGCAGTGGCATTGGACAAAATTTCCCTAGGAAAAGGAAGCCTTAGCTTGCTACATGTTTGAAGCCTCAGGGAAAAAAAGCAGGCTGAATTCTCTGCTTTGCTCGTGCCTCTAAATGGCTAGGAGCAAGCCCAGAAGAATTTTGATGTACTGGATTCAAGTTTCCAGGTTGATAGATAGCTCTGATACCCAACTATGTCCCTTCTTTCACTGTCTGCATGTGAAAATAATCTGGAGATAGGAAGAGGTATGGTAGAGCAAACCTTGCTATTTGTAGAGACAGACAGGCAGAATAATCATACATTTCCACCAAACCTCTCTGCTAAGTGGAAAATTGTCAGCTTGAGGTTGACATGCACAGGGATGTGATAGTAGGGTGTATTCCATCAAGCTCATCTCATTAGTTGTCTTCCAAGTGTAAGTAATACACAGAGGTCCTATATCCAGTTTATTTAGATCTATTTATATATCTCTAAACTAATCCAAGTTTTTATGAAGAACAGGTCCCAACAGTTTTTGTTTCTGTATAATTTCCCACTATGTTTTTTAAAAGTCCCAATTTTTTGTGAAAGATGATTTCATTATATTACAGATTTTACTATGATAAAAATATTTCTGGAGATTTAATCCATGTCTTGTTTTCCCCAATTGAAGTTTTGCCTCTCATCTTTCATAATCCTGATTTTGCATCCTCAAATCACAGATGATTCCTGTCCTGTTTCACCTAATAATACACAATTTTGTTAGGGTTTTTTTGTTTTGTTTTGGGGGTTTTGGGGGGGTTTTTTGGGGTGGTTGTGGCATTTTGTTTTGGTTGGTTGGGTTGGGTTTTTTGTGGTTTTTTGATTGGTTTTGTTTGTTTGGCTTGGTTTGGATTTTGTTTGGTTTGCATGTTTTGTTTAGTTAGCTTTGTTTGGTTGGTTTTTTTATTGCTTTCCATTGATAAACCAGGAAGTGCTTCAGGCTGTGGAAAAAGTAGTATTATTGATGAGGGCAAGGCCATACAGGGCTGTAATTGTGAAAGACCTACTTAGCATTTAAAAGAAATGCTCAAAGAATGATAACAAACTGCTTCTTTAAAGTAAAAGAACTGATCTTTTATTATATATATTTCTTGTCAGAAATGACCTCTGGCTTGCATGGGATGAAAAGGATGAAGAATTATCTGATATACCAAAAAATAAACACAAATTTAAAAAAGAATGAGTACAAGTCAGATGGGCTTTTTGAAGAGTCAGCTGAAGCAAGCTATAGGCCATAGCTGAGTTTTGTACAGGTGATATTCTGGGAAGAGGCTATCCTTGCCCGAGCTACAGAGGTACTAGCAGGTTTGACCAGGTAAGCTGTTCTCACAAGCTTCTCTAACATCAGGTCATCAAAAAAATATACTTCCCTGTAATGCCAGACATCATTGCTTTTGGTTTTCCTTAAATATTTGGCTAGATTCATCTGGTGGAATACAAATCATATGAACACATATGAATACCAATATTACTGTTTTTCTCTTTAATTTACACAAGTGTAGAATACCTAAAAATAAGACACAGGCTGACATCAGATCATTTCAGTAACATTATAAACTAAACAGATTTCCTGAAAATACTGGCATGTGCTTTTTCCCCTGTTAGCTTAATCCTCAACTGTACCAAAAAGAGCTTTCTAGCACCAAGTAACAAATATCCCACACTTACCAGGAGATATATGTTCTTTCTCATCCACAACATCTACTCAAAAACGAGAGATGTCCCTGTTTTCTGCCAATATGCTCTTAAAGAAAAATCTCTTCCTGAACCCAACTTAGTAATCAATTAACTTGTACTAACACCAGGAAGAGGGCAGCCACAATATCCTGCTCAAATTTTTTCTTTAAGTAGATATGTTCCATTTATTTCACCATGAGCAGACTGAAAAATGGAGTAAAAAGTGCAGAGTAAGTTTACTCTGTGCTTTGTTTTGTAATAACTATTTATCTACTTTTTACAGTTCTTCCCATTCAGTTTCCGTACTCAAATGCCATGGCTATACCCAAAAGTGTTTTGGGAAATTGGTAGGCCCAAGGCAGGACTTGTTAAGGAATTCACATATATATGACTTCACTGCTTTCATCAGAGCATACTGACACATTGTCACTTTGTTTTGAGTAGAACCACACTGCTCCTTTTTGAGGCTATCAGCTCTGTTTGGAATACCCTGTGGAAATCAGTAGGAGAAGGACAACAGCAGCTTCTCGCTGGTGCTATGGAGCATGCTTGGCTGGCACAGGAACTGCAGCTCCTTAGAGGAGGGGGACACTGCTGATCAGCTGAGGGGCAGCATCTGGCCACTGCAATGATAGCACCACATGGATGATTTCTTGTCATTGAACGCATGGATCTGTCCACTGGTGTTTGAAATAATACTTCCCTGTCTTCCTCTCCAGGAGACTGCTTTCAGACAGTAACTCTTCTTCCTCATCTACTGTTACAAAACAAAAATGAGCTGTGGATTTGGTTTCTAGTTCTAGAACCAATCACCATGCAAAAAACCTCAGGAAGCATGCAGATGATGTTTAGGGAAGCCAAGTTAGAAATGGTAACAAGGTAATCTTAACCCAAACTCAGCAGCCATCTTTCTTGGCTTACCTCAGCCCTCTGATCCTCTTTCATTCTAGTAAATGGAAGAATCCACCCGAATTTAAGGGAAAAGAACCAAGACCCTTTTGCTCACAATAAAGAAAGGATTTTTTGTGTGTTGTTACTTGAGCTACACACTGACATGGATGCTGCATTTCTATGATTCTGTTGCTCATGTGAAAAACACATTCTTGCTTCTTCCTTTTGTGAGGAACAAACATACACAAGTGCACCTTTGTAATCAAGATTATGAAATGAGGGCAGGCAGTGCACCTGCAGGAAGTTTCAGTAGGTGATGGTTTAAGACATTCTTACTACTCTCCCATATGCAGATGTTAATTTTTCTTTCCAGCTCAAGAAATAAAGGTGGGAGTCACCCAGCTAAATATGTCGAATTAGAAAGAATCTTAGTATAAATAGGTCTTGCTCTAAAAATGTCTTCATTGACTGTAAGGGGAGCCCATGTCTCTTGTCACAGATGTCAGTGAAATGAATTCCACTCTATGCAAAAATGGGGTAATTACATGCCTATGATTACCATTTATGAATTTCAGAGTTCCCCTGAAAATTTGGACAGAGTTTTGGCATACGTCATTAAAACTCTGCAATGAACAGGAGGAAGCCTCATTTTATTTCCCTCCTAGTGCAGATTTTTTTTTTCTCCTTTAGAAGCTGCTTATCCAAACCTAGAACAAATGATTAATTTCTAGTGCAACTGAAAAGTCACCACAAATAGCACCAGAGAGTAATTTCGTATCTTCAAAATAACCCGGTAGCACCAAGCCACCCACATTACAGACTTCTTAGGGGTGCTGCTGCTATGCAAATTTTTTTGTGCCATCACTTACTCCAAGTTACCAAAAAGTAGTATAATCCATTACTAATAGGATATGACAATGTACAGGGTTTTGTTCCAAGAACTGACAGAGTTTACAGTTGCTTTATTATTCAGCTGTAATTGTGAGAAAAATTAATGGTTAAACAAAATTAATAGATTCCTGCCTCTCAAACGTCCTCTTTCCCAAAATAATTAAGAGAAATGTGGCATTTACTCCAAACTAAAGAAGGATTTAGGCTGGAAGGCTGTTGTCAAAATATAGGCAGTGTCTGACTGAACAGTTTGTCTCTTAGACTGCAGTTAAAATCACAGAATAAAAAACAGGTGAGGCTGGAAGGGAACACAGAGAGTCATCTGGTCCAATTTCCCTGCTCAGGCTGGGTCCCCTACAGCACATTGCACAGGTTGTGCCCAGACAGATTTTGAACCTCTCCAGAGATGGTGACTCCACAACTTCTCTGGGCAATCTGTTCCTGTGCTTGGTTACCTGCATAGTAAAGAAGTTCTTCCTCATATTCAAGTGGAACTTCCTATGTATCAATTTCTGCATGTTGCCTCTTGTCCTATTGCTTGGTAACCACCCAGAAGAGCCTGGCTCCATCCTCTTGACACCCTTCCTTTGGATGCTTATAGACATTGGTAAGATGTCCCAGCTGTCTCTTCTCCAGGCTAAACACCAGAAGATTTGAAATGTAAAATGTAAAACGTCAGAAGATTTAGAAAATACATTGGTTATATCAGCTTTCTTACTGGTAACAAAATATCTTTTGCCCAATGTGATTTATCTCTGACATTCATATTTAAAAGAAGTCCTTTTGCAGCCCACTTGGGCCTAATAATTAATGTTACTTGACCAGCAGTGGCAATGAAAACTTTAAAGGGCTGCAGGCTCAGATGCTGGAGCTGTACAATGCTTTTTTAGTTTCAGGAATGTTACTAGAGGAGGAAAATACATAGCTGGTAACCACTGTTAACTCAATCTTCCATTACTTTAGGAATGGGCAGTTGTGCTCAGAGATTATCACAGATCATTTTCACCATTAGCCTGCAACATATTTGAAACTGTTACCAGGTATCAACATAAAACCTGTTTTCCTAAATGCTAGTCTGGGAGTGAGTGTTAATTAATCTCAGACTAAAACTTGATACTTCCTGACAGCAGATTTAATGACAGCATTTTCTTAAAAATGCTTAACCTACCTAATAGCAGTGGCAGTGGCAACTAACAGAACCATCTAGAAGGCACACACACAAACACAGTTCAATTGTTACCTGGACAAAGAGTGTAGCATATAACACATTATGCAAAAACATTGCAAAAATTAATATCTAGCTGAAGGAAAAGCTTAAAAAATACAGATATTGCTTTTATTTCCTCTGTATTTTGCAATTTACAAGCTAGTGGACAGATGTGCCTAGAGAGAGAGAGAGCATCAAAATTCTTTCAATGCGTGCTTTTTTCCCTCAGTCTCTGGGCCACTAGACCGTGTCATGTCAGTTTAGTTTAACCTATAGGCAAAAGAAGTTTGGTGTTTGATGTAGTCTCTCCTTCTAACAAATTTGAAGACTGATATTTACCATAAACTACAAATGAGAGCATTTTCTTCACACTTGCACAGAACCAGTTCAAATCTTTAAGATGCTATAGTGCAATTTTAGGGCCAAAAAAGAAAAACAAGCACACATCAGTCACTGCACAAGTTTCAGCTTTCTCCAGAAGCTTGGCTGTGGTCTTCAGCCTGTACAGCAGGTGCTTCACAGAGCTTTAGATATATCCTTTTAGTAGATGAAACTAGGACACTGGGATTTCATCACAGTTTCTCAGCCAAAAAAACAAGACTTCATAGAGCTGTGCCCTAGTTTAGTTGTTTCTTTGGGGATGGGTTCTTTGATAGCATTTTAATTTGAAATCTCTCTTTTCCCATGTACAAAGGTGATCACATGCAGGATCACAGGAGAAAAGAAAGACACTTGAGTAGTTCAAGTGGCTAAGACAGCAACCAAAATAACAGCTCAAGCCAGGTGGTTTCTGAGCTCCTTGTGCACCCTTTCAGGGCTCTCATGTGAGGCAGTCAGAGCTGCCACCACCAGTTCTGCAGAGGTGCTCCCCACTCTGCATGCTGATCTCCTCTGCCTAGTGTGGGCTCTGGCATGGCTGGAAAGGGGTGATAGAACCATGAAGATATTGCTGGAAGAGGAATAGCAGGTGTTGGAAGTTAACAGGGTTTGCAAAGTGCGCTGTGCCTGCCTATAGGTTACATGTCTGAGGCTCAACCAAAGAGAAAGACACTGCTATTTTAGCAGACCTGGGCTCACCACAGGAACTTCATAAATACCAAGACAGCATGAACCATTAGGAAGCATTGTCTCTGAGCTGCTTGGGAGCTTTTTGGGTAAAGTAACAAAGGTAATTTGTTACCTTTGTTACCTTGTTTTTGGGTAAAGTAACAAAGGTAATTTGTTACCATTTATTTTGGGTCTGAGATGCCCGAGCTTTATGTCATTTTGGGAATCTCTGCCAGTGTTTTTCTGTCGTGTTTCATACCCAGACATGACTGTAGGGCAGCAGAGGGCTTTGTTCCACAGTCGAGCAAGATGATGTGCTATTTGCTTGACATAATAGAGGCAAGAGTGGCACTGCCTATGAAATTAGTTCAGTTTATTAGCAGAGCAGCAACATCTTACAGAGTACGTGGGAGTTTAAGCATGAAAACCTGATTAAAGTGAGCAGATAACACTGGTGGCACGCACTGGCCTTCTCTGCAGAGCAGGTGGAGCAGGGGATCCCGGGGGTAGGTGCACCCCACACAGCACAGCCTGGGTAAGTGGCTGCTGTGCTGGAACAGTGTGGTTTGTACTCGGTGCTGTGGCAGCGTTTGTGCCGACGCTAGATACCCACCGAACACTCCTGTGCTAGTGTTTGACTTCTGCCTGGTGCAAGTGCCCGTGGCAGAGTACTTCCATCTCGCCTCTTGCTGCTTTCTGCAGCAGGGAAGGAGGGAAAGCTTTTTCAGGCAGTTAAGTGCTCCACCCAGAGTGCCTCCCCAGCTGAGGGAAGTGTGCTCAGGTTGGAGAACAGAAGGAATTTCTTCACAGAAGGGGCTGCGAAACATTGGAATGCGCTGCCCAGGGAGCTGGTGCAGTCACCGTCCCTGGAGGTGTTTAAGGAAAGACTGGACGTGGCACTTAGTGCCGTGGTCTAGTTGACAAGACGGTGTTCGGTCAAAGGTTGGACTTGATGATCTCAAAGGTCTTTTCCAACCTAAATGGCTCTGTGCGCCAGGAAGCACCTGAAGCCCAGAGGGTGTGAGCAGCAGGGCAGTGCGGCACCGCTTGTCCTGCACGCCGCTGCCGAGGAGCTTTGCTGTGCCCGCGCAGGGGGCTGTGCTGCGCCGGGAAGGCACTGCCCAGCCGTGAGCTGCACGGCGGGATGCGCAGCTGGGGAGCCGCCGGCCGGCAAAAGGGGATGGCCTGAGAGTGAGCCCCGTTCTGTTAGCGCGCTTGCCGCGCTACCTGCGTGTCTGTGGCCGTGACGAGAGCCCGCCCCGCCCTCACCCGCTCAGCCCGAGGGCGTCTCGGCGGAGGGAGGCGTGAGGCGGCGGCGGGCGAGGGCGCGGCAACGCCCGGCACTCTCTGCCGGCGGTCCGGGGACTTTCCCCTAGGCGGGCGCGGGGCCCATGAGGAACCAGCGTCCTCCGTGCGTGGCCTAGCGAGCAGGTCTTCAGAACATCCCGGCATGCTACGCTCGCTGTTGTCGCAATATAAAACGCGGCACATGGGACAACCTCAAGGGCAGGGTGAGTACCTTCGGAGTATTGCGTTAGGGCTCTGCTGGTCTCCGCAGGCGATGCACAGCGGGCAGGCAGCCTGGCCGCCCCCCTGAGAGGCGCGGCGGCCCCGGACAGGCGCGGAAGGCGGCGGCGGAGGGCCGGAGCGGCGCCGGGAACACGCTATGCAAATGAGCGGATCAGCCCCGCCCCGAGCCGGCGGGCCCGCCAGCCCCGCCTTGTGGCCGCCGCTGAGGCCTGCCCAGCGCCCCGGCTGAACGGCGAGCGGCGGGACAGAGCCGCACGGTGCGCCTGCGAGCTGCCAGCTGCCAGCTGCAGCCAGCGGCCGGCTGTCCGCAGGGCCCGGCGGTACGTGCTTAAGCCGTGCTAGCAGCCCCCAGAGGAAACGGGAGTCACTGCTGATGGCTGCGATTTCCTGTACTTCCGCAGAAAAAAACGGGGTCAGTTTTTCTTTCGGTTGGTTGGTTTGCTTTGTCCCTCTGAGACAACTCTGCACACCTACAGTGTAAGTGCAAGGTCTTCTCGCCGGCCCTCGCCAGCAGGGGCTGATAGTTAAAGACCAGCATCCCAGTCGCTAGAGACCAGGACAGTACCTGGAGGGGAGACACAGAGGTTTTAGAACTGACAGGACTCACAAACACTTCTTGTCACAGCCAGTTCTTTGAACTTCTTTCTTTCTTCCTCTAGGGCTAATGCAATATTAATAATTTATCATTCAAATAATGCTTATACACTTGTATGTTAGAATCCTCATTGAGTTCCTTTCCATGCAGAATGTGAAATAAAAATAACACGCTTCAACTTTCAGTTTCTATTAAGAGTAGCTAGAGACTTGTTCTTTAATGATTCACAACCAAACATCAAAGAGGAATAACATTCAAAATTTTTTAAAAAGTAATCCTAAGTCAGGTCTTTTAAAAAAGGCATCTAGCACCTCAGCCTTTTAACACAGTTGCCCTAACAGCCCCTTGAGGTCAGTGAATACTGAGAGCTTTGCTTTACAGATGAGAAACACAGGTTTTCATATTGCAACACATGCTGCAATTCTGAACCAGACATCCGGAGATGCCCAAACAGCCAGCAGAGAAAGCTGGGCACAGAAAATACTACAGAGGGCACAGGATGCAACTTCTACCCCACAAACACAGTCCTTCCATGAGCCTACCCGAACAGGGTGAGGACTTGAAAAACATATCCCACACTTCCCACCATGAACACCACAGCTCCTAAGCACAGCACAAAGCTTGCCCTGCACTAGAAGCACACACCAATTCTTGCACTAAGACGCAGTTTAGCACATTGTATTCTGAATGTTGGGTGGTGCTCCTCAAACGCCAAGGGGGAACTCCTGAGAAATCTAACTAGGGTGAAGGGCGACTGACGGCACACAAGCACAGGGGTCAGGTGGAGGAAGTTCTCAACCAGCCATCAGGAAGTGCAAGCACCTTGCAGGCTTCTGGTGCTATGGACTGGACAGCCACTGCTGTTCAAAATCACACAGGGTACAGTGTGAACACCACTGTGGTTTAGTCCCAAAAATCACAAAAGAACCTAAACTGGACGTATGTACTACTGAGATCCCAGAAATTCCTATTCATTCCTGTTGCACTTGATCAATGGATCTATCAGTCAAGCGTAAGGACGCCACTAAATGATGCTAACTACTGTAATAAGACAATATTAATTCAAAATAGCACTGAAGACATTATGTTTTTACAATTACATGTCGTTATCCAATATACCAAAACATGCAATTTGTGCAGGTATTTCAGAAACACTGAAAAGAAAAGGTAATCTCCCACTTTCTTTGCCTCAAACTATTCTGTACAGGGAGTAGAAATGTAACAAAGGAAGGGCTTGATTAGACTGAATGCTTAACAATACACTCGCTGTCTCCAGCAGACAGCAGCATCTTCATTTTGCTTATCCTGGTGTTACAAAAGTAGAAATTTATATTCTGCAGATCCACTCTATCAATTTTACAGTATTTCAGCTACACATCTAAAGAAACAAACTCATCCTTGTGGGATTACACCTTGAAGCGACTCAAAGTAAAGCTTTTCTGAAGGTGTTACAATATTATTGAAATGGCTGGAATATTTAGAAGCCAAAACCAAAGTACTATAAAAGCTTATCCCAGAGGTTTTATTGTTTTAGTAGCAGTCAAAATATTCTTAGTAAAGAAATCCATGTTTATTTGAAAAAAAAAACACCAAACAAAACTGTAAATGATACTTCACCATATAAATTAAATCTGCTTACAGTTTTGGTGGCCAAAATAGCTGTGACTTGACTGCTAATGGCTAATTTGCCAGTGCGATATTAAGTGGGCTCTAACCTGATAGTATAACGTTAAATGGGATCAGGATGTCACTTATATTGCAAGTGTTAAGAAAACATCCCATAAAAATACTCAACCGACTACTTTCTCTCCTAGTATGAACAACAGTGAACATTATGAGCAACGAGCCTGAAACAGATGATTCAACTTTTTGACTGAAATTTTTAAACTTTCAATCATTCAAGTATTATGGTCCCTATGTACACACTTCTATGTGACTAGAAAAGATATGGTAGACAATTGAGCACACTACCATCAAATTGTAAGAATTACAAAAATGTCAGGTTTTAAACAGCAAATTGTACCTTAATAGTTTAATTAAAAATAGAAGAGTTAGGTAGACTATTTTGCAAATACAACAGCACACTAGTGTGCTGTATATTAAGGCAATACCTTTAAATGCGCACTTGTCATCTCTAACAAGTTTTATACAATTGCTACCAAGTGAAGGAACTATCATTGTCTTGCAAAACTGAGAAAGAAATACAAAATATCTGGAAGCCTACATTTTCAAAGTACAAAATTAACCTTCAGTCCTTGTGTTGAAATACTATACACAGTACAAACAGTGATTCTCCCCTACAAGATCTCACGAGGATTTCTTAAAGCTGGAGGCAAATTTGAAGGTTTCGACTCTTCATCCAGAAGCACCAAATCTTCAATTTCACTACCTTTGTATTTTCTTTTACATATCTTCACAATAACTTTCTTCTTGAGGAATAATTTCAAAGCTTCTCTTGAAGCCACTGCTTTGGCATTTTCCATACTTTTACCACAGCCAGTACCCAAGTAGACAGACTTGCACCTCAGTTCACAAACTATATTTTCTACAGAGCTTTTATTTTGAGGCAAGTCTGCAAGTTCCTTCAGGGGAACAAAAGCAACATCCAACGTAGCTTTTACAGACTGAATAGAGGAATTTAGAAGTTCTGCATGATTTACGTTAGGACTGAAGCCTCCAACAGCAACCAGTTTCCAGGCTACAGCTTTGTAGAGTCTGTTGAAAAAAGGCTGTCTTTCCTTTGCATCTTCGCTGGTTAGCGGTTTGCACAAAGCCTTCGCAGGGCTCTCGCCTGCCTGCGAGCCACCCTTGGAGGCCAGCAGGGAAGCACCTGCCTGAGCTCCACCCCGGGAGGGCCCTTGCTGAGCTCCACTCCGAGCAGCCAGCAGCGAAGCAGCCACCTGAGCGCTGCTCTTGGAAGCAAGCAGAGAGGATCCCGGCTGCACGCCACTCCGAGCAGCCAGCAACGAGGCGGCCACCTCTGCACTGCTCTTAGAGGCCAGGAGTGGGGAGCCCACCTTAGCAGTGCCCTTGGAGGCCAGCAGCAGCGAGGTACCCACCTGAGTGCCACTCTTGGGGGCCAGAAGCAGTGAGCCACTCACCTGAGCACCGCTCTTGGACGCTGATGCTGGGGCACTCACTTGGGCTTTGGAAGACAGCAATGCAGCACTTGTTTGGGGGGCGCTCTTGGTGGTTGGTGGTACCGCTGGCACCTGTGGGGTGTTCTTGGTGGCTGGTGGCACTGCTGCTGCTACTACTGCCACCTGTGGGGTGCTCTTGGTGGCTGGCGGCACTGCTGCTGCTACCACTGCCGCCTGTGGGGTGCTCTTGGTGGCTGGTGGCACTGCTGCTGCCACCGCGGCTGCCTGCGGGGTGCTCTTGGCGGTTGCTGGCACTGCTGCTGCCTGTGGGGTGCTCTTGGAGGCTGATGGCACTGCTGCCGCTACCACTGCTGCCTGTGGGGTGCTCTTGGCAGCTGGTGGCAATGCTGCCATCACTGCCTCTGGCTGAGGGGTGCTCTCGGCAGCCAGTGGTGCTACACTTACTGTAGTTTTCTCTTCAGAAGATGGCACATTTTCACACTTGCTTTCCTTAGGTGGGCTTGAGCAAGGCTTCCTTCCTGGCTCTTTTTCAGATGAAGGTGGCTTTTGCTCAGCAGTACTCTCAGCATTAGCAGGTTTTGCTTCTGTTTTTATGTCTGAGACCACAACCATTTCTTGATCTGAACTGCAAGTTGACTGGGAACTTCCTGGATCCTTGCTAGTACCTTTTTCCTGCTTTTTCAGCAATGTGCTCTCTGTTTTCTTCACGCCTTCTGCCTTGGCTGTTTTCACATCCTTTCCAGCATCCTTAGAGTCTCTGCTTTTCTCAACAGCTTGTCTCTTGCAGGGCTCCTCTACCCCTTCTGCAAAATAAGTAAAATATGTGATCCTCTTTGATTTCTGCTCTACGAAATATCCATTTACAGAGAAATCATCTAAAACCTTCTAGCAATAATCTCTGTGAATTTAAAGGTTATATATATTAGCAATACACCTTGAACTGTCATTTAAAGTATTAACCTACTGTTTCAATTTTTTTTTCCGAAATCCTGAAAATACTCATGCAAGATTTCAGATGTTGGTTGGGACCTATAGGCCAGTATGTATTTCTATTGTTGAACTGCAAACCAAAAGTGGCCAATATATATTAAATGGGCTATCTGACTTAAAAATAAAAGAAGTGTATTTTATCTACTAATATCATAAAAACATCTTTAAAACATCAGTAAGAGAATTTCTTTAAGAAACTCTGTTTCTTAAACAGCAACAATGCCTGACAGGCAGCAAAGGCAAAGTAACAAGAACACATTTAAGCTGGAGTACAGCAGCCCACATTGCAATGCACAAGTAATCAGCTTAAAGTGCACCAGTTGGAGAAATTCAAAACAGCTCTACATTACCAAAAGACTACGTACACATTACGTCAATTTTAGAGACATTACATTAGAAAAAGAATAGCACAGAAAGAGAAAACTATTAATGGCAGTTTTAAAAGTAAATTATTTCGACTACTTTCTAAGCCCGAGGCAAACCGAGAACATTCAAAACAAGCATATTCTAGACTCCTATGTATTGTCACAGCTATGATCTGCTAACCATTGCTACTTGATATGCCTCTTTTCTTCACCTTGGCAACCAGTTCGTCTCTCGTGGTGCGGACAGGCGCGCCCGTCACTTGGATGCCTTCGGCCATTTCCAGCGCCTTCTCCATGACCTGCGGCGGGTACCTGCAGGGGCGACAAGAGCAACGGAGGGAAGGGGCTTCGTCAGGCGCCCGTGCCGCGCCGCGCCGCCCCCTCTTCCTCCGGCGGGTCCCGCCGAACTCACCTGCATCCCAGGAAGACATGGTTGGCCCACACCATGGAGAGGGACACCAGGCGCTGCAGCTGGGCGCTGCCCGCCGCCGGCAGCTCCCCCACGTTGCGCAGCAGGAACTCCCGGCGGTACCGCCAGTGGTGCTCGGGCTCGCAGGCCCCGCGCAGCGTCTCCGCCCAGGCCGCCTCCTCCGCCGTCCGCCCCAGGGGCTCGGCCGCCGCCGCCTTGCCCGCCATCGCCGCCGCGGAAGCACCCGCCCCGCCCCGCTGCTTCCGCCCGGCGCGCCCTGAGCTCACATCCGCCGGGCCGGCGGGGCGGGGCGGGGCGGGGCGGGCAGCGAGCGAGCGCCTCAGGCGTTCCCACCGCCCTTGCCGGGTGCCGGAGGAAGGGAGCTGGTCTGGGCGTGGCTACCAGCGCTGTGTAGTGACTGTGAAAGCCTAGACGGAAGTTCTGCCTTACGGGCTGGTTTGTCCAGGCTTGCTGAGGGCGGAGTTCGTGGGTGAATTAATGGCAGTTTTACCTCAGAATCACAGAATTGGTCAGGTTGGAAAAGTCCTTTGAGATCATCGACTCCAAGCTCTAACCGAACACCATCTTGTCAGCAGACCACGGCACTAAGTGCCATGTCCAGTCTTCCCGTAAACACCTCCAGGGATGGTGATTCCACCACCTCCCTGGGCAGCGCATTCCCATGTCTGATCACCCTTTCTGTGAAGAAATTCCTCCTAATGTCCAACCTAAGCCTCTGCTGGCTCACCTTAAGACTGTGCCCTTTAATCACGTTGCTGGTTGCTCGGGAGAAGAGGCCGATCCTTACCTGGCTACAACCTCCTTTCAGGTAATTTCAGGTAGAGAGCAATAAGGTCTCCCCTGAGCCTTCTTTTCTCCATGCTGAACAACCCCAGCTCCCTAAGCCACTCCTGGTAACAGTGGTGCTCCAGACCCTTCACCAGCTTCATTTCCCTTCTCTGGACTTGCTCCAGAGCCTCAATGTCCTTCCTGAATTGAGTGGCCAGAACTGGACGCAGTACTCAAGGTGTGGCCTCACCAGTGCTGAGTGCAGAGGGACATCTTTTCCCTATTCCTGCTAGTTACACTATTTCTGATCCGGGCCAGGATGTCATTGATCTTCTTGGCCACCTGGGCACACTGTTGGCTCATGTTTTGCTGGCTCATGGTCAACCATCACCCCCAGATTCTTTTCCACTGCTGAAAGGAAAAGGACCCTCAGGTCCTCTTCCCCTTTCCTCCTCGGCGTTGTCCACAAAATCGGATTTGTTACCTGGTGTGCAACAGGACAATAATTATGTACTCAAAGAGAGAGTTAATTGATTATTTATTTCAGAGTTGCACAGGCTTGGGTGCTCGCTGGTATTCCACAAATCAAGTATGCCCCTCCTGACTTCCTGTGCCATTATTTCTAGATAGAAGTTTGGAGTTGGTAACTTTCCAAGGGCAGCCTCTCTGTTATAATTGGTTAGTAATTTCCATACAAGTTATGTAACCCCAGCTAACTTCCATGCAATGCTGAAGGGAGGGATCTTCACCTGGGCAGGGGTATTCTGACCTATAGGCACGATTTTAAATATTATTATGAAGATAGTTCATGTTTAGGATACATGGACCTTGAGTACATGCCAAGTGAGCAATGTGTATATAGATGTATATCAACATCTTGATTTGCTTCGTTGTTAAACCTTGTTTGTTCTTGGATGTCCTTGACTAAGGGATGCTAGCTGCTGCCTATTCCACTGATTAGGTCTCCTTTCTTGATGATTAGGTTTGCACCAAAGAATATCCTGGCTTAAAATAATCTTGACATATTCCACATTTTACAACATTGGCATGTGACAGGAAGGAAATTAGTGGCAAGGACATGGGTTGTTGTAGCATTTTGGAGGAAGCATTAAATGAGGACTGCTGGCTACAAAGGGTTCAGCTAATTGCTCTTGCAGCTCTGTAGGCTGTCTTTAGTTTGAAAAATCTTACCCCAGAATTTGATTCAAAAGTGTTTGAACAATTCTCTGTGAAAAAGTAATAAGCAGGCTGTGAAAATACCACAAGCTTCAGTCTGCCAAGATGGTGCTTGCTGAATCAGTGCAAAAGAGGAAAGATGTTTGAATTCCAAAGGGCTGTCCCTGGAGAGCCGTATTGATTTTTCCTCCTGAGTTAAAAGTGTGGGTTTGCTTAAGTTTTCAATTTTTAACACCAATATGTCATTTTGAAGTGAACTACGGGATAGATTGACTTTAAGGAAGGAGTGTTTCTCCTTTACTGACTTAGATGTCTCATTTTGTGGAAATGGTTATGTAGTGGTTTAACTAAGAGTACCTCTATAGAGCAAAGACTAGGTGATTAAGGAAATGAAGTCAGAAAGATTTCACCCCTTTGCCCACTGACCATATGTGTGAACACAAACATTGGTGACAGCTGGAGAAAAGTTAGAAAACATTCCTGCGCACTTCTGGAATGGCTGACAAGAGTTTTTGGTTGTAGTGAACAACTTCTATGGTCTGGTACTTTTCTGGCACCTTATGCTTTAATTTTGGGTTAATTTTCTCTGATGTTCCTGCTGCATCATTGTATTGTTGTTGGTACAAAGATTACTTAAAAATTGAGCCTTTTGTCTTCCGTACCTGTTTTTTTCCAGTCATATTCTTTCTATTTTATTAATGTGTGCTTGAATCACACTGGAAACAGGATAAATCCTAGCTCTAGAGTATGGGATAGCATGCACAGACAAAGATAGGTGTATACCTGCAGTGCTCTCTGAGCACTAGAGACATACTGTATCTCAGGTTGATTAAACAAGTGTGTGTATTAGAAAAGTGAGACAAACACTGCTGTTAATTTTGAAAAACAAAACAAGTACTATATTCATTCTCACCAGGAAGGCAATTTTGAAGTTAAACACCTTGCTGATGGTGCTAATGCTGTGCATTTAATTTTCAACATTGGAAGAAAAGAGATAGTTTTGTTCCCACTAGGGAAGGAACTTCTAACTGCCATGTCGATAGTAGCGTTGTTAAGAGTCATTTGGGGTTTGACAATAGCTGCTTTTGGCAAGATATAACAAAAATCTCAAGGTGAAACATACCAATGTCTATAACTCACAGTATCACACCTGCAGTTCTTGTATAATAAGTTTATTTATGCCTTTATAAACCAGTGAATTATTACTTCTTCAAAGTCAAGTCCCACTGAAACACAGAGGGCAGTATCTCCCATGGAGTTCGATTATGTTCTGTGCAGTTAAGGTTAATATATAGGGACATTCTCTACTCAGCTTAATATGAGAACTGTGCCCTTAACATCATGCCATGCAAAGAGAGCTCAGAGTTATTGCCAGAGAAAGGCAATAACAGTGGAATCTTACTGGCCTGGCACAATAAATCCCCTGAACACCATCTTAGGTTGGTCCCTGCTGTAAGTAGTAAATAAACACTGGAGAGCTCTGGCTTAAGTTCATTAGGAATGCAGCTTGAGAAAGGATGGGGAAGAGACATTTTGCTTTTTCCTGATATAATGTTATATGTTCTGCTAGAGCAGATCGTTGAAGTTCACCAACCCAGGCAAGGGACAGCACTTCCAGGGAGACACGTCTGTGAATGCCAAAGTAGCCAGTTACTACTTTTCAGTAAACTAATCCTTGGAATAAGAGAAATTACTTGGTAGAAGAGCATTAATTACTATGTTGGCTTGTCAATGGAAGATAGAGTAGATCTGTGTTTTTGTTACTGCAAGCAGGTCTGGATTGCAAAATCATCCACTCTTCTGAGATTGCTCAGATGAGGAAAATGTACTGAGTAATTACAGAGTATAAAAACTAAGGGTAAAAATGAAGGCAAATTGATAATAATTTTCCTTTACACATATATGCTCTTATTACTAACTTAAATACTCTTTTGCATTTAATAATACATTATACTTTAAATATGTAACAGTGCCTACAATAGCGTTTTCAGTTGTTCTTGAAATGAGTTTGTTAAACATTGACTACAGCTAAAGGTAGCGTATCAGTTGCTAAATTTTGCTTGCTAAACTGTGCTTTGGGTAGTATACCACTTGCTAAAAGTCCACGGCTTGGTATGAAATTTTTCATATTGAGGATGGAAGTTTAGGATGACTTTACTTCTGCTAAACATGATCTAAGAAAAATGGCTTTGTCTAGGGTAAATTATTGTGGAGATTTTACATTTGAGGTTCTTAAATGCCTTTATACTCTAGAGCAAACTTGAAATTTATCAGAAAAAACTGAATTGGGGTGTCTGGTCATTTGACTACATGTAGCATAATCTATGAGCCTTGAAGAAATTGATTTTCCACATTCCTGAATTAGCATGTGTCCCTACCATCCTTACTACTACTGCAGTCAAGTGTTTCCCTGTTGTGGGCCCAAAAGAGACCTCTGTTTGCCACTTTGGAGTGGAGTGGGTCTGTGGACTGAATGAGACTATGGAAATCATCCCCTGTGCTCCCCAAAAGCTGCTGTTTTCTCTTTTTCATGGGTGTTTGAGTGTATCTTATTGGAATGGTGAGGGAACAAGGATGTGACTGAAGGGAAGGAAACAGTAAGTATGGAGACAAGACTGAAACTATTGGGGGTGGAAAAATTTAACATGAGAGCAGTAGAGATGGGATACTGGGATTAGGTGTGGAAGGAAATTAAATTCTCAAGGAGAAAAGAAGGAGCATGAGTTCAAGGCAATGGAACAAGTACATGTAGACAAGCAATCTATACAAGAGAATGGACACGGGGGCCAGTGAGGAAACCAGAAGAATGAGAGCATATTGGTAGAGCAAACAAAATCAAACAGAATCAAATCTTGACTGAGAAAAGGGACAAGCTATGATGGGAAGGGGAGCATTGACAGAGGAACCCCTGGGATTTGAACAGAGACTTAGAGAAAGGAAAGTTAAAACTCACAAGCACAGAGACATTAGCATTTCAATGACTTTTTTTTCTCATTGCAGTAGTTATGTGCTAGGGTAAGTAGAACCAAGAAAATATTCTGACATTTTAATTTAGTGAAAGATATTTTCTTGTCTTTTCTGTATGCTATAAAGGAACAAAAGAGGTAGAAATCAATTTGGTTGCAGAAATCTATCTTGAAAGCCACCTTTAAAGAGTTTTTAGGTAGGAAGCCTTAGGCCTTTGGCAGACAGCTGTAACCTGGAGTTGGAAAAAGCAAGAAAGTGGCCTTAGGAATCTTAATGCAAATATTGGAGTGAGTTCATTGTAATTCGAGAGGATTCAGCAAAGTACTAAAAGGGAAAGGAGGTTTTATATAAAAGAGTATCTATTGTGAGGCTACAACATATCTGCATTTTATTTGTGTGTGTGCATATACATGTATACAGCATGTATCCGTGTCTGCACACATACACATATGTAATACAATATAGATGTGTGTGAATATGTTTTAAAAATACAGTAGTATTGATAATGTGAGCACCTGTAAATCCAGATATCCCTGCTCCTTCAGTCAAGCTATTCATGCCTTGGAGAAGAAGTAAAATTACAAATAATATTTTACTGACTTGAGTTGTGGGTAGGTGCATTACACAAATGGATGCTGTTAAATCATTATACCATGCTGTACCAGTATGACTTTTGTATATCCTACATATTTTGCAGACACAAATAACTGTTTTAGAAATTATGTGAGGAGCTTTCTTGAGAATACATTGAGGCAACAATGTCAGATCTAATTTGAATTATAGCTATTGGAAATCATGGTTCTGTTTTTCATTACTTTTATACCAATATCCCTGACAACCTGCAATTTACCTGGTATGAACAGCACCTTCTGACAATATAGAGCTGGTTTGTGTGCTTTTGTATTTTTGTATATCCTCCCAGTGCATAAGAGTGATATTTCACATTAATTCCACTGGATGGCACTGAAGGAGACAAGATTGCATGGAAATATCTCCAGAAGCTGGGTATAATTCCAAAAATTGAAAGTGGCTTATTTTTTCTTTCCATTACTGAAATAGACAAATGTGGACTCATTTTCCATCCTGATGTAATAATTTGTCATCAAAATCAGCTCTTAAACACTCCTAGCTGTAGTTCTACATTTTGACAGTAGCAAAATTACAGCAGAGGCAGAGTCAAGGCTTCTGAATCTGAATACCCCTTCTTCCCTAACAAAAGTCAAGGCTAAGAGAAGCAGCTTTGGCCCATTCTGGATTCTTATAGGAAGGTTTACGAAGCATCTGAAAAATTTTGACCCCTGTACTCCATGGCAATGCTGTTGATAGTGTCCACTTCTAGCCTTATGAGCAAGTGCAAATATTTTAGTTTTTAAGCTCATTTGAAAGAAACTACATAGGAAGGCATTCAGGATTAAAAGCTTCCACCTGTTGAGGAAATGTTGTATAGTGTTTCAGAGAACCTCCTGAACTGAAACTCCATCTGCAGTCCCTACACAAGGACCCCTGTTTTTTCCTGGATAGGGACTTTGCAATCCAGTCTGGAAGGCACACAATTACACTCTGTCAATCAGACCTGTGGGAGTCATGGGAGTCATCTTTGACTGCACTCTTTTTTTGACCTGTTTATCTTGATGTATATGAATTTTATTTCCTTTTCTTCTCTAAAGTATCTTCTTAGCTCTGTTTACATCACAGATATGCTTTTTTAGTCTTTTGTTATATCTTATCCTGCTTATGACAGCTTTTTTTTCCCAGGCCTGACCTGACCTGTCAAAAAGGTCCTTTGAAACACTATTCTTGCACTTATCTCCCTGGCCTATTTCTGTGGTTCCTTTTTGTACTTACCTCTTTAGTGTATCTCCATAGATTTCCCTGTCTCTGCAAGCCCTGTAGCCCTCTGAGAGTGCAGTTTGACAATTTTTTTGGCAGCTGTGCTGGCCTAAGACAGTTTTTGCTCCCAGCCATCCATGCCTGTCTCTTTGATATGCCTGCTGGTTTGCTGGCAGAGTTGTTTTGTTCAGCTGTGTGGTAAACCAGATTAGGAACCTGATTTGGCTGAAAAATAGTATGGGGGAGGGAGGAGAGGAGCCTTTTACAACCAGCTTATTTCTCTAGTCGAGGCTGTGAGGCAGCTGGGTCTGCGGCAAGCGGTGAGAGACACAGGGTTGCAGAGCAGCCATGGCTTGTGCTGGTTTGTTTAGGGCTGTTGCCAGTTGTTAGGCTGTGACCTGATTCTGATGATAGAGCTAAGCTAAGCTAATAGCTGCCTGCTGCCCAAAGGGTAGTGCTGCACCTCCTTCCTCACCCGCCAGCATGGGCTGGTTCCCATCCCTTCCCTTGTGCCAATCCAGGTGTTTATCTCACCCAAGTGAGGCAGCTGTGGGAGCTAACCCAGCACAGAAGCACTCACTTCTTCTGAGGGCTTGCCTGGCTGTTGTTTCAAGAGCCCTTGGAGCCCACCCACTCAGCAGCAGCTGGGTGCTCTGTCAGCTCAGCTTTGGCCTCAGTTGCTCCACAGCCCTTCACAACTTTGTCTTTTCCCGTCATTGCCTGTCCTCTTCTCTCTGTCTCCGTATCTACTCCATCTGCTTTTCTTATAACTGAGTTAATGATGTCCTTTTTGTCACCCTCAACGTATGGAATACCCTCTCTGGAGCAATTGCTGCATCTTTCAAATCTCTCAAGATTTTCTCATACCATGTCACATACTGTGAGCTGCCAGCTGATAATGCCCAGTTTAGCTGCTTGTAGGAATTTTGGATTTCATTACTACACTTAATGTGTCCATGTGTTAACTTGAAACAGGCGTAGTCTATCAGTTTATTTAAGAAGCTAAAAGGGATTAAACTGACACAGAATATTTGGAAAAAAAACCCCACCAATATTTCCAAAGCTTTGCCCTGGAGGAGATGTACTTCCCTAAGGTCATGTATAAATATCAGAGGATTATTTTCTGTTGCTTCACACCTTGGATCATCATTCATGCTTGTGCAAATGGACATAGCATTGCTACTAAGCAGTTTACAGCAACATCTTACAGAATTGTAAATTAGTGCCCCAGAGACATGATAGCAGAGAGTCAGCACTTACATGGGCAGCTGAGCATAGAGATTTAGGGATTTCTTTTCACCTAGCTGTTTTCACTGTTTGGGTTCTTTTTAGACACATGTAGAAACATATCCTAAACATATTTTATCCTAGTATCTTGGTGTGCTAAGCATTTTTTTCCTTTTCAGTTAAATAGAAACTGTATAGAAAAACAGCAGTGAGCAAAGCTGCACATTGCCTTGGAAGCAATAAAATAAAATTGGCTGTGTTTGCAATTTAAAAAAAACAACACAAACATGACTGAGGGCACCTCTACACCAAGCAGCAGAGCACAGGGCTTAACATAGTATATATTCATCGAGTTACTTGTGAAATAGGAGGCAACAGCTGTAGACTTGCATATGAGTGCTGTTGTACCCAGAGTACTTAACCCTGTGGTAGGTGGTGCTAATTAGGTTGGACATGGTGCTAATTAAGCTAGACACAACACTGTGGTCATGAAAATACATAGTGCCTGTGAGTCTGGCTTAGACCTGGCTGGAGGATTCTGCACAAACTACTGCATGAGGCCATATGTGCACATCCAGAGAGAGAAATTGGTTGCTCATGACCTCTTGTTCATTATCCCTGTAGGGTTTAGCTTCAGTAACAGATGCATTTGCCACATACAGGTGTCAGATGTGGCTTTGTTCCAGGGATTACCTTCCTCTTGGTAAAAACAGAAGATGCTCTTTTAAGTGTGTTTTACAGGCTCTGAGTTGTTGCTGTGGAATAATGGGCATCCAGCATAGCTGCTTCTTAAAACTGTTGTGTTTTACTTCTTAATTAAGGCTGTAAGTACTAAGAGGAGCAGGAAAGAAGGGGATTGTAGTTTTTTCAGTCACCAAAACTATCCAGAAATTGTGAATATCTGCTGCAAGGTCATGGAGGCAGACAGCAGTATGGCAAAGAGCAAAGCACATTCTCCTGCAGTACATTTATCAGGAGACCTGCCTTCCCCCTTCAGTGAGACAAAGCAATGTTTCAGATTGGAGATACGATCATGACTACAACATAAATTCTGTGTCTATGTAACTGGCTGGCAAATATATCCCCAAAGCACTGACTGCAGAATTGCTGTCTTTTTAAATAGCTGTTTAATATATCTATAAACATAGTATTCTTTCAAAATTTGAATATTCAAGTTGATGTTTGTGGGAAGGTTAGTGTTTATTAGTGAGAACAATGTAAGCCAAAGAAGCATTGTTCAAGGGGCAGTGTTCAGAATGATCTGTGGGATAAAGGGTATTAGAAGATCTTTCTCCTTTTTTGTATTTTTTAAAGGATCTCAAGTAGTCATTCTGGCAACTTCTCTCTGTTCTTTCATTTCCATTTGACAAACAGATGGGACAGAGTTTTTATTGGAATGTCATGAGGCATCAGTATTAACTAGGGAAGACTAGGGAAAATGTAGGCAGTCTCTGTAAGGAAATGGAACATGTGGTTATCCAGGGTAAGGAGAGAGCTGAGGTACACAACAACTTTTTTGCCTCAGTTTTCACTGACAGGTGCTCCAGCCACAGTGCCCAAGTTGCAGAAGGCAAAGGCAGGGACTGGGAGAAGGAAGAACTGCCTGCTCTAGAAGATCAAGTTTTGAGAACCTGAAGGTGCCCAAGTTCAGGAAGATGCCCAGATGAGACACATCCACAGGTCCTAAGGGAAGTGCTAGAGGAAGTGGCTAAGCTACTATCCATCGTGTGTGAGAAATTGTGGCAGTTTGGTGAAGTTCCCTCTGACTGGAAAAGGGGAAATGTAGTCCTTATTTTTAAAACTCGGGAAAAGGAAGATGTAAGGAACTAGAGGCCAGTCAGTCTCACCCTGGTGTGTCACAAGATCATGGAGCAGATCCTCCTAGAAACTATGCTATGGCACATGGAAAATAAGGAAATGATTGGTGCCAGCCAGAATGACTTCACTAAGAGCAAATCATGCCTGACAAATTTGTTGGCCTTCTACAATGGGGTAACAGCATTGGTGGATAAGGGAAGAGCAACTGACATCGTCTGCCTGGTCCTGAGCAAAGCATTTGACACTGTCCTGTACAACATCCTTGTTTGTAAACTGGAGTGGTACAGATTTGGACCAGCTGGCAGATAAGGAATTGGCTGGATAGTCACACTCAGAAGAGTTGCAGTCAATGCCAGTGTCTAAATGAAGGAGTGGACAAGAGGTCAGTATTGGGACAGGCACTGTTTAACACCTTTGCAGGTGACAGAGAGGGGGATTAAGGGCACCCTCAGCAGGTTTGCTGACAGCACCAAGCTGTGTGGTGCAGCTGACACACTGCAGGGAAGAGATGCCCTCAGGGGGACCTGGACAGGCTCAAGATGTGGGACCAGGCAAACTTCATGAAGTTCAACCAGGCCAAGTGCAAGGTCATGCACACAGGTGTGGGCAATCCCAAACACGAATACAGGCTGGGCAGGGGATGGATTGAGAGCAGCCCTGAAGAGAAGGACTTGGGGGTGTTGGTGGATGAGAAGGTTGGCATGACCTGGCAAATGTGTGCTTGCAGCTCAGAAAGCCAGTGATATCCTGGGATGTGTCCAAAGCATTGTGGCCAGCAGAGCAAGGCAGCTGATTCTGCCCCTCTGCTCTACTCTCATGAGACACTGGCTGGAGTGCTGCATCCAGCTCTGTGGTCCCCAAAATAAGAAGGACATAGACCTGTTGGAGCGAGTCCAGAGGAGAGCAAGATGATCAGGGGGCTGGAGCACCTCTATGAGGAAAGACTGAGGGAGTTGGAGTTGTTCAGCTTGGAGAAGAGAAGGCTCTGGGGAGACCTGATTGCAGCCTTTCACTACTTAGAGGGGTCCTGCAAGAGAGCTGGAGAGAGACTTTCCACAAGGGCATGGTAATGGTAGGACAAGGGGGAATGGCTTTAAACTGAAAGGGTTAGATTGAATAGAGTTTAGATTGGATATTAAGAAAAAATTCCGTATTGTGAGGATGATGAGGCACAGGAACAGGTTACTTTGAGCAGCTGTGGATGCCCCATCCCTGGAAGTGTTCAAGGTTGGGTTGGATGAGGCTTTGAGCAATCTGTTCTACTGCAAGATATCCCTGCACATGGCATGTGGGTTGGAACTAGATGATCTTCAACATCCCTTTCAACCCAAACAGTGCTATAATCTATGATAATTGACCCGTGGCAAGTCAGCAAGGAACTGTGCTTCATAATATACTTGGACAAATGTACCTGTGAAGTTATGAAAATTATGCGAATTAATAGTTTTTTGATATTGGTGTGGTTGCTCCTGGCGCTTTGTAAATAATTTAATGTCACAAAGAGGGATCCAGTTCCCTGAGGATTTGAGCAATCATTGTAAACTTTATAATGTCATCAACCAATCTTTTTTTATTTAAGGTGTGGCAGTGATAGTGACCACGCGATAGCAGGAACATAGATTTTAAAAACCAATATTGCTTAGCAAAAGGCACACACAGAGTAAGTAATCAAAAGTTGGGTATTTTAAAATTTTTTTAAATTTTTTTTTATGTTATCTTCAAATAGGTTTTTTTCCACTGTGCCTGCTAGAAAAATATATGCATGCACAGCTAGATATCTCTGACTTTTAAAGTCATGGCACTTAGCAAAATGCTTTTAAAAAGAGATGCACAGAAGCTAACATTATCCATGAAAACTATGTAAATATTTATAAGCAGTATATGTTTGATTTCTGTTCTTAAGAACAATTACTTATTTTAAAAATCCAGCTGCTGCTACCAGGTGATAAATATTTAAATCAAATTTGTGCCTGAGATACAAGGGTGCAATTTGTTCCAGAGGGGACATTATAAATTTGATACTGTAGGCCTAGCCTCAGTTCCCCAGCTCAAACAGCATAGCAGGCACTTTGTTGGGGTGCATTTATAGACTTGTATGAAAAAGCTTCCTGTCTGGAAGGCTGTAAACAAGTGATCATTTTGCCTAATCTCTTTCAGGAGTTTTCCTAGAGGCTGAACTGGAATATGTCTCCTGGGAAAATATCTCATTTTGCCTGAAAGACTCCAAGAAATGGTAACTCTACCACCTCCTCAGGTAAGTTGTTCCAATGTCTAGTTATCCCCACTGCTAAGAAATCGCATAATTTCAATCTTGAATTTGTCTGACTCAAGTTTCCAGTCATTACATCTGGTTACATTTCTGTCTGCAAGACTGAAAACTCACCCTACAATTAAGTACCTTTTCCATATATGTATGTCTGTGTACAGTGATCCAGTCACCACTCTTCTCTGGCAGATTTAATAGATGTCTTAAGCTTTATATCATAGGTGTTATTTTTCAACCTTTGGATCATTTTTTCTGCCCTCTGATTTTTTTCTAGTGCTTACCTATCCTTCTTGAATCATGGGCACTGCTTTTTCTGATGCTGTGTGTAGAGCAAGGTCACATCCTAACAGTTACTTCCTTTTTTTCATACAGAGGATAATCAGTTATTACATATTATAACTGATATTTGCTGGATACATTGCATGTGTCGATAGATTGGTAGATAAGGTCCCTAGAACTGTGGAGGTGTGACACTTGCTTTCTCAATGTGTGTTCGCACTACCTAGTGCATGCTCTGAATTAAAGGAGCAATGTCTGTCAGATCTTCTGCTTACAACGTCCCTTTTTGCTACTTAGATGATCCATAAATCCTACTAATATTTTGCTAAATAAAGAGGGAAAGGCTACATTGTAAGGAGTGAATTTTGTTCTTCCTGTAGTAGAGGTCCTACATTAGGAAGAGAACTATTCTATTGCTGTACTTAGAGTAGAATAAATAAGGGAGGAATAAGGGTGAAAAAACACTGAGAGAACACAGTGGCTATCTTCTGAATGACTTTTTCTGGGCAGCAGGAGAGTGGATGTAGCACCCAGTTAGATGTTTTACCCCAGAAAAGCTGAAATTTAATAGCGCTGGCTGGTTTCTGTCTGGACATATATAAAAATGGTAAGACAAATATTGTCATTAATAGCTTCTGTGAGTTTGAAATGCACTTACTTATCTCATTTAGCATGTACAAAAACTGCTCTGAGTACTGGTGTGTGACTTTCAATTCCTGTGGTAGAGAATTATAAAATCACAGAAATGTTATTTGGGAAGGATATGTGCAAATCATCTAGCCCAGCTCTATGCTTGACGCAGGCTGTTGCCAACCCTCACTTGGGAATGGACCTTCATGGAAAATCTGAAAATTTTGTCCACAGATCTTCCAACTCCTTACCTACTCCACCTTTTTCTTGTTCTGCTATCATAAGGCAAATCTTACTCAGCTCTAACATCATGGCAATCAGGGAACACCTCTGTCAGAGGGGAAAAAAAAAAGATCCTTCTCCAGATTTCTTGAGTTTAATTAGGCACTGATCCTTTCTAATGTAGGCTGTATGACTATGGATGCTGGCACACAAATGGTACAGGAGCAGATCGGAGCATTCAAGGGGAACTGCTTGTGCAGCACAGCTTTGTAATGCAACCACAACTCTTGCAGTTTGCCAGTGCAAAAAAGAGTGAGATCATTTGACTTCTCCCCCTCCTCCTTGGCCATGCATTTCCACTTTTCTGGTGGCCATGGCAAGCTGAACTAGAAGAAAACAGACCTCACCATAAAAAGTAAGTAATTATTGAACAGTTTATTGAATAGCAGTGCCAGTTGGGACAGACTTGTATAGAGCTGCTCTTTTCAGTGGCAGCTAGCCATTTACTTGGCTTTGCTGCAGTGAGAAATTTCATTTCTGAAGTACAGTTCCATAGCAGTGTATCCTTATCTAAGTCAGAGCTATCATGGTCTGTCCTGGTATTTTTGCAGCTGAGCAGGAGATTGGTCCAGGGAGCTTTGCAGCCAAGAACTAAGCTTGAACTAAACCCCCAAAAATCCTGCTCACTCTCCACTAATTTCAGGGAGTTGAAGTATCTGAAAATGAAGCACTCTTTTATACAGTGAGTTTTAAACTTGTGACTTGACCTGATGCTGGTGTGCTGGTAGATGTGGTGAGAAGGGAGAGGGAGAAAGGCTGGATTGTGAATCTGTGTCCTCAGACATGGACCATGTCCATGATTTCATTTGTTTGTCTCCTGGAGCATATTATTGGTGTGACTTTTTGTGTTCACAATAGGTCTTAAGATTATTGTAAGATGATGAAAGAGAACTGTTTTGACATGAGAGACATGCAGGGTCAATATTCTGTGGATCATTCTGGACTCAGTGGTTATTGAATGGCAGCTTGTGTTTGGAAGGACTGGCTCAGTGACCCAGATGGTCTCTTTCAGTGTTACATTTTTAGCTGTACCCTTCCTAAGAGTACCCTACTGTTAAAACTATTGAGAACTAATTTTTCTTTATTATGACATTACTTAGCCATTTTCTAATCCGTTGCATTTTGTACTTTTCCATCCTTCATTGTTGTATTATTTTAACCAGAGTGAGAGAGAAAGAGACAAAGCACTTTTGCTCTTAGCTGTGCTAAAGATTTTCCCCAAATGCAGCCATTAGAGACCAACTGCAGACAAAACAGCACAGGCAGTTGATTTTTCAATGATGTTAGAGTTTGAGCTCCTGTCTGCAGTAATTAATTAGCTTCATTGCTGAGCCGACTCCCTGCGGGACTGCATGATCATTAGTGCCAGAGCCAGGAAGGGAGCATGAACTCCCAAACCCCTGAGAAGACTACTGCAGCAACTGTTGCCATCTACAGAGCATTTCAAGAACATTCCAAGTGACGCTGGTAGAAAAGATTCACTTTCTCATCTGTGTGAGGGCCTTGCTCAGATTCAGTTTGACTGCTGGCTGGGATCAGACAAATCTACTTCCTGGGCAAGATTTTGTCAAAGGCTATCTAAAACCCAAAGGGTTGCTCTCAGCTAGTTCATCTTACATTTGCTGATATGCAGAGAGAATTATAGAAGACTTGAGAGACATCAGGGTACAAATCAATGGTGATGTACAGTACTGGGGCTGCTGTGCCAAAAGCTAGCCCAGAACCAAGTATCTGTCAGCTAAAAGTCAAACTTAGATCCAGCAGAGGCACAAATGAATCCAAACATGCCAAAATGAAAGTGCTGGCCTGAAATTACACCACTTCTTTCAGGTGCAGAAAAACAGCAGACACTGAGATTATTTACAAATCACTTTTATGAAATACTTTTTGTAGGCTTGGGATGCAGTGTAATATAGTTTAATCTCTTCTCTCATCCCCTGTGCTTGTTTCAGAAGAGAACAAGAAATTTAATCCAAATAAAGGATTAAGAAATTTCAGTAACTGGACTACTGCCATTATACAAACAATGGGCCAGCTCTTTAAATGCTTGTTCTTGATTGAATTGAAGTCAATGACTACATCAGAGGGAGCAGAACTGGAAAGCAGAAAATAGGAAATTAAGTCTAGAAGAGATACACAATTATTTTACCTATTATGTACTTCTAGCAATGCATCCCATAAACAAAGCAGCTCTGAGAAAGGATCTCTCCTCACTGGAGAATAAAGTTGGAGACAACTTTTGTGAGATGGACAGAGGAAAGAGAAATGAGATTTAATATAGATAAATGTAAGCTAATACACCTGGGAAGAAATAATAATCATCCTATATACAAAATCAGGAGCTGCTGTTTAGAAAACAGTAATAGAGAGGAAGGCCTGGGAGCAGTGATTTATAATTAATTACTGCAGACAGGAACTCAAAACCTAACACTGGGGAAAAAATCAAATACATTCCTATTTCTGGGCCAGCACCAGAGGTTTGATTCTACAGTGAGTGCACAGAGATCAGGGAGCTGGCAACAACACAAGCAAAATATTAAACTTATAGTTATGATGTTATTCATTCCATTTATAAGCTAGAGTCTTGAGTGCTGATACCATGAGCTCAAGCTTGTGTTTTTCTATTTGCTGAATACAGTAAAACAATAAAATATCTCCAACATAAAAATTCCCGATGAGTTTGTAGGAGAGTGCTTTTTCTTTTCTTGTCCTCATGTTTAAATGCAGAACTGTGGCTTAAAAGTTGTGAGATTTAACCTAGACAAGATTGTGGAAACAAACGCCCTTTCCTAAAGAAAAACATTATATTTGAAAACAGTATAGAAAGAATTAAAACAATGTAGCACTTCCATAACTCACTGAAAGGGAATCTGTTGGCAAGAAATGAAGGCCAAATGTAGACCTATGCTTTTATTTAGGTAAGAAGTGTTGCTCAATAAATGCATTTAGCAGGTAGCAAAGAAAGATATTACAAGTAACTGTGTTCCAGCAAAGACCAGATGAAACATTACTATGCTGAGAAGACAGTGTCATGTGAAAGCCTGCCAGACAACCCAGACGGAGTGCCATAAAGAGCTGTCTGATTGCAAGACCTGATGGCTATGTATTTAGAAGTTCACTGACTTGTAGATCAGAATGAAACAAAAATTGATTCCAGTCCTAGAAGAGGAAAGGAGGAAAACCCTAACAAGGTATAGTATGTCAAATATTAAACATTTACAGGACTGTTTCATCTTACTAGTGCTGTGAGCTAGTATCACAGGGTAATCCTATCTTTGGTTCCTTATAGGCCATGCTAGAAAGGTGGCACCTCTCCCCACTGTAAGGCAGCCTTAGGGTGGTACCATTTCTTCCCAGGCTGGATACAGCTTGGGCTGAAACCACCAGGCTGTATGCAAGCACAGAAAGAGGCATTCATTATCCCCTGGGCAAATTTTCCTCCTCCTGGGAAAATAATGGTGGATCATTTATTAGAGCCCTGTATGTTAAAAAGCACGCTTTTTTTGTTTGTTTGTTTTTCTTGTTCATTTTTTTGTTTTGTTTTGTTTCTTGGTTTTTGGGTTTTGTTTTTTGATAAGTGGGAAAAAAGTAACTATTATTTTTAATCTGAAAAGAAAAAAAAAAAGCTCTCGAAATTTCCTCTTCCATCTGAGAAGGCAAATAAAGCTACATAATTAGTCAGGAAAGGATCACTCCCCTTTTCTCCACAGCCTCCAGAGGATAAACTCCAGATAAGCTTTTCAGAGACTGCAGAGCTTCAACTACAGAGAGTTTCAGTCTGTGAAAGATGTTTGGAGCACACGATAATTAGCAACTCAGCTGAATTTTGCTAGCTGTCACAGTATTTGTTGCTATCACTGCATGAAAGTACTCCTGTAGGTCTCCTGAGTCTTCCTAAATGTGTGCTGTAGTCTGATTTGTCCACATGGAACTTTTTGATAGAAAATTTGGTCAGTGTACAACACTTACAGGCTTACAGCAAATCCCTTTCCCATGGCAGAGCACCACCTGAACAGAATGAGAAAATAAAGGTTTTTTTTCTTGGACAAAGCAGGAACTCCTTTACTCTTTATACTATATCTAGGCCCTTACAATCCAGGGGGATTCAGTATGCTGGGAGAATCGATGGGTAGCCTGCTAATCCAAATCCACATCTTCTTTGTATCCCCAAATCAGCGCTCAAGAGTTCTGGCAGAAGACAAGCCTTTTCTTAATACTTGTCCTTCATCTCTGCTTCCTCACAGTTTTTAAGTCCCAGTGGGAAAACTGTAGATACACTGGGAGAAAGACAGTAAATAAAAGTTAATTCCTTTAAACTTAATTGTGGTTCACCTCTATTTTAAGAAAGCAAATACCAAGAATTATCCAGGTTACCTGAAATTCAGTATGTGCTTAAGTGTTTCAGGACTGATACTGTTTTTGAGGTACTCTTCATTACTTCTGCTTTCCAGACTGCAGTCTCAGATTTGTATAAATTTCTTACAAATATTTCTAATCTTTAATTACAGTTCACTTAATGGTAGGTTGCACTTGTGCTGTCTCTTTTCTCATCCAAATCAGCTGTTCAAATTGTTAATCTGTGGGTTGTGCTTTGTTTTCAACAGTTAATGTCTGTCCTGTTACTGCTCTTTTTCAGGTATGCTTTGCTTACCTTCTCAGCTCCCATGACCTCCTGTCTCCCTAGCCCCACAGAACACCAGCTGCTGGAGCTATATGCATAACATATATGCACTTAACAATGCTTTCATTGTCTTTCAGTCCAATTGCAAAGGTCATTTTCTCAGCTCATTGTCCCAGTCCTGTCATTCCTCTTTTTTTGCACAGTGCCATTGGCTCCCTTTCTCCACTGTGTGAAATACAAATGACTTCTCTTTACTTTTTAAGCCATGTCTAATCTACATCGCCAAGAAGTATTCCTCACTGCCATTATAAAAACGATACCAGTATTTTAAGGCACTCTTGTACATTCACTTTCATGCTTTCACTCATGCTGCTGATTATGCATAGCACAAAATCTTTGTAATACCCCTAAACCCTTCTTTCTCTGCTATTTCAAGCATCAAGTCTCTGCCTCAAGGTTTGTCAGAGTCTGACCATAGCTCCGTAACTGTTTTGCTAGAGACACTTTTTCATTTGAACTGGCTATAACCTCTTCATCCTGCTCATCTTCTCTCTGTGAGCTTAGTAATAAATAATAGGCACTTCAGAGTCAAAACAGTTTGGTTTTTTTATGTCTGTACAGTGCAACGTACAGTGAGAATGGGCTTAGGTGTAATTTTAAGAGCAGTATTTATAATAAAAACACAGTAAACCAAATTATTTGTCTTGTTTCTAAGTTTTTAACATAATTCCAGGAAGTGGTTCCAACACAGGCTGTTTAATTTGCCATACCAAAGTTGCTTAAATCTGTGGATTCCAGGAATAAATTTGCCGCAGGGACTAAGAGAGAAAGAGGGGGACTGGAACTGTGCCTTTTCTGACAGATGACTGTTACTGGCTTAGTAGAATTACCAGAATGCACCCTGAGGGGCTGTAGTCACTCTATTTGATTCACTCAGTGAGAACCATGCTCAGCATGGTGTGATGGGGCCATGGTGATGTTTTTTACAGGTCCCTTACCAGGATCATAGACAAATTCACTTACACTGCTGACTAGACAGACATCTGGCCACATTTCTTTTAGAATGGAGCTACGTATGGTTCTGCACAATTCTGTTTTATGGAGAGCTAATATAAAATGGCATTTCCCCTGTTTCTGTTCTTTTTGGAAATTCTGTTATTTTATCATCTCATGTGTCGGGAGAGCAAAGTGAATATTCTGTTGTAAGTTATACCTTTCAAAAACCAATGAAAAGGGTTAAGACTGCAGCAGAATTTAGACTAATAGCCAGGGTATGCAATTTAAGATTCTTAGAGACTTAAGATATCACTGAGAGTGAACAAAAAGCTAGAGAACTGAGATCTACATGCTTTCAATATTTAGCAGCTAGAAGATCACATTTTCATTCATGACCACAAAGTGTCTGTTTTATTCAGGAAAAATGAGTCTCGTCAAATATCTTTGATACCATTCTCTGGCAAGATTACAAGTACATTTGATAAAGATGACTCTATTGACATAATACACTAGTTTATGTAGAGCATTTGTTTTATTTTGTATAGCAGCCTACATGAAAGAGATGTGTAGGAAGCAAACAAATTAAACCTGTTTTTCTCTATGGTTGTTTGCCATGTCACAGCTCCCTGCAATATGCCTGCCTCCTTTCTTTGTTTTTAGTTTATTACCTTATAATGCCCCTAGTTTAAAAATGTCCAGTCTTTGCATAATCTGTAACATCTTGAAGTATTCAGAATACCAAATAATGGGCACAGGAACCAAAGCACTTTGTCAAGGATCTGTCCTTTTCTAGTTATACCTCAAAACTGTAAGGTAGTCACATCTCTGTTTTATAGAGTAAGTATTCTCAGGCTCCTAATTGAATGAATCAGTGATGCAACTGTGGAATAAAGCTCATGAACTGCTGAGCCAAATGCAAGGCATAACTCAATCCAGTGTATGGTGGATAAATGTACCTTAGAAATGTACCTATCAGTTTCATGCTGTTGGACTAATCACAAGAGAATCTATGGATTGAATAGAGAAAGGGCGAAAACTACTCTCAAAGCCCCCGGTAAGACTGAACCCTCAGTAGTGTAAACATATATGCCAGATGAGAAGGCAGCTTCGGTTCCTCTGTGGTCATGATGAGTCCCTGATGCCATTCATTGATACTGAGTTATACAATGTTTAATCTCAGTTATTCCAGTACAATTCTCGGTAGATTTCTTAGTAATTTCCCCATGCAGGCAATGAAAGGCAAAACTGTTTTTTTTCTAGCACTCATGGACAAATAGCACTGATAATAAAATGTCTCTTTACTTGTCTAGTAGTTCCACTAATTAGGCTGACAGGCCATGAAGTTTCAGAGTATTTATGCTTTTAAAAGGTGGAATACACACCCAGTAATCACCACTAGATAGCTGACTCTAGTATTCAGACGGACTTGATTCCAAAGCTGCAAACCCTATTATTTGTCTGGGTATTAAGTGTTGATTCTGCCAGGTATATGGTAAAAAGGCCTTTGACTTAAATAATTCAAATAGCATACATGCTATATGAGTAAATCACATACAGATTAAATCTCCGACTACAGCTGAGGACGGCTCTCTCCTTCTTTATCTGAAAATGTCTCAAAGGCTACACATTATTGTCTTTTTAGTCATGACTGTGTAGGCAGATGGGGTCCTGAATATTTTTTTGGTGAGTGTAGGAAACAAGGCACTAGAGAAATTACTTTTTATAAGATCTGTTCAATTGGCAGCAGTCAAAACCTTCCATTTTCTTCGGAAGTATATTTTGATTGAGACATTACTGTAAGAAGACAGGCATTGTATACTTAACTTTATTAAACTAAAAATGGTGTAATTTGCTGTGAGAGAGACAAAATAATATACACTTTCTAGTGGCTTGTAATCATCTGATATCTCCTGAAGTAGCAAAGTGCAACCTGAATTGTGTTTAAGAAAGTTTCTTGGGATTATGAATATGTCTGTAACAAGTGACTAGTGTTATCAACAGAGCTTTTAAATGAAGGCTTTACTGTTATAGGCTTGTCTGACTTGGATAACAAACTCTTTTAGTATTTCAGCCCATAAATCCTGAACAGAAAGATACTATTCTCTTGTGTCTCTGACAAACTAAAAGAGAATCTTTGTTTGCATAGCTCCCCAGAGTTAACACAGTACTAGTTAATGATTTCACCATGGTAATTACTTTCTAGGGTCTGTCAGTCAGGCAGTTGGAATGTATACAGAATGGGTTGTGTCAATTTTGTGCAATACTACTATTTTACCTGGTTTCATGCTCCTTGTCTCTCAACCTGTCCATAATATAAGTTCCGAATATACGGACCAATTTATCGTAGAATTGTAGGATCCTAGAATGGTTTGGGTTGCAAAGAACCTTAATGATAATCTAGCTCCAACCCACATGCCATGGGCAGGGACACCTTCCACTAGACCAGGTTGCTCCAAGCCTCATCCAACCTGACCTTGAGCACTTCCAGGGATGGGGTATCCACAACTGTTCAGGGCAACTTGTTCCAGTGCCTCACCATGCTCACAGTAAAGAATTTTTTCCTAATATCTAATCTAAACCTACCCTCTCTCAGTTTAAAGCCATCCCCCCTTGCCCTCTCATTACATGCCCTTTTAAAAGGTTTCTGGCTTTCTTGTAAGCCCCGTTCAGGAACCAGAAGGCTGCAAGTAGGTGTCCTCAGAGCCTTCTCGTCTCCAGGCTGAACAACTTCAATTCTCTCAGCCTTTCCTTGCAGGAGATGTGCTCCATTCCTCTGATCATCTTGGTGTCTCTCCTCTAGACTCCCTCCAACAGATTTATGTTCTTCCTGTGCTGCGGACCCCAGGGCTGGATGCAGTATTCCAGGTGGGGTCTTGGCATCTTACCAGAGCAGAGGGGAGGAGCAGGATCCCTTCCCGTGCCCTACTGGCCATGCTGCTTTTGATACAGCCCAGGATATTTTGGCTTTCTGGGCTGTGAGTGGACATTGCCAGCTCATACCCAGCTTCTTGTCCACCAGCATCCCCAAGTCCTTCTTGACAGGGCTGCTCTCAATCCCTTCATTCCCCAGCCTGTTTTGATACCAGGGATTGCCCCAACCCAGGTGCAGCACCTTGCACTTGGTCCTGTTAATCTCATGAGATTCCCATGGCCCCACTCCTGGAGCTTGTCCAAGTCCCTCTGGATGGCATCCCATCCTTCAGTTGTGTCAACAGTGCCACCCAGCTTGGGGTCATCTGCGAATTTGCTGAGGGTGCACTTAATCCCTTCATTTATGTCATTAATGACGATATTAAATAGCACTGGTCCCAGTATGGACCCCTGAGGGACAACACTTGTCACTGATGTCCATCAGGACTCTTGAGTCATTGACCGCTACCTTCTGGATGTGGCCATCCAGCTAATCTGCCTTACAGTCCACCCATCAAATGTCGCTGTTGAGACGCTAGCAGAGAAAGAAGACCCGGATTCTCAGCTTAGCATAAAAAAGAGAGCTTTTATTATTTGATTCCAACTTATATAGATTTTTCAGAGGTCACTCAGATTGGTCAGTCAGAAACCTCCCCCTAGGCCTGATTGGCCAGGCCTGAACTGTCCAAATCTCGAGACACTGTTTTTAATAACATCCAAACTTTATCTGTGTTTCTGAAACACAGGAAAAATTCTCATGGGAAAGACCTGTGCTAGCCACAATCAAATCCTTCTCTGTCCAACTTAAAGAGAATTATGTTGGGAGGGACCCTGTAAAAGGCTTTATGAAAGTTTAAATAAATGACATTTGTAGAGCTTCCCTTGTCCACTGATGTAGTCACCCCATCAGAGAAGGCCACTAGGTTCATCAGGCAAGACTTGCCCTTGGTCAATCTGTGTTAGGTGTCTCCAATCACCTCCCTGTCCTCCCTGTGCCTTTAGCAAAGCTTCTGGGACAATCTGTTCCATGATCTCCCCAGACACAGAGGTGAGGCTGACAGGTTGGAAGTTCCCAGGGTCCTTCTTTCTACCCTTTCTAAAGATGGGCACCACTGTTTCCCTTTTTCCAGTCACCTGGGACTTCACCTGACTGCCATGACTTTTCAAATACCACGGAGAGTGAATTTGCACCTTCATCAGCCAGTTCCCTCAGGACTCTGGGATGTACCTCATTGGGTCCCACAGACTTATGTACATTCAGGTTCCTCGGAAGGTCATGAGCTTGATCTTTACTTACGGTTGTTGGAGGGGCTTTGCTCCTCCAGTCCCCATCCTGCTCTCCATCCACTCAGGAGGTGTAGGAAAAGAGGTTGCCACTGAAGACTAAAGCAAAAAAGTTGTTCAGTAACTCAGCCTTTTTCTCATCTGTTACCAGTTTTATATGCCAAATTTGAGAAGAGTGTTTTTAAATGTCAAAACAAGTCAGAATCCTGCAAGTTGTGTGAATATGGAGAGGTGGGTAGAGAGAAGCTCACACAAGGGTTCCCATGGTGCAAAGGTTTTGGAAAAGGCTCAGCTATTGCCATTTTCCTAAGGTACACTAGGTGACCAGTTGTTATGTGCCTAATTTAGAAATTGTGCATCATGTGCTATGTCTTGTCATGCTCGCAGGTGGGGGACATGGTGAGCTCAAATGTACATGCAAATGATAGCTGTGTATTTTTAAAGGTGCTTTTATCCATTGTGAACTCAATTTGGTCCAGTCCTGTACTAAATTAGCAGTTCATGAGCTTTATACCATGATTGCATCACTGGTTCATATGTGCTTTATTCAAACAATGTCATCTAATAATACCTATTTTATAAAATAAGGAGAAGGCAGGTCTAATCTTGCAGTTTTGAGGCGTAATTAGAAAAGGACAGATCCTTGATAAAATTCTTTGGTTCCTATACCTGTTGTTTTGGTATTCCGAAAACCACAAGACATTAGAATTGATGCAAAGATTGGACTTTTTAAAACATGAGTTCATTGAGTATGCTTGCCAATGTTTGTAAAGGACTCTGGCACTCAGTTGGAGTGCTGACATTGGTTTCAATTAGTGTGTGATGAGTCCCTTTGTCGTTGAAAGCATCATGTTTAAAGGTATAAATAGACAAAGCAACTGGCTAATAAAATTTAAAGTGAAAGAAAATCAGTTTTAATATGTTTGTAGGAGCTAGGTCATGACTTTTTTCAGCACAACAGTTGGAGTCACAGCTTGGAGAAACTTGAGAACATCTGTTATTTCTGTTGAAAAATACAAGTACATTGAGTAACTCACACCTTTGATATTCCTTCCTGGGGGTGGAAGACAGCTCCTCTCCAACACAAAGCTGATTTGCTCAGGATTTGGAGAACATTTGACTAGTTCATCCTTTAGGTCTCTCATAATTCAGACATAAATGTTCTTTGGAGGGAAGCTTTGAAAAGATTTCTCCTGTGAGGTTAGTTGATTTTAGAAAGAAAGGATAAAATTAGTTATAGATTTGCAATACCTAGTAGTTAATTCTACATATAAGCTTTTTTAGTTTGTAAAATACATGGAGTTGCTGTCTTAAAAAAAACCAAAACAGAAGAAATCTAGTTACAACTGATCTGTGATCCAATACTTAATTTCTTTCATACATCTTATATTCAGCTATCTTACTATATTGTTTTTTGTAATAGATTTTTGGAAATCTGTTTATTTCTGTAGCAAGTCCTAGGGACAAGGAGAAAATCAGTGGAAGCTGAAAGTATTTCTTATCATTGGCATACCTATCAGATATACATACATGTTTACACTCCTAGGCATACACATCGCAACACATCATTGAAAAACGTTCCTTTTTTTTTAAATTTTTTTTTAAACTCTATGGAAATGTGTGCTCTGTGCCAGCATACATCAAGGACTTAATGTTGTAGTCACGTATTCCACTGATCCTTTAACTAGCATCAGCTAAGAGGCCTGTTTTGTGGGCTCATGAAAAGGATCTTAGTGCCAGCCATTTGAGAATGAAGATTCCTGGACAGGCTGATGTACTCAAAATGCCAAGGAGAGCATATAACTTTTCATAGCAGACATACTAGGCTGCCTTGCAGACAATGTCTAGTAAATAAAGCAGGGAACAGAGAGAAGGTGGCAGAAATGTGGAAGGAGGGGTAGTAGAGGTAATAGCATGGAGAGTAGAAAAAATATCCTTGGGTGTGAAAGGCGGTGAGAATAGGAAATAGCCATAATAAGGCTGTGGACTGGAAGCAAATAATGACTATAAGTGGGAATGGAGACATCTATGAAAGAAACTGTTCTGTGCCCTATTCCCATTTTAATCTCTGGACTAAGTGTCTGTTGGCAGATGGAAAGCTGCAATCCTTCTTGGGAAAGTTAATCCATTGAATAGAACATGGTAGTTGAACAATAACTCCCCAGAAACCCTGCAATTCACCCAGGAGAAGTTTAGTTATAGATTAACCCCAGATGAGGGTATTGATTGGTTAGGCAAATTAAACATCAATTCAGTTTTACTCAGCATAGCAGATTTTGTTCTACTTTTCCTAACAGAATAGAAACATTTCAGGAAAATTGTGATTTGGACACTTTGTTTTTCAGGGGAAAAAAAGCAAAACATTTTGTAGAACCTTCCCAACTTCCTCTAAATCAAAAAATATTCTGTGTAATTTAAACTAGGTTTAGTACAAATAAGAAAATGACGGATAACTTAGGGTTTTCTTTCTTTTTCATGGGTTTTTTTCCTTTTCTGGCTTCTGTTTCTTTAGTGTAGCTTAGTGAATTTTCCTGGTGATTCCAGTTTCTTCTGTATGTGCAGCATCTGGTTTTCTGTCTCATGTGACAATCCTTGTTTCTTTCTCACATGTTCTTTATGCTTTTTCCTTATCTTCCTGTAGTATCCTGTATCATCCCTGTGGTGTCTTGTTAGTTTTCCTAATCTCTCTGTGTTTTTTCCTCTGCATTCATACTTCTCTTTCCTCTTCACCAAATTGACCGAAAGCACTCTCTCATATGTTTTTCTAATGTTATTTTAAACTACATTTCCAGCCTGACATTAACTTCTCATTTTCTCCCTCAGAATCACATCCTGATATTTCTCTCACATTATTAGAAAGCAGGTCCTTCAGTTTCCTTCCCTCTTCACTCATCAGAGCCACGATTTTATTTTTCTACATCAAGACTTCTGTGGGTTTTTTCCTTAATTATTTCTCTTCCAGCTTCAACTTTGCCCCTAGGAGGAAGAGCAAGATAGTAAGTTTTGCCTCTTAGATGACATTCCTCTTTAAATGAGGAAGGTTATTTCTGTTCTTGATAGTGTTTAGTCATTAACAGAGACAGTTTGCCTTGCAAATATTTGTCAATAGTTTAGTTAAATAGTAACGAAAAGTAAACTGATTGCAAATCTGAAATTCCTTCTCCTGTAGTGGTTCAAGTGGTTTAGACCATATATAAAAGGGAATTTCAGGTTACAGAGTAAAATATTTATAAAAGGGCTTTTTAGCAGGAACATGTGTATATGCTGCAAGAACAATCACAAAAAGTATTCCTATTAGAATGTACATGTAACAACTAGAAGATAAAAGTTACAAGTTATCTTATTAATACTTTAAAATATATTAAAATAAACTGAAAGAATACACACATTAAATTTTAGACAATACAAAGCTTATTTTTCCCCAGAGAAAGAGAAATCATGGCCAGAGTACAAGAGTAGAGATAATTAGAGATTTGTTTCTTTTCTACCTCCCAAGGTAAGGCTTAATCCTACAGTAATCTCTTTATTGAGAGCCAAGTGTTAGTCAAGGAGCCTGCTGCACAGATTTGAAACTAGCATTTAGCCTATAATTTCAGTGTCTGGGAAGCAGCTATCCTATGAATTTATAGTTTGCATTGTTTTCTATTTTATCCTGCACTGTAATGAATTGGTATAGATTCATTATGGATTTGCTAGCTTACATAATGATATAAAGTGAAACTTTCAGTCATGACCAGTAAACCTCCAGAGCCTCTCTGTCCTTTAGCACAGGAAGGGAGTTTGTACTGGGCACACAATGAGTGGCACTCTCTGGGAATGAGCATAAACTGATTATCCCAGAACAATTTTGCCTTTGAGCATTTCAGCATCATGTTGCCCAATTGTCTAGTGTGCTTTAAAGATAAATGCCAGACAAATCTGGGATTCAGTTGAGTGGGGTGGATATTAAGCAAATTGGTCTTCTTTTTAGTTTCCAAACTCTGGTTTGCAGCCTTGTTGTAAATTAGCTCCTTTAATTCCCAGGTGAGATGGGAAAGAGAAACATAACAAAGAGAGGTCAAGTTCTGGGGTTTTTGTTAAAGGCCCAAAGGTTACTTCTACCAATGGATTTAGGTGATATGTATGTGATGTTAAAACTTGCACTCAGCTGAAATCTCTTACTGAAGGATCAGTAACCCACAGGTGCTGCTTCTCTGATAATAAAGTTCCCACAGACGATGTGCCATGCCCAAGGGTTTCTGAGACATTGTGGTGCTGGAGAGCTCTGGGCCTCTCTCATCTGTATATGTCCCAATGAGGTTCAATGATGAGGTAACTCCTTCATAACTGGAAATTCGTCCTGTCACCATTCTGGACTTAATGAGTGCAGGGTCCATGTGAAATATAATAGCTCAGGTACAGTGGTACTTTTTAGGAGAGGAAATGTGAAGCAAGGGGTATTCTACAGGCCTGGCAGAACAGCCATAATACTTAATAAAGCAGTCTGTGGGTGTCTGATTCATACTTAACAGTGTAATTTTGATACCAGTCTAGAAAGAGAAGTGGGTGGTCTAAGGACTAGTGTCTTTGGAAGGGATGGATGTTCAGTGGGTGTAGGTATCCAGGTCACCCTATGTGACAGAGGCTCATTCCTACACAGTGGTCTGAAAGGTCAGGTAGAAAAAGGGTTGAAAAAATGTTTTGCTGCTTGCCACACGTATTTTTTGTTTGTGTTTAAAATGATGTTGGCATAGAAAAGTTTTGTTTGTTAGACTAGTAAAAAGGCAAGAGTGGCCTGTACTCTCTCCTTGTTTATCCAAGTGCTTAATGATTAGAACATTAATGCAGACAGTAGGTGTACGAAGTCCATTTAATTTACTGCCTGGAGGAATTCCAAATGCAATGCCCTAATTGACAGGCTATAAAGTGTTTGAGTATTCTGCTTACTGAGTTCCCTTTACTGAAGTTTTGCATGAAATGATTAAGTATGCTTTGGATCAGGAAGAGTGAGTGTGTCACTTGCTGGTGAGAGGACTCCCAAAGGAAAGGAGAGGTGGGGGAGCTTGATTCTTACAGTTGACATAGGATAGTTGCCAAAAGGACTGAAATCCATGTGTCCTCCCTTGTGCAGATCTAACGACCAGGCTGTAGGGGTTATTCTCTTTACATGTAAAAATTAAGAATTGGGCCATTCAATTGTATACTTCCATAATGGGTTGAGGAGCAGCTCCTCACTGCTGTTCCTGAACTTGGTGACATGGTGGTGAGAATACTCTGTGTTCAGTTTTGCAGCATTTAAGGCAAAACTCTCCATGTTTTGGTGGGGAGGGAAGTGGTTTTGTTTGTTTATAGGAAAGGCTACTATGGTAACTTAGCAGTTTCCACAAGAAACTGTTCAGTGAAAACTTCTCTAGTGTAAATGGAATTCCTAGTCAAAAGTGAGTACATATGTGTAAGTACCCAAATGTGTGTGAGTGGGCCCAAACAACTGGGACACTCACCTGAAATCTAAGGCACAGGGGTCAAAATCAGTTTGAATAGAGTCTGTTTGACCTCAGCTGAATAACCAAAACTGTTATTCTTCTAGAATGGAGGGGTCTATCTCATTATATTCCTGTAGGTTTTTTAAGCCTAAGTGTCCATATCAAAGCAATAAAACCCTATTTTTCTGAAACCACTGCAAGTCTTTGTAATGCTAGAAAGCTGTCTGTTTCCTGCCTTCTTCCAAGTAAAATGTGCCCCAAAAGCTCCTTAATTGTCTTTTCTACACATCAAGGTTTGAAGTCTGCCCTCTTTTCACCATAGGGATGGGAAGCTGCTGTGGGACTGGCTCACTGCGGAGGTATAACCCTGAATTAGCAGGAATCTTGATGGAGCCTTGATACCTAGTTAGCTCTCAGCTGTGCCTGGGGGTGTGAGGAACCTGTGGAGGCAGCTGAGGAGGTAGGCAGGACAGACTTGTGGTAGAAGAAAAGTCAAGTAGTAGAGTTAGTGATAGTGCTTGTCTGCAAGAAAATCATAATCCACATGAACTGACAGAGGAAGCAAGGAACTGGAGGACCCAAACAGAGAGCAGGAGTTTTGCAGTTTGTGCTTTGAGTGAGGAGAGGCTGGGATCAAATGGGATTGGATCACTTGTCTCTCTTGCAAAAGCAAAGTGGTCTCCCTATAGCTAGGATACATATTTTGTCTTACCATATAAACTTTCTCAGCTGCTTTTCCCCTACTGATTTATATATGGGAATTTTCTTCTTTCTTCACTCTCAATAATTTCAAGTGGCATATATTGGAAAAGGTGCTTGATTTCTCTCACAAAACGTGGCTGAACAAAGAATCATTGCTGTTTGTCTTCTAACCATTCGTCTTCTACCATGGCAGTGTATGATACTGAAATGTTAGCTTCTGCTAATTTGCAGAACTGAGGTATTCTAATAAGAAATCCTAATAAAACTGGTTCATTACTTCTATTCCTGTTAAACATTAAATTTAAATTACATGCTGGAAACAATTGTATTAGAAACACTTTTGTGATTAAGAAGTTATTAAGAGTCACTAAAATTCTCCTTATGCATACTTATGTCATCTAATACTTTTGTCTGTGTGTCTTAAGGCTCTAATGGCACTAGAAATATTATCTCACAATGCATCTCTCCATAATTCCCACTGGTATGCTGAAAGATAGTATTAAGAAGATCATTAAGAGCATAGTCTATTTATGTTCCCATAAGCTTTCCATTAATTTGCATTTAGCTGTCTAAACTACAGCAAAGTTAATATTTACAGCGAGTTAATACATTGCTAATAGAAATGTGAAGCACACTTATTCCTCCTGGTTATTAATACTCCTGTCTGGGCACAGATGTGTTTTCTTAGGATGTGTTTGGCTGCTAGATATGTGCGGATGACAAGTGCACCCAGAATCTTGCTGGGCACGCTCAATTTGTAAGAGTATTCTGTCCTAAAAGCTTGATTGTACAGCAAGCTGTGAAGCCTTTCCGTGTTTCCAAATGTCCTTGCAGAGTGGTGTAGGGAGCAATAGCAAGCAGGCTTTATTGTGGAAAAACACAGTGTTTGGATCGAAGAGCAACAGTGTTGGCTGAGCCCATGGGGTATGTACAGCTCCATTTTTGGAGACATGCATGTCCTGTGGGTCTAGCAGTGGCCTGAGGTTACAATCTAGGCACAGAGAAGAGATATGTTTGCCAAAGCAATTGAGTTAGGCTTTCTGCACATTCGGGCATGCATTGCTATGTTTGGTGATCAAAAACTGGAAGCATAGATTTGGATGAAATTGCAGGACTCCAAAAGCTGGTACTCCAGGCATGAATCTACATTGCCTGTATTACCAGGCTGCTGTTTTTATTTGCTGGTGAGGAAAGGAACAATGCTGTAATCTTTCCAGATGTGATGAAATAAATATTTTGCTAGAATAAACATATTTGCATGTATTTGCTACAGTCTGAGGAGACATGTTGTCTTCCATCAGATGGCAAGGCTGTAAATTTCATTGATTCAACTTGTTTCTCACTGCCAGCAGCCTTCTGTGCCTTACAGATCTGTTTTTGCTGAGACCATTTCTAATGTTCAAAATTTGGAACCAGTTTTAATCTGCTTGTTTAAAAGCTGTCAGAGAGCTGACAGAAATTAATGTTTTCTTTAAGTAGCCCCAGGCTTCCCATCTGATCATGGGCAGTGCTCCTGGTAGGAATGGGGACCCAACTTAAGAGCAGAGAAAGTTGAGGCAAGGGTTCTTACTTAGCACAGCATCCAGTTTTATTGTGCACTGGTTGGAGCCCCAGTGAACTTTGGCAATATTAAATGTGCCTTTTCCATCAGGCCCTCAGGGAAACTGTTACAGAAGGTTTTAATATTTTCTTTATTAAAGTCCTCAGGATCAGGCACTAACACTTTGTATGCTGTCTTACATGTCTTGAAGCACTGCTGCATTTGTTTGAAGGATCTCTGAGTAGTCGTATAATGAAAGGGAAAACAAATGGTGAATGACTCTCAGTTGCTTTTGGTTGTGCCAACTGCACTAAGGTATTCTAAGTGAAAGCTTTTAGCATAAATAGCTATACATACAGAAACCAATTCAGGTTTTGAGAGTTCTACCTAAAATTTCTATTTGCTTCCACAACAGCTGTAAGGATGAAATAAACAGAATAGCTTGGCAGGAGCCATATGCCCTTTCTCACGTTAGAGCTATAACCATCAGGTCTTGGCGCATTATTGCACTAGCAATAAAATGTTTGTAAGCTACATAATAAGGGTGTTCAGACATTGGTCTCTCAGATGCTGAAGAAGTCAAGCTGCATGTAATTGAAAATCTTTGAAAACAGTCAGCTCGGGTCATGACGTAAGAGAAACTGTAATGTAAGAGAGGTCAGTATAATGTTAATCAATAGCCTGTTACTTTCTCTGAGGTACGTAACCATTTGGTTTGGTTTATGACTTCACATAAATGTATTTGGAAATAACCCCCTAAATGCCTCTTATTTAAGTGGAGAGGAAACTTATTTGTGGGGAAACTGTCCGGAATGGGCATCACTTTACTGCTGTTTGATCATGGTTCTGCAGAAATACAGCTTTACACTTCGCTTGCTCAAGAACATAGCAACAGAAGACATTGTGTATGTGAATGACCTTTTTATATGATTTGTTTAAAAGAACAAACCCTACTTGAAAAGAAGTAAATTTGGCAAGTCAGGGCTAGTTTATGGTAGAGTAAATTATTCCAGCCTTCCTGAGAATGAGTATCTGAAGACAGTAGCAGCATTAGCACAAACCCCCAATTCTACAGTTATAATAAGCTCAAAAATGCTACCACAACCCTTTACAACACACACCTTTTAAATTTTGATCTTCTAACATAATTTAGATGACTGTCAGGCCTGACTTTTAGGAATTTAAGTACTGCCAAGTATAGCAAATTCTAACTTTTATTGCCATGTATGGAAACAGAACAGAGTTCTATTACAGCTTTACAGAAGTGAGAAAGGAAACAGAAGAGACTTAGCAGGAGCTGGTTTAGTTCTGCTTTACTTCCGTTTAGTTCCTCAGGCTTATATTTCCCATTTTATCTGGCTTCTGAGTTATGCCTGACATTGTAGTGTAAGGAAGGTTTATACAATTCTCGGAGCTTGTTCCTAAGTAATCTTTTAGAGACATGGATTTTCTTAATTGATTTTTTTTTCCCACAATCCTGTTAGGATAATAAAATGAAGGCAGCTATTCTTTATCTGAAGACATATCAACCTAGTGGCATTTGCCTTCAGATTAGGAATATAAAGTAGTAGGAGATTGATTAAAGCAAAATCTTGTTTCCTTGCAAATATTACCACTGTCATGTCCTTCTAAGTTCTGGTTTGTGTTGATATTGACCTTGGGTGCTTCAGTGGGACCCGAGTCAGAAAGAAAGATGGCTATTATTACTATTAATCAATACCCACAGAGAAGCATCTGGGACCAATTATGATGTATTCCGAAGGGACAATCAGGATTATCTGGAATAGGATAGATATTGGCAATATTACTTCCAGGGAAGGAAGGAAACAGAATGCTTAGCCTTCTATATCTAGTTGTGATGTTGCAGCTGTAGTAGGAGATCCTGAAGTTGTGATTTTTATTTTTTTTTTTTAATTTTACTTTTTTTCCCCCTACCTAGATGTCTTGTTTACAGAGAGTGATATTTGATGACAGGTTACAGTTGAAGTTGACACCAAAAGGTGTCATTTAGTTCAGAATTGCTTATTTTGGCACAAAAATAAAACAAAAATAGCTAATGCAATTAAAAAAAAATTTGGATTCAAAGATAGGGGATAGGTAACAATGACTGTGATTATGGCACTTGAGTTGTTGGAAATATCCATATTTGCCATGTTTTGATGGAAGACTCTGTGGAAATGAGTTTCCTAATTTGGTTTGGTTTCCTTGATGCTAGAAGATTCCTTGTGAGGTTATGCAAAATAATTCTGTAGTTCCCACTAGAACATATAGAATGGCTAGGTATGTTGGAATGTAAGAAATTAGCCTTTTTAATCTTCTGAATGTGAGCCTAAATACAGGCAGCTTGAGGGGAAAGTGAGGTGTCCATGTAGGTGTGTCCACCAGAGATTCTAGAAATCCAATCCTATTGTGCCACACATTCTTTTTGAGACTTTGGAGCAATAAAGCAATGTGTTTTTCTACAAAGAAAAAGATTCATTGTTTGGAATGAAACCTGTTGAATCCTGTTCTTGGAATTTGTGCACAACATAGTTTTGATTCATTAACAGGCATTGGAGTACCTATCTGACCTGACAGTGCTTGGTCAGAGATGAGAGGCAAAGATATAAGGAACAAAGCACATACCTTTTGCTTCTCCTTTTTATATTTGCCTCACCTGGAATCCTGGAAAAAAATCTGGCATCAATAGGTGATCAGAAAGCTAGACCATTGTCTGTCTGTTAATGAAAATATTTGAGCTGCTGTGTACTTTTCATCTGTTCACTCTCACAGTTACAGCAGAGTTGCTGTTTAGATCCATGCTGGTTTATACCCCAGATAACTTAATTTGGTAGGGTTAAGTAGTGAATTGTATGCTGCCTAAATTACAGATACTTGCTATCCTTGTGTAGGCTTGATTTTTATTCTTTACTGGATTGTACTTGTGGCATGCTCTTACTCTTTCCTGATTTATAATGGATCTCTTTATTGAATTATTGAGCAAAACTTTTAAATAAAACATCAAAGAACTCTCTTCTACTATCAATTCTCCTATAGTCATTAGATGTATCAACCCTTAGGACCACTTTCCTCATCAGAATACCGACACTGCTAGACTTACTGCTAAATGAACTGTGCACTAAAATGCATCCATTTCTTTTTTCTTTTGAAAATGAAATTATTTGCCTTGTACAACAACAAACTAATTCTGCATATTTACAAGTATTTTCCACAGTAATTGTTTTGTCCTTTCTGGCCACCTTAAATGTGCAGTAGTTTTACAGGTGAAGAAAAACAAAGTTCTTGCAGAAAATGTTTAAATGTAGTTAAATTGCTTCTTAAAAGCATGTCCCTTATGAGTTGAGAAAAAGACTGGTCATCTTCCATCTTCTGTGTTTTAGTTATTGCTTTCCTTGGTCAAGAGAGCCACTGAATCCAGACTGTATTATGATAGTGTGAAGTGTGGTTAATTCTTAGCAGTTTAGTTTGTGTGGAGGTCAAAATATAAGCTCAGGTCCTCTATTGCCACTTGTGTAAACTCTAGTTGTTCATGCTACTTTTATTTATTTACTTTTATTTTAACTTTTTTTTATTTATAACTTTTATTTACTTATTTATGTATTTGTTTATATATATTTTTATAAATTATTTCAATGCCGTAAGACTTTGACTTGACTTTATTGTTCTCATTTCTGTTACACAATAACTTTATGCTACCTTTGAGCTTCTTGTCACTTACATAGAAGCAGTAACTCTGTCTTTCTGCCTGGAGGGGGATTAGTGTTTACTTTGCACATAACAAAACAAAGAGAAGGAACAAAGCACTGTTCAGAACCCCAGGAAATAGTTTGTAGTGTAAGTTATATGCTTCAAGGATAGATGAGGCTAGTGGGAACAGCATTCGATTTCTGAAAATAAAGCAGAAGCCTTGATTCACAAAAAAAGGAAACTGGGAACAGCTTGGCTTTTTTTTAAATTTTAATAAATGAAATACCAGAATGAATATGCATGTTTATATTCAAATGTTTAATTTCTGTGGGCATTATCTAAATACATATTTCTGTCATCTGGCTATTTTTCTAAAAGCTAGAATAGTCTTGCTAGGATATCTGAACTAGAAAACCCTCCTATTGTGTCTTGTTGTCTAATATGTTTTAGTCCCTCAAAGGGAAATAAGCAGCAAAACTTCTTTATGTGCTGATTTTAAAAGATGACGAAGGGACCAACTTTCACCATTAGCTAACACTTCTACAGGCAAGAGTTTTTTGTAGTCTTGGCCTGAGAAAAGTTTTTATGTGGTTAAACATGATTTCAGTAAGTGCTTGGACAATTGATGAGCAAGCCATTGAATGCAAAGACATAACCTTTAGACTTAGGAAGCCCCTAACCTGCATTTATGTGAAGGCTGGAAAAGGTACTGAGGCTATGATACAGCATTATCTCCTTGCCCTGCTGTAGGATACTGGCTAAGCAGGGCTTTGGTGTATGGCTGTAATGAGTGCTCTTAATGCACCTTCTTGGATTTGGCCCCACCTGTGTGTGTCTGGATAACAGAAGACTTTTCTTACTGCTTGAGGCTGTCAGTATGTTTTCAGTTGAAACTCTTTGGGCTCTTGTAGATAACTGATTCTCCAACCCACATCCTTGGCCCCCATTTAAAACCAAAGTAAGGCAAGGTAGTCAAAGACAGTTCAAGACGTATGTAGATACAAACTGCATTATGAATCCTGCGACAACCTCCTTCCTTAATTGCTTCTGTACCAAATTCTAACACCAGTGTTTCTCTGCTTTATGATCTAATTTTTCTTTTTTTGCCTCCAGGGCTTGAGATACGTCTCTATAAATTAGGTTTTTATCTGTATCAGATGCTTATGGCATTGCAGAGTCTCAAGTTTTCTATATTAATTGTCTAATGCTTCATATACATAGCATTTCAGAGATCTTTTTTATGCTTTAGTTTGCAGCATTTCTGTGAGGCGCATTCCCAAAGACAGCTTCTTGTCCCAGTTTGCCCAGCTGACTGTAAATCTTCCTTTACTGATGAAATGTTAGTAGGCTGCTCTCAGCAGCTCTTAGCTTTCTATCAGTTATTGCTTCTTCCCTGAGCTGCTGGAAACTCCCAAATTATGCATTTGTAGCTTCTGTTTCATTTGCAAGAGTCATTCATTTCTGCCTTTAATTCCTGTTCCAACTGGCAGTGGGGATTGTGGCAGTCCCAGGCTGTGCTGCAGTACCTGACACTGTAGATCCATCTACTGAAACTTGAGTATCTTCAATTACACTCAAAGATCTTTTTCTGTTACTGGTTGTTTAGGTCACTTACCAGGCTCTACCAGTGTATTTTCAGTCCTGCTGTTCTTTGATAGAAAGCTAAATCATACAAAAGACAAAGGAGACAGGGTTTTTGTTATCTTTTTGCCATGGGAACATGAAAACTTTTCCCACTTCTGGTCTTGCACAAATAATGTAGCTCTGTAGTCAACAGTATTCTGTTGTAATATATCAGCTGTATTCTGATAAAAACTATTCCCTCCTCTGACTAGTTTCATTGCAGCTGCTCCTGAGCCTCATGAGGATTGTTGGCTTTACAGCTTGGGCTACCCCAGATTGGCTGGAGGTAAAACCCTATTTTCCTGTACAAGCCTGAGAAGTTTGCTCTATTTTGTGGAATACGATGTGACCACAAGAAAGGTAAATGTTCTGTGTTGTATCTGAGAGATTGTTTGAGCACCTTATTGTTTTCTATGCTCTAGAAAATAATCAGAGAGATGTGATGGCTCTGTTACTAAGTGGAAAAAGTGCCACAGCTACCTACAGACTCATCTGTTCTTCTCATATGCACTGTACCTCACATGGGCACAGTATTTAGGAACTCAGCTCCAGATCTTTAATCAGATGTTCCCAAGCTGTATCTTTTACCATCTCTTTCCTCAAGCCACCTCATTTCCAGCCTTTCACAATTTGGACATAGTTTGATTCTGATTCAGAAATCCCAAAAAACTGCCTCTCTCTTGCATTTGTGGAGATGAAATAAGAGTTCAGCAGGGAGCTCAGTGATCAAACATTTCTAAAAGCAGGACCACTTACAAAGGTGAGAGACAAAGGCTTTTTTGTCATTGCTCCATGGAGGGATACCTGCAGGCAGTAGAGGAAGGGGAATGCTTGTTAGTCCCCATCTTCCAAACATATGCTAGGAGCTGGGAAAGGGCTTTGTCTTATCAACATCATCACAAGATGCATGTTTGCTGCAAGCAACATGATATTACACACATAATTAAAAATTACAGCAAATCATAAATGGAATGTGAATTAATGATGACAACATCAACAATATGCTACTTCCTTTAAAGGATTGCAACAGAAGGAAAGTTGTTTGTAAGAGAGCAGACAGTGCTCATCTCTCTGACACATGGTGTGATCCTTGGTGTTGTCCTGTGCAGGGCCAGGACCTGAACTCAGTGATCCTTGTGGAACCTTTCCAACTCAGGATATTCTAGGATAATCACCACTAGGTGCTGTTGCTTAAGAAAGGAGGACCAAATGTGAGAACATGAACATGGCCTTAGGAAATACAATCCATAATCCTGTGCTTCATTAGAACAGGTTGCTTAGGAATGCTGTGTTTATTCTGTCAGCAGAGCTGTTTGTTTTTGGTTTTTTTTAAAGAAAGCTAAAGTAACTGTCTATTAGCTGTCATTTGCTTCATTTTGTCTTGTAAGATAGAAATGGACAAAAGTGACTTTTACTGATTCTTTGAATTTGTATAGAAGCTAGATGTGATTTATTCACCTTTGCGGGGGAACTCCCCTGGTTTCGGCATCCTGCTATCAGCAGTGCTCCTGTGGGTTGCAGTCTGTGTAACTGGACATATGGGCCAGATAGCAAAATTCATTTGCACTCTTGGAGGGATATAATACCCCATTTTTCTCTTTACCACAACAGCAGAAAATTCTGTGATCATTGTCCTGTGGAGAAGTGATAATTAGATAAAGAGAGGCACGATAATATGTTGTAGTATATAGGGCTTTTAAATGAGTACAGATGTATTGCTCCTATCCACTGAACCTATACTTTATGCAAATTATCACACACTTGGTGCAAGGAGCACTTTCCTCATCTCATGCCATCTGTGCATCTGGCAGAATATTACAGGAAACTCATTTGTGCATCCACTTGGGAGTGTATCCTTCCCATTAAGAAAAAAAAAGTGATTTTTAGATCATATCTTACAGTGGAAGATACTAGATTTCAAGCAGATCAGTTTTGAGATAATTCACTTTTTTCCATTTTATTTCTAGGGCTTGAGTTCTTGTTGCCAAAATGCAGACACCAAAATGCCAATATACCAATAAGATGGTGTTGTTCACAGTATTTGCAACTTCAGGGAAGATTTTGCAAAACTTTTGTCCTAAATTTATATTTAAATTCCAGACTGAGAGATTTTTACGCTATAGGATGGAGACAACAGCAATCTGTCCTTACCATGTTTTTATATTCTTTTCCTGCTGAGCTAGATAAAGTTTTGGTTGTCCTGGTGTAGTATTGCTGTTCTTGTATGAGTGAATGTAGCTTTGCAGGTGTATACCAAGCTCAGTAACATGTCTTTGTCTTTGTATGGTACTTTAACTCATGCAGTTGCTTCCATTTTTCTGCAGGGAATTTTGTACAAAATGTTACAAAGACTTCAGTATATTCCAAAATAGTCACTTTCCCAGTATCTCTTCCTGGATACCGTGTAAATTAAAAGTAGACTCTTGTGACAGGCCAAAGAATTGAAAGCAATGTCTGCTCAAATGAGCACAACTTATCTTAATATTGGGGAATACCAATTCTAATCATCTTCACAATTGTTTTCCTCCACTCAGAACCTACATGTCTTCACTGTCTTTCATTTAGGATGAAGCATTCTCTGTTTAAATGTTTGAATCTGTGGACGGAGGTAGCCCTTACTTCTATGCAAACATGTTTGGAAAATGTGTGAAATTTTGCAGCAGATACTTAGTATCTTTCCAAAATAGTCATCATCAATTAGTAAAAATAGAAACAACTTTCACATAACTGTTGCAGAGGCATGATATTATAAGTCTCCAGGAGTTCTCTCTCTCTGGGTTGGTATGAAAGGTGGGCAGACATTTTCTCAGTCTACCAGTGCAGCATTCATTGGAACTCCTGCAGTCTTGCTTGTCTCAGCTATACCATGTTTTGCAGTACATGGGGCATTACATGTGTTGGTGGATTCTGAGCATCACCTCTGTGGGCAGTGTTTCACACCTGAGGGTGCTGCTGGGTGACTGCAATTGGTGAAGGGGAGGGAGGAAACTGCTGTCCTGCCTTCCCTCCTGTACCCATTCTTTCCTCCAGAGTAGCCATGGACACCTCTATTTGACTCCCTCCTCACTGCCCAGCTGAAGGAACCTGAATAGATATTGTTCTTTTAGCTTTTTTTGCTGTAAAGTAGGGAAGGTGAGAGGGAGTAGAGAGAAGGGGTAGAGATTAATGTGGCAGAACACAACAGTAAAGTGTATATTTAAGCTTTAATTAATACTGAAAATGTTAGTGCTTTAATTTGTTAATGACAGGATGTCAGGACCTCTTTATATGTTTGCTTAGATTTTATTAGTGGGGGATACTTAAATTCTGATGAAATCCTGTGAGGGAAGAAAGGGAAGAAAAGCTGTTTTGTTTTCTTGTTTGGTTGGTTGGGGTTTTTGGGGGTTTGGGGTCTTTTTTTAACCAAAAAAGATATTGCAATGTGATAGAGAATTATTTCTTGCTAGGAAAGATCTTCCCTTTCTGTATTTCCTAGCTCTCCACACCTTAAAAGGTAAAGAGAAAAACTAATTCAAGCCACAAGAATGTAAGGAACAATCATATTTCAAACAACCATAAATTTGTTCAGCTTCTTTGCTCCCTTCTCCCTCAAGTCTCAATATGGCAGATGAGCAAATTGCCATAGGTGCCCCACACTTCCTTCACTTACAGCTTATTTTACATTCTGGCTAGATTGCTATTAAAAGGTGTGTGCAGTCTTATAATTTATGGTTAACAAGTCTATATCGTCTTTGTAATTCCAACTGTTGTGCAATAACAATTTCTATGTAGGTTCAACTGGGAACTGTAAATAATTTCTCATAAGTTTACTGGTAATAAAAAACATATTTTAAGCAATGAGAGAAAGCTTATTATAATAATTGTCTGCAGATGTGAAATGGAAAGCATTATAGAAATATATATCTGTAACACTCTATTAAACCAGAATCTCACAATAAGGGATGCATAGTGATAAAGAAGCACATACATTTCACAACTCAGAAATTAGTTTCTTAGACTTCCATCACTCAAGGAAATCACATTCCTATCACTGCTCAAGTGATGTGAGTTTTCATACTTACAGTAATCTCCTGTATTGACAGTATATCAAAAATAGTTCCCTGAAGAATAAGGCTAATTTTCTAAACCCAGTCAACCCTCGCTTTGAAGTCTGGATTGGGATGGTGATGGAAAAGTTTCACAAAGGTTGAAGTACTGAGCCTTAAAGCATTCTTTATTCTTCCAGTATAATGATGGCAGATCTACCCTCTCTCATTTCAATCTTTTGAATAAGTCCCTAAAGCAGAAATCAGCAGTTTCATGTTGCTGTGCATGACTCTCTCACTGCCTTTCCCTTCTAGATCTTGTGCAACTACCATTAGTTCTACATGACATCCTATTTCAAGCTTTTGATTGATCTTACAGAAGTGAAACTGCTAGCAAGGTCTTTCAATTACAGAAGTACATTTCTTTTGCATACGTAACAGGCTCTTGCTAAAGTTGCTTAATGAATTACATCTAGTGTTTGAAGAGGAAAGGTATGCAGATTTGGGCAGTCCCTGCAATACTGAAAGGCAGGGAACATGCCCTTTTGAAGAGAGAGCTCCTGTTCAGGACAGTGATGCTGTGCCCTTTAGCCACTTGCGAGGGTTCTGCAGCCCCTTGCTGGCTCTTCTGAAGGTGCTGAATCCCCACATCCTCCTGCTGTGCTCAGCTCAGCCTTGCCCTGCTGTCTCTGCACTGGCTCTGGTGCACCAGCGCTGTGGAATCATCTGCAGGGGCTGCACTGCTGCGACATCCTCACTGCATGGGCTTTGTGATAATTTTCTTTGCTGGACTCTCCCATTCTGCTCTGGTTTCTGCACAAAATACCCAGTTGTTTGGTTTTGTGACTTTGCTCTAGCAGTGTCCTAGCATTCACTGAGAGGCGCTGTCTTCAGATGTAATACAGAAACAAATAATGTGGTCTCATAAATCATCACCTCCAAATACTGAGTTAGGTTTTTTGTGAAAGTGTAATGATACCATGAGCTAGCTGTGTGTTTAAAGTTACTAGCTTCTCCCTTTTCAAGATGGTAATTGTCATTATCTTCATAACTGGCATACCCCTCTCCATATTGCCTCTTGCTCGCTTTCACAATAGCTTCTAAGTGCCCGTAATTAAAGATTGCTGTTGTGGATTGCACCAGGGTTCAAGCAGAAGTATAACGAGTGCCACTCATACGTTGGAGTGTGGAGTACCAGTGGACATTGTGTTGCTTTGATTCGCTGAACTTATCACATAGGCACTATATTTACCCCTTCAGCTCTGAGTGAGGCTGTGTCTAACTTGGTACTGTAATTTCAGTGAGGGAAATAAAGAGGAGCTCAAACGGAAGAACCACCATTGTAACTTTAGGAATAAATGAGTAAAATTTCGATTAGTCTACTACTTTAGCAGGTCAAAATGTTCCCACTGCCACTCTCTTGCAAAGTTTATGACTCTCAGGAGTTGGAGACACAGGTGATGCAGGTGGAGACACTCATGGAGATGTTGACCTCTGTACTACGATGCTCTCTGAAGCACCCTGAAACCTTAAGCTCTACCAATACAAATCATAATTTTTGTCAAACCTCACTTAAATGCAGATTAGAGTAAGTCAGTATGGATAGTGGTATGGGTTGTGCTCTTTGCTTGGTGTTTCTGTGGTTTCACTGAAGAGCACATTGGCTATGCAAACCCTAAAGATGCTCCAGCATCACAAAGAAATGGATTCTTAGTTGGGTAAGAAAATGCTAACTCTGATAACTTTCAGTTCAAGCAATAAGGTGAAAAGTGAAAGACTGCCAAACTGACTGAATTAAGTCACTCATAGTAAGATGCTGAAGACACTACCTTGCCAACTTCTGACAGCAGCTCTTTTACTGGCTGTAATGAAAATTCAGCTATAGAGAATCTAGACACTAGGTCTGATTTCCATCTTTTGCATATGTGTCTATAAAATGGGAATCTAAAATTGAGAGACCTGAGAATGAATCATGAAAATACTTGGTATTTAAATGAGCAACAAAAAAAAGATTTAGAGAACTGCAGGACTATCTTCAAATTAGCAAAAATTACAGCAGTGTCTGGGCAATACTATTGGGAACAATCACACTTCACAGATGAACACACTTTTTGGACCACTGGAGGAGAATAAACAAGCCCACAACATGAACATGCTTCACAAAGGAACTGAAACTGTAGGAAAGAGCCAGTCTCATAATTCCACTTTTGTGGGATTAAATTGCCTAATCAGATCCCAAAGTGCTGATATTTCTTTCCACTTACGCTGACCAATAAACATTGGGATAATTGTGTGGGCTGCAGAGCTGTGTAAAGACCACACTTCTCTAGTACTCTTTGCAGGGGGTAAAGTATTAGTGTATCTATCTCTGGCCCTGGAGGTTCCCAGAAGTTAGTGTAGCTTTTAAAGAGAATATATATCACTTGCGGTGAGGTTTGGAGTCCTTGTGTTCAGCCTGAAATGATTTTATGAGGAATAAAAAGTTAATGCACTTAACTGCACATTGACCACCCTTATTCTACTTTAGTCTAGTCAAAATCAATTTGCAAAATGACGCTTGGAACTAGTTTAAATGAATTATGTAATCTCCAGTGCTTTAGAAGTATTATTGAACCTGTATGACCTGTGCTATATTCTTCACTGGCAGAAGAATACAGAATTCCTCTGTAGGCTGATATCCCTATATGTTACATACCTCAGACTTTATAGGGAAAAACAAATAGGAAAAGAAATGCTCTAAACACAGTCAAAACTCCCTCTAAATCCACCCTCACCTTCCTTACCTGAAAGCACAGTGGTCAGTGGTAGCTGACCTGCTCTTCCTTTTCCTCTTGGCAAGCCTGTATTGCACAAGCACAGTCCTTGCTGCAGAGGCTGACAAGGGGAGCAGGGGGAGGGGAAGGGGCAGAGTTGTCCTGGAGCAGCTCTCTTGTGCATAGGCCCTGCCACAGGCTGCAGAGTCCCTGGCAGGTACCTTCCCTGCCCTGCCTGCCCAGGAGCCATCTGTCAGTGGCCATCTCCACTGAAACGCCCTGAGATGATCTGTTGTTTCAGGCTGTGCAGATGCAAGCTGATGTTTTTTGTCATAGCAGTGTAACAGTAAACCCTGAGTTTGTGTTTCAAATTGCCCTGAGCAGTAGGACAGGAAGTGATGGGAGCCCAATTCTAGCCCTTCAGGCTTTGCAGTAACTCTGACATTTCACCTTCTGTGTAGGCACAAATCTACCAAATGCAATTATTCTGAGAACGAGACTTTAGATGTGAGAGGAAAGTAACAGCTGGGAGGAAGAGTGTGAAAGAAGGACAAGGGAGAGAGGACTAAGGCAGTGACTGACCTAAGAATGTACATTCATAAGATCAGTAAGTTCCAAGCAAAGTTACTATCCTGGTGCCAAGGCAGGTGTTACCTTCCTCTCCCCTGTGAAAGAACAAGGATTGATTGCATATAACCTTATCCAGAAGAGTGTAAGGAAGCTTTTCGTGCTCTAAGTTAGTGCATCATTAATAGCAAGTTGCAGAACTTAATTGGCAGATCTTACTAATGCAGAAGTCCCAGTGCTTCTGATGGCTAAAATTTAAAGGCTGGCATACTGTGCTAGTTGTAGTCAACATTTGCAAAATAGACGGACTTCACATGCCTGATGCTGTGCTTTCAGGCTATATTGACTGTTGGAATTAAGGGCAGAGGAGAAAGTATTAAATGTTCACATTCAAGAGAAGAGCAACAGGCTTCCATAACAGTCTTTCAGTAACTGTGATTTTAAAGTCAGATAAGCATGTAGCCCCTGAAGGAGCAGAATCACTCCTAAATTGTGGTTGTTTATCTTAAAAATGATTCAAATAGCATTATGGAGATTCTGATTGAAAGTCACAAAGATTTCCAAAACTAGCATTCCTGCTCTGAACAGAGACAGGGGAGAGAAACAACACTGTCAAATATGAAAATGCAGTATGGACTGTGAATGAATGAATGAATGCAGGATTGATCTGTCTTGTTTTTCTTTTGCCTCAAGATGCCTTTGGATGGCCAAAGTTACAGGCTTGCTTGTGGCAATTTGTTCCCAGTGCTGTCAGTTATAAACTTGGTGACTGCTGGTAATGTGCATGGTAATATTTTGATCAAGTATAAGTTGTCAAACTAATGGGTTGGTGCACAAGAAAAATGGAGATGGATAATCTTTCTGGGATTTTTTTTTGTTTTTTGTTTTTTTGTGGGCTTTTTGGTTTTGGCTTGTTTTTGTTTGTTTGGGCTTTTTGTTTGTGGGTTTTTTTTTTTTTTCTTCGCAGCTTTTGACAGGAAAAAAACCAAGGGTTAGAAATTAAGACTGTATAAAAATGAGGAAGAGAAGATCATCTCACAGTGACAGTTCTTAATGATACCCTTCACAATTTTGGAAACCTTCAAAAGCAGTGTCATGTTTTCCCATCACATAACCCATTTTGAACAACTGAGAATTAAAATATACAGATAAATACATTATCACACCTAGGAAGTCAAAAAAGACTGGAAAACATCTTTGGGTGATACACATGTGGATGTGTTCATGCTACTCAGCTCCTTCCTATACAGGATATGCTGTTACGTGTGGGAAGGGGAACAGCAAACAGATCTTCTCCTTCTGACCCTGTAGATAAGCACAAGTGTAGCTGACATGAGAGCAGGAAAAAGCAGGATTTCCTAATGGAGTAATTGCATAATGGTATCTTGCTTTGATCAGAAAGGTGTACTAGGCATTCCTGGCCCTGGGAGCATTGAGTGCCAAATGTTGTTAGATACAAAGTGAATACACTGTGTGCCATCTGGGACATGGGCTTTGGGAAAGGGTACACTGAGCTGCTGTAAGCTGCTACCAGGTGAAGTCCTGGGGCAGGTAAAGTTTAAGCTGGCTGATGATCTGCCTGGGTTCATTATGGTGGAGGGATGTCTAGGATTTCATTTTCTACGGTACTTTCACCATACCCGTCTCCTTTTTCCCTTAAAAGTCAGTCAAAACAAAGCCCATTTTAAAAGAAATGAATGTAGAAAATGTGAAACGTAAGGATCTTTTACAAAGCGTCTTTTACAGTGCTGGGGACATAAAACAGGGCAGTGGAAGATAAGCCATTATGTATGTTGAGGAAGTCTAAGAATAAAGATTATAGGCAAACAGTCTACCTTTCTTTACAAGGCCTTGATTTACATCCCTGAAATCTCAAATTTAGCTATTACAATGAAGTCCTGTTGCACACTGAGCTGCCTTTTTATCACCACTTAAAATCTAATTAATCCGTATTGAAGCACAAAGATTTCTGTTGTGTTTTAGGGTGAGGGGTCATAGAGCCCTCTTTGTTCATCCTCAGGCTTGTAATCATCAGGCATTGGGATATAATTTTACCAAGCAAATTGGAAGGTAACAGATCAAATCCTTATCGGAAAGCCTAACTCATGGTTTAGTGAAGTCCTTCGTCCTTTATGTGAAACTTTATATTCGTGAAGAACAAAAAAGTGTTTCAGAGCTTGCAAAGGGTTAATAGCAAGGGCTTATATTTGGGGCAGCAGAGACCTAAAATCATCACAGCTTCCACCATCACTCAAGGTAGCAGTAGGTACAGAACTACTGGGGAGACTTTTCTTCTCAAGCTTCCAGGGCTCTGCTCTTATAATGGCCTTGGTCTATCAACCAGTGATGCAATTATGTGGCATATTGGTCTCTCTGTTGGGATGGGTCCTGTCCTGTCTCACCACCTATCTACCCCAGTGGAAAAATCTTAACTTGGAACTAAATGAACTGGAGATCTGGACCATGGGACTCTGGCAAGCTTGTGTCGTCCAGGAAGAAGGCGGAATGCAATGCAAAGACTTTGATTCTTTCCTGGCTTTGCCTCCAGAGCTCAGGATTTCTAGGATTTTGATGTTTTTTTCCAATGGATTAGGGCTTTTGGGCCTCTTGCTCTCTGGCTTTGGGTTGGACTGTTTGAAAATTGGTGAAAGACAACAGGAACAAAAGAAACGGTTGTTGCTGTTTGGAGGAATGCTCTTCTGGATATCTGGGATTACAGCTATTGTCCCAGTTTCCTGGGTTGCCCATTCCACAGTCCAGGAATTTTGGGATGAGAATATACCAGATATTGTTCCCAGGTGGGATTTTGGGGAAGCATTGTTTGTTGGCTGGCTTGCTGGATTTTGTCTTATATTAGGAGGATCCCTACTTAATTGCACAATCTGTTCCACTGAAGTCCATCCGTCTTCAGTCCATTATGCAGTAGCAGAACAGCAGGATCAGTGTCAACGCTTGGAAACTGAAACCAGGCCTTAAAATGGAAGGTTTTAAGCAGTACAGAAATACTGCCCCATCTTTTCCAAACCCTGGTGCAAGCCAGAAGCTTGTTCCGGTAGTAATTCAAAGGGTTTTTTTTACCTAGCCGATTTCCTAAATTGATGTCTGCTTTCTCCATAAACCGGTATTGGAAGGTGATGCATTTTCTCACCTGTGGAACTGTTTAAAATTGCAGCAAAATGCTGAAGTTTTCATAGACTGCACAGAAAAGGTGCTTTTGCTTTCTTAACTGCACTGTAAAATCCTGGAAATGAATGTGCCTATTCTCTTACAGCTTGGCTTTTAAGCAAAATGTGCTTCCTTTTTTATGTAACCAATGAAATAAGCCCCAAAGTTTGACTCCTGTTGCAATTTTCCACTTGACTGATGCAGTGACATACAAACAGAGGAGATTTCCTATCATAAACAGTCTGAATACCTGCATTGCATCAAATGTTTTTTCTGTGTATTTGGAAATAGTTGGTTTCTGAAATTGTAGCAAGCTTTGCTGTTGTCTTTTTGTGCATGGGGTGTGATGGTGTGGGTGCCTCAGACCCAGCAAGCTGTATTTTCCCAGTGTGCCACATTAAACTGACCATACAAGTTATTCCAAACGTTTCTGGCACCTGCATACTTTATGCAACAAAAATAGGCTGAGAAATGTTGCTTTAAAAACCAATGTAGCTCTATCGTCCTCTGACACAGCTTGTGAGGCATTATGCATCCTATCCAAGGTCCCTTAAGCTCCCTTCAGTCATGTTTGGAACATGTTGCTGTATAATCTTTGACTTTAAACATGTGACATTTAACTGGCCACAAAGCAGACAGTGTCATTTGCTCTGAGTGCATCAGGATTAAAACTTTAAAACAAACTGTGAGATGCCAAAACTAGCAGAACTTCTGTAATGCTTTAGCTGATTGATGGAAAGCCAAGTATATGCTTCTCTTAAAAAAACAAACCAAAACCTAATGAAAAGTGACTTTTCTGCTACTTTTCTGCCACACTTTTCTGCTACTGGTTTATCATATCTCCTGCCAGTCTTGCAAACACTGCACATGGAACCAGGCCACACAAAGCAGGAGGGAGGAGAGAAATATTTCGTGCTTCATAAGGCATTGTTTTAACTCTTGCTTATGTGTGACAGAGCATGACAAAGAACTGGGCTGAACAGTGCCTGCATAAGCCAATGGTTTGGTGCTTCTGTGACTGCAAAAAAATGAATGTGGCAGACAGACACAGCCTACAGTTAGCTGGATTTCTCTTGTCTGTGCTAGGACGGATTTTAACTGGTACCTGTAACTACTTACCCAGGCTGGAAAAATCTCAGACTTAAATGCACCAGAGCTTTGGAGCATGGGACTCTGGCAAACAATGTAGGAACACAGTGTAAAGACTTATTTTTCCCTAGTTTTGCCTCTAGAAGATTTCCAGAATTTTAGTATCTACATCAAATGGACTAGGACTTCTGAGCTTTGTGATCTCCAGTCTTGGACAGTCAAAAGATAAAGGATATGGAGCAGAAGCTAAAAAAAGCTGTTGCTAGGTGATGTCTGGAGACCCTGTCCCTTGCTTACACTATAGCCCAGGAGATTTGGGATGAAGACATCCCAGAGATTCTGCCCCAATGGGAAACAGCAGATGCACTGTTCAGTGGTTGGTTTGGTGGTTTTTTTTTAATTCTAGGGGAATCTCTACTCCTCTCCACAATCTGCTTATCACCTGTCTGTCACTTATGAGAGCAGTATGCAGTGGCAGATATACAAGACGCCCATCAGCATTTGGAAATTGGAAATGGAAGACTTTAAAAGGGCAGATATCTGGTTTTCTGACTTCCTGCTTGTGTTACAGAAAGAGAGAGACCTGCTGAACAGACAGGTTACTGTTTACAAGATGAGGGTAGGATTCTTTCTTACTTTTAATCGCTATTATTTCCAATTTTAATTACATTACTTGATGAGCTATGGCAATCTAAGCCACCATTGTATTTCTCCCAAGTCTGATCAATGGCAGATTTTGTTTTTGTAGTATGGCTTGGAGTGAGTACAAAATTTTAGATCTCTAGGCTTGTATGGAGACTTAACCATATTTTAAATGGCAGAACTCCTACCAGGGCTGTTTTAAACAATGTATTTTTTACAAAATAATACTAGTTGAAGTCTGAAAGAGTTTGTAGTGCCAGTTTAACATGCATTACCAAAGCCTAATGCAGTACAGCCTTGAATGAAGTTTGCTGGGCCTGTATAATTTAGTGTAAACTAAATGTTCTCAGACATAATGCCATGTAATCCATTGTGAGAGAGAGAGAATATGACCACCTCTATCCCTGCTCAATCTCTCTCTCTCTCGCTAAGGAAAGCCAGTATTTCTCAGCAATAATGAGATGTTGTCTGGAGGAGACTCAACTGTGTTCATTGCTGGTGCAGTTTTTACTTCATCAGTGTAAAGAACTAACTTCAAGTACATGAATCAGTTTCCATGTAACTTATCCTTAGAGCTGTCAGTGATTGACATGAACTTTCTATAAACTAGCGTGATTTCACATTGACAAAGCAGTAGCAGCCATCTGTTTCTGCAAAGACCATATAAAGAGATACAAGAGCAAGAAAATAAATAAAATACTGGTCTGGAAAACAGCTTTGTTAAAAAAAATGTATTTTCCAATCACTGAAACACATGAAAAGTGCAGAGACAAGTTAATCTATGTAATGTATTTGCATACTCTTACAGACAAAATTAGAACAGAAACACATTCAGAATATAACCTGATTAAATATTTAGTTCAGTCCTGAGCATTTGATATTTAATACAGTATAAACATAGCAATAGTAAAAAGAAAAATAATCTTAAAATTATTTGATTTGTGTTCTATTACAATTTCTGCTAAACTTTGCTCATTTGGCTAAATATTCTTGAACCAGTAATATTTACATTTTGATATATGCAACTGCAGTGACATTGGTACCTGGCAATAGAATTAATTACATTCGTTATACCCTGCTGTGCAGAGTAAATTTCACTGCAAGAGTAATATTTATCACTTTAAACTGATGGGAGTTTATTTGTATGTATTATTTTAGCTTATTCTAGTGAGTGTTTCAAGTGTGATAAGCTGAATTAGTAAAAAAAACCCCAAACTCCAAACCCAGAATTGTTAAAAGCTGCCTATAAATATGTTCAACTTTACCAGTCTGGAAAATGAAGAGCATGAATATGCCTCTCATTTTTAAAGGCGTTTTGTAAGCTGAAGCCAGCAATACTTAAGTTTTGACTTCACTTATGCTTACAAATCAGACAATAATACTTAAAAAAAATATATTCAACATTTGAGAAAAAACAGCTAACTGGGCAAGAATTTAGACATCTCTAAGTATTTTTCACAATAGCATCCTTCATTACAAATATTTTTATGGCCAGAACTGAACTATATTAAACAGAACATAAATAAGACTGTAAATAAATAAAAGAAAAATCATAAAGTAGACCTCTAAACATCATTCTACAAACACCTTATATAATCAAATTGAGAAGCTGAAACTGTCAACCTTCATTTCACCTCTACATTAAGTAATTCCAGATTTTTTTTCTTTTAATTGACCTTTCAAACATGAATGTTATCTCAAACCCAAGACACAAAAAACAAATGGGGCATTCACAAAGGCTGTTCAATCCATCATCTTGATCAAAATAGCATGTTTGCTTTATATTTCAGTGAACTGATGTATTTGTGCATAAGAAAGCCCTTGGGTGTTACACAGACCTCTCATCACAGAATTGTCACTTTGAATCTAAGGCAGCTGCGACCATATTGTGCTTATATTGTTTCCGTTTGCTCACCAAGTAATTATAGCATTTCCGAAAGATGAAGTCCACGCAAGGGGGCTTGTTGTTTGGGGAAGAAAACTGTAGCCAGTGAATGAAATACATATGAGTGCAACATACTAAGTAGAAAATTAAATATTTCTGTTCTCTGCAATATCCACCTAGTTACACAGTACCCACAGATGACCCCCCCTGCTTTACCAAGACAGGACTGCTTGAACACCTACATCCAGTGCTCTGAACTTCTAACAGAAGGCATCCAAGCTGCCTCCTGATGAAGCAGCCTGCTCAGAAGAAGCATTTAAGACGTATTTCAAACAAGTCATTCACATCTATTCATTAAACCTGTGCACCCCCAACTGCATACAAGGTCAATTATATATTTTAAAAATTATTATTTATTGTACTGAAATTTGTGCAGACTTCTAGTCATGAGCTTTTCTTTTTCAGAAAGGATTTACCTTACCAATAGGACTTCTGATATTGGAGTTAGCATGTGAGAGATTTTTTTCTGGTATAAATACTTTAATGAAGCATCTTTAGCTCTGTAAACCTAGCACTCTCCTTCATGTGTTCCTAGCAGGCAATCAGACAGCCCCTAGGACAAAGGATTAACAGAGAGAAACTCTCATTTTTAAGTGCACAATGGATATAACTGTTCTGATTTCAGTGTTGGTATAATGAATTTGATTCATCCTGTTCAGAAGGCAGCTGCCTCTTTTGGTAGTCTCAAAGTAAGTTTTTAGGGTTACTTGTCTGCCTTGCCTTTCTCACTCTCCTGCAGATGCAAGAAACCTTTTAGTGCAGGTTAAAATACTGTACATTCACAAAACTAAACTCTGAACTCTGTGTCTTCCTACAAAGTATTAAAAAACAAAACCAGAAAAAAATTATTTTCAGAAACAAAATTACAATGTGGGTGATGAATCTAATCAGCAGCTGTTGCGAGGCAGCCTGGATGTTTTGGAAAGGAGCTTATGCTTGTGGTTAACTTTAAACTATAAAAGTTACACTCTTGTACAAAAGTATTGCATGGCAAAATAGCCATCTTCACAGTCTGCTCACATGAAAATAGTGAAAAGATAAACAGTTGTCTGTTGAACATAATTTTTCTCAACACAGTGCAGTTCAACAGGATACATGCTTAGTACTGCCTCTGTTCCTTTGTTCCATCTTTACAAAATAAAAACACAGATGTGATACACACAAACTGTACAAAATCAGCATCAGTATACCAAAATTAATCTACTTTGGTTTTCTGTTTGTTGTGGTTTTTTTGCCATTTTTTAAGCTTACAACAACTCAGTTCACTATATTTTACAAATAAACATATCAATAGTGAATGTAAAATAGAAGATCTTTGAAAGCACATCACTGGAACTACAAAGCTCATCTGAAAAGAGATGAACAAGTGGAAAAACACTTCAATGAAAATGCATAATTATACATCATCAGCTGGAAGGGCTGGTATACTGATCTTTGCTCTTGTGAAGTATGCTATCTTCTCCCTGAAATTAGAAAAGAAAACAAGGGATATTTTTACCATTTGTGGCATGACTCCAATGTCATCTGCTGTAGAGTTGCTAAAGTTACAGCATTGTTCTTCAAAACACAGGTTTGGAAAATACACAGAAAACCAATTTACAACAAATGAGGCATTCTGACACAATTACCTTCTTAGGCAGATTTATGTAAAAAGCAATTCTAATTTTGAATGAGAAAAATATCAGAATTTCATTAATAACTGCAATGATAAGACTGAAATATTGTTCCAGTCACTGAATTTCCTATGATGATATTTTCATTGGGGGCATGAGAAGGCAAAATAAATAATTTTATCCTGACATGGGAAAAGGGCAAGGGGGGAATAGTTGTGTCTGGGCAAAACTCACAGAAGCAGAATTCTCCCAGTTGCTTCCCCTGTGCTGTTACTACTTCTGTCACTTAGGAACTGAGACACAACTGAAGCATAACAAGTTTACACAGGCTTGCCTAGCAGCAGGCTAGAAAGCAGAAGAGAAGTACTGGGGGCTTAAAAATTAAAGCTCAGAAGAGTCATTCTTCTTGAGAGGTTTAAAAATGTCTCTCTGTGATTAGTCTCAGGCCACAGCACTGTAACAAGTCCAACTAGCAGGGCATGTACAATTCAGCCTCAGGAGGTAAGTATTTATCCAGAAGACTAAACCATGTTTTCCACTGGTGAAGTTACGAGTTCCCATGAAAAACAGTAGCTCAGAAGAAAACCAACCTAAACTGGCTTTCTCTTCCTAGTTGTGTGGTGACTAGAAAATAAAGGACAATGGAGCCTTTTGATACCCTTCTTGCAGGGGAGTGAAGTTTTGAGCACCAGTACATGTTCCTGTAGATTTAGGCAGCAGTCTGTGATGACTGTTATATAACCAGCACTAACCAAAATCCTTTCTCAAGGCATGCACAGAAAGTGAAATCTTCACGATGCACTGAATTTCAAAATGAAGATAAATAACTCAGCTGTAAGACGTCTTTGCTGAGGAACCCCTTTCCTTTCTCTCTTGCTTTGACTCTGCATCCCTTACAGCTGTGGTTTGCAAGACATGCTGCCTTACAAGCCCCTACTTGCTTATGGGCTTTTCCAACTGTTCACAAAAGATGGTTTAAAAAAAGGAAAAAACGTCTCATGTTTATTAGCAGTTGACTTAAATTTCCTATAAAGGAATCTAAAAATTCAAACTTTAAAAATGTGTATTAACTGACAAAACAAAGCAGATTAACTTGCAGTACTGTTTCTGTGTGCAAAAGCAAGCATTGTATTTTTCAATCAATGGATTTATATTTCTTTTTATGTAGAAGTGTGGCCTCCAGGCTGCAAGCCCTGCCACTTACTGGCCAGCCTTTTAGGAATTCAGACCAGTTAGAATTAAGGTTTAAGAGAAAGACTGTTCATTCTGGCTTATGCTAAGCAAGAACACTTCATTAATTGCTTCAGGTAATTGGTTGCTTCACAACCAAAAGGAGAAGGGACACAAAACAGAGGAGGGATTCAAGATCTTTCTTTAATACTAAGCCTTGAGCAAGGCACCAGTAGTGGTTAATGAGTTCCCTGATGAGATGTATCCTGTCCTACTTCTCCTTTTGTGACTATTTGTTTCAGGCACCTGCCATCACTGGAAGAGATCCCATGACTTAAAGCCCACTGTCAATGTGCTGTGGGTGTGGTGAGGCACAGCCACAGTCACACATGTGCCAACCCACCGCAGATGTCACACAGGGCTCTGACACTCCACTCTGCTTCCTCACACACTGAGCTACCACACCAGCAGGGTACCGAGGCCTGGTCCTCTGAAACTCCAACTTAGAGCCATGTTAGAAAGGTGGCATGTTTCTGGCAAGTCAAAGCCATGTAGACTTTTCACTAATACTACAGGGCATATCTGATTATATCTAGAAATAGTTCATGCTACTTCACTACATTAAGAAGAGCATGAAAAGAACAGACCATACCTGAATGACTGCACCTGCAGTGGCACTTTCTGGCTCTGCTCCCGTAGCCGGCACACATCCTTAGAAGCCTTCCTCATCAATTTCTCTGCACTTAAACCTTGTTTCTGCTCTTCTTTTGACTGTTCAGCCTGTGTTGAGAAAAACAATTGTATTTTGTTGATAATGAATGACCACTTGTTTCACAGAAGTGAGAGGTTCTTCTGTGTCAAGTAAAACACTTGGCAGTGTCAGGTTTACTGTTGGACTCAATAATCTTAAAGGTCTTTTCCAACCTAAATGAATTTATGATAATCTCTATATAAAAGGTCAACAAGAAAAAAGACTGACATCACAAGTCGAAGCCATAGCCGTGAAATAAAATAACAGGGCTTTTCCTAAAGAATAAATAGAGAAAATTCCATGCCATCACAGGTGGCTGCTAGGTTTTATAAACACCAGTATTTCTTAAGGCTGTAGTTAGCCAATGCCTAAATTTGTATGAACACGTGTTGTGTATCCAAGCATCTTTTTAGAAATGGGAGCCATTCATTCTCTTCTCATGTAAAATATTTTTATTTCCCAATGAAAGCTCAGGAAAATTGCCTATACCTACTCTAAAGTGACTGAGAGAAAAATAGTGAAGCTGTGCTCTCAAAATACGCTTTCAAGTTTTGTTGACCATCTTAGCAAGGAACATGAACTCTTTTGCCTTTTTTCATGACATGGCACCTATTTTGCATGTGAGACTTACTTCTTTCATTTGCATTGTAGAGGTGTAAAAGCCAAGGCAAGTGAACAGAACACTGGTGGTAACAAGAGATCAAAAGCCTTTTGTGAGCAGTGTTCAGCAGCTACATAGCCCATGGTAAGTTACTGAATTTCTGTACCTCAGTATTGCTGGCTCTATTACTTATGTCTTTAACTAAGCATCAACAGGACAGCTGCAGCTATGCCATCCACCATTTCAGCAACAAGACTGCTGTTAATAGCTGTGCTTGGGCTTTAAAAAACTTTATCAAGGGTTACTGAATATCCAGTAATTCGAACAGCAGCTCTTTTTAGGTGGGCAGTCACCTGGAAATGTTAGACAAATGATCCCTGTTCATACACAGGCAAGTTCTGTAACAAATGCATTGTCACCCCCAACATGTGTGGGGTGCATGGTGTAGGCAGTGCTTTCATTTCTAGACTGCAGGGGCTGTCAGACGAATGTTATTTTTCTTTGTCAGCCATCAAAATTCAGGAAGAAGTTCTCATTCTCAAACAACAACAAAGTTGTAGAAAGTTTAATTTTTGGTTCTTTAGAGACTTGAAAATGCTGTTCATTACCTCAGATTAAAATACATTTTCAAGCCTGAAAGAGCAATCTTCAAAGCTGGTTTGTAACTTAGTTCACATCCCAGTTCTGAATTCAACCCAGTAGACTCCTAAACAACAAAACCAACTAATTCAAAAGAACTAGTCCATACTATCAGTTTCATACTGGGTAGTTATAAGAAAGCTGCTCACAGCAGGGTAGTGGTACCCTCTGTCTGTTGAAACTCACTCTGGTTTCTATATGAAAGTGTTTTACATGAAAGAGCAGCACCCTTTCAAAAACCCACTCAAAATCCAGTCAGCTTGTACTGCTGTTAACTTCAGTCCCCAACTCCAAAATAGCTATGATTTTAAAATGAAATTAACCTATAAATATTGTTTTCTTGATTAATTAGTGAACATAAATTTGCAATCTACAACTGGTAATGTCTTAATTAATTTTACATATGTCACTGGCCATATGTTTTACCAGCTCCCCTAATTAATATTTATCATCAAAGCACTAAACATACAATATTTCAAAATGTTATAATTTTATCCTTTCCCTAACTATACATGAGGTTCTTGTGATTACTGAATTTCAGGTTTAAGAGCATAGATGACTTCTTTGTTTTCATACTCTCTATTACCATGTATCCCTTTTTCATTTTTTAATCCATTTATTTTTTTAAGGATACTCTAAGAGAAACCTGGGTTTCAGCCCAATGTCTCCAAGAATATGCATATGAGAAGGTATGTACATGACTAGGTTTATATTTACATCACGTTTCTTGAGTGCTTTACATAAAATACAGAAAAGCACACCAATACAATGGCTGGACATTCAGTAAGTCCCAAAAATCTGGCACATTTTGTGGTGTGTGCCCCCACCCTGGCCACACTATGATATGAGATTCTTTAAGTGACCTTAAAACACTCATTCACAACACTTACCTCCCAAATATAAGTGTCAGATAGGAATCTCTCTATCTGGGCTTAGTTTAAGCTTGGGTTAGTTTAAGATGACAAAGGAGAAACGCTATCAAAATTAGAGCTGAAACACTATTTTCTGTCATGTTCTTCAGTGGTTTTTGTATAGAAGGAACTGAATCTGAAGAAAATCTCTAACTGTGCTAAACACCAAATCACTGGGACATGGACCTACTTATTGGTATTAATGACATAATTACGTATTACCTCTACACAGAAGATGTACTAAAAAGAAATAAAGAAGATATTTACAGGAATCTTTCTTGGCTATAAACAGAAGTAATACTTCAGAGGACACTAGGTGTCTGAAAACTTACTTGTATGATGATTTAAGACTCAAACTTTAAAATACTGCATGACTTCTTACAAACATCCAGTCTAAACAAGAGAAAATGCTTCTGGTGCACAGAATTACCTCTGTTTTCAGCTCTGCAGGTTTTAGTGGGCATTACATACTTGCTGCACTTAGGAAGGTGTGGTAGGAATGGGAGGGAAGGTATGGAGTCTGTGGATTTGGCTTCAAGCAGAGTAACTGTGTGCCAGCAAGCAGCCACTGATTTTCAACATCCCCCACATCTACGGTTTCATTTTTCACTTGAGACTCTCTCAATTTCTCTGGCGTTTCCAGCTGCTGCATTAGTCTGTGCCATTATAATGCCTGCAGGATCTAAGAAATAATCTATGACAATGTTCTCTAGGCTGCTGTGTTTTGCTAACCCAAGAGGAAACACTGACAGTACTATACAGTGCTCTCAGGGCTGTTTTGCTCCACAGGGGAAAGCTGCAATGATTTTAAGGGTAGAAATATTTGTAGAAACTTTGTAAGCACTCTTCAAAGAGGTAGAGTGACTATGATCACTGTTCTGACTTTTACCTTGGACAGGAGGACTTAAATGCTGTGCTAATATATGCATATATTTTAGGAATGTGTGTTATTACTCTTATTCCTCAGCACAGAGTGTGTAATGGTGTTGATCACTGACAACAGCCATACAAAATGTGACAAACCTACCTTCTGCTTTGAAAGAGCCAGCTGAAATAAAGCACAGGACTTATAATATGAAATGTTGCAGAGGCATACTCTCTGTTCTAGAGGGAAAAGCTTTAGAATGGGAGTAGTTTTAAACACTCAGAAATTATAATTTCCATCCTGCATCCAGCATTAGATATAAACTATGAACTTCTACATAAATTTAGCTGTGCTTCTTTTCTATAAGCTACTATTTTTATTGGTTAAAACTTGGATCAAATTCATATAATGAATTCACATGGTAAAAATCAACATAGTTACACTAAGTTTAAACACTGCACTATCTTCCCCCATTTTGCCCAAGGGTTTTTCAGAACACTCAAAAGTGTTCATCCTAAACTCTGCTAGTGTTTTATAGTAATTTTGGTACTCCACTACCTATAGCCAACAGCAGATGCCAAAAGAGGAACCAGAAGACACAACAGTACATAAATGTAGAATTGGGAGAACATACTGGGGGAAAAGTTTTGTTTCCTAAGGTATCAGTCAAGGACTTCTTGAAATATGTGGTATCACTACATACATTTTTCTACCATGAATTAAACAAACCAATAAATTCATAATTTTTTGAACCCATGCAAACTTGCAGCAGTTGATGCTTTGTTGAAAACATTTTTACAGTTTCTGAATGTTGTGCTATGTTTTCTTGCATTTAACTTGCCATCTGTTCAATTCTGTGCTTCTTGGAGAATAAAAGACCATAATTAATTGCCCTCACTCATGGTTGTATGGACTTCATTGTAGCTACTCAGGCATTTCTAACACTGAAGTTGTTTCCTCCCTTGACCAACTCCTTGTTGACCCTCCGTAGTTTTATCATCCCCTTTGAAAAGGGAAACCAAAAATGAACTATGTTTATGTTATAGGCATAACAGTGTTTAAATCCTAAAGCAATGATTTGTTTTGCTCCATGTATTTTTCTTAGCAATTCCTGTCTTACTTGCTTTTTCACATCTGCTGATCCTGTGATGTTTTTGTTTACATTTTTGTCTATGTGGAGTATCTAATTTCTTAACATCTAATTCAGAGCTCAGCTTTGTATATGTAAATATTAGGATCACCCTTTCCTCTTCTACATGAGGCTATTTACTCACATTTAGCTTTAAAAAACCCCAAAACATCACAACCAAGAACTATTGCTTACATATGAGGAGGGCCTCTGCACCTTGTTAGAACTTTCCATTTTTACTACTCTGAGTAACCTGGTTTATCAAAACACTAATCTCTATCAACCATAAAGCTGTAAGGAGCACAGATCCCTCCTGGCTTTCACTCACAACCTTCCCTCATTGAAAACAGATGTACATTGACTGACTTGGATGGGAAGGGGGCTCCAGAAGGCATCTACTCCAACTTCCCGCTCACAGTATGTGATGCCAGAGCCAAGTACTCAGGGTCTTATCCAGTTAAATTTGGAATACCTCCAGTTGTGCAGGTTGGGTGGATTTGTTTTGGGCTTTTTTTCTTGCTTCTTTTTTTTTTTTTTAACTCCTCCAACACCTTTCTAGGGCCCTATGCCAGTCAATGATCTCCCTAACAACTTAAAAAAGCAAAAAGCCTCCCAAAAATGTAACAAAAACCCCACAACATCTAAGCTTTGGTTGTATCTTGTTGGAATTTTCCATGTTCTGACTTCTCACTGTTGCATCTCATTCTTTTATCCTGTTTCTTGTCTTTTATTCATATGGGGGTATCCCAATACCTTATGGCACTAAATATATACTTGTACTGTTCTCGAGACCACCACACACAATTTGGCTTTCCTTTGCCAAAACTAAAATAAGTATGTTCTGCATAAAGAAATAAGCCACTGCCTTTTCCCCATGCCCCTATCATTCTAAGTAGTGGTAATTGCTCCTTCCACCTGTTATACGCATTTTTTGGCTACAAGTTCTGTGCTGACTGCAAAGCAACTGATGCTGAGGGACAGAAAGCACAGGCAAGTCTGTAAAAGCATGGCTGGGATGTGAGAATTCTAAATTAACTTTTAAGTAAATGCTATTTTACTACACCAACCACAACTATTACTCCAAATAATAGAGATTCTAATATGACTTGCTAAAGTATTTAGAGGGCACTAAGAAAATGTTACCTCAAATTTGATGTTTTATGTTGCAGTATTCATCAATAAAGAAACAGTTTACACTGTTTAATTCAGAGATGTAATTAGTCAAATGTGAGCTGCTGTAAAAATCTTCCAGTACAACTGATCAAATTCTTTAACAAATTTATAGCAAAGGTAGGGGCATATTTACTCACACATATCTGAATGCTGCTCATACCTGTTTTCCAGCTTGTTTCAAGAGTTTCTGGAAACGTTCATCCTCTAACACACACAGAGGAAGGTCTGCCTCTCCTCTACCTTTCATTTCCTCGAGCTTTTGTTTAAGGTCCCGCAAGGCCTGGAGCTCATCATTCAGACGATTCTGTCTTGTGCGTGACGCCTGCAGGTCCAGCTCCAAGTCCAGGGAAGTGCGCACAGAGCACTCCTGCGCAGCTCTGCGCGTGATGGGCTGGCAAACAGGCTGAGTCGTTTGGGAGACACAACAATAACAATTATCACCTACAGAGGCTGGTGTAGGGCTTGACATACTACAGTCAGAAAAGCTCCAATATTTTAGGGGGTTTTTTTACCAGTCCTTTTTTCTAAAGTCAAAATTTCACCTATCCTGGAATTTTTCTTTTGTCACTACCTAAAATAAATTCTTCAACCAGGTGCACAATGATTTATTTACAGGTTAAAAACAAAAAACCCATTCTGATTCCTGGGATGACACTGCCAGGAGACACAGCACTACACAGAATTCCCCACAGGTTTCAACTACATTATTTATTTTTGTAAATGATTGTTTTTTCAAGGCCTAACCAAACACATAATGTTACAAACTCTGTAAACATGCATTTCTTCAGCATATTTCACATTATTTACTGTCCTTTCACAGTGACTTTTTGCATAAGTAAGTCAGGCAGGAGAAGCCATCTCAGACTATTCAGTATCACAGACTATTCTTTCTTAGGCAAAATGTAATCCTGCTACCTGGTAACAAGGCTTCCAAAGGAATATTTTTCTAGTTGCAATTAAGATTAAAATATAACTCTCTACATTTATGTAAGAATTAATTTTGTGCAAGGGAAATAGAATCTTACTCTCTTGTCCTTCAATCCTTTTGCTACTTGAATATTTTTGGTGAAGGGTAAACTCCCTTTAAAAGGACATCCAAATTCTTGAAATCTTTGCACCAAAGTTTGCTCAAGATGTATATTGCTGGTGTTGCCTTTGTGCAGCATAGGCCACCTTGTGTCATTTTGTAATATTCAGGTTCTTCAACCCAGATCCCTTTGACAGTAACTCAAGTTCAACAACAAATGCCATGATGCCGAGCATCAGTGTCTTGCTGCTGACTTCAGCCACAACTAAAACAACACAGGTTTTGTTGGAGGGGGGATGACATTGGACTGAGACACTGTGTTGAGATTTCAACATGAAACTACAGGACATAATTGTGGTACCTGTGTTGCATTTGCTGAAATACTTAAAATAAAGAGTATCTTTTATGTCAGTTGGTATTCCTGCTCTGCCCATACCTTGTTTTAAACCAGGTAACATAGCACATACCCATTTAACTCTCAGGCTCCGTCGTTCAGTGGCGTTTCTCACAAAGAGAGACTTTTTGGCCAATGTGGAGCTGTCACTGTCACTGCGATTCAGCTGTCAAAATGTACATAACAAACAGATATAAAGCACTTTCATATACAAATACACCTGCACTGCTCTAACCAATCAGAGAACCTCAGTGTTTATATACATCTAGGTCATATTCTTAGTATAAAGTTAACAAGTCTGCAACTAGATAAAGTATCTACTCTCAATTTCTAATCCTACACCAAGACAACCACAGATCTTGCTGAAGGAATAGTACAGTGACTCTTTCAGAATGCAAGGAAGGTAAATATGATTATTAAGTACAGACAATCGTTGTCTGGCTGCAGATACAAACTATGGATTTCACTTACCTGGGGCAGGCTTTTAACAATTTTACTACAGGGAAAGTAAATTACTGTAGACATGCACCTGTTCAATATTTTTTTTGTATTTTTGTATTGTTTTTGCATATTTGTATTGTTATTGCAATAAATTGCAATAATATTGCATTACAATATTGTTATTGTAACAGCATAGGTGTGCCTACAGCTTCCTTCAGAAGCACTTCCAGCTTCTTAAAATTATGTGCCACAGGTCAGCAGTAGTTTTGTTGTAACTTTAGCATTATTTCATACACATCAGTGCAGAATGATTGTCAGGTGCCTCAGCATCTAACAGGTAGTAGATGCTGAGGCACCTAACAGGTAGTAGATGCTCCAGGGAAAACAGATGCATCTCACAGCAGAATATATATTTTATGTCTTCAGGAAAAGACAAAAAAAGGAATCATTCCGCTAACATTTCAGTAAGCAAAGCCAGGGCTCTAGAGTGTGCTTACACAAGACTGATGAGAGATGAGGGTGGGAAATACAACCTCTTGCAACACGAGTACACCTCTTGAGAGACAAATCTGTCTTTTCACCCTGAGCCACTACTGGGAGCTCACCCCTGGATACAGAGAGGCGGCCATCATCACTAATGTTTTTTAGGCACTTTTCAAGGGACATTTTTAAAAGCACCAACAGACTTTGGTTCTGTTTACTAGGCCTCAAAGATCTCTGTGTTTTCTATAATATCATATGACAGTAGGTGCTCTCTGAAAGCCAGGCTATCTCTTCAGATTAGAGAGCAGCTGGCTGTTCACCAGAGTGTATCCAACAGGTGCTTTCCTCTCATACAGCACCATAATGCAAGGAAGGCTGGATATGGCTGTGATGCAAGCTGGGAACTAGGACTGGGGAGACCCCAGCTCTTCAGCTTTCCCTGTGAACTTGCATGCAGCTGCAGTGCCCACTCTGGAGCCCCTGAGAGTGGACAAGTGTTTCTGACACTGCAAAAGATTCATCTGTGCACACGTTCTTTTCACAGGGTACTTTGCTTCCAGGCAATACCATACACAATGAGAAACAGAATGGTTGATTCAGGGTAAGGTTTTTTCGGATTCTGGATCTTGGCAGCAGATATGTAGCAGTGTTCAAAGCTACAAAACATCAATACTTTTCCAGATGCAAAAACCTCAGGAGTTTACACTAACTAAACTACCAAAGCAACTAGTTTCACTTCTTGTTGGAGACCTACATAGGCAGCAAGCTAAGGTGATACTTTTTTGCCAATTCTACTAATATCCATTTAGGAATTAAGTTCCAGCACAGGAATTAAGATGAAGGCGAGCTTCTGAATTCAGCCAATTATCTATCCAAATTATGTGAAGATTGTTAGAAAACAATCTGCTGGGTTTCATCCTGGAGGGTATACAGAATATTTAAGTGTGTAGGTATTGACTTTGTTTTTTTTTTTTTTAGGCCAATGAGAATCACAGAGAAGTGATGAACTTCAATGTTCCCAAATGATTAAGGCAACTGCCTCTAACTGAATTAAAGCATAAGTATTATTTCTTTTTTTTTAAATACATACTTGTATGAGTAACCTGTAAAAACTACAGATCAAAATAAACAGCCTTTTCTAGGGTATCTGTGATTAAAATCTATAGAGCTGGTAATCCATGTTTAAACACACGATTTTCTCAGTTGGTTTAGCAGCAACAAGACTCACAATTTTTTTTTTTTTTTTTGTATGCTACCGTACATCTAGTGAAACTGGAGAACTTAGCTGCCAAGGCCATGTTTAAAACCCAGCCCTGAGGCAGCGCTTGCACATCTTTCAAAGATGCAATTACAGCAGGATTTGGGCTGCCTAGGTTTAAAACCAGTTGAGATACAAAGCGAGATTTAAAAATGATGACTGAGCTCTTTCCACACAGTTACCCTTAAATGGTTGTATTATTAAAATATGGTAATGCAATGGCATTTTACAGTGAATTCTATTTCATGTTGTAACAAATTATTTTGCTGTGAGAGTGCTGGAGTTGCTGACATGCAGGGAAACACTGCAGACAGTCAGCACAGGCATTTGCGCTACTTCTCTCCAATAGGATGTATTTTTGCCCTAGTAGAGGTGTTTTGCAAGAGTGTGCAACTCTGCTGAAAGTCAGTTCTACTTTGCATCAGCTCAGATAGGGAAAGACTGTAGAGAAAGCACAGGCTCTGCCTCTCGCAGGGAAAATTGGTACATAACTCACTGTCATTAATGCTTCATTCCCAAGAAGTTAAATGACTCTTTAGTTAATAGCTCTTCATTCCAAGTGTTTCTGCTCTTACCCTACAGATGTACTGGTTCCGCTCTCCTGGAGAGAAGGTTTGGGAGCGCACTATCATGCTGTTCCTGACAAAGGGACGCTGTCTGGAGCTCCAGCTGGCTCTGTCCTTGGGCCGGACTGGTGCGTTCTCATTAACCGACTCCTCGGTGTTAGTCTCTTTATCAACCTAGGAAAAGGCATTTCATGTAAAAGACTTACTATAACCAGATCCATGCCACCACATAGTTTTTGTGCCTTTGGATTTTATGAACATTTTCATCACTTTGCAATGGATGGAAAAAGACCAGCGGCAAAAAACATCTTGCATTTACAGGGAAGCTATTCTAAGTAAAGAAACACAAACTTCCCAAGAGGCTTAACAGTGTGTGGAAAGGCTTTGAAGGTACTCTTTGTAGCCAGTAAAGACGAAGCTTTTGTAGAAAGGCCTTTGCTGCCTGGCAGGTGGTTTGATGCAGACACAGTGCAATAAACATTTCGCTTTGCCATTTGCAGATATTATGATTATTTATTTTTACTTGTTTGGTATTTGCAGAAGAGCAAGGTTGTGCAATGCCAGAGATGGTGCCTGTGCACACTGAAAGAGCGCAGCTGGCAAAGTTACATTGCCCAGGTCCTTCCAGACGTATTGCCATATCCCCAGGCCTCAGCAGCAGGGCTGCTTTATGGCAATCTCCAGAGCTTCACCAGCCTTGTGAACCCAGGGAAAAGACCCTACTGGCTGCTGTTCCTCAGCACAGCCTGCTGTGTACTACAGTTGCCCCACATGTGCCACAGGGAGCCTCAAGTGCCCCCATCCCCCTGGGTGGCACAGCCTGTGCTTACTTCCATGCTGCAATCATCCTGACTGCTGGGTTAGACCAAACTCTGCAGCAGCTGGAACATCCAATATTACTGATGTGCACTGGGGCTTTTTCTTCAACTTGGGTATTTAATGATGCTCATGGTTTTCCAAGTGCAGGTGATAAATACAGTGACCTAAATAGCACAATTGCAGTCCCAGGAGGATCTAGCACACAAAGATCTATACTGTGGCTGGTTCTGCAGTGGAGTGCTGTCTTTCACTCATTGTCTGGGTCCACCCAGCCCAGGCTTAGCACAGCACTTGTGTGCATGCCTAACCTTCACATGCTGTCCTTGCCATCTCCCCATGCCGAGTTAGGGCTTTGATCCATATTCACTTGCTACCCAGCAGACTGTCAGTCCTTTTAATACCACAGCCTTAGCTCATTTGGCATCTTGCCACATTAATTGGAAGTTAATTACAGTTTTCAGCAAGTCCACTGAGATGTTAAACTTTTGTATTGTCACAAAGTTGAAGGAACAAGATGTCATTCTTTGTCTTTTTACCTCTGCTGTTTTACAGAACTTGTGGGTTTAATACATGCAACAGTATTTGTATTAAGATGCCAAAAGGTTCTAAAGATTTTATTTCTGAGAGTGTCCTAACACATCAGTGATATGCTTACTGCACATTTACTAAAAGTGCTTTCAAGAAAGTGGAATATAATTTAAAGACAACAGTTACCAAGAACATGGGATTAGAATTTTCTTTGTGCAGTGTGTGGGTATAATAGTACAACAGTATACACAGTTTTAATACACATTTTGGAATTTTCTCTTCGTTAATCTTGGGTCCCTTTTGCTGCTAAGACAGTTTTTGTATTTCACACCCTAAGATAAAGGCAAAAAATAAGAAAATTCCTGCATTAGTTTCAAAATCTTGATCCATGTAGTGTGTTTACCCCTGTTTAGCAGATGGATCAGAAGAAAAAAAAAGGAAACGAAACAATGATGTGCAGAAGTATTTTAAATATGCACAAGCTGAAGCTACTGAACTGCTCTTGTATTTTGAATATTATCTGTATGCAACAAAAAAATTGAAGATAGAGAGTCTTGGTTAATTGTCCTGGACTTAGAAGTTCTGCCCAGCATGTGTGTCCAACTTCATAGTTCAGGAGTGACCACGCCAATTTTGTTACACATACATACAGCAAAGACCACATCAAATTGTAAATGCATAGATACAGCAGAGCAGACTTCTATATTAATTGCTCAGAAATAGATTTTTAGACACAGTAAGATACTGGCGGAATGTGAATTTTAAGATATTCACCAGTGTTAGTATTACAGCAGCTTGCTGGCTTTCATGTGCCTCATCAGTGTTCTCTCTGTTCTTGTCTTCATTTATTTCTGGTGCATCCATAAGTAATCCCATGTCATCAGTACAGTTGCCTTCTACTGCCAGCTTAATGCCACCTTCCTCTTCATCCACAATTTCATCAGAGGCCTCTGTGAGCATCTCTAGCCTGTATGAACAGAAGTGGCTCAGGCTTATTCTGAAATTGAAAGAAGTTCACCAGAGAACAATACCAGAAAGCCCAGACCTGCACCCATGTATAAAGTATGCATTTTCCTGACAGGGAAAACAACTATCATCCAAATGCTTCCACTAAGTTCATGTGAAGGCCCATTTCATTCCTGCCTCCAGCAAAACCCAGCAATCACTACTACAGTTCACCTTCAAGGTCGTTATGACAACACTGCACTATATTCAATAGTTGTAATGTTGATAACATCGAAGGACTTCTGTTATAATAAGTTCATAAAACAGAAAAGCAAGTTTCCCCTTCCCCCATAATAAAGTGTGTATTTACTTCTATATACTGCAGCTAAGAAATTGCACAATAAGAGAATTCAAATTGCAATTTAGTAAGAAATCTGTTTCTTGGGAAAGTTCACAATTTCTTCAAAAGCACGACCAGCAGTGGAAGCACACCCATGCTGACTTTGTCAGACAGCTGCTCTCTTCACACAAACAAATCCTATTAGTTACTTGTTACAGTTAATGGAACTATAATACTTGATATTTTGCTACATCTCCAGTGGCTTCACAGCCCAAGTGGTTTCACAGGAAGAGGTACATGGAATGGAGCAACATTGGCAGTAGGAGTTCATAGAGCAGCCAAAACACTGTAAACCCAAAGGAACATGAATGAATTGACCACACAAGAGAATAAGACTTTACTCCAATTTCAGTGGTGGTGAGGCACTGGAACTGGTTGTCCAGAGAAGCTGTGGATGTCCTGTCCTTGGAAATGTTCAAGGCCAGGTTGGATATGGTGTTGAGCAAACTGGTGTAGTGCAAGGTGTCCCTGCCCATGGCAGGGGTTTTAGCCTGGATGATCTTTAAAGGTCCATTTCCAACCCATACCATTCTATGAATCTAAGATCTCCAAGGGTACAGCCCTTTTGTTAATCTAAGAAAAGGAAGCATGAGGTGAACCATTCAGGCATGAGCAGTAAGGGTGGAAAACTGGCTTTACCAGTCTTCCTCAGAGGCCCTTTGCTCCTGTTCCTTCTCTTCATCTTCAGCCAACTCTTGTTCTACTGCTTCCAGCTCAGCAGATGTCCTCTCCAGCAGAGCTGACACAGCATCCTGCACACAAGGAAAAAGGTGAAACCAGAACTGAATGATACATAACAGGTAAAAAAATGACAACTCTTGCAAGAGCTGCATTACCCTACTGCTCCCTAATGTCAGCAGAAACAATGACCCCCTGACCACAAGGATAAGGGGTTTGAATTGTCAGTGTATAGCACATTGAATGATTATTTTTATAGAGTAAATCTCAATGAAAACCAATTGGTTTTAAAATTATAATGCAAATACGCTCCTGTCATCCTTCAACGTATTTTCTCTTCTTCCCTCTCATACTTGGAATGTTCTCAGGTGAAAAAAGGGTGCTCTTCAAAGTTACATTTTCTATGCAGTTCTCTTAAGAAGGGATTAAAACAGAAAAGCTTATTTAACCAGAAGAGTTAGTATGTTTTGCATAAACAGCATTTTCAATGCAATGGTTTAAAGTATGAGGATTCAAAAAACAGTTAATAAATAGCAATTTTTCAGGTGTGCATGTGAAAATAAGTTGTACACTTAAGGAAGCTTTTCAATAATATTCTTTCTAAAAAGAAACACAGCTGAAATGTTACAAATTGGGAGTGCGATTTTGTTTCCAGTAAGAGCATCTTCTCTATCCCCGCTGGCTAACAAGTTTGCCACCCCATACAGGCTCTACTCAAAGTCACGCTAGACAAAAGTGCCTGCAAAACCTTGGACCTTCAGCGGAGGGCAGCTCACACTTTCGAATAACTACAATGCAACAGCACAATTGGAGTCTCTGGCTTTTTTCTTGCTATCACAGTAATAGCCAACACATTGCTCACCAAGTCCAGTGAGTCCAATGACTGTGACTGCTTGCTTAACAGAAACATGTATTCGTCATTTTGTTCCTTGGGTTTTTTGCCAGGAATCTGCTTGCAAGGCAACAGGTTGTGCCACAGAGTGCAGGTCTCATCAGAAAGTGATAAATCTGCCAGGCTGATCTGAGTCCCAGCCTGCACAAAGTAAGAAATGGGAAGAAAATTATTTAAACTTGTTCTGCTTCCTACAAAACAACTGAAAGTAAATTCTACTGTACTTACCATGTAAAACAGGCAGCAGAAATTTGACATGAACCTTAATTCCCTTTAACTGTACAATTTCCCATTTCCATCCACTTCCAGTTCAAATAAACAAATAGAAGTACATGGAAAAGTCCTTAATATTTTCCATTTTGCCATCTCTTATTTCAGCCTACAGAATTTCTCCCCATATGCATACATCCTCTCCCCCCCATAGCACAGTATTGCACACACCTGCTCTAGTGCATTCACTAATGAAAACCTGTGCAGCACCAACTTGTGGGGCAGCAAGTGTCACATGATTTTTCAGTTGTCCCATCACAAAAATCATCCATATGGCAAATAATGGATGACCTTTCTTGCTCTAACCAGAGAAGAAAGAGATGAAAAAGGCAGTAAAAGAGATTAAGAAACCCTTTCATTTGGGCAAGCGCCAACATCCACTGAGTTGGTACACTGGGAAAACTTCTGAAGTACTCATGTTTAGGCTGTGCCTTGGAGATTAAAATCCTCTGTTCTTTGGCAAAGCATATTATCTCCACAACTACTGTGCTGCATACATAGCTCTTGCCAAGACTTTGGTCATATTGCCCAGGGCTTTCTGCTGGGGATGGTACTCCCAACTCTTTTGTTTGATCTTGTGAATAACCGTTGTCTTCGCTGGGGTTTTCTGTTATTGTTGAATCCTTTCTTCACCCTTGTAATCCTGCATGATGTTCCATTTGCGTTCTGTTGCCCTGCCCTTTCCTCCGGGGAAAACTCTTACATACTGAAAAAGGCCAATACATTTCCCCGGAATTAAGCTAACTTTTACATTTCTGAAAGTGAGAGGCTGTTTCACAGTAGCTGGAGCTGATGAACCGTAGCAGATTCCAGCATCCCTTCTGCATGTTGTAACTGAAAAAGTATCACTGTGCTACTAAAATCCCTCTCATGGTGAAAAACTAGACTTGAATTGTACTAGACCATGCAAAAGCAATTTGGAAGTAAATGAAGCATCACTGATTTGGTGATGACTATGATTAACAACAAAATTTAAAGTGACAGCTTCCAACTGACAATCTATAAATGTCATGCCTTTTTATTATTTTAACAGATCATAAAGACCAAAAAGGTGTCCATCATATAATCTAAAATAATGTCCAAAATGTAATTTAGATAGTTCTTTGTGACAAGTTGTGATAATGAGGGTTTGCTTTCTGTTCTGGTTTTTTTTTACCATGGCTTTTCTTCAGCTTTTACGTTAAAACCTAGTGTTATAGTAATGTTGCATTGGACTTTATGGGGGTTTTATGTACAAAATAGCAAAAATGGAATATCAATTTGTAATTAAAGGGTTAAGGTAGCATTAGAATTATCAAAACACCAAAACAGATTCTGTACCAGGAATTTCAGAGAAAGGCAGTATTTTAAGTACTACAGCAATACTTTGTCTCCAAGTGCTGTGGAATTTTAGCAGCCTTGACCATCAAAATAAGAGGGGACACTATAAACAAATGCATGCCAAAAAAGCACCAGAAATAAAAGTGCATACCAAGCATTCTTCCCGACGACTTCTACTGACAGCACAAACATCTACTCTCAGTGTCTTCTGTAGCAGTGTTACTTGAGAAATGGCTACTCTGAATATCTCGTTGAATAAAACGGTTTCCATGGCAGGATGAACTTTAGTGCGGAACAGACAGCTGATATCAGTGGAGGATGGAAGTACTGCTACTCTAATATACCTGCCAGAAACAAAACAAAATCTTTACCTCTATTTAAACTGGCACTTGCTGGTGATGCATGATAGAAGTTCACCCCATCAATTTAAGGACTGCATAGCAAGAAAATGGAACAGCAACTTATCAGCAGAATGGAAAAAAGGTGACAAAGATGAGTGAGAAATCCTCCCTTGCAGAAACATTTCCCAAAAGGGAATTTTTGTGCCTGGTTAGGTAGTAGCAAGAGAGGTAGCATTTTCTGACTCTATCCAAGTTTATCCTCTAGTTTAGTACTGTAAAAAAAGAAGATCATGTCACAGATGGGAGGAAACATGACCTTAATGTTAATTTAAAAAATTAGAAAAATTGGGGTGGATGTAAAAATTAAACTCTTAGAAGGATGCAAGCAGCATTGAAAAGCAGTGATGGCTTTTAATCTTTTGAGGAAACAAACCAAACAAAAAGTCCAAAGAAAGCAGAAAACTAAGGAAAGGAAGAAAACAGCTAGGGCCATAGTTGCTTAAGATCAGTTTGTAACATATTAAGTGAAACTTGGAAGAATGCTTCTTGCAAGTCTAAATTTAAGCACAGAGAATAACTAGAAGTTGTTACAAGGCTGCATTCTTTTTATGTACCAAATATGAATGGATATTATATGGATAAAAGTTGCAGGAGCTAACTTACAGGTCTCACTTTAGCAGCAGCTTGAAAGAGTAGAGACATTTTTAATGGAATTTGTATGTGCTATTTACCTATTGCACAGTTTCTCATGCACACAAATGAGCACAGGAATAGTTTCACATCTTTTCTGTGCCTATCCATTAGCCTGTTTCTGGTACTGGCTTTACATGTAAATGGCATTCACGGGAGAACAGAATGTGATGAAGCTGGCTAAAGCAAGAAGAAAGAGTGGGCCAAAGTAAACCATTCTAGAAAATACTTTTTCTCTTGTAATTTATAGTAATACTACTATTTTTTTCTGATTTCATGCACAGTTTTGTTAATTTTATTAAAAGCTTAATTTTACATCAGTTAAATCTAAAGAAATTAGGTCTGTAAGAAATTTGATTTTTACTTGAATTTGGGCATAGTTTTTATTCCCCAATTATGCCAAACTTCTTGGGATAAAGAGCAAAATCTTTATCTTGGGATAAAGAGCAAACAATGTAAGTTGTTTGGTTCACTTGTATAGTCTAGATAGCAGGTATCCACCATTTTGACATGCCAATCCCAAGTGAAGTGGTAGCATTTTGTAATTCCAGTAATGCTGCTGCTGTATTCATATAACTGTAGATGAGACATTTGCTCTGAAAATGTCTCTGAAAACAGTCATTCGAATAGACTCAGCAATTAAAAACATTTATAAAAGATGTAAGAATAAAAGACAAATGGAAGGAAAAGTATGCTTAAATGGTGATTCACTGGAACTTTCTTTTAGTAACTGTTTGCCAATTTCAATTGGCATCAGGCCAGAATGAAGGGTAAACGAAGAAGTGAAAACTGAATTCTTCTCTCATTTTGTTTTACAGGAGTGGCTACTTTCCTTCTAATTAATAAATTTCAAGAGTCAATCAATGCCTCAGATTTTGCTGTGACAAACCTATGACCTCTCAACTGATGAAAAAGTGACCTTGACACAGTAACTTTTCAACTATGCTCTACCTAGGCTGTAAGTGAACAGCTTTTACAGTATCAGTAACACCTCATGTCAAATCTATTTCTCCATATGTAAAGATTCAGTAAAGTCCTAATTTATCCAGCTGACGTTCTAAGAAATGCAGCTACAATGTAGCATCATTTTCCAGACCAAATTTTTATTATTGTATGTATCTGTACAGAATTCTACGTGACAATTGCACACAATTCCAAGTGACAGAAGAAAATGCTATTTGCAAGGTCCTGCCTTCACCATGCCCCTTCTTCCTCCTTGTTTTGTGTAGCTTTAATTTCATCAAATCTCTTTTACCAGCAGCAGGTTTGGACTAATTACAACTTTTTGTAATTACAACTTCACACTTTAATTTCTAAAAAGATGCCAGCTCTGACCTAGCTTTATGTTACTAAATATCTTTTTGATGTTCTCCATTATCTATTTTTCCCTCTCACCTGTATCACTTTATTCTTCTATAGTTTTTCTGTATTCTTGTGCTAAATGTTAGTGGACTTGGAAGGTCACCAGAGGAAAGACTGAGGTCAGAGAAGGAAGGATAGTAGTAGAACAACCATTTGTTATTAAAAAAAACAAACAAAAATCCAGCAAGCACCCAGGCCTCTATCCTTAATGCATCCTTTCCATACCCAATGGCTTCCTATTTATCTGCCAATCCAATTTAAAGTAATGGGGTACAAAGGGAAAGGTACCAGCAAGAAAACCAAATTTTCCAAGGATTGGTTATGTCCTACTCCAATCTTATTAAGCTTTTCAACAGTTTAAGGTAGTCTTACAGTTTGTCAAAAAGCTCACTCAAGTACAAGTGTCCCCAAGGCAAGTTGTATTGATTTGTACAGAGGAGAATTTTGGATTAGAAACTCAGTGGTAACATATTCAGGCATGTCTGTTAATTTTCTACATATGATTTGCACTGCAATTTACTTTTAGACTTTGCATGTTGGTCCAATTTGACCCAAGAACTAATTCTTAACAGAGCTCCAAGCTCCAGTTGTTAGGGATGGTGTATCTCACTGTGACTGTGCTTGTCCACTTGCACTTTATTAAATTATCCCTTTGCTTTAAAATCTCACTTAAAAGACAAATACTACTTTAAATACCTTTTTACATCAAAAAGACACATAAATGTAAAAAGACAACATTCTGAACTGAAAGGATGCCAATGTATCAAAAGAATGTTTTTAATAACTACAGCATAGCTGTTTTGCACTCACAAAGCTACAGGATGTTTAGAAGCACTAGATGAAACACCATTTAATAATCCTTTTTATTCCACTTTAGTGGAATGTGCAAATTGCCCAATAACTTCCTTTTCTTACAGCATAGCTGGAATATGAAAAAGCTAAATACTATAACAGGTTGAAAGATTTTGTATGTATTTCAGTGTTCTTAAGCCATAAATTAACTGATTCCGTTAGATAATTTTTACAATTTATTATTATACTCTTATATTTCAACACTACTTCTCAGTGATTGTTTGACTTACACTTTAGAGCCAAGGGGGACAGAAAACGCTGGAAGGTTTCTAAGCTGTACTATAATCACCACAAAACTTGAATTGCCATGGTCATATCTGTTAAAGAAAGGACAACATGAGGGAAGTTTACTATTCACAGTCATGTATAAACAGAAATATTCTCTTTGCTGGTCACTCACCTGAGTCCTATTTGTACCTGAGCAGCCTCTAGAGGTGTTGCATCATCTTCACTATATACAATGTCCTCCGTTTCATTTGGTCTGGGAAAACCAAGCATGTACTCAAATTTAGGAAAATTATAGTTAGCTTTCAGCAATAATTAAGGTATGCATACAAAGAACATATATCCATTCTCCTAAACACAGTGATTTCATTACAGCATGCACTCCAAATGAGAATTTCAGGGCCTACACAACAGCAGTGCTTCTTTTAGGGATAGTCACTGCTGGAATAGTTTGACAACTGCAGCAATGATTCAGAAAGGCCTTAGGCTGATTACTGAAGATATGGTATGGCAATACCATATAAACTAGTATGAAGAATCCTATAGAAATTGTCTGGTCAAAAAATATCAGCAAATACATTTCTTATACCCTGATCACCCCAGTGAACATTAAACCTCAACCTGGATTATTTTAATACCAACATTACAACAGAGTTTTTTCTTGTCTTTTCTATAGCTGCCTTTTAAAAAAAAGAAAAATTAAAAAAAATGCTACACAATCTGAAAAATCCTAAACAAATCAAGAATAAAAACAGTAACTCTGAGTAGTGTCGATAGAGTCACATGGCAGAATCTGCATAGTTTAAATCAAGCTTTTCTCTTGAGAACACTTCTAGCAAGGAAAAAAACCCCAAGAGTATAAGGAAGTATATTAATGCTATTCAACCAAGTTGTAGAAGCACAAAATAGAACCCAAATCAAACTTCACTGTTTGGCAAATATGCCTTCCCTTCCATCTGAAAGTACAAAGGCAGGGCTGATTAACAACTTCTGCTGGTACTATGTAACTGGTCATAGATATATTTAGATTTTTGGTAGAAAGACTTGCATGATTTCTCAAACCTACTGTTTCATGGAAGCTTCATAGACACCACTATCTCCAGCTACAGACTCATCAGACACAGCAGCAGATACACAAGCTGTTTTCTCCTCAAGCAGATGACCAGCTGTTCTTGGTAAATCAACACCTACAAAAAGGAAAATAACAAAAATTTGTCCAAGAGATTAATAGTCAGAAAGAGAGATGAGCATAGCTTAGAAAGTTGTCAAGTTGAAAGCGGTGACCCTTAACTGAGTATCACAGAGTAGTTTTGTTCCATATCATTAAACATTCTGAGCCTGTACTGCTGTTACCACATATTCTGGCTACAGATATAACCAGACTGATGAACTTGAAAATGTACTATTATTCCTTCCCAGAGACAAAAGACTCCTATGATCACCCTTATGTGTTGAGCTAGCTATTATCGTTCATTATCAACCCTCATTATCCTGATCCTTAAACCTGTATTTGCCATGTTCACATTCAGCATTGTAGTAAAACTTCAGCTACATGCCAAGTGCTTGCCTACTGTTTATTAAATATTCAGAAGTCAGACAGACACCCTCTCCCTAGTGATATAACTGCTAGAAATAAAATCCCCTCTGGTTTACTATCATCAAAAACTTTCTATGCTACAGTCTCTCAATGACTACTTAGCTTTAATCTTCAACTTGCATTCATATGCTAGTGTCGTGCCGTGAAGCCACATTCTGCAGCACAGTAAGCCGAGGGCCTATGCAGTCCTTTTATCTGCCAAGGGGTGAGGATATTGGTATGCATTATCACCCCCAGCTGAATCATGACTTTACATCCTGTTAAGATGTTAAAATTTAAGGCTCCAGATTAGATGATTGATTGCTGCATTTGTGCTTTTATTTATGGCAGCAGGGATGCTTTTTCCTTGATGATGAAGTGCTCTTTCCCTTCCCCCCACCATGAGAGGGGTGAAGGTGATGACATGATTTATTGATTACCCTTAGGAATTACCATGGCAGCCTGAATTGACTTTGACAATGACAGAGACTGACTGTGGAAGAACTACATGATATTCCAACTTGGTTTCTGACAGCAGGGACATGTGCAGAGCAGCAAATATCTCTATGGTTCACCTGTACAGAAAAGTCAGGGACAGCCAGAGAAGTAGGTGAACATTGCATCTAGAGAGCCAATGCAGATTACATGACGACAGGAGCTGTACTACCTTTGAGTCTTTGTCTATGCCCAAGTTAAGATTCAGCAGTACTCAGATCTATAGTCTTGTAAAAACCTAAGTGTGTGGGCTGAAATTTTCTATGCAGTTTTAGTGTCTCCAGCTGAGTTTGTTCAAACCCTCCCATTCAGCATCACAGCAGTTTCAAGAATGAAATTGGAGTAGAAACCCTGAACCAACCCCAGATGTATGTCTCTCACTGTTAATGTACTGAAGTCTCCCCATGAGGCCCATTTTGCTGTGGAAACCAGAAGTATTGAAGTGTAATTAGTTAATACCTGGTTTTTCAAAATTCAAATACTTGTTTTGGCAGCCTTTATACAGGTTTAAAGAAAATTTGTATTATACATATGATGCTACATGAGGAAGTATCATTATGAAGAATCACAGGATGGATTTAGACTTTAAAATCATAACTACTGATACAGTCTTAAAAGACAACCTGACAATATCCAGAATAAGAGGTCCTCAAAAAGTTTAAAAATGCTATACAATCACAGAGTGCCTTTGAAAATAATGATCTATAGAAATAAATTAAAACAACATAAAAAAAAAAATCTGATTCCACATTGCCTGAATTGTTCCCAAATGCCAAGCCATTTTGAATTCAGTTCTCAGACTAGGTGAGTTGCAGCCAAATTGCGAAGACAGACTGAAAATTGTTGTTAATTTGGTAAGGATATGCTGCTGAAATAGAGGCAGGAAAATTAATTATTGTTTCAATCATTTGTAATATGGTTCTAAAGTAAAATAACTATGGTGCTACACTATCCTAAAAAGACAAAGGACAAAAATTCCCACCAAATTCCCCTTCCACGTTTCTTCACTTTGCATTTCACAGGTTCAGACCATCAGGACATGAGTCAATTTCTTGTTTACTTTCTTCACAGTGGAACAGAGTGGGGACTACCAGTTTGTACCACACCTTTCTCTTCTGGTGCCACATTGCTCTGGCCAACATTGAAATTACTACAGTGCGGCAGAAAGCTTAGACAACAGATGTTATAACCGTTCCTTGAAAGAGTTAAAAAAATAGAAGCGAATTTCTCATTAAAATATGTAACTGTATAAGTATGTCCAGGTACTTTTATTAAAAATTGGAAAACTCCAAGCATAAGGGTTCAAACTTGGGAACAAATCTGGACAATGCATTCTCAAGAGATACACTGTATTTATTCTAAAACATCCAAACTCCTGAGTTAGCTGCTTCCTTACCAGCTCAAAAATACAGTTGGAAGTGCTAGGGGCTGACCAACCTTCAATTAGGGCTGCCAGTGCTCAGCACTAGTGGAAATCTGTCTCCCTCAGTTCTTCCTTGAGAAAACAAAGCTACTGCGTAACATGAACACGAATGGTTTGCAACATACTTGAAGACAATGACACAGAATGACACTAGAAAAGAATAAATGTACAGAGAGAGCACAACATGCTGTCAGCCCTAACAAAAGGCAATAAATCGAGCGCTTTAAGGCTGAGCGTAAGCCGTCAGTTCTTGACAGCTAGGATTTTTGAAATTCTGGCTCTGCCAAAGGTTTTGACAATATAGGATGATTACGTATGTTGCATGGCTTTTACTGCAGACCAGAAGTGGAATTCATCACACCTCAAAGTTAACTACTTACTAAGGATACCTTCATAACTCACAGTCATTCATCTCTTCTTCCTTACAGGGAAGTATGCATGAGGATGAGATGGCTCATTCTTTTGGAAGTTACCCACAGATTGCAGGGGGAGCCTAGACTAAATTAGGAGCTCTGTTCTAACTTGGATAAAAAGCTAAAAGCTGTGAAATCCATGTTAAAAATGGGGAAATACTCACTGTAACTTATCTTTCAGTGACAGCAGGCTCAAATAATTTGATACATATACACAGATAATTCTGAGTCCAGAAATCTCTTTTACTGAGGATGTCAGTTTTAACTTACTCTTCAGTGAGGAACAAAGTATCTGATTTTAAGATATCAAAAAACCAGCAGAGGGTATTTGCTCTATATCCATACATCCTGATAAAAACCTAGGAACACCATGCATGCTCCATGCCCTTCAAAATCCAGCTCCAGGTTTTTGTGTTATTGTTTTCATGACAGATTGCAATACATGAACTTTCTTTCTGAGACAGCTTTTGAAAAATGTAGACGGAATCAGGGTGATTGCAGCTATCTGCAGCCAAAACTAGAAGTTAGGTAGCATCTCTCAGAACTACTGACAACTATCCACCACAGCAAGTGTATGCTGATCAAGATCTTCTCCAGTTACACAAGGTATCACCTTCATTTCAGGAGCCAGCTGTTAATCTTCATGTTACATATACATTTGACATTTTTTTAATTACCTGAACTTCCTTCATGTAGAGAAGGCAGAGGCTGCCTAACATTTAGATCTTTATCATCTGTAGGAATCTGAGATCCTGCTCTGGCTTCAGAGTCCAGTAATATTTGGTTCTCACAGAAGCTAATGCCTGCAAAATCACCTGAAAGGTCAGAGTCTTCAAAGTCCGTAGTGAGGTGATGCAGAGGGGAATTTTGAGCTGACATGGAAAACGCAGCTTCTAAAACCAAGGGGGAGCCTGGGGGGGACAAGGAGGAGAGTGAGGATCTAGAAGACAGTGATGTCACAGATTTGGGAGGTTCAGTCAATTTGGGATGGTCTGCAGCTGAAGGAGAGTCACTGTAACCCAGTCTCCCATGGGAACTGACCACTTCATTTTCGTGAATAGTAGTGATAGGCCCCGAAGGAATGTAAGCAGTTTTTTCTTGTAATATGAAATCAAGTTTGTACTGATAGTCCAAATCTGTGATTTGATCGCCTTGGTTAAAGTAGAGATCTGTGGAGCTGAGTGAGTTCAGCGACCCTCTGCTTGAGGTGTTCAGAGATCCTCGACTGGATGCCAGGGATCCCAGACTGCTCCCTGAAGACACAGATAATGTACTGGCTGAGAGGCTGCAAAGTAAGCACAAACATATTCTAGTGTTACTAAACTAAATCAGCACAAAACAAGGAGAGGGAAGCTTGACTGAAACTGCCCTGTAACAGTTTACAACCAAAAGCTGCTTGGGGCATTATGTCTTTTAAGCACCCATACCTGGCTTAGATCAGTGTGCTCAACCTGCACACTGCCAGGCTAATTTATCCAGCTTATGGCCATTACCTGAGCCTCTTTTCTTCTGGAGAAGGCTGCAGATTTGACAAACTGGTCCAACAGTGACAGCAAACTTCTCAGCTGTTCTATCCCATCAGAAAGCTGTTCCACTCCGATGTGGGTGCTCATGTGGTCAATGTGACAGCACAAGGATCCCCAAGATGGAGCTTGTGACAGCAGAGGAGTGTTGCCACCTCTAGAGCAATTCATGCAGCCTACCCTCTGCCTAAACAACTGGGAAAGATGCCAGCTGGAAGACATCTTATAGCAGAACTGCTTCCCATCTGTATGGCAACACACACTCTACATGCACAGTAAATCCAACTATATAAAGTATGGCAAAGGCCATAACATGCAATCTTGTCCTATTGCTAATAGGAGATAAGGAGTCCTGCCAGGCCAGAGAAACTGAGTGTCACTGCCTCAGTTCTGGAGGACTGCTGGGAAAAAATATCAGGAAAAATAATTCAAGCAGGCCTTTCTAAACACTTAAAGTTTTTGTTTACTGAACAACAATGGTACTCATCTTAGAAAATTTACTGAAATTCTGCAAGTACACCAGGTTTGCATGGTGACAAAATGCTTGAATCTGTAACACTTGCATTTTCTTACTTCAACAAATTTTGCTGAGCTTGCAGCTAAGAGAAAAACCTAAGAATGAAGTTGAAACATCCAGGTCAACCACCAAACAGGTTTTACATTATGTAGTAGTCTCACCTCCTAAGCTGTGAATGCAAATAGGTAGTTAACTTTGTAGTTTCTTCAAGTTTCTGTACCAACTCTTTTCTTCTCTCCTCCAATTTCAATCTGCAAAAAGATGTACATATTAGTTCAGAAAAGCATTACAGAATAGGCTAGAACACTTCATAGATAAAAAAGAAACAAAGTGAAGATCCCTCATTTTTTAATCAGGTTGCCAGTGACTAAAATCCAAAATACAGCATTAGCTCTTGGTCCCATCATAAAACCCCAACTGCTTCAGCAGAGTGACTTTACCTGCAGAATACCAAGCACTGTAACAAAGCTGTTGAGTGTACAAGCAAGCTGAGGGTTGGGACATTCACACTGTACCAAGGGGAACATGCACCCAATAAAAGAGTAACAGATGAGCACTGGGAAAATAGCTGCAACTTCAGGATAATAAGATCTGCACTCACACAGTTTTTAAAAGCCATGCTGCAGACTGCCTCTTCACTTAATATAGTATCAGGAAGGAAAAAAACCAACAAAACCAGAAAAAACCCCACCAAAACAAACAAACCAAAACCAAAAAGAACACTTATACCAGTAATACCAGTATTAGTTTTGTTATTTTGAAGTTTGAAATCAAAGCACTCCCTTTAATTTCAGAATCTTCATATAAAGACAAAGCACAGCAAATCAAAGCAGCATTCAATGAAAGCTTCTGAGATTATGGACCATATTTAGGAGTCCTTGGTAAAGATTTCTACATTCCCAACAGCTTTGTCAGCACCTCAGAGGCACACAACTTTATAATGCTCATCATCACGTTCACCTTTATGAGAAAGCAGGATTTATTGCCTCCTGCTTTGTTATTTAGCCCAGCTCTAAAGCCACAAAAGGGGAACTCTCCTATTCCTTTTAGCTGGCTGCAAGTAGAAATGATTCTCTAACCTTTAGAGTGATTTTTTTCCCCCTTTTATAATTCCCTTTTATCACTCCATTTACACTAAATAAATTGCTTTCTCTCAGTGGATTCAGCTACAATCCTCCTGTAGTTGTGGATTACTATATTCTCCTCCAACCTTTGCTCAGTCAACTGATACATGTCACAAGTTCTCAAGCAACTAATCTGAGAAACAAGAAATTACCTCCCCTCCTTTAACAGATTATTAAAAAAAAAAAAAAAGTAGATTCATTCTCAGAAATGGTTCCTTGGCCTTCCTGGCATCTCAAGTATGTGTAATTAAAATTCAAATGCAGAGAACAGTTCAAAGAAGAAACAAACATCAACCATTATTTTCTTTCACAAAGTGAATTAAGTGAATTAGATACTTAAGAGTGCCCAGAATTCACTCCCTTTGAATGTCAGATACCAGCAAAAAGACATTAAGTTCCTGATTCAGCAAAGCATGAAAAGCACTTGCTAACACCCATGCTTATTCAGCGAGCCACTCTGGGTTATGCAAAGGTGAATAAGTTACTCTGAGGTCAACCAGGGTGTGACTTCCACTCCACTGCCCACACCACATGTGCTTTCACACTGCAGTGATATGTTCATCTGCCAATACCTGCTAAGGCTGTTAAAAGCATACACAGAAATTCATTCTTCACTCAGGAAGACATACACACAGTTTTCCACACCAAGAATTATGCTCATCTATAGTATCAAACACTGTTTCCTATCATTTTACCATTTATCATTGCCTTCTGTCTTATTTTAAAGCGTAATCTATCCTTTTCTCAAGTAAGAGTGCTCTTCACTAGTTCTGTGGTTTTTCAGTAGTGAACTATCATTCTTTTTCCTCAAGGAAAAGGCACAGAAATTGCTCTGTCTTCAACTACTAATGGTAGAAGACAAAAGAAAATAAAAGCTTAGGAATTTCTCTGACTCAAGTCCTCAAAAGACACACCTACAGCCACCTCAAGAGAGACACTATAGTAACTGAGTTTGTACTATTGAACTAAAAGGTATCTTTGGTTTATGTCTCCAAAGCACAATCACCAGTTTGTTTTCTTTTACTCTCTTAAGGAGGTTGATAAAATATCATTTATCCCTTTTAATTTAGCACCTGAAAAAAATTTCTTTCCTGGAAGTAATTTGATCTACTAGCAATTAAATACAAATACTAATACCTGCAGGCAAATTTCAGAAAGATGTTAGTCACAAATCACAAACACAAGCCAGGTGATGAAATCACCTGTGAAAGTTCAAAGAAATGCAGGATGTAATTTCACTATCTCACAATAAATTGAGATCCAAGGAAAGTTTTTTCATTCTACATCCGGCCAAATGGAAAAAAAGCCAAACCAACCCCCCCTCCAAAACTTTCAGACAATGAACCTTCCCTCTTTATAGCATAAGCAGGAACGTAAATATCTAAAAAACCCGATGTAAACACCTAAACAACCATTGTGCTTTCTATTCTGACACGGGCCTCTCTCAATCTCTCCTGTTTGCAGCCCTTCTATTTACATTAATCTCTTACTCATTGCAGGATGGACTTCAGTGTTAGTGAGACATCTTCCTCTTTTGATCTTAAATTATGACATTGCTGAGAGGAGCATAGAATCTTTAGAGAAAATACCTAAAAAAATTAAAGTGTACATACCTTACCTTTCAGTGCAAACTTAGGTGGACATGTTTGTGACAGGTACAAGAGCAGGTGTCAGTTTTGCAGGCAACAGCACAATCAAGTACTTAAATCATGGACCTGTTCAAATGGCTGTGTTTACTTGGGAGATACTGCCAAGGATTAAAGCAGTAATGGAATCTCCCTGACAGGAACTTAGTGGCAAGAAAGTAGCAAGTAGTTCTCGACAGTTCCACAATCCGGTTTTTTCTACACAGTTGCTTTAAGCCTTCTTAAAGCAGTCAGAGTATGCCCTGTCTCTGCCTTTTTGAAGTTGATATGTTATGATCTACACTCTCCTTCTGTAAATTGAATCCACGTACATCTACTAGTGGCAATTTCAGCATCCTGCTCCAAAATAACCCAGGGCTATGCTGTAATGTTTTTGTTTTAAGTCAGAGCACGTCTCTTGTTTCTTTTCCCTTTAGAAATAAAAAACCCAAACCACTAAACCAAATGAAAAAACCCTCATTGCATTAAGCTCTGGCACAATCCACAGCTTCTTATGCTGCTGCCTCATTATCAGTACCTGGGAAAACACTGCAAACTGAAGGCATTCATGAAACCTCACAGAAGAAAATAGTAATGCAACAACAGTTCAGTATTTTGAAGACGGCATGGCTCCTCCACTGATAATGGAGAGGAGAATCTCCATCATCTCCAAGAAATAAAGTACTGATGGTTGATCTGATGCAATCAAATGTATTTTTTCCTTAATTAATATTTCAGAAAAAGTTTCATCATCTGAATCCTTTTGAAAATGAAGATCTCTGTTATGTTTATATCAGACAAACCAGAAATAATCCTCAAAATAGCATGGTGTGAAAGAATTTATGTGCCCTGAAGCACCAAAGGAGACAATTTTAATATTAACAGTTGAAGGTACAAATTCACTGGAGATTCACTGGAATAACAAAAAAGCAAACCAGAAGTCACCATAAATGCTGTGTCAACCTGCAGTATGTATCCTACACTAACCTCAGAAAAAAAAAAAACCAAACCACCAAACACTCCACATTTTCAAGATTAAAAATCAAAGGAAAAAGGTTTGAGGAAAATAGGGGAAAAAGTATGCTCTAACAACTCATTGTGTCACTATACATGGAAAATTCATTTCTTCTTGACACTGGGAGACAATTTTATTTGCCTTTGGTACTCCAAGTTTGGCACCTAACATGCATGGGAAAATAGTCAGGTGCAGAATGTGATTTTCTTATTGACCCCTCATTCTCTATTTATTAATGGAAGTCAGAGAGCAACAGTTCCATGGTACTTTAGATACTACTAGCACAGACAGGTAGCTTGTCCTGTAAAAACATAGTTCCCTTCCTCTAACACATATCTGGATTATCAGTGTAATACAGTTTAAACTACTATAAAGAGTACAAGTGTTAAAATCTTGCCTAATACACTCATTTACACTTTGCAAACAAAAAAACTTCTTTGTTACTCAGCTACAATTTAGGATTCAGCTTGTAATGCTATAACAGGAATTTTGCCATACAGCACACTGGAGCAACAGCAGGTGTTTCCCAGTAGAGGGAAGTAAGAAAGCCACATAGTGCTGACTGTATTACTTCAGTAAGGCATACTGTATTGATACACCCGATGACATTTTGTGTTCATTGCATTTTATGTGGGCTAGAGGTGCCCCTAAATTTATTTCCACTTAGACCTGATGAAAAGTCCATTTGTGATAGTCAGCTTTGATTTTCTCAAACTCTGAATCTGACTAAAAACAATTTATTGGGGGAGTTGCTTCACTTACTAGTTAGGTAGCAGCAAGTTAGGGAAGTTTTGCAGCAATTATGCTTCTCATCTGAACTTTTTGGGTTTTTCCCCCTTTTGATTGCAGTTTTGTATGTAATAAAACTCTCAATGAGATGCTTCAGATGTTGCAACAGTCAAGATAATCTTTGTAACCTGAGTTCAAAGAGTTTACAGCTATTATCAGAAACGAGTGAATGATGTATTGCCTTCCTGCTGGTATGTTGACATTCCTCAGTTATTTAACATCTGTCACAGGCATTTTCATGCTGGTAACAAACGCAGAGCAACTGATATTGCAGAGCACATACAGGGTGTTCATATTCTCTCACAGTACTGAAGACTTCTTTGTTTTTCTGCCCATTGGGCTAATAACGAATTTAATTAAGATCTACATAGAACAGTCACTGAAGGAAAACAGCCCATCAAGGCATAGTTCAGGGTCTGTAATGAGTACAAAGGTTAGATTGCAGAAAGCAGCATTTAATATGAGCAAAAGGCAACCCCTTACCTTTCAGCAAGTGCTTGACTAGGTGTGCTTTTCACAGACACCAGCTCTTCCTCAAGCCTCTTTCTTTCTGCTTCTAGCTGCTCTAGCTCATCTGGAGTACGTTTGCGTGGTGTAATAAACTGGAGTTCCTTTAAAAGCTCTTCTTTTTCATTGATTAACATCAGTTTTTCTTTTTCCACATCCAGTGCTCCAGGCCAGGCTTCACTATCTAGCTTAGAGAGTTCAATCTTCAAATTAGCCATGCTAAAATAAAACAAAGCAGATTTGCCTGAGTCCAGAACAGCGCACAAAGCCCAGGAAAGAGAGAAGTGATACAGTATTGGGAAAGGTTATAACAACATCTTATATTCAAGGCCCTACTTTTAATTTTGCTTCACAAGAACACAGACTATGCCAGAGAATAAGGCCATCTATCGAGGCCAACAGCAATATGCACATGTATTAAAAATTAGTTGCTCCTATTCCAATGCTGAGTTCAAGCAAAAGTCACAATGTTATTAACATCTTTATTGAAAGCAGTCTGGTAACATAGTAGTGGCACCAAGCTTTACTCCTTCACAAGTATGATGGATTTCTCCAAAGCTGTTGGAGGCTGACTGCTCCTCAGAAACAGACAGAATCATGGTGAAAGAATGTGCACCATAGCAAGGTGCTCACTTCAGCAAATCTTAAGACAATAGCATTGCTCTTCTATGCAATTAAAGTAAAAGGCAATACAGCAGCAGCTACCTAAAGGGAAAAGAGATTAACTCAACAGTTTGAGTTTTTGCAACTGCTGTTCCTGTTGCAGTAGGGGGGAGGATCAAAGCCCCTGAAGCTCTCAACCCATTTCCAGAAAGGTCTAGAAGAAAAGACTGCTCATGACAACTAATTTGCATAGAAAGCAAGAAACGTAACTCTAGGGTGAGGAAAGCTTGGAAAAGATGGAAAGTTGGAAAAAACACTTATTAAATTACAGTTATGGTTACAGTGGCCACAATACTTAGGGGAGAGGTGTAATTAGGTACTGAACTTCATGTACAAACTGGTATGTATCTTCATTAGTCCAAGTTCCATACACTGAAATTTCAACCCATATACTTGGCTAAGTAATTTGAAAGAAGGGCCCTGTGTAGCAGTAGTCCATACTCTGATCGCTGTACTGTTTCCCCTTTTTTCTCTTCCCTCCCCCTCACCTCCCGCACCCCGTCCAAGACAGAAGTGGCAAACTGACTTATTTCCAGGAGGTTTTTTCCTACAAAAGAAAGGTAAAATGCAATGCTGGGACTTCTTGGTATCGAGACAGAGTCAAAACAGAGGAATATCTGATTTTGGATCAATCATACCTGAGAATGCCACCTACCTGCATTTAAATGACCACCTGACAATTAACATTATCTAAATGATGATTCTGAGCCAAAATAATGTATGTTCAATACTGAACAAACACAATAGCCTTAGTGTTCTTTGATGAATGCATTGATTATACAATAAGGTTTTATGATCCATCATGAGGATATAAAGGATTACTGTTGTTACTGGTAAGGATGGTAGCTTCTGCTCCATATGTACGTTTGAAATTAAGCAATAACATAATTATGCAGGCTCCTGCCTTTAAAACCTAAAAGCAACTATGCCATTACTTGGCACTTAGAAGTTGAAAATTTATTTTTGTAGTTTTCTAAATTATTATGCCACAGTTTTCCAACTGAAATAATACTTAAATGGCATTTTAGGCACAGTTTTCATCTGGGGAAAAGTGCTACTTTTTTATTTTGTTGCCTTGTTTATTTCTTCTTAGTAAAAAAAAACCAAACTCTGGGTGTGGAATAGTGCTCAGATTTCTATTTCCCTTAATTTACAAAGAACCTCCATAACAAAACCAATAAAGCTTCTAAACAGCTGACAATTAATTCAGCAACAAATATCAGAAATATATATTAGAAAATAATTATGTACTATATTAATATAATATAATATTATTATATTAGATTATATTAGATTATATTAGATTATATTAGATTATAATCTAATAATACCACACAAGAGTGTTTTCTCAATAGTAAATCTTTCCCCAGTATTATGCAGCACTTCTGCTTCATCAGAAGACATTTGAACCCTGGATGTTCTGCTTTCTGATGCCCATTTTTCAGTGCTGTGGTAATTCATCAAAATGGCACCACTTTCATGGGCAGGCACCACAGAACTTTATTTGAAAGGCATTCCACATTCATCAGCAGAGTAGTTCCTGACTTCTTTTCTCCTCACATTAAACTAATGAAAAAACCCAACCCATAGTGATAACAAGTTTTTAAATTATCCGAAGTCCCAGGGGAAAAAAGAAATAATTAAGCCTACTAAATCTGCACTGGAAGTCGGAAACAACTCTAAAACTGACGAGCCTTCAGTGGTATAGTAAAGTGAAATGATGATCCCAAAGAAGGATGTAATGGACATAAATAACCTGGCGACTGCTTTCATCAGAAAGCCAGCTCACTCTATTCCCTTAATCCTGGAAGTGCCAGTGATTTGTCACTGTTTTAATTTTGCTTCTTAACACATCCTGCTAAGGAGCAGCCTCAGAGCTCCCGAGCGCGGCAGCGCTGGGAAGGGCGTGCGGCGGTGCTGCCCGCTGGATGTCGCTGCGAGCACGGCGTTGGAGCCGCGGGCATCGGGCACTTCACTGCACCTCCGGGCATCGGGCACTGCACTGCACCTCCGGGCATCGGGCACTGCACCGCACCTCCCGGCCCCGCGGGCATCGGGCACTGCGCCGCACCTCCCGGCATCGGGCACTGCACCGCACCTCCCGGCATCGGGCACTGCGCCGCACCTCCCGGCATCGGGCACTGCGCCGCACCTCCCGGCATCGGGCACTGCACCGCACCTCCCGGCCCCGCGGGCATCGGGCACCTCCCGGCCCCGAGCTGCGGCTGCACGCTCCCACCGACCCTGTTACCTTCGCTTGGCCTCTTCGTACTGCAGACTGAGTCTGACCTTCTCTGCTAAATTCGATCTACTTCTTGCTCCAATCTGTTGAGGGCGGCGGGGAAAAAAAGTAGCCTTGTTACTGTGCAAATTTTTTAAACGAACCAACGAAACCTAGGCAGAAGCTAGAAAAATTACAACATAAAGAAAAATAAAACTACCCCCTGCCACACCCCGCCCCACCAGCCAGCCCCACACTTGCTGTTAAATGCCTAGTTAAGATCTCATCTACTCGGATGTACAAAAAAGTGCTGTTTTCTTCTGAGCCACCTTTTTAACTACTGCACTACCAATTGCCCATATTCAGTTAAGACAGAGCATTTTCAAAGAAGTCTTGCAGTGACTGCACCAAAAAATCTGATCTCCTACATTGAATTCTGTTGAACTCAAAATTTAGAACTACGTCAGTGCATTTCAAAATTAGACTTTATTAAACTTGTTACAAAACATAGACAAGCTCGTCTGGAAAACCTTGTATACTCTCTTTCTTACAAACTTAGCTTTCAGAACTTCAAAGAAGGTATCAAAACGAAACAGCCTTCTGTGTATGTAAAATATACCATCATTGAAACAAGGTTTTACTAAATCACTGAACAAGTAGTTCCATGAACAGGTTTTCAGCTGTGTGAAATTAAATTGTGCATTTAAATTCTGAGATCTTTTTTTCCTGAAAATTAGAAAGAATCTTTGTATTAATTAAGTCTGTAGAGTGAAACATATCCTATATACAGATCAAAAAAATACTGCCTACTTCTCCTGATCGTCACTGTACTGGAACTATTTGGCTAAATCAGATTGTCATAAATGCTTCATGACAAATAGATAAAGTACATCTGAATCTTGATTTAAAATTCAAGGGGAAAAAAAATCAGATAAGCAATTCTAATGTGAGTGATTCTAAGTAATTCTGTGAAACAAGTATACATATATATGCTATCTGCAACAGTGAGCAGCTATTTCATTCCAGTTCCATTAACTGTAGCATTCTGCTTCAATTTCTCTTTATATTGGACAAAATGGAAAAAAGCTCACCTCACCAGAAATGTCAGTCTGAGACCCTGTATCCAGAGTTTGTCTAGGAAAACACAGCTGGGAGTTTACAGAGCTGGAACTCAAGTCTGGTTCAGATGTTTCAGTGGTTTGGTCAATATTGAATTTCTCCCTCAGCTTTGCAAGACTCTGTCCAGGAAAAAGGAAACAAAGTGGAATTAAAGTTCCTTTGCACTTTACCATGTTTATATCAGTTTATCACCAAAAGATACTTACATAAAAGACTCCATTATAAAAATTCTGGGTTTATTTCCTATTAAACAACCCATTGGTAGCTGACACTAAGTGTGACTAACACCTGTGGAAATGTAAAAGCTACTCATTTGGGCTTGTGTCTGTTTTGGGACAAAAAGACACTGGTGTTTGTGTTTGTTTGAGACACTGCTGTTTGTGTTTTTTCTCAACCAATTATCTATTTTGCTGATAAAAAAGAATCTGCTTTCAGAAATGGAAATAGGACAATTTAGACATGGAACACTTTCATTGATTTACAGAATCAGGCATCTCAGAACACAGATCAATTTGGTCCACTTAATATTCTAAATTAAGGTAACACATGCATTGTACCTTACATAAAAGTTCCAAAAAAAAAAATATTCTCTAACACAGGGCAGCTTTTTGAACTAGGAACACCACAAGCTTCAGTTTCTGCATCTGAAATTTGATTTTAATACTAGTTTGGCACAAAGAATTTTGAGAGTCCCTTAAAAGTATAAAATGCAAAGTATTTATCATCAGGGAAGTGAGTCATGTAAGAACATATCCACACAAAACTTGCATTAAACAATCAAAATACCTTCATTAAATCTTGTTTTTCTCTCTCGCCTGAACTGATCGCCTTTCTGATGGACTTCAGTTCCTTCAGGATGGCTTTGGCCTCACACAGCTCATATCCGCTCTGGCCTCCAGACATTTTTTGGTCAATTCTGTGGAAAGAGAGAATACTAATACCAGATAGAGAAAACCACGCTAATATCTCTGCTGTTCTACTTCAGGCAGAAGCAGAGTTAGAGAACAGAAGGGAAGGAGATGAGATACCATTTCCTGCAACAGACATGGAAAGGAAAAATGACATTGAAATCTGCATTCAAATACTACTTAATCCTTGGCCAAAATGTCAAGGAGCACAGGTTATTGCTGACAATACTGTCAAAATTCCCATTCCCACCATTACTCTCTGCAGCACAAAAGCAGCTTTTGGGTACACCTTTCATATTAATAACTGTTTGTGCTCCTTACAGAAGCAGAATTTATTACAAGTAGTATCCTTCTGCCCAAACCCACACTGGGACATGGGCAGACAGGCAGGCTTCTTGGTACTAATCAGCCTTTCTGAGCAGAAACATAACCAGCACCATTCTTGTCTCAGCTTCCCTCTAGTTCACCCTAATCCTGGGCATTAACCGTCTGGAACAGCTGTTCTGCTCAGCCAGTCACCAGGCTCTCTTTATTCACAAAATCTCTGGATAATTAATACCATATGTCATAGATTGGACAATTCATTAAATTCCTGAACTACCAGTGATTTTAGAAACTGTAACTTGAAAATAATACAACAACCCTCCCCTAAACTTAGAGATAAAAAAATGTTTTATTTTAGTATGTCCGTATTTCCTTCAAGAACCACAGATTGTGAACACATTTCTCTGGTCTCTAACTGAACATTTCATAGCATCATGGAAATGCCTGCAGCTGTGCTTCAAAAACTAAAACCAACAGCCATCTTGACAAAAAATCAAGCATTTAGTAGAGAATACATTCTTTTATAATACAATTGGTTTTCTGTTTTTTATCATCATCCATCATCTTTGCTGGAAGTTAACTACCTTGTGAGTGAGGAATGAACAAATCAGAAGTGATCTTGAGCATGTCCTGCAAGAACAGCAACTTGCACAAAACACCTGTAACTGTCTTCTATTTTTCTCCAAGTTTTGGCCACAAAAATATCAAAGTTCTAAAGTAATCTATGAGCATGTCTGTTCTCCCTTCTCTACATTCCGGTTTTTGTACAAATCAAACTGCATTTGTGTAAGGAAATTACCTCTGTGACTTGGCAATCATTCTTATTCAAGGATGTATTTGTTTCAGCTTGAAAGTTCCTCAAACTCTTTCATAGGCAGACACTTACTGTCTGACAACTCTCGATTTTTGGTAACTTATCAGGCTGCTAAGATCAAATAGATACAGGATATGCCAACAATTGGGATCATGAATGAATAGTTGGGTAATACACCACATGCCGTCTAGCAATATGACATGCCACATTCAAATTGCAACTGCTTTATTCTGTATATAATTAAGATAGACAGGAAGGATCTCTGATATATAAGATATTCCATCATCCTGTTTTAAATTAATGGGATTAGTAGTGTTTGAAAGTGGCTGACTGAATTTTAAAAACAAATGTCCATTGTGTTTCTGTGGAATGCTGTTGACAGTTTCTGAAACATGCTTTGGATTCCTATCAAAATGGCTTGTGAGCAAGCTGCTTTAAAACAATACTTCATTGTTGAATTAATATAATAAAACCAGCATGATTGGCTAACCTTTAATCCTGGGACAGCGGCATGAGTTTTTATTACCTTAAGCTTTAGAATCAATATGTCTTTCTTCTTCTAAATTTTACTACAAATGAGATCTGATTCATGGTTAAATTCAATCAGCTATCCTTGCTGGTTTTTATATATTTAAATAATAAATCTTACATTTCTGTTTTAGTCAAAATGAAGGAGGATAAAGACTTAACTGGCATCTTCCTAAGGTGCTGGAGATGTTCAGTTCCCAGTTGACTTCAAACTCTTCATACAAAATCCCCACATTCTTCATTTTTATATGTCTCTAATGATGATTGGTCACCTTCTGGACCAGATTTCTTTCTCACAGTTAAAAAAGAGCCTATTTTATAAACTGATCTATCAAAATACGCAGGCAATAGCCTGCAAGATATCTTAGAACTGGGAAGTGAACTCTAATCTCTTAGCTCCAAATAACGATGCTCTGTCACCCTTTGCAAATCACTTCTCCACATTTAATCCTCTACCTGCACTTTTCCCACCTTTTGTCCATTTTCCATCTATATTCTGCCAGCTCTCCAGGACAGAGATTATTACATATCTGACAGTATCCTGCCAAACACAGAAGGTCCTGAGGAAAAGGGTAAATGTACCCAGACAACATCACACTAATGCTGCAACATTGCTTCTGCTACTGGAACTAGTGTACTAAGAGCAATTTTACTATGTAAATGCATCTTTAGTGTATGGGTACATACCACAGTGTGGAAAACAACTAGCATTAATAAATTTCTTTTCACATCAGTCAAGAAAACACACTTGTTAGCAAGGTTTCCTCTGCAGCAAGTTCTTTATGGTGACAGTTCCAGTAATGCTTAATATTTTAGGGCCTAATTTTGTAAGGCAGGAGCAGCAGGGAGCTCTCACACTGAAAAAAAATTATTCCCTAGTAATGTAACTGGTTAAATACCCAGAAAGCTCACCCAGTTCAGCATCAGCCCTTTGGACACCAGGCATCCCAGCAACTGGGACAAAGAAAGTCAGGTCTCTAATCCTCAAATTGTGACTAATTTCAATCCCTGCAGAGTTGTGTACTATTCATACCTCCAAAAACAGCACCCTTCTCTCTCTTTCTTTTGAGCTCATAGGTGGGGAAGGAGGAAAGAAAGACCCAAGTGCCTTTCCAAAATTTTATAAAAAAATGTAAATTGGACACACAAAGCACCTGATTTTGTCCTCGGGACCCCTGACCACTGCCCTTCTTTCTGCGTTTTTGCAACACAAGCTACCCCATGGAAAAAAAAATACAAGGGGAGACAAATTTCTCACGTTAATACTTACACAAAAGGGTTGCCATTTCTACAGATTTCCCGTTTCCTAACTACAACAGTCATTAGATTCTCCTTTTTCCCCACAATAATTCTCTCAGATAAAACAGATTCAATTCCATGCCAAAGAAAAGAAATCAGGTGACTGAATTAAGTCAGTTTCTACTACTTTCATTTACTCACTGTTGCAGTGTTTCAAAGCCCTGCTCCTTGTACAGCAGCTCTTGCTTCATCTGAGAGAGTTCCCTCTTCAGCTTCTTAACCTTGTGTGTTAAATCAAAGCAAGAGTTAGAAAATTCCTCTTGTTAAACAATTTAACACATGGCTTTGAACAATTAATGTATGCTCTACATTAGATGAGAGAAGAAGAGTAAATTGCTCTACTGACACACATTAAAAAAAAGGATCTGCTCTCTTCCTGATGTCTACGGGCAACATGCTTTAGTATTAAAGGGACACAAGCAGATTAAATCACATTCCTTATTTGTATTGATACCACACTGTGTTATTAAACCTGAGAGAACTTTAACAAGTAATTTACTTCTCACTTGTTAAGCAAGCATTCCAACTGTCCTACAGGGACATGCCTGTTTACTCTTAGTCTTATTATATTTTCACTTTGTAATTCCTGGAAGCTCTTCAGTCATTTGCACTGTAAAAGACAAAATGGACTCTCTTTTCCCAGTCAACCATCCTTTCTTATAAAGCTTTACAGACACTGGATCCCAAAGTATATAATTCACACTCATTTAATCCAAAGACAACAATCACTAAAGACATTTGAATCACAAGTATATGTATCTGTTTAATAGAAATGTCTTTGGAAAAATATTCCCTACTTTCCCTAAATTTGCATGGTCAATTGCTTCTTAACCTTAATATTGCTATTTGAGATGTCAGAAGATGTGAGTACACTACGAAATATTTACAAATCAAGATTAAATTTAAAAATCCTCCATTTAGTTTTTAACATCATATTTCCCAAACATATTAAACAAAGTTTTAGCAAACACCTAAAAATGAATGCACTAAAACACAAATTAATCATCAGCATACCCATAGAGACAAATGCCTCCTTGAAGTGTGGAGTCCAAGATTTTGGTATTTATACATCTACAGCTGGCTCATTTGCACTGTATATACTAGCCAGATATTGTTAGGCTTTCTAATTTTCCAACCATTAAGGTGAAAAAAGAAAAAGCTAAAAGTCCCCTTCTGTCATCTATCTCTGTAAAATTCTTGTTTTTATAAGCTCCTCAGATATTCAACTCTTGAAAAATTTATTATACTAATATAAAGAATTTAGACGACTTTAAGAGAAATTAATTTCAAAATATGTCTCCAAGATATTTTTAATCCAAATCTCTCTAGACTTCCCACTTGATGATATTCTTCAAATAAAAATAATTAAAGAAAGATTTGGGAAAAAAAAAGTGTGCTTCTCAGCATGCCAGGTGACTAAAAGCACTCAGCATCAGCAGCTGCTGCAGCTTTCCAAGAGACTTAAAATGCTTTAAATTTCTAAAATAACTAGCAATTTGCACAGTCTTTGTAGGGGTTTGTGCATGATACTTAGACATTCCAGTTTGCAGTTTCTGGTTAATGTATTTTCCATGACAGAAATAAAATGCTTTTAATCTCAATTTTCTTCAAAGCAAAATCTGTTCTCTGGATGAGGGTTAGGTTCAGGCTTTTTGGAAACTATCATACTATCATCACTAGTTGCTTTACTTGACAGCAAACTGTTTTTATTTTGACCACACTGAATAGTTAGCATGACAAATAGACAATTTCTCCAAGCATGCATTCAGTGCTCCTTAACTGTTTTCTCCTTGACTAATATGAGAACCTAAAGAATAATTTCTCAAGTGTTCTGATCAAGGTTAAGGAAAATGAATAGATATCACCTCTGTATTCCAGCTAAAGTGATGTGTAAAATATGAAACAAGTCTGATTTTTTTCTGAAAAATACAGAATGGCTAAACTTTTTTCTTTCAAAATCATAAACATGTATTTATATTAATAGCACAAGGCACACTTGATCTCAACTCAGAGGATTGGACCTCTCAGAAACTCTTACATTTTTCCTCAAGATCATCTTCTGAGTGTCCTCTGCTGTACTTCATCATCATTTCATTACCACGAAATGTGAGTTGGGTGCATTATCCTAGAAGGATGTGACCTACATCATAATGTAGCCTCTGTTTACTGCATCATACCTGCATTAAACTATTCTTAGGCTCCTTGTCTTCTCCTTCAAAACTTTAATGTAATTCCTGCTTTTTCACAACTCTTCACTTGTTTTAACATTCACCCTCTTCCTACTGCTTCTGCACATCATCTTCAGTCACCTGACAGATCTCTCTTTCCTGCTCCTAACTGCACCTTCAAGCAGGCTCCTGCACTAAGCCTTTTCTATTCCCGGCACTTGAGTACTAATGGAACAACAAGGCCACCCTCCCCAGTCCCCCACCCCTTGTGGTTTTATAAAAGTGCATTCCCTATTCACTTGCTGCAGAAAACTTACTGTGATCACACATGCTTTGTGCTGTTTGAGTTATCTTACTGATTGCTAATTAAGACCCCAAATGGCCCCTCTCAAAGTCTACTGCATGATCTGACCCCTCAGTTTTAGTCTGGTGAGAAAAATCTTTCTTCTCCTGCAATTTCATTTAACAGCTGTCTGATTTCTGTCGTATTTTCTCCATGACCTATTGCACAATAGGCAATTCATGTATCCAGAAGACTCCACAAGCATATATTACACACAGCTAACAAGGAAAGGCCAAAGGCCAACCCAGAACTTCCTCGAACTCTGAGTTTCCCCCCTCCAGCCACCATTAACTTGATGATACCAGTAAGCCTCAGATACTGTGAGACAGAGAAACAGGTTTAGTACAACTGATCTAACAATGTGCAAATTCTAAGTATCTGGCTAGCAGCTTACTAATGACTAACTTTGTTTCTCATTAAGTCCATGCATGCATATACTGCAAAATGCCCAAAGCTGGCATACTAGCAAGCATCTTCAAGCATTCAAATAAGGGTAAACTATGGTAACAGCCATACCTCTCTTGCCATCTTCCATGCCAACCACTTTCCAGCCCTAGCATCACAGGGTTCCACTTTTTCTTATCTCAATTTTCATTTCCAGTGGCTCTGGCTGACCACACACTTTATGTTGATACAGATACTCTTGGACTGCACCCTTCTAAACTCTGCAGACAAGATTCAGGTCACCTATTTTAGGCACATAAGCAGGACTTTGCAATGCCAATAAACCAGGTGTTGGGAGCCAGCAGGATATTAGGCTCCTTGACTCCAAAAAACAATGAAGAGAGGAAAGAACCTCCAAAAAGTGGATGACTGTGATTAACACATCTGACTCTCTCCTCAGTGAGCAAATTGTTGATCTGCAGTCACTGCTAGTGGGAAGAAGTGAGCACAGGATCATGCCTGAATTTTCCCCTCTTTGGCAAGAAGGTGACTGTATTTAAATTTCATCCTGTGTTTTATTCTTCAACAACACTGTCAATATCCTAAATATACTGGTGATTGCCTTGCCAAAGGGAACACCTTTGTTACTGCTCCACTCATTTTAGAAAGAAGCTATTGCTTTGTCTCTTCTCTCTTTTTCCTGATAGGGTCCTTACTGCCTTTGATTCTCCCTACCAAGCTTACAAAATTCTTCTTCCCACCCCCAGGATTCAAATGAATTCCCTCACTAACCACTGTCCCTTTGTCTTAATGGATAAGGGACTACAAATTGAAATTGTTAACGATGAACACATGTACAAGTAGACATCCAGACACGAGTTTTAGAGTGCATTCCATCCCTGATTTATACTGGGTTTTAAAAGTTTAATGTGCTCTTCCACAGTTCCTTTTAAACATTAATTGTTTAGATTACTAATCACAACTCTTATTCCAGGTGAAGGAGGACGCTACTCTGAGGCTTCTGTGAGTGCTGCTCCGTGCAGAAACCAGAAGAGGGCAATGGAAGAGCTGAGTAAATGCTGTCACTTGAGCTGCTTCTGCTCCCCCAGTATTCTAGCCCACACAGAAAAACTGTGCTGTGAGGTGCTGTCTTTTTAAACTGCAGGCTTTGATGGAATTTTTTTTTCTTTACTAACCACAGAAGATCTAGGCTATCCATACAGCATTATATGCCACAGCTGAAATAAATGAAATTTCTATAGGTATTTTAAATGTCTTCCACATAATTTCTTCCTTATTCAAGATAAATTCACTAGGGACTAACATGTGAATGAAAGTTCTTTCAATGGAATCTGTTACTGACCATACTGAACACAGCTGACCAAATCACGGATTTGTGTTCATTAGCAATTTCAAAATGCAAATACAAAATTTCATCCTTTATCTGAATTGTTCCATTTTGACATAACAGAAGGGTTTCACACCATTATTGAAAAGTGGTTTTCAAACCAACACAAACTTCTGAGGCAGTTTAAGTAGCTAATGATGCATTTCTCACAGAAGAAAGGTTGTGTAAAAACTGTTATCCAGCTGCAGCTTACCTTAGCCTATTACTTTTCTATTTTTACTCTTCCTTTAAAAAACAAAAGCATATAACTGAAAATAATTATCAGATTTATTTAAACCTACATCTAATTAGAATATCTGTCAAAGTTTCCCAAAAATGTGTTATCTGAAAGTACCAGAGACAGCTCTAAAAATTAATTTTAAACCTTTGAATAGTATCTAATTGGAACATTAGGAGGTTTCAGTACCAGGGTACAAGATACCTCTGTTAGTTCAAGCTATTCTTATTCTATAATCGTTAACTTGGCAGACAGAATCCAAATGAATATGAGTTAAGGACTCACCCTTAATCTTGTAGTGGAGATTTCAGCCTTCAGAATGTCAGGGTCATACTTTGTGCTTGATGAAGAGCCTGAAAACACTTTTTTTAAAAAAAAGGATAAAAATGATAAATATTTAAGTACTTCTAAATCACTAATTAGTGCCTTTTTTGATGAAACCACATTGATCAAAAACCTAAAATATGCACAAGAACATATAATACTTTAAAAGTTAGCCTTTTATAGAGTAGACATCATTGCAGCATGGAAATAATTACTGAATAATCAAAATTTCCCCTTTTTACCCCCTACCACTATATGTTATCTCCCCTTGTTTAATTATCCCAGGATCCTTAAGTAGGACTTCATTCTCCCTGACTTTCTATTCCTTGTTTTCTCTTCCTGTTCTTCTAGTTGAGCCATCTTGCAATCACTTTCCTTCTGAAAGTTGTAATTTCTACAGAGATCTCAGGAAAGCAGAAGATTTATTCAAAAGTCTCAGAGATCTGGCACTCAGTACTTCCACAGATGTCCATGCTCCTTCATACACTATCTACTTCTAAGGGAAGTGTTTGCCCAATAACAGGCCTCTAACAGTGCTTTACCAGATGCTGATTCCCTACCCAAGACAACAACCTGTATCTCTACTTCGCCCCAGGTCACAGCACCCAGGCTACAGAATCATTGTCTGCTCTTATAAATCGGCAACACATTGCCTTCTTGGTCTACTGCAGACACCTGTCAACACAGAGGGGTCATTTCAGTAGGCAGCCAGGAAGCCAAGAGATCCTATTTACTTTGAACCTAGATTTGGCAGAATTTTGTCTCGACAAACTGCATGACAAAACAGATTTCAGGACCAAGTGCTCTAAATCATGGCTCAAAGGAGTTCTATTGTATCAGAGAGAAGAGGGCTCTCTCCAGCAGAATATCTTTATCTTAATGAAATAAGTAATGTAGGAATGCTAGCTCTGAAAAAGCCAGAGTACAAGGTATTCCTAGCAAACCTTGAAAACTTATCCTAAAGAGAAAGAGGATCCCCTGCAAGGCAGAGATCAAAGAAGTTACATTGTATTCTCTACTGTACTTACAGCTTGTACGAGAGCTTGATTTTTCTTTGTAGGCACCATTCAACCGTACATACTCATCCAGTGCAAGTGCTAGTCTCTGTTCTTTCACCTGGTACAGTTCCTTCTGGGTACTGAGAGCATCCTGGGCTATTGTAAGATAATCTTTCAACATTCTCTCTTGCTCTTGCCGCCATTGTTTCCTGGGATCTTCTATTTGTGTTGTTTCTTTATAGGAGAAAAATAAATGACTTAAAGAGACCTCTGCTGAAACCCATTGACAACTAAAACTGCTTTTTTGCCAGTAATCCATGGTTACTGTGGTCTAAACTATAGTTTTGCCTTTGGTTACTAAGCTGATGCTTCACTTCCTCTGCCACAATAGAGTGTAAGAAACAGTATACAAGGGATCAGTTGCAGAATTAAAAATTGGAGTAATATACGCAAATGTTTATGCATATCGTTCCCATGTTGTCAACCTTGAATTAGCAACATCCTAAAATTTAAAAAAAACCCAACAACAACAACAAACAAACACCAAAACAAAAACCAAAAAAACCCACCAAAAATACCCCTAAAAAAAATTTGGTATCAGAGTATTTGTAAATAATAGGATCAACAAAGTCTTTCAATGACATCTTAAAACAATGCATTTCTAAACAAAAATTAAAAACAATCTCAGCTATTACATTTTTCAACTCCCTTCCCACTTCATTATTTTTTACAGCCATATGTTATTTGTCTTTTTAGTGGTTATCTCTCTCATGCTACAAAAACAATTTTATCTTTCCCCTTGTAACTGACCTAATAGATCATTAACTCTCCAGCTCACCTCACCTAACTCTATCCCTATGCCTGCTACACATCTGATCCAACACACAACTGTGTTTTATGGTCAACAGACAGAGAGGGCTGCTCTCTGATAGTACTTCCGTCTGTCAAAGATACGTGTCCAAGACATGTGGGACCAAATTCCTTGTTTGAGGTGTCTCCTCCTTTTCAATGACTACTCAGTAATAAAAATGATTAGGTTGGAACAGGCCTTTAATTTACAAAGTGCTTGAGGTAACATTTTAACTCCAGCAGCCACACAGAACACAGACTTGCATAGGATACATAGACAAGAGGATCAGACATAACAGTGGGGTATATATTAAAAGGGTGTATGATAAGACCAATCTAACTGCAGATATTAAGATTTTATTTTTAATGTAAATATACAAAGAGGATTATATATATGGTTATATATGGATTGTTATATGGTTGAATGTTCAAACTTATCCATATTTCCTGACTTAGTTCAGCACTTTTTGGAGCTGTACAATTAATATTCTTCCTTTAAAGCTGTACTAAGTACAAAAACATTCTCATAAGATATAGCCATGAAAAGCCTGAAATCTAAATGCAAATGTGCCCCACTCTTCCTAAGTTACACACTGTAGACCTGCACAGATCTACAGAGAGAAAAAGTAACATTCAGTACCAAAATATTTAAGTGCAAAGTATTCACTTCAGAATTTTCCACAAAAGTAGGAGGCACAGTTATTTTCTGGGTTAGATTTCTGCCACTTTAGTCCTCTGAACTGCTTTACTGTGGGAACCAATGCAGCAGGGGAAAAGTGGGAACAAGTGGCTGAAGATATGGAGAGAAAAAAGAACTGCAGCAGAACCAATGTGATTGCGCTAAACTGTAGCTGAAGTGCACTCTTGGGAGAAGGCACTCTTTCAACTCCATGTAAGAAAACAGATTTTGTAACAGTAAAAAGTGATAAGGACAGGTTCTGGTTAATAACAATTTCCAATAGTGACTAACTACCAGTTTTTCAAAAGTCTTTTCTCTTGTTAATATCACATAAACAAAAAGACATGCAAAGAAAAAGCAGCGTCCCATAAAACAAACCCTGCAGAATCCTAAACTGACAATCTCTATGGAACTACTGGTGCTTTTAAAAACAATTAGATATATAAACACCCTTCCTCCACCATTTACAAATGTGACATTTTTACTTGGGAAAGGCATTTTTCTTAGATGTGCACAATGAATGCGTTAAGAGTATAACCCACATAAACCCTAGTGTGGTGCATGAAAGATTAAAGTAGAAAAGCTTTATACACAGTTGGTTTTCCAATAACCCCAACAGGAACACTCTCTCAAAAAAACTAACTATAGCTTCAGACACACACACATATGTCCATGTTTATTAGCCACCTGTTCTTTTACACAAAGATACTGGGCACACAAAGAAGCAAATCAATACCTTTTCTCTCCTAAATGGTCAACACATGATCCTATCTGTGCCCACTTATTGTTGTTGTGCTTTAACACACTCCACGTTCACAGTTATTTACACAAGATAAGAAGTGCTGGTTTCCAGAGTTGTCCTTTTTTGTGAAGCAGGATGAAGAGCATGAAGCAGGATTCTCATGGGTCAATGATCAAATACGATAAATGCAGTTATGGTGGTTTTTTAGATGAATGTAATGATGTGATTGTGTTTTAAGAGTGCAACCAGCAGACACCAAATAATTTTACAAGATTGGAAGGTCTCATCCTCGAGCATGTTGTAGGTAATTGCCTTGTAGGTTTTAAGTGAGGATTGCTCAACATGCAGCCCAAAGACCAAATGTAGCCTGCAGAGTTCTAAAATGGGGCCTACAGATGCCCTGTCCTTGTGACTGCATGAGAAGGACAAAGCTGATCAACAGCAGATTATTTTGTATTGCTGAAAAATACAATCAAACATTTCCTTTTTGCCTCTCCAAGGTGCAAGCACAAAACAATGCTATGATTGCATGAGCTAACATCTTTTATACTGATAGTTATAAATGAGTTAAAGGTGACCCTGCTTTTCAAGAAATTGAAACTTCAGCACTGTAACTTCAGCATACCAACGTTTGGGTATTTGCCTGTGTAAGTACATTGACTGGTCAAATTACTCTCAGTCAATTCTATCTGCCTGTATTTATTCTGGAAGAAATGCTCAGTTGCGAAAGTACATCACCATGGAAAAAGCAAAGCAGTGTGGAATGACTATCCTAGAATTGTTACTCAACTTCTACCAAACAGAGAAGACTGAAGACTTTTACTCTGTACTCTTCTTAAATATTATGAATTAAAAAACCAAAAAAAGCCTATCACTTGTCTGGCAAGTTGTTCATATATATATATATATGTGTACACATATTTCTAAAAACATGTGCTTGTGTAGCAGCACCATATGTTTGTTCATCTATACTTTTCAGTTATCTCAATTTTCATCAGTAGGTTTACCCCACAGAGGAAAAAACCCAAAGACCAGATATTTCTGGTACCGTAGCACTACATTTTGAAATGTAGCCCTGAAAAGTAAATTCATTTGCGCACATATACCTTCTAAGAGCCAATTTTTTTTTTTTTTAAAGCAGCGTTCTTTCAAAAACAAATATTTATACTTCTCAGAGTAAAGCCTCAGAATGATAAGGATTTTTTCCTTGGACAAGAATGTTTCAAGCACCTGCTGTTAAGGTCAGACTTGTACACACAAGAATATTATTGCGATAGTTACATGGAAGTAATTGTGGGAAAACATTCCTGAACACTTGAAAATGAGTTGTGAAGCCTTTCATGCTTAAACCAATGTGAGACTTAAACCACAAAGAACATCAAAACTTTTTCCTCCCCTTATTATTCGACAACTAATGTAAAATCAAGTAGGGAGATCTCATTTCTTTTTTAAGGCAGATAAATGTTCCCACTGGTGACTGCAACAGGATGCCTTATAACCTTGTCTGCAGCAGATATGAATCATGCAGCAGACTGCAAGCTAGACAGATGGGGAGAGGTTATTTCTGCTCCTCAGCTGAGGAGTAAGCACTGGTAGTGAGCACTAGACAGAGCTGTAGAGTTGCATCTGTTCTAGAAAATGCAAACTGGACTTGAATCATCAACAGTGGAGAATGAACAAATCATCTCCCCTTGGCAGGGTCTCTCCAACATTTTCTGCATAAACTTAGGTATGAACTAAAGGAATCTACTTCAAATGGTTCTTTAAACAACTAAGAGTTGTACATCAGGCTCTATGAAGACCACCACTTAGATTTAAAAAAAAATTGTATATATCAACTTCCTCTGTCCAATCACCATGTAAAAATAATGATCCATAGTAACAGAATGAGGAGGGTGGTAGTGCATGTAATATTCAGGTTACTTATTCCTAATTTGACTTCGGTTTTGCATTGTGTAAGCAAAGGTACTTGCAAAGCAAAATTACTCACTTCTATTAAGGTAACTTAATTTAAAACCAATTAATTTAACTTGGAACAAATTACTGCAAGTGCATAGTTAATAAATTTGTTAAAAAAACCCAATAAAGCAAGCAATTTATTTCCTCCTCTTTTTAAAGATCTGAGTGACTACCCATACTGGGGGGAAATTCTGTGGTCTCACCCAGCGGAACCGCACAAATGGCAGGATGGCACACTCCACCCAAGGACATTCCTGTCACTGAAATGATCACAGCCCCGTAACATAGAAGAGGAAGCTGTGCTGGCTTTAATCATACTGCTGTTCATGAAATGCACTCTTCCTGGCTCACTGCCAGCCAAGTTTGATGCACTTGAACTCGGCAAAAAAAAAAAAAATCTGGCCAGAACAGTAATTCAAAATCAAAATGTCAGGACTGACTTTATGCCTTGGAAGTTTTGTCTGTTCTTTTGGCTGGAACATGCTTCAAGGGCAGCAGTGTTATGCATGTCCGTGTAATTATTCATAGGATATATATATATTATATGTGGGATACAGGTGATAGTCAGGCATGCCAATTTTTTTTAAACAATGTATTTCCATATGGTATGTTCCTGTCTACTATCACGAAGCTCTGCCAAATTTTTCAGTCTACTTGAACAGAAGGAAACTATTACTTTATCAGCAGTAGATCTTATTTCCCTAAAATACATGAAATTAAAATCCCACTAGAAAATCCCACTGGGAAGGGAACGGCTCCCTAACATCCCACTGCTAGACATAAGAGAATGGGACATTTTACTACAGGATTAACAATATGTGGAAGCAATAGTTTTCCAACATCTCTCCATGCCAAACAAAATAATAGCGTCTACTGACTCTAGAACAACCCACATGTAAATGGTATTCAGTCAGACAGTTGCATTCAGGCAACACAGCTAGAGAACAAATACTCTCAAGAGGTCCCACTAAAAAAAACAAACCAGGTATGTTAGATTGCTACTTGTGGAGGACACATACACAGCAAGAGTAGACAAAATCATGCCATATTTTTCATTCTGAAGAGAAAATGCTCATTTAAACAGATGCCCATATTATTTCAGTTTGTAAGTGTTGCAGAATCACCATCTCAGAAGAGAGGTTATCCCAAGGGAAACCAGCTGACCTGGCAAAAATGATGACCAGTGACCTATGGTCTGTGGGAAGGAGGACAAGGGAGAGTTGCATGCCACAGCCAGAGCCGTGTAATAGCTCTCTTTTTTGCCAGTGATGATGTCTACCATTTCACCTCAAACCCACACTCCTCAACATTACACATTCCATGGAGGTGGTTTGAGAAGGAGGGGATACCTGGAAAGCAGCCTTCTGCATGCTGAGGGCAAACTCCTGGTAAAGAAAGGGCTGTAGGCAAGCTAGGGCCAGATGCAGCAAAGGAGAATCAAGACTTCAATGGTAACCTGCACAAAAATGCCTCAAGATGGAACAAACAAAACCAACAACAACCCTTTGACAAGTAATATCAGAAGAGGAAAAATGTTGTTGGATGCCGACTACCACAGGATGGTACGAGTTAGCTAAGTGGTGGGTGATGAAAGCAATTTTATCAACATTACGTAATCACTGTGGATATGTTTATTCTACAAGTCTATCCCACATTACTTGATAAACAACCTGGTTTTCAATTCGTCAGTACTTCTGCCTTCAATCAAAGACACACTTAGGAAAAGAAAGTGCAAATATTACTTCATTGTACTTCAACTGGCATAACAAATACTGCAGGCAACTGGGATGCAAGTCTTAATGTTTAGCAAAGGAGCAAATGCATTAGCACTAGTTTCAGGGAGAATAACCAAGTGTTACTAGACTGGCTTAAGGAATGTACTTTTATTGTTTGCATAGCAAATGCTTTCCCCATGGCTTTTTTTTCCCTTATTCCTTTTTTCAGCCTGCTTTTTAAAATATTTGCAATTCAAACTCAAACAACAATACAAGCAATTTGTACTCAAAAATTTGTGGAAGGTTTCACAAGTAAATATTGCTTCATTTCACACTGACATTTTTGTTCAGTAGGTACATAAAAATAAAGAATTGCACATTACAGAGACAGCAGTTTCAGTAAGACCATGCAAGCCAAAAAGATGACATATTAAAAATGATCTAACACATTGCTGGATACTCAAAGAAAATCACATTCTAGCAAATAATTAAATGGAATATGGGTTTTAAAGAGAGACATTGATGAAAATTAGGTTATTTAGCGTATGTTCAAGACTGACCTCTCTACAGTTTGTTTCCTGCCAAACTTTCACACAAAAAATGACCCCTCTCTTCCAGACACCTTCTTCACTTTTCCATAAAATAATTCTGCGCTTGAATTTGAGCAATGAGAGAAAATGAGAACTTTTTCCAGCTATCCTGTCCAAGCATGAGCAGATTTCCAAGAAAGATGAATTCAAAGAGTTTTACTATTAGTTTCCTGTAGATATGGGGCAGCATATGCTTATATATTTCACAGTCAAAAACATTAGAAACTCTGAGGATTTCATTCCACATTATCAAGCAAGTAGGTACTGCTAAGGCTAGCAGAAAAAAGACATTAAAAAAAGATGCAAGTATGATCTTTAAATAAGTGCCAGCAGGTAAAATGATCTTTAATCCAGAGCCCTCATTCCTTGAGCCCTCCTTCTGTAGCCAGCATGCACCAGATTACTCTAATCTCCTCCTACAGCCAGAATGCAGAGAACATACCTACAAAAAAGATTCAAGGTGAGACATATTGCACTTGAGTTTCTGCCATGTGTGTTTGCTGACAGTAAAGAGTCTTCACAACTGATTGCATGCCACCACTTGCTTAGAAGGTGGTGGTAGGTCATGGGAACAAACAGGGCACATTTGTGATGATACACCATTTGACTCCCTCAGGCTATTAGTAATTGCAGTCTCGTGGTGGGATTTTCAGATTCTTCCTTTTCTGAAAATCAATCTGACCCACTTTCAGAGATGCAGATGTACTAGACTGCCAGGCTGGAGCAGTCTATCCACAAAAGTCCCTGTGTTAGATAAACCAGTTGCACAAGCATGAAATATCATGAAGGCCTTCAAGATTACAACAAGAAATAGAACTCCTGTAGTTAAAAAGTTGTTGGTTTTTTTAGCATCACTGACTCAATTTTCCTTTTCTTTGTGGATGAAATTGTGATAGATGTTTCTGGGAAAGATACATTCACGCTTGCAAAAGGGACAATTGAAACTAAGTAGGGAAGAGCTGCAGAAGCAGAGAAGGCAGTTGTCCAATGCCATTTTGAAGAAAAGTGCTCGGTGGAATGCAGGGAGAAGAATCATCATATTGAATACAAAGTACAGCATGGCAAAAAGAAAGTGATGTGATAATCTGTACTGGGCTAGGACAAACTATTCCATCCTATCATTACCTTTTAAACACTGTCATTTATTTCCATTCTGTTACCTTTGCCACTAAACATTGCTAACAGTAGAGTACATGTTTTCTAGGTGAACTAGATCAATGCAATGAAGAAAAAAACCCACTTGCCTTGTTATTCCCGTGACTTATCTGGGAAGGTAAGAATTGAAAGGAAAGAGACTAAATTATTTAGGAACAGATAGGGTGCTGAAGGCAAGGCAGTCTGGGATTCCCTTAAACTATGCATGTCAAACTAGAAGACGTTTCCCTTTCTGCCATTACCTCCATAGCTGTTCATCTAAACACATATCATAGATTGATCCAGCTCAGAAAACCTGTGTATCTGGGCGAAGGGAGAGGAGGTACAAACCAACTCACACCTCAGGAAGGAGAGCACTTCCCTGCTGTCCATGTTTACTGCATATGCTCACACTGACACAATGTGGAGACAGGAACCAGAGCAAGCAGTGACTGTTACTTCAGCTGCCACCACCACCCAAGAAGTGCACCTGGAAATCACAGCTTCTGAGTCAAAACTGCTTCCTGGCAAGCCTGCACAGGGCACGGAACAGATGAAAATTCAAGGGTGTAATTTCAAAATGCCTTTAACCACTGCTACTATGAAAATGTCTTCCATCTCTTCCACCTGACTGTTCATTCATATCCCCAGGTCACCTTCCCTTTCTTGCTTGCATAAACAGAGGTGTGGAAAGGAGAACAAATAACACCTTTTTTTTTTTTTTTCCTCCACCCACATCTGATTACTTTCAACCTGAATCAGCTCCCTGATCTGATTCACTGTCTGGCTATGCAAATGTTCATGGCAGTATAAGCAAAAACATTGCAGGGACAGCAACAGAGCAGGACCAATTCTTTCAAATATCACCTTAAAGGTGTTTGCATGTCCAAGCTCTAAGAACATAAGTGTCTGCATCTCATACACTTAATGCTTGATTGGAAAACCTTACAGAAGAATTTGACAAAATTTGAAAGTGATGACTTTGCTTGTAAATACATGAAATAAAGTGGAGTGATAGTTATGTGTTATTTTTAGTACTTGAGTTCCAAACCATGTTGTTTAGCAAAATTAGTAAATGTTAGCAAATTAGCTGAAATAGATGAATATATGAGAACATGTATGCAATAATGATTCTAAGAGTCAACAGCATAAGATATAAAATCTTTGGACTCTCCCAAACCACAGTAATAAGCACTCTGCACAAAACAAACTCCTGAGGTCCTGCCCACCAAATAATATCCCCTCAGTCATCCTCTAACAAAGGGTGCTACTGAAGCACAGGGTAAGCATTTAAGTTCTTACAGTATTAGCTACCCACATCATATGCATGTTCTGCTTTGCCAGATGGCCTGTAATCTGGTCTCCCTTGAAGCTGAAAGCATCAAATTAAAACTCCTAATTGGGAAGTCTTATATTCATAAAGTAATGACCTCAGTCAGTGCTTCTCAAAGCGGGTTACATCATCCAAAAGGATCACAAGAAAGCTCTAAGGCTATTGAAAAACCCAAACTGAATTTGGGGGTGAAAAAAAAAAAGTATAGAAAATACAGAAAATGTGAGATAATAAAACTGAATTATCCTTAAACATGTTGCCACCAAAAGAATCTGAGCAATTGCTCTACATTTGCAGACTGCTCACAGACAACTCTTAACCCTCTGCAAAAGAAAAGAGTAGGATTTTCTCAGGTTTGTGTAAGAGAAGGGAAGGTAAAGGACCAAGACAAATAATTACACAGATGGAGAAAATATTTTGAAAAAAATAGTATGTATATTGATTTATATAATTTTTGAAAAAAACTAATTTTATAGAAATTTAGTAGAATTTTTAGAACTTTGCAAGGTGCAGCCTAATACTGTTTTCTCTAAATTACTGGATATCCACTGCAGTAAGTACCTATCTGACCATTAACGGAAACTCCATCCTTGACATTTTCAGCCTCAATTTTTTACAGAAAATGAGGGAACAACCATGATTAAGACCTTCTGAACTTACAGCCTATTGTACTAACATCTAGCCTGCTCCTCATAGCTCATTGGGCTGGTTTGAGAAATGTAATATGATTGGAGCCTTTGTAGTAAAATTGGTCCAAGTCCTGTGGACAACCTGAAACTTCACAGTTTGATCAAATGTAGCTATGTAGAGAGGCACACAGTAGGAACAGCATCAGAAAAACAAATGAGAAAAAGAACAGATAATAGAGAAGCTGTTAAGAAAAGAATAATTAATTATGGGATGCAAAAGGAGAGAATCAATGGGCTTTCCTTCAAACATTTTGCTGAAATAAATCCAGCCAGAAGGCAGTGAACATGAAACATCGTTAGTCACCTCTCCCTACCAACACATGGGAGCAGATTTCTTCCCAAGGTGCTATGTCTCAAGCTGTTATTTATGAGTCCTGAAATTCTACTTTATCTAACCTGTTTTTCAGGCATCTATTTGGTCTTCCTCCTAGCAGTAGGTACAGTTTTCCTCCCTCATTTGGCTTCTTTATCCAGTAGCAGAGAGAATTAACAAAACTACTTTCAAAAGAGTAAAAGAGTCTTCCTTGTTCTAATGTAGCCACAAAAAGCATACTCAACACATCTGGCTTATTACAAAAGTAATAAATCTCTGAGCAGACACAAAAACTGTTTTCTAGAAAGGCTTTTCTCTGTTAATTTCAAGTGACCTCCACACCAGAGATTTCAATAGCATCCAGTCATTGCATGCACCCTAGTCAGATGAAGTAGAAGTTATAATCTCCATATCTGGCACACCAAACAAATTACCTACTTGTAAGATTCTCAGGCAGTTTATCACCACAAACTGAAAAGTACTCTCACCAAAACACTGGGCAAAGTACAGTGTACAAAACTGAAATAAACCACCTTACAAAATAAGCTTCACTGGAATTGCTACAAAGGAATACATATAGTAATGTAAGAGGAATCAAATGCACTACTGAACAAACAAGGGATGGAAACTACCTTTAAGCAAGTATACCAAAGTCCAAGGCACACTATTTTGTCATCCATCATAATGCATTAACATAACATAGAGAAATCCAGCTAATCACATTTGTCCCAGCCACAGAACGCATGTGTATAGAGGGATATACACAGCTCTTCTCTATTAAATGCAAGCATTACTGTTTGCAGTATATTTACAATTTTCAAGAGAATCCCATGACAATGTCATCAGAGCCCCAACATCTTACATGTATGTGAAACAAAATTTCAACCCATTAATAACTCCTAATATTCAGGAATTCACCTTCAATGCACAGATACAGAATTTAAGACTAAAGAAAGTATTTCAATTCTTCCCCAAAAAAGGCAACAAAGCTACAAGAGGTTTTTAGAACTGATTAAATATTTTGAACATTCATGAAAGAAAAAGAGCACAATTATCAGAGCACTGTTCTGAAAGCACTCTAAAAACACCCAGAAATGCAACGGGCCTCTCAAAATTTTACAGGTTTATTTTCTGTAATTTTGGCCAAAGCAAAAGTTAGGGACAAGTTTAAGCTGATAATAGCATTTAGATTCAGAAGAAAACCTTTTACTTTCTTTACCTTTTGAATTCAGCCAAGGATGCTTGTATTTTTAAAATTTCATGAATGTCTGTATGTAAGATCAGAGGATTCTCATTGCAAAGCAAGGCTATAAGAGCCCAAGTGAGGGTTTTGGGTGGGATTCAGTTCAATATTAGATTTCTATCTGCAGGTGCTCAACAAGCACAGCTGATATCTAATAACCCATTCTAGTTATTAGAGTGGTATTCCAATGCAACCAAAGGAGGTTAAATCATCTCATCTGCAAAGCAGACACCCAACCAGTCAGCTACACCACACTTTACATTACACTGACTGCACAGACTAGAGAGCTGTTGACTGCAAAAGTGGCTTAGACAAGGCAGGGTGGATTCACTTGCCCAGACATTTGAGATGCTATTCAGAAGGCCACTGGACTCTTACTGTCCATGCCATATTTACTGGCCTTACGTCTCTGCTAACTTTCAGCATCTGAAATATCTGTAGGTACCTTCTAATTTTTAAGAAAGTATATAGCACTGCTAGCACAGCTGCAGGTACCTAGAGGCAGGTGTTGATCTCAAATAGAATCTTTGCTATTGTGCTGTTAAAGGCTATTTCTGAGAAAACAGAAAAACATATCAGTATGGAGTCATAAATGCATAAAAAGAAAATAGAAATGCTTTCAGGAATATATTCATTTCAGTAGGTCTAAATGGCATTGTATTTCAAATTATCCTGGTTTTATATGGTTTAGACATAATTACTGTGCAATTAAAAATATACATAGAAACAGATGTAGCCATTTTGTACCAGCAGATTTTCTTGTAAGCCTTTTAAAGCAAATAACATTATACCAAAGGGCAAATTTTCCCCAGCATTTTGATTCTAATCAAGAATTCTGAGTCTAATCAAGACACATTGTCTTTTATAATCAATATGGCAAACCAAAAATTACTTACGGTTTATGTGATCAATGTAGTATACACCGACCTGAGGGTCATATGCAGCTTCCCATCCCCATGGCAATTCATCCCCAACACAATCCGCAAATGACAAGGGCTTTGTTAACCTACAATGAGGAAACAATTCAATGATATAGCTTTTCTCTCTTCCATATGTATGTTTGTTATTCATACTCATTTCTATTATGACAGAAGCTAAAGAAACAGAGCAGGGAAAAAGGAGAGCAAGTTGTTTTCTCCCTCTTAAAGTTTAGGCTCTTGACTGTTTTTCCCCAGTTCCATCTATCTGAATTTATTAACTCCAAGAACATACTATTGCAAACATTTTTCAGTACAGGAACTCAAGTGAGAAATTCACTGCAACATTCTTCACATTTGACAGTTCAAAATTAAACAACAACCAACAGCTTCAAAAAAAAATTATCTATATTCCTATTTGCCCCCAGGAAAACTGGACCCTTCAACCTTGAGTCAGTAAAGAGAGCACAAAATTTCAAGATCACTGTTTCTAATGACCACAGACAGGAAAGTCAGAAGAGAGAATGCAGCCACCTAAGATGCAGTTAGCAGCACTTATCAATCCATGCACTTGAATAAAACAAGCAGCAATGTGCACAGAGTAGACATTTTGCAAGTAACATTTAATGAGCCTTAGATGTTCACATGGTTCTTTTTTAGGAAGACAGACTATTAAAGTTTTTCACTTTAATAATTGGGCATCTATTTGGTAGAAAAACTATATTGATAAAAATAATACATGGGCTCTTTTCCAACTGAAGTTGAGCAAAGCTTTACGTGATCATCTTTTGTCCTTTTTTAAAATAAGAAATTAGTATTGAGTTTCCTGTTGATAAATCCACAGATAATTGCCATCTTTAACATACTGATATATTTAATAGGAGGAACATGAGATTTAAGGTTTTCTTGTCGCCATAGTGACAATAAGATTAAGTACATATCAAGAGTTTTTGAAAAAAATCCGCAGAATAAGATGACGAAGAGCAGTTTGTGGGACACACAAGTAGTGCCCTTTTGCTCACTGCTGACTAAGTTTTATCACCTAAGACTGTTTTTTCATCTCACCATTAAAATTCCATACAAATAAAAAGCTAATTCATACATGCTTTTTTGTATTATTAGTTCCTGACCAAAAGAAACAGGTTTATTGTCACTTTTGTGAGAATAGAAAGAGAAAAGAATAGTACATTTACCTTTCATGAACTGAATTGGATTTTGTGTACAAAACATCAGATAAAAAGTACGTTACAAAAATATTGAATTCTTTATGCATCTGAAACAACAGAAATTTGAGCACAAATTTGATTTAGAAATCATTGCCCCACCATTATCTTTATTATTATAATCATCAAGGCATACGATCTACCAATTCTTTAAGTAGGACAGAATTCCTCCAAACTAGGGTTGCAGAAACCACAAAGAACCAAGCTCTTAAGATTCAAAACGTTTTGAATACTGATTCTTTTTCAATTTATGTTTTTTAAATTGCAAGCATGAATCCACTTCCTCATATTTCTCCAAAGTTTACACCATAATTCTATGAAAGTTACTAACACTTCATTTGAAGTTCTGAAAAAATTTGCAAGATGAATTTGCTTATTTATTGCCACTTATAAACTCCTATGTAAAACAACTAAACACACTGAAAACTCTTAGAAAAATACAGGTGAAATTACCAACGTGGAATTACATTTGGATCACTAGGATACAAAAACATGGATTATAAGCAGCACAAGTAGGCTGTCAACTCATCAGTAATTTCCAGGGACAGAAGAAGTCTGTAGGAAGCCAAGCCTACCTGTTGTATCCTCTCACAGCGCTGACCTGCGTTTTGAAGTCCAGACACTGGCACAGCTCTGACTGGGGCTGCTCCAAGGACTGCCCAGAAATCCCAGCTCTGACCTGCCTCCCTGCTCCTCCTCTGGGCAGCAGAAGTGGTGCTGCCATGGCCAGGACCCAGCTGTGCAGCTCAGCAGGCCGACAGCTGGCCACAGGCTGCAGCTGCCCAGCACTGCCACACCAAACACACCTGCCCAAATGCTGCCTACTTAGAATTAGCAGCATCACTTCCAAGATTACTGTTTTGTTGTAAACAGCAATTGCTAGAGAGAAAGGGATGGCTTTTAGGAAAGCAGGAGAAGCCTTTTAAATCCAGGATAAACACTAGTACAGTTTCAGGCAGGCAGCATGCAGCAGACTGAACACAAGGCATCCATGTCAAAGAGTTCCCAGGCCACTACTGCTCAGAGGAAGCATCAATCATGTAAAAGCAACAGTGCTTTGGTGAGTCTGGTCAGTCATGCATGCAAGACGTGCCAACTACAAGGGCGCACCTTCCTGTGAAGAAAGTCCTGTTTCATGAACATCTACACTTGTAATCAAATTTGTGACATCTTAAACCGAATAAAAATAAAAGTTCTGTGTCATCCTTAGCCTTAACATTGTAATATTAACTCTCAATTTATGTAGTTCAAGTAGAAAAAGTATTTGAAATGCCATGTCTAAAATGCCATAAAGCAACATAAGAATCATAACATGAACTCATAAACTCATATAAACACAGCCAGGTGGTCTCTAATAAAAACTCAATACTTCTACCAAAGTTACACACCAGAGAGAGCACTGGTCATAATGTGATTTTTAGATCACCTCTACAGGAAGGATATAAGCTCAGTACTATCCTGACTTTTCATCTGCACTCTACACTTCTTACTGTAAACAGCACATTCTCTAGGTTAGACTGCAGTCAACTCTGGTCATGCAAATGTTCTGTCCAGGTGTTATCACCTGTCTGAAACCAGACACCATGGGAAAGAATAACAGCCATTCTCTCACCCCAGACACTCCATAAATTAAAGAGACACTAAAAAACTGTGGAAAAGTACTTGAGTGACCCACACTGAACCTTAAAGAAAATGAGAAGAAGAGGGAGACAGAGGTCCAAAAACACAGCCAGTACTGGACAAATTGTTTTATGAATCCTGTTCTGCTGGACCCTGCTTGGATATCTCATCCATAAGACCTGAACTATATCAGGACTGTTTCAGAGTAGATTTTTAAAATACAAGAAGGTTTGTACATAGTAAGATCATAATTACTTAAGAGGGTAACATTCCCATGACTCCTTTTTTTTGTTCCAGAGTCTTTTAATAGTACAAAATTTTTGAGCCTAATGCATCATTTACACTTAAATGGCAATCAGTACAAGGTAATACCTGATTGCTTATGGCCCTCAGAACTGCCTCAACATAACCACTATTTACTTTCAAAATATGTATGACAAATGGATGAGATTAACACAACATGAAGCAAGAGAAAATCTGCAAGACAAAAGTGGAAAGCAGAGAGTTACAAAATGTAATTGGACAGAAAATAATATCTAGGAACAAGGACCGAAGAAGTCCTGTCTGTGTGAAGATCATTATCTGTGACATAGCCACCTATGATAGATGAACTGTCATTACATTCATTAACAATGAACCAAGAAAATGAAGTTTATTGCACCATAATAGAGGATTAAGTGCTGCGTCTCTTGGGCACTGGTATTTTCAGGTAGTTCATAATACTGTTTCAGTTTGTAGCCATATATTTCCGTGTTCTTTAAAGAATGCCAATACTCTAAAAAGGGTGACTTTAAAGACGACATTTAGTATCCAATGAAGTTCAATTAGTTAACAAAAGCCTTGGATTTTTTTAATGTGTATCATTAAGCTCAAGTATTCCCACCTAGAGGCACCTCTTTTTTAACCTTAGTCAACAAGAGGCAGGTGTGGATAACAAGTGGCTATTTTAAGGAAAATCAGGAAGTATTCTGTAATTCCATTATGTAAACAATGTATTATTATGTCAATCACTTCACAGATGCTCTGGGAGACTGAGGAGACAAATACAGTTTACAAATGGAAAAGTCGTTATTATCGTATCAAATCCATATTTTTCTTTAAAGTTTTCAAAATACAGTTAGCTGACTAGGCTCCTAAAATGTAAATTCTGCAATGACATATATGTTATCAATAACAGTTGTTTTTGCATCGACAGCCATACCTGTAGGAATAAGCCTGTATATGCATCTACAGTTAATAATGAATCACAGAACCACAGCAGATTCTGAGTTGGAAGGAACCCAACAAGGATCATGGATCCAGTTTTTAAGCGAATGGCCTACATGCAGATGGAACCCACAACCCTTGGTGTTACCAGCGCCATGCCCTAAAAAAATAAGGCTGAAGATATTGTAAAATAGAACCTAGATATTTTAAAATAGTAACTACAGACTGATTGATTGTCAGTGCAGAAATACTGTTTCATTTGAACAACTTTCTTGTTTAATGTAAACCACGTTTTGAGGTCCCCAGATCACAGAAATACATAGAAGACAAGCTTCTTTCCAAGATCAGGGTCCACAAAAGATGAGAAATTACATATACCAGCAAAACTATCTTTCTGTCAAGATACAGACAGCCCGTGATATTTCACACTTCTGTGATCTGAGAGTATCAAGAGGCACATTCTTAAAAAAGGGTATGCACACGTATATGTATACCCACAGAGAAGCACATATACACACTACTTTGAACACACTGTCTATGCAAGACAAATGCTGCATTCTGCTGATTGCCTTCTCTGACTCCTTTTTTCTCCAAAATCCATTCAGGATTAAATAAACTGTAACACTGAACCATAAGTTATCCATGTTATGATTAGGACTCTATCAATAGAAAGCTCTGGACTTTGGTCTTCAAACTCTCTCATACTCAGCTGACAGCAGCATCACCAATCTCATTAGCATACTTCCTAAACCCCATTTCATCCACACTCCAAAGGACTGTGTGAGTACAGCCATTGATACGATTTGCATATATAGAACAATTTGCATCAAATTGCATCAGTGATTTACTGTGATTTATAACATGTGTGGGGGAGAAAGGTTACAGTAGGCAGATGTCAGAAAAGGGGGGGGGTGAATGTGGGGAAAGAGACACAGAGACCAAAAATAACCCTGCGCCACAAAAACCTGAAATTACTTTTCCTCAGTTAGAAAGGAAGAACATACTGGTTTGTAAGAGGTACACAAATACCTGAGAATTATGAACAGGTTCACCTTCATGTCTTTCAAAATTACTTCCAAGAATACCTCCTTTGCTGTGTGGTACTTGACCTACAGTCAAGATTTGTAGTTTGGAACTCAATTATAGCTACAGTCAATGCTCAACTTCTATAGCAACTTCAATATGCATTTGAGAACTTTCTCCAAACACCCAAAATGAACTCGTGCTTTGCTGAGTAGCAAGATCTTGTGTGGCACTTATATGAAATGTACAGATTAATTTCCACATCCATTCATTTCTCATATATAATGATGTATATTACACATTAATTATTTTCTCTTACAATGCAGTACTTGCTAGCATTTTCTCTAGACAAAAATTTTTCTGAAAACTATACTACTTCTCCAAACTCTAGCAAATAAGAAGACAAAACATAAGTTGCTATTCAGACGTGCAGGAGTGAGCAGCTATTAAAATGTCAGAGAAGAAATCTGGTGATGGAAGAACTACATGCACATTTATCTGCAATCCATACACCATTACAGAAGGGTGTACAGATGGTTTACCCACAACACATCAGTAACAAGAAGTTTACTTCAAGCACTTTCAGTTAACAGTTACACAGAATAGTAACAAAATCAGCATCAACTAATTTTTTATTTTGCAAACTGATGACTGGAAGTATTTAATTCTTATTTTGATCCAAATATTGAGACAAGCAAATGTAAAAATTTAAATCAACTCATCAATGAAAGGACTTTATAAACAGAAAAAGAAAAATGTTCTAAATCCTTCACCAAACCTCCTAAAATTAGTGCTCCAGTTGGATCTCAAAATCAATTCAGTTCTTACCCAACTTTCGAATGCTATAGGCATTTTTACTTTGAAGGGTGTATAAACATGTATTCTAATCCCATACTAAATATCCTTACAAATATGGATTTTACTCACTTTAGGCACTCAAGATGAATTTCTTACATAAAACTCAGGGGTGCAATTAATCTCATTAACTTCAATAAGTCAGTTACCTAACGTAAATTACTCCTTCAGGTTCCCTACAGAAGCAGATTCAGCAAATTTATTGCAAACCTGAAGGCTCCCCTCTTTCCCTAATAAGTACAGGATTCTGAATGCAAGAATCCTTAGCATGTGCAGGGGTAACTAAATTTAAGTGGGATGAATTCTACAGCAGGCAGCAGAGTGTACACACAGAATGGCAAAAGACCCAACTGTTGCTCCATGTTGCAGGTCAGAGTTAAAGACAGGCATTGCTGCTCCCTATGGCTGAGATCACTAACAGCACAAAAATTATACTGCACAGGGAATACAATTTTCTCTTCTACAAATTACAGTGGCTGAAGCTGTAACAAAATGCATTTACTCTGTATTAGTTATTTTCATGTTATTTTCCTAACTTTAAAAAGTTTACCAGCCTGTTTACCTGTAGAAAGGGGTGGAATTGGCCCACATAACACCCTCTTACCATATTCTTTGTTCATTCAATTCTGTAAATTATGAACTAGCAAATCCCACACAAAATCTCTCTCTTGAGAAAGCTCATTCATGAGTCTGTTGGCAGGATTTCTGCTGCTAAACACCATGTTCTTAACATAGTAGTGCCTCCCATTCATATATCAGGCCAAGACATTATGTACAAACTTGGAATTGTTTAGGTACACTCTCTTTTAATAAGGGTATTATTAAGATATACTGCCACTTTATTACAGGTATTATTTTGAAAGAGTAATTAAGTGGACATCAGTACCACAGCAGAACAGCTCAAACAAGTATGGTCAGAATCCCTGCTTGAAATAGTGGTGTAAAATAAACAAATGTGGTAGGGTCATGCATGTTTACCTTGTTCACAGGATGTGTGCAACCAAATGTCAACAAATGTTTATGCTCAAAGGACAGCAAACATGCATGTTACCTTTCCTATGCTAAAACAGAATTACTAATAGCTCAAACTAAATGTAACCCATTCACTAATGGTGAAACATCCCCAATAACATTAAATTAAGCTTCTTAATAGCATTAAATGTATGCCTATAGCCACTAGCATGTGCACCACTAACGTTTTTGCTTCATATTACACACACATGCACACAACAGCATAGGTTAATAGTCAAATGATTGCAGCCACACTCCTGGCTAGCATGGATACATAGCAGTCAATAGTACTGCACTTTCACATTTTTGTACCACTGGATACCCAAAAACTAATTGCAGAGACCTAACTCACAGCAGAGTTATACACTTTCAGGAGACAAAGATTTATTAGCTCCAGCGCAAGTATTTCCTGGATACGTTTAATGAATTTTCACTTGTTTTCCAGATTTCAGATGATTTTGCTCCTGGTAATACAAAGATAAGTAAAACACTCACATTTAGATAAGAATGGAAACTCGAAATTAGCACTGACTCTAGTTTTCAAAAAAGCATACCAGTATACACCATTTTTGATAGCTTGCAATTTCCATCCTGTGGTTCTTTAAAGTCATTGAATACTTATGACAGACATGAGGCTATAAAGAAATATATTTCTTGGTTTTGCAGCTTCCTTAGTAAAGAAAAACCTACAGAGATGGAGAATTACACTAAGAGACATACATAATTGCTCTGCCTCACAGCAACACAGAATGGAGGGACATTATTTGGGTATGCACTACCGGGATAACAGGTGCTTGAAACTATTTAACAAGCTCAAAAACTTTATTTCCAGTACTGAACTCATACTGACAGTGGGTTACTAAAACTCCCATTTACAAGTGAGCTGTAGATTCAGGTAGATAGGACTAGACCACATTAAATGATGTTTCAGAGAATATCCAAGACTTTGAAAAACTCACTTTCCATTAAAAGACTCTCATCTAGCTAGCCAGCAATCCAGGTAAACACAATATTATGTTCAGAAAGCACACAAAGATCAAATAGAATAGAAAATCTAAGCTTTGTCTGTCCTCATACGATTTGGGGTTTTTTAAAAACTTTTTAGAGTACTGAATAAGTGGTTTCTTCTCTGTAATTTAGGCAAAGTACTCAAGGTGTTTTTGAAACGCCTTGCTGAAAAGTGCTGAACTGTGTCTCAGTTTCCAGTCAGCCTTCCAGAGAGACAGCTGCACTACTACTGCCATGTGAAGTGGCAACATCAGCCCATCATCAGTTCTGATTGCTGCCTTCCTGCAGACCAACTCAGAGTCTCCTACACTGCAGCACAGCACAAACGGTTCAACACATTTAGCAAGTCCTGCTTAGAAATAACAAGTTGGCACCTCACCAGTGATGGGGTTTGGGGACAAGCACTAACTACAGTAGCAAATTCTACTCCATCCCTCAAATGTTTTCCAGTTCTTCTTGATTTAGTTAAACATTAAATTGCCAGGGAAAGTATGAAAACAAACCAGCAAACCTTACTACAACATCATTAGAACAGAAAATCTTAACTTCACTATATTTATGTATAACTTACTGAACTTGTACAATATAGAAAAACCCAGAAATCTTGGCAAAAGGTCTTAGTTTCCAATATCTATTACAAACATAACCATTTTAAGCTAATACAGCCATGAATTTTTACTATAAAAATTGTATTGTATGTAGAGAGCAACAAGTTATTTGAAACAAAAATATACTTAAAAGTGCAGTGTTTGAGTCTGCTTATTTTAACAGCAGCACAAGTATTCAAAAGTAAAACCCAATTGCAAAAATAGCTGAATAACAAAATCCCTACAGAATGAATGCTATCCCTTTAGAGAAATAAAGGACATACATTCAAAGTACAAGAAAGCAGGTTTTGATTCGATAATTGGGAATGAAACTAGAACAATTTTAAAAAAAATCTTACATGGCAGAACACATACAGGAAAAACACCTTCCTATTCATTTAGCAGTTTTGCAAGTGTAATGTAAAAATATCAGAAATTTGGTGCTTGCAATATATTAACAAAAATTAATGCCCTTTTTATTTATTTATTTCAAAAGACTTGTTCTCAATGCTCAAAAGTTCTACACATCTCCAAACTCCCTAAGCTTATGCAACACAGAAAAGCTAAGGATGAAAATCTTCAGGTCATCCAAAGATCTCGCCGGCTTCCTCCACCGGAAAAAAAAAAACCAAAACACTCAAAATGGGCAACTGACGTCCTTCTCATATGCACACCCAAAAGGAAGCAAGCAAAGAACACACAAGTTACACTTTCAGTCCAGCAGGCAGCAGACAGGGAGGTGAGTGCAGAGGGAGTGTGCTGCCTCCCAGCTCGCCATGAGATGCTATGTGCATGTTAATGACTGCCATAAAAATGTGCTAGCAGCAAGGAAGCCGAGCAGAACTGCCTCCTCCCAGTTACAAAGCGGTGGCATTAGCTCAATGTCAGCTCACTCTGTCCCCTCACAGGTGCTTCTGTGAAAAGGCACATGAACTGAATAGCTGAGACCCAGAAGGGGAAGAAAGCATTTGGGAAGGAAGGGACCCACACCCACTGGTTGCAGGACCAGGTCAAACTGCCTGCTGGCTTGGTTTTTTGTTTCCTTTTCCTTTTGATGATGATAAACTGTTTTGGCTTTCCACTTAACAATTGCCATCAGTGAAGAAAAAACCCCACGCTGAACACAGCTATACATTTTGCCACATCACTTCATCATTGAAGGTACTAAAAGAAAGTGAAAAGGAGAACCAATATTTTCCAGCTCAACATACTAGCTATTTGTTTTTGTAGGGCAAAACCCCCAACCAAATCAATGTTTGTAATTCATTTATCTGTTTAACACTGCCAAGTTCAATGCAAAGATGACATTTTGAAAGGCTGGGGGGAAGGGGGCCACCGAGAAGTGGAAATGGGTAATGCCGTGGATGTTTTCTCCAGCGTTTTTCTTTGACGCAGCAGTTGGTCCTGCACTGGCATGTAAGCACTATAATATTAGACACCTGGAATGTGAGGAATGTCTGATAACCATACCCTAGCACAGGGATAATTCCACAGCCATAAACCAATGATACGACCTTTGCGCCTTCCCCTGGAAAGCTCAAATGCAGTGATATTATGAAAAGGCTATTATGTGTAGTGTTGCTATAAGGTTATTTATATATACATGACTGCTGGTAGAAGGAAAACGTTGTCATCAATTAACAGCACTGTTAAGAAACTTAGCTGCAAGTGTTAATTTAATTCCATAAACACCATGCTATTCTTCCAGTAGTTTTAAGTCTTCCCAATGCTACAATCTCTGCATGCAAACTTGACTTCAAAATGTTTTCCTTTACTTATCTTGTACCACTCTGCTCTTCATTTTATATATTTAATAGCAAATACTCTCCTACATTAGGAAGATGTACTTTTAGGAATACTCAAGGTAAATAAAGGGGAAAAAAAGCACCAAACCAAAAACAAACAAACCACTACAAATCCAGTCAAGCATTGGCTTGTGAAATTCAAAAAGTGGCACAAACTCTGCAGTAATTTCCACATGCAAACAGGAGCAACATCTGTACCCAACAGCTTACTGTTTGATAGAAGTATGATACAACAAGCTACAGGCAGAAAATGTCTACAGACTGGAATATTTTATTAGGAATTAATCAAAACAGATACAATTATTATAAAGGATTAAAACATTCTGTTAATTTCAATGATTTATCAGCTTGGCTGTCAGGTATAAGGTATCAAAAGCAGGCTTTATAGCATATTGTTAGGGTTAAATTTAGGGCATTTCTGTATTACGATAATTAAATATGAGAAAGATAAATGGATTTCAAAGAAAAAACACATTCAAAAACCAGAAAATTATCAAATGTAACATCAACATAAAAAGATCTTCCCAATCTCTAACTTTTCCCCTTCCTCCTTTCTGTAATTTCATACACGCTCTAGTCCAAACCACCCGAACTACTCAACTCATCAGCTACAGAAAATGATTTTGAAAATTTTGTTCTGTAAACTCCACTTCTCCTGCAAACAAACACTTGCATTGTAAGGAACCTTTGAATTTACAGAGATTATATTTAAAGGCTCTCCTTGCCTAACTCTGCTCCCACTGAAGTCAGCAGGAGTGTTACCAATTTCAGTAGCAGGAAACTTAAATCTGTGACAAGCACTTTCAAAAAGTACTATGCATCTGAACATCTTAGATAACCTCACAAACATTCGACTCCAGCTCTGTGAAGCACTTCAGCCAAGTATACCAATCATTTCAGAAACAGGGAAGAGGGAACTTGAGTTAAATGTCCAGTGTCTCTGCAATTTGGTTACAGACATAAAAACTGCACCCAACAGGAGATAGCTGCCCACTATAACTGTTATTCTCAATACTGAGTTCTTCATGTCTTGATTCCAGCTTCTCTTCCAATCACCTGTAACAATTTTCAGTGCATACTTAATTAAACATTTTGTGTTTTGTAATACAATGCAGCTCCTGTTGCAAAAAGACTGAGCTAGATCAGAGCTCTAATGGCACACAATCACTTGGCGAATCTCTGGTCTCTGGTAAACTGTTTCCAGATGCTGCAGGAGAAATCTTTAAAGATGTTTTAACAATTTTTTACATGGAGAATTAATAAACACAGCACTAATTTTATAAAACTGCAAGCAGCATAATACTGAAGAGAAAAAGGACAATATATTTGTATTTTAATGTAAGTAAGAAATCATTAGGAAGTCTGCCAACCCTTGGTGCAAATGGTTCAGAAAGATCCCTCAAATAATTTCAGCTGTTTTCACAGATGAGAGACTCCAGAAAATTCCTTCTTGAGAGCAGAGTGATGGAAGTCAGGGGCCAGCATATATTAGTAAAAATGCACAAAACTGAACTAACGAGTAAGAGCTGTAGCAAATGTTTGCTTCATACAAGCTAACGTTGAACTTCAAAGTGCAAGATAAATGAAGTGTCACAGTACTCTAAGATTACAGTACTGTAAAATTATTATTATAAGAAGATTTCAGATATATATTCTGACCTATAATGTAATCCACCCCACTAATAACTTTAATATGAAAGATTCTAGTTTTTTAATGCATTTATTAAACTGCCTTTCTTTGTATATTCCAAGATATCCAGAAAATAGTGTTATATTAAACAAAATCAATGTGGAGTTCCTTCAGCATCTCTACTGTTTTTACATTTCTTTATTCACAGTATTAATTTACTTCAAGTTTTAGATCAAATTTATTCCCAGCAGCAGCAAGGTTTGAGGAATGGGAAATGTGTAACAATTATCCAACAGGAAACGCCTAAGTTTGCTGCGACTTCCTTCCCACACACCCACTCCCAGAAACTGCCTGAAAAAAACCACCCCAAAACCTGCAATGGAGACCGCAAATTTTCTAGCAGTTCCTAGGAGGAATACAGCACATACACAGTTTATTGACACATGGCCTTCTATTGGAAGGAAGAAAAATAAATCAGCTTCTGCTTGTCATATCAAACTGACTAAACCCCTTTCAGGTCAGCTATCCTTTCTGGTTCCCTTTCCCTGAGCCCTTATAAGCCTTTTCTCTACCCCCAGCATATAACTGCTTGTCACACAGCCCTCTTTACCAAGTGTGGTTGGCACAAAATTGTTCAGAGCAGGGAAAATACTTCCAAGGCAGTAATTTGCAAAGATTGCTGAGGAATTCTCAGAGACACTTTAAAAGGGAACTTGAAGCTTCCAGATGAGCTAATGCTCTACTTACTAGACTTGAATAGGGCTGCCTACCTTTCCCAAACATAAAAATGCACTCCCTTCAGGTTTATTAGCAGTTTATTTGCATCACCGACTTAAAAAGAGTATTCCAAACCAGGTTAAAAAACAACTTCAGAGAATATTGTACATATTAAAACCTCGTGCCTACTTGCAGTTGCTAATAGCCCAGAGTAAATTACCATTTCTTCAAATAAGCATACAAGCATCAAAACAATATTCAAAATACACTTATGAGTAGGTAACAGCCATGTTTTATGAGTCCTTTCAAGGTAAAAGCATATGTGAGAAGGGGAAAGATGAAAATACCACAGTGAGGCTATTCTGCACATTTCCAAATTCAATTGTTTAAGATAACACTTAGAACTCAAAATTAAAAAAGGAAGTAGGTTTTTCACAAAAATCTCTGAGGAGATTTTGTACCACTGTATGGGACTAAAAAAAAAAATCAATAATTTTTGCCAACACCACTGAAGAAGTCATTCAACTCATGGACGGCTCTTTGAATCAGCTCAACATTTAGCAGAAGCCAAAATGCCAAACAGCTTACTTGCAAGTTATGAGGAAACTAACATAAAACATACGAGAAAACGTCACCAGACACTTTATATAAAACTGTGGCGTGATTACCTGCATTCAGCTCTGATAGCCCTTGTATTCTGCACAACTACAACCTGTTGAATGTAAAACTACAGACCAAGATACAGAGTAAAGTGGGCAATGCCAATCAATGTATAGAATGTAACATAATTGAACAGGTTAATATCATCCTGCTGCTTACCGAGAGGAAATACCAAACACATGAAAGGAACAGGCAGCATTTACTCTGCTTCTCATGACACAAGAAACACATGAAGAAAGGACAGAAGAGCAGGCTCAAAACAAAGTTCTGCACTATGCACAATCATAGTTGGACCTCACTGCCACTGCATTTTGTTGAGGTCAAAATCCTAATTGCTTTCATAAACAGATCTGACAAAATTGACAAAGAACAGATTCACAGTGACAGTAAATAGGATATTCCAAATACAGCCATTTTCCTAATCGATTTCCTAATCTAAATTCACTCATCTTCTAGTGCATGCAGAAGGATGAATTAAATCTGCCACTTCTTTGTTTTCCAAGGCTGTTATAACTATAAATTTGAATTCCAAAAGACAAACACTGTCAGATACAGTACCTTATCTTAAAATAAATTTTTAAAAAATTATTCTGGCCACATAGAATCTGGTGACCTTTACATTAAGGATTAAAAAGACAACCAACCAACCAACCAAAACAGGTGATACTTTTCCAGACAGCTACTGAAATAGCAGTGTTATTCTTTGGCAACAGAGAGGAACACACAATACACAAAACCTAAGAGTTAATATACAAAGATGAAAGTCAAGAGAATGTTTCCAAGGAGGAAAAAATAAAAGAAAAAGAAGAAAAGTACTCTGGTCTAGTGCATGTACTTCAAACTGGACCTTATTAGAAAGTATTCTTAAAACTGTCTTACTACAGACAACATTGTAAGCATTGCAACTCAGAAGCAAAAATATCCTTGAAGTCCTTTAGTGCATTCTTATTTAATAACCATTTATTTATTGAACATTTTTATAATGAATCACTGGAGTCTTGCCTAACTTTTTTTTTTTTTTTGCTTGTGTTGAATTATAGTCACAAAGGGTTTTTTTTTAGAAGTATGTCTTCAAGTTGACATTTCTTAGACTTACATTAATCCTATTTCTGACAAATAATATATGGTCTAAATTGAATTTTACTAACAACGGAAAGCTAACTTAGTCAAAAGACTACCAAGTTTGAGTTCCACCTTGAGTTGTAAGAAAGAAGTCACAGCTAGTCTCCACTTTTGATTAAAAATGTGGTCCCAATTCTCTTCATCTCTTCTAGTTTTGTAACAGCAGCCTACAAATCAGGTTTGACTTCCTTCAGACTAGTGGTCAACAGGTTGTATTCTACCTGGAAGCCAATAAAAAGAGGACTATTGGAAGGATCTGTCCTGTTTAACATCTGTATTGATGAAAAGGCATCAGACTTGCACATGACACCATGCTGGGTGGGAACAATCAACACAGTCAAGAAGTGAACATCACCCAGGTGGACTTAGGCCATAGGAATGGCCCAACAGGAACCTTAGAGATTCAGCACCAACAAAGGCAAAGTCCTGCATCCAGGAAGCAAATGCCCCTTACAGCAATAGAGGTAGGGACTGACCAGCTGTGGAGCAGCTCTGGGGTGCTGGTGGGCAGTGTACTGTCAGTGAACCAGTGCCCTGGATGCAGAGAAGGCCAACAGCCTCCTCTATCAACAAGAGTGTGGCCAGTAGATCAAGGAAAGTGATTACCTCCTCTATTCTGGACTCATTAGACTGCATCTCAAATACTGCACCCACTTCTGATCTTCTGTGGCAAGAAAAACATCAACAAACCTAACTGGTGCATGTCCAGAAGAAAGCCACCAGGCTGAAGCACCCAAGCACCAAGCTGAAGTGAAGAGAGTGAGGGAACTGAGGGGTGTTCAGCCTGGAGAAGAGGCAGCTTCAGAGGGATGCAGGAGCAGCCTGCCCCTACCTACAAGGAAATTTTAGAGGTGACTGTCAGGCTCTTTGCAGGGGTTGGCATGGTGGAAGGGTGAGAGAAAACAGACATAAGTTGAAACAAATTTAGGTTGAATATAATGAAAAAGAATTCACCATGGGGATAGGCATGTGCTGGGACAAACTGAGGGAGTTGTACCAGAGTAACTCTGATCTCACAGCTGATCATGTTTTTTGCATAAAATTTTTAAATCTTTGCTATTGCCACACTTCCAAACCATATGCACACACATAAATAGATGTGTATTCACTCCTGCCTTGCCTTTGTTTCTTGAACCTTAAAACTTCATCATTGTGTAGCCTGAGTAGAAAAAAAAAAATTTTTGCCCTATCCCTATACCACACCAAATACTGTGGTTCCCTAACAATTTAAGTTGATCTAAACTGGCTGTCACAGTTCTGCTTTTCCTCCATGCTATATATTCCTGCTGGTTCTCTGGCACTCATATGATTGCACAGTAAGTCAATTAAAAGACATGAACTAGGAGGAGAAATTGCATTTTAATTTTTTTTTAACCAGTTTAGCTGCTTAACCGGTTCACTACCACTACAAATGCCAATGCAAGAAAAAGGGTGGAACCATTTGCAGTCTGAATTCAGATTGATGTGAATTGGTTGTGAAACAACACAGTTCTTAACAGACACTGAAACCCCTGTTCTTGATGGAGATCACAGGCCATGCTCCAACACAGAGGATTCTGCCTCCTCCTCCTTATGATTTAGCTATTAAAACAAGAGAGATAGGTCTAAGCAAGAAAAATTGGAGAGGTGCTTACCTGCTTTGTAAAGTTTTTATGTGGTGAAAGTTAGGAGGCTGATTTTGTTAGGCTGAGGGGTTTTTTGACTAACAACTAATCTTAACTGGTTGCTATTGAATTATGAAATGCAAATGCTTGGGCAATTAGGAAAATTTCTATTTATTCTAATACCTTGATCTACTGGCTACTTGAATTTCAAATTAGAATAATGTAAATCATTTAACTGCCCAATCCTGAGAAGGATACACAGCTTCACAGAAGAAGCCTAGGAAATTTCTACACCAAAGTCAAAGGCAGCCTTGCCTTCAACAAGGCTAGAAGCAAGGTTTGAATGTAATTACCACTTTAGTTACCTTTCGTCATGTTTGCCAAAACAAAATTGAAAAAAATATTTTATCCTTCTCTGAGCGCCTTTACATTAGCCATTATGACTTTTTTTAGTCCAAACTAGTTCCTTAATAAGGTGTTCATAACGAGAGAGTTTAAAAACAATTGCTAATGACACAGAAAACTACAATGCTGTCTCAAATACTGAGCAGAGGCACTTTGATAGAAAAACAACACCTAAGCATAAACAATTGATTAAACGGTAATCTCCCACACTGTACATATCCTTTGTACTGTAAGAGGCAAGCTGCCATATAAGCAATGCTTCAATAAATTCAGCTGACTAGGAAGCTGTAATTTCACAGACTTCTGGAATTTCTTAGACACAGTATTTTTAAATGAATACTTCATAAAAATCACTTTCAGTATTTTGTTAGATGTAAAGTTTTTATATAGTTTGAGTAATGAAAAACCTCAGCATTAGCTCATACAGTGAAAATATAGTCACTCCTTGCCAAGATAACCATTACATCTCCATTTGCCATTTTTTATTCTTTTAAACTGAATAGAGAAGATTGCTCTTAAGAGATAGTCCAGACACAAATCTCTACTATCCAATTACTTATGTACTCTCTTTCAATTTATCAATGGAAGGCTCTCACTACCTCTCATAAATCAATCTACATCAGTTGCTTTTGTGAAAAATCTTTAACATAAATATTAATGCTTTGAGCTACTATTTTTTCTGCAATTCTACATAATATCCTTAGGTTCCTTTAGGAAATTACTTCATGTATCATTCAAGCTTTTAAAATAAAATGTATCTACTTGGAGGCTAGGCTTCTGATTCTCATCCTATAAACATCAGTCATCTAAAACAATTTCCAGAAGTACTGGAAAGTTTAAAATTAGGCACACTGTAGTTAAATAGGAGTCAAACTTCTAATCTGTTGAAAATAACATTGGGTGTCTGCATGCATTTCAATGCTCTACAATATGCTATGTAAAGAAAACAAATACTAGGAAAATTAACATTCAGTCAGAATGTATATGAGCATGGAGTCTGACCTAACAAGAGGACAGATTTCCAAGCTCGTGACAGTCCATGCAATTCTTTTTTAGCTTATCTGCAGGCAGTCAGCATGGCTAAAGTTCTAATTTAGAAAGTATGTGGAAAGGTTAGGGAAGAAAAGGAGGATTGTGATTTTTCACAGTCCAGCAAAAATCCATTTTCTGAGTTTTAGACTCCAGGGATTCCCTAGTAAATTTAAGAGAAGAAGCTGGAATTTCCTGATCTGGCAGATATAACCTAGGGTGGGGAAGTATAACTCTCAAAAGAGTTTTCAAAGATGGGCTTGGAATTTTGCTAGACAGAAGAATGATTGATTTAAACCAGCCATAAAAAGAGAGCTCTGAAAAGGTAGAAGGTAATAGGAATCATCAGCATGGCACGCTTGCCTAATGAAAACCCCATTCTTTTACATTTAGTTCAAAATATTTTTAGCACACTTATGAGTTGATCAACTCATGCTTTGAGTTGTCAGTATAACAAGCATCTCTTTCTGTGCCATACTATGAAAAACCAAATTTTTATAGGTACAAACAATATGGAAGGAAGGTAGGGTTTTGCAATAAAATAAAGCATTTGCATTCCTTCTTAAACGTGATGTGCATAGCTCTTCAATTACTTTTTCAGTACATGGTAATTTCATTCTCTCCCAACCTAACTTATGTGTTCCATTAGTTTTTTTCCCCTGAAGAAATAAAGGGAAAACTCTGCTCTTTACTAGCAGTCCAGGTAAAAGAGTCCAAGTCCTGTCTTTTGCTGGCTTCACTGCTTCATGCCAAAGACACAAAAAATATTTCATTTTGCCCATCATATTTTCTCTCCTTAACCATACCGCTTTCTCTATATTAAAGTAATTTTAGTTCTATCATTTGTATTTGCAATAAACAGATTGTAACAAGGTCTCTGGTTTGGTTTACATAAAATTACATAAATAGCAACCAGAACTAGAGACCTCTACCAAACAGTACCAGAGCAGTCTCCAGATACCAGCAGAGAAACACTATTGATCATTCCTTAACATTACAATATTTCAGTAATTATTAGCATTTCTGCACCTACACATACAAGATATTCTGTCTAGAAGTGATTGCTGCTTTCAAGAATCCAATCACACCAGCAGACACCTTTTATTTGGAATCCTAATACATACAAAGAAAGCCCACCCAAACACCACCACATGTAACTTCTGATAATAACACCATATTCTTGGACAAAAAACCAAAGAAGAAATGCATGGCCTTGTGCAACAGAGACAAATAGTGTTTGCAGAGTAACTAGCAGTGTTATCTCCTTGTTTTTCCATGCCTGGATTATTCTTCCTGTTGTCCCTCCAAAGCCAGCGGCTGGGAGATACACAAGGAAGCAGCAGTGCTTGGTGACCCTCGCTGGCAGCCAAAGAATTAGTCTGGTTGATGGAGCATGGCAATCCACTGTGCCAGCTGAAAAAAGCAGGCTATGGCATTTTTTGATTCTTTCACTGGGCTTTGGGAAGACAAAATCTCTTCCTTTCACAAACCTGACTAGGAAGCTTAATTGTTGTCCAAAGGGCCTTTACTGTACTGACATTTGTTATGCTTAAGCTATAACCAAAGTCCTTTACAAATGGCCCAAATACGTCTGAATGGCTGTAACTGAGAGTGTGCTGCAGAATGTGTAACTGCAGGGACAGTAGTGACACAAGCAAGAAGAATCATGTGGCACGATGCTCCTGTGATACCCACACTAGGCAGTAAGACTGCCAAGTCTGTCTGCCAGAAGAGCAAAGTGGGGCCGAGTATTTTTTGCAGGGCATGATTTGCAGTCCCTAGGTTCAGAATGAGGTAGAGAGGGGTCAGAGAAATCCCTCAGCTGAGGTTAGGGGAGATGTTTTTAGTCTGCAAACTCCCCACTAAGACAATACAAGGACTTAAACACCCCAACCCTGACCTTTATGTCTTTGTTTCCTTCTGGTTTGCTGTTGAGGCCCAAAAAGCAGAACTAACAAGAACTCTACCATGCAAATCACACTCCTTCTGCCAGTCACTAACAACAATCCTGTTTGTGTTGTTAAGCTACCAACAAGCTAAAATGTATTGTGGATTTCAGATCATTGAAAAATGTTGCATTCTCCTGCTGCCATCACCCTTACCTACCTTTTATTTATTCCATACTATTCCCAGAGATGAAGTGATACATTCAAACAGGCTTAAGACTCACTCTTTTCATCACATTCCTAGCTTCTGCTTATTTACTCAAGCTATTTTCTAAATGTAAAGACAAAAGATCAAATACTAGGAACAGTGAGCATTCAGCTGAAGCTGGGAACAGCAGCTGATAAAAATCAGAGAGGAACTTACACAGATCATAGACAGTCCTTGATTGGTTAAATGTTTCTAGTGACAGGCAGACATCTCAATGCTATTTAGGGGACAATTATTACATTCCACAGGAATTTCTACAGCATTGTTTCTTTTTATTTATTTGTCTGCTTCTCACCCCCGAAGTTTTTCAAGATGATCCATTTTCAAAACTGAAAACTGGATTTTCATGTTGCCTTGGGTTACGGCAGCTCACGAAACAGAACTGGGATGCTCAGGTACCTCTTTTCCATCTCATTCATTCAGGGAACATGGCTTTTCAATAGCACCAAGCCATTCCAAGTCAGGAAAGGGACTGGAATCTCACTTTCTCACATTCCTGACCACTGCACTGGCTAACTTGCAATAAAACATTCCCAGTTATTACACTCCCAAAAGAACCTTTGACACAAATTTGTCATCAAAACAGAAGAATGGAATGTTTCATATAGACTTATCAACACTGTAACTTCTGCAAAAAAAAGGGAAAATGTTTATTTAAATATTTTTACCGACTTCAACTATAAGTTTGTCTTCAGATGGTCCTTTTTTTCCCCCTTTTGTTCTGCCTGGCTTTTAGTGACAGTTTAATGAAATGTCCACATAACACACTACTGACTTATTGGTATTTTCCATAACCTATTAAAGCAGTTTTGCTTTTGTACACCACTGTTATGGATGTCACTTGGAGCTATCCCTATGACAAATTTATCTTTTATAAATTAAACAGTTTCCAGTCCATCAGCAGATATTAGTATAATAAGTATTCATTACATAATTTATGAATTCCATAGAAACAATGATGCAAAATAAGCAGCAACTGTCATTTGCTGAAGAAGCATTTCTGTACATCTTGGCGTGACATATTTTTTAAAAAACAAAAAATAAATTAAAGATGGAATTACTATTCTTGCTAAAATTGCAAGAATTTAAGAAACAAAACAAACCATGGAGTACAAAGAAGATTAGAAAATGCTAGGATCATCAAGAACCCCATGTAATTTAAAGGCAACTTCAAGATAGCCCTCAATCAAACCAAATATGTAGCCAGCAGGCCAATTCTTTCAAGTATTCATCCACAGGTAGTAATTTAAAAAACAGTCACAGTGGTGAATAAAAGCTGTTATGATCTATGAAGTACAGCAAGGTGCCATTCAGGAGAGTTGTTTTCAATCATCCATCTCTCAAAGTGCCTTCTGGAACAAACTTTAAAATGCTGTCCCTTCTAAAGTTACACTTGAAGGAACAGGAAAATAAACTGTAACAAGATGTTTCTAGTGCCTGTAGATTTACCAGTAACTTTAATATTACACTGCAAATAATGTAGCCCACATGAAGGTATCCTTAATAAACCTATCATTAGATGTAATACATATTTTCCTCACCAAATTGCAAAATTCCGATTATTATAAGCACATTGTAACTCCAGGGTGTTGCAGATCTATATTGATATCAAACAGAGTAGAGTTAGTCTTTAAAGTGACCAAAAAATTTAATTTCTGTATTTTTGCTTGTAGAATTGATAGCTAGAGCAAATTGAAGCTTTAAATCTTTTTAGACATTACTGAAGTGAACAGTGGTTGAGTTACTCTCATTATGCTGCTATACAGCACATAAAACCTCCAACAGCCCCCATAATTCCCATTCCAATACAGCACATTTTGGTCTCCTTGTCCTACAGCTACTTGATAATCTAATTTTTCCTTTAAAGGCACAGGTGTCTGGGATTAAGACTTCATGTTGGGTAGGGTAATAAGTACTTTGCTTGCATTTAAACAGATTACATCAAGACTTTACTTTGCCAAAACTAGTGTCTTTTTCCAAAATATGATGTCTTCTTAATTTCATGATCTAACACTGATGAAGCCACATTTACCCACATGTGCTTGCCAAAAAATGAAGGGAAAGAACCTCTGGAGGTCACCTGGTCCAACATACTGCCCAATGCAGGACAATTCTGAAATCAGACCAGGTTGCTCTGTGAGTCATACCCACAACCATTCAGGGCAACCTATTCTAGAGTTTGCCCACAAATGCCAGACTACACTGCCAAATGTTTTTCTGATGCAGTAAATAACTGTAATTCCATTTGCGAATATTTTTAAAGCTCTTAAGGGATACAAATTATACATTGGTACATCAGTTCCAATATAATGAACAGTATTAATTCCATTTCCATGTTAAAACTGTGGTTTCTATTGAAAAGAAATATTTCATCAGTTGCCTGCTGTTACTTTTACATAATTTAACATTTGTATGAAAGACCAATATCCACACTTATGGGGTGCACATTCTATACCTAATTTATCCTTAGTCTCCACAATGTGCAGTGATTGTGTTAAGATGATTAATCTTTTCAAAATAATAATAAATTTTATAAAAAGAGGTAAACTAATTTTTCACTGATGCAGAAGTACTGTAAGTTTTTGTTGTGCTACGACCTTACTAGGATCTTTTTATTTTGTTCTTGCTGCTTTTAAACTCTTCTACTCTGACTCACTGCAAACTTGCACAAACATCTGTAGATGACTGAAGGGGGGGTGTCAAACAGAAGCAAAACATGGAAAGGGAAATACCTTCAGCCTTTACTAGCACAAAATTTTATTCACAAGATCAAAACTTCAGAGTCTGCTCATCTCACTTCTCTCTTTCATAAATTCATCTGAGTATCAGACCACCAAAACTGACAAGTGTCAGCCAAATACTGCCTCAATCACATCGTATCATGAACCATTGCATTCTCTGAAATATATTGACATTTTCACATGAAAATCAAATATATCTCAACCAAACAGGTGAACTGAAATACAGTAATGCACTAATGTGTTTCTCTGAAACAGAACAGGAAACACAGATTTTGTAAAATTTTGTTTGCTTGTTTTTATTTTAATAAATTATTTTTTATAAAGACAGTTATTTATCACATAGACTCTCTGCCCACTCTCCTCTCTTCCAACTCAATATCTGATTTCTATTACCGGGTATATTCTTAGGGTATTTTTACAGCAGATCCAAAGGTCTTAACACTGGAGGTAAAAAATTTGTCCCTAAATTGCCTCACTTGAACCTTGATGTAAACAAGCTTTGTAAACAGCAGCAGGAAGCTTATTTATGCTTCTTGATTAGCTCAGACTTCTATGACTTCAGTCCAGACATTCTTCAAAAGACAATACAACACACATTATTAGAATGGGCGCTTTGAAAGATTTTACTATCCCAATATTCCTTTTTACCTTCATCATCAAGTGATGGCCAGCTGATTCACAACCAAAGGAAATATTTCAAGGAGAAATGGAAAAGTAATGCCCTTTGGGTACATCCCAACCGGAAAAGTGCAGTTTCTGAATGCTTCCAACCTCCTGAGTTGCTACACACTATAAGGAAGTAAAACTTAAGTACTGCTTCCATCTCTCAATGCTGACTTATGGATCAGCTGGTCCAAAAGAGACGTATGAGCTGTTATGGTCAGGACTACAGTTCAGGTGACCATATGACCAGGGTATACGCTCATACTTCCCTTTAGATGCAACTATTCTCTAGTCAGGACCCTTTAAGCTTCTTGTCCTTCAAAATTTTTTACAAGTATCCAATCATCTCATGTTTAAAGTTAAGAACTAAGTTATTATGTAATCGAAATTTCCATCAGGACATCACCATTGTCAAGGCCACATGAAACCTTTCATGGTATCTGAAAGGTACCTGATACGTGCATTGTCAATGTAAGATCAGCGTTAAACATTTCTGCAAGTCTTAAACAGATGGGTACTTATCACACCAAAGTAAAAAGAGGGCATTCAAAGTTCTAATACCAGCCATTTCACAAAACTTCAAATACAGTATTACAAAATAGCTATTTATGAGAGTTTATTCTCAAAAGATCTGTTAGAAACCTATTACCTCAATAAGGAATGACCTACTACCTCAGTAAGTTCTGCCACAAGAAGGGTTTCAAAATACTGCCATCCCTCAACATCAGACACCTGCAGTGAAAGTGTTTCAAGAACTTCAGGCAGCTGGAGGAAGCTGCTTAACTAACTAGGACACCAGCCAAAATCAGAATTAAAAAAAAAATTATTAAATTGATTAAATGAATAACCATAAATGTTGATCATGGGAATTTTACTTCAGGGCCTTTTTTTGAGTTTGTTGATGTTTCTCTTTTTAAATACTCCTTATATATTTTTTAAAATACTAACCACATTAGGCACCACAACTTTGACCAGAAAGAAGATACCTTATAATTTTTCTGCAAAACCTAGCTAAAAAAACAAAAACAAACAAAAAACCCACATGAAATATCAAATCTAGGAGGTTCTAAGAGTTTTGCATTAAAAATCCCTAACTGTTCTACATTTCTCCTCCAAGCTCATTTTTCTTGCCAAAATCTTGCCTGGAAAAATAATGTTATGATGTCTTTCCTGCATAAGCCAACAGGCCAGCCAGGTCCTGAATGCAAATCAGCAACCTGCTACAGCACACAAGCCTGTGGCTCATTTTACACCATTGTAAGTCATGCCAGCAAGTGAGCCAGAACAACAACCACATAAGCAAACAAGAAGAAAAGCAAGAACCAAAAACCCAAATCCGTAACACCATAATTTCTTTTGCTATCATCAAGTCATTCACCTTCTAGACCATAGGAACATTAATTTAGCTAACAGCTGTTTCATCAACAACCCCTTAGCAAACTTCAAATTTTAGTTCACTATCTTTCTCTCCAGGAGCAGATATAAAATGAGAGCCTCGGGGTTATTAGTAACTGAGAAAAAAAAACAAACCCACAAAACAAAGAGAAAGAATATGCAGAGTTCAGAAACTTGAACATATCATATTTTCACAGTATATTAATCCTGCATATTAAACCTTAGTTGCTGCAGGAGTAAAGCACTGACCAGGCTAGCCTGACTAGAAGACTTCTGGTATTTGTATACTTTCCTGCATCCCATAATATCTCTAGTCATTTAAACAGTATTTCAGGAATGTCCTGTACAGGCCTCAGATAATTATTCACATCCACAGCATGCTACTACTCACTAGAATGACTGCAAATGTGTTAGCAGTTCATCTCAAATATTGCAATACTCACAACACGACAAGAAGAGGTTTTTATTCCTTGTCAGACTGCTGCCTTGCCTTGCATTGCATTCTCTTATGTATGCCCATTTACTCCTCAATGCTTCAGCCAAATATATTTTAAATACTTTATACTTGCATTCCAAATGATCCTTCCTCTCGCAGTAACCCACTAAAGCACCACCTCAGCCTGCCACTTCTAAATAGAACATAGCTGTGAACTACAAAAGAATGTGGAAAATATGAAAAGCTTTGATAAAACTCCTACTAAGCAGGAACATTACAAGATGAAAATACAGAAGAAAAGACCTTGATTTCTGGGGTTTCTCCACGTCTACATTCCAAACCAATTAATTAATTAATCCATAAATTAAAGGGGACACTGTAACTTACTTCAGAAGGGTGAGACTGGGGAAATTCAAGTCAGACCCTCAGAGATCACATCATCTGAGCAGTATCCTGTTTTCGTAATCTTATTCCAACCCTATGGACATTCCAAAGCCAGTTTTATCAGTTTATCACTGTTCATTCTGGAATTTAATACTGAATAGTTTTGTGCCTTAAACTCATACCATAACTTATTTTGCAAATCTTTCTGAGAAAAGTCCATAGCACTCCAAACTAGAATTCATTTCCACTATACAATTCCATCCAAACTAAAAAGGGGGAAGTGCAAGTCTTTGCACTTCACACTAGAAGTCTCAAGCAACAAAAGACAAAAAACCATTTGGGTCAGATCCTGCAGACAGTAAAACTTTCCATTACTGGGAATGCAACTAAAATAAACATCAGAAAAAACAGTCACAAACAACATTTGCAATTTAGAATTTATCACAATTTACTGCACATGATGATGACATGTTAAGACAGCAGTAACAGAATCAACTGAAAAAGACCTGATTTTTTTTTTTTGGTGTGTGTGTGTGTGTGTGTGTAACATGTGACTACACTGAATACACATTGTACAGGTCTTGGGAATAAGGGGATCAGATTTGAATGGACAGTGGGCTTAAGTACACATGGGAGTACATTTCCAAGAGTACACAAAAAGCATAATTAAGTCACATAGAGCCCTTACACAGACTCTGACTCCTGTCACAGTTTTAACAATAAATTAAGTAATGTGTTAATACATTTCTACTGAGAAAACACTTCCTATATGAAATAAGCTACTGCTAAACTTCTGAAGTGTCCTGAGTTTCACACAGAATGCTTGCCATCTCTCTTAAAAAATAATTAAAAAATGAAAGTACATTGTTTTGTGCTCTACCAAGAAACAATGTATACAGAGATACCTCAACCTGGGTATTTACAGCTCAACCTAGGACAGATAAAATGTCTTAAAATCTAAATCACATCCCAAGTAACAACACACACATGACAACAGAAACACACTTGAGTGGTAGATAATCAATCTATGAAACAAAAATATCACTTCGATCAAAGGAAACTTTGTATCACAAGCATCTCTTACAAACCCACCAAAGACTAAATAATAAGTAAAACAAACTTCATAAGCAGTAGTGACCACAGATTATTTCACAGAAGCAAACTCCATTAGATGCTACTACATGTTCTACTTTTCCCATTGCCTTTCCAAAACCAAGAAAAACATCCAAATATTCCCTCTCTAGTTAATCTCCCAATTATTTCAGCCTTACTGCACTATAAACCATTGACAACTGGTCTCTGCTGCATACTTTGAGAAGCCAAACCTGCAACCCCTTGGTCAAGCTCTGCATCAGTCAGGCTACAGTCAGAATCGTTCATGAACATGAAACAAACCACAGGATGAGACTGCAATCACTTGCTAAGTAACAGCATTTTAAAAATACAGGTAATTTGCTAATAACAGTATTTCAAAAATCTACCACATCTGAATCACATCCCCGTCTCTGACACAAACTGGTTTTTAATCAACAAATTTTGCACAAGGTTACTTCTAAATGGAATTAAGTCTTCATAGAGATATTTTGTTAATATTGGTGAAGAAGCAAAAAGTTGTAAGTTTACATGGACATTTTTTGAATAATCAAGAAAATGTGCACTAAGAATGACAGGACTGGGCTTTGAATAAGAGCACTCCTTGTCGACCAGATCATCATGGCCTCTCATGAGATAGATATTTCTGGGCTCCACTGAAGTTTAACCATTAATGGTACTAGACAAAGGAAAGGAAACATCCCATTGTTTCCCCATCAAGAATAAATAAATGTGATTCCCTGGCAATTTTCTGCAGTCCACCACAGACAACAAGCAATGTTAAAATGCCCACTTTTTTGGCCTAAGTGGGTCATACCTCCTCTTCTAGAAGCATTAAGAGAATGATCTAGCAAATACCCTGCCCTAGAGAGTGACAGGCAGAAGAGACTAGAATTGTTCCTGCACAGTATGACACCAATAAAAACGCTGCCATACAGCTATACAACATGGGACCACCTGTGCTTTGGTCAAACCCTTCTTGATAAAATGCTACTAAGACATATGCCTGCCACACAGCTAAAAGGCAGGCAACATCCCTCACGCATTGGGCATATTTTCTGCCATATGGCATGATGTGCTTGTACACAATTTGCAGACTATCAGAAGTTCATCTGCCACATGGTTAAAAACAGCTACATTCCCAGTCAAGACATTCCCAGCTCCATGAGGGAGTTAAGTTCTTATGAGCAAAGGGCCAGACATTGAATCAGAGTAAGAATTCTTCACTGGTCAGACCTGTAACCCTTAAGATAAGCTTATCTGGACAAGACTGCAGTTTAGCACTTGAAAGTATTTTAAAAAGGAACAACAGGTGTGTCAAGCACTATTCCTTCATTAACAACAGGAGGAAGTTGCTAATATAAAAATTGTCCTCACAGAGTGTAGTTAAAATACAGATTCTTCTAGATCTTACCGCTACACCAAAAGTAAAAGGATTTCTATTTCTAGACACTGAAAGCATGATTACCAGATCAATCAGCATATTACAGAAGGCATTCCAGTAGGTTGTTCTTCCCGGGTTTCAAATAAAGATTGAAGTTTTATTTCATGAATTGAAGAAAATAGCACAGACGTATCAAAGCAGGTCCAACTTGAAATAGTGTGCTGCACACAGCAAGAGTATATACATAAATTTGAGTTTGCTGTCCCAAGACAATATGTCTTTACATACCCACACAATTACTTTAAATACAATATGTATTCAGAGTTGATGAGATAAAGTTGCCTTTCTTCAAGTATAAACAGTATCCCAGTTCAAAGGACAGCATCTGATCTTGTTTTATAAGATGCAAATGATTGTTTCAGCCGACAGAACACACTGATGGACTGCCTCTAGCCCACAAGTCCTAACCAGCAAAAAAATTCCAAAAGCAAATTAGCTTTTAGAAAGTACACTTAAACAATGGGGGAAAGCAATCTCTCTCCCAGGACGCTCTTTTAAAAATAAGAGTCAGAGACTGACTCCATCAGGTAGGAACTTCACCATTATTAATGGTTTTGCACAGAAAAAGTCTCTGGGAAGAGCAATAGTACTCATCAATACCCAATATGTGCTATTTAAACAGACCCAAACCCTACAGCAACAAGGTAAACCCCTTCAAATTACTCAAGAAATGCAAACGGAAAACTATAAGTACTGTATAACTCCCCTTTTCAGCCACTAGCTGCTTCTTCCAAATGAAGAAGTCAATCTGTCCATACAGATGATGACCTCAAATGCATGAAGACAAATGGCTCCAGTTTGCTTCACACAACAAAACATTCAAAATCTTGAATTACACCATCATTCTGGTGAGACACTTTGCAGCAGAGCATAAAACATATTTTATGAATAATTAGGAACAAAATGCAAAGTCAAAGGATTTCTTATCTACTTTCATACACAGTAGAAATTAGCTATTCATAAGCATATTGTCAACAGCAGCACATTCCAAAAAAACAGCTTCTAGTTCAGCAACCATACAATGACAAAATTTCTCTTCAACGCAAGCTTCACAGCAGCAAATATTTAAAAGGTCAGTAAAAAGTTCTGTACCATCATAAAGGCTTCTTGGTGACAGAAGACATATTTAGGACCAGGACATCTGTGACAGTTTTACTGCTGGCTCACCCAGCAAAGATGAACACAAAGACATGCACAAGCAAGCAATGGACACAAAAGAAATAGACACCTAAGACAATAGTTCCATGGCAACTAGGAGTGATCTGCATCTTGATTTCTTCAGCACCATTCTCCCTTTTTGCTCCCAGCTCTGGACTTGCCTCCTGGCTCACACTAGCACTAGTATCCAGTCAGTGACAAAACATGCTGGTTCTGCTGGAAAAGGACCCTAAAAACAAGGGGGTTCATTTTCGCCAAGTCATCTCCTGAGGTCAGTTTTGGTGGCAGAAGGAAGACATGTAAGCAGAACCATGACAGTCTGGATTCAGTAGACTGCATTACCCTCCTGCAACAGTTTTCTACTTCCCTTCCAGGCTTAAATTCTGAGAACTTAAACACCACAGCATAAGAGTTGTGGAATGGTAGCATCATGTCTATTCATGCCTTTCTGAAAATGTATCACTATGGATCACATATGTAAATATGCTTATCCATTTTCAATCTTTTCCATTACTTCCAGGAGCAGTAGTCCAGTTTTCAGTCATCTGTATGATATATAAATCTCAAATACCTATAAAAAGTTTTTTAGGCTAAAAAGAAAAAGGTAGCAAGAAATCCAAAACAAAACCTTTTTCACAAAATGCAACTTATCTCTTGATGTCACAAACATTAGTAAGTGGAAGTAGAGAAATCCTCTTATTCTAATAACTTAGCATCACTATGTTCAAAGCACAGAATTTTAACCAAACAGTTGAAGACCAGCTATTTAACTAGAGAAAAATCAAGAACTCCTAATGTAATCCATACAGATCTCTAAAGTTATTTATAACTTTTCATATTTGAGCTACATATTGACTCTCACTGTTTTCTTCATGAGTACAACTTCTCATTACGTCTTACATTGTGCATGACAACTACCGTAACACTATATTATAGGTCAAGAGAGGTTTTAATCAAAATAGCTCTAGTAGGCAAGTACTACAGACATAGATCTGGATAAACCACAGTCTATGTGACTTGTCCCACTTTACATACCAGGTCACAATTCTTGGCTGTGACCAGCAGTACACACTGCACACATAAGCAAATACACTGCAGCATTTCCTGACTTGTTAACTTCACATGCTCTGAGATGAAAGACACAGTGCAGCCCTATCACTCCCAGAGAAATAAAGAATAAAAGCGTTATCTCAGAGTTACTATAGCCATTTTCACTAATGCTAAAATCAACAACACACAGCCCCATGCAAATGACAGACTGGTTAAAAACCCCACATACACAATCACTTTGTATTTTCACACTGTCTGATGCTATCACAGCTATACCAGCACTCCAATATTAGAATTGTACTTTACACTGGATAAACAAATGAAGATGTCAGAACTTCAAACACAGCTAGTTTCTCATTGCATGTTCAGTACTCGCATCATGGGTTTTATTTTGAATAAATATAGATCAATTAAGTAAAAGCAGTCCTCAACCAGTCACTGAAATCAGAATGAGATACTAGACAGTTTCACAGGGAACACATACATATTTCTGAGCAGACAAGGAGGCAGGAATAATTTTGTGGAATTGGGATAAAAACCAGCAAATGATACTACAGGATGAAATAGGGAAGAAAAAGATATTTTGAGAAAAAAATTGTTGCCCTATCTCCCTACAGGATTACCGCAAGCTGACACCTTGGAGCATCACCAAAGAATTCTCTACTGATTTTTCAAAAGAGCAAGCTGACCATTTCTTATTAAGACTCGGATGTCATAAGGTACGTTGAAACAATCATTTAGCAGCTCCACACCATCAAAAACATAAAAGCCTCACTTCCCCCACAGTTACTAGCAGACAAGGGAAGGGAAGATAGAAAGGGAATGAGAAATTATGAGAGAAACCAGTGATGGTTTACCATTAAATTCATTCTTAGCAAGCAGCAGCCTAAAGAAAGAACTTACCAGGTAGTTGCTGTAGTGGTATTTTAAATCACCAATGTCGAGGTTAGCACTTAAAACAGAATTAAGATCAATCCCTTTCAAACTGCAATGACTAACACTTATTTTTTGTTCATCTGTCACAGTACAGTTTTCTTACACGCAAGAAAGAATCAATCCAAATGTATTTTCCAATCTCTGATGATGCCTCTCATCATGCTATTCCATTATTTCCCTCTAATTTGCTACCTTTAACGCACCCAGTGTCTTATATGTCTCCTATGACTGAAAGTCTTTTACCACGCAACCCTGAGCTACAGAAGTGTCCAGAAAAGAGATGGGATGAAAATCCCCCCACTCAAATAACTTCACTATCTTCAGCCCTCACAGTCTCTACTGTTCACAGGACAAGAAAAAGCAAGTTCCAGTGAAAAGGTAAGGAATAAACTGCCCTTCTTTTCTAAGGAAAAAGGGCAAGCAACATTTAATTGCTGAAATCTTGTAAATGTTTTAATTTGGACAAATCTAGCACAAATTACAGATCCCCATGCTAAAAACTGTAGTGTTTTCACCTCCCCAAAAGATGAAAGCAGCAATGGAAAACTGCATTCCCTATTCACAAAGAAAACTCTTTCACAATCTCTCAACTCATAAAGTTCTGTGGTTTCTGCATATCCAATGCTTCTCAAGCATTTTCTTGGTTATACAGTTAGCAAGTATCTGGAAGCATTTTAGCAAAAGTATACTATGAACTATTTCAAATGTACAAATGTATTTTAAACAGATTTTAGTCCTCAGTGGAAAGCAAAGTGAGAACAGAAAGGATAGTTTTGTTTTCATAGCAGCTCATTCCTTACCACTGACAGGAGTGCAGATAAAGGTTTAAATGAAGATCACTTGCAGCTTCAGAATTTGTGATGTAGAACTCATTTTAGACAAGCTATAAAAAAATGTCCCATCTGTTTTGAGTCAATGATGATCAGCAGCGTGCACTGGACTATTTATTGCGTAGAAACCAAGATATGAGAAGCTCGGCATTCATGGTAAGAAAACCAAGCATTATCCAACTGCTGAAAAGTTCAGGTGACCGAGATTCCCATCTCCCATTTCACTCCTCATTGGTATCTTACTCTGTTGGTTCCACTACAGAATATAACATGAGGCCTACTTAAAATGAATGAGGGAAAAAAAGGAAAATTTTCCTTTTCAAATTCCTGTCCCATCCCAAGCCCTTATTAACTGACTGTCAGAAAAAAAACCCCAAAACAAATCAATACCTTACCATAACTCAGTATCCCAAGAACTTGGAAGAGTTTCAAGGGAACTTCAAAAAAAAAGTATGCATTCCTCTAACCCTTTCACCCCTTTTCATCTGCTTCACCCTCTTCAGTCCACAGTTGTCTTTTTATATTTTTGTCAAGTAGTAGCAGGATACAATTGATACTTTGGGCTATTTCTCTTCTTACAGTAAGCCAGTTCCAGAAGAAGTGTCATGACCAGCAAGTTCTCAGTTTGCTGTAGCTTGAGGGAGTCATAATCAAAGAAATCACATGTATACATTTAGTGAGGGAAAATGTTACTACAACTCTCACATTCTTGCCTTTATGTTTCTCTTTCTCATTATATACCTTAAGTGCCCTCTCCTTTGGGCCACCAGCCTTCAAAACAAATGAACATAGAACAGTAAGTGTTTGGAGAGAAAAAAAATCACTGTTGAACAGTGCAAAACATTAAAAACCCTTGAGCTTCCACAACATTCCTAAGACACAAGCTACGTCACTACTGCCCTTGACAGTGTGAGATTCTCTTAACATCAGTGGGATTACTCAAATACATAAAGTGGGCAAAACTGAAAACTGAGCCCCAAGCTTGAAGCTGATTTAAGTTTTTTTTCACAGCTGTACACAAGGCTATAATCATATTAACAGACCTGCACCATCTAAGCAGTAACAAATACATGTACGATCAGAACAATCTAGAAAAGAACATGAGAAAAAATATTAAAATAACCAACAAGCACAATTTCCTAGGGCAAAATCCCTTTTTGTTTGTTTCGCGTGACTGACACAGGTTAACAACTATTTTAAACATGACACTTCTGAAAAAGGTCTTTATAATCCATAATGAGGGCTAAGGAAGTAAAGTCTCAGGACTTGGTTTCTCTTTCACCTGTAATATATTAATGAAACAATATTTATCCTATCCCTATAGGATAGCAAACACACAAGTGTTCCTTCACTGTCTACTCTGTAATGAGAGTGACGACTCAAATTTTAACATCAAATATGAATACTCTTGAACTTTTCAGGACTACAGAATGTATCAAAAAATTGAATTAGTAGTATACTCATTGAGGCACTGTTATAACAAGTACACTCAATATCACATTTTGCTTTACCTCAATCTTCTATTCTGCTTTGAAAACACACATTTAAGGTCTAAAACTAAACAAAACTTCATATCCACCATTTCTAGGGTCAGTAAAGACAGAAGTTTTATACTGCCTGCATTAAAAAAAAAAAAAACCAGCCGAGAAGGCCAGGTGTAATAAATAACATTGTCCCCTATACCTTATCACCTCACTAATATTTACGAGGTAATTAACATGTTGTGAAGTACAGAGGAATTTAAGCATGAGGTTTGCTACTACTGGAATTTGCTGTTATAGCAAGTAAGACTGAGCAGCAGGCCTTACACAGCACATGATGCTCGTCAAAACTTTCCTGTGCAACTTACAGGCAGCAAGCTCCGTCACAACTACCTTTTCTAATTTCACCCGAGAAATATAAACCAAGGCCTTCATTTATAATTCAGTGCTGCTTGTGCCATAAATTTATAATGTCTTTTAATTTTTTGGGTTTTTTTTTTAATAATCAGACTGCGCTGTTTTCAATTGCAACACCGTATTTCATCATATACGTAAAGTTTTGGAGTTTAATTACTTTTCAGCACCACTTCGGACAAAACGTACGTTTTGCAATAGTTCTCTTGTGTGCCTGTGATGCAGCTACTAACAACAGTCATCGCAGCCGACCCACAGAGCCAGCATCCCTGTCCAGCCGGCAGAGCTGCCTGGGTACGCCGGGGCGAGCAGCCTTCGCTTAGGGTACCTCGCTGGCCCGAGCAGCTCCAGAGGAGTTTTGCAGAGCTCAGCGCCGGGAGGGACAGCGAACGCGCAGCGCTGCGGCCGGCGGGGCTGAGCGGAGTGCGGCTCGCTGAGGCCTAGCGAGCGCACGAGGCCTGGGCAGCGCGGCTCGCCCGCCGGCAGCCCCGCACAGCGCTCCGGGCGGGCCGGGCCAGCGGGGCCACACGGGCGGGCCCGGCGCCCGGGATGCTCCGCCAGCCAGCAGCGAGGGAGAGGCGGCACCGCTCTGCAGCGCCCGGGCCAGAGGGAGGGCGAGGAGCCAGCGCCTCCGGCTTCGGAGGGACTCGCAAACTTTGGGACACGTCGGGAACTCCCCAAATGCCAGCGACCCCCGGCCGCTGCGGGAGGAAATCTACAGGCGTCTCCCTCCCTCCCCGCCCCAACACTAACTCACGCCACGGGCTCAGGAACGAGGCTGTACCCGTGCCGCTGGGAAGGAGGGCACGGGGTGCCCGGCTGCAGGCAGAGCCTTCTCCCGCTCCCCCGTCCCCGTGCCGAGAGGAGATCCTCCGCCGCCCCCCGCCCGTCCCTCCGTGCCGGGGCTGCCCCGCTCCTAGCCCACCCCCGCCCGGGCCTCGCCGCCTCCCTGCCCGCGCACCACCTGTCCCGGGGGTCGATCCAGCTGGTCTGCTTAGTGTTGTGGTCGATGTAGAAGACTTTGCCGTCGTAATCCCTCGCCTCCTCCCAGCCATCGGGTAAGGGAAGCTGCCCATTCCCCTCTTTCCTAGGCATGGTCGGGCGGCGGGGGTAGCTGCTCCATAGGGACAGAAAGAAAGACGGGAAGCGGGAAAAGCCCCGACCCGGGCCGGGGAAGGGGCCGGGAGCGGGGGCTCGCGGGAGTCCAGGGAAGCCCTTGGCGCGGCCGGCTCTCAGTCCACCATGCCCGGGCTGCCGCCTCGCCCGCGCCGCGGCGGGTCAGGGCTGCCGGCGGAGCCCAGCTGCCGTCTGGGCGCGGGGAGCCCGGCTGAGCCCCGGGCGGCTGCGGCCGCCGCTCATTAGCATGAGATTAGCATCCATCTCATCTGCATGCACATTCCTCCCGCCGCATTCCTCAGGGTTAACCCTGGCCGCGCTGCCCGCCGGGTCGGGCAGGCCCCGGCCGCGGATCCGGCACGGGCAGCGTCCGGCGGGGCAGCGCGGAGGGCAGGACGGCGGGCGGGAGCCGGGAAAGGCTGCCAGAGGGGGCCGCCTGCTTCCATAGAGCTTTTCCCGGGGGCTCGCCCGGCGTGGCGGCAGGAGACAGCTCCCCGCGGAGGACAGCCGCTCCCGGGCGCTCCGGCCGCGGCCGCGCAGCCTGGCGGGGCAGCTGGTGGGGCCGGGAGCCCCGCGGTCACTGCCGCCCCGCGGAGGACAGCAGCGCCCCGGCATGACGGGCACCGGCGCGTCCCATTCTTTGTCTGCAAACTTGCCGCGGCCCTGCATCGGGTGGCGCAGGAGACTTCGCCGTGGGGCATGCCCTGGCCCTGGGAGCGCGGGGAACGCGCCCCGGCAAAAGGCAGCTTTGCCACTGCCTCCATGCCCTGAGTCGCGGCGGTGTCGAGTTCCCTCTTCGAGCCGCTCAGGTCCCGCTAAGCTCACTTCACATCCTTGTGAGCTCTCGCTAAACTCCAGTAAGGCTCGAGGGTTCCTAAGAAGAACCTTGATTTAAAATACTTGAGTTCAACATTTAAATACAAAAGAGAACTCTTTCTTAACCATGGAAGTACCTAAACTTAGTGTCTTTGGTTTTGGTTTTGTGTGTTTGTTTGCTTTGGTTATTTTTTAACAGAAGCACCAGTGAAGAATGTGTGTACACCATGTGTGCTCTGGACTGCTGTGGCCTGAAAAGCAAGCAGCTATGTCACATTAAGTATGGAAACCAGGTGTGAGTTACTGAGTGTTTCGTATTTGCCACAGAAGAGTACCCCAGGCTGGTTACCATGGTTCAGCTGATAGAAGGTAATTTAATGAGCTCTATTAATTTGCATGTGTATCTGATTCCCAAGATCTGGCACCAGAAGTAGAACATCTATGGGGGAATATAACTCTTTAGTTTAACGGTTAGAACTCCTAGATAACTCAAGTCCCTATTTCCTAGAATGTTTTATTTCTTTTCATTTAAAGTTACTGGCTTTAAGTAACAAGATTTTCCTGGGAGAGGAAGTCTTGAACCCAGAGCTGTCCTTTTTTTTTTTTTTTTTTTTTTGTCTGTTTGTCTTCTCCATTAATCTTTCTAGTATTCAGCTCTGTGAATTAATCTTTTGAGGCAATTTACAGTTATAAAGTACTGGACTTGTTCAGTGCATAACAAGTTTTTGGATTCCACTTAAGAGGCCACATGTCTGACAAGCATTGAAGTAACTAGTTTACAGCTATCTAAGTCCTACTGTTGGATCTGTTCCTAAATAGAAAAATGTACCAGCAAGATATTACTTAAATTTAGATAATTGCCATTCTGGTACAGATAAGATCTGCATTATTTTAGTCATTCTACTTATTTTATTCTGTAACTTTGTCTCCAAATGACCCATACACCTCCCTCCTCCAAACTCTCTTGAAGATTTTGACATCTGTTGTACTAAGGTAAATTGCAGTGAAACTACATACATGAAGTAAGGTCCTGGTAGTTAACAGTGGACAAAACCTGAGCTGTTCTAACTTCTGGATATCCATAAGAGTTGAGCCACTTAGGGAATGCAATAGGATCATTGCTTATTAAAGAGAGAGATGCATTTATTTTCATTGAGAATATTAAGTTTCAATGAGCTGATTGGTTTATAAGGGCCAGTTTTCTTGTCTATCAGTAAAAAATAAAATCCCTACTTTTACTAAATATTTAATTTGTGTCCTTTTAAACAATCTACTCAATTTTATAATTTGTCATCCTACAGTGAGAAACTACATGTGGCAGTTGTGGTACAGAATAAACTGAATTTCCTCATCCCTTTTTAAGTTCAGTTTGCATTATCAATAAGACATTTTGTTATGTAAGGTGATAAAAAGCTATAGTGGATATACTTTTCTTTCTGAAACCAGCTGCCAGTTACTTATCTTTGGCATTAACCAGGGGCTTTTGTAACAATACAGCCTTTTTCATCCTGAAAAAGAAGGCCTGTTACACAGCAGCACTACTGTACGCCTAGTCTCTAAATAATTCACGTAAAAGAAAGCATAAGATTAGAAAATCTGTAATACCGAGACAAAACTGATAGATAATTTGTGCCAATACTTCCTCTGAAAGTAGTCATGGCACCTGAGGTAATACTCAGTTCCTACTCTCTGTCACCACCAGGGCAACCAGACCCACACCTTTGATTATTGGTCAGATAAGATCCACATGGATGTGGATCTGATTTATAACAATCTTTACCAATGTAATACTTCTCATCAGAAGACATCAATATTTTAATTTGCACAAATAAATTGAAATTGCAGTTCTTAAATTTTAGAAATAAATATACTAAAATCATTGCTTAATTGTCTAATTTTTATATATATGCTTATGTGTATATATACAGATGTGCTTACACTGAAGTATAAACTGCTGCATGGTGTTAGGCTCTCACCTTCCTCCCTCTATTTTCCATTGTTTGAGCACTTCGTTGTGTTTGCATCCATAGTTAGAGTCTGCAGTTCAGAAGGACAGGTTAGGACTACATAGGCATGACAGTATTTAAAGTCAGACAGACAAAAAGTAGGTGTTATTTGTGTAAATAGACCTTTAGTATTGTGAGTAAGAACATACAGCATTTTGAAGGACTGCTATTGTACAAAACGGGATCCAGTTATCTTCTTCAGGTGTTGACCTTTTGCAATTTGGACTAGTAGAAAATAATTTCTTCCCCTACTCTTTAATATTTTTTTTCATATGTCTAATGATTCTTTTTTGCCTAAAATATGCTGTAAATTCTAACTAAAGGTAGTTTTTCAAGTATACCTCCTGCATCTCAACTGATAACCTGCCTGGCATGTTGTGCTGACATTGTCAGCTGACAGCATACCACAGATTGTTTGGCTCAATTGCAAACGACAGCATAGTTCAGAAGATGTAAGCATGCTTTATCCAAAACACAGAAGGCTGCATATGAAGGAGGTATCCAAAAGCACAGAACAACATAGCTATGGCATGACTTAAGTACCTATAAGTAGGTATGATAAATAACAAGCTACAGTCAATGAAAAGGAGCTAACCATTGTGGTGGGTTTTTGGTTTTTTGTGTTTTGTTGTGGTTTGGTGTTTGGGTGTGTTTGGGTGGTGGTGGTGGGGGGGTTTGTGTTGGGTGTTTTGTTTTTTTGTGTTGGTTTTTTTGTGGAACTGGTGCCTTCATTACTCTGCTAGCTGCTCAACAGCGACAAACCATTCCTATTTTTTGCTTTGCATATGCATGTTTAACTAACCTGAAGAAATTCCCATAGTCAGTTGTACATAGCTAAAGGACTGAGGTGAAGGGAATTGGAATCATAACTATTTTGTGTCAGCTAGAAGAAAAAAAAGTCTATGTGAAAATTCAGAACACAAGTGTGGAAATGGCCATATCCAGAAAGGAGGACTTCAAAGGCATATGCTTGTCTCCTGTCACATAACAAGAAACATATGCACTCCAGTCTTTACCAATGTAGTTAATCTTCTGATACTCTCTGCTTGCTTCTTTCGCAATAAGTCTGTTCCTGGGACTGACTGTGATCAAAAAAGGTGTGTTTGTACCTTGTCTTTCCCTAATAGGAGACTCCCTTAATTTGATGATCCACTAGAGTGTCATTCCTGGTGAAATTTACACCTGTTATAGCTCTAACTTGTACTATCCACAGATGGCTTTGTAACAGGAGCTGCAGCAGTCTCCCTGAAAATCTCCATAGTTCAGCTTTCACTGCTTCCACACAGAATTTGAGTACAGAATGAATTATGAAGTATGGTAACGAAATTAATTTCTAGAAGGATCTGACAAAAATGTTTGAAAATACATATTGGTTATGTTGGGGTTTTTTTAAACACTTAAATCGCCATGTATTTACTATGAGTCTGACTTCCATCACATGTAGCTACTGTAGAACTCTAAAAAATGATCACTATCTTCAGCATTATGGATGTTTATTTAACAACAGTGAATTTTATCTGACAGCTATGTTTTCAAAGAAAAAAGCCCACACCAAAATATTTTCCCTTATTCAGTGAGATATTTAGTTTTAAAAAATGTTTTAAAAGTGCTGTAAAGAAAAACTGTACATGCATGAAGGAGGAAAGGCGGAGGAATGCTGCTTTTACTGTTGTCAGCTTCTGTTGCATGTATACATCTGAAAGTAAAAGATCTTTGAATAATATTGTTTCTGGTTGAATATATGATGAAGCTCTGCAGAATCGATGGAGCCAGATAATGTTTATGCTCATCTAGCTTTTCTTGTTATTCCAAAGCCTGCTCTCTCCACTTAGATTCAGTTGGACAGCTTGCTGCTTAGACAGTTCTACAAAGATTGCCCAGATTATCAGTGAAAAAAGACTATACCAGGTTCTGCTTCAAATGAATATTTACTAGCTTTTTTCCCATAACTTTGGCCTTTTTTTTTTTTTTTTTTGCATTCAGGCATGCATAGGAGAAAGTACTGAGCATGTTTTGAGTCAAGACATACTATAAATCTGAAAGTAAGTGCAGAGAATGATTTTAAATTATTGTTAGCCTGATTGAAAGTTTAGAGTAGAAAATGAAAAATTTAGAATGAAAATGATGTGATATGAGCTTTGCCTCAAAGTTAGCTATGGAAATGTGAGCAATGTTTTCATGGTAAAATCTTCTCAGACTCACCCCAAGCCACTCATTAAACTGACTTAACATTCGATTCTGTTAAGTCTGATTCATACTGCTGAAATTTCTGTGGACAAAGAAGAAAGAAAATAGAATATTTTGGTTGTTCCAAAACCCCTAGGATTGATGAGGTCCACATTAGTGTCTGATGCATATTCCCAAAAAATTCTTCTTGCAGTCTTGGTATTACATCTTCCATAGTAACAGTCTCATTGCATTTTTTGTGTATTTCTAATACTTGAACACACATTTAGGTTTCCTACATTTCATCCTATCTGTGGAATTACACTGTCTATTCACTGCTGTCTAATGGCTTTGGAAAACCCCAAAGCATGTATGGTTAGCCAGGAAGGTTCCCAAGAGCCTGGTCTTCTCTTTTGGCCTCATGTAAGAGAGAAGCTGGCCAGCAACAGAAGGTTACTGCTTATTGGCATGAAGCGAAGAATGGAGGAATTTCTCAATAACAGCTCCTTTGGCAGTGAGCAGCAGTTAATTTATTCAAGTATTTAAGATGCTTTATTGTTTGTTGGTTTGGGTTGTTTGTTTTTGGTGGGGTGGTGGTGTGGGGTGGTGTGTTTGTGTGTTGTTTGGGGTGTGTTGTTTTGGTGTTGTGTTTTTTTTGTGTATCCATGTGCATTCAGAAACACTGTGCAGTGAATGAAGTAGGCTGGACTAATACAGTATTTAACACCTGCATTACAAAAGTAAAAGCGGTTCTCTGACTGATAGAAAGGCTTAGGGAACCTTTCTTCTAACAAATGAAAAATTATATTTTAAATGCAAAGAAGTATGTACTTGCCAAACTCTAACATGGAAAAAGTACTACTTTTCTCCTTTACCCACTTTTGATCTCTTCTTTCCCCTCAAAAAATACAGTTTCTTTGCATCAGTCCAAATTATTTTGATGTCTGGCCCAGCCGACAACAATCCTATCTTATTGCTAAGTGAGGCTAAAAACCATGCTGCAAAATAAAATCAGTCTGTGTGAATTTATAGCAAAAATGGGACTGATTCATTAATACCAAGATTTAGCACTTCTAGACTGCTAGAGATGTTGCTGAATTGTATGAATCATTCCATGGCAATTTTCATTCTAGTCTGGTTATCCAAAACCTGGAATCCCAATGTTTGCACTTTTTGGAGGATTGAAACAATTTGAAGAACACAGCATGACGCGATTATGTCCACCTTGCAGTGGTCATCAGAAAAAGAATCGTGTTAGGTGACATGATGGAGTAAAAAATATCTATATGAAATGGGATAGGTATTAGAATGTTGGGTGCTTCCAGCTTCTGAACTGAATCTATTGAATTGAATTATGTAATTTTTATTATTTCAATATGTAGTCTCAGAAGTGCTTTGGATAAGCTTTCTTATCACAAGGAAAACATTATAATTAATACAAAAATTCCTTTTTTTGGTATCGTGTTCCCAGGTAAAATATGTATAAAAGTTATCAATTCCATATGGTCAAGCATGTTTTATGAAATGCTTGTGTCCACATGTAAGATACATAGCAATATTTCAACAGTTCTCTCCTTTGAATTTCTTTGTGGAAAAACGTAACAAAAGTATAAAATTTAGTTAGCTGTACTTGTGTGTTCATAAATGAAATGCACTGATAAAGAAACAACCTCCTACAGCATTGAAAGATTACGTTGAACAAGAATTAAAAAAATATTTTGTATCTAGCCAAAGTCTGCAAAATTTAAGTATGAAATAATGCATAATCCTTGGAGTATGAAATGTCAGACCTGTTGCTGATAATCAGCCCTTCTGTAAAGGAGAAAAGGATACATAGTTGATGCTTATATCTAAGGAATCACAGGATTAGGGGATGAGGGAGGTTGGAAGGGCTTCGTCTGGAGGTCATCCTGTTCAACCTGATTGCTCAGGGTCACCTAGAGATGATTGTCCAGGATCATGTCCAGGCATTTTTTCTGTTATCTCCAAGGATGGAGATTACTCAGCCTCTCATGGCGACCTGCTCCACTGCTTGGTCACCCTCAAAGGAAAAAGGTGTTTCATAATGTTCAGAGGGAAACTCCTTGTCTCAGTTTGTACCTATTGCCTCTGATCCTGTCACTGGGCACCACTGAAAAGAGCTTGGCTCCATCATTTTGGCATCCTCCCTTCAGGTATTTATATACATTCATGAGATACAGCTGAGCCTTCTCTTCACCAGGCACAACAGTACCACTCTCTCAGCCTTTACTGATATGTGAGGTACTCCAGTCCCTTAATCAGCCTTGTTGGTGCTTTGCTGGACCCTTGCACAGGAAAGCCCAGAACTGGACCCATCATGCCAGATGTGGCCTCACCAGTTCTAAGTAGAGGGTAAGGATCACTTTCCTCAATCACCTCGTATCACTAAGAATCACCCTAGCCTGGAGTGTGTACTGGTACATGAGGTTATTTTGCCCCAGGTATAGGACCTTGCATTTTTCTTTGTTGAACTTCATGAGATTCCCATTTGCCTATTTCTCCATATCTTTAAAGGGTACAAAAGCTTGCCACATAATTCAAACATACCAAAGCAAAGAAACTGCTAAACTGCAAACTGGCTTCTTGAACTTTTGGCCGGAGGTGCCCCTGTAAGCAAGCGACTGGATGTTTGGAATCAGTGGTGCTTTCCCTTTAGTCTCAATAGACAATTAGAACAAATGATAAACTCTCAAGATTGTGGTCTCTGCAGCTGTCAGTGGTGTTGCAGACATCACTCAGAAAAGACTTTGGTTCTTCTACAGAAGGATTTATACATGACTATACAACTCAATATGTCACCTTCAGCAATTGAAACAAATAAAAGTGGGGGAGGTTAATATGAAGAAGAAAAATTGTGTTTTCAAATACTAGTTCTCTGATCACTTAACATTGACACCTTTTTTCCCAAACATAAATGTGGCAGAAGTACAATACTCTCACGCAGCAGTGTGCTTCCCACTCCAGGAATGCAGAAGTTTGGGCATTTCTTTTAGATTGCAGAATTAGGCCTTCCACTCCTAGGAAATAAAGTGGAGCATATCTTCAAAAATGTAGTGGAATGAGGTACAGCTTCCATCTAGTTTCATCCGCTATTCTCAAACTGAGATTCACGGTAATTTTGGATCTATCACTGATGATGACTGTGCTCCCCAGTGTCTACAGTCATACCTATATGAACCTTAGTACTCCCTTCTCTGGGTGATGTCCACACCGCCACTTCTTGGAAGGGACACGTAAGGGCTGTAGTGTCTGTTGCTGTGCACAGGCAGCAAAGGCCCACGCTGCCAACAGTGACATCTGCTGGTAGAGTCAGTGGCTGGGGTTGCCATTCAAACCGTTCCACTCAGCCAGAAAAAGAGGGTCAAAGCCAAAACAGGAGTGCTTAGCCTGGGTTCTGCTTGGGAAGGGCTCTGCGTGAAGGGAGATATGCTGCACGTCCTGCAGTGGCCTCAAAACAGCACCAAGAGCCACATTAGCAGTTTTATCCTGTGAGAGCTGGAAGAAGATTCTGTGATTCCACAGAGTTGAAGAAGAGTTTGGGCAATGCCCTCAGATGCATAATGTGATTCTTGGGGTTGTCCTGAGCAGGGTCAGGATCTGGAGTCGATCCTTGCAAGACCCTTCCAACTCAGCTTATTCTATGACTCTAAGAAGCAGCAACTGGAGATTGAGAGCTGTTGACACCCCTGCAATTGGTGTGCCTTCTACACCATTTTCAGGGACTGAACTGTTGGCAAGCTACATGTAACATCATTAATCACAAGTGCCAGAATGCTGTTAAGAGAAAACAAAGATCTGTCCAGCTAAATACAGATTTTAAAAATTTTAGATGGTTTTCACAGGTCATGGGCAAGTTAACAAGCTTTTATTTTGGGAAGAGGAGGCAAAGAAATACCCTGAGGCAAGGAAGAAGAAGATAATGAGTTGTTTATGAAAAGAGGTTTTCTTGAATCAAATAAATCCTTAAAGGAAATCATGTTTCAGAAAAACAAAAATCTCAAAAATAATATTATAAAAATCTCAAAAGCACATGTATGCACATTTTGTGTCCACGATACAACATGAAAGAGTAATGCTTATATGTAGTTATCTTTAAGAGTTCTTTTTTGATGTATCAGTATAAATGAAGAAAAACTGAAAATAGATAAAACTTTTCCGCTGTAGTGAACTTGCAGTGCTGCTCCTGCTCGTTATCCTGTAAGGCAAGAAAGAAAAAGTAGTGGTATGCTACCTTTTAGTGCAGCAGAGTTTAACCTTCATTCACAGTATTCCACAACTGTGGAATATGCTTCTCCAGCAGTCTCATTTTAACAATATATTCTAATCCATTAAACTGACTCTGGTGAGCTTGCAGTGAACCATGACGTTTCCAAATCAAAGTAAAATTCATAAAACCCAAACAGACTGCAGAGCTAAAATTCTTTTTCATAACCTTTCACTTATTTACAGAGGATTCATATGTTTAAATATGCAAAACCATCATGACAGAATAATTAAGATGTTTTGTTGTGTCATATTTTTTGAAACTATGCCAAATGCTGAACTGATGGACCTGCAGAAAACTAAGAAATAGCAAAAGGAAATAAAACCAAAGCCAAGCAATGATGGATGAAAGACAAAGTGTAATGAGCATGTCAAAACTTTGTTTTTCTCTGCTGCTGTACCTAACAGTCGATACTTCTGCAGCACCAAGTGAAGTCCTGTTAGTCCAATGATTTCAGTTCTTAACCTGATGCCATATTCCAAATGGCATCCAACCTGGATATGGGACAACCAGTGTCAGTTCCAGGGTATGACAGGGCTTCTTCATTTCTGCAAAGTCTCGCTTTTCCTGACCAATGCTGGGATATAATCTGCATGGATTGTTACATGTGGTTTCTGAAATGTGAGATTATCTCAATATGTAGTTAGTCTGACTCATATTTTTAATGTGTACCTATAAAAGCAAATTCTTCTGGGACAAGTCACAGGAGCAGGCTTTCTTGAAAGCAAACATATAGCAATTAGGAAGAAAAACTACATTGCTAAACTAAGCAAGGATAATGGAATACCAAATCAAATAGGAAGGTTGCCTTCAAATGATTCCAAGAAACCCAAAGAGTTGAATGTTAGTAAGTGCTGAATTTTTAATTGAAGGTAGTCAAGCAGGGGATTTTTGCATCCTCTTCAGGATTTCTTTTAATTAACTTATACCAGAATTAAGCATAACTATAGCATTTCCATCTCAGAATTCTTCACTCTTGTATTTTATCAGATATGTTTAAATCTCATCCTGAAAAAGTGGAAATGAGTATTTCTATTTTGCAAGTGTACATAATCTGATCAAATAACTTCCTTATTTCTTCTTTGGTAAATCTTCATTGTAAAGCCCACTTCCCAGTCACTTAATCATTTTCATTTCTCTCTTCTGACTCCACTCCAGTTAAAGGAGCTCTTTTCTTTGTCAGAAACAGAGCTAACTCCCTGTCAGTAGTCATACTAATGCCAGATATAAAGATAGGTAGCATCTATCCACCTCTGCTGTAGTCTTCTTTTTTTTTTTTTTTGCCGTAGACTGGATTAACTCCTTCTGTTACGGCAGCTCATTGGGACAAACTTGTGTCTGAGAATTGCTGCTGTGACTGAGGCTCTTCTTCTGAGACAGATTCCCAGGACTAAGGGCACCTTCCTCTACTGATAACCTGCATACTTGTTCCCTAGCTAACACTTCTTTTTTTTCCTATTGAACTCCTATTGTTTACTTTTGTCATCATATTCCAAAGCTCAGCCCATTCCGGTGCCATCTCCCACTTTTTCACAATTTATTGTCAGAACAGGAAGCATTTTATTAGCATCATTTATTACTACTTAATATGCCATTTGCCAAGCTACAAGACAGAAATATTTCTTGACTGTGTCTGCTTTTTTTTTTTCTTTCTACATTATGTCTAATTCTGTTGTTGCTATCCGTGAATGGACCAATACCACTTGTGATACCAGAATGTGTGAAACTAAACTACACAAAGTCAAAATACAGGGCTCAAAGTAGACCTGTTTTTTTGAGCTCTGAGGCCGTCAGAATTATTCTGAGGAAGCTGACATACATTTTAAGGTTTTCCAAGCATGGATTTGTATATACTTTTATTTTACTTGAGTCCAGTTTTATTTAAATATTGTAGCATTAAAAATAATTTTCAAAAAGGATTCTTATTCTTTTTCCACAATTTTTAGTATAATCCTAACACCAGCCACTAATCTTAAAATCCATAAACTTTCTCCAGAAATGCCCCCCCATTTTCTATGATTTTTTTAAAATAAGGGCTAATAGTTATAGTGATAACAACAAAAATATCATTAAGACCTTACTTCAGCCCTACTGCTCTTGCTTTATGTCATTGACACTTTATTTCACAATGTGTATTTTTTTACTAACCACAAAATAATTTGGACTGTTTAATAGTTAGTCTAGAATTGTTTTGTGAAGATGTAATAAGTTTTGGTTTATAAAGTAAACTTGCAACCCAAGAAAACACTCCAAAAATCCTGGGCTTAGAAAAATTCTGTAATCTTGAGTTTCTTTTGCTGAGGGCCCCTTTAACATTTTAACAAATCTCGTGGACACTTTTTATTTCCCATCTATTCCTAGACAGCCCTTCCTGTCCCCAGCCCTGAACCCAGCCTCCTTTCCAGAAAATCTCAGTCATCTTTCCTTCAGGGACAGCTTGACAAATCGATGCAGGACAAAGGTTTAGCATTCCTGCTCTGGCTCCCCATCTACCTGGAAGACCTATAGTAGGAGCGTGGAAATGGGCATAACCCTTCTCTGTAGCATATAATCTTCTGGACATTTTTCTGCCATATGAAGTTTTGAGTTCTGGCTCAAGTTAATGCACACATACTATCACCTTCCCCAGGGGTGTCTTGGAGCCACCAGTCTGTGGCATTGGAAGGCAGTAGACCCCCTTTTTTTCTGTAAGAGCAATACCTGGACCTCTCCTTCCTGCTGAGAGCACTAGGAACAGCAGGAGGTATTTTGTCTCCTGGACTGTAGAAACGAGCCCCAGCAGCCAGGATGCCTTGCTTCGCTGAACGGGCCTGGCTGACTTCAGCCTTATCCTCCCACAATCAGCAGAGCTTTAAATGGGAAGGATTCTGTCACACTTCTCCTCTCTCAGCAAAGCCAACTAATAGGACTTTTCTTATGACTCAAGGTTTCTGATTTTCTGCAGCCACAGGCAGACATTACAACAGGGATTAAGCATATCATGATCTACTGTCAAACTTCTTTTCAAACCACTAGCCCAGGCACTTCAGAAATACTGATCACTATCTGATAATTTTGTAGAAGAAAATAATAATAATAATAATAATAATAATAATAATAATAATAATAATTTGGAAGTCTCTAAAAGCAAGTTTATGTCTAAAATGTATGTAGGAAAGGGATGAGTCAGAGCCAATTATGTTAATACATTAATTATTATACTCAATAACTCAAAATATTATTATTATACCCAAGTTTATATTACTACATCCAGAGGGGAAACAAGTGGCACAAGCAGGTCAGCAAAAGTTTTCTCCTGGAAGGATCAAACTGGTCAGAGCTAGAGATCTACAGTGTTTCAGAAGGCTCGAGGCACTTTCAGAATTCAGTCTTTCTAACTGCCTGTGTAGAAAAGTTTCAAATCTGTTTGCATGCTCAGATTTTAAGATCACATGTAGATAATAGGTCACATACATGCAGGCACAATACAGCGTTTGGAAGAGCTGAGCCTTGTAAATCAGCAGAAGCTTGGAAACTTAGCATAATACAATTTTAAGTTCAATGGCAACAATAATAGTAGGTATATATATGCATAATTTGACAATACATTAGATTTTGCTATTCTCTGCTAAGAATGATACCTTTAATCTCTTGCTGCATCCAAATATTTATTTGACAAACGTAAGCACGATTTCTTTCATAAATATTACAAAAACTGCGCCTCAAATAAAAATATTGTTGCCATGGGACAAAACTTTAGATAATATACGCAGAAGTTACAGTAGCATCCAGCAGTTCATATTTTGTAGCTATTTACATTAGGGAAAACCTGTATTAACTTAGCATTTTTTTTCCTCAGCAAAGTGCTTTCAAAACATTTGCTAATTAAAACCTTTATATCTTTTAGACAGTAAAAGTGCTTTTTCCAACCTGCAAGAGCTATGTAACTTACTTTATTAGTGTTTTGGTAATAAAGTCAGATAAACCTTTGATTTAATAATTAGCATTTATAGAGTGCTTTCTGCCTTTAAAGCATTTTGCAAGCATTAACTAATTAATTCTTGCAACTAATTCCCCTGTAATTTGGGGAAGCAAGTATATTCATAGACATTTTCCTGTGGTCTGGAGAAGAAAGTATTGTCTCAGACATTTTATAAAATAGAGACTTAAGACATGTAAATTAACTTATTCACTTAAGTCCACAAAGATGGAAATGTCAGAGTAGGGACTGAAATTAAATTATTGTTGTGGTTTAATCTGGCAGGCAGCTGAATGCCACACAGCTGTTTGCTCACTGTCCCCCTGCCACTGAAATGGGGAAGAGAACTGGGGGAGAAAAAAAGTAAAATTCATGAGTTGAGATAAAGGCAATTTAATAGAAGAGAAAAGAAAGGAATGATTGATGGTGATGATGATGATGATATGATGAAAATAATAGAAGGAGAATTGGAATATACAAAACAAGTGGTGGACGATGCAGTTGCTCACTACCCACTGACAGATGCCCAGACAGTTCCTGAGCAGTGGCCTCTGGCCAGCTTTCCCCCTAGTTTCTATACTGAGCTCTCTTGCAACTCACAAACCTGTCCTTCTAGGGTTGAGGCTGGCTTTTCTCCTGTCCTCTCCATGTTCATGCAGATAAAACCACAGGGTGACCCATGGTGTGTAGTCACTCTATCCTCTCCCTTGAGCAGAGTCCTCAAGGTTAATGAGTAGTGTTGAGCACGCCTTGGTTGGCCTGGGCCAGTCCCCAGCATGTTGCAGTGATTTGTGTCTCTCTGGAATGGTCAGAGTGATTACATGATTTTTCCAAATATTTTACTTATTTTTCAGTATTCTCCACTTGTTCAGAAGTGAAGTTCTGAAACACTGGAGGTTTGTACTGTCGTAGGTATTTGCTCATATAATCCAACCTTGGGGCAGATCTCTGAATAGTATTCTTAAATAGTTGTTTAAGTGTGACCTGAAACATATTCAGGCATAGGAGACATATCTACAGGAACATGCTGTTTTGAACATCCTGAGGCTATAAAAAATTTTCAACAGCTGTTTTAACTAGCCTGAAGAAAAGGGGAAGGTGAAGGAGAAAAGGAAGGTGGAAGACCGGGGAAAGTGTCCTCCCTTGTGTTCCCCATAGATTAGCTCTCTGAGTTGAAAAGGTAAAGAGTGTAATTATTAATAATTAGTAGTTCTGAGATGGCTCCCAAAGTACTGAGATGATAGTAATGCTGAGTACAAATACCAGATTAGTTTCATGGCCAGTAATTTTATCCTATCATAAGCCAGTGCTACAAAGTACAACAAAATTATAACCTTAATCCAGGCCCCAGAGGTGATAAACAGCACAACAGGGAGCATGCACAGAAAATAAAGTGTTACATAACGCAACCCTGAGAACAAGCGCATAAACTCTGAGAGGAAATAAGTCAAAATTGTGACCAGCAACTATTAAACAATTTCATAAATGCTTGTAACAAAATTGTTTTAACACACTTTGGTCAGATCTGCCATTATCTCAACCCTTTGTGCCCCATGTTGGGTGGGGCGTCATGGTTTAACCAAGCAGGCAACCAAACACCAACCAAACACAGACACTTGCTCACTGGCCTCCTGCCATGGAGATGGAAGAGAGAACTGAGGAGGGGGGAAAAGTAAAATCCGAAGGCTGAGATAAGAGCAGTTCAATAGGACAGAAAAAGGAGGGGAAATAATAATAATAAACAACAACAACAACAAAACAAGTGATGAACAGTACAATTGCTCACCTCCTCCTGATCAATGTGCAGCTAGCTCTTGAGCAGTGGCCCCCGTCCAGCTTTCCCCTAGTTTAAATACTGAGCATGATGCCATATCCCCTTAGCCAGTTTGAGTCAGCTGCACCAGCTGTGTCCTCTCCCAGCTTCTTGTCCCCTGTTCACTGGTGGGGTGCACTGAGAAGCTGAAAGTTCCATAGCTTAGTGTAAACTGCTTAGCAACAACTAAAACGCCAGTTGTGTTATCAGCATTATTCTCATCCTAAACCAAAACACAGCACTGTACCAGCTACTAGGAAGAAAATTACCTTTTTCCCATCTGAAACCAGGACAATTATTCTCTTCATCCTTTTCTGTACTACAGTCACTGAGCTCTTTTTACTGATTTCCTCTGTGAGGGTTCAGCCCCGTCTACCAAAGCAAAGCAAGGCAAAGCTAAGTAAGGCAATGCAAAGCAAAGCAAAGCAAAGCTCTGGATACTAAGGGAGCATGGAGTTGCAGTGGGCCTCTCCTTGGGGTTCCCAGCCCCTGCACTTCACACAGTCAGTGACATCCAACCAAGCAGGCATGTGAGGCCAGGAGCAGGGAACGGGTGATGTGCAGGATTGTCAGGGTCCAGCAGTGTACCCAAGTGTCAGACTTCATAGATCTTCCTATTTAGCAGTGTTCCTCTGGTCTCTCTGACGTCACTAATGAATTCTTCCCACCCTGGTCTACGTGGTGTTAGCTATCCCAGGCCATGGCCACAATATGAAGACAAAATTTAAAAAGAAGCAGTATTCTCCTGCTGACAGCTTCCTTTATTTCTGCCTTGAGTACAGCCTGTTGCAAATATTTATTATTGTAAAAGTGGATTATTGTTTGTTCCCTTTCTTTCCTATGGGTTTATTGGTTTGTGTCCTACAGTAATGCAGGTTTCCTATTTACTGAATCCCATCTAGCCACTATGTTATGCTGCATTTTAGCCATATGATAGATACGTAGCTCTGTGTATGTTGCAAGCAGTATGAGGAGAGTACAAGCTGCAAGAAGGCTGTGTCATGGCCCTGGTGGTATCAGAGGGTAAGGAGGAGTTACTTGCAGGTTTTGACTCAGCAAGGCAAGTAAGCTCTCTTGATTCATAGGCTGTAAGAAATTTCCTGAAATTAAAATATTCTTTTTACAGAAAATAAAGGCCATTAATAAAATTTGAAAAACTAATGGCTTGTCTTCAGTGATATTTAGAATTCCATCATGTACAAAGGTCCAGTTGTTCATAATTTTTTTGGTTTTACTAAATGTTTGGAATTAAAATTAGTTTGACAGATTTTGTAAGTGGATTATTGTTTGGATAATGATATCATAAGCCAGAAATTTATTGTATTACTGCTGTGTATCAATTTTTCTTCAACAAATTTAAAATATCCAAGACACTTCAGGATGTTTTTAATAGCTCAACCCAAGTTTTCTTATATCATATGTCTTTTTTTGGCAAGAAAAACAGAGTGCAACAGCAACAGAGAGATATCTGCAAAGGCACACTTCAGCACTGCAGTCAGATAAACAATACAATTAAATAATGTAGGAGGTTTGTAAAGATTAGAGAATTAGGGGCTAAGAACCCCTTGGTGATCAGCTATTTGTTAAGTATTGAAGAGTAACTTTTTGTGATTCTGTTTCTGTAAGCTGAGGCTGTCAGGTGGAGACTACTAGGAAACAGAGCAGTGCTGTGTTTTGTAATTGGTGTGCCAAGCACTATTTCTCTATGGAAATGAACAGATTTTTTTTTAATTTGCTGTTTTATTGTATTTATAATTAGCCGTCTGGAAAAAAAAAGTTCTCTTTTAGCATCTGCAGTGATGCATTGATTCTTTCATTACAGCAAATACACATGACCCCCGGTGTTCAACTGTAAACAATAATAGTTACTGGCTTCATTAGGAAGCTAGCAGATGGCTTATAAGTTCTCATGGTAGCATTTATCCATTTGAGGCTTGCAGTGTGCAAATGTTTGTCTTTTAAACAGGATAAAACAATGTAAAAGGGACTCTGTGCTTTGTTTTTATTAGTAGCAATTCATTTGTTTTGCAGATTTGAATCCAAGTATCTGAGTGCACTGTCAATATTTCCTGGCTGCAGGTAAAATACTCTCTGGGCCTTACCTCTGCCTCTGTGCCATTTTCTGTACCAGAAAAAATGAGGCTAAATACCACTTCTAGAGCTTACACAGAGCTATAGGTTTCTTAGAAGGACTTGTGATATAGGACCTGTGATACAGTAGGACTTCCGATATAGTAGGACTTCCCCTTCTGCTTCCCCTTCTCTTTCCCTTTCCCTTTCCCAAGTGGTGCCCTCTTTTATCAGAAAGGCAATACTGCCCATAGTTTACCTTACACAGACTGGGAATATGACCATGGCAATCATTAGTGCCCTTTTGTCATTCCAAAACATTTATATGGCCAAATTTTTGTGCACAGTTTTGGAATACCTGATGAGTACCAGCTCATTTAATTTCATCACCAGTCTGGTGCCCAGAGTGTAATGAACTTCAGGGTGCTTCCCAGGTAGGCTGCAGGCAGTTGCAGTGACTGTCAAACATAACTGCCACATTTATTATCTCAATAGCCAGAGCTATCTGAAGACCAGTTAACATTCAATAAAATTCGGTAGAGCACAATAGCACTTTTAAAGCAGAGCAGTGTGGGAGCCTTTGATGGCTTTTCCCATGCTGCAAATACAGCTTAGACTCTCATTACTCTTTTCACTTACTCAGTGTTGTTGGTAGCTGGAATCAAGCTACATTATTAAGAAGTAGAAGCAGGGGTCTTATATTAAATGTGGTGTTAAATACGTTCAGTTCTCTTTGAAAGCACAGACATGGGGTGGTGCAAACTCTCTCAAAGAATTGCACCATTGTGTTACAACTGGATCTGCATGTGGAGAACCCAAAAATTACTTCATAGTTTGTCATTCAGTATTGGCTGCTCATGGTTTCTTCACATAACTGGTTGACTGTTGGTTTTTACAATATGAAGGTAGAAAGCAGCTGTTTGTTTCAGAAAGGACCATCAAAAATTAGAAACTTTTTATAGGAAAAATCTTATTTTGAGGGTTTAAATAAACGTGACTGCCTGGGTCTCATGTTTCCTTTTTGTACAATAAGGGCATAAGTATCAAGTAGGGAAATTTGAGTAAGCAATGGTCTCGTGAACCTTTAGGGTTCCCTATTGTATTTTCATGTTTTACATTCAGTTTTAAAATTTAAAATTAATTTTGTTTGGAGGCACATCTGTATATCCTGGAAGAGTTATTGGATTTTTGCTTTCAGAGCATGTATTTTCACTTTTTATCCTCTTCTGCATTATTGAAAATAGTATTTACATAAGGAACTTCCTTTCTTCTAAGCACATCTGCTCTTGCTTCTATCTCACCTGAAGATCTAACCCTTTGCATGTGACATCTTCAATCAAGAATAAGCAGCAGGAGCTGATGAGCTTTCAAGAAATAAAGATCCTATTTTCATGCAAATGTACTAGTAATTAAAATCGATGGAAGAAAAGAAAAAGGCAACTCAATATGCAATACCTTCAAATTTAATTTGAAGTATAATAGTTTTAAACTTTTCCATAAGAACACCCAGATTCTTTAAGTGGTTTCATTTTGAGAACAGTAATAATTGTCATTCAGATTAATGAGTTAGTTTTTCTTTTCAAAAGACACCTTTAAGATAAGTTTAGGGGTAGTAGTACAAAGTTTTAAAGGCTGGGGTTTTTTTTCCACTGTGGTTTGAAATAAAGTTAGTTAAATTCCTAAGTAAACAACTTCCATTCAAGACTGTGGGTGAAGTATGGCTATACTTAAACAGGCAGCCTAAGGCGTACTACAAGCCCAACATGACTTCCACTACTGAAAGTATGTCAAGCTGTATCTTCAACATTTACTGCTGTGTCATTAGCCATCTCTCTTTCCTGAAGGAAGCGGTTTATTGAAAAGCAAAGACTCTGTTTTTATTAAGTTTTATCATTCTTTCAATCACTTCAAATCTTACAAAATCAAGAAGGAGAAGATACTTTGTGGTAGTAATGCATTCCTTAACTCTGTCCTTTTAAAATCACTGCAGGAATTCAGAGAGACTTAACTTACACCTCAAAGAGACTTAACTTACACCTCTTCTCTTCTCTTCTCTTCTCTTCTCTTCTCTTCTCTTCTCTTCTTTGAGATCTTGAGCATTCTCTATTTTCATGACACATGAGCACAATTCCCAATAAAATAAAAAAAAAAACATTTCCTAAACACTGAACCTAGTTCCGTTCATCTTCAAAGCTCTAAGGCTGCAAAGTTTGAATGCATGAACAACTTCTGCCATTTTATCTTATACTTTTTAAATTCCTTACTCTGTATATAAAAGAAGTCACAGCTCTCAAGTGATAGGTGCTTCTTTCCTGATTAGAAATTAGTTTACTTCTAAAGGGTTTGGAAAGGATGGACATTATGTATATATAGATATGCAATAAAAAGCTACATAATTTAGATCTCGTGAAATAAAAAAGTGCTATATCGATGATTTATTGATTACTGCTTAGGTTTGGATGATGTGATGCAGGAGCAATAAATAAGGTAAGACCACCATACAGACCATAGCTGATGACCATTTACTTATAAATGAGAAACCAGTAAGTACATTTTATATATTAATTCTTTTAATATAATAACATAAAGCAAGGAACTCACAGTAAATCCTTTTTTTATAGTACAGTGGTGAGATTGCTTCAATTTCTGCTTCTGCCCTCATTTCATTTTCATAGCTTCATTCGCTACATGCCTATTAAGTACATTATTATATTTCTTCCAGCTTATTAGGAAGACTTACAGAAAATTTCTGGACATCTTGAAAGCTTTGTAAAAGAAACAATTAAATGGAAAATTATCTAGAACAGGATCCCAAGAAACTATTCTCAAGTGCATTGGGCCTATTTGTATTCATCATTGTACTCACCAAGAGTAGGAATAATACCACTGATGCCAGTTGTGCTAACTGCAGATTGCTCTATTTTGCATATTCTACCAAAAATGGTTATTAGTATTACAAAATGAGCATTCAAAAGTTAGAAGCTGACAATATTATGAAAAGAAGCCTTAGGAGATTGCTTTAAGGAGGGATAGTAGGGATAATTTGCATCTTAATGTGTGGATACAAAATCTGGAAATCTACCAAAGGTGGATATCTGAAAGCCTTTGAGGAAAAATTCTTTATTAAAGTATTAGGTATGAAGTATAGATCTAGGATTCAGCAGAGCATTTGACAGAACCTTTATACTACCATCATCCAGTAAAATAATGAAAATATCTAAGATACGTTAAGAATTAAACAAGAACAGCCACAGGCTAATTCAAGAGAATCATAAAAGAAAAGCACGAGCACTGTCCATACTGACTTAGATAGGTTTAATAAGATAGAGGAGGTAAAAGGTGAACAAAGAATGGGCCAGCATGGCAGAGATTAGTTCATCCCCTTGCTGTGAGAAGGATTCAGATGGGACAAGGAGAATGTTTATTTTCTTCTCAGTACCTTGATCTTCAGCAAAAATCCTGTCAGGAAGGATCTCCCACAATCATTGCTTTCAATCCAATTTTCTCCATAGGCGTCTGACATCAGTAGCAAGACATTGCTCTATATAGTGAAGGTTAGAACTCACTGTGAAAAAAAGACCTATTCTATTGTATTAATGTTCTTATGCTGCAGTTAGTGTCTTGGTATTTGAATTCTTCTTCATAATGACGTATGGAATCATTTAAACTCTGCCCTAAAAATACTGGGGAAACATACATATATCATTTTGTTTTATGGTTTAGCTGGTCTTACAGACACAGCAGAAGGTAGTGGCCATGCGTGATTTTCTTTTCTTTCTGCAAGAATGGATTCTATTTCTTCCCATTACCTCAGTCCCTGCAGAATTTTGTCTGTCATACAGGTAGATGTCATTCTGATAGAGGCTGGCAATGAAGCAACTCTTTCAAGCCATAAATTCATATTCTTTATCCTCTAGATTTCAGTTAACTTGGCTTGAGGCTGCAGAATACTGAGATCTCAGATCTTCAGATTTCACATCAATGAAAAAGCAGTATAAAGAGTGCAGAATGAGTTTTATGTGTCCAGAATTGACTCTGATTTTCAGAATATGAGAAACAGGCTAGAGCATCTGGAGAGGTACAGGTTTCACTCTGTTTTGCTGTAATCTAGGTAGCTGAAGTAAGAATAACAAAGCAAGATCATTATCTAGTACAGCTCAACAAAGAGAGCTGCCTGGGAGCAAGCATTAGTCCCAGATGCAAAGATGTAAGGAAGGATCCATAAACCATTCATATTTATGGACTGAGTGTCCATAAAGTGGCCACACTTACTGCTTTTTATTTTCCAAATAGACTTAGTGTCTCTGTGAGCTCTTCAAGTGGCATCACTTATTTCTTTGCTTCAGCTTTAGTCAAATGTTTATTTGGGAGCTATTCTTGTTCAAAGAATAAGCTACTTTGATTCTAATGAGTATGGTTATATGTGAAGTGTACTTTACACTTGCTGTTGTCTTATCTTCACAGAATCACAGAATCACAGAATCACAGAATCATTTGGGTTGGAAGTGACCTCTGGAGATCATGTGGTCTGAACCCCCCCTGCCAAGGCAGGGTCACCTAGAGCAGGTTATACAGGGGCACTTTGAGGTGGATTGAATGTCTCCGGAGAAGGAGACTCTGCAACCTCCCTGGGCAGTCTGTTTCAGTGCTCTGCTACGCCCAGTGTAATGAAGTTATTCTTCATGTTGAGGTGGAACTTGTTGTGGTTTAGTTTATTACCGTCTTCTCTAATGCATTCTTTTTCTGCATTTGGAGACTGAAAAGTCAGGTGTGAGACAAAACATCCATGTGACTTATGAAAATCGAGGAGTTGGTAGCAATAGCACTGTGTCCAGTCACCATTCTTGGGTGTGCATCTTCAGGAGGAGAGGAGAATTCACACTGCAGCAGTCAAAATGCAAGGATATATACACCAGTGCTGAGTTTAGCATATACTGCACTAGTTAAAGAAATTGCAACAAAGAACATCACTTAGGGCTTAATATATACAGTTTTGAAATAAAGTGCACTAAATCCCTCTTTATCACCAGAAATATCACAGCAGTCTTCCAACAAGTTCTGTTCTCTACCTCTATTCCTCTTTCTGATTTTTTTATGATAACTGTAAGGTTCTCAAAGAAAGAGTAATATTAATTTTACAATCTGTCAGTCACTAATGTGTCTGCTGGCATAATTACCAGTTCACTGCGTAGACAAACAAGCAAACTGATGGAAAAAAGTGTTAATCTTTGTCTTCCTGAAACAGATTTAAACTAATATTGTAGATTTCAATTCTTGCCATGCTCCTTTGTATTATGAGCCTGGATTTAGCATTCTCCATCTTCTGTGCATTGTTTTTGTCCTTTCTAGCCAATGCCAAATATTGAATGACTAATGGTATTTTACATTTTTACCAAAGAGTTTGAACAGAATTTAATATAATCATTTACCTAATTACCTGATGTTGTAAACTTTGTATTGAATACCACTTGGTCTTTAACATGCTCAATACAGCCCATAATTTCAGGCATAATCTCTATTATTTTTTATCATTCTTAATTTCAATATATTTACTTTTATACATTTTAAATTTTTTGCTTTTATGGCATATACATATCTGCCTTTTTTTTCCTCTGCTGAATTTGAAGTATATTTTCCTTGTTTCAGTTCATGATCAGCTGTTACCTGTATTCCTCACACATCAAATCGTGCACCTTGAAGCTCTGTCAGTTGTCCAGTTCTTTAGTGTGACAAAGATGTGGACCTAATGCTAGGCTCTCTGCATTTGTCATCTTCCTTTCATATTTATGGTCATTCCTTGACTTTGTAAGCAAGCCAGTTTGTTGTCCAGTTGAGAATTACTTTCTTACAATCTTACCCTATTCATTAATAATGTATTGGGTACTGGATTAAAAGCTTCCTTGGAATCCAAGTGACTAATATATGCTTCTTAACTTTTGTCTGCTTTGTCATTTTCCCAAAGAAATAAAGCTAGTTTGTTATGCACGATTTCCATTTTGGTAATCTTCACACTGAAATATTAAATATTCTATTTGCGTGGAAGATCTGGGCAGTTTACCAAAATGGAAATGTTCCTTTTGTATTTTTAGATACCTGTCACAGTGCCATAAGCAATATTTAACATTTTACAGACAGTACATAAAGTGATGTGTTTGATACTGTACCCAATGCAAAAATATGTTTTCACATAACAGAAATGAGCTACAGCCTAATAGAGAACAAAGTAGATTCCATCAAGAAATACTTTAAAATATCCTGAAACATGTATTTTATGCATAAAAATCTCCCAGTCAAGTTTTTACATCAGTTACAGTTTCAAAGAGTACCCTGGGGTGCGACTCTGTTGCAATGTGAAGACAACAAAAGAAATATGAGTCTGCAAAAATATGTCACAAACACATGAAATCTAAAAGGTACCCATTAAATTTGATGGAAGAAGAATTATTGTTCCAACCTATTAGGCTGTTATAGATTTAAAACTGGAGTTAAAAAGTCTTGCCACTGAAACCCCAATGAATTTCACAGTGATTCATGGTGAAAAGAAGTCTGAGATGAGACTTTTGCCATATGCTGTTTTTCACTTCACTGAAAACTTTGTGAGCATGTTAAAGGTAGTGTAGACTTTTGGTAGCAACAGAGTTTTTTCCTTGCATACTTTGTATTTCTTTTCTTTGTGATTTATTAGTGGATATGGGTTTTAAGTAATGACAAAAATAAAGAGGAAAATGTAAGCATCTTCTCAGTCAGCTTCCTGTAATCAGAATAGCAAAGCCTGAGTTTGTGACTCTCCATGCAGAGATAGTTGTGTTCCATATGTAAAGTATGGTCCCCTAAACGACCACTGCAGCCAGCTGCACAAGTTGGTAGAGCCTCAGAGGACTGGTTCTCCAGCCATTCATGTGACTTAATACTTTTACCACTATGACTGACACATCCTAACATTGCTTCTGGAGGGTTTCTGGCCCCTGGGGATTGTGCATTGTGACAATCGATCTCTTGGACCATGCAAGCCCAAAGCCCCTTGAACCATATCAGACAGAGTTGTAACTGGGGGCCAAATAGTGAAGTGACAGAGCTGGCATCTCCCTCTACATAATCTTGGACCAGCAGGTATCCCTCCTGGCATATGGTCTTCATTCCCTTCAAAGAGGGGACATAGTTTGTGTTTTATTTTAAGGGACTTCGCTGCTCTCTGGGACTGCAGCAGTTCTTCTCAACAAACCTTTGTCACACCAGTTATTAATTTTATGGTATCACTAGCATACACTGTCATCTCATTATTTGGTCTCATTTCAAACCAATTTATAAATATACTGCAATATGTATCTCAGACAGACCGCTGTGAATCTCCACTTTTGATCTCTTTCACTGTGAATACTGACCATTTACTCTGACACTCTCCCTTTTATCTTAATCAACTACTTATCCATGCAGTTACTTTTAATAACAGATGCAGGTCCTCTAGCCTAATGTTGCTCCTAAGGAGCCTCTTAAGGCCTAGGAGCCTCCCAGGGGGTTCCAGTTCTTACTCTCAGTCCCCCCATCCCTGTCAGGATTGTATTGAAACAAACCTTAATCATAGCCTAGCCAGAGCTCAGGTTTGAAGAGTGGAGCTGGAAGTGGTTTATGGTTGGGCTCAATGAGCTTAAAGGTCTTTTCTTACCTGAATGATTCTATTAATCGACAAAGAGCAATATAGCAGATATTGCTTCTGAGATATATACATACATATATCACAACTTGTGATAGGTCTTTTTTTTTCCCAGATGTTTTCTTCTACATTGAATCAAGAAACACACTCTTTTCAACCACCTTTTCTGAACTTTGTCAAAGGCTAACACTGAGCTTAGGCAGAAGCCTCCTGGCATGCTTAAGGCCCCTTGAATCATGTTCTCCCTGGGAGTCTCCTGGATACCTGCCCTGCATTTCTTTGGAGTCCCTTTCCTACCCTCAGCCTCATCACCCTCTGTAAGCTTTCTAGGTTTTCAAACCTTAACCCTAGACCTTATGACTAGCCCTAGCCTGAGGCTGGATTCATGTTACTTTCAAATCCTATGGGCTAAAGGGATCATGGCTTGAAAGAGGTACAAATGTAATGTTAATCCTGTTAATGTTTTAATAATCTAATGTACAATTTACCCCATAAATGCAGAAAAAATACATTAATAATACAGTTTAAATTGTTCCTACTCAGTTTCTCTGGTGCTGTGCTCACCTTCTGCATGTCCCAATGAGTCCTAAGGTCAACAACTTCGATCTTCCTTAAAGAGATTGCTTCAGAAATTGAGGTGTCATTTGCCTCCTGTGTCCTTTGATGGAAAGATTTTGATGTTCACAGTAGGAGTCTCTTTCCCCTCTGATTTGGGACCTGGTTGGGTTTTCTTACAGCGGTCTGTATCCTTCTCATTGCTAAAGTCTGACATTTCCCCCACAGCCCCTTTCATGTAAAAAGCTGCTGTTACAATGGGATAGTTAAGCTTTTACTGTATAAAGTGTACACAGACTGTGTAGAACCCAGGTAGGCAATACCCTCTGGACCCCTACATGATTGTCATACACACACACACACAAAAGAAAAGCTCAAATTAAAATCAACCTGTGTCAAGACAACCCCAGACAGCTCCTGAAACCCTGCACTGTTGGGTCACTATGGAGTATCTGGCCTTTTACTTGCTTGTATTGACAAAACCTTACTTACTGAGCTCCATCTGAAAGCACTGAAAACAACAACACAGTGAATAGTGTCTCGTTTTACCAGTAAGAGGTCTTAGCGTTTCTGCGCCTTTTCCTCCTTTTGGGAACAAGTGTCACACTCTGGAACAAATTTTCCTTAGTCTTGCTGCAAGGCCTATGTCAGACCAGGCTGAACTTGCTTAGGATGCGCTCACATAATATGCTCCCTATAAACCAGCACCCCTTGGTCCAGTCCTGCCTTGGTGGTCTTTTTTTTTCTACCTTCAGTCTTACCGCCTTTGTAGACATTTGGATTTAGAAAACCCTAATTCTAACCTGAACTCAGGTCTTTTGGAAATCAAAGTAGATTGTATCAATATCATCATCCCCATATAATCCATATCCCTTTTGGCTCCATTGAAAAACTTTTATCAGAATTATAAAGTAGTATCTTCCTCAACAGAATGCTAACTTTTACCAAATAAATCAGATCTATTCAGGTGTCTCCTGATTGTGTGTCTTATCAAAGTTTCTAATAATTTGCCCCACATACATTAGACTTAGATTCCTACTATTTCCAGATTTTCCCTGGAACCTTTTTAAAAAATCAATGTCACATCTGCTGCCTTCCAGAAGCAAAGCAATTTTAAGCAGTAGGTTAAACCCTGCAGTGAGTAATTCAGCTCTTTCGTCCTTGAGTTCCTTTAGAAATTTGAAGTGTATACTATATATTCCTGGTGATTTTCACTTTATCTATTTATTACATAATGTCTTCAATTTCAGACTGCTCTTCAGATGAGCTCCCCACCAAGAAGGGTTCTGGTTTTGGAATCTTCCCAGTTCCTTCCACAGCAAACACCAACACAAAGGGTTTACTTAGCTTCTCTGCAACGACCTTGACTTCTCTGAGTATTCTTTTATGCCCTGAAAACAAACTAGCCTTCCAGATTCTGGCAAACTTCCTGCTCCTGATGTGTTTTGTAGTGAAAAGGATTATTAGTTTTGATTCTTTGTTAGTTATTCTTCAGATGCTTTTCGGTCTGCCTTACCATGTTTTCACATTTAACCTTCCAGAGTTTGTAACTCTTTCTTCTTGTGTCACTTGAACCTGACGTCAACATTTTCAAAGATAGATTTTTACTTCTAACAACCTTACTTACGCTGCTGGTTAGTTACACCAGCTTCCTTTGTGCTTTCTGAAGTCTTTCTTAAGATAAAGTATGTACTTTTACTACAATGTCTTTAAATAGGTTCCTTGGTGCCTGTGAAGCGTTGGGACTCTGAGCTGCTCTTCTCTTGAATAAATTTCCTCTTTCTTACTTCATTACTCTTTTTTGAATTTAAACAGAGCTGTAGGGAAGAAGTGCCTGGATGTAAGCCCCTAGCTGTTTTTTGACCATGATGTAGTCTAGATGTTTTTGAAGGAGATTCCTGGCAGTGTTCCCTTCCTCAGAGCTGGATCTGTAGAAAACAAAGAAATAAAAATGTGGGGAGATATGGGGAAATGTGTGTTGTTCTAGGGCTTTCTGTGTGCTTACCTGCCCTTGCTTTTTCCCCTAGTCCTATGGATATTTAATTCATACAGCTGCCCACTGCTTCCCTCCCTCATAGCACTATTGGTTTTAGTGAACAGTTGTCCCTATTTGTATTTTTGTGGCACTCTTACTGACATCACATCTGGAATGACAATTGTAATCAAAGTGATGCTATGCATAGTCAGGTTATAGATGTGCCTTGAACTTCCCTGCTAAAACACCAGGGACAACTCTTCATGGTACGTGTTCAGTGACCCAGATGTGTCATGATTCTGGCACACACAGGGCCAGCGGAACCAAAGGGAATGGCTCAGTATTGGGGCCTCTGTGCAGAAGTAATTGTGAGATTGCAGTGAATGCCTATGAGATTGAGCAGAAGGAAAGTGTAGAGTTCTCCTCTCATCAGCCTCGTATAAGGGAGCAGAAGCCTTGGGTAGCTCAGCTGCCAGTCAGGTTCACCAGGAGATCCGTAGCTCAGAGTGATGACCTGCTTGTCTGGATGCACCATACTTTTGGGTACAGGGAACTGACTGCCTGCTCTAGGAAATCTGTACCATATCTGTACCATGGCTAAGAGAGTTCAATTACGGCATCAAAAAATCAACAACTTTTCAAAATAATGAGGTGTAAAAGTATTAACAGACAGGGGTTCTTCTCACTTCCTTTCCATGGCACTTTTAAAGACTTTTGTTCAAAGGTTTTTTAACACTCATATTTCTCTGTAAACCAATTCAGAAACATTTTGAAGACCTTAGGAAAAGAGGAAAATATTTCAGCCAAAAGGCGAAATCCAAAAGTTAGAACTTTTCTCTGTGCCATGGCACTTTCCAAGTGATAGAAATCAGTGAGAAAATTGAAAGCTTGGGTCCTGCCACTTCAATTAAAAAGTATTGTCAAATATGAAAATAAACGTGTAGGATTAACCCATTCTGACATATTCTAAATTTGGGATCAAAGAGATAAGCTTGTCACAGTGGGCTCCCACAGAAGTTGGGGAGATAAAATTCCTGAGGCTTTGATCAGCTTTGGCTGATCCTGAGCTGTCATTCAGTGGTTTATATCCCTGGAATATATAGTCATGGTTACAGTATGTTCCTCTTTTAGTATGCACAGATCTCTGCTCTGCAGAAAGTAAAGGATTTTAAGCTCTTTTGTAAGATCACAAATAAAGATCAAGATCTTGCATAGCATAAATACTGGGTTTTATTTATTTGTTCTCTAGCAGTGAGGCACCACTATTAAGGGTGGTATTTCTCCTTTATCAATACACTTGCTATATCCACTTCCTGCACTATCCATTTTGAGCTACAGCTATCTTACTTATTTTTGTTCTGTGCATTAGTATTTGCCAGCGGGTGGTCATAAGCACAACAGAAATTCTGTGCAAGCAGCTGGTACTTCTAACAAGGTTTTCGTGGTCCTACTGCTGTTGAATTATCAGGAGACTAGAGCAGAAAAACATTTTTCGAAAGCTGTGTTTGATGCCAAGTGGAAACAGGGACTACCTCCATCAAGAAACCTTTCTTTTCTGGGTGCCAGATGCACTTAAACTAGCTAGATATAAATGGTTTTATTAATATTTTTTCAGCTTTGGGCTTTGAGAATAAAAGCATTAGTTCTTACACACCATAGTAGTTCTCATATAATCTGCAGCTCATTTCAGCAGCTATCATCTTTCATTTGTCAGCTCAGAAAAATTGACTAACTCAATCCAATGTCTGTTATTGACTGCAAAAGCTGCTATTTTCCTCGTAATTATCTTAGTTCATGCCACAAGTCTGAATTTAAGTGCATAATTCAAATTCTTTTGAAGTTATGAGTGTTATCTTTTTCATTCCTCCGTGTTATACTTGACAAATTTAGGTCCTATTTAACATTTCTAATTATTTTTTTTTTTATCTTCAAGGAAATTATTCTTGTCAAGCTATTCCAATAAAATATGGTTTTGGAGTAATAATTTACTCATGGAAGCATATTGTTGTCTTAGCATAAGCAGAAATTATGAGTTCAGCTCCATTCCCCAGTAGATTAAAGTTTGATTTCATTTGCTTTGTGATTTTAGAGGCTTGAGATTCACTTATTGCACTTTAAAAAAGCAGTTAAAATTCACTTTTTATCTACAAAATATAGGAAAATGTGGGGGCTTTGTAAATAATAACTCATATTTTCACCCCAACATTTATTGGCTCAGCCTTTAGGAAAACCATGAATTACCAGAAAATTTGGAATAAAATAATCAGAAGTAGTAATTACAAAAGAACCATGGACGGAAGAGCTTTGATTAAAAAATAGTATAATAGCAACTGAGGGGACAGAGGAAATCCATGTTTGATAAATTACACTTCAAAGTTTATCTGAAGTTGCATTTCTTCACAAAATTGAGGGCGATATTATTTTTTTATAAAAATTGATGATTCTCTGAATTTGGAATCAGAATACGGTCAGAGAGGCTGCTCTATCATTAAAAGATTGAAAAAGACTGTTTTTTTAGTTATGAAAAATCTAGAGATAGAGTATTCTAAATATGCTAAACAGTAGCCACACCATAAGGTGAATTTTATTTGGATAAAAATAGAATTTTAAATTTATCTTGAGATTGAAATGTAGGCTTGTAAACTGTAGAAGTGTTCAAACATTCCAGAAAATGATTGAGGTAGGTGACATGATGAAAAATAAGGGAAAGGTCAGCTTGGACTCGGACAGATCACAAGACTGTAAAAGGCTCTGTTAATATAGTATATATTGGTGTCAATATAATATACATAAAATATGTAATGGTCAGTTTTAGGCTAGTGATAACAAACCTTTTTTTTAACTTAAAAAAAGTTTTCAAAAGACAGGATAATTCAATAATTTTTTTACTTTGCCTCTATACTTGACTTATGATTGTAATTGTAAATGATTGGGTGTCAATATTGTTCACTTGACTGATAAAAAGTTTAACAATATAAAGGGCAATGACATGAAATGGGGTTAAAGTTCCAGAGAATTTTTTGCAGCTAATTTCTGCAACTAGGAAATACCACAGACTACACAAATCTGAGACTCCAGCATTCTACTGTCTGCCCACTGAAATATGTGTAAACATTGTATGGAATAGACTAATGAAATAAAACATCTGTGGGTATAGTTTCTGCCCATGCCTTAGGTAATTTATGTTTGTTTTATACCTTGAATCGTGAGAGTTTTTGTTCCTCACACGTTTTACACTATCTCACCTTGCTATTCTTATTATTCATGTAACAGCATAATTTTTGGTTTAAGTTCTATTTAGGTCTTGCCTCCAAAATGTCTTTCAGACATGAGTTCACAGGCTAATTATGTCTCAAGAAAATATTTTTTTATCACTATTATATATGTCAATTTTTTTGTTTCTCAGTGTCTTATATTATGAGAAAAGGTAAATAAAGATATTTTACCTAGTCATAAACATTATATATATATATATCTGCTATGTCAGTATGTCCTCTTATCTCCATTTTCCCCCTAACATGCAAGCATCTAATTGCCTTTGCTGCCTTCCATTGTATTGTTTCACCTTCTGTTGTATTCTTTCAAATACTGGTAACAAGAATACTGAACACAGTGTTAAAGCGATGCTGATGAAAATGTCTCATCTTGCAGTGTTTCAGAACAGCACTAAAAGCAAAGATATTTTGTTTTTTATAATGTTCAGAGAATATGAATTTCGCCATATGTTTTGGCCAACACATCTAATTCTTGGGATTCTTCTTGGGACTGGGTTTATGTGCAATTGTCCACTAGAGTGCAGGCTGAGACCAACAAACTCATTTTGTTCCTGTCGTAAACTGACTTTGAACCCAGGTGTCTTAATGTACATCGTTAGTACATTAAAGCACTGCACCTTCTAGCTTCAGCTGTGATTATATATACTGCTATCAAATTTGATGGATATAGCTTGTGAAGCTTAGTGACCTAGGGTGGTGATAATAAAGTATTCTGGAACCTGGATAACATTTTATTCTGTCACTATGGTTTTCTTGCTCTGGTGACATCAACTAATTTGTACTGCTTTATAGGAAATTTCTGTATCCGGCTTTTTAGCCAGAGTCTCTGTTTCCTTACACTGCTCTTACTCTTCTCTGTCAGAGTGAATTTCTTTCAGAGACAAAATATTGCTCAGTATTGATCCCAGTGTGCTAGCTAATTTCAGGTTCTTGTACTGCAGATCAGTTGAAGTGCAGTGCAAAATATTGAAGAATTAGAACACAAAATGCAGAAATAAATTGACCTGTATAGTATCTCCCAACAAGAATCTGCTGTTCTCTAGTTCTTTAAAAGACCATTAAAGTAAATTTAACTAACCCTGAATAAGAACATTTTTATTCTAAAAAGCTGTCATTACAAGACAAGCCAGTTTTCACTAAGTCCATAAAATTAGTATGATTTTTGTCCTGTTTCTTATTTTTGCCCATGTAGGACATTCATCTTCTGTGGAAAAATGCTCACCCCAGAGGACATATATACCAGCAGAGTGATTTTGAGTTCTCCTCCTTACTGTCCCTATAGAACCTACTGAAGTTTTTGTAGAAATAATAGGGAGTTTTTTAGTTTACTTTCCTGCAAAAGAAGAATATCGCGTATCAGTTCCCTTTTGCTTCCTCAGTTTTGAAAAAAATAAAGCACATCTGTTATTTAATTTTTTTATCTCCCTAGGCTGCTGTGAAGGCTGGTTTCAAAAGACACGTTTTCTTTAGTACTTTGAACCCTAAAAACATTCTGTTGTATTCTGAGAAATGAGAGTTGGATAAATGTAACTAATGTCTGTCTTCCCTTTCCACAATCTATAGCCCTTCCACTTTTGAATTCCTTAATGATCCCTGCTTCAAAAATCACATCCTGCTCTTTGCCTTCTTTACTTAATCGTCTTTTGTGTAGCACAAAGCTGGTATGGCTCCATTCTAGAACTCCTCATTTACCATATACTACTGTCTTTGCCATCTGTGTCAATGTCTTCCTAATGTGAATATGTTTTTATTTATAATGGTTTTAAAGTTACAATAGCATTAAAAATCTGGATACAAACTGAAAGATAAAAAAATAATCTTAGTAGTAGCAAGTGCTCAGCTTGGGCTATTTCAGTCTGAAGAAATCATGTTTGTCTGATGTAGACAACTAAAAGCAGAATCTCATAATAGGAAAGTGCCAGGAAATATTGAAAAGGAATCATGCTGTCAACTCTACTTATGAAATAAATTAGGTTTACTAATGGTTATATTTCCCCTCATATCTACAGAGGGAGCACAGAGTTCCTGTTCTTCCAAATTAGGATGTCAAATGTATTTCCTGACAGCTCCAGCTCACTTTTCATTACTGATAAGTTAGAGCAATGTGGCTGTTAGCTGCTCTTGTGTAATTAGTTCAATGAGTTTAGGAAACAGCCAGAATGTAGAAGAGATGAAAAGTAGTCAATATGATATGATAGTGGCACCTGAGCTCCCTCTGCCCTGATGCCAAGCTAACACTCAGGATGTTACAAAATGAAGGCATCATGCCTCATGTCTCCCAGTTCTCTTGGTGTTGTGGTGTTATGTCCTAGAGATGGAGCAGTTCTCCTCCTACTGAGAAAGGAAAATACCTCTGATGCTAATGTGGGGAATTGGGTGTATTGACAGTTTGAAAGGCAAGTGGGTTGAAGGGATTTCATCATGCTGAGGGGAGATACAGGACAAACCCAGAGTGATTGGAGCAGTTAATTTTATTTCTTTTAACTTAGTTTAATTTTGCTAGTGTATCTGAAAATCCTGAGATATTGTCTTCCTCCCCCACCCCAATCCAAAGGTTAGCTGAAAGAGTAATTCATCTCTTATCACAGAATGGATTTAGCACATTTACTTAAAACCTTCCATGCTAAATCCCATATAAAGATGTAAGAAAATGATTCTGTGTAGCAGCTCTTTTATTAAGATTAACAAACTGTAATAATGAAATCTGAAGATACAGTTAAGATAAATGACAGAAAATTGTACATAAAAATAGGAAAATTCTTTATAGAGGAAATATAAAGCTTACCATAAACAAAAAACCAACCAAACAAAAAAATTTGAGAGGAACAAAGACGCTTGGACAGAAATTCCACTGAGGTTAAAGAAGACAAGCTTAAGTGGAATTTGTATTAGGAGAAGAAAAGGAAAGATTCCTAACAGCAAACTGGTTTGCCCAAATATGAAGGGATACCTGTATTCAATATCATTTGTATGGAAGAGTAAAGATTTCTGTCTTCAGAATGTCTGATATAATGATTACAGATAATGTTGTTTTCCAGTTGGAGTTTTTGCAAGTTGATACACTGCAAGAGATTTTGGGACTTAGTGAAAATTCATGGATGTAGTGTGAAAAGCTACTGGATCATCACAGGAAATCTTGCCAAATCAGAAAGGGTGAAAATAGAAAATAATCTTCTTAGATATTAAAAATAGCCTTGAAAACTAAGGGGAAGGTAACAAGAGAAGTAGAAAGCTGTGAAGTATGTAGTCAGCTGCTGGGTCCAGAAGCAGCATGCCAAGAAAGTGAAATTTTATACTGAAAACAGAAAAATAATTTCTCACTTCTAGTTAGGGAATATCTGTGATCATGACTAGTATGGGTGGGCAAAGAAGGGTAATTCGTATTTTGGAAGGAATCACTAGGATTGCCAGAAGACTTGCAGTCTGAGATTTTGTGTCTCAGTTTACTTTCCAAAGGACAATTTAGCAGGATTATCTGTGATTTCCAGTTCTGGATGGAGATAGGAAAAAAGATCACATGCAATATCTTCCATTTTTCTAGCACCTATCTTTGTCCTATTGTCCTGGTTTTAGCTGGGATAAAGTTGAATTTTTTTCTTAGTAGCTGGTACAGTGCTATGTTTTGGATTTGGTATGAAATTGCACTCGATTGCATAAAAGGGGGAATTTGGATTGCAAGGGCAGGTATGAATGGGAAAAGAATTTCAAAACTAGAGGACAGGTCAGAGATAGATGCAAATATTAGGAAAAAATAAACAGAGAAAACATGAGCAAAAACACACAGCATACAGAAAGAGCAAATCTAGCTGGAGAATATAATGATACAAAAAAAATGACGAGGTGATCAAAGTACTGCAAAGACAATATTTGCCCATAACTAGAACCATCAGCATGAATAAAACAAGAAAACAGTCAAAATTAGGAAATCACCATATGTCCATAAAATTCCTATGTGAGGTGAAAAATAGTGTACTTTTAAAAATTGATCAGAAGACTGTTTAAAGAGTACTGTTTGTACACTCATTTCTGACCCTAGTCAGAATAAAGTTCAAAAACTGTGGATTTAGGGAATTTTGCAGAATTTTGTCTGGAAGATTGAGCATGTGATACTCAAAATAGTATCTCACTTGGACAGGAACAAAGAAAAATTAAATCTAGCCCTAGACTCTAGTTTTTCAAGGAACAGATGCAATCGAAAGGTAACATCATACACAAGCCATCAAAATCTAAGAACAGAGAAGAATAATGATTTCCTTTGAGGACATGAAAAGCATAGAAATACCTTAATATTGGCTTGATTGATTCTGACAGAGATACTCACCATGCACAAGAATCTCTGGCATTCAGTGTTTACAAATCTGTAAAAATGTAGGTATATAAACACAAATTTCAATGTCCTGAATTTTGTCACCTGAGTTTCAAAATACTGAATTTGCAACAGGCTTCCATCTGCACCAAAATTACCATGATACCGTCTTATTTGGTTTTAATCAAAAGCTGGTAATAACTGGCATTTCTTACCATCCTTATTAACAAGTAGGTCCAAAATTGCATTGTATAAACAGTTACATGCAAAAGTTAAAAATCCTGTAGTAATTCTGAAATACTTATGCTCCTGATAGAGAATGCTACAATATAAAAATCTAACAGTTACTGCAGTCTGTTGATGGGCTGGTTCGCTAACAAGCTTCTGCAGTTAACCCTTTTTAGGTCTTCCAGCAAGGGGATTCCAAAAGAGGATTTTGTTCCCAGTACAAACAACATTGCAACAAATGTTATTTGATCGGTGAGGAAGCCATAACTTCATATTCTTTATTAGATTAACCATAGAAATTCAGAACTTCAGCTTATACCAGCAGCTACATTTGTATTCAACGTGTTCTCAGACTCTAAGCAAGTATAGAAGGAAAAGTTTAACTCAGGTGGAAATTCCTGTTTGAAAAAATATTTAGAAGATGAGTCTTGCCTAAAAAATAAAGTTCTCTAGCTAAGAAAATTATCCTGTCCGTGAGCAATTACTTCTCTGTAAGACAGAGAAGATAAAAAAACATACTGTCATATTTGTTTTTCTTTCTCTTCAAACCTAGTAATTAGTTCCTGAAAAATTCACTCTATTGGAGAAAAAGACAACCGCTCATTAGCAACTTCTTCTTATTTTTCCCTTAAGTTTTGAGAGTGATTTCAGGGTGGACTACCAAATTGCATGGTCCATATTCTGGCAAATAGCAAACATTCCTCTCTGAGCAACAGTTTATACATATGGTACATTTGGGGAGAGATCTTGCTGGCCAGCAAAGTTAAAAGAGTCTGTTGGCAAGCAGCAAGAAAGTGGGGGGAGGGGTCCGTAACCTGTGGGTTCCCCAAAATCAACTTAGTATGCTTTCATCAAAATTGACAAAAGGTAGATGTGAATGTTTCATAAGAAGTAAGCTAAAAATATAAGCAGCTTGACAGATGGTTATATATTTAGCATGTCTTTCAAACTTGTATCACTTTTCGTTAATAAGAGCATCTAAAGTATTTGTAATCAGCTCAGATTGTTTATTGGCATCTCTACAGCAAAGTCATGATAGTCCACACTCAGGAGCATGTTAGGAAATGAGACACAAGCAAAAATAACTTATGAAAGATTACCTGAGATACTTGAGGCTTTTTGATATACATCCTCCTTCTATTGAACTAGAGAGGAATGTGCAAGGACAGGACTAGAGTGCCAGATACAAATTTAAAAGAAATTCGGCCTATTTGAATGCATGTCTGTTTAACAAGGGCTTCGAGTTAGAGCCCTCAAGTTCTGTCACACAGATCTGAATGGTTCTGAGGCAGATGAAAGGTGCAAATAAGCTAGATCTCAGAGTTAATGGAGAGGAGGATTCAGACAGCAGATCCAGGGTAGTGGCTGCTTTTGCAAAGCATGCAGCTGCTAGAGAAGTCTTGTGGAACCTGCCAGGCAGCATGACTTTATCCCATACCTGTAGTAAGTCAAGCTACCTATCCTCAGCACAACCCTGTGTTTAGACCACAGGATCCTGGCCTAAATCTTACCTAGTTCAGGTGTATCCTTCTTCCCATGTGTGCTTGAAGAAAGAGGCTGTTATGTCAAGTACAGCAGCACATTGTCAGAAGAACAGTCACGACTTGGCTACAAGAGTTTTCAGTATAATTATTTGAAGAAACATAGGGGAAAATAAAAATGTAGAAAGGTTTCGAGAAGATGTGCAATTTAGCAACATTGTTGGAGTCTACTGAGTAAAATTCCACCAAAAGTTTTCCTCCCCAGGCCTTATATCACTGCTGTGTTATAAGCAGTAGCACTTAGTAGATGCTATGGTTCATCCACAGAATCCTAATTATGAAAAATAACGAATTTTGCCTGGGTAATTACAGCGCTACAATTTTAATTCGTACTTCAAGGATGCAGAAACATATACAGATAGTAGAAAACGTTTTGAACTGAATGATGCTATTTTTTTCCCCAGATTGAGTGCTCTTTAACTCTCTTTGTGATCAGCCATAGTCAGGACTTTCATTTCACCTTCACTCTTATGCTTTCCTGAGTGATGCTACTTTCATTAAATTTGTTTTCTTGCATTTAAATAGTTCCTTTTCATTCATTAACAAACCATACATGAACATTTGTTGTCCATATGAAATTATGCCAATAGAAGTCTTGCAAACTGAAATAGCTATATGTTTTCCCACTCTGAGGGCTGGGAAACTTGTCAGTTGAAGTATAACAGGTTGCTTTTGCCAAGTTTTATAGTTTCAACTGAATAGGAATATCTGTGAAATTAAGTAACGTTTTCGTATTTGATGATTTGTCAGTTGTTTAAGAAAAAAAGCTAACTGATACAGCAATCTTAATATGAAAACATATTAGCAATGTGTTCCTCTGTGTTGATTACTGCAGGATCTCTCTGTTTTGGCACAGCTTCAATAAAAACTATGAGCATGGCAGGTTCCTTGGCTTAGCCATCTTCTTGCACACATATTGGTGTAGTAAGGTACCCACCTGTGCAATTTGCTATGCATTTGTTTAGTAAGGGGGAACCATAGAGACAGCTTCTGAGGTAGGACTGCTGCGTACCCAAAAAAGTCCTGTTTCCCAACCTGAAGCATCCTCCTGGGTGAAGAGGAAGATTTTTGACCAGGCTGCAGGAAACCATTCTCTCAGCCGTGTCTGTTGACCACATTCAGCTCAGCGCTGCAGCTCACATGCAGCATGAACTCGCGGCTTGCGCGCACAAACCCCTCTTGGGGATGCTCTCAAAGGCAAGCGTTTTCCTTTTGTCCGTCACTGAGTTCGCTGCCCCTGTCACTGCCTCCAGTGGGAACCGAATTGGTCACGTTCGGCTGCGTTTGGTCAGTCTTCACTTGATGCCTCGCAGCCCCGTGGAGCGAACATGTGTACCTTGCTCCTGTTTGAGTGCTTCCGTAAAGGCATGCCCTAGTGGCAGCCAGCCAGCCAGGGTAGGCAGCTTCACACAGAAGGAACACGAACACACCATACCAACATTTAATATTTATTATCATACCTCTTATTTTGCACTGTAATGGGTTATATATATATATGTTCAGCTACCTGCACATCTTGGGAGATTCTAAGACCTGGCAGCAGCTGGAGGTATTAATAAACCATAACTCAATTTCCACATCAATTTCATATCCAGAGAACAAATAAAACCGCCAATTTTTAGACGTTTTAATATGTTAATGTCGAACTTCAATAAACAGCATTTACGTCAACAGCGTGAGCTGGGCGAAAACCCGCATGCTTTGATCAGAGCATAACATTAGAAGGAACATCTGTGAGAAAACTGACGACTACGCGAGCAGACACTCAAGTCACCGGTTTACAGCGCGGCGGAGGCTGGCAGCAGCCCGCGGGGGCAGCGGGACGAGCTGCCGGGCGCTGCGGGCGCACCGAAGCCGCTCTCCCCGGCGGGCTGCTCGGGGCGCGGCTCGGCACCCCGGCCCGCCCCCGGCCCCGCCCGCCCGCTCACCCGCGCTTGGCGCCGAGCGGCGAAGGCAGCGAGGGCAGCGTGGCTGCAGCGCCATGAGCGGCGCCGAGCCCGGCCAGCTCCGCAACGGGTACGCGAGTGCGCGGCCGCGGGACGCCGTCCGCAGCTCTTCATCCCGCGGCTCCCGCTCCCAGCGCCGCCGTGCTCCGCTCGCACGGCTGACGGAACTTTCTCCGGGCGGGCCGGGCCGCTGCCGCCCGCGGGTGAAGCCCTGCTGGCCGGGCCTCTGGGGGCGGGAGCGCGGGAAGCTGCAGTCCGCCGGGACACGAGGGAGGGAGGGAGGCTGGAATGCCCGGGGGCAGGACGGAAAGGCAGGGAGAGGAAGGGCCGCGGAGCCGGGGGACAGCCGTCCCGTCCCGTCCCGTCCTGTCCCGCTGGGGAGGCGTTTCCTGGAGCCCTCGAAGGCCCTGTGGTGACGGCGTGGCCTGTTTGTTCGAGTGTCGGAATCGCTACAAATAGGGATGGGAAAAACAGCAGGCTGGGTGTCTTGAGTTCATTATTTCCGGAAATGGGGGCCGGCGTGAGTAATACTCATTAATTAAAGCCAGAAGTGGCTGTAAAAGTGAAGTACGTTCAGTGAAGGGAAGTGTCTTACACTGCATAATTGAGGTTCAGTGTTTATATGCGGTGTTTATCTTTGCAGGTATGGTGAGTTTTCTGCCAAGAAAATTTTGAATATAGTTAATGTTCAATGCACTGAGTATCATTCTTCTGTAAGAAAGATTGAGTTTTCTCTCTCAAAACCTTTCTTTGCAGTACGGAATAGGTAATGACTGTATCAGTGCCTATATGAGGGGAAAGGTGAGAAACCTCAAGTAAAGGAAGTGCCACATACATTTGAACTAATAGTGATCATGAATATGAGCTTTAAAGAAGAAGCTTGTATTGAAGGTCATCAAGAGCCCATATCCTGTTTGGCTTTTGGGGAACAAGAGCTTAGCTGAAGGTGTTTATTCCTTATTTTTAATACACACTTTATTTTTTACCTTCATTTCTGTGATTTGAATGCCAAGGTATTGGTAGTTGGTCTTCAGCAGTGTACTTGATACTGGGGAAAAATACTGTTAGAATACAATTATAACATAATGCACGTGACATCAAAGACAAGGAAGCAGAGGGGAAAAAAACAAAAAAGAGGTTGATCTGATACCCACTAGTCCTCTAGTTGTACTAGATTGTATAGCTGGCTGTCATACTTGTTACATGAAAATATTTGAAGTGATATATTCTATTTTAAGATTCTCAAGAAAATTTTTCATTATGGTCGACCATTTTTTTAAGTAGCTGAATGACATTTTTTCCTTTTTCACATGTGTTACTTGAAGCCTAGATGGATGAAAAAGAAGTGAAAAGGGAGGCAGTGTTCTCCAATTACAGAATTTTTTCTCTGTTTTACCTTGAAATAATGTTCACAAAATTTTCTATAGACTACTAATTATGCTAAAATTTAGGGGTTTTTCCCCCCCATTGTTCTTGAGCAGTGTATTCTTTATGGCTTTCAGTTTCTGTTATTTTTTTCATAAGTTCTTACGGGTTATCCTAAGGGTAAGCCTTGATAGCCTGTTTTACAGCTAGCTATAGTATTTTCTAGAGTAGCTTTCCTTCATGCAATTCTAGAACTTGCAAATGAGCATAAAGAAGATTATCAGCTGCCCCAAATCCATAAACTTAATTTTCATGTGTGTGCTTGACTGCTAGCCAAGGCCTTGGCTTCTGCTCAATCAGAAATTAAGTGGTTTATACCCATTTCACACTCTTGAGTTCTTGTGCACTGAGTTGAGGGAATTATCTTGCCAAACACGGTGATGTTAAGTAGAAGTAATTGAGTAAGGGCTTTGGGGGCTTTTTATGTTCTCTTTGATGTAAGCCTTCTGCTTATTTTTTAGATATACTCCTCTCCCTGTGAAGTTGGTACTCTGAGGGACCTCTACTTACATACAGTTCTGTATTTATAAGAAAAGTAAATACTAGCTTTTGTTATGTTTTGAATAAGTAGAGTTGCTAGGGAATAATTTAACAAAAGGAGATCTCATGACCTCCTAGTTGAGAGTACTACTATTTTTCTGGAGCCCTTTTCCCAGAATGTTTTATTCAGTGTAGCTCTGAATTGTGTTTCATCCTTCTCCAAAGACATCACTGTGAATGTCACATAGCCAGGAATGTATTAAACTGATCATTTAAAGTCCAGTTGTGTTTTAGATTTTATAAATCAATTTTTGTGAGATATTTTAATAATCATATAGCGGAAACACTTGATGTTTCAGTTAACCTGCCAAAGTTCAGTTTGGCAGAGAGTGGTGTGAGGGCATGCCTTTAATCTCTTCTTTCTCTGAACAATTTTCCTTCTTGGTAGGATATAGCCCCAACCCTTTAGTTACAGTGATTCCAGACAATTTGGGCATTCCTAGAATCACATACTTGATTTGTGTGTTTGCTTTGACAATTGGCAGCTCTGGGCACTATTTACAACGTTGTCAAAGTGTGAGAGAGGTGTGTGGGTTACATCAAGAGTGTGTGTTTCTCCTTCCTTACTTTGAGATGGTAGCCCTAAAGATGATCCTCATTCATTCCAAGAACAAGCCAAAATTGCTAACTTGTAATGTGCCACATACAGACTATCCAAAACCAGCAATTTCTTTTTGGTAAATAGCACCTTGTAGCTTTCTAAAGTACAGTTTTATCATGTGCTGGCATTGTCTTCACTCAAATAGTGTAACCTCTTTATGACAAGCTAACTGCAAGCCTCTAATACATGGTTTTAGTTATAAAAATAATGATTGACTAAACACTTGCCTTCTAATGTTTGTCTTCTGAAAGTGCTGGTGCTAGTGTTGCTAGGAGATGTCTTGCTGCTTGCAGTTACCTGTGATGTATTTTTCTGCACGGCTTTATATCACTAGAAAGGTATCTTGGACTTAAGTTGTAGTCTTTGGTAAGAGGAGCCCAAGAAGAAAAGTACTGTGCCCCTTGTATTTTGATAGGCTGATCTTTGTATTTGAGATGTTCCATTGGTTTGGTTTTCAAGTTGTAGCAATGATATGTAAGAGAGTTTGGGGAAATATCTTTCAATTTGATCTTTTGCTTGAAATTTTCAAAGCTTAAATATGTGTGTGGAGAGAGAGATGTCTGTCTTTCTTTGAGCTGAAAAGCACAGAAATTCCCCTGTTGTGTCGTAGACTGTCTGAGCAGGCTTTCACCCATAAGAGAAAATGATGCATCACCTTTTTTTCCTTCCTCATTTCCCCAGATATAGCGTTCAGGGCAGGGAAAAAAGCAACCTTTTGTGGCACTTTTATACATTATACCTAAAGGAAAACTCCTTGAACCCATCTCCTATCAGTTTTCAGGAGGCTTTCACAGGACATAATCTCAAGAGAAAATTAGCATGGAGCTATTGGAATGGCCTCAGATCTTTGGTGGTAAATGTTGAAACGAGGTAAACTTACAATGATAACTGTATGGTCAGAAATTAATGCCTGCACAGGAAGTTACCAAATAGGAAGCTACTGAGCACTTGTCATAGGCAGAAGTACAAAATAACTTAGGTTAGAGGTCTGCAGTTATCACACTCAGCATAAAAAAGATTATGTTGTTTGCATGAGAAGAATGCCAGTACATTATATACCTGAACCTTTGAAATATACAAAGTGTTATCTATAAAGGATAAATTGGTCTGTCTTTGAATTGCTTAGTGCTCTGAATATCTCAACCTTCTTATCTAAAAATGAAATTTGCAACCCTGTTTGGATGCCTGTTCCTTGAAAGGAAATGTTGCGTGTATAAATTCCTCGAAAGCACTTAACACTGATGGTTTTACTATCAAAATATTAGTGAATGCGTGGTTTTAGCCACATTCTGATCCTCCTTACTTTAAACTTGTGCACATTAAAATAATACAGTTTGCAGTAACTCTAGGTCCTGTGGTATTTGCTGATGGCTGTTTTTTTCTATAAACTATAGTTTCAGCAATGAAGCATCCTGCAAAAAACGAGAGGATTATTTGGAATGGCCTGAATATTTTATGGCAGTAGCTTTTTTGTCAGCACAAAGAAGCAAGGATCCAAGCTCTCAGGTAAGATGGCAACATATAATAATAAGATAACCTAATCTATATTGCACATCTCATCGGATGTACACGTAGCACTTTCAGGGATTTCTTAATAAAAGTTATTTCAGTGCATAGCTATTCAGTTTTTAACGTAGTCAGCACCTTCTGTTACAGAAATTTTCTTATTGGGCCTGACCTCATGTGTGTAATTCTGTGTACATTTTGAGTTTTATAAATCATCTTTTCATCTGGATGTTAAAATTACATGCATTTTGTCTCCTTTTTCCAGTAAATGTAGTCACTTTTAGAGGAGGATAAAACTGGAAGTTTTAGATTGTAATTTTTTAAGACGCGGCATTTTACAAGTTTCTTTTCCTCACCTGTAAGAGTATTTGTTCGTTTGTTTTTGGATTGACTGGAGTTTTCTTCTAATTTGTTTCCTCCCTCAGGATCCCCTTTTGCCTGCACTTCACCTCTGTTCCCATTTTTCGCATCTTTCATGTGCCTCTGTTCAATATTGTTCACTATTGATTTCAGGTGATTGATACAGCTCCTGAAACATGCTGTTCTGCAGGATCCAGTTGTCCTGGTAGACTTCCTTTGTGTGAAAAAAAATCAGGAAGCAAATCCCAGAAAACCAATCTGTTCACTTACTTGCTGCCTTCTGTACATTATGGCACTTAGCTTTCTGAAGGTTATTCACTTGGAGCTAAATTTTTGTTACTCAAGGGCTGGTTGATAAACCCATTGTGTGAATTAAAATCAGTACTATTTTCATTTCAATAAATAATATGGATAGAAAGTGTAAAAATTGAACACTTCATCATTCTTTAAGAAGAGTTCCTTTGCAGACTTGGGTTGAAGCAATAAAGGGTGGGAGTTAAAAGGTCTGGAATTTTAGTGCATGTGTAAACAAACCACAAAGGCTTGTGAGGCCTGCGTAAGCCAACACTATTGTATATCTGCTACACCTTTTGTGACTTTTCTTTTGTTCCTGCTGCTCATACTATTTCTGGAAAAGCTGGTTTGGTGACTTGAGCTGACGTGTTTACTAGGGTTAATTTAGTGCTGTTTCTGCTCCCTGAACTGGGTTCATTTCGTAAGCAGACACGGAACTGTACTGGCAGGCTGGGATGGGAGCAGCATGACCAAGGGGGTAGCAGAGTTACATATGCCCTGATTTGTTTTGAAGCCCCCGTTAGGTACAATTGTAGCCTTGCTCACTAGATGGTGTGACTTAATGTATTAAGTGAAGCTTAATATATTATATTGTATATTATATTATATTATATTATATTGTATATTATATTATATATAATATATAAGTGAAGCTCTTCAATGAAAATTGTGGGACTGACTATTCATGTCTCACCTTTGTTGTTGATACATTGTTTTGCATGCTCTTGATACTATATATGTCTGATCTTATTTAGGTTGGTGCCTGCATTGTAAATTCAGAAAACAAGATTGTTGGAATTGGCTACAATGGGATGCCTAATGGTTGCAGTGATGATGTACTACCCTGGACAAGAACAGGAGCAAATAGACTAGACACAAAATATCCTTATGGTAAGGCTTCTGTGGTTGACAGGTTAGACTTGTGATGTCTGTATCTGTGAAAGTTCAGCTGGTAAAGTAACAATCAGTTTTTCTTCCACTCGATATTGTTAATGTGCCCATATGTGGTACACCAGCATAAAAATCACAGTCTTTTTGAAGGACTGACCTCCTGGTGAATTAGGTTCGTAGATAATAGCCTTTTTGGATTGGGTAGTGAAAGCTTGTAAATATAAAGCAGCTCATTAGCACACAGTTGCAGTGTGTGCAGATGATTGCTGCTTCTGTGTGTTCATCTCCACAGAAATTACAGAGAGTGTGTATATGCAAAACAAATAATTGGGTCTAAAACACAGGTATTAAAATTGTAAACTCCAGTGGTTTTGGGAAATTTTTGTTTCAGGCATAAGTTATACATACTATGAAGAAGCTGAATGTTTGTCTTAAAGTCTATGTGCAGTGGATCTATCCTTCCGTGGGTGAGGTGATTTTTGTTTATTTCAGCTTCTGATTTGATTCACGTTTACTAAATGGACAAAAGGAATGAGGAGCTAGGATGGTTTCATGGTAAATGTGGTTGAATCCTGCTTTGGATCTTCTCTTTGTCTTTGCAGTAGGCATAGTTTGGTCTTCTGTAAGTGTGCTTAGAAGGGCCCTCCGTGAAATTTGGTGGACCTATCAGCAGGGCTGTACTGTTACTGCTCTGGATCCGGTGTGGTTTGCAGCAACCAAGGAGACTGGGCTGCCTCAGGCTTCGTGCCTTGAGGGCCTTCTGTTGCATGTGGAAATGGAGTTGAGAGCTGCCATGTGGCCTGCAATGGTGGGGAAGAAACCTTGGTTAGGGCTGATAAGAGATCATACAGTCCCCATGCTTCCCTAAGTCCCCCTTCATCTTTCTGTACTCACTTCAGCTCCTGCTGTACCTCTGTGTGTCAGACCAATGCAGCAGAAGCCAAGGGCACAGGAAAAACAGGTATTAGGAGTGTCTTCATCCTGTGCTGCATCTCAGCACGTCCTGAGATCAGGAATGGCAGGGGGGAGAAGCACAAAAGAGAATGGGAGCCTTGAGAAATTTTCCCTTCTCCCTGCACGGGTGGGGGAAAGTCAGCACCAGAGTTCAGCTTTTGCAGAGAAAAACTGACTCTTCTCCAGTGACCACTATTTATCTCTGCCTACTAATTCTGTTTCTTACTTGTAAATTTAACAAGTCGTGTGATAGAGAAATTAAACTTGCATGAGTTTTGACATAGCCTAAGTTCACTCAGAGCTCTCTCCAAAAACCATTTTCTGGTTTTCTATAGCATTGAAGTGAAAGATGATATGCAGTGGCTCAGCACATAATTCATCAGTTTGATATTTTTGACTTCTTAAAACCCCAGTACTTTGTCCTTGTTCACTTCACTAATTTATTATAAAACCTCTAATGGTAACTCTTAAGCTTGAGACCATTTAATATTATTTTTTCTATTAGGTGTATTCCCAATATAGGGCCAAATCTGCTCCTGCCAAATTTGAAGTCTGCTCTAAGCCACTGATGTTACATATAGTGCTGTGACCATAATGGTACAACTTGGTATGACTGCTCTTTATTTATAGGGTGAGGAAACAAGTATTAGCCCATTGATTAAATGTGAAGCACTGAAAACAGAATATTGATTTTGGTTGAATCTTTATGCTGAGGTCTCAGTTCTGAAGTAAAATCAGAGTGGGTGGTCTCTGGCATCTGAGCATGTTCCAGGAACTCAAATCTAAGCTGACCAATTTAAACTTAAAGTGCTGTGAGGAATCTTTGTACAAGATGACATGAGAAATTTTTTCTTTTTGTTAACTGTGACTCCAGGAGATGTGGAAAATGTGGTGTTTTAAAAATGAGGTAACCAGTAACAGTTTGGAGAGCTGACTTGATTTCCAGGGATTGGTCTAAATACTGCCCTTCCCCCCCATTATCTTAGTCTTTTCCTCATTAAAAAAATCACAACTTTGTAACACAAAGTGTCTGCTGTGATGAATAAACAACCTATTTTGTAATTCACAGATCATTTAAACTCTAGCAATTTCTTATTAATCTTGATAGCACAGTTGACACACCAGACAAGTATATATAAAAAAACCTCTTCTGCTTAAAAAATATCTGGTAGATGCAGAGACACATAGAATTGCTGCTAAAATCTCATTAAACTGTCATTTTTCCTTTCTACTTTTGCTAATCATCACAGCATTTGTGTAAATTGAACATTTTATCCTTGCATTTTCCTGACTGGCTTGTTCAGAGATGGTACAGTCTTACTGTGTGCTCCATTAGCTAATCATGGGAATGATGGCACTTTCATCACTGCAATGTAGCTTATTAGATAAAGCTGATGGTAATTGTGCATGTACCACCTCACTAAGTTGGACGATGTCTTCTAGAGCTTCACTCACCTGCAGTGCTCCAGAAAAGGGCTGGGGTTGGATCTGAGTGCTGACCACCTGGTCTTGGGTACTGTTGTAGGTCAGGCATAAACACTTAGCTCACTTCCTATCTTTTTTGCACCACTCTGACTAGCTTTCTCCAGAACAAAGCTTGAGTTTTGCTCTTCCAATGGTGCTCCGGAGGGCAGGGTGGAAAAAAGACTGCAAGAAAACAGTCATCAGCTATAGGCTTATAATGCAAAGCCGGCTGAGATGGTATGCTTAACTCTCCTCCTTCCCTCAGGCCATACTGGGAGATATGCAGCACATACTCTGTTTCATGCTCTGAAAATCCCTTTCTGATGGGCTGCAAAAAAAGTCTTCTCACTTCTTTATGCGCTTTGAACTGAGACACACAAAATAACTGTGATGTCATGGGACTCTTGAGAAGTGGAGCCCTGAGGAAAGCCAGAGCCAAGGGCATAGTATTGCTGATGGAGCCCTAAGATGAACATGAGCCAGTCTGTGCCAGTTGGCCTCAGGATTGGGGTCAGTCCCTAGCCCTGTCTGTGTTTAGCAGCATAGACAGAGTGTAGCGGATTGGACCCAGAGGCTATCTTTGCAGAAGTGTGCTAGGTGATCCTGTAACAAATTTATTGAGCTCCAGCAGAGCTGATGGATGCATTGACCCCACAGCTCTGACCAGATTCACTGTTTCATGGCTAAAAATCTTCCAATTTCCACCTAAATTTATCTGTGGTTAGTTTATAGGTTCTTGCATGTGCCAGCATTGCTCTTCTAGCTTTTCATATTCACTGTGGCTAACCCTTCCTCCTTCTCTGTGCACTTATTGATGACAGTTACCTTTTGAACTTCTGTTGTAAGGTTAAATAAGTCCTGTCACTCTTGAATTTTGCTGCAGTTTGGAACTTGTTGGTTTGAAATTCATCACTATCTCGGTTATCTCTGTCTGCTGCAATATACTATAGGTATCTATCTCACATCCTCAAGAGTGGATTCTGCTCAGCTAAATGTTAGGGGCAGGGTTGTGCTTGATTGAGAAATCTAGGTGCAACCTGAGCTGCTACTAAGAGAAGGCATCAAAATGTGGTAGGTAGTGCTCACCTTACCTTAGAGGATGCAAACATTTGCAAGCTATTTGGATGTTACAAGACTAGTGATGTGGATCAACTGTATTGATACTGTGCATTCCTTATGAGAGTCTTGAAGTAGATTAAGGCTCTTCCTTCTAGTTGTAGTGTATATTTAAACATATATTTGTAGCCTTGTTATGTCAGAAAGCGCAGGGTGTTTTGCAGAATGCCATTTTCCACAGCACAAAATCAGGATTTTGTTATGTTGGAACTAGCTCCAGGCTGCCAGTCATTGACAGCAGCAGGGATATGTCTGCATACATGAGAGAAATGGAAGGCGAGTTTTACTAAGAGCTTATTAAACATTTACTAAGATATTATTAAAAGCTCTTCCTGAAGCATTGTGTTCAGTACTACGTGCAGAAGCTTCTTAGTAATTAGGCAAAATTCTGTCTTTCAGAGTCAAAAGTGTGCCCTCTGTTTCTGTTAGATGAATCAGTCATTTAAAATGCTACATTTTTGTCCTATTAACGCAAATCTTCCCACTAATTCTATTTGTTGTGCTCCTGTTATGGCCTCTGTCTCCACTGTATCTAAGAACATCCATTTGACAACCAGTCTCTAATTAAGAGCTTTAAATTAAAATGACTGGCAAATTTAGAAACCTCTGAGCAATACAGAAAGTATTGAGTAAATATGCTTACAAATATTTATACAGGTTCAGATATGATAAAATATGTGCTGTGGCAAAAAGTATGCTCTAATTGAACAGTACCTGCTGTGTAAAATGAAACAAATGTTATCGGCATTTCCTTGTGTTAGGATTATGAGCTTTTTGTCAATTTTTCATAGAAATGAACACTCAACAATATTCAGGCAAATGTTAGTTTTATAGAAGCTGTTATTTTGACAGCACAAAATTTGATAAGGCACTGTGAAGAAGTGTGATGCTCTCTCTCCAACTGGCAGTGCAAAGATGAGGCTTCAGCTGGGAAGGGGATGTATAGGAGATGGTCTCCACTTACAGCCATTCAGTCTTGTCCTGCATGGATTTTTGTCCAGTTCTGGTGTCACACATCAAATCTGTAAAAAGTTTGGAGATTTAGAAACACCAAGAATAATCCCCCTTGTTCCACTTGCCCACAGGCGTAAGAAACACCTGTATTGTGCCAGGAGTAGAACCAGCTTGGAGCAGGATGGGAGAAACTGTGAAATAGGGTGGGTTAGCTAATGCTGCTCAGCTTTTGAGAGAGGCTTCCCTGGTCTGACCACAGCAAGTTTTGTGATGTTCATAAATGGGCTGAGTGGTTCCCATGTTCACTTCCCAGTTCATGAAAGAAAGCAGGGAGGCTGGGGCTGTTCCATTTTTCTTACTGCAGTCTGAAGAGCCTAGGCCTTCCAACAAAATGTAGTGCTGTTGTCTTTGCTTCTGTGCCCTGACCACAGCAACTGCTCTTCTCCAGCACACAGAGTGAGAGAGAGAGCAGCAGGAAGTGCTGGGGGCAGTGTCAGCCCAGCATCAGTGTCCTGTCTGCCCTTAATGCAGTGTCCAGCAACCATCCCTGTGCTTTCAAAAAGGTTGAAGGGAAATAGATGTCATTCTCCAAATGCCACATCCATCAACCACTTTCCCCAGTGGTTGTCACTCCAGACTCCATTCCTTAAATTAATGTTTTGATACCTTCTGTGATTCTTGCTGTGTTCAGTGTCAGAGATCCAGCAAGTAAAGGATAACAAAATTCCTAGTCTGGCTCAGTTAGTAATTAATAGCATTAAAAAGTCATTTTTCATTGCCCTTCCTCTGATTGCTTCTTTAAAGTTATGGTGGTCCCAAGCATGCTCTTCATCAAGCATGTAAGCCTTTAAACAGTACTGAGCACTTCGTCTAGTCTTACGGTTCTTATAAAATTGCTAGTCAGAGCACGTTTAGTGTGTGGGAAGAGTACTTCTGACTCTGCAACCTACTGGGAACATGTTCATGTTAAGTGTTCAATCCTGAAAAATTACCATTTATAGGGTAAGTAGGAGTCTTATTTACAGGTGGGCTTAAGGATGAGTACTACCTCATCTATGCAACGCAACCCAGCATGCAATGAGAAGAGATACAAACACTACCAATTAATACTACTAGTAATGAAGCAGTCATTCATCTGTTTTTTTCTTTTTCCCCCTCTCATGAACATAGTAGCAGGTGGTGGGAATGTCAGAGCACACATTTAACTTTTTGTTGCATGGTTATTTCTTCAGCTAATGAAGCCTTTTGAGAATACTTTTCAAGCCACTTTTCCAGAATGGAAACCAGTGTTGTGGACTTGATGTTATGTTGGCTATATGTGAATATTATTTTTTTAAAAACCCAAAACTCTGGAGCCCCACATAGGGTATTGTAAAAATTCTTAGTTCTACTAGTCTGCTTAAATATACAGTTTTCAAAGTTCTGTGTACTGTGCACCTGTGAAAGGTTATTTTAAATTAGCTTCTTACTACCTCAGAGAGAACAATTTGTAACTATTAGCAGGGGCTCTTAACTGATTAGAAAACTTCATAACCCACAAATGTAAACTAGTTAGTCATTAACAAGAGGGATTTTGGACTTCTGGATTTATTTTCTATCTCTCAAAAAAGCTGGACAGATCTCTAGGAAAAATCTGGGGATAATAGACCTATTTTACCTAGTCAGTGCCTATCCGTCAGAGAGAGGTGAATGAGTGAGAGGGAATTAAAAGTGATGGGACAAAGCCTAAAAATACTTGCCTGATGCCAATACCTTCTTAAGGGCCATCTGGCATAATATCCCTTTATAAGCAGCAGATGTCTAGGGAGATATATAAAACAAAGACACATGTAATGATAGCTCCCTAGAATATACTTTTAAATCACAGCAACTGAGACAAAATGGTTTGGTATTTAATAGCCCAGTAGACTAAAAAAAAGTAATACTGGATGGAAAAAGATGACTTCTGGAATCTGTGCAAGGTTCTGGTCCTGCACTAATTTCTGCAGTAAGTTCAATAAGAAATACTTGGTTAGGCTGCTGCGCACATGAAAAACCTACCTCCTTTTCTATCTGAAATGGAAACCTGCTGGGTTTGTTGGAGACTTAAGTATTTTTTGTCTTTGAATGGCTAGTCTCTCTTTCTTACTGCTGTCTCTGTGTCTTCTGTCCACATGAGAGAAGTTAAGAACTTCAGACTGTGTTAAGATGGTCAGGATGCAAAATTTATCTTTTCCCTTGCTCTAGCTGATTATCTTCTATAAGTTATTTTTGGCCTGATCTTGTTTTTGCTTGAGAAGAGGTTTGTTGTTGAAGGTTTGTAGAAGTCTGCCAAAACAACCTTTTTCTCTCATTAGAGCAGGAAGGAAACTTGTTGCAGTACTAATAATGAAACTTGTCTGGTTTTATGGCTGAAGATTTCTGAGTTTTAGTGAAGGAAAAATACTTACTGAAGCAATTAGCTTTGTTTCTCTTTTAATTTTGGGAACCTTTGAAAACATCCTTCTTTCTGGAGACCTTCCATATTTTAAACTGCTGCCTAGAATACAAATATATTGTTCAAAGAAACTTAAAAGTGATGTTTCTGTCCAGTTGACATAACTCCTGGTTCCAGTTGTGGAAATAATGTCACCCTCTTTTGCTCAATCCTCTGTAACCCCAGAAAAATAATTCTCTGACTATTTATTGTAAAGGCTTTGTAAGATTGGTGCAACTCAGTAATATACTTGGAGTTCAGCATATTTTCTGGATTTTCTAAATGTGCAGGTTCATATAAATGCTTCTCTTGTACACGTAATGGCATATGTTTAAAATACAGCGTGACCCAATAGCAGTTGCACTAGAAACAGTAATAATAATAAAAGAAGCCTTAATGTGATGGTGCTTGGCTCTAGGTTGTTTTTTTCCTTTTCAATTTCCTGGGTTTTGTGTTGGTTTCTGGCTTTACTGGTTATGGGAAGGTATGTGGACAACATAACATGGGCATGGTAGAAGCCAATACTGAGCTTTCTTTAGCAAGTGTTTGGTCCTTTGTGACTTGTCTGCATGGGAAAATTTGTGTGCTCTAAGTTAGGCTGTAAATTTGTACTGCATTAGCTGTTATATAGAAAATTCCACGTAGACAGTGCATACGGAAAACATTTCTATTCAGCAATGATTCCTGCATGTTGAAGGTACTGCACTCCATTATTTGTGTGGTGAGATCATTCGCACAGAGGGCAGCATACAGTACCAAGTTTACTGTGAAGTTTTGCTGTGAAACTTTGTCTGTTTGAATTTTCACATGGGTGCAAGGGGGAGGAAAACTACTTTAAAAAAATTCATTCTTCAAAACAAGCAGTGGAAAAACTCTTAATGTTGTCTGCACATGCAGGTCTCTAAATGATCTCAAACCCACACCACACTTCAGCATCAGTTTAAGAAGTCAGGGCAGTAGTCAGTTTCTTAGTAGATAGGTATATAAATTATGCAACTTGCAGTTATTCCTAGGAGTAAACAGGAAGTTCTTGCAGAGAGCCTAATGTTTTTTTTCAGAGCTTCATTGTGGATGACACAGAAACTACGCTCTTCTCACCTGTGTTGGTAACACATTAGATAATCTGCTGATGTGTACCTTATAAACATTGAAACCCTGAGGTGCTGTCTGTCCAGAAAAAGCTATTGTGTTTATGGTGGAATAGGGCAGGATGGTCTGTTGCTACCTAGCCTATCTCGAATCCATGGAGAAATACAGGACTTTGTTTTCCTGCTTGTGAAGTCTGGCACCTTTTAATGAGGAGTAAAGTCACTTTAATATTAAAGCTGGACGTTTTTATGGTCGAGTGTGTCTTGTGTATTCAGGGGGTCAGAGAATCCTGCAGCAGTGCTGAGCCCTTCTGAGGCCCAGAGGACAGAGCTGCTTGGTTTTACTTGGCGATTTTGCTGCCTTTAAGAGCGCATAGCGCGCTCTTACAGCCATAAGACTGTTCCTATCTGTGCATGTAAACACATAAATGAGCTGTTTTATACTGGCAATTAGATACTCCAGAGAGTTGTGAAGCTGTGAGATATTGCTTCACTAAGGGTGGTTGCAGTGGCTTGGCCCACAGCCTAAGGCTTTGTTGCCTGCAATAGGTGTTAGCAAATGGCGATGCTAATGCACTTAATGATATCATTACTAATCGGCAGCCTGGTCGGAACAATTGACCTTCATTGATCTTGGTATTTCTGCTTTTATTTCCTTCTCTGCCCTTTATGATAAGCTGTGCAAGCTGTTTGCCTTTGAAAAGATGTGAGCAGTTATATTGTAACACTTTAATTTTAGTTTGACCGATTTATTTTAATGATCAGTACTATGAATTGTTTCTTCTCTTGTTTAATCAGTGTGCCATGCCGAATTGAATGCCATCATGAACAAAAACTCAGCTGATGTGAAAGGCTGCAGCATGTATGTTGCCTTATTTCCATGTAATGAATGTGCAAAGCTCATCATCCAGGCAGGTAAGCAGTAGTGCCAGCTTGCTTTTTCAGGGTTGCAGTGCTGCCTGCTCATTGATATCTTATAATAGATGTATTTGATGTTAAATTGCTGATGTTAGATCGAAATTAATTGCACTGTCAACTTCATAAGATGCTACTTGTGGGGGTTTTTTGCATCTGAATGGTGCCAAATTTTTCCAGTGCTAATTGCATCTACTGTGATTCTAAACGTGCTTCTAATTTAGGTTTGTAACCTCTTAGACCAGGAGCTGCCAAAGAACAACACGGGCTTTGCATATAATTACTGTCAATTTTACTGTGCTCTGGCACATTGAACAGAGTAGGGCAGAAAGAAATAAACTTCTGCATGACAAAAGGTCTGTGGGGAGTATATACATGAAATTTTAATTTGAATGTGATGCATGGTACATATTTGAAGATTTTAAAATATCTGCTCATAAATGTCATAAGATTCCTATGATCCTACTTTAATTATGTCTTTCATTACAATTGTTATAAATCTGTGCCACTGCAGCAAGTGTGCTGGCCTAAATGTGTCTCCTTTCTTGAGATTAGACAGTATCTGCAGCAGGCTTCAGTTCTGTAAAAATCTCTGCTTAAAGTAGCATATATTTTGCTCATTGAGTAAAGTCATGCAGTCCCAGCATGAATTGCTGTTCTGGGGAGTGTCTCTCACTACTAATGGCCACAGGAATCTAGGAAGAAGGCAGTAAAGAGAATGCTTCTTTATTTTGGTTCTGTATGGTTTGAAATACAGAGAGGTGAAGAGGGAAAGATGATGGTATTCTGCATTTGTGCTTCATAGAATTGTCTTATTTACAGAATCAAAATCAAATGGTCTTCAAGGTAGATTGTCTGCTTGTTATCAATGTAGTCACTCATCCTTATGCACTTAGGTCAGCACTAAATTGCAATGTATTGATATTCATGCTGTCTGGCAAACACAGGAAGATGTTGATCAGCTGTGAAACGCTTGTGAATTCTCTTTTGAAGCCTTTTTATTTCTCCCCTGCCTAAGTAATTTAGGCAAAGATCATTCAGCAATTTTACAGAGCATACATTTGTGAGTAGTGGTGTACCAAGGAGTTGTAGAGCATGTGGATGAATGCTTCCTCTTCTGATTTTACGCACCAGACGTTACTATCTTTTTTCAGTGTAATTCTAACATTTTTTCTATATGACTTCTTTAGGCATAAAGGAGGTTATTTTCATGTCTGACAAGTACCATGACACTACAGAAATGACAGCTGCACGGCGGATGTTTGATTTGGCAGGTATTATATATAGGTGAGAGAGCTTTCAATTAACTTTATTTTTACTCTGGAGTGGAAGAAAAGGGGGGTGTGAAAGAGACCACCTTTAGGGCAACAGTTTTTCTTTGAGTCATGTAGCAAGTAGTGTTTGTAGATGGCTTGCTCTCTAAAAGATTCTGGGTTGATCGACTGTTGCACCATTCTTTTGTCTTGTGTGTGGTTAAATTTCAATTTCATAACGTTTGTATGAGAAAATGGTCCATCACTCATTTTGTTCCTGGAATGCAAGGGAAATTGCAAAGGGGGTGGTTGTTTGTTACATCGTACTTGGGAGAGTCCTTGTTGACCCTGCTTTGAGCAGGAGGTTGGGCAAGGTGATCTCGGAAAGTCCCTTGCAACCTGAATTATCATGTGATCATGAGTTGGGCTGAAAAAAACCAACTGATTTGGTTGTTTGTTTTTTTTCTCTTTCTGGATTACCCCATCCTCATTGAAACTTCAGTATCTTTTTGTTGCAGACTATTTAAGAAAGTGTCAAACAAGCTACCTGTAATTAATTCTTGGTGCATATAGCTGTTCGTCTTCTTTGGTTTCTTCTAAGCTTTTTTTTTTTTGGTGAGAAAAGTGTAAAACTTGGAATATTTGCCCTAAAGTGATGGTAATCTGAAAAATGCTTCAAGAGTGGGGTTTTTTAAGACACTGACAGAGATACCTAAAGACAATCTGTTCAACAGCCACTTTGATAGGAGTAACATGCTGTGGTTGAGGCTAATTATGCAGTCAGGGAGACTTTGCAACCCTAAAAAGTTTTACAGTATTAATATAAAGACTTTGAAAAATTTGCAAACATAACAATTCTGACAGATAAAATTTTAGGATGAAAGGTACCTACTGGGCTAAGAAACATCCATGGAAAAACACAGCAGTACTTGAAATTCAGTTTTAGTCCTTCAGTGTATTTGCTGTCTACTAAGACTGTTTGACTAAGAAGCATAAATCATTCTCTTGCAAGTCAAATCTTGTAACTTCTCCAGGGTGAGAAATGTTTCTTGCATTTCAGATTGCTATTCTGAACAAAGCATTCAGAGTTTCTGTGGTCAGCAGCATGTGCTTTCCTCTGTTGACTGTTACTTATCGTTGTATCGATTGCTGAGGATGTAGGTGGTACTTAATGAATCTCTTGAACTGAACTGCAGAGCTTAATTAGGCACTAAATCCACACTATTTGCATAATCTTTTGTTTACTGGTAGACTGGAAAATGTATGCTCAGTCCCCATATACCTTCCTTGCTAATTGCTGTAGCAGATGCTCTAATGATAATAAAAGGAAACATTTTCTGGCAGTATTAATTTTAGAGTTCTGAAGTTACAATTTTTAAATTATTCCCTCTTAACTAGTTTGGGTTTTACCCAGCATGGCATAATGTGAGCTATTCTCCTTGCACAAAAAATATTTTAATATTCTGACACAAAATTCGAAAGTGATTTTCTAAAACTTGGCAGGAAAAATTTGATCAAAATATCAATATTATCAAAACATATTATAAAGATCTCTTATATATGCACGCATATATATATATATGCAGTATATTTAATTTTTTTTCTGGGTACCTATATCTCTACCTACATCTTAAAATATGTATTAAAATATTTGAAATACTAATATATATGAACAAAACTCCCAGACCTGGTAACATGATGCCACCACCTGCAGCTAAGTTGCTAAAAGTCCTTTGACTCCTGGGTAATTTATAAACTCCAATAGCTGAAGAATGTGCAGGGTAACCCACCCCATGTGTCTTTCTGTCTTAGTCTTTCTTGTCCAGGTTTCTCTCAGTGTGGTGCACTATAATTGGCTCCCACAGAGAAGAAAACTATGTGAATCCAAGGATATGTTTTTTGTGGTTTTTTTATTCCTTCAAAAATTTAGCTGGAACTAAAGCAAGCAAAATGTTTTAACTACTTACTAATATCTGTATTTTTCTTTTTTTTAGGGAATTCAAGCCAAAGTGTAACAAGATCATCATCGACTTTGATTCAATTAACAGCAGACCAAGTCAAAAGCTTCTGTGAATTATGGCTCATTAAGTCTTTAGAAGAGAGTGATTATCCTTTTATAAAAAGCTGCTAATGCCTTTCATCTTGAAGTTACTTGCAACTTTTTTATGGTTTCTGTAGCTAAAGTAGACTTGTAAGAAATCCAAGGCATAAAATGTCCCACTCACTTCATCTTGTCATGTGGAATCTGAATCTGCTTAAAATTTTTTATGGGTTTTTCAAAACTGCTTAAAAAGTGGAGACACGTAGATGAAACAATGTATGTAAAGAAAACTGTTCTGATTCTTCCTGTATTCATCACCACATGCCCTGATGGGCTGTCAGCATAGATTGAGACTCAGTTTAACAGTGGTACTTGTAACCAGTAGTAGGTTGGAATATGCTAATGTATGTTGATCTCTCTGTTGGATATGTGGATCTTAACAGTTGATCCTAATAAAGAACAAAAAATGTTATCCTTGCAAATGCTAATCTTCCAGCTAGCATAACACTAATATTTAAAAGGTTTTGCACCTTTAAGAATGTGTGGTATTCTGCTTGTGTTTCCCAAAAAAAGAAATTCTGATTTTTTTTTTCTTTTAATTCCTATCTAGCATTGCCATACCTGGGGAGGGGTGAGAGAAGAAACTGTTCTGAGAATTGCCCATGCCTGACTGAGCTTTACAGGTGCTTTCAAATCCTTGTTTTTCCCAGGCGTCCAGAATTGAAGGGCCTTGAGGGAGTAAATAATTTGGCTCTTTACCTTTGGGACTCTTATACTGAGTTTGTTTGCATGTGTGGAAGAAAATAATGTTATTTGTCTAAGCTGTTTCTAGATAATCCAACATAGCTCAGTCTTAGACTCCACCTGTAAGGTAACTGAATCATTTCTTGTCCTTTGAGAGAAATTGAAGATATTCAACCCATATCCATATCTGTGCCAAAAGATGTAATTACGGTGTTAGCTTGTTTCCCAGTGCTGACATAGTATCCCAGTGCTGACATAGTATCTCCATTTTCATAAATGTTGCCTAAAATAATATTCTTTTTAATTTTATCTTGAGATCTGGGAATAGATTTGAGTTCCTTTTCTCTAATTTGATTTTTAAAAATTAAATATGCCTAATGGCTTTGTTTAGATAACACTGGTGGTTGTTTGTTTTTTTTGTTCTTGTTGGGTTTTTTTTTAATGTGGTTATACTTCAATGAGCTTTTATTTTATCTACAAAAGCTTTGTTTCATATTTTGGGACATTATGTAATTTGGCTTCATACCAGTATTATTAAAGTCTTATTAAAATCCACTACATTGAAGTAGACTCATTATTATAATATTAAGTCATGCACTTGGCTCCAGAGTGCTGCTGTTTTTGCAATCATATGGAAAGCATATTTTGTGCATTTGTGATATTACATAAAGTATAATGTTCATGAACCATTTGACTACTAAAGGGATCACTGTAATGTATTATGTGTCCATTTGTAAGATAATTTCTGAGTTTCTTTTTCCTACAACTGTTTTCCATGTCAAAATTGGTCTGTGGCTTAGTGCCAGAAGAAGAAATTTGCACATATGTGTGTGGGGGGAGCATGAAACCTGAAAAATTACTTTAATAAAATGTCACTAAGCTGTTTAAGCACATCTTTTTCTTTGGTCTGAATTAGTAAGTAGAAGAATTTTGAGTTATACATCTCACAACAGAACAGAGGGTAGAGAGGAAGCAGAATTTTTGGGTTTTGCAGCAAAATTGCTGTTTTCTTCATATATAATTGATAATCTAAGTTCAGATTTAAAATATATATGCATTGTGATTTGAGTTACTTTAAGTATTTCATGTTAGCCCTTGGATACTGTGAGTAGATAATGTGCATCAAAACTTAAAAGTTTTTTGAATCAATGTCCAGATGTTCTTAGGAAAAGTACTTTTTCTTGTATAAACTTTTCTTCCCCCGGAGTTTCCTGGTTGTGTTACAAAAAAACAGTACTGGAGAAAAGGATAAGATTTTAGAGTTCTCCTGATCAGGTTTTTATCTGATAGAGGCACACATACAAGATATCAGAGAAAGGTCAGTTGGTTCAGGCTAGTATGTGGACTTTAATTTCCAGGGCAACTTTTTGGAAAGGGAAAAACATATGTACAACTCTTGAGACAGTGTGTGCTTAGTTTGAGGGTAATGTTTGAGAGCATATCTTAAAAAAGTTTTGATCCTTAGTTCATGCATGTCCAGAACTCTGGACACTTCTCAGGTCTTTTAATGGTTCAGGAGATAGTGCTCTGACTTCCAAATGAAGAACAGTTAATGGAAGAAACAAAGGAAACAGCTAAATATAATAAACTATATTTCTGCTCCTGAAGCTCAAGTTTGAGATGAATAGAACATTTTGGACTGGAAGGATTTCTAGAGGGTATTTAGTCTTTCCCCTTGCTGAAAGCACCGTTGAATTCCAGTTAGATCCAGTTGCTGAGGCCTTGTCCAGGTGAGTGTCTCCAAGAAGAGAGATTCTTCAGCCTTTTGGTTATCCATTCCAATGTGTGACACTCACTCACACTGCTCTGTGACAGGCACTGCAACAGGATCCATCCAGTGGATGTGAGGATCCAGGTGGATCCTGTTCTTTCAAGCTGATCCACTCAGCCAGCAGGGAGTTCTGTTCCTGGTGCAGTACTCAAGTTTTCATCAACTCATTCCTCCAGTCACTGCTCTAGCTGGACTTTGAATCACTGGCTCTTTGAGCTGATGGTTCACCCAAGAGAAGCTGCACGGGTTCTTTCGTGGCTGCCAGCACCACTCCCATGGTAAAACCACCCCACTGCCGAGGGAAGGGGAGGTGACTGCAGGCTCAGGCTTCATTAGGGACTGCTTGAAAAACCTGGTACAGCAACCTGAAAGGAGACTCTGGGGGGCACTTTAGGAGTTACTTTGGGACCATTAATTGGAAGAAGTCACATTCAATAGAAGGCTGAGATCCTGTCCAGGTCAGTATTACTCTGTCTTAACAGTTAAATCTAAATCTTGCCGTTATCTAGATTTTCCTTATAAATATTATTCCATTCCCTTGTCAGAAAACCTAAGGAATTGGCAGTCTTATTTACATAAATTGCGTTTATGAAAGAGTGGTTTCAGAGGCTGGCATACTGAGTAAAAGGATAATCTGCACCTTTGAAGCTTTGATCACTGACTGCATTTTATTGCTTTGTATATTAGGAACGTTTTCACAAAGATAACAAAAAGTGTGGTGTGACCAGTACAGTTGTTCTGATTTCTCAAATAGCCTATGATAACACTGTCAATAACTCTGCATTGCTCAGACTGAAAGCTCTATGTACCTAACTGCAGAAGCTGCAGCAGTTCATCAGCCAACAAAATTAATCTTGCGGGGATTTTAAGCTGTTGACAACAAGAAAAATGAAGATTCTGGCTTGCCACCCTTGGCTTTTCCCTCTGAAGATGGGTCATAGGAGTCTCTGTGCAAGTGACTAAGGAGGGACCAAGCTCAGAGGACTCACCTGATGCCCCGAAGCAGCAATTGCAGGGGGCTGGGGCTAATTCTCACCTGGTGCCTGGGATAAGTTTATGAACTGCAGCTGGGGCTGTGGGGAGCAGGTGGGCTTTAGGGAGCCAGGAAATGGCTGTGGAGCAGCATGAGACTCATAAAGGAGCAGCCAGCAGTGCTCTAATAATCCAGCAGGGCTGGTTTGGGTTGCTGCTGCACTGGGAGCACTTAAGAATGAAGTACAGAAGTGACCACAGCTGAAAGGCCATTTATTTGCAGCTGTTTCTTCTCAGTTGTAGGTAAGAAAAGGATTTATATAATAGAGGGCTGAAAGTGTGAGGTACTAAGTCTTTCTCTCTTCAGTGGTGATAGCTCAAAGGGTTTGCACCACTAAAGCTTCCTGTAGCAGATTTATCTCCCCTTTAAAATCCACGTTTATCTAATGTAAAACTCTCTCTGATTTAAGAACAGAGGGGTAAAACTTGTTTCAAGTGCTTAGTCTGCATCTGCTTCGTGTTCTTAGCCTTGAGAACTACTGAAAGGCACAGTGGAAAAGCATTGAACAGAACTGACTGTCTGAGAAACCCTATATGAAACCTTTAAATCCACATTCCCTTCCTTGTACACTGAATGCACGTGTTTACTTTCTCTGGTTCGAAGGAAATGAGTGAGAGGGGGAAAGGAAAAAGAAAATCATGAACTGTCTCTGTCTCATTCAAAAAAACCACTGCCTTCCTGGCATTTACTGCTCAGTTAAACAGCAGTGAAAGCTTTAATGAAGCATGTGGTTAATCAGGCTATGGAAGAGTGCAGCACTCGATTTTTTAAATTTTTTTTTCCTGCAGTAAGAGTTTAATCGCAGCAGCTTGCTTCCTAACATTGCTCATCTTCAGGAGCAGTGGATTTATGTCATCTGAATGCTTCAAAGACACTGATGCGGCTGAGCTTTGAACCCCTTCCCCGCTGAGGAAGTATCCCAGGAGGAAGGAGCCTTGGGCAGCTCCATGCCTGGAAGGCACCACCAGATAATTGTGGCGGGAGGGCTGCTGCCTGTCACTCCGAATAACAAACTAGAAGGGCACCATCTTTCTCTGAACTGTGCAGCAGAAGGGCAACACTTAAAACGGAGATATATGTGACAGGGTACATGAATTACAGTCACTTGTTTTGTGCATCTATCTGGTTTTTTGCTTTTTTCTTTTCATAAGGAATTAAGGAATAGGGGTTGGAATGGGAAACTGCTACTTCTATCTCTTATGCTTTAAGATCTGTGCTGGAAAATCTTGCCCCTGACAGGGCACTCCCCCTGCCAAATATGAGGCAAAAGAAGGAAAATCAAGCTCGATGTGCTGGATTTTTAGTTGTTGACATTATTTACTGTGCTCTTAAAAAATCCTGCCCTGAGAAGAATGAGAGTAATGTGCTCCAGGAGCAAAATATGCATAATAAAGAAGCAATTGCCTGTGGTTTCCTGGGATTTCTTGCTCAGTTCTGCACCTCCCTATTCCTCCATTGTTTCAAGCTAATGTGTAGTTCAATTCTGCCATGCAAATATTCAGGAAGGCTCCCCGCACCAAAGGAGAGGAAACGAAATGTATTCAAATCCCTGCTTCAGAGGCATAAGTTGTGTCTTGGTTTGCCAGAGACCTGGGTACATTCTTTAGCTGGCTGTGTGACTCTGCTGTTGCTGCTTGTTGACTCGTGCAGAAGTCTTTTATGTGGCATATCTTGTTGTGAGAGGGTTTTTTTTCCCCCACTGTTCAGTCAACTCTGACTGCTAATCAGAATGTTGCTGGGTAAACAGGACTGATTAAAATTAAAATTTTAATTTTGTGTTGTAAACAATACGACACTTTAATATTTTTTCCTGTTATTAAAGATACTACTAATAATGCATCTAGTGTTTTGTGGTACAGTTTTCACTTTTATTTCTTGAAGCACTGACAAGTTTTGCTTAAGAGCTTCACATTTAGATGCCAGGATTTTATTTTCCATGTATTCCCTTTTTTCAAGGATGACTGTACTTAATTATATTGGATATGGATATCTTTTGTTTTCTTTCTTTTTTTTTTTTTAATCTCATAGGGAAGAAATGTTTCTTTGACATCTGGAGACATCACACTGTAACAAACAGCCATGTCATGACTACCTCAGTCTAATGTGAATCTACTTGTTACTGTAACATTGCTTATCTAGCTTCCAGAGGAGAAAAACCAGCAGCTAATTAGGTGTGGAAACACTGTAAAAGAGTGTTGGTCGGTGCTTGGAGACTCGCCTTCCGGGGAACGACAGGGAGACTGAAAAGTCCTCGACAGCAAAACAAATTTGTGATGGGATGTTGAAGTCTGGGGATGAAAGGAAGAGAGAAAAGGAAGTGTGTGCTTGCATAAGAGGTCTGTTACCTATCAGGCTCTGCAAGGTCAAAGGAAGCTTGTCTGGATACAGGATAGGTGGAAAGAACCTCCCTGTGATTTGGAGAAAAAAAACTGGAGGAAGAAGTAGGATGGAGAGTCTGAGTGCATCAGACAACCACGTTCTAAACTCAAGGAGCTTTTCAAAGCAGCTAGGGAACATCTATGTGATTTGCCCCAATTGAGCTCAGAGACACTTCAGAGACCAAGTCAGAGAAGTGGGTATTTGCTTTATTCGGTGCACCGGATGTGTGGGAATTGTTTCCACCAAACACACTCACCAGTGCCTACAAAGGCACAGTGTTATAGGTAAAATTCATTAATATTCATTACATTCCCCAGGATAGGAGTGGTTTTACAAATTACTTCTCATGAGTCATTAATATTACTAGCGATTTCTTGTGCTCAATGGCAAAAGGATTCCTTTTGCCCCCTTTTATCTTGATAAGATTAAGGGAATCCACAAGGCCAGAACTGACGGGCACCATGCTGGTGGAAAGGGCAAAAGCTCAAAGAAACAAGAATGGTTGAAGTGCAAATAGATCTGGGTTTTCTATTTGACCACTCCTTTCTCATATGCCAAAAATCTGTTTCTCTTGTGCTAACTGGAGTAATTTTCTTGTGAGGTGTCAGAGACTGAAATGGTTCATGCCTCAAACATTGATATAAAGTTTTGCTCATTATAACAAAAAAGTATATAAAGAAGCTACAATCAAAGAAGCCTCCCTGAAGATGCCTGACTAGGACTTTGGACAGAAACTCAAACTGCTGAGTTTAGATAAAGGGAAACCTGTTGTTCAGTCATCTCAGGCTGAGGGAAAGGAATGCATACACAAAGGCCAAAGCCACCAGCTGCCCTGAGAATCATCCCTGGCTGAGTTTGGGGTGGGGGCAGAGCACAGCTCACAGAAGCCAGGTTGGCACAAACTGGCCCAGCTGTGGAACCCCCAACCCCACAGGCCACATCCACAGGACCTTCACGTGAGAGGCAGCTGAGGGAGAGTCACAATCCATCACAGACCCCCCAAAGTGCTAGGCCTGGCACCACAGGACTGCAGGTGATGCAAGCAGAGTCTGCTGCTAGAGGCTGCCCCCTCCCCCGGGGGACATGCCTGGACATTGCCCCTGGCCTGACTGTATATTAACCCATAGCACCCTGTGCTTTTGGGGGGACCACCACCACCACCAAGAAGACCAGCTGGAGACGATCAATGCAACATCGTTGGGATCCATGGATGGTGATATTTTCTCTTTCCCAATTTCTGTCCCCCCCACCTCTTTTCCTACTTCCCTTTTTCTCTCTTTTCCCCCCTCTCTCATATTTACTATCAAAACCCATACTATTGACTGGCATATGGTCTCATGTGCACCTTAATTCAGGCAGAGGTATTTCTAAAGAACCTTAATAATTGGATCATAACATGAGGCTGACAGGTTTCATAAGTGCTTCTAGCCCAGCAACCAAGAGATCACTGCAGAGCACTAGAGTGTGTGGTTGGTTTATGGGAGTACACTGAAATTCCTGTGAAGGTTTGATGTAGCTGGACTACAGCCCCTGCTCCAGGGAGTCCCACAGACAGAGACTGGGGGAACTTCAAAGGAGAGTGACTTTATCCCACCGAGTCACATCTCTACTCGGAAAAAAACCTAGTCAGCAGATTTCACGGTGCAGTGGTCCCTGGTGATTTCCAGGTGTATGCTTTGACTACTGCTGCCTCCTCCCCTCCCTGCTCTCTTGCATCCTCTCATTGTCTCTTCCTCCTGACCCCATCACCTCCTCCAGAGCCTCTTTACCTTCAGGAATTTCTGCAGAGATGTGAGCAAGAGGGCTGTATGGCAGAAGTGGCATGGACATGGCAGAAACAGTACGGGTCATTGTTCACCTGGCAGGGCTGTAGGGCTCTGCTCCCTCCGTTCCCTTTCCCTGAAATATGTTGTCTTGCAGCTGTGGCTGCCTCTGCAGGGTCACGTGCAGAGAAGACTGGGAGCCATGGTGAGCACCTCCATCTGAGGGACACTTCTCCTCTCCTAGGGCAACACCATGGTTCAGGTAGGATGGCTCTAGAAATAGGATGTCCCTACTAGTCTTCATTTCTCATGCTGGCTCATCTTCCTGTTGGAAATGCTCCTGTGTGAGCGTGGGTGAGCCAGGTCACTCCCCAGAAGGATCCATCTGCCTGAGGCTGGACCTTTGGGATCCTAGGCACATTAGGACTGACAAACCTAGAGAGAGGTCACTGATCATAGAACAATAGACACATTAAAGTTGGAAAAGATCTTTACGACCATGAAGTCCAACCATCAGCCTAGAACCAGCACCACCATGTTCACCATTAAACCAAGTCCTCAAGTGCCATATCCACTTGCTGTTTGAACACTTCTAGGGATGGTGACTCTACCACTTCCCTGGCCAGCCTGTTCCAATGCTTTACAACCTTTTCCATAGTTTATTTCCCCCCAATATCTAGTCTAAACCTTTCCTGGCACATCTTGAGGCCATTTCCTCTTGTCCTGTCACTTATGACCTGTGAGAAGAGACAAAACCCTACCTGGCCACAACCTCATTTTAGGTAGTTGAAAAGAGCAAGGTCTCCCCTGAGCCTTCTTTTCTCCACACTAAACACCCCCAGATCCCTCAGTGCTCCTCATAAAACTTGAGCTCCAGACCCTTCACCAGCCTCACTGCCCTTCTCTGAACCCACTTCAGTACTTTCTGTCATAGTGAGGGGCTCAAAACTGAGGACACCATGTGAGGTGTGGCCTCACCAGTGCCAAGTACAGAGGAACAGTTACTTCCCTGATCCTGCTGGCCATGCCATTCCTGATACAAGCCAGGATGTTATTGGCCTTCTTGGCCACCTGGGCACACTACTGGCTCATGTTCAGCCAGCTGTCATCCAGTACCTCCAGGTCCTTTTTCCACCAGGAAAAATGTCTGGGATGGTTCTTGCTGTGTGGCATAATGAAATGGTGTTTTCATACATTTGGGTTGAAGAAAAACCTTAATAGGCTGATCCCACTCTTCACTCCCAGGCAGCTCCTTTTCTGTTGATGATAGCTTAGAGTGCAAGAAAAGCTGGACATGTCCTTTGCTGTGCGCTAGGTAGGCTGAGTGTGCATATTCCCCTTGCAGCTAAGATGAATACAGTACTACATATTTCCTGTTCATGACAGAAAAAATGTGTGCTTAACTATCCTTTAAGTCAGCAGGGCTAAAGCTAACAATGTACTTACATCCTTTCCTGACCCAAGGTCTATAAAGAGATGGAGCCTGATGTCCCTAACGGCATTCAAATATCTCCTTTCTGACAAAGTCTGAGAAAACACAGCTTTACAGTTCAGTAATAAATATTCCAATTTGAGATTCTGCCCTCAAGTGGGGCTACACATTACCTGGATTGATTTTAAATGCACTTTTAGCTTAGACTGAAGCAACCAAGGTGTTCTTTTACACAGCCTCGGTGGGATTGGGAATGGACTGGGGAAGAGCAAAGGAAAGTTGTTTCAGGTCACAGTTTTCTCAAATGGGTAACTTCCTATAAAAGTCAAAATACCTGTGTGGAATTGGAGCTTCACTTTTGTTTTACTTCAACCGCTTTTTAAGGTTAAGGCAGAATTACCAGTATCAGGCATGCAGAACTGACTGACTTCACCTCAGGCAGAGGAGGAATATTGAATAAGATGAATGATGGTTCTGAGAATCTGGCATTCAAGAGAGAGCAGGTCATGCGTTCACACACCCAAATGTGTTCTCTTTCCAAAGAAAAATCTCCAAAAGAGAGAGGGCAGATTCTGATAATATCTGTGGGGAATTTTTTTGTCTTTTCTTGGTTTTATTTTTTTTTATCCCACAGAGAGTTTCTGGTCTTGGTGCTTAAAACTCTCTGGCAGTAATACTTAAGAGTTTCCTCACTCTTGTGGTTTTACTGACTACAGAAAAAGAGTCCTTTCCAGGATGCATGCCTATACACATGTAGCAGACACCTCTGGTCCCCACTCTCCTCTGTTGTGCTGCCCAGGAATGCTGGCAGATTGGGTAGTAACATTCAGATGTGAGCAGCGGGCACTGCAAAAAGCATGTCAGCCTACACGGGTTGTCTGTTCTGATTTGAAAAAATCTGTTGAAGGATGCAGCAGGGGAGACAGGCTGTAGAGAGGAACTTAGGAGGCCAACATCTAAAAAGGGAAGCCTCTCAAAAGAGCCAGGAGTTGTGTTTAAGGAAGGCAGATTGATCTCCTTGATGTCAGGCAATGAGACTTGACAGATGAGCAAAGTTTAAAAAAAAAAAAAAAGTTTATCTCTAATCCAGAGATAATGTTAAGACCACTGAGAAGTAGAGAATGAACAGAAATTGCATACTTGGGGCCTTGTCCCTATGTGTTGCAGGACACATGAATGAAATTGAATTTCAGTTTCTGGGAGGAGATTACAAAACTGCAGGACAATACCTGCCCTGGGGGATGAGCAGTAGCCAACCTGTATTGCCCCAGCCTGATATTTGCAGTGAACCTTCTGTGGCAGAAGGGAGAAAGTTCTCCCTCTGCTTGTGCTGAGGCTTAACATCCATGTCTTCTCAGCTAGCGCATGGGCTTGCTGGCAGGAGTCCTTGTACCAGGACTGTGCCTCTGTGGTTAGTGCTCTCTGGTGGGACCCCTCTCTGCTCCCAACCCTGCCTTTGACTCTGGCCATGTTTCTTGATCTCATTATGTGTGTGTGTGTTTCCTTCCCTGTGAAACATCTCCTTTGCTTTGAGATACTGGCAAGAAGGATCATAGAAAACAGTGAAGGCTTTCTAGTTACGACTCTCTTCCTGCATCTGTATGGGTTATGCACAGTTCCACTACATCAAAATATTGCAAGGTCTTGCCTGTGAGTAACATCAGGGTTCCTTGGATAAATGGACACTACATTCCCTCTGCCTACTCTGCCATTTGCTTCTGGATATTTCTTTTCTGAGCTAAATTGAAATCCCAGGGTCATAGTCTGATCAAGCACAAGTGAAAAATATTTTTTTGTATAGTTACAAAATGAGAAAACTTGTTCATCCAAAACCTGTTACAAGAAATGGTTTTAAATGAAAGATAACATAGTCTTCAAATAATTTTTTAAAAGTCCCAGGTATCAAAATCCACATCAGACAGTGAAGAAACTCAGTCTTCTGTAGTTGTTCAGGCACACTGCATTAAATGCTGCACCTACTGATGAAACAAATAGATTTTGAAACTTGCTGTTTCCTTTTGTTATTTCTGATAGATTTTTATTTTAACTATGATTCTTTGTTACTACTCATTTTACTGAAAGTTATACCTTACCAAGACTTTTTAATGGAGAAATCTAATATTTCAATTTCTGAATTAGCAAGTCTTAAAATTTAACTTTAAAAATGCAAATTAATTTTTTTTTCTCTATCACCTTCTAAATTCCTGAGTTTTGGTCTCATTGAGTAGCAGATAATATTTGAAAGACTGAACACATTTAAATACATGGAGATATTTTTGCCAAGAGGGCTCAGAAGAAAGAGGGACTGAGTGGGTTATTTGTGTGGGTGATGAATTGATTAGATAAAGTTTTAGGTTTTGCTTATGGAGATACTCAGACGCATAGTTAAAGAATAAAGCAGCTGATTTTTTCTCTTCCTTATTCCTTATCTTTTCGTTGTATGCTTGCAACATCACATACAATTGGTATCCATGGAAATTATATCAGGAACAGCTGATGAACTCTTGGGAAATAAAGATCCCATTTTCATGCAAATATTCTAAATAGCAAAGAAGTGAGGAAGAAAAATGATTGATAAATAGAATTATTTCTGTCTTAGAATATATTTCAGTATTTTCCTTGGGGCAGCAGTAGCTTTTTGAAATTGTGTTCCCTCTGAACACAACTTTCATAGATCAGTGTGTGAGTATGCAAGTTATGAGGAAGAAAGCAAAATATAAAATAATGCACATTGATTTTGTGTTGAAATATTCTAGATACTCCTCGTGTAATTTAACTTTATTGTCAGAATACAATCCAATAACTTTAGAAGGAGCAGGCACCTTCCATTTAAAAGCTAGATTGTGAGAGAGATGAACTACTTGCTGGGAGCTGGACACTAGTGATTACTGCAGTCTTCTGTGTCACATGAAAGCTGGGTCTACATGCCCCCCTCAATAATGCACTAAAATCCTATCTTTCTCTCTGCTCTTAAATGAGAGCAGTACAGTATTCAAAAGACTGCTCTTGCTGTTGCAATTGTATTCCAAATTGTAGGATTTACCTACACTGATGTGAACATTTGCTTTCTGTTCTGCTGCCAGCACCTGTTAATGCAAGCTCCCGAAGTGGGATGGTGTTCCAGTCTGTGTATCTGCACAGCCAAGGGTGCAGATAAATTTCTTCAATTTGGCTTCCTGAATCCTGTTTCTGTTGAAAACTATGGATGGGATCTTCAGTGAAGTAGAGGTTAGTAGTATTATAACACCTAAGAGAGATAGTAATAGAGGGAAATTTTCCATAGAGAAATACAGTTTCCTGACAAAGAATCCCTCTAATACTCCATGGGTACTGTGGTGGGTTGACCTGGCTGGACACCAGGTGCCCACCAAAGCCACTCTCTCACTCTTTGCAGCTGGACAGAGGAGAGAAAACAGAACAAAAGGCTCATGGGTCGAGATATAGACAAGGAAAGATCACTCAGCAGTCACCATCATGGGCAAAACAGACTCGACTTGGGGAAATCAGTAGGATAATGAGAAAGAAAACCAAATCTTAAAAACAACTTCCCCCACCCCTCCCTTCTTTCCAGGCTTTATTTTCAGTTCTCCACCTCCTCCCTGCCAGTGGTGCAGGGACACAGGGAATGGTGGCTGTGGTCAGTTCATCACACACTGTCTCTGTCAGTCCTTCCTCCTCAGGGGAGGACTCCTTACACTCTTCCCCTGCTCCAGTATGAACTCCCTCCCACACTCAACAGTCTCAGTAAACTTCTCCAACATGAGTCCTTGCCACAGGCTGCAGTTCCTCACAAACTGCTCCAGTATTTCAGGAGCAATGTTTCAGGGATACTGAGTGGGATGCAGTATTTCAGGAACAGATGGCTCCAGCGTGAGTCCCCTGTAGGGTCACAAGTCCTGCCAGCAACCCTGCTCCAGCATGGGCTCCTCTCTCCTTGAATGTGCAGGTCCTGCCAGGAGCCTGCTCCGGCGTGGCCTTCCCACAGTGTCCCAGCCTCCTCTGGCTATGCCCCTGCTCCAGTGTGGAGACTTTTACAGGCTGCAGGTAGATATCTGCTACACCATGGATATCCATGTGCTGCAGGGAAACAGCTGCCTCCATGTGGTATTTACTATGGACTACAGGGGAATGTCAGGGGAATTTTTTGCCTCATACATGACTCTGTACTTACCTCTGTACTATGGTCATTAGAACCTCTGAGTTACTAATATGGAAAGCACCATGAGACTGTTGCTGAAAAGAAAGGTAGGAAGGGATTGATGCCAGGGACTAAAGCTGATGGGGTCTTGATCTGTTTGGTAGGCATAGCCTTCACTAGAGGAATTGTCTGGACCATCAAAACTGTCAGCAATCTAATCAAATAAACTTATCATTCATTTAGGTGGACACTTTGGTGGGGATTAGCATTGTATCAATTAACAACCCCCCCAGTTTGATGAACAAACATATAACCGCATATGACTGGAGTCATGTTCCTGAAAACTCAGGCAGTTACTATTTGGTTTATATCATGCATCACAGTTGATTGACCCAAGATTTTGGTTTGGTGTGGTCTATTTAAGATGCAACTTAGCCACCTGAAGGTAAATACCAGTGTAAAGATATTCACAGCCAATCCTTAGTAGGAAAAGCAGACAGGCAGGGAAAGAGGATCTTTAAGTCTCACTTACTTTTTCCCCCTTTTTCTTAGGTTGTGGACAAATCAAGGTCAAACATTTACCAACCAAAGTGGTACATGAGACTAATGTGTCTAAAGTGTGATAGTTTCTTTCATCAGTTGTGTCTGAGGAATGTATCACATTCAACTGTGTTAGACTTCCAGCATGAATGAGGGGTTGGTTGGGCTGATTGGGTCTTGCTCCAGGCAATTACACAAGTAATTGCCCTCAAGTCTGTGTTCCCTGCAAGTCTCCATAACCACTCTTCTGCTACTTTCCACCCTGATAAAAGAGAAAAGAAAATTACTGCATCTGGGGAAAAACCGTGTGAAACACTGAAAGTCTCTGTGAGAGAGAAACACAGGAAAAGGTTATTAAGTAGTGTAAGAGTTAGTCAATAGAACACAATAGATAAGCTTGCAATGGGATTCAGTAGATTAAAAAAAAAAAAAGTGTGACTTTTGGACTATGTAATTGAGAAGAAAGATGTTATCCTTCCTCAGAGAATTGCTCTGCAAGGTGTCCTGTGCAGCGGTAGGTGCTAAGGTCCTGTCTAGGGCAGTGTCTGCATTAGGTAATACATAGAGGGTGCTAAGATGCTTAGGAACCCAGGGATGAGGGGAGAAGTCAAAATGGGTAACCTCTTTAAATGATGCCTGAATGGCAGTGAGGTGTTTCCAAGTACTTGAAGTTATAGGAAGAGACTACTTGGCTCAGAAGCCTGTAACAAGGGACTGTTAGGGGACTACAGGACTAAATATAGTCAAATAAAAAAAATATTTGGATGAATTACATTCTAAGATTGTCACTGCAAACCTGTAACAGCAATGCAGCTTTGGGGACCAACCCATTGTAGTAAAAAAATATCTAGCTTGATTTGTATTCCAAACCAACAGATACTTGAAGATTTGGGGTATTTTTTTTCTTTCTTTATTCCTTTTCCTGCTGCAGTTCAGTGGAGTGTTGTATACATCTATATGCTAGTATATCTCAGACATGGGCTGATACAACAGGAAATGTTGGCATCAGTGTTTGCTTAGCAGAGATTTTTTTTCACACCATGTTGTCTTGTCCCTGCTATGGTGAACATGCTACCAGGGTTTCCACTGCAATCCACATCTTCAAGCATCTGCCATTTGTTGCAATACAACTTCCAGCCTGAAATTTCCCTCTTGTTTGGTCCCAGTGCAGAGCAGTTGTACATTTAAAACACTTATTTTAAATGGTTTCACAAATGTCACTTGTGTGATACAGGTCAGAAATATTGAGTATTTAATAAAAGAGCTAAATTGCCCAATTGCTTTGATAATATAGTGATTGCTGAGCTTGCCAAGTAAATAATTAATTTCGAGTATGTATTTGGCTCTTGTGGCTGGCAGCCACCTTTGTAACTGGTTGGCACTATTAGGCTAAGGCAGAAGCCTTTGAACAGATTAGCAAGCACATTAATTTTTAGCATGTAAATAATTTGCATTCTTTAAAAGGTTGTGTGTGCATTTAGAGAATAAAATACGCCCTTCTAGTCCTTCCTCACTACTCTTTTGTGTACCAAGATCACCAGGACCTCTCTGTGATCAGTGTTTGCAGTTGTAGGGGATCTCCCCATCGTTTTTAAGAGTTGTTGTGATGGCTTTCTATTGCTTCCAGAGAACAGTCATGTTCAGCTGTTGGGCAATACTCAGCATACCCCAAAAAGGAAATTTTTCTTCTCTTAGAGAGGTAGAAGTGAAAGGCTGACATTAAGGTGGTTTAGGGGCTTCTCCTCTACAGCTTCAGCTGTGAAGAGAGGAGGTCGAGCACAGCTAACGTAAGCAAGGAAGGATGCATGTGCAAGTGCTGTGTTTGGGGTTTAATCCCTTACCTGGAAATCGAAATAGACCAATTCTACTCACTTGTGTTACAAGCTGTTTTGGTAAGTCTTACCCTCCTTTTAATTTTCAATCTCTTACAAACTGGTATTTCCGTGTAAAGGGTCCCTGTCATCATTCTCAAATATGGCACTGATTAAAAAAGACCCAAAAGCAAGACAACCTCTGCTTTCCAGACTCTGGGAACTGGTATTCTCTTTTTTCTTTACTCCACCCCTCATGTGCCTGCAGATTAACAGTGCAAAATCAGAGGGAAAGAAACCAAGGACTCAATATTATCCACCTTGCCTTTGACTCTTTTCACACTCTGTCACAACCTTAATGGAATTTAAGATACTCAGAGGTATTAATGCATATGCTGTCTGTTGTTCTGAATCTTAGGGAGTCTTTTAAAAAACTTATGAATTTGTAATATAAAACAGGTCATTGTGTGAGTCAGCTAAAGCCATGCTTACTTTATAATGGATAAGTGGCAGTGAATGCAGTATAGCTTGCAATATCCAAGAGGGATATGTACTCACCTGTGATTAACCTTCCTTGGCCATTAAATGTCACAGTTGGTGCATACCCATGGAGCAGAAAGAATACATATTTGTCAGTAAAAAGGTGACTGAATGAAAGAAATCACAAAATGACATTTTTCAGTAGGTTTGTCATAACTGGAGCATGGAGGAAAATTGCTTTCTGTAAATCTTGGCCCAACAGAACAAAACACATTTCTTTCCAGTTGGGAAGCCATACTCATAGACATAATGAAAGCATTGTGAGCTCTGACTTTTGCAAAGTCTGATAGAAACCAATCTGCAATCTTGACAGATATGATCTTTTGCAGGATGCACTGTTCATTTACAGCAGCTAGAGACCTCAATTAATTTATGAACGAGGATAGCAGGCTGTGAACTCCCCAGCTCAGCCTAGGTGGAGATGTCCCTGTCTGAATTTATGTTCTGGTAATTTAAAAAGATTTATATAAAGCTTTTCTTTCATTTTGAGAGTAGATTAAAATTCTAATGGAAACCATTTGTATGCATTTGTTGAATTGAATAATATTTATTGCTGTATAAAAAGGGAAGTGAAATAAGAAAGAAATGCTGAAAAACTTAGCTATCAATAAAGTTAGTGAGGCAGGAATAAATAAATACAGAGGCAGAAAGAACCCAAACCAGAAAGTAATACTTAGTAGAACCTGCAGAAACCCCAGAGTTTTGCAAAAGCATAATGAAAGCAATTTGCACCTGTTTCTCAACAAATAGATAATGGAATGCTACCCTACCTAGTGTGCATGATCTCTCAGTTCTTTAATTCATCTAGGCAGATACTGCATGAAGAAAGTACAGTGTCATGATAGGCATACTGACTGCAGCTCATAACATGAACTGTCACTCTGGTAGGGCTGTGATTTTTTGAGGGGGATGTGACAGTCACGCAACACATTCATTCATTCCTGGAAAAACCTTTTGAAAGCTCACAGAGGACTTTAGAGCAGAAATCCAATTGCAGAAGAAGATATTATTAAGACTTATGCCTCTGAAGCCCATTAACTCATAACTTTTGTTCAAATATGACTATATTGGCTGGGATAAAGTTTTTGGGATTTTCTTTTGAAGGAAGAGTTTACAAGCACCACACAGGGACATGTGCCAGCACAACATGACTGTACGCAGCAGGAGGAATAAACTAGAAGTATGCCTGATCAGGAATTACTGTAATTTTACTTGGCAGTTGTTTTCCCTGAGCTGTGATCAATAGAGTCAACCTATGAGAGTTTTCCATGAAAAGGAGCATGTAAATATCTAAGCCATTTCTGAAAAGACTTCTTGGTGAAAGAAATGTACTTTTGTTAGCTGAAATGGTAAAGAGATTGCAGGTTCTCCTAAAGCTATTGACAGTGCACACAGATGCAAAAGTATTCTCCCTGAACGACTGAGAGCTGGGATCCTGTTTCCACATCTGAATGTAGAAGTCCAGGCAAACTGGACTGCTGGCATTGCATGATTACAATAATGTAGATAAGCTAAAGTAAATTTTGGCAAGGAATTCAACAAGCTCAGCTAACATGCTGTACAGCCATGTGCACCAGAATAAAGGGGGGGGTGTCAGAAGGGAAAGTAATGCTGAGGAAAGGGCCAGCTCTTGGTGGGATGGGCTGTGGCAGGCTACAACATGCTGATGAACACACATTCTGTAAGCTCTTGTTAGTTGATATGACGCATATTCTCCTGAAATGCTCAAACATATCTGGAAAAAACAATATCAACTAATATAATAATATTTTTCTTTGGGCATTCCTCATGCCAAATCCATGAATTTAATTCCATTGATCTCAAGATAAAGTGACTTTTGATGATAAATATCTGGATATAAATGAAGAACTAATGCAGGATATAGACATCCTAAAACTATGAGGGTTAGTTGTGATAGTATCGATGTGTTTTAAAGGCTGGCCAAATTAAACTTAGAGCCAATTTACGACATTTTTATTCACATTAAATAGTATTTTGTTTTATCTGTAATTCCATTGATGATTTGTTAATTTCTAGTAAGAATTTAATCCATGAAAACCAGACTTCACATAGCATAAAAGAATAGGAATCTCATTAAAATCAATAATATTTTCATTAATTTCTAAAAGACATAAGCCAAAAAGATGAAGTGCTATCCTTTAAAGTGTATCCGTATTTTGATAAACTTTTAAAAAGGTAAAAATTTGGCTCATTTTTCGAAGTAGTTGAGCATGTAGGCCAGGCTTTTCAAAAGAGAAAAGTTACCAAGCCAAGCTATCCAACAGCATTTCTTTTCTGGGCTATCCACTGACAAAAGCATGCATAAATTACTTCCCCTTTTTTGTATGACTACCTGGAGTGTAAATCTTTCCCTCCTAGCTTTTATCTTAACTTATGTTTCACAGAACCATACAGTGTCTGGGGGGATTATTTTATTATTTTTTTGCATGTGGGGTGGTAAATTAATACATTGCATTTTCCTTCCACACACATTCTTCATTGCCTTTAGGGATTTTTTTTTACAAAGGCCTCACTAATGGAAATGCAAATTTTCTACCTGTCATAGAGTACTTTTGACTCTGTTGTTTGTCAGAGCAACACATTCCTCAAAAGCATGGCTATTTTGACTTCACACAAGCCAGGGGAATTGTGTCTGCACCTACTAGGTCCTAGCACAGAGTAAAGAAAATTTTAATGTAAATTTGAATGAGAAATATTAGTCTCTTCTAGTCTCTGCTATAAATAAAAACCTACATAGACGGACAGTCTTATTAATAATTGATTTATGGTAGCCAGTCACCCATTTCCCATTTAGTAGTTTTGTTACACTTTAACAGACAGCAATGTCTTTAATTTTCTAGTGATACATTAGTGATTCTAGTTTTGATAACATTCCATCTAATCTAACCTTATCTTTTGAGAGTGGGTTGTAGAAAACTACATGCATAACAGTGGAGAGATCCTTGGGCTACATGTTTTACCAGATTAGAAAATATCCTTTGTCTTTACCATTTCACTCTAAATAGATCAGACAGCCTCGCCAAATTCTAGTAGTATAATTATGCAACACAAATACATACACTTTTAAGAGCACAAATACAGAAATGAGTCTCTGTGTTGTCATATTTGTGTAAGAACTGAAAAAAACTCTCTATCCTCAGCAAGAGAAAACCTTTTCATGCACTTTTTGAGAATTAGCACTTTTGTTACTATCTAAATCCCAGTGGCCACAAAGAGTTGTGTTTAAGGTGAACAGTAAATGAAATCCTCATGCTTTTCAAGTAGTCTGTCAAATTCCCCATGACTTGGGAGATCCAGGAATTTGTGTGCCATAGGTTAGTCCAGATGAACAATACCAACAGTGTATTTTTACATAGGTAGCATTCGTGTTTGACAGCCTTCCCTAGTGTACTTTCTAGCCCAAGCCATACGCTAACTCTTCTCCCCCTGAAACCAATTCCTTTGAGTAATCAAACTTCTTATTTTAGTCCTGACCTCTATCTTCTTTTTTAATTTTGTCTAATTCTTTTCTTTCCAGAAGGGCTCTACTTATTCACGTGAAATTGTAGCATTTTTTCACCTCCACTGTCCTTGAGTCTTTCTTCTCTTCCTGACCTTCTCATCCTTTACTAGTGCCCTTTACAAAGCTTCTCTCACCATTCGTGCTTTGTCTCAAAGAGGAAGGAAGGCCCTTTCCTTCTCTGCCCAGTTTGATCCTTGGATGTAAGAAGAACTATGGAAATGCACGGCTAGTGCTAATATCTCACCCCAGTAACTTCTGCAGGTCACGCTCTCTATGTTAAACCAGGGTCCTGTAGTGCCATTTAAAAACTGAAATGCTGTGGTGTCACTCCTGCCTGAACAGACAGGTACTTCTTGTAGGCATTGTCTAGGTTCTAGTTCCAAATTTTACTTCAGTGATTGAAGAATAAAGTAAAGGAGCTAAATACCTGACAGGTATGGATGGATCCTCTTGCTTGTGTGGGTGTTATGGTACAACAGACAGCAAAAGATAACTAAAGTCCTCACATGATGATGATCTTCACATACATATTCTCCCCTCTGCACAGACTGCAGGAGACCAGCAGCAGCCAGGGCTGCTCATTGTGAATGCAAAGAGTGGTTTCAAAATGCTCCTTTCTGGAAACAGACCATTCCACTCAAATGGAGGATGCTTTCCAAGGCTGGAGCTGCAACAAAGTATTTACTTAGCTGTAGAGATCATAATGTTCCACGGTTTATTTGAATTATTAAAATGCAATACTGCACAATAATCATTATTTCAGAGCTTCAAAACACTTACTGACAATGTGGTCTTGGCAAAGTAATTTCAAGTCTTTTTAATGTATAGTTGTTGCAACAGAGAAAAAGGAAACCCATGTTTCATACTAAGCTGTGCTTTCCAGAGAGATAGAAGGCATTGACTGTAATATCGATTCCATACAGATTTTTGTTGCTTTATGTTTTAAAAATACCTCCATCCCCATCATCTCTCAGCAGATCAGATGTCACTTCACTTTCCTTTTCTAGAAATAACACTGGAAGCAGATTGTTGACAGCTTCAGGCTTCTCCACAGTCAGCATTACAAGAGAACAGTATAGACAGGAACAGAAGTCAAATGGCCTCCCAGGAGCTCCAACCCATTAAAACAATTGCTAAGGGCACAAGAGCACAATAAACATCTGTGGTTTGTCTCCCTAGCATACCACATGCCTTTCAGTTTGCCTCTGCATGGAAATGGACTTGAGTGGTCTGATTGGACCCAGATGTGAACTTGCAGAGTTCAAGGCTTTTCAAGGCTTGGATTTTGGTTCCAGGCTGAGGCTAGTGAGTCCTTGTAAAGTTAGGTTCCAGATCAATGCTTCCATAGATTTGACAACACTTTAAGAGTACTTTCTAATACTGGCTCTGCTCTGCTCTTTGCAAGTATCCTGATGTACTTGACAGACCTCATTTGAACTAAATACTGCCACAAATAAAGTAAGCACCTTCCTAAGGTTCCCAGGGCAGACTGCCTCCCTCAAGAGTTAGTCACTGTTTTTAGCTAAATTGGTATTAAAAATATATGCCTTGCCACATAATCATCAAGTTGCAGCTACAGAACATGGGCAGAGGAAAGGAATGGCAACACCTAGGATTTCCTGTAGTAGAATAGATAAGTCAAAGATATCAAGGAGAGCTGTTGCAAGAGAGCATGGAAGGAAGCTGGATGACAGTCCTAAATGAACAATATCACAGGAGGTATCACCCACTGGTGACCTAAATAGGGAAGATCATTGTCTGCCTGTTTTGAAGTTGCACACTTAGCGTTGCAGTTCTGCCATGCGGAAACAGTGTATCTTTCTCACTAGGGATGATATTTCCAGGCACAGGAAATGAAATCGTGAATCCCAGAACCAGGCAGAGTATGGGTAGAGGGAATAAAGCAAACGAATGTTATCTTTTACTCTGCAAAGTTTTTGGTGTAGGAATTGTTTAATCACAGGGCTGCTTCCTGATAAACTGTCATGAAAAGAAGACTAGAAACAAAGAAAGAGATCTTAGGATTGCTATAGCATGCCCAGTGCAGAAAGGAGTTGAGGCTGATTCCTAACTTTGCAATGAGGGGTGAGGGAGGGGCTCTTGTCAGCACTGCTGGGACAAGTTTAAGTGGATATAAGCAGGGAGGATAATCACAGCATTCTGGCAAGTGGGAAGGCATTGCAATAGAAAGGATGACCTGCACAGAGTGAGTTACTGCCAGATGGCTCCCAGCTGGGGGACTTAAGGAGACTGTGATCTGGCTTAATCAAATGCCTGGCACCTTCTCTCCCTGCAGTGTCCAGAAAGACAGCCCTCACTGCCAGCAATAGAAAGAATCAGGGCTGATGAGACTGCCTTTTACAAACACAGTCTGGGCAGTGCATGTAATTCTTTTTGTTGGCTTCCTCTCAGTGGCATTACCTTGAATATGAGGAAATTAAGGAGAAAAATTGCTATGAGCTTTGTAGGCCCTTTATCGCTTTAATCTCCTCTCCTCTCTGCTTTCTATTTTCCTGTCTCTTGTCATCCATCTTTGCAGAGACAGTGACCAAGTTAAGCTAAACAGCCTTTTAGATTTGTTTGCAATGATTTGATTTCTGCTTTCAGAAGCTGTTTGAAATTTTCCAAATGTGTTATTTTCACTAGTACTAAATTTTCAATGCAAATTCTGGCAATGCTAGAACAAGAATTTAACACATCTACCAGATTTATGGAGGGAAAAATACCCATCATGTCTAAGGGGTAGAAAAGTAGACTGTATGATTTCTGTGATTCCCTTTAGCAGGACACGAGGGAAAGGCAAGAAAGACTGCATTCTGGAGTACTTGCCTTTATAGAAAATTGAGATAGTGGTTGTTAATGTTTGGTGTTGCAAGAGCCTCTAAAGTAACTGGCTGAGCCTTCTGGATAGTGCAGAGCCTGCAAGGGCTGTTTGTGTTAAGTTGTATTGATTGTCTTGTGTATAATTTAATAAAGTTGAAGTCTGCTTTCTTTCCTTGCAGCTATAGACTGCATCTGTCCTTGTTGGAGTGTTCCCATGGCAATCGTGGGTTGGAATTGTATTAGTTTGATTTATTCAATAAATAAGTAGAAAAATAAAACAAGATAATTACCCAACAATGAATAGCTACCATATGAACACAGTGAAAACTACACCAAAGGCCACTGGCAACAGGCAACATTTCTAGTTTAAAAGCAGTGCAGAGATTCCTAATGTAATTTTTTTGACCTTCATTGGCCCTTTCTCTATTAGGTGTCGGGCTCTGTAGCTTACACAAGTTTCACTGTGTACCAAATGTCTCTCCTGGCTTCTCATGTCAGAACATACCACTGTTATTCTTGCCTAAGCAGTGGCAGCAGCTTTTATGCTCTCTTAAAACTTAGTCTGTACAGTAGACACATCTGAAGGGAAGAAAGTTCCCTCTTTTCTCCCCAGAGAAGTGGTACAAATACCTACACTAATATAACAAACATCTATGCTTCAGCTGAGATTTGCTCTCCTAACAGTCTAATACATGAACATGGAGGCTGGCAGCTAACAGGCTGCCAAATCACTCAGGAAGCCAGCACTGCTGTGGGATGAGGGTCAGACTTTTGATAACCTTGGGGCAGATGGAGACATGACACAAAGCACTTGCAAGGGGTATTGCAGTGAAGCTTCTATGGAAGAATAAGCTAGGCAGGCTACTTAGAGACCAGGAAGACTTTGGTAGCAGCTCATAACAAAATCACATCTGATGCTTACAATACAGAAGCATATGTCACTTTTATAATGTAGTTTGAGTTGACTTTCAAACCTCTGTTCAGAAATGTAAGGAGTCTGGGTTCCTGCTACATGTAGTGGCACAGCTTTCAGTACAGCACAGAATGGGAGAGGTGTAAATGCAGCAGTGCATTCAACACTGACAATAAAGTTTGACTTGAGCAAGTCAACACTAGAGTAAGTCCCCAAATACTTACTCTAAGTTCTGGAAGCTGATAACTGCTAACCATTGCCAAAGCACTCCAACAGCCAGTGCCAGTGGAAAACTAGACGACATTTGCCATGACTCCTTGTACCTTTGGGACAGGGGTTGTAGAGCAGGAGTGGCTGTTTCTGAAGTCAGTCCAGGGCTGTCTGCTGACTGCAAGGTGCTTGTGTTTCAGTCAAGAATCACTGAAAATACTAAATTTCATAAAAACTAACAGGGACATGAAAAAGATTTTTTCTGAATGTACAATGCACTGCTGACCAGAATGTGCTTTACAAGATGCACCCAGTGGCGTTCAATCATCATCTTAAGCTCGGCTCTTAATAGAAGTAGATACTGTTACCCCTTTAAAGATCTCCTTTTTGTCCAGAGGATGTCACATAAGGGCAAAACTTCTTAAGAGCATCTGCTGACCAGTTGATGACATGTCTGACTATGAAAAGCTTCTAAACTGATGTTTGGAAACTGGCTTGAATGCTCATTGAAAGGCTGCTGTAATACAAGCTAACATTTGAGGCTCTTGCAGGGAACTCTGGATCCTGTTTCAAACCTCATTTCCATGAGAATTACATCAGCACTCAAGTCTCCCACTGCTGTTGGTGGAAATGTTTTTGAAATTAGTGCTAAAATATCAGTGCCTTTGTGGAGACACTGTCTTTATGAGATGATTCCCATGACTTACAGCCTGTTCCCACCATTAGGCCTGTAGAAACCGGGAGACCTGAGGTCTATTCCTTGACTCTGCCCTTGGCCTGCTGTGCCTGTAACTCTTATCCTCTCTGTAAAAGAAGGATAAAGCTTGGCTTCTTTTGTATGATGTCATGAGCAGTTCAAAGAGCCATCTTTCAAAAGAGCTAAGTTTTATTAAGAACCTCTGTTCCCACCTCCTCCTTGCCCCTGTGGTATGAAATACTACAAGAGCTGTGTCCTTGGAAGGTACCTAGCCAGTCTCAGGAGCCTCTCACTGCTGTTTCTGGGGCCAGCTTGCCTAGTGGGAGCACAGAGTAGTGGGCTGATAATAATTTCACCCCAGGAAATTTTCCACTTCGGCCTCAGGTAATACCCCAGGTATATACTGCTCCAGAGTTATTACAGCATGAATCAGAAGTTTGTGAGGGGGAAGAGTGAACAGTTTCACCTTGGTTTTCTGCAGAAGAGTAGCAAGAGAATATATCCTAAAATAAATGGGAAGAAAGCTCTTACATGGTGCTTCTTAGCCCGAGGAAGTAATAAGTGCTCTTTCTGGGCATGCAGATTACCAAGATACCATTAACAAGATTTATTTGCTGCTCCTGTGAGCATGTAGTGCATGTAGATCTTTTCAGCATTTGCAAAGCACTTAAGGGAAAAGCTTGGTGGTCTGGAGATTGGAAAAAAGGACCCTGTCCCTCTGCTATTCCCATGGAGGCTTGGGATGGCTTGGAAATGACAAACAGAAGTTTGTAACTCTGGTTATAGCCTTGCACATCTCTGTTGCTGTTGTACTTGGAACATAGCACATGAACCCAGTCCAGTGAAAGCAGCACAAGAAAGTTTATTGTTGTAATTTTGCTTTCTATATGGTAAAAGCCTATAGGTGATTGGATGGTGGTCACCCACCCCTGGGGTGATTGGCTGAAGTCCTACAACACCCAATTCCAAACACACTGTCTTGAACCAAAACAGATCTGGAAAAACAGCAGGTGTTCAAATACTATTTACAAAATCCCATCTTATTGTTTTCATATTTTGCATGGGAAAGAAAAGGTTCTCAAGAAAGGGCCTGTGTAGCCACACATCTCAGTGATCCCTGGTCTTAAACCTGTGCCTATTCTTTTAACTTCTGAAGACATATTAGGGCGTGCCTGGGGACAGATGGAGAAGAGCTCCTGTATGATACATGACTGCTTGCAAGACCAGGACCTCCAGCCTTCTCCTCTGCTCCAACCCTTGTGACATTGCCTCCTCTGTTCTACACTGAGGTACAGAAGATTTCTCCCTGCCCCTTTACTTGCCACTGATGTTCTGTTTAATCACTGGCCTCTCCTTTAGTTAGTACTTCCTTTTCCTTTTCTTTTCCACTTTGCTTCCTCTCTCCTTTTTAGGCTGTGTGTGTCATCCACTCTAGGACATCCTCTACTTTTGCACCTGACCTGTGGCTTGGTACATATGCCACAGCATGAGCTTCAGTAATGATTTTAGCTTTTTCCAGACAAGCCCTGAAGCAAATTCACAGGACAAGGTCTTATGAAGTCCCAAGCTTGCAATGTGGTGCACAGAAATTGTTCCCCCAGGCACTGGTGTGGTCACTCTAGTCAGGGAGACAAGCTGGGTCACTTTTTCCCCTTATGTGCAAGAGGCTTCTGGTCTCGAAGATAGTGCAAAGCCAAGATTATGCTGCTTAAGCCAACCCCTCTACAGCCTCTGCCTCTCCTCCCTACTAAAAAGATGTACTACACAAGCAGTTTCATGCTGGGGATATTGAGATGGGATATATCTGACCATAAACCATTGTACTGTTCAAGTTAACTGACAAATGTAATACGCAGTTGGCTTTTCTCTTTTTTTTATCTCCTAACCATGCAACTCTATCCCGGAATTTCAGTGGAAGGCTTGTCATATCCTAATTGGTCTTACAAATTTTGTATAGCACAAATGTTTTGGCAATGGAACTGTTTTGATCAAAGGTTGTATAAATCCCATTAGTCACAGCAGCTGAACCTGTATGAACCTTTTGATGGGGCTTGTAGCACCTGAATTCCTACAGCACCATTACAGCTTGTACCTTCTGTGTATAGACACGCTTTTATTTGAGCTCCTCTGGCTGCACGTTCTGGTGGGCTAAGGCACAATGTGATCTGATGCAATGTGTGGGTTGCAAGATCCAGGCTCAGCAGCCTTTCTTAACTATGGGTTGCCAGCTCCACATCTCCTATTGTTTGTCACCTAACATCATATATCCACAGCGTTTTGGCTCAATGTTTCTTATTTGCTCTGGCTGAGAAATGAAATAGGGCTCTGGAAAAAAAATGGTGCTTCTTTACTGAATTGCAGTGATTTATGCACATGCCAACAGGAATGAGGAAATGCAAATTCTTCCTGCTTCCACATATTGCACACTAGCCACTTTGAGGGCACTATTTTATTTCTTGGATTGTTGAACTCATTTGGCCTTGTGCCTCACAGCACCACATGAGGTATGTCTTAATAGGCCTGAAAGGTATGGCATGCTGTGACTTGATTTTATTTACATTTATGTGCATATCACCATGTTTATTTTAAAATGACTGAACTTTTGCACTTGCAGCTCCAGGGTGGTAAAGTTTGCTGAAAGGACAGTTAGGTTCCTATCATCTAAATCTGGAAGACCTTATTTAAAATCATGGCCACTGTTTGCCATTTCTACTTTGCTGAGCTCATCCAGTGAAACTGTACCAGTCTTTTATCTGGTCTGTACTGGCTTCCTGTTTTTTTTTTTTTTTTTGCTAGCCCAGTGACTCTATTTGGATTTCCAATTACAGAAGTGATAGCTATCATTTATTAATAATATGAAAAAAAATGTAATTCTGACAAAATATTTAACTTTGAAGTTTATTTTCTTTCATTTAACTGAAACTCCTCAAGCTCATGACTGACTGTCCCAGTTCCCTGTGTCTCTAACATCAGCACTCCATCTCAAAAGGACACCTTGACTAGCTGGAAAAGGGAGTTCTAAGGCATTACAGGTGTAATGAGATGTCAGCTTCTGGCTTATTGTTTCATGCTGGTCATGCATTTTCTGTCAAAATGTTTTTATTTGTTCTAGTCAGGAGTCACTGATTTGACAACTGTTTGTGGAAATGTATCTATCAGTTTTGGCAGGCGAGTCTTCTCACGCAGGAGAGTGAATCTCTGGAGCAGGGCAGACGCCTGTCTGTGGAGCATCCCACTTCCTCTACTGCAGCTGGCAGCCCTCCCTGGGTCCTTAGAGTCTGCTTCCAGTGCTCTGACAGCCTGGAGACTTAAAACCTCGAGACTTAAACATCTATCACTAATGCTCAGGTGGAGAGAACTCCAAGATGCTACTGCTAGTATGAGGTAGGGCTTTCTCAAATTTGAGTTAGTTCTATTTTATGTTTAACTAAGTAATTAAATATTTATTGGGCCACAGAGGGAGCAGGTGACTCAAACTGTTATGGAACAGCTGCTTAAAAAGGTTCTGGTCAATGAGATCCTGCTCCTGTCTCCACACCAAGCCTGACTGCATGCTCCTATCCTCTTGCTTTGGCCCAGAGTCATTCCTGAAGACATACCAGAGAGATAAGACCCATGGAGAATGTATCCCTAGGAAGTAGGGCATTTAGGTCCTCAGAGTGGCTCCCAGCAGGTTCAGATGTACATAAGGGCTGGCACAAGTGACGGAAGGTTTTGGCTGGGAAAAGGTGGGAGAAAGGCTATCCTTTTGGACTGGAGCAGGCCATTAGAACAGCTTAGCTGCAGCCTCATTTAATACCCTATATTCTGAGCCTTACCCGGGAGGCATACCCATGTATTCATTCAGTCTTAGGGGGATGTATACATATATCACTCTTGCTGGTAACCAGGGGCTTAGCATGTGAGCTGCAAACATGGAATGCTCAGGCTAGGATTCCTGGTTGCAAACTCATATGTACCAGCAGCAAGCCTTAATTGAGAAACAAAGACTACTTCTAGATGGCTTGCAAACAGAGAGATCTCTAGGTTTCATCCAGGTGTGGAATCAGGAAGTCCATTTTCATTGTGGCTACTGCTTTGCTCCCTTGTGTTCTGCAGCCCTCTTTCTCTTTCTGCTGGTCTGCTGCTCTGTCAAACTAAACTAAAAATCCTTGTAAGACCAGGAGGCTTGCAGGTGTGACAAATGGCTTTGCAGACATGTTTTCCCAAAGGTTTCAGTCCCAGGGGCAGGCGTGCAGCCTGACCTTGCCTGGAGCCAGTAGAGCACATTGAGAAGGATTGTGCCTAACACCTTTTTTGCAAAATGTCCTGTCCCCCACGAGCAGCATGTGCTGTCCCTCACCAGCTGCAAACCACCGTGCTAGGGACATCTGGTATGAGCCGTGGTCTGTGCCTCCCAGCTCACAATGCGTTCAGTGGGATTACTTGTATGCATAAGGCTGGCTGACGCTGCCATTATAAATATTTCCTTTTGTAAAGTTAGTTAGGTGAGATTTTTATTAAGTATAGTGTACATATGAAGCTGATAGCCCCTCTGCTTCCAGGCACAGGGTGCAAGTGTCTGCTGAGCTGCTCTGGAAGGTAGCAGGTATTTTGACTTGTTCCTTGCTAATTATTGCTTCAGTAAACAACAGCTGTTCAAATGCAGCTCAGCTTCTTGCTTTGAAAAGATTACAGAGCCCAAACTGTAGTCTGGTATTATTGAAAAAAAAAAAAAGAAAGTTATAATCATTTCACTCCCCTACTGCTACAGATTTTATGGCCCTTGTAGTGTGCTGTTATGTCAGGCATATTAATTGCTAGTGAGTCGATGTTAAGCAAATGAAACAGCTTTGTGCAGCGTTTGGACACTTGGTTATAGACAGTTTAACAGCAGTCTTCTGGAGAGACTGTGCGTTAGTTTTAGATTATTTTTCAGCACTGGAGGAATGGCTCTTTCAAAGTAACTATAAAATGAACCATTGCTGCCATGCAATAGCAGTAATAAGCTGTTAAGGTACATTGCAAAGCATGAGGTCAGAGGCAGTATGTTCTTCCAGCCACCCAAGAAGTGTAATAGCAACTAATTAGTGCAGCTCCTTCAGAGGCTACTGCTATTGCAATGAAAGAAAAGCAGAAAAGTGCAGGGGGGCCCCACTGTTACTATCTGCCCTTTAGATGAAGGAGTTGTTGGTATTAGCTTAGCAGAGGGTGAAGGCCTGACCCAGCACAGTGCTGAGTGTCAGTGATGTGCTCTTGGCAGCGAAAAGAAAAATAGCCCTGTTCTCTACTCCATGCAGTTCCTGCCCTTCTGCTTTCTTCCTGAGGAGCAGGATTTATAGGGGCATCTGCCTTGATTTATTGAGGAGCAAAAATTACAAATTAACTTTCCAGGCACGAGTGCACACAGGCTTTGCCGCACAATGGCAGACCGAGCCCTTCCCCTCTGTCCTCCTGGCTGGGTGGCTCCTGGCTGGCCGCAGGTGGCCCAGTTACCAGCCCAGCATTGGTGTGAGGCTGTGGCAGTGCCCAGGGCCACTGCTGGCCACCAGTGACCACGGGCCGAGAAACAGGCTGGGCTTTGCTTGAAGCAGTTCTTCCCTACACTGGTATGTTTCACTGGCTGCAGATGAAAGCCATCTGAAAATACCTTTTGTGCAGTTAAAAACAAAAGCCCCCTCATGTATTTTACCAAATGCACATATGAGCAGTCAATCGGGCACCTTCGATTGCATTTAAGAAGGAACAAGGTGGTGTGAGCCTACTGCTCATCATGGGGTGACCTGCCAAGGAGAGAGTCCTGCTTGGGGCGGCCGGGACTCGCCATCGGAAAGTGTGAAGGAGCAGGGGCTGAGCAAGTACAAGGCACCAGGAGCGGCAGCCAGCGTGCTGCTGCCCTTGTGGAGCCCCTGCCACCGCCCCCAGCCCGCCGGAGCGGCATACTCAGGGAGAGCGGAGAGGCGGCACGAGGCGGCACTGGCCCAACAGAACGCGCCAGGCTGCCTGCCCCGCGCGGGTTAGCTGGGCGCCGTGCTGCAGGTCGGCATGAAGTGCTGCTAGGGGACACGGCATCTTAAGGCAGTATGTATGTACCTACGTACGTATGTACCTATTTATTGAGCTATTGATATTGCTGGAATCCCGCCTCAAGGGCGCGCACCCCCGCCACGCCGCAGGCCCCACTGAGCCGATAAAATGGCGGCCAAACCCCGCAAAGGGCCCCGCGCCGTGCCGTGCCGTGCCGTGCCGCGCCGTGCTGCCCCTCCCCTGCCCGCCAGGGGGCGCGCGAGGCACGGCCGGCGGGCGGCGCGCTGTCCCGGTGAAGGGCAGCCGGGGCCGGAGGAGCGAGGGGAGCGAGCGGAGCGGCCCTGCCCGCCTGTCCGGCCCGCGCTGCCGCTCTGGGGGAGCCGGTGTTGGTCCCGGCGCGGACTCCGTGCCGGCTGCTGTGCCTGGGCAGGGAGCGGCTCGCTTGAGGCTGGGAGCGCACTTCAGTCCTTTCCCTTCGGTCTGAGCTTCGCTGTGAGGCGGGTGAGGACCGGAGGGAGCAGGCTGCTGTCCCCGGTGAAGCAGGGCGGTAGCCCGGCTGCGAGTCCCGGCTGTGCAGCTCACACCAGGTGCTTCCCGGCGCCCCGGAGCTGGCGGAGCGCGGAGCACCTGGGAGGCTCGGCTCGGCTCGGCTCGGCTCGGCTCGGCTCGGCTCGGGCACTGAGGGCGCTGTGCGCTTGGGGCACACAGCGGGCAGCGCTGGCGCCGAAAAGGCTTTACTATTTCATCAGTTTTTGTTTGTTCGTTTGTTTGAGTCTTTATTTAAACTAAACACTTGCCTCCGAATGCCTTGAAAACATATACGTGCGGGCATATTGGCTCTAGCTATGTTAATAGAGAGTGAGTAGGTTCGTTTTAGTTAGTTTTAATAATCAGCTGCTATAGAAGGTAATAGAATGACATATCTCGGCTGTTGAAACCAAGGGATGTTTAAAAAATGCCTTAGCCCTGCACTCTCCGTTTAAAGAACTGGAACTTTTAAAGTAATCTTTGTTGGCTTCAGTCTGCATCAACTTAATTTGGATATTTCAGGGTTTGAAAAGAGGAGGTGATAAGGCAAAGACAAACCCAAACCGTTTGGCCTGGCATTTACCAGAGTTATAAAGGTTTTACTTCGATGTTTCCTGTGCAACTAAATGAATGGTGCCATAATCTAGTTTAAACTCCCATCACCTGCGTCCATTACATTACAATTTTGCCAAAAGCTCGTGGAAACTACTCCTATAGTCAGTCATCAGAATTGTATTATCCCCCCCCACCCCACTTTTTCTTCCCTCCTCCCCTGTTTGGAAGCACTTCATTACAATATGTTTTTTTTCTATGAAGGCATTTAGACACTACTGTCATGGCACTCTTTCGTGTCTTTCCTTTTTTTTTTTTTTTTTTTTTTTTTTTTTTGCCAAGACTCAGATATATGTGTGATGTCTCCTTGTGCTCTCTCCAGGGTTTTCACAATGCATGCATCAGGACTGTATGCAAGAGTGGAACTGCTGGCACCATATGTAGAGATAACATTGCCTTCCTCTTTGCCTTGTTTAACAAGGCCAGTAATCTCATTAAGGTTCTCCACCCCTAAGAGCTCTTCATTGCCACCACTATTGTACTGGAATCTCACAATGAGTTATTTATCCGTTATGTACTCTTGATTCTTTCCAGTCAGTGCTTTCTTGAAGGCAGCTATGTACCTTTCATAGCAAGATTTGCATTTCTTATTCTGAGATATTTTACTTTCGGAGTTGCCTGTATTAAAATGCATTCTGTTTGAATGGGCTCACTTCAGCGAGTGATCCATATTGTTCTGTATGACTGCTCTGTCCCAGCCATTATTTGCCACTCCATTAATTTTTGTCATCTGTAGATATTGGCGTGACTGATTTTTTTATATGTGCTTCCCCATCATTGTGTAAGTTGGTGACTAATACGTGGTTCTGGTATTATGGTCTTGTACACCCACACCCTCCCCAGCTCATTTTTCCATAGTAGTTCTTATCTGGAAACAATGGATGAACTTTTTCATATATTTTTCATACTTCTTTTTACAGTATTTCTAACATGCATGTAGTTACTCTCAGATTTGCATTATTAACTGATTCCTCTATTATCTTTCATTATACCGTTTTAATTTTATTTATTGCTATAACTTTAATTGGTTCATTAGATAGCCATGCCTGTATTTTCAGTTTTAAAATGATTCCTGGGCTTGAAATTTGGAAATATTTTATTGCACTGGCATAACAATTTTCCTTGTGCCTCTGTAATGCTGCTCTCTCAGACAGCTTAAGTGTGACTGTGTAACTAGAGCCAGTTGAAACATGTCACCTTCCAGCCTTGTTCTTAGTTTCTGTATTCTGAATTTCCTCCTTCTCCTCCTGAATCCCAAAAGGCTTTATTAAGACAGCTTTGTGGGAACCATTAACTCTAAGCTGCATAATTATGTTACTATAGCATTGACTTATTTAATAGTAGGAAAAAAATTGTATGCATGTCTAGAAATTTATATTCCTCAATGATGGAACTTTAACTTAGTAAATTAAAAGGTTTACTCAATTTACCTAGGAAGTTGTAGTAATTAACAGAGAGTTTACCTGCAATAAAGTAGGTTCTGTGAAAACATGACACTTTAATGACCTGCCATCATATTAAGCTTATTCTTCACCTTCTAAATTGCATATAAGACTCTCATTTACTTAAAGGGATGGTGTTACTATTTAGCTTGTTTTGTGTAGAATTGGGGGCCCATATTCAGCATATTTGTCTTTACTTTGTGATGCATTTTATGTCATCCTTGCTTGGCTCAGAATTGCATGCATTTGGCATTTGTGATGCTAGAAATCAGGCCAAGAATTTTTTTTAAAGGCATGCGTACAAAGAATATTGCAGTTAATCATCCTCATGCCACTATTTGTGTGGTACTGTGTGACTTCATTCTCACTGTTGCAATTCAGACCACCTAATGGCAGCTCATGTCCCTTTTGCTCTCCCAACCCCGTCGTCCCCAGCACATTTGGTTATTAAAGCAGAGCAGATTGTGCCAGAGCACCAGACAGCATGTTCTTGTCCCTCACAATGCCACCTGCAATTGCCAGTTTTATATCCTGGGATTAGGAGATGGTGGGACAAACAAACCTTTCCACCATCTCTTCACCCTGAAATGCCCAAGACATTTTTAGTGGTCCATAACAAATACTCAGGTTTCTGGGATGCGTGAGTAGAAAAGCTGCATTTTTTTTCAGCTTTTGTGGTGCACTTAATTAAGCTCTGGCATCCTTATTTTGTTACTTCTGCTGAAAAATGGGCTGGGGGGGATGAGCAGGGATTTACCTCTTCGTGTGTTGACATTTTAATAGGTCTAACCTAGGTACTCACACAGTTAAATTTGCCTTATGTGGTCAGTCTGCCACAAAGCTAAAAACTTTAGAGGTAAAAAGTGAAGTCTTAAGCTCTGTCAGCATGACAGTTATAGACCACGTGTTCCTTTATTCCCAGGGGAAGAAATGGCATACTTGTCAATTAACTGGTTTTCATTTTGTTTTTTATCACTTTTTGTTTGGCTTTTTTTGTTTTGTATCACTGAGCCCCAGCAACTTGTGTGTGTAAAAATCGATTAAAGTTTATAAGCCTTGTATATTTAGTCCTTAGGGCTGACTGGCTGTAGATGAGAAGCTGATTGGTTTGGTGGGTTTGGATGTGGCTTTGCAGTTAGGGGTATGATATCACTGTGTCTGTGCTGTTCAGTTTATGCTGTGGGATGATGCTCTCTGCTTTGGTTTATTTTTAACCCTGGCAACTTCTAATAAGTGTCAAATAAGCAGCTTCTAATAAGCTGCTTAGAAGCTGTTTCTAGTAAGTGCCTCTGCTTTGCCATCCCCAAAGAATTATGCATGAGTTTCTTCCTCTTTTTCTTAAAGGTTCTCAAGCTGGCCATATGTATAGCCATAGCTTGCCATTCTGGAGATAGCAGTATACCATGGTATTAACACTTTCAGAAGCTTTTTCCTTTTTTCTGAAAACAGAATTCAAACATTTTGTCATCTGATTCTCTGCAAATGCAGTCTATTCTCTCATGGACATTTTAAACTGTTATGTTATGCAGTGTTTTTTCTTTTACAGCCTTTCAGCCATCACTTTAGAAGTGCCTTAGAAGAGTGGCAGTGGTAACTGGCATTTTTTTTCCCCCCATGTCAAATGCAAATCTCTCACCTCCCAAGTGTGAACATACAAAGATCTCTTACAGCCTTTTTTTTCTTTAATAACAAAATCAGGCCATAGTTAGCTAAGCAGTGACCTGATTAGTGCTGGATCAACATGTTACCAACTCAAGGTTGTCCCTACAAAGGAAGTGTGGTGAAGTTTGCCTGTTCCAACTAAAATGAAAGCAGTCTCTTGACGTAGAGCAGTGCTGAAGTCAGCAGTTTCTGCCAAGTGGGCCTATATGCAGGTTGAAGGATCTCTTCTGTGTATATGTGTAACTACCAGTGCCAATCTAATTCTTTATAATCAAATCCTTTTTGTTGTATTTTTACTCAGGAGGATATGAGAGAAAACAGTTCTAAGTGATTTTTTTTTTTTGTTCTTTGGCTTTCCTTATCTATAAAAGATTTGGCTTTGTGGGGTATATTTAATGTTTTCTCTAAAGTAGGCCCCCTGAGAGATCCCATGGAGTAATTCACTTTGCTGAGTTAGCAGATGAGGCCATTGGATAGAGTCAAAAAAAGATACTGCCAACTGTGAAGCAAATGAATCGATAGCAGTGCAAGGGGATCATTTTGCTTCTTCGATATGAGAAAAGTGGTAGCACAGATGCAATATCTGACATACAGATTTAAAAAACCAAATATAAACACACACGCACACACACACACATTGGTTTGGCTTTTATTGGAAAGCCTAGATGCAATCTATAGTTATCAATTTGTGGAAAATTCAGGACACATATAAAGTTAAGAAGGCAAATTAAAAGAACAATACAAATCAGACGAAATATACATCTCAAAATATCAGGATAGCATTTTGACTGGCATTGTCTAAAATACTTAGAATCTCCTTTCTTTTTTTCTTATTTTTGTAATATGCTTCTTTAATTATGCATATTTTTTCTTTAAAAAGATCTTTTGTTTCTGTGTTCCCCAAGGTCACTATTTCCTGCAGGAGCATGTCCAGATCAAAAGTCTTTTTTAGCAAGAAATAGGCTCATTATACCTGCTAACAAGGCCACTAATTGGCTTGATTTGACTGTATCTAAAATGATCACCAACAGATACTATAATTTTTTGTTTATTGGTGCCAGAACAAAGGAGAAGGGACTGGTACGCGCCAAGTAGAAGATATATTTCAATGTTGACATGTTATACAAGCTTTTCATATTCAAACAAAACAGAAACATTGGACATAATTTAGAATATGAGCCTATTTCAACAGAGAGCACTTACAGCATGCTAAATACAGTGCTGTGGAAGAGTCACCCAACAGAACTGCAAACACCTAGCATTTTACACCTTTTCAAAAGAATACGTAGATCAATGACACGCCTCTGGGGTCTGACATACCATCCTCTCTAAATTTAGGGCCCTCAAGCTTCAAGGGTAAAAGTACTAACGACTAATCTGTGCTTTAATTCTAATAGATGATTAGCATTCATTATATGTGTAATTAGTTCTGTATGCTCTACCAAATACACACATACAGTAATAGCACCGATACTGTAGATTCGGTAGCGACTTGGCTGGGAGAAATTCAAATCTGTTTATCAAACAATCCTAATGTGCAATTTAGAGTATGTAATACCATAGACTCTCAGAATACAAAGCAGTTAGAAAACTATTTTTATTACATCCACTTGAACCATTCATAGTTAAGACACGTTCACTTACTATGTTCTGTCATTATAATACATGGATAGAAATACTGTGTATATTTCAATGAACATCAAAACCCCCAATTTTGTCTCATCTTAAAAATATTTATTTTTGTGGCTGAATTTAGTGCTCATGAGACTAAAGCTCTAAGAATGGTTTCAGCCAAGATGTAGAATAGATGCCACCACAGGCTTCCTATAAGGAACCAGCTGCACGCTTCAGTTCTTCCTGCAGCAAATATACTGGGCCTTGGAGCAGAGCATGCCAAATCTATGCAGTGGTGTGGAGATGCAGACTAGGCACTAGAGCTGGACCTTCCTCTCCATCCCCAGGTTCAGTGTTCACAGTAATGAGATTTGATCTGCCACCTGAAGGCCAGGAGATGAACCTACTGAACAGCCCGCCTGCCTAAAGAGCAATTCTGTAGCATCAGGTCAGAGGTACGCTTCTTCTATCTGGAGTTATTAACATCTAAAAGAGCTGTATTATACAGAAGACAAAGTTGACATAACTGGATGAAACGACATCATTTCTTCTTCTTCTTCTACATACAATTTGCCAAGCACCTGAGACACTATTCTCTCCATTGTGGAACAAAGCTTCTAAAAAACCAACAGAAACCCCACCTGGTATGAATAAATGTCCATTTATTATATTAGGGCTGGAAAAAGACAAGGAAACCCCAACCTATTAAAGTCTTCCATCATACTAAACAAGACTTATTTGGTTACTGTGCCTTCTAACAATGACTGATGAAGTGGCACTGGCCTGGGTGACAAGGAGAGGGAAGGGAGGGAGCTGTGGTCTGATTCAGCCAGCCACTTTGTGGAGTGTTCCATCCTATCAGCAGAGTGATAGATGCACAGCTTTAAACCTAATACAAAAATATTAACACTTTTGGACATTAGTCATCACTGTTATATCTCTACAATATAATCCTTTATACTGTACAGCTATAACATAAAAGGTGCAATTCCTTTTTCTTTAAAAAAAATCACACACAGCACATGTTTTTATCATTTTATTTTTAAGTATAAACTTTTTTAAACACTTTACATAAATTAACTCCTCTGAGACTAATATTTGATGTACAGTAAATTGTAATTCATATAAAAATCCATAAACAACTTGTCACATAATTTACAAAAAAATCAGGGTTTCCTTTGCTTATATGCAACAAGGATTCTACTTGCCATTTTCCCCCCAAGGCAAACCATGTTAGCATTGTAAAATCCATTATTAAATTCCCATGGTAGCATAAGTCACTTGTGCCAATGTCCTTTTAGAAAGCAGCACAGTTTAATGCAGTTGGGTTGTCTATAAACAGTAATTTTTGCCCCACGTTTTAAAATTAACAGATATATACCACATCCTATGCAGTGAGAAAGAGAGAGAAAAAGAGAAAGAGAGAGACTACTTCTCATAAGCAAAGGTCAACAATTCAGTACTATTTGGAAACACTGTATGGGTCTGTATCTTAATTAAATACAGTGCCTCAAAGGAACAGGCAGCCTGTTGCAAAATCTGTAGGCCTTTTTATTTTCTTTTTTTCTTCTTTTTTTTTTTAATACTTTTCAGTCCAACTTGAGTGCAGCGATATGCATATGTAAACATATTCTTTAAAGCAGATCACCTTTAAGGTCATTGAGAAAAAAAAAAGTTTTGTCATTAGCAGTATCATTCTTCTGGGAAGGCGCTCTTTTTATTAGAGAGTCTGGATTGTGCTACAGAAAAAATCTGAGCAAAGATGTAAGCTTAGGCTCAAGTAGTAATGCAGCAAAACAGTTTAGTCTCCTTTTTAGAAGACACTGGTACGCAGTCTCTTTGGCAGCCTGAGCTAAGCCAGTGTGTTACCTCTTTCCTATCTCACTTTGTCTGAGGAACTGTATATTGTTAGCACTGTCTGCTAATTCTGGATATTGCTCCACAGAGAGTACATAGTACCCATCGTATCCTTGTACCTTTCCAGCACTTAGCAACTGCCTCTTTTCTCCTTCTGTCCACAACCTGGCACCTTCCTCTCCATCTCTTACTCTCTGTTGTTCTCTGGCCCAGGCACTGGAAAGAGCTCTTTGCCTGGCTTGCTCCAGTATTCGGGCCTTTTCCTCATCGAGTGTCATGCCATAGCGGACGTGCAGCGCTAAAGCACCATATTGCATTTCAACATCAGCAAACCTACGAGTCCTGCCGTTCACCACAGTGGTGGACTGGGAAACAGTGACGTTGATGCCATTCTCCAGGGCCTTACGCCCACTTGTTAGCCTCAGTGTCCCAAGGTCACTTTCAGGGGAGGTGGTCTTGATAAAATAGTGCGTGTCCTTTCCCTCCACAGTGAAATGCAAGTTTTCTAGGTAGTAAGCGTTGTTCAAAACAGCTGCCACTTTTATGCAGTCCTCATTTGCAATGTTGAGCACGTTTGTTTGCACTTTGCCTTGATTGACAGCGAGCATCACCCCTTTCCCAATCAGAGACTTCACTGTGGCAAACCACAGCCATGACTTCTCTCCACTGGATTTCCGTCTGCTGACCTGCACTTCTGCCATCTTTCCCAGGGAAAGGAATGCCTTTGCTTGTCTCGCCACTTGTTGTTGCACTCCAGAAATTGGCTGTAAACAAGAACAGACAGAAGTTTTACCAGCCATCTGTAGCCCCCTAAATGCCAAACAGCCAGGATTTCTTGGTGTGCTGCCCGTGGACAACAACAGGATATGCCACAACTGACAGTGCCAAGGAGTTAATTAGATCTGCATACTGCTTGTTCTGCTGAGTTACAAGACTATTTTGCTAATGTTCGATGCTTTTACTCTTTGTTTCCCTGAGAACCTGCACAAAAATCTGATTTAATTTCAGAGGCTACTTACTGGGCTGCATGGGACAGACTCACAATACCAATACTTAACCACAAGAATCACAGAACAGTTTAGGTTGGAAGGGGACCTTGAAAATCATCTAGTTCCAACCTCCCTGCTGTGGGACACCTTCAACTAGACCAGGTTGCTTAAAGCCCCATCCAATCTGCCCTTGAACACCTTCAGTGATGGGACATCCACAGCTTCCCTGAGCAGCTTGTTCCAGGGCCTCACCACCATCACAATAAAGAATTTTTTTCCCCAATATGTAATCTAAACCTACTCTCTTTCAATTTGAACCCATTCCCCCTAGTCCTGTCACTACATGTTCTTGTAAATAGTCTTGCCCCATCTTTCCTGTAACTTCCCTTCAGGTGCTGGAAGGCTGCAATGAAGTTACCTCTTCTCTTTTCCAGGCTGAACAATCCCAATTCTCTCAGCCTTTTCTCATAGGAGAGGCACTCCATCCCTCTGATCAACTGGGTGGCCCTCCTCTGGACTTGCTTCAACAGGTTTACGTTCTTTCTGTGCTGGGGACCCCAGAGCTGGATGCTGTATTCCAGCTGAGGTCTCACAAAAGCAGAGTAGAGTGGCAAAATCCCCTCCCTTGTCCTGCTGGCTCCACTGATTTTGATGCAGCCCAGGACACAATTGGCTTTCTGGGCTGCCAGTGCACACTGCCAGATCGTGTCATATTAATATGGGTAAGAGTTGTTTTAGTATGGTGTCATCTCAGTATGGTGTCATCTCTTCCTCTGAGCTGGTTCAAGTATGATTCCTGTCTACCATGAGTCCAGTCAAACTGAGGAGATTTTTGAGGGTCATGAAGCTGTGCTTTAGAACTGGAACAAGCCTTTCTTTACGCCGAGTCAGGAGGTAAGAGTCAAGCAGCCATAGTCTGAGACCAAACTGCAGGGAGGCTCTCATAATCCCTCAAACTGCTAAAGGAATGAGGGAAATCAAACTGTAATGACAGTCTTTACAGTCAAAGAGAGGGAAGCAAATGGTATGGACCAGTGAGGTGGAATACTGGGGACTAATGCCCTTGCAAACACTTGCAGAAACTGATAAAAGGGGATGTGTGAAAAGAATATGGCCAATCCAGCTGTGTGACTTTCTATTTCAGTCCAAGTATCAGCCTCCTGCCTAAAAGAGCTTCTCCCCAAGAACTCTGGATGGGTGAAGCCCTGAATACAGCAGAGTGTTTTGTTCATAGCTAGCAAAGACAATGAATGAAAAGAACCAACAAGCCAGTTTAATGGAAAAGCTATGACATTCTGTCATGGAAGAGCTGTGTGTAGCCCACTATGCCAGATGCACTCAAAAAGAGAGGATGGCTGGGGATTGGGACTTGTCAGCATAACTGCAGTGGTTAGCCAGAGCAGCTGAAAGAGCAGGAGCAGCTAGCAGGAATGGTTAGATGGTGCAGCTAGATAGCAGGACAGCTCAAATTACAGGGTCAGCTGTGGTTGAGATGAGACCTTACAACTCTGCAGAACAGACACATCTGTCTAACCCGGTGTCTTAACAGCAACAAGCTGTGAATGAGCTGTACTGATAGAGGAGGGGAGCAGACAGGTTCCCTAGCAGTTGACTCAGCAGGAAACAGAGAGAAAGATTTAAATAAATAGCTTTGGCTGCACTTTTGAAAATGAGTGCTTAGTTTTTGATGATGCCGTTTATCTTCCAATTGACCCCTTCTCCCTACAGTAAAATCCTGCTTAAACCATTTGATTCACTGCTGACAAATGGGTCAAAAGCCTGTTTTGTTTTCCTAAATTTCTGGATGGGAGAACAAGAAGGAGTCATTAAGATTCATACAACCTTAAGTCAGCCTTGCTGCTAATCAAAGCTTGGCAAAAAGTTTGCTAAGGCGCTTCTCTGTTTTGCCACAAGGGTACCTTTCTGGAGGGGACAGCCCCTGAGGGAATGATGAATTAACTTGGACTCTCCATTCTTCTTGAATATGGCAGATTTCTGTCTGTGCTTGCTAACAAGTATGAATTTCAGCTGTTGTAAATCCTGCATAAAAGCTATTGAGCACAAAATATATTGTAGACAGCAATCCTCAGTGAGAGTAGCAAGATGCTATAGCAACTTCATAATGACGTTTGTTTATTTTTAACATGTATCCTCAGAGCTCGGTAAGGCTCACTCACTCCAGAATGTTTCAAAATACTAAGTGGTTTGTATGTTTACTTCTGTCTCCCGGTTGCATTTGCTTGTTCACCAGTGAGTATCAAAGTTACAGCTTCTTCCTACCTGAGAATTTTGTATCTTTGTTTTCCTATCACGCACTTCTTGCTCTGTCATGTCACATGCCCCTGGCATTCCTCACGTTATTGAGCTTTCTCCTGAAGATTTTTGACAACTAGCTCTCTGCTCTCATCTCTTTTGACCAGACTGGTTCTGTTCCTGGTATGCCTTTGCTGGTGTTAGTGGAGGATTTCATTCTTTAGCCTTTGAGACCTAAATAAACAACCTCTGATAGCTCTTGACAGCCATTTCTAATGACAGATCTCTTATCTCCCAATACAATGGAGTGCTTGCCATGCTCCTCCTTCACTGCTTTTGTTGCTCATGGGAGCAACTAAACTCATGCTGTGCTCTAAGGTCTTTCCCTGTTACTCAATTCCTTGCTATTAAAAATTAACTAACTAACTAACTAACTACTAACTAACTAACTAACCAACTAACTTCCTGAATGCAAAGTTAGCTTCCATATGTCCCCTTCTGCTGGGCCACATTTCTAAGGACTTTTGGTCTATGTTAGGTTGTAGGATTTTTTAAGATTATATCATCTTTAATTCTTCTAACATTCTCTATCATGATTTTTGTAAAAAGAGATCCTTTTTTGACTGCTTACAATGGGATCACCCATTTGAATGTCTCTTAATTCTTCCTTCTGGACTGAAAACCATAGGATTTTTGAGGGCACAGGTCTTTGATCTTTGAGTAAGCCTAATTTGTAAATATAATTTTCTTAAACAGCAGACTTAGATTTTACATCCACATTTATTTCTTCCATTATTTAAAACTATAGCAGGTTTTCGGGATGATAGTTCATTTTTTTGTTTTCAAAAAATTTCACAAGCACCTGAGTTTTATGTAATATAATAGGTTTAGCTCCGGTAATTTCAGTTTCAGTATTTTATCTTTAAATAAAACATGGTATTCATAATGCATGGTTAATATTAAAAAGAAGTAAAATTATAGTGGTGCCTGGTATATGTATGTTATATCACCTGTTCTGTTTATTTCACAGTCTGTTTTTTACTACAGTGTTCAGTTACTGCCTTCAGGCAAAATGTTCATACAAATCTAATCTCTGTAGTTTCTGCTATGAAAATTAGACATCTTTAAAGCATCTTGAACTTCTTTTCATTGACTATTGTCTTTTAAAATTTTATTGTTGCTGAAAGCAAACAAAAACTTACATAAAATAGTACCTAACTTAGCAAATCTGTAAAAAAACCCTCTATCTGTAATTTCTTTAAATTCTTTAGATAAAGGCACTGTTCATATTTAACTTTGCAAATAACCGTGGCTGTCAGAATTATCCATGCCTAACAAGATCTGAATAGAAGGGAACATTCTGTCTCATTCAATTTGTATGTTTAGTTTTGTTTCTTACTGGTATGTCTTCCCATTGCTGGCTCTTCACAAGTTCATAAGAAGGTTCTGTTAAATCAAATTTTGGAACAGGGAAGCCAGGAATGGCATTGTGCAGATGGAAGCCGAATGTCACCAGCCAGCTGTTAACATCTGAAAGAGAGTAATTGTATGAAGAAATAGAGAAAAAAATTAGAATTGTTCTATATTTTGCAACCATACCATTTTTACATATAATAGTTTTTGGCATAGTTGATTACCTTTTGTAACATGAACATTATTCAACAGTCTTTGTTTTGCTGTGGATGGATTTAGATTTATACTATAGCTACACTAGCAAGCCTATACAGGAAACTTGCTGTTCTAAACTTAAAAGAAAATGACTGTTCTATATAGGAGTTGCCCTAGGCTCAGTTGAAAGGTATTGCAGGGTTCAGCAAGTCTGAAGGCCTCAGTGACTTCCAGAACAGTTATGGCAGTGCAGTCAAGGGGAGATTTCCTTGTAATACAGCCCAAACTAACTGGAATGTCATGGTCAGGATAAATGTGCTTTATGTCATACCTTCATCATCAGTACTTCAAAATAAAGCAAAAAAAAAAGTACTGCAGAGCACATCTTGTCCTTTTGGCATGTATGTGTTATTGTAATTTCTTCAAACTACTCCTGAAATAGCACCTACATGGCCAACCACCTTTTAAATGATTTGGCATATATTTTTTGTTGATTCAAGAGAAATCTGCCTCTCTTCAAGATAATGTTGGATCGATGAAATTAAAAACTAAGGAAATGCATCAGTAAGCAGACAGGATACTAAATTATCATTAGATAACATTATTTATGATACATTTTATGTTCTGTTAAAAACAAATAAATTAGGGGTGCCAACAATTAGTTAACAATTGTTTGGCAAGAATATGTGCTCTGCCTTGTTTCTGTTTTTCTACACTATCTTCCACAAATACTAAGCTTAGAAGTTGGCAGAGTGCTCCTTACCAAGTCTAGTAATTTTTATTTAAGAAAGCTCCAAATAAGTGGAACAAGGAAGCAATTTTTCCAAAAATTAAAAGAATAAAAATATTTATTTTACAATAATTTCTAACATTTTCAAATAAATGATATGCCTCATGAGGCTCTGCATCTAAAACTGCCAGTCAGCCAAATTACTAATTGTAATAATAACCTTATATAAACAGTGTATGTTGGTCCATTTTAGACATCAAAGATGTTAAGAAAAGAACCGAAACTGTATTTTGAGGGCAATTTCTGAACTAAGTGAATGATTTTCAATGCCACAAAGAATCTGATTCTAACTGCATGCCCTACGGCACATGCTGTTAAAAGAGGACAGATTCAGAGGTCTGTTATTATCCTTACTCCCAGGCAGCCTGTTAGCAACCCACTTAATAGCTGCTGTTTGTTAAATTAATGCAAACCCACTTGATTCCCAGGATGCTCTTCTAAGTGGTAGTCTCACAGCTCCTAAGTAAGTGGGGCTGAGCCCTTCCTGTAGACTGGCACGTCTGTGTATTTTGGATTATTTACATCTATTCAAACACAAAAAATCAAATGTCTCTGAGCCATACATTTGTCCAAAATTCTGGTGTCATGCAGTGAGATTTTGGTATGTAGAAAAATGGAAAACACTACATATCACTAACTCTAGAACCACAAAAAGCATATAGGTTCTGTAAAAACTGAGGTATGAAAGTGGCATGTTAGCACCTTTTTTTTCCAAAAGTGAAGTTCACTCCTTTTTCTATAGTATCCTACTTCACCTTCCTTGCACCTGGCTGTGTACTCATTAGTTTGTGCTAGCCCTGGAGCTTATTGGGCAATTTACATAAGCAGCCTTGCAAAAGCCTACCCTTAAAAATATCAACCAACTTCCAGTGACTATTTTCTGTGATGCTGCTGAGTTAAACTGATCACAGAAGGACCCCTCCTGCCTTTGCTACCTGCAGTCTCACTTCCTCTAAATTGGATGCCAATAGATCGAGCATCCCCAAGCTGCAATCAAGTAACCTTCTCTTACCTGTGATATAATCCTTCACATCGTGTATTTTACTGGCTGGGTTGTTATTTCTAAACATGTACAAATTAAAAGGAGCTGGATCCTTCCCAATTCTCTTCCAGATTTCAATATCGGGTGTTGTCCACCGGCCTGCCAGTATGTCATAATCTCTTTCTCCAAAGTGGACTAGCTTGGTCAGTGGGTCATATAAGCCTCCATGGAATCCAATTACCAGCTGGAAGTCAAGGTTAGAGTCAAAATAGATCTCTCCATAGGCAGTGTATTGAATTTGTTTAAGCATAAGACCATTGCTACTGAAAACAGCCAGTGGTGTCCCTGTATTGTCTGATGCAATGTAGAATTCATCTCCACTGCTAATTTCCATGGCAAAAAGGTGTCCTTGCAGATCATAATAAAGAGATGTGATTTCAGAACTTGAGTGGTTATATACATGAGTTATCCTGGTTGGGTAAGTAAGGTCTGCGTAAAAGAACTGGAGATGCTGTCCAAGGCTAGTTTTACTGGAAACTCGTCGTCCAAGTCCATCGTAACGGTAAATCACTGTCCACCCACTGCCTTTGCTATAAACTCGAGTAAGAAGGCCCTTTGAACTATATTCAAAGATTTCAGTACCCCTCTGACGCAGAAATCCATCTTCATCTAACCTGTACTGAACATCTCCTAGTCGGGTTATTCTGTCCCTCAGGTCGTACCGAAGTGGCGTCAAACGGGCGCTGCTGCTGGGGTTGAGCAAGTGGAGGTTGCCATTCAGGTCATAGTTGTATCGCCACATTATTTTTTCATTCAGATAAACTGTCTGGAGCTGACCATCTACATCATATTCATAAGCATATTTTGTGGTGTTGGCAAATGGCCCAATCTTAATTTCTCTTTTGGTCACTCGACCCATGTTATCATACTGAATTGTAATCCAATACATTAATGAACGAAATATTTCATACTGAATTTCCTTGATGCGTCCATGTGCATCAAAGTGTTTTGTGTATGTCATTACAGCTGTTGAAATGATCTGATTAATATCATAATATATAACTCCAAATTTTCCAAACTGTTCAACTTTGCCAGAGATATCATCAAACTGGTAGAGATCAATAGGCAATGGGGTTTCATTGATGACACCTTGCATGCTAGTCACTCTGAAGCTATTGTCATAGCTGTAGTCAAATCGGGCATTTACCATTCCATCTTCACTAAAGCGGAAAATCTGTCTGTCAATCAATGGGCCAATTTGTCTGTATCTAATGGTGCAGATAAAACCATCGCTTTGGAGGTTTACTGTTTTCAGGACTCCTGCTGTCTCATCATAAGTAAAACTAACTCTTGTACTATCATATAAAATTTCTGAGAGCTTGGTCTGCCGTCTGTACTTGAATAATACTCTTCGGCTTGTCCCCAGGAAAGCAGTTTGAAGGAGCTGCCCTTCTTCATTGTAGTCCATTATAACAGAAGCATTACTTTCCGGGGGGTTGTATATATTCCGATAATAGCCGATGGAGCGGATAGTCTGCATGGTATGACGAGCAACACTGGGCATGGTGACAGCAGAAAGCCGATCCAACAAATCATATTCGAAGATATACTGCCGTTGGCTATGGAGCAGAAGAACCATTGACTGAAAATTAAGAACAGATTTTTATCATGTGACAAATGGTGCAGTATTTCCCCTCCCGCCATATACTGATACTATTTCTTCACAAAAATGTGACATTCCCACTTGAGAAAATTATCTCCTCCTTAATTGAGTTATCCTTGACCTTACATGTTGTTAATATCTCCCTGCCTAATTTACTTGTATGCTTAATTGTGAGGGGTTCTGTAATTAGTAGTTCCACATTCATAATTTGCTACTTGTTATGACTGTATCACTCTTTTATCAAGCATTCACAACTAAACAGCAGATTGTCAATGGATTCAAATAAGTCATGTTTAATATGGGAAGAAGTAAAACTGTCTTAGAGCCATTAACTCACAAGGAGAACAACATATGGGAGATACAATTTCTTCCCTACAATTAGAGATGATTTTGAAGAATTTGAATAGCCTGAGATCTCTGAATACTGTGTTCTTGTTCTGTAAGCTTTTGAGACATAGGCAAAACAATTGTTTGATTATTCATCACAAAAGGAGCTACTTGGAATGATTCTGACATTTTTCTAATGCATGGCTATTATGTATCATAGGTCTTGATTAAATTAGGTCTGTGGTAACTAGTAAACAGTATTTGCTGAGCAACAGCTTGAACAGAACTATATTTAAACCCCTGAAAGAAATGGATTCTCTTTCTGCATAGCAGACATGAGATCTCACAAGGGTGATTTTCACAGATATTTCTAGAAGGAGAGCTGTCATTCAGCAATTGTTACATGTGTATTGATTCCTAATCTTTTGCCTATCCCTTATTTTTATGCTACAACATATAGCAAGTACAAATTGGCAGCTGTAACTATTTAGAAAAAAGAGCTTTTCTTTGTAGTGAAAAAAGCCCACAACAGTGAAGCATTTCCAAACAAATTATTTTCAGCTGACTTGAATTGCAGATAGTCCCTGCACCTTATTTTGAGTGTTAAGATAAAAGGTAAATACAGATGCTTCTTAGTCAGTGGCCTAAATAATTTAAAAACACATCAATCCCTAGCAATTAGCTACAGCATGATTACATATCTGTGGAATGAAACATTTCCCTTGGAATCTCATGTTGATACTTAGAATAATTGCAATGCACTTCTACTACCTATGTTTTGTTTTGTACGCAGCAGTGAGGTGCTGCAGAATTTCAGCACGTTCCAAGCATTTTTAAAAACCTGAGTGTTCTTTACCTTTTCCAAATATGTGTAACTCCAAGTTTTCCCATCAGCAAACACTCTAGACACTATCCTTCCCTGTCCATCATACTCTATTTTTTCGCTAGTCGTGCCTCGCTGTATGCTGCCTATTTGACCTGTGGATGAATAGGTAACATTGACAGCCATCAGCTTGCTGCTCGGGAGCCACAGGGTGGGGTGCCCTGACGTGTCGTAGGCAATCCTCAGCAGGAATTTACGGTGGTCATCGTAGATCTTTTCTGTCTTTGTGGTTCGATCAAAGTCAACTGAAAGGAGGTTTCTGCCATTAACCTTTTTAAAGCAAACAAAATGACACAATAAATCATGGTGTTCAAACCCCAGCCACCTGTTATTTCCACAAAGCTAGCTATTCTTTAAATACCATTTGCAGTGATTAATTTGCTGTATGTGTAAATTATTTTAGCAACTTCTTGATATAATTTTAAGGCACTATATTAGTATCTACCTTAGAAGGTCTGATTATATGAAGAGATGGCTCAGAATTTCTCACAATGTGTTCTTTCTTGAAGCTTAGTCAACTGTTAAGAAAATACTGAAAGATGTGTACTGAAAACTTCTGTAATAAATGGGGTCATTTCAATGAACAAAATACTTCTTTTGTAGGCAGTCCAAAGTATATCTAGCAAATTATTGTCAAAATATATTCCCAGCTTTTCCAGTTCATCACAATCACGCTAAGAAAGAACTGAATTCCAATCCTTCACAGCAAGTACTTTTCAAAAGAGCAAATACAAAATGAAGATCTTCAAATGCCTGTTAAATCTTCCAATTAAGGTTAAACAGTTTTTAGAACATAGGTATTCCCTTTCTGGATCAAATGGAAGTTTAACTCAGTATACCATTCACTCCTGCAATGTATTTATAAGGCTGAAATCCTTGGTAGAGCATTATATCTTTTTTCTAGTGAAGTGACCACTTAAAATCATAAATGACTGGAAGGCTACTGAACCAATGAAAACCAGTTATAAACGCTTTGAAGTTTATAACTATTTTGATTCAAAAATAGAGCCTTAACACAGGTACATTTATGTTGAAAACCTTATTGTTGATATATGTAAACTACAGTGATGGATAGTGATTTCTATATAATACTTTTACATTGAAATCCACCCCCCAACTCCCTTTAGTATTCTAAATATGCCAACTTTCAGTTTCATTGAATTAGCCCTCACATTTAAATTTATAAAAATAAAATGTCTGGTTATCTTTTCCTATATCAGTGGCTTCGCACTTCTCCATTCCCCTCAGCACTGAATAGTGTTTTACTGTTCTCCAACAGGCCTTGAGGATGTCTTTGCTCATCTGTTAACCATTTCTGTATCTGCTGTGTCATTTTAAAGTTGTTCCAGGTGGGGTGAAAAACTGATAACTGAGATTTTTCAGCACTGTATTTTGCGAACATGTGGGAAGAGGGTAGAAATGGACAAAGAGCTGTATATGTGTATTAAGAATTTTTTTGAAATTCTTTTTCAAGTGCTTCATCCATACATTACAAAGCGTGAACAAAGATGGCTAAATAACGTTCAGAAAAGAACAAGAGCATAGATAGAGATAAACCAAACAAATGACTGGAGAATTTTTGCATTTTTCAGGCTGAATGTTCAAAACTCCATATATAATAGATGTTGGTACTTATACCCTGAGGCTGATAAGCTGCTAAAAGATCAATATAAATTAGATCCTTTATTATTGGAATAAAAAGTATGAAAGTGCTGGTGATAGGTCACAGGCAAATGGGAAAAAAATTCCTACAAATGCTGAGTTTTGCTCAGTCTATCTCTCTATTTATGTTCAGTATCTTTCTCCTTTTTAATATGAAATCATTGGCATCAGAGGAATCTACACTATCAATTTTGCAAAAAAATCACATTTTCATGTAAATATCCTAAGTAAAGAACACAAAGTCCAGCAGATGCATAATAGTTGTTTCACCTATTTAATGAACCATCAAATGTTATTTAATATAATCTGAAAAATTGACGCTACAAGACTGATGCCAGAAGTAGTTTAAACTTAGCTGTGAAGTATTCCTGTTCAACTCCTTTTTTGTAATTTTTTTTTTACTTCTTTGTTTTCAGTTAGTTGTTGTTTAAACTTTCCAACATCTAATATTAGCTCATTTACCTAAATTAATTTTTAAATTTTCTTTATCTCTGGCTTTTTTTCCCCAGTGTCTCCCACAGATACCTGCACTCATCTCTGCACGTCCCCGCCTGTTTTGCTTTTCTGATTTTTTCCCTTTCCTTTCTATCTCCCCTTCCTTATTTTACATTTAATTATGATTTTTATAAATTTTCTTGTCCACTTCTCAGGATTAGACACTGAAGTTAGAATGGGTACTTCTGATTTCTGAACTGGCAAAGAAAGAAGGGTGGTTTTGTGGTTAAGGCAGACGTCCAAGCAATCGTGGTTAATTTCTTGGCTAAGCACATCCTTCTCGTGTAAATTGCAACAAAGTACTTAATCTGCTGTCTCACTGCACTAGCTGCTAACTGGGATAATACCATCCCTTGCCATTTCACTTTCCATCTGTCTGGTCTGTGTAAGGGCAGGATGTGAGGGGAAGGAAAGGAAATACCTCTTGTTCCAGCCAGTTTCATGCTGACAGAGTTCTTGCATTCAGACGTGAGGTTTTGGCGAGATTTTGGCTGTGCTTGTCTAATTTCACTGGCAGTTAGAGTAACAGTGAGTTTTGGTGATCTAACTTCTTTCGTTGGGCAGTATAGGGCTGGAATAACACATCTCAGCTTAAGCAGTGCCTTCAACTGAAGCATTTCTTAATAACATCTCTGCTACCAAAATGCTTTTTCAGGAAAAGTTGAATGTTTTTATTGTGTCTAAGATAACGACACTCCAAATACATTTGGAACCTCTGGGTTTCATTATGATAAAAATTGTACTTGAGGAAATTTTCAGTGAAGAAACACAGTGACACAAAATTGAGTCTTTTGACAGTCCCTACCTACTGTCCTGATACATTTCAGTAATTTACATCTCCATCTATCCTCCTCTGCTTTAATTTCCGTTTTTCTTTCCAGTGAGAAGCATGAAATCTGTCTGTGATTCCTCTGTTAGGAGTAGGAATGTACTGCTGTGTCTTACAGAGAGAGTCAAGAGGTAATGTGAAAACTGGAGACTGCTGCAGAGCTTGCAGTATGTCAGCTCTCAAGAGGAGGCACAGCAAACTCCTCTCGTGAGCTTCCTTGTCTGTGTTACCAGTCCACTCTGGGTGCATCCCTTGAGACAGAGTTCATACTAGTTCCTTTGTTTGAGACCTTTGAGAGACCCTCAATACAAAGGCCCTAAAAAGGCTCTTTCATACAGAGGATTTCCAGGACCTTTGCCTGGCCTATAGACCAAACACACAGCTCCTGAGACAGAACTAGCTTACTGAACAATTACAAAACAAGTCAGAACAAAAGAAAGATTGACAGAAGATTGTTGAGTTAAGGAAAGGCAACATAATTCCTAATTAATTTCTTTAGAAAGATTACTAGTACTGGGCAGAAATAATACAAGATAGAAAACCAAGATAGTACCTGACAGTGTGCTTTGTAACATTAGATACTGCATATATATAACACAGTGAAAATGTCACAGAGATGAGTACATTTACTGGCAATGCATTTTATCACTGCTTTTTGTCTACATTTGTCTTTGCTGCAAAATGTTGATGACATATCTGTCTGTACATGGAAATGATGAGCTCCATAAGTTCTTCTTTCTCTTGTTTTCTTTTTCTACTTTCCTACATCCCCCCATCCAGCCCCAATTGATATTTTGGTAACATCTCTCCATGTAAATCAATTTCACAAAACATTTCTTTTTTTTTTTCCATTGCTGACAAGTTTATTTCCTTTTTTTTTTTTTTGAGGCATTTTTCTCTTATTAGCTCATTCTCCACCTGCCCTACTTCTCCCATGTCTATATACACTTTTAATTAGTATTATTTTATCCTAATCTGTAATCTTTCATTTTCCCTGCCATCTTGTTAAATCTTTCCCTTTTGTTTGCTATTCCTTTTTTTTTTAAGATTTTTTTATTTTTGGTTTTAATTCTTTGAAGTTAAAGTTGCCCATGACAACTTTATCTTCTCTTTTTCTTTTACCTCCTCTGCACATGAACACCAAAACCTAGCATCATTTCTGAGAACTGCACTCAAGGTGATTTCTTTCACTGCTAAACCTCCCTTAGACTTCTTTCACAAATGAACTGGCAGGTGTATTATACCACTGTGGTATGTAATGACATGCCTATGAACCAGAGCCACAAGAATGAGCTTCAGAATCATGGCTTCCTTTTCCTCTTCCTTATCAATGTAAGATAGCTGCCACAGGTAAGTACTAGTATATTGTTCTTAAGCAGCAGCTACTCTGCATAATCATTCTTCCTTCTTGGAAAAAAATACATTCCTCTTCTAGAGAGGAATATAATCTGTATGACAGCATCCCCTCCTTTCTTGTCCCAATGGAAGATACAAAATATTTTAAGATCTCAAATGGCAAGAAGTCAAGTGGTCTGAAATTACTTACCTTCATTTGATACACTCCTAGGCCTTATTTTAAAGAATTGAGTTCAGTCCTAATAGTAAATCAGACCTTTGATGTGGTCTTGAAATTGTCTCCTGGCAACACAATTTTAAATGCTTAATCTATGTTGTCTTTACCAAATGGCTGTCACAAATCATAGTTTGCTTTCTACTTGTATTTTACTCACTATATAGGAAAAAGAAATGCCAACAAAATGGTAAAGACATATGTTAGAAGAATATGCCATACACATGCACACACAGTTAAACCCTTTCTACCACAAGAGTAAGTCTTAGTACAATTTTCATTTAATATAAAAAAGAAATAAAATCCAGGGATCATATTAACTTATGGCAGAGTAATTTAAAACAGGATTCTGAATCAGTTACATGAATTCAGTACCAGAAAGAAAAACAGTGTAGGAAAGTAGAAAATTATTCTTTTTAACTATTCCAGGCTAAAACCAACAGTTTAAATTTCACAGTGTGCTGATTTCAGCTGAGGTAAAGTTAATTTTCTTCACAGAGGCTAGTACAGGGCTATGTTTTGGATTTGTGCTGAACTCAGGCTTGATAACATATAGATGTTTTTGTTATTGCTGGGCAGGGCTTACACAGAGCCAAGGCCTTTCCTGCTTTTTGTACTGCCATGCTGGAGAGGAGATTTGAGGTGCATGGGAGGCTGGGAAGAGACACAGCCAGGACAGGTGACCCCAACTGACCAAAGGGATATTCCAGACCATATGGCATCATGCTCAGTATGTAAAGCAGGGGACGTTTGGAGTGATGATGTTTGTCTTCCCAAGTCACATTATGTGTGATGGGGCCCTGCCCTCCAGGAGATGGCTGAAGCCCTGCCTGCCCATGGGAAACATGGAATTGATTCCTTGCTTTGCTTTGTGTGTTTGGCTTTTGCTTTCACTGTTAAACTGTCTTTAGCTCAACCCATGAGTTCTCTGGGTTTTACTGTTCCAATTCTCTCCTCGATTCTGCGGGTGGGGGAGTGAGTAGCTGTGTGGGGCCTGGCTGCTGCCTGGCATTAAACCATGACACACAGAAAAGAGCAATTAATAAGTAAAACAGCCCATAAATAAAGTAATAAAACCAAATATTTCCAGATCTACAGTCAGCTTGTTTACACTAAATATTCTGTGGTTGTTGGATGGCAATACCTATGGGAATGTATTTACATTTCCTCATTCCTTAATGAGAATGCAGCAGATACCATGCATGCTTGTGTTCTTACCCTAAGCTTTCGGCCAAACACATTGACTTTTCCTTGGGCTTGCTCTTTCCGGAATCGCCACTCCACCAGGTTCTGCCCGTTCTCCCCTGGCAGGGTCATGTTTCTCTTTGCCATGGTTGGGTTGGCAGTGCCAGCCAAGACGTGTGGTTCTGTCTGGTAGTGTGAGTCCAGGCCGCTGGCATACAGGATTCTCAGTGAGCCATCGTAACCAATCTGGTAGCTATTTCTTAACTGATCTGAAAAGGCCAAAAAGAGAATTACAGGTTACCTACACAGGTTAAGATTCTGCCTTTGTACTGCACACTTTATGCTATATGTGCATCTTGACTGCACATAACTGACGCAATGATAATAAAGAGCCAGGGTGAGATTGTTAAGAATAAGTGTATCTGTCCCATAGGAGCAAAAATGCCTTTAGGACCTGTCATCAAAGTTACTTAAACACTTAAGAAAATCTCATCCTCACAATATATTCTTTGGATTGGCACAAAACACATTCTCTGCTGTTTCATTAGGCATTTTTGGCCTAATCCTAAGCATACTGTGACTACTCACTTTTGCAAGGATGTGGTTGCTGGGATATTATATGCTATTTTTAAGCTAAAATATCACTTCATACTATTTCTGTTACCCTTTCAATCCATGTCTTCTTTCCAAGATTCCTTTATAATATAGAGTAAGTATTCTACTTCCCATAGCTGCTTACAAAAGCTATTTGGTTAAAAAACTTACTTAATTCTACTTTTGTTGCAACTCCTACTTTCCCTGAACAGTTGTTTCTACACAGGTGTAAAAATGTGTATGTATCACCCCTTCCTCCAAACACTATGCTCCTGAAGTTTCACTTCTATTTGGAACTGCTTGGAACACCAAAAAAAAAAATTCAGGCTGGTGTGTGCTGTGAAATCTTTTGCTTACAGTACCTTGAACCATGGTATAGAAAGAATCAATTGATGATAAGTTGGAAGTGATGCTGACATCTTCCTCTCTGCTAGATGACTCAATGTCCACTGTAATGGCCCTTTCCATTTCCCCATGAAGGTTAGTGACGACTCCAGTTGGGAATGTAACATTTGTTAGACGGCCCTCGCTATCATAGCTAAAAAAAAAAAAAAAAAAAAAGGTCCAGAAATGATACATAACAGGAACAAATTGTTTTCACTTACAAGTAAAATGAACAAAAATACAAGCTACTCATATTGTTAAGGCACTTCTACTTTTTTTTTTTTTTTTTTTGGTGCTTGGGATAGGCATAGCAAAGACTTCAAACGTGCTTTGAAGTACTCAAAAGACTGCTTAACATACAGCAGCCTCAATGGTGATAGCAAAGAGCAAACAGATGGATCTTCAGCTCTGCATATTATTCTTTGAAGTGTGACCAGATCCTGCTGCACATCTAATTCACCATTTCAAAGGAAGCATATTTATTGGTGCTAAATTCTGTAGCATTCTGTACTCCCTATTACTGGACTAGATTTTCCTATTATTGTAGGAATCCTCAAAATTGTTTGAAAAAAGGGTCCCTAAATAAGAGTGTCTCTTGCGCTTTTCCTATTCAATGATTATGCAGACCACCTGTCCTCTTGTTCCTGAGTGCTTAATGTCTCTTGTGTTACTAAGAGACAGAATCTGGTGTAATATTTAATCTACTTAAGCTGCTTGTAGCTGAAAACCAGAACAGCTAGCATCTCTAACATGTTAACTGTCTGCAGATCATAGTTTGAGAATTTTGACAGAAACCATGAGATTTTTTTTCTGTGTCTACTGACATTTATTTAAACCAACAGCTTATATACTCCTTTAATATGAGCAGGTAGATAGAATTTCTGTAATTGAAGTAGATATATGACATCTAAACTATGCCTTTTCTTCTGCTGTGTTAGGTATACCACACTGGTACATGACCAGAGACTATGCTCACATCCAAACATGCATTGTGGCCACAGTATAGAGAGGTAAAGCACTATGTGAGCTTCTGGTTATAAAACTTGTCTTTAAGATTAGCTCTTCCAATACTACCATCTTCAGTTGTCAGCCTAGGTGTTCAGCTGAAGCTCCTTGTTTTGGAGCATAGCCTGTCTGTAGCTGCAGCAGAGAGAAACAACCATCCAAAGGATGATTCCATGCCCAAATATGACCTGTTTGTTGTCAGCAGTCTTTCATCCCTCTCCTGTGACCATGGAGTGGGAAGCTGAAGAACACCTTAGTCTCTTAAAGTAACTAGAACATGACCCTGCAGGTCCTCACAGTGTGCTAGACATTCCATGCTGACAGTTATCATCAAAATTGCTCCTAGTGGGAAAGAAAAGCAAAATTGAAAAAGCCCCAAGCATATCACTGAGGCTAGAGAAACTCTTCTTCTTAAATTGAGAGAATAAATCCTAACACTTTAACCCACAACACACTAACTTTCTCTGAACAGCATGAGTACTGCACAGCATTACTGTAACTGAAAGGATTAAGTTAAGAAATGTTTTCTTCCAGTGTGCTTACTCTGTAGATTTGACGGCTTTTTGCATACAGCCATTTCCATCCTTTTAGCACAGTTGATTTCCTTTGTTTATGCAAGACTTTCACTTAGCAACAGGCAAGAGAAAAGAATGCTTAAAAATCAGAAACCATACTGCAAGCCAGGGAAGTCAAGTGGGGAAACTTATTTTTTTGAAGTTAAGTACATTTCAAGATAATGGGGTTTCTTCCAGTGTGTTTCTGTCCCTAATTGTGGCTCTTTTTCACATACTGGACTTGGCAAGCTGAGATACTCCATTTATGCAGGAGACCAAAACAAACATACCAATGTTCCTTGTGCATGAATGTGACTGCTAGCCTATTCATGACCTTCAGTCTCATTCCTCAGTTCCAAGAACTTATTTTATTTTCATGCACAACTTCCCTTTGCAACTCCCTGGGGAGCATATATTGTCCAATTAGTGTCCTTTTCTATTTTCTGCTTTATGTTTGAAAATGGTATCAAATTACTTTGTTGGGAATTACTTGCATCCTTTGATTCCAGTAGCCATGTGCTGGTCTATATTTCAAACAATGCTTACTAAAGCCACAGAAGGTAAGATTTCCCTGTAAGAACTTTTTGACCATTTATACACAGCATCTGTGAGAAATTAATTACCAGATTTCTCAGTATACCACCTGAGTTGGAAAATGCAACACATCAGTAGTATTCAGTGCAGTGTGGCTTCAGTGTTGTATGCAGCACTGAACTGTGCTATCCTTCTTTTATACTTTTTTTTTTTTTCTGACTGTGCCCATAGTTTTTGAACTGGTCGCATCTTTCACAAATACGTGAAAGCACATCATGAGCCTGAGATAAGCAGTAAATATTATTACAGTGAGGGAGAGTTCAAAGACCAGCAAAAAATCATGCTACACATTCATGTTCTTAAAAACATGACTTTAAAGCAGAAAGAATCTTAAAAGCCATGATTGCTTGGTTCAGGCATCCTAGAGCAAGAAGAAAATGGAACTGAGATGTGAAAGGTAAGAATAGGATTTCTCATACTTTTATAGCCAGGAACAAAAAGAAAAAGGGGAAATAGGCCTTTCTACAATTCACTACATATTCCATTTTATGACAGATTGCAATGTGTGTCCTTCATTTTGTTCACTGTACATCGAATACTAAACTTACTTTATACGTGCTATCTTCTTGCCCACAATCAAAGCCTTATCAATGCACAGCATAGCAACATCACTCATACCTTTGGGCATTTTGCAGCCATTTTTCTTATTACATTCAAATATCCTTGCATTCTGCTGCCAAGGTGAATTTATTCATTCAAGATTGTCAGTTTTAGACTGAGAGATTTCTTTTTATCTGCCTAGTGTTCTAATATTGAAATTGCCCTAAAAGGAGTGAGATCTGAAGTCTAGAGGGCAAGTGCCTATATTTGGCATTTCACAGCTTCTTTGATCTTTTCATCCAAACACAAGCTCAGGCACACGTGTTACCATGGAGCCCTCTGATCTTTCTCCTATGCCAGGCTCCACAGCAAAGCCATTCAACCAACCTCTTCAATTCCTCAAGAGTGAGTCTCACATAAACTTTTCAAGAATCTAAACTAGAAACTTTCTCCCTAGATGTGACTTTGAGTGCATTAATCCCCTCAACTCATTTCGGTTCACATTAACGTAACGATCTTCATATTTGGTCAATAACTACAAAGGCAGCAGTGGGGGCAGCTGCCACCACCACTAGCTGAAGTTCCCCTCAGATCAAATCCTTTTTCTTCTTTAGGATGAGCTGCCACTGCCAGATAGTCTTCCACTTCTGCAGTGAGAATTTCTCAGAGATAATGATTATCAGCTTCTCAGATTCTTGACCCTTTGCTCTTTACCTGCTGGTAGTCTGTCTTCCATTGTTCATCTCCTTCAGTTTTAATTACATGCCTTCCCAGACCATTTTCTGTTCTAGGCTATATAGGACACTCCACTTTGCAGTAATAACTTCCTGGTAAGCCTTGCCAAAGATGGAAATGTCCTACTTTCTTTATTTTTCACTTGTTTCTCAAGTGCATTTTATCTTAGTCTGTAGCACATTTAGCTCAACCCCAACTTGCAGCATTATTAATGTTTTATATCAGAAGTTACTTCAATGTAAAACAGCAAGCTGTAGAAATAAAGTGTATAGTAAAGGCTGCACCTAAAGCCAATTGCTAAGTTATGACTGATACTGTTTTTCCACAGACCTTTGCAGCACAATCCCTTAACAAAATAAATTCTGTGATTTTTTTTTTCAGTTGTAAACATGTCAGGTCGAAAAGCAAGGCACACCAGTTCCAGCACATTTCAGATAACAAGACATACAGTCCAAATGCATATTAAGTATTTAAGACTGGTTACATATTATACTATTAGTTGGGATACTGTAAGAGAGAAATGAAGCATGAATGCATTTCATAATATAGACATGTATAATTTTGACAGTAGAAAGAAAAGCACTGTTACACTTTCACTCAACTCACATCAGGTATTTCCTCTATGCATCTCAGATTACCAAGACAGCTAAAAAATGTATGGAACATTACCCTACTTGCTTCAAACTATTAATGGGAAGCCTTATAAGCCAGAGTACTGCTTCTTGGCAGGTGAGAACAGAAGGTTCAAGGTTGACATTCAGAAGTGCAATGTGGTGTTGTTGTAGGTGCATACCATGTTGACAACATGCTGAAAAATCTGTCCTAACCTGGCAATGAAATGTCTCCTTTGGCTTGTCAAGGCCATTTAAGCTACATTTACGTAGAGGGCCGTTGTCTTTAACATGAAAGAATTTTGGTGTCCAAATACATTGTTTTACTTTTGTTCAGCCTCCTTAGCACACTGCAGGTGTAACCTCTCCCAAACAGGGCATTCAAAGTTGGACAACTATGGTAAAGAAAAGCAGCTCTAGTAGCACTTTCACTGCATGCTCAACCTCTATCAAAGTAGTTATCTTGCTGATCAAAAGGAAAGAAGCCCAAAATTTAAATACCATTACTTTTATTATAATTTCATCACCTGTAGGGACCTCTCCTGTCCCCCACTGGTTTAAAATTGGGCATGGCAACTTACTGGAAGCTGTAGTTCTGGCCACCTTTAACCATTATATGTGTTGTTGAAAGAAAGGAAAAAACTTTCAATATGAACGTAATGGAATTTGTTATTTTTTTCCTTTACTCCATTTCTATGTTTCTTTCCTTATTTTCATATGCATTTTTGCTTTGTATATGCCTAAAGAGGGACTGAATGAGCCTGCTAAGAATGAAAAAGGTGAAAATAATCTACAGGTGCATGGACAGAAATGATTTCTCCTTTTTTTTGTTGCATTTCTTATTTAGTCTGATTGAAATATACACTTCAGTGAATCCATAACTACTCATTTATAACCTGCACGTATTCCTTTATTTCCACACAGTATATTTGTATTTGTATCTTAAAAGGTTTAGCATCTTGCTTGTGAATTCACAGTGCAATTATATCAGGAAACCTGAAATATTAAACTATGAGCTCCTTTAGAGATATAACAAATGATTAAAAAAAAAAACCCTCAAACAATAAAAAATATGGTGGTATGTCTTCCTAATACTGTTTTGTTTTGTTTAACAAGAAGAAAGCAAATGACATTTTGATATATACTAGTAGCTTGTAAATGATGACAAGTGTTTTAAAAAATTTATTATTGTTTAAGAAGGGATAGCATGAGAAAAAATGCAGCCAGGAGGGCCAACTTGTGTCCTGGGGTGCCTCAGGCACAGTATCACCAGCCGGGCAAGGGAGGGGATTGTCCTGCTCTGCTCTGCACTGAGGCAGCCCCATCTTGAGTATTGTGTGCAGCTTTGGGAGCCACCATGTAAGAAGGATATCAAGTTATTACAGAGCATCCAAAGGAGGGCAAGGAAGATGGCAAAGGGCCTTGAGGGGAAGCCGTATGAGGGATAGCTGAGGTCACTTGGTCTGTTCAGCCTGGAGGAGACTGAGGAGAGACCTCATTGTCATCTCAACTTCCTCGTGAGGGGAAGTGCAGGGTCAGGCACTGATACGTGTGGTGACCAATGACAGGACCCAAGGGAATGGCATGAAACACTTGTCAGGGGAGGTTTATGTTGGATATGGTTTATGTTGGAAAAGGATCTTCACCCAGAGGATGGTCAGGCACTGGAACAGACTCCCCAGGGAAGTGATAACTGCACCAAGCCTGGCAGAGTTCATGAAGTGTTTGGACAACACTCTTGGGCACCTGCTGTGACTCTTGGGGTTGTTCTGTGCAGGGCTAGGGCCAGGAGCTGAACGTTGATGATCCTTGTGAGTCCCTTCCAAGTTAGAATATTCTATAATTTTATGAAAACAAACAAACAAACAAAAAATCAATATTCCTTCCAGTCTTACAGAATTCTAAATATATGAAAAAACTCCCAACTTCCTTTTTTTTGACTTTCTTTCCTGCTTTATTCCTTTCCCCTTTCCCTCTCCTTTTTCCTTTCACTTTCCCCTTTTTATCTTCCTTTTTCCTTCTGTTGAGCCTAGCTCTGAGAAAAAAGTGGTTAAACAGGAATTACAGAAAGTGGGTCCAGGAGTGAGTCTAGGAAAGAGCTAAATTAAACTACAGCCAGAAACGCAATTCTGGACATAAATTTATATTCCTATTTGTTTTTTAATGGAATTTGGGCAGAAAATGCAAATTTACACAACCACAGAAGCTAGAAGGTCATTAAAAGTATTAGTATCAGCTACATTTATCTGTTCTGTCCAACCAACTGTCAGACAACTCAAGCTTTTCCTTTTCCTTTATCTGATGGCTTTTCCATGGGGAAAGGGTCTTTATCCTGTTTTCATCTGGGGAAGTCTTATGCAACTGTTTGCACAGATGGTTAAATAATTCAGGTAATGGTCTTTTATCTTAGCAACATGGTCAGGATGAATTTTTCAGTTCAGGTTTAATGAAGAGATTTCCTCAGCTGAAAAGTGATTGACAATTTCTCTTTTCACCTTATCCTGTTATAACTGAAGCTTCCGAGGCTATTTTTTTGGTGTGTCTACTTTGTCATAATGTTAAAAGGACAGTTTTTGGTCTTTTTTTGTAAACTAGCATTCAGCACACCAGACATGAACAATTCACTTAAATAGGCCTTTCTTGACAGCCATAACTCATCTGCAAAACAACAGGCACACTCTAAAAGAGAATCACTGCAGGAAATGTGTCTGTTGGAAAGGGAGCTCAAAGAAATGAATCAACACCTTTTCCCATGATAGCTCATTCACTTCCATACGGAGAAGGTTTTGATGCTCATTTTCCACTTCATTGCACAACCAGACAAACAAGCTTGAGTTCACTGCTTGTGCTGCAGTAAGATTGACCACCTTCACAGCCCAATCCAAAATGACTTCCGGGTATTTGGAGCCAGGTATTTTGGGGGAGCTTTGCAGAGACAGAAGCAATACATGAATTTAGCATGCTGAGGATGCTTTATTCTTTGGCAAAATATTCCCGAACTTCCCTCTCACTGCTGTATGGTACTGCAGTCCTCCATGCTGTGCTGATTGCTGCAGCAAACACCTGCCATGTATACTCTCAGAAGGAGTCACAAAACCAAGGGGTCTTTCACAGCTCACATGTCTGACACGCACAAGAACTTGCACAAACAAACAGTGTTAATGAGGACAGTGCTTTCTGAAGAGCAGGAAGAACAACTCCAATGTATGTGATTGGGGAAGGGGTGTACTGGGAGCAGTGGGATGTAGGCAGTGTGGCTGACATGAGGGGCATTTTTGGGGATAAAGCAGTTTCCCAGGGCTGGGAGTGTGCCTCAGCAGTGCACACCCTTTTGAACTGAGTGCAGCCAATTCAGGAGCAATTCAAGGGGTCTCGTTCTTATGAAGATGAGACTAAATTACAGTAGCTAGGCCATTAGCTACAAGACCTCAACACTCATCCCTCACTTTTCAACCTCCCTGTAATGGGAATTCACTGCCCCTGAGCCCCGTGGGGTGAACATGGGATAGATTCTGGTTTTTGCTGGGGTGTGCAGAGCCAGCTCCAGCCCTGCAGCACTTCCTGTGTGCAGTGTCTTTACCCACAGGGCTCCTCAGGGCTGCTGCCTTGTCTGTGTGTCACCTCCCCACCTCCTCAGCTCATCTATTACTGTACAAATAAACTGTGTACCTTGTCAATATAAATACCCGAGTATGGCCTTTCAAATAAAAGAAATGGTGGTGTATTTATACTTTGTGTGACAGATTGGCTCTTGCTGTAAGGTCTGCTTACACTGTCAGAGCTGAGTGTACAGGCCTTTAGTGAAATAAGGATGTAAGGCTGATCTGTTTGGCCATATATTTGTTCACAGAATAAGCTGTAATGTTGCTTTTTCCCCCTTAATTATTATTTGGTGGTGAGGTGGGTTTTTAAAAAAAATTTTACTTTTATTTTGAAAAGTAAAAACTCCATGAAGCTGTTTTTACAGGATCACATAAAGTGGATAAATCAATTTATTAAATTACATTATGTTTGAAAAGCAAGTTTAGTAAAACAAAATTGTATGGATGCATTTTTTTTAAATTTTACGACAGTGGAATACCAAGACAGTAAACAATAACTGCTAGATTCAGGTTCTGTGGTTAGTTTAGAATAACAACCTTATTCTTTCGGAGCACGAGTCACACCCAAACAATGCAGGCTTCAGAAGTGAGAGACTTTCCCTTCTTTGGAGGGGACTCCAAAGATAAGACTTTAAACTACATGTGCCTTGTAGGCTTCTGTCGCTGTTGAGCAGCTAGCAGAGTAAAGAACTCAGTTCTCAGTGGCAAGAAGGAAAGACCTTTATTGTTTTGATTTCATCATATATATAGAGTTTTCAAAAGTCACCCAGATTGGTCAGTCAGAAACCTCCCCCTAGGCCTGATTGGCCAGGCCTGCACCATCCAGATCTTGGGACACTGTTTTTAATAACATCCAAACTTTATCTTTATTTATAAAACACAAAAAGAATTCTCATGGGAACGACCTGCACTAGCCACAGGCTTCCTAAAGAGTTGATCAGTCTGACCTCACTGGGGACATCAAGTAACACTAAATCTCATGATGGGGCTTGAAAATGTGTTTGAATACAGCATGACTGAAAACAGAGAATAGCCTTTTCACATGCAGTCTGGCGTTGCCCTTCCACCCTCACCACACCAGGTTCCCTGCGAAGTGAGTGTGAAGAAGGGTGAGCTAGCTTGACTATAGTCTCCCTCACTTCTGTTTGGCAAAGGAAATTAACATGGGAGAAGAATATTAGCATGTCAATAACTGAACAAATGGTATTGTGAAGTCCTTGATAAAGCCAGAAGTGAGACTGACACTTTCAGCAGCCTGGGCAGAGCTGACTGTATTGACAATGCAGGACATTTATTTCATTAATACAAACAAAACTCCTAATTTTGTGGTACTATCCTTGCTTCTAGGTGCTTTCTGAAACCACAGACACATCACATGCTGACTTTCTTGATGGAAATCAAAGCAATTCTTCCTTTTTCGTACATGTAAGATGTAATAATATTTCTATGTAGTATTTAATGGTTTCTCAGGTCTGCTTTTATTACTTAGCCTAGTTCTAAGGAAAAGAAACAGTAACATTCAAGAATGAAGAAATGGGTAAATGTCTACTAGATAGGACATACTACTGCTATCAAGGCAATTAGGGGCACACTGCACTTTTCTAAAAAAACATTGCTATTGAATGCTATGTATTAATGGAATACTTTTAACATGGCTGTTTTATATTAAGCAGAATGATTTTTAAAAACAAGTTTGTGTGCCCCAATGTAGCACAAGTCTTACAAGACTAAATTATTTAATAAGTTGTATCATGTTATCTACTGTAAAGTTGAGTTACAGTTTCAGTTTAGAAAATTGTGAGATCATAACCTCTAGTCTTTAAAGAAAGTTGATGATAGAAATTTTAAAAATGTATTTGAGAAGAAATATGTTAAGTCCTGTCAGCAGGCACAGCCATCACTAAGCTCCTCTCAGAAATCACATGTTGCATGAAACACAGTTACATAACTTGTGTAGTGTTGATGGATCCGGGGGAAAGTTTAAAAAAACCCAAATTAAACATGTCAGCTTGATATTTTTCCACAGAAGTTCTCTTTGGGTAGGGGGTTACTTAGCTTGTTTGAATAGAGGGAAGAGTTTTGATTGCCTTTTGGCCAGCCTTGCCTCCGTGGGTGTACATGAAGATGTGAGAGAGGGTTATGGCTATTACATCTTCAATTTGTGTCATGTTGAGAGGAGGGGAAGCAAATATGCTTTAAGAAAGAAATAAATGTATTGGATGCTGCATTGTGCCATCAATGTGGATAAAGAGGCACTTTTATGCAATGACTGGATATCTCAAAAACATTCCCAAAAAGACAGTTCAGAGACAATTAAGAATGAAGAGAATATGTCTTTTGTTTCTTGGGTATATAGAGTATGGGAAGATTAAAGACATGGCATTTTTAAGTCGCAGTTTGCAATCAAGGGCTCATGCAATTCCACAAAAGTCAATGCAAGAACATGATAATTGGCTAAACAAAACTGCTTGAATGAGTATGGTTAATTATTTTATGGCCACTACATTTTACACTGATGAAGAAAGATGCAGCAGCAGTAAAAGCAGAAGGTACCAAAGGACAGCAAAAGGATAAAGCATAAAAATACCTATAAAGCACTATGATACCAAGGACATTCAGATAATGTTGTTTAGCAGTGATAAAAAAAATTCCAGATTATGATTTTGTACAAAGTTCTGGTATTCATAAGAAAACAGAATCAGATTAGAATGAAAGCCCCAAAACAACACAAAAAAAGACCAGGCATTTTTAGATATTCATACTACTGAAACATAACTGGAATAGAAAAATGAACACAAATAGAAACACAAGTGTTACAGGAAAATAACCCCTGACAAATGTAACAGGAAATGGTACAGAAATATTAATTATGAAAACTGAATTTTGAACCTCTTAATATACAGTAAAAGTGCAAGTGAATTGACACTACTATTAGGGTATAATTTTCATTTGATCAAATGAAATACTTGCTTGTATCTAAATGAAATCTTTCAGCATAATTTCTATAGACTTTGCCATAGTCAAATTTCAGTATTTCCAAGTCAGACTCCGCAAGCAATGTATTAAGATGAAGCAAAAGAAAAACTGCAAAACATAATCTATTCACTGTTGCCAACTGTTGACAGTTACAGATGATGTGCCTGGTACTTGGGGAAACTAAACAAGTCCAAGCCAGAGGCAATATCAGACTCTGTATCCCAGAGTTTTAGGGAAACCACAGCACTGAGTGCATTGCTAATAAAAGTGTAATATGCAAACTCTGCAGCACACAGGCAAAATAGATTTTTGCCCACGATTCTCTATAGTCCATACATTACTGTAAGGATTTCACATTCTGCATGATTTCACCACCTTTCCAGAATAGCTGGGAAGCTCATTAATTTAACTATGGAAGCAAAGTAAACTTGTGAGAGCTGTGGTACCTAATGTCACTCTGCTTCCTGTTGCATTGCCTTGAAGACAAGGATTGAGTGGGAGAGGGAAAAGGGGTTAGGAGATGACAAATGAGCTCAGGGTATGAAGTGCCTAGGGAAACATAGGATGGACTGTCAAGAGACACGAGGGGATTGCAAAGAAATTCACCGCTGGGAAAGGAGAAAGCAGGGAAGTCAAACACACCTTAGGGAAATAATGGGAGATGTGGGAAGGAGCAAGATACAAGGTAAGAAACTAAGGAAACATTATAGGAGATCTGCAGAGCAAAATAAAGTCATGGAAGAAAGGCAGTGGATTTCCACAGAGGAGGTGACATTTTAGTCTGGATCAGATCTCTGCCTGCTGATAGTGCTTCTAAATAAAGAAGAAGGCAAAAGGAGAGAAAGCTGGCAAGAGATAAGGAACAGTGGCTACTGGAATTAATTCATGTCTAAGGAGAGCACACGCAGCCTGAACCTTGCAGGAGAGCTGTGTGATGAAGGAACAGCTGTCCTTTTACAGAGGAGCCTGCAGAAGCAGCTGGGCTGTGACTGCAGAGGGACAGATCCCAGACACCCAACACTGGGCTGACCACGATTTGTTCCAAAGCAGGCAGGGAAGGACTCCGTGTCTGTCAGAGATGGGCAGAGTGCCGAGAGCTCCCATGCGCACACAGACTGCAGCCCCACCCCGGCAGCTCTGCCCGGGCAGCCAAGGCTGCTGGCTGCTTGTCCTGGAGGGATTGTCCCTCACACAGCAGCCTCTGCCAGATCCTCAAGCAACCTCAGGAGCACAAAGCAGCCACAGGCTGGCACGGCTGCCTGGCTGGAAACTGCTGGAATGCCAGGGCTTTGATGGAGACCCGGGCTTGCAGGCTGGGGGCTGAGCGATTGCACGGGGAGCTCCTGCAAGGCTTTCTAGGCCTTTGTTTCTGGTGCTTTAAAAACTTAGGGCCAGAGAAAATGCTCTTTTTGTGCACCTGGCTTAGCTATCTGTATGTAAGCTCAGAATGGAAACTGCTGCACAGAAATTATGTCATATCGGCTAGCTAGGAAGTGTCACTTCCAAAATGCTAATACGCAGATAATTAGTTTAACTTTTAAGATTTATCTGTTTAAATGTTCATATTATGCGTACATAATATGCAGCTATAGTTAATAGTTTCCAGCTCAGATATCTCACAATTTTGTAAGAGAATTTGATTAGGCTGATTACTTTTATACCTTGCTTAATGTTATAATTTCATTATAAAACCTTATCTGGGTGACTTTTAGCTTCATATGGCTCCATTGGTTTTTTAGCATGCATGCGTTTTCAATCATTTTTGTAAATGCTCTGTTAATACCACTTTAGTTTTTAGGCCTCTGAGAATAGATAACCATTAGTACAAATTTGAGTAACAGTGCTTTACAAAAGTACACATTCTTGAAATATAAGGTGTCAGTTTTGATCAGCACACTATAACCCTTAACAAAATAGAAATTTACAAATCCATTTTGCCACAAAGATATTAAAAATCCCCAAAGTCTGTAAACAAACAATGAAAACAGATTATATGATATCCTAAGTAATTCAAGCTAGTACTTACAATTTCACTGTAAAACCAAGAAAAAAATGTACAAAAGAATTTCTTTTGTGTCAGTCTTTCCCTTCTTCAGGGAGAGCGGAGACTAAATAAAATAAACTATGGATTAATTAATGTCCTGGCTAAAAGAAATAAAAAAATAAATTCTTTTGGCTCTGATAGAAGTGTGCTTTAACCTGTGGAAAAAAGCCATGAAAAAAACCAAGACCAAATGCTTTAGTATGTGCCAGAGCACTGATTGCCAATTTTTGGGATGCAATGCTTTTGCAAAGATTTTCCCTTTGCACTGAACAGTCTCCTGAAAAAGGAAAGAAGAAAGATTGAATAATTTTCATAAATCTGCTCTCAAACCACTGAGAATCCAGCTGAAAAAAGTTATTTGGATCCATGCTCCAGTTATACAACCAGATTTTCACAGGAGAATAGTTAACAAAGCTATTCCTGAGTTGCTCCAAAGGCTGAAATTTTATTACTAAACCCACAGTATTTTTCCTTCATGTATCTTCTAAACAAATGTGTGGCAACCAAAAGGTGCAACAACCCAGCCATACTCAAACTTAGTTGACAAAAGGCATTTCTAGTCCACTGGACATTCAAACAGTTGAATATTTTCAATGGTGAGTGGGACGAAAGTCTCACTTCACCATGGAATACCAATTCTATCTTCTCAAAATATTTTGAGAATTTGTATAATAGAGTAAATAAAATGCATAAATAAACTGTGATATTAAAAGAAAATTCATCCAGCAATGAAGCTGAAATATTTTGCTATTTCTAAAATAGAACAAGGAAGTCAGAATGATTTATTTTCATAATTTCTTATTCCTCACTTGATGTTTGAGCAAAACCTTTCCATTTTAACAAGGCTTCATTTTTTGCAACAGAGAACACTTCACCTGAAAATGTTTTAGCCCTTACTACCTACAAACATGAATATACAGAAGCTGAGAGAGATCCACACTCGTACATCATGTCACCCTCACATAAACTCTTCCACAATAATGCATGGTTTCCATCTACTTTAGCAATAGTAGCAGAAACCTCTCGAAATCCAGTGTTGTCAGATTTAATGTTACAAATCATCAGCACCAGAAAGTCACAATAATACTTGATCTTAGAATAAAAAAATGGCAAAATAGTTGTGTTCACAACTATTTTTTTTCTTCAAAAGGGAAATATACAGACACAGATTTGGTGTATGGGGATTTTACGTTCAAAGAAGCAAGCAGCTATGATGCCTGATGGATGTTTTTAAGCATGCTGTTTTGGCAAGAAAAATAACACAGTGCCTTTCTTCTCCCCACACTTACTCCCTGTAGCTTTACATAATCAGTACAATATTTTATTTTTGGTATTAACTTGTACAGAGCATCACAGAAAACATTACTGGAAGGGACCTTGAGAGGTCATGTGGTCCAACCTCTACCCCAGGGCAGATCTGTTCTTCCTGCATTGGTCCTGAAAGATGTCTGATCTGTTTTTAAAGACAGTCTATGAAGGGCAAGGGGTCACTATCATTGTTGTCTGCTTCAGGGCTCCAAAATCTTCACCGTGAAGTTCCTCCAAATGTCTAATCTGAATCTTCCTTGTTGCAATTAAACAGATTACTGCTTTGCCATGGCTACAGGGAGGAGATAAATATCTTTGCTTCTGCAAAAGCCTCATACACTTGCAAATTTGGGGAGAATGAAATTGCCTAGCTTTTTCCATAATTACTTCAGCTTGGGAATTCTAACGAGACATTGGTCGGAGGTAATTGTTTAGGAAGTGCATAAGCAGCAGCTTGGAAATAATACTAATACTTGCTGAGGGGAATAGCCTGCCCTTTGGGTTCTCTGTAAGCCAGCTGGACATAACCTAACTCAGACCAGAAAGTCTGCATGAAAGCATATCAGGTGTGAAAGATGGCTATTTACAGATTCACGAAATAGCTGTGTACTTCATGACACACAGTACCCTAAATTCTCCCTGTGATGAAAAATATAGACCTATCAACCACTGAATAGTGAATATAATATCCACTTTTTTGTGATCATGCAGACGCCATTAAGATACATTCAGGAGTCACCAGCTACTTCTGCAGTACACCACAGTAGGCTACACAAAAACTACAGGCAACATGGTGAGAAATTACCGCCCTGATTAAAACTCTAGGTCCTCAATTAGCCAGTATGAATGCCAGCATGATTTAAAGTGCCTGCTGTACCCAGCAGATGCCTTAATTTCTGTACGGGACTTCACTGTCCTCCAAACTGACTGTCTTGCCCAACTTGCCTGTTGGAAACAAGTGGCTGTATCTGTCACAGTTAAACACTGAGTTTACTCTCTGTGGAAATGGATGGCTATTCCCAGCCCACCTGAAGCTGTGCTTTGGTCTCTCAGCATAGAGGACAGGGCTAACTATCGACTGGGAGGGCTAACTTGCCCTCCCAATCGAACACTTTCTCATTGCTCCGTGTACCCTTGCTGTGCTTCTGTGTCCTCTTGGCAGGACCTAAAAAGATACGCAGTGGATGCACCAAAGCCCAATTAAATATTACAGATGTGTGCTAATGCTTTGGGAACGTGCCCACTACCAAAGCCCTGCCAATTTACAGATTATTGTAAGAACACCTTAAAACTGGCAGCAGTACCATCCCACCTGCTGTCTTTGTTAGGGATCAGCATTTCTAGCCCTGTCTCCACTTCAGGACACAATATGCAGTGAAGCAGCACCTGCTGCTCTTATGTCTCTGACAGGCATCTGTAAAGGCTAGAGAGTAGATACAGGTGCTCAGAGTCCTCCTGCACACTGCCTCAGCCAAATGTACACTGACAGAAATATGAAGTTATCTCAGAACACAGATGTTTGGCTTTGCTGCCCCTGCCTGACACTGGCACTTTATTTTCTTTATCATGTGTGTTGAATTGAAAGCTTTTTTTTAGGCCCTGACCTTGGCAGCAGTTGCTACTGCATTTCATCATAAAGATATGAGAAAAGAAGAGGGGGAAAAGAAAGAAGAGGGACTTACTGGATTTTCATGATGCCCTTTGTAATCCTGAATAGTTCAGCTAGAGGCCCTCTTAACGGTTTTACTTATCATACTAACACTACATCTTCCACTCCTTGACAGACACCTTTTTACCCAACCTCATCATGTCTTTCATGTGAATTAAAAATACACATTTTTCCAGTTGGCAGAGACAACTGAAAAAAATCTGTGTTAATTCTACACTGATCTTTCTTGAAATAATTGTTTCTGTTTTAAGCTGCATTTTTGTTATGTTTTGCTTAGCATATCAGTTGGCAGTTCAGCTCATTTGGAGATGAAGTTGCCTATAAAACATGTATGTGAATTCTCTGGTCCTACTAGCTTATCTATAAATTGTCATGATCTTCCTTAGTCAATATAATTGAGGACTCTGTAAAACGTTTTGCTAATCTGTCTGTTATGAACAGGCATTGATGACTTAATGAGTGTAACACAGTCTAAAGCAATTCACTGAAAAGATTTTTTCTGAGGTTGGTAAAATGACAAGTTCAACTGTTCCAGTAATACCTCTTGCTGTTGTGCTTGCACCTGTACACGACACGGTGCTGGTGGTTTCTGTGTTTTCTGTTTATCTCTACAGCAATGACACTTTCCCCCATGGCCCATATTTCTTTTCTCACCTTCCTCCAACTGGGTCCACCTGTGTGAAAGCCTGCAGTGCTGTCCAGGAGATCCTTCCTGCATATTTACCACTCAGTGAAACACAACATTTTACTACCCACCCAGATGTTGTTTCTAGGTAAAAGACCATGCAGAAGTGCTTTTACTTAAAAAAAAAAAAAAAAAAAAGGAAAAAAAATTGAGCAGTGAAGACAAATTTCTTGTCAGTATTTCCAGCAGAACAATGTCAATCTAATGAACTAGTGGGATGAAAATCTAGTTTTTGATGCAAATCTACAAAACCATGGTTGTCTGAGTTACAAATTTCTTGACAAGAGTGAAATGTTGTCTCACTGTTATTTCAATATATAAAACTGAAGTTCAAAATAATGAACTCAAAATTATTCAGACCCTATGCTAAAAAGAAGTCAGACAAGTCAGACAGAGGAAGACGGCATGGGAAATGAAAAGTATCTTTCTGTGCTTGTTATCAAGGGTCAACTTTACCGTTACTTCATCCAGAAATATTTCAAATGGTCCTGTAGAACTCAATAAAACTATAAGGCATCTGACTTTTGTGTACTTACTCAAAAAAAGTGGTCCATCCAGTCTCATCGCTTTTAGTTGCCAGAAGTCCACTGTTGCCATGGTAGGTAAATAAGACCAGCTCCTGCCCTTGTGCAGTCATGCTTTTCAAACATCCATTAGTGCCTATGGTCAGCCAGATGACTTGGTTATCGGGAGAGACCACTCTCACTGGCATCCGGTTGGGATCCCGTCTGATCCGAAGAGTATTCCCATTGCTGTCTGTTACCGCAGTAATATCATTGTCATTACTGTAGCTAAAATTGTACAGGTAGTCTCCGGTGACTAAACTCACAGTGTACTGGTGAGTACCATTGACATCAAAGATATAAAGCTCTTGGTCAGTGGGAGAAGCAACTTCATAGAAGTTCATTGAATTCATTAGGGGTTTGTTCTTTGACACAGCCCGTATCCTAATGTTTCCCAGATCAGCAATATACAGGGTGCCGTCTGGAGACACAGCTAAGGAAGAAGGGGCATTAAGTTTGGCATCTTTAGCATAGCCATCGCCATTTTGGTAACAGTCACAGTTCACATCATTTTTGCAATCACACTCCGAGGGTATTCCAGCAACTAATGAGATCTCTCCATCAGTTGTGACCTGTCTTATCCTATTAATCTTTTTTTCATCAGTTTCTGTGATGTAAAGCACTCCGCTGTAGGACACGGCGATGGCAGTGGCTGACTCCAGCGTGGTCTGCACGGCGTGCTTTCCCACCGTGTACTCCACCCCGGGAACCTGGCAATGCATTGGTCTCCCCGCAGCAATGCGAACCTGACGGTTCTCAGTGATCTGCAGAACAACATTGTTATCCAGAACATAAATGGAGTTATCCATTGGGTTGATGGCTAAATCTGTCGGCCATTCCAGACGAACCTAAACAAATAGAAGTGTTTTGTTAAACAGTTATCCAGTGCAAATTAAATGAATTAATTAACCTTCAGTTTTAGACACTGTGTAAGGATATTTTCCATCAGCTGTAAGCAATCATGAAGAACTTGCAGGAATACATGCAGCAAGCTAAAGCTTTTCAGGGAGGCAAGGGAAACAATATTCAGGCATCCATTTTATTGAAAAAAAAAGCCCATTGCATTGACACTACAATACAGGTTGAATTTCCCCTCCAATAAATGCAATACTTCTCTGTATCACAAATGCATAAACAATTATAGAGACAGATATCAATGTCTAAATACTTAACAGCAGTATTCATATTTTATTCTTGAAGTAGCAAAAATAACTTACTACCTTCCAGATTATGAAATACTGTACTCCATTTTTTGAACACAGCACTATTGGCATGTCCCTTCTTACCTACACAAGCTTTTTGAGACAAATAGAAAAATACAGGGGTTTTGTGTAAATCCTCTCATTCACTCTAGTAGGCTAAGGATGTCAGCAATTCAGAAAACATCCACATGCCAAGATAGTTCTAACAGATATGCCATTCTCCCAGTATTTACTACCAGGCTTAATGTTTCCTGCTGATAGTTTTGCTGTTCTAAACCAAACTGAACTTTATGGGCAGAAAAATTGAATACAGCAGCATTTATAGCTAAGAGAATACAGTGTAATTCACACCCTTGGAACAGGTGGCTTTCTCCCCCAAACCTGCTGTTAAATATCCATCATGCACTCCACCCAGTTTTATTTTAAGGGGGATGAAAGCTGCGTTTCAATTTCTATCCCCAGCTCAGCTTTCCAAATTAGCAGCAACTGAAAAGTACCTGGCTGATGTGCATGCTCGTATCACAGGTTAGAGGTCGTGCTGAGGTGAGGTCATTGGAGCCAAGCAAAGTTGATATTATTCCATTCTGATCCACTTTTCTGATCATGGTCCCATCAACAAAGTAGATTAACCCATTCTTGTCTATTGCTATTCCTTCAGTGAAGCAAATAAAAATTAGGTTTTTTTTTTGGTTTTGGGTTTTTTTTGTTGTTGTACTAGCAGTGAATATATCATCCACAACTAAAGGCATAGGTAGCATATATCTAGCAGAAATTGCATGCAGAAAATCTATCTCAGGCAGTAAGTAGTAATACAGCTTCTTAATGTACATTGCATAACAAACCAGTAGTCAGCATGACATTTACTACTGTTGATTGCATTTGCTGTTCATTTCCTTTTGTGTGTTGGGAAGGGACTAGCTTTTAAGTTAACCTTAAAGATGGGATAAGTGGAACCAAAAGCAGTGCTGATTTTAGATCTTCACTGCTGCCTGCCAAACACACAATCTAAACGAGCATTTAAAAATGCTCAATAACCACTCAAGCCAAATACTTCCTAAAAAATCAACCCTAATTGATTTTAAAAAAATCAGTCCCCTGTAGCTCTCTTCCTTGATAAGTCTTTCTACACGGAAAAAAATCACTCAAATCCCCAGTTTTTGAGCCAACTGTTGAATTCAGTAATTAAACATGATTACACCCCCAGCTCTGAACTTTTGTATTATTTTGAAAGTTGCCAAGGGAGAACGCTTTTTACCTTTAGGGCTCATGAGAGTTGCCTCCACCGCCTTGCCTCCATCACCACACCTTGCCTCATCGAAGGGCAGGCATTGCTCCCCTGTTCCTCCTATTACCTCAGCATTTTTGGTCAGGTCTTTTGCACCGGTGAGTGACTTGGGCCGATAAATCCTGCGTGTGTTTGTGTCGGAAACGTACAAATCTCCTGTCACGGGGTCAGTTGCGAGGTAGTATCTGTGAGCTGGGTTGTTGCTGCAAAATGGAATTGCACATTGCATATGCTGCAATTAATTGCACCTAACATTGGATCAAGGAGACAATGGTTTAGTTGCTATGCAGTGTGCAGTAATGCAGAAAGAGTTAAAGTCAATGGTGATGCTCCATGCATAGGTAGCACAGGTCATGGCCCCAAAACGGTTTTGGTCCGCATTTCTCATCTGTATCACAGGCAGCCCAATCTAGATTAATCCTTTGGGGAAAGAAGGTCCGTTTTGTCTTTGATATCTCTCAGGTCTGTTCAGTGTAATAGGCCAAATCAAAACACTGGCATTTAAAACCTTCCAAGAATTCTAGGAACCTTGATCTAGCCCCAAATTTTGCAGCAGGAGTCCAGCACTTCTTACACTTTGCTGCTATTATCCTATCTGTTTTATTATAATTTATATAAGGCTGCTGGGGTTCATGGTTTATGTAATTCATAAACAGATAAGGCAGAGTTTGAATGATGAGTTCACAGGCAAGAGATATCATTCATAAGTATTTGTTCAATCCACTGCTTTCAAATGCGTGATACGCATGATTTAACGCATTAGGAAATGTCATCTCTTCCACCAGAGACCCAAGTGGAGCTTTTCCATTCTTCTTAAGTCAGAGTCATATTTCAAGTAACTGTACACATTGGCACAAAACCGCTAACTATGCCAGCACAGTTTTTATTACAGTGAAAATATATATTCCTAACCATTTTCCCAGAAATGTACTTTTTGCCTCTCCACTGGTGCCACATAATTGAGAATTACTGTCTTTTCTTCCCTGCTGGTGAAAAAACCAGCCCTGGAGATTACCTTTTGTGTTGATATATTATGATGTAGAAACTTAACCCACTGCAGTTGGGATTCCTGACCTAATTTATGGCATGAAGAGCTGAAATAAGGTCATGTAAATACATGAGGTAATTTCAGATGCTCCCCTCATGGATTGAAGCAGAGTGTCAGAACAGTCACTTCTGATGTTTGCAAAAGTGCTGCTTAAACAGATCTACCAGTCTGGTGGTGGCCAAACATCTGTTCACAGAATGCTATACTTCACGTTTTGTAAATACACAACTGTGCTAATGTAACACATTTTTATGTACTTCCACTTGGAAAATGCAACAAGAGACCAATAGGAACAACTTGTGAACAAATTATGTCTCTTAGCAGGGACAGATTTTTAAAGCTATCCAATTACAAAAACACAGAAAAAAATGTGTTGCATAAATAGGATTTTATTTGGTTTTAGACTTTTAACATGTTGATTCAGAATGAATGAAACCAAGTGAAGGAGACTAATGAAATCAAATACACAGTGATTCGCACCTCTTAAAAAGCTCTCCTATAGCACTGAGTGTTGTACAGCATATCTGAAAACAATCAAATGTAGGCTTACTTTAAATTTCTCTCTGTTAAAAATTTATTATTGCCAATGTGCTAAATAGTGGAAGATATTTTCAAAACCTTAATTTATGCAGCGATCATTTAATATGATTACTATGTAGTGTACGAATTATTTATATCTCCATAGACTGCAAATTAAATTATACCCATTTACATGATTACTTTGGTCTTTAAGAAACTTTGCAGACACTTCAAATATAAACATATTGCAAAAAGTGAAATGTGCAATTAAATTTTATTTCATTGTAATTTAAAATAAAGTTTTTTCTTATACTACTGAAATCTAAATTAAAGTACCTCTCTTCAACCCATCTAACACTGCCTCAATCACATTTTTCAGCCATTGGAATAAGTAGTCATCAAATCTAAAAGTAACTAATTTATGCCTAACACAATTATTTATTTCTAAAAGGAAGTTTTAAAGCTCTTTTCTTCATAAATATGAAAATTTATGTTATAATTAATTCCAACAAAAAAGACATCAGGGGATGAGTTCTCCTAGTAAGTAGTGTATCCTCACCAACCCAAAAAAATAGACACCTGAAAATTCAAATGTATTTTCTCATTTTATTAAAAAATTGCCCCAAATTTGGGAGTGCATAGGATATTACTGTTGAATCAACAGAAACTCTCCAACCTGCCATACATAGATGTCTAATGGCTCCTTTCTGAGCTAACACAACAGGCTTAACCTCAGCATTTCTTTTCAGGTGAAGGTTAAACAGCTGAGGTGGCTTTAGCCAATAGAAACACCCAGTAATTCATGGGAGAAAGGCACAATTTGAGGAACTGAGTAACTGTCAAGTGAAAACTACATTTTTTTTCTAGCCAGAAAACATCCATGTGCACTATGCAGGTCTCAAAAATAGTACAGGGATAAGCAGCCAGCAGCTGGAAAGCTGCAGAGTTGATGCTATTTCATTGTAGCCTGAAATGGTATTAAGCTTCTGCCTTCTACAAATAACAACAAATGCAAAGAAATAAAATCCCAAGCCCATGACTTATTGACTCATTCAGTATTGCCTAATCGCTGTCAGTAGCCTGCAAAACATGGAGTTACATACCAACATTGACTCCTGCAAAGACAAATGACTAAAAATTAACTTGTTCTGTCTATGCTGAATAATAGTAAGTGCTTTGAATTTAGTGTGCACACACATGTACAGAGCTGTAACGATCTATTCCCTTTGCTTTTATCTTGCTTGGGCTGAGCTTTTAATTCTTCAGCTGTCAGATCACCTGCACTACTCTCTATGTACAGATTTTTTTGAAAATACTCTTCCTGCTTCAGTCCCTGCTTCTCTTGCCTTCACTATGTGCCCTCTAAATCATATATCCCCTCAAAGCTGTTTTTATGTTTTACTAAACTTTTTTTTCTGGCTCTCTACAAACTTGGGATAGTGCCATAGCCTACAAATGACCTCCCTGTCTTCAAAGTCCTTCTAAAAATGACTTCTTCCATGAATGCCTATCAGCATTAATCACCCACAGGCAGCAGTGTGTATAAAGACATCATTTCAGCTTTGAGATTGAAAAAATGTGAGGTCACTGATACATGAGAGGAGAAATTTGATCTGCATTCTCTCTCTGAATTAGAGTACAAGTTTCTTGAGGTGGGAGACACATCACACTTTGCGCTGAAGCACTGTGTTTATAGGCCAGGAAAGGTGAATGCTTGAATACAGAGGAGATCTGAACTAGTATTTAGCCTCATTCATAGTAGTTTTACTTGGGGAATGCATATTTTAGTGCGTTTTCTTCTAATACCTAGCAATTATATATTGCAAAGTGGTCTGTTGAGGGCTGTTTTCCAAACTGCAGTTTAAGTAGAAATTGCCTCAGCAGTCTGAAGGGCTTGCCAGTGAAACTGGACATTTGCTCCCTTCTCTTACAGGCCAGATGTGCTTCCCTCTGCAGCAGTTCACAGGACTCTGCATAAATTTATGCAGACAAAAGGAGGTATTTGTTCTCACAGTGTGTCCTTAGCTGGAAAGCCCATGGCAAGAGGATTTGGTAGATCCTAAAAGTTTACACATCTTAAATAAAAGGCAGTTAAATTAATAGAATAAAAAGCTGGCAGGGGATATTAAGCATAAAGATCTCACTCTTGGCTTAGGAAGTCTCTGATCAGCAAATCTCTGAGGCTGAAAGTGGACACTGGGAAAATGTTGTATGATGTGAGAGAAAACTCAAACTCGTAGTAAATCGTGTATGGCTGCACAGTGGGCTCCACACCTCCTGCCACTGGCTCCACAACTGCTCCTGCAGAGCCACTTCTCCACAGTCCTCTGTGTCTCCTTCTGCCTCAGGAGGAACCCCAACTTCACTGCTGCTATATGGGGCCATGCTGTTACCCTAATTTGTGTGGTATGATTGCAATTTTGCTACCTGGAGCTTCTGCATGTTTAGACATGAATAAAGTAGAAAAGCCTCAGTATTCTCCCTCACCAGCTTCTCTTACACGCAGGGATCCAGTTTCTGAAACACCACAGTCGAGGCTGTAACCACAGTTCTGCCAGAGGCAGGAAAGGGTGGTGCTGCTAAATCACAGCAAAACAAACCTCAATATGCATCCCCTCTTTAATCCCATTTGCACATTCCACATCCCCATTTTAAGTATTATTCCACATTCTATATATTTGCCAAGACAATTGTTGTCTTGTTAGATAGATACTTGTCCTATCTAGCTGCAATCACAACTTTGTGATACCACAAGGGATATAATTCTTTTAAGAGTGGTGGAACAAATACAAACTAAATGTAATAGTGAAACCCTAAATCCCCCAGACATAAGAGGCTGCCTCTGAGTAATGCCTGGAAAAAAACCCATAAAATCAATTCTGATCATTAGCACTGATGCAAACACCTTATTTAGTCATGGGATTTTTTGCCTAACACATCTGAAACATACTTTTTAAAACATAAAACCCTTCCTCACACAGAAGTATGTCCAAAGAAAAGTGAATATAAAAAAACAAGGACAACAGAGATATGACTCTGGGATTTGTTTAAAAACAAGGAAGGAAAATGATTGGCAGCAAAAAGGACAGAAAAGGACCAGTGGCCCTGCTAAGCTGTATACTTAGCGGTTCTGCCAGTAAGGTTTGCAGGGTTTCATGTCTCCAACAAGATTTTAGAATGACTGGGTTTTTTTCTCCTTATCAGCACCAGCTGCTGTGGTAGAGCAATTCTAAACATCCACCTTCTCTTTTGTTCTTGCTGTTACTGTAGCAATGCCAGGATGGATGAACGCTGTACTATAATCCTCTGATTACTATTATTTCTATGACCATTTTTGTGAATCTTGGTGTATTTTAAAATCTTAACTCCTGGAGTTGTGTTATTGTTATTTCAACTTCCATTATTAAAAGAAGTTCACATTTAAAGAAACAAATCTGTTAAATGAGAGCCTGAAAAGACTCAACATCAAAAGGCTAATGAAATGAACTCCCTTGATACTTTTATATGCCATTCTCATCATATTTGGTGTTTCTGATTAATAAGTGAGTTTTGATAGGATCAGCAAAAGTGCTGCCAGCAAGGAGCGAGCAGAGATGAGGGAACAGCAAAGGAGGGCATACACAAGCATAACAAGAAGCCTGACTGTGGACAGAGAGTGATGAGAAAAGAGGAACTCATCGGAAAGGACGATACAGCCTGACAGCTGACATAACTAAAACATATGAACTCATTATTTTTGAAAAATACTCCTCTTTTCTAGTAATACATCTCAGAAATGACTTCTCCATTATAAGCATTCATTTGTTAAAAAAGAAAGAAGAACAGTTAGATAAATATAAATCTTCTTTAAGGAATGCTTACCTATGTCTAAAATCTTTATTTCTTGGTGGGAGCAAGTAAAAAAGAACAGAAAAACATTATTAGACAAACATTCAGAAAGGATGTTAAAAGATGAGAAGAAGGCAACATTTACATCTATCATTAGTGAAGTGGTGAATGATCGTCCCTTGTACAATTATGTTGACCATGTAGTTTAACGTTTAAAACCTGCAGAATTATTACTTTGGGTAGATTAAATTCTTACATTTAGATAAGCACAGTTAAAATATTTTATGAGATTAAAATGTTTTCACTTCAGTTTTAGATACTTTTTCAAAGTTTTAAGATCTTTTGACTCAACTCTTTTTGTTCCCAAAAGCATTTGCAAACTCAAACTTACACAATGTCAGAAATCTATTCAATACTTTAATTTGCCACAGCAATTCACAACTCCAAAAGCCCAGCATGAGAAAAAAACATACCTTAGCTCCAGAACACTAGTTACATTTCCAGATGGGAATATCCGCCGAACGTAGTTGAAATCCCCCACGTACAGACTGCCATCTATCCCACAAGCTAAGGCAACTGGAGCCAGTAATTTATTACCATCAGCTTGACCATTACAACTTGGACAGGAGATGCTGCGTCGTCTCCCGTTGCCCATAATGCTGCTAACAACTGGGGGTTGCTGAGATATAAATTGATTTTCACCATTCCCTTTGTAGAGGATTCCTGGCAGATAATATAGGAAAAAAAACCCAAACCTCAATAAAGTTTGTAAAAACTCTGAATGTATATACATAAAATGATGCAAAAGTATTTAAAATATTCTTTTAGCTGGTTAGTGTACGTTTAATGAATTTTAATTGTTCTACCGATGTCGCTGTTGAGCCGCTAGCAGAGAAGTAGAAACCCAGGTTCTCAGGCAAGAAAAGAGAGACTTTATTATTTTGATTTCCATATATATATAGACTTTTCACAGGTCACCCAGATTGGTCAGTCAAAAAGCTCCCCCTAGGCCTAATTGGCCAGGCCTGAACTGCCCAAATCTTGAGACCCTGTTTGCAAAAACATCCAAACTTTATCTTTGTTTATAAAACACAGCAAAATGTTCTCACGAGAAAGACCTGTGCTAGTCACATACCACCATATTTTTTTCTCACTACAACTTTATTAAAACATTTATTGTGATATTTAGGTCATAAACACGCAAACATTAGATTATCTTGTCCACAAAATGTAGTAGAAACACTAAATATTGTAGCTCTTAAAGGCCCAAAATGTTTTCAGTAATTATTTTAAAATGTTGATGATTTTTATAGTTATAAATCAGAATAGAAATTGTCATGTTGAGGTAAATGTGAAGTATATTGATGAAAGCAAGGTCTGTGTTCTTACATCTTTACAGTTTTGAAGTAGCCCAGAAAGGACTGAAATTCTACTGTAAGTTATAAAAAAAGCAAAAGAATATATTTGCAAATTGTATTCCTGAAGTCCTAGTATAATTAATTATGAATATAATGTGAAATGTAATCTAAGGTGGATTACTGTTGCAAATTGTAAATATTAATTAAAGAGCCACTTCAAAAAGTTGTAGATTGCCTTAATTTTACATTATAAAAGATTCTTAGCTCACAACAGAAGTGTTCCTCTGGCAACGAAGTCTGTTTCAATACCATGTCTGCAGTTATAGGCAGTTATTAAAAATGTCAAAATAACAGAAAAAATGTGGTGCCAGGCCAACCTGCCTCTAAAACCTAATTCTGCTTTGAGGCATGAAAGAAACAATAATTTTGTGAAGACAAAGCAATGTGCCAGCAGTATTTTTCTTCCTTGCAGCCTACGTAGGAAATCTGAGAGGAAAAATGGATGCTTTATGTTAAATCCTCAGTCTTGGGGTGGGGGGGGGGAATGTATGTTAAAGTGTTGCCAGGACCCTCATTGTTCAATCTCATGATAAATCCATTAAGGTGTCCTCTACAAATGGTCAGCTATTACGGTTCTACTCATAAGTCACAATATGTCTTTCCATGGTATAATCCATGCAAACCACACGTCACTTTGTACTATAGAGAGATCAGTGTTTTATTGATTGCATGCCCAGAGTTTCCTGCAGTTTGGAGCTGAGGGATACAGTAATCTTTTGAGATGTCTAGAAGAAATCTAAGATGTATTTCTCTTCCTCTCCTCGCTCCCAAAGTGCAGGATTTGTACTGAAAGGTATGAGAAAAAATGCTTTGCTTTCCTCTTTAAATGTTTTAGGTGTCTTCGCTGCTTTTAATGTTATAAAATGCAAGTGTTTAGAAATGTGAAACCAATATATATGATAAAATTGGAAAAAATGAAAATGGTTTATGGAAACCTAATGGCAAATAATCTAAATAAGTAATCTAAATCAAAAGAGGACGAATGTATTTTTCATGAATAGTTAAAGCCAGAATGCATTAACAGTACACCAAAATCCCCTCTCCCATGATTACATCATTTATGACAATCATGGCACTATAATTTTGCCTGAACTAGCTGAGTTCTACAATTTTCATCAGAGGAATTCTCCAAGTCAGCACAGTGCTCTATTGCACCTGATTTATTCTGTCATTACCTTGAAAAATTGGTCCTTCACATTTCTCCTCTATTATCACAGACTGAAAGATGTACATTAGACTATTTACTGCAGGAGTTTGGATTTCTGTACAAACACTGTCTGCACTGTCTTCTGAATAGATTTATGCATCTCATCTACCTTGTCATTACAACTCTCCACTTGGTTTATTCAATTAGACACATGACACTTTGAAAAGTCATTACTTGTCAAATGTACTCTTAAACATAATTTAAAGCCACCATCAATTTACCTACCGAGCAGAATCAATCTTACATATATATTTATAATTATAGCTCTTTACATTTTCAGATGGATTACTTTACAATAATTTGCACAGGTTTTTTTATTTTTTTTCACATTTTAAATTAGGTTCAATGACACCTTTTCTCTTGATTTGGTTACCTTGTTTCCCTAGCAGTCAGAAGCAATGCTTTAGGTGTCAACTACTGTGTCACACATAATAAGCTTGTGTACTGGGGGAGACCTTCACGGGACATCAGGTACTGCAGAAGTGACGATCTTCCAGATGAATTACTCTGGATTCCTCTGTGGCATAAAAATCCAGTGCTACCAACTACTACCTTAAGCCATGTGACTCTGTTTATTTCATCTTTCCTACATGCTTCCAGCCAACTTTTTCCAAATTTCTTCCTGTTCGGTGTTGAGCTGAGGTTTCCTTAGCACAGCACCCTACAAACAGTTGCTGAGTAGCATGCTGGACAAATAAACCTTGATGCCAAAGTTACTGTGCAACAGCAAATGGTAGCTGGAGAGAGGAATGAGAATATGAGCAAGCAACAGCTCTACAGACAGCAAAGTCTGCAGAACGAGGGGGATGAGGTGCTGCAGGACCAGAGCTGAGATTCCCCTGCAGCCCATGGGGGAAGACCATGGTGAGGCAGCTGTTCCCCTGCAGCACACAGGGGTCCATGGTGGAGCAGAGATCCACCTGCAGCCTGTGGAGGACCCCATGTCAGAGCAAGGGCATGCCCAAAGGATGCTGTGACCCTGTGGGAAGGCCACGCTGGAGCAGGCTCTTGGCAGGGCCTCTGGACACATGGAGAGAGAAGCCCATGCTGGAGCAGGGTTGCTGCCAGGACTCATGACAGGGGACTCACACTGGAGCCATCTGTTCCTCAAACACTGCACCCTCACTGGAGCAGTTTGTGAGGAACTGCAGCCTGTGGGAAGGACTCATGTTGGAGAAGTTCAGGGAGACTGTCCAGTGTGGGAGGGAGCCCATGCTGGAGCAGAGGAAGAGTGTAAGGAGTCCTCCCCTGAGGAGGAAGGACTGACAGAGACAGCGTGTGATGAAATGACCACAGCCACCATTCCCTGTGTCCCTGAATCACTGGCATGGAGGAGGTGGAGAATTCAGGAGTACAGTTAAGCCTGGTTAAAAAGGATGATTGAGGAAAGTTGTTTTTAAGATTTGGTTTTCTTTCTCATTATACTACTGTGATTTGATTGGTAATAAATGAAACTCATTTTCCCAAGTCGAGTCTGTTTTGCCTGTGACGGTGACTGCTGTGTGATCTCTCCCTGTCCTTACCTTGAGCCACAAGCCTTTCGTTCTGTTTTCTCTCCCCTGTCCAGCTGGGGAGTGAGAGAGTGGCTTTGGTGTCCAGCCAGGGTCAAGCCACCACAGCATATCCAACATAGACTGTTTGATGAACTTATTTATGCTTATATATTTATAGGATGAAGAAGCATGCCATTCAATGTAAATCACAGAGACACAGAATATCCTGAGGTGGAAGGGACCCACAGGATTATTGAGTCCATCTCCTGGCCCTGCACAGGACAACCCCAAGAATCCCAGTGTGTGCCTGAGAGCATTGTCCTAACACTTCTTGCCAACTCTGCCTGGCTTGGTGATGTTACCCCTTCCCTGGGGAGCTAGGCAAGCTCAAAGCATTTACCATATGCAAAATGTTCTATAATTACCTTTCTAAAAAATAACAGAGCAAATAGTCAAAGAGTTTTAATGAGAGACCTGAAGTGCAGGGCAGTGACGCAATAAAACCAGCAAGAAGAAAACAAACTCCTTACCATTCTGAACATCCAATACATGGTGCTTATCCAGCGTCCATCCACCCATGTTGGAGGCATCCAGTTCATAACCCTGCAAAATGGCAGTCCGCTTTTCCCAAAGAGTTAGATCCAAGCAAGACTCATATTCGTAACCTACAGACACTGAAATAAGAGTACATGTCCTCAGTAAGTACAGAATCTCATGCTGAAGAAGAGTTTAAACAATTTGATTTCCTTAACCTACGTACATTCTGTTGCCCTCCTAGGCTACCTGAGAATCCCTATGGCTTCTTAGACATGCTGAAAATACTAACCAGAGTCTTGGGTTATTAAAATATTTTTAGTTATTAAGAGTAAGTGAGTTAAGACAGGTCAGAGGAAAGCCATTTTGTGTTGTAAGACAGAATGCTATTGTGCTTTATTTAAAATACATAGAGTGTGCAGAATAAATACCATAATGTATTATTAGTCCGAGGGCTATTTCATAGGAAGAAATACAAGTCAAAAATGTCACTTTTCATGTGAATGAAAAGTGGTTTCCTTTTCCTTTTGAAGGAAATTTTTTCTCATAATTGAAAGCTGAGATTAGTATTTTTTCATGTTTTAATATCCACTGATACAATCTTATTCTGCTAAACATTTTCTACTTAATGGATACAAGCATTTGAGATGTGCTTCCCTATGTTCAAGACAACACTAAAAGTGCAAAAACCCTCTGTAACACATACCAACAGCTTCAGATAATCCGTAGACTCTCTGATTGTATGCATCAGTTTTATCCCATATGAAAGTGTATGCTAGATTTGGGGATGCAGGGAACCATTTTTGGAAAAGTCTTCCCACCACTGCCACCATAAGATGAACCTTCATTAAATTAAATGGTATAACAGATTGGGTCATAGTAATCTTCAGTACAGATTTATATCCTGCAGCCCTGGAGCTCAAGTATGATAACTTCAAATCAGTTCCTGGTATTGTGGTTTCTTCATGAAGTACCTATGCATTGTTAAGAGAAAAATACAGTATTTAAATTATTTGGAAATAAACAAAGCAATGCAGCTATCATAAATGGGTGCCTGACATAATGTTACACGACAATCCATTAGGAAATATCATCTACATCTGGTCTTCATTTAAGAATGTAAGAAAAATACATAAATAAATAGCATTTCACACTTTTTGTAAAAAGTCAAGTCTAAATTCTTCATTACACTGAAGCTGCTTTAGTTGATACTTTCTGCTCAAGGATTTCAAAGTTATCTCCCTTGTTTTCATGGGGGGGAAAGAAAGCATGAGAAAACATTCCCCTCTGATTTTTCCAGAAGAGACAAAAGAGCATCTTTCATCTAAGTGAAAACTGCCCCTTATTATTTTGCCACCCATGTCCCAGCTAATGAAGGCATGTGTAATATGTGTATATTATAATATGTAATAATGTGTAAGGAGCAGTAGAGCCTCTAAGGAAAACAAAGGTTAAGATTTGGGTTGGTTTGCCTAATTGCTCCTGTAGGAGCAGGACAAACGTTCAGGTATTTTATTATTTGTATTACCAGTGGATTGCAAATACTTTAAACCAGAGCATTCTTCCATTTATTTTGAAGACAGATAAGTAGGATGCCTCAGGGGAAGTTTTTCCATATTTCCTGATCAATATTCACTACTTAGATATCAGCTTATCACTTTCTCATTTCAGAGAGGCGGAATGAGTCAATTTTATTTTTAAAAGGTTCCTCCCCTCCTCTGCCTTGTCATTTCCTCTGAGCTGAGGAGCTTTTGTGGGTGATGAATGGATGTGAAATGTTTCTGTGTAATGTGGATAAAGACAGCCTATATTGTTCTATGCCTCAGTCAGAACATAAACACTGCAGCCAGCACTTTGAGCAGCTACCAAGTATCCTGGTTTATTGAAACCAAACCAAACCATACAAAAAAACCCCCAAAAAACAACAAAAAAAGTGTATCTCGGCATTTATAAAGGTAATGTTTCTTTGTTGGAGGATACAAAGGATGCTAAAGCACAAGCTCAGAACCCTGGTGGTGTTACAGGAACACTCTTAGGAAGTAAATTTAGAAAGGTTTATTTTACATTTCTGTCTCCTGGTCCTGAAGTCTGAACACCAAACACTACTTAGTACTAGTGGAAAGCAGACTTCAGGGAGAGCACTGTCACAAATACTAGGCTTAAGACTTCAGTGGGATCAAAAGTTGGCTACTAAACAAGTGCAGCTAGCTCTCTATGCTAGAGAAATCCTTGGACACGGCTTCTAAAAAACTGACTGTGTTGAATAGGGCCAAGTAATGTGGTTTATGCTCAAGGAGGGCAACAAGTGCCCCACCATCCTCTACATTGGCATTTTTGTTGGATCTAAAGAAAGATTTATACAGTATTAATGATATCTGCCTTCTTTCCAATATCAGCAACAAAAAATCAGAAATTGTATTTTGACTTATTATCTGGCATTAAAATTATTTACATGATACATGTAGACATAAAACTGCTGTTCTCCAGTAAGACTATAATAGAGCTACAGGAAGTAAAGGAGGAATTGGAAGATACAAGACAAATGAAATTAAGATCTACAAATTATTAATTCTTATTCTTTGAAAATTTCTTTGTTCCCCACCAAGAACCTGGCATCACTGAGAAGAAATGACAAGTAGTACCATCACCTTGAAGGAGGTGAGAGTGGCCTCATTTCTGTTTGTGAATCTAGTCTGCTTTCCCTCCGCTCCATATACAATGTCTAAGCCAGAGTACAGGGAAATCTTTTCTACATGAACAAAACCACCTCTCTCTAGAGAGGTAAGTGATTGTGAACACATTCCTTTTCTGAGACTTTGAAGGAAAAGCACAAACCACGCAGGAACAAAAGAGAAATTCCTCCTCAAGACATCAGCAGGACTCATATACTGCACATTAAAACTAGTCTAACAGATGGAGGTCTCTGTAAGCAAGAGGAGAAAAAGAAATAATATGCTTGTAATAGGACACAATTTAATGGACTTCACTGGTCTCCTGTTACGACCATTGCTTCTTTTACAACTGCAACTGCGGAAGAGCAGTGTTAAACACATAGGTGGTCTTCCAGTACTCTTGGCTGAGATAACAGGCAATAAAGAGGACACCTTGAAGTTTCAATTTTCAAGAAATTCCACTGTGTATTTGGATTACTATCAAATTAGAAACTAGGACACTCATGCAGTTCTCAGTGAGGTTTAAAACAAAACCCAAACCCCTATTATTAGTTTCTGCAGAAGCCTCAAATGCCTGCTGGAAATCTGACTTATAACTTCCTTTTGTCCATAAAATATCCCCTGTAGTAACTTATTTTCTTGAGAACTTTAGAAATGTATAGGTAAGGTTATGCAACTCAATCTCTCTCCCAGAATCAAGCATTACAAAGAGAATTAAACAGTTTAATGTTCATCCAAGAAAGTAAATCATCAGGCACAGCAGAGAGCTCCTATGGGAGCCATGACAACACATCAATTGTAAAGCAATAGGGAAAGTCACCGGGTATAAAAGTCACATCAGGAATCACCAACACAACCAAGCTGTCTGTACTTTACCTTTTCCAGATTGAGTATCAAACTATCTTCAGAAAGGCCGATACCCTAAGGGGACTGAGTTATTGCCCAACCACCAAATTCTAATGCCTGACATTTTACTTATGGATGATCAAGCTTCTCCTAAGGACAGCTATGAAATATTTAACTTAGGGGACTGAGATAAGGGTCACCTCAATTTTCACAGAGGTTGTTGTCCTGAGAGTTCAAGCTGGCGTCCAAGTCACATAAATTGTGCAAGGCTCCTCGTCTCTCATGGCCAGCAGGACTAAAGCTGTCCAGGCTCTTGAATGCTTTCCTGCTCCACAATATGATATGATTCAACTGACATGCTCTGATGGTATTCAGAACACTGAATAAGTAAATCAGTTAGGGGGAAAAATGCCTGCTGCATTGCTGTGAATTTTTTGGGCAAATTGAGCAAATTCAATAGAAGGTTTGAGGACAAATTTCACAAATGAGTGCAAACTTTAGTCCTAATGTCAGAAAAAGGTTGTCTGCTGAGAAGTAACAGCTGAGCTGCCACATTAAAATGTAACATGATCTAGGTCTGAGAGGGGTAAAGATGGCATTTTTAGATAATGGCAACTGCTGCTATTACATAAAGGCTGAGATTAAGGAGTACCAAAATTATACTTTAAGTAGAAGCTGAAAGTGCTCAATTCTAGATGGAAACATGTTTTCCTTTAAAAAAAAGTCTTCTCCTACAACTGCATCTCTTAAATTATGTTTAAATCAAGGAGAAATAAATGGAGAACAATACTTAGTTTTTCTAGACTTAGAACACGGCTGAGGTACCACAGAGAATAGGGGTAGGAAAAAGCCAGACACATGTAGAAATATAAAAATGTGTCTATAACAAAGAAAAAGGTACATATAAAGTCTCAAACGTAAAGCAAAAGAGAAGAAAACCATAAATTGTGCTGGAAAAGAAGGATGCATAAATGGAGATATTTGGTTCTAAAAATAATCTCCATTTTTTTCTCAGTATGAGCTTGAAATTCTGAAGATTTTAGCTAGGTGAAACTAGGATGCAGCATCCATTGAATGCTGGGACATCTAGATATCCTATTATATTGCTAGTTTAAATGTTAAAATGTTTCTTTGCTAAAAATCTAGCCACCCTGAAGTTACCAAAAATTATTTTTATTAAGCCATTGAGGCCCATATTTTATCCTGAATTACTCTGGGTAGATAAATTTTTGCCGATTTCTGCTGCACTACTGCGAGTAGCGAGAGACCGAGGAGTGGAACCTTGAATATATAATTGGAAGGGAAACATTCAGTTTTCATTCTCTTATACACTTGAGGTGATGGAAACAAGGACCTGCTCAGGACCCGCAGAAGGCATCTTGCACACACTGTAACAGTGGATAATAAAAGTTTAGGAGAGGCAAACCCCCAAATACTCAATTTCAGAAGTGCTCACTGTGACTCATGTGGGCTAGACCACATGGCAATATCTGGCAAACAGACACTTTAGGAAATAACTAGGAAAAAGAGAATAACAATATTACCTAATACATAAAAGCAGCTCCAGCTTAACCTGATCTCCCTCATCTGCATGCAGTTTACCATCTCGTTCCACACTGATTGATCTCAGCTAGTTAAGACTAGGCAAAGCATGGTAACTTGCAATTAATAGTAGATAAAATCATGCCTAAGCAGGCCAAATTTAGCTAACATGTTATTATCAACCCTCTTGAGTAATGTTCTATTGGGTCTGTGATCACCTCTTTACACACTGTGTTTGTTCTTTTCCCTTGCTTGCTGGTTTTTTTTCCAGTTTTCTTTCATGCTGCTCCTTTGGCACAGATTTTAATTCCCCCTCTGATCAATTTGGGATTCATAAGCCACTAAGTACACTCTTGGAAACATTATCTCCAAGGGATGATGAAGCACTTCAAGGGATGATGATTACAGCAGCACATCATTTTCTGCTGCAGTACGTGACAGTGAGTGCTGTCACACCACATGAACAGGGCGGCTAACACTGACTGCAAGAATGTGAGGAACGACTTCTTTCTCTCTGCCTTCCTCCAGTCTCCCAGACATTAAACTGGCATTGCCTTTTTTTATATGAAAAGATCAACAGCAGTTCCTCTGGAGCTGAACACTGAGAGTTTTGAATAGAACCTGGTTCTGCCCATCTTTTATGAGAGGAGTGATTTTTGGATGGCAGATTGTTGAGCATTATGCATTTCTGTGGGGAACCTGGCCTGAAGGGGTACGTGCCAGTCACAGCTGTGCAGCTCCCACTTGCTGAAGCAGAAAATTATGTGTGGGAAATTTATGTGTGGGATAAGCAAAGAATATAGAAGAAAATACTGCTTAGTATTTTTTTCCATTGTACTGAACTGGATTTTTGCATACATAAGAAGAGTACCATTTTCCCTCATCATAAATGATCCATCAGCACCAATTGCCTAGGATCCACTGAGAATTATCGTTCCTTCCAGCTGGTTTCCTACAGAAATCAACTTGACCAAACAGTCCTGCCTATCAGACCTCCCACCTCACACATTTTGAATCTGCTGGCCAATTTCAACCACATTTTAAGTAACAGTAGAACTCTCTAAAGATAATCCAGTTCCTTTAGGTTTGTAAAAAAAAAGGTTCAGGTAGGGAAGACGCAGTCAATTTGAGACTCTTGTGAGAAAGAAAATGAGGCTGAATGCAGTCTGTGGGGAAGAACTGGATGCGACAGATTGCTGAAATTACAGCAATGGGTGGGAATTAGTGGGGATACAGACTTCATTAGTTCCACTGCTCATGAAATAACTTGTTTACCTAGACATTACAAGTGTATTTTTAAAATTTATTCTTGCCATTCTTCTATTATAACTTTTTTATTGATTTATATCTAATATATCTATCCAAGCCATTTTCCATAATTTCAGGAACTGAATCTATCATGTGTTGTCAAAACAAGTAAATCAGAGCTGTTGTTCAGTGGACTCTGTTTTGCAAATACTTTCTTTTAATTGACTTGCAGCTATCAAAGGCACAGAAATGATAGTGAGGATAAAAGCAACAATTTTGTAGCAGAGTCTAGATTTGTATGAGTGTTTAGCTGTAATTTTCTTACATCTTTCCTCTAAACCTGCTCCTACCATGAATTGCTTAATGATTTAGCTCTTTTCTTAAGAGCTCTGCATGAAAACATTTGAATACATTTTCTGCGTTTCCCTTGAAGAGGCAAGGACATTTCTTAGTGAATGTGCAAAAGAGTACTGTATGTAGTTATGACATTGTGAAGGTAGGAGCAAGGAAAAGAGGGAGGGAGAGAAAGCGGGAGGCAGAAGGAAGACTTTCACTAGGAAAAGTTCAAAAATCAACAATGAGATATTTATTACTTCTTAAAATGCAACTGAAATACTTTAAGAAGCAAGAGACTAATCACTGTATTACTGATTATTTATTTGAGATGGAGAGATCTAATACACCTATCGTAGGAAAAAAAAAAAGTAATCCACAGTTTTTCCATTTAAACCAAAGTTTGGATGTTACGTCTTACTTTTGGCATTACAAGTTCTGAAGAAGTTGATTAGACCACAAGCTTGTCCTCACTGATGCAGAGAGTTCTTTTAGTTTATAAAAATCTGTGTGTCATGCTATTTATTAGGACTAAACAGACAATTCAAACTGTATGTGTCTTTAGGACACAGTGGAAAAACACCTTTTGTTTTCAGTCTCTGAGGTGCACTTCTAACAAGAGGGCAATTCTAAAGTCAGATGTACTATAGTGTGCTCTTTTTATGGGCCAGTGCTTGATTGCTAAAGACAGTCTGTAAATTAAGTGATGCAAACGAATGTAAAACCAGTCATGGGTGAATACACAGCTTCCTTACTTTTCTTTTTTCAGATGAAATTTTAAAAATCATCCCATTGAGTAAGTAAATTGGTCTGAAAATAATCACATTTGGCGGGTTCTTAGCACTTATTCAGAGCGACTTATTTTTGAACAGCGGTGCACTATTTTCATTCTGGTTGCTGAATGCTAGCTTGGGATAAAATTGTGTTTATTTGAAGCACTCCTTACCTGTGTCTCTGGGATGACAGGACTATCTTCAGGAGAAATTCTAAAGAAGGTGGATAAAGGCGATGACACGATAACAGGGTTTGGCCTTACAAATCCGCTTAGATCACAACTAGGAATGTCATTCTCTTCCTTCTTCATGACAAGGGTATCCATGACATAAAAGACATTCCAGGGTATCCATACTGTGTGATACTGTGTCAGGAAGGGTGATCGCTCAAACACCAGTGTCAGAGAGGCACCACCATTCGCTACCAAGTCAAACCTGGAAAAAATCCCAAGAGGGCTAGCTAGTCAGCAAATTCCCAAAGCCATCCACAGCTTCTATTTTACTGATTGATTCTTCATTCCATTCTACTGCTCTGAATGCAGAATGGCTCTACTGGGAACAATGGAGAAATCAATTAAATTATATTACATTATACTGCACAGAGAGAACAGAGAAATTGGGATGCTGCGTTTAAATTAAGCAAGTCCTTCTACTTCTAAAGTATATAATAATCAGCATGTTTTACATTTTAAGAATGCATAAAGCACAGCTTTAGTCAATCAGTTTCCTAATGTCTTTTTCCCCCATTATTTTAGTATTATCTCAGTTTTACAAGCAGCTCTTCAGTAACACCTGTGCTGTCTTTATGACTTACAAGTGCTTCAAAAGGGACTTACATTCCGTCCTGGCGAGTGATTGTATATCCATAGTCTGGATAGTGTAGAAAGGAAACATTGACTCCAATGAGTGGTGTGCCATCAGCAGTTAATACTTGGCCTCTTATGACAGATGCAAGACTGTGAAAAAGATGCAGGAAATTACAAGTTTGGGGCTTTTTGTTCTTTTTGCATGAATAAAAACCAGTGAGTGAACACACACACATCCACCCACCCCTGTCCACATGCCATCAACCATCATTTAAAAAACATTCCTCAGACTCTAACCCTTTCACAAGTTCACATAATTTACACTACATAAACAAATACCTCAAAATCTGCAGATAACAATCCTGTTTCAAGATTGTTTTACATTGGTTTATTTTGTCTGTACTGAGTTACTAAGACCAGAAATTAACTGAAGAATTTTAAGAACTTATAAACTCAAGATGTTCTCACTGTAAGTCATACCTCTGGCAAGCTCTTAAAGCAAAACGTACTTTTCAATTAGTATCAAAGCAATCTGTAAAACTGCAGGGACTATGAAGTACAAAATTTAAAAGAGCAATAAGGAACATTGGTGCAACAACTTTTAATCAACTGCTGTGCCCAAACACATTAATGCTGTTAAATTACTGCAAACGCAGTAGTTCTAGTGTAAATCATCTTCTTTCACTCAGTGAGATCCCAGACACCTGCTTCCTGTTACTGGCTTATTTTCAGGCCATTACTGCTTCACAGAGCACCAGTCAAATAGTTTTTGCAATTATACTGTCGTGCACTTAACAGTTCTATTACATTAATTCATAATTTATATTATTTAGTGAGCTCAGTTTAAAAAGTGCAGCTTTGCTTTTCCTTCTGAAGTGTTTTCATTGCTTTGATATATTTCCAACTGTGCTAGCCCAAATCAACTGGTTAAATAAAGATTTATTTAATCATTAATGAAGTGCCCTGTTAGAATACAGACACTAAGCACGGCAAGTACCTTCTGTAACCTAGTGGCCCTGGTAAGTTGAATTTTGCAGGAAATGAGACAAAACAAACAATTGGAGATATTAAGAGAAAAGGTCTTTACTCAAAACCCACACCACAGAATTTGCAGTCATAGCGGATCTTCTCCTCACATGAGTCTCCCACTGTCCAGTTTCTTTGTGTTCATGGGTACAAGATGAGGCACGCTCACCTCTTATTAAAAGGGCTTTCCCCAGGGATGACATGGGTGCTGTCTGCTCCGATGAGAAAACTGATCCGGTCATAAAATGCTTTGGCAGCTTGCTGAGATGGCGACTGTTGGCTTTGGCTGATGATATCTTGGGGATCAGGTAGTCCACGACAATAAGGCTGGTTTTGGCAAGAACTCTGCAAACAGCAGTCAGGATCCATACAGTCAACTAGTCCATCTGTTGGCAGAAAGTCACACAGATGAACAAACTCTTCCTCCTGCTCCTGTGCATTGGAATGAGCCAGCCAGCAGGGAGTTTTAAAAAATTATGTAGCATGAAAGAATACTCATAATTAAGATTTTAATGAATTCACTTTCAATTAAAGAAAGAGAGTTTGTTTCCACCGAGTTCTTAAACTCCCATGGAAATCCATGCAAGCTGAATATACTCAGTATCATGTAAAAAATGAACCTATTTAGTCAATACTTTTCTAAAAACATGTTGAACAAACCAGAAAATGAAGGCAGTCAGGCTCGGCGTACACTGTTAACTTATAAATATTAAACATTTTAGGTGGGCCTAATTAGCTTTTATGTGAGGTTATTTGGCTTGCTAGAGGAAAGAAACAAGTAACTCCCACTCTGCTGTCTTCCTCAAGTTTTTTTAGCATATCTATGCTGCAAGTAGCTTTAAATATTTCACAGCATGTATCAAGGTGGATTCCTTTATACCTTGGCAGAAAGATTTTGTTGCTAGTGGCAAAGGCAATTTCCACAGGTTTTTTACATGAAAATGTATGAGAGAACAAAATCTGTATTTACCATTTAGATTTTATTCTGAATAAACTGATGGGAAATGCTGGCCAGTATAAACAAGATTTAAACACATGGGTGCTTTTATGCTTATGTGCTGAAATATTCCCATATGTGGAGCATTAGATCTGTCACATCACTGGAAATCTAATTTGGTGAAAGATTAAAATCAAGATCAAATTGATAACTACTAATTTGCTGTAAGTAAAGTCATAAGGAAAATGAGCCTGGAAATGTCAGCTACAGAAAATTTCTAGATGAATGTAATCTGGTATCACAGAGCTGATAATTGTTTCCCCAAAAGAACAGCAAGACTGAAATAGCTCAAACATTTTATTATTCCATTTAGATTAGAGAGGGAGCTTGCTTGCCTCACTGAAATGAAAAATATAGCAGTGCAGTACTTGGAGGAAACCCATGACTGCTTATCTCACAAAAGAATCTGCCTTTAGAGTAAAACTTCTTTCTGAAGGGAAAAATGTCATCCGTTTTTGTTCAATCATATGTTGAAAGAGTGTAAGTAAACAGAGATCTTCTAAAGGTATTCTAAGTATCGCTGTGCTATGTGGATCAGTTACAGGACTGGCAAAATAGTAAAGGACTGGAATTTCTGTACTTTTGTACACCTAAAATTCTTATTTAACTTGGCTGACTTTGAAATCAGTTCAGGGAAAGTAAATGGGATGAAAAAGGCATCATTAAGTATATCAAAGTTTAAACTTTTTAAAGAGACAAGAAAGAACATTGATTTTTCCTGGGATGAGGATATGCCAGAGGGTCATGTTACCATTCAGACAGACACCAACAGGCTAGAAAAATGGGCTGACAGGAACCACATGCAGTTCCACAATGAGAAGTGCCAAGTCCTGCACCTGGGGAGGAACAACGCCCTGCACCATAAAATAGCTTTGGGAGTCCTGGTGGAAAATTAACACCAGCCAGCAACACGCCCTGGCAGCAAAGAAGGTGCCAATGCCACCCAGGGATGTGTTAGGAGTGCTGCCAGCAGGTCAGGCAGGGTGATCAGTCCCCTCTACTCAGCACTGGGGAGGCCACACCTGCACACACAGCTCTGTGAGCAGGCTGGACTTTGTGGTACAAGAGACATGGACATACTAGAGAAAGCTCAGTGAAGGACCATGAAGACTCTTGAGGGCTTGACACATCTCTCCCACATGGAAAGGCTGAGAGAGCTGAGACTGCTGAGCCTGGAGAAGAGAAAGCTCGGGGGGAAGCTCATCAATGTGTAGATACCTGGTGGGAGGGTGTAAAAAAGTCCATCTACCAGTGGTGTCCAGCAAAAGGAAAGAGGCAATGGGCAGAAACTGAAACAGGAAATCTGGTCTAAATAGCAGAAGACCATTCTTTACTGTGAAAGTGGCTGGATACCGCAACGAGTTGCCCAGGGAAGCTGTGGAGTCTTCATCCTTGGAGACATTGAAACACATTTTAAGCACATTCTGAGCAACCTGCTCTAGCTAATCCATCTTTGAGCAGGGGGTGGGACTAGATGATTTCCAGAGGCCTTTCCAAACTCAAATAGTCTGTGACTCTTGTGATTTTCTAATATAATTCTTGTAAAATATGAAACTGTTTCCTAGCTGAAGTACTGACCTCCCTTGTTGGTTTTAACTCCAGAAGCCTGGATCAATGTCAAAGCTGGGGGTACTGATGGTTAAAAGAATAGTTTTGGGGTTTTATGTATCTGTATGGTCTCCCATGCAATATCTGGTGCAGTTGCCAAAGAAATGCTAAAATTTCTCCATTCATCTTTGTTAGTTTATAAAAAGCAAATGTACATCTGGAGTATAGTCTGCAGGTCATAAAACTGCATGAGATTGACACCTTCTGAACTAATCAGCTGGAAATGCATTTTTACAAGCCTCTCCACTAACATCAATCAGAGAAAGAATCTCATTTTCACCAGCCAAGATACAGGGATATGCTGTTTGTTATTTTCCTGTGGAGTTTATCAGTAACTTGCCCAGGCGAGTGACGGATGGTTATGAATCTGGCTCCTTATAACTTGAGAAAACATTTTTCATTCTTTCTCTGTACTTATATGGCTAGAGCTATCTAGTACTGCTAAGTCAAGTACTCTATTGCACTGTGTGAAGCAGAGTAAAATTTCCTTTCTGAAATGGCTCTGCAAAATTATTGATGGATTTTGGTCAGCCGAAAAATTATGAGCCTTAGCTCAACGCTGCCTTGTCAGTTATAACACTCAAATATGACGATGAAATTATAAAGAAAATAGAAACTCCTACAGGCAGCTGGACAGTCATTATCAGTCTCAGAAGGCTATTTATATTTTCTTTTTCTAGATGTAAGTGGTTCTATATACAAAAGATGTAATGACTACTATTTTCTTCCTCAGAAGCTAAAGTCTAGCTGTAAAAATCTTGACTACTGTTACTTTTATCTTTGTTGCAAAATGCACTAAATTGCAATGGAGCATGGGCTGTTGATAAAATTGCTTGTTTGGAGAGATTTTATGATCAAACCACCAAAACTCTGCTCTTGTGAGACCCCACCTGGAGTTCTGTGTCCAGCATTGGGGCCCCAGTGTAAGAAGGACATGAATCTGTTAAAGTGAGTCCAGAGGAGGCCAGGAAGATGATCAGGGGCTGGAGTACCTCTCCTATGATGACAGGCTGAGTGAGTTGGGGTTGTTCAGCCTGGAGAAGAGAAGGCTCCAAGAAGACCTTGTAGCAGCCTACAAGCACCAAAAGAGGGCCTGCAAGAGCTGGAGAGGGTCTTTTGACAAGGGCAGATAGTGATGGGACAAGGATGAATGGCTTTAAACTGAAAGAGGGCAAGTTTAAATTAGATATAAGGAAGAAATTGTTTACTGTGAGGGAGGTGAGGCATTGGAACAGGTTGGCCAGAGAAGTGGATTCTCCATCCCTGGAAGTATTTAACATCAGGTTGGATGGTGCTTTAGGAAACCTGGTGTAGCAGAAAATGTCCCTGTTCATGGCAGGGGGTTGGAACTAGATGATCTTCAAGGACACCTTCAATCCAACCCATTCTAAGGTTCTGGGATTAAATGAAAGGAGTCAAGGACATGCCCACAAGGCATGACTGAAAAATAAGATGTAACTGTGAGACTGTTTGCTTTTGAATGGAATAAAACTGCTGGATGGAAGAAAATTAGAGGGACAAAGTAAGTCCTGGGCACAGATCTGCCAGTGTCAAGGGGAAATGGTGGCCAAGAGTCTATACATATCACATTCATGGTAATTGATTTTATTATACATTTAGGCAACAAAAATCTCCAAAAAATGAAATTCAGTGCCTACTGAATATAGTTAGAAATATATAGGAAGAACATAGTTTTGGAGCTATGATGCTGGCCAGCCCACCAAGACAGTTTTGGTGACTGGCAAACTAAGGCAAGAGACAGGAAAGAAAACTATTAACAAACCTCAGTTATTCCCACATACCTCAATTTTGCAACAGGCTATGATGAAAGGACTCAATGATAGACACCAGAATAACTGCTTGTAGGAATGTCTGGTCAGAAAAGCCACGGAAGCACAAAAAGTCCTTGATTTATTCCTAAGCAGTGTGCAAGGACCTTGCTCAATGTTGGTATTGCATTATCTGTACAGGCATACCTATAGTGTACTAAAATTCAGCTTTCCTGTTGAGTGAAGAAGCCTAATATATAAAATGTGGGGCTCTAAATGAGTTCTTACTCCAGAAAGAAATCTTGGAGCCACTGTGGATGAGTCCCATGGATATTATCAAGCCAGCACTCACCAGCAACCAAAGCTGCAAAAAACCCCTGAAGAATAATGGGAAGTGTTGGAGCACAAACCAGAGAACATGAGCATGCCACTGTATCACTCCTAGCTCAAGTAAATACTTCCTGAGATTTCCTTAGCTTGGCTTATCTTTGCACTTAGCAATTCTTCTGACATTGAAAACATTCTGTGGCAGTAATTTTTTACTTTAATTAGCAGCCTGTTAGTATACAAAAGAATATATAAGTTCACATCTAACCCTATTATAATGTTTTGCTATGCAATTGCTATTAGCCACTATCAGAGAAGATGTCTTGGTTTAGGCAATATTTGGGTTGAATTTGTGGTACCCTGTGACTGGAAGAGACTGTCCTAGACTATGCAAGTAATTAAAAAAATAAGTAGGGCTGAGCAAGTTTTGCTTTTTTACGGTATTTATTTTCATTTCAGAAAAAAAAAGAATATTAATGATCCCTTAACTCCTGCTCATGGAAACCTGTAACTACTCTAAATAATTGGATAGAAGCTAATAAAAAGCAAACTTAACTAAGGAATCTGTTCAATAAGGACTCATCTAAACTAAAGAGTAAACAGCTTATTCTTCCTACAGTGATAACAAAGCATGACACACTTTATTAAAGTGCAATAGTGATACATTTTTTTCCCCAAGAAGTTAGGCTTATTCCACCAACATACAGCTCTGACTTCCCTCTCCTCACAAAGTCTTTAGAAGTTTAATTTAGGCTAAGATCTGCTTGCTGCACACTTGCCTTGTGGGTTGCTAAATTGTAAAGAAAAATCCAGTCAAACACAAAGGAAAATAAAGACTGAGCCTTCAAGAAAAAGGAAATGATTTGCAAGACTTTTTGAAATCTGTACTAAAATGAAGGTAAGTAATAATCATCCCATCATATGTCAATGGTATCTACAAGGGAAAATACTCAGGTATGCCTTGATGCCATTAGGATTTCCTATGGAGAATATTCCCACTGGAATCCTTAGGATGCTCATGTTCACAGAATTTGAATAATCAGTCTCAGAAAGAGCAAAGAATCAAAGGAAAAGCAGACACTTTTATTAACGAGCTGTGCTCATATTAATATATGAAATATATTTTACCCAGTGAAGGATAAAGCATAAAGATTAACCACAGCATATCAAATAGACAACAACTGAGATAACTTTAATTATATAATCACTGAGACTAGTGAGATGTAGATCACACTACCCACAGTGATACTATAAATTCAGCACAAGCGCTCTGATAACCTAATCTCCCACAATAAACAAATCCGGCAGAAGAATACTTGTGCCATTCTCTATAGCTGTCTGAAATTTTAATGGCTTGCTTGGACATAAGTGGGTTGATCTCAGGTACTCTCGGAAAGAAAAGAAATGCTTCTTCTCTTTCCAGGTAGGTTACAAAGGAGACTTTCCTCCCCTAGTTTTGTTAGGTATGCATCCATTTTTAATTTGATTTAATTGTTAAATTTTAACCCTTCTCCTCAGCCACAGTCAAAGACTGGAGTGAATATGCTCTGTAGCGAAGCATATAAATTACAATAGGAGGAATGCCATTGACAAATAGCATTATGCAGGTGAATCATGGCAAAACAAGAGCTTGGCCAACCCCTTCCTCATGCATAGCTGCATAAAGATGTCTGTAAAGGCAATATTGAAAAGAGAAAATGAGAGAGAAACAAAAGTATCAAAATACCAGAATTAGCTTTTTGCCCCCTAATATTGTTCTTTCTTATTTAAGTCATGTTATATTGCTCTGCTCCAATTCCTTGGTCCTTTTCCCCACAAAAAGCTATTACTGTTTTCAGTCTGAAGGAGCAAATTCTTTTCTCTTGTTCCTTTTAAATGCATTCCTGTTCACCTTCTTCCTCCTACTGCTCCATTACCTGCTCTTGACCATTCCTCTGATATGCCACATCCTTATATGATCTTGAACATTTACTGAATCTCTTTTAGTCTATTATTGGGCTTTCAATGTATTTTCCCATTTTTTCCCTATACAATCTATTTCTTTCTCCAAGTTTTTATGCTTCCACCTAATTTCTTCCCCTCCTCCTTGCTTTGTTTCTTTTATTGTTTGCAGGTTTCTCTTTTTCCCTTGTCTCCGCAATTCCCTGGCCCACCTGAACTTAATTCACCAGACAAGTTCATCTCTGTGTGGAATCTATGTCAGACTGCTTCAGCCACTAAGTAAGGAAAGCTGACTCAAAATATATAATATGTAATGGAGAAGGACGACAAGCCAAATGACATGTACAGTAATAAACAGGAGCACAGCTTTAACCATGTTATTCATTTTCCTCAGGAAGAAAATGCTGCTGTTATTTACAGATTGTGATGTCTAAGATCCCAGCTGCAGCAGGGATATTAGAGCAAAGAGTCAACCAGCAATTCCAAAGGCATATACAGTCTAAACCAGAAAGACAAGTCCCAGATGACTTTATCATCAGCCAGAGGCCCTAATGGAGTTTTTATCTCTTCTATAATCTGAAGGTGTTAGGCAAATAGAATTGATGAGAGAAGGGGAAGAAAGACAGACAATGAAAGCAATATGCTGATCTAATATTTGACTGCAAACACATTTAATCTTTTTTTTGGTTTTTTTTTAAATGATGTGATTCTGGAATCATGCTAAGTCACAGCCCCTCTAGCTTCTCTAGACTACAACAATAATCACAGATTGATTTCTTAAGTTAGCAGTCCTGCCTGCATCTTGCTGCAGATTGTTACCTGTCACCTAAATGATGGACTGTGGAAAAGTAAGACAAAAAAAAAATAGACTTCTGGGAGCATCCACAGGCTATGGAGAGATAAGATCTCTGTAGGCTGGGCAACCAATTGTTTCCAGCAATGGTGTCATATTTCAAAATGTAAACTCCCAGTTCAACCTATTCTCTTGGGACAATTTCCTTGTGAGGTCTCTGAAATTTTGAACTCCTTCCTTTTTTCCCCCCTCTACAAAAGTTCACTGAGTTGAAACTATGTTTTATTCCAGTACAAAAGAACACTGCAGGGAAACTAAGGTGACATCCATCTAAGTACACATCTCACCTGTCGCATGCAGCTTGTAAGGCTTTGCTGATATGCCATATAAAACACTGGACACCTAAGAGCTAGTAAAATGTCTGTATGGTTCTCATAGAAGTATTTAATCACCTGACAGAAAAATCTCCATTCCTCAACATGTGCTCCCCAGAGTTAAGGATCCAGTTGGTGTCTCTTACCTCCTTCGTTGTCCTTACTGTCAGTGCAGAGGGTTTCCATGGCTACGTCACAACCTGCTCCCCTCCATCCCGGCTGGCAGACACAGTGCCAGCCATTTTGGTCCAGCGTGCATCTCCCATTGCTGTTGCACAGACCAGGGCAGCCCTCTGTTGAAACAGACAAAGAAAAATCACAAGTAATTTAAATACTGTAACAATAGAAAAGGAAAAAAAAAAATACAAACAAGGGACACTTATTGGGAACAGGCCTTAAGAACAGCACAAATACTGTAATTGCACATGGAGTGGAACAGCAACATTACCTGGGGAACATAATTCTTAACAAAGTGGCATCTTTGATTGGCCTGACACTTGAGACACCACTTACCTGTACAGGCAGGAAATAAATGCACCAATCCTCTAAATACCTGCAGGCCAGACAAAATTAAGTTTGGTTTTTTTAAATTTTTCTTTTTTTTTTTTCAAAGTAACAAGAGATGAGTGCATAGTGCAAACACAGCTGTGTAAAATGATACATTTTTCTGTTCTCATAGAATAGATTATTATTTGCTCTATGCAGTACTGATTACTTACTGGAACAAATGTTTAAGCTCCCTGTTACTATGAACAAATCCCTTCAACTTCTTAAGTAGGAAAATGGGTATGATTTTAGGCAAGTAATAAAAGAGAAGGTTAACTTTATCTGGTCTCAGAGTTGCCGTGTATTCATGTGAAATTACAGTGCGTTAAATAATTGCACAAAGTATAGGCCAGTTTTAATGACTATACTTTATGCTAAAATACATTCCTTTTCACAGAATAAGCAAAGCCCAGGAAATAGTGAAGCAGCTTAGCATCTATTCTAACAAACATTAGGATTCAGGCTGCATACGGATGGGACAGGACCAACAGGATTTCCAACTAAATGTAATAGCTGTGCGTATTTGATTACTTAGGACGGACAAAATGAAATACCATAAGGACCACAATAAACATTGATAGACTGAACAAAAACACGGTAGTGACGTGCTTCAAGACAGATAGCAGAGAGTGATTTTTTGTGACAATCTCCCTAAGGCTTTTGTGCTGTTACCTTTATATCCTATCTTGTCTGCTTTTATGGCCAAGGAGGGAAAATTTGGGAAACAATTAACATAATTTAATATATCCAAAATCGATAATTGTTTTCAGTCTAACATTGCATTAAAAAAAACAGTATCTGTCAGTTCCTAGTGATGAAATCTGGCATGCAGCCAACATGATCTGTATGAGGATGACAACACTATAAATATGTAGATTTCAGTGTTCCTTATCTATGACTATGATAAGACACTGACAGAAGCAAGTACAGATATGGCACTAAGTATCTTATGAGAAGGTGGCTACAAATCAGATATTTCTGGACACAACAATTTTCTGTAAGTTTTCGTCGAAAACCCCTAAGTAACTGGGTAAACAGTTCTTTACTTTTTAGAACACCTATCTTTGTGAACTAACCTACTGATCCATTTTGGTTAAGCTTAGTTGAGCTTAGAGCAGTTTTTCAGAAGTAAATTGTCTTTTGTCTTCTAAAGAGTTTTGAATTTACTGACTCCTTTCAACCATGAAGCTCCAAATTACAAACATTCTCAGAAAAAAGTTACAAAGGGAGCTTAACTCTTGTCAAATCACTCGTAGAAGGCAGAGAATCAGGAAAACCTCCTGTGAGGAAGTATGGGGATGCTACAGTTATGGATATTGTGCCATCATGCCAGGCTGAAATTAGTCTTGCTACTTTTATGCTGATAGTATTTGTTAATGTACTGAGATCTACTTTTTTCTTTATATTTCTTCTATCTGACTTACAGAAGACTCACATATATAATTGCAATACTGACAAAGCAATTTAGGAGTCAACTGGGTACACTCAAGACTTATTGTGTGAAAGCCTGGATATTGCCATCAATATTGCCATATTCTAATGAAAAAAACACAAGGAATAGAGAAAGATACTCAGGGAAAGGGGGGTAGGAATATTTTAAACAGTTTTCTCAATCAATTTTTACCGTAACTGAAGATACAAGAATATTTGCTGTTTCATGTTAGGCTTTTGTATCCTTGAACCTCTCAATTGAAAATGTTGAATAAACTATTTAAGATTTTTCTAGACTCATACAAGATACAAGTCTTAATTTCCTATGGATTTTCTACATTTAGATAATCAAAAGCTTAAAAACCTCAGGAATTCTATTGATCTGTCTGTATATAAACACACACATCTGTATAATTAATCTGTTCTTTAGAAATAATGACACTTGTTCTGTGCCAAGAGTGTCACTTTGCTTTGTACCCTCAATATTTAGGGTTTTGTAGGCAGAGGTCCAATGAAAAAGCTAACAAAAAAAAGTGCCAAACAGCAAATGAATACTATCTTCAGTTATTGGTTCAGATTAAATCTAATACATGTATACAGTTTATATATAAATGTATAATTACTGATAAAGTGTTACCATATAACAGAAACAAAATTTTGAGATGAGTTGAAAGCCATATGAACTATATAAATAATCCATGGAATGTATGTAAGAGAAGGTTCTTTTGCCCAGACTAGTATGTTTTTAACTATATATTAATATATAAAAAAACCATGTAGATATAGGCATGTCAAAGAGCAAATATACAGTACCTTTCACTATCTTATCCAAATAGTGAGCTTGAGAATTAAAAAGAAAAAAAACAGACAGACATTTCAGAAGTGTCACATGAAACAAGAATTGTTCAGAATTCACATGCAAATCAAGCAGGTGCACCTGACATGAGAGGTCTTACATTACAAAATGAAAATGTATTTCAAAGCTTTTAAAAATGCAAGAAATTCTCTTTTCAGCAAACATCACCATGAATCAATGAAACTGTTTTAGAAACTAGGCCTGCAGAAGCAAAAGAGATGCTACCTTTCTGAGACCACACTTTCTTCCAAATTCTCTTCATATGCTTTGATTTTTATATATAACAAAAATGTAATCAAAGCTAGTTAAAAAATTCAATTTTCAACACAATGTAAGAGCAATTCCTTAGCTTGTGAGCTTTAAAACATTAACCATGTGGGAAGATTTTTGATTTGCAGGTCACTCATGACTCTGACAGCATAACCAATACACTACCTTAATTCTCAATGGATTAACAGTATTTTTAGGAGGATTTTTTCTTCTACTTCAATTTAATCACAGTTATTCTTCTGAGCACACAAAGCAGGTATGTTAAATAAGCTGGACTGTAAATATGGGGTGGAAGAGGGTGTAGTGGGGTTAGCAGTGTGACGATCCATTTCATTTCGAAAAGCAGGTGAAAATTAAACTTAGGCTTTAGATGTATAAAAATAAATAATATGGTATATACAAGAATAGCAAGATGTTTTTTCATAAGTTATGGCACTTAAAATTTCAGAAAAGATTTGAGGAGGCAGATGGATGAATGACACACAGAGCATAAGATGGATTTCAAGCAGAAGGGCCTACTTTTGATACATGAGACACAGCACAGATGGGTAACATATTCCCTCCTTCCTTCCAGGAAACAGACATCCACTGCAGTTGTGTGGAAGGGGTTAATGCCATATAGCAAAGCCACCAGGTCCATGGCAGCTACCAAACCCAGCCACCCCCACACAAGGCGTTGGGAAACCACAGAGCACAGCAGAGGGGGCATGCCAAGTGAGCCAATAGTGCTGGATTCAATCCCCTGGTTTTGCTGTGGACAAGGTCTCCCAACACAGCCCTCATAGGCCCTCTTTCTTGAAAATGTGACCTTTCCTAAATCCCTGTCCTCTGTCACTTGCTGGCATCTCTTTGGAAGTGTAACAAAGGCATTTCCAGCCATAGGCTTTCCTCCAGGTTGGACGAATGGAAAAAAGTTGCTCTTGAGTCCAAGGAGGGACGTGGTAAGATACATATTATCACAGAAGGCACAGTCACTGCTACAACTAAGAGGAGGAAGCTTTCTAGTTCCTTTCCTTGAAGAAAGTGTCAGGTGTCCACTACAGAGCCTTTTTTTCTTCCTTTTTTCCCCCCAGTAATGGTAAGGTTAAGGCAAGACAAAGTAAGATGAAAACACAAATTACAGAATATTTAGAGCAGCAGCAACAAACTAGGTAGCTTTTCACATTAACCAGAAACAAAAAGAAAAGTGATACAATTACATTTCAGGGCAGATCAAATTCTTCTCTTACTCATCCAGCATAATTCCCCTTGTCCCTACGCAGCTTAAAACATACTGTAGTATGTGTGGAGGAAAAAATTAAGCTTTATTTCATAAAATGAAAGCAATAAGGTCTGTCTGGGGAATGCATCTGTCCATCAGTGAAACATTAAATGCCTCTACAAGCGTAAGGATAGGTAACAGAACATTAAAAAAAAAACTCCTAGGCAACTGAAAGCAGTCCCTGCAATCCCAGGCCCCCAAATACTATTTATTTTCAGAAATTCAATCTTCATTAAAAAAACCCACAACCAACCACCAACAAAACAACAACAAAAAGCAACCAAACACCCCCCCCCAAACCCAAGAGAAATTATGAAAATACTCTTTAAGATTTTTTTGTATCCAGCAGTTTTATAAGAAGTCAGTTCCAAACCATGAAAGTACAGAAAACAAATTCTACCTTCCAGCATCCTTTTACTCATGGTCAGTTGACATTAAGGACAATGTTAGAAACTATTTTGGTTAATATGTAGCATTGCAGAAAAATCATAAAGCAGAAAATGAATGAATAAAAATTGTATAACTTTGCAGTGAAGTTTAACTAGCCATGCTATCTTCCTTATCTTCATGGCACTGCAACTGAAAGAGGAATGAACCTGTGTGGAAACACAAAATACAAGCCTTTCCCCCCTCTGTATAAAGAATTCCAGGTGGGATTTGGAGCACTTCAGTAGTCTAGAGCATCTCAGCAGGTGCTCCTTGGCAAGATATTTACACATCTGGCACATATAAGTTATCTTATGTCCTCAAAAAGTCTAATTTGAGACCAGGCAATATACCTATAAGGGTTTTCTTGCAGAGGTTAAGGCTGTGCCATTTAAAATCTTGCTATTATTTCCAGGAGTAGAGGAACTTCATATGATTCCAGATGGAAAAATGAAAAATAAAAATGAAGATATAAGATTTGTACATTTTCTAGGCTACTTAAAGTTCAAGGAGATCTAAGTGGCATTCAAAATTCATACAACATAAAATATAAATGATATCATCAATCTGTGTGGGTATTTATATAAATATGTGGTAGATAAATGATTTTACAAAGAACTAGTAGCAGTTGGGAAAATTCACATTTAACACAGTATATTTCATAACCAGTCAGAACCCTGACTTTTTTTTTTTTTTTAATGTCTCCCATTAGTTTTCTATCAGAGAAGTAAATCAGTGTCTTCCTTATGCATATACTACTTCCCCCAGGTATGACAGAATAGCCTAAGAATAAAACCACATATTAAATCAATTTATTCTAATCAGCTCCAGTTTAAATCAGCATGAACCACATACCCATTGACTTGATGTTCCTTAATTGGTACTTAAAACACTGCTTTATTCTGATTATTCTGTCATATGGGATTACACTGGTGACATGCTTCTAAATGCTGTATAGCAAATTTATATCTCTATTAGTATCCTCCATCAGACATCTTTACCCAGCATAATCTTTGTAACCTGTACATTAGACTGTAACATGCCACATATTTTTGCAACATGTATATTTAGGCCTGTTACAGTGTCAACTCAGCAGCTCCACAAAAGTAATGAATTACTTTGCTGTAAGAGCAGATTTAACCTTATAGCAACACCAGACATGAAGCAAAACCACAAATGAACATGACCAAAGCCATATTGATCTAGGTCAGCCTATACAAAAAACTAGGTTTTTTAAAGCTTTTTTTACTTTTGACACCTTGAAAGTATGAGTCAAACCCTTGCCTCCTCTCCACTAATACAATCAGCTTTGTCCCTTCCTTACTGCATTACAGCTTCTTCCTCTAAGAGAAAATAAAGAGGAGAAATTAGAAAGAGAAAAGAGAACCAAAGAGCGGAAGAAAAGAAGGGAGAGATGATGAAGAAATAATTTCAGTATCAGCAACAATGAAGAATGCTGTTCTACTCTTCTCAGAGAAAGCTCTGCTTTGCTTACTCTCTTGATTTTCCACAAATTTTTAATAGGAATTCCCATTCCCTGGCAAACAATTGTCGACGTATCTCTGTTGCAAACAAACTTATGCTCTCAGATACCCATCTTCTACAGGAACATGGGAACAACATATCTTGCATCAGTCACGTTTACACTTGTACATAAATCTTGCATCAATTGTCATACAGGGAGATAGCATGTTTCTCTTGGAATAAACACTAACTGTAAGCAAACTATGGTATGTTGTTACCATATTGTTTCCCTTAAGCTTTCCACACATTCATCTGTTTTTTGGAGGTAGAAAGTTTTAATATCTTCACTTATTTTCATTAAATATATGTATAAAACGTTGTTTGCAATCCACATGACAAAACCCCCTGAACACATTAGAAGAATACCATGAGAACGGCAATTTCAAGCATCTAAAATTTAGGCAATGATGGGTTTGTGGCTACCTGTGCAAGTTTGATACACTTCGTTCTTTGTGAATATGCAGAGCTCACAGAACTCATTCAGCACTCATTCTCCCACAAACAACAATCAGCTGATGTCTTAGTAGCAGGCCCATTATGCTAACCTAAACAAAGAAACAACAGTTCTCTTACAGATTTTCCTACCACCTTGTTCCCTAAGTCACAATTATTTGACTTAGAATCTTCATACTACTGGTATGATGAAAATACATTCTTATCTTGTTTTACCAGTAACTAAAGCACAGAAAGATCAGTGAGAAGTCTCCATTAATTTGGCTACAAGCACCTATGATGTGGTTTTCCAGAATACTTAGGATTATATAGTATTTCATACATGAACCAACATTTTAGCAACTCACACATGAGCAAGTCTTGCTCCCAGAAAGTGAAGAACAGTCAGAGAACACTTCTTTAACGTTTGCATTTGTGAACAACAAACAGAAAATACATGGTAGAATCAAGGGTGGAATCCAGTTCTTCAAAATCATCTTTAACCAGACCACTCTGTGCACTAGTCTCTTCTTATGAACATTACTTTTTACTCCCTCTGCACCCAAGCAGTAGTAGGGGATGAGGCACACACTTTATCAGTGGTTTCACAGGCACTTGCCAACAGAAGAGAAAATATATTGCAAGCTTTAGAGAGAATGCAGTTTGTAAACTGGTTTTGGTGCTTGTTTTGGGGGAACTGGTACAAAACTCAGAGCTGACAATCTATTCAAGACTCAGTCTACAGTGGTTTATTCCTCCTGACATGGCTACCAGATCACCCTTATTTCCTCTTGTTTCCACCCAGCCACAGTTTAAGTATTTTGAAAATTAAACCACTGTTTGGACATAAAAGTCCAAATAACCCGAGTAATATTTAAACCCAACATTTCTTATCCTATCCACAGCAGACTTAGCGAATAGCATACTGATTCCTTTAAGTAACTGCTTTCCCTCCCAAAGAATGACTAAAAAAAGCATGCATATGTAAATTGTGAGGAACTCCATGCCTCTACCAAAAAACCTACAAGAGTCCAGAATCCACAAAATTTTAAAGCTACTGTTGTAATGTGTCTTCAGAAAGGTTCACTGATGTAAAATTCAGCATCCACTACAGTGTTTTCTGCCTTGCAAACAGCTTCCTAACATGGATTTGCGCAGCCGATTATTCTTAAGCACAGAATCCAGCATTTGTTGACTTGTGCCTTGTTTTTCTGCATAGTCTGTGCTATTTGTTAAAGTAATTTTAAATTCTTGTCCTGTCTTCCAAAGTGCTTGGGGGCAGCAGGCTTTGGTATCATTTGCAAATGTAATTCTTCCTATTCATCACTGAACAGTACTGAAAGCACATGTTCTTCCACTGTAAGCAGCTCATGGTCGTCATCCATTCTCTGAGTTTATAAGAACCTTGTCTTAGACATACCATATGTTCAGAGCATTACTGCCAATAGAGGAGGATTACAAACATCCTTCCCTTTTGATACTTTTTTACTCCTAAATTCTTATTTTGCCTTTCTTGTAAAGGAGAGCACATGGTTGGAATTACAGTTTCACACAAGTTTATTTCTTTTCATCTTTACACAGGCCAAAACACAGTCCTCACCCTGAACTCATGTCTTCTTAATCATTTATGCATTTTAAATATCTGCAGAGACACCTGACTTCACTGCAATTTATCCCTTGCCAAAACTGCAACCATTCTTTGCAGCAATCATTTATGGGATTTATATATAAAGGTATATAAGCCAACTATCCTTTTGATTTTTTGTTCTGGAGACCATCCCAATTTTACTGCAAAGTAAGATTTCTAATAATTATGACTGGAAAGCCATATATATCTTACAATAACAGGTTCAGTTACTTTTAAGGATGTAGTAGACATAGGAAATTTGGGACTGTCAGTAAGTTTGTGACCAGTGTTGTTTCTTATTTAACATCTACTTAGCAGGAAGAGGATTTAGAAGAAAGCTTTAAATGCCACTAAGGAGTTAAAACTATCCCACATGTACAGGCTGAGAAAGTTCAAATGCCCATTTGAACCAACAAACTTGTGAAGACCTGCCTCAGATACAGGTGAAAACCTGACAGAGTAACAACTGTATGAAACATAAATTTGGCTTTAAAACACATTAGGGCATGGATCAGGATGGGAAGCATTATTGTTTCCATCTTTCTCCCTGACTGAAAGTATTTATGGAATGCGTTCTGACCAGCATGCAACTATACAAACTACAAAAGCACCTACTCTCTGCCCACTTCAGCTCAAGTTAGCCTTGCAACATGCTTTAAAATTCTTCACATCTCAGAGGATTCTGCTGTTTTCTGAAAATGTGTCTAACTTGAACTTCACATGTGGTCCTCGTTTAAATGCAAATTAGTCAATTAGCAATTTAAATATGCTAACAGTTAATTTATATTTGAGATACTTGGTCCTGAAATGTGTTACGGCCTGACCAATAACTCACTTTTTTTCACAGTTCCAAAAATGCGTGCTCTATCTTAAATTCACCTGGTAATTGAGTATTTTTATGTATAAATATTTTACATATTCAGTGCTTGGCCTGGCAAATGAATAATATGCCCTTTAGTCACAGGAAAGATAAAAACCAAATTTGTTCTAAATTTCATAAAATGTTGTTAAACTGTGGTTTTCAGTCCTCTGGGTGCCAAAAAAGTCATCATCTCTTTTTCATAGGGTTTCTGCATTGAGGGTACAGATATAAATATTGTTATGAAATCCCAACTGCAAAGCAGTCAGGTGCTTTGAAACCAGGATTTCACTCACAATACTGTAGTGAATTAATTGATATTGGATATAGTTAGCTTTGAATATTTGATTGATTTTATCAGATAAAAACTGAATGTGAAATTTATACCTTCATTCAAACACAATCTTATTTTTAAGATTAAATTTGTACTCAGGTATAATTCCTAGGTATGAACCCCTAAATAAAGAAAAACATAAATTTAGGAATTTGGATAATTATATACTATATTCATACAGGGGCAATTACTCCAATTTGAGGGACAAAAATTTCAAAAGAATCTAAATTCTAAATTTCAAAAGAACCTTAAAATTTACAAAAAATTTCTGTGACTGCACTAAGGTACATTTACTATGACACATTAAATCACTCTGAAATGTGAATATTGTCAGTAATTTAAACTTCTGAGAAAAGTAAGCCACACTTGGCAATTAGCACCAACACTGAAATGACAGTGGTCATCCTAATACTGACTATCTGTGCTGCTCTCCCACTAATGTGCAAATGTGGAGAAGATAGATCAAGCCCTCAAACTGCTCCATGACTTACTCTGTCAAGCCCGCGTCACAAATGTATAGTGTAATGATATATAGCCATATCAAGTTTTCTATAAGCACTTCGTTTAATTAACTGGGGGAACACATTTGTCTTTACTTGCTCTGTGATCCTATAGAGAGATGAAGTGTCATTTCCCTGCAGTCATATTTGAAATCTGTAATATAAGGAGCCCTAAGCTAAACACGTGCTGAAGGGAACAGGTGCTGGCCATATAACTCACTGGAGGAAATTCTGGCTTAGCATTCCTCAACTCTTGCTGTACTTCTGTGCTTATGCTGATCTGATCATGGTCACATGGAAAACCAGCACACAGATGCCTTCATGTTTGTCCCTAGTCAGAAAACAATTTTAATCAGTCACCAGAACACAGTCTGTGCTAATGGAAACACACTTACAGGGAAGTGCTCTGGACTTATTTTTTTCGTAATTCTTAATGTCTAAACCACATGACTTTCCTGTTTTTCTGAATAAAATAGATGAAACTAGAAATTTCTTGCTGAGGAAAATTTATTTTTTTGGTTCAATTGATTTGAATGTCATGCTACTGTCTTTTCATGCAAAGAAAAAGGTTAAAATAAAGAATTTACTCTTCCTTGTTTGTTTTTTTTTTCTCAACTAAATTTTAGAGGAAATTCTTAGGAAATAAATCAATTAGATCCTGGTTCTCACTGGAATATAAATGTAAGTTGCATGCTTCTCAGTGAACCAGCACTGGATTTGATTTTAGTTCTGCTTACCAAGTTAAGCAGCCTCGTGCAGCACTGAAAAAGCATGGAAGTACCACGATGCTACCTTTAGCCCTCCTGAGGGATTAATATGAATGCTTAATGACATTAATCCACTCTTAGCTCATTTATGTTTAACGATATGCTTTCCATGCATACATATACAAATATTAATTTTGGATTGAAAGATAATCATTCAACATGATAACAATTAAACAGCTGTAACCTGTCTCATGTTAAGTAATGGAGCTGCAGGCAAGCTTCATAAACAGATGGTCTTACCCACCCATGCTTAATGTTAAAGACTTTTAAAAAAGAGGTGTTGACAATTCTGAACAAGAAGGCATAGTTTTAATGCAAATTGGCCAATTTGCAATTTAGATTATGCTAAAACCAATTTAGTCTATAGAAAAAAATTAAGCTGCATTGTAAAACTGAGTTGTTACACAGCACATTGATGTAGCAGGTTCCCCACCAATATAATTATTTACTAATTTCATTCAGCTAACAGAGTTTAATGGAAAATCAGCTGGAAAAGTATTCATATTTATGGGCTTCCTATGACAGTTACCTAAAATACTCATGGTACATGACAGTTATATCACAAAAAATAATAGACTTTTGGAAATAATATCTATTCCAATCTCACAAAACAACTACTCAGACAGGAGAGGGTCGCTGAACTCATTGCAAGCCAGGACAGAAAGGAAACTGGCACCAGCTGTGCATCTGGGGTCTTGTATCACACAGAGATGCAGGTTGAGCTTCAAAAAATAATATATGGATGTTCACCTCAGACCCATGAATGTCACTTCCAGACCAAATAAGCAATTGACAGCTGATTTTCCATAGCTCTCCAGCACACTGTTGATTTAACCTGTTCTCACGGCGATACAGGAAATCGTAAAACATTATGTTAAAACATTTTAGCAATGCCTGCTGTGACAGGACAAAGGGTAATGGTTTTAAACTAAAAGAGGGTATATTCAAACAAGATTTAAGGAATAGGATGTGTTCAACGAGGGTAGTGCAACACAGGAATAAGTTGTCCCAGACAGGTGGTGAATGCCCTGGAAACATTAAAGGCCAGGCTGGATGATGCTCTGAGCAACCAAATCTAGTTGAAGATGTTGCTGCTTACTGCAGGGGGGGTTGACCTCTAAAGGTCCCTTCCAACCCAAAGCAGTCTGTGATCCTATGATTTTACAACTACAGTTTTCTGGAGGGAAGAGATAGTAAGCAACTTAGGTGCCTTAGATTGTTTAGTATTTGAAACATACATTGCCTATGGTTAGTCCAAATATCTAAGATGCTAAACAATATCAAGCTTTGAGTTTTTCTAATTCTTATTAGACTCACTCATCAAAATGCTGAGCATGTACTTCTCTGCTGAACATCTTTGATCTAAATATCTGGAAGTATGCATTCAGAGCAAAGGCAATGGCTCTCAAGAGTGGCTGACATCAGGTGTGGTACTGAAGTTGCAGCTACCCTGTGCCAAAGGCCCATAATGGAACAGCAATATCAGCAATCCCTATCAGGTTTATTGCATCAGACAAAACAACCTGGTCCACCTTACTATACACACTGATTGAAACGGATAGACCTCCCCACTCCCCACTTTATTTAGTCTCCTCTGTTCTCTATCACAAATCAAAGAATATAAAAAAAGTATGTATATTATTTCTCCAGCCCAGTCTTGTCACCTTCAGCCTCAGGGAAACCCTTATGTTTAACCCATAAATAACCCATAGATAAGCACATGTCTAAATTTTTTTTTTAACAAAAAAAAGCAAAACTTTGCAATCACCTACAATTTTGCTTCCCTACATCCTGAAGTACTGAAATAAAAAACAACAACAACAAAAAAGGTATCTGGCAGTTTAGAGTAATTAGAATTTTCTTTGACTAAATTCCATTTGAATATATTGAAGTATATGTAAAAATCAGCATAACTCAAAAAGCAATCTAGGATTTAAATGGTATTAGAGAGAAATAAAACTAAGAACTACCTTGCTTTACTTATGAAGACGGGTTGGTTTTTTCCTTCATTCTATGTTTTAACACATGTCTACTTACAACACAAACAGTGGGCTAACTGAAAATGAGACTGGACAAATAGCTAGCATTTAAAAATATATAAAAATTGTTAGCTGAGGTGCAAAACATTTGTTACCATTTTGAATGGCATTAATTCTTCACAAAAATACCATAAACTTTTTGATCAAATGAGTTATGGATTCAGATAATTCAGCATATATTCCAGTTAGTGCCTCTGTGAGTGGTGCCTACACACCTGCCCCATATTTTGTACATCCAGCCAGAGATCTGGAGAATTATTCCTTTCCCAGAAAATGAGTAAAGTGAATTGCCCTTAAGATTTACAATTTCTTTGGAATATTCCTTTCCCAAAGAAACTGTTAATTTTAGCTGTTGCACTTCACATGGCTTCCAGCTAAGAGCTGCAACAAAGAAACACACTTCCATTTTTAAGATACATCCCAGTACTGCAGCTAAATGGTTAATGACTTTTAAAAATAAGGAGAATGCAATTGTTTATTTTTAGACATATAAAGGGAGAGTGAGTAGGAGTCTTTCATACACAACACAAATTATGGAAATCTTCTGCTACTAAGTAGAAAGTTGTAAGTAGCATAAAATGCCTGGGTTACAAATGGAGGGTGACAATAAAAAACTGGTTTGCACAAAGAAACATTCTATAGTCCCTTGTGTTTTGAAATGTATTGCTCAGAAAGAGCTACTACCTACTGTAGGGTAGATAAGAGAAAAGCAAATAGAGTCTTCATATGCCAAGCTAAGGAAGCAGCAATTTTTCCCCCACTATGTCAAAATACTCTTGGAAACTATCAATAAAATGACCTGGCTTCTCTGCAACGTGGGGCTCCTGAAGAAAACAGCTCTAAAAAAAGAAAAAAAAATGTAACAGCAGGCTAGAGCCTGTACCTCGTTACTTGCCTCGAAGGCTGTAAGGGCAATATAAACAAATCAAACTATCTTTACAGAAGCAGCCACAAAGTAAACACCCATTTAAAGAATAAACAGGTGGGAAGACAGACCTGCTTGCCCGGTGCTGAGGAAAAACTTGTTTGTGCTTAATATGTTGGAAAAATTGTTCAAGAGCAGTTCATCCGTATATAACAACAACCCTTGAAATGCTGCCAAGGTCAGCGAGACCAACAGCAGAGTGATCTGCTGAGTAATTGCTCGTTGGCAAGTTAAAGCAGTCAAGGGAAAGGCTTTCTCCTACTTCTAAATATTTACTTTCTTTTATTGTTCAGAAAGCAGTTCTCTCTGCACCTCTCTACTCTCTTTGTCAGCATGTCTTCTGGAAGCTCCTCAAAAATGTTAACCCTATCGATTCTCCCTGTGATTTTGTAGATGCACCTTGATTATCTCTCCCCCATATGTTTGAGCTATTTTATTAGTAAATAACAGAAACTCAAAAACGAATAAACAAACAAATTTAAAAAAAAATTGTGATTTCTGTAAAAAGTAACTCTTGAGTCAAGCTTACTACTTTCACACCTGACTCACTTCTAAACCAGAAAACCTTGCCTCATCTCCTACTGCAATGACATATTAGATAATATAGCTGTAACAGGCATTCATTTTCCCTGCCCTCAGAGCTCTTACCACTGCTTCTCACAACCACCAAGCACAGCACTACCACCTGCCCCTCAGTCAGGGCTGTAAACTACCTGGGAGCACAGGCTGGGTTTTGCTATTTTCTCTAAACTCACGTCCCGGTTGTGGCTGAGCTGTGGTAACACACTGAGAGTTAGAGCCCTTCCAAACCTTCCATGAAAGTTAAAATTCTCCAGCCTCTTTTTAGCTTGTGGCAAAAGCAAATAATGCTATATTCACATCCATCAGCGCCACTGCAGTTAGACTTACAGTCCTACCTTGTTGCTTCAGCTACATCACCTCTTTTAACCACCTCTCCTCCATCTATCCAAACATAAAACTATGTGGTTTTTTTTTTACTTCTTGGAATTTTTTTTATTATTTAGATTATGCATGATTTCCTTATCGCTCAGTCTTACGCTTGCCTTTGTCTGACCTGTGGCTACCTTTTTTGTTGCCAATTTAATCCACCTCAAAGTGCTTAGCCATGATGCTCCTCATACTTGGGAAATGTGCCCCATAAATATCTCAATCATGTTGTTACTCCTGTCACAGCCTTTAATGAGCTTCATGTGATGCTCTCCACTCACCAAAGTACAAACTAGTCATCTCTTGTGCATAGACCATGGCCAGTTCCTTTGTCTGTGCTTCCTACCTGTTGTCATGCAGAAGTTTCTCTGTGTGGTTATGCCGAGATAAAAATTGTTTGGATAGGACTCTACTCCACTGTTACAGACCTGCAGCATCTTGCACAAAGGGGAATTAGTGTGGAAGGGAATTTCTTAGCACTACAGCTCCACTTCTTCTTAGTCCTCCTATTTACATGCATAATTTCTCCTGCTAGCTCACTGTCAAAGCCTGTGTAGTGGAGAAGGATACTGTGCTGTATATGGGACATGTGGACTGTAAATAACTGTGTAAGAAAAGCTCCACTGATAAAGGTATAGTAACTTCCAAAGGTTTTCAGGCACTAGAACTAATTTGGTTACAAAAACATAGAAGCTGTAATAAGGGTGGCTTCTTCTCAATCAGCTGTATTAAACTTTTGTTACATTATTAACACATAAGAAATTTGATAGTATTCTAAAATAGAACATTATGTTGACAAGAAAATAATTTTGGGCAGTTAAATGGCATTTATTACATGGTGGAAGTGACATTTTCATGCAGGCAAGTCACTTTTTAGAGCTTCTTCTCCTTAAAAGTGAAAAAAAAGAAGGAAAAACAACAGGAAGCTTCATTTCCAAAAGACATAAAGCTATCACATAAAAATAGAAAAGCACAAATCAAATAATATATTTACAGTTCAAAATAAAAGTAACCTCCCCCTCAGTGAAAGGCAGTTAAAGGGAAAAGATTGAAAAGGAAATTCTTTCACCTTCTTTTCATGGCAAACTAGGTATGAAGAACTGATGAGCCATTAATATAACCATTTCCTTTCTTAAAATATCAACTCTTTTCCACAGACTGACACATGCAAATATTCTGTTTGAAGAAACATCCTTCAAAGTAACACCCTTCTCATTCAGACGTGGCCAGCAGCGCCGGCCGTTTGAATTTTGCAGTGAAGACAGGGTAAAGCATAGGCAGCCTACCAATGGTGCAGTGCTCTCCGTTCCATCCCTGGCTACATTCACACTTCCCATCCTTGCAGGTGCCGTGCTCGGCGCAGCGCGGATGGCAAGCGCGCTGGTTGCAGGCTGCGCCCGTCCAGCCCTCCTCGCAGCGACATGTGCCACCCATGCACACGCCGTGCGTGCCACAGTCCACCGAGCAGATCTCTGCAGGGCACGGGAGATGGGAGCAGGAAAAGGGGCAGAGAGCACAGGGTAGAGAGAGGGTATGCATTAATTAGAAATGCTACGTTTTAATTCGACATGTGAAGAATGAGAAAGGCAACATCTTTGAAGGTTAAATCAAAGGAATTTAGCGTGAGACATTTTCATGTAAGATCCAACAGAACTGAGAGCACAGAGTTTTATCTCTTTGCTAATGCTCATCTAGCTAGCCAGTGGACTTTAGTGATGTTTAAATATCCACAGCTCTTTTGCTAGCTCAGAGTAATTTTCAAGCATGTTTTTTTGTGATCACTTATGTCTTAAGAGTAACCTTTTGTATCTTAGATTACATGGCACTTAGACCTACCAGAACTCACACTGTACTCATAGTGACTAAATGTAATATATACCTAGATCATTGTCTGTTGTGAGTGAAAATCTAATACGACAAAGTTCATTTTAGCAAGGTTTCCCCTACATACTCTTCTCCCTGTTTTCTTTCAAAGTTAAAAACGTGCCATTTCTGACACGTTTTTTCATTATAAAGAATCAGCATTAGCGAGACAAATTAGCACTATGCTGACACACTGACACATCTATAAAATATAAAAGATCATTCTCTTTTACTTTCAGTAAATTTGTATCAGTGACAGCTATGAACAGTCTGGTCTCAATAATACTTTGTTAAAAAAATAAATCAACATACAGCAATTTAACTTGTCATTTACATATAGTAACAGGATCTTGTATCTGATAGAATAATTGAAAAATATGTTAACAGCCAAAGGTAGTCAGAGACCAAACAACGCATATTAAATCTCAGCTAATACAAGATGATAATTTACAGTGCCAGATTTTGCATTTACAGTTTTGGTTCATTTAGTCAGACTCCAGCAAACTTTACTTCTGCTAAGCAGAAAACAGAAAAACAAAGAGATACAATATAGCCTGAGGGACTTGTTTGGTTCCTTGGCATACAGCTGGCTGTAGCCATGTATTGGTTCATAGAAATGCTGTAATTAGTTTTTGTTTTCTTGTAAAAGACAGCAAGTAGTTTAGTAATAAAAAAATCAAAATTATTTTTAACAGTAAAAGAAACTTGCATTCAGTGCAAAAAAGGTTTCCAGTTTCCTGATCAACAGTGTTTTCCTTCCCTGCTGTCTCAAAGTGCAGTGGAACACTAAACACAGTATCAAGGAGCTGTGACATTTCCCCTAAGAAACAGACCAAAATCTTTATGGAGAAAGACAGCTGTAATTTCCTCCTCCCTTCCCTCCCCCCCCGCCCCTGTATAGCATTTCATATCTACTTTGAATTAAATTTTTGATTAAAAGATGCAAGACGGTTTGATTAACTTTAAAGTCACAAAACGTCACTGCAGCTCCAAGAAAGAAAGCTTTATTTCTCTTCAATCTAATCAATTTTTCATTAGGGTGAAGGTGTTTATCAGCTTTTACCACACTAGCTTTGAGCAAGGTGCGTCAATCTTTGTAATGAATTTATTAATTAGAGTTAATTTAATTGAAGTGGAATTGAAGGGCTAATTAACGGACAAACTGCTGATGAAGATAGAGGAAAGCTCTGCTGATTTCAAACCTATAAAATCCTCTGATGGAAATAACTCATTCTTTTCTTCATCTAGCAGCTTAACAACATGTTTATGGCTAAGATTTACTTTTTAGCATACTCCTCTGAAGGTCATTTTGCACAGCTTCAGCAAATAATCTGCACATGTTTTTACAAAGCTCTTTTGTAAGTCTGACACACTTGAGATATTTGAGATCAGAAACATTTTATGTTATTTTAATGACAAATCATTCAATGAAACATAAGTAAAAGATGGAGCATAACTGGTCATCAAAAAAAGCGTAGAGGACAATGTGTCAGTAAATAGGGGATCCATGTTTTGCCTGAGAACTAGACAGGATCTAACACAAATAGCCATTTTTAGTGCTAGAAATATTCAGAAAAGTATTTTTATTCCGAAACAAATTTCACAGAAGAAAAAATTTTCTTCTCTTTGTCACTTTTTCTTGCATGTTTGGAACTCTATCACTCTCACATGCATAAACCATTATGGAGTATCACAGATCCTGGTCAGGAAGTACATTTGTTTTAAAAAGATGGTTCCTCATGAAAAAGTTATATTTATTCATAAGCTGGCATAAACCCAGCTAGCCCATGTGTTCAGTTTTCATTAACAAAATGTCTGAGTTCTTAGATGAACTGGTTTAGACAAATACATGTCTCACAGTTAGACATGATTTCTTTTTTGATATGTGGCTACCAAAGAAGATTCTTAAAACTTGTATTTGTCAAAAAGCTGCTGTCATACTTTATAAATATTTAGATTCTCCTCTCTGGTAGTACCTCTAGTTTTCTCCTTTTGTTTCTAAGCTCAGACTATGGTTTTAATAAGCTCAGTTCATATTTCAAGAAATTCCTCTGCTTCTTCACTCCTACCAGCTCCTTCTACCCTGGCAGTCTGCACCCTGCCTCAAAAGCTGTTTATGATTCATTCTTGTATTCCCTTTGCCTTCAAACTCGAATGCTATCTGTTTTTCAAGAAAAGTATCTCCAGTTAGCTGGAGAGATTTAAAATGTGAACATCCCTGGTTTTACTAGAGTAGTTTTAAGTTTCTAAACAGATGTATTACGAAATATCTACATATCATGCAAAGAACATTCTGAACTTGCATGTGAAATACCTGAAGTTACCAGATGAAGGCAGCTAAAAGACACAAACAAATACACTGATTTTCAAATCCTTCAAACTCATCAATTATTTTGAACCTTTGAATCAATTTACAGTTCATGCTGAAGTCACCTCCAAAACATCAATCAGCTCAGCAGGTCACGTCCTAACACAATAATGTCATTAAAATGCTGCTATTCAAGACATCAACATTTTATAAAATGCTGGTGCTTTTAACTCTTACCATTGGAGCAATCTGGACCTGTCCAGTTGGGGTCACAAGTGCAGCTACCACTCTCTTGAAGGTAGGTGCCATGACCAGAGCACTGGTCAGAGCACATTGTCTTCAGGATTTCACAGTTGTTGCCACCCCAGCCTGGGTTGCAGTGGCACTCGCCGTGGATGCACACGCCGTGGCTGGAGCAGGCTGGGTCCAAGCAATCCGCTGCAGGCAGATGAGAAAGATCAGCTTAAACCTGTCAATCCTAACAACAGTAATCAACCCATAGGTGCTAATGGCATTTTTGGGCTTAATTCACATTTTAAGACCTTATGAAATAGCCAGCATCTACTTTCATCTTGAAAGTAAACATTAGTAGGCTGAAGCTGAGAAGTTCACCTTTCTTTCACTGCAATCAGTGAGGAGAAGACAGAGTGGACTAAGATATCTTTGTTCCAGCCTCCCTTCTCTAGCTACAAGGTAAATTGCTCTTTGTTGTCACTTGCATAGCTGCAGTTTTCTTTGTAAAAACACCTCCCTTTTACATGACTTTCTGATACTGTGGAATTTGTGCATGCACGTAACCGACATCAAGACAATTACAGGTTACCACTGAATTAATGGAGAATCTTTCAAGGTTTGCTAATTTTTCTGAATTACAGCAAGATTGGCTTTGGGCAACTGATTTGATTCTGCCTAATCATAGTGTAACAAGTGTTGGATTTCCTGCAGCACCATTCCCTGCTACAACTGACCCAGTCCACTGCTACGTAGGACCCTCAACTTGTTTCAGAAATGAATGAGTTGCCTACTGTCTATCTGTCTTAATTCACTTGTGCTTTAGATGATGAGATTTAATTTAGCAATTTGACTCAATAAAATGTTACACTTGTAGGGTCAATGGTCTGAAAATTTAATTCCAGAGACTTAATTGCATTACTTTGTACATAGAGATCAATAAAATCAATTTGATTGAGGAAGAAAATGGCAGTTTTTACTCCCTAAAAAAATAGAATGGAAAACGAACCACATTTTGCAGCACACCAGGATGAATATTATTATGCATGTCTCTGGAATACAAAAATGATGCATCATTTTTCCCTCTGATGCATTCGACTCAGCACTTTCCACAGCCTGGTCAGTGGAAAAGACTACTAACAAATGCAATAAATTAATGATTTACTCTGTACTGGGAAAATTCAGTAAGAATTCCTACAGATTTTGTGTGTTTTGTGCGCTTCCTTCTTAGCTGACCTCTGCCAGACAAAAAGGAACTATACTGGCAAGCAAAAACATTACATGCATGTTACTTAGAATTTTCCCACTGTTTACTTGAGAATAAGTAGAGCACAATAATTCTCTAGAATTATTGATACTAGTGAATTATATAATTAATAGAACTGATACTAGTGATTACAAAACTTGATTTGTAGTATCCTAAAATGATTTATGAAGAAGCATGGTTAGTGCACAATGTCTAGACCTAGAAAAATTCATGAGCTGGATGTGCCAGCTGTAAACCTGACCAACAACAGCTGGTGCTGGCATAAATATTTACTCATTTACCTTCTTCACAGTTTTCTCCTTTGTAGCCGGAGTTGCAGGCACAAGAGCCCATGATGCAAATGCCCCGTCCTCCACACTGGGGATCGATGCACTGACTCGTAGGCACATCACACTCGGTGCCCTTCCAGCCGCTGTAACACAGGCAGCGTCCTTTGGAGTACTGCCCATTGCCACTGCACAGCACTGGGCAGGCTGCTGTGAAACAGAACATGGCACAACAATCAAAATCAACATCGCCACCAAAGCTTTCTAAAGAACAACATCTAAGATGTTGCTCTTCTGGTGTATTTGTCTTCATGCTCGCTTAAACTGACTTGAGAAAAGCATTGGGTTGATTTACCTCTCGAACAATCGGGGCCCAGAAACCCAGGAAAACAATGGCAGGATCCAGAAACACATTCACCGTTACCATGGCAATTTCGGGGGCATTCCACCACAGACTCTAAAGGGAACAAGAGAAGGATAATTCACAGGTGCCCCCTGCATGAAGTACCTATCAGTTGAACCACTACTAACTGACAGCATGTTCTCATGCCGAGAAGTGTTTATGTTTGTTTTGTTTGAAGAGCACAAATAGCTCTGATTTTCTACTGCTAATGCCCCCAGTACCTTTGGATATTATATGCCAACAAAAAGGCTAAAATTGGAGCTACATGAGCTCCATACTTAAAATCTAGCCTTGTGCCATTTAATAAATACTTAAAAACACTGTTCTCCTTTCAAGCACTGTTTACTAGAGGGCACACACCTTATGCCTTAGACTAAGAAATTAAAATCCTTGTGCCTTAGATCAAAAAATTGAAATATATACTCTGTGTTTTATTCTGAGCAGCAAAAGAAACACTATAAATGGAAAACCTGCAAAGAAAAAGTCAGATCATATCACCACCAAAACCCATCTACATATTCCTAAAAATCCTGACCCGAAGCTAGTGTTAGGTAAGAGCTTTAAAGATTATGCTTACCTATAATTATGGTATTAAAAGACACCTGCTCTGCATTTTTCCCATCATTATAAAAGGCCAGGTGCCAGATGCCAGAATCCAAATACTGGATAAAACCTGCCTCGTGGAGACTGACAGACCTCGCCTGCCGTCCTGCTCGCTCCGACTCCAGCAGGTTGCGTTGCTCCCTTGCAATCAGCCGGCTGCCATCCAGGAGCTCCACAAAGTCATACTGCAATGAGGAACAGACGGGAGCTTGACAAGTCAGGGGATGACCATGGCACCACAAGCTTCCCAACAACACCCTGACAATAGGCTTATATTTAGACCAAGAGTTTCCTTTTGGAGCAGGGAAGCAGGAACTGAAATATTGCTTATTTCATTGCTCCTTGCTAAGTATTCAAACAAAACTACCAAGTAGTTCTCATGCTTATTAGAATGACTTTTTCAGTGGAAAGTAGCCAACGAACTTATTGCATACACTGGGGGAAGAGAGCAGCAGTTGAAATGAGTTTGCAGTCATGACTGACACCTGATTTTCAGGTGAGAGCTAACTTTCAAACTGTGTTATGTACATATGGGGTAATAATAATATACAATACCAATAATCTACTTTTCTTCATTTAGTTTCAGATGAAGGATTAAACTGCTCAATCCCCCTTTCCTTCAGTCTGGACTTCTGGAGGAAGGAGAGCAAGAGCTTTACTTCCCATCACAGAAGCTCAAAACAGGAGATGGAAAGTGGAAAATATTGCAAATGTCAAAAAAGACAAACTGACCAAACCCCATGGTACCTCAGGTCAATGGACAGCACATATTGTATTTTTAACAACTATCATGGGCCTTGGAAAAATGTAGCAGTATCTCAGCTGATAAAACAAACTCACAACACCAGTTTTTATGCATGTTATGCATGTTTATGTACCTTAACTAGGGCCAATGGCACCTGCAGGGCTAAAACTGCTCCAGGCCCTACACTGATTTACACTTTCTGGAACCTGTTCTCATGGCTTGAAAGTTGTCTTCTGCACGTTGAACATGTAAAGATCAGTATGTATAGGGCAAAATTAAACAGGTAGGAAAATTGAAGAGCATTCTTGCTTGAGGTAGAGGGTCTCTGCTTTTCCTGCTAAGACTGTTCAAAGTTTCACTTTTACTGTGACACCTGCTTTTTGTATGAAGTGAACTGTAACACATAAACCTTCAAGATTCTCACATGTTGAAGATCTCTCTCAAATGAAATTACATCCAGGGCCTATTAAAGTAAAGGCCAGCATGTGAAACCACTGATTCACCTGAGGTGGGATAAGATCAGTTCCCAGGACCACAGAATCAGTGGTTTTACACCTTGACTTGTGACCTTCACAAACTGCTACTGGGACAAAAGCAAACATGATAGCCTTTGTCCAGGAACAAGGGTTTAAGTACTTATGTTCTCTTCTTGAAATTACAGGCTAAAATTCCCTGGTATGGTAAGATTGCTTCTCCCCAGTAATCAGAATCATCTTCCCACAAGCCAGGATGTGAAGGAAATGCACAGTTAATATGACTCTATCAATACCTCAGACACTTTTCCAGCTATGTCTGCAGGAGCAGAATAGAACATAATGTGATTAGGATGCGCAGAGGCTGGTGCCTCGGCAGCTTTGTATGTGCTGCACCACATGAAAACGAATGTGATTGTTTTGGGAGAGTAATTATTCAAAACCATTCAACACTCCCATTTGTCAGAGAATTAAATATTTATCTTATTTTGCGAGAGAGAGAAAAACAATTTTAGTTTTTTTCACTTCTGCCTCTTTGGTGAGTTTCACTAATATTTTTAAAAAGGGAAGGCTCAGGGAGCTCTGAATTTTAACAGGTCATTTATAGACATTAGGAGCAGCTTCATAATTTGTATATGGCAACAGATCACATTTGTAGAATGACAATTTCAGATTAAAACCGTATTTTTGATACAGGGGCAAGTGGTTACACCACTTGATTGGCCACTAATGGCTGACAAGCACAGTAAAATTCATGATTTTGTATTTGGAATGTAATAAGGACATATGCTGTTATCAGAACACCATTTTAGACTACATTTAAAAAGCCATGCAGAAGGGAATTTACTGTTCATTCTGTCCCCCAGCAAAAAACAATAATTGATCTTAACCCTTCTAAAGGCTGCTTTTCGATATTTAGGACACAGTAACAAAAACAGACTGGAAAAACAATTATCATCATAAGCAAAACTGTACCAATTTTATTTTCCTCCTATGAGGATAAATTAATTTCCTTTATATTGAGTCTAAATGTGGTGATTTGCTCTACCATTCCATACAGTTTTGCTTTAAACCAAAGTCTCCTTTTTATGCTTAAAGGTCTCTTTAAATAAACATATTGATTGTCTGGCTGCAATGGAACTGACATTTTTAGAAAGTGTCACAAAGACTTTCAGGCTTGCATTGATTGGGTTTTGAATGGACAGCCACCGTCTATTATTTCTGGTTGATTTATTTATGATTCCCCAGAAAGAGAGAACTATGCATCTCAGACCAGTCTGTGACACACAGATAGTAGCTGGGCTTGAGACTAATTTTGGCACCTAAAGAGAATAGAGCAAGGCAACCAAAAAGTCTGTCCTGAATACAATATATCAAGCTATTTCCCACATACCATATCCCTATTACTTTGGATTATGGGACAAAACAAGAGTTAAAGTTTCTGCATTCTGTTATTGTTTAATAATAAAATTCTAAGCAATTGATAGGAAGAGTTTATACACAATTCATCCTGTTGCAAGACAAAGGTGTAAACTAAGACCTCTTGAGATCTCTCCCAAGGTTGTTTCTATCACACTTTTATTATGTCCCTTGCAATGGTAGGATAATTATCACCAGAGGTTGTACAGCTAGGGACAGATATTGATTACAGTTTCCTCTCACTCACTGTCAAGTTTAAATTGGGTACAAAATGAGGTCCATAAACAGGCAAAGGGTACAAAACAGAAGTGGAGAACAAGGTGGCAAAAGTAAAAGGCAAATTTTGCCTTACAGTCAAAAGTGACTATAGTTCACTGGAGTGAAGGCAGGTATTGGTAGAAATACTGAAGCTGTGAGGAGAGAGCTAAAGAAGACTGTGGTGTGTGTGGTTACATATGTATGGTACCACAGGCATATGAGCAAAGAAACTGGAGGAGGACAGGTGATAAGGCAACTTTACAAATGCTGGCAGAATGCAGGAAGTAATGAGTTCCCTGTTATTTAATGTAAGATCTGAAAATTCAAATACTGACGTTTGAGAAACAAGTAGCAGTTGCTCATTTGCATAAATTTAGTTATTAGCACTTGTCACTCTGTGAGTAGAAGACAAGGGCAGATAGCATTCAAGAGACACAGACAAGAAGTGATATATATGACTGAGATCCTACTTTTCAAAGTCCTCATGAAACAACCCTAGCTTTACACATCCAGAGATAGGCTCTGAGCCAACTTTTGTCATTACAGCATGAGATTTTGGAGCTATGGTTGGAGCTATGACAGATTATGGAAATATTAGCTCGACAATTAAAAAAAAAAAAAGCAGACACTATTAAGGCATTGTGTGAAACCATCATAGTTAAACATCTCTTATGTTCTGTGCTGTTCTGCTCTCCACACCTTGAAAAGGCTGCATGAAAACTGGAGAACATTCAGAAAAGGAGAAGGATGACTAAATGATTGAAAAAGCTTTCATAAAAAGAATGACAAAACAGACTGGAAAAAATACAACTCACTAATTAACACCAGAGATCTATAAATCAAGGGTGGTATGGAGAAGAAATTAATGAGAAACTCTGTCCTGCCTCTTCCAGAACACTATCAACAGTGTGTCAAACAAAAGCTACTTGAGTAGCAGCTTGAGTTTGTGTCTCAAAACACATTGAGGAGTACAGTGTGAGATATGTAGTTAAGCCTTGCCGCAAATGTCACAGATTCTAAAAGCTTCCACAAGTTCAAAGGTGACTATGCAAATTCACAGGAAAAAAAAAATCTATCAAAGGCTTTAAAATACAAAGACAGCATCTTTGACTCAGCAAAGTCCTTCAGCCTTAAAACTCTGGAGGCCAAAAGCATGTTGTGGGAACAACTACTACAGTACTATCATGCTGCTTTATCAAATCTCTGTGTATCTGCTCATGGGCACCATCAGACAGAATGCTAGATGGGCCTTTGATCTTCAGCATGGATATTCATGTGTTTGCCTCCTATGTTCCTGTGACACTTGGAGCCACATGAGTAAGCTGCCTTGTCTAATGGAAGGATGCAGTGAAGCATCCATTAGTCTGTCCGTATTACCTATGCCCACCTGACAGTTAGGAAGGAACTTTTGTCACTACAAGACACAAGAGTTAGGGGAAATAAGAAAGCAATAAATGGACTTATGCTTGTAATCCCCTCAGTGCTCTATTTCATTAGATGTCTTTTTGCCAAGATGTCTTATTTTGTTTACATAAGCTACTTCAGTTAAATATGTATTTTACGAGGACAAGTCGTGTCTTCATTGAAGTCCTGTATTAGGACTTTGTTGGAGAAAGGCCTAAACTGCTGAGAAGTATTTTACTCCATTTTTTCCCCACACATGAAGGAGCATGGTCACAAATAAAACCCCAACTGCTTACTGAAACTGCATTTTTAGGAGATTACACACATGCTTTATCTCAGGAACTTAAACTGTACATCACTGGGTTCAAGACCATATAAACATTCTGATAAACCTGTACCCTTTGGAAGGTTTAGAAGCCTTATAAGTTCACTAGGGCACTAATAAGTAAGCATGCCTAATTTTCTAATGTATCAAGTGTCAGTCAATGGTTTGTAAAAAATACTCTAATTATGTACCAGGCAAAAATAGGACAAGAGAGCTTGACCTATATCCTGGGAGCAGCATATCCAAAATGTCACAGAAGCTACAGAAGATACAGTAGCAGGACTCACATATGATTTTTTCTGTTGTATCATACTTGAACATTAGTAAGAACTTTGAGTCTGTGTAACACAGATGATAGGAAATAGATTTAGTAGTCTGTGTTTTTGGATAAAGGGCACTCTCATTTCAACCTTTTGACAAGAAAAATAATTAAGTAAAGATCACTTTTTTAATAGATGTACTTACTTGCATAACTTCTCATATAAATGCATAGTCCAGATCAGCTTCTTCAGTTTTATTCATTCTTGCCACACATGTATTCCCCTAACTCCTGTTATTATTGTTATCATTGAGATGGCATTTGTATTCCAAAACTCTATTTCCAATGGCTGATAACTTTCTGAATCAATTTTCATTATGCTAGAATTTCTTGTGCTTGTTGTCAGCCTGAGGGTGGGTGTTCATACGTGAAGGTCTGAAGAAAACCCATTTAATCATTATTATGAAGATCAAATTTTTAAGTAAACATGAGTGCACTTTCTGCATTCAGTAAAGTGTTTGTACTTTAATGGAAACTAAACTAGAAAATAAAGTTAATGTAACATGCCATGACTTTAGCTGCTTTGCTGACCCTTCCTCTGTGGTTTGTGACGGTTAAAAAGTTGTAATAATTAGATATATTTCTATATTGTACATATTTAAAAAGTTATACCTGAATAAAAAAACCCAACCCAAACCAAAAATTTAAATAGTGCAGTAGCACCAAAATCAAAATTAAAAAAAAAGTATCTGAATTAAAATATATTATTTTTGCAGTTATGGATTTGCTGTTACAACTGTGTATCAGACATAATCAGTAGAGCTTTGATACGATTATACCATTAGGTTCCTATACTTAGATTTGTGTCCAGGACAAATCCATACACTCAAAATTAAAATCAGTAAGATGTTTCTCCAAATGGGGTAGAAGAAAATGGGCTAAAATACCTATTCAGGTGGAAAAATGGATCAGAGCCAGCACTTGGACAAATATTGTGCTGAAAGAAATCTAAGCTTGGAAGGTCTTCAATCTTTAAAATAAAGTAAGAAAACAATTGATGCTAAAATACCATCTCAGGCACTGATTTCTCCCTTTCTCCCGCTAATCTAGAAGACTGTTCATTCTTTTGTACTTTAACTGCTTTTTAACTATGGATGAAAAGTGGGTTTTTTGTTACTAGGAATTGTGACCATAATAAGTGGCAATAAAATGTGTCATTAGAAACCTTCTCAGGGGTGGAACAAAATAGATCCTCTGGGACACTTAAGGACAAAGTTTCAAGACACTAGATGCCAAGTAAAGACCATCACTTGTACAATCCCAGTTCACCATGTCTTTGTAGACACATATTATATATTTTTTGTTTTATGTATTTATTTAGTGAGACACCAAGCTGTAAATACTGTACAATTTGCTTGTCTTCTTGTTAGGAAATTTGGCTAATGTGCTGTTTGCAGGAACTATCAGCCACACCTTATGTGTGGACATAAGATCCTGTATTAGTTTGCTTAGGTTTTTAAAGGTATGTCCATATACCAGAGAAGAAAAAAAGTACCTATAAATTCTGCATGAAACAACTCCATATCTGAAGCATCATCATTGATTAGGCATTAGAACAGCTCATAAATAAGAACAGCCTCTACCCCCATGTTAGATCCCAACACTTAGAGTATTACAAACATTCTGGTCATTACATGAGATCAACGAAGTATAAATACTAAACCTAAAAATTGAAAAACAAAAAGCAAAACTGAGAAGAATGTAGTCCTGAGAGAGGAAAAAGATACTAAAGATACAAGATCATGGTTTTCAATAACATGTTCTGCTTTTAATGAAAACAGGTCTCACCTGAGTGTGTGAAGGTGGTAAGCCTTTCCGACCATATACTCCAATCAGTGCATCTTTCTGAAGGGATATATTGAATTTTAGAAACTGTGGCTGATCAATGAAGAGTTGTGATCTCCAAAAAATCCCAGGGGGCACTTCTTGTATCGCTCTTCGCCCTATATCAAGTTCTCCAGAATCTATAGTGTTGTTCTCTTGTGCAAATCCTCCTAGTTTTCCTTATGGGTTAGAATAATGAGGAGACCAAAAATTAGTGTTCCATTCTGGCTCTCAATCATCATTCATATATATCTTCAAATATTTAGAATCACCTCAGAAAAATGTTACCTGACAATATTTTTGAATAGAAGATCCCAGGAATTCAATGATTTGGAAATAAAAAGGCAAAGATACCACAAATACCTACAAACTAAAAGTGCTGTAGCATCCCTAAGGAGGAGCATTATGGAAATGGTTTCAGATCTACATTAAAATATTATTTTTTTTCACTACCATTTTTACAGGGGTTTCCCAGAATTAAGTCTCCCATTAAAAAAAAGAAAAACTAAAATGCAGCATACAGATTTGAAGAATAAGACACGTAAACACAAGTAGTGGAAAGAACTAATATACAAATTTTTCTACAAGAATATCAGAACATTTATACAATACTAACAATGTCTGCAGCTCTGGTTACCCATTTTTGGTTTTGTGTAAGCAAGCAGCTGGCACCTCAAGGTGAGGCTTGAACTGAGCAATATAAAGAAAAATGGAACTGTCATTATAGTCTTGGCATTTGTTGTATTTTTACCAATTTATACTTTTTTCCATCAGCTAGTCTATTATAAAGATTGAACTAAATCCATCTGAATGTGGTAAGCATGTTCATGTGACACTCACTTGTTTGCATACAAGTGTTCCGACGAACTGACAATTCTGCCTTTTCTTTTATGTTCAAACTCTGTATTATTCATCATTTGACAGAACCAACTGACACAACCTTTTTGCAAACATTTAGACTGTAAAAAAATAGATTAAAATCTGAAATGCCAGGTGAGGTCACAGATTGATCCTCGCCACTTTTTGTGCATCCAAGATGAACCGAGACTGCTGTTGAATTAAACAGGTACAGAAGCACTGCTGAGAGGCCTTGAGTAGGGACTTGTATCATCATCAGAGCTGTGTCACAACAGCATTGCAGTCACTGAAAATGTCTCACAGGACTATCACATTGATCAGAGCTCTGCTGAGAAGAGACAGTGAAATATTGGATCTTGAAGAAACCATTTTTTAAACACTTTTCAAGATGAGTCTAATGCTTTTCTAAATTTGGACTTAACCTTTCAAAATATTCATGTGTTATTCTAGAAGATGGATCTGTATTCACTATTTCATCTTATTTAAGCATTTGTTTCTTACCTTTTCCTTCAAATTTAAGCATATTGTGTTGTATAAATTCACACACTGATGACTGGTAATCACTAAACAATAAACACTTGTTTGCTGTATTGATCTGCAGCTTCCCCTCTTTCTACATTTCAAATGACAAATTACTACCTTGTACTACCAAAAAAATGAACTAGACAGCTTGAGTAAGTGGTATTTATCAAATACATTAACCAACTTGCCAGGAATGCCTATTTCTGGGGTTCAACACTTAGTAGATAATACTCTTATGGAGTCCCATCTTCTTCACCAAAAAAAGGATGGTTTTACTTTGTAGCCACATGCCCCTTTGGCACCCCAACACCCCTCTCAAAACTGTCAGTAGCTGTTTGCCACCCTAAGATTGTGTTAATTATTCTTTGTTCCCTGCTGTATCTCAATGACCATAAGAAAGATCTTCATAGTGTCATCATTTCCTTTCCACTTTCTAAGCAGTAACAGTGCTTGCACCAAGCTTTAAATCAAAACATAAAATGTCATGTTCATTCACATTTACTGTGAGGGTGGTTGAAATTTCTCAAACCCAAATCAGAGTATCAGGATATTACCAGGGGACTAGAGAGGGGTGGTACTGAAAGTTGTTCAGCTGTCAATGTAAACAAATCAGGGCTTCACTGATCCTTCCTTACAGTTTTCAGTAACTAGTATAATAGCACAGGGCCCCCATCCTTACATTTCACATGTAGTCATCACACTTTCCCTTCCTCCTAAATGGTCCTTCTTTTGTGGTTTAAAATGTACATTCTCTGGTCTGTCTGGTTTTTAGTATTGATGTTTGCTGATAAATGACCACTTACCATATTCTACAGAGGACAGCATTTTAACACTAGATGGAATTAAACCTGTTCTCCTGAACAGCATTTAGGGACATAAGGAAGGAAAAATGGATTTGATATCCTTGTTATTTCCTTTTACTTTTGAGGCAGTGTACAACAGGCTTTAGTTAGTTAAAAAAATTTAAAAATTATCAAGGAAAAAAAACCAGTAAGCATTTATAAAATATTTAAAAAACATCAATATATTTTTTAAACAAGAAAGTATATTGGCTATTGAATGCAGAAGGCAATGGGATGATGAGCTGTCACTGCAGCATCAATATTTATTAACCATAGAGTAGCTTTTTGCTATTCATTCAAAACAAGTAAGAAGAACACAGGAAGGGATAATGACTATCTAAGTACAAGAAAAAGGCAGTAGGGTAAAGGAAATAAAAGAAGAAAATGTCCTCCTGGAGAAGTTTCATAGGCTTACAAAAATGACAAAATGAGTGAATTGAGCTATAACTTTTCTATAACTTGGAGCTGTGAAAACTTGAAAAAATTTCAAGATGTCAATTGCTGGCAGAGGCTTCCTCCTTCTCAGTGGTAAGGAGGTCAGATGTACCCTGTGAATGGGAAAATGGATTTTTGTGTAATGAAGCAAACACTGCATTCATCAACTATTTAAATCAAGTTTTCCATTCAAAACCTATTGATTTTGAAGCCTCTGTTAGCCAAAAGAGCACTAGCTCTTAAATGTTTTGAGAATCTTAAAGGGCAACATGGAAAAAGGTCGATAAAAAATAATCCCTTTATGTGGTTTGTATTTTAAAAGCTCTTACAACAAAATTAGGAAGTTTTTTTTCTTACTTTATATATTGGTTGGATGATTCAGACTCAACATTATGTGCTAGAGACTTTGAGAAAACAAATGAACATATTATACCTGACCTATTAAATCTCAGAGAGAATTTAAAAAAGAAAAAAAAAAAAAACAAGAGAAGAAAAACAACAGCCTCTGTAGAGAAAAATCCAAGGTATTCCATCGTGAGGTCATCATGCCACACAAAGCTCATTGATCATGAGTTGCCATCTAAGCATAACTAAGAGAGAAGCTTCAAAAATATGCAAGATATTCCTGAAGTGCCTCTTCTGGAGCAAAAACTTCAGAAAAAGAGATTATCATGGGACACACACACATAATCTTTTGTCCAAAAACTACTGAGACTAAGATTGAATCTTAGTATCAGGTCCCCCTTACGCAACAGCATGTCCTGACACCTTGGGCCCCTGGCTTTGTTGTGGCCATTTCTTCAACATGAGCCCCCTAAGGCAGGATGGTCCTAGCCAGCCTCAGCACCATCCTGCTGTCTTGGGGGAATCCACAACAACCATTGCATTATCAAATATTTTAGAGTAAGCAGAGGTTCTGCTTCTCTGGATATGGTGAGAGCTTTCCCAGCCTCATCAAATATCACACGTAAATTCCTGTGAGAAATTTGGTTGACAGCTAGTAAGATCAGCTTTCCTAGTAAGATCAGCATTATTGCCTGGGATTCACAGGCCCCTTCACATGCTGGTAGGAGAAACTGTGTGCTCCTGTTTATCTATTTAAAATTACTATTACTTACAAATGCTCTGTACTTGTGTTAAATGTTGAGTTTTGGAGGAAAACTGTTACAGTTTGATGATGTAAGACATGAAGGAAGTGTTCCAAAAGAAGGAAAAAATATGGTGCCCATTTCACTTACCATTATCTCCAGCAGGAACTGTTACAGGATGTGTTGGCACAGTATCAGAATTCACTTTTCCATTCTCAAATGTATCATTTTCAGTTTGCTGCAACTGCCAGTTGAGGCCAAACAGATGCATTGCTGGTGGTAGAGGACACAGGTTATTTGATGCTTTTAACCACAATGACAAATCGCACAAATAATGACTTTCCATGCTTCATTGTGGAATAGCAACTCATACATTAAAAAAAATTAAATTACACCAACAAGCATTCACAGACTAATAGTTCAGCAATGGCACTAAGCAATTGCTGCCACTGTCCTTTAATGATACAGTCCTTCAGTGAACACATTTGACAGAAAGCTCACCAGTCTCATTTTGAGTCTTTTACCGGTCTCAAATCAATGTTCAAAAGGATAGGCAGTAATTATGTTCTTTTTTCTCTTTTTTTCTTTCATTTTTGATCCTTCTGAAGAGACAAATCATTTAAGTGAACTCCTAAATGACCTACTAAAATAAATTATTTTCCCAGCAGAGGGATCCATCCTGGTTAGCCACGAAAAGAAAAAATACAGGAGGAGAGGAAGGCAGGTGCTGTGGGTGTTGCAGGGCTAGCATGAGCACTTCATGCTGTCAACAACACCCTGCACAACCTTCTGTTACATGCCCATTCTCCATGCTAGTCTACAAAATGAGGCCAAGACCACAAGCAGAGCCAGAGACACTGGGGCATGTTGCTCTGATAATGGTAATGTGCAGCTAGGTTTCTGAATTAATTCCCCACAACCCTGCTCATTTGAAAGGTGATACCATGTTAAAAAGTTTAGCTATGTTAATTATGAGACAGAGTCAACCTTCCATGGTGTTAGGGGAAACTTAAGGAACCTTAATCACCAGGGATTAAAGAATGAACCCTTTGTCTAAACTTTTAGAGCAAAAATATGGAAAAAAATCCACCTTAATGCTATAGTGTGATACTCATAACATATGCAATTTCATGCTGTCTGTGGATTATTTTCTTCTCTTCCAATGTCTCTACATTGCCACTAAAACTAATTTTATTGTAATTACTCTACTTTGTGTTTGGTATAGCATGGGTTGGCTCATTCCATGACAATGGTTATCTGCAAAGCAGCTAAAATAGTCTTTCAGTGCTACTAGGGAATAAAAATACACTGGGAAAAAAATCTGTAATCACATATTTTAACTATTAGTGAAAAATATAAGGAAGATAATTCACTGTACTTTTTTGCTTCTGTTCCTTCTCTCTCTCTGAAGCAGATCACTGCTACCGTCAATATTACTAATTTATTCATTCCCTCTATACAAATAGCAAAAAAATTCTTCATCCCTTTCAGTTTCATCTCTGATCTTTCAACCTCTCTGTATTGACCATGGCAACCCTTACTTAAGATGAACAGGCATTAATGGAAGTTTACTTAGCCAGGCAGAAAAAACTGCAGAATTAAGATGTTGTCTGCCAGGTCTTTGCCTTAAAGCTTCCCCCTTACCCTGAACAGAACAAAAAACCAGAATGCAACTAAAGGCCTGTTACTGAATACTTCAAAGACTGAAATCCCCACTACAGATGACATATTCTCTTTGTTCCAAGTCTCTGACTCTACTATTACTCTTCTTTCCCAGACCTTAAATTGCCTGTCAAACCCTGATAATGTAGAATGTTCCTTGACCCTAAAAACATCTTTCTTTTTTCACCTCTCAACTCTTGTTAAACCATAATTCTGACCACCATCATCTCTGGCACAACACTAGAATTAGCCATTATTATTTTGACCCTACCTTAGCTGAAATCCTTATTTATGTATTAATCACCTGACAATTGTATCTGTTTTAATATATTTCAATAAAATCCCTAGGGTCAAACTCTACTATTTGTTATATTAGTTCATTTCACTGTCAGCAATGAAAGACTGCAAACAGCTAAATATTTCATTATTTAAACCCAGTACATTTCTTGCTTTCAAGTCGGGAGATCGAAATCATCACTCTGAACTTTGCTGTCTTCTTATCCCTTTTATTAATTCTTCTGGAGAAAAAAAGAAAGTGACATTCATTTGTAACTCTAGAAACACAGGAGCTTAGAACATCATTAACATCTCCCAATGTTATGTAAATGCCCTGTGCCTCTTCATGCTCCACTGGGAGATCAGAAGGCGAAGCTCCAACACGACCTTCTAGCCATTTCCTCCTAATTCAAAACAGCTGGAATTTGAAGTCTTCAAAGGCAAGGACTGTGGGATCTATATTGATTACATCTCACAAAACCACATAAGTGACAACTACCTTTTCTTTGTGTTTGTACTGATGTGAGTCCCACTGTAGTTTACTGTCAAAGATAGGGAGTATTAGCTGTATCCCTCAAATATACTATTCCTCTCTCAGCTTTGACGACAAACTAGAAACAAGTTCAATACACAATGTTTAATGAAAATGAACAGATGGATAAATGCAGCTATTTCACAGATTGTGAATGTAGGAATATTTTTTAAGCAGACAAAAACTGTTGGTAGACAATTCCATTGACAAAACTTACAGTATCTACTAATACACTAAATAATTCAATGATGTAATCTCTCTGAGCTAGTGCTATGTAATTCAGAGAATTCTCTTTTCACTCCAAACATGAAAACAACAGGAAAGACATAGGCTTGTTGCTAAATTTCTTTAGAGATTATGAACTTTAGGAACACAGGTAAATCAACTGATTGAGACAAACTCATGCACTATTAGGTCAATCAAAATTGGTCTTCTCTCAACTGGCCATCAATATAAAAGCAAACTTTAGGGCTTTATCAGTTTTATAAGGACAGTGAGGCATCTGATAAAAATTCTTGATGCTATTATGAATCTGATTAGCAGCACCTGGTACTGGTACCTCTGTGGGATATCGGAGACCTTCAAGTCAAATGGCATGAACTAGTTTTGAATTTCCAAAGGGAGAATGATGCAATCAGACTGCAGAGATACATATGTTTGTTTCATTTCCTTCGATCTACAAAAGGATGAAGGCCTTCTTCCAGCTTTGGGATGGGGATGTAAGAGATGAATCCCCTTCTCTGTTTCTATTGTGTTCAGAGAAGTTGTACATTTACTTATTTTATAAAGAATTTGATATATGAAACAAAAAATAAAGCAAAAGCATTTGAAGCAAAATACATTTCATTATTTCCTGCTGCTATTTTTGTCCCAAATCTAATGTAAAACAGTTTCCTGATTTTTGGATTAGATATTGCCTATCAGGTCTGGTTTATTCCCAATCCATTTGGAATTTATTTGGGGTTAGACAATGACAAGGAAACCAAGAGACCCTTCTTAGAGTCACTAGCCCTGAGTCAGCCAAATCTATGGGGATACCAACACTGGAACAACTTTCGTTCAATACTGGCATAACTTTGACAGCAGCAAGGACTTGTCTGAGAATGCCAGATGCCTCTAACCAGAAGGCAAGGCAGACTGTGATGGTTGTGGTCACGGATCACAACTCCTCAATCGAAACAACCCACAGCTGCAAGTATGCATGAATTCTAAGGGGATGGGAGAAAAGACAGGTTGTCCCAATTCCAAATGTGCCCACAAACCCTAACAAAAGCCTCCTTTTACTTGTATCAAGACTGGGATGATTGCTTCCATTGTGGGACAAGATGGCTTTTTTAAGCAGAAAAACAGACGATGATATCAAGGGGAAAGGAGTCCAGGAAGGTTGGATGTGCTTTAAGGAAGGAAATCTTAAAAACACAGGAGCAGGCCATCCCCATGTGTTGAAAGGTGAGCTGGTGGGGAAGAAGATAGACCTGGATGAACAGAGAGCTTTGAATGGAACTCAGGGAGAAAATGAGAGTTTATCGCCTCTGGAAAAAGGTGTCAGCAGCCCAGAAGGACTACAAGGTGTTGTGAGGCCATGCAGGGAGAAAATTAGAAGGACCAAAGCTCATCTAGAACTTAATGAGGCCACTGCTGTAAAAGACAACCAATGATTTCACAATCACATCAACAAGAAAAGGAGAGCTAAGGAGAACCTCCATCTTTTCTTGGATAAACAGAGCTGCAAATGGTGAGGAAAAGCCTGAGGTACTTAATTCCTTCCTTGTTTCATTTGTTAATAATAAGACCAGTTGTCATCAGGGTATCCAGCCCTCAGAGCTGGAAGACAGAAACAGGGAGCAGAGCAAAGCCCCCATACTGTCAAAGGGAATTGTCAGTGACCTGCTATGCAACTTATGCAACTGTGTCCAGCTTTCTTCACTACAGGAAAGACATTGAGCGACTCAAACACATGCAGGGAAGGGCAACGAAGCTGGTGAAGGGTTTGGAGCACAAGTTTTATGAGGAGCAGCTGATGCAGCTGGGGTTGCTTAGGCAGAGAAAGTGAGGTTCGTGGGAGACCTTCATGCTCTCTACAACTACCTAAAGGCAGCTTGTAGTAAGGTGAGTGTCAGTCTCTTCTCCCAAGTTAACAGGCCAAGAGGAAATGGCCTCAAATTATGTCAGGGTCATTTATATCAGGTATTAGGAAAAAATGTTTTCATGGCAAGGGTTGTAAAACATTGGAACAGACTGCTCAGGGAAGTAGTGAAGACACCATCCCCAGAAGTGTTAAAAAAACCTGTGGCTATGACTCCTTAGGACATGGTTTAATGATGAACATGATGGTGGTGCTAGGCTGACAGTTTGATATGATGATTTAAAAGTTTTTTTCCATCTTTTACTATTTAACCTACAATCAGTTACATTTCTTTTAACTTAAACAAAATTAAACTTAATTTTAATTAATTTTAATTTAAATTTAATTTACGAAAAAACTTCCATCTTTATCCTATGATTCTAGAATCTTCTACCTATTCTACTGTTTCAGTCCCTACTTCTATTCTGCAAAGCAATCTCTAGTTACCAAGAGTTCTTCGTTTGCAGAAGCTGTGCTACCATTTATCTTTGGACTGAGTTACGGCAGCATTTGTACTGCTACTGGACAAATTATCTGCATGGCCAGCCTTTAGAGTGTGGTGATGGTCTAAGTGGTGAGGAGTGCATTCCCTCTAACAGAGTGGAAAGAAGAGGCATCAGAGACGAGAAAGCTCTCTTGGATCTGGGCTGCTCTTGGAATGAACAGAGTACCAGTATCTGTGTGAGTGTGGTGCTGGTGGATATGGCTAAATTCACCAGAACAAATCCCAAACATAAAAGCAGCAACCACATTAACAGTTGGGCTCTTGCCCTCCCCCATTCCCCTCGCCAAGTAGACCAGGATATTCAAAAATTCAGAGCTCAAATAAAGGAGTGCATTTGTAGCAACAGTAACCTTAATGGTAACATAACAATGCTATCATTTATTGCAGGCTATTGGGTAATCTTGCCATCTGGCATCACACAATTCACTGAAGGCTTTCTGAACCATCTTAAACTGCCTTTTCAAGCTTGGTTGATCTTGCCTTTCACTGTGTAACCGAAGTCTAGCTATTTTGGTTTGTAATCAGTCTACAAAGCCTTTCATGTCCACTCAATAATTAAAATAGAAACTAAGAATACATTTCACAGCAAACACTTGAAAAAAAACCACTAGTTTACACTGTGCAAAACATTTTGCAATGATCTCCTTCAGGAAGAAGTTGTCCTTTTGTTGTGCATGCTCCTTTTTCAAGCTAGTAATTCAGTGCTTTATGCATTACCTTTACGAGGAACTTGTTCTTGAGCAAATACACTGTATTATCACTTCAAAACCCTCTCCAAGACTCTCTTGCATCCAAAACGGAATCAGTCCTTTATTAGTAGGTGGTAAGAAAGATGGATAATTTATGTAACTAACTGGCAGAACTAGAACTGTGAGAGCTGAAACCTACCTGCTGCATTTGACTGGGGAGTGCCTTCCCTTTGCCACTTTGCTCAGTATTTCAAAGTCCTCTTCTGCCAAAATTATGAGAGGCACAAAAAAGAATTTTAACAGAAAACCAATCTATGTAGCTGTTTTCCCATTTAGCAAGGACTTGTCTGAATTTTTTCCCCTGTCTCATACACTTGAATGCTATGAGGGTATGACAGCAAGTTCACAAAGGAAATACATAGGTGTTATAATGATTCAGTGTCCAGTGTAGCTGCAAACAGAAAACTAAGTTTAGATCAGATCTGAATATACACACAACGCTGGGGTTTATGACTATCAGATATTTTTTTTTCTTTGCAGAAAAGGGTAGAGATAGAACAAAAAAAGCCAGAGAAACTTATTGTTCTGGTCAAAATTCAAGGTTGTCTCTATTGTAACTGACCAGGATCAACCAAAACTTTTTCTAAAGTACTCTAAGTGACAAATATGCTCACATGAAACACAAAGGTCATAGCAAACACCCTGTGAGCTGCGCAGGTGAAAGAATCACAGATGCAGATCCTGAGGATGCACAAACAAAAACCATACACGTACAAGCAGAGGCTTTATTCCAGTCCTACAGTAATGGAAGATGTAACCCTCTGAAGTATCAGTCAGAAGTGCCAGAAATTCAAGACCTTCTATTCTGAATCTGGCAACTTGTTTTTCACAGGAAAGAATTCTAAAGGTGACACAGGGCATTTCAGGAGAACAAGAATTCACAGGTAAGAGGATTCTTTTGAGTAGAAAGAAGAAGAAACAGAGTTGCCTGAAAGGGAAATGGACTTCCAGTGTTCCTCCAGCTTTTCTTAGAATAATGACAGATGAAAAATTAACACTAGACAGCAGAAAGAAAAAACACTGGCTATCTCTAAAGAGCAAGCATCGCCACAAGACCTCTGGAGATAAAGCCTATGGAGTATGTTCTATAAACATAAAGAACTCAACACCATAGGGAAAGTCCACAAGAGGAACTGAGTGATGTTGGCGACCCTCCTTGCTTTCTCCCATGTGTTTTACAAGGTATGGTAATCAAGTCTTACTATTCATGAAGCTGTGCTTGAAGATGAGCTCCTTGCTAAGTTACTGAACTCATGTTCCAGGACTGCCACTGCTACATATTTCCGAGTGGTGGTATTTTCAAACTATGGTCTAAAAAATTGCTTCCTTAGAATTAATAGAAAAATCTTTATGCACATTTGCACATAAGGAAAAGTGAACATAATCTATATTTAAAGCAATGCAAAAAGATTATAATTTAAACGAAGCAAATTGCAATTATTGCTCAATCTTGTTGAAGGATTATCTTCTAGTTCATCTCCCTGTTGGCAATACACTTTAAAATGAAATATTTGAACACTGAAGTGGTTTTTAAAATTATCTTCCATATATTTTTCTTGCAGCCATAATTAGAATCTAAACCTATTTTATTCTGAAGGACCTGAAGTGGACCAGAAGACATGCAAATGAACTGTCAGTGATTTGCATTCATTTGCTTTTTTCTAAGATAATAGGATACCTTGGATGTTGCTGCAGATCAAATAGTGAATTAAAAATAGTTAATTAAAAATTAAATAAAGTGAATTAAAAGTTAAAATGACAAGTTTTTTGTTACTCAAAGTTTGTTTTTCTCAAATCAACAAACCCCTTGTCATTTCTGAATTCAAAATAACTTTAAAGTGTGTGCTTTTGAGGATCTTTAAAAGACTAGACTCTAGCAACATCATATAAAAGTTTCTGAACATATACACTGAATGTAAAAATCTTTAGTATGGTGCTGTATGAAGAACCCTATCAAGATCAACACAGTAACCAAAGAAGTGTGGTATTTTCCCTTTCATCCTGAACCGTTGAATGGGTCCATCGATTTTACTGTTTCATCTGCAATCCAACCTTTCTAGTCTATTCCTCATTTTCTCTTGGAACCTTTTAACAAAGAATTTGCAAAACATGAAAAAAATTTGCCTAGAAAAAATATAGCAATAAAGGTATATCAGCTATCTACTATGAATAAACTTACTCTCTTTGACCACTAATCAAAGATGATTACATGACACTTCAAAGTATTGTTGCATTTGAACTGTTAAGAAAGATGTGTGCTAGTCTTGGTGTAAATATTTTTTCTACATTTGCCCTAAGATGGAACATTTATTCCTCTGAAAACTTGTACACTAGATGTCTCATTTCAGTTGTCAAGCCAGGAACTTTTATGTAACAATGGTCTAATTCTGTCAACTGCATTATATGAGGCACATTTAAAGCTTAAGGGAGAATTCAGATTTCTTAAAACAGAAACAAAGATAATTATTCAGTAGGCTCTTATTTAAATAAAATGTATCTGTTATGTCTTGTTTAAGATTTACCCATTTATTCTGATGAACAGCAAACCTATCCCATTTTATAATAGTCTTTGGTATACCTAAATAGTCTTTAGTATTATCCTGGGCTTTCTTCTCAACATAACTTTATTTTTTTTCTTCAGCTAATGTTGTTCAGTCTAAAAAGAGGGTGAAAAATCATTGCAGGTACAGAAATGATGGGGAAAGGCATATTAGATTGCTGACTCTTCTCGAGGCAAGGGTTGTTTTGTGTCTTCTAGTTCATACAAAGGCGTGAAAAACATCCTGTAAATTTTGGGTTTCTATCTAATAAAGTCATAATCAATGACTTTGTTTCTAAGTGTTGTGGGGGAGAAGAAAATTTCCGTGATTTGCACTTTTCAAGACCAGGTTAAGACTACAGGCTAAAAATTTTTCTGTGTTCTTTCAGGAATTTCTGTATTTTATTGCTTCTCATTCTTTAACTCTTTCCTTTCCTTCCTTCAGCTTTCATTCTGGGAAAGAGCTGAGGCTCATGTTATTTTAGTTTTTTTTTACCACTCCAATGGAAGTCTTGTTTTATGCTTTAGATAACAACCCTAATAAAACAGAAGTGTTAAGAAAAGCAATGACAAAGTAATGTCTCAAAATTGATTGGAAACACCTTTCTCAGGTAAGAGCATTGATGAAGGGATCCAACCATTTTTATAGTTCAAAAGCCTTATTTATTACAAAGAAACCAACCACCCCAAACCCAAACCAAACAAAACCACCACAAATCTCTTGAGGGATATAATTAAGTGGCTCTATATGATCATGCATAGCCTATTTGCATGTTGATGGCACAAAGAAGTGCAGCGTGATGAAAAGATTTATGAACCAAAGGAAAAAGAAACAGGGGCCAATTAATGCCATGTTCAAAGGACACACCGAGCTGGGAGTTTATACTATACAGTGAAACACTTGTGTTGCATATTTCCATCTCATGACTGGCTAAGAAGATCAAAGCATTTTTATTCCATATTAAGAATGACAGAATATTACAGCAAACATGCAATAAGGATAAATGTAATAAGCTTTAATAAAAGATGATAATAAGGCCTGATAAGAACTTTTGGAATGTCACCAAATCTGAAATGTAAGATGAAAGCATCTGCATGTAGAGATTGTAGTGTGTTATTTGGAACCCCACAGAGCTAAACTGTGATTAGAACTCCATATTTTTCCATAAATTAGCTTTTGTTTTGGATTTCCTGCTGAGATCATATGCAAGTTGATTGAATGTGCAAGTCAATATATAGGTTTTCTAATCCTTTGCTGTTTTTTAGGCTTCATGATATTGCAATTACAGCAGTCCACTTGTAGATCAAAGGTACATGATTAAGGCCAAAAGAAAATAACCTATAACCTCTTTACAAAGCTTCTTCACGGTGATTTAGACCTGTCCATGATAATTACCACTCACCTATCTGAACCGCGCAATTATGTACATGCATAAACCAACTACTACATGCAGATCAACTTGCAAGCCCACAGAATTTCCACTTGAATCCATATTTAAAAACAGAATAGAGATGCTGATTTCATCTTCAAAGGCGCCTTTTTACACAACTCTATCTCAACCTCAACACCTCCAATGTAAACTTGTAAGCCATTAGCTATCTGCATAAGCAAATAATCTTGTGCAAATGCTTAGTTCAAAACCCCAAGGTTTACAACAGTTCAATGATTGCAGTCATCCTATTACTGAAATATCGCCACCACTCTAGGAACTGGCTACTAGATAAGGCATCCTTTATTATATAGTCATTAATACGTTTTATGGGCATTGGAATAACACACCATGTTCCTCCACTATAGTGAAATGTGTTTTTTATAAAACTATTCCTGTAAGCAAAGTTGTACTGTAGGTACGTGAAAGATATTACCAATAAAAAGCAAACAGAAAAAAATAATTTACCATGTATGATTTATGAAAGGAAACTGCGACATAGAGAGAAACTTACTGTTAATTGTTTGTAAAGCCAGTGAATTGCTTGCAAGCTAGTTTGTAAACCACTTTGTATTTTGTATCAGTTATGTAAGCCTTGGAAAAAACAAGCTAGGATTACAGTTTCACATTGATTTTTTTTCCCTTTGAGGTTAAATCAGCCACAGCACTGAATTGTAAAGTCTTACCAGTGATATTAAGAATAGCTAGTCTTAGCACTAAAGTAACTGTCACTTATAAAATTGATAGAGAACACCAACTACTCCTTTTACTGTGTGAAAAGACATTGGATCAGTAATAAGGATGTGTGTTTTAAAATTATCCTCTACTTTTGGCTACAGCTGAATTGAAATAACAGTAAGGATTGCATCTCTCCTTTTCAAACATGGATACCACAATTTCATTGCCGCTACTTGAAAATACTAACAGGAGATGGAAAAGAAGCAGCTGGGGACCTTTAAAAACCTGGGAAATAATTTAAAAAGATAAGTAACTTTTCCTTAGAAGTGTCAAAAAATTTGGAGTGAGTCAAATGAAGACCCACTGTCCAGCAAAAAAAACTCAAAGAAAAGTGGCACGGGACTTGGCATTTCAAAGATGAAAGAGAAGGCAAAACAACATATAAGCGTGGAGCTTTCACAAGTGAAGATAAATTTATTGTATCCAATTATTGTGTTACACCTCATGAAACCAGTGGTTAGCAATAGGTTAACTCTATGCAGCTGAATATTTTTTTACTTTTCAATGAGTATTATTGAAATTAAAATACTACTCTTCCTGTACCATCATAAGAGTAACTTAGAAGTATTTCTAAATTAAAAAACTCACAGGAAACATACTTATTTCTACACTTAGAGGTTTCTGGAGTAGCTAATTTTCCAAATTGATTTACAATACCTAACCCCCCCACATTACTGCTTCTACAGAACTAGTAAAAGATGTATTTGTGTGACCCTGTTTTATCAAATATTGTCAAAACCACTCTGGTTTTGTTTGATTAATTTTATTATTGAGGAAAAGCAAGCTTTTGAAATGTAAATGTCCACATCACCTAAACAGTTGTAGCACATTTCTTTTTCCTGGATTATAAAACTACAGATACTGTTACAGGTGACAATTCCTAAGAGGCAATGGGCTTGGGGCTTTTTTTGTGAATGGAGTTGTCTGAAATGGCATCTATTTCCTGTCCGCTTCAGAGGATATCTAACTTTCATCCATAATTAATCCCTGCAGTGGGCTAATTACACTCATACAAAGCCCATGTTTTCTTGTGATCTCAGTCATAAATGTAATATCAAATGGTTTCACTTAAAGCAAGGTTGGACACATGTACTTGACCTTCTCATTCTATAGTGCTTGGGTATGGAGAGGTTTACCAAAATCTCATCTAAGTCAGACATTTTTAACAGCATGAATTTTTTTAAAGCACTCAGAAACAGAACACAGAAAAGATCTAAGAAAAGATTCCAGTTTACAGAAAAGATGCAATTCATACATGAAACTACCAGCTTTAATACCTGTATTGTCATGCAAATATCACAGCAGACAGCACATCTCTATGAGCTGGCTTCTTTCTTCACAGGCATGAGTTAGAAATTAATTGAAACTACCAGCAAAGAAGAGAAGATTAATCCTATGTCCACAACTTGAGTAATCACCCAAGCAATTTAATATCTGCTTTACAAAATCTCTTAATCAAAAGCATTCATTTGAAGTATTACACACGTTTACATACTACTAAAATACACTTCATGTTTACCTGGACTGATAAAATACAAAGAACATCTCTTAAACTAATCTGAGCTTGCTATTTATCAAAAACTGGTGCATTTTAACTGAAGATCTCATTAGTCTGAAAAATTGCTAATATTTGGGAGTCTAGCAGAGGACTATAGGAGGAGTGCAGAAGGACAAAACATGCTTGCAAGACATTTCAGTATTCCTGAAAGCAGCATCCAGTTTTTGAAAAAACATCATACTGCTTCACAACATGATGTGTGGGATTTATGGGCAATGACATCATAATGTCATCTTGCAGATTATTACTACATCTCTTATGTTGCCAGAATTACTGAGTTTCAATTTTCTCCACTGAGAAAAAGTAGAAGGGTGACAGGACTATTGCCAAAAATCTCGTGATAAATCTTAATTAGAATACAAGCCTTTAGAGCAGAGGTGGGTATACTCCTTGACAGATTAACTTTTTTAATCCCTTGAAATCTTGTCAAGTCTCTTTTAACCTCCTGATTGTCAATTACACGTTCCTACATCCTTTTGTGTGAGGATTATCTTTCTCAATGAACATTTTATTCTCAGTGCCACTAACAATAATAGCAAGTGACATCCACAACACCAATCAACTATTGATTGCACTCCTGAAACAGAAATATTATGCTTTGCACTTAATCTGGAACACAGCAACAAGCTCTTTGCTTTAAAAGCGTCAACCAAAAGCATTATCCACAATGGTATTCTTGCAAGAGACAAGAAAGTATATTTCACGTTTATGCTTCAAGACACAAATGTTCAACGTGTTTAGATTTTGTACTATTTCAAAAGATGAAAGATGTTGAAAATAAATTCAGCCGAATCAGGTGGTGAAGCACAACAACTTCATTTTTGGACTAGTCTTTCTATCTCTGTCTCCCAGACTGGAAAGAAAAAATGTGGTGAACATGAGAAATTACATTATTATTTACAAAATATTTCCACTCTTAGGAAGCCCAATGAGCTAATCACCAATGCTGTACATGTTAGATGAAATTCAAACAGATATCAAAAATTCATAGCTTTGGGATACCAAGGAAAATAATTTGATCTCATGTTAGACAGAGCTGAAGACCTTTATAACGCATGAAGTCATGGAAATACTAGCTGTAATATTAAGCCTGATGTTAAAGCATAAAAAGAGTGTAGGAAGTCACATTTGTATCTGCATACTGCCATTTACCAAGTACGTGTCAGGAATGAGTGAAAGGAATTGACTGAACAAATATTAGTAAGGCAAAGGCTACATTTATCAATTATCTGACTTTCATTATTCTAATTTTAAAGATTTTTAAGTACTGACATAGAAGTAGGATGTCGGTACTTCAGACTTCAAGGACTATTCTAAGGTCCATTCAGGAGTTAAAATCCTGTAGAAATTTCAGGAGGTGGTTTTCTAGCTGCTAAATAATTGTGCTGTACTACATTCACCAGGTAGCTGACCGCACACTGAAGGCCCAGTTGAAGTGACTACACACCCTTTGGCCTGCCTTCTAGTTAAGACTACATACCTTCTGCTCTGGCAGGAGACAGCAACAAGTGGCACTGATGTCAAACAACACGTGGGCAGATTTTGTCAGGCACAGAGCAGAGCCACACATGCTGGGGAGGCAGAGCCCTACACATGGCATTGCCACCAGAAGCAGCCAGCTTCTAGCTGCCCCCGACACTCGGAGCTAAGAGAGATCTGGAAACGTCCATTCTGGACAGAGGAGAGACATCATTATGAACCTAATCCACTGCTTCTTAATTTGAGAGACAGCCACTTCCAAATCCCACCAAGCTTTAATTTTGGAAAAAAAGGATGAAAAGGAGCATGGCTGCTGCCTCCAAATGCATTAGAGACACATGAAACCTCCCCTAAAAGCCCCATGGATTGTTAAAATGAATAGGCAGTCCGCACTTTGCAAGAAGTGGTGTACTTTCTATGGTGCTGGAGACCCTGGCTGTCTTCACAAATTCAGATACAGGCACACAGCGAGCAAGAGCATGAGAACATCGATGTGGTTCTGCTAGGTGCATGGTGCAATCAGACAATGCTAAGGAGCCACACTTAGATAAGACAGCTGGCATACTTTCTCAGAAAGATTTACATAATAGAAGTTTCTCTGCTGTAGATTTTTGCATGGTAGTTTGAATACATTGTGAAAATCTCAGAGTACTTTATTCTAATGATGACAACAGATCAAAAGGAAAACAATTTTTTTTTAAAGAATCAGATATATAAATATATTAATTTACCTCATGGCTTTAATTTGTTGGAAAAGGAAATGGGGTGAGAGCATAGATCTCGCTAACTGTAAAAGTCTGCCACGTATCTGTAGACAGGAAACATGTTCCAACCCCCACACCTCAGTGAAGCTCTAGACATAGCTAAGGTCCCAGCAAAACTGATTGAAGCAGACAGAAAGGGGAAGAGAATGAAGAAAGCCAAAAGTTCTTGATGAAACTCTCAGCGACAATGGCATTACAATACTCAAAATTAAATGTATGTCAAAGAGAAAAACAGTTTCTATAAACATATAATGAAAGTAAAGGTGATTAATGGCAATTAAACTATATTCTCCCTCATGCCTGTTAATTACAATACCTATGCTGGGTATTGTAATAAAAATTCAATTTAAATGGCATTATTAATTAAGTTGTTTTCCTTATTCCTGGCAGTAACTGAGCTTTATAAACAGCAGAATAATGTTAACTTGGCATTGCAATCAAAAAGAAATATTATATTGTTCTTTATTGATGAAGTAAAATAGATTATTTTGATTACAGGTATATTTAGTCATTGCTTTAGTCACAAAATTCAGTTCTATAATTGTCATGGCTGTATATCCATTGTTTCTGGGGAGTGGTTCTGCCCTACTACGACTTCTGCCACTGAACCCAACAGCAAGGGCATCTGGTCCTCCACAATCTGGGAGCATACATGGGTGCCAGCAGCCGTCATACTAAATCCTGAGAAATACGGGAGAACCTCAGACAACAAACTCAGAAATAGCACTGAAGACACAGAAAGTAAATCCCAGTCTACAGAAACAGACAATTTTAGAATTTTTAACGATTACTTAAAACTTGCCTGCAGATAGTTACACACTATCTTTCACACTTTGCATCCTTCTGATGTATCAGTCTCCTCTAATAATGAAATTTGTTTGCTATTTTTCCTGGACACGTCCTTCTTCTCTTTCTACCTTAAAAACTCTTAAGTTGCTTGTTTCTTATTCTCAGGAAGTTTTTGAGATAACTCTGAAGACAGTTGTTCATTATTAGAAATATACTGGCATATAATAAGCTTATTTTTACTAACTTCAGATGATGATAAAACAGTAAAAATTTTAGATGGGCAAAAAACACGAGTGCATATCACAATAATTGCAGAATAAGCACAGTGTAGCTATTTTTATACAGTGTAGAAAGCAGTAATAAAAATGATAAAGGCAACAGTGATAAAAGTAGTCATGTGGCCTTTTTAATGAAATAAAATTATTTTTCCTTTTTTTGTTTGTTTTTGTTTTCTTTTCTTATGACATGTAAATACTTGCTTTATCACAAAGAATAGCTGGCTGGTCTATATTCTCTTGTGCATTCAAAGGATGTTTTATGTTCATAGAAACTTATTTAGCAGACATAAGACAAAATTCATGACAGATACATGCAATTTTTCAGTGTACAACTCTTCAAGCTTAGTTGACTGAATCTGGTATTGTTCAGTCCCAACAATGACTGAGGAAAACTGCTCTCCTTTTTGGTTCAATGTACAGTGAAAATGGCAGTAATTTTTTGTACTGATTGAGACAATGCTAAGACAGTGCCATTGGCAATGGAAAATCAATTGCCAGAGCAACTTATGGAGAGGAAATAGGGGTTCTGATGTCCCCAAATTCTCATTAATTTTATCCAGCTGCTGAATCTACAGAAGAAATAATTACACTACAGAAGAAATAATTAGAACAGTACAAATCAGTTTGTTAATACAGCTGATCAGAGTCTGTGATATGGACAACAACATATTGGAAACAACTCCTTCTGACTGGTCAGTTCTCCATAATTACACAGTGGATTTTTCTGTTAGGAAAAAAATCACATCCAAGAACAACAAGCTCCTTCCCTTAGCAAAACCCAAGTAGACAAGGAACATCCTAAAAAGTGGAATTGAAGGATGGCAGTTATGTATAAAACTTTGACTTGGTGCCCATATTTGACCTAGGAGGTTCTCTAAAGAACTTTCCCTTCATTCATTCACTGCAAATGATGGATGCTGAAGGAGGCAGTAAGCCATGGGGAGACAAAGGACAAAGTTCTGTGTTGTCTCCACATTGTAAAACTGGATTCTGTTTCTGGGTCTCACATGGAGACTCTACCAAGTTGGGTAAAACTATAACGGGTATATAGAAAGAAGTCCAACAAAGGCAACTTCATACTTCTTACTCTTTAATGGCTTACGTTTAATAGTGTTATTCCTAGTCTTCCAAAGAGGAAAAAAGATTCTAAAATCTTCATGTTGGAAAAAAAAGGTTGCTTTTTTCCTTGGTTGCAAATCTGATTACAGACAGAAGTTAAACACACTAGCAGCTTGAAGAAATTCCAGTGTAAACTTCACCCCAAAATGAGGCAGTTTAAACTCTTTACTCCCATTTTTTAATACATTATTTCAGGGAGCTTTTCCTTGAATCTTTTAATTTAAACTAGAGCTATTTTTAATTCCTGTCTTCTCTATGTTGCTGCACTATCTTTTGGTTCAGCACTTGCATGTTTCTGTTACTTTACTTCTTTCTCAACCATTTAACAGTAGATGCAGCCTCTAAGCAAAAGACCAATATTTTCCACAACTCACATCTATTTTCTCTAAAAATTAGCAGTTCCAATTGACATGAACAGTAAGCTTAAATATTTTGTACATTGCAGAATGGTAGAGAGAGACCACAAGGGCTAGAAAAGCAAGAATGCATAAGAAGACTTTCCTTTACACTGAAATAACATTTTCAATTCCTTGTGATCCCCAAGACTGCATTAAGTGGCTTTAGAGTGTAGTGTTTGCTCTGGTCTCTACCCATGCTGACACTCTCTGCTCTCACCTCATCTTTGCAGACTTTGTAAACGTAGGAGTCTTTCCTGTCACAGTGATGGAAGAAGTGCAAGACACACCAGACTCTTGATGCAGCTCCTTCCTCTGGCTGGGCTAATTGACGGAGCAGTAATTGACTGAGCAGTTCTGCAAAGGCAGACATGAAGTCTAGCAAACTGTCTCTTCTGCCTTATGTCGCCTGAGCAGAGGCAGCGAGATCTCAAGTCACTTTCTCTACCCCATACTCACTGTAACTAAAATAAGCCTAGGCATGACATTTCATCTCTCTGCATTTCTGAGAAGGGCCTGGTTACACCTTCATTCACTGGAAGAGTGGTCTATTAGTCCTTCAGTCTACAGCTGCCACAGTCACACAATGGACATCAGCCACACTACCTTCTTTATCAATGTGTACTGTCATATTTTGCAGCAATCATGCTGCAAAATGGGTGGTTTTCCCAGCTCTTGACAGTTATGCTTCATACTGAATTCCTTCTTTCATGCAAATGCTACAAGGCTGCAGGATTTTCATGCTTGTGGCAACACATCTCTGTGAAGTACAAAACAAGTCTCAAACTGACTATACAAACATGACATGCCACCTCAGCTGCTGTAAACATCAGCAGAGATGTCAGACCACTGTATTGGAGGCATGTCACAGGACGCTAGAGGTCACACAATACTGCAATCCTTCCCTCTTTTTTATGTTACATTCAATTTCCTACTCAGTCATTTCCCTTTCACACCTATATTATGAAACATGTCTCCTCTGAAGACAGGCTAAGCGAGTTTGGGTTATTCAGCCTGAAGAAGAGAAAGCTCTGGGAAGACCTTACAGAAGTCTTCTATTACCTAAAGGGGACCTGAAAGACACCAGGAGAGGGACTTCTCACAAAGACAGGAGGAAGGAGAATGGCTTTAACTGAAATAGGACAGGTTTTGATTAGTTTTAGGACGAAATCCTTTACTGTGAGGGTGGTCAGACAATGGAAGAGGTTGCCCAGAGAAGTCGTGGATGCCCCATCCCTGGATGTATTCAAGGTCAGGTTGGATGCTTCTTTGAGCAGTCTGGTATAGCACAAGGTGTCCCTGTCCATGGCAGGGTGTTTGGAACTAGATGATCTTAAACATCTGTTCTAAACTAAACCATTCTAGGATTCTATGAAATGGTTATCTAAGATGAAGGAGTGCTTCCATCTTACATTAACGACTTCTACTGATTTATACTTAGATGGCCTATTAAATGGAGAATATTTCTGATATTACATCTGGAGAGATGGGAAAACCACATATATGAATGAGTGCAATCCATTCGTGATTTTATGGACACAAAGTTCTCTAGAGAGCATCACTGAGTGCTGAATTTTACATTTAGATTGCTGAGTTAGCTGAAATATGTGTAATATCACCAGTAGGCATTGAGCTCCCTATTGACTAAGGGCAGAGGAAGGCTGTTGTACATTGTTTATTTCAGCAAGGATGTGAGTTGGCGTGCACCCATGAAATGAAATGTTGTACAGCTATTCTTTTTTATTTTTTACAGGGTATGTGAATAAATGATGTGTGGAGCTGAAAGCTCTTGCTCACTGGAAAGCTAGGTTCTTTTACCCGAATACAGGAATAGAGTGCATTAGACATGCTTATATTTCTTAATGTGCCTATGGGAGAAATAATCCGGTACAGCTATCTTCCCGTGCCCCTCAGATTCATAAGCAATCTGGCTCTTTGGGGCTAGCAAAGTGTAGAGCTCAGCTCACAATCAGGTCTCCAGTGTTTTCCTATATCTATATCTGTTTTTCTCAGCTCCTGACAGTGATACTTCATGCTGAATTCTTTCTTTCATATTTATGCATTTATTTAGTAGCAGATGTTTACTGCTGATGATTTGTGAGGCAATATTACAGAGACTGAGAACAATTAATGTGTTTTATAAGTCGGATTATTTCAATCCCACTTAAAAAAAGATCTAGTGTCAAAACTTAACTCTGAACCTCAGTTTTAAAATCCTTGCACATTCACACAAAATAACCACAAATCCAGTGACTGAAGGAGGCTGAACAGCAGTGGCAAGCCCTACATTTGCATATATGTCTTTTGCTCTTTGGGGCTGGCAGCAGAGGTGGAAAGGATGCCCAGGAGGCTCAGCTTCGCTGGGTCAGAGGGCAATTTCTCCAGCGACTCAGCGACCCAGTTTCTCGCACTGTTCACAGGAGTCTCAACCAAGTAAGAACTACTTCAAAGGCTCTATACAGCTTACGCTGTGTCTCGCATTGAAATGCAACAAGCTTGTTTGAACAACGACGAAGATTTAAGGATCTTAATGCCTTCTAGGCTCTATTATTAATTTACGCTGATTTTAAAAAGAAGAAAGGAAAGAGATTTTGACTCTCTTCTATTTTATTTCCTTGACTCCCTAAGACTCTTAACTTGTGTGCAACCAATAACAAAAACCAGACCATTACAAGTATATTTCCATAACTGTGGTGACCTAAACTTCGAATTAACCAATCAGTTAAAATAAAGACTTTGAAGACCATTTACAGACTCAGAGATGAAAAAATCTGCAATCTGGACGAAGAGACAGAGGAAGGTAGGAGTACAAAATGATCCTGTTCCGTTCCCTTATTAAAGTCAAGGACATTTTCTCATAGCCAAGCACCGCTCCTATTAACAGCCAAAAACTCAAATTATATAATATTTATACTCAACATTTATGAAAATAAAAAATTAACGAGATGATGAAATAAAGGATATCTTCTAAAATAAAATTTGGGAAATGGAATTTACCAAACAAATAGAGAAAAATTACAATAATTAAAAATAAACAACCCACAAGAGAAGAAGAAGTCTACATCTTCACTGCACGTTTTCCGTTTTGAAAATTATTTTCCTTAGTTCGCAATCAAACATCTGTATTAGACTTTTGTTCTAGCTCTATACACAAACATACACGTATGTAATGATGAAATAAGTGATAGTTAGCATTCCAAAAGAGTTTATTAGCAATATTTCAGCTAAATGAGAGCAAAAGAGGTCCAAAGAAATGCTGCTAACTATATTCACATCATGGAACCTTAACAGCCTACATTTTACACACACTTTTATAAGCAGTTGACACAACAATTTAATTGTAGTCCAAATACTTCTCTGAAGTTAGTTCACTGACCATCAAGCTACAAGCTACAGAATGCTTGCAAAATATTCAAATTTTCCAATTTCTCTGAACAATTGGGACTTTTCATTAAATCCTTGTGGCTTTTACTGTTACCAAAGACTTTGCTAGTTTAAGGTTAGTATGTCACAGTCCATATACAATCCATCAGACAGCACTGTTCATAGTGCCAATATAAAAAACGGGACTCACCTATAAAGTAGGACAGCAGTATTGCCAGCAGCACTGAGACTCCTACAGCACAGAGTGCAGTACATTTCCAGCTACAGTACTTTGAAGACTTCTTGAATTTAAAAGCACTTCTGGATAGAGTGTTCCTAGGTAGTGGCCGAGTAGGAGGGGAATAAACAGAGCCGGATGCCATTGTGTACCCTGGTGTTGCAGTACTGAACAGCGGTGTGGTCCCTGTTCCTGTTTTGAATAGGAAATGCCTGTGAAAGAAAGAGCATATGGTAAAGTATAAAAGTATATAAAACTGGAGCTTTATCATAACTCTTGTTTGAAGTTGCCTATTTTTCAAATAGCTAACAACATCCAATCTACAAAGGGTCATAGAAGCAATAACTTGTCACAACACTCAGACATAAATAGACACGTTCCCTTTACCTAAAGACCAAAGCCCCCCAAACATTAGTAATACACTGGTGTCCAGACAGGAAACAGAACTACCCAAAATACAGTGTAGCAGGCAGGAAGTCTTTCATAGTTTATCCAACAAGTAGGGACAGGCTTTCTGCTGCTGTTTATTTGTGTTGGCTTCTGCTACAGACGACAGGGAACTCCATTAAAAAGTCAATAATGAGCAATGTGACTGCAGCCCACACTACTAGGCACAGCTTTCCTGGGTTAAGTACAAGGAAAACACCAATCTCCCAGTTACAAACTTTTGGCAACTTTTCCAAAAATAGTCAGTTAAAAATATTTTTTAAAAAACCGTCTCAAGTACTCAGTTCACTAATTCACATCTTCTTGCACATAATTTTACCATAAAAAGATATGATTAAGCAGCTAGTTACAGCCTAGGAGAAGTATTCTTATGAAATATATTTATTAAGTGTTCAAGAACACCAAAAACCAGCCACAGATATGAAAAGGAAAGACAAAGTTAAGATGTACTGTGAGTTACCAGTAAACTTGTTTTCTTTCAGTTAAAATCTCCAAAGGAAATATTACTCCCTGAGCTTCTCTATGGTAGAATCCTTTAATTTTAGTTCATGCAATCATAATTACTTTGAAAGAGCCTCTCAGCATGGCATACTCTACCTGGAGTTTTTCTCCCGAAGAACATACACAACTCTATGAACAACAAAACCTCAAAGAAAGATCTTTGCACCAGGTGTGTCCCACCAATTTGTTGTGTTGGCAACTCTGTAGCATATGGCTTGCCCAGTCCTAATTAAGCACTGCAAAAGGAATACATTATATCTAAAAATGCTAAGAAAGCATACGGTGGAGACTTTGAACTTACCAACCGCACAGCTAAATAGAACCAGAAAGGTGTTTGGGTTTTGCCATAGCTAAGAGACACTCATGAATTGCTGATACCCAAGTCCTCCTGAGCGTAAGCGCACGCCTACGCTGTATTTGCCTACTGCCTGTCACCTATACAGCATGGGTCAGAGGATCCAGCACCAACTGAGCTAGCTGTGCAGGGGAAAAGCTTTACTAATTACACCATGTGGCACTGTGAACTGCTTCTTAGATGATGGGACTTTGATTCTCTGGGACCCATGCTTGGATTCTTGCATAGTAATGGACCAATTTACACTGTAGAGGCACTATAAATTAATTTGCTCCACTGCTGCCAGAGAAAAATAACAGCAGTTGATAAGATTTGTTGTTTACAGGTGATTTTGCTAGGGGGAGTTAACAGATAAATTAAAACATCTTGGCATAGGCCCTCTACTTGAAAATATTTGCATTACAAACATGATTCCATGAAATATTTGACATAGGGTTACTTCATTCTGAACAATATTAAACTTGATAGCAGCAACAACAGAAGGATATGCACTAGATCTACTGATGCACAACAGCACATCCCCAATTTTTTTTGGCTTCTGAGTTCAGAGTATAACCAACATTCTCAAAAGACAAAGCCCTGGTGGCTTAAACCCTGTCTAAGAAGGTCCTTCATTAAAAGTCGTGACATTTTCAATGTAGCAAACACCAAAACAATAACTAGCCCTATGTAGAAATGTTTACAACAGCATTACTCTGATTGTACAGATTCACAGAATCATGTATATTCATTAAGTCCCGATAAAGAATCTTATCCACTTGACCTTTACTGCTTTTCCATTCCTGGCTACATATGGTAAATGCTATGTCCAGGTATATTTAACAAACAGTGTCTACACAGATCCCAAGAAAATGCAAAACACGAAGGTAGCTGTTTCCCTTTCCATGTGCAATGTGTACCATTTTGGGGGACAGAAGGAAGGCCATACAGCAGACACAATAATACTCCTCCTATATATCAGCTTCCATGTTAAAAATAAGTTGTCTGACCACCTGTAATTTTCACATCCTCCTTCTCTTGCTGTTAGACTCAACGGACTAAAAATGGAAATAGGCATTATACAATCACTTGAATAGAACTCCATATACTTTAAGCTTTAACAAAATAGTGCAATAAAACAGTCCACCATAGATATTTTCCCTTTTTTTTTTTTTTCTCTAAGAAAATGAGAATTGATGTTGTCTTCGGTAGACCACAGACTACTAGAGACTGTAATCCATATTCTCACAGCCTTTGAGGAGTTAATCCCATAGATAAACTCAAGAGATGACCATGGTGATGTGAACTGTCATAACTCTCACAGTCCACCTCAGGCATCAAGGTAATGAAAAAAAAAATTAACTTTTATATGTGAATCTTAGAAAAATTTAGGTTGGAAATGACCCTTAAGATCATTGAGTCCAACTGTTAACTCAGCACTGCCAAGTTCACCTCTAAACCATGTCCCTAAATGCCACATTGACACATTTTTGAAATATCTGGAGGAATTATGACTCAACCACCTCCCTGGGCAGACTGTTCTGAAGCTTGACAACCCTTTCGAGGATGAAGTTTTTCCACCCCTGGTGCAACTTGAAGCCATTTCTTCTTGTCCTATGGCTTTTTACTTGTGAGAAGAGACCACCAACCTGCACCTGGCTATAGCCTCCTTTCAGATGGTTGCGAGAGCAATATCACCCCCCAAGCCTCCTTTTCTCCAGGCCAAACAACCCCAGCTCGCTCCCTCAGCCACTCCTCATAAGGCTTGTGCTCCAGACCCTTCATCAGCTCCACTGCCCTTCTCTGGATCTGCTCCAGCACCTCAATGTCCTCCTTGCAGTGAGGGGCCCGGAGCTGAATACAGCACTCAAGGTGTGGCCTCACCAGTGTCGAGTACAGAGGGAAGATCCTTCCCTGGTCCTGCTGCCACGTTATGTTTGATACAGGCCAGGAAGCCATTGGCCTTCTTGGCCATCTGGGCACACTGCTGGATCATGTTCAGCTGCTGTCAACTAGCCACTCCAGGACTTTTCTGCAAGACAGCTTTCCAGCCACTCTTCCCCCAACCTGTCACGCTGCAGGAGGTTTTTGTTACCCAAGCACAGGACCCAGCACTTGGCCTCATTTAACCTTATACAACTGGCCTTTGATCCAGCCCAACTGGCCTATTGATCCAGCCTGTCCAGATCCCTCTGTGGAACCTTCTACTCTCGAGCAGACCAACACTCCCACCCAGCGTGGTGTCTCTGTGAACTTGCTGAGGGTGCGCTCAATCTCCTCATTAATAAAACACTGACAAAGACTGTTGATAACAGATAAAGCATCACCAGCTGGGCAAGGGAGGGGATTGTCCTGCTCTGCTCTGCACTGCTGCAGCCTCACCTTGAGTATTGTGAGCAGTTTTGGGCACCACGGTGTAAGAAGGATATAAAGTTATTACAGGGCATACAAAGGAGGACAAGGAAGATGGTGAAAGGCCTTGAGGGGAGGCCATATGAGGACCGGCTGAGGGCACTTGGTTTGTTCAGCCTGAAAGAGACTGAGGAGAGACCTCATTGTGGTCTCAATTCCTTGTGAGGGGAAGAGGAGAGGCAGGCACTGATCCCTTCTCTGTGGTGACCAGTGACAGGGCCCAAGGGAATGGTCTGAAACTGTGTCAGGGGAGGTTTAGGTTGGATATCAGGAAAAGGTTCTTCACCCAGAGGATGGCTGGGCACAGGAACAGACTCCCCAGGGAAGAGGTCATGGCACCAAGCCTGACAGTCTGGCAAGTGTTTGGAAAACACTTTTGGGCACAGGTGTGACCCTTGGGGATGGTCCTGTGCAGGGCTGGGAGTTGAACTTGATGATCTTTGTGGGTCCTTTCCAACTCAGCTTATTCTGTGATTCTGTGAAATTAAACAGGGCTGGTCCCAACACTGAGCCATTGGGAACACCACTCGTGACTGGCCACCAGCTGGATGTAACTCCATTCAGCACTCTCTGGGCCCGTCCATTCAGCCAGTTTTCTACCCAGTGAGGAGTATACCTGTCCATGCCAGGATCAGCCAGTTTCTTCAGGAGAATGTGTGGGAATTCAGGAGTACGAATTCAGGAGTGTGTTGTCTTAGGTAGCTCACAGCACAGATCCTCACTTTAAACTATTCACCTGTGCTTTGAATCCCATGAATACAATGCCAGCATGGTTGCACCATCTGGCTGAACGCTGAGGGAAAAATAATGACAGAAAAGCCAGTCTGGCATCTTCATGTGGGTTAAGAAAATTTGTTTGGATCTCTCTATTTCTAATGAGAGGAGTTACTAACAAAGTTGTCAGAGACTCTCCTGCTACATTAACTCCGAGTGATAAGTATTTAAAGTGTAATACTATCAGACTTGCACATCTTGTCTGCCTCACTGAGCCATGCCAAACTGTTCCTATGAGACTCTTAGAAGGATATGGTATCTGACAACAAATCCAGGCTGCTTCCAGATAATGCTGAAATTCTTATGCTCTTGAAATAGAATCCATCCACTAATGACTTTAATTATGTATCTATCTATCTATCTATCTATCTAACTTGTCTTTCCAAACTATGGAACACAAATAGCTAATTTCTAAAGCCTAAACTGTTTGTACTACTTGACCAGGCACTGACTTACGGGAAATTACACTATATTTCATCTCACAGGGAGCTTATAGCATCTGCAATAGTTTATCTTCCCTTCAAAATTGATCACATAACATGCACTTGCTAGATCTTCACGTAAGCAGCACTTTAAATATTTTATTAAGCTATGAAGTACAAAAATCCAGTGAATCATGCTAATATTGTACAAGATAAGCCAGTTCTGTTTTATTAAATAATTAATTCAACTTTTAAAGCAAATAATATTCTACTTTTACATTTATTCAATATATATTTCTTCCAACTTATTCAATAGATGTTGCTGTTAAAAAGTGCAGTTAATCTTAACATTTTAGGTGGGAAGGATTCAGTACCTAACAAATTCAAACTACAGATGGTAGCAAAATGCAAAATTATGCCATAAACTAATCCTCGGATGCAAAGAGAGCTGGGAAGTACCCTTATTTCACAAATGGTGGGCATTTCACCTAAGCTTCTGACCTTACAAGAAAAGACAGGAATACAGCATCAAAAACTTTAAAGCTGTCAGCTCAGAAAACAGAAGCATGTGAATAAAAGTAAAATAATCATACTTTTAATTTAACTCAGTATTCTTTGAGCACCAAGTGCTGGTGTGCACTGGCTGACATGCAAATGGTTTCTCCCTTCTCATGCTGGTGTGTGGGGAGAGGATTCACAGCAAATCAGATTTTCTTTGTGCTGCCACTTCCTCAGTGGAAAATAAAACTGAAGCATTCTCTACTAAATTCAGTAAATGGGAAAACAGAAGGGGCAAAAGAAGTGATAAAAACTATCCATGAGTTTGGCAGAAAGATTAAGTTAACTGAAAACTGTGTCTTTATAGAAATGGAGATAAATTATCAAAATATTCAAGGACAGTAAGACTTAGCCCAAAAGCACAAGTAGTTTTGATATAAGATAGCCAGGTGTCCAGCAAAGGAAATGTGATTTAGAATAACTTTCTTCACGAAAGGATCTATGACAAGAACTTTTGACCGCAGTTTAGAAGAAAATGGATACTATGCATCAATGAATGCAATATTACATAAACATGTCCAGAAGGCCCTAGACTCCAGACTGCCAGAAGCTGAGATATTATATAAATAAACTATCACCAAGCAAAAAGGAATATTACACATTACTTTATAAATAGACTGGTCTCATTTTGAATTGAGTTATCGCATAAATTTAACATTCCTAATATAATTTTTACATTAGATATGTAACTTTTTTTTAGCTTATGCTGAAATTGCTTCACCTTGCTTAAGAATAATTTCTCTAATTTTGGTCATCATATATATATAATGCTTTGCAATACTTGGAAGACGTGAAAAAGCCTACCTTATAATTTCAAAAAACTTCTTTGGCAGCTTTCTTGTTCTGTTTTAAATTACTTCATACAGCACAACCCTGCCAATAGAGTGCTGAATCACATGGCAAGTATGTCACACTGTATTAAAAATCATAGAGGACTTTTACAAAATTTGTACTAAATATGGAATTGTGAATAAGGCCTAGCAAAATTCTACTGAACTTCTCAAAGTATATCAGAATATGCATGGTATTTCATCATGCTGCCAGTGAGATTGAACAGCAGCTATTGTCATTTTGTGTAACACTATTATTTAGTTGACGACTGCTATCACAGAATAAAGGTTAATATTGCTAGGCCTTATGCATAAACAACAACTAAACACACCTCATTTTAAGAGCTATTATACCACTGATCCAGAATAAAACTGTATTTAGAATACATGTGTTTAAAAACCCAAAATCCTTCCATCCGACATCTTCGGATTTTGTGTATCATTGTACACTAACGGTGCCTGAAAAATATGGAGGAGAATAAATCTAATTTGGACATGTTTCTGAATAGAGAAATTCCACTGTGAGCCACAGTAAAAAATGTCCTAGTGCCATTGCAGTATAGGTTTTCTTGCAGTGCTGTCTCCTATACTGTCCTAAATGCAATGTTTGGTCAGCTCCATGACAATCCAGTTAGGGATACATGGCTCTTCAGACCATTACAGCCCACCACTAGAAGACAACCGAGGAAGAACACCTCTAACACTCAGAAGACTGCACTACAAAAGGCATCCAATGTTAGAAATGATCTCTGGCCTGTCCTTCTAATGGAGGTGTCTGTCTAAAAACCAGTATAAGGGATAGAATTCCTGAAAGCACATGCAGTTAGTTTGGTAGAACTGCAGAAAGTTAGGTCACTGCAAAAATTGTGGAGGAAGAGGTAACTGATGCAATAGAGAACAGTTACATGCGCAATCTGTGTAAAACTGTAACCAAATAAGCAGAATCAGGAATTACTGTAGTAGGGTAGACCACCAGGAACAATACCCTGTCTGAAAGTGGCCAGTACAAAGGGAGAGGATGAATGCCTTCCAGTCTACTCATTCACTAACAGCTTGCTCTTTCTCTAAACAGTCCAAACTCATGCTCTCACTGATGTCTTGTGGCATTTTATTCTGTAGGCTAAACACGCACTGCATCAAAATGTATTTTCTTCTATCAATTTCAATTTAAATTCAACTGATTATTCCCTTGTTCTTGTATAATGAGTATGTACTGTTTGCCCCGCAGTGCACAAAGACAAATTTTTATAATACTACTGTTTGATTCACTGTATTTTTAGGGGAAAACACACAAAAGCATTAAGAAGTAATTGCCTAAAGCAAAAAAGCAAAACTTAGTCTTTTTATGGGTCAGGCAAAGGCAACTGTGGAGATGAGGGAAGCTATTTTCAGATACCTGTTGTTTCAGTGCAGAATAAATCAAAACTGACATTTGGAAGTTGACAGAATAGGAAGTGACTTGAGGAGAGGTGAAAGAGGAAAGAAAAACTATCCCTAACATTTTTGCATTTGGTTCTTTTACCCCTAGGTACCAAATACCACCAAATATTTAGATATATCTGGGGCTCTAAAAATTTCTTTCATGCAAGCAAAAGTCCACTAATCTGTTTTATTTTACTAATCTATTGCCCTTGGAATTTGAGAATAATCCTGGACACAATAGCTATCACCAGCACACGAGACCACCGTTGGCTCAAAAGATCACTGCATTTTCTGGACTCTTCCAGCTAAAGCAATATAATTCAGTTTTCTGTAATCATAAATTAAATATTTTATGAATTGAGCACACCACTTTCTACACTGTGGAGCACAGGTTAATTTTCCCCTCCAAACCAACTCAAATCTGCCAGTATCTAACTCTATTAAAAATTATCTATTTGCCTCTAAGGTATGTTGAATCTGTGGACATTATTACATGAATTAACACAATTTTAAGCAAGCCCAGGTAAAATGCCTTATGCATTCTGTTAAGGTCCTCAATATGTTAGCCTGGATTCACTCCAGGGTAAAAGAGGTAATATCTACACCTCAGACACTTACAAACAGAAACACATCAATTGTGTTCTCCTAGAGGCTCCAGAGGTGGAAAAAACTTCTATCAAATCCACTTTGAGTGAATGCAAGTTCAGAGAAATGTAAATTTTAGTGAATTTATGTTTTGGTGACATACTTATGTATCAGGACCAATACTTCAGGACACCTGACTCCTCTGCTTAGAATTCAATAGTACCCCTAATGACCTGGGTTTGAAGTTTAATATAATGGTATTGTTGAATTCCTAGGAATAAGAACTGTTAACTATTCTGTTTTGTAATGAACACAACTGTGATGATTGCTCACTTGAACCAAAAATAAACCACCAGATTTTGCCCCTCAGATGGTCCCAATTCATAATGCACCTATCTGGAGACAGAAGCGATCAGTAATTCTGCTTTTCAAAAACATAATGGAACCTTCTACAACAGTTTGGCAGCACCATGAGGCCAAGGTAAGCAAACAAGACGTAAGGGTAGCTACAACTTTATCTTTTTATTTTTCTGATGTTTCAAATGGGCAGAACATACTTTCAGACAGAACAGACTTCTAAGGTTTGGGAGCTCAAGCTCAAATACATCATCACTGACACATGCAGAGATAGTGCGTGCCTATCTCTGTGTGAAGACCTAGCAGTTTATTTGCCATTTCCAAACAAAGAGACCAATTAATCTTAAGAAAGTTAAAGAGAGGAGGCATAATTCCAGCTGCAGCTATTTTAGTTTGCTCCAACTTCTTTATTTCAGATTTTGTATTTGTCTCTCCCTGACTTTTCTTAATGCAAACCAGCTGAATTTTTCCCTCCTGGGAATGGGCTATCATGCTTTTTTGTTTGTTCAAAAAACCCCTACGAGATACATTAACTGTCAGAATGAGAAGAAAACTATTAAATGTGTACGAGACAGTGGTCCAGGATTGCAATCAATCATAGTACTGCACCTCCTGACTGGTGTGCCCTCTCTCTGCTGACAGACCCTATTCATGCTGGATTGAACTGGGTTCTCTGAGAGAGACCATGACCCTCACCTGCCACCTGACATTAGAGAGCTCTGCCTGATTCACTAATGGATAGATCACATCAATAAATATGATTCCCTGCACTGAGTTGAGGAAACAGATAGAAAGAAAAGATTAATCTCTGACGACTGACATTATAGGAAAGATGTAAAAGATAACAGAAATTACTGGCTAGGTTTCATGTTAACTCTGGTTCATTGATGCATGAGATAAGTGTTCCCAGCAGGCTCTAGCAGGAATTGAATTTTTGTTTCTCTGTGAACACTTTATGCCTGTCTTCATCTTCTTTTAACATTCTTCTGAGATGAAACCTTGTAGCTGGTGGTGTTTGCCCTTAGCACAGGCTTATGACTGACTTCCACAGAACCATATGGCTGCATTTAACATAACTTCAAGCCAGCACAGAAACTGTGTTATGCTGTGAATTTGTCTTAGTTTATTTTCTGGGCAGAACTGCAATCAAAAAATTGCTTAGGAAGAGATAAAAGTGAACTTTCCCCTCCTTAGGGTCAGTCTTAATACTATCACGTTCCTGGAAAAAGCTCCAAGATCACAGCATATGAACTAACGATCCAAGTTTGGAGTAAAGCAAGAAAGAAGACAGCTATTATCCATATGCAAAAACAGAGGAAACATCTGTGGCAAATGGAGATAAGCCTCTTCTACCAGCTTATTCAAATGTTTCAGAAAAACACTTTACATATGGTAACACTTGCTTGACTCTGGAGGGGTTTACACCAAAGATCCGCCTTCTTTGCAAAGTGAATACTGAAATCCAAGAAAGAACAAAAGTTCTACTAGGGCTAAACTGTCTTCCTTACAGCTTGTGTGTTCTTTCACGTCTGGCCCCTGCAGGCTACAGCTCCACTGCTGGCTGCGGCTGGAGAAGGACTGGAGAAGTCAGGCATAGCAACTGGCAGCTGAAGCTTCAAAGAGCAATTCAGACAACACTGTGCGCCAGTGTGTTGTGAAAGTCACTGAGACATGGTGACAAATGCTGACAAAAGCTCCAAACTTCTTTTCCTTTGGTGAGTTAGAGTATATCCCTCTGCATCACCCCCGCCTTCTTGGCGGTACAAGAATATAGTGCTACAGCATGCAGAGGTCACCTACTATCCTATTATCTCTTTCTCCAAACTCAGATTCGAGCTGCTAGTTCTGGACCCCAGAAAAGGAGGAGTTAATTTCTGCACATCTAGGATCAAAAGAACCAGAATAATCAGATGGTTCTGCCAAGCCTGCTCCTTTGTGCAAGATGAACAAGGGGAATAAACAATGTTAAGCCACACTTTGCAGAAACGAGCAAGAGAACCCAATGCAAAGGATGCCTCGTGCTGGGTGAACAAGGAAAGGAACCTGGCTCAGTTGTAGTTACTCACTGTTCATTGCAGAGCTGTCCCATTACTTCTCAGGTCTGAGTGAAATTAGTTTTACGTATTGTTGAAAAAATATCAAGTAGCTCTGTTGCCTCACAGGCTTCCTCTGGATCTCTCAGAAGACTAGTACTTACAGAGATTTCCACCTAGACTACAGTAAGTGACTTGGCTCTTGATATTGTTGGTGATGTTCACTTCTGAAGGAGGCAGCAGTTGGGAGTGAACTTGGTAGCCCTTTCCTGCTCTTTCTGATACTGAATTCAGTATTTCTGATACAATATTCCTACAATTGTAGCTCTCCTCCCTCCAAAGGGAGAGCACAGAAAAGCATCTGAATTTTGCTGAGGACCTGAAATGCTTATGTGAGCAGTAAGGATTTATATTACAATTCCTTATCTTCTCTACTCTACTGGAATCATGTCCTTACCAAGATAGAGACAGGAAAAGTTGTCTCTGAGATGAAGCATTCTAACCTTAGCCAGTTCGTATCTTAAATATTGAGCAAGTTACATTTTCCAGGCATAAAATCAAAGAAATGTGGAGCATAACTACCCCTCCAAACTTTTTACTACCCTTGCTGTCTTCATAAAGTTGAAAGAGAACAATTGCTCTAAATGTCTCAAAAGGCACATGAAGACGATTTCAAAAAGAAATGTGGTTTATGAGAGACCCAGAGCTGCATTATGTACCCAAGGATTAATTCAGAAGTTGGAACAATGGCTGAAATTTTTTCTGGACTGACTGAGCTACTGGACATTTTAAAAGAAAATAAAACCAGAGGGAATTTAAAGAAATGAAGTGTTATTCTGCCAGTGACTGATAGGAAGTGATTCTGCCTCAAGCTGCAAGCAGGCTGAAAATTCCACCATAAAGGAAGCTGTGAAGTTAAGCTCATTTACTGATGTCCATAGCTGTGTTTCTCTGGCAATTTGGAGTCTATGATAACTCGTGATGAACTCTGTGCTGCCACTACTGTGGTATAAGCAGTCACTCACACAGCTAGAGTCATGTCACTGCAGCGACAGCATTGTCATAACCTCTGAGTTACAGTTACTATGACCAACTTGGCAACTGTACACAGGCATGTGGTGCAACAGTCATTCTTATTTTCCAGTCATTGTTCCTTGGTGAAAACTTGAATACTATAGTCTCTCATATGCAACATGCCAAGTTTCATAGAACTGAGAGACCACCATTCACAGATTCAACAAGGCAGAGGGTTACATCTTGTGCCCAGAGGAGGGTGACGCTTTATCTTGTATGGTACTCATTTCCACACACGCCTTTTTGCAGCTGGACTTCTCTTTGTGCAATCAGCATTTTCAGAGATGCTGAATACAGGCTCTATACAGTTATCCAGGATTTTGTTTTGCCATGACATTTGGTATTGCTTCCTCACCTGTTTGAATGCAACAGAAAGAATCTCCAGAATCTCTTAATATTCCCTTCTGGTTCAACTTGAGCTGCATTTTTTGGGATGGCAAGCTCAGCTGCAGCCAAGCAACAATAGAAGGAAGCTTTTAATTTTGTAAGTTTTGTGTGCTAGCTTTATCATGTTGATGATAGTTTTTTACTAAAGTGTTAACCTGTGATTTTATTTAATAAAGTTTGAAGAAACTTTAGAAATCATATTGAAAGTTTTGTTATCTGCTTAGGCCACCACAGATAGAAAATCTTTGGTTTGATTATTTCAGGCTTCTGGCACTAGTAGAGCATATGCCAGCAGCCAAGGTTTCTCACCATGTTGAGTCTGTCCTATAGGTGATGAGGTGCATGGAATACAAAAGGATTTCACAAATAATCACAAGCAGTAAATGACAAGAAATTATCTTGGTTTTCAGCCTAAATACTCAGCTTCTAGTCCTCTAGCATTTTATCTAAGTGCTACCTTGTGTAACCAACCAGTCTCAGTATCTCCTTATGGACTACTCCATCTACCCACTGGACACCCACTCCTATCTCCTATGCTTTTTGTACCCAGTCTTTTTCAGTTTTCTCTTCTACCACTATTAAGTTTAATACAGCATACCCTAAACTCAGCTCTCCTGAACTTTTTCCCCAACAGATGACAAAAATCCCCAATGAACCTCCTTGCAAAGAATTACTTCTTAAATACAACAGGAAGTTTTCAAACCCCAACCCTGCAAAAATATGAAGTTTTCAGAAAATGAGGAAATAATAGAAAATAAAGAATATAGAAAAACATAGAAATAGAAAATACTAGCAAGCTTTATCTATAAATAATATGAATACAGAGATTCACTGATAGTGAATCTTACATATTTTCATATTTTGACATCTAAGTAACTTGGAGAATAGGACTATCAGGTTAGGTAAAAGGAAAACAGGCTTCTTACTTCATACTACGCTGATATTTCAACAGGTAAATTAATATATGTTTACATATTATAAAATGTACATGCCAATGATACACGCCACTAAAATACATTGAGATTTCCACCTATTTTATAATAATTAATGTACTATGAACACATCTCTTGAAGCTATAAACAACTATACTTTAGTTCTAGGCCTATGAATGATTAGAATTTCTATATAAAATGTCTATTTCTATAATCATTCTTAACACTAAAATTGTCAAATTCATTAGATTAATATTCTTTCTGTAAGCCATACAAATGAAGAAATAGTGTATTGTAATATAATACACACATGACATGAAAACAAAGAAACAAATATATAATGATTCTAGCTGTGACACAGTATATTAGTGACATTGATAAACTGAATTTTCATGCTGATAGCATGTTGTAGTCTCAAATCTATTGTGCTTTGGAACTGATGTATTATTATCTCTGGAAAACTTTCACACCAGGAGATGAACCCCGCTAGCATAATTTTAAAAATGAAAGGATTACAAACCAGATAAATTTCATTGTATTGCTACCTGAATTAGTATAAAGTATCAGAAATTTCATATAACATAGTCCATTTGCTAAAATACTTACATTTGTTGATTCCATTACAAACATACAAAGCATAAACCAGGCATGGTTCTATTAACTCTACTACAACATTTATGCATCTGAACCAGTATTGTATGGTAATTATTCTACAGGGAACAATATTATTTGGGTTCGTTCTGTTTTAATACAGGAGGCTTACGTTTTTACTTTGAAGAAAATGTATTGGGATCTCCTGGCAAATATCTGCAGTATCTTTGAGTTTGCTGATAATGATTGACTAATTGAATTTAACATACCATTCTCTTCCTGCTGTTGATTTTAATTTGTGGCTAAGTGAAAGCTTAAGAGTTTTTGGGAGAAGCAGATCAATGTATTGTGTCAATATATATTACAGATTAATTAGTGGGCAGCTGCAGATGTCCTAATTTAATCAAATAGCACATTTTCACTTTTATGAAATTAGGAGTTACCATTAACAAAACAGAATTTGGACACAAACATCTGATTTTTAGCGGAATATAAACAAGCCAACAAAAAATGGCAAATTTATGATTAACAGTTCCGAAATGGTACTGCATTGTCAGGTTTTTTTGGTCTTGTTTTTGTTTTTTGGGTTTCTTTGTGTGTGTGGATCAGAAATGAATTATGCTGATTTGGCGTAAGAAAGTCAAAACACAGTTCAAAAATTAGACACAGATTATTGAAAAAGTTAAGTAGATATGGAACAGTTCTAAAACATAAACTTTATGTAAACAAATTGAAATATTAATTTATACGGAATTCTCTTTTTACAGTTACATATTTATTAGCAGTTGCAATTTCAAATTAACTGGGAAAATATTACAGATAAGGTATGTAACTCTTCTTAACTTCTTTGACTGGTCATTCCTTATGCTATATTAATGTGCCATAATATTTCTAAAATAAATATTTGCCAAGTAGTAAATATGTTACAAACTAAGGATCAGATTTGGCAAACGTGTACTCACGCAAATAGTTTGCAACAGCCTGCAGAATTGGGCCAAAGAGAATTAATACAATGTCAATTGCATTCTTACTGTCTTAAGTCAAAGCAAGCAAGATTTGACAGTTTATCATTTTGTATCTACTATGAGTCAGTATGACAAATCATTTGAAGCCTAATTTTTAAAAAATCAGACCCTAAGTTTGTCCCAGATGTTTTCCTATTACAATAATTTTTTAAAAAATCACACTTTGTCTTCTCTGCCAACAGTTAGCATCATGCAAACACTTAAGAGTCACATACCCATAACTGCTATCGTGATATGTTGGAGAAAACACATCCATCTCTATAAGGTTGTCATGACCATTTGCAAGGACTGCTTGACTTTCTAATTCTCTATACATAAAGATACAAAAAGATGAAATTAGAGATGCAATTTCAGATTAAAGGATGGGATGATCCCACAAAAAAGAATATAGTAATTCTTTTGCTTAACTTTGTGCAAAACTGAATGTGGGATTTACCTGCCTTCCAAGCTGCCCTTGGAACTACATGCTGGATTGTAACCTGAAGACACATTGTTATAAGGCTACCATTAGGTGGTCATTCCCCTTTGGTCTACAAGTACTTGTAGGGTCATTACCCTTATCTATGTACAAGTACTTGAAGAAAATTCCTGGCCGCTCCCTGTGGCAAGACAGGCTTAAGGATGGAACAGTACATAGGGGGGGATGCTGTTTACTTGATGAGGCTGGACCAGAGATGAAGTAATAAAAGTGAACTGAGACTATTAAAAGACAGTCTCTTGCTGGCTATCTGGCACAGCCAGCCAGCCAGAAAAATATGCAGAGGGCTGGTTCCCAGAGTGAATGGAGATCTCTTGTTCTGCAAATGACAACGCACAGCAGCAGGAGAGGCAAAGGAAGCATCACAGACTCTGGTTCTCTCAGGGAACAGTGAAGAAATGAAGGGGAGAAACAAAGTTAGGCACTATTATTTTTTATGAACTGTGTATTTCCTTTGTCCTATCTAAAACAGAGAATTATTAGGGTGGGGAAAAATCTTTGGGTCCGTTCTTACCTCAGTGACTGCATACCTCTAAAAATGGGAATCATACACTCAAGGAATATTGTGCAAATGCTACTGAATTCCAGGCTACCAGTGCTTGCCTAAGAGGCAGGGAACAAAATAAACAGCATGATCAAATTCCATGTACTTATGGTGACAGCAAGGGATATTTGAGCAGGAAAGATGCCAGAGGGATCAAGCAAAAATCTAAAGCAAGACACTATTGACATCAAAGACAGCTTATAAGCATATGGGCTTGGTGTTTTAGGATTCAAACAGATGCTCAGTGAGAGCCCGACAGTTAAGAGAACCTCAGAAGAAAACAGAACTTTTTTATTTTACTTCAGTCTTTGAAAACAATACTTAATTTCTAATGTGCTTATATAATGATCCCATAATTATAGCATGCCAATTTTTTCAAATGCATTCATGCTGTCAGCAATCTAAGCAGAGTCCTGTTCCTTCAACTTGCAGATCAGCTATGTGACATACCCACAGTGATAAACAGGGTTTTCAGAACAGCAGGACTGGAACTTTATCCCCAATTTCTGCCTTTATTTTGTGCCATGCACCTTCTCAGTAGAAGTAACATGTCTAATAACCTGGAAGACTTACAGAACTGAACAGTTCTGAATTTGATTAAACCAGGCACTGTTTTAGTGGGTGGAATGTGTAAAACAGCTGGTTTGAGCAGACTTTAACCTCCAGCAACACTGTGCTTTTGCAGACAATCAATCAGCCTCTACACAAATTGATTTAAAACTTCCCTGGAAACTATCAACACCTTTTCCACACCTTAATCAATATTGAAGGCAACTGGATCATTGGCAATCCACCCCTTAAAGACATATGGGTATGTTCATCACTTCAGGAGTTTTTAAAATCTTCACATTCTAAAATGAACTTTCAATCAAGTTTCTGAGGTATTCCAGTACTTTAATTAAATCCTTCAAAATGCGAAAGTATTTTCCAGCCATTGAATATTTCTTCAACCAACTCCCTCTTTTTCCTCAGTAAAATAAGTGGGTAAGTAGCTGAATACAACAATGTTTTTACCCACTCTTAAGACTAAGTGGTAAGTGAAGACTAAGCAGTATCTGTGTAAACTATGAAAAACATATTAGTTTCTTGGCTAGTTTCTATAAAAAATTCACAGTCCATCATACAAAATGCAGCAATTTTTCAAAAAATGAGGTATTTTATGCAGCAAATCTAGTAAGAAAAAGCAAAGCTCTTCTTTGATTCACTGGCATGTTAGCACAGATTCTGAATAAAGTTATATAATGTTCCCAGAGATTTATTCCTTGACTGGAATATGTAAATTTCCCCTTGCCATTAAATCGATCTTTTATGTTCAATGCCTAAAACTGATGAAATACTTCCCAGGAAATGCACTAAGAGATGCTACCAGCTTATTTTTATCTACAAATTTATGAGTTCTAACATACTTTTCCTCTCTGCATCTCTAACATTCATAATTGATTGTGCATTACCAAAATTCTGCACATTCAAATATTTAGCAGAGAGAGCATTTAAAGAATAATTTACTATGTATTTTTAAATATCAGTAATTTAGATCCTACTAGAACTCAAAGTTATGAGAGTGTAACTACTGATTCCGGTGCTCAAGAAGTCATTACTAAAACTAGCAGGTAAATAAAAACTTAAAGCTCAACACTAATAAAAAACTTACTAATATTTAATTACTTCATAATCTTTTATCTTACTCAGACACCTGACATGTAGTCACAGATTTACATAACTTTGGCTTTCCAGCCAGTAATTCAAAGAACAAAATGGCAAGTTTTTTGATTTCTTCAAAAGATCATACTATTCTCTAGTGCTGGCTCCTCCAGCAAATCTATTGGCTCTACAAATGAACCTAACTTACAGCAGGCTAGGGAACAGTCAAAGAGTAAAGATCATTAAATGTTAAATGAAAAGGTCCTGCAGTCTGCAGGAAATCTACAGGAAATATTCTCTTATTGTCTTTTTTTTTTTTTTTTTAAATGTAGATTTTACTGAGCCCAAATAGAGGGAAAACAATTTCTGTGTCTGCTCGGTAACCTCATTGTCATTTAAAGATGACATCAAAGATGAAAGAAGCACTCACATAATTCAAGTTACAGTTTTAGGTCCTCATAAACATTTAAGCAAAGAGTCTTTTTATATTTAAAAAATATTCAAATTGGAGTTTCTGTTGGACATCATTGATCTGTTACCTCACAGTTCACTTATGTAGCCAGTAACAGCAATGCTTCACACAAGTGCATTAATTCTTGTTAATAGACTTCAAACAGAGCCAAATTGCACTATATTCTATTAAAAAACCAACTGAATTCAATATTATGAAATATGTATTTTGAAGTCACTTTCACTACTACTGCAGAGTGATAGGGACTAAAACTTCCCCCAGGCTTTGCAAATACTTCCCTCTCTCTTACATGCACATACACAAACCCAGCCAATTCACCACCCAGCTATACATGACAGCAAGCTGTACGTAATTTTTATGCCACCCATCACCAGTATGAGCCTACAGAGCTAGAAAGATAGTTGTGTATATACGCTGACATTCACATTCTCTGCCTCGAAATGGCCATCATCTAGGTCAGATAAAAAGGAATAGAGAGGAAAAAAAAGCCAACAATGAGCATAAACTAAAATATTGCCAAAGAGGAAATAAACTTTCACTCCAAGAAAAGGAGAAGGAAGAGACCTATCACAAAGTTGTTAATATAGTTGAAACTGAGCCTGAAAGTCACACTCAGTAGGGAACCTTAACCAAAAGGACAAAAATCAATTACAAGTCAGATGAGTTCTTCACCTCCAGAGTTCCAACCAAGTAAGACTATTAGATAAACCACAGTAGTAGGTTGGGTCTCTCCATTTTTACATGAAATTTTTACATTTTTCCTCATTCACAAGTGTTCAAAACTTGAACACTCAAAATACCCTTAGCTTTTAATCAGAAATATTTAAAAGATGAAAAGAATTTACTCTGCAAAAAATACTTTCTCAAGGTTGGAAGTGGCATTCTCATTCAAGTCATCCTACACTTTTATAAACACAATAAAAACTTATATGGCAATAGAAGCAACCATCAAAGACCTTACCCATCTACTTAAGATTAACTAGTGTCAGGAAAACATCAAACATCTTTTTCCCACTACAAACTTATTTGCTCTATAAGAAAATTCTTTCTTAATGTACTAAATTGCTTGAATATAATGATGAAATCTCTTCAATGGAATGCTGTTCCACAGTGTTTATGTCTCATAAACAACACAGGAGAGTACAAGAAAACTAAGAAAAGGAATAGCCATTCCAAACTGTCTAACACAGGAGTTGCCTGAAACATCTACAGCAAATAAAACTACTTAAAAGAGAATCTTAAGGTCATGTATGTTTTCAATTAGTCAAAATCATTTTTACTATAAATAATCTTTCCTATAAAACATAATTTAAAGGGATTCAAAGAATAAACTGAAGGGATTTCATCAACATTTTCAAGAAGTACTGTCAACTTCAATATAGTAATAAATGTTCAGTTTAATAACTAAATTGGAATATTATGGCTTTCCTTAATAAAAAATCAGTGCTGATTGAGTGTTACATGAGTACTAATTAATCACTGTAGGTAAATTCAGCTCTGTGCCAGTAGGACCTATCAATTTTCTTTACAGATCATTCTGCATCTAAAAAAGAAAGTGCCACCCTTCATATTAGCTGCTTCTGTCCTAGAGCCAGTTATCAAGGACAAATTTATCATTACACCAGAACTGAGTTATTTTGTCTCACCAAATCCAAGGCACCTTTAAAATCACCTAGCCTCATGTAAGTATTTCTTTAAAGGTACCAAGGACAAGAGTTAAAAACTATTACTAAAAGTTATTTGACATTTGATCTGCATAACTGTATATATTTGACACATAACTGGCAAGCAAGGCAAGAAACTTCTTCAAACAGGCAAAGGTCACAGGTTATGAACAAGAAGAAAAATGCATGTCTGGAAGAATTAATAATACTCTGAGTTTAATTACTCTAATAGGATTGTAAGGGAGAAGAGCGTCATTACGGATTTTGGAGAGAGAACAGATATTTTGGTACTGGAAAGTTTTCAGTTTTGCTTGCAGAATCAGGAGAAGTATTAGCTGTGGGTCAACTTTCATTAAGTTACACGTTTTCTTTCGAATTGCCAGAGTCTGTAGTAGTACCTAAGTAATTACCTGCTTTCCAGTGGCGCATTACTGCCAAGCACCCAGCTGTCCTGCAGCTGGACTGACTCAGGTGTGGTTTGCAGCTCGGCGGGCAAAGCAGCCGGCGGGGCCGGACTCTGATTCCTCCTATTTGTCAGTGAGTTTCTGTTAAGTGAGGTGATGGATGGATGATGCTGTGCTGAATGTTGCTTGTGAGAAGGTGGCAAAGGCTGCAGGGTCGACTGGCCTTGGTTATTTGGAGGTTGTTCTAAGAAGAAAGAAAATTAAAGTTCGTTATACAACATCTTGGAATGTGCTACAACGAAAGCAGAATGACAAATTCAATATAATCCTATCAACTAATATATTTGCATATTATTCTATTAGCAGACATTCAGTGACATTCTGTAAGAGCAAGTTTACCCTTGATACACCAAGTTCTAATTAATATACAACAGATGGTAAAATTGCTTTTGGTTTTAATTTGTTTCAGTTTTTTTTTTTAATCTGGTTTTATTAACACCTACAGAAAATAGCATCTGACAGATCCCCTAATGTGCCTTTAGACTTCAGCTTTTTTAACAAACCAACCCTGAAATTAAATGGGTAATTTCAGTAGAACACAAAGGTTTCCAAAATGCATATAATCCCTATAATTATTTAATGGAGTTTTTTAAGCTTTATTTAACTGCAATAAATTATTACAAGCTAGTTGCTAAACAGCAGTAGACTACTCTAGTTTAGTGCATTTCAAATAAGGCAGATCTGCACTATGATCTGCTAATAGATGCTAAGTATTCTTTAGCAGAAGGTCACTCTGTGAAGCAGATGTTGCTTCATGGATATTTAACAGACTGATTCACATCTGATTACAACGTCAGAAGACTCATATACTTAATGACCGTCACATCCATTAGAACACACACAGAACAGATTTTCCAATTTCACACCATGCAATATAACTACAGTTTGGAGGAAGTCACAGGTGATAAGAGAATCAGGCCATCAAAACAAAAGGAAATATTTTTTGACTTAACCAAAGCCCATAAAGCTTAAACCCAAAACCTCAAAAAAGCAAAACTTGCAATCAAATATCTCCATCAATATTAGGTTTTAACAATCTGTTCTGTAAAATCAGTGGCAAATAAGTCATAAATAGAAGACAAACCTTGTACAACACAATGCACGCAAAACTAAACAAACCTTGACACTTAATTTACCACAATTTAGCAATGACTGACGACACTTTAACATGTAACACATAACAATTATGTAATTAAAATTTCAATCTATTTCCTAAATTAATGTAGCAGAACATACTTCATAATATAAATGCAAGTGTTAAGCAGAGCAGAAGATACAGGGCATGTATTTTTGTCACAGTGCAAAAAACTTTCAGGTAGTTTTTAAATTAGTTGTTTGATTTTCATAAGCAATTCCCATTTGGAACTGGTTATAACTGCAAATTGTTACAAACTCAATAATAAAACACTGGTACAGAGAACACAGGAAAGTGTATTTCTGTTGAAACAGACATTTCAAATAACTTACAGGTGACTACTACAAAATTAACCTAACTGTGAGCAATTCCCCAGGTTGTGAGCATAAGACAATATGAAAATGTTAAGACAATATGAAAATGTTACGAAATAGACTTAAACAGAAAAAACAAGTCTTTGGAACAATTTCCTTTCTGAAAACCATATTTTCCCTTCCAGTGATTTTGTGTGGTCAACACGACTTTTGTCACAAACAACAGCAATGTTGAATTTCTCATTAAAAGAATGACAGCATTAATACTGCCAATAAGGTTTTCAACATCAAATCCCTAATATATTAATGGAAAATTCCTGTCCAGGTAGGATACAACTGACCAGCTTTGTCTTCACCAACACTGACACAAAAGGCGTCACTGCGTGTGATTACAATTACTATCAAGGGCTTTAAGTCAAGGAAAGTTAATAGACCAACACTAAAGGAAAGAATTTTCCCCGTATCTACTTAAAATTTTATCTGATTTAGGAGTAAAATTAATTGTGACCTTATATTTTGTGATATATAGGTGCATGTGTATATAGAAAATTCTGTGTGGGCACATGTGTCTGTGGAAGTATTTACACACATGTATGCATAAATATATCTGTATAAATTATTAATTGCACAAAAGAAAAATGGCAGGTGAAATAAAGTAATTCACATTAATTTATTTTTAATCAGCTAAATAAATAAATTAAAATGGTTCTAAGAATCTGACTTTTCTTTTTTGTTCCCCTTCTTGACTCTCCTACCTGCCTAGCATTTTTGGACAGTTTTGCCATGATCAGTGCAAAACTCTCTTCCACTATAGCTCCTACCAGCTGAAATGTTATCCTGACATCCCTCTTGTTCATTAATTTCTCTTCTCATTTACAATCTCTGCTGAAAATCAATCTTTTAGTCTATCATTTTTAGCACTAAAAGTCTTGAGCCATTCTTTGCTAAAGACAAAGTAGGGAATTAATCAACTTTGTTCCCTTGCACAAAGTAGGGTGTGAGTGCCAGGCCTGCAGGCTTGTCTCAGGTAGATGTCAGACCTGCCCACACACTCTGCTACCAGTGAGGAAGATGGATAGTGAAGGCTCTGTAAAGGCTATTTATGTATGCCCCAAATAAACATACACATTTAATAATTACTCCCATAATATGCTGGAAGAGTGAAATTGTATTACTCAGACCATAGGTCAGCTGTGCAGGCCACTATCAGAGATTTAGATTATTTCCCAATAAATTTACTATGAACCAAAAGGCCCTTCTGCTATATAACATATAAACATTACTGACACTGAAGATACAGAGGAACATATAAAAGAAATTAAGAGAGGCTAGAAGGGAGTTAGAAGGCCATAGCAAGTGCAATCAGGCAAAGATTACTTGTCTTCCAAGCCCACTTTCTCCCTCCATGCTGACAAATGACATTTTCTAGTGTCTGAGGATGGCTTCAAACTGCAGGGGATCTACAGCTTCCACAAAATCAAAACCACCTGAAAAATCTGGAATGATTTATTTATTTTCTAATTGTAAAAAAGTTACAGGTAGAATTGTGCTCAACAAAGTTAGATTTTCCATAAATCAACGGAGCTAAAATCTATATTCCTCTAAATTTCCTCAGTCCTACACTGTCATTCTGAATGAGATATCACTGAGGACTGCTCCTTGGATCTTTTCTTCAACCTGCCAGATTTTCCCAATACACGGTTCTTCTGATTGCTGCACAACTTCTAACAAAAACCTTAATATTGCACCACTGATTTGTGATAAGCATCACAATAGTCATGTTTTGAATGCTGTTCTTAAGCTGGAGCCAGATTCCATTTTTTACTCTTTTAAGGAAAGGAGTTAAGAGCTAAAGAACAGCTTTCAGTATTGCTGAGGCTTTCACACAAAGCTATCAGTCTTATGGAATAACAGCCTCTCAACATCCTGTGACACTGAAAATATTCTCACTGCACATGCAGGGAAACTGAGGTATATATGTTAAGTGATTCACACAGATCTCCTGAGAAATCAGCAAAAACCCCAGAATAGTACTGTTCATTTGCTTTTCATACTTAAAGAGTTGATAAGGACAGAGGGAGTTTCATGACATGGTATGTACTTCATAAACTCTGCAGCACTGGATGCACTGGACAGCACTCCCTGTAATAATAGCCCTGCATGTGCCACAATTCCTAGTGTTGAGAGCCTGTAACCCCCTCTTTGCCTCTACCAACCAGTTTGTTGGAAAATGGGAATCCTAGAGGGAAATACTTCTTCCCTTGGTTATTGAAAAGACAGCAGCCCTGGGACTTGGCCAGGTCCCTCACAACAAACCACTTATTAGAAGAAAAAGCATTCAAATCTGATAAAGTGCAATTATGTTGAAATACCTAAAAACTATTACAGAAAGGTACAGTCACTTTAAGTTGGCTTTTAAATGCTATCTTAATTGATTAAATCTAAATGGGAATGTCTAATTTACACTAATAATAAGCAGGTATAGGTACAGTTAGGCTTACGTCTAAAAATGTTAAGTTTTAATTAAAATGTTCTTGTTTGGTCTAGACCTTGATGACTGTAGAGCAGTCCCATTCACCTTAAAGAGAAGATTTCTGCAGCAAGAAACAAATGTAAACTGGCCCAGCAACCAGCCTGTCAAAGTTCTTCAGGTGCAACAAACAGAGCCCACACTTTTGAGGCATTTGTTGCATAAGTCAGCATCAGATAATTATGCATGTGAACATATGTACAGAACTCAGAAAAGTCACAAGGAATTGGGTAGAAAGCTGTCTTATTACAATTACATGATTTTTCCAAAACTTCTTTAAATTGTTATTTACCCTAGGGAATCACAGTGAAGCAAAGCAGCCATTTCAATTGCAGAGGTAAATTATATGTGACTCTGTAACCTTTTAAAAAACCTTTTCCTCTTTTATTTTTCAAAAAGTAATTTACATTTAATTAATTTTATCATTTAATTGTTACAGAATTTGAACAGCATATGAAGGAGAGACATTTATGATAACTACAGCCATGTGGGGGAAAGGGGTTAATTCAGAAGCAGAAAAGCAGAACAAGTATCCATGAAAAAAAAGTAATTTATCTCATATTTTGTGTGATAGTCTTTCTATAACAGATAGATCATTGAGACCTGTCAGATAGCTACTCATCTAAGAAAAAGAGGTGATTTCCATTTGATAAGATTAGGCTTTTTAACAGTGCATAATTAATGTGAACTTGGAGTTTCCATGACAAACACAAAAGCAAAGTCTTCCATTACGATATAAACATTTCAAATGTGAATAAAATGTTATTCAATATCTATGTCTGCGAGAGTCTTAACTCCTTCTGGTGAGGCTGCTCCTTTTCTATTCTCTCTTTAGAAGAGTCTCTGCCATGGTAAAGGAAATACCCATAATATATACTAGAAGTAAGAATCTGGAGTAGACTGAATGTTTTAGAAAACTGGTAACAAAAAATACAACCTTTTGTTTCCAGGTCACTGGTCCCTGGTTTGCTAGCCCTTGATTGCTAGCAGTAAAAAGTAATTTCTATAAGAACTGATTTAATTCCTCAATAAAGTCCTTCAATGGACTTGAAATTTTACCTAATTGACACATGGTCATATCTCCAAAAGTACTGTAAGCAGAAGTGGCATTTACCTCAGAAGTCCCTGCAAATTGAAAAGAGTGGGCATTATGGTTTAATTATTCCTAGAGCTCCCAAAGGAGCTCTTTTTTAAAGTACCTGCTTATGGAGAGGTAAGACAGGCTACCTGTACTGCTATGGCCATGGCTTCAGGGATTCTGTGGGCAAGTAAACCAATCACTCCAGAAGTCTCTGGTCTGGGAGCACCTTTCATGAGCAGCTGCATTTAATTAATGAAAACATAAAGAAGGTTTTGTGTTTAGAAAGAAATTGAGTATTTAAGTGTTCATTTGTAATTAGGCAGATCTGTCTTTTGAATGAACGGCTGCTTCAGTTCAGTTTTTTCTGCCAGGGTGTGCAAGGCTCAAAGCTTCCTTTCTGATCATTTACTACAAGCCATAGGGGTAATTCAAGACAAGTTTCTGTATGTGCTTATTCTGTGGTTAATCCCAAGTATTTGGTTAGTCTTATTCACATCCAAATTGGCTCTACTCTGCCAGCTGCTTTAAGGATCCAAACCACACACTCAGCCCAGAGAAAGAGGTAACATACTGCCTACCACCAGAGGAGAGTCCTTTCACTCTGATTTGTTGTCAGCTTGCCCATCCTTTTCTGCTTGGTTTACAATTAATGGACATAGAGATGGAAATAGAATTAACCTGCAGCCACTGCTGCTCACTTCCTCTTGAAGCACTCTGCTCCTGTGCTAGATGCAAGGTGGCAAGAATAAGGAGAAATGACAAGGACACTTTGATCTAGATGGGCACCTTGTGTGTATGTGTATACTATCATGATATAAAATGGGCAAAAGTCAACAAGTAGCTTGATCAAAGTGGGCCAGTGTTTGTCTCCTCATCAGTACAATGCCTGTAGGGTCTGACAAGCTGTCAAGACACCTGGGAGTGAAAAACTACCAGTGAATTTAATGCAGGATATGCTCTGAAAGATTGCATTGCCTTGCTTATGAACCTAAGTTTGGGAAAAATAATAAAGAAAACCTTTATTTTGTTACTCTCATTATACATTTTCCTTTAGATCTCAACATGACTTTACTTTTTAAAGAAAAATAAGGACTTCTGGTCTGAAAGGGAGGAAAGACTTATTTGACTGTGGAGAAGCTCAAAATTATTCCATGGTTCACATGTGGTGTCTGTCTAAGACCAGATGATGAGAGAAGAGAAATAGCTAGAACTCCCCTGAGGGCAGTAGGGCAGTCCCTAACATGCAACATTGGTTTTTAAACCACAAAGTACATGTTGATAATATCCCATACCCTATAAGGACACTGTTCCTTAACAGTTAAATATACACAGGAAGACAAAGAAACAAGTCATGTAAAATAACTGCAAGCTTTTGGAACCAAAGAAAAAAAACTTTTATCAATGTCTTCAGTTGTGTTATCTACAGGAGTATTATACTTCCAGTTAAAGGTATACTTTTAACTTTGTCTTTCTATTTCATATCCACTGAGCATAGTATTTTCCCCTCAACAACTTCATACTGATAATACCTGTGCACTCTCACTTGTTTTATAATTCAGGTCTCTCTAATGTTTTAGAATCTTACTGCAGAAATAGAAAGCACCAGTTACTAATCTATTCACAAAAACTTTGTAAAGTGTATGAACTGAGCTTCAAACTTACTTGAAAGGCACATTTTTTTGTCCCTGATATTTTTAGAATAAACAAGCTAAAAAGCTATACCCTATATGATATGTGACCCTATGAAGATAGATAACATAACTTTCTATTTTATGGCATTTACTTTGAAAATCTGATTAAGATAGATGTCTCCAGTTTGTAATTCTTCAATGTCATGTTGTCACAGTTCCCATCAGCAAGATGCTTTAAAGCCTTTCGATTAATATTGCATGCCAGAACTGAAATTACATCCTTTGTCGTTTAGTTCTTAATGGTGCAAGTGATATCTATCAAGTAGTGTTTTATGAAGCATGTGTGATTTTTATTACAGGCTGTTTTCACAAACCTTCTTCAGGTTTCATAAAGACTGTTCATGGTTCACAACAAATATGCCTTGCATTTAAAATCACACCAATTCTCAATGGAAAATAAACCTTGGATTTTTCACCAAGGTTTATCAAGAGAACAAAAACTCTTCCTTAATTTAAATCTGTCTATAATCATCTTAATTAGTAAAGCAAAAATATTACTGTAAGCCCCTCAACTTTGCATGAGAACTCTATAGTAAAAAAACCCCTTCAAACAACAAAAAATGTATGAATGTACTATTTTCCCAAGTAAAAGGTTAGGTTTGTCAAATCTTCTAAGTTGCCCTAATATTTAAAAGAAAGGTGGCACACAGGTAAAACAGTAGATACAACATTCCCCTGTAATCCAAGTGTAACAAAAATCTTAATTTGCAGCATCCGTATTTTTAAAACAAGATGCATATAGTCAAAATTTCTTCAGTTTACTAGAAGCTAGATAGGAGCAGCTGAGAAGGAATCTTAGGGTTGGCTATTTTCGGTCAATCTGCTGTTTTAAGAAAAATCTGTGAAATCAATAAAACTTAGGCTTTAGAGGACACGTGAACAGAACATATTTTTCAAGTATTTTTTTGTCCAAAGACATAAAGAACTTTCTCTTGATACCTAACAGAGTACGGCAAATACACTGCAGGAAGAAATACTGCCCATTGAGAAGAAAGCAGGCATTTCTTCCACAGATGGTGGTGAAAGGAAAAATCGCAGGATTTACTTCTGAAAGGTTTATTAAATGTTGCTTCCACTCTCTGTTGTTCACTGTGGGAACGGAACCAGCTCACTTTTAAAGCATTTTTTCCATTAGCTGGAATCGATTCTCAAAGCATTCCAACATAAACACCTCCAGCCTGCAACTGCTCCATTAACCCCTTCAATACATATGTAACACACAATCAATATTATGGCAGGCAAGATCTGTTTAATTTAAATACCATATAGCGATAATGTGTTCTTATCTGGTACCTATATAAGGGCCCATTTAACAGAAGGTAGTTATGAAATCATGTGGGGTGAAAGAGCTCAGATTTGGAGAACAAATACACCTGGATCAAGGAAAACCATTGCTGATGTTACCATCTGTGAGGCAGACATTTTAAGTAACAAAGTAAAATGGACTTTGCTAGTTTTCACCTGAATTGTGGAAGTTTAATCACCTTACGAAAGCTGAATCTGAGATAAATATTTCAGCTTCAGTGGAAAAAGCTATAGTTGAACTAGTTCGGAAAGCAACCTTCCTAATAGTGGCCTCTTTATCCCTAGAGGGATTTAAGAAGAAAGCTGAAAGAAGAAAAACACAGAAACACTGCTAAAGTAAATTGAAATTTAACCTGCTGGGGTAACATACTTAGGGTTTTGCTTTGCAAGAAAATGAAATAAAGCAGAGAACATAAAACACATGATGGCAACTATGCACACAGGATGAAGGAGAGGCAATAGTGTACTTCCAATCCTGCTGTTGTATTACATGAATGCCATCTCCTTCCACTCCAGTCTAACCCACATAGTAGTTTAGCAGAGATACTAATGAACATTACTTATATTCTCTTTTTAGGATCTGAGGTCTGTAAAACCTCCACTGGTAAAATGTCATTGACTTATTTCCAACAATTTACCTGGAGATCAAACTGGGAAAAATTGGTATCACACTGTGAGAAATGAGAAAAGCTTGCTCACTTGAGACACAAAAATGACACTCAGCTTACATTATGCAGAGCTTCAAAATATAATAATGCAGCCTACAGTGGTGTGCTCCTGGCCTGGCTTCTCCACAGTGGGGTTCAGATGTCTCGCATGACTGTGGGCTCAGCAGTTTTTCCCCCGCTGGAGTATAGCAGTCTCCTACAGCAGTAGTCTGTGAGGAGGGAGATCACCAAGCCCACAGGCTTCCCTTAATCACAGGCTTTTTATTCAGAATAGACTTTTATGCATCTTCAAAAAATAAATCACCTTTCATCCTTATTTGGAGTCAGAAGTGAGAAAGTTATGCAATTATTGTTAGCTTCAGACAATCTTCTTCACTGCTAACTCACAGAAATCAGTGAAGAAATATGATTTCAGTTATCAAATTGAAGGCTAACTCTTTATTCAGAGAATTCAGGTTTTCATTGAAAAAAAACAGAACACAAAAAAAAAAATTGAGAATTCCAGCTGAAGAACTTTGTACAGGAAGAAGAAATTCAGCTTTCCAAAATGGTGACAAGGGAACTGGAATTAATTTGAAAAACCTTTGACTACATAGCCAAAACCTGCCTGTAAAACACAGGTAAAATGATGCAGAGTATGCCATTTCCTGCTTTCACCCTGCAGCTCATGTTCATACCAAATACAGACACTTAATTTTGACTGCAAAAATTGTTATTAATAAATAAATGTCAAAATGAAGAACCATGCTTCAGCTGTAAACGAAGTTCTACAATGATTCAGTCACAGTGTGTTGATACATGTACTTGTCTCACACCGCATGTTGAACTGCAGTTAAATGTGGTTTGCATTGCGAAGTCTGATGTATGACTTCTTAATAGATCTCTTAGCATTTTCAAGTGCTAGATCATTTTTGTTCCTATCCAAAATCATTAATCCAGAGTGAGCTATGTGTGTGTTTTTCTTTGTCTTCTGATTTTATTTCTTACCACTTCCAAGAAAAACAATTTGCCAAAGCTATTTATTTTAGAAGCATAGTTACTACTGTACAGGTTAAGTAAACCTAAACTCTTAAAACCTTTAACCTGAAAAAATACACTCACAAGTCATGATTATATAATGCTTACAGCTGACATAACCAGTGCTGCAAAAACCTTTCTGCCCAATAAATAAAATAGCATCTAAAGGTCCTTTTACTACTACTAAACCTAACTTTCACTGACATGTGGCTGACATTCATGAAGAAGGAGCAAACCACTAGATTTCCTCAACTTCAAGAGCCAGAGGAAAAATTCTGCACTAAGTAAGTCAACTGAAGTTTTTGTCATGGGCTTGCAACAGTTAATCCCTTGAACATTTGCAAATTTGCAAATCCAAAAGCAGTTTGAAAGGCCCCTAAAATTACTTCATTATAGGCAATTAAATTCTTGACCAATTTCTGCATGCTCAACCTTGTCTGTACACACAAGGCCACACTAATAAAATATGTGAAAGATAAGCTAGGAATGGGAAAACACAATATAAAACTTCTAAGCAAAACCAGGTGAGTTTGTTTCATCAGATTTGAAAGAACTCAGATAAGAGGGATTCATGTTTTGATTTGGAGGAAATGAAAATGGAACAGGGGCAATGACATGAAAAGAAAACCATAGGGGAAAAATGGTAGAATTGCACAGAAAAGAGGTTGAATGAATAATACACAGAGGAGACCTCACGAAAGTGAACAGATGAGAGAAAAGTTCTGAGAAAAATGAGAAAGCATATACAATTTCATTAGAAAATCATAATAATCCAACTTTTATGGAAAACACAGAATTGATATGCTTACTCTACAGCCTTGACTTTTAAAAAAGGAATTTAATCCAGGCCTCTATAGTTAAGGCAAAAGCCTAAGCTGCAGGCAAACTGCAGCTTGGGTCTTAGAGCAAGAGGGAAATAAAGCAATAGGTCACCAGATGAATTTTTGTCTCCAAATCAATTAATTGATCTGTTATCATGTATAAGAAATATGTAGATTATGAAAGACAGGAAAAGAATAGGAAACCAAGATTCCAAAATAGCTTTTAAATCCTTTTTCTCTTAACTGTGTCAAGGAAGAGAAACGCATAATAGGGGGAGGCCTCCACAAGAGCAAACTGAAGAACTATTGTTCTCTAATGACTTTAAATGAGCTTTTTAGGCTTACATGTGAATTAGAATTTTGCTCTTCCTCCTTATGAAAAAAAACCCAACAAAACCACTCTTGATTTTAGTAAGATATTATTCTATTCTAATGACAATCAAATCTAGTTAGGTATCAATCAAAAGAACAAATCCATTGCAAAAGATTTCTTAAAAGGTATTCTGGGTTTCCAGTACAGCTGCTTCCATTTTCAGAAGGAAAATCAAGTCATTAACCCTCAAATGAAACCTAAACTTTGAATTGCTAAGAGCTGGAACAAAAACCACCTTTCACCCTGACTGCCTCAGTTCATGTAACTTATCAACAATACTCTCCCCTACCTAGCACGGCACTTTAAGCAAATCTATACATTCAGAGGTATAAGTGGACATGGAGAATGATTTAGACATTCACATGTGTTCACTATTTGTTTTGCAAATGCTGTGAAGGACAGCAGTATGCTGAACAGCTTAAACAGACTGTATTGTAATTAATGATAATAAACAATTATGTTCAATATTAAACAAAAAGTTAGGGGTGAAATTTCATATTTTTTTAAGAATTTACAAAACACAGAAAGTTGAGAAAATCAGTTTCTCTTAAATTCTATATATATTTTCATAAGTTATTGTAGGCTTTGTCTTTCCTGTATGTATTTTCATGTCTGAGCTGTGTTGCTGCTACAAAGCTGTTTCCAGCAGATGATCTTTCACATCAGTTTCCAGCTAAAATTTACAGCTTCTTGCCTGAACCAAGCTCCTTAAAAAAACATGGCTGATTCATGTCATAGTAAGCTCTTCCTTTTAATAACACTGCTGTAGTTCTCAGAAAGACACTGACAGAACCAATAAAAGGTAGAGAAATCACAGCTCACTACTATCTCCTTTGATTTAAGTAGCCAACTAGACAGTATACACAAAAAGATCCCAAAAGAGCAGAGCTGAAATATATTTTTTGAAAATAAAGTTTTTGAAACAATGGCAAAAACAGACAAATAAGCACAAAGTATATCACTACCATGGTGCAGTGAAATGTGATGAAATTTCCCATATACTGTTAGCAAATGCAAGTTGAATTCATTCCATAATGTCCTGACTTCCAAATAACTGCAGCAGCAAAAGAGATGTTGCTGCTTCTTCCGGGATAAGCAAAGGCTAAAAAAAAAGATTTGTTACATTTTTATGTCCATCTGGCAGAATTATAGATTCTACATACAATTTAGTTCTTAAAAAAAAGATTGATTGGAAGCCTTCTAATAGTAACCTAATTTCTACACAGGCAGAATTTGAGTTTCAAATCATTTAATGTACAGTAAGTGTGTAAACTCCCTTTATACCTACAATCTGTCATTCACCAGCAACAAATTTGGCAAAAGCATTTCTAGGTATGCTGGGAGAGCACTTGCGAAGACAGCTTGCTCACCATGTAGCACTGCTGATTTATAAAGCAAGCTATGCCCCAGTCAAGGGGGACAAGATTTTACACAGGCACAGAGCCAGCAGAGATCTGAATGACTGGACTCCTTGGAAGCCTGCTGTCTTCCACTTGTGGGGAAACACCCCTCTATTTCTAGCATAATCACACCCCCTCCACCTGAACATGCTTCTCAGGTCCATCTTATGGCTAAACTATCATACAGGAAAATACTTTTCTTTTTGTCTTCTGCTGAAACTGCAACACTGGTGACAAGGAACTTGTGTGTGGGGGTGGTACATAATTGCAAGGGAAACAGATGGTCTCAAGCTGAGAAGTCTGGTATTTAACATGCTTTTATAACTACCACCGGGGGCTAAAACTAAACATTTCAGGAGGAAGAATTGTTTCATGGTCAGATTGCAGCAGAGCATGTCAGGAAATCTCTTTTTTTATTCCTGGCATAGCCAGTGGCACAATCACAAGCAAGCGAGAGCTTTTGTATGTCCAGCAGTTTTGCTGCTGAAACTGGTTAACGATACCTGCCAAGGCAGAGGGGGCTGCAGGAATCAGTTATGTGCCCAACAGCTCTTCGCTGTACTTGAATGGAAGGTGTTCTATGGGCAAAGGTTCTCTGCTCTCAGACCAAATTTATGATGACAAGTGCACAGACTAACGTGCTTGTAGAGAGGCGGAGGAAGGGTAGGCTTTGTGTTCTGCTGAGGGGTGACTCCATACCGCTGCCAAACTGGGGAATGGGAGAAGATACTCAGAATACCAGATTTTTTTCTGATATAGGTCAAGTTTCCACCACCTGTGGGTAAGGAGGCACATGTTAAACAGCCCGCCTGCTCCCTACAGAATTCCCTGCAGCCCGATTTCCTGGCTCCATGCAGGTGTACGTGTGAACATTTCATGCACACATCCTTACCCAAGGTATGAGGTTTCATAGGTTACATGTCGCATTATAGGAAAAAGTCCTGTCTTCCACAAAGATAAACCAATCTCACAAACAAGGTAACATTTTTAAGGAAAAGCTACTAGGTTGCTTGATGATCTCAGGTGAATTAAATCTATTAGAAAGATTAACACTTTGGAAATACAACTCTAAAGAAAATAAATACAAACAGGAAGACTTCGAGGTACATTAGCTGCAAAAATTATCTCAGAAGCAAATGCTCTTAGAAGCCACAAACATGTACAATTAGAAGCATTTTTGAAAGCTGAAAGCCTAAATAGCTGTCAGCAACTTCACCAGCAAGTGTAAGTTATTCACAACAGCAAGCAGACAGATTATCAAGATAACAGAAGCACTGATTAATTGTGTAGCCTAAACTGGCAATGAAAACAGAGTAGAGCCCTGTGCGTGTGAATATTTATTTTTAAATAGGTATGTTTCAGTTCCAAGTTTTCCTCTTTTAGTTGTTACCATTTAATAATAATCATTGAATCAAATTGCTCTTTTAATTTTTTAAAACATTTAGAAGTAAAAACCTGACTTTGTAGAAAGCCTCCTCAAGATTTCTGAATACCACTGAGACTCTGAACAGAAATTAAGAGCTATTTTTGAATTGCTACAACAGTTACAAAATAAGATGCTTGCACGGCAATATTCTTCCATAAAAGCACAAACTTCAAGCCTAGATTCTGAAATATTTTATAGCTCAGTAAAATTTGGGTGAAGATCTATTGAATTTAGGTAAGTATAGACTTCTTCATGGCACGTTACATGTATTACACACTCTTCTTTAGAGACAAATTGAAAATCTCAAAATTAGGAATTATTACAGCATTAACCAACTAAAGCAATGATGAAGCCTTACAAGAAACAGTTGCAATGCAGCAGTGACCACACCTGACCTGCCTTTGGTGCCCAATAGCTCCATGCAGCACATCCCCTCTCCTGTCCTGAGTGACCACTAGAACAGATGGAACGTCAAGTCATGGACTAAACTCAGTGGACATTTGTGGATATTTATGTACTTTTTACAGACACTTGTCGGGGTAGGCCATAGAGTAAAGAAATTACACCTCTGCACTGTATCAAGGGTCCTACACCTGGTCTGTGGCAATCTCAGGCACAGGCTGGGTTGAGAGAAGCCCTGTGGAGAAAGACTTAGAGGTGATGGTTGATGAAAAACTCAACATGATCTGGCAATGTGTGCCTGCAGCCCAGAAAGCCAAGCAAACCCTGGGCTTCATCAAAAGCAGTGGGGCCAGCAGGTTGAAGGAGGTGATTCCCTCCCTCTGCTCTGGTGAGATCCCACCTGGAGTGCTGTGTACAGTTATGATGTCCCCAACATAAGAAGGATGTGGAATTGTTGGAGCAAGTCTATAGAGGAGAGCCATGAGGTTGATAAGAGGACTAGAGCACTGAAGACAGGCTGAGAAAGTTGGGGCTGTTCAGTCTGGAGAAGAGAAGGTTGTGAGGACACCTCATAGCAGCCTTCCAGTGTAAGAAGGAGGTCTACAGGGAAGCCAGAGAAGGCCTCTTCTTCATGAACTGTAGTGACAGGTCAAGGAATAATGGGTACAAATTAAAAGAGGGGAAATTTAGGTTAGATATTAGCATGAAATTTTTTTATTGTGAGGGTGGTGAGACACCAGAACAGGTGGGAGGTTGTGGATGCCCCAACCCTGGCAGTGTTCAAAGCAAAGCTGGCTAAGACCTTGAGGAACCTGGTCTAGCGGGAGGTGTCCCTGCCCATGGGAGGGGGATTGGGACTAGATGATCTTTAAGGTCTATTCCAACCCCTTAACATTCTATGGTTTTATGATTCTACGATGATTAATCGGGATTGTGGTTAATGAGGATGTATTGAAATTTGTGAGACCTGAACATGACTTAATGGAAAAATTAGTTGAGAGTCTGTTGGTTTTGGCTGGGGTAGAGAGAGTTTTCTTCACTGTAGCTGGTTAGGGACTAAGCTTTGGATTTGTACTGGAAACAGTGTTGATAAATCAGCAATGTCTTAATAATTACTGAGCAGTGCTTACACAGGCAAGGCCTTTTCTGCTCCTTGTTACACCCTGCTAGTGAGGAGGCTGGGGGTGCACAAGAAGCTGGGAGGGGACACAGCCAGGACAGCTGACCCAAACTGGTCAAAAGAATATTCTATAAAACATGGTGTCATGCTCAGCATATAAACTAAAAGCAAGGTTGGCTGGGAAGTCGCTGCTCAGGGATAGGCAGCAGTTGGTTGGGGATGAGCAATTCTTTTCATTTTCATCAGTTGTCTTTCATGGGCTTTACTTATCTTTATTTTTGTTATTTTCCTTTCTATTATAATGTATTTTTTTCTTATTATATTTTATTTCAACTATTAAACTGCTCTTGTCTCAACCCCCACGTTTTCTCCCTTTTATTGCTACAAATTCTCTTCCCCCACATCCTGCTAGGGCAGGGGAGTAAACAAGTGGCTGCATGATGTTTAGTTGCTGGCTGGGGTTAAACCATGACATGCAGCTACCAGCCAGACCTTAATATGTGGAAGTCTAGATACAGGAAATCTACACCCCCATCCCATGAATCACAATGGATATACATTTTCTTGAACCCAGCTGGCTGAGGTTGCTGGCATGCAAAATGTCTACCCTTGGCCAGCAGACAAGCACATGGATGAGCATGTCCTGGTTTTGACTAGCTCTGACAATAACCTGGGGGGTGGGTCAGACTAGTAGGAAGGTATATAAAATGAAGGCACAATGCCCCTGGGCCCATGCCTCATTCATGCTCAGAGACCTGTTCATTGTTTCTTTCCAGTAGGAGCTCTATAGCTTCTTTAAGTAAATGCCATTTGATTATTATTTATTATGTCTCCAAAACATTAAATTGCAGAAAAACATCACATCTGCCAGAGGGATGATTTCTGCTTTATGACTGTTTGTATTCAATCCTCACCCAAATGCAGGCCATGGGGGAACTACTGAATTCCTCACGCCATGAGAATACAGATGAAAATCGTTTGGGCCATCAAAATAAATGACTCATATACTGAAGTGAAAGATTATGCTACCTTTTCTTTGGCAAATCCCAAGAAAGAAATTTGATGGCTGATGTGCTGGTGCTCCTGCCAGTGTCGTTTTCCTATAACAGTTACATACACAGCTAATCTTACATCAGTTTTCAGAGTCCCAGATGGACAATTCATCAGGTTTGTCTACAACAGGACATGTGAACTCCTCCAACATAAGTCCTCCAACAAACTCTCCAGATACTCCAAATTGCATTGTACTTGGTACAGATCTTTGCTGAATATAGGCAAAGATGCCAGATTTACTCCCCCTAGAGTTAACACTCAGTAGTTTGTTTAATGGTGGAGGCTCTCGCTAATACCAGCAGCCTTAAACAGCCTTAAAACAGTTTCTTCTACCTGATCAAACCAGAATAACTCTGGTTACTGATACATAAGCCATAAAAGTCAACCCTACTTGCTATGTGTCTCTTCTACATCAGAAACAACTTTCACTGAACAACTAAAGACATCTGCTCTTGAAAAATAAAGAATAAATCATATTGTGTTTGATATTTGCAGAACTGTTACAGCTCTTGGAATATGAATATTTTACATCATACTCTAGGTATTTGTGAATATACATACAAAATTACTGTTAATAGAAATATAAATACACATCAGAAATACATTTTAATATTACTTTATGAATATCTGTGATACTTGTGACATGTCCTTACTGTTTACTAGCACACAAGTGAGAAGTTACTGTGTCTGGTGTTGCCTGTGATAATTTACATCTCCCTAGGGATAAGGGTGCTAAGCTTTCTTCAAACCACTTATTCTTGGCACCAAAACCGAGCAATTACAGCTATGTCTCACACGTTGTCTTTTAAGGATGTGGCATGTTTACTACATGCAAGAGAAAAAATGACTCCTCCAATGATGTTTTAAAATCATTGAGTTTAGACTAAACACAAAGTGCTGTCTATAAAAGAAAAAGTTAAATTTCTATACAGCTCCTATCTCCATGGTATATAATCACAAAAGCTTTCTTGCTCTTGCTCTCAGCAGGACTGAGGTACTACAGAAATTTCAGTTAACAGTTTGGAAAAGTTGCCACAAACACTTTGCTTCTGTACTAACTACTGGGTTTTGACTTAGAAAATATTAATTAAAATTCAATTGCAAATATATGGTGCAATGCTAGGCTGCCATCTTCAAAACCACAAGAGTAGCTAATGAGAGTTTGTTTGAGACTTGTAGCTTGTAAAATCATAGATTTAGTCCCTCATTGCACATGTCTAACATGTAAATGCAAAAATCACAGCAGCTTAGAAAAAGACCTCCAAACAACTACACGCATAAGAGCAATTAGGAAATTGGTCTTCAGCTGCAAAACAAAAAATGTAACACTGAATGCATAAAGCGGTCCAGTAAAATATATTCATTGCATCAAATGAAGGATATGATAATTACAAGTACTTTCCATAAATCTGAAAAGCAATGTAATAGAAAATAAACAGCCAATAAAATATGAACAATTTGGAAAAAAATAACTCAAGCTATTACTTCTGAGATACAAAATTATATTGGTCTCATTAATCAGTTCAAAATGTTGTATTAGTGAACAGAAATTACACTCTTGTAAGGTCTTTCCTTTACAAGGTAATTACTTCTGTAGACTCAACGTGTCTGCTTTCTATATACTGAGTAAGAATACTACAAAAGAAAATATCTCTAATTAAAAAAAATTAAAGGGCCATACAGATTTGAGGGATTAGAATAATGTGAAACCCACTCTGTTCTTGTTTTTTTTCCTTTTTTTACCCCGCAGTTCTTTATGTGATTCATTGTAAATCTTAATATACCCTGGGTAATTCACATTGTTCTGTTGGAGAGTATTTTATTGCACCACACATGTAATAATGATATACTCAATGTATGAACATCTGGTTGAGAAATATGACGGAGAAATTACTGCACTGATAAACCAAAAATATAATCACAAGTAAAATTCTCCTAAGTTTCTAAAATATTACAGGAAACGAAAAAAATTACAAGTTATTTTTCTTGTGCTTTAAGAAAAGCAATTTAAGCATTCACCCCTTCCTTTAAAAAAATAGCCTCTATGCAACGAAACCCCTTAAAAATCTAAACATCTGGGAAAGGAAAAAACAAAGTACAATGGCAAATACACAGAGACAAACACTCAGACATGTCAAAGGTGTTTCTACTAGCCTACAAGAGAATGATAAAATACTGAAGAAAGAATGGTGAAAGATGTTTAAAACAAAATTGAGAAAAAAGACTGACAAGGGAAGGACAAAGGCACCCAAGAGGAACTTCTGTCCTACGACATAAAAGCAGCAGCTATCTTGTTTGTGAAATTTTCTTCAAAGAGCAATTCTGGGTTTGGTTTTTTTGTTGTTTGGGTTTTTTTTTCCCCATTGACCACTATCCAGGGTGCCTCAGAACTTTACTGCCCATATTTTCTTTCCTTTAAAGTACACTGGGCCCAACCACACTACTAGAGCATTGGAAGAGATCCTGGGATTGCTTATCTGTGCCACTGACGTTCACTCACTCGGCATTCCAACACCAGCTAATTCCCTGTGACCACTGGAGCCCCTGGAAAGCACCAGCACACCCAGAGGGCTGCTCTGCAGGGCTGCCATGCTCGTGCCTGGAGCGAGTGCAGCTGGGGGCACTGAGTGCCCTGGAGCAGATGGGAAGGCATGTCAGAGCCCTCAGATGCTGCTGGATGACCAGCTGGGCTGCTGGGAGTTAACTACTGAATTGAGTGCTGGACAAAATTAACTACTGAGCTCTCGCTGAGGACACACATTCCTTCAGGGCTGGAGAACAGTCTCAGGTGTGATCTCACCTGTGTGTGACATGAGAGTCACCAAGGCAGTGGCATCTGTCCAGACAGGTTTTTTTCTTTTTGTGAAAGCTTCCACACTGTAGATAAAATGCTGACCATTTTTCCCAGTGCTTTTAAACTCTTGTTTTTAAACTCTTTAACTTTGTCCAACAGTTAATAATTTATCTCACATGCAGACACAACTGTGTCACTGTCAGTGCAATCACATCCTGATGCCACTCTAATATTACAAAAAACATTCTTGTGTGCTGCACTGCTGCTGAAGTCCTACTTGCCGACTGCCTCACCTCTTGAACAAAAATACTTTCTCTAATGGGATGAGCAGAGCATGAAACATTACAGAGAATACAGTTCCTAATACTGCTTTCAGTAATTCATTTATGTCATTAATTTCTTCAGAGTAGCCTGCAATTCCAAACTTGACTTTTATCTGTTAAATACATGAATTTTAGAATATAATCTAATAATATTAATAATGCTCAGGGAGGAGTAAGATCTTATTTCTAAAACAGATTAATTTCTGTACCAATTGTTAGCTTAAGCTATTAAAATCTAGCCATTTGCACAATATTGTGCATTGAGAGCAGGCATACAAAACTGTATAAAGTGGAAATAAAAAAGATGGAGAAAATGGTTGGAGAAAAGCACAAATCCAAATGTTAACTTTCACAGAGTGAATGTAAAGAGCCACTTCATATCAAACTCACACATTAAAGACTCTGACATTTCAGGTCAAGTAGGAGCATCTCACCAAGAAGTCTGAAAACAACTACTCTCTACAGCAAAAATGGTCACATTTGGGGAAATTAGTGCTATTACCAGTACCAACATCTTGCTCATTTCTGCTTTTAATCCTCTTGTAAGGCTATTAAGATATCCAGGTCCATCTCAGTTCCCTGGGGCAGAAAAGTAGCCTAGCACCCAAAAGGTTAAGATTATCCTGCCCTGTTAAAACCACATGAGACTGACACTTTTCTGTATCTTCTGGCCCCTCTGCAGCTGCAAATTCTCACAACAGCCAAAGCAGCCATCAAGAGAATAGACTGTGTGGTTTTTTTGATCAATTTTCATCTCTTCTAATAGCTTTCCTGCCACAGGAGGGTAAGAAGGATCAGAAGCAGGCAGGATGTTAGTTTTCATCCCAATTATAAAGGAACTACACTTTTAAGTATTCATGTTTGTGTTTTTGCTGACCCTTCTACAGATGGCTGGACTATTCTCAGAACAGAGAAGAAGGGTTAAAGAAAATTCTAGATAACAAATGTTGCAATATGGATTAGAAGCAATATTCCTATTTCTTTTTCAAAAAACATAGATGTTGCATAGCATTCCATTCCTTTAATGTGAAGACACTAATATTGAAACAGAAATACGACATGGTTATTTTAATTATGTAGAACTGTAATTGGCATTTATTGCATCAGGCTTCAGAGGGATAGGAGCATGGGATGGAAAGCTGATTTTTTCATTAAATAGCTGCCCCAAGGGAGATACATTCTGAACAAAGCACCTTTTCAGGAGATATACCTGTCCCATGGAGACAAGAACAAAGGGAATGGGGAAGGGGGCTGTAGGAAGCCTGAACAAGGAGAGAATGATATGAAAAGAGTCCATTAAAAAAGAGAAAAAAAGGATGAAAGAGAAAGTAGTAACTAGGATGGAGTGGCATGGTATGGTCTAATAAAGGTTAAATGACTTAATCAATAAGAAAAAGATGCTTTCAAAGGAGAAGGGCAAAAAGAGGGAAAAAAGGAAATTGAAAGAGCACACTTAAAGGATAAGAAGGATTAAAATTAAGATGGAACAAGAAGAAAAAACCCAACCTCTCCAAAGAATGAGAAGGAAAAGGCAAAAAAAAAAAAAATCATTTCCATGCATACAGATCACTTCAGGGAGTAAAAGGCTCATGCCTGTTTGCATCTGCTGTATTGTAGATTTGACAATATGGCATTCCTCAGCACTTCTGACTGCTTAAGGAGCATTAAACAGATGAGTCATGAAGGATGAAGTTAAGGGCAGGGGAGTCCAGGATAACCTCTACTTTCTCATCTACACTCATTTCTTTCCTGCTTTGTCTCAAGGTGGCTAGCAGCAGTTTGGCTCAGAAAGAGCCTGAAAAGAACATGTCCTTGCCGTTTTTTCCAAGATGATGGATGGAATTAGAAAAATTGTCCCCTAATCAATTGCACATGCTTCTAGTGGAATAGGGGATTCATGCCTGTTCTTCAATAACAAGACATCTGAACATCAGAAATTGATACGGGGTGCAGATGAGCAGTCTCCATTATTCACATTTATTTTTCCACTGGTATTCCACAGCAGCAAAGAGAGCTTTTACTCCTACTATGGCAAACAAAAAATACACCAGGAAAAAGGGATCCAGTTTTCTAGTGGGTTGTGTGGATTCAAATCAGAGACTTTGCTGCATCACCACTTAGCTTCGCTCATAATCTCATAGTCACTATTAACGGACAGCTATGGCATGGGGCACCCTCTTTCCCATCTGAGATTCAGACAGTGTAATGGAAACAGCACACCATTTTAGGACTATTAACCCACAAAGCAACAGAGCTTTGCACTTGGAGGCAGAAATCATAGCAAAGGAGCTGTCTGATACTTTCATCAGCAGAGAGCTGTTTTGGAGTGGTGGAAATACTGAATCTGCTACTATTTTTTTCCTTTGCTACTCAACATCTCCAAAAACCCAAACAGCATTAGAGCAGCACTGACACAGCAGCAAAAGATCATTGCACCTCAAGATCCCTGTACTTCATACCTCTTAAGACATTTTCCCAAAGGCCATCTGCAAATGCCACTGAATTGTTCAAGTCTTTGTAATCACAGGAATATACTTTCCACATTTCTTTAAATATATTTTCAGTTCTGTTGTAATCATGGGAGTGTAGTAACAGGAAACAGAAACATATGCATATATTAACTGCAACTTAATTCTGCCAGGATATAAGACATTATTTGCACTTGTGCAAATTGAGTCACTAATCATCATCACTAAGATGAAAGGTTAGTGCATTGTTTATAAACTATTTAGTATTCACCTTTGATTATTTCAGGATTAGTGTCACAGAAAAATTATATACTACTAACCATACACAAGAAACCCCCAAACAATCTTTTAATCATTCTCTTGATTTTCTTTCTGCTTTCAAATTTCTTGAACTTTTTGTAAAAGCAGTATCCTATCCATCACTCAAAAATACATAAATACGTGGTCATTTATGATTCCAGGTGCAAAATTTATAGTCACTGTCTGTTCCTAAGACATGACAGAACAGATTAAATCTGGGGCAGCACACCATACAAGAACATCAACATTGCTAAAGCATGCATGAAGGATATGGAAGCTTCCCCAACTTCTCTAACACAGAACTGGTACTACAGGGTACTTACTTTTAGAGATATGTGGTTTAAATGCCTAAGTGTAAGCATTTCATTCTTTACTAGTTTGAATTTTAACTCTCTCTCAAGGAATTTTATATACACTGAGAGGAAAAAATCTGGTCTGTTGTGGCCACGATCATAGAAAGTTATTATATGATAATGAAGCAAAGCTGCACTCAAACCTCAAAGACTATTACAAAAGAACTTCCAGATAAATTTATTTAACAGAAACGTTGATCTGAGTATTATTAATGATAAAGCAACTAGATAAATCTGGGCAGGCTATACTGTTTTACTTGGCTGTTATTCTGATGGTCTTTCTCTACAAAGCCCTCTTAAATGTCTAGCTAACAGTATAAATCTCTGTAATAGGGGAAGGAAGAATTTCCCTTTCAGGCTCAAAACAATGCAAGTACACTGGCTGATTCCTCCACCCTGCCTAAGAGTGTCCCTCAGGGCCTCCTGTCCCTGAAGACTTGAAAAGCAGTTTATTCTGGAGGCCTTTCTGGAAGCTACAAAGGAGTTTTAAAAATATCTAACCCATCCTCCATCTCTGCCTTCCTGTTTATTGGCTTAGGTACGCAACAATAGCCAAAATTCACTACAATTAGGAGAGACAGAAAAGACTTTTAAATGGGAGACTAGATTAAAATAAGAAATAATTCAACTTGAGTGAGGAAGAGATCCATACATGATGCTGTGGTGCACTCTGATGCCAATTATTTTGAGTTACTCATACAAAACAATAAACAAACAGAAAAATATTCCACATTACACACCACTGATTAAGGGCCTTGAGGAAATAGATCAGGAAGGACATCTGAATAAAAACACTGCAGTGAGTTTTCAGATTTTGAGAACTATATATTACAAGGCACAAGTAACAACTTTATACTGTATCCCTCAAAAAAACCATGAAAAAGACCTCTTATTTTTGAATTGGCCAGGTAAATATGCCAAAAATGCTGCATACCTGGAGGCGCATTAAGATCTAATGTACTTGGAAACTGAAAATTATGATGTATCAATTATTGTTTCTACTGGTGGATACTTTTTATCTGAGCATGACTTCATATTCTGAGGTCAAGAAGGTTAAAATAGTGAAATACTTTCTAATTTTTCAGTACCAATAAAAAAACCTTATCTTTGCACATGTGTCACACATTCATAATAACAAACAGCTTCTTTACTAATATACTGCTGCTTTAAGAAACTGCATCTTTCAGCTTTTCCATTTCTATAATCCCCATCTACAGTGCCTGCTGGCAAACCAGCAGCATGCCACAAAGGGGTGAAGAACATGAAGATATATAAGTGTGAATTTCATGAAGTCTGTTGCTCCCTCTATGTTATATATTTCTGGCCAGTAAAACAAAGTAAGTACTTAGCTCCAAAACCCCATGTGGCGCATCTCACCCCAGTAGCAATTACAGGAAGAGTCCAGCTGTAAAAACCTGATGGAGACGCTGTGCAGATTCAAAGAATCAAAAGCACAATTCATTAGAAGTGCTTCACTTGCTTTCTGAAGCAATTTTGAAGCTGGTGTGCACAGAGATAGGGGTGCAAGGTCACCCCTATCCTCGCCTTTTCACCACTCAGCAGAGGACAAGCTACCAGAAAGTAACCCAGAGACTCAAGAAATACCACAGACAGTATTTTAAAGCTTTCCTGAGCACTCTGTAGGACACCACTGAGGAGAAAGAAGAGAGCATTCAACAAAACCCCCTGTGGTCTTTGCATTTAAGAATGAACGGAAAAACAAGCACCCTTACACCAACTACTAGGAACAAAATCAAGGGAAGGCTTTACTCTTTTTTGAACCTTTCTGAATGAATTAAAAGTCTTAACCAGCAGCAGCTGATATTTTGTACTCAGTGATAGCCAAGTCAACCTCCTGTATATTCCGATATGATAACATGCTTTATTACAAATAAATTCCATTGTATGTTGTTTGAATAGCTACTGCAGGGGTAAACTGAAGCTTCAAGAAATGCATATAAAATAATATTTAAGAGACTATTTATGCCAATAATGGAATAAGTTTACTGCTGATTACTTCAAAACAGAGCACCTTTCAACACAAAGATGAATTAGACTGATAGCAAAATTTACAGCAACTGACTTCCTTTTAATTTGCAAGTATCCTGAATTACAGTATTTCCAAACTGAAGACTCTGTTTTGTTTGGGTTTTTTTAATGACAACAAAGTATCTTGTTACATAAACAGAACTGTTCTTTGACACTGTATCTTGCAGCTAACTGTTATGGGATTTATCTTCAAGAGAAGAATAGCAATAAAGAGGCAAATTAATTCTGTTTTCTGCAACTGTAGCAGGGATACTAGTGTAAACATACAGAATTCCCATGGAGAGAATATTTTTAGTCTTTTGTAATAAATGATCAGCAACTTAGCAGACAGAAACATCCTTACTTTTTTCTTCCCCCCCTCCTGGCTCAGAGAAGATATCTCATACCTATGAATTCTAACGATTAAAATAATTCTAACAATTACTTTGCTGCATTCCAGTATGCATAGTCAAGTATGTAATGCAATAAACTATGCCTGAATGGTCTGTTTACCCCACAGCAAGTTACAAGGAAAACTCTTTCCCCTTAAAGGACTTGTCTCTTTGGAGCGTGCAGGCTGGCAAAAAGCCAAGGGAAGCTGGTGCTTAAGCAACCAAGACTGAGCAGTGCCTGTGTGCATTGCAATCTCAGCCAACCGCAGTAAATGTTATTGGAGTTTTTGTGCTGTAAAATTGCTGCTTTCATGCCCACTGCATCTGACAATAGGAATCCTTGGCTTTGCATGAGAAAGGAAGGCTGATGTGCCTTCTAGTCAGATCTCTGCATCCTTAAAAAGCAGGGTTTCTACTCCTGTGTACTCCTAATGGGTTAGTGACAAATAAATTCATGTCAATGCCACGTCAGACACAGAAAGATACAGAAAGATACTAAATGGAGAAATCTTTTGTGTATGAGATGGAAGAGCAGAGAAACCATGTTTTAAGCACAGTCCTAAAGCTTTAGAACTATTGATAATATTAAAAAAGATAGGGGATATTAAGGGTGACAAATATTTAGCCTTTCACCTTTCAAAGCACCTTTGAGATTAAGCTGTTTTCACAATCATCAAATGCAAAACTGTTTTTTTGCTTAGTAACTAAAGCACAAAATCCTCAGCATTTCTCCTACGAAAGGCTGCAACAAGCATCTGCCAGCAGAATTTGCAAGAGTCCTGTTTACTTCCAGTGAGCAGCATGTTTAAAGCACTGAAACATCACCCTCCAACTTACAGCTACTCAGAGTAGAGCTAAAATGGAAACTGAAAGGCAATGAGAAGACAAATCAGATTTTTAAAAATTTCTGTAATTTTTGTCAAATGATTTTTTTTCTACAGGAACTTTTTCAACACTATAGATTTAAACGTATGTTGCAGTTGCATTACAATGACTTGCTTTCTGTATTAAGCCCCACTGGCAAGTTCCATTTAATCCAACAACAATTCCTCAGAAGCACAGAATCAGGCTGTAGCAATCATAGGAACTATAGAATAAATTAGGTATAAAAAAAACTTAATTTTTTTTTTAAATCAAGCTTTTATTTAAAGCCCACAACCTTCAACTCATTCTATGTTTCTGGAAGAACTGTATTCTCAAATCCATCAAGGCTCAGTGAGCATTAGAGCTGATAAGAAAGGCTTGTAAAACTGTAAATTCAGACTGTTGCCACCAAGTGATGAACACATGGGAACATGTGTAAGATCTTGAGTCCTCCCTTTCTAAAAAAGGCTTTTTAAAAAAGATTTTGCATTGTGGTACAGAGTTAAAAATATTAGACCTTTCCTCAAGGAAAGCATCTGCTCCAGATCTCATACAAGCTATTTGCTGTGCACTCACATAACATTTGCTTCTCTGGAAGTCATTAAAAGCAGTACCTGGGTGAAGTCCTCAGTCTTGTAATTCATAATGAAAATAAACTCTCTATGTGACTGTTTCCTTCTCCTTTACCTTCTGTATTACAAATTAATTTCTACAATAAATTTCATAGAGCCTACTTTCTGCACAAGAGCAGTTCATCCTTGTTCCTGATTGCGACTTCAGGATTCTTCCATTAAACTGTGACAGAATTTAAATTCAAGCTCCTTATCTTGCAATTAGGAATGTCTGTTCTGTAATCAAGCAGTCAAAGGAAACTATGTGAGCGCAAGTACTGGCAGGAGGGATGGATGAATTTTTGACTCTTATGTTCATCTATCGTGCCAGGTACACGCTAGTTCACTTCAAGTGAGCTGACATTTGGGTGCAGCACTCTTCCTTCTATAAAACTCTATTCTGCTTTTATATTTCACAGTATTTCAGAATGAATTCATCTTCACAGATTTTCTGAAATTGCATGATTTTTTGTAATGTGATTTTTGATGGGGAAGGAGGAGTGGAGGAAATGTCTCTACATCAGATCATATCCGCACTACGATACACAGTTGGCAGGTTGTCCCATCTGGCATGCATTCGAGTATAAGACAGATAATTTGTCACTCTGAATCCTTTGATTTGTGAAAAGGCCAAAATCATCTCTGGAAAGATATTTTGTGGCTAATGATACAGGAGGTGTGGGGGAGACTGTTCTTTGAAGGCTACAAAGGCCACAATCTGAGGAGAAATAATTGGTCTTGGCTCTTCTATTAAGTAACAGAGATTGAAAACTAGAAAAATCTCTTAAGAGCAAAACATGTCTTAAAACAATCAGATATGAGAAGTAATTGCCCACCACTTTGCAAAATTTGATTTTGGAGGGGTGAGGGTGAGATTGGGGAGCTGTAATTTGCTCTTGGCAAACAGACTGAATGCTTAATTAAACTGAACAAATGTACATTTTTGTACATTAAGGGAACAATGTTGACAGAATTTTGGCTTAAAAACCAATGAAAGGATAAAAAGATGGATTCATGAAATTGAAATCAAATATCAAAAAGAGATAAAAAAAATAAACTGGCTAGCATTCAAGACACAATTTTCAAGTTTTTAAGGCAACTACATTCGCCCCAAGCAAGTGGAAGAGATGAATGTGTTGATCTGTAGTACCTGAAGGATATTTGCCTTCCTGCAATGTCTGACATTGGACCATAAGAGGTTTACATGCTTCTACAGCTACCGAGGAAGGCTGCAAGCACTGCTACACACTGGCTGAAATAGAATTGTCTCTGGTCTGAGAAATATAGTCAGCATGTATTTTTATAACATGAACTTACTCTGTATTTACAGAAAGCTTGTCAAGTACCTCTATTCGGCATCATGGGCATTGTGAATTTATGGGCATCAAACATTTTTGCTAACAAAATATTTACAAGAGTATGTACATGCCCAGAAGACATTGGCAGTTTTCACTGAGAACTGGAAATCTTATTTTGTAATTTTGCAGGATATAAAATGATCTAGCACGTGGGAAGGGAGAGTTGCTGTTTTGCAAATGATTTATTGTGGAAGGTCTGGACAATTTCAGAATGAAATCTGGGCTACAGGACAAATAATTTTCTGTTACATTTAAACAGGCAGTACATTGCAACATGCAGGCTGCCAACATAACACACTTAGCCATAGCTTACTATGAAAATCTCTGTCATAAACTACAAACTGACATACACCTGATATGAAAGGTGCACAAGTACTACTAGAAAAGCTCCGGGAGGTTATCTCAGTCCACCTTCTCCTAATTGAATGTAGGTTTGTCCTCAGCAGTATGAGTTATGTTTTTATTTATTTTAATTACATGTTACAAAGTGACTGAGCTTCTGTCACTTCCTTCGGACAGATTTAGAAATCTTAATGTAGTTCACTCTTAAACAATTTTTCCTAATAATGTGCCTAATCTTTCCTTTCCTTATTTTCATCCTATTACTTTTAATTGTGTCTCTACACTGCACACAATATGTTCCGTTCTATCTTTGGTTATTAGCTTCCCTTTGCCAGTAATTAATTATTGCTTAGGCCACATATTGAGTGGAAGTTTTAATCTCTTACCTATTCCCATATAGGAATACCTTTAACCTCATAATTGTTTTCATGCAAATATATCTGAACAGTAAAATAAAGAACAGTAAGAGAATTTGACAGGAACTTTGAAAAACCAAGATGCCTAAATTCCAAACTTATATTCCATTGATGGTATGTCTAGCATTCCCCCTTTGCTGATATATTTGTATACCCAGCTCAAACTGTACTTGTGAGTCATACCATGTTGCAGATTTAGGCCTAATTAAAATTCTCAATAACCGTTTCTCCTTAGATTTTTCCTGAATACTCCGCAATTCAGACCAGCTTCTATTTTTCAGTTCTAATTTCATTTTATTAGTTTCTGGCTATACAATTAATGATCATTCCTTGCCCTCTTCTATTAACATTTTGTCCCCTGCTGGTACTCAGAACACTTGCTACTTAGTATCATTGGGAAATTTTTAGCGCCATTATTACTCCTTCATCCATATAACTAATGAGGATGTTAAATAAAACCAAGATTATAGCATATACCCATGATGTTCTTCAATACAACTCCTCCTGGTTTGAACTATTATTCCTAATTTATTATCACAGATTATTTCAAACCAAACAGGTCTGAGTTAATTTGTCAAGCAACATGTCTTAGGGCCAGTGTCAGACCTGAGGACAAATTGTGTGTACTGATACAACAATGACAAAACTTAATTTATCTTGAATTATGAGATAAGAGATAAAAATCTCATTAAACAATGTGTAAGGCAACAATGACAATAAGGCACGTGGAAACCCTCAGAGATTCCAAGTGACTGCCAGTTCTGAGAATGATGAAAAGAAGAAGAAGCAAATTTATACATCACTAAAAAAAGCCCTAACAGCTTTTAAGCATTCAATCTTATGACCTCATGTTTGTTTCCTTGTGTCCCAGAACACCCCCACGGTCCCTTCCCCTCCTTTTGTTCTCCAGTAATCTGAACTACTAAAATGCAGCTCATTAGAGCATGGTGCTAATAACGACAAGGTTGTGGGCTCAACTCCTCTGTGGGCTACTCACTTAAGAGTTAGGCTTGATGACCCTTGTGGGTCCCTTCCAACTAGGAATATTCTATGAAATCAAAAGAACTCCTTTGAAATTGCATGGCAGCTGACAGCCTGGCTGCTAAGTTCTAGCTCAGCAGCACATGCAGTTTCCTTTGTGGAATAACTGCGGCAAAGCAGAGATGGAGTAAGGACTGGGAAGTGTTTAGTAGGCACTAAAGCAGAACTACCAGAAAGACATAAGGTACTTCCACATTGGCTAAGACTTAATTTGCCATGGGTCTTTTCAATATTCACACGTTATTTCCAACCTTCTCGTAAGCCAGTTTGGTATGAAGGGGGAAATCACATTTTCCTCTTCCCACTCTCACATGAGCTGCAAGGGAAGAAAAGATGCCTTAAAAGTCAGTTGCATCTTCCATTAACTTATAACACAAATCCATGTGTGTACTTCCAATCACACTTCCATCTCACTTTGCTTTTGGTGGAAAGAAAAAAGGCACTAGTGAGGCAGATTGGTTAGTTATGCTGGTTATACATGAATTGTGGTATCTCTGCAGGAAAATAGAACATGAAATATGGAAGGAAAATCTGAAGTGTAAAAAACCCCTAACCAACACCTAATAAATCCACACCTATGTTCCGTACATGTGTTATATCTGGTCTTTACTGGTTCTAGGCTTGAGCATTTGGCACCTGTTCTCTCAGGTACTTGTACAAAACCAGAAGGTTCTGACTCTGGCTTCTTGGCATTGTAGTATAATAAAAATAATAATTTATGTATGGCAGGTACTTTTGTATAAGCTCTCCCATCAAGCTCTAATGAGTAATCATGAACTAAAGTCCTCAATTTATAGGAGAATTATGCCATATCACATTTGGTGTCTGTAGGGTGAGCTGTCCTACAATGAGACCTCTGAATGCAGAGAGTTCTTATGTGCTTTCATTCAACCAGCTTTATTACTTTATTTTTTCTATTTCACAAGTTTAAATTCAGAGTTGTGCTCTAGATTTCCAAATTTGTAGGAAAGCTTAGCCAGTTTGAACTGAAAAGCCCATCAATCTGCAATTCCCATGTGGCTGGAGAAAAATCTTGCATTACATGACAGATCCTTGATCAAGGACAACTGAAAATCAGTTTATATTATATTGAATTTTTTTCAGATCTTCCCATTAGGTAAACTATCATCACAAACTCTTATTAAGAAACATGAGAACCTTGATGTTCAAATGCACTATACAAATGCTGCTGTGAAATACATCCTTCTCTATTTTGCATTTTATGTTTCTCCCACAATATTTCCTATTTAGGGGGTAAAAATCCTCAAATCTGAGTTTCTAACTCAGACTCTTCAACTTCATTGTCAGTAGTAAGCATTAACTATTTGCTATATCTTCTCTTCATACTCTCTGCTCAAACTAAGAATTTAGCATTTTGCTTCTCATTATATTAAATTCTGTGTTAAAAACTGCCACTAATTTCAACAAATTCCCCTCCAAATTCTGACTAATCTACAATTTTTCATTTAAAAAGATTAAGAAGCTTATCAAGATGCTTAAATACAGATATTACACGGCTTCTATTGTTTATAAGCAGACTTAATGGCATAAGGAAACCCTCCAACTAAATCATACTCAAGAATCCTTTCCTCCCAGTTCACTCTACTCTCCCTCTCACTTAAACAACTGTTTCTCTTCCCTGCATATATATTCAGATGTTCCCCATTTCTTATAAACCATTTTGCCACTCTTTCTAAAAACAATAAACCTGGTAAATAAATTGTTCTGACATCAGTAGCCAAACAGACTGCTGGAACAGTCCATATACTGAGCTGCACCCTGAAGAAGAGGAACAAGTAGAATTAATCAGAAATGTTACATAAAAAGGAGTTATGACTGATAGTCCTTAAATTTATCTCCTCCTGTATTTTACGACTTATTAACACACTGCTCTTACAGAAATTAAATGATTCCTATTAAACTGCCCACAACAGTCCTCACTTGATCTGAATTTTTAAAGCTACTAGTAATACCTCCATGAAGACTTTATCTTCTCACGTGGTAAGCATTTGATAACTCATTTTCCTAATTCTCTTTTCTCTTTTAGCTAATTCCTGAAAAGGAAGCTAATTCCCATGGGTTAACAAAACAAGCTAATCAAACCCAACAGCTTAGATTAATATAATTCCACACACATATTCAGATCCTTTAAATTTTAAGTGAGTTGATCAAATAAACTCCATTGATCAAATGAACTCATTCTAAAGGAAAACAATCAGATGTCTGAATAGACTAAGGAGATGTTAATTCAACTTGCTATTCAAATAAATTCAATATAACTGAAAGCAGTTCAATAATATAATTGGTTTTGGTCATCACCTTTTTTATCCCTAAATACTTCAGCAGTGACCCCTCACCCTCTGCCAATATAAAACACTGGACGAAATCACCTCGAATATGGCACTGGACTTATTTCATACCCATTAAGATTAGATAGCATGGAAAACTTACGTCAAGATGCAAAAGAAAACACAACTGGTGAAAAAAACCCTTCTTTCTGTGAAAGTGCTACCATACTGCATTACTTCCCATTTTAGCTAAAGAAAACTCAATAATCAAATACTAGCTTACTAAAGGCCACAATTAAATGATATTTGATAGGGCAGATTCAGAGAGATCCACATACTACAATGCAATGCTACACCACAATGCATATCATCAAGTAGAAGAAAGTTGTAGCTAACTTATTAAATTCTGCTTTTCCTGTTTTACAGAGAGCATACTTTTTCCCCATCAACAGGCCATCAACATACAATATAAGAAACCAACCGTAAACAAATCAGGTAGATAATCCAAGCAACATTCATGTATGTGCTGAGTGAAAAAAAAAAATCTTTCTTCCAGTAACACAAACCCTGATCCTGCAGCTGACTGGGAATGGAAGTCCACTACCCAAACACCTATGATCATCTTCTTATCCAGCAAAAAGTCTGACTTAAATTACACAATTTTTATATATACAGCATACATGGTTAGTAGGTTGAAGCACTTCTAAAAACAAGTCTAATCTTGTGGAGAGAAAGATTATTTGACAGTGGGAACTGCAAACACTTCTACTACACATGTACACTGAAGGGGTGAATATCAGACATCTGCAGATAGAGGAGATGGGAGAACAGTGGGAAGAGAGAGGGAAAGAGAAAATGAACATACTTGCAGAGTATGCCAGGTTTTTCTTTTGCTTAGCAAAAGTTTTACAAAGAACAACCGTCTCAACATATACCATGGTGCTAACTCCTGTCCTCCTTGTAATCAAAATCCCTCTTATGTTGTTTTGCTAAAAGGCCAAGACTTGACTTGACATGGGATCAGATGAAATTAATTTAGCTAGTCTGGGGATGAAACAGGTCAAGGAACATTCCTGAAGGTTGGTAAACTCATTGGCAAGCAACTGTTCAAAATTTCAGAAGCAGGAAAAAATACTAAAACCTAGAGGAATGATGAGCACTTACTAGCTTCCTAGAGGCTAAGAGATGCAAGCAGATCATCCCAACTATTCAATAATTTTAGCAGTTTTGTCTTGCTTTTGCATTTTTCATGTATAAAGGAAGGGCTGGAGGATATAGTAATCTAAATGTATTGACTTATTGAAGTAAATGAGGCTACCTTTGGGCTAACGCATGCATTTTCTAACAGATTTCATACTCCTAGACATAAACGAAAGATAACATACCCTGGCTATGACAATGCATGACCATTTTTTGAGTTCTTCACAGATTAAAAATTGAGCAAATTGAACATGCAAAAATAAAGTAATCATTATTAATTTTAAGGTTCTTAATCCAAATGTGTCAAATTCACATACATGACTGCTCTTAGCAGACTGACCTTTTAGACACAACACCAAAATTCCACTCAAAGCTAGGAAGAGAAGCTCAAAGTTAGTGTTTTGCTTGGCAAAATAATTCTGTCCAACTAGCTGATGTGAAATCTGCAGAAAAATATTTCTCCAAACTCCCTCTAGTGGTTCACCAGCAGGTGAGATTTTAACAATCCAAAGATAGAAATGATTCTTAGAAAGTGAAGTGTCTTGTTCCAAGCTTTGCTGATCTACCTGAGAAGAGCTGTGAATTAAAAAAACCATTATTCTCCCAGTCTGCCTACATCAAGAAAATCTGTTCAGTCATGCAACAAAAATGGAAACCTGTGGCTAATATATTTTCTTATCTCAAAACAAAGAATGGTTTCTTAGGGCATGATGTTTAAGAAGGCACTGTGCTTCACATATGTCACTCCTTTTGCTTCCTGATACTGGTTGGAAGGAAGAGAAACATGGCAACACACATCTGGGAAGCCACCACTGCCTCCTGTCATCATGCAGCTCTCTTCCTTTTGAGCTTTTTCCTCAGTCTTGAGTGCCCTATCCGGTAACATAAAAATCCTGCTCTCATTCCCTAAGGAAATGAAAGGAATGGCTGGAACCTGCTGAACTTGATGAGGTAGTAAAAGACAACTTTTACATTATTCTGAAGTTAAATATCATGACAGTTTAACCAACTGCAGCCTACCCTTTAAAAAGTACAACTAAAGGTTAGTCACTTGCTAAAAACTAGATTACATAATAAATCATTCATAGCTATTGCTTCACATAAGCATTGCATGTTAAATTACTTAAATGAGCTTTTATATACGATCAGTTATTTTCTACTCTTGTTACCTTACAGTAAAATAGAAACCATTTGCTGCATTTAAGGGAAAACCAGTTTAAAATACAGAGTCATTTTGATATATTTAATTTAGTAAGAGGATGGAAAAAAAAAAGGGTATTTAAACTATGGACAAAGTGTCCTCTTCTTACCATGACCTGGGACAGATACTGGATTAGCACCGGTCTGTACTAGATATGAGCCGGCAGTATAGTCCTCATCTGTATCAGAGTCCTGAACTGGCTGGCTGGCATTATTACTTAATAACCACCTCTGGTTGTCATGGAGATTGGGTGATGGAGGAGGGGAGTGTAAATGTTCAGTAACTGATGGACTAGATGAGGAGGATGGCATGGGAGGACCTATAAAAAAAATAAAAAGAATTTAAAATATGGGTCAAGATATCATATGAAAAACAAATAATTAATTTTTTGCATCACCAAAAGGTGAATATTCTACTTCCAACAAGAAAAAAAGATGGACAAAGGAAATATGACAATTGCCTGTAATAAACTGGTTTAAGTACTTTAGAAAATGTAACACCATGCCATGACTTGATATTTCAATGAACAGTGTTTATTGTACAGGATTGCTTCTTTCAGTGGGACACTCCTGCCTAAAATCTACTAATGAAAGAAAATAATACAGATAAGCAGGTACAGAGACAGAGAAACAGGACCAGTTTTCCAAGCTCACACATACAGGGAAACTCACCACTTTAAACTTCTACCATAGGAGTTACTCTAAAAGAACTTCTTGTTTTCATCAGGATTTCTCAGCCACATATGCTATTTAAAAATTATCAAAATGATTCACCTGTCAAACTTGTGTCCACCTGCACAAGTTGTTTTAAAACATGCATACACAATGACTGCATCCCTTTTCTACATCTTGAAAGTATCTTAAAGCCATCATGGAGGAAGACAGATTTAAATAAAGCCTCAGGATATCAAAACAATGCATTTAGTCCTTCAATGAAACGGTAATTAGGCCAGAATGCAGCAGAGAAAGAGTTACCTAATTCACCCCGTGAATATATGAGTTCTTTATAGTCTTTAGAGAGCACAGATCTTACTCAGAGTAAAAGATTGCTGGACTACTTTTGAATAAAGTGTTGTTGCCTGTAGGTGGGGAATGTACCAGAATATGAAGTAGCTTTATTACATAATTTATGTTAAAAACAAAATTAGATTAACCTGCATGGTTATCATTCATAACTATGAATCTAAATTTAAATTAGAGGAAAAGGGGCTTTTGTCATCATGTAATGATCTGGTTTTGTGGTACTTAGTTGTATAGTTACGCTGGAGAGGTGCTGCGCTTTTCAATGTTAAGTTTTATGCAATAAATCATACTGGCACCAATAGATTGAATTACCCTCCCTCCACCTCCCTTGTATACTGCTAGAATCATGCTAATTATTTTTTTTTCTTTCATATTCAGTTTACCCCATTATATAGTATCTTAAATATCTTTAAAATACATTGCTCAGTCCTAACCAATTGGCTTCCCTGGAAAGAAACCTATGACAGCCTCACCCCAAATTATTTACTTAATACTTCCACATGGCATTTATTCCTTCTTGTAGTGAACAGCACAACAATTATTTTCATAATTTTAAAATGCAGGTTTGGTTCTGGAAGGAAAGTGAGCACTTACTATAAGTCAAGGAACTCCTGTGTAAAACCCAAGTTTTGTAGTCAGGGAAATAACAAGGATGGGGGACGACATTTTACAGGCTCAACTTGTGAACTTAGAAGTACGGAGCAGGCACATTTTTTAGTTTGGACTAAAATGCCAACAGATTTCCTTGCTACACCTTGATTTTTCACATTGCTTGCTTCAGTAACCTGGATTTGTGCTTATTTCTTGATGGAATATTTAGTGCATTATTTATGAAATACTCAAACTGATTCAGGTAGCAATTATATTTCATTTTTTGAATAGTTAAAAAAAAAAAAGTAGGGGTTTTTGTAATTCTTAAAAAAATCTTGGAACAGATCTCCTGTACTTACTTTGGACCTCTCTCACTAGAGAGGACAGCTACAGTAATATGTTCCGGATGTACATGTATTGTCTGAAGCAAATCAGCATCTTAGTAGTATCTCTGCACTTTATACACAACACTTCTGAATATGCTTCCTTTCTCCTTCTCAATTTACACTCATTAACTTTTAGGCATAACAGAGCCTTGATTGCACAAATCATAATCATATGGAATATCATGTTGCCTGAAAATGTGTCACATCCAAGGCTCCTTAAAGGTTTTGTAAATTCCCTCATTTATTCAAATGTATTCATTGTCTCATTGCTACATGGCTAGTTGACACTGCACTGCACTGATGAGTAGCCATCCGGAACATCCATAACTTGGGTGCTCTGGCTGACTGAATTTCTCAGTTCAGAAAACACAGGGTGTCAGGTGTGGGGTGGAAGCGCAAGGATATTAGCAAAGCACCCACTACTACACTCAGTGGGGATGGTTCTCTGCTACTGCAAAAATTAGTTGATTAGGGCTGTAACACCACCAGGAAATTATGCAACTTTTTATAAATAAACTTAATTCTGGCAGGCAGGTTTAAGTGCCTTTCAATCATATGGTTTCTACATTCATAAAATAATTTAGATTGGAAAAGAACTTTAAGATCTTTGAGTACAACCTCAGCATTGCCAAGCCCACCACTAAACCATGCCCCTAAGTGCCACATCTACATGTTTGTTAAACACCTCCAGGAATAGAGACTCAATCACTTCCCTGGGCAGCCTGTTCCAAGTTTTGATCACCCTTTCAGTGAAAAATTTTTCCCAATATTCATGCTAAACCCTCCTGACATGCTGCTAGCTCATGTTCAGCTGGCTGTCGATCAGCATCTCCAGGTCCTTTTCTGCCAGGTAACTTTCCAGCCACTCTTCTCCCAGCCTGAGTTGTGACCCAAGTGCAGTACCCAGCACTCAGCTTTGCTGAACCTCACACAACTGGCCTCAGCCCATTGATCCAGCCTGCTGAGATCCCTCTGTGGAACCTTCTACCCTCCAGCAGACCAACAATCCTCTCCAACTTGATATTGTCTGTGACCTGAGTGAGGGCTCACTCAATCTCCTCCAGATCATGGATAAAAAATTGAAACAGGAGTAGCCTGAGGACTGAGCCCTGGGGAATTCCACAACTGACCAGCCACCAGCTGGATGCAATTCCATTCACCACCACCATCTGGTCCTGGCCATCCAGACAGTTTTTAACTCAGCAAAGAGTACACAGATGGGGAGCCAGTTTCTCCAGGAGAATGTTGTGGGAGAAAGTATCAAGAACTTTACTATCTTGGCAGGCAACATCCACAGCCTTTCCCTCATCCGGTAAGTGAGTCACTTTGTCATAGAAGGAGACCAGGTTGGTCAAACAGGACCTGCCTTTTGTAAGCCCATGTTGGCTGGGCCTGATCCCCTGTTTGTCCTGTACATATTGCATGACAGCACTCAAGATGATCTGCTCCATGACCTTCCCCGGCACTGAGGTCAGGCTGGCAGGTCTGTAGTTCCCTGGATCCCTCTTCCAACCCTCCCTGTAGATGGGTGTCACATTTGCTAACTGCCAGTCACCTGGGACCTCCCCAGTTGACCAGGTCTGCTGGTAAATGATGGAAAGTGGCTTGGTGAGCTCCTCTGCCAGCTCCCTCAGTACCCTTGGTTTGATCCCCATTAACTTGTGGGTGTCTAAGTTGCACAGCAGGTCACTGACTATTTCTTCTCAGATTACAGGGGCTTTATTCTGCTCCCTATCCCTGTCTTCCAGATCAGGGGGCTGGGTACCTTGAGGACAACTGATCTTACTATCAAAGACTGAGGTAAAGATGGCATTAAGTTACCTCAGATGCTTCCTCATCCTTTGTCACTGTATTTTCCCCCCTCATCCAGGAAAGGATGGCTACTTTCCTTAGCCCTGCTTTTGTTGCTTTCTTGTCACTAAGTTACATGGTCTGCAGAGAAAAGGGAGCCAGCTATAATATGAGCCAATTTTTCACAAGAACCCTAGGCCAACCAGCTGGGACACGTATTTCTGTACAACTTCATCCAGCACCGGCAGATTTCTGCAGTGAGCTCCTCCTTGATTCCAACTGAAAAGAGAGATAGCTATCTATACTGCCATTTATAGAATAAGCTACACATTAAGAAAAAAAAACTTAACACACTTTCTAGAGGAATCGTAAATGATGTGCATATTCCTTTCCAATTCTTTTTTTACATGGAATGAAAGGCATTTAACAATATTTGGCAATAGCCAAGTCTTAACGAACTCATTTATAAATCATAAAAATCATTAACTATGAAAAAAGCCAATTAGACTGATTATAACACTTTTTCTGTACAGCTTAGAGGCACACAACGCTAAGAATACTTCATTCTAAGAATTATTCTTCATTTCTAGCCCGTATTTTAAAAAAGCAAAAGTTCTTGGTTTTAATATGTGAATTAGATTCAACAGTAGGCTATTTCTCACAGGGAAACATACTGGACTTAAGAGTGTTTAAATCTCATGTTTTAGGTCAGTTATGAGGAAAATATACTTTAATTTGTTGGCATTTTCACAATTGAAAAGATATGACTTTCAATGATGTTTATGTACTTTCAAAAAAGTTATCTTACACAAAAATGCAGAATACATTTGCAGCAAACATAGGTAAACTCCAGCAAGAACAGATTCAATATAGCAATTTGTGAAAAGGTGAACACATTTGCTAAGAATATGAGTCCCCAAAGAAAGTAAAATGCAAAGGAAATTGGTTGTAAGAAGAACATTAAAAAAGAAATACACCTGAGCTAATAATGGATATGTTAAATACATATGTACAAGGTAATCATGTTAAAAAAAGAAAAAAATCCAGTATTCTCTGCCATGATCAGCACTTACCTAAGAGGTGGCACAAATTAAAAGTTGGAAGCAGAGCTGATGTCACATATGGAAAAGCTCAAACGGACAAGTATGGTAAATGCAAGCCATAAAAAGATAGCAAATAAACAATGAGGAAGACTGCAACAATGGACTGGAAGTAATGCATAGGATCTTCTGTATTAAGTATATTTAGGCTTAACTAAGTCTAAGGCTGAGCCTCCATCACTTGGTGCTGTCTAACACCATGGGTTATGAAAGCAGGGAAGTGCAGTGGGGCTGCTGCAGAGTGTGGGGAGGACTGGGGGGCAGAGCAGGACAGAGCTGTGCCTTCAATCTCACAGCCTCAGGCACTTGCACCTGGCCACGACCCACAGTTCATTGTTATGCACAAGTTGCCTTCCCTTGAAAATAACAATAATAAAAAAGCTATTTGCAGCATTTAAGCTTATTTACACGGTATTATGAAGAATGAATCCAACAACTGTTCAGCTTTCATCCTATATAAGTCATCACATGCTAGAGAAGCACTTTGCTTCAACAACACCAATAGGTGCCTGGATGAACTGCATCTCTACTAGATGTATTTTAGAGAAAATAGTATTAGACACTTTTCGAACACGGCATTGAGGAAAAAAGCAGGATGGGAGAGAAGCGGTAGTAATGATGTCCTGGTGTTGCAGGGTGGGTGGGCTGAAATAGATGACCCACAGTCTCTGAGGAGCCCTAAAACACATGCACTTATGAAATCCTCCCACCAGATTCAAACTCTTAAAACAGAGAGATTTTGCTGGCAATGACACTAAGAGGAAAGTAAAAACCTTGTTTATTTTCTATTCTGATTATCAATCAGATTTTTATGACTATAATTCATGAAGCAACAAAAACTTTCCTGAGCTGAAACATGATCTTAAAAATGTGTAGTTTCTGTTGCTTCACGAATTTCTTTAATGCAGAACTCTTGTTCATATATGTAGATTGTCCCTAAAAACCTGGCATTATCTTTCATAAGATGCATTGCAAGTTACGTACTTTGAAAAAGTAATTTCACCATAAAAATCTGAAGGACCATTATTTTCATCTCAATCAGGTTGCATAAATCTTATACCTAACTCACATACAACTTCTGATGGCTGCTTAAAGCAGTGCAGAAGTAGACAGCCCTGTTTAGGCTGTTTAGCCGTGGCAGAACAGTGCATTTTTCCTTTCATAGTGTTGGCAGCCCTTGTCACTGAGACTGAAGAAAAAAATTCCTCTATCTGCATCTCAAACACACAGAAGGAGAGTCTTATTCTGAAATGGTAAAGAGATTCTTACTGACTTCGATGTCAGTAAGAAAATAGCATTAAATTACAAATTCCAAAGTAGATATCTCTTTACTGAAATTAATGGGATTTTTGCTGGTGAGTTCATGGAAATGAAGATTTCATGTTATATTAAATGGCACTATTATGCCATATAAACCCAAAAACATACCCCATACTGTGGAAAAACATGTTATACATATAATGGATCACTAAGAATAGCTGTGTATCTCCATTTTGTACTTTGCTGCTCACAACAGGACAAGGCAGGTTGCTAGGGGTTTAATAAAACAGTTTAAGGTCTTTTAAAACTGGGATGAGACAGGCAGTGGTTTTTGAAGGTCAGAAATAACATGTCTTCTGGCTAAATTAATTAGAAACCAAAATACTTTCAAACATGAAGGACACTTACAAGCCTTCTGAATCAAGCTGAGATGACTCTTTGCAATCTGTTCTAGGACTTCCCAGCGTGCTGAAAGCTGTACACACTCTTGTTAAAAAGGGCACCTACACCCTCCTAACAAGTTTACTGATGACATACCAAAATTTCAATTTCCAGTGTATCACATATAGATTGGCCCAAAAAAGCCCCTAAAAAAATACCCAAACCCCCACACTTGGTATGTACAACCTTTAATGACCACATTTTGGACCTCTTTGTCTCTGCATATAACACAGTAAGTTTGTAATAAGAGAGTTTTAATTTTAAACTCATTTTTCATTATGGACTTTCTGTATGCTCTCCAACCTGTATGACTTGGCATTGGCATTTATCTCTCTGCTGGATCCTGCAGCCTTCTGCAGCCAACCTGCAGTGACAGTTATCTCTTAATTAATACTCTACATGCAAATGGAACTACAAAAAATGCTGTTGCATAGCACACAAAGAACAATTATTTATAACCAACACAGTTCTTTTTATCTACTTATACCAGAGTCGACTGCTGTAGCTACTGTGAGGAACTCCCCGAGGAAATACATGCATAGACAGTCTGACAAATATATACACATATATAAATAAGACTGTATAAATCCATTTATAGTGAAAAACACTGCAGTGAGAAGAAACTACATGCCAAGGATTCTTTTAAAAAGAAATGCTTTCAAATGCATAGAAAGGATACTTGTGATCTACTGTGGATTTTCCATTTAATTGTGTTTTGCTTTATTTGTAAGCATAACGGATAATGACCCTTTTATCCATTAATCGGGAAGTATACTTTTGAGGTTTCAAACCCTCCTGTGTGATGATGAACTGTGCCTTCATGTCAGATGCAAACTTTAAACAAAAATGACATCTACTTTTCCTAGATTTCCTTGAAAAGCTAGTACTTCTAAACAAAAGAGATGCATTATGGTGACATGTATTTTAACTCACAAAGTTACAACTACTTCTTCAGAGTGTGAAAGGTAAAACTTTACAAGACTCTAATCAAAGGACATTGATTTGAAAAACAAAAGTAATGTATTAGAAAGCAAGAGAAACACTGGCCTGAAATATTGTAATTTGTCTTTCTTTTTTCTCTCTTGGAAGTACAGTATAATAACCAGAGTCTGTAATACAAAACTGTTAATTATCTTCTGAAAAAGGGGAAGATTGCTTAAGAAAAATGGTTATGTATTAGAACTGACACTCATTTCTGAAGCAAACGTTTTGTTTTGAAGCACTTTGGTTGTTCCAAAAAGTTAACAGCTGCTGCTCAGCAGATTGTTAAATGAAAAGGAGTGCCCTGTTCTTAGAGGGCTCAGATTGCATGACCACAACAGCTCCTTCTGAATCTTGAGTTCAGGCAGTGCTCATCTTTGCTTTAAATGGGAGTTTTGTCCATATAGAAATTGCAGAATCCGATCCTTAACTGACAAAATAACCTAACTAAATTGCGTAGCTCTTACTATTTTTTTTATTTACTGTTATTATTTTCAAAAGGAATCACCTTACAAATTCAGAGCCAGGTGCAGAGCAAAGGTCCACTTTATTTCCTCCCTTATTAATTAAAAGTGGGCATGCAAAATACTGGAAAGGGAACAGCGGATTATTTCCAGAAGAGTGAAAATCTTCATTCTACTCAGAAAATCATTTAAAGTGATAGGTCTCTGTATTTTTAGAAGAACATTCCTCTTTTTTTTTGGCGGGGGGTGGGGGCACAGTTTTGGACAGAAGCAAGCTGAAATCAACGCCAGATTGCAAAATATTCCGATTAACTCCTATCTCCACTTGAGACGTAGAAGTTCTCACATGAAAATGTCACCTCTCCATTTGGAGCATCTGCTGGGATTCAGACTCCTCTGCCTTGCGATGGGAGTCTCACACAGCAGAGCCAGGACAAGAAGACACCAGCTCAACCACCGACCCAGCTGCACAAGTTGCACGCTCGCAGTTCTGCCCCAGCCAAGTACCACTTGCAAGCCCTGGCAGGCAGCACAGAGTAGCTGGAGCATCACAGCCAGAAGGTCTCCAAGGGTGCATAGCACTTGGACTGCGCACACAGGGAACTCCTGGGGTCCCCATCTGGATCCTGTTAAAGTTGGCCCCAGACCTGGCCCTTTCCAACCACAGCAGTTGGTGCCTGCTCAAACATGGCCAAGTTGCAGAGGTGCACGGTCGCTCTCCATGCAAGCACATGCAGAGCTGTACACCTATGCAATACAAAAGGCACCTGCACATGGCCAATGACTTCTGCCTCGGTCATAACCCTACATGGCTGTGCACATCTGCTGCTTCACTGACCACTACATGTGGGCAGGGAAAGGGCAGGAGAGATCTGAGCAGCGGGAATGTGCAGCCAGTCATTCTCTCTACTCCCTATTCATCAATTCACACGCAAAACAAGCTAAGCATCACAAAGTGCTGTAAGAAGGAAACCAACCCTTCTCAAAAACCTGCCAGGATTTTCTTGTTCAAAAAACCCAAACTATAAACGTACCACAGACACAAGCTAAAACCCACTAGGGTTTATTTTTTTCCCCCTGCATTTCCAGAAATGGAACCAAGCATCAAAAGTGGGGCAGCTGGCATATACTATAATCAATGCAGGAAGGATAGTCGCTCTCAGTCTGTGTGTCCTATATTCACTTAGCAAAGATGCTGAAGTGTTTACCAAGTTTCCACTCTCAATCCTGACCTTTGTAAAAGACTGTAATTTTTCTGGATGCTGATACTCTTTCAGATGGCAATTCATAAAGACTAATCACCTATAAAAGTAACCTTTGCAGAAATGCTTCTTTGTTCTTCCTATCCATGACTTTTTATTATTAGAGGTGAAATAGATTGAGCCATGTCACATCTGGTTTATCATTCTTCCAACATGACTCAGTGGTAGTCAATGCACTTTGTATTTTCACGGTTGCTTGAGCTAAATTAGGGTGGGCAGAAAATGTCTTTTTGGAATAAGACAGGAAATGCATCTTGAAGAGCACAAGATAACTTGAGGTTTTTTTGGAAGGGAGTGGGAGAAAGGCTTCTTAAAGAGGAAATAAACCTTCTGAGAATGATTCACAAATCATTCAGTTTTTAGAATCAGGTAATTTCCCACCCTCATTCCTCCCACCCCTGTAATAAGCAGTCTAAAGAGGAATGAAATCAAATACCAATTAACTAAATTTGGTTTTCTTAATTCTACTGGGTCCTATATGAGAAAAGCAGTCTAAGCAATGACAGGGATACCAGCGTTGCCTACTTTTGCTACCAGTGTGGCCACTGCCTTGCAGTCTGCCATAAAGGGAACAACATCTTTAAAAAAAAGCATCCAGAGAAACTCTTAATGACATTAAATTGCTTATGCTTGCAGAACACAGAATATGGCTTGTTTTCTCAGAAGGAAACATAGCAATTTAAAGAGATTTTGATAGATGTGAACAAAGTACAACAAACTGCTGAAAGTGTTCTGTAAACCTTACCTACAAAAATAATCTTATTTTTAATATCTGCAAGAATCACAGAATATTCTGAGTTGGAAGGAACTCATAAGTATCACCAAGTCTGTCTCAAGTAAATGGCCCATGTGGGGATCAAACTCGTGACCTTGGCGCTATAGCACCATGCCTTAACCAATTAGGTTTTTTTAGTGTGTTTTTATTTATATCCCTGAGCGCTGCATTTTTTTGATCACAGCTATCTCAAAAGAGCAGGGCTGTGGCATTGCAAAACAAGAGGAGGAGGAGAAGGAAGGATACAATGACTGTTGTTATCTACACCAGCTTCTGCTTGCAAGCCACCATTGCATGGCACATGCTCCCCGTGAGTTCCATGTGCCTCCCAGCACAGCTCTGCAGGGATGAGCACGATGCTGGGCAGCCATCAGAATGAGCAGCACTGCTGCCAGAGCCTCCCATATGCACTAGAACACCACGCTGCTGCACCCTGCCTTTGCCCAATAAACTGAGGCAAACCAATAAAACTGCCCATAAAGCTTGAGAATCACGCCATGCCTACAGAAGCACGCATTTAGCAATGAGAAAGGACAAAGCAGTCCTGCCAAGGAAACATCAAACTTACCTAACCAGCGGTGGAGTCTTGAAGGGCCTGAAGGTAACACCACTGAAATAGGCATTTTTGTTAGTTCCTCCTTGCTTCGTTTTCAAAAGCCCTTCCCTTCCTGCAACACTTTCAAGTTTTGGTTCTTGTTAGGGCTTTTTTGCGCTGCATTAAATGTAACTCCTTAACAAAGGAATTTTGGGTAAGGGCAGGAATTAGAGAATTACAGAAAATTTTTGACTGTTGTCTCACACAGTACCACTCCCACAAGCAACAGGACATTTACTGGACATTGATGTCTCATTACATCTAGTATGTAATTTATTTCTCTGCTGGAAGAGAACTTATCAGTTTTGCCCATGTGGAGAAAATGTTTCTACTTTAGAAACAAATAGACCACCACAGGCAAGAAGCTGGAAAGCTTAAATGAAAACCCACTGCATGATCACTGAAGTTAGCTCACAACCAAAGCTGCTAGCTAAGACAGTGGTGTTGAAATGGGCCAGAGGTGGCATTTTGGGGCCAGATTTTTGACAAAGCCTAATCTCTTTGAGGAATTATTTAGAAAATGAAAACAATAAAAACTGTAGGGTACTGAGAACCAAGAGAAAGCTGGATTCTTTATTTAAGTGTCTCTGGAAATTCAGCATTAAACAAAAAACCCACATCAACAGAGTCTCTTATTTTTGCCTGAATATATGAAAAAAATAATGTTTTTCCTGATAAGAAAATTTTGTGAAGCACTACAAAGCTGCATATTTTTAGTCACTCTTCCACCATAAGAAATTATTGCTATCTAAAGTAGAATATATTTTTACTAGTTATATAAAACCTTTATTTGATAGCTTTAATTTTTTTTACATTTTATCTGTATTTACACTTGGCAGGACTGGATATGTGCTCCAGCTGCATGTACAATTTAAAACTATGGGTTTCAAATATGGTGAGTTATCCATTCAAGTTCAAAAGAATAAAGACTTAACAGTTCTTAAAAAAATATACAAACCCCTCACATTACTTAGGTAGGTCAGAAAATGCTGAATGGAGGTAAAAAAATCCCTTTGGCCTCAGACTAAACATGAAAAATTTCAGTCCAAGAGTACTTTTCATAAAGTTATGAGCTAATGAACAAAAGGGGGTTTTAATAAAGTTTTATGAAATATTAGCTATAAAATCCAGAAGTAATAACATAATCTTTATTTCTTTGCCAACTTGACCACTTCAGAATAGTAAAAACCAAAGCAAAGTAAACCACACTAGTTACTGTGAAGAGGTTTTATCTCACTGAAAATAGAAAAGACCCAAAAGATTGGGCCAAAATACATATTAGGAAAATTCCAAACTAGAGAAAATACTTATTTACACCTGACTGGAGCCAAGGGTAACAAACCCTCTTTACCAAGCTGCTTCCAGAATCTTTGGGCCTTGGTCCAAGGACAAGGGACATGCCAGCTGGGCCATCCGTATCTGCCGTCAGGCAGAGGTTATCCATCTCTTTGAAAAGAGATGAAACGAAATTTCTGTCTGAGTGTTTTGCAAACTCTGAAACAACTTCTCTTCAGCTAAACTGTAAGATTGCCAGTAGAAGCTGTAAAAGTCTCCGAGTTCCTGAAAAATTATTAATGTTGAAGTATTCTACTTTCAAAATGCCCGCCTCAGTACCAGTAAAAGCTGTCAGATAAAAACCAGTTAAGAACACAGAAAGCATTTAAAGAAATTGGTGTGGAAGCCCTGTCCTGTAAAACTAGAATTCCCCATATACTTTATGGCACGTGCTTTCCAAGGACTATTCACTCCCTCCCGTCAACCTTCACGAATCTCTACTGCCAAAACATCCACCAAAGTAGATGTTCTTTCCACTGATAAGAAAAGACATGCACAAATTTCTTACTTGACTTGACAGAGGTTTTTTACCCTCTGCAAAACTACACTTCTTAACAGGTTCTTAACCAAGACTACATTTGTATTCACACAATGCCTCTTTTATAAAAAGATGTAATGCAACCAATTATGAGAGCAGCTCTTGAAAAAGCCACCTAATGGTGTGATTTGGTCCACATTCATATCAACACAAAATAACTAATTTTATATGATGCTTGATAATGCAGCACAATGTAAGGAAGACATTATGCAGGAACACTTAAAAGATAAACATACTCATTCTGAAAGGATCAGACCTTATAAAATGCAATTTATAAGCATGGAGAAAAAAAGAAACACAGAACTGAAATCAGGTTTACCCACGTTTCATTAATTTTGTCCTTTGGCATGTTAATGCCTAACACACATGCAGTTTTCTGATGCAGTGGCTGTTACTACATAGAACTTAGCATTCTGCACTCAAAATGTCATGGTTTCTACATGAAGAGATAAAGACAAAGGAATAATCTTAGCTCTCTTGCTCAGTTATCTGAGAAGCCTTTTTTTTTTGTGTTTTGTTTGTATTTGTTATTTATCTTTGAGGTATGGTAGTGGTCCAAATACTCATGTATTCTGACGCAGTTACCATTCATTATGTGTTTCTGAAGCAGTTACAGACTGCAAAGTCAATTCTTGGTCAGAATCTTTACATGCACAAACAGAAAACAAATCACAGGATACTTCAAAGTCAGAGCCTGTGAACAGAGGAGGCTGTTAATCAATGCAGTTTAATACAAACCCCTCTGCCACACTGATGCTAAGATTACGTGTGCTGAGGTGAACAGGCAGTGATATTAAGAACTGCACACAAATTTCTTCTGAATAAAAAAGATGCATCAGCCCATAACATTCATCAACCCATACAAACTCTCGGGAATCCAACTTTCACTGCAAGGGACTTTTCAGATCTATTTATTTCAGAAGATGTGGTATGAACGATGGCATAATAAGTTTTACTATGTTTTAGGCATAAATGACTCACACATCATTCCATTTGAAAGAAAAAATCCTAACATGCAATACAATATGTTACTGCAGCTGCTCCATGGGAATAACAACATATCCATTTGGAAGGAAAATACATTTATGAAAATGCCTGATTAGCAGAAAAAGCAGAAAACAATTCATTATCAACAATAATATACAACAAAACTGCTTTATTTGACATTTTTATGGTTACAGTCTCTTTTCATGGAATCTGCTGGATTAAAATGCATTCAGCTCTTCCCCTCCCACCCCCCAGTCAAAATAGCCTTCATTGATGTTAGCCATTAAAACAAAACAAAACAAAAATAGCCTTTGAAGGAAGGAGGGGCTGTCATGCGAGCTGAATGTAAAGTTACTGGACAGAGTGCACCAAAGTATCTTCTTACTTCAGGCATCTCCAACCAGGATCCCAGTTTGAGGGCAAAAATGCATGTTCTCTCTCCTTTTTGCTTTGCAAAATACGGCATTTTTATCTCGCATGCCTCCTATCCCCTGCAAAGGTTATGAACTGAACGCTGTGAAGCTGGCAGGCAATGAACCTCTGAGAATTGCACAACATATGTGAAGTCAAGGCAGTGCCACCTACATCGATGACCTCCTGGAGACAAGGCTTCCCAGTGTCTTGGCCTTCCCCCTTACAACCAAGAAAACCTCTACCTCTGCCTTCTTCCCTCTTATCTCTTATCTTTCCTTAGTCTTTTATTCAGTTATTGGACACTATTTCTTTTCCCTCACATCACAATTAAAAAGTTTCAGACACCTTTTCTGTTACAAATTCATTAATTTATTCCACTAAAATTCCAATAAAATTATCAAGACAAGACCATGTTGGTGTGTTGAATGTAGCACTAGTTAATGAATTATGCCATTTAATGTAAACCACTAGCATACTAAAATAAACTTAAATATTTACAGCACTTTGGGACACATACATGGAATAACATAAAGACACAGGTGATACTGGTAATGCCATTGCTTACTTTTCATGAAAGCAAACTCGAGACATGTTTAAAAAACAACGGACTAAGTAGAGACAGTTGGGCAGTTCTTACAGACTGTCCCCCAACCACTCACCCATACAAACTGTGGACTCTTTAACATAAGACATCCAGAATGACCTTTATTCCCACCTGCTACTGAAGAGGTATCTCAGATGGCATCGCCAACTTTTGGGCCATGTAAGAGAGACAAACCAGTGGAGACAGTAGCTAACCAGAGAAAAGACACTTGAATGTTTTGCTTGATTCAGGCCAGAGGATTAAGTCTGGGTCTCCTACCTTCCAGGTGAGTGCCCCAGCTAATGAGCCTGCAGCTAATAGCAGAGCAACTTGTTCTCCCTCTTTTTTTTATTAAAATCTCTGAAGAACTGTGTTTAGTTCCTCATCAAGACGAATGCCAAGCCTGCTAAATTTTTCATGACACTGAATTCTTGTTCTCCTGCCAGCCCTAGTTATGTGTGAACATTTCAGGCTCCCTCAGGCATTTATTTTACTACAGAGTCCTGAAATACTTAAGTCTATTAAGACCTAAAATAAACAGGCAAAAAGGAGGAATCTGCTGGTTTTTCCTCCAGTGTACATTTTAAGAAGACAGTGCCTACACCAGTGAAGTTGAGAAATTATTCTCAGTGTCACCAGTGAAATGATGGTACATTTGGCAACAAACCCATAAAAATGTCAGCTACCACAGTGGGGTTCAGCTCCACACCACAGCAGGAACAGCACTGTCTGCAGGCTGTAAAGATCCAGCCAAATAGGGTGGGATCCAGAAAAGCTGGATTTACTAAACCCGCACACAATGACTATTCTGCATGTGCATTACCTCTGGTTTGTGCCCAACACAGTCCCTGCCCACTCCCTTGCTGCCAGAAAAGAGGACAGCTGGGAGCAGACTGTGACTGAGGAACAATTCACACAACTTGGCCTTGGTTACCCTCCTCACCAAAAGCCTTTCTGGAGCAGAAAGCGTGCTGGCTGCAAGCTAGGCTGGCGTGCTGCTGTGCGTTGAAGAAGTGGGAGCTTGAGAAAAGGAGGCAAATCATCAAAAGACTTCAGCCAGGCCTTGAAGGGCAGCAGACAACTGACTGAATTAACCACTGGGCTGCAAATCTTCCTATCATATAGGCTATGAGCTGTGCCTCCCTAAACTCCCTGAAACAACACTCGGCGCAAATTCCCTACATAAAATAACTGGATTTTAAGTCACTTACTGAAATGATTTTATGGTCACTTCCAGTTTATCTGTGCATTCTGTAGCTGCTCTCTCTGTAGGAGGTCTGAAAATAGACCAAGTTTTGTTATTTATCTTGAGGTCTCTTATTCCTTACAGAAACTTCAACAGCACTTCCACCCACAGTGCTTCATTACTATTGCTATAGTCATTGGTATTACCTACTTGGAAAGAAAGTACAAATGGATGATTTGTGTCCAGAAAATATCATGCCTGATACCAGATCTAAAGATCAATATTGTTGCCTTAGAGAAACTCCAGTCAGGTGTGAAAAGGTACATATGGTTATACAGAGTCTCACACTGGATATGCTATGTACAAAGAAGGCAATACCAGTACTCCATCAGCTGTCATGAGTTGCTGGTCTGCACAAAGCTACAGCTCATGCCTGTCTCTGGCATATCCTCAGAAATCTCCCAAAGACATCCATCTTCTACATAACACTTATCATCCTTTCTTCAACTCCCACTTTTCTGTTCTTTTCTTTTTGAAAAGTAGTTTGTGTTGTCTTCCATGTCTATTTTGTTTGAAACAAACTTTAAAAATCCTCGTTAAACAGTTCCTCTCCTATACTTCTTCACATTATTTTTATATACATGCTAGTCCTCAGGAGACCCATGTTAAAGGCCCTGGTAATGAACTAGATTTAACATGGGTGTAATATGTCTCTATAACCCTAGCGGGTGATCCTGCCTGAAAGCACAACCTAACACGAAAGGCTGCAAAGTTTTTTGTCATTCAGATGTGTGAGGGATTTTTTTCCTCAATACAAAATCTGACAGCAGGATCTTGCCAATGTCCAAGCAATTTGAAGTGCTGATGCCCAACTTGTTCCTTGCCCTGTTTCTTTGCCCTTTGCCAAGATACTTTGCCAGAGAGATCCTTCAGAAGGCAAAAACCAGAGGATTTCTCTAGACATTATGAATACAGTGGGAGAGATGTGGGGAAGTCTTCCTGAAGCCTGCAATTCTTTAAAGTGCATGTACCTATCATTAAAAAAGTAGGGTTGGACTAGAATTTGGCAATTGTTTTACACTGTATTTCCTTGCGCTGGTGAAGAACTGTGGAGGTACTTTGGTTTTCCAGTCTGTTCACAGTAATTTACAAAAGTGAAAGAACAGAAACACAATCACTATCAAGCAGTTCTATATAAGTCCCATATAAACAGTTCTCAGTTCTACAAGTAAATTTTTATTTTATCTTTGCCTGCCAAACTGTTTAAATAAATGCACTTCATGTTAGTTCCATGTATTATTTGTAATTCATTTCACCTCATTACTGAGTGATTTTTGCCCTGTTTTTCTCTCTCTTCACCTCACTTACTTTCACCTTGACAAACTGAAAGCATGCCAACACAAAAACTGTTTCTTCCTATAATTGGCAAAGTCCTTAAGCATAACTGGAAAAATCCAGTAATCCCAGTTCAAATGGTATTCTTCTCTCATTCCTCCAATACAAGCATAATGGGACTATCAGTGTGAGTGGTGCTGAATTGTCTGTGATGAATCATACCTCGTGCCCCTGAACGCCCATGGCAGAAGAAAAAGAGAATCAGTCATTTCTCCCACTGAGGACTAACAGGATGTGAAACACAGAGTAGAGTGAAGCTGGAAGATCAGAGCTGCCAGTTTTTACATCACATGGGACTCTATAAAGGACCACAAAGCCCATTTCCATATGATAAAAACACAAGAACAATCTCTTGCTCTGCTTTCACAGACTGAGTGGCACAAAGCTTTCCTCAGCAGAGCTTTGCAGTAAAATCATGGCTATGCTTCTGCAGATACCTGAGAACCTTTACTGCTCTTTGCTTTCAAGAAGCAAAAGGACCTGCTCTCAAGGATTTCATCCGCAATATTCTTCAGCCTTGTTGGCTAAGAACTCCACTTAAGGGAATTAAAAGACCCCAAAAACTTGATGGATTCAAAATTTAAGCCTAGTGTGACTAAAAACCATTTCCAAATCCCTAAAATCTGAATATATAATACAAACACTGACACAGCTTTGTCCAAAGAATTGGTAGATTGAGACCTCCAAAGTATACTTCAGTAATTTTTAAAATACAATTCTTAACTTTGCTCAGCTTTGAATGGGAGCTTTGTAATGAGGAATGTCAAATAGATATTCCCCAAAAATGAAATATGACGAAAGCTCCACTCAGAAACCACACATGGTGCTGTCACACATTTATTATCCAGAAGCTAAAATTTGTCTAATGTAATTTCAGATTGACAATTATTGGTAGAGGCCATATGTGTTTTTAATAAAAAGAAATTGCCAAATTAAAAATACTGCTTCCTTTCTACAGGGCTGTGGGTTCAAATAACATCTCAGATTTATAGAACAGAAATAACAACTCTATATATTTTCAGGATTTAAAAAGTCTCATTCTCTGTATATGAAATCTTGCCCTTTCTTCAACTGTTTGCATTATTCTCTCAAATACCAGTAAGGGAAATGAAAATATATAAAATCAAACAAAGCAAAACAGAATAGTATGTTACTTGCAAATAATAGAAGAAACAAGACTTGCAGTGTTTAAATCCAGCTTTTAACAACTGATCTGATTTTAATTTATGAATAAAATTATTATTATTATTATGTTAGTGTGAACAAGGAACTCTGTTATGGTGGATGTTAACACAGTATATGAAAAAAAACCCAAATCTTTTTTTGAATGGAGTAACAAATGGCTGGCACTAGACAGCGTTCACCTGAGAGTGAAAACCGAAAAGGTAGAACAGATAAATTATTAATGATAATGTATCATCCCCTCTCCACAGTGCCTTGCTACTCGAGGTCTCCAATGTGGCTAATGTGCTGCCAAATTCTAATACAGGTTCCAGAGAAGCTCCAGGGGAATGGCAACCTGCAAGCCTGACATCTATGTGCTAGTGAAGTTAATAGAAACTATAATAACAAAAAGACTAAGTGGGCCCTAAGTGGGGTCTAAGAAGAATCAAATTTCACTTTTCATTAAGTGAAGCCTTAGAAAATTAACCCAATTCTTTGAATAGCTCAAACAAACATGTGAAACCAGTGATCCAGTCAATCAATTTCAAAAAAGCTTTTAACAAGTACTTCACCAAGGGCTTTTAAAGAAACCAAGCACCCATGGCAAAACAGAGGTCTCCGCACAGCAACATAACTGGTTAAGAGACATAAGCAGGAGTTAGTGGCAAATGGTCAAGCCTGCATGGTGGAGGAAGCCTACCAGTGGAATACCACAGGGATCTGCACTGGGACGTGCTCCTCTTTCCATACCTGTAATTGACCTGGAAAGGTAGCTGAGCACTGAGGCAACCAAGTTTGCAGATCATACAAATTTCTTCATGGCAGTGAGGATGAGGGCAAGTGGTGAAGAATCACAGGACCTTATGAAATTGAGTGACTAGACAATGAAATGGTAAATTAAATTCAGTGTGGATAAGTGTAGAGTGATGCACATGGGAAAATATAACCTTAACTTCACATGTACAGTGATGGGCTCTGAGCTGAACATTATCACTCAGGAGTGAGACCTTGAGGTTACAATAAATAGTGCCATCAAAATGTCAGCTCAGTGCTCAGCTGCCAAAAGAAAGCAGCCCAAATATTACGTATTGTTAGGAACTGAACAGGAAGCAAAGCAGAGAACACAATTATGCCACTTTGTAATGTCACTCAGTTCATACACTGTCTCTTCTTCCAGTGATATGTATGCTTCATCACTGAGTATTCTGTGTTTACTTTTACAAAGGTTGGAGCAAAACAGAAAGCAGCTAAAACCAGAAGAGTGAGCTGCAACCAGGGGGACAAAGACTGCAGTTTTAACAGCCTGCATCTCAGTTTTACAAGAGTTTCAGAGACCGTATTCAAGATTCAAGGAAACAGCATCTTCTACATAGTTGCCAATAAACCATTCAAAAAAAGAGGCTGACAAATTAAACACATACACATACAACCAATGAGCTCTATTATAAGACATTATTATACATCAAAAGCTTAACTACTGTTAAATGCACAAACTTCACCAGTACTTGAAAATCCTGGGAAAGGACAAGTTTGAAAATTTGCCTTCACTCCAGCAGTATACAGCCAGCTAAAAATCATTTTGCCACGCCATCTTGAAGTGACAAGGTTTTAATCCTTAAGGGGAAGTACAAGTACCCACAAAAGGGTAAGTAAAAAAACAAATTAAACTAAAAATCTTTAAAGTTTTTTCACTGCTCTCTTTTCCTTGTTTTCTTCCCTATCAGATAGCCTGCTCAAGATGCTGCTGGAACCAGTCTTTTGGGGCTTGACAAGAGAAAAACACTTTTACCTACAGAGGTTCTGCAACAGGGAACAACTAAATTAAGTCTAGGCCTTCAGATTTCTAGCTAATCTCTTCACATCTCTACTACAACATCTATTTCTTTCTTTTATGAGAAAGGATTTGTCTGTGTGTTAATGGATTGATATTACTTGTATCTTTGTCTAATTTAATCTGCCATTAGACTGTTCTGGTTTTTGTCTGGATTGTTACATATCAGACAAAAATTCTGTGTATCAATAGTTGCTACATATAGTGTACCCTCTGCTTACTTGCATAAAAATACTGTCTATTCACATATTCTCCCCCCTGTGTATAAGAGAAATATACTACCACCATAATCTATAACCAATCTTTACAGTAGCTTTGCCTGTTGTGTAATAAATACAGAAAGAGAGAGAATACATTGGAAGAAAAAACTGAATTGTGATAATTAGTATTTCCCTAATTTTAAACTCAAAAAATGTGTCAAATATGAACATGAGTACTCACAGCAAAAAATAAAACTATGCAGGGCATTTCATTAGTTTACACTGTTAGCTAAGAGTTGCTGTGGATGGACTAATAACACATTTAAAACAGACCAAGTTGTAAATTATTTTTTGCCTTTTTTCTAGACCTATATTTAATTAAAAATCACTTAGTAATTATTTCCATTCAAATCTTATAGTGTTATACTATGAAATAAAGATTTTTTAAAATTCTTTTTCTACAGCTGTAATTTTCTACCATTGAAGTAATTGAAGTTTCTTTTTCTAAGACACTTTTCAATTTGTGCTGTCCAAGCACGTTTTTAAGACACATCATGAAGGACACTCAGCAGGTTGTGCTCTGGAAAAATAAGTTATCTCAACTAAAAAAAAAAGCTTTGACAGGATTAAACAGTATGATTTTAATTAAAGCAGAATGAAGAAAGCAAAGTAAATATTAGGTGGTAGCAATGCACTAAAAATTTCAGTCACTGCAAGTGGGAGTCAATTAAACTTCTGATGGAAATGCTTTCAATATTCTTAAGGCAAGGCACAGAACTAGTGAAGCTGTGATAGGATGCTGACTGAACCCACTGCAAGCACATCAACTCATTAACTCAAGCTCTGTGTCCATCTATCAGATGAGACGACATTCCAGCAAGACTACAGTTACTTTTGTTATCCGAAGAAAACCAAAATCAGGCAACCACCACTTCTGTCTCTAGTCTGCTACCCACTACAAATTAAGTCATTATCTGTCTCCTGAAGTGAGAGAAGAAACATTAATTAATCACAGAAACACTTGGATCTCTAGATAAATCATTCTGTTGACCCCATGTTGTTTTCAAAGGGCAGGGCTAAGTTGCTGCAGCTATAGCTGCTGCCTTTGAGCATTGGCAGTAGCACTGGGCAGCTACGGATCACCGGCAGAACAGGTGAGGTGCAAAACAGCAGCCAGCCCTTTAAAAGTCCTGAAGCACCATGAAACTTTAATTCTGTCATGCAGTTAGGAAACAGGCAATAAATGAAGTTTTCAGAAAGCCATTCTAACAGAATTCTTCATTACAGATCTAATTACAAGCTATCTTTATAATGTACACCTGACAACATCGTGAAAAACACTTTGCTTTAAAGGTCAGCCGAACTAAAAGAACAATTTTGCTATTTATAGTAACTGGCGAACTTTTCTTATTTGGCTGCTTAAGCAGCCAACCCTTGAGTTTAATGTAATTAGGGAGGGGATATTCAATTTACAGTATCCACAAGTAATGATAATTACACTGGTTCAAAAAAGCTGTTGGTAAGCATAAGAAACCTTTGTAATTACATTCCGTTTCCAAAATTACTTGAGCGCTGTGAACTCGAAGCATTTCAGCAAATGAAGGCCAAGGCACATAAAGGAGAGCTACGGCGCTTTAAAAGCTGCACTGTTTAACATAATGAGCCGCCCGACCGGAGGGAGATCGCAAAACGCGCTCCATAACTCACCCCGACAGCCCACGCCATCTCCTTCCTGCTCACAAACATCCATTAAGAAAAACATCAGCCGGCTCCCTCACTGCCTCCTTGCCAAGCTCCGGCAGCATCGCTCAGCTCGGAGCTCGGAGCGGAGCGGGGAGCCGAGCCATGGAGCTGCGCGGGGATGGAGCCTGGCTGGGGCTCGGCTGCCGGCCGCGCCACGCTAGCCGAGCGCTGCCGCTGCGAGCGAGGAGATGTCGCCGTGTCGCCCCCGCCGCCAGCCCCGCGCGTGCAGCAGATTAGCTCGGTCAGCAATCCGCCAGGACAAGGTGAAAAATAAACAAATAACCACGTTCGCAGCAGCTGCGGCGATCACTCTCCGGAAAATTATTCAGGCATTATGAGGGAGATGGTATTAAACGCTGCCACTTGCAGCTTCACGGCTCTCTGCGTATTTGCATCAGCCAGAGATGAGCACTTAAGGAGTATCATCAGAGAGCTTGCCCAGCTGAGCATCTTCCATTATGTTTTTGTCTTAAAAGGAGATAGCAGGAACCTCTCTGCCTGACAGGCAAAAGGCTTGTCATAATTCATTAATAACACAGCCTTGCTCAGGTTTCCTTCAATGAAATCAGGCAGGCATCCTATGAAGAAAATGCTGAGTGAACAACAGCTTCTCCAGACACAATGCAATAAACTTGCCAGTACTTGGCACCATTTGGTGTCTGAGACAAGGATGACCAACGCTATTCGACAAGACCTGTCAGAGTCCCTTAAGGCTCTAGTGAAGAAACTCAAAAACCAAACAGTAATTCCTCAGCAGGATGCAATTCACTGCTTGGAAGTAAAAAGTTCACGTTTTAGCTGCAGAGATAAATGTACCAGTCTGCTTTTGCTATGCTCAGGGTAAAGCTGGCAATTTACTCTGAGAAACTGTTTGCACCCAAAGGAAAAAAAGCTAGAAGAGGTGTGGTACAAAGCAACAACTACAATGTCAGATAACTGCAAAAATTAACAGGGCTATCACAAGTCTTCCATCACATAAAAAATACAACTGAAGTTATCTGTAAGGAAAGGAAAGGAAACAAGCTCAGGCTAACGGTCAAAATAAAGCCATTAGGATGGCATACAAGTAGGGAGGACAAAAAATTACTTTTTTTCATTATTTCCTTTGTATAGTACACATCCATTAATACAGTTCTAAAATGCACCTGTTATATTTGAGTCTTATGTACTTCCTCCTAAGAGATCTCTTCCATCATAAAAAAAGCCTAAAAAAGGTACTCTTACTTGTATTTGATCTAATAGCTTTTCATACACTTCCATTGCTTCACATGACAAAATAATCTAGCAATACATACCATTCCAGGGTACAGCATTTCTTATGATCCAAGTTTTAAACAGCCTTCAGCATAAAAGCCAGTACTACAAATTTTATATTTACTATGACAGGGTTTCCAGGTTTGCATTTGATTTTCAAAAGATGCTTTATCAACATGCAATAGAAGCAGTCCAAACATATATAAATTAATTTTCTAATTTAACAATTAGAAAAAGCAAAGAATGTACTGATGATGGTTAATTAATGATTTTAGAATATCTGTGTCACAAAATCATCTTTTTTGCAATAAAGTAGGCTCAGGTAATTTGCAAACAGCACACTATTATTGCTTCCCTAAGCTCCTTTGTGTTTTACTTAGGCATGATAATTTATTTTGAGTGCAATATCTGTCGTTAAAATTGTGGCTCATAAACATTATTAGAAACAGCTCTATTAGCATGTCTAGAGATCGCTGTATTCGAGCAGAATGCAACTGATTGAACAGAAATCAATAAAGGTATTTAATGATTTCATGAGAAAAATAAGTGACCCTCACACCCTTAATGGATTAATGTCACTTATGTGCAACACATTGCATAATGCTGACATAGAGCTACTCAAAGCAGTGTCACTTTTCATATGAGTGCCTTAAAACCTTATCAAAGGGAAATTGTGTTTTAATGCTATTTCAGATGTCATTTTTGAGAGGATTTTTACAATCCCATTTCATAAAGCAGAAAGCATGATCTGAATTGTTACAAGTAGCTTTTGTCATTGGAACATGTACTAGGTCACCCTCTGAAGCTAGGTAGTGAATGAAATCCTGAACAGAGAAGGAGGGTAACACTTTGAAACATTACTCAAACAACTTCTTTATCGTCAGCTTTCATCTGCCAATGTACCTTTACCTATATATCTGAATCTTCCACTAATTAGCAAGAGCATGCTTTGCTAGGGAAGCGAGGCTACTCCTCACAGTCAGTACTACAGCATGAGCCAGACAGGATGCACAGCTCCCCGATACGCTTCTTGGGAATCCACACAGAGGCAGGAGATAATCTAAATGACAGAGTAAATGCCATTAAATAAATGCTTGCCTCTCAGCCACTCAAGCGATGACCAGATCTCTTAAGAACGTGCGTGTCTGTCTGTCTCTCTTCAAGGCAGTTCTTTTGTATCCCATTTTACATCTATTCACTAAAATGCAACTGTGGGTCACAGCAAACCATTTCATGGTCTCACTCCTTTATTTTCACTTTAACAGACTGAAGATGAAAATATGCAGTATTTACTTGGTATCTGTTCAGTGACATGAAAGCTCCTTTTTGGGAAAGAAACAAGTCAAATTCAACATGTCACCATGCACTGTCTTAACAGGTTTTGCCAGGACCAGGCGGCCTTTACAATTCCTTTAGAGTAAACCCAAGCATAACTGAGGGGAGATGATGTTTGCTTTTCTTGTTCTATTTGTCAAAATATTCTATTATAAATTGTTGTGCAACATGAAGAAATGCAAATAACAAAAAAACCACAAAAAACCCAAACATTTTTCCTAAAGATTATTTAGTTTCAGCTTTCATACACCAGTTTTCACCTGAAGAAACGGGAAAAAACTGCATTCAGATAAAACAGGGAAGCAAATGCAAAAGCTTTTTCTAACTGACTTGAACATTTCCTTATTTCTCCCCAAAGGATATAAAAACTACTCCAGTAAATGTAGCATCATAATTGGCTATAATTGACTCCATCCTTCAATTTTTAAGGCAATCTATAAAATATGGATTGTTTTGTCAACTGGGAGACAATTTTGTGACACCACACTGTTTATCTCGTTACAGTGATCTCAGCTGCACTTGATACCATTTGTTACCACTCAGACTACCTTATTTTGGCTGTAATCCTGCACCTCTCTACATTTAATGCACTGCACACTAGTTAGCTCTAACACCAAACACTTTGAGTGCTACCAAAGGGAACTAATTGCCAAGGATCATTGTCATAGGGGATAACAGCAGCAATGGTACAGCAGCAGGTGAAGCACAAGCAAGCAAGCTCTGTTCCAATCCAGCAGTCTACTTCATGTTATACTGTCATTAGTCCATCTCACAACTTACTGCACATGAATCAGAATGGATGGGGGACAGAAGAAAAATGCAAGTTTTAACTGCTTTGCTGCTGTTTTTCTATAACAGCTGCTGTTTTACTGCATTTGCAACATTTTAAGGTAAACTTCTAACACTCTGGCTGTACAGATTGTTTTGACATCATGGCAGTTTTGCATGAGACTCTTAGGTCACAACAGTATGATGACAACTGAAAGGAAACTACTGCATTTGGACTTTTCTAATAGCTGAAATAATGTGAACACTTCACAAAGATAATGCTTCAAACACAAACTCTGTATTATGGAATTGGCTTCTCCTTTTTTTTTTTCCCTATGTCTTCCAATAATTATTTTTATGTGCTGCAACTAAGTAAAATGAAGATAAAAATGAAAACCTAAAAAAAAAAATAAATCCAAGTACAAATAGCCAGAAAACTGCAGCAAATGATAGATAGAAACATTGATGTAATCCTGTCCATAGCAACAGTTTAATTATGAGCATCTTGGCAGTGAGCCTGCTCTATGTGTTGATTTTCCCCAGCAGAGAATGCCATACAATCCATCTTTGTGTTATGTGCTATATGACTACATGGAGAGGCCAATCAAAGGGGAACAAGGAAGAGAAGTTGTAGTAAATTACTGGGGTGATACAGGAGTAAGTACATTGACCATGAATAATTCCACTCCTGAGGATAAGCAAGCCTGAGAAAAAGGAGGGGCAGGGAAAAAAATAGCAGGAGGGTGCTACCCACAACAAAATAGTAATATATTCCTCAATTACAGTGATCACAGCGTACAACATGAATACACATCTCCAACAAATGACATGCATTACTGGTCCTCAGTTCAAACTGTCCCCTCTTCAACTCTTCTTCCCAGGATCACAACTGTGTGGAGGAGCAGAGAAGCACCTTGGTGTAGCAGGAAAGCAGGAGCCCCACCAGGGACAGAGGGCTCACAGGCCACGGCTACCTGACACACTGTAAAGCAAAGCCTGCCAAAAGCAGCAGATCTGCTGGGTGGAGCAGCCATTGCCAAGAACCCAGTGGCCATGGGATTTGTGTTTTAAGGGTTTCACTCCTGAGCAACACTAAAACACAGCTACAGCAGGCACGTCAGAGGGGATGCACGACATCATGGGCGAGGTGCAGAGTTCACTCCAGTAAACTAGAGGCCAAGGAAGCAATAGTGGCAACCAGTAGGGACCTTAATAGGAAAAGGCAGCAGTGCAGGCTTAGGAGGTTATAAAATAAATGGTGAAATCTGACTGTGACTGTTTTGTAATATACTTGCAGGTAATTTCCAGACAGAAACAAAAAAAAAAATCATAGAATTATATTTTATAATTAACCCTACTTCCAATGTCTGTGTGGGAAAGTTTGTTAAAAAAGCCCCAACAAAAATGAATACAATGACATGTATCAGTCTGAATACAAATGCAATCTACAGTGCTTATTTATAAAAATCAAATTAAAAAAAGAAGTCCTTAAATTCCATACCTATTTTTTATTATATGTAGGAAAACGTCTCTGAAGCAGCAGTTGAAGATTATACTATCTGCTCTTTACTTTAAGGAAATGGTTTGCTAATTTTTAAGTGTGTGAACAAAGGTTTTGTGAAATCCTGTTAGGCTATTACATGTGGTAAGAAAACCATCAATCACTTCTGCAGCCTGGTGTCCACATTCACAACTTGACTCAATAAAGACTGGTTTTAGTTTCTATTAAGGCATGAATATTTTATATTTGTAACCACATAAATCAATAAGAATGCTCATATATGTATATACATGGATCATACCATGTATATGTTTCTTTGAAAAACAAACTGAAAACAATACAGAAATTTGAAATACTGGCACTCTAAAAATACGATTCCTAAAGTTTACAGAAATTCCAACAGACATACTTAAATCAAACACAAATGTTGTTGTACCTAAAGTTGGAGATTTTTGCAGTTGTGTGACTATTTCCATCTCCAAGACACTGTGGCTTCATCGTACCATAAAATCCCACTGGATTTTTTAATTCGAACTGTATGGGCATGTTCTACCTACTGTGGATTACCTGTCTGAGAAATTGCTTTTAAACCCAAAGTGTTAGAATCTACGCAACTCTGCTGCACCTTCACTAGCTCTTCCTCATTAAAATTAACTTTAAACATGGAAAAAAAGGATTTTTGTGTGTGTGTATATGTACAACTTGATGTTCAAATCAATACATTATAAAAATCTATTAAATCATTGCTCTAAAAGGGAATTAGTTATTTAAGCCTTGAAAGCCCAGGTACTTTAGCTCTGAATTCAGGTCTCATATTTCAGCTCAGAGCACTCAAGAGGTACTGTGGATTTCTAAACAACATGTACTAGGAAATGTCTGTACCTGATAAAAACTTCTTTTGTACATCACCTCACAAAAATAGTTTGATCATCTCTTTACTGTACAATCTCTCATAATAAACACAACATCTTCCAAAATACTCCTATGTGACTGTACTGATCGAATGATTACCTGAATAGAACACCCAGCTGATTACATTGAATATTCAGTTAACTTATTTACCCTTCAACACCTAGAGAATACAACACAAGAGAAACCCAGTGGAACTCCTGGTAAAGATGTTTTGTCAAGACATTAATCAAAACTAGATTAATATGAACAGTTGCATCATTCCTCAGTAAGTTCACCTTGATATTTTCACAAAAAGGTCATTTGAAAAATCTTCACAAAAAAAATTTTAATTGACATACCACTGTGTCATGCCAGGGTTTGTGGGAGTGAGGGAAAGTGGGAGTCTGCTCTCAGGCAGACAGAAATTCATCGAATGTAGAGTGCTTTTGATGCAGGTCTTTTAGTGGCACTTTTTGTTTGTGAAAAAAGGACTTTTAAATCCAAGGGTGGCTATACTTTGTAAAAAAGGTTGTATTTGAAAATGCTTAATGGCATCTCTCACACACAGGACACAAAAGTTATGCAACTAACAAAATAATTCTTAAGTTCCATTGCAAGTGCAAATGAAACAACTACTTTTTTTAATGAACCAAGACTTGAATTAATGATTTCAGAATACCTGAAAGATCTTAATGACTACTAAATCTGACATTAAAGTTTATGCCCATTTAATCTTTTATTACTTCTGGTGCATTACTTTAGATTAAAGCACACAAAGTATTTTTACTCTATGATCTGTATTATAACTTTTTTCCCCTAATTGAAAACCTAAATTAAAAAAACCAAACAAAACAAGATGACTACATATCAAATCTCAAAGCAAAGAGGGTGATCTGCCACTTAAGAATTCTTAGCTGTCAGAAAAGGCAGCAAACATCATCTAGTTCAGAACAGTTATTTTGGTCAGTCTCCCACTGGGCAGAGTTGGGAAGCTGAGACAAAAAGCCTTGTGGAGGACATTAAGAAAGATTAGGCCTGGAGAAATGCTACTGACAATATTTGCTAAAGTTAGACACATCTGTCCAGTTATCAACCACATATCTAGGCGGAAGCAGTGGCTTGAAGAAAAATGGGCTATTCAGTGAGAAATAAGGTGGCACTCCACATAAAGAACTGCAGTGAAATTTGGTGACATTTTATTCTTATAAAACCCACCCCAAACAAGCAAAAAGCACCCCAAAAGCAGAAACCCCTATGCACTAGTAACTCCCAGTGCTTATGTTTTATTCATTGCTGTATTGAAGTCCAACAGGCTCTTTCTCCAACGTCTCAGAGACCCAAGGTAGGTGCATATGTTTCACCTTCTCTTTGCTGAAGCAGCTGAGAAGGCTTGAAGTTTGGGAGGGTTTCCTGAGTCACTATCACCCACAATAGTATCTTATTACTCTGCCTGAGCTGGTTTTGATTAAAAGGTTGAGAAGCAAGCAGGAGACAACTGCAGTAGCTGACAGATGAACACTGATTCAAAACTAACCTGTAAGACACTTCTCAAGCCATGTTAATTAAGTCTGACAGTGAATATGGAGCTTCTTATTAGGAATACACAATGAACACAGCCATGGGCTTCACTTATTTCACCCAGGCATCAAAAATGACACTTTCCTGTGCAACTTCTGGTTTACAAGATTAATCTTTTAGAACATAAATGCACATTAGGTTTATTTTGGCAGAATACAGCCCAGATTCTCAATCAAAAACCAGTTATTCTGGACCACAACTGTGAAGCTTTTCATATTTACATGCTCTTGAATTAAATATTAAAATGGAGGTGAATGTTCTCAACAGGCAACAATTGTCTGAAATATCTTTGATCCTTTCCACATTGCACAGGGCTGTGGCACACACAATAAAAAAAAAAAAGGCTGTTTGAGGGAGCCAGTGTATTTTTCCAATTCGTCACAATGCCAAATGCGCGAGCAGTACTTTGCATCTTGGGATCAAGATCTTGGGTAGTTTAACTACCTCACTGCAGTAGTGAGCACAGCTTATTAAGCCTTGTTTCTGATTACCCTAGGCTCTGTAGTGAGCTCATGTGGATGCATTACTTTGGATTCGGGCAGCAGCTTGAGTACCTCTACACCAAACTCTTTGTGGATAATCTGACCTACTCAGAGTAGCAATGTGTGGAGAAGCAGCACCAAGGTAGATATGTATTAAGATTTATAAAATAAACTAGCTAAATAATTGATCCTACAATAAAACAGGGAAATAAAATTTATTGAGAAATTCAAACCAGAATAGTGGAATTATGCAGTGTAGTGCAATTATTACAATAAATAAGCATGTAATTTCTTATAAGAATTGATAATATTAGGGACTTGGACTTTGTTTAGGCACTACCCCCTAAAGGAGAGGGTATCAAAGCTCTGCATGAACTGAAATTGTGTTCCAGCTAACCAGAGAACATGAAAGGATCAGCTCATCTCCATTATACAACAAGTACTTAGATTGAGCGCCTCATGCCAATTATGGATGCCTGCTAAAAATATGTCTGATTAAATAATAAGCTTTTCTTTCTCCCCTTCACAATCAGAGAAGGATAAAATGTTTTTGCTCTCTCCAAGACATTCCATCTTACTGCATTTAAATTAAAATACAAATTTGAAACACAAACCTCTTGTTTGAAAAAATCATGTCTGTGATGAGTTGGGCAGAAGAGACATTTATGGGCTACAAACTATTATACTGGCACTGTGCTCAAAAAAAGAATCTGAGTCTGGCCCTCCACATTCCTACATTATTTGGCCATACTGTCAAATTGGCAAAATGCTGAAGGAGGTACAGATATCCATTAAAATACCAAAAGAAATCAAACTGAAATAGTATAGTACTTAAGCACTACGTTTTTTACTATTTCTAAATTTTAATTATGCTTCTGGAAGTTGTTATATTTTATAAGATTAGCTATCAATTTTTTTTCTTCATTAATATAATCAATGGAGCATTCATTTTTTAAGCCACGCATTTATTTACCAGATACCTCCCTATCCACTTGAGAAAGCAAAGGAAGCACGAGCCTTTCTGCAAGCCTGGTTTACCATTTGACCAGAAAAGACGACAAAGCTTGAAAAAAATTGATTACTTTCTTTTTCTTCAGCAGGCTACAAAGCCTGCCTGGTTCTGCTCATTCGTCTCCTTTAGTCCAGCAAGCCAGAACAGAACAGTTTACTTTCAAGGTCTCATTAGTTTGGATTTACCATCTTAGGTAGAGTGTAGTCAGAAAATATTTTATGTTGGTTTCTGTTGAATGGACTGTAAATGTCTAAAACACAAGTTCTTCAAGGCTTTAACAAATCATTCTTTAAAAAAGTGCAGCTGAAAAGAAAAAAAAGGTTTCCAAACTATAAAAGTCAGACATAAATCTAGGGAAAAAATGGAAATAAAAAGCCTCAAAAGCAGTACTGCCTCAATCATAAGCAGACCAATTCTTCCTCTGTTCTGCAGACAGAAGATCCTGTTTTATATATATAAACACATCCAATATTCCAGTCAGCTGTTCAACTTCTAATAAAATTTCTTACCACAACAATCAGAACAAAAAATACTGCATAATCAGAGGAGAACTATATTGCTCTCAGAAATCATTAGTATAATTTCTGTTTTCATATGTGAGCCTACCTGCTTCACCTCTGCTTACACGCTCCAAGATTTGGTTTGTGCTCACACAGATTATCTCCTTCTAACAAGGTAATTGTACCTTTGTTCCCAAGATTGGGTAACAGTGCATTCTAACTTAGAGGAAAAAGGAATCCTGGGAGATGTGGGTGTGAGCACAAAGAAAATGAAAAAAATACAGTGAACAAAAACGTAAAAGAAAAAAAAATTAATATTCTAAATCTTCTAACTATGAGTCAAATCCCACATCTTCTTCCATGTGGCCAGATCTCTGTGCCTGCAGGGAATTCCATTTAATTCAGTGGGTTACACACAGCTGTAGCCATTTGCAGATGTGCTGTCTGTATGTCTTTTCTTTCTCTTCATCAATGCATTTTGAATAAAATAAAATAAAAATTTCAACACATAAAAGAAAAATCCTTCTGTCCCTCCCTTCCCCAAACCCACCACCCTGCCTGTTTTAAAGCTTGTCACTATGAATTCTCCACTTACTTCCTCAAACCATTTGCCAAAGATCTGGATTTGCAAGGACTAGAAAACCACTTGCAGCACTAGGAAAAATTTCTAAACACTGCTCTTGTGAGTCAGTATAGTGAATTTTAAGGATTTTTTATTTTGAAAGTAGTGGTAATTATTCAGGATTTAAATTCATCCCCTTGGTCTGTAACCCTTCATTCTGACAAGATCAGCTTTGCTGTGAAGTTCAGTGCTTCCTTTACTTTCTCTGGCGACTAAGTACAGCCTAAAGACTGAAGAATAATTTTAATTCACAGAAATTGTATGCATGAGAAAAATGCCATTAAACAGAACTATTTCATTGTCATTAAAATCCCAGAAGCAATAAGGCATACAGACAGGAGCTCTGTTCAATTAGAGAAGCAGGGACACAGGCCTAGATAGACCCTGCTTCCTTTTCAATGTAATGTAGTTACCACACCAACTCCTACCAGCACAAATGTGAAGATGTGTATGGTAAAGTGGTTAAAACTGAAAACAAAGGTTCAGGTTAGCTCGATCAGTTCTGCCCACAGCTTTAAATGGAAAAGACATAGATATGTCTTGTTAAACTGAAGAACAAATTCCTCTTTACATAGTTGACAAAAAAAGTGGGTACTAAAACAAAGCATGCAGCCTGTAATTTCAGAAAAGAATAACATGCTTTATATTTACTTACCTGTAAATCATTATTTTTAATATTGACCAATATTCTGCAAGCGGGGAAAAAAGAGTTTCAGCCCCAGCTCAGTGTGACACTGGCTCCTGCAGCTCAGGTGCACAGCCATCCCAGCGGAGGCTGCTACACTAAAGCTGTTCCCTGAAGCCACAAGAAGCCAGCGGCCTGCTGCCACACCAAAATCCTGTCAGGCAATGCCAATACTGGATAAAATAAAGTGACTGTTACTGTAGGCTCAGTAGAACTCAGCAAACACTGATGGGCACTGCCAAAAGCTTGAATATGAAATTGCAGCGATACCCTCCCTTCAGAGAGCGGCTTTAGCAGAAATGCCTTTTCCTATTTTCCCTGTTCCACTTCTTCTTTCTTTAAAACAGAATATAAATAAATAATCTGATGTGTTATATTGAAATGTGTGGAAAAAGCTTTTGTTTTTAAACATGTGCATTTTGTTACAAAAAGAAATCTTACAGTGTTATCCTCCTACTTGCAATTCTCCTCCAAAGTATCAAAATGATTCCCTACATGGATGCAAACACACGCTGACATAAATTTTGTTCCAACCTTTGAAACTCAGTGTAGTGTGACCTCTCTAAGCACTTGTCTAAGTATCACGAAGGGAGACACTCTACTGACAAATGTGTGAAATGAATGGATAAGAACCGTCCTTTTCACCTCAGTGCTGTGGTGTTTTCTGCAGGAAATAAGCAAGTGTGCACCTCTCATGTAAAATCACCTTGTTAAAGGTAATCTGCAGCAGCCAGGTGAGAAGGGATTGCTTTTTGCTTTGTTACAGTCCAAAACAAGGATGGGAGAAGTGATGCTAAAACTATGGTGCCTGCTTTAAGAACAGACATTTTGCTTTAGCTACATTTACTATAATTTTATATTACCATATTTAGAGCACTTATATATCAGAGTAAAAAAAAAAGGGGGAGCAAAGCAAAGGGAAAAAACCCAATTATCAAGTTCCAGTTATGCAAGAACATTAAATCTCCCTTTTTTTAATAAAGTACAGATCCATTTCTGTGCCAATCAACCCAAAACCACATGTTCTGAAACAATATTTTGTAAATCTGCAGCTTTAGACAGCATGTATTTTGAAAAGCCAGTATATTTAAAGAATGGCATTGTAATACTCCTGTCTTGGTTTTTGCATCAAACCTCTCTTTCCAGAAGGGATTTAAAAGTCCTGAATGCTATCCTTAAGAGCTCCTTATCTTTGGAGGAGTTACTTCACTTACAAAGCTGTGCATCCCAATGCATTCCTCTGTAATCAGTTTGAAGTATCTCAGAAATGCTCCTATTTGCCTATTTAAAATATATTGATTCCAAATGTAATCTAATCAGCATTAAAACTTATATAGTTTAAATATAAACAAAGAATTTCAAAATTATCTTTGGGAAATGTTTCCAAGGAACTACAGTGAAATTGGTATTTTTGTATTGCCAGTCATGAAAATTTTGAGGATTTCTATTTTGTCCTCATTTGGAATGGAAGAATTCCTCCTGAAATATTAAAGCTGTTTTTTGCTTTCGTGCTATTCAGATTAGTTATGCAGATTATTTCTGTTGCCTGATAAGCACGTAACACACTTGAAATTGTAATGAAGAAGGGGAAAATTAGTTGTAGCATAGTCTGCTTAGAAGTATATACCTCAGGTACACAGGTATATCACAGTTAAGTCCCCTGCTTATACACCTGGTAGGACTACTGGGACTCAGGTGAGAGCTATAGAATCTTGCATAGGCTTACAATGGGAATTTCTGCACCTCAGTGCAAAAAACTCCTACCTTATGTGCATGAGAACTCACAGAGGTCGAAGTTTTCACCAGCAAAACTGCAAGAACTTCCTGAGTTCTGCTACTAAATATCTTAGCATTATCTTTATCTTACTCTTTCTGAATATATTGGATCTCCAGGCCATTTGCTATCCACAAATGAGACTGACCAAAATCCCTTGAGGCTCTCAAGTCGTAAGAAAGCTCCGACTGCCTAAGGCCATCATCAGACACATTGCCCTGGATGCATCTGAGTGGGGTGAAGAGGTTATTGCTTCCAGCTGCTCAGTACCCAGGGAGTCAGCACAGGGGGGGAATAACACCCCTAAGCATCACAACACAACATTCATTTCCAAACCTCTAGTGTCAAAATAACAGGCCAAAAAGGCTTTGTTATCGGAAATGCATGAAGGATGGTTTGGACAGCCCAGGTTAGGGAGCAGCTACCTGGGCACTTAGCTGGCATGCACAGAGGAGGCTTGGACAAGCAGCTGGCAGCAGAAACCTCTTACGTGGCTCTGCTGCTGCCAGCAGGGCTTGTCTGACTGCAGCCTTCACTTGCCAATGACACAGTTCAGCACAATTCCCTGTTCATTCAAATCAGCACCAGGAGAGGAAACACGACCCTTTTTAATTATTAAAAGAAATCCTTTTCCTCCTAATAGCTGTGACACTTAAGACAGTGCTAAATGCAAAACCTGCAGGACCTTAAAATGACAGTAAGATAGAGCATGTCCCTGCCACGCTATGGAGAACACTGTCAGTGACAGGAGAGAAACTGAGGGTTGGGGCTGCTTGCCTATGCCTTTGGGAGGATGGAAAACCAAACAGTACACCCAAAGTCAGAAGTCACCTGCAAACGAGTCAGTAAGTAACCTAGATTTGAATACTGCCCCGTGCCAAAACCAGAATTAATCTCTTTTTCATGTTTTCATTTATGCAAGAATATTAAAAATTAAAACATGGCTAATCTTCATCAGAAGAAAAAAATATTTAGAAACTGCTAAGCACCAACATTTATGTTAACAAACAGTGTTAGAACAAACAAAAGAATTCCACATGCACTACTATTGCATGTTTTATTTCTTAAATATGAGATACAAAATCTTTGCAGACAGGCTACAATTATGACCAAGTATCTGCCAAGATCAGAGGCACATAACAATGTTACTATTTAATGTCTGCAGTAATTTTCAGTGTGACACTTCCCTAAAAACACCATCTGACTTTTTGTTATGTTTTTTGTGGTATTATGCACAACATGATGTAGACACTACAAAATACCATAAATTCTGTTTCTATAATGACTCTGTATATACAACACAATAGAAAAGTGAGGAAAATGAATAAAGAAAGGGGAAGGAAATAAAATTAAGATACAGCTGTGAAATCTCAATTATACTATCCAATAGAATAAAATTTCCCAAGTTTTCTCACAAACTGATGAGGGAAATGAAATAAAATCATAAAGACCATTATATAACCTATCTAAAGGTTATGTAAGAGCAGCAGATATCCATATTGTACCAGGCATTCTCATTGTACTTGAAAATTAGGGTACTTTCAGTCACCATTTCCCATACAGTAATTTTTTTTTTTCTCAGTAATTACCTGAAAATATGGCAGCTGGGATTTTGGCAACTGAAATCACACTTTTGTTCCTGAGAATTATCAGACCAGAAATTCAATGTATTGCTAGAAGACTCCCACACTCTCTTTGGTCTGTAATACTGCAGTAGCTAAGGAGTTTTGACAAAACAGGCCCATTATTATTTAATTCCCCGAAAATGCAATTTGGAAGATGAAAAGAGGACAGAGAAAGAATAGGGAAAGCCCACAAAGGTTTGCAAAATATCTTGAATTTACATTATAGACATTTTTTACCTGAAAAGCAGATGCAGCTTCAAATATTTTGTGACGCTAATATAGAAATGTTTGCTAAAATGTACTTTCAAAAGAAAACAACTTTACAACACAGTCATCCCTCAAGGCAGCAGCTCCTCTCAACACCTCCAATAATCCTACAGCTCTTGTTCAATAGCCCTTCTCACCTCTGAGCAGGAAGCAAATTGTCAAGTTGAGCGGCACTGTTATGGGACACTACCCGCTGTGCTATCAGCAGACTTCAACAAATAATTAGAGCTGCCTGCAGCCATCCAGCACTGTAAAGGCTGCACCGAGTCATGTCGGTGACACTTCCCACTAGTGATTGTGTGCCTGAGAAAGGGGCAGCTATGAGAAGTTTCCAGACTACTGCCCTCTTACCTTGTTCAGAGCATGTTTCAGTTGCACCAGTTAAAATAACAATGGTCCCTAAGGTCTTGCTGACTCTGGTAATGCCACTCTTTTCTACATCAGTGCCCTTGAATGTGTAGTAGCAACAGTGGGAGCGAAAATGTCTTTGCACAGAAGGAAACAAGTTTTTCTTTCATTACTCCATATGAATTGCACCAGCATCTAAAGCACTGCATTTATTTGCCTCATCTAAACACAGTGAAACACATACAGAATCTATTGCCAAAGGTCAAGTTATGATTCTTACTTTTAATGAGCATGAAGTTACTTAGCCCTCCAGGGTAGGATTCCTTCAAAGGAGTCATTCAAGTCTGCTGTGCCCAGAACACAGGACCTAATTCACTCCCTAGCCTTAAGTTTAAGCATATTTTGAAGTCCTGTAACGTAATTTCACCCACCTGCCACCAGATTAGAAAATTTAATGACTTGAGCACTACAGCGAATCTAGACAACAACTCAGGAAATAAACTTTCAGCATTGGTAAAAGTTCTGCTAAAACGGCTGTAAAGGTTTTGTATTATGTCCAGTGTCACCATTCACAACATGAGAGGGAAGGAAAAAAGCAGAATCACATACAAGTTTTTATGACAAAAACTGCTGACACTTGTTTTCTTTATTTTCTGGCCTCAACTTCTTATTTTCTTCAAAATAGCTGACATCTGAAACTGTCTTTCACAATTTCAGATATAAAATTTTCTCTCAGGTTCCAATGACAGGGATATTCCTCTATTCAACTTATTTTAGCTTACTCATCTACTGTCATTTTACTGTGAATTTCTGAGATAAACTACTCACTGAATTTACACAAAGCAGAGTATCAGTCATCAGAATAAATTAATTCATATAGAAACTTTAAAAAAAAGTCAAATGATCAGTCATACACAAGAAAATGTCTTCTTTTGAGTAGAGAAATAGCCAAATTTTGGGCACACTTGAGAAAACAGAATGAAAAGTTAATGCTAGAAGCAATGTTATGGAGATTTTAAGTACAGCAAATTACTTAATAGTTGCTATGCATCAAGACAGTAGTTTGAAACACAGAGATGCTAGACAAAAATATGATCTAAATTTTGTACTTGTAGCTTAGCAGTGTGGTTCAATAGCCATGTTGAGTAGAACATACAGAATTTCAATCATTCAGGATAAAAGGAATGATGGGAAAGACTTTTAGCAGGGAATTAATACCAGACTTGGGACAAAATATTATTGAAATACAAACATTCACATCAACATACCAAAGTGAGCAGCCAGCAACCCTCTCGACAAAAAACAAAGAAACAGAAGCATGAGAAAGCTTCATTAATTTTGAGTCTGCATTATAAGATACTGTGGTTGTATACTGAGCTCTGCATACGTGTCCTCTAAAAATTTTTATAAGCTTTCTAAAATACAACTAGAAAAGTTCACAAATACATATAAGAATAGCTTATGAAAAGCCAGAAATTCCAATGCACAGTAACACAGAAAAATGAGCAGAGCTTTACACTGACCCTCAAAAGCTAAAAAATACAAAAAACATAATCTGAATATTTCACCCTTTGGGACAAGTTAAAAAAAAAAAATCTTCAGTACATATAGATCTTGCTGGTAGACAAATTTAGCTCCTTTATGCAGCCAAGTTCCAAGACCCATACTTTCCTTTCTCCATTTGGGTCAGAAAGTACTCTTTGGGATATACTGAAGTGTAGTACTTTTAAAGCACACAGTGACCCAGATGGCAGAAGAGCAATGCACTCACCAGCAACACTCAAGGCTGCAACGACACTCAACACCAAGAATAATGTGAAGAGCACAGGAACCTGCATGCAGTAGGAGCACAGGCCAGTAAAAACACAGGTATAAGCTTCCCAAGATGGAAATCCATTATTCAGGAAAGAAATAAGACTGCAAAAGGGAAATATCTCCTTATGTAAATGTTTAAACCATATTAATGATGCAGACTAGAAGGCTAACAAGAAAAAAACCCCCAACAAGCCCCCTAAATCAAAGCAAACAAACAGTTAAACAAAAGAAACCCACCCCTATTGAAACATCAGGAACAAAACTCACAGGATTCAGGTACTACAAAGGATAGTGAATTTTGAAAGCTGTACTTAGGCAAAGAGAACTTAAAAGAGCTCACACCCATAAGATTTTCCTGTAAAAGTGAAAAATGCTTAAACTAAAAGGAATTATTCTATGACTGACTCACTAAAACAAATTGAGTTTCCCATTGCTACTTCGCAGAGGCACAAGACAAGTGGATGCAGTGATAAGGTACTGTGTCTCTTCTGAGAAACATGACAGATGCAGAAAAAAAAAATAGAGCATAGATAAATACTTAATGAGATGACCAAGTCTTGTATGCCATAAGAAGTTTAGTGATTTGTGCTGATTCTTTGTTACTTTTCAGTGGTTGTAGGTCTCAAGACAAAATAGTCTTTACGTCTCTGATTAACTCTGAAAAGGGAAACAAAAGCTCCAGGAAGATAACCCTTAGGGCACTAGTGATTGAGTGACTGTCAAGAGCAAAAAGTTCACTTGAATTGTTTTATAGCTCCCTGTTCAGGGCAATAACAAATACACAAGCACAAAGTTCACCTACTGCCAGGAGTGTGGAAGGGGCTGGAGGAAGAGTCCACCATGGAGAAAATGTAAAGTGCAGCAACACGAGATGCAAGTAATTTTGGGGCGAATCAACAAATTGTGTCTCAACAGCTACAACGGTGTGATGGCTTCCAGTGAGCTCTGAAGAGTTCAGTAACACTAGCTGATTCGGGGATGAGAAAAATACATAGAAACACATGAAGGATAGCAGGGAATTGTGTAACACTATAGTAAAAGGAATAATGAAAAGAGCCAGAGAGGTTGGACCATGCACAGTCTTAACAATTAATAAAATGATGATGACCAGTCACGGAAACTGAAGCAAAAAAAGCATGGAAGAAGAGTGACACCATGATGAGCTAGTGTGGCTAAGCATACTGCTTTGCTGGACAGAGTGGCCATAACCCTGTTTTGCTTTGAGAGGACATCAATTTGGAAACATGGCAGTCCTATTTGTCATCACACAGATTTAAACCTTATTTCCAGTGATTTATCTGAAGGACTGGGGAAGTAAAAACAGCGACCACAAAACTGTGAGTTTTGCAATAATGTATACATGTAAGTTGATGTAAAACATAATAAAAATTACAAAGTCTCATGTTTTTATAACCAACCAGATAAGATATGTAATACTTAGAAGTCCCAAATAAACAAAGCACTTAAACATCAAATAGTGTTTTCATGAAGAGAGCACAGAATACAAAATGTTGACATATGTTTCATGCAATAAGTGATAACACTATGCAGTTGTTATATATAGGAGGAGATGTCTTTTTTGATCTTAAAATAACCATTAGAAAAACTTAAAACCATTCAAAACCAGACACCATCCAAAATACAAATAGATGGAAAATACACAGTAGCTAGAATAAGACACAGTATTTAAAATACCACCTATTCATACTTAGGCTTCCTGGAAAGCAAAAACACTACAAGAAATTATCAGCTTTTACAGCATTGAGATGAGAGGTTAAGGTTAGCGGGAGAAAATTAACATGACACTAAATGAAGCATGTGGAAATGCCAGAAGCATGGATGGACTGGGTCCCTTTCTAAGCAAATGCAGAGGCTGAAATGCAATACAAACCAGACATACTTGCCAGCAAGCCAGGGAAACTGGTCAGGAACTTTTGATACAGTCAAAAACGCAAAAGGAAACAAGCTGTATTCTTGTTAATTTTATGGAGCAGAATGATTCACTTTCTAACAGAGTGGGGGAAGTTCTTTAGGGAATCCCAAGCAAGGAGGGACAGAAAGACAAAACCTCCAAAGCCACACACACAACACACACAGAAGCAGACACCAGAATATGTGGGCTAGACAACAAAGTCAACAAGAGCTAAAATGCTCTACAGTGAATCATCTACCCACCTCTACACAGCAGCTGTGCCAGATGCCCACGCAGGAAGTTCTCCCTATCTTTGTACATGGAGGCATTCCTTCAGAAATAGGAGAAATCCTAATGAAAGCCAGTCTCTGCTGCCCTTTCAAGGCCTACGTCCCACCAGTTTATGATATTTACTGGTGTTGGTGTATAGATTGCTACTGGGTGTATATGTTGTATGACTGAATTCAGCAGTTCTTGCATGACAGAGACTCCTGATCATCAGAGCGCATTATGAGGGTTTGTGTATTGGGGACCGCAATAATCTTCACAAGTCATTACAACTAAAGAATTTCTCTTCCCAGAACTGCTTCTGCTCAGACAATACTATAAAAAACTGGCTGGCCTCAGGTAATCTTATCTATACAAATTTGATTCCTGATCAGTGCAATTGCAAGCAAACACAGCCCAACTTCTGTCTGTCTGCCCTGACAGACAGAGCCTCATCCTGGGGCTGGGGCTCTCCTGGGGCTCCCCAAGGCCCCAGCTGACCAAAACCAGCCAGGCTGCAGAGCCATCCTGTTGCAATGATCTCCTCCTTGTGCCTTCGCCCACAGCCACAAATGGCACAGCAGAGGCTCCCCTTGGAGCAGTTTACTCCACACCCCAAGTCATCCAAATCAACGCTTTACCACCAGACAGTGGCATTGTACTTCTAGCTGTTACATGCAGTAATTTGAAACAGTATCTGTTTTCAAACAATTACAATAAATTTGAATCCTTGATCTGGAATCAATTTGCACTGTTGCCAATTTGACTAAAGTCAGTAAGCTTTAGCTACAAAAGGTGTATATGTAGCAATGGGATACTCCTTAGATAGTAAAATGCAAGAGAGGGGCAGTGAGGAACATGACCAATAAATTTAATTATCTTTAATGTTTTTGAATATTGCATCTGAAATTATTATTTTTCTCAATTTAGAAGAGACGCAAGAAGCTTTTATAAATTACAGAAACACGCTTAAATATATGGGAATGGCAATCCAACCTAAATCCATGACCACTTTCTCCTTCCAAATCAGCCAACCAACAGCTTGGCTGAAGAGAAAATAGGAACATTTGGTGTTTTAATCATAAAATCAAAATATATTATAGAGGTATGTGATTGAGACACACTTCCCATTTTTCACAGACCCTTTGTTCTATATTACAAGTTTTTCAGGCTGTGCCGCTACCTGGTTGAAAAGTGCTTAGTACAAAGAGGCTCTAAAGATGTGGGGAGACTTGTGTGACTACTAAAATATTAATATTTTCTACTTAATTTTAATATTTAATATTAACAATAGCAAGAGCAGCAATAAATATCTCTGTGGGGCTGTCATAGGTGTAATCATGGCAAGGGAGGGAATGCACAGAAAGACTGGATTTTCAGACACTAATGCCTGTAGATCCATCCAACCTGCATAGAGAGGGTCCTATTGGCGCCCTACCTGTTGTACATGGCAGCTGCCACTGATTATATTTCACACTGCAAAATGCAGGCTTGACAAGGTCTGCATTGGCACTACACAACTCAAAAAAAATTAAAAAAGGAAAATAATGCTTATACTGAACTGCACCATATGCTCCAGTGCAAAAGTTCTCGTAGGTTTCATGCGTGCACTGTCTTTCTTACCATGAGGTTAAATCCTCCCCACTTGTAACTAAAGTTCTTATATTAAATTACTGTAAGGAAGCTATTGAATGTCCTAATTTGATCTACCCAAAGCAAGAGAGGGTCATCATGTGCTCAGCTGCTCCTGATTCACAGTTCAGGACATGGTGAAGCACATACTGCACTTAAATCTAAGGCACAGCTTCCCTGTTCAACTGAATCCCACATAGAGAATACAGCTCTCAGTCAGGGGGAGAAAGACACTAAATTACCTCCTTCTTCCCCTTGCTTTTACACATGTTATTTCTCAGTGCTGTGTGCAGTCTACTATTAAAAAAATTTAGGACTTGAGACAACTTTCTCCAGAGAAATGCTATGCTTACTTTGTTATCCAAATGACACACTTTTCTAATATATACTGTAAATTCCTCCCTTATTTCTATTATTACTGGATAAATATCAACTCAGAAAATTTTCTTTCCTTTTCTGCTAATTACACCTCTCTGTGTTTGCCAGTTTCTCCATGCTAGCTTGTCCTTCTTCAGCATATGGACTTGCAAGAGTTCCTTATAAAAAAACCATCCTCATGATTAAGCTGAAATGCAAGACATTGAAATGAGGATCAACAATTATAATGCTGAGTTCATACAGCTGTCCTTAATCCCAAACACACTTAAGAATAATCATAGTTGCCATGGACACGAAATGCACTGAAATGATAAGCCTGAGTTAGAATAGATTGTACTGAATTCTTGACTTAATTTTATAGCAGAGGACAACAACTAGTGCATGAAGAAGAGTGCATTGGGCTTACCTCACTAGAAGTAGGATACAATTTCCTTGTAAACAAACACAACCCACCATAAAAGAACTAATTATTCTCACATCCCATACTGAACAGCAACCTTTACGAAAATGAATCCCAACAGTCCCTAGGGGTTCCCCAAATGTCACTTCATAAGCATAATTAGAGAAATAGTACAAAATGCCTCAAGGTTGGACACTGAAAACTATGAACAGAATAAAAATTTTCTGTGGTGACATGAGTTGGTCAGGATATAAGACAGGTCTAAATGCAGAAACTTCTGTTGCATCATCTTACTTACTGTACATTACATCTAAAATCATGTAAGTGCACTGGCAAACTCAGGTCAGCCAACTAAAACCTTATCTTTTTACAGAAATTGCAAGCTTCTGGTATATGAAAGCACACTTATACAAAATTTGGTATTTGGAACATGTGACTAAACAAACAGACAAGGGTGGAAAGCTGCACAAAAGATGGAAAGGTGATCACTGAATTAAGAAAAAGGGAGGAAATGGCTGAATTACAAGCTTGTTCTTTTATTCTTGTCTTTTTCTTTGTCTGTGGTTAGCTAAAATAGTTAATTTTAACTTTATTCTGAAATTCCTTGACTGAAAAACATCACTCACTAATTTCCCTTATGGCTTGATAATAGAATGAAGAGTTTTCAATGCCTCAGTATTCTGTAATCAATACACTGCCCTTTCCACCACAAAGAAACAACAGCACATTTAGAGAGCAGTATATTCAATTCTGGTTTTGGTGTTACACAGAAAACACCCTGAAAATTAAAATAATAATAAAAAGCCAAAGTTACAAGTAGAAATGGAAAACCAGCGTATTCATTTTAGGCACGTATTGCTAGGTTTATTTATAAAGAATGTAACTATGGCAAAAATAACATTTTTACCATCACAAATGAGGAATATTACTTCCATTTCCAAAAGAAATGCCTCCCCCAATGATTTCTCCAAACATTCAAATCCCAGATTAATAAAAACAAATGGCATCCCTCATTTCTTTAAAATTGCCTATTTGATATCCAAAGGTTTGCTGTTCTAACAAGATACAGGCACTTTGAATTCCCACAATTATGTATTCATGTGCTAGAATTCAGACTTCTCTTTTTTTCAGATGTGGTGAATATAATAAATATATTTATAATTCTAAAATTTCAAAACCTTGCTTTTGAACCATGAAAACAGCATAAAGGCAGATATTAAAGGCCACTGGAAACATCACAAAACCATCATAAAGGTGAAACTTTATTCCCTTGGTATGTAATCTCCACAGTCATTTGCAACCATTTTCAGTAGCAACGAGATACTGACTCATTTTTCAGTTATGTTTGCAGTCTTATTTACACAGTGAAGCTACAGGTGATTTCTTACAAAGAAAAGAATTTAAAGAGCAGCTCCAACAGCATGTAATTGATGTTTCAATCCAAATTACAAATATTGTACACTTCAAATACCTTGAACACAGGAAATTCAATATATATCAGAGGAAAACTTTGCACGTGGTGCTTCCAAGAACTAGTGAACTGAACAACACAACTTACACTGCATACAGTACGTGTTCATTCACATACAGCCGACTAATTCAAAGGCCCTAAGAACCTATGTCTTAAAATTACTTTTCATTTCCAAAATGACTCAGAAAAAAGACAATAAAGTGTTATTTAACATTAATAATTGAAGCTGTATTGAATTTAATAGACTAGAAGGAACAACTTTTTTGGTTTTTTATATATTAGGAAGTTTTACTATGAATGTCCCTGAGGCATTTTTTGGTTTTCTTCATTTGACTGCTAGGTGGTAGTCACATGCATCCAGACCTCTCAGAGAAACATTTATAAGGAAATTATATTAGCTTTCAGTTCCAAGTGAAGATATAGCTGGAATTTCTTACTTAGCATCATTTAGTGTCACAACCACTCAGAAGCAAGATCTTTCCTATCACAGATAATTTAAAATAATACAATATATGATGACTCCTAAAAAAATAAAAGGTTTCAATTTGTTTCATATACCACTTAGGAAAAAAGTGAAGTATGTATTTGATAGCAGGTATTTAGCATAAGAAATCTTCTAATATGCATATGTAGAAGGTCTGGCATAACATTTACATCAGACATTCTCAACAGCGTGTATATATTTAGCAATATGACATGAGATGATCACCATCAGCAGTTTGAATTTGACATTTAGGAAGACATTATTAGCAGCACTAGAAGCACGACAAAATTGGGCCACAATAACAGAAAAGTAAAGTGATGCTGTTATAATTAGGTTTCCCAAAATAAGTCCATCTTTCAGTCATACCCTTCTGCCACTTCACCTATAAGCTGTTCATAAAGGAGTACTAAATTTTTTGACTGTTAAATATGCTACAATTAGGGCAGTTAATAGCAGCAAGACTAGAGTTCCCCAAATCACTCACTTTACTTTATCTGGGTTCTAAGATGCTTTAGTCCTGGAAAAAGGCCTTCACCAAACACTACAGGAAGACACTCGCTGACATGCATTTTCCCTGTGTGGATTTATGCCATGACAGAGCACTTTAGGAGATTTAACTTCATAAAGTGCTGAACTCAGTAAGAAAAACATTATCACAGTTGAAACATAAAATAATGTCAGAATATGTGACACAATGAAGGTTACGTGTCAAAACGAAGCTCACAAGCCTGCAGTGCTGAGCACCTGTAGGGCCCAAGATCTGCTGTCTTCACCATCATTTGGGGCTGCAGCAGCAGCTCTTGGCATGCAACAAACACAAATGGGCCCAGGGAGGCACCAGAGCTGTACACCAAAATCCCCTACTGACAACAGGGAATATCCAAAGCCTTTTGAAGTGGTTATGGACACTGCCTGGGCGATCCCAAGCGCTGGCATGAAAATTTAAGGAGATTTTGCTGACAGGGAAAGGCCTTAAATGTTTGTCTGGCGAGGTCTTCCACCTTCTGTAAAATACGGCCTCTGCCACTCTGAGCCTCCAAAAGCTTCTGACCCCCCCTCCTTTCCTTTTTTTCTTTTACATATGGCTTGACAACACATCCAGTGATCCACTCCAGAGCTGCCATTTCAACGTGGTGAATTCCTCTCAAAATGGAGGGCAACATCTGCTTCTGCAAAGCTGCTAAGAACCGGCAGTGAAACCACCTACAGCACACTAAAATATTATGACAGAGAATTTGTGAAGTTGTTTGTCAGATAACGTTAGGTTTGGTTACAAAGAAAGGCACCAAAAAATTACCATGCAGACATTTAAAGGAGCATTGGCATTTACTAAATGCTTCCTGCCATGGATGTGGGAGCATTTCTGAAACACTGACTTGCCAAAAACTCCCTGCACACGAGCAAAAGGGTTTGGTAAGAGTTTGTAGATCTGGCAATCTTCATCCCGTGAAATGGCAACCAGCATTTTTTATGCTCAGTGTTAGCCTGGAATGAATGGAGCCTCAGAAATGAAAACATGCTTGCTTGATTTAACCTGGTTTCCTAGTCTACTCTCAGCAAAGATTAAGTAAAGACAGGCTACTGGGAACCTGCAGTTTATCTGGATTATCTACTCTCTTTACAAATATCTCCTGTTTTACTAAGAATTAACTTTTACACATGAAGTTGTCTTGTTCATCCCACACTGAATTAAAAGTAACAGTTAAGATCTGCCTATGTTCTACTGAGAAATGTAGTGGATAATTCACTACAAAGTAACAGTCAAGTACAAACAAGTTAAACAAAAAAAAAAAAGTGAAAAAATTACACTTTTTTTCTTGTTTTTTAATTTTCCCCCCTCACTGGAATCAAGTTACATTGTAAGTTCATTTACTGACAGCATTTTATATTAGAATTGGCAAACTAAGAGCGTTGTGGAAAATACAAAATTTTGTCTGTTGATAGTAATCTTAGCTTTATCACTGAACAAGCACCTCTCCATGCACTAAAACTGGTGTTTATCTCCTATTAAATTCTGTGAAACAGTTTATCATATTCTTTACCCTTGATGTGAATCTCAGCAAAACTTATGAAATACAAATAATCGCACCAAAGATATTCTATCTTTCTGTATGCAGAAGGATCCACATCAGGTATTTCAAAGCCTTTCTTAATATTATTAATAATATATTCACAAAACATAAACTAGTTAGTTTGCTGACATATCACACTCACTTCTCCTTTACTGTCAGTAAAACTAATTAAATAGTTGAAGCTAAATAATACCTGAAGAAATTTGCTTCTGTCAGGCATTGTCTGTTTTGAAGATGGAGGCATTCATGCACTCACTCAAAACTCAAGCAAGTTTCAGATGTGGCAGCATCACAGACAGTGCCCACTGGCTGTGTGTTGTCCCAGTTCACAGGGCTACAGGTGCACACATCAATCTCTGTAACACTGATAACAGGAGGCCTTTTTGCAGGGCTTTGCTGCTCGAAAAGGCTGTACAGCCTCATGCCAAATCTGACCCTTAACAAAACCATGGAACAAACCTGACCTCTCAAGTTCCAAACAATTAACAAGAGCCTGCGGTAAAACAACTAAAATGCAGAATGACCTCACAGAAATACTGTTCATCAGATAAACGTTATTTCAAAGTGCCATGATAGGTTTGAGCTGATGTTCTCCACTGTTAAATCTTCTAAGTATCCATTTGGTTGGCAAATAGCAAAGCTGCACCACCATAAATGAACACATCAGGAACACACATAATCATTCTGCCCAGCCCTTCCCCTCTGGCAGACTACAGGACCACATGGGATCTCCTCCCTGAATTTTGGCATCTCTCCATCTTCTTTGCAAACTCACACAAAATGAAGCACACTAGGAGAAAGCTGGGATGACTCAACATAAACCTTTTTGCTTATTTAAAAAAATACGAAAATGAAAAAATTGGGCCATGAATTCTTTGTTGCTTCACTGCCTGGTTTTGCCCCTCATTCCCTGGCTTTGCACAAGATATTATAAAATCACCATAGCACTTAACTTAAGGGCCCAACAGCAAAGAGATTCATACATTGATAGCAAAGCATTTTGTGTTTGGTGTTTTGGTTTTTTTCCCCAGAATTAAGTCCAGGCCTTTAAATTCTCATTCTATTAAAATACTTCCTCATCATCTCTAACTTGTGAGTAACCAACAGTGGATACTGTACAACACATAAGTGGCATCTAGCTCTGCCCAAGTGATTGCAGACTGCCATTTTTCCTTAGTGGTGTATGCTACAGAGGAACTGAGCAAACATTCAACTCTGTGAAAAATCAAGAAGCTCAACTCATCTTGCTCTGCTCTAAAGACTAGCTATTAAAGGAGCCACATTATTTAGAAGTGCTTGCCTGCACGCACCTTGTGCAACTGTTTGAGAGGTGTCTGTAAGGAGTAAATAGTCTCTGGGAGCAGGAGGGCAATGAGATTGAGCAGCAGGGCTTTGGGGAGAGGACCAATGCAGTTCAGATTGTACTACAGCATGTTTTTCAGGCAGGACCATGCTCCTGTGCTGCCAGGGCACAGTTGCAGCAAGACACTGAGAGCAAACTCACAGACTGTCTGGGATAGACTCCTTTCATTCTTCTGTGAAGAAAGCCACTACAGCTGCTCATGTTTACAAGACTATTGTAGTGATTTTTTCTTCACAGCCATTTCACAAATGTGCACAGTAAGCACACTGAGGCTCAAATAAGAGCAGGACAAGTTCACTCTCATATCCCACTGGGTATCCTAAAAAGTAAATAAATAGCAAATACACTGCAAGTCAGCACTGAAACCTTCACTTTCACTATACTGAAATCACCAATGTACATGTTTAACTAATATATCTGTGTCCTACATACACACCAAGTGCAAGGAAACACCTTAAAGAACAGGAGACTAAGGTGAAGCAGAGAATCAGATACCTCTCTGCAGAAACTCAAGCCAGTCTGCCACCACCAAGGCCTGCAGTTGAGTGCTAAAACAGATGCAAAACAGGATGTAGGTTTTTAAAAGATCACAGATATTTCACATCAGTGCTACAAAGGTTGAAGTTATAGTTTAAGGCTGAGCCATTTGCACTGCCTGCCACTGAAAAGGGGTCACCCCACTCTACCTTCCACCTGCTCTAGCAAGCCATTCCCACCTCCCCCTCTCCACTCTTTATTACCCATCTATATGCATGAGGAACTGACTTGACTTGCTAACCCAACAGAAAACTATGCCCTTTACCCCCCACCCCTTCTGTTTCCTTCTGTATTAAATTTTTTTGCAGCAGTGAACTGTTGGCTCAAAACTGGCTACTGTTTTAGAGAATGACTGTACCCCAAGATTCAGGGTTGCAGTGGCAGGAACAGCTTTTCTTTTTTATCCTCTCCTGTCTCTGAGTACAGTCATTGAAAATCCTGTCTATTACACTCATATTGGGAACTTCTGTGTAATGGAAAGGATTTGAATCCTTGACAAAATTGTGTTCCACTTGCAAAAATTGTGCCCCTGCAAATCCGGGATAGTGATGAACTTGTGTGTTCTAGTACCAGACCCTATGGTTTGCATTCCTTACAGTGCCAATGTAAGTGGGGTCTTTGCTAAAATTTGACATAAGCAGAAATCTTAATTCCTACCAAATTTTATCAACAAGCAGGGCAGAATAACAGGACCATGCCTGATAAGTGTAGAGCCTTTGGTAGACTGCATGTCTGCAGAGCAGCTAGAAGCACAGGGTAACAAGCTAGAAAAGCAGTTACAAATGAGTAAATAGCAATATAGAAACCAAAAGAAAACCACCTTAAAACAATATCCTCAAAGAAATGCAGGTATGAAGTTTTTGTTCAGATCTACGTGGCACTGCAGTTATTTGGGGAGCAAGCAAAATTCAGTTGGTTATCTTCATATTACAGCATATCACCAGCCTTCATTTGGAAACAAACCCCATTATTTTATTTTATGGCAGTCTGTCTGTGCTCTAAGTCAGATTTTGAAGCAAAAAAGGAAGTAATAACAGTAGTTCTAGAATTGGGATACCAAAATTGTAACTGCTCAGATACATGCCAATTGTTTATGATTATTGCTCTTAATAAATACTTTCCCTTGAGGATTCCTCTTACCTACTTCACAGATACAGACTTGCCACAAGAAATCCCTTCTTTTGTTTGAGGAAGGCAAAGCTAGCTGGTTACAATGCTAATATGCAGTTCTCATAATTAGTCACAACATACACAGTATCTCTTTAGACCTGGTCACAGGCAATCCAAAAGCATTTTGAAGTCAAAAAGTATTACTAATTGAAATATTGCAAGGTTCATAGCTTTCCTGTTAGAATGCAAATGTAATCTTAGAATAAGTTACTTAGTAATTATCTGAAATTTGAAAAGGATTTGATCCTTCCTCTCACATCAACTTGAAAGTGCAAAGAAAAAATATGTAAGATCCAGTGTGAAGTGCCAAGGTCCTGGTTCCTCGAGATAGCAACTAAGCTACCTTTCATTTCCTAAATCGATGTTTTCCAACCTTGTTGTCCATACCAATACTGACTTTGGATTAGAAAAGGCCAGGTCTGAGCACAAGAGCAGTAATGGTAAAAGGAGATGGACCAAACATCTCATCAGCAGCTGCTGTGGATTAAGTAGCAAGAAACTTCTTTAGAGTTAATCCTGAAACCAGTCCTGCTCTTGCTGAAGTCAGTATGTATAACTCACATGACAGCCTAAACTTGGCTTTTTCTCTCTCTCTGGTGACACGTGCTGCACCCAGGCCAGGGTCTATGTGGATTTCTGCAGTATGTTTTCTAGCCAGACATTGAACTGGAATGCAGTTTCAGGGGTTTTTCTGAAAATGAATTGAGCCTGTCTCTCAAGTTTTCACTGAGATTGAACCACATCAACCAAAAAGTGATTATCAACTAAGAAAGAAGGTAGGGACAGAGAGTCAGGCTAGAGGAGAGGGAACACTGCTTCTCACATCTCCCTAAAACTCGAGGTGCCCCACATCTTTCTCCCTTTAAACCAGCATAGACTGCTTCAAAAATATGTCTAGTTCATAAATAGGTTTCCAGATTTTTTTTTTTTTTTAGTACATATTTCTAGTCTAAACCAGAACTACATGGTTCAACGCAGTCACAGATGAGCCAAAGCCAAAAGCACTGCTGGCTCCAGTGAGATGGTAAAGAAGCACCAAAAAGGAGCCCAAGTCTACAGCGAAGAATGAAAAAACACAACTCACCAACCAACCAAGCAACTAAAAAATTCCATGGGGAAAAAAAGGAATTAACAAATCACAGCAGATATGAACAAGAAGGGATAGGAAAATTAGGAAGACTTCAAAACAAGATATGTGGAAAAGAGCACCCTGGCATGAGGCCATTTCAAGTAAACTTCCAGCAAGAAGTATGCTGGGCTGCACTTCTCCTCTTGTGGGGTTATCCCTCCACTCCGGTGAGAATGGATAACACAGTTAACAAATTGCAATCAGGGAGTTAAGCACAGCTCAGAAATACACAATCAGCTGCCCCCTAGTGAAAAGTCACCCTGCCCAGTAAGACACCAGTAAGGCGAAAATACAAAAGAAAATGGTACCCCAGAGGTAGGGGAAAGCTGTGTAAGGTGTTTGCTCTTCCTGAAGTGTGGTATCTGGAAACAACTTCGTTCAATATGAAGAAAATACAGAAGTTATTCTGATCTTTGTTGTAGAGACTGTGTTTTTGTATTAAATGAATGAATGCATAGCCCATTAACGTATTCAATGTAAAATGCATGCACAGAAGAGGTTTTAACTTCAAGCTGTATTGCTATTCCTTCTCATTTTAAACATATTTTAACAATTTCCACACAAATACAGGCCAGCTCACTGTGCTACAAATAATTACACAATCTCTAAAACAGCACCTTGTTCCAGCTACTTGGATTTGTCTTGGTTCTGATTTGTTGGGTTTTTTTTTTTTAATGATTTAAATAAATCAAAACACAGACAAATCCTGCAAGAAAATGCTTTCATAATAAAGGCAAGCAATGCCTACACCAAATACATCAGAACGAAGGGTCTGCCAGCAATGCCTCTCAGCTCTGTCAGCCACCCTGAGAAAGAGCATATATAACACAAAGCAGCAGCACAGTGCCTATGGATCACCACTAGACAAACTTGTAAATCCAGACACTGCATCCTTATTACAGAACAGCAACATAAATATCAACCTTCCATTTCCTCATCCTCCATGTGCTACAACCCTCCACTTACCCCACGAAGCCAGCTGAATCAGAGTGAAACCAGGATTCAGCTCAGAGAAGCATTTTTGTACTGAAAAGTCTTCGGGACAAAACTTAGTTTGAACTGCCTATGCAGTGCAGACAAGACTTTCAGGGCTGGATGTAACTGGGATAGTGCATGCAGGAGAAAACATAACATGCAAAAGCTCAGTTGCTCTCTGCAAGCATCTCTTTTAAGTCACTGGAGTGCCCCTATAGCAAACTCAATACCTGTAAGGAGCATAGGGTAATTCCTTTTTGGTTTGACAATGTTTGTGCATATGGCTATGGTCAGTATTTTCTTAGTGTAGCTGATTAGGTTTTCCTTGGTTAAAAATGCCACTATGGAGTTCCCAGGGAAAATAATAATGTGAAACAGCTGACCACATATTTACAACTAAGAAATTACTATTTGTTATACAAACTGTAATAAATTGATTAACACGTGTAGGATGGTAGACCAGTTTTCATAATAGAAATGGAGAAAAGAAAGCTAATGACACTTCTAAAAAAACATTTATGCCAGTAAATGTTCTACCACAGATATAACTGTATCAGCAGTAGAACTCAGTTAAAACAACAGAAGCCAAAATTCTTTCCCTGAAATAACAGATGCTTCTACCACTGTGAACAGGGTGCAGGGCTTGCTGAGACACCTACATCTCTCCTGCAAATATTTTCGAAAAAGTAAGCTTGTAACTTGTGCTCCAGTCACAGCCTTGGTGCACCACAAGTGAGATCAAGCAGCTTATGGGGTTTTTTCATTGTATTCTTAACATGTTTTATGCAATAGTTCCAACCTTGTAACCTCTTACAAAAAATGATCCACTGTTTCATGATGAAAATCTATCTACAGTATCCAGTGAGGGGGTTTTACAGGCTGAAAAGGTGCCACAGTTTTAACATGCTCTGGGTATTTATCATCTTGAAGTCTGTAATCAAAATGTTGTTATTCCACACAGTAGCAAATACATAATTTTGCAGTATTGATGTAAATTTACATGGGACACTAAACCAGAGATTCTTCGGCAATTTTAAGATTGTTTTATGATATATTCAAGAATCCAGTGTCTGTAATTCCACTCACAGCTCTACAGCATGAAGAAAAATATTGTCTACTCAAAATATTTCAGTTGACTAGTCTGACTTTCTGATTAGCTGATTTTTTATAGCTATTCTTGCAGGAATTTTGGCATTACATAAAGCCTTTTAGAAATTATGAAAAAAAAATAAAATTTCTGGTCCTTGGAGACCTACACATTTAAATTTGCTTCATTACTAACAAACAGATTTATTACCTATTTTCCATTCATATTATTAAAGATTATTTATTGGCTACAGATGTGAGTTTTAACATCTTAATTTGTAAGATATAAGTTTTAACATCAGTCATAGACAAGTGGGAAAGCTACAAATTACTCAAATTACATTTAAATTTTAGTAGGAAATACAGGAGTTATGTTCCCTATCATATTCCATTATATTTGTATTTCTAAGTCTCTTGGGATCAAACTGTTCAATATTGTCTAAGGGATAGCAAGGCTACTGTTTTCACTGTATTTATTGTCATAAATATTGTACCTATTTGTGATTTGAAATGCAACCACACTCGTAATCTATTGCTATCCTATAAAACTAGCTTGTAGTCAGTTACCTAACCGTGCTGATAGTATTTTATTATCCACACATTACAATGCAAGTAACAGCCTGAAACATCCTTTTCCCTTATGTGAATGAAGGAGCTTAAAATACTCCCATTACCCTGTTTCCTGCAAACCCGCTTTCCAAATCCTTTCTTCAAGAGTGTTGCAGAACAGCAGAAAAAACCCCAACCCCACATTTGCATGCTTGTGATCAATTACAAAGTATGGAAAACAGAAGAGGATGGGTCTGAAGAACAGTAGCAACTCTTCCAGTAAATGGCTGTTTCCTCTTTCTCAAGGCTTTCATAGAATGAAAAGGATAACAGTTCTCAGATGCTGACCATCTGAAAGGTACCTATATTTAACATCACCGTAACCCCTAAAATAAATGAACATTTTGTTACCTTATGATTTTAAGAGTTCTCAACTTGAGAAGGGTCAAGCAAGGTATTAGACACATTCAACACACACTAGACGCTTTTTCAGGCAACTCTACTCCAGTAGACAGCACTTCAAACTTTACAGATGCTTGTAATAAAGACATAAAAAATTAAAACCCCTGATTGCTAGTTTCAAATGCACTACCTCTTTAAAAACTGACTTGCTCTTGTGGGCATGTAAAGACCTGCTACTGCTACAGCTGCCACATAGCAGGGAATTTGTCTGCAGAAGCAATGTGTCTAGTCATAATCTTCTGAAACATGAAGGTGCTTATTTCTGATTTTATTGCATTTATAATATTAAGTTATTAGAACATTCCTGTGCTGGAACTGTCATTTCCACTATGCACTCTGTTTCTTAAGCATTCATAACTTAACAATTTTAATTTGTATCTGTCTGAAATTTGGTGCGTTAGTCATCTTGCACACAAATTTCCTCTGAAGAGGTGGGGGAAATTAAAAGCTTTGGATTTCTTCCTTGGGAGTCCAGGATATTTTTAGAAATGTTGCTAATATTTCAGTTAAGAATAATATTTTATTTCAATGCCTTGGTTGAACAGCCTGGATTACTGGTTTCCAATCCAAACTGTACCAAAACTATGCTGGCCCTGTGCCTTCTTAGGTAGCTCTGTGCTGCCATGTGAAATGAGGGACACTGAGGGGTATCTTTGCAGACATGTGAATGCAATAGGGATGGCTCTCAAGGAGAAAGCATATCTTGAAATGATCTTGAAATAATCTTGAAATAATTCTGGGAGGCAATGATCCCTTTTCTGCAATAGGATCTAGAAACTCCAAAGATTCAGACTTCAAATCCAATCTGTGACCTCCAACAAGTTTCTTAATTTAATTCAGGTTGCACAGGGAACTTTAGCTGCCACTTAATACATGAGTGATATGACAAGTCTTACTACGTATTTGTTAAATAACTTATAACATACCCTCAAAGTATGGACACATATAATATGTTCTAATAGTGTCTATCACTTTTTATATTCCAAAGTGAGTTCATTAAGCTCACTGGAACTCTAGGTGCTGTATGACCCAAGAACTGTTTTATGAGGCTGTGTCTAGATTACTTGCAGGCTTGCTGTCAGTAGATACTCAATAGCACATATTTACCTATGGGTATCTGAAATTACAAGTAGCTAACAGTAACATCTTCCATTGTCTTCTTTTTGGGATGACTCACAAAAGTCCAATAATAAAATACCAGCAAAACAAATATATGCAATTGTCATACATTACAGATCAAGCTTTTGTTCTGCTTTGACAAGGTTATACTGCTTCCCTGCATTGACACATCAACTTACACTGCACATAAAGCAAAGATGCAAGTTTTATCATGTGGAAAAGCACAGCAACTTCATAAAATCTGCTTTACTAACTACATCCCAGATACTTTCAAAACTCAGGAATTTCAGAGAAAAGTGTACATTGTTATTGTTAATCTATGTATCTATATAAATATGCTACTGTTACATTTCCCAATGGACCAGACCAGTAAGAGAAGCCTTCTTCCACTAAGTCCATAAGACTTTTACCATAGAAGTTTCTTTTGAAAACACCAGCCTGTCTGGACAGAAAGCATGCTAACAGTGCAAGTGCACACACATGTGCCCCAATGAAAGGACCTTGTGTCACCTCAAAGCATGATACTGTCACAGTAACAGTGAATTGCCCATCACCTGCTGGTCTGTGAAAAGCAAACAAATTCCTTTTGCTTCATTTTAATCCTACTGAGGTGGAGAAGAGCTATCCAGAATTATGAGAGGCAAAGGCAGAAGGTCTGTCTGTAGAACTGGAATCAGTGTTTGAGTGAAAGGGAGAACCATAGATCACTGATTAACAGATCAGCTGCCAAAGTCCACTATTTTACAAAAATCTGGCTTCCATGCTTCAGTATTAATAATTTTCTTTAAACAGAGCAACAGCGGCTTTATAAAAGGAGATGTACTTTAATCCAAAACATAAGCTAGCTAGATCATTCCTCTGCCACAGAGAGACATTTAGTGTGGGTTATAATTGATTTACAACGGAGTTGAGTGCATTTCTTTAGGCTCTTCTTATGGGTAGCCAAAAGGGACTACTTAAACTTTTTTCAACCAACTTAGAATCCAATTGTAGCAATAGGACTATCATGGTACAAAGGTTAATGATCTTTAGGATGTTAAGTGTGTAAGGGAAGAAATAACTTCTGTGAACTAAAAAAAACATATTGAATACATTTACATCCAGCAGAAAACATACCAAAACATGCCTTGTTATTTAGTCATTTCACTTTAATGAAATGTGACCACTAATGTGAATTATGGTATTTTTACTTGTCTCAAAAAATGTGCAAATGTATACAAAAATGAGGCAAAGCTGAACGTTTTTCAAGCTGATTTCACTGATAATGGAGCAATAAACCTGGCAAGAACAGGTACATGCAGGCTAGTTACACATGCAGCCTCTTAACTAGGCTGAGTACTGAATGGGAACTGACATTTCATATTCTTTTGTGGTTTTCTCTTGGCTTATTTTTTTTTTGTTTTGTTTGTTTTTTTAAACAATAAAAAAAAATTAATCTCATATCCTAAAGTAAGAGCTATATGACAAAAAAAACCTGGAAGCAAAAGCATAATTTGAATGTTCCTAGCATAGGAATTGTACCTGTGGAATCAAAAATTAGTAATGTGGAGATAACTATTATCTTTTAAGAAGAGAGTCTCCAGGTCTGCCAAGATCACTTTTCAAAGGGTTCCCACCTGCCCTGGCCTGACAGGCCCATTCTGAGAAAAAAACCAAAGAAATTCAGACCTAACTGCAATGGTGGTGTGAAAAATATTCTGAGATAGACATACTGAGTGAATTTGCTGTTAAATTTGCAATGTTAGGCTGGAAGTGTTAATGGTTTCTGTCAAATACAAATTTGTTTAGAGCCACAGGTGTGTCCTTTGTTTCACTCTTTCCCTCTCACCCCTACCATGAGCCTCAGGCTCAATGCTTATCTCTGCACTAACTCAACAGGAGTGGTTTGGTGCAAGCTTGAGGGGAAACACTGGCACAAAAGCATCAATAACTTGTAATTGAGAGCATTCTTCCTGCCTTAATTTTTGGCTCTAACAACCAGTGGTCTCCCAGGTAACACCCACACAGTTCAAGGAAGGACTGCTCACAGGAGGTTGAATGAATGAGGTCCCCGGGCTGTTGGTGAAATGCATGTGCACACCAGTGATACACGTGCTGTAACAAAAAGGGGCCTTGGCTTGTTCCCTCTGCTAGTGTACACGAAGACTGTGCATCTCTCTACAATATAATTTTACTCTCTACAGTGAAAAAGAAAGGCATGTGGCTGGTTTCTCCTTTCCCTTTCATTGCCCTCTTTCACCATGTGGCAGAATCCCTCCCAAGAAAGGAGGGAACCTGTCATGGCTATAGCTGCTAGCCTGCAGCACACCACTCTGAGCTGCAGGCAATTCTCAGCAGGCAATCAGAACTGATGCTTTCCAATACTTCTCAAGTATTACTGCTTTGCCAGGCTCCTGGATTTATCAACATGCATGGCCTGTTACTTTTTAACACTCAGGTAGAATGTTAAAGAGGGGCTGCGTTATAACCACGAACACAAGTGGAACATCAGCCAGCTGAGTGCAGGGGACTCCTTCCCTTGGCTAAAATTCAAACTATACATGCATGCATATGCTGTTTCAGACTAACATAGCTCAGTCTACAAATTATGTTAATAAAGATTACAATTTCTATACAGACTATACCAAATAAACCTACTTTCATGGAATGATGGTAACTCAGTTTGCTAGAATAGAACTCAGTACATTTTTGTATTTCTTAGTAAAGATCCCCATGTACTCTGATGCATACTGACCATATTTGGCTCAAGAACACATATGGAAACTCCACACGCGTAAAAAACTACACACAAAAAGACAGGGGAAAAATAATCAAAGAACAGATTCTAGCATAAGCTTTGCTGTATACGGCAAAGAGAAAACAAACACTCAGAATGAACAATTTGTTACCTGTTATTTTATGGGGTACAGCTGCCCTACAGGAAACAAAAGCAGACAATATACAAGCAGAATGAAGAATGTTCAGCTCTGTCTGGTGTTACCAAAACCACTGCAAGCAAAACCAATTGCCTCAAAGGCAAAAACATAACTTTGTCTGATGTAGGCTTTTATTTTTATTCCTCCTTTTTCACCTCAAGGAAATGGTTCTGCTGCTATGGCTCTGATCAGCAGTAAATTAGAATTAGGTAGAAAGGGCTAGGATGAGGGGGTAACGTAAAAGCTGGAGGGCAGAAATGAGAAAAGAAAATTGCTAAATAATACACAGGTCTTTTCTGTGAAAAGCTGGCAGAACTGCTGAGGAATAACTCAAAATATCATCCAAATGCCACTGATTGAAAAATCATCAGGGGAGAAGGGCTCACATCCAGAGAGCAACCTACTGAGTGAAAAGTCTATTTAAGATTCCTTGACCTCAGGGGAAGAAGATGGTGGTAAATGCTGGGATCTCACAGAAAGGAGGAGTAACAGGGTTGGCAGAATAAGACTGTCTGAAATGCTCTGAAGATACCTATTCAATGTTATGAACCTTACTATATCCTTTGGAGACAGGACAACTGTTGAGAAGAAACTCTCCTGGCAATGAAATATGTGCTCAGCTCCATAAACCAAAATCATCAATGGAAGGGCAAAAGAAAAGGAAGGCAGTGTAGAAAAGTTATTGAGGTACTTACAGTCTACAAAAAAGACTTCAATACTGTCAGTGCTTTCAGCACACTTGTCAAGGGATGGTGAGATCCTCTTCAGCTCAAGATCCATCAGTCTCTTGCTTGGTAGGAGAGATCCTAGGATTCAGTATCATTACAAGACAATGGATAGGTCTATCTGTGTGACAACCTTCCTGAAGTCATCTCATGAAAAAGACAGCTTGACAGAATTACATTTTCAAACTCTATGCGTCTGCCTTCAAAAGGCTTGTCTTCTTGTTGGGCATATGGAAACACACACATATCCAGATAATCCTCCTGCTTTATGGCAGAATATGATTGATAAGTACAAGGAGAGAGCTGAGGAGGAAACAGGAATAATTAAAGAGAAAGAAAAATGCAAGAAAATTCTTTAGAGTACAAAGGCAAAGGGCACTTCTATCATATAGGCAAGTAGATTAATAGGCAAGTCTGTGAGGAACAAGAGGAATTGGCACGAGTGAAAAGGGAGATTCTCTCTCCATCTGGACGATGATGCTTCATGCTGAGTACACATTGTGCCTCTACAACCCTGCGCTAAAGACCACACCGAAACACTGCTGGCAACTGGCAACTTTAAAATCTTAACTGCCTGAAGTAACATGTCTCAGAAAAATACTGCAAACCCAAGGGTAATGTGCTTTCTTACTGCTATAAAACTGGTGAGGAGACAACTATGAAATGCTTTCCAGCTCCAAAAAGAGAGGAGATGATGGGAAGAAGAACCCTGCCCTCTTCTTAAGAGATCACCTATGTGTTGAAGAAAAAGAGCTCATAGGTCACTAAGGGGAAGTTAAAATCATCTACCTTCAAATGGCAACATATAATCAAAAGTTCAGAACAAAAAGCGCAAGAGCCACTCAACACACTACCCTAAAACAAGTAATACTTGTTGTCAAAAAATGGACCTTCTATGAACTCTGCTTAGATATTTTCCATAGCCTCCAGGATGTTACCATTACAAAATGTGTCTTGATATGCAGTTCATTTTTTTGGTGCTCAATTCACGTTACTGCATCTAGATGTATCATCTGAGTCCACAAGGTCTTTAAAAATTTTGCAGGTGGTCCTTCCATGTGACTATGTTACTTTGTTTTTTTCTTTCTTCTCATCTTTTCTTATAAATCATTCCCTCTAGCCTCCAAAAAATTTTAATGCTCTGCTGTGAGTCTCAGCCAATTAACCTATACCTTCAGGTGGTCAAATTTGGATCCAGTTTTCCTGCTATTGTCTTTTCTTGTATTTTGTGCATTTGTTTTAAAATTCCCTTAACAATTATGCCAATGCCTGTACAGGGAATACTATAAAAAAAAAATGGACTAAGGTCTTTTAAAAGCCAAAAATTGAAAATTATCTTGTTTATTTGAAATCAATGTTATTTTACATAAATGAAAGAAATCTTTCTTGAATGAGAAAAGACAGTTAAAAAGGAAAGAGGGGAAGATGAACAGTTGAGAGTATTTTGATTACATAATTATATTAACATGCAATAGCTAGAATTATACTTTTATAAGCCTTTAAGACATCAGTACTGACTACCATTACAAAACACAAGTGAGATAGAAATTGAACCATTAAGTACTTTCTTTCTAAACAATTTGTTTTCAACTTAGCCACAGGCCTCCCAGGGTTTGAGTATCTTTATAAAAACATAAATACACATACATTAAAACAAATAATGTCCCTGTGGCTAAGGCTGGGAGTTGGCTTGTCTGACCTCACAGTAACTTAAAAGCAGTTTAAAAGGCAGTATAGTAATGAATAAAAACCAATGATTATCAATGAAATCCTTAAAGGCAGGTGTATAATAACTAACATAAAGGTCACCTTAATAGTCAATTTAGAGGTATTTCTAGATCTCCCAAGCCAAAGGATAAACTCTCCAGTACTAAAATTTGCCATTACTACAAAAGTTCATTTAATTGTTCAGCCTCTAACTCATTATCTGTAATTAAGAAAAATCAGATTTCAAAGCAACAAGAGAAGACTGTGATAAAGCTGTTTGAAGTACTCTCTGGCAGGGATAAAGCCAGCAGAGAGGTGGCTGTCATAAAATAGCCAAATGGCTTTTTCCACCTCCATCAAGGTCACTTTACTGATGATGTGCTCAATAAGATGATAATGCATTTAACCACTTTCCTTGCATCTGACTTCGACCTTATTGCAAATCCAAATGGCCTTGTTTAACTACCCTGGCCTTTCAACATTTCCCTGAACAAAGATAATTAAGGAGATATACTGCCCCCTACTATCACAGGAATTGAAAGACAAATAAACTTTTAAGAGCACAGCCAGGTGTCTATTGCATTAATGTACAATGTTTAAGCAGGGGGTAAAATGAAATAATGGTTAAATAATTATAAAAGGTTAACAAAGTTAACTTTGCTATGTAAGACAATTCTGTTCTATTTGAAAGAAAGAACGTAAGAGGCTTTCCAGGCTACTTTTTACAACTCCCTGGACAACAGTCTTTTCTTTAATGCAGTTTCTGACTTAAGAGGAAAAATGTTCTGCAAAAATTAACAATGCTGAAATTTCTGCAGATTTGAAACTGGTTATATTTCATACATGGGTACAATAATGTTTTATGAAAAACCAGGTCTATATGATTAAACCAAAAGTTGCTCTAAAAAAACATTTCTAATTTTTTTTTTTTTTTAGTTTGTGTGTGGTCAGCAACTATACTAGAGGTGAAAATTAAAGTTTAAAAATTAGTTTGGCAGTATGACAATTTGAAAGCCTAAGGTAGTGGTTTTTTATGATTTATACAATGATGAAAACCAACCAAATAATATCACTATATAATAACAGTTGCTTTTTTTTTTTAATTTTGATTGACATATACTCTTCCATTCCAAACAGCTCTCCAGGACACTAATTCTTCGTGATACAAAAAAAAAAAAAAAAAAAAGAAGAAAAAGCCCCGTGTCAACAGCTCTTGGACTAATAACAACTGAAACAGAATAAAAAGAATAAAAAAGCTGGTAAAGCAGTTGGATATTAGTTAAGCAGAGATGCAAGAGATCTTATTTTAGATTCATTTTCTTCTAAATCTGCTTTTCTTTTAATCATCTTAGAAATATTGCTGTATAGGTCTGAATTCCCTTCAAAAGCAAGAAAGAGGCAAACCAGCAAGTTGTATCAGAAAGATAAAAACACAAAATTCACTGTTGATGTGAAACTAGGTATGTCAGCTTACTGCTACTGCAAAAATTGCTGTTCCTTTGCCACAGAAAAGAAACTATGAAGAAAACGTGTCACATGTATCTGATCAGTTTTATCATAATGCAGTTCTTCAGAAATCACAGCAAATCCACTCCTGCCATTTTGTCAGGCCACCATTACTTTGGGTTGTAGATGTAGTTTGTGCAAATTTCAACATGTTCAGGTATTTGGCTTAACCTTTTGCTGAAACACTTCTTAATGCAGACTCAACTCCTGAACTCCAAATACACCAGAAGTTAAACCTCCTGTAAAGGTACTTTCTAGCAGTAAATACAAAAATCAGTGATTACAGCATCAAAACCATGAAGTTTGCAATGATTCATATAGCACAGCTATGCAAAGTCTTTTCTGCTGTATATAACAAGCCATAAATAAACCTTTCACTCTGAGCTAGAATGATATACTGTTTCCAGATATGAGAACTCTATCTTTTCCTTACATTTAAAGGACTTCCTTCATAAACAATCTACTCTGAAGCAGTTTACAAAAACAGTTATTTCATTTCAAGTTTGGATAAACGGTGGCCCTAGTCAATCTCAAAAGAAGACTAAAGCACCTTGTTGTTACCTTAAGTCCTGAACTTTTCATATATGAATTGCACTTTGAAGTCCTTAAACATAGACAAAGAAGATGAATGACTATTTTCTATTCAATCAGAGTATTTCAACCACCTACCTATTCTGTTCAGAGTTTTTAACGTGGGTGATGCTTTTTAAAGGAACACAAGTGCCATTTTTTCCACTTGTCCCTAACATTTAAAAAAGTTAACTTCACTGGAAAACTACAAAAACATTTTGTTAGTACAGCTGCTTTATTTCATCCTGATTTCTTGTTTTGTATAAAAATTTTCAAACCTAAAAAGATACATACATCTTCAAACCATTAGTGAGGTCACCAGCTCACAGCATCATCTTCCATACCTCACTGAACATTCAAAAGCCCTCTTGCTATTCTGAAATGCATAAATCTGTAACTACCTCTGGAGAAAGTCTTTCAAACCCACACAGAGCAAAGTCTATAGACATATTTAGAATGAATATAACCAGCAATAAGATCTTTAAAAAGATGCAGAAAGGATAGGAAAGCTAACGTCTTTTCTTATTTTGGACAACAATACAGTGAAGTCCTATTTTCTGAGATCATCACTCAAATGTCTATGTTGTACAAAGTGTATATATTTTGACCTTTTATTTTTCCTTGTTTACTTCAACAAGTGAATTGGGAAGCAATACAAATTACAGGAAGAAAAGTTATAAAGTCTGATCTCACAATTGCTTATCAGACCATTTTGGTAATTTGAAAAGTCTTCACAGATGCCCATTAGAAATGAAAGAAAACAGCTCAAGACAAATTTCTTAAGTTGGGTCCATTTGCATGATACACTGATACTTACAGATATTTCTATATCTCCCAAGCCAAAGGATTAACCCTTCAGTACTAAAATTTGGCATTATTAGAAAAGCTAATTTCAGTGTTCAGCTTCTAACTTACTATCTGTAATTAGGAAAAATCAGATTTCAAAGCTGATGGGTGTATGGCAGCATTCTTATTATGGACCTTTAGAATGAACACTATCTGACATGACATTTTATATATTGTTATTCCATCAATTATCAATTTTTCTAGCTATCACATCAGCTGCTTTTCTTCAAAAGAAAAAAGTCAAACTGCATGGAACATATAACTTCTCGTGTTCTCAATTCTGCTACAGAAAGGTTAACAAGTAAAAATGACAAGCCAAAGCCATCTAAACATTATATGTTTTTTTAAAGGACCTATTGCTTAGGTTTCTTGCTAAATTGTAACACACCCTTTTATAACTCCTTTAAAGAAAAAAAAATCTTTATACTGTGAAATATGAAGCCACATTCCACACACGATTGCAGAGCAAATAATCAAAAATTTTGTAACATCTCATTTGTAGTTACTGAGCTGCTTGGCAGTTTTGAGCCCCAGTCTGATAGATGAAAAAATGGTAAAATAGATTTTTTCTGTTCTTGTTTGAGCACCTTTCCTTTCCCAAGTTTTACATAAATACTTCCACCTGAACTTACTGAGGATACAGTAGAAGATTTACCGTTTGAAAGAAAAGAAGGAAAAGTGAACTACACCAGCTATGTGCACACCACCTAGAAGTTCATGGGAATAAACCCAACCTATTTAGTACCATTATGCAAATTACAAATTCTTATCTCAATGATAGGCTATACTTAACATCAGGCAATTACAGCCTTGTGTCTATTAAGCAATTAATACACTTTCCAATGGATAGGGACTCTTGCCATCTTCAGTAACTTTTCTACACATTTTCAGTGATTTTACTCTGTGGACTAGAGATCTTAGGGGAGAGAAGGTACTTCCCTTCCTCTCCCTCCATTGTTCTCCACCTTCAAAGCTGCTAACAAACAGCTTGAGTGCAGCTCAGTCTTTGTCTCGGAGTTTGGTAGTTCACATCCTAAGTTTCGTTCCCCATTGCTAAAATATTAGAAGGCAAGGTTTTTGAAAGCTTTCCACAGGATCAGCCCGAAAACAGACACAAAGTTAACAAAGGGCAGCTATCATTACAAAGTGTCAGTTTGTTTACTAGAGCAGATCAGTATTTCCTCAAATCTTTAAAGTTCAGATTGTTTTGTTTAATAAAGTTTTTAAAAGGGCAAATGGGCTAAATAAGGTGAACATAGGCGAAGATAGTATAAAATAAAGCACTCCACAGACAGATGGGTAGTTCAAATTCACATGGATGAACAGGAAAACTAAAACGTAGTGCGCACAAAAGCTGCAATGGTATGCTCATGCACTGGGATACAGACATTATTATTTTAAGTAAATTTAACTGCTGACATACCTTTCTCAGGCTTTCCCGCCCCCCAATCCTTCTTTAAAGTCTACTTTTGCAATTAACAGAGGTCTCCGGATGGCTCACTGAAATATTTAAAGCTGAAGAACAAAAGGTTTATTTTAAAAATGAAAACCTTGGCTTGTACAACTCCAGACATGAATCTGCTTTCAATTACTGAAAGTATTTCCACTTCAGTGAAAAAGGATCAAATCTTCAACTACACCATCTTTAGGCAATGAATTTGATTATACCAAGCTTTAAGAATACAGAATGACTTTGTGACACAGCTGTATATTCCACGCGTATCATGTATTAGGTATACAGAAAAGAAGGAGCTGGCACTTTAAATGAGAAGCAGACAGAAATGTGTCTGCTCACAGCAGCGCGGTACTTCCATAGCAAAGCTCTGCTTTAGGGTTGTTTTTTTTTTTTCAGGTGCCCACATAAATGTCAAAGATTACACTAGGCTTTAAATGAAGGACTTTACAATCATTTAGAAATTAATCCGGGCTGATTTTCTCCCCATACTTTCATTTGCATAATTTGCACTGTTGTAAAGTTACGTTTTTCTTTCTGGACTTTGGAATGAGCTCAATCTCCTCCACATCCCCCCAGTGCAGCAGGTATCGCAGCCCCTAGGAGCACGATAATCAGAAGCACTTCATACTTTTCCCATTACACGAGCCTAACAGAGTCGGGCGAGGGAGCTCGAAGGCTTCACTCCGCAGCGAGACGCGATACCTCAAATGCAAATTATGCAAAAACTTCTCATTTCTTACATCTCCGATTGCGCGAATCTCTCCTACCGCATCCCAGCCAGACCCCGGCTCGGGCTCTTTCAGCAGCACGGCGAGACACAGGAGTGGCGCGGTTACCTCCCGGCTCAGCCGCGCTGGGCTCGCAGGGCGGGCAGTGCCGGCCGCCCGCGGCTCCTCGCAGCGCTGCCCGAGCGGCGGAATGAGGCGGCAGCGGCGGCGGCAGCGGCACCGCCCCCGGCCCGAGCCCCGCGCCCCGCCCCGCCCCGCCCCGCGCCCCACCTCGGCCGGCCCGCGCCGCTCCTCTCCGCTCCGCTCCGCTCCGCCGCCAGCCCCGTCTGCGCCCAGCGCCGCCACAGCCCGCGGCGGCCCCGCGCCCTCACGGCGAGCGGCGGGGCCGGGCCCGGCTCCGCCTAACCCTTTCGGGGCCGCGGGGTGACTTCGCGGAGCGGCCGCGAGCGCGTTCTGCCAGGAGCTCCGGAGAAGGGCAGGAGGAGCCTTCCCGGAGAGCGCGGAGCTGCAGCCGCGGCGCTGTTCGTACGGCTCGCGGGGCCGCGGGCATCCACCGCACAGCGGGGATTTCCCGAGACACAAAATAAACTCCCTGCCGCGCGAGGTAGCTGGTGTATTAGCGTAAAGTACCTGCCTGCTCCCTGCCGCGCCAGCCGCCGCCGCAGCCCGGGAGGCGGAGAGGGAAGCAGCTCGGCTCGGTGCTGGCGGAAGGCGCTGGCGTTCGGCCGGTGCCCGAGGAGCAGCGCGGCTGAGCACACGGACCGGGCCGGAGCCGAGCGCAGCTGTGAGCGCGCAGATGTGACAACAGCTCCCTCATCACGCACCACCTGGGCTTTAATTGAAACAGAAACACCTCCCCCTCCATTTAGCACCGGAGGAGACAGTTTTTCTTCACGTCTACAGAGGCATGAATATAATACACTCTGCTCACTTCAAAACACTCGGCAATTTATGATCAAGTCCTTTGCTAATGAAGCCTTTGGAGTTGCAGCTTGATCTTACTGGACACATTATGCATCATAGCTGTCAGAAAAAGCTATCAGATAATAGATACAAAATACAGCATTCACATGACTCACCATTAATTTCTGCAATACTGTAGAGAGAGCAAGAACAACTACATGCCTACAAAATATGCAGATACTGATGTACTCATTCAAAACAGAAACGCCTCTTTTCAGCTGGCAATCAAACTGAAGTTAGTGCCTCTGTCTTTCGTAAAAGAACCAGGTTTTAAATATTTTCTTATTTTTTTTAGCTACCCCCTTTTTGAACATGGAACTCCTTTAAAATATCTGTGGGAATGATATGTCCAACTTCATTCTTAACAGCACTACACAAAGAATCTTCTGAGCTGGCTTAGAAAATACAGTGATACAGAGGAATTTCTACAAAACTTGTGTTATGGTTTTCTTTTCACCTTGGACTTTTGCTAATAATAACTAACTTAATTCTTTCTCACCCTATTACACGATCTGTTGCTGACAAAGGCCAAGTTATCACAGCAGCTGCCCAGAAGCCACATTTTGCCAAAAATCAGATGAAGATATTGTTAATGACTATACAATACTTCCAGGGAAAATAATACCATTCCAGAATATGTTTTCAACACTGTTATGTAGAAGGCTGCAATAAAAATACATATTTCAGATGTATTATTCATAAGAAATTTAATAATATTCAAAAAGTTCACACAATTAGTGCTCATTTGCAACTTCCTAGAGAGACAAAGACTGTACAGACTAAAATAGCAGACTTCTGTGAAACAGGGGACAGTAATAGTCTAAGTAGCCAGGTCCTGATGAGGGCAGTCGTGTCTGGCAGTGGGGAAAAATCCTGAAAAAATTCCAAAGTAATAGCACTAATACTACATCTTGACCTGAAGCTCTTCAAGTCAGATATGCAACAGACAATGTGTGCTTTGACTTAGCACAAGGGAGAAACTTTAATATAATCACCACTGACAAACTCTGCTCAGGCTTTGGGGGCAGTTTGATAAAAATGGGAAGCTTTTTGCAGTTCAGATTCTGGATGGACTCCTATCTGTGATAGCTACAAGACAAGCCAAGAAAGAGGTAGGAGATGAAATCAGAGTCAGTGTAAGGAAGCAAGTTTTTAGCAATTCCACAGCAACATTCGTATTTTCAGCATCTCTTCCAAGAGGTCTAGTTGTAATAAATGTGGTATTAGATCACACAAATACAGTTTTCCAAACTGTTCGGAGTACCTATCGATAAGCACTTTCTGCCATTGAAAAATCTACTAAGTAATTTATTAATTCAGGCATATATCCTTACAGATCTTAACAGGGGGAGGAAGGGGAACTAGATGCTTGGAGTCAGCTTGTACAGAGCTTTAGAGCACATTTGAATTTCTGCCCTCAGATAACACCTATAATTGCACCCCTTCTACAGAAGACTGCCATGGACCTGTGCAGGAAGCAGGACATTGGGTCTTCCAAGAGTCAGACGCTATGGAAGGAAAGATGTTTTTAGCTAATCTCTATGTTCAAAAGAAAACTATCAACATCTACATGTTCTGTACCATTTTTCTACCAATATGTATCACTGTACATTCAGTAACTGAAGACTGCAGCCTATCAAAAAAATAGGACCTTGATGTCACTGCAGTGCATCCACTTCTCTCCGTTTTCAGCCAGCTGCAATGGAATTTTCCTTTGCTATAATGCCCCCTGTGCTGAGTTCCACTGTCCCATTAATGCCAGCACAAATGATTTATGAAATCTATTAGCTGCAACACTAAAGACATCTGAAACATAAATGTTTGCTTAGGAAAATATTTCTATGGAGTAGAAAAATGGGGGCTGAAGCAAACTCCAGCATGGATATCACACTTTATGCCAACATAGCTCATGGCCAAACAGTAGAAAGAATGATCAAACAAAATCTTGGGGGTAGGTGGAGGGACTTGGGGGAAGAATAACATATGTGTTTCATTCATAGAAAAAGAGAGAAGCATTTAAAAAAAAAATTTGGTCAGAAGGATTACTGCAGTAAATTATGCAGAGCATTAACCATTGAATTTGAACCCATCTTTAGTCTTTCTTTATTAATAACTCATTATAGTCCTTTTTCTTAATGTGGAATAAATTAGAGCCATGTTAATCCATGGAGCTATCTGCAGGTACATTTATCACTACGGCAGTCACTTTTACTCTCCTTTCTGGAAGCTGCATTTCATGGGCAACAAACACTCATCCCCTGCTGAACTCAAGTCATGGTGGCCTTTTCAGGTCACCGGCAGGGTCACCTAAAAACTTAACTTTTTTTTAAAGAACTGAAAGGTACCACACAGCTGGCCTTGACATATGTGAAAGAATTTCTCTTTCACTCTCGCACTCTCTCTGTCATATTGCCACAATTTAGATCAGTGAAAACAAGTGAGCTGGGGGCCTTGCTGGTATAAAAGGGTGAGGAACTGCCAACAGGATGTTCTTTGTGGGAACTCAAAAGCTTTTGGAACTGATTACGCTTCCCTGATCCAGAAGAGCTCAAATTTTATGGCCTTCATAGCATGTTGCATAGTTCATATTTTTCCAGAGTGTATGAAAACAGGAGAATTGTGAATGTGGTTAGTTTCTGGAGGCAGGGCTGTGTTTTAGCTTTTAAACTGGCTGGTTTGCATTTGTCTGAGGAGGGAGGCCTATTGCAGCTTAGTCACAATGATTAATTTTGATATTTGCATTTGAATTTGGTCAGATATTCAGGAATTTAAAGGCAGTAACAAACATACTCTCTGATAAATATAGGTATTACCACAGAAAACTGACACATTAGCAATTCCATCACTTATAGCTGACGCCTGGGAAGAACTTAAGAGGTGACACTGGAGGTGACTACACTGGGTAGTCATTAGACCAGAGTGGCCCAGGTACAAGAAGCTGTGCTCCTTGCAGCACATAATACTTCAGTCCTTACTGTTACCTTCTCTGAGTGCCATCATGCCAAAGCAGAAAACTATATTGTTGCTTGTTTTTCACATGGTAAATCAATGCACAAAGCTGACTTGTCAATACCACAAAAGTGGTACCATATGAGAGGGAAAACATGACACCTCAGATAGTCTTCTGGGGCCTTCCCTGATCACTGAGCCTTTCTTCTCTTCATAAGGACAATAATTTCAGCTATTTATCAACATTCATGATGAGCAGTGACTTTTATTAAAAGGGAACAAACACCTTTTTAGCCAAGTGCCCTGTTAAGACATCCTATCATAAATAGTTAATTAGTGTTACAACCACTTCTACTGAGATGATAGGTGTACTTTAAAGAGATAGGCTTGTCTGCATTACAAAGAAGTAAAAATGGAGTATTCACCTAGAAGCCAAAATTGCACAGCATCAATATATCACTTGGGAAACCTGTTTTTCCTACAACCCTACAAAAAATGAGGGTATTAAGTTATGAAATTTAAACATGGCCTAAGAGAAAGATTTTTGTCCGTTAAGGTATAATTTATAAGAGCAACATGTATTCTCATACCTGTTTTACAAAACAGACTTGATCAAGCAAAATAGTTATAATTTAGCTTTCCAGTTCCTGCTGGAAATGTGTTTTTTAAAAAGGGCAAATTCATGTCTAGAAATTAAAGTCTTAGGAATACTATCTGGTATCAACAGGATTAGGAGTATAATGTGTTCCCATGAGAAAGCACATGTGCCCAAATGTATTTAATGTAGAACATCTTGTAGTTCTTAAGCATTTAAATAGTATGTTACATTGACTAGTTTTTTCTCACAAGCGAGGATTAAGATGAGGCATTTTTCATGCAGTAATGATGCTGATTTAAATGAGAACAGACTAAGACCATAATGAGCTCACAGATTCAGTGTTCAAATCTGAAAACAATAAATTTTTTTTCCTTTTTATGTTCAAGTCTGAGAACAATAAACTTTTTTCCCTTTTCATTTAGATATATAAAGCATAACTCTATTTTTTATAAACCCTTCCAAGACTGTATTAAGTATTCTGCAGTTTCAGATCAGTACTTCCCTAAAAATATGTGGAAATTGTAAGCAAGTAGATGTCACTGGGGTAGGGCAAGCGTTATAGCAAAAATATAGTCCTTTCAAAAAAAAGGGTTAAATTATGACACATTTCTTGAATGTAAGTGGGTAATGTGGAGAGTTTCTTTCGAAGAAGCAACCCTCAACTACCCAGTGTATGTTTGTACTGTGATTTTTGAATGCTGTAGATTCATATATTGAAGTTACTTGACAAATTTCCCAACCGGTTCAATGCAGTGTGAGGCCAAGTAAAAAAGGCAAAATATTTTTGTGTATCAATACTTAGATTTTTGCTGCTTAATACTACACTGCCCTGATTAGAATCAACCTACTCTACACTAACTGGTCATATATAAAGGCATGGGAAAATACAAATTTACAGATTGAATACCTTGATCTCTAAAATCTGAAATATCAAAGACAAGTATTAATCACAATGTTTTTCATAGGACTTATGTAGTTTCTATGTACTTTTTCACTGATACAGTCCTGTGCTCAAATACCTACAGCACGAGTCAGCCAGCAGAGAAAAAGGGCATATATGCTTTGAATGATTAACACAGTTCTTGGAAACACAAAGCGTACATGCTTTCCTTATCTTACAGTACAGCTAAGTGAGGAGGAGGAGAAGGACATTTTCATGAAAGTTCTGGGGGATTAGATGATGCATCAATTTACTCTTTGAAAGAAATATCACCCCTCAAAAAAAAAAAAAAAGAAAAAGTTAATTCTATTTGTTTCAGAAAAACTGCTACATGAATAACAGTAATGAGATTAAGTGAAAAAAAATAATGCTCTAATGTTTTTAGCTAATTTTACCCAGTTCTTGAGGAAAAGGGAGTAGTAGTTTAGGAAAAAGTTTAAACCCTTCACTAAAGAAAGAAAAATCCAACTGTAATCTGAACCTTTTATCTCTCTCTAAACTGAACTCTCTATAAATTTGAATCCTGTTTGTATTTGCAATATTCACTTCAACACATGATCAGGACCCTGAAAGGAAAGATCCTAAAACAAGCCCAGTTGCATACCTTCCTCCCTCAGTTTTTCATACTGTCTTCCCATTTTTCTCAGTAACCTCTATCAGCAGCTGCTACTCAGTGCCTCTCGTCTGTAAAAGAAAGCAAAGAAGCAGTTGCTTGCACAGTTAATGATCCGAACTGGAGACTGAGTGTCTAATCTTCATAATAAGCAGCTTCCAACTGACTAAGTTTTGATTTACATTTAATACTTGGGTCCACAGCTCTAAATCCCTCTGGATTACTGGATTATTTTTTTAATTAAAAATTTACACTTTTTTCCAGACAGAAAAAGAGGAAGATATTTACTGCAAATGAAAATTACATAAAAAATAACTGGAAGGAAAAAGAGCTCAATTTGGTATGTAAACTCATGAGATACAGGACATCTCGTAACAATCAAGGTATGTATAGGCTGTTTGAAACAATCCATTTAGAGTTAAATAGTTTTGTAAAGAGGTCTGACAAAAACAATTGGCTTTTGTGAACAAACTACCCTATGTTGAATCTCTTAGAATTGGTAAAGACCACCGGCAGGGCAATCTTATCAATATAGGAGAATAAGTTTTAAGAGAAACCACTCTATTCTTAAAGATGAATCTGGAATTTCATACCTCTAGAAAATTTTAACTTGTATTCTGATTATATGAAGAAAAAAAAGAAAATGAAAAAACAAAGTTCAAGGTACTTCTTGGAAATTATATCTTTAAAAAGATTTTTAACAACAGTGGGACACACACACAAAAAAATCAATATCCGTGTGATTGTCCCTAAAAAATATTTCACATATTTCTTGGAATAAGCATTATAGTGATCATGACACAAACTATGTGGCTGGGATTGTGGGTTCAGCTGCTGCTGTCCATCTTCTATTTTGTCTTTTTATTATGGGAAAGATGACTGAAAACTTGCTATGTCATTTAGCAATTTCCAAAATTATGTCATTTAGAAATTTCTTTTTTGCTCAGTAGAAAGTAACCATTTATTTTCTCCTAATTACAGTTTCTCCTCGCTCCCTTTACATCATAACTCTTTAGGGAAAAAACCCAACCACCAGAGCAAATTTTCTTTTTACACAGTTGCTGCTTTGGCAAGATCAGAAAAAAGTGTCATCCTTTGGGTAAGTCTGTCAAACAGATTTCTTACATACAGTTTGAGAATGTTCATCTAAAAGTACTATATCTGCACTTCTGTATGCTTATATGACATTTATTGCCTTGGAAAGGTGGCATAAAAATTATTTCACACTCCTCTGACACCTGGTGTGAGCCATCTCCCTGCAAGTGGTCTATATACAAAATGGTTATACAATCATGTATGTAAAATAAATTAATACTTTCCAAAATATTAAGTTGATTTTATATATACATATATATGTATATATATATAAACATTTTGGGCTGCTGTTAAGTAGATACCTTATTACCTTTCCTTGGAGAAAAAAAAAGGGCTCTTCATAAACCATAAGAATAGGGTTTATATACGCTTTGTGTCAACTCAGAACTGTGTACATGAACAAACCTTCCCGTGGTGCACATTCAGGCAGAGGATGAATGCCTGGTGATAGGTGGGTTGTTAGGCACAAGACTAAGTGCTGCAGGGCATCTAGAATTGCATTTATGGCACACCTTGAAGTGATTTGCTGGATATTGATTGTCCTAGAGAGAAGGTGATAATTTTCTACATTCGACCCAACACATCTAATATTTGCCAACATGCCAAACTGCTAGCGAAATAATTTTACTCTATAGCAGCAGGTGTTGCATATTCAGAAACAGGGTGTAGACACTCTCAAGAATTTAAAGTTATCCTTTACTTAACAGGGAAGAAAGGAGAAGAAAATATTTCTTCCTTTGTATTTTGTGCTGACACACAGAGCATGAGGCTGTACCACAGGTCTTAAAACCATCACTTGGGCTTGACTTTCTTCAAGCCAGGCTAACAATTGCACAGATTTCCAGAACACAGAAATTATCACATACAATAGTCCCAGAAGTTTTTCTTCCCACTACCACTTCCTCATACTCTATTCATTTGCTTGGCATGCCTCTGCATAGATGTCAGACCGCCATGGATCCATGTGTGTTAAACAGCTTCAGAAATCATAGTTTGGCTCTGTCAGTCAGTTACTATTTTAACAGCAGCCAACTTTATCACTATCATTTCCTAATTCCATCATCTAAACGATCCTGCTAACTGCATTTCACTAAAGACCTTCCCACAAGCACTGCCAGATTTGCAAGCTTTGGTGTTATCTGCCAAGAGAAGGAACTCAAAGTCCAGCTGAATTCTCTCATACAAGAACCCTTAAAACAAGAACAAGTAGTAGAATATTCAGCCTAAAAGGTATTTCTCAAAGAAAATAAAGGAACTAAATATAGTATGTACACAGAGAGGGTATACAAAAGCTAATGGTGTGACATAGGTTTTTAGACTCCTGATGAATCAGTGCAAAGAGGAAATACCCCCTCCCTGCCCCTCCGCACAACCTTTTTCCCACCCACCATATGCTGACACCTAAGAGCAAAGCATTCAAAGTGTAGCCCTAAATGAAAAACTACATGGAAGACTGGAGCCACATTTAGCACTGAAAATGACTGTGACTGAATCAATTTTGAGGCCAAAAATCTGAGAAAGTCAGAGCCAAGCCTGATGGAGGATTCAAAGATAAGGAGAACATTCAGTAAAAATGCAACTTTTATTGCAAAACTCCTGAAGATAACTGACTTTATAAAACCTACCCTTAATATTGGTAAATGGGCAGATACAGCATAATCAGAGTTCACTTTTCTTTCTACAGCAGTGTTTCCTGATGTATTTCCCCACGTGCACTCAACTTGCCTTTGCTTCTCCCTGCTACCCATTATACTGCAAGAAGCACCATCAGCCCTTTCTCAAGAACCTGGATGTTCCCTTGCTTTGGGATTACTCTTGCCTCCTTCCAGTTTGCTGGGGATGCTTGTGTTTCATGAGAGTTGAAATACTGATCTCAGTGCATTTGCTTAGCACTTGACTGAAGTGGGGTCAGAAGAGTAGAAAAGTATGGAAAACAGCCTGTTCTTAAAATTGGATGGAAAATCTAGCAAAAAAAGTTAATTTTTAATTTTAGTATGAGAAAGACTTCTAGTCCATAATTAATGTCTCAATTCACTTTTTGTAGATATGTTGTTCTCATATCTCTGTGTTCACCACCCAGAGACCCAAATACTTTTTTCTACAATGGGGGTGACATATAATACACAACCCAGTCATTTAAGTAGGCAAAGACAGTGATTGTTGAAAAATGAATTTCAGGTATTGCTGCCAGCAGTTCATCCCTCCCTTGAACTGCCCTTTCTCATCTTGTCCATCTACCTTGGTGATAACTTTGCAGGGGTGATAGAGAAAGTCTCCAGCAGAGCTCTGTGCTGAAGAGCAGATACTGGAAGTCATTTTGAGACAGGCCCTCAAATGTGGTATACCAGAATCCTGGTGTTTGAAATCCTTTTTTCTACTTATGCGGCCTCCCAGAAATTCTTCTAAATTTCCCAGGAGCCAGTGCTTCCTGCAGCTGGACCACAGACACTGGAAAAAATACGCCAAGGGCTATGCAGAGGCACAGTGGCACTTGCTGTGATTGCAGGGGAAATGCACAGTGGACTTATTCCAGAAAGAATTCCACTGGTTGTGGTTTTCAGTTCTCTGTATAAAGGAAAGGGATTTGTCTCTATCTTTGCAACACAGGACAGCTAGATGGAGAATAGGCACATAACTACATGATTTCAATACCTCATCTAAAACTCTAAACACTGGCACAAGGATTTATCAACTGAAGTCCATCAGTATTCTTTGCCCTTTTTTGCACTCATACTAACATCCAGCACAAGGGTCACATTGCTGTTTAAAACCCTCCTGCACTAAAGTAAACACACCCGACACTGACAGATTTCCTGAACTACCCTGAGGCAGAAGCTGTTTCACAGAGGGAAAAAAAAAAAAAGATGGGCAAAGGAAAAACTGCTTGAGAGGGAAAATTTTGCTTCAGGTTTTTTAAATCACATCATCTACATTTCATTCTGGAGCATTCTCCAATTAATAAAGATATTTTTACTATTGTAATTACTTTTTTCCCCCTGAAGTATTCAGAAATAGATAAAGTTGGACCTTCTGCTTTGCTGCAAATTTTTGCATGCTGATTAAACAAGCTAAAAACATGTCCCACTACAGAGGAAGAAGGGGTATTGGTAGCAATAGAGTACTTTAAAAGCTAACAAAACCATCCAAGAGAAAATCTATTGTACAAAACAGAGTCTGAAAATCTCAAGCACTTAGTGATGAATGTGTAACTCCCCCTAATGGAGGCATATTTGAATTTATCTTAAAAGAATGTCAATAACTTTAAGTCCCAATGCTTAAAATAATAATACCACTGTTATATCATATTCACCTTTCTTGCTTTTTAAGGGATCTCTTAAGGTATGCATCTGTGACTTACAATAAACACTAAACTACTATTAACATAATTTTGTTTTCTAAGTGAGTTTTATAACATAAATTCTTAAATATATGTGCCTTTCAGCATAGTTCTAAGGTACACACTCAGTAGCCATTAAAATTCCCTTCAATTATGTTCTGTCAGTCATTTCAACTTCTGTTTTAGCTAAATGTTTTCCTGTTTCTTGAAAAGTCAGCAAATTGCTATAAAAATGACAGTGACATGCCACAGTGGTTTAGGTTCTGTGGTATAAAGAAACACTTCATATATGCACAGCTGCTGGTAATGAATGCAGCATGTCTGAGGCCTAATCTTGGACAGTTTCCTACATTTCTGACTGCAGTTTCCTTGGCAAGATTTCTGGGACCATATTATCTATATATCCCAGTATTTCAGCCAAAACTTTTCAATACAAGAGTTTGGCACTGTGAGCTGGCTTTCAAAAGTCTGTCCTCTCAGAGTTAACAACTTTTTAGGAGTCTTTTCCCTAAGTCTCTTCTAACAACAATTTTTATTTTTCCTTTTTAAAGAAGCATCATGTTCTACACAACCACCCTGTAAGATACAGCAGACAGATTAAATTTCTATATAATAAAATTCCTGCTCATGAAAGATGCCAGAGTGACAGCATCAGACACTAAAATTACATTTGCCCACAGCCCAGCTACAGTAACAGCAGCAGCAGCAGCAATGAGGTTGTTTTCAGAGCTCTCAAATTTAAGCTACTGAAACATCGAGGGTAAGTGAATCGCTCTGGACGTTGTTCTGCCAAGACTTCTGATAAGCCTGGATGTTGCTATAATTGGTCTGGTGATAGTGTAACCAAGTGGTGCAAGTAGGGCTGAGATGAAAGGCTGAATGCTGCACAGGTCAGACTCCCGAAGGAGGCAGTTAACCTGTCTCCTCATGCTGGTGAGAGACTCTGTGTCTCATTCCAGTACCAAAACTGGTTGTAATCTAAACACAGGGTTCCTCCTAATACAGAGAAAATGCAAAGAAAAATGCAGCAGTCTGCAATGAAGCTATGGGTGTAATATCGAATGATTTTTCCTAGGTTTTTACTGTGTATTGGAAAGGAAGTTTAGGAAAGCTGGTGGTGTTCTTTTTCAGTTCTTTGGTTTAAATCAGACTTCATGTCTTTTCTGTTTTTCTATGCAGGAAGTAGTTCTTAGCAAAATATGCTCTTAAATAGGACTTACCCAGCTGTCAAATTCTACTCTGTAATGCCAACAGAATGAGATTCAAAACCATGCATGAACATATTGTTAAAATAATTACATTTTAAGGCAGAGATAGACATGGTTTTGTATAGCAAAAAGAACAAAAATAAGCTCATAGGCAAGAAAATAGATAGAATAGGTCTACCTGCACCATTGGTCATCATACAGAAATATTTCTAACATCATGTAAGAAAATGGAACTTAAAAATGAAGTACTCAGAAGCAAAGACCTGCATTACAAACCAAGAGATATGGAGAAGATACAGGGGAGAACTAGAATTATAACTGAAGTAGCATATGCTACAAAGTGAAGCCTGGCACAATAACAAGAAAGAAATAGGAGCAACAATTACAAAAGTACTTAAGAGACTAAAAACTTTCCCAAATATTTTGCTGCCGAGGATTTCTGATAATATCATTTTTAAAAAGGTGCTAAAAATAAACAATTACTCTTACTCTGATTGATTAATGAATGTTTAATCTTACCCTGGATTATTTAATCTAATCTAAAAAAGTAACTATCAATAATCTTGTGACAGGATAATTGCACCCCACTCAAAAAAAACCCAACCAACCAACAAAAAAAAAAAAAAAAAGAAAAACCAAAAAACCCACCAAGACAAAACAAAACAAACCCAAAACAAAAACAACCCCCAAAACCAAAACTAACCCCACAACAAACAAATTCTGTGAGCTAATGCATTTAACCAAGAATCAGTCTAACTATGGTTTTGAGTGCTGAAACATGGATTTTCACATCTGTCTCATCTGGACAGTCAAACTGCCAGGATCAGCCATGACACAGATTTCCTTTCCTCCCCTAACAGAAAGTATTACTGAGATTTGTTTTCTGTGTTTGATGGACAGTAAATTACATAGATACAGGAGATCCTCTGAAGATTTGTGATCCTTGTGAAAGAGGTTTATGTGAGTCAGAGAACATCGGAGTTTAGGATATATAAAAAATACAAATGCTGTCAGTCATTGTGTTAATAGCACGATTCTGATTGTTGGATTTTCTTGAAAAACATCTTTTCTATTACTTCTGGGATTGCAGTTCAACTCTAGTACACAACCCCACTGATGCTGTGTCATGCTTCAAAATACATTCAATTATGCCATTGATTATTTAAAGCCACCACTCACTGTTCAGCACTTGTTAGTACAATACCAGTATTGCATTGTGGGAAACATAAAAAAGCAAATGAATATTTGTTTACCTTTAATTTTGTTTAAAAAAAAAAGAAAAGAACATTTATGTCTTCCACTCCTCCAGACCCTAATACTCACTTCATATAAAATACAAAAGAAAAAGTATGGGCATATATCAGTGAAATGCTTTAATGCTACTAAACATTGCAACAAAACATAGACGTCTTTAGACAAAATTAATGCAATCTCTTAAACAAAGACTACATAAAACACAAGTTTAAACCATGTATATGTTAACACACGGCGTGTAGCACTAAAATGACAGCTTTCACAAATTCATATACATTGCTCTCTTAACATATTTTCAAGGTCATGATTGCAAACAAATATCAACAATTTGGTCCCTCCAGTTCAAACTGCAGAAAGTCTGGTGAAGAGCTAGCAGGATGATTTAAGTATTGGAGAACTTGCCACATGAAGAAAAGTTTGAAGAAGGGATTCGGGCAATATAGGGAAGACTCACAGGGACCTAATAATAGTCTCCCAGTAGCTAAAAAGAGTTTATAGGGAGGATGGAGGTGCTCTCTTCACACGTGTGCAGAGTGACAGAACAAGAGTCCACAGGTTCAAGGATATTCAGGGGATATTCTGTCTGGTTGTAAAAAAAAAAATAAAAAGCTAAGAGGTGGGATCTCCCTTGATGGTTATTATTTCAAATAACCTCTGCTAAAAACACAGCCCTGCATCCTGATTCATTGTGTCTCATCCTCAAAATACCATTTCTTCTTTAAGTATCTTGCCAAACAAAATACCATATATGAAAAAGGAAAAAAGAAGAAGATGAAGAATTCAGTCATACTGCTATCAGCATTCTTTATTTGTTTGCCTACACACTTTCTTTTACACATTCATATGGTGCTTAAGTGATCTGAGAAATGAAAACTGATTTGAAAGATTTGGGATCTAGTTGTGAACCGGTAGCATACATGCAGATAAATTTACAAGACATCCTAGATTCTCCTACACTTCTTTCCTTGTGTTGTACTAAATTGCCAGTGAAAAGTTTAATTTTAATGGAGCATATGGTCTGTAATAATGTGAATGTTAATTTTATTTCTCTCTATATACAAGAGTAACAGTGCTTTTCTTTTATGGATTAAACCTACATTTCCTGTGAATAATATGGGAAACAGTGGGGAAAAAAGACCATATAGAGTGACATATGTAGAGAACTAATGACAAAGCATGATTAACTGATAAAAACAGCTAAGTGTCAGGCAGCATAAATTATCTCAGCTCTACTAGTTTACCAGCACATACTGGTGCACAGCATTTGAGAAGAATTCTTACTTCATGGACTGAGGAAGCTCATAGCCAAATGTGTATAGCTGCTGTTTTAAGTTTCATTTAGCTACAAATAGACACCTAAATGTATATATATACACAGAAAATATATATATTTATTTCCAGAGCCCAGGAGTACCCTTACATAACCAAGTAAAAATGGAACTCTGCTTGCTTTGAGACTGTTGCAATTCCTTTTCTCAGTGAATGACATCATCCTTTTCTATCACAGGAAATCTCTTGATTCAACTCAGTAATAGCAGAAAGTTCTTTCAAATGAAAAAATGTTCATGATAGGGCCACATAAGCTCATGGCAAGGGCAGAAACACTTCTTTGGGTATAGTGGCTCAGGCCTCAGGGAGAGGTGGGTGAATATGGGATCCAGAGAAAATAGCAAGACGATGCAGTTATGTTGGATATGCTACAGGAGTTGACTGCCTAACTCTGAGGATGAGCTCAGATTTCTCTATTCCTTCCTAAATGCTAAGAAGAACCCAAGTTCACCCAAAGCTTTTGTAGGGTGCCTGAACCAACTGGCAGGGTCTTACCAGTGTGAAACCCTTACACCACTGATATTAACAGTTGCATAAATAATGACTATACATCACTTTAAACTTTTGCAGAAAATTAAATGTATTAAACAATATTTAAGTTTGAAAACATAGGAGCAGAGGTTATATTTGCACCACTGCATTAATGAATTTGTTACTTTGTTATATACTGGAGAGAAAAATTCATCACTTGCTAAATCATATTTTGTATTACTAATTTTGAAGTGACTGATTTTGCTTCTATTAATTTTGAATTTCAGACTTAAGATAAATGAAAACATTTAATTCTCAAAAACAGAGAACTAGAGCATCGAGTTTTCTAACTATAAAACCTGTCATGGTGTCAAAACCTAGGGAAAAAGCAAGAATGCTGTCAGGTGAAATACAGCTAATTATTGTGGTTTGACAAAAGTAGCAGAGAAAAAATAATTTAAATATTATTTCTTCAGTAGGACTCCAGAGAGTAAGTGGCTATTATCTTTTAGGTATAATACTTGATGCACATCCCACCAAGCTACACAAAGCCACCAGTAAAATTGTTTGAACAGAGCTTACAGGAGAACAAGTTTATTTTTAATTTGATACAGTATTTGTTCTCAGTTGTAAAGTATCCTTCTTATTTTAACATAATATTGACCATTAATTTCTAAACCTGAGGCTGAAATTTCAGATACCTGAAAGTACAATTACCATGTGCTCTCTTATTATTCAAACTTGTGATGAACAATAAGGAAACAAAGCAACTTTTATTAATCTCACAAATCCTGTGACTGCTTTTAGTTGATGCAGCATAGACTCATAATTCATCAATTTATATGGCATCTCTAACACACAGCTACCTCACCTCTAAAATGGGTGTTCCAGTATCAGCCAGGACAGGGAAGAAGTAATCTGGAAAGCTAAAAATTTAAGTATTAAATGCTAAGTATTAAAGGCTTTCTTGATAGGAAGTTAAAACCATGATTTCCAATATTTTTATTTTCTTCACCCTCCCTAATAAAAGGTTCTTTTCGGAATAACTGGTCAGAAAGATACACTATACCAGAGAAAGTCTGTGGGCTAGACTAGGCTGAAGTCTGTCACTTTTTCCATGGCTTGAAAATTATAATTGAACCCAGGACAAACAAGGTAACAGAACAAGCTGCTTTTCCTTGGATCTGTGCTGACACCATCAGATTTACCCAAAGCAGATCAACTCCTGCACATTTCAATGAACAAAGCTTGTGAAGTCCCATGCATTGCTCACACATGTGGGAATATCTGGATAGTCTGACAGCAAGCCCACTCAGCTGGGAGTCTACCTGGAATTAGCAGTGCAAAGAAAGCTTGTGGGAAGAAAGGTGTCATTCTGAAATAGATGAACCACAGTTGAATAAAAGAGAATTAGTACAGGAAAGAGGCAAGTGACACTCTCAAGCAGGGATAACTTGCATCAGACATAACAGCTCTGTTCCCTCCTGTTTAATGACCCTTTCCTGCTTGATCCAAGCACCAGACCAAAATGGTTCTCTCTAACTTGAGACCCAGTTTCTGAAGCCAGGGAAAATAAAGGTGGAACAAACAAGTGAAGAGACAGTGAATTGTTGTTATGCCTTGTGCATTTCCCTGGGAAAGGCAGGTCAAATATGAAGGTACCAATATACAATGAACTTGGCATACTAGAAGAGGGAGTACAGGGGTCTTGGGGACATTATCAGGATACAAAATAAATTTGCATTTTGTTTTGGAATAGATATATTTTGACTGGTTAATTTTTTTAAGAAAGTCCTATTTGTACTTTTAAATTTTTCTTTTGAATTAATTTCCTCCTTTCTCTGCCTCACAACTAATTTTATCATGTAAATACAAACTGCAATGAGATAGTACATGCAAGTGCATATTATCTTATGTAAAACTAAATCAGACACTTCCAAGTCTTCACTAAACCTGTTGAAGAATTATTTCTGTATTAGAGTTATGCCAGTCCAAAGCTGCCAAAAGGGGAGGTCCCAGGCTTGCCTGCCTCCCTCCTACCCCTTTTGTTGGATCAGCCTGTGCAGCTGCAGGATGAGTTGGTTCAGCTGGCTGGTGATGTAAAATAATTTCTTGCAGGGTTAGGATACAGTTCCATTAAAGTTGACATTAAAATATTTAGTGCTGCTGCAGTTGCGTCCATCTCCAAAACCTGCCTCCTGTGTTTTGTCAACCGTGCTGTTTGTCTGACTCTGCAGGGTGCGAGTTCAAGCCACTAAATCTTTGGGAAAGTATCCAAAGAATTTGGGGGTAGAGGGGGTGGGGGGAGGATCAGGGAATAATACTCTGCTGGCTCAATGGCCTCAGCTAGATCATTAAGAATTTGGATGAAAGCCTGTCCCAGCACAAAGTAACAGCCACTGCATAGCAAGACTCAGATCAAGGCAGCACCAGCACAGCCCACACTGCAATCGACCATCACTCCTGGATCGTCCATTGAACTGACAACCTCTGTGTCTGTGCAATTAAGTGCTAAGGCTGCAAAAGAAATGGCCACAGCCTTTGTCTGCAGTCAAGTGGGATGAGATCATCCTCTTTCAATGCATATGGATACTGGATTGGATATTGTGTGTGAGGGGGAAACGTTACATCAACAGATCAAGAAAACATCAACATGGGATTCAGCTTTTTTTTTTAATATTTTGAATCAAAAATTTGGTATGTTTATATTTTATTGAGAAAAATGGTATGGAAAAGTAACATCGAACAGCTATTTATCTGAAAAAAACAGTGGCCTTAAGACTTTTTTCAAATGAGGTCGTATTAACTTATTCAACTGGAATAATTTGGTAATTATTCAAATTACGATTTATTAACCCCTGTCTGGCGAAGGAGTTAAATCCCACAAATAACTCCAAAAAACCAAAAAAGTGAATCAAAAGATATATTAAACTGAACTAAAACAATCCTGAGACAGCTGGATCATGAAAAATTGTTCAACTCAGAGAACATTTAAAGGTTAGAGCTCTATTACAGGTAAAAGAAAGAAGATCATGGAGAGAGAAAAAAAGATTAATATAGTGAGTACCTAGTGCTTCTTTTATTCATTTCATTTCTACTGTAAGGCTACCATTTTGCAGATGGTCTAAAGTATCACATTTCTTACCACCTCAAAAGGTTCTATATCAATTATTCTAACTATGGCTTTAAAAGAACAGCCTACAGACAGCTGCTGGAAATAAAACAGACATTATAGAAAAAATTTCCTAGTACCTCTCTTCATGAAGGTTTTCAAATAAAGAATTCAATTGTAACATGGCACAAGCCTTGGCAGGTTCATAGTCTTGCACATCTTGCATGCTAAAAATGGAAGTCAGACTCAAAGATCCCGCTGCAAGCAAGGAGAACATTGGCCACAGAGCCACCACTAGTTACATTTCTGGTTTAACTTCATTTTAGGAGAAAAGATAATGATTACAATTTCAGGCAGTTGAAAATCTTTCATAAAACCATAGAAATGGCTTCAGTGGTTAGACAGTCTTGATGCTAAAATGTCACTGAATGTAAAATGTTAACATTAAAATTTACATGAATGATTTCTACATAATTTAGTCACTTATCTTGCCAGAAAACAGTCAGCCTTGTAAAATGATAAATAGTCAGTATTTATAAAGCATAGGGAACAGCACTGTCTTACTATCATTTTTTAAAGCTTTTTCCAGTGTTAGACAGCTGCAAAGAAGTCAACATTAACAACTGCAAGAGCCTTTGAGACAGCTCTTTTAATATTCTTAATGGAACTTTACTATAAATTGGCATCAGTAGTTGCAGTCTTAATTCATCTGCTTTATGTCTACCTATTGTTTCACTACATATTTTTCCACTTCCCAATGAAGTTATCCATCCAGAGCACTTGAAAACATCCAGTACTAATAACTGCAATTTAGGACATCCACAGAAAAAGTAAATATTTATCATATGATCTAACAGCCTCTTTGCCACCTTTTCCTCCATTTAAACACAGAGGACGAATATTTATTGAATACCTCAACATCTTCTGCTTTAGTCTGGGGAAATCTTCTGGTTTTGTCTAGATTTGGCTAATTTCATTTTAACAGCCACAAGAAGAAGTCAAACATCTGCTCCATTAAAGGAAAGAGCAAAAAAAGAAAAAAACCTACCAAACTTAGTGGTCATGGCTTCCTCCCTAATTTTTCCTTCTGCTTTTCAGTGTTCTGAATTTCTTAGCTGATACATACTAATTATCATCAAATTATGCTTTCCTTCAGCTGTTTTTCAATAAGCATCCTCTCAAACTGATTTATTTAACAGGGCTTTTTGTTTCCTATCTAAGGCAGTTTTCAACACAAAATTGAAAGAATCATTTTAGTTTTGGATTTGATATTATTTTGAGTTTGCAAAGTGCATTTTTAATTCACCAAGAGAGATTTTACATCACAGTTTTTCATTCAGAGAATATTTCCTGGTTTTCATTTTCCTCTATGTAAGAGTCATAATTTAATCTGTTCACTCATCTAAGCTAACATTAACTGTGATTTCTTTTCTTCTTTTTTAGCCCTCAATATATGTTTAATAAAGAATTTATTGCATCAATATTTTAGATATCTATGATTTTTTTCTGAACGTCCAAGTTTTTAGTACTGTCAGCATAAGATATGCAGAACATTAAGTCCTCATGATAATACTTTTTTTTTTCCCCTACTGAATATTATAGATAGGTTCTTAGAGAATCATATTGTCCCCTGGTGTGATTTTATATCACAGATACTTGATCAAGTTCAACACTGAGTATGTTTTCAGGACAAACCCCAAATACCTTAACTAATACTAACATGTTCTATCAGGTAGTGACAAAAGGTGGAAAAAGCCACCTTGGCTATACAACACACTCTTTCAATGGAAACATATTATTTTTTATTTAAATTGTGTAAACTGAAATAAAAATGAAAGACAAAATGAAGTTTGTCCAGTGAAGCAGTAATTTTAACCAATGTCATCAATAAGTCATCTTGCACCTTACTAAAAATACTGGCACTCAGCACTGTCTGTTGCTTGACATGTTTTATAATCAGATTGTAGTTCTCTGTAAGACACACACAAACTCAGAAGTATAGATATTGTTGCAGTAATGTTGCTACTAAAATGCTATTTGTGTTCTTCGCATATTATTTTTCATCTTAATAGTTGATTGTCTTTTTTTCTTCTACCTTTACTGGATGTTACTGAAGGGTTTTTATATAGACATTCCTATTTGCAATTTTGGAAATGTTTGTCATTTGTCTTTTATGTATAATGTAGGTGAATTATTTTTGTGATTTCTGTTTTAAGTATATTAGCTTCTATACCCTATACTCAAAAAGTACTGGGCTTAAAATAAATTTTCCCTTCATCTTCAGACATACTTGAATATTACTAGGTCTATCAGCATATATGGGCTTATTTTTTGCTTCCTTAACCTGTTAAGAGTCTGTGTTCAAATAAGGCATGTCGTTCTTATGTAGCCATTCTGCTACTATTGTGTCAAAATATATTTATTTGTATTTACCTATTAGTGAAATAAATAGAATTATAACACAATAAATCAAATGTAGAATGCAAGACTGTATGGCATTTCAAAGAGTTGGCAAGTGAATGGAGAGAGGAGCAATTCTCCCCACAAATTGTTAACAACAGTCATTTCGCATCAATTTGAAGTTGATGATTTACTACTGTTGAGAAAAAAAAAAAAAACATTTTCTCTTTCACCTCTTACTTCCTGCTTTAAAAAAAATATAAAATGTACATGTTAACACATTTCAGACAGATAGAGTCTTAGCATTCCTCACTGGCATCCAACAGATCACTGCCAAAATGATGAGACAACCATGCAGTCAAATGTGCCATCAGGCTTGAAAATCTCTGTGGTCAGCAAACTTTGTTGTACAAAAAGGCTGACCTTTACTATCTTATTATATTTTATTTTTAAAGAAGGGTTAATTTGGAGATGTGTTAACTCACACAAAAATAGATTTAATGAGGTCTTTCATGCTTCTGGATGAGATGCTGATTTACGGGTTGCCACCAGCAGGTGCTGAACAGAAAAGAGTAACTTGTTAACTTGGCCAATGTCAAACTGGTTTAAATTGAATGAAATGACATGAAAGAAATTAGTTGAAGGGCTACAGATTGTTTTACAATGCTTTTTCACAGTGCATTATTCACTAGTAAGGGTTTTAATGACTGAAAAATATTACAGACACTAGTTACCTGAGTGCTAATTTAACAATGTTATATCACATGATAAAAAGGGTAAGGGCGTTTTTCATTCTATCTGAATATTAATAGGCAGAGGTTTATTAAAGTCCTGTACAGAAAACAAATCTCATTTCTGAGTAAAATCAGTGGGACATTAACAATAATTACTATATAGTCAGTATGCAAGTAACTATGATAATGAAAATTTAATAAGAATCCGAAACTCGCATCTTGATTCTTGAATTTCTTGATTACTCGTTGTTTTCAAAACCAGACCAAGTTTAAATCAAATCCACTTAATAAAAAACTTAGTTACTTTCAAGAATGTGCTACTGTTTTGTAAAATGGGGACATGCCTTCCTTCCATTTATTACATAAACATTTTTCAAACTCTATCCATCTAAGGATGGATGTCTTCATACAGATACTAAAATACCTGACCTGAAAGTATGCAAGTAGCTCTGAGCTGCAGAACATCAAAGCACGTTAGCACTGTGCTGTACCTCTTGACAAGGTCTATTAGCCTGGGAGAAGCTCCTGGCTGATGCAGGCAGACTTCAGCACCCTGAGTGGTGTGGCTGGAGTGTTACTGCAACACACAGGTCCATCAGCTGGGCTCAGCACCAGCCGGGATGTTTCTGCGCTGCACTGCGCTGTGTAAAGTAAGCTCTGGTTTTGCATGCATTTCTCTGAAACACTGCTACCTTTACTTCATTTACAAATAAAATAATGAAGAAGACACAGATCAGACTTAATGAAATGTTTCATCTTAGAAACCTAGCAAAATAATATATGCTGGAATAGGTATGTTTCAGGAATGCCGAAAAAGGAAAACTGGACCAAAAAAAGCTGGGAACAAAAAAATGCAGGCTTATCCTCATCCATACTTCACAGATCATAGAAAAAAGCTGCTGCTGTTCTCTCTCCTTTGTCTCTTCCCTGCTTTTCTTTCTCTTTTTGCATTAAGTCTGGCTTATGTAGTTCCATTTCATCAAATCACCTTTAACCTTCTGATTAGTAACCTGCTTGCTCTGTCTATGACATATTAACAGAGTAAATCCACAGCCAAAGACAGATATAATGGGCTTACTGAGGAGGAAGTCACATAAATGCTTCCACTTCAACTTGCTGCCTGAAAAATATGATGAGCTCTTGTAAAGAAAAACAAGTTTGCTAAGTTTAGGCCTAGAATTAGAGCCTTACAATATTTGGAAAGGAATAATGGTACCAAGTTGTGAAACAGCAATCCTTTTCAGTTTCAGAAGTAAGTTTGGCTAATTAAATCACTAAATTTGAAATGAAAACACTAAAATACATTTTTCCTGACTTCTTGTCTCATCCTTGAAAAACACAAAGCAATCAAACAACTCATTAAAGATGAAGTTTTTTCTGCTGTTCCTGGGGTCTAAAGTTGAATTATAAAAGGAGAAACAAATACCATATTAGCTCAAGTTGAATACCTTAATTTTTCAAAAGCACAAAGCATTTTAAAAGGGAAAAAAGCCCTGCTTTTGCCATTCCACTGTACATATTGTTCCTACTTCAGGTATGACCCTTGTGTCCTTCCCCCGTCGCATTAGTCTCACCTCTTGCTTCCCAAGCCCAAACCACTCCCACAGCTTCCTCCTAGTCTCTGCAGTGGCATCTGCCCCCATGACGTCCCTTGTGTTGACACAGCATGCTTTCATGCCCACAACTTCCCTTACAGCACCAAAGAAAACCAATCCACCCAAAACATTGTTTCTTGGGCCAGTCCCATATACATACCACTCTCCCTCTGAATCAGGGTCTCTGTGCTGCCAACAGGAGGAGCTCGTTTGAGCAAGGATCACCAGATACTGTAGTGCCTATATACACCTAAAACAACCTGTGGTGTGCTGGTGCTAATGAGGGAATTACACCCCCTTAACACCTGATGATGTTCAGACTTATACCTGCCTTGGGTCCCTAACTTTTCTGGCAGGCTGGGCTTACCATGGACTAGATGACAAAGGGTTTTAACCCAGCAACACACAGCATACCAATCTCCTTAGGGTCATTAATGGGTAACTTAGCAAATCATTAGCTCTGTCACAGATAACAAATTGATAAAACACAGAGCGTGGAGACCTTAGTTTTTAGAAGAGCAACAGAAGATCTTCACCTTATGCCTTAGTTCACACATCTTCTGCCCTGACAGATTAGACACCATAAAAATAAAATTGCCAGAATTATCAACCAGTAAGAGATTTAACCAATATAAATCTCCACTGGAAATCTGTGTCTTTAACGAACTGCAAATACTTCAAATATAGACAATTTGATAGAATTCACAAGAGAAAAAGATCAACTAGGTGCAGATAGGTCTATGACATTACACGATAAAAACTTGTAGCAGGGTCTGGTCCTCTACTAATTGATTAGCATGTTAAACAGGTTAAATATTAAATTTTAAGTACAATAATATGGATGTACAAAAAGCCAGTTAGTTAGAACACTAACTGGAGGGGAAAAAAGATACTGTTTTATATGATATACAAGCATCTACTGCTCCTGAGAGTGAACACACGATTTAAAAGAAAACCTCTGAGTCCCTTTATATCAATTCATATTTCACTTAACTTAATAAAGATCTTAATCACACAGCCTAGGAAAAATATTTTTAATGTTATTTTATACCACCTGATTTTATATTTACAACAACCTGTGTTTAAGTGTTGTGAATGGGTCTGGTATTTGGATCACAGTTCAGAACTTCTCAATGTCTCTCTTGGTACTTTACAGAGGCTTGCAATGACCACTTCAGATATTTCAGGAGTTATAGGCAGGTGTGTCTGAGGGTATCTTAAGTTCGATTTCAGTTAAATTCAGCCATAAATATAAAGAGTATAGCCAGCAGTATGGTGGACCAGGGTCTTTGGTGACTGATGCTGGTGGAAGCAGTGAATAAGCTGGTACAAACACTGGGTGCTACTGAATGAGGCTTTCCAAGCACGGCAGGTCAGGCCCAAGGGACAAAGGAAGGGAGGAGGAAATAACGATTCAGGCCTGCAGGCTGCCAGCTGTTGAAAAAAAACAACTGCAGAGCTTTCTGTAGGTAGGCAAATTCCATTCTGACTACTCTTGCTGATTTTCTGGGAATATAATTTTCTAGTCTGTTAGGGCAAAATACTACAACTCTGCAAGCCGCACTTCCTGCAGCCTTGCTGTCAAAATCTATTCTTGCATTTTGTAATAATAGCTCAGATGGGGAATGGCTGAAAGAGACAAATTGTGGAAACAACTAACGGAAAAATGTAAAATCTGTCCATATCACTAGTTTAGAAGCATCCAAAGGATACACTCCATAAATATGATACCGCATGCACAATAGCTATACAAATGTTTTGAGATAAAACAGCAGTTCTTGTATTCATCATTTTAAGAATGGGAAACCCATAACTGGGAAAAGGCAGGGGAGACAAAGCACATTTCAGATACACAATGTCTCACCTTAAGACATCAGATGCACCAATGCGCTTCTCAATTTTAGAACAAGCTAACGTCTAGTGAATCTGAATTCAGCTGACATAAATTAATAGAGAATGAAGAAACCTCTGTAACTGTGATAAATATAACTCTAATAACATACTAAAGAATTTTTTTTCCGTCTTCCAAAGGTTGGTATATTCTGGTGGCTAGACACCAGATGATTTTTTTTTAACTATCATGATATAAAAGTCACTTTTAGACACGGTATGGGTAGTTTTCAGCCTTTTTAATTAATTTTTTCTCTTTTTTCTTCACAGAGCCTTTAAGAATTTTCCTGTGAAGATGAAGATTCCTATACAGCAAATTTAATCTTTCCAGGCTCAATTTTCTTGGTTACCTTTGCCAGGTCTCTTAAAAGTCATCTGTGGCCAGTAATTGAAAACCGCAGACTGCCGAGTGGAATCAGCAGTCCTGAGGGGTACATAGTAGAAGCAGCTGAACTACGTGAGAAAGCCTTGGCTGGTTTTATTACAGCTTGACTTTCAGAAAACAGAATTGTAAAACCAGAGCTAAAACAGACCTTACCTGGTGCGAGCTGACTAACACTGTCTTGTTACAGCACACTGATGAACAACATATAGAAGGTGGTGAACCAGCTTTGGACAGAGTTAAATGGTCTGAACTTTCATGGTCTGAACTACATGCCTGGCTTTCATGAACATCCAGTCTGGTTCGTACGTAAAGTTGCTCCATGGTAAGCTTTACTTCCCCAGCAAACTCCCCAGACAACAGATTTAAATTTCACTAGTATGTAGGAAGGGGGAGAGTAAAAGAGGGGAAGAAAGCTGATGGTAACTAACATGCAAACTAAGCCTTGACACACAATGTCATTTCTCTTTTGCTCTCATATTCAACTCTGCACAAAAACATGAACAAATATTAGAGAGAGCAACAAACTTACGCATTTACAATATAATAACCCACTGTATACCTGCCCATACTGACAACTGAAGGTTCTAATAAGACAGGAAACATGAACTGCAAACTTCAGGAATCATCGATTTGTTCAAAAAGACACACAATACATGAATGTATACAGAAATTTTATTCTGCACCTTCTCATGAATGCCAGCTGTCCTTATTCACAAAGTGCATCTTGTAATTTTCAGGGGAATATGCATAGTTATTCTCTGGACTCTCCAAAAGGGCTATTACATATCCCGTCTACTCAAGATATTTACTAGGAAAAAACAATACATGCATGCGTCTGTGTGCAAGGTGGAGTTCAGGCATTTGAAGGGAAACATAAACTAGTCTATTGCTAGCTGACAACAAACTATGGGAAACGCAGAGGAGGAAGGAAAACAGTTCATTTTGTCCCTATCAAATAGTCACTTTTGACAGTTTCTTGAATAACACTATTTTCTTTGCCAACTGACAGTTGCCTTGATCTCATTGTACTCTCATTGCCAATACTACCCGAAAGCTATGCCTCAAAATAATTTAGTTTCAGAATGTCTTTATCAAAATAATCTTTTTGAGCACTTAAAAGAACCTCATCTACCCCCAGTATTTACAAAACTTCAACACAAAAATTGGAGACACTTAGAGAAAAGATCTACTAGATTTTGTACACGATAAGGTGATGTTTCTGAAGCTATTAAATATACTATGAGCCCCTAATGCTCTCCCTTCAGGGTAATAAATCAACTAACAAATGAACAAGGAACCACTGTACTACCTTGTGAAATAACAGACCCCACTGTGAAAACAGCAGACTCATTTCTCCTTGGCCAATAGATTGTGTTAAACAGTTTCCAAAAATATGGTCTTGTGCAGGCTGAACACACTAGTATGGTGCAACTTACAAATAGTCAAAACACCAATTAGATGCTTCTGGTTAAGCATATTAAGAGTCCTACCTATGTACCACTTAAATACTAACATGATAGACCTATCCAACATCTGTGTCCAACACTACACACTGAGCTGAATCTACAAATCTAAAGCCTCATGAGCCACTGAAAGCTTTACAGAGAAGCTGGTACTTCAAACAGCCATACACTGCTGACAAAAACATCTATTAGTTTAGGAGAAACTATCTTTCCTAAGCCTTTAAAGACGAAATATCATGAATTTGACCTGCAAATTATTCTCACACTGGTGTGTGTGAGACACTTCACATTCTCCTTCCTACTCTGAATTTAATAGTTCCTTGAGGTAAGAATACAGTCCTGCACCTTGGACTTTGAAACCATTTTAACCATTCTCTTTTATGTTAAAAATGCAAAACATGGAACTTGCCATTGATACATCTGCATGCTGGAGAATGTGTTCCACACAAACCCTTTAGAAGGTTTCTCAGGTATAGCTCGGGTTCTCATCAATTGTCTGGTTTGGAATATGGAAAGATTTCTTCCCCTCCCATATGCAAAATACTCCATGATGAGGAACTCATCCTATTCCCATGTTTTTCCCAAGATTTTGGGAAACTGCTTCTATACTTCAGTGATGCTCCTTTAAATTCTGATAGACAGCTTTGCAGTTGGAAATGATGTCTGTTCTCCTGGTGTGAGACTGAAAGTGGGGGTTCTGGAAATAGTGATAGTGCAAATACATGGAGGGAGTTTGCTACCAAGCCTTACTTAAAAATTCCAAGTTGCCTTTAAAGCTTTAAACCAGAGGAAAAAATGCTTGAAGAATTTCAGTGCCTGATGCTGAATCTCTCTATCAGAATAACAGAGCTGTTTTTATGGTCTTAACTCTCAAATTTACTAATTGATGTTTTATATTGCAATAATGAATTCAGCTTGTGGCCACACACATTCAAGTCCTGGACTTTCCCTTAGTAAAGATTTTTCTACTTAACATTAATGCTTTTAAAATGGATGATAACAAACTAGACATTATTGTGACTAAAAGATGTGTTATGCCCAAAGGAGTAAAATTCAGCAAATACAAATATGAAGTGTAATTGAGTGACCAAACCAAGCATCAATAAGACCACCCCATGGTTCAAACACAGATCTACCAACAGTGGATCTCAAGGCTATTTTGACAAAGAAATATCAGATATTTCAGAGAAGAACTGTATGAAAGTTTTTAGCATTACAGAAAATCACAGACCAGGCAAAGATTGACCCTGCATCAATAACTTAGAATTGAAGGCTCCTGGACTTGGTAAAGTCTGTGTTCTGGTTTGCAGATTGTAATGTATGAATACAAGAGACCTCCATGGGCTGAAAGCAAAAGTATTTTTCATTACAGAGTCTTCAGTTATTGAACACAAGCAATATGCAGAACATTAAATCTGTGTGGTTGTAAAATGTGATTGCAGTCTCTTACAGAAAACACAACGATCCTGTCCTATGGGAAAAATAATAAAATACAATGATGCTGAACATTTATAAATGACCTTTCCATTCATAAAAAGCTAGGGGTCTCAAAGGAATCTTGCAATAAACTTGCATATGAGTTTATCTATTATCCATCATGGGGAAAAAAGCCTCCAAAGTAAAACCCTTCAAGCTGGGAGAATATTTTACTAATCTATTCCAAGTCCAGTGGAGCAGATGCCTGCATGCACTAGCTGTAATATTTTGCTCCACCAGAACAGCAAGCTGCCCGTCATGGGTCACAGATATTGCTTATCAACAGAAGAATGTTCATTCACATATTCATATATATCAGAAGTCAAAATCTCCAGGCCAGTGATGCCTTTCACCTCCAAAACTGCACCTTGAATTTTATACCAATCTAACACACAAAAATTAAATAACAAAATATAAGGCCAGTGAGTATGTGATAACGAAATTATTAAATTTACAGTGCTAAAAAAAACCTAGAAAAAGGAAATGAGCATATTAAATCTCTTTGTAAGCAGAGAAATAATTTTTTTTTAAATAAGGAAAACCATTCCAGCCAACTTTTCAAGTAACTGGTGATTTTATCATCCTGCAGATTTAAGAATGTAACATGCTGTTTTTCTCATCTTTGCTATTTCATCTTCAAGCCCAGGAGAAACAGTCTCACCAATTAAATAAAAGAGAATTTCATTAGAATTTGTGGCGCCTACACCATAACACCTATGCAGCAATTCATCTGCAATCTATGTTAGAGGTAAGCATGCACTCAGGGAGCACATGTAGCTATCTAAGAATGTCCTCATAGGGGATCTAATTGTAACAGAAGATATTAAAAAAAAAGTATTTCAAACACCAAGGAGAAATTTTGCTTCTGAATCTGAATTACTACATATCCTGAAGGTAATTCTTAGGTACAATTCTCAGTGAGATCACAAAGAATCTTGCATCATGAGAGGTGAATAGTATGAAAAATTAATCTACAGCACAAATACTGGAACAGACTCTTGATGCACAAGATGGCATCAAGAGTCTCATATTTCATTTTGACTGTGATGGTATTATGATGTGAACAGCAGCCAAATCAATTAAAATATCCCTTTGGTACAAGCAAAGATTTTGGCTGAAGAAAAAAACGTCCAAATAATATATGTATATTTAAATGCTATGTTCAAGACTATCTGTGATTCTTGTAACAAATCTTGGAATATAATCACTTACTTGTCACCAAATTCACAGGAATCAGGATGCCAGTTTTTCGTAACTAAGACAACTATTCACACAGAGGTTACATTTTCAAACAAACCTATGGCCAACTGGAGAGCATTTCATACACACTATTTTCCAGTAAAAACCATTGCTAAGTAGGCTTTCACTATAATGGCATTAGAAATAAACAAATTACCAGATTAAAACAAACTGTAAAAAGTGCTGCATACAACAGAAATGTTTCACTGACATTAAGAATAAATGCTGAATAAAAGACAGCTTCAACTCTCAATTCAAGTCATTCATTTCAACACATATTTAAAATCCAAATGTATTACGATGGTCAGCTTAAAGAACCACTTACATGAAGAAACTGCAAAGAAAGCAATAGTCTTGTTAGCTAGCCTGAATATTTGCAGACATTAGCACATGAACAGTAGCTGTAGATTCTATTAACCGTATCCAGATGAAGTTCTGGCAGACAGACAAGTAGAATTCATGCACCTTGATATTTATATAAATTCAACATGGTAAAAAGCACTCATCTATGAACCCAAACTGGCCTAGTGTGTATTTTTCATACTTAAGACCACAACCCAAATTGACGGTTAAATAAACCTTAGAAACAATGTTGTCCTAACATCTCTAGTCAGCTAGTGTAACTAAGCTCATCCATTTAACAAGGCAAACTTAAGTTTCAAGAAGTGCATCAGGGGTGTGCTTCACTTTTGGACACACACAGACTGAGTAATAAGTGAATGAGAAGATCCTTCTTATACCACTTACATAGCAGAAAAATGGTTCTTTGTGGAGATTTGATTATGAAAGTGTTTAAAAAAATGTATGTCTGACTTCCAAGAAATGTGCTCTGGCTGACTACCACACTGGACATCTTTGGGCAGGTCTTTGTCAGCCTTCTTTGTTAAAACTGTTCTTCCCTGCCTAAAAAAACTTTTAGTCACCTGTGGCACTTGTAGCTGACTCCTCCATATCCATATCTTATCTGGGTGACTGACAGAAGTACTGACACTCCAGGAGTCTCAAAAGTTCCTTGTGACATGAGATACCTGGGTTCAAATGATTTTGGAAAAAGAGAGTTTTAAAACATACCTGTATTAGATATATGCACGTATGTGCCAATAACCTGTGGTCATTTCTGAGGGATAATAAAAGACAAAATCAGAGAGGGCACTTTCTTCTAATTTTGCAAGGAAGTGTCTATATGCTTGGAGCACTCAGATCCAAAGGAAAATGTCCTTTATTATGAACGTAAATGTCCAGGTGTCAGCTTACAGCCCTGGGCACTAGTTCCTTCCTGGATATTACTTCTGCAGCACCTTCTTGGCTACATGAGTGATGCTGATGGCTCAGCCTTTTGTGAATATCAGTGTAAGACATCTGTACAGGCAGTATACTGATACACTGTTAGGAAGTGCAGGCTTTCGATTCCACCCAATGACGGGTATCCATTGGTCAGATGCAGGACTGAAACTGGATCTCACTTTTGTCCAAACTCATATGTAACAGGTATTTAATCATTAGATATAATTTGAAAAAGCAAAACTACATTTTCACCTCTGAAAATACTTCTTACCTGCTGAAGTTATCATGTGCTTTTGAAATCCACGGTCTCTCTCAACTTGCAGACAGATTTAATAAAAAACCTCATAACATACAAAATACAGTGCCAGTTTTGAAATCTTATAGAAAACAGCTTTAAAGCTAGAATCCATAGAACTCACTTTAGCTGGTTTATACTACAATCATAATGCTAGCTGGAAAACTTGCAAATGCACCTACCTTCAACAGCTGTGCTGCTTTTCACATTCCATATGTAATATTCTTTGAAAGCACAGAAGGTGTTTATGCAGTTTGTACAGGTGACGATCATTAGAAGCAAAACTCTCTTGCTCCTTTCACCAGTGCAGAAAACTAAAGAAAAGCCTTGCAAAGCCTGCCCTTGCTCACCAGCTGTAAGAGGAGAACTGTGTGGCAAAGGTCTGCAAGGGATTTTGCACCTTCCTGGGGATTTCAGAGCAGGGCCCTGCAGGGGGGCAGAGAGGAGCATTTCTGAGGGAAGCCAGAGGCAGTATAACATGAAACATGAAGCATTTCTCCACTTGAACAGTAAAATGGCACAAGTATCGTCTCTCTTACCCTGTTCCTGTTTCTTACAGACCAGCTTTGCATCAGTGGCCATGAACTTCAGTCTAAAATCTTCCTGACCAAGCTTTTAAGGGGTTAATTTTAAATATGGATCTTTGCTGTAGAGGGTTCAATTCTACATTTCCCTTCCTAGGATGCTGAGTATATGCCAAGCATTTATCCATTTGTTTCAGAAGTGTCATATCAGGAATAGATCGATGTGTTAAGAATTGCCTGATAATGTTGTTGTGGGATTAATCTTACAGAATAGATCATCAGCACGACTACCTTTGGCATTCTGTGTGCACAGTGTTCCATTTTAAGCATGAAAAGCCTTCTAATGCCAAAGCAGAAGAGCCATATATTGAATGATCTGCCACTATTCAATATTTAATCCTGCAATTGAAGCCACTAAAGGGATACAGAAAAGTAACAAGATGAATGAATTGTGACCTTAAACTTGCAAAAAGACAACCCAAACAATTTATCTTTCTGGCCTGTAGTGCATCCTGTGGCCAATACTCCTATCACCTCTCTGCAGTTTGGGATCTGTAGATTGATCAATGCCACATTAGCAAAGTACCTGAGAAGACAGCTTAGCAATTCAGACAATCCACTGCATATGCTTTAAGAATGTTCTGTGTCAATTTGGTTTATCCGTAGCTGAAAGTAAAGGCTTCTTAATAAAAAATCAATTCCATTTTCAAAAACACATTTCTAAACAACAGTGGCAAGGTTACTAGAAATAAAGCTTTTGCTAATCAACAACACGCAAATAAAATACTCTGAAAATCTGGTCAGCCCAAAAAACCCATCCAATTGATGCACTTTTAAGACTTACTAAGAGATTATTTTACAATTTATTTTTCAAAATAAATGCATTTGTTTCCTTGCAAAAGAAAAAAAAATCAATATAATAAGCGTATAGTGATACCAAGACTGATGGACCTGAAGGCCATTAAGATCTCAGAGATCACCCACATCTTTTGCTCATGTCTCTGTCATAAGCAAAGAAGTTTTGAAGGTATGTGCTCAGGCTGATGTGGTAGTGCTAGCTAAACTCATAAACTAGCAAATAGCCCATGACAGCGTGGTGGGAGACACAAAGAAAACAATTAACAATGAATATCACCAATTTACCTGCTAAGAGTAAATCTCCCAAATCATGAGAGAAAACACAGCCATTCTTGACTTCAGGTATCATTTTCTGCCCATTTGTTTCATGGTATCTAACTGGCCTTTGTAAATTAGCATCCCTACTTAGGGACAATGCTTTTCTTGACCGAGACTATTGCTCTTTATTTAGAAGGTGTCAGTAGTATTTATTTATTTGTGTCTTATATATAAGACACAAATTCCAACCAGTCTCATCAAGGAAACATTCTAAGATCTCTTAACATTAAACTAGTCACAAAAAACCTGGTGTTTGGACTTTACTGCAGGTATTCCATGTTCTCTGTCTTTGTAGATTAACTAAAATAATTCCTAACAACCCACAAAAAAAAAATCTTAATCGGTGCTTCTGAATTTGTGATTTTACAATTCTATTTTTTCTCTCATAGTAATTCCTGTGCATCGAACTAATTAAAATTTTTATCTGACTAAAACTGATGTTATAGTAGAGTAGGTAAGCCAAGTGGTCCAGAGGTGGCTGCACTTGACTGCTTAAGATGAAAACTTTATTTCTTTTTCATGAGTGTATTTCATTTCTGCCCAGTTACAGATCAATGAATCAGAAATGAACAGAATTAAGCATGCCTAAATCAAAACAGAATGTTATTAAAAATGACAAAACAAGAACAACTTTTTTTTGCTTATAGTACTGTTACTGCAACATAAATAAGAGGGAACCAAATAATGTTATTCAGTGTGTATTGATCACTCCCACAAGAGACAACATATTATCCAGCCATAACACATTAGTTAGTTAATGCTAATCTTTAATGAGTGCATAAGTGCTTTGTTATTCATACTAATAATCTGTAGGTGATATAACAAACTGGAGAAAAAAATAGTGTCTTAAAGAAATGTATAATCTATTTCTCTAAAATTTTCTCCACATTATCACCTCTCTAAGGAGCTCAGCTAAGCAACATCAAGATAGGAACATGATCTAAAGTCTACCAAATTAATGGAAGTCTTCTACTGAATAAGGTGAGATTGATTTACAAAGCTTGGAAAATACACATCAAATGTACTTTCTGTTTAATGAGACAGTACTTTTAAAGTAGCAAGGCTTCTAAAGCAAATAGTAACTTCAGTCAAAGTAAAGTACTGTGCTTTTTTATGGTGGGGCTTTTTTCCTCCTGGAATATGACTACATTCAGGAGCAATCATTCACTATTTCCTTTTTTTTGTCTGTCCAAGAATTACCTGGGCAAGCTAATCTGTGATCAGGAAGCAGTTTCTCTTTTAGTTCACTTTCTACTGTACACACACAATTTTCCATTTTAATATGTATGAAAGTCATTCATTTAATTCAAATAAGAAAAATAACTGTTGTTTTCTTTATGAGGCTCAAACAAAAAACTTTCCCAAATTACAAATTACTTCGAGTTCACAAAGGATTGAGCTCTTTAACTGTGTTACCAAGTTTCTGTTTGGCTTTGGGGATATGTAGTATGAAACACATGCTTGTAGAGGAAATCTCATCTGCTTGTTCTAACAGTGTTAGATATCTATTGTAAAAATGCTGGCTTGTAAACTTCATTCACCAAAAAAAAAGGGCTGTTAAGTTTTGAACACAAAGAACAAATACATAAATGAGTAATGATCTCTTTTGCAGTTTTGTATTTTTGTTTGGGTGTTTGAAAAGCCAGTTATAATTTTGGAAACTGTGGAAACCCAAAGAGATATACTGTGAGTTAAAAAAAGAAAAAGATATTAACTTATTTTATTTTGAAGATGCATATTTAAACTCTTCATTAATTGTTCGTCATTATTTTCAATGCTGAATTTGTTGCCTTTACAACAAATAAAATCTCTTATTCCTGCCAATGCTATAAATTCCTCCTGGATCTAAATCAGATCTGCTCTTTCTGGTGAATTCTGTCTCAGCTGCATCAGTGCAACACTACTGAGAACACCTTTGGGAAAGCAATGAAGAGAGAAAACATTTATTTAAAGCTACCTAATTTTGTTAATTTATAAACAAGATGAGGACAGACCAATACACGATTCAGTAACCCAAAGCTATGTTAACTTTGCAAGACCAAAGGACTTATAAACCAGCACTTTCATTACTAAGCTGAACTGTAAGCACACATAAAGCTCCCAGCAGTTGAGTTAGAAACAGTCATTTCCACAGAGCCCCTTTTCACATTGGAGCTACACATCAAACCTCCACCAGAAAACCTAAACCTATTCAGGGGAATCCTGCATGCCTCTCAATGGCAGGACTTGTTCACTTGCTTTATCTACAGAAAAGGATGTATCACTCTTTACGTGAGGAACCAGTTCTGTTGAATGTTGATACTTATCAGGCTTGGTCTACTATTTTTCAGATATGAAAAGCTTTCACAATGCTCTCAGCCTCCACGGAGACTGAATGCTGCTGAACAGATGAAAAATAATTCATGTAATCATATCCTGATTCTCAAACCAGCATAAAGTCTGCACATGCCCTATAATCATTACCTCTGCTTTTTTCAAAATGAAGCATTGGTGGTTTCACAGAAATAAAAGCAATATAGTAGCAAGTGAAAATCTGCACAGCATTGTCCCCAAACTTACGGATCCAGAGACAGACAGTGACTGCACCATCTGAAACTCAGTCATATTAGGATTAACTTCTAGCATTTTATTCTACCACATTTACCACATATTTTCAGGCATACAGATATTCTTTGACTGATTTCCACAAACCTAAAAAGCCCATTTCTTTTGCTTCTTCTGTAGGAGAACTGTCACCTTGCTTCCCAATACCTATCGGTGCCTCCATGAAGTTTAAATGGAGTCCTGATAGAAGAAAAGAGAGGAGGCACTGAACATTTTAAAAGTTTCTAGCTGGCAATTCTTTTTTTAAACATATGGATAAAGAATGTAATGAAACTCTGTTTAAAGGCAAGCTCTCATGCCTCTAGTTTTGAGCGTCTTTATGTGACATACCTAAACTCAAAATATTAGGTTTTCTAAAAATACAGCACTATACTGGTTTTGTATCTGACCAATAAATATTGCAAAGATCCAAATCCAGTACTGCACTACTCCAGCTTATGAGAGGAGTACTACTGAAGATAGTTCTATCAAATATTCTGTAATTCTGTGTTGCGACTCTTCAATATGGAACAGAAGATACAGACCGATATTTAAATGGATATACATCAGTATGTATATATAAGACTGCATTATGCTTTGATTTTCCAGAAGTGGACAGGAGGGATTAAAGAAGCAAGTATCAAAATGCAACATTTCTAGGCATTTTTTACTGTATTTATTCAAGGAACCAGAAGACAGAATTTTATTTCTCTTAGCCATGAAATGCTGAAGAAGTACTGTGGTTTCTTCATCATCATTTTCTAGATTTGTGGAGCAGTTGACCTCTGGGAGATTTAAAAACTTGGTAAAAACCTATACTAACATATTACAAAGGCACAGGTAATGGACAAGAATATGTTTCGTGAATTTGAAGGGAATGAACTCATAAATGTACACACTACATGCTGAGATAGACATTAAAAAAAGACTGATATTGGTACTACGTTGAACAAATATCAGTCACTTAAAATGTGTATAATGTGTAAATGTGTATAGGAAAATATTGTGTTATTATACTATTAATTATCATTATTTTGAGGAGGGCATTATGTTAACAAGCTCAAAACATGTTTCAGCCCAGATCTAAAATGCAGAACTTTTTACCTGGTTATGAAAGAAAAACCAACAACAAATTCTCAGAGGATTCCTTGGAGAAAAAAAAAAGGAAAAAAAAAGACAAAAAAGAAGTTTAAAAGCTTTGGCTCCTTAAAAATGTGCTTCGGTTAACTTCTATTATTTACACATCTCAGTGACTCAACAGCATCACACAGATAAAGCCCAAAGGAAATGTAGCAGTTAATAAATTATTAAGCCATTCTCCTTTAAAACATCAGCACTGGGCAGTACAAAGGCCTGGCATGCCATGTCAGATGCAAAAGGATCTGCAAATCTGAAAGAGTTATCGGAGCTGGGGAACAGCTGGCTCTGCAGATCCCAAGGCCCACCTGGGATCCACTTACTACAGCCTGTCATTCTCACCCAGTTTAATGCTTATACAGTCAATGAAACATTAGATGAAGCTAAAGGATACATCCCCAAAGAATCTGACTTATGCTTTGGGAAATGACCTTCAAACAGTCACCTTCCGATAGCAAATTAACTAGAGCTCTCTGCATCTGCAGAAATACTTTGATGTTTGTGATTTGTTCCTGATGACACATGTGCACTACGTTGGTACTCTTTCTGCTGAACTCCCATATGCATATATGTATTTGTTTGTGTTTTCTTTGCATTTCATATTTTCACACTTCAGCACATCAGGTATTAGTTGCTAAAGTGACTAATTTAAAATTATAGCAGTCAGTGATTTTTCAGTGACAAGTGAAAACCTAGCAACTTATATGGCTTGTTGGCTGGTTTTAAAAATCAAACTTGCATTTCCTAAGGAAGCATTTTGTTAACTCTTTTATTAGCAGAACAAACAAACACGTTCTCCTATTTTATTAAAAGAACAACAGCCTGGGTTTGGTGGCCACTATCATGAAGAACATGATAAATGACCATGATTCTTTTTATCATCTTGATTATTTCCTTATTAGGAACCGAGCAAAGTGAAAACTATGTGCATGACATGGGGAGAAGGATATGTTTGTGAAATGACATGGGAAAAAATGGCAAAAAAAGGGAAACAAGCTGGAAACATACTTGAAAGCAGAACAAGTGAAAATAAAATCTTAACATTGTATTTACAACAGACCTGACTCTTGTTTATTGCCCTAATGTTATGTGATGGAAACAAAATATTTTTTATAATACTGGCATTTCAGAGAGAACTCTCTCTCAGACCAAAAGAACTGAAAAGTCATTAGCCATAGCACAGCTACAAAATAAAAAAAAAACAACCCAACAAACAAAGCAAGTTTAGTACTCCCTCCCAGCCTGTTCTTTCTTAGCTTGGACATGATGCACACGCTTCCAAATTTCAATTCCTTAGCAGCTACTATCAGAGCAGAAAGAAGTATGTCACATCCTGAAGATGCCAGCAGCAGCTCTAGCACATGCACTCGTGCAGGTGAAGATCCATGTCCAGCCCCAAAGCATCCTCTTATAAGGAAATGGTTGCAGTAACATTTCCAACAACATTTAGTATCTTACATTTTGCAGGTGGTAGAAACCAAATCAACTGGAGATATTGCTCTAATAACTTTGTACACAGATGTTAAAGCCCTACTATTGGTCTTCCATTTTTTTACTGAACACTACAATGGTTCCATTCCATCACTCATAAAACTGCTTTTATTTCTATCTGAAAGAGGGCTGTCAACATTAGAAATAGCATACGGAAGAGAGCAGACCACACCTTTAAACCGCTACAAATTTTAAGACTTCAAACTAATGGCTTTCTTTGAAGTAATCCCTGCCTGATTTACAGTATATGTGAACACAACACAAAATTTTGTCAGAAATAAAAAAAAATACTTTCAGTGCACTAAATACTATAGCAAAGTCACATAAATATGTTTTAGCTCTACATCCCTGAATGCTGAAGAAACCAACAAACTAATTTCTAAGCTTTAAAATGGTATATGATACCATGATCTGAATCATTTTTGGAGGGGTGAAAACACATACATTTGACTACAGCACAGTGTCTGTGTTATTCCCATATTCTGTGCCATGCACAGAATTGGTGGCCCATATAATATGTATTGAGACCTAGGAAAAAAAGGCAAATACATACACTCCTTCTCATTCTTTAGGAAATAACCAATTATAAGAAGAGTTATATTGGGCACTATGATTTTTATTATTTTTTTGCTATTTTCAATCTTTGGGAAAATTACACTTTAAAAATATTTTTGCTGCAAAATAGACATGTTCCCTTCAGTCTCAGTATTACCTTTAACCCTTTCTTTGCTCCACAGCTTTTTCAGTTTTGTTGTCAGTGGTTGCTGTAAGGGAGAAAGGTTGTGATTGATTTGTTTGGTTTTTCTGCACTGTGTTAACAACAGATTTATTCAACTCCTCTAGTGTAATTTCAGAACATCACATTTTCCCAAGCAAACTGTGGAGGAACTTTTTGTCCATGTAAGAAAAAGAGGACAGTTTACACTAGGAAAATAAAATTTTAAAAGCACGTATTTCTTCTAAACCGACTTAAGATCTTGGTAGTCAGACATGCAACTAAACTCAGGTAAAATATATTTTAATGCTTCCTCTACGGTCAAAGACACACTCACAATTAGAAATGTTTCACCTAAAATCAACCTTGCCATCTACATGTGCCCCAAGGTACTTGAACCCCATTCTAGAGTTCGTCTCCACTGATCATGAATGCATAGACTCCATTCAGACAAATGCTTCCTGAATTAATTTTGCTAAATAACATTGACATTAGAGATAGATAACTCTAGAAAGATAGAGATAGAGAACGTATGCTTGTGAAATACCTCTGGATGTGAAATCAAAGAAATCACTGACTCTCTTTTTTTGAAGTAACACAAAATAATACAGCAATAGTTACAAGGAAAACAAAACAAAACCAGCTGATATAAATCTAATGACCAAAAAATCATTAGTCTATTTTTTGTGGTAGGGATGGAAAACATAAAGATTCCAATTTATTGCATTCACAGAAGAGACAAAAATTAATAAAAATAAATGAAAGGGTGGGGGGTAGGATCTTCTAACAATATCTGCTGAAGAACACACAATTGACAGAGAACTGCAGGGAAATGAATCCCACCTATACTGATCCTTTAAGTCAAACAGAATACATCCATCTGTTTCAATGCATTTGGACAGCAGCAGTTAAGCATATTAAACAAAAACACCTATCAGAGGTACTGTGCTAATATAGACAAGATCTCAGGGAGTCAGAAAAGCAGTACAACTCAGGGACGCTGAGAGACAATGAGATGGTATTTAAAAAGAGAGGGAAAAAGCAATGCAAAAAACTGGAAGTGGTATCAAACACACAACATCTTTACTGACAACATCTTAAACCTTAAAACCAAAGAAAAAACAGACTACACTTATGCCAACATATTCCTCAAGAGAGAATAAAGGAGACGGAGAAAAGTCAGTGCTGCTTTTTTTTTCAAGGCAGTTTCACTATTCCTTTAATGACACTATTTCTTAAGGCAATCAAGAAATGCACAAGATCTATTTGTATACTTATTTATAACAATATATGGAAACAGATAGATGTAATTTCTCAATATACTGTATTTTCTCAATTCACTGTATTTTCTCAATACACCTTTTCCAGCCTCAAATGACAAGTAAAGAACAGTTTATCCTTTCAATAGGCAAGATTATTTGTTATAAAATAGTTTTTTACACATTTTACTGACAATTTTTGAGATACACTTTATCTTTCAGAAGCTGAATACCAAGTGCACATTGTGCACTAAATTTGTAGCAGCTTTAAGTGACACTGGAAAAAAAAATGTATTCACTTAACTGCCGAACTTCACATTTTGAGTCCTTAACTGCAGTTTTGTCATGTCCCTTATGCACACTAGACCTAAATTATAAAGCACTGGCCCTGAGGAGCTCAGCTGTTCCCCTGACCTGCACCTCACTCCTAGTTTGATCTTGTCTGCTCTGTGTTATATATCATAGTGTTCTCACCCTATTGGCCAAAAGAGACTCATTATCCACCTGAAAAGCAAAAAACACAGCAGACATCTAAATCTCAAGCTGATATTTGCATGTCCTTGTTATTTCAACAGGAGCTATGCAAATTCATTCCAAGGATATAATTATAGTTAGAATTTCCAGAAACTCCCAGCAGATTTGACATTACATTTCCCCCATTCATGGAACTGAACCAGGCTGGCAAAACAAGAGCCACTTCAAGCCTCTGACCACTTGCAAATTTTTCTTCCAATTTACATGTGCCTCAAAAACTATACTGTACACTTACAACCAAAGCAGTAATTCTCACTCTATGTGTTGTCATCGTAAATGACCTCACTGCCCAATTTTCAGTCCAATTATTGTCTACCTACCACCTACCAAAACCATCCTGCTGCTGAGGAGCTGTAGCAATGTACCTCAAAATCTTGCAGTGATTTTTACTGACTTTTTATTTTGTGTAAATTGGAGAGATCTCAACTGAAATAGAACATTCACCATTTTTCATACAGCCAGCATATTTCATACAAGAACCAGATAGTAAAATCTTTACATTTATCTTCACATGTGCCTGTAGTACACCTGTCTGTGTACTACTTGACAAGCAATTCTTAACTCCTTAGCTGAAAAATACAATACTTTTAAACTCGTATATACTTTCTTTCCCTATAATATATAGCTGGCCCAATTAGTAAACCAGTATTTATTTTCTGTTGTGCATGTGAAGAAGGGCCATACCATCACCTGCTTTGTAGAAATGCTGATGAATTGTGACACCTTAAAAAAAGGAAGTTTTGAAACACTTCAAAACTCACAGACAGAAGTTATGAAACAGAAAAGCAATGTTTGTAAATATGGAAATTTGGGAAGAGGATTTATAAAGTTAAAGCAGTCTATAAGATGAAACACATGAAACATGCCAGCTCTTATACAAGGCAGATTACAGCAACATAACAAGGGGAGAGGAAAGGCAATGCAAGGCCAAAGTAGAGGATCACACCATTTCAAGGGCTTTTCACTTACTGTAAGACGGTTACAGGATCCTATCCGTCAAAGGTAGGCATCAGCCAAAGCATTACAGCACCATAAGGTGTTCCAGCACTATTTTCCTGTACAGGGGATACAAAAGCAATGGCAGAGAAAGCTTTCTGAGGGAATCAGTCTCCCTCTGAAATCATGAGACCTGACAGGTCTGATAAAAGCAGAGTCCTAGTGCTCATGCCAAAAGAGACCAGGGGGAAATGAAGGCATTTCCTCACTTTGAACTTGTAAGCTTTCCAGGAGGCATGAGAATGCTATAGAGTTATTATAATGTCTTTTCAGGGCAAATATTCTTTGCATAGTAACATGAAAGATTCAAAAGCATGCAGATTCATTATGCTGGAAGAACAGCTCAGGTATGATTACAATATGGTACACAGAATTTCAGGCCATGTTTTACATTATATTGATTATATTGAATAACAAAGCACAAGTAATTCTTAATTGATGACAAGGAGAGAGATTGTGGCCTCTGTACCTTAATTCTGACCTTCAAAATTACCTTGGACACATTTTTAAGGATATTACAGTTATGATCCAGCCACTGAGTCTGAGTTCATGTCTTATGTAAGGTAATTTGTTATATATGACTAACAACTATAGCATCACATAACTGTCTATTAATTGCATGTGAAGTTATTATTCCAATCCTTCATTAGAAAGAGAATTGTCAGCTTTCTCATCTTACAAACATGCCTGAGTCTCTTCTTTTTCTCAAGGACTGTGCATACTTAAAACTTCTCCTGCCTCAGGTTTGAATCCACTCACATCTTTAAACACAAGCATCAGCCCCCATTTTGTCAGTGGTCCAAACCACCCAGCAGCATTTCCAATTAATTCTCTCTGTTTCTTTGTTTACACCCTGTTTTCTCAGCACTCATCTCACTGCTCCTGCCCCAGTGTAGTATTTCTGAATGACAGCTGGTTTGAAAAAGCACTGGAATGAGAATATACTGGGCTGAAGACAGTATGATTGTAGTATAGGTTGCAATTCCTTCTCTAGCACACTCTCTGTCTTCACACTTCTTCGTGTTTCCCCCTACAAGGAAGGAAGTGGGAGGAAAGTTACTGATTTTACCTAACTGTAGACTCATGCTCATTTATTGGGTTGTATATACACTTAGCATCATTTGCATATTTGCCAGTAGAATCCTGTAAAATATTTGCTGGTCTGGGATTATTTTTTTCTCATGTTGATATAGAAGTTCAGGCTGGAATCTGAAATACAGCACTTGGATGCCAAGCAACCTGGCAAATTCTCAAACCAGCAGGTGTTTTGAGAAAATAAATAAATTATCAAAACAATTCTCAACAGTCCAGCTTGCAAAGGTGTTAAAAATAACAGATATACATTGTTATTAAATACTATTTTAAGACCAGCTACCCAAGATAGATGAAAGACGCTAGACATTTTACTTTTGTCAGCTTTCAAAATGTGACTTTTTTTTTTTTTTACACATTGTTTATAGAAATCTGTAGGGACCACAGGAGTCACAGGAATGAACAAGTCAGTAAGAAGGATTATCCATTCTTAATAAAACACTAACCTGGTCTTAAACCCTCTGGGAGACAGATTTCACAGTCTTCCCAAGACATCTCAAACAGTGCTTAGCCATCCTAATGCCCAAACAACATTGCTCTTTCAACAATTCGCACATTATTTCTTGACCTGCTGACAGAATGACCCACAATGTTGTTCCCTGCCCCTTACCACTAGCCTTGTAGGTTCCAGAAAAAGTACAAGATCTTTCCACCAATTTCCTTTCTTTAGAAAAAGTCTAGGTAGGCCATTGTTTCTTCAGAGGAAATACTCTGCACTTTTGATTTAAGCTTATTCTGTTCCTTTTCCAGTGTCTTGGATCCAAAACTTTATTGGTTTGTGAATCCCAGTGGCACTACAGGTGAGTCCTTACAAGTGCTGAGAGATGCAGAGGGAATTGCTTTATGATTATTTCATATGACACTCAGGCTTGCATCCCACCAGATTTTATTTTTATTTCCTGTCACAAAATGATTACTTGGTTGATTCACAGTCTATGAACAATCCCTTGCAGTACTTAGTTCCTTTCCTACAGAATGTCTGCCAGTCAAGTGGTTCTCCCATCCTGAAGGTATGAATTAATTATCGCTACATTAAAATTGTACCTGTACTTTCCCTTATTGAATTACAGTTTATTAACTACAGTTTTATGCTCACAAGACCAGCATATGGAGATTGTAATGCTAATCCCTTCCAGCTCCTCCTACCTGGCACTGCTAGCAAAAATTAAAAAAACTACTCCAGACATTCAAAGACCTTCATGAAAATACTGACCAGTAGTGAAGCCAACATCTTCACAAGACCTCAGCCCTTGGTTGTTTAGCTGGTAGACTGATCACCCTTCCTCTGCACAAACAGCAGTCTGTAATTTTGTTCTTCCTATATTTGCGGTGTAACACAACAAATAATGGAAGCGAAAGGCAAAGTATATTCTAAAATTCCCAAATTTATCACGCCATCAGCTATGACACAAAACACTCCCTCATGTGTTACCTAAAAGGCTATTCCCACTAGTGTGTCTGAAAGTCCTCATCATTGAATCATTTAGGTTGGAAAAGACCTTTAAGATCATAGGAGTCCAATTGCAATGCTGTGGTTGCTTCTGCTTTTACTATGTGGAATACTTAAATTGATTGAAACCTGATATGAAGACAAATTTATGAGAAGTTTGGTTTGTCTCCAAGACTGTAATTTAAAAAAAGTTCATGCTGTTAATAAAGGTGCAAGTGATAATGGCACACTAATCAAAATCAGTAAATAGGTGAGGGTTGGAATCACACATTCTTTCACATAATGGAAGCAGGTAACTTCTGTTTTCACTGTTTGGTGACATTAATGCAGTAATACTGAGTAACTGCTGACAATTAGCCAGAAGATGGAGCAGAGGTCTTGCAAGAAAATCACTCCCTGGTGGCAAAATATTGAAAATTCAATTACACTCTGTTTATTACAGACCTACATTAGGAACTGCATTCATAATAAAGACCTGAATAATATACAAATTAATCACAGCACAGGGGAGTGCTTTGCTAACTTTTTTACTCCTAGATGCATTCTTCAATATTAAGTTTTTAATATCCAGATATATCAAAATACTTTCTATAAAGCTTTTCAACTAAAATTCCTTAAATACAGTAGTATGATATGTGAATACCATTCTAAAAGACAAGATAATTTCTATTACAGTTCTTTGAATAAAACAAGATGTAGATACTAATTTTTAAATACCCTTCAGGTGTTCTCCAGATCTTAGGATTCACATTTGTGTTTCTATGAAGTATGCTATCATGCAAAAATCATTAAAGTCATATAGGCTATGCAAGATAATAGTTTTCTGCATATATTCACACTTACATACGTGAATACTTTCTTTCCACTTGAGAAAAGCCAGGAACTTGAAGGCATGCTTATCCAATTTCTGCAGATAGTGCAGATGAGTTTGAAGTGATTGAATAATCTAGTTCCTACTATTCAAGTTATAGCAATTACACAAAATGCTCCCAAGAAGAGTAGGTAGTTATAAATTCATGCTATGACAATGTGTATTGGATACTGTTGAATAATTTAGTTTCTGAATGAATTTAGTCAGCAGTTTGTTTAGACTTTTAATAGTCTATTGCCTACTTTAAAGACTTCTAGCTGCAAGTTCTTCAGCAAAAAGGCTTTAAACTGATGTATTTCAAATCTATCTATATGCTCACTGATTTTAACTGCATTTTGCCAGGGAAAGCAGTAAGACCTGAAGTGGAATAAAGAAGTCCATTGTCTTCACATTTAATTTAGTTGTACATGTTACTTAGAAAATGCAAACCATAGGAAAAAAAGTACTAAGCACATGCACAGTATTCCACAGGTTAGCTGTCTCCAATTTTGTTTGGGTGAGATTCCTAAGGAGTCCTGGTGTCAGAGTTTCATTATCAAATACCGCAGATGTGAAACTATGTCCTGCCTGACTAGGTTCTGTGTTACAGAAATCCCATTTGGGTCCAAACACTCCAAAGCTCACTTGTAAAATCCATCCACTTCAGGGAAGTAGTCTCCTGATTTCTGAGAAGAGATTCCCTGAATCCATAAGGCACAGTAACTCACAGTGGTTCTCAAGCCACTGACATTCAAGGTAAGCCCAAAAATTAGATCAGACAGGACCTTGGTTCTGAAGAATGCACCATGAATACAATACACATTGGACACTCCTATAACAATTAAGAAAAAGACCCCAAAATAACACAAAAAGAAGAAATTATGGATTTGGTGTTCTCTTCTGTGGCAAATGAATCTTTCACACTGCCCACACAAACCCCTTCAACAGCCACACCAAAGTCATCATTTAACTACTTTGAAAATGCAGAACCCATGGAAACAGAGTTTATATACGATCTCCTTTGAGGCACACTCCCTCCTAGCAAAGATGAGATGAATGAATGCCACATCCTTTTAGCTTAATAGTGTGTTGTTTTTCAGGACCTGTTCTCTGAAGTTAGGCAAAAAAATGAGATGCAGAACAACACTTCATGGGACAGTTTGACAAAAGTTCAAAACCTGTAAGAAAGACAAGGTAATTTGTGTTCATCCCAGCATCACCCTGCTTTGTATCTGCAAGTTACTCAGCCTGCCTAGTGCATTTGATGTGAATAGTCCCAATCAGGAAAACACCAAAGTCTCCATGTTTATCGCATCCAGCCACCAAGCTGCATCTTGCTCCATTAAATCAGTCTGATCCATAATATCAGGCTGTTAAGGTGGTACTTGGAAGCGCAGTACACAAATTCCAGCCAAACCTGTAAATGTTATGAGTGAAGCCCTGAAAGCTGCAATACATATGCATGTGTGATTTCACGTCTCCAGCTATCCATATTCACAGGACTGCATGTTTTTTTCCTCCTAATCCCCTGACTGGTGACGGCTTCAACCAAGTCTATAATCTAGAACACTATCAGCTGATATGTTACAGCTTTCACAAAATCCTAGTTGATGCTGCATGCTTTGCATGACTTCTGGCAATGTCAGTCCATCTGCATAAGGATTTGATCCCTCTGCAAGCACACTTCCACAACTGATATATTTTAATGCTTAGCTGTCTGGAAAATCCTTCTATTCCCGTGTCTGGCGTTACAGTCCATGCAGGGAAACTGCAGATGGAATACTTCTTACATCAGGGAGTCTTGCAAGTTAAAAAGCTGTGTATCAGAGAAGTTTGAAGAATGGAAGCACCAAAATGAGAAGGCTAATAAGAAATGTATGGATTTATTGACTCTCTTCAAATGTAGACACCTGACAAGCTAAAGTCATCCTACATTTCAGAATGAGGAAATACTATGAACACAAGCATTTTCTCTTGAATTCTGCTGTGTCATCATCTACAGCTGCAAAACAAATGAGGCCACTTCTGGTTACAGCCTACTCTGAGGAGGTTTGTGAAGGCACTGCAGAGAAAATCCAGCACAGCAGACACATTTCACACGGTGCCAGAGCAGGGAGGCAATGCTCTGACCAGACAGGGCTGCCACCTACACTGTCAACCCTGGCTTTGCTCTCCACAGTTTCAACTACCAAATTTAGGGCAGACATTTCCTTACTCTACGACAGACCAACTCATCTGGGAGAGAGCACACATGAGTGAGCTGCAGTGATACACATGGGACCAGCACAGATAATGGCAGGTGTCCTATTGCCAGCAGCTACTTCAGCAGTCCCAGTACTACCTGGCTGGTCGGATGCAAGGCATGTTGGACCTTCTGTCACCAGTGGGATTTGGAGGCTTTTGCTCTTCCTCAATCCACTGCTGTAAAGGAATAAATCTCCATCCAATGTCCCTAAAAGGTTGAGTGTGCTTTTCCTGATACCCACCTGTGATTCCAAAAGTGCAAGCATCTGCTGGCATTTCCAAGGATCAGCGGTTGACTATAATGAAGTATATTCATTTTGTGCAAGAAAGGGATCTGGCTTGTCTACCTGATGACAAACTGTTCCCATGCTTTTGGTGGAATGGGAGAAGAGTGTGGGAAAGGCCATTGCTTCATTTAGATGTGACGAGACCAGTTCAGAAAGGTCTAGGAAGCTGATTTTGCCTCCTCTCTCTCATGCTTTGTTTATTCTATGGGAAAACATCAAGCACATTGAGCATGGCAGTATGTGCATCTCTCCAAAACAGGAGATGGAGACACTTATGCCTATTTTCTGAAAAAAGAAAATTAATCTGTTACTGAATTGAAAGAATTTGAAGCCTCAGGTTGAAGAGTCCTGAACAAGAGATAAGAGAAAACACAAAAATGGCATTGTAGAGGAGTCACGACTACAGGAAAGATGTCAGTACTTGATCTAAGAGTACTGATATAATCACAAATCAAAAGAATCAATTCAGGAAGTTCATAGCAATTTAGCCAAAGCCTGTAGAAGAATATCAGCTCAGCTGTACTCAGCTATAATGGGAGGTGGCATGTAACTGAAGACAGGGCAGTTACACAATCTCTGCTTTTACACTCCTGTAAACGTAGATAAAGAACTCATTTCCATTAATATCAATTAGCAATAACAAGAGACATACACTTTAAGAACATATGAAAATATTTGCATTCATTGAGAATGTGCACAAATAAGCATCTTAAAATGTTTATAATTTGTGTATCTCATCGGTTTTTGCACCCAATTTGGTTTTTTAATCGTATGAAACTTAGAGAGATTATCAGCAGGATTCAGAAGCACTTCTGAATTTATACCAGTTAGGCCTATTGTAAAGTTACTGCAAATGTATTTTGATTTTATATATATTTATTTATGCACACACACATATATTTATAAAATATTCCCAAATGTTTCAACTTATTAAGTTCAAGAAGTTAAAAAGGCAGAGTTAGTACATTTGATAGAAAATAAGCAGTATGGTGCTCATTTATGAATAGGAAAACAAAACCAGAAAAATTAAGCAGTGTGCAAATGCAGAGACAGCAAATTAGTGACCAAATCAAGATTTCATTGAAGTATCTCTTACTTCAAAGCAAATGCTTTGAAGGCTTCCCACATGTAAAGTTCAGAAGAAATTGATGAGCAGAATGAAAGACACTAGAACTGGAGTTTAGCTGAGCTAACAGTTGTGCTTTGGTAATTACAAGTGATCAGGACACAGAGTCTAAGGGGTCTAACTTGAACTCACTGCAGAATACTCAGCACTGATTCAGGACTGAATTTAATGGACATAATCAGCCATTAACATCACATCCAGAAGTATGGTACATTTTCTTCGGTTCTTTCCACAGACTATCCAAAACTCAAGTCCACTTAGCTTGTGAAGTCTGATGAGAGTACAGCCTGAGGTAATACAGACACAAAAACAACTCATAAAAGATTAGGTCAGCTTGATTTAACATAGAAAAATAAAGTAGAACCATACTGGGAAAAAAGGTTGTGGGTTTTTGAGAGGGGTTGGGCTTTTTTGGTTTGTTTGTTTCTTAAGGCAAAACAGCATAATCACACATTTTGCATAAAAATATATTACGCTGTCTGGCTTTTTTATAGGTTCTGGGAAGAACCATCATTGCTCCATAAAAGCAGAATCAAACAGCATGATAAGAAACATTCAGAAAGCCCTTTTTTTTTGTTTCTTTATATGACCGGGAAATATTTTTTCCTGTACCTTGTAGTGTACTTACTCTACTTTAGAGTCACAAAGAAAACTGGATTTTCAAATAATCAAAACTACCATATCACCGAAATGGTTACTTCAAATTCATATTATAAATTCTGGGGTAACCACAATCAGCAGGAAACCAGTTCCCCATGAGACATTATCTCTTCTATATACCAAGCATAGATATCTTTATCACTGAAAACAAAAGAGAAATCACTCAGTTCAATTAACTCTCCAGCTTCGACAAAAGTACATTGCAGTAGAATCTTTTTTAAAAGAATAATTTATCAGAATTCTCTTTAATGCTTTTTTCATAACATAGAAATACCTCAGAAAAGAGGATGAAAAATTCAATTGTGTAGACCTGATCAGAGGAACAAAAATCCATTCTGAATGAAGGTAAGCTGATTAACTTTTTTTAAAAAAAATCAATGCATTTGATACTGCAAAGAACAAAGAATTTCCGAGAAAACAAGAAAGGAACTTTTTTTAAAAAGCAAATTGCTAACTAAAAGTACACAGACTCTGTCACTATATTTTCAATATTTTTATAGTTGTTTAAATGTGTTCCCTAAATCCCAGAAGTGCCAAGATGACTCTCTGGATAAGGAGAATGTCATTAATGTTTGCAAAGTGGACACCAGTATTTTCTGCATAAGTTCCATTAATAGTTTTATGTGATACCTTACATTTGGGAAAAAGGTAAGAACTCTAACTTATATTTTCAAAAATTGATCTGGGCATTTGTAACAACTGAAAATTAATTTTGAAATCTATATACGTGTCACAAAGCCCTCTAAGCCACACTTGACAAATGATGCCTTGTATCATGGGGACTCCAACATTATTCTAGTTTAAGTAATGTTGAAAAATAGCTAACTTCTAAGTTACTAAGCTTTATGAACTCCTAATTGCAGACAACAGACAAAAGAATTATTTTTATCTAGCTGTTTATGATCCCAATTAAAAAACTGTTACATGGCTACACCTAGATGGTGGTGAAACCCACCTTTTAAAGGCAACAGGTTCCAGTTGCCTGTAGAGATACAGCCTTGCTGGAAATAAGCATTGCAACTGCTAGAATAGTAAGAAGAGTGGTTTTCCCCATAGACAGGAAAAAGTATTTCAGTATTGTTCAGCCAGTAGTTACAGGGCTCAGCAACCCATCTTCTGGCAACCTAAAAAGCAACAGAGGCATGACACAACTACGTAAAACTGCCTTGGTAGCATGCAGATGGCACCAGGAAATGGCACTGCAGTCAGCGTTGAAGGTATAAACCTCTGCAGCACTGGGAGTGCCTAAGTATCCTCACCACCCAGTGAATAAGAAATGTATGGACAAGGAGTTAGGTGAACTTAAGGAAAATACTGAGAAGTAATGAAAAGCCTGAATTCCTGAGTTTAACCTCTGGCTGACAGGTCGCCAACAAGCGACACTTAGGTGGATTAGTCACAAGTCATTCCTTTCAGGCCAAGAAGCAGTCAGTCACTGACTTTGTTTGCTCCCCGTATGAAGCCAATCACTGCTGCATTTTTTATGTCATGGGGCTTATTGCATAGGAATAAAAACAGGCATATGAACTTTCTCTTTGCTGATTTCTACTCATGGCCTAATGGCCAGCAGATCCCAAAACACTCTAATAAACTGTATTTTGGGGTAAGACAGGAATACTCACAGAACACTGAAGAGGCTTCAGTCTTAGAAACTCATACAAACTGTATTACAGAGGATTACTAGCACTGTATAAATAAAACAAAATCCTGATGAGGAACTAAGAGATCCTGAAACCTTTAAAATACATTTTCTTGTGTACGGGAACTGCCAACAAATTTAAACAACCAGCATAGCTATTTGGCACCTTGGAGCTTTTCCTTTGAAACTAAAAATCTCATGGCTACAGGTTCTCTCCATTCCACAGTACTCTCCTGCTGTATTTTGACAGAGAAAACCTCAATTTTCAGTAAAATATCGAAAGCAAATGAGAAAGAGGGGAGAGTTAGAACCACAAAAATGTGAACCCATTTGTCCACCCATCCCTTTCTTCTCTGCAACTTCTACACAGCACAGGACAGATATAAATTCAGCAGATGCACAGGCTGAATCATTCTAGGACCAGGACTTCTGGTAAGATCCCCCATCCTTTTGCAAGCTGCAGAAGGAATAACTGAAAGACAGCTGAAGCACAACAGAATTAATCTAATGAGCAAATGTAAGCCTGCAACAATGGACTTTTACACTCAGCCCACTTCTATATCAAGTCTTCCTGCGAATTTAGTCAACATTCTCTATATTAATTTGATTTTTCTGGAAAAGATTTTCAATAGCACTTCTGTGATTTAGAAGCACAAGTCCTATTACAACTCACGAGGATGTGAGCTCTAAATCTCCAGGGTGCTTTTAAAAAAATCTCACTCTACCTGTAAAATGGAAAAACAATCATTGCTTTCTGCCCTCTAACTACACTGATACAAGGACTAAAAGGAATATTCAGCACTGCCCCTGCGTGAACTCCTCACTTTTCCGAGACTCGAGAGGCTAATATAACCTTATCATGACTTCAGGTCAAAAGATTGAGTCTAATGGACCAATGGAAGGAATTAATTTCAGAGCTCAGGACCTTTAATTGAGAACAGATGGTGCCTAGTCCCTATAAATTTAAAGTCTGGGGCCTGTTAACAAAAGCATCTAATCTCATCTCAATTGCCATAAGCAGCCAGGATCCAGCAATATTGAGTTTACAAAACAATATAACAATGTCCTAGAACTCTAGTGAAAGCAAACAAGCAGCAAAGACAGTTAATGAAAAAGACGTCATATGTTCTCTGCAGCTAAAGTAGTTAAGGGAACGAGCAGCAGAATTCCCCACTGAGTGCTGATTTTAAGCAATTTTAAATAAATCTCCTTATAGAGCATACAGCAATCATGCAATGAAGAACTTAGCAGCTTGAACAATTCCAGTTAAATCTACATGGAAGGTGACTGGATACTCTCTGTGTAACCAAGGCCATTTTCTTTCAAAGTCATTTTGACCCAGATACCTTGTAAAGTTTGAATATTCAAAAGAACTTCAAAGATTATAAACTATCATGATGAATTCAATATTCATCTTCAACAGCAGAAAGAAAAGACAATTCTGAAACCTTCTCAAAGGTGTAAGTTTTTACCCCGAAGTATCTTAGATCTCTCACTTTTGCTATTTTTCTTCAAACTGCACAGGTGACAAATACAGTTCAGCAAAACCCACTACAAAAAGAAAGTCAAGTTTTGTAGACAAACAAAACGAACCAAATTCTTTAGACTGTCTGCCACAGGTGCAGACTGAGACTCTGTAGCATTAGTCATCAGCACTTATCCACAGCAATTTATTTGTAACTTTAAAGTAGTTTATAGAAATATTACATTTATAAAATCCCAGCGACTGGGGGGGAGGGAGGAAAATCAATCTCTCCAGCATACAGAAATTCAGTGGCAGATGTGTAACACCAGAATAACTTTCCCTTGCCCATGCTCATGACTGCATATGCATTCTCTGTGAAAATGCTTCAAAGTTTCTAGGTCATTTGAAGAAGAAACAACTGGTTCTCAGCTCTGTATGTTTACTCTATAAGAAAACTACGTGTATAAGCAGTAACAAAAAATTGTATAAGAAAAGGTGTTGTAAGGATGGCTATGGATGCACATACATGGCTATATACACACATTTATGTATCTATTTCACCACAAGGACAAAAGGACCATAAAATAGTCAACTAGAAAAACAGCCTGTGGTTGGTCTCTACTCTGTTGTGGCCTGACAATTCCAAACCAGGGTTTCCCAGGTCAGTAGCTTCTTTTTCTATCGTGAATTCTGCACTAGAGATGGAATTGCTCCCAGTTTCTCTCAGATGTACCTAGTCAGCAGGCACAGTACCCCAGGGAGGGATTCACCAGCAGCAGTACAGATCTGGCATAGCAGCTGCACGGAATCTTCAACTATGAGAAAACTGTTATCTATTATGGATGTTATTACAGCAGATATGAGATATACACACCTACTAAACATTTGCATATTTGTAATTTAATCCATAATTAATTTACGTTGGTCCCCTTTCCTAACCTGATGCTGTGAGTTCACAACTGTAAAATCTAAAAAAAGAAAAAAGAAGCAAAAACCAAAGATACTGAAATAAGATATTGAAAAGAATTTTTCAAATTTCCATGCACTGTACAGAAACCTGGACTAAACCACAATGGTCACAGCAGGCATCAAAGGCCTTTCCACTGAATGTTTCTAAGGAGGAGTGAAAAAAGTCCCAACAATTATTAGTCCCGGTTTCAGTGAGCTACAACATTTCTTCTCTACAACATACAAGTGAAAACAATAGATAGCTAAACACAAATCTGATATAATTTAGGAATACAATGGTATACTGAATGAAGGGGAGAGTGTGGAATAAAAATGAAACCCACAACTTCCTAACAAGCGTTTTTTTCCTAAGACCTTCATCTTCTTCTTACCTTAAATCAAGAAAAAAAACCTTTTAAATTTTGCCGACATGTCAGGCAGTATATTATAGAGACCCAAAAAAGTTCTGATCAGTTCAATCCACATATTAATAATTTTAAAATAAATTAATTTTCAAATCTGGCTCAAAACTTAATTTTATAGTGAATTCTCATCTGAATCAGAAAAAAAAATCCTTTATCCAGAAAACATCAAATCAAGTCTTTACATGGTTTTAACAAGAGTTCAAGAACTGTCTATTCCAGAAGCCTTTGCAGCTTTTTGTACCAAAAAAAAAAAAAATCATCTTGACAATTTTCTCTAGCTGTTATTTGACTAGCATACCAAGGCTGTTACCTCTAATTATTATTGATAATAGCACAGCTCATATTTACTTTAAGGTTGAAATCATTACTAGATTATTTCTCAATATGACATAATTCCACAAGTAAATGCAATTAAAATCCTATTTCAAGTAAAAATTAATCTTAAAAAACACATTTAAAACAACTGAATATTAATAATCCTACTTTTTATATAGAATCACTACTATTTAGACTTTACCTCTGCAATTCATTTGGTTTTAGCTGATGAATAAATAGATATAGGTGTGTATACACACCCCCACCCCTATATCCACATACCTATATATGAAATTAAGAAAGTAATAACTGAGAAACTTGTTTTCTAATGATAACCAAATAATCTCACAGTTTTGACAGGGTTTTTTTCCTCTTTTTTATTCAGTAATAATTACGTTGATAATCCTGATTCAGCAAATTTGTTGCTCTCTAATTCATTAATTAAAACAATTTACTCCTACCACTGTGATTTTTCAAGGACATCAAAACCACATTCCAAATCAAAACAGCAGAGATGATCCATTTACAGATGCGCAAAGCATACTTTTCTCTTATGGCAATCTCACATTTAAATCCTCACACAAGTACATCCAGCAGAACACACATTGTTTAGGGGAAATGAAGAGCAATATTTTTATATCACACTTAAAATGAGGAGAGAAAAAACTCTATGAAAAGTTTGCAATTTCCAATTAGAAGAGAAAAACAATATATAAATATTAATATTATATTAAACTGCAGAGCAACATTTTTATAGGCTTAACTTTCTCAACATGCTTCCGCCTGACTGAATTTAGGCTTGAGTAGACGCTTGATTCACAAAAAACAAAACCAGAAAGGAAGTGAAGAATTTCTATTGTGCACCCTCTTCCTCAAGGACTGACAGCAACTACACCAGCATATAAAAACTGTTTTGGAAAATACATTAGATGATTAAATATCTGCAGGGCTCCCAGCAATCTCTTTCACTGAGTCACTCTTAGAATGCCACTGTCTGAGCTAACTTCTACCTTTTGCTATTTGCACTGCTTGCCTCTGTTCCTATTTGCCATCTGTGGCCTTTATAACAGCAGCAGTATCTAGACAGAACACTCCGGGTGCAGCAGGCTGAGCTCTCCCAATCTCTTCTAGTATGGTGTACTTAAAACTTCTGCTCATGCTTGTTAACCTTCCTCTAGGCCTCCAACTGGCTGGCGTTTTCCTCAGAAGGTAGCCCCAAACCAGTCATGGAGACACAGCACTTTTGTCTTAGCACTGCACTGAGTGCAGTAGCAGGATTACTTCAGTAGTAAAATACATGTATACAAAGACACATCATAAATTTGTGCAAGAAACCCTCACATACCTCAGAAAACACCACTGTACAACAACCACTGTGGCCTTGAGGTGATGGCTACCCAGGAGGAAACAGAAATGTTTCCCAGACATGCAGGATGGGGGATGGAGAAGCCAAAGCTCAACAACGGCTGAGAAGCCCTTCGCACTGCAGAGGAAGAGTGCTGTGAAGTGGAGCTGTTAAGCACCACTTTTGCAAGCTGGACACACACAAGTCCAAGGGCCCAGACTCACAGCATCCACTGGTGCTGGCAGAGCTGACCAATGTCATTGGAAGGCCACTGTCCTTGAAATGTAATGGCAATGGGGGAAAGCTCCAGATGAGTCTTTAGAAGACAAAAGTCATGTTATCTTCAAGATGGGCAAGGAGTATATGAGGAGGCAGAGGCAGTCAGCCTCACCCCAGTCTCCCAAGGAAGCTGATGGAACAAATATTGCTGTAGTTATCTTCACATGCCAAGATTGGCCTCCAGGAAAAAAAAGGGAATGAGAACAGCTAACATTTATTTACCAAAGGCAAATCATACCCTAACAACCTGACTGCTTTCTGCAAACAGCAAATTGTCTCAGCAGACAAAGGAAAAGCAGCAGATACTGTCTTTCTTGACTTTAGCAAGATTTTCAATATGATCTCCCATAGTATCCTGGTAGCCAAGCTGGGGAGAGATGGACTGAATGGGTGAGCTACAAAGAATATTTTGTGGAAAACTGGTTGTATGAAGAGGCTGAAAGATGGGTGTTTTGCAGCGCAAAGGATAACTGTTGGTCAACATTAATGGCATTTGTTGGGAGCTAATATTGGGATTGATGCTGTTCTATGTCTGCATTTAACACTGAGAATGGATAAGATGGAACACCAAGCTGGAAAGAGCGATCAACAGACTGCAGGGCAGGATTGCCTTTTGAAGGGATCTCAACAGGCTGTAAGAATTGGCCAAAAAAACCTCATGAATTTCAAAGGCAGAGAGACAACATCTAACAGTACTAGCTGGGCGCACACTGGAAAGCAGCTTTGCAGTAAAGGACCCGGGCAGTCAACACAGACAAGTTCAGCAGTGTGCCCTTTCAACAATAAGGCCTAACCACATACTGAGCTGCATTCAGAAAAATGGAGCCAGCACACCCTGGGAACTGATTAGTCCCTTTTATTCAGCATTTGAAGCCCACATCTAGATGACAATATTCTGTTTGGGGCTTGGCAATACAACACTGACAAACTGGAATGAAGTCGGTGAAGACTGCCCATGATGATTGGAGTGCTGAAGCATACAAATCCAGGAGAAGTTCAGTGAGCCTGAAAGGCAAAAGATGGAAATCTAACTTTGGTCTTCCACTACCCCACACAATGGTCCCAACTGCAGCAAGGGATACCCTGATTAGATAGAACTGGGGAAAAAAAAATCACAATGAAGTTGGTTAAGCACCAGAACAATTGCCCCAAGATGATGTATAATCTCTCCTCTTGCTCATTATAACACATAAATTGTTTACAATCCTTTTTCTAGGGTGTTTCCTGTCTATCTGATTAGTAAGGTTCCTCCTCCTTTCTCTTTGCCTCTTCTGAAGTTGTCCTGTTTGTTTTTACCTTCCAGAACCATATCCATCATCAATGATTTCTCATGCATGAATCATAAAAAGCCCAGAGGCTGTAGACACTCTATACACGCAGGACAAACTTTATACATTCAAGTAACCTCTAATCCTTTATTTAAGAGTATAAATATTAGCTCTGTGATCAGTTACTCAGGTAGCAAATGCTGAAAACCAGAAACAACCAGAAAACATATCTGCAATATAGTCTTCTTTCACTGTTAAGTAATAAATCAACTCCCACTTTTTCCAACTTTTCAACTCCCTTTTTTTATTTTGTATTTATGTTTCTGTACAACTCTACTTTTTTACTGATTATGTCTCAAATTTTATTTGTATGCCTGGATCTCCCCAAGGTCCTCCTGAAGCATCTCTGCAAGTTTCTCTGCAAGTTTCTCTGCAGAAATTTGACCTTCCTTTTCCTGCATGGTTTTTCTTTCCTTGAAATTCAAATATCTGGAGAAATCTTGAGATGTGACAGTCTTTAAACACCTCTTTCACTGCTCCTAAACATTAGAAAGATTTATAAGCTTAAGAGACATGAGTGAATTCTCTAAAATGTTCTGCTTTGATTTGTTTTTCCTTGCAGATCCCAATTCTATTTTTATTGCTATCAGCTGTTGTTAAACCTACAGTTCCTGCACAGCAGCAAATTCGTCTAAGTCTTGCCAAAGAGGTTCATCCTCTGGCCTGATGGTCTATACTAGACTTCCATCATGAAAGCATCGTTGAGACAGTCTTTTGGAATACCATGCCTCTTCTCAACAGCAAGTTCAGTGACACTCAAACCTATGAAACCCAGGAGATCTCAAATAGTTACTGCAAAAAGGTCAGCCCAGTTGTTGCCTCTTCGGCTACCACTAGCCAAAGGAATTATGAATGTGATTTTCAGTTGCATTAGCAATGAATGTTAAGAAGGTTATTAACTGAAATATATCCACAGACTACTATCATAGAATCTGAAAATTGGCCCAACTATAGAAAACTTACAATGTTTCAGAAAAACAGATCATTACTTTTGTTTATGGATTTCTATTCTATGTCTCTGTAACCAAAGCAAAATTTGTATGCCTATTTAGATATTAAATATTATTTCAGAGCAGACTTCTGTTAAAAATAAAACAGACTGATTTCCTGGTCATGAATTTTATTGGCAGCAAAGCAAGATTTAAGACATATTGGCATGCTTAATGAGGAGCAGGCAATTGCTAGATGGAAATCTGTGGGAAAGAGTGAAGAAATTGTAATTGGTGGTATAGCAGTAAGATGAGGATTAATTCACCAGCTATGTGGCTGCTTTTGATCAGTAGGCTCAGCATTTGGCTAGCAGGTGCAGCTACTATTCAACAGGGTTCATTTAAATCAAGGTTTGTGCCTTAGCATAAAGAAAGATGTTAAATGGGTGAAAACATGTAACTCTACTTCCTGAACTATGTGCATTATTTAATAATGCAGAGTTCAATTATATGTTATAAATGAACTGGGTTAGACACAACAGATTAAAATGTCTTGACAATATCTTACCAACGTATTTCTTGGGTTTCAGAGATCTGAATGCCAGTAAATTCATCATTCTGGAAGGACAAGAGAGTATTAGGTTCACAAGAATGCTATCTTCAGAAACTGTCTGAAGCTGGAGAGGAAGCAAGTAGGTGCCCACAAGGCTGATAAAGTGATATTTTCTCCTTATAGAAACCCTCAGCAATAAACACTCTACCAGCAATACCTACTTTTCTGTATCCATGAAAAATTGGTCCAAGTTTCAAACCATTTATCTAATCAATTCAGAATGACTGCCTGAGGCCATGAACTTAGACTCCCTCTCTTTCTTTATTCTTTTTATTTTGCTACATCCTGATCTCCTCTAGTTTTCTAGACCATGAGTGCAAAGCTTTCACTAAACAAAAAAATAAATACCCACATTTTAGCGCCCTCAGAGCTACTTTGTGTGCCCAGGTAGTTTGGGGCAGTCAGCTGTGTGGCATGCATGTATTTGGAGTGCCCAATGTTTTCTTCAGAAGCACCATCTCTGCTGCTTCCAAAGGAGTAAAAGGTGACATGGACTTGACCAAAGTCTTATCAGAGAGATTTTCCAATCAGAGCCATTACCACAGCCTGACTTTCAGGCCAGCTCACAAAAAGTGCATAAAAAACTAGTTATATAATTTTACAGAGATAAATAAATAAATAAATAATAGGGCACTGCACTTCTGGAATAACTTGCTCAATTAACTTTCATGTTTCGCTTATTAACCTTCTGATGTCTCATTAAGTCAGGGATTGCAGTTTAATGTGTTTAAAAATAATTTAAATATAGGGAATTCTGAAGAAGTGGATTCTAAGATACCTTAAAAATATATTGACCCTTTAAGCAAATGGGCCATTTGGAGCCTAACTACAATTTCTAGCTCACAGTCTGCTGGAATATTTATCCAGTTTAAAAGACAAGCCATAGTAATCTTAGAACAGCTTAACAACATAAAGTTACTGGCAAGCGTGTAAGAGACAGGCTGCTTGTATTTCAAAGGAACAGCTCCTAGAACAATTACCAACATAAATTTCTTGATGCAGCATTTATGAAATAACTTGCAATGAGAATGGAGAAGAAAGCCTGAAAAAGCATGTGCGTGCTCAGTGTGCTGCAACTGATACTTCATACTGTACGTGATGCTGGTTGGCTGCCCAGGTTAACAGATGCAGGTCCTCCTTCAGGGAGGCTGACATGACAAATCTCTCAGAATATGACGCCAAGAGTCATATATGGAACTTGAATGAAGTCAAAGAAAAATATTTCTCTTCAGAATTATTTACCGAGCAATATCCTAAAACAACTTTTGATGTGAGAATACATGTATTTTTATGTTTGATACATGTTCTGTTGTTTTCTAAAGAAAATTAAAAAAGCCCAAAAAATCTGCTAGCAGTCACAGTACATTTTTAATGTATTTAAAATTTTGCAACTTGATCCTGTGTAATGTTATTTGTTTAAAGACACTTCTAAACCTTCCAAGATTAAGTACATTCAGCAAATTGTTAATCCTGAGATCACAAACCTGTAGGATAAGTCAAAGTTCTCATCATCTTGACAAGTCCAATTAACTCCAAGGCCTGATGATGGCAATGCACTATTTAAACAGAGAATGGTTTTACTGGGGGAACAGTGGGATTGCTGAAACACTGAGGCCTTTAGGTGAGGGAAATACAATCTAGTGATGCTGTGCTTTGCCCATCATAACCAGTTGCTCCTTTTTCACCTTAAACGTGCTGCATACAAATGCATTTACCTGCAAAACAATTCCATCAAAATTCAGTCAGGAATCTTTGACATACAGCAGGGGGGGATGCAGTACAGAGGACTTGTAACTCTCACTTTGGTTTCAAAGCATTATCAGATTTGTCAGATTTTAACAGTATACTGGCTCAGCTGTTAACTTTAGGCCATAAATTAACAAAACTTCCACCTGCAGTTCAGTCCTTTGATTAGAGCACCTGCACCTGCCAGGGCGATACAGTTTCCCTGGCTTTAAATTATATTTTCTGTTCTGTTGCAAGCATTAAACATATTGAGTTCCAACGAGGTGTATAAAATCATTTGTAATACCAAAGAAGATTAAGCTTTTCACCATTTTAACATCTCCACTGAAACGGCGACCCGTGACATGGTCCAAGTTATAGATGTTTCACAACCCTAGGGAACTCTCAAGCCATCAAAATTTCATTAGTTTCACAGCAGTCCCAGTAAATTCTTAAGTTGGACTGCTGGCCTCCCTATTAATAAATAAATCAACCGCAATCCTTTTTAGTGGCTAAACTCTTTGTTGAAGTTGTATCAAACACCAGACATTCCTTGCATAATTTTAACCGCTGCAGAATGATGTATTTTTTAACACAATCACAGTCTTCTCACACATGTAAAAACAAACTAACTTTCATCTGATGGAGGATGTTTTCAGCACATTGTAATCAGATAACTCCCTTTTAAAAAATTTGTAAATATAAGATTTACTGAAAAGTATACCAAACCTTTGGTACCTCTGAAGCAGTCACTTCTTTGGTAACATAAAGGTAAGACTTTCTATGGAAATAGTGTATGTGTGCATATATGTATATATACATATGTATTTTCAAGATCAATAACTAAGGGTTTTACAAAAGGGTCAAGAGAATTTGTTTCACCATAGACCTTTCAAAATCACAGGACTGCTCAACAACTTGTTCTAGACTGCTTTGAAGCTGAAATATCAATCGTTATCTCACAGAAAGTCCATTGCCAAAAGGTGGTAGGCAAGTACTTCTGTCCTCCCCTTTCAGAAGTTGCCTCTGACTCAAAACAAGTTTTCCAAGCATGACACAAGACACCTGTGAACACTGAGAGCTGTCTGCTCAGGTACCATGCAGGTTAAATCCAATACAGAAGGAGGGTCCCATTCAAGACAGTGGTTTTGCACAGGCATCTTCAGGTAGAAACAGCCACCAGAGGAAAAGCAAGTACTAATAACACCAAATTACAGCTTTGGGTTTGGTTTCTCAAACTGAAGTTAAAATAAAAATAGGAAGGACTGAACTTACTGCTTGTAGTTTAAAATAGAAGTGCATTAATTGTTTAAGGATTATCATACATACATACCTACATAGCTGCTTCCCACCATGTGTTACAGTCATTGCCAAAGGACAGCAATAAAATTGCTCTAATTTTTGTACAGCTGATCAGACAGGTTTAATAAATTAGTTAAAATGATATGTAGACATGCAGGCAATAGCTATCAAAAATTGTCATTGTTACTCATTTTTCTTTATTCCTCTTCTCAATTTTTCACATAGAAAGTCATGAAGTTAATAGAAGAACAATTTTGTTTTAATTCTAGCAAAGCTGAGAATCTTCTGCAAATCAAAAGTTAAGATTGGTAAAGTTAGCATTTAACACCACATTAGATTCTGTTCATAACCTCAAGAGGAGGTAAAAAACTTTGAAAAGCTTTAAAAATGAATCAGTCAATTGTATTAACCTATTTTCATTTAAACTCTAAGACTTAATATACAATGGTCATACCCCACATCCTACAAAGCTGCTGTTAAGATTTTTGTTGCAGATTTTAATTGCACAGTAATCCAGTCCCCCAGGCACATCAAAGGCCACATGTCCCTCTTCACCACAATTCCAATTGCTCTCATCAGCTAAGAAGTTTAAAGCACAATCAAATTTCTTTTTCAATCACATGAGCCCTGTTAATAAGCTATTCTTTGAGTTCATTCATCCATTTTAAGATTCTGCAACTTCTCCAAGATGTCTTGAAGAACAGTTTACAATGAAATTTTTGAATGCAAACTAACCTGGGGAGTAACTTTATCACCACTTAGCTGTTGCCCAGAGGGTAACAGGTGACATGGCCTGAGATAATACAGAACTAATCTTTTTTTGTGATTAAACTCTTTCAAAATTACAGCTAAAGCATCACACCCAAAGGTTGCATTAGTTCAGACTGATACTGAATATTTACTTTTCTAAGAAGAGGAGAGGGGGAAAGAAAAGAGAAGGTAAATAATTCAAGGCCATTCCTTCAATGATTTAAAATTACTGAGTGTCAGCCAAAACAGCAAATAAACATTCATTTATATATGGGCATATGCATAAGAACTTACCGTTTTCACTGTCGGACTTGTTTTCATGTTCGGTATCAGTCAGAGTGAGGGCTGAGTTGGAACGGCTCGACAGACAGGAACTGCGCCCTGATTTGACCCCCCTGCCCCAAAGTCTCATGGCATGCTCTGGAGACATCACTCCTTCATTTTCAGTATCAGCATCTGACCCTGCACTGATAGAGTAACCTCTGTGGGGGAGCCCCATTTCCGCACAAAATGCCAGTCCTCGACGAGCTGCTGGTTCACAAACTCCTAACTGCCTTAGGGTAAAATTCTGTCCTGATTAGGGGAAAAAAAGATAACAAAAGGTGAGAAATTTTTAATTATTTTATTTTAAAGAATTTTAAAGTAAAAACTCTTCATGTGTATAATTGTCTCAGATATCACATAAGGTGTTTTGTCAAAACTCCACCTGTATTACAATCAAGTGGATTCTTTTGTCTCCAGCTCTCCTCAGCACTATTTTGTCAGCTGCTTAAACACATTAAAAGTGATCCTGGGTAGCAAACAAACAGAACAGAACCTGCTAACTAAGAAAAGCCAATTCGGACATGAAAGAATTAAAAATAAATGATAAACTTTCTCTTTCTAAAAAAAATACATTTTTCAAAGCATAAAAGCACTTAGCAAAGTATTTGTCAGGATTTTTAGTTGGTTGGTTGGTTTTGGGGAGGGTTTTTTTCTTGTCCTCGTTAGAGACCAAAGCAAGAGGCTGTTCTCCCCATACAAATGTCACCTAATGTGGCAAGGGAAAAGCTAAAGAGGAACAAAACTTACTTGGTTTTGATTAGATTTCTCTGCCCTACTTTAATACACAAATACAAATAAACAGAAGCATGGCCACCTGTTACCTGCAAGTAGTACTGTAAAATTGTTATTTTTCATGTCACTGTATTTTGAGAAGCATTTTACACTTTTACTGCTGAAGCAGAGTCTGTGCATTTTAACAGACTTTTAGCCTGTTTCGGGGCAGAGCAAGAGACATAAGTGAATCCCAAATGATTGTATTAATAAATTAGGTGTAATAAACTTGTGACACTTCAATAACTTAGAGTGTCTAAATTATGCGACACTCAAAAATGACTGCCTTTTTAATGGCTGTGTCTTCATCCTAGTTTTATGTCTGTAGATTTAAGACATTCTATGATATATAGACACTTGGCAAGCTCCTTTGCATACCTATATCCGTAATACTATTCCACCCTAGCCCACAATTATTTCATAGCTCTAAGAACAAATTAGGACACATTCAATTTTTGAATCTGACAGGCATCCTAATTTCTCCATAATTAGTCATTTAACATGAAAGCACACTAGCAAGATAATTAAAGCTTATAACATATCAAGAACAGAATTCCATCCATGAGAAAGTGATAGAATTGCAGAAGTATGAATACAGAAGTGCAAATAATTCCTGAAATATTAGGAGTTAATGCACTGGACGTCAACATTTTTTTAAGTGATCCAGTTAATTATTTTATTGCTGCAGTCACCTGAAGCTTTTGTGGCAAATTTCTTAACAGTCAGAACCATAAATGAATTCTGACAATGACTTTTATAAATAACGAAAATCAGTTACCACAATTAGGTACAAACCAAACTACTTATTATGAAGCGGTGAATAGACATTTCAATGAAAATATAGCTGGGGAGGTAAATATAAAGGAGTAAGCATATCTATGACTATGTCTGAACAGTGTCAAAGGTGTAAGAAAGGGGATTACCATGCACACACCAACAATATTTAGTCATTTTTTAAAGCTGTCAGGCCATGTGAATTTCTGGGTTTTATGAGAGCTGAAACTAATCACTGAAGGAAACAGGCCAAACAAACCGCCCAGTGGTAATAGGGTCAGAACTGAAAGTAGTAAAGTGTCTAAAATGCTTATTATTTTGCATTTTGGTGGATATATACTAAGGGTGATAGTCTAGAACACTAGTTTATGATTTTGGCACATTAGTATGTGAAACTACATTTCCAAACAGTTGCCTGAAGTCAGATACAAATACAGGAGAAGCATCTGTGCGCATGTGTATGTGCACAGGTGTCTCTACACACATATGGAGTAGCTAAGGTGTGTACACAGTTGCACATGCAGCATTTTATTTATTCTAAAAAGAGGGGTTTGAGAAGCAAAATTGAAAGGAAGGAGGTATTTTTGACCAAAAAATAGACAAGGTTACTTGAGTCAGTAGCAAAACGGCTGTTGACTTCAATGCTACAAGGTGTTATGCCCATGGCCCCCACAGCCTCCTTGTGCTGAGATGTGAAGGCAAGGAAGGGTGCAGACAGACCCAGACGCTGCCTCCTGAGCCACGGTCAGACCAGTGGCAGCAGCAGGGAAGCATCACAACCTGCAGCTCTTCCAGCAGCCTGCAGCACACAGCCTGTGCTCCCCCACTTCAAAAACACCTCTCTGCGCTCAGACACAACTGCGTGAGCACAGCAGTTTGAAAGGACAAACACACACTTCCCTTTTCGTCATAAACACTTAAGAGAAACTACCTGAGGCATTCCAGAACATCTTCCGCGAGCTTCCTAGGAGACTTGGTCTCAGGCATAACATACTACCTACCATCTATTAATGGATTTTTTGCTTTAAGTTTACAATAGCCTACCACCACATAAAATATCTTCTTTTCCCCCCTTCTTGTGAATGGTAAAAAACCCCATAAAATGGCATTGCACAGCCAAAACAGAAGGGGGGGGGGGACGGGACGTTTGAATATTGCTCTCTCATCCCATTCAATATATTACAGCTTTTCACTACACTGAGAAGTTTTACAACATAGCCCAGAAATGTTGTAACAGCTTTAGAATCATCAGGCTACATAATCTTCTGACTTAAAGCCTTCCTAAGAGCTTCACTAAGAGGATTGTAGTCCATGTAAGTTGCCTACACAAATGAAAAAACAAAACAAAACACACCCCTAACAACCCACAAAAACCAAACAGAAAAGCCGACATGAAAAAATAAAATGTTTATTATTTGTGTAGAAATGCAAAAATTCAAATCCCAAAGGAAATCATACATATATGATAGAAAAATTTTACATCATCTTAAGGTTTCTTAACAATGAAAACAGGAAATCCTACAGGATCCACAGGAAGCTGAATACAGCTGGGATGCAGACCTAGTGGGTAGCAGACTAGCTGGGCGCTTTTACCTGATAATGAACAACACTACGAAATAGAATCAAAAGCTGTAAAGGAGGTTGTAGGAGCTCAGTGAGAAAAAAGAGCACAAAGTGAGGATACTCTTCTTGTGTTCATAGACTTTCTAATTAATCTTTCCAGAATGACTTCCATGTGAGGGATTTACTCATTGGTTTCTTAAATTTTACCATTTGGAATTTCGCTCATTGACAGTAAGTGCCTCAAGAATTCATAAAGACTTAAAAACATCTTGGCCATTGTAGTAAACCAATTCCTGAGAAGGAGATGGAGGTACAGATAAACAGATAGCTATAATGCTTTGTGGGGTTCTTTTCTTTCCTTTAAAAACATATGAAGTGAAAAGTAGAAACAAAATCAGATACATTTCAAAGAGACTTGTTCTGGAGACACCTTTGGGGGTTTTGGACTATTTGGGATGATATGTCATGATGTTTAGCTTTAAAAACTGAAAATACTGCTGTTTACTACCACTCAATTATTAGATGCTGTACTTCTCTTGGCTAGGAATATCAATTTATGGGTATTGTAAGGACTGCTGATATCCTCCATTTGTGCAGATGAGCAAAGCTAATTAATTAGCTATTAACTATTAATTAATAACTCTAAAATAACTTCCAAAAGCCTGTGCACTGTTAAAAACACAGCATTTGCCAACAGTGACCATACACCTACCTGTTATGTTGCAACTCACTGTGTAAGCAATGATCCACGTAGCACTGGTGCACCTCCCTAACTACATCAGTTACACAAAAAATGATACCAACATAGTATCAATAGATATATGTCTATATATAGAATTATTATTCTTAAAATATAATGTGTACATATATATTTCTCTGCCAGAATCACACAAGTTACATTGTCTAGAAATGCGCTAGGGCTTTTTTTGTAGTTTTTTTGTTGTTTGTTTTATCAAATGCCGCTATAAGAAAGTTTGATGTATGCAGAAATGCCGTAGTTCTTCATGAAGCCATAAAGCTTCATTAAGAAAAAAAGCTGGAATTAAATGGAAACTTGCTGCACTTGTGCTATGTTTGTTTCCCTGGGCTAATTTGGGGAAGTCCTTCAAAGACCTCCATAACAACTTGAAGCTTAAGCTGGAAATGTTATCTGTGGAAATGGGTTTTCGAAGAGGACTACTTAACAAAAGGAAAGGTCCCATGGTTCTTCAGTTGTCAGTGTCTGCTTTAAGCTGGATCTATACTAAATGTAAACACAGAGATATTATCTTAAAAACCATGAAAAGGTGAAAGAAACAAACAGAAGGAATGAACAAAAGTTGCCAAAAGAAAATTTGTCAGCATCTCTAGCCATCAGCACTGTCCTTACTAATTCATTAACCACTGATAAATTGACAAGTCAGGTTTTAGCAACAATAGACTATAGAAAAAAAAATGTGAAAAGCTCAAAAGCACCTGCCTAGTTAGCACAGAAATGCACCCAAGTCCCCTAGCTTTTAAACCACAGGAATTATAATCTGAGTGCCTTTGCTGACTTTGGTTTTGTCCTAACAGGATGGACACAGTACTAACAAGGCAGAGGTCCCAAACACATTCAAGTTCATACTCAAAATTCTGTTCAGTTTGGCTCCTGATAATGTTTCATGTCATATCTGCTGTCTCTGCATCATTCATTACTTGTCAGTTCCCTTTCTAATCTATTCTTCCTTTGTATTTTACCTTCTTCTATCAGTGTAGAACACATTTGTGCCATTTAAAAATCAAGCACATTTTCCCTATAATCACCATGTGATAATGCATGACAAAAATACTTATACTAAACTTAGAAAAACTGTGAAACAACTAAAGCTGTACAGATGCAAAACTATGATCATGGTCCTTAGGAGAACCAAACTTCTCGCTTACATTTTCTTGATGTGCTACTTAATTTGATTTTTTTAAAATCAAGTAGTTACATATATTTAGGAAGCAAATGAGGAAAAATATCTTTCTCTAGTTTTTATTTTCTCTCTGCAAATTTCTGCATACAAATGCATCCTCAGTAACAGAACTTTGATCATATAAGCTTATTGTATAAACAGCACTGCTACTGAAGTGTTACTGCAAGGACCATAGTGTTTTCTGCTACTTTGATATGGGAAAAGCACTTACTTGCTTTTTATTCCATATTTAGACACTATATAGGGGATACATTTTTCCTATTGAAGCTCTTTATGCAGAGCTCACACTTACAATGAGGTCCTTTGTAAAGAAAGGTCTTGAGAGGAAGAACACGGAAATAAATGTACAGTAGGATAACATATTTGCTGAAAACGAATAACAATGATTTTTTTTTAAAAATAGCAAAGCAGGTACTTTGGATGCTCTAGAAAACTCTGACAAGAAGTGTACAAACACTGTCTCCAGAAGTCAGAATGTGAGGTGGGTAGAATGCAATTACACAAAAGAGAGAATGACTAATAGATGTGATACATCTATTCTGTCACACAACCTTCACAATATATTTAGTAGAAAGGAGTTTTCAAAGCTGTACGTGCAGAATTCTGTTCACTAGGATGCAAGAAATTGCAGTGAAGACTGACACGTAATGAGCTTTGCTTATGTTAACATTTTCTTTCTGATTTGGTGTAGTATTTTGTTGTTATTACTTCAGCCTGATTTTCTCTTTTGCTTTTGTGAAAATTATCTGTGAAATTTAAACCATCCTAATCCACTGTATCACATTTTCCTCCTGTTCTTATTCCTGTGTTTTTCTTTTCACTCATCACAACCATTTTCCTTGTCACCTTTTAATCTCTTTTTCTTGACCTTTCCGCTCTATTCACTTTTCCATCTTAACCTCCTTTTCTTGTCATTATCTGATTTAGAGTGGAGCTGTAAGATCCATATGAAAGACAGTTGCTTCTCTAATATATCCAGTAAACTACATAATAACTAAGAGCATTGAAATATATTAAATCTCATCAAGTGTGCATATAATTTTCAAATGCATGTTATTCTCAACAAATGTTAATCACACAGTTCTCACATTCCTTATGGACTTTTAAAAGTGTTTGGTAACATAAGTCATGGTCTTGGTGACTTCTGAAAATATTAGTGCCAGATACTGTGAGTTCTCTGAACTCTACTTATTGTGCTACTCTTGATAGAAGAGCTTCATGCAAGACTGAAAAACTAAGTCAATTCATAGGGGGAAAAAAAAGTAAAAATCACACATATGTGTTTGCATATTTGTGAGAAATAAAGTATTTAAAACTTAATATTTAAACCAGACATGTATTTTTATTACTATGGAATCACAAGGAGAAGATTGAAAAGATAGCCTGGGAAAGTTTTTATTTTCAGATACAGAAAAGGACTTATGTGAATGAAACACAGTATCTTCTTGCCACTGGTCTTCCAAACTATGGTTCAAACATGCAGACCCTCCTGTGCAGTACGGGAAACTCATAACATTACTCCCGGTTAGGCTTGAGGTGGCAGGGAATCTTCAGTCCTAATCCTCAGACTAGAACATAAGCAGCACTTCTTAAACCAGTATAAAGATAAAGGGCTGTTCATCAAGCCCTTCTGAAGTTACCACAGAGTAAGATTAAAGACAGCTGAAGATAATTTCACAATTGCAGAATTCAAAGCTTTGAAGCAAACATGTTCCAGTAAATGAATTAATAATTTAAACATTATGGCTCCAAATTTGGGGATTTAAATTAAAATCTGATTTTATTACTATGATTATATAATATACAAAGTAAATTAAGAGAAACCAGCACAGCTGTCCCAATCATGGGCTGCAAGAGGGGGGAAAAAGGGATTTGTGGATTTAGAAAAGAAATACAATTCCATGAGTATCAAAGAACACAAAGTCTTGATCATGAGCAGAATGACAGTATAGATGTTTTTGGCCTCTCTCTTAATCTTTGGATCCTGGGGCCAAATCATCACATTCGAGCATCCATTTATTACAAAATAAGAATAAAGCCTAAATTTAATAGATATGAAAAAGATATGACCCAAGGGTAAGCAATGTAGAGATGATGGATGTCCACTCTGCGAAGAGCCAACAAGCACAGCTCTGACAGGTATGAAGTGCCACATTAAGGTCAGTACAGTGCTAATGACATGACATACAGCTTGAAATGGGGAAGGAAGGTGAGGAGGAAGGAGGCAGCATGAAGACATGCACACAAACCAGGGCTCAGGTTTACTACTCTTCCTCCACAAAGGGAGGTGAGAAAACTCTACAATTATTTATGCCTTTCCATGAGGGAAAAGCAAATCTGCCACCACAAGTGAGCAGACAGACCCAGAGAGATATGTCTCTCAGCATGGCAGAAAACTTGATTAGCCTCACAGGCTATGAACTGGTACAAAGAAAACACCCAATGCGCCTATTAGAAGCTGCCGACACATTTCAGTTTGTGGAATTTCATAAAGAGGCATTCCACAACTATGGATTGACTCTTCTATGCATGGACAGAATAAGGTGCTCAGACCACTGCTGTAGCTCAATGCAAGCAAAAACACAGAACATGGACCCAAAAACTTCTGCAGAAATGAAATCCTCTTTTTTCCCCTCTATCATTCACACTTCTCGTCACAATCCCCCAAAAGGTTTGCCACTCTGTAAACCCCCATAATAAATGTAGTGTAGCAATGTTTTAATTTAAGATGTTCTAGCAAAATGTCCATTATGCTGAAGACGTGGAAGGATTTACCACTCAGAAGTATTTATGGCACTTTAAAAAATGCAGAAAAACAAAGCTTGAAGCAAATGTGTTCCCTTGGCTCTGCCATTTCCTCTTTTGGCTTTAATAAGCTCAGTAACATCGAGTACCGGCTCTCAAGCCCATAAGTTGTGACATTTTACAAACTAATTTCAGAAAGCATCAAGGAAGTTTCTGAGAAATTACTCCTATTTTACATCTCTGCTTCACTTTACGCATTTATTTGCCAGTGATGGAATAAGCAATCACTCACAGCTTGGCCTCCAGCCCTGACTCTCAGCCCTAAGCACTAAATCAATGGACAGGAGAGACAGGACTCTTCAGCCTCTCTCATTCCTCCCTTTACCCCATCTCTAACTGCACACTTTTCCAGCTTTATCCCCTCTGTAGATGTTAACATACTGAAGTCATCTTTCATAGCTGTGTATGGGACCATTCATCTCCCCAGTCCACCATTTAGTTTTTATTATGAACAGAAGCAGCACATACATCTCAGTATATGAGCTATGGAAAGATACAAGAGCAGTTACAGACCCTCTACAGTATCTTCCTCTCCAGGAGGGTGAAAATCCTTGTGAATGCCTCTTGCTCACTTTATAAACCCTTTGTCATTATGCAAGAACTTTCCTATTTTGCAACTGGACTAATTGAAGACAAGGTTTCTACCATATGGACGTGCAGTGGCTGTGTAGAACTGCCTGAACAAGCAGTCTACTGCCAATAACCAAGGCTGATTTCTCCCTGGAGAATCAGAATTACCCTTTGTCTCTACCTGTGTAGCTCATCTGCAAGCCATGACCCACAAGGGGCCAATTTCACCTAGATGAATACCTTAGAGCATGTGTGCATATCACTGAGTGTGAGCTAAATATACTCCTAATCAAATAAAAGTGAAATGTTTTTCTTCGTAGCATTTTGCAGCTAATAGAATAACTTTAAAAGTCAACAGATCCTTATCACCTGGAACCTGAAAACCAATTAACTTCTTATTGTTGCTTTAAGAAGTTACTAGTATAGCAATGAGAGATTATAATACTACTAAGCACTTGCAGTGCTTTTCATCTTCAAAGCATTTTGCAAACATAAACTAATTAATCTTTCCAAAATGCCTGTGAGCTGGGTAGATGTTATTATTCCTATATTACACACGGTAAAAAAGAAAATACACCTCTGGCAGAAGGTTAGGTGTTTAGCTCAAGGCCACAAAATTATCCAGAACATATTGGCACTGTATGCTGCTACAGAAGTTACCCACTGAAACCAGGCAGACACTGCAGGTGGCCATGTTTTAGCATAACAAAAAAGGATCTGTCATGATGACAATCAGGACACATCTTGCACTGCAGCCAGGAAACATAAAACACTAATTCTAGTATCTGCATTAGATTTTGAGAGACAGTGCTTGCCATGTCACTGAATGGTAATTAATGTGCTCATTGGGGGATCACAAAGTCTCTAATACATTATTTCATACCTTCACATAAATACCCTGCAAATCAAGCTGGTTCAGTTCTATTGAGAAGCACTTGCCTACTCAATAGGCAAACTCAGCTCATCAGTAAAGCCCAGGTAGTGGAAAGTCAAAAACATTCTTTAGTCAAAAACCACTGCTTTGCATAGGTAAAAGAACCCAAGCTTTAGTTTTAAAAACACAACCATTTAAATCCTTTAATCCTACAGTTAACATTTATGGTGACTAAAAAGATTAAACATTTTGTTATCCAAATAACTCATTTTGGGCAGCTAGTATTTAAAAGCAATAGACTTTGGAGTCATATTACATTAGGACAGTAGTTGCAATTAAGATACTAGTTTCTAAGGTCTTAAAAATGTATCCTTGACAGTGTTTAATATCTTATTTAATGAAATAAAATAGTCAAAGCATATATATCACTGTTTCAGATCCCTCTTTTACTGAATGGTGATATTTTTCTAGCACCTAAATCTAATTTTCATGGGAATAGCAGCTGAACAGTAGCTGCGATATATCCACACACTGTAATATACTGCACATGGCATTACTTTTTAGCACCCTGGTATGAGTTGTCCAGCATACTGTGAAGGAAAAGAATTCTTTTCCTTTACTTATTTGGTACATTCAGCCTCTCTTCTAGCAGCTTCAAGGAGTTATTAGGGCATTTAATCCAATTTAGGCAGTTCAGTATTCCAGAAGAGTAAAGGTACAAAACTGTGCATAGGAATAGTTTCTCCTGCAAAACTGAAAGGAATAAAATAAAAATAAATTGATCTTGAGACTTCGCTGACAGTGAACTTTTCTGATTGATAATCACAATGAAGTCATTCTCACTGCCATCTAAAAAGACCAAATAACCTCACCTGCAGTCTAAATCATATTTGACTCAAGCTTCCAAAAAGTAATTATTAAACAAAACCTGCACTACCCCATCAGATCTTCTAATAGAAAGAGGTGTCCTACTACTCAGTTTTTCAATTTACACAGTTTGCAAACAGTGTTATAACTATTTTGTAAGAAAAGACGAACATGCACAAACCTGCACTGAATTCTGCCACCCATGCTTGTGGGTCAGCAGCTGTTCCTGTGCAAAAACTCATTAACATGATACATAAATCTCTCTATAGGACCTATATGTACTGCTCTGCAATTACAAAATTCTTTGAAATGGAACAATGACTACCTGAGAGGTTTTTAATATTCCTCTCTTCCCTTTAACATGTGTCTGATGGCAAATAGAACACATTTTTTGCATGCCTGCATTTTACTTACTAAATTAATACAAACTTTTTCAGTTCTTGTGAGGCCAGGTTTGATTCATGATCTTTTAAATTATATTCATATTGCTAAAATATGACTTCAATCTTTTTTTCCAAATGCAGTTTAAAAATACTGCTTACTTTCTGTGTTTCTACAGTCCTTCCTACCTACAGCACAGTCATGCCACACTTTCAGATATTTTTCCATAGCAGTCTCCTATGTACTTTTATCACACAGGAAGTGATATAAATTTTCTAAGCACAGGATTCTTTCCCTGTATAACAGAGAAATTCAACTTCATACTGTCAGCTTTAATACAGAATTGAGCAAGAGACTTGGACATAATGCAAGACACAACCATAGAATCAGTCAGAGAATGGTTTGGGTTGGAAGGGACCTTAATCATCTAGTTTCAACCCCTCACCAATAGCCTCTGTCTAGCCACAAGCATTTAGGTTGCTGAATTCAATTAGAGAAGCACATTTATATCAATTACAGAAGCACATTTAAATCAGACTGCTCTATATAATTGGGTACTTCAAAGTATAAGCAAACAGGTGTCATCTTCTTCCTCAACACATAAACAAAAAAACTATCATATCGTACCTTTGAAAGTAAATAGTCTTTCATGGAACTTCAGCCATTGTCAAGCATAAGATTAGGTATCTTCTCAAAGATGTAATACAAAACTGACTATCTTTCTTAAAACTACTTTCAAGAAAAAAAAAAGCTCATGGCTGTCACATGGCTTTCATGTGGGGTTTATAAACAAAGAGCGAAGAAGTAACTAATTAAAAAGTTATAAAAAGAGTAGGCTAAATAATCCCCTTCTAAAATTTTTAGAACAAAACCAGCTTTACAATAGATGAAGGGCATTGAGAAAAAGAGGAGACTGCTCTAGATCTTATCTCTCATGGATGGTAACTGAAAGCATGTTGCCTACATGTAGCTCCCATTTCCTAAAAAAGAATACTTGCTCTTCTAGTCTTGTCAGTTGGGTTTCCAAAGTAGCAAGATGGTCCCAGTCATATAATAATTTCATGTTCAAATTCTTTAAAATATGTTTTAAATGCTGTTTTGATAATTATAATGACATATATATATATTTAGTATCTTATTTCTATTTATGCAATTAATCTAAAGCAACAGAAATGAGGAAACACATGAGGAAAAATATAATGTGACTGGAACTGACATCTGGAGAACCTCCTCTGGACAAGAAAAGATCTCCTGGAATAAAGCTACCACTAAATAAAGCACACCTATTTCCAACACCACTATTCCTTTCTGAATTCCCACCACTGGATTTTGGGAAAGAGGAAGCACAAAAACACATAATGAAACAACTCAGGAAGAAGAGATGGGAAAGTTCTGATTCATTAGCAGAAAGCTTTCCAGGGATTTACTCTAAAATATCAGACACCAAAAATATACTGACATTTTAAATGTGAGCCAGCACTGCCCTGGCAGCCTGGAGGGCCAACTGTGTCCTGCATCAGGCACAGCATCGCCAGCCTGGCAAGGGAGGGGATTGTCCTGCTCTGCTCTGGGGCAGCCTCACCTTGAGTATTGTGTGCAGCTTTGGGGGCCACAATACAAGAAAGATATTAAACTGTTGGAGAGCATCCAGAGTAGGGCAACAAGGATGGCAAAAGGCCTTGAGGGGTAGCTGTATGAGGAGTGGCTGAGGTCACTTGGCTTGTTCAGTCTGCAGGAGACTGAGGGTAGACCTCAGTGCAGTCCACAATTTCTTTGTGAGGGGAAGAGGAGGGGCAGGCACTGATCCCTTCTCTGTGGTGACAGTGACAAGATCTGAGGGAATGGCCTTTAGTTGTGTCAGGTGAGGTTTAGGCTGGATATTGGGAAAATGTTCCTCACCCAGGGGATGGCTGGGCACTGGAACAGACTGCCCAGGGAAGTGGTCACAGCACCAGCCTGGCAGAGTTCAAGGAGTGTTTGGGCAATGCTCTCAGGCACTGGGTGTGACTCTTGAGGTGTCCTCCACAGAGCCAAGAGTTGAACCCAATGATCCTGATGGGAGTCTTCCAACTCAAAATATTCAATGATTCTATGATTTTAATTACTCCACAATTGAGAGACAAGAAATTTGTGTAACTGCTCCAGTAACTTTCCCAGTCGACACAGGAAATTTCATATAGTTATTTTACGTAGTCAGGGCAGGAAGTGAAACACTGATTATGACTGATTTTTTTAATTCATTCCCAATTAAAGGTATTTATTAAAGGTTGCCTTTTTTATTTACATAATAATTTCCTGTTGAATTAGGAGGCTGTCAATTATACTGTCAACAAAGCCACATATTTCACACTATTTCTAGGCAGAGGGAAAAAAAATAACCCACAGGGAAGCATCTTTTATATATTATCAAAAAACCTTTCAAATGACCTCGAGGACCTTTTCCACAAAATACTTCCAAAGCCAGAAGCTGCAAATTCTCAAAGATGAATCAAAGGAATACACTACCCAAGACTGCAAAACAAGCTCTTTATTAGATGACCCTATCAAACCTGCAGGTAGTCCCCAAAGGGGCCAAACCAGTATGCATTACAGGAAGCCAATAAGCCATCCAAAAAGAATTGAAAGGACAATGAGGGAAATCAAATGGGCACAGAAAATGGTGCCGAGACCACTGAAAGGTGAAGAGGGCATTATCCGTCCTAGACTGCCACTTTAGGCATGTAGACATGCAATTTATTGCATATTGGGCAATAAGTATTAGCTAAGTACTATGTGCTTTTAGGAAGAAAGTGAAAAGAAATAAAAATTAAGCCCCAGTGCACCATCATAAGTGACATGCCAGACCATATAACTTCTTCCAGCTTGTTGCTGCTATTTAAATAAGAATCATATCCTAGTCAGGCAATAGTTTATGAATTCATTAAGTAAATGGCACCTGTTTTGACATAATTTCATCACTAGTACTAAGAAAGTGCCTACAGTACAGGTCTTGGAATACTTCCTCTTGATTTTACCTCATTAAAGTAATGATGTCAAGGTGACTAATGACTTAAAAACAAGAAAACAGTGATGACCTTAAGTTTCAACACATCACAGAAACCAAAAATAAACAACAGAAAGTAGACTAGAGTAGCAGCAAACCTCAGTTACATAAGCCTAAGAGAAATATTTTTATTTCCCTTGCAAACACTAGTAGGCAAAGAAGTCAACACCATCTGCCCAGCTCTAATTTTAATGTAAAGTTATTTGAAATGGAATGGAGAAAAAACATCAATGGGGAAAATAATTTAGATATTCTAAAATTAAAACTAGGGACTTCCTCACCAGGAAGAAGATTTCTAAATCTACTTTTATTTCTGCATAAAAGATGAGATAGCTTTAAACAGAAGACTGAGTCATAGGTTCACACAGTTCTTGGCCTAGAAAGCTTCTAGATACCGTTTTAGATGTCTGGGCTGCAGTACTCTACATTTCATAACTTTTTTTTTCCTCCTCACATTAAGTAGCTTAGTTGTGGAAATGTAGACGTATTCATTCCAGACAGTACAGTTTTGAATCCAAAAGTGATGCGTAAGTGCTGAACCCTAATTGGAGCCAAGTTCAATCACTCAGAGTCCCTGAGATCCAAAGGGACCTCTTGAGATCATCTAGTCCAAACCTTCTGCTCAAGCATGGTCAGCTACAGCAAGGTGCAAGAGGACCATATTCAGACAAGTTTTGAGCATCTTAATGGACATTTAGACTTCTCATGTCACTCCAGTCCTGAACTCAAAAATTCAACAGTGAGCTTTAGCAACCTGTTACCATCTGGTTATATATTAGAGATAACCACTAAAAAAATCATCCAACACACCCAAATGCACAAATTGGGAATTAATTTACTTTACTCACTCTATAGGGCTGTGTTAGTGCCCTTGTAAGCTAAAATATAAAGGCATGGAGCTAATGCATTATTTGTATGCTCATCCATACATACTATGTTTCCACAAACCTGTTCGTAGGGCTTGGCCTTCTTGGAACAGATGTATTTGGTTTTTTTGTTTGGGTTTTTTTTCATTGTTGTTGTTTGTTTGGGTTTTGTTTTGCTTTTTTTTTTTGTTTGTTTGGTTTTCGGTTTTGGGTTTTTTTTTTTTTAACTGTTTACATTTTAGATATACTGGAATGGCAAACTTTTGGGCAACCTATTAACAAGCCAAATAACTGGGGGTCTAGTTTTTAAATTGTAAGGCCTGAATGCTTCACACTTGACTCTGCAATATTGTCACTGACCCATTGCCCAACACAGGCCATTTCCTTCCTGTGCATCACACATTATTTATTCCAAAGATGGTACACAATGCTTCCCCATCTTTGTCAAACATTTAGGGAGATACAAGAGAAGTGTACTATGTGTGTAGAGTATTACCAAAACTGATTATACTGGTGTAATAACATATTCTTCCTGCAGCAAGAATGCCTTGGAACTAATGGATTATACACTCTGAATTCAAACATCTTGCCTACCTTGTCTGGTATACTCATCTGCTTCTCTGTGGACCAAATCTTTTACCCGGTTTCCATACAGCAACCTAGAGGAATCATGATCAAAAGCTTTCAAGGTTTCACTGGAGCTGTAAGACTTCTGAGTAGGCACTCTGCACTCCTCATTTTCTGCAGACGAATTTGTATAGCGACGTTCCTTGTCCCGTCTGCTCTTTGTCAGGGAGCAATAAGGCCTACGTTCCTTCACATCCATACTTCATTCCTTCTCTGCGCACATCAGTCCAGCTTATTTGGAAGTCTTCTCTACATTCAGCTTACATTCACCTATAACAAAATTAGAAAGACAACCACTGATGTGTTACAATGATCTCTAATTGCTGTAATTGCTCCCTAACTGTCTGGAACAGAAAGAAAGAGGTCTGTTCAGCAATGGGTGAGAAGCACTTCTGTGCACATCTGCAAGACTTCGCAGAGATCCGTGCACAAGCCATCCTGATCTAAAACATTAGCAAAAAAATTCTTGTGGAAAACATCTACACAATACTACTCATTTTTATACAACAGATTAGAAGATCAAAAGCAGAGAGTGATTGGAGCAGAGAACAGATCAGAAAAATAGTAGTTTTTCAGCTTCAGGAATATGTTAGTTGCCTAAGGTCTATCTGTAGGTAAGCTGTTTTTTTCTTTTTCTGAGAAGCCTGCATGCTTTAAAGGCAAATCTGGCTTTTTTCTGCTTGCTGGAAACTTGGGGGTTTAATGTTTGGATTTTTATACTTTTTTTATACTTTTAGACTTCTGTAACTTTTTATTGTCATTTCTATTCTAAGAAAATTATTCTCATCAGAGAACATGTACACATAATTTCACAGCAAGCCACAAAAACAACATAGGTGATGTGCAGGAAGGTTTATCCAAGCAAGTATATTCTATGTAAGTTGTGCTAGAAGGCAAGAAAATATTTGATTTGTAAATGACAGTCAGAAATAGCATTTTTCCCCTCAAGTTTTTAAGGAATATTACACTAAGAATTGTATTTCTATTACTATTGCTTTTTCTTTAATATTTCATCCCACTTTCAAAACAAGACTTCTCAGTTTTTAAAACAAGACATCTCAGTTTCAGTTCTTGGTCCTGCACCCTTAACCAAAATATCTGTATTTCTGACAGAAAGGAAGTCTGGAAATTTTGCTTTTGGTTTTTAAAGAGAAGTGCTAAAATAAAGTGAAGAATATAACTTGTATCTTTAAACAGCTGACAACACATCTAAATGAAGAAGAGTTCAGACAGTTTTAATATTTGCAACTGCATCTGTTAATGGAGGCCTTCATATTTCTTGTTTAACACCATTTATACTTGGGTTCTTTCCTTTGTCTCAGTGAGAACCTTCTCCTCAGTGCTCCCCTCAATTTGGAGCACTTAACTGTAAAAAAAAAAATCCTAAGAAAAACTAAACAGTTTATTTTGCTATGTACTATCAGTCAAGTCCTTTGTGATGTAAAATGACAGTTTACACCATAAATCACAAAGCAGCAGAAAACTCTCTTTGCACTTTTTTCTGCAAAAACAAAGTTGCTTTATAACTCTTCACTTATTTAAGCACTTTAAATCAAACTAATTAGTTGTCACTCCATAAACAATTTTTAGAGTATTTCATTTACTGCAGAGCCATAATTCAAGTTTGTGAATGAGAGCCAGTTCTCTATCATTCTGTTTTGAAATTTTCCAAAAATGTTTTTACATTTCTCAGCCTATCTGAAACTCAGTTCAGATTTGAATATAAAAGCTCCAAAGCCTTCTATTTAAGCACTCTTCTACTTTTATATTTTCAAATTTTAAGTGGTTAACTGAAATTTTTACATGATCAAAAAACAAGAAAGGTTTTATAACAGAACAGTTTATTAAATTTATGACTGTTTAGATGTTTGCATGCCCATGTAGCACATCTTTCTAGCTTATATGAAACACTCATATTTTAAAAGTTTGTCTAATGAATACAAGTACTTTCCAGGCAAAATCAATTTTTTTGACATTTTGTAAACTGTGTTTTATTAACACTAAACTGAATTGTGATTTTAAAAATAATTATCAACAAATACACAAAGGAATTCTTTTGCAGTGTAAAGCCCATCTCCCCTTTCATCTAAGCACGTCAAGACTTTAAAGAACCACTAATTCCTAGTGTCTCTAAATTGCACCACGGGAGAACTGACAGACACTATTCACCATCAAAGAAGAAACGATTTCTATTTTTATCCAAGTTTCCAAAATCTTTTATAATGTTAAAAAAAACCCAAAAAACCACCAAAACAAAAAAAAGCACAATAAAAGTCAAACCAACAAACCAAACCCTTATTTGCACAATACTGTGTTACTATACCAAGCTAAAATCCTCAAAGATTTAATCTGTGCTGTAGCATGAAGAAGTACTGATCTGCTTCCCATGGAAGTCAATGAATTCAATAAAACTTCAAAAAGCAATTCTCTGGGTTATCTATTGCCTCTCCAGGCAAAGAATGAAAAGGTTAAGAAAATACAAGCTGTTTAACAGCACTGCATTATGGAGATACTTTAGCAGTGATTACCCTGCCAGAATAATGAGGACTAGTGGATTATTTGTGGGCATTTTTGAGAAAAAAAGCCCAAAAATGCAAACAAAACAAACAACAAAACAAACCCTCTAGGTTTTCAGAACTTGATCTTTTTGAATCTGGCATTATACAAAACACCTGTTTATTTCCAATAGTCTTTAACTTTAAAAATTAATAGTATCTCTCAGCAAGTCTTAGGAAACATTTAACATCCTCAGGCTTGTGTCTTTGAAATAATTTTATCAGTGAATTACTACACATATCTAGAAGAAGGCAGAAGTAAAAGTTACCTTTAAGATCTGTCTACACATGAATATTCTTTACTGTGATCAGACAACAGGCAGAAAGGGAGAAGACAAACATATTTGCAGAACACAGAAACTAATCTGTATTAATGTTTAAGTAGAGTAAGTCAGCAGTGACAAGTCAAATAAAAGAAGACTTGCAGATGGCTTTACTAGATCTTAACTTGTCCCATTATGAATCACCCCTTTTTTTCCCTAGAAAACACTGCTTACCCCCCAATTGAGAGAAATATTTTCAATTATTGAGAAAATTATTTTAATAAAAATCCAAACTGTCATTTACTGTGTCTGCTCAGCCCCTTTCTTTTAAAGAACACTGTAGCTAAAATATTAATAAGATTTCCTACTCAGATCTTCACAGACTTAAATGAACCACTGCTGCACAAATTTAAATGTATTTCCTTTTTTTTCTTCTGTTTCTTATAACACTAAAGCTGCATCTCAGTTTTGGTGAGGATAGCCAAATGCACAGCAACTAATTTACAAAATCAGATTAAAATCTTAAACCAAAGAAAATTGAATTTATTTTGTGACATATTATAAAAACACTTGCCTTCATCTGCAAGGAATTTTTCCCCATATGTCAATATTAATGTTCTATCAGGTTGCTTCACTCCAACTAAATGAAGTAATTTTCATAGAGCACTATTCACAAAGCTATTGAACTACTAACACACTCACAAAAGGATGTCAATTCAGCCGTGCTGTATAATGCTACATGTTGTATTGCAATGCTAACATAAAATGGCGTGCATGGACTGTAGAAAATAAAACTATTTCACTGGTGTGTGCCCCTACTTCCAGTTTCTGTCTAACACTTCTGAAAGTCTAAAACCAGAGGATGCTCATGTGTGTCACTGAGCATTGGGATCTCCCATGACCTCTGCAGTGATCTCTCCAATGTCGGGGGCTCCTGGCTGAATGACACAGGAGGGTGTACACTAATCACCACACTGACATGTCAGCTCTTATACACTCATGCTCATCCCCCTTCTCTGCAGAGCTTAGCTGATTGCAGACTCAGACTCTGCTTTCCCAGTGCCACTCCAGATTTTAAAAACAGCTTGAAAACATGAAGAGGAGATGCCCATTTTAAAATTAACACTCATATATTTCTTTCAATGTAATTTAGAAGGACAGGAGAACCAGAGAAGCATTTCTTGCTGTGACCAGGTCATTGGGATCAAAGAGCTCCTTCCCTGATGTGTCAGGCTACATTGTAGACCTCTGACATCATTAACACGTCTAGCACAATACTTAATTACTAAGTCTGAGAAGTTATGTGCAATTAATACTTAAAACAAATACATGATCAAAATTCCTTCTTTTCCTCCAAGCGTGGTAGAGACACCAAGCATAAACACTAAAACTGAGCCCAAGGCACATTCAGACACATGTGTCAAAGTTACCACAGGAGCTTCAATGACTGATGTCTCAGACACAGACAAAGCTGACTGACGTCTGTTACAAGTTTTACACTGCATTTAAAATTTCCCAGGACAGCGTTTCATCAGTTCCTCTTAATCATCTACTGAAATATGAAATAAAGTCAGTGTAGGGAAAAAGAAAAAAAAAAAACCCAAACAAATCACAGTCACTTAACTTTTTTACAATAAAAAACCTTGATACTTAAGTTCTACACTGTGACATAAAAAAGTACTACAGACATATTTTAATTGGCAAGATGTAAAAAAGACATTAAGGTCATGCTACAGTATTATTCAAAACACCCAGGAACAACTTTAGCATGTCTGCAGGCATTTAAAATGTTATGGAAAATTATTGCATTTCATTAAGCACCTTCAATTCTGAGTTCCTCAAAGGTTGTTACAGTTTGGCAGCAGAATGGCAATCGTGCTTAAGGTACACAGTGCTCCCTCCCATCTCTCACTCGGAGAAACTTCTCCCAGCATTAAACCTGATTCAATGAACACCAAGGCACCTGACTAAGAAGCCTAAATATATCTCAGTATTTTATGTCCTTTGATATCTAAAAATCTACAGAGGAATGAAATAGTAAACAGGTAAGAAATAAAATATGTTTGTTGCCAAAATGACAAGGTAATTGTGTAGAAAAGATGATGTCACTGCTTGGGTTTATTTATGGATCTACTACAGTGCATATTATAGTCCCTTTTGAACATCTATTTGATTTTAGACATTACAAATATACAAAGCAAAACTGGAATTAGTTCTAAGAACAATGAGAGTCATTAATATATACAGACCTGGAATAGAAAATAAATAAAAATGGAAATGTACATTTCTTTGTTACAGAGGAACAGTAAGAGCGTTTGAAATAAGGAAGCACAAACAAGATCTCTCCTCCTCAGTCTCAAGGAGAAGCAGCAGCAAGGAAAGCAGCAGCAAGGAAAGCAGCATGCTATTGGAGCAGAGCCCTCCTTCCCTCCCTGAGGCCAGCACAACTGAGCCAAGGAAGGAACTTACATATTACATATCACAAACTTCCCTCCCAACATCTAAACCAAAAAACTTGGGCATTCCAAAGAATCATAGTATTTCCAGCTGTAGAGACCTACCTACCTAATTATTTTAGAATTACTGATATTTTTGTTATTAATTACCATTATTACAAATGAAGAGTCACTGATCTTTCCACACTGACTCCTAAGTAAAAGCACAGTCTGAACACTTGCTTAGATAGGGACCAAATCTCCTTTCACGATTCTAAATAAACACAAGAAGTACAAGAACCCTAAGATTTTTGGGAGATGAAAGCAGGCTTGAACTTCTGTCTGGAATAAAAGCAGAGGATTTTACAGGCTGCGAGCTAAGACGGTGCCTACTCTCAGCATTGACAACAGCTGCTGAAAATAGCATCTAAGTAGTGCTGTTCAATGGATACATGTCTGCAAGTGCCATTATTCTAATTTAATAATAATTTCCTTTGTATCTGTAATTGTGGACCACATTAAATGGACGTAAATACTGCATTAGTTACAAATTGCACTAGGTATAGGTATTTAATAGTCTCCTAATAGCAGAAGATCAAAGCAGAATCCAGCTGATAAATGTTAACAAGTAGATTAAAAAGATTAGGTACAATATGCAAAAATTAAGAAAATCTTCTGTCCACAAAAAAAACTTCACAATTCGCACAACTAATCACCCATAAAACCTATTACAAACAAATACTAAGAAAAACTCAAAAAGCATAAAAGAGTGATGAAATTTCCACTCCAATGGCTGATAAAGTGAGATATGTCAGAAATCAACTGAGCTGGAAAAATGACACTTTGAAGAGGTGCTTAGGATGATCTGTAGCCATGGTGTGCCATTAGTCAAACTGATGACTCTTAATACATGGACATTTCAGGTCATCATATCTAGAAACTCACTTCTTAATATAAAAAGTCTGTCTTCCAGCATAGAAACTAGAAAGAATGCATCCTGAATCAGCCTTCTTAAGGGGGAGTGAGAAACAGATAGCCTGTCAGGCAGAGTTCACAAACTAAAATTGAAAAGAAGCCTCCTTAAGTCACTAACTAACCCTACATTTTAGAATCAAATTAAAAACAAATGAACAAAAAAATCCCAGCAAAAAACCCTTAACAAAAACACACATGCAAAAAAAACCCCAAAAAACCAAACCAGTAATAAGGAAGACAAGTAAAATATATTTTGTATTTTTCTGCATCAGTCAGGGGAACAGAACACTCATATCTACCATCACAACAGGATATAATGTTAATATAAAAGTTACTTTACATAGTCTATCTAAAAATCTTAACCACATTAGAGACAGAATAAACAACAAATAAATGTATTCAGGAGTCATTACAGAAGTTTCTTTCAATAAGAGTCAGGAAAACCAGCAAGATAAAGAGTTCTGCAGCATCCTGGTTAGTCATAGAGGTTGATGTTTGTATAATAATATTGGTGCCATCACTTAAAATTTAAATCCCTGGGAGTTGAGGGAAGGAGCAAAAGACCACCTCATGCTTTCCCTCATATGGGCAAGAAGAGATAATGCACCCTCTGCAATGACGGGAGTCAAGGGAGTACTTCTCTGGATTGCATTTTCCTGGGAGATTACAAAGGCCATACAGCAGCATTTGAGATGGAGCTACAGTGATTTCTGTGCGCTGGAAGCCCTCCCACAACAAGGCTACAAACCTTGTAGACAAAACTGAAAATAACCCAAGCTGGCCACACACACACGCAGCCTGGGGCTGTGCTGGCTATTAAGTCACCAAGCAGAAAACCCATAACTTGCAAGGAGGGAGGGCTGAGACATTGGACCAACTGGAACAGACTCTTCAGAGGAACTCAGTACAGGGTTACACTGACAGTTTCTGTTCATCCTTTGGAGGAGGCATCTACCTCTAATTTGGGGAGTTTGTATAAAACGTGTTTTATCTCAAAGGGCTGAAAGAGCTAAGTGAGAAAGGGAGCATGAAGACCAAAAGATTATAATAATATGGTGTGCTTCCTAAGTAAAAAGGAGGGTGAGAATAGGCGATGATAAGACATAGACAGAAATGAAGTCAAGAGAGCATACAGAGAAATGTGGTACTATAAAGAAAAAATGAGTAACAAAACAAGCCCAGGACAGAGAGTGGAGTGAGAAGCAATCAGTAGCACTCATTATGGCAATACTGGGGAAGACAAGTGACACAGCAAACCTAGCAAGAGGGAAGAGTTTAAGAGAAAAAATGAGTGGAGGAAGAGGACAAAGAAAACTTCAGAATGGAAAAACTTTGTGACTCATTTACTTCATCACCAAGTAATAAACTCATAGAGTCAGCACTGGGCAATTCATTACTCAGCAGCAACAAAAAGGCCTAAGTACCTTCTTCTACTCCTTTAAACTTCAAATTCATCCTTTATGCCATCACCTCCTTCCCTTCCCATCTTTTACACACTTTTTCCATCACTGTGATCTTACTCAACCTATCTTTAAGGTATCCTGACTCATGCAAGTATAATTCCTTCTTGAATCGTGTCTCTCAAATCCACTTTTGCACCTGCTCAGAGCTCTTCCACAGGGTCCTCTTTTGTTGTGGAACAACGCTACAGAAATCTAGGGATTTTTAAAACTAAAACAAGTGGGATGGAGAATCTGACACAAGAACAACATATAACAAGCCATGAACATCAGCAAAGGTGCTACAGTCCCTGAGTCCCCAAGCAGGGAGCACAGCACAGTCGTTTCTGCATTTCTCTTTGGAGAACAAAGCCATCAGTATGTCAGCTTCACCATCTGAACAGGCTGTCGATCACTCAACTCCCCCTTCAACAACTCAGAGTTAATTTCAAACAATTTGACAGTAGTCAGGTTTCAAAAACAATACATCTCTCAAGTAACTACAAGGGAAATGAAGTATATTACATGTGACATGCAAGAGCTGGGCATCCAGTCACAAGGCTGAGCTGAAAATACTACTGTGAAGGTGTCTGGAAATGAAAGGAGGACCTGAGGAAACTGTAACAAGGATGTCATTGAGGGCACATGGGAGAAGGAAGAAAAAAAATAGCTAAGAGTAGTAGCTAGGAGTAGGTGCTGAAGCTATTGCTGTGGTTGCATGACATAGGATACACAGCAGCATCAGCCTTGGCTTCCAAGTATAGCTTCTTATAGCGAAGACTGAAATTCCACATAAACAGGAGACATTCACAGGATTTTTCTTTTCCTAATGGTCTGACAGGTAACCAGATTTTTCAGTCCCAGTCACATTGTAATTAGGATACTGCTGCAGCTTAGTAACCTGGAGAATTACTTAGTGACTCAACTCTATAAAGACTAACTAGTAAGATTTTTAAGGCACACCGACAATTGTTTTAAAGCGCAAGAACTCTGTTTTGTTCAAAGTTATCCTCTTGTCTGCCTTTCTCGAATAGCAACAAACCAAAACCACAGATGCAAACACAAGAAGTCCCAAACATGAAAAATACCCACAGAAACAAGTACTTCACATTCATAATGTCACAGCATTCACCTACTACTCCTAACACAGTAGTGTGCAAAATTATTAACAAATGCCACTGTAAGATGTAGTAAAGCACTGTTTAACTTCATTATGTTTACACTAGCAATTCCTACTACTGCATTTAACTATCCCATCTATTCAGATGGTATCAGCTGTCATGTGCTCCTCTATACTCCCCAGGTCCCTGCTTCCCTCTCTGCACAAGCTGTGTCCTCTTGTCACAACCTCTAATTGTCTCTTCTTCAGCACAATCCAACATCAGCAGACAGTAAAGGCTGGAGGTTGTTTGCCCTGCTGGATCACTGCCTTTCTGTAATTCCTGTTCTAACTCTCTTTCAAACCATCCCTTTCATTGCATCAGCTTTTTAGCCTTACCTGAAAGGTCATACAAAAACTTTTTGTCCTGTAATCACCTCATTCCACTCTCACCTCCAAGGTTTTGTCTCCAGTTTCAACAGAACTAAGACTTTGACTAGGGCAAACAAAAGAATAATGAATTTTTTTTAAAGTTCTTTGGATATGTGAGACACAAAATTTCCCACAGTAATTAGGAATTGTGTCCAAAGGACCACATTGCCCTCTGGAAGTGTCTGCACAGCCTCCTCTGGCATGACCCTACCTGACAACCAACCAAGACCCTCTCTTGTACCCACCTAAAGAACAATTAACCCTTCATAATTCAAAGCCTCCTTCAGGAAGCTGGGGAAGTAGGACAAAGAACTACCTCCTGCTGCCCTCCTCTTCTCTGGTGTGCATTATCTGTAGGTAAGGCACCTGGCTGTGCTCCCACATGCTGCCAAATTTCAACCATGGGCATGCAGCTGACCTGCTGCTGGAGAGCCCACTGACAGCACCTGGTCTACTGCACTCACATGTCAGAGAAACAAGTCTCAACTTTAAAAAATGCTTCATTGCCAAACAATCCCAGTTTTGCAAAATAAACACAAGCTTCTACAGGAAGTACTGAGCAGTTCATATTATGCTTTTGGAGGGAAGAATTGCTTCTTTAAATCCTTTAAATTACCACTTCATATAATACTCAGAATTTCTCAGTAGTACACTCATTGATTAAAAATCCTTCTAATTAAAGTAACAATTTACTTCAGCAACAGATCAGAAGGTGACCTTTAAAGGATGGGCTATTTCTATTCTTTAAAAAACACTCTTAACAACAAATGAAAATTTGGTCCCCAAACACATGGACAATTAACTGTAACTGAATAATGAAAATATTTCACAATTATCAATTAAATCCTTTTAGATCCAATCAGAGTATGTAGAGCAGTTGCACAGCTCAATCACTCCAGAACGAAACAATATGTAATTGTACTTCTTATCAAATAAGTTTAGCAAGCAGAGGTGCAAGACAAAGCCATTAACACTGGAGGCTTCCACTCATTTAGAGGACATGGAAGGCATAAGCAGAACAGGATGAGAATCTTTCCCACAGTGACCGTCAAGATGCCTCAGACAAGTCCATATGGACTATATGGGTGGATGAGCAGGTAGTTTAATTTCCATCCTGTTTCAAATATTTCTTATTACTTTTTAATAAACACAGAGTGGAACATTCATTTTTTGCATGGCCTTATACCTAATATGAAACTATTCATGATTTTCTTACTCTCTATTAAAGGCCACAAACATCAGTTCCAGTGTAAGCATTTCCAAGCATTAACTTTTCACTGAATTGTCTAGATACTTGAGAGAGTTTTGTGGAAACAGAAAGAGGGCATGAGACACATGAGAAGGTAGGGTCTAGAAATTTTTTTGATCTACACAATGGAGTAGGGAGGCTCATGCTTCTCCTAAAGTGAAGAACTCTATAGAATAGTAGGAAAACCATGGTAAAGTTCTTTAACTACATTAGCTATGTTCAGAAGCATTTAGAAAACTTCTAGAAAAAAATGGATCCTGAGGGGTAGTCCAGGACTGAAGTAATGCAGGCATTGGAAAAAGAAGGAAACCCCTTACACCTGTACCTGAAGTTGGTGGCATCAAAATCTTGTCTCTATATTTGCACAGCTCAAGAACATGCTTAAAAATGTGCAGTACTGAGAGATCTGGTCTGTACTGAAAAGATCTGGCAGCACAGTTGAATTTACTAGAAGTCATAGCTTAAGCTAGCAAAATCTATTGTGCAGATGCAGCGATGCTGACAGAAGAGTGCACTTTTAAAACCACTGATGTAGATAAGCTCCGAGACTGGAGCCATTCTGATTAATATCATAGGCTCTTAACGCAACCAGGTGAAAGGATGAGCCCACCCAGCAGGGTGAATGAAGGGGTGCAGACTGCTCAGCTATCATTTCTGGACATACTCATCTTCTGGGGAGGGCTCATTCAGCTGGGAACAATGAATGTGCTGCTCCACACCTTCGATTCATACCCAGACTGCCTGGTAGTGCTGCACAGAGCTGCCGGCTAGGATTAGTAATACAATTTTTGTGCATAAATTAATTGAGGCTTCCAAGAAGCAGGCTTCAGAAAGAAAAAGATTTAACATGGGGTTTTTGCTGGTATTGGGAGAGTTTATCTTTCATATGGGGGAACAAGAGAGATGAAGAAAAGCTTAATATTCCTTTTTGTCAGTTAGGGTCTCCAAATAACTGACGTATATGTAATCAAAGAATTCTTACACAAACTCAGCAAGTGCAAACAAAACCCAGAAATTCTGTAACAGAGAAAGACAGACTTGTAGAGTAAAGAAGGTAGAACAGAGACTAGAAAGGTAAAGAGACATTTTACAGCTCTGTGGAATGATTAGACACATACCCATCAGATCTTAACCCATTTGCAGCTCTTACTTTCTTAATGCTTAAAAAGCTTAATTGAACATTACAAAGCTAGTGAAATGTGTATGTGCACGTATCTGTACATATAAAAATAGATGTTTTATATATATGAATAAAAAACCACCAATGAAAGACATGCTGTAGGGAAAGTATTTTTAGTAGTATTCTCCTATACCTAAAGTAACAAAACCCACTATGTAGCTAACCTAATTCAAGACAGCTTGAAAAATGCATGTAACTAATCTGATGCCCCTTTGCCTTCAGCAACTGTATATTCCAAACCACCTGGATTCTGATAATCTGTCTCTTCACAAACTTATAGTAAAAATTACCAAATCAAGACAGCCAGGGAGTATTGGGGGGGGGGAAGGATGAGAGAGGAATGTTTTTATACCCATGTAAATTAAGTTTTTCAATGGTCTACCTTTTTACTCCTCTGAAGAAAAACAGGAGATCCTCCCCATAAAAAAGAGCACGGGTAGAAGTTTTTAAATTTGGGCTACAAAGCCATTAGTAAAATGTGCAAAATACCATTGAAGAGACAAATTCTATGCTGGTTTTGGACTTTGAAGCTAGAAAAACATAAAATTAATTACCTCCAAATTCCTTTTATCTATTTAGTCAACTAAAATAAAATTTATTATGGAAACAAAATCAGCACCGCTAAAAATAGTGGAATGTTGATAACTCTGTATTGCTCTCTATTTCCTTACCTGTTATTCCCCGAGGGCTATGTACCCCTGTACCTAAGGGAGAAATTAGCAGCTTTTGGCAGAAGTGCCAGATTTATCAGGGGCTGCTACCTGAGAAACACTGTCTATCAGCAAGTCAAAAACATTGCTGAGAGTCTGCATCTTCCACCTCCTATTTAAAGCATTTATTTACCTTTCACAAAAACATGGCATAAAAAGCAAAACCACTATGGGCTGGTATGTGACTCTAATTAAAGAGCACTCACTGTCCTGCAGAATTGTAAAATTAGAGATTGTGCTACAGTGATTCAGTAACAGCTACAATATAAGAAGCTAATGAAGTAGTACCTTACCTCACCAGTCCTGAACAGTTACGCAGACCAGTTCAGTCTGTGCCATGCTTGTGACAGGACACAATGCAGTTTCCTTAGAAAGCAGTCTGTCAGTCTCAATTTCTGAATTCAACTGAATTTCTGAATGCCTTATCCATAAATCATGAAGCAGGTTGGCTTCATCAAACGAGACATAGTTCAGAGTCACAAAGTACCATTTGCCAGAATCCTGGTGATAAAATTCTAGAATCTGGGTTTTCATGCAACTACAGGGAAAAAAAAAGAAAAGACTTGGAGTCTTTTGAGGGAGTCTATGTTCTCTCTGGAGAAGAGAGAAACTGGATTTCACAGATGCTTACAAGAAATTCAGCTTAAAACTTACTTAAAATAAAAGAAATCAAATAAACAAGAAAATATTTTCCTTTAAAAAAACAAACTGAGGAACAATAGCAACTGCAATATGGTTCCCTTCCCTTCTCTCCCCCTTGCAGATGCTCTCATTTGAACACTCATGCAAGATGACCACCCCTGTGCTCAGACACAGCCTAATGGGCCTGAGCACCCCTGGGATAATCCCACCTTCCTTGGCTGAACCTGGCCCTTGGTGCAGCACACTGGAGGGTTGTGAGGCCAGGGGAGCAACAAGGAAGGGTCTGATAGGGTTTGAAGAAAACAGGCAGCACAGCATTAGCTTACTGCTTGTATCTTCTTTGCTTTACCATTAAGGGGAAAAAAAACCCAAACCTTTTTAGCGAGATTTTAATAAGTTTTTGACCTGCAGCTATGACTTCAGTCAGTCTGTTTTGAGTGCATTTGGTAGTGCTGACCGACACAGTTCCCTCAGACAGAAAATACAAGACAGATGCTCGTGATTTCAGAAAGCTTTAATCTAATTTTATTTCTATATATGAAGTAGCATAATAAATAGGATTCTTGTCAATGCTGGTGAAAGGCCAGAGGCTTTGCACTGCCTGGACAGCGCAGGGTCTCCAGAGCTGCCTGGCCTTGTCTTCACCTGTCTGGTTTTAACAGCTGCCAGGTGGTCAGCAATGATTGCCTGGCCTGACCCCAAAACTACAGAGGGAATGTCTGACACCCTGTGAGAGTCACTGGGTGACAGGGAGAACCCATTGTGTCACCTGAGGCTGGGGAAGGCTTTGAAGCAACCCTTAAAACCCAGGCTGGGGCCTGATGCAAATCAAGCAGGCTACAATAAAGCATATAAAAACAGCCCTAAGTGGACCAAGATCAAGTAGGATGCCAGACCCACGGTGAACACTCTGCTCTACACAGTGGAAGGCACAGAATGCTGGTGACTTCACAGAAACACCTCTCCACCAGCTATTTTACTTACACTCTCACAACCCAGAGGAGCAATTAACACCAAAAACGGCAGGCACTTGGAAGTTCTGTTTAACAATCTTAAGTGTACTGTTATGTTATATGTTATATTGTTATATATTATTAAGCTTATATGCTTTTCTACATTCTATGGACTGCAACATCATTAAAGTATTAACTGGACCACGAGGAAGGTATTGGTTCATTATGTTTGGCAAGTGTCCTTTTAAGTTAAGAAGATTCAGAGTGTATCTACAAAGAGCACCTTCCCATCCACGAGGAACGGTTTTTAAAAGCAAAGAGAGAACTGTAAAAGCTTTGGAAGATTTTTAAAATCTTGATTTCCTGAGAGCTGTAGACATTAACTCTCCAGTTCCTTTACACTGCTTTTCCCCTACTTTTTCCATATGCAAAACCTCTGTCTTTAGTAACACGCAGTAGAGAGTAAGGATGATAATGGATGCAGCCACACCAGCTCTCATTTGGACAACAGCATCTGACTGATGAGTGTTTGTCATAGGACACTAATGACATGCTAAACCATGGCATAATTATTACACACTGCATCCAAGCTCCTACTTTACAGATTTATAATAATAAGCATCAATAGATTTCAGAATTTAAAAAGGAGAAGAAACCTCAGAGAATATAGTATTTGGCCTGTTGAAACAAAAGAATTTTAAAGACTGTATCACTAGAGGCTAACCATTTTGAGGAAACTATAAACAGTCAGTATTTTAAGTAGACAAAACTATACACGACATTGAAAAAAGCCTTACCTTCCACTACGTATCAGTTATAACCAAGACAGTCTTACTATCTTTGTTTGAAATTCATTTTGCTGCTATGTAAATTAGTTTATTTTTTTAGATAAATAGGTAATTTATATATCTAGTAATTACATTATGGGTTAAAAGTTCTGATTTATTACTAACACTAATCAACTCATTGGGATTACTCAATGAAACAGCAAAGCCTTTTCACAGACATTCTTTGTTCCATTACTGCATAAGACCTGTGATTAATATTAACCTTTATTTCAACACAGATCCTTATAAAATTAAGAAGATTCTCAATTCTTTGGAAGAAACTGCCCTTGCTCTCACAGATCTTAAATATCCCAATTCCCAGAGACTGTTTCGTGAAATTAATCCTTTGATGAGCTTCAGAATCAGGCATTTTAACAAAATCCCTGTCTCGATAGTCTGCTGCTGCCACCATTGCTAACAATTATAAGCTTCCAGTACTGTGAATAATTCAGATACTCATCTGTTCCTTTCAGTGTAAAGACAATGTTGAGAGAAAAAGGTCACTTTTTTCCCTCTTCCAACCACTGACTTATCTATCCCAGCACTGGTCTGATCGCATGATACACCTAGTGTTTGACATGCATCCCCTGACAGCTTCTTAGCAGCAGTTAGTCTGTTTAGCTTAGACTCCAGAAATAATAGGAGCACAAAGGACTGACAAGTTTCAGCAGTTATACAAGCAGAACCAGCACTCACATTTGCTGTAGCTATTTCAGATACTCGATGTACAATGGGGCTAATGTTTAATTATAAAATAGACAGATGCCAGCACACTTATTGTAACTGAGCAATCTGGTACTGATGCACAGAAGCAGTGGTACTTGATAAACATTTCTTAAACATAAATATGAGCAGTATAATCACCTGTTTCCCAAAGACTAACACGTGAGAATACACTGCTCCAAGCCTTTTTTGAACAGGCTGTAAATTCAGTGCTACTTCCTCTTTATTCCTGTGATTAACAAGGACACTGGAAGGTTGTCAATATATATACATACAATATGCAGTTTTATTTTAAAATTGTATCTGTCAGAGCAAGACAGACTCATGCAATACAATATTTAAAGGATTAACTGTTTACCTGAATATTCTCCTCCCTTCACTTAATAAACCTTTTTTTCCCAAGCAAGCTTGTTTTAAATACATAAGCAAATGATTTGTATTATAGTGAATATTTCAACTCTCAAAAAAGATGAGTTACAACTTTAATTTAATATTGTATTGAATGCACTCACATGCACTGACCCACAAGTTTGTCTCTAACCATCAAAAAAGCTGGAGTATTCTTTGATACATAAAAGCATCCCAGTTAATCCAGCAGAGCACAGAATCAAAGCATTTTTACCCATCTATTTCATTCTTTTCTTTCTCTGGCTGAAATCAACTCAGTTGTCAAGGAAGATGACCACCTAAAGGCAAATGAAAGATTATGATGCTTTCCCACCTAAATAAAAAGTAAAACCTATAAAACCCTCAAGCCATCTCCGCAGGGAACAAGCTAAACCTCTCCCCAGTCCTTAGCGCTCAAATAAGGTCTAGCAGGTTGTGGTTTGGTACCTGACATCTCCTCCCCATTTCCTTCTTCTTCACCAAATAACTTAAGATACATCACAATGTCAAATTTGGTTGCCTGGTTTTGCTGAAGGACTTTTCAATGTCCTCATTATTGAGATCAATGAACTCCTCTCTCAGGCTTCAGCAGAAAGAAGAGCAGCACTCTATCCTTTGTCCCAAGTGTCCTTCTCTCAGAACCACCTTTCTAAACACGGATAAAAATTATCAATTTCACAAAAATTAAAAAGCCAACCAACAAAACACCCTGTGTTTGCACTTACTTATAAATTTTGTTTTAATACTCTCTTGAGAGAAAATACCACAAATAGGTATTTGTCATTCTGACAGCAGGACAAAGCCTCTGTTTCTAATTTAAAAGCTCCCTAAATATCTCAATTCTATATAGACTATCAGAAGCATGTAAAAGAGTCAAAAGTGGTTATAAACTTCCCACCTGTCAAATATTGCATGTCTGCTATGTCCTATTGCAAACATCTTGTGCAAAACTGAGTAATCCAAAGAGTGCAGTGCTTGGTCATTTTGTATGGTCATCTCAGCATCTCTCAAAAAAAAAAAAAATTACATTACTACCATGTGTAGTTTTGGATTATGCCAGGTACTAAAAGATTCTGATAACATGCAAGCTCCTTTGTACAGCTCTAGGAAAAGAAGCTGTTCTTTTTTGTCTGCTAAAGAGAGCAATTCAAGTACCTGTTCTTTAGCTAAAATTTACATACCCATTTATTCTAAATGACATAGAAATTTTTAGAAAAGGAATTTTTTTTCCCATTAGACAGGTATACTGCCTGTACATTCCACATACAGAGAGAATACTGGGGAGAATGCTCTCCTATCAATTAACAGAGCACCTACTGCATTTACAAATGGGAATAAGATGAGCTGCTGTCCATGCAAGGCAGCTGCAGGCGCTCCTTACCCACACGACCTAGAAAATCACAGAATCGTTTAGGCTGGAGAAAACATCTAAGATGATTGAGTCCAACAGTTAAGTTACTGTCAGGTCCACCATAAAACCATGTCCCCAGGCACCACATCTACACATCTTTTAAATACCTCCAGGGATGGTGACTCAACCACTTCCCTGAGCAGCCTCTCCCAGTTCTTGACAACCCTTTTGGTGAAAAAATTTGTCCTACTAACCAATCTAAACACTCTGTCCCCCCAGCACAGCCTGAGACTTGAGGCTGTTGCTTCTCATCTTAAACAAATACTTCAGCCTTAGAAGCCACCCTGACTCTTCAGAACAAAATATCTCCCCAAAGGCCATGGCAGAGAAAGACGGCCAGCACACAGGAGACATATTTAGAAATTCATATCCCACATCTGGCAAATTACTGCAGCTATTTAGCTTTCATAAATGAGAGACAAAAGCAGCATGAGGTAAGCTCAGTATAGACTATATTCAACTGATCAATAGGCACGGCAACTCCCATTTAGACCAAGACTTTAACTAAGAAATTGAAATAACTCTGTTATCCGAGTGTTTTGTCTCAAGGCAATAACCAATAACATCACTGTGCTCTGTAAAATTGCTGGTGATTTTCCATGTTGGAAAGGGAGTCAAAAGTCTGGGTTTCTTGCACATCTACTGGTGAAGAGTGAAAGAAAACTGAGCAGCAGAGCAAAACAGACATTTCATTCAAGACAATTAATTCCAATTAATTTATACCAGCAGGTTTTACTGTCCAGTTCAGAAGCCTGTCCTCTGGACTGCTGAGTTGAACATAGATAACAAGTGCTCATGAACACAGTTTTTTATTCTGGAATTGCTTCCCAGCAGTAATCTTCATGGCATACCATATTGAAAAGGAAGGCAAACAAAAATGGAGAGCAAGGAATTTATCTTCTGTAAACGAGAAATACCAACTGGTATAATGACTGCCATGTACAATTCATCTATTGTGTTATATACCTCACAACAAGTATGAATGAAAATTATATTAAGAAAAAAAATAAATTAAATATTTCTAAATTGTTGTTAAAATACAGCCAGTACATATAACAGAAACATTCATGTGAGACACTATTAATTTTTATACCTTTTTCAGTTTTTCATATTTAAATTATTGTCTGATTGCAAGAAACATCTAGGAAATATACACAATTGTCTGTAACAAATCAAGCCAACTAAACCATCTTAGTTTAAGATTCATTCCTAAATTTGGAAGTAACATGAAAACACTTATGATTGATGGAAAATACCTACATGAGAGATTTGCATCGTGACTTGCTTTAAAGTTTGTAAGTTCAGTGAATGCATAAAATCTTAAAAATATACTTGTATTTGTTATTTATGAGATTCCCATTGTCTCATCCGAATATGTTCATACTGTGAATTGTGTGCTGAAAACCAGATGAATTTCCACAAATTAACTGCTTGCCTCTTTCTACTAAGATCATTAAACATTACTGGTAGCAGTAAAAACCACTGTTCATTAATTTTTATTGGAGGGCGGAGGAGGGAGGAAGAGGGCACTATGGTCCAGACTTGGAGGAAAACAAGCATTAAATAAAAAATGGTAACAAATGGATTTTTTGGAGTGTGTACACAGCCATATGCCACTGAACCTGCTAACACGTACATATATGCTTAATCTTACTACTTTGAAGAGTCTAATGTCTGGAACAAAATTACACATATATTTTTCAAGGTCACACACATTTATGAGTTAGCCTATCACTAGGAAAAACTTGTTTTTCTTGTTACATGGATTTATGTTTCAGTACTGCAATTTTAAGGGAGTTTTGACAACTCACCTTAGAGTGATTAGTCAGAATCTCAGAATTTGTGGTGAGTACTAAAAAACCCCACTGTTTGCAACCTACTGAATGGAAACTATCTATAATTACCATAGCTGTTTCTTTCATTTTAATTGTCTCCCATAATAATTTACAATCCACATGCAGCTGTGCATTCTCTACAAAAAAAGTCTTGAACAGGATTGTATGGAAATATCCAAACCCCCTAATATTTTCATATCTAGCTGCTCAGGTTCATACAGTGCTTCTGAAGAGTTTGCCAAATAGTCTTCTTTATGACAACAAAGCAAAGACAACAAATATTAGGATTTATGGCAATTTTTTTAAAGTTCTATTACAAACTACATAAAGAACACATAATAGCAAGCTTATTTAGCGTAAAAAATACTTGTCAGTGAAGCTCCACTGGTGCGTAATGCTTTGAAACCCATGTTTCAAACAGAGAAAACAATCACAAATCACAGCCTTCACTAAAAGATGCAATGTGTAAAGTATGACTTAAAGCACTCTCTTGGGAAATGTAAACTATTTAAATATATAAAAATTTACCTTTATGCGTTGAAAGAAGCCTTTCCCTTCCAGTCTTAGAACCTTTACCAATTTGTATACTTTCTTCACTGATTTTTCTCCCAGCAGGAGCCAGCAGCTGCTGGAGGAAGCAAAGAGTTTCTCTCCCTTCTTCCAGAGCAAGGTCAAGGAAAGCACAGGTCAAGGTTTGCTACAACCCAGAAGCCACAAAGCTAAGCTCACAGCAAAGGGGCTGCAAGCATTCTCTCCTCCTACAGCTCTTCCCACCCCATGTACTCCCCAGATTTCACTGCTAACCACTAAATTTAAAGCAAAGAGGATCAAGATTTCAGGCAGAAATCCTTTATATGTTACAGACACAGAACCCAATGGATTTGTTAAGAAGGTGTCTTTTGTTTAAGGGTTGCTCAGTTTACAAAAATGTATGCCTACTCCTCAGTGATCTCCAAACTTTCCCTTTCCCTGCAAGGCAAATGATCTGAATGATCCCATTTTGATAATAATCTGAAAAGATTAACACCATGGGTATAGCTACCATGTCTCATCTTAGGGGGAGAAAGGTGACTTTTAAGGTTTTCTACCAACTTGTTGAAAATACAGTTGAAGACCAGACCAGTCACCTGGCCCTGAGTATTCTGGGTAACTGAAGAAATGTAAAACTTTATTCCTTCATTCAGAATGTTGTGAGCAGCAAAATAACATTTTTACAATGTTTATCTTAGATCTTCTAAGATTATAATATTACCTTAGGAAAATCTACTTCTTCCTTACACACAACAAGATTCCTTTAAAAAAAAAAAAAATCACGAACAGGAACAATAACATAATTGAAAGGAAGCACATGAATTTTTTCATGCCTAATTATCCTCTAACCCCTCCAAACTGAAAACTATTTCAGAATATTAGTAAGTTGTAAGAATGTAAATACAACAAAGCACAAGCATAGAGACCAACTAATGGGAAAATTTGAATTCATCCCATGGAAGGCTTTTTTTTTCCACTGACCCAAAAATTTGATAGCATTTCAGAATAAAGTTCTGGAGACTTTTTCAGAAAACTGCCTCAGAGACAAGACATTCAGATCTTAGACTCCAAAGTAGCTCTGTACCTCCTTGAACTACAATGATCAAATTCAGATTTTTAAAAAATAGTACTTTTCAAGAAATGGTAAAAGTAAAAGTATGATTTGTTTATCTATAGACATGCATAAGAAATACATATAATACTCTATTGATGCAGTGGAGACTATTCAAACTTCCGGTTTTCTCTCTTCTAGATCTTTGATATTTCTAGAATATGTTTTTACAGAAGTACAATGAACATGACAAAAAAGACATTTGATAAAGTTCCTTGAAAATAGGCTCCAAAAATCTAAGTTGTTGTGTTGTAATGGGAATAATATTCCCAGAGAAAAACCAACAGACAGATGATAACCAAACACGGTAAAAATAAATGTTTTCTCTATGGAGAAAGGTCCCACAGAGTTGAGATGGAAAACTCATAGAAGATGAAAAAAACCAGCCTGAACTGAAGATGTAACTATTCACTGTTTACAACTAAAGAAATAGAGATTTCTTCGTATTTTTTTATATTTGAGTCCAGAAGGAAACAGGAGAGTAAACTAGCTGAATGCTTGCCCTAACCTGGACCTTTGCTCCTATGTTTTTATAGTAACACAAGCGACAGCATTTCTTAATTCAAACTACCAAGAGACCACTGCCCAGTGAGGTACCCATTTCCCCTCCACCAACCCACACATTTTTAGTGCTTTATCTAGCAGCTGTATATCAGGATGAGAGAGAAAATCAGCCACCTGATTTTGCTGGGTTTGTTTTTCATCAGACCACAGAAACAGTATATGAGGGGGAAAAAACTCCCCCTGGTTTCACATGTTCACTTAGAATAAGGTTCTGTCCTATGGAGAGTTCCAAGATATGCAGGCAGCAAGGTGGTTGGGAAAAAACAGTTGAAAAATTTCATAACTTTGACCTTTTTGTAAGGAGATTATATTTTTTGCAAGCTCCTCAACTCACAGAGGTTCATAGTGGGTCACTGAGGTGAAACATCTCCCCATGCTGAATACTAGAGCTGGTAAGAGGAGTGAGAGAAATGGCACAGCTCAGGGAAAGGTCTCTTTTGGTGGTAACAAGTTATTTAGTTTGGTTCCAATCTCTGACACACTAGTGTATATAAAAGAAAAAACATGGTTACATTTTCTATTAGAATTATTAATAATAGTTATAAACCACTTATTTTTCTATATCAAGTCAGGAAAATTAATAGAGACTCTATAACTGAAGAAAATTTGAAAACCTACAGGTAAATGAAGATTATTCATATGCAAAAAGTATTTTCTTTAGCTTGGAAAGCATATTTATGTATCACACAATGTTACTGGTTTACAATTGTTTACTGCTCATTATTTGAGCTATACAGAATAAAATAGCTCTCATATCCACTGAAAACATTATTTCCATCTCCACATTTCCAAAGTAAAATCCACTGCTTGTAACTTCTTCATAAGAGCTGACTCTTCAAACCTAATTTTTTGTTTCAAATATTGCATATTTATCCAATCTTATGCTCACAAATATTGTTCTAAAGAAATCACCTTCATATTAAACATTTTTATTTACAGCAACTTCTGTAAAGCAAAGAATTTTACAAGGAATGTATTGATTCCAAGATAATAATAATGGAAGCTGCGTTATCTGCGTAGATGTTCCTCAGAAATAGGATCAAGTGATAAAGTAATGTTGTGATTTGTAGAGGTCACATGCTGGCAGATCAAATCAATCTTAATTTTGAGAATGGTGTAAGATTTAAAAAAAAAATTCAATTTCTAAGTGCTGAATTCTTATCAATACCTAGCTGGAAAGAGTCAATCATAACTGTAGCTCTAATTAAGATATTTTGATGAATTGACTGTATTAATTCCTACTTCTAAGATAGAAAACTGTTGTGAACTGTCTGTGTGCAGCAAGGTTATCCTTCTACTCCGATATATTCAGTGTCCACATCCACCCTAGCTCCAGTATTTTTTTCCAGTGCTGTATTATTTTTGCTACTAATAGGAAAAAATGTTCATATTTAAAAAAAAAAAAACCACAAAATTTAAACAATTGCAAAAATCTACTTGCATTTTGATTTAATCTATTTAACAATATTCTGCAAAATGCATCTTGAACTTTGGAGAGAGCTTTAAAGAAAAAGTCTTTAAGCTTAAAAGAAAAATTCAGTACAAGATAAGGAAAGGACAGAGGACTGGTCTGTCTCATTTGACCTGCCTAAATATGTTCCAAAGAGAAATGCCATTGAAATGGAGAAGCAAAAGACTATGGTTTAAGAGAAACACATTTGCTCTGTCCCTTTGAAACACGTAATTCTTAGATTTGGGGGGCGAAATAGAATTTTACCAGCATGGAAAGTGTCAGTTCTAGTTTCTTCATTTCATGAATATTCAGGACACCACATATCTGAATCAATACTCACTCAGAGATGTTTGTTTTGTATAACAATCTAACAAAATACTTGCATTTCCACAGCCTTTAGGCAAAGGATGGCTAGACAGACTAGGTGAGAAACACTGCATATTTAATTTTTCAATTTCCCCAAGCTTAAAGATTGCTCCATTAGTTTAATAAAAATATTTTTATGTCCTTTTTTAATAAATCCACTGGAAATATTACATACTTGAAATATTGCTACATTTATATTCTGTGTGAAGCTTGCTGAGGAGTCTGTGTGGGTCTCTTACATGAACACTTAAACCAAGTGTGGTGGCAAGGGAGCATAAAGAAAAACAGTAACTGCTTGTGGATCTCTTATAGCATAACTGTGAAATACAAATATCATCCAAGATCCTTTCCCTTTAATAAAGGTTTTATGTTTCCCAGGAAAAGATATATTTTTTCAAAATGTAGTAATCTTCTCAATATCAACACAAAGTGTTTGGTACTCATTGATGCAGGTCTGAAGATGGCAGCAAGAACAGAGATTACCAACATTGTCTCTTCCTGACTGGAGAAGGTTTACTCCTCTTGCTTACTCGTAGACCCCAGATGCCCAGGTGATGCCACATCAGCCACCACCAGCATGTCACAGCCATTTAGCACCTTTAACTTTGTGGATGCAAAAAATATCAAGGTGTCTTTAGCCAAGAGCGCTCCAAGTAACACCTGCCAAAGCCTGAGCATTGCTCCGAGAGCAGCTGCTGAGCACTTCTCCAGTGATCCTGCTTGTGACAGCACCTTCCAGCAGATGGAAACACACACAACACACACAGCTGCCGGCTGGAGGAAAGCTCTCTATGTAGTGGGAAGGGAAGGACAGCAGCAGCTTCTCTAGAGCTAAGAAGATGCTTACACTGCTGATGACAAAGTGATGGCAAGGAGCTAAGCTTGGTGTTTGCAGCCCTGCCACCTACAAACCAGGAGGAGGGAGGATGTGTTCCCAAGACAGAGCAGACACTGGGTAAGAGCAATGCAAGTAGCCAGGCAAGCTGAGCATCACCACTGTATCAAAGTCCCACAGTGAGAGGGGGCTACCTTGATGGGTGCCATGGGCTATCTTGGCCACCAGAACAACTGTCTTAGGCAAACAGCAAGAATGAAGAATGAGGAGAGAAAACAAGGACAAGCCAGAAACTCAGCAAAGGGGAAGAAATAAAACCCCTAATTCAGAAACAAAAAAGGGCTGTCATTGAGCAACAGAGATCAATTTCCGAAAAAGAATAAGGAAGGTTCAGCTAACCCCTATCCAATTCCTCTAGGCCAGTATTCATATGTATAATGGCCCATTCTAGAATAGTAGTAAGAATATAATAAAATGAATTGTTTTTTCCTTTGCACCAAAATGTAAAGTCAACATAAATCCATATTCCAGATTACAAAGAAACTAACTTAATCTTAGTCATATATTAGACCTAAAATTTTATTTCAAAATAAGCCACTGTTAAAGTAAGCTTAATGAAAATAAAAATTGCATGCCTATGCTGCCAGAGGTATCATAATTTCATACTCTTATTATACCAGAAATTGTTGACCCCCAACTTCTATTCCAAGACAGCTCTTAAGGGTAACTTATTACTCTTGACTTTATATCTAAATGAAAAAGAAATTATTGTCAGAGCCTTGCAGGGTCTCTGTCAAGGATGCTTAAACTACTTTCCTGTTTAAAAGAAGAACATTCTTTCTGCAAGTTAGATCACTAATTCCAAAAATAACTTCTCCTAATAATTACCTGCCTGCACTGTTGCTACTAAGGAGATACTAAATTACACCTGAAAAAACCCATTGAGATCTCTGCACACTCATAAAATATTGAAATATTGAATATGATAGACAAAACATTAAACTGGAAAAACATTTCAACAAAAACTGAAATTTTAAACTTTCAAACAAAGTAAGAGTCTTTAAGGTCTCTCAAAGGCTTCTGGATAAAAGTTGTCACTTGTAGTTGAAAATTTGCAAACACTTTGTAAAGCTTTAGACAGAATTAAATTCAAAACATAATAGCTTTCAGAGCTACTCTCTGGTCAGTCAGTGACGTCAAAGTGAATTTGTCACGATACGTAAACACCATTTTGGAAGGAACTGGTTTTCCTTAGCTCTTATTTGAAGCTAAAACATCTTGACTGAGACAAACACAAGCCTCCAAATAGGCTCTGACCTTTGCACAACTGATCACCTCTTTTCAACTTCTGCAGCTGTAGCCAGCAACAACACACTAATGAACAATTTGCCTGTGTTCAGCAATTTCAACCAAATGCCTCAACCCTTGACACTTAGAAAAAACCCACACTTTCTTCGGCTGGAATTTGAGGGGAGGAACATTATTTCAGCTCTACACATGTGACAGCTGATACACTGCCAATACAGGTAAGACTGCAGCTCAGAGCTAGAGCTGTTGTTGCCACTGAGCTCCCTGGGTGTCACAGGGCACCACAGCTTGGGAGGAGCTGTTCTCTTGTCTCTTGCGCCTTGCTTGGGGAGCAAGCTGGCAGCTCCCACTCTGCTACAAGATCCAAATGCTGAAGGACTGTATGGAATGTCATGTATGAATCACAGTCAATGTACTTACACTTGAAAATCTGACAAATGAAAACAACCACAAACAACTTCAAAATTAAGTTTTAAGACAATTATTGACCTGAATAGGATTATATAGTAGTTGCAAGGAAACAGTCTAAAAATTATTTTCAAGCAATATGTATGACACATAAAATACTTGACTCATATAACTGAGATCTGTGCTAAGATGAAAACACTGAAAGCAAAATGAGACAGCATATTCAGATTATGAGTAGGAGAGAGAAGAGTTTCATATTGATCCCTGAAATTAATTGGAAGCCAGACAAGATTTAGAACAGTCAGAAAAAGAATGAATGCTTCTTTCATATACTGTGAATACAGACACAAAGAAGGGATGGAGAGAAATGAAATTGTCAAGACAGGAAGTTGAGACCACAGGGTATTAAAAACAACGCCAATGTTATATATAGTAAATGACATTTGCAGGTAGAGGAAAAGTATCAGTTGAGAAGTTCAGGATCAAACATACTACCAAGGTTATTCATGGGAAGTCTAAATAGCAGCTATACAAAAAGAACAGTTGATTTGTCCCCAGGAGAAACACATTCATGGGAAGTATTTAGAGGGAAAGTCAGCACCAGCAGGCAAAGAGAACAGAGAAGACTCATTAAAGGTGTCAAGGAATATGTACAGCTGAAAATCATGAGCACAGAACTGTCAGGCAGCAGCATCATTTAGACCCTGTGTATAAGAGCAAATGGCCAAGAAGTGACCCTTGCGAGAGGGACTCCAGAGAGCAAGGGTTTTGTCATGTAAGAGATGAAGAAATACACACCTTCTTTTATTTTTTAAGAGATGTGCAAAAAAGTGTCAACAATAAAAGGATAGGGCAGGCAGTTGGATGAGAGATTTGTAGAAATACAGCAGTTATACAAGGAGGAGAAAATGAAAGAAATAATACCTCCACAGTGACTGCACATAATTTCTCAGAGCAGTCATCATTATCCTGAGTTAGGTCAATCTCAAATGTAGTTTTATAACAAATTATGGAAAAGACTATGAGTAAGGTCTAACACTGACTATCTTCTCTTTTCACTACCAAACAATGATAAAAATGTTCCTTAACTGGAGAAATTTTATATTGGACTTTCCAGAGACATGACATTTAAAACTTTTAATAACTGAACAATATAAGCCAACTCTTAGAGAGAAAAGCAGCAGACAAGCTCACTCCAGGTATTGAGTACATTTAACCATTTATTTAAATTACCTAACTAGATAAAAATTGTAAGGCAAGAGTGTCACTTGTCAGCACATATCAGCTATAACTGGTGCTGCATATTTCATGAATAAACTAAAACTGAAGACCCTATAAGCGTCTAACTAGCAACTCAGTCTATGCCAAGCATTCTTCTCAGAGCCTGATCAGTTTCTAGATTATCTCCTTGATTCTCTAAAACTACAGACTTGAAAGAATATGCATAATATCTGAAGTAACTAAGGCATCATCACAGGAAATACTTAACTGTTAATACGTATATAAAATATAACAACATAATAGTAAAAAATTGTGTATGAGAAAATAGAATGACCACCAATTTGCTCAAACCTACTTAAAACAGATTCTGTTTTAACAGAGTAAACACCTATTCTGTTAAGAAAGAAGTCTTAACTAACAGCAAATTTTCGTGAAAAAAAATTTGATGGTTTTGTCTTTTTTTTTTTTATACTCTGTAGATATTGGCTGAATATTAGGGGATGCTTTACTGCCTGGGAAAGGGACTCATGTGACATCCATTCATGGCCTATGTGTGTTTGATATGTCCTACACACAGGTTAGAGGTGAAAATAGGAGAGCTCTCTCTAGTCTTGCACTTCTTACATAAATTAAGCAGAGGCCATCTTAACAAGCATCCCTGTAAACCTGAAAACTCTTGCATCCTTTTACCAAAACTTTGCCTTCCAGAAAACCCTCAACAAAGTAGAATGCCAAAAGCTGCATTTTATTACTGAGATCAGGAAAATTGAAGTCGTAATTAAAAAAAACCCTGAGAAGATAAAAAAAAATGAAGACTTAAATGTTTTAAATCACAATGATCCCTCATATGCACATTGTTACAGAGCACATAGAAATGTAACACCCTAATATTATTACACTGAAGTGTTCTATAAGGATATGCATATGATATACTGTTATTTAAAACATTTGAATTCCATTGAAGCAGTTCTACAGCTTTAAAACCTGCTGCAATTTTGCATGTCTGCTGCCTCTTGCATTCTTCAACATGAAATGACAGATTCTGCAGAATATTTACTTACTAAGAGCTTTGGCAGAACTTGCAGGCTCTGATTTTGTTGTAGGATTGTAATTCTATATATGTGTTACCAGACCCTCTGCTTAGAATCATGGCATCAAAAACTACAGTAATCTCCAGCAAAGTTCTTATTCAATTGGTTTTTTTCACTGTCTAAATTCCTCTGCTTAAAAATCTTAATGTTTTCACACATCTAAAAACTGCTAACGTTCAGTACACAAGACATCTCTGCTGCATTGTCAGACAAAGACTCAGTGGATAAATCAGAAATACAAATATGTTACAGAAATACAGATATTTGTATTTTACAGGACAGATTTTTAACCCTGCTTCAACTGGGAAAGAGAAACATGTGCTAAGTACTTATCCAAAAACTTATCCAAAACCAAATAAGTGTTCAAGAATATACACTATATGTGTACCTACATGATACATACGTAGCTACTCTAAAAAAATCTTACAGTACTAGATAAAAAAGCCCAAGATGCATGAATGAATATTGCTTATTTTCAAGTTTTAAACAGTGCAGGTTTCCAAGCCAAACATGAGAGCTAGTAATGTAACATATTGCTCCAAAAACACTGAATAAACCAGCAAAAGGGGGACAGTTTGTTAAAAACATACATTGCGTCATATGCCGCAAGTGGGAAAGTGGGTTTGCCAGTGTTTGAAAACCAGCAGCACAATGACAAATAAAACTTAAAAGCTTCTTTAATCATGTATGATTTCAAGTCAGCTGACCTTGAGAAATAAAAGAATAGCTCAATTATCTTACCTTTCATTCTCAAATCACAATGGAGAAAGCAATTTGGTAAGTACAGGGATCAGTTTATGTATCAGTAGCAATAGCTCAGCAAACTTTTTTTTTCCCTTTTAAATGCATAATGTTAACAACTGTTCCATATTCAAATTGAAAAGGCTACTGTAAAACAGAATAAAGATTGCATCTAACATGTTTTCACTGATTTTATTTACAGTGTTTCTTGCTGACTTAAATGTCTGCATAACATATAAGTGTTACTATTAATATTCTCTGGTTTCCTTTCAGACACAGTAATGTTTATCTTAAAAAAAACCCATCAATCTCCCTATTTTGTACCAGAATCTCAATAGATTCAACAGTCAGAGACATGAAAGAGTCTCTTCTTCCATGAAAAAGGCTTGAGGAAAACTAGGAACAACAGAAATACCTCTGTCCCATCTTCTCGTCATCTCTGCCAGTGATTTTCATGACGCCGTGCTACTAATTAAGTGAACTGTCCAGATGGACATTCCCTGTTTTCTGGGCAGCTGACTTGCACAACAGCATAATGACCTGGTGCTAAACCCCTTCCTGCTTCCTCCACATCAGCTACTGTGATTGCAGTGTGCCATCCATGCTGCAGGACACAAAGTGCACAGGAACATTCTCAGCACAGCTCTCCCAAACGTGGTGGCTTCACTCTACTCTCACAACATGCAGCATATAGAATGGCTAGGTGAACCAAGAACTGGTAATAGCTGGCTACAAACATGGATTTCAACTGCTAACATTAAAAAAAAAAAAAAAAAAAATCAGATTTACAGGAAACCCAAGAGACTGAAGCCGATTATCATCCACCCTTCCCAGTAAAAGCACATACATCAACATGGGAAGGACAACTAAACAGTCACCTGAAATAAAATTCATCTTTCACTTTCCATTGCTCTCTGCAGAAGAGGAGCAAGTTATTCTTCAGTCCTGAAAGCGTTAATTGAGGAATTTTACAGATATTTGTATTTTCAGTTTGTTTAGTGTTTGTTTTTAATCAAAACTTTCTGTCAAAACAAAGTGGTAAGTTGACGGCAAGATAATTCTGTTTGAATATCACAACATTACTTTAGCTGGTAGTCTGCCTCCCAAAATTCCAGTTATTCAAAGAGAGGAAACTAGCCTGAAAAAGAAATACATTACTAAGAAACAAACAATCAATCACAGAGAAATAAAACAGAGGCTAAGAGGAGGATGGTTCTTTCAAGGGAGGCAAGTAATCCACAGAGAGAAATCTGCTTTAATAACTACATTTGCCAGAAAGCATGGAACTAATTATGGTTCCAATATATATAATGCATTCAGAGACCTCAAGTAACAGACATTACTACCTGGCATTTCCAGCCCAGTTGTTGAAGTATACTGATTGTAAGCATAAATGTTCATATTACAAAACAGGCAGATGGTCTGCTTCACCAGAAACATTACAGTCTGACATTTGTTATCAATTGTACTGATTTAATACTAATGAGAGTAAATGGAGACAGATTTGCAAAAATCTGTCTCTTGGGAAGATGTATGTGTACCTTTAAAAGTCTTTTACTTCATATTTATCACGCTATGGTACCAAGAGGAATGATGATATATTTTAATATACAGCACCACTCTGACATTTGCACAGAGAATTCAGGCCAGGAACCAAAACCTACAGGAGAATAAATTTATTCAGGAAAAGAAGCAGAGGTGGTGCTTCAGTATTTCTGTCACAGCAGCAAACAAATCAAGATTAAACTTACTTGTTATGATACTATAAAATACCATTGCACCCAATACTGAGGCTTTTGTTCACAAGTGCAGCAATTCTAAGATATGCACAGCGAGGATAAGCAATGCTTGTTCTCCAAATGCTGAAGTGCTCTGCTCCTTCTCAGTGTGTCCTGCTGCCTGCATGCTCACTGTGGGCAGGGGAGAGGAGGAAGAGCCAGCAGGCTTCCCCCAGGAGGATGAGCTGCCAGGAACCCAAGCCGGGTTAAGCAGCACAGCCTGTCCCCCCACAGTCACTGGCTGCGCTATGGACGATGGTATAAATCAGAAATCCAAACTGACCAGCACTAAACGAGGGGCAGAAATTATCAGGGCTTTCTCAAGCCTGACACTTTTTATACTTGTTCTGCATGCAATTGCTTCAGGCCTTAAGAACCACTAAGGCTGGCTATGTTTCTCCTAACAAAGCAGCAGGGGAAAGTGTTCCTTGTAAGTCAGTGTCTGGCCATCAGCATTGCTGTGAAATGACCACATTATCATCTGTCAGATTTTTGCTGTTATGAAATGCCACTAGCATTCCTTGTCTAGCAGGACATCCCAGGGCAGGGACATATTGTGATAATGGCTGCAAGTTCCCCACACCCCTTTCTTAACGACTGTACTTGTCACCTATTGTCCTGCCTTCCCTACTCCACATAGTCCTAGCCACGCCCCCAGTTTTCCCTATTGGTTCCTGTACCCTAACCCCACGTGGCCCTGGCCACTCCCTCGGGTTTCCCTATTGGTTCCTGTACTCCTAACTCCGCCCCTGTACCTCCCCTGTACCCAGAGGTCACTGGGCCTGTGTGCTGTCCCTGCCCCTCTCTGTTTCCCTATAAAACCCCTTACCCTCCGCCATCTTGCTGTCTATGCTCCACGTGTGTTTATGCTCCACATGTGCTGTGCATGTGAGGCCTTCGCCCTCGAGGCATCTCTGCCTCGGGGAGGTCGTTGGCCTCTGCTGCACCATGCGAATAAACATCTTCCATGGACACAATGCATAGACCCTCCTCGCCTCCTTTATCACCGCCGGTTGTGGAAGCAGACGAACCAGAGCTAGCCTTATGGCTCCCCAGCCGGTGAGAGCGCAGTGTCCAGCCCTGGGACAGAGGGTTTGGAGCACTGAGGCGCTGAACCGGGCTGGGTAGAGAAGCTCTAGAGTAAAGTGTGCTGCAACATCCTCTAAACCGCAACAGGGACACAGAGCCTCTACAAGAAACCAACATCTCAGAAGCTCCGTGCTTGTTTCCTTCCCTTCAGATACTTTCTTTCCTGTTCCATTTCTTCTGCAACAGTGTAGCGTGCATCAAGTATACAGTGATTCATTACTTTCTCACTAATAACACAGCATCAATTCCATGGAGATTTCCAAGTTTATTCAAATGACTCTGAGTACAAGCACAACTTAAGACTGAGATGTAATGACACAGCATTATGTTAGAATTCATTTGCTTCATTTCAATTTATGCCAGACACCAGAATTTGAGAACTGATTCACACAGACTAATAGTGACCACCTGGATTTCTTCTTTTATAGCCAGAACTGTAAATATGATTATTCACTCATTTAGTATTTCATCAAAGGCTGATGCCTATTTATTATCTGAAGATAGAACACTAGGGTCTTTATTATGAAGCAAAAATTTATTTGTTTCTAATTATCCATGCACTATAAAAAATAAATACAAATGATAAAGAGGTGTTAAAAATAAGCCTTTTAACCTAACTTTCCTACAGACTATTGATAAAAATTAGATTTAACTGTATTTTTCATTGCCTGGAAAAACTGATTTCAGCTAAGATTTCAAGACCCTATACACTGAAGTTCAGTCATTAAATATTACATTTTCCCAATTTTGTAGTATTTTACAGCAAAGACATGGTCATTGCCAGTGACTTCTAAAGTACGATTAAAACCAAGATTCTATTCCTTGCACAGACTGCTGTATTAGCATACTGCAAAAAACATGCACTGCACTTGTAGCTGAGATAAAAATGCCTCTGGTATAAAGTCAAGAAAATTTAAAGTAAAGTCAGCTGTACATGCTGTAACACACTTTGTCTGAAGCTTCTACACTGGAACACAACACAAATTAACTGTCATGTTTAAGCAATTATCTTCTATCAAAACGATCAAAAAACTAATTTACACAAGAGATACAGTAGATGCATTTCCAATTCTCCCTCTAGCTTCCCCAAGACAGTGCAACTGATCTAAACAAATACAGTCAATCATTTGTGCGTGTATGCAGGGAAAGAGTGTTTTTTAAAATTATTATTTATTCTTAAGTAAATGGAAGAAGTGTGATCTTGCCTGTAAGGAATAGACTGGAATTACAGAAGATGTCAGTGAATGTTTTATGTATAGGGATATCATCCAGATCAATATCCTACTTTTCACTATAAGAATTCTTTTCTCACAGAGAGCTGATAGCACAAATGGATACTACTCAATTTTCCAAACAAGCTTTTCACAGAGTAAAGAGGGAACCAAGTGGAGAGACAAAATTTTATATTCAGGCTCCTGAAACAGAATTTGCCTCTTGGGACCTTGAGCAAGATGTATGCTCCTATCTCACAAACAACAGCATCTAGAACATGAACCATATCAAGTCTGGGCTCCTAATCAAAACATATGAACAAATCCATGCCATTGGGCAAATGGAGAGGGGAGTCAACACCATGGACAACACAAACAGAGGGGAAACAAAATTAATTTTTTCCTGCCTTCAGCCTTTCTAGACACTCTTGTAGATCTACAGCAGTGGAATCTCTCTTCTGCATGCAGTATGTAAATTCCACTGGAATCTATTGCAAATAGCAGTGTCTAATTTTGAAAAGGGACTAAAAAAAGCACAATGTTCAAAAGAACAAAGTCCTTTCATTACTGAAAATATCTCTCCTGGAGATATTAGCTACTTTTCCTCTTCTATTGTTTTTGTTTTCCCTCAACCCGTCGTACATACCATCTCAAAGCCTTGTGTTAGCATTGGTATTGAATCTAGGGCTTCTTGACTAAGAAACAGGATACAATTAATAATTTCTATTCCCAAATTCATAACATTAAGCTATTTGTAAATTATTTCTTTGAAATTGAATCAGGCACCTAAACACTGTCATATGCCAGGCAATAAATACATATATATTTTTTTATTTGCTAGAGATACAACAGGTTTTTGCTTTTTTTTTTTAATCGAATACAAAGCAGCAGCAGGCAGGTCCTTGAACCAATGCTTTCAAATCTGTGAGTAAGCATGCACAGGAGCTTATGCTTTGGACAGACAACAGCACTTCACAGTCTCTAAGACGTTCCCTCGGCCCTTGAGGCTGTTTGAAGAAAGATGTACCTGGAACCATCTCATGATGGTTCTGGGAAAATAACAGGTGAAGTTTGATAGACTTCTTAGAATCCTTCACACTTCAGTAACCAAATACATAGCAAATCAGTTATGACAATCCGCTGTTAACTTTCACTACGTTCCCCAAATACAGAGGCTGAATTTTGAAACTGGATCAATACTTACACCACCTTACAAATCAGGTTAATTAGTAAAAATGCTGCAAGGTATTCTTTAAAGCAGTTCTGAGGAACAAACTTAGTATTTGTTACCCAATGTGAATGAATCCTCTGGTTGCAAATACTGATGATGGTTAATGGAAGTATTGCATTGTTAGAAGAGTCTGCAGAGTACATGCATAAAAAAGAATCAATGTTGCAAACAAAAAGCCAATAAAAATCTGAGCAAAGACAACTGAAGTCAATTGTACATTTTATATATTCTTTAATTAGGACCTGGGATTTGCAAATTAACAGCACCTGCATGTCAATCCCTGTCATCTTCTAAACCAGAAAGGTGTGTATGTATTTCTGTAACAGGATTAAGATGAGTTCTCATGAAACCTTATGCAAGAGCAGCAACCCTGTGTTCTGCTGCTTCCAGCCAGGTGTGTGCCTCCCCTGCCCCATCATCCCAAAATTCAGGGAGTTCCTGTTGCCAGAGCTCACCTGAGTTAAATACTCCCTTGCACCAAGTCATTTTAAAGGTGGGTCCATTCCCCTGCCTGCACCTTCATTCAGCCCCTCTAACGCTCAGGCAGGCAGGCGCAGGTAGGGACTCAGAGTGCTCATGAAACCACGATCCTCATCCCATATCCTGGCTTCATCATCTGAATCCAGCAAGCCTTACACAGTGATTCCACATCTGGAAACTGTTCCTGATGCAACTGTCACTTTTCGCTGAAATACTCATCATCTCCCTACAAGAGCCCCATAAAAATTTAAGGACGACAGACAAGCATTGCTCTTTCTTGTCTATTCCTGCTCTTCTCCCATACCGGCAACCTCAAGCATTTACCAGCAACATTCAGGTACATAAGTCTGGTTTCCATACAAAAATCGATTTGGAGTCTTGGTAGCTAGATTTCTACTGTTTATTTCTCATTCTGCTCTTTGCAGCCAGAGTTAGGAATAACTACCAAAGGCATTTAATCTCTGCTGATACAAGAAGGAAAATGTCATATTATCATACTGGTCTGAAATTTGGATCTTGTGGAGAATGCAAAATACAAATTCAGTCAAGGGTAGGGAAGCTGAACAGGACAGTAATTGTTGACACACATATACATATATGTTTGCCACACAAATCTGAATGCAGGGGTGAAAAGCAGGAGATGAAGGAAATAAAGAATTAATCAATTACTGCCCAGGAAAAAAGTGTACCTTGGGAATAGGGGCTACAGAAAACAAGCTCACTAAACCTGCCAGCAACTATCTAAATATATATATTTTTTCCCCCAAGGTAAGACAGTATTATAGGCTTTCTCCTTGCTGAAAGGCCGCTAGCAGTTTGGAGCAATGAAAACCCTTTGAGAGACAATAGTTGTAAGGCAGAATTACAGAGGCTTGGTGGAGCTGTCCATGATTGATATAAAACTGAACATACTGCTAATAATGTATTTTCAGATCTTATGTGTGTAAATTCATAATGGGAATTCAAGGGGCAGTTTCAAACACACTCAATATTTTTATTACAAATAGGCATAAACACTATGAAGCATGCTCTGGCTGAAAGGCAAGAGTTTTCTTATCTGAAAAGAATATCTCAAGTTATGTTTTATCCTGTCCAGTCACAGTAATTCTTGCAACGACTTCCCTTCCTCTTTTACTAGGGGGAAAAAATCCATGATCTTATTGGATTCTTTAAGGAGAAATGACATTCTGGCTCCATCTGAGTGTTTTAGCTCAATTTTTCCAGAAAAATAATGTTATTATGAGATGACTAAATGCAAAATCATAAAATCTGAATCACGTTGTTCAAGTTCTATCAAATTTTGCAAGATACTAGATGTCTCAGATATGAATTTCACAGAAGTTAAAAACATTACAAAAAATATGACCCAACAGTGACTCTTGAGGGGAAAGCAATCACAGCTTTGTCCCTGTTCCCTTGAAGAAAAGGCAATCTACTATCTAATCAAAATTCAGGTTCTATTTGTTGAAACCACAAGCACGGCATTCCTACTATACCTAAAAACCATTGAGAGAGACTAAAACGAGTAGGACACTTGAGGAACATGGCAGGGAGCTAGAGCACTAATGGTAACTAAAATACACAGGGAATGAACCTAGAAAGAAATTCAGGTTTTAGGTCTACTACTCATGAAATAAATCCATGTTTGTGGAGTATTCCCAAGTCATGGCACCAGAGAAAGAAAACCAAACAAAACTACACTTGGAGGGCAGATACATATAAAGCATACACATACATAATACAAGTCAATACCAATTAAACAAAAGGGATGAAAACCACTGCAACTATTATTGTGACTGGATAGTTTAACTATCTTGGTAGCACGCAATATAGCAACGTAGATTTGTGCTGAGGTCCCTAAACAAAAGACAGAGCATATCTCTTTTCATCAAAATGTCCAAGTAATATGATAAAGACTGAGACAGAACAGTGGAAAAAAACCTTCCACCATTTATACTCCATATATATAGACATTATTTGTATATGTAAACTGTAAGCACACATGCATCCCTTGAAAGACCTGGCTTTCAAAGTAGATTTCATTTTTTTCCATTCCTCTAAGAAGAAAATATCACTGAGAGAAGTCAAAATAAATAGAATAAATTATGGCCCCCAAAATCTAGAGCAGAAACAAATTATTGTTGACTCATATTGTAAATTGCCTGTCCACTACAAGCTTTTAGAGTAATGCAAGAAGGAAAAAAATGTTTTTCAATCATTGCCATCCATCAGCTTGGTAAACAAGTAAAATGTATACTCTGCCATCTGCTAGCTATTAGTCTGTGTAATCACAAAATATCATGTAATGTAATCATAAAAAACACTATTATTACCTACTCTTTCAATTTATAAGCAAATATTTCTATCTGTCAAATGACTTTATGCTAGCATGAGGCTTGAACCTTCTGCACTGCTTACCATCAGTCTAGTCATCAATCTAAGTCTGTCTCTTGTTTGGTCCTCCTGCGTTTGGGAAATGCTCAGCATGGCAGTGCTGTACTTGATCCCAGAAGAAATCACATGAACAGAAGGGGCAGTAAGGGATCCAGCTGTCAAGGACCTGAACCAGTTTAACAGCAATGGCTATGAGAGTCACTGCTCCTGGTCAGATTGGCTTAGATGCAGCCAAGAAGGAAGAGAACTCTCAGTTCTAAAATTATTTTTTTCTGCACCACATTCTATTTACCTTTGATACTTATCTTTAAACATATTTCCATGAGAAAGACCCCCAGAAAAGTTACAATTCCCTCAAATTACATCTGTTAAAGGTATAGTAGAAACAGCTTAAATCTAAAATGCTCAAGTCAGAGGAATAGTTTTTTTTCATGGATTTCCAACCAAAACTATCCATTAGAAAGAAAACAAATTAATAAACTGAATGGGGAAGCTGAAAAATCATACTGAAAACTTTTCAGTGATATGTACTACTAAAATATGTTTAAACAATGGCACTGATCTTATTCCTATATATTTCTCAATAAACTGAAAAGTCTTCCCATAAAAGGACATTCACTATTTTTACTAGCACACAGAATGTGCCAGAATTATACAATAAGACCAATAGCAACAGGAGGTCCAGTTGTCTAGAGCTGACTCACCTATTCCTTATTAACTACTTCTAATTTATGGCAGAAAAACAAAGTATTTTATGACAGAGAAGACTCTACTTAAGCAGATTCTTTTCCCCAGCAGCTAAATGTCAAAACCAAAGGAAATAGTGTAAGTGACACAGAAGCCATTATTTCATCTGTACATGACTCTCACTTGTTCCTGAAGGTGATTCTCTGCCAACTTGAGGGTTAGAATCTGCTCCTGCAGTGACAGAACGAAGTTGAACAGCATACCAGGGGAATACCCACGGTGTTGGTGGCCTACCAGGTGCCACAATAAATTAAAATTGTAACTTTTTAAGGATAGATACACTGTGCTAAGATTGACTTTGAAACTCTGAATGAATATGTCTCTCAAGCTACAGAAATATTTTTTTTCTTTCTTCAGGTCAGAAGTTTCAGGGCTGATTTCTTTGCAAACTTTCAGAAACCTTAATTTACTTTCATGCCTTGGTCAGTAAAATTCTGTCATATTACACAAACATTATCACTACACCTTAAAGACGCAGTCCAGGATCCCAAATCAATTAACAGTGTAATTACACAGCCACAGGGACAGGAGAGAGATTATGCTCTTTAAAACACAAATAAGATGTCCACACTATTGGAAAGAGCAACCCTCTTTGCTTTTTGGGTCAAACACGTGAATCCCTGCAGCAATCAGGACTCTCTCTGAGGCAATAACCACTCAGTCTAGAGTATGGTGCTGCCAATCCAGCTTAGGAGCCCTTTAAGTAACAAAGGTTATCCACAGTACTGAAATAAGGAGCACACTCAACCAGATCCCTCAAACACATCTGTCTCCTAAATCTAAACTTGTCATCCTTCTCCAGGGGTTTGTTAAATATTTCTGCAGTTTGTATGGCTGCTGCAATGGAAAAGAATTAAGAGTTCAAAAATTGCATTTAAAAACTACACTACCCATGCTGCAAGGTGACCATTAAAAAATTATGGAATTAAATTTGTACGATGGCAAGTGCGGTTTCCAATTTAAAGCTAAATATTAATACATAAACTGAGAAATTATCTTTTCATGTCATGCATTTTGATGCAATCTTTAATTACCTGTTTGCTACAGAGTCCATGATTGATAACACAGGAAAACAGTAGCAAGTATTTGCAGGCATCACTCTCATTTTCTCACTTCTCACACAAACTTTGTGTGTCTATTTTATTTGACTTTGATATCTAGATTTATTATATATAGTATTTCTGAAATTTTTAAAATAATGCTGTCCTAAAAAAGTATACATGAATAACAGAAATAAGATAGTGATATCAAGGTGGTTTTCAGTCCAGAAGAGACTTTCATTTCTTAGGACGTGTGCTGTAAGTCTATTCAACTTGACCACTAATGCCACTATCTTTTTATCAGTGACTGAAAATTTAAAGGAAGTCTCCAAAAGCATTTCCTTTTTTCTGGATGAATTCTGTAATTATGCCATGTAGTGTATGACACAAGCAAGGGAATTTAGCGATTCACAGAAACTGAAGAAGACTTCAGTAAATGCACAATATTTTTCAGTTAGACAGTCAAAAAGAGAGAAAAAAGTTTGGGGGGGAAGACCAAGGGGGGGAAATTACAAAACAAAAATAAACAAAAAACCACAAACAAACCAAAAAACCCAACAACCAACCAGACCTTCTGGACTATCTCAATTCAATTTCCCTCTGCAAAATTTTAAAACAGGCTCTTTGCCCAAACATTAAAGGCACATACCTCTGTCCCCCTTATAACACATGAGGAAGAGGGAACGTCCCAAGAGAAGGACATACGATTATGTTCAACTAGAGAAGTTTGACTTACTTTAACCATATGCTGTACAGTAAATTCATTAAAAAGTTTGCTATCACCAATTCTATACTTTTTCAGAAAAACTTATTTATTAATTCTTTACCATACATCTTATTTAGTCAACCTACATATTTGTTTTTAGAATTCATTAACTTCTGGTCACTTCAGAATTTCTAACATCAACTCCACAGCATTTCTAGCCTTTGCTGGTGGCTGTAAAAAGAATGCAGAAAAATGCTTGCTTGGCCATTTTCCTGCTGCATTAATACAGAGGGAAATTTACCTCTGTCAATAGTTGACAGGATAAACTGTCAGCACTCAAACTAAATACGTTTACTAGGCTAACAAGACAGTGATTCTCTGAACAGTGGCAGCAGAGAGGAGCACTGCTCTACCACCTAATGATACAAACTTGACCTCAACAAAAACAGCTGCTCCATCTGCCAAACTAGCCAGAGTGAGCTTAGGCAAGTGCAAGCAACACAACCCAGTCCTGCACCAAGTCAGAATTGTATGGATGGAATGGTGTGGAGAGGTAGCATGCAAGTCAACATAAAAACTGCTTATGGGAAGTAAAAAAAAAAACCCAGCAGAGTGAATTACTATCGATTCAGAATTGTACATTGATCTTGTACTAGGGTACTGGATATTCCAGTGATTGATTTGCTGTACTGTTAAACCATAACATATTTTGAAGACAAGGAAACAGAGGTACTTGACTGAAGAGATGGAAAGTGGGATGCAACGTGCGGAGCTCAGCCACCACACAGAGCTGCAGAGAAGTTCCAGCAGCAAACTGGAGGGCAAGTCATCAATGCCACAGCTGAAGGGCAGGTGTCAAGGAGTAAGATGAAGTAAATGTAGCTAGAACTCTGCGTTCTCCTTCCCACACTGCCAAGTGAATAAATTTATTACTTTTTACACACAAAAAGAAAACATAACTTAATTGCCACTTGACAATGTTATCTGCCATAAATATCAAAGTACATGCATTTTCTAAGAAAGAAAAAGCAGCATAACCAGAAAGTAAATTATAGCTATTAATTCCCCACCCAAACTTCTGACGTTATCCATTATATGCAATTCTATTATGGTTATGAGTTCATAAAAAGCAGATATCGCTAAAGCAGCCCACTATTTTCAAATGACAGTTCTGCCTCTTGAGATATCAGCTGGGGGGAAGTTAATAATCCAAGTGGAGTTCAATTTCTTACATTGCAGTCAACATTTTAACTCTCCATAACAAATGGCCAAACAAGATTTTAACTCTATAACAAATTACTATGCAACATTTTAACAACCAATAATAAATGATTGTGCAACACAACAATAAAGTATCTTCCCTTGCTTTAGATGACTAAATAACCAAGATGAATGTTGAAGAATGAATGATGAATGCAAGATGAAGATGAATGCAAGACCAGCACACCTATTCATGTTTTCAGGAAACATCGTAATAAAAACAAAATTATGCACAAACTGAAGATTTAGTTGCATTTCTAATGTATATCTTTTAGATACAAGGAATACTATATTATCAGGAAAAAGTATTGCTAGTCAGCATTTCAGATGCAATTAAGTATTTAGTAAAAGTTTAGGTAATAGTGTACTTACTATGACTATCTAAAGGAAAAAACTTAACATACAGCTAGATCTTAAAATCATCAACTGGTTTTGTTAACTACACATACTCCACCTTTCTCAGCCTGGAGTCACATACCTGATTGGAGGCCTGCATGTATTAGATTTCCCTTTAACACTATGTATGAACAGATACATACTTATGCACGTGAAAAAAATAAAGATCAATAGGAGACTAGCAGCAGGATTATTACAAATACATAAGGTCCTGCAGCTATCAGAAAGGTGTATCTGTGGATTCTCAGGAGCCCAAATATGTACCCAAAGATATATTTTGGAAAAGACATACCAGACAGACTACATAAACACCTCCTCTCTCAATGCTTTCATCGTAATTCACACAGACAGCACCCTAGACTTTCAAAGACATTTGCTGTGAGATATCAAGTAAACTAACTTTTCATTCCTGAATATACCATTGGCAGCAGTGACAGCTTTAGTTCTTTACACTTCATTAGCATTGCAGTTGAGTCCCTTTCTTCAAAAGATAGTAATGCTCATACAGAAAGAAAAATAATTTTCAGAGATGTGAAAGGTGATAAAACTTTATGGATAACTTTATCGATACTCAACCACCTATATAATTTTCAAACTCCCTGATTAGCTAGAGGTTTACATGAGAAAAACCCTACACCTTCCCACTTTTATTTTCTCTTCACATAACAGCAATTTCATGTTTTAACTAGGTTATCAACTACTTTCAGATCCTATATTCTATAGAGTCTACATTCTCTTGGGAATATTACAATTCTCTAGCTATTGTGTACAGCTTGATGTACACATTACAACACTCCTTTTTCTGAAAATAATAGAGCTCTATTGAGATAGGTGCAAAAACCAGACAGATGCAAGTTCTTCATCTCAGCATTAGCCAAGAATGAGGACTCTCACCACACGCTGGAGAAACAAAAAGTAAAATGTATGTGAACTGTGTTATAAGGTAACAGAACTTACAACACACTCCCTGGCAGCTATGATATATCAAAACAGATGCCAACAAGTAAAATCCTAACACTGATTTAAAAGCAATTCAGTACTCTTAGAGGGCATCAGTTAAAAGCTCTAGATCAAAACCAAACAGGTTTGGTATGTTCAATTAATCTGCATCTTACCCAGAAGTAAAAAATGAGGCACCCAAGTCAGCATCAGAATCCAAAATCTGCACAATACACTGCAAACCCCTTCCTGCAGCTTCATAATGAGAATGGTTTAAGGCTGGAACTGCCTGCTGAGAGAGGCTGTGAAATCTTCATCCTTGGGGATTTTCTGAGCTTGGCTTAACAACACCCTCAACCATCTGACCCCACTTTGAAGGAAGCCCTGCTGGACTAGATGACCTGGAGAATACCCTTACAACTGCAATTATTCCCCAATTTACCTTATCAAACACTGGAGAACCCCTTAATGAGACACTAACAAAAACTGATAGAACTACAAAATGCACATTCATGACCTGAATTATCAGTTTCCCAAACAAAACAAAACAAAAAAATTATATACTACCTTGAAAAGGTGATTACTGGTCAAAAATCAGATGGAATAGCTTCCAGTGAACTAACAGAGATGCACTATTTTGACAGAGTTAACAACAAAGGACTGCAGGTCCCAGCAGCTTAAGGCTCTGAAGAGACTTTGGCACAGTCCCTCTCCTTGGCCTCACTGGTAAACATCCCCATCCTTCCCATAAATTAGGCATTGCAGTAGAGATGATTAAAACTCCAAGTAAGTCTGACCTCATGAAATCCTGCTCACTGTGTGTCCAATGCTCCACATTGCACAGGGCTCCAAAACCTGAAAGCATTCTAGATTAATCAGTCAGACCACGAGGAAAATGAGTGAAAAGGACAGCACCAAAACACCGTGATTCCAGATTTTAACTTCAGATGATGTTAAAACAAACACATGCACATGTAAACAAAACTGTAAAGGCAAACTCATTTCCCTGCCTCAGTTTCCTCACTAGCAAGAACAAACTGCTCAAGCCAAAGCTATTTTGCATATCCAGGCTTCTCTTAGCATAGCTTTTTCTTGTCCTAAGGGAATTTCTCATCTCCCTTGAGACCATGTCCTTTCTCCAGGTATTTCCCAGTGCTTTGGGAAATACTGCTCCCATTAGAATTCTTAGTTCACTTTGCATGATGACGTGGAGATCAGACTCAAAAATGTCTTCCAAACCTCTTAAAAGATGAAGAACTGCTTCTGAGTTCAAATGTCTAGCCAGAAGCTATTCCTTTGCAAACCATGCTCCTTTTAATAGTAATTTTTAAAAAGACAAACATTAACATCATTATTAAGCCTACGCCAGTGGAAAATTTTGCACCCCATCGCTTGTGTGTTTTATTTCCTGTGGTGTTTTCAGCTCAACATTTATACATTTTCCACAGCCTGGTATTAAACAGAATCAATACACAGAAGACATCAGATTACCTGACACATCACAGCATCCTTTCAGCCACACACTGATGAGAATTACAAGTACATTGGATCCTAATGAAGTTAATGAAATTTTGTAACAATTTAAATCAAAGTCACTACATCTTCTGTCCACCCCTTTGCCATGTCCACGGTGCTCCTCCTTTGCTCTGACATTTCAATGATTGCAAGGTGCACCATTTCAGAAAGAAATAACAATACTGGAGGAAATAAGAGCAGCGTACAGCTAATATTTGCTCTGTGCAGCTTTCTGAACCAGCTTTGATTTGCTTTATATAAGCACCAGAAAGGACACAAGAAAACAGTGCACCACTGCCTTACTTTTGCTTAAGCAGCAGAACACCAACCTCACAAATGTGAGTTACAGTTAAAACAAAAGCCAAATACACCTTTTGTTTTCCAAAGCAGAAGAATTCTATGCATCTGTATCAGCATCTCCTCCCTGAAACACAAAATCATTGAATGTACTATGCCTCCCTGATTTTAAGTTTTTATGTAAGTATTTATTGACTTCCTAAACTACAATTTTTGGGTTGAATTTCAAAGCAGTTGTTCTTTCCAAATTGAATTGAAAGTTTTTTAAGCACTTGGTTTACCCTTGTAAGTGGAGGTCAGGAAAAAAAAAACAACCAAATTTATTTTATCCATTACAGAGCCGAACAGAATGAATGTCTGTAGTCTAAGACACAAGAGTAGAGTTTTTTCTGAAATCTCTAATTCTTCTGCAGCTTATTTTTTGAGTATTTTTCAAACAGATTTTTAAAAAGGAAACTTTAAAAGGTTAATGTCAATCCCATTATTTCAAATAGCCTTTACACAACTTAAGAATGTAAGACATTCAGTGTTGCCCAGGAATCCAATTAGACTCCAAATCAGAATACCCAAATTACAAAAGCACCATAAAACCTACTGTGCTGCTGCTAACAGCATGCTAGATGATCATGTTTGCTATGCATTTTAGGAAAAGTTAATTCTCATCTAGTTTATATTGTACTGTAGTCTGATTCCACCTCCCCTGCCCACAACCTAGCTTGCACAGATATTCTTCTTTACAACAGTACAACTGTGAAGTCCCAATTAGACAGAATAAATCTGCATGTGATATTTTAGCCCATTCAAAATATTGAAATAATTCTTTGAAGTACTGTGCAGCACCATATGGTATTTTATCCAGTTTCATCATTTGTACAGAATAGCTTGCAGTGATTTGTTACACAATATTCTGAAATACTCTGCAGCTGTATTCTGCAGGACTAGGAGCTTTCTCTTTTTTTCTTTACTTATTAGAATCTCAGGGATGCTTTAAAAACCTTAGCAGAAGATCCACTTATAAGGTAACAGGTTCCTGATAAATAAGCTTCTATCCAAGAGGGAAACTGATGGAAAACAAACTGTTAAAAATGAAGGTGCTCAAAATCAATTTTTCTATTTCTCTTTAGATACCTATAGCTCTTAGAATAATAGAAATCTTGCACTTAAGGAGATGGGTATCACCTAGAGATATTAGCATGCCTGGGACTATGTGCAAACTTAATTTCATTAAAAGCAAGGTCTGTTACATTTCCCACCAGCAGCACTTTCTTCATTAAGAAGAGCAGTCAATTACTTGTATTTGTTTGAGCATTCAATGCACATTGGATGCATGTGTTCAACTGCCTTTATTTTTTAAAAAAGATGAACCTAACAGAAGCTCAATGTGATACATCAACAACAATGGATTCATTAACAATCTTCATGAAAAAATCACTTTTTATGTACTCACACAACAAAGGGAATTGTTTCTGCTCCAGCCCATTCACTTAGCCTTTCTATTGCTGCCTTTACAAACAGAAGTCTGAAATTCCTTTCAGGAGCCCTCTGGAGTGGAACGTTCTATATTGCTATTACCAGGCATCCCTGCATGCTGCTGCACGCCACCTCCAAAATGCTATGCACCTTTTTCCTTAAATACAAACTGAAAGTGCTTGGCACCATGCAAAAATACCTGACATGTCCTAAACCCACCTTTTTTAGACTTCAGTTATTCTTTTCATCAGTGTGCACTGTCAGAATTTACGGTCAGTGTGATTTGCAAGCCGTGAGGATGTTGTGGTTGGTGTGGCAGACAGAGCTGGGCAGGTTGGCAGCTGCAGGTAAAGCAGTACCACTGCCCAACCTCTGTGCCTCTCCCCCGTGCTTGATGACAATTACTCACAGGAGCAACGGAAGCAGATGCACCAAAGCAAAGCTACCCCATTTCCCAGTGCAACATATTAATTCACTGTGTTAGAAATTTCCCAAAATATCACTGAATGAAAATCCTTCCTTGATTGTAATGTAGTCAGTCAGACCCTACACCATATGCTGTAATTACTAAATCATTCTGTAATCACAGATAAAAATAATTTTGGACACTTTTATTAATACTTTTAACAAAACACAGATGAAAACAAAAAGAAAAGTCAATACTGGTGAATATACATTGTTAGAATATAGTTTAAAAGAAGCCATCTAAGCACTGCCTATGCAAGTTGCAGATAACAGAGCCTTATCAACAAGCTGGCAAGGATACTGGGAAAATGCTATTTAAAGACAACATAGGATCCTAGAATATTAGCTGTAAATGCATAAAGTGAGTGAAAAAAAAGTTTACCAACCTTACCAAAGGAATCTGAGATAAAGCAGGAAGGACAGAACACAGTTTCAGGTATTTTTATGATTTTGTTCAAACTGTCCAACATTCCACAAATTAATCCAAACCCCACACTCCCTCTTTATTAGTATGCTGTACTTGCATTACCACGTGCTTATTCTAATAGTAACCTAACTGTGCACACAGCCATGTATGTAAGTGTGGTTACATTTTCTAGTGGTATGAGTCCTTTGTGGCTACCAACCAAGCAATGAATTTTATTACTATAGTGATAAAGCTCATGTATGAATCTTACAAAAGATGAATGACCTCTTTTTTCCTCAAAGGGGAGTTCTACTGTTACAAGAGTGATGGCTGGCAAAATAATTATGCCATCAAAAGACTTCACTGATTCAGCTGGAATTCAAGATCTGTCAGTAATGCTGCTCACAAACATTACTGCAAATACTTATGATCCTGGCAAAAATGGTATTAGAAGACTATGACAGTTTTCCATATAGATAATATTCCAGAGCTAATCTGAAGTTAAAAAAAGAAATAAATATGATTCACCTGTTCCAAAGTGAAATTTGAGGTTTATGTAAAAGGATTTATTTGTATACTGGCATCAAAAATTGTTAGATCTCTAAAAACCTACATCTGGGGAGGTATCCAACAAGCATTATAAATAGCAACAATACTTGTTTTAAATGGATTGCACATTTAAGCCTTGAAATGTAACAGTTAAAACCTGTAATAAAATACCATGCATTAGTTCTTCTATGATAGAACTTATAATAATGACAAATTCTACCACGCACAGTAGTCTTGTGTACTTGGAATAGTATTTCCAAGGAACACTTGTGTAGAGATTTAAGTTACAACCACTGAACATTCCCAAATTAAAGAAATGCTCACAATGGTGTTGCAAACAAATAAGAAACCCACGTGGCAGTTACTTACAATGAAACATAAAATATCCCCCCCAATTTACAAGTACAAAAAGACTCAGTTATAAGTGAAAATACCACATACAACTAAGCAGAATGCTAAAAAGCTACTTTACATGCATTATTAACAGCAATATTCAGCTATTTAGCATTAAAGAATAACAACACCAAACCCTCCCTTGGAGGTGATTATTTCTATTGTTGATAGGTCAATAACTGAGATTTCAGAAGTTAACCTCTGACTAAAAAGATATCAAGTCTTTTTAGGTCATGGGGTCCTACATGAGGTCTGTGAGAAGAAAGCATAAAAGTCCTAAAATAACAAGCACACACACAGGTTTCTCTTAATTTGCCCTGTTGGATTCCCATAATAAGTGCTTAATAGCTCCAACCCCAGAGCAACTCTGCAGTCATCAACAAGACCATTTACCACATGATTTAACAAACGTGTTTCCAAGATTTTCACTTACATGTGCTACGCAGAATTGGAATAGAAATTAATGTAGGGCAATTTATGAGTAATAATATTCTTGCATTCGCAGTTCTCTGCATATCAGATCCGAGGAAGAATCTCAGTGTCCCAGAGGCAGACACACAACTCTCACAGTACCACCCTCTTCCTCTCCATTTACTGTGCTATGAGCAACCAGTCCAGGATTGCACCCTTTCTTTCTTCCAGACCAGGATTTGGGTTTGAAGAAAGACAATGAAAAAAGTGACAAAAAATGTAGTCTCATTCACATAAACCCATGGTGAAATTCACACTGTTAGCAATATCCACATGAAATATGCAGCCACCTTTCATAAAACGTGTTTTTCCTACCCCAGATTACTGTGTCTGTCTGGGAACTGGAGCACCATGCAGACTTCTGAGTAACAGCTCAGCTAATCGTCAGCTTTGCCTTCCTCTCTGTACCACCACCAGCTAAGCATTCCAAACAGCAGGAAGCACAAATGTAAGGCAGTGTGCTAGCTGAAATCAGAGATACCCAAAAGATTGCAGAAACTATTTAAACCAATGGATCAACACTATTTCCCAGCTCTCCCACTCACACCATATTTTCCAAAAACTTGTATGGGTGGATGGACCACCATGCAGACTGAGAGGTGAGGGTAGGAATCCATTTTAATGGCCTCTCTCCTCCACCATCCTCTCCACACTTAACAATCCCTATAAATTAAGTCTATCCACATAGCTCTGGTGTGATCATACCACTCCTTAAAGGAAGTAGAGTACTCCAACAGAGGACACACAACCCTAGCTGAAGTCTTAGCAGTACTGATTACCTTACAGATCTTGCAACCTAAACTTCAGCTCAACCTTGAGGTTGCTTACATTTTTTTAACCCTCTCCCTCAGCTCTAAGGCAATGGGATCTACTCTAACCTCACATATTTTTATTTACTGAAATGGCAGTCATGGTCAGTACATGCTCACCACCCCAGACTTACTTAGTTTATTCCTCCAGCCCATCAGCAGTAATTTAAATATATCCAATTAAATGTGTCCACACAGAATGATGGTCTACTACTCCATGTGTTTTCTGAAGAGCAAAACTGTCTCTTTTGACAGACTGAATGTCAATCGATTTTGTTAAAATTATTTCGTTCTAACCTTATTCTAAAGGACTGATGACTAAGTACAAAAAGACTTACAGTCTTTTCCATGATCTCATAGAAACAAACAAAAAAATATTCCGTGGAGTTGGAGGTCACCATACAAGACCTAACTTGATACAACCTTCTGTGTAGGCAATGAATTGCTGATAGTTAACTTTGTAAACAGAGTTCTCCAAGCAGTGCTAAATCTACCTGGCACAGTTTCTGCTAGAGAGGAAAGTAGCTGTTTATTTCACGAGGAGTCATCAGAAGTCTTTAAAAACCCACACTGTCCAAAAGAACACAAAATGGAAGAAATTTAGACTGGCGTTGTCTTCCCACATGCCCAGAAAACCCACGCAAACCTTCAACCCTAATTTGTATTTTAGACATATTCTCATCATCATCTTGACATGTGTGCTTCTAGAAACAGCAGAAACAATTTTGCCTTGGTTAATTTTTAGTCTTTAGTCTTTACATCATCTTCCACAACTTTTCAAAGACCCCTCATTACAGCACTGAAATATTCATAACTAGAAGGACAAAAGAAAAAGCACCAACAGAAACCAGACATGATTTCCATCTTCTCCTCTTAAAACACAAGAAAAAAAAAGTGATCAAGCAGGAGAAGCAGGAGAAGCAGGAGAAGCAGGAGAGAGGAAGCTACAGCTTAACATCAATTAATTTGTTTCCAGAGAAATAATAGAAATAAACAGTGCAAGATGGATAAACGACTGAGCTGCCATCTGCTTCTGTACTCAGCAGCACTTCGAAAACACAGCTACTACAGTGAAGTGTTTTGCAAACACTGCAGCAAAGAGGACAATATATAAACTGAGGGGAGTGAGGCAACAAAGCAGAACTTTGATATCCACTTATCTGTAGGAGTTTGTAACATATGTCACCTTTCTAATCCCAAAGCGGAGAATCTCTTCAGATAATGTAAGTGCCATGTGTGTTCTGGATCTGCACCTTCCTCTTTCATCCTCCTACACCTGCTGATATGCACAACTACTCACACAGCATATTTATGTAGCCCAGAAACATTGCTACTACCTCAGTAGAGTAACATACCCCTGCACAGAGAAATATCTATGATTCTGGTTCCAATTTCCTAAAAATACAACTAATCTGACCACAAACAGACAAATACAACAGATTAATTATGGACTAGAGAAATGTAAACACTAGCTTTTGAATTTTTTAGAAGTATTTTCCAGCTACTTTTATGACATAGATAACGTGTAGTAAATTAGTTAATAATCTAACTATATATATAGCTTTATATATATCTAAAACTATACATATATACGTATACAAATCTGTAACTATCTGACTATACTGACTATCCAAAGATGCAATTTCAAAAATTTATCATTCCAGGTACAAATTTCACTCAACTGGCTTAATGACTGATATATAAGAAAACTATCAACATTTTATTCACCCATCAGTTTCTCACAAATTGCAATTGCCCAAGAAACAACTTTTGTAACTTTAAGCACATCACAGTTATGCACATGGGCTCATATTTCTTGCCACTTTCTGCTTCCTGCCCCCAAGGGATGACACCAAGAAATCCTAACACTTCAGAAGTTATGAAACATTGCTGAATTAGCAGCATCACAGTGCAACAAACATACGCAAGTGCACACACACACACACACACACAAAAATTACATTTAAATTAAATTTCAAGGTCCTCTTAAAAAAATTTTTAAAAAAATCAACGGAAGGTATACCATGTTAAAAAGAAAAAAAAAAAGAAAAAAGTGAAAAGCAGAAAAGAGCTAAGAAAAAAATCTTAGCATATACAAGTACAGCCAGCAGGAATACAACAGAACACACTAGATTTCTTTTGCCTGTTATAGGTGCTCATATGCATCAGAACCTCTACACCTCTCACGCAGAGCTCCTTTTTCACACACCTCTTCTCAGGTTCTGGTGAAACAACTCTCCTGCTTTGTGTTTGTTTTCACATAAAATATGTGAATACTGGACTTTTAGCCAAACATGCAGATAACTTCTACAACTGACATTCAACTTAATGACTCATTTTATCTCAAGTTTTGACAACTATAAGAATTTCCATTTCTGAATTGTGCTTCTTCAGTTTTTGTGAGGGAGTAGCGCTGGACTTTCCCTCTAATTTTTTTAGGTAAACTATGAAGAAGAATCCTGTTAAAATGTCTGATTCAAAAACAATGACAATTTCTAGACAAGAAAAAAAATTTCACATTTTATTTTTGATCAAAATAATCAATCTAACAGAAGAATTAACTTTCAATTCAAGTTATTCTTTCCTGAAGAGTTAAAATAAAAAGAAGTGTCTCAGGTACTTCAGTCACTGATGATTTAAGGTCACATTTACAATGTGTACAGCTCTTGAAAGCAAAATAGGCAGAGAAAAGAAATCCATCCAAATAATCAGGTGTCATAATGCTAACTTGATACTCAAAAATTTCACCAAATGAGTTATCTTAGAACCTTTCAGTTTAACTGCAGCTAGCACTATATGAATATAGCTGTGCCCATGAAAACTTCTAAAATTACTCTAAAATTATCCTTTTAGCCAAAGTTCTCAAGATAAAGCTTCTTGGAATTAAGCAAGTACAGTAACTAAAAGATTAACAAATTTTGGGTTCACGAATTGGTATGGGAAAGCATTAGTTGTTACAGAAAAAAGTATTTCCCAGCATATGTCAACCTTGAAAAAGCTAAGTGCTGAGAGGTCATCTTAAGGTCAATGTAAACCTCCTTCTCTACACTGCAAAACAGGAGAAACAAAGCTCCCAGGCTCTCCTGTGACAGACAGCTAGGGCTATCAAAGAGACATCTGCAGCTTTCTTAACAAAGACACCGATCTAAATCAAACACTCCTGGATGCAAATGGAGCATTAAGTCAGATGACTTATGGAGAAGTTCTAAATTTATCATGGAAAGATAGCAGCAGCTTAATTAAGGCTGTTATCAGCTTCCACTGTGAATATTTGCTATCAGCTCTCCAGTTCTCACCTCAGACATACGACTTGATTTAGCAACTAATACACATTAGAGACAGAGTTCAGTACTTATAGGAAGGTTACGTACAAATACACGTCAGATTCCAATTTTCCTATCTTTTACCATGAATTACTTGTTTCTTCAAGTAGATTTGCACAAAAAAGAATTATTTTAATTAAAGAACACTGCTTTTGATAGTTTAGCTGGTGCTTCTCATGACCTAAAAAGGAACATTTAGTTCACGAGGCATTCACTGATAGCTACACAGGTTTGTTTTACTAATTTAACTCCAAAGATTTTCAATAAGGAGAACCAAGCACTGCATTTGCAAACACCTCACCTTTTATGAGGTTACAAGGGGTCATGAAAATTGCTACTGGATCTTTCTGTACTGAGATTTACGTAAGCTGTTCCTTTGTTCTGCAGATAACTAAGCTCTGTGTGTGAGCAATATTCTGTCTTGAACATTGGCAGTGCACACATAATTGCTAACCTGCTTCCTTGAGTTGAAGCTCATTTTATCCTTGCAGTTGGCCCTTTCTCCACGTTTTCTGCTTCATCTTCCTTGCAAAAAAATCCAGATGTTTTCAAAACCAGATTACAATTTAATAATATTTGCGCAATTTTTAAAAGTGTTCAGAAAGTCTGACTACAAAAAAAAGGGCACCTGGAAAATGACTGAGATTTCACCTCTTCAATAGCATTTTTGCACCCACTTTTTGCAACACATGAATTTAGCCTCTGAAGAGCCAGTAGGCTGCACAAGGCAATAAAAAAAGGTAAGTACTACAACGCCATCACAAAATTATCATTACTTGGAAACCAGACGTGATGTCCCAAGGTGACACTGAAAGTAAAAAGTCAATGGCAGATGTGGCCTGTTCTATCATAGCCCTGCTGTCAGCAGATTCTCTCTAGGAGTAAAGAAACGACGGTGATGTATTATTGCCAACCACGCTCCTTACAAAAAGCAAGCCCCAATCCTTCAAGGTGATCTATGAAGCCAGAGATGCTTTAAGGGAGTATACACGTTCTTCTTGCACTGAAAAATTAACATGCATGAGATCACACTGCAGTCACACGCTTCTTGTAATGTTCTTTGCTGATAATCTTTTAACAATTTTAAAGCTTCCAAGAGAATATGGGTGTTCATCATTAGCTTTATCAACTGTTTATCACTGGTTTTGAAGTGTAGCAGTTAAAAACAGACAAAACAAGCATGACAGAAACCATGAGGAGGAAAGGAAAAGAAGAGCTTTTAGGACAAAACCAAACCAAAGTACTTTTCAAGACACAGCTAAAGCTACCAAGTGAAGATTGAATACTTGCTCATCGCATCTTTTACAGATCCCTAAAGGAAACAATTTACCACTGTCAAACAACACTAAGCAGTCGATGTTAACATCTATATTTAGGCTAACTCTTTTAATTATAAAAGATGATGGCCTTTTTTTTCCCCTGAAATCATCTAACTAATTCATTTTCTGGAGAAGGTTCTTATTACTCAATAGGGTGAAAGTAGTAACATGCCTTTGCCAAGTGAAATTATCACCATATTGGTCAAAGTCAGAAACTTCCCAAAGCATTCTTCTTCTGTCATCTGCCACACCAGAAAAATTAGTGAACTAATGACAATAATAGCTTAATGTGGTCCTGCCAACACAAGGCAGGTCCCATACTGATTTCATGGGAAATAACAGTGATGTACAGGAAACCTTGAGAGACAAATTTCCTAAAGGCAATAACAAGTCCTTGCTATCCTTGGTAACTTTCACAACATCTGGCTCATGATACCTATAAATCACCTTTAAGCAGAAAGCCCCACAAACCAGCCTAAACCTCAGATCCAGAAGACCCTATACCACAGAACAACAGCCTCCCCCTGTTAGTGCCTTATATATGCAGCCCCACATTGAAAATATTCTTTAAAGCTTCACAGTGATGCCTCATTGTAATTACAGCCGTACAAAACAGAACCCATTGATATCCTGTGCTCCCCAGACCACCCGTGTCAGAAACAAAGCCCTGGGGCTTCACATATGCACAACTACCCAGCAAGACAAGCACTGCAGGCTGCAGCCTGCCCAGAGGAGTTAGAATGGACACAGATTCCTATGCAGTCCTGCTGCCTTGAGCACAAGTACTATCATGCATCTGCATTTATATGTTAAAAAAAACCCAGAAATTCTTAGGTACATGAAACTTCTACCACAGTTCCCCACGCAGTCTGAGAGAACTACACGAGTGGTTTTATGCTGCATTGCTTTGTGCAGCCAAAATGAGGATGGATTCAAACCATTGTTGAACACTGTTATGTCCTGATCTCACTCTTTTTTGAGGGTTAAACTGGAGATGCCATAAACCAGTACCTGGAAGTTACAGAATTACACAGAATTGTTACAACTCTACCTGAAGTCATGTAGTTTTTTTTTTGCTTTATTTCAAGTTTTAGATAAGTCAGAATATATGTGAAGACTCAATATATTACTGGAGTATTTAAGAACTTTTATATGGACACAAATAAAAGCCATCCTGGTGAGCCCAAATGACCTGGGGGAAAAAAAAAATCTCTTTGATGCTTAAAAATCTTTCCAAAATCTTTGAGTTTTCATGCAAACAAGGGAAAACAAAGGAATTAAACCATGTATTCCACAGAACATTACAGTAAAGACCAAAAACATATATTTCTTCATTTCTGTACTCTGACATCTCTTCTTACATTCTCTGCAAATACAGCACATCTCAGCAAGATATTTAACCAGGCTAAAAGACACCCTGATTGAAGTTTTGAGAACAAAAGCAGGCTAAAAACATGTTCCACTTTGTATTAAAAACATTCACTTCTGCATTGTCTTATGCAATTCATAACAAATTAAAAAAAAAACAAACAAATTTTTAAGATAGAGAAAATTTCCATTATGTGTGTCTAACATTGGGGTTTTTTTTAAATTAAAAATAGCTTATTTAATTTTCAGTCTGTTTAATGAATCCCATCAGTTATTCATACATTCTTTATCATTCAGTTTGGCTATAAATCAAAGTTATGCTTGAGAACAACAAGGACAAAAAGCAAGAAGGATCAGGAGTACAGTTAGATTTTCTTACACTAACAACTATCATAAATTATTTACTGAACTTCAAAGCTATGGAACTGGTGATGAATATGGTGGGAAAAATAAGATGTGTTTGTTTACCATCAATTATTTATGACATATGATTTACAGTATAAGATGAAGAAAATAATAAAAATGTATTGTGCTCATTTCATTAAAATTTACTGGTCTTTATATCCATTCAGAAATTATGAATGGATTATTTCGTAACTTTTTAATAACAAGAGATGCAAACAACCTGACATGTTAAGAAAAAAAAAAGGATTAAATCCATACTTTGCAGTGAGAAACTTACATCTGTATATGCAAAACATTACTCAAGACTAGGGAAAATGAAATCTTGAATCAAAACAAACTACTTATATAAGCCAACTCAAGCAATAAAACATTTAGAACCTAGAATACAAATGACAGCTGAACTAAATTCAGTTCCAAACCAGACAGATCAAAGAATTAACGCGTCAGTCCCTCTAAGCAAAGCAGGAGCCAAACCAGCTGAGCAGTTAAAGGTCCAGATTTTCTTCTGCTTGGATGTAAATCTGGGATGCCCAACTGTATGGCATGATAGCTGCTGTTTTTAATGTGCCTTAGGTCAGGCGTGGTAAACTTCACACTTCTAACCAGTGCTGTTTGTAATAGATTGGATGAAACACGTTTACAAAAGAATCAATAAATGTAAAGACTGGAAAGAATTAGAGAGGCTTGCAGTCTTGTACCTATTGTCTGGGGGAATTAGATGTCAGTTTGAGCACTAAAACTCCAACAAAGGTTTCCTAGTTTTAATTTACTAGAACACATAATGGGCTATGTAGACGCTGGGAACCACTAGTCTATCCAAATATATTACTTAACAAACAGTTTAATGAACGTTACAAACATTATTATAGCCCTGGCATACTCCTCTTCTGCTCATTCATTCCTACTTTGCAATGTTATCATCAAAGGGCATTTCTTTGTGAGGCTGTTCCACCTAAAGTCTCAGAAGTAAGAAACAATGCAACGTGCTCAAAATATGGATCTAAATAAACTGCAATAAACAGCAATGCTAAAGGCTATATAAATAACTAGTGCTACACAGCTTTCTAGTCCATCTCACACAGACAGCATATATATTTGCAAAACTTAAGCACTTCTACAGGTTAGCTATACTATATCCTAAATATATATATTAAGAAAATTTTCCATTTGTAAACTATTGTATAAAAACAAATGTATAAAAGAAGACAAGTAAATAACTGTAAGACACAGTGGAAAGAAAAAAAAAAACAAAACACCACCACCAGGATGTTCCACAAAAATCAAAAAGACTGGCTGATGTCAGAAAATATAGCCCAAGTCTGGTTTACACATTAAAAAGAATAATAGTATCTTTCCCGAGGATGTTCAATTCTTCAACTAGTACTTGTGAAACAAGATCCATTGTCTTTTCTGATTAAATATTTCACAATTACCTGATTTTTAGACGTCTGCTCAATCTGACTTTAGTTCAAATGTGGAGCCTAAATCAAAAAGGCACAACTTTTGTTTTCCAATAAAATAATTAAGACATAAGGTATAGTTTAACACCATGCTGAACTTCAGGGTTTACCTCTGATGTACACAACACATTTCCTTACATTATCTGATATATAAAGTAGAAAATAAGGAAACCAAGACGAACAAACCCTCCATAAGCTTCTCCAAATAAACCATATGGTCTAGTGTTCCAACAGACAAAATGAAATTTTAAACACACAATAGGATTGTTTAATGCCATATTCCCCTGGGTAAAATTGGATACAGAAGGTTGGATTTCTCCATCCCACATTCCCTCTTCAAACCACAGACTGTTCATGTGCAGCTGATAAGTACAGTATCTCTGAAACTCCCTTTATAACCCAGTGCATACATTGAAACAAATCACTTGAGTGCATTTTTTCCCAGGGAAATGCCTAAAGAACCCAATTTCTGAAGACAGAAATGTATTCTATCACAGGGTTTTGAATAACAAGTTATTGAGTTCTTGTTCTATCATGATGGGAAAGCCTCGCTTGGGACTTTTTGGTTCATTTGACAAGAAGTTGTTATGACTGTAAAGGCAAAGGTATATATCTATCTACATTACAAAGAATGTCCTTGTTACCAAGAAAGACTTTGTCGATATCCCTAACCTCAGACAAAAGAAAGCACAACCAGTATTCATTTTTATGTATTAAATGCTTGCATGCTCAGATGTGAGGAGGTTGGTGTGTCTTGTGTTGTTGCATGCTGAGAGTTTTGGTTTCTGTCCTGTCAGCAACAACCTGTGTGGTTGATGCACTCACACTGCTTCAACTACAACAAAGTGCTGCTACACTACATCTACAGCAACGCATATTTGACATCCTGCTTTCGTCTCATTTAAATCTGCTTTAACAACTTGAGAGCCTTGTCACTTGGACAGCCAAGGTCGTGATTTTTGAAGAAGGTTCACGGCAGGCAAATCCCAAAGGGCTATATGAGTCTCTCTTTGTCCGGTCACATCAAAAGAAAGTTTCAAAAGGGGTTAATCATTGCTTTAAAATAAAACGGAAGTGCATTCCACAACAGAAGCTCCTGTTTATGCTCCTTTGGGCTGCTCATTGTAGAAATCTAGTTGGCAGAAATCAGAATGAAAAGCTTAAAAACAGCTATTTCTAGGAAAAGCTAACTCAGAAAAGGAGAACACTCAAATAATCTTTTGGTATATCCTTAGCCTAGTAAACTGTAGCATTCCATAGTCCAGTAACATATTATGCAGTTCTTTCTTTGAAAAGAAATCTTACTAAAATTTCTATTTCAGCATATTCCCTTATTTCCAGAATAACACAAATATAATTAATTGAGATGTTAAAAAATAGAATCAATAGTTCATTCCCTTGGTAAACCCCTACCTTCCCCAATAAGGAGAGAGTTACTACCACCCTTGTATAACTGAAGAGTGCCCAATTTCTAAAACTGGGGTACAGGGGCTGGCACTCCAATATTTTGAAAGCAAGCAAAACCCATCTTCAGTCAAAGTTTTGTCACTGTGATAAGCTTCAGGGAAATACTCTCCTGGCAAAAAGTGTGATAGACCTTGCCTCAATCAAAAACTAGATTCCCAGATATACTCTCCTATAGAATCCTCTATCATCGTGGTTAAATAACTGAACAAATAGTAAAGTACTTTTTCTGTTGTCAGTGAGAGAGGGAAGAAACATACCTATTTAAAATATCTATTTGCCAGCTAGAGGTGGGGGAAGTAGAAAGTTCTGCAATCCAACAGATGAAGGGGAAAATGTATGTAACATTGTAAAAGGATAAGCACAAATATTATTGGTTATAGATATCCACAGAAACATGAAAACTGTTTTATACATGGTAATGTCAGGTTTCTTAAACACCATTGTTATTTTTCCAGTTTCCTTTCAATTCCCTTCCAGTAGGGTACCAAACAACACTTAATGACAGCTTACCTCTAAAGTTAAAGAAATAGTTGCCTGATTGTTGCCAATGCCTCACAGACTTTCTTTCACCTTGCAATAGACTCCTATGGAAAATAGAAAGCCAATTGTTGAAGCAGAATCAACCAGAAATGTGCTCTTTCTCACTAACACAAAATTACAATCAGGCTACATATATTTTTAAAGTATGTAAGTGTAAGAAGTGCTCTCCTCTGTGAGGAAAACCAAGCAGTCCAGCAAGAGCTGCAGGATGAAAGCAGCTTTGGTTTATGCTCAGGTTCAGGAAAAGAGGAAAAGGGGTCAGTGGACAGCACCAGGAAGATGAAACAGTCTGTTCCTACTTACTAGTTCATCCAAAACCAGTCAGTTTTTACCACAGGCATGGGCAAACACCTGCAGAGGATGCTCAGAGAGGTCATGGGCTCTCCATCCTGCAGGGATTCAAGACTCAGCAGGACACAGCACTGAGCAACCCGATCTAACTAGGCCTGCCAGGAGCTGGTCAAGGAGAATGAGGAAACCTCTGGAGGTCCCTCCAAACCCAAATAATTATTCATATATGATCAGAGAATAATTTATAACTGTAATTATCTTTCAAGTCATACAAACGCTGCATTTGGGCTCACTATACTCCTGCCAGAGCAAGTAGCCTGAAGAATATGGCAGCTTTCATTATCCATGGAAAATAAGCAACAGGCACACAGCAGAAATAAGAAATTTTGGAATTTTCTGATACTAACACCCAGCGAGGTAACAGGTTCCAGGAAACCTGAGATATACTATTTTTTTTTAATATAAGAATTATTTATCATATATTTATATTTAAATATAATTATATAAATATATTTTATATATATAATATTTATATATAATATTAAATATTTTCCAATTATTTATCATTTAATTTTTGCATATTACAAAAGAAACAATTCAAGCCTTGTTCTGTCACTTTCTACAGGAAGTTTCCAAGCTAGTATAAAAGCAGATTGATTGCTTTGTCCAATTATAAATTTTAGAGTGTTATTAAATACCACTTCAGAAAATGTTTCCATATTTTAGGTACCCCTGTGAAAAATCTCATTTTTCTCCTCCTATATGAACCTCCATGTAGCATGTAGTTCTGCTGTAAATCTTTATTCACAAGTAGATTTTATATCAACATATTTCCAGTGTTAATCTAGACTAGAAATGCAAAGAAAAAGCAACATGCATCTAGCAGACAATACCTTAAATTTAGCACTAACATGAGAAATTTTTCTTTCCACAAAATTAAACCTGTCAGTACACACCTGCTCATGAAGAAGGAAACAACTCAGTATTCGAGCAACTTCTATTTACCTTTCAAAACAAAAGTCTAGGCTTACTACACTCATCTCCAGCACAGGAATCATTATCATAAACTATCTCTTGATTCATGAGCATCACAGCAGGCAAGACATTACTTTTTCCCACTCTGCATTTGCAGCTGATTTTTCCACGTTTACGCTGTTTGGATAGACAAGTAATGCAGCACATTCACCTGCAGACCCCTTCAGAAGCACACCTGACACTGCTTTACTTTAAATACTTGCTGCAACTACCTGCATGGGACGCTTTCTACACACAGATCCATAAGAACATACTGCTGTTAAGACATTAATATAGTTTAGCCTATTTGAGATACTTCTGAATGCTGATGCCCAAGCCATTTATCATACTACACACGGTACTGGTACATCTAATCAATAGTATTTGTAACTTAGCAAGACTGAAAAAGCAAGCCTGCAGTCCAGATCAACAAACACATGGCTTGCAAGCATTTGCACATTGAGTTATGGAGGATGAAAACCAAGAATTTTTTTTGCTAATGATGCATTAACAAAGCTATTCTATTTGTTAAATGCCATGCAGCCCACACAGCATTAATTAGTGCAATGCTCGTCTGAATTGACGTCATTTACGTAAGACAAGTACCATAACTTCATAAGGGCCTAACTAAAATTTTAGTGCATTTTCTCGAGCAAAATGGCACATTCTATTTTTGTCAATTACACATACTTAAAAGAAGGAAGCAAATTAAAACAAAATAGCAGGGGAAAAAGTAATCTTATCATTACCTTTAGAATGTTCAGGTAGTTTCTGTGCTATAGAAACCACATATACAAAATGCCAGATTTTCTTTAATTATTTTTCTCCTAATTACATAGTTAAACCAGCCAAGAGACCCTGTGTTGGTAGCTATCCTAAGGAACCCATTTCAGCTCTTGACACAAAATACAACACACTAGGACATTTAGCAAAAATTCAATCATACTAAAAGACATTGCAGCTAAAAATATTAACTTTTCTCATTTCTGTTCCCATTTGACAGCTTTGTCAGCATTTTAAAGAATCAAGCAGATTGTCCTTATTTTACTGTTTCTCAAAATGTAAAAAACAGTTACTAAATGAGCAAAACCACTTGCTTGCAACCCAAAGTGATCCACAAATCCCAACAACCCTTCAGATAAAGTAGTTCTGTCAGAAGCATGAAAATGACTTTTTTTAGTGGTTATCATATTTTCTGATTTGCAGCTTATCACTGTTTATTCTTCCGCTACCAGAAAACACCCAAACCTTGGTCTTATCTGTTAGTCCTACTGTATAATTTACTGCCACGAAGATAAAACCTCATAGTTGATCTACTCCCATCTCTAGCTTACAGCTACAGTTCCTTATCGCACAGCTCTATACAGCTTAAAGACTCAATGTATACCACAGCAGCAGCACAAATCAGTTACCTACTATGATATCAACTACTAGATTTTTCTACCTAAGAATTCCAAAACCCCTTCCTCAACTTGGATACTGGTTATTCTACATTACAGCTAAGCAATAGAAAGAAAGGTTATTCATTAGTTACCCTGACCTATGTTTTCAGTAATTGATTCTGGGAGGCCATGTGAGATCATGTGAAGTATGGGGATTTTTTTGGTTTTGGTGGGGTTTTTCTTGGTTTTTGTTTGTTTGCTTGGTTGTTTTGGTTTTTGCTGGATTTTTCATTGTGGGAGAGGTAAGTGTGGGGTTTTTTTCAGTTTGGTTTTTTGAGTGCTTTGGTTTTCAATTAGACCTTTTCCTTTACAGATAAAAATAATTGTTTAAGCATGGCTGCAGTTTTTCCAGCCCATATCAACACCTTTTAGTCTCTTACACTGTTATTTGTAATATCATTTTTTCCTATAAATGCTTCTTCTTCCTCTCTGGGGCATGTCAGTGAGTATTTTTTTTTTCCCCCAATATACCTCTTCTCACAATGCATCAAAAGGAGAAATCTAAAAGTAGTTATCTAACATACATATAGTTATCGGAAGTCGGTTTAAGCTTAGTGTGTTGTTTTAGAAGTTTAATACTGACTGGGATCAAATAGGAAAGCTATTTGTATTTCCAGTCACTGAAATAAAGCACCAATAAGAAACAACTGTAAGACAAATTTCTGATTGCAAGGACTGAGGTGTTAAACATAAATTTAACTACATAAATTACATCCAAAATAGCAAACTACTAATTCCTATTCAATTTATGGAATTGTGCTATATACCTCACACCATTTTACCCTTAAATTTGTATACAAAGCAGCAAAATAAAAAGCACGAAACCAAAATTAAAAAAAAATTGTCATTGCAACTATATTCTTCTGAAGGAATTCTTGATATCATTGGGATAGATAACACTAAAAACACACACAAATATTTATCTTCCACAAGCATCAGAGCACTTTAGCAGGACTGGGACCATTTCTATTACATAAATGGAAAAACCAGGGTCAAAGCTAATTTTCATAAACTCAGCAGCAGGCATGAAAAGAATCAAAGTCCACAATTACAATATCTTTACTGTATTCTACAGAGAAAATGTAATATCTTTAAATGTTAATTAACTGTTTGATTTGTAATATTAATATTGATTTCAGGTGAAGCATGCTTAACTTTATCCTAATCACTAGCAAACACTGAACAGGCTGATATTTAATATTCCTTTCCATGCACCTCAAAACTGAGAATGTGCTAGATGTAAGTAATACAGTATCTTGAAATTGTGTACCCTGCTTTACAGAAGACAAAAACAGAATTGGTTTTATATAAATCTAACATTACCCATATCTATCTGAAAGGTCTAACATCTGTTACTAGTTCAGTGAAAGTACAGAATAAACAAGCTGCCCAGTACATCTCGGGGTGTGTTTATATCATCATGAAAACAATTTAAAATTGGAAAAAATGTTTATTTACACCATCAATATTCTATTCTTGACTTTTTTTCTTATCTGTAATTTTTTCTTTTAAAGCACCTTAGAATGTTTTTGAACAGCTGGTTCATTCTCTTGGCTGTCTTTGATATCTACATATTTGGAATTTCAGACCCAGAATTTTTCAATGGTATCCCCATTTAATTGACACATTTTAGTTTTAAATCAACTTACCAAAGAAACATGACTACCTCACATTAACTACATTAACTACACAGTAGCAGCATGTTAGGCTAGACTAATTATTCCAGTTATCTTAGGGTTTACAGCTCAGACAGATTATTAACTCCTGATGAAATCGCCCATTTTCTTGCAGCAGCACATACTGAAAGCATTGCTGTTTTTTAAAAGGAAGACATACAAAATATTTTTGTGCATTTGCCATAGGCAAATAGTATTTTCTTCTGGACAATTTGATCTTGCACTGTAAATTGGACACACAGCGCATGTTTCACTCACAGATCAATTCAGTAAACAACAGCAAGAAATTTTCTGAAAGGGAAGGATTTTGCTTTAAGATCTTCCATACCATTTTTTTCACTTACTTGGTCAGAGAAGACAACTGGACACTTACAGCATGTGACATATTTCATTGCTCTCCTCCTTTCGAAGGGTACAGAGCTGTCATGCCATGGGGAAGAGCAATAATGGAACTGGAGCCAAGAAGCACTTTGTCTTTGGGAGACCACTCAGAAAACATTAACTATCCAGCAATGGCTAAGAGGTCTTTGTTGTCTCGGTAAAACTGAAAGCATTTTTACTATCTGAGACTTCACTCAAACTCTGACCTTATGTTCTGAAAGTCAGAACCACCTGCATGACTCAGTAGCTTTGGTCAGGTTCACGATACAGCTTTTGCAGTGGATCACTTCAAGGATGTAAAACATTTTCTGGTCAAAAACTCAAGTGGTTGTGGGCTGTACTGTTTATTCTGCTGTAACATCAATTTAAGCCTTATTACTTTCTATTAACAACTGAAAATGACTACACACATATAAGCATATTTACACACACATATGTAAATATGAACATGGTACTTGGCTCAAGCAACCACTTGGCTCAAGTAACCATTCAAACAATTGTCACTGATTAAACAAATCATTGTGGCATGCACTCTAGTTTCATTTTTAAACCTTTTAGTATTCATTTTCATGAAAGACACGGAAGTAGGCTTTTACTGAATACATAAAGGATAACAACCAAAAAAAAAAAAAAGTCCACACAGCAGTCTGCTTTATTCCACACGATTGACTAATTCTCGATACAAAAGCATGATTGAGGTGTTAGTGAATTCAGAAACACAGCTTTCCAATAAGAAAAGAAATTAAAATTAAAAAGAGCAGTGAAGAGAAGTGTTTAAGAACTGGAAAGTGATAAAAAGCTCTTATAACCAGATATTCCACAGTCTTAACTGCAAGCCTGCCTTAGTTACCTGTAACCACATGTAATCATTAGCATTGTGAAATTTTATGTATAGAAACAGAGCAGTAGTGTCTTAATGCATAGCAGTGCTAAATACACCAAAATTAAACACCGACAGAAAATTCTGAGATTGTGTCAGAAGGTTTTCTAATAGCATAAAAAATACTATGAATAGTGGTATTTGTATAATCTAAGGAATTATACAGGTAATGAAAATAAGGCAGTTTGTTCTAAAACAGCTTTAAAGGAATATGATAAAGGCTCCTCTTTGACCTCCCAAAAAAGATAACAGCACACACAGAAACAATTTCATACCCAGTCCTCCTAAAAAGAAAACCAAACCAAACCAACAAACCCAAACACTAAACAACCTATCACAAACAATTTTAGTCTCTTCAAAAAGCTCCTTAAAAAACTTGCCTAGTGAGGGTAAACAGTGAAAAGCGTTATATCACTCAACACTTTCTATTCCAAACCACGGACCACACATTATTTTTTCACTCATTTGATATTTTATCTGGTCACTTCCTGCATCCTCCCACCTGCTCCTGCACAAATCTTGTTTAATAGCTGATCTCTGTTGTCAAGGCATGGGTGACATTCTAAAGGACCAAAGGCTGAAACAGGGAATATCAAGTACATCCCTCTTACTAGTTGTTAAAGTCTTTTCAGCTGTAAAGGGGTTGATATCCATGCACTTTCACTACATCTGAAAAAAAATATTTTAACTTATAGTAAAATAAGACCCAGACTTGTGCAGCAGAGAGAAAAATCCAGCTATTTTTTGCCATGTGAGTCATGCAGCAGATTCAGCTTTTAATCTCAGATCATTACTACCCCTGAACTTAGCCCATGCAAAACAAGACACAGAAAATAACCAAATTATTTCAACAGAACATAGCTACCCAATTTTGAATTTTGAAAGTCTTCTTGAAGGCAGTTTTCCACTCTCTTGCAATATTCCATCACTGTTACACCAATATTTAAAATTTGCAGTCCATTGTCATTGTGATGATTTTTTTTTTCTGTGGCAGCCTCACACACTCTGCCTTTAAATATCTATTTCTTATATTCCATCCATGAAAAACCAGATGAATTCAAGGTCCTACTTGGGACCCACGACTTCCAGCTTCACCCCTTCCTCGGTACTTGCTACACAGCATCAACACCAGCCAAGAAAAACAGGAACAGCCCAACCTCCCTCAGCTTGGCTGCTACTAGGATTTCTCTATTAGAAAGTTCCATGTTTTCTTCATCGCAAAATACTTATTCTCAGAGTAATGTAAGCTCAATTTTCTTCCACTGCCACATTGTTGAGTCTGCTCTTGACACAGGTGGGCATTTTTTCAGTTCCCAGGTATCTCTAGGACCTTCTTGTCTTATCCAAAATACAACACAAATCTCCTCCATAACCAGGCTAAAGAAAATGTCAAAACTGACAGGATGACTCATACATTAAAAAAAAGGGTGGGGGGAGGAAGTTTTCATGCCTTATTAATATATATATAAAAAAACCCTTGTAATTACTGAGTTTTGTGCAGCACAAAGGAAGAATCAAGTATTGTTACACAGTCTGCTAAGCAATTTTTATATCACCAAAACTGCAACGCGCTACAATAAATTTTATTTAAAGCTTTTTTTTTTTTTGACAGATAAGTAGTCAATACAGACCATTTTGAATGTTATTAATTTAAATCAAATACATCACAAAATCTACCTTTTAACAAGAATTCCTACATTGGAAATAAAATTTGTTTTACAGATTGAAACACAACCACTTAAAAATGCCTTAATTTGTATACTTTATCTGTGTGCATTTCAGCCCTTTAAAACAGATCATTTTTGTACTGCAGTCCTAATTGGCTGTTGTCAGTTCTATATATAAGCTTCCTGCTTATAATGTATTTATGTCCTTTCAAGTGGTTAAATTAGGGATCCTGCTCTACAGTACTCACACTTAAAACTGTTTCATGATTTCCAGTATTAGTGCTAATGTCTAAAAAGAAAAAGACAGAAAACAAACCCCGAAAAATCCCACACACAGAAGAAAAAAACCCCAGAAAATAGAATACTTTAATAGCCCCTTCCCTTATTATTTATATTACATTATTTATAAAAACAACAAAAAAAACCATCATCTCTTAAACTTTACATGCCACACAATCAAGCAATAATAAACAAAAGAAATTAGTTCCTGAACTTTAAGGTATTTCTGTCAAGTTCCAAATATTTAGAGAGCAAATCTGATTTCTGTTAAATATGATTCTTTTAGCTAAACTCAAACCACAAAATATTTGGTCAAACAGATGTATTTTTTTGAGTCGTAACTATCTTTCTCTTGAGGTTCTTACTGAAGACTTTTCCACTTCATGAAATCAGACTAAAGGTATCTAGGACTCTGCGCCAGATGAACAACAAAAAGCTCCCCTTCTCCTCAAACATCTATGACCCATTTATTCCTAGCATTTCCTTCCTTTTAACCTTTAGCCAAAATGGTTTATCTTTTCCTCTCTGTTCAATATATTTAAAATGACCAAATTTTGGCCAAGTCCTTTTCCTCAGGCTAATCTTCACAAGCTTAATCATCTCTCAAACACTCTACAGCAGTTATTTTCAACTAGTTGAACTCAGAATTTCTTCCTTTTAACTTACACATTAGTGAAATACAACAAAAAAAGTGCATCTCTTCAAAGTTCATTTTGAAACCAGAACTGTGATATATTTCAGCAGCAGCAAAATACCATTGCACAAATAAATTTCCAAGAGTATTAAAACTATTTTTTTTATTTTTGTCAGTTACTATCTCAGTTTTCTGAAATGGCACTGACCATGCTCTCAGTACTCACCTTCTGTTAACACACTATCAGCTACTTGTAACTGGGTTTTTTTTCAGAGAAGGTTTGCAAACCAAGATGAGTCAGGTAAGCTTCAACCAGCATTGACTGGGAATGATAGAAGAGTAAAGTGTCACTATTATATAAAACACTGACAGTCATATACTAATTCTCATGACAGATGGTGACATTGTGATTGGCAGGTGGCAGTGAAGAAAGGACCTCAGTGTTAACAGAAGATAATGGAAAACTTCATAGACCATGTGTGCAGAAGATGCTGGCCAAAGCTGGTGTAAAGCCATGACCATCACGTACTGGAAACCTTCCACCACCGTCCATGCCAACCGCTCTAGACAACTCTTTACAGAAGCCACTGGCAAAGGGGAATTATTTGGACACGCTGGGCCCCTGACTACTGAAAGTAGTGTGATACAACCAGCACTGAACTGTGGGCCAGGTGGTGAGCTTTGAAAGGCAAAGCATCCCTCCTGCCTTGGACACAAGAGGTCCATTACCATCAAATCTTGACCTGCACGATAAATTCAACACTTCCTCTTAAAAAGATCGCTGCTTGCTCCTTGCTTGCTAACTGTAATGAAAACATTAAGATCCTAAACGTTTACTTTGTCATTCTGACATTTTTGGTACTGACAGGACATTTTAGAGAAAAGGCAGCTCCTTCTTGAAGGGCTTTCCCTTTCAGTAACTTTAAAATCGAGGAAAGAGCACAGAAATTTCTTTAGTATTTATCTTTGACATAATACTTTGAGATATCTTTGGTGCAGCTAAACAAGAAAAAAACCAAATCTACAGAATACCACTCCAATATCCTCTATGCTTTCCAGTCTACACCATGGTGAACCATAAATTAGTGAGCAGCAAGATGTCCTATCGTAACAATTCCACCTAATAAATATTTCTATTTCACAGTAGACACTGAATTTTTATTCCAATCCAAAACTTTTTATTTTTATTTCTGTTATTTCCTTGTCACTATTATGCAACCTTTTAAGTATTGCTTTTAATATTTCAACTTCACACTTCTGTATTTAGAAACATTCATCTCTTTTCATAATCTGTCTTAAAATTTTAATTTTTTCTTAGACCAATCAATTACTGTAATAGAGGAACAAGACCCAATCTGGCACCAATTTGATTCAATTATCTTCCCCATATTAGACCCGATTAGCTGTTACATCTAATAATTTCTATGCTCCCTTCTTTTTGAAAACTTTGAGTATAACTCCACTGGTTACATATCTCAGATTTTACAATAAAATGTGGATAAATAATCTGTAGAACAAAATAGAGTGTTCTTAAGCTATTCCTAATGAATCTCTGCTTAATTCATACGTGCTGGGCACAAAAATATCTTGGAATTCTAAAGAAAACATAGCAAAATTTTCTGAATTTCATGGAAAGAGCCCGTAACTTACAAGGTGAAAAAGATAACTCAGGGTCAAAAAACAGCAACAGAAAACTGTGATTTTTGCGTGCACATGATTGAAATATCTAGAAGATTAAAAACTGCAAGTCATATGACCTTTATCAACAGGAGAATTTAGAAATGGTAACAAAATGCAATTACCATAATTTTTTAAGTCACTGAATGACTACACACAATACCATTGCCTACTAAGACCAAGAATAATCTCATATCAACAGCTTATTAATACAGGACTCCAGTCTAAACAAATATTTAAAGATGTGAATTACATAAAGTCCAGGGAACATTTGCTCATTAGAGAAATCAAGCAGTGATATCCTATGTAAATACCAAGAATATTATACATCTAAGTTCTAAAGTCAACTGATCATTCAAACAATGTGTTCTCATGCAAAAAAATCCAAAAAGTAGCAGAGAGGAATACTGGAAAAATAATGCTCTTCTAATACATTCATACTAAGCTACATTATTCAAAGGAACTTGTGATAAAAAAGGTATTCTAAAATCTGTCTCTTTTACCTGATCATCTTTATTTTCATAATGGTCTGTACTTTGTTTACTCACTGCTCAAGTGCTATCAGGCAGGAGAGCTCGTATACCGCCTCTTGCCAAAATAATCACTAACAATACCTTCTGTCAGCAAATTCAGCTGTGTGAATATTTTCAACACACAGTCAAAGCAGGGTTCACTATTTTTGTAGTGGCTCCTTTCACTCCTAAGTGAGCCACATCCTGTGACCCACTTTCAACAATATTGAGAAGGACTCTAGTAAAAAACAATGCCAAGTTGTAAAAGTTGGAAATTGGAGTTATCAGAAAAGGCCAAACCAACCTAACACACAAACAAAAAAATCCAGAGTTTGATATGCTTGACAAAAATAACAGGAAATTTATTTTTTGGATTTTGCTATCAGTAGTTTTGAACTACATTTAGAAAATGAAACTCAGTGTTTTCATTGAGTGTCAATGCTTTCAGAGTGAGAACTTGGCATAACAGAACAACATTGATGCAATCCAGGCAAGTCTGTTCTATGTGCTGCGGAAAGTATTTATAATTCTAGCAATGTACTGTCATACCACATATACACAATGAAATTTTCATCCTGATATTAAATCTACACTCATACCCTTCAAGTAGGAACACACTTTTACAAATACTGTTCTATCTTCAGTTTTTTTTTTCGCAAAGACCAAAGATCTCTAAAGCGTCCCTTGGTGAACCAAAACACCCTTGCAATATTCTTCAGTTATCATTGCAAGAAGGTGCATCATTAACTCAAATTCAGTAAAATCCAAGCCCATGCACTACTGACCTGCTGAGGTTTTGGTTCACCTTGGCTGTACATTCCAAGTGGGTTTGACTGAGCAGGCATTATGTAAATGGATGGACTTAAATAAAAGCCAGCCCTCATGTATTATCCAAGGCCTGGGGTGCTTTCAGAGTAGGCTGGAGACAATCCCAGACACCTGGCTTTTGAAAGACCACCGAGGGAATATGTAAGGGGAGAGGGGGAGCGAAGGTCAGTAAAAGCAGCCTGAAATAAAATCTAACTAAATTCAAGCCTGTTTTAAAGCATCTGGGTCAGCAGCCTTGGAAGCTTCTTTATAGTTATCAGATGCTGAAATATGCTTTTCTATCTTAAGGATACAAAATGCTTTCCAAAGCAATTCATATTACATGCTTCAGGATTCAGCAAGGCGTACTACCTGGAAACAAGATGTTTTTAACTATAGGTTCAGAGCGCATTTTGTCTTGGCAGCTTCAAGGTTTACAGTCCCTCTGGAAAAGTGTCAAAAGCAACTGTGCCATTCAAATTGGAGAGATGCAAATCTAAAGAGCACAAACTTGGCTATCAGATGGAAAAGCTACTGCCCTATAATCATGAACAACCAGGGGTTTAAGCCAGGCTGGGCAAAAGAAAAAACATCAATATAACCAGCTATCCAATACTTTGTTTCATTCAACTGTCTCTTCTGTCTTCCCACACTACAGCCTAAAGTAGGCTCTCCAGAAACTGCCCATAAAAGAATTCAAGAGAAAATCAGTTCAATCTTTTTTTTCTTCTCTTTTGACGATTTGTTTTCTTTGTAATTTTTTTTTAGGTACTTTTCTTGAAACTCCTTAAGTAGGAGCAGAAAGAACATTTGTCTTTTCTTCTTTCCATGATTTTCTTTGCCTCAAATTTATTATATAGTCTCCTTATCTATTTGCTTCTGCATGTCACTTCCCTTCCACAGAACTGATTTTCAGTTCTTTATCCCTTTTTGATAAATTCCTGACTCTTCCTTTCTCCCAATCCTTTTGCTCTTGTCTGCATCCGATGGGGAATGTGTAGAAGGCTAAGTGAGAAGACATTTGCTGTCCTGTTTGATTCTCCCCTCTGGCAGCTCTGGGGAAGCAGCCAGTGGCCACACATGTCACTCCTGACCAACAAGCCATCCAGCACCCTGGCAGCTCTGTGTCTATCACAGCATCTGCTGCCTCCCAAATTGCTGACCCAAAGCCAACAACTCCAAAACCAAAGAAAGGGTAAGTGAGAAGCTACTGTGAGGAGAGAGTGTTAATGTCAATAAAGCTTTTGGAAGCCTATCAGGACCATCTGATGCTCTGCCATCCATCAACTTGCTATGGGAAAAGGGTGCCACCTGGTGCCCACTCCATCTTCCTCTGGCCAGTCACCTAACCTGCTCCTCTGGCTTTTCTGTCCATTGCTCTCCAGAAGTTCACCTACTTTTCTACTACGAGTCCTCAAAATTTAACACATTCCTATACTCTCAATCTCATGCAAGTTTTAACGGACCTTGAAATGTTTTCAACTTATTGTACGCTGAAGGAACAACAAGAATGCAAGTAATGTCCCAAACCTAACCCATACACCTGAACAAGTCACCAAGTAGCAAATGTTTACTTTTCTTACACAACAGGGACCCCCACTTAAATCAACCTGATACTTCTTGCTCAATAATTAATTATAGGCCAGGATCCTCAAAAGACAGGACAAGAGGAAATAAATCCACTAGATCTCCACTCCAGAAAACCTGTTTAAAAAATTATGCATTTTTCCCATTATTTTGCTCTTGGTCGCTACTACACTACATCCAGTTAAACAGCCGTTTTATCTCCTACGATGCTGCTCATAGCTACCCCAACACCAATGAAAACAAAAGTAGTTATATTCTGATTCTTTGAGGTAGGTATTCAGTAATTTATTGTCTGTGCAGGATGCTTTACCTTGTAACTGCATAAAATATAAGGATCAGTAGAGTTTGTCAGTGTTTAGCAAAGTAAAAAGTAGGATTTTTTGGGTTTTGGTGGGTGTTGTTTGTTTAGGGGGTTTTTTGTTTGTTTTGCTTGTTTGGCTTTTTTGGTTTTGTTTTTATTTTTGGTTTTTTTTGTATCTGCCGTGAATAAGAACCCTAAAGGAAGTGCCCTGACTGGCTGAAAGACCCTCTGAGACTGCGTCTCAGTTGGGGAAGAAATACTTCCCCTCATATTTTCCCTTTTCTTATTTTAAGTACACAGCTGAAATTCAGCTTTATGAGATGTGAATGCTCTCTATTATTCTAGACGTTCACATCTCTCTGCTTTCCTTGTCAGCTCAGTGGCTGCAGCCTAGAAAATGTGCACAGGCTCCAGCAATTGGCAACTTTCATCTTCTGAAGCTGTTTAGTACTAAATACAATATTCATAGGTCTGGGTGAAACAAGTTAAAGGAACAAAAATAAAACCCTCCCTATTACTTATTGCAAAATGGAATTCATACTTCATTTGTCACACTGAATTGAATCACTTTTTATTTTAGGACTCCTTTCAATTTAAAGACAAAACATTTCCAAGTATTTATTTGCACTTGGACTAGTTTTTGATGTAGAGCAGCTGGATATTTTGTGCCATTTCTACATCCATCTTCAACTACAGCATCTTGAGTGATAATGGGAATATATTTGAGTTGTTTTTATTATTACATTTGGGTTGCAAATGAACTTCAACCCATCGATGCCTAAAGAGTGCTGTTTTAAGACAAGGTTTAAAGTAGACTAGAAGTAAAAAAGAAATACATATATACCACTTAATTATCAGGAAGATAATTTTCCCTTTTGTTTTGATAATTCAAATATTTTTAGGTTAGTTTCATTCGGGAAAAAAAAAAAAGAAATCACCATGAAAAGATGTATTCTCCATACTGTTAGTCTAGAGATTAACTTATTGTTATTGAAGCTTACAATAGCCTTTCACTGAGGCCTCAGTATAATGCTTTTTAGCATGTGGGCATGTGCAAATAAAACATTTTCAAGTTGCTACCCAACTGTGTTCTCTGTTTTAAGCTTTTAATTCTGCATTATGCACACATTCACATGCACATATTTATGTGCACACTTACATAGAGTATATAATTACATATGATACCTGTATACTTCAGTATTTATACACACACAATTATGCATGTAATAATACTACAACAAATACATACTTGTTCTTACAAGAGACTTCAAAAATATGTAAGATAACATCAGTATGATTGCTCTGAAAAAAAAAAAAAAAAGAAACAGAACTAAGAACTGTACCCTAATCATTGTTGTAAAATGGAAACCCTAGAAGGGAAAGTGACAAGTTAACTCACATGATATGCCTGCTAAATTTAACAGAAATATCTACATTTTTTGAGTTTTATAGGGCAGGTAATTGCAAAAGCAGAGAAGGAACTGAAAATCCTATTCATTAAAGATGAGGCAATTTCGTCCTAGGCTAAAGTACATATTCCTTTTTAAATGTAAATGTTTGAGTATCTCTTTTCTGGTTGTGAAGTCATTTATCTCTCTCAATCAGACCACAGAGTTTTAAAAAGACAAATATCCATCAAGTAAAAGGCTGTTGACTGTTCAATTCCTTAAAAAGTGCCTCCATGCTCTGATTAGTCATCATTTCCTGACCTGCAGGCTGATGAAACGATGAGCAGAGAACAAGGTGAGCCCTTTTATGGAGGAAACCTATAACAACCTTAAAATTAATAATATAGGTGAAATTTAATTTAGAACATTACTAGCAAGCACGATTGTAAACCACTGCTAGCAAAATACAAGCTGGTTAGACTGAAAGTGAGAACAGAAGCTCTGCTCCCCATTACTCCACTGCAGCTAATAACATGCCAGACTCTGCATTTATCTATTGCTTTAATGCTGTTCCCATAAGAAAATCCACAGGAAGAGCTGACAGAAGATTCCTTGTCAGAGTAACTTCTTTAGAAATGGCAGCCAGCCACATCCAAAATATAGAAGATCAGATATTGTTAAAAAAATACTCATGAATCATTATAACACCCTTTAATAGGCAGTAATATTTGTGTGTAAATTATGAGATTTACTATATATACATTGGTTAAAACTGAAGTATTACTATTTATACACAAACAATTCCCAGTTACATCTTACAAAAGGTAGACCTTTAAAATAATTTTAAAATAAAAATTAAAAGACACTAAAAACCAAACCAGCAAATACTATGTTCACGAAGGAAACACAGATCACTGATTTTTTTCAAAACCATACAGAAGTTCCAAGTCAAATATAAAACAGTTTTGATATACCTTCTTAATGCAATGTATAACAAGCATCAGTGAAAACACTGCTTCAGTCACTTAAAGATTTACATAGTCTGTAATATGGTTGACTAATAAGATTCTATTACAGCTACTCATTGAATACTTCTAAGAGGGTTTCTTTTTTTTAACTTGGAATAAGATCAAAATGCTTGCAGATTTCAGATTGCTATTAGACAAAATAATTATATGCTAAACTAATTACAACTAAAGCAAAATCTGACTTACAACTAATTAAGTTTTATTGCATGAAAATAAAGCATAGTCCTTATTTAACACAGGGCACAGCTATAAATGTTTACAAACTCACCAGTCTGTGTATTTATTTCCAGTAAAATGCCTAGATCACACTGACAAAGTTGGAATGTGGCATGATTTGGACACCCATAGCTCACTTAATAAAGTCATTCATATACAAGACAATAAAAATCAGATCAACATTCCTAAAATTATTGCTCATTTAGAAATGCTAAGAAGCAATTCTAAATGAGAAAGTCTCCATTAACATCCTATTTCATTTTCATGTAGTTCTTCATTGAGTTTTACAACATGGATCAGGTTTAAATTTCATGAGTAGATAAGTAACTTACAAGCTTAAGTTCAATTATCAAGGCTTACAGCTAGATCTTTTTAAAAAGCCTATTCAGACCTATAAAAATGCTGACAGGCAGCTTCCACTGAATATGAAGTTAGATATTTCAGTTTAAAATCCCATTATATGACCAGCTACTATATGGCAACAGTATTTTTAACTTTAGCAGAACACTAGCATGCTTGTACAAGTCTAAGTAAATAATCACTGCTTTACCACTCTTTTAGAAGAGAGCAAAGCAAGAAGATATAGACATCAGGAAGGAAGGGTGAATATAACCTCAAAGAACACAGAAAACAGAGGTCAAAAGAGCCAGGTGAAACCACCAGACACCAAAGTTAAGCAGGAACAGACTACAGCTTTCTTCTGGTTCTACTGACCCTTTCCAGAATGCTGAAGCTCTCGTTCTCTTGTTACTATTACCAAGCCATTTCTGCCGAGTCCATACCTCTGCTCATTTTTTCCTGCCCTTCTCCCCTTAGGAACCAAGGGCACTCCTACCATACCACTGGCTCGGGTGCTTGTTGATCTTCTCACAAAATCCCAGAATTTTCAACAAATGCTGCGTAATTCAGAGATCTTCCTAACATAAAGATTTCATTAAACAACAATAATAATAAAGCAGCAAATATCCTTTGAAAATATAAAGATGATCTTAAAGGCTCAAAACCTAAGAGCAAACAAAACTGTCATGTGCTCCATGTGTAAAATGGCTGAAGCTGTCCACCCCTTCAAATCACACACATCTAAAATCAGCTTCCCACCATAAATATCTTATTTATATAAATGTTCTAGGCCACAAAAAGTATAAAAGCATGTTGCCTTCCCCCCATCATGTAAAACTTCTCATCAGACTGCTCAAAGAGAAAACAGAAGGGAATGGGCTAGCAATTAAGCAATCTCATGAACAATTAACCCTGGTTTGCAAAGATATCTCTAGTCTTTCCTTCTCTTTCCATATAGCTCATGCTGTAGGGCACTGTTTCTCCTCTCTACCTGGACTTGCACATTATGGAAATCCAATGCCTTTGGAATCTTCCTCTTACTCTCAGTTTATTTGAAATTGGCTGACAGATTCAAAATTATCACAGTGGGACTGATACACACATGGCATGACTGTGTAAACTGTTTCTCTGTTTGTTTAGAAAACCAGGCAAAAACTGTGACAATATATTCAAATAATTAAGAGCAAATAATAAAGCACACAAATAAAGAAAAAAGAGTAGATATTTGAAAAGCAAAACATAATACAGAATGAAAAAAAAAACCAACAGAAAAATATGAGAAGAAAAGCAACCACGTAAGTTCTTTAGTTACACCTATGCATTCTGCATGCATATGCTTCTCATGTTTTATCACATTTCACTGAAAAACATGCTGTCTTTGTCTGAGCAGAAGAAAGGCATCTAACTATTGAATAAGCAGGGAAGTTAATAAAGCAGATATTCTGAAACAATTTTATGCATCAATGCACTTCCATAACAATCTTTTAAATATAACCATGATCCTGCCCTACTGAAGATTTTCATCAACTTGTTACAACTTAACTTATTTGCAACAGCCAGAAACCACAAGGGGCTTGCTACCTTAACTTCAATTTAAAAAAAAATGTTTACTTTCTTCCAGATGGCAAGATTAAATTACATAAACACTGTCAGCAAGTTGAATCCTCAAATGTATTCATTTCCAACACAGAAGCTTCAAAACCATCTATAATTTTGTTACTGATGTTTGGAAACAGCTGTAGCTGACATGGCTGTGTGTTGTATATGTCAGCGTTAAAGGATTAAATATTCTTAACCCCCGACGGAACAAACCTGCTCTATTAGCAAGACACAGAGTAAGGTATGTCCAAGACCAGTGCTACAACAGAAATGTCTTATTAGTTCACTGATAAGCAAAAGAAGTCAAAGATGGTGTATTTGGCTTTTCTCTGGAGAAATACTGGGGGCAAGGCTGGAATTTAAGTTACACTGGTATTTTTAAATATCATATGGTTTGTGGGACATATTAACCTTATTCTCTAGCTACAAAAAATAAAATTCTAGATCATTTTATTTTTATTTCTTAAAATATTTTTCTAAAATAATGTCCTACAATTCTACAATCAGAAAAAATAAAAGGAACTTTTATGTTACGGTTTTGCATTTGCTTATGCAAAAACAATTTATACCAATGACACATCACATGAGTAAATCCAAGTGTATACTTCTGAACAGCCTTCCTTGGGAAGGGCTCTTGCTCTTGCTATGACTGAACACCCCTCGCACATGACTGAAATCAAAACTGTGCTGATGTCTTCACCTAAGTCAGACAAGTCAAAGGCCAGCAACCAGCTGCAAAGCTGTGTACTTCGGTCTTCTTGTTACAGGACTGAAGAATGGAGCAATAGCTCATGGCCAGTAGGAAAAACCACAAGCATTCCAGTAAAGCCAGGAAGGAAAGTGGCCATTCCACTTTGCTGCAACAGACATTTGCTCACTTACTTGTGACCTCAGTGGGACTGAGGGAGCAAGAACAGCTCCAGCTTCGCTCATGAATGGAAGACAGCATCTTTATAAACTTACCTTACATCAATTAAAGAAACTAATTAAGCTGTGGCTTTTTATACACATGCTGTACACAAACACACTTTATGCTCAATGAGCACATATAAATGTCTCAAAACCCTGTTCTGTACACATTCCTGACCCTACTATTTCTTGGCATTTTCCCATTAAGGTGAGTAGGAGAGGATGTTTGTAAGTAATGTTGCAATTTCCTTGCCGACACTTATTTAAAAGAAACTTTTTTATAAAAAGTGCCAGATCCTAAATTGTCCACACCAATGGGAGGCTTCTCTCCAGCTTGAATGGGAGCAGAGGGAGGTCCCATTGCTGCGGAAAAAAATGGAAAGCAGAAGAAAAAACTGCATACCTGCAATATGATTCCTGGTAGCTTATTGGAAATTTTGTGAACCTTTGCAAAAGAATGAGATGATAAATTAGGGCTGCCCCAGAGAGTTCAGCATTTCAGCAGATCGCATGGAGAGCTTGAAGTAATACCAGAGATATTTTCCCCTTGCAGACGACACAGCATTTTTTTCTCTTAAATATTTCCTGAGATACATTTTAAATTCAACATGTTTTTTCATTAGATTTTCATGTCTTCCTTTTCAACTCAGTTTTGGCTATTGCAAGAAAAGCTCTCCTCTTTGCCTCCACCCTCCACTAAATACTTCCAACCCCTTTCAGAGAGCTGCACGATAGGGAGGAGTAAGAGACTCATCTTTTTACCCATTTGAACTCCACAGGCATTGCCAATCCACTTAATTCCAAGCCCAAATGAGATTTAAGATTTCATTTCCTCACTTTAACACATGGAAGATCCAGGTTGTTCCTTTTGTCCCATCAATTTAGGGTATGCTTTGGCAGCAGAGACACGGAAAGCCATATTCTGGGGCATTGAAATGAGCATCGGCAGGAACAGACTGTTCCATCAATTTTGCTACCACTTTCCCACAGATGCAAGCTGTTCAGTGCCCTGCCATTGGGAGAAAGTTGTCCTGTGGCAAAACACTATAGAAAGTATAATCACTGTGATAAAAAACCCCACCTATCTTACTTGCAATGTAAGGGGTTTTCACACATCTTACATATCACACCCCAACTGTAATGCACAGTAACAATTTGGAGGAAGAAACAGAACAGCAAAACAGTGGAGCAGGTATCTGTAAAGTTATTAGTTTTGCCTGTAAATGTTTACATACTTACTCGAATGCTACATGAATAAGTAAAACATTTTCTTGGTGACATAATACTCTAAAAAGAATAGGCTGGTGAATTACAAAGACTAGCTTCGTTTCTTTTCAAATCCAATATAACCCTGTATTTCATGTATTTCTGCAATCTAAGGCAAAAAATGATGTTTGCACAAAGTATTTTGAAACAGAAAAATGTAGACTCTGCAGAAGGCACAGGCAACCTGATTTACAAAGAAAACAGTGTATAAAATGACCCCTGTATCAAAGTTAGAGCAGATGCACAATTGCAAGGTCACTCTACCATCACTGTTCAGACTAGGTCAGCTTTTGAAGACATATTACTGTGAGCACCCTTGCTGCCGTGACACAGACCTCACAGGCACCAGCCTACCTTCACACTAGACAGCTTAACTAAAATGTCTGTATTGCTTAGGAAGGACACAGCATCCTACACTGACACTCCAATACTCACATATCTGTGCAATATCAATTTCAGTTAGCATAGAGCCTCACCTCCAGACTTCTGCTTTACCAGATCATCTAGCCAAACACCTCGATTCCTCACCTCAGGAGGAAATCTTTTGGTTTCAGTAAAATCATGGGGACTGAGCTGCATCATTACAATTCACGTGGATGTCAGCAGATTCAATTATCTGGTCCTCAAATCTGGTGAAGTAAGTCAGTAAAGCCATTCAGTATAATTGCTTGGCATCAGTACCAGAACAATATGACTTTTCCTCCTGCCCACTGCATTTGTTAACCCCACACCAACTGAGCAAGCTTTAATCTCCATCCTGAACACACCCACTCCTTGTGCAATAGCTGTAAGGAACTGTAGCTCTGGGAGCTCATTGTGCAGAGCACAAAGCCCCTCTAGGCAAAGTATAAAACAAGAAATAACAGCTAAACAGGATCACTAGGTATCATGTGTTTTCAAGGAAAAAAAAGTATTACATTAAGTATTTCAGTAATGCTAAACATTAAAAGCTCTCCAGTCAGACAAATGGTTCATACACCACTTCAAAATAAGATGTGCATGTGGGAAATGAGAAAGCTGCTAAAAATGACACTTAAAAAATGGAAACAATAATAAGGATTTAAATCAAACTGACTGAGTTAGAGTAGTCTACCAAAGTTAAGCTGGAAGAGCCACAAAATAATCTAGCCATTCTTATGGGGAAATCAAAGCCTACCATCTCAGGCATGTACCACAAATTGTTAATGATGAGCTGACAGCAAAAGAAAGAGAAAGGACATCTCGTAGCACCAAAATTCAATGTTTTGTTTTCTGGAGGACAATGCATTCATTTCAGTGCTTTCTGAACTATGACCCATGGACCAAAGCAACATGCAAAGATGCAGTTTGTGATTCACAGCTTGCCCATTGCCATGGGCAAATGATTCCCCTTCTAAAGACAGCTTTAAAAAAAACAAAATATTACTTCCCCAACCTTACTTTTCCAAGTTGATCCAAGAGTACTGCACAACTGAAATCAGAGGAAAGGTGATGGATGACACAGTCTCTTGTTTCAAGTAAACTGCCCTTAATCTCACAGAGCACAGGAGACTTTGGAGTCTAAATGTTTTACACACTAAATGCCTTTTTCATTTCAGTCGTCATCTGAGAACTTGCTAAACATACAATGAAAACATCACCTGACTGGGAATTCTCCAAAGATGTTTTCCTCCTTTGGAATAATAATCCTGTCTGGTAAGCTGCATCCTCCACCCCTAGCCTTCTCGACAGATGCAGAGTGCAGACATGAATAGGCTGAGCACTGCACACAACCTTCCTCCTGCTCCAGGGGACAACCATTCAACCAGGAGCTCAGCCACCTCCACCCAGGCTCTTTCAACCCAGCACAGCTCAGCTCACACTTTCTGAAACCAGGTTAACATTAACTACTCCAGCGTTAAAAGGGTAAAACCACATTAGGTCATAATAATATGCACATAGACTGGAACACCTCTTAGCCTGTGTTCACAAGATGTAACAGAAAAATGCCAGAATTATCATTATTTAGTCTTCTTTTGAAAAGGTAACTTGGACAGGTTCATTGGTGGAACATGCTGTTCTATGTCATCATCAATCCTCCCTTACAGGTAAGCATGGTACAACTTCAAATATTGTCAGTTTTTCAAATATTTATTTTTCTTGATAACTATCTGACCTCTGAGAAAACATCAAAATTCTCTTAAATAGCAACAATACATGTAGAAGTAAGCTTGTGATCCAGAAAGGTTAACACAAGTCATATAAGGTCTTTATCAGACTATAGGATTTGGTAAAATATGTTCATACTGCTGCTAATGTGTATTTTTATACTCTTGAGACAATGGACTTAGATAATTTTCTACTAATTTTAACTGTGATGTATACAAATCTGTGAAGTCAACTACCTAATAACCATTCTGTAAGACCAAAACACAGACTTGTATTACCTCAGTTAAAGGACATGAGCATCAGTGTCTAGATATAAAACATTTCTCCTCAATGACTTCTTCGTCTTTGATGCATAGCTTTAAAGGGTAAGATGCAACTAAGGAAAAAAGTAGCAAATCTACATTCACAAGGCACACTGTACACCATCATGGGAATGTTTCTGAGACTATTTAATTTAAGACTGTGCCTGTGCCACCATGTACACTTTAGAACAATCACTGTTTTCAATAATGGCAGCAGCAAGCAATTGATAGTATTAAAATGTGTGAGCAGCTGAGACTGTCACCGAAAAACATTAAAAACATGGTTGGTCAGTGCCTTGTTCCTTCATATTTACCCAGGAAAGTTTTGCAAAGAAATTTGTCATAGTGGAACTAGGAAGCAACAGTGGTGATGATTTTCAAACAAAAGGAATAGAGCGAAAATGTCTTCCCCTTTGAAGCATGACCATATATGAGGCAACTCGAAACCACAGCTTGACACATTACTTTCATTTTACACAGAAGTATATGTGAATTCTTCCAGAAAACTATAAGACAAATAAATGCACCAAATGAAGGGCAAGCCAAAAATAAGCCTATAAAGAACATGAACCATCCTCCATACAGCCTAAGGAGGAGTCAGGTCCTACTCTTAAGTTCTTGTGGTCCTACAAGCAAATTGTCTTCCATTGCCTCAGTGCTCAGGTCTGTAAAATAAGGGTAAACTCCACGGGTTTTATGACATGTAATAAACTCCACTGCTAACTTTTATTCATGAAAACTGAAGCAAGCAGGCTTGGAGTGCCAGTTGTGTTTCAACCTGTACTGCAGCAGTTTTTCTGTTCTTACCAGGGGGCCAAGCACACAAGTGATTAGAGGGCAGGCTCAGGTACCCGTGCATACGGAAATAATCTGCTGATTTACATCAGAAACACTGTGCCACTTACAGCATGAGAAATAAAGAATTTTTTTTAATCTATTATATTTATTTTTGGAACTGTTTACTTTGCCACATTAGTTTCCTTTTATATTTCTTCCCTTTGCATTCACAAAACCAGTCCCATGTGGACCACAATCTGACTCAGAGGCCAATCTGGCCATTAGTTTCTCCAGAGAAAAACAAAATTCAAACCCAAAGGGGCACATGCATCTTTGGCCTGAGATTTGGACTAGGAAAGTGGTAACACCCACTATACGCAAAAAGTGCTCATGTTTTTCCATCCTAGTTTTTTAGTATCTATGCATTCATGTTGCAGATACACACTTTAATACTATATAATCTCTTTTAAAAGTGCATTCCCAGCCCTCTTAGCAATTTCTTTTTCCCAGCTTCAGCTACTGATTCTTTCCTCTTGCGTGCCAGCACTACCAACTGTACTGTGGCACCAAGACACATTTTGCAAATGGAGCTAGCAAAGACTAACTCAAAAAGAGGAAAAGGAAAATTAACTTGGGGGGGGGGGGGAAGGGTATATATGTGTCTCTTTAAGACAGATAAATTCTGTCTCAGCCCAAAGGCATACCAACACTCCTGTCAGCACCAGGAATGAAGGAAAAGGACACTTCTTGCAGATTAAAAGAAGCTGTAAGTTTTCCTATTGTCAGATGCATGCCCTAAGCATCAGGCTGCAATGACACATCCCCCCTTCTTTGCCCTCTTCTGATCCAATGAATCTTTAAGTTGTTCATGGGAAACAGAACAGCTCCAACAGGAAAAATAAAAGCATCAGCATCATAACCTATAGCTAAGTGATGATGACCTTCCCCAGGAAAAAACAGGAACTGAATTGTGCTGCCTCAAAACAGCAAGGCTACACAAGGCATAACCGTAAGTCCATCACAGAATGCAGAATTACCTGCTGTCACATCAGCTGGTACTGAAGGGTAGGGTTAAAGTGTGAAAGCCCCTATGACCCCTTTATATATCCACGTCTGGAAAGAGAAATAGGTGGGCAGATGGAAAAGCTACATAAATAGTTGCATCTTCTCTCTTTCAGGTTTCTCAGACAAAGCAATCAATTCCAGGTTAGTCTTTCCTTGAAAACTGCAAAAGGCACAAACCATCAACACAAGTACTGATAGCAGTGACACTACCAAAAACATCTGCAGTTTCAAAAAACTTAAATACAAAAGTACATGGGCTCTTTAATCAGCCCTGTCATATCCTCTGTAAACAAATGGTGATTGCTGTGACATCCCTTTGGCTGCTGGAGAATTAAAGCAATTCGAACACAGAGCAAGGGAAGCAGAGACTCATAGAATGGCTTGGGTGGGAAGGAAACTTAAAGAACTTCTAGCTCCAATCCACTTGGCATTGAGAGGGACACCTTCCACTAGACCTGGTTGTTCAGAGTTGCATCACCCAGACTGGCCCTAAACACTTCCAGGGATGGGGCAGCCACAACTTCCCTGGAAAACCTGTTCCAGTGCCTCACCACCCTCACTGTAAAGAATTTCTTCCTATCATCTCATGTAAACCTACTCTCTTTCACTTTGAAGCCATTCCCCCTTGTTCTGTCACTTGTAAAAAGTCCCTCTCCAACTGTCTTGCAAGATCCCTTCAGGAACTGGAAGGTGGCAATGAGGTCACCCCAAAAGCCTTCTCTTTCCCTGGCTGAAGAACCCCAATTCTCTCAGTCTTTGCTCATAGGAAAGGTGGCCTATTCCTCTAATCATCTTGGTGGCCCTCCTCTGGACTCTCAGTATCCTTGCTTTTCCTTCTATAAAATGGTATATATGGGGAGAAATTACTCCACCAAGCAACCATGGGGTTCTACTGTATGAATGCACATACAGTTATGGGGGGAGGGGGGAAGAAATCACACACTGTTGTATTTCAATTTCCTCTCTTTTATTTATGGTTTTTCTTGGTTAGCTTAGCCCCTAAAGTTTTCTGCTGTGATGCTGAACACAAAACAGAGCAATTCACACAGAGGAAAAAAAAATACTCTGCAAACTCATTTCCAGGACCCACTTTTCTCCTGTAGGTGTTTCTAATTTAGTAAGTAAGGAAAGTGTAGGTGGTGTGCTACTCCCTGTTTTAAAATAATAAACTCAAAATGCAGTCCTATCCTCATATTCCTGTCCTACACCTACCACCATGCTGTGGCTGTCTGCTGAACTGGGTCAGTGCTACTACCAACCTGGCTGAAAATAATGAAAATTTTAAAAATTGAAAATTAACCAAAAATTGAAAATTAACCATTCAAAACCTCTTAACTGTACTGCTGCTCTGAATTAAATATACCAACAAGCAAACAGCTGAGCTTACAAGGGAGAGGGCAACACAAAGGACAATATGCAAGATGGCAATTTTTTATTTTTAAAGGATGCACTGACAGCTTATAAAAACTTAAAATGTTAATCAAACCACCACCTTACTGTTTTTAAGATGGTTATGAATCATATAACCCATCTTTTGCAAGTTGAAATTGATATCTAACAGTCATTTTCAGTCATCAGGGAGAAATGTAACAGGGCTGGGTGAAGCAGTTGTGTGAATGCCACAGGAGAGCAGGAAGAAGAAATATTTAGACCAAGCTTTTAGAAACCCTGGTACTTTTGATTTATAGGATATGAAATTAAACCAAATATATTGGTAATGTTATGAGGGGGGAAAAAGTCCACATCCACAGTGTACTTATATTTTTGAAAATATCAATGAGCTAGAACAGATTCAATAGTTAAATGCAGTTAACCCAATTTTTGCACATTTTCTAATTTAAGACTGTTTGAATTGTATTTTAAAATAATTAAAATGCCAGTAGATGCAGTACTTATCTGTTTATAAGCAAATAATTGACAAAGTTTTTTCCCCTGAAACAATATCAATGCAATCCATATTAAAACAATGAAACCTTCTACATATTTGAAGGAACATTTATTTCTAATGTGTAGATCCCGTATGTTAATGTAGAAGTCAAGGTCCTATTTTAACCTGGGGACAATATTCATCAATCATTCAAAAAAATCATTGATGAAACAACAGGTTTGAAATATTTATAATGTGATTTCAGTTATAGCATTAAAAAATAAAGCAAACCTGAAAATAATTAGTTTCAGTGAAAGAAACACTTAGCTATTTTTACATGCTTTCATAGCTGTTGATTTGGTTGAGGCAGCATGTATGAAATCCCGTCTGTTTAGCTTAAATCACTAAACTCAGACTACGCTTCAGGCACCTCAAAGCAGAGCTACTGCGGAAAGTGTCTGACTTTCAAAGCAATGGAGAGAAGGTCACGACATGCCTTGAAGACCTTCACAAAGATAGCCCGTTTGGGTGCCTAATCTCAGCCAGACAAGATCCCTTACAGGCTGTTTCGTTCATTTTCCTCCACTGAGTGGTATGAAACTGAAGCACTGCAAAGAAGGGTTTCATAGGACACCTCCTTTAGGTTTCATTCCGCAGCTTGGGCTCGCTGAGCTGGAGCGATGCAGCTGCCAGCTCACGTATGTAACTGTTGTTCAATCCCACGGTCAGTAAATGCTTTAACGGCTGATCTAGAGATTGTATGGTTTAGGACAGTTCAGTGGGATAGCTGGTGACGTAGCCTCCACATGTAAGCAAAATTCACAGAAAAGTGGTGAGTTAGTGGACCTTTTTCAATTATCTTTTCATTAATGTTAATAAAACTAGCATTGTAGTTTGTTATTCTTGTCCATTCTTTAACAAACCAAATGAAAAGAAAAACTTTTAAAACCCCTATAGATTTGTAATTCTCATAATAAATGTTACTATAATCTTTAACCCAGTCTCACAATAAAAACTTTAACAAAACAGTTGTTAATTTGGTTTCCATGCATGATGTTGCTCATAAACAGCTAGCTATTGTGTACTTTTTCTAAACCAGTAAACTTAAATTCTATCAGGCTACCAGTATGTGATAATTAGCAGGTGTGTAGACTAAAATGAAGCCAGTTTTCACTTAATATTTAAATGAATTGCATTAAGTTTCTAGTGCAGGAAAATTTACTGCACCTAACAATGATTCCAACAGAGTCCTCTTTATGCTTGTCCACTCCCACAAATCCTCTTAATAAGTTAATTGGAACAATCTCACACAAGAAGTGTGGGAAAAAAAACCCTACAACAGCTTATAAAACACTAACATTTGTTGATTAGAATTGATTAAAACACAAATACAATTATTTTAATTCTAAGCCTATTAAACAATTATTCTTGATAGTACAGTGCATAGAATTACCCTTGGAAGTACAGTCAATGGAATTACCATCAGCAACACTGAATTCAGGTGTGAACCCCAGCTAGCAAATTCAACACCTCCAAGAAGGACTGCAAGGAATGCAACCAAAAGGCTTGGATTCACAGAATAATTTAGGTTGGAAATGACTTCTGGAGGTCATCTCTTCCAAAACTATGCCTTAAGCAGATGTAATTAAACCCCTTCTGTGCTAGTAACAAGTCTTAACCTCTAAATTAGGAAGCTGCAAGCAAAGTGCTTAATGGGAACAGTTCCCAGAACAAACATCTCTGGTCTTCAATGCTAAACCATGCCCAAGAATTGTTTGGGAGTCCCATGAATCAGCAGAGATCAAAATGCCGTAAGGATGCTCTTTAAGAGTTAAGCCACACAGAAGATGGTGTCCCAGCACGTGGGGAAGTCACAGCACGGTGTTTAACATGGTAGCACAGCCGTAACCTCACTGTGCCCCTTTTTGGACAAGTGCACTCCTTTGTGTGGTCCAGCAAATAAACAGTTATTGGATTTGCTTGTTCAGAATGCTGGGAATGGGGGTGGAAATCATCCTAAATACATTTAACAGTAAGGTTTGACCAAGGACCGGAGTTCAGTCAGCCCACTCTGTGCTTTACAGGCCCTCCATAAAAACTGAGCAGTTCATCAACTCATTTCTAGTCAAGTATTTATTAAAACAAGAACACAAAGCAAAGGTAGATTGATATCAAAGGTTACAGGCAGAGTGTGTAATCCTGTATCAAGAAAAAAAAGAAGAAAAACACATGCTGATTGTTCTCAGACGCTCTCTGAAAGCAACGAGCCTAAGCCTATAGACCACTGATCACAGGGACAATGCCTATTCATTACACAATCTCACTGAAGTCCCTGCAACTACCAACTAAACAGATTATTTAGAGATTTTCAGAACTGGACTCAATACCACCCAATTTCCTATTTCTACTCTAAACTCACATTTAAGAATTCAGAAGGTGAGTTCAAGAAAATCTGTATGCCCCATAACTCATGTGATAAAAATCTAATACTTGTAATTTACAAGAAGAAAAAACTGAAATACTCAACTGAATAAAATTTTAAATCTTTTCCACTTTCTTTGAAAAGTAAGGCTTTCAAATGAAAAATCAAGATTATTCTACTGGCATCTTAACTCTTATCAAATAAATAAAATCTGATGTAACAATAATTACAGCAAAGCAACCAACAGAAAATTTTGTATAAAATAAGCAAATACAAAATATTGTGCCCTAGATCCTTGAATGAATTTTAATGAGTGACGCCATTTTGACTGAATGAATATTTTATTTTGGACCTCAGGAATTCTACCTCCTGATGACGACAAATTATGGGGAGAACACAGGGAACATCACCACACACATACTTTTTAAAATTACAATATTTAAAATTTCTAACAATGTTAAAACATCTTATTTAAAAAGAACAGCTTATGTAAAACATCAGATACACTACATTTCTATTACTGATCTGAACTGATTAAGTAAGAGTTGACTTATGCAGCTAATATTAAATTTAGAAATTAAATACATGTCCATATTGTATGCAGCCTAGCTGGAATTCACTAGATTAAACATACTAATTAATTTGGTCATGGTGTGCTTTGTATTATAATTCAGCATTTATTTATGAGGCCCACATATTCAGTTTACTGAATTTAATGTCTGCACTGTTCTACAACATATCATTAGACGTGTTAACACTTTATATCATTAACCCTGTACCACTTCACAATTAACACAAAATTATCAAAAGAATAATAAAAGCAGCTATGCATTTTTAAGCCACTTAAAACATTACTAAATGTAATTATAACTATTTCATGCTAAGTAAGAGCTGATATTTCATTTTCACGCTAAGATACTCTTCACTCAAGAAAGAAAATAAAACCCCAGCTTTTCTAATCACTTATTACTTCTAAGTTTCCTGTAGAGCACAGTCATTCACAGCTGTATTTCTGAGTTATCATACATTTAGATAGACTGGTTTACTAGGTGGGTCTTGTTTCACAGTCTATCGACACACAAATGGCTGAAAAACTTTCAGACAGGTGATGAGCATTTCTGCTCCCAGCATTCACTGAGATGGCACTGTGGACTTCAGACCCTAAGGTTTTTTGACACCTCCCAACACACTCTGCTGAAATCACAAACTTTTACAATTGTCAGACAATTGAGGGGGAAATGGGAAAATCCTCCTGTATTTTGTACTGTAAGTTTACCAAGTCGGTGTGGAATGGTCAAAGTACCAGCACACACACCTATAGTTTAAAAAATCTGCCAGGAAAGCTTTTCATTTATCTGCCATCAATTTACATCAAAAACAAATTAATAATATTGCAGATTAGACTACTCAAAACATGTGTGCACATGTGCATATTACCAGCAAAACAAGATATGAAAAAGAATACTTCCTACCATCTATACAATACTAAAGAGCTCTTTTCTGTCTAAAATTTTAATTTTCTAACTAGTTATAGAGGAAGGGAAATCAAATTTGAAGACTTAACGTTTATCAGCCTGATATACCAAATGCAAGCTAGAACTCCTTGGCACTCCCCATTACCTGTTTATTTATCTTGATTAAGCTCAATTATTTACAAAACCCCAGTATTTCTCCAGTTCCTTCATTACTTTAAAAATACAACATTTCTGCCTTCCAGCATGAGAACAATGGTGACTGAATGGTAGTGTAGTGACTGCTGCCTAAACGTTAAGACTCCCAGTGACTCTGCCTTTGTTGCTAAAGCAATAGCCAAACACTCTCAACTTGTAACCAAGACTTCAACCAGCTGATTTGCTGGAATACCATATCTTTCCTCAGTTCCAGTTGCATAGGTTTGGACACTGCCACTCAACCTTTTGACACTGAAATCAAGAATCTCTCTTAAAATGAGTAGGGAGACATCAAATACTTGTATATATTCAGCAGCATGAATACAGAATGTCTTTCTTAGAAAAACTGATTTAATAAAATGAATTATTTTCTGCTTTGCCAGGTTTCCTAAGAGAATGAGAGCCATGACGCTTTTGAGGGGCACCAAAGCTTTTTGAAATAAGCCACGTATTTTATAAAAGGAAAGAAGTAAACTGCTTTTAAAAAAGAAAAAAAAAATTAAGAGTTAAATTGAAATCTAAATTGAAAGTGTTTCCTGAGCACAGCCCTAGATGTAACCACCCAGAAGGTAAATGACAATGTCTCACTGAGGTGAGTAGAGCTATGCTGGTTTACTTTAACTAGGCATGTTGTAGCTGTACAAACCTTCACACTCTCAGCCTTAAAAACAAAACTACTCCACCTACCCCAGCTTTCTGTAGGTATAAACCATAACAAAGCTGAGAGGAAGAATATTAGCAATACAATTTGGTTTTAGATATTTGTTAGAGAACTGTGATACTATTTGCTTTTATAAAGCTGCTCTACACTCATTAGTCTCAAGTATTACATCACGATATTTTAAAATAAATTAACTATTTGCTGTGGCAACTAACATTTGATATATTTGGTTTAAAAAGATGTATTATTGCTCCTGTCATTAGATTACAAACTTCTTGAGACAAGCGCTGGTCAGTTTATTTATGTGGAACTCTAAGCATAAAGTTTCTGCAGAATTTCTTTAGAAAGGTCAGACAAACATTCAAAGGATTATAATGAGAATGGATGAGGCCTTTGAAGGACTATGCAGTCTTTCATTTGCTAATCTAAAGTAACACTTATTAGCAATGATGATTTCTTCAACCACTACATAGTCACCCCCCTCCATGATCCAGTCAAACTGTATCAAGGACTTCTATGATTTAGGAGTCTATGGCTGTATTATAGTAAATAATGTGCCAATTAATTTCTTTCCCCCCCTCTAAAAATTCTCACATGCAACTTTCTATTCAACTCCTGCCAAGAAAAATGTTTTAAATCCACATTTTACCAATTTTACCCTTGACAGAGTTTTCTTAAGACACTAAAAATTGTCAAGACTCAAATAAGGAAATAAGACACATTAGTTCCTTTGTATGTTGGCTTAACCGCTGTCAAGAACACTATTAGAAATTCAATACAATGTTGAAAAATAACACCACCAGCACAACTGATTTCAACACAACACATTCTAATTTCCACACCAACACAGCTTTTACGATAATAACTGCTGCTTTTCTGAATATTTTTCTATGCTGTTACAGGAAAAATTGAAGTCATAATATCTTAAGATTTTTGCAAACTGCTATTTTATACTTCTGCAATTCAGATGCAAAAATACAGATGCAAATCTTAACTTCTGAAATTTAAATATTTATAGAATACAGATTTTAGACCATCACTATAAAAGATGCTCTCTTTTCTTTTAAAATAAATTACTTGAAAGAGTAAACCAAGCTGGCAAACTTGTTTTGCAGTAAAAATTTCTGCAATCATTCCAGCATTTTGCCAGGGATGGAATGGCGGGGTGTTGGGGGAGAATAAAAAGAGACATAGAGACTCTGTTATCACAGAAGTATAATTCATAACTAGCGCATGTTAAGATTCTCACTTTAAACCTTTACTAGCACTGTGTTAAAAACATAAAAACCAGGAAAGTAAACAAAAGTCATTTAACACATCTTTTCTGAAGCTGAATTGTTGTTTTCTTTTATATATGAAGATTGAATTTGCATTCATGCAATCCTACTCTAAAAGTAAACCAAAGTCACTACTATAACTCGTAAAGCACATTTCAGATATTAAGAGATTTTAGCACAAAGTTCTACTACAGCTTCCCAGTTCATCAGTACATAACAATCCAGGTAATTTGCTGATTTCAGTGGATTTGCAGAGTACGTTAATCAGCGCTGAATTTAGTACAGCACTTTGCAGTTTCTAGTTTACTGTTTTGCTTTCCATATATCTAGGCACTAATGTTTGCAATTAACTTTTCTGTAGACACAAACATGCACATCAAGTATCAACAACCTCAATCTGTTACAGACTGAAGTTGTAAAATTTAAAATAATTAGGTCACCTAGGCTTGAACTTAAATGCTGGATTTCAGTCTAAATTATAAAAGCACACCCACTTCTTTGCAAGGCTCACAGCATATATCAGCACAAAACAGTTCCAGACTTAAACTACTTTTAAACCTTGTATCATCCAAGCATCAGCTTTGCAGAAAATATATTTTAAAACAACAGCAAATAGCCTGTAAGGCAAAAGTATGGAACACGCAGACAGACTCCTATCTAAGAAGGTAATCAGAGATACAGTTTGTGTTGTACTCTCCATTTTATTATATGTTTAAGATATTATGCCCTTCATATTTGTTCAGTAGGAGCTATTTCAGTTGCAATATTAAAATGAATCTGTACAAATAATGTTTATTCCATAAAGCCAGACTGAACTAAGAGGTGAGGAGCACTTAGAGTCTGGTTTTTGTAATTTTATTACTTCTGATCTGCATAAGACCAGAAATATTCATATGCAATGCTTCAGTTGCAATGTTGTTATTGTTTACATGCACACTTGAACTGAAAGACTGATATAATTAGTCTAAGATGCAAACTTTAAAAATGTACTGAATGCAATTAGCACACATTGCAAGAAACATATAAGTAACTATAATTTAGATTTAAATAACTATTTTCACAACAGATGCACACACTTACATTTTCTTAGAATTGTTTACCATTTGAAGAGATTGCTCATACAGATTTTTTAAATGTGGCCTTTTAAAACTTATTTTTCTCTCACTATTGAGGAATCTTCTTTTCCTGGACTTTAAGTATTTATGCATCACACTCAGCAGTAGTGTGTGACCATAGCCTATTGGTTAAGGTGCACAGACAGAAGAATGAACAAATATTTCAGTAGCTACTGAAACAAGTACAATCCTCGCTACTTTTAGAAGAGAAAAAACAGCATTGGCACATCTTTCAATAACTATGCAGACAATATCCAGTAGATGTGCACCTTGTCATCTGAAACTAGCCTTCTGAGTTTTGATTTCAAACACTAAAGCTGTTCCTCCAAATAATTCACAAGACATGCATTATAACAATAGGTAGTGATGCACAAAGACACTGTCTGTGCCTCATACCTGTCACTTCACACTGTCTGTGAACACCAATACCACAGCAAGGAACATAATTTAATGTAAGTGTGGCACTTTGGTTTTACATTTTTGGGGGTTTGTTGGGCTTTTTTGCTTTAAAAAGAAACCAAAAAACCAGCACAGCATTTTTTCTAAGTTGTCTGTCGAGCTTCAGTCAGGCTACAGAACAGGCACCTGAGCTGCATGACCCTGCACTGAAACTCCTGGAACCTCTAACACTTGTATTCTAACAAATCACCCCTGGAGATGGAGCAGGCTTCCTATCAATCACGAACAAGTTAATTCCACATAATAAGGCAGGTTCGGATGCAGACTGATACATTGTGAAATGCTGTATCTAAAATTGATTGGAATGGCACTCAAAATGAATGCAGCCCTCCAAACCGCTTCTTTGCTCAGAAACATTAATCTCAATTATAAGGAGAGCTTCATAATGGTAATGCTTGGTATGAAAAAAGTATGAAATAAATCAGGTTTTATAAGACACAGCAATTAATCAGTTTTAGAACTAAGGAAAGGTTGTTAAAGCGGCACAATTTTACAATGGTAACTTCTTTAAAGCCTCCGTTACCTCCAAAAAATCAAATGTTTAGGGCTTTCTTTTAATTGCTCAGCTGACAGTGTGAACCCCAACCCTAACTCTGGGTCCCTGAAATGTTTCACTACAAGCTAAAACTCTTTGCAAATAATACCCCTCTATTAGAAAGTTAAAGCATTTATTTTAAGACACTCTTCAGTCTAAGAAGAAGAATCGCATGCAGGTATCCTGAAAGAACTTATTTAACTAGTTAGACTGGGGTAAAAATATTATTTCATCAAATGGAAGATTTTCTAATAAACATACTAAAATTATTTCTGGTAATGTTTTATGCACTTGATACTGCACAAACTTGCAGGTGAAAGAGTCACATTACCACTACATTTACTAGAACAGTAAACCTAACTTATATGTAAACCTAAACAGTAAACCTAACTTATACGTATTCATTTAATAGAACAGATTCTACAGTAAGGCCATTCTTGAAGAAAACAATATTATATAGATATATTCACCTTGTTAACAATCTCTAATGTGCAGTACCAGTACAGTTCAAATCAGCCTCTAAATCTTACGCAAGCACAACTTACTTGCATAATATTTTTTTAAAAAATATTTTAAGATCTGCAGACAAGAAATTATCTATAAGAATTTCACATTTTCTCTCGAACACTGACAGAGAGATGAGTTTTCTATAACAAAAATGCAGCATTAAGTACAGCAAGTGCAATATCACTCTAAAATTAAGAGCAGTTCTGACCTGAAGCCTTAGCAGCTCTGATCTCTTAAGTCTACATAGCACAATGCCCCTTCACAAACAGCACCTGATCCTCCAAGTTGCTGAGCACTCTCAGCTTTTATTGGGCCTAATCCAAAACTGATGCAAGTTAATGGGAGTTTTTGCATCAATCTACAGGGGCATCAGTCTGCATAACTCTCACTGATTTTAACGGAAGGAAAAGGTACTAAGTATCTTACTGAGCCAAGCCTATCATCTGTAAATTGTTGGGGCTAGAAGATGACAAAAAATACTTTCAGGTTTATTACTACATCATTTTCTAATATTTTAAGGGGCTTCTATAAAACAGATGCTTATTAAAAGCAGCCATTGCATGCTCATTTGTAACTTTAAACCTAGTTCCTACTAATAAATCCCTTTTTTTATTTGAACAGAGAATAATTACTCCCAGCTCTAAGAGATTTGATTGAAGTACTAGTCTTAACCTGCTAACTGGATTATGAATGTTATTTTGGATTTTCCTTCCTCAAAAAATATTAAAGAAAAGAATTTCAGCAGGGTCAAGTATTTCTTATACCAAACAGCATCTTTTATCTCAGTGTTCACTCATATAAACCCCGTTCCATTTTCAATCATATGTATGCACCTAATACTTCTGTACTGTTGGCTTTTATTTTCCCTCCTCTAATTCACTAGACCATTGAAAATAACCCAGCAAGCTAATAATAGCAAAGTTTCGGAATTGTAGAATAAGATTATTTTTCAACCTGCTATATTTTTCCAAAATTTAAGAGATACGTAGGGCCCCTTCTTCCTAACTATTCTTATATTACATAAAAGTGCAATTTATGACAATTTTTCTCTCTTTTTCAATATTAAACTAATCTCCTAGATGTGAATGCAAAAGTAATTCTGAATAGCACTTGGATTATTTTAGAAGGGAAGAGCAGTGGTATTTTTCAGAGAGCATCTTCAAGTGTTTTACAATTAACTTTTCTGTAAGACCATAGATGAGCAATATTTACACTCTTTACTAGACTGAATTTTAGGACGTAATCATCCACAGAATATTACTGTAACTCTTCAGTGGTAGGAACCAAAATACTCTGCCTGAGGACGCATATATAAAATGTAGAGGTAACTGTCAAATAAAACCAAACAAGCACTGAAATAAGGATTAGCATAAGAATAAGAGACACATGATATTTAGAAAGCAGAAAAATAAAACTGCTAAAGTTTTCTTATCAAAATATTTTAAAACTAAATATTTAGAGGAGCCTGCACCCACATGATACCTTACAGAAATTGCTCCCATTAAAAAACTTTTAAGAGCCTGTGAGCACATGAAGATAGGAGTTTGGGTATGTTCTCTTTTTATGTTACTTTGCTTAAAAGCAACTTCACAACATAAAACTTTCAAGCCCACAGAACAGTGGCTGTGTTTCCTACATCCACGTGAAGGAAAGCCCCACCAGACACCAGAAACGTTTGCAATTTCACGAGGGAGACCACCCCTTTCTCTCCCCACACCACGGCGGCACACCATTTCTTTGGTCGCCATGTGTTTTCGCTGCACAGTATCACGATTTCACTAGAGTTTACTGACTAGACCATTACAGATGCGACAAACATCAGAACCCCCGTCCCCTAGGAGGGCAGGTAGAGCCCCGGTGGCAGCTGCGGGGCAGAGCCCACCCGGCAGGCTGCCGCCGCCGATGCCAACGGCGCTGCCCGAGCCCGCCGCAGCCGAGGTGACGAACACCAACTTCCAAACCCACCGTAAACTTGCCCGGACGAGCTTTCGCGCCTCCGCCCGAGCCGCTGCGCTCACCGGACAGGAGTACGGACACTTCCGTTTATCTTCCCAAAGTGAGGATGCCGACTTGGGAAAGCACCGAAACTGCCGTGCCCCCCAGTCTCCCCGCCGCCCCGCGCCGCCGGGAGCGCGCTCGGCCCCCCGGGAGCGCGCACACGAGCGGCCCCAGACCCCGCTCCGTCCGCAGCGAGGGGTGCAGCCGAGGGGCCGCCGAGGCCGCGCAGCGCTGCCGGCAGACCATCCCCTCCCCCGCCCGCTCAGCGTTCCGCCCGGCACCGCGGAGTTCCCACATCAAGTTGCGTCCCCGGCCCCTTGCTCCAGCTCCCCCGCGCCCGCGTAGCCCTACCTGGGGTCGCGCTCCGGCCGCAGCCACGCGTCCCGGGGCGCCCCTCGACTCCCGCTCGCCGCCCGGCGAAGGTCCCGCCGCCAGCGGTGCCACCGTGGGGGCGGCGGGGAAGGGAGGGACGGAGGGCCGCAGAAACCGCGCACCGGCTCCCAGCCCGCCCTCGGCCGGGCGGAGGGCAGCGGCCCCGGCTCCCCGCTGCCGGCAGGACAGCCGCGGGCGCGGAGCGCAGCGCGCCACTTACCGCGGGCGCGCCGCGAGCCTCGCCGCCTCCGCGCCCCGGCAGCAGCGCGGGGGAGAGCGGCGCACGCCGGCACTTTGTCAGGCCGGGCGGGCGGGAGCGGAGGGCGGGCGGGAGCGAGGGGAGGGCCGGGGGCCGGGCGGGGGGAGGGCCACGAGTTGCTGCCCGCGCCCCGCGCCGCGGGAACTTACGCGCCCCGCGGAGCTCACTTTCCCCGCCTCCTCCCCCGCCGGGCGGGCAGGGAGTTTGGCCCCTCTTCTTGCGGGAGGGGAGGGCGAAGGTGCGCGCACAGCGACGTGCCGGGCGGGGGAGGAGCGCGGGGAGGAGCCGCCGCCGCCGGCACCTACTTTCGCCGTAGCGTGGGGGACCCGGCCGAGGGCCCCGGTGTTTCCCCGCGCCGCCCCGGGCTGGGACCCGACCCGCCGGCTGCGGACCATCGGCCTCCTGCCCCCCCGTGCCCGCGGCTGGCGGGAGTGCCGCGGCGCGGCTCCCACGCTGAGCCTAATCAGCGCATCCACGACGCCGGCGGTGATTTAGGGGTCATCCGCGAGCGGCACTTCAGGCTGATGAATGGCTCTTGGCCGCTGTCTGCCCTGATGAGGGTGTCTGCGTGCTCCTGATTGCAAACACTAATGAACTTACACGGCTCCGCCGCGCGTTCCCTCCACCCGGCGGGGCAGGAAGCGTCCCTCCGCTGCATTTTGTTTTCCGCGGGGATCTGTTTATTTTTATGAGGGGAGGGAAAGAATTTGGGGAAATAATCGGCGGCTCCCCGCAGCAGCGCACCGCGCCTCGCCAGGCAGAGCCGTTGCCGCGGGCAGCCCGCCCGCCGAGGCTCTGGGCGCTGCCGGCAGCCCGGGCGCGGCGCGGAGAGGCGAGGAGAGGAGAGGCGAGGCGAGGCGCGGCGGGCCGGCCGGCAAGGCCGGAGGGTGCCGGCGGGGCTCCCCGGCCCGCCAGCCCGCCCCTCGCACGGCCACCCGCGCCCCCCCGCCCGGCCTGGCCGCCGCACCCCGGCAATTTTCGGAGCTGGGCGGGAGCCGGGTGCCGGCTGACCTGATTACAGCTTAAACATCAGCTTTTAAAGCCATTTCTCCGTCGCCTACAAAGGCGCTTCTGCTTATTTTTCTCCCTGACTCCTCAGCAACCTCTCGGCTCAAAGTAGTAGCTGTAACTTTTCACACACTGAGATGTTACCTACCTACCTATCTAGGACCGTTCCCTTTTTGCTCCTTTATCCTTCCCTTTTAAACTCAAAGGCGTTTCACACACGAGATGCGAAACACTCGGAGAAGTTGGACAGATGAGCAGCTTTGAACGTTTAGCTGGCTACCCGCTGCAGTACTTTGATTTCCCAAACTTTATCCACCACATCTCTGACTCTGTAATGAAAGATGCACGACTGTGTTATCTTAAACGCTCCCAAGGAAAATCCCTATATTCCTCTGTCCTGAAATAACTGGAAATACCTCCCAATCATGGAAACGTTACTGCAGCTGTTACCAACGGGCATTGTGAGGGGGCTGTCTGCGATCAGTCCTGCAGTTTTCTCTCACGTGCCCGTGTTTTACCCCTGTGTTTTCCTTTGTATTTGTACTTTGCTGGGCTCGACCCGAGAGGCAAGGTGCCTGGGTATACAAACCGATTCGACAGTGCTGAGGTCAGCATGTGAGAATTACAGCAGGTACCACACACACAGAGACAGCATCACACAGCACCGTTATACAGCAAGCACAGTCAAAAACCACAAATGTTTCAAGCCTTTCTAAGTGTACAGGCAACGTGTAATTCATAATACTGGGCATACAGAAAGCAAAAAATAAAAGGTACTCTATAATGGCAATGATTTATCTTCATCCCCAGGAAAGTTTTAGTAAAAGTAACTACTTTTAAATACAGGTTTGAAAAAGTAATTTAAAAATACAACAACTAAACCAATTGGATTGAAATGCATACGCCTTACCGACTTTGTGGGTGGCTCTGAAGTGGTGGCATTTCATTTGCAAAAGTAGGAGCCACAGAGACCTCTCTAGAGAGAGTTCTGTGCAGGTAAGTGCACAGACAATACAGGTAGTACTAGAAACATCATGACCTTGTCTTTCAAATAAAATATCCTACAAAGGGTTTAGTCCTTACAAGAAAGCACTCGAAGTGTGAAAATGTGACTTGCACAAAATTCATTGTTACAAAACTCATATAGGTAGGCACACAGGAATTATCTTGACCCTGAACTTACGCCAAATGCTGTAATTGTTGTTGCATATTATACAAAATAGCATATCTGCTAAACTAAAAGCAAATCCTGTAGACTCAGGGTTTTATTTACAATTTTTTTCTTTTGGCTTACAGTCCTCTAACAGTATTTGAAGCTATGTTTTGCAAATGCAAATTTAAAGCCCTATATTTTTGCACTACTTCATACATTGCAATACCTTTGCTAAATCCATTCATCTAGTACTAACTTGAACTTTTTACTGCCTTCAAATACACTGAGTTAAGATGCTATTTCACTATAAATAGAAAGATAATATCATGCTTTCCCTGTGCAAAGCCCACTAGATAAACAACAAACGTCAACTACTTATTGATACACACTTGAAGTTCAGAGTAAGTTATTTTAGTGCTCTTAACTTGGACGTCACTGAAGCAGCATTACCAGGCTTACCAAAATTTAATTAAATTTCAGTCTTCACAGTTTAAGTTAATTTGAAAAGTGTGCAGGCACATTTGAGTTAGAGCTTTGTAGGAAACTATCTTCCTAATGTCAACTATTAAATGTGACTAAACTCTCTAAAATCACACTGCAGCCATTCCTCACTCTTTTGGATTTCCAATAAGCTCACCATTTTAGTAGAGAAAGAACAAAAAGGGTATGCATTCCATTCCTCATCGACTTAGAGATTTTTTTTCTTTTTTTCTTTTTTTTTTCTTTTTTTTTTTTTTTTTTTTAGATGGGACTATCAGTATATCTTTTTGGACAGTAGGTGTTACTGAAAGAAAAGAGCAGGACGTCCTCCGATGTGAGACATGCTGGCTCCTGCACTAATCTACCAGTAACTCCAAAAGACGGAACACATTCAAGACACTGTCAAGTTCTTTGCAAACTTCTCAAACTGTTCTTAACGTGTCCTTCCGCACTTGTGCGGTAACTCGTGATCTGCCAGGCTCCAGGCTTTTCTGGTTCCAGGGCTCCACGCTCTTTAGGATACTCGCACGTCTGAAAATAACAGATCTCAAAAGCTCTGCATTGTCAACGATCCTGGATCTACAGCTCGTGGAAGAAGAAATTTTTTCTAACCATTCATTTTCCTTCGGGGTAAGCGTCAAGATGCGCTTTAATGCAGCTAGGTAGGGATTGCCTCTACTTAATGGAAACAACTAGCAGCGTTACCCTGCGTCAGGATACTTCATAATCACAACCGTAATACTAAAAAAAAGAAACAAAACCAAAAAAACCAAAAAACCAAACCACCAAAAAAATTCTTTTCTACTCAGTCTTGCTGGTTGGTCATAACATGGCAACAACTATTGCCATTTGTTCTCCGCGCGGTCATCTCCGCGGCTCCCGCTCCTGTGCAAGCCCCACGAAGGGACCGAGCTGGCAGCCTCTCGAGCGGCCGCTTTCGAGCTGTCGGCGGGGCCGCCTCGCTTCCCTCCCCGGCTGCCCGGGCGGGACGGCGGAGCCCGCGCAGCCCCGCGCAGCGCCGAGCGCGCACCGCGGCGGGACCGGGTCAGAAGGTGACGAGCCGGCCGTGACCACGCTCTGCCCTAAGCCCCGGAGAGAACCGCACCGCCTCTCCTTGGGAACGGGCAAACTTCGGGAAGAAGGGGCCGCCTTGGCATCGGGGGAGCCGCAGTGCGCGGGGCGCGGAGCGGCGGCGGAGGGGCTGCGGCCAGCGGGGCTGCGCGGGGCTCGCTCTCTCCGCGGGAAGGGCTGCGCCGCTCGCCCGTCTCACCAACAGCGGCGGGCCGAGAGGCACCTTTTCCCCGAGTATCGAGTTGCGGTAAAATTGTAAAACAAATATTCTAATCTGATCACTGACAAAGCCATAAAATTAAATAGCTGTCTGCAGAGGGAAATATGTCTTAATTACCTTAATTAAAGCAAGATAGGGCCTTACACACGTTCATTTTGAAGCCACTAAATGTACTGATTATCATACAAATCAACCTTTAAATGGGGGTCATGCTTTTCCACTACATTAGTTTGTGTTCCACTGCATAAAACAAAGCTATATGGGAAGCTGACCTCTGGTGAAAATGATGCACTTCAGCTGCACAAAACTGCTGACCCTCTTCATTGGGTCCTTAGGAAAGAACCTGAAGGAGTTTGCATACGATTTGGAATACAAAAATGCCTTTCATATTGTGTTAACACTGCATTAGGAACTACTGCCTGAGCTAAACTTATGGCCTTAAACCCAAGCACATAATCATTTTAATCACCTTGCATTCATAAGTAGGAGCCATCAAAAAGCGCCGTTATTGCCATCGCTGTGTGAGCTACTACACAAGGCCATGAAAAATGTACGATTTGTGTTTGCTGCTGTAACACTTTCCCAGCAACTATAGCTAGGGGTAACCATCCATATTTTCCTTTAACAGGAGGAATGCAGAATATTTATAGCAATTCAGAAGTCAATACTCAGACCTTATTCGTACATATAGAAGTTTATATAATTAAATCACATTTATTCAGAATTTATGATTTTTACAAGAAGAAAGACGCCTTGTTTTAACTAAGCTTCATAGTCATAATTAACATTTTTGTTTTCCTTTATAGCTTTCTACCTGAAAAGACATATTAGAAACAATCATTAAGAAATTCCACCGGCTAATTGTTCAAATTTAGGAAATGGATGGAAAAGATGATTTAAAGAAAAGATAAGCACATTGCGTGAGGCAAAAAGAAACCAAAAGTGCTCTTCTGTTGTCTGGTTCTTTCCTTTTTTTCTTTTCCTGTGCCATGTACTCCTTCTAGCAGAAGACATCGCTAACATATGCAGTCTGGGAAAAATACCTCTCTAACCACAAGCTCTAATAGTAATCTATTGCTATTTTATTGTGATAAAAAATGCTATTTTATTGTGATAATTTGGATGTTAATTGCTCTGATGTGCGTAAACAGAGATTTTATGAAAATACTACTAGTTTTTAAAAAATCTTTGGCTGTTAGTAGTAAAATACGTTGTATTCAAGATGACTGCCTTCATTCCTGGAAGACAAGAGTTCAGGCAGTGGAGTGGTAACAATCTGTGTTTGTTCCTGTCTGCTCAGGAGAACTGTTTCTAATTGATCTGGCATGGAATTTAGTTGGAAATGTGTATGTTGCAACCTAAGCACAGTCCCTGTATGCTTTGTAAAGTGATCACCATATGGGCCTTATTTGAAACATTTGAAGGTTTTAGCTATTAACCTTGTTTAAATTGTGCTGTAAATTCAACTCTCTAAGCTGAAAAATATATGTAACTGTGTGTATGTATATCTGTATGTGAATATATGTGTCTTTATGAATACAGACATACATATATGCATAAACACATATCTACATCTACAGCCATACATACACACTGACCATTTTAGGTACCATGAGCAGGTGTCAATTATTTGCATATTATTACTAATTAATAAAGGTACTAGTTATATATTTAGAAAATCTGTTGAGTGGAAATGCTGTTCTGAAACAGAGGTTGCTGATGTCACAGAGTCAATTTCTGTAGATGCCATTTTAATATTTGGGAGTATTTCTTGTGTTCATTTTTTGGGAAAAAATATGCTCAGATCTATTTCAACACATCAGAGTATTTTTTAACCGCCATTCTGAAGTCACAGATATTTGATTAAGAAAGCCCAGATAAACTAACATCAAAACTGTCTGAAGTTCCTTCACAGAAAACTCTTAGGAGACAATGGTTAACTGTGATTCTTTCAATCTCACGACCAATTATCAAATATTAACCCTCAAAAATCTTAACAGTGATTTCTTCTTCTGAATGTAAAATGAATGGCTAGGCTTTGTTACAGGTAATAGTGCTAAGTTATGAATGCTGATGGCCTTCTTGTACAGCCTTAAATTACATTGAAAAAGATACAGTTTCTTTAATTAAAAAAGCTGCACTGAACTAATCCCTCTAGCTGAAAAAAGAAAAGTTTTAAGCAATCTCTTTCTGCTCTGGGAGAGAAAAGCAGACAATACCATAACAGATCAGAAACATAAGCTATAGTGTGCAGCCAGGAGCACAGCAGGGAACTGAATACTGCTCCGACTGTGTCATTTTTTAATCCCCCATCCCAGTTTTCCCCGTCTGACCTCATGCTGAGATGAAGTTATCACAGAAGACAGCTTTACTCTTACCAATGAATCCAACCCTGGATCTGTATTATCCTCAGCAGATCAAAACACCGCTTTCATCAAATAGCATTATCTGCATAAAAGGCATGCAATTGCCTGATAATTTCACCCAAACTATGCTATTCATTTAAAGGACAAGAAGAGAAATGTAATTCATTCCTTTTTTTCCCCCTGGAAAAGCTAACTTATACTTCACTCATGGGAACTTTTCTTTTTTTAACACGAGATCTCAAGAAGAGGTCCATTAAAAGTTTCCCTCTGGTTTACAATTAATTGTTAGAGTACCCCTGTGCTGTGTGAGTGACACAAGTGCAGTTATGCAGAAAACTGGCAGGGAGAATTCACAAAGCTTTCTGTAGCCATGATACTGATTCCATTAGCCATGGTCCTGCTAACCCTAATAATCAAATCATATATGGCATAATTGTAGCAGCTTAAAAATAAATAGTAGCTGAAGGTGTTTACAGGAGTTTCCTTCAAATGGAAATTTGAAGTCTAATCATTTCACCCTGGCTCAGAACGGCTGCACCACAAGATACTGAAATATCTTCACTAATGTATGTGTTGTTTATAAAAAACACATACATATATTAAAAACTCATGCTGGTGCCTTGTCTTCCAGAAAGGAAAGCACACAGTACTGTGGCTCATTGGTTTTATTGATACACTGAAAACATTAAAGTCATGACAGAGGTGGGCAGATTGCTCCAAGTGAGTGCTGTTACAAGATCTATTATTGTATTTGGACTATTACATGGACTCTGCTTGTTAAATTATTCTTGGTATTCTTCTGCTTATAAAGGGCTCACGCATCTTCCGCAATACAAAACTCCTCAAACCTAAAAATAATGTGGGGGTTTTTTTTGGTTTTTTTTTTGCTAATACTTGTTTGAAAGAGTAAAGATACTTTTGTGTTGAAGTCTTGTGTTTTCTAGGTTGTTGGGAAGAGGTTTTCTTGTTTCCTGAATAGCAGTGTGGATGTTCAGCACCAGAAACAAGCTCTGATTTGTATCTGGCAGAGGGAATTCTCCTTTTCTTTTTCTAATAGTGCAAGGGCCTTGGTATGTCATGGGACAGCAAATACTAAACTGAATGCTTGTTGTGGCCTAAATATTGCCTATTCCATGCAATGACAGTTACTTTTCTTTAGGACCACTGGACAGGTACTGTCCTCTATTCAGAGGATAATTTTTTTTTCCCCCCAGCATGTCTTTGATACTTTTTAAAACACGAGTTCTTTGAAGTGGCTCAGAGGTTTGGAATCACAGGAGCTGCCTCAGAAGAACTGGATTATTGAGCCTAACACAGGCACATCACACATTTACCATGGGGCTACAACCTCTCTGCGTACACACAGACCCTATGGAACTTTATACTATAAAAAAATACCAGTTTAGTTCACAACTTTCTGGGTCTTTTCAGCTTCAAGATAGAGCTCTTTTCCCCCTTGATTTCACAAAAGATTTGGACGGTTCAGTGCTTCTCTATAAAATTAAAAAATATAAACATATATATTCACCTTCCCTGTCAAGTGCTATCTTGATTTTTGAATGGAAACACTTTCCTATCATATCTTATAGAGGATTCAGATGAAGGAACTCTGTATCTGAAAGCTTGTTTCCTTTTTCCAACTGTATCAACTAATCAGAGAAAATAACTGTGGTTTTCTTTTTTTACATAATTACTTCTCATACATTCTCAGAACAGCTCACTTACAGCAACATAAATGTATGCAAGTACACTTGGTTTTGGATCTGTGATCCTCGCCATTATTTCCTAATTGAACCCTGTTTGTAGGGTTTATTTTGGGTTTCCACGGCAACGGAATGTAACTTCTTATTGAAAGTTTTTTTTTTTTTAATTATTTGTTGTTGTTGAAATGCAAACCAAGATTCTTGCGGGAAAGAAAAGAGCATGGGCTGAAAATGCTGATTTCCTATATTGATATGGTATGGTATGGTATATATGTTGGTATAACCACCTGTGGAGCCCCACAGGCTGTTAACAGCTTAGAGGTCTTCCTTGTGCTCATGAAAAGCAGGGCAATCTGATGATGGAGGAGCTTAGGAAGAGGCAAGAAAGCTGCAAGCTCCCCTTCCTCCAGCTTTCATGGCCCCTTCTTACCTACAATTTTGTGGAGCAAGGGCACAGATAAAGAGTAGGTCAGCTCTAGAACCACACCCCTGTCCAGGTACCAGGTATGAAGGTGGAAGAACATGGTAACTCCTAGTTTACTAGGTGGAGATCTTGTTTTAAGTCTTCCCTCTGCTGCCAGACTGGTCAAATTATGGCAGCTATGACCAAGGGTTCTGTTAATAAGGCCTGTTAACTGCAGCATAGCCTATCACCCTTACCTTTTAAAAAGTTACAACAAATATAATGCAGAAAGCCAATCCTCTTGAGAGAGATTTCCATTTAGGAAAACCAAGGAAGTGACTCAGAAAAGCACTGATAAGCACAGAGAGAGCAATCAGAAACTTTACCACAGATGCTAATATTGATGCCCTTGTGCAAACTTTGCTAGACCAGAACTCAAGTTTTTAACATTTATGCTATTTCAGGATGTACAAATTATTCTCATTCTGGATTTCCAAATATTTTGTGTTCAAATGTATTGATTTTTATGGCTTGAGAGAAATTACTGAGATATTAAAAATATGGTTTTGGTTTTTTGCTTGTTTGTTTTAAAAACTGAAATAAATTGAATTGAATATATAGAGTTCTTAAAACACCATAAACTAAAAATGGAAGCTCCAAGTGTCTTCAGTGATAATTATAACACACTCACAAAAATTGTCAACAATATAATTCTGACCTCAAACAGCATTTCAGAACAGAACTTACTTCAGCCACTTAAAGTGACGTGAACTTGGATTCTGTGATACTCATCTCATATTCAGAACATGATTTCCATATGCACATCCAGAAACATAGCAGTTTGAGTGGAACTCTGTACTCTTTTACATATTTCACCTCAGCATTAGAGAACCACTAACAGTGGATACACTTCTGAGACTAATACAAATTTGGATTTCTGTAGTCCCTCCCATCATATGCTTTCAACCTTCTGTTTGTGCTTTCTTTCAGTTGCCTGTTAAATACCACCTTTTTTAGTTGAGGTGCTGTTGTAACACCCCCAACTTCTGGAAAAATGAGTTCTTTATGTTCCTTTTTTTCCTGGAATTTAAATATAGAAAAATGAAGTAGAATGGCAGATGACAACAGAAAACACACTTTCGCTTTATCTTCTTATTTTCAGTTCTCAGTTCCTACCATAGCAGTGCAATACTTGTGCTGTTAATTTCATGGCAGTGTAACTGCTCAGAGCACGTCTGATTCTACATTACTTCTTCTAAATTATATTGGATCAAGATTACGTCCACAAGAGTGCATTTGTCAAAGCTTTCAATAGAAGACGAAATGGAAGGACCTCTTAAAAGCCAAAATTGTCTTCAGACCACCGACCACTTATGATGTGTTGATGATATCATAGCAAGTCCCTGAATTCAGACAAAAGAGTTGCATCTTAGAAAATCTAAATCCCAGTTCAGCACTAATGCCAATTATAACATTTTCCAACTCAGAGAAACGCTGTACCACCATTCTGGGAACAGGACTTGCAACAAGGCAAAATGGAAAAGGAAATAGTTCTAAGTAGCTTCATTTTACAACATTAATCATCTTGGAAGCTTTCTAAAGCACACAGCTATAGTTCCTCTTTCCTAAGTATTCAGTACTTGTAGAAAACTAGTGAAACCTTTGCATATGCACATTATAAAAATGCAGCTTTTCTGTTCTTACGCCAGCCATAAAGAAATGGAAAATTATAAAGAAGCAGCAGAAGAAATCTATAGCTCATGCGCCGGCAAAGCTAGAGCTCTGCATTTATATTTTTCCATGATAAAATAAATAGTTCTCAAAATAATCTCAGAACAATAAACTTGTAGTGTCTGTCAGAAAGAATTATACAATGGAAATTTTTAAAAAATATATTAAAACACCTATTGATGCAGTTTTATGTGGCTTATGACTTTCTTGAGTATTTCTGCAAAGGCTGTTTTTGTACAACCTGCCACTTCAGCCATTGTGGGTACTGTGGCAACAGCACTATTTTCCTCTGGCCTCTTCTCTAGTACCAAGCTGAAGCTACTCATCTTCATTTAAAGGATTCTCCCATTGCCCTTTTCCATCCTGCCAGTCATCGCTTTCTTCCTGTCAAGAGCTCAACACCCATGTCAGCCTGGCATATGATACCAGCTGCTGTTGCCAACTCCTAAAGTTTGAAATGCATCTCTCTGCTTTTCTTTCCCCCCACAATTCCTTCCCTACTTGGGAGAAGTTGTTCTTAGAGATTTTCTCTCCCTCTGCTTTTTTTTTTTTCCCCAGGATTCCTCTCCTACTTGGGAGAAATTGTTCTCAGAGATTTTCTTTCCCAGGGTAAGTTCAAAAAGCTTGGATAGTATTTGTGATTGTGCTGACCAGTACTCCTTGTGCTGCTGTGCTGCCATTAGCTGCATTGCCTTGTTGCTTTTGTTTAATGCTTAGATAGTAAAGTTCCCTGGAAGCAGGAAAAGTCTTTTTCCATTTATGCTACGTCTAATGCAGCGTGTCTGAGAGCTCTCACAGTCTGAGTGCTCATCGAAGCCATGGCAATACAAATAAGTAACAACATTGGCAATAATCAAATTCACACACCACTTCCTTTGGTAATTTGATAATAGGTTTCATGTCTCTGCTGATAATATTCCTCATTTTTCTGTTTTCTATGTGTGTAAGGACTACTTTGGCTTCAGGAAGTGCATCTGCATGTGTTAATCCTCATGCACATCCCAGGCTATTTTGACACATACTCAGTACACCCTAAAAGAAGTGATACACAAAAAGATGTGAGATTGCTATATCTATCAAAAATCAACCAATGACATTAATAATCAAGACTGCCCATGTAACTGTAACTCTGTATCCTGCTTTTAGATATAAGGATACTCTAATGATCAAATACTTTGCTTTTGTAGAGGCCAGTCTTATTTAGAGGAAAGGTAGTTAATCACTATGTTGTTTTATCCCCTTCAATCAATAGATTTTGCCTGATCTTCCTTACTACATGCCACTAGAGCTATGCACTGAATAAAAAGGAGTTGGACTTTGATGATCCTTGTGGGTCCCTTCCAACTCAGGGTAGTCTATGATTCTGTGCAGACATCATTGGTTCTGTCACAGGCAGTTCTGTGCTACTGTGGACATGATGTCTTAGTATTTTACATTGAAAAGAAACCTACTGGGGTCCAGAATTCAAACTCTAGATTTGTTTGAATGGCACAGAAATTTTGTGTGCCTAATTTGAAACCCACAAGCAGGCCCGCAAACTGATCGCTGTGTTCTTCAAGTGGCATGTTGTGTTCCCTAACCAGGAAATCACCTTTTGCCTTGCAATCCATCACAAGCACACAGTAATACTTTTCAAATTCAGAAGAAAACTTTCTAAGGAAAACCCATTTTGTGCAAACTGGTGGTTCATTTCTATAGGAGGACCATTCTGTGCATGAGGCAATTCTTTAATTAGATCATGTAACACCATCACAGTAATAAAATTTCACAGGTACACACAGTTTGCTGTTTCTTACTTGTAGAATATAGTTTTGCAAAGTTGAATATTAATTTATTTTATTCTTATAACTTCTGAGCAAAAAACCATAGAAATGATAACCTTATTTGATGGATAAACATTAACTCTCACAGTAAATACTAGGAAATTTTAGCCTTTGGTCAACAAATATTTATCAACTAATAAATCTGTATGATGGTAGACTAATGATAGAACATCTCTATATTCTCTTTCTATTTAGTTGCAGCTATCAGTTTCTTTTAAATGCTTAGCTATGGAATATGTTACAATAAAATAAATAATATCAAATTTCAGTTTGAAATGCTGTTCCTAGGGAAAAAAAAAACCCCAACCAAATCTGAAAGTAAAATGCTAACCAAAGTTAAATAATCAAACTGAAGGAAGCCTTTTCATTTTTGACTTGGAAAAAAAAGAAAAGTTTGCATTAGCAAACTGATTCATACTCTCTTTCCCTGGTCACTTTAAACCTCTCCATTATTCTGTTTCAATTCTACTTGAAACAGTCTTCTTCTCTCTTTATTTTTTCTATTTGGACATCAGAATAAATCAGTGATCACTCAGTCAGCTTCCCTGAGGACATTCACTAGGTCTCCCCAAGTACTTCCCCTCCAGTTCACGCATGTCAGACACAAATCCACCTTACTTAGGCTCTAGACTTTTTTCCACAGCTTTGTCCAGCTCAAATTCCTCTTAATGCTTTCTCCTACTTGTGATACTTTCTCTTCAGTTTTACACTTTAATTGACCACAGGAGATGCGTGGGCATCGGCTCACTAAAATATGACTGTGCTGGGACCAGCAGACAGAGTACAGTTGAAAAGGAAAACTCTTTTTATTCTAAATTCCATTGCTCATCACCAACTGCCCTTTCAGAAACTAGACAGAATGGCTGAGATGAAATTTTTTCAATTTTTAAATAAGAAATACTTAGTTCAGACATTATCTTCAGAAACCTCACCTTCCAAAGGAGACATTTCCTTCCCAGCAGGGGACATTTTCTGGTCCTTAGCTCCACTGTACCTCTTCACTGCTGCTGGTTGTCAGCTGGTAATGTTTGCATTAAAAGAAATTTCTGCAGTGTACCAGTATCAGTGAAGTGATTTAACTTAACCTTGGCTCTTTGAGTAGTCCTTGTGGCATCATTCTAACCCATTTAATTCAAAATAACCAGAAAATGAGTGGAAGATTTTCTAGGACCATTTTAGCCTTCCCTTAACTACACAGACGTGACTGTCTTCTGCACTAACTCTGAACGCTGCAAAATGGGAGGAGGTGGTCTAGCAGCAAATAGGTTTAATTTTTAAATTCTATTCTCAATGAAAGGAAAAGAAACATTTTAGGAAAACAGTCAAATTTTGGAAACATTTATCCAAAAGCAGTTGGTTTTAAACCTTCTTTTTAGGCAATTTTCTCATTCAGCTGTGCCAAACATTTAGTACTGAGTTGCTAGATTTGAGTTTGGTGTATCTTACACTTTTTGTAGAAGAGGCTTTGTAACTTAGATCACCAAATGGTTAAGTTACTCTTTTGAGTATTTTATATAGTTGTGGTGTTTAAGTTCTCACTACTTTGACACAAACTTTCAGTAGAATATAGTGTGTATTTAGAAACAATACCCCCCGCTCTGTTTCTACACGTGATGGAAATTAAAATATAGAATAATATATACCCTATATCATTGCGAAAATGTCTAGAGGAAGAAATGAATGAACCAAAGGAAAACTATCAGTAGCGCTTACAATCTTGAACACAATGTGTCTAAACACATATTCAAAATGCTACATCCTTGTGTCTGCTAGTGCTTTTTATTCTCCTGATCCTCCTTCTCTGTTTTGTTTGGCCAGATTGTTGCTTTGCCCTGTGCTTGCCAAGGATGAGAAATGGGAGTTTGATTATGGGGTTTTCTTTGATTAGCTGTGGTGACTTGTGAGTCTGAGCACAATAACGGATGAAATTAGAGGAAACATTCCTTGTCACAACCAACACGATGGCTAATTTTCACTCTATATTGAATGCTGCTAAAATTTGGCCTCCCTCCACTTATGTCTGAGTTTTCACATTATATGTGGTATAAACTACAGTACAAGAAATAAATATCATGATAACAAGCAAGGATCTGAACATTTAATATTTGTTACCAAAAAACCCCCAAAATACCAAAAAACCAAACCAAACCCTTCCTAAACAGGAAAAAAAAATTTAGAATAAATAAATAAATAAATAAATGAGCTAATTCGGCTTTAAGAAAAGACTACCATAAGTTAGTTGAGAATTTCAAACACTTAGGTTAAAATAAAATAGCATGGCTTTACTAATCTCACTTTGTATCAGTTACTAGCTACTTCACTTTGTATTAGCAGCAGCATTAAAAAATACTTCATAAAACTCCATCAACAGTTATGCTGTGAAAAGAACCAGTTTTTAAATTTACCTTGCCAAGGCTCCATTAAGTATTTTTTCTACTTCAAAACATTTTTCCTAAGTTTATGGGAAGGAATTAGTCACCTTTCTTTGTTGCTGTTGTATAGAAATGTCAGTTACAGATGGATGCATTTCCATCAATGCATTAATAACTCATGTTCATGTATTTTTACAGTATATATTACCATTTTATAATGAAATGTTAAATATTTTACTGGTATTTGTATTTTACTGTGATTTGTACAGAGTACTAAGCATTTACAGTGTTTCTATTTACTAGAATATTTTATTAAAATGAATTTTTAAAATCACCCATTGCTTAAAAACAGTATTGCCATTTGGTATACTTATTGTCTTCCTTTCATTATTGTGACCAACATTTAGTCTGCTAGGAGAGTGGATAGTGTAGGACTTTATTCCACCTTTTATTTTGTAAATTAAGGACAGGTTCCAGACTTCTCTTTGCTTGAAGACATTCCACTCTGACTGATTCATCGATTGTTGAACTACTCCCTTACAGAATAACCACTTCGAAAAGAACTTCTGAACAATAGTTTCATTGCATTCTTTTCTCCAATGCACTTTGCTACATCTATTCTTACCTGGATATCTTAAATTCTACCTACTGCCCAGTATTACAACTGAAAAAAAAAAAAAGAAAAAAGATACAAACAAGAAAGTCTTACTGAATCACTTGTCTTGACGTGTGAATTTTTAAAATCTGAAATTAGCTTCTAACTGGAATTATACTGTTTTACTTCACACTACACAGAACATAGGATGCTTGCTTCCATGCTCCCAGCTAAAATACAGAGTGTGTCTCCTTGGCTCCTCTTACTGCCAATGCACAGCTACGATCACCCATCAGGCAGGCTTTCAGCACTTAGGAGCTTGAAGGGCTAGAAGCCATGCAAACATATATTGCAAATGCCATGCTTTGGTATTAACAAAACTCAAGATCTACTTAGAATTTTCCCCCTATAATTATTCAATGTACTTGTCATTACATATGATTTTTCTTTAATGTTTGAATTTCTCACAATTTGGGTAATGAAAATTAATAAAGCGTTGCCCTTGCACATTCCTTCTAGCAAATGTTAGGATTTCATCAGTAAAATACATAATTAAGAATAAAAGTTTTTAGTGGTCAAAAAAACCCGATGACAATATTTTTGTTAATTTTCCTTACACTTGCCTTTTGTGTGAAATACTCTTCTAGTAATACTATAACAATAAGTGCTTACATTTTGTACAAATGTGCCATTTCTTCTCACTGTCAGCATCCCCTGCTTATACTGGCATTTCCCACAGAGAAGACCAATTAATGTCCACTGTCATTGCAGTTACTGTATTGTATGACTACTTAATCATGTTCCAGCCCAGAGATTCTCTGTAATTTCTTCTCACCCTCCCCTTCCACGGTAGTTAACTCTGATGAAATTCTCGTTTGGTTGAAAACTGAAAAGAGGGCTTAAGAAATAGAAGCCTAAATCCAGTACTCTCACTTTCAGCATAGGATCTTAGCACTCATCACTACACTGTCTAATCCAATTATGGGTCAAAGTGCTGCCAGGTTTTTATTTTATTTTAAAAGATCATAAATTTTGTTGACCAAATCCAATCACAAATTCATCAAAGTATTATTCTTGAAGGCAAAAGTCTATGTAATAGTATAGTTGTGGTTTTGAAGATGTGCTCATATTTCATTGGACAAACACAGGCAATATTTTAAAAACAGATGGCCCCAAAATGAAGAGACACTCTTCATTCGCATCTATGATTTAAAGTGAAATCCTATCATCTGACTCCAAAAGCCAAAAGACTTTGCAGTTACCAAGGTTGATGTTTGGGTAATTGTGGTGCAGGTTATAGAGATTCCAGAGATTTACAGCAAAGCATGGATACATGACATGTGCAATCTGAGTCGTGTGAAAAAAAACGCATTGGCTTTCCGTTGTTAGGACTGATAACAAGCCTTTCTTTTGACACTACTTGTAAAATATCTTCCAGAGAAGATAATATATTTTAACAATTCAATCTGAAGCTTTAAAGACATGGTTTTGGAAACATCCATATTGAGATAAAATCTTTAGGTTATTTTTCTTTCCCCATGGGCAAATGGTCCTGTGTACTGCTGTTACTTTGATCAAGTCCTGACTACGAGATATAAAACATTATTGTTGGTTCCAGATTAACTAACTTGGAACTGATTCCCAACTGTTAAATGCTGACATACAACTAAAACAGTACCATTTGTGTTAAAAACCTACTTTATACATGTAATAATTTATAAAAAGATACATAATATACATTATAATGTAAAAAAATTATCCAGTGAGCAAAACCGTACGTCATATCTCAGAAACAAATTATTCACTGAGCATCTCTCCTTTTTGAAAGATCCAGTTTTGTAATATCTGAGTTCTGAAATAATACTTTGTTTATATTTTCCTGATTGTTTTTACCTTGATTTGAAAGTGTCCTGGTGACTGAGAAACAAACTCCTCAGTCAGGAAACCCCTCTGAAGCAGCAGTAAAAATGATGGTACTTTGGTAGGATCATTGCATCTCAAAAGAATGGATTGGTCTCCTATGATGGCAGAGCTAAGGGATTCTCTGCATATCCTGATTTCCAAAAGTTCATTTTTATTATCACAAAGAATAGCTTCATAGTGAAGCTGGATTTTTTTGTACTGAACTTCCTCTGAAGCAATGAAAAAAATGGGCACTGTGTCTCAGCACTCTTAGCCATTTTAGAAGGGATTAGCTGCTTTCTGTGATTGCTGCCTCTGTAAAAGCTCTAGTTGTTCACACAGCTGATGAATAATGAGTAGACATATGTGAAATAGGACATGAAGTTAGAGACAGTCACCCTAAATAACTGGCCCGACATAACACACAAAATCTGAGAGGTAGAGCCAGAAACTGGAGTCACTGCTCTCTGACAGCTCCATTGTAATTGCACATCCTACCATGTAAAAGACAAAATCAAAATACAAGTGATGACTGCCAGTGTGATGGAATTATCAAATCAAAGAAGGTCATAGTTCCTTATCACCTAAAACTTCAGCAATTAGAGCTCATTAATACATTCCATGTATTTTTTGGGAGCTACCCTTAGTTATTTTTTATAATCTACAATCTCAAACACATGAAGGTATGAAATTTTCTTTAGGGTGATGAATGAATGGTTTGCACTCTAACCTGCAAGAGTATTTTACTAACTTGAGGCTAGCGGACATGTGTCTACAAAATTCTGATGTTGTTTTTTATGCATAATCAGCTGAGACATTTTGGAGGTCTGGTAACCAGAGGGTAGAAACCAAAACTCAGTTCTGCTGACTCATTCAGGAAGGTGTTTATTGCTACTTGTTTTAGGGATGTGGCAGCACCCTGCAGATCCTCCTAGGATTATGTCCCACAGGAATGTGCAGGATTTCAGAAGCCTGTGACTTTGAATCATTCAAAACAATATTTATAGGAAGGCTGGATTTGAAATTAAATTCTGTCAATGAAACAGCCCAATATTAATGCCATATATTATAGAAAACAAAAAAACCACATCAGTATAAAGCAGTTCTTGAAGTTGCAAGTGACTCTAAATACACAGTCAACAAATTAACAAAAATAATATAAATAATTGTTTCATAATCCAAGTATAAAAAAGTAAAAAAAAAAAATCAATAATGTCAATAATGCAGAAGAATGCATATATGAACAAATACAATTTGTGATACGACTGCACTAAACTTGCAAGTCCATGGGAATACACAAAAAGGGATTTTGTCCACTTCACAAAGGCTTAGCAGGTAATGTGCTCCACTTAAGATTTCCTGTTATGCACATTTTATTATTTTACTAAATATTCGGTAAGAATTTTTTTGTAAATGTGAAGTATTATGAACAAGCCAAACTAAACTACATTTGCCAAATGAAGAAGATACATTTTCCAAACCCCCCCATTTTGTGATACACTATCCGTTCATTGCACTTGTTTGTATATCCACTAACTCACAAATTCAAAAATTTGTGATTGTGCTTCCAGTTATTAGTGAGAAGTAGTCCAGTTGAACAGCATGATTACATGTCTTACACCTCTTTCACTTCTGAAGTCATACTGCTTTAGACATAGCTAAATTTTATGTTTTCTAGCAGTTGGATTTATAGTAAGCTATCAAAAGATGAAGATATCTGTATCTATATCATTTATATTATTTCTTCAATAATTATTTGCAAAGATGATGCAGAATTTCCTCCCAAATGTCTACAACTATGTCATTAATATAATTATTAATTTCTCTCGATATACAAAAAAATGTCTTGGAATATAGGTCAAACCAAGGAGTCTCATTATTTAGGAGAGCCCCCCACCAAACCCCATGTTGATACTATTGCTTTATTTCCTATAGTGGTCTTTTCTTTATGTTTTATTTAAAATGTTAATGGAGTGTATCTGCAATTCAGATAATTTATCCTTAAATCACTGTTCTCCAGAATAATGCACTGTGAGCACTGTAATATACATGCAAGTCCTCTTAAAGAACATGCATCAATTCTCTTCCCTTATGAAGCACACTGCAAATGCCCTCTAACAGGGCACAGCAGCATTACATAAATCATCTTATATGAAAAATTAACATGACATCAAATATTTATAAATATTAATGTGTATGTTAATATAACCAAAGCTGTAACAAACAATCATAACCTTGCCAAGTTTCTTAGGACAGGCGCCGCTGATAATGATATCCATTATCTCTGGGGGAACGCGCAATTATGAAAGTATACATGGGATGCTATATTGTTATCTGCTTTTAAGTTCATCCATTAAACACTCCACCTCACGCTGGATGTTAACCCTCCTCTTAGCTCTTTGTCAGGTACTATTATTCTGTGTATTTACACATCCATGGGAATGAAAGATGAGCAACTCTTAAATGTATACAATTTCCCTACTTCATTAACACATGTATCTAATTTCGTATCACACATTGCTTTGCTCTACGGCAGTCATACCTTATAATGTCTGATATGTACCTAGCTACCTATCTGTCTGTCTGGCCATTCATCCATCTGTCCTGTGCATAGCTCAGCTCACAAAGGAATTTCCAAAATCCTTTGGTTTATCTTCTACCATACTGACTTTATGCTATTATGATTAAATCTCTGATGGTATTTCCAGTAGAAATTTTAATTTTTCTGGCTAAAAAATTATTTTAAAAAATTAATTTCACACTAATCATAAAATGCAGTTGAATGTATTTCATCATAATCAAATTTGATCAGTTGCTAGGAATTGCAAGTGCTTTTTGTTATCATAATTTACTTAACACTGTAGTGAGAAGAAATAAAATGTTGAGCCAACACCACAAAAGTAACCATATTTCTCCAAGAGACAAGACCAAAGGTTTTGCAGTTGTGCTTACCACATGTGAAAAAGAGGTTATGCCCCAGAAAAATTCTTTATTTTTAAGATGGACACCCAAGGCTAAGTAATGCTGATTACCATTTACAATGAAGTCTTCACGTGAACTGAACAATGAGTTGTGCCTCTTTTTTAATACATAGATTCAAATACATATGAAGACTTCTTCCCATTACTTACTTTTCAAAGATCATGATAAATACAGATTCAGTAAAACCACTCACTGAAACACTCTACACTGTGAATACCCTTTGTAATTCCAGACAAATAAAATAAAAATAAGCATCTCCACATAATAACATTCTCTTCCTCATGATTATTACCAGTACTATTATTAAGTATGAATATAGCAAAGTCCATTTTAGAACTTGAGAAGGCTTTTAAAAACAGGCTTAACAGCTAGAATATTACTATCCTTATTTCACTGAGAAGCCAATCAAAATAAAGGGAAGGTAAAAGACTCACCCAAACTGGGGGAAAAAATGTGCCTGGCTCAGCCAGGCAGCACCTGGAATCATGGACTGCAGTGAAACCTCATCCAGGGCTGCTCTGTCACAGAAACCCAACATCCTCCCAGTGTGGTTACTTTTAAAGGCTCATCTAAGAAATTCACATAACTTGGTTATGATAGCTGAATATCAGGCTAATAATTCAGCTTAGATTAGCAAGATTTTTAAAATCTGGAAATATTGAGGTTTAAGTGATTCACCCAGAAGAGCCAGCAGCTCCTAAGGGAGGAATTGAAAGCTGCTTGCTTTTTAAGAACTGTCTGGGTTTGGATCTGTCCCTTAAGGTATGTTCTCAGTATCACTTTGGTCACTCTGGAGTGAAAAATAAAGCATGAGAAGAAAACCTTGAAGAACTTCTTGGTTTATTTTATTTTATTTTATTTTATTTTTTGGTAGTGGGGAGAAAAATAAAATAAAAATACAGAGGTTTTAATGAATTCATGACCAGAGTAATTTTGCCATTTAAACAAAGAACATGGACTGTTTTAATGATTATATGCCATTCCTTTTTTCATTGGATTGCCTACTGTAGAAAAGGCAAACAAATACTTCCTATTACATTTGAAACCAGACAAAATCAAAAACTGAACCTGAATTGAGAAAAACAAATTGCAAAGGAAAACTCTTTTTTCCAGGGGATTTGCACCTTTCAACTTGTTTACTAAGTCCTAAATGACAGAGTAGTAGTAATCCTAAACTAATGTTGGGAGATTTAGGTAAGTTTCTCTCCTCTCTCCCCACTTCACCCATTTATTTACTTATTTTTTAAAGGAATGGACATGTAATAGACATTTCAGGATTTAAAGTATTTGATTCAGTTACAGATCCCTGGAAAATTTAGGGTCTTTTTGCTCAATATTATTGATAAATAGGACTGCTCTCAGTTTTACCAATATAGAAGCTCATTTACTGTTTGTTTACAGGAACGCTTTACAATTAATCCCATTTCAAGTCTGTATTAACCATTAAAGTTTAAGGTATAATTATGTAAAAATAAACTTTTTAAAATAAGATCATTGTTCATATAACTTATGTTTTTAAGATTGCAGATGAAAGGAAAATTCAATGCACATCTCAGATTAATTGTACTAGTGGTCAACATCTCATTAGCACATTATGAATAAATACATAATTTTTTAAATAAAAAAGAAGGCAAAAAAATCAGTCACTATTCTATGTGTCGAATGTAAGTAATGACATAAATCAAAGTATACAACAGTATAGGCACCAAAAGCAATGGTTCCTGTTTTCATCTTTATCTCCTGCTAATATTTGAGATGTATTTGTCTTTCTGATATTACTAATTTTTTGTTATAATCATGCAGTCATATGTTTATAATTCTTTTTGTAAAAAGGTGTGTCATTACTGTATCTGCAGGTTAGATAGAAGAGATTCAAATTTCAGAGCCCATGTTATCCTTTAGAATCAGAAGACAACATTCACAGTGTGAAATACAAGCCTTTTTCTCACAAAATGATGCTGATCTGAACAGAACCTTTTTGCATGTGCAGTTTTACATCTCTACTTATAAAAAATCGATACTTGTCAAGTAGAAATGTCACTCTTAAATGAGGTTAGAAACCAGCACTGTAGTTTACCTATCACATAAAATTATTGGTACAGTTTTTCTCAGCAATTACTTTTGTATTTCCTACCCTTTCTTTCAGAACACTGAAAATGGAAAGTCAAAACTCTTTGGTGATTACCCACAGTAACTTCTAATTCCCACAGTAAAAGAAGAGAACTTGATCTTAGTAGCTCCCACAACTTCCTTCATTTTGTGAAAGGCTAATACACAGTTGAAATTATTTGCTCTATATCATAACAAAAAGAAAGGTTTCATTATATTCTTTCTTTTAATCAACCCTCTCTTAATGCCAAACTCCTACATAATAATTTCCAAATGAAGAAATACCATATGCCTGTACTGTAGATACATGTTCACTAATGCAAACATTTTACATAAAGAAATCCTACTTTTACGTAATATATATAATCCAAATTCTCGTATTCATATTAACCATGCGGAAATAGAAATGCTTTATCTAATTTTACTCATAACATTCAAATTTCCTATACAATAAAACTAATTGCAAAAGTATCAAATTAAAGAACAGAGATTAATTAAAAATTGCAAATTTACTTTAAAAAAAGGTTTTGATCCCTTTCTTACTGATGCATTGATGATTTTTAAACTTCTGATTAGCTTCTCTCTCTGAACTAAACTGTGATATTCAAAAAAGTATATCCTGCATATAATGTCTACATTTTTTAATAAGAAAAGCTACAAAAGTGACAGCTATAGACACGCATATTTTCTGATCCCTCTGCAATCTCTTTTCATTGTAGTATTGGAAATACTGAAACAAGTTTAATACAAGTGTGCACCATGAAAAAAAATACTGAAAGTTCCTACTGAATGAAGAAGAACTCTATCAGTCTTTAAAGATCCTTCAGAAAATGCCATTCAAAGTATGGGCTTCAAAACCAGAATGATTCTAGAATATATAGCCTTTTCTAATGTGGACACTGTGGTACCTGCATGATTAATTTGGTATGACAAGAAACAAGTTATTTGAGGCATGAGGAGAAATAAGGATTTCACTTAAATGAGTGGAGAAACAGCTGCTCTTGTACCACAGCAGACTGTATTCAAAAACCTGCTACAACTGGGTTCAGAAGTGACTAAAGGATCTAAGGGTGATGAAAACTGAGCATGTTACCAAGGTGATATGCTTCAGCTTGGTGGCACAGCTGTACTACCATTGAAATATCCTGATTCAAACAACCTATGGTGTGCTGCTACTCAAAAGACAACTAGCCTTCTCCACCTAAAAGACACTAAATTGGTGTAATTGCTAACAAGCCACACAATACAATGGATAGAAAAGGATGTGTGTTTTGCACAAGAAGGAATTCGGATAGAGCTGAGAAAAAATTATAAAAGCTAGTAACATTTTTAATTCCTTCCTCATATTATAAACTAGTCAGCTAATATTGTACTTCTATATAATTACATTCCTAATTGTAAAATAAAACTTACAAAGTCTTAGTGCCAAGGAACCAGCTGCAAGAGGGAAAGCGTTTTCAGAGAGGCACAAAGGCCTTAGTCATACAGATTATCCAAAGAAAGGCAGATCAGTAGTTTATCATCTATAAGGCAGAGGATTTATTCCAGAAGAGTTGGGAGGCTTGACACAGGCAGTGGGAGACTTCAGTTCCAAATAAGAGAGCCAAGGGCTGTACTTCAGCTGACTGACACACATCTCCACTGTCTTGTTTATAACAGTGTTTTTAAATTTTATCTGTTGCATTCCATTAGCACAAGAACTTTGCTAATCATAAATATATGCTTAAGTAGAGGTTCTAGGTTTGTATACTCAAGGAAATAACAATCAGATAAATGAGATGAGATAGAACTCACATATGTTTCTTCCTTGACTGTTTCCAATTTCCCTATTTTTATCTCTTTTTTTCAGTTTTACTTAACATATTTCAGGCCTTAGACTTACTAAGGTAACATCTAATGTCATTCAGAACATGACAATGGTTGGGGTAAGCATGCATTACCCATGTATAACCAAGTAATTTTGTGAGTGAGGATCTTTCTCAAGGCATCCAGAATGATCTTTTCAGTCACATTCCTGCCTAGATGTGATCAAACTATTTACTGATAATTTTTTTGTCATAAAAGATAGCAGATAATAGACACAGTGCAGTGAGAAATATCAAGAAATTCTTTTGAAGTAGTTTTAGGGAAGTTAACATGGTTTTAATTTGAAATGGCTTAAAATTAACAAAGTGAGTTGTTTTCTTTTGGTTTGGTTAATTTGTGGTTTGAGTTATATATTTACCTCCAGAGCATGACTAAGATTTTTCAGCAGTCTGGAATGGAATGAAAAGGATACAGAATACACAAATTTATCTGAGTCTCACTTTATCAATGTTACTGACATTTCACTTCATTCCTTTAAATCTGAATTTGTCTTCTGTAATCTAGATCCACTTTAGCACTTGAAGATTTAAAAAAAATATTTTCATTTGAAAAGTATTTACCACAGCTGCTGCTGACTCAACCCAGGCAAGGGCACTGCCCTTCCTCGTGCAGCAGAGATGGTGCTTCAGGAGCAGTGGAGTATCCTGCTGAGATGATGAGCTTCTGAACAGCAGTCTCCCTCAGCCAGCCAAAGCAGCTAGCTAGAGTCTAGATAGGAAAGTAAACAGAGGTACTGGGAAAAAAAGAAAAAAAGAAGAGGGGAAACTAGATTGGATCTAAAAAGCAGCGTTAATAATGCATAAGAGGGAAAATACACAGAGGAAAATTTCTTCAGAGACCAGCTATATTGCCTAGTGACAGACTTATTGCTACAAATACAGCAGGATTTCCCCTCTGCTCCAAAAAGGTCATAGTTCAAGTTTTCACTGCAATCTGAAGTAGGACTATGTCCATATTTTCCCACATCAGCCAACAGTATTAATGCTGGGAACATGGAGGGGTTGTGGCAGTTGTAAAAACCAAAGGCAAACTCAGCTGTTGTGAAAAAAAACCCCTCAAAACTACAGGCTAGGACTTGGGTGAAACTGGGAATGCAATTCCTGAAAAACTTGGGAATCTCTGAAGTACAGGGTTTTTAAAGACTTTTTAACTACAGACCAAAACAACTTAAGTTACTATGCTGAATAAAGACATAGGTAGCTCTCTTAGGTTGTACAGAAAAGGCACATTCTCGGAAGAACATAACTAGAAATGTATGGTTTTAAAATTGCTAGAGTAGTTCTATGTACAAAACAGTTTTAGGAAAGAAGTGAGGCAAGCATTTTAAATTCAGGCTTAGAGGATCACACTCAACCCTGCTTTTATGCTCACTGTACTCTGCTTTCAGCTTTGCACAAAGATCACTTAAACATCACTTAAAAATTAGTACTTGTCCCCTTTACAGCATTCTTCTACAACAGTTAATTGCCTCATGAGTTGCAAGAACCATCTGTGTTCTGAAGCTTTAAGGTACTGTAAGTATGGTCATTTCTACTGCTACACACACACTAAAATGCAAGAATGCTTCTTCCACTTTTCTGGGACGTTCATAATTATTCACAACTCCTCTGTCTGGCCATGGAGTATCACATAGAAGCTTTATAAAATGGTAGATGTGGAAGCTACATTTAAAGCTTCATTTGTGCAATCTTAGGAATGAAGGAAACCAATAATACTTTGTATTACCTTTTTGTTCCCCAGCCATAGACTGGGGAAAGAAAAAGAGTTCTGAAAGTTTTGCAGTTCTCAAAACTCATGAAAACACTGTTCTCAGCAGACCTGTAATGCATCAAGAGTATAGTGTTTAATCTCCAAGCAGTATCTCAGTGTCTTGAAGTATAAACTTCATCAGGAGATGAATAATTCTTTAGATGCTGAAATCTGTTGGGACTATGTTGAGCCTTAACAATTAAAAATAATTCTTCATGTGGATGTCCAGAAATAATTTGGATCCTGAGTCAGTATTGTCTTCATGCATATCACAGCATAAACGTACTCTTTTTTACTACAAAGCAATAAATGGCATATTTTCCCTAATGACCCTGACAAGTAATTTTCTACAGATTTACACTTGAGATCCCTGGATGAAACCCTTTTGCAATCAGCATGACGATATAGAAACTGAAAAGCTCAACACTTCTTTCCCCTAAAGCTCAGTCACTTGAAACCCTGAAGTTGCAGGTGGAGCACTGGTGATATTTCTCCATGGTTACATCAGATTTAACAGCGCTGCAGAGGTCAGCTTGGAGCATCACAGTGACCAAGTACAAGTTTATGGTAGCAAAGGTCACGCAAAACTGTCCCTGCACTGAGAGCTATTTTGTTCTCCTTGTTTATTAATGCTGATCTATCTATACTAATGGATTTAGCTTGTAGGGGGCTGGGGAAAGAACGAGAGTCACTGTTTCTCCGCTTCCACTCTTCATTAATATTAATATAATCTTCAGCTATAGCATACTGGTATGGTACACATTCAGAACTTACAGGACAAAGAGCTCCAGTGCTTAACAGGCACATGTGTTTGTTTTGAGAATCAAATACACTCTGCAGTGTGTTATTGTTCACAGTTATCAGCTGTGCCATTATATGTTAACAAAGAACTTTTTTCAGGATCATCTCTTCATACTTCATTGTCTGAAAGCGACAACATAAGGGCAGATGTTCAATACACGAAAAGTAAGTTTATTTTAAAAATCACTGCTACATTTAAAACAAAAAGAAAATATGTTTAGACATCAGTAGTGCATTCCCTATGCTTAAAAAGCTTCCAGTTTGTTTTCTACGAGTTTAGCAACATAAAAGCTGCAGAATTAATCCTGAGTCCCACAAGAAGGCCCATTAAAAGCAGCAGAAATATATACATCTCTCAGGTAAATCTGTGCAGATAAACATCTCAGATTGAATACTTATTTTTGTAAATCAGAGGAATCTTTGCATACGCAACGCTCTGCATTCCTGTCACTACAGCTAGGTAATTGAATTTACTAGCCAAACCCCTACAATGTTCTTACAGAAATTCCCAAAGCAGAAGTGGTAGCTCATCATTTAATTCCCAGTGTAAATCCATATAAATTAGGTGTTTCAATGTTAGATGTACTTTCAGGGGGAAAAGAAAGCCAAAGAAACCCCAGACACAAAATACTTTCCCATAAATACCTATTAATTAAGAAAAAAAAAAATCAGGGATCTCATATACCTGAATAACTCTACATTAACAGAGAGTAAACTCTTAATCCTAGTAACTGCATACAGGCAAGTGGGGAGAGAAGAGCACTCCAGGGATGAGAGAAGTTCTGGAGCAGTAAACAAAAAAGACTAAAATATAAAACTAGATTAATTTAAAAAAACCAAACAAAACAAAACAACTTGCTAAGATGCTCTGAATGGTGATTGTGGAAATGACATGTTATCTGGATGGAAATCCACCAAGAGCAACCTGACATTGCCTGCAAAATGTGTTCTATTAGTTGAGAATATAATATGTAACAGTAATATAATATGTAAATAATATGTAACATAGTATGTAAAAAAAAAAATTGTCATATCAAACTCATTGCTGTATTATAGCAGTGGTTCTAGATAGTCTTTTAGTAAAACTTTTATTTCTCAGAAAAATTAAGACAATATTGAATGTTTATTTTTGGATAACAAAAATGTGCCTAAAAGGCAGTTAAAAAATTAAAAAATGTAATTAATAGTTTGGTGTAACTTGATTTTCATAAATAATCATGGAATAGTTTTCCTCTATTATAGTATAGCAATTTAAAAGAATTTTCCTCTCTACTGACTTTATTCTCATTATGCTAAAATTTTCTATTTACCTACTAATAATTTGGGTCTCTCTCTAGTTTGCTGTGTAATTTTCTTATTTTAATTCCATCCTTTTTCTGAACACACAGATGTTGCATATTAGAACCGCTACTTGTTTCACCATTGACAACATATATTCTTATTCAACTCATGTTGAGTATGTGCAATATTCAATATTCATACATTAGATTGCCTAAATTGTTGATAAAGTCTAGAAAGTTTGGTAAAATTTCAACAGGTTCATGCATCTTATTGTAAAAAAAAAAAAAAAAAAAAAGGAAAAATTAAAAATGAAAAAACAGAACAGCTTTTAATTCCATGTACAACAATACAACGTGTGTGGAAAACAATCACTTCATATGAATTGTATTTCGGTGCTTTGCAAAGTAAAGTAATATATGTTTTTCATTATTTTAGTAAAATTAAAGAATGAGTTTACAGAAGCATCTTTAAAATTTCATATTGTTTAAGCTTGTTTGGGCATGGCAAATCATTTCAGCATGATAAATGCCTATGCAGCAATCAGAGATACTTATAGATCCTGCAACACTTAAATTCAGAGCTAAGAGAAACAAATACTCTCATTTTTATGTAAGCCATTATTAGAATTTACTTCTAAGAAATTCGACATACTATGTCCTATTGCTTTAATATAAACTATATATTAGAAAATATTTTTTTCTGTGTTATGTGGTATTCACAGCAGCAAAAGCAATTGCATAATATTGTGAAAGCACAAAGAGGTACAGCACATATGCCACTGAGGGTGAAGTGAAAGGATTTTTGACCTACACTTGGACAATCTAAAGAAAAAGTACTAAGATAAAAGACTTTGGGAAATCCCACTAAAATATCTACAAATGCCTTTTGTGAAACGGTTTTAAAAGCAGTTTCTATTTTTACTTGAGAGCCACATGAGGAGTTTAGAGTTTTAGAGCTTGTTCTTTCATTGCATTAGCCATCAGCCCAGCTTTACATCAGTACAACCACATTGATTTGACTGGAATTTTCAGCAGCGCTGAACTTAGCGGAGAGATGGCTCAGGACTGAAAGACACGCAGCATTCATCACCGAGGGCGGGCAGCTCACCGCTAAAGTGAAGGCAATTTGATTACCTATTACAGATGCTGGAATTTCAGAAAGCACTTCAGAGCTATAACATATCATTCTTTCCTTCTTCTCATTTGTTAAAAATGACTCTTTGCATTCATATTGAAAGAAAAAAAAAAAAGCACTCCAAAATGATCATTCACTGGAATAATTCTTCGGGCTTTTAGATTACACTCTGATTTGAAAGTTGCTCTGGGTTTGGTCATCTTTTTAGACTGTAACGGGCTTTTTGAGCTGGTCTGTGCTCCAAGAACCTTTTCCCTTATTCACTTCTGATTGAAAAATTGATGGGATTTTATCTGTTTCATCGGGGAAAATATATATAAATGTCTCAACTTTAAATTAAGCTGTTTCTGCATTTACAAGAAGCAGATGTATCCTTATATTCATAGATTTCCCTAAAGCTGCTTTCAGGTTACCCAGAAATGCCAAATTATCCTATATATAGTGTAGGCTGTTTATTTTTCATTTATTTGTCCATTTGGTGGTGGTGGTGTGTGTGTGAAAGCCAGTTTTAAAACTAGCAGTTCTCAGCTATACAGAAAAAATATTATTATTTATTCCAAATACATATTATGTATTACTTTTGATCAGTTTAAGTTTCTTTGTTTTAAATGGAGAAAAAGTATGAAGTACTTAAGGGGAAAAAAAAAGGATAATGCTTTTTGTTTCTTTGTGAGTAAGCCTTAATGTTAAACCAATTGTCAGAGAGCCAAACTGACATAATTTCTTTCATCTTGGTGTCAGCAATAAACAATCAATGATATCCTTTCTTCTTGGGAGACAAGCACTTAGAACAGGAGTGGACAGGTCCTCTCATTTCATAAAACAATTATTTTTCTAACAGTGGGAGAACAATTTCATTTGTACGTTTGCTTTTCTCTTTCAGCAAGCAGTTAGAAACAAATGTGTAATGCCCTATTTCTCGCTGAGAAGAATGCATTCTCAAAGTGCAATACAATGTGGAACTTCCTATGGGATACATCCAATTTGAATATTGTTGGAATGCCATCTTGATATTCTATTACAGTCACACTTATTATTTCTTATTTTTTCCCCTAGAGGTGAAAACTGTCTTTCTTCTGCCATCCTCAGTAAATGTCCTTACACACTTGTGTGTTAGGTGACAGAAATGTCTCCTCTATAGTGCCTGAGTTTTCCCGGGAAAATGTATTCAGATGGTGGTTCTGTTCTCTGTGGTTAGCCAAAGGATTGAAGCTGTATCCTACATGATTTTCTTCATTTCAGGGAAGTAGAGCCAGCAAATATATAAAGCCAAAACCTCTCCAAATTGAAAAAAAATTCTGCCGTTCACGATCCAAATTTTTTTTTCTTTTGAAACAGTCCTCTGTGCCGCTAGAATTCAGAATGATACTTCATGTACATGCTGTTATCTGGCTACTGAGTCAAATTTCTCATAGACACTCGAAGATCTTCCTATCGTTTTCAAGTACAAATTCCTGAGCCATAAGCTGAAAGCACAAAAAGTTTCTTTGCTCATTATTTTCAAAAAAACCTTGAATCTGTACAGGAATTGTAGAAAATTTGCCAGTTATACTAGTGAAGTAATTTTCTTCATTTATTTTAAAACCAACTTAAAGGAATTGAAAAGTTTTTTTCAAGTAAGTTAACATAAAACCTCAGAAACATGATCTTTAATGTTAGATGCTACGATAAAATCTAGGCATGCAAAAAGATCTTTGTTGAGTATTGTGATGGTACATAAAACAGCTAAAATGCAGCTTTTGCAGTCAGCATACCTGAAATACATCCTGCATACTACTTTACCTTCTCTTGCATTTCCTCCCCAAAAATTCCATAAAGGAGGAGAAATGGCTACGTTTTATCAACATATTCAAGTTTGGACAACACTGACCTTTTAAGTTAAAAATATGAATTATATAAAGAAGCATCAATGCAAAATCCTTTTCATCATTAAGTAAAACTACTCAGAATATTGCAGATTAGTAAATAACTAATCCTTTGATCTTTTTCATTGGCTTTTTATCTGACTCATGCTAAAGCTGTCAACTGTTACACATCTAAGAAAATACCATCATATGCATTCACTAAAATAACAGGACAGGCTGAAATGAGTAGTTTTAGATAATTTAATTAGGTTATAGGGTTTTTAATATAATTCAGTAAGTATGTGAACTTTTAACTTGTGTTAACTCAATTTCCTCATGCTTTCATTTACCATTTGTTGAGGACATTACAGTGATTAGCCAAAGCCCTTCCAGCTCTTAATGTTCTCAATAAATTCTGGTTTAAATTGACTGTCACTTTCTTGCTATAATAAAGTAGGTATTTGACATCTCAGAAGGAACCAGACTACTGCTTATTACATTTTCTTGAAGAAAATTTTTCTAGTTTCACAAAATCAACAGCAGTATCGTTACACAAAATATTGCAATGAGTAGCAGAGCTGGTAGATGGGCTGGACAAGTACACCCTCAGAGTCTCACAATTTTGATTCTTTTTGGAAATTAAAATTATACTGCATGCCTTTTGTTTGACAAGCTATACAACTCTATAATTATATATTATCGTTTTGTTACCAAGTTATTAGCAGTTTCTGAACTCCCTGAGAAAAACCAAAATATCCAGCTTGTTAGCAATATATATTCACTGTGCTGCAATACAACTGCAACAGCAGTGTTCTTTTTTTTTGGGTTCAAAGATTAGTGCAGGCCAAGTACCTTGGAAGCCAATCTGCTAAAATGCAAAATGGCACACTATAAATTCTGCAATCTTTACGTATAAAAAAATTCTAAAGCCTTTTCTATCTTTTATTTTTTTTTATTATTCAAGTAATTGTAAGACATATTCATTACTTACTTGGTCAAGTAAAGATCAGGAATGCCATATGGAACAGAAAAAGACTCCTTTTTTCATAGCCCTCAGTCTCTCAGTTCCTTATAATTCTATGTATTCACTTTGCAGACAAGCATCTCACAAATATCCGTATTGCAACCATGGTCCACAGAGCACTCAAGATGTCTAGGCAAATAATAGTGTGCTAGACCAACATTTTTTTTTGAGAACAAATTCTGCCTTCTTATCATCACTGCATACTGGTGGGATTTTTCCCACTCTGGCATTTTGTTTCTTTCTATTTTGGCTCCCTCTCTCTAGGCTTCTTTCCCCAGACTCCAGCACATCTCAATGTGGTTTTCTGCCTCATTTCAACACTTGTGGTCCTCTTAATTAATCTCTGATTTATTTTCCAAGACAATACATTGTGAAAAGTGTCAGTCTTCTGCCTTTCCTTCCTGCTAACTAGACTTTGTAATGCCAACTTAGAATCTTCCTAACTCTCTTGTTCTGGGTTCTCCATGGATTCAGATGAAGAACAAGGCTGTTACCTGCAACAAATCCTCTACAGATTGTCCTAGTCTTTTTAATACTGTGTCATTTATCAAGATATTAATCAAGCATCACACAAATACATGCCTCCAGTTAAATGCCCATATTCATGCTAGGTTTCTAGACCCTATTGTTTTGAAAAATTGATCTCAATGGGAAAATTTGAGTGTTAAGCACTTTTCAAATATCAACACTGCTATAAGGGGTTTGAGTCTGGATTTAGAGCCTAAACTCAGGTTGCCCTTTTTTAAAAATTTTTCAGAACCCTGCCCTAGTTTTGCTTCATAGTAATTTCTCTTGAAAAAGTACTTTGACATCAGCAATTTCTCAATCACTCTTATACCATTATCCATTCCCCATTAAAAAATATAAATTCCTATTCTCTCACAAAAAATATTTTTATATTCAATATTTTATAGTTCTAAGCTTATTTATTTTTTATGTGAGCCATTTTTCTTTCCCACCAATACAAAAGGATCTGCCTTCTGACATCTATCTTCTCTCATTCTTAGCTTCATCAACAATAAAATTCATAATATTCTGTATGAATAAAATGCACCAAAAAGAAATGGGTTTGTGTTTTTGCCTTCCTTCCCCCGCTTTGTGTTCATACAGCTTTAAATCCAAACCAGTATTTATCCAAAGATTTTGATATTAACTAGCTGAAATTTCATAGAGTAATTACATAAACAAAAGAAGCACTATTTTGAATTGAACTTGTAAAATAAATTCATAACATGGAATTTGCACATGTATTTTCATAATAGTAGACTTTTCTTTGGGAACATACAAGTCTTCTAACTGTCTGCTTGCTGTATTATTTTAGTACAGCAAAGGAGAGTCAGACTTCATAAAGGCTTCAGAATGCTGTATTTATGTATTGAAGCATTTAGCACAAGGAGAAAGTAAAATAAAAAGGAGATTTATCTGCAAATACAAAGAAGAAATTGCATTAATGTGATCTGGTTGCATAGCTGATATTTTTATTTGCACTGAAATTATAATTTTGACAGGATTCTCAGGCTCAGAGCATATAAAAAGATTAGATTTTAAAAAATATATTAGGTCAAATTTTGGATGTGCAAAATTTGATAGCGTCCTTTAGCTTTTTTACTGACCTTACTTATCTATTTATTTTTATTCAAATCCTCCAGGATTAGGCAGCAAGCACAATTTTTAATTGCTATGTATTTTTAAGGGAACTCTGAAAAATCACTGTAAAAGTTGCTTCAAAACAATAAAAATGCATCACATTTAAAACTGCTGATTGCATTCATGAACTTAAGCTACTACTTATTCTTCTTTTTAATTTTCCACCACAGTCCTGTCATTTCTATTTTAAGCAGAAATAAATTGTACCACCAATAAATCCCATATTTTAATTCTCAGAACATGCACTGCAATTGAAGAGGACTTAAGAGTTGGTTTTTGGCCATTAGTATGTCATTTGTTTACCTGGATGGTCCATTTTATTTTCAGCTCTGAGTGTAATTTTTCATAACCTGATCTGCTTTTGAAGGATGAAAATTACCTTTCCTGTAAACCAAGAAAGCAATGAAGTATGTAAATAAAATAGATATATCTCCTGCAATTTTTCAGTAGTCAGTGAGGAAAGGATAATGGGAAGGTGACTGGAAGCTTTCAGTTCCTGGTGACCCTGATGTTTAGAGTGTGTCTAAAGAGACCTTAATAATTGTAGGGATTTAGACTCATTTCTGAGGACAGAGTTCTGATGCAGACATCAGAACTGATAAGTTTGGAAGACACAGCACTTACTTTACAATGGGAACTAGGTAGAGACTTTTAGAAAAACCCCATCCAGCAAACAAAAAACTCTCCATAATGTGTAAGTGAAAATGTCATACTTACGCTTGGATGACATGAAATCTGTGAGTGCAGTGTTTATCAAAGAGGAAAGTTCTATTCCTGCACTACTGAAAAGCTAAATTATGGAATCTTAACAGGTATCAAGTTTTGCACCAATAACAACTCAGCAGCTTTCCTGGCTTTATGCAAGCAGAAATATATAATCAGTCATTAGAAAAAGTAGAGAAAATGAGAATCCTCATGAGATGAAAGATGTGCTTGAAACACTGCTGCATACAAATCTGACCCATATTTCACTGTGAAAACATTGTTAATAAAGTATACTGGGCAAGTATGCAGGTATTACTGTATGAAACAAAATAATAACAGCACTGAACAGCACCATTCCTGAGCTTGGGAATAACACTCTCAAAGAACTGCCCTTCCCTTTACAGCTTCCAGGAGGGTTTGAATGTGGGGTTTTGTTGGTTTTTTTTTTTTTTTTGGTATGTAAGACAGAATATAAACTTTAAGTATTTTGGGGCAAAACTTGATGATCTTTCTGTCAGAAAGAAATTACGTAAGTACAACACAAACTTCCCAGAAGTGAAATAAGCTGTTTACCAATACCTGTTTAACAATTATCTGTCTGTAAACAAGAAGGGAAAGGGAAAACAAGCTCTTTCCTCAGGTTACAAGGAAACCAAGCTTCTTTCTAAAATTCAAGTAATTATGTAGTGTCTGTACAAAACCTATGATATAGGAGGGGAACTATGATCTACCAGGTCAGTTTCAAGAGAGCTGCATCTTGTCTTTTAAAAAATGATGGACATAGTATTAAAATCCTCTAACATATTTATATATGTATTTGGCTTCTGCTACGCTTCCTCTTACCCTCCTGACATTTCAAGAGTTCTCTGCCAGATCTTACAAATGCTCTCCACTAAAAATAACTGCTGACATTAGCAAGGGGCATGCACTAATCACATTCATAATAGGATTTTTTACATACACTAATTTGTGCATTATATTTTTTGTAAACTTCAGCTCTGGTTGTTTAAAAAGAAAAAAAGGTGCGAAATACATTCCATAGCCACATTAAAACAAACAAATTAAGCTATTATAGCTGAATTATTTTGACAGTAATATATTATGTTGGAGTTTTGGGTTTTTTTTTTTGTTTGTTTAAATTTAAACAATCACTTGCCTATCCAATTTTCAGCAAGAGAAGGCAATGGCAGTTTGCTTCATTATGTGAACAACTCAATCTCTAAAGGAGACAATCATGCATGTTACTGAGTAACACCAAACAGGCTCATCCTGAACGATTGCCTTTCCTCTCTGACAAAGGGAAATAGAGGCTTATAAATTAATTTCCTGCATTCATCATTTAAACTTTACCCTATGGCTTCAGAAGCCCCTCACTTCTAGTTGCTACACAAACTCTGAACTACAATGCTGCTACAGGAGCTCTATCCTAGAGCCTTGTAGCTCTATCAAGTTGCCGCATCCAAACAGGTTTCAGTTTGGCTTGGTTTGGATCTAGTTGTCTTCCAGTGCCAGGGAAGAAAACTTTTTTTTTTGAGTGGCTTTTAAAGAGTATGGTTGCTAAGCAGTCACTAGGAGGCTGGGGTCTGTGCCCACTACAAAAAAGTTTCCAGTTGGTTTGCTCCTATACGTTGGAATTTTCATGCATTCTCCCAGTGTATGCTGGTCCTTCGGCAACGTGAGGTCTTTGTTACCTGTAGTGACCAGCTGCTATGTTATTTACCTACACAGAGGAGAAAGACAGAGCATCCAAATCACTGGCAGGTTGGCTGAAGACACTATGCATTTGCTGTGAGATTTTATGGAAGAAGTCCTGTAACTTCCTGCCCAGACTCCATCTAATATGTGGTACACGAGGTTAATAATCCTCCAACCTGCTATTCAAATCCATCTGTTTTCATCTCAGTCTTCTGTATATCTTAATCAATGTTCCAGTCACAAATATTATAAACAAGAATCACAGATATTGTATGTAAAAACTTAAATACTGAAATTAAAAAATCATGAAGACAGTTCTATAAATGTTTGAACAAATCTGCATATCATTTGGCAAATAAGAGCTTTTTTTTTCCTGAAAAGACCATCTAATTCTCCTCTAATGATATGATATGACTCAGAAACCTGATGTTATGTAACTGCATTGATACTAAGGTGAACAGGGCAGGCACGAGGAAAATGTCATCCAACAGGAAAATACCTACTTCAGGTAATACAAGGGGTCCACATGCTGTGAAGAGTTTGGTGGTGTATATTTGGTCAATGATGCAATGTATCTTTTCAAAAAGTCTGCTTAAGTAAAAAGGGATTGTTTCTCTTAGCCCAGAGGGAGAGGCAGCATAGAGGAACTTCAAGTTACTTATGAGAAAGATAGAAATATTTAGCCCATTATGCTGGTTCTGCCATGGCTCCACCACTGCTGTGGCATTTGATTGTCTACCATTCTGAAACCATACAACCTTCAGTACCTATTAGAAGAGCAGAAAACCAATTAATAATAATGAAAAAGGTTTTTTATTTTTCCTTTTTCTGTTTTAATCAGGAGACTGTAGAACACATGAAAAAGGAATGTCTGCTTTTATTGCATTCTTCTGACAAACATTTTCTCATTTCCTCATTAAATAAAAAAGAAACCTTATTATTACCTTTGTCTAAAGTTAGAGTTCCTGGATTATAATATCTCATTTGCTGCAGAACACATATCAATTACTAATTCAGATTCTGAAAAGTGAATGAATGATCACATTCTTAAATGGATTTCCCAGGAGATTAATATACCTTAGTTTCCTCTCCCCTAAATTTAGGATACAGACCTTCCTTCCTAGCTGTGCTCCTTTAAAAGAAAAGATATTATGTGCTCAGTCATGTAAATAAGATATCTCGGTGCTGTCTGTTACTTGAAAGTGTTAAGAGCTACCATAAAAAAAAAAATCTGTCACAAAGAGTTAAACTGGAGGTGAAAATTTTTACGTAGTCTGGAACGTAAGAGACACCATTTCATTTTTACATCAGACTCTGTCTGTTCTGTACCAAAAAAGTTGCATATAAACATAACTGAAATGCAAATCACTTTCAGTTGAGTTCAAACTGGAAGAATCTTCTTGATGGAGCTTATGTCAAAATCATTTGAAGTCCAAAGTGTCTATGCAAAACCATTAATCTCAGAATGTGTCTAAACACTATCCTGGAGACAGGCTACAATTTACAGTTCTCCGTGACAGGCAAATCACTGGTAGAGCCCTGTCATTTAACCCCAATGATTTCTTTGGTAGGCATGGAAAGAAAGGTTTTCATACTGCCCTGTCATAGAAGGGCTACAGAATATGTCAACACTGTATAACTTTACATAAAAATTAATGCAATATACAGGCCTTGCAGTTGTGCAAAAAGATCAGCAAGGTGCGATTTCAGATCAGTGTCATTGATAAAAACTCACTACATTAAGAGAGATTTGGCATTTTGAGGGGGAAAATACGGAGGTGTTTTTGCATCAGGTTTTTGCTCTACGTATTTTAAATGTAAGATGGAGCTCTCTAGTTTTATATAAGCCCACAGCACAGTTTCAATCTCCAGCCACCTAATGGTCCATGTTTGCTAGCAGTAGAGAACATCAGCATAATGGTCGAGTTTATCTGCTCAATACACAAAAATCTTGTCAAAATTCTGAAGGTCCCAGCTGGCTTAACTTTGCATTATTTAAAGAGAACTGTCTCTTCAGATTTAAGTCTTTTCATTTAAAATGCGTTTCACCCCACAGACTAAATTATGTGTAACCTAGAACCCATCTTAAAGTTCACAGGTACTTCCACATGTTTTCTATGCAGTGTTTTCAATTGCCTTCATGCACATCTATTAAGAAACTGTTTGGAAAACACAATGAGCCAAAGTGATACTTGTTCTACTTGTGCACCTGTTATATTACATTTGCATTTGAAAAAATTGTTTCAAGATACATAAATAAGAAATCGTATTTCACACCTGCCATCATTGCAACCTTTTTTGAACAGTGTGCCAAGTAATTATGTTCATGTTGTGTACAACTCTTTGTTTGCAATTGTGTTCCTGGAACATTATCTAACAGATAGCACTGCTGGGTGATAGAAAAACTGAATGCCAGAGAGATACACATGAAATTCCCAAAAGTAACCTGGTGCTTCTACTTGCTCGGATGTGCCTGCAGAAAGACTTCCAGCAGTTTTGAGAGATATATGAGAATATTAGGGAATTGTATTTTCCTTGCAGGTCAGAACTGGCAGTGACTTACCAACAAAGGAAACCCAGGGAAATGCAGGCATTCCTGTGTGCTTAGGAAACAGGGCAGTGTGGCCTCAAGAGTACCTATAGGAAGAGCCAGCCCAAGGAGACACACTGAACGTGTCCTAAAAGCCATGCACTTCTCACACAAGGAGCAACTGCTGTTAAGATCAAGGAATAAACCAAGGTATTGGAGGGAGGGAGAAGAGAGGAGACCTTTAGTTCTACTTCTCAATGTCTGTGACTTTCAAATACATGTTTTATCTTCTTTATTACCCACAGACATTCATAATCACAAATGTGGTCATCAACTCATCAGCACCTGAATTTGGCATATCAACACTCTGAAAGATCCTACTGGACTACAAGATTCACTACCTCCTACTCAAGTCTAGTCAGATACTAGTAAAAACTATATAATTTTAAAACTTCTTTACATTTAAACAAAAGAAATATTGCCCACATACTCACAACTAACAGTATGGTTTGACTAAATCTATAACAACTCCATATTTCTCTATATATACTAATTTTATATTTTTATATTTTTTATATTTTTCAGGTGTTTTAAGGTATCAGTAATAACCTAGATAATCACAAAAATAGTTAACTACTAATTTTAAAAAAATCAGCAGCATTATGCAGCGGGAAAGGTGTTAGTACCCTTAAATTAGAAAAAAAATTATCATTTTTACATTTGTAAACGATCAGTTTTCACAGCAACTGCCTGGCATTGTGCCTTGCTCAATGAGTTTTGTACAACGTACCTGAGTCACATAAAACCAAATTGTCACATCCTGTAAAAAATCAGTATTTTCTTCAAAGATTGAGAGCTGAAGAGGAACTGCTAGCACCTGTTAACTGACACGGCTTAAAGCAAGCAGCTATTAGCACTTCTGCATACTGGTTTAATCCAGATACCTCCACTTTGATTATCAACACAGTCCAGTTTGGAGCCTTACCTATGAAAAAGCACTTAGTGTTGCTGAACTCTGACAGAATGTTCACTAATCTGGACAAAAGCCCACTAGGGCCAAGGCCTTTAAATAATTTTAATTTTCGTTTTGTAGACTGTAACTCCTGAGTTCTATCATTCCATTTTTCACAGCTTCAGGTTTTCTGTGTGCATGAAATTCCCCACCGTAACCTTAAATTATTCTGTCCTTCTGGTGTTCAGTGACAGTCTCTGAGGCTTGAGCTTTATTCTCCTTCAGGGTTCATTCTTCTTCTAAATACTCATCATCCATTGCATTCTATAAAGAGAGTTCCCAGCAGTAGTTTTTAAAATAAAAGATAAAATGTTCAGTATCTGAACATTTAAGGCTCTAGTGTCAGTACCTGGAATGCCTCCTGTTGACAATGATGGTTATCACTGGGGGCAACTGAGATCTGTTCATTCTGAACTGTCTTCAGAAATCAGCCTTATCTGATTGTTCTTTCAGATCAAAAGAAATAGGAAGACAAAGTAAGCTGTGCATATTCTTTCACTCCGCACTTTGTTGTTAAAAAAGGAGGAATCCCACTAGGACCCATAAACCACTTTTAGATATCACTAATCTTTGCTATGGATTTCATTTTTTCCATTTATTGCCAGCTGACTTATTAGATTTTGATATTTTAATGACATAGCGCACTGTTAGGAATTATTGTGAAAAACATATAACAAAATCTAGATAGACAAAAGAGCATTTATTGCTTGAAGGGAAGTGACATGTAATTCTCAGCATTTACAACTGAGATTAGACCGTTTTTTCCCACATGATAGATATGTATTCAGTAACAGAAATACCTGCCAAGGCTCCAAAATCACACCTGGAGCTTGGGTACTCAGGCACGGTCATCATATTTTTAAATACTTGAAGAAGGTAGCTTGTACTACCTCTTACAGCAGGCTCAGTCTCAGTCACTAAATACATAACTATCTTCATCAACTGCACAGTGAGCAGACAAGAGGAATACAATCCTTCACTTTTTAACTTTTTTCTTTTTTTTTTTTTTTTAACAGCATAGTTAACGTCATTGCTGACAATTGGGGTGTGAAACAGTATGTATCGAAGTTGCACTTAAAACCACCAAATTGCAATCAAACTACATTCACATTGAGCTTCACATGTGCTGGAGTTGCAATTTTTGGAGACTTTCCTAAAACTCAGTAGGACCCCATTGAAGATCCCTACTTTAATATAAAAAGCATTACCCATGTGGCTGGTTCATAACAAATTACTAAATTAGCATATATTTTATACCACTTTATAGTGTCTGACACAGATATTATCAAGTGTATTAAAATTTTAACATGGAGTTTTGTACGTCTGGATTTTGGTACTTAATTTATATACTGCTGCAAAATTCCTGGGGGGGTCTCTGTATAGCCAAGCAGTTCCCTAATTTCTAGTGAGTTTCAGCTGGTTCACTGACTTACATCATTCAAATGATCTCTCCTTATTTGTTTTTTTCTATTAAAAGGAAAATCAGATAGACGACCACCTTACTGACATCCATAAAGCTTCCATTCACCTTTCTGCTTGTCTTACTTTAATGTTAATATGGACTTTGTGAGCAACATAATTTGTGCAGTAGCCTCAAGCACACTGAGCCAGTGCAAAGCCTCTTCTCGGTATCTGTCACATGCTGTAGGAAAGGATAGGGATGACCACTGAAGTTGAGACCAGTTTGCCATCAACTCAGAAGTGTAGCATGCATGAGAATGTCCTTTGCTGTCGCTGTTCAATGAAGACTATGTCTCAGACCTCTTCAGAATTGATCTGGAGATCAAACTTCCCTTTCAGGAAACTCCACCCCTTCCTATAAAGACTGTTGAACTACATCGCACCATCAAAAATTCAAATGATGTTTCCTATTTTAAACAAAACCTACAGAATTCACAATTTATTAACACAAAAGCAGAATGCTGGGGAAAAAATAAGTTCTTTGTTTTTTTTAATAAAAATACTCACTTTGTTATTTCAACAAAAATTGAGTTCTACTACCTTCTGGTTCAGCTTGAAGTACTAATTTCACATTTTCTTGATTTCTGTGCTTCCTGACTTAGCTCCCTTGGGCTATTCAGGTTAGATGGTTTCAGCAGACTAAATACAAAAAAATCACAGTACAAAATCTATCACAAATTAGCCTTAAAAAGTTGTTCAAAGAGCCATAAGAAACCACAAAAATGAGATTTTAGTCTCTTGAAGGAAAATAACAAAATGCTTTTTGAAACAATAGCTCATTGGCTTGAAAATAATTGCTCTTTTTTATCTAGTGCACTACTCAAAACACCCACACCCTAATTAGTTCAACTATATTCACAATATGTGACAAACCCCAACTTCTATTCAATTGTAAACATTTTTCCTGAAAAAAAAGTGTGGTTTTCTACATAGAAAGTAAAACATTACTATTCTGCTATCCAGTTAGTATAGATTTTTTTACAGACAAGCAATGACAGTATTTTCTAGATTTTATCACCTGGGAATTTTACTCTGATCCTGGACTGAATAACATCTCTGTTAATGTCTGTCAACAAGCCGCAGAACTAAAAGCAAGTTTTGCCTAAAAGACAGTAGTGAAAATGCTGGACTGTGCTGATGTTGGACTTCCCTAGGCACAGTGCTTTCCCCCATTGCTCTGTGTGCTGAAAGGGAGCCCATGACTTCACCTGTTATCTCTGCTAATGCACTGAAGGACAATCCTACCAATAAAGACAGAAACGGTTCCTAAGGACAAAGACAAGTTTTCATGTTTAAAGGGGAAAAAAAGAAAAAGAGAATCACAGTATCACTGATGCTGGAAAAGAGCTTTAAGACCATCAAGTCCAGCTGCTAACCCAGCAGTGCCAAGTCCACTGCTAAACCATGTCCCTAAGTGCCACATCTGCAGTGGAGGTATTTCCCCAGAGTACTTCACAGTGAGCCACTTGATGACCTGTACGCATGAGGTCATCCCTGCCTTGATCAAACAGCCCTGTCTCTGCAAATACTGTCTCTTGCTTGTGGCTATGCCAGCAGGTTGTGATGAGGCTCAAGAACAAGGGCTCATGTCCATTTTCTGCTGGAATCCCAAGAGGTTCAGGATCTTGCTTTTGTGGCAAAACAGGGATGTGTTTTAGCAGTTGCTTTCCACCTGAGCTTTACAAAGGAGGCATCTCTTTACTTTATTCTGCTGTTAAACTGCTTCATAACCTGATGAAATCAAGCTAATTACTGATCAAATTGCTCTGACCACTTCTGATTAAAAATATGATTTTGATTGTGATGATAGGCTAAAATTTAATAGCTTTAATATCTTCTTTGGCTTGAGAGATTGAATTAATAAATTAGTACATCTCAAGAAGAGGTTTTCAACAGGGGCTGTGGATGGGAGGTACAGCAATTTCTCCATGACTAAGAATGATAGAGATGGAAAAATTTCCCTTGAAACTGTGAAATCTGACCAGGATAGGAAAATCCTGGCTCCAATCCATATTTCCAGAACTATTTACACAACGCACTGGGCTATATCATAATCCTTCCTCCTCCTGCTCAGAAGTGAGATAGGTGATTTTGAGAAGGACACAGAAGTTTTTCCACTTTCAAGGAAATAGTTTTATAAGATAGAAACTAGCACCATCACTAATCCTGTCTTGGATTTTGACTGGAAAGAATGAGAAGTAGTCTGTTCAGAAAAGCAATTATGTCCAGGTATTCAGGCCTGTGAGACTCCCAGGCTAACCTGATTTGCATCTCAGGACTTCAGAGTGGGACCTCAGCTTTGATGGCACAGAAGATTTGAAACTCTTCTTCAACCACTCCCTACCCATGGCTATGGGTTTTTTTGGTTTTTTTTTTTTGACAAATAATTTCTCAGATTTACAACTAATATGCCAAATAGTGAAATTTTGTGCAAAGACGATAAAAACATCTAAAAATATAAAAACATCCATCTAGTGACACGGTGACTGACTGATTGCTGTGAGAAGATGACAGTTCAAAAGATTGAGTATGATACCTGTTTATTTTTTTGAGGACAACTTGAGAAAATTATTTCCACTGCCATGCCTCTCTACAGCTCATAAATATAGGTAGCCCGACAAAAACTTGATACTGATGTGCAGGAATCATACCTGCATTTAAACAGTGATCACAGAGAGGGTTAACTGTAATAAAAAAACAAAAAAGCAAAACAAACCACAAAACAAAAGAATAAAGTGTGTGTATACCAGGGAGATGGTTCTACTATCAGCTGGGAATTCACCTCTGATTTTCTTATCAGCAATTCAAGGGTCTGGGATGCTGCAATATTTAGTGCACAGACAGTCAAATTACAACAGGAGAGACTAAGTCACTGTAACCCCTACCCACTAAAGGAAAAATTCCTTGGATGTCCAAAAGTTTATACAACATACTGGAAACCATAAGCTCTTTGTATTGTGGTGAGAACACTGCAATCTTAATGGACACTCAACACTCAGGTACATTGTCAAGGAAGGAAAACAGAAAAGAAAAAAAGGTTGCAACAATAATTGCTGCCATAAAACTGTATAATCAGAACATCTATTAAATATAGAAACCTCTACTAAAATACCAACCTTTAACAGAGCATACAACATCATGTGACTGTCCTGAATACAATTCATACAAAATGCTAGTATTTAAGCAAAAGAGGAGTTGAAAATAAATGATCACAAAAAAAAGACAAAAAATGTGAGCAAAGACTTTCATTGAAATTAATAAGTTCTGTACAGGGTTATTGATTTTAGCTTACTGTTTACAGTAGTAAATAATCATAAGGTAATGGTCGGGAAGAATAGGGATTTAAACATTAAAAATTGCTTCCAATAGAGAACCTCTTGATACCAGGACTTTTTTTATTTTTTGCCCCTGCAGTTGCAGTTTCTACTGAGGACTTGCACTGTTGGGAAGTGCTGACAACTGCAGAAACACAGACTTTGTGGGAATAATGCTACAGGTTTACTTGACCAATGAAACAGACCTGGAATTCATTATGGGGAATACCAAAAGAACCCCAGGAAGAACCAAGTGAATCAGCACAGGACAGCTGCTGCACCAGACCAGCAGCAGGAGTACTGAGGGGTTGGTCACATCTTTCAGGACACATGATGTTTCAGTAGTGTCCCAGCCTTGAAATCACTTGAAGCCACTACCTATTCATGGCTTCAGGTGTAGTGATGTAGAAGAGGAAAGGATTTCAATTGTATTAAAACAAAAAGAAAAAGAAAATAATGGACTAAACCACAGAATAACTGTATATATCCGATGCTAGCTTTGTGTAACAGAAGTACAATCCATCTTCCGTGTAAGTATTTGTGAGATTTTGTATGAGAGCATTCACTTAGCAGGGTAGGCCAGTCAGATGGCCTGTTACTTACTCAGGGATCATAAAAAATTTTTAAAATTATCTTTTGAGTGTACTTAGTATTAAGATGAATGCCTGTATGAACAAGAATTGGAAAGACCTGTTACTGTATTCATTGATTTTGATTATTGCTGTCCTCATGTGATCCCAATTGTTCCCTTTAATGAACAGGATACAATAAGGTACAGGTGAATTAGAGAAAGCTGCAGTAGTGGAAATTTAAATTTGTAAAATCAAACTGGATTCTGAATTCCTGGTTTCCTTTAGCCTGTAATGGCCACAAGGACAACGGATGAGAACATCTTATATTGGTTCATTTTACAAAAACATGCTAGTTTTGGCTTTCAGGTTTTATCTAGGGATACATTTGTATTTCTAAAAAAAGCAATTCCAAACAGCAGCAGGTACAGATACTACAAAAATAGCCTTTTAGTTTTTCTCTCACTGGGACATTACAAAACACAAATTTGTGTTGGCTATTTTAGTTTAAGTACTTATTCCAGGGTAAACAAACAACACCTTCAAATATCTGAAAAGAATTAGAAATGACTGCTGCTCCCAAGTTTTACATATTTTACTAGAATACCATTCATTCATCCCTTCCAAAGCAGAAAACAGACTAAATTAAATGTTTAAAAAAGCAAAGAATTAAAGCAATGTATTCTTGTAGAGTAGATACTGTGATCATATGTCTGTGGCAACAAATAGCCAACCAATAAATATTCTCAAGCATTCAGCTGCACCAGAATTATATATACAACCTAGAATAAATGGTGCATACCTACAGTTCTCTACATGTATTTTTCATTCTGAAATGAACATAATCTAACTTAATAGTCCTTGGTCACAAAACACATTTCATTAAAACCAAAATAAATTTAAGAACGTATCTGTAAATATATTTAAAACTATTTGCACAAATGGTATTATGGACATTTTTACTGCTTGTTTCTCTTATGACCATAATAAGCACAAAGTAAGATTAACTTTTCTGATTTTGCTAGGAAAATCACATTTAGAATTTACAAAGCTTTCCCAGTAAAATCTGTTTTACCTAGCAATGCAAGTCCTAAGCTATATTCTGACAATAAAACAATGATGACTAATACCGCATAGAGGAAGTACATGGAAAAATGAAAATTTTCCATCCCTTCCAGACCTTTATTTCGGTATTAATTAATACTTTAAAAAAAAAAAAAAAAGAAAAAAAAAGAAAAAAAGAGAGAGCTGGTCAGTTGTTTCATACACAACATTAGAACTGCAAATATCTTTTTTTAGTTTCTTGGTAATATCTCTTATGTTCCCAGTTTCATGAATGAGATACCATACCCCTCCTTACTTATGCTGTCCCTTTGCCAGATACAAGAAAAAAAACTGTATTACTCAGCAATTATGGAACACATTTAAATTAAATACGACAACATAACTAGGAAATGAGAAAGGGAAAAAAGCTGTTAAAGTCTGATAATGAAGTCTCTAGTTCTGATGACTAAGTGATACAATATCTAAAGCCTTTTACAGGGTATTGAGATTTTTCTTCTTTTACATAGAACGAGAGAAAGTGAGAAGGGGAGGGGGCCAGAGGAAGAAGAACCTGTGGTCTGTAAATGATCAGCACAAAAAATAAATTATGGTCAAGTAACTGAACTTTTCTGATGTGTAAATTGAATCATTCCCACACGCTGGTGTTTTATAATTAAAAGACCCTTTTCACTGTGGGAAATTTTACTGAATTTTGTATTAAAAGAAGAAACAAACCATCAATCAGGAGGAGGTAGGGGAACTCAAAGAGCTCAACCTATTAAACTTGAAGAGCGTAGTTGAATTCTGAATGACTTGCTCTAGGAAACGGTAGCTCTTTTAAGGCAGCTACTGTAAAAACATTAATGAGCAGAACACGTTTCTGATCGCTGTTCTAAAATCTTTTGTAGTCATATAGAAGAACACACACTCCATTTGGTGTCACAAGATGCAGAATATGGTTGCAAACGAACCCTTTTTGTGAGGTTCACAAGCTATAAATTACTTGACTTTGGTTACCATTGAGAAAAATCACTGAGCTAAAAAACAAAGGAAGAAACCCCAAACTCCATGTAGTTGTACACGTAGGTAAGAACTGATCAGACAGATTAAGGTTTGCTCACAGCCAGGTTGCTGCCAAAGTCAAACATTTCTGAGTGGACAGCAGTTCAGAGTTCTGGGACGTTATGTGCTTCAGCTGAGTTGAGATCATGGCTACAGATTACATTTTCAAATTATTAATCTGAACAGGGGCATCATTAAAATCATCACAGTATGGCACATAAGCAACAGCAGTTTCCTGTGGAAACTTGAGAATGCTCACAAGAGATTTAATAATTCATTTTGAGAATTTTATTATTTATTCAATTATGTTCTATCCTTGATGAGTCCAGTAATGGGGCAGAGAATTTATCATCCTGGATGTTTCTTCTTGAACAAGCTATTTATATCTGTTAAAGTCTGTGCACTGTGAATTTATCCCTACTTATAATTTTGGCCTATGCTGTTATTGCAGCAACAATAAATTAGATACAACAGCATAGACTACTGATAATGGACAAGTCAGTAGAAAATTGTACACTGAGCACCAACTGGCCTATTGTAATTTTGTAGTTTGCTGTATTCTGTCAATTAGACAACAGTGTGTCATTTTAAAAACACCAATGCAATACACAGGTCCCACCAAAACTTCAGGCTGTAGGATGTTTCTCTTACCTTCAGTTTTCCATGTGAGTGGATCTCTCATGAGCCAGGAATCTGCAATGAGAACAGATTATGAAGAATTTGATCATCTAACATATTTTTATTTTGTAATTGTTTAATTATTATTACAGAATACCACAGTAGCTTCAAAAATCAAAACAGAGCATGATAGATGATGATTTTTTTCTTCATTACTATTTTCCTCATTGCATTTGATACATGATTTGGTCATACACTGTGTATTTTTCCTAAAGTCTAAATGAGATGCAGATTATCTGTAATAAAATCTTTATTTTAGCTACTGCTGGACTGACACATTACTACACTGTAAAATGTAATTTTACTTCTCTGAACCATATAGAAGTGTTGACTGCATATTGAATACTAAATGTAAAAATGGCGTTTTGGAGATCCATGTTCATTGTACCTCATTTACTTTCACATATGATTCCTTCAGGTCACACATGAAAACATTCTTTCCTTTCTGTCACTGTAGAAAAAAGATCACATGTTCTGAGAATTGAAGGGAAAGGTCTACCTAGCTTCAGCACAGCTGACATGAATTTTCAATTGCAATTTTGTTGAGGTATGAACCAGCAAATATATTATAAATCCCACTGCTATAGTTTTGCAAAACCAACATCTTCAACAGTAATAAACATAAAACATGGAAAAGATAATGATTATTTTTTAAAGAAAAACAAACAAAATGGCACTTAGAATATATACAAAGAGCTATTTTCAGACAGTATTTTTCATAAGTATTGCAAACTTACAGTGTTCTGGAGTAAACTATAAAATGATTTTCTGTTTTAATAATCAGGAATATGAAAGTATTTCACATATAAAGATGGAGCTTTAATAAATTAAATGGATACATGGAATAAAGCCCTTGCCAATAACAAAAGTATCTGAAAATCTTGTTCCATTCTTATCTTTCTCACACTCCAATAATGTTCACATTGTGATGTCTGTCAAAAAGGGAAGGAAAAAAGGTACAATATATCTTGAAATGAACAGGTAGTTTTTTGTTTCTAGAACTCCTCTTCAAACAAGAATTCAAATGGACTACACAATTTTTCTCTGAGCCTTAAATGAAGCTGTGATTTTGCAAGTAAGAATAACTTATGATGGACGGAATGTGAAAAAATGCACACTTCCCATATTTGTGTAAATACTTTTCCCCCATGATAAAATGTTTTAATTTCATTGTGCTTTCAGCATTTTAAAAATGTGATGTGAAGGAGCATTTTTAAATTTTTTTTTTTTAAATTTCAAGCAAAATAGGCCAAGTGCAAAAGCCCAGTATTTTCTGAGATTTTTTTCTTTTTAAAGGTATATGTTCAACTGACTAACCAAGGAATTAGATGGAGGGGTATCAATATGATCCAAATAATGGCAGTGTACTTGTTTTGGCTGGTAGAGTTTTCTGGAAATAATTTTCTTCACAGTAACGAGTAGCTAGTAGTGAGTCAGCTGGCAGTGCACAAGGATTTGGAACATGACAGCTGACCAAAGGGATATTCCACACCATACGAGACTGTGCTCAGCAGAAGAAGCTAGGGAAGGAGAAAGAGGATGAGATGACCAGAGTTATGGTATTGTCTTCCCAGATAACTGTTATGCCCAATGAAGCCCTGATTTCTTGAAAATGGCTAAACATCTATCTGCTGATGAGAAGTAATTAATCCATCTCTTATGTGGCTTTGCTTGCGCTCACAGTTCCTGCTTTACCTATTAAACTGTCTTTATCCCATGAGTCATATCCCTTTCATCCTTCTGATTCTCCTCCCTTTCTCACTTGGGGACAGCGAGTGGCTGCATGGGACTTGGCTGCCTTCCTAGGTTAATCCACAACAAGCAGGCAAGCAATTCTAAATATTATCTCCAAATTTCTGAAAGGCAGAGATCAAGAGGATAAGCATTCTATTTTTAACTTCTGGGGAAACCAAGGTAAATACTACATTAGATCATAAGACTGATTTGCTCTACAACCTGAAAAAGTGGGTGGATATTGGATGTGTGCATCCAAATTCTATCTGAACCATGAAAAGCATTTCCTACGGTATCTGTGAATATAAAACCAGATAATAAAAGTCAGTAAAAACTCTCCTACATTTTACTGAGGCACAACATGTATCCCTAAGTTTAAGTCCTGGATTGTAAACGAAATTTTTTTAAATATATGTGCAGACATATACAAAAAATGAATACACAGCCTAACTGTACAGACCATATAAACATGAAAGAAGATAAATACTAAAAATAGAACTGTAGCAATATAGGGGCAAGGTACTGAAAATCTAAAGACTTAATACTAAAGGTGTTCTAAGACATGGCAAACAGCTACCACATCACTAATTCCCACCATGTGAGAATCTTTGTGTTTGGTATAAACACAACAACAAAACAAACAGACTGGTATGTGATTTCCCAACTGTGTGGCTATGTATTCTTATCTGTGTCATCAGAGTATCTAACCCATAGATCTTAACAAAGCCGGCTTCTGAACCCCAGACAGAAAAGAGCTTGAAGGCAAACCTGAAATATTCATCCTTGTGTTTTCTATTTATGTTATCACTTGCAGGAGTAAGTTCTAAGCTATGACTTTACAACTGTCAATAAAAATATTTAAACTTAAGAAAATGCAGAAAACTTTATGTATCTGTTCTCTTGAATATTTCCTATTTCTAGATTAATATATCTTGTGCTCAAAATTCTTCCCTTCATGATTCCATTTCTTAGGTGCTTAACTGTCCTGATTCACTTAATGAGCATTTCTGAATATATTCTTAGCATTGCACACTTGAAAGTCAAGCTTGGTGACACTCACTGCCAACATATTTAACTCCCTTTGATGCTCTGATCTTCAGTTATTGGAGCATGATCAAAGAGTGCTGCCCTCAGAAACATGGGAAGGAAAATAGAAAATAGCAGCCAAAATGCAACAAACAGCAACAGAGGCTCATCCCTGATCAGCTCTAAGGTGCTCAGATGTAGAATTCTCCAGTTTCACCTGATTCACTGCAATTACTCAGTGCTGGTTTTAAGGGGAAATGTACTCTTTGGCTGTCAATCTATCATAGCTCAGCTCATGCACAAGGTCCCCCAACAGACCTGGGACAAGTCTCCCAGCATTGTGGAGGGCACTGATGTGTAAGAAAAGGCAGTTGTTTCTATTGAAATCTGTAAATGGCCAATATTCAACAAGAAAAATTAAAATTGCATCCAATTGCTCTTAACTAGGTTCTGGAAGAAGACAACAGAAATTCATACATGATGACCTATTTCAGGCAACAGGGCAGCAATATGGTTGCCTCACCTCAGATGCCTTTCCAGAAGTCAGCAGGTCTTAATCCCTATAGGACAAGACTCATGGAGTTAGACAAGGGCATTGGCTTCTAGCAGACAACTAGACAGTGATTCTTGCTTTCCACCAGTCAGTGGAATACTTATTACACATTTTGAGATGGAACCTTTCATCCCAGGGAGAAAATGGAAAATAGAAGAGATGGCAGAACATCAATGCCATTTTATGAAAAAAAAAAGACTCAAAGCTTATAAAACTTTACTGCTCCCTGTCAGATAAAACATTGAAATGATCCAGCACATCCTATCTGTTTGTTTGTTAGCTTTAAAGATCTACCAGCTTGGAACTTGAGTGATTATATTGCTATGTTAACATCTAAGAGAAATCATATATTGTTTTGAACTGGGGAAGAATATCTTGCACATAAGAAAAATAGTTTTCAGCCTCAGGACACTGAAGTGCACCTTCATCCTCTTTTGTGCAGTTGTATGTCGAGATGGTAAAAATGGGTAATGAGTTTTCCCATACAAACATTCTTTCTCTACCTTTGTTGATAAGGACTCCTTGAAAACCCTCAGTTACAATGACTCAAGTGTTTGAAAACTGGGGAGTGAGCATGAGGTAGAGTTGATGTTATCTTACCAACAACAATCTCTGGCACAGAAACTAAGCAGGTAAGTACCTTCTCACAAAATGAAGCTCTCCACATAGAAGAAGCTATAAGGAACAGAATAGATAGGGATAGACATTGATCACCACAGCAAAGAAGCATCCTGACTACTTCTGTGAATAGTCCTCTTTTCTAAGTTGTATTTAAGCCATATACCTAGATGCAGCTGGGAAAAGTCCTGAGCTAAAGATAATCTAGAGCATTTTTATTTACTAGTTTATTGAGTTGAATCATTGGCAAATTGATCCCAAGTTCTTAGTAACAAACTAATTATAAAGAGCCAAAAGTTGCAGTTCTGTGGAGAATTAGTAATACCAGGTTCTCAGCACCAGCCTCATTCAGTTTGAATGGATGGTCCTTACAGACTGTCATGTAAGCAATACTCTTGCTGTTATTCCAGCAATGCCAGGAATCAGGGACCGCAGTGTTTGTATTAGGAATAAAAACTCTGATATAAAAAGACTATCCAAAACTGAAAGGCAGAGTGAGGACCTGAGTCCTACGAAAATCCATCCAGGTAAAATAATGTAAAAAATACAATTAAAAAAAAAAATCAAAGATATAGTTATAGATAAATATTCTGTGCAATGTGCTTTAGGATGACCATGCTTAAGCAGGGCTGTTGGACCAGATGGCTCATTGTGGCCTCTTCCAACCTTACCCAGTCTGTGACTGTGACATATAGATACAGATATTTGTACATGTATGTACGTATATGTATACATACATTTATAAAGGTATAATGCTATATCATACATAGAGTTTATAGAACATATATGGAAAATATGTATAAAATACTAAAATTATGTATAACTAGGTATTTATGTCTATATATTTGTATAAATCTAGTTTATGAATCTTCAATTATATATAAAAACATAAAAGATTGTTCTGTGCAAAAGTCTTACATTTGTTGTGTGTGAAAAAAACCAAATACACTCTATAGCCATATATTTTTTGTAACCTTGTCACAGTAAAACCCAATAACATTACTGTATATTAGTAATTATGATTTACCGCCTTCTACAGAAACACACATTTTAAATTTAATTGCAACAGAAGTATATCTATGTGGTCTCTATGGAACTTCAACATGCTGTTAATTAATTTGGTTATTAACAGTGATATGCATTCACTAGGGCTTGTGACACTAAATTTGAACAATTTTGAAAGACAGTCTTGGAATATATACAACATTTTAACCTTAACATGTAATTACTTAGAAACTGTACTTCAGCTCATGAATGACTGCTGGGGTATTTTGTTAAAGGTTGCTTAATGCTTTTTCTATGTCTATGATATCCTTTCCCATAGAATAGATTCTTAACATATTATTTTCATGTTCACAGTGCTTCTGGTAAAACCTGCTGAGATGCTATGAAGATGCCAGCTACCTGTCATACATGCTTAAAATAATTGGTATCACAGGAAAAGTAACACAAGAAGCAGCATTAAAGAACAGGTCTCTCTGTGATATGATGCAAACCATATGTTAAAAATATGTGTAATAATTAGAGCACTGTGCATCCCTCTTCATATCAAACCTGGCACAGCTGAAACTATTAGTAAGTATGAGGTTCATGCTATGATACTGGCTCTTTTGAGCAAAAGACCTCTTTCTCCAATTACATTGTTCACCTATATCATGCAAATTTTTCACATTACCCCAACACAAATCCCATTATCATAACCAAACAGGAAACCAGACTACACTTTTGCTATGAAATATCTACTGGATTTTTCTTAATAGAAAGAAAGAGCAAATCATGAAAAAAGGAGGGGTAAAGGTCAAAGAGTTTAAGAGCACAATGGATATTTACTTTCTTCAGTTATTGTGAAAAAGACTACAATAATTTATACATTTTTGTTAGCTTTTCAACAAAGCTCTGAATAAGCACAGACCAACAATATCCCTCATCTTTTCAACACGGATTTATTTCTTAAACAGAAGAATGTTTTTTCTGTCTACATGGAATACAAATATTTTTGCTGCTGATGCCATTATCTAGCAAGGTTGTTCATACAAAAGTATCAATACATATTCTTAAAAAGTCAAAAGATGACTGCATATGTGAAGGCAATGTTGAGGAATATAAAGATTGCATCTCTACATTTCCTATACTTTTAAGTTCCATCATGATTATTATTAAATGCAAAGATGTCTTCTCTGCCCTTTCCTTGATTGAGTTTTTTTTAGATCACGATGGATATTCACATGAAGCTGAGAAAGGCCAATGTGCATAGAATGATATGATGAGCATCTACGACCATAGAATACCACTGAATGCTTAGCAGGATAAATTTTGGCACTTTTGAGAGAATATATTTGAAAGCCAGCTGTCAGAATTTTAGTATTCAAAACTGTACTGTCTAAACTCTCAAATTATTGTTAATTAAATTGGGTCTGGCTTTTAAAGGAACTCTACTTCCTCACTGATTAATCGAATAATTATTATTTCAATAATTTTTGAGATTAAATTATGGCCCAGAAAAAGTAGTGCTATTAAGAAGAGAAAAGAAGCTGAAAATCAATGTTTTGCAATACCAGGACTCTTGCTGTAAGACCACAATGCTGATCCCCACCCAAGTATGCAATATTTTAAAATGGTTTTTGTCCCCTCAATCCAGCTGCCAGCATCACTGGTACATTGATTTCACCAGTTTCCATGTTTAAACCAGTCGTGTGAACATACAGTAATTAATTCTGATTCTTGAGAGTAATTCTAAAATGTGGAACTCTCTTCTTCCATTCCAAATTCACAAGTTCTATAATTTCTCTATCATGCTTTGTCTATGTATTATATGTATGACACCTACTTAACTATTTCTACTGAACTTATAAATTGTAATGAACTACAAATTTCCTTCAAATAATTTAACTTGTATAATGTCATATTTCTACCAACTTGGCAAGTTATGCAGAAATCTAACCGCTGTCTGGTAGGTGATCAGGTTAATATTAGGTAAATTGTAATTAGAGCAGAAAATTCAGTAAGAACTGCTGTCATATATTTTAGAAGTAACATATAAGCCTCAAATAAAAATTAATAGAATACAATAGAATGTAATTTATTCTTTATTATTTTTCCATTGCTTTTGCAATGGATGTCACAAAACAATATCCAAGTCTAAGTAAGTTTCGAAATATGCAAAGTCAAAGGAGACCTTGTTCACTGAACCTAAAGATAACCACCCTAGGCTAAACCTGTGTGTGGTTTTGGATGCAATGTCCTTTGCGCTTCTTGTTATTTTTGAAGTCTTTTTAGGAAGGTGTAAATCAGTGAGGTGAGAAAGAGGGGCTAAGCCTTTAAAGGTTTTGATGGTTTGCTCTTAAACACCTATAACTGGATTTACTGAAAGAAACCAAGTGAGGTATTTAAAAAGCTTATGCTGAACCACAAACATATGCCTCAAGCATACATTTTTTAAAATCAAACTTTCTAATAGTTCTTTGTAAGAATGTAAATTTTGTCTCCAGATTATTTTGGAAGTTTTGAATAAAACATGTAAAAGAGGGTAGGCCTTTAAATCCAAGAAGTGCTTTGGGGGAAACTAATGCTCTAGGCAAATACGATTACTGATAGAAAATGGTGGAATGTAACTGCCCTTGTCAACCTTGGACACTTAGTGACTAAATATCATGAAAAAAAAGTCAATATTACACCAACTGTGCACTTATCTATGGTGTTTCTGTGTTCACATGGAGAACACAAAAATCAATTAATTGTATGAGAGATACAATCCTTTCAGAATTCAGCCAATGCACTGATTTATTAATGCTATTGATTACACTGAACGAAATGTGTAATATGAAGACCTGCCAGGTCAAAATACAGCTCACAGTTTCCAGGTTAAAGATTTGATCTTCTTTATCTTTCTTTTTGTTATCCTTGAGACCAACACTACTAATATAAATTGGAATTCTGTGAAGACATCTGTGCCAGTTATATTTCTCCCAGTCTGCAGAAAAGTGCTTGGTATTGCTTTTTACTTTCAGACTTAAATATTTATTCCCAGAAACCCCTTTTTATAAGATCTGAGACAAGATGGACACAAAATATAATTGCAATTAGAGATATGCTGAGCTTCCAGAAAAAATATGTCTGGAGACTAAGTCATGAAGAATACCTGCTGATTCCTAGGTAGTGTAGGTACTTAACTCACCTGCATGCTGTGCGTCTAGTTACTGTTTGTATTTCACAGGAGAGATCTATTACCCATATCAATAGTGGGCAACCAATTATAACCAGAACATATTACTTCAACTATCATAATATATTAGGTTGCAAGTGGCAGATCATGAAGATGATCTACAATAATTAGAGCAAACTGACAGCAAGCTATGCATGTGTGTGATTCATCAGAAAACAACATTACATGCAAAAATCAACATTCGCTGCCACATTAGGCAGGCTGCAGTCTTCACCTTCCTCCTGCAGTTTGCAGTGACAGAAGCTCCAAAGACCAACTTTCATTGTTTACACCAAAGTACTAATGCTTCTGTTTATGAATTATGATTTTTACTGGCAGAATTTCCATTCTCCTAATGGCATATATACCTTGTGTACATCTCCAGGGCAAAACACATTATCATGAGTAAAATACCAACAAAAAAGAAGGCAAAAGTATAGTGTTTTTCTCAGTGCAAAATACATCTATTCTGCAAAAATTCTCACAGACTATATCTAATTTACGTCTTTTTATTGGCCTGAAATTGTTAAAGAAAATAATGTTTCCTGTAAAAAAAAGTCTGATTAACCTTTTTCCAATATAGATTTAATTAATGCAGGCATAAATGAACATGTTCACCTGGAACGTGGGAAAACAATGATGTTTCAAAGGATTTTTAGACAAGATTTCCTCTTATGTGTACATACAGAGTTTGAAACCTAATACAAGTGTCTTTGCACAGAGGTATACAGAAAATACATTGCCAACAAAGAAATTACAGTCAGTGAAGCAATCTCTACTAAACAAAATTGAAGTCCTTCATCATCACTGAACTAATTGTCATGGATACAATAAAGTGCCATTAGAAGATCTCATATACCTTATATATCTCTTCCTACAGGTAAGATAAAGATTTCTGTAACTAAAGGTAGACAATTTAGCTGGTTTTCTGATCTTTATTTTTCAGTCTTACCAAAAAGAAGTAAGAGCATTTGAAGAAATAGAGCTTGATTTCTGTATGATTCTTTTATATGCATTTAGATTTGTGGTATCTTCAAAAGACAACATAACTAATGTGCCATGGCATAAATGGCATGGCATTTAATTGCATTTTTGCATGTTGAAAGATAACATGGCTTTATATACATTATCAGTTTGCTTTTCCATTGATATTAATGAAAGTTTTACCACTAATCTGAATCAACTGCATAGGCATAACTACATAATAATATGTAGGACTAACAAAGAAGTCCTGAAAATGCTACACCAAATTTAAAACCCACACAAAACCTCTAAAAAGGCAATAGTACCTCACAGCACTTGCAGTCTGAAAACTGGTGTTTAGGAAATAGGTGACACTAGAAAGAAGAGTGAAGAGAAATTGGATCAAAATGAATACAATTTAGTTGAATACTCCTTGCTGTTTATTTTTAGACAAGTTTTCATTCAGCTATATAGTAATGTGGAAAAATTTTATGTAACTGTCCAGGTCCCAGGTATATTTTATATAATCACAGAATGGTTTGGGTTGGAAGGGAGCTCAAAGATACACTAGTTCCAACCCCCACTGCCATGGGCAGGGATGTCACTCACTAGATCAGGTTGCTTAGGGTACCATCCAACCTGGCCTTGAACACATCCTTCCTTATCATGATGATTTTTAAAGATATTCTCTTTTCCTCTCATAAAGAATTGACATAAAGATTGCTTATTTCAATGGCATAGCATTGCAGTGTCAAGGTAGCAATTCTACATCACTACAATTTACCATTTTCAACTCAACATTACTAATTAAGGGTACTTTAAAAGGTCCATTGTTACTGTGCTGTGACCTCCTTTATTAAAAAGGGTTTTGGGGATTTCTCTGGGGCCTCAAAATTCAAAAGTCCTCTCTGATAAGCTGTTCTGTACACAGAAGAAGAATGAGTGTAATGGTGTCAATAAATACAATAAAGGCTATGTGGGAATAAATACCACTTTCTATGCATTCAAAACAGTGAATTCTAAATTCTGCTTCAAAAAAAGAATATGGGACTCATTGTGACTTGTTCTCTGAAAGCACCAGCTTGCAATCCCAGTCAAAAAGGCAGCATTAGAACACTGTAAATTATTAGGGGAAAAAAAACCCCAAACAACCCAAAAAATAGAGCAGGAAACTTTTTCTAATGTGCTAAATCCACCCACTGTATATTCATGTTCAACACTGAATTTCTGATCACTGCACCTCAAATAAAGGCATAAGATTGGAAAGAAGCGAAAAAAGCAGGAAGAATATAGGAGGATTCTGAAGTCCTTCCATATTAGAAGATGCTAGAATGGACCAAAGTTTATTAGCTTGAAAAAGAGATAATTGAAGGATATGATAAAGGCCTATATAAAAATATAGAGTGAGTTCTCATTACTGTGACATTAGAATATGGATCTTTCAATTCAAATACTACAAGGGAAGTACTAACAAACAACCACAATAATTTCCTAAAGAAAAAAAGATAATTTAATTGTGCAAGTCGCCATCACAAGATGACACACCGCAAAACCATGAATAATTCAAAAGGTCTAGTGGACTCATTAACACCTGTTGAACATAAACCAAGTCTGACCTCGGATATAACAGGACTTCAAACCACTGCCTGCCAGGTGGTGGGTGGGTATACACAGGGAAGAATTGCCCAGAAATATTTATTGCGCTCTTTAGAAGTCTCTTACTTGTTCTCCCCAATGTGTTTCTATCTTATGCATTAAAAGTAAACCCTGCTAGACTAACCTGTCCCTCTCTTTAATAAAATACCTGTTTTCTTTCTGTACATAGGAAATTTAGTAGGTCTCATTCATCACCATTAGTAAACTGATAGGATGCCACATAAACTGAGCTCACTGTAATGGAGGTTGGATAGGTAAAATTGTCTGAAGGCAAGAAGGCTGATGGAAGTGGTGAAATCCAGACATGGATGAGTTTCTCAGAGTCTGATTTTTCAGTTATGTGATTTAATATTTTCATTAGTTGTCTCACTAGGAAAAATAGCAGGAGCATGCTGATGACATTTATTGATGACACAATGTAAGCAGAGGTGCTCCAATACAAAAGATGACTGTTAGATTCCACAGGAAACAGTGGATGACCTTGAAGACTGGTATAATAGAAATGGGATTAAGTTTAACAATAAGTAATTTAAGATTATATATAAACAGCATTTCTGTTAGGAACTGGAAGCTTAACATCTGGGAACAACTGAGAAGAATCAGTTATGACAGTTGATTTGAAGACAACCAGGCACCTCGATGTAACACAATAAAACCTAATAAAACAGTAAAGGCTAATAAATTCTCAATCTTTTTGATTTATGCTTTCAGTTCTCTGTTTAATCTTGAAACTTTCATAATTTGATTTATTTATATTTTGTGATTTTAAAGTGCAAAATTACCATCTCCAATGTCATCTATAGCCCAGTAACTCTTTGCTCATATAATTAGTACACCGATATGAGAAATATTTGTTAGGTTCTACCAGACTTCCATCACTGAAAGAAGTACTTTTCAATACTGAAAATCTAACGACAAGGCAGATCTTATGAATGTATAAAAAATGCTGATCTTTTAGAGATAAATCTGGATGTAATATAGAAAATAATTTACCATCTGGAATACTTATGGCTCCTTATGCCATTTGCCTTGAAATGTTTTTGCTTTCACAAGAAAATCCCAAGACTTATTTTCTAACGCCAATTCATTTTTGAATGTCATCACTTTCAATTGTCAATTTCATTATGACAAGTGATTTTATTAGATAAATATTAGATGAAGAAGAAGCCTAAATGAATTACAAATCACACCACTGAGAGGCAGACAACATAAAATTGGTATGTTATTTGCATGTTACTTACAGTTTGTGAAAGTTCCCACAAAACTTTTTGTGAGAACTGCAGAGGGCTCAGATGCTACTCTCAAGTAATCTGAGTTATTTTGTGGAATTGGCTGTACATACTTGCTCTGTTCTTATACTCTTACCTATGCAACGTCTACTGATAGTGACTTTGGAGAGATATTTCTGCAAATTCAGATACAAATTCAGCATAGCAAAAGTCAGAAGTGAACACCTCAATTTACTGATGAAAGCTCAGCTCCTTCCTCAGACAGTGTTGTGTCTGGAGTTTAATTTTTGGACCAGAAAGTGATTAAGCCCTGAATGCTGGCAAAAAATCCCCAATAACAAGCTATAACCTTCTAGTTCTCAAGGCTGTAATGAATTAAATTTTCAAGGAAGTTTTTAATAAACAACATTGAATGTTCCTATGAGACAGTTTTCCTCTAAAAGTTGCCTTAAAATCAAAAATATGTTAAAGTTTCACACATTTGCCCAAAAAATTTCAGACATCTACTTTGTTTCTTTGGCTTATTTTAATTTATAATAAGAATAGACAAATGCAAGTGTTTATCTTACCTTCTAGAGTAAAGAATGTACATTTTTTCACAATACCATGGCACAACCTCAGACTGTAATTGAATTTTTCAAGTTGAACTGTCAGTCTTACACTTAAGGGTTATTTTATCAACTTTTTCTCTTCCCATCTCTTGTTACCTAGTAATTTTTTTCACCTTCATTTTAACAATTCTTCAACTGCAATTTCATTTGAAAGAAAGGAGTTCAGCCATGAAATTACCAGTTGAAGTCTTGTTGATTTTATTATTAATATAACAGTATGAAATGTGTCTCTGATTCAACATTTATATTTTGTTATGTTGGTCAACAAGATATTGAGTCTTCTCAATACAATTAATTTTGGTCTTTTTCTCCAAGAAGAAGACAAATTTGCCTAGTAAAGTTCAGCTTGGGATAGCAAAGCAAAAAACTCATTCTGAAAAATCACATGTGGGATAGATTTGTAATGCAGTAGTCTGAAACCTAATCAACTTCTTTCCTGTAGCAGAAGGTATAGACTCAATGAAAGAAAATACTCTGGATGAATTATGAATGATTGAGTTTATGTGATGTAATACAAAGTTGCTAATACACTAACGGATTAAAAAAATAACTACTGTACTCTTCTTGATTTGCTTTATGCAAATATACTTTAGCTACCCCAAATTCTTTACTTTGAACATAATTTCATTCCATAACTGTAAAATAATTTTAGACTTTATATATAAACTTGATATCATAAGGCATAACTGATAAACTACTTTAAAAATAGGTAACATTCTCTGGCATTCTGCAAGTAAATGCTTAAGAATGAGAAGTGAGACCAAATTATTTTAATGGTATCCAAAATGAATTTGAAGTTTCTTATTTTCAATTGAATCCTCTGAATCAGAGATTGATTCTGCAGTGCTTACTATTTATTTATCACTAACTTTTGTGCTTTTCTGGGGAATTACTACCAAAAGCAAAGTTTTAATTTCTAAAGAATTCCAGATACCTTTAAAACTCTCCATATTTGTACAACTTTAGAATAATACATGGCTATTTTCACTGTCATAAATTTGTATGAAATCCTCTTCTGAGCATTCTTTATGGTTTATTGGTTCTTAGACTGCATGATGATGCTGGTTTAAAATTGAACTCTCCATCCAGTAACATAAATTAGACATCAATTTGTCTTTTGTGTATTGCATTACATATTGAACCTTAAATGTAGTTGGACAAACAAGGAGAAAATCACAGTCTAATCTGCTAAAACTATGCTAATGTTTTGGCTTTGCACATTTTGTATAAGAAAATTGACAGAAAAAAAATAGCCCCAGATGAATGCTGTCAAAACACTGGACATACCTTTGCAAACTTCATCAGATCAATAAACAACATTTCTGAAGACAGTGAGAAAGAGCCTCTGTTTAACTTCACACATACAGAGTGCAGGCAGATCAGCAATGACACCCCAGAAACTCAATTGAACAGTCAGTAGAGTGATTTATAAATCTCCAGGGGTAATTCCAATGGCCTAAATGAGGAGCTTCCCCCTTGCCATCAATTACACAGGTTCTCCCAATTACACTAGGAGGTGTAAGCACTTAACTTGGTATTTAAATTAGAAGGCTGAGCCTAGATCTTAAAGTCAGACACTCTTGTACTTTGTTAATATCACTTGAAGACTCTGGCATTATTTCACCAATATGCTATTGTTTGGATGTGAGAGACACAAGGAACTGTTCTAGGAAGTAATTAATTTGTTAGGTCCAGAGTAAACTTTCTTTTCACAGCACAGCTTACGATGTCATTCTGTCTCATTTAATTACCAGTTAATCAGCCAAAGTACCATTGCTTTACATTTCTAAAAAATACTTAACATTTTATAATTCAGTAAGTTTGTATCTGACAAAGAGAAGAGGGACAATATGAACAGGGAAAACAGAAGTGCAGGATTCCAGGTAGTAGTTTCTTAAAGATAGTTAAGGAATGAAGTTTAACATCTGTTGTCAGGAAAAGAAAAAGAACCAACCAACAGTGCCCCTTCCCCCTCCCCAATAAAACCTTATCAACATGCCTATTAAGACAATGAGAAAAAAAACTAATTAAAGTAAATTAGCTTAATGTGCACAGGCTGGATAAAGACAGATCACTTTTAAAAATCCAAGAAGATAATGGTACCCATTTGGGATATGTTTTTGGCATTTTTCATATAAATTGGACAGTTTTAGAGGATAAATATGGTAGAGAACTCCTTACAGGCAATTATGTCTTTACAGTGCTGGTGGCTGACATCATAAAAGTATAATTTTAATTGCTATTAATTGTGTTAAGTCTACTTTTATTGAATACTTAATGCCATCTCTGACAGTTGTTATAATTTATGTACTTTAATGAAACTTCTTAGTAGAAGTTTGGACTTTGAGGGTCATTTCCACTATGTTCAAAATAAGGCATTTTATCAGCTAGGGAAGTGCAGGTTATTAAGACACTGATTTTTGCCTTCTCAAAATTTGTTCACTTTCATTAGCCTTTTATGGATGAGTAGAAAACCAATTTCTGTCTCATGTTTTAAATGTACCAGAATTTACTAAATATTATCATAAGAACCTGCTACGACACAATTTTCCCATATGAAGCAACCTCTCTGTTTAATAAAGAATTTAATTCAGAGAAGCTGATGAATGACTAAATGACACCAATTCACATTAATATTTTGCCATTTGGGAATACAGAATGGGTAAAATAAAACCTTGAAATCTCTCTGGCATTCAACTACAAAACCACCCATGACTTTAACTGAATAGGGTTGTCTGCTGGAAGAGTTTGACCTAAAGATTTGTGAGAAGATAAGATAGCAGAAGAGATGCAAAATAATGAAGATTAACCAAAGTAGTATTTAACAATGTAACATTGTGCAATGCAGAGAAAAAAAACGTTATTGACTTTACATTTCGGTACTAAAATTCACATTGCTCTACCACCAATAGCTGCAGGTCTTCACTGCTACTGTGATTAGCATTACTAAATTATGAGAGATTAATTTATCTCTAGCAGTGCTAGTTTCAATATTTGTGAATTAGTAATTGACCCAGTAGCACTAATGGGGCAATACATTTATTTTGGCTCTTCTGTCTGTTCACATGCCTATTAAGTTAGAGCATCATTATGTACAAAATAAATTATTGAATTGGGTAGAAATGTATCTCAAAGAACTCCCAGACTCTTTGGAAATCCTAGCCTGTTGTCAGCAATGTGCTGGACTTACTTAAGAGGACAGGCTACCAAAAAAGAAAAAAAGTAAAATTAGACAAAATATACCGCTTTTTTTTTGGCTCAGATATGAGAAGACATTACAACTAAGGTGATGCTCACTGATGGATCTTGTAGCAGAGAGTTTTAAGTAACTGTGGACTAAAATTTCTGTGTGTTAGTTCCAAAACGACACCATAGTCAAATACAGCTGCTGGCTATTTACCAAATATAGCTGCTGGCTATTGACTTTCACTTGGCCATCTCTGAATCACATAAATCAAGTAAAGAAGTCTTACAATTAAGTTTTTGTAGTACTGTAGGTGAAGTTACTGTCCTGTAATTTGATCCTTATTGTAAAATTATGTGAACTTCTTACAGTTAACTTTTAAATGTCTAAGGAATGGACATCTGTTGCTTTTGTTTAAAAAAGCACAGCCAAAACACAACAAACAAGGAAATGTTAGAACATTTGAATGCCAAAAATATCTAAAGGTTGTGGTGTTTTAACCTGATTTTAAAGCTCATTACAATATTGGTAACAGATAACTTAAAGGCAATACTTTTTAGATATAACAAATGTACTACATTTTTCATGACCTATGGGTCATTGCTTTATAGATTTATCTCACAATATGTGCACCTGAAAGCCACAGTACAACCTAGAGCAGAGTAGACTCCAAGATTTGCATGAAACCAGAATGTTTGACAATGTAAAAAATCTAGTTCTAGGAATACTAAATTTTAAGGTGACTCTTAACAGAAAAAATGATTACTTCCGATTCTCAGTAGGAATTATTTCTTTTCGAGTTATGATTCATATGTTATATTTGCATTCAAAGTGTTTAATTCCAAATTTATCTAGGACACTTAGTTTTGCTTTTCAGTCTATATCCAAGCACACTTCACCTAGGACCAGTTAGTTTTGCTTTTTAGTCCATATCCAAACACATTTTTACCTGAGGACACAGATGCATGCAGGTCACAACATATTTCCTATTACTGAACTACTTCACTAGTATTAGTTATGTCTTCGTGTTAGTAAAGTGAACATTCATGTAGGATAGGACAGTGTTTTTGCAACACATAAGGAACAGACATTTAATAACAGATTTTAATTTGCTCCAAATGCTTTTATATTATTTGAGTAGAAGTTTTGTTTGAAAAAAATCTTATTTCTCAAAACAATATCAGGCAAATTTGCCAAAAATGGAACAGACTGTCTATTATTAAGCCTCCCCTCTTCTTCTGTTGCCTTCAAGAACACTTCCATCATTTTATCTCTTCTCTATTCCATTTTCAGCTTTTACTGTATTTTCCTTTTTTTCTCCCCCCACACTCTCTCAGTAACATATGTATTATTATATTTTTTCATTTAATAGCTGCATATTTATTTTCTATTTATCAAGTGTTTTTATGAACCACCCCCTTTTCTATCAAGCAGTCGTTCAAATAAGATCCTATTAGGATTCTTAGGTAATACTTATTGTAAGTAAAAGCTTATTGTAAGTAAATAATTATCTGAGTAAATATTGAGTTATTATAAATTGGAGAAACAACAATATTTTCCTGTAAATTATCAGAATTGAAGTCTCCATTGATTCTAATACAATTTTTGTTGTTTGCACTTACATCATGATTGGTCCAGTTGATTGAATTAAAAAAAAATAGGTATTTCGAAAAAAATTTATTTCATGACATATTACAGGCAGAAAATGAGATATGAAAAAATCTTTGTTAATCAGCATCAAGTTTTTGTCTTGGAAAATACAAATCCAAGGACTTACAGTATAAAGTTGCTCCTATTGCACACACTCCGGAAACCATTTTTCCATTTTAGGCTATTTGAGATTTTAATTTTTATCTTTCAGCTTCTATGTGGGACTAATGTGGGCAGAAGCATGAGAAGGAAACAAGATGCACGGGCAGATGACAGATGAATTTCCTTTTGCAGTCTAAATATATTAATTAGGTTTTGCTCGACTATATGGATCACAGTTCCCTTTCTCTTCTCCTATCTACCCACAGAAAATGTCCTCAACAAAACGAATATATGCTCTCCCCAGCATTTAAAAATTCTCATAATAGATCCAGGATTTATGTCAACAGAAAGGACAGAACTAAGAGGTGAAAGAAATACATACAGACAATAGCCTTGCAATCAAGTTTTAGAAATAGATATTTAGAAAAAACTATTGCCACGCTGTAACATTTATTCGATTTCACTTCTCCCTGGGAATAGTCCATCTTTTATTACAAAGGATTGGAGGGAGATAAATCCAAATTTTGACCTCCTAGTTCAATTAACCACTCAATTATATTCCTAATTTAAGAATAACTCGACTGAACCAAATGGAATGATATTAAAATAGGTGTAATTGAAAGGAGAATCAAATACTGTATTTGTAACATCCACAGTAAATGCCAATAAATTCATGTCAAGGTCACAAATATTGCTGCTGGAAGTCATAAAAGTTGAATGATCTTCCTCAGTCATGGGGTCTTGTGTATTTCTTGGTCTTTACTGGAAAAAAATGCAGGTAGACAATCAGGTGACCTTTACATACAGGAGAAGACAGAGGGCAAGGATTAAGGACAGCATGAGGGAAAATCTTTCTCTAAGGCACTTGAAGAATGGAGATGGCACAAGGGAACTGGTGGAATTTCAAAACAGAGTTCACAAAAGTGAGAAAGGATTAAATGGATCCCAAGACACTTTGTGAGGATGACAGAAACATGAAGGGGATGAGAATGAGGACAGGCTGAGTGGCCAAAAGTAGTATTTTAGTGGCAGTTAAAATGTACAGTGATAAAACCATAAAACATGACAGAAAAGGAATTAATAAAATTATGTGGGTCTGTTGATATTAAAGGTCTGTCTGAAATACAGGAAACAGGAAAGAAACAGGAACTCAGGAATGACTAAGTCTATATCTGAGGTGCCTTAGAACAGTGGGGAACTATTCCACTCTTAACACACTTCACTGAGTTTTTGGTTTCTAGGATATAGAGTGTGAGACAGTGGAATACAGAGAAAAGTTCCTTATATAGAGATATCCACTGAAATACAACTATGTCTTTATTTTTCAGATGGAGAAGGCAATAGAGCAGATTTTCAGGAAGGTATCTTGATCCCAGGGGATGCTGATCAATAGACAAGGAGAGGAATGTTGGAAACAAACCATCTAAACCCACTCAAATGTCTAACTTAAAGTATAATTGCTCCCTTTATACCTGATTCTCCCCTCTTTTTTATTTAATCAATTTCCAAGAAAGGTTTGACTTTGACTTGAACTAGAGATTACTACATTAAAGTACTTGTGCTGTTTTGCAGAGAGACTAGTTACAGCTGCATGGTGCAAAACCAGGTCCCAGTTCCTGCCCCGTGCTCTCCAGTTACCTACCACAGACCTGACAGCTCCCAGAGCTGTGGGGCCCCCAGGTTTACCTGCACAAGGTGTTAACACAGAGGACATGCTGCAGGCTCTGCATAAGGTGCAGTGAGGGAGATGGACATGGAGCAGTGCTGCTGGCTCCCCCTTCTTGACAGCTCTGGGGTGGTGTTAGATTACATTGCCAGTGTTCTCAGTCACTGAGAAAAATCCTGAAGGTGTGCTGATCAGCAGTCTTTCAGTAAGAAAGCCCAAATCTTGCTAATTCTGGAAGGAGCTGATTTTACTTTTTTTTTTTACTTTACTGTATTTTTAATTTTAACTAAACAGTCATTAGGTTACTCAGGCTCCGCATGACAAAATAATCAAAGAAGACATTACTCAATATTAGGCAGTAAAAACAAAAATTAGAAGAAACATTAAAACCCATCATGTTTCTTCTTTCTTCTGTTTAAACTCTCTAGGAAGCAGAAAAATCTCAGCTTTGCTCTTTGTCCATTCTTGAAAAGCCTGTCAAAAAACAGAGCTGAATCTTCACCAATATTAAGATAAACATCCATAATAATGGTAATAAAAGCAAGCTGTCATGTATCTTCTGTGAAGCATAAAAGTTTAGTACATTATTTAGATGCTTGTTTATTGCTTTAGAGATGTCACTTCTTGATTTTGCACTACTCAAAGCACTTCAATTTTTATAATTTTTTATTTGCAAAGTTTTTCTCTCATAATTTTTTATTTTCAAGACTTGTAAGTGCAACCGTTAGTTGCCATGTTCACATGGCAAATTGCTGCTAACAGAGAGATTACTAAGAAGTGAAAAAGCCCCAGTGTTTGTTCTTCTAGGACTGACACCTATGACTGAAGCTGTCCACAGGGTAGAAATGTGCCTTCCAAAATGCCGTACTCCCAGAAAGGTTTGGAGCACAATGAGGAGGGTCACATGCCAAAGGACAGAAAGCCCTGCTGGTGCCTGTTACTTGGCAGCCCTGATCCCAGCACGGCAGTTCTGTTTCTCCCGCTTTCAGCAGCTGCCTGGGGACTGCAGGACCCTGCTCTGCACTCCTCACATATTCAGAAACCTGATAGATACACAGCTGTTGCCATCAAAAGTAAAATTCATCCTGGGCTGTGCGCCAGCATAAGGACTATGGCATTACTTAAGACCCACTAAAACCTTCAAAGGCTTGCGCAACACTTAAGACCTTGTAGCATTTGGCTGACACAGGCTAAAAGTGCAGCACTGGAACCAAATTATTTCTTCTAAAACTAGACAGGAAAGATTTCAAGATGGTTTCATTTAATCAAATTTACATATTTCAGGGTGAACAACTGCTTTTACTTTCTTTGACAATAAAAGACCTTTCAAGGTTTTCATTACAGTGTCATGAATGTACAATACAGTGTCAGTGTACTTGTTTTGTTTCTGAATTGTTAGTGGACAGTGAAAGAGTATTTGGAAGTTCACCTATTTTCCATCCAAAAATGGAACAATCCACAAGACCTCAGCTGTGTGTATGTATGAAGGGAGGATTGTTGGAAAACAATGGCATAGAAAAAAATCCATATTTCCACCTTGAAGTGATGATTTATATAGTGTACATGCTAGGTCAGCCTTTTATGCTATACTTATTACCAGAAAATCTGGTGGAAGTCAAGTAGCATGCTCTGCTAACAGGTAACCATATATAACAGCTATGTCCTGCCAGCAAATTTTTTAACAACTTACACATTCTGTGTTTCAGTTTTCTGATTTGCTAATTGGGAGCTGCAGTGCCAATGCATCCTTAATAAAGGGTTTTCTATATACTAAAGAGCGATCTGCATACTGAGTATTGGTTGGCATCTGGTCAGTAACAGATATATGATTCTTCAAAACTCCCATGAAACCAAAATTCCATCCAGAATAATGTTAGAAGAATAGGGTTAATAGTGATAAATGTCATTCAGATGGCAGCCTGCTGTCTGCTTCAGACAAAATTCTCTTTTGACTTTGCACCAAGGTGTAAGAGTGGAACTATGCTGGAACTGTTCAGGCAATTCTAAAAAACTGCATGAAAGACAAAGGATATTTAGTCTTTCTAAATGAGATCTGGCAGTTAAGAACTTAAATGCTATTGTTTTTCAAGAGTGTTTTACATGATGCTATATATATCATAATCCTAGTTACTACACCTATCATTTCAGTTTTATGATATATATTTTTTTATATTCATTAAAAACATTGGCTACTCTGAAAAACACAATGAGTAGGAATTTACATTTCTCTTTTTCCTCATATTTCTTTCTTCTGTTATAAGTGTACCTATTCTTTGGATTTATTGTGTGCTCATAAATCAATACTTTTGTGTGGTAATAAAAATAACTTATTGTAATGGTAACAGCTCCAAAGGACTCCTGACTATGAGTGGCATTTTATTTAATTCAGATCTATGTTCCATTCCCCAACTAATGGCACACTGTGGGTTATAAAGTGATTGAAATTGTTGTCAAACTGGCCTCCTGGAAAGAGTGAGCCCAACTTTTTTCCTGCAGCTGGTAGATCTGCAAGATCTGTATTTGACTTTTAGTGTTAGAAAGCAAAGGGAAGTTAGTGTAGGAATGATAAGCCAGGAAATGATGGGAAAATGGCTTTTTTTTTTTCTCCAACGCCTCTAGTAAGCATTTTTAAGCAAACAACAAAAACAAAGAAGGAGTCAGTATTGCGGTTTTTTGAAGGTTAATGGAAATACAAAGAGATTTGCCTACAACTACACAGGAAAACATTAGAAGAGGCAGGAGTATAACTGATCTTTTGAGTCAAGTCTCTAGTGTCTTTATTACTGTATTTCTAGCTTTGGTTCCTTAAGGGTCATTGGATTTCTTTCTTATTTTTTAAAATTTATGTTTACTCTTTCCAGTATTGCTGAAATTTCTCTTTATAATATTCCTGAGAGATATGCAGACAATATACAGTACTACTATTTTTTTGAACTTCAGCACTTTCATGTCCCTTCACAAACCTCACATTTCTTTGATAATGAAGGTAAATTATTAGGAATACTGGACTGATTTATTAATTGAAGATTCAAAATAAGAAGATGAAGTTGATTACTCTTTGTCATAGCTTTTTCTAAGGCTAAAAATAGTCTAAATAAATGACAGTTTGGAATCACACTTGCAGCTGATTCTCAGTTTGCTACACTGGTGCATAAAAGAACTGCCACACAGAAATGCTTGTTAATTCTAGATAGTGTTACTGTGTTGCAGAAATCTCTGAAACGCCAGAGACATTTTCAGCGAAACTGTAATCTATGCAAGTCGTCGGGAAAGGGAAAGGGAAAGGCTTGCCATCAGCTATGGCTTTCTGGCTTTTACTGTTCTAAAAGAAAGAGATCTAAACATCTGTGCTCAATTAGAAGAAAAAACTGTGTCTGAGAGAAACAATTCACATGGGTCCTGCAATACAGCCAACTGTACATCTTTGGGTTTCTGTGTGTTGACGTATCAGTATATATTGAGTGTAACAAACAATACACAGATAAGAGCTTCAATGAACTATTGTATGTTTATATTTCAGCACCACAATTCCCCTCATCTCCCTATGAGTCTGGTTCAAGACATAACTTTAACCCATCAAATTTCATTTTATCCACCTGTAACATCAGCTTTTTCTCTGCAGAAAAATGTTACATGCGCACTCAACACTCAAGATAAAAAGAAAACAAAGCTCCTGTATACCACCTTAAAACCCAAGTTCCCTACGGCTTAACCTCTAATCTATGTTTAACAACAAGCAGTTTTTAAAACTATCCTTGGGATTCCCCCCTTCCCCTCACAGCTTTCTCCATGACTCATGACATACCTTGTATTTACTCCCATCATGAATCTTTTGAAGTTCAGATGTCTAAGTAACTCTTCTAATGGACACTCTTTCAAATAACTGAAAAATAAATCTGTTAAAAGGATGGGTATTGCTTAAAGACTGTACAATTACAGCCACATTTATGAACCCTTACCAATAGAAATTCTTCAAAAAGGACATTTTACCTCTCCTTCTAATGAGGAATAAACTGCATATTCTCTGGGACATGGTGAACATTTTAAAAACAAAAACTGAATTAAGTTTATGCAATGGTTCTTTTAAATACAGCAGAAATTAACACTGGAGTTTTGTACTAAGTAGGTCTTTGCTGCTCCCTTGCTCTTGAGTCCTGCTTCAAGAAAATCTGCAAAATGGGTTGAGCTACATTATTTTCCTAACTTGCTACCTATCTTCTATTTGCCACATCCAAATGATGCACTGCTCACATAAGAGCGGGAATAATCACTATTATAAGAAAGTATCCAGGAATTCAATTTAAGCACAAGATGGTCTGGATTCAGCTACAGCTTTTGGTAAGACTTCCTTGTGATCACTGCTAAATCCAAACACCTAAGCATCTCAGGATATCACCTATAAGTGACACCTGAGCAGGTCTGTGGAGCACAGTCATGCCATTCTTACAGCCTTGTTAGCTTAACGTTTTTCCCTGGGAAGTACGTGCTGAAGAAAAGACATACCATGCATGTGTATTCTCCAAGGGTTAGTGAGTTCCACCAGGGCTTCCTATACTCTTTTCTTGCTGCAACTTCTCTAAATGTAATACTAGATTTAGGACAACAGCCATTGCTGCAGAACCCAGACACACCGAAGCACTGTTGTGTAGAAGTTAATACTCCAAGACCACTTAGGACTTGAAACTGCTCCAGGCCCTCCTGTCACTCATGAGTACATATTAGAAGATGGGACCGAGAGAGTTAATGTGCACTTTATAAAATTTTGTTGTGCTTGTATATGTTAATTTTCATGTTTTCCTGCTGAATGTTTTTCCTATATCTATGTTTATTCTGTGACCTGTAGCTAACGCTTGTTTTCTAGCTGAAAGCCAGCTAAGCCTCCGCTGGTACTTGTCATATGTTGACAGCATTCAACAGTGCATACAGTATTCTAACAACTTCATAGAGATAAGGGGGGAAACATGCATCGGCATTCATGGTTTCATCTCAGATTCTTTGCCTAGATTTCAGTGGTAAAAAGCTTGGAGAAAGAGAAGGAATTAAATTGTTCTTCATAGACACATTAGTGCCAAAAGAGAAAGCACCAACAAGCAATTTCCTCAGCCTGAATAGGTATGAAAGAATTTTAGACAGAGTCATTGGGTCCAAAACAAGCAAATGAAGGGATGAGACTCAGAACTAAGTGTAAGCCATGGCTGACTAGCTGAATAAATAGGGATAGCAAAATCAGCTTTCAAACTTCAGTGGATCTTCTCAAAGTTCCGGACATGGCTAACTAAAACAGCATCTTGTGACCTGAAATTCTAGTGCCCTGCTCAGTACAAGCCCTACTACTATGAAACTTTATGGTGACAGATATGGTTTTATACTTCCCTTAAAAATGCTATTCTTTTAAGGCCTCTGCTTCCTAACTGCATGATTTATCAAATCTAAGTTCCATTAATTTGTAATTTTTTTTCTGCTGAATCCTTAACAATTTCCTAAAGACTACTCAAGACAAATGGGAACTTTGCTTCACTGTATTTCCTCATATAGTTTCTGCTGTTCTTTTATTATTTAAAAATAGTTACTGCAGCATAAACTAATTTTGCTTTTAAGGTTACTGGACTTAATTATCTTCTGTGCTGCACATTGTTTAATTACATCTGTGTAAATAAATACAAAAGCCTAACAACTCTCATAGTCACTTGTACTGTTTTCAGCATTTATGCATCTCTGCTCTGATTCAAATGGCAGAACATGAGACAGCTAGGAACCAGTTCTGTCAACTCCACTCCTTGAAAAAGGTTTTATACAAGAATCTTGGTGCAATGTTTTGTCTATTCACCTTCACTTCCCCTACACTCAGAAATGAACAAAACCACAAAGAAGCTATTATCTAATCAACCAAAAATATTGGACACGCCACTGAAAGAAAGCTAAACTTGCATTCATATTGATACCAAAGAGACTACTACTTTTTAAATTAATGCACATACTTTATGGACAAGGTTTGTGCTTTTCAGATTTTTTAAAAACATTGAATAAAAATTATCATTTATATGCAATTCTTAAAATAGTATAGAAAAAAAAGAATAACTTTAGTCACAGAAAGAGACTCAGAGCCAAAAAATTGGAGATACTCTGTTGTATTTTTACCATATTATGGCAATACAAAGCTACAACTAGAAAAACTAGTTTTCAAAAACTACTTAATTATAAATGAGATTAACACATGATAAGCATACTGTGATAAACAGTTGCTGTTGGCTGCAGAGTCCATCAGAAGGAGATTTGGAAAAACAAGCAGAAAGCTAGCTGATTGATTAAAAGTTAACTCTTCATAAAAAATAACTATCACAAAACCATAAAAAGGATATTCAGATAATTTTATACAGGTCACCCCTGAAGTATTTGGATTTTCAGTGTGTTGCTTCACACATGGTATTTTTCCTCTGGCCTGTGCAACAGGAAGGTGCCTGGAATTAGAGGCCTGACATCTGAATGACAGATAAGATATGCTTGGCAGAAAGTCAGCACTGCACAGTTCAAGATCAGCAGCAGTACTTTGTGTGGGCTCAGCTCTGTGCTTTGAATTTATTTTGGAATAGGTAATTCTTCTTTTAAGATAAAAGAGAAGGCAACATGAAGTAATGTACACCCACGCATTACAGCTAGACTTTGGCATAAACTTTATGACTATGTTGTAAAAACAAGTTCTTACTCCTAATCCCTTTGAAACTGGGAGAAAAAGCCTTTGGGATTATGCCAGTTCCTGGCAAAACATCATGGAGAACAACGAGTAATAACACTACTTACGGTTACCAAAATAGGTAATGTACATGGCAGGAATAAAACCAACTACTGAAAGTCTGATCAAAAGTATTAGCTTTGATTCTTGATTAAAAAAAACCAAACAAACAAAACAGTGACAGAAATACGAATTTTGTAACTTCAGATAATGTTAAAAAAAGCATTACTATAACATATCACTACATATAGGTAGAAAATGATCCCCAAAATAGGGAAACCTGGAACAAAACAGGTTTTTTAAACATCATCTCTGTAGTTCTCTGTATGTAGATAAAAGAGGTGTCATTACGCCCCACTATAACATATTAACATCAACACAAAGGAAAAAGGAAATAAAATAATTATTTAAGTATTAAAAAAAATATTGGTATCATACAAAGACAATGGAAAAAAAGAATTCAGTTTTTAGATCCAAGATCCTCTCTCTCCTTTCCTGACAATACAATAAGACAGTGACAAAGGGAACATTATAGCATATAGTTGTTACTATACTAAACTATTCTCTAAACATGATTGTTTACTATTTTTAATGATTATTAATGATGTCATAAACAGCTGGCAATAATCCTAATAAAGTTACATTTAGTTCTTCTTTTTGAAAGAGACCAAATTATTCTCTCTCTAAACAGGTAGATAACAGGTATGTATATATGTCTCTAAACCACTTACGATAGGCTGGCTAATCCAAATATAAAAACCCCATGTTTTAAATGCAACTCATTGTTCTTCCTACCTCCATTAGTTGAAAGCATGCAGCATATCATCAGAAATTTCTTGAAGGTACTAATTTTTTAATTTTACTCTTTTTGCAAGTCAGCTTTAAATTTGGAGGGAGAGTTCGGAACCTTTATACATCAAAATGGAAGCACACAAGTTTTTCCCAGAAATCAGTAATGCCAAACACCCTAATTCTTTTTCGTTGCTGAAGAAGAAATTTTATACTCAGTTGTATTTCTTAAGATCCAGCATACCAAAACCATAATAGGATATGTTTGAAGTAAACTGTAATAAGAACAAATATCATACTAGATAAACAAATACCTCCCATTTTAACTTGTAATGAACATTCATTAAATATGAGACCTGTGCCTTGCTTACAACAGGAAAGAATGTGTGGCCAAAAAACTAGCAATAAGAGTTATTCTATTCTTAAAAGAAAACACACTGTTGATCCAATTATTTTGAAATAGTGAGTAGCTACAGATAATTGCTTATATATACATAGCTACAACTTGGTGCTCTGTCATGACTTCCTCCTGGTGAGACCTTTGTATCCCTTCGGCTGAATTACTCTGATGGAATGATATTCACAGAAAAGGTGTTACAACTAACAAGAAGCCTGAAAACTTTTCGCAGAACTGGAAACAACAGGTGGTATTCTGCAGAACCATCTTCAGTAGAAAAAGAAATTGGGGTATAACACACCAGTGGGAAGAAAAAAATAAAAGGTCTAATAAACTATAAGTTATCAACAGATGTTCTCAGGTTCTTATAAAAGCTGTTCCTGAGCAATACTCACATAGAGGAATGCTGGTAGTTTGGAGGCTGGTACCTTCTGTTCAAGTAAAAAATTACAGATGTTGAGAAACTTCCTCACTGCTTGAGCAAACTTCAGCCTTCCTCACTTACACATAACTATTTCCCATAACTGTGCCAAAATGTGAAGTAATTCTACAGTATACATACTGTTTTATAACACTAAGTTGAGGTCACAATAATCAATTCACTTGCAGTTTGACTTGGATTTAAAGTGGATAGACAAAAACCAGTTTGCAGTCATAAAATGTACTAAATTGTTTTGGAATCTGCTCTGTTCTCTCCTACTCTTGATCTGCTGGTCATACATTGCGAAAATCTGGGTGATTTTGGAAACATATTCTATTGTTAGACAAATCATTAAATTAGTATAAAGGCACCAAAGACTTCTCAGAAGTGGTGGTGTCATTTTAAGCAATTTGTTCTACTTATTGCAAAACATTTTCCCACAATATTAATATTAAATATACAAAATGAGGAGGAATGAAGAGCATTTCTTTCCATTCGTAAGATACTATCAAGTACACAGCAAACTATAGTTACAGGCTTTCCTGTGCATATTTAGAAACGTGATATTTCCCCAATACAGAGCAAAGAGTCAACCTTTAGCACGAATGCTAAAGCAACAGATGCTCTTCTGAGAGCCCAAAAATGTAGACACTGAAAATACACCATCCAGATGTGTAGATATTTCTGTCTATACAGCTTTTTATGGCATCAGAAGCGTCATAGCTAAGAAATAGTCTAAAATTGCCAAAACTGTCAATGACAGAGGAAACAGCTGTCATAGGACAGCCTATACCTTCCTCTGATTTGCTTGTCTAAATCTATCAGATTAAAAAAATTTTTTTTTTTTTACAAAAGTTGTACAAGGTGCCATAATTTTTCTACTAATTGAATCTCCCGAGATGGTTCTTTGGAAAGGAACAAAATAGGAATTTACAAAGAAATCACTTCTGCTCTCCAGTGTCCATTCCTGACACACTTTCAGTGTAATTATTCTTAAATAAGGGCAGTTGCCAAGAGGAAAATGAGACAACCAGAATGAAAAAAAAATCTAATCTCAAATGATCCACTTACTCTCAGAGCTTTCACTAAACCAGTTTCCTCAGAGGGTGATTATCTCCAGTATAGCAGAGGATGAGACAGTAGGCTATTTTCAGTGGTATCACTCTAAACTACTCAGCAACTTTCTTGGAAGTTTAAGCAGTCAAGACTGGTCTCTAAATGACCCCACTCAGACAAGTAGCTCTGCAACAAACCCATAGACTTCCTAGGAACAGAAAATGTTACTGACTTTCCATAGTGTGGAAAGTTCAAAGTAAGTGACGTTCGGCTTTCTTCAGATGGAATCACATGCTATCAGCTTGCTGCCTGCTCCTGGCTGTATAACTGACCTGTAGATTTCTGCGGAACCCTAAATATGACTGAGGTGTCTGGAGCTAAGAATGTCCTCCAACACACTGGAATAGCACTTACTCCAGAATTTCAGTGTAACCTAATCAAATTAGTTGCTCCAAAAGAAGCTACAGACAGGTTTGGGCAGTCAGAATAACAGCAAGAACAACAAGAACAATTATAACAATAAAATTAAGAATAGTCTTACAGCATTTTCTCACAGAAAGAGTGAAGTAGATTTGCTGTTCTAAAAATTACTGCAAAACATAAACACATCAGGAAAACATGATTCTAACTCACCCACCAGGGCCTGCTTTAGTGGTTTAGTTTCTCAGCAGGCTTGTGACACTGGGCAATCAGCATCTTAATGACTTCAAGGCTCCAGTGCCTTCACACTATCTTATCTGAGCATCACAATAAAGATGGCTGCCCTCAGTTTTCTAGGGAAGAGAGGAGATAAAAACAATGGCTCCAACCAATGTGTTTCTTCTTACTTGTGCTACAATGGCTCTTGTTTATCCTGTCTATGGAAAGGCTTGCCCCCACATGCCTAATAATTATGTATTCAATAATAAAGTGCATTACCTTGCTCTCCTCTAGGGTTACTGATTTACATTTTTTGCAGGTTTTTGTTGACCTTAACAATATAAGTATTGCAGAAACATATAAATGAATTACAAATTTTCTGCTTCTTTTGTATTACTTTCAGTTGCATAGGTGTTCATTTCCTCATATCCCAAATATTTAGAATTCATCTTTGCAGGTAGCTTGAAAGGGTTCACTACCTCATCTGCAGAGGATGGCAGGAAAAAGTTTCCTTTCTTTAGCAGCTGACATTTTTCCTCATTATTTTACTTCTCCCTCTCAAGTATTTCTAGTTACATTGACTGTGTTGCCTGATGTAGTTTCTTACACTTTTAAGTCTCCCATCTTCAGAGACTTCAGGTTTTCTGGAAATGGGGCTGTAAACTCCAGGATATCCAGTAGGGCTGAGGAGGACCACCAAAGTACAGCATACATATGAGGGTGTACTAGAAACATAAAAGACACAAACCAACCTCTCCTGCCATTCACAGATTTCTTCATTAACTCTCCTTCTAAAAGGGGAAGGCTACACCCACATTGTGGAAGAAAGAAAGTGAAAAGCAAGAATTTCTGTGTCTGCTAAGAGATTGACAGAATAAACTTTCTTCCAGAAAAACAGAAAAATTCAATTTTGGCAGATAGAATATGAATGAAATTGCCCTTCATACCCCAACATTCTAATCAAACATTCTGAAATAGTCTTAACTCCAAGATTCCCACACAGGGAGACAAACATAGAAAGTCATTGGAAATGCAAAATAAATTCAAAATTTCAAAATCCACCTTAACCAAACTTTCATCACCAATTTTTAGAAATTAAAACATGGCAAGAAGCTGAAACTCACCCACAATAAGCACCTTTGAATTAACTGATTTTCATTTATATTAATTTCCCTTGGAGTGACCAACATGCAGTATTTCTGCTCATGCTAGTTAGGTAGATCTGGAACAATCACAAGACCAAGAAATCAAGATATGATGTGTGTCAGAATTTCATTGAAAAATGACCTGGTTTTCATTTTGTGTTCTCCCCACACTAATGAAAACTGGCTTCCTTTTTAATGGCATGTGCAACTGGTACAATATCATGCATAAAAATGCAGTGCATCAAACTTAAATGGCTTTTTTCAATATTTCCCAAAGAATAATGTTAATTTTTTACTTTCCTTGAAAATGCTAAGCATAAGTGAAAAAACTCATAAGGAAATATAAAGTTAATATAATCCTTTCCCAAATCAATATACTTAATAAGAAATAATAAAAAATGCCCAAACAAATCAACACAATCTTATCACAAGTCAGAATTTCATTTGGGATCTGAATCCATGAAGGACAGAATAAAAAGGAAAGATTAACACAAGAAGCTATAACAAGTTTAATCTATTACTTTTCATCAGAAAACATCAAAAGCACCACTGGACTTAGTGGCTTTAGGGAGTCCAGTTTTTCCAGGGTAAAGTTTTATGATAACACAGTACTAAGCAGTACATGTGCTTGAATTGTTTGGACATTAGAAGTGGTGGATCACCATCTAAATTTACAGCATTTCACACCAATAATAAATGTTACAAGCCTGGTGAAACACTAGGATATTTAACTCATTGCATTGACATTTTTCTGCCTATCTGAACATAAAAGAAAGAAAGAGTTTTATTAAGCACTCAATACTCACAGAGAGATATAAAAATTACCCTTTTCTTTGTTTGTTTTGTTCTTACATATTGAATGTATTACGAAATGAAAGACATACACATCACTGGGGTCTGACCACAATTAATCTGCAATTGTTGATCTAGCATCTTGCTGAAGCAGCTTTTCAAAAAAAGACTGCATGCTAAGGGCAAAAATAACAACAGTATTAACCGGGTGTGATACTGTTGGTAGCCCAGATCCTTTGTATTCTAAATCTTTTGTATACAATAATATCCAGATTTTGTGAAATATAATAAAGAGCACAAACAAAAAACTCCTAAAAACATAATCATCTTTGTGAAGGTTACAAGATAAACATTTTCAAATGAGTATGTGCCTGACATTTTCTAGACAGCAGTGTATGTGTTACCCGTATAGAATGTATGTGCTTTAACAGTGTAAACAGAAGAATAAAGATGTACTATGAAATCTGTGAGCAAATTCTGTAAAAGAGTGTTTTCTCATGTCTTTAACAAGGCATATCAGCTATATTTTAAAGTTGCACTGATATAAATAAATGCAACGTACGTATTTGCTTTCTACGTGATTCAACAACTTGGAGCAGTCTTGGGAGACTTGTCTGGCCTTGCAACATCCTTGTTTACAGGCAGAGATGAATCAGTAGCCTGTGTTTGTATATGCTGCCTGTCCCACTGACCTTCTTCAGAGAACTGAGGGCACTGCCAGGAGTGCCAGACTACAGTTCTTCCCCTCACAAAATGGATGCTCCTGCACAGCCTCCCTAAGGCTGGATGAAGAAGAACATAACCACATTGTTAATCTAGGCAATCACCTGGGCTTTCGTGATGTAACTGGTTGCATTGATCATGTCAGAGGGAAAATTTTGAATTGCATATTTAAAAATGGATAAAGTTTGCCTCTCCTACCTGTCTCACTGTCCATCCTATGGATTTATTATATTGCTCTAGCAGAGCCTGCAAGGATCAGCAGGAAAATATATTATTTTGAGGACGTAGAAATGATATAGTTGCATCTGGACTGATGGCAACTGTAGCTAAAAACATTTTATGAACATCTGCCCCAGTACAAAATCATCCACAAGGATGTGTTTTTTTGCAAAACAAAATAGTCATTAAAAACACCTTTGGTGTTCCCCCCCAAACCTGCCCCTTCCAAAACCACCAGCTGGACAGGATTTCCACTTTGTCTCAAAAATAAAACAAGACCCTGATAGCATGGGCTTGCACGTAGTGTTTTGGAAAGCATCAGGGAAAAAATGTGTCAGGGAAAATGCAGGTAGCGTCAGGGGAAAGTGGCATGTGATTTTTAAGCACCAAGTTTGTGCCACTCATTTAAACAACGAAGAACATATGAAAACATCCCTAATCACTGACTGCCCCAAACTTTGCTTTCTGTGCACTGCAGTAGTAATACAAGATTGAGAACTGTCCACATGTGTTAACCCACCAGATGCAGGAACAGATAACCTACAACAAATGTTTGATATTCTTGATATACCAGTCAATGGTATATCAAGAGATTCTAGTCAACCTGGTGAGGACTAATGAAAACAAAAAGTCTTATTCGATTTGGATTTGAAAGCACAAATTATTTAAGTCTTAAAACTGGGAAGTGTGTTAACAAAAACTAGTCTTCCTAAATATCACATTTCTAATTACATTCTTACCGCAAGCTTTATTCTGCTCTTGCAAAACCTGTGACCATAAGGGAATAAAGGTGCACCTCTAAGGAGAGTTATATCCTATGGACAAAACCATGCTAGAGCAGGCAGATGGGCCCCAAAGGTCTGCAGGTCATGTGAGAATTCCTGCCAGAGCAGGGGAAAGGAGTAAGAAAAGAAGAACACCAAAAGGAAGGAGCTGCTGCAGACAAGTCTCCAGGACCACCTGCTTCATCACTGAAGGGACGAAATGCAACATGTGGCATCAGACATTGGAGATGAGGAAGGGGAAAGGAGAGGTGTGCGGATGAAAGTGAAGTGTTTTCTCTAACTTTTTGTTAATCTTTTTTCTTTCTCAAAACTGGAATCAGTGATTAAAAGCTTATGTTGATTGGCAATAAATCAAGTAAATTTTCCTGACTCAAGACTGTTTGTACCTGTGATAAATGCCCACAATAGAAAATAAAATTAATTATGAGCATGAAAAAGTAGATTAAGAATCATACATTTCTTTAACTTTCCACTGTTTTAAGATCATATAAAATTAATTTGGTATAATATTAATATATCTGTATGAAATGAAATCATTCAGGAAAACAGCAATAATTGGTAAGGTGATGGAGATCTATAAGAATAAAAATACTTCTGTTTTATTCAAATTTATGGTTAGAGATTAAAGAAATTCGTGTTTCCACATCTGCTATGCTGATATCTGTGAAATGCCTGACTAATTTTAATATTTGAAGTAAATACTTGTAATTAAGTTTATAATAAACTACATAATTTATTTTTTAAAAAAACCACGATGAAGAGGATTAGCCATTAAAAACTGGTATCAGTTTTTAAGCAGTTTACTGAATTTCACTGGAAAGGTACTACACATCTGTACACGGCTTAAAATAAAATTAATAAGCTGCAACAAGTACACAGGGTCTATCAGCTTGTGGACAGATCAATTTAAGAGCATGTCAGACAGGACACCTCTCCAAGAAGCATAATGGGTACAACCTAGAAAGAATGAGTTCAAAAATTTAAAGAAATTCAATGGAGTCCCTAGCTTCTCCTGGAAATTCCTTTACATAGAGACACATTTGACTTTCTATCAAATTCCCAATGCCAAAAAGATATGGTCTTATTTTTTTGACTCCTACTCATTCAAGCCATTTAGTAAACTAACTGGGATTATCTGGAAGCAAAGGAGTACCCTGATCTCATCAGAACACTGACCATGACAAACTGAATCACTGCTCCCAAATGATGAGACTGAAACAAATGTATGGCCATTAGTAAAAGAAATCTGCATGTGGTGATGAATTCTAGAGTTTAAAAAAGAAAATAAGTGTTTTAAAATAATTTCCAGCTGGTTATGTTCTTGCTGCAAAGAATGTCATCTCCTAGAACATTTCACAGCACGAAATAGTAGGTTACACGCATTCTTTCATAATTTCTTAGGAAAAAAAAAGTTTTTTTTACTTCTTGCATGCATCTTCCCTTCTTTTTTTAATTTTTTTTTTTTTAAGAACTGACTCCCTTTTGTAATCAGTAGTCAGTGATCTTTACAGCAAGAATTTTTGCACAGACTTTTTTTAAAGCAATATTCTATTTCCAAACAGTAGAAATCTGAATAGTCATTGAGATCTGTATCTTATTTCCTTCAAGTATTAATCTATATCAGTGAATATAGTCAATATAAGTGATACTGCATAGGCTATAATCATAGGACTTAGTAAGAACTACTTTAGTTTCTGTCTTGGTAACCTTAGGAGATTATTTCAGAGTCTGAAAAACAAAATTAGACGTTCAAAGACATTCCAGATGTTATCTATTTTTGCATGAATAGAAATCACAATAAAATTTAGAGATATTAATTAACCATCAACACGTGCAGTTAAGACACCGATGACTCCTTATATGTTCCAAAATACTATGGGACAATGAAAGTGCAGAAAAAGGAGGTTCTCAATGCACTATTATTAACTACTCTTGAGATGGAATTCTATCTTTTCATCATAGACTGTCAATCCACTAACAGCAGCAAAAAACCCCAATCCTAGCGGACTAAAGGTTCACATTTCCATGATTTTTTTCCCACTTTCCAGGTGTCATTACCATATAAAATAAAATGTTAGTCTTTAAATTCATCTTAGACTTTCTGAACAATTAAACATAGCAGTACCTTTTTATTAATTTGCAGTATTTGTTTTTTTATGTCTAAAGTATAAAATAAAGAATAGAAAAACACTATCAATTCTTCTACTAATTTTAAAAAGATATCATTAAACTTTCCTTTCTTTCTTCTCTCTTTTTCAATCCTTAGACAGGGTGGCAACCAGAATTATGATTTGTTTAGAAGCCTGAGAGACTGTAAGAATCTCCTGGGGGAAAACTGTGTGAATTACTACTAGATTACTAAAGCTGGAAGCTAAGTTTAAATCTACTTCTTCCTCCCTTTCCTCCCCCCTGCCATCCACCTTTTTTTTTTTTTTTTTTGAGTGATATCAGCTGAATCTCTCAGTTAAGATCAACTGCATCATTCTATCAGGTAGTCACCCAGGGCTTAATTCTTACAGAGTGATTTTACAATCTGTCTCTTGCCCGAGATAGCAATTCAGTTCACACCCAGATGGCCAGCACACTGAACATCAGTTGAAAGGGGAATTTCAGAGTTTAGGAAGCGAGGAAAAAGGCAAAATCTTTAACACACACTGGCTTTAAAGAAAATTCTCTTCATGCAGCCCATTTTTAATACAGAACCTACTACATTCTCTGGCCAGTGCATCTGTTTTTCTGCACATGTAAATGCTTATCTGAGCCAACATGTAAATAAATGATGGATCATTTATTTAGTAATGCAGAGATTAATGTTAATATATACCATAGAAAAAGTGATGATAAATAAAATAAAAATTCCACTGGTCTAATTTTTAAAGGAAAAATACCCAGAAGAATCTAGGAATATTTCTAAAGCAGAGATTACAAACCAGCTAATTTGATGTAAGATATAAATTCTGATTAGCTAACCAGGGGGAAAAAAAAACCACCCTATCCAGAAAATGGACCCTATTTTATCTCACTTTGAACTGGAGAGTAAACTGGCATGGAGTACTGCATGTAAAAGCCATTTAGGTACAATCAAAAGTCATTTTCATCAGCACAGATGCCCCAAATTGACCACCATAATGTGGTGGATTAAATGGATCTTGGAATTAATCACATATGAAAGAAGTTCTCTTGAATGATGAAATCATATGGGACCTCCACCTGCTGAGATGTTATCAATGCACTATTTGAACAGCTTTCTAAAATGCTGAAAATAAGTCTTTGTCTTGTAACATTTTTCACTCACAATTTCATGAATGCAGGCAAATATGGCAAGGAATACTAACTGTATGCAATTAACTATTTTAAAAGGCAAAAAACTCTGGCATAGCAGTGTCTGTCCAGTCAAAATGAAGAGGTTTTAGTTATTTCTAATCTTGGTGATGAAGGATTTGATTCTGTAACATAGGACAAACAGAAAGAATCACAGAAGAAAGAATCATTGGAAAGAACTGCGAAGGAGTACCGTCATGTTTTCATCACTGCTTTTCTCAAACTGCAAAATCTATTCAAGCTGGGGGAATGGAAAGCAAATGTCATGTTTGCAAAACAAAAGAGGAAAACATCTCCAGAATCATAGGGCACATGAATAAATTTAAATCTATTTGATCTTCTGTGCAAAATCTACGATGAGCTAATGTAATTTCCAAGGTGGGTTGAAGAAACATAGCAGTATGGTAAAGTGTCATCATGTGAGTCAATACAGAATGTGGCTAGCACAGGTTTTTCCCACGAGAATTCTTCTTGTGTTTTATAAATAAAGATAAAGTTTGGATGTTATTGGAACAGTGTCCCAGAGCTTGGACAGTGCAGGCCTGGCCAATCAGGCCTGAGGGAAGGCTTCTGACTGACCAATCTGGGTGACTTTTGAGAACTCTATATATGTGATGAAATCAAAACAATAAAGCTCATTCCTTCTTGCCACTGAGAACTGGTGCCTTCATTACTCTGCTAGCTGCTCAACAGCGACAACAGAATCCATAAGCACTGGTCATTAGGGGCAATGGCATGGAGGACACACTTAAAAATAAGACCTTGGATACAAAAAATTTATTTAAAAAATTTAAATATAAACGGGAACAATGCAATCACAATTTAAAGAAAACTCTCTGTCTAAATAATATTCCCTATGTATTAAATATAAATATGCAGAGACAGAAGAATATTGTACTGTTTGCTTTGCATATTTAGGATATTTACAGAAATTAAGCTAAATGACACACATGACTGCTGCAAATCTTTTCCACCTCTCCTTTTTTCATGAGGCCACTATCATGCCTATCATAACACATGTGCAGTGACACCCCACAACATTTTCAGAAGATTCAAGAAGTTTCCTCCTCCCCATACATGTTTCCCCAGAGTTAACACCTTTAATCTTAATCAATCCTTTGTAATTTCTTTTTCTGAATAAACAAGAATAGATCCAAAGTGATTTTTAGGCTCCCTCTCAGTCTTTGGAAACTGTACCTTGCCTGTGTTGGGAAACAACTATCACCTATATAAGGAAACCTGACCTGATGCCACATAGAGAATGTCTAGAGAATGGAATTGATTGTCAAAACCATAAAAGGGGACAATGATTGAGTGAACTATATGGCAAGGACTTAAAGTCCTCTCTCTCTCCTCAAATATGATCAAACACCTCAACTGAGTACCACACCCATTGAGGCAATCAGTCTTCCCTATTTATCATGATATTAACTATTTATACAACAAGAATAGAGAAAGAACATCCCTCAAATAATGGAGAACTGTTGTTTAAGGCATTCCCAGTAGGTTTAGATTCCTGATTTCTTCTTCTGCAATGAGATTTGGAATATATGTTGTTAGAGTTATTCAGAAAGCAAAATGAAAAGCCACAGACTTTGAGATACTGGCCATGAAACATAATATAAAATCTGGTGCAATGTTTTAGACCAACACTTGACCTAGCTCGAAGTTCTGCTTCCAGTATTGGACATAAACAGGGCAGTTATATAGAATTACTATTTCCAGATAACAGGGTTAACCTCCAGCAATTTATTGGCGAGGGCCTCCCTAGTAGGATGTGTTTTCTGTGGGCAAAACCCTTTGCATTCCACGTACATCTTTAAAGTTGGAAAGTTTTTAGTATAATGGAAAAAAAATCTGACATATAAAAGAGGAATAAATTTCTAAAATCATGTTTGAACAAGGTTGAGGCTTTCACGTTTGGGAGGTGTTGGCGTCAACATAGCTGGCAACTAGATTCAAAGCTAAATTTAAGAAGCATATATAATGTCCTAGTCTTCCATGAATATTTATTTACAGGAGCAAAGCTCTTCCAGCTCTACAACTGCTGTCATCTTAGTGAGGGAATCCTGCATGAATTTTCCTCTTCATTGTAAGTAAAAATCTCTCCCTTCAGTGGAAGAGGAAACAATTTAATTGTTTTTGTAATATTGCCTTTTATTAATCTTTTCTGTGATTGAGAATAAGTAAGACCTAAATATCTAAACTTACATTATTTAACCTTCTGTCAGCACATCTTTTAAGAGCAGAGATTTCACTGCTACAGTTAACTTCCAGTAAGAAACCCAAGAATATTCACATACACAAAGGCAAACCCTTACTTTACAATCAGAATGTTACCATTTTATTAGGAGAAATTAAAGTAAAATAGATTTGTGCAAATTAATTTTATATTCTACTGGTAACTTGGAAATCTCCATAAGGCTTTGAACAATGCTAGATCAGATAAGAAAAGATTACCTGAACCACAGAGGGAGATCACATATTTTAAGAGACTTGCCTTTAATCAACTAATTCAAAGTTAGATTTTATTAAACCTTGTTTTCTTTTCAATCAAATAAGCTTAACAAGGAGAAAAGTGCAAATTCATTTAATGACTGAGTACACAGTGTAAATGCAACAGAAACAGAATAGGTCTTTAGATTGTAAAAAACTTGTATTTCAAAGAATGTTTTCAATGTCACCAGTGAAAAGGTTAAAATCAAACATTAATTTTTTTTAACCAATTCAGAGGTATTATTTTCTTCTAAATGTTCATAACACACTAACTCCAAAGTACCAGGAAAAAAAAAAAGAGTTTTTCATGTGTATGTGACTTGCTGTTGATTTAGCTGTTTAAAACAGTGAAAACTCCGAAGGTTTTCTTGCAGTTAGGAGGTTTGTAATGCTTTTTTCCCACTAAATGGATTCTCCAATGTCTAACTGGGATTAATCTCCTGTTGCCTATTTTCTAACAGGGCACGCAGAGGTTATATGTGTTCTTTTCTTCCTGGAGCTTGTAAGAACATAAGTATTTTTTGAGACCTCTAGCCCCTGTCAAATTTAGTTGAAGTACTCATGTTTCAGAGTTGTTGAGGAGGTGGGAGAGAAGTGGAGAGAAATCCACAAGTGCATGATGTGACTATAAGACTACGTCCACAGAAAACCAGTTGAAAATATTAAACAAATATATAGTACCATTGCCCATTTTTGGATTGATAGAATTCAGACGTATCAATAAAATAATATTTTAAAAAAGACAGATACAATCTGACAACTACTAACAACTCCCCTTATGGAAGAATTCAGATAATCTGGAGCTGACACGCTCTGCCCACTCACCCCCATCTTCCTGGGATCACACGTAGGACGTCAGACATTTCTTGGCAGGGTACTTTGATAATCCTGAACAGACCAACCTTTTGGAGCACTTCCAGGCAAACGTGTTCTGAAATAGCCTCTTTCTAACCTGTTACCAGAAATCACAAGAACATTGCAAATCCAACCAGGGAATTTGGCTCCATGTCTTTAAGTAACCAGGTTTTGGTTACTCTGAACAGTAGAACTCTACCCTGAATGCCTAGAGATATATATAAAACCAATATAATCCAGACACGTTTTCGCTTTGGAGTCATTAAATTTTGTTTTAAAGAACTGATACTTTCTTCTACCTTTCAACATTTCATATATTTTAGTACTGCATTTGAAAGTATTTGATGTAAAATATTTTGATGGTTTGTTTTTAAAAAGTGATCTCGTTAAATAGAATATAATATTAAACAAGATAATTAGTTTTCAGTTATTCCTTATGCATTATCTAGACAGGTGTAATGAAAGGATTTCAGATTACCACTTTATTCTATTGTACACTTTGCACTATGTCTTTCTATTGATATGAACACTTCATTGCAAGAAAACTGTCTGGTTACTAATAATTAATCTCCTTATTTGAATGGTGTTCAGGCAAGATGAAATAGAGGCTTCAGTAAGAATTTTGTACCTGATGTTTTGGGAGCGTGCAGTTAATAGCATCTACAGGAGTGCCAGTATCTAGTAATAAATTGTTATGATTGATGCAAAATAAAGTTCAAAGAACAATAACACTCCAAAGTTTTGCTTCAACCAAAAAAACATGCAAAATTACAAAGAATCTGCATAAATGACATTAGAAATGGAAGCTGCTCCCTTTCCTGTTTCAAGTTTTCTTCCATTCTGTCTGTATTTCTAATATAAAAATCAAGTGATATAATATGTAATTTCTCTTTTCGGTGCAGGTCCATCTTTTATTTACTATGCATTTTAGTAGGCAAATCATCATTTATTTTCTCATTGAACTATCATCCATAAGAATAATTTAAAACCAGCTAATAAACATTATGGTTTGTTAGAACTGCTACTGATTAAATCTTAAGAGTCTAAAACATACAAATATAAACAGAACGCAATTAGAGCTATTTAAAGAATCCATTTTTAACTTAGATTAACCATACTTTCCATTTGCTAGGGATAAACACTCATAAATGAAACCCATTGCTGAACAAGAAGCAATTACTTCAGTTTAAAATATTAATACATATTGCCTTTTAAAAAGTCTAGGAAAATCATTTATGTACTGTACAATACAAACTCAATTCATACCAAGAATGAAAATGGGATGGCATTCTGAATCCTAAGTGAGCTGCAACCATCTTTGAGGTACAGTTTGTTCATGTCCATTTATAAGTCCATTAAACTCTTTTCTCCAGTTAGCATTGTTCTCAAAATAATTATGATAAAATACATACGCATGGCTATTGTATTTTTAAGCTAATTAACACCCCCAAATTTGTCAACTAGCTCTCTTGCAAAAGCCCTTATTAATATCTGACAAATGCTAGTAATGCAAACTAATTACTGATGTGCAGCATACTAATTCTAGATCTGGTAGACTCTCAAATTTATTCCTGATTGCCGGTCTAGAAATGTACCCATACATGCATATATATATACACACATATATGTATGTGCATATAAATATGCACCAGGGCTAACAAGTATATGTTGGATTTTAATAACTACTTGATTATGAGATACTTTTAAGTTCTAGAGACAGTTGAATTTAGGAAAATTATTTTCACTATGATGCTAAGATTTTCTGCTTAGACTAATATTGGATTCTTTCTAAGCACGGTGTTATAAATTGCATTTAAAGGTGTAATTTTGAGCTATATCATACACTCTTATTTCTACTCATTGATGCACTGAGGAAGTATTAAGTGTTTTGCTTTCTCAACAGTCATACAAGATCTCTTCACCAGAAAGGGGAAAAACCATGGCTCTGACAGAGCTGCAATCCAGTGTTTTATTATCAAGTGGTGTTGTGCCAATGTTAGGGCCTTCCCTCTTCAGCCTCAGGACAATAAAGACTGTATTTGCAGAGAGCTGAGCATAAGATTTTTGATATTTTAAACCATTTTTTCCACTGGGCTGCTTTCCAGCCACTCTTTTTCAGTGTGAAGTACTGCAGGAGGTTGTTGTAACCCAAATGTACGACCCAGCATTTCCCCTTACTGGACCTCAAACAATTGGCCTTGGACCATCAGTCCAGTCTTTCCAGATCCCTCTGCAGAGTCTTCTTGCTCTCCAGCAGATCAGCACTCCCACCCAACTCAATGATGTCTGTGAACTTACTGAGAGTGCACTCAATCCCCTCATTCAGAACATGGATAAAGATATTAAACAGGACTGGCCCCAAAACAGAGCTGTGGGGAACACCACTAGTGACCAGCCTCCAGCTGGATGCAATTCCATTCACCACCACTCTTTGGGCCTGGCCATCCAGACAGTTTTTAACCCAGTGAGCTATGCAGCTGTCCAAGTTGTGAACTGCCAGCTCCTCCAGGAAGAATGCTATGGGAGACAGTATCAAAGGCTTAACTGAAGTGCAGGTTGACCACTGCCACAGTGTTTCCCTCATCCAATGAATGGGCCACCTGGTCATAAAGGGAGGTCAGGTTGGTCAAGCAGGACCTGCCTTTCCTAAACTCATGCTGGCTAGCCATGCCTGACCCCCTGGATGCCCTGTACATGCCTTGTGATTGCACTCTTACCTGTTCCATAACCTTCCCTGGCACTGGAGTCAGGCTGACAGGCCTGTAGTTCCCTGGATCCTCCTTACAACCCTTCTTGTAGATGGGCATCACACTAGCCAACCTCTGGTCATCTGGGACCTCACCAGTTAACCAGGAATTATGCCAAATGACGGAGAGTGTTTTGGTGAGCTCTTTCACCAGCTCTGTAAGTACCCTCAGGTGAATTCCATCTGGCCCCACAGACTTGTGAGTGTCTGGGTGACACAGCAGGTCGCTAACCGCCTCCTCCTGCATTGCAGAGTATCTATTCTGCTCCCTATCCCTGTTCCCTGATCAGCTCAGGGAACTGATTGGCCTGGTCTCTCTGTTAAAAACAAAGGCAAAGAAGGCACTAACCACCTCAGCCCTTTCCTTACCCTCATGGACAGTGCTCACCTCTGTGTCCAACAAGGGCCTCATAATCTACTGTCATGATCTACTGTTTTAACACTTTTACCAGTCCCTCACTCTATCCCACAGTTATAACAGATATAAAAAGTTTAACAAATTATGTTTCTATTCTCTTTGAAGTGGTATTTTTATGCTTATATTTAAGTGTATGTTAAAAGGCAATTAGCAATTGAGCAAAGTGAATAATTAATTATGTACAATTAGAGTGGAACTGTAGACAAATAGTACCATATTAGTGGCAAATTTCAACAATGTGATAAATTATGGCAATTATAGGCAAAGTAATAATGATTTTCAATCAAAGAATATAAATGAGAATATGTTCTGTATTCACAACAATAAAAGATCAATCTGTTTGGCTGTGTTTAAACTGGCTAAAATTCATACACATGCAAATCATGATTATGACTCTTTTGATAAAACATTTATTTTCAGTGCTACTTTGTATTATATATTTTTGCACACCTAGAAACACCTCCCTCCAGAAATGCTCAAAGGGCTTTGAGTATTGTCCTCAGTCCAGTCTTCTGAGACATCTTAGGACATAAAATCCCTTACCTGACTGCCTTGTGTCTCTGCAGTGTCTCGTACTGCATGACAGACTGCTGAGAGGAACATACAGCTGAAAGGAGCACTTCAGACTCTCCGGTTGGTACCTTCCTGTTGCAGAGCAAGTCTCCTTTCATTAGTTATTTAACTTAACATGCCAAGCCCTCTACTGCAAAAACTGAGGAAATATTCCCTGCAGTTGTCTTTTCTGCATTGTCAGTAACCTTGAGGAGAAACGTCAGACTGAGTAATGTAGTTGTCAGAGTACAAAGTTTTTGCAGGAATTTGAGCAATCCTGTCTATAAAAGCCCAGAAGTTATGTAAATTTTGGATAGGGAAAGGTAACCGGGATTCGTCTTGGGACCCACTGCTGCCCTGCATTCAGCACCCTGATGGCCAAAGCCCTGAGGATGTGCGGCCACGGCTCTGGCTTGGAGAGAAAACAAGATGCTCCCTTTTCCAGGAATGCCTTAGTCATACTACAACCAATTTTGAGCACTGTTTGTGTCCTAGTTGATCATTCAAAGTAAGTTTAAATAATATTTAAAACCAGATCCAGTCAGTGCTATAACTGCCCAGTACTATATATCAGCATTCTAGAAAAAGAAATCCATAGAACTATGCAATATGAATATAAACATTCACTCCAACAATTTTACTAGTGAAGCCACTTCAAGGATATGTAAAGGAAACATAAGGATAATTTTCTACATATTCATAGAATTTTCCTTATTTTGATTTTAATTCTTTGCATTGTATAAAATGCAATATATAAACCATATATATATGGCTTATATGCAAATATATAAACCATATATTCTTTAAACCATATAATACAGTCTAATAGTTACTGTATTATTTCAGCTACGTGACACCTATGAAGCTGGAAAGCTGGGAATGCAATATATTAGAGTTTCTTTTTTAAACTAAATGTAAGACTTCTAAGTGAAGTATTTGCTGTAAACCCAATATGCACAGGACAGAAATGGTTCAAGCTCCAGTCAGCATTCAGTCTGATTTTTTCCATAAAGTAATGGGGAACTATATAAATGTGCTCAAAATATACAAAACCCCCCCGCCCTTTTTATAAAATCTTTTTTCTTTATGGTGAGATTGTTTTTTTTAACCTACAAAAATGACTAAACAAATGACAAGAAATTAGTTGTTTTGGTTTTTTGGTTTTTTTTTTAATTGTACTGCCTTTATACTCGTCTCATAGTGTCCACAAAGGAACTTCTGAACTTCTTGGGTACTCTCAACCAGTTTGATGAGAAGATAAAGTTTTCAAAATGAGACCCTACTAAATATCTTACGAGCTCAGATGCCAAGACAGAAAAGACCCTATCCATGCCCTCTCAAGAAGATGTACCATGATTGTGTAACACACAGAACCCATAGAGGAGAAATATTTTTGGAAAATCCTTAATCCATTGTCATGCTTTAAGGTTCAGTCCCACTTATAAGCCTGTTCCTAGAAACTCCTTCTGTATGCCCAGTGAAAATGGGACATTATGGACTAATAAAACCTTAATAGAAATCAATTAAATTTCAACTCTCTGTAGGAAACTGGTGTGCAAGTCATGGAATTTCTTCACTGAATGGAAGATGAATTTACATCTGCACTTTGAGTTTACCTACTGGATTAAATTTTTCAAGAGGAATTCTTTGTCAAGAATTCTATATCTCTAATCTGCCTGTTGAATTTGAATATTCTGAAGTAGTCTCAGAATAAATCTGAGATAAAATTATAATTTTTTCTTTATTTCTTGCATGATCCATGATTCTCTAGGTAATATTTTTCTCTCTTTATTTTTGTTTGTCAACTTCTCTGCCTTTGAAAAAGAAGTCTTACCTCAGTCCCACTTGCTTCATAAATAATTTTTGTTGCTCTTAAAGCTATCTGAGCTTTTAATTTTTAGGGCATTCCCTCGTAACATAGTTTCCTTTCTCTATGAAATCAGCCTCATAGGAAAACTGTTTATTTCTTTTTAGAGAAACCAACAGATAGTAATGTGTTATTTGTATCTAGGCCATTTAAATGCTGCCTTTTCTTGGGTTTTGTGCTGTGCTTGTCAGTGACAGCACTGCCCCTCTTTATTTTGTGGCTTTTCCTCAATTTCTTTCACCACTCCTTTGCTGCATCACAGGCTTCCACCTTCTGTCCTCTTCATAGCAAATGTTGCACCCTCCACTCCCCGTTTCTTTCCCGGTAACTTTTTTTTTTTTTTCTCCTGGCAAGATCTGCATATCTCAGTTATTTGCAGCACAGGCTAGCTGAGATAGCAGATATTTAAAAAGCAAAAATATTATAGCCCTTTTAATATATTGCCCCCTTTGTATGTTAAATGCCAGCTTTATTTACCAGAAAATACTTAATTCTAATGTTCCACTCCACTAAATCATCTCTATATATGTTCTCAAAAGAATTTGAATCAGCAAATTTACATTGTGAGAATTCTATACATTCGTCTAAAGCAGAAAAATTTATTCCCCTTTCACTTTTAACCACAGCACCAATTGCAGCTCTCAGACTTCCCTTCAGAGCCCAATCACAGCCCACCAGCTGTTCCACATCCATCAGGCTTCCACAGCCTGGGAACAGGCTTTATGTTTCATCATTTCAGCCAGGAGGCCGAAACAAAAGATCTTTTTTTTGTATAACCTGGCAAACATCACAAGAGGAAAGCTCAGCTACTTCAGTGGAGGTCAGCCAGGGAAAATAGCAAAACCACAGTGGGTATTTATTTATGTTTACCTCTTCATGGGGATCAAGGCCACCATCCACCCCACATTAAATACATTTACTTCCACAAAGTACAGTCTCCACTGACACAGGCTGTTGTTCCCTGACATTATCAGTGAACTCTGATGAAAAGGACTAACATCTGAAAAGCTGTTTTTGTAAACCTAACAGTATTAACAGAACAATTTTATTGGACATCTGCTTTTAAGAAACTTATTTGTACTGCAGGAGATTCATTTCACCCACTCGGAACTGGACAGACACAGACGCTGGGATGAAACTGAAGGACAATGCTATACTCCACCTCACAGAACAGAGATCCACCACATCAATTGGGGCTAACACAAAAGAGTGAGAAGGACCCTGGCTGCTCTTCTTTCTCCAGTGCCAGAAAAAGTGGGTCAGTAGAGAAAGGTGCAAGCCAGGTCCAAACGGGACCTTTGGATTCTGTGTATGCAGGGCAGCACCACTGACATCCATTAAAATTGTGCAAGTTATAAAAAACAGTGGTGTGTACATAAAGGCCACTTATATTCTTTCAGTATATTATTTTGTTATTAAATTCCATGAAACTGTACCATTAACAATCCTGTATGTTACTTTCCTGCTAGTTATCACTGCAGCCAATTGCAAATGTTATTTTACTCTTTTAATGTTATTTTACTATTTTAGCTGGAATACAGCCATGAAAATGCGAGATAATAACACAATGTTGAGATTATTAAAGCTAGAGATACACAAACATAGTAAAAGATGAAAAAAATGTATTTGCATTAATTTGTGGGCTTCTGTTCTGTAAAAATGAACTTTGGAAGTCTCTTAAAAACCTCTTGTGTATTCTCAGAAACATCCTTAACTCATTATAAGCTGAAGTGTCACTTTTATTATTGTGTGTATTAGACATTGCTTAAAATTAAAAACATTAATCAGAAAACTGCTGTCCTAACCAAAGAAAATATTGCCCAGTCTAAAATTCAAATATTAAATTATTTAATTTACAGTCTGTGGAGTTCACAAGCTCAGGATACAGTCTGCAGTGCCTTTATGTCACTGAATGCATGTGTACATGTATCGCAACCTTTATACTGAAAATTGCAGATTTCTAAAATTGAAATGATGCCAAATCTTTGACACATGCTATTAAAAAGTATCTTTGCCACCCCCATGAACGGAGAATATTTCTGGCCAAAATCCTGAAGCTGTGAGATAAATCTGGGCATGTGGGTACAGAAATCCATTCACATGCAAAGGACTTCAGGGGCAGGGTCTTCATTCACATACATAAATAATACAAAATTATTTTTCTTTGAGCAGGAAGAAAGTCCTTATGGGGACAATGTTGGTTACAAGACAGTTACAAGACTTAATAAAAATTGCTAATTGAATAAAAACAATGGCATTTCCTTGGGATTACTGCCCGGCTTCTGCAAGTATCTGTGAGACAGATAACCCCATTCACACAGCAATCAGTGACGTGGAACTTCAGACATGAATATTCCTCACTGAATGTAAAAAGATGTCAAAAAAGTCACACTTCTGTAGACTTTCTAAAACCTGTTATAGTTTCAATGAAACCTACCACTGCTCTAAATTGAATGGCACCGCAGGAAGGGATTCTCAGTCTCTCAGCTTATTCATCTTTAGCTAAGTGACAGGATTGGGTGCAGAGTTATTTTCACCTCTTCACTTTTAATATCAAATAGATAGGCACTGTCTCCTTTCATCAGACATTATCTAGACAGCAACAGAATTTAAGCCTAACTATGTCCCTTTTTAAATTTGACCTTTTTTTTTCCTTTTGAGAAAAGGTGTTACATGTATATGTGTGTATGTGTGTATTTTAATTACTAGTAATTACAAAAGAAGTCATCTCCATCTTGAAAAGCTCTGGCCTTCCTGGAAAGAACTGAATATAGAGATAGTGAAATCAGTCCATATTTATTCCTGGGGGAAAAAATAGGCTTTTTTCCTGAAATAGTTTTGCAGATATTATTTAGAAAATAAGACTCAAATCTACTTTGATATGTATTCTACTTGTTAAATAGATAAAGAGAACAAACCGAACAAATATAACAATGACTTTTATGTGTTTGTTTATCTGTTCATAAAATAAAATCCCCCACTTTTCTATCTGTTCATAAAATAAAATCCTGTTTGAAACTTCAAGCACATAGGAATCATCTGAAGTCCTTGTGGCACATATTGTGACAAAGAGTGGAGTAAGGCCATGATCACTGAGAGATATAAGGACTATAGAAAGATTGGAGACAGAGAGGCAAAAGGATCTTATAAAGTTTGCATAAGGAGTCCAATTACTCTTTTGAGCTTTTGATGTTCAAGCACGTCATTAAACACTTTATGTTGCTCTCCAGACTTCTCCTATGCAAGTAACAAGAAACATTCCTATTTTGAAGGAAATATTTCCATTCTTTTTTTTTAAATTTCCCTAACTGTACTTTTTTATCCATATTTCAGTTACCATGAAGAGCACCAAAACTACAGCCTTGGTAATGTTTAATTTATGCATAAACATTTCCTTTCTGTATAAGACATATAGCTTCAGAATTTAATCAGACCTGTCCTTCACAGCTATACTTTTTTTCCACTGTAGTATTACATATACTAATAAGTAATAACACACTCTCACTCTATAATGCTATTTATATACATAATACAGTATATAACTTTATAAGTACTATATAAACATATATGAATAGTATCTAAGTGTTATATAAAAGCATAATCTACTGTCTTCTGAAAGCCAATGAGAAAATACATTTTTATCGGAATAAGATGATTTACTAATCCAATCTCTTCTAGTATTTGCTGCTTTGTACCTTATTTTCTTGGTTGCTTTTGTAAGATAACTGTATTACAGGTATATATCAAGTAGTATAAAACTTCAGCTTCATAGCATTTCAGAACAGAAGTGCCACTTCCAAAGAAGTAGAGTGAAGGCATCAAATACAGGCCCTCTACAATAAATCACAGTTTTCTTAAGTGACCCTGCCTTACACTTCTAAAATATGTTTCCTGTGAACATGTGAAGGCTTTGGCAATTACAATTTTATTACATTCAAATTCTTACAGTATGTATCAAGAGTGTTAAGATCTGATTATTGCGATTATTAGAGAGATGCCTCTGCCTGAATTAAGGTGCAAATGAGACTATATGCTGAAGTCAATAGAACGGATTTTATTTAACAGTAAATGTGAGGTAGAGAAAGATACAAGGAAATAGGAAAAAGAAGGAGGGGAAGAGAATGAGACAGATTATAGGGGCAATACCTATGATACCAACAGCCAGCACCTCCCAGCACAAACCAAACACAGCTTTCACTGAAACCACCACTCGAATCACTAGCAGAGGTTGGCCCCCATTGGCGTCTCTTACTACTGATTCCTCAAATACAATGCACTCTAACTCATATCTCCACAGTAGAGATTCCTAAATTGTTTCTGCAAGAAACATGTGAGATTCTATGAATATAACTTTGACTACAGAGATCCTAGAAGTCATGTTCTGTATCAAGATTTACATAGATACTTGTGTTGGTTACTACCGTCTCAGCTGGCAAATCATAGAAGGGCCATGGATATATTTTTATACAAATCTAACCTCATGCTTCATGTATACACTCCCTCCTCCCACAGCACACTAAAGTCTACACAAACAAAATCAGACAGTGAGACTCAATGGCTAACAAAAAATGATGAAAATTCTGAGACTGATATATTGCAGAAGGAGATCCAATTTCTAAAGCTGTGTTCTTAAGCTTAAGGCAAATCAGTTGTATACCTTACCTACAAGGATGGCCTGAGTATCAGAGAATACCACGACAACACTCAATCTGCAGTTTGAAGAGAACTACAGGTATTTTACAAATAGAGTGGTTCTCCTTTAAAGTCTTGAATCCCAGGCATGATCTGATTCTCTAAATAGGGACAGGGAATCCTGTTGATTGTACTCCTGAATAATTCTAACTTAAAGCCAATATATGAGGAACAGTAGAATGTGGTCCAAAATAGGTATCAGGACCATAATGACTTCACTTGTCATTAGGAAAAGGCAAGATATATGAATCCCAAGTATAGAGTGAGAAAATTATCCTGTGAGAAGCCCAACATAACTGGTGATAAGGGAGACTTGCTTTGGTCTCTGGGGAAGCGGGTTTGGGGGTAGAGGTGGGGTGGAGGGTGTTGAGCCCATTTTATTTAGAGAAAAATATTTGGGGAAATGTTAAATAGGTAATTAAATATTTTTTTTGAAACTGTCTGTATAAAAAGCTATTAGAGTATTTTAAACTGAATGTAAGGAAAAAATGAAAAAAACCCCCTAAAATTATCCACATCCTTATTTAACTGTTATTTCTGAAACTTTGCTTTTACTTTTTGTAATATTATCCTGTACATTTAAAGTGATCACTTCCCATAGTGTACAGGCAAAAATGTTTGGAACAAAAAATAAAACACACATTGCAAAAAGAAGACGAAGTAAATAGCTTATCTTAAGTACGTGCATGCTATAAACATGGTTATAAACATATGCATATATATCCATTGTCTTGCAGGGGAGGGGCAAGAAGAGCAAAGCCACCATCTATTTGTGACTTCAAATACTGCTATGTGTCACTGAAAATGAGAGGGGAGAAGAATTTCCAGTCTTCTAGTTTCATGTTACTCATGTGAAGGAGAAAACTTGGTAAAATGTTTTCCTGTATTCTTGATAAAACCTACCATTTATGAAAGTCAAATTCACTGCTGCAGCTCCAGATTAAAAAAACAACCTTAGAAAAAGAATTATAAAAAAAATACTTCCCAACTGTCACCCTCTTTGTAAATATGATAAATTCTTGGTCATCTGCTCACATTTCCTGACAGAAATAGGATAACATTACTCTTCAGATAGTCCTTATTTATTTGTTACACATATTGATGAGTTTATCTCCTGTCATCCAATAATGGACAACTTTTCTGGTGAAATCAGTCATGTCAGGCCTGTAAGCGAGAGTATGATTATGGGGAATCTATGCAACACAATTAGGAGTGCTCTGGTGTTAAAAGGAGTTTTTAGAACTTTGCAAAATTGTCTCTCTAAGCCACAGCTGGAATGAATGGAATTGATTTTTGTTTTCCTTTTGATTTCTAATAGATGTGTTTAGTCTAAGATATTTTGTTGCACTGAGATTTTCCCGTAGATGAAATATAAATTCAATTACCTGTGTATTACACATATAGTACAGCTGTATCCCAACACAATTAGCATTTCATTCCAACTGACTTGATTACCTATGATAATCTCAGAATATATACCTATACATATGTAACAGCACACCAGGAATAGAAAGCAAACCTGTACTTAAAAAGTTATTCCAGAACAACTGAGCAGGTTCAAAATGTGTATTCAGCATTAAAGAGTTTCTACATTAAAGTATGCTATATATTCTTTCAAAAATTCTGCTGAATCCAAGTGGCCTCTATCTGCAACCAAAATTCTACAAAGCACTTTCCACAAAGAGTTTGGATGCACAATCTCCAGTTCTGCAAAGAGAGCCTTTGCGAACATAGTTCTCTTATCTAGGCTTGTTCTTTGCTGCAGTTAAATTCAATTTACTTTAACCTCAATTATTTATTTATATAACAGTGAACTTGATACCAAAACCTTCTAGATTTACTGTAAAATGAGTGGAAGGGTATCAGAAACTGGCATTTCCTGCATAAGAAGGAGGAGAAAAAAATTAGGGACCATTTTTAGTCAGCTTGCAGCCTGTGGTTAAAATGAAGAAAAAGGGATTGACTGAGTTTTCTGCAGGAACCTGTCACTCTTGGAGACAATGGCCCAGCAACCAGCAAGGGTGACGAACTACCACTGAGTGAGGAACTCAGCAACATCTGGGAACCAGAAAGAGCTGCCTTAGCAAATCCTGTTTGCTATATTTTTGATGGGTTTATCACCTGCCAGTTGGTAATGTGTAACTCTTGCTCATTTATCATCTTTCTGATAATAGAAGACTTTGTTCCTGAAAGACTGGAATCTGTTCAGGACTCTCAACTCAAAGTGAGGGCAGAATTTAATCTGAGAGCCAGATTATACCTGAGTAAATGGGAACTATATTAGAGTGATGTTTACATTTTTGGAGGCAAAGAATGAGTGACTGGGTCAAAGAAGAGGAGTTGGGCTTTTGGAAATTTCAGGGTCATAGAAAAATTGGGCAGGAAATTGGAGAACTAGCCAAAGTTACATGAATGGAAGAGTAAGGTTTGTGAATCTCTGACAGTAAAGCAGAGTGGGGCAAATAATGAGAAGGGGGAAAAGTATAGCCTTTGGCTCCTGTGAAAGATGGGTGAAGAATAGACCATTGAGTGAGGCACTGACAAAAGGTAAGTGTAAAGAGTCAAAGGGACATTGTGTGAGACAGAAGAGCCTGACAAAAGTTGCTGAGTTTTTACTCTGCTTTTGCTGAGACTATTATAATGTGTGGAAAAGAAAGACAATGAGAGAGGAAAAGCTACAGCTGGCTCTGAGAAATGTTAGATGGCAACAGGACATGAAATTATTTGGACAATGGTGTCTTTAAGAATCAAAGAGAGATTTTGATATAGGTGGCAGAATGAAGAAGAGGAAGAGGAGGGTCACAGGGATGCGCCAGTTTGATCTCCTCTTTGAAACAGTTGGCAGAGAAGGAAGTGAGAGGAATTAAAAGTAACAAACAAACAGCCAGCAAGAATTGCTAACGTGATATTTTACTGTGAGGAAAATTTCACAACTGAATCCTACAGATGAACAAATTGGGATTTTAAAAATTCATATTCGCTAACCTTTCCTACGAAAAGGTAATGTTTTTTACGTTAAGGTAACGTTTAGATAAAAGGTAGCTTGCACAGCTTTTAGCAAGGAGTTCTATATAAATATTTCCAAATTCTCTTGTTGTTGTTCCTACTGTAGATTAACACACAAAAAAATAGAAGAAACAAAACATGCATGGAAAAGTGGATAAAATTTTGTTCTTACTGTAACTTTGCAAATTGTATTTCTTATTGTGACTATTTTGGAAGGTGTTAACGAAGGATTCTACTTGGCATCTTAGCCAATTTTTTTGATTCCTTTCTGCGCTAGAGATGATGCAAAAAGGAAGCCAACATGATGATGTTGGAAAGAAGTTCAGTTTCGCATTCATTTTACAGAAAGTATTTTACAAGGCATCAAAGACTTTAAAATACAAACTTACAGTGAAATCAATATAAAGTTGTAGGTATTATTTGCACTAGGCATCTGATATAAACCAAAGAATACGGATATAGATGCACACGAACAAAAATGTGGACTTCATCCAAATAATAAAAATAGCTACATGTAGATGCAGTAATGACAGCAACATGTTTACAGAGCTAAGTTTGATTTGCCTCACTCCAGTCATGATGGACAAAAGCTGGTCCTGATTTGCAGAACTGCTGCTAAAATCTCTGTACTAACCCATTTATGTGGTTTCTTGCCTATAGCTGGCTCATGTCCCATCAGTTTAAGGCTGGGTAGAGTAAGCTTGCACCTGTCAGGTTATATCCATGTAGGCGGTTTCCCAGTCTGTATTGCAGCAGCTTGTTATTACTGCATGCCTTTAACATTAGGATGTGTCATGTTACATTATGCCTACAACATGACATAATATAGAACTTCATGCACTGCTATTGATAGGCAGCAGCAAAGCTACCGGCCGCACATAAACCATTCAAGCCCAGTTTTTTGCAGCAGACTGTAAGGGAACGTGCAGTAAGGTATTAGAAGAGCACTCAGCATGCTGACTAGTCAAAAGTACTTTTGGATAGTTCCATATATTCCTAGTTTTCAGATTTCATTTGTGCTGGCTCAAAGGAGCAATCTCTCTATCACTGAGAAACACATTCAGCATAAGTCAATTCCTGAGAGGAATGTCAAATATGAAACCAAAAAACAAGGCAAAAAAGCCACTGCAACAGAGCAGAGCAGGAGTGTCTTGGTTAATTAAACAAGAATTGAAAAGAATTTAATTACTACAATATGAATGTTAATATGGCTTACCTTATATTTTTTGACATAAAGGTTGCAAATGGATTGTTACAGTAGAATTTAGGCATTACAACACACTGTGTAGAACATATGTTAATTTTAAACCTGCGAAAGTCAGTTTGTGAAACTGGCATGTACAACGTATGAACCTTGGTGGGGTTAAATAATCTGCTATATATATTCCTAACTTAACAAAAGACACCAGCTATGAAAAATATGTAAATGGATAATGTATGTATCATAGAGCATTTTGGACTACTTACTAATTCCTTTTCATGTTGTGTTGACATAAGTTCACTGATTAAAAGCAGGGAATTAATTTTTCTTTTTATTTGAAAGCTCACTGCTTTCAGATCTTCATGGCAAGGGCAAGCCTAAAGCAATAACCATAGGAAGGAAATGCTATAGGGAACTCCTGCAGCATATTGTAACAGGCAATGGGACTGCATTTTAATTCTATATTTTGTAGCAAAAGTTCACCCCGCCCTGCTATGTTTACACCCTCAGCATTTTAAAAACACCACAATTTACTTAGAATTCTTAAATCTTGTACTTAATCATTAATAATATTTTGTGCTTAGGTTAAATCATAAGTACTTTATATTTGCTGAACAAACTATGGTAATCGTTACAGTTAAAAAAAAAACATACTGCTTTTAACTCTTTGCAGTAATCTGAATAAAACCATCTTCTTCACTATTTTCCAAAGAGCAAGTACTTCTTATTTATCAATATAAATATTACTCATCTCGTGGCAAGAATCTTTGGGAATATAAGTTACAATAACAAAAACAGTTAGTGACAAATATTTGGAATTAATTTATTCCCTGTTGAACTGTAAAGGAATAATTACTTGATGAGTTCATATCTGGAGTTTAGAGTGTATTTCCTGTGTATGAACTACAACTGAACAGATGCCCACCACGAAGGGTTTTCCTAATGTTGCAGTACCACAACCTGGGGAGTCAGAATACACCAGCTTACCTTGCAAGGGAAACAGCATGACTGAGGAAGTCCTTGAAAACAGATGTTGTTTCAACTAAAGTTTTCATGCTGACGGTTTGTGTTTTTGTGGTTTTTTGTTGTTTGGTTTTTTTTTAATTCAGAAATTGTCCAAGGACATTGCTTCAGGTAATAGCACTCTTTTGGGGTTACAGGAAGCAGACCCTTTCTACTGAGGCCTTCAGTTCTCGTATTAACAATATTAAAACCAAGAAATCATAAACTGAAATATAAAAGGGTAAAATTTTCATGAAACACTTATCACCTTACCTGAATTGCCAGAGCAGAATAACAGAGGTAGGTAACACAGGGTTTACTACAAGCAAAGCTCAAAAAATAGGTTTTGCAATTACAACCTCAAAGATGAAGAAGTCCTATCAAGATAAATACTTTGGTCCTCTGTGCTCTAAAGCCACATCTTCCCTGCAGCTCATGTTCTGCCATGCTTGGGCCTTGGCCTTCTGCTGACTAATCTCCAACTGACCAGATTTCTCTTCCATACCAAATACAAAACTTGATGTATTGCCCTCAGCAAGGCCTTGCCATCATACAAGAGAAATTAATGCTGTTTAGATATTTCTCCACTTATAAGCAAAACAAACGAAAATCAAATATAGCCTTCCTAGTTCAAGCCGTTACTTTTTGCTAGCTAACTCAGAACCCATGGGCAGAGTAGATCGTGCGGAACAAGATTTCAGGAAGTTGAACCAGGGCATAGTCAGCACTGGACTGTAAAGGATAATAGCAGTGGGAGACTTGCATTCCATGACAGAAGAAAGAAAGAGGGTCAGGGTGGTGTGCTTGTGTCAGGACAATGCTTTCCTGAAACTTTTGGCAGTCTGTACATTTGAGCAGCATGTGCTGGGCAACAGCTGTGGAACTGAACCTCCTCCTGGTGTGGTACAAGCTCTTTACCTACATTAATGACATCATATCCCCATTTGGAAAATTGTTAGTGGTATACTGTGAATTTTCAGTTTGGATATACACTTACCCACTCAGAAGGAGTTTACTTTCACTTATTTTCTGAATTTTAATACAGCATGAGTTAGCAGATTTCAGCTGTGGTGAGAAAGACCTATGTCTGGGTGTAATTTTTCCCTGAATAGAATAAAACAGAGCCTTCAGATGGAAATCTCAGGATGAATTTGGATGCTCACTCTCAAATATGCATCTTGGAAGAAAGAAAGGTGAGGGGAGATACACTTGTCAGTCATATTAGAAATGAAGGATAATTGCCTACCTTTGGTGAAGTTTTTATACCTGTCTGAACCAGTAATGAATGAGTAGAGAATGAAATGTCCGCACAACAGTCTTACAGAGAAACCTCTCAAACGCTTTCTGGGGAATTGAAACACTTTGGCATGGATGGCGTTCCTCCGCAATGCATGTACACTGAAGTGTGCAGCATGGGGAACAAACCAGAATCAGAAGTCAGTGTGCAGCTACAGGGCTGTGACCCCACTGGGATTATGAAGATGTGATGGGATGGCTCACACAACCAGAGTGCCACAGTGGAGAGTTCTTAGGAAGGCTCTTTAGGAAGGGCAGTACAGGAAGGCACCGAGGGAGAGTCGCCCTCTCTGTGATGGAGAGCAGCTGGACTGCATGGAATTCTGCCTTGGGATGGGTCAGGAGTCAGAAGAGAGATGATAGGTGAAGACTAGTGGGCAGACCAATACAATCTGCTCATATAGTTGGTATCTGCTATTGAACCCCTGATCAGAAAAAGAAAGTGGATGAAGTCTTCTTCAAACAACTGGAAGAAGCCTCACATTCACAGATGTTGGTGCAAGTTTCTCAAGGGGTCCTTTAACCATCTTGATGTCTGCAACTGGTAGAAGTACAGAGGAATTTTTAGAAAAATAAAGAAAATGGTTTTTGAGTTCACAAACAGTTTAAAAAGGCTTGCAGCTGAGAAAAAGGTATCTTATTTAGCTTAATCCATTGTATTCTGGATCACATTGCTTCTAAGGAAAAGAATGTATCAGAAACACCTGACCAGAAATGCAGTCATCACCTTCTCCAGGTAACCTACACAGGTCAGTCTTAAATGTTTTACCAATCCACTTCCCCCACCTTGTATTTATGAAATGAAATATTTAATGATTGAATGTTTGTAACTGAGAAACAAATGATGAAAGGCCTACATTTTCTTATCATTAAATCCAGAACTTGCAACTTAAGCAAACATCCCCTCAAAATCCTTGCTTAGATCTGTATTTCCACAAAGATAAATGTACAGTAATTTCTAAAGGATTTAAAATTTCTCACAAAATATTTTGGGCATCATAATAAAGAGCAGATGAAAAATGCATAAATAATAAATAATAATGATCTAGTAATTGAAAAATACCCTTTATATTTCTATTCAGTTTACTTGTTAGACTAGTATTCACAATTGGGAAGTATTATTGAACCTATTTGACTACTGGAAAACACCAAATAATTAAAAATTACATGGCACCTTGTTAAAACAGCAGCTTTAAGAACAAAACACTTGCACACTAAGAGAAATTTGAGACAGTCATTTGCAACTAGCGTTACTAGATAGATAGAACTGGAGGTAGCCCATTTGTTATCAATATTACCGTTGGTTGTCACACTTGCTTTTTTGTCAGTACAGCCTAAGGTGACAACCATATTGCAGTCAAGCTACTAACCTCTGTCCTTCTCTGTAACCCTGTTCACATGACACAAGCACTTCCTCAAAATCTCACGAAAAAATCAACAAAGTATTGCTAAATCTTAAAAATTCCATTTAGTCCTACCTTTTAAAGGTGAATTGTAAGGACTTACAATGTTTACGTTTGAGGTGCTTTTGAAAAACTAATTTTGTACGTTTCATTAATTTTGTTGTGTCAAAGAAGAGTTCTTTTGGAAATTCAAAACATGACAAAGCACACAAGTTTGGGTTTTTTTTCTGTCAAAAAACAAATATATTGTCTTATTTAGCTGGATTATTTTTAAGAACACACGGCTGAGGGGCAAAATGCATTTTTGTTATACCCAGAAACTTGGGGTCAGTATTTGGGGAATCCCAAATTTCCATCCAGCAACAGTAAAAAATAAAAACAAATCCATAATTTGGTGCATATTTAGAAAAGTTGCTTACTTTCTGTGTTGTTAATCTGTTATCACTTGGCTGAGTTACTAGAGTTTCATAAACAGCATTCATTCATGCAGAGAATTTATTTTATAGCAAGTGGTTTGTACAAATTATCACTTGAAGTTTTATTGGCACGGTACACATGCATTTAGCTGAAACTGAAAGGAACTTCAGATGATCTGATTTAAAGAATGAAAAGTAGGAAGAGTCTCTAGATTTTCAAATGAATCTACTAATTTTGATTTTATCTGGAATTATTTCAGCTAGATCTGTAATTCCACTTGTAGATATAAAGACCTGAAATACAGTAAAGAAGGTTTCCCTGTAATCTTAAGAGTCAGCTGCAATTTCATTTCTTTTGCTTTTCTGCTGCCTAAACAGAAAAGCAAAAGCCTGTCTTTGGTCCTCCCTCCTCAGAAGGTAACATAATTTGCCAGCTCTGGAACAGGAAAAAATGTCACTGAAAGCATCTTCCAGAGCTCCCCAGGGCCTCTTGCAAAGCCTGGAAGCTCTTAGCTATCCCCATGGCAGGCATCTATCTCAGCTCACGGCAGTATTCTGCCCCTCCACTGCGGACTAGTGTGCCTGAACGGAGCACGGGAAGGACGCTGGAGGAATGCCTTCCTAGCCCACAGCAGAGTCACAGGGTACAAAGAGCTGAGAATGTGGAAGTAAATGAACTTTTAGTACGTGTATAATTGCACAGTTCTCACAAAATCTCAGAAAAAGATCCTTTGAGAGGCTTGTTATTTTTATCTTTGCACATGTGCTCCTGCACTCCAGTTTCTAGCAACTCATGTCCTGGGAAAGAATGCTATTTTGAAAATTACTTCTTAGCTGTTAAAAGAAAATGTTAGAACAAATAATGCTGTTTCACCCCAGCAGTGAACAAATTGGTAACACAGGTCAATTTAATTTTACTGTGGATAATAGTATCATTTTGCCATTTCTTTGCTATGAAACCCTGCATGGCCACTTGAACCTATTTTTAATGATTGAAGGATACTTTTTGAAATGTTTTTGTAAAAGTGTTCTGTTCTTTACTGAGATGCTCAAGTCTACTAATTTGTGAAATATGAAGCTCTTGATATAGTTGCCAAGTCCCCTGTTAGTAGTATAGGCTCCTTTTTAGTGCTCAACTTGATCCTCAGTGTCACGCCAGAGTATGAACTCTGTCAATAAACTGGGTCAGAACATTCTACGTTAGAAGTAATTGTACTTTTTGGCCAATCTGCTCTTAAGGTTGGATTAAAATTTAGTGTTAAGCTATGATTTTAAGAAGCCTATCACTAATGAAAGCCAGCTAAGAGTTTGACACACAAAAGGCTTTATGAAGATTTGTATTTCTGAAATCCACACAAAAAATAATCAAGTTAGTTCAAGAAGTTATGATATTGCATTCATTAATAATTGATCTACTGTTTAAAGTTTAACTTTACACACAACAGCTAGTGAATATTCACTTTTAATACTGAAGAGAAGAGTGCGTTTAAAAGAAAAGTCCTAAGATAAAGTTACTTAGGTGGTAGAACAAAAATTGCTGTCATAATCTGGCACTCTCAGAAGGTGAAATTTTGGACGAATGGATCCAGCATAGGACAGTGTTGAGCCTCCACTATGATGTAATTTTGGAGCAAAATTTTTACTGAAATTTAGAAGAAGGTTCTGACTACCAGCACCATCAGGCTTTGAAACAATCTTTATACGAGAAGAATGGGAGCAAGTAATCTCCTGACAGGTACCACTGGGATGGCTACATGAAATGACCGTAAGATACCATGGCCTGTGGTGGCCTGGAACTGGCAAATCAGGAGATCTCTTCCTGTTCTGTGTTTCTATATAGTTTTACCGCCCCTCCTCGTTCTCACAAATTTTTTATTAGGAGTTTACATTTATGTAAAGCAAATCCAAGGAAATTTTTGGTTTGCTGCTCAATGAAGAGGATAATCTATAGATTTATGATACAGTAAAAACACTTGAACACCTCTTTTGCATTAGCCTTCACGAGAAGATCAACTGCAAGCAGACACAATACTAGCAAAAAGGGATAAGATCTCATTCTGTAAAAAGAAGAGGAAAGGTTACATAGTGCTTAAAAAATATAGATATTCTCAGATCATCCATGCTGATAAACTTAATTCATCTTAGGGGACTTAACTGATTAAAATAGACTCAGAAGGCTTAGTGGTCTTTGAAAAATTATGGAGGATGGATGAGATGCTGGAGGACTGGAAAAGAGCAAATGGATTGCTGTTTTTAAAAGAGGGGGGAAGAGTATATTCTGGGCTATGTGGTTTCACTCTATGCTAAATCCAACACTATTCAAAAATAAAAAAGGAGGTGTGTTTATTAAATTTACAGATGTGACAAACTTGGTGAGACTGTAAGCATCTTGAGGAGTGGGATTAAAATTCAGTTATGTTTCATATAGATTGAAGGGTGGTCTGGGAAAGAGTGATGACTTTGCAATAGGGACAGGTGAAAGGTATTACAGACAGGCAGATGTACCCAACTGCACAAGTATGGAAGGGGATCAATTAATTAAGTAGTAATTATTCAGAGAAAGATCTCAGGGCTAAAGTGGAAAGTGATGAGTTAGCAATGAATATGCCAACAACCTTACACTGTAAAAAAGGCAAATGAGGGAACTGGGATATATGAACAACACTACAACTGACAAGATAGCAAGCACCTTCCTTATGTTCTTTTCAGAATCAGTGGTGGCTCAAGCAAAACTGTGTGCTCAGATTTGAGTGCCATACATGAAGGCAAAGGGATATGTTTAGAAATATTTCAGAGAACGAAGACTGATCTAGAAAATATGATCTATGAGAAAAGACTGAAAAGACTGGGATTGTTTAACTGAAAAAAAAAAAAACCCAGAAAAAGAGAGAGGAAGTACTGAAGAAGGCTTTTATAAGCAGAAAAAGCTGGCACAAGCAGGAGAAAAGAAACTATATTCTTCATTTCATATGGTGAATACAAGCAGGGATAATTCAGTTATACCACAGTAAGAAAGATTTTGTTCCAGCATCAAGGAAAAATTCTATTGGCAAGGATTAGGAACAGACTAGATTTTGGAGTTTGAAGTATTTTACTCAGTATCACTGGGTCTAATTCAGTGTGGACAGAAAAGCTGACACGAGTATGAATTTCAAGAAGAAAAATATTAGACTGCACTGACCTAAGAGTAGGCCTTTGTCTTGTCTGGCCGAAAGAAATGTCAGTTTTTAAAAACAATTTAACTTTCACATTAAGTGAAATGCCTAAACCAGTATTTCAGGCTCCCTGCACTACTTTTTTCCATTTTCTTTTCTTTTCTCAGAGCATTTCATTTCCAAAAAAATGAAACTATTAGTTCTTAATATCCTGAAATCAAAAGGCTTATATAGACTTAGAGGATATGTATGAGCTTTCTTCTGTAGAAGTCAGTCTGCTCTACCTTTGAGAAAACCTTTAGTGATCTGGAGGCTCCCAGAGGCAGAAGAAATACCAGAACTGTCCACATGGGGAACTTACCTTAAATAAGGAAAAGTGCAGGTTTACAGTGCATTAGGCTCGCTGAAGTACTCCCATGTGTGAACACTGCTAAGTGCATGGGACTGTCTTCTGCTTTGAGCCTGTCTTCTGCTTTGAGTCCGACAGATGGACGGATGAAGAGAATGCATACAGATGAATCTAATTTCATTAGACAGCCAAGCTAAAAACAACTGAAAGGAAAATACAGTGACTAGATCCTGAAGTTGCCAAAGATTAAGGGCAATACACAGGAATCAGGAACCACTTCTCTCAAATTGAAATAGAAAGAAAATAGGGGTTTTTTTGGGTGTTAAAAGATAAATGAACCACTGATTAGTGTCACTCCTTGTTAAATCAATAAGGAAAATACTGAATTCCTTTACCATTGTTCACTTGTAAAAGAGAATTTGCACTTAGGCATTTGTGGACTAGAGATAGAACACTAAAGGGATTGTCTGTGACATTTTTAATTAGCACAAAACATAACACATATATAGTTAGCAAAGCTCAGTTATCTTTTAAGTGTTTTTCCTATTTCCGTAAAGGAAGGCTAGAGCCTCAAAAGTACTGCTTTTTGCCTTCTAATAAACAAACTTCAATCTCTTATTCACTGGGTTCAACAGAAGCAGTGTTTAAAAACATTTTAGATATCGAAGGACCAGATATTAGCAAAGCTATTAATCTCATTTAAATTCAACACAGATATTAATGTTTTCCCAAGAAATGAGTTACACCATGTAGCTTCAGTTAACCAAGCACAGGTTTGGGCTTTGTTTTTTTGTTTGATGGCATATTAGGGTTACAGTCACAAATGGCTCTTCTGGGTTTTCAAATATCATGAAGGAAAATTATCATAGCAGGAAAGCAGTAAAACCATAAATTGCTAGAAGTTAGCACAGAGCGTTGCTTCAGCAGGTTGGGCATTATGCCCAATGAGAATGAGTGGCACAGAAATCTACTGCCTGTGATATGTGCTGGCAGCTGAGGGATTTAAGAGAGGCTTTTGAATGCAGCAAGGGGGAAGGCTTGTGCAGGGAGAGGGGACCAACTGAGGATACTGATGCAGGGTATGTAATGAATTACAGATACGCTTCAACTCCTTGTCTCAGGGTGACTTTTACCACCTGCTTACTCAGTATTCTGCCCCTTCACTTTCTCCTGCCACAATAAAAATTCACACTTGCCCCAAAGGAAAATCTTTTTCTGTCAAAGTCCTTGCAGAAAATTGCTCCTGCCACACATGCCTTCTTTCAGAGTCAGCTTCTTTAAACTCCAATTTAAATTAATATATTCTGTAATCAGCAAAATCCACTTCAAATAAACATCTTCCTTAGATCCTAGATTTTTCAACACCTGGATTTTGTCTGCTTTATACATACAGTCTAGATATTTATTAGAGCTTTTGGTCCCTTTCTGGTCATGCCAAGACTCATAATCAGCCTCTGCATCTCACTCTTTCTGTACCATACCTTTCCAGGCAGTTATTTCTCTGTACTGTTTTTCAAGTCCTTTATTTCTCAGCTGGCAAAGTTCTTATATTCCATGAAGAAAATGCCTTTTCTTCTTCTCGTCTGCATCACTACATAATAATTTTGAATCAAGTATTTCAGATCTTCCAATTCTCAATTAAATGAAATAATTACTAGATCTAAGAATGCTCTCTGAAAGCTAAGAAATGATTAGGCAGAGTATATTGAGATTCTCATGTTACTGCAGACAAACAGGTATGCTGTGAAACAAGTTTAAGACTTGTCTTTGTCATGCTCATGAAATACCTTTGTTTCTCTGTGGTTTCTTGCTTTTAGGTGCTAGAGAAATGTAAGAAGCTTTACTGACTTTAGCTGAAAAATCTGCATTTAGGAAAAATGTAGATTTAGAAATTTGAATGTGTCACATTTTCCACATGTACATAATTTCCCATAGACATTATTTCAGCGGTTCATTTTTCATGGGTAGTTTTCACTAAATAAACATATTTCAGCATTCTTTCTACACTTATTTCCAGTTTTTCATGGTTTTATACCATTGTATTAGTAATGCTAAATCACTACTATAATGGAATGAATTGTGTTTATGTTAAAAATGCATTGCTTTTGCCTCTATGAAGAAATTTCATATTTTTAAGAATGTGAATAGGCCTTAAAAAGACATTAAAATACCATTTAAAGTGTAGAACTTGGAGTATAGAATAGAATCCAACCTTTCTTTTCTTTTTGAAAAACTAATGCATTTAATGAAAGGTTTAATTCTTTTTAAAGCTTCTATTTTCCCAACTTTTCAGAGTGGTGTTAGAGCTGCAATGCTGTGAGCTAGTGCTTTATGCAATCCCATTGACACAGCAGCCAGTTAAAATAATGTCCTTTCACTTAACCACATTTAACTGAGATAAAGCAACACAAGATTTAATAGCTTCCAGCAGTGTCCAGTGATGGAGTGGCTAGCCCAGATTGCAGCAGCAGGTCACAGGTTCATTCAAAGGGCATGGTGCACATAAACCCTCTCACATGGTAATGGGCCAAAAGTAGATTTGATATAACTGGATGCAACTACATCAAGTAGTTACGGTTGACTGTGTCAGCCTTGGATTTGGCTGAAAGGTAGAGTAACAGGAAGAGGCCATGTAGGATCTACTCTAGCAGTTTTCAGCAATCCTAATTTAGCTCATGAATGAAAACTGGAATGCAACAGATATCAGCAATATTCCTCTTGCAGAGAAACAAAGGAAGCAGGGAGTTATTTACCAAAAATTAATTACGAGTGGAAGTAACCTTAAAAACTTATTATCTACACATGATTTCACTCAATAGCATGTCCAAAATGAAGGAAGCAATAAGATAAAACATGTAAGATCACAATGTTAAATACCATCACTGATTGTCAAGATACATCATGTAACCAAAATATTGTGACTAGCCACACTCTTTCTTGCTCAGGGCCAATGATAAGGGGGTAAGAAAAAACAGCTAAGTTGTGATTACAAGGCTCAGCAGCTTCTTACAATGCTCAGATTTTTGCCTATGTGATGAATATTTCAGATACATCCTGCGATCTTTACATTCTTCACTGACAAGGAGACAAGATGCATTTTGCATCTGCTAAAGATTTCTGATTGGCACATATGTTGAAAGACTAGCCCAACACTGAAAGACAGAGTGTTCTTCAAAAGCTGTAGCCATGAAATATTTATTCTTTTCTCTTTCATAGAAATGCATTTGATGACTATATGACATAAAGTGCCACTAATAGCTCTGGACAAAATTATATGGCTCTAAAGACTATTAAACTATTATTCTTGGAGGGTGGAAAAGGTTTTATTTGACACATACGATCACAATAGTATTAGCAAGGCTTTGTTTACAACCTACCATGAGAAAATTTTGTACATTATCAAGTGCATTTTGCACTGGTAAATTCAAATCTGACAATCACAAATAGCAACAATGATATTTGTGATATATTTAGTAGGTATTTTATCTCAAAATACTTTGAATGGGATGTTTATTAATTTTTAAAAACTTTAAGTATGCAACTAAGGGCAAGTGAATACTAATGACAGTGTTCAAAACATGTTTTGTTTGTATCCAAGAGTATATGTTTTACAGAGTAAGTCATAGGCAAATGAATCCCCAAACGTTATTTAAATCTCTGAAGTCAGCTGAAAAGCAAAGACACTCATACATACATAATGCCTAGCATGACAACCTGAAAATTATGTGAAAACAAAAAGGCTCCTTTGTAGCAGTCTAACTACAATTTTTTGATAAAAAGACCTAGAAAGCAATGCTGGAGCATAGAAATCATATCATGAATTTTACATGAAAATTTGTAGGACCCTTGTATCTGCAAACATAAAAATACTAAAAACCTTAGAAAAACTTAGAAGCCTGATAAAATACCAAAATATTAACAAGCAAAATGAATACAGTTATGATTGTGTAAACCACATTATCTCGGTGTCCATTTAAAATCATATGTGTTTCATAAACCTCCAGCTACTGCAAGTCCCTCAGTTGTATTTGCCATTGAATTGCTTGTTTCTTATTATTAGTGGTTGAAGAAATGCAGTATAGTCACACAGCGCTTTCTAAAATGGTCTAAAAATGCATTCCTGAAAACATAGTTTATCTTTGTCTTACAAAGGGATAAGTACTGTGTTAAATACTTTCTTTTGCCAAAAGAGCCAGGAGAAGGGTAAAAAAAATCAAGCCAAAGTAAATTACACAGTGGCATCATGCCCAAATCAATCACAGACATCACCTTTTAAATACTGAGCTGAAACTTGCAGACAGTATTTTAATACTCATGAAGAATTTTTGTTGTAGAAAGTCACTTTGCTTAAAAGATCTTTTAATGTACTTAGGCAGTCATTCAAATCTTGCATGTTGAGTGAAGTATACTGCTAATGATGCATATATTTACCTCTTGAAAAAAAGTAAAAGGCTGCATGAGTCTGCAGTTTAAAAATGGCATGCAACAAGGAAAGGCTATGCTACAACATGAATTGACAGCAAATATTGCTTCTTCTTGTTGTCCTCTGAATAGGCTGCTAGATTTGCTGTGAATGTTTTGTGAAAGGGGCAACATTGACTACGGGAATTTGCCACATACTTCTTTCAAAATATCAGGCATATTTTAGGTTACTAAGATTCATATGTAGTTTAATATTCATATTTGAGGAGTAAACATGGATTTTTGTTTGGTTCTACAGACTGGAAATGTACTTTGATGAGCAGTGTAACCAGCAAATTGCATCTATCTATTATCTATCTATCATCTATCTATCATCTATTTATCTATCTATCTATCTATCTATCTATCATCTATCTATCTATCTTTCTATCTATCATCTATCTATCTATCATCATCTATCTATGTATCTATCTATCTATCTATCTATCTATCATCTATCATCTATCTCCATCTATATCGAAATCATCTATATCTATCTATATTATCTACTTATATATCCCTAAATCTATATCATCTATAGCTATAGCTATAGCTATACCTGTACCTATCTTAAGTTGCTTTACTATTTTAATGTGAATTAAATGGCATATTTCAACCACCATCATATTTTTACGTAGAATAATAAAAGCAGCTATTTTCATCTTGCAAGGTGTGAATGTCTTGAACAACTAAACATAGAGGGCTTGCAACCCTGAAAGGGAAAAGCAAAAGACATGGTGAAAAGGATGGACAAGAGAGTCTGCTCAGGAAGTTCCCTGTGAATGAGTGGTAGGGAATACATGTTGACCCTTATGGTTTGTTTTTTCTTTTTCTTTTCTTTTATTTTTTTTTTTTTTGTTTTGTGGGGTTTTTTTTTGTTGTTGTTGTTTTGGTTTTGGTTTTTTTGTTGTTAGTTTTTTGGGGTTTTGTTTTGTTTTGTTTTAAGAGCAAAAAAATGGATTAACAGTATCTGTTAGCTAGCTAAAACAGTGCACCTAGAAGGGAGAACAAGCCATGAAACTTGAGCATCACAAACTGCAAGAGAGGTTTTACTGCAGGAGGTAGGAAGCGGCCAGCTGGCCTAGCACTTGCTTCACCAAGAAACCAAACAGAAGAGTAAACAGTTATGGTTCCATGGTGGGTATGGAGTAATTAGATATTGTATGTTTCCCTGCTGTTCTTTTTGTTTCTGCTTTCAATAAAGTACTCTTGGCTAAGCCATCTGATTCATATTTGCAAGGAGAGAAAATTAGCTGACTGAGCAACAGAAAGACTATTTTAATTTTCCCAATTTTCTGTGTGGGAGTTTGAGTTGCTGTTTATTACTCCTGAAATTTGAGACTGGCTGTTGTTGCTGCTGCTAATCATGCAGCTAAGTGGGTGACAGGGCTGGTCCAAATGCTGGTTGTGAATGATTGCTCCTAACTAACCAGGCAAAATTCAGATAGCGGTATCAACTATGAATCCATGCAAGTACCTGAAAATACCTAGGTAACATGAAATGTCCTTTGATGGCAGAATGATACATCCTGACTTCTGGTGGCTGGTTCCTTTTTTACATATAAACACACATGCTTATTATAATGTCTCATTTGATGGATGTTAAGGTATGTATACTGTAACATTTATTCAATTGCATAATGTATTTACTGCAATTTCTGTATTTACAAGCAATTTCTTATATTGCTTCAGTTCTGTTATTTACTCTAGTAGATGAGCAATGTGGGTGACATTGCAAAGACTCCAAAGTCAATGGAAGATTTTTCATCCCCATTGTCATAACATCAGACATTGCTAAATTGCACAGATGACTCATTTTAGTGGTAACTTCAGGATTCACAGGTGGCAGCAGAAGCACAATACTGGTGAAACATCTGGATTAACAAAAAAGAAAAGAAAGAAATTCTAATTCATGGTGTCATGCTTTAGGCTATAGCAATTTCATAAAATGACTCTAATCTTGGATAAGGAACATTATGCTTCCTACTTGTGTAGAACATTCTGTGCATTGCTTGACTCACACACTCCTCTAGACATCTTTCCCCATGTTTGTTTTGCACTGTGTGCTGGATGAAAACCACATGGCAGAAACTCGATGCAGTGAAGTAGACATTGTGCTCACTGATGTAGGAAGCACTTCCTAGCAGCCAAAGAAATCCACTGCTGTATGTATATTAAGGGGACATTGCTTCAGCTGTTGTCAAAGGCTCTGTGTATCACCAGCAATTAAAACAGCCCAACAGAAGGAAAACTGCATAGTCAAACTATTGGTGCTCATGTCCTAATGTCCACATTAGGCATTTCATGAAGAGGCAATTCTCAGAACTAGAGGCAGATTAGTTCCAATCTCCAATTCACTAGGGGTGCCTCAGGTGCATTTTGCTGAATCTTCTGGCTCAGTTTTAATTCATTTCAGGCACACTGAATAGATACTGAACAGGAACCAAATGTGACCAGTGGGCAGGACTGATCAGGAGTCATAATTGAAAAGCACACATCCCGATCCCAACAAAAGCATTAATATAAACACCCTCAAAGAAGGGCCTCTATAATGATCTCCCTTAATTTTCACTGCTTTTGCTCACTTGGTGTGCAAGATTAATAATACTTTTCTTCTTTATGATATTATGCCTAAAAATATTTATATAGATTTTTCATTGAATAATCTATCCATGATTACCTCTGGACTGCATGAATGAAAAATTTTTCCTGTGTCTAGTTAGAATACAGGACTGAACATATTATTAAAGTGCAGCTGTGTGATTTCTGAGTAGCTTGATGGAGACTGGCCAGAATGCAGGAAACCACTGCTTACTTTCAGGTGAATTTAATTTTTCAAGCCCTTATTCACATTTCATTCAGGTCAAAAAAAGGTCTCCAGTAAGATTTAAGTAGGGATATTTTTATTTATAAAAAATTCATTTTTCACTCAGTTCACCTCTTTGGCTCACTCAAAACATTAGGCCAAGCTCTGTAGGAGAGGAGTGTCTGTCTCATATTTTCTGCATATTCTATCTGACATACCAGAACAGTGAGATCCACAACTCATTCCTGGGCATCCTCCTTCCTGAGGTGTTCTAACCACAGACAGTGAGACAGAACATGTGCTTTGCATTTAATGTTTCACATTTAATGTCTCGTAATGTGACAGAACTTAGGTTTACCACATAACTGTCTTACTTGGGCACCAGAGCACACAATGTCAGCAGACAGAATTTTGACTAAGCAAAGTTGGTCTGTATGAGGAGATCAACACCACAGAATAGAAAGGCTAGTCACCTATTTCTGTGATGTATCTAAAAAAAATGTATTTTTGAGTCACAGCAGTCTTACTTCTGAGAAAATTGCAAGGTTCTTTGATTCTTTTGCTTGCTGTGCTCATGAAGCCAGAAATACTCTGTCAGTACCCAAACTTTTGTCTCCTTCTTCCCTAATGAAGGACTTCCTTTCTTTTCTTCTTTTGCCTTTCTTTTTTTGATACCACTAAATAACATCCTACTGGCCACAAGAAAGGCATATGCAAATTGACTGGGATTCATCCAATTGTATGATTATACACAGTTTTTGCTTTGGGAGAAACCTACCATTGCTTACTTTGTAAAGGGCATGCTCTTAATAATATCTAACTAACATTCTCCTCTTTCATAGAGGAATAATGGTTTATAATCTAAGTCTCAGTTAATATTTATTGTGACTGATACCATATTAGTGATAAAATCGGTAAGTCACTGCTTTTAAAGACAGCTACCCTTACTGAATATTCCTTCTACATGAAATGAATAGTGACAACCAAGTCCCCAGGGCATTGCAAAGAGCCTCCAGAATTTCCTCCAGTCTCTTAAATACTTTCTTATTTTCCTTTCTGTTCTTTTTGGCAGGGATTTATTAGGTGAAAAGAGCTGTCATGAAATCATAACTGTGTTTATGATGGAAATGTCTTTTCAAAGATGTTCATAAAGCTCTAGACGTATCTGCTATTACCTTGATTTTTGCTCTTTCCATAGACATATCCCCTTGATTTTGGACCTTTTTTTTTTACTTTAGATTTAAGAATCTGTTTTACTTCACAGGAGAACAAGAAGAATGGGGTTATGTACCTCAAAATTAATTCTCGTAATTCAGCTAAGAATAAATCCATTAATTGCATTGAAGATGATTTTGAGCATCAAAGCCCCAGAGTGGTATGGAAGCTTACTTAAAGTGAGCATAGGCAAAGATGCAATAGTGAAAATGCTCAAATATCTTTAGTATCTGTCTACGACTACAGACTAAGCCTCTGATATAGTGATTTTCTTTATTCCAGTTCAAGGATGATACATGTATGGCTCAGGATGGCAAATTCTTCACCCAGAAACAGGAAAGACATTTTCTAGCAACTTGGAAGGGAAAAGAATAGCTTTGAGTTCCTTATGAACCTCATTATTAAAGTGTAGTAAAAGTCCAATTAAACCTTGAAATGAATAAGATTTTCATGTAAATTTAAAAGCATTTTTCCATCTGATTGGCATACTTTTTTCTTGATTTAAACTTGTAATAGCGATCTTTATACAACAGCTGAGTTTTTCGTAAGTCTACTGGTATTTTGGGCTTCTTCATAGACAATGACCCGAGTTTCAGAATAGTTCCCTCCCCCCAAAAAAACCAAAGAAAACCCAACCCAAACAACCACCCAAAACCAACAAAAAACTCTACCAAACCAAAAAAGTGTTTCCTTCAAACTCTGTTCTCAGATTTGTTCTCAGAAACCTCCAAAAAAGCAAAACTTGGAAGTGAATATATATAATTTTTGATGATCATAGATTTTCTGTACCCAGTACAATGAGCTAGATATCTCATGACTGTTTATATTGCTGAATGCTATAATGAACTGTTTCAGTGCCTTTCTTCGTCTCTGTCAGATAGCAGGTTAGCCACGGAGCCAAAGGAGAGTTAAAAAAATGGTGAGAACATACATGAAGAATAGATTCTGCAACTCTCTAATTACACAGGAAGGTTATACTGAGCTTTTCAGAAAAGAGCTACTCCATAAGAAGATTTGCAAAGGAGATATTTCAATTAAAATTTTTACTTCATTTATATTATAGAAAATTTGAAAACAAATTCATTTCGTATCATCTATGTAGAAATTTTAGCTCCAGTGACCAAAACTAAAGCTATGTATGAAAACAATACTCATTATTAAAGACAAAATATGAATAATTTATGGAGAAAAAGGACTGATAAGCTTCTAACAGATTAGCAACTTTCTCTCTTGTACATTTTCTGCACTTTTGTACCTTTTTCCTAATACAAGCTGCTAAAGAGAAAGGAATTTTGGTATCTGTTAAATTGAAATAGCATCATCTTCCTTAAAAAAAAAAAAAAGAGTTTTTCTCCAAAACTAATTCTAAAGATCAGCTGGAGAGGGTCCACAGCAGCTGAATTCAAGTAGCAAGTAAGAAGAAAATGAGGCCTTAAGCCCCCCTAACCTCCATTTAAAAGAAAATCTTTCCATGGGGTATTTATTCATTGTTTCATATGTAGATAATCCTTTGCAAATGGCAAAGAACTAGAAATTAGAAAAATAGTAAGCAATAATACCACTGGGAGTCATTTACTTGGGGTTCACTTACCTAAAATTACTACAATTATTAAATATGTTGGAAAGAAATAATGAAACACTACATTACCTCCACAAAAATGTACAAATCATATTTCCTCTTATAGAAATTGTTTGAGAGATATAAAAGACTATTATGTCACGATTCAGCAACAATTTCCTTGCAATTTAATAGCAAATTAGATTCACACACTATCATTTATTGCCAAATGGATAGGAAAAAAAAATTCTCTGTGTCCAGGGAGAGATTTTGCATTTGGCACATTTGCTGGTTTTTAAATTAATGTGTTTTGGCAATAGTTTTTCTATGAGTATGTGAGTGCACAGTGATCTTCTGACTACTCTGGACTGTCTGAGGCCATGTGGGCTTGCAATGTTTCCATCACAGCAGATGATGCCCAACAAGGTTGCAATGCTCTTCAGAAGAAGTTTTTTAGGAAGTGTTGTGCTATACTAAAGATCTTTGATTCATGCTGCCAACTGGGGACACTGATATGAAATAAACTGTGCCTGATGATCAGTCAGTGACCATTTCCATAACCATCAGTAATTCATCAAGGTAGTAATCCTGATGTCACATACCTTGGATAACTGATAGACAGAAATACATGCTGTGATTTCAAAATTAGTTTCCAAGAATATTCCTTATGCATAATCTGCATATGGATTCACAAGTAAAATAACCTACACCAAACTCTGAGAAAATAATGATCAGCCAGAACCGCAAACTTTTGACAAAAATTTTCCCTAGGAAAAGGTGGAATTTTCATTGGAACATTTAAATGAAAATTTTCTCATCAGATGGTTCATCATAATTTGCCAGTATGGTCTGAAACAAAATAACTTGCTGGGTAAAGCAATCTGTCAAGGAAACCCATATTAACTCCACTAGACCCTTTGAAAATATGTCTATTTCTTCTTCATGTGTTATTAAATATCAACCATAGCTCACTGATTTTTTTGTTTGCTTTTTGTTTTGTTAGCACTAGGGAAAGATGCCATATATAAAAGCACACAGTATTTGAAAAATGTTCTCTAATGACTTGGCTTTTTCTATACAAAAACATTAATGGCAAAATGATCCCTAAACAGTTACCTTTATGTCGGGCATAAGTAAAAGGCTAAAATACATACATATACAACATGGACATCAACTAAGTCAGAAAGTACTCTTTTTGGTATTCACAACATCTAATTCATGCATTTAACTTCAGGTTTCTAAACTGGGAGCCAAGTTCTGCAGGCAGCATAGAAAGAGACAGGCTGTGCCACCACACAGTGTAGAGTCTGAGCACTGGAATCAGCTCCTAGAGCAGCCTCCCTCTCTGCACTGACTATGGAGAGCTTGGTGAGACTAACTTACACACACACCTTAAATTAGATACCTAAAGCAGATGGACTGAACACCTGTCTTTGTTTTCCACAGAATTTTTATGATATTTGGCTTTGTAGAAGGTCTTTTGCAATAGCAGAGGATTCTGCTGACCTGAACAAAGCACTAAAAATATTGTAACAGTGACCCTATGTAGCCAAGCTCATCCCCAGAATTGTCTTTCTCTCTTTTTCATTTTCAGTACCCAAATGGCAGGTTCACATTTAATATAAAAAAGTATCTTGCTTTGATCTGCAGTTTCTGAGCTGCTCCATTTCCACAAAATATATACCATTCTGTGGGCTCAATTTCAATGCACTATTCAAAAACTTTGGCATAAAATCGAAATTAAAGAAAAATGAATGCTTTTTCTGGACTTAAAGCAATGGGAAAATAGACAGATACTATAAAGCAATTTTCTCAAATACTTTCTGGCTAAAATGAGGAAAACTTTTCTATGATTTTACTTAAGAGTTGCAAGGTTTTAAACAAATAGGTAGGTTTACAAATATAAATAGATTTTTAATATTTCTTACAGTTGCAAGAAACACATTTACAATAATTCTATATACAGACTCACCTATATCACGCCTTTTTCATACTGTATAAATTCAGTTACATTTTTTGGCTCACTCATATAGCTACCTCAAGAGACCCAAATGATACGAAAAGGGAAATGGCAATTTGGAAGGCACAGGACATAACAAGTATAGACACAAAGGCTGAAAACTTATAAAAGGTAAACAAGTTATACAAGAGCAGAAAAAAAGTTGTATTACTTTGTTCTGCCTGTCTCCAGATAACAAAAGGAAGAACCAGTTTTCAGGTCATGGGTAGAAGTAGGTGGGTAACCACACCAGTGCAGGGAGGCAGCCTGTATTCCAGTAATAGAATTCAGTTGCATAAAAGAAAGCTTTTCATGATTTGAATTTTGTTCAGGGTTCCCACATGATAAAATTCTACAGAAAATTCAGCAATTTTTCCAGCAATTAAACAAGTGAACCAGTCACCATGCAACTTGAGGATTTGACATTTGGAAGGCATTTTGGCAGGGAGTGGTTGTACACTCAGGGTGATGGGTGCAGATGGGGTCAACTACATTTCCTGGAGGGGGAAATGTTATAGAGTTTAACAAGAATACAAAGATGGGCTCTCCTAGCAATTAATAGAGAATTTCAAAATTGCTGTAATAAAAACAGATAGTCCTCTGTGTAAAGGAAACAGAACTGTACACTTCTGTTAAGAGCAGCACCAATCTTATCTGGATGTTTTCATTGGTGAGGGTGGAGATTTTTTAATGAAAAAAAACACAAATTATGTACTTCATGTATGCCTGAAATGGGCAGTCAGTTGGGTGAGATGACCATTGTAGATTACTTCAAATTGAAATGAAATATTCTATTATATTCTCTCACATTTTTGTAAAATGGAAGGAGCTGCAATGTTCTGCAAATGACTTCAGTGCTGCCACTGGTGAAGTGCTCTTCACTGAACATTCTGTAGTATTCCAGGAGTTTTAGTGTACTTCATCTTTCTAAGCTCTTACACAGCTTCATAAAGCTCTATTTAAATTGGTTGACCTCTGTACTAGATCTCCAGATAATGACCTGCACAGCCAAAAGGTCCCAAACGTTCATAACAACCTGCCTCTCTTTCAGGGACTATTTATTTCACACAACTCTTCCTGGGAATCTTTTACTTATTTATTTCAGTTGGCCTTTAGACTACTTACCCCTTTTGGGATGAGGTTATTGATAACAAAATTTAACACAGACTTTTTTTAAAAAGGGAATGTATTGTTTCTATTAAAGATTAAAGTTGCTCTGTCAATGATTTTGTACTGCTTGGAAATGAAAAAGACATTTACTGCTGACTATTAAAGTAAAGAAGCCTATGATTTAATAAAGACATAACAAATGTCTCTTCTTTATGACAGAAAAAAATTCTTCTCTAATGTCTTGTGATCTGGGCTGGAACTGAATTTCTGTGACAAATGCACACTCATTATCTGCAGAGATTAGAGACATACTTAAATCAAAAACACTCAATGTCTATGCATTGGTTTTGCATACCAGTGTGTTGACCCCTCTGAGAGACTGAAAGGTTTTGAACTTCAGCACTGTCACTTGAACAATAATTTAAGATTCCAATAATGTCAAGCTTATCAGATGAACAGGAAAAGCTTGATGTGAGCCCTTGGGTAAGGTGAATAATAGAGACATGAAATTGTTGAAGGAGAAGAGCTTCAAGCCACAAGAAGAACAGATAAATAAATGTGATTGTTTAGGGAACAAAAAGATCAGCCAAGGCTGGTGCAGAATTTTGAAAAAGACCAAACTAAAACATAGATGCTATGTCAGTCTTGTAAACTCTGGGTGCATTTTTCAGTGATAAATAGAATAAATCCCCACACAAAAGTATCACAATGCTCTTTTACTCAACTAGCCTAGCCAACTTTTTTTTTAAGGTAGTGCTAAAAAATATTCTGTTTGCTCCTGTTTCACATGAAGTTATGCTGAAGAGAGGACTTAAGACAGGAGGTTTCAAACTAATCTCCAAACACTTATTTTTTAAAAAACACAACACTGATAAACTGAAACTCCAACAGAAAAAAAATTCAAAAGCATCCTTTTTGTAACTTGGCTTTAATATAATAAAATCGACCATATATACTTGAAATGCCTAGAAGTCTAATTTTCTCTGGAGAAAAAGACTGAAATATCAGACATTTGTGAGAAAATGCAAGAGCTAATAAAATGTTGAGATAAACTGCAACATTTATATATAGAACCAAGAAAAGCTGAGGGTGGTTTCCTAATGCTTCAGGTTTGAAAGTTTGTTTCTTTTAAAAAGCCATGCAAAGCTGCAGAAATAATCCTCTACATCCATCAACTGGTCTGATTAATCTCCTAGAGAAATTTCAATAACGATTCACAGAAACTTCAGGCAATATCTGTGTAATATCATACAGGAAGGTCTGGAAGAAGAGAGAATACATCATTTTCAAGGATGACACCATGTTCCATTAGTCTGAGTTTGGCTTGACTTTTTAAGTGGCTTTTAAAAATATTTTTGAATTTTTAAACACATTAGAGAAAAACCACAATGCTTTTCAGATGGTAAGTATGTAAAGCATATTTTTCTGTAGCATAATTGAAACCTAATTAATCTTTTCCCCTAGAGATCTTTTAGAGTTGAGGGTAGTGACTGTCTCAGGAAGAGGACTCAGTAACAAGAGGCATTTCCATTTACAAATATTTCCTCTGGAGCATCAAAGGAATGTTTGGAAATACATTGCAACAACTTGACTTAAATGTTTTGATTATGCTTTGCGCATGCCATTTAACCTTGCAGTACCTCCATTTCCACATATATGAGAAAAAGAAAATAATATTTACTTAATATGCTCACATGGCTTTTGCAAAAATATATTAATTAGTACTTGAGCTGTACTTGAGAAGTATTATATACTATCTCAACTGAAATTTTCATGAAATCCTGAACACTGCCTTGGGAAATAATGCCAAAGTTTTTTTCATTGGCTCTTAATAAGATGTCACATTCATATGAAAATGATATGTGAACATATTTTACTGGGAAGAAGGGAATTAAATCATCTTTTTATTTGTCTCTAGCCCTTAATAATGTTACAAATTTATATGAGAATAATATATGAAGAAATGTTATTTGAGAGCAGAAATTAAAGTGTAAGAGTATCTTTCAGAGAATGAATTAAAAGCCGTATTTATCTGGCAGCAGAACCTGTGCATAGGACAAGCAGTGTATTTAGATACTACTAATGCATCTATTTTGCTATCAGTTCAATCATATTACACATTATTAGTCAAGAGATTAAACTCTCTGTGTCATAGCTAATTCCTTCCTGCTTCAGTTTGCTCTGTGCTGCATTTGAATTTTCTAGTCGCACAGAAAAGGACTAAGAAATCTACTTCAAACTTGGTTTTGGATGTGTTATACAAAACCCCAATACCAGTGGCTGTGAACACCTTTCCTTCAAGCCCAAAAAGGCATTGCTTTTAGATTTGTATTGAATCTAAAAATAGATTTCTATTGGAAGAAGTGGAAAGGAGGTTATCCTACTATCATGCTTTATGAAAAACACAGGTAAGACCAGTACATGCTTTATACATCTATATCTGTGAACATGGACAGAATTTATCTCCAGAATGTAAATATGGGAGGTTGTATCTGCCAAGCATTTTGTCACATTGTCAGTTAAAAATTTGTAAATAAGCCAGCAAATCTGAAGATGAAAGGATAAAATGCATCAACTTTCACAATATTTTTCTAATAACATATAAACTGTATAATAACAAAGGTCTGTAAATAATAAATTAATAAATAATAACTGTAAAATAACAAAAGTTAGTGCTGAAAAAATAGGAAAATGATATTTCCATCTAAGATAGAAAATAATGTCCCTTAGAAATTCGAAATTATTTTCTACATAGATTTTTCTTCTATGACTCACTTTCACCTTTCGTAACTTTCAATTTGTCTGATGACAGGGTTTGATTTAAAATTTAGAAATAAATGTTGAACTGTAAAATTACTTATTTTGATATTGTGGCAATACTCGCCAGCAATGCTTTTGGCCTACTTTTTCCTGTTTTAATCTTTTTGCCTCCAGAGAACATATTTTGCATGTCTTAATTTAATTTATTTATTGTTTTGGTTTGTGGGGTTAGGTTTTTTTGGTGGGGGGGCATGTTTTGGGTTTTTTCCTTTGCTTGTTTTGATTTTTCAATGTAAATTATTATCATGACAAAGCATTCAGTTTCTTTAGAAAAAAAAGGTCTAAATTACTTTTATTTTCAATCTATTTGTAGCCACAAGAAGGTGTTTGGATCACTCAAATGTTGTTCTCCAAATACAAAAGCAGGTAAGAAAATCTCATAATATCCACTTGTGTACCTCTATTACTTGAAGATCAGTGTTCAATAGCACTGGTCCTTACAGGAATTTATACATATTTTAAACAAACATGGAAACACATAAAAAGTGTTATGTGTATATTGCAAATAATTTCATTAAAACATACATATATTTCTTTTAGCATGGCAAGGAGTACTTGTTAAGTCACAGGTACATAATTTTCATATCTCTCTAGGTACTCAAGAACTCCAAATTATCAAAATTACTCTTCTCACATCACATACAACACTTCCTGCCTCAGTGCTTTCAACTGGTAGGCATCTGCTCTTGGGTAACACTCAAGCAGCAAAATCTGCTTGCAGAGAAATATGGCACATCTCAGAGGCCTTCCCTGTTTTTGACATGGTTTTTACACTCATGTCTTCCTTCAATAGTCTTCTGGACTTGCTCCACAAGCCAGCAAGTTGTGGGGACTCAATTGCATATCTTAATCATGACTGCTTTAAGGATCTATTCACATGAAAATATTAACTCAATAACTGAGAAAGAAATGACTGCAGGACTGTTCCTAAAAACGAAATGTCTAAGTGAGGAAAAGTTAAGTATTTTTAAACTTAAAGGTAATCTTATTATAGATACTATTTGATTCACAATGAAGTCAATAGAAGTCTTCTGAATAATTCTCAAAGAAATAAATGGCATTTGATGTGGCCTTTTTTCCCAAAAGCTACTAAAATATCCATGTATTTATCTTTAAACAAATTATTTAGATGAGAACACCTAATTACAGGGCACTGTTCTTTAATTTATGTCTTATGTAACCTGCCATTTTGCATAACATAATAAAGCTTGTCTATGTAGTTTTGTATTGACTGTCTTGTTAAAGGTACAGGAAGAACTAATGAGACTGCCTAGGACTGACAGGTGAAGTTCTAAGAAGACTGGTTTAGTCTTTTATCTACCTGAGATGTCTAACCAGGAATAAAAGGCGCTTTACTGCATGATGGGGACTTTTTTCCCCACATTTTTTCAGATGTCATCCTGAAATAAACATGCCAAAACTCTGCTTTGCTGACTGCGTCATCAGAGCTTGCAAACGCTAGCACTTCTCTGACAGGCATTGTGAATCACAGTTATTTTTTCTCCCAATGTCTACGAGGTCTGCCACCTGAACTGGCATAGTCTGTAAGTGCCATCAACTTCTCCTCAGGGCTTACAAGCTATATTTGCTCTTTCAGAAGAATCTGAAAATGTTGTGAACCATAACTATGTTTCTGAGAGAACTTACAAGTTCTGCCATCTGTGCCTGCAGTGCTTCAGAGCATCATAATATGGATATGGAGATATTTTCATCATGGGGTTTACGATCTCTACCAGCTGCATCAGCAGAGATTGTTAGTGCTGTGAACCACAACCATTTATCTCTCAGCACAGATGCCTGCTTTACTTTTTCATTAATGGTCTATATCTGTTTTGACCACTGTTATATAGACGTGTACATTTTTCAGCAAAAAGGAAAGCAAACAACCAAAAGAGTCCTTTAAAACAGATCTTTAATCACTGCAGATCTGGAGAAATTTCTAAATATTTACATAAGTTTACCTATGCCTTGTTAAGACCAGGAATTTATTGCAAATGCAATTATTGTGATAGCCATATGACTTGTAAACCTTTCTGTAGTCTGACACAGCTGCAGCTCTTGCTGCTATTTACAGATTTTGATAAAGTATTTCCTTTTATAAATACGATATTAATTCTCTTTATGCTGTCCTGGCATCTTCCAGTTATCTTTGGTTTAGACCACATCACAAAAAAAACCTGCCTGTATGAAGGAAACGTTTGCTCTCGTTGGCTGTCATGAAGGAGTTTTGGCACATGGTAATACATCACTATTTTCCCTCCATTGGCCCTGGGAAAGAAATGTGCTAGGTGTCTATGAAGAATAACAGCAAATCCAGATGGGTACAACGAGGGCTCCGTGTGTCAGAGGGGAATGTAGAGAGGAGCTCTATCTTCTCCATATGTTGACAGAGAAAGAAGCCACTGACATGCCAAGAAGCTCTTGACTGGCTGTCTAAATGGGGAAGCCAAGGATATAAAGGAAAGAAGTTTGAGATTTTACTACTGATGTCATCATGTACCTGTTGCATTTCAATACACCAGTATGGGAAGTGTAAAGATCTGAAAAGTCTAGAAGAAAAATTCCTATAAATTAACAACTAACGAACTTTCAAATTACAACTTTGAAGATACTGGTCTTATATATCTATAATTCTGTACCTGTGTTTGTACACAAGCCTGACCTGACACAGTTAGACTCAATTTAATTTTACTGTGATGAAATGCCAAACCAGAAATAGTTTGTGGATGCATAGAGTTTTGAGGGAAAGGCCTTATTTCTTATCAGCCCCATGGAGACTTGTGTGGTACTTGGGATTCTGCAGATCTTGCTTTCGGGGCTGTCTGGCTGTATTGGTTGCCCATAGTTGGGGACACAAAGAACCCCAAAGCCCCCTGGTAGAGAATCTGGCACTTGGTGAATCCACAAAACAACTAAATCTGCCTCCTACTAATCCCAGCTTTCAGACCAACTTTAAGTTTCCTTTATAACATGGGTTTTGGAAATCAATGAACAGACTGATTTTGGAAAGACATTTGCTTAGGTTGAAGGCAAGCATGTTTGATTTCCATTATAAATGCAGAGGTTTCAAAACTGAAAACACTAAAGATGGTTTTCATGATTTAAAAAATTGTATCCAAAAATCACTTACAGGTTATGCTATTGATGAAATTACAGAGGAAACACAAAATTTCTAGATGACACTAGGTCTTACTTTTTTTCTTTGCTGAACATGAATAAAAATCCTAGAATTTTTAGCATTTCAGATATAATATCTAAATCATGGAAAGCAGTAAAACTTTCTAAGGTCAACTACTGCTAATCAGCTAATATCTATCTTACCTTTTAAAAAATTATTGTAGCTTTGGATCAGTGTTGAAAAACTACATATGCTAAATTTTATACTAAAGGCAAATACTCAAAGGGAAAACAGGGGTATCAATACTTTACACTCTCTTATATGCTGATTCTACTATAATATTTACTGAGTAGTCATTAGTGCCTTGATCCACATCCTCAGGAGCCTTCAAAACTTAAGTTCTACTCCCCGTTTGCAATGTACCAGTAAGATACTTGACACTTTGTTCCTTGCTGCCATTAATATTTTAGCAAACCTGACATATATTTACATACATATTTTCCATGTCAAATCCCCTTATTAGTACTTTCAAAATTCTATTTTTGTAGCTGTACTGCTTCTGCATTTTTTTCTGCATTTTAAGAAAAGGAATTCCAGAAGTTTTGAAGTAAACTAATTTGAAAATTTGAATTGGTGGTTGTTGATTTTTCACGCTTTTCTATTGCATATGTTAACTGAGCACACAAAATTTTCAAGTTTTAAAAAGATTTGGAGGGACGAGTATGTGCTCCTCAGACTAATACTAAATATTCCCTTTTCTGAATCAGTGCACAGCCCTGGGGAAGACAAAATCAAGGCCAAAATAAATGAGGAACTGCACCTGCTTCTTGGAAGTAGGTGGTATTTAAGCTGAATTTAATCTTGATATTTACATACAGAGAGACAGCACACTGGCAAAGAATCCACATGAACGTGGTCCAGGTAGCTACAATTAGGGGATCATTACTAAACCAAATTATTTTCATGAATAAGTGCATCTGGCCATTATGCCATTGTTTGGAAACCTGTGGTCAAATCTGTAAGCAAACTGGCGGGAAACCTGTAAATTGCTAAAAAAACCCCCCCTTCATCCTAATTGACTATGTGTTGGGCTGACTGTATGGTTTTCCTTTTTTTCCTAATATGAATATGACAACTTTTAGAGGGCTTATTGATCCCCAATACTTAACTGTTAGGTCATATGAATAGCAAATGAAATATGATATAAAATATGCAAAATAATAGTACATTAGCCTAAACAACACTAATAAATTGCAAAGCTTAGCATGAAATTGAAAATCACTAATGGAGCACTGCGCAGTTTGTTGAAGCAATGAGCAGTCAAAGAATCATACATAATGTAACAGTACAATTGCTAACAGCAGGTTCATAGAAGACAATTTAAACTTATTTTTTATGGACAAGAGGAATTGATCTTTGAAGCGGTTCCTAAGGAGATTCCACTTAGCCCGAACAGCATCTTGGGATTGAGTTCTGGTCTATCCCTTGCATCAAATACATATTTATGAGCTTCCAGAAAACACTGATTTAAATTACACATGAGATTATGGTTTACGAACTTAAACCAGAAGAGGTAAAAATATTAGACATGTGGAACTAACACCTGAAACTTGTTTTGAATTCAACGGTTATGACAGTCCTGCAGGTTCCACTGAAAGATAGGTCATATGTAATGAGTTCCACTTCTTAAAATTCTTGGGAGTTACAAATATTTAAAACTATGAACACAAGGGATAAATAGCTTTCAAAATCATAATATGCCAGATGATAGTCTATTTTCTCAAGGCCATCTACAGGAAAAATCAACTTATGTTTAATGTAGTTGGTATCAAATGCACTTTTTCAAGGAGCAAGACTGCTTGACAAAATGCAAGTCTTTACTATGCACTGATAGGAAAAGTTCTCACATTTGTGAACATTCAGGGGGAAATTTATATCATATTCATTTTTTCTTTTCGCAGCATTTTTCCCAATGAAATATTAAATTTTATGTTGTCTTGCAAAATAAGTCAAACCGGTTTTATAAAATTTAGCAGTACCATAAGATCTGATGTATTTTAAGTACATTTACATTAAGAACTGTGCTCAGACTGGACCAGCGTTGCAAGCCTCAATATTTATACATAGTGCTCTGTGTATATCTGTGTCTGGAATATTCTCATCTGATTCTGTTTTAACATATAAATGAGGCAGGCTAATTTAGAGTTAATCTAGATCTTCCAGCTCATTGCTGCTTCCTCCCACAAGCCTTAAAAATGGTCACGTGGAAGTATTAGACAAACTTTAAGACACAAAAAGGTGGAAATAGTTTTTCTTAAATCGCAGAAGAAAATATACCTAAAGAAAGACTATGGCTTGTCTTGAAAAGAAGAACATGGGAAATTGTCAGGTTCATCAGCAGCATTTAAAAATCATCACTTACTTCGAAGAGCTGAGCAAAACCAAAACTTTGATCCAACAATTTTCTTAGTCTAAAAAAGGCTGAATTCTCAGTAGCTCAGTTGTGAGTGCAGAATGCTTTCATGGGAGAAGCATGCTTACTAGAACCTGTACCATAACCTAGAATATTTGCATGCAAAAGAACAGAATAGTGGAAGACCTGTGTCTCCTGTCACTGCTAGGCTTAGGATAAGAAGTAAACAACAAAAAGTGCAGTAAGGGCACATATGTATTACTTCAGATTTTCTGTGTGTTTTAGTATAATTCCATGGCCCTCTGAAAATATCCAATAACAGTAACTATATATCAAATATTGCTATTTAGCAATCTCCAATTGATATTTTGCTTTGTTCTCCTTGTAGTTTTCATCATAAAGACACGAGCCATCACCAGCTTACTGGTTTAGGATAGATATGAATACCAGATAATGCAATAAATCTGGCAAGTAAAGCAGTAATAAAGAACCCATGGGGAAAAAAATTAAATCTAAGTCTAAACCTCAGTTTGTTGTTTAGGAAGGACAGGACCCTGAGGCTATTTTAACTGTGAAAGAGTGAGCCTTCCCTCCTTCCCCTTCCTCTGAGTCTCAGTCTCTCTCTGTTCCCTTCTGCTCTGTTTTTGGTCAAAATTGTCAGAATCCACGAACAAAAAGAACTGCTAGCATATGAAAAATCCCACTCCTGAGTAACTGCTTTTTTTAATTCACTCTGTACTGGTGTTGTATAGGCTTACTGATATAGCCCCCTGCTTAATAAAAGATGGATTCCCAAATTTGTGTCACAATTAAGTATACAAGATATTCTGTTTGAGCTGCAGTATATTTCGAGAGAGTAGTACAAGTAATAAAAAATTATTTCATATATTAGTATATGTAAATACAACAAACGTATGCTATATTATTTTATACACAGAAGCCCTCTTGACCACTAGGAAAGCTCTGAAGATCATAAAAATAGAATAAATATTATCCTTTAGAGAACTTTGAGAACATTTACTTGGTACACCCAAACTTATGTTGATTCAGTATGACAAATCATACTTCTAAGAGATTTTTCTTTCTTTTTGAAATGTATTTTACTCCTGTGAAAGGTGCCAAATGGATGTCCCTCAAATCCTTAGCCTTGCATTGTTCTCATTAGAAAAAAGCTACCCCAATTTCCCACTAGCGTACATAATTGCTGCCATTGAACTACTATTTGTGACAGTAAGACAACAGTGTAGCCTGTATACCCCATTCAGTGCTCACTGTTTGTACCAATAGTGCAAGCTAGAGTGCCATTTGGTGCATTAGCTTTTGTGGATATAAAACCTGTCAATTAGGAAGTGAATTAAGTAATTCACACAATAATCATCACAGAACAAGCCTCAGTCCCTGCTAAGCTGAGCTATTTTCAACCTGGCAAATCAGAGCTTCTGCTCTAGAGCTGTGTGCCATATAGATATCCCAAATTTGTTCATCTGATGATACATTTGTATTTACTGCAGCATTAAAACAGGATGGATCCAGATCTCATTACTTTACCATTTCACTGGTGTGACACTCATGGTTGCAGGTAATGAACAAACACAATACACAATAAAAGCAACCATCAAGATATCAGTTTTCTTCATTACATAACCTTGGAAAAGGTTAATTAGTTTACATTAAACTTGCCAATTTTAGCTGAATATAAACATATACAGAATGTGTTCAAGACAGCATTTTTAAACTTGTAACAAACAACTAGAAACTGATGGTTTTGGTTATTAGAAGGACCTGACTTTGTCCATCCTTAGAGTTGTTTTTCAATGGTATGCTGGAGCCACATTATTATCATAATACTGTAATCATCACGACAATAATGACTTTGCTGAAACCTAAATGTGTGAAATTAAGCCATTAACAACTGTAAATATGTCCCACAATAAAGTCAATGAAAGGTCATTACACTATGTACAAGAAGGATGTTGCATTCAGATGATACACAGTTGTATTGCATCTGTACTCTGGCTGCTTTGGTGACTTCACAAAGAAGGAATGATCACAACAAAGCGTTTATATCATAATAAAGCTATTATACTGTAGGAAAGAAAACCTACACCAGCTTTTACTTACAATCAAACTACTGAGCCTATTCACTCTTTTAAGGAAAGGTGACATTACAGACAATTTGGTGTCACTGCAGTGTCAAGTACAGATATGTTTATATGTTAATTAAATCCACTTGGATCCTCATACAAAATCAGAACAGGATATTTTATTAAAATGTCAGCACTTCCAAATTGGAAAAAAGTAAACTCTGGAGGTAGTGAGGCAGACTTTTGGTCTGTAAGTGCTTATCTGCACTGTATGCAATTTTGCTTTTGGTTCTAAATAAAGCCAAAAAGTACAAAAAAGAATAAAATGCCATACAAGTAAGAAGAAATGGCATTCTAAGCATCATGTAAATTTCAGGAGTAGATATAACTCTACAGAGAATTATAATCTGTTTTTGTTTTACCATTACAGTCTTTCTTTCTTTGGGAGAGACAGGGCAATAGATGCAGAATGTGTTCTATTCAACATAAAATACCATAAGAATGCACTGTACAAATGACTAGGTCCTCCTTACCATGGCACTTACAATCCTTTTAGTCAGACATTATACTGAGAAGCTTAAGTATGACTGAAGAAGATGTTGGTGAGACCATCCTGATAAAGTATGAAAATAGAGTAAAATATACAAGGAGAAACCCTGACAGAACACAAATACAATATGCAAAGGTCAGACAGCAAGAAAATACATATAAAATAAGAACAACCTGGAATTAGAGGATAAAGGAAAGAAGTTTTCTGTAATGAGAGCTGAAATATCCCAAATAAGTGAAAATATAGAAAATAATGGGAATGACAGAGACAAAGCAAACAAAGATCATTGCAGTTGGCCAACGTTAGCATGAACAGCACTGTATTGAGTTTTAAGAATGTGTCACAAGCCTAGTTTGTCCCTGCAGTAGTTGGAAGTTTCTGTACCTTGCTTGCAGAACCAAACCCACCTGTGTTGGTCTTGGAAGCAATGCATTTACACCCCCACAACGCAGTCTCAGTGCTTAATAAGTTCTGCTGATCCTGGACCAGCTGTGCAAGCAGGCAACTTTGTCTCTGTAATGGTCAATCTGGCACTCAGATAAATAATTGGGAGTTGACTGAACTTCAATGTCAAAGATAAGATGTCTAGATGTAGATATAAACAAAGAAGAAGCTAGTGAAGCATGCAAAAGAAAAAGGTAATAGAAAGTGAAAAGGAAGAGAAACTACTGACAGAAGCAACATTTTGGACAGACAGGAGGAGCTGACTTCAATGGAATTTTTAAATGCTTAAGTACCATCTAGATTATGTTCCTAAGCTTATAAAGAATGAGATCTGAATTCACATTTTCTTATTAAAAAGATACACCAGAAGCGTACAAATGCTGCAGTTCTGGCTGAAACTTCTTTTTGCAATAATTTTCTTTTAAGCAAATAAGAGTAAAATAAACACTCCTGCAGGCCACCATTTAATGGCAATGGCTAATCATTCAACTAACTTAACTGAAAAAAGGTATGTGTCATACATTGAAATACATTACAGTGTGGATCAGTCTGCTAAGGGTAAAGATCTTTTAGAAAGAATGATTTCAAATCAGATGACAAAAATATTGTAACAGTTTACAATGAAAAATAATGCTGCAAAAGCCTCTGTATCATCCAGAATTCAACAGCAAATAATAATAGAGTATTTAATTCATATTCCTAGTAAGCTAAGCCCTCTTCACTTCTGACAAAATGCAAACTTATATTAAGACATGTTCTTTCTATTCTGTAGAAGAGATATTATATAAGCCCCTATGTATTGTCTCTTCATTCATGAAAAAGCAATTTGTACTTTTAGCTGCAATTTTCTTTTGTATTCTGTTTCGTTGATACCTCACAGTGAGATTTTTCAAAATCTAAGTGAGGACTATCCCAAACACCAGAGAAATGGAAATGGTTTTAGACAGAGATACTGAAAGTTTGTGCCTAGGATGCTTGCCCCTGGTATCATCTGATGACACAGAAATCTCAGCACTTATATATACATACAAATAATAAAAAAAAATCAGTCCTCATTGTCACAACTGAGAAAAAAACTCCAAAATTTAAGTGATATAAATGGAACTCATGCTGGAGGGCTAGATACAACCCTTGCTGTGACTCTTACTTGCATGATTATATATCTTGCTGCATTACCCTAACTATAATTTACAGAAGTAAATATCTCATTTGTCTTAAAGGGTAGAATTTGAATTTGATTTTTTTTCCTTTAAAAAGGAAGGTGTCTGCTGATACTTCAGTATATGACAGCCCTGCTTCTTGCTCAGCCTCACTGCTGTCACAGCGTTACAAATTCCACTAGGACTACAAACCCTGCACTTAAGTAGGTTGATGCTGAAATCTCCTTCTGGAGGGATTCCAGTTCCCTTGACTATATGAATACACAACTTTAAAGCCTTCTTAACTGAGGCAAAGAGGGTTGGGATGATGATCTCCAACCTACAATACAAGAAGAATCATTCTACTTTTGTTTCAAACATAAGACATACCACAAGGCTCATAAATGGTCTCCACATATTTTAGGGGGCATTCACTGGGAGCTGGAAAAAAAATTAAGGAATGTGAAAGAGAAAGTAAAACAAGCAACATCTTGAGGGTGAGAAGGCAAAAAGTAAATGTCATATTTGAACCCTTAAACATTTGCCCAGTTTTTTCCATTACCTTTTATAAAATGGATGCTCTAACCAAGATATAATTGCCATTGACACTTGCTCACTGCTTACCCTCTCTTGCTCTTTTTTTCTCTGCCTGTTTAATTTTTACCATTGTCAGCTCTGATACTGAGCAGTAATTAGCAAAATTCACTTTGATCTGACCTCTAGCAAGAGACAATGTAACTAATTTTCCTCAGCAGCAGGGAAAATAGACTCACAGATAACCTGGTAAGGGCAGTGTTCAGCAGCACTAGAATAGACACTAGAATAGCAGCATTTTTACTTATCTACAGAGATTTGGAATTATTCCAATGACATGAGCAGAGAGATTAGATCAACTGTAGGTTAAGTTTTTTCAAAAATAAAGGGATTTCAAACAAGGAAAAAAAAAATTCCAGCACTGGAGAGATTGAGATCTAATTGTGTATTCTACACAAGTATATATTTAAATTTTAACTTGTAAATTACACTAAGGCAGCTACCAAGGGAAGTTTTAGTCCAGTTGTCCACGGTACATATCTTCAACAAAGACTCTCAAAAATAAGCATATCTAAGAAAAAGAATAGGAAACACTATAGCCTTGACTCTGTGGACTATGTGGACTGAGTGGCTGAAGAAGCAGCAAGCAAGACTGACTTTTTCCACCTCTAGTGAACAAATGAGAAGTAAGGGGCTAGTATAAGGGGAAAATATGGAAGTGGGTTGTGTGTTGTGCAGGCCATAATATACCAGGGACTCCAGAAAGAAGGGAAGTTTAGGAAAAAGAAATGATTCCTCTCCTGATGATTCGATTTCTAATTACTCCTTACATAAATTTTCTGAAGTGGAACAAGCATGTTTAAATAGAAGATATATTAGAGGGGATACATCTAAATGCAATGAGATGGAATTGACTAAATGCTAGAGACAAAGAAAAGGAAAATATGCTAATGACAGTCTGCATTAGTTGGGTGGACAGCAGCACCTCATCCTACCTCCACTAGTATCAAGAAGGCTGCTCACAGAAGAAGCTATCACACTACATTGAGAAACAGAAGTTTTTTTCAAAGAGATTATCATCTCATCACCTGAGGCATTTCATGGCTACACTACACTAAACATTTAAGGCATATTATACCATTTTGCTACAGAAGAAAGAAGATGATGTAAACCAAATTGTCCATCATGACTTACTATGTATAACACAAACTACAGATGCTAAGTGCATTACATGTAAATATTAGCAGCGCAAGCAAATAGATTTATGGAAAGGAATTAATCTAAGTGATGGCTAATCATATTGCCCTTATTTTGTGAGCTACTACATATATCACCCTCCAGGCAAAGAAAAATGATGTTCAATAAATTTATCTCACAAGAAGTAGCTGAGAGGAACCCCTTCTTTTCTTACACGCTTTATGCTGCTATCAAACATATATGCTTTGATACCCCTAGCTATCAAAGGGTATCTACTGCCTACATTCTGTTTATCTATCTTTTTCTCTTTGTCTATAAGCAGAAGCTTTGATCAAAACAAAGTTGAGAACAAATATTTCATTACATATATTAACATTAAACATCTTTAATAATAGAATTCTCCTTGTATTATTTGTGACTTTTTAAGTGCATCCTGAAGTCTCTATTTAACTGTCATTTAAGCCAATTATATTTTAGTCACTATAACAGAATTTGTGCTGAAGATCTCCAGATCTGACTTAGAATTAATTTAGTAATAATAAGATGGTAATTTTAAGCAATATACAAACTTTTTAAAACCAGCAAAGACTCAAACTGTCCTAACAAGGAACTAACCTAAATTTTGCCTGTGTTACTGAAGACAGAAGTAGATCATTCCCAGTAGGGATTCATTGAGGCAATACAGGTCTTGTTGGAATACCTTTATTTTAAAATGTCTTGATATATCAGTTTTTAAAATGCATCATTCTTCAAAACCACACAAAAGCCGTCACTTCAAAAGCCTCTGATTAATCTGAACACAATCAAGGGCATGCGAGATAGCTGCCATTTAGTTCAGCCAAAGCAATCCATGCCAACTGCAATAAACCCATCAAACTGTCATAGAGTCAAGCTGTGAGAAAAAGACGATGGTGATTACATGCAATAGTTTCCTTCGGTGGTTTTATAATTTCAATTTTTCAAACATTTCAAGATTTTCAATACTTACAGTAGCAAACCTTTAGTATAGAATATTTTCCCTGGGAGTTACTATCAACAACTTAGCCTATTGGTTTTTTTCCCCATCATTGAATCAAGCATATAAGCTCATCAGACGAGAAACATTGTGATTACAGTTGTATATAAATTATTTAAAGAGATCCAGCCAATCAAAACAGATATTTAAGTCCCTATTTTCTTTGATATGTGCATATAACTCCCATTAAAAGGACACAGTTACAGTTGAGAAGACTGAAATGGAACCTATATCTAAAACTGAAACAACATCCTTCCTTCACTCTGAAAGCCAATGCCCCTCCGGAAGAAAAAAAAAAAAAAAGAAAAAATAAAAAAGGAGACAGAGATCATATCCTTAGACACAAGATGTAAATTGAAAAATACACTGGGCTCATTATGACAATCACAAAGCATAGAGAAGAATGACACTCAAGGAAATTCATTTAAATTGTTCTTTGAAAACTATTTAAATTGTTCTTTGAAAACCACTACATTATTTATAGGAATCCTTAAGACAGATGGAATATTGGAACCTCAAGGTGTGTTTTCCTCTCCGTAGATGTATTTTATGCAGCACAAATGCTGTTGGGAGCTTTGGAGCACACTGCAAAGAGTATACTGCTGGCGAAGGACAGAGGGGCACAACATTGTGATTCTCTGCTCTACAAAGCTCTTGGATTAGCACTATGTTTAAACAAGCCACTGTCAGATTTCAGAGCAAGGAAAAGACAGTAATGAGGACAGAATTTATGAGCTTTGCCTAGACTGCACCTTGCTGGGCCTACTACTTAGCTGACTAAAATACATATCGTCTCAACCTTGAATACATAGTGGCTATGTCAGAACACCAACCTACGTTTGTGGTGTTAGCACATCTATGCAGACTTAAAAATGCCATATTCCCTTTCCATCAGGCACCACTCTTAACCAACCTTTAACATGGTTTACTAGGACATGATCTATAAGCTGTAGTCAAATCTATGAATAGTCATGCAAGAAAAAACCCATTTTTTTCTCAGGTGAAATTTTTAACAGAAAAAATATTTTATTAGAGTTTGACGGGGAAAAGAGGTTTCTAATGATTAAGGCTGTGTGACCTTATGATTGTTGGACTCTGGTCTACTACGAGGTAAACAGACACTCAGCTGCAGCTGACCTCTTCCTTCTGCTGAGCACTCTTGTGCTGATGAGAGTTCTGACAAAATGAGAAGCCCTGAAAAAAATTACCCAAAGGTATTCCTGAGAGAAAGGATAGTTATACTCACCAAACACTTAAGCACCAATTTAATTCTACTTAGTATAGTTTCAACCCCATTCCCAAACTACAGTCACAGAGGAAGAAAGTTGTTGTTACAATTGTAGTTCTGGGTAGGTGAGGGTAGGGATGGTGAAAAATTTCTCAAAAGTTTGGACATTTATTACTACCAAAAAGACAAATAGCACCAGACAAATCCTGCTAACTCATGTTCAAAATGTTGTTGACCTGGGCCCCAGGTCCGTTTCTGTGGCACTGCTTTCCACCATCTCATTCTGCAGTCCGTCCATACACCCAGGGCTACCCCATCCCAGGTGCAGAATGCAGCCCTTTCCGTTGTTGAATTTCATATGGTTGCTGATTACCCAGCCCTCTAATTTATCGAGGTCTCTCTGTAGGGCCTCCCTTCCTTTGAGGGAGTCAACGGCTCCTCCCAGTTGTGTATCATCTGTGATCTTGATCAGTATCCCTTCTAGTCCTGCATCCAAGTCATTTATGAAGATGTTGAAGAGCACAGGGCTGAGGATGCAGCCCTGCAGAGCCCCACTAGTGACAGATCCCCAGTCTGATGTCACTCCATTCACTGTAACTCTTTGTGGCCTAACCCGTGAACAGTTACTCATCCATCACACAATGTGTTAATCCAGCTGTGTGCCGGACATTTTGACCATAAGGATACAGTAAGTGACAATAAATGAAATCCAAAAAGATCACATCAACTGACTTCCCTTGATCAACTGGTGGGTTACCTTGTCATAAAAGGAAACCAGATTTGATAAGTAGGACTTTTTCCACATGAAGCTGTGCTCGCTGTGACCAGTGACTGCATTGTCTTTCAGGCGCTTTTCAATACCATCCAGAATAATCCTCTCCTTAACTTTAAAAGGCTCTGAAATGAGACTAATAGGCCTGTAGTTTCTGGGGTGCTCCTTGAAAATCAGGACAATGTTAGCCAGCTTCCAGTCAGCTGGAATCTCTCTGGATTCCCAAAACTACTCAAAAATCATGAAGAAAGGTTTTGTGAAGACATCAGCCAGCTGCTTGACAATTCTCAGAGGAATCCCATCAGGCCCCATAGATTTACAGTGATCCAGCTGAAGTAGCAGATCCCGCACAGGGACTGGGGCGAGATGAACATTTTCACAGCTCTGCTGCTCCAGCTGAGGGGACTGAAACCCCCTTGATCTGTCATCCATGTTGAAGATGGAGGCAAAAAATTCATTAAATGCCTCTGCCTTGTGCTTGTCCCCGTTTGTGGGGTGACCATCCTCATCCTGTAACAGCCCAATGCTATTTTTACAGCGCCTATTGCCATTAACATATATTTGGAAAAACACTTTTTATTGTCCCCCACATTTCTGGCCAACTTCCTGCTTATAAAAACATAACAAGATTATGACATTTCTACTAGAAATTAGAATTATGTGTAAAGTATTAGAAAAAAACACTGTAGCTTAATTGTTTTTGGGGGAGATGAGGAATATGATAAAGAGAGCTTCTTAAAAATATGCTTTAAATTGACCTTTGAATCTTATTTAAGTTTCTGTCTTGTATTTTTAATTTGTGATAACTGTTTTCTCTTTTTCTATTTATCAGCTTTCCTAAGGGTTTCACACATACAAGACATTAATCTCTGATTCTGTTATTGGTGTTGTATTTTTTAAGTGTCATTATACAATATTATTTAACATTTACATTGACTGAAGAAAAACACATTGAGAAATAATTTAAAGAAGGCTCTTTAGAATTTGCATATTCTTTTTCTTCCCTTTCTCACTTTCCATTATATTCTATTTTAGTGATGATCTACAATCAGCACCTTCTACTAAGCAACATAAAAAATTGAACTGTTGGCTTTACTTGACAAAGGTTTAATAAAATGAGAGAGCTGGCATCTGGATCTTTTTATTATTTGGCAAATTAGCTATGATAGAAAGAATTCTGTATGATGGAGAAACTTTTTGTAGTTTCTCAACATTTTAAAGCAATTACACTCAAGACTGGCTATGTAGAAAAACATTTATTTTAAATATTTAACTAAATTAGAATTTAATAGGAAGGAATGAAGAAATAGAACATTACCTGATTTTTCCTTCATTATATGAGTATGATTTGATAAAGTTTGTTTCCCACTTTGAGTTCTGATCTTATAATGTAAATAACTTTTAAAATTATATAGCTATTTTAATTCTCATCGCTTTTCATTCAGAATAAACATTTTTGATATGTTTAAATTTTTTTTGAAAGAGAAGCACATGCTCGTTCCATGTGTTGCAAATAAATAAACAGCACTTAACATTTATTCAAAATACCTGAATCTAGATACCCTTAACATATAAGCATTCTTAATAACTGTTTTAAAAATTAATCAAAATAAGATTTTACTAATTTTCCACTTCTCATACAGAAATTCAGGAATCTTAGCTTAAAAAAAAGGACAAAGATTAACTAACTGGCATAACATACCCATATATTTTATGCATAACTACAAAAATATACATAATACTTTATCTAAAGACCTCTATAATTGGTCTTGGTTGCATTATATATCTCTTCATATGGTTTGGATTTTTCATTTCACTATGAAAGCTTATTCCATCTCCTACATTGAAATGGCCAAGATGAAGGAAAAATGAAGATCTAGGATCTGAAAAGACTAAAGTATCTGAAAGTACATATATGTCCTTAGAACAGGCTTTCAATCTAGCAAAGAAATTTTCTTTTTTCTTTGTGGGTCTCAGAAAAATTCACAGTGGCATGAGTTTAACAAAGCTAAAGCTGTGTTATTGCATTTGTTATGTCTGTTCAACGTATGCTTGTGTGATGTGTTGTTGGAGGCCATCTTGGGCACAGTGACCATGGAATGATACAGCTTTTGATCCTTGGAGAAGGAGGGAGCTCAGCTGAAATACTACTTTGGACTTATGGGGAGCAGATTTTGGCCTTTTTAGGACACTGATTGACAGAGTCTCTTGGGAAGCAGTCTGGAAGGGCAAGGGAGTCCTGGAAGGCGAGGAAGGACATTCTTCAAGAATCAAATTTAAAGGTGCAGGTGCAGGCTGTCCCCATGTAGTAAAAGACAAGCCAGTGAGGAAGAAGACTGTTCTGACTGAACAGAGGACTTTGGGTGGAACTTGGGGAAAAAAGAACTGTTTTTGACTTCTGGAAGTTGTGGTGGGTAAGTCGGGAGGACTACAAGGATGTCATGAGGTTATGCAGAGAAAAGAGGGGAAGGGCCAAAGCCCAGCTAGAACTTAATCTGTCTACTTCTGTAAAGACAACAAAAAATTACTATAAATAAATACATTAGCACCAAAAGGAGAGCTACGGAGAATCTCCATCTTCATTGTATGGGGAGAGAAACACAGTAACAAAGAGAGAGGAAAAGGCAGAGGTACTTCATATCTTTGCCTCAGTACTTAGGAGTAAGACCAGTTGTTCTCAGGGTACACAACTGCCGTAGCTGGAACAGAGGGACAACGTGCAGAATGAAGCTCACATAATTCAAGGGGAAATGATAGCGATCTGCTACACCACTTAGACACACACAAGTGTATGAGACCAGATGGGACCACACAAGGGTACTGAAGAAGCTGGCTGAAATGCTCACTCTTTTCCAACCTAGCTAATTCCATCATTTTGCAACAAGAGTAGTATTTCGTATGGGACTATTTGAATAAAATAGGTATTCTGTAATTGCCTCATGTAAATTATTTTTAAAAACCCTTTTTCAGGAACAACAAATGCAAAAAATTTTCAATCAGCTATATGAAAAAAAAATGTCAGACACAAATATGCTAAATTTTACTTAAAGATAATATCCTGCTGTCAAGAAAACCCTTCTGTTTTAGTATCACCACTTCACAGATTTATATAAATTCACACACTGGTTTGTTTTAGTGAGTTTCCACACTAACTGCTCCGAAATTGCCAACAGAAATACATGTTGGAAAACATGAAGTGCAAGTCTCCAAAGTCTTTGACATTCCTTAATCATTCAACTTTGCACTGAGCAAATGGAAATAGAGTACATTTTACCAAATCATGCATGTTGAATTTTTAAGTGGAGGGCACTCTTCATGCTGTATGTATGGATGTCTGTCAGCACTGCAAGGGCAGTGATGAATAAGCCTCCTGGTCTCAGCAGAGGGGACAGGCAGCATGTCAGCAGTTAGAATTCTGTCCGACAAATATTTCCCGAAGTTCAATTTCATAGAATAGGCATACCTAACACATTTTTAAAAATTAGAAAAGAAAAACAAAAAGAGGATGCCATATTACAGGCAATTCTGCAGCAAAACTATCTTACTCCAACTGGAATGCAGATGATTGTTGCACTTTCTGAACAGATCAGGAGGTCTATCGGTTTTATATTAGCTTGAGATATTCCTGTAACGAATATCACAAGTCTTTTCACAGACTATGTTTCATTCCCTTCACTAGAATCACAGTCTGGCTTTGGAAAACTGGGTGAGCAATGAGAGCAAAGAAGAAGTTGTCTATTTATGAAACACATTTTAATACGCACACTACAGCGTGTTGGGTTGCTAGAAGTGCTTCGGCAGGGGGTGGCCACAGTGGGCTGCACTGGCTAACCTTTCTGGAGCCTGGATAAGAAGGTACAAATTAGACCACTTCTACCCCCAGCTGTTCTAATCGAGGATGGTGCTGGCACAGAACTGACCTCAGAATTAGGGATCTGTGACTAGCTTTCTGTACTGATGAAAGGGATTATGTGACATGGATGCTCATGATAGCAGGGGACTGTGGTTAATGGCAGGAAGCTAAAAATCTGGCTGCTCAATGGGGCCTGTGCCTGTCTGTCTTGAGGTTGCAAGAGTGGGTATGTAAAGAAAACCTGTGAAAATATTTTGTATACACACAGTAGATTATGATGTAAAGACGATTACAGCTACTGTCCTTCAAGGTTATGCATTGGTCTCTGATCTATTTTTGCCCACGAAAAGCTGTCTTTTTTATCAACATCACTTTGAAACGCAGGCCTAAGTTCATAAAATTCTGATAATGCTATCTTGAAAGTATTTTTTAATTTTTTTTTTTAATTAAAGCATCCAATATTTATTTTCACTATAATGAGTATGCTGTGTTTACTTTTGTTAAAGAGGAGTTGTGCTCCTTTAATAACATACTGTGAAAACCTGTGGTCTACTTTATCTCTGGATACAACTTCTCTGACTGCAGACAGGATTATATTTCTTAACATGCACACATTCAAGACATCAAGAGTGACAGTGTTTTGAAGAAAAAAAATATCACAGAAAATACAGGTCATCTGGTAAAATTGTTCATAGTGTCACTAGAAGGACAACAAACGCAAATACTTTTGATAAAATTTTGCAGCATGGAACCCTTCACATAGAAAGGAAGTATGTTCAAAACACTATTTCTATTATATGTCCATTTTCTTTATTTCTTCCTAGCATTCTTGTATTTTCTTGGATAAAAATAGGACCTCCAGTTTTGAAAACTACATTTAGAGGCAGTTTATGCTGAGGACGGAGCACCTGGTCTCATGACCAAAAGGAAATACTCCTGCCCCAGGAAGAAATATTACCCTGCACTTCTTTCCTTGATTGTCCTTGATTACCTCCTTGATTGTCCCTCTGACACCAAGAGACCTGCTCAGATGGCTCCCACCAGCTGCATCTGCTCAGTGCCCACCATCAGCAGCCCCACTCTGCACACCATGACAAGGATCACTATTTTCCTATCACTAAAAGAGCATGGAAATAGCAGAAAATTTGTATACTGCAATCAGATTAGTAGTGGTGTCAGCCCATTAATATTAGAAAAACTTTCACTTAAGTTGAAATCAATCCTCCCCAATACGGCCTTCATGACATATGGTGACAAAAACCTGCTCCTGTTGTGCACAAGTTGAATCTGCCTCTAGGCACAGCAGGCTTACAAAGATTTAGTAATACTACTAGCAAAGGTAGACAGGTGCTGCACAGGAAATCAAAATCGAATAGGTCTAAAAGATTTACTATTCGTTCTCAGCATGAAGTGATAATCAGGATATATCATGCCTACACCTTTCTTAGCTTCTGTGAAGAAAGTGGTTTGGTTACATGAGGACAGAGCAAAAGAATTGCTGCACACACCTATGAATTGTCCTCCGAAGGCACAGCAGTAACTGGACTGCCACAATGCTTAGCAAAAAATAAAATACAGTTTGAGAGTTTTAGAGCCTCTGAAAGCTTACCCTGGAACACTGATTTTTTACCTCACAGCTCTTCCAGCACTGTGTTATAGAGGAAAACAATTGTTCAAGCGTCCTGCTGCAACATTATTTCCCAGTTATAATTCTGGCTGCTAACGAGAGTGTAGAATATAGATTACAGTCCTTCCTGTCAACATGAATCTAGCAAAATATATCTTTCATTGGCAAAAATTTTAATACAGCACAAAAATAACCCCATAAAATGAAAATACCCCCACGTAGCTTTGTGCAAAGAGCAAAAAACTTTCTCTAGCTAAGAAATGATAACATAAATAGGAACTACAAATATTAAAGAAAAACAATTAAATGAGTTTTTGTTTCAAGAATTTGTTAACTACAGCTTAAACAACAGTGGTATTCTGAAGTATTGCTAAAAAACTTAATGGAATTTGTTTGTGTTAATCAGGATTGAGATTTGCTGCTTTTTAAAAAAATTTTTATATTAAAATGGAAAGTATTTTAATGGGAACCTAGTTAAACCTACTTAAATAAAATGAGTGCATCTTTTTTGAAACTCACTTTGTAAAAGAACTTACTTCATCATCCTTCTCACAGTGCAATCAGAGACACAATTATAGAACAGATCTCCTATAGCCAAGAGATGCAGTCTTAAAGGTCTATATACCTTGTATTATGCTGACTATTCAACTAGGAGGAACTGTGTTAATTATGATTATGTACTATGCAGGCTCTGACAGGAGAGAGATGTTTTAAATACTGTACACTGATGTCATTCATGCCCACAGTAAACGAGAACTGCTGAGTTCTGCTACAATGACACAATATACTAAATATAATAAACCTTTTGGTCCAACCAAGAAGCTTTTCATTTCTTCTTGTTACCTATAGAAAACATCTCTAGAAAACATAATGGATTATTAGAAGACAAAAATAAAATAGATAATTGTACGTAAATTCTCTTGTAGAAGAAAAGAATGCACAGCTTTTAATTGATATCCTTGAATACTAAGATTCCTATGCAAGTATTATTCTGTTATTTCTAAGGAAAGACACCTGATTTCTCACAGATGCATAGTTAAAATGAGATTAATGGTCTTCTGGAGCTATTCAGTAGTAATACACCAGGTCTTATATATGTTTGTTTTATATTCAGAGTGGTATATAATATTTCCTTAATATTGCTACAAATATCTTTTGAGGTGTTTTAATTTTGGAGCTTAATTATCTTTGATCAGTTTTGCAAGACTTTTTTTTTTTTTAACTGAGAACACAGATAAAAATATGTGTTTCTCCAGATGGCAGATATAAAAGATCCACTCACAATATTAAAAAGTTTCAGAAACACATTTAAAACATCATATGGTATGTATTTGAATTGCCTCATTTAAGTGCAATTCATCCTTGGATATCTACGGAGGAATAAAAATCTGTTTTACATCTGATCTGGAAGAAAAGGAAGTGTGTCTGTATGTACTGTCAGTCTTTGAATCTTACAATGCTAAAACATCATTAACATAAGCCTTGAATTTATTGAGGTTTTTAAATACTGATCGATCAATTGATTGACTGGTTTATTTTTTAGCAAAAAAATTACACTACTCCTTTAGGCAGGTGGCTCCCTTCAGCAATTTACTATAAAAGTGCAAAATAACGACAACTTCATGTTGTATCTCCAAATTCACACAGCTCAACATTTCTTTTGCACCATGTCTGATACGGTGTGCAGGTCCTTCAGGTTCTCTCATTGTTAGACTCTACAGAGAAAGTAATCATTTGAGCCACTCATGTGATAAACCAGCACTTGAAAGACTCAAATGTCAAGTTGTTTTCATCACATCGACAGCAGGTCTTAGACTTAATCTTTCCTTGGTTTATGCCACTACTTTGCCTTTACTTTGCTGCAAAATGTGAAACCGCCGTGTGTATGCTAATGGAACTGTCTTGCCCATTAGTTCTCCAATTTCATCTATATTACCCTTCACCTGTTAGTGAACAAGGCAATGGTGCATATTATTCTCCCCTCGATGCACATCCCATTAGATTTCAGTGGAGAATACACCCCCCTTGTGTGTAACCAAGATGAGATTCATAGAGATTTCCATTTGTGTTTACAAGAGCATTGTTTCTTTAGTATAGAATCTGTGCTTTTTATATTCATACAAGACCCACAGAGTGAGAGCTTGATCTGATTCAAGTTTCTCCTAAGCTCAAAGACCTGTGCATCCATAGTTATGGCTATCTTCCACCACCTCCAGAATATGCAGCAGTCCTTTTGACATAACTGAATTTTCAAGTAATACCAATTACTTATCACAAAGTCCTTTGCTACAAATTGACACCGGGTGAACACATGCTTTTAACAGTCAATATATTTTCAAATGCAAGATCGCATAAAATGATTTCTGAACCATAGACATTTACTTGTCCATATTTATAATTTAAGTATTTTATATAGATATAACAATATATATTTTTGTTCATCATCAGTTGTAGGTGAACTTTTGAATTAAGTTAGCAGTCTGATGAGTTCAACTGAAGTTTATGATACTGCACTATACTTTAAATACTGCTGTGAATTAGCACTATATGCTTTCCAAAACAAAATAACATTATCAAAAAAGCAATTATGCTTTAAAATGGATAGACAGCAATTGACAATATTATGTTTAAGTCCTTTGATGATAGCAGGTAGTACAAATAAGCTGTTCTATACTTTAATATTTGAAAGTCTGTGCTATGATGAGACATCTTAACTTTATTTTGAGCTGCCTCTAAAATCAAAGTTGCTATTGCACCAGCTTACATTTTCAATGTCATGCAGAAATTCAGGAATATAAATTGTTATCTACAAACCTCTGAAACCAAGAGAAGTGTAATCAATTTATTTTACCTGTGGATGTGCACTAGAAGACATGGTAGATTTTCAATCCTCTTTCCGTAATTCTTGTTAAAATATTCAGGTGACCCTCAGGGGAAGTGCTATACTATGGCTTATTTGAACCTGTTTACATTAGAAAGTAAAAGAACTTTTTGTATCCTGTTAGTCACAAACATTTCCTAGTCTCATCCTGTCACTTCCCCATGGGGGTTCCTGGTGCCATTCTTGAGTGTACAATACCCAGTTCTGTTGAATGGCTATGCTGATTGCTTGCTTCATCCTTTTCATCTTTGATTAAAGTCTGAATACAAAAAAATTTTTACATAGTGTAGTTTCAATTCTATAGGGACTATAAAAATTCAGAAAATAATATAAATTCTCAATTTCATGTTCAGCAAGTGCACCCATAGAGGAAAATCCTCCATAAATTACAGCATATTCATAACAGTATATTTTTGGTGACCAAAGAAGCATAAATTTGCTATGTATTCTGAAAAGTGTATATAACTTGGATTTGTAATCTAATGTGCTTGACTGAAAGCTGACTTCCAAATGCGCCCTCAGTATTAATGCAATTTACAGAAATTAACTTTAGAAAGGGTATTATAAATTAATAAATAACTCCAAGAAAAATTGCAAGGTACAATGTAAGAGCATATTAATTTTGAATTGCACTATTCTGGTTTGAATCCTTCTAAAATGTCATAATCTGGGGATTTCATTTTTTATTAAAAACAAAACATTCTGGCTAGACTTTTTAATTCCAGATTTACAGATATAATGATGTCTAATGAAAAATAACAGCAAACTACATGCTATTTGAATGAAGCTTAAAGATTGTTTCTCAGCATTTGGACTTCAGGCTTACAAGTATTAGGAATCTGCAAACACAGCTCTGAAATACCTAATGAGGTCTCAGTGACCTAGAAAATGCAGTGTATGGAAAGCAGCTTGAAATAGTGAGGTCTGTTCAGAGAGTCGCAAGTAACTGTTTTCACAGAACAATAACTATGGATGTATTTGTCTGTGTGAGAGAATGAAATACCTGCTATTTCAATTAACATTGAGTTGATAGGAATTAGGAAAGCAAAGCGAAAAACTGAGTCTCACAACAGTTTTTATATTTGTAAATTCCCAGTACCCTTTTTCGAGTGACTAAGAGAATTTCATGCTTCATTAAAAAAAAGAGCGTATAGCCTGATCTTCAAAGAGAGGGAAAGAAGGATAGTAGAAGATGGAGGAAAGAGACAAGCTGAGGGCACATCTGCACAAATGCCTGCAGACAGACCTTGGGTGTACATGGCCTAAAGATCAAGGTGACTGGATGTGAGAAAACTCTGAGAAGCTGTGTAATAATGGAGTGCAAAGCTCTGAGCTTGTAAGACCAGCTGAGATTAATTTTTAAAAGTTGTACAAGTTCTTTTTCGCTACATATGTTTTTCTATTAATGCATTTTGAACAGAAAACTGTTCAGCATCCCCAAATGAGAAATTGCATAATTTTAATTTTTTTTTTTCTGGATTAGGAATAATAATTTTTTTTCCAGAACTAGTCATCTAGATCAAGTAAGTTAGTTCACGTAAATAGTGAATCGCCTAACAGTTGGAAAAAAGAAATGCATTAAGTGTGGAAATAGAGCAACTTAATGTCTACATTTGAGAAGTTATTTATGAGTTATTAGATTTCCTTGACTTTTTAGGTTGACATAATTATTTTTAGTGAAGTAATATATTTAATGAAGTAATATTTGTAAAGAAAAAAACTTAAAGTAACCTAGAAATAAACATACCAGTTAATTAAATCAGTTATCATCCATGAATAGGCTAAATAAAAGTATAGATTAAATATTTCCTTGATAGAGAATGAGATCACTACATTCACATCTTGAAGGAATGGATAAAAGGTAGATTTTTTTTAACCCATGGGACAGAGGCTAAGAAGGCAACATTAGTAAATAAAACAGACTCCTTGGAACAAAGTATATATATATAAAAAACTGAACACATTCTTCTTACTGTTTCTACGTAATAGGTAACCTATCAACAGCAATTCTTCTGGGAGTTTATGAAGAATAATTATAGTTCAGAATATTCATTTCCCCATCTGCCTTTACAGGCACAGATGAGTTTAATTTGGAGAATAAAGGAGAGTTAGAAGATAAAGGGCTTTATTAAATTGCCTCAGAAGGAAGTAAAAGATCCCTTGCTAGATTTAGGAAAGCAAATAGTAGATCCAAACAAGCTCAAACCTGGAACTTTAAGCAGGATTTGGGCTCCATTCAGTTCACTGAATACACACAAATAGGAACAACTAACATTTTCTCCAAAAGGTGTATGTCTGAGTTTTTATAAGGGAAGATAGTGAAAGGCCAAGGGGGAATAATTTTAAAGTGAAAGAAGAGAGATTTAGATTAGATGTTAGGAAGAAATTCTTTACTCAGAAGCTAGTGAGGCACTGGACCAGGCTCTCCAGACAAGTTTTGGACACTGCATTGGTGTTCAGGACCAAGCCAGATGGAGCCGCAATATAGTGGGTGGTGTCCCTGCCTGCCCCTGGTAGCATCTGGGGAGTCTGAAACTAGATGATTTTTAAAGACTGTGCCAACACAAACCATTCTATGCTTCTAGGTTAACTATTTCCCTTTTGACTAGAATTAAATTCTGTACTTTCCAAAAAAGATTAAGCACAGCTGAAACAGGCATAATATACAATCTGCTCTGGCAGAAGCAATTGAGGGTGTTTATGTTTACATGTACTTTTATTCTGCTACATAGGACGGGGGAATTAAAGGTGAAACATACAGGCAGCTCAGTAAAAGCTACTTTCCAGAAAATTTCAAGCTTGTTTAATAAAGATATTCTTTTAGGCCAAGAAGTAATTTGTACTTGAAGTACTCAGAAACACAAAAATATAGGTCATCAGTTTAGACAACAGGCTTGAGTATTCAGCTACTATCTTTGGTATTTATAAATTTACCAAATTTAAAGTTTCATGAGCAAGGTCACACCACAAGTTCTTCTGGCCAATGATTTGTCTTTGATGGTAGCTAAAGGTACATGCAGATTGTAAAGGTATAAGAACAGCTTTACTAGCAAACTATCATTTCATGAGATATGGTGAGTCACCAGTAAGGACTGCCATTTTCATGACAAAGCACTCTTCATTTTTCATGAATTCTGTTAATACCAGTGTCTGAGGTGAATACCTCTAAACAGATAATAATTGACCACAAAATTGAAAAAGTTAGAAGAAAAGCTGCCTATAATTTATAAAATCCTGAGATACTAATAAATATGATTGTAATATTGCTATGCCAATAATACTTGTAGCACCGCAAGTAGTTGCCACAGGTTTCTAAACTTTCAGTTCCCCAAAATTCTACGTATTAATATACAGTTAAAGTATGTACAATATATTAAATATAAAAGATGATAAGTCCCACAAAATAGATATCCTGTAAACATAAAAGCACACTCCATGAATTTCAATTTTGCAGGCAAAAAGCACCCAATTGAAGAATAACTCTTAAAAATGTAATGGTGGAAAAAGGCACTTTAGCTCTTGATTTCAAACCATCAGAGGATGACCATTTACTTCCATAAACTCAGGAAGTCTCGTGCAAAGCCCATCTTTACACAGCCTATTTCTTGAAATGAAGTATAAACCATAGAGTAGTGGTGCAAATTGGCAATCTTTGAAAAATTGGTATATTTTCATAGCCTGCATGGAACAGGAGAAACAGCACACACTTTACATCTTGGGAGTTCACAGAAATCCCTCTGATACTGAGGACTGCAGACACTTGTCTCAGCTTCAGCAGAGACAAGTCCACCTCACAGGAACACAATGACCATAATAGTACCCATCACAGAAGTTATTCTCCTCAATTGTACAGGCACAGTGAAACCATGGGGCCAAATCTGAGCTTTCAAATGGCTCTAAAATTGCGATCGATGAGAAATGTTTGTGCCATAATTTAAAAGCCAAGGAAGGAATGGCTGCCCTGGTGTCAAGACAGCATGTAGACACTATTAAAACTAAAACATCTCACCTGGAAAACTGAATTGCTTTCTTTGTTAGACAACAGGCTGCACTAACAACTCTGATATTTTCCTGTTATCAGGGATCTTTTACTGAAGTACCAGATCAAACTTTAAAACTTTCTAATGAAGGTCAGAAAAGAGGGAATATTTTTTTTCTTGGAAGTGTTTAATAACGTCCTTCTGGTACATGCTGATATAATTCTTGTGTTAGAGAATTGAAAAATAAAAATAACATTGTCATTATAACCCCAGTCAGCATAAATTATGGTAAATTATGCTGCAATATGTCCAGTATAAGTTTATCACTGTGAAATAGTATCCTTCTTCATCTTAAAGGTTTCCAGAACCATGTTTTTCAGGCTTTTCAAGAATAAATTTAGGGACACTTCTTGAAAAGAAGCTACCGAGGGCAACTCTGAGAAGTAAATCTTTACAGACACTGTGGGAATTATAGTATGGAAATTATTTAATGATACCATATTGGAAAAAAATCCGAGGTGCATATTGCCAATGAAAAATGGGTTAAAGAGGTTATGACAAAGCAGGAAGTATACTTCAAACACTTGAAATCTTATTAAAATGAATAAAATAAAAAAGAACAATGGACTCTTGTAGAATAAATGTAAAAGCACAACCCAAGAGTCTAAAAAAGGGAGCTTGTTGTTGCAGTGTGTCTCTGTAGAGTTCCATGAGGTTTTTCCTTTGTTCTCCTGCTTTGTATGTTATTGGTTCTTTTGAATTTTGCGCCCTGCCTTATCAGAAGTCTATTGGTGTGTACCCCTGCTTTTCTTCCCTCAGACTCTCCTGGGTTGGTTTTTCAGTGCTAACTCCCTCCCCTTTTCCTTTCCCTTATAAACCCCTGCCAGCGTGAGCCCGGTGTCACTGTTACTGGGCTTTCAGCCCCTCCGCCTCTCCCTTGCTCTCCTCCCCCCTTTGCATCCCCCAGGAACCCCACCCGAAGATCCTATTAAACCTCCCTGGAAGAACAGAAACCATTTCTGTATGTTTCTTTGCCCCACCATGGTTCCCACTGGGTTTCTGTCCCCTGAATTCCACGCTGCCGCTGCGTGCTCCCTGGACCTGGCTCCAGCGCGGCCTGCCCGGCCAGCGCATCCCGCCCAGCCGTTTGCCTTTGTGGCGTTGGGGCTTCGGCTGCTTTTCTGAGACAACGCTTCAGCTTGAGGAACAAGTAGAAAATATTAGCAATAATAATAATAATAAATCTGTCTTAAGATATATCAGGAGAAAGAGACATGCCAGAAGAAATTCTGTACTGCCAGTTGATGAGGAGGGTATAGAATAATTGTCAGACAACCTAAGGTCATTCCAGAGAAACTAAGTTAATTCCCTGCATTAATTGTGGAAGAAACTGGGAACAATCCCTTGCCAACTATTGTCTGACAGAGAATCATCACAGGATCTGACATTACAGAGATAGTAAAATTTATTAAAGAACACAATGACAAAAAAATGTAAGGCAACAAACACCTCAGGCCAGATGGTATTCACTCAGATTTTCTAAGAGAGCCTAGAGGTGAAATGCATGTACTATGATGTTGGTATAAAATCTCAGTTCAGTAGATATCAAAAGTGTGGGAACACTGTTTTGTGAAGAAGAGCAGCATATATTAAGGTCCATTTATGTGTTAAAAAGATGTATTTATGTGGGTTTCAGGTTTACATCAAAAGTCTTATTGAGACGGTGGAAAGGGACTGGTCATGTCTTACAAGAACTAGAGACCAGTAATGAAACTAGAAGACACACTTGAAAGAAAAGGAGAGGATACTTATGCAAGTCCCTGCTAAGAAAGGATATACATATGCAAAATCTCCATGGGCTTGAGGGGAGGCTGGAAAAGAGACAAAAGAAAAACCCACAAATAACACACATATACAACCATATATGTACAATTCTAAGCTTAAAAGATTTGGTAACTGGAAGAATATTAGGGGATGAATGACATGCCTTGCATAGCTCTCCTCCCTTGTGTATCCCTCCATAGCCACTCCTAGTGACAGACTCAGAGGTTAGATAGAACTACTGCCTGATTTGCTGTTGCCATTGTTGCATTCCGAAGAGTTAAAGCACTTCTTGAAATGTGCCATACTGGAAAGGAAACAACCTGTATTATTCCACACAACTTACACAGTTACCAGGTTCACTGTTTCTTGCAAGCTAATTCTCAGGTTTGAGATATCAAATAGCAATCTCTGCTTTCTTTAATATACAAGTAATTCCATTAGCAGTTAGGGTTTTATGTTGTTAGTTACTGTATTGCAATGATTTGATATGTCAAATTCTTTTAGGTCCTCTCTCCCTTGGACAGCTGTGTAAGTCTTCCAATTGCTTGCACAGCTCAACTATTACAATTGTACAAATATTATCTATTTGATTTTAGGGAAGTTTTAAAAATAATTGTCAAACAATGATTATGCTCTGATTAAACAATACTGCTATTGCAGCACTAGTTAGGGCATAATTTATGCAATGAATAATTTGTTACCATATCTGTCATCCCAAATCTGATTCAAACTCTGGATATATTTGTTGGAAATCCATCCTATTACACATCCTATTTTTTGAGTGCATTAGACATTGTTTCTAACACTATTTTATGGCAACCACATTTGCTCTAAATACCTTATTACTTTATTGCTGAAAATGACAACATGTACTTATTCAGCTTTTTACTTTAAAATCAGCAGGCTATTGTTTTCTTTATTAATAAAATCCAACCCTGAGGATTACAGCCACCAGTTTCAAGTTTATTTAATTGCTGCTACTTGGGAAATAAGAACTTAGTAATTCACTTACATTTACATTTTTGATGAGCTGCTTTTTTACAGACCTCATTGCATTTGGAAAGAATAGATTTTTTTTTCTGGTCCTTTTTCACTGCATATAATATATCTTATAGTATTTTAAATCCTTTTGAAATGTTAGTTGTTAAATGCATACTAGGTGTTGAATGAAATATCAGGTTCAGGAATTAAGGACAAAACATTCAAAGGCTAAAATGTTCAGGCGAGTTGCTAAAGCGTCTCTGATATAGACATCAGCGTTACAAGAATTTCTTCTCAGCAGGGAAGAGTGTTTATTAAAAGGATAGAAAAGAACTAAGATTTATTTTCTAAGACTCTTCTTCCTGGTACTGCTGGGTCCTGAAACACCCATCAAGGGCACTGCTAATTTCTCCCAGATTTCCTGCAATTTATAAGACATTTACCAAGTTACTGATATGGGTAAATAAACTTACATAAAACAGAAGAAACCTATGGTTATGTCTTCATACTAGTGGGATTCCATAAGAGTAGATTTGTAAAGTTCAGCAGTGGATACTGAGACCCCATCATACACCATATATGTTTCAGACTGTGTTATGTACTATCTCTGTCTTTTGTCTTGGTCCCACAGACTAAATGTTTAGGGATTGGAACAGATAAAACATATTGCCAGAATATCTCCAAATTTTGTTTTAATCAAGAGATACATCGTTCATGTGCTGAGTGATTGCTCTGCAAGAAGAAGCAAAGCATTTTATCAGTAGCAGGAATGAGATAATTTAGGAGTCCCAAACAGATTTAGATGAAGACTGAGCTCATGCACATATCATGTACATATTAAAAAAAAAAAAGAAGCCTTTTTACTGAAATTGATTATGCAGTGCTAGCAGTGCTAGCTGTGTATTTTACAAGAAAGGAAGATACACTGCAAAGATCTGTCAAGCCCTCTGATCTTGAAGTTCTACAAACAATAGTATGCTTAATACTTGCTTGTATCATGGTGATCTCTAGTTTCAAATTTGACACCTGCTCACTAGCCTTAATGGTAACAGTCTAATGCAATAATGATCTTTCTATGGCTGACCAGTACTCAAATGAATGCTTCATGGTTGTCTTTTTCCCCTGCCAAGTTTTCCTATACAATACTTGTATTACTTTTCTACAGTCATCCATGCATTTTGCTAACTCACTAAAATCAGTTTATAGAAGAAATTAACAGCTCTTTGTCAGCACTTCCACCAGAAACAGATAATGTTATTCTTAGAAATGTAAGGCCTGGCAGAAAGTCATTAAAAAAAGAAAAAAAAATAGAGAATTTCTGGATTCTCCTCATCTCCTCTGATCAATAGTAAACCAAAAAAATCCTTGAGCTAAGCTGCTCTTTCTTCACATTATGCATGGAAGATTTCTCTCACTGATCTATTAGTTCAGGAAATAGGAAGAGGGAGATGGGTAGAAACTGTTTTTACATTCACTAATAGCAGAGATCATGTGAGAATGCTGCAAGCTGCAAGTCTCAAATATATGCTTGAATATGGAGTACCACAGATCTTAATTTTCCCAGATCTCAGCACTACAAAGGAAATGAAAAGTAAAGTGAAAAGCATTAGGCAGGACAATATAATGGAAGGAATTGAGGCAGCAGTACTATTCATTGCTAAGCTCTTGGTTATTTTTAAAGGAAAGGCTTATATCTTCTGAGACCTGAAAGCAGCCTGCAGCCTGCTGGAAAGAATGGAGGGAGATAAAGTCCAGACACGATACTTTGATTGACAGCATGCAGACTGGTCCACAAGTACTGAAATCATAACCAGTATTTCTCTCATACAAAGTCGCATAGAAAAACACAAGACTTGCTAATACAAGTTTTAAAAGTTTGCATATGAGAACAAATTAAGAACAAATATGATTTATAGTAATTGTGGGGTTTTGGTCTTAATGGCATGCTGGCGGGGGGTTGAAGGACTCTTTTGTGAAGCCCATTTACTCATCTCGTAAATAATAATGCTAGAGTACTTTTTCTGGTTTACTTTGGAATTAACTGTGTTAACTCCCAACAACAATGTAAAAATATTTATAGTGACGAAAGGTATTTTCATAAGTGGATGAGATGTTTTATATTTTAGGATAATGCAGAAGAGAAAATGATGCTGAACTCAAGTTTAAGCTCTGTTATGCCTTGTGTAGATGAGACTCAATAAAATTCAAATAAGCTTAAGGCTAACAAACCACATTAGTAGACCCAATGTAATGCAATTCTTCATAAGTAGCTCTATAACACAGCAGCGGGAATGAATCCTCAGTCTACTGCTGTCTTTTCTCTTCCACAAAATATCTCATATTAAAAAACCATTTAGGTTGGAAAAGACCTTTTAGATCATTGAGTCCAACCATTCATTAACCAAGCTTTGCCAAATCCAACACTAAACCACATCCCTAAGAGCCACATCTACACATCTTTGAAATACTTCCAGGGTCGTGACTCAACATCTTCCCTGGTCAGACGGTTCCAATGAGTGACAACCCTTTCAGTGAAGAAATTTTTCATAGCATCCAAAATCTAAACCTCCTTGGGTGCAACTTGAGGCCATTTCATTTGATTATATGGCTTGTTACTTGGGAGAAGAGACCAACCCCCACCTCTCTACAGCCCTCTTTCAGGTAGTGTAGAGACCAATAAGGTCTTTCCTGAGCCTCCTTTTCTCCAGGTAAACAACCCCAGCTCACTCTGCCACTCCTCGTAAGACTTCCTCAGCTTTGTTGCCCTCTTCTGGACACGGTCTAGCATCTCAATGTCTTTTAGGAAGTGAGTGGCCCAAAACTGAACATAGTATTCAAGGTGCAGCTTCCCCAGTGCCTGTCACTGGCCCGGTCCTGCTGGCTGTGCTTTTTCTGATTCAAACCAGGATGCCATTGGCCTTCTTGGCCACCTGGGCACACTGCTGGCTCATGTTCAGCCAGCTGTCGATCAGCACCTCCAGGTCCTTTTCTTCCACACAGCTCTCCAACCATTCTATCCTTAGGCTGTAGTGCTGCAGGTGCCTGTTGAGACCCATGTGCAGGACCTGGCACTGTGCCTTGTTGGACATCATACTGTCAGCCTCAGCCCATTGATCAAGCCTGTACAAATCCCTCTGTAAGCCATTCATACCCTCCAACAGATCAACACTACTACCCAGCTTGGTGTCCTCGGAGAACTTACTGATAGTGCACCCAGGCCCCTTGTCCAGATTATAGCTAAAGATATTAAACAGGACTGGCCCCAGCACTGAGTCCTGGGGAACAGTATTCATGGCCAGCTGCCAGCTGGATCTAATTCCATTCACCACCACATTCTGGGTCCAGCCAGTTCTTAACCCATCAAGCATTCAAGCTACAAATAGACATTTTCTCCAGGAGAATGTTGTGGGAATTAATGTCAAAGGCTTTACTGAAGTTCAGGCAGGCAACATGCACAGCCTTTCCCTCACCCGCTAAGTGTATCACCTTGTCGTAGGAGATCAGGCTGGTCAAGCAGGACCTGCCTTTCATAAACTCATGCTGGCTGACCCTGATCACCTGTTTTTTCTGTATGTTCCACATGATAGAACTTATTTTATTCCTTCTGAATGATCCCATTCTTTTTGTCTAATTTTAGACATCTATCCCTACCTCTTTTATTTTAAATCCACACAGACTGGTGTAGTTCTACATGAATAGTTTTTGCTCCAGTTTGTACTCAGGTTTCTCTCAAAATTTTATCCCATGTTAAAAAGCCTTCCAGACACATTAGAGGAAAAGTGGATGGAAAATAAAAAAAATGGAAATTCTGCCTGTATAGTTAAATTTAATATTTAGAGAGATACACAAATTTTGTGAGATGTAACCTCTATCACAATCAAGTCTTTGTCTTTTTTTATTTTCTTGTGCAGTCACAAAGACTTGCCTTGGTTACAATGGAGAATTTACACTGTAAAGATGGAAAAATATACATGTCAGCCAAAGTACAATTATGGTGTAAATTGGAAATGCCCTCTTCCTATAAATCCTTTGAGAAGGGTAAGAGGGAAGAAGTTTTCCAATAGCATGTTACACATGAAAGCACAATCACTACAAAATTCTAGATTTTTCTGTAACAAAATGGGCTTCTTAGTTATCTCTGTAAGGAAGCTTACAGATTGGCATGGCTGCCAGTTTGCCAACTTACAAAGAGATGAAATAAGTCTGCAGCATCATTATTATAGGTCAATGGAATATAAGCCAGAAGCAACACAGTATTTAGGAAATGGATGTTGATAATAAAAGAGCCACTCTAATTTCCTGTGGAGTTCTTAAATTAGCTCTTCCCATATGCATACTGGTTCACACTGATAGTTCTGCAAGATAAGCACTTTTACATACCTCATTGGCAAGTAACTGATTTTCTTCTTACAGAACAAAAACTGTTGCATTAGTATTATAATTGTGGATTTATGTGGCAGGAAAGGCCACCTATTTCTTTTTTGGTTAAAAATATGCCTATGAAGTTAGAGAAAACTTAGCCCTGTTTCTAGCTATAAAAAACAGTAGTTTGCAGATCAGCGACTCAGTTAAATATACAAAGTCAAAATAGTATACTTCTTGAAAAAATTCTCATTTCCTGCAACTGAAAGATATTCATTGCCTTCTACTGCCAGAGCTTGGATTAGGCAAAATATTAAAAAGAAATACAAGGAGCAGCATAGACAAATATGTATTTGAAGCAATTATTTAAAAGCAAATAAAGTTTGCAAGGCAGATGAGACTGCAGCATTCATAGCACTGTTTGTAACCTCACAGTTACTAGAATCATATACTTCACACAAAATTATTCAGAGAAAAAAATTCCTACAATATCTTTAGGCAACAAAGGATACTTCTGGTCATCGTGTGAATTCTGTGTGCTCAAACTCAGATACAAACCTAGGATTTTCTTCTTTGTACTAAGTATGGGAAAGCCTGCTCCTTTGAGAATTAGAATAGCTTTCGAAGACTTCTGATTTAAATTTCAAACTCTTGATCATAGTCAGGGAGCAAATGTTTGTATCCTGAAATTGAAAATTGGGTTCTTTAGCTCTATACCAAGTGAAAATATTAAGCATTTTGTTGCATCCACTATGTGAGCCAAGTTCCCCACTGTGCCTTCAAATCCACAGTGAATGAACCATATTTGGATCTGCTTATCAGAAGGAGACATTTAGAAAGACAATGAGCCTGTCCTGCTAGACGGAGACTCCTGATGCTTTTAGATAGGCCTGTGGTGAACTGCAAAATGGGCCCTAAAATCAGGCTGACATGGTCGCTTAACAAGCTGTGGTATTAGCTGTTGGCTCAGAGAATTTCTAGTGTCACCCACAGGGCTGATGATGGCAACCATCATAATTAGAATGCATGAATCAAAAACACCAGGTGAAGATTTTGCCTTGGAAGAAAGAAAAGACAGAAGGAGGGAATTACCATGCCCTTTGACTACTAAGCTGCTGCATGCAGCTGGATCAGTGACCAACAGTGACTGGGCGGATTATGCTATGGGGATACTTGCTAGAGCCTTATACTTCCCACACCCAGTGGCTGTCAAAGCAAACGCTGTGAATGACTTCAAAGAAAGTAATACAAGAGGCTACATGGGGGAAGAAAGGTAACCCCACTAAAGACCGTGGGGGTCGGGGTAAGGGGATGAGTCCAGGCTTTTCTTTGAGTTTAGCAAACAATTTCTTTTAGAATTCACTTATTTTATTAATTCTATCATTCTGAATTCATCCCTAAAAATGCAAAACTCTACTGTCTGCTGAAGTGGAAAATCTATGTAATCTTAACTGATATGACCTTGAAAGGGATTTGCTGAACTTTTGTATGATTGGATTTTTCCCAACCTTCGTAGACTCTTGATTTTAAAATCTCCCTAACAAAAGCTCTGCCAGGAAAGCTGTTATTATAAAGATGCTTCTCAATGGGGAGAAGTGGGCTAATTGCAAGCACTTCAGTGAAATAAAGGAAGGTTTTGCAAACAGCTACAGAATTGACAAAATGCACCACATTGCTGTTAACAGAAACTATGGGGGAGAAACGTCAGAAATGGCAAAGATGTCTAATATAAATAGATGCTATAAGACTAGCTCGAAGAGGCTATACAAGATTTCAGATAATTCATAAACAGTAATTGCTCGTCTGACCTTGATGTGACTACAGAAATTCCATTAACTCACAAATCTTGACATTTAATTACATACTAAAAAATATTCTACCATTTATTTTGACAGGGTCTACAATAATCCTGCATTCGACTTTTATCCATGTTTTCAGCTGCTTTTCCCACACTGTAATTTACTCCCAAAGTCACAAAGAAAAGCCATACTATAGACCATACTGTTACCTAGAATGTACTTTAGTTCTTTCTAAAATTGAACTCAAACACTATAAAAAAGTGGGGCTCACAATGACATGGCACCCTTTACTTGTATTATGCAGTTGAACTGAACCGCCCTACAGATTATTCACCTGAGATAGCACAAATTCACTGTGGAAGACTGCAGAAAATTATACAGAGTTTAAAAGTAGACAATGATCTGCAAGCATTATATTAATAGATATGAAAAAAAAAGCTTACTATATTTGGAAATGCTATAGTAGTGTTTGAATATTCATCTTCAACAATTAAAAAAATGAGTAAAATATAAACCAGATATTGCAGCCAATATGACAACTGGTGTGATGAAAAATGTTGTTTTAACTTCTAATGAAGAAGGGTTTGCATGTTTTTGTTCATATGGTCTACATGAAATAGAATCTAGGAAGGCAAAAATCAGAATACTCTATATCAACTGTATTACCACACTTTAGAATTACTGGATTATATCAAAATTTGAAGGGTTTTTTCCCACTTGCATGCAACTGCCAATAGGAGTATGGTTTTTTTTCCTCTTTATGTGTAAAGCTCAATTTTGAGGCACTTGACTGTTCTACATTAGTTGCACTATCTGTATCTACCTTAATGTTTAACTCACCAATTCTGAATCACCACATAAAATCTTTTGGTTTAAATACAGTAGATTTCTTTTCCTGCCTCAGAACAAAAGATAGTATTTTTGCTGACAATTTCTTGACTTTAAGGAATGATTTCACAAAATCAACTGATTTGAAAAAGAATAAAAAAAGGAAAAATATTAAAATAAGTATTTTAGCATGTCATGTGAACCAGGAAATATCATGGTGTTCAAAAGCAGTTTGATTCTCTACACACATGATTCTGTGTATTCTAACTCCAAATTATTATGAGGATAGTATGTGAAACAAATTACATTTTTTTTTTTTTTTTTGGTACACTCAGCAGTCTGGCAGAAGCAAAAGAATTTCTGGTGGTTCCTTATTGCAAAAAAAGCATAAAGACAGAATCCTATAGGATTCCAAAAAATGTTACCACTCATCAGTCTGAAACTAGGTCATAAGCTGTATTTGAAAAATACATTGAAAACACAGTATTCTACTTTAAAGATCCATATTAGTGTATGTATGTGACAGAAAAAACTGCAAATGTAGTATTTTATGGGTTACAAGATTTATTATGCTCCATCATTATTTCTCAAAAGAAACAAAAGATTTTCACTGAACAGCATCTGTGTGCATATATATATACACACAAACACAAGTACTTATTGCTTTCTGCTAAACATATGGCTGAATATACATATAAAAGACACTTAAAAAATGAAATCTTTCTTTTACTTGATTTTCCTTATTACATTACTCTTCTATCTTCTACTTTTTGGTGGGAGCAAATTTTTATTTGTTTTTGTTTGAATCTGGTTTTTCATAACACACTCCTTTCTGAATCACTGAGAAAGGAACCATTGACTCCTGCACTGGCTTCTTGTGATCTTTTCTCTCTCCAGTCCATTTGAAATCATTCTCAGCATACACCTCTTCAAAGTGTATTTATATAGTGCCTTCTTTTCTCCCACTATAAGAAGTTTTCTCATTTGTGAAGGACGTCTCTCCAGCTATAGACCCTGTATGCTCTCCTCAGTCTTGTCTTGGTGCCCACTTTTCCCTAATTCTGTGGCACAACTGAATATACAAAAAAAAAAAAAGGCATGTATTTTGCCTGCTTATTAAAACTTTGCTATTATCATTATCAGCAACATTTTATCTCTCTGTTGACCAGTTCAAATAATTGTATACTATGACAGCTCTATTAATTTCAATACACTTACTATTTATGACATGCAAGCTCTTTGCAGATTCGTAATAGGAAACATTAGACCTAAAAAGAACACAAAGCAAATAAATTTGCCTTTGCTCCCCGCCGTCACTTCAGTTGTGTTCTCAAAAGTACTTTCCATTTATACTCATCTAATCTTTTTCTTTCATTCCAGGTTTACTGTTCTTCAGACTCTAACCCCAACAAATACTAAACATGCCTTCTATTTGAGATCAAATCCTTTAAGCATACATTTTTGGGGGAATATGGTAAGTTTTCTGATTTGTTGTTCTTTTCTAAACACTTGAGCACTGCAGCATATAGAATACCCTTTCCGGTACGGTATTTGTTGTATGTAATTATTTTTTGTTTTTAAATGCATAGTTTGGGAGACTTTTTTTCCGAATTTGGTCCCTTACATTTCACTGGCTCTTGGAACTCACCTTCCAGATGAAAAATAAGGGGTTAGACATTAACTACATGAGATTACATACGTAAACTATAAAAACAGGCATGTGACTCATACTGCTTCATTGATTTTGGCACATTGTAACAAGAGTGGGGATGATTCACATTACACCTTTCATTTTTATCTCCTACACAGCAGTCTTAGAACTTGAGGAGAAAGGAATATTAAAGGCTTCCTTCCATTGTCTTTTCAATGTGTTCATAGTTGCTGAGATTGTCTGTTCCATCTGCCCAGTCTGTCTGACTGTCCTCCAAAAATCAAGTCCCTACCTGACTTCAACAGCCAACACATTCTAAGGAATGTATTGGTACGGTCCTACTTCCCTCAGAAAGAAAAAACAGGATGGAAATATTGCCCTGCAGATCCTTTTCTCTCTGTCTCAGATGGTGAGGGAGAGAAATAGATGAACACAGTTCAGCAAATTTCCTTTCTTTTCTCAGCAGGGAGGCTTGCACGTGGTTGAGCATAGCAAGAAACATGATTTCCACAGGGCCTCAGGCAGCAGCCAAATTTCACAGCAGGGGATGAATCCATGGCCACTTCTGAGTCTACAGAACTGCACGTAACACAGGCCTCTCATTATAAGGTTGGACAAACCTCTGGAGACTTTCTGCTGTTGCCATATTAACAAGAAATGAGTGGTTTGCATATGTCACAGGAGCACTCTGTTAAATAATACTGCCTTGTATTATGCATAGTTGTATGTGTGCATTTCTCTTCTGATAAGGCACAGAGGAATCAAAGGGAGAATAAGGATTTACTGTATGAGGCTTCCAGCCCCATGTGCAAGGGAACACAGCTTGTGACAGCCACAGTGACATCACCGAGCTGGAAAATAAATGGCAGCTTGAGGTTCAGCTTATTTTCCAGCTTTATCTTACATGTTTTAGAAGTTGCTCCTACCACTTTCATGTAATTCTCTAGTAGGTTTCTATCACATAGAGTCACTTTTAATAGATTTGAATTTTTTTGATCTTCAATAAAGTCTACTGTGCTCCTTTGAGAAAAATCTTAGTTACTTTGAAGATATTTCTCTGCTTCCCTGCACTCTGTGAAATTCTTTCTAAAACAATAAAAGCCCTAAGTATAAACTAGTCTTCTAAAAATGACTGCATAGGTAGGTTGATGATCATTCACCATGCCATATAAATCATAAAGCACAGACTGCATGACTATGGATTGCTAGCCTATTTAATTTTCAGGCACTAAATGTGAAGTCTGAAAGAGAAATGTACTTATCTTGGTTCCTTAAGAATAAACACTTATTAAACACTAATGAAATCAAAACTAGTTACAACACATTAGGCAGTTGAAATGAAACTGAAACCATCAGTGATAATTAGGAAAAATTGACAACTAGAAGAAACATGTATTACAAAAAAAGAGGAATATTTACAAAGGAAAATGCTATGGTCATCACAACAAAACTATCACAATTATTAAAAAATAGTTTAATTCTGTACTTAGGCAGAAAGCTTTTGGTGTACATGATCATGGTATGAAATCAGTTCCTTGTTGACAGTAACTAGAAATAATGTTTAACACAGTTAAACCCATCATTTAAAAATCAGAATGTCAGATAAAGCAGAAGACTTTTGAAAGAATTAGATGATGAGCTAGCAAATTTTTTTCCAGTATGTGTGGGAATTGATTGGGCTGAAATTTTAAGAGTCCACAATCAAAGCGGTAACATGTCTGTGAAATAATCTGTTGGTAAATCATTGCAATTATAAGCCTTTGGCCTGTCAACAGTGCTCGGTAAAACACTGGAGTTTTAAAGGTATTATCAGAGATAAGAAGGAAGATAATTCAGCTGATGTTAGTCAAGATGGGTTTATAAAGAATAGGTTTTATCAAAACAGAACTATTCATTTTTCGTATCTTTACATATTTGATGGATAAGAATTTTACTGTGAATGTAGGAGGTTTTGACCTCAGTGATGTACATAACTTGATAAAGCATAGATCTTGCTTACTCTATGCAATCATTTTTACATATATTTAACAGAGAAAGCACTGGTTAAATAATATATCTTAGAATGAGAAAAAGGGTGTTATTACCATGCAGACGGTGTCTAAATTTCTACCTTCCCCCTTAATTTATTACTTTATGGCAGTGTACAATGGAGAAAGAGATGGATTCAAACATCAGTTATGCAACTAATCTAATATTTCTTGACCAATTTTTATACAATAGCCATAAAAGACATTAGAAATGAATCTGCAATAATTTAGTCTTTTGCTCTCAATGGATTTGTTGTACTACTTGTACTTCACGATATTTAAGAACTACTGCAAGTGCAGCAATCAAAAACTGTCTAACAATCCACCCATGACACTAACTTAATTCATTATCTACCAGATGAAAGGCTGCCAGGCAACTGAGAGTACACTTCAGTTCTCTAACTTTTTTCTCATACTTCTTATGCCCAGAAACCTAAGACTGTCTGTTTTCTACCTAGACTTCAACAGGGAGCTCATTTCTTCATTTCTTGCCCTTTCAACATTTTTTTATGTTCAATAAAACTTAGCTAACTCATCCCATAATGATATTTTATGGAAGGAGTGTAGCAAAATATTTTTATAGTTTAAAAATGGATAGACCTCAGGTCTATCCACCCTTGATGATCCTTCTTATTAGCATTTGCATGTGATTAAAGCATATACTTGTTAAAAAATCAAAATGTAGATATACAGGATGTTTTACTTAGATTTTGTTCTTTTTTAATATTTCTGTACAGCTGAATTGGAGTATTTTTCCCAGGATGAAGATGAAGACTAGAAGGAACTCTATTAATTCTTCCAGGAACAAAGGATAAAGAAAATTTTAAAAAAATAATATACTACTTCTACATATTGTAGAAGTAATACACTGACAGTGTAAAAAGCCAGAATTTATCAAGAAGTCTTCACCTTTGTAGAATAATATTTCTAACTCAAGAAAACAGGAAAGAGAAACATTGAGGGGAAGAAAACTGGAAAAATGAAAATAAAGAAAACCAAGGAAGGTAGAAAGAGGGCTCCTGAACCTTTTCCTACTTTTACTACTTTTTGTTCTGATGTTTAATTGCTCAGATGATTGTGACTGTATCTTCCACTATAATGTCCTTCTATAAAATCATAATAAACCACTTGAAAACAGTCTACTTTTTCAACAGCCATTACAATAACTAACCCACATTTCTAGCCATCTTGAAGTCTACTATACACACAAGTGAAAAGATCACTGTAGTTAGCTGAGGGTATTCCAGTGCTTTGAAAATATATTTGGGAAACTGCTCTACAGGAGCACTTGGCTACTGGGTTGTTCTTAGTGCCTTCTGAATTGCCACTCTGCCATCATAATCTGAAAAGTATTCCTGCAAAACAAAGATAGAAGGCTAGGGAATGTAGCCTCAACCATTAATCTCTTCCTTCCTGTTCTTAAAAACCCATTTGTTACAAATAGAAAAAACCTATCCATAGCATTTAAAACACTTTCACAAATCTTAAATTGTAAGAAATATAAGGTGCTAAGTGCTAAAGACACCATACATTTCATAAAAGAACATGTCTCTAGCTGATCTCTTTATTAGGACTGAAAAAGTGAAACATCCAGTTGAGATTTTGATTACTATTCAGAATTTCTTATTTCTTTTAACTTTTCTCCCTTCTAAGCAGAAGGAAACTATAGGTGCCCTTGAGTGACCTTCCCTTTTCCTCTTCATACAATTTTCACAAAAGAGTTGACCAAAATGGAATTTAATAGCCAAGGTAAGGATGTATATCAATTTATGTAACATTGTAATATTTTCCATAATATTCCCTACACAGCCCAAATATTATTCAGTTTTTTGACCTCTGATACATTTTAAGCAGATGTCTTCACTGAGCTGTCTACAGCGATGCCTAGATCTTTGTCCTGAGAGGCTATGTCTAATTCAGAGTCCCTTAGTACATAAAGGATACTATAATTCACTCACTGCAGTGTGTGCTGTTTCCTACTTAGGGAGGATGAATTTCATCAGCCACTGTTGAATTTATTTTCATTTGATGTGTCAGGTTCTTATGGTGTTCTTCATAATTCTCCTTAGTCTTCAATAATCCATATAAACTTTCACCACTGGCTAATACTTCCTTCTTGGTAAACTGCTCCCCACTTCTAGGTTTTTAGCAGCACCAGCTACAGTGCATATTCTGGAGAAAATCAACTGTTAGTATTCTTCCAGAGACTTACTTTTGTCCTTTTCAGTAAGTTTCTGCCAGATAACATGAGGAAATAAAGAGATTTCCTTTGCATATTTATGTAATTACTCCAAAAAGATTTTTAAAATCCTCTGCAAGTCTGAGGGATCCATGCTGAAACTTCATAGTCAAGACTACATATTAATAGGGATTTCATTATATATTCTACAAAAAATGGCATATATTTTACGTCTAATCTTCTTATCCCTTATTTTTTATCTGTAAATCTCATTGCATTGGGAGTTCTACACTGCTCCGGTACTTGGAGAACACAGTAGTATTCTAAAGACAGTACTGGAATTCAAAAACAAGTTTTAAATATTTTGTCAGGTCTCATGCTGATGGAAACTAATCAAAGAAAGAACATCTGTATATAAATCTTTAATTTTTTATTACATTTCTTTAAATTGATTTTTCTGAGGTTCTCTTTCTAATAACCACATTATTTGGGTTTGTAATTTTCCTTACTAGGGAAGGAAACATTGACTTGACAACAGAAGAATAAGTTGAAAATCTTTGAATATTGAGTAGTTTCTGTTGACATCAATAAATGTATATACTTAGCTGAAAGATATCCTTTGGAAAACCAACTAACTTTAGCACCCTATTACAGTTCAAATTAATGCAAATTGCTTATGCTCAATATGTTATCAAAACAAGCAATTTAACCAGAACTGTGGATGCTTTTCACAATGGTTTCTGATGTTCTATATAAAAAATTACCTGGTAACAAGAAATCTCTGGCAAACTTTATAAAGCTTCTAAGATTTTTATTTCATTTTGCTTTTTAGTCATATAGCAGCTTGTCTGAGGTTTGTTTTACTCTGTTAGTTTGTACTTGATGTAGTAACTTCTTCACAGATTAAGATCAGGTATTAAACTGATATTGGCAACAGTCTCAGAGGTATTTCTATTTATGTTATTTTGGTGACTGTATTAATTAAAGTCACATTCAGTTCTGAAGGTGTTCCCCACATTGTTTTGCAAGCTCATGATGTGACCATGCAGGAAAATTAGACCGTCTGGTAGTCACAAGTCAAATCCTGTATCTGCATTTTTCTGCTGATGTTGGTTGCTGATTTGCATGCCAAAATTCCAGTAAAATCTATGAATGTGAGACATAAAGCTGCACTCACAGAATGCTCATGATAGCAGAAAAAAAAAATTAGGCTACCTGCAGGGGTGCTTCAAATGAGTAGTTTAGGAAAACAATCTTATGATTACTGATCCATTACCCCACGGGATCTTAATCAATGACCTCTTTTTTGGTAATTTCACAGGTCCCTTGTTACTGGTCCTGGTTTATATCTCTAGTGACCACATGGCCAAAGGAAGAGAATACCTTTATAACTGAAAACCTGTTTTATATATCCAAATTGAAGTGTGAATAGCACAGCCATATGATCAGCATGGCACTATTCTCACAGATGAAGATTTGCTGAGGCTTCCAAGGCAGTGTTTGTGCATGAAAGCTTTTTTATTAGATTAGAATACCAAATCCAGATTTTCAAGTGGCTGTATATACACCTATTTTTAAATTACTATATTGTAACTTGAAATAGGAGCCATTCACTGATCCCATGGTGTCCAGTTCTGCAAAGAATGAAACTAGAGAGAAGAGAAGCTGAATACATATAGCTCTGGCTTTTGCATCTATAATGATGGGCCAAGAGTGGTGGGTAAGGGACACAGCACTCTTAATGAAGAGACCTCAACCTTTCTGCTTTTGAAGAAAGATCCCCTTGACTTTTATTCTGCAAGTGACCACATCAACCCTGAATAAAGTTTCACAAGCATGAGAAAGATTTCTGTTCAGTAGTAGCATCATCACTGTAGCTTTTTTCAAGTTGCTTTAAAGCTATTCCATTTAAATGAAATGGCAATTTCTCTGTAGGTTAAAGAAATAGCAAAGTTAATCAGATCACCATAACTTAAGTAAATTTTTATGTTCATGGGAATCTTCATATCTACATAGATTATAATGTTTAAAATCACATTAGGAACTTAAACCTGGAAAATTAGCATTCACTGTTATACTCCTGATGAAAGCTTGACTTTGGGCAGTTTATATTGCAGTCCAAATTATTTCTATTCTGGAGTTTTTGTAATTGATAACCAAAGTTCCCAGGAAGCATGAAGCCTCATCTCTATGTTAAATTAGTAAGGCACATTTTGCATATGCTTTACTGACCTTTTTATTAGTATTCATCAATCTCTGTGCATAAATTCAAATGACAATATGCACCAATTTAATTTTGAACATGTGTTTGTTATATTTTCATCTTAAATATCAGACGCAGTGCTACACACTTTATATTAAGGTTTTTGAGAGATAATTCATTGTCCTTATGTAAAAATGTTATTTTAAACTATCAATAACTTTCAATTATAATACACAGGAAATTACTAATAAGGTGACTTTCTTAAATCATCTCAGTAAAATTCATAGTGAAAGTGAAAAACAACCAAATGAATATACAGCTGTGAACAACTGTCATGAAAGCTTAAGTACTCTCCAGATTCAAAAGGAACTCATTAATGTTTGGATAGCTCTACTGATGGATGGCGAGTAACGTATTATAGCTAGATAATGGCTATAATGTAGATATTATCTGAAATAGTTAAACCACATTTTATGTCTTTAGGAAGGATACTTCAGCTACATGAACGAGCCAACATTGTTTATTCAGAAGGGAATGTGTTCAGCAGCCAGGAAGCAATGAAAGAGGATGAAGTGTTCTCTATTGGATTAGAATACCTAGATGAGAATATCAAAATGGCTTTCTTTCCTGAATGTATATGTCTGTTCTTGATTTCATATGTTGTTACGCTGTGTGATTTACTCATTAATTTCCTGCTGTCCAACACCATAAAAAACTGCTAAGCTAAAAAAGCTAGAATTAGAAGAATTTTTCTTTTGGGTTCAGTATGGATGAAGCCTTTGGTAAGAGAACCCTGCTCCCTACTTTATGCCTTTTAATTGTATTTAAAAATGAAAATAAAAATAATACAACCCACCATATAGCAGATAGAAAACTACATTGAGAATGAATCTAGGTGTTTCTGCAAGAACAAAGATAGGAAGTCTAAAAAATAAAAGAAGTAAAGGAGACTTCAAAGGGAAACAAATGAATAAAAAAATGAAAATAAGAAAGGAGATAGAGATAGCTGAAGAGGAGAAGGCAAATTATTTATCTGAGATGTATTAAAAATTAACTGCAGTTTTTAATGGATGAAATTATGGTAAATTTCAAGCAAGACTGCAGATTATGTATTTTCGATTAGAAATAAATTTTCTACAAGCTGGCAGTACCAATGCAGACTTGGAACTTGCCCATATTCTCTCCATTATCTTTGCTTTGAAAAAAATACAAAAACAAACTACAACTAAATGGAGGAATTTTAAAAGACCTATATTGGTCAGAATACTGTATGCAATTCAGGAAAAGAGTCCTTTATGTCAGATCCCGGACACAGCATTAAACACTGAATAAAAATTTGAGTTAATCACTAGACAACTCTATTCCATTACTAATAGTAGCACAAGATTCTATTAAAGTAATACAAATGCCAGAAGATCCTTTGTGATGTTGAGGTGTTTAGACTGTTAAGTAAAACACCAATGTAGTACTCATTTGTGCACACAAACATACATAAATACAGAGAAAAAGATTTACACACTACCATCATGGTATGCTTGTGTGTGTTTTCACATGCACACACATGCACCAGGTGTGTGTAAAGGGAGGAGGAGAATAACAAAAGGATAACATCTGGTTTCAAGAAGAAATGGTAGATTAACGTTCAAACACTGAGGGAAATTTTCATTAAATAAATAAATACCCTGGCATACTTACAAGTTTTCATTGACATAAAAGCCAAGGTCTAGTCAAAATATAAGAACTGATTTACCTACTAACTCTGCTCTGCCAGGCACAATTAGATATTAAACAGGTCATTCTAACACTTAAAAACTCACTAGCCGCAGGTCAGAAGACATTAATAAAAATCATACAGATAAAGTCATTCTATGCTGCCTTTAGATCTGTTGAAGAGCTCAGACAGAGAAAATAGAAATGCTCTTAGATTTCACAAATAATTAAAAGCACTCCCTTTATTTCTCCTCCCTCATTTAATTCCAGAGAGAAGGCAATTCTCTGTATGAATATCAAAATGATTGATGCTAAAAAGCAATAATATATTAATTTTTATATGACCACAGTTGTACAAATCTCAATGAAATGTAGAGAACTAAAACCTATCATGGTCATGTAATTTATTCATCTTGTTTACTCAATGTTTTGGACAATGGTGTCACAGTGTGCTAAGCAAACAGAATACATTCTCACTCATTTTATTCCAGACTGACTGTTGTCATGTTCTGAAGAACACTCAAAGACTGAGCTCGAGAGCAGTGGTTAAAAACAGCAACTGGCTGTCAGTAGTGTAGTTTGTCATTGTTCCACAGACAAAAGGCAGACTGTCACAATAAACAGCATTTATTCATTTCAGATTTGTGGCTTAGGGCTGAGGAAGGGGAGGTGTCATTCGTAGTAATTGTAAAACACATAAATAATAATAGTAGTCTGCAAATCATTTATCAAAGAAAACAGTGGGAGTTGGCAGTGATGGAGGCAAGAAAATGGATGCTTCCAGCACAACCTAATTTACAGCTCTTCTAAAAAACCACATTTTTTCTTTCATAACAGTAAAATGGAATGTTTTGTATTAACTGCTCATGTGGTGGGTAAGCAAGACAGAACAACTAAATCATGACTTTAATGACTTATTTTAAACAAACCACTGAGTAGCTTTCTGAACATGATTACTCTCTACTCAGCTGCTGTCAATTTTATTAACCCAATTTCACTAATTAAAAACCATTTCATATTGATATTGGCATCATCTCCTCTAGCTTTTTTTTTTTTTCCTTTAAAATGGCATCTTTTTAAAGAAATCATACTTCTTTGAGAAAATACTCTGGATTGGTATTTGAATAGAAGAAGCTTCTTTAACTGAGTGCTTATGTCTTTTTTTTAGGGGTGACTCTCAAATCCTAATAATAAATCTTTGTTATAGTAAATAATAATAAATAAATAATATAAATAAATAAAAATATAAATATAAAATATAAATAATAAATAATTTCATGGGCAGAAATTATAAAGGACACAAATTAACATTGCTGAGGTTGGTTTTTTTTTTTTCCAATTTGAGTTAAAACTGGCAACTTTTGAGGCAGCCATTATCATCTTTCTATCTTGTTAGCTCCTGTCCTGATTTACAAGGCTGAAATCCTAGCTCAGCAACACATATTTACTGTATTATGAAATCTCCCAGCCAACCCTTTGAGGATCTGCAAAAATCTGGGGAGAGAAGTGCTGAAAAAAAAGACACCAGCAGCTGAAAAGGTGTTCCAAAAGGAAACTCCTAATTTACTACTGCATGGTGAAAGTCTTGCTTCATCTCATAACCACTCCCGCTGCTGTCCAGAACACTGATAATATTTATTAGAGAGCAATCTCTTCCTACATACCCAGAAAAGACAGATGGATATGATTTTTTCTCTGGCGAACCACACAATGTTCACCAGATGGAAACAATGCTCCCTATATAGTTTCTCAGGCATTTTTGCCTACAAATCCTTCCCTCCCAGCACGTCTCAAATCCTATCAGAAACAAGGGCATAAAAGGGCTAAGGAAAGGACAGGTATGTCAGAGAGACTGAACTTGTGTTTCAGAATGGATCTCTTCAGTGAAAAATCTGATACAGTTTGCTGGAGAGAGAATAGAGTGAAAGAGCTGACCTGTAATGAAAGAAAGGAGTGTCATACCAGTATTTCAACCAGGAAATGTTATCACAGCTGTTATTGCTTCGGGTAAAGCAGAGAAGTAGAGCTCAAGAGTTCCAAGAAGCAAGATGTCTGTCAGTGCAAGGGTAGCTCACTGAAGAATCAGTGCACATGACCAAATCGAAGATAAGCTTTGGCAATTCTTCCCTTAATAAAATAGGACTTATTTTCATTTATTTTAAAAGTAAAAAAGATGCTAGGTTTGGGCAATCAGGACATGAATTTATGAGAAAATGAGAAAACACATGTAAAGCTTTACTTGTTTAATATCTACAGCTATAACAAATAAAAAAAAAAAGAATGCTGAAAAAGAAATGTTGAAAAACTAATTGCTAACCATCTTTTTAGAAAAGATTAGTAAAATATATTCTAAAACTAAAACATTGTCTGAATAAAATGGCAAAATTTGGGGTTAATTTTAAATAAACAAGTACAAAAGGAGGGGTTTAGTCCTTTTAGAAGGGACATTTTCAGTCCAACATCGACTAGACTGCTGTAACCTTCAATTAAAGTGAGAAAATTTCATCTAATCTTATAACTAAGAGCAACAAACAATAACTTGAAAATTTTAAACAAGAATTTATTCAAAACTACTTCATTTCTGTGAGAGCAGTAAGAAATCTAAGCATAAAAAAATCTTCATTCAGAAAAGATATATCTTGAAATAATAAAAATATTCTTACCTATATTATCTTGCTATTGATTTTGTAGAGGTTTTCTTGAACTTTCCCCAAACCCCTTCTACCTATCTTTAAAGAATTGAATACATATAAATGAAGGCACACACTACTACTCTTCTGGGTTTGGAATACTATCTTAATTCAGCTTAAAATGAGAAACAAACTATTCCTCTCTCCTATGCAGACTACTAAGATCTTTAGCTTCCTTTTCGTGTAAAATCTTCCTCTCCTGTTTTGCTACAAAAGCCTTGAATGCTATGCTTGAAAAAACTGAATTTGGGGTGCATTTTCTTGGTTAACTTTTGCGATATAAGGAACCTTAAAAATTCAAAGTTATTCTTCTGTAGTCTTCATAAAGTCAGTCCTTTTTACTCAGGAATGAAAGCTTAGATGTTTGAATACACGATTTTATCCTTGGTTCAGTCAGGTGCATGGTGTTTGTAGCATCCATTACACAGTTACTCAGAGGGACAAACACGTGCAATCATTAAAGAGTGATGATAACCTTCATTCTAATTACATTAGTACGCCAGCTCTCTCAAATGAAGGCAGATTTCCCATAACAGGAACAGCTAAGCACAAATGTAAATGGATCAACGGTGTCACTCATAAGCTATGATCATGGCCAGCGTCCGACAGTGGACAATCACTCACGCAGTAACACAATCACTCTGCAGTTAATGCATGTCACTACTGATTTGCAGGGAAATTTTTGAAACCAGAATTTGCATGGTCTATTTGAAACTTCCCTGAGCTGAATACCTAGCATTTAGCTTTCTAGTGGGAGTTGTGACAGTAGCACTGCTTGCAGCAAACTGCCACTGTCGTTTGTTCTGCTTCAGTGCTGTTTGACTGTCACAGCCTGTCATGTAGGAAGAAAGCACCACATCTAACCCCCTGTGACAAGGTTTAATCACCCCTATTACTCCTATTGGCTGTTCAAGCCACCTTGGGGTGTGCAGCACACAGTTACAGATCTAAAAAATCCTTGCCTTATAAATGGAAAGGCTAAAATCTGGTCTGAGTCGATCAATCTTCTAACACACAACTGAAAGGAAATAGAACGATTAGATAAATAATACTAATGCAATGCTTGAGATAATTTTTTAATTTTCATATCTTTTGCATCATTAGGAATATGAAATTACTTATTTTACTTCGAGATTACTTTTTAAACGGATTTTCCAGGTATTCAAATTCTCAATTTATTAATATTTCTTTCTAGCAATCATTGTTAGAATGTGGACACATATGCAAAAGAGTCACATTTGGGATTGATTTTTTATGCCCAAATAAAGCCACAAAGGAAGGTAAATGTATCACAAGGTATACCTGTCCAAATGTTAACACTGAGTCAAATGGCAAGGGGAGGAATGCTTAGAATAAGCTTTGTACAAAGGAAGAGTTAAACTTAAGTTTTCCTCACACAAATCAGCATTAATTAATTAAAACTTCAAATATGCCTGATCTAAGGAAACTGTTTCATTGCTGTTCCATATGGAAAACTGTATCTTCATGCTAGTTTTAAGAATGTACTTTATGAGACTGCAATCCATATTATTTATACTTAAAGCCTGAATGGCACATGGGTCCCCAAGTGAGACTAGCTCAGTTGCTTAGAGCATGGCGCTAAGAACTCTCCTGGTCCTTTTGCTTACAGCTAGTTATCCAGAAGCCCAGGTAACACACAACAATCACATTTTGCACATCAACAAATCTTTTTGCTTGAGCTGGTGTTATTAAATCCAAGGTTTATTTACTGGTACAAAAGAAAATTATTTCAATCAGAAAACATATTAACTCATTGTGAGTTTGGCTTTCGCAAGGTAATCTAATATTATGAACCTCTAGGTACTCCATCCGGTTAATCTTAGGCCTGATAAATGATGCTAGTGTGAGTCTTTACAATGGGATGTTCTTATGCTTGTGAACATCATTAACACAGGTGTTATTTCAATTGACATGCATTTGTAAATATCACATTTGTTTTGCAGAGACTGGGCAGGAAACGAGTATAACCTGACAGAGCAGATACCTTGGTGGATCAATAATCTAGCACAAGGATTTATACCCTTACATCCCTGCTTTAGCCCAGTTCTGAAAATATATGAGCAAGTGTACATCCTGCAGAATCAGCATAAATATTTATGCTGCTTTCATCATACATCTGTAAAGGTTCCTACAAACTAGGGATGAAACTTTCTAAAAGACAAACAAAAAAAGCCCCTCACTGTCAGGTAGACTTGTCAGTACTCCTTTTTATTGTGATTTAAACGAGTTTCATTTCCATTTCTAACTAGTGATTTCAGGTGAAATAAAACATAATCTTGTGACAGAGCATTTTAAAACTTGCAAAAAGCACGAGAATGTGTAAATGGGTGGAAAGTGCATTACATAAGGGTTTTTTAAATTTTTCATGAAAACTCTATCTAAGAGGCAAGTAAATTATTTTTACTTTTTTTCAAATACAAACACACTTATTTCTGGCCACCTTAGCAAAAAGCCCCAAAAACTGAATTCCAGTTGCCAGTGAAGTTTCAGTGTTCCCTTGATTTTTTTCCTGAATGACCAAATGAAAAAACCCTTTCCTGTGTAAAATGAGTTTATAGTGCTTACAGCAGCTTGTGCCACTAGCCCATGTACAATTCTAATCTAGGTTCTCACTCCCCCAGTCTGATAGTGTCAATTAGATTAACAGTACCATCAGTCTCTGTGAGTCTTACAGATTTTCCATAATTAAAGACAAAAAGTAATTTATGCTTTCTTACATCCATCAAATGTCTTTGAAGTATCACTTAGAAATAAATTATAGCATCTATCCAGCTGTATACAGATAAATGTGGGTTGCTGCAGCTAACTCATCAGCAAAAAACTCTGCATGCCTGCACTTATTTATGGTTTGTTGCAATGCCAGTTCATCAACCACAGGTTTACACTACACATGTTCTCCTTCATACCTTCTGTCCACCAATTTGACTGATGTTCTCTTTGCCCAATTTGCTTATCCGTTCTGAATGACAATAAAGGACAGGTCAATACAGCACTGTACTTTCTTTCTGCACAGCACTTTCACCCTTAAAGTAAGTTCAAGAAATTTGAATCCTGGGCCACCTATGCGAGAAATCTGGTTTCTTGAATTGTCCAGTCAAACAGAGTAGTTGCCACAATTTTCATAATTTGAAAGGACTAAATGTTTGTGGTACTTTTTCTGCCTCGAGGTGTGGCATTGACAATAAGAAAGATAAATAATAATCCTAAACCTTCAGATCCACGTTTTCTTTTTATAAATAAACCTAAAAAATATTGTAGGCAAAGATATTGATATGAATCTTTGGATATGAATTATAATAGCAGATTTTCACATCAGGTATTTGATTCCATCTCTGAACTCTGAAGCCTCAGCAGTGTGAATGGCAGCAGGAAATGGCTTTCAAACTCTTCCTAACAGATGGAATAAAATCTGCCAGGTTATTAAATTACTACACAACTATTTTTAGTTTCCATTTCTAAATCCTTTTTCTTCTTTTGTCATAATAATATGTCATTGCTAATCAAATCTCAGAAGCATGACTATTTTGAAAATAGGAGTTTGAAATTGCAGTTTATTATTCTTTGCCCTGAACATCTTTGTTGCTGCTTTATTTTTCTTCTAAAATTACGCAGTATTTATATAGATGTGTGTACTAAAAAATGGAGAAGGTAACTCAAAACATCAGTTTATATGACTTACAAGCTTTAAAACTATTTTAGTGATAAATAACCACTGTCAATCCTTATCTAGACTGCAGTCTAAAATTAAAGAAAACTGCTCAAAGCTAACAAGTAGAAATAGCCTCTTAATAACTATGAAACCAGAAGCAAATGCCTTGACTGTCTGGGGTAAGGCACATCAGAAATGAAACACTTTATTTTTTATGAATTGTACTTAAGAAAAATAGGAAGCTACTTAACTGTTGAGAAAATTAAACCAGTTGTTTCTTTCTGTAAACTCTGTCATAGTGACAGATTTACTTAGTGTACAAAGAATCCTTTGAAGGCAAATTTGCTTGCAATTCAAGTGTTATGGAAAAAAATTGTCTCTTTGTTCATGTACTAACTGAAACACCCACCCTTTTCTTACATGAGATCTATTACTACTGCTACATCCACTCTACAGTACAGAAGCTAAAAAAAAATTATAGTAAAAAAAATGGAGCATTAAACATGGTTGGCAAGTATTACCGTAGGAAATATTGCAAAACTGAAAGGAAGTATATTAATTGTAATGTGATTAATTCAACTGGAAAATTCTGGTTTTACTTAAGGACAACAAACTTCAATCAACTAAGGAATCAATCTTACAACTTGCAGATTGCTCCTGTATCTGATTTTCAATAGTGCATCAGGCAACAGTCAGCCTCAGATTGAACATGAAAATGCAACTGGAAAAAAGGAAAAAAAAAAGCAGAACACACAGGGAGATTCAGATTGGAGTGATACTGTACAGCAGACCTGTGACATCTGGAAGCTGTATTGATTTACATTACTGCCACAAAAGCAATGCAAAAGAATGAGAAAAGCTCCTATATTTTAGTTCACTTCTATAGAATCTAACAAGTGTGAAGAAATAGTTTTGGGATTTTTTGGATACCATTAACATGACTGATGTTACTCAACTACAAACAAATAAATGTATGAATGGATGAGGCTTCTAACACCCCTCAATTAAAGCATGAAACCTGCTGAACTTTTTCCAGTCAGACATGTAAACTGTGAAATAACTTTACAACATGGTCCATAAGGTATCATTTCTTAGTAGCAGGAAATATTATGCATTGCAAAATCTGGCTACATGGGGCTTTCTACCTACATCATATAACCAATGAAAATGCAGAAAAGTATCAATGCTTATCACTTTTTTAAACACTTCCAACTACTTACAGTATGCCTAATTTTGTGCTTTGTAGCAGAGGAATACAGCGGGAGCTCTCTCACAATCCTGTATTTTTGTCTTCTTATTGACTTTGCTTTTAAGATGGGGGAAAAGAATAAAAGAAAATACAATTTTTAAAAAGCACTTGTCCCAAAGATGAATTTGGAGGGCTCTATAAATGATGTGTCCTCTGAAAAGTTGTCAGTAAGGAATAATGGGAAGAAGCAAAAATACGATTTCAAGAAGCAAAGGTGATAACAAAGCCTACACTAAATGCAAGGCTCCTAGGTAAGAGTAATTTCACAAAGCCCTTTCTTTTCATTGACAGAACTAGACTACAACTCAAAGTAAGAATTTAGGGCGCATTTGTTCCTCAGGACTGTATATCTTCTGGTAATTTTAAAAAGAAATGGTATCAGAATAGCATCTTTCAAATCTCTGAGAAACAACTGTGTTCAAATTTTATTTGCAATATAAATGTAAACATAATATATTAAATAGAAAATGTCTCTTTTCGGTGATAGCCTTGGCAACTAAATAGTTTACTGGAGGAACAACTAGGTATAGAAAAATTATAATATGTATTTTTAAATTTCAAATGTAATATTTTACAGTTATTGCAACATGATACTGAATTGTTCAAATTACAGCATAATAAGTCATTCCTGCAGCATTCAGTGGCACTAGACCTTTGGCCTCTTGCCTAACAATACACTAGACAAGAATTATTACATTGTAATTCACACCCTGTCATGCCTTATTGCTTAATTAAAGCATAACCCTTCATGACATGACAAGCAATTTGACTGTTACCATAATAGATTATTATTCCACCTAACTTATTTTAGTTTTACAAACCATTCTCTTTTTTTTTTTTTCTTTGTACAGGCACCAAGAGTTATCAGAACAAATCCACAGATGTTTCTTTTATCTGAAAAGTGTGAATAGGTTTAGGAAGAATAGCTACTAACACAAAGGTGTCTTTTTTATCAGAACTATTGCTTGAATACATTTGGGTACTTTTTTTCCCCTTCATTTTGCTTTGGGAATTAAATCCTGCAGAATTATGTAAAACTATAAGATTCAAGCCTCAGACTAGGCGGCTGCCTATATTTTAATGCTGAGCTTAGCTACCTAAATGATAAAGTTATACTATTTCAGTGAGTTCTAATGTGGTACTAAAATAACAATGAGACTGAGGTTTTACAGTGTCTTTAAAATTCCAGACAAGGAAGCTGCCAGTTTAATTTTGTTGCAATACAGCAGTTAGCTACTCTGTGTTGAAGATTATGTAATTCTTAAAACATATTTTTCAGAAATAACCCTTTGAAATCACTTTCTTACTAAGATCTCTCCCTCCTGGTGTTTCTCAGACTGAAACTTGGTAATATAGAAAAGGTAATCTGCTGTTATTAAAACACATCTGCTTATAACTAAAAATTGACTAGGTGAAATTCTACTTTTCTAAAAAGTCAGTGACAAAACTCATTGGCTTAAGCAAAACATTATTCCATGAGATGAAATGGAAAAATATGTCAACAGCTGTGAAAACACATTTTAATATTCCAGTTTGCATTCAAAATATTTTAATTAATATTACATATTTTATTAATGCCCTCACATGGCCTGAAAGTGTGCAATACAACACAGCCATTTGGCTATGAATAATCCTTTATTTTGGCAGCTACCAGTTCAAAACTGAAATATGCAAACATGGAACTCTGAAGTTTTGTGTGAACAAAAGCATGGATTTGTTGAGAAGACATGTAGGCAATGCATAAAACATGCATACAAAACAATTTTAGCTTGGAAATTTTATATACCATACCTAATAGATGTCCTACCAGTTCCATATAATATCAAGGTGCATTTTAATGAGGTTCCACTGAACTCTGTATGTCTTCAAGGTGACTGGGCTGTCCCTGGAACTCTCTCTGCTATAACTATAAAATGTCTATGATGTGACTGTGATATAACTGAAACAGCTGCAGTCTTTGATCATATGCTGGCAGTTTATGTACAGATGCAGAATGTGTAATAAGGGCACACTTTATTAACTTGACTGATGTTCTGTTATTTTACTGGTTCCAAAAGCCAAAGGAGACTAGGCTCCACCATGTTACCCTGAGAATAATTTATTGTTGCAGCTATTCAAAATGAAGTACCTATCATTAATGTCTAATTGATTACCAAAAGCAAAAGGCATACATTGGCCTCAGTTGATCTGACATTTGCTATGATCTCTAAAGCTCCTGTTATAGCTAGAACTATTATTTTGAATTAGCACAAAATACATTTTAAATAGTTTAAAACCACTGCCAACACTCTGAATGTATGCATATGTTTCCTGTTAATAGCTATTTCTACACATACACAGTCTAGTAAACTTACACTGAGCTTTTACCATTTCATAGGTATAAAAATACATAAATTCTGATGGGGTGATAATGAAGTTAGACCTTGACATGCTAATGGCTGTATTATGTTGTACAAAAGCATCCTTGTTCTCCTTAACATGTAAAAACATGTTTTGGTTCTACCAAAATGTTTTAAACAATTCATCTTTCTCAAAGCAGCCAAATTAGGCTAGAAACAACACATACTCTAATTTGGCTACTTTGAGAAAGTTTAACTGCGTGTCCAGCAATTAAGAGAAAAATTTACTTAAAACCTAGATGTTTTGCCACTGTTCATGCAATAGGGAAATAACAGCAACATTGTAAATTATAGGCAAATATAAAAATTTGCAATGAGTTGCTTTGGACAAAGTTATTTCACAAAGAAGATGAAACTAATATTCCCATAGAAGATCTACTAATAGTTTTGCACTAATCATAAGAGTATGAAGCTATTCAAGATATGAAGAGCATTTAGAATAGCCACTTTTCTAATAATTCAGTATTTCCCACTTTTTTTCTCTAGCCTCCATTTATATCTCTGTACTCTTAACTCTAAATTTAAAGTTTCTTTTTGTCTTTATATTTTTATTGGAAGAAATAAAAAGGCCTGGACTCTTAAGACATTCTGCACCCATATTACCAGTTTGCTTCCTTCTGTAATCTTGCACAGAAAATACACAGTTTCAAAACCTTGTTGAACACAAAGAGGTTGTTGCAAAATTGTTGTACTGCTTTGACGGGATGGCTCTCTCTCCAGACCTCCCTTATTTGCTTCAGATTTCTTTTAAATCCCTTTTTCTATAGCCTTTATGCTGCCATTGAGGAGTGAAACATCTCAGAAGTTAAAGAGAGCCTGATGCCCACATATGTGTGTTTACATTTTTCCCACTGATCTCTTCATCTAGATGAAGCTAGATATGTTTCTATTCCAGTTTTAAGCATATGTCAATAAGCATTTATACTTTAATCCTCTCCAGTACGGATATTCTCCAAGAAAGTGTAATTCCTCTAGCCCTCAAGCCTCACCCCTCCAATTAAATTCCTTTTTAGAATCCTAAAAGATTCTGAAATATGTTCAATTTTTCCCCCCCACGATTTGAATACTTTCCCATTTCTAGAAAAGAGCAGAGATACCAGGTAAATGTAAAATATAAACACTGGAATGGAACGGATTTCTTTCATGAAAGTTTGATGCCTATTTCATGAGCTTCATTTTCACTGACATTTGTTATAAGTCACCAGAAATTAAAAGTATGTGTAAGGAATAAATAAGCTAAAGTGTTCTAAGCTATGCAGTAAAAAAAAGGGTCAGAAAAGTTTTCTGAGACCGAATATCTTCTTATTATACCCGATATCACTTTTTAGAACACAGATAAATCTTTTTGTAGGCATATGTTCGGCCCCCTTTCCATTTTTTCCCCTTGGCTGCTTCTTTTACCTCCTATATACCATTTGCAATGCAATTGTCCTGCCAAATATCTCCCTGATACATTCCAGTGCCCTTTATTCCTCTCCATCTACCACGTTCTTATTAGTACCTTTTTCTGGACTTCAGCTCAGATGAGAATACTGCACTTTACTCAATGACTTGACTGACTCCAGAAAAATATGGAGTTTAATTAATCACAAAGTTTATTATTGAAGTACTAAATGGAATCCTAGAAAGAAATAATCAATTTATAAATGTTAAAAAATGTGTGATACTGACTGTGGGTCAAAATTAACAGAACATTTCCAGATAATCCACTACTTACCCATTGAAAGATCTCAGTTTAATACAACACGACTTCTGTTCAGAAAGCATATATTGCTATGCAACATTTTTTGTGATGCAAAGCATTGCCCACTGACTTGTAAGGTATTCCTGATTTTTTTAATATTGAATACTTTGGCATTATTCAACTGAACACCACTGAACTAACAATCTAATTTTCATAGTAAAACAATTCTTACATCTGAAATCTGAAGAAATTACTTCTATAGTTAAAAAGGTTCCATAGTTCTGCAAGATTTCCCCCCCCTCCCCACCCTCAGGAGAATATAGACGGCTGAAAAATAACTGTTCTTATGCTCAACTGTTCTCCTACCTTTTCTGATGAGTTGGCTGCAGAAAAGTGTATAAATGGAAAGCTCAATTAGTGCAATTTTTGTATCCTTGGATGTCAATCATTACTGTAGAGAGGTGGGACTTTCAGGATCTCTGTGTATTAATTAAGAGCTCATCTCAGAAGACTAGTCACTATACCTAAGGACCAAAAAAAAGTTTTAATTAGAGTCTAGAAGACAGTGTGCCATCTACTTATAAAACTAGCTCTTTAGTTAAAAAATGAACAGGTATGAGACATTATTAGTAACAAAGCAAAGGACACAAATCTACCGCTTGCACTTCAGAATGCAGAAGTATTCTTGTGTATGGAGGTCTGCCTGGAAAAGCTGGACAGGTTCTGTAATACAGTGTGGACACCACTCAGATTTCAGCCAGATTGTATGAATGCCAACATGATTATTACACCCTTGTGAAATGACTGATGCTAGGCTGATGTGGAAGGAAGGCTCTTACACAGGGCGTGCACAATGCATCAGTTTCATTCACCCATGGAAACAACACATAGGCAGTTTCTGGCTGGCCTTAGACATGTCAGGGCTCAAGGGAGGTTAGAAACTAGCTGGGCTAACTGGTGTCACCTGCCCAAGAGAGCTTTCCTCGTGGCATGACTTATCTGAGGACAATCACATATCCTGCCTGGGCGTCACTAGGGAAATAAAGTATAAATAATTGATTCTATCATTTATAAATTAAAGGTAGGAAAACAAATTTTAAAAGCTGGTCTGGAAAATGAACATGTCAGCTAATAACTCAGGCATGAAAAGGGGTAAAACTTAGAGAAGAAATAAGTTTACATTCTAAAGAACAAGAAAAACCTTGTTTGGCTGCGGCTGAACTAAGAAATGTAATCCACTAATTAAGAAGACCAAAACAGCACACAGATTGGCCTAGGAAGGATGAGACGAGACAAAAAAAATCAAGCTCCAATATGAAAATAAAGAAGAAAAAACAGTCACTAAAATATAATAAAAATTCAGTGTAACAAATATTGTAGTTTCTTGAAGGATATAAGTTAACATATACTTAAAATGATAAAAGGTTATTGCACAAAAAAAGACCAGAATGGGAAGGCATGTCAAAAGGAGAATAAGATTTACTATGCATCCAGGAATAGTAGAACAAGTGTTATGACCTTCTTCATTGCTATTATATTTCATGGTCTTTTATGAAACAATTTGTAAAAACCTTTAAGAAACAGACATTTTTCTGAAACACTTGTTTGAGAAACACATGCTATAAATTTCCAGTCTAATCAATATATATAAGGACTAATGAAAAACAGCACCAAATTTACCAACAAAAAAAAGCTGTAGCTAATTCTGGCAGATTGTTTAAAAAGTTTTACTCTAAAGAAGAGTGAGTGATGAAACTAATATTATAGTGAGGGAGCAATCAGTGTTTTAAAGACATTCAGAAAAATGTAGACAACAATTTATGCTGATGTCATTCAGAAAATTTATGTTAATGCTATTAATAAATGCTTTTAGTATTTCATGCCCAAATGCTTTCTCATAAATTTTTCCAGTCAAAAATTGTTTTCTACAGAATAGACACTGAAACACTCTACAGAATGTACTGACTTGGAATATTACTGTATTTAACAGTAGATTTCAGTGAGCAGATTCAGCTTATCAGATATGCTGGCAGTACACACCAATACCCTCTTGAGAATGTTAATACTGAGACTTGCTTTTTAAGAGTTCAACTTTCATTCTGCAAAATAGAGTATATCCTACTGCTATGGATATATGCATATTGCAAAATCTGCTATTTACTTGTCTGTGGGTCTAAGTTATTTCTCACAAGATAACAGATTTCAGGAAAGGCCTTGTTTAATATTGGCTGGCACCATGGGTAGATATTTTTAAATGAAAAGGAAAAGGAATTTATCCAGAGCTTGTCACTTGTATTCTCTGAAGTGAAGAAAAGTGCTGAGTTTTTCTATCTGTGGTTTCCTACTGGTAACACATAACGCATTTCTTGTCAGCTGCTTCTCTTGATTAAGAAGATGGCAGAGATGATAGATACACTAAACTCCAGAATAGACAGAGAACCTTTGTTCCTCTGAACAATTATATCAATTTTTATAATGGTTTAATTTGTTGTTATTCACAAAGGACAATGCCAAGAGCTGAAGCAGAGGAATAGTAGCAAAGTAGAGATTGCATGTTAGCAGCATGGTGCCTTCTCAGTCCTTCATGTTTCCTAGTTTGCCTCTTCTGAACTCATACTCCAATACACAGTTTTGGAAGCCAGCCATAAACGAGGCTAACTCAGACAATAAAATCTGGGTGATCTACTGAACTGTGACTGAGATTTGTGACCTGCCTTAAACTGAATCAGATTCAACTACAAGACTTCTTACAAGCAGCTCTCACCAAGAGCCTGGCAGAATGTCAACACAGTTGTACTAAATATTCAACACAAAACTTGCTGAGAACCACATGGTATCATGTATTGTCATGAAAGTAACTTAAAGCTGGACTAATTCACAAGGAAAGAATACTAAAAAATAGCAATTAGGAAATGTTTCTTACAGTAAAGGATGTTATACAGCAATTAAATTCTATTGAACAGAAAATCAAATAGAGAAACAATACTAAAATTATTTCAGGCATCCTCCTGGCCAACTTTGAACCCTTCATCAAAATTTGAAAGTTTGATGCCTTGTCTAAAATTTCCTCTGTGGTCAACAAAGAAAGGGAAAGGCACTTCTAGGTAGCAAACCAGCCTTAAAAGAGCTTCTGTCTTTACACTTGTTGTAATGGGATTGTTGAGCCCCAAGCTTCTAACTTGGACATGCTGGTGACTACTTGTATTTACTTAATCTACATCCTACTGTTTGATTTTCAGAGCTGCCTAGTAAATAAATTTCAGTGCAGCATTGAACATTTATCTGCAAATTCAGATGCTATTGGAGATACGGGCAGGAATTTCCCAATTTCTACAATAAAAGCAAAATGCTGATGGGCAGTGCTCTGCTGAGGTCCTTACTCCTATTGCTACTGATCAGTGCCTTTCCTGCTCCCTAGCACAAAATTAGTAACATAAAAAAGTACAAATATTTTCCTAGTTATACTGAATTGCATTTATTGTCTCTCATATGGTTAATACTTCAGTTGTTTGGGTAAAAAAATAATCATTTTATCATGCTTTAATATTTTTATTTTTCTTTCTCCAAAAAGAGACCAGAATAATGAAAAAAATTTGATCAATTTATCACATAGATGTGTTCTTTCCTCCAGTTAAACTAACATTTTAAGAAAATTTTTGTGTCTTCTATAAAAAGTAAACTTCAGTGTGTGATCAGAGCCAAGAAGCCTACAGCACACGTATTTATCTTTCAATCTAGAAACAGACTATGGTATTAGAACTTGAGGACCACAGCTTATTTGTTAACTGATGAAACATCTGATTATTCTTGAAAAACAATAAGAATCTGAAATTCAAGATGAATATCAATGTCCTCCCACAAGGGGTGGAGACAAGCCAATAAACATAATACATTGCTTTTAACCCCATGTAACATTTCTTATCTTCAGTAGTTTCTGCTGAAATGGTAGCGACAACAGAAAAATATTTATGTAAGAACTATGCAGAGGTGTGTAATAAGGCCCTGGAAAACATAAAAGTATAAAGAAAAATGAATTAAAATTTAACTGAAATTTAGAGGTAGCAAAACAAGCAGAGACAAAACAAACAACATTTCTCCATGGCCAGCACTGTCAAGGCCTCTTCCTGAAATCCATCCATTTGTCATACAGCATTGGAGTCACTTTGAAAATTATTCCACTGTAGTCAGCAACACCCAAATTGCAAATGGAAGTTATTAATCAGACAGCAGTACCACAATGTTTTCTACTGTCAAGACAACAACCACTGCTGACAAATGAATAAGAGTTTGGCTTAAATTAAGATACACCTGTATGTGATAACTTGGGTTCAGCATTTTGCTGCCTCATTTTGGTACCAAATTAACCTTTTTATTTGTTAACTTTTTCTTAACTTTCCTTATCTCAATTTCTGTGTTAGTTCACAAGATCACAGCAGAAAATAGACAAACCATATCAAAATTTTTAATTTCTTCATTATTGATTGGGAAATTTTTGATTGTTTCCCATTATATTATTACACTGTTAAAAACTGAAGAAGTTAAGAACATTATGGTCTTATGATATTATGATATCATTATAATATAAACTTGTTTATTAATTTTGGGGGACAAGGGAGGCAAAATTTTATAAATTCTTTGTGCTCTTCAGCTGGGATGGCTGATATCATTACAGCTTGTTTGATAAAACTTCGCTTAAAAAAGTCATCACAGATAAAATATAATATAGAAATTCAAACATTTATTAAGACAAGACTAGAAGAACTATTAATTCAGAAAATTCTGGCTGTCTGATTTCAGCTTGATTAAGAACTTTCACTTGTTCAAATTTTATGTTCAAAAAAGGTGTTAAAAGGTTAACAGAAATCTCACAGAAAGGAGAGGGTTAAGGCAACACTTGAAAAATGATGCAGGAGAGATACTGAGAATGAAACATGATTGTGTAGAAAATTTAGGTTATATATGAAGTACCTGGGCTTGCCTAAATTTGAGAGAATAACATGCTTACTGGTCCAGAGCCATGCTGCCATGCTCATAAAGAGGTTTATGTTGGAAGGGACATGAAAGACCACCTAGTTCCAATTATGGGGACACCTTGTTGGAACCTCTACCATTTAGAGAAGGAAGCTATGATCCATACACTCCAGAAACCTCCTGGATTGCTGATGCTCTCTTATGCTGTCCCTTTAACAGATATTGGGGTAGTTGAAGTGCCCAGGCCTTCTGAACATGAGACTTCTCCCATCTGCCTATAAAGACCATTCGCATGGTCTTCCTGCTCTTACAGGTGGCCTGTAGCAGATCCCCACTATAGTGTCACCTGTCCCTGTGCTCCCTTTAGCCTCACCTAGAAGCTTTTGGCTGACTCCTCATCTATCCCCAGGGAGAGTTCCGTGCACTCCAGCTGGTCATTGACAGAGAGGGCAACACCACCACCTCCTGGTCTCACATGCCTGTTCTTTCCTAACCAGCCTATGTCCTTCCATTCCAACATTCCAGTCATAGAAGCCACCCCACCACATTTCCAAGATGCCAGTAAGATCATATCCCTACAGGCATTCACATGTCTAAATCCTCATCTACTACCCATGCTATATGCACTTCCACAGAGGCATTTAAATTGTGCCTCCAATAAAGCTGACTTACTGGCTGCAGTGGCTGGAATTCCTTTGTGCTGCTCTCCAGGTGCTCTCCTGGTGACTTGTGATACCTTTGCAGGCTTCTAGGCATCTATTGCTGGCACGGGCATCAAACTGGTAGGAGTGGGATGGATTAAGATTCCCCTTCCCTAGCAAGTTTCATTTAAAGTCTTGATCATCTTGTCAAATGTATGAATGAAGATGCTATTTTCTTTCTCTGCTAGATAGGTTCCATCAGTCCCCAGCAGACCAGACTTCTCAAAGTGAGTCCCATGGTGTACGAAGACAAATCCCTGGCTGTGTCACCAGTCCTGTAATCATTTGTCAATTCACTGCAGTCAGCTAGATCTTTCAAACCCCTTTCTTCTGACCAGCAGGATTGGCAAAAAAACTACCTGTGCTCCAGAGTCCCTTACTGCTGCTTCAAAGGCTCTGTAATCCTTCTTGATACTCCTCAGACTGCTCCTGGCTGCATCACTGGTGCCCACGTGAAACAACAGCAGTGGATAACAGCCAAGAGACAGTATAAAGCTTTATAGTGTCCCGGTGACATCCCTGATATGAGCCACTGGTGGGCAGCACACCGCTCTAGAGAGCACTTTAGGCTGCCAAACGGGTGCCTTCATAGCTCTCGGAAGAGTTGTCTACTGTTTGCTACCTGTAGCCTCCTCTTAGCTGCACTGGTTGTTGCACAGGGAAGAGATTGGACTGCATTACCCAGCCCCAGCATCTCTCCTAAGGTGACAGGTTTTTCCTCTTCAGTTTGCAGAGCTGTTCTGTAAGGGCACCTCAGGCTTCAAGGAAGTCTCTTTCTCCTGCTGGTCCTTGCCCTTCCAAGCTTCCATTCTTATGTATTACTGGCCCCCTTCCTACTGTGTGTGTGCTGTTGTGGGAAGTTTTCAGCTGTTTGGCTGCAGGCTCTGGGTTCACTGCAGACTGTACTTGGAAACAGCTATTTAACTCCTTCCCAGCTTCCCTGATGTTATATAGCCTTATCACCACCCCCTGCAGCGCAGCCACCTGCATGTTCCACTGACCTGGGCAAGAGAACCTATTGCGATCAACCTTTCTTGTACTTGTGATGTGTTTCTGCAGGGAATGGATAACACATCTTTATAGGGAGATACTCTTTGTAACTTTGCTCTTTGTCACAAAACCTTACAGAAATGTGTCATTGAGACGACATCAAAATTTACAGTTGGGCTCACCAGGTTCACCCTATCAGAAAAGGGAGCAGTGCCCTAGTATTAAGACTAAGAACAGTGAAGTAAAAGAAGAAATGGTGGCATATTCTGTCTGAAGAAAACACGTGTAAAGGCTGTATATAAGATGAATAAGGCACTGATTGACAGGAAACTGGAGCAAGAATTTGAGAGCATGGCTTCAGTCTGAAGTTAGGTCAACTGCCATATTCAATCCTGCAAAAGTGTTGGTAAGGTTTGTCGCTTGAAATAGAAGCCTGCAAGACAAACCGGGAAAGAGACCACAGGTGCAGCCTGCCCCTGTACTGTCATAACAATAAATAAGGTTATCTGTCATGATCAAGCCATCTGGGGAAGTCCTTTATTCTGTCCTGAATAGATGTTACACATTTATTTAAGGTTACAGAGTGCTTAAAAGAGCATTGATTTGGTAAAAAGTAGTCTGTGTCCTATAATTAAAGGCAGTATCACTGTAAATGTGCAGGCAAATATTGTAGGAAGAATTTTAAGGGCATTTTGGTACTAATGATTTGCAAGTGATGATACACAACTTTAAAAAAGAAAAACAGATGACTGTTGAAAATGCTACATACTGCAGCAGACTAGTACTGAAAGTAGTGATATAGCCATCAATGTCTGGGTATTTATTCCCTGTTAGAGAAGTTATTTAAAACAGAGGCTATTTCCACCATCACATATCAACAAGTCACATTGTAAGCAAAATTATCTACACTGCAAATAGCAAATTCACAAAACCAAACTAATTTATGCTTTTTCTTGCTAGTAAGGTAAACACTCAACCTTTGTGATTAAGGGTATATAGGGGAATCCAGCTGAGTTTGGGATGATCTATGGGACAAAATAAATTACAGCTAAAAGAACCCAGGATCTGGACTGAGCTGTAGCCTTGCCCTACCCTCCCACTTCTGCTGTAGAACACAAAAGCTATGTTAAAAGACATTTCTTTTAGAAAACTGAATAATCATTATACTTGCTTTCCTACTGCCATCTCTTTAATACAGTGCAACCTTGGCATGCTCCCTAGATGTCATAATGGGAAAATAAATGACAGGTATAATTTCTTTTCTGAGAAGAAGACAGACAGATTGAGAAATATTATGTACTGATAGTCTACAGCATGTGTAAGTGAAACCAGCACTGAAATTAATTCCAGTTCTTTTGTTTTCTCCTTCATGACCTGTCTGCTGACAGACTCAAAACCCCCTCAACTTCACGTATATAGAATATGAGTGACCGCAACACATTTGGTACTCTGAGAAAAATCTGCCTGTTATCTGTTCTCCACATTAAGTCCACTTCACTGCAAAAAGCTCCTGTATCAGCATTTCTGTCTATAATCATAAGGTTGCTGCAGCCTTAACTAGAAACTTGAAACTTTAAAAAAGTAGCTCTTTCTCTCTTTCTATGGCTATCTGTTCTTTCCTCAATAAAATGGGCACATTTCTTTGCAACACCATCTTTTTGTGGGCTGCAACAGATGGGGCTTAATAACATAGCATCAGACTGCAATTTTTAGCCTAGTCTTTCCTGTTCTGCTTCACAAAATAAAGGTGACTCTGCTGCCTACCTTCAATGACCCTCACAGACAAAAAGAGCACCTTGTCAGAGATCATTTTCCAACAGATGAGCAAACCTTCAAAATAAATATCATCTCTTCAAATATAAACACATCTCACCCCCTTAGATTTAAGCATGCAGTTTAACACAACTTAACTCACCAAAGACATTAAACCTGAAGTTTCCTGGCTTTACAATCAGGAAGAAGATCAAGCAATGCTACCACAGCTTTTCTGTGCTACTATTTAGCACCCCTGAATCAATTCACCTGCTGTTGGAGCATTGCTTAAACAACAGTAAACTAGAGAAGAGTAGAAACTGGCACTTTCCCACTCGGCCACGCTGGCTGATATTTTAAGGAGAGAAAAGTAAAGACCTCATTACAGTTGTTTGTCTTCACCAAGAAAAGCAAGTCAGGGCAGGGTGCTAACCTTAGAGCCTTTACAAAAAAAAGAAACAAAACACCAGACTTTACAGTAGGGCCATTTATTGCAATGTAATGGTCTCTCTCTGGATCATTGGGATGCTGGGGAAGATGTGAGCATTTTTTTTCTTATGGTCACCAGTTGATTTAACTTTACAAAAGAATGAACCACACCTGGGAGATTTCTTTCTTAGTTTCAGGCTGTAATTCAGGGTTTCAGGTCTCTTTGCATCCATGGGAACATATGCCCATCTCCCTTTCTGGGCCACATACATTTCTCATGTATCCTCTTTCTGGAATAGATGGAAATTCTACACTTTTTCTCTCTCTCTCTCTCTTTTTTTTTTTTTTTTTCTTTTGGTGTTTTTGTTTACTTGTTTTCTTGTTGCTTTTTATTTTTGTTTTGTTTTGGACTTTTTGGGGTTTTTCATTGTTTTTTCTTTTGTTTTGTTTTTTATCTATTTTCACCTGAATATTGAAACTGCGGAAAAGTTATTAATATTTGCAATGTGTAGAGTTGTACATGCCACCTTTACTGACAGCCTTTATAATTAGTCTAGACAATGCTGATTAAATTCCCTTTGATTTTTAAAAATACCTTAATTGATATACTTTACTAGAATTAAGTTTAGGCTTTGTTGCCCACCCCCCCCCCCCATCTGCTTGAACTGAGCACTGAAGGAATTTGAAGACATTGGCACACAGCCTTCCAGCAGTATTGTCTTCTTCTCTGGCCGCAGAAATATTTTTTAGTGAAACACAACATACTCCCTGTTCCCAGCAATGGCAGAAAGCTGAAACATTTGAGTAAAGTTGTTGCTATTATGCTCTACTTATGCACATTATTGCCACAAAATCTGGCAGTAGTATTTCATTGGCAAACTAGTAGCAAATTTAGTGCTTTTAAAATTTGTTTTTAAAATTGTTTCTAATCAGAAATATGCTTTGTTTAATTCCTGTTGTTGATAAACATGGTCACAGCCCAAAGTCAAACTGGTACTTTGTTAACTCTATGTTTTTGAAGCATCAGCACTTAGTGGGAAAGATTTTTCTGAAGGCTTGGAAAAGTATAAAAAATTGTCATCAACCAAACTTTGCGAAAGTGTTAAAGTTGAACGTGACAGTTGTTTTTATAATGGTAACCCAGCTGTCAACAGTCAAGTACTGCGCTTCTGGTTCAGAGGCTGCCCCAGATATATACATCATGATTAAGAACCACATCAGTACAATTGCTGTTGCAAAGTAATCATGTGGGTAGAAGATATTCACTAGCAAGTCGGCGTTCCTTTTCTGTATGCTGTTTCTGTCTAGACCTCTGTGTCTAGACAATGAAGTAAAACATCTAGTTTACTCTTCAGATTTAAAGTAAAGGAATCTGAACAATGATGGTGAAACTGTCCTTTTCGCCAATCAGTGATCTGAAAAATTGTCTTCTTCACATCATTAGAAACAAATTTGTAAACTGTTATATAAGAAAGTTGAAATAAAAGTAGTCTCATAGGGTGTTCAGCCTGACTAAAGCGGCACCCTTGCGTAATACAATACTCATTACATAAGAGTAATAAAACATTTAACTTTCTATTTGCATTAGTTAAAGGTGTAGAACAGTAGTGAAATAAAGAAAATATATATTTGACTGCCTTTGCCCTGTGGCTCATAACAAGTGTGATAATATTTTTCTGTGCGCATGACACTATTTCTGCTCTAGTTACATACATACACTGTTTGTAACTAAGTAAAGTGTTAACTATACTAAACTTTCTGTCGATAATTCTAACAGGCTGGCTTGATTTCTACTTTAAAATATCTATGCACATATTTGTTATTACACTTAATCATTATCTAAGTCAACAGAGCGATCTTCATCAAGACAGCTTGTATTTATCACACTTCATGTACTTAAATTGTATGTCACCCTGTTAAGTAAAGTCCAAGGAATTTCTTGATTGATTCTGAAGTTAACCATATGGTTATCTAGCAAGTCAGCAGAAACTAAATTCATTACCAAAATCACTTTTATGTAATTATTATTAACTAGTATTGTTTTAATGCTTATTTTCTGTAGTCTTTGGTTGGGTTAAAATGGCAATGGTAATTCAGTGGTCACTATATATAATATAATCAAAGCCCACTGGTGTGTGAAAAGGAACACAAATCTCAAAATAGTTCATAGACCTTGTTTTCTGACAGCTAGACTGAAATAAAACATGATTATGAGATTATGTCATTCTGTATATTTTATTAAAACTCTAAGAAGGGAAACCAAGCTGTTCCTTATGTGTTGCCCCTTTCCATCAGACTAAGGATAAGAGAAAAAAATAAACCTAGTATTTTTCACAACACCACCTAACCACTTTCAGTCACTTTTTTCTTTTGTAGGAACAGGAAAAACTCAAATCAATCTAAAAAAAATTGCAAGGAGTATTACTGCAGTTGTAAAAGCAAACTCTGAGAAATGGGATTTTTCTTTCTTGGGCATCTGCATTTTGATATATTCCATATTTGCATGATCCTATACTGTTTTCCCAAAGCTCTTCTGCCTCACTGAGCAAGGAATGTGCTCTGGGCATGTATGGGGATCACTTAGTGAAGGGCGCTGTTAGTCATTAGACCTCTCTGAGATTTCTGGCAGAAGTTGCAAAATGTGTTATAAAAAAAGCAGATGCTATCAGGAGGATTTTTCTATTTATTAAACTTTTGATGCATAGAAATGGATTCTATATCCTGTCAAAGACTTCCTACCGGGTACTGGACATCTCCTAAAATGTATTTCTCAGAGCTGATACCAAGTGGTGTATTCACTGCTTCTGGATCTGTGGAGCGGTATTGAAACTTTGTTTTCCATTTAAAGAACGATGATGACTCACAAGTTCAAACATTTCCATGGTTGTAATATTAAGCTGATTCATGAACATAGAAAGGCCTATAGGATTCTGAAAGGCCTATACGATTCTGTGCAAATAGGGCTCAGCATCTTAAATTGTGTGCTCAGTTCATAGGACTCTCACTTCAGTTCCTATGCCTGTTTGAGAAATTTAGGCATAGCCTTGAAACAGTATAACTTGCTGGATTTATGACTCTTGCTGAAGTTTTTAACTCCAAGCTAGCTACTCAAAATTCTCAAATGAATATTTTTATCTGTGAGGTAGCTAAAAGAGAAGCATTAACTTTTCACTAGCTTGTGCATGGACAGACAGACTCAAGCCTGACTTGTAGATCAAGATGGAGTGTATGCACTGCCAGCAAAAGAGCACAAGAGCATGATGTAGGTACTGAAATGCCAAGCTGTTATGAGTCCAGTTTCCTGTGCAATGCCATCAGAATCACTGCAGTGGTGACAAGAGCACGTTCATGAAACTGTAGCGGACTCGATAACTTTTAAGCACTGCACTTTCTGGAGTAAGTGTGAATAATCTAGACTAGCATTCCCTGTAAATCCTTTTTTTTGCTTCTGAGTCTTTGACCCAGCCCCATCCATTTGCTCTGGCTCCCACAACAATTATAGATAATAATCTCCAGCCCCAGAGGTGGGGTTTGAAATGAAATTGATAGTAATATATGGACCTCATAAAACAGTGATGAGTATCACAGAAAAGCTCAGAGGGTAAACATTGTATTGTCCAAAATGCCTTGGACCACTCTTTGTGCCAATGATTGAAAAAGCTGTTTGGTCATCCCAGCCTGCTCCTGTGGTCTGAATAACGGATGATCTAAAAAAAGATGGAATCATGAAGCTGAAGATTGTAGCATATGCCATAAAAAACCACCTAGCTGAAATTTACATGGAAAAATGTAATTCTAATATTTGTAACTCCTGATCACTTGATTTTGGAACTTTGAAGTTCTTTTGTTGGATATTTTTAACTAATAGGTTATTTTCTTTTCAAATACAGAGGGCTTTACTAGGTAGTGCTCAGGAAGAGTATGGGAAAGGAACAGTCAAGAAAAAATTTAGCAAAAGACTTGAAATATTTTTAAGCACATGAGGAACAGGTTTTTTCATGAGATTTCTCAATACCGTAACTCCAATCTAAGCAACTTAATAAATAACTGAAGCCTGAAGAAGACCTGTTCCTTAGTGCACTCTTTTTTTCCACTACCACTCATGCTGCTCATACTGAGGGAAGGCAATGGGTGCACATAAAAGGAGGAAATGGAAAGAGGGATTATTTATGTTTTGCCGTTTACTTAAGCAAGCAAACTCACTAGACTAAAAAAAACCCAAACCAACAATAAAACCAAAACCAACCAAACAAAAAACCCACCCAGCCCAAAACAGAAATAATCAGTACATTGAAATGCTCATTTGGAATGCAAGAAATGGAATACTGGATGGCAGGCAAAAGGACATACTTTAAAAAACATTTCATAATCAAATACATAGCTTCAGCAGAATATGCAATACTACTACTGTATTTAAGGGGTTGGATTAAATGGATGTACACCTACATTCCAAATAAACTCAAGTAGTATTAAATATTTCTTTTAAAAATGCAAAAACTTTGTTCAATACTACTCACTCTTCATGACTATGTGAATCAGAAACCTTCAGCAACCTCTAAATTCATTTGTGTCTCTGAATTTCACTAAGTCTTAGGAATGTAAATTTAGATAGATTCTTTTAATCATTACAAAATATTAGGCTATACAAAGAAATTTTTTATTTCTTGTCTGTCTCTTTCTTAGAAAAAGTAATGACTTCTGTTTCTTTAGTTCATAATGAAAGAGAGGGAAAGCACATGTGGAAACAGCAGTTTGGTAAAACAGTAATAACATACCTCTTTGCTCTGAATAATAGGAACTGAGGCTTTGAGTCTCCATGCCTTTTGTTTTTCTTTCTATAAATTGGAGTAGCAGCAACTTCAGGAAAAGTATGATTTTAAAAAACAATTTCTTTTGACTTCCTTAACATTTATTGCTTTTCTTGAACATACTTATACAAAATGGAAATTTAAAGAAGTATATTTTGTTTGTCATGGCAAACAGCATTTTGCTATGACCACAAAGGCAGCTGAGGGCTACCATGACCTTGCATAGCTTCCTTTGACAAATGCTCTCTGCAGTATAGAATATATTAGAACATTAGGATTTTCTAGTGTTGAAAATAATATGTGAATTTATGTTGTTGCATGTTAAATATTAACAGACATTACAGTCTGTTTGAAAGACAAACAAAAGGTGACAGTTTGGATACACCTAAAACAGAATGAAGTTAACGTGGAGTGAACCCCACAGCGTAAAATATGCCTAAAAGAGGAATGAATGCAAATATTAATCACTGTTTGCTGTCCTAAGCAGGCCTATTCTTGAGTTTTCAGGTTGTCACCTGTAGAAAACAGGTGATCTTAGGCTATTTCAGATACAGTAGTGAAGTGTTGCTGTGTTGTGTGTCACAGACAACACTTGCTCGTGCTCCCCAACTGTCATGTAGATTGTACAGCACACTCCTTAGTCCACAATCAGCTAGCAGAAATTGCAAGTGGAATCATAACTAAATTTTAGCTGTTTTCACTCTGCTGACAACTCCGTACATAGTCCTACATGTTCCAGCTCTCATTAAACGTACAGAAGAAGAAAGAATAATTCCTGACCCTTCCTATGTTTTGAGAAGCTGCACAAGAGCAAATTAAAAAAAAAATAAAATATTTTTGAGATTTTTGATATATTTTTTATATCTTTGAGAATGGTGGTGGTGCTTTATCAGTAAAATACCTACAGGTTTTTACTCTCTAGTCAGTGTAGTTCAAACCTTAGATGTCAGATTCCACTTGAGCTGATATGCTTATTGAGTCGTAGAGCATCTGGTTGGCATCACTGAATAAAACTGGATATCATGCAGAATTGAGAGTTATTTGATGGTCACAATTCTGATATATTATTTTAAAAAGGGATGTAACACTTCAGGGCTTTTGAACCCACCTGTTAAATTGGCTAAAAATTAATAAGCTCTGTCAGATTTCTCTTCTTGCTCTGCATACCACCAGGATATCAAGGCATGATGAATATATATAATATTGCCCTTGCAAAGAATAGTTCAAAGCACATTGGACAGTGCTCCTTATAGTCAAAACTCATCCTGCAGAGTGGTTTTTGTATTGGATGTTCTGGCTGTATATGCTATCATGTAAACAGGAGGTCACTTACTGACACTTGATTAAGGATTCTGACTCTAGTAATATGTTCTCTGCAAATAAATGTACTTAATTTATTAAAAAGAGATTTATGTATCAAACCACCATTTTGGTAGCCATTATAAACTTTTCTTTAAGTAAGTTCAGTTACTTTTGCAAGAGTGACTTTTTGTCAGTTTTGTCCACCTAAATTTCTAAGTGATATCCACAGTAGTAGAATCTGTTGTACAATGGCAGCTAAGGTGATACTTTTCTTGCTTTTTGTAATTATTTGAGGTTTTTTTAGGTCGTGCTGAGAAAGACTACAAGGATATTCAGTGCAGAATGTTACAAGACGGAAAGGTACAGAATCAAAGAATTGCCTGCAGGCACCAATGCCCCTTGTTACAGCAGTTCTTTTTATTTCCACAATTAGGATACTTGTTTGAGCCTGATAATATTTCAGTGGGTATCATGGTATTTCTATTTTATATTTATACCCTGTGACAGCACTATCCATACGGAATACAAAGGGCTAATTGGTAATTGGTTCATGTCCTAACATGAGTAAGTTTGTTGATGTCTCTTGTGATAAACTGTTATGCATTAAAATTTCCCCCTTATATAGGGGAAATATATATATATAGTTATAGTAATGAGAGAGGACATTGCTAGGATCTTATGACATAGAAAGCATCTTATTTTCTTTAAGTGCTCTCTAAAGAAAAAAAATCATTGCAAGGTAGAAAGGGCTGAGAGTGATAACACTGAACATTGAACAGATTCACATTAAGTTTAGACTTTCTCACCTTCTGTAAAGCATTACATCTGCATACAATAAAATAAAACTTGGTGATACATGCTGTAGTTTCCAGTTATTTGAAAATACATGTTCTAGTAGCATGTTAAAAACAGGAATATAACTGACACTAGGTTTCTGTCAAAAGAATTCTGTCAAGGTAAAGAAGAAAGGAAACTAAAGAAGCTGTACATCACTGGTATGTGGTGCAATTAGCTGTGGCAGGTCTTTAATTGTCATAGACAAGATGACAGAAGCTACTTATATCAGTTTTGTGGACTATTTATATAGCAAAGTCATTATGACCCTTGAGCCTGCTTAATAAAAATTAAGTTTCTTTAATGAATTCTCAATTTTTAGGCAGAAAGCATATCCTAAAGCAATTTTGATCAAAGTCTGTAATGCGAAAGTGAACTAAAACTACCTAAAAGAAAGCTTAGAAATCCCTTTAGGAAAGGAAACAACACAGTAATATAGAACAAGCTATGAAGGTTCCTGTTTTTTTGCTTCTCTATGTGCAGGACCTGTGACAGAAAAAGGTGATATTTCTGCTGGAAAAAAAAAAAAAGTGGTTCAAAAAGTAACTGGATGTGGAAAAATGTTAAAGCAATTTACTGTTGTTACAGTCTGTTAGTTGCCTAAAATGCTTATGTTTCCAGCTAATGAATTCATGCAGATGGACTTGGAATTTTTGGAAATATGTGGTAAAAGCAATGTGTGTACATTACAGGATGTGTAGTAAAGATTCCTGAAGTTGGGTGTAAAGATTTTTACTTCTGCTTAAGTAGCTCATATATACAACATGGATGTTTCTATTAAGAGACAGCCAGAATGCACAGAAGAGACAAGGATAACATGAAAAGATGAGCATTTTTCTTTGAACCTCGGAGACTGGGATGCAGAAAAGAAAGCAGTGTTGGCATGGAGAATGGGATGATGCCACAGGAAAGAAGGATCCAAATGCCATTATCCTTTTTAGGCTATACACAGCTTCAGTGGGAAACAAACTCTTGAAAAACAGATTCTACTATGGAAGAAAACAGAGGTGTGAACAAAAGGGAACTGAAAGAACTGTGAAAAACTATGAAGGAACCAGAAACCAAGAAGCTGTAACTCCTGCAGATTTCAGAGATAGCATCTTTTATTGAGATATAATCTTCATTACCTATGGGGGTAACCTGAAAACAATGCCACATATAGGATGAATGTTCCAGAGTCCTTTGAACTGTCTTTTAGATGCTTCTACAAAGAAAACTTTGATAGGCTCTTGATGTCCTAGCCAGAGATGTTACCATAACCTCTGAAATCATGAAAATAATTTTATAATCTATAGTTTACAGAGATAAAAGCCATACTGCATTTTTACAATAATATATTTGCACATATACTTACTTCCCAGATTATTCTTGTGCTTTTTAGATATGATCCAGCAAGATAACCAACACAATAATTATAAGAATGCTGGTGCCTGCATAAATTCCTATTTACTTAGAAGTCAGCAGCCAACCTCCAAATTCAAATTTACGCATCCCTGAGCATATGATGTGTGTTGAGGGATCAGAATCAAATTAAAGCTCTAAGTCACAGTATCAGAAATGGCTATACAATCCAAGGCTGTTTATCCACTAAAGTTAGGAAAAATGTATGTTAATAATCCAAAACTGAAAGAAACACTGAAAAAAACAGATTTTGTTTTTTGGGGAAAAAAGATTTACATAATGCTATATTGTTTGCTGATGAAAACCTACTTATTCTTTAATGCTGATGTTTATACAGTGGTTTTATATTTCTACAGTTGTCTTTTTAATAGATTTTAAATGAATAAAATAGTCTTTGCCACTACACTACAATAAAAGCTCTCTAAATCATTATAGCCATCAGAGAAATCTGATAGAAAAATGGCTATGCAATTTCTGTTTTATTTACAGTATAATTAAAGTAATTATTGTAGTTGTTACAGTAGTACACCTTTTATAATTCCATAGCTGAAGTGAGATCTTGGATAAATAATAGCTATCTAGTGAACTGACTGGAGACATTATTCACTTTTACAAGCTATTGATTACCTTATAATTCACAAAAGAAGCAAAACCACAAACTAGCTTGCAAAGGACATCAATAAAGATCTAAAAAAAATAATATGGCCAGGTAAAGATTCAGTAGGTATTTCTTTCATATAATAATAATAATGCATGTTTATGAACATGTATGCAAACCACTCAATCTTTAATATAATATAATAAATTTTTATTATAGTAAATATAATATAATTATATATATAATTTTTATGCCAATCCATGTTTGGTTTTCATTTCTAAATTCACTAGATAACTTGCCCCTTGATGCACTTCTTTGTGTTCTTAACAACAAAACGTAATTTTGTGTGCACTTGTGTCAGAAAAATAATTTTCATCTTCAGTTTGTCTTTTCTGAAAATGCTTTATCTCTGCAACTCACACCTGATTGTTTTTAAACTGAGTGAACATGTCCTTAGCATGAAACAAAACCCTATATGACTGCAGTGAAATGACTCATATTTTAGAGACAACACCAAGGTACGAATGTTTTCACTGTCTGGCAATAACTTACAGAGCACTTGCCATTAACAGCTCATGATTCTAAGAGTTATCAAACTAGAATAAAGAAAAGGCTGCAGTATCTCCCTAACCCTAGGGACCTGAGGCAACAAAACAATTGACACAGGACTATTAGGCCATTATATTCTAAAAAGCTTAAAATTCCACCTGGCAAATGAAAAAAAGTGAGATATTTCATAGAGGATCTTTTACAGTATTCAACTGAATTTTCCTTAAAATGAAAATGCCAGCTGTTCTTTGGCTTGCAGAGGGGGGAAAAAAAAGTAGATTAAAAAAAAAAAAAAATCAATCTTTTTATCACTTTCCCTATAGAAATTATTTTTACACTAAAATTTTAGTATTTCTTATACTAAAATTTAAATTCTCCAAATACTTGTTAAAATCTTTGATTGTTGCATCTAATGAGAATAGAAATAGAATTTCCCCCATACTGTTCCCTTTTAAAACAAATGTAGCTCTTAAAGTTTAATAGACAAAATGTTTATTTGATTTTTAGAAATTCTAGATGATGAACATAACTACTTTTATTTTGAACAGGTGCTATTGAACAATCAAAAAAGTGGTTTCTGCATCTGAATTTTGGAATCAAAAATATAAGAACATATTAACCTTCAAATACCATTTTCCATCTACCATTTCCACCAACACTGTGGTCATAATTTCCTTGTGTGGACCATACCTGTAAAATTTCCTGCTTGGAAAAAGCAAACTGACTTTCTATTAAAAATGTGTTCAAAAATAGAAGTCTTGAAGAGAAATTGCATAGTCTTGTACAGTTCTTTTCTTTGAACTTAAACAGAAAAGATTGTAGTCCAAGGATTTATTTTCCAGGCCCTAGACAATTACTGTAATTTTTTTTTATCTTTTTTTTTTTTTAATGAATGTCAAGGAGCCTCATGTGTCTAAAAATGAGTTTTAGTTTGATCCAGTTACTTATAAATCTTAATTAATTTTAATTAATTTTATGATTTTTCTCTGCATTTACTAATTAGCAGAGGTATAATAAACAAGATTATATTTGTGCATTTATAGCCTACCTTTCTTTTTGATGGCCATCAGCCTACATAGGGCTACAGCAGTACAATCAGTAAATTCAAACCTAGGATTTCAGTTGTGCATTACAGAAGTTCCTGAATGGCATCTCTGACATTGTATACCACTAAGTACATCCAGCCACTTTGTTACAGCTTGTGCAAGTGCCAAGCTGTCACTGTTGAAATTTTTTTTCCTCTTTTGTTATGGTTTTCTGAGAAAGATTTACCTTGTCAGGAAGAGGGACAACAAAATACTGCACCAGCATAGTTCCTACTGAAATGTGGATCTCCAAATATGAGCAGTTTTAGAGAACTAGTAAATTCTGAATAAGCAAATAAAATTTTCAATTATCCCTACCTTATTTAAATATCCACCTGGATATGTAGTAGCATTATCATCCCAAAAATGTAAATTTGTTTCATGCATCCCAACCCTCTTATTAAGCCCTAAAGCTATGCCATGTATTTCCTAGCTGAGCACATATTTGACACTTGGCACCCTCCAGATCTCTTTATACATAATCTCTTCACACGTCCATTTCACACCTTCCCAAAATCATAGCACTGTTTTTAAAATATATCATTGTAACTCCTCTCAGATAAAAACTGCTTCTGTGGTCAGAGAACAATCCAGATAAAACTTTCCCTTAATTGTCAATTGAGTTCCACAGGCTTGGCAATGTTTTCACATACTACCCTCTCCTGCATTCTGACCTAAAATTTCATCTGTGCCATTGGAAGCTTTAAATGTCTCCAAAGTGAACCTCTTATACACCCTCAAATTTCATCATATTACAGGGACATCAATATGTAAGATTACTTACTAACAAGTAGCATTCTCTGATTGTTCAAGAAGGGGAAGCATGAAATGCAATTTAGATAGCAACAGCTGTAGGAGAAAAATCAGCACTGCAAAAATGAATCCACATTATTTGTTACTGTATGATATCTCTTTTAAAAATCTTCTAAGGACAGCTGATCATGAATTCTGCTTCCAAGAGTAAAAGAGCTGCAGGGTGAGAACATTGCAACACTGTCCTAGAAGATGCTCACAGCCTTCTGCAAGTCTCAGGAGTATTTTTGAACCATAGATAGTTTAAGTATCTAAAGCAATCCATGGCAAGATGTCCCACATAATATAGAATCAATCTGATATATTATCCTAGTTAAAGGTACTATACTTTTGTAATGTGTATTTGTATCTGGGAAAAAGTTCAGTACTGCAGAACTGTATGCATGTACAGATATTTATAAACTGCAAAGAGCACACCAGACCAGGCTGATGTAGGCAGTCATACAAACACTTCAGTTTAGATTAAGATGCCTTAAATTAGCCTTAGGAAATCTATGCCATAAGCCATTATGAAAGAAAACACTTTCCAGTTCACCTCTGACCTTCACTCTTCCACATACCATGAAGCCAAAAGCAATAAATTACTAACATAACTATTCAGTCAGCTATTGCCTTGGTGCCTGTTGGATTTTTTTAACCTCTACGACTTCTGAAGAATTAACAGGTGAGCATTGCCAGACATTTTCATAATGAAATATATAAAAAGCCAAAAAAATTCAGACTCTACGAACCCTTCTTGCCTTTCTCTTTTACACTAGATTGGATTTTTGTTGATTTAATTCCACTCAAACTGCTTGACTGCAGGTTGAAAATGGTTCATGCACAGCAGAGATGATGTTCTATGCAGCAAAATATAAACCTTTATATTATATAAAGGTTTAAAAATTACTATATAATTTTTTATTAGAACACCCTACCCCTCCAAACAAAAGCAAAGGGCCTTTGAATAAAACTGAATTTACCTGTTGCTGGAGAAGCCAAGAGACATACACTAGAACGTGCCTGAGAACCCACTCTTGGTTTTTAGATAGTACTACCTTTCTCATTAAGTGGTGGAGAGAAATGTTGGCAGAGAATATTCTACTACCAGATGGCACTTAAGTTGGAATTAAATACTGCAACAGTATCCCATTTGGACACTATTCAAGAATGAGTGCTTCCATGCAAGAAATTACTTAGTAAATCAGGACTTCTCAGGCTGGAAAAGAGATGGCTGAGTGGGAACATGATAAAAGTTCATAGGCATAAATAGCAATTAATTGTCCAATGCCTTTTATTTAAAAAAAAAAAAAAAAAAAGCTGGTAGTTGAGGGTTACTAAACGCAAAACAGGCACATCTGCATCTGGAAAGATGTAAGTTCTGTTACAGCCCATTGTTAGAAAAAGGGTAGATTTTTCAGAAAATAAGACACTTAAGGGATCATAAACAATATCTCCTCAAGGGAATACATTGTTAACATCTTAGAAATGTCATAGTGAGAAAACTTTGTTCTGTGAAATTCAAGAAACTTATTTTATGTTTGAGTTATTAAAGTCAAGCAGTATTTTTGTGTCATGGCTCTATTACTTTGTTTATTTCTATTGCCAATTCTGATTGCTCAGATTAAATTAGGCTCAAAACAAAAGTGGTATGCCCCTGACCAATGTCCGACCTGGTACCATCATTCACCATTTTCAAGCCAAATGATCATGCAGTACATACTGACCCGATTTATCATTTAAATGAAGACTTTACATAATAATTTATCACACTGGTTCTTCAGCAACATTAAGTATTTTTCCAGTCTCATATTATATGTTCTTTGAATTTAGTTTGTACATTTTTGCATTGTCAATACTTTTGCTTTATCTGAATTATTCTGTATTATTTTCCTGAATAATCATGAATTGACTAAACTCTACAGCAACTTATATCTAAACATAAGAAGCCTGCAACTAATAATGGTATACTATGGTATTTCAAAATAAGTCACCTTTGAAAACCACATTTTGAAGAAATTGGACTGCTGTAAATGCTTATCTGCTACATACTGGCAATGTGATTAGAGTCCTGAATTTTGTTTGACTTTACATTAATTTATTTTCTGTAAATCACAAGTAAAACCTATTTGAACCACTGATGAATAAAATACTTTCATTACCAGTTGTTCTGTGATCTAAAACATTCACACTGAAACTATAGTTTACTTCACTGTTGTTTTTGCTGTCTGAACTTGCAAGTCAGTAAAATCGAGACTTTGTGCAAGTATGAGAATGCAATTCTATTTCATTAGTAGCAATCAAAGTCATGCTTTTTTCTAAGGAACACCAGAGCAAGTTCTAAAAACTCTGTCAGCTTAATTTTTGTGACAGAACAGAATCTGTCCAGGTGTTGAATAAAATTGCATCTTTGGGCCATGAGACGAAAGTGCAAGCATCTCTTTCTCTGGAATTCCATTGGTGTGTTTCTAAAACCCACTAAGCTTTCACTAAAGTTTACAAGGTAGAGATGGAAATGAAGATACATTTATCCTAGAAATTTTAGAGCACAGAGAAGACTCATGAAATAATTTCTAAGACAAGGAAAAGGTATTAATTAAATAACTACTAAGTAATGATTAACTAAAAGTATAAAACTGCAAACTTTACTTAATGAAATATTCATTCAATACAGTCATAAGCAAATTTACATGGGGATACATTTCCTACCACACGTGCAAATGTTTAATTTAGTGTACTTTGTTGTGACCTATGGCAATTCTGAAGCAGCTCAACATTATGAAAACTGATTTATTTCAGGATCAGACAATTTATATAGAATCTAACCTTGCTATACAGGTAAAAGTACTTGCCCTTGGATATTACTTAGCCTGACCACAGGGCTTTCTGCAAACAGCAAATGCTTTATAAGTGTCAGCTCACGGCTAAATCAATGTTTATGCATTGATACCTTTGAATAGCAAACACTTGCTGCCTGCAAGCTAAACAATGTTTTTATCTGTTTGCCTATTTCTGGTCCTTCAACCACAGCACAGAGTGTTGCAAATCGCATTTAGTAACAATTATCTGCTGGAATTTCGTGAAGAGGAAAGTAGCATGATTAATGAAAAGTGACACACGGAGATTACTCTGCTATGCCAGTCGCCTTGGTGAATGGGCGACTCTGCTGAACTTAAGCCTGACCTTTGTTACTTTTAACGAGGTCATCGGGAATGCTAAATGCTTGAAAGATTAGCCACTACAAATGTTCCAGTATTACTTAATGATGGGGCCACTAATGAACTGCAGGTAGCCAGTTAAATATAATGATACAGTTTTCACCTTTGAAACAAAGGTTGAATAAACCCCTCCCCACCAAAAAACGGTTTTCTGTCAAGGTGCTGAAAAAACAACATTGGAACTCTCATCAGATCATGTTTTCTTCACACATAGGTAATAAAGAGCCTAAATTGAAATAAGCCAAAGAGTCCAGCTTTTAAGGAACTTTGTACCCAGCTGACCACTGGATAATTGCTGGATAACTGTAATATTTACATCTCATTTTCATCCCTAAACAGCAGAGGGGCTCAATATCCTGTACTTTGCTGTTAACGAGTGCAGTATTGCTATAAGCTCTAAAGTTTTCAATGTAACTAACCGAGCTAGCACCAAACAACTTTTCGTAAAGTTGTGTAAATGTGAGGTAAGCCTCAAGGTAAATAGCTGTAAAATAAATCCACTTGTAGGATTAAACACTTTTTCTGTTAAAGTACTGTTTCATATTAGCTACCCATTAGTATAGGCAAACATGACTAAGTGAATTGGAGAATGGAAGCTTGAAATCAGATCTTGAAGTAACATTTGACTGAAAACATATCAACACAGACATGAGAAAAAATAAAATTAAAAAAAAAGTTTCAAGATTATGAATAATTGTTTTCATACCCATCAATGCATCTTTGTTCTCTGTGGGGAATATATTTGATCATTTAATCAGGCAGAGATACCATCACCTTTCTTTTACTGACAAAGTAGGTCTCCTGCCATGAATTTTAATTAAATATAAAATTGTGAAGACATAGCACCAGAAATGGAAGAATGCAAAGTATGTGAATAACCTTTTCCAACAGAACATTGTTTGCTGTAAAGGTGCATGAAAACATGGTTTGTTCAACCAGAGTCCATATAAACATATACAGCAGGCTGCAGGCTCAGTGAAGTTCATCACCTGGTGCATAAAAAAGCAGGACAAAATCGAGTCCAAACATTAAGTCCAATAAAATTCCCTGCCATAGGGGAATTCCCTGTACTTTATTTGTACTAGTCTATCATGATTCCTCTCTACTTTGCCAACACAAATAACCCTGCCACTATCTGTAATATCTTCATAAATTACCATGATGGGAGCAGGGGTGGCACAGATTTCAAGCCAATAATATTTACGGTAGCATTAATTAATGAGCATATGTGAGTCACAGACCTGAGGCCATATCACAGGTCCCATTCCAGACAGAGCTAAAGAATTTATTCCATTTACCTCTACGAATACCTGAAAGGAGGCTGTGGCTAGGCAGGGGTTGGTCCTTTTTTCAGGAAACTAGTGATAGGACAAGAGGAAATGGCCTCAAGTTGTGCCAGGGGCGGTTCAGGTTGGATATTAGGAAAAAATTGTTCACTGAAAGAGTGGTTAAGCATTGAAACAGGATGCTGAGGGAAGTAGTGGAGCCACCATCTCTGGAAATGTTCAAAAGAACAGTGGATGTGGCACTTCAAAATATGATTTAGTGGGCTTAGTGGTTATTAGGCCAAAGGTTGGATTTGATTATCTTGGAGGTCTTTTACAACCTTAATGATTCTATGATTTTATTATTCAAGGATAAGAGATGGAGTAATTCAGAAGAAAAACTTTGTCCCATAAGGTTTGGGTTCTCACTGCTTTCAGTAGCAGAGAAAAGAACTGAAACTAGTTATTATGGTTTGTAAGTAGGAAGATCACACTGTAATTATCTTTCATAGCAGGAAACAATGAAAGACTTTGACCATGCTACATCCAGAGTTTGCTCTGCATCTATGCAGTATTTAGTCTTTTATGACAGTGATATTGAGACAGTATTACATTGAGCTAAAAAAAAAAAAAAGAGGACAAATGCAGAATTAGAAAAATAATATATATCGCAAGAGAGTAATTATTTTTTTCCATGAGACCTCAAAAATAGGATATTAAATAAAAAGATTTTACTTTTACTTTTGCATGGAAATTTTCTTTTTACAGGCACAAAATTTACTGAAAATGTGAGAAAATAGTTTTTAATTGGACTGCGAAGTCAAATGGTTATATGGGGCTTCTATTCAAAAAAAGGATTAAAGGCTTTTAAAAATGAAGGCTTCTTACAAATGGTTGTTAAATATCTGGAGAAATTAATTAGCAAAGGTTGCACATCAGGGTTCTGCCGTTTCTCCTATTTTTCTAGATTAAAAGTAGATCTACTCCATAAAATTTCATCTAGAGTTATTTGGCTTGCAGGAGAAAAAGGAGGCTGCAAATTTGGAATGATTTGCCCAAACCTTGATGTTAGTGCAGGGTTTAGAGAAGTAAGAAAGCATGAATCTCTTGCACTTCACACTTTAGAGCAAACAGGAACCCAGGTCTTAGAAGAATAGGCAGAACCTGATTTTATGTTTTCCTGCAATCAGCACAGGAGAACCACTACATGTAGTTCTCATAATTTGCCTTTCTAGATGCCTGCAGCAATTCATTCAAGTTTCAGAGAAAATTTTGTTCTTCGAGTCATAAATCAAATGAAGAGAAAATATTCTTGGGGCTTGTATCTTTTGAAGTCCTTTATGTTCAGAATATGCCTAAAATTAAAATTACAATGCTGTAGAGTTCAAGCTCTCTGGCTTTTGAACTTTAGTTTCTGAATGTACATCTAGGTTATTTCTTTCTTTTCTAATAACTCCACTCTGCATTATTTGGAAATAAAAGCACAATGCATCCTTGGTTTAATTCATACTTTCATGTATTAGCATTTTGCACCACAGAGGCAAAATACTTGAATGTCTATTCTTTTCATCCAAAACGTACTAAAAATCCCCCCAAACCCACACTAATAGAAAGACGGATGACCAGAGATCAAGGGAATATATTATCATAGTTTGCTGTTACCTTTAGCTAATAACCATTATAAACTTTAAGTAAAATAATGATAAATGGGTATTCCATCCTAAATATGGTTCTTCTGATATACATTAATGCTTTAAAGCATACTATAATGGTAACAGCTTTGGAAGTTTAACATTACTGACTGTTGCTGCAAGTCTATTTAGATACCTTTCTGCTTACTGAAATGGAGTGGAAAAGCATGATCTATAATAAAAACTAACTGGGTATAACAAACAGTTATTCAACAATTACTCTTTTTGGGTGACTGCATGAATACTTTTGTTTGAGAAAATTTTACATTGCTGATTATAACTGTGATATCTTACCTCTTCATACATTTTACAATTTGTGCATAACAGTTCCAAAGGAACTTGTAAATGACAGTAAATCATAAAATTCATTTTGCTTTGCATCAGTTCATTCATCCATGTTCCAACTAATCACCTCATTTTAAAACTCAATAAGCCTAAATACCTGGATTTATGATGCTTTGTCAAAATTAACAAGGGAGTATCAACAATGTAGAATTAGAAGTCTATTGCAACTTAAAGACAAGCACCTAGTTGAAAACAATTAAAAAGACTCTGCTGCAATAATTATATCCACAGTGTATGCAAATAAAATAAATTAAAACTGATTTTATTTCTGCTTTGGGAGATTGCAGGAAACACTAAAAAGCTTTAATTTAGTCACTTAAAACAATGAAGTTGTTTTGAAGTAAAACTTTCAAGAGAATGAATTGAGCGTGGAGTACTAAATATGTTAAATAGCACATAAAATGTGTATGTAGATGTATTTTTAAAAGTAGACTATTTCTATTTATTATTCCAGAGCATCAATGGATCAGACGGCTTTTATTCTGAAAGACAACACTTTGCTTACAAGTTATCTCCTGTAATAATATATCTAAGGAACTCAATCCCACTAAAATATCAAAAAAGAAAAATAAAAGTGCAACTAACATTTTAAAAAGATTTTAACAGTAGCATTTATGAAAAACATAGTCTTTATTAAGACTCAATAGTCTAGAATGCACTGTTTATACAGGAATTACCTGTTTTAATAAGCTGCAGCATTTTTTTGGACACCACTGCAGGCACTCCACAACTCACTAGAAGTTCTACAAGTTCTGGAGACTTGCATTTATGTTCATAAAAAGAAGCTTTAGTTTTATTTGTGGAAATACTTGTGACAAACCCAAGGTTTTTCCTGTGTGCATATTCAAACCCTCTTTCATTTATAATACTGATAACGGAGAAAAGGTCAGTCAAAATAATATAAAATGAGTTTCTAGTGCAAGAAAATATATGAAAACATTCAGGTTGTTATCTATACATAAGCAGACATGCAAAAAATGGAGACACCTTTTGGTACTTTTAAAATCAAACCATGTGCTATATTTTGAAGGAAAATACACCTATATTTTGAACTTTCTGATCCTTCTTCATGACAAAAAAATGTATTCTATATTCCTTTCATGCAGTGGGGTTAATATTGGTATTTAAGCAATGGATATGGTTAAATGACTATTAAATAATTATATTGTATTTTGAAAAGACAACATCATTCTTTGCATAATTTAATTAAAATCAGAGCCAAATGTAGTTTCTAAACGCAAACTAATGGACATTTTTAGAACCACTGTACTCTGCCTATGTCTTCCAGAATATATACAAATACTATTAGAAAGATTTAATATTAAAAATATCTGAAGTCCTAGATTTCAAGTAGGTATGCCAGAAGTTCTGTCTCCTGCAATAACAGAATTATGAACTTTGTCTTTAAACTGAAGGACTGAGGCTGCAATCTGATTGAGGTGTACTTCTTTCTAGTTGTGAAGCAATGCCATAAAAAACATGACTTGTAAATATTCTCTGGAGCAAAAATGTGTTTTTTTTTTAAAAAAAAAAGGAAACTGTTATACAATCATCAAGAGATTGTAAAGCTTTAGAAATACTTTTATTCTACATGAACCTCTCAGTGGATATTTAGTTTCTGAGCACAATGTTCAGATGTTTTATACTAGAAAATGCATGTAATTAAGAAAAGGCTAGCAACATAAACAATGTGTGCACAGGAATGGCAGTGTTTTCTTATTGTTTTCTTTATTGTTCAAAGGCACTTGCTGTATCACACAGCTGGACTAGCTCTAGTATGGGCACATCGTTGAGCCATTGATGGAGAGAAGCCAAGAAGGATTCAGGGCTGTGAAAAGGAGAAGTGGCTTGGAAACAGAAATGATAATCCTTGTGTTTTTCAAAAACTGTCCAGCAACTTCGTTCTCCTGTGATCTCCCGCTCAGTGGCTGATGACATGCTTTTAAATCCCGAGTGCTGCAGTTTCTCCTGACTGCACACATGCACACATTGTCACAGGTCCCTCCTTCAGAAAAAGAAGTGTTATCCCATTGTCCATTTTACAACAGGAAATGTTGAAGTCAAGATGCTCAGTGGACCAGGGTGACATTTATGGGTCAAGATGCACATTCAAATGCAAGCTGATTTTCACAGCAGGGATGTGAGATACAATGACACCTATAAGCAAACCCCTAAGCACTGGTTCTGAACAAGTTTTTTTTCCCTTTTTTTTCTTTTTTTTTTGAAACTGGATACAGAATATCCGTTGGTTTCTGAGGAGAAAATAACTTCAATTTGGGGGATTTTAGTAACATGAAAAGGGAAAAGAAGGTTTCGGATTTCTATCATTGCCTTCAAAAAAAGTCCTGAAATTTTACTTGTATTAGTTGCACTGTTAGGACAAACTGCAGAGAAGAATCAGACTCCTTGTGATCCAGCTTGTGAGTTCTCTGCCACTTGGCTGTTAAGTCTGTGTCTTGCTGCTTGGTCCTTTCCACAGGATGAATTTATCTGATCACTTCAGGTTTGTATAACAGACAGACTACTAGTAACACTCTCAGTAAAAGCCTTGATCCTTACTCTTTCCTTTGGAAGCAAGGCAACAGAAAACAGGGACAAATTGAGGAATTTTTCTGTTTTTCTATTAGATATTTTCTGTTAGAATTAGATTAGATATCTAATTCAAAAGATATCTATGGGAATTTTAGAAAAAGAAAATAAGGGACCAAAAGATTAAAATCTTGGTGGTGAAGGAGAAAAGGTCTCTATGTTCATTTTTGTTATATTGTTTTGATGGGGTGTTTTCTCTATTAAAAAGTGAATTGAAGAAACATTAATTTATAATCGTATAAATTAAATTATTTGCAGGTGGAACTGATTAATTTCATTATAACTGAAAACTGATTTAGGAAATTCTTCTATCTTTATCCTATCATGAACATAACTCATGTTTAACTCATCTCACATTAGGACTAGTCTCCCTCAAACCAATTTTTGGATCAAAGGGTTTTGTGAGTCTAACTGAGGAACTTACATGTCACTTTTCAGAAGTCCTGCAGGAAACGAGTAACTTAATTTTCTCACTTCTTTATTTCCTCTACAGACCTTGGACACTTTTAACAAGTCTTAGATGCTTCCAGCTTTTGTAAAAATTATAATTTTTAACCTACATATAGTTACTATATACTTATACTAATAAATAAAAAAGCCTTATGAATTTTACTTTTATATTAAATTTCTAGCTTCCTTTTTACTTACTATATGTTGTTTTTAAAATTCTCATATATTTGGGTTATTTTTTTTGCTGATACAGAAGCAGAATTATGAGTGACTTATTTTCTAATACTCCATGGCTTTTGATAATGTTTTCAATATCCTTTCTCATATGATTTTTAAAGTCACATTTTAAAAAAAAATATCAAAATCTATGCAAATAATCATTCTGTGAGCATTTCACATTTTCTCATCCGTACTGAACTCACATCTAACTTTAAGTCCACTAATCAAGGAGCAGAGGAAATAAACCTCATTTTTATGAATAACTGAATTTCTAAAAGACATGAATGTAATTGGTATTTTGTTCAGGAAAACCCATGCAGTAAAGAAAAAAAATGAGAAACCTAACCCAATTTAAAAATTCAAAACTCACAGGAAATATGATTTATAACTTTGTTGCAAGAATATTAATACAAGTTCCACTTACTCTATTAGAGTATTTTTCCTCACAAAACAGAGATGTTAATTAATATGAAATTCAAAAGAGGATTTAATTTTGAGTGTGTGATACAATTATTTTCCTTTCAGAAACCTTACAGAATGTGTCAACTCTCTTTTAAAAATTATTGCACCTGGAAATAAAGGATAATTATGTTGGCAGCATGCTTCTCTTTTCTTTTAGGTCAAGAGAGATGTCATGTGGGAGGTATTGCCAAAGTAATTCCACGATGAATTAGATGACGTAGTATGTAGGAACTCTAAAGAATCTTCCACATTGTAAGAAGTCCATCTCTGCTTCAATTATACATAAGTGGGAAAGAGGGGGAAAAGTTTCTTTGTATACACTCTTACTTCAGTAAAAATGCATCCAGTGTGGCAGTGGCAAGTTCACAGGCTTCATGGGAACACTCTTAGCAGAACAATGCTGGTCATTTGGAGCTGGCCTGCCAACATTTCTGCATAAGCTTATTGGTATTTGAGTCATTTCACCACTTGGCTTCAACTAAGTTCAAAAGACTGTTTCTAACAGTAGACTTTATTGTACTGAGACTGCACAGAACAGTAAAACTAGTTTGTCCTCACACTGCAAAGGGCAGAGTGACTCAGAATATGCAAAGTGATTCTACTTGGTTGATTTTCGTTTGTCTCCAAAACAAAAACTCTTAATCACTAAAATGTCATGACAAGTCAGACAAATGGTAGCAATTCCCTCGAAACCATATTTTAAGTTAAAACCCATCTGAGAAAGGCCCACTAACAGATGGGGAAATGTTTACATGATTTGGATTATGCTTTACCTACTAAAAAAAAAATTAAACATTTTGTAGAGAACAACTGAATTTATGGAAAAATAGTGGGTTTAAATTAACTTAGGTGGTATGCCCACAAAATGCTGAAAACCACACCCTCACAGATACATATTATCTCTCTTCTGGTACACCAATACAGGATGGTCAATTTTCATAATTTTGTGAAAACCAACATTTGTTTAATTTGCTTTTTTGCTTATTTGTTTGTTTTTTATTTTTGTTTTTTGTTTTTTAAATATTGGATGTGTTTAATTATAAAGTATTAATCCTTTTCACAGGATTTAAAAGTGAACAATTTTGTTTGGTATACTTTCTGAAAAAGTAAATGTTTTTCCAAACCTGCTCTTCCTTTTTCTTTTTGTTTTTTGCATTGTTTGTATCTGATCTGGTGGAATACCTTTTATTGGAGTCATGTCTATGAGGGATAATAATTTTACCAGGTTTTGTTTTTAGCAGACACAGTTATGTGTTATTTTTTCAGCAGTCTGAAAACTCTCAGGAGTAGCTCTCGGTAGCATCTTTGCTTGTAGAGAGTGACAGACTGGAGAGATTCAGGGAGAACCAAGCCTGTGAAGTAACACCATTACAGGACAGACTGCATTGGACTAGCTCATCTACCTGTTTTTTCTTTCTTCAAGACAAAATTCTTCAAACAGGACCTGGAACAAATATCTAGATTCAAAAGCGGGTGCAGGCACACAGCTTTTATTGACAGTCCCACAGCTGGAGACAGGTGGCCAGGACACTCAGGTGTTGGGTGCAGGGCCAGAGAACATCAGCCAGTGCAGAGTATTAAGCCATGTCCAAGACTGGTGTGAGAAATGAAAACGCCTGGTGACAGGATGAGGTGCAGGCAGCTCTGTGGCACCACTGGAGCAGGACCAAGGGCCCTGGCTGGGCCAGAATGGCATCCTGTGCCTGAGTGAGTGGTGTGGGCAGGGCAGGAACAGTAAAGCTGCTCAGTGCCCACAGGGCTCTGACAGAAAGTTAATTTTAGAAGTACAGAGAGAGGTTAGAGTGCCATTTGATACAACTTATTATCTATAGCAGTGACCCAAGAGACAGGGTATCTTAATTCAACATTTTCCTCTCCTAAGATTAGCAGAACAAGAAAAAAAGCAATACCTTCTTCTGGCAAAGTAAGGGCTCCAGGTGTGATTCTAAGGCATCAGTGTAAAAAAGGAGGAATCAGCAGTTTTCCAGTCCTATATGTTTCCCCTGCAAAGTTTTTTTTTTTTTTTTGGTTGGTTGGTTTTTGGTGGGTTTTTTTGTTTGTTTTAGTGGTTTTGTTCACCTTTTTGTTGCTGTTGTTGTTTGGTTGGGTTTTTTGGTGTGGGTTATTCTGTTTGGTTTTATTTTAATAGTCAGAGAGTTTTGAAACCATACTGAGGTGCCTAACAATTTTTGCTGTTAGCAGCTATATGCAGAAGATGAAGATAGAAATTTGGTAAGTTTAGGATCAGCAGTAGGGCTGGGGCAGAAGCAAACACTGAATCAAACCCCAAGCCTACAAGCAGAGAAGAATGGAAGTGAGAGAAAATAACACCAGCATTAGCACAAGAAGAATTTCAGAAGCAAGAAATGTAGGGGAAAGCTGGGGTGAGCAGCAGGTTCCAATGTCACATATTCCCCATGATGGAATATGTGACATTGGAGTATGTCCCCTTCAAGTCCCATTTGAGCAGTAATGCTCAGGAAGAAAGCAAATGTACATGTAGATGGCAGACTTCATGTTATCTCACACTGTTTTTTACAGTGCTATACGAAAAAGGAAAAGGCTTGGAAATATAATAAACATAGCCTTCTGATCTGGATAGCAAGTACAGTACCTGGGGAATGGAATGGTTCACGTAACACTACACCAAGCAAAAGCAGTGGGTTAATTCAGAAAGACTAAAGTGTGCATCCTCATTAACTACAGTGAAAATATGAATAGTTACAGAAGTCACCACAATATTTTGTTTATATCCTATTCTGATTATCCTTTTAGTTTCTGATTTATGCAGTATTACTATGAAAAAAAATTTACATGCTTTATTTTTCTACCAGTTTTGCACAAACCTTTCCTTGTTACACTAGAAATTTTTATTACCAGTCAGAGCCCTGTACAAACTATTAACTTTTCTTGCACACTTTGGACAAAAGTGTGCCTATTTCCCAGTGCAGTATCTTGGCATCTTCCCTGTCAGATAAGGAAAGACAAGACAACAGCTCTGGGATATATTTCTTTCTGAAAGATCTGCTTTCCAAGAACTGCTCAGAAAGCACACAAGAGAGCTCATGAAGTTTCATCTACACACAAGAAGTATTTGAACTCTCACAGAACTGTGGCTCCTTAATCTAAGGCTTATAGGGAATTTACAAAGGGCACATTCCCTTCAGGACATGCCTGTAATTCCCATTATCATCAATGGGGGTTATAGGCAAGTCGTAACAAAGAACAAAGCCTTGTGTGTTAGCACTGCCCCTGTTTAACAGTGTCTAAATCAACACCAATGATTTGACAGTTATACTTGAAACATATTCTTACTCATTTGAAATTCACTTTGCAGTTAACTAATGAAAGAGTACATTTTAATCCTCCTAACGAAAGTATACAGAACAGCCATCGGAGCCTGAGCCAAAACTGACAAAGTCAACTGGAAACTTTCACTCGAGAAAACTTAGGATTGGTCCCTTAATAAATATCACACATTTCATGCTCACTAAAAAGATTGCAATGCTATTCTGTTGCTTAACCTGGCAAAACGGAACTGCTGCTTTAACAAAAAAGCTTCTATATACCTTGATCCAGACTTGAGACAACACAGATAAAAATATGCAGCGCTCAGGAGTTAAAAAATGCAGTGTAACAGTGGGAGAGAGAAAATATACTGAAGGAACTTTAAAAATGTTACTGTTTCTACCTGATGCACAACATGCTTCACCCAATGCAACCTCCAGTATGTTTCTAAAAACATTATAGTAAGCATCAGTCTGAAATAAAAACCCGCATACCTTGGAGTAGACAACGACTATAAAGACACTTGTATATGGAACATGGAATTTTATAGCTGATATAAGTAATTTTCCAAACTGTCCTGGAAAAGATGAGACACGGAGGAATGTGTTCACACATGAAATTAGAAAGTTATAACAGATTTACAGTATAAAGGCTCTTCTGCTGTCTCAGGAGGAAATCACTGTCCTTCTGGATGTCAATAAACACAGCAATTACAGGCTGCACAGCAGCTAAGATATTCTTAATAGGATTCTTCCCCAAGGAAACATGAATACAGAATTCCCAAACAATTTCCTATCTGAGTTTAGTCACAGATGCAAAGATGATCTTACAGCTTCAGTGTATTTTGGGTCAGGTTTTCATTCAACATGCATAAAAATGTACACAAATTCTACAGATGTACTTCTAACTAGAGACCTGAACATCATCTGAAATACAAGCAGGATCTCTGAAGTTTCAGCAGTAATCAGACTTCTGTTCAAGCACTTATATTTTCTGTTGTTATTTAATGTTTCACACCAATTAAAAAAAAATTAAAACACTAAAGTTTACAGGCTGGAGAAGAGAAGTTAGCACTGTTCTTTAAAAAAGCAATTATCAATCTATGCCTTCAAAATGCAGGTCTTGATTCAATTCAGTTTAAGTAACTGCTTCATTTCTTTAAAATTATTTTATGCTGAACTTTTTTTTTTAATAGAGAATGTTATCTACACATGTTAGGAGATCACTGTCTATAAATTATGCACAACATAAATAGTAGTCTATAAAAGCTCTACTTAAGTAAATATGTATTATTTATAGTGTCACAGGTGAAGTACTAGAAGAAATTATACAGTCTGTTGTGAATCTGATTGCAAAACTAACTTGTCCATGCTAAACATATGTAGTATTGGCTCTTTTTTTTCCCCTGGACAATTTTTTTTAAATTGTAATAAAATATACACAACATTAATAAAAAAAATGTAATAAAATAAACACAACATTAGTACTTTTTATTCACTCTAGTGCAGCTCTGGTTGTTCTTTCATTTAAGCTCTTCGCTCTTCTTACATTATATACAATGCAGCAAGTCCTGATCTCATTTATGTTACCTTTTAAACTGCTGGAACTTGATGAGCATTGTAGAAACTACTCCTGATCTACTCCAGATCACACACAGACAAATGAGGTGTACACAGCGGTGGCCTCTCTGTTGTTTCTATTTCTAAATCTGTGCTGAAAGCTGAAGTAGCACATGCAGTATTTAATGTTCTGAAATGAATTCCAATCAATATCTTTGCCCTGTATTTCTGCTGAAAACCACACTAGTGCTTTAACAAAGCAAGGCAGTTTCTCTAAGATTCCTGCTATTTCAGAGAAGGAAAATGTATCCTGATTAATTTATCTCAAATTAAACAAATTCTTTATACTTTCAACACTTGTCAGTGTGATAAGAAAACTAGGATCAATCAATTCAAAACAGGACTAGAGCACATGCTTCTTAAATTACATTATAGATCTCTTTCCTGTTCAGAGGGATTAGTCTATCAGTATCACTTTGTACTTTGGGGCACTAGTAAGCTTGAACTATCAGGAAAGCAAACATGACAACAAATTGGTTGCTTTCTTCAGTGACTGCCACCATGCAGAAACTGAAAGACAAAACTTAGGATCATGCCCCTCAAGTATTTATGCATGCTCACTAAAGATGCTTGCTCATTAGTTAGAAGAGTACAATGCTTCATTCATGAAGAGTATAAATCTATACATTCAGTCAATTTACTGGGAATTAGAACACAGACATCAGCTCTTGTAAGAAAGCTTTCGTCTTTCTACATATTTTATAGCTAAAAAAACCCCACAGGTCTTTTATTATTATTACTATTATTACTATTATTATTATTATTATTATTATTATTATTAACATGCTACATCTCTTGTTTTTAATACCCTTAAACATTAAGGGGCTCAAGATTTGTTATAGTGATCTGCAGGCACCTCTCTAAGTTTTTGGCACATCTCTGCAAGTGAGCAAAACGATGGAAATCATGCCATGCAGAACTTGATGCGCACATCTGGAGCTTTTCAGTTCTGCCACCTTCAGTGTTCACCCAATCACTTAACCAGTATCTAAATTTAAAAATGTGCTATTGGTTCAAGGTGCCTTATTCTGTATGCCAACTGCACAATAAGATATTTGGTGGCTTTCCAGCTCAATTTTCAATAATCGAGAACAGCATTTTGGGAAGTACATTTATAATTATACCGTTAGAAGACACCATAACAAATAATCTCAAAGAATGTAATGCACTAGTCAGCTCTTCAAAGTTGGTAAAATCAAGTTATGTTGAGGTGACCTCTGACAAATGTAGAAAGACAATAGTTTGCTGCACTCATTTCAGTGAAATGATATTTTTGCTTATTTTCTTACTATTGAACACAACTTAGCATTTTAATACCACTCCAATTGAACCCCGTTATGACAAGCTAGGAAGTAAATGAATCCAGTAACATGAATACCAATGTGACAACCACTGTAACAACAGTTAAAAAATTAATGAAGTGAGAATTCATTTTATTTATCCTGGAAAAATCACTATTTTTATAAGAGAGAAAAAAGAGTAAAATTATTATGTATGTAATATTGAAGTTACTGTTGCTGAAAAGTAATGCTCCTCTTCTGAAATTTCATGTAGATAATATGAAAAAACCATCACATTTTAAACTTTAAACAGCATTAGGTATGTGGAAGAATTTTATCTGCTTTCACAGAAAATATTTCATGGGATTAAAATAATTCAAAGATTCGTCCAGGTCCATATGACATTCATCTGAATAATACAAGCCCAGCAATCTTTATGACAGGAGAACATGGGTTTAAAATTTCTGGGGGGGGGGGAAGAAAAATCTAATCCTTCCATCTTGGAGAACACTGGTTACGCTTCAGGGTTTTTTGCATTTCTAGTACAGCTTTCACTTAAGCTGGTGATACAACAGGACCAAATCACAGTGCAGATAACACAATCAAATCAATTACTTACAGTCTCTTACAGAGACTTACTTTTCTAAATCAAAGCTTTCTGCACTTGTGTTAGCATAAGTTAAACACGGCAGCAGTGTGTGGTGAATATAAGAGATCTTTGCTTGGATCTGTCTTCTAGGTTGTCTAACAGTCACATTTTACTGGTTTACAGTTAATTTTCTTCCTAGTAGCTGGTACAGTGCTGTGTTTTGGTTTAGGATGAGAATAGCGTTGATAACGCAACTGATGTTTTAGTTGTTCAGCAGTTTTTACACTAAGCCACGGACTTTTCAGCTTGCCACCATACCCTACCATCAAGGAGGCTGGGGGCATGAGAAGCTGGGAGGGGATACAGATGGGACAGCTGACTCGACCTTGCAAAAGAGATATTCCATACTATATGGCATCATGGTCAGTATATAAACTAGGAGGAAAACTGCCTTGGGGCCTCTGCTCAGGAACTGGCTGGGCATCAGTCAGCAGGTGGTGAGCAATGGCATTGTGCACCACTTGTTCTGTATATTCTAATTATTTTAGCACTACTATTATCATCACCACCATCATGATTTTCCCTATTAAACTGTCTTTATCTCAATTTGACTTTGTTTTTTCCCAATTCTTTCCCCCGTCCTAGTGTGGGAGGGAGTGATTGAGCAGCTGTTTAGCCACCTGTCAGGTTAAACCAGGACATATGTGTTTAGCTAGCCCCCAAAAGAGACACTAGTCTATCCACCTCGAGGGATCCCATACTATCCACCTCCTAGTGAGGTCCAAAGTTTTTTATTCACCAACCCCATTATAGCCAATGCAAGGCCCCTTGTCTGACATATGCATTCCTATGATCTTGTCTCTGTAACATCAGGAGCTGTATTTGGCCCTCGCTCTCTTGAACTCTTTAGTTCTGTGAACCCAATATCCATTCCTCTTTAACCAAGGGTTTCCTTTAGCCAGGAAGCAGAGAGCTCTGTTGTCTTCCCTTCCACATTCTGCCACACTCCCATCCCCATCCAGCTTTTGATATGACAGTCTCCCACTACCAACACATTTTTTTCTTTCAGCCTGAAAAGATTCTGTTTGTCTGCTATGCATAAAAGTCTTGAAAGAGTGCTACTGAGGGCTTTGATTAACTCACAACAACAAAACTATTAAGGATATAGCTCTTATCTTATATAGGATGTATAATTAGCAGAGAACCACATCTGTGATCTATTTTCCCTCTTTTTCTATTTTTGTTTCTTTATTGAACCAGTAGGGTTGTGTTCACTGACACCTCGAACATTCCCTGGTATCTGGAGCAGATTTGATTCAGAATTATGCTTATATACAGGGGTACATAGTTCACCTGAGTATAAATTCAGCCAAATATTTGAGCTGGAGAAAGACATATCCAAGAATCGTCATGCTGCTAGCCTCACACAAAGCTGCACACAAAGCTGCACGAGTAAACAAACACCTTTCTTTGTTTCATATTTCCTACAGTTGAATCTATAGCTTACATAAGATAATATTCCCTACATTTGCTTTCTTGTTCATATGTGATTTACAAGCCTGTAAACATATTAGAAAATTTTATTGAACCAGATGTGAATATTAAAGATGATATTTGGACATTTGCTACACCTTTTACAAGAAAGGACTCAATAAAATGTAGCACCATTAAGCAGTATTAACTGCACCATATTGTGCTTGCATCCTCTTCTGAGAGGAACCCAATTTCCCTGTCTTCATGATTTTCTATTACTGTCTTCCAAACAATTATTTTTAAAAGCAGCAGGAACCCTGTTAACACAGTAGTGTGAATGTGTTTCTATAGAATCTTCTGTTAGACTGAGAAATTACCTCTTCTCTTTATCTGCCATTCTAATATTGCAGCAAAGTCTCAGACAGTACAAATTCTCCCCAAAAGTGCACTGAATAAATCCTATATGAATCTGCCAGATTGGGTTCAGTAATGGCTACACATTGCTATGAACAATCCCAGAACTTTTTTGGGCATGGGTACAGCATTTCAACCAGAGTAAATAATTTAGCACTCAGGCTATTTTCAAGTATTTGTTTGTTACAAATGTATAGTTAATTTGGTGAATTTTACCAATTTCCTTAAACCCCCAAAATTCAGAATTCATGTGATGGTTTCTGCCTTTAGATCTTTTTCTTCTACACCCTTTCTCCTCAGAAAACTGTAGATGAAAACTCCAGCAGACTAATTTTTTTTTTTTCTGGCACAATATAACAATGAAGACTCAAAAGCTGGAAAATTCAACAAATCTCAATACGCACTGTGGTACAAAAATCTCAGGATGTTAACATGCAATTTTGTTATTTCTTCTCCAGACCAGTGAAGCCTATCAACAGTAATTACTCTCTTTACCTGTACAGTCCTCTTTGCTACAAAATTCACACTGACAGGGAACAACAGTGTATTAGTTGTGTTAGTTGTCTTTGTTTTACTGTATCTGAGGAGCACATACTAAATACTGTACTTCATTCAGTTTGGTAAGAAGAGGGAAAAGAAGTCTATTTAAAAAATAGAATTTGAAATGGCCTGGCCTGATAGGAATTACTGTGTACAATTGTCTTTGCTGAAATGAAGCTGCCAATTGTTCTTTCAGTGCTGCGCGGTCTTTCAGTTAACAGCAAAAAGTGGCCTTTATGAAAGATTATCTGAATTAACAAAATGTGCTTTGCAATTATGACATAATCGCCCATTAGCACACAAGACATGCATTAAAATCCTGAATCCATGTTTGTTGAGCTAAAAAGATGCCTGGTCTATCAAAAAACCCCTCTAGAAAACAGAAAGCAAAAACACACCACAGGACTTTTGGTGTCTGCATCTATAGCTATAAAAACCCCCAAGGTTTAATATATAATGCACATTAATGGGAAAGGACATAGAGTAGGAATAAAAATATGGGGAAACTTTATGAGAAAATCAAGCAAACAGAAGGTTTTATCCACAGAAAATGCTTTGCAGTGCTTAAATTCTGAGCTAAGTATGTCAATGAAAATACTGAGAAATCAAACCAGAAACAAATTCCTAAATTCCTCAACACTGGAAGGCTAACTGTTGACAAAACTTATTTATGTTAAGACTAAATATATTTACACTGTATAATGTTCCAAATGAAATATTATTAAGAGCTTTCTCAGCTGTGAATGAAAATCACAGTAGCCATTGGAGAGACCTAGATGAACTTAGTCTGCATAACAGTTTTTGAAAATTTACTACATAATCCGTGATTCTTTATACTTATTATAAAAGCTCCTTTAAAACTAATCAGAGCTGATCATGTGAATGAAAAGTTTAAGAACTGAGTCATTAAATTCACTGTGAACAATCTTTTATCAGTTTGATAGACATACAGGATACTGAAGCAGTTAATAGGGAGTTGAGTGTGTTAAAAAAAAAAGATCTTTCTGCCTGATAAAGCACAGCTGCAGAACCTTATTGCTCTTCTGAATGTGGATCGACATGAAAAGAGATTTCCTCCTCAGTTTTTAATATTTTATTAATTAAAAAACCCCAATCTTTCTTTGCTTTCATTAAGTGTGGAAAAGCTTCATTAATATAGAAACCACTGTAAGCTTCTGGCCCTTACAACAATTCTCCCATGACAGCAATAGTGACATATCAACAATCAGTATTCTGCATCCTAATGGTGGTTTTCAAGCAAGCCTCATAGTTCAGATGGGGGCAGTAAAAGCTTATGCTATCCCTTTAAGGCTTTCTTGATGTCTTTTGGCATTCTCTTATAATTACAGCTTTTACTGTAAGCACTGTACTGAAGGCATTGTGCTGCAATTGAGTCCTTTGAAATTATTTGAGATCAGTGTAAATGCCACTTTTTAAACAACTAAACTGGAGAACATTTACTTTCCTTTAAGAATACTATCACAACTAGAGCAAATATGCAATTAACTATCAAAATAAAATGCTGGTCTGGGAGATTTGGACAATTTTCACACAATTGCATTAACAATAACTCTGTACCTCTCTGTTTCCAAATTCCCTCTAAAGTCTCCAAGCTTAAAACAGATTACACTCACACATTTTTTATAGTTGCAAGAAGTATGTATAATGGAAGTACTAAAAGTGTGAGCTTTAAGGTCTGAAGATACTAGGTTTGAAAGAGACAAATATCTAAAATACTGGTTCTGCATGCATGAATGGAATGCCTCAACATGTATGAAACATACTGACTGAGGATTTGCCAGGAAGATGGAAAGGATTGAGCAGATGTGCTTTGTACCAAATGATTTTCATATTTCAATGTGACAAAATAGATGAGCCACATAAAGCTTAATTTCAGTTGCAAATTGCAAGCTGGAATAAGTTCCAGAATAGTAAACAATTAGCTGCTTTATTTTCTTTTTAATAAGACTAAATTACCAGATAATATCTACTGGCATCAACTTGGCTAATAAAAATCTGTTTAATAGGATTTGCCATTTTTCCAGTTGCTATCATGATCAGCTTTGCATTTTGATTATCTTTAAACTTTGCCTCAATTTTCTCATAGAAAAGCTCTCAGTAGTAATTGCTTTAACATTTATTCCAGGTCAAGTGGTTAAGTATGAATAATGATGTGTCAAAAATGTACAGTAGTGCTGTCAATAGAGCAATTACCATTTAGCTAGAGATTATTATGGCACAAGAGCACATTAACTGGGCACAGTAAACAGAACAACAAAGAAAGAAGGGGCAAAGGGAACAAACTGTTTTCAAAACCTGCCAGTGTTGTACAGTGTGTGTTACTGCCAGATATTAGTTGTTACATAAGAGCAATTAAGTCTGCAATCAGCTTCACTCGGCAGCATTGGTTTAGAATGTTTCCAATTAGAACAAGAAGCTAGAAGCATGTTTCTAGAACATTAGCGTAATTTTTAAAAACAATCTCACAATAGCTTTGTTTTCCCTTGCACATTTTGCTTTGCTGTTTGGAAAGTGATTGCCAGCTGGCGTTGTGCTTAAAGCCTACCCAAGTCACTAGGCAGCACACTAATGAAAATACAGCATATGTCTCCCTCTGGTCAGTGGTAGTGGTGCAAAAGCTAACATTTTTTTCCACAAGGTTTTATAACTTGCAATTTAATGCATTACTGACTTACCTGAAAAAGTTTAACAGAGAGACACGTCAAGATGTGTTTTTCTACAGCCTCTAATAGCTAGCAATCATTTTGTTATTATTCCTTTAATTACATCAAAACTAAGACGTTCTGCCCACAAAAGCTTTTTGTTCAGATATATCTTTAAATAGACCTCTAACCCTATTAAACACACAAAAATTACAGTCTGGCAGAGCACAAAAGTGTGTCCTCTCAAGAACTGTCTCCTCCAAGAGCAAAAGTCATTTGTATTATCCAGTCTGTGCACGTTGGCTCAAGAACTAAGCAATCTCTAGAAATTTCCACATTAAAAATCTAGATACCATAGAGCCTCCAACTTAAAGTATTCAAAATGAACCTTGTAAAAACATACATAAATATAGATATGCAAAACCATAAATCTTGTTTTCTGCATGTCTTATTATTCTAACTCTTCCTGTGCTTGGCATAGGACAATTACAAGCTGATCCAAATTAGTGAGTGTTGCTTCAATTGCCTCTGAGTGGTAATTAGAAAACTTCATGACATTCCACTATGGTCAGGTCTAGAGAGAAACAGGAGGCACTCTTTACCCTGAGAAATTTACATGTATTTCACAATTAGATGACATTAAACTTAACATGGAAGTGGTGGTACAATTCCATTACCTCATCTCTGTACATCCTTTATGTCCATAGCTGTACAGAGATTATGAGCCATGTTGTGTTCCTATAAAAAGAGCTGACCTTGGATGCCACTTCCAGATGAAGGCTTTATTGAACATTCAACACCTGTGAAATATGGCCAGTCTTTGAGCTTGGTGTTTTGGAAGTATGAATGTTCTCCCTATATCCAATTGTTAATTATTTCAGTCAGCCTCCACTGCCAAAAAAACCCCAACCCTGAGCAACCCAAACTGGAAAAGATAAACGTACCTTTGTCAAGAAGAAGTATTTCATAGGAAGTGTGTTCTTTTTTAGATGTGAGAAAAAGATAAAATCTATTTTTCTGCCTAGGCTTGTGACATTTTCCAAGACATCAGTATAGAGTATTTATAAATGAGAAAATTCAATACTACTGAAATATAGTAATTTTTGGCCTTGAGTTATAGTTATCAATATTTTTATCTTTAGGCAACCCTTAAAATCTCAGGCTATGAAGTGCCATTCAGCCACTTCTTCAAGAAAAGCTAATATCACTTTGAACACAAACTTTAATTGCAAACGAACTAAAAACTCAAGTTTTCCCTGCTTTCATGGCTTTACAATCTCTCAAAGAATCTGCAACTTTTCTTTGGCCCTCATGATCTGCCGATGCAATTTCTGTGTTCTTCAGACAGAGACTGTAATAAGCACTGTGATCTAAGGACAAACATCTTCAAAAATCATGCAGCCACACACAGTCTTTTGAATCCTGATCCTGATGGAGAAACGTACTGTTTTCACTGCTGAACTTGAACAGATTGCTAAATTACACAATGAAAACTGAAAAAATAAAAATTTACATAGATGAAAAATCTATGAAAAGTTAAAATTAATTTTTATGTGCCTATATACTGTAAATCAGTGCCAATAAGCAGCAGTTTGTACAGGATTGTTTCCTATTGCATTACTTGTATTACAGTATACTGTAATTATACTATAATACAGTGTCTACTACAATGCAGTTAGACTTCTATTAGAGTCTTCTCAGATTACAACTTTTCCTCTACTAAGAAAGACATCAAGCAGTCTATTTTAACCTTCAGGATGTTTAAAGGATGGAATACATTTGTCTACCATCCTTATAAATAATTTGAAGGTGCTTCTATTTTCTGGAATATTGGGGAATGTGATTCTGGATTCAGACTCGGTACTGAAGTGCTCATAAACCCATGCAAAACAGGGAAAGGCACAAACTGCCATTTAAAGAGCAGCTAAACCCCATACTTGTATCCCATATATCCCATGGCTCACTTCAGTCATGCATATCGGTTATATGAGTGATGACAGAAATAAAATTTAGAGCTCTTTGGATTTCACATAAGACTTAATATTATGGCCTTCCCCACTAAATGATTTAATTCTATTGATTGAAAATAAATTAAAAATTATTTTGATTGAGTTTATTATGATTTGAATGATTAAAAACCACTAACAAAATTTGTCTTTTGCTTTGCAGAATCTATTATGAAGAAACAAAATGGACCAGTACCAGTAGAGTTGGAGGCAGCTTTAAGGAGATTTGAAGAGCTCTGAAGGAAGACACCAGATTATCACAGAATAAGATGAATTGGAAGGGATCCTTAAGGATCACTGAGTCCACCTCCCGGCCCCAAATAGCACCATTTCCAAGAGTCACACCACGTGCCAATCGCAAAATCTCTAATCTGCGATAAGAGACTGTATTTATGCTAATCAAAACAAGTGAGGGATATATAATGGTTATAGAAATTACAACTGGAAAAATGTACTGAACTACATTAAAAATTCCAATAACCAACTTTAATTTAAGAATAATTTGCTAAATTCTAATATATTTTTTCATCTTTTTCTGAACAGAAAATGTTATGTAGTAAAACCTATGGTAGTATTTTAGTATGACACGTTACATCACAAATTTTAAGTCTGAAGGCCAAACTTTTAGCCTTAACAAAAACTGACTTGAAATTATTCAATAAATGAAAAATTAAAAGCAGACATATTCCACTATGAAAACATTTCAGAATTGAAGGGATACAGCTTCTCCAGATGTTGTTTTCTTATGTTGCCTATTTGCATTTTTCTGTGTTTTGCAAGGTGTTTTGCAAATATAAAAGAGAAATCATGCCTTTTTCCATACAGAAATAAAAATTAATAATATTAATGGCATATGAAATTGAAAGCTGAAAGAAAACATAAAAATTTTTGGTGGATGTTCACACAGATGTAGTGGTGATGGGGAAAGCTTGGGAAGCTGTAGAAAGTCTTCTCATTCTTTTCCTCTTCATCACACAACTGAAGAATATATTACAACCTACAGTAGAAAAATGTCTTGAAAGTGCTCAGAGCCAAGCAAATGAAAGATGATGAACTCCAATTGTGATAATAATTTAGACTTTTATGGATCTCTAACTCCCATTTCAATCTTGGACAGCGAGTTACAGAATTAGGAAAAGGAGGTAATTTCTGAACTTCTTGTAGCACACTAGAGACCAAGAAATGTGTGAAATACTGACTTTGAGATATTTTTTATTGGGACTTCTGCTTCTGATTTCCCTCCAGTATTTATTAAATAGATAAAAGATACCAAACCTACAGAAAAAATAATTTCCCTACATATCTATAAATAGACCATCAATAAAAACCTGACCAGAAAAAGCCACCATTATCCTGAAACTTAAGGATTAAAAGTAATTGTAATGTTACTCATTTTATCCTATTGATGTAATTGCAGGTGCCATTCTTCCAGAAAGCCTTAGTCCTTAAAAAGGAGGGAAAAAAAAAAAAAAAAAGGGATAAAACCATTTCATTAAGTCATTTGCTTTTTTCACTTCAATTTAAGTCAATTTCAGATATGTTAAATGTGGATGTTGATTGTTTACGTGTATCAAATCTAACAATCTCTAATAATGTCCAAAGTCAGTCATCACATTGAATGAAACAACAAAGATTAATCAGATTTAAATAAACATCTAGACTATATCATGCAAAATGGAATAAGATAGTATTTGTCTCATGCTCAAAAGTTAAAAATTCAATACTAATATTTTTTTTTGTTTTTTTCTCTCTCCCGGACTAGGCAGTAGAACTGGATTTACTGTGTCTTAAAAAGAATTTCACCTAACTTTCAGATTCCGATGTTTATGAACCCATAATGTCTACCCATAAAATGTCACTAAATGTCCAGATTATTATAACACTTGCTTCTATCCTCTCCCCACACTTTTGTGTATCATAGGATCCCAGAATCATTCAGGTGGGAAAGAACCTCAGTAGGTATCCAGTTCAGTCTCCTACTCAAAGCAGAGCCTACATCAACGTTACATCATGTTGCTCAGAGCTTTGTGTAGTTGGGCCAGAGCTCCCACAGGCCTTCTAGGTCCAATACTTGATTATTCTTTTAGAGGAAACTTTTCTTTATCTAGTCACAGCTTGCCCCACTTCAGTTGATGACTGTTGTCTCATCATCCTGCCATGCACCACTGTGAGGAGCCTGCTTCAGTTTCTCCCTAACCATGCAGTAGGTATGGACAGGCTGCTATTGGCTTCGCTCAAAGCCACCTCTTCCTCCAGGCTTAAAAGTAATAATTTCCTTAGCCTATCCTCATAATATCTTTAAAAACAAATATTTATTGTTGTCCCACAAGGAACTTCCTCACAAGGTGAGTGGAGAGGGGCAGGCATTGATCTCTCCTCTCTGGTGAGCAGTGACAGGAGCCAAGGGAATGGTGTGAAACTGTGTCAGGAGAGATTTAGGTTGAATGTTAGGAAAAGGCTCTTCACCCAGAGGGTGGCTGGGCACTGGAACAGACTCCCCAGGAATGCGGTCGCAGCACCAAGCCTGGCAGGGTTCAAAAAGTGTTGGACAGTGCTCTCAGGCACATGGTGGGACTCTTGGGGCTGTCCTGTGAAGGGCCAGGAGTTGTCCTGTGCAGGGCTTTGTACATTGCTTGTTTTCATGTTCATGTCCATGAGAGAATTGCTGTCTACAGCACTTTTTTTTTAAATCAGCTAGAAAATTTCTTTAAATTGTCTGAAGAATTTGGCAAACAGCTTATTAAAGTTTCTCTGGTGAAGATGAATTGCAATACTCAAAAAGTCATAAATTCTGTTTGTAAAATCAGTGGTCGTATCAGTGGTACTTCATGATTTTTCCCTAATTTCCTCATTTTGATTGCTGAATCACTGACAAAATAATTTCAATCAGTCATCCAAGCCCAGGTGCATTTGAACCTCCCTCTCTCTTGAAGTGTAGTGGAAGAATACTATCATGTCACTCATGTAACACTTTCTCAATCTATTTTCCAACTCTCACTAAAATGCTACAGCATTAGATAGAAAGACGCAGAGAACACCAAGTCCTGGAAATATTATCTGGATTCAATAGGATGTAATAATCCTGAACAAAGTCCCCTCAACCATAGGCATTTCTAATTGAGTATTTGCATAATTTTGTCAAGAAAACTTAAACCTAATATCATTACTCCTGTGAAACAAAAATTCTGAATACACTCTTTCTGTAAAAAAAGAAAACCTTTGATGGATCAGGAACAAATAAATGTGTTGAGTAGTATGCCAAGATGCAGACCAGTGTGCATGGGGTCAGAATTCATGCTCAGCCTTGGTGCATTTTTATGACCAACTCACAAGATCCCACAATGCCTTTGAACATCGAATGCATTCTGTGTTAAGTACCTTGAATCTGGAAAACTTCCCAGCTTATGCATCAGTCCTTTTAGCTTGGGCTACACAGGATGTACTGTGTTACCTTGCGACTAACATCTTCAAGAAGAATAAAAGTTTATCAGCTTGCAGTTTGTAACAAACAAAGAAGAGGGAATAATTCTTAACATAATATTCCAAGTGTATTTAAAATTCAATGCGTCCAGCCTTGGCAGGTGAAGAATCAACTTCACCTTCTGTTTCTGACAGCTTTTTCTCACATTTCACTTTTAAACAGCAATTTATAAATTGTTTGACCCCTTTCAGTCAGGCATGGCTTTCAGTAATATGAACTGGCATGCATATTCTGATTAGAAAATGTTTTTGCTGTGATAAAAAACTAAATCAAATAAATAATTAAACATTTTAGTTTTTGCTAAGTGGTAGTAGCATAAAATGAAAAGGAAATGTTCCTTAAATCTTCCTGAAATCTAGCTCATGTTTTTGTAATCTAGGGATCATCAACAAGATTATTAAATGTTGCAGACTATTACAAAAATACTGGAACAGATGCAAAAGAAACCTGCTCTTGTTCCTTACCTTGGCAACAGATTAATTTGAAAATTATACTTTTAAATTTAACATCAACAAAGTGGTTTATTTTTATATTGAATCAAAACCTCCAAGACTGACCTTTTCCTAACAACAGAATTATTTCTGTTCACATGAAAAAGTACTGTGCTATTACATCAGTTTATTTTGTATTTTTAATTCAGATTCAGACATCAGCCACACTACTGTTTCAGGTCTCTAGGTCTGGATGGCTGTAGCTTTGTTTTAGGCTTGCAAGGGTCAATAATTATTTTAAATTATCATAGGCAGGCTTCAAAATGTTCCTTCAGAAACATGAGACATCTGTTTGTTCAGCTTTGCAGACTTTGAATAGTATTGTCTCCGGTTATTTATGTATTTGGTATATAAACTCTGTCATTGGAAATTGCATATAAGTAACACTTTTTCTATTCACTTCTTATTGACATCTATTCTGTAGCTCTGAATAAAAAGAGTATCTAGATGCTACAGAGAGAAGCTACATGAATAGAAACACACAGTTCTAACTGAAGGGCAATGGCAGAAAAGGGAGCTTTTGTCTGTGTTTTGCAAAGTGTTGAAAACACAGCCTTTATTACAAATGCAGCAGCCATTAACGTTTCTTACCTCATGATTCAACAATTCCTGGATACCATCCTGGAAATTACCCTGTGAATAGAGATGCCTGTACTCATATAAAGTTTCTTGCAGTACTGGGAGTCTGCACCTGAACAGATAATTGCAACTCAACACATTTAAACCAAGGCATATTATTATTTAGACATAAAAACTTATCCTCTGAATTATTGTGCCCTCTCCGGTGAACATAGAAAAGAGGAATATGTGGAACTTTTCCGTTTGATCACCTGAACTCTTAGAAACCAGAAGACACAAAGTTTATGTTTTGTCATCAAAAAGAAATATCTATTGCAGAAATCAAGGAGGTGTTGGAAATGCATTATTTCCATTACATCACTTCTCTGATTAGAAGTTGGATTTATGGTTTGGAGGTCCCAGTAAAAGCCTTTAGTTCCTGTGAATTTCCAGTGAGCAAGTAACTTTTCATTCCAATTTAGCTTATTCAAAGACATTGAATTCACTTTACATTAACATGGGATGGCACTATGATTTCTTCATCCATTAGATTCCCCTAATATTTGGCCTATAAGGCGAAGAAGACAATATTCTATTTTTTGTAATTTCTATCCCTAAACCTCAGATTGCAGCTACCTTCCAGCTAGGCAGTTAGCGTCAGCCTAGTGTTCTTCAGATCTTTTTTCCTGCCTAACATTACATGACACTTTTCCCATAAGAAGCAGGCTACTGGACTTTTTCATTGCTCCTACATCCTTTAGGCCTATTGTAAGTAAGGGAGTGAAGACGGAAATTGGAGATTTTCTCCATACTTTTTACATTTTTTTAGTGTAGGTAAACAAAGCTGAAACATTTTAAACAAATGCTGGAGAGGTGGAATAGCACCACAAAGCAACACTTCATGATTGTACTGAAGTACCATATCTCCATGAGAGGAACCTTGCATCAATCAAAATGAATAAAGGCAATTGCTAAGTAATATATAATTTTACAGCTGGCACTATTATAAAGGTAGGTAATTTCTCTGTTTTCCTACAAATCTATTACTACTTCTTAGCAAAAGCTCTTAAGACACTGATTAGATATTGTAACCTTGCACATTTTATGAAACATGAATTATGTCCCTATTGTGTTTCTAAAGAATGAATAGACTGTAAGATAAACCTAAACCAATGGAATTAGAATTTAAGGAGGGATAAATGTTAGAGAATCTACTTAAAAGGTCATATTTTCATGACAATTACCCTAAAATAGAGTTAATTTTTGAAGTGCATTTCACAGTATTTTTCTAAGAATCTCTGCTAGATATGAACACAGAGAAGTAACACAAGATTAACTAAAGTAGTGTATTGCTTTTATCAGCACCTATGAAACTTGACAGTTACCACCTTTCTAAAGTAAATACAAAGCAGCAGATATGTGAGTCATTTACTGTAGCTCTATAGCTCCAGCTAATTTATGATGTAAATGATTTAACAATTACTATGAACACTAGAGCCTTAGGCAGCAGTTGTCCAACATGTTTCCCTCTGACAAGAGTCATCTATCTTACTCTTGATGTGTTGGGAACTTTAAGCAGATACATCATGACCCAGCACTGTTCCTGTGGCTGACCTGTGGAAAATGCTATGTGTATCAATGGAAAATAAACCCCTTAAACTGCACAGATAACTCTTACATAGTCATGAAGCTTCAATTTAACAGCACAAGTTTGAAAGGGGAAATAATAGCTTCCAGAATCTGTGGAGTATTGTTTAAGTCCTTTATACTGCATTTTAAAGTTTTACAATAAACCTGTGTAAAAATTAGAAAACATAAAAAAATTATGATGTTCATTTAGAAAAAAAAGACATTATGAACTCTTGACTTACTTCCAAGAAGAATCAGTTCTGCTGGCCTCATCAAGAGCTGTATTTCACTGAGTTATGCAGCTAATTGCTCTCAGTTTGTTCAGTTTCAAATTGCACTCAGACACCCAGGACAAAAGTACATCACAAGGAGGCTGTCAAAATTTTAGATTGATAAGGAGGCTAACTTTTACCTTGGAAATACATATGCTAGAGATTTGGTAAGAGTGGATACTGTATATGACAGTCTCTAAATCTTCTGAAGTATAAGAACTTCAGTTCAGCTTTTAATAAGTGCTAGAAACACAATGCCAATACAGATCACTCAAGTTGGCAAATCTAGTTCTCTAAGTTGCAGGCAACAAAACAAAAGATTTTTTTCTGATTCTGAGTAGACATATTTTTTCAACATGTTTTCAGAGTTCACAGAACTTTCTCAACATCCTCTACTAAATGCAAGATCTGTAGGAAAGAGCAAAAGCTACAAACATACTATGACACAACAAGAGAGCTTGAGCAATTCAGGACATTGTCAACGTACAGAGTTACTGTAGCAGTTATAAATCTATGAAAAGAACTGTTTCCTCAGTGACTCCAGGAAACATTGCATATTGTACAATAAAGAACAGATAAAACAATAAAGAAAATATTAAAATCCAACCCCCCTGTTTTTACAAAAGTTATTTTCTATCTACAATCTAATCTATTGATCTTACCTTTTACAAAAGCTATTTCCAAAGGTGCATATTTCAGGAAACCTAAATTTTAAGAATTGAGATGTGACAGAATCTTGCCAGCACAGAGATCAAACTAACTGTCATTTTCTTGTCAATAGATATTTTAGCTTTTCTCTTTACACTAATTTTCAATGCATTACTTTCTTTCAACAGTGTATCAACTTAGTTTGATCCTGAATGTATCAAGTGAAGTGAGTGTTTGTCATTCTTTGGAGAAAAAGTTCATTTGTATCCAAAGCAAAATCCCAAGTCTTAGATCCTTGCATCACAACCATTAGGGACCATGATTTTGGACAGGGTGCAGCTGAATTATTTTACATTAGATATGACCAACAGAAGGGGTGGGAGGAAAGGGGAATGGCTTACTTGGAGTTTGAATTCTGACTGGTGTTAAAACCACTACATATCCTCAAATTAGAAGCATAAATGACCTCCTCTCAAGAGAACAAGGATCACTTCTTTCATTTAAAAGATTCCCAGAAGAGAAGCAAATTATCGTATTAATATTTCCTTTCTCCTTCTCATATCTCTCCACCTAACTCAACTGAACAAAAATCAAAGCACCCACCAAAATATGGTGAGACTATATTTTAGCCCGATCTAAAAATCATGTTTTGTCTTTGAAGGAGAGTAATCAGATTATAACTGGGGCATCTCTTTTCTCTCTATATAGAAAATGGCAATATGAAAGATGAAGAAAAAGAAAGAATGATTGTGGAACTCACTGATTTGAGTAATTTCCTGTTCCCTCCTCTGTGTTCTCAGGACTATTTATTCATTATATATTAAACAATCACTGGAGGATATACAGGGATTGAAAACCAAAGACTACTTCTCTTTCATCTCCTGATTACTGTCTTACAGAACTAACTCATGCTTCCTCTCTCTGACACACAATCATTTATTATTTTCTGCAGTGTGACACAGCAGAAAGAGTTATATCAGTAAATCTATCAAACTGCCAGTGTAATAACTCAGAACCCGGTGGTCCTCCCATCTGAAGAAAGGACTGTAATTAATTACTATTCTGCCAGGCTGAAGAGAGAGAGGAAGAACCCATTCAAACTCGTACATTTTAGTGTTCTTTTCATTTGATATGGTTGTGGCTTTCTGTGAATCCAATCATGTCAGCATGAGTTAGGCCTGCAGTGGCTGACATAACTTACCATTATTTACTAAGCTCTGACAACTCTATATTCTCTACTTCCCACTTACACTCTCCACTCTATCCTGACCTATTTGTAACTCCAAGATTTTAGCTGCTGGTAAATAGAATTAGAGGGCCAGATGAAACTAGAAGAATTTTTTTCTTGACCGGAGTTTAAAACAGCTCTTGAATGCCCAGTGAACACATTGAGGACATATCATACTAAAAAAGGGTACCAGAGGAAAAAACCACAACAATATAAAAAAAAAAAAAGCTTTCTGCTAGAAGATAAAATTATATATTTATTAAAAAAAATTAATAGCATAGAAGTGACCTAGGACACTGGGAACAAAGGGAAGCTGCACAGAAGAGGCATTTTGTGAACATGATGACTTGATGGAACAACAAAGATTAGTAATAGTGCAATGTAATACCTAGTTATGAACTATATAGGAAGGACAGATTAGGCTGAAGAAGAATAATATCTATGAGTGTCATTAATCCTAAAAAAATATATTAATAATCTTGCTTCAAACTCATACTTCTGCTTTATAGCACAAATGATAGTTCTCTTTTGCCAACTCTTTACCACTTTATGGTTTTTTACTGATCCCATCTTTACTGATCGTTTCCTTTGAGACAATACATCAAATGTGTTGAAGTCCTTTCAGATCATATCTATCATACTTTCCTTATTAAAAACCCAAACCAGTAAAGTGTCTCTTTAAATTAAAGCCACACTACATTTTATCCATCCTCAGATTGATGCTCATGCATACTTGACCTACTCTTTACTATTTCTTAAAGGTTCCCAGGGAAAGAAAATTCTCCTTTACCTTGGTGTTTTTACATTTAGGTCTAAACAAGTCCCTCACTTACCTGCTACTTGTCTCTTTAAGGTTCCAGACCAGCCAGTCTATGGAGCCAGTGACAAGTGAGCAAATCGATGCAAATGTAGCTATACTTTGTGTAGCAAGCTGAGGTGTAGGTAAAACTTTTTGGTACTTGGCAGAAACTGATGAACTCTGTTGGACTGTGCCACTTATGTGCAGAGTCCATTCACATACATCTGCATGTTGTTCCCAAGATTGCTGTGGCCTGTCCCTTCTTATTTTTCCAAGGCTAATTGATTCAGGAAACCAGAACATTAAAATACTGCATCTGATCCTTCATTAACTTCACACTACACTTCTATTAAGAGACTTAACGTTATTCCTAAAATAACAAACATTCACAAGAAGGGTACTGTGTATGGGATGTGTTGCCCAGAAACTTCCAAGCAAGTGGCCAGAAATATGCTCTTCCATTATCTGGGGCATTCCAGCCCAGTACTAATTCAGATAATGAAAACCGTGACTAAAATATTTACTGTTCTCACATCACATTGTATGTCATACAGTTCAACAGATTAATTAAAAACCCTTGTAGTGGAGCTGCTACTTCTTTCCATACTGTTCCTATTCATTCAGCATTGTGCATGAGGGATTTTCTCATTTCCCCAAATGATACATAGTAAGTATTTGCTGTCACCTCTAACTTGGCATTATTATTAGTACATGAAAGTATTAGGAGCTATTGTTATATTGAATGTGATTTATCTAAATATTTAAATAATCTTTCTATAGTGTCCCTTTTTAGACAACCTTAAGATAGTTGGACCTATCAAATGTTTTGTATATTTATAGAAGTCCAATAAAGATGGATGAGAAGATCCTCCAAATACACTGGCGAATGTGAAATACAATGAAAACAACCAGTAAATGTTGTTTATAATTGCTAAAGACATCTGAGGCTTTTCATTGATGGAGAGAGAATACTGGATGACAAGCACTACAAGATGAGATTTCATGAATCCTTACTGAAAAATGCCTTAAAACCAGAATGATTTAGGGAATTAGTCTATACACAGCCCATAAAAACATGTAAGACTGAAGTCCTCTTTTGATGTGGATCAAGTGTTTGCTGACAGGTTGCAACATATATTCTTCAATCTACTTGCATAAGGGAACCTTTAACCTTAGCAACTGGTCTCCAACAACCAAAGAATAGCCACCCTTAAAAGCATCCTGGGAAGGAAGCCAGTTGTGTCAAGATTGGTTGGAAAGAAAGGAGCTTCTGGAGTTACAGAACATTTGCTGCAAGAGAAAGGGTGCTGTATAAACAAGGATAGGGCTTTTAGAAAGATGACCTCAGTTTAAAAAGGTATCTTTAGTCAAAGGTCAGGTCATGGAAGTGAAAGACAAATAATGAATGAGGTGTTTATGAAAGAAAGACCAGACACGCTCCAGAAATTCTCATAAGTCAACAAAAGTAATAGGAAAAGGAGGCATGAAAATTTAGCTAAAATTTACATAAATATAGGAGAAGACCTCGGGAAATGAATTTGTTTTTTGCTAAGTCTTTTATGCTTCTTATCCCAGTACTATTAACAGTTAATATAGGAATAATGACATGAACTGTAATTTAGGTAGATTTTTGGATTTTATCTATTTAGAAAATCATAACTTTTACATAATAATAAATGAAGTCATAATGAAAAGACCTGTTGTCTAGATTAGTATCTCAGTATTTTCTTGCACTTCATCTACTCTGCAAAATAAAGATTTGTATTGTAAAAAAGGCAACAATAAAAGGTAAGTCATAAATTCTGTCACACACTTTCACATTGTCTGGAAAGAATGAGGAAGTGAAGATGTTAAATGTTTTTTGATCCCTCTCTCACATCTTACCTAAAGGATCATTGAAATCCATAAGCTGTTTCTAATTAGTTTCTAATGACCTGAGAGTTGTGCAAGTTTAGCATCTTCTGTATCTCATTTGATTTCCCTTTTGGACTGATGATATCAAGAGGGCTAAAAATGAAGATAAAACACACCTCTATGATCCCTCTGGTTATTGGACCAGAGACATAAATATTGGAAGGGCTAAGGGTAAAGACCGTCATCATCAGTAGTTTTATAACCTGTATTAACAAAAACAATACAGGAGTGATTGTGAGTCACAATTTACTCTTTAGTGATTTACTCTTAATGAAACTCAGAGTCAAGTCCATGCCCAGAAGATGGTTCTTTAACCTCTTGAAAAGGATTGCAAAAAAGTTACATCTTTCCTGGAAGATTCAGTAACCAATCAGCTACACTCTAAGGAAGAAAATTATAGCAGCAACAACCCATCTCAGGTGTGTTGAGGGAAAAAAAATGGAAAAAGGATCAGATTCACGTTTTTTTGTTCATTAATTACTATTTGGTATCCTGATAAACTTAGCAGTTTAGGAAGTGATCGAAGTAATTATGAAATTAGCACTGACTTTAGAAAATGCATAAAACCCTCCAAGGTTTCAGAGTTAATTAGCTAAATATTAAAGTAATCAAAGTGCTGAATTTTTAAATTTATTGATAGTAATATTTGTGAATACTATGGTTACATACCTGTTTCCTACTTGCAAATAAATGAAGAGCGGGTAATGATAGTCCTTAGTAATCCTTAGTGCAACATTTTTTATTTGCTTTTTAAAATTTGGACTCATTATAGCTATATAATTGGTTATATATCATAGTAAGAACTCATTCAGTTGTAAATCATCTCCACATATTTTAACTAAGAACTGCCTCAAGGTGATGAAATAGACATGATACAAAATTTCAGGGTTGTAAAGCAAGACAGAAAATCTTTGAAGAGCTGTTGAATCTATAAATCTCACAAACACTCTAAAATATGCCTTAAAAAAAAGTGACCAAACTTGTCATTTCAAAGGAAAAAAGTACTGACAATATCACATGCCATGACTGAGATGGCAAAGTCACCATGATTAAAATGGAGTAATTCACTTTGAACTAACTCCAGTTGACTCCTCTAATGTGCCTGAGGATTGTCTGTGGCAAGCCTAGAGGAAATCTTTTGTGCTTCAGTAAGCAATAAGCCTTGCAAATCATTATTCTTTCAAAGACTAACACAGATAACTGAGGATACCAGTAACATTTGGGCTTTTTCTTGAGCCCCTAGGAGTTTAAGGTACTAATTTAATAAATGAACTTTTACAATTAGATTTCTGTTATAAGATCTACACTATTTGCCCTTTGTAAGACATAACTAGAAGGGTCTCAATGGAAAAAACCGAGAAGTAGTATTGTTCAAAAATCCACCAAATATAAGAAATAAGAATAAAACTTCTCTAAGAAATTCACACAGTGTGCAATCCACTAAAAACAGTGTTATCAATAAAATCTCTAGGTATACTGTATTTCATGTTGTTTCAAAGGTATTGCACACACATTATTACATTTTGTTTTGTTTTGTTTTCTGGCAATACCAAGCAATCTGTTACAACCAGCTGTTTTGTAATCCTTCAGTGGCAGAACTGTGGTGGGATTAAGAAGCCCTTGTGATTCCTGTACTTCTTGCTCTGCAGTGATAAACATGCAACTTCCATCACAGGCATACAGATTGATGCCTGTATATCTTGCTCTGCACACTGTAAACAGCAACCAAATAGTCCATTGCTCCTTCTAGGGAAATAACTGCTTTTTGAATTAATCTTGCATAATAAATTTAAAGATTAGTTACTATCACATCCTTCATTTCTATACTTTTTTAAAAATGGACTTTTCGGCTTTGTGTGAAATGAATTCCAGCATTCATGTTATAAGGAGTAAGTAGGTAAAACTTAAAAAATTTAGCATTGCTTAAACTTTGACTATACCAGATAGCAAAGCCCAGAATTAATTAAACCACATATGTAGAAGTTTAATAAATAAATGAAAATACATATTATGCTCAGCAAAGCTGTGGATGCCTCATACCTGGAAGTGTTCAAGAACAGGCTTGATGGGGCTTTGAGCAACCCAGTCTAGAGGAAGGTGTCCCTGCCCACAGCAGGGGGGTGGGAGCTAGATGATCCTTCAGATCCCTTTGAACTCAAGCTATTCTATGATTCTATGAATATAGCTGCAACAGTACCTTTGTTCTATGGAATCCAAATAGCAACATCATCTCATATACACCACACGAATGAGATAGCATTTGATTTCCAGGAGGCTATCTACACACAACAGGGATTGAGTGAGACCTATATTTACAGATTTATCCTATTCAAACATACTGGGCTTGTAGAAGCAACTTATCAGTCAAAGATAGTGCTCCATTTAAAGCTGCTGCAACATTAATGTTGCAGCTTGTCTACATTTTTCAGCTAAATAGAGGTTTTCTTTTTCACATCACATAAAGTCTTCAACCAGCTCAGGCCTTCTAATAAATTGCAAACTCTGTTACAGTATATCTTCTATTATGCCTCTTGTTACTTTAGTGAGACAGGAAATTAAAGCAATAAAACACTTTCAAAATGATAGGGCACACTCAGGCAGTCATTTTTCTTACGTTCCAGTATTATTCTTCAAAAGACCTTTTATGATACTAATATTAAATTCTTTGATGTCTGAAGAATATGTTGAAAGTGTTGAATTTCTAAGATATAAAGCTCAAATATTGCATCTACTCATGCATTTATTAAAACTGGGAATGTGGGATGGAATTAAAAAAAAGCACAAAATGCAATGCAGCTAAATAATATATGACCTGATACATTTTAGATCCACATTAGAGAGTACAATGTGTGGAAATTTGATTTAATGCTAAGGAAAATCTATTTTGCTTTTGTCTCACCTTACGTGGCCAAATGCACACCAGATGTGGTCATTCATATAAAAGGTTGGTAACTGCACACTGAAGCACAGAAAACCAGACAAATACTATAATGGTCACTTATTCAGCGTGCTCACATTAAGGAAATTGAATCAAGCTTATGAAACTATGCATTCTTTATTAACCTCATAGAAGAAGGTCACATTGACTGCTCTTCTAATGGAATGCACACTAAAGATTGAAAGACATCATGCGAAAGAAAGCCACAGAAAATGTTAAGTCTCCTGATGAAACATTTCCAAAATGAAATGAATAAAAATGTTGAAGGATTTACATTATTTTTAACAACAATATACAAGTAATCACATATATTTGGAGAAAAAAAATGGGAAAAGGAGGAAAGAGGAAAAAGGAAAAGAAAGATGAAAAAAAGAAAATGAAAAAGAGAAAAAGGAAAAAAAGAATGAAGAAAAAAATAAAACTAAGCTAAGCTACCAAAGCTTATACTCAATGTCTGCTAAGTATGGAAGGTTGGACTCGATAATCTTAGAGTTCTTTTCCAACCTTAATAACGCTATGCTTCTGTATTCATCACAATGTCAAATATATAGTAGAAGTAGATTCCTTGCTTACTAAATGGGCAGAATGAAGGTGTTCAATTAGAAAGCCTAAGAGAAGAGTGAATATCCACTATGTAAATCCTGATTTCTCTGTGATTTAAAGTTCTGTATTCATTTTCCATTTCACTGTAGCTATCAATTACTTTTCCAGTTTCATTTGATGTATTTCATAGAGATTTTAAACAACCTTTGGCGGCTGTTCTAATTTAGTACACGGACACTTTCATTTAGCAGTATGTAACAATATAGGGTTAGAAGGTATAACATTGCCATTCTGATTGAAATTTACAGGTTCAAATTAAAAAATAAGTTTCCTTCTTCTTCTATACACTAACACAATGTAAATGAAGTGTAAATAATAAAGGTAAATACTAAAGGCTATTTTCTCAATTCCGTCTGGTTCTGCAATGACCACTTTTTCCTTATTTAGCAAATTACTTTGTATTTTTTTCATGTATCTTTGGCTAGAAATTTAGTGGGCTAAATCTAAGATAAAACCACTCAGTAACTTATGTTTCCTTTCTCATTTTTGACACATTTCTTCTCTGTTGGAATTCCAAAGCAATCAACTACCTGGGGATATATACTTCTTCAGAGATCTCTTCTGCACTATATCAATTAACTCAAAAGCAATTTTGGATACTTTCCAATGTACTACCACCATCTGGTCTCCCTTAAGCCTCACAAGCTGGAGTAGACTTGAATTGGTCTGAATGATGGCAATTTTCTAAATTATTAACAAATTAGGCATGTTTCTACTCTGTTTCCTTTCTTTGATTTGTTAAGAAATTTCCTAGTGACCTAAAGAATCTTTGGGAATATTTTTTAACATTGAAAAGAAATCTCCAAGACTGCATGAGGATCACCTGACTCACTGCAATGTAATACCCTTCAAGAGCATGTCCCTTATGATTGTGATGGAGGAAACTGTGAAAAATGCATTTCAGCTTCCACCTAATCTGTGAATATACCTGTCATTTTTATGTAAAACAAGCTCATGGAGCAAAAATTCAGCCCATTAGTCTCCTTCAACATGGAAATGAGAAATGGCTGAGCAACATGATAGGCCCAAAGAAATGGAAAGTACTTCTAGACTTAGTAATGTGGAGACACCTATTCAAGAAATTTTTCAGGATTACAGAGAGGTCCACCTCCAATTTTAGAAAAATCATAGCTTTTTTCTCTTTTCTTTTTCTATCAAGACAGCATGGATATTTTCCTCTGTTTAGGTTTTATAGCACGTTTGCCACTTGATAGGTAAAGAAATGTGACTAAAATATGTCATGTGATAGATGTTTTTCTTTCTCTGCCCAGGAGAACAAGTCTTCTCAACACAGAAGCCCTTCTGTGTTTATGCAGGAGGAGGAAAGAAGAAAAGTAGGAGAAGTCTTCTTACTTTGTTATGTATTACATTAACGTATTTTTGTTTAAGATGGCAGGGAAATGTTGCATGCCACAGACTGACCTTGTGTATTTCCCTGCCTGTTCCCAGATGACTCTAGGTTGTTGTCCTTTAGCTTTTACTCCTTATTTTTGCCTCTCCCTACTGTCATGTATAATAGATTAGGAATCTCTTCATAATTACCAATCCCTCAAGGCCAGTGTGTCTTCTACCACCAGATCTGAAAACTGCACTTTAATTATGCATTCAGAATTGGAAAAACAACTGTGACTATAACATCACCAGTAAAATTATGGCATAACAGAGCTATGAGAAAAATTTGCTCTGCCACAGCTTGGGCTCTAAATTCTAACAGCTTCAGCATATAAACTTTTACAAGTACACCTCCAGCACTGGGGATTTTGTTAGTAAGAGGGAAGACTCTGCTATAGGAAATTATTGGAAACCCTATAGCTTAGAAACCAAACAGACTCATCGCTAGAAGGCACAGAACTTCTACAGATTCAATCATTGGCCAGAAGCCTTATGGCTTTGCTCTGGGGAAACAGTACCAAGGCTCTTGGAGCTTTTCTTCCAAAAATATGTTAGAATCATTGACCATGACATAAAACTTCAGTTTTAAAACACAGTATTGTGCATGAGTACAGGTGTGCAAAGATGCATGGATAAATACATGAATTTAGGGTGTGGGTGTGTGTGTGTGTGAAAACATGCAGATGGTCATGTTTACTACTAAGTGTCACAAGTTATGAAGAATCATATTTTGGAGGTGTTCTTTTATGATAGATCTTTTGACAATTCCTTATAAGAATTGAGTACTAAAGAAAGTATCCACTGCCAAATAGGAAGATGTACTTAAAATAAGACTGATTTGTTAATGTTACCATGTAACCCATTCTCTGAAAAGATAAATATTAAATGAAATGTGAAACAAAAAAAGGATTTTTGTTCTATGTCCAAAAGTAAGATGGACTACAAAAAAATATCTCTGAAAATCTGAACAAAAAAAAGGGAATGTAAGCTGTGAGAAATAAACTAAATATGAGCTATGCCCCTTGTTCTGCTGGGGTAATATGAAGGTAGTGAGGTTTCCTGTTTAGAGCAATGACTGTGAGCAAGAGGATTCTTGGTTCTAATCCCCAGTGAGCCAACCTCAGGCAAGTCATTCAGCTTTCCTTTGCTTCAGTCAATCCAGCTTAAAACCACAAAAAGCAGGTCCTCAGTGAGCCATATACTGCAACTATGCCAAGATATCTCTCGGGCAAACAGACAGGCAAAAAATTGTAAGAAGAAAACTACATAACAAAGGGGGGAAAAAGCATTCTTAATGGTTTGCAAGAGGTTGAACAGAGGCCAAACAGACCACCATGCTGACATGAAACATTTCGTAAGAGAATTTGAGATGTTATGCTAAAGTAGGTACATTTGCTATTGAGATTTCTCTATGATACTGTACCCCGCAAAAAATATTTCCTGTACTTTGATAATAATTTACTAATTTACTATCAGGAATTAGGACAGAGTTACAAATATTGGAAAAATACATGATTAATTTAAGACATTAGAATTTTTAAAATACAGGGATTTCTTCTCACATAAAGTGAATCAATAATTCAGTTGTTCAGCAAATTCCCCTCTGCCTCCAAACATTTTACTAGAAAGATGAATATGAGAATAGAATCGACAGCTTTAGGGTGTGATACACAAATAAAAGATAATGAAAACTAGAATTAAATTCATGGGCTGCATTTGTTTTCTCTGCATGCTTAATAGAGTCTCCCATTGTTAAGGACTCTGTAAGTAATCATAGATTTCTTATTTAGTCTACTGGAAGAAAAAAATGAGGCACTAGGAGGATTAAAATGACACAAATTATAAAATAGATAAAATATACATGCATGGGCTACTCAGTTGGTATTTTTTCTGCCAGCATGTAAAAAATTATAGATGCAGTAAATATTTCAGAAATCATTCTCTTTACAGCATTATGCATGGAGTTGTCAGTTTTCACCACTGAGCTTTGTTGATTTATATCAAATACCTAATTTAAATATAAAAGGGATGGTTACATTTATAGCACACTTGAGTATTTAGGAATACCTACTGATATTGCAGCACTTCTTTTTTGTTCATATAAAAGTAATCCATACAAATAAAAAGGAGCAATGCTGATGAGCAGAAGAAACAACAGCCATTTTTTTTTGCTTTTCTAACACATTTCATTACAGGCTGTAAATAAACAGAGTAGCCAGTCTACTACATAGTGTTCATTCTAAACATATACTCTAATTGTCCTGATGAAGAAACTATCAGGTGAGACTGTTCTGTGATATGCATTACTTTGGCACACATAATCATCCCTGTGATTCTTCTAACTTGAGAAAATATTCTTGAACTCAGCCCCCTGTGCTGCAGTATACTTAATGAAAATGCATGAAAAGATATTATTCTGCCACATATTGCAAATAAAACTTTAAACTTCTGCATTGTCAGTGAAGAATGAGATTAATTTACTTCTTTACAATACTGATAGGACACCCTTGCAGAAGGGGTCCAAGGATTCCTCATGCTTTGGATTCTTTTTTCTCATATCTGTTGGAAGATCACTGTAGGTCAGTAATGCAAACTGTATATTTTTTCCTCCCAAGGAGAGCAGTGAGAAAAAAAATTAGCTGTCTTATGACACTGTAGTGGGGGCAACAGGTTTGGAAGGAAAGGATGGGAAAAACTGAAGTGTGGACAAAACAGTTACTCTCCCACCAGCATGGTTCTATGAGAATCCACTATGTTGACAGCTGGCATAGACTTTTATCATGGATGTGAGAGAAGTGAATGAAATATAACCAAAGAACAAGCTGTCATCTAAAAGAAAAATAAATACACTGAAAGATACGTGTCATTTTGGATACTCAGAAGTCTGCTTGCAAAAGTAAAATGATCTTAATACCTTAGTTCTAACTTAAGGAAAAAACTCTTTGCTTGTACACAGTAACAAGCCATATAAAATCCCTGCCTCTGCTCCTTAATCTGCAAACAGATACAAGAAGAAACTTCATCCATTTTTTCATGTTGAGTCATTATGGGATTTTGAGAAAGGTGTGGAGCCAAGCATCCTGAGAACCAAAATTGCTTATCCACAACAGACAGGAGAAAAAACAGTTCTGCAGTTGGAAATCAGCAAATGTTATGCCTGCCAGATATTCTCTGGGCCTTCAGCAAGTCCCAAATCAGCAAACCCCAAAGAAACCAAAATGCTTTGAACAAAGTTTTTTAGGGTTTAATCCTAGGGTTTAATCCTCAATGCCAAGAAAACTTCATGTTAGAAATCTGAACATGCTTAAATACTTCTGTATAAATTGTTCCATCACCTCTTCTCTAAGATTCAATATTGTACATAATTTAAAATTCATTTTTTGACATTTTCTTCCTTTTTTCTTGTCTAAAATAGAGGGCTATGCTAAACCAAGTCATACGAAACAAGAAGTGCTTTTGAAAAACTGTCTTAACCAATGTGGTCCCAGTGGATCCACAGTCCTACTCCAGGTTTAAAGACTAATTATTCTCTCACACAGTTCTGTGTCAAGTCAGAGTTTTGTGAGTAATACATATTTCAAGACATGTTTTCAGTAGACACTAAATAGTACCTTGATTTGGGGCAGTCCTAGTGCTGCCCCAAAAATATAACAAAAAACTATTCTGGTAAATGTATATTATAATTAAAATATATTTCAATAATCAAATGTGTAAAATATTAATAAATTGTTTGGGAAGTGATACAAAACAAAGGAAAGGTAATTTTCTTTCCTTCTCCTTCTCATTTTAAACTTAGAGCAAATCAGAATAGAATTACTGGTGAGGATGAAGAAATATAGCCATGTCTGCTAAAGATGCCACATGCAGGCATCTGGAACTGCCTAATTATCTTCCATTCTGGATTTGACTAGATAGGACTAAAAGGAAATTTTCTGTTTATAAATCAAATCTGTTCAGACATGCCACATGCACTTGTTCTCATCAAGGATTAAGTGCATGACAAGCTTGAACTTTTAACACCAAATACTTCTGAGACACAGGAGTGCAAAAAAAGGTCACAACACTTCCATAAAACTGAAACATGTAAATTTTTCACAACATTGTCACTCAGAATTGATTCCCCCATTTTCTTCCACTTTTCCAAAATAACCCATCATTGATCAAAGATTAAAACTGAGAAAGAAAAAATTGAATATGCATTTCCTCCTCTTGGAAGTTAAAAGGGGTAAAAATGAGCCTTGGAATACAGTAGTTCATGTTACCTTCCCTTGGGAGTTGTTGCCCAAACTACAGTGCAATAGCCTCTAATCTGAATTCAGAGGCAACAGCCAGAACTCATCCAAGAATAAAATTGCATGTTTCAGAAAAATAAAAAGCTGGCTACCTGCTTTTGTAGCTCCTTGTAGAAGCTGGATACACCACTAGCAGGCGGGGGTTCTTTTTGTCAAATGAAAGACAATGGTGAACAAGAGGCTAAGGGGGAAAAATGTACAAGTAAGTTTATTGATACATCAGTATCCTGAACCACAAATAGGAGGTTGTTATAAAAAGATGTCTCTATTGAGAGATTAAAATGAATTGATTTTCAATTTATTCAATTTTCTAGGATGCTTTTGTCCAGGTATGATACTAGCTGTTAAATAGTAAAATGTACAGCTGAATAAACATTTGAAACAAAATTACTAATATCTAAAAAATCAGTAATAATGAAAGCTTGCACTAAAAAAAACCCAAAAACCCCAAACTTTCAGGGATTCTTTGCTTGATCCAGAGCACTCAATTTCCCCCACGTCCCTATATTACCCAGCTGTAGATTACCATAGAGTGGCTCATCATTATGGTTCTCACTTTCAAAACAACTTTTCCCGCACTTTCCTTTTTTAAGTTTTCCACCCCCACAGAAAAAGGATGGGGCGATATAAGTGTAAGCATTTAATTAGCCCATGCTTTCCTGCTGAATAATATGGTAGCTCCTGACTTTTAGACTGCATTGATGAATGAAATAAAATGGTCATAATAAAGCCAAAGCAAATGTAGTAGTTCAAAGTTTCAATTTTTCCAAAGAGTTTTAACTTCACCAAAATGGGCTCTAACTACTAATCCTGTAATTGTACAGCATTTTCAGTGTTAGCCTAAAAGGGTGATTAATTTGCATTGTGCATTTCAACAAAAAAAAATTGGAAAAATAACTTTGCAGGATCACAAATGACTAATGACTTCGTAGAATAACTGACTAAGTCTGTGAATTATGTGTGGGGGTGCCAGAGATATAAAGCTCAGTGGTAGCTGGACTGAAACATGCTATGATTTCGGTAAAATTTTTTCTGAATTCATTTCACTAAAGCCATCAAAGTTTCTACCAGAAATCCGCTAGCAATATTTTATGGACTTTTTCTCAGACACATGTGCCCAATGCCTTTCTTCTTCAGAGGTGAAAGACTTTCCCTAACTTGCAGCACTCTTTAATGTGAATCCCCCACTGCATGCACTCATAATGAACTTTACTTTTCTCTGTTGAGTGTCACAGAACACTTTTTGCACTGCAGTCCAGATCTTCCATGAGCAGAGCAGCAGGAGTACAGCCTGCTCCCCCAGAGCTGCCCCACAGCCCTGCCTGAGGGCCACGACTGCCAGGCCAGCGCCCAGAAAATACTGCTATCATCAGTTCGCTGTCTGGACATCATCCAAGCCTGTTTGCCACAGGTACAGCCCGGCAGCTGAAAGGGAAAATCCTCTCCTTACCTCCTTGCAGTTTGCTGGGTGTCCTGAGGCTGGCAGGGCGGGAAGGCAGAGCCTGGGTAGCCCGGGGCCTGCAGAGCCCTTCTGTCCTCAGTGCTGCCCAGAGCAGCACCAGTCAGCCCTATGGGCAGGGCAGGGCAGGGCAGGGCAGGGCAGGGCAGGGCAGGGCAGGGCAGGGCAGGGCAGGGAAAGGAAGGGCAGGGCAGGGCTGGGCAGGGCAGGGAAAGGAAGGGAAGGGCAGGGCAGGGCAAGGAAGGGCAAGGAAGGGCAGGGCAGGGCAGGGCAGGGCAGGGAAGGGCAGGGCAGGGCAGGGAAGGGCAGGACAGGGAAAGGAAGGGCAGGGCAGGGAAGGGCAGGGCCTGTCCTGCAGGGAGCCTGCTTCTGGACCCATCTGTCAATTGGATGTTTTAACAAAACACATCCTAACAGAACAGGAGCTTCCTGGAACCCTTTTTTTGTGCCCACTGTGAAAAATAAAAGGGTGGGCATTGGTACTACCCCATGTCAGAGCTGTCATGACTCAATAATTTCAACCTGGCATATGCATGTTTTGCAACACTTTTTTTATTTTAACCTCTCTTGTTTATGGAGGCACTGCTGAATGTCAGTCTCTGACCCTTGATTCTAAATCTGCGGCAGGGCAGACTATCACTCGTTGTCTTTCCACTGCTTTGCATGTGGATTGAAGTAGTGCAGGGCTTGTGTGTTTACATCATGAATTACAGATAAAAATCATTCAGCTTCCATCTTCCTGCTGTTATTATCCTCCTGTTGCTATAGCAAGCTTGTGATAGGTAATTAACTATAAGCATAACAACAAGAAAATATTACAGCACAAATTCATCAATGTACAAAATTTAACATGTAACCAAACTTCCTCCAGCTTTTCTCAAACTCATTTGTACAGCTAGAACAACTTCAAGAAAATCTGCTCCCCAGAAGCTTACACTTAGAGCTTCAGCAGCCATCAGCTCCTTTCTCTAGCTGACATCCTCCCTACACACAATTAGAAACCAGGCTCTCTCAGGGCTGAATGTATTCATGTTTTATATGAAAGGTACTGCTACTTTATGTGAAAGGGACAAGAGACTGAATTAACTTTTTAAAATAATGGAGTGATAACTCAAATTTGAAGGACAGCCCACTTGGCAACATTCCCTAAACTGACTCTTAAAATTATATTGATAGGTCAAGGAAAGCATTCTCTTTACCTATATTCATAGTCAGTGCGCAGAAAGCTTTCCTTTGTGCTTCTTTTCCAGTTCTAATGCTCCTTAATACTAAAACAAAAATATAGCAAGCAGCCCTGGAAGAGTTCCATCTTTCATGCCCTGGGAGTTTTATATAAACCACCAGATCTCTGACTGTTTCAAAGGGAATATTTTCAATGAGATTTCTGGTTTTGTAGTGCAATGATGTTCATTTTGATAAGCTTTTATGGCTGTCAGCATACTGATTGTTCACACTGACACAAGGTTTACACAAATAGCAAATAAGAACAACTAGTATATGAAGAAAATATAGCAGTTGTATTACAATCAAAATATTATGAAATTAGTCAATCTTTATGTATGTATTATAATAACTTCAGTGCCATCAGAGATTGCCTCTACTGGACATGTGAAAACTTCCAGAACCTTTGCACAGAACACACAGGAGCCATCTTTGCACTCCACTCCACCCACTAAAAAAAACTAGGCTAAGCAAAACTAACTCATGAACACAGGGGTACCTTTCTTCCCAACCCTTCATATATTCCTTCAGGCCTAACACAAAAGCGTTTGAAGGGTTTAAATTTCTCTTAGATGCTAAGGATACCTTGCTAATGTTCTGGGCTAAGCAAAACCAACACAAGAATGAATTTACAATACATGCTGAGAGTGAAGTGCATAAGGAATATTTGGAATGCCAGTTTATAAAAATAACCAGTTGAATGTATAGTTCTTTAAAATTATTGTTTAAATGTGACCATAAGATTGCTAGACATCTGCATAACAACACCCTCTTTATTACAACTATAAACTACTAATAACTGTCTGCAATAAAAAAGATAGTGTTTACTAAGGGTTAATGGATATTATTTTTGTGTTAATTTGGAGTCAAAGAGAAAGGAATATTTTCTAAGGAAAAAGCACGTCATGCTGATTCCTCTTGTCCACAATCGTAAAGATGTAGGTATCTTGTGCCATTTACAGCACTTGTAACTAGAACTGGCACCTTTACCTGCGTACGCAGCTTCTCTTCTCAATAAATAGCTCCACTGCCTTTTGGTAATGTAAATTTAATACTCTATCTGCTTCCTACCTCAATGATAGATACAGTATCCTGTAAATTTGGTACTTTTGGTTACAGAGGCAATCAACTTCAAAGTGTGAAATTTCTCAAAGACACACTAAAATTTAGTCTAAGAAGTCCTTGAATGTCCTGGTGTATTTTCTGTCAGATAGCTCTAGGTATATTTCTTGGCACATAGGCTATCTATTTGTGCAATAGAAGTGTTTACTAGTTTCCATTTATTGTGTGGATAACTGGGACACTGCATGTAGTTGGTGCCAAGTTTCATTCTTGTATTGTTTTAGTTAATCACCTAAAGTGATTTGTTTGGATATTGGTCAAAAGCTTGGGCTAATTTTCTTTTTGTGACAGACTGGACGATTCACCTATTTGCTAAGCCTCCTCAAAATCCTGCAGAAAATTCTGTGCATATTCTTATTGGTGACCTATGGCAGCAGATACAGGTATAGGGGGAGACTGTAATGATTACTTCCAAGGTGCAGTTAGGACAGGTCACAGAATGAACAGTTTGGAAGCTAGTGGGAAGTGCCCAAACTACAGTTCTCCATTCCCTTTAACATGTAGAGATTTGAAAAATTTGGATGAGTCCTTTACATCATGATAGCATTTCTACTTAGTATAAAAAAAATCATTTAGCTAACTCAGCAGCAGAAGACAATACTGACTGCAGAAGAGAACCTTGCTGCTTCTAAATAAAAGTGTAGAATTAAAATAAATCTGGCTTTTACAATTTCTTTTTTCTTTTAATTTTCTGTGTTTAAAAAAATTATGCTCATGAGAACAGTCTCAGCTACAGCTTGAAGAAAAACTGATTTGTGTAAAAATGTGGTAAATGTCTTGGTTTTACTTGTTTTAAAATTTGTTGTACAGTGATCAGGTTGTTGACAGAACATCTGCTCATTTCATCCTTTGCAAGCTCAAATCTGTATTCCACTTCTGCTCTGTTTGCAAGATAGAATATCTTGACATATTTTTGGCTCTACAGTCATATTCAGTGTCAAGAGAAAGATTTCCATATTTGTCTGTTGCTCCTATGAAGAAGCAGATATGGAACTGATCTTTCATACATATTTTCCCCAGATGTTAATTCAAAAGCTGAACCATCCCAAATATGTACAGAACGTCCAAATTAACTTGAAAAGTCATTGAAGACTTAGATTTTTTAACAGCAGAACACGTTTAGAAACCATTGCCACTTTGGGATCATTTCTAAGGCTGTGTTGAACCAAGTCTTTGAAATATCAAAGACTGCCTGTACCATTTAATTAAACAGGGCCAGTGAGAGCTCTTAGGCTCTGGAGCTTTGTAACACTGGTCACCTCCAACTAAAGAGTCTGTGCTCCTGAATCACTCTGCAGTCCCACATGGTGTTCATGTGGTCCTTTAACATAATTCTGTCTCCTTCTTCAGCTGGAGGGTCTGTGAAGGCTGCACTGCTTCCCTTGGAATGCTGCTCTGCTGTCAGGAGCCTGCGGCTGGCGCTGCTGGCACACGGCAGCGTTTCAAGGCGCCAGGCACGCTGGGGTGGTGCTGCGGGGCTGCATGAAGCACTGGGACCTGAACTGGTGCAGTCTGTGCTCCTTGCCCACCAGGTCTGATCCCGGGTTACTATCGTGCACAGGCACTGTCCCATATTGTGCTGGTGGGCTGAGGTCTCTTTTTTCCCAATAAAGATACAAAAAACCAAAGTGTATAAATTATTAGAAAATGCAGAGTTTGAAGTGGTTTTAGTTTTTTTTTACCTTGTCAAGGAAATACCATTTTATTGATATATTAACCTCTATGGGACTTATTAAAACCAAATAATAGTTTTTATAATTGTTTTCCTCTTCCACAAGAATAGTTTAGTAAATTTCTGCATAGTTTAGCAAATTTCAGCTTAAACCAAAATGAGAAATTGAGATCTAATTTTTTTCAATAGCACTCTTATGAAAATATTTGTGATAATGAAAACTTTCCAAAACTGCAAAATTTTTACTTGTATAGAATTGAAAATTTATAAAGTAATTCTAATTTCAATTTGTAAAATTTAAAAAATTAAAAGAAAAATCAGTACTATCACAATCTTATTTTTTGATATTAAATGTTTGCCTTGGCATCTCACCTTACTTTTTTATTTATGTTCAAAACACATATTCTCAAACGGTCATCAGTTTCATGATTAAATAGTCACCATCCAAAAGGGAAAAGATAAATTGTCCTAAGCATAGATCCCAACTGTGCCTGAAGGATCAAGCACTTCACTGAATATACTGAGTTTATAGACTTCTAAATTTAAATGGATGATCTCCTCACATTGCTTTTTATGTAATCGCTAATACTGCAAGAAGATACAGGACAAAGATTCTATTTTGTTTTCTGCCAAGGAGCTATCAAACCCACATCTCCTAGGCTATCACCATCAATCTACTATGCTTTTTTTATACAAGGACTCTTAATCCTTCCTGGTGTAGCAATTCCAATGTATACAGAAAAATCAAAAATCACAGTGATAGAAGTTAGAATGAGAATACATTTCTGGCTTAATGGCTCAGCTCCTCAAAACCCCTCCACTATGGGTGCTCATTAAAAAAGTTCCATTTGACACTTATTAATTATTGGTAAAATGCATAAACAAATTTTGTGATAAAAATTGCAACTAGCAGCTTCCATTCCTATACAGAAATTTTAGCCATTAGGATGGATCTTTATCCTCACACTCCTGTATTCCCTCAGAGCTATTTAATATGCAATTGTTTCATGCAAAGTAGACTATCTGAAACAAGACACTGGGAGACTTTCTGCCATATGATATTCCATAGGCTGATTCTTAGACCAGTGCTCAGAGAGTGGAAGGCCCACACCTCTGTCTATCATCTCCTCAGATGTTCTCTAATCACGGAATTTGCATATAGAAGGTTATGCAAGGCTTTAGCAGAAATGTAATTTCCAATTCCAGTTCTCCCTCTTCCTTATTGGAAGCTCAGAATACAGTTCAGAAAATTAATTCTATAAATTTTGACCATTTTTACATCTATCTATGATGAGGCCCCTCATACTTCAGAGGAGACTGGAAAGCTTTAAATAGTGACCCAAAGGAATAGAGTGTTTGACATGAACCAAATTACTCGGATCCAATTTCACCAGTATAAAAGATTTAAGAATATGAGAATATGCTTACCTTCAAATAATTATTGACTTAAAATAACTATTGACTTAAAATAACAGCATGCATTATAAACAGCAACCTCAGGAATAAGGATATACCGTGGCTCATACATCTCAGCTGGATATTAGATTTTTTGAAAACATAATTAGGCTCTGAAAAATCCTCCAAATCTATAGACCTTGAAGTGTTCTTTAAGTAATCTTTTTGTGCTCCTCGTGTTAAAGATGGCAACCAGAGTCCCCAGTATAGCCACTGTGATCCACCTCCACTTTTTCTAGCCTGACAGAATGATGGGATCTTGTTTACATCCTCCTCTGCTTCCATGTTCATTGCTTTGTAATAGAATGCTGAAATACAACATTACTGTGAGAGATTAAGACATTATTCTTCACTTCTTCCTTGAAGTTGCTTAATTAATTTTTCTACCAAACTGTTTAATTTACCCTACCTAAGGCTGGCTTCTCCTATTACAGCCTTCTAAAGATATAGCTTCATGCATCATCTAATGAGAAATATTACATCCTCAGTCTCTTAACTGATTTAAAACCATCCCCTACCTAATCAATTTTTAAGATAAGTTAGAGTTGTTTATTTATGGAAAGAATGGTCACAGACACTAACCTGTGAAGAGAAACTTTAGAGCTGCCAATTCTGAAGGTCTCTTATCCCAAAATACAATGTCTAGAGTCCTGCAAAATGTCAGAGTTAGCATAATAAGTATGATGACACATGATTTCAAATGGAATTCAAATGAAATTTCACATGAATTCAAATGGAATCCACAAACATTAGAATTTGTCAAAGGTGGATCACCATTTTGCATGATGACTTCTCTTGGCTCTCCATTCAGTACCTGCAAATTCTCTTTGGGAACTTTTACCTCTGCATGGATCTGCCCAGGGAATATACAATCTAGTCAAGCACAGTAGAGGAGAAATCAAGCTTGAACAGGTGCTGAAAAGAGGATCAGAGTAATAGTGTCTATCATACAAGGGACGAGTAAAAGTGCTTATCCTTCTTATGTTAGCAGAATAATGGCTAAGAAGACATATTGTAGTTAAGAAGACAGATAATCACTCTCTATAAATAATTATGTTTGGAAAATAATTATATGCCATGAAAAGGGAAGGTCTACTTAAACTAAAGGGCACAGTTGGCAGAAGAAAAATGTTATAAATTGTCCATGAATAAAATTAGGCTGGAGATTAAAAGTATTCTTAATGGTCAGACAGCAGTGACGATCTGGAACAGCCTCCCAATAGCAATAGCAGGGTGAAGAAAAATAAAGTACTCAGAAGCCAGTTTCCATTAAGATGGAGTCTGATCTGTTTATGAAAGTTATACAATTATATTGAGTAACAGAAATTGGCTCCACTGAACAAAAAGATGTATTTTCTATCCTATTTTTCTGTTTCATCTAATTGCTCTGCTCAGGACTAAAAGTTCAGGATAGCCAGGCTCATTTTATTAGTGCTTTAGTTATTTCTTGATATGTCTCTCAGTGCCTAAACAAGAATCTGTTTTACTAACAGTATTGGTTACACATTTTTTCTCCCTCTAAATGTAAAGATATTGCATAAGGGAAGACTTTTCAACCTGATTTATTTACCCAGTTTGAGAAAATCCCAAGGACTGTACACATATTACTTGGGAATAAATCTACTATCCCTTAATATGCTGGCTAATTATTTTATTTTTCTATTTGGGAAAAAAACCCCAAAACTAAAACAAAAAAACCCCAGATGTTTAAATGTCACAGATTTAAAAGATAAAAGTAGGCAGCTTTAAGCCTGAGATGCTATTAAATTAATTTTTTATGAGAACAGAAATATTGAAAAAGTGAGACCTAAATTTGTGGCCTCTATAGCAGAAAATTAGCTCTTGGGAGCTGGGGAAGAGAATGGGGAGAGGAGGTAGAGTGGAATTTTTTTATCTGCATTTTCTATAAAGATCCCTGACAAGAATATCTATTAACTGCCTCATTTGCATAAACCTTCCACGACTGAAGCTCAAGTAAGCCTTGAGCATTTAATTCTGAATCATCTTATTCAGTATTTTTCAGCACCACATTTACTCCCCAATTCTCTCCCATTTTTCCAGGCATACTGGTGGTAGTTATTTCCCTGCAATGCTGGTTAAGACTATCCCTTATGAAGTTTTCTGGAGTGACTGCGGTAAAAATAAAAATGTTCTGATATTTTCCCCTGGGAGAGTGTGAGCAGTTCCTTTGGCTTAAATAGGCTTTAACTGCATCCCACAGAGCGATGCTTCACAGTGTATTATTAGTGTGATCAAAAAGAATGTTACGAGGAGAAGCTGAGCGCTAGCCAATGTTGAGCACGGCATGTATATTTCTCATCTATATTTTACAAATTCAGAAATTTCAAAGTGGAGTCTATTTTTCACAACATTGTGCTCAGTATTTTTGCTGTTTTCGCCTGGTTGATTTTTTTTTTTTTAATTACACATTTTCAATAGCAATTTTTAATATGTAAGGCTCACATATTAAACTTGCACGTTAATGGAACCAGCTGCATGAATTTTCAGATTTTGTATTGAAAAGGCAAGATAACTTGTGCAACCCAAACAGTGGGTCAGCTGCAAAGGATGTTGTTGTGATTTCTAGGACTGCTCAGTTTAACTCAGTCTGAAGGAATATTAAAAAGCTTCTAGAAGAATAACTGTATATTATTTCTTGATGTTGAAAATAAATGTAACTTCCTAAAAAATCCAGCAATTCTAGTGTTGAACATTTCTAGAATATTTTGAAATTATTCTACCAATATTTTGAAAAGATTGTAATTGTTTTAAAAGCAAAACAATGAGAAGAAAGCTATGTTTATTTTTTTTTTTTATTAAAGAAAAAGATGTGCCATGAGATTTTTATTTTGGGACTATGGAGATGACAAATGGGCATATTTCATTGCAACTCCTGGGCAATTCATCTGTCACCTAGTTCTCCACTGAGGCTCATTGCCACAGAGTAATCCTTCTTTTACCAGTCATACAAAGTCTGCTAATCCATTTTTCCTCATTATCAAGCTTGATTTCTTGTGGGACTAATTCTCCTACACATTGTTTAGAGAACTGAATTCTAGGTGTAGCAATTACGTGTGAAATTCTCTGGAGTATCTGGAATCAAAATGCAGCTGGCCAAATTCGTCCCTCAACCAGCTTTACCGGTATCACTGCTGTTAGGCCAAAAATTAATTTGACACTCTAACTCTAGGAATAATACAAACAATATTATGACAAGTCCCAAATTATTGTTTTAAATAGAAATATAACCTGCTAATCATCCTTTATTTATGACTTTTATGCTTGTAGTAAAATCTTTTAAGTACTTTCCATTCACTGGAAGCCACGAAGGGTGGCTGTTAGACCCTCCTTAAGTACCTTAAATAAGTCCATGTCTTATAAAGAAATGCTACTCTTCTTGGCTAAACAAAAAGATGCTTCTCCCTGGTGAGTCCACCTGATGTTTTCAGGAAATGAATACAAGAGCTATTTGTTAGTCTTGTTATAAAGAAATGTCTGCTTATAAAGAATTAAAACTTTACAGCATGATGGTAAATCATTCAACTGTTTGTTTTGAATAAGACTTGAATTTCCATTGAATTGTCTAGAAATATAGGGACATATAATTGTTTTGCAATAATTTCACTAGCAAAATCTTACAAACAGAATTTTCAAGAATGAAGTAGATATTTTGCATTCTAGAGTCACTGAATATGTTCTTCCATATTTGTAAAATAATTTGAAATTAATACATCACATTGGGATCTAACCACAATTTAGAGGTGCAATTAATTTTTTTTCTTCCTTCCATTACCATTCTTCCAGTTATGTTTCATGACACTCCAGTTAAGTCATCCAATATTGAATACACTGGATGTAGGGAGAGAAAGACCTTCATCTTTTTACTAGTTAATACTTCTATGGAGTATCCCAATCACTGTACTTGAATTGAGTCAGACTTCTGAAGTCCTGAAGGAACCTATGGATGTGCTACATAAATGGGGTTAATTTCAGAGTCAGATGTTTTTTCCTTTACACTGGTGTACATATGAGATTTTATCTGTCCCACAGTATTAACATACTAAGTCTAAGAGTCTGACAAAGAAGGTATAAAACTTCTTATTAGATAATCTTTTTTTCCCCCCTTATGTTTCAGGCTATTTTAAAATTAAGTTTATTTGTGATACTTCATTCCATATATTCTTCACCTTTTTCTAGACTCATCTGATGCATAGGCATTTTCAAGTCCAAACATTTGAAACAGGACACCTTGTTAAGGTGTTGACACATAGTTAAAGTAGACATTACTGAATTAAAGTCCTGTGTATTTGTTTTCTAACTAAATCAGATGAGATAAACAGGATATACAGTGAGGAACTGAGGATTAAAACAAAAAATCAATCTCTTCTGAGATAAACCAAATAACTGGCTCCGAAAGATTTCATAAATTATTAGCTTTGAAGTCACTCAAAGTGTCTGAAACATTGTATGTGTCACTGATGTACTTGGTTCACCTAGGTAACTGTATCATCAAAATGTGCCAACAAAAAATGCCAGCAGCTATGCCACCTTGCAATCAATCACATATCTGTTTCGGAGTTAACAAGTGTCAGAGAATTTAATCTCAGAATTTCATCTCCTTCTGCTGCATACATTTGAATGTTAATATTCTTACTAAGGAAGGAAAAGGACTAAAAACACTTGTTAGTTCTGTTTCCCTCCAACTGACTTTTTTTTCCCCCCCAGAAAGCTTATGCTTTCTTGTAAATTAATAAAATGTGTACAGAGATAAATATGTTATATTTTCATGTGAATATATGAGTTGTTCAGCATTACTGTCTTTCATGAAAGTTACATAGTCTATATAGCCAATGAGGAAATAGAGAATGGTCAAATTTCTGTTCAGGATATTGCACAGCTGAGTACAAGGAAGACTCAAAATTTGGGGTTGGTGATGAAAGCGAAGAAATTCAATTGGCCAGGTAGTGGAACTAACGTTGAATGTGTCAAGCAAAAGCTGTTCCTGCACTCCAAGAAGGGGTTCCATACTATTACAATGAACAACTACTTGATGTAAATTGTACTTTTATCATCAAGCACACACAAAGGAAAAGCTATTTTTTACTTGGAATTTGACATTGTATTAACTATTACCTAGTTAATGCATCCTGAACAGTGCCAAGAGTACAAAAATAAGTAACCAATTGTTCAGGAAATAGATCAACTTCAGTTAATTTTAAGTGTAATGTTTCATTTCTGTGCTCAGTAACAGGTATTAGCAACCTATGTATCAAATTTCTCCTTCCTTCCTTCCTTCCTTCCTTCCTTCCTTCCTTCCTTCCTTCCTTCCTTCCTTCCTTCCTTCCTTCCTTCCTTCCTTCCTTCCTTCCTTCCTTCCTTCCTTCCTTCCTTCCTTCCTTCCTTCCTTCCTTCCTTCCTTCCTCCCTCCCTCCCTCCCTCCCTTCCTCCCTCCCTTTCTTTTTTCTTTCTCTCTTTCTCTCTTTCTCTCTTTCTCTCTTTCTCTCTTTCTCTCTTTCTCTCTTTCTCTCTTTCTCTCTTTCTCTCTTTCTCTCCTTCTCTCCTTCTCTCCTTCTCTATCTCTTTCTTTCTCTCTTTCTCTCTCTCATTCTCTTTTTTCTTTCTTTCCTTTTTTCCCCATGGACTTTCTCCCCCCTCCCATTTCTCCCCATGAATACAGAGTACCAAAGTGCTTCCTGTTCTGAGCTACAGGACACATGCTGGGTGCAGCTCTTGAAGTTTTCTCAGCAAGGGCTAGAAGTAGGCGGCACAGTGAGTTAATGGAAGAATAATTTAAAGTGAGCTTGGGTGGTTGAAAAAAGGACCCACACATAGTGGAAATAAGGCTTGCCTTTTTTGTTTCTGTTAATAGCTGTTGATAATTTCAGATCTTTCCTTTCAAAATCCATTTCAAATCAAATCTGGAACTGCAAAGTCTATTTAGCTCTTATCTGCCACTTTTTTGATAATTTCTATTAACGTTACACTATGTGTATTGATGATAACTGTACAAAGAATAATTAAGTATGATTAAGAACAGTAATTTGGAATATGTACATTTATTATTGTAGAGATTTCCATAAATTATTTTGATTTTTCTTCTGCAATAGAGAATAGTATATTCATTACAGTTCCTGAATAAATCCAAGGGCTAATGATATTTATTTTCTCTTTCTTTTAAAGAGACTTTTGGTATTTACCTTTTGTATCCCAAGCATACTTAAGGCATGCATGTTCTGAATACAATAGTGAAGATGGCATACTCAATATTTCTGTGGTCAGGAATCCACAGATTCTGCTGATTTAGTGTACCTTTTGCTTCACATAAACAGATATAAGTTTCTATTTCAGAAAATTATTATTTTCATATGGTCACTTAATAGTTCCAGTTCAGAAAAACACCCTTTCCTTAGTTGTTTATCCTTTGCCATTTCTCTTCTACCTGCTTTTTATTCTTCTTCAAGCTTTATTATAGAAAGAAAAACTAAGTTAATTTGTGGTGCAAATAGGATAGAACAGAAATTCAGTTCTTGCAGGTGAGGATGAAGATGTGCAGCTTACAGCTTTAAAAGAGGACAGCAAATTAAGAGATCTGGACAGGAAAAAGTAGCAATTAATCTGTGGATACTATTCAGTGCACTCTTTCCTGGATGCAGACATGGTTAAGATTCTTAAAACAATCCACAATGTACAAAAAGCCATCTCCTTTACCATGCTAAGCTGGGGGAAGTTGGCAATTACCAGGAAGAAGTTGATAATGGTCTTAGAATTTTGCTGGTCCTGGGCAAAACAAACATGAGAGTGCAGTCAAAAACTTGAGTTGTGAGGAAAAATTAAGAGGAAATTTCAGTCCTCCTGGTATAGTCTCTAACTTGCAACAAACTGTAAGAAGAAAAAGGCTATAAAGAAAGACATCTTTGGAAATTACTAGTCCAGTAGGTTAAAAACTTTCACAGAACAGGATTATAATGTGTCTTCTTAGGAAGAAATGGAGAATGAAATTATCAAACTGCTAATGAGCAAGAAGAGATGTTGAGTTTTTCACATATCTTGCATAAACCAGCTCTTTTCTTATTTGAGAGAAGGACCTTGTTTGAGACTGAGGGGATACTGAAGGTATTGACTATTTGTTTCTGAAGTTCCACCAATGCTTTCACTTGGCACTCACTTTTGCTGTCCTAATGGAATGGCTGCTTCTCCCTAGGGATCATGCTTGTGTCTGGTTCCAGCAGTCAGTACTGAACATGCTCACATTATAGGATCCTTATGGCTCTCCTAAAAGGGTTTATGTGACTCTTAACTGACAATATTAAGATCATTTGCAAATACAGACCAAGAGAAGAAATATATGACTTTTTAACACTTGATGTAAAGTGATGAAAGTGGGAATTAAGAACAATTTGCTCAAAAATAGAAAATTTTGTGAATGACAATGGAAAGACTAATTTTAAAAATTAACACCCCAAAAAGAGTGGACAAGGTGGAACTTTTAGATTTAGAGTGAGGGTAGTTTTTTTCTTATAGAGCTGGGTACCCTAAAAATGTCAGCATCAAATAGAACAACATATTGATCTGAATCTCTCCTGAAATACAGGCACAAAAAAAGAAATCAGCTTCCTTATTTGATTACATCAGCACTCAGTTCTCTGAAGTTAACAGCTCTATTGTGTATATCATCATCTAGACATTGAAAAGGATCTACTTCTGCTCTAATTAGCTGTATTTTAGTTAAACATGTTATGCCTTTTACCTTGAAATTTCTGACATGCAGACTAGCAGCAATTATTTCTCTAGGGCTTTTTAAACCTAACAATTAGTCTTTGCAATCACAGTTTTTATTCTCTGAGCTATATTATGTGAAGCATCAAATACTCCAGTTGTACTTTTAGGGTTTATGCTATTTAATATATGCTTTTTTATTTTTGATTCCATTAAAAAAAAAAAAGAATTTTAAAAAATATTTATAGGACAGTGCTAATCCAGACTTGAGTAGGCTAAATCTTACCCCTAGACACATCTACACATCCGGAAGAGATTATGGCTTTTAAGCTACAGGTTTTTGATAGGCAAAACCACCTAAAGAAATAGTGATGTAGGAGCAACCGGAATACTAGCTCCAGATTAAGGAACCAGGGCCCAAACAGGTAATGACTTCTAGCCATGTTTAAGAGTAAAATATTTTCTAATGATTTATTGGCTTATTCATTTAGCATTCAAGTTTTCCAGGAAGGCTTAATAGCTGAATTCTTCCAAAGAGTATTGCATTTCAAGATGAACTTTTCCTGTTTGTGTTAACAGACATGAGAGATCAATTTCCCTTTTTATCTTATGAAAAGCTGTGCTTACACTGAAATGCTTTTAAAAAGCCTAAAAAGAACTTAAAAACTTTGGTGTCATCTCAAAATGTATTGGTTATTTTTTGAATTATCAAACTGTCAGTTTTTTAAAGGGGCGTTTCCTAGCTCATAAGTATTGCTTGTTTGGCTTTTGATGCAACTGAAGAAGAAAATTATATAGAACTCATATGAGCACAGCACAGTTAGTACAACTTTAAGCAAAAGTCTAAAATCTTCTCCTTCACTGTGACAGCTTACTGATGAGAGATTACTTCCAAAGATCATTACTGGAAATTCACTGGTAAAAAAATGAATCTATTGATGCCCACATAGAAAGAGATTTCAATTATTCAACCATCTTATTTATTACCTAACATGTCATTTAGTCTTCTTGCTGTCCTTCCTTCAGAAATAATATTTTAACACACTTTAGCTTCATATTTAGTATGAAACATTAAAAGACCCTAATCATTATTTATTTCCTATCCACTGGACAAATTAAGGAAACACCTGTGTACAATGTTCTATATAACTTGCTGAGATTTTTTAACTATTAAAGAGAATAATGATTCTTGTACTAGAAAGACTAGGTGAAGGCTGTACTTTCAATTTCAGTACTCTAAACACTTAAAAGTTCGTTCTTCAATCCTGTATGGTATTTGCCAGATTTTTACAGCTTTTGGGTCTCCCACTGGATTAGCTTGCCATTAGGAAATGAGGAATGTCAAGGTTCACATAAGAGTGATGAAGAAAAAAATTTACTAATTTTGTTGCTTTAACTTCAAGATAAGAGGAATGTCATTTTGCCTCTAGCAAAATCTTCTCCCCAGTTGGAAAAATAATGCTGTACAAACCTACTTTGGTCATTCTTATTCTTGTTATACTAAACTAGTATTAGATTAAAAAGAAAAATAAATGAAATACCATTTTAAAGGAAATTTGATTGACTCTACCATGTCTAGCAGCACACATTCTTACCCTGCAGCTCTAAGCTTGTAAGAAGGGTCTCTAAGCAGTCAAATATTAGTTTGGACTCTTAGATTTGAAGCTGCAGCAAGAATGATACAGATAGAATACTTTTCCCACCAGTCTGCAATCAGATTAAAAACTTTGAGTAAAAAGTCCTATACTGTTGGCATATCTGTTGGTCTTAAATCATCATACAATTTGATACCATCAGCAGCATGAATTATAGTTTACATTTACTCCACAAAGAAAGCTGGAAATTTTTTCAGTGTATCAGTATGGGTAAATTTCACATCTGCATCTGCTAAGACTAGAGTAGTGGATAAAGCATACTTTTCAGAATATATTTCTCCTTAACAAGCACTATAAATGCGTGTGCTGGTTTTGTCTGGGATAGTCAGTAACTTCACAACAGCTAGTATGGCCTGTGATTTGGATTTGTGCTGGAAATAGTGTTGGTAATACAGGGATGTTTTAGTAACTGCTGGGCAGAGCTTAAACAGAGAAAGGGATGTTTCTGCTCGTCACCCTACCCCTCCAGCAGGGAGGCTGGGGATGCAGAGAGAGTTGTGAGGGAGTCAGGACAGCTGACCCCACCTGACCAAAGAGATATTCCATACCAAATGGTATCATGCTCAGCATATAAAGTGGTGAGATAAAGAAAGAAAGAGGGGGAAACTCAAGAGTTATGGCATTTGTCTTCCCAAATCAGCATTACATATGCTTTCCTGGGGTAGCTGAACACCTGTCTGCCCATGGAAAGGGCTGAATGAATTAGTTTTTTGGTTTGGTTTGCTTACACATGTGATTTTTCCTTTCCACATCAAACTGTCTCTATTTCAACTCATGAGTTTCTCACTTTGACTCGTCTGTTTCTCTCCCCATGCAGGGTGGAGAGAAAGAGTGGCTGCATGGTGCTCAGCTACTGGCTTGGGGTTAAACCACAACAGCGTGGCCCTTTCCACAGACAGACACACACAGATCATGTTTCTTTTGTGCTTCTCCCAGTAAGAAGGTCAAGGTTGTTTTTTCCATTTTTCGTTGTTTCTTCTTTCTTCCTAGATTTGGTTTTTTTGGTGATGTGTTTTTTTTCTTCTTTTTTGGTGTTTTGTTTTTATTTTTACTCCTTTACTGCATTATTTCCTAATGTTACATGGTTTGCACACTTCTGCGAAGAATTTACCTGCAGAATTGAACATTAGCTTAAAAAATTCCTACTGCTTTATGGTTTCTTTTTTTTTTTCCCCCAGTTCTATATCAAGTAATTTCCATCTCTCTTAAAGGATATTCTAGCTCTCCTTTTTATCAAGAGTCTTTTTTCCCTCCTTGTTTGAGGTTAAAAGCATGGTTTCATCAGAGGACAGCAGTTATGCACAAGAGACTGCTCTATGCTAAATTAGAAAGTTTCTCATGCCTTGTATTCCTGCCTTTTGATTGGTAGGATGTGTATTTTAATTTATTATTTAGAATCATCTCTCTACTGTATGGGAAATCTACACTTTTCAAAAATAAAAATTCAACTTAATGTCATTTCAGTAATAAAAATGGCACATGTGTAAAACTTCTGTGACCACATTAATCTGAAAAAATGAATTAAACTTACTCTGTTCAAGGTACCAGTTTTCAATGTGTCAAAATAATTATTAAATCATCTATATTAAGGTCAGAGGTCTTGATATCTAGCATTTGGCCATTAGTGTTTCAACAAGCAAGCATAAAAAATGATGTGAAATTATTTTAAGTTCAACTGGAGAATTTTAACCCCTTTTTCCACATTCCTACAATTCAAACATCAGATAAAATCCTAAAAAAATGACTATGTTAGGCTGACAAAAAACAGTACAAAGTTGAGATTTTAGGTCCAAAATAAAAATCATTTACATAAATATTTTAGCTGATTTAACTTCACCCAGCAAAGGCTGGTGAATATACTACTCTACCAATTTTACACTTTTGTTTAGAGTATGATAGTAACAGTAATGTGCTCAAACTTCTGCAAATTTAGTTTCAGATACACACATCCTACTTCTCCAGTCCCTTAGTATTTTTCATTAATGATAACAAAGCATTGGATTCTATGTATTTTGCTTTCAGGTCTCCTCAAAGGCTTCATACCTTTCTGATTTTCTAGATGGTGTCAATATAAACAGCAGCAATCTGTGCAGTAATGTTTATTCTGATCTCACTTGCAATATTTTTACTGTTCAACTCTAATGGGCTTTATTTTCACTCTGAAAATCTTCTTATTTTACTTAGGAAAAATGAATTTTGTTTGTACTTAAGTAGTACACAAAGTTCCTTTATACAAAAAGAAAAGAAGAACTATACTGTACATAAGAACCTTAGTCTTCTGTATGGATTACTTCTAAGGATGAGTATTGCAGATAAAAAAGTACTATCAGGCCAGTGTTAGGTAACTCAGTACCAGACACTTCATACTAGTTACAGAAGTTTGCATCAGAAAGAGAATTACAGAATCATTTTCTTAAAAAGAAAAAAAAAAAACAACCCTCAAACAAACCAAAACCTGCGGCGGCTACTTCTGAAGTCATGACCAGAAGTGCCTTAAATGCTACAGGAAAGTTCTTTCAGTGGGGAGAAGGGCTGTTTTGAGCAACACAGGAGATGGATTTGGGCTTCTGGAAGTCGGCTCAGGCGAGGGGACGAGATGAGGTCTCTTCAGCTTTATTGGGGGTTACATAGGGGATAGGAGAGTTTGGAGAGACATTTGAAGAGCCCAGAACAAAGGCTCTGCAACAGGTTATAAGGGTACATAACTGGGTGGGTTTACAAGTTTTCAGAACAAATAGAAAAGTGAATACAAGTAATTTACAGTCTAAATTTACTAATGTCTAACACTGAGATATGCAGGCGTTGAGTGGTTGGGGAGAGATAACGGCTCATACTATCTGTAATACTTTTCTGGGAGGTTGTTGGGATAATCCATTTCTTCTTCACTTTCTTCTGGCACTTCTCCCATTTCATCCCAATCCTCCACATTCTCAAGGGCACTGAGCTCTATCTCAGCTGCTTGGGCCGCAACAAAAACCCACCAGGATTAATGATGCAGAAAGAAGACACACTTTTTTTAACAAACAAGCAATGAATTTTAACAGAGCAGCTGGCCTTTCTGGACATGAATGTTGGAGATCCATGTCTGAACAGTTTAAGAGGCAGCCTTGCAGCTCTGATAACAATAGGGGTCTGACAAACTAAGTCATGGCAATTCTCCACACACAATCAGTTACTTTTCAGCTCTGCTACAAGTCAAGGGGCTCCATGTTTGAACACTTTGCTTCCTGCTCTGTGTTCTCCTCTAAACCAATCTTTAATTCACGGTTCCAGCCTTTTATATTTTATATGCTGCACAGAAATAGGCTTTATAAAATACTCTGCACTATATGACTAGGATTACAAGGACCATATAAAGTTAAAAATTAAACATCTGCTTTGGGAATACATTGCCTAACACGTAAACTAGAGCTTTCTGAGCCACTGGGACTAAACACACCTTTCAAAGCCAAAATGAGCACTGATAAACCTTCAAGGTTTGCCAGGTCTGCAGGGCTCCATATCTGAACAGATGGATTGGTTGGTACAATTTAGGAGTTTTGCCTTTCTTTTTTAACATTCTTTTTTTAACAGTATGCCCCCTACCCTGTAAACAAGCCTCTAAGCACAGAAAACAAAAAAATGTATTTAATGGCCCCCTGTTCTGTTTCATTATTTACACCCTTCACATGTACTTTCCCAGCTGAGAAATGCTCTTTGATGATTATATCTCCAAAGAACATTGCTGTGATCACGTAATATGCTGTGGAACCATAGATAATCAATCAAAAGGACAGAAACAGAGAAAGCAACTTTCTGACTTTTTAAAAACTGATTTACTTCTTATGAAAATGCAAAATTGACAGTTTTGGGATTGAAATAATCTTTCAAAAGATGAATAGGAATACTGCAAATTATACAGTATTAAACCAGTGTGTTCTGCCCCTGAAGGGATTACTTTTATAAGCTGAAGATGTCTGTCTCCACAGTCCAGTTAGTCAAAGTGCCAATATATTTCTTGATTGCTAGCATGGGAACACCCCTGGTAGTAGTTTTGTGATACTGGCATTAGCAAACTGGGTGTTCTGGGAACACAGACATCACCTACACATTTAATTTACTGCAAATCAGGAGGTTTTTTGACACCTTGAAGCTGGTGAGATCAAAACTTGTGACCCACAGTCCTCAAGAGGTGAAAATATTTTTACCACAAAAACATGATTTCGTAAGGCAAAAAATGTATTTGCAATTTGGTCTAGTTTAGCTTTGAGTTACAATTTATTTACATGAAGAATTTGTATTGGTACTACCAAAACTGATACAACGTTGTGAAAATGCATACCTTATAGGCTTATTGGATGAAACCCAGGATGAATCATAAGGACGATTCATCCTTATAACAATTTAAGTGTGATAACAAAAATAAACATCAAAAGAAATGTATAGTGATGCTTTACACTAGAGTAATTTAGTCATTACTACTGTCACTAAAACAACTTACTGAATTTCATTTAATAAGCTTAGTGCTGAATATTTCTAGTTATTGATGCCTAAACTGTATTTATTTATTTTCTCTCTTTTTACCACTCCACCCCTTTAATTGTACTTTGTTCTTCATCTTGTCACTAAACCTAGGATTGAACAGCCACAGCTGCAGCTATTTCAGAATCCAAAATCAAAGTGGTATATTAATTGAGATGAACTTCTTCAAAGTTTCACTTGGTTTTAGTTTTTCTCCAACTATTAACAGATGTGTTGGCATAAACCGGCAATAGAAGCCATGGATTTCCAATGATAATAATAACACAAAATATTTTTGGGGAAGAAGATCAATGCCTTCCTCCTCCTCTCCACCCACCCCCATCCCCCAAATTAAAGAATATAAAAGGTTCTAAGCATAGGACTTGAATTTAACCTTTTAATAAAACTTCTGTTTGGATGACCTATCAGTGAGTTTGAAATGTGAGTGGGATAAGAAAAATAATTGATTATCTAATCAATCTGTTAAGGGAATCAGTAGATAAAAGAAATTGGAAATTAGAAGTCTGGGTAGGGCTTATGCTTGGAGAAGCCAAATGGAAGTAAGGAAACATAACTAATTCCTTAAAGGAATATGACTTTAAATGCAAAATTCTCAAGATGGAGTATGCTTAGCATTAGGTGTTTATTATTTTAATAATATGTCTTTGTTATAAGAACTAAAGTGAAACATATTTTGGTAAGTTTTCTGGAAGTTACCCAAGGCTCAAATCTCTCCCTCTTTCTACTAACATCTCTGAAGAAGCGAGATATAAAAGCAGAATGGCCACAAAGCTTGCTAGCTCTGGAAAGTCTGTATTAAGTTACCTGGAGAGTGCTAGAGAAGGATGGATTGCACCCAGATGCCAGGAATAAACCCTGTTTTGCAAGGTCTAGTATTTCAGCAGACAGAGTACATGTATGCTAGCCAGTGTGCCAGAGAAGCAGAAACAGAAATGGTGCCAAGAGTCTGCACAGTTCCAGTGCACCTTAAAACACACAGGTGTGACTTGGTGAAATCTGAACAACGCATTTGTGTGAATGTCGACCAAATTACCCTTTTAAATTGGCTATTCAGCCTGTGTGAAATTTTGAGTGGGCATACTAATAGATCTTTTCATATCACTTATCCATAAGAAGAAATATAATTAAGGCTGAGCAGAGTTGTGTGCCTACTTCAGTTTTCACCATTTGCATTTAAAGCACAGTACAGTTTATGAATATCAAAAATTTTGTATCCATTTCTTACATACCCTTTTTTCCTGAAGAACAAAAACATTCTATGCAGCCTCTATTTTCTTTCATTGTGTGTCAGGTTTCTTTCCTTTTGAATCAAGTATTTCAAAGTATTATGTGAAAAAAATTTCAAACTACTTTTATAGGAAAAAAATCAAACTATTTTTACATACAATCAAGTGATACATATGTGGCTTGCATAATGAGTCACAAGTAAATACTGAAACTATTTATGATCTTTATAAGAGATACTGTTGTTGAAAGTAGTAAGTAATACAATTGTCATATAAAAGAGTAAGATAAAATCAAAACAAACCTCAGTTGGCATAAGAAAAGCTGGTGAGTTACAACAAACACACACAAATGTAATTCGTGGTAAGTCCTACAGGACATGGCTTGAGTGCTGCAGAGTCACTCAAGCACTGTATTACCAGGGTCAGAGACTCAAACAGATGAATCCTGCCTTGGCCCATGGCTGCTCAAATCATGCCTTTTGACTGATTCTGAAGCATTCAGATAAAAGGTCCTAGTGGCATTTGCCTCCCATTGAATAAACCTGTTTCTTGAGCTGTTTTTGAGCTCCAGGGAAACCTGAATAAACATGGTAACACATGCAGCACAATTTAAAGTGTGATTTTAATTCAGGTTTTAAGAAAAAAGCCTTAAAACTTCCTGGGATGCCCGGAGCTTTCATGTTCAAAATGCACTGATGTAAGTTCAGTATAAATGGAGCCTTTGGTGTGTGCAAATTGTCAGTGTGACAAAACAAAGGAAAGGTATTAACATTACATCATTTCCACAATATCCAGCTTTTGAGAAATAAACTGTAGCCTATGCAATTTTGCTTGACTCTTATCTTTGCTTCCTTGAGCTAACTGATACCATCACTTCTTTCCAGGGGTGAGTTCCACTGTAGCCAGATTCTCATTTGCTTTTAACTCAGTATGTACAAATTTAGTTGTGGCTGCTTTTTTATCCGTACCTTTTTAGCTATCTGCTCTGTCATTCCACTGAATATTTGACCTTCTTCTAGGAACTGTTGTGGAGAAGTAGATTCTTACTGGTAGAAACATGCCAGAAAAACCCAGATCATAAAATCACAGGTGAAAGTGAACAAGCATTTTCTCCATTTTGCTACCACCACATAATATCAGTCTTCGTAGGCTGCTCTTACACACATCTTGTCTCAGCAGAGACAGCATTAAGCAAACCACAGAATCTTTGAATCACTCTGAGTTGGAAGGGACCCAACCAGGACCATCAAAATCCAAGTCCTTGTCCCGCACAGGATACCCCAAGAGTCACTCCATGTGCCTGAGAGTGTTGTCCAAACACTCCTTGAACTCTGTCATGCTTGGTGCTCTGACCACTTCCCTGGGGAGTCTGTTCCAGTGCCCAGCCACCCTCTGTGAGAAAAACTTTTTCCTGATATTTAACCTAAACCTCCCCTGACTCAGCTTCATGCTGTTCCCTTGGGTTCCATCAGTGGCCATGAGAATGAAGAGATTGGAACCGTCTCCTCCTCTTCCCCTCATGAGGATGTTGAAGAATGCAATGAGGTCTCTCCTCAGTTTCCTCTTTTCCAGGCTTAACAAACAAATATTCTAGTTGTTTACAACTGTTACATTCTGGGTTTTCAGGTGCTTCATTGAATCATTCTTCCTATGGATGTCAACTGAATCAAACCACAAAATAATTATATATTTTATTCTTCTTGTGGGGAAGTTGTCTGCCTGCCAAGTGGTAGCCAGTCATAAGAACAAACTTAACCAACTCCTTCCTGTAACAGACTCCTGTTCTAGGTGTTATATTCATCCCTTGTTTGGGTTTATATTTACATATATATCTACTCCATTTATTATTTGAATTGGCAATGCTTCATCGAAAGTCTACACAAAGTTGTTCAGCTGTCCCCCTCCACCTTTTCAGTCATAATCACAAGAATTGTGCTCTCCTTGCCTCATTATCTGTTTTTGTTGTTTCATTATCATTTCACCCTCTGGGAGTGGAAAAGGTTAATGCAAGACCACCTCTCCTGATTATATGTGTCAGGCTATCCTACAGATGATGTGCTGAAGTCATGGAATAGCAGCTCTGCACCCTCTGGTGTCAGACCTTTCTAGTGTGGTCTGACATAACCTCTGAGATAGGGATTAAGAACAGTTATGAGAAAGAAAAAGAAATGAAACATGTTTGGGAATAGGTTAAAAATTGCAATAGAAAGTTACATTCTTTGTAACTTTTTGGGACCCATTTATATATAGTTAAAGCATTCCAGCTTGCTATGGAAGTCTACAGCTTGTAACAAGTTAAATGAAGAGCATCCTTTTGTGCATTACATTTTAACAGCCATCGGAATAAATTCCATCTGCCTTTAATTTCTATTGAACAGTTCAGTATTTTTTTTTAGAAGTACATCCTGACTTTGCCACTTATGCTTTATTTTGAAGAAATTAATACTTGCTTGTGCCTATTACTTAACTCCTAAAAAAAATTAAAAAGACTGCAAAATGTGTACATCTTATTCCAATATGCAGATCACATTTATTCTGTTTTTTAATTGCTTTTACTTTAAGTTCTGAAAGTAGCATTGCATGTCCAGATAAGTGAGTAGTGTCAGCAGTTCTAACATCAGGGTGGAAAGGTATTTTTTTCAGAATACTTCACAGTCAAGATTTCAATCAAAGAATAAAAAATCATACTAGAAGCATTCCCTTACTACATTAACGGGTGCGACATATTGGACCACGAAACATTTTAACGGAACAGTGCAGAAGCATTTACCTTCTACCTTAGTGAAAGGGCAAACAAACTTTTACTGTGATTTCTCTCACCAACCTTGTCAATATTTTGTGATCAGCTGACTTATCCTTGGGATGCATGTGCTTTGGCCTTGACTAGAGAAGGAAAACCACATGCCAAACTTTTGTCTGGCTTAAGTTAGCTTAAATGAGTCTTATCCTTGAGTACACATAGAATGCAAGATAGGAGATCTGCTTATGATCCCGAATTTGCCATATATGTTTTGTGATCTTGATTTGATGGCTTTGTCTCCATGAGTAAAATCAGTAAGTTGGGGAAATGGAATCGAACTTGTCTAAGACTCTGGCTTACAGTGGGAAATAAATTATTATTGTGTGAAAATAGTAACATTCTATCAAAAACACTGTAGGAGGTTGAGATAAAACTAATGGTTATTTAAAAATGAATGCTATGAGATGCACTTATGGAGGTAAACTAAAGATTCTTATTTGAAGCACAGTGTTAGAGAGTGACAATAAACAGTAACTAGAACCACTTTGCAAAAAAACTCAGTTATAACATCCTGCTAGTGCAAAAAGCTTGCTTCTAATGGACAAGGATTTTTTCAAAACATCACTTAGACATGATTCACATTACATAAAAAGCATTTGAGTGGGTTTTTACTTTTTTTTGTGTTAAGCAAAAAGAAATTGTTGAAATTGAGGTAAAACAGAAAATTAAAAGACTAAATCAGCCCAAACCACAAAATTATCACAACAAAATGATTTATAATAGACAAATGGGACCACTCCCCTTTTTCTTCTTAAACTTCATTATTATATTTGGTGAGGAGAGCTAATATTTTTAAACTCTTTGCTTCTTCAGGCTAATGACTTAGGCATGCTATGCTTGTAACCCCAGATATAGCTATGATCAATTATTTAAAGCCTTTCTCTTCTTCCCCACCCTTCTGTTTTTTTGGTAGAATTCATGGTAGCACTCACTCAGATCCTGCTGGTACAAATCAGTTTTCACAGAGAGAAGGTCATTTACCACCGGATGTGCTTGGCCATCTGCAGTTTTCCAGTCTAAGTATTTTCTGCAATTCTCCTTTGCCACTTCTAGCAAATATTTTATTTCATTCTAAGCTAAACACATTTGTGGTGTTGACAATTAGTCCTTATTCTACAAACTCTTAGATTGACCTGATGTTATTGTTCCTTATGAGAAAATTTTCCGTTTCTACCTGTTTAAATGATGACACTTCTAGCAGCAGGTAATTTTCTGGTCTAAAAAGAAGTCACTGCTGAGTACTGACCTCCTAGAGATATAACATAAACCCCACAGTTGTAAATTTCCTAGGGCTGCAAAGTGAAAAAGGCAACTTGTTCTGACAACCCTTAGTTCCAGGAGCTTGCTGCTGCTGGGAAGAGTAAGCAGCAAGAATTTCAGGGGAATGGATGTGCAAGGGTCCACAGCCTGCAAGTAAGTATGTGGGAAAAGGTGTGGAAATGTGCTTGGATTAGAAACTTGTCAGTTTGGTGGAAGAAAGGGAGCCCTAGTTCTATTACCATATGCAAGGATAATTGGAAAAAAAAAAAAAGACTTCAGTGTTGTGCCGGAAGTGAAATGAGAGGATGTTGCCATAAAACCAGGAGAAAGCACAGATGAGAAGATCATCCATTATCCAAATGAGGAAATGTAAGTTGTTTTTTGTGGTTCTGGGTTGGGGCTTTTTTCTGTGTGTGGGTTTTTTGTTTTGTCTCCTTTTTTTTTTTTTTTTTTTTTAGTTCTTATGCTGATGCATAGAGATCTACGGGTTAAATAGATCTACCGTTGTTACTCTAAAGGTAACTGGCTAGCATATTTTATATCAAACAGAACATAAAGCACCCTCAATATTTACAGCATACTTTTGATTAAGCAGCTTTGTACCTTTTTTCTTTCTATTCTAATTGTCTGGCAAGCAATGCACAGGACCAGAACAACAGATTCCCTAATGTTTAATAAAAAAAAATGTCCAGAGTATGGAAAACATTGTTTCTTAATAGGATATGTAGCAAAATACTTGAATACAAATAGCATTTGTATTCAAGTTCCATGTCTAATTATATTTTAGAAGACTTAAAAACATTGACATTTACATTCCTTAGTGAGGAATACCCAGTTTGAAATTTTACAACAGAAGCTAATGACCCTATTAACTCTAATTTGTTTACTCACCAGTCTGGAACAGTTTCTTCCACAGGTACCCCTTTGATGTTCAAAATTAAGCTTCCTAGAGGCTTGAGAAATTAAATGCTAAAGGAGGTCAATTATCCAACAGTTGCCTTAAAGATAGGGACTGCCCCTCCCACATTGTTTAAAAATGATTTTTTCTGATGAACACAAAAAACCCCATGATTGCTAAACACATGTCAGGCTCTCCCACAGGTTTGCTAGGACATAATAGGCAGTTCTAAGTTTGGTCATTTAAGAGAGTGCCTAATTATATCAGGCAATACAAAGACATGATTTTTTTTTTATTATACTGAGATTTAATCTTTAATCAAAGTGCAAATGTAATTAATTATTATTTCATAGTCTGTATTTTTGAGTTTTGAATTTGCATAATATCTCAAATATGACCTCCAGCAGCTCCTGATTAGAATGAGCCACCTGCTATGGCAAGTTTAATTTTTGTATTTATACATAATATATTTAGTCATAGGCTCACATGTATTGTTTGTTCTGCCTAGTATTGTCCATAACTACAGTATGGGCCAACCACTGTTGGGCCAATCTTAGAAAAGATAATAATTTTTCACATGCAAGGAAACATGAAGTAAAAAAGGGCTTGTTCTTCAACCACAGTGTGAATTAAAAAAAAAAAAAAGTTTGTGGTCATCAGCTCAGCTTATTTTGCAATTATGACTGTTATCTCTGCAACAGTGCACCAAAAGGGGTTGGGGCATGGTTTCAAACCCTGAAGACACCAGTGGATTTCAGCCTCTTAAGACATTCCCCTGAATGAAGCACTGGCTCCCACTGCATTCTTAACAAACAGCAGAACATGAACCCAGAGATTACCACTAATCATTTCTTGCTAGATACAAAAGGTAAAAGCTGGCACCTCTCTATAAACAGAGAACAGTTACTTCCAGAACAGGGCTGATGCTAAGGGATCCCAGCACGATCCTAGTCCCTACAGCTACAGTTGGGGAGGTTCTAATGAGTGCAACCAAGACCTTGCTGAATGCCTCTCTGCAATATGGAGCAGGTTCCTTAACAGGTCATAAAGAATCTACTACAGTAGAAAACTCCAGCAAGTTTCTAATGGCATTGAGTCAGAACAAGGCTGCTCGTCTAAAGTACAGAGATATGGTAGAAATCCATTTAAAAATTTCCAAATTACAGCACACCCTCCCCCCCTGCAACAACTGCAAAACTCCTCAGAAGAATTCAGAAGACAGCTAAGCTTTCTCCAGCAAAAGTTCTCTGTGTTGAAAGAGCCTCAAGAGGTGCCAGATGGCTAGTTCCATTTCCTATCTTTGTAAAAGAGCATCCAGTATGTTCAGCCTTGATTTGGTTCAGAGTTCTCTGGTGGATGGGACAACTCAGTCCTTCCGACATATTTTGATGAGAAGAATATTTATCATCTGACAATATCATGTGTTGGTGGTATGGAGAATCATATCTCTCTCTCTTTTCAAAAGAGGTATGAATCCAAATCCAGCTACAACTAGTGGGTGAATGACGTCCTTCTGAAAATGTTAAGCAAATTCTGGGAAATCAGGCATGAAAATGAACTGCAGATAAGGAAACATAAGGCTAAGGGAGTCTGAGAAACCCTTCAGCTCTCATACAGCAGCTGGTGGTTGTGAGAAAGAAAACAGTTCCCTGTAATACTGCAGTGCCATAAGGAATTATGTGGGCTGTATCAATTCCATCCTAAAGACTGCAGAAACTGACAGGAGTATGTTCTTTTTGTCAGGTATTCCTTCTAATTAAAAAAAAAACAAACCAAAACCCCAAAAACACCACCAAACAACAAACAAAAACAACAAAACAAAACCAAAATCAATTGTGATAAAATGTATAGTTGAATGAAAAAGGCCTATATAAAGTATTAATAACAAATGGAAGCTACCAAGGCAGGTTTTTTGGATTTGAGAGCCAATGATGGTTCCTAAGAGAACAGAACTTTCCACTGAATTCAAAATTTGGTTTTGAATTCTATATACCTTGGGATTTCAGGGAATTTTTGAATACTGTGATTTCAAGGTCTATGGAACCTGTTAGTCTTGTGAGAAAAATACCTGATTAAAGGTTTTCTTTAACTGTATGAATGGTAAAATGAAAAATAACTACTTCCTTACTTGTCTTCTTAATAAAAGTAACTATTCAGTTTGTTACAGAATTTTATGGCTCTCCATTACAGAGTTATCTCAGTTTTTATTGAGCTCCAAACTTGTGTAATGACAATGTACGTGAAAAAAAAATTGTTTGCCTAATTTCACATCGAGTAGGAGATCAAGTACAACAGCATGTAACAATGTTGACAATAGAACCAAAATACCAGGGTAATGTGAGGTGAACTTCTACAGAATTTATTTTAAATTCAGTAAATGTCATTTTCATTCCAGATTGGGTGCCTTCTGCTTCTTTAGAAAACCCTTAACTGAGAGTGATTTGAAGTGTGACTATCAGAAACATAAAATCTCTAGAAACTTCAATATGTTTTGTTTCCTGATGCTTAGATTTAGCTCCGCAACATCTTTAAAGCTTAGTGTTCCTGGAACCATATTTTACATGCCTACCTGTACAGTAACCTCAAGAATGCCAGAACATAACCTGATAGAATAATATACAGAATATTTGGCGCTTTTTTTCTCTGGAGTTTCAATTTAATTCTTCTTTCTTTCAGTATGAAAGGAACAGCTTTGTAGCATTCCATCTTTTACTGGAAGTCTTATAACTAAATATGTTTTAAATTATTTATAGTATATCTTAGTACACACTTATAAACTCTGGAATAATATTGACTTGTCTGTAATATATTATTCAGAGAATGGGAAAGTAAACTAATAATTTGCTGGGGTAGTAAAAAAAAAAAAAAAACCTGCTGTATTTCTTTGCAGGTCTTTTAAATTTATAGTTATCAGACCAGTGACAATTCAAAATGCCACAGTTTCTAAAATATCCACTCATTTTCAAGGAAGTTGTGACAATCATAAACACTTCAGTTCAATGCAAAGTCCCTAGGATCATAGCTGTCTTCCTCTGCTCTTTTAAAAGCACCAACATGTGTTTTACAACCTTGTTCATGTTTCATTTTTTCCTCTTCAGTACATAAAATTACTCCATGTAAGTTATTCCATAAGATTTCCTAGCATAAATGGTCTCAGTAGCAAATAGGAATTTCAAATAGAATTGAATCTGGCCAGGGATTTGAAAGACAGGAGGAAGGGCTTCTGTAAATACAGAGATGACAAAGGAAAATCTAAGGAGAATGAAGGCTTGCTGCTTAAGGTTCAAGAAGACTTGGAACAGGCTGAGGTACAGAATGCTGTCTTTGCCTCAGTCTTTACAAGGAAGACTGTCCTTTAGGAAATTCAGGCCCTAGAATCCAGGGGGTAAATATGAAGTATTGAAGGTATAGCCTCGGTGGAAGAGGATCACTTCAGGCAACATGTAAGCAAAATGGATGGGGCCCCTGATGGATGCACACATGAATGCTGAGGGGGCTGGCAGACATCATTATGAGACCACTCTCAATAATCTTTGATTAGTCGTGGGGGTTAGAAGAAGTGAATGTCACTCCTGTCTTTGAGAAGTGCAAGGAAGGGGACCCAAGGAACTACAGGTCAGTCACCCTCACCTCAATCCCTGAGAAAGTGATGATGCAGCAGCTAAGAGCGGAAATCACCTCCAGGCACATGAACAACAGGAAAATCTTCAGGATTACTCAGCATGGTTTTCCCAAAGGGGAAGTCATGCTTGACCAATGTCAAAACGTTCTATGACAAAATGAATTGCTTGGTAGATGAGGGGAGGGCAAAGGATATTGTCTACCTGGACTTCAGTAAGGCTTTCAACACTTTCTCCCATAAGATGCTCTTGGAAAAGTTGTTGAAGTGTGGTCCACAGTGAAGTGTCATTGTTGTGGCCACCTATGAAGTACTGTGTCCAGTTCTGGGCTCCTCAGTACAAAAGAGACATGGATACACTGGACAGAGTCACATGAAAGGCCACAAAAATCATTGAGGGATTGTAACATCTCTCATATGAGGAAGAGCTGAGAGAGTTGCACTGAGAAAAGTCTCAGGAGGGGATCTCATCAAAGCATGTAAATATCTAAAAGTGAGGATACACAGATGGAGTCAGGCTCTTTCCAATGGTGTACAGTGACAGGACAAGGGGCAGTGGGCACAGACAAACATATGATGTTCTGTCTAAACACGAGGAAACACTTTGTTTGCTGTGAGAGCTACTGATTACTGAAACAGAGTACCCAGAAATGCTGTGGACTTTCCATCCTTGGAGTTATTAAAAAATCAGGTGCACATGGTCCTGGGCAACCTGCTCAAGGTGGTCCTGCTTGAACAGAGGCTCAGACAAGATATTTTCCAGAGATCCCTTTCAACCTTAACCATTCTGTGATTCTGTAAAATACATGTGGAAGGACAAACGCCCATTTAGATATTCCAGAACTAAAAATTAGCAGATGTTCACAGTGAAGTGAGCGTGTCTGTGTTTATCTCAGCCTGGAAACTTCAAAAACATAAACATGGAATCAATTCAGAGCACCATGTGTGTGTCTCAGCATGCACCAGCCAGCCAGTAATGTTCTCAGAAAAAAACCCAACAACCAACCACAAGCCCAGACCTCATGTGTCCTGCATGCCTTATCACAGGAATTCACAGCTCTTTCAAGACTTCACCGAACACAGGTCAATAGAATAGTATCTCTATAATGTAATTTTCTTTATATAGCCCCTGCAAGTACATAGTGGGATGATTCAAAACAGACAATAGTTCTCTTCCTGTTGACAAGATTGGCAGTGATTTACCTCTTTGAGGTGCTTTGCAAGGCTGGGATGCCTCTCACCTTGAAGAAGGACTGAGCTACTACAAATTCTGGTAGGCAGTATGTGGAAACTATACTAATGTTACTAAGACAGAAGTGTATTACAGAGTTCTCATCCATTCACATGCCTGCACAACAGCCCTTCACGGGGCCTATCCCTAATCAAAGATCTTCACACAGCAATCCGGACTTAGCCCAAATGAAAGGTGAGTAGGAGAATGTCACAAGGTTCTTTAGAAGGCACTGATCAGTTTTCCTGTTTTCCAGCATGTAACAGCTAAATACCACTGCTCCTACTTTGTACAATACTTTTTTAATAAATTTCCATTGCTCTAAACATGTATTTGTGCAGATGTGCACACACAAAATCCCACATAAAATCTGCCTAGTCTCTCAACAGCTAAGAAGCAATAGGAGCAACTTTGTCACAAACTGAGAAAGAACAGTTTTCCTTTTCAATTGTCCTAGGCCTCAAATTTTGTTCAAACTAATATTCTGAGTGATAGCGTGCATGAGTATTTCCAGCTCTTGTTCATCACTTGCTGTGCTTGGAAACAGGAGCTGACAATGAAAGCACCTCCGCAACAAAAATTATTGCACCACTGCTCTTCATTTGAACAAAAAGAAAAAGATGCTGAGATCAAAAGAATAAAATAAAAGGTTAAAAGGAAATCAAACTTGAAAGAAGGAAAGAGAACAGTTAATTGGAGGGTCTGATTCAGATGTGTTCTTGCAGTGCTCGTTCTTAATTTACTATCTGCTCCTCATCTCAGCACAGCAGTCTAACAAGAATTCCACTGCCTCCTCATTTCCCCCCTAGCTGTGCCCCTATTTCAGACCTGTGCTCAGTGTTACAGTATTCCCCCCAGCCTTTTTCTCCTATATTGAGCTTTGGGACCTTTATACATTCACCATCATCCCTGTAATTCTAGGGCACCAGACTTGCATGTTGGCACTGATGGCCTAAGGATTAGAATATTGTATAAGGCAGGTTTTTGACTTCAGCTCTATGAACTCAGTGCTAACACTAGGGAGATACTTACAAAGGCATAAACAAAGGAGACAAATCTACACAAAGAAACTGTGGAAAGAATCTGGCAGGAGGAGGGCGGAAAGAACAAACCAAGGTATTTTAGACTAAGAAAAGTGCCAGCTGTATTAAAGGTCTCTAAACAAATGAGAAAATTTGCATAGTAAGATTTCAGCTTGCAAGTAACTTTTTAAGGTATAAGATTTTAGAATACCAGTAGATAAAGCCAGAGATTTGTTTCACACAGTATAAATTAAAATTCTATTATTACTTTGCTGAATTACTCAGAATCAGCATCTTTTGCTTTCACCAGTTTCAGGCTTTATAGATGTTGTATATCTACTACAAAAAGACTTCCCAAAATATTTGCTTTGAAAGACATTATTGCTGTTTTTTTCAGATGCCTCCTTTTCTTAAATCAACAAATCAACAGGGGATGCATTGCCATTTATCCCATATCCTTCTATTTCTGCATGTTTCCAGTTGACTGCTAAGCTCCTTAATTCCAGAGACTGGCACACAATTAAAGCAATAAATTCTAAACAACAAGACATATACTGACAGAAATTATAAGACATTAGATTGTTGATGCTGATTCAACTTTGACTTCAATTGTATCTTCCTGTTTTTACTGCTATTCTGCCCAGAAAGTTGTGGACGTAAACTCCTTGACTGCCCTTGATGTCAAAGGTGCTTTGTGACTCACAAAGAAGAATATGCTGGCTGCGAGTGAAGTGAGTAAAGTAGCGGTTTGACCTTCCTGATATCAGGTGGACTACATGAAGACAGAGCAAACTGTATGCAACATGGTAAAAATAGATCAGGAACGTTATAGTATGTGGAACAGTGCATTATTTGTCATAATTCAGATTTGTCTCTTGGGACCATTAGCAGTCTAACGCTATCCCAGAATGTCACCTTTCCTAACTATGTAGACACTACATAGCATAGCAAATCACACAGGGCATAGCAAATCAAGTGTTATGTATAGAGGTTGTTAAAAGCATAAATAGTGAATTAAATGGCAAAATAAATAAATGCTATTTCTGATTCTTTAGCAGCCTTTACCCCACAGTCAACCCTAAAACATCTCACAAAAGACAAAATGCCCACTTCAGTCATGTCTGCTGCTGATCAAATTGATTCAGAAAAAGACAATATTTTATCCGTCCTCTTTGGAGTTCAAGTATGAATGGTGAAGCAAAAGAGAGTGAAACTGAGGGAAACATGAAAAGCTTGATTTGTTAGGACCCCTGCTGTCTGAAAAGAGATCAAAGCTCAGGAGGAGGCTGTAAAACAGCCGAATGCACTGCACAGAAACATGGCCTGTGGCAGCTGCTCTGGGCACGCTCTCACAACACAGGTGTACCTCCAAGTCTGCTCTGCCAGCTGAAACATGGGACCAGGCTACCTCTTCTCCTTCTTCATTATTTCAACTGCAGTCACTGAGGAGATGTGGGCTCCATCCATCACAATGCACAAATTCACAGTGCGCAGATTCAGCACAGGCCTAATTAAAGCTTTTCCTTTCATTTGTGGAGATAATTAGACTTTCATCTCACCAGGAAGCTTCAGAAAGATCTATTTCTTTCTTCAATAAGAGCTACATCAAACAAAAGCAGATTTTAATCGCCTTTTCTTTGGGGCATGAGTCAATAATGAAAGATGTCATGGGTAACAAAAATTGTGTGCAGGGGGAAAAAAGGAGGAAAAAAAGACCAAGCTATGTTCTTTAATTAACACCATGTTTGCAAACACCATTAATTTCTCTCATTAAAATGATTTTTATCTACAACTGATTGTTGATAAAACAATCGATTTGAACATCTCATCTGTTTCATGCTATGCAGGAACCCATCTGCTCTGCTGTAAAGCAGGAAGAATGCAGACTGTTAAGCAACATGTGAGAACAATAAAAAATGCATATGTGTGTGTCAGGATTTGTGAGGCTCACTGCAGGGCAAGGGCCACCTTTTCTCAGAACATCTATAAAAAATGACTTGGTAACAGGCCAAAGGACAAAATGTCACAAAGATCAGAAGTGCATAAATAACAAATGAATTAATATGTGCAGGAAGAAAGGTTCCATCTGTGTTGGGATGCATCAGTAAACAGGCTTGGAAAAATAAGGAGATTTCAGACACATTTAACACCACATTGTGAGCTGCTGTGATGTAATATTAGAGAAGAGACGCGCCGAGCTTACTGCCTTTTCCTTTTTCATTAGTAGTACAACACAAGTGCCCTTTCCTACTACCTTTCCCACTGGTGCAAGGGGAGAGCATTTTTGGCTCCAGGCCCAAGGCACATTATTTATTTATTTAGCCATTTGACACAGTGCTTCTGTATGGGCTGCCTGATGCGCAGGCTCACAAAGAGGGTGTAGCTGATTGTCTGTGGGAATTGAAGTCTGACAGTCTAAGGCAGGAATAAAGCACTCTTCCACCCTAGAGCTTACAGCAATCCCAAAGAACCGTTAGGCTTATAGCATTAAGATATTTAGTGAAGAGAGAGCTTGTTTAAGTATCATTTTAATGACAATACTTGCTTTGCAGCAGGCATGGAACTGTTTTTCATATTGGAAGAAATGCTAGCAGTAAAGATGTACTGTAGCAGTGTTGAGCTCGCTGTCAGTCTGCTTAATGCCTTTCTGGATAGGATAAAGTGTGGTGATTCATCAGAATCTGATCTGAACTTCCTCTAATAACAAAATACCATCAAACCAAAAGAATAAAGGATTAAATGTGCATTACTGAGCACTCTGCTGCTGTTGTGACCTGCCTGGAAAACTGATGAAATGAAAAGATTTAATGGAACCTTTTTTGAAGAAAATCTACAAACACCCTCAAATCTCACAATGTTGATGCTTGATTCATAGAGCCTTTATGCAGTTAATTCTGGCATATGGCAGTTGTTTGGGAAACCAAAGTTTGTAGGAGCTTGACAGACATTTCTTCTTGATGCATTGAGCCAGTAAGATCCCTGGTGAGTATCCAGATTCTAACTGAGCTGCACATGTCTGTTCTCATGACTGTAAGAGATGGAAGTTTTTCCTGTTTGGGTTCCTTTTTCTCAAGTTCACTTAGTCACTTAAAAAAAAACCTGCAATCTTCTTCTGTGTATCCTACTTTTATGGTAATATGCTCCTTCTCTCCAGTAAATAAGGATTGTTTTTATTTTAAATTAAGATGGCACATGGCACTGAGATTAGCCAATCTGCTAGGATCTAGTAGTTCAATGTGCTGAAAAATCTCTTACAACTCAAGATAGAAGGTTTTACAGAGGGTTTTCTCAATTCTCCTTAAAACTCTCAAAAAAAATTGAACTTTGTTGTTTCAGATAATTACCATAATTTCCCTTTATCCTGGGCCAAGATTTGCTTCTATTCAAGTCTTTTTAACCATTTACCTCAGTGGAAGTCTTATCTATTCCAAGTAACAGAGCAGTGAGGAGAAAACTCCAAATAATAAATATTTATTGAAGAATTTACTTTGAAAAAGAAAATGAAACTGAAAATGGTGAAGTAGGGAAAAAAAAAAAGAAAACTTCTGACAGTTTTTTGGGTGTGATATTGTTGGCTTCAAGGAAAGATGAGCTTTTCCTTTTTTTTTTCTTTTTTTTTCCTTTTTATTTTCTTTCTCTTTAATGATCATGTTGCATGCAGAAGGAATAGTGACTCATGGCCAGAACTCTGAAAGACCCAACAGCACTATAGCCCTTCCTCTCTCAAAGTATTCAAATCAAAACTTTGTCTAAAAGGGAATTCTACTTTGGAATGCTTCTGGCTCCCTCATTAGAATATACATATAGTTCTGATCCAGTATTTTTATAATAGGAAGCCATCTCCCCACTCATCCCCAGTAAAGTTAGTTTATGCAATATCAATATATTGTTTATACAGAGGATGCAGCTGATCTTCAAAAGTGAAAACACTCAAGAACAGGTGAACCCAAACAGATCTTTGCTAACTACCCAGATGATACTGCTGAGCTACAAACTGCTAGAGGAAATCAGAGGAAACCTTCCACCAGACACCAGATTTGCTCATCACTTTTAGTTCAGATCTGCTACTTGGTAGGTCCTCATTTCAGGAAAGAGGACAGGGAGATTAAGTTAGGTGACCTGCCAGAGGGGAAGGAACCGAAGACAAACAGAAAAGACTGTTCTCAGTTTTAAGGGCAAAAGTGGCAACGTACTTCTGCATTGCTTGTCTTAAGCTTTGGTAGGCTGAACTCCTCTACTGCTATCAGCTGCAGAGGAAGAGACAGTTGCCACTGCTTCTAATATTCTCAGCAAATATAGAGCAATATTTAGTTTCCAAAGAGCCTGTCACACTTTCAGTGGTGCTGGGACTGAGTGGGCACAAAGCTGTTGCTAATGAATAGGAAGGCTGGAGGCAGATGGTATCCAGATTTAAGAAAAATGTCACAAAATGGTAGAATGGGTGAAAAACTCATTTACCCAAACCTTTCCAATCAAAACATTATCCTGCATCTCTGTGTCAAGTGGAAATCCATTCCTATTTAACAAGTACATGAAATGCTCTCCAGATAGCCAAAGGACTGGACTTTCAGACTTCTCTACCAAGAGGAATATATATATATATATATATATAAAAAATACATATGCATTTACACATACACTCAGAAGAAAACGTGGAAGTTGAAATGTATTTTTTGTTACTGCTTTTTGCCTTGAATGAGCTTGGACAACTGACAATCTCCACTTGTTAAATCAAAAATCATAAAGATCTTAAAACTATAAAGCTTGATTGACAATCTGACTTCTCTTTCCTGCATTTTTTGCATGAGCAGTCTCGGGACATGAAGTCCAATCTACTCATTGTGTATCTGTGTGGGTATATTCTGTGTGGCATCAGCACAAACTGGTCGTATCTGCTCACCATTGCATCTACACACAACGAATATTTCCAAATCCAACTACTGTGTTTAACTGGTGGAACATTTCTAGACTTAGAAGGAGCTTCAGGATTACAATATTTTCTCTCATTTTAAACTTCAAGTACCCTGAAGTGACTTCCTATCTCTTCTTTAAGCATGTGTCATGTGAAGCTTGATGTGTGAGGAGTGTTTAATGGATGAAATTAAAAATATGTGGTTGATGGCTTATTTATCAACTCCAATTGAGACAAAAGTAGAATGTCTCCTTTTTTATATGTGTATATCCCATTGTACAAGACTGAGGTAGAAAGCAAAGCAATACCTAGATGATTAGTAAATTAGATTAATGGCTTATACGATAATCATATTTTATGAATGGCTTATTAGCAGTGTAATGAGTTATGACAAATTTTCATGAAGACTACTATTGTGTAGCACACACTGGCTTGTTTACAAATGTACAAATGAAATGGGAATGTGCCATTCTAGATGAATTATTGACTGATTAAATTGCCTTTGTACGAGAGCATCCAAAAGAGCTTTTAGACATCTGTACAAGGGTCATGTCCAATAATATGTTTTTACATGCACATATCCAACTCCTAAAAAAGTCTGAGATCAATTACCATTCTGTTGGCTTAAAAACTAACAAGCAAGCAAACAAAAAGAAGACTAAAAAATAAGTGACATCAGACTATCTTGTTTTTAGATTTTCTCCCTTTCTTATAAGACAACAAAATGCAATACTTTGGAATAAAAATATGCAACTTATTAGTTATAAATCTTTAAAAAAAAAAGGTTTCAATTTTTCACCTCTCATTTAAGCTGTGCTCTATTTCTTTCAGGGCATGACATGTAAAAATATTGACTACATAACTGGTATATGCTTTCTAAGCTCTGAATGGAAGCATACATTTTTAACAGTGGTAGCCTCCTAAAGTTAACTGATCTAAATACCATAAAAAAATCCCACTAATAAACCCTCCTAAACCCCCAAATAAATAAACAGAAACAATAACAAAAAACCCCCATCCAAAACAAAGGTCAGCTCAAGTAGTTTCAAATATTAGGCAGCAAAAGAGATGCCCTGAACAGATCAGGATCTCTATTAGTAGGTGAAAACCACTGACATATTTCACACGTGGAGAGCTATGTAAAGAAAAAAAAAACAAACAGAGGTTTACCTATTTAATCCTACATAATTTTTAATGTGAACCTAGAATGTAAAAACACTTCTTAAGAAGTCTAACCCAATATAGAAGAAATGGTGTGAGCCTATTTTAGAGCTAAAATGGCTTTCCTGATTGAAAACTGGGAATTATGATCTTTAGTATCCAAGTGTCAATGAAATACAAGTGCCCACCAGATTGCTAGCCCACCCATAGATTATTAATGCACAATTAATCTACTAGGGCAACTGCAGAGTGTCATTTAGCTTCAGAGACCATAAGTATAAAACAGCAACACACTGTGAAATTAATGGTAACACTTAAAGGTCCCATTGTTATTAATTCATTTGACATTCACTGTAATCACACTGGTCTTTAATGAATTCATTTGGCATGTGAATATTGCATGTACTTTCAAATGCACTCCAGTGCAAATCAGTGTTAATTGATGTCCTGAATTAAAATAGTTTTTCTCTGTAACTTCTTTTTTTAGCCTACCATACTTTTTTTCAAGGGTCTTTTCCTCAGCAAAATTTACACATGGAATATGCAAGCACATGCTCTTATAATAATTGCTTTAACTGGATGTCAATATTGCATACAAAAATGACCAAGCAATCACATGGTACTGAACCTCTGCAGTAGCTTGTTCTAAGGCAATAAACTCTAAACACCATTGTACTTCAGTAACTTCCTAGTGCCACATATCCTGTGAATATTTTCAGTTTACTGTTCTCCACAAATTGCCTGTGAACATCTCTGGCTTCTGTGAAAAGTGCTGTGGCCAATGGTTCTCTCTTATGCAGCTCAGTTTTATAGCAGGAACTGGCTGTATCTCTCTCCCTACACTCAGTGACTGCAGCCGTGCATATGGATAATGTCTGCATTTGTTCCATTCGGAATCGTCTCCTTCCCTTATATGTAAGGGAAGGAGACTGCTTCCAAGAACTGTGGTGGGCGGTGAAATTCCTCTTAATGTCACATGCAAGCATTTATTCTGAAAAATATTTAATATATGGGTAAAACAATTCCAACACAGTAGCTTGTCCTAGACAAAATACTTCAAACTAGAAAATCCTTCAGGCCAATGAAATAGTATTACCATTACACTTAATAAATCCCCTGACTTACTTCCTCAGATATCTAGTAACAATCTTCACATGTTCTTGTTTCCCAGAAAATTAAGGGCGTCTCGGGTTTGCAAAGGAGTCTCTGATGTCAAACAATTTCCTATGTTAAACACTTCTTCCGGCCTGTACGGAGTTTATCCAGGAATCTTTACATTAGCACAATATGGGACTTTGGTGTCTGACATTACATTTGTGGGCAATTGGTAAGCCATTCCTAAAATAGCACACAAACCCACAAAAATGTGGATTAAGAATGCCTCAGATGTAATGAAATTTGAAGGTAATATCAACAGCAATATATAAATGTGATTATTGTATCAAGTACAGGTAAACTAAATCAAAGCACATACAATAAGTGCATACTTACTGAAAAATGCTTAAAAAGTTGTAGTGCCATTAATTTTTGGTTGCCTCAGAGGGCTTGCATTGTTTTTCAAAAAATACAAGATTACTGTTATCTCCAATTCAAGACCTTCTTGATTCTCAATAATTTAAACACAGGTACCCCAAACTGTGACATAAAAAAATATTTCAAGCATTTCTACTTGGGCTGAAAAATACATAAAGAGAAAAGAGGTCCCACTGATTTAATTTGTTTCAATACTACTATCTGCTGGGAAATGTACTTTAAAAGTAATTTTTTTTTCAACTAATGTTTCCCATAATAAGTTTCTAATTTTTCTTTTGTACTTTACGTTAAAGCTAGAGAACACTATTTAAACTTATTCCATACAGTATACATATTTTTGTAGTAGTGAGTAACTCAGGATGCAGAATATAATAAAAATTCGAAATAATCTTGAAAATACTTCACAGAAATAGTGTCAGAATAATGTCTACTAGACTCTTGCTGCTGACATGCAAGACTTCTCTGAGATTTTATTGCCAAGGAAGGCCCAGTGAATAAAACTATTTTAAGAATGGATACAGACACATAAATCCGAACCACAAATCAAGAGTGTCTGGCCAAGTAGTACTGATTAAAGTTAGTATTTGCCTTCCCTCACTTTCTGTAACACATTCAGAATGATGAACATACTCTAAATGGAAAAGCAGGATTGCTGAATCTTCATGACTTGTCATTAATATCCTGGAAGTAAAGAACATGTCTTGAGGTCTAACTATGTTTTATTCTATTAGGTATTATTTTATTTGAACAGTGTCTGAGTTATGCTTCTCTTTAATTCAAAACTTTCAGTCATCATTTTCTTAATGGCATTTGAGGAAAGAACTTAACATTTTAATAAGCTAGCACTTTCCCATTGTCAAAAATCTTTCCCCCCAAACCACAAAACTGGCAGCCTTGTTTCACACCATCATGGAGCAGCAATACATACAATTAGGTTTGTCAGACTCCTTCCATTCTTTGAAGCAGGCAACAGAAATCTTAAAGGGAGAGTCAGTGAATTTCTGCCACTGGCCCTCCGAAAACTGCAAAATTAGACATGCATGTAAACATGTTGCTAATCTCTGGGAATTTAAATTTGTTTACACTAACTACAGATTTGCTAAGAATTTAGAAGTTCAATCATCTGAAAACTGTATAGATGAAGAATATTGTAGCTCAACACTGTAAAAGAGCCAGGCAGTACCTTCTGTATGGCTGGTTGCTTTTCTAACCACTTAGGGTTGTTCTAGGACCAATTGTGAATAAGGATAATTGTCTCACTAGTTCTTGGAGAGAGAAGAAAAAGCTGAAGTAACAGTCTGGCATATAGAGGAATCAGGAGCACTTTGCACAAACCACATTTTGCCAAGCGGGATGGATTGTGGCCTAAAGTCCTTAACCCTGCAAGAGTTTTCACATTGCTTCCTGACTCACTTCTACAATGCCAGAACAGAGGATATGTGTAGACCTGTTTGGTGTGTCCTCCCCATTTCTATAAATCCACATCTTTGTGAGGTGTCCTTTCTTGTCTGTCTGGAACTGGCTTTGCAATCTCACTGCCAGGGCAGATGGGACATCCATGTTGCAGTGTTCAGATGGTTAGGACTTGCCTACATTGCAAACTAATGACAAATGTTGGCGCAGGTGTAAATTTTAGTGTGCTAATGAGTTCGCCTCAAGTTCTTGCCTGACTTCTATGCTGACAGGATAATACTTCTACAGAGCGATTTACATAGGACTTTTCATTTGTTTTGTGCAAAAGATGGGTAAACAATGTTAACCAAAAGGAAGACTTTCTACTTTCTTAATGAATGAAGGAATATACAAAAATCATCCTGACTTCTCAGAATTTTGAGTGATCAAAATATGAACTTTCAAAAACTTAAAATCTGTACAAAATTGAAAACCTTAGACATAATGACAGTTATTCACATCAAGCAAACAAGCAAACAGGATAATAATATTTAAGCAATGCAGCACAGTGGTACTCTCAGCCATTCTCCAAACAGAAATGGAAACATAGTCACAGATTAATGAGATTATAAAATGAATTTAGCAAGCTTATTGTTATCTGAATGTTTATCAGAAACCTCTGAGGTTTGAAGAATTGCAAATGTCTAGGAGTGCACAAAGTATTCTACATGAAAAAGATACTGGCTTTGATATCATTGGAGAAAGGTGGATGAAGAAATTGGAAACTTCAATGACAGAAATATTCATAGCTCAGCTGTAAGGAGAATCCTCCATGAACGACAACATTTTTCAAGTATGATTAAGCTCATGAAATTTTTGCTGCACCTTAATATGAACCATAAAATAATCATTTTAGGTGTAAAGACAGCATAGCATGCAGAGATTCAAATCAGCACAGATAAACCCCAAAGTGTTTTCAACATTCAGTCCACTATTTGCTTCTCATCTCTGCTTAACCAAACCCAGAAAAGAATAAATATTTTGATCTGTGGAAAGATTTTTTATATAACCACAAGTTGACTAAGAATTATTAGATATTCGCACTATGTTACCATCCAGCTATATCAACAATACAGAGGGCTTCACTGTATGTGTACTGCATTTTTTTGGAGTTAGCTGCTGTTCCTGTTCCAAGGAGCTAAAATTCCAAATCTAAATACAGAAAAAAGGAAGCATACAGTGGTGTAAAGGTTTCTCCTTGTTGGAGATCAAATGAACACTTTGAGATTTCTTCACAGATTTATGTTGATTTGAACAGTGTAGTATCTTGGCAGCACAAACAACTACAGATACAGTTTTGAGAGGGAGGGAACATTTGGAGAGGGAACATTTTTCAAAGTAATGATTAAAATAGTCTATTTCCTCTTTAAAAATGAATTCCCATGAAGACAGTATTTCAATATTGTCAAACAGGATACAAAATAATCGACACTACTCCATAATATTCAGGCTTTCTCAGTTTCTCCCACTGAGTAATCTAGATCCTGTCTTACGACTGCAATACCCTTGCTCTCCTTTACTGTAATACTATCCAGATTTCTAAATCTGCCTTCTTACCTTCCTCCTTCCGAGCAAAGTTTTCTTCTCCTTCTCCCTCCTCTCCACAAACCTCAGAGCCCTTTTCAAATATCAAATACCAGAAAAATGCACAGAGATTGCTTTGCCAGCAAATGGGAATGTGGAAAAATAACTACACGAGTAAAATACAAGGTTTTCTCTTGTGCATGGGTACTCCTATTACATTTTATGAAGAGAGGAAAGCCAGAGGGTGAGAGCATAGAAGGCAACGTGTTTCTACACCTAACAAACATGCATGAACATCCCCCTGGCTGCCTGGCTGGCCAGACAAGTTGTATGCAACTTGTGGGCAGAATGCCTACAGGTGCACCTAGTGTGTTCTGCTGGTGCAGCCAGGAGCTCTACTCAGTGTGGATGGTCAGCCAGGCAGGCAGGCAGGCAGGACACCCTCACAGCTCCCTGGCCTTCATAGGAACAGAGCACCCATGTATCTCCTCAGCTGCTTTTCAGACTGGAGCTGATCTCAAGTCTGACTAGCTTTCCATATAGAAACAAATCTTTGAGGTGTATACAACAGTTAACCTCAGGATCTGCACATTTGCTGTAATTTAATGTCCTACTTGTTTAGCTCTGCAAAATGCAGTTGCCTTGATGAAGTTAGAGATGGCCCTTTTATAAAATAATCAATTCAGAAAAGATCACATTAAGACATTAGACCTGTTATTAACTCTTTAAATTTTTTTTAGTTGCATATTAATTTTTTCACATTAAGAAGCAGGAGAGATATTTTCATTTTTTAATATTATCTCATGCTGGTTTAAATAATTTGCAAATAGGAGGATTACAACTTTGAACAGGGAACAAATGACTATTCTGACTCCTAGATTAAAGCAGACTTTGGAAATTCCACTGATAAAAATATCTGCCATGATTACTGAAGAGATAGTGTTGTTGTTTTCAAAAGTTTAATCAGCTTAATTTTAGGCAAAACAAGTAAGATATAGCTGAGAAGCAGGTAAACTGTCTGTAGTTTGTAAAAATTATTACATATTATTTCCACCCCACTTGTCTGCACTATGTTAATAAGAAGGCATTAAACAACAGAAGAAAAGCTGATGAAAAAACCATGAAAATATATTTTTACATGGAGCTTAGAAATTTGACATAAAGACAGTGGATAATAATAAATTACTAATTGTTTTCACACCATGTTTATTGAAAGCATACCTAGAATGTATTTTAGTACTGTCTTGGGAGGAATGATTTCAGCAATGCTTTATTGTAAAAATAAGTTCATACAATTTCACTGTGTGAACCAAACCTCTTCATTAAATTTTAAACACTACAATGTCTTTTTAGCCATTATGCCACTATAAGAGCAAAGGCATTGGAAATGTATGGGTATATATAAATATACATACATATATATGTATATATCTGGTGGGAATTTATGGAAAATGCAAAAGATGTTCAAAAGCAGATGACTATTAGCATAAACTGTACAGTGAGCTGCTCTGCAATATTTCTAGCTTTTTTGCTTCTACGTGCATTGAACTTTTAAGCTTGCTGATTCTGCCTTGGGCAGAAGTGGCACAAATTTAAAAATGGAGGGTAGAGCAGTCTTATCATTTGATCTCATTTATTTCAGGTGCCATTGAAGTAAAATCCCATGATCTTGTGGAAAGCTTTACACTATTTAGCTTATTGTAAGGTTGAGAAAGCATCTATTATGTTCTAAGACAGAGAAACTGTTACACTCTCCTTGTCTTTGACTCGTCACGTGCAAATACAAATGGAAAATTCTTGTATTAGAAACGAAAAAGAATTGTCTAATTGTAGATGAACACTATCACAAGCCAGGAATTATATATCTACATGCTCTTAACCTATTATATCGCATTTGCTTTCATTCTCCTATCACACTGATGTGTACATTTGTGGCAAACACTGGCAGCAGCAGAAGGGCACGTTAGTTTTTATTATAATGTTTGTTTCTGTAATGATCTTTCATGACAACATACTTATTACATCTATAAAGGAAAATATCCTTTCTTCAGTAACAGAGCACTGTTCTTGAGAACACCAACAATATTATGATATCAAGGGCACTTCACAGACAGGAGTCAGATTTTAAATAACAACAAATAAAATTCCCCAAACCTTGTGTAATCACCCTGCTTATTTTTGAAACCTAGAAAATGAAGGTTACTGAAAGATGTCCCATTAGAAAACTACAAAGTGGTAAAACAAAGAAAATATTTTTTTGGTGGGGGGAAAAGGAAGAAAACCCCAACTTTAAATCTGCATTCTTCCATGCCATGAAAAGTTTCAAATAAATTTGAATTGAAATTTATTAAAATTTAGCTGAAACCCAAGTTGAAGTAGACAACACTAGCATCTCAGGTTCCTGATGATCTAATAGCTTTGACAATTGTAACATAGCAGTGGATAAAAGGGCCATATTTTCTTTATTTTTCCCATGGTGTTCTGTTTCTATAGGATCTAGGGTTTGTAAATAAGCTGGATCATACCAAAGGCATTCTCTGAGTACACCAATAATGTAGGAATGGCATAAATCACACTGTCGTACTTGCTAGACTTCAGTATGCCTTCAGTAGCTGCTCATACATAGCTTGAAACTTTACAATTGTTTTGAGATAAGGTTCTTTTGCTTTGCTTACTTAATTAAATGATTAACTTAAATTCCATTTTATGTAGAAAACCTGGATACATTCAGGGACACAAAGTCAAGGCAGTAGCTAGGGCACTCATCTGCAGTCAGTCTATATTCACTTGGCAGCAGGAACAAAAGCAACAGGTGAAGGACAAGGGACAAGTGAAACTGACACCAGCAAACTCTGGAGTCAGAGTAGTCCTTTGGAATGTGTAGGTATCTATTTAGATTTCTTCTGAGCTAGAAGAAAGGATTCAAGGAAATTGAATTGGTTTTCCAAAATGTGGGTGACCAGCCTGATGATCAGACCATAGAGGCAAAACCAGGGTAGGTTGGAGTGCCTTCCTTTTCCTTGCTGGCTTTTTTTATTTATTTTTTTTTTAATTCCCTGAATTGTGCATTACATTCTGAGCAATTTTTATTTTCTCATCAAAAGTGATCTTCAATTCCAAGTGTCTCCTAAAAAGGCATTTGCTAGAAGTTAAAGGTCACTAGGACTCAGAAATCATTCAGCTCAGTTATTATTCTTGGGAATATTCATCATATCAGCCTATGGAGACATTAGCAATGTGGCTCCTAATCAGGCAGCTCAGGGAGGCCAAACAAAGGTTGAATGTGCTGAGTCTACTGTGGCAAACTGCTAGTGTTATCCCAATATTACACAATGCTTTCCTTATGTTCTAACATACTAAAGGGTAAAACAATGACAGGGTAACAAATCTGGCAAGTTTCTATGCTGGCATCATGCTTATCATACTGACTAATCAAGCTGCTTTTGCTGATGAACTGTGCTGACTCATCAAAATGAGTAAGCATTGGCAAAGGCAGTGCTGGTGGAGGGTTGTTCTCAGACTCTTTAAACATCCCCTGCCTAAGCCTGCCTTTTCTAGAAAAAATATATCACACATGACTACTACTGGGAAAACATGGCTGAGGTACGGTATGTATAAAAAGGAAACTTGTGAATATTCTGATGTTACTCTCCGTCTACATAATTCTTCAAGTTTCACTACATTATTTGTGCCTTTCCTGTGCTGCTTCCCCTCTATTTAATTTTGCATTCTTGTGTATCTGGCTACAAACACAATACCTCCTTTCCCTTCCCTGCCTTTATTTCTATCACATATATTCTACTTTAGAGACAGGTTAAAATTCTTCAGGTGCTGTATTTCTTTTCCTTTCTTTGAAAAAAAAAAAAAAATGACCTTTTCCTTGAAACAGCAAGATTGGAAACAAATCTGCTTGTTACAGTTGAGATTTTGACCTGCCCCCTAAACTGCACATTGACTTCTAGCTCTGAGAACTGGTTTTGATGGTGATGTGTGTCACTTTTTTGTAATGCTAATTCAGGCAGAAGCCATTTATCATTTCTGAATATAGAGAGTGTCTGGTGTGACACTGTGCTGACTTATTCATAAAATGATACAGATCAAGAGAAGCAGTGTAGCTTAGCCTACAAGGACCTAGACCAGGACCAAAACATTTACTTTCTATTCTTGCTTTGCTCTATGACTACAGGAAAGACAATTGTTTTCATGTATTTCAATAGCTACTTCCTGATAAAAAGAATAACGTGAGAGCAAGAATTACCAATTTTTATAATAAATACTGAGGTAGATCAATATCTGGTCTCTCGTATTCATATTTTGTTTGTGCATTTCTTTATCGGCAGACAAAAAAAGGCAATGATAAAATGAATTTTCTTCCCCTCTTTCTCCTTACTAGAACAGACATAATACCCCAACAGTATATCAGCAGATTTCTTGGTTCCATGGTTTCTGTGCAAAAATCTCACATGGGAATATTACTGTATCCAGACTTAGGAACATGCAACAACCAGAAAATCCATGACCAGGATAAGAGACAGGTTAAATCCATTTAGATCAGATACCAAAAAGTAAATTCTTTTACTTTTGGAAAAATCCCCAGTACGTTTGAAATTAAGCAAAATCATTGACATTTTAATAAAACACAGAGAGTTTAGTTGAATTCTAGAACTATGTTTTTCTGAAATATAGTAAAACTGAATTTCATACCAGGCCTTGCTCAGCACAATGACAGCTCCGAAGAGATGTTATCCAAACAGAACTGTTGAAAGGTCTTATTCTGTAAGAGAACAAAATTAGAGATTTTACATCTCTGATCACCAGTCTCACTCATCTATTGTGTTATATTCTATGAACTCAGTCAGAGAATCCATATGCTTCAGAATGATACAGACTGCCTGTGAAACTGGGAAAAAAACCAACCATTGTCTCTGTGCCTTAGTATCATACCTGTAGAATACTTCATGACTGAGCTGTGAGCATTAAGTTATTCCTATATTTGCCTTGCTTCACTTTATAACCATAAAGTATACTTCAGACCATTACTTAGGAAAAAATCATTGATTATTTAATCATTGTTACCAAGTTGTAGAATAAAGTGTAATTTTCTTCCTCCTTTCTTTTCATTCTTTGTCCCAGAAAACAGAATTTTGCAAACTATCACAGGTTTTTGTTTTGTTTTGTTTTTTTCCCCCCTACCTGATGCAATAGCTTCTATAGCATCACCACTAACTGAGCTAGATTCTAATGCTCTTTCACTGCATGCACAGAAAATAGGAAGGGAATGGAAGGAGTGCAGGCTAGCTCCTGATCTCCAATTTCTTTCATCTTATGCTCTCTCTCTTTACCTACACCTCCCCTCTCCCCTCTTGGACAGAGCAGACATATCTGCCCTCTTGTTACAGGAACTGACCCGAAGAGAAGTGAATGAACAAGCAGGATTACTGAATCAGTTTCTCAAGGGCAGAAATTGTCCAGTCCCATAAGAAGGGGCTTCAAAAAGCCAAAGAAGGCCAAAATTATGGCCCCTTGTTTAACCTTAGTTTGGTCACTCTGACCAAAATATACAAAACACAGTATAGTAGTGCTTGGCCAAATGATCTCTTCTGCTGTCCCCACAAGACCAAGGGCAAGTTGCAAACGGGTGATGAATTTAGGTTAATTAGGCAAATATGAAGTAGAAACATAATTACTGAAATCCATGATGACCTTCTAGATCCTCTAGGGGCATAAAATTTATGGTTCACAAAAAATTTATGTACTAGGAGTACCTATTACAAAATACACAATGATTACCATGGCCAGGATGGTACACATGGGGCACCACGGCAACAAGCCGCAATGTCACTGCTGCTCCAGGCTGATCGACCAGCCAGAAAAAGAGACGCAAACTCACTAGCAATGGCTTTGGATAAGTGTGTACTGACATGTTGCTGATGAATTGCAATTTGTAACAATAGCTATATATCAAGCCAAACTGTTACTGGCAGATCTGGAGAACAGCAGCCACTTCCAACTTGTGAGTTGGTGTCCATGGTGTAGGAAGCCATGATAATAAAAAGTGGGAGAAATGGGAAGAAACTAAGATCTGCTGTTACTAGAAATTCATTATTTCTTAATCTGAAAATTTATGGGATTTATATAGATTGAGATATTTCATGAAGTGAATAAATACAATTATGGCTTACAGTGTTTGAGGACTTTGTAAATAAAAATGTCATTTTCTGTGTATAAAATAGATGTTAACACTAATTTTCTGTCACCTCTGTATCTGTTCCATAGCGAATATAAGCATATTGGATTTTCTAGTTAGATTTTTTCCCTTTATTTCACCTTCATAGCATACCTTTCATATATATATAAAATTACAAATTTTACCTCCTGCAGAAAATTCCCCTAAAGAAAATACAACTTTTTTTTTTCACATTTTAAAATCAGTATTTTACAAAGGTAGGTAGTAATTTCCCATATACCTATCATTGTTTTCCCTGCATTCAGATGTGTGGGCAATTGCTTTGATTACTTCCTTTTTCTGTTAACTTTTTCAAAGACTGAGAAATTAATTCATCTGTAGGGCTACATGCTCTTTTAAAATATAGTTCTGATCTTTATATAGTAATGTAATTTAAATTAGTACCTAATTCTCTAAAGTCCACAATTTAGGACAGCGCAGAATCTACTGCAGCAACTAATTAAACACTTACTGTAAGGTTAAGTTTTTCATTAAATCAATAGGCCCCTAGTGTCAGTTACAAAGCCCTAATTACTATGCTGTAAATTTAGATTGAATTTGAATTAAGGACTGATTTCAATCTAACCACAGCATGTAAATATTGTAAATTACCAGAATTACAGTTCAATAAAATTGAATGGATTTCACTTTAGATAAACTAAATGCAAATGAGCCCAAGAAAAAAAACAAACCTGCAGAAATTTCCCAAACATCTGCACAAGAGACTTACATGTGCAGTCTACAGTACACTGCTTTGGCAAAGAGCATGCCAGAGCTTCAAAATGCTGCCACCGTTTACTCTAAAATGGTTTAAATATTTCATTATCTGCTCTGAAAATGAATAAATTTAATCTCTCCCAAGTGATCAAGTAAAATGATGGCTAATGTGCCCACTTACTGTGTTGCTTTAGTTTGATGACTGTATTGTTGTGCTAAAGCACAGTATGAAATCAGGTTATCAGGTTATAACTGGCAGGGATAAAAAAAAGCAGTGCTGGGAAACACAAAACAACCCATTTTCAAGGCATGAATCATGCACTTTGAAGACTCAAAACAAGTGTAAAAATTACAGACAATGGCACTCTAATCAAACGAGTGCAAAATTGAAAATAATTGGGAGTTTGTGGACTTTCATTCACCTTCAAACAAGCACTGTATCCACGGGATATTAATAAATTTGGGGAAATAGGCAATATGCTAGGTTACACAGAAAAGGAAAAATCAAAAATGCCTATATTGAGGGTCATAGATATGATTATTAAGAGGTTTCTACTCCCCTGCTTATGTTATTTCAATATATGCACTAAAAATATATATTAATAGCCTTAAGATATCCTTAAAAAGTTAATTAAAACACTGCATTTTTTTTACACTTTACACTTCATTAATACACAAATAGCAGAAAAATAAAAGTTAGCTGAAAAAATAAAAAGCGTAAAATTAATATTGTAATGAAGGCTCAGAAAGGGCATAGATTAAGGAAACTAATAGATTGAGGAAACTAATGATAATTTTAATGATTGTGTGCTTGAGATGCCAAACATAAACTCAAAACTAGAAAATAAAATGAAGAGGTAATAATAATCCTCCTTCAAGAACAATATCTGTTATTCTCTTTTCTACCAGAAATACAATTATGCCACCTGATTCTTTAGTACAGTTATGGTTTTGTTTCCTTTTACAGAGCACATTTTATGGGGTCTTTGATCTGTTCATGCTTCACAGAGTTAAACAGTGCTGATGCAGTTTGTAGGCACATGCCATGTGACTGATAATTTACAAGCTGACAGCACCACACTTTTTAAAACTCTTATTTCCTGTGAGTGTTAGAATTATATCTCAAACCACAGAATGTTTTAATGACTTCATGTCATCAAGAAAGGTAATAATACTTCAGCTTCATCAGCTGAGCATGGTTGCCAAAGGTAGCAAGTAATTTACTACATGTGACCTATGTAGGCTTTTCATATTAGGAAAATCAAACCATTCTCTGAAGTGCTCATCTTACCATTTCACTGCAATGTTAAATTACTGACTGCAAAGGAAATGATGTTTCACTTAAGTTTGGAGTTTTGCACAAGTGGAATGCATGGGCCAAATTGCAAAAAGCCCCTAAGTAGGTAACAAAAAATTACTTGTGACACTTGCCAGAACAGAAAATGCAGTGTGTTTATACCACCTACAGCATGCATAGTGTATTGCTAAATGTAGGCAACATGGTAGAATGAATGAGTACTTTTATAATTGTCCTTCATGTCTCATAAGGGGTCCTTTGCCTATCAGCTTTCCACCTTCATGTCGTACCCTAGTGGATGGAACAAGATATTCCCAGTTGTGAATCTGCTTTTCTGGCTCCCATGCTTACTCCTAAGGCTAGGAGAATCATCTCTCCTCCAGGGCCTCTAGGCTTGAGCAAAAGTAAGCAGGAGTCTCAGAATAATTTAGATTGGACGGGATCTTTGGAAGTCATCTAGGCTGATCCCCTACGCCAAAGTTAAAACATGTTTCTCAGGGCTTTGTCCAATCCAGTTTTGAGTATCTGAGGACCCTCCTCCACAGCTTAGCCCCTCCTGCATGGTGGAAAAAAATACATCAGTTGAAACTTTCTTTGCTGCTGACCACTAAATCTGGTCCTTATACTCTGCATCTCTGAGATGCAGCTCCATATCCTCCACCATGATAGAGCTTAAAGCAGGGATTAGATGTTTCTCTTAGCCTTCTCTTCTGCAAGCTGCAGAAACTCACTTTCCTCAGCCTCCCTTTGTACATCACAGTCTGTTTGTTGTTCTCTCTTGCAGCTGGGGAACAGAACTGGACACAATACAGAGGAATAATCACTCCCCTTAACCTGCTGGTTGTGCTGCTCCCCAGTATGATATAAGCCTTCACTGCTACCAGGCAATACCAAAACAAAAACCTTTTTTATCTGAGCAACTGTGATTAATTGCCATTTATCTAGATGTGGAAAAAAATGGCAATGTAAGTGACAATAACTTGACCCTGTTCTGCTTCACTTATCAAGCACATGATTTTAGTCACTAGTGGGAATTAATCCTGTAATTTTTACTGCAGAAGACCTGAATGTTTTTAGTACCCCATCATTAAATATTGAAATATCTATTGGTAACAAGTAGTTCATAATTCTGTTTTATGGTTATAAAGTCAATTTTTCACAGTTTGCGAAAATAAATCTAGCTCCAAATATGAATCTAACCTGAACAGTGAGCATATAAAACTCCAACTATTTTTACTGAAAATATTAGACATCATGTTTGGAATGGTTTTGAAATGCTAGTTGAAATTACCACTGCTTAGAAAAAAAATAAACACCCAACAGTCTGGGATAAAGACAGCAATAAAAATACTAGTTTTTCAATATCTTTCTTTGTAACAGTTATTATGGATTTGAATGAAAATATATTTTAGAATAGGCATTAATTGAGCACACTGGCAACAAGCACTGATGTTTTTTCTGTCAGCTTTGGGTTATGTATGCATTTTAACATTTAACTTCACTGCATGCAAAATCCAGAATAGAAATGTGTGCATAAAAATATACAGGGCATTACTTATTTATATGTAAAACCTTTATTCTATTTTGTTATTTTAGATTAAATCCCGTTTCAATTCTATTCTCTCAGGGAAGCACTAACAGTTTGAGCTCAGCGTGAAAGCCATCAAACACTTGAGCTGAAATTTAGATTGGGCAATTTTGCCTGGTGAAGTAGAAAAGGACATGTGGAATGGCAGAGAACAGAATGGCTTATGGAAAGGCAGATGTTTTAATAACTTGTTGTCTAGTGGGAGCCTCAAATATCTAAATTTAAACACTGCAACATATTAAAGTGCATTGCTGTCATGGAGGGTATGCTCCTTTACCTTATGAATCAGAGTAAATGTGCATATTTATCAGGTGTCCAGACTCTAAAAAACATGTATTTTACAACTGAAATTAGAATTAATTGAAAGGCGTTAAAGAGATTATCTCAGACTATAAAATTTTGCTCAAGTCTGCATTGCAAAATACATCAGGTCAGAGCCTGGGTAATTTTCATTCTTGAGTTTTGACTTGGACCTGTCTTCCTGTGTGAGTGGACTAAATAGATACCTGAGATCTCCTGTCTACTAAGACTCCTTTTGTTTCAGCATGTCAATCTCCAGTTAATTCACACTGGGTTTGAAATGATATTTGTCCTTCAGCACATTGTTGGAAGTATGCAATGAATTTACCTAAAAAAATGTCCAGAGAAAAGCTAGAGACCTCCTGTGTTCAGTTCTTTACAGAAAAAAATATCTCAGGATGTCTGGAAATAGTGAGTTACTCTAACTCACCCGGGCTGCATAATTTACAATGTGGCAGAATTAAGATGACTAGGGAAGAAAAATCTTATTAATAAGCTAGCTTCCCATATGTTCATGAACAACTGGGTCCTATTAAAGAACAATGAAGGCCTTGTCACAAGACTTTTGGAGATATTACACCAGTATTTATATACTGGTTTGTGACACAGAACTCTTAATTGATGTTGCCATTTGATTTTGTCATCTCATATGCTGTCCCCTTTTCTAGAAGTATTAGCCTATGTTTTACTTATAGATATTGAAAATATTTCAGGTATACCAAGAGGAAATAGTAAATAAAATCGATTTTAAAATATGTATTTCATATTGAAGGTTTCATTTACGGTTTATCAAACACGTATGCATTAAATAAAAAGACATGGAAATATTTCTACAGATATGGAGACAAAGTCAAATTGGGGGTAGTATTCTATGAAAGTTGACGATTTATAGAATATACTGAAATGATTTTAAAAGTCAGAAATTTCACTTTGAAATGGTATTTACTTGACAGTAATTGTGGGACAGACACAATAAAAATCTGCATAAATGAAAATGAAATAAAGTCTTGCAAGCTTTGTGTCTCTGCACATTTTCAGTGGTATCTTTAATTCTATTTTAGGGAGTGGATTGCCAGTTAGGGTTAGCAGGGCCTGTTGGTTAAACTAGAAAAAAAGATGGACTGTGTAAGCTTAATGGAATATTCTCACACAGAGATATCACTTCTGAATCAGGAAGTCCTTGAGCTAGATATTAGCACAGACTAAAAATAAATTAATGGAGAAAATTTATTTTCCCTTTTCTTTCTTATTCTAATTTCCCCCTCCCCCTTTTTTTTTTCAAATCTCACCTAGGTCTCTGGTATGCCATGCTAGGTGGATTTCAGGTCTGGCCATTCATATTCTTATAACCCAGTGCTAATAGACACAATGTAAGAGCTTACACAGGAATTACAAAAAAGAAGCACAAAAAGCACTGCTGAGCTAAAGCAAAGACAAGATGACAAGACCATAGGGGCTGAAAACATGTAGGAGACAGAATTTGTGACCAGGTTGTACAGTCCTCACAGAATCTATTAGAGACAATCCTTGAGGATTTATCATGTTCTATTAGTAAGAAATTTGAAGAAACTGTGTATTATAAATACACCCTTCTTATGTCTTTGTTCAAGTGGACAGCGCTAACAAGGCCCTCAATGTTTCTGAACAATCTTTCTCTAAACAGATCCTAATCACTGTGTGCTGCATTGCCTTCAGCTGAGAAAGCAGACTAGAGCTGCTGCTTGCCGCTGAACAGCACAGACTGCAGCTGGAAAAAAAGGCTGCATCTCAAAGCTTCACTCCTTCTTCTAACCCTCGTTTGTTGGATGGGAGTTTAGTGGGAAAGATTACATCTAATCCTCTTGTTTCTGGAAAAAAATTGTCAATCAATTAATAAAAAAATGAAGGAAGGAAATGTGTGACAGGTATTCTGCAATAATAATAACCACAATTACAAGCACCTTAGTTAAACTACCTCTGAAATAGCTAGGGCTGCATTTGGGAGCTGCTTGACTAACATTTGCCCCACTTATCCTCCATTTCAATTTAATATTCGTAGTGCTAGTGTTGCCTATATCATCAATGTCAAAAACTAAAAAGTCTTATCTTCAACTTTCATTCCAATGCTTCAAAAGAGCTTTGAATTTGCATCTTACTCTAGGGAAGATGTAGTTTAAAAACATTTTTGCCCAGCTTGCTCCATTAATTTCTGAGGAAAATGCACCTACTGCTGTGAATATGACAGTTCTCAACCTTGGTGTTTTTACAGGATGTCCCTCCCTAGGGAACAACCAACACCATTCTGACTTACCCTGCTGGAACTGCACCTCCTGCTGGGTAATCAGCTACTGCAGCACTAAGGGAGAGACCTCAGTATGATTAACTGGATGCCCCTTGTGAATGCTAAGGAAAAAGAGAACTGCAAGTTTTCTAGGGGGAAAAAAGTGCTTTTAGTAATCATCTGTTTTCAATTCAAGCAGCTAATTTACAGTTGCATAGAGTTGCTCAATTACCAGCAGCACTTAGTATTTTATACATCTCAGTAAGCTTTAAATTAAAATAATATTCATCAGTAATATCTATAAAATATATTTTTCTCCCAATTATTTCTGTGAGTCAAGAAAAAAATTAATTTTGTAATGATTATCTGACTCAGGTAAAGCTGATTTTATATTACTCTAGGCCAAAGCCACTGACAAGGGCACAAAAAGGATTATTTTTCAGCAGTTTTCAGCTCAGCTAAATCAGCAGATAATGCCATCTATGATGCACAGTGATCCTGACCTAAAGCCCTCCTCATTGTTAATGTTTCTCACATCTCAAATATGTCTCAATGGCAGAAAAATAGTCTATAGCCATCTTCGAGCATCAAGAAAAAATAATCTTTTAAAATTCTTAGGATTTTATGCTGCTATTTTATTTCAGCTGTCTCCCACACCAAATTGAACTATCACATGAACACAATGTATTTTAGATAGTCAGTGGTGGTAATTTGGTGTACGGCTTTATTATATGCAGACCATAAAATATAGACTCCTATATGTCTATTAAAAAAATAACAAAACCAAAACCAAAGCGCAAACTTCAGAAGAAAAACACACAAAAGAAAACTAGTTTCTCTGCCACAGAGCAAATAAAGCAAAAAAGTTTACTGTTATTGACTGCTATTTGCAACAAAAGCAGTTTGTCTTCATCAGCGACAGAAAAGCATGTTGACTTTCAACTGAAAATTTCATTTATAGCTGAATTTATTGTTTGAATTTTTATACCATGACATTTGAAGTGAATTGTTCTTGGCTTTAAGAGATTTTCAGTCATTAGTTAGAAGAAAAACTAATTTTCTTTTCAGAAGTTTTAATCAATCATTTAGATACTGTTTAAATTCTATCATTTTTGTACTTAAATATGTCTGTTAGGAATAGGATATGAGTGCCATGTAGGACAGATAATCTCCATTCTGCCAAGTGTCCTCTTTAACCAAAGGCTTTGCAATTTTAAATTTTCACATGATTTTTGATTCTGCTAATTACATTGACTGTCATCAAAACCATCTGACAAACAGTAATGAACTTTACAAGTATTTATCAGTCATTAAAGAACTATTATTCTGTTTTAAACCTGGGGAAGCTAAGATACATAGAAGCGTAAAGAAGTTTATAGGGTAGTGTAAGTCAGAGCTAAGACCAAAAAACCAAACCTTTTTGTAATTCTGCTTGATGATTGCTCTAATAAAGGGGATATAACCAAAGATTGTTGGTGTTACAGCATTTTAAAGTTATGAGATTACTCCTTAAATGTAGTTATTTATTGCAAAAAAAGCTTTAGGTCTCAGTAGGTGGCTTAATGTGCCATGAAGATACCATTTTGTTCTTAAAAATCCTGTTTAAAGTATTTCTTTTCCACATTCTATGACATACACAGAAAACCTTGGCAACAGCTGGTTTGCAACTGTCTGAGGCCAATTCCTATCCCACTGACCCATATCTTCTTGTCCCCTTGAACTTAGCCAGCTGACTCTGACTTGCTTTGACCATCATGCTTCATTTTTCTCCTTCAACTTCTCATATTCCCAGCTCTCTCCCTCCATCTCTTTCTTGGTATTCAATCGAACACCTTTTCAACATCAAGTAGATACAGCAGGAAGGCAGTGAACAGGATATGACGTGCCAAAGGCTGTATAATATGATATTTCATTTCCTAATTCCTTTACAGCTGATGAACAGGAGAGAGAGTCAGACTGTGATGCCTTGCCTGCTTTTGGAGCTCAGGAACATGGAATACTTTGATACGCAACCATGCAGTCTCACTTAAAGAAGTTGCTTGTGCAATCCCGTGTCATTTACACAATAAAATGTAATGATAAAATAATGAGTAATGTTTGCTAGCACACAGAGGAACACCACATACATGTTGGTATAGATTCTCTAGACTGTGATAGCAGAAATACTAGGTTTTATCTTCTGATGTCAGATTATTAGAAACTATTTCATAAATAGTTTTTATGTGAATTATTAAGAAAACCCCTCTGAAATCATATCTCACCCTGCTTTGATCTGGAGGTTGGAGCAGGGACTCCCAACATCCCTTTCCACATAAATTATCCTATAATCCAAAAAATCCCATGTTTTTCTCTTCTGAACCTGGTGGAGACCAAAGCAGGCAGTCACTTCTTTCTTTTGCATTGTTACCATGTTCACATTCCATAGGAGTAGTACTTTCTTTTACTCTACACACTTTGGATATGTATTCCTCCAAATGAAAGAAATTTTTATTTTTCTCTCCTTTTCTCCTTCCTTATTTTGCCCTCTTGTCTTATTTTACATATGATGTTTTTTATCTGTCTGTTCTAAATTCTCAGTTCTCCATCTGCAGCCCCCCTGCAGTTATTTGCTGAGTAACTTTAGTCAGTCAAAACCCCATTACTAAGACCTGTTTCATAATACCATTCAAGTCACATTTCCTTATTTCTGGTGTCCACTAAAAATTCACTTTTGTCTTTTAGCTTTTATCTTATTTACACATTTCATCATCTGATTGATCATTCTAATTTAATAATTTGTATCTTTGCTTCCACTGAAATCCCTATATAAAACAACCTCAGAGACACAGCCCATGCAGTCATTGCTTTACAGTAAATCAAATGCTGTTCAGAAACTGATTGTAATGTTCATGGAAAATTACCAGAAGATAATGAGCAAGGTGGAAACTGGTCACATTCTATTTGAATAATAAAAATAAGGTGGTATTTTCATTAGGTTCTCTCTCCTGTGTTCATTGGCTCTCTCTCTCGGATGTGGTGTCAGCATGTGTTCAAGCTTTCTGGTACTTGGGCTGTCTTTGATTTTGGTGAATTCACACCACAAGAGCTCTGAAACTTACAGTCACCACAAAACATCACTGCATTACAAAAACGAACAATAACAGCATAGTTCTCAAGGTGAGGAAGATACAGACAGGCTACAGAACCACATAATCATTAGCCCTTGGAGACAAAAATGATACCTGTAGATACACATAATTATTTCCAATTACTTTATGCTGGTCATTATAAATGAGTCAGTTGAAAGAAAATCCAACCAAAAGATAAAAATAATAAAGATAGCGACAGCACAGTCAAATTAATATATTTCTTAGTCATAGATAAACTTATGCCACTAAAGCAGTGTACCATAAAAGGTACTGTCATATGACATTAGATTCATAAATAAACTTAAAGGAAATTCTTTAAAGATCATGTATTTGACACTTTTTGTCAACAGAATTCCTGAAAAATCTGGGCCAAGTCATGATGGAAATTAAATGTTTGCTTACGCCTCCTGCTGGATCTAGAAACATAAGATACGCTGCCACTTTTCAGTAATTTCAGGATCAGTCAAAAGCCAGCTGACCTGCTCTGAGATTACCATTAATTTTTTTAAAGTGTTTATTGATTGTCATTAAATGGATTATAAAAAGCATCAGCGAATGAATAAGGATAAACATATGCAAATAAAGTTCTGGGCTGAGATGAAAACATTTTGATTAGGTTGGATATAGTGGCCTGTGGCCTTGTATCATGATATTGTTTTGTCATTAAGGTGATTATCCATCTGTGAAAACGGTGAGTCACTCTAAATTAGAAATACATTTAGCATTTACTCCTTTGTAAACTGTTTTCATCCTCACAGCAACTTCTGGATGGGACTACAGGTTTGTTTTGGTTTCTGACTCATTGATTAAACCATTAAACAACAGCGCTGTACAACACAGCCTTTAGCATCTCAAGCAGGACTGTGAACACAGATTACAGCAAGTCAGCTTCCTTCAAAAGAGAAGGAAGGCCCTTCTAGTCACTGAAGCAGACACAGTAGGGCTCTGCCTCCTGTGTCTGCCACGTGCTGATCTCAGGCACAGTGATACCTGATGGCACAATTCCCTCATGTTCCCTTTGCACTAAAGGTTTAGCAGTAAGGGCTGTGTAAACGGAGAGAAGGTGTTCTGAATATGTCTGCAGCTGCAGCACAGACACTGAGTCAAAGTAATGTCCAAAAGAGAAAAGCAGCTGAGCTCAAGTGACTAAGTCATGAAGGAAAAAAATAGTACAGCAAAACAGAGAAAACATTCAGAGCTAGTAGAATATATTAAAAAGATTTATAAAATGCTATGGACCACATGATAAAAAAAATTACTTGCAACAGACATAGCAATAATAGGCAATTAGGTACATAGTCACACTTCATCATGTGTAGCCTGTAAGTTTGGGGCGGGGGGAGTGGTGGGAAGAAATTCAAATGCCTGTATTTCATATCACGTACATTCATAAATTACTGATAAAAAAATGTAAAAGAAATTCAATAAGGCACTAGAAATCGTGCAGATGGTGCCCCACATCAGGCAAGATCAGTTATGGCTTAAGCTGATTTTAATGCCCAGTTGGAAATAAGCTTTGATGTGTAAGAAAAGTTCACGGGTTGACTCAGAACAGTTTAAGAAAGTGACTAGTGAAGGCTAGATCTGTGCAAATGTTTTTACCCATTAAGCAGCCCTAACAAAATGTGAACTTCTTGCTATTTCTGATGTGAAATATCTAGAATCTTTCTTGATCGCACTGCAGAAGTAAAGAGTGTCTTCCCTGGTGTGGAGAGAGGAGCAAAACACGAAAGAAGAATCCTAAGCTAGGTGTCACAAGCTTTGTCTCTTTTTAAAGGTGAAAACCAAATCTTCAAATTTTCACCAGTTCATAAAAATAAGATTTTAATAATTTAACAGAGAGAAATGCAATAGCCCACCTCTGCTCAAGTAATGCATTTGATTGAACAACAGTTTGGGAAAACTACAGGCTTGTCTGTTGCACCTGTTTATGGAGCATATGTAAGTGATTTAAAGAAGGAAAGAAAACATTTCCAGTGACACATTTTAAGAAAAACAAAAAATAAACTGTGAGAGTCTTTAAAAAATTTACACACAGAGCAAAAAACCTCAAACCTCTAGGGTCATAAAAATATCTTAGCACTATCTTGTTGTATTACTATTAGCTGTAATTTTCTAAATAAGTAATAAATGCTTTGGCAAAAAAACCCCAAAAAACCAAAAAAACCCCAAAGCAAACCAATATAAAAGTGTGGTCTGTTAGTCTGTTTAATTATAGATAACGCTAACAATTATATTAGTCTTTCATTGCTTCAAGTTTCTTGAACTTTTCCAGTGGTTCTGGAAAATGTGACATAACTGCTGCTTAATTGTGCTCTGCTTGAAGGAAAAATACTTTTTGAAATCAGGCTCTCTTAAGGAATACAACACACATAAGTAATTTTATGAATTTTCTCCCAAGTTATATAATAACAGCTCAGAGAACCCACATTCCATCAGAAAACTAAAAGCTATTAGTATACTCATATACTTCTATGAAAATTAAATTTACATGTATTTTGAATTTGTTGTACTAAAGCATGTTCAAATTTCATACATGCACTCAAGGGCTGACAACAGACTATTCAATGAGTTTTTTTTCCAGGAAAAATAAATCTGTGAGGAAAAAGCCCAACAACCACTCTGAGATAAACAAAGCACCAAATAAAAGAGAGGATGAAAATACAATTCTGCCCTTGATGTTTGCAGTTGGTCAGTCCCTTGATGACTGTATCTATTCTTCTGAAGAGATGCTTACTGAATTGGTGAAAATGTTTTAGCATTTAAGCATTTTTGTTTCCATCAGGCTATATCAGGGAAAATTAAATGAAGTTTGGTGCTAGTAATTATTCTTTCCTATCTACGACATTGCTGTTTATTGTTTTATTGGTAACAGACCAGGAAAAATTATCCAAACCAGCATCCTAAGGAACATGTGATTACCCCCCATACTGAGGGTTTGTTACAATACCATTCTGTGTGGTACATCATGCTTCTATGTACCTATTCAGTTTTTGTACTGAATGCTAAAACCATGGAGATTTTTATAAATTCACATGGCATGTAAAGGATAAGGAAGCAAATGTACATTGGCTGCTTAACATACCCAAGAAAAGGGTAGGCATATGGTAGCAAAGCAATAGGTGGTTTCAAAAAGAGAGTATTTCAGGCAGAAGAAATTACTTATGCTGGGAGGTTAAGGAAGTGACTATACTGATGTTAGAACTGTGGAAACATTAAATATGAATGAAATGCAGAAATAGCTTAAGGAAAGGTAGTAACAGGCTAGAAGCAAAGGATGTGACAGAAAAGAGCTCTGGGAATGAAGAACAATGGTAATAAAAGAGACAAAGAGGTAAACTGACAGAGAGGAACATTTAGGATTTGTAAATGAGCTCTGCCAAAAGAGAAAAGGAATGTTCATTGGAGTGGAGTCAGTGAGTGACAGGCAGAAGAGAAAACTTTGTGGAAAGGGCAGTATAGAAATCTACAACAAAAGAAGTTTAAAGGATTCTAGAATCAAAACCTTTTTGTCACCTCCACTCTAGATTATGAATTTCATAAAATTAAGAAAAAAGATGCAAAATAGTGAGGGAAAAGAACTATCTGAGTCAGAACAAATGGAGAAGGACAAAGACTGAAATCAGAACCTTCCATCAATGTTGACAATAATTTCCTCCTCTCAAAACAAGAATTTGGATGCCTGAGGAAGAAGCATGCAGTTACAAAGATTGGTTTTAGCCTGCAGAAGATAAAAGGACAATAATCTCAACAAAAATCACTCTCTGTTTTGCAGGACAGTACAAACAGAAGCAAGCTGTGTGCTGAAAGACATTGGATAAAAATTCCAGAGGACAAAAATTATGGGCCATGTCCTGTGCTTAAATCAAGACTGAAAAGGTGAAATTGGACCGTCAGCTGTCCAAAAATTGGACCATCAGCTGGGACCAAAAGTCCCAGTTTGGTCCATTGAAGGACTCTTAACAGCTTCAGGCATTTCTTTCTTTTGTTGCCCCTCCCCTCCCCCCCATGATATGTAACTAATTAAAAAGCTGAGCTACAAAATCCCACCCTATGTCCCTCCCACCTAATGAAGAACTCCATAATGTTCATATATTTAATGTACTTTTTTTATATAGACAATACAATAAATTGTACAGCTGATGTACAGAGAGAGATTCCATCAGACTTTTTCATACACTGAGGAGTACTTACAAGAGAATGAGATCATTTTCTTACACATGAAATAGCATACCCTTTAATAACTTTTCTTCAAGGTGGAAATTTTTGATTTTACCATTTTATATTTAGTTTTGCATTTTGGGGCAGTTATGATCATAAACTATCTTAAAATGTGTAATAGTGTATTTAAGCTCAACCACTATGAGACCAGAAAGCTAAGTAAAATGCATAAGATAAGTAATTGAAAAGGACTTGTTTGTCTGATGTAAAACAAGCTGAGTGAATTTAAATAGTCTAAATAGTCATTACAGTCTGACTGTGATGTGTTCTTTCCTCCACACTTGCTGCTGCATTTCTTGTATTATTATAATGGTTTCTAGAGCAATAAATTACAGACACAGAACCAACTGCTGAAAAGTGTAGGCAGCTCACACAGCATGATGCAAATCACGCTGTTGGATACTCTTCCTTTGTAACAACAATTCCATTAGAGCACACGTGATTCTGCCCACCATAATACAATTTTGCTACACAGCACAGTTTCTGTTGGAGCAATGGAAGATGGAATTTTCCATTGCCAAGGCCTTAATTCTGCAAAGTTATTTTGGTGCTTGAACTCTGCATGCCTATGTAGTAGCCTACTAACTGCATGTACATCAAATAAGCAAATACATAGTCAAAACCAGTTAAAAAAGGACTTGGCCACCTGAAAGCTTTTTAGCAGATTATGATAAATAAATTGGTGATTTTTCAGCCTAATTTCTTCTGAAGTGATCAAAACATCTCAAACTCCCCCCAAGAAGTAAAAATTAGCAAGCAGAAGACATAGTCCAGGTCATTGAATGAAGTAAAGGATAACAGTAACTGGTTGTCCCCTAAACCAGATTTCTCTAAATTAGGAGAAATTATTGATTCCAAAATCCTACTATGCCTATTTGAGCAAGCTAGATCTTCATATTTGTAAGTTACTGTGCACTAAGTAAATTTACATCTTCATTTGAGCCAAATATAATAAAATATAAAAGGTAAAGATATCCTTTTGCAAATGTCATTTAAGTATAATAATATCTTAAGAAAGTGGGAATCAGCATTAATTTTTGCACTACTTGAAGATAATGTTTCAAGGATTCATATGAAACAGTGTTAGAGATGTGACAAAAATGAATAATGAATACCATGCAAAATTTGGCAGCTCAATAGTAATTTTGAAACAAAAAGATGCAAACTGAGCTCACTAGTTCATCTGGAAAAGATTTTTTTTGAGAACATAAGGCTTGCAACTGTCTACAAAGCCCTTATTTTGCACTAGAGAAGGCAATATTTGTAACATCCATCGTGTGTACGTTTAAATAGGAGAGTCAGATGTAACAACCTATGTCTCAGGATGTGGGAGAAGTCACAGACCAGTAGGTAGAAAGGGATGCAGGATCTTTATTGTCCATCTTCCTGCACTGTTTGACTCCAAGTTGCACCTAGTACAGTGTACAGGTGGTTTTCTGAGGTGATAACCAGAATTCTAGTATTCACACTTCTTTCTATGAAACCAAACCATTTTCTCCTCCCATTCTCCAGAAAGCACTTGACAGTTTATACTTCTGATTTTAGCTTTGGTGCTGGTGGTTATATATTCAATTTTAAGCATTATACGTAAAGGCTCTATTCCCATCCCTCAGTGATTCATCAATTTAGATTTAATACCAGGAAAACACAGTTGAAAATATGCCTTTGTGGCATAAATAATTCTTGATCTATTCTTTTTGTTTTGCTGAGAGAATGATAATATTTTACAATACTAGTAACATTTCTATTCATCACTGAAGTAATTTAGATCTTAGCAACTCCATAGTGCTGTAGCAGAAGTATCTTCCACAGCGTCTACAAATAGTTCATCATTGTGCTGGTGGAAGGAAAGGAAAGGTGGTATTTTAAAATGAGAATTGGGGCAAAAGATATAGTAATGCATATCCTGGGAAAGACTACAGGCTGAGCCATCTACATGTTATTTTCAGTCATTCAGCAGATACCCCAGTCACTCTCTTTTCTGAGTGCTAATTTTATCCAGTATAATTTACTGATAGGTTGTCCTATTTACTGTTCTTGTCATAGCTGCCAATGTTTTAATTTTTTCTTTATTAGCAACTCCTGAAAGATACAAACCTACCAATGTTTGGTGCATCTTCATTTGCTCCTGCTTTCTGGAATTTCTGTATTACCTGCAGAGGCTTATGTTTTACCACAGTAAAAGTACTTGTTAGAACCGTCAAGAATAAAAATGACGAGATTATATTCTATATTTATTCCATATTGATTACGGTTTGTGATATATAAATGCTGTTTTGATTTTTGCTGCTTATTTTTGCAGCTCACTTATAAATTATCATGCAGTTCACCTTATCTTCTGTTAGAGACTAGGATGCCATAAATATAGCTAGAAGAGTTTATTTTTCATAAGGGAATGATAAATTTCTAAAATGGACTTTGTGGTAACACTAGGCAATAGCTAGATATGTTGTAACTTCATATGCAATACACAATAGTTGCATTTCAGTTTAAGTTCAGCTCGCTTTTGTGATACTATGTTAAATAGACATTTGACATGCAAGAAAAAAAGTCACAGAAATGTCTTGGAAAACCCTTCAAAGTGTGCTTTTCTGGAGTCATGTCCTTACAATTTATAGCATTTGAAGAGTATAAATTTAATCATTATCTACAACTGGTTTGTTTTATCAGAATAATTTTTAAATAATCCTTAAAATTACAGGGTTTACTAAAGGTTCTGAAAGCTAAAATCCTTCATCTGTGACTAAGGAACATGGACACGAGTAATTGTGATCTTTGCATTTCTCCAGTACTCATCCTGCTGTGGATCTCATAGTATAATTTATGGAAGGCTGCAGATAACTCAGTTTTTGCCAGTTGCTAACAGATTTAAAAGGTTGGTATACCATCCATAGATCAGAAGGATATAAGAAATCTTTGTTTTAACTTCAGGTTTTGCAAGGCCTAAGAGAAGTCTTACAAATATCTTCAGAGTTTCAATTAGCCACTGATAAATCTGGGGCATAGGGTGGGGACTGGGGAAGGGAAAAGGAGGCACTTTGGGGAAAGGAGTCACTCTGCAGTGCCAGCAGTGTTCAGTGTCACACAGTAGCACACCTGTACAGCACAACATAAACTGCAGCTGCTTACCACACAACACAACACTTCTCTGCTGACAAAAGAAGCAAAGCAGCCACACTTCTGGGTTAGCTATTCTGGTTTCATAGCCGCAACCAACAAATGATGAGGCTTGATGCATTAACTCTACCCTTGAGAATTTATCACTGTAGTATTTCTACATGTTAGAATGTTGGAAATGTAAACTATGAAAAAGAAATTAAAAATATATATCTATGTAAACACATTTAAATAATTTTTGAATGTCAAAAAGCAAATAAAATTATTGACAAATATCTATTATGATGAATAACTTCCACAGTTACTTTTCTTATGATTTCTTGATTTGGATAAGACAAAAATGTTGGTCTTTATTTAAAAATTAATCTTTTATAAATAAGAAAGAGAAAGATAATTAATTAATTAAAGTGAGAATAATCAATAAAACATTTAAAGGGCCATGCTTAACGCATCTCATTGTCACAAAGGCCTTTACCAATGTTCTACTATGTTTTGGAATCCTTGAAAAGAGCACTACTGCAATTTAGAGATTATGAATTTGACAAATTTATTTAAAGGGAGAAAGCAGAACTGCTTGGTTTTTTGGCATAACAAATTAAGATAATGATAAGATATTGAAGTCTTAAAAATAATTGTTTTGTTTAAATAAGAAAATTACTAAAATATTACCACCAAAACCAAGGGAGAATAAAAGGTGCAGACCCTATATTATTTATAAATGAGAAATGTTCACATTTGTGAAACAGAGATTCCTATACATAGGTTTGTCCTCTCTCAATCATCCAACACCTAGCAATAATAAAAATAATTTTTAAAGGAAAACACAGCCACAGACCTTTTTTTTTAAATTAATTTGAAATATTGTCACTAGTTAATACATGCAATTCAAATAAAAATAAATGCCTGGGACAATAATGCAGTAGCTGCCAGTGCTGCAGAAAGCAGTAAACAAAATAAACAGAATTTAAAAAGGGACAATTTCAATTTTCCCTTTGCTCTGAGGAATCCATGCAATTGCTACAAAAAGATATTAGAAAGACAGGAGGTGAGATGTTGACTTTCAGATGGAAATGCAAAAGAAAATATTTAAGAGTGCTCAGCACTGACGTACAACAATCTAGAAATGGATTAACTCACTGAGACCATATGGGCAGAAATTAACTTGAGTTCTGTATGCCAACATGAATGTAGACGGGTGATGAAAGAAACAGAAGGGTGAAGAATTACTGAAAATAACTATGACAGAGAGGTTTATAAAGCACGAGAATAACAAAAGTTCATTGTCACGTTAAGTGAAACAGTAACATTTTGCAATCCCTGTAGAAGGTATGTTTGCCTGCCACAAGACCTGGGAGAATTTCCTGCAGTGGACATGGCTCTTACTAGTGATGAAAAATCTTTCTTATATTTTTCACAGTGATCATTGATCAACAAAAAAGCTAGAGGAGACTAACAAAGCTGGAAGTTACATCATGTATCATTACTGTTTAGACAACTGGTTTGCAGTATTTAATTCAGACTCCTTAAAAGAAAGCTTCTCATGCAGGATGTCGAAGTTTGGTTTTTATAACAAAGCACAAGGCAAATAGACTGAGCTGCAGGTCACTTAGGGGTCTTTGTGCAAGTATTTACAGATGGACAATGGGCAATATCTAATAAAAACTCTTTGAAATGTCTCTTGAAGGCATAAAATTTCAGAGCATATAATGAGGTTCCTCCTTCAACTTGGCATCTTGTCTCTGAGAATATCTTTAAAACTTGAGGCCAAAAGACATGGGTTTTTTTCCTGAATTTGAGGAAGAGGATAGTCCACAGTCTTTTTAAATTTTTTTTTAAATTTATTTTGCAGTACTATTTCAGGAGGATACATTTCTCTTCTGTTTAATGCATGTTCTGGGAAGAAAAAGTGTGTCTGTTTATTCAGGGGAATTGCCATGGAGAGACAAAGGAAATAGGGAACGTAAAGGTGCTGACATGTAGTGCTTCAATGTGGTTATTGCATAGAAAAACAAGAGGGGTAAGTTCCAAGTTGTTTGTTTTGGTTTTTTTTTTTAACTTTTTCAGCCACACTGTTTTCGTTTTGAGGTTAAAATTTAAGGTTGAGGGGTTTTTTTGCCATTTTTCTGGCCCAAAAAGCCTTGAATTCTATTCTGCATAATTTTAGGAGGAGATGAAGAATTTCTAATTACACATCTCAATCCAGAAATAGCATGTGGCATCTAGTATCTGCAGTATTCTTTAAGGCAGATGTAACCCTAGAAGCCTTGCTGGACTGATTGTTGTTTTGGCCTTGGACAAAACCACAGGCTCCCTAAACATGCCTAGGAATTAGCTAGACATAACATTACTCAGTTGCCAAGATCAAGGCATTTTTTCATGCAAAGAAATATGGGCTGTCGTTATTTTAGGTCAAAAACCCAGTGTATTTGGAGTTAAGGCCCCTCCAGAGTCAGGGAGCAACTAAGAGAGGAATTTCTGAAATAGGGAATGGACACATAAGCCTAAATATTTCCTAAGGAATAATTTTCTAGACCTTGGTCTAATATTTTAATACAATATAGTTTGAGAAATATGCATCGGGAAGTGTTAGACAAAATTATGTATTCACCTACTTATACTCCATACACCTAGGATAGTAATCACACCTCTCAAAGGGCTCAGATTCAGCTCGCAAAGGTTTCTAAGATGTTAATGTTACTGGGTATCTAAAAACTTGTAGTCTCATTTGTTTAAGAAACAGATACCTCCGTAAAAATCATCATAAATATCATTCTAACTGTCTAATATTTAAGGAATTACAGTAATTTAGTTAAATTCATTTTACTCCTTCTACAGAACTGGGATGTAATTTTGAATCTCTCCCCTCTACTCAAACATCCAATTTCAGGGGACTTTCAAGAAAATTATTTCAGATTCCTATTCCTCTCCTTTATTTGTCTAAAATTGATCAACAGTTTTTATGTAATCAAAGCATGATGTAAAAATCTAACATAAAAACACAAGTTACTTATTATCAGTTATTGAAGGAAACCTTGTGAGCTTTTTAATCGATAAAGTGGCAGAATGTTGTCCAAAATCTTGCTTTATGTGGTGTCTCCTGTGCATATCAATCAACAGTTCACTGTTAACAGAAGTGTGAAAACACACAAAGCAAAGATAATTTCAGGTGACAGATTTCTCACTTCAGGGCTGCATATAAAAAATTTAACAATTCTTAGGTAAGCATTTATCCTAAAAAGCACTTTCCTGTGTAAAGGCTATGCCTTAAAAGGAATTTTTAGATCCATATTGTGCGTGCATTTTACAACTGTCATAATTTTATAATATTTGATATCACTCATCATACTTATTTGCACCTAAAGTTTGTGTCTTCTTAAACACATGATAACATGCTCCATATTCATATTATTTCTCCTTTGCATTAAATATTTCCATTACTCACTGCAGCCCCAAATATTTAATCTAATAGGAAATATTCTAAACTTTGAACCAGATTAAACAGTTCATATACAGCTATAAAGAATAAACTGATATTGTTTCCTCTTGTTATTTTAACAACAGTATTTATTCCACTTCTGAAAGTATCAAGTTTCAATTCAAATTCAAATTCTAATTTTAAACCAAAATATAAACAGAACTAAAAGGCTGATCCTTTAACCACACATTTGCAAGGACATACTTAGCCCATAGGATGTGTATCCTCTGGTGAAGGAGCCTTAGTTTTTCAATTTGTGTTACTGATTACAGGGAACATATGCCCAGTGTGTTTCTTTCTACCAATTAGTTACCCATGCAAGGACCTTCCGTACGCCATGGCTGCTTGATTTCCCTAAAAGCCTTTGACAAGGGGTTTTCGTTGAAAGCCTTTTGGAAATACATATATACACTATTCACCAGATGATACTTACCCAATCAAAAGACACTTACCCACATACTTGGATTTTTTTAACTTACATTTAATTTTAAAAAATAGACTTATTTAGCAAAAAAGGCTGTTCACTGATAAAACTACCGTGCTTTGTAGTAATGATCTGTAAAACATCTGTTTTAAATTTACATGCATCATACATAAAAAAAAAAAAAAATTTGGTTTAACTATCAGCTCTAATAGAGGTGTGAATTTAAAAGTAATACACTAGTCATTGTCTGGAAGTGACTATAAGTAGCTTTTAAACTAATGCTAACTTTAGAATAGTGTGGGAAATCTCATCATTATTTTGGTTAGGGAAGAATAAGCTTTTAGTATGCAAATTTATAAGAAAAACATTTTGAAGAATTGCATCAGGTTAGAGATGTAAATGAGGCCTAAAATGTCTCATTAGGTTTTGAATTGCCCTTATCTTTTGTTGCCATTTTTTTCTTTTTGTTTTCTAAGCATTATAAATCTTGTGGGCTTTGGGGGTAATTTTCTTGCTTGACTAAACCAGCAAGGGTTTTTCCAACAATGAATTATGAAATGCTTCTCCAAACTCAATTCTGCATGAAAATACGTATTGAGTAGACTAGAACTATGTAGTTTTATTTATTGAGTGTTTCTCGGGTTTGTCGCCTAACATTTTTGATTTTATTTCAAATGACTCAAGCAAATTCTGTAATACATTTGGTATTATTAATAATTTATGTTTAAATTGAATCCAGATATCTAACGCTTAATACAATGAAATATACATACAATTTATCTCTATTGAGAAAGAGACATCTAAAAATTTGTAATGTGAGACTTCTTTATTGTAAAATGTTTGGTTGGTAAGCAAATTATTTAAGCTCCTGTTTTAAACAAAAAAACCTCAAAAAAACTTGCTAAATGTATCAGCTCACTCATAATGTGACTTACTGTCCATAATCCTTTTCTCTGTTAACTTTTTACCAAAATAAAATATTTCATTGCCATGTCCTAATGTTGGTGTGAATGTACTTTCGTCTATTTCAAATTATTATGCTGACTTCTACTTTAATAACTTGTAATTTTGAATAGGCTCCATTATTGAAGTGATATCCTGAGGTATTTATTACTTATCCTTATTATTCAAAACAACTATGCTTAGGACAGTTTATAAACAAATTAAGGAATATGCACTTATTTCTACTATTGATAATCTGCTAGACAAATTGAACTACTTTGAACTAAATGCAGGATGATACCACAATAGGAAAGGGCTTATTATGTTTCTTTTATTTTGTGTTTAGGGTTCTATGAAACAGTGTTTACAAGATAACTCCAGACCCTTAGATGACATGACTGCAATATGGCAAATTACTTGATGCATTTCCTTGCAGGGGTAAGAGGTTACCCATATTATTGCAATTTGCAGAATGAGAGCTTAAGACATATTGCCTAAACTGAATTAAACGGAGCATTCCTTCAAATGAAGGCTTCATAAGCCAATTGCACCACAGCTCCATTATTGAAGAGTTCCAATGGTTCTAATTACTTGTAGCTTTGTATTTACATGTTATGTACATACATATGTGCATTTTCCAGTGACAAACACACACACATATGTAACACGTCAGTAAATTATCTTTCTCAAATATTTAACCCACATTCCTCTTGTCCTTAAATGAAATCACTCCACTATGTGAGCTGATTCAGATGTTTAATGTAAATATTTTTCCTTATTTAGATAGCAGTGGCCAGCTATTTAATAGGTTGGATTTTGGTGCAATTTTTTTTTAGAGGTACTAATCTTGTTTCTTCAGCAAGCAGAAGCTTTCTCATTGATATAAGAGTGTCAGTGGATTTAAGTTTGTTCCCTTTTTTCTTCTTCTCCTCCAGCTTAGCAAATAACTTGGAGACTTAAATGAAAAATAGATATGAGAGATTACAGTTACTTCTATAACTCTGGCTAAGTGATAAGAAATTAATTCTTTTTTCTTTAGCTAATTGCCCACTTCCAAGGAAAATTCTTTCCCCATGAAATCTTTGCCGGGGGACCATGGTATAGTAGAAATCTAAGAAACGTACATACTTTAAAGTCATCTATATTGAGAATGTCTGAACAATTTTTGAAGAGTAAAATCATATGATCGTATAAAATTTTGCAGTTTATTGCCTGGAATATGCTGTGCCACTCTTAGGTACTACATCTAGAGAGTCTGTGCTTGTTGCTTGGCTATAATGGAAAATGAAATTTTAAGAATATATATTAATCCTTTAATGGTGTTGGAGTTAGAGTGGTTAATGTGAAAACAATCAATACATACTCTGAACTAGAACAGAAGACATAAAATTACGGCCTTGCACTCTCTAACATTTACTTCTGTTCATAATCATATTGCATTGCAGAGATATGAAAAGAAAGTGGGAAATCTTGTAATGTATGTTTAAAAATGGTCCTCTGAAAACTTTTTAATACTATTTGAAAGAAATCCATACATATTCCTACTTTCAATCTTTCCATTCTCTCTCTGATCCTGCTGTTGAGAGGGATGAGCAAGCAGCTGAATGGTACTTAGTTGCTAGCTGAGGTTAAACCATGGCACTGGAACATATATACACAGAATTACATACAAATACATAGATATACATATAATTAGTATATCTCCTAACCACAAAAATATTTTTCTTAAGATAAACTTTTAGTGATACTTTTGAAGCATTCAGTATAGACAGTGTCTTCAGCATATGGAGACCTTCTTTATCTTTCTGTTGCAAAATCAACTGCTGTTGTTAAAAGACTGCTAAATATATACATTTTTGTCACAACCTACCACTGGATATTCTAATTTATCTTACAAAGAATGTTGTAGGAGCCTTTTGTTAGGTAGTGTCCAATCTTATTTTCAGATTTCTTTTTCTCTTCATGAGACTGACCTGGCAAGGTCCTACTTCCTACTAAGAGATGTTCTGCATGTCAAAATACCACTGGCTACAATGAAAGTTGATTTTTAGCGGTATGCCTGAATAGGCATATTTCAAAATACAGGCTGCAAACCAATATCCTTTGCAGTGCACATACTTCATATGCTTGCCTCCAGTGCATCCTTTTATATATTAAAACTAAGTTATATTTTATGCTTTAAATTAGAGGTTAGAAGCATAGTATACTTTTTGGGGATCTGAAAAAGCAGTGAACATTCATTAATTGGGGGAGGGAGTATTGAAAATGATAATTTACTTTATATTATTATTATATATTTTTAAAAATTCAAATAATAATATTAAGCTTTCACAATGAATCTCAAAAATTATTGATAACTATTTCAATGTTTCAGCTTGATACATGAAACAGCACAGAAATCAGAAAATAATTAGAAGTGAAATTCTACTTTGCTGATTAGACTACTATATATACATCTATATATCTCCAGAAGAACACGTATTTTCACAAAGAGGACAATGACTTAGGATCTATGATTCCAAAGCCACACACCACAATATGCTTTGGGACCAGAAGGTAAAGACAAAGGTCTGTAGGCTGCTCAGGTAAGGATGTGACAATCTGAAGGAGACATGTTAGCCTGCCAAACACCAGCTGCAGAGCAAGTGGTAGCTGCTCCTCCAGCCATATACAGAATGCTTTCCTCTGCTTTTGCCCCCTATTTCCCACTGAATGCCTGTCCTGGTTCCGGAAAGGACAGGGTTAATCATTACAATTGCTGGGAGGGGGCATGGCTAGGACCCAGAGGTTATTCTATATCACCTCATATCATTGCTGGAGGCGGAGGAAAGGGACTTTCTTGTGAGGAGAAGGGGTTCTTGTCCAGTAGAGTAAACGTGGCAGAGGGAGCTGTCTGGTGTTTTGTGTCGTCCTGGGCTACCCAAATGAATCTGTTCTTTCTTGTACCCTCTGTCATTAGTACTGTTGCTGTTACTGTGTGTTTCCTTGTGTCATTGCTGTTTCCAATAAATTGTTCTTATCTCAACCTGTGATCTTTACCTTCTGGACCTCCAACTCTCCTCTCCAGCCTGCCACAGGGGGAAGGGGGAAGGGAAAGCAGGGAGCTACAGAGTGGCGCATGGTTTGAAGAGTGTCAGTGACTCTTCAAACAGGGACACTGGATGGGGGAGTACCATTCCTAAACCACAACAATTCTCACTATGTGCTGGATAGAGAAAGACGCCTGCAATCAAAGGAAAATGTTCTTTATTGCCATTAAAGTTTACATAATACAAAAATAGAAACAGGACAGGCTAGGAGAGAACACTCACTAGTGGTGAGTTCATGTTTACTTTGTCAAGGTTAATGATAACAACATGAATTCTGGAGTTAGTGATAATGTATTCTCAGCTATAGGCTCTTACCCCTAGACTTTAGGCTGCCTGTACTTTCCACAAGGCCTAAATACTGAGAACTTCAGATTGTATTAGTCATTGTCTTGTCCCATCTGTTTTTTGGGGTGAATAAAACACTACTATGTATTAATTTCAGATTAGGGAAAGACTTCATGTAATTTCTGACCAACAGAATTGCTTTTGTAGAGACAACACACATATATAGATACACTAATTAATTCAGAAGTGGAGCTCACTGTGCATCTGTAGGAAATGAATCACTTAGAGTAATCACAGAAAATATAGTGAGTATCCTCTATTTTGGATAATAAGAAGCAGACATACATATGAAGGATCCTTCAGGTTGATATGTTAATTATACTGAACATTCCTTGATGCCTGCTGTTTCAGTATTGCTACAGAAGCATGTGAACCTGTTCACAACAATCACACTTCACAGTCTTTGTTCTTGATATCCTCAAGGTCTGCCATGTTAAGCCATGTTAATAACTTGTCACAAGAAATCTACTTAAAGGAAGTCTCAGACCCATGTGCTTATTAGAATTGCTGCTTGACTGGTTCCAATCCATTTTTTCTACGTCCTCAGTAGTACTCATCATTTTCAAGCCATCAGGTAGAGGGGAAGAATTTACTTCTCTTACTCAAAAATTCATTATATCCTAATCTTCCAACAAAACCAAATATTTGACACTTTTACTAACTGCATCTACGTGTCTTTCAAATTATTTTAAAATCCAAATCTTAGGCTTATTTACAGTTTCCATCTTTATGTCTTAAAAGACAAAGCTCTTTAATTTTCCTTATTTTTGAAAATCAAACCTTGGAAAATATAAAGGGTTGTTTTCAATTTAACGCAATGTAATTTTAGTAAAGTATGTTAGGAAGTGGTATAGATATCAACCAGTATTTGCAGTCACAGTGATTATTTTTACAAGCTACCTTGTTTTGATGTGGACCAAACATATGGAAGTCACTGAAGGGATTTTATTCCCATATTGTCATAGGAAAATGTTTTGCAATTTTTAGTAACATTCACATTTGAATTTAACTACCAGCTAAATAAAAATACTTAGCTCTAACAGAGTGAAAAAAATATTTACTATAGTCACCAAAAATTCTCTAGTAATTTAGATATTCAAAATCCAGTCCCGATTGTTTCGACTGACCACGTTTACCTAAAGTGGTATCTTCAGCCTACCAAAATCAGCACAGAAGGACTACCACAGAAATAGATATCTATCTGTGCATACCAGTAATCATACACTTTTCTCTTACTTACAAATTTTGACCAATTTGTATAATCACTAATATTGTAAGGAAACACTGTTCTTGGTATTTTTGTGTTAAATCAGACAATAAATCTGGTTCCCATTTAACAAAAGCAGTCTAAGTGTAAGAATCAGGATCACTAAATAGTTTTTTTTAATGCGGAACACAATAGGAAAAGCATCTTTTGAGATAAACACTCTGGCTGAAATCACTGTTATTCAAGACAGCCTAAAGAAGGCAGACAAATATTCAGAGACAGCAACCAGAGGACATATGTAGTTAGACATGAGTCAGTTGTGGTGAAGGATTATAGTGAACAGGTGTTAATTTGCTAACATATAGGTAAATCAGCATGGATTTTCTTCATCTATGGATTTTATTCTTTTATCTGTTCTATTTAGCTGTTGTAAAAACTAGTCAAAAGTTTTACTAGTTAGATGGGGGAAAGAAGAGTGAATTTTGCTACAAGAAGATAAGTGGAGTATTCTTATAAAATGTGAGAAATACTCAATTTATTAAAAAAACCCAAAGCAAGCCAAAACAAAAGACCCCACAAAAACCAAAGCCAAACTGATCTGTATGCTTTAAGGACATAGGAGCTACAAGCAGTGGGATTTATTCCCTTTTGCCTTCCCCTCTGTGTTTTTCTCAGTGGCAGTACATTACCTATGCTCCAAAAACCAGCAGGAATTTTAAGTTCAACTACAATTTTGCCCTCACAACACGACAAAAATGCTACCTGAACCAGATCCATAACATCTCACATAAGGTCAAGGATATTCATACATAACAAGCTTTCTTGAAGGGGGCTAGTTTGATGTTGTCTAATGTACCTGCTCAAAACAGAGATTCTGAAACAAGATATCAAATTGATCACTAAGTCAGTAGAAGCTGGACCTTGTAAAGCAAGAGCACAGTCTCTCAGGAAAAGAGTTTGACTGTTGCATTCGTAAGCACCCCTTGCTGGCCACAGTCAGTCAAGAACTTGTCACTAGCTGTAAATGTGCTATGCTTTTACTGACACCATCTCCAGCTGGGGAAAAAATATACTGATGGCCATTCTCAAAGGATGAGATGTTTTAAAAATATTTGTGAAAATAAATAGAGAATACTACTAACTTTCTGATGTAAAGTGCCAAGTGTTTCAAAAGGGAATGCAGTTTCAGATCATATTACTAATGTTTCTTTTCCTAACATTTTGACAGACCCTTTGAAACCAGGAGATAAAACTCATAAGATTTATTATAAACAATAGCATCTGAAGTCACAACAGAGGAAGTAGCAACATTACACAGAAATAGGAAATAGGGAAATAAATGAGATTCTGATCTCATTAATTGACTAGATGAGAAACCAAGAAAAATATTGGGGAAAATGAAGTGTTGTTCAGGTAGAAATTAGATATTCAGAGCCAAGACAGCTATGCATAAGAATCATATCTCATTCCATAGACTGAATGCAAGAAACAGCAAGCACCTACAGTTCTGCTGCCCTGTGTGACCCTAGGAACTCCTAACTCACCAGAGTGGAGCATCTCAGTTCACATTTCTAAGGACACTACTGTCAAGTGAGCATTTCATTTCTATGGAAAGGAGCCCTGGTTGCCTGAGCCTCCACCGCAAAATGGTTATGCTTTCTGTATATAAAATAAAAAGAGAAAATAAAAAAGTACCTCAAAAAGGATTTCAGTGTTTTTCCCTTAATTATTCCTGAATCCTGTGGTAGAGCCAGCATAGCAGTGGACTCAAGCAACTAGCATTTCCTTCCAAACTTTTATAACTGGCTGTTACAGCAATGCATTTCTCTGGTCCAGCTTTTTCATTTTTCTTACCATTGGAAATTAAATTTTTTTTCTAATCTGTGGTATATTTTTACGATTCTCCTTGAGATAACGTAGCATATGTAATAAAAGTATTTTCAAAAAAGCAGCAGAATGTAAAAATTTGCATACAAGAATGGCTTCACTTGTTTCCAAAATCATAATTTTACATGCTTGGCAGTCCTGGTAACTGCAAAACTGTTTCCTCGTATTTAGGAGAAATAGAGTTTCACCTTTAGTAAAAGAAAAGAACCTTTAAAATCCTTTATTGTAGAAGTGTGACAGTATAAACTAATTTAAAGGGCAGGGTGGGGAGGATGTGGAAATCTCCCTGTCCGAAAGATGAAAAAACACACCCAAAATATCTTACTTTGTATATGTCATAGTTTCCTCTAGTTGAGGAAAATGAATCTGTCTAGGAAAATGTCCTTTTGGCTTTGAATATCACTTTAGAAATTTAGGGAAACAGAGGTAGTGAAAGATTTTGATTATTACTGACTTATTCAATGCTGCTGATTAGGTTGGAATACAGTCTTCTCGTTAGCATGAGAACAAGACTTCCATAGTGGTATCAGGACTTAAGAAGCTTTACTGTTCTAACAGACTGAGTAATAGGTGAGGTTTTTTATGAAAACAGTGTTCTTACTACAGTGCCTGGTTTGACTGCTGTTATCCCAGTATAACTATTTTTTATACTGATTTAAATTCAAACACAAGAGTGAAAACTATGATAAACTTCACTGGAAATCTATACAGCATCGCAAATGGAATTCAAATATAAATACTCCTATGGCTACAACTAACTGCTACAACTTTATACTGTATATAAGCTTGAGGAAAAGATTGAAGAACAGGAGAATTGATTCATCTTCAGTGATGATTGTTTTCCTAGGCTCTGGTCAAACTCTACATATCAACAGAAAAGATACAATTGCCAGAGAAGATTTAATAAAACATGAGCATATTTGCGCACATATCATCACCCACAAACATTGTACATAACATTGTAGATATTTGTGTGTGTATGTGTGCTCATCTATAGGTCAATAAAAAGAGAGATAGGAAATAGTAAGGATGTAAACATCGGTTCTAATTAGGATGTTTACCCAAAAAAATCATTCAATTCTTCACGTTGTAGGTTTTAAGTGTAACTTAAATGCTTATAACGGTACTACTGTGATGGGTAAGAACCTTTTGTGGCTATTTATCTACCTTACAGCACCTAATATCCATGTAACACTGGTGTTTCAGATACAGTACAGGCTCATGATGCTACTATAAACAATGAATGTATAGCTTCAGTGAAATCCACATAAAATTAAAACAGGACATAGTACAATATAGCTAAATTTTGAGTCATTCTAACTCATATTACTATACTTCTCCAAAGGTATCCCTATAGCTTAGAACTATTAAGAATATTTTTATTTGTTTGTTTTTAGTGGAAGAGAGAGTCCAGTCACTAATCTGATAAACCAGTTTAAGTCTACATATTTATAACAAATTTTGCTCTTCGTTTGACATTATAAACCATGTTTTGGATGTGACCACAAAGGCAGGGAATAAGCTTTCTGTAATAGCTCCCAACAGGTTAGAGAAATGACAAATGGACTTGTTTTCCAAGCAAAAAGGCTAATTTTCCTTTTCTAGGAAAGTACTGAGGTTGAAACAAAATGATCTTAAAACTTTACTGCCAAAGGAAGATGAAATTGTTCATCTAAACTAGGCTTAAAATACGTTTGATCAAGGGTTGGAAGCATGACTTCATGTGAATCAGTGAATTTTGCAAATTAGTTTTTTACTTTGTAATCACCGAACAACATAAATAAAGAATTACTAAAAGAATGTTATGATTTTTTTTTGAGCTATACTTTATGTTACACTCTTAAATGTAGGAGGAAATTTTCAGTAGTATAACATTTGATATCACATTGTACCTCAGCTGAATAAAGAAAATATTTTGTATGAGGTTAATAGAGTTTTAAGAGCGTTTTCAAGAGACTGTTAGAACAGTAAGATCTATTATCTGTTACCTTCAGTATTTTGGTAGCAAGAGGCTGGAGACAATGGATATTACAAAAGTTTTAGTTCATGGTAGATTTAAAAAAATGCAATAAATTTTTTTTAGTAGAATTGTGGAAGTGAGACGCTAGAGACCATTACCTAAATGAAGAATCAAAAACAAATAGATCATAAAACAATATATTGCTCCTATGAACAACTAAATCTTCAACCTCTGTATGGTATGACTGCAAATTTATCCTAAACAAGCATGGATGAACATCTACTACCTATATTTACTTGGAAAATTAAGTACATATTGCTACCTCAGGCAGTAATTGTTGCCTGAATGTGCAAAAAAAAAAAAAAAAAATCTTAAACATACCATTTATAAACCTGCACCATGGAGTATGGTAAAAAAAAAATATTATGACTGAAATTAGTTTTTGGCAAAGGAGGTAGAACTGTGCCTTCAATCTAAAATAACTGAATTTACAGCTTAGCTGATTGAATCTAGCATTTTAACATCATTTTGCAGGTTGAAGAATTGCAAGACTGGCAACCTTTTGGGTATTTTGATCACTAGCACACAAGCATGTAACATACTTTGTGTTCAAGGGGAACCTTCATCCAGGATGCAAAGCTGGTGCTGAATTATAATCACCTTCAAAAAGATTGCAAGCCTGTGGGTATAAAGCTTTGCACTCACCAAGCTCAACCAGAAAGATTTATGCAATCTGCTCTGGGACCTGACACTTATTCATACAGTAGATCTGATAAGTGCATTCTGAGACCTTGAAGTTTATTCTCATCACAAGTTTTGCATTTAAGGACTCAACCAGTAGACCTTTTTTAGTGCTGATCAAAAGCACTTCATTATGAGCTCAAGCAAAATCACTGCACAACCAAACATTAAAGGAAAAAAGGAAAGGGAAAAGGAAACAGGAAAAGGAAAGGGAAAAATCATGTATGTCTAAAAATAAAAGTGAGTCTTTAAAGTCTAATAATCTCCAATATTTTAGGCAGCAGTCAACTTTTTGCTGTCTTTGCCCTTGCTTATCTGGAAATAGTTTGTCAGATATGCTTGCTTTCCAGTCTCAGCCTACATAAATGACAGAAGACATCTGAATCAAAACACAATAAACTATATTTTTCTTAACTTTATGGCATCCATTGTATCAGAAAGCTAAATAAGCACAAACCAGTATTTGTCCAAACATAATATAGGTGAACAATGTAATAAGTTAAAGAAAATATTTTACTGATCATTTTCAGTTAACCAGTCATCCAGACCATACTGAACTGCATTTGATTCAGTATTGACCCATGGGATACACCTGGGGTTATTGGTCTCCAACCTGACTTCATGCCACTAGCCACAACCCTCTGGGCTTGACCAGTCCCCTATTTTTAAGCCCACCTCACTGTCTGCTCATCCAGCTCATACCTCCACCGCTTCTCTATGAAAATATTATGGGATACAGTGTTGAAAAACTTACTGAAATCAAAACAGACAAAATCCGCTCCTCTCCCTTCATCTACCAAGCCAGACACTCCATCACAGAAGGTTATCAGGCTGGTAATGACTGACTTCCCCTTGTGAATTAATGCTGACTTGCAATGACATCAGCTGCCTCCATCAGCTTTAACAGATGCACCCCAGCATCTGCTCATGGATTTATGTATGTCCAGATTATTTAAGTATTCCCTAAACTGATACTCCTCCACTAAAGGTATGCCTTTCCTGCTCCAGACCTACCCCCTGGTTCCCAGCAGGTACTTCTGAAGGCTCTTTTACAAGTAAAGACTGAGGCAAAGAAGGCATTCAGTGCTTCAGCCTTTTCCATACCCTCTATCACCTGTGCCCCTGCCCCAACCATCATCTGGCTCCTGATTTCTCTTGTCTTCCTTTTGCTGCTTGTGCACCTGTAGAAGCCCTTCCATGGCATTTGACATCCTTAACCAGATTCCACTCCAGCATAAACAATAGCTGTGATGTTTCAGGTTTCATAAATCTTAATATCATAGGTATATCTATCTATTCCAGAATTATAGATTTTTTTCCCTTGTGGTCACATCAAACAAGATAAATTCTGTAGAACTGTGGACTGTTCCGATTAATGCAATTTACACAGATGATCATATGCTCAAGTTCACTTCCGTGCACTTTTTAGACAGGTCTGAAAAATCTGTTCAAAAAGCAAAATAAATCTATTGCTAAGGTATGAAATGTATCATGGAAAGTTTTCACTGCTCTGAGCCATAAACTCAGAATGCTGATTTATTTTAAGTGAAGTCTTGAGCTTTTCCACTACCTCTTAAATTGCAATTTTTCCCAGAGCAAAAGTCATTTCTCACCCCTATTTTCATGATTTCTTGTTGCTTTTTATGAAAGAAGAAAATCTGTGAGCAATATCAGCTAATTTTTAGAGATAGAGAATAACATTTTAGTGGTAACTTCCAGCAGAGTCTGCCAAGAGTGTAGGAATTCAAAACAACTACAAAATCTCAATCTTATATAACAATGCAAGTCAGTAGCCATTAAGTTAGCTCAATACTCTAATTCAGTCATCAAGTTCAAATATTCATTATTTCTGTCAAGTGCTTATTTTGAAAGATATTTTCCCCTCTTTGTTCTCCAGTGCTTGTATTCCATGCTTTTTTTCTTTGAAGTTCACTGAAGACTGCTACTTGTTATTATAGTATGGAGGATGGCCATTTGAAAGAAACACATTTTGATAAATAACCTCTTGAATTAGTCCTATATACTAATACCTACAGATTTATACTACGTATTTATAATTCTTTTAAAAAAATCTTCATCCTTAGAAAAGTTTGCCATGGGTAAAGAAAGCAACTAAGCAGTTGGTCGGTAATACCTCATTTTGCCTTGAAATCTAGCAGACTGGCTTAGTGTGTGCTTTATTTGGAGTTATTTTGGGTACCAAACAAAATATATGTGCTTTAGTGGCAGCCAAAATTACTGTTTTGTCACCATGGTAATATCTTGTATACCAGTATTAACAACAAATACCACTTAAATACAGTTTTTTTTTCTGCTGGAAGTTAAATGATTACAGTGATAACCAGTTATCACATTTACTGTTATTCTTGACTTGTATCAGGTGTATTACATGACAATTCCTTTTAGCATATCTTTGAGATCACAGAACAGAAATCAACAGTCATTTGTCACTAAGTCAAAAAATGATGCCTCCATTTTGAAAAGGAATGTCCAGTTTTAAATACATCAGCTGTTTAAAGTAAAAAAGCTATTAGCTGCACAAATCCCTAGAAGAAATCAGTAGTAACCAGAAATTTAGATTAATATAATAAAAAAAAGTAATCAGAACAAATACAAAGCCAAACAAGAACAGCTGCCCCACAAAGAACTAAAAAACCCACATGAAAATGCACAAACAAAAAATGCCAAACACCTGAAGAACAGAGGAAATGAGGAAAATTGTGCTAAACAAACAACCTAAAAAAAAAAAAAAAAAACCAAAAAAGGTCTTAATGAATGTTAATTTTAGTCATACCTTTGAATTAAATTCAAATTTGAGCTGTGTGTGTTTTGGGATTATATGTTTGTGCAAATAAACTCAAGGACTGCCTCTCCTTCAATTTCCAGAAAGAGACTGTGTTGCATAAAAAGGAGCAACATTCATTTTCTAGTGCTAAGTCATTATTTCTAGCTGATGACTTCTTCTATTTGATTATTTGATTACGTTATCTTGTTTGTGACAACAAGAAAGTACATCTTGATTAGTATTTATTAGGGATGAATGATTAACAGGTTAGACAAAAGTTGCCTTTTGCCAATCATCATTTTGAAGACATGATCATTTACGGAGATAAGGAAAACCAGACTTTCAGGGACAAAGCAGCATTTTTATTCAGCTCAGTAGGATAATAGCTGCAAAAAAAGCTGCTGAACCAACTGAAAAGTTCATGGTCATTAAAAATTGTTCTTGTATTCCACGCTCTTCGGTACTGTGTTAGCACTGAGCCCATCTGAAGGCATGTAACATTTCCTAAAATGGCAGCAAAACACAACCTGGATAATTTGCTTCCTTTTTAAAGTGTTCCATGGCTCAGAGAAGAATCATAGCAATAGTACAGCTAATGGAAGGGCAGACAGTTGCAGTATGGAAGCTGGGAAAGAAAAAGCAAGTGAGGGAGAAAAGCAAGAAGAGAGAAGAGTGATGTCCCCTCCTTTTTGGGAGAGAGAACCTGTAGGTGGGAAAAAACACAGGCACCTGCCTCACATGCACCATTTTAAAGTTCTGTCAAACACATACTTATTTAACTCACGTAATGAAAACACCTATATTTAAACATTAGGTTTTCCAATAAATACCACTATTGGAATAACCACATTTTTATAAGTGGTGGGCTACTAGGCAAGTCTCCAGGAAAAAATCTGATGAATTTGAAGAGATACATGTAAAATCCACCCCTGAAATGTTTTAAATATTTTAAATCCAGAACTTCATGTTGATAGGGCCAAAGTAAACTGTTCAGAATCAATCACACCTTAGTGTGGCTGAATATAGTCTGAGGAACTGTAAAACTTGTTTACAGTTCATAACACTTAGGTTGAACATAAGACCCCTCCCTATTTTTCTAAAAATACCTTTACTTTCCTAGCTTCTTTAGTTTATGCCAGCCTAGACAAGTTTGTAATTCGGAGATGAGGAGAATTATTTTAAACAGAGAACAGATCACAGCCAAAATGTGACAAATTGTCTTGGATTACAACTTCAGATCCTCAAAAACAAAACAATGACATAATTATTTAGGAGGTCAATTTATAGTTAAATGCAGTTTACTACCTTTGAAGAATCCAATATGAGTCATTCTTTCTCCTTCCTAGTGAAAATGATAAAACTCTTTAATTGAGATCTTTGTCAGGAGATGAAATTCATGAAGAGAGGGAAGGTGAAGGAGTATCTTAAAGCTACTCATTGATCTCCACAGTGTGTTACAAATCTTAAAAGATACTTTGATTTAAAAAAAATCACTATGCCATTGAAAAGGCACATTTCTGTATTCCTATGATTACCATTTTTACATAATCATATAGATCTGTGGGGTTTTGTCTTTGCATATCCTGCGTTTAATTCCTCATGTAATTAATTTGCAATGATACAAAGAAGCATTATCTTTTTATGAAATGTACAAAAGTTAGTAGATGAATTTCAGAGAGTAAACGAATAACCTACAAAAAAAACCCAAATAGAACTGTAATGAAGAGAAAAATAATTAAGTTATGAAAAGAAAAAGAATGAAGTTGATGCTTGATAATCAGTCTTTTAAGAAATCTGACAACATGGCAATGCTATCATTTTTTCTGTGTCTTTTTAAAGTGACTTGTGGGACAAGGATCTAACAAACAATAATGTGTGGGGGTGTCTGTGTACAGATATATATATTCCTAAAGATAAACATATCTATTTACAAGTCTCAATGAAACTTCCAATGTCTGAAAACCACCAGAAATTATTAAACACAGTTTCCAGAACAATCTGTGAATTACAAAAATGGCAGTGGCTGAGAACATATGATTATATTCTGTAGAAGTCCTAGGATTACATACTAAGCGGATCTGTGGTTATTTAAATGTCTCAGAGCAGAGGCAATGAGATCAAGTAGCTGATCAAATCCTTTGATTGAGGGTACACCACTTAGGCACGAATGACCAACCACGACAGAGATTATTTTGCTGATAATTCTGTAGAAGGAAATATGGGGTTACAGAGGATCACACATTCACACAAGTCAAAATATATTTTACTGCTATGAAAAATGCAGATTGGGAACTATAATAAAAAGTAGCTTGCAAGACATTTGAAATCAGACTTTCATTCTCTCTGTCACTGGGAACACACCAGGTGCTTACTGGGTGCAATTTTAGGAATGCAGCTTTGAAGAAGATGCAACTCAAAAAACTATAGGAAGCATGGATTTAGGAAAACAGACTGATAAAGGATACATGAATGAGGGGAAAAGAAATATTCTTCATATTCTTGTTGAACAGGGTAGGATTTATTGAATTTAAACTGCAACAAGAAAGGCTCAAATTATATGCTATCAAAAAGCCTTCAAACTATGATTATAGAAAGGCATCATAAAAATTTGTCTGAGGAGGTTAGAGGTCTTTAGAAGCAGGTTAAAAAATGTTTGACAGGAACGACATAAGCAGAGCAGATTCTGCCTTTGGCAGAAGATTAAATGACCTCTTGAGATATCTTCAGGCCCTGCTTTCTAAGATTTATACAGCACCTAGAAAGTGAATAGAAAGTTTTTACGATCACCTTAGAAAAGTAAATTAAAGGAAACTGAAGACATGGAATCCTTGATAATAAGTACAGAAAAAAAAAAAAAAAAAAAGAAAAAAGAAAAGGAAGAAAAAAGAAAAAAAAAGGTAGAAAACCCAATAGAAGTATAAGGGTTACCTCAACAATTACTGTATTTTCTGTGATGATAAAAGGAGTTATACTGTATTACTATAACAGACATTGAACAGAAGAAAGAGAATATTAGCATGTAGAATGCAAAATTAATTAAACAAAAGATGTGGTATCTTGGAAGCTAAGTTTACTAGAATTGCTACCTCCACCTATGGCTCTGGAACCACATGAAAAAGTTAGACTACTTCAATAAATAATATTTTGCTGAAACTTCAGAAATACTGTATCAGGATTGAAGCAGACATTGAACTCTGTCTTGTCAAGAAGGGTTGAGAGAGAGAGAGAGACAGTGAGAGAGAGAGAGAGAGAGAAAGGAAGTGAACACAGTTTAGGTAATCTCGTTTAAGGGACGACAGAGCAAAGACAATGGAAAAAAGAAATGTGCATACTTTGGCACAGCTACTGTATAGAAAACATGGTTTTCTGTTTTGCATTGCAACAGTGAATTGTTTTACAATTCTCTCTTGAGATAAAAGTTCCATGGGGAGTTGTGGAGAATGTAGTCTAATTTATTTTAATGATCAGAGCAGTCAATTAAGTGCCTGCACTTACAAGAGAAGGACTTTTTATGTCTGGTCATTTTCTTCATAAAGATTTCTCTAAACATTGGATGACTGCATTTGGGAAATGTGAGTAGCCATTATTCTCTTAATGACTAGGAAATTCCATACAAGTATTGCTATTATTTGTCCTTCAAAATAAGACTCCTTCTTATTGAATCCTATGATTTTTTTTACAAAATCCCTGTATTTTGTCCCAGACTTTGCAAACTAGATAGTATAAACAAGTTCTTCTTAAGTAGCTATAATCTGTAGAAACAGGAAAACATATTGCTGAAAAATAAAAAAAAAAAAAAAAGTGCAAATGTTAGTTTTCATTCCAAATGCCTGGAATGGATCCATTTTTAAAGACTTGTTCACATTTTTCTCCAAGTTTTATTTGAAAGGTATCAATGAGAATGGCAATCTCCTTTAAATGGTGTTTAATATAATGTCAAAGGAAATAGAAAAATAATAGCATCTTTTGGGAAAATAATGGGAAATGGCACTGTTGAGAATTATGATACTGAATTTGAGAAAAAGCTAAATGTAAATATTAATTTCAATCAACAAGATGCTGGCACTGACATTGACAGGCAGTTATCTATCACCTACCATGGCAAATGAGCAGATTCACCAAACAAACCCTAGAGACTCCTTACAGTACATCTCTTGCAGGCATATGAGCTGCAGGATTTAAAGTAGACAATGAAGAAAACCTGTGAGCCTTCAACACCAACAGACTTCACCAGCATGAAAAAACTATGAGCAGCTTTCAGCTGGCAGAAATCACATCCAATAAAATTTTTTAGAAATTCTAAATATTACTGATTAAGAACTTAAAATTTAGAGACTTTTTTTGGGGGCATTTTCTATTCTGCTTAGGTGCTTTCCTGAAGAGTCCTTCCACTACTTCCTGAATCTTGCTACTGTGCTGATAGGAAAGGAACTGGTGTTTTAGGACAGTAAAGCAGATCCTTCTGCCTCATCAATCTCACAAAACAGATGCTGAAAGACAAGGGATGTGTAGGTGTTACAGAGATGTCTTCCCCTTATTCTTTTTCCCATGACACTTGCCCTCACACATTTTTGGTGATGCCTTGTTATATCTTGTCCCCTTGTTATATCTTCCCCCTATAGCTCTCAACATAAGGTGTGCATCTATCTCAAGTTGTGCCTTTCCTTTTTTTTCTCTTGTTCCTATTTACGTACCTCAGCCTTTATATCCATATCATCTGTTTCTTCACAGTGTAAGTAAAATTAGTAGCTGGATATAAGTAGATATATTGGTGAAAAATAGACTAGAATTACTGAGATATTTTTCAGTTCTCTTATTCCCTGCTTTTGTTTTCCTCATAAAGCTACCCTGCTTTTTATTTTGCTATATATTTTGTATTGTCCAATCACAGTGTCTTATGATGCCAGTATAATACCTGTTATGTCAGAGAAATAGAAACCAAATGCAAAATTCCTTTAACTTCATCACAGTTATGTCAAAGCCCCCACAACTGCCAATGCCAAGAAATAAAGACTAATATGTAAACACTTATTAATGCATTTAAACTCATGATAAAACCGAATACCTTTTATATGATAGAATCATTTGCAACTTGGATATCTAAATCATTCAGAAAATAGACTAGAGAATAGTCTATTCCATATATAGAATGTGCAATAAAATATTTCCTCTTTCTTAAGTATTAATTATCTGCCTCCTGATTTTAATAGGTTGGACTAGACAACTTGTGGCCAAACAATTTTAAATTGTCATAAATTACAAGGAAATGAAACTAAGGCAATTGAAGACAGTTAACCTCAATGCTGTTCTCCCTATAACTAAAAACTTGTCTTAACAGTAACACAGATGAGAATTTGAAAGAGTCTCACCGTGTTTCTCTCCCTCATGACTCTTAAAACCAGTACCCATTACAGTGAAAACAGTAAATTACAGGGGGAAATTGATGGAATTAGCCTGCAAATTTGAATATTCCTCTTTTCTAGATGGTGTGAAAAGCTTTCCTTTGCATGTGTCCTTGGTCTAAATTGTAGAATGCATTGCCTCAATGACAGGGGTGTATTCTATCAGAATAAAGAGATATCTGTATTATATAGATAGATATGTATTATATATAACACACACACACACATATAAATAAATTACATATATTATTATGCGTATATACATATATATTTGTTTCTGGGGAAAAGAATGTGTGATAGCTCATGTTAAGAATAAATATCAAAACACATATGCAAATGCCTTGAGTCAGTATGGCAAAAAATGTGAGTTCTACATTTCTTTTAGCATTGTGTCAAGTCCAAATAACTTGGAAATTTTCAGCTGACATAAATGTGTATAAATGTGGATTATTTAACTAAAATGCACTATATGGGGAAGCTACTTCCTGCTGTAGGGAAGCAGTCCATCCAACAGTTTTAAAAATACTTCAAATATATAGCATAATTAATATGTTAAAAATAAAGAATAATTCTTTAAATTTCACTCAAATATTCTTCTAATATAAACTAAATAGTAACTGATATAGGAGCAATAACAATTTTAAACCTAAACATGCCTAATACAAAGGCACTCAGCCTCCATAAAAGAAAAAATATACTTTAGAAAATGGGTTTTAATCATTAGTGAAATTTCACTCATTAAAGTTTACTCTGCAAAGTGATAATAAGTCAGGATGTTTGTTTTTCTTAAGGAGACATTTAACTGAACCAAAATATTGCAAAACAACATTTACATACTGTGCCATGAAATAGGAGGGAATTTAATTTTTTTAAACAATACAATGATTCAATTTTTTTATTAAATTCTGCATTCCTTATATGAAACATTATTCAACTATATTATCAGTAATCTAATTAATTTTTAATTGGTCAGATTCTGGGTTGTCATACAATTTTAACTGCCTGAAGTCAATGGGATTCTCAGGGTATTACTATGCAGAAGTGAATTTGTTGCATATTTGGTCATAATTATTATAGTTGTTTACAGGCAAATGTACTACTCATAAATAAAAATATAGAAACATGACTGCTTTCATTACCATTTAAATATGCTCATGCGAAATTTAAATTTTTTATGAAAAAAATTAACAGAAGAGAAATTCACGGTAGTAATTTTGTCAGGTCTCTTGGATATTGCCGAAAAATGTACTTTATTTCATACACACAAAGGAAACATAAACAGCAACTAGTAATAGTAGCATCAATGATGTACTTCCTAGTCATAAATCAGGCAATATCTCGCCTTTAAGACTTTATAATGTGGTCTCTGTGCTGGCAGACCAACTCAAAATGGCAAAGAAATTAGCTAGAAAAGAAACACAGATAACCAAAGAGTATTTAAATAAGACCATACCCTTTAACAAAAGCCAACTATTGTGTCAAATAAGGTACAAAAGGGTGTATTCCAAAGGAAATGGAGTCGCACCAGGCTGCATTTGGGCAGACAAAGAGCAAGGGTTGCACAATGAAAGCCAAGATGAAATAGGGAAAGTAACTCACTAAATGGAAGAAGGATTTCTAAAAGAGAGCTTTTGTTTCAGTCTCCACTGAAAATCATAATGGAAAATAGATTCTAACAATTGTAGAAATGGAGTAAAGAGAAAGCCTTGGAAAGGACAGTAAATTAAAGACTTTTTATAACTAAAATATATTAGAAATAGCAGAGACAAAACATTCAACCTATTGTGCTAAAAAGCTTTAGCAGTATCCTAATGTTTAGCAGTTACATGAAATATCAGAAGAGTAAATGGTACATGAAGGCATGTACTACTGGGGAAAAAAAGCAAAAACTATTTATTTAGGAACAGTGTATCTGCTTTCAATGTCTAGGAAATTGCCAGGACAATGAAATATTTTTAAGATTAACCTAGATAAAAGTAAAAAGAATAAATGATATGGACTTATATAAAACAATTATGCAAAACTAAGTAAATTTTTTTCTCAAGGAAATTTTTAGAAAAATAATTAGAGAGGCTTAAAATTTTATGTTGGTGATGTATGTAAAACAATCTTCCCTGTGGTACTCCATAAGATGAAAATCAGAATCGCATGGCATAATGATGTCATGCTGCAGATCTGTCACAGAAATATGAATGCAAAAAAGAATGATCTGAAAACATAGCAGAGTAAATACACACAGATTAGGGACTAAATAATTTGATTCTAGCTAAAAAAAATACGAAGTTCATGAAGCTCCTGTTGAACAGCTCTGTGCCCACTAAGAGAGATTACTCTTTGCTAGCAGACTGGTTCTTTTGAAGTCAAAGGCGCACAGACTACAATAGCTAATTTCCTGTACAATTTCAAGCCGAAAGTGATTACAGCTTCTTAGAAGAAAATAAAGACCAATGCTGAGGAAAGGGCTGAAAAGCAACAAAACCCCCCTTCTATAAGCAAGCATACTCCTATCACAATCATATCTGACAGGGATGTGGATCCCATAGCATGTACATTTTATGTCACTAACACATATCCAAAAGAACTGGAGTCAAAATGTTGGTTTGATCCCACTACAAACTTAAATCAAGTCTGACTCTTTTTATAAAATGTACAGTATAGGTGCTATGTTTTTACCACATAACATATTATTTTGAGAAATTTTTGAAATCTCTACAGTGACAATATATTAAGCTTTGGCAAAGTGAAAAAGTCTAGGCACCTCAAGTGGGATGAGAATTGGAATATGTGCATTTTAGTTCTAAAACTAAAGTTAAAATGTCCAGAGATGCCATGAATACACAAAAGTGCTAAAATGCTACTGAATGCAAATATGTGGTGGGCATATTTTTATACATACTTAGAACATACCCTGTCCTGAAAATGTCAGGACTTAATTTGTGACCCATCTTCACAAACTGCAAAATTTAGGTCATTATTTAAAGATTTGAAACTAGTGAACTGGTCAAAACAGAAAACATAAAATATCTTGAGGTCTGTCACAAAGGGGATAAACAGCGCTTCCACCTGTCCACCCCCACATCACTTACTCACATTATTTACAAAAAGCCTAGTGTAATAATAAATATATTATGATCTGGGTATTTAATTTAGAGCCTAAAAATCTCAAATGTGCTTTTCTCTAGTCCTGTCACCGCCATCAAAGCTATCTGCATGTTGGAGGATGGAATGGATGAGGCCAGAAAGTAAAGGCAGACACAGGACAAACATGTTGATGTATGTTAGGAGTTTGCATTGCAGCACAAGAGAGGAAGTAGAACTTAAAATTCAGGTCTGCCTTGTAGGTTCCTAAATTCTTGATTGTATCTAGTACCTGTCATTATGTCCCTGAATCCAGTTAATGACAAAAAGGTATTAAATTTACAACATCCATTGGTAAAATCTGTTGCAACTGCTTGATTTGTTAGCATCATCAGATAGGCATGTAAGTTATTTTTAATAATTTCTTTCAACTTTCACTGTCTTTATTTTGAAAACAGCCTTGTTCCATATTTAAAATCACGAGTTCAACTATAATCAAAAGATAGGCCACGAAAACTCAGTATGTTGGCTAAGCCATGCACAGCAGAAGGCCACGTCTGCATTATAAAGAAAGCAGCAGTGAATTTTGGAAAAGTATGTATATTTACAAGTTATGTGCTTTGGAAAAGTAACCTAAGCACATACAGAAGCATGACATCACAAACACACAGTGAGAAGGATGTGGTCTCCACAAGAATAGAGAAGTCCTCTCTGGATGACGTTACTTTTTCTCACTCATAAATTAAACAGGAATATGTCTACAGACACATGAGGTAACCTCTGAAAAGAACAAAAGACAGAACAGTAAAACAAAAGCAAGATTTCATGTGATTTACACACCAGTCTCACAGGAGTATTTTCAGTCCTTAGTCTCAGTTTATTTATGCATCTGGAACACCTAATTTTTCCTAGCAGCAAGTAGTACTATCAAGAGAAAATATTTCTATTCTTTTCATGTTTTCTCACGAAGACTCCTAAAAATACTTGTATATCACTAGTAATGTTTAACTTTATAACCTGCTGTGCATCAAGGGTCATCCCTGCTTACATAAAGTGCAGGAAAATGGCTAAATACAATTTAAACACTATTAACTAACTTTTTTTTTTTTTTTTGAAAAAAGGTTTTACATTGAATTTGGATTCAATGAGATATCCTTAAAGGAATTGCTATTCTTTAAAATATTATTTTCCCAGAATACGACATTAGGTGAAGCTGAATTTAAGGATTGAAATATGTCAGTTTTAATGCACTGATGAGCAAATTCAGGTCCATCTGCTTTCCATCTCACTGGTTGCAGTTTCAAACTTGGGATGATAGAGGCTGTCCCACTATAGTTGCTATTACTTTCTGGCTAAAAATACAGTTTTATTATCAACTATTATAGGATTCCAGGGAAAGTCTGACTTGGGATCTTCTCAATGGCTGATGCAAAAGCAGTTCTCAGTCGGGAAATCAGAAAAAAACCCAAAACACAGTAGAACACTGGCAAAAACTGTGTATGGTGAGCTTATTGGTAGCACAGACACATCTCAAGCAAAAATGAGTTGTCAGAATTTTGATGTTACCAAGTACACAGGTTCTGTTTAGTAGCAGAAATGAAAAAAAGGAAAAAAAAAAGCAGAACAAATGACTATAGCTTACTGACTATAAGTGGATTATTTTGAAATGTGATATATTCTTTCAGTTTCAAGCATAAATTTACACCTACAGCTATTTTTGTGTCTTTGCAATTGAAATACTATGAGTCTTATTGCATAAAAACACCTAATTCCAAAGGCATCTAAATACAAAAATATCTAGGAAATGAAAATAGGAAGTACAGTAAGGTGGAAAGGAAATTAGAACACATTTGTTTACAGAAAAGCCCAAATGGCTTTATTTTACATAATCATGTTTTTTAAGCCTTTGCTATTTTGTAAGTCTCCAGTTTTGGCAATGCACAGGGTAACAGACACCTCCAGCTGTTTCTTTTGTTGTGAATTTTGATTTAAGTGAGTATTAAGTATTCTTCTATAAAAATTAATGCAATATGAAAATACTTGAGAACTCTTCATTACCCTTCTGTGGCTGTTCTTGCTCTTTCTGTGTTCTTGGTGTATAAATTCCATGACACCAAATCATGCAGTTTGAAATGCAGACCTGGAGTGAATGTTCTCCCTCACCCCTCTCCTTAGCCCCTTCCTTTTTCCATGCATTTTTACCTCATAATGGCTAATTCAAATTCAATTCCCCTTTCAGTCAGTCTCAGTGACAAAAAATACCACCACTATAAGGACTTGTTTTACTTCAAGAAAATGTAAATGTGGTCATTAGCTTAGTATGTAATATAAACCATGGCAGACAGCAGAAGAGGGAAACATCACAGTCCTGCTGTTTGCCAGAGCACATAAAAAAGCTAAGATTCCTTTTCTTATGCTTCCATGTAATGAGAGGAGACAAAAGATTAGAATTCTTGGAGCACTGCTTTTTGTGGGCATCTTTTCCCTCCAAAGTGGAGAAAGATCTCATCTGTTTAGCACCCAAGGCCCAAAAAAGTGGACTTTACAAAAAAAAAAAAAAAAAAAAAAAGACCAATGTAAACCTAAATGTAAGCCACATGGCAAGCCTGTGAATGATCTTACCTGTGGCTGGGAGATGTTTAATGTTCTTAAATTGCATATGAACTTTTACTAAAAGATTTGCTCCTTCTATTAGAATTTTATGTTTACAAACAACAATACTTTAGAACAACACAAAGTGTTGCAGTGAAAGTTAGTTTTTGATTAGTCTTTTGGAACAACTTTTACACATGGCTTATCAAACTAAAATAAAACTCCTAGTATAAACAACTTTTATAAATGTCATTGAAATGTCTTAGATAAATGCAGTGATACTGTAGACTTCAGTCATTTCAAAAAGATCCAGTCATTCCAAGGCCATCTTCTCACTACGACATGATGCATGATATTTCTGAAGCAGCAGAAAAAAAAGGAAAGTATTGCCTGAGGAAGTAAAACTGAGTCACTTTTCACACAGGTATGCTATTTCATGACTGTCAGGTGGAAACTCTTCAGGATTAATGCTTTATAATTCTCATATGGCTGATGCTTTAGAACTTCAAAGTGCAGTAGAACATTTCAAATTTTCTTCAGCCCATGAGGAAAAACCTTTTCATTGAAAGTTGCTGTCAAGTGAAATCTTGAATTTAATACCATACAACTGTTACACATTTTATGAAGATTAAAATTATGCACAGCATGTACAGTTATCCTGGTAATGTAAGTTTGTTTCAGTATAATACATCATTTGTCTTAGAGCTGAAAACTACAAAAAGTTATTTCTCACATCTTTTAGTATTTCATGAGAAAGCTTAACTAAGCTATTTTTAGTTTAAAATCAGTATTTACCTATGTATAACTATATCCTCTTTTACCAATAAACAGAAATATATTATTGCTTCAAAAGATAAGTAATTTGAGAGTATTATGAAGAAAATTACATGAAAATCAATATATGGTTCCTGAGGAACAGACTTGAGCAGTTTAAATTTGAATTCTAAGAGTGGCAAGTCATGAATATAGAATTTGCCTCTCTAAAAAATAACCTGTTTGCTATAAAACCATCCCTAGTTATCTAATACTTCAAGATACAGTGCATTAGCACCCTCTCTGAATCTGTGTGAAGCTGGCTCCCTTTGGCAACTGAAAGAGCTCTTTGAACCATAGAACAGATGTAATGAAAATTGGTTCCATTAAATGCATCTGGCAAATTACAAACTGAAAAATTAATGCACCATACCAAGACTCTGGGGGCTATAATGCATCAAGGTGTGGTTGCCGGATGCTAACAGTTTTTCTTGCTCCCCTTTTACTTCAAAATAAAAAGTACAGTATCTTATAAATGTGCACTAAACCAGGAACTGAAACTGTAACTACAACACAAATACTAAAAGTAGGCCAATAAAAACAACAAGATTGAAAGTAACTGCTACACTCCAAATTTGCACGACACACCTGTAAAATACTAAGAACATATAATCTTACATGGGAAAATTAATAGAAATTGATAAAAGACTAGTAAATTCAAACATACAACTTCTAACTCTAATTTTTCCCTAGGCTGTAGATTTCTGGAAGCTGAAGAAAGTAGTTCTGTTCTTTTCCTAAATATCTGTGGCTGAGTGCTATATGAACAGGTTTGTTTGATAGACTCAATGAAAAAACCACCCTGCCTTTGCTCAAAACCTGAATGAGCATCAAGAAAAGGGTAGGTGTTCTCAGTTGTTGCTGTTTTTGTAAAACACTTGAAAGAAATACTGCTTTTAAAAATAGAAAACATTCATGCACCCAAATAATTTTTCCTTTGTGTGTGAATATTTTCAAGTAGACTTATGAAATATCCTGAGAAGCCAGTGGTGCAGAGATTGAAACAGAGGGGACTACTGAAAGAAAAAATGCCATAATGTGCATACATGTCATACACTCATGGCAGTAAAAATCAATGAAATTGGTTCTGTGGTACTCTGAAGCATCTGTCAGTCTATAAGCACCAATATTTCCTGATGATTCCAGCCTGCTTCAGTATTATTGCTGAATATCAAGACTTTTTTAAAGCAATGAAGTTTAAATATTTTTAAATCGTACCTTACTGCAGTTGGCACATCTGCATGTCTGTCAGATCGTGCATTGTTGTCTGATAAAGTGTAAAAATGCCTCCAAAATTAAAGGTTAAAAAAAATGAAGGCTGGAGGAACCAAATTGCCAGGTGATTTTCAAAAATTAGTACATGAAAGCTGGTGGGTAAAACAATGAGGTTAGGTTTAATCAGACTGAAATTCCTTTTACCCAGAAGAGCAACAAGAACGCTCATAGTTTTTCGACTTCTGCAGTCCATTTGATTTCCCTGACTTCTTGGTGAGTTTTTTTTTCAGTGTGCATGTGAACACAAGTGTTCTTATTTGCTAGTGTTCATAAACTGGTACTTCTATTTCAATGAATTTTAACTCTGCCATTAGTTTGCTTGATGGTTTTTATCCTTTCAAAAAAAGCATGCTGCATTTAAAGTGATTCAGATATTACATCTGCCATGCATTGGCCATGCCTTGGAATTACATAGCCCCAGAGTATGGCAAAGAAGTATTTTTGTAAATCATTCAACTGGTGTTTTTTCTGTTGTTTTATTTTTTTTTTCCATTTACTTCCTTGATTCCTAATGTGATTTTTTATAGTTTTTCTAACTCTGACTTTATTACTTGGAACTAATATTGTTTTTAGGCTGCCTTATGTTTTTATTTCCAAAGGTCCCAAATCTTTTTGAATACCTATACGTATCTGCTGTTGCAAATGGCCAGCTGGTCAAACAATCTGAATACACCGCCTTGCTAAATGGTGAAGCTAACGCCTTTAAATGATGAATTTTTGGAATATAATACCTCATAATACGCTAACCATTTTCCCCTGGAGGCCATCATATCCAGTTTCAGTCATAATGAATTTCAGGTATTAATCAAAATTAGATATTTTGTCAGACATACTTGCTGAAGTAGAGATAGGTAAGAAATACAGGGTCAGTAGACTGAGACATTCAAAAGCCACAAGCATTCAGTTTGGTGTGCAATTTAACCTCTTAAGTCAAATTGATACATAAAGCACAAAAGGTGAAATAAGTTTGGCAAACTAACTTTTGTACCTTCAAAAGCAGACTACGTGGCTATTTTCTGAATGAATTAGAAGTGAACATGTGCTTTAGCAAGAGAAGAGGGAAATGAGCAAAGTGGATTCCAGCTGATTGTAACCCTGAAGGATTCCTTAAGTGGTTATATTCGAAGCAAGAGAGCTCCTATTCTCAGTCTGATCCTGCGATAAAAAATGTGCACTAGGACTAAATTCCTGGCAACTGAATCAGGAAAGCACATGCAGCAAATTTCTGCACAGAGATAAGGAGAGAAGACTCTCTGATTTACCCTTCAGACAACTAGACTAATTGTAGTCTGTCTGTCTGTCTGTCTGTCTATCTATCTATCTATCTACCTATCTATCTATTGGATCACTGTAAATTAAAGTACCATGCACCTTGAATATTTATTTGAAGTGAATGGCACTTCAAACCATAACATAACTTAAACATAAACTAAAACTCCAAAGCTATGGCACTCTTTCACAACAGCCTGGATCCCAAATATTCATCCCAAACTTCACAGAGGACATGGAAGCAGCATAAAGCTCTTTGTGATACGTGCACAAAGAAGGATGTACACACAATCTAACTTAACAGCACTAAGTAGAGAGTGCTGAGTAAAGAGTATTAATCCATCTAAATAAAGTAAATGTCTATAAATGTGGGAGCTCCAATAGAAGATGCCAACTTGTTGCTTACTGTCTTGTGCTGACTATCAAAATCGCAGAATGGCTGTGGCTGGAAGGGCTGTCTGAAGGTCACCTTGTCCAAGTCCCTGGCTCAAGACAAGGCATGACAGTCCAGTGCACACAGAGACCACAGACATGATTCAAATAAACTCATAATAAACTGTGATTCAAAAAGAGGGATGCATGAAACAGAATGTGGTTCATAAACAGTATTGAAATAATGTTTTAGCAAAGACTGTCAAAAGAAGAGCTTCCACCGAATGTCAGTTGTGATTATATTAATTAATGAAATCCAAACCCAGCTCTGTGCCTTTTATTCAGTCTGACTGGGGTTGGTAACGGAATATGTAGTAAATGAAATTTCTTGAAAATGCTCCCTGGAGTTTCTTATTTGGAAAAGGTAAGGAAATGAAAACTTTAATTAAAAGGGAATGAGTGTTCAAAAATTCCTGAGACAAAGCTGGAGCTTTTGTTGGAAAGCACAAACTCACTCTAGATTTGCAGTGTAGTTGTTATATTTCTGTTAACTTTTCAGAGTTCCAGAGAAAATCCAGGAAAACAATAACTCCAGTTCATGCTCCCTAATAATTAAAAAACCTATTAATCTAAAAAATAAATAGATCTATGTTTCTAGAGAAAGATATGACTCTAATGTGTTATTGCATGTCTGATTTTTGATACACTTATGGCCAATATTTGCATTCTACTATAAGTTTCATAACGGATGGAAAGAAATCATTTGAGTTCTCTTAACTTCTGTCACTAACTGACTGCAAAAAATTATGAAATTTCCACATAGTTTTTAGAGACTGACCTGATTCCTTCCTCTAACACTACTCAAAATTAGCTTCATTGGTAACACCAAAAGGTTTAAACAAATCCTTCTAAAAGAATGCATGTATAGTTGAGTATTTTACTAACAATCTAAAATGATATATGACTCTCCCAATCTTCACATTTTTAAAAATATTACCTTGACAATTGACTAACTTCATAATTTGCTAAAAGTATGAAATTATAATGCCATTTGGTATGTTCAGAAAAATCCAGACCATAGCAGTTCCTTAAGTGAACTCCTAGGATTCACCTAAGTGAATTCCTAGGATTCTTAAGTGAAAAAGAATACTGTAGAAAATGGATTCAACAATTCTTCCATAAAAGTAATTTAGACAATTAAAATGTTTTCTGATAAGAAGTAAAATAATAACCACTAAGTTTATTTATGTTTTGAGTGGATGGAAATTAAAGTTATACACCAGCAGGCACAAGAATATAGCACAACAGTTCAGAAACCATGCACAGCTGCTCCATAAAACTGTAGAGAGCACAGACATAAAACCAAAGTAAAATAAAACAACAGTAAGAAAATAAGAACTGCTTTTAGCAACAGAAAACTTATTCTTTGGTTCAAAAGTGCACTGCAGCCTTTTTCAGTTGTTTCAGCCACTAATGAGTTAGAAGAAATAATAATGCAGCAGTACTGATAAAATTTTCTAATATGTAATATCAATAAGGAACAAAGTAGGGTTTTTTTTGGTGGTTCTATAAATGGTCTATAAATCAGCAGCTCCTTCTCAAAAAACAAGATGATAGGAAGTAGTGAATTCTAGAATACATCCACTATCACTAAATCTGCACACTTTTTTTTTAATAAATGACATTGACATTTTCTTTGTAGAATCAATAGGAGTACTGACAACTGTTTGATGGGGAGTTAATGATCTTGTAAAAACCATTTCCAGAACCAGGGATTATTCACAGATAGTGTAAGTCAGTATGCTGAACCTTTAACACTTAGTTCCTGTATTTAATTATTTGGTTCCTATATTCATATTCTTTAATACCATTAATATATATTTATACATGCAAAATTTGAAGGGATGATGAAAAAGACTCAATGGAGTACCGGTACTGCTATAACCATACAAAGTATATAGGTTATGAAAAAAAGTCCAATTTCATTGTCTTTATTCCTATAAAATCTAATCAACCTGATAATTCCACTCTTAATTTTCATGTAACCCTCTGAACATGAATGATGGGGGTTAAGACACAGGGGAAGAAAGATAAAATAGTGATAATAGTAGTGTTGTTTACTAAGTAACAACTAGGTATTACATGAGGCAATAAATACTTCCTTCAAGGCCATTTATTTCATTTCTTACAGGTTTTGTCTTCACAAAATGAATCATAGAACCTTCAAAAGTGAAAATAAAAAAAAATCATAAACTGCAAATTGCTATGATTTGTACTAGATCATCTTTCACCATTAACTATTTGTACTGGGTCATCTTTCTGCCATTATTATGAGAATGAGGAATCAATCTGGAACTTATGCAGAAGACCAAAACCAATCTGTCTGGGTGTTGGGAATTTCAGTGCAGGTACATTGCAAGACCATTTTTGAGAACCAAAATCAAAGTCTGCTCCTTGGGCAGAGAGAAAAGACAGACTATTTCCTCTCAAGCTACGGATGACATGTAGAGCTGCCTTATATCTGTCTCAGCAGACAAAAAGCAGTTCTTCTCTTAAGGGGACAGTGGGAATACATGCAAAGTAGTGGATGAAGTGTTTTCTTTTAAGCCAATCCCATGACTTTACCATTATTGAAATTCCAAATAAAAGTGCTCATATATCTGTAGGAGATTTGAGAGATTCACATTTAGCAGTTCTATTTTGGATTGCTCCATCTCCTTGCTTTCGGTCCATAAACCAACTCAAGGACCAGAATTATTTTAGTAAGGTTAAAGAACACAAATGATATAAATAAAAAATAACTGATTAATGGTTTACTGTGATCTTTCTTCACTGCAGATAATACTTTTGTGCTAAATCAGAGCACATTACTGAAAATGATGATGGCCCATCAATTCCAGTTGTCACCTTGCCTCAGGCAGTGACCTTTAACTGGTTTCTCCAAAGAGAAAAGACTAACATGTACCTATAGTACTGTACCATGATAATGGAACAGTCTCTAGAGGCAATTATTTCATATCCTGAAGCAAAATGATCAATATATCTCTCATAACTTATGCAAAACCAATCTCCCATCTTACACAAATCTAAATATTTATATTTAATTCTTGGTGAACTACTTCAGCTTTTACCTCACAGATGGGGGAACAAGCCTCTTACTCCACGCTTAGCACTAGAATTTTTCTTAGATATTTAATTTATCAATGTTTACTTCTTTTGTGTACTACATGTCAGTTAGAAAAATTATTGAATATATTCAAATTCTAGTGATGTGGGCATTAATTTTACACTCTCAGTAATGGTTCTGGCATTGGTCAAAAACAATAAATTTTTTTGAATATCTAATTTTGGGGCAAAAAAGCCACAAAGTGACTAGAAAAGACAGTTCAGAATTTTAGTTGAAAACAATACGAGTGAACAGAGAAATAATTATTTTTCTTTTTTTTTAAAGTTGCGTGATTTCCAATGGGAAACATCTCTATTTTTGAGAGTTTTTGATGAAGAGTGAAAAAATCCTAATTTTGATGCTTTAGGGAAAAAATTAGTTTTAAGAAGGATGGATCTTGTCATCAGTCTCTTTTTCATCCTATACATTTTTAAGTATAGCACCTTTTTACTTCTTTTTTTTAATTGACAATTAGTTTTCTTTGTCTATTTTAGCATAGCACACCAATTTCTAAACATATTTGCACAATATTTGCAAGCAGAAAATCTACTGATAAGCTGTTCATATGTCAAATCCAAAAGTACTTCATTTACATTCCAACTGTTGTGAAAACTTCTTTGTATGTAGGATTTTTATTTCACTTCCCTCCCCTAGTACAAAATATATTCAACACACACACAAAGCTTTAACTATTTTAAAGCACAAAGAAAACAAATAAACAAACAAAGAAACATTTAGGAATTGGGCAACAGCAAAGTTTTTTATAAAAGAACACATATTTAAGAAGCTAGACTGCCCACTTTACAGGTCTCTATATGTGATAGGGACATCCTAAGACTTCTCTGTGTGTCAGTATGTACAAGCATAGAAAAATAAAAATATTTCTTGTATGAATGTGTAGTGCATGTGGCTTAAATACTATATTTACTATGAGTGATATAAATAGGATACTTTACAATGGGAGAGAGGAAACAAGTAAATTGATCTTTCTTAACAAGTAAAGACATAGCTTTCTTTAAATAACTAATCAAATATTGCTTGACAGGAATTCTCTCCATAAGAACAGACAGTGCTATTGAAAATATTTCCTTCCTTTCCTTGTTTATTTTTAATGACATTATTTGGCATTAATATGTAAAATAAAAAGTATAATGTTTATATATTTTTTTAAAATCTATGGTTTTATGACTATTCTGTGTTTTTTTGAAAGCTACCCTTTTAAATAGGATTGCATTTCAATGTAGAGTGATTATGTTTTAATCGTCGTCAGCCTTCTGAAATATATAAACAGTAGGATAGCAATAAAGAAGCTTTCACTTCATGAACAATAATGTAATTATTAATGAATTGAACTGATTTATAAAAATGTGATACATTAACAAACACATATGAGAGATACTGAGGAAAATACAAGCTTTTTAAAATGAATATTGAATGACAGAAGTTGGACAGATAATGACCACAGGAAAGCACCTTGAATCAAATGACAGAAAATAAAGGTAGAGTGAATGATTTAAATTGCAGAGAGACGGTTTATGATGGTGTTGGGCTATACTATCTGAAAAGGGAACAGGAAAATCAAGAGTGCAGGGGGAAAAAGATCTCATTAAACACAGAATTTCTACCTTCCTCATTTACAAATATTATTTTGTCTTTAAATGATGCTTTATAATCAGATTTGTTACGAATCCAGTAAAAAGACTACATTCAGCAGCCTTTAGAAGACAAGCAGCCTGACAATAAGGAGATGGGGGAGGCAATTCAAACGAAATATTGATTACCAGATATAAAGGAGAATGGTAGAAGAGAGTAAAATAATTTCATTCACCTCCACAAAACTGTGCCAGGTATGAAAATAGGGACAATGAGAAATCCTGTTTTCCTTAGGGGAATAAACAAAACTGATGCATTTAAGAAGTCAAAGAAGCTTTTCAGTAATTTTAGCCCTTATCTTTCCATCAGAAGAGTGGGGTGGTTAGCAAGTAGAGGCAGAGAAATAAGAGGAAGATGTATCTTGGGCAAAGCATCCAAGCTTAAGTTAATGAGGACAATTGAGGTTAATTAAGGTTAAAGGACAATGGCACATTGCCAGGGGTAATTTTCATCTTTTCGTGTCTGTCACCTAACAGACTGCAGAAGAGTAATAGTCTTAGCAAATGTCTAAATCTAAGATACATTTCTGTGAAATTCAGAAGTAACCAGAGCAGACTCATGTGCTCCTGTAGAGCTAAGATCAGAAGGATGTGGACCAGAGCAAGGGTTTTACAGCAACCCAAAAACCCTTGGGAGAGAGATTTGCTTGTCAGGAAGAACATACCTAAATTCCTAAGGTCCACAGAAAACTCATGGCATACCTATAGTTAGTAAGAAAATGCAGTATTCATATAAAGAAAAAGATAGTAAAAGTTTTTCTGTCAGCATTTTCACTGAATGTGAAAATGCAGCAAATTAACTAATAAGCTAAAAACATTATTAGAAAAAGAAAATCTAGCTTTTGTAACTATGATCCTAATTAAAATAGATTATTAAAACAAGTTGTATAACTGTTGCCTTATTACACCTTACTTCAGGCACAAAACGTTTTCCTGTGTGAAACAAAAGAAACATTAGGGAGAAAAACAGGAAAAAATGACCCCAAAAAGACAGTGACAGGGAGCAACTGCAGACCACTGCCAGTGTCATCTTTCTGCTCCCAAAAGGCAAGCAATGTTTACTTGGTTGGTCTAATAGACAGAATCACTAACTATGCACACGTGCACAAAGGGAGAGGAGGAAGTCAGTCACACAGAACATAACAATCCGTTGGGACACAAGGTCACATCAAGCAGTGTAACAAAAAAGAATCATTCCAATCAGGTTGTTTTGAAGTGAAATAGCTTGTGCCCTAGTGGAGCTTAGTCAGTTCCATGACAATAGCAAAGTCACTAATTCTATAAAAAGCAATGAAAAATTTTATTTCCAAGTTTATTTTTCTTCCTCACCGCTGCTACTTAGTGATTCTTCTCTGCTGTTGAACAAACATGGCAATGGACCAAAATAAATTAATAGAAATACCTGTCACTGCTGTCCTCATACACATTAAACAGTTGTATACATTAACATGAAACTGGAAGGACTGTATTATGTTAAGGTATTTCTTGATTTTCATTTGTCTTAAATATTCTTCTAACTGTTACTCCTGCATTGCTTTAAAAATACATAATGTATTTTATTAATACTTACACATACATTTTCCATGCAGTCATAGAAAGACATAGAAAGCAAGGCAAAAAGTCAAGCTTGATACAAAATATCATTGCAGTCTTGTAACAGCAAAGAAGTCAAACAAATAAAAAGCCCTACCTCCTAGCACAAATTATGCAGAGGATAACATTTTGGCACAAGGTAAGTCTGTGAAATGTAGAATTTCTACAAAATATGGCTCACAGAACATTAAGACTAACACTTGAATGAATTTAGTTTTTTTATATTCTGTGGATACTTGTATAGACAACTACAGAAAAGTTATTGAAATTAACAATTCCTATTTTAAAAAGCTCCTTTAATTTTGTTTCTTCTCTTTGTAAACATTCATTGATTAAACTTGGTACAAAAACCAGGAATTACCTTGAATATCCTTTATACATATGTCTCTATCTAAGTGCATGTATAGGCAATGGGATTTCTCATAACCTATAGAACAATAGGGGAGATGAAGGTGTAGAAACTGGTGGATTTGATAGAAAAAAGCAGGAACTATGCTGACTTGTCCATGGTCCTTTAAGACACAGAATGAGACAAAATATTGTTGGTAGTTTAGTTTAGTTTAGGTTAGTTTAATGAAAGCCAGAACAACAGCAAGGTATTATCACCAACTGAATTTCATGACAATCTAAACAAGTTTATGCCAAAAAACCGTGCAAATAAATTAAGAGATGTAAATTATTGTAATTGGAAGTCATAGAATACTTAAATCCAATACAAATAGGAGACAGGAAAGAAATATATAATGCTGGTTAACTGCCCTTAAGCAAGAAGAGCAGTTGAAACTTCTTGGCAGATGCGCAACAAGTGACAATCATTAGCACATTTCACTCATATTGCAAGTTCATGTGGCCCAGGAAACAATATTCCTCCTAGGGAGGGCTGGGGGTTTCCTTTATGGAAAGGATCCGACTGCTCTGTGTACCTGGGCTATCAATCCTTTTATCTGTTATACGTCTGCATTTCTATCTTTTCTGATGCCTGTGTGATACACAGAGAATAGAAAAATGCTCATGCCATTATGAAACTAGATTGTTCTTTGCATCTGAAAGAGTCTTGAAAATCTTAAATCACCAGATTGATTTAGCAACTTAGTCCCACTTCTTGCTCTCTTTATTTGCCTGTAAGTCAGGGAGGTTCAGGTTGTTTCTAGTGCCAGAGCACAACCTACATGTGACTTGTTATGATAAAGTAGTGCTTTAGGATTTAATCAAAGATTATAGAACATCAGGCTCTGTTGCCAGAACAACAACATAAAATTAACTGTGTATAAATTTGTGAAAGTGCATCTGTTTTGTAGATACTATTTTAGGAGGTGTATCACTTACTAGAAATTGTAGGACCATTATTTTGGACAAAGAGTTGAAGGTCTAAATGCCAAAAGGAACTGGCAATTTCATTCCTGTACAAAAGAACTCTTTTCTATCATCACCAGAGCTGAAATTCTCTATATGGACACAATCTTGAATGACATATTTCCCCATGATTTTTAAAATTTTTTCTGTTTTCCTATCAAAGGGCTTTGAAAAAAACAGTGTTATTAAACACCTTGATAAACAGCTATGAATATGTCTGATGAAGAACAGAAAAACCTTGACAGAAGGATCTTTCTATAGCTGAGAACATTCTCTTTTGACTGGGAAGAATGTGCCTGTTGATTAGGCTGGGAAAACCAAATTTTCATGCATATCAGAACAACTCCGACCTCTGTGATCATACACATAAAGTTTAAGATTAGACCATGCACAGTACAGCAAGACTCAAATTTAAATTTCAAACCAGTTACAAAAACTGTATTGTCATACCAGCAGAAAAATTCAGAACATTATTTAACATTGGATAAACTGTCTTGCACAGCTTGTTTGGTAACTAACAACGTACAGCCTTAATGAGAAGAAAGATTTGAAAGGGTTATTTGCGAACTGTCTAATAATAAGTAATTTTTGATATCTCAAGGCCAGTCACAGGGAGAAAGCAGTTTATAGTTTTATAATCTTTGTGACATGGTGCCCTCCAGCAAGCACAGAATGGGTCCTATTTCAGTTGTTTTAAAAGACCTGCATGTATCAGAATAAAGTTGGTCTCAGCATGTTAAAACAGCATGAAATACATTCCCTTGCAAATTGTTTACAGAAAAAATGTGTTTATGGAAATGTATCACTGATTAAAATTACTAAAGGTAAAAGACTCTCTCTGAGTCTTTTAATTGTATTTCTTCCTAGAGAGTGGCTAGTAAGGATGCTATTCTAAACTCCAACCATGAAAAAAAGTGTTATTTTTCTTTGAACTACTGTTTTCCCTAACTGTTTTTAAAATTTTAGTTTTTTAAAAAGTTAACAGCTCTCTTCATTAACAAAATCAAACTCTGCTCCTGGAATTTTGGTCTTGTTAAAAGGCATGGATCTTTTGTAGCTTGAAAACAGAGCCTGTCAGAATTATTTCTTGAAAAGCCTCTTTGTAAAACTGCTAATTTGATTCTGAATATGATTGTTTATGCTGGCTCACTACTGAGACTGAACATGGAAATCCAAGCAGTGTGAAATCAACAGACCACGATTTAAGGAAAAATCATAAAGAAAGTAAATTGAGACATCAAATATATTCCTATTCCAGTTAGAAAAGTTGTCAATTACATTAAAAAGTGCCTTTGTTTGAAACAAGAACTTTTCAGAGTAAGTGAAATACCTTACTTAACTGGTAAATTTCATAATTTCTTAATTTAAGCAGTCATAAATAACAGTAGATTATCTGACGTAATGACTCAGAAATTCACAGATTCAGATTAGAATAGTGTAACTTGTGACATTACTTTTCTGGATTTCACCTGGGAATGAAACACAGAGTTATTAATTAATGTGTATGTTACACGTTCCATGTGGTTTTTGTTTTTTAATCTACTGTGTTATCAAAGCAATAGCAGAAGGAGGCTTTGCCACAGGTTGTCTTTAGAGTTTAGTTGAAAACAAGCCAAGCTATGCAAAGGGGATTTGTGTCCTGTGTCACAATGAAATAACATTGCAAAATTCTTTCTTGGATGTTTGCATCCATTCCACAATTCAGTCATATCACAGAAGAGACATGTGAAACACTTTTCTGCAAAAATTTTCTGACTCAAAAGAGCATTAAAAATGTTAACAAAAGTACTCACATTGAACTGAATATGATTTTTTGTCATTAGAAATATTCGACTTTCCTATTTTTAAATGAAAGCTCTATTTTCCTCAAAATAAACATTCTTTATTCCATCAGATTTCACCCAGCTATTAAAACTTGAAAAGATCTATTTCAAATTATTTTCACTTAGTTTTCAGTTGAAAAAAAAAGTTATTTTCACAACTGTATGCACAGACTGTCTTCTAAAGCTGTTAGTATTCTGCACACTTACCTTCTCTTAAGTGACTCTTCTGTGGAGAACAGGACTGGGTATGGGGAGGTTATACAATTTGATTGTTAAAGGGGACAAAGGTGCTGCTCTGATGTAAAAAATAAATAAATAATGCTGCGAGTCAGAATCCCTCAGCATCTTCAGACACAGCAAAATCTGCCACCTGAATTTGGAGGAGCAGCATTATTGCAAGCAAACTAATTGATACATCTTACACCCTCAGCACTAAGACATTTACAAGTAAACTACTAAATATACAAGATTACAAGTTCCTTGAATCAGAAGAACCTCAGCTTTTGGTATGATTAAGTTTTAATTGTATTTTTCCTTAGGGATCACTAGTAGCTAATAAGCTCATGAAAATAGGACTTTAAATAGCAGGAGTAGTAAAAGTCCCTCCATGCACCATATTTTGATATGCTTGGCTGCCTAAGGCATCCTATAGCCTACAGTTTCAAGACTTTAGTCTTCATCAATGAAAAATCTATTAAAAAACCTTAAGATTTCTTTTTTATTTTTGTAAGGACAGCTGGCTCAGTACATCATGTAACTTTTGTGAATCTCCAAGAGGTTGGTACCATGTCTTCTTACTATTACTGTGGTTTATTTGTTAGAAACACTTTGTGATTCACAAATTCTGAATCACACACTTCTCAAATTTAATTATATACATCTCACTCTGTTGACATCTCACTCTGTTGGACAACTGTGATTGCAGTGATAGCATTGAATAGGGATTGCAGGCATAAGCATTAAGAGTAAATTTTAACCTTATAAATCACCTTTTGTTTCATTGTTTGAGACTATTGGGTCTTTTTGCTAGTGAGTACAAATTTCTTCCCACCCTTTTCTTAGCTGTATCAGGCAATTGAACTGTAGAATGTGTTTCTTCCAGAATAATGAGCAAGGGGAGCTCCTATAGGTATACCCATCTACAAAGTGAGTCAGATCAAAGATGGAGGCATCATTCTGCAAGCAAAAATGGGAAACATAGACAAATACCACATCTGTGCTATAAATCAGCATGAATCAAACAAAGCTAACTCCTTTCTCACCAGAATTTACTTTTTTTTGCTATATCTAGGTGCTTCTGAATGGAGTTAGTTAAAAACCTGGCAGCTAGAACAGGGGGATTCTATACCATACTGCTTGATAGTAAATTACATTATAAGCTGCCATTAAAATCAACTTCAGAGTATTCATTCATTCCTTATACATATTCTAACTAATATAACCTTTGCAAATTCAACTAGGGCTTCATTCATTTATAATGTTTACTTTGTATGGTCAGAAGGAAACTGTTACTGCATAACTTAAGATGTTATAACTACATTCCTATAACTACATTTTTGTAACTGAAAATAATCAGAAACCTTGCACACACAATCATGTAAAAAGTTTTTTTTCAGTATCTATGAAAATATATCAATCAGATTGAGGAACATGGCACTAATAAATGAATGACATCTTCAGATTCTTCGAAGAGTTGAATAACAAGATTACAGTACAACCCTAATTAATTCATTGACAATAGACTTCTGTACCCTCATAAAAATTCAGTTCTATCAGAAAATTGATACTGGCCTATGACAACTGAGGTGCAGTGGAATGACTTGTGGAACACTGATGCTAAGAATTTATTAAGCAGAGAAAAGAAAAAAGCACAGAATGAACTGAATTCCATGGACTTGCAGGCCCCAAGACACTGTAACAGGTGCAACAATTATGTATGGCACAACTTGAGGGACATACTAGCCACTGATCTGTGAGCTCAGCAGTTTTGATGAGAGAATGAACTTTTAATTAACAAATATTAAGATCCCAACTTGTCAAGCAAAATTAAACTCCTGGGAAGAAGCATGGCTGCCCATGAGAAGCTAAGCTATCAAAATTAACCAGGTCAGAACTAGTGAATGATTCTTGAAAACAGTGAAAGGAATATTTCTACTGCTTAATTTTTGGAGGTTCAAAATATCCCATGAGAGCTTGGTTAATCTTTTTCTCTGAAGTGTCTGAGAGATAGAAGGCTCCTGGGTATGATATTTTGTAAAAGGCCAGGGACCCACATTACCTCTGAGCTTCCATGTGAGGTGGCCTTCCTTCCCTTCCATCAAGACTTCATTGCATTTGACATCCTATCGATTTCATAGTAATACTGATTAGAAGGACAGTTCTACTGTTTGAGAAAGTTACCCTTTCTGAAGAACTGCCATATCACAACTGCTGCCCTGTGCAATTGGCAAGAAACACACTTCCTTAGTCTGGAGATAGAACATGTGGTTTCACAGCGGTAACAGGATTTGTCTACACAGAGCCGATTTCTCACAGTGTGGAGATCTCTGTGTAACAGTGGGAGGAGATGCACACAATTCACATACACACACAACAGCATGAAAATGCATACTCCTGTAAGAAGTTCCTGTGCCATGTAAGACTGAAGGGGAAACTTGTAAATGAGAAAGCAACATTAGCCAGCTGGTTTCCACACGTAGGAAGAATACTAAAATTTGTGAAGAAATACGTTCTTTTCACGGTTCACTTCCAAATTCAGGGATTTGACAGTTTAATTTTTTCAAATAAACTCCTAGCACCTGAAAAGTCTGCAAGTTGTGCAAGTGCCCTCAGTGAGGCATTTCTTTAATCCTTTCATTTGGAATGAATACTGAAATCAAAATAAAGTCCAACAGACATTTTACTCTATTTGATCTAGCCTGGATTTTCTTTTAGTCTGTAGTGAACTAGTTTTGGTTTTCCCATCTTGCGAGCTCGATAACAGAGCAAATTGCTTTAATTAAAAAAAAAACCAAACCAAATGCAGGAAACAGGCCAGGAAAAAAAGAGCCACAACTTCTCTTAAAACACATGATGTAAAGCTATGTCTATTGGCTCACAATGAAGAAAAAGCTTCAGCAGTTGGGAGTAAGCAATCAGCTGAAAAGCAGTGGTAATTACTATGTGCTTCCACAATGAACTGAATTGCAGTTGGTTTGCATCTCTGAAGTAAGTGATCCCTCTCAAGATAATTCACATAACTGAAAATGTACAAAATTGTTAAAAAAACCCAATTTTTTCTGGTTTCTTTTCTTTCATGAGTAAACTGGAAAATTCCATTTAATATTTCAAAAATTATAATAAATTCAAATCATTGTTTCTGCTGGATTGATTGTGGATCTTGATTATCTGAAGTGTTAGTTCACAGTCCAAATAACACATTAGATTCTTTTTTGGGTTCTACTCAATACTTGTAGAATAGTGTACAACTACATAATGATGAGATAAATCAATTAAAGGTGCTTTTTTACTAGATACCTGACTCACTGATATTGAAAAATTAAATAACATAATAATATGTAATCATACTTCCATTTACAATAAGGACTGAAATTTGGAGAAAATAAAAAAAAAAAACCACCCACATACAAATGTGCCTCAGTCTTGTCTCTACAATATATGACATTGAATTATTACAACAAAAGGAAACACCTTTAAAAACATGAAGGCATGTTTAATAGATTTTAATACAAATCTAACTGGAAAGAACACACTTACTGAAGACCTGCATTTGTTCCCACCTGAAGGCAACACAGAAAACTTACAGGAATGCTGAGATCACATCTAGCAGGCAAAAACCAGGCACACATACACACAATATCTGCTATTAAATGCCAAATGCTCATGTATAAGAATTGTCCTATTTTTAAAATTACCTCAACTATGTAAAGACTGGAAAACTGATATTCCATTAATTGATGAGTTTGGTCTTGTATAAAAAGCTACAAAGCAGCTTCCTCATAATGCACTGCAAATTATGTCACTAATACTCATCTGGAGGCAAAGACTCTCTGTAATTTGGAGAGCCAGTTCAGACCTTTCACCAACTCAGATCTAGGTCTCTCCACAGTAGGAAGAGACAATTCTGTCAAACTGTGTTAAATGAAATATGATTATTTGGCTGCAGCTCTTCCTACTAGGGTAGAAATCCATGTAGTAAAATCACTGTTTTTCTCTCTTTTTATATCCTGTGTACCATACCACCTGCAGGATAACAAAATTCCTAAATTCCTAAATTCAGTTTTCACCTATGTGATTGGAGATGCAGGGTAACGGGGTGAAAGGGAAGAAGTATTACCAAATTATTTACTGAGATACAGAAACCTTCTAATTCAAATGACAGGCAAACTTTTGGCTTTTGGATCTAGTCAGACGTAAGGATTGCTAGCTTGTTGAAAATTCTCTCTGATTTCAACTTGACTGCCTCAAAATGATCCCACGTTGCCTTTTATCTGAATGTTTATGTCTGAAAGCAGCAACAGCAAAAACTCTCAGTGTTATTTGAAGGAAATATCTTCCAGTAAAATAGTAAGAAAAGAACACATCGGACTACATTTTAGTTCTTTACTCTTTTAGACACTTTCTATACAACTCAGTCTTTGGAACACGTTTCTGCTGAATGGATATAAATGCCCTGAATTTCAGGGCAGCAAACTTCAACCTCATTAGTTCTGAAGTTTGTCAAAATAGTTCTTAAAGCATGCTGATAAAAATACCACCTATTTCTGCTTCTATGACTATTCCCAGACAAAGAACTTAAGGTAAACACAATGAAAAAACAAGATGGCACATAAGAGGGATAGTGAATGAGATAGGAAACAGGACAACAGATTAGAACCTTAATAAATTATCAGAAGCTACTGAGGAAAAATCTTACTCCAACCCCTCCCTCCCAAAACCAAGCAATGACATAACCAAGCAGAGTATTTGGAATAAATTAATAGATCACTGTAGAACAGAGAAAATTTAAGACGAAAGAGTTATCTTTTCATATTTTCTTGAGCAGTGGATATGTGGCATGGAAAAAATGAACTCCTTTTTCCTGTTTTCTTTGTGCCTCAAACAAGATTCAGAGTGAAACATGAGGAGACAGGCTGGTCCTATGGAAAGGAAAAATGCACATGCAATCTATCTATTCACTGAAACTTAGGGACAGAGATTTCCTGCTGCTGAGGAAGATGTCATCAATTCATAGGGGAAAAAATTATACAGCAGCTTTTTTCATTCGTGCTAGATGAACACTGTCAGAAACTGAGCACATGAGCACAGAACAGATGAGCTTCTAGGTACCACTGAAGTGAGCAGGCTACAATATGTATAATGTATCAGTAGCAGTTCCTCTAGCTCAAAATATGTATTTTTTCTATATGAATTTATATATACATACAGATTGTGTGTGTGTGTGTGTGCACGTGTCTGTGTGTGTGTAAAATAAATAAATAATAAATATATATAAAAATAAGAACACAGGCTGTTTAAAACATACATTGATGTTATGGACTTAAAGTTTTACTTAGAGGTAGGTGTTGTGCATTTATATGAGCAAACTGCATTTGTTTATGGCTTTGTTCCATCCCTCACTGAACCATTTTGCTCTCTGGTTTTCACAAAGAACTCATCTGACCTAGGCCACCCTCCTCTCATTTTAAAGCTTTAGTTTTCCTTAGCAGTGTAGCCTCTTTCACAGCCTGTTCTTTTACCAAGCAGCTTCGAATACAGAAATGCAATCTAGACTCCAGCATGTCAATAATGGAGTCAGGGAGTGTCGCAGCTTTTAATACAGGAGTGCAGTTTCAGCTGATACAGGAGTAATTATGAGTCCATACAGGGAAAGGGCATTTTTTAAGCTCTGCCATTCAGTTCTGTGAGAATAGGAATGGAAGGCATTATGTAAATCATTTTCTATTTCTGTGAAAATAAGCATGGAAGGATTTGGTCAATTTTTCCTATACATTTTTTAAAATGTTTATATTTTCATTTTAATTGAGAAGCAATATTTGATATGGACAACACTGTCAAAATTTTAAAGGCAACTTTAAAAGTCAAGAAAACTGAAAACCTTTTTATGTTGCTTAGCATACATATTCATTTTTTGAGACAGTTCAGAAAAAGATTATTCTTATAGATTATATGAGATAAGGGCTTTACATTTTTTAAAAAAAATAAATTCCTGAACCTATGGGCAATAACAGAAGTGTGTACAGTTTTGCATTTGTAAATCATGTAGTCCAGGCTTATGCTTTGTTAAATTGCATTTTTGAGTGGATGTCATGAAAGTACACTATTACTTTTGAAAATACATAAATCCACACAAAAATCAAAATACTTATACAGAAATATTTTAAAATGCAAGTCTATTTGGACAGCTTTTGTATTACACCTTATCTAAAAATAACTTCAGAACTAGACTAATAAATACTCTTTAAATTGTCTGGGGGAAATGGACTTTTGTTAACAGAGGAGTAATTCCTGAAGAGCAACTACTGTGCTGTTAGAACTTTTCTAGGCTTCCCAGTGTAGGCATCTGTCATATGAGTTTCCCCTTGCTACTCAACAAATGGCCTGAACTTAATTCAGAAGGGAACATCCAAGCTGTCAAGTCATACAGAAGCTATTTATGATCACCAAGAAAATGAAAAGATATATGCAAAAGGCTTTATATATTTTCCCAGTGAAAGCACAGTAATGTCAAAAGTTTAAATATTAAAGGAATTTTTGCTCTTTGCATGTAAACCATGAGAAAAAAAAAAAGTGTTTCACAATCTTTCAATGAAAGCAGTAACACGGTGAGGAAAAATAATTTTAACACTTCCTCATATTTTTGATAATCCATGCATGACTTCTGACACCAGCAGAGGTGTTATTCTTGACCAGATTTGAGTCAGAAACAAGTAAGAATTTGTAGGGGTATTTAGTGATGAACATATTAAAGCAAGGTCATCACTTTTGGCAATTCAGAGGGAAGTTTGCAATTCAGTTTTAATATATGTGAGAAGAATAGTATAATAAACAATAATGTAATACAATTTTACAGATTTATCATGTGGCTTCTAACACAGATAGTGTGGAGAATTACATACAAATATGTATGTCCTTAAACAAACAAATAAAATAACACACACACAAAAAAGCAGACAATCATTACAATTAAATACAAATTTTAAGATCTCCATTTAGGAAGTGAGAATCCACATCCATGAAGCCTACACAAACAAGCACAGAGACTTGTTTAAAACTTAAGACCTATAAACTAAATGTGCACCTCTAAAAGCGAATTGTTCTGTGTAGTATGTAACCATGGGTTATTTCAGGTTTGGAAAACATCTGTGAAAACTGTTTTGAAGCAATGATTTAGGTATAATTCCTGTAAATAATGATTAGTCATTTCTATTATTAACATTTGCTCCTCCAATTTCAGTGAATTCACCCTTTGATGCATTTTCATGATGAACAAAGTAGTAACCACTAACTTAAAAATAAGCACTTTTCTAGGTTTCAATATCTTACTTATACCTCCTTCGTAGAAATAAAACATGGCACCAAGTAGTATTATGTGCTTTACTTCGTATTTGTAAGAGATACAATTCAGCTGGAATCTAATATAATTGTATTTTCACATATAAAATCTTGGGAGCCAAAAAGCACCATTTCTCTAAACTTAAAAATATTAATCAGCCATATGACAAGCAAATACTAAACATACCACCCAGGTTCACAAAGAAGACAGACCAAAACCAAAGAAATAAACCAACAAAAAAATCCCCACAAAACTACTGCTACTACCAAATACTATGAATTGGAATTTGACAGAAATTTGTATCTGAGTTTAACTGGCAAACTTGGCAGACTTACACATTACTTTGCATGGATATTACAAAATATGTTGAAGTATCTGATGCTGGAAATAGAGTCAGAAGTGGACTCTTGGATTATGAGCCATAGACTAATTCAGTACTTCACTTGATGTTTAAATCTGATCTATAGATCAGTATAAACATTAAAATACAATAGGTAAAATATATCCAACTGCTTTGAGAACTGTTTCTAGGGAAAGAACTTTGGTCTGGAAATTTGAAGACTGCAAACTGGAAAGATGCCGGCAGAAAATTCTGCTACTAAAGGAAAATACCTATGCTTGGTCTGGCTACCAAAAAGGTGATAGGACTTTATCAATACCTTTATTAGAAGAGTATTAAGACTACATTACCTTCTTTTAAAGATGGCACATGATCTTGTCAACAACTGTATATAGCACTGGCTCACAGGAATAATTAATAGGATATGAAGACAGATCATGCTGCAATTTTTACTTAATATACATTAGTTCACACTACAATTACCAGCTGATTATCAACGCAGTTACTAGCATTGGTACTCCAAGTGTTTTAAATTTAGCAATTTCTATTAAGACACTTGCCCATGCCCTTTTCTATCCACACAGGAATAAAAGAGGTAACCAGATTCCCAATTCTCAGTTTCTCTAAAAGGATGTATCTAAGAAGTTATATAAGGTTTTGAAATGGACAGTGATGTGAGAAATCTTTGAGTATATACACAAACATCTTAAAGAACACCAGTTCAGGTGACAAATTATTATTTTTAAACTTACACAATAACAATTCCAAGTAAAACCCCTTGCAATGAACTAGAAGAGTTCTTTACAGACTCAGTTAAGTAAATACTCAGAGATGGACTTCTCAAAGACTATAAAATTTCTTGACACTTCAGGAAGTGCATAATATCAAGCAAAAGTGTGAAAGGAGCTCCAGGTGGCTGTATGGCAAATGTTAAATACGAGAAACTTCAGGGGAAAGTCTTTGTTTCTGCTTGAATTGCAGCTAAGTGGACTTTTCATAAGAAAAAGAGAGTTAGTGATGGTGTTCCCTTACACACCAGACATCTTTGAGAGGGGACTGGTAGTTCCTTGAATCTTTCAGCTTCTGATGAAAAAAGACTGTTCTTGTAAGGTCATGTCCTCATTACAACATATAATTTTTGGAGATTTGTTTCCAGAGACAAAGTGTGAAGTTTAAGAAAGAATAGAGGTAAGTTAACTTCCTTCAGTACATGAAAGTCAGAATTCTCTTTGGGTAAAAGCTTCAGATGGATTCTACCACTTGTCCTTATGGAAAACAGTGCAAAGGAATTAACTGTAAGAGTTTGAATCTCAGCTGTCCTTGTTGCAGAGGAGAGATCATAAAGACTGTTTTCAGAGATAAATGCAGAAGACAGCATTCAAAAGATTCAAAAGGCTGTCACATCAGAAGATAAAGGACATGAATTGTTCATCTTTGACAATAGGCCAACTATTAGTAGCCTAGCATGATTTGCAGGGATTTCTGATGTGAAAACTGAGTGATGGAACATCCTGCAGAGTGCGAGCTGCAAAGCAATCTCCCTTGTGGAAGCAAGGGGGTTACTGAACTTCAGTTTAAGCATTTAGATTCTTATATTTTATATAGGGATTCAGCATGAAATTTTTTTTTTTGCAAATATACATAAAGCTGTTGTCATAAAACTTCTATTATGTCTTAAGGGACTTGGTTCTATAACCTCTTAATACAGTTAAGATTGTATCTGGTCTGAAGTAAATATTGTGAAAAGAGTCTCTGAGATGATAGCATGTCCGGAATTTGGACTGTGTAGCTGTGGGGTACACTACACAAAGCCTGTCTGACAGATATACTAGGCTTCCACAGGCACTGCAATTTTGACTAGCAAATTGAAAACCTGAAGAATGCTCTAAAAAGAGAAAATAATGTGGGTTTGGTTTTTTTTTTTTTTTTTTCTATAGGAAGGGAGAAGGTAGAGTTCTCCAGTGTATTTTTATACATTTTTTAAATTTAAGACACTTTGTAGTACTGATATCATAGGTGCCAGGGGACACTTGACACTAACCTTAGTTATTTAACATTGGAATTCTGATTGCTTTGCCTGGGTGGAGTTTATATCAGAAGAGCTAGAGGCCATATAGATGTAATCTAAGGGAAATGGTTGTTCTTGGTGGGAACATCTCAGAAGATCTTGGAGTAGAGAGCATGGTAGAACATAGATCTGTTGGGTGTTAAACGAAGACATTTTACCCAGAGTAACATGTTCTGAGGGAGGGTCTTCTCAGAGCAAGTGCTGCCACTACAGATCACACAGCAGTGTCAAAAGCATTGAATATATCCTGAACTGGTGTCCTAGAGACAAATTTACTTTAAAGTAGTACAAAATCAAGGTGTCTCCTGAAAGCTGGTAAGACAAGATCTGAAAAGAACCTATTTGGAATAGTAACTTTTATTTTTCTAATTAGCAGACGCATTGCCAACATGGAATTGAAATGAATCAAAAAGAAAAGCAAAATTACTCTAGAAACACACAATTTTTTTTTACAACCCCTGAAAGAAATAGGTTAGCTTACTTCTTCCTACAGCACGAGCTTACTGTAGAGAACAAAGAAATAAAATGTCTGCATTTTCTGCTGGTTTAATCTATCTTTTCTTTTAGATATAGCCCAAAAGGAACCTGGGCTTTACAAAATGGCCTATCCTGCATTCAGGAGAGCATTGATATTTCTGTTTTCAGACGAATGGTTTTATTTATAAAGGAAAAAAGAAGTGGTAAGAACTTACTCCAAGCAAAGCTTAAGGAAGAATGAACCCTTCTGTTCTTGTAAGGGCTTGTATTTTTCTTGTGTTTAAGACCTGAGTTCCTCAGGGTTCTCAGACTGGCAGCCTGCTCTACTTCAAGACACAGAAATAGAGGAGGAGGAAAGGTGTAAGGAATGAGTCCCTCAACTCCATTTCTACATCAGTTGTGGACAGATGATTTAGTGGCAGATGAACAAATAGCATCTTCATCAGCACTGCTAAATTTTTAGGCCATGCATATTGACAAAAAACATCCAGTGTGTGCTTGCGTGCAGGGGGAATATAACTTATATGCACTGGGGTGATCTTAGATTTCCTTTGGAGGAATTTTGTGGTCCCAGAAGAATTACAAGGGTGTACTGCTACTAAAGCAAGCTGAGTTTAACACATGATGCTATGGTACTTCCTTCCACGTGCCCACAACTCAACTGAGGAGCTTCATGTGGCTTTCGAAGTGGCTCAGATGCCAACATCTCTTCATGTCCTATTCTAAAGATGGCATGACAGAGTTAAGAGAATGGGTCAATAGACAGCATTATTTTCTCTGATTTCTTCAAAGAAATTGGAGCAGACTTTTGGGGAGGAGGGCTTCAAAGACACACATCATCAAAGATTCATGCATGAAGCTAGGAATTTAGTTGGGTTTAAAAGCCAAGATAGGAAAAGAAATGTGCAAGACTGATGGAAAGGCAGGTAGCTAATGCAGAATCATCAAGGTGCTACAAAGAAGCGGCGGACTAGAGCAGACTTCAATAATCACAAGAAAAAAAGCTCTGATCTGGCCAAGCACTGAGAGGAATTAAGCTGAAACAGAAGCTCTGTTCATTATGTGGACAGTATACAAAAGCACATGGCTTTAAAATGTTCCCTTGTGGATACAGCTTACATAAAAGCTCCACAATATGACTACGATAGTGCTGCCCAGAGTCCAGTTTCAGCAAACATAAGTACTGTAAAATTTAGGTAATTTGTCATCACAGTTGTTTCCCACAAGAGAGGTATTCCCATGTTTTGTCTTAACTAATCATATGTATAAAAACATCCTTCCAGATGTCTGATTTTGTTCAAGAGTTCATTCCTTTCTTTCCTACACGTATCACATAAACAATTTGTCATAGTAACACTTGGCAAAACACAATTGTAAGTTAAATTATAAAAAAGTTAAAATATTTTATTCATAAAATTGCGCATATCTTTGTGATTCTGAAAACATAAGGCTTTAAGATCACATACCATAACAAATAAATCCTGCTGAGAAAGTAGCTAACCTTTTCAAAGCAAGCAAAACTAATGCTCTCATTGAGCAACTTGTAAAAAAAAAAAAAAAAGGAAAATAAAGACTTTATACAGCATTTAAACTACATATATCAAAATGCCATAACCAGTTTATGGTGTTTGTACAGATTGTAGGAAGGCAAGTGTTTGCAATTGTTTGTAAATTATTAATTACACTTTCTAAATTTTTTTTTTAGGTTCTATAAAAGCAATATCTATATGACATTCAGAAATAGCAACACAGTTAATTGAGAGAAAAATCAAAACTCATTTAAAATGAAAAACACACAGGGGACTGGGCTGAACCAAATCTGTGCTATAATGCACATCTGGAATTTTGGAGAGCATGTTGATGAGCTGACTTGTGAAAAGTATGATGGAGTTGACACAAAACCCAAGACCAGTGACAATGGTGTGACAAGGAATCATTACATCCTTTCTTTGCCTCAGGTTGAATTCTGAAAGCAATGATTATGACATGGAACATCAACCAATGCATACAATAGTAAGAAAAAGAAATACATGTAATTTTAAAAATATTTTTTCATTAATAATATGGGACGTTCTTGTAAAACTTATCTTTGTTACTACATAATGAAAGAACAGTGAAACAAAGAGATTTTCTTAAGGTTGCAAGCAACTTGTTAGCAGGAAAAATGCAACTAAGACAGAATGACTTCTAAGGAAAGTTGTAAACAACATGATATAGAGCACTGCAGAAGCCATTTTTAGTGTCAAGGATTTTTAATTTATTATCACTAAATTATGAATTCATATAAAAAGGGATTAATATAGGTAGGTAGCTTTTATTTGAAACTGTATAAAAGTAACATGTTTAAAGAGATTTAAGTAATTTAAAAGATATAAATTCACAGCTGCTGTTTGATCAGGGAAGCGTTATGCAGACAGTATTAGGAAAAAGTGCAGAACGACAGAGAGATACATAACAAGTGGCATTACAAGCTATGGAATGCCTGTGTTAGGTATGAAACACATGAAAGCATGTGTTATATACAAATTTTGCCTACAGCTGCCTGAAAAACAAGTATTTTTGGTCTGATGAACCTTAATATGTCATGAAGGTGTCCTACTGTATTTGGATTTCATACTTGTTCAGACATTATTATTAAAGGGTGAGAAGTTTTTAGCAAGGTGATTCAATTTCCTTCACTGTTAAACATTTCAGGTTCTACTTTTTATTGACTATCTAAATTGCAGTACTGGGAAAATCACTCAAGTTTTGATGATCTTGCTAATTAACACCTCTTGTACTGCAGGGTAAAAGTACAAGAATTAAGTACATGTACTTACTGGCCTTTATTTAACAGAGTTCATTCTGGTGCATGTATACGAATTTTTACAGCACTTGAAACTACCAAAGCAAATCCCATTTTTTCGGTTCTTCACAAAATGTTTGTTCTAATTCTGTAGCAGCTTCTTTAAAGGAGTAGATGTAAGCTTCTACTAAGTTATGGTTGATATTTTTTGTTGTTTTATTTCTTTTCCAATGAAAGACAGACTGAACTGGGACTTATAGCCATTGCTAAAAGACAACATATAAACATATAAACTGCAGAAACAGTTTTAAATGAAACCTCTCATTTTGTTTTCCTTTTTTTTTTTTTTTTTTTTTTGTCCTGCAGCAAACACTCATATAAGAAGGGTTATTTCCCCTCTTTAAAACTACAGAAACATTTAGGTAAAAAATTACTTTCTTCTTCTCCCTCTTCAACCACTAAAATTACAGGAAGCTTGGTCCTTCTGCATAGAGATCAGGGAAAAAAGGAAACATTTCGTTTTTCTGTTCACTTTTGCAGGTGGATTGGGTAAAGGAAAGAAATGAAATAATTCAAAAACATGCAACTGTGGACAATAACCAGAACAACCAATTTCTCCTCTGGTAGATTTTTATTTTATTTGTTATTTCCTTTAAAACTCAAATATTTGTCGGGATGGCACTACTAAAACAATAACCCTTTTATTCCTAATTAGGTTGTTGTATTGTCTTTAGCACAATACACAGTGGGTGAATTTGATTTTCACTGAGTGCTTTTTTTAAGGGCTAAAAGAACTCCTATTCATAACATGCATATTATCAGCACTTCTGTTGGTATTTGAAGGTACTACATGCTCACAGTAAAAAAACTACTGGAAATGCTCACAAATTATAGACACAACAGTGATATGTGAGAACAGCCTCATTTGACACAAGACTGTCTTTGATACCTCTGGTAAATCAAGAAGAGTCTGCCGTTACCTCAAGAAAATGAGGTACCTTCTTGTATTCCAAGGACACCTTTTTGGGACCCATGGATTAAAGGAGTCAATGCGTCCCTAGAGAAACTGTAAAAAAGAATTATCTTTGCTCCACTACATGAGGAAACTGTATTTGTCCATGGATATTCTGATGCCCAAACATTGGAGAGGCCTCATGTAGCTTCTCTTCAAATTTCTGCTGTCCAGGCAACAAAAACAATGAACAGTTGTATAAAATGAAATTATATTATTATGAAAACTGAATAATATAGGTACTTATATTTAGGTACTATGGCTTATAGTATAGTATTCCTAAAAACCTCAAGGAATCTTAAACACACACATCACAAAGTAAATTGAGTCTTGCAATGATTATATATATATCATTTGCAAAGTGGTAGAGAAGGTCAGAACTACTTCATTCATAGGGGCAAAGCACAATCTGTTCTTTCCTTTCTGAGTTGAAGGTCAATTCAGATTTTGATCAGTTTGAAATCATACTTTAGATATAGATGCTTTAGATTTCATAGTCTATAACCTTTTTAAATCACTCAATATTATTAAGAGGTATTTAAGTGGCTTTTCTTCTTAATTATAAACAAAAATGGCAATTGTGTCCACAAGATTATGGTCAAACCATGAATGTGACAATAATGTAGTTACTATGTACCTCATCTCTCCCTCCCTGCTCTTTATCTGGTAATACAGTACAAAATCAAAGAAAATCATTCTGTATCTGAAAGCAGCAGCAATATCCAGCTGAGTCAAAAGAAAACTCCATTGGGTTGGTAGGCGGGTGGAGAAAGGCTGCGTGTAGGTTGTCTCCACACTGAGTCAAATTTTATTCTGACAGAAAAGAGTTGAAAAACCAAGAGACATTTTATCTTTCTTTTGTTCACCCTGAGAGCCTACAGTTCTCTGCTAAATACATTATGCTCTGTTCTTTTCTATAAATAATACAAATGCTTTAAAAAAATTAAATTAGGATAGAAGACCACAAGAGGCTAGAAGAAAAAGAATAAATTACAGTATTTGGAAAATTTTGAAAATAACTCACAAAGTTAAATGTATCTGTGCTTAAATTCTTAATGCCAAAGAAGGAATTTATAGATGTAAATATGGAAAGATGTATCCTTTAGTTTTCGGTCATGAAGTAAGTTATTTTAGTGGCAAGTAGGAGATATTACCTGGCAACTAGGTAAAAACAGGACAAATTACCAAATATATGCAGAAAAATACCAGTATTAAACAGTCTTGATAGAGATCACATATTATTTCAGTTGAAAGTAAATTAACACATCTTGTCACATAAAAGACTCTGATTGTTTTACTGTTACTTTGAATGTGTATATGTTTCCTGAAAAGTAATTCCCTAAATCTGTATTGTGAACTATGATAGATCACTGCCTCAGAAAATCTGGCCCATTAGAAGCATAAAATTGACTTCTTCCTATTGTTGTAGTGGTCAGCAACTGTCAGTGTTTTAAAAACAAAATAATCTAAGCCAAAGGAAAAAGTGGAGTGACTAAAGAAGAAGCAGGGAAGGTAGAGAAAACAAGAAGTATTCTTAACAGCATGGCAAAGTAAACCTTCTGAGTTATTAAGATGCGATGCATTAGATTTGGTCAGTGGAAATGTTTATGTATTTACATACGCTGAATTTTGATCCTTTTTCTCTCCTCTCTACCTAAGCTGTGCAACTATCAGACCTAAATTCTGTAGCAGGGCTGTTGCAGTTTGATTCATTTGCTGCATACAGTCACAACTGCGGATATAAAAGTCAGAGATAAGCATTGTAAGTTTTCAGTGTATGGCTTAATTTTAACCTGTTTTGAACTCAATCAGATGCTTCAACACCTGCAGTGAGTTCTGAAAATTAAAAAAACCCCATTATTTTACAAAAGAGAAGTCACATTTTCAAATTACATTACTATACAAATAATGCATAGGAATTTTCCAGCTATGTTTTATATAATTCTACCTATTTACAGTATTGTTAAGAATACTGAGAAACTATAATTTTGTCATCAAGGAAAGTTCACACATTTTAAAAGAGGATCATTGTATAAATTATGTGTCACAAGCATCAGTGGGTGACTGCTGTGAATTTTAATAGTAATTGAATGTGGGTCTGCTATTGCAAAGGGTCTATGTAAAACACGTAAGTCCTCACACACAGTGAATACCATTAAAACAGGAGGTCTGTTTGCCAAGTGCAAGTGGTGTGCCAGACTGTTCTGAGATCAGAAGAAACAGAGTATCTCTACGTCCAGCTACCAGTAACTGAAGCTTCTTCCTGGCCTAGGACATCTCAGGATACATTAAGTATCACTCTTCTGGACTGACGTTTCCTGAGCAGCTGTACCAGCACACAACACAGCTTGGGAAGCCTTAAGTAATATCCAAATTTATGTTAGATAATCAGCAGAGATCTGTAGCACATGCCACAGGAAGATGTACCCCAATGTGTACCCCATTACCTTGAAAATTACTATAAAAGAAAGTTGTGACTTACTAACCACACCGTCAGACAGTGAAATACAATGTAAGTGCAATTGGTTGAGTATGATCTCTAATACTGGATGAACATTTATGAGCTAATTTCTCCAGATAATTCAGAAATGTCACTTCCCTTTCCTGGGAAATGGCAACTGAACGGATAAAAGTCTGCCGCAACATTGGGAAATAAATTTGTCAGGAGACAAAGAGGTACTTTCAAAATATGACAATGCTAGTATTAATATTGCTACTATTATCCATAATGATTATGAAATATAATAGAATTTAAGATTAATAACCTGTTCAAAAGCAAAGATCAGTCATGTAAAAACATTCCTGCTGAAATTGCTGTATAAGTGTGAAGCAATGGATTTTCACTGGAGAACTAAGCCAATACATCCTGCACTGCTTGCAGAGCCTTTGGTGTGTTCCCATCCAGGGAAAAGAAAATGGCTTAGTTTCAGAGGTATTATGACCGGTTTCGTAATTTCAAAACAAGTATGAGATATTTATAGACAGCAAACAAGGGAATCAAAACTAATGGTGCTCATTTAGGTCAGAGTAACAAAACTACCAGAGACAGTTGAATATATACTTTTCTAATTTCTGGAAATGTAAGTTCCATAAAGTTTCTGAAAGAATAACTTAGCTTAAAATTACACAGTTGAAGAGAAGAGCATGACACAAATATAATTTGGTAATCAATGCTGTAACATGAGAAGTTTTAATCTTCGATTTAATTTTATTTAAAACAGTATGTTCATAATTATAAAATGGTCTTCTCCAGTTTAGATAACTGAAAATTTAAATAAAACAGACAATGAAAACTTGTTTAAATCAAAAAAGCAGGTTGTGTAATTTCATTATATATAATGGCTGGATTTTTTTTTTCAATACTAATTATGTCAGTTAGGTAAACAGCTCAAATATTCTTAACCTATATATTTGTTAATGAATATGCACATTTACTCTTAGAGTTTAAAATAATTTCGATTATTAGCTTTTAATCCATAATGGTATGTAAGTAACAATATTGATCCAGTACCTGGCTATACATGTTCCCAGAGTGGCCATTAAAATTATGAGAAAGCACTGTAAAATATTGACTTTGCAACAGCTATAGCTAGGCTACAACAGCGTTAGCTACGACATAGCTAAAATACAAAAACCATTTCGTTAGGTTACCACAAAATTAGAAGAAAATCCTTCAAGTCCAAAAAAACATGAGAGAAGACACTTTGAAGAGAAACTGTGGAGTACCCTGCCCTTGCTGTTGAAACTAAACTGCAGAGAACTGTACTTTTAATGGTTGCCTTTTACTTGTTTCCTTTTGCAGTCACAAGTTATTAGTAAGTAATTAGTAAGCAGAAGCAAATAACAGAACAAATAGGAACTGAAAATAAGGGATTGATTTACAGAAAAATGAAATACAATAGCTAAGCAAGAGAAGAATAGTTGCCTCGAAGCTGTATGTATGCCATACTAGAAATAGCAGCAGCTCAAGTTGCAGCTGAGAGATACTTTCACAAATGACATTGGCCCACCTGCTGTATGTCATTTTACAGCAATTCCACAAGCATTTGAATACAATGGAATACTCATCATCTTCATGTAAAATGCATGACAAAAGTCCCTCTACTTAAATTGCATAATACCATGAGCAGGAATAAGGTAGATGGCTTTTTTCCACAGTTTGTATAAAAATAAAACAGTTAGAAATCCTACACCTAACTTACTTAACATTGTTTATTTCATAGGATTTTTGAATATTGGAGCATAAAATAGAAATATGGGGAAGCGGTATTCAGAAATAAAATAAAATGACTGAAATAAGGAAAGTCTAAATAATACCTTTTAAATGCACAGCAAAAAATAAAATGTGTTTTACCCTGTGTTCATCAAGGGCACATCCTATTAGGAAATTGGGGGCCTGTAGGACCAAAAAATATTGAAGCTGGGAAAGAAGCATTTCTAAAAGATGAAGATAAAAATGAGCCATTATGGTCAGATTTTACAATATGCAACCTATTAATAAATCTTAAAACTCAGATCAGATGAAAGAAAAGTGGGAACTGTGATAATAGTAAGCCCTTTGGAAATCATCAAAGACTGAATCTTAAGTCTACATAGCAAATGGTGGAAGGTATAATAAAGAAATTCCTTGTAGTCCCACTGATACACAGAAGGTAAAGAAAGAAATTTATGATTCAGGAGAGAGGGGTCAAAGAAGACACCTTCCCACTATGGGATCATGAAGGGAGGGTAAACAAACCTTTACTCAAAAAATACCACTACCTTATGAAAATAACTTGAGAGAAAAGCTTCCAACTTTTTGAGGAAGGAGTATGCATTCTATGAGAAGAATACAAGGAGCTCTCAATGTTCTTTCTGTTTCTCTCAAAGCCAGGTTCAGGAACTTCCAGATCACAGATCACAGAACATTCTGAGTTGGAAGGGACCCACAAGGATCAAGGAGCCCAACACTTAAATGAATAGCCCATATAAGGATTGAATCCACACCCTTGGTGTTAGCAGGACCATGCTCTAACCAACTGCAAAACAAAAGGACAGGAACAGGTGTGGGTATACAGCCCTGCGCCCCACAGAGCTACTGACACAAACTATCTGAAATCAAAGAGGCTGCTCTATTTTATACCATTTAAGAAATTAAAAAATAATTAGCTCTACAGAAATAAAAAAAATTGACTTCATAAAATTAAAATTATTAGTTCCTCTTTTCTAAATACCTACTATACTATATAGCACAAAATGATTGCCTTATATGTGGAATTATTTTCATACCAAAACAGACATGAGGAGGGAAGATCCCTTCAGTTCTGATGTAGAAAGATCAATGGTCAGTGCTGAATCAGACCAAAGATCTGATCAATGCTGAATTTTCTGTTACCTTCTCTATTCTATTTTTGCTATATATTCAAATAATAGTAAAGCAAAAATCCACATCTCAGCTCTCTATGAGAAACAGACACTAATCTTTCTTTAAGACAGCTTTAGATTCATTTGTTCACTTTTGTGTTAAAAGTTTTGATTTTTTTCATACAAGATTTTACTTTACAGTAAAGACTTAACCATTTTGGTATTTAAAAACAACAGAACATAATCGGATTACTGAGAATTTAGAAGTGCTTTCACATCCCATACTTTATATGCATTTTTAATAACCATTTGTTATTACTGTTCTGTAATATGGAAATCCATATTATTGTTAATATTGCACAAATTCACAGCTAATCACATTATATTACCAAAGGAACAATTATAGTATGTGAATGTGTATAAAGATTAATATACATATCCTAATAAATCTCAGCTGACCCATTAATGTATAATGGGCCCAAAGGAGGCCTCATATCCTAGGTATATAAATGGCACATTTCTTTCCCCCTCCCCTGCTTTCCTCATTTTGTTTTATATGTACAAGCTGCCATAAACAGGAAAATTAAGCCATACAAAACCACTCTGAAACATCAAGAGGCTAATCAAAAGCACAAACCACTTCTCTTCTTATTATACTACAAGAATCATGCTAATATTTGACATGCATGTACAATGAGGTGGTTTTTTTTTTTCCTCTTTCTTTTGAGAATAAGGCTTCTGAAGGAGTGGACAGGCATCCATCCCACATGCATCTGCAATGAATAGCTATTACAAGTAGATTAAGGGAGGAACTTTCAGTTTTAATTGTAAATTATAATGCCTTGTTCTTGGTCTAGGGGTGATACCTTCAACTCTTCCAATTAATTCTCTTGTAGTCTAAAATGAAAGAAAAAAAGAGACAAATAATCCTTTTTGTTATGTAAGATATGCCTTACAATATCACTACATAGTGACAACTCCTTGTCCTCCTGTCACATCCTGTCCCTTAGACCATGCTGCAGAAAAGCAATTTTCTGCCTCAAAAGCACTCTATTTTTTAAGTTTGTCTCTGGGCAATTTTCAGGTCTACTAGAGCTGCACAACTGTATACAGATGAGAAAGACCCAAAATAGGGCAATTTATTTGATTCCTCCTCTTCAAAACATTTAGCTGAGATTGCATATCCAACAGAGAAACCCCAACAAGAATATTCAGAGATGACCTGCAGTGACATACATCTTTTTTCCACAAAAAATTTGCATTAAACATCTTCTCCAGACTCCTCAGATAGTCTAGATTTGACTTTTGTTTAATATGACCTTTAACATAAATATTTCCCAGGATATTAGCAGCTAATTTCTTTTTTAAAGGAGATAGTAAGAACTGGTCAGTTAAATAAAACATTTATGGAGTTTTTCAGAGAAAGAATATTTTTTGTGGGCCTTTGCATTATTTAATTTTTTTTTTTTTTAAGAAAAAAGATGTGCATTCATTTGAATCCAGTTTCTCTCTTGTTAGAAGGTAAAGAACCACCTGGATGGGAAAATACATCCTCCAAGTGTTCATCTCCTGGTAACTTAGCATTTCTGAATGCCTGAAGCTAGTTTGACCTCAGTATTCCCCTGGTCCAGCTCTGCCCGAGCACAGTGAGGGCACTTCTCAACAGAGCAAAGGCCTTGCTTTTAGAACCATCCACAAGTCGAAAACTACTTTGCCTGCATGGAAGTTTTTAAGGAATCAGGATAGCTTCAAGATTGGGACCTTAGTTTGCTATGAATGTAACTTTCACTAATGAATCATCTCAGGCAAAAACTTGACAATAGTTTTGAGACTTTTCATGGAGCTAGGTGAATTTTCAAATCTGAAAACAAATAAACCATAATGTTCAAAAGTCCTTAGTGTTCAAAGTCATGTTCAAATTTGTTATATATAGTTTTCAAAATTTTAAACCAGACTGATAGCTCATTTAGCCCTGAAGACATAAAATTATCCATTTAATTGCTCTGTTCTTGTCATTTTAATTGAATGATATACACATTTAATTCCAGAATTTTATGCTGACACAGAAATCCATCGTGTATTTAAAAGCACTATTCAGACTGGCATCAGAAAATAATAAAGCATAAAGTGTGTCTATAACCATACATGGTGCTGATTAGTAGATCAGACCACATCAGCTAAAGCACCAGTTTTCTTTGCTAATCCAATAACGACCTTTAGTATGAATGTATTTTGAATTTTTATTTACCTGGCACGTGGGTATATTTAAAAATTGACTGAGAGGAAAACAGCAATTTGTTTTCCTAAGGTTCAGAAATGTGTTTGGGTTGGAAGGGACCTTAAAATCATCTTGTTCAAACCCCTCTGCTGTGAACAGGGACACTTTCCACTACACCAGGTTACTCAGAGCCCAATCCAGTCTGGCCTTGAACACCTCCAGGGATGCGGAGGGCAACCTCTGGGCAACTTATTGAAGTGCCTCACCACCCTCACTGTAAAGAACTTCTTCCTAGTATGTAATCCAAACCTAACCTCTTTAAAGCCATTCCCCCTTCTCCTATCACTTGGCCCTGAAGATGGAATCTGGCTCCTGTTGTGTCTGTCTGAATTTGTCTTTTATAGCAGCCCACAGTTTGTGGGCAAGCACACACAAACTGGATTGCATTGGAGATAAGAGAAATCTAGCACTAGAAGAGAGAATTTGGTTGAGGGCAAATCAGATTTTCAGATATGCTTAAATTCATGCTTTAAATTACTGGGGGAAAAAATTGTTAGCATGTATTGCTGTGGACACATAAGAGAAGAAAATGTTTATGATTTAGTCCTTTATGTCAGCAAGTGCTAATTTAGTCTACTGTGTCTGCAAGTGCTAATGTTGCCTCAACTCATCTTATATTTAGTTCCTGAGCTAGGATTGTAAAATGTGGTTACACAATTTTGTATAGTCTAACAGAGATAGAGATGAACAAAACTGTGAACCATGAAAACCTTGCAAGTGGCTGAAGTGGGGCACTAAAAGAATATAATTCTTTAAAAGTATCCTCATCTCTGATATATGCTTTAGACTGCTTGAATATTTAGCTGTGCAAGAAGCTCATCAATGTAGATGTAGCTGGCTGGCTGGCAAACCTTCAGTTTGGTTGCTGGTTGCTGTCAGTTGGTCACAGCTCACTGATGATTCAAAAGTCTAACTGCAAACAGTGCAACTGATGCTCTATTCATTTCGGTTTAACAGTAATGCAATGGCTATGTCAATCGCAAGTTTTCAGGAATAAAAGCAACAACTGGTATTGCAAAAAACCCCCAACTCCTTGGCCTTAAATTCCTCACTTTTGCCTATTAACAGCATTCTATAGTTTATATATTTTTGTTGTTTTGGTATGGAAAACTAGCATACATTCAAAATCAGAAGAATATCATTTACACCAAAGAGTCACAGGAATTACTTCACAGCAAATCTGACTACTGCCTGTCCACTTTGATAATATACATGTAAAGTTTCTTTATCTAAGTCTTACATAGTCAAGGGTCCAGAACACCTTTGAATCATACTTTTGCAAAGCAAAGAGAAAAACATGAATAGAAAAGCTGTATACCATACAGAAAGAGATTGTGTACCGAAGAAAAAATGCCCTAATTGAATGATTCATGTTCCTGACATGAATCCCTGGATTCATGTGAAGCAAAGTACACTGTAGAATATAGAAGATATACTTTTTCCCTTACCAGTGAAGATTAAAAAAAAAAAAAGTTGAAAAAGTGTATTTGCTTCCAAAGGCTTGTACCCATAACATAAAAAAACAAATAAAATATTAATTCTATTTTATGCAAGTTCTAGGTAACCTTTCTTAATTCAATGGTTTCTCTGTTGCAAAAAATCAATCTCCTAAGTTGAAAGGTCTTTTTCCAATGACTACTCAGTAAAAAATGCATGAACTCTCCTTAAAACTGAGACTGGGACCTCTGCTTTCTTCTCTATGGAGACTGTACTAACCACAAGGCTGCAGTTGTGTTCCTTCTGATCCTTCTATTCCCTTTCATTTTCTAAAGCTTCTCAACATTAGTGATGAACACAGGAGACTTCCTTAAGAATGGTGTCTAGACTGGGTGTCCAGATGGAACTTGTTCAGAAGCTTGATTCCCTTACAGTCCTCATGGTGGGATGGCCAATGCCTGCCACCAGAGACACAGACTGACATAGCAAGGACAGAATTCTAAGGCTACGAATGGCAACCGAGCTACAGTTTGTTTAGTTATTAATATGGGCACCTCAACCTTGTGAATGTTTTCACATTTACTCCCAGTCAGCTGCAACTCCTGCTCTGACAAAGATGCCTCCTTGTAGCTCAAAAATATGAGATTTCTGGCATATCTATTATTCCCACACTTAGGGCACAACTCCTTTTAGCAGCTTATGCTGAAACTTGTCACTTCTCAGCACACAATATGGAGTAGGGTGACAGTCCAAGTACCAGATACTTGAAACCTAAGTGATGTCATCATTCTCTGTGGTACTCATACACAAGTCCCTTAGTAAAGTCACCACAAAATCATAAAATTCACAGTTTCATAAGTACAAATACTTAGTTAAAAATGCATCTAATCTGAACTAAACTTAAAATGAGAACCAAATTTGATACAGATAAAAAAGAGGAACAAACAACAGAAAACAAAACAAATTTATGAAATATTTTTTCTTCCCTCCTCTTGCAATATGACAGCTGAATAACGACAACTTTATTTCAACTTTGCTGTGTAATTGTAACCAAGTAACAAGAATATATGCATAATATCTTCGACCTGGATGTTTGAATAGCAGATCAGACAGCTACTGAATTACCTGAAAGTATTACCACATGAATAGCTTGTGCTTCCTAAATGCTGTCACTCAAATGGTTTTTGGCATCTCTTCTGAGCCCTCTCATTTACTTCCTGTACACAGGAGTAAACTTAGATTGTCTCATACTTTCACAGAGCAAATAACAACACCATTCATATTTTAAAGGTTTTCTGTACTCAAACAAATCATATAACAAAATTACACTTACCTAAGAAAAGGAATAACTTATCTTCATGATTTCTATGTGTGCATATAATTTCTTGTATTTTGTTTGCACTGTGCTAAAATTAATTTTTATGACACATCTGAGGAATTGCAGACATGTGTTATTCAAGTATTTACCAGCATTTTTGTAATTTTATATTAATATTTTGATTACTCTGAATTATTTATTGATTTCTTTCATCTTTGAACATTTCATGTAAACAATCACTAGCTAGTCTTCTCAATTCTTATTGGTTAATTAGACTTGCATATGAGCATTTGGGATGACCTAGCTAAATAATCACCATAAAATCTCAAGTAAGCATCAGTAATTCACTTTAATATTTTTTTTAATTTTAAAACCTTGGTCAGGGAGAATCATTTTGTTTTATCTGCTGTTTGAATAAAGAAAAGATACAAAAAGGAATTAAGAATCATAGTATTGTTCAAAAAAATTTGCTGTTTAATTTTTAGAAACCCAAACATTTGTGGAAAGGTTTTTTTTTTTAAATTGAGGTGTCTCTTAACCTCAATGGCAGCATGGGGATTCCAGCTATTGTATCTTTTAAAATGCCTGCATATTTTAGCCTTACCTAAGGCTAAAATTTCAGTCTGTATTTATGTCCTCTCTCCCTTCAATTTGCAATTTTTTAGCTGGGTGATTGTCAAGTGTTAAGCAAATTGGAGACAAAAAGCAAATCTTAAAGATAATTAAGACCCTTACAAGTTTCAAGGATGGAGATCTAAATTAATATCCCCAGAGACAGGAGTGTGGGTAGGAGATGGCTGGGCTACTCAGCATTCAGGGAGGTGCAGACTAAGCACAGCTCTATTGTTTCTCAGGCAAAGAGGGTAATAAGGGGAATAGGGAAATCAAGGTTGCAGTTGAAATTGGTGACCTTAGAGTATAAAGAAAACAAGATTTCCAGAGGAAAGCTAGCTTTATTAGTTCTACCTCCTTAAGCATCGTGTTTCTGCTAGTTGGAAGACTTTGCAATTTTTCTATTTTTCCAGTTTCATCAGATTTCTAAGAGTTTAGATACAAGAAAAATAAAAATAAAGAAAAACCATATATATTCAAAGAAAAATGTACATTCTTTTACAGAAAAATCATTTACTTAGGGGAGAGCAACACTATTTGAGACTAATGAAAGTTTATACTTCTGGAAGTTAATGCACTGTGCACAGTCAATTGATATCTGAACTTAGTTGCAAGGAAGTGTCCTCATAGAGCTTCGTATGTGGTTCAGAGCTACAGTCTTCCAAGGAGTAAATTTGCCTTTAAAAGTTCTGTGTTAGAACTTACACTGGATTTTTTACCAAACTCCTGATAAATAGTGGGGTTTTTAAGAACATCCAATAAAATAATCTGAGGGGGATTAATCCCAATCTGACACAAAAGGTTAAAACCAAAAATGGGTTTAATCTCATTTTCTTCACACAGAGGGAATATTTGCATTTACCCAATATTTAATATATTTATTTACCAATTTATGCCTCTCATTTCTTTTCAATTTAGCCCCCTTATGCTTGTAAAATGTCAAATTTGAACAAAATATCAAATATGTGCAACATGCAATAGAGGCAGCGTATTACTGAATCTAGAACCATCTGGTAGATCACACTGAAGTACATGGATGTATGAAAGAGAAAATAAAACAGGAAAATGTCATATTACAAATTATTGCCATACTTGGTCACTTCTTTCTAACATAGATGTAGCCAAAAGTAAAAAAGCTATCTTTTTTGATCAGGCAGATATGTTATGCACTGATAAATGGTAATGATTATATTTGATCCTTTCCGGTAACATCTTAACTTCCACAAAGCTGCCTCACTCTCTTATTGAGGATAAAGCAGTTGCCGTGCTACCAACAGCACTTACGATCACCCAATTACCTGTTATTAGTGTACCAGCTGCTCTTGCAAATTTTCAAAAAATGTCATTATAACTTCAAATAATGAGATGTGAACCATATGCCTATACTTGGAATATGGAATGGAAAGAAGCAGAAAATCAGAGTCTTTAATTGTTGGACTGTGTACAGTTCTGTCCTGTCCATTTTAAAAGAAATCATCTACATATGCAAAATATCATAGCATGATCAAACAGCAAGTTATTCCATAAAGCTACTGTAAATTTATGAAGCATCCTCTAAAGATAAAAAAAATGAGTTGACAGAGAAATTAAAATGGAAACACAGTTAAAGAAGGCCTTTTTCAAAAGATGAGTGTGCTCATTGCTTCATGTTTTTGATGATACGCAACCTTACGATCACACATCACCAACCTATGATGGTACTCAAACCTTGTGGGTTTGAATACCAAAATGTTACAAGATGAAAAGCTGTAGAAAATGTACTTATACGCTTATTTTTTTGAAACTTATTACAATGATCCCATCCCAGACTGAAGACCTATTTCAGTTCTAAGAGATTCACACAAATCCTCAGAACCAGTGCTGATACTGATTTACCTGTGTACCCAAATTCAAACCCCCAAAAGACTAAGTAGCCACAACTCCATCACATAGTTGATACAGAAACGAAGAAAGAACATTGATAGAGCACAGACATTTATGCACTTCTACTAATTTTTCCCCTCTACTTTCTTTACTCTGTCCCCTGACTACTAATAGTCACAGAAATTAAGTGACAATTTTAACACATAGTTGAGGAACTTATAAATAGCACCACCACGCCATTCAGTCTTTAAGCAGAGGGATAGATTTAGTAGGTATGTCAGCCTTTTTTTTCCTGGAAGTGTTTCATTTATGAAAAGGCATTATTTTATTAGGCTGGTGCCATAATGCTTTTATTAATATTTCTTTTGAAGGTGCTCTGGTCCTTTAAACTGATATACTTCAAGTACACATATGATTAATAAAAAAAAAATCAAATATTACTTACCATATAATCATAAATGATACATCACAGTTCTCTGACTGTTGTCTGAATAGGAGATAATTGCAATAACATAATGAATACTGAATGGCAGCTGTCTAAATGACTCTTCTTGTCCATTGTCTTAGTTTTAATACATGTAACCAACACTTAAATAATTTGCAGTCTTAGATCCTGCACATAGTTAACGCTTCCAAACTGTTCCAAGCAAGGTTAAATATTTTTTGTATCTGTGCATATACTTTATATTGTTATGTTTTAAGGTACTGTAAATATTCCTGAGCCATGGGTGGCTGTTTCACTATCTACCCATCTGGTTTCTGACTGAAAACCTCTTCGTCTCAAGCAGAATAAATCTGCTGTGATAGCCTCAAATGACCTGAAAAGTTTTTTTCAGTACTGAACTATAAAACTTAGAAAGCGTTATGGAACTACAACAGCATTTCTGGACTGCCCTGAAGGTATCAGAATTTCTTCAGTGCTGTGATTTCACTTTAGGCATACTTCCCAAACCAGAAGGGTCCCAGAACACAGCCTCTAATTATCTTAATTCCTACACTTGGGAAACTTTCATCATGCTATATTTGGTGTGTTATCATAAATTTGTAGAATTCCAGACCACTTAGACATTGGAAAGTAATAGGAAGAGAGGAGAGATTGTTGTGTGCTCTCAGGAAATATTTCTCCCTGTAAAACAGTATTTTGAAAGACTGGTTCTTACAGTTTGAATAGTTAGCACATGGTAGTGTTCTATAAATGCTTATGTCTGGAGAAATAAGTGATGTTAAATAACTTATTATGAGAAGAAAAAAAAAAAAAAAACAAGCAACACCTGCATATATGTCTGTTTTTTTTAAACTTTGAAAAAATGGAAACCCCTCAGGTCAACACAGCGTTTTGAAACAAGTTTCTCTGCACCAAGGAACTGCTTTCCCCATGTGGTCACTCACCAATATTTATGAGGGAAGGTCACTTGGAATGCCACCAGCAGATGAAAAAACAGGAGGAAAGGAGGGGTTTTCTGTCTTCACTGAGCTGGGTGATTCTGCCAAAGTGATAGCCGACATTGACATTACACAAGGGAAGGTTGTCGTAGTCTCACAGTCCCAGCTCTGCTGCAGAAACAAAACAAAACAAAATCAGAAATAAAAACATACGTGTATATTTTTCAAATAAAAATAATGTCAAAACATTAAAACTTGGATCTCTGGAATATAAATAACACTTTATTCTTGGCTTTGAAATAGCTATCTCAAATCTACTTTAAAAATAAGATTTAAAAAGCCCCCTAAGAAAGCGAATGTTCTTCCATAAAATTAATCAATCACTTTAAGGGTTTAGTGGAAAGAAATGGCCATAAACATCTTATGTGCTCAGCTGGTGGTGGAAGGCAGACAAAATTACAATTCTGATAAAAATGAGGAAAAGCTGAGATTTGAAGTGAAGACTGAATGCAGAATACATCACAGGGAATGACAGGAAATTTTATAGGTGAATGTAGCTATAGCTGAACATGGCCTACGGAAAACTTAAGCGAAAATTGAAGGATTAATGAAAGATCCCTATTTATTTTTTTACTTATTTCATTTTCTTAGCGTCTGTGCGAATTATTACCTATACGTCTTATACGTCCTAAAAGAAAAAACTGTGATGAATAAATAAACAGCTCTAGAAATCTTCAATAGGGTCCTTTACCTTGCAGGGAATATTATCACTGGCTTTTGATACAATTTCTGCTGCAGGGAAAGACTTTCAAAGCTCAGAATGCTGAAGTATTGCCAGGCACTCAAAGACCCCCTGCTGTGCGCGTCAAACTAAAAAATCTCTCTGAACTTGTCGAATTAAAAGTCATCTCTCTCTCTCTGCAACCCCTGCATGAGCTGGGAAGCTCTGTCCTCATTTTTTTAGGCCTTCCACGATAAACAAATGGAGCCTGAAGCATCTTTATTCTTTTCAGGCACATAATTAAAATTCTTTTAAAAATGTAATTGAAGGCAATGAATTTCAAAAGGAGGTTCTAGTTAACAACAAGGCTAGAACAGTTTCAGTAGACCATACTACTTTACCATTCAATTTTCTTTCAAAGGTAAAAGCAAAACAGCTTGTTATGATCCTGGCTGTATTTTTTAATTTTTTTTTTACTTTGTTTGTACATCAATAGCTTGCACCAAACCTAAACATCTCAGCAGGACTTAGGCTTTCTGGAATGTCATAAGACTTAATTACTGAAAGAGCAAAGAGAAGTATACTATCAAAATATGAACAAAGCAGAAAGCACTCCTGGTCTCTTAAAATCATTATTTATATATCCCCTAAAAATTAAATACTTACTTAAGTATTTGCATTTTCTTGGCAACTCTGTTTCATTAATCCAAATAATTGTAAATATTCACAACCTTTCAATTTTTAAAAAAATCTGATAATGCACAGAATGCTAATTTTCTGTGATGACTATTGCTGTAAAACATTGTAATGATTGATTGCAATACATATTTTTGATGTTGCCATGAAAGGAGCAAGTGCTGATGCAATTAATGATTTAAAATGAATATAAAAGGAAATAGAAACTATATCTCCTTAGATTTGAATCCCAGGGATTATCACACAAAATTAACTTAAAGGAGGAAGGAGACACGACAGTGTTTCAGAAAGTCATCTCTAAGGTGACTTCCTAGAGACCTTACAATCTAAACCTTTTTTTTTTAATATCTCTTTTAGAATGATTTTCAGTATCCCACTCTGTTGAAAGGAAAAAGCTTCAGATTTCACCTGTTTTCTCTATGCTGTTTTTTTAAAACCGGTACTTCTGGCTATAAATGACCATATGAAATGTATTTTTTAGGGTTTTTCCCTAGAGGGACTAAAGATTGAGATGTTCTAAGTAAAGTTATTTACAATTCTTGTAGCATTAAAAAAAAAAAAAGTGTAGCAAGGAAGCACTACTCCCACAACTTCTGGGTAGCACTCTGCCTCTGATAGTTATGATGCCTCTGGGAGACCTGAGACAACACTGCTAACAAAGCTGCTTTTCATCCTTGGAGGGGGAAGCACAGTATGTGTTCTGCATGGGTCAACAACAGTTCTGGCTAGTAGGGAGGTAGAAAAAGGATCCAGTTAGCTCAACTGGAAAAGGCAATGACAAAGCAGATATAGCAGGAGCAAACTAGAGCTTTGAGTTCAAGTAATACCTCTTCATGTCAGATGTTATTTCTTTTCTAGGTTTTTTGGTTTTGTTTTCTTTAATATAAAACCCAGCGCAGCATAGGGCACATCCCATTCTAGAAGTCATGCTGCACAGGCAATGCAGAGAACAGTGGACCAAGGTTGACCCTCTCTGTTTTCTGTAGTTGTCTCACATTACATCAGCAGGTTGGAAACACTCAGATTCCCACATGCCTTCATTTCACACCCAGAATACGCAACATACAACTTTCACAGATTGCATAGAGCAAATCCATTATGCTCCAATCTGGACAAAATTCATAATAAATAATGGTCATATCTTAGATCTAGTAAGATACCACACTGGCACAAGAGCAGCATGACCAAAGGTTATGTCATATATTTCTACCAGTGTGCTCTTTACATGGGCGTGGTCTATCGTTACAAACAATCAAACAAATGAGGCAATGCCTTCTATGCCTTCTGTATACTTGTAGCCTAATTAGGAAAAAGCGAACTCTTCTTAGACTTCCCTTCAGTAAATTAGGGAGATTTATGACAGTGTATTTTTCATCTTTATTTTTAATGTGCCACACAATCCACAGAAAGCATAGGAGTAATCAACAAGAAAGGTGAATCAACAAAAACCATTAAATAAAACAAACGTAGGCAAATTAGTATTTTCAAACTTCCTTACTGCTGTAAAACTGAATTAATGAAAGCACTGTGATTGCAAAAGTAACTCGTCATTCACCACAATTTGTTCTGTAGAATGTGAAGGACATTGGACAAAAAAAATTAACAAAAAAACAAACAAACGAAACTGCAACAAAGAGTACCTAATATTTTAAGAAAAAAACGATGTGACCCAGCATGAATATTTAAAGTCTGTTTGCAGAATGAGTAAAGGCTTCTTTAAGTTCACTGAGCACTCACTGTAAAGTTTAGGGAAGATCAGTAGCTTAGAAAAAAAGAGGGTACTGAAATACGAGTCACATTTATGAACAAAAGTGATCAAAGTCTACGTGGCTGCTAGAGTGTCTTCAGTTTATTCCCTGCAGTAGACATATTACTTGATTGAAAAGTGTGAATATAAGGCACCCAGGTCTATCTACTGTCACTGGACCTGAAACTCTCATTTGTTATGTCTGACTTCCTTCATTGATTTCTTTTTCCTAAACAGAAGCTGAAGTCATTTTTATAACATTTGGGAACACAAATGTTTACAATCTTTACAATACAGTAAAGTTAAAATGCAATACATTTACATTGTCCTTCTTCCCCTCCAAGCTAAAATTATTCAAAGAGCTGTGATAAATTAAAAAAATATTCAAACTTTTTCCACTTGTATGCTGCTACAATGACAGTGATGTTATATAGACATATAGTTCATTCTTACATATCTTGAAGACCTCAGACACCTTTTTCAATGGAGAAAAAATTTGCCTTTTACATCATTGCCAAATAGGAGGTTAATGCAAGTAATTTATTTCTTCAAATGACACTGATGCTTTTAGACACCTACCTCTCACATGCCATAAAACTAATACCTCACTTGGGTAGAAAATTAGGATATCTATAGCAAAACTCTCCAAGACACAGTTTTGATCCAGTAGCTCAGTGTTATGTAGATAAAACTGTTGGCAAATGTTGCCTTCGTAATTTGGTAGGAGGTCCTGCTATTTCAGAAGAGGGAGTAAGTGAATGTAAACCCAATTATGACTTCAAAGAGAAGAGCAAGGCAGAGTATTTCACCTGTTCTCTCTTTTCCAACATAGCTTGATTTCCATATCCTAAGACAATTTTCCAAACATAGTAAAAACCTATCATGCATCCAAATCTAAAGTTTTTGGAGACTGGAATGCTCCTCTATTTTATTCCAGTGTCTTGATTATTTAGATTAATACAGATATGTGGCTTCTTGACTGTACTCTTAGATCATATATTCTGTAATAATGACAAAATATAAATTTATATGATAGACTTAAAGCAGAGATTAAAACAGAAAAGTGAAGAATTCTTCAGTGAAATTTGCTATCAAATGATAAGCTTGATAAATAAAAATATGAAAAATACAAGCATAAACTTATAAACAGGTTCAATCCCCCATATCAGTAGATTTTAGTGTTCCATATCAGGTAGTAATCACAAAATAACTCAAAAAAATTCCAAGTATTTTACTTCGTTTTTTTACCCCTTATGGATGTGGGCAGTATGATGGCCTCCCCAAAACTCTTAAATATTAGAAATTATCTGAAGTACTTGAAAATTTAAATTAGTATTTATTTACATGATATATTAGTAGAAGCTAATGAGGAAAATAGATAACCTATATAATAGACCCGAGATTAATTTTTGTGCACTTAATCCAGCTACTAGGTTCAAGATCTTGCAAACAAGTTTAGAGTAGGAAAGGGAAAAGTTACTTCTTTTCTGACAATTCTGTTTCTATATAAAACTGGAGTATTGAAAGTAACTATTAATGATATGAAGGAGAAGTGAAATTTTCCTGATGATTTTATAGAGATTCTATTAAGCAAACATTTCTTCAGAAGGAATTGCAAATTAAGAGTGCAGAAAGTCTGCTGCTCCTTTTGCCTCAAAAACAAAGACAAAACTGATAACATTTGGCAGAAAAACCAAAGCCTTTGTCAAAGTAACTCATTCCTATCATATCTTGACGTATTTAATGCTTTCTTTGGTTTGACATTCTCTTATGAATAACCCTTCCCTACTAGTTGTGTAGGAGCTCTGTGACCCTTAATTTCTGCTGCTGTCCTGTACCCAAGAGATAGAGAATGGGGTAAGAATGGACCCACTTCATTTTACCAGCAGAATTTTCAAGTCTTTGTCTGAAAAAGGCCAAATAAACTCAGCCAGAAGTCTGAGTCATACTTAGCTGAAATCTACCCTGTGTATATAAATTTTCTTCAAATGGTAAAAATCAATTGTAAAAGATTCCTGCACATTGAGTCTCTACACTGCTATTCATTCTCATATTCACAATATAGCAAAATGAGAAAACAACTTACAGAAGGAATATACAGAAAAGAAACGTTTGTATTTTTTCTCCTGAAAATATATCAATAAGCAGTGCTGTTCTTAAATGATGTTCACAATTGCAGTATCTTTTCCTCTGGATATATTGGGGGTTTTGCAACCAAATTTGGAAGTTCTTTGAAACAAATTACCCTGGCAGTTTTGCCTTTACACAGTTCAGAGCAAGCCACTCACCGCACAGAGCATACCTGTCAAACTCAGTGCTTAAGAACAGCAGAGGCAACTGACACAGTTATTACAGGCAAACACTTCACACCAGCAAGAACTTTATGTTCGTTTTTGCATGCTCTTAGAATTCCTTGTTAAATGCTCATGTAAATAGGACCACAGCAAAAATGATGAATTCTGAAATATCTTCGTATACAGAATTAAGACCAGAGAAAATTATGGAGAAAATGGAACACCTTTTAAAATTGTCATGTTTTTTACTGGAATGCTAATATTTTTATTGAAAATATGTTAGCATAAAGAATTACTGTATGTCCTAAATTAAAACACATAATATTTTACACTTGAATTCAGAAATAGGTGAATTTCTTGAGTTGCAACTAATAAAAAAAATTGAGATCTCCTACAGCTCTTTCAGTGATTTTTTTAAAGCAGTTTGTTTTAATTTCTAATTTTACAGAAGTTAGACCTCTGTTCCTATATCCCAGCATTTTTACATATTACCTAGATCTACTATGCTATAACTGTTCTAATTTCTTGAAATCGAATGGTCAATCATTTAGCAAACAACAGATGTTTAGAAACCTCTTCATAAAAATATGCAAGTCCCAGACAATCAACAAAGAATAAAATTCTTAGATTCTAATCTTAACCTTGCTGCATAATGCATTCATACTTTGTTTTAAGGACTGGATGTTTAATACTTTAGATCTTCTAAACTCACCAACTAGATGCCTAGGACATATATTGATAAAGTTATCTCCTTTGAAATTTGGCTTCTTAACATTTATTTCTTGTACTGCATAGGATATTTTTTTTATCCTAAATGCAACATGTTCATATTTGAGTGAATGAGAATTTCTGGATTTAAACCAATTTTAAATTGTACCCAGGGAATAAACATAAAGCAGAACTATGTATCTGCTCATAAAAATGCTACAAGCTCATTATGTTGTTTAGGCGCTTAGGTGATAGAACAGGTTTGAATGTAAATAAAGTTCTTAGTCACTGCTTAGTCACTAAGAACATAAGACTGGCTGCAGTACGACTGGATTAGTTACAAGCACAAGTTGAAATTGATCACAGATCATGGTAAACACATTTTCTTTTTAGAATATTTCCAGAAAATAACTTGCTCAGGTTTACATATGGTGGAGATGCTCACTGGCATTATTTTGGCATTCATTTTGTTTTCACTTCAGTTTGCCATTTTGTTTTAGGTATGCATATGCTCAATTTTATGCAGCATAAAATTTATTGACACATTTTAAGTGTAATACACTTGTCATAATTTCATGTTATGTTCTATGTGATAATTGGAAACAAACATCATACAGAGTGAGGCTTTTAGTGAAAGCTTTCTTTGTAAGGGTTGGAAAGAGCTCTGTGACCCATGATGAATAGAAGCATATAGAGTGGATGTTCTATAGTGCCTTTTGGACTCAGTGTGCATTGCACAGGAGCAGCCAGTGTGGGACTAGCCTTGAGCATCAGCTCACAATCCATTATTCTACTTTGCATAATTATTTTACACTCATGACTTGACCTTTGTGTATTCCAGGATTTGCATCTGTGATTTAGTGTCTATTGGTCTGTGTTTCACTTTACAGTATTACTTTGCTGCTGGTCAAAAAGAATATGTGCTTAACTGTATTGTACCAAACCAATACACAATAAGGAATATAAAAACATGTCTTAGCATTAGTTTAGGAGTACTCCCATATGTAACTTAAAATCTTGAGAAAGCAGAAGGCAATAGGATGTCTAATCACCAGTCACCTCATCACCTGCACTCACAGCATTAGAATCATAGAACTGTTAAGGCTGGAAAAGACCTTTAAGATCATCAAGTCCAGCCATCAGCTTAGAACCACCAGCATCATGTTCACCATCAAACCACGAACTCATGTGCCATATCCACAGTTTTTTTTTTAAATTATAGGGATGATGACTCCACCACTTCCCTGGGCAGCCTGTTCCAATGCTTTACAACTCTCCCTGAAAAAAATTATCCTAATATCCAATCTACACCTTCCCTGGTGCAACATGAGGATATTTTTTCTCATTCTGTTGCTTGTTACCTGGGAGAAGACACAGACACCCACTCTACTACAACTTCCTTTCATATAGCTGTAGAGAATGATAAGATCTTCCTGAGACTCCTTTTCTCCAGGTTAAACATAATATAGGGCACCTGGCCTTATTGGATCTCATACAATTGACCTTGGCGCATTGATCCAGCCCGTCCTAAGCATTTTTCAGAGCCCTTCTAGCACTCAGCAGATCAACACTCCCAAACAACTTAGTGTTGTCTGTAAAAAGGATTAACTGCTACCTATTAGTTACACATTCTCATTCAGCACAGCAATATCCATGGAAGAGGTAATTTCATGTGATACAAATGACTGTAAAATTACAAGTTTTGAACGAACCCCTAAGTTACTAATTTTCAACATCTGCTTTTCTTTTGACTAATACATATTTGAAAATTAACATCTCATTATTAAACTAAGTGTAAGAAGTATTTTAAAGTAGTCTGTGCTGGTTGAAATTTTTTTTTCTGAATTAGAGACAGCTGAAAGATGGCATCAGGATGAAACACTAGGGATTATTAAAAGAATTTGATTTCAATGTAGAATGCTATATTTTTGAAGCACTCTGTGTGGATGCTGCTTATACACAGAAATCTGAGATCAGTGGTAGTTTTGCATGAGCTCTAGCAAGATTTTATGTAATTATTGAATTATTTAGCCAATACAAGTACCAGAGAACCTAGTTCAAGTATTGCATTCCTTTAATGCCACAATAGAGGAAATAAATAATTAGTACATAGACCAATTTACACTAGAACTCTAACATTCTACTAGTTTTTGTTTTCTTTGTTTCTTGCATTCTAAGTACTAAACATCTGATGTTCCTGTCTCCTGTTTCCCAGCTGATGTTGAAATGTCTTTCTGTGCAGTGCTGTGGCAAGGAAGTTCTCCGTAAAGCAGTAACAAATGTTTGGTTTTTGTGGCGAGAAAGAGAGAAAGAGAGAAAGAGAGAAAGAGGGAAAGAGAGAGAGAGAGAGAGAGAGAGAGAAAGAGAGAGAGAGAGAGAGAGAGAAAGAAAGAAAGAAAGAAAGAAAGAAAGAAAGAAAGAAAGGGCAACAAAAAGAGACTGCCAAATAACCACATATGTCAGTAAACTGAAAAATATATCTAACCACTCCAATTCTGATTTCGAAGGTAGAAAAGTTCCATGTGCAAACTGAGACATACACCTATGTTATCAGCGCTTCCTTTTGCTACAGTTTTAAAATAAAAAAGCACTTTCAAGAAAAAAGATTCTTTAATTCTGTGATGTGGGTGCATATCATCAAAATATTTCAGTTCAGCAAATGCAGAGTTGAATCCAACTTTAATGAAAACCAGAACTTTTAAGACAGTTTTACAGAATTGTATACTGTATCTGTGCTTAGACAATTAGGGCCCACAACACTGCAGTGTTTCAATCTCATATATAGTTTTCAGTCTCATATATATTTTAATTTTTGCTTTTCATGATAGCTTGAATATACATCACGGCCCTCAATCAAGGAAGAAATGTGCACAGTGTAGTATTTTAACCTAATGGCTAGGTTATATATGAGCAAGATAGTGTTAAGAACAAAATCTTGAAAGTACAAAAAGAGTTCATATGGTTTATACAATTTTTTACATAGAGATGATTAAGTTCAATTCCATACCATACATGCAGCTGAATTTCTCTGTAGCTCATTCACATATGCATCTCTATAATCAGCAAAATTTATATTAGCATTCTTAATTTTATATAGTTTCTTGAGCTACTTCTTCTTTTTATATTTTATATAATAACCATGAAAATGGATTTCTCATTTTAATAAAATAATGTATGCATAGGAGCTTGATAATATAATGGCTTTCTTAATTCAATGAAAGGTGAGAAATGCTTATGTATGTTGAATTAGGACAATTGCAATCCAACACAGAATGAAAACTCAGTATTTTGAAGAAAATATAAATGGGATACAATGCAAGAATTTTTTGCTCAAATACTTTAAAGAATTCCTTTGAATAATTAGTGCACACAAGATAATTCAGAGCTTTTAAAATATGCTTTAGATGTTGATGATGAAATTAAGACAGATCACTAAATTCTTCAGTCAGCTACACATGCAGCTTGATCATTATTTCTTGTACGAAAAAAAACCCCAAACCATATTTTCTAGTGTATTCGGAAGATAAGAATTATCAAGGTATTTCTTGGGTTTTAGTTTGTAAACATGGTGCTGGATCACACACCTTCAATGCACAATAGATGTGCACAGATTCACTTTTTATGGCTTCATAGGGTGTTCAAAGCACAGAACTCACAGTTTATTCATTGAGATCACCTGTGAGTTCTTTTAGTCAAGTACAAGACCATTTGTAACCATGTGTTAGCACACAGGGTATCAGATTCTTTCCCTCTTATGGATGAACTCAGATTGAAAAAATCCATCTTTTCCTATAAGAAGAACTTATTTAAGATCTGGGCGAACTTGCATCTAAAATTTTTCTATTATATGATTATCAAAGTTATCAGATAATAATTAAAAAATACTCTGTGTATGTAGCATGTGGTACACACCTGCTAAGGGCAACACATGCCAACATATATTGCAAATGCATGACATTCTCTTTCATATAAAATCTTCTGACTGCTGTAATTTCATATAATCTATCACATCTGCCAATTTTCTCTGGATTTCTAACGTCTCCAACTTTCTCTTCTTACTACAGTCTGCGTGGTTTATGAGTACTCCCAGCTAGAGAGACAGCAGTGAGATTAGCATCATAAGCCATGCACAGCAACTCAAAAGCAGTTTCTTCTGATTGTACAGCTGCACTGAAATGGAATCAAAACACGTGTACCCTTAAACTAACTTGCTTATTCATTAAGATAAATGCAGAAAGAAACAAAACATCCCTAATGACCTTTTCCTTAAATTTATATATATAAAAGATAAAAATTAATTTATTAATTCCTAAATATAATCATATAATATTTAAAATTGGAAATACAAGTATATTTCTAACAGCAAATTACATTAATCACTAAATACATGATTATATTTAAAACATTTATCATGTAGAGGAAATGTGAAGCATTGCTCTGAAAAGCTTTCCAAGAACCAGGGATGAAGTTAACTTCCACAAGTGATAAAGCATGGCATTGCATGTGTTCTTCTGAGATTATATCAAGCTTCAAAGCCAGCACATTATCAAACATTATAAAAAAAATTTAAGGATGGCTTTTTCTACAAGTAGGTGAGAAATGGTCCTTTTTAAGTTAAATTTGAATTTCTAAGGGTAATCACAAAATAGATTTAACATCCAACTTACATATTTATATATGGATACAAACATTAAAAAATGCATGCATATGAATGCATGTAAAATGCCAATAATTCTTTTGAATATAACTGTGCATTCAACATTCAACATGGAGTTGGAGTGTTCCTGTCATAGTTTGTCTTTGTGATCAATACCTCAGGGTCTGTACATCTGTACTGCAGTCCTGCTGTACAATAGGACTGTCCCTCCGTAAGGGAAAGAGATGTCTCTTTTTTCTTTATATCTGAAACCCGTTGGAAACTTCCAAATCTCTTCTGGTTTGTCAAAAATTTCCCTTTGAACATTTTTCATTTTACCAGAGTATGGTTTACAAAACAATCTTTCACAGGAAATCATTATTTAGAGAAATTTCTTTTAAACCTGATTAGATGTGAACTCAGTCAAGGTGAAATACTTTGCAAAGAAACTGAACCGAATCAGTATTTCTGATTGGGTAAGAATTGGAGACAGGCAACAAAGGGAACTTTGCAGCTGATGTCTATTACAGGTCACCAGATAAAGATGATTATTGATGATGCCTTCCCACTCAGCTACAGGAGGCACCAGGCTCGAAGGCCCTCTTCCTGCTGGGGGACTTCAACCACCCCAACATCTCCTAGAAAAGTAGCACAGCTAGCAGTAGTGGGGTGGAGAGTAGCCCTGCTGAGAAGGACTCCAGGGTGCTGGTGGATGGAAAGCTGCACATGATCCAGCAGTGTGCACTTGCACTTTCAGAAACCCAATCACACCCTGGGCTGCATCAAAAGAAGTGACCTGCAGGTTGAGGGAGGTAATTCTGCCCCTCTGCTCTGCCCTTGTGAGACACCACATGGAATTCTGCACCCGGCTCTGAATACCCAGCACACACAAGACATGGACATGCTGGAGCCAGATCCAGAGGAAGAACACAACAATGATCTGAGGGAAGGAGCACCTCTCCCAAGAGGACAGACTGAGAGAGTTGAGATTGTTCAACCTGGAGAAGAGAAGGCTCTCAGGAGACCTTATGGCAGCCTTCTAGCATCTAAAGTGGGTTTATAGGAGAGCTGGACAGGGACTTTTCATAAGGGCTTGTAATGAGAGGACATGGGGGAAATGGCTTTAAATTGTAAAAGGGCAGATTTAGGTTCAATATTAGAAAGAAACCTTTGTGAGGGTGGTGAAGCACTAGAAAAAGTTGCCCAGAGAGGTGCTAGATCCCATCCCTGGAAGTGTTAAAGGCCAAGTTGATGGGACTTTGAGCAACCAAATCTATCTGAAGACATCCCTGCTTATTTTAGGAGTGTTGGACTAAATGACTTTTAAAAGTCCCTTCCAACCCAAACTACTTCTATGATTCTATGACTCCATGAAGATTTTCAAGTTAGTTTTTATGGTCTCAGTCACTATCATAGGCTATTTCCAATTCAGATGCCATATACTTCCTGTAACTCAAATGCATCAGACAGACTATGTTTGTCAGAACTCATAAGCCTGGGAATGCTAGGTCTGGAGTCTGCTTGATGGGTATCTAGAAATTCATATGTGATATGGAGAAAGTAATTTGACAATAATTAATTCATTGCCTTTTCCAATACAAAGATTAGGGGATTGCAAATGAAGTTAGGGGGTCACACACTCAAAACAACCAAAAATTTTATCACACAAAAAATTAGACTGTGAATTAATTAGATCCATTAATAGAAAAATAGTTAGCAGTGGATTTGGAAGTGGATTCAGACACCTAGAGGAAGGAGATATGGAGCTATCAATATATACTTGCCTGTTTCCATACTATTCCATAGGTATTCATAATTGATCAAACACAATATTGTGCAAGACAGAGCTTTGATCTGTTCTCAGTACTCTAAGTTTTTCATGTGTTTATGCTGTACACCTCAGCTTTTCCTATAGCTAAACTGCAAAGATATATCAGGGGAGACACAGTCCTCCTGCTACCCTGACAGAATGCAAGTACATTTTTTACCAAACCACTCTGTATTTTCATCATATCTGTGTTTTCAGATGTAGTATTTGAAACATCAGATTTGGCCTAAACTGCATACTCAGAATTCAATTTTTCCATTACTTTTAAAATCAAATAATTCAGAGAAAAATTTCCAATAGCAAGAGAGGATAGGGATATGGCGAAAATTATACATTAACTTGTCATATCTCATTATATCATCTCAGGCATTTAATTGTAAACCAATCTGCCTCAATATATATTTCACAATGTAAGACTTCATCAAGTATTAGGTCTAAAAGCTATGAGTGATTGGATTTGTTTAACATTAAAAGGAACCTTATGATTTATTAATCCTTGTTACTTTTTCCTCTACCTAAATATATATTCATTATAAAAGAAAAGATCACATTTGATTTCAACCTACCAGACTAAGCTCCATCTTAAATTGATATGTCACCTAAGGATACACAGTATTAAAGACTAATTAAAAGCATTAGAAAATCATATTCCAAAGTTACAGACTAACTCCAATTAATTCAGAAGTGTCTGAGTCATATAAGCAAGAATAACGATATTTGTGTTCCACAGAAATAAAGAAATAATGTTGAGGAATATGCAGAGTGACAATAAACATCATATATTACACGTAATCAGTTTTGGCTTGATCAATATAGCATGAAACATTAAATATGTGTTTATTTCTTTTCATAAACGCTACTATTTTCCTTGGGTCTTTTGAAAATAGTCATATATCCTACTTCAAATGAAGTTTCTTAAAAATAGTTGTTATCTCTAAAGATTAGAGAAATATCAGAATATTTAATAGATTAAATCATTACTTCAGTAATCATAAATGAACCAGAAAAAACACAATACCTCATTAAGAATTTAGTTTTGTTACTTGGTATTTTTATTTGGTCTTGTTATTGAACTTTCTCTTCCTGGAAAATGGTATCATGGGGCACTAACTCTTCACCTAATTTTTTTCTTTTAACTCTTTTAAGTCTGCCTCTGATGTAAAGCTATTGATGTGCATCCTACAATCCTGTTGATAACCTATGTAGTACCTCATTAGGCTGTACCATTTCTTGACTCCCAAGAAGAGCGACATAAAGAGGATATACTGTTGTACAGTGCCTCTCTGAATGAGACCTTTAGTGTGAAATAAAAAAAAAAAATATTTTTCAAACTTGGCAAGTATTTGAAGGCACTGGTATGAATGAAAACACAAATGTACATCACCTTAAGGGATTGTGGATCAAAACCCTCTTGGGGTTTGCCCTGAAGTTCTATTACCAGCCATCTCTTTTAGTTGATCTTTTCAAATATTGGAAGAATTTTTTCAACCATCTAAAAAAATCCTACCTTCAAATGATCTGTAAAGACAATGTTATGTCTTCAAGTAATGAAAGAAGTTTGAAATGGTTTCATCTAACAAAATGGGTACTTTTTTGTAACATTTTATAAAAAAGTCTATAATACATACCTGGTGAGAACTCTTATAATCTTTGCTATGTACAAGATTCATAAATATCAATGCTCACATTTATAGGGACAATGCCATCACAATATGTTTAGATGAAACTTATTTTTAGATAGAAGTGCTTTATAGCTAAAATATCAAAAAATAATCCGCTTTACCTATAAACGTGTATGTGGTTCTGAACAGACTGAATAGCAGAGATCTAACTATAAAGCGTGAAAAATAAGTTAACAAAATTCAGAACAAGTTAGTTTCACAAGAAAAGGGGTGCCAGGGTGATTAATTTGTTTTGTTCATTTAGCACTGAGAATATATACAATAAAATCTTGCTTGAAAATGTTTACTCAATCAAAACCATCATTAAACTATACTTCCTAGGCAGCATGCGGAGTAAACTAATGCAGACACAGTCTGCAAGTGTTGATTGGATATCTCAGTTTAAAATGGAAATAACACAAACATTCTTACATCAAACTATCCCCTTTATACTCCAGAGCTAATGAATTCCAGAGGGACAGAGAAATACAGAATTTTTAAGATCCATTGAAAAAATACAGGCTGAAAGGAAAAGAAATGGAAAAAAAATAGGCAATACCAAAAACCCGTTTTGGGTTTTGTCTCAGGTTGCAATAATGAAGCTCCCTAAGCTATTTGCTGTAAGTACAAATTTAAACTAGATTTTACAGAACACTATTTCTAAATAAATACTCAGTTTTACTGCCCCAGCTATAAACTCAATATTCTTTAATGCCAGATAAATCCACTGACATGGCTTGCAGAAATTTTTCATAACACAGGAATCAAAACCATATTTGTTTTTGTGAAGGAAGATATTATTAACAACCAAACTTGTTTGATCCTTTCCAAAGTATAACACTGTGAACAGAACATTTCTCTCTGTCTTTGACAAGATAATCTGCATAAAAGTGGGTTTCTTCCCATGTTGCTTTTATTATTGCTGTGCCAAGTCCTGCACTTGGGTCACAACAAACCCATGCAGCACTACAGGCTGGGGGGAATGTGTCTGGAAAGTGACCCAGTAGAGAAGGATCTGGGGGTGCTGTTTGACAGCAGCTGAACATGAGCCAGCAGTGTGTCCAAGTGGCCAGGAGGGCCAATGGCATCCTGGGTTGTATCAGAAAAAGTGTGGCCAGCAGAATCAGGCAAGTGATTCTTCCCCTGTACTCAGCACTGGTGAGGCTGTACCTCAAGTTCAGCATCCAGTTCTGGCCACTCAATTCAGAAAGGACATTGAGCTGGTGGAGAAAGTCCAGAGAAATGAAACAAAGTTGGTGAAGGGTCTGTAGCATGAGTGTTGTTATCAGGAGTGGCTGAGGGAGCTGGGGTTGTTTAGCCTGGAGAAAAGGAGGCTTGAGGGAGACTTTATCACTCTCTACAATTACCTAAAAGGAGACTGTAGTGATGTGGGTGTCAGTCTTTTCTACCAGGTAATGAGGCAACAGGATGAGAAGAAATGGTCTCAATTTGTATGAGGGGAGGATTAGAACAGATGTAAGGAAAAATTAATTCTCTGAAAGGATGGTTAGGTATTGGAACAGGCAGTACAGGGAACTGATTCCTGCAGTTGTTCAAAAAGCTGTAGACTTGGACACCTGGTTTAACGGTGAAGATGGGAGTGCTGGGTTAGTTTTGGACTTTATGATATTGAAGGTTTTTTCCAACCTAAATGATTCTATGATTCTATGTAGCTGTCAGGAGAAAATTTCATCCTATTCTGACATTTTGCTCTGATTCAAAATTAAGCAGTTTTTTATTTTAAAAACCATGCATGATTCTGCCCATTGACATTCCTCAGAGACTGACGGTTTAGGCATATGTCTTTGAAACACTGACCATAGTCCTATTACATTTAGAGTTCCATTTGCTAATTGCTTAACAGATCACTATGTTTCTTACCTAAACAGCTAGGAAGGTTAAAGAGTGCCAGCAAGTTAAGAAGAAAAAAAATTCCTATTGAAACCTTAATTTCTGACAATTTTCAAATAGCAGCTATTCTGAAACTTGAAATTATTCTTATTAACATGCTTTACAGACACAATGAAGCACACAAAAACTACTACTAACCCTTCTAAACACCTTAAAATTTCAAAAATCTAACCCAGATTCCTAGTGCTGAAAATGTGTGAATGTGGTTATTGTTAGCTCATGATATTAACAGAGAAAACCACTGTGTGCCCAGAAATGGGTAGCTAAGGTTCTCATCCTTTTTTATGGGATACAGAAGACAGTAAAATCCTAGCTTTGTGGGCAGAATAGTAATGTCTTTTCTACTGCTAAACAAAGATGCTAAAAGTCAAGTATGTTTTGCATTAAGTAGATTTTTATCTACAGTCAGGATATTCCAAGTGAAATGCAATGTCCCCAGTGAATACAACAGGTTTTCTAAGTTTATCTGATTACTTCTTGGTCTTAACTTTTATGCTTTTGTATTTTCACCTCTAATAACCCCAAGAAATGTATTTAGTTTGTCTGACTCTTCTATTCCAAATGGGAAACATATCCATCCAGCATTTTAGTACTGACTTATGTACCATGAAAATTTGCATATTTTTGCTGCTCTGTAATAGTGGGACAGTATCTGTAAAATATCTGTAGCTACTGGACAGTTTTTCAATTTTCTTCTTTGGATATCACAAAATCTAATTTTCAAATGCAGGCTGTGCCATGACTAAGAATGTCTTTTAACACCTTACCATTATAGCACTAGGATTACCGTAATGAATACTTAAGAAATGAAAACTTTTCTTTACTGTCTGAATGGTAGGGCTTTGCCTTTTTAGACATTTCATCTCTACTTCTGGGTCCATGTTGCTGTGTCAGCTGTCACAGTGGCATTTTAAAATTTTCCTGGTACAGTAGAACTCAAGTTTTTATTCTATTTTTAACACATATTTCTCACACAAACACAGAAAAGTCTGAATTGAGGCTCAGTTTATCCTGATTTCTACATCTGACAGTGGATATTAATTGATGCATATAGAAGAATCTATACGGTCATTCTTCCCTTACATGCCTTTCAAGCTTATGCCATCTATAGCACAGAAACTCCTAAGATAGAAATTAGACTAATCCTTTTTTAAATACATCTATGATTCTAGCCTCCATGGCATCATCTGGCAATGTGTGACGATTTAATTATGTCATAACATTTTAACCAGAGATGCTATTTTTTGGCATAAAATTTCATCGGCTTCATTACCTGTCTGTCCCCTTTGAAAAAATGCATACAAAGAATTTTAGAGTGTGGATTTTTCTACCAAAAAGGTATACTCATGTTGAGCATGGCATAATTTACACTAACCTCATGCATCACTCTGTCCTTTTCCTCTTCTACCCTTATCCTTGCATGGTAATGGTCATGGATGACCTATGGCATGGAAATCTAAAAAAAAAAAAAAAAAAATCAACAGAATTAGAAATCATTGGAAGTGATCTCAAAAACCGTACTAGAAATCAGAAAGAACAAAGATGAGGAAGTGAATCAGCCCTGTCTGTGCTGGAGATGAACAGCACTGCCGTCACTCTGGGGCTTTACTCTGAATAGAACTGAGTGTGTGTATTCCTGAAAGGGGGCAAAAAGCACTATCACTACACACCCAACAACCAATACAAGCTTATTCCCACTGCTATGCTGGCTGTGACACTGAATGTGGCTAAAGAACCATTATTATTTCATTATATATATCATTATTTCATTATATATATCATTATTCATAATGATATATAATCATTATGAAGATTATATTTCTTCAGTATAATCTTTGTAGCTGTTCTTTAATATACAGAGAAACAATGACTGTGCAGGCTCCTGAAAGGGTCATAGAACAAGCAATAGTATACAGTGCACACATGTATGAAAATGTATTTCCTTGTTGTGTGAAATACTATGAAAAGAAAATGAAAACTGTAAATGTTGACTCGCTAACCACAACAATCTGGTATAAAATCACTCTCTGGACTGAAAAAGAAGTTTAGAATTAAACTGAGTAGTCAAAGAAACTTGGATAGGAACTTCTTCAGAAAAGAGCATCACTGCACTTTTGGAGAAGCCTAATTAAAATGAGGACAGTCCTGTCTGTTCACAGTTTTCTGCAGTGGTCTACAGAATCTCTACTGAGGAGGCAGGCTCTATCATGTCTCATGTCTCACAAAGTGATTTGTCATCTAATTTTCTACCTTTTGCTTTCATTTCATTATTTGATGCATAAAAAGTAGAGAAATTGGCCAGTACTGCACTATCCTTCTAAGGGAGAAGAGCTTTCTAGTGATCTATTCTGATGCTCACAAGGGGCACACAGTGATCATCATTCCTCACAGTTCGCCACTACAGGGAATTGCCTAGCTCCCCCAGCATTGAAGCTGCCCATGAAACAGCCGTAAGTTTTTGTCAGATTGCCCCTCAACTTTCCTTTCACCAAACTTAAAAAAGCCAGCTTCCAGAACCTCAACTCCCAAGTCATCTCACTTACACTCCTCACCTGTCTTACAGAATGCATGAAAAGGCTGAGATCAACTTTTTCACTTCTTTTGTGATAAATATGATGCCCTGAGCCTAAAGTTGACAACCCTGATATTTTAAAATTTTGCATGGAATGCCGCATTAAGATGTGGATGGGATTTCTATGAGTCTACTTTAAAACTGGCACCTTGGAGAGAGATCCTTCCTAGATGCAAAAAAACCATCAAATCAGAGGCAAAATCTGCTCCTAGGATAATTACAATTTTTTCCTAACACCCTATCCTGTGTTATTTCCTTTTTATCTGCATAGTGTGAAAATTTGTTTCAATACTTTTTTCATCCTCAAAATCCAAGACTTTCTGGTTTTGAAAGTAAAGGATTAAATTCCCCTAAATGCTCTTTCTTACTTTGGCCAAAATCTCTGCCCATCCTACCAAACGTAACAGGAATAATTACCATATTATGCTATGTATGAACACATTGTTCCAAAGCTTCTGGAAATACCAATTTACTTAATCAGTGTGTCAAATTATTGTGCCTTTTTAAAAACACTTTATTTGTTTCACTAATATATTTTACTCTAGGACTACAGATTCTAAAATCTCTTGAAAATGACCCTTGTAGTGAAGACTAGATAGAAAGTAGCTGTGCAATTTAAAACTACTTCTCTCTTAAGCTTTACAAACATTCCTTAAGGGGAAAAAAGTAAAGAAAATACAGGATCATCAAAAGATCTGATAGGTTTGTTACTGATAGGTTTGAAAACTTATCAGAAATTCATGGAATAAAGCCTTCAAAATATAATCTTCAGCTTGGGAAATCCCTGAGCTGTGGACTGCCACATGCCAGAAAGTTTCATTTTATGCTTGATCTGTTCTTATTTTTCCTAGACATTTTTGACTGGCCACTATTAGAGACAGTGCATCAGACTAGGAGGTGCTTCGATCAAACCGAATACAGCCATTTTTTCGTCTTGTGTAAAAAAACATTTTGAGACGATTGAGATTAAAAAAAAAATCTTGATTTTTCATATATTCAAAACCCCATCAATTTACATTAAAATTTACTAAAATAAAGTTAAATACCCTAATTTCCTACTAACTGTTGCTTCAGTAAACAGCAGCGTTCAACTGTGAGGCTTATTGTTCTATTTCCTGTGATGTCAACAGAAAAGTATCTATTACCAGAGGTCAGGAGTAGGAGATACCAGTGACATCATAACGAGATGCTATTTGTTGATATTTTACCACTAGGAGTAAATCTGAAAGCAAACAGTACTGCCTTACTGTGACTGATGATAGATTGCACTTCAAAAATCAACTTGGCAAACAAAGCTTTTCAAGACAGAATTAAAAATATTAGTATCTTAAAAGTTTCATTTTTGCTTCCTGAGCCGTATTTAGCCCTTTGGTTTTTGAAGTATTAGATGGATGAAAGAATATTTTAGGAAGGTGTCACTTCAGTGCTAACTCCCTTAACTCCCCTTTCCCCCTCCCCAGACAGATACATTTAGGGTTAGCTCCTAACAAATTTTCTAGCATTTAATGTGTGATTTCAAGGTGTGAGATGGCTTCACTTGAAAATGAAATGAAATAACTGTGCATTTTAAAGTCTATACTGACTGACAAAAAGAATCAAATGCAGTTTTCTTCTCCCAGGTAGAAAACAACATTCACTGCATTACAGTTTTATTTATCTGGTACCTTTCAACTCCAGTTTCCAATTTTTAAAGCACTGTCTAAAATCTAATGACACATCACAGTAAAAAAACACAGGATATCTAGACTGACTTTCAGATCAGTCTGCTGTTTTCAAGTCTGTTACTAGTATCTCTGAAGTGTTAACGGATGGGAAGAGGAGACAAAAAATATAGCCAATTTCGTTCTTGCTTGCCATTTTTAAGTGACTTTAAAAACCTGAGTGTAAGCTAGCTTAGCTGCCAGGAAAAGCATCAATTTTCTTCCTTTGAACATCTACTGACTTATCTTCCAGTAAGGAAGTATTTTCCAAATAAACCAATGACCCCTTTTCAGTTTAGCTGTAAGTGTTAGCAATAAGTGTTAGCAATATCTGAGAAAGAGGATTTTCTTTTTCTTCATAGCTGCTTATAAAGCATATAAATAGTTAATAATTTTGTTTTTGCAAAGGGGGCCCATAGAAGCTCAGATAACAGACTAAAAAACAAAGCAGCCTTTAAAACCACTGAACTGTTCTGCTATTAGCAATTTTCTCAGACTGGCCACTTTCACATCACTTTAAGAAAACTGTGTAGTTGCCCTACTTAATCCTACTGATCTAGAATTGTCAAATATGGGAAAACAATAGCCCGCATTCATGAATGTGACATTTCAGGCGTGACCCATCTATGGTGCTCTTCCATGCTCCCACTGGCAGGAAACTGTTCACAACAGTAGTCTATTCCCTCACTGTATGAGAAGGAAAGTTGGTATGCACTACATAGCCCTCATGATTCCTAACCAAATATAGTCATGCCAGAAGAATTTCCTGATAATGTTTCAGCAATATCATCTACATAGCTTACTTTGCGAGAACTGATTTTTTGAAACTGTTTCAAATACCTACTTGGTAAATTAGTTTGTTACACTACCACCAGTAGTACAGTTGCATTTACATGGGCAAAGAACCCAAACTGAAGCAGTTAACATCCTAAGAAATTATGTAAATCCTTCTTCAAAACCAACAATGAAGTTCTCATTAGGTCACCACCAAGGGTAATACTTGAATTCTGAATCTTCCACACAAGAAATTAGGACAAAGGAGTCTTCCAACAGTAACAAAGAATCCTTTTACTAAGCTTCAAGATGGGACTGAAACGCAGTATCTACTTTCTTAACAAGTTAACAGAGGGTTAATAAAAGCATGCTGTAACCCATTTAAAGTGCAAAACATTCCCAGCTTGATGCTGCAATTTTTAAATTTCAGCCCTGTCACCCTCATACCTTTATTTGGAAATCTATTTTGTTTTATGTGTTAGAAGTTTCGCTAGCACAAATCTTCCAATGAAATCAAATGCAGCTATAAATTTATTCAACAAGAGGATCTTCAGCTTGCTGTTTGGCAGCAAAACAGAAACAACAGAGGAGAAAGAAGCAGGTTTCCAAGTTGTAAAAATATTTTAAGTACCGTCTTTGTCTTTAAACGAAAATTGCTCATGCTTAATCCTGAAAGTCACACCTGTGCACATTTTCTCCATATTGCTTTGAAATATTAGAGTTCTCTATAATAGAAAGACTTAAAGAATTACTGCTGATCTTGTGGCATTATACAAATCATACAAAAAGGCCTCTAAAAATGTTATTATATTTAGTATTATCATAAAGCCAAACAAGTATGCCCCAAGAACTCTATGTTTTGTAATACTAACGTAAACCAGAATTGGTTTGCTCAGTTTTATAATTCCTAATACTACCTTCCTACAATGACAGTCATTATGTGTAAGAAATACTGTACTACTAAAATACAATTACATAATTATAAAGAAAAAGATATTGTAAAATACATATTTTTGTAACACTAGATACGACAAAGTGCAGACAACCCTGTAATTTTCATTTGTATCAATATTATAATACTAGAAAAATAAATTTGGCAGCATACTGGGAAGTGCTGGTATCTCCTAGCACAGTATGTGTCAGACTTGCATACATGCTGCAATGGTGGTGAATACTTACATTCTAAATACAATGTGCTTTGCATGTGGTAAAATTGCCAGCAAACACACAGAGGAACACCACAGTGGATGGGCAGAGGTCTGCCATGCTGAGAATACATTAAGACCCCTGGGCTATCAACCAGAGCTGGCTGACAATTGTATAGGTACAAATATAATTAAATATATGTAATTTGGATGTGCAACTACTTTCAACCACTTGCAAATATTCAGCATGTTAAGCATACAGTATTGTTAGTGACTTGTGTCTGCTACACAGCAACACACTGCTACATGCTCAAATTTTTATATGTGAGCAGGCCTGCTAAACACAACTGAGTTACTTATAGGAATCATGCTTAAAAAATTAAAAATGGAACATACATCCATGCAATTTGATTAATCAATCATAATACTTACAAGCAAATTTTATACTGTGTGCTGGACTCCTGTCAATTCTGCAGTTACCATATGTATGTATCTGTTGATTTAAACTCATGTTCTTAAAATTATAGTTTCTATAGGAACTTAAATTGCATCAATACAAAATATTCTCCCTGAAATTCAGTCTAGAAATTCATTAATGCTATAAAAGACTTTTTCAGAGAGAGATTTATTCAGGTATAATTTAAGGAACTGAATGCCCCTTTTAACTTAGCAAAGGATTACCAATTAATTTCTTAAAGGGTTCTGATGTGAAAAGATTTGAATCAGTTCTTGTGTTCCACAGAAAGATTTGTTAAAAAAAGAAATGAAAAAAGAAAATCACGCAAATATACCCTAGAAAGACAAAACATGAATTCAAAGGAAAGTAGAAAAATCTTTAAGAAATGGCAAATCATTAAGTACATGACTTTGTTTGCTTAATGCGTATTTTGTCATTCTTTTAATAAATCATCCTTCAATTGAGATATTCTGAGATATTTCAGAGGATGAGAAAACTGTTCAAATCAAAATTCATTGCTTTTCCAATCTTAAAATAAAGTTTTTGATGACTACTGGCTAACAAACTTCACTGCAGTCAGAGGAAGTTAAAGATCTCAAACAATTGAACTCTTGTGGTTTTAACGTACTGTTTGTTTTCAAATTTATTATATGATTTTTAAAAATTCAAATGTCTATTTCATGGTAGTCAATGCTTTGCATTAGGTAGAATACTGTCAATAGATTTCTCTTCTTTAAAATGCAAGGAATATCTTAAGGCTCACAATCCTGCAAAAACATAAACAAACATATAACATATACCCAAGGCATATATTGGAATGCATAGGATGGCTCACATCCTAACCTTTTGCATGCACTTAAGTATTTGCTGGAAGAGTGGTTGGTACTTTCAAATTTTTAATTTCTTCAAGGTAAATTCCAATTTAGAGGGAAGTGTTTGTGAACTGAACTGGTTTTACATTATTCTTAGAAAAAAACCCCAAATCCTAGCAACTATAACAGGAAAAAGGCAACCCTCAGATTGGAACTCTAAAAACAAAAAAAATAAAAAGATCATGAATCACCCTTAAAATAGAAACAAAGTAAAGAAATTAAGCACTATCTTAATCAGGTTGGCAGTTTAAAAAAAACCCAAAAGAACTCAAAAACCTTGAGTACCTTGCAAGCAAATCCTGCTCACTTAAAACTGTATTTCTACCAATATGTTCCAAAGCAGTGCAGTGATAAAACTGAAAGTGACCATACAAAATAGGTTCTTGCTTATAAGTTAAAAAGCACAAAAGCTTCAGAGCTGCTATTTTGCAAGTGGTATCTAATTAGAGATGCCATCTCAGTAGTTTCAATGAATTTTCTTTTTCCCAAGTATCTCTTTCAAATTTTACCAAGTAATTGCAACCTTTTACTTGGGACTCATTCAAAGAAATTGAGAAGCTTTGAAGTCTTCACCCAGGTACTCATATGATTTTGCCAATAAACAGTGGCTCTGAGATTTACAGGCAAGATAGGCATTACATATATTGAACACCTGCATACCTTATGAATTTTAATTATTCTGTTATTTTAAAGAAATTAAATATATTTTATAACTGAATGCTATCTGGGTACATACAGAAAGTGAACATAGTCTTTAGGTGGCAATAAACATTTCTGACTTCCAATACAAAGGAACGGTTAGTGGATTGGTGTTACTGAGAGGAGAGCATGAATTTAATACCATCACGTCATTCGTGAGTCTGGTAAAGAATTTCCATTTTAAATATTAAAAATTACATTTCCATTGGGCTGGAAGAGTGTGATAGTATGCATTCTTTCTAGAAATCTTTACCTTGTGTGAAGTACAGAGTAACAGTTCATGCATAATGCCAATGTGACTTTATAGGGTATTTGGTAGCAAACATCAAAGAAGGTAGCATACCACTGTGGTTGTTTCAACATGATCTATATATAGTTCCTAGGTTTATTAAAAAAATTGCCTCAGGTAACTCCTTCTGACATCTGCAGACACTTTCAATCCTTAATCAAATCTCTTTCCAGCTGATACAATTCAAGTATCACTCAGAGATGTTTTTCAGAAATGTACATTTGTACAAGGCAAACCATTCTCGATGCTACATAATCTAGCTTTGAAAGCATGTATAAACTCTAACAGTCCAAACAAGCATGTAATATCCAGGGGGAAATTTAACAAGCTTCATGTTATACCAAGGGCTTTAAATTTATTCCAGTGCACTGTTTTAACCACAGCGGGGAAACTGAACTACAAATAAGCCACTCCCCTTCCTCCACCCCTTTGGGTAAGGAAAGAACAATAAATGAGGGATTATGAGTTGAAATAACAATTTACTAAAAGCACAACAACAACAACAGTATTAATAGCAAAAGTATACAAAAGAGAAGGTGTTTTACTGACATCTGACATTTCCTGCTGAAACAACACCCCCAGCGATGATGTGAGTATTGTGGAATAAACACTGTGGTCACACCCACACTGTGCTAATAACTTCCATCCCCTGCCTCTGGAACCAGATCATCCAGAACAATCCAGCTTCTGAAGGCTATTCCAACAGAGAGAGTAACCCATGAGGCACTTACAGAACCTCAGTAATGGAATTATTTACAGTTTTAGCATCACCAAAATGATGTAAAATTAATCTTTTACTCATACTCTGTTATAAACTGATCCCTTACTTGAAAAAAACCTGACACCAACATAAGAAGCTAGAAAATTAAAAAACAGAAAGAAATATCCTTTATCCTAAAGAAAAACCATTCATTTGCAAGAGGACTGAATTCACTTTTCCACACAACATGCACATTCAGTGAAATGAATGTAACATCTCCAAACCTATTCCACCAAGAAATTAGATTACTCTATTTAAACACTTTATTCTATTACACTATTTTCTCTCTCTCTCAAAAAAAAAAAAAGGCAGAATTCCCCCCCAGTTCTGTCAACAGTGTACCTTACAACGGCAAATTCAGACCACATCAATAGGTCTGATGTGTGGACGATTACTTTCAGTTGGTTTATTTCCTAATCAGTTCATTACAGAACTACTTATGGACTCGTTCATGTGTTAAAGAGACAAAATCTATGTTGTGGTTTAAAGTCTGAAAGTTTAATATTGCTAATTGTACTAGTTGGTTCATCACTTCATTGACACAGCTAATTTAGGTTTTTTTCTACCAAGAAAAAACATAACATATATCACTAAAAATACAACTCTTATTAAACAAAATCAGCTTAACAAGGCACATTCAGAAACAGATAATTATTTCTCTGGAAATGTGGCTTTCAATTTCACTTCTAAAGTGTAAAAAGCTAAAAGGAGTTTAATGTGGAATATTTATGGAACATTTAATGATAGGGAAGTCCATGATGAAAAATACTGACACAGATGAAACTACCAGTGTTTCATGAACAAAGATAGTAGTTTACTGTGGATGTTTTGTATTGTTATGGTGATTGGAGTGTTTCATGAGGCAAAAAGAAAACTTATATTGCATTCTACTAATTAAGAATGAAAGTACAGACATAGTAATTTCTATTAAGGATAAAATGGGTAAACTTTCAAAGCTCCTAAAAGAAGAATTTATTGTGTAAGGGATAGGCATAAGAAGGTAGGCAGAAATAAATGGCATATTTTTTGCTAACAGAATACAATGGATTATACTTCATGTCTTCTCAGTTCTGACATACTTTTGCTATTTATAGCATAGCTGATACAAAAAAAAAAAGGAAGAAATCAGAGGGCTATTCAATGTGATTTGAATTTTGAGACCTTAGAGCAAGACATTTAGTAAGGATCCACCTCATGAAAATGAATAACAAGACTCTGTTCTTGACCAACATTGTACTAGGTTTCAATTAGTTCTCTTAGCTACCTGAAGGAATGTTTGAGAGCTAAGAGCCGAGGGCACTGCAATCAAAGGAGAGAATACCCAAGAAATGATTGCTGCTGTTTCATCTCGGTATGAGATGTAGAATATTCTCTTCTATACTTTTTTTTTGCCTCAGGTGAAAGGAAGATAACAGTCTACATATTTAGCCATTCAGAGGAAACTGCAAAATTAAATTTGTTCTCATGAAGCATCGCTGTATTTAAAGCTAAATACTCCTGATATACGTATGGCTAAAATTTCATACTCCAGGCCAAACAGCCCAAGTTGACATTTGTAAGCACTCAGTATACGTTCTCCATGAAATTCATTGGCCCTGATCAAATTCTGTAACTCCCTACATACATAACTTCATACCTCTGTAGCATCAACTCTACTTCCAGATGCAGAGTGGGAGTAAAGTATTCCTGGGAGATCTACGCAACCTTCCAGAAAAGGGAAAACTGATTAAGGCAAGCAATCAGAAGATGCACTCCCATCAGCTCCATTTAGCAATGTCTTTCACTGTTATTTAGCCAGCAAAACTTCGAACTCTAATTCTTAGGACAGCTTTAGGGTAGGAAAGTTCCTGACTGCATTGCTACATTGGAACTGTGCTATAAAGGATCTGCCAAAATAACACAAAAGAAGGATGCCTTGCATAAGCAACGGTAAGGCTTTGGGTTAGCAGCATATATATTACAACTTTTCGTTTCTTCCACTTTCATTAAATATATTGTCTTAATAAAATATGTACATAGCAAAAATATTAAAAAATGTGAAAATTCTTCACTATATAACTGTCCTTCTTAGAAAGCAGGTGAAACATGTAAGTTTATAGCACAAAATTGTTCAAAGATCTGAAATAAATTAGTAAGTTTGTCACTGATCCTGAAGACATCTTGACCTGCTCACTGATTCAAGTAAGCAATCTCTTACATTCAGTGACACTAAGCCTTCTCAAAAGGTAAAGCATATTCATCTAGGTTGTGCATTTGCACAACAATATAAGTAAACTGTTTCAAATGAACAATAGTTTGTGTAATATAAATATTACTCAATATAGGTTTTGGAATTATGACTACAGAAATATTTAATCCTTTCCATTCTATGTGATACATGGCAGTGGGGACCATTTAAAGTGCCTGTTGCTAAACCTGGGTATTGTAAAAAGTATCCCTGTGCATCAATAAGATCATCTCTTAATATAGCTAACTGGAGTTGCAGAGAAAAATCTCTAACTTCAGCTTCCCTGGTTTTACAATCAAACTTAAGTCACCCCATCTAATGCTTCTGCCAAACTCTCACATCTATGGAAACATACAGCCTCACTGCGCTCCTCAGCCTAGCGTCAATGCCAGCTGTCAATAAAAGATAGGTTTGCCGGCTGTAAAATACAGTAAAAGAGCTTCTCATCTAGCACTCTCAATAGACCAAAATCCTCTCCTGGGGAACTCATAAAATCTTGTGGAAAGTTATAAAACTCTTAATATACCCCAGGGGAAAATCTCCTACTGACAGAAGGATTGGCAAAATGACCTTATAAGTTTTTGCCATCTATAATTCCTAAGACACTTTTTTGAAGTCAAATACAAGAAGCTACTTCATTTTCTGCTGTTGTTTTATAGTTCGCTTACTTGAAGTAAACAAAGAAATCAAATAATAACCAAAAGCCCTTTTCCAGTTCTACAATGAATATCTTTTTTGCAGGTCATATGTATTGTCTATATTTCATACCATACAACAAACACATGCACACACAGACACCCCCAATCTGAAATTTCTTTAATCTGTCATTTATCAACAGAAAAGGATGAGCAGGGTTGTTATGATACAGAAAATATGTTATCTTGCATCTTCAAGACAGTTTTAATTTTGTTGAGTTGAAGAAGCTCTGCACTTTCACTCTGCTAGCAACACAAAATATCTATTCCAATATCTAAGAATAATAAAGATGAAATATTACACCTGTACTTTGCAAATAAACAAGGAAAAAGACAAGTACAGAAAAGAGCTTTCAAAAACTGGTTTTCTGAAGGAAGAAAGAAGATTATAACGCAGGTTATTATGCACACTAATAGGCAGGTTTCTTCTGTATACAAAAGAAAACACTTTCTAAAATCAAGCCTGAATAGTTACAGGAATGACTGAAATTGCTTTTCGTTGATAAATGTTTTGGTACCCTGTGTGTAAACAAAGAAATACTAAAATATAAATTTTCAAACATATTAATTCATAAATATACAATATAGTGTGCTTGTTCCAGACTTTTTGGGGGAAAAAAAATGTTCTAGGATAAAGGCTTACAAGATTCAGCTGTTCAAAAATGATGAAAAAAAGCTAAAGCCACCCACTGTATTTAATACGCAAAAGAATACTGTAAGGAAAGGGTATAAGAAACATTGAATATAATGCAAATAATTATGGACCTCATCAATGTATAGAAGTAACTGAAGGGAAGATGTCAGAAGGATGGAGGCAAGCTCTTCTCAGTGGTGCCAAGCAATAGGACAACAGGCAAAGGGCAGAAACCGATGCACAGGAAGCTCCAACTGAACATGAGGACAAACTTCTTTGCTGTGAAGGTGATCAAACACTGGAACGGATTGCCCAGAGAGGCTGTGGAGTCTCCCTCACTGGAGATACTCCAGAATCATCTGGACACAATCCTGTGCCATGTGCTCTAGGATGATCCTGCTTGAGCAGGGAGGTTGGACCTCATGACTCACTGTGGTCCCTTTCAGTCTGGCCCATTCTGTGATTCCGTAATTACAAACAGGCCACCAATATGCTGATGTTGGAAACGACAAAACATCTGTTACAACCTTCTAGTCATAGTGCAGAGATAACCATTAGTTTTAGTGTGGTCAGTTTCTGTAAGAAATTACAAGACAGTTTGAAAGATAGATAACAGAGGTCTTTTAAACAAAATGTTTCATCAGAACTCCATGCCTATGTACTAAAAATAATGCAATATTTGAACTTTCCCCCAAACAAAAAGTATTGTGGGAAGAAAAATTAAGCATTCATTAATTGCATAGTTTTTCACATATAGTCTACTTTTTGCCAGCTTTTTTCTCATAAACTTACCAGCCTATCTTCTCTCATAAAATACTCAAAATTAGCCTTTTTTTTCTAGTTAAAATGGAAAGAAATATACAGCTGAAAAGGAATGATACCTCTCTCACAAATAAAGTGCACAATTACAAAATCAGTCTTCAGTCATTGCTGTTGGTTTGATTCCTCCCAACATTTTTCAATAAATTGTTGAGTGTATTAGAATAATAGAATTATAGAATGATTTAGAATAATAGAAATATAGAATTATAGTTTGAATTGGAAGGGGAGTTAAAGGTCATCTAGTCTAACCTTTGGCCATGGGCCTTTCACTGGACCATGTTCCTCAAAGCCCCATCAACCTGGCCTTTAACACCTCCAGTGACGGGACATCTACCACTTCTCTAGACAACCTGTTCAGTGCCTCACCACTGTCACAGGAAAGAATTTTTTTACTCATATCTAATCTAAATCTGCTCTCTTACATTTCCCCTGTCCCTTTCATTACAAGCTCCTGTAAAAAGTCTCTCTCCAGCTCTCCTATAAGCTCACTTTAGATAATCGATGTCTGCTAAGAGATCTCCTGGGAGCCTTCTCTTCTGCAGGCTGAACAATCTCAACACTCTCAACCTCACAGGACAGGTGCTCCAGTTCTCTGATCATCTTTGGGCCCTCCTCTGGACTCACTAAATATTCATACACATGTTCCAATCAAAAATCAAGAAAAGGAAACACTTTCTAATCTAGCTACAGTCTGAATAACCATATGGCTTCCTAGTGAGGTTCTAACACAAATCTTTTCTTCATATATTTCTTAAGCGATAGCTTTATGCTTGTATATTATGATGTTACTATAGATGATAATAATGAAAGCAGCTGCATACCTCCTTTCCATTGCAACCAAATTGTTCTAAAATATACTCACACACATATATATACATATAGGCACACACTGCTCATTCAGTGTTGTTTCACTGTAAGTCACTCCAAGGAATCTATTAACAAGAACCTCAGTTCTTAGTACCAGTGATAAATTCTGAAGGAAAAAAACAAAACAAAACCAGGTCAAAATAAGAAAGGAAAAAAAAAAAAAAAGAAAAACGTTCACATGGTGTCAGGGTAGAGAATAAGCCTTTAGAAAATTATTTGCTGAAATTCATTTTGTCCTCTGTGCACTTTTCCTAATCCAGAATTATTCTTTGATGCACACATGTAGCATAGAATATTGTTAATGGAAAATGCACATGTATAAAAAGTAACATTAATTTCTACAAAACTTCTGTCTTATAATCACTTAATTCCAATACAACATGCTTTCTACCATAACTTAGAAACTTTGTTTGAATGCCAGGTTAAATTAATTTAACAGAGCATCCAGTAACTCTCACATGGTATGGAACAGTGTTATGTAAATAGGATGTATTGTGTGCAAAGGTCTATGCCAAAATGTAGCCATACGCAAAAAAAAGGCATATGCTCTGTGGGCATATGAAAGAGAGATTGGCCATTGAAAGAGCCATTTAGAGAGCTCTGACATGTGCAATCAATGAGATCTGTGACAAATGAGGGTAAACACTTCTCTAACTATGTATGGTAGCAAAAAAAGCCATGTAATCAGCCAGGCATTTATCAGCCAGAAGTGTTAACTCTTTAACAATACCTTTTTTGAAAAGAACATTCCAATTCAACCAAGTACTTTGGAAACCTGAATTTAGAAACCGTATCTATAATGAAATAGTTCCCAACAAGTTTTCTTCTTATTTTTTAATCACCAAGATATAGGATGCAAAAGTGAACATTGCATAGTATGCCAGGTTACAGAGAACCCCAAAGGACAAGTTTCACAGCTCTAAGGAGCTGTCCAAATTATTTAGATCTGAAATTTGGCAATGAAGTGAATTAAAATTTCAAAATTCTATGAAATATAAAGGTGGGTTTATATTTCATAAAGGTTTGTATAGTCACTATGTTGCCTCCGGCAGTGGCTGATGATGTGCCTGGAGTAGAGCAGCATAAAAACACAGCACACAAAGAAAAACTTCATAGTCCTACTCTCCATGGGAAATGGCAACCCACATATTAGGAATTTCCTCTGAGCCAGACATAACATCTTTAGATTTAATACACAGAGAAATATTCTACTTCTATTCTTAATTGTATTTTGCAACACTAAAAGCACCACAAAAAGACAGCAGAGTTTGTATTCTGCTGATGAAGTGCCTGCATTTGTTGCACAGTAAACAATGCTCTTGGTAATTCTTCACATTGCTTCAATGAGCATTTGTCAAACACCAGGTTTTCTTTAAAAAAAAGCTTACACATAATTCATTCCAGTCTTTCAAAACTGGTATAAAACCAAAAAATATAAGACACAGACACTAAAAATATTCCCAAAACATACGACAGGAGATACACTTACTGTTATTAAGGGGCATGCAGAACTAACCAGAATCAACACTGTAAGAACCATTCTATGAGCATTTTCTGAGTATTCACAAAAGGGGAAAAAAAAAAAAATATGCCCAGCCATGAAGGTGAACAAAACTATCCTGCTATTCTTAATTGCTACTTCATCTCACCACTTTGCAGCAAGGAAGAAGGTATTTTTCCAGTAGCTGCATGTGGTTCTATGACAGACTCTACAGGCAGTTATGATGTGAGTTTTGGAGACTCCTTTGTATTGGGATGCTGTGCAAACAGCGTTTTATTCTCCTTGTAGACACTGAATTCTCAGGATATTCTCTTGTTTATATAGATACTTATACATACACATAAATATATAGAAAAATAAAGAGAGGTGTATACTGTTGTCATGCACTATACAAGTTCAATATTTATTTTGATAAATAACAACCACTATGCTAGGCTAGGAAATTAATTATATTTTTAATATGATAAAACAATGAAACTAATGTAATTCTTCTGATGCACTTCAGTTTTCTGCTTTTTTGTTTCCATTTTTTTGTAATCTCATCTAAATTATAATTTCAAAATGAAACAGTGACTATAAACATACACATGTGTCTTTTTAAGATGAGGCATAGAAGAAATTTAAAACACAAAAGATCAGGAGTCCCTTCTCATACCTACTTTAAAATAGTAATAAAAACATTGGTAATTTCACAGAATATGTTATCAGAGGGTCAGCAAAAATATTTGGACAGCTATCTGCAGTAGAGATAGCTGCTTTAGTCTTCAAATGGCTGTGGTGCAAAAAAATTACATTTTAGAAATCACAACATTACATTATTCAATGGAATAAAGAAATCAAATGCTAAAGATATAAAACCAGAATTATCCTAATTTTCTTTAGCAATATATATGTACACTAGCTCATTTACACAAAAGACTAAATGTCTGCAAAACCTTCAATTCAGTGGTGAATCAGGGAAACAAATTAAGAACTTTATATGCTAAAGTTTCTTTACAGCTTAAAAATACAAGCAGTATTTTTTATTTTTCCTCTCTTGCAAATATATAAAGAAAAAAATAGAGAACATCAGCCAATAAACAAACAAAAAAACTCCCAAAACCAAAAAAACCCCAAACAAACAAACAAACAAAAAAAAGAATAATTATAAACACCTCACCATTCTGGGTCACACTGAGACCTCCCTGAAGATACTGATTTTTAATAGAAATGCCAACACTATATACAGTACTCCTAGCAGATATTGTTTTAATGCAATTTATCATTTCTGTTCCTCTTTTCCATTTCCAAATTGATCCCAAGAGGCCTAAGATCAGTCTGTTGATCAACTTTCTTGTCAACTAGCATTTCAACTTGGTGTAGATTTTCAGACTGACAATATAATTTTGTGGCTCCTGTATTTTCCACTGCTGTTTTAATTTATCACTTGAAGTAAGTGCACTTGGTGGATACTTATCAAGTCTCTACTTCCCTGGAGGGCTTCAAAATACAATTTTCATGTTTGCTGTTGATGGCCTAAATACAATACACATGAAACAGCAAGAATGGTCTTCTTAAGCTAGTGGGTAAGATGTTCATAAAACAGTGTCTCTAGAGGCTGGATTAGAAGAACAAACAAAATAGATTCTACCTCAGTGGATTTCTACAATTTCTAAAAGATTTAATGCAGGAAACCTGAACAGTCTAATGATATTATTTGTAGAAGTATTCAGTGTCTACATGTCAGCAAAATATTTTGCTACATGATATACCAACTTGACAATAGTTTTATTTCTTTTTAAATGTACAGTTCGGGAGAGTATTTTTTTTTTTCCTTTAAATCCCTTCAAGTTCTTAAAGTTTAAAAAAAAAAAATTAAACCAAATAGAAAAAAATGTTGCTCCTGTAGGGTTTTGCTATAAATTTATAACTATTAAAAGTACGAAATAGCATATTCCCCAGTGTTTGCACAAATATTTGACAGAAGTTACTATTAAATCTAAATGTAGAATAAGCTTCTGCCTTTTGCTGAAGATGTTCATTTATGATGTTTCAATTTGGATTAAGTTAAAATAATATAGAAAGAAATTTAAATTTAAATTACTAACATATAGGTAAATTCTTAATTTCTTTAACTTGACATTATTGATGTCAGAATGCAACTATTTCTGTTTCATTCTTGAAGTAACTTTTCTGTTTTATCTTTATTTTTCAGTGATTTAAAACTTCTGGAAAGTGTGGCCAGACATCAGATGATGTAGACAGAACAGGAACAGTGAAATATTCTGTAAAGATTACATAGGTTCCCTACATGCCTTTACCTCAAGGTTGAAAATCAAATAATCAATATAATGTTTTCAACTTTATATCTTATCTCAAATCTATCTTCAACAACACTGTGACCTAAAGTCATGGGTATAGAACTAGCTCAATACCGACCCAGATGGAAGAATGACATTTGCTGAATCAGGAAGATTAATTTTTGTACCAGCTAATTTTTTTGGGAAACTTCTTTTAGACTTTTGGGAGACTCCTTTAATGCTGTAAGATAGCACAGTTATGGACAACAATAAGACACCACCAATAGCATAAGCTGATTTAAAAAATACAACAGTTTTGCCCTTCAGGATTTTTTCATATTCTGTTCTGCACTGCCTTTGGCATAGGAGCATCAGTGAGTACACAGCAACATCATTGTCTGCATACAAATAAAGAAACAAAGTCTTCAGAAGTGCTGGGACCCAAGTACCTTCCAAAGGGTAGAAAAATCATCTTTTTCACTGACAGCAGCTATGCTATGTGTAAAAAAGCTACTATCTCCAATACTTTGCTGAAATCTAGAATTTTCTACATATAATTATGAAAACAGTAAGGGGGCACTGCCAGTAGCCACTCTGTAATAATTTTTCTTAGTTCCCCTCAGAGTTCACACTCATTACTTTTCAGCACATTTGAGTAAATTCATTTTCATTTTGCTGTATTCACTGAATATAATTTTCAACCACACAAATAATGAAACCACAACAGAAATATAAAGCGTACTGACCAGGGCAACCAACTCAGCGACTATGCCAAGACTTTAATTTTGAATAACCTCTTTTGATTTGGGAATTACACACCTATTCTGGAGATGGAATAATTCAATCACTCCGCTCAAACCCTGCTAATGCTGAGGATTTTCAGTGTTTCATTATCTTACAGACTCTGCAACAGCAATGCCTATTTTATTTCAGAAATCTGATTTGCTTAAGCTGTGAGTTAACAGACTCTCAGGCTCTCTTATGACAATCATGAATATCTCATTAAACCTTCCTTACAATTTTTCACTTTCTTTCTTATTTACTTGGCAGCCAAACCTAAGTAGTATCTCCATTTATTATAATTTTTAATTCTTCTTCCTTGAATATAAATTCCATGTAAGTAAAGAACTCAGTATTCTCTGAGTATAAGAGATGTGCTGGCAGATGAAACCTGCTTATAACTGCCAAAAAGAAAATTAAGCCTAGTGCACTCAAAACTTCAGCCCTCAAACCGAAATAACTGATGTTCTCTGAGCTTTCTTTTGAGAAAATTTGTGTGACCATTCTGACAACTTGGAGATTTCTATTACGCTTTAAAATTTCTTTTTGATGGTTTAGAAAAATATTGTTACATTTGTGGACAAATTGTGCTCTACCTGTTACTAATTCTGATTTTCTGATTCTGATTAAACATTGCCTCTTAAGCTGCTTGAGATTGAAACCACTCCTAGTAAACTTTCATTTACTTCTCATGATGTAATCTTAGCATATGTCCTTAAAAGCTCTTGCTGTATATGTTACCTTAAATATATGAATAATAAACAAGTGTTTAATCGTATTATGCCATTGAAATTATATTACTAGAAAAATAAAATATGCTATTCTTCTTTTCAGCTTGTTCTTTGAGATTTTTTCATATGCTTTATTTACATTTAAATGCAGTTGTCTTTTGGTAAATTTTTGGGTTCTGTTTATCAGGATTTGATACATGAAATAGAAGCACTATTGAAAAGTAAGTGTGATGTGCTTATCAGTAATTTAAATCAGAAAGTAAATTAGCTGTTTTTCTTTTACTATATTAAATAGGGGTATTTTACCAACCGTCATCCAGCCATAATGATTTCCTGTGCAATTTGTAATAAAAAATGGATTTTTTTCACATTTATAGAAAGACAATGCTTTCCAAAATTATCACTACACCTGTGCAGTAACACTAAGAAACTCTAAAAAAAATCTCAATAATTCTGATTAAAACACCCGAAAATGTAGAATAATAGAAGTTGCATTGTGTACATCAAATCTGAAAGCACGCAGTGAAAGGAATGCCCTCCAAAGGCTTTGAGGTCCATCCAAAACTACGTTTTCATGAGCAGATTCTGTACAGAAATTAAGACATGTCCTTTCCCCCTCCTTTCTTCCTTCTTTCACTCTATGACAAAATGTTCTCTAGCCTCTGATTAGAAAAAAGCTGTGCTACCTCTGCAGGTTCCCTACAGCAGAGCCCGACCAAAGCCCATAACTGATCCAACAGCATTTGTTATCTCTGCAGTATACTTGCTGTAATTCTCCTCCTCTGGTTTTTCTTTCAAACTAGATCACACAAAGACGCTTTGAACAAAATGAGAAAAACAAACTATTTTAAGTGAGGAAAAATGACACATAGGAATTAAGAGCTAATTAATTGCTTTCCTAAAGTCAGGTAAAATACCATTCATTCTGCAAAAACAACCATTGATTTTTGTTGTTACTAAATTCTATTTCATGTGATCCTTCAACAATCAGTTTTTGCCCCTTAAAACTGCCAAAAATATTGTTTCTACCAAGTATTTTCAAGATAGTTTTATTAGATTTCTAGATGACTTTTTCTTTGAAACATTTATTGATTCTATACAATTAAAACGGAGGAAAATTTTACTCTGACATTGAATGCTTTATTCATAGATCTTTCTTTTACGGTAAATCCAACAACAATTTTACCACTAATGCAAAATCCAGCATAGAATTGACTCTTTATTTGGGAAAGTCATAGAAGTAAGATTTAATTCTGGCCCAAACAAGCCATCCATCCTGTATTCTGAGATTTTAAATGGAACAATTTTGCATCTGCATCATGAATCCTTCCAGACCATCTCTAACTCAAACACTACTTTGTGATTGTTTGCTCATTTTAACGCTTAAAATATTTTACAAAGCTTCTTTTTCTCAAACAATACCAAAATTACCTAGAACATGAGCACTAAGTAGTCATCTTTCATGGAAAGAGAATAAAATTGCTAAATTAAAGAAGAAATTGAGGACATAATTACCATGTTTTATCAAGTAATAAATTCCAGTTCTAACAAATAGTGGGGGAAACACTGAAAATAATTTTATGAGTTCCTTTGGCACTTTTATCTGACTTGTTTCATATATTTCCTTTGGTTTACATTGCTATTGTATTGCTTTGTGCAAACTTTTTCACAGCATTACCTTGATGTCTTTTTATGTGTATATGTGTGTTTATATATGAATGATGTAAAAAGAGTGCATAAACAAACATGTTCTAACCACCTCTTTCTTGCTATAAAACTGACAAAATTCAGAAATCACTTAAAAATTCTCTGTCATAATTGGAAAGATGATACTATTTTTTTGCATTACCAATACTCTTGTAAAAAGGCAAAGTGAAAGTCAACTGAAAAAATAATTACAAATGGTCATACAAGAGAGAAAATTTGACTTGATTCAGCTTATTTTTCTCCATTATTGGCATTTTGGTTTTAATCTAGTTACTAATTTCCTGTCTCTCTAAGTTCAGGTCTCACTGGATATTATTACTGTTTCAGAGAAAAAATTACAACCCAGGTGAGCACTGTTCTATGTTGTGTTGTTGGCAGTCTGTGATTTTTTGAGGAAGACAGTAATTTTTATTCTGTAGCCATGAAGATTACACCAGAGTGCAGGACATAGGTAGCATAATACTGGAAGTAGTCATGTGAAACATCAAGAGTGATAGAACAAATCTGAATAAAATTCAGGTTCAAAACTTTCAGAAATGTAGGATCCATGAGTTTTCTGATATCAGTTATATTTAACTGCTTATTTATTTCCCTTAAAAGCAGTGACAATTTTGGAAGATGAAAAGTTAAATATTTCAGTACAAATTGGATAATGATTGCAGGAAATTGCAGTTAGATCAACATGTCTATATTGCACAAGATCATAGCCCACAAATTACTTTGGGTATGTTTTGCAGAACTAGCCACTAGACTATTCATAGGTACTAGTGAAAAAAAGGCACATAGGCTTTTTTCTTGAAAGATGTGTTACTTTAAGTTGGCACTTTAGATATATGGGAAAAACAGTAAGACATTAGTCTGACTACCAAAAATATAATTTCACTTCAGTTTTATGTTACTACTACAATTAATATATGTGTAATAGTTATTTTCAAGGGGGGAAAGTGCAATTAATAACTTTAATCCAGATATCTATAGTTTTAAATATATAACACTTCATTTATAACCCAAGTTCCTTAAGTAATAAGTTATTACATAAAGCCCATCTCAATGTATAATTAAAGCACTCTTCCAATTAATTACTGATAAAATGTAACTCTATCTATAAGAATGGTGGTAAATACGTTTTGCATCACATATTTGCATCCCTGTAACAGGTCTGTTTTTAGCTCTGTGGGAAATCACCAGTTTTCCCTCATGAATTGCCTCTTAAGAAATTCTACAATATATACCTGATGTAGTCCATACAATTAAAAGACATGGAAATAGCAAGTCTAGTGCTTAATTGTGATAAGCACCAAGTGTATGCCACAAATTGAAAAGATTTGCTGTTTTATTGCTGACCAGCCTTCCAAATGGCAACTTTATAATATTATTTAGCTTCAATAAAGTCATTTTACTTTAATTTCAATGTCACTTCAGTTGGGGGAAAAAAAAAGAAGCAGGCAAAATCAACCACAAAATATATTTAATTACAGCAATTACTGAAAATTTTCCTCCATTAGAATTTCTACCTTCATTTCACTTTACAAAATACAATTTTAGTGACTACTTATTGCTTATAACATCAGTAAAATGGAGGTTAGAATTATTTGTGTATGTAATTCTGCTTTAGAATTACATATTCTATTTTAGAAGCTTTTGTGAAACCATGATAGATGGTCAGACAAATTTATAACATACTTTAAAGAGGACTTTAATTTATTCTAAAATAAAGAAAAAAAAATCTGTATTTACTGATATTACCTATATAGTTATAGTAGTCCTTTCACCTAATGTTCCTACAGTACAAGAGTAAATGATCCCCAATGCAATTATGGAAAAGAATTCTAGGCTTACCTTACAGACAAGTAACAGTAACTAAACTAACCAGAAAAAGCACTAACTTTTTTCAAAGTCTTAAAATATGTTTCAGCTTAAAAAGAGCCCCCAAATGTTTAAAAGCAAAGAAACTTAAAACACTGAATTAGAATTTATGAAGGAGAAATAGGAACAGGAATGCTTCTGCCTGAGGTGCAAAGACCACATCAGATGCAAAGGACTAAGAAAGAAAACTGCTGGGTTTTAGATACCTCTAAAGAGAGAATTCTAACAAAGCAGAGGCTTTGCTCTGTTTCCCATAGGTTGTAGATTTAGAAAAAAGTGGTAAAAGAGGGAAGAATCATTGCTCCTTATGACAGGCAACAAGGACTTAATATGGCTTCTCATTATTCTATTTCCCACTATGATATCCAAATTTCTTCTCTCCAACTATAATAGCAAATCAAATTGAGGAGTTTCTGGCAACTCCAATTCTAGTCACTCAGAATATCTCCTTTAATCCAAGTTTTGGCCTCTGTAGATTTTAACAGACACTGTCATGTCCCATCCTGATGTAGTCTGTAAACTGAAATAAACATTTCAGAACCGACAACTTAATTACGATTTACAGCTTCTTATTTAAAAAAAAAAATACTACATGATTAAGACTGTGTATAAAAAACTATGAGCTGCACATTAACTATATGCAAAGAGAGAGATTGCATGCATACCTGTGTTTCTGAACAGGATTTAATAGTGCTTAATTAGTTTAGAAAATGTCTTATACAAAAAGAGTTGTCACAACAGCACCTATTTCACTAGTGGATTAAAAAATATAATGAACACAATGTTTTTATAAGACAAAAACTTCATATGGGCTATTCATTTTGCAATGAAATTTCAACTACTGCTTCTTACATTTGGACTTCTTACTTACTAGGTAAGCAATACAGTAAAGACAGTTTGCTTACACCTTGTATTTTCATGGTCTATGGAGGTTACTTCTAGTTTAGTTATAAAACCAGCTGGGAGGGAACAAGAAAAGACTTGAGACTTGAGAGGGGTCAACTGACAGGGAAATATGAATTTTGAGGAAAAGCACACAAAATTCCAGTTAGGAAAAAAACCACAACCAAACAATACATGACCAGAACTGTGTTAAAGACCCCTCCAGCCCAAATTCTTCTCGTTCTGTCATTCTTTAACTGAGAGAAAGCAGCATATTTCTGGCTGTCAGCTACAATGAAAAGGGACGGTAGATGCAAATACAAAAAGGGACAGTGGAGCCCATGTGAGTATTCTATCTTCCTGCAGTCCACTATCTTTGCTACTTGATAAGGGGATGAATACAATTTCAACACTAGATATACTCACTCCAACAAGACTTCTCTAAAGGAGAGAGAAACTTTGGAGGAAATAAAACAGTGACAGATACCCATAAGAAAGTGACAAACTTTAGGCATTCCTCTGAAGGGGATGAACTTCAGTGTCTGAAAAAAGGGAAACACAGTACCTATATTTAAGAAGGGAAGAAAGAATGACCCTGGGAATTACCAATGTGTCAGCCCCTACTCTGGAAAAGGTCTTTATTTCCCGTCTAGGAAAAAATTCTTTCCTGTGAGGGTGGCGAGGCACTGGAATAGGTTTCCCAGGAAAGTTGTGGATATACCGTCCCTGGAGGTGTTCAAGGCCAGGCTGGGGCTTTGAGCAACCTGCTCTATTTGAAGGCATCCCTGCCCACAGCAGGGGGTTGGAATCAGATGATCTTCAAAGTCCCCTTCCAACACTTTCTATGATTCTGTGTCCTGACTCACACTTCTCATAGGGTCTTAAAAGCTTTTCTCATATTCTGTGCAACTTGGTTCATGTTCATTCCTGGTCCTAGAAGAATATGGGTCAAACAGAGATTACCTTCTCTGTCATCAAGAATGAAACGCACAGATATAGAGTATCTGCAGATCAGGCCCTCTCCAGGAGGCAACATCATGGTAGATAAGACAGAGGAGAAGACACTTAGCTTGACATTGAAATCCTCCTATTCCCAGGACACAGCATGAATGATTGACATAACTGTACCTTTGGGCACAGGCCCAGATAATAAATGCTATTGTATGAAGAACAGAAGAAAAGGCACAACTACTGGTAAAGGAGACAGTGTCAAATCAGTCTTCACATGATAACCCAGTGCCACTGGAGAGCAAGATGATGGATTTTATATCTCATTATCTTCAGCTTAGTCAGATGAAATGGTATCAAGAGGATTGCCTCATTCCTCACAGTAACTGCATGGCCCTGGAAAGCTCCATTCTTGCAGCATGATGCAGAGAAGGGAAAAAGAAAACAGGTATCTAATCAGAACTGATCATTTTCCTACAGTTCTGATAGCCCTTCGAGGCATCAGGGCCTGAGAGATGAATGCAGTTTGGCTGCACTAGAGCAACTGTCTGGTTCTGACATCAGATGAAACCTCTGAGGTTGCTAAAGAAACAAGCTCAAGAGCTGATCCCCTTGCCCAAGGCTTGAACCACAGGCAGGGTTTTGGCTATGAGATACTGAGGCAGCACAAACTCCCACAAAATAGGCTGAAGTGGGATGTGATTGTCCCAGATAAGACACAGCCAAAAAGGCCTTTAGAGAAGTCACCAAATGCTAAAGAAGAAGGAAAGGTAGCGAGATACAACAGAAGTAGAAGGATTCTGTCTCAGTAGGGTAGGCAAACAGGAAGATAGCAGTTGAAGTGGTGGTGATGTTCCATTTGGCATGCCAAACCCGAGCAAACTGAAGGAACGGGTTAGACAGAGCCCCCTGTGGATACTGAAATGGAAATCTTCCTTGTTTGAAGTTGTGAGGCATAAACATGCACCGCTGTAAGAATGTATACATGACTTCCTCAAAGAATATGCAGTATATTTCTGTATATCTGTATTCACACGAACATACACACATAGGAGATATACAAATAATTCTGTTAGTTTCTAGAAATATTAAGATATAAGACCCAAGAAAATCAAGTGACTACCCCAAACTTCACAACATGTTTTAAAATATTTTATACTGTCTAACTATAAAGAGAAATAAATAGGATTATTGTATGAAGTGGGTCTTATTATCATTATGAGAAAATGGTAGTGCACCAACACATTAGCTATAAGTAAGTATTCATTTTCCTTATTTTGAAAGTGTCTATAAAACATGACAGAACATTTTACTATTAAATTATAGGTGCCTTAGAAGTAAAATAAAACCTCATAATCAATTTGCTGATTTATACACTTAAATACCTATTTATTCATAATTCATAAAACATATCAAGTTTTTTAACACATATAGTAGCACCTGTGCCTTGTCAAAATTAACTAAGCAGTCCTTCCTCTTTCAATTTTTAAAGAATGCACATCTGTGCAGACTGACATGAAAACTGACTGTACAGGACACGAGAGGAATTGCCACACAAAGGATGACACAACAAGACTCCTACTGTATCTTTTTATTTTCAGAAATAAATCAAGTTAATTTCAGACTAAGCCCTAGTCCTTCACCTTTTTGGAATTTGATGAAATCTATGTTAAAAATCACTCCTAAAGTTGTTTATTAGCTACTATAATCTTTATCAAGACTGACAGGCTGCCAACACGGCTGATGAAACACAATATGCAGAAAGAATTTCAGCTACCTGAATCACCATGACATAAACCAGAAAATGATGGAAGTAAGAATTCTGTTGTAATTCCACTTCTTTCAAAATATATATAATGTTAAACTTGTTTATTTAATTCTCAATAGTAAAGGGTAAAATTTGTGTGCCATAGTGGGGTATGACAAGTCTTACGAGGAGCAGCTGAGGGAGCTGAGGTTGTTCAGCCAGGAGAAAAGGAGGCTGAGATGATATCTTATTGCCCTCTAGTACTACCTGAAAGGAAATTGTAGCAAGCCGGGGGTCAGTCTTTGCTCCCAGGTAACAATCATCAGAACAAGAGGAAATGGCTTCAAGCTGCACCAGGGGAGGTTTAGATTGGATATTAAGAAAAGTTTATTCACTAAAAGGGTGGTCAAGCATTGAAACAGGATGCCCAGGAGAGTGATGGAGTCACTGTCCCTGGAAATGTTCAGAAAATATCAAGATATGGTGCTTAGAAACATGATTTAGTGGTGAAGATGGAAGGGCTGGGTTAACGGTTGGGCCTGATGGTCTTAAGAGTTTTATTCCAACCCTAATAATTCTATGATTTTATGATTAATTCCTAATGTTTTGGTCACAGGGGTGAAATGCAGAGCTCATACTGAGCGTACACTAAGTTTTGGAACGTAAAGATAAACCACTCTGTATGAACAGTTACAGGATGGATGGGGTGGTAGTTTGACACAGGGCTGAGAACAGTGACATTTTTTCCCCCTTATATGCCCCTGCTATCACTCACCTGCAAATGTCTGCCGCTGTGGCCAGACACAAAGAACTTTGCAGAAGGGCAGGCCAAGAGGACAGAGCAGTCCCAGGCAGGTGCCTGCAGCCAGGGCAACTCCAGCCGGCCAGCCCCTGGTGTTCCCTGCCCCGCTGGGAACTGAGGGAGCCGGCAGAGCCTCACGCCATGGTGGGACAGGACACTGAGCGCTGAGGGGAACGGCCAGGGCCAAGGCGGGACAGCTGAGATCTTAAAACCTAACAGCCTTTCACTCACTCCAGCTTGAAGAGTTTTACCTGGAGCCTTAGTGGACCACAAGTCAATTCTTTAACTTAAAAAAAACACAAACCAGGAGAAAACGATGGGCCTCAGAGCACAGGGCAGTCCCTGTCAGGCTGCTGCGAGCAGTCAGGTGGCTGCTGGGCCCTCTGGCTGACCAGGGAGCGCTGCCGTGTAAGCTGACAGCAAACCAGACAGGCTGCCACTTGAAGCTTCCTACCTTTCAGCAGGAATGTATAGGAGCTGACATGCCTCCTCCACGTGTTTCATTTCTGATGAACGAGCACACGCATACCAAAGGGTGACACTTCACTGAAAGCTGACTTCCTTGAAGTGTAAAATGTCATTTAGAAACAGAGATGCATCTGCTGGGCAGCAATATGCATATGAAGCACATAAAAAACTCAGAAGTAATTGTGAACAATTTTTTTTTTTAAAAAGAGAGGAAAAACATCGAGCTCAGAAAGTCAGGAGAAAACCTACTTTCTATTATTTTTCCATTAGAAAATCTTATTCTGCTATTACCATCGCCTAACTCTTGTTTTGTGTCACAGAAACACTGAGAAGGTATTGCTAGTGAACCTAAAGTCAGTGTCCGGGATTTTTTTCATCAAAGACAGGAAGGGAAGAATGTAAGGGCATAAGCTGATTGACATTTCAACTGTATTTGCAATAGTGCATGCCAAGAAATGGAAAAGGAAAAAGTGTGCAAAAGCCAAAAATTAGAATTTTTTTAAGGAAGCTCTTAAAATGTAGTAGCACATATATGCTAATTGCTATTACATTGTTCGAAATAAAGGGTAAGTGACATGAAGCAGCACAAGTCAAGAAAAATATCACAGTGAATGAAAAATGCAATGATCATTCAGTTAAGGGCAATATATTGCATGTCTGAAAACTTGCTTTTCTGTATCATTCCAAACACATGGTAAATCTGAGATCTAAAAGATGAAATCTTACACTAAAGAATTATCCTCTACACTCCTTTGCTCTTCATAATTCCAGAATACCATATTTTTTAACAGCTTGCATTTTGGTTTAAGTTGGTTGTGCTAGATATCCACATGACTATTACAAAGAGAAGAAAATGATTATTTATGACAGTAATTTAATGCTCATGTATGTAATTTTAAACATGAATATTTCTTAAAATATCTAAACATGGAATACCTAAGCTGAAGCCAATCATCTAAAGCAGGGAAACCAAAAAAATATGCGTAATCAAGCTGAAAGTGCATCAGTACCAGTGAAATTGTTCTGGAGAGTTTTTGTGTTGCTTCTATAGTTGTATGATTGTTTTACTTCCAAATATTTTATTGGAATAGGTGCATAACCTGATTATTTATGCAGGTCATTTTCTTTGCAGCTCATTGTACTAACAATTAGGCAAATTTTAGAATAGAATCAGTGTCTCTTTTATATTTAGTTCTAATATGACACAATGACAATAGTAGAATTTAGATTCGCACATTATAATTAGTAATCAAACAAAACCTGGTCTATGACTTCTACTCAAAGTTAATGCGAAATAAATTCACTTACATATTAATGAATACATAACACCAATTACAGAACTATTATGACCATACAGATTGAGTATTACACTGATATATCAGATAGTTCACTCATTGAAAACAGTATTTTCAAATCTTGCTGCTGTTCAATATTCTATTTGATAAAACTATTGATGATTTATTTATTTTGAGATATATGGCTCTAATATATATTTGACACAATGGATTTCCAGAAAATCTATTTTTCTAGAATTTACTATTTCTTTTATTTGAGCGAAGATTTATTTTTAATCTTAGCAAATTAAAAAAAAAAAAGTCTTTCTGATATATGACAAAGATACCATAAGATGCAAAAGTAAAAAAAAACCAAAAAAGAAAAAGATCATATTTTTCTCTGCCACAAAGCTTTCCTTTTAGTTTCTTAATTTTTTTCCAGACTGTAGTTTTTATACATTAAACAGGTAATACATTAGATAGCAGAAATTTCTTTTTTTTATATGTTGGGTGGGTTTTATAATTTCCAAATCATTACAACTGCACACCTATATAGATATTATTGCTATCCATTATCTTTCTTCTTATTAAGGTTTAGTCGACATCCAAATTCAACCCATACTTCATAAAAGCAAATTCTTTAACATCAAAGACAATTTTAAAAAATAGTAGAAAAAAAAAATCTGTCCAGAATTGGGAAACCGAATCAATAATTTATTCTTGAGATGGGACAAGAAACAGCTTGTAAGTTAGTTGTAAACAAAACTGAAAACAAATTCTATAATCATTATTTTCCTGTGTTGTGGAAAAGGATATTTTGGCATTCCTATGACCAATAATATATTCTTGCTAACAAGGACAGTACAGCCTTAATGATCTGAAACTCGTTTATCTGGGAGACATAAGATTCAGTCACACAAATGAATTGTTGATAAACTAGGGTCATTGAGCAAAAGATCCTGCAGAGTCTGTAAGCTCCACAGGATGGAAACTCTCTCCTGCAGAGTCTTTCTTCTGAGAAACAAGCAAACTCTGCAGGCTCAGACATTTCTGTACACAATATTTTAAACACAATAAAACAGATGTCTCGAAGCAGTCCCGACAGACACACCAGAGTTTGAGATAACTGTAAGTTTTGGTTATCACAATAATACAGTTCGATGTATGTTGTGTTTGTTTTGTTGACTTTTTTCTTTTAATTAGTGCTGCTAGTTCATTTTTAGATTTTATTTTATATTTCCTTAAGGATTACTCCTGGGTTTTTTTCCATTCTCACTTATACTAGACTAAAAGGCAAAGGTCTAAAATAAACTTTATTATGTAGTGCCTTACTGCAAAAGGCAAAAAAGAGGCAAGGATTGAAAAAAGAGTCAGAATTTGTCTGTATTCCCTACTGACTTCTCTGTATGTTCACTGTTTTTATACAAGGGCAGCAAAAACACAGTTCAGGTGAACAAGCACAATAGCAGCAGTGTCCACAAATGACTGAAAATGCTCTAGCAACATAAACAGTATATTACGTTACAGTGCAATGAAAAAGGTTCTATCTTAATATGAATTGTTTTCCTATAATTTCAAAGTATTTAGTTTTTAGAGGAAATAGAAGAATTTTCCTGCAGGGGATGTCCAAATGTAGAACCATCTACTATTCTAATACCCCATAATAACCAAGATAAGTGAGATTTAACAACTCTGCAGGACTTAAGTTTATATCCTGCTTGGAAATTATAAAGTAGAGTTGCAGACAGCCCTCTCTTTTTCCTGTTGCTCCTGTGAAAGAGTTGTCATTTTTATTACATAGTGAGCCTTTTTACTACAACATAATGCATTTCTGATATTGTTGATCATGCATTTTAAGAATTTAGGTGTACTTAAAACACAGAGGACATTTTTAATAGATTTAAATCAGAAACTACACACTGGAAAGCAAGAAGAAATCATTAAGGATATTTTATACATGTAGATTAATTAACAGTGGCTTTAGGTAGCACATATTTCAATAAAAAATGGAAACTGAAAAATTTTTAGTATTTCCTGGCAAAATCTCTGCCCTTCACAGCTGACCTATTAATTCATATCAGTAGAAAAAATATCTCCTATGAAGACATCCTAATTTTTTTTTTGTTTTTTTTAACAAATTACAATATTTAGTGTGTCACAAATGAAGCTAAGGTTATCTAACGTATTTTAGTCTTGACTGATAATAGGTTTTCTGCCCAGCTATTCACCTGCCATCTTAGCCAGTGCAGAAAGCAGGTGGGGCTTTGCTCTTACTCTGTCAGACTACTGATATTCCATTATACTGCTGTGAAACCTGTTAGTTTAGTATAGGCCATGCTCTTTATCTTTTTCTACTGGCCCAGTATCTCAGCTCCCTACCAGGCATGTTGCACATGAAGAGACAACAAATGGAAAAGGAAGGGTGACAACTCAGCTGGCAGGCTGGTGCAGCACTCTGGCCACAAAAAAAGCTGGCAGTGACAGAAGGGAGGGGGAATTTAGACACAGTCGGGGCAGATATTAAGACTGATGGTAGGCTGAGTAGTTGAGCTGGGTAAAGGTAGAAGTCATGTGGAGGTGGAGCAGACTAGGCTGATTTGGAATTTAAGGATAGGAATAAACAACTAGGCATATAGATAACTAAGCTAGGCAAAGCACAGGAGGCTAAGGAGGAGGAGAGAGCTTTTGTAACAAAGAAAAACTGGTAATTCTAAATGCATTTAGATGAGTCAGCAGCACTGATTGTCACACATGCATATATGCACACGTGCACATGCAGACAGCCACGGCTATACTGCAATGGGAGGTTTCGAAGACAGAAATTTTTTGGTCAATCTCCCACTGGATTTTGGAACACTGCAACTGACAGCACTAAAGCTTCTCCTCTGTGAAGGAAGAGCTCTATCTGGGGCATGTTACCTGAAAATCCGTAAGTGTGTATAGCTTACACTAGGATGAAAGTGACCCTAGTTTTAAAACACTTCCTAATACTGATAAAGCTAAATATTGGTAGAAAAGACTACTTTTACAAACCTGAAGTATTATAATATTTTTTAGTTAGGCCTAAAATAAAATCAATCCCCTGAGACTCAATTAATTCCAATTGAATTCTTAAAGAATATACGCACTGAGAGTAGTTGTTTTGGTAGTTATTTTCCTTTAGTCTATTTGCTAATATCTGAAAATGAAGATTACAAACTACCTACTATTCAGTATATTTAAGCAAAAATACTTCAAAATATACGAAAAAACCCCAGCATTAAAGAAAAGCTTCACTTCTAATAACAGCAGAAACACAAGGAGCTATAAAAAACCTGTATTCTGAGACAGTATAAACCAATGCTGCTCACAAGCTGCTGAGTCTTTGGGACGAAATCAGTGGGAGTTACGTTGTTTACTTTAATGGAGCTATGATTTTACTCCTTTTTCATAGTAGTTGTTTTCTAAATTGCCACTTGCATTCACTGATCAATTTTCTTTAAGTAGCACAGTATTTACAACAGCAGCATGTAGTAGCATGAATTGGGTTAGCCACACTCTTTGCTCTCCACTGCACTTGCAGTGCCAGCTAATCATACTGTGGTGGAGATAACAATTTTTCCAACATGGCTTCCCTCTGGAAAGTAGTTCTCTTATGTCCTATATATGGCTATTCTGATTCCACAGAATCACTGGTGGAAGAAAATGATGAATTTCTACCTCAGCTGCATCCAAATGTAGTGAGAAGCAAGAGAATTTGCACAGGAAGGCATTAAAGAGTGCCCTAAAAGGGCACACTGTTAGCAGAACTTGGCTCATAAGGTGGATTTGGTTTAAAGTAGAAGGGAATATAGGCACTAAGCCTTAAGAGTTCTAACCCCTAACTAGAATATTTGTACATTGCTATTTGTAAAACATGTTACGTGAAGTCTGAGCAGTTGTCTTGAAGCAACTGAGTATCTTTAAAATATTTCCCTTTTCTATCAGACCTGTTAATTACATTTTCAGTTTATGTCTTCACATTTTGCTGAAAATGTCTCTGGAGAGCTGGTTTCCTATGTATTAAAAAGAAAAAAAAATCGTGTGTATTATGATAATACAGATGATGAGCAATTCATAGAATCTTTTAGGTTGGAAAAGACCTCTAATATCACCAAATCCAACCATTAACCCAGCACTGCCAAGCTCATAACTAAACCATGTTCCAAAGCAGCCCATCTACACATCTTTTACATATCTCAAGGGATGGTGACTTCACCACTTCCCTAGGCAGCCTGCCTGAAAACCATTTTGGTGAAAAAACATTTCCTAGTACCCAATCTAAACTTTTCATGGGACAACTTGATGCCATTTCTTGTTCAATCCTTTGTTACTTGGGAGAAGAGACCAACTCCCACCTCACCACAACCTTCTTTTGGGTAGCTGTAGAGAGTGATAAGGTCCCCACTAAGCCTCTTCTCCACACTGAACAATCCCAGCTCCCTCAGCCACTCCTCATCACACCTGTGCTTTATACCCTTCATAAATATTGTTCTCTTCTTTGAAAGTGCTCCAACACATCTGAATCAGGAACTGATCGTGATCAATTTACAAGCAGCTATATTTATGCAGATTACTAAATTTTGCTTTGGAGAGTAAATTAATAGATCAAAACTTAAAAAAAAAAGTAACATGTTGAGGTCCTAGGCAAAGAGCGAAGCATAAAGAAGAATGTAAACCAGGGAATGTATTTTGTAGAACTTTGGAAGTTATCTAGATCAGAAATGATGAACTGCTAGCATCTCTGCAGAGTTTGGTAGAGTCAGAGATTTGCAGTGGTGCTGACAATGCTTTATAAAATTAATTTGTTACTGCTCTCAGGAACAATTTGTTGCAAATGACCTTTACTGCTGAAGACGAAGACAAAGAAAGGACAGGAGATAAAAATGTGGAAATCAAGACCAAGGTGAAATAAAACCTGCTGAGCATCACACTTTCAAGCCAGTGATAGGCAGCGATAGGCTTTGTAGAGATCGGTTTATAACCACATGAATCTATGTATGGGATTAGATGGGCTAGTAGTTGTTCTAGCATGTAGCCTGCAAATTTCTTAAAGCAGATGCTCAAGTAGATTTCAATGCAATGAAAGTTTCATGTACAAAATTAATCATCTCCTTACAGTATTTCTATTGAAACTTAGATATATATATATGAGATTATAAGAGGTATTGATATTTTCCCCTTTGCCTACATGGTTTGTGCATGTAACTTGTAAACAAATGTAAGAAAACTGGCACTCATTCCTAATCAATCTTTCAGTCCACTGCAGTAAAAGGAACATAATATAGATTAAGTGCTTCTTTTTTCAGATTATACCTAATAAACTATAAAGTAATTTTCAGTCACAGTTCACTGGAGTTAATTTTAAAGCATAATATTGAAGTCCAAGTGTCTTCACAGTTAACTAGGCATTAAATACAAATGGGGTCTGACATATATTGAGTTAAATACATGCAAGTAAATTCTTGCCAGCAAATGAGAACAGGCTTAATAAAAATCAAGAATTAACTCTCTGTGTAGGTGCACACTCAGCAATGTGCATTATTACATCTCAGTTGCTATAGGAGAGCAAAAACATTTGCACCAAGTTTACGTTGCTGTGAAGAATATTCAGTTAGAAGTTATTTTTTTGGAACTGACAACTTTTAAAGAATTTTTACAAATTAGTTATCTCTGGACATAGTTTAGAGCAATTTGTGGTATATTACTTTATCTTCAGAAACATGCAGGGAAACAGTTTCAGACAACAGTTTGATGTTTTCTGGAAAAGAAAGAACACTGGATAGAAAGTCTTCCTTTGAGCTCTTCTATTTCTTTCAGATCCTTTCATCACTAGTAGCTTTACTCAACAAGAATAAGATGGAGAAGGTTAAATTCTCCCTGTGGGTAAAGTAACTGAAACCTAACGTCCACTATATATGCATTTCACTTTGTAAGAAATAATTTTCCTACTGTATTTGTCTTTTCTATTACCATTACTGAGCAGAAGCGTAATTAGAATCTAGAATCCTTATAAAGGGGAGAACCCTGCAGAAAACAGTTTTTTTCTACGTCAGATTTATTATCCACACATTTTGCGTAAGTTTTCATGTAACTGTGATTTAAAAGAAATTAAACTGAATTTGCCAAAGTTTAGAAGGCAGCGAATTTCACTTTAGTTATGTGGTCAGTTATTGCTTTACTAGTCTCACATTTTAGTGATTCAATAAAAACGAATTAATAACATATAACAGAAGCTCCCTCATCTGTTAAATCTAGTTGCTTATTTCCTACCTCTCAGAAGAAAAGGAAGTACTTCAGTGATGATCTAGAAATTTTATCCTTTTTCTTTTTATCTTTTGACATCAGGCTTAGAGCACAATACAGAAAATGGTATAAGTTATTTTAATGTGTTAACTGTATATATATATGTTTATATTTCTTGAGACATTCAGTCCATCTTCAGGATACTTATTTCAGGAAGAAAGTGATTTGAACTGTTATAAATACAAAGCTAACTAGAAAGAGGTTTGTGTTTTCTTTTGTCTCTAGAAAAAAATAGTTATAAACCCAGAAATCTTTCTTGAAATGTTTTACTTTTGATAGTTCTGAAAACGGACAGCTCGGTGAATGAACTCCTGGGTCTAATTTAGTTATGTTGTGAATTTGTGTGGAAGTTTGTTAGGGTATAAATGAAACTGGTGTTTAAAGCAGTCTCAACAGGGGAAGCATGAAAGGATGATGTACATCAGAAATGAGTTTTCTGTAAGGTTTGCAAAGCTGACTGCAAGAAGGCTTTTCTGTGCTTGTTCTTTCTACTGCAAAAATCTTGTACATGCCTCTACTTAACACATGAAAGAAGAAAAAATATATGAACTTAGGCTAGAGGATTCAAAGCAAAACAATACTGTACCACCAACCACTTCTTTTGTACCCTAGTCTGAGGCAGAGGCTGCTTGAAGGCTAATAACTGCTGTAAGCTTCAAACCTCTGGGCAGTTTTACATTTTCCAGTGTTTCCACAGGGCAGACTCCACTCCACAGTACTTCTAACTGAGGGCTATGCTTGAGCACACAACTATGCATTAATCAAGGAGTGGTAGAGCAACATCTCATGTATTGGGCACATCTGAAATATCTGTTTCAACTGAATCCTAATAGTTCCAAAAACAAATGCATCACTTGAAACAAAAAACAATAAGCAAGTATGAATACTGCTAACCTGAGGAAGCTGGCAGAATTTTCTAGGTTATATTTGTAGTCACTGAACTTGTTTCATAGGTTAAAAATTCTGGTAGATCTTTTTATTTCCAAATCACAATACTAGATAAGCTAAACATAAGTGTAAAAAAAATGCCTTTCAGACGACGAAAGCAAGTTGTAATACTAATAGGAATTTTACTGTATCCATAGCTCAGGATACCCTATCTCATCAAGGTAATAGTAACAGTTTGATAATGACCTGGGACTTGAATTAGTAGTGTTATAACAATTTAGTAATGGGGGAATTTTATAAGTAGTGTTGTAACAGGTTAATAATGGGGGAATTTGAAACCAAATGAAATATTTGCTCTCACAGTATCTCCTGGTTAGAAACATAATGAGAAAACAGGGAAGAACCAAAGCCATTCCCAGATCAATGTATTACTTCCATCATTACCGCTATTGAAAATGTTTATCTGAATGAACAATTCTTAAAATTTCAAAATAGATAAATGGGCAGAGTGGTTAAACACAGGAAACATGCTGGTTTTGAGTCACAATTATCACAGAGAAGAGTACTTTATCTCACTTTTCAAGGTAACTGACTTTATACACTGGATTGAGGAATTGAAATGTTATATAGATGATATTGATGAAAATATTAGGAATAATCTGTCTTCTCTGACTCAAATAGTAAACCAGAAAATTATTTACTGTGTCTGAAAACCTTAACATAAAAGAGCCATGCACACATCACTGCCTAACTTAAAATCATTTTAAGGAGAAATAAAGATTTGGACTTCCAAATCCCAGTATCATTCAAAGGGGAAATTTAATCTACACCTCTTATAGTTGCAAGAACTTTGAAAATATAAATGGATTCTAATTCATAATAACAAATTGCTCTACCTGTAAATATCTAGGGATAAACTGTAATGCACCATATACTTCTGTGGTCCTATAACTGACTTCTAACTGACATCTAAATATGAGATGAACTAATCACTTTTAATAAAAAGACATTAATATGATTGGTGAATGTATCAGCATACAATAAAAAACATTTAAAAGTTCAATTTACTCAATTAAGACATTTAAAGGAGTGTGGAAAATGGAGAAGATTTTGGAATTTTGCCCCCAAGTCCCAGAATTTACTGCTAGCAAATTCTGCTTTGACCTAAATACATGACCTTTGAAACACACAAACCAAGAAACAAATCTACACTTCATGTTCAATAAAGTCAGAAAGATATTCGCACTCTCTTTCTTCTACTTTTTCCATTTTCTTCTACTCATAATCTACATCAAGATTTCCTCTACTATACAGTTATCATCATATGAAACTACCAAAGCATAGGTTAAAGAAATAGCAAAGACATAAAATAAGTACAATTTTGCATTTCAAAAATACAAAATTAAGTAAAAATTAAAAGGATTAAGGTTTCAGATCTGAAAATCGGTATTAGGATGAACTAGAGAAAAAGTACAGATCTGGTGTGAAAGATAACATTTTCTAACTGATCACAGGCGTGGTTAAATAACATAGCTTATATGTATAGGTATAGAAATAGGCCTTACTAGAACAAATGAAAAATAAAGAACTTTTCATGCAGATTCATAGCTGAAATACAACCAAGCTTAATTTAATGTATCAGCACTTCTTCTAACATTATAAATGTTATTAGGATTCTCATATTGTATTTTCACTTTTTTTTTTTCCTCCAGAGAAGAGTCTACTGCTAATTGAGAATGTATTTTTTAAGAAATATAATTTGATTTGCTAGAATGCAAGCTCGTCCTAAATTGATGTCTTGCATTATACGTCTGGCAGTTTTTGGGAGGAACATTATGTAGCCTTTTATTAACAACAACAAAGTCTGTTTTAATTCTCAAAAAAACTATGACTATTTAGACAAATGTCAAAAAGAAAGATAAACATTTCTATATAAGATAGACATGTGCTATCCTGTGAAAGCTAATTTGAGTAGTCAGCAAATCCCTACTGGCACAAATGTGAGGAGACACTGGCCAGAAAAATCTGTCTGGTTTTCAGAATGTGTAACACTTCTCTTAGAGAAATAAAACGGTCTCTCACTAAAATCTTAGCTGTCACATTAGCATTAAATCAGTGCCTGCCAGCAAACATGGTAAAAGGTTCTTAAAGGTTTTCATTGTAAATACTATTTTTCTGAGAGCTTAAACAACACTACAGAAAAGGGCTCTGGGCTAAAGTGTGGAATATTGCATATCTCTTAGAAATGTGTGTCTTTAGGCACTCATTTTTTAATTCCTTTACTGAGATAGGTCCTAATCTTGAAAAGCAAAGTTTAAGTGAAAGCAATGGGACAGAATCCCTAAGAATGCTCAAGCACTAGGCACACAACATGCAACCTGCAATCTGATCCTCCTTGCTGGGATCCCAGTCAGAATCTAGTTCCTTAAAAATTTTTAAATTAAATTGATTAAAGACTACCACAGTTTAAAGATATTTTATTTGGATTAATAGCTGATTTCATATATTTCCATGAGAAAACTCTTCATGAGTATTCACATGTAGGCACTTCTCCATCTTTCTATTGTAAAAGAAGAACCAGCTGTACCACTGAGAGACCAATCTACACTGAATTAATCCCATTCGCCCCAAGGACAGCTCCAGAACAGCCACCATGCAGGTACTTAGAAAGGGAAACATCAATATTAGTAATGAAAAGAAAAACTGTGAATAAGTACTAAGACCTTAAAACATTATAAAAGTTGAAAGAAAAATTTACCAATTGAACAAATTCTAGAATGACAGCCAAACTGAAAATGTATGGAAACAAGATGAGCAAATACCATGTATCTCTTAAAAATAAAAGAGCATTATTGCCTGGAAAAAATACAGATTAACTCATCAGATTAAACAGAGAGACCTTCTCATTATATGTCTCATTTAGTCTATACCAGAAAGGTAGGAGTGAGCCTAGATTGCACTTCTCTTTGTGCCACAAATAAGCATCACTAATTAACTAAAAAGTATCACTAGCCTATAAGAAACAATTAGTAGACCTCCACGGAGCCTATGATCATATCTAAACAGAAAAGAGCTTGATGACACTGAAACCTGAATGGTATAAACAATAGCAAAAGTAGTACTGAGAATGAGCTTACCTGGTTTACTAGAGTAAACCAAGCCTTCAACATGTTAACTTAAACATTATGTATCTGAGCATAATTAGACCTGACAGGAACTATTTAAAGTTTAATGCTGTAGTCTCCTCTATACAGAAGCAGGAAGCTAGCTACTGGATGAATGGATTTTGCCTGAGAAAGGGAGAGGGATACTTCAACACTGGAAAGACAGAAAAGTTTGCAATACAAAAAGAGGACAAAATTTCATTAACACTTCACAAGTGGCAATTGCTGAGATCAACAGGGGGCAGTGCTTGCAGTGACTGTGCTGATTTACTTTAAAGAGATTGAGTTCATATTAATACATCAATTGAAAAAAAGGTAGCATACTAAAACATTTGTTTTAATATTTTATTTTTCTGAAACAATTAAAGAGCTTTTTTAAAATCTAGGGTGGTTCAAAATAGTTTCTGATTCTCTCTCTCATAGGGGCAACTATTTCATAACAATGAACATTTGTTTTATTGATGTGCTACTCTACTCCAAAACTTAATTCATTTTAGTGTGAAACAATAAATAAGAATACCCAGCCTACATATAATCTGTTGAATTCAACAGGAAGGGAAACAATAAAGAAGTGCACAGGTTAAGCCCAAGGTCAAACATACCAGCAGAAGCGAAGTCAGAAGTTCATAGATTAGCTGAAGTCTTATTAATTAGCATTACACTGACATATTTTGTAAAACTACAGGTAAAGATTGCTTGCTGTGGAATAATGTATCCTAATAACTCTCAGTGGGAACATCCACTTGAAGGAGAAAGGAAGTGATGAGAAAGTGAATAGTAACAAATTATTAGAAAGATAGTATTCACTCAACAGTTAGACAATAATACCTAAATGATACATCTTATTGACTAGTGAGGGTGCATTTTTCTCTCACGTAAAATTGCAAAGCTATTGAGCATTAGAAGACAGAAACTACAGTGAAAATAAATTTTAATGGAAAGTTAAATACTGGATATAAAGATAAGACTGGTTTTTTTGTCAGACTTAAATATACTGAAGTCCATATTGGTCAAGTTAGTATAAACTATAATACAAAACTCAAGAGTGGACCTCTGATAAATATGCTATATTTTGGACAAGTGAAGATGGCTTTTGTAAAGGAAATTAATACTTTGTAGACCTACTGAAGCACTTTTTATCAATCAACTGACACATAAATATGAGTGATTTGGTTGCCTGGAGTAGCTTGGTAGGAGTCTACCCTGGATTTGCAGGAGGTTTTTCCTAAAGTTTCTCAATAAAGGCTATTATAAAAAGTAAGCAGATAAGAAGGCAGGAATGCATAAGTGAGACTTTAAAAGCCAAGTAGCAGAGAGTTAGAAGTAAAGATCCAATTCCTGGAATCAACAAACATTGCTGCTGGACTTTTTCACAGTTTTTCTATGGCCTGTGATGTTCAACATTCATAAATGATGTGGGAAGAGAGATGAGAGTTGTTGAGAAATATTCCTGATCAGTTATTTGGGTTAACCAGGACAAGGACAGACAGCATAGAATTCCAGAAGTTCTGTACTCACAAGCCTGAGTGACGAGGCAAAACAATGGCAGAATAAATGCCCTGCAAATAAATGTAAAGTGATGCACAAGAGAAGGTGAGGAAAGGTGGGAAATTTAACATAGTGGGCTTCAAGTTGACAGTCACCACAGAGAAATGAGCCCATAGTTGTACAACCATACTGAATATTGGTATTCAGTAAGAAACTAAGAAGGAAAAGCTGAGGGACTGATTTTGAAATAATATAAACCTGAGAATTTCACACACTTTGAAAGCCACAAGTAGTATGCAAAATCCAAAACAGGGCAACAAAGATGGGACAGCTTTCATACAGTGATCAGAGCAGGATTCTTCTCTTGAAAAGATCTCCACAGAAGGATATAGATGAGGCTCACAAATCACTGGTGGCATAAAGGGAACGGACTGTTTACAGCTTTATCAAATCCAATGCAATGTAGATTCAAATTAAGACAGAAGAAATCACATTTGAAATAACAAAAAAAAAAGTTCTTTATACACATTTCTTTAAAATGAACAAGGTAGTAAACCCATGCAACTCGTAACTATTCTAAGACTTAAACAGATTTATGAGAATAGATTCATGGAACAAAATCCCAACAAAATCTTAATCTTTGGAAACCACATACACTTGATGAAATTTCATCAGCTAAAACTGCTGGAGGCTGGAGAATCTAATTCTTATTGCTACTCTTCCCTGGGCATATATTTATAATCACTGCCCAGAGACAGGGTGCTGTCCAGACAGATCTTATCCTAATGCAATATGGGCATTCTTCTTTTGCTATGTTTCCCCATGTCATTACTTTTAGGCGGCTCCCTGAAGTGGGCATGGATGCCTTTGAGGTACCTAATCCTGTTGATGTGTGATACACTTAAAAGACTTCGTTCTCAGTTTTGGATTACTCTGGGAGGGTAGAAGGGAAGAACAATCATAAAATGTAAGTGCTACAGAACTTCACTCATAAAAGCAGGCATCTTTTATTGGACAATGTCTGAACTGTCAGAAATTTTTCCTGCTTTTAGGGTAGTTCAATGATTCTTTTGCATTATCATGTCCAGGAATTATCTTGCTTCAAATGCTAGTATAAGTGAATCAGTAGACAAGTGCAAACATGGAATCTCTCTGAAAAGTTAACAAGTCTCCCAATGAGAATTGCCCTTTGCCATTGAAGAATATCTCCTGGCAACAATTGGAATACCAATGAGATTAAACACAACTTCCTCTAAAGCTTTTCAAATGAAACAACATGGCTTTATCGTAGCATTAAGTAGTAACACTTCATTTAATATGCACATGAATTATTGCTGAATTATAATGGAGTGTCTAAAAAGTTGTATAATATTCACATTAATACTAAATGAATTCATTATGATGAGTGTAATTACAATGAATACTAACTAAATTAATGGCAGCTAGACATGCTAGAAAAGGTGTTACCCATTTACTTGACATGCTCCAAACGGAATATATTTTGTTAACGTATTTGGAAGAGCAGTGTGAATAGCTTGAATAGAAGTGTGAAGCAGAGTGTTTAGCAGAGGGTTTTTTTAGTATCATTGAAGAGCTAATGATTTTATTGCATGTTGGGCTTCGATACACATATATATTATACAATCTGAATGCATTACCTGAATCAAGTAAATATAGTAAATCTTCAAACAATCTTATGCTTCTGTTTGTATCTAGTTTCATTTATATACATAAAAGAATAAAATCCTAGATGCACGATCAGAAAAATAGAAAGTCAGGAAACAGACAGTATATGCTGCTGTGCCCCAGTTTTGCACTCCAGTATTCATTCTGGTGTGCACTCTACAGATCAACCATGTTCCAGGCAAAGCCTGATGTCAGGTGGTATGTTTAGCATGCTTCTGCATTTATATTTCTTGACCTCTTGGCCTAAGCCTTACATAAACTATTCTTGCCGATGGCAAAAGAAATCTGGCTTGGGAATTGTATCTGTAGCCACATGCCAGATGTCTCACGGGCTCTCACAGAGTATTAATTGTGCACTAGTTTTCAAGGAAGAAAACAGTTTTATCCATAAGATAAAATTTTAGTGGATTCTGAAAAATAAAATGTGAAGCCTAATTCAGCAGGAGAAACAAGAACCGTTACTTACAATGCTCTTTTCAATCAATGGAATGCACTTTTGCTGCCCTCTGTGAAAATAAACAAAGCAAAAGAAATGTAATTCACAGAGGTCACAGAATTATATACAGAATTATAAGTTAAGAGAGTATAATTAGATGTTATAATACTAATAGGCAACTGAAATATTATCATACTTATTCTCCCTCTTCTTTGATTCAATACTTTGATTCAAAGGCAACTATCAACTGGATTCCTTATTTTGCACTAACATATCTAATACAACATAAACTGTAAAAAACATTCATTGCTTTGTCCAAAGAAAAGAAAAGTCAGTGGATTAGTAGGGCAAACAAGGATTGAAAATGCTGCCAAACACTTGACAAAACATCAAAACACAGCTTGATTCTTTGTTCACACAACAGAAGATACAAAGAAAAAAGTATCATCCTTTAACTTTTCTTGTATTGTATTTCAGAGGAAGATGAACTGTAGCCTTCCGGCAATCGCTAATGCAGTGTTTGTATTCTGTGTTGAGATTATCCACTTGGGGGCTGCACTGGAGCTCCCTGGGCTATTTTGACACTGCATCCAGATGCTCCAATTTTGCTTCAGTGACTCAAGAGCAGAGCCAAAATGCCTTAAAGCAATGTTCAAAGGGTTAGGTCTTGATGAACAATTAAAGTACTCAGAAGAAGTGTTTCTGAACATCTCTGACTGGTGCTGAAGTGACTTAAATGGCCTTAGTGTGACATCCAGGCAGAGAATATGCAATACAAAGATTCAGTTCTACACTCGAGGTGAATGTGGATTTTGCCCCACTTTTATAGGAAAAATAAAAACGAAGTTCAAATACAAAAGAAAAATACTCCATGATTTTAACTGCAGTATATCAGTTCTAGAAAGAGTACTTGTGTGCTTTATATAAACCACTTAAAAAGGTCTAGTTAGAAATATTTTATTAAAGTGGCATTTGTTATAAAATCCCGCTTTCTTGTTTGAGACCTAAACAATTTACTGTTTGAGCAAGACTTAGGTGAAAGTACATCCTGTAGAATCTAAGGATAATTTCACACAAAATAAAGATCTGTGTACTTCAATGTTCTTTAGTAGTCCACAAATGAAAAGTTATCTAACTCAAGCACTGAGTGTTATTATTCCTGTTATTATTCCAACTGTTAAATATTTATGGGATTGAAAAATCATTTTGGAAAGCATCATTCCTTTAATTGTAGAATAACTTTATCTATTAAATGCTACAAAACCAGAGAAATACATAAGGCTTCATAACATCCACAACATAGGCCCTGAAGCAAAAAAGTAGAGGCACCTGAGCATCTAATTCTAAAACACATAATAATTTTTTTAAATCTTTCTTACTAATGAAGAACAAGTAATTATAAATTTGTATGTGCTTGACATAATTTTTTGTGAAGAAAGCATATTTTATTTATTATTTCATATTTTCATTTTTTATTCTTGAGATTTTACTTCGTTCTGAGAAAAATAACCCGGGAAATGTTCCCATGTTTGTAAGGGTTTCACTCTGGGACTTGTTTAGGGTTTTATTTTTGGTTTGCTTTTTTTATTTTACAAATAATTCCTGAGTATCAATTTTAGTTTTCTGATTTGAGACAAAATAAGAAAACAATTTTGGGTGGCAAGCGTTACTGAAGGTTTTACCTTAACAATGACAGCATATGATTTCAGTTGGAGGAGATGGATTTGATACACATTACAAACTGTGTACCAGGTAGGAGTTAACTGTGGGATATCTTGAGAGACATGCTGAGAAAAAAAAAAATCTCCAGAATGGAAACTAGTTTTTTTATTATGATCCAGCATTATCAAGAAAAACAGATGATTAGATAAAAATAGAATTCAGAATGTTCTCTTAGCAAAAACTTTTGCTTGAACAATGCACTATATCTTTTCGCAAAAAGGTCAACAAGCAATAAAGTAACAGTTAGCAAATACACTTGACTCTTCCAGAAATAATATTGATATCTTTTGACATTCTGATTCAAAGTCTTCCAGAAAAATGTATTATTTTGGGAGAACTGACACATATGAACAACTCTGAGTTCATTTCCTATCAGCATTTAATAAAAAAGTAAAAGCACCACAAAACTATTAGATATTTCAAACTTCAGTCTTCTGATTTAAAGTGAATGCATCAGGGCTGCCTAAACACCTACTGTGGTATAACCACCTCCTAGGACACTCATGTAAAGAGAATATTCCCTTCCCCCATGGAATGCATGATGGATCTCTGTGAATACATGTAACCAAAAAAGGAAAAAATTTCTTCATTTTCCTGGGCAAACTTCTGAAAGGGAGAGCTGAAGAAACCTAGTCACGAAGGTTTAAGAAGTTTGACTTGGTTATTTGGCTTGTGTCTGGATCATTCTTGTATACATCTCTTGGAGAAGGAAGGGCTCTATGTTCTTGACCATTACCCTACTGATATAAAGTAAAAGCTTAACTGGCAAGTATGCAGAAATCAAGATTAACACCAAGATCTCTTTCTAGGTAGGGAATGGCACATTACCGTTCTTGTCTTTACTACAGCTCTAAAGGAAGAAAAAATCATTCACCAAATTAAAACTCAGGAGCTCTGAGTTTCACAACTGGTACCAGCAAAACTTCTGTGTGACTCTGTACAGATTTGCAATATATGACAACTTATTCTGTATCTGTACAGTACTACTAAGGCATTTTTCTGCAAGAGATCAACAGCTCACCTTTGCAGGTAGGATTTTGCTTAATTGTTTTTTTCCTCATTAAAAAAAACCCAAAAACAACCTATACTTTGTTCTGGATTTTCCTCACATCGGTTGGCTATATAAAAGGTAGAGAAAAAGTACTCAGATGTCATAAATGGGCAGTGTTACTTTTGCATTATCTTTGTGTCTGAATTGAAATAAACATTCATGGCCAGCAAGTTCTACTACTCCTTCTTGATACAAGCATGTTAGTTCAGCTCAGTACAGGTTCTTGAATTAAGGAGCATTAGGAAACATGAAAGTATATGCAGGAGGGCTTTATGTATTAAGTAAATAATTTTTGGTTCGATGCTTTAACAAAAAGGGTATTAAAAAAATCCAGTCATCTTCCCCCTCCTCTACGACACCCCCAAAACTGAACTAAAATGATGCATGTAGTGACAAAGAAAACCATACTTTGATTTCATTTGGAACTGACAGAAATATTCAGGAAATATTTAGGACCAAAAAATGTGGAGAAGAATTATCCTTCTACATTCCCAGAAGTAGCGTTTTTATCCAATCATTAATGTGTATACTTGCCAGAGTCATAGGCAACTCTGCAGAAGCTATTTAAACACAAAACTAAAGAACTGGAAATGAAAGATTAGGTTTACACACTCTTTGTAAATCATTCATGGAAGTAAAGAGAATCCCCCCCTCTCTTCACTTATTCAATAGCTCTGCGGTTAGGGCCTCATCTGATATACAATGTGGGACAATCAGGTTCAGGACCTTGTCTGCACATTCTTGAACCCACATTTTCACTTTCCCAAAAGAGTTCTTAAACCAGTGAGAAATCTATAATTGGCTTCTCTCGATCCCCATGGAAAAAGCTGTTCTGCATGGATTATTTAAATACTGAGTCAAAGAGAGAGAATGACTCTTTGGTCTGGTGGTTAAAGAATTCACTTGGGAGGCACAGAGCTCGGTCAAAGTAGCAGTTCAAATAGTTCAGGTGAGAGCATACCACTGCAGAATATCCAGTGGTTAGGTGATTCCCCTGGAAGGTATAAAATAAAGCTTTAATTCTCAGTCAGGGGGGAGGAGTTGAAGCCTAGTCTTCTATATATAGGAGTTATTGCATTAAAAAACATATGGTGAGATCTTCAGCTTTGTGGAGGTAGAGGTGAGTGGGTGGAGAGGGTAAGATGAAGAAGAGAAACAGTTGTTGTCTCTTCACTACTTCTTTTGTGAATATATTTCCCTTCCAAAAAAAAAAAAAAAAGCCACTACAAATTCAGTCTGAATTTTGACAGCTTTTTAAACTTTTAGTGACCAGTTTATTCACTAGAAGTATGTTCACATAGTTAATGCAGAATCACATTGTCTCCCATGCAAGCTAAGATCAGAATCACAAAGATTGCATTAATTTTTTTTTGCATGTATGAAGCTGCCCTGTACATATAGTGTGCATATACAGAGTAATTCTTGTGGAGTTAGGATTAACTGCTATTTAAGAGCTATTCTACGAATTATATTCTAAAATTCTGTGGGACCAGATGGAAATATTATAGTAGAAGCTGTCTTAACATTTTAAATTGTGCAGGGTATATTCATCAGACTTTTTATGAGAAAGGAATGATCATGCTTTTTTTTTTTTTTGCGATCATATCAGGACACAAAAGAATTCAGTATAGTTAATATGGAAGTACTATCTTCCATTTTCTTATATCATGGTTGTAATTCTCCTATTTAGTGTGGCATTTCATATTTCATTTATTATATAGTGCCTCCAAACACACATTGAATCTGTTTTATGAGAAACTTAATAATTATATTGAATAACAGAAAAGTAAACCTGAATTCCTGAATACTGGCCATTACCACTGATCTGAGAATTCATTTACTTATCTGGACATTAGATAAAGATCTTTGTTGTTGTTTAGAGTTGAACAAAGTATAAAACACTTACAGTATTTAAATCCTATTTTTCCTTCATTGTCAATATTCCTTTCCTAAAACCTTCATGTTTTTCTGATGGCATTCAGCAGTCCAGGGATAAGAATCTTTCAAACACAAAGTGGATTTCAAGAGCAAAAGGCTGGGGAAGTTGAAATGTTAACAAAAATAGAACACAGCTTTGGATAAAGAAACATTTTCAGCTTAATACAATTACTCCAATAATTAATTTGCTGAATATATAAATGCTAGATATTAAGAAATGTTTATTCTTAGGCCACTCCTACACAGTATTATTGCCTGCTGGTCTCTAAAAACACACAGTCACTATTTAGTTCTTAATAAGCATGCAAGAATATGCTGCTGCTTTCACACAGCACTTTTTTGAGTGCATGCAAAGATAATAAAATATTTTCAAATTTGCTAGCTAACAACAAGAGTAAATTATATATTTTTTAACCTAGCTTTTTGCCAATGAACATGCTCATTTGCATAAATTTTGCTTCTCATGGGAAGTCTAACTTTTTATGATTCCCATGTTACATTCTCCCCCCAGCATTTCCAACAAAGTGAAACATCTTTTCCAGTTAAGAAGTTCATACATTTTTTAATTAAATATCTTGGGGTAGGGCGAATAAAGTTTTAGCATTGGAAATTCCCAATTTTCAACTGACTAAAAAAAAATAAAACTTAAGATAAACCTTCTTTATGAGACTACTTTAGATCTGTAATGTAAAATGAAGAATTATTGCTAAGTGATGTATGCTAATAGCATGAATGTTGTTTTTATCTCAGATTTATTCATGGGATAATGATTCAATGAGAAACATTAGATATCGTGGGGAAGTTCATTTTCTTATGACTGCCGGCTGGAGTAGGTGCCAGTGTTGGTAATAGTGGGAATTGTTATTTGGATTTTATCGGCTATTGTACCAGGCTGCTGATAAATATACAGTGGTGTGAGGTACTTTCACATAAAGGATAACCTGATACATTTGCAGAATTTTGTGTTTCAACCACATAAGAAGTACTTCACAAAAGAAAAATATTGCCAAGTGGGCTTCAAATATTTTTTACTATGTTATGGATCAAATTGTAGGAAAAAAACCCAAACAAACCGAATTAAACCAAAAAATGTTTTTCATCGTGTTATTCAGAAATACTCGTAAAGTGAAGCTATCTTAATGCATTCATAATGTAAGTGAACTGGAAAAAGATTCAGGTTTTGCTAATTACATTTGTAAAAAGCTCAGTTCACAACTGCATTTGTTAAATTTACTGATATAATTTTCCAAAAGCACTGTATGATTTTCCTACCTGCTCGCTACTGGATAATAATTCAGCTAAACTTGCTTTAACTTCAGCATCACTGAGAAAAAAAGCATTCACGGAAAACTCAATGCAAGGCAATGCAGCTTCCATCACAGAAAAGAAAGTTGAAAGTTGAAAGAAAGGCTGAATCTTCCATGATCAGGATTGAGAGCAGTATTTTACCAGAAATAAAAGCCCCCCCCACCAACAAAAATCACATCAACAACACTTAGGGAGACTAGTTTTAGCACATATTTTGTTGCTATGTTGTTTTTTAACTTTGAAATAGAAAAGGACAATTTATGGCTCAGTAAAAAACAATATATGTAGACCTTTTTGGTTAGAAATTAGTTAAAAACCCCTACAGTCCTCCTTTGTGACTAAAATAGAGAAATAAATTACCTAATCAAAAACCAAAAGCTAATATAATAGACAGTTTGGTGCTACATTGCAGCATGCTCTTATCCAAATTTTTTCACTAATTTATATATATATATATACAGAAAGAAAGTCAACTGTACCTGGGTTATTGGTCTCTTAATCTTGCATATTAATTTAGGCAATGCACCAGTACAACTAACTCCCATTCCAGTATTAATTATGTACCATTAAACTCAATTTTTGTTACTTTTGTTGCTGAGGGAAAAAAAGCCACTGTATTCGTGTTGTCATCTCATTTCCAGTCCTCCTAAGGCTCTTTCTTCTCACCAAAGTGAGATTCTTTCACAACCTTAAATATCAGTTTTTATTTCTTTAATTGGGTGTTTCTATCAGGACCTTTTCAGTGAACTCTTCACATTTTAATATACTTCTGCTTCACTACTCTAGCTGATTGTTTCAGAGGTTGTGCAGAACACATTCCTGATCTTCAAGAAAGCCGCTTTCAAGGTCTTTCACATTCTGCCATAATCCCCCAGTAATTACAAAGGCTCTCTGCAACAATAACCAAGTCTGAGAGGAGTTCTATAACCCTGCATCACACATTAAATTGTACTTGGACATTTCAGTTAAATGTGCTTCCCTTGAGCCCCCAGCTTGCATACAAAATCTGTGAGATGCCAAAACACAAGAACTGAAAGGTTATGATGTTGGTAACTGTCTCTATACAAATCATTGATTAAATGAAATACAAAACACAGCTTGGATAAAGGCTTTAGTTGGGGAGCAGTTAAGTCCTCATTAGAATAGCGAAGTTGACAGAGCTTAAAAACACTTATTTTATGCCTGATAATCATTTATCATCTTTACAGATCTTTTTCTCCCCCAGGACTTTAAAAGTGCTTTTGAATGTTCCTCTGTAAGTACTCATACTTTTACTTTTCTTTTGGTTTTTTTTTTTTTTTATTTTTAGGGGAAAATGTCTCTTCCTGCCAAAGGAAAGACCTTGCCAGATTTTTGACTTAGTTGCAACCATTGCTTTCAGGTATATGACCCATGAGCTATCAGAAGTCATCTTTCCAATTATTGTACATATATAAAAGAAAAATGTACAATACATTTCTCCAGAAATACGAAATTCTCTTTGTCCTCTTTTCCCTTTTTTGAGTTTCCTCTATCTATTGCTTGTTGATCAAGAACATAATCACATGGTTTTTTATATCTTCAAAGTGCTACACGAAGTTCCACCCATAACTCAACCCAAAAAATAAAGGGTCCAGAAAAAAGTAAAACACTCCCACATAGCTGATCTTACCTCAGTCTAAAAAGCTATAGAAAAAAAAGAAACTGCTTTATGCAGTTTGCTGCCAATACAATTGGCCTAAACTATGTTAAATAACATGGGATAGGAATACTGTAGCATAAAAACAATCTCACAACAGTCCCTACTTTTGAAAGGCTATCCACAATATTAAGACCAATTTTGTTTAAAAGCTTGTGATATTAATTTCTGATGCTGTGGCAGTATATAAGATACCTTCTGTTACCTATTACCTTAAATTTTCCAACTTAATATATGCTCTGTTTTTTACTTCACAGAGGAATATGCCCTACAAAGAACTAGGGAAGCCAATATCTATTAGCAAAAAATGAGGGGGAACTGTGCAAATGATTTTACAAATTTTTTCATATGTGAAAGAAAATCAATTAAACATTTCTTTTTTCTCATTTCTTCTTTTGACATGGTAAACTTTAACACTGATACCAAACACAGAAAAGAAGGACAAATAAAGATTCCAGTAATGTGTTCTTCACTTTTTGCTTAATAACAGAGTTCTCTGAACAATCAGCAATTATATGGAAACCTTACCTTTGCATTTCAGTTTTACCTGTAGGCTATTTAACCCCTATTTTCCAGGAATTCTCTTATCTATATTACTATAGGCAGCTTGTTGATAAGTATGTTTCTGTTTCTCCTGATGAAACTTTTTACTACTTTTAATAAATATTCATATACTCAATGAGCCAGAGACAGTAAAAATTATTCTATTCCCTGTTTGTTGAAGCAATTTACCTGGGAAACCCAAGTTCTAATTACTATGCTAATGAATATTTATATATTGCATAGAAAGTGGAAATATACCAACAAAGGCAATATCTGAAGGTGTTACAATTAAGGTACTCACAGGAAAGAAGAAGAGATGCAGATTCAAGTGAGATTTGCCTTCCCCTTCAACATGTGAGCTGATTATTTTTAATAGCTTTTTCATTGAATGAAATGGGCCTGATTCACTTCTGTAATTCAGTTCATAAATTAATTCTGGATTTAACCATTTTTCTACTTTCATCTAACTTTGCTACTTTTAAATTAACTGCAGTGACAGTTTACAGTTAATACATTCAAGTAGACCCATTGTTGCAAGGGCAAATAATACAGTTTGGAAGAATTTCACTGTCTTTCTGGAAACAATTGTAGGTAAAAGCTATTACGAGACATGCACATTTTAATTTGATAACCTTAAATTAGCAAGTGCAACCTTCAGGTTCTGTCTCTGCACATAGTTGCTTTATATTTATTTTAAACAAAGAAATATTTGTTACCACGAGCAACCTCCTACCCCCTGAAAGCCTGGAAACCAGTGCTAAAGTGGAATGGTACAAGGCACTTTGTAAAGTGTTACTTAATAAATAAAACAAAGGCAACATGGGAATGTATGGCTGTTTTACTCTAGGAACCTCTCCAGAATGCATTATAATACTTTAGTAAGAGTAGAACATGATCAGTCAGGGATGCCAATAATTAGGTTTGTATCAGAAAAAGGTAACTTCCCCTTCCTCATAAAGCAGGAATGGAAAACAATAAGAGTTCAGAAATACTTCAAATGTATAGAAACAAGGAATGAATTTGACTTTCATATGAATAATTAAATGATTGCCCATGGGCTCCATACATCTAATAGCGAAGGTGCACGCTTTGCCTCCTTTAATAAAGCAAATAGTAGGGCATATTTTTTTCTTCTTTTTTTAGCCTTCTAATCCATCTGCTCATAAAGTACCATTTAAGGCCTTGATAAATATCCTAGTAATTACTGGAAACTTAAATATTATGCATGTTCATTTTACATCTAAATATTTTGATAGCAGATTCCTCTGGATTCTCCTTCATTACTCTCTCTCAGAACTTGAAGATATTCATCAGAAGTCTAAACCAAACAAAAAATAACCCACCTCCAAGACACAAAGACCTGAGTGGGAGCGAAACAGAGAAACTCAGTATTCAGTGAAGCCTTTACCAGTACCAAAAGCAAATTTCCCTTAACCTGGCATAGAAAAGGGAGTTGAAAACAGCCTCAAAAACTACAATATAAATGGTAAAACTAAATTAGCACAGAAATGAGCCACTAAACTAAAAGCAACTAGAAGCCTAGGACTTGTGAATTAGTTCCCAGAAATATAAAGGATGGTGCTTGTTTGTTACACATACACTGCTTAACCAACAGTAGTACCACATCCAGTGTTGAAAGTACTGTAGGAAAAATTACTTTATTAAAGCTGCGAGGGGTTTTTTTTGCTTGTTGTTGGTTTTTTGGTTTTGGGTTTTTTTGTTTGGTTTTTTTTTTTTTGTTTTTGGGGGGGTTTTTTGTTTGTTTGTGGGTTTTTTTGGTGGTGGTGGCTGCGTTTTGACAGGTTTTTATAATTCAAATTTCTCTGGTAGGGTACCTGCAACACTTTCAAATTTCTTTAAATGTATGATGTGCAGTTGGGTCTTCAGCAATAACCTGTAGCAACAGCAACAACCTACAGTAGAAACACCTTTTCCCACTGCTGATACTACTCATGAGGATTTAGTAAATTATAATCTTGGGGGGTAGGACTAATAAAATATTAGATTATGATGTATTAGTGTTTTATTTACTTTTTATTTGTAAATGAGTCCTACAGTGTACTACAGAGAAACTGAGAAACATTACAGTACAGTCCAGGGAACATTTGTCTTCATGCAACGTTAAAGGCCTGGGGAGAAGTGTCTGGAAAGAGGCCTGGTGGCAAAGGATCTGGGGGTGCTGGTTGACAGCAGCTGAACATGAACCAGCAGTGTGTCCAGGTGGCCAAGAGGGCCAATGGCATCCTGGTTCATTTTGGTAATAGTCTTGCCAGGACTAGGGCATGATTGTCCCCCTGTACTCAGTACTGGTGAGGTCACAGTTCCAGCGCTGTGGCCAGTCCTGGGCCCCTCAATACAAGAAAGACATTGAGGTGTTAGAGAAAGTTAGAAAAGGGTAATGAAGCTGGTGAAGGGTCTGAGGGATGGTGGTTACTTAGCCTGGAGAAAAGAAGGCCCAGGGGAGATCTTATTGGTCTCTACAACCACCTGAAAGAAGATTATAGTGAGTTGGGGATCAGCCTCTTCTACCTGGTAACCAGTGACAGGACAAGGGGAAATGACCTCTTGTAGCACAAGGCAAGGTTCAGGTTGGATCTAAGAAACACATTCTTCACTGAAAGGGTGTTCAAGCACTGGAATGCACTCCCCAGGGAAGTGGTAAAGTCACCACGCCTGGAAGTGGTCAAACAAGACTGGATATGGTACTTTGTGGTGCAGGTTGGCATGGTGATCTTAGGGGTCTACAACCTTAATGCTTGTATTCCACAATTCTATGTGCATTGGATTCATGCAGTTAAATTGCTTTTTAGTAGAGGTTGGTTAATATTTCATATTATGATGATTTTAATTTTTAGGTTCGAGAACATGATAATTGGGCAGTTTAACGAAGCATGGCATTGAAAGGGAGATTTAAAAAGGATAAAGCAAAGAAGAGGCTCCATATACAAACTTCTCTTTTAAGCTATGGAACTAAGCTGTGTTTTAAACTTCAGTTGCATGGAAATAACTGTTAGGATGGAGAAAGTATAAATTATATTTCCTAAATGGCTCTTTTTGTCTACCTCACTGGAGCACAGCATATACTGACTAAAATAAATTGCATGAAGGAATTACTGCAGCAACATTGTCTATACTTAAAAGCTTACTCAGTTTCAAATTGCATACCTGTTCATCATAATTAATTATAGCAGCTAACTAACTAGGTGAACACTTATTTACAACTAAAATATTGGCATCATTCCTTGGAATGGTATTTTGTGCACATACTTTAAATTTTCTACGGATTTAAACAGATATAACTTTCAAAGAACGTGTTAGCTAAAGGAAAAAAAAGGCAATTATGAGACCAAAACATAAGAAAAAATAGTGTGTATAGCATTGCAGCAGTTCTTCACCTGCACCATGAATATGAAACTCTTCCCCACAAACATCCACAGTTTTCAGATTGGATGTGAAACTAGATAGAATCATTAGATATTCCTTGAACACCCATGTTATATTTGACATAGGCAAATCCTCTACCCATTAAAAAGAAATTGAAGCTTCAAGTAACTCAGATTTTATTAGTATTTCAGACATAGCCTATTAGCAAGAACAGAAATTAAACCTTCTATTTAAAAGACTTAAGTAAAGAATTATATGCCTTTCTACAGTGTATATAACCAGCTTTGTATCTCAGTGAAATGTCAGGAAAAGTAGATGATGCTACACAGAGTATGGAAACCTTACACATGGCTCCTTGTAGTTTCAGTTCTACTGATACTAGAATATGGCGGTTTGTTTTTTTTTCTGTTCTTCTAAACTGATAATATGGTTGTAGACTCTCTACATCTGTATTTTTTTTAATGTTCACATATTCCAGAAAAGTATTAACTGTCTGCCACAACAAAAAGGTAAAATCAATGACAATCTGTTTGGTTTTAACCATTACTGTCCTATTAAAATTCAGAAAGTTATCTTTCAAAAAATGGTTAATGAATTTTAGTTTTCCAACTCAAACACCTAAAATAGAAAAAAAAAAAAACCTCAAAAAACAAACCAGCCTCCTAAAATTTAAAGATATTAATTTCAACTTCAACTACTGTACTAAGTGGTGTCTCTTGTGGTCTAGTTATTGGTAAGAGAGAGAAGGGTCAGGTTCTTACAATTTAAACAGTAATGTATAAAACAAAATAACTATGTTTATAACCACAACAGATAAAACATAAGCCCTACAGAAGTTATATTTACTTTATACCTATACATAGAGACTCCTGCATTTATATGTAAAGATCTGTCTGGAAGAGTTTACAAATTGCTACTTTATTTATTCCTATCACAGTGTCTGTGACGTTATTTCTAATTTTCTTTGCTCCTGTGAAGCAGCATACTGAACTCTTAAGGGAACAGAAAACATATAAATGCTATTACAGTACACATTTCTAAGCAGCAGGAAGTCTGTAGTAAGTGTCAGAGATTGATCACGATTTTATTGCACATATAAACAGCCACTACCAGTTGTTCTGTGCCAAAGGGTCGTGGTATGCATCATCCATGCTGTCTATTTAACCACCTCACATTTTCAAGAAGGTAACAGCAAGCTTAAATTACTGAAAACACAGTGAAATCAATGAAATCTTTTTGATAAATGTTAATCTCCAAAATCAGAACAAAATCTTAAATCATACTTCTTTCCCAAGGGAATGAAAAGGTGAGCCAAATATATGAAAACACATGTGAACAGTGAAAACTATGTGCATTTACACAAATGTTTAAGATAGACACATGTGCACGCCAACTAGATTCATAAAGGAAATGCATGTATGCCACAGATTTCAGACATGCACCACAGAGCTCAAGGGCATGTTTTTAACCATTAAAATGTATGAACAGTTTGCTATCAAGCACTCTGTAAAAGTATTTCATTCACAGAGTGTAAAAATTGCATGAACACTGGAAAATTTCAGAACTTATCCTGCAATGATTGTATACATTTAGATTATTGTTTGTTCAGTACAGAGATTATTTTATTAATAACCACTTAGAACGAAAGCACTAAATTAATACAAATGAGGTACACTTCTAAGTTATTACAATAAGTTTCTTACTCTGGAGTATCACCATTTCTGAGATCAGCTAGGATTCTTGAACTAAAAAAAGGCCACTTCATGGTGCCAGGCTTTTTTAAAGTAATTTCTTTGTACAAAAGCACTTTACTGCAGAAAATAAGGAATTTAGAGTAATTATAGAATCCTTTTAAGATACTGTGAATTGAAAGTATGTGGATATAGCAATTCTATTACATTTTCAACAAAACAAAGTCCTTTGAGTCATAGTTTTCTTATCCCTCAACTCCTCTAAACATCTAAGTGCATTTGAAAGCAGTAACACATTTGCATTGGGTGTTACAAACACATACTTCTGAGACTGTCTCACAAATCATGTGAGAATTTGTCTTTCTGATAGAGTGGCTGTCACTGACAATTACCTTGATTCCTATCCAATATTCAGAATACCACTAAAAAAAAGTACTTCAATTATGAAAATGCTATATAGTTATCTTTTCTCAAACATTATCAAGGCTCTAAACTGTTCCTCAAAATAATCACTAGTGAATTCAGAGATAAGGATATTCATAAAAGAGTTAAACTCTAAAGAAACACTATCTTCCAAAATATATTTTTCCCTACTGTAGTAAATAGACAACATAAATTTAACTAAACCAAATATTCAACAGACAGGTTTTAAAAATTATAGTCTTCTCTGCTTGAAGCATGTTCGTAACCCCATTAATATGAATGAAAGTTAACCATGCACAGGAGAAAAAGAACACATTTACTGTATGTATACTTGCTCTTTGGAATCTTTGAATATTTCATTTAATAAATATATTTTAGAAAGATGTCTAGTTTATCAGAACAAAGGCTTTGGTTTCTGTTTTAAAATTACTGAGGCGCAAGATAAGACCAGAAAAGTTCACCCGGCCATGTATATTTTACTGCAAACATGTCATTTTAGACATCTTTCAAAGATGTATCTGGATATGAAAAGCAATCCTACTGAGGCATTTTTTTGCCAGTGCTCATTGACATATTCATGTGATGTAAAATCAATCAAAGCCAAAAAGCCTTTAAATATAAACCCAGAACTGAACTTTAAAAAAAGAAAAGCTACCTACTTGATATGAAAATCGGAGGTTGCTTTGTTTTGTTTTTCTATATCCTCTCTGTTAAGAAAGTTCAGCAACCAAATTTATAACTTTCTAAAAAAGAAAAAACTACTACAACAGTATCAATGTATAGATTTCACTTGTTCCTTTGGAAACTCCTCTATTTGGATAGAGGAGGAAGTGAAGCCAATAATAATGAGCAGCTGTTGGTAGGAGTAAGGATGTAGTGCCAACTTGAGAACTCAAGCTCATCTTCCTGAAGTGTGACATGGAAGAGATTTATTCTTTCACAGAAGTGGTGACTTTCAAGTTCCTAAACACCTTTCAAAAACTAAGGATTACAAAGCCTCCAAGTATTTTGAAAAATATACTCTTATTTGATACCTTTAAAAATCTTACATCAATTGCATAAACAACTGTTTTATCAAAATGGAAATGAGAGAGTGATGCAGTGCTGGAGGTTGGAAGGAAGAAGGCAAGTCTGGAGGTCATCAAACCGAACCTAACAGAGCAGAGAAAGCTTAGGTCTGGTTGCTTAAGGCACTTTGTGAACAAACACTTAACTGGGTTCTGAGTACCTCCAGGGATAAAAAATTAATAGCATCTCTGAACAGCCTAGTGCAATTTTTAACTGTCCTCACTGTGAAACTGTTTACTCCTAATTTTTAGTAGAAATATGCCTTGTTGAAAACTGTGGTCATTGCCTTTCCTGCTTTTATGATTCAGAAGATACTCTCAGAACAACCTGGGTCGATCCTTTATATATGTGTTCATTAGATGGAGCCAGCAGTAAGAATCTCCATTTAGCAGGATCATGCTATGTAAATGAAAATTGTGAGTCAAGACAAATCTATCCTTTTATTATACATGACAATTTGTTTTGTCTAAAATAAGCACTCAGATATTTTTGCTTCGAAATCTTTGCTCCAATTGTGATATATTTTGAACACAAAGTCACCCACATTAGCATTTAAAATTATATGCAGAATTTGTAAAATACGTATCAGTTGTAATTTTTATGTTAGACAAGGAGGATGATATTTAAGGAAAATGTTAGAATCAGAAAAAATGCATATGAGAATGACAATCAAAGCAGTGCATAACTCATAATCTTTGCAGAGGGGTAGCACCTGAAACTTTGTAGCTATCGTATAAAAGTTGTATATAAATTTTTATGTTGTTACTTTCTTTTTAAACATTGCTAGCAGATCAAATTCAACAATATTTTGGCAGCCTAAAATTACACTCTTCTGACCTTGACATTAGTATTCAACAGCACTGATGAGAGAATGACAGCTTCTCCATCCTACTGGGTGATCTTGCAAGCTTTTACCTTCATGACTATGGAGTTTCTGTCAAATATGCTTACAGCTGAATGATCACATTCTTTTGAATTATGAAGTGGCTGAAAACTGTGCTAATTGGGTCCATGTTGATGTCACTCAAAGATTAAGTAGCCTTAATACTTTTCAAAGTTAGATAAATAGTTGTAATTTTACTGCACATTAGCTGTAACACATATTTGCCTTGAATGAATCATTTAAAAAACCGAGAGAACACATATATAGTAATACTGGAAAATTTTTAGAAGCTCTAATATATTAAAATTAGAAGTAATGATAATATTTTTAAAAATAAGGGAAAAACCCAATTAAGTACATGTAAAAAAAACCCGCAGTGATAAGTAAAAACATCCATAAGATCTTGTGTGTAGTGCTATGGAATTGAGTTTAATTAGAAATGAGAAAGACAGAAATAATGAACTGCAAAACACTGTTTCCTTATGGGGAATCTGGGCTCTGGACAAGAATTACACTTTTCTTGAGTACACTGAAGAATTATCCTTCGATACTCATTTAGACCATCTCTTCTACATTTAGTGAGTTCCATTACCAGGTTTTAGAATTAAGATCAATGAAGTTCAATAGAGAAGCATCCAGGTTTGCCATGGATACCTTTAGTCTTTCAACACTCAGCCATCTGCTTCAACTACTCAGAACCTGAATTATAAGAATTGCCAAATCCATAGGAATGGTTATATAATCAATTATTCTGTTACATCCATGGATTACACAACCTTAGATAATGAAACAAAATTTCAAAAGTACAAAAATGAGCAAATGCATTTCTTGGCTGTAAGAAGTAGCACCTCAGCCATTTTTTAGCTTGCCCCTGTAATTTACCCCACTTTTGACACAGAACTTTTAAAGACACAATTTTCCTGCTTCAGCTGCTTAAATGATGTTAGCTATTTAAACCAGGTATTTTCAGCATCTTGTTCCTTTTATACCTTAAACGGATTTCCCTATTTTCTTTCTCCTTCTTTGTGATCTGTCCTGGGCTAGAAACTGGAACTTCCCATGGTATAAATGATATCGGTGTGATTTCCTTCTCCCTTTACCTTTAAAGCTACCTACGAATTCTATTACATAGCTTAACACAGCTCTGATTATAGATGTCTGCATTTTATTTTTAATGGCATGACATGACATACACATCTTGGGATATAAAGAAGTATGACACACACATGATTTATTTTTCCATACTGTACCTGAAACTGATTTAATTTCTGCTGTTGATAGAGACTGAAGAACCTACCATGCTCATTAACGTGCATGAATTTGTAGAGTGAATATACAGCTTTAGTCAATTCTCCTTAGTCAAAGCAATATATCTTACTCCAAAACAGTCAAGTTAAAACAGCCTTTATATTATACTTCTGTATTTTTATGTTCCTCTATGACTTTTGCTATATATGGTACAAAAATTTCTAATTTTTTGACCAATTTGATTTGCATGTAGAGAGTTATTAGGAACCACACTAGTTCAATGGACACTTTAGAGTAATGGTTAAATACCCAAAAATTAACTCCAAGCATCTGATGCTGCATCATATCTCTTGCACTGTATAAAGAATAGGAGAGTGGTTTACTGGTTGTTTGTTTGGTTTTTTTTAACTTTTTGCATAACTTGTTAGATTATTTTGCACACCTTTCCAATTTATACCCTAGAAGGTGAAGAAAAAGTTCATTTTCTTCTATAAAAATAGGCAGGTTGTTTCAACTGGATCCCAGTGGCAGTGCATTCTCTGTGAATATATTAGTTGCATAAACAGTCTGGTGGCCAAAAAAATTAAGACTTTACATATTTCTGAAAAAGTGAGCAAACTAGTTAGAAAAATCAAATATTAAAATTTCCTGTTTCTTGCAGGGGATTCTCTTGCATCTAAACTGTTATTAGCATCTCAACAGCTTCTCACATACAAAATGAGACTGAAAATTTTGTTGGTGGCTTTAAAAAAATGAAAAAACTTGTGTGAGAGAAGGCAGAAATGAATAAAATAAAGTCAGCTTGGCTCTTCTAGCTTATTTCTGGCATAGTGAATACAATGGTGATTCCATTTGTTCCCTTTCCTTAAAAAACGTGTCACCATTTAATAACTTCATTGGGAAAGGGATGTAACAGTAAAATTAGGGGTTTAATCCAAAATTTAGAAAGGTTTTTCCATCCACTTGCAAGTGGGAAAGGTAGACACCTGTGGACAGAATACAAGCAAACGGCATGCAGAGCAAATTTGGGGAAAAGCTACTTGAAGAGCCATCGAGGATAGCCCAGAGGATTGTTTTAGGGACAGAGACCATCTGCTACTCCTTCATCTTAACAGCATTATTCAGGATTTTAGGGAGACATATTCAACCACTTGGGAACTAATCTCTCAAATGCAAGCATACCTGCACTCTTCTATTTTAAAGAACTGAACAGGTCTTATTTTCCTAATTTACAATGTGGGTACTTTCAGTTGAGGTGCTGACCTTTAGAATAGCAGCTGGAACATTACTCAAAGTGGAACTGCAAAATCTTTGCTGTAACTCAAAGGCTTAAATCCAGGTTCTATCTCCTCAGAGAGCACCATATCCAGGTTTTCAGGCGGTTAGTGACTGATTTATGGATAATTGAGAGACAAGATGAAAAGACCTACCAAAATATCAGTCAAAATGTGCCATTGGGTGACACTCCTCCCCCAAGACAACCAGCATTCCCAAGTCCTTCAAGAGGCATTATGTCAGCATGAATGAAAACCCCTCAGACATCTCATGATCCATTGGCCATAGAAAATCCCAGCATGGAGTCTGAACACTATTTATTTAAGACAGATAAGTAACCCATAGCTCAGAATCTGCAAATCCACAGAAGGTTCCGGATTGTAAAAAATTATCACAGAATCGTGGAACAGGTAATGCTGGAAGGGATTCCTTCTTGAAGCATGGAGCACATGGCACAGGATTGTGTCCAGACAGCTCTTGGATATCTCCAGTGAGGGAGACTCCACGGCCTCTCTGGGCAATCTGTTCCAGTGCTTGGTCACTGCACAGTAAAGAAATTCTTCCACATATTCAGATGGAACTTGCTGTGCATCAGTTCCTAAAATAGTAATTGTCAGACAATAGCAAACCAGGGGGTTTCTATACATAAATGCTAGATTTAGATTCCTGTAGTCCACCTAAACTCTTGCTTAGGTAACAAAATAGGATCTGTATTTCCAGCTTTTAAAATTTATTATTAAGTTAATTATTTGACTCCCAGCATCACTAAAGCTCCAAAGGTTAAGTCTGTATAGCTCACTTTAATTAATAACATGCTCTTCCTATCACAGACACATCTCTTTTCTGTACAATCAGCAGCTTTTAGCTTTTTTCTGTATTATCTCTGTAAGACAGCTTGATAACTTGATAATTTGTTAATGACATAATTGCTTCTTATAAAATCTATCAAGTCTACTAATGTCTAATTGTTACTCTCTGCAGCTGATTTTTGAAATTGAACTCAAGAGATTATATTGATTATTGGAAAAGAGCCAGATGTTCCCATTGAAACTGAGGGTAGAAAAATTCACTGATGAAAACCTAACTTGTCTAATAAAATACTGGTAGACTATTTCATAGAGGTTTTTTTTTTTTTTTTAAACAGGAAGTCTAAAAGCAAATTTCCACTAAATTGTAAACAACTAAACATTCTAAAATATTAGCAGATGTATCATAAGCCTGAAGGTAATTAGTTTTGTGGCTTTGTTGTAATTTTTTAAGCTAAACACATAATTAAGAAGAAAACGGCAAAAATATGCACTAACATTTTGCAAGACCACGTGAAACTGGCTTGTCGTGTCAAAATAAATTCAGTGTTAAGTTGCCTTTGCTTATGCAAAGGAAACTGGGTGCTTATTCTTCTAGTAGCTAGTTTATGTTTCCCATTTTGCTCATAGGCTATAATGTATCTGTATGCCCCACTCCAGTTCATGTAACATACTGTACTGTGCTGCATTTAGCTAAAGCCCAGACACAGTAGGGCTTGACTTTATGAACCACAGCTAAGGATGAGCTCCCTCACAATTCTTTCTCTATTTCAGTGCAGTTCAGTGAAGTATTAGTACAAAATCTTATTACTGGTAGCATTTAGAATAAAATCACGTGACAATTACTGCTGCAGTCAATGGCTTGCTTTAAAAAAAAACAAAAAACAAAACCCAAAACACCAAAAGTAAAACAAAGCAAACCAAACCACTCCCCCCTCCAAAAAAAACCCCTGAAACCCAAATTAAAAAAATATCCCAAACCAAAAAACCCCCCACAAGAAAAAGCCAAGAGAGAGAAAAAACCACCACACTGGCAGGCAGTTATAAGTAGTGGCAACTCCATTTTGAAGTAAAATAACAGATGCTGAAAAACTTCACAGTACAAAGTTGAATGATGATATACCTCTCGTAGCAAGAACCTGTTAGAGCAGATCCATGAGGATTTGTGTAACCAGAAAGAAATGCTATGATTCATTTAAAAACATTTGAACTCAAATTACTGTTGTTCAAAACAGCTGTATTGCTAAAATAAAGGGAAATGATAAGTCTTGGTTCACAATACAGTTTTGTCTCCATATAATGAATTTAAAAATTTTTGCCCAAGTATTTAAAGGAGTTTGATTCTGAACAGTATCTTTCCAAAGAAAATAATAGTTTTCAAGTGCTTTCAGGTGCACCGACCTAGGTTTTTCTGACAAACACAAGTTTGCTATTTATGCCTTTACTTTGAAGGCACCACTGTGGAAAAAACTTAATTTGATCCAGAAAGAACTTAATACATCCTGATTCTCATTAGGATCTTCTTCGGGAGAAAATTAAATTTTAAATGTTTTTGTCACTTTTTGGAATGTTTAGTTTCAAGGCTCTATTATGTGTTGACTATTAAAACTGGGCAGCAAAAAAAGTGGCAAAATGAAGAAGAACATGAACCTAGGATCCATTCATGTCAAAAGTAACTTTGAACCTGGGATACAGTCTCCAAGTCAAAGCATTTCCTACTCACTAGCTCTTAAAGGCTCTTTATTTAACCTGGAGACATTTCATCCTCTTAAATTCTAATTCTTTATAGCACAAATCTGGATTCTTAATTCTGCACTCAGATAGTACCAAGTGTGTAATGTCAGTTATTGCAGTACCTACTTACACATTTATTGGATGTGTTAAGTGCTTTAAAATACTCCAATATTCTTAACGCCTGAATATTGCAAAGCTTTTAAAAAAGTTGAAACTACAAAATCATCCAGAACTTGAAACTGATAATATTTATCAAAACGTAAAAAAAAGCCAAATCAAATAGTAAAAAACCCTCCTAATGTTAGTTTATTAATCTAAAAAGTGTTATTATAAGGATCTCATCAGACTTCAAGCATAAACTATAGAATTTACTCTGTGCTTCCTGCACTAATGGCGTGACTTCTAGGAAAATCTCAATTGGACTATTGGTTACAAAACACTGTGGGGGTTTTACCATATTTCCTGATAATCTGCTAGAGAAGATCTACGTTTAAAACAATGTTTCATTTCTCAACATGACTGGTTAAATTAATGTATTTTGTCCATGCAGTCAAATATTATATTAGCCCCTGAACCAAAAGCATTACATCAAAAATTGATCTTCAGACCATCAGGTCTTGCTGACACTGGGTTTTTTCTATGCAGTGACTTCAACGTGTTGTCCTTCCATTCTATGTGTGTCTTTTTACCTCAGTTATGTCTCATTCTTAATAACAACGATCTTTCTCTTAAATTTTAATAAAGACAATGATATAGGGAAATTCTGAGGCTCTAATGAGCTCTGAACTGTGACTTAGGCTTGTCAAGCAGCAGCTGCTGCTGTCCTTAATATCTCAGCATTTGACGTCTCCTCAAAAATTCTTTACAGTTACAGAGAATATGAGCCAAATAGTTCTAGCACAAAATTGCTTACAGCTCAATGGCATTTGGAGCTGGTTCTACTGGGTTTTATAAACCTACAACAAAAAACTCACCCATTTACATTTAAGTATATTCAACTTGTACTACAAAAAAACCTCTGAGTGAAAATGAATGAAGACCTCATAAACACACAAGAATAGTGTCTTAATCACAGAATAGCAATAAAATTTAATGTTTTAGAAGAGAAAGACTTTCTTCCATTAGCAAGCAATCTTTCATCTGGACCCTCTGACTTTGGTATTCCAGTGTCTGTTAACAATAGAAAGAACAGGGCGTTCCCTGCAGGAACCCAAGGAAACAAGGTTCATGTATCTCCTGCACTCAAGCTGCTCTTATTTCAGTCATTCCTTCTTGACTACAGCTACCTCCAGAGTCTTCTAGATTCTTCTTTGACTAATGAGCATTCTAAGACCAGCTGCTCTTTGCAAAGCATCTACTGTTTCACTTCATCCCAGCAAAAGGGCTAGAAAAATCAACCATGCTTTCCCCCAGCTATTAGTTTGCTTTCTGGTTTTGTTTAAATGCTTGCAATCGCTTTGTTCCAGCCCAATTTAATTAGTGGCCCAATATTTTCATAAGCAAAAGTTTTCATTGATATAAAATGAGGTGGGTAGTGATCTGTTAATTCTGCAACACTTCAAAATGACTGAACATGAATGAAATGGTAAATTGCAATTACATTCCTAAGAGAGTACATATGAAATCCATATTAATACCACATTAGTTCATCATGACTAACATTATTATAGCTAATACTAAATGATAAAATAATGACTACCTACTTATAGAATTAGCATTTCTAATCTTCCTCCTAAAAGGAATATAATTATGCTTCTCTAGAAAGAATGCAAAGATTTGCCTTCTTAAGTGATTATTTCAGCACAAAATATGGGATTTAGCTGACTCAGCATGCATAGCCTCATGTAGGGTTGCCTGAGGTAAAGAGCACAGTTAAATGTGCAGGAGTTTAACTTGTTGAAATTTTAAGGGAAAAATTGAGGATTATGTTTTTAGTTTAGAAAGATGTATCTACATTCCATTCTAACATTTAGGAAATAATGTCGAATATAAGAGAAATAGCTGCATAGATATGCATCATATTTTAAGTAAAATGGATTCAGCATTTTTCATGGTCTTCATTTCTCCCATGTACAATACAGAGTAGAACAATAACTTTGCCCTATTTCAGTGTTTAACAACTCCAATAAATCCCAAAAAACTGAAAAAGAGTTAAGACAGAAATTAAACAAACATGTGAATAACAGAAGCTAACAGACACATCTGGGGCCTCTGGCCTTCCACACATTTAAAATTTTGGTTTGGTTTCAAAATTACTTCTGCAAAAGGATAAAAGTGAATGCAGGATTTTTTGAGCCCTAAGGCCAGTGTTTCATCAATAAATTTGCTTTCTGTAATGTTTACATGTTTTAAATGACAGAATTGAGTTTATCTTAGTGAAGGCTTTAGCAAAGAAACTTTTGTGGTAATAACCCATGACTAAAATGAAACTGTAAAAGAGAAGGGGGAATGCTGAAAAGCCACATGACTTTCCTTTAAGTGGGATGCTGCAGTAAAGCTCTGAGCAGATTTAAAAAGGTCAATTCAGAGGTGGCTTTCATAGAAGCATCTGTGAGTTGTAATTTTGTGTAATTTACGAGGGACTTAGCAGAGTGACTAAGAAGAGAAAACATGAAAGTAAAAGGTAAATTTAAGGCACAACTTTTGTCTGAGAAAATTGTTAATCTACAAATTAAAAATGACAACAGTGTAACGAACAATCTGTCAACATGACAACCAGCAGTTTCAGCTTGTTTTTCATACTAAAGTAGAGATGTCTTTAAATTGTTGAAAGGAAAAATTATTTGAGCCTCACACACCAGTTAATGATTGTGATTTGCTATGTCTTTTTATGATATATTTGTTATCATGACATATTTGGGTCAGAAACATTAAGTAACACAGGCTGCTGTTTGGTAAACAATTTAAAACTAATGCAGTCTTTAAAGTTCTACAGGATTTACAATGTTTGAGAAAGGAATTAACAGCATGTTGAACATTCTTGAACAATCATGCCCTTTCAAGTCAACTGTCAGTGTACAAGCAGGTTAGGTATGGATCTCCTGTGAGCAGCCTCTGAGTCTCTGTGCAGTGTCAGGAACAAAGCTGGGCTCGGCATGTGAATTGGGCACTCTGCGTCTGAAGTCAAGGAGCATTCAGGCTGCCAAGACAAGGGGATTGTGTTTCTTACAAGGCCCTCATGTTTGAATTGCAGATTTATTTATTTATTTTGAGCACTGTTAAACAAAGGAGTGTTAAAAGCTTTCTGCTAAACATGCTGGGAAGAGGCCTACTGTACAAGACAAAAATGCAACTAATTACATTCAAATTAACATTGATTTTATATATATGTCTACATATGCATTTTGAAATGTGATAGGATATGATCCTTTTCAAAGCTAGTTCCTGTTAAAACAGTACAGGGAATCAACTGAATACTAAAACACATAAATAAATATTTTAATAAATAGTTTTGTACTTCTTGCAAAAATGTAATACAGTGGAAAAAACTGGACTAACAACGAGAGAACATTTATATTTGCACTAAGAGATGCTCTCAAGGTAATGTGTAATTTAAAGCTCTTGACACATTTTCACTCTTGTGAACAGCGACAGTCTCACATAGAGAAAAAATGGGAAATTTTTCCTCAGGTTGCCTTGACTCTGCTAGTTTACTTAAATCACCATCTAAATGAAACACTTCAACAAGCTCCTTTGCAGTGCATAAACAATAACAACAGCAGTCAAGAATTCCAGGAGAAATACCAGGAACAGGAATGAACCTCCCCACCCATATACCCATAACCAATTCACATATAGTAGTCAATTAGAAGCTGCAAACAGAAAGTTTTGCTCTGCTTCTTCCAGAAGAATTAGTACCAGCTCTCTCAGAGGTGAGGACCTTGAAAGGGTAACCCCCTCCTCTGCCACACTGCCGGCCTTTTGCTGGGGACTCAAACCCTTGTGTCAGCCTTACCAAGGCCTGAGGAGTTACCCTTTAGTGTATTCTGGCCTTCAGAAGATGTAGTGTTAACACCACTGATTTTATCCAAGCTTTTCTAAGAAAATCAAGTGGCCTTGAGAACTGTTACACTCTCAGATTGGAGAGTCCCAGCATGTACTTTACAGTGAATCTCGGCTATATTAACTATTTTATTAGTACTTTCACATTATTTTAATAATTATAAAACCCCAAGACCTAAATAAGATAATCAAAATGACCACAATGTTTAATTATTTGAAATACAGGTGCTAAAGCTATTTTAGTAAACAAAAGCATAGGCCCCAGTCTTTACATTGATAATCATGTTTTCTATTCCGTCTGCTTTCACACTTAAGCACTCGTGAATCAAAAAGAATTACAGACCACAGTGTACAATCTAGAAAGTTTTTGCACTCTTTTTCCTCTGGCTATTTTCTTCCATCTAAAGAATAAATTAATGATCCTTTAACCTTTTCTCACCTGCAATTAAGGACAAGTTTTACTGATTCTGAGTAGGCTGCTCACTAAATGTAATAGTTAAATGCTCAGTCAGAGCTATTGGCTTTGTACAACAGATATCTGAGATTTTAGAATGACACTCTCAAGTTCTTGCTGGGTTGTGCTCAAAGCCTATATACACATACAGCCTTTTTGAATCCAGTTGGCAACTAAATTTTGCATATACTTCAACTACTCATGATAGTAAAAGCAGATGCCCAAAAGAAAAGGAAAAAAGATGAAAGAAAATACAAATACTCAAAGCTAAAATGGGCAAAAGAAATGGGAAGTCAGTTTATGCAGAGCATGGGATAATAAATGAAAGAAACCAATTTTTGAGCTGTTAAAATGTTGAAAGGAGCCTGTAATGAAGCAATTTAACAGTACCAGTGGGAAAACTGTAATTCTACCTTTGTACAATACTGTGGAATTAGAAGACAGAATAAGCCACTACTAAAGAGATGAATTCTGATGAAATTAATTTACTCACACACAGTCCATATTGCTCTCTCATCCACAAAAGTGCACAAGTACAGACTCATTAAGGATTAGCAAAAATTGTTGTGAAAAAGAAAAAAAAAATGGAAGGGACCCTTAAACTTACATTCATGACCATCAAAGTATGTATATAAAACCTTTCCCTCTCACTACCATGACAAAAGGAATTGCAGAGCTTTAGAATGACAAACATTAGCCAGAAGCTCTAATGGGACTCTTAACAAGAAAGAACAAGTGATTGCTATTTTCAAATACCATGGACAAACCAGGTAGAATTATACATATAATAGATATTTGTAGTATGTTCACAATGGATTACAAGGATATTAAAGTATGATTTTTTCACTATTCCGTGTATTTATTGATTTGTAGATAAAAATTTAGTCAATTCTGTTTGTCAGTTACTCAGTGTAAATATGCTGGAAAAAAAAAAAAATTAGTATTTCAGTTCAGTTAATAGCAGAAGGGATTTTTTCATGCAAAATAAAAATCCTTATTAAATGTACCTGTACAAAGATGCATTGAATAAACAGACAATTTGGTAACAAAGGTAAAAAAAACTACATATGGAATACAGCTAGTTACACCAATGAAAGTGTTCTGGCTGTGGACAGAAATCTTGCAAATAACTATATTTTTTCTAATTGGCTGAACCAAATATCTATAAAATGGACCATCACTGAACTTGGACTCAGATCCTCAAACATATGTGTGTAGGAGTTGGGTGACTAAATACCTTCCAGGAGCAGGCAGCCTCCATGTGCAATATCTAAATAAAAGTAGAAGGGTAAGGTTGATTTGTTTTTCACAGATCTGTCATCACTTTAATCCCAACCGTCTGCATAACGAAGTATATGAGACTTCCTTATTCACAGACCCTTCAAGTTTATTCAAATACGATGATTACTGCTCTATCAGCTGTCAGGAAGTAAAATATCTAGGAGAGACCTGTTTGCTCTTTAAAATAGTTTTCTTTCCAGAAGAATGTACAAATTGTGTTTTACATCTCTGAAATTAGAAGCAGTGAACAAAAAAAGAAAGCACAGTGTATTTTAAATGCATTACTGCTGTTACCAGCTGGCCAAAAGCAATGCCTGCAGTGGAAGTAATGCCAATAGTGCTTTTGGTACAACTTGTGTTGATCATTTAAGTTGAAATAAAGAAAAAGGGCACAAATCAAAAAGAAATTAAAAAAAAAAAAAAACCAAAAACCGCACCAAGCAACAAAACAGCTAAGGAAAGAAACAACAGTGGAAGGAAGAAACAAACTTTCATTGCAGATTTGCTTCTTGCCATTTTGATGGTTAGGAACAAAACAACAACTATGCTTGCAGTGTTAATTATTGACTCTTGTTCAGAGATAGTCACAGTGAACTTTAAATTATAAATGGTCTGTATAATTTGAAAGAGAAGATGAATAAGGATTTTGCAGAGGATGTTAAAAAAAATGCAGCACCTTGGCAAGCAAAACAGCTAAGGATGCTCTATTTGATCAAAGTGAGAAAACCACTTATGCCAAACTGTCTGCTTTGTTTATAGTCATTGCCATTCTCTCACATCATCTGCCTTCTTGCATTATCGTACTGTCTACATTTTTTATTTACTGTTGAATGATCAGTGAATCAGCACCTAGTGTATTTTTCTCTGACAGATTTATTTAAACATATTGAACTCACTAACATTTTGCTTAGGGCAACTACTGTAATATCTTTATGAATACTAGTTCCTTAGCTCATAACCAGTAGTGGACAGCATATAAAGAATAACCAAAGTATGAGATATGAAAAAGATTATGAGAATTCCATGTCAAAATGAACACAACTCCCTGGTATTATGCTGTTTAAAACAAACAAACAAAAAAAAAAAAAACAAAACTATTTCTGTCTTTGGGCAAGGAGATAACTTTTCCACCACATAATAAATTCATTAGCCTTCCTGACCTCATCATTCCCACCTTTAAGTTAGATATAGCATCAAAGAGAAGAACATCTGTTTGACAGCCATGTTTTCAAATTCAGCTTGTTACCGGTAATAGTTATTACATTAGCAGTTTAAAATTTATTGCTTGAGCACCACCTCGTGGAAGTTGTTATAATTGCGAAGTGCTTCTCAAATTTATCCATGTGCATGTATGTTTGACCAAAAAAGGCAACAGCGATATGTAAGCAGATAGCAAATAATTATATTAATTTTAAATAACGTTAGTACAATCAATATGAATGTAAATATTTTTAGACAGCACTGCTAAATTTGAAACACAATTATACATTTTAAGTAATTTCATGAAAAATTTTGTGCTTTAAAGGACCATATTACTTACTCTTTCCCTAGATAATACTAATTACTATAGCCAAATATCTTTTGCTAAATTATTTAATGTTGCCATGTTGATTGGAAATGCCAATACGCCTTGTATTTTTATTACATATAACAAGTCAGTCTTCTCTGGTTATTTTGACAACAGCCCCTGAAAATTTTAAATAAGGACAACTGACAAATTATAGCATATTTCGGGGGGGGGGGTGTGGTTTAGCTTTTGTTTATTTCTTTTATAAAGTATTTAAAATATCTGGACTTCAAACAGTCCAGAATTAACTACCGGAATAACTGGGTCACCCATTCATGGCATACTAAGACAACTGCACATCTCAGATAAAGCACTTTTTAAAACTCAGGATAAAAAAAAATTGAGCAAAAAGTAAAACACTTGGAACAAGAGCGCTATACTGATACAGAGGGTGATCTCTTTCATGATTTTTTTAAAGAAAAAAAAATCTGATTTGAATCAATATTAAAAAACCAAAAAATATCCAAAGAAAGCAAATTTCAAACAAAGAGCTAAGAAAAAGAGATTCACACCTCATTTTACTGCCTTTGCAATACAGCAATATGTTTTTCATACAAACTACTCAGTGGTTATGCATTTTTCAGGAAACCCCCAAAACTATTTTCTATCAGAAGAACAAAGGTAGTTGATAAATTTTGTTGTAAGATTTTTGAATTTACTTTCAAACACAGCATATCACCCAAACCCAAAATCTGATTGCAGGCAGTCATTCCAAAAAGACTGATCCTAGGCAGCATGAGCAGCTGAACTTCTGGAATGGTTTTATTGATCACAGGCCTTACAACAGCTTTTGTTATATAGCTCTACTCATTTTGGCTAGGACCGAGTTAAATTTCTTCACAGTAGCTGGCATGAGGCTGTGTTTTGGATTTGTGCTGGAAACAATGTTGTTAACACAGAGATGGTTTTACTACTGCTGAGCAGCACTTGCACAGAGTCAAGACCTTTCCTGCCCCACACTTCACTCTAGCAGTGAGGGGGCTGGGAGTGCACAAGGAGTTGGGAGCAGACACAGCCAGGACACCTGATCCCACTGACCAAGAGATATTCCACTCCATCCCATCCCATCCCATCCCATCCCATCCCATCCCATCCCATCCCATCCCATCCCAAAAGGAAGGTTAGTGGGGGAGACACTGATGAGTGGACACTGGCTGGCATGGGTCAGTTGGTGGTGACCAATACCTTTTATCTGTTCCTTGTTTTCTTGGGGCTTATTTTAATCACATTATTTTTTTTCTCTTTTCCTTACGTTTTTCAATTATTTTTACTATTATTTCTTTTAAACTAATTTAATTTAATTACTGTATTTATCACAACCCACCAGTTTTCTCACTTTTACTTTTCTAATTCTCTTGCCCACCCAACTGGGGAGGGACTGAGGGAGCAGCTGTGGGGGACTTAGTTGCCTGCTGGGGTTAAACTACAACAATATCTCTAAGATGCTCCCGGTATGTGCAGTAAAGTAACCACCAAAATAATATCCACATTAAATATGGAATATACATTGCTCAAGAACACGCATAGAGAGCAAAGTGTTTGCAATGTAACAGATTTCTTTGCTAGTTGTCAATAATAAATGCTTACATATCAGTTCAATTAGGTTTAAAGCAAAAAAAACATGTTTTGTACCTGGATATACCACTGAAAATGCAGGAGAAAGACAACAGTCTTTATATCAATAGAAAGCAATATAAATATCAAGCGTTTACTACAAATCCATTAAACCTTCCCATCTAATTAAATTAAAACAGTTGTACAATAGCCATCAAAACAATTTTTAAATGATTATATTACTTTCTACAAAATAAAATAGAGAAGTAGCCCACTAAATATTCAAGACAGATAATCAAATAGACAATACCACAACTGGCAGGTTTTATAACTTTTGCTGCCTGCTATACCACTGTGTTCTAGTTGTACTTCCATTAAAAATATATTTAGGGGTCTGGCAACCCTCAGTTCCCTTACCTTTACTAACAATAATCCTAGCTACTTCTCAAATCAGCTAAGTACAAATCTAGAAAAACATCAGGAAAAGACTACTTCTAAACACTTTGATTTTATAGGTCCTGTCAATACAGATGCAGCTGTTCAATATCTCTATCAAATAAGTGTTTAATTCTCCATGGTTTGTATCTCCCCTGTCATCATTCCAGCACTAAGAGTATCAGTATATAAAAAGTAGTGGAAATATATATCGATGCACATCAGTAACCTAAAATACTCAATTTGTGAATATGCATTACTGTCTAAAATCAACACTGGCATTGGTTAGATTCAGGAGTTGAGAGTCCACAAAAAGCTGCACTGTTAACTTATACATAACCAGGTTCTTATTTAAAAATACACAAAAAAGTGTTTGTTATAATCAGTAGGTTATGATGCACTCCAAATATAAAAATCCCAAATATCCTCCCTTACACAGGTGTGTAAAGGTTTCTGTGTCTGATAAAAAAAAGGCAAAGTCATCAGTGAAGTAATTTGGAGTCAATTTATAAAAGAAGGAATCAACAAGACAGATAAATATAATTTTACAGCACTGTCCATGAAGTCATTACTCAAGGAAATATGGCTACACTGTTACTGACTTCACAGCTATTCCATACGCTGATCAAAGTTGCATAGCAGAGAAATTCTAACCACCAGATCAAAGAATTATTAATAGAGGTTTTTGAATAAAGCACTTTTTAAAAACTTCCAACTTCTAAAAAATGTAATTATAGGTAATAAACAATACATTGGCACTCCTAAATTAGTTCTGTAAGCAACAGCTTAAGTGCAAAGTCATGAGAATGTAGTTTATATTTTAGGTTTATGCCACCTAATTTTCAAGGCTTTATTCCATGTGGATGGATTGTATCTTCTGTAAAACATTTCCTTAAGCCATTTAGGCTTTAAAACAAATCAAGTCGTAAAACTGCTGGTCAGCAAGATCCTTTCAAAGCTAGTTTCAAATACTTTTAAAGCATAAACTGTGCTTGGGGAAATGAGGAAGAACTATTAGAAACTGGTTTTTCTATGTCCACAACTACACAGTGTTATCATATATTAAAACAAATTTGAAATCCTCCAATTTAGCATTTCTTCTTTCTCAACAAAGGCAAAAACTACTGACTGTCCTTACAGGTTAGGAAGTATCCATTAAAGGGTACTGGAGGAAGTGCAAAATGACCTAGAAACACTGGTAGCAGTGACCTTTCTCAAACATGCAGCGAATGTTTTTTTTCCTTTGTTCTGAAAGGACAAACACACTTACAGTCACTTTCAGCAGATTTTCAGTTCTTCTGGGTGAGTGGAAGAGTCTTTTGATTCCACACTGCACCTCAGGTGAGCAGATTGCCCCCGCAAAATAACAGGTAGGCTCAGAGTCACGTTAAGGATTTTGAAATTTGATTTCATAGCTTTTTCCTGAACTTGCACAGATGGTGTCAGCCTTTTGATCCAGCTGCAAATGGCCATTTGAGTTGAGTATTCAAAGCTGGCTTCGTGCGACACCTGTCATAGCATTTCATTTGATAACACTGGCTAGGGAAATTGCTTCTGATCAACCTAACTGCTCTATGACTTTGCAGGTCATATTCACTCAGGACAGGCTATACCAGAATTTTGTGAACTTTTGAAGCAAAGTTGCCACTTCATGTTTAAGTCTTATTTTTATTTTAATGTTAAGAGAAAAGGAGTTTTTTCAGCCTTGTCACTAACAACAAGAAATGTAGAAATGTATTCTTGCATGCAGGAGCATACTGCAAGCTTGCTAAGTTATTTGCTACAAACTGCATAGGCATCACACAACTTTACAGAAAAAAACATTTTACCCATCACCATCTAAATAAGCATCCTCCATTGTTGCAATAAACTTGCTATGCACTGCATCTATCAGAACACACAATGGTCTAAATGCTAAATACAGGTAATTAATTTAATTACCATAATTTTAAAGTTATCTCTCATAATTAGTTTTCTACTGGAAAGAGTTTTCTAGATTAGTATAAACTATTGCCTTGTGATGAGGTATGGTCAGCTACAAATAATAACATTGAGGGCTAACATCTTTTCATTTTACTCTCCTTCACTTTGCATACAGATTTGGAGGTATGTCCCTAAGCAAGTGCCTGTTCTGGGTGTCTACCTAACAGCAGCAATCTTTAATTCTGCTTTTGTGGCAAATACTTGAAACTGAATGATGCCTATTGTTATTAATGGCAATCTTTACACATGAAATAATTGGTTACAGCTGATATAGCACTGGCTCCTGATGGATCAAACAATCATAAAACATTTTTTCATCCATGACGTTTTGAATTCATTGAGGGAGAAGAATGTGGATCCAGATCACTGCTACAGAGATGATTAGCAAACCTGTAATTAAGTGCAGCTTCTCTTGGTGACTCTAAACTACTAGGTGCTAAATAGGCATGTAAATTTTATTATTTCTAATCAAATAGTGTTGGCATTGTACAAGAAACTTATAAAGTCCTTATATTAAGTCATCTATTTGACTTTTAAAGGTTCAATTTTTCAGTTTTACAAGCAATTAATTCACTCAAATGCCTATGCAGAATAAGATCATATTATTTTTATGTCTTCAAACCTTAGCTGAGAAAAGCATGTGACAGCAGTGCAAAAAGAAATTTACAAAATCCATGCACCTAAAATTAAGAGAAAGCTGCTGATTCTTCTCTCAATGCTTGATGAAATAATTTTTTAAAAAATGAAAAGAAAGAAAAAGGAACTTTTGTTGCATTAGAATTTCAATATATTATTCTCTTTAAGTTTTCAATTTCAAATCAAACAGTTATGTAAAATGCCTTTACATGCCTATTGTTGCAGACATTTTAATAGGCTTGTTCACTGTCTTTTTTTCTTGGTCCAATACAAGTTTTCCCAAAGTAACGATTAGATGTATATTCCCATCATGCTAAAAAATCATTTAGCCCACTGTGTTAGACATTAAGGAAGTTTTATTGCTATAATGTCTTCATGCAGCTCATATCCTCCTGCTCACATTTGAATGAGCTTGCAACTTTAACCATCTGGGAATGCCACTCCAAGTAAATTATGTACTACTTAGACCTTTTTCAGTCTTTGATTATCCTTATGTACTTGAGAAAGAGCCCAGTATTCTCATCTTCCATGAAAAGAAGGTGAAAGACAAGATACGTGTAGTTGTGTCCAATTCTCCTGTCTTCACACTTTGTTCAGGACTGTCTATTTGATGGCATACAGGTTCCTCAAATTGCAAATTGTTAAATGGCAGTATTTTGAATCCAATCTCCATGTCATGTATAACAGGAATTCTTTGTCAGAAGTGGTAAAGAAACTATATTATTCCTACCAGTCTGATGATCAGAAAACAGTGCTTTAAAATTTTGATGTAAAAACATATCATATGCTTTTTTGACAAGGCTAATAAATGGCAAGAGGACAAAGTCAGAGGAAACCAACCATACTTATAGTGACACTATTTTATACTTTTCTTTCCTTAGCATGACATATGAACTACTCTGTAACTTACAAAAGGAACACTATGTCTTAAAGGCTCCCTTACATATTTCACTTTCCTTAGGGAGATGAAGCCTTTTATTCGCAAGTACTAACTCAGTAAGCTGAAACTTAAGATGATCCTTTTTCAGTACAGCTGCTACCCGTTCTAAACTTTTTAGAATCCTCTTACTATAAATCAGCATATTCTAGTTTCAAATGCATTATGATTTATCAAAAATCATATTGAGCTGATACAAACTGACTTCACAGTCCTTCACAGTCTATCAATAGTGCCCTAATGTCAGGACTTAAGACAGATGAGCAAAAAAGACCAGTAAGCCAGGTTCTAAAGTGCAGAGTGCTCTATATTTCACCGTATCAGACTTCATGGATTTTGAAACCTTACAATGCTAATAAGAAATTATAGCACTGGGACAACACTAAGATGACCAAAACTGCTTCCCAGACTAACTAAAAGTAAACAAAAGAAGTTAGGGTACAAGTGCTAATGTGAACCAAAATCAGGTTTCATTGTGTGTGCAAACAACTTGCACTCACAGGAATCTTTTCAAAATCTACCATAGATTTAAAGAGGAAATACTTTTTCTAGTCAGTTAATTACCAGAATTAAATTAAACTGTCCCAAGGTGAGCATCTGAGTGAATTCCATGTACATTCACAATATGGTGCTGCAGGTAAACGGAACAGAATCATGTATTTTATAAAATTATGTACCTGGATTTTGTTAATGAGATACATATACATACACCACCATCAGCAACTTTACAATTAAAATTCAGTCCTTCCTATTAAAAAAAAATTGCCTTTTTAAGATAACCCATCTTAATATGAATAATAATTGAATTTCATTGTTCTTGGCTAGAAGCTACCTACATTCTAAGTCTGCAACTGCCAGACACTTCTGCTGAAGGAATACACACTCCATATAATGGAAAAGTATGCAAAGTATTTAGACACAATAGGATGAAAAAAGGGACAAAATGCAATTCCTAGAGCATGTTTCAAGAGTGCTCCGTCTATACATAAGAAATTAATTAGTAGTGTACCAGCAAATAGTGCTTATGTGTATGTATATATTCCATATTTATTGCAGTAATATTGTGTATCACCAAGGGAAATTACACAGTGCTGAACACCTGTTTCATATAGGGAGCCACTAAGATCTGCATTTATATGTCTCAAGTTCCTTCTCAGGAAAAAAAATACCTGAAGAGACAATACCTTAACCCCTTATAGTAAACTTCCTGTAAAAGAACTTATTTAAATGTTTTTAGCAGACTTACAGTAGCTCTCTGAAAGTTACACCCATAGAAGCAAGCAAAAGAAGTGAACCAGAGAATCTTACTGGTAGTCAGGTTTATTGACCAGCAGTAAGCACAGTTTGGCAGCACACTTTAATGTAAGGGTGTGGGGATTTCTTCTTAAAGTCACCTTTTTCCCTTTGTGAAAAAGCCTTCTGAAATAAAGGCCTAGCAAAGCCTTAATGTTTGACAAAATTTTTATTATTATTTATTTGGAAAAATTTGTATAAAATAAGCATTTTTCTGTTAAAAATGGTCATTTTTTCCTTATTTCTACTTCTGTTTCTCAGAAATCTTGGCAGAGAATATTAGAATATTTTAAATATGATAATTTTGAAACTGGATCCACATCATTGCCACCTCTTGGCTAACAGTGTATAATACAATTGGCATATCTAAATATAGAGTGGTATCAGAATAATAATAATGACCAACTATCTTTTACTGCAGCAGCTTAGTTTTTAATAACTTTTAATGCAAAAAGATTTATTTTTGAGATTTCATGTATTTTCAATACAGCTACAAATGAAGGATAGCTTTGAGAAGAATTCAGTTGTGAAACAGAAAAATAGCAAATCATTTTTACAGAAATATTTCAAAGAAAATTCATAACAAACTAAATTTGTCCCCAAAAAGTCCCCTTTCTTGGTTATTATATATATATTTAATTAATATAATTTAAAGTATCCAAAAGTACACATTTCCACTCTCTCCACAGTAGCTGTTGTAATCCTAGCTAGACAGCAGGTTTTATTATATTCAGCCCATCGAGCAATCTAAAAGTACACGCTGACTTTATACCCTATAAACTAATAACAAATAAAATTTTCTTTGTCTAGCCATTCTGACAAACTATATTCCTTTGCCAAGTACTGAAGTTAATAGTACAGGAAAATACCCTTTAGCTTTAAGTTAGCAGAGGTTTTGGGGTGGGGTTGCTTTGGTTTTGTTTGCTGGTTTATAAAATCGCAAGACCTATAGTGTTTTCTGCAAGATGTCAAAGTGTGAGAACTGCACTGTATCTCGTGACGTTACTTGTCCTCTTAAATAAATACTTAGACACAGTCTAAGTTTTACATCTTATATAGATTTAGAAGCTTCAGAGTAGCCAGAAGTGAATGTCTTTACAGAAGCATGGGCTTTAAGGTGAAGTGATGAGTTAAGATAAAGAAGCCAGAGCATTTCAACTAAGCTGAAATCAGCACAGCATCCACCATCTACCTTGGTGGTCAACGGGCATTCTAAACGCAGCTTTGTCCTCAGATCCTATAATGATTAAAATGGTAGTGGCAGTTTAATTTATTAAAACCATTATATATTTGGTGGTGTTTCTTCACATTGCAGCCTCCCAGTCACAAAAAATCCATTAAAGGAGAGGCATACTTCTAGACTGACAATCAAACAAAATATCCATGTCAGAAGTGCCAGGAAATGATATGTTAGTATCATTCTGTCTCTGGCAGCCAACAAAATCTGAAATTCATGGGGAAAACGAAATCATCCTGCCACATTTCAAAGATGGTGCATGATGATATTTTAAAAAATGTAATAATATTTCAAACTTATCTAGCTGATTAATATGAATGTAGGGGATTTTTTTGGTAACAATGTAGGAATCCATCTAAAGATTTTTGTATAATTTTACATAATCATTACTTTTTATGCGGTGCTTACAGAATATTCAAGATAACAATAAGACTGTATTACTAATTATTATGTTACCAAAATATATAGTTAAAGAAGACTTAAGGGAAGGATGAAAAGAGGTGATACAGACTGCCTAGCATTATGGAAATTAAAGACACAAATAAAAAAGGGTGGATACAAATGGAGTTGCACTTATTTGTAACAGATAAAGATTCACAAAAATATGCACAGTAATTTGCTAGAACAAATAAAGCCTAAAAATTTACTAACATATTCTTTTTGTTTGCAGTAATGTCCTCTTAAGGCATCTACATAAAATTAACAAAATAATTTTGAAGCTTGATTAAACTGTAATTATTTTTGTAAATGTAATAAGGGCAGATACAATTCCAGTTTTGCAGTTTTCCTGTAAGTTTTGATAATATTTTCAGATGCAGATATTAAAATTCCATTAGAAGGGCTCACAGTATTAGCCAAAAGGTTAAAAGAAAAAACCACAAATCTTTATATATTTCCACGGCTTCTGGTTGCGACCCATTGTTTATAAACTATACAGTCAAACTAATTGTTCCTAAAAACTGGATTGATCAGTAGCAATATGAAACCAGTTTATAAAATAATGGCCAAGACTGTACAGGAATCTCATGCATTTACATAAAACTTAAGGAAACAGCAGTGTTATATTTTAATTTAGAAAAACATGTGTTGTGATGAAAACAGAGTTTATGATGAAAACATGTTCTCAGTGCGCTTGTACTCCTGAAACAAAAATTAGTATTTCCACGGAGTATCACAAAACTTTAATCTCTGGAAAATGAGACTAGTATTAACAACCCCTTTCCTTAACACTTTAGATAACAAGAAGTCCCTAACTTTTGATATTTCACAAAGACAGTATGTAAATTTGAATCCTGGAGTTTTTGGGGTTTTGGTTTTGTTTGGTTTGTTGATTTTGTTTGTTTGTTTTGTTTCTTCTTTAAACTATAGCACACAGTATTTTAACTATCTCCCTGTTGTTTAAGCCACAAAAGATACTTCCGTTTCCCTTCTTGGCAGAGGCAGCCCATAACTGCATCTTCTAAGAGAGAGGGATCTCTGTAGAACAGCAGCTGGGGTTAAGGCAGTTTCTCAATAGTAGTAATGCCTCCTACATATTGAAACAGTAATACCAAATATTAATCACTGTTAACATATAAGGTAGCACGCTCATAATTTTCCCAGCGATACCCCATGCTGTTAGCAGGTGCTTATCCTGCTGAGAAGAGGTTAAGTGGATACTGCTGATTCACTGAGGCAGGTGGATTGCTACCTCTATTGCATGAAAGGAAATAGGAGTGGCTCCCTAGGGAAAGACAGGATTTTAAGATTAGAACAACCATTCCTACCAGAGAAGTGTAGGTACAGTCCGGCCCAAGGAAAGTCTTCAGATGCATTTGGTTGATAATCTGTTAAAAATTACTAATCTCCAGGAAGAGAATTTACACTACAAACTCTGTTCGGTTTGCTTTTAAGTCTGTTCACATTGTCTATTAGGTGATAATAGCAATTGGAAAAATAAATACATCTCTCTAAAAACAATTGAAAAAATAAATTTACAGGATGTAAAATTAACATTGAGACCTTTCAGCTTCACAGTTTAATATATTTTCAGCTGTTAAGTGCCTGAAAAATAACTAGAACCATGAATGCTATGAATTATGTAATTACTTAAACTACTCAAGCTCTAATGATGTATAATGGCATGGCTAACCACAGATGGACAGGTGTGAACAGAAATCAGGGAAAATGCCACAAGTTACGTCTCTATTAGACTGAGCAGGTATGACTCCAGATAGGTAGGCATAAAATCCAGCATCTTTCTGGTTAGCTTCATAGCAAAGACTGCAAAAAAGCAGCAGCACGGGATATGGCATACTGTCCTAGCAAGGATGCTCAGTATTGAAAGACAGATGGACCTTGTACCACCCTGTGCTGTATCCTATGTTGCATGAATTAACTACCACAAGGGTAGCTTGGCTATGCCTACTTATGCTGCATCAGCACAGAAAATGTATGCAGGTATGTTCAGCGGGAAGCCTATCGAAAAAAGAATGAGAGAACAGGTAAGCAGCAAGTCTCGTAACACCCACCGCAACTCTGACAAAAGAAACATAATACATGCACCCTGCTTCAACTATTGTAAACATATCTTTGGCATACTTAAATATCACATGAATTATGCAAAAATGAGAATAGCCTTCTTAAAATGGTGTACGCTTACAGATAGCGACGCTCCCAATTAAACTATTATAACGTTACGTTTATATATTGCTGTGGAGTCAGAAAGGCCAATGCACATTTCAGGAAAAGACAACCAGATTATGAATGGGCAAACTCAAAAGGTCAATAAATGACATGCTTTATAAAATACACTTACATTAAGCAATCATTTGTTCTACATTTAATTACTTCAGTCGTATAGTGACAATGGGTAGGCACAGACTGGAAAACTAATTATGAGGGAACTATTTATTATTATTGTTATTCCAGCCAGCATCTCTGCTAACTTTCTTTCAAACTTTGCATAGGTGCTACTTTTTTTCTACATTTTTTTTTCCCCCATTCACATATTTTCCATAAACAGTATACAAGAAAGCACCGTACAATAAATGTTCGATAGCTCTTGACCTGGAACAGCTTATTTACCTAATTGTGCATCCCTTGTGGATTTTTCATAATAATTTACAGATCTAATTTAAATACCTGAACAGATTCATGAAATACAATTTGAGGCACATTTACTCAGCTTACTTTAAAAACTTCTAATGAATTTTCTCAATATGTAATTCTATCTTCAGCATCTTGATTTGAATTAAATATCATTGAACAAAGTGTTCATATTGCATACCAACTATAATTAGAGAAACAGTAACCTTTAGCATGACAACAGGTTGATTCCCTTTTCTTCTGAAACTTTATTTCCAATCTGTGTAAAGACCTTCATCTGCAAATCTGCCCTAAATGTAAGCGAGAATTAAGCTTTATCAGTCCCAACTCTAGAGAGGCTGGAACTATTACGTCTTTCCTTGAATGACTAAATATATCCTCCCACTACTGTGCATCCAATCAGCAGCCCAAAGCTGGCTAATTTACTACAAGCAGTGAAATACAACATCTTGAACTGGTAGCTCTGAGATGGGGCCCTGAACAAAGGAAAACCTAGTATCTGATACCTGGCCACATCCCAGGTCCCTGGGCCCTTGTTGTGCAAAGGGTTTGCAGCTCACAGCCTCTTGCCTGAGGCTCTCACCCCCAGGGCTGAACCCACAGCTTGCACTGCAGCTGCACCCCGAGTCTCCTGCACCAGTGTTCCACAGCAGTCAGCAAGACAGAGCCATTTGGCAGAGCCTGCACACAACAAAACTTGTCTAGCAAGCCTGTGAAGTGAGAAACCACGGGTCTTGTGTACTACACAGCTAAAAAAGCTAATCCCATCTAAAAACTGAGATCCTATGCTGAATCTCAAGGAAACTTCGTGTATATGGTTCAACCAAATTGAGAATGGGAATATGGACTCTATGATATGGGTAAGAGTCAGCTAGTTCCAGTAAGTAGGTTTTATGGGGTTTTTTTCTTGGTTTTGGTAAAGATTAACAACAAAACCGAAAACTATGCCCAACTCAGTACCAACCCAGATTACACATGCCAAGTGAGTATCCTGCCATTGGGCTGTTGAGAAGTTAACAGAGGTGCCATGCTCAGCGCTCTCTCTCTTTCATGCATTTGGAAGGACTCAAAAAGCAGAAGATATCTATCACTTCTTTCTTTCTTTAGTGGGAATGAAAGGAGAGAAGCGGGTTTCAAATCCCAGAAAGTATTCCCTGCTCAAGTCTGTCTCAAGAACAGTGCAAAAATGTATATTCTTTGTACAAAAGTCTGTAAACTTAGCTGAAACCATGCAGTGCTGTTCTGAACAGTCATGTCAGGAAAGAAGAATAAAATAAAAGCGTATTTATAAATAATTGTAATTATAATTTTTTATATAATCCTTCTGTTTAATCCTCTTATTTACCAGGTTGGAGTAACTTTCTGTATGTAACTTCTTTCATGATGAATCAGAAGCATTAGGAAGAATAATCATATGAACAATGCAATAATCAAATTTTCTTTCTATACCCACAAATATCAATACACAGACAGAATTGCAGTTACAGTTCTATATGACCCTTTTTCATCATAGGAATACTGTTATATTGTGTTGATACCATAATTTTCTGCATTCAATTTTCCTCTCTCCAATTGTACAAACTTAACCTTTAAAGAAACACTGTTTCCTCATGAAGCAAATTAATTTAAAAAATTTAATCTGTTGAAGGAACGAGAAATTATCATATCAGTGGTCTGTAAAATTATGTCCTTCAGGTGAAAATTATTAATGAAAAATAATCTTTTAAAAATTATCCTGATTCTTCCTTTGTATTTGACAACTGACCATTTTTCATTTACTCTTTTCTGCACCATGAGCTCTGCCTATTTTAATCACTGTAATTGAGATATACTATGGAAAAATATTAAGTACTATTACTCATAACTGAGTCATAGGAACAGAAGCTACAACATGCTGTTTTAAATTAACACACTATACTTGTAAGGTCAAAAGAATTATAAACTCTACTTTAAACTGTGACTTTGCAACCTTATGCACAGTGAAATCCTTCCCAAAGCAGAGCTCCATGGAGGACACTACTTTGAATGAAAATAAAATGTTCTGTGTTCTTAAACATCTACTATCCTTTGAATAAGTGCAAGCAAAAGCTTAGAATCAGGCACTAGAGTTCACAAACACTCATTTACTTCAGCTATTTCCCACTAATAACTAAGTTTGAAAATGACTCAAACAGAAACGGAAAGCTGAACAATTAAGATTCTCCCCATAAGCCCATCTCTATCATTTTATTAAAGGCAACTGGGAAAACCCATACTGAATAACTAATTCAAAATTATATTTGTAGAAAACAAATTAATGTAATAATTTTCTTTCTGAAATTAATTTAAATCTCTGTGGATGTTCCTGCAAATTTACTCTTTACTATGCATACAAAAAGTTATGAAAAGCCTTACTATGCTGCTTTAGGCACAGATTCATTGCCTCATTGTTGACTGTAATGGTTATTCCCATCCAGCAGGCTTGCTTTAAAGCAAATACATTTTTGCTCCTATATTTATATCAGAAATTCTGGATATTGCTCAGCTGTCTCACTAGACTATAAAATGAGATAATTTCTAAGCCTCATTAACGAGGGTGAGTAAATCATACATGTAGTTCCAGTTTTTGTGTCTTTTACAATCTTATTTCAATTTCCTCCGATCAAATGGCTGGCTCCTTTTTTACTTTATCCTATGTTTTTCAGGAATAACATTTTTTGACTATTTCTAAGATGCAAAAGAAGATACATTAGTTTTAGTAATAAACCAAACTGAGAAATATTTTATCTAATTCAAAATCTAAATATGCAATGTATTCTATAGAATAAGTATTTAAACACAAAGTAGTCTTCAGTTCTATATTTACTTCTGATATACCTGAGGGCACTGGTCAGGATGCTGTTTTCTGCATATGAACATTTTCTTGCTACCAACACAGTTTGGTTTTGGGCTTTTTTTTAACTAACTTCTGATTTATCATTTGTTGGCATCCGAATGTTCTACATACTTGCAGGCAAGGAGTTATTTCTTATTTATGTTTTTGCAGAATTTCATATTGAAAGTCTCTCTATTATTATGTAAATTGCATCAAAATAACTTAAATCCTTTTCTATTAGGAAAAGAATATATTTACTAAGACTTTCGTAGATAAGGGAATTTACTTGCTTTATGCAATTCTACCTCTAAAGCAAAATACAGAACTTAAAAAGAATTTTCTTACCACACTTAAGCAAGGAGAGGAAATGCATTTTTTCTTTAGTTACTGTGAATTCAGCATGGCTGATTAAAAGGGAACCCGAGAGTACTTACTGCTTTACAGGCATTATTCTATAGACATTATTCTATATGCAGCCACACGTCACTGATAAATATTCAAGTTATTTAATCTAGACAACACTGGCAGCAGTTTGACTTCTAACTTGATGTTTATCTGAAAATATTTGTAACCTCATGCGTCTTAAACATGTATCTCTAGCTCCTTCTGAAAAAATCTTCTAAGCAGTAAGTCACAAAACTCGCTTTTCTACATAACCTCCTGCACAATGTGCTAGGTATTTCAAAGGCTATTCTATCTATTGGAAGGAATGAACTGTTAAAAACAGCTCGTCTATGGATGGCAAAAAATGCATCTGGGACCCTCAACAAAGGAAGGACATTGACCTGTTGGAGCAAGCCCAAAGGATGGCCACCAAGATGATAAGGTGATTACAAAGATGGTGACGTAACTGTGACCTTCCAGTACCTGAAGGGAGCCTACAAGAAAGATGGAGACAGTCTATTTACAAGGATATATTATGATAGAAAAAAGGCTTATGGCATTAAACTGTGAACAGATTTAGATCAGATATAAAGAAGAAATTCTTAATTGTGAAGGTGGTGAGGCACAGAAACAGGTTGCCCAGGAAGTCATGGATGCCCCCCTGTCCCTAGAAGTGTCCAAGGCCAAGCTGGATAAGGCTTTGAGCAGCCTGGTCTAGTAGAAGGTTTCCCTGTCCATGGCAAGGCGTTGGAACTGGATGATCTTTTACATCACTTCCAAGATACTATCATTCTACTACACAAAATCAAGAATAATCATGAAGCAAAAGTATAAACTTCAAGAGACCAAAGTTATGGAAAAATACAAAGAAGATTCATTACTATGTTAGTTTTCGCCGGGGTGCAGTTAATTCCCCTCACAGGGGCTGGTAAGGGGCTGTGGTTTAGGTTTGTGCTGAATACAGGGCTGATAACAGAGATGTTTGTGTTACTGTTGAGCAGGGCTTACACAGAGCCAAGGCTTTTCTTACTGCCATGCTGGTGAGAAGGCTGGGGGCTCATGGAAGGCTGGGAGGAGACACAGCCGGAACAGGTGACCCAAACTGACTAAAGGGATATTCCAGACTATATGGCATCATGCTCAGTATATAAGCTGGAGTGACATATACAGTGACACCATTTGTCTTCCCATGTAGATGTTGCATGTGATGGAGCCCTGCTCTCCTGGAGATGGCTGAAGCCCTGCATACCCATGGGAAGCATGGAATTAATTCCTTGTTTTGCTTTGTGTTTGTGGCTTTTGCTTTTCCTGTTAAACAGTCTTTACCTCAACCAACGACTTCTCTGGCTTTTACCCTTTGAGTTTTCTCTCTGATCCTGCTGGTGAGGGAGTGAGTGAGTGACTGTGTTTGGCTACTTCCTGGGATGCAACAAAGACAATTACCTGCCAACATTCAGAGTTACTCACGAAATAGTATTTATTTGTGTAAAGACAAATATTCATCAATTGCTCTTGAATTATGAGGTGATATACTATAACCATCCGAAGAAAAACATGCATCTTTCTTGGCAAGACTGGGGGCTGAATCCCAATTATTAAAAAAGAACTTTTCATATCATTACTATTTTAAAATTAGCACAACATGTATTAATTTTATATAAAACAACTAGTTTGGATGACAGGTGATGATTATTTATCATCAAATTGAATCTTTTAAACATATAAGACTTTTTTTAATGATTCTAAATCTAAACTACCATCTCGAATTAAAGGCTCAGTTCAAATAGTCAAATGCTGTTGGAAAGAAATCAGTGTTTATAGAATTAATCTGAACGCTTACAATTCTGTTAGGATTTCAGTTAATATTAAAAGTAAGTTTCAAGTTACCTTAAAGGCGATCAAGACAGATTATTTTGTTAATATTAACAGTAGCTGTTTTTAAATTATTCAAAACCAAGCCTACATGCTGATCTTCATTCAGATGGAAAGATTGATAATATAAAAATAGAAGGCTCAAATAAGAAATAATCACCCTTAGAAGGTGGAGAGCAGTCTCTTTGAGGTGTGCGAGACTTACTTCAGTTTATAAGCATTAGAATGTTGATAAAGGTGAAAATCAATAAAGAAACCTAAACTATGTCCCCTCTGAGATGCTTCTATTCATTAGGTTCCTGTGGGTATCTAAGAAGAAATTATAATTCTGATAGTAATCACTAAGTTACTTCTAAATATGAACTCCACCAGCTTGCAATGCTGCTTTTAGCTATTATGTGCTTATTAACATTGGATAAAAAGTGTACAAATAAAAAGGCAGAAGATTATTAAACTTCACAAACTTGCAGATGAAGCCTAACTGCAACCACTTTTCATTCAGTTCAATATCCATTTGTCTAGAACCTTGCTTGTTTGTGGATTTTTTTGATCCCTTTCCAGAGGAAAATACTAAGCTCAACTCATGAATCAGAATCAACTATATTAATTTCTACTTTCAACAAACTGATCACATTATGACACTTTATTAGGCAACAATCCAGGAGTCTAACCCATACCCTCGTCCCCTCCCCCTTCTTTGGTTTCAATAAATTGAATGATTTTGACTAAAATATGCTGAGTGTTCAAGGATAGGCATACCCATTAATACAATTGTATTGATTAATCTATGCAAAGAACACAAAGGAAAATAAATTTAAGACAAAAGCAGTGAACATACCAAAATATTTAAGAAAAAGCTTGCTAGCGCTATTTTTCACAATGGATTGATTCAGACTTAGGTAAAACCAAGACTGTAAACACAAACATATTCTTGCTGATTCATTGCTTTCAAAAGCTCTGCATTTGTTAAACGCCATGGATTTTTGGGTTCAAAATGTTAAGAAACATCATCATGAATAACTACAAGTTCTCCTCGTTACATGTCCTATATGTGAAGATAACACTGTATGCACTCTTCTTGCTGTACTCACTGTTCCTTTCACTGCTACATCTCTCAGAGACACTGAAATCATGTGGCAAACAGAGAATGATAATGTCTTTTTACTCATGAGGAAGACACAGTGCTTTGCATCACTTAGAATGGGCTTTATTTAAATAGTCCATTACAATCTGAAATTTGAAAAAAATTAACTCTACATAAAAATTGCTTAATTAAGAAGAAGAAAATGTAAGATTTAGTCAATTTGTTCAGATTTTATTAAGGTAATCATAATTCACATCTATTCAAATTTCTGAGGTTTTAGGAAAAACACCTTCAGACATTCAACTGGTAATTCCATTTGCCCCAAGGTACAATGGTAAATGTTTCTTATTGTGTTACCTACAGAAAGATTTTCTATTTTTTTGCTTTCTACTGGGAGTTTTGATTTCCTTCTGTAAGTCCAGCAGCGAAGCACCAGGATGATTATGTGGCTGGAGCACAGTGTACAAAGAGAGGCTGACAGAACTGGGATTGTTTCGCCTTAGGGAAAGAAAGATAAGGGGGAATCTTATTTGGTCTTGAACTACCCAACAGGACAGTATAAAAAAAGACAAAACACACAGTGAAGTGCACTGTGGAAAGGGCATATAGGCCTCGGGTACAGAATCTATGGTTTTTTTCCCCCAGGGTACAGCTGTGTTACTCACTTTAAATTGTTATTGAGTACCATGCACTATTTAGTGTCTGTAAGGGTACACTTCTAATTTCTCAGCAGGACTAAGAGACCTCAAATATGCAGTGCATGTCTAGTGCCCTCCCTTTATACCCTGTTTCTCACTGTAATGTCAATCCCTAAGCAGACCACTCTAGTTTTAGGAACAGAGAAAAATACACCTTACTTACCTTTTTTCCTGCACACACAAGGAAAGGGGATAATTTGATGCCCTGCCCTGAAAATTAAAAGGCTTCAATAGGACTCTCAATGCATAAGCTTTATATTACTATGTTGTATGTATAAACTTAGTTTTTGGACATGAAAATCCACAATGACGTAAAGAACCTCCCTGAATGATTAACTGATCCTCTGCCTGCACAGCTGGATATCATATCTTCTCCTTATTTTTATATTCTTCACCAGCTCTAACAACAAAGAAAGTTTAATGAAAATGCCACAGCAGAAATCAAAAGCAGCTATGTGACGTTAAAAAATAAGCCAAGATATCTCATTATATCTGTCCCAGTAAAATCAGGGTCACTCATCAGAGATTTACTTTTACCTTTCACAGATTTCAGTGTTTAGTAGGGAAAGAAGTGATTAAGTAGGGGTGAGAGTTTTAATGATAAAGAAACTACAAGCAAACTAACCCTTTGCTATTTTGCAATAATATCAAGAGTAGTAGACATTAGAAAACATTAGAAATTGAAGTAAGTTTATTATGGTGATAAAATCTTTTAGTAAGAGTACAATGTTCATGCTAGACTTGGCACTATATATATATTCATTTTTGTAGAACGTTTTTCACTCATATCATAGTTTTCCTAATGGCAGAACAGACTTAATTAACTTAAAATGCAACAATACGTTCAGAAAGCTTTCAGAATACTTTATCAGAGGAAATGCAGTATTTCTTTCCATATTATGTTATGCATGACAAATTTCTTAGGGTAGAAGCTCTTTATTAGAAAGAGCTATCCTTCTTATGTGTTATGTAGGAGGAGTACAAAAATATTATGTTTAACCTTTGAGATTTAGATGCTCCGAAAATATTCTCTTGCCGTACAGGGCACTTCTCAGGGAAAAAAAGACAGCCTGTTAATCCAATGAAATCTGGGATCCAGCAGAACCCAGTTTCAGTTTGTATGAAATCTCATTTTCCATATTTGCACAGCAGTTTCACTGCAGTTTCCTAGATCCTTGTTAGATACCTGAAACCCTCTTCCATGGACATCAAACTCTATTACCTATGCGAACAGATGAAGCCATCTGAATATGTGCTTCATATTGTTTATTAGGCTTGAGTATAGCAAACTTCCTCATTTCACACTAATGCCCCTGTATACCTATTACCAACAGCCTAAATAGCTCACAAAGGCTTTGTCAATTTTTAATTAAGGTAAAAGAACATACAATAGCAGTTCATTCAGGCATTTCAGAATTCTGCTTTTAAGCAGTTTGATTTGTACAACCTACACATGTTTAGCCCAGCCTACTGTGAGGACTAAAGAACACAGCTGCCAGTCTCAAACACTGCTAAGGCCACAGAAAGACTTTGCTGTGAGATAAGCACAGAACAGAGAGATAGGATGGCACTGACTTCAGGACTGGCAGAGGTGAGATCTGGCTGCGACCACCAATGACCACTGAAGTGCCCTCCACCCCAAATATGATCTGAAACTTGGACTAAAAGTTAAGCCACTGCTGCAGGAACTTGAGATAAGATAAAGGTGGTTCTGTTGTCCAGGTGTTATCTCAGACCTAGGGAGAGGTTAACAAAGCTGGGGGAGAAGAATGCATCACTGGATATGGACACAAAAATTTGGAATTTATGGGCCACAAGGAATGACAACTCAGCAAATGTGCTATTGAAAGGCAGAAAATCTTGCACAACAATGGTGACAATAAAATTAAAATAGTACTCCAAGTACAAAGTGTTTTCAAATACAGGAATCTAAGTGCACTGCGTACTAACACATTAATAGTGCCTTTTGGCAAGAATCAAACACCATTTACAAGCAGAAAGGGTTTCTTAATTAGAAAGATGTGAGGTTATTTTCTGATTCTAGACCCCTGCATGGATTGTATGCACAGCTTCAAGGTTCACTCCTCCTCTCAAAAACAGCAGTGCTCCTCTTTAGTGATACAAATTAAATATATTACACTTACAAGACATACGACTGTTGTTGGTTAAGAGAATCAAATATGTTGATAGATTACACAGACTTCAAGACATATGTTTTCACCCGATTCAGCTGGCAGTCAGAAGTGCTGTTTCCTTCAAGTGAAAAAAAGGAGCAATAACAGAGGAATAATATAAACGTACTTACAAGGGTGGGTTGATTTAAAATTATATGTAAAATTTTAAGTATATCTATAATATATAAAATTACCACTTATATATTTAGATATATTTTAATTTGAACTGCTCGTAGGATGGAATTAAACAATTTCACAGGACATTAAAGAGCCTCTGACATTTTGCTGACAGATTTAGTCATCGCCTTTTAGTTTGAAAAGCCACCACTGAAAAATCATCAATTTTTGTTGACTAATGACACATAGTTAGCAACAAAGGAATATTTTCCATGATTCCAAGTTTTCAGGGTTAATTCTTATGTTGGATTTAGAGATGTCAAAGAGCAGCAGTAGTTAAATAAACAAGAAACTGTAAAAGTAATTAGTTTATTTATTTGGAAAACATTGGGAAAACATGTACTACTACTATAAAATGTGTCCTAAATATTTTATTCCATGTAAGAATCAGATAATTGGATTCTGGATCTCCATCTCTAGTACAGAAAATCATAATTTAAAGAATATTAAAACTGTTTTGAGGGGAATTGGAACCAATAAAAAAAGGTGTGAGAATACTTGGTACAAAACTTGGGAATCAAAGAGGTGAAAATGTTAAGACATTGATAAAGAAAGCAGCGATTATTAAGGATAAGCACCTAGAGATTACACTGCAGGTAGGTACATTGTCCTTTCAGAAACAGCTTGTAAGATTCCAGCTTTGGAATCAGAAGCGCAAATCATCAAACGGCTGATGAAAGCATGCAGGAACTTCTACCAGCTCATGTAAAGAAAGAGATACTCAACCATAACTGGACAAATGAATTTGAAATAAAATAGATCTGTAAAACAAGCCCGTGTCTGGCACCTGCTCTATTAAATTCCTGAAAATAAACTCCAAGCGTAGTGCAAAGTGCATTTCAGCCGCAAGGGAGAGCTTGAACACTTTTTGTGTGAGGAAGGTTCGAAAGGTCACTTAGTGGAATCCTGGCCCTCTGGTGCTTGGAACAGACAATCAAAAATCTAATATTTCCTTCTTACTCTCAGCAGCTGAACCTCTTTGTGAAGAAATCTGAAACTTAGCATGGGGAAATTAAACATCAGTGCTCATCTAGATTTCTTTTTAATGTTTTCCAGACAAGTGAGGGAAGTGAGACAGAAGCCAAAAGGTGCAGCACACCAGCCATGACATCATGCAGATTTATAAGCAAGTAATTGTTTTTGCTTTTTTTTTTTTTTTTTTTAAATATAGTTTACTGGTTTTGATGCTTCTATCATGGTCAGGACTACAGATTACAAAGATATATATATTTCTATATCTATCTATATATATGTATAGATATATCTTAAGGCGTCAATTCAGTATTTATAAGGTATGGCATCAATAAAAAATTTAAATACTTTGAAAAACCATGAAAGATGAAATAAAATTAGTAAAAACACATGCTGAATAATGAATGAGATAAATTAATATTTTTCTGAATTAAAAATAAATGCTATGCAATGCACATCTTTCCTTTTCCTAATGTGATACAAAAAAATAACACCTTATGAAAAAAGGCTGGTGAAATTCTTGGTGACATGGAAAGGTAATAAAATTTTCTACTCAGTCTGCTGGTTTGTTTTTTCCCTTGAATTTGGTGATGTTTGACCTACCTTTCCACAGTGTAAGCCTTACAGAGAAAAATCTACTGCAGTAACAGCCAGTGAACCTAATTACAGCACAGGTGGAAGGTGAAGGGAAGTTACAATTTTATTAACTGTGGCTGGATTTAATTTTAGAACTGGAATGAAAATTTAACTTTCCATTCTCTTGAGCTACCTGAGAATACTGGAATATTTTTAGTCATTTGAATATGTCTTTATAGAGTTTTTTTGTATTATAAATGTCATCACTGTATGTGTGACAGAACTATACACAAACAGAAAATTGGACCAGAAGGGATTATAAAAAGTCAATCTGGTAACCTACATCCCTTCTAAGAGCAGATACTATCAAACTAGAAGGCAGGTACTATCTAACCTTTCCAAAAACACCCTCTTTCCCAAACAGTTTTGCACTTACCTTACCTTGGTTTTATCTAAACTACCATCTCCTAGCTTGCTTACAAGAATCTCATCTGAGACAGTTATCAACTACTTTAATAAATTTAATATACGTGACATCCACCATCATGTGTGAATCCAAAAAGCCCATTATTCTGAAACAAATTCAACATCATATGGTTTAGTATGAATTACTCTTGATAAAGCTATTTCAGCTGTTATTCCTTTCTCTGTAACAATGTACAACAGTTGAGGGTTTTTCCACAATTATTTACTTCATTAAAACTGATTATATGTAATTGCATTTTTCTCATTTTTAAAACCTTCAGTTCTGTTACTTTAAAAAATACCATCCATCTTCTCTAAATTAGAAAACCAACACTCCCTCACATATGTTACTTTTTAATTTAAAAGAGGCTTCTTTCCATAGAAGACCATTTTTCAACTCATCCCTTCATGATGGATTTTGAAAGAAAAATCAGACTTAGTAAGAATAAATCATTTGAGGGTTCTTTGGGTCTTTTACATTGTTTGGGAGGTAGACTAAAAATCCATTATTTGCACAGCTTGAGTCTTGCATCTTTGTATATATTTATATACATGTGTGTATACAGAATGCAGGAAATAAAAATATTGCTATGATTTTTAATACAGACTGAGAAAGAAACATAATTGGTGACATTTTTCTCAGGGAAGTGTCTGAATTTGTAATTTCCTTATAGACAATCTCTCTAAAAGGATTTCTAAAATAATACCAGCAGTTCAGAAAGATGCAGCTATTATGGACCTGATTTCAAGAGTGTTAAACATGCATAGAATCATAAGAATAATTTAGGTTAGAGACAAAGTCCATAGAAGCTTTAGATGACAAAGAGTTCTGGAAAAAAACATAGGACCAGTTTTGCAATATTATTTAGGACAAAGCCTTGACTATTAATATCATGTTCAAGGAAATGGGATGAGAATAAGATGTATTTTTTCTTGAATATCTGAAATGTGGCATTCATTCTCTGCTGTTTTCTTCATCTAAAAATGCAGATAAAGAATTCATGCTCCTTAACCCCAATTTTTCATTGATTAGGTTTCAGTTTACAGATTGTACATTTACCTACTGAGGTCCTTAATGTTCAAAGTAAACTGGGATTCTGATGAAATGCTATAGTTGGATTCCAAACTGAAGTCTCTTCTTCAGTTGTTTTTACATCCTTTGTGTTTACTCTGGCTTAGCAGGGAATCCAGTACTAGCAACGTACAGGAGATAATTTATAAGATTTCTTGTACTCTCAAGAAATCTTTCGCTGTGATATCAAATAGCACTCAAGGTTGCTGTTTGTGCTATACAACCCCATGCACCATTTACTTGGAATGGAACAAAATCCTTTGCCTGCAGACTTAGTAATACACAGAAGAAAATTCACGTTCTTTCTGGGTATATCAGTGTCATAGTGCTTAGTGATAAAGGCAAAATATATTTCCTTTTTCAGGGAAGCAGGAATGAAGAATAAATGTGCGTTAAGCATTGTAAATGTAGACCTGGAGTGTGCTGTCAACTCAAGTCACTATCTAGTAAAAGAAGTGGGCCCTTTAAAAAAGCAGTGGAAAATGAACTGAATTTAAATCTGATCTTTTTCCCAAGTGTATCTGCATGTGTCTACTGCAGCCAGCATCATGGCTACGCTGTAAGCATAATGAAGTTAAAACAAACTCAAATACAATTCATACTACAGCCATGCTGGTACATGCAAGCTGTTACTCAAAAAGCAAGCTCACAAGCTCAGATTGTTCCCATATGCTTCCCTCCTCTGCATCAGCACCAGATCCTTCCTGAACTAGAAACAGTTCAGGAATTTAAAACAATTAAAACTATTCCTCCTCCCCTTTCTTTCCCTTCCTTCCATTGTTTGGTTCCTTCCTCTTTGTGTTGATTTGACTCACTCATTCGGCTAAAATGGATGCAGCCTAAGTCAGTCTAAGAGAAGCAAGAAGCTGCAGGCAGGAGTGGCATGGCCATGGAACATGTTTTAGTGGCTGTTAGCAATTTAATCAGCTTAGGGGTATGTCAGTTCTTCAGTTTGCACTTCCAAGTTCGAGTCAACAATGTAATTAAACATAGACTCAAGATGGACTAGCTATCCAAATATGTACTGTTTCTTAGCTGGATTTTACTGCTTATGATGAATTCTGTAATTCTGTAGCGAGAATATGCCTGCAAATAATTTTTAATTAACTTCATTGTCATTCCAATAATGAGTTTACTGTAGTTATAGCAATGTGCAGATATTTTAGCCTCACATATTGCAACGTGCAATCAGGTAGATGGGGATTTTTTTTGTTGTTTTGGCTTTTGATGTCCTATATTTTGGCTACTTTAGAATGTCTTTAATATCAAATTGTTCAGGTTCAAAAAGAAAAACTAAAAAATTATGCTTCAGGTACTATGGTCTGCCTGTTGGTCATTGGTGTAGGTAAACAAAATATATACCTACTGCCTCTCATTCAATTGGTATTAAAGGAGTGTCATTCCAAATTGCTCTTACTGTCTCAATTACAAATGCTTTCACTGATTTATGCACATGCTCAGCCCTTGAAACATCAAGCTCAAGATCAATCCTCTCAGCACTTAAAAAATCTTCAGATCTGGCAAGACATGTAGTACCATTGTTCCTTGTAGCTGATGCCTGGCATAGCATTGGTTCCTTCAAAGCCAACCTTGAAGGGGAATAACAGAAAAATAAACAGGGTGTTCTGCCCAAGGCACCAAAATTTGGGAAATTTGCAGAGTTTTTTATTCAGCCAGCTAGAGCTCATTCTGCTGTGCTCCAGGAAGCCTCAAGGCTTCGCACTTTGAAGCTGCTTTATGGTACCATGACATGGGTAGGAATCAGGATGCCTCAGGGTAGCCTTGAAGCAGAGCAAAGGCCCTCGTGGGTAAATAACTATAGTGGATGCAAACTTACAACAATTGAGTGGTGGGCTGAAGAGAGCAAGGTGATTCTTAAAGGTACCAGAATTAAAACTTGCATGGATAGTTCAGAACTTGGACTTGCCTGCAGAAATATCTAATTTGAGGCCATCCTGATCCTGACTGCTGTAACATTTCACTTCTGAAGTACAGAGCTTAAATCAATTTACCTTTCAATCTGCTACTGAATGCTGATTTTTTCCATCTCAAGGCACTGACAAAACTTCAAATTGAGATTGTGCTAAAAGTTGCTTTGTTCAATTCACCACATTCAGTTAATGAAATCCTTGAAGGTTCTTGGCTTAGCTATTGCCTCCTGCCAGCATCACTCCCAAGATTGCTCATCTTTTTCTTGAGAGCTGAAGCACCCATCTCCAGCAGTTGTACAATCTCTCCTCATATTTTCATGGCTTTGGACCCAGAAGTCCCTCTCCCTACAGAAAAAGGGTTAATCCTAACTAATTCTCTGCAGCTTAATTCTCTAAACAAAACCTGCTGACATTTGTGACACCTCTATGGGATTATATTGGCAGAACATCTGTAGGCTTTGCACCAGTCATAGAAACCATAATCATTGAAATTAACGTAGTACTACCTCTAATAAACAGCACTACTGAAAAGGTAGAGTGTTAATGAATTGTGCTGCTATAGGATTTCATACAGTATACCAAACCATTGGTTGGTAGGCTTTCTTCCTACAGCACTGATCTAGTTTTCCTGCTTTCCTTAATTAACAGGCACATTGTAAAAATTCACAAATTGAGAAGTGGAAAATTATTTCATAAATAATGGGGAAAGAAAGAAAAAGGCAAGTAATAAGCAACAACAATTCCTTAGTCTAGCGTAATGAAAAAAGTGAACTAACAGTAAAGAGCAAATACTAAAATAATACTACTGCCATTCAGCGAGGCAAAGCAGTGGCTACAGCAGCTATGCATGGTAGGAAAGAGACCAGAGCAAATTTCTCACATGTCAGATGAGCCCCAAGGTACCATCATATAGCTGACATTCATTGTCTGCTGAGTGAGTTTGTATGGTTCATGGAATATCTTTGTCTCCATTGTTGCAAGTGCCTTTAGTTCTGACACCCCAACTGGATCAGGGGAGAAGAGCCTTCCCCTGAAGAAATCCTCTGGTAAATTAGAGACACCAGAAGCTGTGATTAATGGGATACACCAAATGCAGTATCTTGTGATTTGAGATGCAATTTGAGCAGTTATTGTCAGGTACTGGTTTTCCAGGAGAAAGGCAGTCTGTCAGATTTCTCCCAAAAAAGATTTTGCACAGGGTAGAGCGGAGTACAGGAGACAGGCAGTGCTCATATCCCCCGATCTTTAAGGGGCTCATGACAAGACCAGTGCATATGAAGGTCTCTGTACAGGGGCTGTGATTTGTACATCACTTGCAGAAATGAGAGGCTTTGCCTAGTTATAGTCACCACATCATGAAATGAATGTGTCTTGTCATAAGCACAAAACATGGAGGTAAGCAAGTCTGTTGCCATCCAGGCTCCAGCCCCAGAGATGGCATGGGTGGGAATACAAACTGTAAAAACTCAGACATAAAGAAAGAATTAATTCTTGTTACTGCAAGAAGACACGACAGAATATAGAAAGAGAAACGGGAGAAAACTAAAAATATGGGGACAAAATGATGCAAATATAATGTTTCAGAATTTATACTTTTAAATTCATTGCTACCATTAATATACAGATGACTATTTTACATTATATTGCAGGCTGACTGCATGAAGAAGTCATTCTGAAGGTGTGCAACTCATCTAGCATGGAATGGAGGAGAGAAAAGAACCACAGCTGCAGATGAGAGGAACAAAAAGGAGAAAGACAATTATGGCCTGAGGCTGGCTTGAAGTAAGGCTGAGACAAAGGCCACAACTTTAATAGAGCTCTCTAAATAAGAATCTCTCAAAATCTTTATACACGAATGGGACAAACTGAATTTAAGATTTAAAGCATTTGTATAGAAAGCATGGCACCACAAACGGCAACCTCAAAGTTACAAATACAACCTCAAAGAGAGTCGATACTTTGCATATGGTACTTTGTCCCTTAATGCCCCTATATACACAAGAAAACTAAACACAGCACATGCAAGCATACACACATACATTCAAAGCTGTAGAAATTAGGATAATAGGTTGAAACAAACCCATTTAGTACAAAATCATGTTGACTGCATATGAAAATACCTCTGGGACACAATACCTATCTATCTAGATATATATGCATGCATGCATGCCCTTTTTAGGTATCACAAGTAGAATTACCATACTCAAGATGGTTGCTTCTAATATGCCTATTGCATCCAATATTCCTTGGCAAAAACTCTGTTCCTGCCACAACAAGACTAAATGCAATAAGAAAAATTGTATTAGTAGTTAATTGTACAAATAACTAGACCAAAATTACAGTTTCTACAAGATTATGAAAAGAATGCCAAGTGTTTCATGCACCTATAGTTGCACACATTAGACTAATGCAGACACATATATTCATAAATATGTCAGATTTTTGTACACAGATCATACCCATTTTGAATCTTGTTAACCGTAAGCTCTTCTAGGCAGGGACTTTTGCCTTCCCATTTGTTTGCCAAGAGCAATGTATACTGTTTACATAATGTTAAGTACTAATATTAATCAGTAATTGAGCTTACTATGTTAGTAATTTACATCTTGAGATGAAATACAACATGTTTGGGCGAAGAATGTATACAGATAATGGTAACAGAAAATCTGCTCCACCAGCCAGAAATAAAGATTGTAGTTATCAGAAATCAATAAACTGATTATAGATTATTAATTTGGGATGGCTTTTTTTGTTTACTGATCTAGTTTCTCTGGGTTTTGTGGGGCCTTTTTGTTTGTGTTTGTTTTGGGTTTTTTTTTTAAGAAAAACAGTGCTTTGATCAACTATTCTCCAAAAAGTCACAAAATAAAACTAGAAATTACACTTTGTAAGAAATATTTTTTAAATATAAAACACAAACCAGAAGTTTAAAAATCAAAATAAGGAAAAAAAAAATCTTGTAAAATTACATTTTTTAGAAACAGTTTACATTAAAAAAGTAGTAATTTCGGCATTTTTGAATTGCTGTCTGCATGGAAAAGAATAGCTAACAAATGGTGCTAAGGGGGTTTATTAGCTACTATAGAGATGAATGCAATTTATACCACATATTTCTTATGATTGTCCTTTAAATGAAAAGGACATCTGCCCTTTAAGATTGCAAAAGTAGTAGCTATGTTCCTAAATGAAGGATTTTTTTTTTTATTCAGAGACCAATTTGCTTTTTTTCCTCTGAAGCTGAGATCTCTTGCCAATTACTTACTTACTATTGTCAATAAGGAAAGGAACAAAACCAGGTAACAAATAAGAAACTTGGATTTCTCATGAATAAATGAGTATCACAGAATTTTTCATGCAATCACAGAATACTCAGTACAATTTTTTTCCTCTATCAAGGATTAAAGTTCTTTGTAAGAAAACTACCAAATATTTATATGTACATACACACACATATATGTATAATCTTTAATTGAATTCGTCTAATGGGCTGCTGTGTGATAACCCTCACGGTTCAACCAATCCTCTTTGCCCCCCTTCTTTTCTTACAGCAATACTGTATTATTTATTAATGATTCCTGCATGACAAAACTTCATCTATTGAATCAATATGTTTTCTGTTTACTCCCTAGAATCAAGATAAGCTTTAAAAAAGACAGATCTAACACACAAAGAAAGCCTTCACAGCATAGAAAGACACAATCTCTAAATACAGGAAGAGATAAAGTATGAAATTTAATTTATATGCTAAAAAAATGAGCAAAAACTGAGAAATTTTTTAAAAAGTTGCTGAAGGACATATCTAAAAATATAAATTTCAAACTCAAATCTATTCTGTGCACTGACCAGAAAGCTTACCAGAAAATACACTTGTAAAATCTGTGTGAACAATTTGTCTGTATTAGATGTGTTAGGAAGCCACAGATTGTGACACAAGTGAAAAACACTGTCTGAATTATTTCATATGCATGACATACTTAGATAAATACAGCAGTTTTATGTTTTACACTGAGTACTTCAGTGAACAAATTAAAAGTAATTTCTTTATACAATTGAAACTGCATCACTGTTTTCCTAGTAGAGTCTAATGACCTCCTGACCTTTAGACCTAACACCCAAGTATCATCATCTAACAATACAACTCACCTAGCCTCTCAGCCGACCCTCTTAAAAGACCATCTTTTGTAATTACATAATTTAAAAATGCAATACTTATCTAAATTCAATAGAAGATTTTGTCATTACTGCTAAATCCTTATTAAATCTGGTGGACCATCTGCAATGTACAGATGCAAACCCCAGGCATTGCCAATCACAGGTTGCTTCTTTCATCTAAAAGGCAGCTACAAAATTCTTCTGACCTCCCATAAAAATAGCCAAAGTTTTAAAATGCTGAACATGATTAGCTTGGAGGAATGTTTGCTTCAAAACATAAAGAAAATCTCAAAAAAGACTTTGCAAGGATTTAAAAAATATTTTTAAAATAACAGAACCAGTTGGTGTTTAATAGCATACACATATGAAAGACAAAATCTGCACACTGCTCATATTATGCATATGCGAGTTCTGTTTGCTCCCTAGCATCCAAATGCACCTTGCAAATCCCTGTCCCTTTTGAATGTCCCATAAAAGGAAGGATCATTAATAAGCTGGCTTCCTCAGCGTGTTAACAGGAAGAAAAAACACACCACTCCTCAGAGGAAACCCTCAGAACTGGCGCTTGCCATTTGATATGAGCAATCCTTCAAACCTCCCCAGCACTGCTGATGTCTCTGGCAGGCATCAGCACCACCATGGCACTACAGAGCCAGGGCATGATTGTATCTCTAGCACTGCCTCCCCACCGCCACCCATGCTTCTCTCCTGCCTGCTCATCTTTTAAGACCAGCACTGGTTTACATATTTAGCTGCTCTGTCTTCACATACTTAAAAGTCAGACTGCAGAAATTATTCCAGCAAAGAGGTAACAGACTCATCACATTTGGTAAGGATGACTTCCTCCCGGCACAAAACATATCCAAGTTGCCCACAGTTTTCCCAACATGTTGTGAAGGTGAGAGGAAAAGAAAAACCCAAAACAGCCCAAAAAAAAAAAATCCCAAAGCAACCTCCCTGTTAAACCTCAAAAAACACAAAACAAAAAAAGCAGTCCTGTAGAAGCCAACTTTATTTATATTCAGTCTTCTCATTTTTTAAAAAAAAATGTTTCATCAAAATACAATTATATTTTTAAAAGAGAAGATGTCAAAAAGAGAAAGATAGAAAAGACCAACTTAATGTGGTAAACAGGATTAAATTTGTCAAACTAACAAGTAGGAATGAAGAGTGCAAAACACCTGATGAAACAAAACTAGAAGTAACTAGACTCCCAAAAGCAGACATTATTCTATAATTTGAAATAATGTTCCTGCCATTACTCAAGATAACCTTTCACTACGGAAATATGATGAAGTCAACAAAAGAAATATAAAGAAAATACCACACCTTAATGATGAACCAAACAGAAGATAAGACCCATTTTCTAAAGTTCTAAATACTATAAAATAATGCTAATTTCCTTTGTTGCTTCTGAACTACTGTTAATAATCAGTTTTGTTAGCAGTTTTGCTAGTTTATGTGCTTTCTCATTGAACTGTAAATGGCAATTTTATTACAATAATATTTCCTATCTTTTTCTGCTACTGCTTTAACCTTCAGTCACACATGCTGCTATAGCATGTCACTCCTTTTTGATAATGGACAGGTTTCTATTTAATTAAAGAGATTGAAGGTATTCTATAAAATTGCTGCAAAGGAACACCTTTCTTTGTGTTTCTTTATATTACACCAAAAAAACCCCTGGTGCATTTGTGCATTTTTAATATGAAATATTGGATAAATAAAAATAGCATTCAACTAGCTTTCAAACATCTAACTAGCAAATGGCTTCTTATTAAATAACAATGATTTTGTAGTAAGAGAATTTTAGAGCTTTGTTATAGTTCAATTCGAAATATTTAAAAGGGAAGTAATAAAAGTTGAAAGGATAAGATTTAGCATTAGTTAAATCTTGTATTGGACAAGCCCTCCTGATAAGATAAAGACACATCTCCATATTTCTTTCCATGGGAAAAAAGTTCAGTTCAGAGTGTCCCTCTTCAAGTAACAACACAAATATAATAAATCTTGGTCATACTCTACTCAAAGCAGTAAATTATGCTTGGAAATAGCTGCACAGAATTTTATAGTATATAAATCCAATATAAGAAAATGCATCAGAAGTCTACTTTATGCTTTAAAAGTGGCTAAAGCATAACTTATCTAAAAATAACATAAACACAGTTGCTTTTCATAGTTGCTTCCACAAAGGAAAATACATGTAGATTCTCAAACTGGGCAGAGTTTGACTCCAGACATTAAGCAGTTCCTTTACCTAGGATTTTTGAGTGCTTCCTTGGCCCTTAATTCCATATTTCTCAGCTCTTAATATGACTTTTTTCCCCTCTTTATTATGAGGCCTTCCTTTTCAAGGTACAGTCAGGCTGTATCAACTGTCTAATTCAACCTTTTCCTGTCTAAAGCTAAAGACTCTGATACATAATTCTGATGCTTGGGATCCTATCCTTTCCTGCAATAAAATGTCCCTTTTTGATTAATAACTATGAAATATTAAAAAACATAGGATAAATCTAATGTTGCTTGGTACAAGATAAATGATGGACTATCAGATGACCTTCATGGTGGCAAAATATTGCTTTAGATGAAATTTAAGAAAGAAGGGTAAAGTATTACGTTTGCTAGGAAAAACCTCTCTGAAAAAAACACCAACTTTTTTCTCTGAAAAACTAAGGTTTGACAAAAATATACTACATTTGTATTATTCTGCATAACTATCACCTGTGATATGAATTTTTGTGTTAGTGTTATTTTTGCAATCTCTACAAAAAACACGTTTTTCCAGAATAAATGTTAGTCGAAGTTACACTAGAGCATCCCTTGAGATAGGAGAAAATACCTTCTTTAAAAGTAATCTTAGGAATGAGGATTAAAAAGATAACTTAAAGCTTCATTTCTTTTATCTTATCACATCTTGGCACCCTCATAGGAAACGAAGTGATAACTACTGTAGAAAAGAAAAACACACTGCCCACTTCTTCAAGGCTGCCCCCTTTTAGATCAGCTGATGGAGACCCAGAAAGGAGGAAACACATTTTCTACATTTTAATTACCATCTTCCCTCAGTAAAAATGTTTGTAAGTCTACAGGATTAGAATGCAAACATTTGTACAGAATCCTATAGGGAAGGGCACTGAGTGTTGGTAAGATGTATGCACAGAACATATAAGAGATCAGAAGGTGAGGCTGGAACTGGAGAATTGAAGACCAACAACATTTTTTGACTGCTGCTCAAAGAACTTGTGAAAAATTACATGGTATGTGTCAACAGTGAGCTGTGACCCAGACAGCTGTGATTCTAGCTGTATGTCAGAGAAGGTGGTCCTGGGCTATATGTAAAACACACAGTGCAGTGTGAAGTTCACTTTATTGAACATAATTCTCTTCAGTGTTTGGCAAATATTTCTAAAGAACAAGTTGATAATATTCTTACCTATGTCACTTCAGTGTGGTCACATTATGTTGTGGATTAGTTATCCATCATAACATATTCTCAGTTGTCTTTTCTGTCAACAATTTTATCATTGAGATACACCTGGAAGTGCATTGAGGGTTGTGCCCTATTAGCCTCTTCACACTGAACAGCAGATCAATAGAATGTAATTATCTGTAAAGTGTTTATCAATATGCGCTAGGGTTCAACACATTAATGATTTACGCAATCTGCTTGATTTTTACGGTAGTTCTAGCTACCATAAAAGTTCTTTCTGCTCTGGGAAATATTCTAAAATAGTAATAAATACCATTTCTGATATCTTGCCAAAAAGACACTGTACTCCATTTAATATTATTTGAAAATTATATTAATCTATATGAGAGAAAACCTGAATTTTGTATAATGTCTGACACAATAATCTAGTTAGCATTTCAGTACAGAACCAGAATTACTGTAAAGGCAAAATATAACAGCATGGAGTCATGAATCCCAAAAGATACAATTTTGCAGGTTTTAACTAACTCCCCCTAATTTTATTTCCTCCCCCTAAGGAAACGTTACAGATAAGTAAGTCTTGACTACATTTGTGGAAAAATTTCTAGGAAATTCAAATTCACTTAAGGCTGTAAGTAGGTATTATTGGGCCCCCATGGACGAGTTAAACATGAACCAGCAACCTCCCTTGCCTAAAAGAAGGTAAATGAGATCCTGGGCTGAATGAGGCAAAGTACTGCCACGAGGTCAAGGGAACTGAGCCTTCCCCCCTACTCAGACCACTTCTCAGATGCTGGGTCCAGTTCTGGGCTCCTGATCACAATGCAGCTACTGGCATAGTCCAGCAAAGGGCCACTGAGAGATGATTAAGGGACTTTCACAGACTTCCAAAGATGATTAAGGAAAGCTGAGAGAGTTGGGCTTCAGCTTGAAAAAAGAAGGCTCAGTGATATCGCATCAGTGTGTATAAACACCTGAAAAGAGTGTGCAAAGAGAACAGAGCCAAGCTCTTTCCAGTGGTGCTTAGTGATAGGACCAGAGGCAATAGCGACAAACTGAAACACAGGGGAGTCTCTCTGAATATATGGAAACATTTCGTCATTCTGAGGACTGGAATACATCCCTCAGCAAAAGGGCTGTGGAGTCTCCACCACTGGAGATACTCAAAAGACATCTGGAAATGATCATGAACAACCTGCTCTAGATGGCCCTGCCTGGGTAGAGGTGTGGAACCAGATGACCTCCAGAGTCCCTGCCAACCTCAACCACTCTGTGATTCTGTAATACTGTCTTTACAAATGAGAACAATGAGTTTGTTTGTCTGAGAACTGAAAAGCTCATTAACATAATTATCAGTTGGTTGTGAAACCTGTCAAGAGGAACCTTATGGTGGAAGTTAGGATTTAATTAATTATCAGCAGAGAGTGACCATTATTTTAGGGGGAGAAATATTTTACATACTCGAAAGAAAAAATATGATTTACCTTTATTTAATAGTACCTATTTTTCCCTTTATGCAGCTACCATTCCAGCATATCACAAGAAGAATCTGTATAACTTACTAAGACAGTTGGCATAATAATGAATTCACATTAGCTAGGTATTTGACAAGTTTTTAGTTGTTTCTAAGCAAACAAAAGTAACAAAAAGCAGCTAGGAATAGCAGCATAACAACAATCAGTAAAAAAACCCCACTGCAAAATTCTAACAGCTTCAAAGATTTGTTTAGAGCTTACACAAATGACTGAATATTGTTTTCATAAATACTTTATTAACAAGCTTCTCTAGGTAGTAGAAGGGCTCTGATTGCAAAAAGAATTGATTTCTTAAGTTGAAGCATAGGAATAATCCTTCCAATATCTAAGTAACCATACTAGGAATACATATATATGCATATACACATGTATTAGGCATATGGACAGAGATATGGGCAACTGGTAACATTTTTTTTCATGACTCAGGTCTATATTTTTCACTACAAACTACTAAAATCAGTCAACTTAGCTTATACATTTCACTTTTATTTGCACCTTCTAAGACTGCTATTCCTCTCGTACATGCTCATGACACTTGAAGAATGGTCAGTGTGCAAATCACAAAAGTGTTTTCCTTGAGGCTAAAATGTACATATTTACTCTAAAGCACCTAACTGAAACCCTGCCTCATATTATAAATTCTATCTTTCAAGTATTACACACAATTACAATTTATATACACAAAAACCCTTTGTAGTCCCTTCATAACAGAAGAGAAATTTTAGAAGTAATTTTAATATTTTTCTTTTTATCATTAGAAGTAGAGTCAGTGTGTATATATAGCATTTATAATTTGATTAGAAACTAATTTTTTCATAAGCTTTCAAAATAAATCTTTTGTGGCTGGGTTTGCTTTTTAAAAAAACATTACACAAGCAAAACAACCTCCAAAAAAATCCCAACAAAAAAATCCAGCAAACCACAACACTTATCTGACCGACAGGATTTTCCAATCTCATACTGTTTTAAGTTTGAAATATATATATTTTTCTTAAAAAACATAACCAAGAACCACCACCACCACCCCCAACAAAAAAGTACTTTTACAGAGATATAATATACAAAGAGATTGAGAAACAAATGAAGGATGTGCAATAGAGCAAGCAAAATATAACCAAATTAAATTCTTCTGTCTGCAAAATGACATTTTTTCTCTAAGTATTAAGCACTGTGCCAAGAATCTTAAATTATATCAAAGGGAAAAATATCAAAGACAAACACACACAGTGCTTATTTTTCTGTCCTCTTTTAGGCATATAATTATTTACCACCCAACAGGTAATTATCCACTTTTCCTTTATTCTAAGCATCTATTCACTCCTCTCGAGTATGTGATTTGCATAAAGATGATCTCCTGGGAGTTTTGGCTCTATCTTAAAAATCACGATCAATTTCTGTGTAATCCAGCTGGATATGAAGCGAGATATGGCACATAGACGAATGGAAATGTAAGAAGCACCAAAGCGTGAAAGAAAGTCACCTTGAAGGGATGATACTGCAGCATATTCTGCCTAAGGTTTCATAGCTACATTACACATGCATGTTCAAAATATAAACTGCCTAAGCATAAACTACATGAACAATCACCTAACAGAGCAGCTAAACATATCAGAACGTACATCCTAGCAAGGTTAATGTGTAAGTAAATTATGCCTTACTGATAATTTGGGGCTTTTTTTCTTTAATTAAGTTGACAAATAAACTCCTGCATATAGCAAAGATAAATCTGGACAAAAACTGTAATTTTTCAGCAAAGGGCATTTGTGTCTAATTTGCCATACAAAGGCTACAGCCTGTTGACTATCTTTCTGAACCAAGAAGAAAAAGCACAAGGTTATCACTTTTGATTAACAGTTTTAAACCTCACAATAATGTTGTTCTAGAATGTAAATTTCTCCTATTTTTGTTATAAATGTTATCTCAGAACTTCACTTAGTCTCTTCTGCCCCCTTCTGACCCAGAGTCTGGTAGGTCAGCCCCTTCTGAGAATAACACTAGGTGATTTGTTTAAAATATATTTCTCAGAAAAATTCAGTACAGAACTCCCCACATAAAACACCTAAGATCAGATTTTGGTTTCATGTAAAAGAATAAAAACTCCAAGGAACTGAGTTCTACATGCTCCCAGCTTCAAAATACCTTTAGATCCTTATGAGCAGCACATTTCAGAACCCTATTCAGTTCTCAGGGAACGAATATTGAGTGTTTAAAAGAATTCATTTACTGTCAACAGGGAGGAAGAGGAGGTTGAAATCTTAATATAAGTCTTGCTACTGAGACAGTAACCCATACCTAATGATGAAAAAGGCATGAAACCCCCAATGTCTAAAGATAAAGTCAAATCTTTCTAATGATTAACCATAGGACAAGTCGTCTTAATACAAATTCAATGGCTTGGACAGATTTTAGTCTTTATTATAAGGGCACATTGATGACAGTGAAAATACAGGCAGATACAACTGCATCGAATAAATAAAATAGCAAAGCTGAAATACTTCAGCTTTTTTTCATATGTTATCCTTCATCATGTGAATGTTTAATGAGAAACACATTACTGATACCATAAGGTTATTTAATTGCTTTGTAAATAACTGTAGGATGGTATATAAAATTGTGCCAAAAATCTTACTGTTTAGCAAAATGAATTATTTGCTCTCAACAGAAGCTAGAAGTCATTAAGAAAAATTTACATATAATAAGACATTTACTTAGCTCAACAGAATTCTAATAATTCTGAGCCTTAACCTAGAAATCAGGAACTTATTTTTTTAAAGATATATTGTTTCTAAAGCTCACCAAAATAAGTGAATAATACAAGATAGATGTATAGATTAATAAGTGTTTATTTTACAAGTGCGTAAAGTATTAGAAAAGGTATTTACGCATATTTAGCCAAGATCTGAGGGCAATGTTTGAACTGTTCATCACTAGACAGATCCCCACACATAAAATTATAGCTGTATTAAATCTATTTTTCCCAGGTGAATATAAATATGTATACCACTGTACATACGTCATACAATAATATTATTTACTTTAGAATTTGAAAATATTAGGGTTTTAATGATGATTATTGTCTAACTACAACATATAGAGGAAGAAAGTAGTCTATTGCCTCACATGTGCCACACATCCACAGTTTTTCCATTTCTAATTTTATTCCAGAAGAATGTGGACCTTCCAGGTAAGTTAAAAAAAAAAAATAAAAATTGAAATTTTCAAACTTGAATGCAGGAAAGATAGCTTTTTAACACAGCCCTGTACCTAAACTTGCAAACCTTTTGTTCTCTCCTTCCTTCACAGAAAGGCTCAGCTCTCCAAGACAATTTATGTGAAACGTATTCAGGAATATTACACTAAGAATGCCACAAAACCAAAAAACGAACATGTTGGAACTACAGCTTTCTTCAGCATTGAACATCAACCCAAATGAGAAATAATACACTGCTAGCAATTTAGCCAGTGGTATTAGCAGAATAAAGGAACAGAATTTGAAAGATTACTGTTGAATGAGATAAAATTTGAAATTTAAAAGCCCTTTAAATAATGAGTTTCTTGCTGTTAAAATTTGCTACAGCTAGATAGCAAAACAATTACTTTATGACAGATTGTGGGGAAAATGGCAACTTTATTTAAAGGGTAGACAAATTTAAGACAGTTATTTCTTTCTTTATTTCCTCCTTTGTATTGTCACGCTTTCTGTGTGAGTGGCTGTCAGGGACTTCTATGGACAATAACAATACAGTAACAAAGGACTACAAAACATGAGGTTTATAAGTGAACTGCCAGTGGACATGCACAATGGTTTTGCTTCTTTTATAAAATTCCTGTTAAGAGTTGGTCAGGAAATAACATATTTCCTTTTGAAAAGAAATAAAAATCATCAATGATTCTGCTCTTCTTGTAAGCTGCTATTTTAGGGCACATCAGCCCTTTCCTTTAACTCTGCAACAGTAGCTAGAGATCTGTATCTTTTCAGAAACACCACTCAACTTTTTGCGAAACCCTTGTCTAATTGAAAAAATGTTAGGTAAAGACAGTGGGATGGATTTAATAATATTGAGTGGTCAGTAACAACCAGTTCTATTTCTTGGAATTAAATTCATTAGTTGCCCAAATATCTTGCAACAGTAGTCTGTGTAAGTTTTCTTTCCTGCTGAAACCACAGACATTTCTAGCATGTTTACTGCACAACATGAAAGGTTTGTAGTGTTTTTGAAGTAGGGTAGTAATTATTTCTTTTTTTGTGTGTGTTCTGTTTTTTATTCAACTGGAAACCTCAGATGGGGTTCCTGTGAGAATGAGTTACTTTCCTCTCTTACAGTGTTTATCCCAAAAAGAGCATGAAGGTACATCAGAGCTGTCACTCCTTAAAACAATCTTAAAAGTATTTTTATGGACAGAATGAGGAATTCGAAATGGGGAAAGCAGAACAACAATCCTTGCTAAGCAAATGGCACAGAAGGAACTTTGTTACAGTGAAGAGCCAAAATGGACTATGTGGTAGATTTCTATACTTTAGGAGAGCTATATCAGTACAAAAAGAATAAGCCAGTTAGGAATCTTAAGCAGAAGTTCCCGGAATGATTTTAAGTACTTTGAAACCCTATGAATTCTGGAAAACTGGTCCTGCATTATGCTAAGCTCATAGCTGGAACTGCTTTGGAAGAACAAGACCAGGTTTAGTAGATGTTGTAAAGGAAACCATATTTTGTTACACTTCCACAAGTATCGGAAACATTTTATCAAATTGCAAAGTGAGAAATTGTAGATTACTTTAAAAAAAAAAAAAGTGGACTGTTCACTAATATTTTAAAACAACTTCTAAACATATTGATTTAGAACATTTTCTAGCTCTCTTTTCATATTTTAGTTGCTAAAAATAATCACAATTCACATGCAGTAAAAGCTGAAGTTCTGATTTTATTTATAGACATTTTTAAATTAATTTTGATCAATTGTGGGACAGCAGTTGTCTAGAAGACCCGTAATAAATGTGATTCAATTAAGTATCATTTACTGTGTTTGGCTGAATCTGATAACTGCTTTTGGAGATGGTTATGAGGGTATTGGCAGGTTTTTTTTTCTTTATTCTGAAAGTGAATGATGTATTTAAGGAAAATCATCACAGACACAAAAATTTAATTGTGTTTATGGGGAAGATTCAGGGACCTAAAGGACATGAGAGAATATTTTTATCTAAACTACTACTTAGACACTTTTCTTTGCAAAAAAAATTTATAAAAATTAAAGAAGGGGGATTAGAAAACAATTTGAAATATAAGACTGCAAGACTTATACCCAGAGCAGACAGTGCCTCTAATGAAAACTTGCCACTGCAGTATGGTAATGTCCAATCTCCTAAAAGCTGGCCACATGACACTGAAGAATTTTTTAGATTTTGATATCTGCAAGACACATGGGACCTAACACCTGTTTGTTGAGCCTTTATGGTCAACAGGATTCAGCCATAAAACAGAACATACCTTCAGTGAATTGCTTGAATCAAATTCTGAACATGGAACAGGAGCTAAAAGATAACTGTGCAACATCCATCCTTGGAGACATTCAAATATCCAATTGTGCAAAGCCTTGAACAACTTAACCCAACTGGTCCTACAATGAGTATGAGGTTACACTACATGGCATTTGTGGGAGTAGACACAGGCAGGCAGCCAGAACAACCAGAAACCACTGCTGAAATGTCAATAATAAATTTATTTCATTACCTTGCTAACCAGGGGATCCCAAAACAACACAGGCACTCTAAGGCTCAGTCCACCCCAGCACATGGTGGGGCCTCTGGGTGCACCTATTCACCGAGGGTCCACACACATGTAGTTTCTCCCCATACTGTGATCTCCCTGGGCTTTCTATGAACTCTGAGCTTTGATCTCTCTCCCAAGACAGGCAGCTCAAGCATGTCTGTGAGAGTGCCTCCAACTGCTGTACGAATCTATGTTATCTCTAGACATTCTACTTCTCAAAACACAGAGGATAAACAACAGAAAGCATAATATATGGGGTTTCCCTCACTGTTATTCTCCAGGCCTCAGCATTCCCAGCTGCAAGGTCACTTTAGAGAATCTCCTATCCTCCTGCTTTTAACCCTTTCTTCCCAACAGCAACCATAGGTTCCTTTGAACCTACATGATTTTATGACTATATGGCTCTTACTGGGCTCATTGAAAATGCTGCCATGCAAGAAACTGTGCTTATTGAAAATATTCCTATCCAATGGAAATTTCAAGTTGTAAGCCTTATATAATTATGTTAATTATATGATTTTTTTAAGAAAACAGTAATAAGCACTTTAAAATATGTTAAAATTCTAAATATTAATCACCTCAGTGAAAGTTTTGCTGTTGTTCATGTTTTGTTTTTTTAAAGGCTGAGATGCCTTCTTCAAATTTTTTGAAAACCTTAAAAACTATTAAACACAAAGCTGATAAGGTTGGTAAAGCATAAAAAAGAAATACACATTTTCTGTCTTGCTGGGAAATTATTTACATATAAATCATCCAAGCAAACTGAAGAATAATTTTCAATGAAATCATTGGTAACCCAAAGCCTTCTCAATATATGTTAAGTAGCAAAGTATTTGAGTTATTTTTAATTTCATTAACTCTTCTCTTTAATTTATGTAGGAGTAAAGATAAGGAAACTCATATTTACCAGATGAAATAGTCTGACTTTAGAAGCTGATTCAAATTGAGTTTAAAGCTTTTTATATCTTCGTTTACTATTCATACATCAAGGCAAGAGTTCAGCAAGCAATCAACATATAAAATATAAAATGAAAGTACTAGAAGTAAATCATTTAAAGACTACTTAAGACAGTAAAAGCACCTTAGGAAGAATCTGGGAGTACCTCTGAAAATCTCAAAAATTACTTCTTAAAAGCTAGAAAATTACCATCTGATAAGGTCAAGAGTGCTAAAGTAGATAACACGTGTTTCATGAGAAGTGTGGTTGATGTGCAGCTGGGATTCTTAACAATTCTTTAAAGTATAAGATATGGGGTAAGAATTGGTGTATTAAGTTCCCTTCAAAATATGACATAGTAATTGATACAACAGTTGAGTGCTAACACACAGTCCTTCAAGTATTTACTAGAATGAATCCCTGAGTTAAGAAAAAGCTTGCATATAACAATTTTTAATATTTTTTAAACTATAAATTAGCAAGCTTCTTTAAATTATTTTCTTTTAATTATAGATGTTTAGTATTTCTTCATCTCCACTTAATAGCTTCCTCATCTTCCCATCTCTTCAAAAAAAAAGTTTTGATTTCTACATAGACACTTAGACTGTTCAGAGCACCTCCAACTGTCCAGGAAAACTAAACCCAAAAATATTTGAAAAAAACCTTATTTCTGTATTATTTGTATCTCCAATGGTTTGCAACATGCATGTATTCACAAATAACACAGAGAATTTCTTAGCAAAACAAGTGACATGAACTGTCAGGCTGTGACCATCTATAGGTATCCAACAACATTTTGGCTAGCTGCTGATGTTAGATAAAAGTCTGGAAAAACTCCACAGGAAATCTATATCAGAAGAAATGAAAAGAGGAGAAAAAAATTTTTACTAAAAATTATTTATTTTAAATTATATTTCATCCCAGGGTAGCAGAATATATACTTCTCTTTACTGAGAGAAAATGAACTGCATGTAAGAACAGCTCCTTCATCAGGTTGTACAAACTCTTCATTTCTGAAGAACTCCTTTCCTTTTGGAAAGTGTTGGCAATTTGATAACTGTTGGCTGCCACACTCCAAGAATGAATATTCCACACAGCATGAGTGAGGCTAAAACTGCTGAAATGGTGAAGCACCTAGGATTACTTGCTGGGCCAGTGCAGATCTATTCAAATTACAGAACACAAAAATCACCTCTTAATTCACAGTAAAGCCCACCTGTTGTCTTCTATCTTTTGAGACTTCCACCATTTAAAAAACAGGAGATAAAAGTAGGTAACCACATGTACTGTCAGGCTTGAGCTGACAGTGAGCAAGCCACAATCTCCACAACATACCTGCTCATTTGTAAGCAATGCACTTCAAGCAAATAAAGCACATAAGCAACTAAAGAAAATGTAATGAAATTCAGTATAGAGAGAGAAAATTCATTTTTTCAGGTATTAATTTGAGCCATGTTTTATATTACCTGGGACAATAAATCTCATAGCTCCATTTATAATTTTTTCAGAAAAAAACCCAAACAACTAAACCCGTATGATATATACATTCATATTCCAGCCATTAAAACTTAGATAACACTCAGTTCTCTCCTCTGTGTTCACATTACCCAACATAAGGTCGCACTCTTGCCACTGAACAAAACACTCCCATGCAATACCACTGACCTTAAAATAATGTAGAGTGTAAGAAAGAGGAAGGACCTTATTTATTTTTCTCATATTTGATTAGTTTCCATAAACCTCATACAAAGTTTGAAGAGAGTGGGACCCCAGCTGGGAGTTTCTGCTCAAGATTTACAATGGAACAGCATTTGAAAAGAAAATATTACTCAATTGTATAATTAAGTATTGTACCAACAGCACACGCTGTCTTGCCAACAGCATCCCAAACTCCACTGCATCTACTTAGTGACTTCTTGAAATGCCTCTGGCCAAAAAAAGAGAGAAAAAAAAGACAAGGTTTAGAAGAAATTAAGTGCTTCATCCTATCCTAAATGGAACTGATGACACTTTCCAGCATATATCATTCCAAAACAGCACATAAGGCAGGAGTGTTACTTATTGGCAAAACGACTTTAAAAGCATTGCTCATTTTTCACATGCTGCCCACACCCAGAGCAAGAATAGTGACAGAGCACTAAGAAAATTAATCCCTAGATGGCACCACTACTCTGTTATTTTTACCGTGTAAATCCTTCCTTAGTCTGGGAAGGAATTCTGTTGGTTTTCTTGAACTATTTCTTAATGGATTTGTGGTGAGCATCACAGGAATGAGTTCACCGTCCCTATTACTTTAACTATTCTGTTCACAAACACATACACCATTCTCATCTTTCACCAGGTTACCTGCATATTCTTTATTGTCATATTTGTCATAAAACCAGTGCACCTGTGGCAGTGATCTGCATTTTACAGAAAGACATTATTCATGGGCTGCAAAAGACAAAAGAACCACTTGCTAATAAAATAGAAATAAAATTAACGTAACCTAAAGATGCTCCGAAGAACAAAGCCTCATACAGCACAGAAAGCAAAACAGATTCTTCCCAAGCATTATTTTTTCACTTGACTTCGTTTGTGCGACTTTCTCCCAGCTCCTACACTGCCTTTCATCGCCACCTCCTGACACATAAGAAAATAGCAACAGACCAAGCCAATGTCAGAAATTTATGCCTGCAATTTCTGTGAGCTGTTTTTCTGTTGTTGAACCATGGAGGAATATTTATATTTTTTCCCCTGGCCAATGTTTAAAAAGTTTAACTTAGAAGAAAAGCATATGAAACTGGTTGGTATTACTTTTAGCATGGCAGCTCTCTATTTATGAAATTGTGTCTCACTGGAATCACCAGAATCTCACTGGGTTCTGAACATAGCATCATGCAGGAGTCTTGAACAGCAGACACTAACTCCGAAGTTGAAAATTAAAATAAAAAGGATAAGTGCAGACGAGAAATGTATTATAACTGTTCAAATTAGGGTTAAGATTGAGAATAAAACAAAACCTTTTTTCATAATTACAGCTATTGAGATCTTAGAGCACTTGGTAATTCTACAGAGCATCAGAAAAAACAAATACTTCTTTTGCTGAATAATAGCGTAAATACTTGGATATCTAACAGTAAATTGTAGGCGAGCACTAGCCATTGTGTTAGAGCATATAGTATACAACAGGATTGTTCCTGAACAATTGTACATCGAGTTTTAACCTCTCAAGGGCTGCCTTTTATTAACATTTGTCAGTAACAGGAAAGGAGAAGAACATATAAGATTAATAAAATCCAAAGTCCATCGTCATAGAGCATCTTAACATGAAGAAGCTGGGAATTACTGTAATATTTTGAATGCTTTATTTAATCTCAAACCTCAGTCAGATAATTTCGAATCATTAATATAAATTTGTCATCAAGCCTCTTGAAATTTTATATTTGACAAGGTTGAAATTCAAAATACATAACTCAGAGCTTTTATATTTTTATTTTAAGCATCATATACATTAGTATTGCTTACTTTAATACACCACTTTTTAACATCATATATTGAGGGTGTGGGTGTATGTTTGTGTGAAGATTTTGGGGAGGGTTTTGTTTGCTTTTGCAGTAGTGCAGCATTCGTCAGGCTTTCCTGTGCACATTTCTTCTCATCCTCCATAAGCTTTGCTACCCAGGGTAGTTTAAAACAGAATGGAGCTTTTGGAAAACTCAATCTGCATGACATATACAAACCCAGTAATTTTTAAACGACGAAAAAAAAACCCACTAAATGCAACTTATGTCTACGCGTAATATCTAATATTTGCCTTGATACTCTTATGCCTGGCAGTTAATCAAGTCAGAAGGTACTATATAATATTTAAAATATTAAGGGGAAGCATTGCTTCTATCAATTACCAACAGTAATAGTACATGGTTTAACATCTGCAACCAATTTGCATCTTTCACCTAGCTTTATATTAGAATGAGTCATCATATTGTATTTAAATGGGAAATATATATATATTTATACATTGCAGGACTCAAAACCAGAAATTTTCAGGTGCTACTGCCCAAAAAATACAGATATACACTTGCTTTGTTAATCTTCTAAAATACACAAATACATTTACACCAAATTAATAATTCAACAAAAATTGATGTATTTCTATAAGACACAGGGTCTTCTCCTCTTCCCCTTGTGAGGTTATTTTCAAGTAAAAGAATAACATAAAATCACTTGTTATGGTTATGTGTCCAAAGAAATACGTGACATGCGAGATCACTCTTTGAATAAATATTTACAACACTTTGAAGAAGAATTCCCAAAAGGAAAAGCAATTGCAAATCCAGCTACAGTAATAAATGAGAGGGATGCTTCATCTACTGCACTTACAGTGTGTTTGTGCTCTGTCGAGCAAACTGAAACAACTGAAGATCAAAACAGAAAATAAATCTAAGTGGTTGCAGACCACATATGTAGGCATTTACCGTATAAGGAAAAGGGGTTTGATCTTAAGTGCTCATTACTATGCCTCAATGGACAGGAAGGTCCAGACATTACTCTTCTAATTTAAGAATTAATTTCAAGGAATAGAGGATTAGCTAGCAACTCTGAGTATTCATCGTAAATCAATTAAGAAAAGCTTGATTTTTTTTAAATTTGAAACTCTCTGAAAAGAAATTGCAAATTCAAATATATAAACCAGTTTTCTTACAGTAACAGTACATACTTTTTTTCCCTCAAAATTGATCAGGGATAAATGATATTTATCTGGGTAATTTTCTGATTAATCTCTTATTTTCTGAGGATTAGACAATAACTTTGTTTGCCAGGTCAACTACCTGAACAAATTTGCAGACTTGAAATTAATTGGTTTTTTTTACTAGGCTTTATTTACCATTTGTCAACTTGTCACATGCTGTATTGAGTTTACAAGCTGCCATTTTAATTTAGATTCCTTTTATGCACAGAAAATTGACTTAGTGTATACATTGACTTACACTTGCATTAATCTTGCTATGTCATAACCATACAAAAGCAAAAACATGATCACAGCAAGCAACACATAACCATATATTTTCAGTTGTTTTTAAAGCCCTTTAAATAATCACTGGTCTTGCTATAGGGGAAAAAAAAAGAAAGGAAATCTGAAAGGGGCAGTGAAAGAAAGAGGCATTTTTAAATTCAGAACTACACAGGCAACACTAGAAAAACATGGTCTCTTCCTCATCAAGCTTCTGAGATTAAACTTCAGCTAATTAGACATTAAGTGTCACTATATTTTATGGTAAACACCATTTGATATAGAATACTGATCAAATTAAAAAATAACACCTTCACCCATCAGACACAGTACAGAAAACTCAGAATTAAAAAAAGAAGTCAAGGACAAAGGAAGGACAGATAAGACAAATGCCTCAATGGGGCAGTCAGATACACATAGACACAGTCCCAACCCCTCATTCTGCACAAACCTGGACAGTCATCTGCATGATTTTGGGACACATCAGGGCCTACTGCCAGAGCAATGCACTTCCCACAGGTCTCTTTCCTGCTCCTAGAGTAAGTCATTCTCATGGTTACAGAGCAAGGGGGTGGAGCACTGTCTATTCAATACCATCTGCCCCATGACTGGGGACATGGTCTCAGCAGGAAGAAGCCAAGGCTGGAAATAAAGTTTGCCATTTTGTCAGCTTGGCTCATGCCAGAGGTTGTGTGGGACCAGGGCTCAGGGCTGTGCTGCCTCACCAAGGGAGAGCCCTGCTGTGCCACCGCTTCCACCATGGCATCCAAGGGAGAGCCCTGGCACTAGGACCACCACAGCTGGCATTTTAGCAGCACAACTCCCTGTTCAGATGAATTAGTTTCTGAGTTTTTGTTATGTCCCTGCTTTCCATTGTTTTTCTTTGCAGGCTGAGAGGTTGGGAAAAAGCTAAGCTGTGGAAGTTCTCCTTTCGCCAGTTTTTGTCCTTTTTGGCAACCATATGAAGTGCTGCCTGGGAGGAACCTTCAGTAGTGAATACCTTGTTTGCAGGTAGAAAAATGTCTCTCTCTGTTGTACACTCCTTGTTATTAATTTTGGTGCAGTTATTGCTGTTTTCAGTACATTGTTATTCCAACTTCTAATCTCTCCTAATGTTTCCTCCATTATTGGAAGGGGGTGCTGGAAAGGGAACAGCTTGAACGGGTTTAGTTTTCCAGCAGAGTTTTAAACCAGCACAGTCATATAGAGCCAATAGCTTGGAGAGACTGGATACAATGATTTTCAGTGGGTTTGCACATTGTGGTGTAGTACCAGCCTACTTGTCAACACTAGATAACAACATTAGGCAGGGAACTACATTTCTTACACCTGAAGGTTTCCACTACTCTGTAGAGGCTATACTGCAGTGTGACCGATAGATTCAGCAAGAATTTTTACTTAGGCAGCACTGTGCAACCTAGTATTATTAATGTCACATTTCCCAAGCTTTTCTCTGTATTCTTGTCCTACAACAAATCTCAAAGCACACTCCTGTTAGTAATTAGTGTAGGGATAGGGCTGTGCTGACACAGCCATCCAGTTTTGGTTCGGGGAGACAGTTGATACCATTTTGCATGCTGCTTCTACCACTTAACCACTTAACCACACACACAGTCTGTAAAATACGGATTTAATGTTAACTTGCTTCATATTAATTCTGCTCTCACAGGACATTCTACACCATGCTATTCTATAAATCAGAAGATTATTGTTTGGTTGCTGCTGGAGTTCAGACTGAAGGGGTGTTGTAAGAAAAGAAAGATTTTTCCTTCAGAAGTTCCCACCATGCAGAAGATCTAAGATAAAGAGAGAATGCTCCTCAGGATTACATTAAAAATCTAATTCCAATGTTATGAAAGGAGGAAGAACTGTTTTCTTTCCATATATTATCCTTAGGAAATAAAAGATTATGCAAGTTTAAATAAATTCTACTGGAGGTCTTCCTAGGGCAACTGAGACACAAATATAAATTATTGTTACTAATTTGATGCCACATGGCATTAGTAAAGCCTTTTTGCATGGATACCAACATGCTAGTTTTGGTCCAGAGACCAAGGAGCTCTGCCAGCCACATGGCACTTTTCAGGCTTCCCTGGGCTATCTATGACACACACCATCCATTGTGAGCAATATTGTGTCATTAAACCCCCCCAAGAGAAGCATTCTCTTTGGGAGTATTAAAACAACTGGCAATGTAAGAAAGTACCTAATTACTGTTCATGCATTAAAAAGGCCGAATTTTTGTTCTAGATTTCACAACATTTTGAACATTGATTTATAATTCTCAGTGTATATGCTGTCACCATGCCTGTAGATTCTTTCACTTCAGGAGCTAGCATACAACTCATATGATCCTTTAAAATTCCCATGATACTTCCCCATTTGGCCTGCATCTCTGCTCCTCTCTGTGTAATACAACTTTGTTTTTGCTGCCACAGCAGCACATTTTGTCAATAATACGGCAACCTGAAAAGTAATATACAATATAGCAATAAAAGTACATGCAAATAATTAGAACCACCCCTATCATATGGAAAATAATCTACTTGGCACCACTGAGCATTTGGAGTTAATTCTCATTCAAATATGTTCTTCTGAGAAACTAATCTCTTAATCAGGCAAATCACCACTGCTGTGAAATATAGCTAGTCAAAAAGAGGCTAATAAATACTTTATCTATTTTTACTGATACTCTACTTGAGTGATTTAAAATAGCATGCAAAACATGTGGTCATTTAAGATCTGTTAGAACATAACATAAATTTAGCTTTATCTTATACAACATTTCAAAAGTGTGGTAAAAGCAAAACCAAATCAAACAGCTTCTTAAAAGTTTAGAAAAGAAAGAGAGAGACTTGCTTGGATACAAGGAAAAAACCAGGCCAATGTTACTAAAATCCTTTGGCACCACTTCTTTCTCCACATACAGATAACTATAGAATCAAACCCAAAGTTTCAGTTCATCCCCATGAGACAAGAAATTTAATGCGGAATAAAACCATGGTGTTTTTATGTAACTCAGTGTTTTGCTTGCCAAATTCAGCAAAAATGTGCTCTTCCTTTTATTTTCTCCCTCCATAACCACATTACTCATGAGCTTTGTGTGTTTTGAGGAGTTTTCCGCTGGCTTCAGAGGACTGACAAATGCAACTTCCTGCACAGAGTATTCTCATTGTCTTCAGCCAAACAAAAATCAGGATTGACTGAGATCGTTGCAGCTTAAGCACCAGTTTAAGTAAATAAAGTTTTTCTTCTGTTCCCTTTTTATAACAAAACTGTTGAATTTCTATGAAACTTCTTCTAGAAAATATTTTTAGAAGTACCTGTTTATTCCTAATCTTTACTAGAAATGATGGCAAAGAAAGAATAGTAGAGGAGTAAAGAAAAGCATGATAGGAAGGAAAAAAAGAAAAAATAAAGAAAACATATTACTACATGCAGCTAAACTACAGAATTTTATTATACAATTGTTATTACTGTTAAAACCACTGTTTAAATTAGATCCATATTTTTCAAGTGAGTGGTCAGTGTCAGGCTAATATTTTAGGATGATGCTCATTAGATACTTAAAACTAGTCCCTCACTACTAGCAGTATTTTATCCTTCTATCCTATACAAATAAACCTGGACAGCACATTAAATTTTATCTTGAATATTGTTACGATATCCATAAAACTTTAAAATCCTTCTACATTAAATGAAGCCTCTAAGGCCTTGGAAATATTCAGAATCTATAGTTCCAAGTAAAAGTCAAGAAACTGGATAAAAATCAAGAAAACTACTCTGCTTTCACTACATGTTTGCCTGGGGGAATGAATAGGATGTAAAACTTGAGATTACTTTTATTCCTTTAATAACATTGATTCGCAGTAAATAATATATACTTCAGTATTTTGTCCCCTCATTTTGCTTCTAGATTCCACAAAGTACAATGAGTCAATATATTAGATTTCTGTCGACTAATACTTTTCCAGGTTAATTTTTAAAAAGTTGTTCTTGCTTAACTCTATAGGGAAAATATTTTCCTGAATATATTTAACAGCCAAACCTACTTACATTCAGTGAAATCAGAATGCAGTTTCACCAATGCTGAGGGTCATTAAAACTGAGGATATGCACATAATTTGGTAACAAAAGCCAAGACTTTAATTTTTATCTAAGATTTAATTTTGCATTTATCTAAGATTTAATTTTGCAACTCCTCAAGGAGTTGTACATGAGACACTGAAGGTTTATGGTAGGATTCTCCACCCCACCCAGCCCAGTAAGGGGCCTCAGAACAAAGTGAGAGCATAAGTGATGAATGGCCAGTACTGGGAGGACCAGTCAGGCAAAAATCTCATTCCCTGCTTGGCACTCATGAAAAGTGTAAGAGAAAAACTTATAGAAGTACTTATTAATTGTTATACAAATCCCACCATCTTTTATAAAACTTCTTTTGGTGTCAAGTTGTCACTCTTTGGATGAACAGTCTGGACAGTGAAGTGCATGATGCCAATACAGTTAGACAACATATGTGTTATCACAATTTGATCTGACATACAGAAAATAGAAACTAAAATTATTAGAATGCTTACCGATAAATGAATAATACCTTCGACCAGGTTTCAAAGAACAGAAGACAGGGCTATTTGGGTTTTGTTCCTTTGTTTTGGTATTTTTAGGTTTTTTTTATGGTTTAAAAATTTGGGGCATATGGGGGTCTCTGAAACTTTCATAGGGTTTGGGGGGAAATTTTTTTCAACCTTTGAAAGATCAAGAAGTTGCAAAGATTAGGTGCTAAGGAATGTAATGGAATTGGCCAATCTAGAAGGTACAAGATATTGTCTTGTACAGTCGTTGCTCTCAAAGTATAATTAAAATATGTTCTTGTCCAATTATTAGTTCTCCAAAGTGAGCCATTTATCTTTTTTTTTTTTTTTAATTTTAATAACTGGATTGCAGTACATGATTGCTACTTGAAATGCTAAGGCTCTGCATAATTTTTGAGAATTCAAGCATACTGAAGTTGCATTACTTCCCACTTCAGGACATTTAATTTCTGAACAAAATAAATTTACAAGTACCACAACAAAAAACATAATTGAGAAAAACAAATGAAGCATGAAGTATTTTTATTTAAATAAATTTTTAAGAATTGCATGCAGAAATCTGACCTGAGCCATTTGTTCAATTTAATATTTTCTAAAATCTTCTGTGTCAGTTCTGAGTAAAGAACAAAGTTCAAAGAAACCAGCCTTTTCAGCCCAAATAGCAGCTTTTCCACTTTTGCAATCATATTTAGAGCAGATATTGAGAGGTCTCCTAAGTTAGGATAAACACATTTCAATCAATTCTGTTTACTTCTATGCATGACAGCAATCTCCAAGACAGAAACTTTTTTTGAGCTTTTTGTTGGTTTTTTTTTGTTGCCCCCCATTAGAATGATTAACTGTTTCTTAATATTTAATACCTCAGCATGCCACTAAGCCTTGTTTTTTCCACTATATTTTAGTGTCTTAAGAATATTTTACTCACATATCAGTTATTAAACTTCTGTGTAAAATACCTCATGCTGCATGCTTATTTACAGATCAGTACATTTTCGAGACTAATATTTTGAAAATGGGCATTATTTTTTTCTCTTTTTTTAAAAAATTATTTTAAATATCATGTATTATATAGAGTGATTTCCCCTCTGCTGCTCTGAAATTACTATTCTTGGAAAAGTATTATGACATAAGATTGTCTATATTTCTGAATCTCTGCTTAAATAATTGATTTATGATGATTAGCTCTAATAGAAAGGTTCAGCTGTTCAGCACAGTGAATCTATTTAGGCTATTTATTAGGCGTATTTATACTTATTTTATTTTGTTGGGGTTTTTTTTGCACCTATTTAGGAGGAAAGAAAAACATCACAATTGAAATTGGGCCTTCTAATTTTTTTTAGCATGTATAAATCAGTAAAATACATCTAAATTGTGGAGGCTTCTCAATTTTTCTATCATTTCCAGGTGCTATTAAAGTATTGGACAAGTACCAGATTAAAAATTTTCCAATTTGCAGTTCCAGACTCTCTAATACATTTTTGCTTATTGCATTTGCGCAGAAGCAATTTCTATTTGCAATTTTATAATGTCTGTAGTTAAACCTTCTTGAAACTTTTGCTTAGTCAGGAACTGCAGAAATTAAGTTTTAAAGTAAGTTGCATCTAACTGCAATGGTCTGTGTGTAATTTGGTCCCATATGGCCAGGTACAAACTTGGAGAAATCAGTGTCTTTCATATCAGCAACTGAGCTCACTTAAGTCATGTGTAGATAAGTGCTCTGCAGTTTCAGTCTAAGCACTACAACCACAGACAGAGGAAAAACACAAATATTCTTTATTATAAAATTTTCTCTTTTAAATGTGTATTCTTACTGTTTCATGAAACTCAAGTTCAAAAGAGCACTAGCAAACACAATTTCAAGTACTTGTATGCTGGCAAGTACTAACTATAAAGTGAGATTAGGTCACAGTTTTTTGAAGAACAAGAAGAAAACTATGGAACCTGAGTTCCTTGCCAATTAATTTGCAGACACTGTACTACAGTCTTGTCATTCAATTATTCCTTTGTGCTGAATGTTGAACTGCAAATCACTCCTTGAAAATTATCTGATTCCTGTATTTTCCCACAGTTGTTGCAGTGCAATTTGATAACTTATTTCAATTTTTGCAACGAATCCTTCACCTGGATTAGCCACCAAAACAAACCATTCCAGCTTCACGTCTTTCCAATCATGTTGCCTCGTAACTCTTGCATGAAGCAATTCAAGTTCTTCATTTTGACAAGAGCTAAAAAAGCTACTGAGATCTTAAGAGAGATTTAGAATATGAGATATTACTTCTGCTTTTTGACCATGCCCTGCAGAGACCCACAGTACCAAATCCTAAGTGAACACAACATGGATTAAGATATTTTCAAGGAAAACCAGGTGTTGGGTTAGCACATACTGCAGCTGACCCCATGCCATGATCGAATGGAAGAGTTCATGCTTCAACTACCCAGCAGTAAGATTTATAAGTACTTTTAATTGCAAGAAGTTTTCTGTCTCATTGCTGTCCCAGTGACATGCCAAGAGAACATGTTCAAACTATGATCTCCTTTCTCAACTCTTAGAGCAATAAAATGGCAAGACACACAGTGGACACTAACCCCAGCACTGTGCTAACTTTGAAATTCCTACTAAATAACAAGGACTATAGGCAGTCAGAAAGAAAGCGGCATCAAATTTTTCAAATGTACAAAATCAGCAGTCTTTTTTAGCTATGTTCTCAAAAATGACCAAGCTGTTCCTGTCTGTTAACATAAGCAAGACAAAAATCGACCTCACCCTGACATGAAACACACCAAGTTTTCAGTCCACTCATCTATACTAAAATAATTTTTTAGATCTAAGCTGTTATCTAAGAAGACTTAAAAAGTCCTTTTTACGGATGTAACAATTTTAATGTTAATACTAAGGAATGTTTAATCTCAAATACCTTATCAGACATCAAATATCTTTAATATATTAAAGTCCAAAGAAGATACACATGATTTAAAGAATCTTATAATTTAAAGTGACATACTTTCAATATTTGGCAGTAACTTTCTTATTAAGGTTTAAAATGGGCCAGTACCAAAGTGGTATGTCAGAGGACTTATCTGTGTGAACTATTTTAAATTCAAAAAGCAACAATGAAAAAAAAATCATATCAAAAGATAATCAAGCAAAAAAAAATCATGCCATGCATCATGTGTTTTTAAAAAAGTAGTTTTTTTAATCAAGGCACAGTGATTCTGAACAGGATTTCAGTAGAGGGTAAAGTAAATGTAACTTTATTTAATGACCAAAGTGGCTGAATTTCTACACACAACACTGAGTGTACTCAGCAATAACAAAAATCATAAGTGAACTAAATCAGTCATCTCCACAGTTCTTTAATAAATGGTACACTATCAGGATATTTCTGCTTCCTTCTATATATAAAATTATTTTATTTAAAAAGAAAACCCAACAACAACCAAACAAACCTTATATTACCATTTACATTTTTTTTGCTCTGTAGGAAGTACTCTGGCCATTATGGTAAAAAGGAATTTTGCTAACTAATTCCTAAGTTTATCAAAATAAGTGTAAAAAACCCCATTACCAATATATCTGACCAACCTTGAAAATAGATTTTAGAAAGCAAAAAAAGTTGGGGTTTTTTTACTGTGTGAAATACTGCTGTACATACTAATCAAGTTTTGTTTTCAAAACACAGGGAAAAAAAGACATTTGTTTATTACAACATGATAAATTCAGATTATTTTTTTATAAGTTATGTATATATCAGCAAATATATATTTATATAGATAGAACACACACTACTTGAATCCAGCACTGTGTTTTAGCCTTGATATAAAGGAATGAAGTTATGTTCTGTGTTTTCCCTGCTGGGGGCAATATGACTCCACTTGTGCTCAGTGAATGATCAGAAATTTCATAGAAGTGGAAAACTCAGAGCATTTTAAAATACTACACCAAGTCCCTGAAGAACAACTGGGGCATTGGGACCAAAAACGCCTTAATGAGGCTTATCAGGAACTGTAAATGTAAAGAGTCACTTCAAGCGGCTGGAAAAGGCTGGGTAGAAATACTTCCATTGCTTTTTTATTTTAACTTGTGTCACAGAAGGAAAAACAACAAAACAACCCCCCCATCAGTAAAAATGTCAAGCATTGTGCATATCAGCTATGATTTATCTAAAACCATACCACAATCTCACAAAATAATAATGATGTATGTCCTCCAAATCTTTTGAAAAACTGATGTTTTCGTGAATTTCTTATGAAATAACATTGATAAAAGCAAAAATACTGAAGTGAGAAATGAATAGATAAAAACCAATGTGAACAGGTATGTCAGATCAAAAACAGGTATTGGAAAACTTTCAAGCCACGTCAGTGACAGACAGTTTATTAGTACTTTTTGTTTAAACATTTTGTTGTCAAATCTAGGTTTATTTATTCAAATGCATTCAAAAGTGTCCTTTTTTACTTGGTAAATAATTTGAAAAGCCCTACTGAACAATACATCTAAATATATAACTAAATGAAGTTATTGCTATTTATATGTAAGTTTTAATTCAGTAAACCAATTGCTATTTTCTGGTTTATTATGAACCACAATTACGTGCACACATGTAACTCTTACTCCATTTCACTTATCTTGCATAATTGGCTTTAAAAGTGGGCAAATTTGGGCTTTAACTTTGTTTTTGTTTGTTTTTTTCCTCCAGATGCTTATTAATTTTTCCAAATCTTAATCTTTCATTTTTGAGTATTTTATGGAACTATCAGCCTTCACACATTCCTGAACAAAATAAAGACACTCCAGCCCATTTCCAGAAATATTTACGTGTGGGGAACAGACTTATTCTTTAAATATAATAATTAAACAACATTTAAAAAAACCCCCCGTGAGATGCCTACTTGTTTCACAGCTGGACAGATTTGTTGAACTCCACACAAAACTGAATGAAAAAATTAAATCCATCTTCTCTTGAAGCTCCCCGTTTCTCCCTAAAATCCCTCAAGTTCCACACAGAGAGGTGTAATGGTTGATAATTTCTCCAAACATTTTAAATGTAGTAAGCTTTCTGTTACTCAGACATAAATACTGTGTAAAACTGTTTCTAGTTTTCCCATGTTCCAAATGTTTGGTGAATTGAGAGGAGGATGAAGAGCAAGATATGCAGCATATGGAATTGAGCTAATGTTAGTGTATAAAGAACTGGTATCTTCTCTCCTTCCATGGACCAACATCTCTTGCTTAAGTCTCTTAAGCGAACAGAAACCTCTTCTCAGTAATGTAAACATCTCAGGCTATCCTAAGATTATATAGTAATACATTCAAGTGGTTTTCTATGAGAAAACCTGCAGATTTGGGGTTTATTGCCTTCCTCCTCCTGACAGAGAGACAGCAACAAAAAAACAGATGCATTCATAAAGATATATACAAATGAGATAAATGTCACCTGAGAGCTTGAAGATTTCAGTCTTCAGAGTACTCTGACACATTATAAACATTAAATAATAAGGTCCACTGGAGAGTTAAATTAACTTCTAACTCAGTCATTTGTTTCTATGCAACAAGCTCCTCATTGTCTCCTCTCCTACCTCCCCCAAAACTGCTAAAATCCCTAGGTTGCTTTTAAGACAGCATTAAGACTCTGCATTTTTTCACCTTAATGAAATCAATATTATGAATAGTTGTCTTTTTTTTTATTTTCTCATGGAAGAATGCAGGGTTTTCTGTATTTAAAAAAAAAAATCAAAAACTGGTTGAAAACGTATTAGAAAACTGAAAAGAAGGACTTTATTCAAAGGCCCCTTGGCAAGTAAGAAGAATGTTTTCAATTGTCTTACATATTGCAACTTTTATATAAAGTTTCAAACTGACCAAATAGCTCCAAGGAAGAAAAATGGCTAGAGCTGATTAAATTATTAATTAAATAAGTTGCAAGTTCAAATTTTTAAAAAAAAAAAAGTAGAGGTAGATAGCAGTATATAAAACCAAGACCAAACGATGACTTGGGCCTCAGGGCGCAGTACAGAAAAAAAAAAAAAAAAGGCCTAAAACATCTCCACTGCTGAAAAACAGAGGTCTTGCTCTGCATTTTTTTTCGCATGCCTTTGGTGTTATCCTTATAGCTCAGTCTGTTCTCTGACATTTGGATAATTCAAATCACAAAGCCTTCCACTATGGAGGTATCCATGTGGTCTGGGTAACAGCAGCTGATGTAGCAGGGATGAGAGCATAAAAAGCACGTGAAAGGATCATCCAGAACTGCCTATCAGCACATTTGCCAAAAAATTATATTGATAGAGAAGACTACAACCCATGATGTCAGATTAAACATCCACCAGGAACTATACTAAGGTTTTAAGGAGTCATTTCTAAAAAAAACATAAAGGAATAATTAATATTTTCAATACTAGGGACAAAAGAAAAAGGTTCATTAGAAGAAAAAGCCTGGTTTGAATTCTGTCAAAGACAAATCACTGACCTTGTCACCTCCACTTAGATTCACCTTTCCCTTCAGGCACTGGGACAGCATCCAGCAGATGGAGTGACAACATACAGTGCAACAAAATGAGGATATCCTCATCCCATTACCTGTATATGAGACGGCTTGGGTGTTTCCTCACCAGCATGTGTCTTGTAGGGCAACATGAGCACACAGAAAGCATCCACCTCCAACATGAGGCATGTGCAAATAGGGAAAATTTCAGCTCCAGAAAAGGTTGTGTGATTGTGGCCCACATGTCCTGTGAGGCAAGGAGATATCTGCCATGTGGGAGCACAGGGTGGTGGGGAGCTGCACCTCTGTAGGCTTATGAACTATTTGAATCCCAATCTGATGATAACTGTGTGAATTGCTAAACTTTGGCTTTTGGGGGGAAGAGTCAGTGGTGGGAAGACACTGGGGTTGGGCTTGGTTTTGTAGTTTGCTTAGGTTTTTATTCTACAAGATTCCACCTGACAGAGACAGATAAATCCAGACCTGTAAATGAATTTCACACCTAAAACTTGGACCAAGCTGGAGTTCCACTGCAGCCTGACAGTGAACTGGTAGCAGCCAGCATCCCATCCTTGCCGTCAGTGCATTCCAGTTTGGAGCTGGTGCCAAATCTCCAACGACCCAGTGAAACACTTCTAGAATTATTTCAGTGGCAGACATTAAACCAGCCACTGTCAGAGTGTCCAGCTATTTCAAGTGGGCCTGAACACACAGACAGAGCTAATGGAGGTGACACAGTCCCAGGTTCATTTGAATCTATACGGTCTTCCAGGACTTGGATGACAGGTCTGCTAAGCTAAGTTTTAATAGAAGCTGAACCCTCTTAACATTGCTGCAGAATTCACCTGCTACCAGCTTGTTTTAAACTCACTTCCAATACATGGATGGTGCTTTCTTTTAATGATTATGGGCCATGACAATTTTCATGCAGCACTCCTGATTCAGTTCCCCACTACTGCTGAACTTTAAGACCCCTTCTGTAATCCTAACAAAGCTTGAGATTAATTTTAGGAAAGGCAGTAATGTGAGCAAAATTCTTCCATCAAAGTTGTGCCCCAGTAAATGAAAGCCACTATTTTCTCAGTAAGGAAGAAAATAAAGTTTACCTGTGACCAATTCCCTCACACACGCACTTAAGGAATTTTGCGTTAAGCAGCCCATGAAACAGCAATCAAACTCACTGAACAGATTTATGCCACCATATCCAATTACTGGCGAATCTTGTACAAATGTGTGTTCCTGGCCTACACTGACGTCTGCTTCCCATTCAAAGCTATCCAGCTCTACACCAAGTCTAAAGGTAAGCCACAAAGAAATGTATGCTAAAGGAAATTAATAATTGTTCTGTGCCTCAGCTTTCTAGCAGTGGTTCCTGACAGCATTATAGTAAGAGAGTACAAAACATTTCAAAGACATATACTAGTTTAATTGAGATGTCTTAAATGAAAAGGTTCACAAGCACATGCCTGGAAATGCTGATGTACACACACCCATAGACACAGCCTTAGCTACTCAGATTTAGAAGTCTCAGTTTATGTCTTCATAAATAGCTATTATCAGATTCCCCTAATAAGTTCTTTGTATTTTCTCATGACACAAAGTAGGACGGCTGATCAAGATAAATGGTGCCATGATATGCAGAAACACCATTAGAAAAACTTGCATTACAGAAAAAAAAAAATATATATATCAAAATACATAAACCAATCTCATAACAAAACAAACCAAAAAACCACAAACCATGAACAAAGCAAAGAACTAAAAGTCCACCCCAAATTACACAAGCAAACCATTAACCAACGAAAAAAAAATCTGGCCAGAGTGCAAAAGTAAGGAAATAAATCAAACATACAAAAAAATCATCTTGAAATATTCAGTTCAACTCCACTGTGGAGAATGTATGAATGAGAAATTGGAAATGGTCAGCTTAGAATTGAAATTAAGAGAACATTACATTCTCGATTTTACCAACTCATTTACGCAACATTTAGATTTTCCTATTTTGCTATAGTATGACTGTCTTCTCAGTAAACTGACCTTGAAAAGCAGACTACTGTGCTACTTAAAAGGAGCTTGTATACAAATCTTCTGTTCCCTCCTCACAGTTACAAAATCTAATAACTTTGAATGTTGTATTGCAATTCCAAAATACAGGATCATTGTTTCTGTAAAAGCCTTTCAGTTATCCAAAAACATAGTTGTTTCACAGTGTGTGAAAATTAAGTTTCAAGTCAGAAACAAAATTTTTTTAGGGCAGTTTTTGTATAAATATCATCATTAAAATGCATTAAAACATGATGTAAACTCATTCTTGTAACCACTAATTTATTTTGCTGGAACCACTTAAAATTCCTTAAAATGACCTTATTAACCATAACTTTCTAACAATATTTAAGTATATTAAAAGTACTTTATCTGTAGACTACCACTGCATATTCTAGAAGTGCTGTTACCTCATGCAAACTTCCTGTCCTTTTGAAAAAGAATACCAAACTAAAAAATAAGTGCAAAGTAAATATAAGTCTGCAAACTGCAAATAAAAGGGCCTTTTAAGTTGATTTTTCCAGTTTCTCCAACAGTTGGAAGCTTTGTGTAGCCAGAAATCAGAAAAAAAGCAGATGCCATTAGCAGCAATGGATATAATATCTAGAAAGAACCAATCCTTAGGAAGACATTGCTTTGAAAATTACTTACATTACTCACCTAACGGTTTCTAGGCAGATCTTTGTTTTACAGCTTCATAAATTATTTTGCCTTTTCCCCCCCAAAATGCCTGGATTGGTCTACATACCTTTAAACAGGATTTCATACAATTAATTCTGGTGGATCTCTGAAATAGCCCCAATGTGGAATACTTATTACAGTGTACTAAAGATTCCTTTCAAAGATCTTCACTCTTCTGAAATGAAATCTTGTCTCTAAAACATATACATGATGCAACTTGGTGATTGCATTAGTGGTAGATTTAAACATATTTATTTATATATACTTATGGCATACCTACTATTAAAAAGACTGAGTTGGAAAAATACAGGCTGTATTGTATGCTACTTCAGAGTTGGGATTTCTAAACTGTTGCAGTGAGGCTTTTACAGTCATTCTATATGAACTTCTCCACAGCTGTTTAGAACCTCTTGCCCCTTTTTTAATAAATACTGAATATTTATAATTAATTTCCCACATCACCAGCTGAACAGGCAGCCTCTACTAAGGAACATAGCTCTGGTGCTTAAGTTGCTGGTTAGTCTACAGGATCCCTAAGCAGCTTAAGAATATGTTTTCCCTCACCTACCTGGCTGAGGAGTGGTAAGGGAATCAGGTTAACATGCTGGCAGGAATTTACCAAGTGCAAGGGTAGGACCCTGAAGCTGCTGTGAAAATATTTCTAAGGGGTTTTAGAGCTGTGGATAGGATCTGGACTTACTGCAGCATGTGTTTCTGCCCGTAATTAAAGGGAAAGAGCAATCTTCAATAATAAAGTAATTTAGTAACACCAAAATGGATATTGAAGGCAAAATCGGTCCCTGAAGCCACCAGAGAACCAGAACACATTAAAAATGCCAGGTATTACTAGCTCTGCTTCCAGTAACTACTGCCCCAAATTTATTTTTCCTCCCAAGTTTCTCTAGAGAATAACACACCTAGAAGTGAAGCAAAATGATCACATCAACTCTTATACCTTAGTGTTTGCAGTGTGTCTGTTCAGAGTCTGGTCTACACAGCAAAGACAATGCTTTAGACATCTTGAAGATTCTGTGTTAAAAAAAGCTTACGTAAAGAACCAAGCAACTTCCCTGTAGATAACGTCTGCTCAGAAACCTTCTCTAGTGATCACTCTATAGTCTGCAGTAAATAATTACTGCATTTTTGGTTCTATGAAAAATAATTTTAGATAATTTCTTTATAATGGGAATTAATCAGGCAGTTTAAAATGTTTTTAATAAGCAATTAAACTACCTTTAGTATTTAAAATCTGAAAAATTATGCACTGGGCAGTACTTAAGAGGGTTCATAACCTCCACTTCACTCTCACTTGAGGAATTACGCAAAACTTACTGGAGTGTGTGGGTGGAAGTGTATTTCCCTATGTTTCTAGTGTAAGAATCCTGCTTTGAAAAAAAAATTAACAAGTGGTATTTGCTGATGCAAAATGCAAAGAAACTAAAAAACTTCCTAATAAAAAAATATTCAGGAATTTTCTTGCAATCTGATTTGCATTAATGGTTTTAAAGGCATTGCATACAAAGAGTGATTCTGTTCCACAAGTGCAGAAGAGCTGAAAAATACATTCTTTTCAAATTTAAAGCGAAAAAAAAAACCTAACAAAACAAAACAAACAAAAAAACCCCCACATTTTCTTTAAATGATCTCAAGCATCTGAGGAATGGCTCTCAGCATAGCTACTCAGAAACTAAAATAAAAGAGATAAATTTGAATAAAATACTGTATTTCCTACACATTAGATAAATGCATCCAGTTATGCTGCATGAAAAAGAAATTTTCTAATTTTGAAGAAGTCAAAACTTGTCAGTTATAGGAGGAACTGGGGGAGAACATAAATACCTCCTGAACAACCTGTTACAATACTCCTTAGGAGATGTCAGACAGCACAATCGCTTACATTCTTGTGTGATCAGGGGTCTGCAGGATCTCAAGTTCTATCCATGAAAACTTATTTAGGACTGTAAGTGCTGTACATGTTTAAGAGCTTTGGATTCTTGTTCAGCTCTGTTTTCAGGATTTTTAAATAATTGGCACAAACACAGTGATTGCAAACATTTTTCATTTGAATCATCAAATGAAGTGCAAATATTGAAAGCAAGGACAAATACCAGTTTCCTCCTGCACCAAGGATGACCTTCACAACTAGATGACAACAATAATGCTCTAGTCTAGGACTGTGGAATGCCAGGCCAAGGCCAATTGCATGAGGTTCAATAAGGCAAGGCGCCAGACCCTGACCACATGTAGGGATCAAATATTGAGCAGCTTTTCCAAGTAACATATACCACAAAAAACCTCACTTCACTAAAAATTTTGAAGTCCATCGCTCTTGTCTTCCTTTTCAAAAGAAAAGGGGAAACCAGTTTTTGCACAATATTTTGGCTTTCAGTTACTGTAAATCAATCTTCAATGCCACAGCTTATTGTTCAATCATCTGCTACAGCTATGCATGAGTTTCTTTCATTATCCAGCTTACAAGTTCAAATAAAAAAACCCAACTAATGAACAAAAAACCCCAAGCCCAGTATTTTGAACCAGATTACTATTCACTGTTAAAACACAGTGCTGAACACAGGGATGACTCTATGGCAGTTTAAGGAGTGCAAAAGCTGCAGCAGTTCCATCCTACACTTTCTTCCTTTGCATTAAGCCTTGTGGGCTCATAAGGGCATGATATTTCAGCACAGCAATTACAAACAGGAATAATAAAATAAATAATTAATTTGAAAATATGCTTAGCATGGCTTTTAAGGTACCTGTCAACTCAGTGCCATAAAGCAACTAAGGCTAAGCACAGGAGCAGAAAAACATTTATAGATGACACACACAACTCCCATTCATCTCTGGTTAAAAGACTAAAGGCAGACAGCAGTCAAAGGATTCCTGGAACAGTAGTTACAAAGGAAATACAGATCCATTGCTAATACAACAGGACAGGTATGAGTTTCAGTAGAATAGCATGAAACATTTGGGAAGAGGGGGAAGGATTTTTCAAACTAACTTCACCACTAGCCACCCCCTGCTCCCTACAAAAAAAAAAAAAAAAAAAAGAAAAAAAAAATGCACTAGGCAGACTCACAGCCTACAGTCAAAGCATAAAAACTGACGTTGAAGCAGAAACTGTTTAACGTCTGTAACTTCTGAAGTGGACTTCAGTTAATGATGAGGTAACTAGAAATTTTTTCATACATTCTTTTTTAGAATTGAAGACAACACTGTAAAAGCAGTTGAAAGATGACAGGGAACACAGGTATTCAGTAGCATTGCAGTAATCCATTTTTGTGGTAAACATTTTTGAGGACAAGTTCACCTGTCATGCTTAACTGCTGGGATTGAGCAAGCAGAAGGCTAGCATTAATAAGAGGGGCAAAAGATCAGATAGAATTTGGGAAATGAGGGACTTTAGGAATTTGGGCTACCTAGGTTCACATGCTGATTTTAGCTGGGGTAGGGTTAATTTTCTTCACGGTATTAGTATGGACCTAGGCTTTGGATTTGTCCTGAAAACACTGTCACTAAAAAATAAATGTTTTTGTTATTACTGAGAGATGCTTACAGAGTGTCAACATCTTTTCTGATTTTTGCATCACCCCACCAGTGAGAAGACTAAGGGTACACAAGACGTTGTGAGAGGACAGCACCGGGACATCTGACTTACCCTGTCCAAGGTATGTTCTATACTCTCTGACCTCATGCTCAGCATATGAAGGTCCAAAAGGAGGAAAGGGGGACATTTGGAATTATGGCATTTGCCTTCCCAAGTCATTGTTATGCATGGTGAAGCCCTGCTTTCCTGGGGATGGCTGAACAGCTGCCTGCCCATGGGAAGGGCTTAATGAATGCTTTGTTCTGGTTTTCTTGTGTGAGCAGATTTTGCTTTCCCTATTAAACTGTCTTTATCTCAAACCACTTGTTCTCACTTTTCTGATTCTACTCCAATTTCCCCTCCCATCATGGTGAGGCAGAGGAATGTAAAAGCAGATGGGTGGTGCTTAGTCGTCAGCTGGAATTAAACCGCAGGTTCAGCTCACAAAACACTTTTCAACTCCGGCCTCTCCATTAAGTAATACTGAGGGCAGGTAAATAAGAATTTAAATTTGCATTACCTAGAAACCAGGGTTTTTTTGTTTTCTTCTTTTTTCCTCAAGGCATCTTCCACTTTTTATGGTGTATTTTTAAGTTGATATTCAACTACCTTCCAGCTTGAAGGAAGGTTTGACTCAATAAAAATAATAATTTGAGATATTACTCCCTACAGCAAGAAGTCAAAAAAAAAAAATTGTTGTAGAAGGTGCCATAAAACTTCAGCTATCTGTAAACCACGGGTTAGATTAAAACAGTCTTAAAAAATTTCCTGCTAAATATTTTCCAGTTGAATGGAATTAATGTGCATTGTGAACAATTTATAAAAAAAGCAAGCTTTAGAAAGTGTTAAAGTGACTTCTGAAAACAGACAAAGTCAGTGCAAACTGGTAAGGGAGAAAACTAGAGAAGCAGAAAATTCAAAGCTTTATTTTGTGGTTATAGACTTTAGAACAAGCAAAACAATCAACTCTTCTCTAAAAACAAGCTTCCTGCTTTTCATATGGGTTGCACTGACAGCTGGGGTAAAAAGAGTTGTTTTAATTAAAACTCCACTCTAGGGAAGATCTTGGAGAACCAGCATCTGTACCTGGCCTGATGAATCTCCAGTAAACAAACAGACGGGGGTTTAGCACAAGCATCAGTATTTTAGAGGATTACAAAAAGCAATTTTGCTGGCATTTCTGAACACTCTGAATATAAAGCAGATGTAGCTTTGTTAGAAATAGTGCTAAAATGTAATATTTCAGGAAAAACAAATGCAACTGAAGTAAAAGCTGCCTTATCTGTGTATTTGTTGAAAACATCTTGAATTACATGGATATAGTATATTAATCTCTATCGCCTAACACACTTTGCACTAATCTGGCTCATACCAACATCAGGTTTAATACACACGATAAAAGAAAAAAAAAAATCTGAAGACATTTTCCCAAGGGTGAAACAATAATTTGGAAACAATAGCCCTTTTTGTCAGCTTGGAGTACTTCTATATAAGAGTCAGCATTTATTGAAAAAACTCTCCAGATAAGGCAATAATGATAGCTGCATTAAAAAAGAAAGAAGTCCAAACCACAGCAACAAAAACAAACAACAACAACCAAACCCAAACAAAAAGACAAAAACCCACCACAAAAAGACCACCAAAGAGAACATACACATGTATTTAAACACATGCTTAAAAGGTATATTTGAAAGAGAATCTGGGAGAGCAATGGGCTAAGAGTCAGAGATTTGACTACTACTATCAGATAACTTCATATACTACACAATTAGTAATTTTAATTAGGACATTCAAGTATTTACCTCTTTTTCTACTCTGTTCCGAGCTACTGATAGTAATACTGATATCTTAAAACTTTGCATTTTTAATATGGTTCATTTCATAATTCTCACACTTGGAAATTATGAGAGGCTGGACTTCTAGTCAATATTTACATCCCTCTGCATTGTCACAACTGAGGATTTTTCTTAGGAAAAAACCAACCTATATTATAAAATATCTTCCACCATTAAGAACTACAGCAAATATACAGGTAAGGACCTTGATAACACACACTGACCAATACAGATAAACACAATGCTTCTCTCAAGAGACTCAAGGCTTTATGCATCAAATCCGATTACAGGATCTGAGTTTGAACATACGAAAACATTGCAGAGTAGTATTTTCAGGTTCCCGAAGAGAAACCAACTGTCATAATACACAGACAGTAGAAGGCAGAATACCCTAATAGTACAGAAATGTCAGAGCACATTTAGTATCCAAACAAAAGGCCTGTTTGTTTTAAATTTAAAACCACAATCTGTCAAGATAGCATTACTAGTAAAGAACCAAATGTAAGAGTAAAGAGTAACATAGTATTTTGAACATGCATTATTTCAAATACTCACCACCCCTGTGTATTCAGCACCAGCAAAAAAAAAAAAATATAGCAAAACATACAAGAAAAATATTTGATTAAAATTCTATATATCTGTTCGCTCTGCTACTAATATAGAACTCAGGAGGAATACTGCTTTCTTTAATAATGTTCCTACCAATATAGCCTGTATTAGGCTAAACCACAATGTAAGCAATACCAAGTGCTTAAAATTCCACATAAATATGTCAAAAGATTAGGGATGATCAAGTTCTGAAATTACAGTCAGCATATATTTGATACGAAGACCTACAGATGCAAGTTTGCAATACCTTCAAACACCACATCTAACATAGTTACTGTTTAAAACACAGCAAAGAATGCTGACATCTGTCTACTGTACAAATGAATTACACAAGTACATGCAAAATAAAATTTTATCTTGGTTATATTAGAACTTGTTTGAAACAGGTACAATGGAATAAGACTCTAAAAGTTGCAGGTGGAAGCATGTAGATATGCTTGCAACATATCAGAGTCTTCATATTTTTCCCACTGATTGATGCTGCAAAAGATGAAGCAAATAGCTTCATTATGTTGAATACCACTGAATCTCAAAGTTCAGAGTAAATATTGTTAGAATCAGGAAGCAAGACTCATTGATGCATGCTGCTTTGACATATATTTTATTTCTCCCATTCTTTCATAAATGCACACATGAGACATTTATGTATATATGTTTGCTCGCTGCAATGGTATTACAACAAAGAAATGGACAAAATCCTTTTCACAGTTAATGTCAAACATTTGTGTCCATGATTTTTCCATGTACTTGCTTCTTAAATAATTTTTTTTTATTTATTACCTTTGGTTCAGGGGAAGCCTTTTTTTGTCTTTTAACAGTGTATTTTCCTCTTGTTTCTAAGGGTATTAACCACTTTGCAAGGTATTCAAGATCACTTATTTAAGGGTACCCTGGCTTTGGAATGGAGGCATTGCAATGAAAAAAAAAGTCATCCTAGAGTTCTGTGCATATAACTTTGGTAGACAGTATTTTTTCTAATATATAAAAAACCACCTGCCACTGAAAGTGTGTCCTCACTCTATAAATTTATGCCCTCTAGCACAAACTGGAAGAATATAACCCTGATATTTACTGTAGGTCTTTTAACCAAAGAGCATGTTACAGACCTTTAAGATGACAACCTCTAATTTTCTCAGCAAGAGATAATGGGTTTCTGAAAATAAATTCCTGTTTAATTCACAGTTTGCCAATAAAAAAAAAAAAATCAACTGCTCATAACATGAAATAAAAACCCAAAAAAGAGTATTGAAGTTATCATCAACTTTACACCACAGTTTTTGGAAGCTCCCGTACTTCATCATGAAACCTTAACACTGGCAATTTTAAAGATGACTCTTGCTTTGACCCTGAGATTAGCTCAGGTGGTCAGAGCATGGTGCTAATAATGCCCAGGGTTTGTGGGTTCTAACCTTGTACAAGCCAGTCACTTGAGTTGGACTCAGCAGGTCCCAACTCAGAATATTCTGCAAATCAGTATAATTTGCACTTCACAAAATACACTAGGGAAATGAGAAATACATGTACTAGTATTGCACCTTTTAGTCAAACTGTAGCAGTTCCTATTCCAGATAGATAAAATGGATACTGATACCTTTCCAACGTTTAACCAAGTGAAAATATCTGGACCTGTCACATAAAATACAAACACTCTACTTCTGCCAAAGCACCGTTACAGATAATATATGAATTTTGGTTAAAGTAAGTTAAGCAAAATGCAGCTGATATTCAATGATTATAAATAAGAATGAAATAAATTTAGGTAGTGAGAGAGAAAAAAATGCAGTGATTTTATGATTTGCATGATTACCAATGCTAAAGTACATAAAAGATGATAAAAATGGAGTCTCAAACAATAGAAGAAAATTAATTTCTACGTACTGGTGTGTGTGTCTGTATACATCCACTGTGCACATGCATGGGTGTATGCAAGTGCATTTAATGCCTGCTTATAATTTGATAGTACTTGGATGTTTTGTTCCTTTTTCAGTCAAGGAGAATTGAAAGCAAGAGCACCAAGATAATGAAAATGACTGCTAGAAGGCTGCAGAACTCAGTCTCTGTAATTTCCACTGGACATTCAGGAGGTCTCATAACTGTTCAATTCCCCATTTGCTGCCATTCTTCATACACCCCTGTCCCCCAAATTAGAAGAAAGTGAACCATGGAGAGAAAAAGATTAAACTGCAAGTAAACCATGGTTATGCTACAGAGGAAAGCAAAAAGTGGAAAAATTACAGAGACCTGATTTCATTCTGGGACCTTTTCTTGGGAAAAAAAAAAAAAGGAAAAAAAAAAAAGGAGGAGGGACTGTGGAGGGGATGATGTGGGGATATAATGTTATTAAAGCTGAAAGCATATCTGATGTCTCAGAAGTGCTAGGGAGAGATGGAGAAAATAAAGCTCTTCATCATCTCCAAGATCTGGACATCACTTCCTACAATCATGTTGTACTCACAAGAAATTATAAATGCAGATTTTAATAGCACTTTCCATAGAACAATGCTATACTCATGGGCTCACCGCACATAATATTTGCTTTGACAAATCCTCTTTACAGCATTTACTTAGTCATCACTACTAGTTTCTTTGTATACAACTTCTGAAGCAAAACTCTTCACCATTCAGTAAATTACACTGCTACCTGAGAAAAACAAGGCTGGTAATGTTTGATTCAATTTGATGTTCTAAAAATCACTCAGTCTGACATGTTGTACAGGTGTGTATCATTTCAGATAGAAAACACAACACTGCATTACAGCTGTAATGTTGTCTACAACACAAGCAGAAATAAATTGAGTGTAAACAGAAGGGAAAGCATACTGTCCTTTAGATCAACCATAATAAATCCCAGCCAAAGGTACGCATTTTCCATTAACTGATTTTCACGGTATTATCCAAGCACTGTTATGCTACATTGATAGAAAAAATAATATTTTTCAACATAAAAGTTGCCTATTCCCAAGAGTTCATTAGTAATAGAGGGAACCCAACAGTTCCAGAGTATTAATTTCCAAACTCTACTGAAATCAATGACCATACTTTCGTTCTTATGTTTACCCATCTTTTTTGTGACTATGCACATATGGCATGTATGTAAAGTGGACTGGTGGGATGAATATAGAAAGAGCACAGGATAAAAAGCAGTGAATTACAAAGAACACCAGACACCAGTCACTCTGTCCCACTCACGTTTCCAGAATGTTATGTTATGTTATCCCCATGCTTTTATACCATGTATGTATGTACGCAAGCGCCTGAAGTGCTGAAGGTCTTTTGCAAAGATCTATGCTCATCCTGCCTACACCTAGCCAGGAGGCAAAAAAGTCAAGAAAGTGTGTTCTCAAGCTACAGTTCCATAACCATTAATATTTGATCTGTGCACAGCAATACAGATTTGATTTGTATTAGACATGAGAACATAACCGCATTTTCCCCTCAAATTAGATGGTGCAGACAATACAGCCTCTGTGATAGCTTTATGCTCTACAGTGGTTACATGACAGCTATAGTAGAACAGATAATAGTCAATCTGGCATAAAGCCTGACAATAATGTTGAGTTGTCAAAATTCCCAGAAAACTGTTGAGTTAGCAGAGTATGTTTGTACTGGATCATTGCTTACCATCATGTAGCTGCAACGTTCTTGATTAGAATCAGGAGCCCTAAAGCCAGATTCAGTCTGCTGTTGAACTGTGGCCTGGGAACAGCTTATCCCACCCAGCTGGAGCGCAGGGCTAAGCTGTGGCTTGCTTGGGTGAGGCTTTTTTTTCTGCCTGCCATACACTGAGACCAAATCCCACAGAAAACCAAGGCTTTAACAGAAGGAATGACTTACTTCTTCTAGCTCTTAATTTGTGCTAACAGAAAGCATGTTTCAGGTAATTTCACAGGTAAAGAGTATATAGAATTGTTTTACTGCTTGGTTTTCCTGAGCTACAGCAATGTACCTAATTTAGCCTGAATATTTAGCTCTGCAGAAACTTAGGCTAAGAAAGCCGTAAACAAATTAACATTTATTACACCCCACAAAACAGTTGCTTTTCATGACACTAACTACCGGTGTGCTTTATCAAAAAGGAAGATACCCTTTCCTTTTTAAATGTCACAGATCCTACAGCTAGCCCTGAGAATTCTTTTTTAAAATTCCATAGATTCACACACAAAGCTGTGAATAAGCTTATCTTACATATACTAGAAAGAAATGTCAATTTTTTATAGCACTTCATTTCAAAAGTACAAATGCTTTCAAAGGGTAGGAGCAGAGATGATCTGAGTAATTTGATTATATTTCAGGTAGTATACATGGGCTTTAAATCAGTACCAAAATAGAGACTAAACCAAGTCCCAGCCAGCCAAAGGCCCTAGTTCAGTTAAAATGTAACATAATTCATCTGAGAACCATGGATTAAAGGAATAATATCACAATGAGAAACTAAATTTTGTCTTTTCAAGGTGTAATTTTTTTTTTTTGAGGGAGTTAAATTTTGCAGCAAAACAGGATCACATTACCCCAATTACAGTACTTAGCTATTACATTTAGAATAGGCATACTTTTGCACATACTTTTGTGCCCACACATGGAGTGGGAAGCCTGGGACAAAGCAACCATAAAGTAAGAGCAGTTTCTTAATACAATAAATTTTCCACTAGTCATTTTAAAGGACATGATCCCAATTTGGAATTGGTACATTTTTTCCCGAAATACACTTATCGACTCACATTTAACTTGCTTCTGTTTTTGATACCAATACTCTGTTCTGGTGGCTGAAACAGCTCCCAGAATCACTTTTATTTTGTGAGCAATTACTAGTATTCCCTGTGATACTAACACCATGCAAGGTCCCAGAATAATTAATTCCCCCTGAGGCAAAGTCCCTACCTGCTATGGCCAGTGTATTCAAAAAAACCTTTCCATGAATTTTGAGAACTGCAGGTTGAATTCATGTGTTGCCATGCAGCACTTTTGACAAGCAACACTCTTGGGAACATCCCAATCTCCCTAAAAGAGCAGGTTACCTACAACAAAGTAGGGAAAGGGCAGTTTCATAATAAAGGACTCCAGATAGAGGTTGAAGCTTCAATGAAAACCTTGTATTTCCTCAAACTTATCAACAGTTGAAAGGAAGTAGATAGTAATGGTGTTTTACACAATTTGTTTGCAAACAAACACAGAGCAGAAGTGATTTTCCCAAAGCAAGACTGACAGCAAAGCTCAAGAACCTAATCAAACACCATTAGTTTCACAGCATAACAAGAAATGTTAGTTCAAACTTGTCAGACATTTCTGACCAAATGTATTCTGAAATTCACTTTTCTGTCCAATAGAAATCTCTCTCAGGCACATCCACACCTACTACAGCAGGTTAAACCTTGGAGCTCATTAAGCTGTTATGGTTTGATTATGTGTGGTACATACAGATCCAAGTCTCTAAAACCAGATTACTATTATATACTTATCTTTAAGGTGAATCAGTATTTATTATATTTGACTAGGGAAAGTGAAAAATTGAGGAGAAAGGAAAAAAAAAGAAAAAGCCTTCACACAACTGCATTTGAAATACTGCAAAGACCAATCCCAGCAGTCAGAAGAATGACAGTTTTAAGGAATAATGTTGTATGTCTAGACAGACTCCACTGCACATGAAGCGGAAATAGTCATTAGCACAGAGGTTGAGGCAGACCTCTGTTTAGCATAACCTCCGATAATGTCAACTAAATTTAATTTCTTTTCAATTTAAGACTTCTCCCTGTCCCCCCTCCTCCTGTTGATAACACATGGTATAGAAGAAGTTTATACTGTTACAGCAATAAAGTGACCCCATTCTCTTATGAGAAGTCTGAAGCAACTTGTATGAGTACGTACGCATCACCAGCAACCCTCCTATATTAAAATATTTTCTGTGCTTGTTACTTCTCTTAAATTCTTTATTTTTAGACTCAGTCTTCACGTTGACAAAATCCTTAAATATAAAAGCTGCTCTGCAGAAAGTCTGGCACAATAGCTTTAAGATGGAAAGAGCTGCATTCATCTCTACATAATGAGCCTATTTCACCTACACACTTAAAGACGTGTCAGCATTATTAACTATTTAGTTCATCATCAAAAAGCACAATCAACAAGGTACTTACAAATTTTATTTTGCAAAAATTTATGCTTTTACATATGATAGTAATATTAAGAACTATATGGATGTAGATTAATGACTAATGAAATTATAAGCAATTGAATATATGAAAAGCATGAAAATACTCTTTAACAGATATTTCTACAGAACTTACTCTGTTGTCAGAAAGAGAGAATCAGCCTAACACACTTTCTGCATAGCTAAGTTACAAAAATTAGTTCTTATTGTTCCCTTAATTTTGAAAAGTAATGAGCCCTAACTTGAGCTCCTAATGTTTGATAATGCAGTCTGTGTCTTTTATAACAATCTGCATGTGAATCACTTAAAAATATTCAGCTTCATTTAACATGACAGCTGAATAATTTACGTGCTGATTGTTCTCAGCTTGAATACTAGGAATTTAGTAGTACCTCCATGGTCCTACTTACCTGTTCTTACTTTAACAAGCTTAAGACAAAACATATTTTAGTCCCATTTAGTGGAATCAGTTTCAAAGTACAATTAAATTTTAAGAAAGTTACTAGAAATCTGCCCGATCTATTCAGTGAAACAAATAAGGAGAGCATTTTAATGAAGAGAATTCCCAAGCTTACCTTGGCTTGCAAAGGATCACAAATTTTAACATATAATATGGTCCTACAAGCTTTGTATCTATTTCCAAAAAAATCCTACTTTGTGTAATAACTGATTTCAGTATGCTGAGTCTACTTTCGTATCAGAGAACAGAACCTCTGAAAATTTTAATCACTTGATATGAAATACTGCATATCCTGTATTTTTTCAGTGCAATCTCTGTAACGGACAAGACTACTCTCCTGTAAATCCCAGAGGTTTTCAAGCAACAGGGCTGCTGCATAGCTGAAAGGTTTAAGTGGAAGAGGAAACCTCTGGGTTGGGTGAAGATATCCACCACAAGTCTTCAAGTAATATACCCCAAGTAGTAATCTGTAATAATATACTCTGAAGTCCCCTCAGGAGTGAAAAAGTGAACTGGAGACACCAAAGACTTCAGTGACTTTGGAACTGTGATGGATAGAAGATCAGTGGTAGAGCTGCTACACAGAGAGACTGAATAAAACTTTATCATTATTTTTCCTTCATTTCAAATTGACCAGGTTGCAACACTGCCATATCCATCTCCAGCCATTAAGACAGTCGTGGCCAGAGAAGATAATTGACTTGTTGGAAGAGAAAGCCAGTCTCTGCTAGAAAAGCTGTGATTCTTTACATAGCTTCTTTAAATGGATTCTTCTGCGAAACTGCTCTGATGTAATACTTTTTTTAGTTCGTGGAGGAGAGTTTTTTTAACCAGTTCCTTATGTATCCCTTACAGCCTTTAGAAACAAGTTGCAGAATCCTAGAATCAGCACTTCCCCTCCTCATCCTATAGATGAGGGACCTATAGATCCCATTTTCAGAGTTTACTGGACATAAAGAAGAATAGAGAATGAATGCAAGAAAGAGAAAACTAATACTATACACAAAATAGTAAATTCTAATACTTTTTTTTGTCATGCAAGCTTGGAATCTTTTGAGACAACAAAAAAGTTAAAGTCTCGTATATGAAACAAGTCAGAAATAGAAGGAAGAAGTCTAATTTATCTATACTTATAAATCTTTCCTTAAAAAGGATCACTTCAGCATAAGAACTATGAAGAGCAATACAACTCCTTGGGGAATTTTTGTGAAATAATTTAAAACTGAGACAGCAATTATTTATGAATATGTGCCTCGTTGGTCCTTGAATCATTTCTACTAGTATATATAGTTAACCTTAGGTTCCCAGAATACTTAGTCTGATACAGAAAAAAGCTCTACTCCCATGAGAAGCAAACCTGCACTATATTACACCACTTAGTTTTCTCATCTAAATGTAGTTTTGAATAGTTCTGGAAAACATTTCTTTTCATGCCTCTTTGAATATGCTACATTGCAAGACATGCTTCAAAGTATAGTAGAGTGAAATGATTGTTGAAAATCCTTGAATGTGTCAAACAATATTACAAAAGGATGCACTCATTTAATCTTGTATAATAAACATGAACATGGGAGTGCACAAGCACAGAATATAGATGATTTTTAAAGCTTAAACCTCAAGAAAAGTGTTTTCCTGATTTTAGAGGAAAATACTATAACTCAGATTAGTAACCTAGAACAAAATATAATTTTAAAAAAATACCTGAAGTACAAAGCATCTGGAAGAAATTTATGTTGTATTTCTACTAATAATCTTTATAATACTTGCCTTACTCTATAATAGGTTAAAACATTTCTCTCTTTTGTTACAGGTACAGGTATCTGATTTTGCAACTTGCCTGCCACTAAACAATACCATATATCCTATTATAGTTTTCTTCAAGTACTAGAGCCCCAGGCAGCCTGGAGATTTGAAATGATTTTAAAGAAACTCAATTCAAGTTTTAATCATTATTTTGCTTCCAACTTGACTTTAAGTAAAAGCTACATGTAGACAGTAGAAACAAATAACTTTTGTAGTTTCACAGTTTTGAGTAAACTAGAAGTCTATGTACATGGAAGAAACAAATTTGTTTTGGGGAATTATCCTTTGTGCATGTCTTCTACAAAAATCTAACTAATTAAATAAAATGTGTTTAAATGCTGACATTTCTTTCATCACAAATCCCTGAATTAATACACTAGATTTTTCATAAGTATAAATCTAGTGTTTTTGCAGTGCAAAATGTAACAAATCTGGGAGCACGGACATATACCCAGAAACATTTCAATAGGGGTTCAAGTCACAGCTGAAGCACCATTTAAGAAAATTTTGCTGGTTGAGCCTCCACGATCATGTAAGCTGATGCTATAACTAGGACTGGACAACACCAGCTAAAAGAATAAGTATGAAAATGATGACAAGCCACATTTAAGAGATAACTGCTACCAGAGATGCGTCCCCTTCAGATTCTACTATCACCTCAAGATTCTTTATCTGTATAAAGCCACTGCCTTGCCAAACCATAATGCCACCTTGTTTACCATAAGGACCAAGAAACAGATTGCCCTATACATCACTTGAAAGCCTAGGCATTTCCACTTAAAGTATCAAAAACACATTCACAATATTTTAGTGACAACTTTGGAAAAAGGCCTACATTTGCTGTATTGCAAACATCACCCTCATAAACAGGTTTTAGATCAGAGATGTACACATGATCAATTTTCATGTTCAGCACACCAATTGACCAGTAAGATAGATGAAACAAAGATAACTCCAGTGGATGTGTAATGGAACTTGTAAGAGTTCAAATACCAAATACCCACATATTACTTTTCACTTTATCTGAAAATGACTCATTTATTTCTGCAGTAAGTGGGGTATGTTTGTTTAGGCTTTTTTTCCCAGTAAGCCTGTAAATCTTTTAAACTGGATGATAAATTCCAAGTGAACATTTCATTCAGCATAAAATCAGAAGACTGTCAAAATGAAGCATTTTCTCCATATTTGCAAAAGAAAAGCTGAGCTGTTTGCTAATCTTTTCCCTTTCCTCTAAACTTTACCAGCACAGGATAAAATCACTCTATGACAGTGACCTCATATTTCAGTAGGCTTCATTTTTAGCTTAGCTCGTTATGTAGAGAACCTAGAGTATATTTTTGTTTTTTAATTGCATCAGTGGAGCTTAGTTAAACTTGGACATTAAAACTGTCATCCTCAGACAACAAAGAAATCTTTTGTAAAGAAATCTTTCCCATTTAATGTTTTGCTAAGCAGGGAAACAGGTAAGAGTGCCTCAATTATCCACTTTTTACATTAATCCTCCACAGAATTCCAGATACTTGGGGTGAAAATCCTACCTTTTAGCAACATCTTTGTCTCCTGAGACCTTTTCCCTCTGCCTGACAATTAGCTTTTCCCTCACTGAAGCTGAAGTAGTTTTATGTTCTTTGTAACTCCTATTGTTTTGCATTGGGAGTTTGTTAGCTTTTCCACTGGGATATTATTTTTAAGTTATTTGGTATACATGGATCTTCGTCAACTCAGAAAGACCTTATTAGTCAACATACAAAATATTGAAAGTTCATGGATATGAAGTAAACAGCTATACCATAAAATCATATAATAGGCATTACATTGCTGATCTCTCACAGACTGTGAAGTATTTGGTAGGAAATGGGCTGTTGTGGATCCCTTTGTATGAAGAGAAAGTAACAAAAGGGGGAAACTTCGTCTATTTAACCTGTTCTATGAAGTTTAAAAATCACATACCAGAGGTCACATAAATTTCCATTCAGACAATTATCAAAAGACAATTTTATACAGCATACTTTCACTTCATGCTCTGGGTAAATGTTGATGCAGTAATTTATGTAGTTGCAAAAGTTAAAAATTTGTGTCCCCAGAGTGCTGAAAGACAAATCGGCACAGTCTGAACAGACCATCTTACAGTGAGTTCAGCCTAGTTTACCATAATTACAGTAAGTGACAGTGGCAGAAATATTGTAAAAATAAAACTCAATTTGATGTTCAGCAAAAACTGCTGTTCCTCTACATATATTTTAGAAGACTGTCAGCATTCTGTCGTCTACTTTTCTAACGGTCTTAAGACACATTTCTTAGCTCTAAAACCAAAATGCAAAGAGGCAAAACAGATTTAACACATTTGGAAGTTATGTGTATTAATAAACAATGTATTGTAAAGATAACCTAGTATCTAGTGTAGCCTCTGAAGAAGTTTTCAGGCAAATTATAAACCATTACTAAACTAAACACATACTGCTGCAAGGTAATCCCAAATACTGCATTAACTGTTAGAAAAGGCAGACTGCCTGATGTAAACCACTGTCAATATAAAAAACATACCAGTAATTATGGAATGTTCTAGAAATAATTTTTAGTGTGCTAAAAACTTTAAGTTAATAAGAAAAAGAAAAAAAAATACTTCTTGAATTAGGTCAGCTAAAACTGTAATGCTTTTGGAAAATATAGGTGTACTTGGTTTGCAATTTACATTCATGTGTAGATATTCACATTAACGTTCATTGATATCTGCATGCACAAGCTGTTGATAAGCAGCATCTTATGAAAAACTCCATTACTTGTGGACAAAATTCAGTACCACTAACCAGCTCCATAATGCAAGGTCATTCTAATTACCTTCTCCAAACTTTATTCTCCCCTCTGTGGCACTAGCAATCATGAAGACACTTTGAAATGCTGATGCAGCATTATACTGATTTATTTTGAAATATGCTATATTTAATACTAATCACTGGAACTGCATATTGGATATTTGCTGAAGTTACCTTTAAAACTACATACTGTGAACAAGGAAGTCGACCACATGTGAAGGTTTCACAAGCAGTGCTTCCTGTTACTAACACTGGGGAAAGTATCAAATAGTTTCTAAGAAGTCCAGCTACTGAGCTAGTTTTTCAAATGAATAAATAAATAATAAATTAATCAGTTGCTAGTGACTGCTTGTGCTTCCTAGTGAAGTTAAGGACCTCGGTGCAGACCAACTGCAGGCGAAGACACTGCTTTGGACTCCACATCACATGCTTTGTACTATTCAACGTCAAGGCAACCATCTTTTCTGATCCCTTGACTTCATACATTTCTCCATCCATCTGACACATGCTAAAAGGTAAAGTGCACTCCACCAGTTTAAGGCCACCAAAACATTCCCCATTCTGAACAAGGCTGAAAAATGGTAGACTGTTTTGCATATAACTGTTGGCATGCATCAGGGAAAGCACTGTCAGATGATCTGAAGAGATCAAAATCTCAATCTAACTCAACATTGTGGCTAATGGCTGAGCATTAGAAATGACAACTAATACACTGTAGTATGATTCCCATAATTGTCACTCTATAACAAAGGGCTTCCAGAAGGGAAGCAGCATTTTATATACATTTTTACTAGAGCAACCTGAAATAATATTCTTTTGGGTTTTTTTCCAGTGGTAATAGTCATGTGCAGTGAATCAAAGGTCTGCATTGCCCAGCAAATTATCCTCTCCCCCTCCCTGCAATTTGGCCTAAAGTAGATGCCTGGGAAGTAGATATCAGAAAATATATATCATTCTTGCCTCAGTGGTTTCCCAACAGTCATTTTCATTTAGAGCCTTTTCTGATTTTGTAATGTTTTTTGGTTTTGAATTTTGTGTTAATTACCTCACAGCTTGTAGGGCAAAGTTTCTTTTATGCTAATCAGCACATGGTAACAGAAGCAGAAACTGGTATTAATTTCAGATTTTACAGCTAATATTATGAAAGCAATACATTTGTGTCCCATTCAATTTCCCAGCCAGCAGTGACTTTGTTGGTACAACATGTAGCCCTTCCCAAAACAATGTCTTTGGAAAGTTCCCACTGATTTATATGTCCCAGTCTCCCTTTCCATGATAATGGAAGATATTTTATGCTAAACCAGAACAAGTTCATTTGTAATAGCAAATTGCTTTTATATATAAAGCTATGAGTAAGAACATTCAATATATGAATTCACTATTATTTACCTACCTGATTTAGTGACCAGTGCTTTTCTCTCCTGCTGTTTCTCTCTACTGTAACACTAGGTCACTAAAAAAGATTTTTTTATTTGCTATATATAAGATCTGTAGGAGCTTCATTCCACCTTATGTAAAGATAAAAAGCCTTATTATTATATTTCACTTCAGTCTATTTCACACAATTTCCCTGTGGCAGGTAGGAAAAGGTTTCCTTGTTGTTAGAGTTACTGGTCAGCTTTAGACAAGACCTAGACACAGATACCCTCAGAGGCACATTTAAGCTTCAAGCCTGAACCCTCATCTCTTTTGTGAGCAGAAGGGCAGGTGTAAAAACCAAAGCTTATTTGTTCACTTACAGAGTTAGAGAGTTGTCCTCTTAAGACATTTGTCCCTAACTAAGGGGCTGGAATCTAGCCCAAGCCACCTGCAGAAAGCAGTGGCACCACTAGTCAAAAGTGAATTCATCAGAACATCAAAAGATACAGAAGTGTTTACATGGTGGACTACTTTGCTTGTGAAGTGGACCTACTTTCAGTCAAATAAAAAATGAAAAATGCTTACAGAAGAATGAGCTTTAAGAACAATTTATCTCACTCCCTGTCTATTTGAAATAAGTTCAGTTTTAAAGCAAAGAAGAAAAAAAGAGGAAAAAAAGGGTCAAGAGAACCATGTAATCTAGAAGTAACCACACCTGAAATATTTTAACTTACAACATGAACTCTTTTATGATTGCTGAGTGATTTGTAAAAATACATTCTGACTAGACAGGAAGACATTTCATCTCCAACAACTCTCGTATGCCATATCTATCTATCTATCTATCTAGATAGATATACAAAGTACGTTTTATACATGCCAGATGCAGTCCTCAGTGTTTGGTTTACTTTTGCTAGAGTTAACTGAACAAAGTACCAGAGAACTGGGCAAAAATTTTATTCCCATTAGCACATGGACTCAGTTGTCCTACGACTGCTAACACTTTATTCTCTATCCCATTAAAGTTGCAGCAAATGAGCAGCTTTTTGAAGAAAACTATACCAGTGGCTAAACTAATCAAGGTATACATGAAAGTGGTAAACCAGAGGAGAATAAGACAGAAAAGATATTATTACAATTCTGATATTTAGACCAACTGATCTTCTAAGAGTATCTTTTATGCTTTCATTTTCTTTGATCTACCAACAAGCTTTTTGTTTGTTCTTCTAGCTTAATGCATTCTGTGCTAGTTGAAGAGCTTTTACTTACGACTCATTTATGGAAGTAACCCTTGAAAGCATGTTTCCCAGGCAGTCATCATCATTTTGATTACATGCTAACAATGCTTCTTTATGCAAAAGAGGGCTAGACTCCCCAAATCCACAAGCATCATGCACTTATCTCAAAACTCATCTGGTTGAATAGCATGATAGACTCTTTTTCAGTTACTAGTTTACTCATCTATGTGAATTAAGAGTACACCAATTACTTTATGTCTGGAAGTAAAATAAAAAGCGGTCTCAAAAATTACTTAATTTCCTGTAATTTAGGAAGTCTTAATTTAAATATAGCAGATTCTAATTAAGGAATTGGGTTTCTGCAGTCTGGGTCTACCTGTATCAACAGGTTTTTGAACTGTACAAGCACAGTACTGGAATACAGCGGAAAAAAGCACTCTGAAAACATCAGATCATTCAGTTTCCTAATATTTTAGAGATGTAAAAAAGCACATTCATGTCAACACTGTGACTTTCATATTATGACTCTCCATCCTTAAAATAATCTTTGTAATTTCTTATTGGAAACCAATAAGTATTTTTAAAAAAAACAGAAATCCCACAAAAGTTATTTTTTCATGCTTTAACTCAGGATGAGCAAACCAAACAAAAAACCAAAACTTCACAAACAGAACTGGACACACATACACACACACAAAAAAAAAAAAAAAGAAAAAGAAAAAAAGTAACAACAGCCATTAGAATTATCAGAACAGACAGAACTTCAAAACACAGAAGATACAAGATGAAATAAAGCGTACTGAATTATTTTACTAACATATTGCAGTAATGATAAACTGCACTCTTTTTAAAGATGTTTCTATCAAAATTCTGAACTTTAATGTTTCCCTTTCCAGGGAATATAGTTATTTTTCTTATTAATTTTTTTTAAGGTCTTTTACTGATCAAACTTCCAAGAAGGCATCTAAAACCCACTGGTATTTGGAGACTTTTGATCACAGTATAGTCTATTGCTTTCCCTTCATATTTAAATAAAAGGCTACAAATTCAATCAAAACCAACTATTTACAGTCTTGTGTAATATAATGAAAATGCAATATCACATCTGGTAATAAGCCTTCTTCAGTGCATAAGCATGGTCCATCTATAGAGATGCCCAGATAACGGGCTCCCTGCTGCTCTTCATCTCCTTCAAGCCATAGGGTATTTCCACAACGGCAAGAAATATAGCTGAACACAGAAAACACAAATAAAAGCTACCCCTAACCAGCTGAGCACCTCTCAAAACAGCTTTTAAACAACATGTGTTAGAATAGCTGAGCTTTCAGGATAAGGTACACATGGGCCTCTAGATGTAATCAGAATTGGTCTGACTAGTTCCACTATTTATTCACTATCTATTATTTTGGACTATGGGATGGACATTAGAATATGTTCCTGAAAAGTCACCAAAAATACTAATGAATAATAAGTTGTTTTTTTGGTTTTTTTAAACTATTTCTTTATTGGTAGTGAAACAAACATATTTTAGTATTATATTTAGGATAGCAATGGAATCCTCCCTTTTTATCCAATTGATAGAGCTGCAAGTGATTAAACAGAAAATGGATCTTTCTTTGCAAGACCAAATACTGCCTCTTAAGCAAGTACAGCGAACCTTTAAAATTCATTTGCCCCTATGTTGGAACAAAATATCATCTGTACTTCTAGCTGATACTAACTTCTTTGACATTTCTTCACTGCTTACTTGAGAAGCAAATTACATGCATTGGCTCAATAATATCATAGCATGTGAGGGCAAACAGATTGACCAATTAAAGATAGAAGCAGATATCAAGGAAAAAATAAAAACAAAACAAAACAAAACAGTTTACCACAGAGCTTGAAGATGAAAGCCCAATTCTCCCTATTGATTTCTCTAGAAATCAAATCCCAAGTTTTCTTTGGAAGACACTCAACTATTCCTCCAGCCCCAGTCTCATTTCAATTGAACAAACTCAAAAACCCCAAACCTGAGCACCCTCAACATATTTCAAAAAATAGCATCATGTGATGAAGAGCAACCATTTTTCCCCATAGAGACCAGACTGTCATCAGGAAGAAGTTTAAATTTTATGATGATCAGGAGAGATGTAGTTTGCATTTATGTAAACATTTATATAGAACCCTTCAAGTGCTTTCAAGTGTAACAGACCACTAGCAATAAATAAAAAGCTTTAAAAAAAAACCTTATAAAAAGAAATTGACCAAGGAAAGGTTATAAAGCATTTCCTAAAATGCTGCATACTACCCAGCCCAAGATCTTCATTTTACAAATTAAAGCTGATTCTCCCTTCAAGATCACCAACTCTCCCTTTACTTAAAAGAATAGTGAAAAAATTCAACATCTGTGTCAACTTGTATACACACCAAAATTACTGGAGGTAAGTTGATTTGAGAATACTCAGTTTATCTCTTAAAAAATTTAGTTAGATCTCAGTTCACTGTACCACAGCTTGTAGAGGTGGAAGATGCGTATAATTGTTTTTGATAATTCACAGGTAGAGATGAATTTAGGAAAGGAAGTACTGACTTAATACTATGCTCAAAAACAAATGGCCAAAACTAGTCTTTATACAGCTTTGTAACGACACTGATTGTTACAGACCCCTCCAAATGCTACAGGGTTTACTCTTCTGATCTTGATCAGACATTGCCCCAAGCTATGATGTCCTGAGGTCATAAAAGCCCTCTAGCAGCATCACACTCTGCTTCTGAGTGCAAGACTGCCTGTCTCCCTCCAACAATCCTTATTCAGTATCTAATGAAAACTGAAGGCAAACTGGAAGCTAATAAAAGACATAACCTTCCTAAATCAATCCCTTGGTAATAAACACAGGAACTGATATAAATTTACTTTTATATTCAATCTTACAACAGGTCTGTGTTCAAAATTCATTTACAAAGGACATAAAGCCTTAATGTGAATAGCAATTTCACATTGCATTGTTTTGCATGGAGACTGTTAAAAGCTGTTAAGAAGAGCAGCGTCTTTATGAAAGACCACAAAGTCTTTTTTTAAAAATTATTGCTGATGGCATAGAGCCACTTATTTTTAACCCCGGCTACAAAAACCCAAAGCAATAACCTAGAAATAGCCTATTGTGAACTACTTTTGTACCTTTGTTCAGTCTCTCAGAAGGCTGACTCGTTCTCCATCTAACATATTAATTTTCTGCTTTTCTGGTCTCCTGTTATCCATTAAAATATAATAAAACTCTCCGTAAAGGTATAGCAACTCTTCCACTTCAGTTTCTAATAATTTTAATAACTTCAAAAAATTGTTTCATAACCACAATTATGCCATTCAGTGAAAACACTGGGAACTATAGCAAACTGAAATGTAGGCCTTTACTCCAATTTGGTTCTCCTTGTGAAGATAACGAAATATTCTGAGCCAGAGCCATCTGATCCATGGAGACAACCTACTTGCATATTTCAGCACTGGCTATATAGTGGGTGGCAATAACGGCTCCCCACAATACATTTAAAGTAAATATCAAAGACTTAAAAAGAAAACTTCTTCATTAGAAAGAAATTATAACACCTAAGCACTTACTGTTACTTCCTGGCAGTAGAATCTCTGTTCTGAATGAAAGCATGAAGCTATAGTTCGAAGTTATTGCCTGTTAAGAAGTCAAAACAACATAAATATATTAATTTAATGTAGAATAAACTTTGAATTGCAGAAGCTAATAAGAATTTTTTCATTCTATAAATAAGAAATATACCCACAATAAGGTCTATGTTTTTATCCCTCTCCTCTCCCCACATGAATTAAGAATCACAAATGCAGGACAAGTGGAAACTATGTCTTTATAGAGACACTGTCACAGAATGAACTCACAAATTCTGCCTTGGGATCATAGAAACAAATTCAAAATATGCACAAACAAAAACCTAATGGAATGAAAAATAAGCTCTAACACATTCTAATACTCCAGCAGTAGACCCAAATTACTACAATATGGACATACTCACTTATAGCTGGCAAATTAAATAGGACCAGATACTAAAGACATACATTATATATAATTCTGCTGACTTCTTAATACATTGAAACTGAGATAATGGTATTTCCAGTTTATCACTTATTCAACTGGACTTATCAAGATCTGAGAAAAATGTAAATCTGATCACATTGCCAATGTTCAGTCTCAAGTATCAGCTACAGCTAGTGATTAAATAGCATAAAAATAGTTTCTTACATTGGTATATTCTAGTTTTGACATAAAAAAGGGATCTGTGACAGCCGAAAGAAATAAACAGGAAACCAAATTAAAAAGCATTTTTTATATGATTTGTTCACTCTTACAGATAATCCTACTTGTATTTTCTCTTCCCTATACAGAAATACCAATTTCTAGTAAATGAAATAACAAATAATGTCAATTGTCATATATTGACAATGTCAGGTCTTTAGGATTCATGAAAGTAAAGTCCACAGATGTTTCCTAAAATTAGAAGTTATCTCTGAATTCTCAGTGTGACTCCTTACATGCTACAGTAGAATGAATATACCATGCCTATGTACCCCTAGCTATTGAGATCCTACAATTGTAGAAGCAATAAAAAGATAAAAAGTTGTCATTACAGATTATAATAATCTTTCAAAGTAAATATGTATTTGCAACCATACAAACATCTTAGTTTCAAGTACTGTTCCATTTTCACCTTTCTCCACAGACAAACTCTATGATTATTTAAGTAGACTTAGGTTTTATTTTAAACGCTACCAGCATTTCACTTACTTTATACAACATAAAAATTGAGATTTAATACTAAAGGCAAGACACAGATATCCTGCAACAGAAACACCTTATTTGCAGATTTATCAAGAAGGTAATTAAGATAGAAGTGCATGTTTCATTTTATGTGGCCTCCAGATCAAAATGGGGAAAAAATAAATTATACCAGGAGATCTTTGGATAAAAGACAGCAACCAAGTTTAGAGAAGCAGAACTTTGGGCAATTGTTGGGAAAGTTGCATGATAAGATTTATATAAAAGTAATAAATTGCTCAGCAATAAAGACATGAAATAAACCCCTCTATTTTCTTTAAATATATTTTTTGCTGTAAGAAAAAGTAGAAACAAATTCCAAAGTGAAAGCACATTTTGTCCATTTTTTATGCACATTTATTAGCATTTGTCCAAAATGCTAATATTACGCAAAAGTAGTCTTCTTAAACATAGGAGATATGAAGACACCTTTTACTTTTTGTACAGGTTGAAAAACACATAATATGCAACACGTCACATTTTACAATATTACTCAGTAGTATTCACATCATACAACTTGGACAATTTAAAGATCACTGTTTTCAGACTTGTTAGGTCATTAAAACAGGAGATGTTTCAGAACATGTTGACATGCCTGAATGCGAGATAAACAGTTGCTCAAAGTCTAGTGGGTCAAAGTCAGTCTCAAAGTTTAGTGGGTCTGTTTGTTTGCTTTTAATATTCTCACTTCACAGAGTTAACTGTTGTTGTGCGTCAAGAACCAGATTTAATTCACTGTGTCAGTTAAAAAACAATAGCCTTAGTTCTCCGTATTAGCAATACCTGCAACAGAACTCTTTGGTTTCGCTCATTTCCTATTTCTACTGTTAAAAAATATTAATTAAAATGTATATAAATATATAGGAGCCTTTACTAAAAAAATGAGAACAAGAAGGCCTAGAAACTGAATATGACCCATTGGTAAAATAATAGGTTTGGTTTATAACTATGTTTGTTAGTTTGTTTAAACCTTTGTTCCCAAATAAAAGCTTTCTGCTGGAGTAGGAGCACTGTAACATCAAAACTGTGCTAGGCAGAGGCTAAAAAAGACATCTGGAAATTAAAACACTTTTTAGTAAACATCAGTGTATTGCCTTGAATAGAAGATACCTTGCAAAGATGCTTATCCCAGAAAAGATGCTTGACATTAAACTCAGAATTCAACTTGTTCAAAGCTGACAACTTTGAACATGTCTGCTGCTAAGCCAGTGGCAGGGAAAGAATGGAACTCTGCTTACACTCCTACACTGACAAGGCTTCAGACCTGCAGCAGGCATGAGAGCAAGTATCTTTTACTCTACTTATTAGGAAAATCACAGCCTAAGCTTTCCTTGTTTGTCTGTTTCAGGAAAATTCTGGGCCAGTGAGTGAAATGATATTTCTTTTTGGACTGCATTATAGACTTACGTCACCCAGATAGATACTTTATTATATCAAAAGAAAATTTAAAAAGCTTACAGCCAATAATTTTTTAAGCTACATGCAAATCCAACATAATTTAAAAGCATTCAAGTGGCATCCACTTGTGACTGTCCCCATGTGAACAAAGGGCCTGATTAGATGATAAACATGGTTAAAGTAGGATAGAGCTTAAAATAGGAATAGGGAAGTAGAATGTGTGCCGAACTGGTTTATTCCCTCACAATCTAATAAAAAAACCTAGACAATCTTATAAACAACACAAAATTACACACAAGGACTAGAAGACCATCACCCATGAGTGGCAATTAATCAAGATTTCCTCAAAGGTGAGCTTGAATTCAGTCTTAGTGCTAAGGACTTCATGTGGCAGCCACTCAAGGTATGCAGTTCAAATAATCACACAGCTCATTCTGTCATTATGAAACACAAACTCTGCCAAAGAGTGACAGTTCTGTGTAGAGCTGTAAAAACAAAGCCCCAACCCCCCCAACTCATAACATGTAATTCACCATTGTTCAAACTTCGCAAAATTCATAGTACTAGCACATTTCCAGCTTACCTTCTTTCACCTTTTAAACCCTTTAATTAAGGCATGGAAGTTGTGGTTTGCTCTCTGTGGATGTTAAAGACGATTTGTATGCACCTCTCAACATAAACATATATATATACACACACACATATATAAACCACAACCAATTGCTCTGTGACCACATCTGGACTCCTGTTTTCCCCCTCACAGAGAAAATTTGAGTTCTACACCAAGGGCACTATTAATTGAAGTGCAAATTTTAGAGACTATCTTAACATTACTGGCCAGAGGCATAAATTCAGTTCTACATGTAGGTGAGTGAAGTAACCATTAAGCAATCAGAGGGACAAAACTAAGTTTAGCTACAATGAAATGGAGTAAACATCAGGATCTGTACACAGATTTTGGAATTGCAGCTAAAACTAGCTTTTTTTTTACATTATATCTAAGGGCTTATATAATGATGAATATAATTTATATAATCTCCAAATACACTGGAGAGTAAAAAAACCCCTAGATCACTTATGTAAGCTAAATTTTCTAAGCTGCTATATTGAAAAGATAGGTGGCTGTAAATCGCTTTCTTTTTTGACACACAGTAATTGCTATTTCTTCCCAATGCTGACTGTAAATACCACATTTTTCCTTTCCCCTTTAAGAAAAAAAAACAAAAAAAAAACAACCAACAAACCAAACAGAATGGTAAACTCATCAAAAAGTTTGTTGATAGCTCAAGGATAGCTGATCAAAATCTGTTAAATCAGAAATGCACTATTTACTTCATTTTTTTGAATTATTTTCATAAATTTTATAGATCTTTCTGTTCAAAGAAAAAAGATAGTCATCAGCATATTTTGTTCCTTAGGTGTTGTCTTCCTTTTTGTTGTTTTTTAAATTAAATAAACAGACGTGGATAGGTGTTTCTCTTTTTAGTCAGGTGGAAGGCAAGGTAAAAACATAACCAAAAAAATAACCTTTTAGAACAAAATCAAATATTTAACTTCGGAGTAAGAATTTTCTTTTTTTTTTAATCCCACGTAACAACCTTAACTGTACACATCTTACAGTGCAGTGCAATAAATCCGTATATGTGATCACTAGCAATAAAAACAAACAAACAAACCAACACAAAACACCCTAAAAAGAAAAATTACCAAAAAAAAAAAAAAAAAAAAGAGAAAGAAAGAAAATAAAATGGGACATTTCCTACAAAACGTGTAAATAACATTTCATCAATTAAAAAAAGTAAACCAAACTAAGGGAAATTACTGTTTGAGTGGTAAGAATTTACTCTCATTTTTAAAATGCATATCCTCCAAAATAATTGCCTTTCACAGCTAATGACAATGGAAACTGCAACAGAAAACTGTGAGACTATTGGAGGTCTGACTGCTTTGAAGATCAGGTATCAGCAATTAATTATTAGCATATCCAGTCAGTAATGAGCTACATTTTATTCTTTTTGAACAGTTATATCAAAATTGCTCACAGACCACATAATGTGGAATGCAGAGTATAACATTAGACCTGCAATGTGCTGGTGCAGATGCAGCAAGTAGCTATTTACTGGCAAGGCAATGGAGATGATGCGTTGCTCTAACAGACAGAAGCAATGTTTATTTTAATTAAATGGCCAGACTATTTCCAGGACTGAAACCAACATAAGACTGAACATATCTATGAGATTTGGGCAGACAGAAGAGGAAAACTGACTGAAACCCCTCACTGTCCCTTGCTGACAAGGGTAGGGTGGACTCCTGGAGATGAGAGGGAGGACTTTTAGCAGAACCTCATCCTAATGATATCAAAAGTATTTATTGATTTTTACATTTTATAAGCCTGGTAACTAGCATTGAGAAAAGTCCTGCCAAGTATACCTTCCACTTTAGCTCAAACCTAGTAGTGCCACACAAACCACCCCACTCGCTCCTCCAAGTTTCAGCTCCCTGTGCTGGGTAGAGCTGACACCAGAGAAACTGGAGCAGGAGGAAGCGTCTGCCACTGACTGGTAATTACAAAGGGCTGACAGGGCTTGAGATACCAAAGTGCACGCAGCATTCTGTTCTGACAGGCTTGAAACACACTGTAAACTACAAGAATTAATAATGGAATAATCAATTCCTTTCTTCATGTCTGCTACTGGCAGGAGCTTACTGGCCGCATACCTTCTGACCAGCAACCTGTTTTACATGTGGGCATAACTTGTGGCTGTAAAAACATACACACAAAATCGTGCAGAATAAGCAGAAGTATATTCATATAAATTCAAAGTTGTTAATTAATGGTGAGTTACTTATTCACTTTGATTCTGAATAGATATTTTATACTGTTGGGAAACCTCTTTTCATAACAATTGTATGAGCACGCTTAAGAACAACAGCAGAAAAAAACACTGCTTTAAGGAACATTTAAGGATGAACTATACCTAAAAAGCAGTAATAAAAACACCTAAGAGCCATCAAAAAGAGTTCTATAGAAATCAGTTTTTATATGGTGAATCATAAAGAGGTGAACATTTTTTATTATTCATAGGCAATTTATCACATTTATATCTGCAGCAGTATGTTCCTATGATAGGACACTGAAAGGAAAATTTCACTCTATTTCTGACTCAATACAAGCTCCACTTGTGCTTCAATCATATTTTACATCTACTCATTTAATACAGTCCCTCAGTCACAGTTCATTCACAAAAGCTCAAAGACAGTAAGAAATGACTGGGTAAACACTTACTGTGCATTTCTGAAAATATACACATTGGCAAATGGGAACAACTAAAACTGAACAGTAAACTGGACAGAAAAACGTAACTTTTGAAGCAAGCTATCATCTAGGAAAGGTCTTGGAACAGAAAGTATATCCTTTGTACAACACAGCCAACTGCAGAGTAGTGCATCTCCTGAAGGTTATTGACTTCCAAGTCACATTAGCACAAAAACCTCAGTACAGAACTGTACCTGACCTAACAAATCCTACACTTCAGGGACAAAGCTTATATTACTGCATGCCCATCACATCACTAAGGAAGATGTATTATCATTATGCAATATAATCCTATCATGCTGCACTGCACAGAATCATCAAGATTCAGGAATTAAAACCAGCAGCAGCACACATACCCACACTATTTTCCACTGAGTGGCATCAATAGTATCACCCTGTGTTGGGGTGTTCTTTGTTTTGAGGACTTGTGTTTGGGGGTTTTTCTTATCATTTTTTGGGGGTAGACAGCTCTGTCTTTCTTTGGTTTTTTTTGGTTTCTGCTACAAATAAAATCTTGACCCCACCTGCACCAGTAAACATATCATAACGCACCGCAACAGAGAGTACCCCTTCCTTTTTTCCCCTCTCTCTCCCCTAAACCGCATCTATGGTGTATTCATGTGCTATTCAGAGTGCATGCACTACAGTAAGGACCAAGTTTATTGCTTGTTTTCCCTGGGGTGTAATGTTTTAACCAGTACTCTGTTCCCAGAAGGAGAAAGAGTCTTCAGAGGACAAGACTTCAAAGATTGTAAATGAAAAGAACCTGCTCAGTTCTAATGTAAGGAGCCATTAAAGTGCCCGTGGTGGGTTGACACTGGCTGGATGCCAGGTGCCCACCAAAGCACTCTATCACTTCCTTCCTCTGCTCGACAGGAGAAATAAAACAGAATTAAAGTGTCATGGGATAAGGTCACATATTGTCTCTGTCACTCCTTCCTCCCTCAGGGGAAGGAGTCCTCACATTCTTCCCCCACTCAAGTGTGGGGTCCCTCCCACAGGAGACAGTCCTCTGTGAACTACGCCAAAATGACTTCTCCCCAAGGCTGTAGTTCTTCAGGAACTGCTCCAGGATAGGTCTCTTCCATGGGGTGCAGTGCTTCAGGAAGAGACTGCTCCACCACAAATCCCCCATGGGGTCACAAGTCCAGCCAGGAGCCTTCTCCAGTGAGGGTTCTTCTCTTAATGAATCCAAAGGTTTGCCAAGAGCCTGCTCCAGCATTGGTTTCCCACAGGGTAACCATCCTAGGTTGCAATATAGATGCATTCTACGACCACCTCCACAAGCTGTTAAAGCAGGTGGGGCACAGGTTGTTATCTCCTGCTCTGACTCACCCCTGATAACAGACAATGAGCCATCAAGGACCCACCGCATGACTCATGGAATTATCTCATCCTATTTGAGATGCTCTGCCCAGGAGGGAGGAGCCAAGCATTCCCACATGGATATAACCTGGCTTTAGCACTGCACAAGTCAGCCCTGTCTACTGGATTCCCGGAGGACAAGAGCTGCCACTGGACCTTCAGGTGGAGACCAGACCTTCCACAGGACCACTGCTTCAACATAGCTACTTCACTTGGACGGCTACCAGCACCTTGATTAACAGGATGTCAGGTTGTATCTGACTCTGTCAGTGTTTTTTCTTGTATTATTGCATTTATTTTTAATTTTCCTATTAAATTATAATTCTGACTTGCAATCTCCCACTGGTTTGTTTTCAAGCTAGTACAGCAACAGACTCATTCAGACACCCCCCTGCTCTGGTGGGGGTCTACCATGGGCTACAAGTGGATCTCTACACCATCCTTGACCTCCACGGGCTGCAGGGGCACAGCTGTCTTGGCCTTCACCACAGGCTATAGGGGAATCTCTAGTCTGGCACCTGGAGCACCTCCTGCCCCTCCTTCTGCACCGACTTTGGCATCTGCTGAGCTGCTTCTTGTACATATTCTCACTCCTCTCTCAGTAGATCCATCTTGGAGCTGGTTGGCAGTGGCTCCATTAGATATAAGGGAAGCTTCTGGCAGCTTCCCACAGAAACCACCCCTGCCCCTTCCCCTGTCTTTAAAAAGAAACAGCCCACCACTACTTTAAAAGAAAGTTTTAAAGTATTGATAATTAAATAATACTTCTGAAAAAAAGTTCTACAGTATAGGTTGTAGATCTATAGTGTGTCATTTAAAATAGGGTTACAAGAAGCAGTATTATAGTTAGCAATAATTAGTGGAAAATAGGAGTGAGAAGATGAAAGTTCGTCTTTTAAAAGCATCAAAAAAGAACACAAAGAAATTTCTTTTCACTTATCATGTATCTGACATTTACAAAAGTGTCCCTATGCCTTTGGAAGTTGATTTTTCTTTTAAAAGAGTCTGAAACAAGATTTCTTATAGGAAGACTAATTGGTGTGACCCAGCTTTCTGTGCCTGCCACTTGTTTTTAATAACTTCCAAAGTCATAGACATAACTATGAATTGGTATTTAATTTTATCACTTAAGCTGCCTTTTAATAAAAATCCTATTTACAGTTAGCTTTCTAATTCACACTGTTTCAGGTTTTCCCCCACACTTCAGCCTTCCTCCTACCAGGCAAATATTTGTCAGCCAAGTGGCTTTTACCAGACTGAGACATTAGCTTATTCTGAAGTTTCCATACGAATACCTGCAGTTGGAAATTCAGCCCACAAAAACCACCACATCTTGTTAAAAAGACTAGCTTCTTGCAAGCTTTCAAATAGATTTCTTTGCTTAGGCTTGACTGTGTTGTAAACCAGTCTATCTTTAACATTTCATACATAAGTGAATTTCAAGTGAGTCACAGGAGAAAATGTGGTTTGGTAATTTGTTTCAGCAAGTACAACTGGTTTGGTAGTAATTAGAAGAAAGACCTTTAGAAGGGAAATGGCAAAGTATGTCATTCTTTTTCTGTTCACCTTAACAAACTCTCATTGAGAGATATATAATAAGAACAGAATGAGGTAAGACAAGAAGATGAGATGTGGGAAAATGGGAGTAGAAAGAAAATTACACAGATAGAACTGGAAGGAGAGGCAGAAGCAGAAGTGAACACTGAAAAGAGAAAGTGCTCAATGAGAAAGGCATCAAAGTGTATGAAAAATTAAATATAGGATAGCGAAAGAGTTAAGCAACAAGAGCAAAATGGACTAGATTAGGTTTCAGCAGGAAAAAAGGGTAAATGTTACAGGGCACAGCTTAATGCAGTGCAAGAATAGAAAGCATGGTAATAGTAGTAGAAGAACCAAGCAACAGCAGCAAAACTCCTCATGCTTCATCTATTCATAAAGGCTCAGAGCTTGCCACTCTGGGACAAGAGAACTGTTCTACAGAGCTGCCCAGCTGGGGAAGGACTCCTGCAGCATCCCTCATTCAGAGCTATGTTTATTATTTTAAGAATACTGCATGGAGTAGCCCAGCACAAGCTGCAAAAACATGGCCTTTAGTTTCTGTTACTGGCCCAGCAGCATACATGCCTGTGCTGGTTCTCATTTACAGCTACTTTGCTATTCCCAAATCATTTGCTGGTTCCATAGAACAGGCTTGCAAACAGTTACTACACTATCCACAAAGGACAACTTATGAGAACCTCACCTTCCTCCCCACACCGATGTCCACTCTTTGCCATACCCAATATTTCAGTGCAAACCTCCATCACCTGTTCCAGACTACACAAAACCAAGAATGTGTTTGGACTGTTCCTGTCTGAGCCATTTGTACTTGACATGCCTCACTTGTTAGCACGTTTCTTGTCAAGTCCTTCTGCAGTTTGGAAAAGCAGTATCTTCCACTCTGCCAGGACTAGTGGGGAGACAGGGAAAAAGAAGGGAGGATTCAATCCTTCCTCCAAGATTCTTCAGGGTTTGTATACTAAGTTTAACAAAATAAAAGGTAAGTAAACTTATTTAACTCCAGCTTTTTCCTTCATGCAGAGTGTAACACTGTATCCAAGCACTTCTATTTATCAGCCAGGCCCACACCTACCTAGTTCCAGAATCATCCAGGTTCTCACTGGTCTTCTGCTCCACACCCTGTGGAAGAGTCTTGCTGCTCAGAGGCTTTCTGCTGCTAGGCCACACGATGCGTAGCCCTGGTGGCTTTTGCTGACTTTACAGGAGGAGCAGTGAGGCTTATTGAGGGTTTTTTTCCCACCTTGGTCACAAACACATACTCTCACAGTTCTTCAATTAGCAGAATACAGTGCCTACTTCTTCCAGTTACTCTTCTAAATTTCCGTGCTTTCTTCTTTGCTAGTTGAGGTTCTCCTCCATTTTGCGCCTTCTCCACAGAGCTTTTCTTCCTTTTCTAACGAAGGCCCCTGCTTTACTTCATTTGTTTTCAGAATTGAGCCGGTCTCATCCTGCTTTACTTCATTTGTTTTCAGAATTGAGCAGGTCTCATCTAAATAAAAACAAATAAACCCCATCTCTCCACAGCAGCTCAGCCTTCCTCCTCCAGCTATGAGAGTCCCAAAGCCCAGCAGTGCAGTGCAGTGCTGCCCTGAGGGCTGTGCTGGGAGCTGCTGTGCCCAGGTGTGCTCAACCAGCCCTGATTGGCACTGCTGCTGCCTCTGCCTCTCTCACTGCTCTGTCTTGTTTGCTCCAAACTCACCCATTTGTCCCTTAACGCCACACACCTGCCTGACCTCCTTGCCCTGGCTGCACCACTCCGCTCAGGTGAAACCCTTCTGAAGCTTCCTGCAAAAACAAAATGCACCCCACAAATAAATGAAAGGGAGGCTTTATGCTCAGATTTGCTTTGCAAGTGGCTTCATATTGAAAAGATGTTTTTAGTGTTGTAATAAGCATTTTACTATTGTAAGCCTGTTTCCTGTAACAGAGTAACAGTTTTCCCAATCTTTTGGGAAAGGCACTCTTATGGAAATCAGCTGCAGAGGGCAACCAGCAGAGCAGCTGCTGAGATTGCTTCTGCAGTTACGAGCATGTTAGGAGACAATGTTTTTTGCTCTGATGTAGCATTAACTTTAAATCTTGAACAATGATCTGGAACAGCGTTTTTGTCCAAGCTTCCACTTTTTTTCTCCTCTTTTCCTCTCACATCTTTTAGTTACTTTCTAAATTCTATTTTCATCATGCTTTTTCTAGTTGGCTTTTTTTTTCATGCATGTATTACCGGATGTCAAAGTATTTATAAAATAAAAAAGGAACAAAAAAAGCATAATTAAATCCTCACTCTATTAATGATTCTTTTAGTTTTAGCAATCCCTTTTTCACCTGAGTATTTACACTGTCAAGTTCTTTTATATTATGTAGCAGACAACAACCCTGATCTTCACTGGAGTGCAATAGCAGCAAAACTATAATAATAAATAGTTATGTGCTATTGCTTTTCTGCAGTTATTTAACACAATTATTACCAAAGTAATAACATTAATGCCTATCTCCAGATGCTTTGCTGAGAAAATGGAGACAATAATGAGAAGCATGGCTTACAATTAAACAAAGTGCAAATTTATTGTTGGGAAAGAATTACAGTAGGAACAGGGAAAGTTGCAGAATTGCTCATCACATTCATTTCTTTTGCTTTGTATGTAGAAAGGTTGGGGTGTCAGGCACTACTGGAGTTACCAATAGGATAATTAGGAGAAGTTTGATGCACAGACAACACTAAGGAAGTGCACAGTAACGTGGAAAGCTTCTTATGAAGCTTATGATGTAGGCTTTGACTTACTTTAGATTAGTCATGCACTTAAATTCCCTCCATGAATACATATTTGTTCATCTAAATACACTGTATTTTTGTAAATTAAAGAAACAGACTGACTTCTATTTGTATTTTCCCAAAATAAAATTCCATTTTGCAAATAATTCAAACCTTTGAAATTTTAACTATCTTTTTTTAACTGTTAGGAAAACAAAGTAAAAAAAAAAAAAAAAAGCTTAGGCTTTGCTTCCCTGTCAATGTCACTTACACAACGGTGTTTAAATTTCCTTTTTCTGAAGTATTGGGAGAAAGTGGATTCCTAGTTTTTCCTCTCTCAGAGGTTCAAAATAAAATGAAAAATATTTTCTACAGATTGCTTGGGTTCAGAATTTATTCATGATTCTTGATGAAAAGAACTATAATTGCAAATGTCAGTATAATACAGAAAATCAGTTCAAATGGTTTTACATTTTGTAAAGTGGTTGTCTTACTGATCAAACAATTCTGAGTATTCATGGGAAGCTTTTTTCCTTTTGTATGCAATAGTGATAGCAAGGATAGACATTAATAAAATATATGCTAAAATTATTCCAAGATGTACATAAAAATGTTTGGAAAAAAAGAGGAAAAAAGAATTCTGAGTGTTTCTAGATAACATGATCCTTACACCTGTACCTGCTACTAGTTCTACTTTTCTTTCATTTTGTGACCACAGCTTTTGCATGCTGCATCAACACACTACTAGAGAGAGGCTTAAATTGGTTGTCACATAATCTACTTTTATTCTTTTATGTCTAGCTCTGCTTACTTGACTACATTACGCATTTCTTAGGAAATTAATCTTACTTGCCTTGCTAATAGTCCATTGCAATCAGAAAATTCAATATAGATTGGTCTTCCAGTCAGATTAAATGAAAAAAACAAACAAAAAAAACCCCAAAATCCCCAAACCTTTGTGTATGTTTTCTAAAGTAGTTTATATGAACACTTCTTAATATCAGTTCCAGTGAATGTTCCTTTATGTTACAGAAGATACATTATTGCCTCTTGCATACTCTGACCATTAGCACAGAAAAAGTATTTCTCTTTTTAGCATTTATATTTTTGCACATCTGTAGTGTTTTCTAGATTTTTTTCTAGTTCCTACATACACTACTCCGAACAGACTTATTTCCAAGTCTCTATGGTTGTAAAAACTGCATGAATTTACCTTTGAAAATGAAACACTGCTGGTAAAATGGTTCAAAGATGTTTCCAGTCAAAGAATAAAGGATACTGATGATTATTTTTTAATGTTTGAGAAAAGATTAGCATCTGCAACTATAGTAACTTCAGTTCCTACATCTATCATGAAAATCTCCGTTTACAGTGAATGTCAGTGAAAATGAATAGCAGTTTACAGCCTGAATAAACATTACCACTAAGCTGTTAATATGCATTCAAATTTGTGATACTCTCAATATTTTCTGAGATTGAACGAAGTTTTTATAATGGCTCAGTTGTCCACTTCAGCCATTAATAACCACTATGCAATCATATTCTGATTGGACTTGAAATAATTTTAGTTGAGGGCTTTGCTTACAGAGAAAAATGATAGATCAGTTCTAGGGACTTTGTTGTTATTATATGGAAATACTCTCTATTTGCATTCTTACCAACTTCCCTTCCCTATAATAAAAGTAATAATTTTGCTTTTAAAGAACAGTGTGTAGTTTATGTTTCAGACAGAGGCTGAAGAGAGAGAAAATGGAAAAAATACTTGGGTAAGTAAGTGAACAATTCATGAAGTGATTATTGTAATGAGAAAGTTTCAAGACATATGCACAGTTTTAGTAAATAAAAATATGCCAAAGATGTTAGTTCTAACACCTGAACTTTAGAAAAATACTTTGCAATTTTTGTCCATTTAACACGATTTGAAATGATATTGTGTACTTTAGAGGTGTTTTGGAGGTAATTAATGAAGTAAGTAATGCAGAAGTAATTTTCCTAAATGCTGTATTTGCATTTATCCAAAGCGCAAACAATTCTTTTAAAATTTTGCAAATTAAACTGCCTTTGACAAAGCCTTTTCTGCAAAAGTGTCTTTTTTCAAACCTGGAAGAATTTTTATCCTAAACTAAGAATTTCTTTTGCTCTCTCAATTTTTTCCCCTCATATTTTTCCTTCTCTAATTTCTACAGAAATATTAGCAAATCTTGGGAGAAAAGAATGAGTGATTATTACCACTGTCTTTTACTACGGAGAATACCTTATTTATTAATTTTTAAAAGTATTATTTTATGCAAGGAAATATTTAAACAATACATAGTATAGTCTATATCTTTTGGTGTAAGTTCTTTGGAGTAATTCTGGCTGAGTGTTTCCTTGCATGAATTCCTCCTCTAAACCAGATGGCACTATTTTACTTCACACTCACAACCTTTTGAATTAAGCAGCTTTATTCAAGACACTCTTATTTACCATACTTAGAAAGTATGAAAAGCTAGATCAAATGCATTCTACTTTTTATTTTTAAATGCCTTAATTATTAACTTGAAAGCAACTTTTATGTTCAAAGACTGAAAGTTTTCAAGGAGCCGTTCTAGTGAACATCAGCTTCTTACAAACAGAGGTCATGTCTGGGGAGTCATTCAATTTAGGTATCTAATCCTGGACTCACAAGACGTCAACCAACTGCTTCCACATCAGTAGGTTAGGAGTACCTGCCCCATTAGTTTTGTCAAAGAACAGAAAGGATTCTGCTGAGCTAAAAAAAAATTGCTCTGCTGCACATCATGTGCACTGAAACACTGATGCTCAGAAGCATGAATTTACATCAAGATGTAGCAGCAGTGGATTAATCCAGAGAAAGGCAGGTTACTGCTCCTTCCTGTATCCTATCTGAAACATACTGATTAGTGGTTTAAGATCCCTCTTTGAGCATTGCACTGAAATGAACTGCATGCACCCCTTAGCAGGCATAGCCCAAAAGGTGCTCTCACCAGATTTCATACATATTAATGGTTATTTAATCTCATGGTTTAGCTGCAGCTACACCTCTTCAGGAGGTTTAGTTTGTGAATCCTCAGGGATTAGGGAATCTGACGCATGAATGCTGTGCAAGTGTGGTCATCAGTACAGACTTAAAACCTTACTAAAAAGGATTTTCAGATGCTCACTGAAAGTAGGAATATCCCAAAGTATCACATTTTCAAGGCAAATCTTCAAAATACCAAAATCTTTGAACTCAATCATAGTAAGTGGAGTCCACATCGGTTTCTTCCTTTTAAATGTGAAAGATCTATTTAATATAGGTATCAAGAAGGCTGCTGTATGGTCAGGAGTTCTGAGCAACATCAGCTATCAGAAGATGATCTTTAAAAGGTCTCTTCCAACCAAACCAACCTTCCAACCCAGACCATTCTATGATTCTGTGGTATCAGAAAATGGTAATTCTCCTATACTTCCTGAGTGTGAAAATGGAGAATAAACACATCCCATATCCTACCATTGCTTTTGTTAAAAAAAAACTCCTACTACTATGCTTAAAAAATATCTATCCCTCACTGGCCAAATTGAATGGAGAGAAGGTAATTTAAAAAAAAAAAACCCAAAAACATCTGAATCAGGATGAGTCCATCTGTTTGGTATTAGGTCTACCATTCTCTTAAGTCTGCTTTCTCTATTAAGACTTCCTCCTAAGTAATATAGCTTAGAGTCATTACATTCAGTGTCTTTACAAAAGCAAACAAACATCAGTCTTGTATGCTGCTTTAGTCCATTTCAGTGCCTGATAAAGCAATGTAAAAACCAAGCCTGCTAGCATGAATCAATAAAGAAAATAAAAAATTAATTTTGATTTAGTACAATTAAGCAAAACTTTTACTGTCCAGAAGTTCTTATTCATACCCATCAAAGCTCAGTTAATGTTCTATAATTGTTTCCCAAAGAATAATACATTCCAGCTGTCTCCTAGAACTTCTTCAGAACATTCTTATACTGACACTAGGATTCAGAGTCTTGCTCAGGACTCAGAGACCTGGTAAATACAGGCTGTGTCTACACTGCTCAGTGCATTTGTCCCAGCTGAGTGAAACAACTTTGCCCCCTGTCCATATTACTAATGGTCACTAAAGCAGCCTGGTACATCAATCTGCGGTGGTGCACAACGGACCTAAGACAAAATTATTATCCTTTTGTGTTCACCTTCTCAGCTCAGTCTGCCCAAAGACTGTAAAGGCAGCAGAGCAATCTACTTCAGTGTCATTCCTGTAACATAAACCACAGGACTGAATACAGGGACAGGCTCTGTGGTGGCTTCTCTGCAATCATGTCAACTAAACTATCTTGCAATAGCTAAACAAGCCATGCTGAATCCTCTCTCACATGTACATGAATAGGTACCTAAGTTTCTTAGACTTGATAAAGTACTGTTGCCTAAGCATACCCACTTCAGTGTGAGCATGTTTTCCAGGAAGAGAATTTTTTTTGTAACCAGGGTTCAAGCCTCTTATGGGCTACAAGTTACATTCTCACCTGTACAAACACAAACATTTTTGAATACACAGTCCGTCTCTTTACCATGTTTGGCTTTGTTGTTTGAGGGTTTTTTTCATTGTTTGGGTTTTTTTCCCTGTATGTGTGTTTTGTTTGTTTGTTCTTGTTTGTTTTCTAATTTTGTGAAAGTGCCTATCTTTCTATTTCAAACACAGAAGCAGCTAAGGGAAGTAAGTCTCCTATCCAAGGCATATGAGCTAACATCCACTGTGCAGCAAAAATATTCCTGTGCATCTCTATGAGTCAGCCTTTTCCACTTAGTTTGATGGTACATGTTTCTGTCAAACCTAGCTCACTTTGGACTGGGAAAGAGCATTTCAGTTCAAACATAACAAATAAACCTCAAGGATGATGTGTAAAATCTGTTAGCAAAATAAAAACAAAGAGAACAAAAATACCACAATTACCACCTGAAAAGAAATCAAGGGAGAAACTGGTATCTAACTACCTCATTTAATAAATAAAATCACATTTCTACTACTACATTTCTTAAACCAAGGACATGGATATTCTCTGAATTCTGAGTATGACCTTTGCTCTTGTATCACTTTGGGAAAAAAAGACAAAGAAATCGTATTTTTCCTGACATCTCAGCAAACTATCGGTTTTGAAGTACCTGATAGAAAGGGCTCAGAATGCACAAAAATTTTCATTACCTTTCTTCTTTAAGAATAACTGGTGTAAAATTAGAGACTTGTACATCCACAAATTTACCAATACATTTATAACTTATCCTCTGACTACTTTAAGAAGCTGAGATAATTCTTTCCCTTGTCAAAAGCAATATGCAATAGTGGTGTATGTGTTTATACCTGCATTTAGAAACAATAAACCCAACGCACACACCCCTTTGAATGTTTCTATTTCATTAACTTTCCAAGCACATAGGGTCATGCAGAAATGTAAAGCCACCTTTACATCTCATAATTATGTCTGTGACCTTCATTCTTTCTTATATGAAGTACCTCCTGTGAGCAAATAGGAAATGTACACAAAAGCAGAAATGGAAAACGTAACAAAAGAGAATAATGAGAAGCAGAAAAATAAAACTGTGAGAATGGTAAGGAAAAGAGGAAATCGAGGAAGAAAAGAGAAGAAGAAACATAAATAAAAGTAGAGATACATAAGATAGAAAAAGAAGTAAAAGTTGTGGAATCAACTGGAAGATTTTGAGAATGGATTAAATAATACAAAATATGACAATAAGATACTAATCTATAAAACAGGAATGGTAAGTGGCAGGAATTATCCTACAAGAGATTAGAACCAAATCTGAAAGAAGATTATACTTGAATATATTTCTGAAGTAAGTTTTGAAGAAGTAAAATCAGGACAACTTGACTGCAGCTGAACTTGGCAATAATTGGAAAAAAATCTTTTGGTTCTTCCACCTCTAACATTCAGTCATTCACCTCTGATAGTTTTCCACAAATTGAACAGATGATACAGCATATCAAAAGCCAATAAAGTACTATATGGCCAGAAATAAGCTCTCTTACCTAGTTCTGGAAATGCTGAAGCAATTACGATAATGGCTCATCATTAAAATTATTCTTTTTTGGTGGTCAGAGCTGCAAACAGCTTATGATTATCTGAAAGTAGCCAGTCTTCAAAAGAAAGGGCAAAAGTATTATTGTTTAAGAAGTCAATTGAACGCTCATTGTGCCTTTTATCATCACCCTTTTCCTACCTTAGAAGGGTTATTTCCTCATTTGTCACCTCATTATTATTCCATAGGACAAGGTTCATTGATTACAATCAGAAGAAAAATTTACAATGAAGTAAATTATTCGTTTTATTCACAGAGGTCTCTAGACTTGCAGTAAAAGTTGCAGATAATCTCCCTAAGGCTTCTGAGATACAACATGGTAGAAAATTGCTTCATATTGCTTAATTTGGAAACATTAACATAATGGAAGACAATCAATAGGTTGTAATAATTACAGAAAAACCACACAATTCCCACAAGTAAACATGTGCTTTCTGTGGTATAAAAATAGCTATCCTGTAAAATGCATGTTTACAATCTCTGTAAAGCAATTAATCAGAAAACACAACCACCTTGTTATGCTTTTGAGGGTATTTCAAAACTTCATTCTGTAATACCAGCAGTATCAGTTAAAACAAGGTCTAAGAGCAAACAACAGCAATCAGGAGCTGAGGCAGTTCCCTCTTCAGGCAGCTGAATACACTAAATGAACTTCACAGGAATGGAACTCCTAAACCCTGTACTATCTGTAACTAAAAGGAAAAGAAAAAAACATTCTACAGGGAATGCTTGGAGTTTGCAGTGGGAGGAATTCCCTCTGCACTCAGTGCTGATGGATGGCTTATGGATACATCTCCCAAGGAAACGGAAGATGGTTTCTCATGCCATTAAAAACTACAGAAATATCTAGATAACACCCTTCTGAGAATAAGCTTACAGTGTCAGAGAAGAGTAACAAATGATCCAGACATTTTCTCTCAATGCAAAATCTTTCCATCTCCCATATTCTTCTCACAGGTACCAAGGACATTTAGTGGTTTTATATACTATGAACTATTACTTTATTATAAAAATACTGCTGGAACAGTCTAGTGATTATAAAAAGACTCACTGCAGTACCCCTAATTTTGATGAACTGCAGTTCATCAGAAGTTACAATGTAGCTAAAAATGGAGTACTATGTTTTATCCTTAACATGTGAGCTGAATGCTGAAGCACTTCTCTACTTAAATTCACAAGCCTGACTAGCTTCAGGGCACATTAAGAGAAGAGACACAGGAAGAGAATGAGGACTTATCTGTTGGCTTACAAGTGCCAATGGAAGTAGCACAGAAATCATTCTTCCAGGCCCGGATAAAACCCTCTAAATGTGTGAGACTAGCCACAAATGAGTATTTTCATGTAACCAGGACCCATGTTTCTAAGCTGAAGGCTTTCTCATGGTTTATAATGTAATGGTTTTTAGGTTTGGTCTGTGATTTAGTCAGCCATTTGCCTTACTGGCAGAACTCCTCTCTGTGGTCTATATGCTCTCAGCTATCACAACATTAAAAGGATTTAAAGATGCTAAACAGTTCTTTAAACACAGATAAGTTAAAATACAAAAAGATATGTAATACACCTGCTTTAGGAAAGCAAATGAGGTTGAAAGTGGCAACAATTTTCTAGTATTACAATCGAGCACAGTTTTTCTTTGGTCACTTTCCTGCTACAATTTTCTACAGTTTGCAATTCTCTGATCTGATAACAACTTTGTTTATGTTTCCTCTGTCCACACTACCCTAAGCACTGTCTTGACCTCAACTAACACATACATGTGGGTGACCTGAATCCCTTAAGTTCTCAGCTTTGCAAGGGTAAAATCAAATAAAAATAAATAAAGTACTATTGAATCAGAAAAATAAGAAAATGCCCTAGAAATGTAACCTTTTGACTGTGCTTAACACTTACTGATGATAAAGAATATATGAATCTTTAGATTTGAGTCCCTGCCTGCTGCTATTTGAACTAACATATTAACACTGCAAAGACCTTTTTCTTTTTTTTTTTTTTTTAATATGAATCAATCACTACTGGCAGAGGGAACATAATTCCAACAAAAATTATGAAACTAGCGGGAACCCTGAATTTGATTCCTACACAAGGAATGGTCTTTAAGAGTTACAGACTCTACTACTCAAAAATCCAGTCCATGGACTCTGCCCTATACCTATTTCTGCTCGACTCTGGGTTCTTTGCTTTGTGTTTTCTTTGCCCTATCCCAGCTATTTTTCCACTGCTTCATGTCGCTGTTCTCTCTCCTGCTCTCTGGGATGACATCATAATATTGCTGGAAGAAACTGCAGGTCTTTACAAGACCACCTCATTCTAGAAACATGGCATACAAGTTAAGATGTTGAAGCTATGAAGAACTGAAACACACCTTTGACACATCAATTTTGGCAATAATCAAAGAGGAACAAAGTGCTATTCTATATAGGTATGCAAAGGTCTTTTCCAAACTGAAAAAAATATAGAAATTTTTATGAAATTCCAAACCTCAAGGACATTAGCATGAGGAAACTTGGCCAAAATTAAGACACCACTCTGAAACATTCAGGCATGAAGGTTAGCAAGGCCCAGCTGTCTGTTTTAACAGAGAAACTAATTTCTTCCACTGCAGATTATCTAAATTAAAAGAAAAAAAACCCCAATCTTAAGACAGACAGTGCATTCAACTTTGTTAAGCCTTGGACTGAATAGTTCCAGAACGGATAAAAGTTGTGCAATGATAAATATACTTAACATATCAAACCTTAATTGGGCAAATGTAAACTTACTTGTTAACAAACTTTATGCATATTGAAGTCCAGCTAAATGGGGCAGCACATTTAGGTACAATCATGATGACAAGAGAAGATGAGAACTCACTGCTGGAAGGCAGACAGCAGCTGTTGATAGGTGAGAACAAACTACCTTGCAGTGTTTCCACAGTGCTTCCCCCGTTCTAGTACAGTGAGCTCGATTAAAGATTTCACAGAGGTGGGGCATGGACCGATATATGCCTGATCTTATGTTTGTTTGTCCATACATAGGATTTTAACAGATAGACAGACCACACGTATTTAACCAATTCTGATTGTAGTATCTCTTTTCTCACTGTCTTTCCTCACTAGCAAATTTATTTCTCTGAAACTATGTTAACTACAACAAACATCAATAATACTTTGGTTTTACACACTCTGCAGTTCTTAATGAGGTGAAATTCCATTTGAACACAATAGAAGTTTCATCTGAGCAAGAACTACAGGGCTGTCTCCCTGATTTATAAAGAACAATTAGTCAGATCATTTAGATGCTATTTTGAAAAATTAAAAATAGATTATAAAAAGCTACTCACAGTGAATGGTATTTAACAAGCTACTATTGTCACTAAGGATGTATTGGTAATCTTAGAGCTGGCAGCAGCAGGAACATTTCATTTCTCTATTTTTATTATTAACTTCAGTGGGAAATATTTTGCCTTTTTTCCTGGCTATGTCTATTTTGCAGACTCCTCACAAGTTAACAAGATTGTTACTGAAAAGTGATCTCTATAGGTTTAGTCTTCAAAGCACAGTAAAACTTAATCACAGCTTCAAAATATCATAAAATAAAACTAATTTAATTACACTTAGCAATGGCCACTGGTCTCATTAAAATGCTAATGAGGCTTATAATTATTAAATTCCTTAATGATTGTTAATAGAAATAAATGACAAAATAAAGCTTAAGCAGAAAGTCAGAATGCCCTCAGGTAATTTTTCTTAGTGACAGCTTCACATGATATAGTTTTTTTGCAGCATTCAGAAAAAGGCAGATTGAAGTTTGAGGTAAGAGGATATAAAAGAAAAGAATGCAGTCATAGAATGCACCTGTAGCCAATCCATTGCCTCCTCTTAAAATATTTAAATACAGCTGATGAAAACTTTCCTTGTCTGGAATATTTTAGACTATTTGTTTTCATGCCATGTGCCAAACGCTGAAAAATTAAATGTATTATCTAAAACTCACACAGAAATCCTATTCAGAAAAAATATTTTTCTGACTTTATTTTTAAAATATTATCATAATATTGGTATCTATATGAAAAGCATCTCAATGGGACCTGAAATACTCAGAGACAGGGCTAAAGATTACTCTGCATTCTGCTTCAGAAATGAGATATATTTGACTTAAAAGCAGCATTTGCACACACGATTTGCAACATGTTCAAAAGATGCTGTTCATGTCTCCAAAAAGAAAAACACATTTCAAAACCTCAAAAAGCAGTTGCTGTGATTTGGCCAAATGTAAAGCAACCCCCTTTTCCCCACTCTTTGACAGCTATTCTCTGCTCCAGCAGTGTCAGGCAGACAGCAACGTGAGCAGCTCCAGCTCATAAACAGGCAGCAGTACTGAGCTCAACAACTGCAGCTCACTGTGTGCTCGCAGTGTGAGTGGTGAGGAATTCCCTGAGCTCTTATTATGGGAGTTTCAGAGCCAGCAGGCAGCCAGGGAACTCCTCCTGGAGGCTTATGAATAGTGACAAGGAAGGAAATCAAAAGAACAATACAAATGAAAAGCAAGCAACCTGGACTGCTATTGGGGTCTTCTAAGGTGACCACACTGATAAAAAAAGTCCACTGAATGGCTTTTCTAATCTTGCAGCACATTTGGGTCCCCAGGACATAATGCTAGGCTATAGCATATTCCACTCATGCACATTATTTACAACCAAAAAAGAAATTGGAATGCACAGCCTTACCAGACAGAAGCAACCACTGGCACTGGAATGGCTGGCCCTTGACTTTTCCAGTTATCAGGCCTCATTAAAAAACAAAACCTAAACCCTTTCACAGCTTCAGAAAATAAGGCTCCCACCTGTTTAAATCCATCTTTTGTAAGATGCATGCATATATTATTATTCCATCGTTCCCATAAAGCACTGCTTCTTCCTGAAGTACACTCAGTCATACTTCTAATCAAGAGAACATTGTCACACATCAACACCTCGACAAAGGGGAGAAAAAATTATAAAATCAAAGTCTCTGTATAGGTAGAAAATTGACTAAAAGTCATACACATTAAATTAGCAAACCAAATCAGCAGCTATTAAAAAAAAAATCTCACTCTGGGAGACAACTGGACTTAGAATTCACAATTCTAAACTGTTCTACCATCTCCTCCAAACTGTTATTTTTCTTCATCAACCATACACTTCCTATGTCAAAGTTCACTTGATGTCAAAATTTAACACTGAATGTCACTTTAATCTCAGAGGTGTATGTAGTCACTTTACATATACCTTGCCCTAAGTTTTTCTCATCTTTTATTTTTGAAATACTGAAAAAAAAATGGGCTTCATACTTGCCTAGTCGGGAAGTACCAGAATCCATTTTGATTATGCTAGACTCCAAACAGAGTTTAAGTTATTCTACTGGAGAAAAGTATTAGTTAATGAAGACTTTTCCAGGATATCCTACCAGATTGTGAATAATTCACTCACTAACTTTATTCATTTATAGCAGACAGCAACTGGAATTGCTGTGCTCTTCTTTAGCAATTCATATGCAGAGAAAATTCATAAACATAGATTTATTCATTTGGCTAGAGGTTATCAGTAGCTTTCAGATATCTGGACTTTTGCTTCTCAAGGCAAATGCTAAGGAATGGTTTGGGGCACATCCCAAATAGTATATTGCAATAAAATGAAACATGCATGCTTCAGCCAGTCATATTGAGGCAGCTGCCCAAATAAAAACTAAAGCTTGAACAAGTAATAGTTTATTGTTCACAGCAGACTGAAGGAATTAGACAAGATGTAGTGTTCCCCTTTCATTGAATTTCTGAGGTTAATATGTTATTTCATATAGTTTCTGAAACTGGGAAAAAAAAAGGAGAAGAAAAAGTGATTTCCAACTTAGTTGTTAGGAAAAGAAAAAGAAAAGAGAGAGAAACAGCATTGTTGAAATAATATGGGAGGATTGAGACTGGATAATCAGAAAATCTATGGTGGGACGGAGGAAGATGAATCAGTGTGCAGACAGGACTATGGTAAAAATTTCATAGTAAGTGATACAGCAGAGGGATGTTGATACCTAAGATGTTCTCAGTTGTGTCAATCTAAGTTGGTCAAATGACAAATGCAAGTGTTTATAGCAAGGAAAATTTTGTTCTTGTGGGCTAATATATCAACTGCTGCACAAAAGCAAACAGAAACCTTCTACAGCTTAAGAAGGGCAGTGAAGACGAAAACATGAAATATTTTGAACATTTCATTATCTCAAATTAAAGACAAAAAATTTTGAAAGATATGTTGCTTTTAGAAATTAGGAATGTGAATAGGTTATTCCACAAGTAAAAAAAAAAAAAAAATGCCTGAAGTGAGGACAGGGATGGCTCATCTCATAGCCAAGGGCTTCACCTACACAGAGCCAATACAAGGTTCTTCCTGCTCCATCATTCTGGCGTGTTGATTTCTAAGGAAGCTTCTCTTAGAGACTCTATTTAGTACACTGATATGTCTTTCAGTAATCAAAACATACTTGCTCAGGATTTCTTAAAACACAATTTATGTATAAAATCACTCCAGTTATTCTAAAGCCTGTCTTGTGGCCAGCTCATCTTCCTTCAGAGGCCTTGTACAAGAGTGCTGTCTTTTGTGGTTCAGTAGCATGGAGATCCTAGTATGGGATCCATGCGGTGAGAGGAAAATCAAACATAACGATTTAATTCTAAAAATAGACTCAGCAAAGCTGAGCAGTAATAGATTGGCAAGTAATTACATTCTAAGTAAATATATGCAGCTAAATCATATTCATTTATGTGCAGAAAGCTTGTAGAGTAATTATGACTCCTCTAAAAACCTATTTAAATCATTTGTTTCAGATCGTAGATGAGGCACATGCCTTTGCCTTGCCCAAGTGCAGTCCTTTGCAAAGGATCCAATTTCATTCTAAGAGTCTTAAGGAAACAGCAAAAAATAAGCTGTTGCACATGCTGTCAATAAGTAAATGAAATTAAGTTCTGCTGGACATTTTCAGGGGAAACTAAGTAAGAAATATTATATAATGATATTTTGAAATAAAGAGACTTAACACATTATGTATTTGTCAGAGACCATACATACAGGAGAGTAAAATATTACTGATTCCAAGATTTACAGCATCAAATGGACATTATGAGTTTTTTTAATATGAGGGTTTTGATTCTACATGTGACTTAAATCACTAAAATACTATTAGATTTTAGAAAATGAAGAATTGTTAAAAAAATTCTGCAAGTGTTTAAAGTGAAAGATACAGAATGTAGTCTTGCATAGGTAAAACAAGTGGTACACATTTTGATCCCTATTGGAAAAAAAAAAAAAAGCCAGTTAAGAAAAAGTAAGAAAAATGGGAAAAAGGAGAAATTACAAAAATTGCAAGAGTGCACATTTTTTGCCCTCTGCTCAGCATACCTCTTTTAATAACCAGTCTTTTTTTCTGGAAAACTTTAATTTATGAAAGAACATTCAATTTAAATTCTGCAGTATTAAATATTCTGTAGAAAAGATAAAAAATTACTACACTGAAGACTGAATTCAGAACCTCCAAAACAACTAAGCCTGCATGTGTATGAGTGCTTTTTACCCAGTAGCACCCACCTTAATTTTGGAGTATGGATCTAAACTGTACTTTGGCAAGCACTAGACCAATAGAGAGTAAAAATAGCTGGCTTGAAAGCATTTTATTATAATTTTTATATGACAAGGCAAGGAAAAGTGCAAAGGAAGACCGGAAGTCTGAGGGGAAAAAATGATATTAATATACATTATTTTACATTAGCAGCCTAATTATTGTCAAGTAAATATAGTGGGGATATTTATAGGAAAGTTCCCCCATGCAAGAAAGCATGGACTTGATAGTTTGAAAATGTAACAAGAAGGCTATAGAAGCTGGTATCATAACACAGTATTTATTTTTTGTACTCTTACAAAAAGTGTCTACTTGAGATCCTTCAGTTCTCACTGGTCTTGTTAGTTAGCACAGTTAGTGAGTTAGCTGGAGGATGGTATTTCCACATCCTCTGCTGAAAAGCTGCTTCAGCCTGGAAGCAGCATGCCTGAATTGCTCTAATTTAGTTTATGAGTCCTCTTTCCTTCCTGTGCACATGAATGTCTTCTCTTTTGATCTAAACTGTCTCTACCTAAAAGCTGTGCCTACCCACTCACAGTTCTCCTCATTGTTCCCAGCACTGTTTCTAGTTCAATTGAAATATACTTGTACCAAATATCCACAAGATCCATTTGCTGCAATTGTAAATCTGTCTCCCAGTTCCCCTGTAACTTTTACTTACTTGAGTCTTTGTCAGAATATTCTTGACATGCTGACTCAGAATGACTTTTTGTCAGTGTTTGACTGAGAACCAGGGATGAAGGTGTCAGACACTGATAGCAGCCCTCTAACTGCAGCTGAGAAAGAAAACATACTTGTAACACAGGGTTACTGTTGAACTAGAGGAGGGGAAAAAAGACAGACGGCATCTTCTCTGACAACCCTGATGCCAAATTGTACCATAGGTGTAACTAGATTTTTATATTTCCACATCCTCTGTTGAAAAAATGGTTCAGACTTTCACATCTGTTATAACCAACATTTCTGTTCAAGACAGTGTTATAAAGAATGCTTGGCCATTTGTTCATTTGTCCTAGGAATATTTTGTCTGCAGTTATTTTTTCTTAGCTAAAAATGGCATGATGGCTTGACTATACTTAGCATACACATTTTTCTCTATTATTTTATTTATACATGTTGAAAACCTATTAAACTGTAGAAATTCTTCCTTTATTTCCCTATATACATGAGGGTGCACTCTAAACTACTATGTTCTCACAGATGTTAATCCAACTCTTCAACTCATTCATTTGTCCCTGCATATTATTTTAATCCTGTTCCTTATCAAGGAAGATCTTCAAATTTGTGCTATTATAAAATATTATCAGCTTGCTTCTACCTTTTGTGTCATCCTTCCTGAAAATATTAATCAACCATTAAAATGGTTAGATAGTCTGCTGGTTAACTTCTCTTCAGAGCAAGATAGAAGTCCAGAGTGTACCCTCACCCTTTCTTTTTCTCAAAATTTTATCCATATTAGTTGCTTTAACTTGCATGTTGACTAATTTTCTATCAGCAAACACTTTCATTGTGTTCAATGAGGCATTACTACAATAAATGTACAAGACTGGATTGAAAAGATCTATCTGCTTTGTCCCATCTAGAAATTGTTTCAAATAAATGTTGTGTATACAGATGTGTGCATAATTTCATTTTATTGCAATTTATTGATGGGTCTCCAGGTCTAAACATAGATATAGCTGAAAGCATTATTCTTTTTCATTCTAAAACTGTATTTCACACGCCTCTCATTTCAGTGGTTTTATGGCAGAACATAAACCAAAACAACTGGTAAATATCACAGAATTCAGGTATGAAAAACATGCAAGTGCGATTTCATGCATCTATGTGTGTATATATATTTATTTTATGATTCATATTTTAAAATTCATGGATCTTTTAGGATATCCAAAGAGGCAAAACCTACACTGAGAGTTGCTACAGTATGTATAAATTCCTGTCTATAGCACTAACATGCAGAAAATTATTATGGGGGCAGAGAAGATAGGATTTGCTCATCTAGCTTAAAACAAGTATCCAAACAAAAAGCATCCATAGAAAAATATGATTCAGAAATGTAGGCTACTGGTAAATATCATGCAGATCATAATGCAAAAATTACATACTAAATATGATCTACACATGATTATGTCCAAATTCACCTCCTATGAATGTTTCTGGTTTGGTGGGTTTTTTTTGTTTTTTGTTTTGGGTTGTTTTGGTTTTTTGGGTGGGTTTTTTCACTCAGCACAAGGGCATATGAAAAGCTTTTATTGGATTTCAGGTTTGAAGCTATTACCTAACACTAACCAACATACTAATTTTAACCAGGGAATCTTGAAAATGTCACAGTCAAACATAACAAAGATATTTGAAAAAAACAGAATCATAGAATCATCATGGTTGGAAAAGATCTCTAAGATCATCAAGTCCAACTTTTAACCCAGCACCACCAATCCCACCACTAAATGATGTCCCTTAATAGCAGCTCTACATGTTTTTTGAACATTTTCAGGGATGGTGATTGCTCCACTCCCCTGGGCAGACTGTTCCAATGATTGACAACTCTTTCAGTGAATAAATTTTTTCATAATATCCAGCTTAAACTTTCTGTGGTGCAACTTGAGGCCATTTCCTCTTGTGCTATCGCTTGTTACCTGGAAGAAGAGACCAACTCCCACCTGGCTACAGCCTCCTTTCAGGTAGTTGTAGAGAGCCATAAGATCTTTTTTTCTCCAGGCCAAACAACCCCAGCTCGCTCCCTCAGCCACTCCTCATAAGGCTTGTGCTCCAGACCCTTCATTAGCTCCACTGCCCTTCTCTGGATCTGCTCCAGCACCTCAATGTCCTCCTTGCAGTGAGGGGCCCGGAGCTGAATACAGCACTCAAGGTGTGGCCTCACCAGTGTCGAGTACAGAGGGAAGATCCTTCCCTGGTCCTGCTGCCACGTTATGTTTGATACAGGCCAGGAAGCCATTGGCCTTCTTGGCCACCTGGGCACACTGCTGGATCATGTTCAGCTGCTGTCAACTAGCCCCTCCAGGCTTTATTCTACTGGGCAGCTTTCCAGACATTCTGCCCCAACACTGCACTGTTGATAGGATTGTTGACACAGTGGAACTTTTTGGTATGTTCAAGTAAAGCATTTTTAACTTAACATCTCCTAATGTTACTTTTGTTTAAATACGTCACTCAATATGTCAGCAGACATAAAGTTGGATTCAGACAACAAAATAAATACATTATGTAACAGCTGGAGAAAAATAATTCACAAACTATATTATTTCTTGCTTCTCTAGTGACTAAAGAAAAAGATTTTTTATTTTCAAACTCTTTTATCTTCTGTCTTTTATAAATTTAAGCTCAGCTTTAGGGCGCAGCATAAATAAAGATACTACTATGCTCCTCATTCATCAAAGTATTGAACATGGATTTATGTCAGCAGTTTCATTCAAGTCTATGGGTTTACAACAATGTTTAAAAAGAAAAAAAATATAGATATATACACATATGTGCATTTCTGTGTAAGTCAGCATCTTCTACCAATTAAGTTGTGAAAACTTTTCTATGTATTTCTCCTGTTACAAACAAAGAAAAATTGTTTGGGTTTGCTTTTTTTCTTTCTGGGAAAGGGGGCGTGGGAGGAAATCTCAACTTTGCTCTAGTATGTGTGACTCCATGAATATGATAATTTTCTTGACATCCCTGAGCCAGTCTCAGAATCAACTGAGCAGAATAAAAAAGTACTTCACCCTTATGCACTGAATAAGGGCCTACAAATTTTGTTTGTTTATTTATATATTTCTCAGGCATTTTAAATTAGACACAATATAAAAAATGTTACAAATTGAAAAACTAAATTGTCTGAAATTTGGTGTTTCTTTTCACATAGCACATTAAATGTGAAACAAGACATGAACAAAGACCAATTTAGTATGAAGGACAGTTCAGTACCGTTCTTCATTGTCAGGGATAGAAGTCAGCAATTCCATCCCACCCTGCCAAACAAATAAATTTTCTAATTGGTCATAAAATTAGATGAAAGGAGATTATCATCTCAGTTTAAGCTCCTAAAGGCAAGGAACAAGGAAAAGCAATTCTCTTCCTTACAAGTAGCCTTAGTGAATAGAAATGGCAGAATAAGGATGAAAACTAAACCACTAGATTATTCTTCTAATTGATCCTTGAAAAACTGGAACACAGTATTAAGAGTGTGGAAACTTGCACTACCAATTCTTCTACCATATTTATAGACACTGATTTGACAGTGGGAGTCTATCAGTGGATCAATGACAACCATGTCAGACTTTGAAGATGGATAATACCATAAGGTATAGTTTAATACCTGCCTTCTATCTTGAGTGGTTCACTAACATCAATTTTTTTAAGGATCACAAACCAGATCTCAGACCACAGCTTATGAGCTGCAGAAAAAGTAGAGAAGTAGTTGTTAAAGAGCAGCCCAAGGATACGTTCAGAGACAATGTGAAAAATTACTAATGTTAATATGATGCTTTAGCTCTATCAAACTGACTTTTCTTATGCCTGAAATGTACCTTAGCAATAATCCTAGAGGTAATTGTAAGAGAAGACATTTAAATAATAATTTCCCTCCCACACTTTCTATTCTGTTTTGACTGAGAACTTCTTCACAAACACTTGACTGTTATTTTCTGATTGGATGAAAGATAGCTGATATTAAAATGAACCCTTAATATTTTATTGAAGTATAACCAGCAATCTTATAAATGATTTCTTTATAGCTGCGTATCGTAATGCTGTTTAACTCATCAACTCTTTGTACTCAGCTCTGCCCTATCTAAACCTTAGATTACTTTCAACACAACTTCAGTATGATATCTGGCATACCTTTTTCACATAAATGTAATCAAAACATAAAACCTTTACCAAAACCAGCTATAGAAATAGGTTTGTTCGTAAACATATGAATCTTTTATATAAAGCAGCAAAGATTACTTTGTTGTTATAAAGTTAGCGTACCTCTAAAACTAAAACCTTTTCTAATTTGCAAAGAAAATTAATCTGTGGAGGGTATACATTTTGGAACATATTCTAAAGAGTGTTGAGAATGATCCAGAGTTTCAGAGGATAAAGTGTTAATGAAATGTCTACCTTGAAAAAGTAGCCAATTTCTTCTTGCCTACAAAATAAGTGATCATCATTGACACCATAGGTGATTCATGAAGGTTGCCTTTGACTGTGATGAATGAACATATGAAATATATACTGGTCAAGATTATACAAAGCAAAGTAACAAAATCAAGACATATTTTTGCAAAATACTCAATGAAGAGAAAAAAAAATCACATTAGGAATAAAAACTGAATCGGTTGTTTAGCTTGACTTAGCATTAAGTCTGAATTTTAAGATGGGCTTCTTCAAGTTTGAAGATCATGAAATAACAATAGAAGGTGGAGCTTATGGCTTTTCCCCATGGAAAGCTTTTCCTGTTTTTACTTTATAAATTCTCAAGCAGCACAAAGGAAATAGATTCTGTCTTTCTCCTCTATGATAGCAAAAATTATAATTTACTTTTACAGAATTAAGTACAGGAAGTTCTTTATGTGGCCCCTATCCTCTCCATATTTTTTGTTAACTAGAGAATCCAAAGGGTCTTATAAATATTTTTTTTTTCTGTGCTCAATTGCAGCTGAGCATTGGGTGGAGCTCACATAATGACTTCATTAAATTCATTATGAAATATTACTCGGTTTCTTATTTCTAGCAGCATTTCTATTCCTACCCCCTCCCAGCTACTGTTCATTCACAAGTTTAGTTCTAACTCTCCTCCAAGAGGTTTTACTGTCTGATTCTAAGTCTTTTTGATATAGTCCAACTTTTTCTAGACTCGGCTGAGAAAATTACTTAGTTAAGCAGAGGGACTTTATCAAAGTCCACAGAAAACAGCCACAGAGGGTAAGAAAGGTAATAGCAAGCAGAGACTTAGACTGTTGAGACAGGTCTAGCTGCCTGAAAATTAAAGAAAAATACCAATATAACAAGATATGAAATCCTGAAATGAACTGAAAGAGTAGAAATGCAAAAATTCAGAAGCTTCAAATATCAGCCTATAGTAAACAAAGCCATTAGGTCTCACATGGGGCAAGCATATTAATGCTTATCCTACAGGTTTGTTAGTCGCGGCTAGATAATGTGTATGTCCTGCTAGCATAGTTTCCTTGCAGACTTGAAAAAACAGAGTACCACACAACAGAAAAAAATTAAATAAGAAAGCCCCAAGTATAATTTCTAAGCATGTTATTGGAAAGAACAGAAAAAAGAACAACCTAAAATAGTAATGAATACTGAAAAGAATTTAGAGACTTCACTCAGGCTCTCCATAGAGCACATCAATGTTGTGGCACTGCATACTTGCCAGTGACTTGACCTTTAGTACATCATCTCAAAGGCCTTTGTTTAGAAGATGACTCCCAGGTCATTATGTTTTAGGGATATAAGTGGATCATGGCAATCATTCTCTCTTGAGGAATTTCATTTAAGTGAGGGGGTATATGAAAAAATCCCCAGGTATGGCAGCATTATGTACTCTTTTGGTTGAAGCAATATTTTTTAACAATAAACTTAAAATGAAAAGTCTACACTCCAGGGATATGAAATAGTCAAGAGTTTAAAAGTTATTTCTGGTCTACTGCAGTTACTATAGAAAAGGCCAAGAGTTTAGGGCTTTTTATCTGGGTATGAAAAAGAAGTTTGTTTATTATGAAATAATTATATTTATTTTAGAAGTACATTGGCTATCATGGCTACTGTGTTGTTCTACAGTACTTAGCCCATGGTCTTATACTTTAGCAACTTGGAAATCAGATTATTTTCACATAAACAGAGGTACAATTATGTTACTGTTCTTGTATCATCAAACTTTCCTCTCCCCCAACAATTTTTTACATTATAACTGAAATCTGGTGATCAACACGACATAAGAAGAGACTCCTTGATTTAGAATTCTACCCTTCAATTTTTGGCCTTTTCTCAGCCTGAAATGTTTTTTTTGGCTTTCAGATGATTCTAAATCGTCTTCCATGAGTTCCCAGTTATAGTAACATCTGTCAGGATTTTGTTGGGCAGTCAAAATTGTCGTAGCAGCATGTATTGCTCTAAGCACTAAACCCATCAAACAAGTATTTTACTGGACTAGTAGAAAGCAGTGGCCTCATTGACCAATGTCCCAGAACCCCAGACTAAGAGCAATAATAGTATCTTCCTTTGGTTCTTCCCATATGGGACTCAGCATGAGTGCATCATCCCAGGTTTCTCATGAGGCTGTAAAATGGCTTTTATAGTAAGCTTCATATTCCAAGTCATATTAAAAGTATTTTAAAAACCTAACAGTAATGCACTAAGACACAAAAGAGGGTGATATAGGAGAGGAATAATTTTCCAAATGTAACTTAGAATATTGACTCTATTTCTCTTGTGCTATTTGATGTTATGCGATAATTAATTTTACAATACCATAAATCAAGTAGGCAAGCATTGACTGACATGGATATATTACATCTCTTTTTGGTGATAAGCTGCCTAGATATATATTGGATGAAAATAACTTCAAAATGGAGTAAGTCAGTAAATATTGCCATGAGGTATTTTGAATATGAAAAACTGATGATAAAGTATACTTTTGAATTAACATCACAACATATTAACTTAAAGGGTACTTCTCAGTTTTTCAGTGTTCTGTGTTTGCACAAAACTAAGTGCTTGCTGTTGCTCTGAGAAAAGTTTCCCTGAGCAACAGAACAGCTTTCAAAGTGTCTTATTAATCTCAGTCTCCTGCAACTTCAAGCACTACTTGTCTCCAGAAACACTGATTTCTACAGATTGCTTGTTCTAGACAAGTTCAGAAAATTTTGCACAGCAAAAAAAACCCCAAACAAAACAAAGCAAAAACCAAACCCAAAACCAACCAAACAAAAAAAACCACTCCACACAACAGAACAACCTGTCAAAAACATAGGCTGCAAAAAGTGTACGTTTAGTCTCAAACACTGTGTTTAATACATGAAAACTTCAAATGGGACTCCAGGGACAATCTTGAAAAAAAAGAAGGAACAAAACTCCTGGTAAAATTTTAAGAATACACTTTCCAGTGGACTGTGGTGATCAGTTCAGACCTCTGGATTGCTAACACAACCTAATCCCTTTGACAATATTTTGAGAAAAGTGATTACTTCTTTCTGAAAAGGAATTAAATATAATTACTATTTATGAAAAAAGGTAAACCAACTGAATACTCAGCTGCAAGATTGGCTGGTATAAATTTCATCCTTGTTACAAGTGGCTTTCATGACTTTATCAGAAGGTCACTCTAAAGCCAGGTAGCTCTCAATGTCATATTGGATCCCAAGTGTGTTTTATGAGAACTAAGCATTAACTTCAAGAATTGAAAGGATCTTAAGTTTAGATGAATTAAAAATTGGAGTCCAAAATGTGGATTTAAGATCAATTTAGACTGCTTCAAAGCTAGATGAGACATATGAGTTATGGGTTGCTTTTGGTCTTAAATGTCGAAATTTCACCTAATCTGTGAAGTACTTACGGCAGCCCTTCCCCAGAGTTGTCTGTTGAAATGTGTTTTGATGGAGCAGTACTCTCCTCTTCATCCATAAAACATTTCATCTTCAAAACTACATCAGCATCTAGTCCTTGGGTTACAGGAAATCCCAAGCGTATCTACAAACATATCTACATACATATGACAGTATGCAAATGAGACACTTTTCATTAAAGAATAGCCATTTGTTTTTCAACAGTATGAGTTTATCTCTTTTTACATTCATGTATCAACTCAGAATTTAAAAAGTAAATGCTGAGGATTCCCCATGGCCACAGTTCTCCTTCCCTCTGTGGAAATCTGTTTCTAAAATAACTCACATTCAATTACACAGGTCACTTGTGATAGTGGCTTTTCTTGGTGTGCCTGAAGAAAAGTCTGCAGTATTTGAACCATGAAAAATTATGCACAGTGTTTCATTTTAAAGATGTGCCAGATTAACAGAAGGTAATTGGGGTAGACTGTGAATGGTACCAGCTGCTTATTTGCAAATGCTACAGACACCATTTATTCATTTATTTTTGCTTAGAATTTCTATTAAGTACTTTTCTAACAACTATTATAGCTTATTTTTTGCTATGTCATCCCCAAGCCAATATTCCTTATTTGTTGCTTTTTCTTGCACCAGTTAAATTCATCCCTTCTACTGTTACATTTATAACTGCAACTCTTCTACCATTATATGTAACCAAAGGAGAAATATTAAACATTGAGAGATGTTTTAAAATGACTTTTCTCTTTGTAGTATTTTCCCAGATTTGAAGCTTGCACTATTCCAGTATTACTAACTATATCTTGGTTGAATATTAACAAAACCACATGACAATACAGATCAGTAAGAAGCTCATACTGAGTAGTGTTTTGGAGGGAGGACTCCACAGGCAGCCCCTCTTCTTCCACAACACATATAGTTTGATTATATTTGCACAACTACTTAGAAGTTACTATTTTAGTATTAGTTTTGAGGGTTAGAAATTAGAACATGACCAGAATGATAATGTAAGGCATTATACTTCCCTTGTAACTGCATTCATAAAAGATGAAAACTGGGTCATTTTTAGAACTTTCTCAGGATCTTATACAGATAGTTTTGCACACATTTTCTTGACTCAAATTAGATTTTCTAGACTCAAATAAAAGATTCTATTTTACTACCTCTTGAAGATGCTACAACCTTGACTACATCTAACAATACACCACATCAACAGAAGATGTTGAGTAGCAGCACTTTTTAGGTAAAAAGAACAAAAGGATCACACTCAGATAACTTTCTCACTTCTTGTTTGTATTGAAACTATTTGAAACCCATCATCTGAGCAGATTCTCAAAACTCTAAATTATGAATCTTCCTTGATTATCTCAAAGATTTTTATTTAATATAAATGGAAGCCAAAGGAAATAAGATGCCCTGTAATATTATATCAAATATGCAATTTGCAATGGCATTCCTTTATTAAAAATGCCAATTATAATTGCACATAAAATTTAATTGAGGTCATTACCCTCTTGACAAGTTATTTCTAAATTCTTTCATCTAATAAGATTTGTTATTTTAACATTTTCCACATCAATGCTTCTTTCACATCTATATACTTCTTATCTATTTATAAGGGTAATAGAAATTACCCATCATTTGATTGTATCATTGTGCTATTAAAAAGAAAGCTATCTATTTAACTGCTTATCAGGGAAATGATATTATCCTTTATGTGTAAAATTGTAAATATTATCCTCTTAAAACCGTAATTCATTACACCATAATTATATTTGTTAAAATATTAGCAAGGAAAAATAACACCAAATTATGAATGAATTTTTAAGATTATTTTGCAGTCTTGATTAAAATGCACAAGAAATGAAGAATCTTAAAAAACATTTTTACATTGGGCTTACTGCAGTATTGCCATGTACTTCACCAAGTTAAATATGTCTTGGCAATTCATTATGTAGACAAACAAAGAAGGTCATATTATTCACTAAGAGATCTCAACTACTTGTTCCTATTTTACTCAGAAATAATACATTGGCCAGGACAACTAAGATTATTACCTTGGATGTTTCCTAAGCCTCATGGGATGCTTTACTTCATGTAAATGCATGTAGTGGAGGGTACCTTGTCTGAAGGGCATAAGAGTTTCCTTTTTCATAATAAATTTGCCTTAGGTATGTTTGCCACTGACATGCAAGTAGTCAGATTTTCAAGACAAAATTAATTTTGTTTTCAGTCCTTCAGATGTTTAATACATTTGGGAAGGTCATTTATGCTGAAGTTTAGTATAAACCCAGCTCTAGACTGAAAAAAAAGATAATAATTCTACCTTCAATCAAACTAATCTAAATATATTAATTCATATTACATTATTATGCATTTAAACCTCAGGGAAATTAAAAAGAGGGAGGGTTTTTTTAGTTACTATATTTTACTAACAATAGGCATATAGAATAGGCAATAAGAAAAAAAATTATCCTCAGTAAATAACATTCTGTCTTGTACAGTTCCTGTAGTGTGAGCAAGTCCCACCTTAGTGTACACTCACCTAGTGGAAAATGGTGCTTTAGTGTAAAAAGAACATGGGACCACAGTTTTAGCACTGTTTCATGTTGCACAGTTGAGTACTTCCACTTTCAACACAGAACAAAGTGCTGCCACTGTTACAGTCTCCATGACAAAAGTGGCAGTGGGTCTCCTCCATCCCTTCACAGAAAACTAGAACATATTACAGTTGTTTCTTCAACACAAGACAACCTCATTTTATCCTCATGATGGTGATAACTGAGTGAACAAAGTAATGGGGTCTTAAGTGGACCAAGTGGAGCATATAATTGAAATTAACGTCCCTTTTGAAATCTGCACTTACCTATAATTAAGATCTTAGTATGCAAATAGCATCTTATGACCTAATATTCCCTACGTGTCCCTTTCCTGATTTCTATTAAAAAAAAAGAACTATTTCATCTTCTGGAACAGACCAGCCAAACAAAAATTAACCATTCTCTCCTGTCAGTAAGCCACAAAGCAACATGGATGTACAGAAGTATAGTTTGCTAAAGCTTGCAACTCACCTGGCTTGGACTGGATTAGCTTATTCCCTAGCTAGCTATCACCCTATCACCCCAAAAATCAATGCTAATGTAGGGTATCAAAAATTCAGAAACATTTTTATGAATTAAAAATAAACACACTGATGTATGATAAGCAAAATAATTACACCATGACCTATTTTATTTGCATAAATTTCCCTCTGGAAAAATCTAGTCTAATCTCACTTACTAGGATCAAGGTCCTTCCTCCTATGCTCCAGTGATACCATTTACCTCTTTTGAGGATAGGAGTTCTAAGAAAAAGAAAATAAAAGGAAAGTTGATGAGCATGTTTATTCAAAACATACTTCAGTGCCTTCAGATTTCAGAATGAGACTCAAAATGGGTAGTAAGATGCAAAACTTAGCTTTGAAGGCACCATACCTGCCAGCTGTGAGTAGCGAATGCGCTAAGGATGTTTTCTTGCATCACGTGACTTGGGTTTTGAATACCTTTCTGAATTTCCACATTGTTTTTTTCTACTATTTAACTGTATCTAGCTTTGGTAACAATAATCACTCTGTATTTTTAAACTGGGAACCAGTCCTCTTAATAATCTATTGACTTTCAGATATATCACAGTGAAGAAAAAATACCTCATAGTTTGTCAACTGTCAGAACTTGATCAAGCATATCCTAACTGATAATGACAGAAACTTGCATGATCTGTTAGGTATGGAACATAAAACTTATGTTCATTTCAACTACTCTGTGAAGCCTCATAAAATTTTGAGAGAGTTACACTAAGCTAATAATATATTGCTGCATCAACTGAGCCAAAAAACATCCATAAAAGTGTTCCTTTTACATGCTCTAAAGCCTCCTGAAGGGAGAGGAGGGAGAGAGGAGAACTGGGTTTTTCAGTCCAGGCCTAAGTAATGAGGTCAGAAGGGCTTTGTGCCAACACCAGTGTTTGCCTTCTGAGAAGACAACTTGCTAACTGTGAATGTATGAAATTAATCACGTTTGAGCACCACAAGAACTGACTTGAAAAAAACATACTTGAATATAAGGAATTTTCCTTACTCCATTTTGTGATTTTATAAACATGCCTCAATATTGTATACAGTGTTACTAGCACAGGAGAGTATGACATTACATCTCTACTAGATTGCCACCTATATTCATGCACAGAAGTTATTTTTTAATTGAGAATATAAAAATATTTAAATATATAATCTGTCCATCAAAATAAGTAATTTTCAACTAGCTGAAGGTACAATTACTTTTTGCTAGAAAATATTTGCATACTATCAAATCTGTATCGGCTTTTATATATATTTAGTAACAGAAAATATATTTAAAACACACATTTTACAAACTCAATTACAAACATTAGTTTATAAAATCCTAAGTATTCCCTGTATTTTGGAAGCTCATTGTCTCAGAGAAGCAGGTAAAAACATCCAAGCTAAATAACCTCCTTATTCTGTGTCGCTTAGGTGAAAAATCCCTATCCAGCCCTAGTGTTCAAATCACTGAATTCTGCTTCATTCTCAAACTCTAAATGAACAGTGCTGAGGCAGGTTTTTGGCACAATCATTGAACTTTATCCTAAAACACAGTATTCAGAAGATAAGGGACTTATCTATCCTGAACTTTCTGTGCTGTATACTACCAAACAGTGTTGCTAAGACAATTTGTGTAGAAAAACTCCTCATGAATGTATCCTGTTGTTCAGTTCTCATATTTTCTAAAACATACATAAGTTGCAAGCACAATGATCAAACCTGTACTCTTTGGCTGCCTTTATTCCTTCTCCAAGGAATCTGGGACATAATTTCTGATTGTGATTTAGTGTATTCTGGCATCCACAGCACATAGTAGAGGAACAGTGAATTATGACTGGTGTCATGGTTTTAACCCCAGCTGGAGATGAAACACCATGTAACATCTTGCTCAACCTCCCACTATTCCTTTCCCACCCATCCTGGTGGAATGGGGAGGGGAACTGAAGTAAAACGTGTATTTTGAGATGAGAACAGTTTAATAATTGAAAAAGCAACAATAATCATATTTAATAATAATAATAATAAGGGTAATAATAATAATAATTATAATATGGGGAAAAAGCTCAAGTAATGCAGAGTACAATTTCTCACCACCCACTGACCAATACCAGACCCCCTTCCCAAACCCAGATTGACCACCCTTCCAGGTAACTCCCCCGAGTTTATACACTGGACATGACATTCTTTGGTGTGGAATATCCCTTTGGTCAGTTTGGATCACTGTCCCAGCCACACTCCCTTCCAGCTTCTTTTGTGTACCTCCTTTCTGGCGAAGCATGAGACAAAGAAAACAAAATATCCTTGACTTAGGATAAATACTACTTAGCAAAAAATCAAAACAGTGGTGTGTTATCAACATGATTCTCATTCTGAATCCAAAACATGACACTGTAACACCTACAGAGAAGAAATTAACTCCATCCCACCTGAAACCAGGACAGCTGGCCAGCTGCTGAAGCTTCCCCATGTCCTTCAGCATTAACCTGGGACTTCTCTCTCTGAGCTTTGCATTCAGTATTGTACAGCTGCCAGGACTGATAATATCACTGGAACAGGTTCTTGTGTGGCAAAATGCAGCAGGCTGATGATGACCATGGTATCACAGCAATTCTGCCTTAAACCAGCCTGCTGGTCCCGCAGCTGAGGCACAGCAATGGCCAGCGACTACTCACCTTCTGTACCTTGCTGGCTAAGATTTAAGCCAGGACATTACTGTGGGCAGGTCATATAAGCCTCAAAATGAACCAGATGATTTTAGGCTGATCCTGTGAAAAGTCAACCATGTGTTGCCCACTGCTAGAGCCCGGTTTCAGCCTGAAAGCCTCTCATAAATATCGGCCAGCATGTCCAGGATAAGCTCCTTGTAACTCTCCATCATGGTAGAGCTCAGCTGCTGGTGAGGACCTGATGGTGGCTGCTCCCTGCTGTCAAAGATGTGTTAACCAAGGGGCAGTAAAATTGAGGCTTCAGCCTCAGCTTTCTGGTACACTCTGCAGTACACTACCATTGAAGTTAACCAAGTAGGTACACACAAAAACAAACCCTTCTAAAAGAAATACAGATATTTGTTCTCTTTCCAGCTGAGTTAAGTGAGAATCAGGATCCAAATTGCTTGCTCTCTTCCTGACCCATAAATTTGTTACCCTGCCTCAGCTTCAGCAAGGGGACAGAAATGCTTTTAATCGTAACACTCCTTGGAATTCCCTTGCAATTTGGATTCAGTCTGCTCTTGGCTGTGAAGCATTCAGAGCTCAGGTCCCCATGCCAGGTTATTCTGCTCCAGCTGCTAGGTTAGTCTGAAAATGAAGTGAACAAAACACCTGTTGCAGTCCCAGAGGATATCTAAATGAAGACAGATGAGAGTGACAACTCCTGTTACTTCCATCTATTTTCAGTAGAAGACTCCTTGGCAGTATCTCACTCAAGCATAAATTAGAGAAGGAAAGCATTTGGGTGGACTCAATTCCTCTGATAACCTCGGGTTTTAGGGGTCTGTTCTCTGCAGCATTAACTAGATGAGGAGTTTAAGCAGACTTCACACTGTGTGTACTGCCTTTATACCCTATGTCAGGAACATCTGACCCTAGTCCTGATGCTCCAGTGAAGCATTGCCTGAGTTACAGGGAAAGTATTCCAACCATCAGAGGTACATACAAGCCTAGAATATACTTGTACTGACGCTTCCACTGAGTGCAATAAAAAGGAGGCATTTTAAGAAAATTATACTCATGACCTAAGCATTGAGAACTGTGTTGGCTTTTATTCTCAACTTTCAATCAGCCTCCCCCTGAAGTATGCATAATGCTCTTCCATATTTTAGCTAATCCTTTAACATACTGGTACAGACATGAGTGGGGCAAAATGCACTTTTTAAATTGAATTCCAAGATAATATTTTCTCCAAGTTTGTTTTCTAATTTGGAGAAGCAGTCAACTTTGGAGAACCCGTGAATGGAGAGACAATCTTTTCTCTTTAGTTTTACCTAGCAAAGAAGTTAAACAGATGTCTGCACCTGACAGACACTTGCTTTAAAATAGGAATAATTCTTCAGCATAAAGGGGAACAGTTGAGCTTAAAAACTATTCACACAAAACAAGAAACATATTACAGGAGCTTGTGTCTTTCCTGTTTCAAATGTTATTACAAGTCACTTTATCTCTCTTGTGCTTGTCTCTAAATATGTGAAAAATATTTTGCTACTTCACAAACATTTTTAGAAGTTGAATTAATGTGGTCACTCATTCGGAGTAGCCTGTCATTGTTTAACTTTGTTACATTGCTTCAGAGCAAGAAAAAAGCAGAATCAGCAGCAACTGCACCAGCAGCAACATCTACAGCATATATAATAGATGCAAAAGCACAGAAGTAATTAAACAAATTCTGAAAGTAATTTTTAAGAAGTAAGTGCCAGTCTCATGTACTTAATATGTTTTCTGTTTTGATGGAAATGGGAATCTCAGCTGACAGTATAACTGGAGCAGGCAAGAGCCATCTGACACATAAAGAAATACAATCAGACTTGCTGAGCTTTGGAGGAAACACAGGTAGAGTTGCAGGGGGTGGCAAACAGCTGTCTGCCTTCAGTGTGTGAGTCCCTGGTTTTTAATAGCTAAAAGGGAACCTGGATAGCAGAAATACTATCAAGGAGAGAGATGCCTTCCTACCCAGACAGCTCAGGATGTGGGTGGTATGGAAATCTGGAAGATCTGTATCTGAACATGAAACATTCATAAGAGTATCCTGCTTACAGTATAGATCACCACAACTCAACAATATAATTGAATGGATGACTCCTAAATAGTAAAGTTTTGTCCCCCTAATAACCCAAAATTTTACTTGTCTCCATAATTACATTACAATCAACGTTTTATTTATAAATCCCTTCTAGTGAAGCCAAATTTCGTATTTTAAAAAAAAAAAAAAACTGATCCAGGAAATTCCTCCTCTATATATAAGAAAGATTTGCCTATTTAAAAATATAATCACAAATAGATCTTTATTCGTATTAATAAAGGAGAAAAATAATTGGATATTACAATAACTGGAAGTTAAACTACATATTTAATAAATTATTAAAAACAACATACAGTAAATCAAATATTTGTTCTACAGAGCTATTCACCATATTACCCTGGACATAGATACTATTTAACAGTGAGGAGGAAAGAGGTGTGATTGTTTCAAAATTAAGTATAGCTCACTTTTTGTTCTCCAAAACTAGAAGAGGGTAGCAAAAACAAAAATTCTTTCTTTTTCCTTTTTCAAAACATCATATTTATACTATTAATAAAAAATAAAAGAAGATCTACTAGGAGCACAGGCCTCTTTTTATTCCTCATGGGACAAGAGAAGAGAGAAAGAAGGTAGGTTGCCAGTACATAAAAGTAAATATCAGATAAGAAAATCCTAGTCAATATATTTTTTCCTTCAGTCAAGTTATTTTTAATACATACAGTCCTGTCTCTTTCTAGGAGACATATGTTATTGGAAAGATTAGTTTTGCTGTACCTATTGCTTCTGCCAGCCTGCATCAAAGTAAATTTAGAGATGTGCTGACAGTCTAATACCTGCTATCGGGTTCTACCTGCAGATAAGAGTTGAAAAAGCATCTGCTGAATTTTTTCACAATAGTAAAATGCTACTGTGAGGGATATTAAAAAATAAAAATAATAATTTTAAAAAACAACCTTCTGATTTTAATGTACACAGTGATAACTTCTGAAGTTATTTCCCGTAAGTTTTAAAATTAATTATCTTGAAATACAATGAAAAATACAAGTATCCGAGCTGTTGTCCAAAACTAATGAAATGCATTTGCATAAACCTGATTTGGAAGATTTTCAGCCCTAAAGGTGTGTCTGGATGGAAACCAGCAAACATAAGCTAGACAAGAAAAACAATGAAGTATGGATATGCAGATCTCTCACCATGTCAGATGTGCTCAGTTCTGACTTTTCCTTGCGAAAACAAAGCAACAAAGCTCTTTTCCCTTTTCCTTTTCAATTTCAAACAAAACTGAACTAACAAAAATACTGACACCTCTCCCATTTCAGTTCTTCAGAGAAAATGAACATGCCATGTCTTTCCTATTTCTCAAACCAAACTTTTAAAAACCAGGATTCAAAACATTCTGATAAGATTCACATGCAATATGAGTGCACACACAACTCCACTTCTCCTTCCAGATCAAAACTTGTCTTTCTCCAAAGGAGAATGAAACATAGGACATGACATAGCTATGCTTATGGTCTTCATCTATATTTCTCAGTTCAGTGAAAATCTTTGCTCAAGTGTGTAGCACTTTTGAGAAGGACGTCAAGGACTGCCCAGAGAAGTTGTGGATTTCTCACTGGAAGTGTCAGGTTGGATGGAGCTTTAAGCAACCTGGACTTATGGAAGCTGTCCCTACCCATGGCAGGGTTGGATATAAAAAATATCTAAGACATCAAGTATGTTATCTTGTTACCATATGATATCTCATACATGTAATTCAATTTCAGGCAGACATACAGAAACAGTTCCTCCTGTTCATAAAATTGCATCAGGTGTTTTAGGGGATGTCTGATACAGAGACCAGTAACGAGGTAAGGAGAACAGAAAGAGATTTAAGGACGCTGTGCACACTGTAATGAGTTAAAATACTCAGTTCCAGCAGTGATTCAACTGCATGAAGGATAGCTGATGGTAATTTCCACCATTAGAAAGAGAAACCATATTGGAATTGCTATAAAGAAATTAAGGAACTTGAAGGTTTTGGTTTTTTTTTAATATGGAAGCCATAACCCATCAGAAACACCTAACTTTGCATGGACTTTCTCTCTTGAAGCAAGTCAAGACGTAGGAAGAGTCAAGGTAGTAAAAATTGTTGCAGAAAGTTCTCATCCAGAGAATTATACAACTGTGATCTGAGAACTAGAAAGTTTTTTTTTAACTCATCTTTTATTGAAGAGATGTGTAGGCAGTAGGAATGTCAGGCTGGTAAAATTCCTTTAATTTTTTATTGCAGATACTTGCCTCATCATCGCTTTTGTAGAGTTTTAACACAGTACAGTTTAATCACTGGGGACTGTAAATAACTTCACTGTTGTACAACATACTCTCCTATTTAGGTTTTACCTGTGTTAAACTAGAATGGAGGCTTCATACTTGCAGGGCAGTATGACACTCTGACCATAGTTCTTAAATTAGTTCTTTTCTTCTTCAATTTTCATATACAAATCTTTCTTTTGCTATTATCTATTGTTAGAATGATGCACAGATTCTAAAAATAAAACCTTGATTCTTCAGAAATGTTAGTGTTTTCATCAGGACAATGGAATACATACTTTTTAAATCTGCTTGGCCTAAAACAGTGTAGTTTTTAAACCCATACAACACATTCCTTAGCTTGCACTTGGATTGACTTGCATGAGCTGTAGTTTAAATCCCTGTTTTCTCCAATAAGAGGGATTCAGAACATTAGACAGATCATGCAATATTGTGCTGCATAATCTTTCCCCAGCTATTAGTGTGCTGTGGATCATGGAAATTATATTACTAAAATGCTACAAATTCATATGAAGAAAAGCTTCACGTTTCACTTTACTCTCAGAGTGTCTCTGGCTTTCTTTGGCAACATAGTTAAGTCTCTCTTATTTTTAAAGCTCAGTGTTTTTGGGGTCATCCAGGCATTATACTTGTTAACAAGACAAACTGGCCTGGGTAACATCTTCTAAAAAGCCAGTTTATCTCCCCTGACAAGGAACATTCTTGTCTGCACCAGCTCAGGTGTTATGGGAAACTCAGGACCCACTGATTCTAACTAGAATCTCACAGAGGTACTAAGATTAGCGGAAATCAGTTTCTAAGACTACTAGTATAAGCTGCAACTAGTGTCAGTGTTGTTAGAGAAATAGCCTAGATCTATAAAGTTGTGCTTATACCAATTTACAACCCTTTAAGGCTCAGACTTGGCCAACAATATTTCTGATAAGTAAACAAACCAGTAAAAGCCAAACAAGAAATGTCTTCCTGGATCATAAATAGAACATTCACATTGATTCTTCTACATTTTCCTGTCTATGAGTTGTATCTTTCACAAATAGAGATAGCTCTCCATTATTTCTCTCAGAACTTACTTCTGTCTGATGTACAGATTACTTTACTTATCTATAGACAACAATTAACAGAATAGATTACAATAACGTAATACTTATATGTGATTTTTTCATATATAATTTTCCCCTCATACATACACATGTCCTTGCTCTCTGAAGTTATTTTATCATCAGTGTAAAAACTGACACTGTTTTGTTACGCGAAGGGCGAAGGGTCTCAGAGTTATGATTTGAAGGAATAAGATTAGCGAGAACACACCAAAATAATAAGCAATATTTTTTATTTTCAATCAAGAATGTCAAATAACACCTGGAAAGTACCGGATAATATCTGAGAAACAAATACTGCAAGAATAGTGCTTTTAATAAGACAAAGTCTGAGTTTTATGAGATTTGAAAAGCAACTCTCATCACCTTTACTTAAAATTCAGGGAAGCATCTTGAGAGTAATATCCAGAAGTCCAATTTCGGCAGCTCAAGACCAAAGGAAAACATGACTAGATAAAAGGAAACAAAACATATGTGTAAGGGTCCTTAAGTATGGATTGAACAGGGTGTCCTAGAGGCTTTGCCATATCCCCTCTTGGACACTGACAAACTTTATTGGGAAAGACCTTGAGCTACTTGACCAAATATTGCCATTGGCTCTGCTTTCAATAATGTCTCCATCAAAGTCCCCTTCTGGCTTAAATTATCCTATGTTTCTGTGATTCTAATGTGGAGGAAGAGGTGGGTTCAAGTAAGTGGTAGGCTGTGCTTATAATGTAAATACCCAGAAAGTGAGCTGCATAAAGAACTTGCTCATCATTTAAGTAGGTATGGATGCCAGAGTCCCACTGAGTAGTATCCCTCTGCATGAGAAACTGAAAGGTTTCTCTCCTCTATTTTCTACTTCCTTAGGGAAGTTCAAATCACTTAAAAGATGAGTAACCTTCAAAGCCTATCCAAGGCCACTACCTCCATCAGAACCAGCGTGGAAATTTGAATTTTGCCATCTTCCCTTTCATGAACTATATGAATTATGAATCAAACAGAAGATCCACTATATTTTTTTAACACACAGCAAAAATAACTGATCTATTTACAGCATTTGCACTGATCCAGCATCACCCAGGGAGGTGACTTAAAGCAATTTTAACAGCACAGAAAAAAACCCCTTGGAAATCATGTTGCAAGTTTTTCAGTACACTAGGATAGCTGTAAAGACAGAAAGCCTAGTCTTTTACTGACAGTTTTCCTATGGGATATGGTCTTAAATACACAATTAGTGATATCTCACACAATTAATCTTTAATTATGTTTTTATATTGGTTGTATTTGTGTGCTTACTCCTGGAAGAAACAGAATGGTCCATAAAACATCAAGGTTTACAAAGAAGATGGAATTGCTTTATTTAAAAAGCACAGACACACAGATATAATGTAAGCTCACATTTACTATCCTAATGAGCTACAAGCTGTATTTAATATTTAAATAAAATTTAATAATTTATCTCAATTTAATAAATTACAAAAATACCTCACACTAATACAAAGATACCTCACACTAATGGAAGCACTTCTAAAGAAGATAAAAAGGTTGGCCAACTACTCATCTGACAGAAATAAGAGTGTGGCTAGCACAGGTTTTTCCCACGAGAATTCTTCTTGTGTTTTATAAATAAAGATAAAGTTTGGATGTTATTGGAACAGTGTCCCAGAACTTGGACAGTGTAGGCCTGGCCAATCAGGCCTGGGGGAAGGCTTCTGACTGACCAATCTGGGTGACTTTTGAGAACTCTATATATATGATGAAATCAAAACAATAAAGGTCATTCCTTCTTGCCACTGAGAACTGGTGCTTTCATTACTCTGCTAGCTGCTCAACAGCGACATCAGAGTAGAATTATGAAACAATAATTTAGTTGAAATTGTCATTAGAAAGTTAATATACTCAGTGAAAATCTTTATATATGAAGAGTAAATATGTTTGTTTCATTTAGCAATGAAACCGTTATCCATTATATATATACACACCCATGAAGCTAGTAGATTCCATACTCTAGGCCTAAATCATGTTAAGGAATCATCTTTTAATGTTATGCATTAATGTTATACATTGTTCTGTAGGTGTGATACTAATTATTCTGAAATGTACAGAAGACAGAAGAATCAATATTTTTAGAAGGGAATTCTGCAATTAATATTTATTTTAGAGGTGTTTTCCTATTTTCCCTAAAAAAATGGAAAGAACTTTTTAACTTTCAAATGAGATTGAAATGTGTTTTGCTAATGGGGAGTAAACAAGCTGAGTTCATTAGACATGAAAGTTTTGTTTGTGGATAGCAATGTCTAGCTATGAATAAATTAAAATTATTGCAAATGTGCTAACATAATTATTATGACTATTATACATCAGCAATGTGGAATGGTAGACTGGCCAAAAGTATGCCCACAAATAAAACTTTGTAGCTTTCTCTTTTCTTGGTAGAAACTGAAGTGACAAAATAGTCACTGAAGGCTGGAATTACATCCCTATAGATGATAGAATTATTCTTGTGTAAGTAGGATCTTGATAAGTTCTAGAAAGTGAAGATGAAAGCTGGGAAATTCATGCTTACTATATAATGTAACAAAAATACAATTTCTTTGTGAAGACCTACATGTACACTGCACATCACCCAAATCCTGCTCTGGATAAGAATTCTAGTAACATTGAGCATAAACAACTTTGAGGCAATACCTATTAAAAGCTGAAAAAGGGTTGTGAATTAAAGATATAAAAGGAATCTCAGAGAAACGTAGTCTTGGGACCATAACACTGGAAATAAACAAGTATTTTTATGTTTTATTTTTTCTTTTAAATTAATTCAAAAGCCTTTCCTGTAAAGTATGTGACTGTTTTTTTACCGTTTATTCTGGACTTAAAGTTAAAAATAATTCATGCACAAGTATTTTATCTAATTGGAACATGCAGTTACAATGTTTGACCTTGAAACTTTTTGGTACAAATAATAAGAAATGTAGGTGGTTTGACAGAACAAGATATGCTCATTATCATACACTTTCTCAGTGTTTTATACTTATTTTGTGAGTACAAAAAGGGATTTGAGTATAAAAAAGTGGGGATATATCTTCTTTATTTGTGTTGATTAAGTTCCAAGATTTTTCTAATACATTTTTCTAAGCAAACTTTATTTGGAGCAAGCACAATAATTACTTTCTGTAGTAAGTTATGATTCCCAAAGCCTTTGAAAGCATTTTACAGGACTTACAGACTTTCAGATTAGTTTAGTGTATCATTTGTTCTCATTTTCATCCAAGTTCCAGAGTTCAACACATACTCCACATAAATACTGATGTCTCTGTTTTTCCTGTGTAATATATTCTATGCTGCACACACATATGGATAGGTGTGTATTGAAAATGCATGCACTTTGCACTGCCAGTACCGATATCTTTCTAACAACTCTATTCAGATAAACTCTTAAAATAAGTATCTTCCCTTTTTAACATAAAATACTCTTTTGATACTCAATATGAAACTGGAAAACTAAATAGGAATGTGACAGTCCAAAAAAAAAAAACAGTCAAAGCATATTTCACCTTCTTACTATGACAAATGCAGCAGATTTAAAAAATAATGTTATATAATCTTCTGCCTTGTAAGAATACAGGGAGTCACCAATCAGTGAGAAGGAGTTTACTAGTATATTATATAATAGGAGTTTACTAGTATATTATATAATAGGAGTTTACTAGTATACTATAAGTAGTATATAGTAGTATATTATGATCTTCCAGTCCTTACAATGGCTGATAAATTAATGAATTATGTATTGTCTGAGAGATGAACAAGATTTTTTGCTCAAACGCTTCCATCAACAGTGCAGTTTCACAGAAATGGATAGCTTTGCCACGCTTCATACTGGTGGAAAAATCTAGACATTTTTTAATATATTTTGAGTACATAGAAACATGTATTTTATGTGCATCTTCTCTCATTGCATTGTATTTCTTGTTTTCAAAATACAAGACAACCTAATGCTGTAAGAGTCTTTTGCTTTCTTTTCTTTCTTTTCCTGCTAAATTACTCTGTATTGAAAGCCCAGTGTTAACATATGCATGCTGAAAAGCTTTTCCAAGTGACCTGACCATAAATGAGAGTATTTGGGGATGGGGGTGGGGAGAAGAGATGAGAGATACTGATACTGAGAGTTTCCTTATTGCCTAAATTCTGTGCCAACACAGTGTCAACACGAAAGGATTTATTCTATCGGACCTTTTTGTTCAGCTATGCACTTCCTGTTAATTAGATCAATACCTGTGTCTATTAGGAGCTGGTTTAATATTCTTAATGCAGGTTCATTTAAGGTTCATTCTGGTTACAAGGTAGTTTTTTTCTCGTATTTTATACAACTCCTTTTATACTCCGTGTTCATTTGTAAGTTGCAAGTGATCTTCATTTAAGGTTTGTGTTTGAAATCTGGAGTAGTTGCACCACTAAGCAGTGAACACAATGAATTAAAAATAGTAATAATGCTCAAAGAAATTTTATTTTTCTTTTATCCCCTTTAGATGCATATGCACTTTCATTTCTTACCAGTACTGACACTTACCAGTGACAAGTCCACTTCTTGAACTTCCATGGAAATACATCTATTATGATGGAAAATCATTCTCTGTAAAAATGTATCCCTTTCTTTGATTTTAAATGGAAAACCTTTCCCTGTTATACATCTGAGTAGGGGAAAAGTATGTTACAACTGGAAAGTAGGACAAGGCACCTGAAGACATCCACACATTTAAACACCCGACTACCAACAAAGAGGACTATAGATATCACGATCACCATTTTCAATTAATTACATCAGCAAAGTTTGGAAGGTGCTGACATTTTTCATAAATTAATTTTGCATTTAAAAGTTAATCACAGCCTTGGTTCTGAACTATACGATTGAAATGTGGCTATTCTGTATTTAGTACCCTTTGTAGTCAGACTAGTGTTCAAGAGATAAAAAAATAGGTATCAATTTTTAGGCCTTAAACATACAACTAACATTATTTATCACAGATCAAAGAAAACTAGCACAAAAAGTACATGCCAGAAGTAGCTTTTCTAGATGAATAGAAATCTGAGTGTGTATTGGTTTTGTTTTACTTACTGTCATCATAAACTATCATGATGTCCTTTGAAGCTGAATAAATTCCATCAAACTACTTCCAGTAAAGAGATCAGTTAACTGTCAGTTTAAGGGCTGGTCTTTGGATGATTGATATCAATTCTGATGTTACCTTAGGTAAATAGTCTAAGTTGAGTAGATATCATGTACTACATGGACTATTTGAGGAACAGAAATAGCCTGAATTTTCACAATTCTAGTTGCATCATTCAGGGAAAAAAAACAAACTTGGAAAAAAATGAAGACAAGACACTTCCTAAAAAATATATTTTGGAGAACAAACCATCCACACAAACTTATGTTGACTATTTTGTTTCACTTTGTTTAGCAGGTGGGAAAGCTTGAGAACTATGACTTGGACTTTTGATTTCCATGGGATCCCTTTGTCCTTTGCAAAAGGAATACATTGCTGCAGCATAATTTTTGTAATATTTTCAGTCTACATCTCCTTATTTTGAAAGGCATTAGTTAAACTAGTCACAGACATTTGTTCTAATGAACTTCTGCCTGTTGAGAGAGAAGGCTTCACGATTTCATACAATTTTCAAGATTTTTGGACACTAAACATGAGCTGTAGAAGTCATTCACTTGAATTCATTTAATCTTGGTGTCTAACAGCCTGACTTTTATCCCTCAAGGCACAATAACAAACACCTTGTCATTAAAATCCCCACAATTTTATTTATATGGAGAGAAAAAAATTTCTGTAGCGGGCTAGTTAGGAAAGCACACATACATTTTTACTGTTAGTTATTCAAAGTATTAAAATATTTTTCACAATGCTGAATTCTTCATGTATCAGCTAACAGGAGAAAGACTACCCAAATTTGTCAGTCAATATAAAATATTCAAGACCCAAAAGGTAAAGAAAATGTTTTACCTAATCTACCTAGTTTTTTCAGGTTTGAGGTTTTTTAATCCTTTCTCTTGTTTACAGCAAGATTTTTCATTATGTTTTATGTACAATTCCCAGAGTATAAAGATGTAAGTATAACATGTTTTACATAAAATGAAATATGGCTTAAAACATGCCAAACATGAGACTCCCTGTCCTGATATCATTTATCCAAAAAGCAAACAAGAGAAAATAGCAATTTAAACTCCCCTTCATTAGGAAGAAATAAATTTGCATTGAACAGCCTACCTTCTGCAAAATTCCACTCCGCAGCCTGAACTGAAGCACACTGATGATAATAACCTCAAATGCATAATGGTATTTTCTTTATAATGATATTTCCACTCCCTTCTGAAGGATAAAATAAGGCTATGTAAATAAGTCTTTACTTGCAGAACAAAGATAGCATACAATAATTTTAGTACTTCCAGGTTAGAAGAGATAAATGAATTTGCAGCACTTCAGCAAAGTGCTCTGACTTCATAGCAAATACAAGCTCTAGCAAATGCATTGCTTTTCCACTTTAATTCCATAATTCCCAAGAAATTCTTATGAAAAAACTAAAAATGTAACATTTTTCCACCATGAAAGGATACAGTTACTCTTTTCTACATTACTCGTAACTGTTAGAATTCAAATTCTCTCTTGCCTCAGTATTTCAACATTAAAAGGATTCATATGTTTTACTTATTCTTCAAACCTCATAGCTTTTAGACTACGTGCCAGTTTTAAGTAAAATCATGGCTGGAAATAAATATAATGGGATGTTTAGAAGAAGCATATACACTGTAAATGGATTGCAAAGTTAGCAGTCCACTTGCATGGACAGCGTTTTTTTTTTCTTTACAGCTACAAAATTTAATCCCATTTATTTTACAATAAATAACAAATTTGGGCAGTCTCTAATAATTTGGGAGAAGGATCTATTTTTTCTATATTGTGGCACTTTAACCTACTGAAAGAAATGCATCTAAAACTCTGAAACTTAGTTTTCTTTTTTTGATAATCATGCAATTATTTTAAAGAAAACTTTGCCTCAAGACCTAAAATCAGTTTACTGGACAGTGTTAATTTCTTATGAGAATAGCTTATTATATTGGATAACATTCATTTATTACTTGAGTTTAATTTAGAATTTAATTTCATTTTAATTAAATTCTTCCTACATGTTGAAGAGACCTATATCTAACTTCATTCAACTTCACAAATGACTTTATGTTAACAACCAATTTATCAACTTTCTCCATAAGGATTATATTTACAGAATGAATATACAAAAGCAGAAGGTGGAAGCAAGACAACCCATTCTGCAATACTGTGACATGCAAAGGGGGAAAAAATACTGTCTCCTTAATTCACTTAATCTAAATCAAAAGAAATTATGACATCTGTTTATACAGAATATACTGTTTATTATTATTTAATCATATTGTTGAAACAATGGTGGGTAATAAAATTAAAAGCCAGGAAAAAAATGACCTTTAATATTTATTACATTTAGCTTTATTAATTAACATGATTGATCCATAAAAACTTTGCTTTGTGGGTACACCCACCCCAAAGAAAACTCCCTATTCTAAAACATGAGGGAACAGCATCACAGTGCAGTTGAACAAATAAATCATGCATGGCAGCCGAAGAAGAGAAAATGTAAAACAACATTAAAGTCCATGTTTTTCTTAAATCACCAGCAATTCTTCTCACAACTTGCCAACTGCCATCATCGTATTACAAGTTGTTGTATAAACATTGGAAGAAACAGTCTGAAGTTTACAAAATTATAATCATCATGTTCCAAGCTTTTATCTCTTTTTTATCTTTTATACATCTCAAACATTGAAATGGAGAAAGTTTAGAAAAGTGTGATCCAGTTTTAGACTGCATAAATCCCACATCTGTCATTCTATTTAGTATATTTTTCTTTGTTTTTTCTAGTTATCATACGTATTTGGCCTAGATTAACTACTGCCGTAAGTATTTACCTAAACCTGAACTTTATGATGGGAAGATGAAACAACTGAGAATGACATCAAAGAAGACAAAAAGCTAAGGATAAACTTGTAGTACGGAAAATGCCTCAATAGTACAGATAACCCAAACCCTAAAGAGTTCATGAAGTAAAAGCTTGAAATACTTAAAGTGTGAGAAGATGGAGGGGATGTTGTTAAAACCACTAAAGGCGTTTTCACATCAATAGTATATAACTTTAGTAATTGCGTTTTGAAATGCTCCTGGAGTAGAAGCCTGAGGCCAGACAAGATACAAGGAATTTTAAACGTCATGAGTTGGCTAATTTTAACAACTGGCTTCTACACTCCTTCACTTACCTAATCTCTTCATACCTTCATCTTGTAGTGTTTAGCCTTTTTGCAATGATTTCTTGAAGTTAAAAAAGGCATAAAACTAGGCTCAAAAGCAGTAATTTTCTTGCTTCTCTTTCAGGAACCCCAATAACACATTCCAATTCACACTCTGGTTTTGTTCAAATTTTTTTATGTGCCTGAGAAATAAACAAATTTTCAGAAGTATACTTTATGCAGTCTATAAGCACCTGAAAGAATATCTCTTGCTTTCTTTATCAGACCTGTTCATCACAGCCTCACTTGAGGCTCTGGGTACTTCTGCAAAGAGGGTGAGCAAAGCCCTTGAACTGAGCGAGTCAGCAAAGAGGGGGACAGAAGGTGACTATACTGCATGTTCAGCTGTGGGGGACACCAGAGGGACAAAATGTTAAAGGTAACAGATTACTGCAGCTACAAGAGAAATATAGCAATCACCTTGCCTCTTACATCAAGGAAAATAAATGCAGACGTAATACTAGGAACAAAGGAACCTTTCTAAAGTACTGTGGAAAAGACCCATTTCCAAATCAGGAGTTGCTGTCTTGTGACATGGTAACGTCTCTCTAGTGGAAGAGGAAATGGTGGCAGGTTCTTCTCCAAAGGTTACCCTTGTAGAAAGAAAGGAGAGTGTTTCTGAGCTAGGCAAGCCATGGGAAAAGAGGTGGCTGGTTGCAAGGGTAAGTAATTCTGCTCTTAGAGCTATAGGCTAGTTTGTAACCTCCCGAAGAAATGTGTAGTGACATGGCTGTGAGTGCAAAAGATGCCTACATAATGTGTCTGAATAATATTGCAGAAAATCAGAGTCATGGTCCATGATTCTGCATTACAGGAAAAAATAAACCAGAAGCTACAGAAGCAAAATTGGACAAGGCTGCATAGGAAGCTAAAAAGAGGTTCTCTGTGCTAGTATCCCTGAAATTTCCCCCAGACTGCAGGAAACAAGATGAGGACGCAAAGTTGAAATATATTTTTGATTCACATAGTGAGAAAAGGCATATAAAGATTATCAGAAAGGGGTCAGGAAGGGAGAAAGCTCATGCAGGAAAGTCAGACTTCCCTTAAACTATTAAGAAATCCAAGCTGCTGCATTTTTATATCAAGAGGGTCAATCAAGATTTTAAAGTTAAAAATGAGGAACACCAGTGTATATTTTGGAAGGCTTTTAACCAAGATGAGCTGAAGTTTGTTGTGTTCACGATCTACCTCACGACCACAAAATCAAAATATTCTGTATCTTAAAGTGAAGGTTAGAATAGATGCTGGAAATATTCAAGCAAGAAGCAACAGAGAATTGTCAGAATACACTGACAGTGAAACAGAGGAGAGTGAAGCAATGATACATGTGAAGTTTAAGAAATAAAATAATGACATGAGAATAGCTGTTCTTAAACAAGGCTATTGATAGAACAATCAATTAGAAGCTGGAGGGAAGGATGACAACCATTGGAACATTAGTACCGGGAGGCAGAGTGTACAGGTAAGACAGAAGAGGATGTTATTATTAAACAGATGTTCTTTATCAGTAATCATAATGCACACAGTGCAGTATATTCTTGCAGGAACAAACCCAAAGAAAATAGTAATAATAATAAAATCATTATGGTCATACTTGTTTTAAAAGAATGGATACTAGAGTAAAATGTGAGAACTTATTCAGAAGAATGAAAAAATGAAAGTTAAAAGTTGAATTTTTAAAGATGTTGTGGAAAATTTATAAGAATAAAATTCTCAAGATTCAGAATAACTGCAACAGAGCCACAAAGAAATAAGGAGGGTCCAAAATGAAACCAATGTGGCTATGGAGTAAGGATAAAAATGACAATGAGAAATCAGAAGAAAAAGTGAAGCTGTGTCAGAGTTAGGAAAGGATGACTGTAAGTTCTTCATTTTCAATGAAGAAATGCAAATAAGACAGGCCATTAAAAAGTTTGTGGAAAAAGTATAAAAGCACAAAAAGCAGCAATAAATCCTTTTTAAAGCACATCAGAAGCAGAAAGCTCATCACAGTGCCTTTAAGGTCAATAAAGGATTAAGGTATAAAAGAAGCACAAACAGTCAAATGGATGTTTTGCATCTGTGGTGACCCAGAGTCTGGGGAGCTGCATATATGGTAAATCCTTTTACAGAGTATTTAGAAGGTAGAAAAGTGAAACTCAGGGTCATTGGGAGAGATCAGAGAATAAATCAGTAGCAACAAATCACTTACATCAGACAGTATTTAATCAAGTTCCAAAGGAACTGAAGATGAAAGACCTTAACGACTAATGACGGTGTGTAAACTTTCATTTAACACTGTTTCCGTATCATAGGCTTTGAGAATAATTAACCTGGTGAGAACTTTTAGGAGAACTCCAAGAAAGACCTGGAAAACTGTAGACTATTAAGATGAAATTTATACCAAACAAACTAGTGCAAATTGCTCTGAAGACATGAAGTAAAAGGCACCCATATAAATAAGATACTATGGACAAGAGTCAGCTTTTGAAAGGCAAGGCATACCTTTCAGATTGACTGGAATTTTTTTAAGACATGAACAAGCCATAGGATCCATCCCATCTGGTTTACTTAGCCTTTCATATGATGTATACGTTCCATGAGACACAGCTCATTAAAAAAATCAGGATGTTGTTTAGAGAGAAAAAGTCTCTCACATGGAACAGACTTTATGAAAGTATGGCAAGAAAGAGTATGCAGTAATGGTGAACTATCACAGGGAAGAGTATTACCAATTGATTTGCACAGGAGTAAGAAATAAGACCTATGCTTTCAAGAGGTTTACATCAAAAATTACCCAGGAGGTGACTAGTGAAGTGTCAAGTCTGTGATGATATGAAGTTATGCAGGATCATAATAACAAGCACTATCTGTTACTGAAACAGTAAAATGGCATATCCAATTTAATGCAGAGAAATACAATGCAGCATAAGGAGAGGAAAAAAGTCAAACTCAACCTTGACTATCCATTGATTAATACTACCCCAACTTAAGATCTTGAGATTTTTATAGATTGTTTTTGTACATTTCTCAATTCTCAGTAAAAAAAAAAAAATGTTATGAAATATCAGGAAAGAAAAATAGAATGAAAGAAAACAGTGTTATGCCTTCACATGAAACCACAAATGCTGTTCCAGCTGTGTTGCATTCACTTCTGAGATTAAATACTTCAGCAGTAAAGAAACAGAGGGGTGACAAGGATGAGCCAAAGTACAGAATGTGCCAGAAAAAGATGAGCAGCTGGAAAGGTATATAATCTTCAAAGCAACTAGACAGATCTGTGGAAGAAGTATCTATTCAGGGTATACACTCTGGCTCCTGCATCTCAAACACTTTTGAATGGGGCAATTTTCTAGCGCAGTATCATTATGTCATTTCTTTCTACATTAGTGAAGTGTTACTGGTTACTGCCAGAAACAGGATACTTTCGACTCAAAAAGAGTGACTTGTGCTCTTACCTAAGGGAGCACCTGCTCTTGAATGTTCCTGAACAGTAAAACAGACAAAATCTGAACCTGAAAAACCCTGATTCCTTTTTATGAACACTTTCCATTGCTTTTTTACTACTGGAACTCTATAACCAAGCATGGCTACCCTGTAGAGTTCAGAAAGATTTTAATTATGGATAAAAAGATGCTGTGACCTTTTCCTATGCAAACAAAATCTTCTCTGACACTTCTTTTGTTAAGCATATGCCTGAATACATGTTTGTTCAAGAAACACTCTGTAAATAAGCTGAGGATCTAGAGATCTTGCTGAAGCAGCTTTCATCTAGAAATAAGGTGGTGGGTGGGTATTCCCTAATATGAGAAACAGAAATTCAGCTTTAGTTAGGGCTAAGGATCTGGTCTTGCTTTCTATTGCACTCTTACGTGCCTGAAGGTGGCAGCATCAAGATACTACAAATTTAGCAGTTACAATCAAAAAGCATCAGTTACTCCTAAAATTAAATTTGATATGCAATTAAAAAATTAATAGCTTAACTAACATGTTTTAAAAGGGATACATGGATTAAGGGCAATAAGCTGTACTATATAATTTAAAATAATGTCTTGATTATTTTCTTGGAATCATGCAAAATAATTGTCCAACAATAGATTTTAAATAATAAATGCAAGTTGCTATGCTTTAGGTGAAAGATTTTCTTAAAACATATTCATAAAGCAAAATTTAAAAACTTAGTATTATCTTGTATTTATTACATCTGTTTATATCCTGTTGCATGTCAGCAAGCAGAGAGCATCACCTGTTCATTTAATGTATCACTTTTAAGATCTATATGTAATGGAAATACTGCTTCATCTCCTCAAGAACTTCAACTGCAGCATAACTGGCATTTTTCATATGGTAGGAAATCTGATACAAAAATTTTGGGAAGTCAGACACCAGGCTCAGCACAACTGTGTATTAATACATGAGAGGTCTGCAAGCAAAAGAGATGTTGGTGCAAGCAAACACACAGAGCTACTTTGGACGTATTTTCTGCTCTAAAGTGGATACATCAAGAGTAAGCAGAAAAGTGACAATGGAAGAGAGCTTTAGCACTTATGCCTTTAATTTTTTTATGAATACAGAAAATACTGCTTCCATTCAAAATCCCCTTCCTAGAATAGACCACGCTTGACTATGAGCTCGCAAGGTTTTGAAATCATGTTGAATTGTGCCACTTAATATCACATTAAAAAGGGAGAAGAGTGAAGTAATTTTACAGATGTTTGTATATAAATCTAGAAGGCAATAGCAAAACATTAGTGTACAAAAATGTAATTATGGGCCATTATGATTAACATACAAATTTTTTTTAATGGTAAGATTAGGACATCCTTACTTATTGTCAAACCACATTAGTCTCACAAAATCATGGAAGCTGAAAGCTGTTAGAAACTGGGAGATTTTAAGGCAAATGATACCATTTATATTTGCCATTTCCTACTTGTAAGCTTAAAAACTTTGTGGGACTCAGAATTCTGAATTGAACATACAGCTCTGAGTGTTATGCACCCTCAGGTACTCTCCAACGTGGTCAAGAAAGAAGTGCATGCACCAAACATGCGACCGAAGTGTCAAAGGCCACTGCATGCAGTTGAGCTCCACAAATGTGACTTTTTTCAGCTGACGGAGGTACATAAAAATGTAGGTACACAAGGTGAGAATGGTACATCATTACCTGTCTGGGAAGTGTACTTTGACAAAAGCATTTTGTAAGTAAAAAAAGCTTGGTTGTTTAAACAATGGGGTTATGTTTTAGAATGTGATCTGCAAAACTCTGTCTCTAACTTGAGAATCAGCATGAAAGACTCACTATGTGGTACTGGCAAATTGCATAACTTCCGTAATATTTTTCAGTATTCATTACTGTAATAGCAAACAAACCTGGAATTACCACCTGATAGTAAAACCACACAATAATTCCCATTAGTAAGACTGTAACTTCAATTAATTCAAGTTTTAATTGTTTTATTAATTAATAATGATATTATTATTCATAATTCATTCTATATGAAAATATAATATAGCCAAGCTTTTATTTAAGCAAAAAATTCTGGAAATATTTAGTCATGAAGGTTTAAAAATCTTCCCAAAGAAAACTGAGGTACAAACACGACATGATGCCTGTTCTAAAAATGTTAATTAATTTAGGACCTCTAAGCTTTGAATCGAGGATTCTCTACTCAGCAGATAACTTCTGTGTCAAGGTTTTTCATGTGATCTAATTTATATGTAAGTTGTCTGGGCTGCAAAATTCTTACAGAATTTACCTATGTCCTATAAAAATAATTTTTTTTACAGAATTTACCCATGTCCTTTTGTAAAAATAATATTCATAGACAGGAATATTTAATTTAACATCTCAAAAGATTAAGACATTATTGCTGTGTTTTCAGACCTTTCACAAATCCTTCCAAAAAGAACAAACACAGAATCCCCCAGAATGAGAAGAAATCCTCTAGCCATACTAATAACTCTTCCAATGATAGTCTTTTCGAGCTAGACTCACTGAGGGGGGAGCCATACACTGGAAAATTCTGATACTAGCAGATTGAGAATCTTGAGTTTACCACAATGTTCATGAAACACATGGTTTCTGAATAAAAAATATTCCTGTGTTGGAGTTTTTTTGTCTTTTATAGTTTGCCTTTCCCCCCACCTCCTCAGTCAAGGAATGAACAGAAAGAAATTAGCAGTAAAAATAACTGATATAATTAAAATCATAAAGTCAAGCACTCAAGCTGAGTTTCCGGTTGCCAGCAAAAAATTAACTAACCTACATTGCTAAGACAGAATATCTTAACTACAAGATCACATGTACTTTTTCTTAAACGATTCAATTTTTCCAGGATACTGAACATATCTTCCATAGAATAAAAGCACAGTAATGAAGAAGTTGTTCACTGCAGGAACACTGTCTGACTTGTTACAGAAATGGAAACAATAACACAAGTAAAATACAACAGAAAGAAAAAAAAATACAGAAGGAAAAAAAGGATGGCTTCTGGGCTCACACGCTTCAATTCTATCCTACAGAAACAGTTTGTCTTCTGAGACTTCAGCGACTGAGAAGAGCAGATTTTTCACGCTTAATCATTAATGCATGGGGTTTTTTTTATTTCTTATTACAATTACCTGATGTAGCGAAATGATCCCACTAGCAGAAATGTTTCTGTCTTACAAATGAAATGGAAATTAATAGAAATTTTCCATAAATAAATCTTTATGTGACACTCAAGACTCAGAAACTATGCAGTAAACATTACCCACATTATGATCTGTGACCTTTCACTCTCAGTAATTCTGTTTCCTTTCTACAAATTGGGGTTAATTCCATCCCTCATCCAGAATGATGTTATGAAGATTAATTAGTGTTTGTGAAAAATTCAGATAGTATATTGATGCACACTGCTGAAGAACACTTGAGGAAATTAATCATTTCTTCTTTACAGCAGGAACTGAAGAGACCAGAGTAAATAATATATGGAGCAATGCAATGAACAATTAGGACAAGACATAATATTGAAGAGCTGCTTATTATCTGAGCAGTATTTACCTTGTGTATTTAGTAAGAAAGGGATCCTGTAACTAAGATTGCTCTAATCCAGATCCAAGGTACTAAGAGTGCACAATAATTCTGAGTTCCTTCCTAATTTCTGAGTTCTTTGCAAATATAATAATGTTCTCATATATTTCAATACAGCAACAATGGTTATATTATAATGCTATTTTTATTTTAACAGATTGAAATTTCTGAACCATTTTTAGATCCAATAATTGAAGATAGAATGAAATATCTAATTAACCATGCTAAGAAGCCATATTGATTCAAAAGAAAGAAATAGTGGTTAATTCACTGTCAGACTTGGAATCAGAGCCAATAGAAACCCACTCTTCTATGCTGATGACTGATGATTATCACTCACTGTCCATGAGTGATAATATTGCAGAATGGAAAATACACCAACTCAATTTTTTTGCCTCAGCAGACCACAAGAAAATATAAACTGTATTTAATTTGGAATATAAAAATAAACATACAATTAGTGAAGCATTTTTAAAGAAAGCATTTTTAATTACTGAAATTGAAAGCTGCAACTTATTTACAATTGTAGGGAGCACATTTTTTCCTGAACTCCTGTTGTTATGAACTATAATACATTATATGATAATCTTTACCAATTACAAGCTAGAAGTATTTAGCAACACACAGTGCTGTTAGAAATGTTTTTAAATAATCTTCAGTAAATGCAAGTTTCAACTTTTGCTCCAATTTTCAGGTTTCTAATAATAGAGCATTTGAGCCTTATAAATCTTAGAAATCTAATTAGACAATGTTAAGTTCTCTCTAGCTGAAGTCACAGATGTTTCATACTGGGAAAATCAGCAAGCCCCAGGGTTTGTTTGGTCTAGTATAGTGTCAAATTTTCATGGATAATTTAATAGCTAATAACTCTAATTCTTTCCCGTAAACCAAGAGATGATAAATAGTAATTGCTCTAAAGCCATAAAATCAACCCTTCAGGCAAAAAAAAAAAAAATTCCAAAAAATATTGAGGAGATTAATTTCTGGTACTTAATGTTTCTTTATTACTAATTGTCCCTGAGTTGTATATATCTTACAGTATGAAAGAAAATGCGAATAAATCCACTGGATTCATGCAACTGAGAAAGAAATTACACCAAGGATGCTGTATGTATCTTTGATCTATTACACACACTGATTAGATGATAGTGCAGTATTTTTTTTTCTTCTCAGGTTCTAGTAACGAAGTTTGTGGGCACATCCCAGGTTTCCTCCAACAAAATAGCAGTTGCTTTCTAGAAAAGTGGTGTTTGCTGCTTTCAGTTTTGTTTTTTTTTTAATATTTATTTCTCCTTTGCAAAATTATCAAATAAAATATAATAATTCTTATTTAAATAGAACTAGACATGCAGAGGCAATTATTCAGTTTGTATTTGAGAGTATGCATTCTGTGAAAAGATAACTTGATTTTTTCTGAAGAATGTCAGAGTAACATTTAGTTGCTTTTTAAAAAGGCTGACAGCAGGGTGGGATTTATTTGTTTTTATAAAATCATTAGCCAGTTCACTGTGTGGAATGAGCTGGGTACATCAGCTGACCAGTGCTCTATTGCAAAGGTTGCCCAGACTCTTCTAGAGGAGTCACCCCACACATAAAATGGGATTGCAAATATTCCTCCATTTTCTATGTTCCATCAGACCAGCTGGTAACAGCTTTTCGCTCTCCTTTTTAATGCAGAGGAGATGGCTTTAGTTTTAATCAGAATGGAAACAGAGTGCTGGCAATAAACAAAGAACAGGTATAATGCTTAAATACACCAAGTCAGCAAAATTCAGAAAACATGAATTCTGAAGACATTCTGTGGTACTTGGGAAGAGCAGTTTATCTAATCGAAGTTACCTGGAAAACTAACAAGAAGACTCTCAGAGAATTATGCTAGCACTGGGAAAAAAATGGCTGTGAATATACAGTCTTTGAGAAAAATGGATTTCAAGTGGTCATAAATTAAATGACCAAAAGACAAAACTAGAAAGTAATAAACAACTGCTCTTCATCTCTCTTTCTTGTTACTGCTATTTTTAATTACTCGAGAAGCATACTGCAGAGATTTTAATGGCAGAAAATATAAGGTGCATTACAAGGTTAATAATAAACAGTCCTTAAAGTTGACTAATTCAGAATTGAAAGAAAAATAAAATATCCAAAGAATACCTATTGGTTTAAAATACCTGGAAGAAGTTCACTAATTATATTAATTTTATACTCATATCCTGCCAAAGAATCAAAAAATATGTACAAAATATGCAAAAGAAATGGAGAATAATATAGACAATGTTCCAATACCATTATGTATATTACTCTTTAAATGAAAACAGCATTAGTGGTTATTGTTTCACAACCTGAAGAACCAAACTGTACAGTTCAGAAAACGATGAGGGCAATTGCCAAGTACACTGAAAATTCCTTTAAGAATAGAGACCAGAGACATTGTGCAACACTATGAAAATATAAAATATAACAAAACAGGGAATTTAAGTAGGAAGGTCTGTTCTCCCTCTCCCAGTACAAAAGATAAATGAACGAAAAACAACAATCAAAAAGGCTTAAATTATGAAATTTCAATAAAATTTTTAGATTTAATGTATGTGTACACTACCTAACCATGGAAGAACTTCTGTTTGCACAAGATAATCAGCTGATTTCCTGAATATATCTGTGCTCACTGAGCTCATTTGAGAATGCAAAATGCAACACTATCCAGCGACTGCGTCAACCAAGTTTTTTTTTCTTTTTTTAAAAGCTAGATATTGTCTATATAATTGATTTTGACATATTTGAAAGCCAGAAAAGGGGCTTTTTTTCTTTTTTTTCCAGTTCATCTTTTCTTGTTTTCCCAAAAGTAGCAAGTTTGCTAAGCTGATCTTCCCACAACATGATGAAAAAATTTTGAATATATATATATATATGCAGTAGATGGAATTTACAGCCTGGGAAAAAGGCTATGTTCAATTGCTGTATGATACACTGACAAAAACTTTGTCCAGGAAGACAAAAAGGAATAGAAGTATTACTTTGAGCTTGTTTTGACAGTGCTCATGTAGTAGTCGGGAAAAGAAAAATAAAATGGGGTGACTATTCTTTTTGTATGTATTCTAAAATGCTGAATTAACATGGAAGACTCAGAACAAAGAGTGGTGGAACTGCCATAGAAGTCTGGAAGTCATCTGTAAGGTATATATACCCCAATAGGTAAGATAAGGACTTCCATCATGTCTTTTTATTTGTGAGCATTCTGCCTTTATTCTCATAGCAACGAATTTGCTGGAAGTTATTCAAGTATTGTGCCATTTCAACTTGAAATAATTTACTTTTTCCTGGCAAATGCAGAGAGATCTGTTTCACAACACACCTAGGAATATTAAACAAGTACTTAGTCTATAAATACTTAGTAGTCAAGTATCTTAGTATGTTATTAGTATCAAACACTACTTTTTCCTCTTCTTTACGATTCTTTTTGGAAAGAACAATGAAATTATTGGCATGCAATGAAATTAAAATCAAATGCAAGTCACAGTTCTACAAGACTACAAAACAGTGTACAGGATAATTTTAATAATCTTTGACTATGTTCTAGTTATGTTTTCTAAATGCTCAGCTCCAAAATCAGCTGGCTTATGCTAAGAATTCAAAACCTTTACATTATTTTTTAATTAAATCTAACTTGAGTAGATTTATCTCTTCGTTCACTGGTGTACACTGCCTGCAGGTTTAGGTACATAAATAATTTACTGCTTTAACAACACATGACAGATCAGCTGAGCTGTGGGAACTGTGTGCACAGCAGATGAGAAGCAAATCCAGTTAATTTAGACAGCAACTAAGGGACAGCAAAATACCCTTTTTACCTTCTGCTTAAGATTGTACACACACACAGCTGCTGTGCCCCAGTGTACACCCAAGTCAGCATAGTAACTGCCTTCCTTTCTCTTGAGAGAGATCCTGTGCAATCAGTTCTGTTCTGGTTTTCCCTCTTACACAGACCACGCCACTTTACATCTATTCAGGTGTGGCAGAAGAAAATACCCTAACCTGACAACATCTGTCTCCCTAATTCCAGTTGACATAAAAAAAGTATTTTTGTGAGAAAAAAATTACTGATAAAGCAATAGAAAGGAGGGTACAATGTGTAAGAAGTCTAATTCTAAATTGAATCACAAAGAACAAAGTTAATTACATATTTAACATTTACCTTGAAAATACATTGCCCATCTTATGTACTTTTGAAAGTCTCTGATCATTGAAAATATTTATTTTTTTGTTAGTCTTCTATTACAGGAATGAGGAATGAGGAATGGCCTTCTAGAAGATGTATGCAGTGCTCTTATTAGCCTACTTGGCTCCCAGAACTACCTCTCCAGCTGGCTGCTTCTCACCCTCTCTGCTTTAGCTTACAAGTATTCATCAGGAAGTTATTCCCAAACCAGAGCAGACTTCACCCAAAATTATTTAAAAGTTAATATACTTGACATATCAAACAGTTTTGAGATTTTTTTTTAGTTCTTGCATTCATTTATATTCCTTTTATTTCTCATATGCTGTGTGTGATGTGGTATCTCATAAACACTTCAAATTCTTCTTGTATATAGAACACTCTACTGAAGTGTTGTCTTAAGATATTGTTTGTCACACTGAGGAGGTCTAAGGAGTTCCTAACAAGTTATGCATCTCTGTATCTTACATAAATAATGATGTATGTTTACATAAAAGTTACAATCACCAAGAATTAATCTTCCTCAGCATTTAACATGGGTGGCTCTGTTGCTCCTCGAGACCCAGACTTCTAGAATGGGTGGGAGTCTATTCATCCTCCTGCACTGCTCACAGGTGTGGGGGATGTCACCCCTCTCTGCAGAGGAACTGGAGAGACAGGACACACTGCAGGACTGACTGACCTAGAACTTGCCTTTCAAAAAGGACTCCAGCAAACATGCTGTGTTTTGGATACTCCAAATTTGCTTTGCCCTAGGTTTGCCCTAGGGGAGGATTACCTGCAAGCCAAGGGAAGGACATGCCTCTTTCCCCAGCTAAGGAGCTGTTATCAAACACCCATTTGGATTTTCATTCCCAAAAGATATTCTGGCAGTAATCCCTCATCACTTCTTTTGCACACTTCTATAAATTGTATTAAGAGTCTGTCCTCAGAAAATAATTAAACCAGCATCTATGCAGCTCAGGTCTAGGAAGAGAATTTTCATGCCATAAGCTGTAAAAAAAGCCCAGTAAATTAAATGCAATAGCATTTTTTGTAGGGTAATTTGCAGGAAAAAATTTCATCACATGGAAATTGTTGCTCTAGAAAAGCTGATTTCTTTGTATGTGTGATTTGAAATACTTAAAAGTAATTACAAAATATACTTCATAGGCAATTTTAAAATTAAAAAAAGAACACAATAATTATTGCTATAAAGCATTTCTGCAAAAGTGCACACTCTTGTTAAAGGAATTTTTTTTTCTAGCCTAACAATTTTGTGATTTTGAACAAAAGTCCCATTAATTAAACCTAGTGTGGCATCATCATGTTATCAGGTGTTATACTATAAAGTGAATGAAAAGTGAATTTTGAATTATCACTATCTACAGTTTATTCTTTTGGTTTTTAATGACTCCTCAGAAAGCCTGATAGCTTTGCAAGGTACTAACTGCCTTTTGCTCATTCCATGTATCTCTGACTTGGGGAGCTTCAGAAGGCACCAAAAGACCATCTCTGTAAGAAGAGCAAAGTCCCAGTCAAACCAAGCTCTTCCTGGTGGTCAGGGTGTTAATGGACACAAAGACATAGAAAGTCTGTGTTGATGTTCTTTAAGAATTCTTTTAACTGTGCCTGTTCTCAGCCTGTTCTCATTCCTTTTCCCAGCAACAGCAGATACCAGTATCTAGCTGCATAGATCTGGAATTTACTTTGCTCCCCTACCAAATGTATTAAACTACCAAAACAGCAGGCACAGGCCCATGCATGTCTAATCACATTTCTTTGCTCAATTGTAGCTTTATTATTAAAGCTGCACATTTTCTGGTTTTCTTAAAGCTTTTCTGATTTTTTTTTTTTTTTAACCATCAATAGAATGAGCAGCAACAGATCTAAGTTGGAAAAGTTACATTAAAAAATGCTATACTACTATGGGGGGTGAAATACCAGAACAATTTGCTTAATTTCCCCAGAGTGGCTTTCAAGTATCCTTAAATTGTTCAACACTCAAGTGGACCTCGATGTGAGAAACTTGATTTAATAAGAATGGCACTGAGCACATGCTTGAACAAAAATTTTGGACCTCATTTCCACACTCAATTATTCTACAAAACTGTGGAAGCATTTGCCTGTGTTTTCCATTACAATTATTTTACAAGATCTAAAACTGCAGAAACAGGGTGAAGAGGACAAAGTAGTAAGACTGTAGCCTTGCAATGAGTCCAATCCCTAGAGAGATTTTTGGCCCTTGCTCTCAACACTTCTGTTCATTTTCCCTTGAAGGAAGAGCACAAAAACACAAATTAAAACTAAAACTCCTACTTTCATCCTAATCAGTAAGACATACAGCCTAGGTCCCTCTTTGCTCTCATGAATCTTAAGACACCTGTGACAATTATTTCTGCATTTGGCACCAGTAAAAGTGAAATTAGATTTTACACAGGAAAAGAGAAAGTGACTTGACTACTTCTATTTGACATCTAGAAAGCTTTTCAGGCCATGAAAGCTTATTTCACAGATGCAAGTAAAAAAAACTTTAGTCTAGTTTCACATCCAAGTGGAACTCACCAAAAAAAAAAAAAAAAAAAAAAAGCCAAACCCACAAAACAAACATTCTCCAGCTATTTGCATGGTTTATGTCTCTCCTGTTCAGTCTTCCAGCTACTGTGTATACTCAGTCCCCACGTAGTTTCCACTCAGATTTTAAGTTGTGACCAAAATAAAACGCACTGAGAAGAAGCTTTCTAACTGAAAATAACCCCTATTGAGCAGAAAAGCAGAGAAGAGCAACTGTTTTCCTTCTCTGATTCTCCACTGCCGTTTTGTCCTGTTTCTGCCTGAGGAAAAGCCCAGCTCCCTGGCCCAGGTACAATCCCTGGGGCTGTGCTTCCTCCTTCAGGAGCCAGGCAGTTGCATCCACTGGGGTCTGGTTCCAATCTGCTTCAACCACTTTAAACCTGTTAGATTGTGAAATCCTTCAGCAATATCCAACTGCTGGTTCCTTGGATCTGTTAGACATACTCAAGAGGCAGAACCAAGGAGAGGTGTCTGTTCTTTTCCTTACCCACACAGCATTACCAGCAATTCTGTGTCCAACACAGTCTGTATTTTTCAAGCTTCAATATATACTCAAAATATGTAAGTTCACATTTTAAGTAATGAAATTATGTTCAGTTCTGCTATGAAGCCTTTCATTCATTTCTTAAACTGATTTTAATAAAAACAGTAGTGAAAACAGCAGTCAATTCCATCATTTGCTTCTCAACAAAAAGAGCTTCACTATTGAAAAAGCACCACTGATAACAGTGCATAGTTTATTAACAATACAGCTAAAGGATAATTTTGAACTGGAAATTCAAAATTATATGAAAGCTATCTAAAACCTCAGTAATTAAAAATTTCATTAATGTATAATTTTTTTGGGACAAATAAAATAAGCAAGTCCTCTATATCTTGTTACTTACATGTTCACATAGCATACAGGCAGAACCCAACAGATGAGTAAGAAATATGGTCTCTAAAGCCATTTGTCAAAATAAAAGATATTAGTGGGTGGCTATGAAACACATTTTCTAGCAAAAGGAAAGAATAATAAACTAGCAAACCACAACCTGAAATGCCAGTGTGCTATTCTATTTTTGCTGAATATCATCTAAGGTTTGATTTTAGAAAGCAAGTAAATACAGCTGTGAACCATGTTCTCATAACATGACTTAACCCAGTTACAGCTTGTAAATAGACGGATTATCACCTGTTCACAGGAAACTAGGGATGTTTATCCATTCATGCTTGCTTTTACTTCAAACATAGAATACTGTTTAGATGCTTTATCAGTGAATAGATACATTCCAAACTGAGATATATATGAATTCTCACCCTTTCATTAAGAGAGCTCATTACTTTACCTCTGAAAATATAAATGCAAGTTTTGCATTTGTACTTGATGATACAAGTAGTTGTACATTGACTCTATTCTTTTAATAAGAGTGTATCAACATTGGTGTTACTGTTTCTTTGTTTTAGCCATGACCTCCAGCTATAAGGCTTATGCAGCCTGATTATTCTTGTCCACAAGTTTGTGCTAATCTATAAAGCAATCCTGCACTACATTTGTGTTTGGGCTGACAAACTTGTTTTTCCTAGGACCTAAAAATTGATTTGATGGTAATGTCTAAATATGAAGACAATTCCCATAAAAGCAATGTGATATACTAACTTGGTCAAAAACGGTTTTGTTTTGCTGCAGTTTGCACATAGGATATTCCTATCTTTTCAAATGTTCTCATTTTACAAGCCAGAAAAAAACATGAAAACAGATAACTGCTCAGCAACCACTTCTGTGAATCGTGTTGTGCCCTACGCTGATCACCATAATGTCACAACAGTGTTTTGCTGTTGCCTTCAATGGCATTAGGCTTATGCACAATGCTCATCTGCATAAATTGTCCCCTGTTGACTGGCACAGCTCGGAAAGGACTTCTGTTGCCAACAGCTAACAAGCTCTCCCTTTATATCAAGTGCTACAGGCCCATGTGTTTGAAGTGGAAGGATCAGAGTTCTTGGATCTCAGATTTGTGATGCTTGTTAAAGCTTTTTATTAAAGTCAGCTAATTTCAGAACTACAGGATGGTAAAGTTATTCTGTTTTTGCAATCCAATGATACAGTTCTCTTTTCCTTTTTTTTTTTTTCCTATTTACATAATACTTTTGGAAGCTGAATATGAAAACCATGGTGCATATTTTCCCACAATACTCTGCATTCCATGCCAAGCTGGTGTTATGCATTGACTGGGGTTGTTTGGACTGTCTCAGGGTAAAAATGTCTTACAAGCATGTCTTGTGATTGCACTGCAAGCTGTTATAATAAAAATTGAAGCAAAATGTATTGAAAAAGGCTTAGATACAAATCAATATAGAGGAAACCCAATACACAGATTTTCTACCATAGGGAAAGCATTGCATCTGGTGTTATATTGTACGAAAATATTTAATTCTTAACAAGTGACATCAAACTGTGATTTGCAGAAAAACAACAAATAATGTTCAATAAGAATCTCAAGAGATCTGCTCTAAAATACCAGTCACTGAGACAAAATGTCAAAATAGCATAAAAATACACAGACTATACTTTTGTCACTTTATATTACCTCATAAGATTTGCCAGACAATAAAGGGTGACATTACATTTTTACATCAGGTATCTTTTCCAAAAGGGGGGAGCAGGGGATGGGAAGAGAGAGATGATTATCTTTCTGACACTGATATTTTGAGAGGTGATTTTAAAATATGTATGCATAATTTCATTACTGCAAGATGAAACTTCCTACATAAGGTACATGTACATAATTAAATTCTTTTTATAAGGGCTTGAAGTCTTTCTTATGGTTGAATATTTTAAACTGTGTCATTGACAGCTGTTTAGTAATTCAAACAGGACACTGCTCTGTGAATGTCACATCAGGATATTGACATTTTTCTGGCAACTGAGATATTCCCAGACTTCATATTTAACATCATGATGAGGTATTGCCTGATCGCTAGGTAGTGTCTACAAATAACAGTCTAAAGATTAGAAAAGATACTTGGATTTAAATGCAACTGACATAAAGAATGCTCAGATATTTTGCATTTCTGTATTATAATAACCACTTATGGCAAACAATGCTTTTTCATGCCAAAATTTGGGTAAAACCTGCTTTGAATTCTACATGAGAAATCAAACACACCAGTAGAGGCCAAGATAAGGAACAGTGTGAATTCACAGTGTCCTCCAGAATCATGAGGAGTGCTGTTGTGTCTCTGAACTGCACGCACAGAACATAGGAGGGTGCCTTTGAAGCTTTTGGGAACCTTGCTCTACCTCCCATGAGATGTATGTAGCCAGTTAAAACAGAAGGGAAAGGTACCTGCAGTTGTACTTGTGCACTGTGGTAAAACTTTCTAGCCTTAAATCTTTTTAATAAAGTCCAAAAATTCATATTTATAAACTCAAATATATTTAAAGAAAAATAGTAAGGACAACTGCATTAAAAACAGATATTAAACTTATTTGTTAAAGTAACCATGAACTACATACACACAGTGTTTAAGTGTTATTTGGGCCAAAAGGTCTTCTCTTCAGGGTGTATTCAAAATGGATGACCCCATCTAAGATAGAATTGACTAACCCTGCCTGGTGGGATGTATTCTGAAGATAGAAAAAACTTTTTTGCCATACCCCTAATGTAACTTCTCCTTCTTGTCTACCCAAATAAGCTATGGAGCAAATCTCTAAGGAAAGTAATGCATACAGAGGAAAGAAAAGAATGAAAATTTAAAAAAACATTCAGAGAAAATAAGTATCTTCTACTAAAGAATTAGTGTGAATTAAAAAAAAAATAAACTATCAACACATCACCAACTTTTTTCATCACAGTATATATAACACATTACACAGCTAAACAAACTGTATTTTACATTTGATGTCTTTTATTTCCTTGAAAGCAACATTGTTAAGCTTGAGCTGCAAATACATATGAAAAAACTGATATTCAAAGATGGAGGTGTTACTGAGGCTAGTTTATACTATCTTCAATAACATCAAGTGATGACAGGTGAAAGTGAGTTGTTAATTTGTGAATTTCAAACTTACATCCTTTTGCTTACAATAATGAATCTAATTAAACATATTTTATTATGTTTTTATGAAGTTACATTTGACTGAAACTGTCATCTCTATTAGTACTAGAATTTTAAAGCTCTTTGAAAATCAATCTGTGGCCAAAACGATGTTTAACCTCTGCTCAATAATCAAATCTACAACTGTAGGTAATATAGGTACTGTTGGTCTTCTACTGCCAGAACCTAGTTCTGACGTAACAAAAAGATTATGTCCTGCACCAGAAAAATACAACAGCTTGCTGAGTTACAAAATTTCAATTTCTTCAGATGAAATCCATCACACACCTTAATTCAATATATAATGCTAATTCTTGTATCATCACTGCAAGTACTGCCAATCTCTTTGTACTTCATGAAGTTTATCACATAAGCTATCAAATAATTACCTAATTCCCCTGGAAACTATTTTATAATGTGACTTTCTGAAAAAGAGATGAAAAATTTTCCATCTTTTCGTTATTTGGTTATTTCAAACTCAAATTTAAGTATCTTTTAACCATGAACATTCGCTACAGAGACACTATCTATGTCTACAGAGCTGAGAGGTCCAAATTTTAACCTTTCAGTTAAGAACATTATGAATCTGGGTTTCCCACATCCCAGATAACGGCTGGAATCATGGAAATACAACAAAAAGGTAAATCAGTATCACATTTCTCTCAATGGCTGTTTCTTAAAATACTTACTTTGTTCTGTCAAGGAACATGCACAGCTGCTTGTCCTCAGGAAGACACTACAGGTTCCAGATTCTGTATGAGAGGAGTCACTAAATGCTTCTCAGGCATAACAATCCAAACACATCCCCGTGCTGAGCATTTCCTGACTTCACGTCTCTCTGCACGGTGTGCAGATGTTCTGGTATGTTACTCTGAGACAGGCTGCAGACACCAGTCAGGGATACAAAATTCCTTATTCTAGTCTCTGTGATTTGTTTAGGAGATACACTGTCTCCTAAAGGCACACTCTCTGCTAGGCAGAATTACAAATGTGAAAATATGGAAGTTTATTTCACCCTTTCACTCTGTTAGTGCCTGCCTGTTAATTGAAACTGTATTTTACTGGATAACATGTACACAGTTCACATCACAGTGAAAACTGGAATAATCAAAAAATGCATTTTTAGTGAAGTTTCAAAGGTTATGATAATGCTGTACAATGTATTAAATCTGAAACTCTGTGTTCAATTTACTATTCACTATGCAGTTTTATCCTTGAAGAAAACATACACAGTTCAAATCTAAGACACATTTTTTTTCCCTGCTAACATCTGGGATGAGACTTACTGAAAAACATTCACCCAAACCATACTTTGCAACCAAAGCAATTCCTTTGAAATCTTTAGGTATTTCCTAGAAATTATGGCAACTGAAATTCCAAGAGGAAAACATTTTGGTCACGTTAAAGCCACACAGATAGTATTTCTTTTGGATTAACTTGTTTAAAAGTTGTTATTTCTGCAGTATACAAATGCTGTTTGTGTCATTCACAAAGATCAAGATGGATGTTTGACCGAGAAGTAATGAAAAATTAACTAATTTGGAAGAAAGAAGCAAATAGTATTTATGATTGGAACATCACTATTATAAAAGATGATGCAGCACGGGTTAGATATAAGGATTTAGAGCTCCACAGCTTTCCTGGTCAGGGCAACTGCCATTGAAGAGGAGCTCTCAGAAGAAAGGTAAAGAAAACTGCATGAACTTTCAGTATATTTTCAAAATATTTAGAAAGCTTAGACAAGCCAAGACAACAGAGATTAAATGCCAATCTAAAAGCTTAGCAAACCTTGACATTGAAGTGTGAAAATACATGTATTTTTACTTTCCTTTAATAGTTCATGACAGTATGTGGTAAAAGCAAGTATGTTACCAATTCTAAGATGGGGAGACTGCAAAAGACATTGAACATTTTGAGGATCAAACAATGATGATAACACTGATTATCTAATCTAATAGATAATTTCTAATTCTCACATAAGAAAGGGCTTCAGTTTCCTTATAAGTCAATGGACAAATGGAAGTGTTTTTTGTTTTTTGTTTTTAAAGAAGACTTCTGTAATTCTAGGTGTAATTTAAAGATAAACATTCCCTAGATTTTTGGGTTTTGTCCCATCCCACCTGTGATAGCTTTTCACCAGCTCTATGCAAGTAAATTACAAGTATTCCACAATGATGACATCAAAATTGCGTTCTTCAACCAGTATTGACTTTTTTCCCCACTCACATAATGTGTAAGTTCAGTTCTTAACCTTGTAATTATCACAAGGACAATGAGACAAAACCAGCCCATGGTGTCACTTAAACAATAATCACTACAAAATAAAAGAATATATTGTTAAGCACCTTCCAAACAAAAAACTCCTAAATTAATACTTGGAGTGACAATTCAGGCGAACACAAAACTACTAGGCAAGATCTATGTGAAGTATGTCAACAGGAGGAGTAGTAGTATTTGTATTAACTGCAATTTATGCAAAGAGAGTGTAATACTCTAAATAGCTATTTCAACATTTCTGGTTTGACATTATGACTTTTTTTAAGGACTACTCCTTTTATACTGTGCAAATGTCATTTTTATTTCTTATTATATCAAAACTGTTTACACTGGCTCTGCTTGACCCCTTTTTGCTTCTGAGTTTCACCTCTCAGTCAACACTCTCCAAGCTGCTTGTTGAAGCCATGAGTATAGTTTATACTAATACTTCTCAAGTTAGGCTGAGCCAAAGCCCACACCAACATCCATTTCAGACTTAGCTCACTTAAGGATTTCTTATCTCAAAGACATTGCATGTCTGAGTCATTTACACTCTTTAATGAAGATCTGCAACTCTTCTATTGTTTGGAAAGGAGGCTAATACCAAAGAACTTCAGAAACAAACAGGGGAAAAATAATTTGCCATGACCTGTAATTCAATGTGATCACAGTTCTCCAAGTGCATGTGAATGGTTTCTACAATAGAAGACATACCTCTGAAGCAAGAAGGGAAGACAGATCTCCAATCTACATAAATATTTTATTGTAGAACACTAAGTCAGATTTTTCATAAATGAACTGATTCATCTGGCTATTTGTAACACAGACTCTTTCAGCTTTCTACAAAGTTCAAAACTCTACATTCATGCTTTTCTCTGCCTCAAGATCATGCTTGCCAAGCACATCCACATTTATCTGTCACACAGTACATATAAAACATGCTCTCTTTCTGAAACTCAGTGTTCTTGCATTAAATCTACGGAAGGGCCATGTCAGTCAAGGTAAGATTTAGACTTTAGTTGTAAAACTATACAAATACAAATATAGGAGACACATCCTAACCTTCAAAGGAATTCAGAAGAAATAGAAGGTTTGCTGTAAATAAAAGGTATGCCCTACATAAAAGAGTATTAAAACTCATAAAGGTGGTAATTTTCAAAGTGTTCTGCGAAGCTTATCAAATGAAATTTATTACATTTGCATTTGCAAATGTAATTTAATCCATTTGCACCTGACAGAAGTATTTCCAACACTTTTAAGTTCCAAAACACTGACTCAGGAGAAGAAGGGGAGATGAGTAAAACTCGCTCACCTCCTTCCCTCCCCTACCTTGTTGCTGTTGCTGCATGTGAACTTTTTGCTGTTGTTCTGTAGTACTTCTCACCTAGATGCTCCTTAAAATCCACAAGAAATATTACAGACAGTTCAGAGGATGTACAAATTTAGGAGTCAATAAATCCCACTTTTTTGTAAATAGCTTGGTTATAGAGAGGAATAATATGAGAGACAATAAACAGAAAGGTAGTACTGGCGTGCATTCTCGCATTTCAATTCTATTTTGCATGGACACCTGTCGAACAGGCTTCTGGGAATCAGGCAGTCATTAATCTGATTTATATCTTCTAAGAAGGGGCATATGCTCATCTCATTTGTTCTCCACATTAGCAGCTAGTAAGTAGCAAACCAAATCACAGGATACTAGTTTAGCTTTGTCTAAGATGGGAAATTTGTTAGACTGCAATTTTTCTGTAAAGAGTTATTTATATCTCACATTCAGTTGGCTGACATCTGGGGTTGGCAACACCTGACAGTGCACTTAATGAGTTCACCAGTGCTTCCACTGGAACTGCTGACTTTAGTAATTGCAACATTACATTTACTGTAGGAAAAAGAAAAGTACAAACCTGAATGCAATGAATTTAAAAGGTCAGTGAAATAAATAATACTTTTGGTGCTAATACAGTTAATCTGTAAATCGTAGAGAAAGGAAGAAAAAATTTCTCATACATAAATTTTCACTGATATATATTCACATGAATAACATTTTCTATCATTTAAAACAAAAGTACCAGTCATGAACTTTTTAAACAGTTAATAAATCACAGTCAAATTAACTTAAACAAGACAGTTGTTTATTCTCTCTTTAAATATTACTTGAACTTTATATTCCTGGTCAGCAAACATTTGAAAATAATTCTGTTGTTTGACTGCAAGCTTGAGTGATTGAAAAACAAATGGGAAAAAAGATTTGCACATTAGCTGTAGGCTTCCCTGGAATATGTGCTCTTGCCAAAGGATACTGTCATCCTACAAGTGTGTCAAGGCTTTATTTGAAGGAGACAAGAATTACTGACAAGTCCTATTCAAAGCAGCTTAGCAAAAGTGTAAGTGAAGACTTAGACACTGGTTTCAGTGTCTTTAGGGATCAGGCTCTTCTGCTTCTACAATTGCACCTCTGCCTGTCACCAGCACTGCTACCATCTGTACCCACTGAGGAAGGTAACCGCAGCTTAGGTATCTTTTTTACCCGCAAAAAACACATTATTTTACAGCAGTTTGTGCATATTTGACACAAATATGACTAAGACAATATTCTTTTAAAACACCTGTCTTGTGTAAGTTACATTTTTTCCTGTTTTATAAAAAGTTAAATATATTTATGTAAAATAGTTAGTGCAGTCATTAGTTGTAGCCTTTTTTTTAAAGGATTATCTGCTGTGTCCTAAATGGCTCGTAAAATGTATCAGCAAACTTTAGCCATGATGATAATTCCTCTGGTCCCTCTATCTATGACGTTTCAGCTATAATGATATTTTTTTGCCCAAAGCACAGAAAATAGCAATCAGCCTATCTATGGATTCTTAGCATTATCTATTATATATATATGTATTAGTAAATAATAGAATAGAACCTACAGTTTGTATCACAAAACCATTTTTCATGTATTTATTAATTCTTTTTGACCATCACTAACGTGTCATAAACATGTGAGTACATTATTCAAAACCAATAGTTTCATAAAAATTGAACAGGAGAAAAAATTCATTATTTCAGATAAGTTTTGACAGCTCTAAATGCCCATTCAACTGGATAGCCTACCTGGAGGCTCACATATCATCAGGAAAACACCATTCTCCATTTAGGAATTAACCTAATATACCTATCTTTCTGGCAGTAACAAGAAACATTTTAGAAATCTCATGGGGGAATAAAAAAAAGGCCAAAACCAAGGCAAATAGAAAACAAAGACCAAGACACAAAATAGGTTATTTTTAAAATATCTTTATGAAAGTTAAAATTCTGTGATGAAAGTTTTGATGCTTTATCCCTGCTGAAGTTTCGCATGAATATTTTCTGTAATCCAACACTGACAAATATAAAATAAAATTAGATTTTTATATATTACCATTTAAAGATATCAAGAGCCTAGTTTGACACTGAAATTTTAAATGAAATCAGAATTCATAATCAAGGACATTTTCAAAGTCACTTTAAAACTATAATTTCCAACAATCATTTTACATTATAGAATGGAATATTCATTTGAAGAAACTAAATATAGGATATCTCTTTATTCTTTCCCATTCTAAGACTATCTTTGGTACCAAAAATGCTCCATTTACCCATAATTATCTTTCACACAGTGTTCCCAGATGTAGAACTCCCAAAATGCAATTCTACTCATCTGCACCATGGTTGTGAGAAAGTCTGAAGTATATTTGAGATTATGGAATACATTCTGTACTTTTTACTGAAGTATCTTATGAAAACATGTACACTGTGATTTAGCAATTAAGTAAATTGCCTCAAAGACGTAATTAAGTTTTTCACCAATGAAATTAAAGGAAACCACTGTGATTGATGGTGTTGGAATTTACTATCACAGGATGTATTTTTCTGTTTTCACTCTCTTCTCAGTCTCTTAGGAGGGACAAATACTCTGCAAAATCATGACAGCTAGCAATGGCTTTAGATATATGGCACATTTCATAATAAAGGTCCTCTAAGTGTTCTGTATGAAGGCAGCGGAATAAAAGACATAGCATCATGTAAATGGCAAAATATACAAAACCAAACAAACAAAGAAAAAGACATCAGTAAGTTTATAGCAGAATCACCCACACATTAATATTACAAACAGACATGCAGTTGTTGCGCAGCATCAGAACACTATGATTATGCCTCCCTTTAATCTCCTTGGCCGATAAACTCAATGTAAAATTCAAGTACATTAATTTCAATATTTTTTCTTTAGATTCTGCAGATTTTAATCACACGTATATTTAAAATGGCTTCATTGAAGTAAATAAATGATGGAAATAGCACTATTCAATCAGATTTTCAGAAATATCATGGAATAATCTACAGGATTCCTACACAGGTACTGTGCCTCTGCATCTGAAGAAAACTTTGTTAAAGATCATAGAACCTATTAGATGCCATAATATGTAAGCTTATTCAGTAAATGCAGATAAATAACAAAAGCCTTTACAAATGGAGAAAATACATGACAAAAGGCAAACTGTTGCTATTCAAAAGAATGAATTAGGATAGTCAGGAAGTCAACCATCTGGACTTTACATGTCAATAGCTGAATATGAATGATTAGCAAGTCAAAGAAGCCTAACTTAATGTGTTTCATTTTATAAGACAGCCATGGCAGAGGGAAGTTTTATCTCATTATTAAAAGAAAACTGGTTAGAACCTATTAATCTTAGAAAAGTACAGCCGAAGTTACAAAGAAAAAAATATATATATTAACAGACAAAAATGCTTAATGAAGTTTTACTTTATAACTGGGAAAGTAAAAGCAGTGCTGAAATATGACCAAGAAAATTAAAAACCTAAAGCTTAAAAAAATTAATTGCACAAATTAATAAAAGCTGAATAATGAGCAACATCCTTTCACAGTTGATATAGATTTGTGCTCTAAGGTCCCTCCTTTGCATGACAGACTGGCTCTGAATTATGTAGATGTCATTAGGGTATCACCTAATTGCCTTTCTTTATATTTGAATAACTGTAACAGGCCACCTCATGGTGAAAATGCAAAAGAAATGCAGATTACTTTAATTAAAAGACGACACAATATTTTTTCCTCAGAAGTTAAAATAAAAATAAAAAACTAATTAATTCAAAAACCTGAGGCCACTGCTTTCTTCCATATTTTCCTTAGCAATGTTCTCTTTTGCATGTTCAGGTGCAGAGTTTGTGTGTACAATTCAAATGCATGCTTTGGATACTTTGTTCTGAAAGGAAAATCCATTACAAGCACTTCTTTGTGCAAAAAAATTGGGAGAAAATTTATCCGTTTTTCTCATATTCATGTAATTCATATGTATACCTCTGTCAAAAGGTCAGCATGTGCATGTGCACTATGAGAAGACAAATGAGACACAAGACAAACCTCCATTCAGTATTGAAGCTTCCACTGCAAAGATCATTGCTCACATACAAAACATTATCATTTACTCCATTCACAGATTTTCATGAAATTTGCTACAACTGATTTGAGTAGGAAAGGATTTCCTGTACCTATCAGGCAATTAATAAAACCACTACACATTCACTACATAGAGTATATACAGTGGGCTAACAATATCTCGGTAAGGGTAGGACCAAAATTGGAATTGCAACAGTTTCCCAATGCTTAAAAAATAACATAGAGTCCATTGAAACACTGGGTATCAGAAATCAAGCTGCCTCTTTTCACACGGTGGTGTAAACTATGAAGGAGAAAAGGGATATAGATTTTCTCCTGTAATACTTTAAACCAGGTTTAATGATTTGATTAACTTATGTTTAAGGTAATCTATCCCTGGTTTAGGGGAGGTTTTGTCTGGATCACACTGGATTCTATTTGAGACTTGCAGCTGGAGACAAGCTGGTCTTTACTTTTGCTGCAAGTCCTAACTATTCATTACTGCCACCATTTGTTTTAACTCTGTATCCTCAGGACTCTTCCTCCAAAATGCTTTGAATTAGTTAACTACTTATTCTCAGAACATTCTTTTCAAATAAGATATGATCAAGTAGCTAAAAGAATGAGAGAAATAAAAAAATTACGTTTTGTAAAGTAAGTCATCCTAATACAGAATTAATGGTGAAAACATCTTTTTGTGGGAGTGTTCTAATAAAAAACAAACAACAAACAAAACAACTGTAGATGTCCATACAGTCCCATTTTAAAGGGAAAAACAGAAGAGATGGGAAAGATTCAACAGACATACAAACAGCAGCAAATACAATACAATAAGATGCATTTTGTAGAGCTCTACTTATAGTTTTCTAATTCCACCCCTCTCCCCAATTACTAGTCAACTTACAGGTGGAAGTCACTAAATTATAGCACCTGTATATTTTGCACAATTAGCAGTGTTGTATTATAGACAATGGGAGGCATTTTCACATACCCCAAAAAGCCTTTGTCACAAGAACAATGAGTGCAGCACAACGCCAGAAGAAAATAGTGCTGTAACATAGTGTGGATATGAAATATAACCCCTACACACTGACTTAGTCACCACTTGAAAATGCAAATGTGTGTATCTTGTTATTTGTGGTAACCTTAATCTTAGTCAAACTCTGTCTTTGGTTTGATATTAAAGACCTGGGAGAAGTGATTGATCTTGCACTGCCATCTCAATATTGTTCATATGCTCAGCAGTCACTTTGTTGTTTTTAAAATGTGTTTCTATGTTGATAGTTTTAAGGTGAAGCAGTACTTCAGAGATTCTACCCACATCTTGAATAACTGTATATTTAAGCTGCTTTTTTTTCTAAGGGCTTTCTTTGAGAAATAAAAGCAGAACACTTGGAGAATTCGCACTCTTTATGCACAGGGTAAATAATTTAAATTATAGATGCTCTCCACGGAAAACAGAACATATTTAGACCTAAGGCATTAGAAAAGAAAAGATAGGTACTTCAGATTTATATCCGCAATAGAAGATACTTTGAAATTTTCAGGCAGGATATACTGCAATGTCTACTATTATATTACTGTTTCCTGTCAATGACTACACAGATTATTCAGTCTGCCCAGAATGAAATACTGGATGTAAGATCATTTCCCCAGGAAGAAGATAAAAAGCGGCTTATTTTCAATGCTGCTTCCCATTCAGTCTGAAAGTTACTTTGTCTCTTCCCTTGACATAGTTCACCTTTCACCATTTACTAAATTACTACTGTCTCACCTAACAGCTCTCTTGTGTTAGGAGAGGGGAGTGAGCACTTCCTCAGAATAGCCACACCAAAATGTCATGCTCGAGTCTTAGCTATAAATCGCCATCAAAATTACCTGCTGGTACCTTCTTAGACTCCTACCTGTGCATACTGCCCCACTGGAAGAAAAGAGCCTTCAATGTGCCTGGATTGCATACACCTGTCCTGGTTTTCACTGGGATAGAATCCATTTTTCTTCTTAGTAGCTAGTAACTGCTGTGTTTTGGATTCAATATGAGAATGTTGATAATCCACAAATGTTCAGATTGTTGTTAAATAGTGCATACCCTAAGACTTTTCCACTTCCTTGCATTACTAGGACAGCTGACATGAAGTGGCCAAAGGGATATTCCATTCCATAGAATGTCATGCCCAGTGTATAAACTAGGCTCAAAGGAGCCAATTACAGCTCAAGGACCGGCTGAACACCAGTCAGTGGGTGGTGAATGACTGTATTGTGCATTGCATGTTTTTTTCTTGTCTTTTCTCTCTTATTTCCCCTCCTTTTTATTATTACTATCATTAGTAGTAGTAGTTTAAATTATTAAACTGTTCTCATCTCAATCCATAAGATTTAGGGTTATTATCCCCAATTCTCCTCCCCATCCTACTGGGTGCAGAGGTTACATATGTGCTAATGTGCTAATCAGTGAGCAGCTGTGAGGTATTTAGCCACTGTCTAGGGTTAAGCCATGACCATACCATACACATACATACACATATATATACACACACACATATATATACACACACAGACACACACATATATACCTATCCCAGAGCCCACCAGAAAGAGCTTAGAAGTTGTCCACAACAGGCTATTTGGGACCAAGTGCAACTGCTTTGGGAGTAAACCTGAAGCACTCGTGGAGTATTTCACTAAGTTTGTACTAAGTGGGAGAGGACTGCACTACTCTGAATTCCTCAGGCAGAAAGATACCACTGGAAATATTCATGCCATATCCATAAGCAATAGTTAATTATTAGAGAATGACTAACATGTAGTTCCTCCACTTGTATTATATGATGCCAAAAGGGAAACTGTCGATTTTGAAAAACACTGAAGAACAGTAAATTAAGGAGAGCTTTCTACATATGTTAACATTGACTTTGTACAGCTGCCCCACCGTCATTGATTTCAGTCTAAAGGAGTGTGACACATTGAATTACATGCTGCAACATTAGTCAGTGATACATTCAGCTTCGTTCTCATTTATGCTTTATAGACAAACAGTTGAGGGGGTTTTGCATAGGATTAAATAACTCTAACAGTTTGCAAATCTTTTTCCCTCCAAATTTAGTAAAAAACTGATAACTATGATTATTTGCTCTCTCAGCCAACTACAGTTATGATACAATTCTCTAATCTGTGAATTTCTATAACATGCATTATCTACAGTGAAAGTAATAAAGATTTTATATTACAACTTTCTGTATGCAGTCTTATGAAAGTATTTTCATGGAGCTTTTGTGATGCTTTGATGTATTCTTTGATACAGAAGATAGCTCAGTAAAAGGAACTAATGTCAGTCCAGCAAGATCGTAACTGTTCAGGAAGTTTCAAAAATAAAATTGCATTGGATTCCTCATGTGATGCTTATCCCCAGCACTCCTTTTTGTCCACCTCCTTAATTCAATACATTGTCAAGAGCTTTTAAGTATTTTGATACTATGTTCTAGTAGCAATAAATGTCTAGTCAGAGGAGAAGAATCATGGCAGGATAACATCAGTAACAACGTAACTTTTGAACTCAAAGCTATCATATTTGGTGTCTACTGCTATATTACCGTTTTGCTCTGACTTAGCCTGAATTTAACACTTCCTTCTTCATTACTGATTTTGAGAACAGCAAGAGAACTTTTCTGAGCCCCTTTCACACTGCCTTACTTCAGCAAAAGAATCACAAAGTTTCTTATCACTCATGGATAGATATAGATGATATAGATATAGATTAGATACAGATAGTTATATAAATTAATGTAGAATTTCACTGATAGCTTCATTTCAAGTAATCAGGACATCAAATTGTATTTTAAAGTTAAGGCGATTTTAAAGGATAATGAAAGTATTAGAATCCAGTTCTTCTTTATGCCCGGAGACAAAAGAACTATTGCTGTTTTTCTTAAGAAGTTATTTTTTGATGGCTTTTTTACAGCATCCACTAATCCCAACAGAGGGAATGAACCCCCACATAACTAGGAAAAATACCAAAAATGAAGTCCAAAGGGTTAAATATAGCTTCCAAATAAAAGGTTCCATTGAAAAGGCAGTACAGTAGTAAAATCTGCCCCCATTTTTTTATATTTCTTCAGGGAGGAAGAAAAAGCAATTGTTTAGAGAAAAATCTGAATTCTGTTCCCAAAGTATGGAGCTTTCTTAACATTAAGGCATGTCGCTGAAAAGAGGAAATAATCTTGCAGAAAGTAAAAACTGATATAAAATTTTAAATCTAAAAAATTAATCATGTCTAATAGTTTAATTTACTTACACCTAAACGATATATTTTTTAACCTGTCTGGGACTGTGGTGAATTCCAATCAATGTAAGTAGCCTGTGGTCAAAGAGAGCTTTTATCTTTTATAGACTCTTGCTGAACTACAGCCTTTCCTGTTGCATCCTGACCTGCAGATTGAGTGCTTTACCTTTATCACTTTGAGATTGGATTACTCACTGAACCCTGCACAGGACTGCCTAAAAAGCCCGTCTGCTACCAAAGTGCAGTGGCACCACTTATGTGTTTATACCATGAAAAAAAAGGTGCCTACCACCCCTGAACTGATTAGAAAGAATTAAATACTAAGTTTAATTAGCTCCTCATCTAGGGTGTTACAGCAGACCTGGAAATATCTAACTCTCAGAATCTTTTATTATTGTCTTGTATCTTGAAGTTGATTAAAACATGAATTCTGATCTAACTCCAGAAATAAATACAGCAAGAATCTCCAGACTGGTTTGGAATATCTCACTGATTTGTAATCTTCTGACATTTTAGATACACCAGTTTTAGAAGGAATTTGATTTTACACCTATATGAGGCCGCTTCTCAATTTAAAACAGAAACATTACTTTAGAACTGAAACCAGTGGATTCCCACCAATAGTTTCAAGAGGCTTACAGTGAACATATATGTATGGCTTGATCATTAAACCTACATTTTATCTAACAACTCTGGAAAGTCTGACGAAAGTGTATCCAAATAAAAACCATTAAAAATAAAATTCAGATATTGGATCACAGTAAATATTGTAACAGTAAATTCCATGTCCAAATTAATTATTGCCACTCTGTAGCATTTCTAATCTGCAGCAATTTGTGAAGTCCAGTGTGGTTACATGGACCTACAGATAATGCCAACAGCGGAGCAGGGCTGTTGGTACCTTAAGTCACACAATGGAAAAAATGGAATTGAGACACTGGAGCAGCTTTCCTTTTTTCTCTAATCGTGGAGTGATTATTGAACACTAGCCATTAGTGCAACAAAATTAATAAGAAATAATAACGGAAGCAATGAGCGAAACAATAGAACAGTTTCTAGCTCCAAAGGGTTAAACTGTCTAGACAGCTGGATGAAATTCAAGCTTTTCCTCAACTTACAACTGCATGAAATGTGCACATGCTTTAGAAAATTGCAGTTTTCTAAGACGTGATCCTGATGTACCTTATAGTTTTAAATAATTTGATTGGTTTAAATACAGAGTAAAATATTAAATCCAAAGCATAAACTTTTGAGAACTGCTGTATCCTAACAAGCAAGAGAGAGAGCAAAAAAAAAAGTAGTTTTGATGAGGACACAGAGAATAAAAATGTAAATCTATAAATAAGTTTGTCACTGATCTGCTCTGAAAAACAACCTTGAATGTTTGGGTATGAAGTGTATGCGATAAGCAGTTTGTAAGTATGGAGGAAAAAACCCAACCAAACCAGCACGACAGGTCCATATTAATTTCTCAACACAGCAAAGGATAAGGTCGCAATAATAGGCTTAAAACTGATGACATATTTACTGTTTTCTTTAATTGGGAACTACTGCATGAGCTCCTATGGTATTAGTAACAACATTAAAGCTTCAAAACAAAAGCAATTAAAATCTATTAAAAGGCAAACAATTAGGACAATGACCTTATTTCCACTGAAGATATAAAATACTCAGATAACAGAGAAAAATTAAGATTTGCAATGGTATAATGAAAACAGGTATCCCATTTGGTTTAAATGTCTGCCCAGCCACAGGTTTGATTCAAAGAACTTAGTATTTCAAGAGGAAGGGAATGAATGCCAGTGAAGAAGTGCTGTAAAATACTTACCATGTAAAAATGTACAACTATCTTAGTTTTTATGTCCTCTAGAAAAACTGATTTTTTTCAAGCTTTTAAATTAGAAGAAAATCTTTTGGATTTGCATGATAGTGCAATTGGACTTGCTGCTCAGAAAAAGCTGGTAGTTTCACAAGGAGGAAAATATGATGATATTATAGGTTGTTAGCAAAGGGCTATTTTTCTAAGCCATATGCTCTCAAGTTTCTTACTATCCTCCTTAGCAAGACATGAATGGTCTATACACAGCAAATATTAATTTTGGAAAGTATGGTTTTCATAGACTTCCATTTGTCATGTGCTTGGCTCCTGAGTTTTTTCACTGGAAACTACATTTTTGATGATCTCTCAAAGTTTTGATCTAAAGGAAAAGAGTAAGTCACAGTGATCAGAGGCTTTAGACTTAGCTTTGTGAACAAAAAAAAGAAAAAGGAAAAAGCCATCAAACTAAAACTAGGCTAAAAAGAGAAATAATTACATTTTCTGAAATTTAAAGAAAGGTATTCAAAGTGCAAAATATATTTCCAAGATACACTAGAAAGAGACATTGTTGAAAGATTAATAAATAAGGATATGAAATGGCAAAGATATGAAATATCTAATTTTAGTATGGTGAAATATCCAGAAAAAACATATGTCTAAACAACTTTCTTGCACAGCAAGCCCAGGGGCAGTGCTGTATAAAGTCCAAAAGACTTCCTTCTTAATAAAAATCTTGAGCAACAGAGATTAATTAAAAGGATATGCTTCCAGGCAATAAGAACAGACCAATCTTTTAAGCAGATATCTTCAAAAATGGTACTAGCAACGTTGCCTTAAATTACAGCACAGAATATTAAGGCAATTGCCTTCATGAGAAGTGCAAGAGCAGAGAGTTGGGGCAGTGACCCATTTGTCAGTGGTCTAAGCCCATGAGTCAAAGCCTAGAATGTCAAATTTATGAGGTTACTCTGGCCTTTGTTCACAAATAAAAACATTTCATATCTTTATTTACGGGAGGCATAAACTATTTATTTCGATTGCCCCAAAGCACCTGACAGCCTCCCTAGTCTTTTGAGAGAAAAGAGAATTATTTTTCTGTTACAAATGTATCCTGGAAAAGAAATGAAGTGCAAGCTTTCTATCACTTAGACTGTGATTAACTTGCTTACAGCAGATTTTGTGTTGCATTTCATTTGCTTAGGGCTAGTTTCTGGCACTGTCAATTACACTGAATCATACAGAAATACTCAGTTATAGAAATCACATGATTTGCTAGAGCCTCTGCAAGTGAAAAAACCAGCATGCATAAAACGGTCTTATATTCCCCCTGGTTCCCTCATGGGGAACAACATAATATAAAGAAGCAAAACAACTTAAAGCTAAGTTAAGTTTCCTTTCTCACTTATCAGAGGCTTTGCTTTCTGCATTCACCATCTTACTAAGAGGTGCAAAAAGTCATCCTGAAAGGAAAGGTAAAGCAAATGCCAGTGTTGGAAAGAGATTAATAATTTGTGATCAGTGACTTCTTGTGCTTTAAAGTATTAGTGGCCTCGAATCTTAGATCCTGATGACCAGTTACCTTATTCAGATATGACACAGGTTGCAAACATTCAGAAACTTTGATGGCTTTCAAGGAGCTGTTCACATAATCCAAGCATCTCCAGGCTGCAATTCCATTGCACTCAGAATACACAGGAAGGTTTTAAAGGCTGTATGGAGATAACTACACCATCTTTTTAGTGTCCAGATATTCTCTGAGTGGGAAAAATCCAAAGCTGTGTGACTAGAGAAGATTTACAGTCTCTTTCTATTCTTTAGCCTCTAGTTGCACAATACCTGTTTAAAATGGCCTTTTATGAAAATAAGACTACTGGATAAAATCAATTGGCATATTTTTTAAAGAACGTATGCATTTGAAAGATTACTTTCCTCATACACAGCACACTATTTGCTGAAAAGATCTTGAACCTCTGTTAAAAATAGTGCATTCTGTGAGGAACTTTCAAAGACAAAAATACCTATTTACTCTGTAACCACACAGAGAAGCCTGGAAAATGAGGCACTGTTGTTGGTAGCTCTGGGTAATCTATAATTGCTTCCAGTATATAAACAGTGATTTAGTCTTTGCAGGGGGGAAAAGCTAGAACAAGTATATGGGTTGCATTACTAACTCATTAAAAGATTACAAAAATTAAGCTAAAGCCTATTAGGGTTCATCAGCACATTTGGACAGCCACCCTCAACTACAGTTAGCAATCTGCATGTTTCACGCCCCACTAATAAGCCTCACTGTTAGCACAAACCTCTACTACCACAGCTCCATAGGCGGAGAAAGGAGCTGGCTCCTCAGTGGGTGGTGGAAGCAGGGTGAGGAGGGCACATGCTTTGCTACCAGGCTTTTAAATTTATCTGGGATGCTGGCTTATGAGCCAAGCTGTCTTCAAAATAAAGACTGAGAAATAAAGATTTTCTAAGGAGTGAAGTACCATTCAGCTACTATGACAAGAAATACACTGGATTGCCCCAAGTGCAGTGCCTGGCTGAGTAAGGAAGAAATACAGCCAGCTGACTGTTAACATGCCAGAATGGGAAGGCTCCCACATAGAAAGCATAACCTTTCTAAATGAACAAAAAAAAAGACATCTTTGCATGCATGAAAAAGCAAAAAGCTATTCAAAATCATTAAAAGTCAAATGCCATTTAATTCTGCTGATCCCTTTACATAACTCTTACCAAAGCACATAGTTTCCTTTCTACCTGCATCTGACAAATTTACAGGGAATGGGTAATTTAGACACACTGGAACGGATAAATCTGACTGATACATAGAATATATATAAACCTATACACCAGGTTGTGAAATTAGACAGCACAATAAAATGAAATTAGATACTACATACTTCCTTAGAAGACAGATTTCCCAAAATTTTTTAAGACAGGCTGCTTTTTTATTTAGCTTTCTTTTAATTTTGAGAAAGCCTAGAAATTTAAATCCATTTTAGGACATTGGAGCTTAGCTACCAGAAGCTGCAGAAGAAGTACTGAGGTCTCAACTAAAAAAAACAAGTATAAGACAAGAATGTCCATGTTTAAACCATTTTCTAAATAAAACCAAAATTGTTACATTTCACCAGTGTGTGATCTTGCCTGTTTTAGAATTAGCACCCTTTAATTTCAGGGTTATTGGTATCTTCTGGTGTTATCCACAGTAGGAAGATTTTGATGCTACATTTTTCTTTGGCTACGTGTAGTTCTACAGCATTCTGTACTTTCACACTGCTGTCATTTGTCTAGCTGGCCAAACATATCTCACTCCAAAAATATATTCTCTGGAAATTTTTATGACCAGAAAAAGAATATCTGGTCTTGAAATGGAACCAATTGTACATCACATAATGGAAAAAAGTGGTGACGTTGAGAAGCAATAACTTGGAAGATTAAGTGTACCATTTGATGCCAATTACAGAGAAATAAATGAAACTGAATCTGTGCTGTGCAAGATATGGCACATAAAAGTATAACTAATCAATTTATGGAGAATTTTCTATGTATTGTTATATTTTGCAACCATTTTCTCCCCTCTGTATGAAATAAGAATTTCTGTTTCCTCACAAAGCACTCTCCTATCAGATTCTCCTTTGAGATTCAAAAAGCGGTAATTGACAAAAAGTTAAAAAAGACAGCAATTTTTTTTTCTGATTTTTTCTTGTTTTTTCCCTTTTTTTAAATCTTACTCTTGAATAGCCATTAAATAAAAGTAAAATCTGTGCAATATCCATAATAAATGAAAAATTAAGCTATGTTCTCGATGATAAGAACATTAATTTGTCTACATGTGGGTCAAGTGTTTTCATAGACCTCATCACAGAGGAACTTCTACATTTTCACATGTAAGGTACCTCATTTCCCGTGTCCAAGTATTTATATAATGGAATGCAGTTCATGTATGAAGAAATGTGAAAAAGGCAAAGTGCATTCAAGCTAATTTGTATGTTTCCTCTGGCTTAAAATGTGTCATAATTGAATCTTATTTTTCTGAAGTAATTGCAACCAATTAAAAATGTTTATGTCCAGTTTATGTATATTATGAATAAGAAAGAAATAAGAAAAGATATAAATAGGGTTATAAGCATACAGGAAGGATGTTTTCTGTTGCTGTATGTTTCTTCACAATATTTTACAGTCTTTCAAAATTAATATTTCCTTTCACAAGTAGCTTCCATTATTCAGTAAAACTTAATAAAAAATGTTGGTGTACAGAGAGCAATATCAATGACACAGAAAACAAGGCATTAAGAATTTCAGTCGCTGTCTCAGCAGAACCATCTTCCAGTGTTTCTAGACTGTCCATTCTGTTAGAGAGGCTTCTTTTTTTCTCCGGTGGAAAGGCTTATTTGTATCCACCTGAAGATATCTGCAACATCCCCCTTGATAAAGTCCTAACACATTGTTGGTTTAGTCAAATTTCAATTTTACTTTCCACCATGAACTTCATTACAGATGGCCAGTTATTTAATTCAATAAAGCAAGCCTAACTCATAGTCTCTATACTTTGTTTGTAAAGGACTTTGCATAGTAAATGAAAAGGTTTTACTATTTGCACTCCCTTCAGTGGAGAAAATGTTCAAGTTAAATAATGCAATTAAAGGTGAGAAGAGAGTAATTTTCTACATACTCTCTCTGGAGATTTTATCAGTAGGAGTCCTAAACCTTTAAACACTTTCACAGTAGCAGTCTGTTCATTTATCACTCGGAGGTTTTATTTTAGCAGTCATTATTACAACCTTCTTCAACACACTTCTTCTAAATGTCATAGGCCTATAGGAGGCCTGACATATACCTAAGACACCAATTCCTAATTCCAACAACTTTAACAAACAGTAGTTACATTGTTTGAAGCCAGAGGGGTTCCACAAGGTTTTGTTTAGAGTTTTAGCCTATGACAATCCTGGCTAAGCAATGTGTATTATTTTTCTCCCAATATAAAATTCACAGCTTTCACAGAAAACAAAGAAAATACAAATCAGAATGTAGGTTATATTTGCCATCAATAGTTACTTCAATGTATTATATAAACTGATCAAATAGAAAATTATTATTTACTGATAGACAGATACAAGTCCTATCAAGAGGATCATTATCTGCAGTAGCTTCTCTGCATCATTAGATTGATCTTGGAGGCTGAAAATCTGATTTTAATTGAAAATACGTTGAAAAAACCTTGCTCAAGTTATAGAGCAACTGTGAAAAGTTCTCCATTCCAAATTTAAATTACTGTTATAGCCAAAAACCTTCAGATGCAAACAAAAAATTTTCTTATCGTTCTGTCATTTATGGCATCTAATGCTAGTAGGCTGCTGGTTTTAGTTCCTAAAGATTTTTTTTTTTGCTTGGTTTTTTTGGTTTGGGTTTTTGAGGTTATTTTTTTGAAATCAGGAAAGTTGGATGTCTGCACTGGAGAAAACAGCGAATTTCAAAAAACAATACTCTCTAACATGACATCAGATCATTAGCCCTCTTATTTATGAAAACCCCTGCGTAGCAAGTACTAAAATACAACATGACAAAATAAATACAAATCATAAACCCCTGGAACAAAAGTCTAGACCTTAAAAAGCCTAAGCAGGTAGCCATTAAAGAAAAGACTCACAAAAGTGCAACACCTCAAATTAACAGACAAGAGACAAAGATAATTTCTAAAAATACCGTATTAATTCCATGGATTCAGTTAGTCATAAACTTGTACTTCTGTATCAAAATGCTATATGTTTGAGGAGGGAAAAAATAAGTGAATTTCATGAACAGCAAGAAATTGGGTGGCTTGATTCCAAGCTTAATAATCTTAATAATTCAAAGAAGTATTGTATATCCGTATTGATTTCAGTTGAAAGCAGACTTGTTCAGCAACAGACAAACATAAAGAAAATGACCAGAGAGGCCTATGAAAGATACTTCCTTTAGAGTAATTCAGATATCTGTGAAATGTCTTGAGTTGATTTAGATAATTCTGTTGCTGTACAAAATGGATGGAAAAAATTAAACTATTCTTTAAGGAAAGTATCAAAAAGAGGAAGAATACTGCACAGTGGGAAAATCAAGAATACAATTTGAGGTTTTGGTTTCAAGATAAAGCATGAGATTTAATTAACAATAATTATTTTGAAGGAATGTTTTCATTTCTAGTTTCTTGTTGAATCATAAAGGTATTAAAATGAATTGGAAATGAAGACTGTATTTTTTTTCTTCTTAATAAATTGTCAATATCCTTTCAGGAGCCTAAATACTCATCTTTGGACATGAATTTACCCATGAATAAATATCCACCTTTAAAACCTTCCTAACAGTTTTATTCTTGAAATGTGCCCACATGCTGGTTAGCTCATGTTCTTGTCCACATCCCCTTCCATATTGTGCTCTTTCTACTTAAGAGATTACAGCTGGTCCTGCCATGACTCTCTGAAAGTACAATTCAAAATCCTCTCTGTGTTTTACAGACATTATTGTGGAAAAAACCATGACACCTTCTGTTAAGCAAACACTGAAAAGCTCTTTACAATCAAGCTTTGCTTTCTGTAAACTTAGAAGAAATTAAAATTCCTCCTAAAGAGCTGAAAGGCTTTCTCAACTGCGGCACACAAAGTGGAAGGCTTTTCTACACGTCTTTAAGGTTAAGACAGCATCGTAGTAGCTAAAGGCCTACCAAATTTCCTCCTTCTCATTCAACATCCTACTTTTGCTGCAAGGAACCCAGCATGAAATCAAGATGGGAATACATTTTTTCCCCTTTTTTCCATGCAAGCTCATATTTAACAACTACAGGGAAAGAAGCCCCTCACAAACTGCAAAATTTCTGATTTCAAGCACATCAAAGCCAAGAAGGAAACAAGCTAGGCATTCTTTACTTATGCATGAGAACATGTTAAAGAACACTTAAAACACTTTAATCCATTTATTTAAATCATCCAGTAAGAGTCACTATTCAAGTAGTATATTTAAACCAAAAATTTTAAGGTTATAGCACATGATATAAGAACTCAAAATGCACACAGAATGCTTACTTATTACTGATTTCTCAGTGAGGGTTCCTGACTTTAAAGAGAGTAAATAATATAAAAAAGGAATTTATCTTGCAGTGATGTCACATATATTTAACAAAAATTTTTAAAAAGACATTGTATCATTTCATATTAAAACAGGGACAATAGTTATTTCTGTAACAATTTATCAAGCATCTTGTACTAATTGGCCTAATAAAAATATTTTGAAGTCAATACAGTAAGAGAGATGCATTCCAGCGCGCAATGATTCTAGCTCTGCACACGTCTAGGTTTGGATTTTGCTTATGCTGTGATGTTTTCATTGCACTGTAACCATGTTAATGAGTCTTCAGTTAGACATAAGGTGTGTTTCCAATGTATCCCTTCATTGATTTCTGGTGATGATGTATTGGAATTAAGCTATTGAAACACAGCCATTAAAGCCAAAAGCACTAAATGCATGCATCGGTTTTAGTACATATTAAAGAATTTTGATAATTCAAGAATTCTTGATCAAATACTGAAAACTTAATGTAAGACAGACAATCTTCAGGAAGCCCTTTTGGTGGGTTTGTAGTTGAATAACACACAGAAAGGGACTGTTCACAAATTTGGTATTATCAAACCCATGAACAGACTGTTAAACGTTTACTGTCATTTTTATAAAACTTCACCTACAGATGATAACACCATAACTCAGATTAAAGTTTTGGATGGCTGATGCTCTACGGAAAATGAGAGCTTTATTACACATACATACACAATTATTATTGGGGCATTCCTTACTTATTCTATACCTTTTCATACTTATTCTATACCTTTTCACTATGTTCTACAAACACCACTGGGTCCCTTAAAAACAGTGCTGCCTCTCTCTGGGCTCCCCCATTTCTGCTTCCATTCAACTGCTCTAAGCTCCATGGATAATTTTGAAGCTCATTGCCAAAGGAAGAGGAAGCTACTTCATCTAAGCTGACTGATTCTTGCAAAGGTAGCAAAGAGAAGCCAAGAAAAAAAAGAACAAAAGGGGAAGAAACCTTCCTTCTTGACCTGTGATCCAGCTGCCATTGTCAGTGAAAAATATTGCAGAATGCACGATCTGCCTGAGTTCTGAGCTCATGGGGAGCCTGGGGGTCATGCCATTCAGGAAAGATTGATCTCCCAGGGTCATCCAAGTCCCACAACTCAGACGGATGTGGAAGCTGAGAGGTCTTCCCTGTCATAGTTATTGCTGAGTTTGTAAGTGAAATTTTGCAATTATGAGAGGAAACTGCTGCCTCTCAGGTGAAGGAAGGCTTCAGAACTAAATGCTCAATGCGAGGCAGGACTCCATATCTTAGTGCTCCCTCTGAGCTCAGCAAGATCTTGCTTCTGTTTAGCTGTAGTTATTTATAGGGTCATTTTCCCCCAGTTTTTCTTTGTGCATGGTATATAGAGAAAGAAGAAATTATATGTTGCACATCTGTCTTACCCTTTCCTTCTATAAGAAAGGAAAATTAGTTTTGTGGACTAATTGTCAACTAATTATTAGCAATATTAACTAATAGTTAATATTGCTTTAATCTGCAAACGCTAGTTTGGAGTAAAGATAAGCAAAGGGCAACACATACACGCCTGTTCTCAAAGTGGAGGTGAGAGAATGATTCCTAAGTTATAATCTCCCCATAGCTCTCCATTTTAGACTCAGGTTAAAATGTTCAATACAGCACACTTTCCAAGGCAGTTGTCTTGGAAACCATGCTTTTAAACTGTGCTAATAAACACTATGGGTAGGTGAAGCATCTACCCTCTCCACATGCCAAGGCCACTACAGAAGATCTGTAAGTGCCTCTTTGTGCTTTGCACAATCATGGTACTTCTTCTAGTGGAAGTGTCAGTGCTGAGGAGTATTAAGGACAAGATAGTCCTTTCCTTCCTGTGACCAGGTCATAAATGGGCCAGATTTTTAAGAGGACTGAAAGAAATTTATATGTCAAGATGTATATCTTTAAGGATATGTATAAACATAGATATACAACATTTAAACATCTCGGAAAGAATGTCGTGGGTTTGAGACAGGACCCTGCCAGGAGGACGCACGAAAAAGGGCAAACAGGCTTCAAGCTTAAAGTTGCAAAAGGTGATTTAATTATATCTATATTATGTTTTTATTGTAATTTCTCTATGGTTGTCTCTACAGACCAGTGCAGTGTATGATTTTATTTTGCTTTTTGGATCCTTGTGTTGAGCCTATATTAATGAATCCTATTTTAGGTGTAAGTGCCTTCATTTTGATGTGACTTCCTTCCTGAATTAAAGGTATGAAAATTGATCTATGTTGCTTTGATGAAGACTACTCATGAATCAAATCTTCGGCCATGAGAGAAACTGTGTGTATATCCTGAGTAAGCCCATTAATGTTCTTCTGTTATAAAATAAATACCATACTTGTGTGTATAATGCCTTTATGTATTCAAGGTTTCATACTGAATATTCAGTGAGGCTAAATGTTGGCTATGCATGGAGACAAATACTAAATTATTTCTATAAATTATCTTACACCAAAATTTACCAGAAAAAAATTACTATAGTATTAAAAAGTTTAGGAACAAAAGTATTTTTTCCCTAGTAGGAAATTCTTCCGAACACTGATTTCTTGGTAGAAGTAGCAAAGGAGGTGAGGTCAGAAACATTTTGTCATCTATTACTTCCACTCTCCAAGGCAAAGGGCTACAAACCTTTTCTCACAGTTAATAGCTGATGCCAAAATAATATATTTCAATGTTACTATTAATAATTTTTTATTTGTTTGATACTTGATTATGGCAAGCTATAACAGTGTAGCAAACGTTCATATTTTTTCAGAAGATTAATATGCTTTGCTTTCTCACAAACATCTCTCCTTGATCTACCTGTCACTTTCATTTTTGCAAAAATGTAACTAAATAAGATGCTTGTGTTTGAGAGGAAAATTACTGAAATATGAAGTGAATATGCCCTAGAGACTGGAAGGAAACAGGAAGGAAAAGAAAATAAATATTCCTCCAAATAAACATTTGCTGCCTTTACAGAATGTCATTACTTTCTGAGGAACCATGGATTCTTTACAGGGCAATGGAATATAAACAAAAAAAAAATGATCCACCTTATAAATACAAGCTGTGAAAAATAGAGTATTTTCTCTCTTTAGGTACATTAATAGTTGCTTTGAAGTTATTCTGTGGTCTAAATGAAGCATGTGAGTACATATGACATAAAATACATTGCAGACTAAGAAAAATACCAACTGTTTTTAACTGTTTTGAACATGAGCAAAAGAGATATTTTAAAAACATTGGATTGTTTAAATTAGGAGAATAGGAAATACATTTTTAAGGAAAATATACCTGTCTAAATATAATTTATTTTTTCTAGACCATGGAGACTTTGAATACATGTCTAATGAAATATTTCAGAATTACACTACAGGACAGGTACATGCTAGACATAAGAAAAATTTTAATATTGGAGTGGAGTTAATTTCCTGTCATGGCTTCCTACTTTTAATTTCAATTGCTCTTAGGAGTGAAAGACAGGGCTCTTCCTGAATTGACATACTGCACTTCTTTTTACTAAGACAGTAATTAGCTTTAACAAACAAAAAAAATCAATCAAGCAAGAAGTTTAAAGTATGTAAAAGGCCACTAAAGCTAGAGCCTTAATTGGTAAATTTAATTTTGGTATCTTAAAATGCAAAAGTGTTTCAAAACTGCCCTCTTACTCTTTAAAAGACACCAAATAACTTACTCCAAAATCAAGAAAATGCTATGAAAGTTCTACAGCAACAGATCTTAGTACGTCAGTAACAGAATGAATGGCAAAGCAGCACATGTAAGATCCACAGCTATAAGAGAGGCTCTGATCTTGAGCCACTCCTATTGAGCATTTTATAAGGTAGAAAGTTAAAAAAAATAGCCTGGAATATAATGGTTTCTCAGGACCAGTTAAATTATGATAAAGATGAAGAATGATAAGCTTATGGAATAGAACATTATTTTACAAACGATTCTTCAATATTTTATGTGCAAATTTCCCCATACACAGTTAGAAAAATAAATCTTTTGTTTCTACTAAATTTTCTTTTGTCTTCACAAATCCACCTATTTAAATACTCATCTACAAAAGGGATTGAGAGAGGATCTGGGGAAACACAGGTAAGATACATAGATGTGGTGCTTAGGCACATGCTTTAGTGGTGGGCTTGAAAGTGCTGGGTTACAGCTGGATTTGATGATGTCATAGGTCTTTTTCAACCTAAATTATTTTACAAAGTCCCTTGTGTTCGAATAATTAAGATGATAATTTTCTTCATGTATTTTAATTAACAAGTGTATTTGGTGTCTATATTAGTCAATTTCATTATACTTATTCTTTTTCATAAAAGAAAAATCATTTAGCACCAGTACTAGTATTTAAATCCCAGGTTGCAAACTCTTCTATTAACTCAGCATTAACCTGTTACTGCATCAATGCACTTGGAAAGTTTATTTAAAAGTTTCTTTCTCGATAATTATTTGTACACTCACTTTTAAGCTAGAGAAAACAATTTTCCCCAATAGTTACATTGTTATGGTACCTAAATCAAGCTTTACATCAAGTAAAACTTGTAAAAAGGCTCAGTAAAAACGTAGCTCAGTCAGGAATAAAGCACTCTCATAATGTAGTATGATATAATTAATCAAACAAAGTTTTTTTAAAAAGTCCCCTTTAAAAAAAAAATCACATTGTCCTGTAAATTTAAGCTGTGGTAGAGTGATGTTTTATTATAGAGATACGAAAATCCGGCTTTTTTTCTTTTCCTGTACAATCAGGGACTAGAAGGCTGCTGCCATTGCAAAGCAATCAGCCATGCAGCAAGACAAAGCAAACTGCTTCTTACTAACCTCATCCAAGTAGTAAAGTGTGCTATGAAGTTTAGACGGAATGTATGTCCATTGATTTTATGTCATGGTATTAGGGCTTCAAGAAAACAGAGAGACAAGACCATCTCCAAAAGTGAACTGTAAGAATTAAGGTAAAATGTGAATAATGGAATAACGAGAATGGAAACTGGCCGCCTCTACATTAGTTTCATAGGGAGCTCTGAAGAGATCACTAGTTTATTGCCTATGATAAGCAACTAGAGTTTATAATTCAAACACATGTGTTCATCTTTATTTCTAGCTACCCTACCTTCACAGAAAGCAATTCTAGACCTTCTCCTCAGAGATTAGAAACTTTCTGCTGACTTTCAACTGAAAATATTGCACATTTTATTTAAAAAGAAAGAAAAATTCTTTGTCAATGCAGAGATTTCTCTCTGTTGGTAGTGGATACACTTCTCAACTCATGCAGTGATTGCATTTCTTTTTTTCATGTCTGGTCATTGGCATCCTCTGACTCATAAAGACAGATCTTTCTTTTCTTTCTTTATATTCCCAAACCAGAAGGCTTATAACAAGTTCTAACAGAAATTTCTTTGTCACTCTCTATGTAACATTGCACTTCACAATATCATATTCCTCTGCAAAACATTCTGACAACAGTGTAAAGGAAGAGGTAATAAATGTTCTCTATATTGCTTACTGTCCAAGTTCTGATATGGAAGCACTATAATTTACCCTCCCTTAAAAAAAAAAAAAATCTGTTTAAAACGAAAGCTCCAACAGAATTTCTGTTATCCCATGACTTTTAAACCAAGACATCCTGCCTACTGAAACACTACTGAAACATCGTGAGAATCAAATCCAGTATTTTGAACATTTACATGCTGATTTCTCAGGGAAAAAAAGAAAAATCCTGCTACCATCATATATTTCAACGAGCCAAGACCTACTAAAACTTTTACCTTGATGGTCAGGGGGATGTTAAGGAAAATTCCCGGTCTGACCATGCATGAGGCTCTTTCAGTCCCACTCGCACACCAGAGTTCCCCAGGTGGCACCGATCGCCCTCACAGCAGCCCCACTGACCCGGCGGTCCCAGCTTGTGTCCCCACTCGACTGCCCGCACACCCCACACTCACACTCACACTCACTCACACTCACAGTCAGACCAGGTTTCCTTACCGGATCGATCCAGGTTTCCCACAGCACAGTCCTAGTCTCTTGCTCCATACAGCCATTGACTCATGGGACAGTAAGGCAGGAATAGCCTGAGTTGGTGCCTCCGAGGAGAGATACCCAACAAAGGATCCCCATGGCTTTCAAACCTTCCCAGTCCCAGGCCGAGCAGGTCCCTCTCTGCTGCAGGCTCCTCGGCTCTGCCGTGTGTCCCAGCGCCCAGCTGGCAGTGCCACAGCTCTGGCCTTGTTGGGCAAAGGGCTGCAGCTCACAGCCTCTGTCTCGGGCCTTCCCTAGCCGGCTCAGCCTGCAGCCTGAATTCAGCTGCACCCACATACCTGCACCACGGATTGCTCAGCAAAGGAAACCCGAGAAGGCTGAGACTGCTTAGTCCTTTATGAAGAAATGGTCCAAACACAGATGCTATGTACTCAGAGGCTGTATAACCTTGTCCTGATGTCTTATCCTGTGTGAGAAGTCCTAGTTTTCCAACACATTGATCCTCACTGCTTGTCTTGAAGGCATGTTGGAAGTGTGCAGAAAATCACACTATAAAAGCCAGTGTCCATAAAGGAGACAGAGGAGTCCTGCAATTTTATTTTAATAAAGGCATACAATCCACTTGGGAGTTTTCTCTCTCAAGGTTTCTGTGAGAAAGGTCCTCCCTCTCACTACTCAAATTTTGGAAGAGTTTACTCACTCATTTTCACAGTACAAACAACGACAAGAGGCTTAGAATGGCTGTCTGCCATTACACAAAGCAAAGTGCAGTGCTGGGTGCATAGCCTCCCATGGGGATAGCCAGAGGCACACCCTCGGGCTGGAGGATACAGTTTTATACCCCCCTAACCCAACCCACCTCGTCCAGGTGCTCCGATTGGCCTTTGCCTCATCCTTTCTAGGGTCTTCTGGTAGGTTAGCTGCTTAGCCTTTCTTAGCCGTAACAAATTAACAATTAGACATAATGAACCTATAGATGTAACCATAACGTTTATCAGTTAACCCCAACAAAACTATAGAGGTAGCCAGAACATACACACAACCATTAACAAATAACCGTAACAAATACCTCATAACCCTTTACGAAAGCCAACTCCATTACTTCATTTGTAACAGTTTCAGTGGGTGCAGTCTCCTTTTATCCTGAACTACTGGCCACAGGTTGCCCTCTTCCTTTCCCTATCGGCTGAGGTACTAGGAAGACACTGCCTTCCTGAACCATGTAACACACATCCCCCCTTGAACGTGTCATTTGCCCCCAAAGTTCACAAACTGATGCTTGTGCAGACCCATTTTTCTATTTCAAGAGTCAGGCTGTCTGGGCTCTTTAACAAACTAGTGGCTTGAATTTGTTAGAGACATTAAGACCCATTTAAAGAGGTTAACAGCCATACCTCAAATACATCAAATTGTTTGTAAAGACACTAGCACACATCTTCCCTATCAGAAGAAAAAGCAATTCCACCTCTAATAAATAATGTAGATTGGGAGTTTGCATGGTGACATACGTTTAGGTTAGAAAAACTTCAGCATATCACTATACTGTATTGCACCATCCCCTGTAAATTCTGTACCAGTGAATGCACATGTGCATTACCAGTTACAAAAAACATCCTGAACTACGCTGAGATTTAGACTCACTGTATACCATTCACACTTCATATAATATTACTGCTATTGTTTAAGCTTCTGTCATGACATTTTATTGCAGCTACAATCCTAAAATATGTGCTTGGAGCAGACTGAACTACACTGTTTTGAAAAGGGCCTGAATTTTTTTGGTGGAAAAGCAAAAAAAACTGTTCTTTGATTAACACCACTCAAACGGTTCACATGTAGTTAGGAAGCAGTATCAGAAATGCTGGAGGAGTCCTTTCTGACAGAAAACCATTACAGTTAAACAAAGAGAAGTCAGAAATGTGGCACAATGCAAGAAGGAAGCAGTAAGCACATGGAGAAGGAACAGTGAAGGCAGGAGGGTAGTAGGAGGACCAGAAAAAATGAATGGAGATAAACCAACAGGGAAGCCACACACACCAAGAAGAATGAAAACAAAACTATATGAAAGAATTAAAAAAACAAAAGAGGCCAAAGGGAAAAAGAAAAGTGTTAACAAGTGTTAATTAGGCATAAGAAACATGAAAAGACTATCACAGAAAAAATGAGAGGCAATATGAGAAACAGAAGATGAAGAAACATGGCCTTGGGCTCAATGCTATTAATTTAATTACTAGTGATCTGCCAGTCTCTGTCTTTTCTGCTACAAGGCTGTTCCTGCTCATTGCAGACTCTCACAGAGTACTGTTAGCTTTCAATGACTCTCTAGGCTTTTTGACTGTAGGACTGCAGTTCCTGAGGTTTGGTATTGCACAATTGCTCAGGATAAATTGTGTTTTACTGCACTTATAAACATCTGTTTGGGAGATGAACAGATTACGAAAATGTCCCAAACCCACAACTTCTTCCATATAACAATATTTTTTAATTTTTTTTTCCCACAAGGCAAACTGAAAGTTTTATAACAATACTTTTTTGTTTTAATTTATTCAAGACTGCTGCTTGCAATGGTTACCCTAAGTACTTCTTCAAAGAATGCATTCTTTCTGCATCTCAAATAATAATTACTGGAAATTCTTCAAATCAATTTGCAAAACCTCAGGCTAAATGTTCCCTCTAAAATGGTGGAGAAGGCAGGTTTAATTTGAAGCCTGTTAAATGAGACTGCAACAGTTTAAAACACAGCTAAATATAGTGTTGCACATCACTGTAGTTCATTTCAGCTGCAGTACCAGTTATTCATATTCTATTACTCATAATTTCAAGCAAGTGGAGGGAAAAATTCATTGACCTTGAACAACCTCAAATATATTTGGTCTATAAACTTTGATATATCCTTCCTTCTGACTGCAATACCTTTTTCAATGTGAAAGTTCTTTTCTAAGAATAATAAAAAATGACCATTTTATCAAGCTTTTGAAACTACTGAGATTGAATCTTTAACTGAAAAAAGTTCACTGTAGTGCATGGTGACTAGTATTAATTACTAATTTTATGCAAAATGACATGGCAAATTAATTAACGATGAGCTATTTTGGTGGATATATGCCAAACCTCAGATTGTTTTGGGCAGAAGTAGCATGGCATTAAATATTCAACATGCTGTGGGATGTTCTGGTTACACTGGTCAATCATTAATTTCCTTTGATCCCTAGAAAGTAATTTTTGTTGCACTCAGCTGTAACTGATTGCGTACAGCTTTTTTATTCAGGCTCCTAATGTACTTTTCCCCAGTTGCTTTCCTCTGATTGAAACTGTTTGTAGTTACACACTTTATCACAGAGCACAGGACCATTGCTTTTCTGTGAATATATCCTAATAGTCATTTAATATCGCATGTTAATATGATTTGCATTTATAGTGTTATTCTAAAGGAAATACTGGAAGTACAGCAACAACAAATATTTGAAATGATTGATGGAAATTGGGGAAAATCACAGATGTGCAAAATGTTTCTTTTCATCTGTAACAACTAAGAGTAATACCAATATGTTACACTCTAAGCATAAATAGCTATTAAAAGCAGACTTCTTTGCCTCAGTCAGGGTATTGTAAGTATTCATTTTGTGTACATTTGTACTACCACACTATTGCTATAACATTAATTATTACCATTGTACTGATTTAATTCTAAATCTGGGGAATAGCTTTTCTTGAAAGTAGTCCTCAAACCTGCTGTCACCAGATTTCTGGAAGGAGAAAATGTGGCTTACAGCTGTTTATTTTTCCTTATTTAAAAATTCTGTTATTACGGAAACGAAACTGTATTTCAAAATGGTGTAATAATTTAGTTAAATCTGTAAAAGGACACAAGCATTTGACTGTTACATATAAAATCATGGAATCACTGAGACTGGAAAGGTAGAACCTGGAGATCACCTAGACCAACCTCCTTGCTCAAAGTATGGTTGGCTAAAGCAGGTGCACAGGGCTCTGTGCAGGAGTGTTATGAGTATTTCCAAAGCTGGACATTCTTAAATATTTATTTGCTAGATGTAGTTTCGATTTTAAAAGCTAACCAAAATAAGATATTTATTTGACATGTAACTACTGCCTTACTAGTTCTTACTAATTAAAAAAATGCAGAAAGTTATGAATATGCAATTATTATTTGATCATAAAAATAAATTCAAATGATTACATGTTATAATAGCAATATAAAATTCTGGAGATATTTAGCAAAAAATATTTCCCAAGTATTCAATGAAAGGATAAATTGATACATATTTTATGTGAACAACACATCAAATTTTGTGAGATATTAAGAAATCTGTATCAGAAAGCATTCGCTTTCATGAGCTTAGACATTCTTCAATTTTAGCTTCTCTTTCCAAGTAAATTTCATATTAATAAAGCCTCAGCATAACAATATCTACAGAGATGACAGAAGAAAGAGACGCCTCCCTAAGTAAACTTCTCCTTTTCAGAGCTTCCTTTAGCAGTGATAGATGATCAGTTGGCATATCAAGCTCTTCTCTCACTAGTCACATTCAATTACGAGTTATGACAATTTGTCTATGACAATTTTGGAATCTTGGAATCAGAACCATCTCCCTTTCCTTCTGAAGAAGGAATATCTTCCAAATTTCTGGGTTCTGACACTGGAAATACAGCTTCATGAGTCTTCAGATGAAGACTTTAAGTTATTACCTTCAATATCTCATAACCACTTCTATCTTGTTCTATTACAATAGATTGGTTCCTGAGAGTTATTGCTAGTTAACTTTTTGCTTTTTATTTCAGCCTAACTGCTTCACTCTGACCTTCAGACTCAAAAATAATGCATAAAAGGATGCATCTATCAGTCAATCTTTCATCGAAAAGATAAATGCATGAAAGTTAAAAATTGAAACTTCTTTTTATATTTCTGTTTTTAAAGAACTTAAAGCTTTTCTATAAAGTAACATTAAGTGATGAACACAAGAAAGCAGTGGCTTTGCTTCTGGTTCTCTACCATTTATATTCTTCTTGTTTCTATTTCATATTTAAATTAATATTCAAGTCATATGGAATTTGAGACCTGTTTCCTTCAAGTAATTGTCCTGCTATTAAAGTGATTATATTTTACTATTTTTGAGGTCCAAGTATGAACTGATAGGGCACTCAGCAAGCGTGATCTTTCCAAATAGTTAATGGTAAGGAATGAGCTAAAACTGAAGATATTTTTAGTTTTCAAATCCCTTACATGCCTTGTGAATTCTTTAACTCCCTAAGAATGTTAAAGAATCTCCCAAAAGATTTTAATGGATGACTGCTTGTTCAAAATGTACAAAACCTATTAATACTCTCATGTTCACCAAAGAAGGGCCCTTTTTCCCCCCCCTCCCCATAATTATTGCATTTAATAGAATATACATCTAAGCAAATGGTTTGGATGACTTAATTGTCCTGACTTAGAACAACAGGTAGTGATGCAGGTTGCCATTAGTACAGTAAGATGTTGAATGCACTGGAGAATTATTTGAATATCTTGTTATAGTAAGTTAAACTTAAGATATGCATGAATGCATTGATTATCTTAGTTTACAATCAGCTTAACTAGAAATGTGGTTTATTTCAAAGAAATAAATGTCCTTTTTTGTTGTGATGCACATAAAATTGCCACTGATTTATTAGTAATTTGACATAACAAAATTAACACAGGAAGCTTTGTAACAACAGCATGAAAATATATGTTCTATTTGCTATTGAGGATATCCATTAGTGCAACATTCATCATTTCTCTATTTGCACACAATATAGCTCTGCAGTTCAGACATTAAACAAAGATACTTGAAAATATTTTGTTTTAAATTCTGTATTTTTATGAAAATGTTCTAGGATACTTTCTGAATGCATAAAAGAAAATTTGTCAACATGCTCTTTTCCTGGACTTCTTGTCCATCCTACTAGTTTCCCCTAACAGTTTCACCTCAACAACTAGATATGTAAACTGCTCCAAGTATGAGTTTATTTTATTCTATTCTATTTGCCTTATTTTGCCCCCGGCTTAGTAACTCACCAGGAAGCTGCAGCATACATAATGTGGACCAGCTCCTGTCAACTACTTTTACAGTCATATTTGATCCCTTTGGAGAAGTTCCAGACTTCACAATCCTGGAAGTTCTCTTCTGATGCAAGTCAAATAATCCTTTCCACCATGCTGCTCCAAGCATTCAACTGGCTGTCATGACAGTGACGGTTATCTGCTAACCCCGCTTGCTACCTTTCTGCCACTATTGTTCAAAGCCATTTTGGGAAAATTCACACAGTAAACCAGATATGTTAACCACTCCAAAATCTTTTCCCTAGAGCTAACTACATATCCAAAGAATTATTAAATGAGAACAAACCAGTTAAAACACTGGGAAGAGACAATATACATCAGTATTTTCTGTTTGGTACCAAATACTTTCCTGGTTTCTAGTCTTGTATTGACAGATTCTTCACTGGATTTTTTTCCCCCCCTCAAAAACTGAAGTATACTATCTCTAGGATAATTTTGTTTAATTTCTGAGATGGAAGAATAGAGGCGTCCTTTTGCTATGAGAATAAAGAATATTTCTCTAGAACACCGGTAGGAATGACAGATTGTAAAATCAGTTTTCTTTGCATATGAAACACCAAATAGCTGAAACATTTGAAGACAGCATCTTTGTTAGTGATGAATGAGTAACTTGCAATGAATAATTTACTGAGCAAATTGAGCCAATTTTTCTACTTTCACAATACACACAAGCAGATCACAATTTTCTCATTAGCTGAGATCATTTGCCAAATTCTGGTATGTTGTATTTGTAAGAGAATATTGACTATGAAGAGATCTCTTCAAGTCCTCTACAGAGAAGTTGCTGTCTGTTTGTGAGATAGCTCAGAAGGTAAAGCTTCTGCACTGAATGGATGAAAGCATTTCTAGCAAATTTTTGAATGTGAATTTCCATTTTCTTTTGGACTTATTTTTATGGAAATAACATTGCATTTCACCTTCTCATTAAACCAGTAAGCACACCAAATAAACCTCCAACATCTGATTTCTATTTCCTTTCTTTAAAGTTATGTTGATTTTTTAAAAGCGATATAGATGAAAACAAAATTAAAAGCTGATGAATCACATCCAGCCTCATGGTTCTCAAAGCTGTATTTTATAAAGGGTATTGGCATAAAGCTGTATTTTATAAAGGGTATTGGCATAATACTAAGTCCTGATATGGCCTGCAGAAGGTTTTCTATAGATAATCCTAACTAGATAATTGTATTATAAACTGATTTTTTTAAATCCCAGATTTTTCTGATGAAGTCAGCTTCATATTATAGTTTTCATTGGGAGAGAGCACAATAATATTAATCATGAAAGCAAACCAACACTGAGCAGTAGAAGCATGGAATGAATTCAGAACTGACAGATGTCAAATCAGAGTTGTCATCATCAAGATCAACATATTTAACCAGCTTTTTTGGGATTAAATCATAATTAAATTGCCAGAACTAGGCAACGCCATGTGCATTTTTCATCAATAACTTGTTATAAAGTATAATGTTTTAAGTAGACTAGAAAAGAAATAATGAATTATTAAAATAAATTATGAACAATAAATGATTAGGAAAGAATATACAGAATGCATATTAAGTAAAAGTGCCCATGCCCTGGAGAGCAGTAATTTTCCAATTCAGTCTAAGGCAAATCAGTGTACATACCACTGTGGCAAAAAGGTGAATTTTTTTAAAACATATATAAAAAAAGGATATGCTTAGACTTAATCAGTGAGTAAAATTTGTGACTAACACAGCAATACTCTGCACATAACAATATTAGTATCTTATATCTAGTTAAATGGAAAAAAAAACACAAAAGCAATTAAGGATGGAAAAAATGCCTTAGAATGAGGGACAGGAAATTAAAGAGCTAACTTATTCAGATTATTAAAATCCACAAAAACAGTTGTTTACTTTCATAGATAAATAAATAAATAAATACTGCCTGTATGTCTGAGAGTATTTTAACCTATTTAAGGTAAAATCTTCTTGGAAACACAAGCCTTGGTAATACAGTTTCAGTTACTTAGAGAACCCTGCACAGAAAGCACAGACACTGCTAGCCCAAATACAATTATGATCAGAAACAAAATATTTTCTGCAAGAGTCAGTGCCAGTGGTACACTTCCATGTGCTCTTGGGGAATAATTTTTAGGTTGGGATCTGACTGCTGCCCCATTTTGACTTTATAGAAAGAGAAGGAAGAGATGGAGAGGTGATGTCTTCTCCAGTGAAGTTGGAGACTTCATGTCAGACGGGACCCCACATAATTTCCCCATGAACTTCTGCTGTGTTGCTGTACCCTGCTGGCCACTAATTCCAGTTCTTTGCAGGAAATTCAGAGATATGGGATAAAATTCAAAGATAATAGTTGGCTTAAGAGATAACAGAACTGTGATTATCTGGCTCTGTGCTTATAACACTAAAGCCTCATGGCTTAAACAGAAATAATTCCAACCAAGATATCTAGCTACAGACAGTTGAATGTAAAGCATGAACTTCAAAATAAAAATAGTTGACCATTGGATCAAAGTACTGAAAAATTAGATTCTCTGTCTCTTCTTGTACTCAAAGCAATACTGGATACCTCTCTGGAAAATACATTTGGGCACACACATTATGCTTTTGTAAAAAAATAAGCTATTGTGCTGTTATGCTAAGATCTGAGGCATGAAAGGGCCATCTATGAAAGCAATTAGCCTACCTGGCTATTAAATACCAGAGGGTAAATATGAGCAATCTATTAACTTGATTTCGCTGCCACCAACCCCATTCATTCTCATGCCATAGGTTATGGTTCTGACCTTGGTACTTCCATAGTAAGATTAGAGTTGTGCATGAGTGTGAATCTGATCTCTGCCTGCAAATGAGTCACGTGGAATAAGTCATCAGTGGAGCTAATACTAATTTCCATACTGTACTTTCCAATCCTCTGTATCCACTGAGTTTCCACAGAAAGTGCAGTACAAGCAAAACACAACAACTTTTTTTTTGTGTGACACACAATGCTTTCTATACTACATGGTCTAAATATAACAGATTATAGATCTGCTTATGTATAGAAATTAATGGGCAGCAGATTGCTTTGGATAAGCAAATAAAATGCTGATTCCATTGGATGTTGTTGTTCAATAATTTCTGATTTCTGATTTTGCAATGTCTTCATCTGCTAACACATCTTTAACAGAGCAATGAAACAGAGTTCTAAAAGAAATGAGGTGCTATTACAAAAATCTCCTGCTGCTTCACCTTTTCTGTGTATGTATGTTGAGAAGAACATAGAGAAAGCATCTGTCAATAGGTGTAAGGCAATCTTAAATTATCTGCAATTTAGTAGCTGTGGTAATCAGACACTGCAAGAAAAGTAAAAATCAGTATTTATTAATGGATGCTGTCCATAATTTAACTAATAAATAACTTTCTGTATTCAAAAATGTAATTTGAGTGACTATCATGCAATGGAAATAGATTTCTTTCATTTTGCCAATCCACTTTCTTACCACAATGTCAAAGGGTAGATTTGTCTGGATGCCAGACAGCATATAGGTATTGCTAAGATTTGTCTGATTTTATTGACACCTCTCTACTCTGCTCTTGGACAAGGCAATAATGTTACTAAAGGTGTTACTAGAAGATCAAAAGTGACAATAAGACGTAGAAAACACAAATGCAAAGTTACTTGGAGCAACTGTTATCATGCAGCTGTGTGTGAAACACGTGGTAGTAAAGCAGAGATGATTCTTGAAGAGTGAAACACTGGCATACAACATGGAAACATACTACATATACACAAATAGCGTGAAAACAGGTGTTTGGAACATTTGACAAAGAAAAAGAAACTACAGAGAAATGGGAAAAAGAAATCAAGAACAACTTCTTAAGGCAGGTACTCCTCAGTTTTGTGACAATGGCTTTAAATTAGCTGTCATGACAACAAAAGAAGCTTTAAAAACAGTTCCTTTAAAACTCAGATTCAAGGAGTAGATAAGAAATTTTATCATGATCATAGGAAGAGAGAAGCTTTAGAAGAGCAATCTATGACGTTATTGTTGAGAGCGTAAAAGAAAGAGTCCAGGATATCTTTATAGACAGCAAAGTGAAGAGGTTTAAAGCACGAGTATTCCAAGTAGTAGTTTTCTGAAGAGGGATTATTACATGTTCTGGAGTCCCAGATCCAGAGCAGCATGAATAACCAAAACCAAAGTCACACAGAATGGCTTAGTGGAGTTGAATACAAACCACATGTACAGGCCTGGGCACACCAACACAAGTCCTATTTGCCACCAAAATAATTAGATTTTAAAACCATGTGCAATAATTCTAGCTAGTTAAGCAGTAAGATACATGTCTCGCCGCAAACACTCATGGTTTATCAGCCAGGAAGTATATGATGAAGTAGATGACACAGCTGATGATAAGGAATCAGCTGTCTGAGAAAGTATGATTGGATAACAAGAACAACAAAATATTAAACCTGACTCAGCTACCTGGAAAATCTTAATGTATGAATGAAAGTTCTCAAGGAAGTCACTATAGTTGAATGAAAATCTCCTTCCTAGACAAAAAACAATGCACAGCTGTTGCGTTCAAAAACAAGTTATTATTTCCGTGTTTATCCTTCCTGTAAGATTTTTCTTTTCACAAGTGTTTGAAAATATAATCCACTCTTTGCTTCCAGGATTCTTGACATGTGTTTGAGTTATTGCTTTGGTAGTGATTCCATGAAAACTAAATTCAGATCTTATACCACACCTCTGGTTTCTGCACATAAGATACATATAGCTACATATTATCCATTAGAATGGGTATTCTGTATTAGCAGAGATAACCCTGAAGTACATCTCCAGAAAGACTTACTTAAGATGGACAAGAACAGCTTCAATCCCATTCTCTTTCTGTCTTTTATTTTACAGTTGTCCCTCCTTTACTTGGTTTAATTTTACCTAGTGCTTCCTAGATAGTGGAGTTCTTATTTCTATCCAGTGTATAGTACAAACATTGACCAGTCAGATGGAAGAGATTCTTTGTTAGGGAGCAATTTTGAAAAAGGGGAAAGAGTTTAGGGTTTATTTCCTTCAGTAAGAAAGGGCAGAATTTACTTGAAATGCTTCATATAAGAGGATACAAAACCCCCAAAAGGCAGACATATTAACCTCTACTTCAAGAGAAGAACATTGTGCTACTCAAAGGAAAACCAATATAACCTTTTTTCTAGAGAAGAAGAACAGAAAATACTTACTTTGTTCAAAGCAGTTAAAATGAGAAAGTTCAGACATCACAAGAGTAGCTTCATTTGAAACAACTTCTTTGCTCACTTTTAATATTGTGCTATTACAATTGGCTCCTCAGAAACTACCAAAGTGCATTCCAACCTAAAATCACATCAAGTCTTTATACAGACTTTCACAAGAAATGACTTCAAATTATTTATTCATGTGACATGTCAGTAAATGTTAAATATACATGTTATCTGAAAAAAAAACCCAACCTAACATTTGAAAATGAAAGCAATAAAAATTCCAACAGCACTCCTGGAGAACTTTGAGCACTCTAAAGTAATCTTGAGATGAATTGAATTATTCTTGTTCTACATGATAGATAATTTAACATATGCATTAAAAGTGATAATGATCAGAAATGTGATTCCACAAAATTGACATTTATGAATGTGTGGTTTCTGAGTGATAAGAAGAACTTTGCATTTGCTGAAGAAATGAATATTTGAACTTCAGTTTTAAATCCATATAAGGCATAATGATATTTAAAAAATAATAATGTTCAGGAATTTATGCAATTCCTACTTTGTGCGAAAAAGAACATCATTATCTGGTGTTACAGATGAAATAGTTGAGATAAAGTCCTGCAAAATTCATTATGCAAAGTCCATTGGCAGAGCTGGAAATGGAGCCAGGCTCTGGTGAATTGTTTAACTGAAATTATTATTACTGTGCAGTTGTTGGCAAAAACAGTGGAAATAAAGTCCAGCTTTTGACGTTGTATGATTCATGTTAATGTAAAGGGTTTCTCTTCTTACTTCTGATTTCCCACAAACAAAAGGATAAAGGGTTGTATAGACATACACTATGGATAGATACTGAATTAAAAAGGACAAGTTGCTTGCACACGGGAGAGGAAGTTTGCTTCTCCTCTGTTGTCTCCCTATCCACCGATGTCTGTCCACCCACAGCACAAAAAAATTGAGGTATCATTCAGCTAGGAATAAATCCAGTATTTATTGTGGAAAGCTACCACAAGTAGTTGTGTGTCATAAAGAATGAATAATTTAAAAAGTGCCATTTTTTTTGTCCTATAATAGTAAAAAGTACCAGATGAATGAAAACTAACAACTAAAACATTGAGCACAACATCCGCAGGTTGAAAGTGGCTGGAAACATCCACACAACAGCCAAGCAAACTAACATTACAGTGGACGAAAATGTATTGGACAATAATAATTACCCCATTATTTGATAAAGTCACCAGTAACAACTGGTATTCTCATAAAGATTTATCTATGATGTAACACTAATGTTCTACCTCCTGGGTCCCAGGTAGGCATAGGTGGAAAAGGAGTAGAAACAACAAATGTAATCAAACAAGCTAGTTTGACTACAGGATCACCTACGAAATAATTATTTGTATATTTTGGCTATATATTGTTAAGAATTAATTTGTTTTTGCAGACAAATATGCATATTTAGCAAGTAAAAATATGCTAAGGCAGGTATTTTTGTTACTGCCAACTGAACAGAACAATGAACTTGGAAAGCCAACTGTCTTCTGAAAGTGTCATTTCTAGAGATTTTGATATGTGGACAGCAGAAGATTTTGGAGAAGCACAAGTGAGATTTTAGAAATAGTGCTGAAAACAAGAACATGTTTTAAAAATAGATTTAATGCCTTCAAAAAGATTTTTTGTTTAAGGGATTAGGAATCTTGACAAACATATAAATAGAAAAAGAAAATTATATGGTTACTTTTTTCATATTCATAAAGTATATCTTTTTTACTGGACATTAAACAACCTTTCATCAATTAGAGATTGTTATCACAGTTTTAGAAAACCTTTTCTTATCCTTTAATAGCACTTTCAATAGACAAGCATGCTTTCTAATTATGGTGCTTCAGGTCACATGCTTATTTTTCCTTTTTTCTGAGCTCAGATTTGTTCCCCCAGCACAAAATTTGTGGTCATATGATAAACTGCAAAGGAAAGATAGCAAAAGCAGGGAATCTATCATAGTACAGAAATAATGGCATTGTCCATAAGATATTACAGATTTCTCAAATTAACTATTCACACATTATACTAGATTTTAATTATTCAAATACATGACGAATTGCAGAAAGCACCATAGTATTAAGACACTAAGTGAAATAGTGAGTGCAATTTTGCCAGAACTGTTTTTATTTGTATGTGCACACCAATAAAATAAAAAAAATAGTAAGAAAATACTTTTTGATACTGCTGAAATGGAAATACAAGGTACTTTGCCTGAGAAAAGTAGCGCAGCCACTACTCACAGTATGAATTAGAATGATTATTGAAGTCTGATTAAAGTTTTGTTTAGTAAGTTGCTTTACTTAAATGATGTTATAAAGATCTTTATTTATTCTGTAAAGTAATCATCACGGATCACTGTCAACCATTAAGCTAAGCAGAACATTATCAGCTGTTTAAGTCTGACATACTACAGAGGCTGAAGCCCTTCACTTAGGCAAAGCAATTAAAAAAAATTTTTTGAGAGAATATAGCCACTTCTTGGTCAATATTCAGACATAAATTACAGAATGTGAATCTGATTAAAAGTGCTGAATGAAAAGTCCAATGCTAAAAATAGTAATGGAATTTTCATTCATTAGAAAAAGATGAACTGAATTAGAAATATATACTCTATCTCACCAATTCATTTTTTTGAGGAAAATGCCTACTAGATATTCAGGTAGCTTGGGAATCAGAAGCCATTAAAGTGTGTAAGGCCTGCCTTTGAAATTTGGTATGGAATAGGAGAAAGATCTCCTTTTATCTTGAAATACAAATTCCTACTGAGAAATACAAAGGATGGAGGACAAAAAGAAGAGCAGGTTGATAGCTCTGAGAACAGATCTCCCTCCTTTTCCTTTCCCTCCAGAAAACAGAGGCTTGACCATCTGTAGGCTAGACTCAAGAAACTTTGTCATAACTCATAGTATGTGAGAAGTTACAAGTTTAAGAATACCTTTAATGTAAATCTTCCATGGAAATTATTGCATAGATTGTTTAAATATGTAATTTTTTTTAGTGGCAATATATAGTGGTATAGGTGTTTATACCTTCTTTGATTTTCATGGGAAATTCACCTTACCTAGCACATATATATGCTTGTATACATTTGTAATGTACTTGGTTTCATCCTCCTCTAGAAAAGACAATCTAAAATAAACGTAAGTTCTAAGCAAAAAGACATCAGGTTTACCTTGTCTGGAAGTGCAAAGTGTGCAGTGAGCTTAAAATAAAGAACTAGGAATAAAATAAGTCTTATAGATTATGATTGTAAAAGGCAGCTTAACTTTTAATTTCCCTGGACATTTTCTCTGGCCTATATGCAATGCTTTTCTACTGTTACTTTTTGTAAATTAGTAATAAGAGCACTGGACTAAAATAGCTTCTTTGCAATGAGGAAACAATTTTGTACACTGTAATTTCTAGGCTGTTACTGCCTAGAATAAGGCTGCTAGTACGTCACAAGCATTAATGCAACCAAAAATTCAATTACAAATACAAATATGGGTAATGAAAAAGCAACAAAAATAAGAAAAAGAATGGTATGGATGGGAATGAACACTTTACTCAAACCCAGTCCTGAAGACGAAAGGCAAACATAAGAGAAGCATGCACAATTTGAGAGCAGAAGGCACTTTCCTGATTATGCCCAGGCTACAAAAATCAATCACAATTTCTTTTATACAGAGCTCAGTACTGCAAGCAGTAATGAAAAGATAAAGAGGATCATGATAGAAGGAAATCTGTAATTCTGATCTGAAGGTCAAACTTTTAAAATTGTTATTGAAAAGAGTATTCCAATTTTACTGTTAACATCTATTTTAATAGATAAGGAACATAAATATTGCAAATAGTTTTCAGTGTTTACTTACTGGAAGCACAGGATGGTTTGGGCTGGAAGGGACCTTGAAGATCATCTAGCTCCCACCCCCAAGTACTGTAGACTACTAATTTTGGTTTCAAGGAGTTTTCAAGAAACTTTTATAGTTTTAATTACATCAAATTGTCAGTCTAGTCCATGAAAAAAAAATCCTGATTATAGAAATCAATGTAATATTACTGCAGAAAGGTTTTTTCCATATTCTACATTTATAGTATTGTAGTATATATATATAGATATTTATAGTATTGCATAATAAAATATATAGTAAATTTATAGTATTGTAAATTTAAAATACTCTAAGGATAATTGAGTCTTGTTTTAAAGTTTCTAATAAAATATCAAACATAAAAGAGGCCAATATCCACTTTTTTTTACCTCTGGTGCATGGCTTCTTTATGAAAAATGCAAATTTTATTGGATCTTATTCACCTCTGAGTCACTGCTCTTGAACCACCGCTTCTCAATGATTTTTCTAGTCAGACAAACTGCACAGTTTCAAAGTCTGTGGGATGAAGTCCTTCTCAATCAAATGGTGTCACTGGATAGAGGAAGGTGCCTTCCTTAATAAACAGAATTGAGAACTGTGTTTACACCCAGGTCAGAATATCAGGTGCGACCATGAATGAGAAAAATTGTAAATAGAGAAGTACTAGCCCTGTAGATGTCTGGAACATTTTCTGTGGCAAAAGGAGGTTAATTGTATCTTGCCTATTTCTTCTTTTATTCATCTCTTTTTATTTGCTTTTCACTGACACTGAAAAGTTTCAAAAATATAACATTTAAAATATTTTAGAGGAGTGTTTAGCTGAACTTTCATATGAAGATCCCATACGGGAGATTCTAAACTATTCCAGATATTATTAGTCCTCAAAAAACATTTTTCCCATTACATAGATAAAAATCATATTTCAATTCTGTACCATTATTTCTCATCTCATCCCCAATATAAATAAAAACTTACTACCTTCCTTGTAGGAACTTTATCAGAAAACTATGTTTTGCAACCCTTTCATCTTCTCTTATCTGCAGTGAGATTTTCTTTCATGTCTTTCTCTTAAGACAGACTTTCTGACCTCTAATCTTTCATTGTGAACACAGGAAGTGCTACGTAAATACTACGTACTCCTACTCAACAGACAAAACAAAATTTTTGTTACTTATGCTGAATATTTAGTAACTGAAGGATGCCTTTATGTCAAGGGAATGCCATGCTATTCAGAGAAACTCTGCTTTACTGAAAATGTCCAAATACCACCATGATCTTCACCATTGACACTATACATATGCAAATAAACACCCATTATTGCCCTTCAATAGAGAAGATTTTTTCATACCTCTTTTTTTTTTTTATTGTTTTAGATAGATTTACTTACTAAAAATATGCCCCAATTTTCAGCTGTGGGAGTTGTCTAAGTAATTCGATTATTCTTTAAAAAAAGAAAAGCAAAAGCTTTATACGATATCACAGCTTCTTAATTATGGCTGTGCTATTATTTTTTTAGAAGAAGGAAAGATAGAAAATTGTTTTGATATGACACTTTGTCAAATATATGTATTTAAAAATAGAACCTGGGCTGACTGGCTTCAATTAAGTCTCCACAGGAACTAGAGACAAAATAATACAGAAAATGCTACTTTCTTTATGTCCAAGATCATATAAACTCTATGCAGCCAAAATGCCTGTGCTCATGCAGAGCATCTTGCAGAACTGGGACTTAAATTAATGACTGAGACTCAGAGTTCAAAACAATGAACAATTGCTTTTATTGTACTTTTAGTGTTAGAGGATGGAAGAGGAAAAATACTTAAAAAATGAAAATGACTTTTTAAACAATGTACTGTCCTGAAATACAATAGATCAGAGTAGCAAGTGAGCTGTGGAAAGAACTGCAGGGAGATAGGGGCTCACTGAGTTTTCCATATTACTATCAAAAGGAAATCCTCAGAATCCTGTTGAGGAGAGGGTGAATGGAGAGAGAATATTTCCTGCGAACATATATTCACAAGGAACTCTAGACTTCACACAAGCTCTGATAAAATACTCTTTATCCACCACTCTGCAAACAAAACCTACTACTAAAATACTTCAGAATCAAGTTGCTATTCTTAGCAGTTTAAAACTTTTTTCTATTTCCATGAGCTTTTACCATTTATATACCTATTATTCAGCATATTAAGAATGAATCCTAACCCAACATCACTGTCAACACTGGTGAAATTAGATAGAAATGTGCCACCTGAGCTGTAAATTTCATGGGCAAATATAAATTTTCTTATTCCATGATCTCTTGTTTAGAGTTAATTGAAGCAGCAGGAAATTGCATTAAGGTTACACATATAAGCATGACTCCTTTTCTGCCACTTACTGTACCCTAACATTACTAATTCTTTTGAATTTAATTGTCATGATCTTTGTTCTCTAACTCCGCTAGATACCAACAATTTGCTTTTTGTATTCCTCACAGTTTATCTCACACTGCACCTTGAGTGCTGTGTCCAGTTCTGGGCCCCTCCCTGCAAAAATGACGAGGTGCTGGAGCAGATCCACAGAAGGGTGACAGAGCTGCTGAAGGCTCTGGATTAAAAGTCTTATGAGGAGCAGCTGAGGGAGCTGGGGATCTTCAGCATGGAGGAAAGGAGGCTCAGGAGAGACTTTATTGATCTCTACAATGACCTGAAAGGAGGCTGTAGTGAGGAGGGAGTTAGTATCTTTTACCAGTTAAAAAGTGATAGAACAAGAGAAAAGGGCTTTAAGTAGTATCTGAACAGGTTTGGATTGGGTATTAGGTAAAATGTCCTCACTGAAAATGTGCTCCTGCATTGCAGTAACTGTCCAGGGAAGCGGTGGAATCACCATCCCTGGAGATAATTAAAAGACATGGAGATGTGGCACTTGGGGATATGGTTTAGTGGTGGACTTTGAACTGATGGGTCAAGGATTGTCTTTGATGACCGCTAACGATCTTTTCCAACCTTAACAATTCTATGATTCTATGATCTATGTATGTTACATTCTAGACCTTGGAATGTTTTCTCCCAAATTTTCTGAAAATACATCTTCATGAAGGATGCATGAAATATCAAATGCTCAGTTTACTAGAAACTGTGTTTCTGTTCTCCTTTTCTTGATAAAATTCTTATCAAACTCTTCACCAAACAAGCCATACATTCATTTACACTCTGATTGTTTTAAAACTAACAGGTGTTTGCCTATCTTAAGGTCTGTATAACCAAGTAGGAAGGAAGGCAATTACAAAAAAAAAAATAGAATAGATTTTTTTCTTTATGAGTATTGATAGAAAATTAGAAACAAAGAAACACTTATATTTTAAAGAAGATAGTATGTTCTACTATTTTTCACTGAGATTAAATATTTAAACATATTTATAATGAAAAAGTGTTGCAAAAAATAGGTAAATGCTTATGTGTCTCAGAGAATATTTTTTTCCTACAATTATCCTAAAACCATAAAATTCTTCCAAAATCTTTTTACTCTGACAGTTGGTTCTGCAGTCTATTAGTATAATGACAGTGTTTATGCTATATTAGCTAAAATTTTGTCAATTATGTCAATTTTCATAAACCATTCTCTCTAAAGTTTTATAGCTTCTCCCTAAATAAAAACAAAACAAAAACTCAAATCCAAACAAGAACAATTTGAAGCTGGAACTAGCTACATGGCATCTAAGTGTTATTTATTCCTAGAGCATTTGAAAAAGAAACAATTCACAGTTTTTAAAGTAATTTATCCTGACAACATTTTTTAACAGTCATCTATATTTAATATCTTCTTATTTTTGTTTTGACAAGCCATACACTTCAACTGTGCCTCAGTTTCACCTTTTTCCTGATCAGGTTTTTATTAACAGACATTACCCTATTGACAATTTTCCCATTAGTAAAATTCAGTAAAATTTCAAGGGCAATTCATTGAGGTAGAAGAACAGTGAGAGACTGAATTTTCACAGCTTCATACCCAGTCTCCACAGAGTCAATTATCCAATGTTTTTCCCATACAGTATAAACACCAGAGTGCTTTTCTCTACACTGACACCAACTGAGAATATTATTTTTGTGAGTAGGATACAGGTTTACCACAGTCTTCCCCAGGCTTTTTCCAAGCCAGGTAGGACAAACTACACCCTTCTACAACATTATTTTCATTAACTGAAGAGTTGTTAAGATTTTTTAGTGCTATTCTTCCATATCAGTCTCTATAACAGCAAATGTTTTCCTTCTGTACTTTTTATTTGATCAGTCTGTTTCAAGGCTCTAGACAACACAAACAGATGTTTTGAATCTTCTAAGCCAGAAGTTTTATTATCAATCTGTAACAAGTGAAAAGTCATACATACTCTGTGAAAACTCCATTTAAATCCTATCAGAGTTACTGGACAGAAAACTGTGGGTAACTACAAGGGGTTATGCTACAAATAAACACAACACTCTGTTAATAATTCCTGACAGTCTACCAAAGTAGTTACCTGAAAATATTTACTTTTATAACAGTCATCACAGAAAGCTAGCACATTAAATGACCTCAAAAAGACCTGCTCTGCATATCTGCTGAAAAAAGAATAGACATTTCTTGCAAGTGAATAATTGCAGAAAAGTCACATGCAAATTCTGCTTTGCATTTTGCTAGTAGTGGATTTGTTCATATAGATAATGACTGTAGCAATTTAGAACTATTGCAATGGAGCAGAGAAGACATGGGCTGGTATACACTTAATGAGCTCATTGACACTCATCAAAAAGAATATATGACATTTTGTGCTGGACCACAAACAGCAAATCAATTGTCAGTTGTACTTTGGCAGCTGTAACCAGATTATAAGATTAGAAGGCTAATTTGCAGCTTGATTTGTTATCTGACAACCTTGTTTGTGAGTTTAATATCTTGGTCACTTCAGAACGCATTGGGCTGGAACAGGCTGTAACTTCATTTACAAGCTGCTGGCATAGATACATTTTTCCTTAGCATAAACGATTTCAACATATTACATTATTTTATTTTTAGGCAAATAGCTTCAAAACACTAATTTGCAATGTAATTTGGCTGAATGCAATCTACACTTGTAAACACTCTTGTTCTGCCCTTGACTGATACTCATTCAGATGAGTATTTCAGATATTTTGGTACTTTTAGTTTCTGCATAGCAATTGTTGGCACTCTTCCAAATCTAATCACAAACCATGTGGAACATTTGAAACTCATTCTTCACATCACCAAGCCTCAAAATGTACTTTATATCCAGCCACTGATATGGGCATTCTAATGCTCTCTACAAGGCATAGTGGGCTTCTACTTGGCTTCAAAGGGAAGGCTCAGCTGCTGTGCTTTGGAAAAACTTTTGGGATTGTTTTTGCTTTGCTACAAATAGGGAGAAAAGGGGTGGAATCTTCCAAATGCATTTGACTCAGGCTGCCACAGTTATCATCTAAATTCAACTGTAAACACTCCTCACAGCGTAGTGCTTCTTTCTTTATGTTTTAAAATTTCTGTATAGCCTATGGAAATTAATGAACACTATACATTTATATAAAGGTAGTTGTCATTTATGCTCCAATATGTAAAGTAGAAATCAACAAAAGATAGGTAAAAGATAGTGAAGAAGGAGGTAATTGTCCTAAGGTGATAATTAACACATGTGCAATGACTGAATGTTCTCATGATTCAACTACTTAGTTTTAACACTCACTATGCCACAAAGGATGAACACTTAAACATTTTATTCTACTCCATAGTAGAACAGTAGAATAGTAGAACAGTAGAACAGTACTCTACTGTTCAAGAGTATGAACATTACCAAAATTCTATCACTACCTACATAAAAAATAATAATTACATGGTATTTATCACTGCTCTCCAAATCACTTATCAGAGAATTAGCATTCCTTGATCTATTTCTGTTATGGACACAATTTTACAGTTGTGAAATCAAAAAAGAAAATACTGTCAGTAGACATAAGGACCAACAAGAATATCCTCAGAGATTCACAAATTACTTTGGGAGATTAGTTATTCATAAATGTGGACAAGGTACAATGGAAAATTTAGGCAATACCCTGCTTACATAAACTGGTGATTTCACTGCTTCAGATTCAAATTCTTTCACTCTTTTGAAATTACATCATACTAGGCAGAATAAATAAAACTCTCTGCAGAAGACTCATATAAATATTTTGCAGCTGATACTTTTCATGTACCTTTTTTTTTTTTTTTTAATAGAAGCTGTTTCTGAAGTTTGAGGGTCAGGATCTCTCTGCATTTGAAGAGAGGCTATGCTAATATGGACTTCCACTTCTTTCCGTTATTGAAGTATGACAAATACTACTGAAACTATTGTGAAAGTAATCAAGATCTTTATAAGGCAAAAATCCAACCAAAAATTATTATACTTCTGTTGACCAATTTTAAAGCTTGAAAAATTAGAATTTTGAAATTTGTAATTACTTTTTAACCTTCCTGTGTTGGAACTATCCCTATTGTAAAGTCATTCTTAACACTGGATGAAAGTCCTCATTTCCAAACATGAAGAAGCCTAGGTGAGACTAAAAGTATAACAATCATGCAGAACACTATGTAAAAGAACTTGCCAACACTGCTTTACATCCGCACCCAAATACTCTGCAGTTTTGTTAACAACAATATTTTGTGGTCTGCTTCAGAGCTATGAATGGAAGACTGTCGAACTTCTTTAAAGAAGGATTTGACTACTTTATTTCATAGTCTCTGTGTGCAGTAGTTAAATGGTAGTACTGATTGCTTCTAATGCCACAATTCAAGAGGCAAAATGAAGCTGTTTACACTCTATCTACAGAATTAACAGTGAAACCTACTTAAGAAGAAGAAATGCCCATGCTAGGGATGCTTTATCTCATTTTTAGCTGGAATTGAAAATTCCCAGTTAAGCAGTTGCTGGCATGATGAGATTTCATGGAGGTAGATGTGGTGCTGAAAAAAGACTGGGCCAAGGTGACACTAAGATGAACCCAAATAACAGAAATTAGCTACTGGAATCTCAAGGAGATGATACATTATTTAATTTGTTTTGCTACAGTTAATAAAACTGTGGTCAGTTTCTACCACAGTTCATTAAAGTCTTATTTTTCCATTTGTGGGTGACCTTCATATAATCTTGGTCATGTTAAGGTAAGTGTGTATTTCCCTCATGTCTCACTACCCATTACTGTTTCACAATTAAATCCTTTTACTACAAGCTAAAAAAAAAAAATTGACTTTATTACTGAAATATATGCATTTTGTCTATCTACCTTTTATCTATGCACTATAAAATACGTTCCCTACCATTATTTTGTAGCAATAAGCTTCTGTAATTGCATATTGCAGAAGAGATGGGGTTAGTTTGAATATATCTCCAGCATCCTGGTCTGCTTCCCAGTTTTGCAATTAAAATGCTGAAATAAATTTTGTTCCAGACCATTATCAAAATACATTTAATCTAGAAAGATCCCATGTGTTAAAAATAGCAAAGAAAAGTTAATTCTCAATTGGTTCTGTTTCTGGTCTTCAAAATGTCTTCTCATATGTTTTTAAATTAAAAATAAAAAAACAAACCTGTCCTCACCTAACCTGACATTCGAGTACTGAACAAAGGTAAAGTTCCAGTTTAGGTCTACCTCTAATGTGCACCTAAAATGTCCACATATTAAGATTTTCTCCTGGTCATCAGGAGAGGAAATGCTGGAGGGTTATACAGATTTATTTGGTCTGTAGGAAAAAGGATGACACATAAAAATAGCTGATATTCTTTTCTCCTGGAGGAAACAGAAGTATAAAATAACCAGAGAAATGAATTGCCAGTACTTTAATGACATCCTTCAAATATTGAATAAAAAAATCAACTTTGCAGTTGAGACAGTACTGGTTACATTTATGTGATATAAAAAGGGTTTAGATTTAGGAAATTTAACAGCAGAAATATGTAAGGACAACCTTGCTAAAGATGGAGATGAATCCTAATGCAAAGTCCCAAGGAACCAAAACAAATGGAAAGATTCTATGGATTTTCTTGGGTTTATTACTTTCATCCATTCATATAGCCTTCCCGAGTTTCACTTCTTATTTTTATCTGATCTCACAATAGTTTCTAAAGCTTGACAGTAATTTCTACAAGTTATATAAATTTATAGCAGATTTAGAAATCCCAGTTGTAAGGTGACATATCAAATTTCATGTTTCTGTGCAACTATTGAAACTTAAAAAGAAGAGTAACTGGTGCCTGATGGACAGGGTAATACCATGAACCTGTAGTATCATATCAGTGTAATGAAAAAGTTTTTTCATTATATTGGAAGGAGCAGAATACCAAGCGCTAATCTCAAAAACATGTGCTTTATAGTTTTCTTTTTTAGAACATACAAAGCCCTTGGAGATGCTTTTTTATGTACTACATAAGCAATAATGCATAAAGTTACATGTATATAAAAGTATATTATGAATCTCAATATAAGCAAGTTGTTTGAAGCTATGTGAACTGAGGTAATTATTTTTTTCAGCTATATGAATTGAGGTTATTATTTTTTTCAGGACTATGACTGGCTTACCCACTGCACAGGCATGCTCTGCTTGTCATGTTAAACTTGAAATAAGAAAAGACTTTTATTTTACAGTGTCACTGCTTTTAACCATTGTTATCATGAAGCCAGGAAATTTTACAGCAATAATACCAAACCTTACCAGATGCCTGCATGTGCCCATAGACACACCATCTGTATTGTGAATAAAGGATGTTTTCACTTTTCTTGACTGCTGTATTCAGCACCAATCAGCAACTTTCAAGAGAAGCTATCTCACAGCTTATGCAATAAAGAATGCATTTACTTATGGAGACAAAGGAAATTGTACAACTGTGTCTGAAATTAGGGTCAGTGTTCAGGGGTAGAAAAGAAGATATAGTAGTGTGTGTGGTTCTTCAGCACCAGAACATGTTCTGAATAACCACTTAGCTGTTGACAATTTGCTGCTTGTGCTTCCCAGGTTCTGTTTCACAAGTTTATGCCCATATTCAGTAATTCCAGTGCAAATAACTGGGAGTTACCAGGAAATGTAATAGATCATAATTCCACATCATACTTTTAAAGAAGAATAATTAAGAATGAATGTAATCTAGAGAAAGGCGTGACTAGCAGTACCAATGGGGCAATATAACATTTTCCAGGTGCCACAACATCTTCACAATGTCTAGCAGTAAAAGTTCACATCAGGTAAGCATCTTTTTTTCAAGCACAACTGTATGTTCCTCGTTCACTGAAGGAAATAAAATACAGGATGATGCTCTCAAAAAGAGAAGAGACACGGACAGTTCAAGGCAAAAATGCAACCTTTTTCCCTTTTGAATATTATGCAAGAAAATATTGCAATCTATGTATGTGAGAAATACTTCAAATACTGTTAAAAACACAGTAATCACATATAGTAATTTAGTGGGTATTTATGAATTTTGAACATTGGTACAGATGTCCAATTTATCTAGAATAATTACTACGTGTCTAGAAAAAACACGTCAAGAATACACATAGATATGCACACAGACTGACATAATTATTTTAAAATATGAATGAAATTATTTCAGCACATGAAACACATTAAATCCAGCATCTTATTGTAGAACTTCAAATTGAAAATTCTCACATTATGTTCTCTCTTTACCTATGCTGTTAGATACAATGACTTAAAAGCCATAATAAACCCCTTCCCTCAAAATATTTGTAATGGCACTGAAGTAATGGCAATGAAGACTAAAATAAAATGAATATATAAGAATAATTAGTATGTAAGAAATATACATACTAGGCTTTAGGTCTTAAACCTTTACCAACATTTGGTTAACAACAGTCCACTGTCCATTTTCTTTTACATTTTCTAGAATGAAAACACAGACAACACTGAAAACAGCTATATTAATATACTTGCAGATGTGTGCTTCCCAATTCCTTTTGCGTGAAATGAAGGAAACCTATACTTCACCTATTTTTAGCATTGTGCAAGTAATACATTCTACATGCAGAGTCTCCATACTTGACAATTTGCAAATGCCATCTGGACCTGGATATTGCAGCCCTAGATAACCCTACTTGAGCAGGGGAGAAGAACCAAAAGACAAACTTCCTCAACCATTCTGTAATTTTGCCTGTTACTGTAGTCTGGGAGCTACAGCTTATTGCAGGTATTAGCCATCAAAGAAGTGATTATTTTTCACAATATTAATTTTTTTTTAAACCTATTAAGTACTGTTTAATGCAGTATTAGAATTTATAATATCCTGTTCTAGCAGTCTACAAATACAGAACATTGGCATTCATTTGACAAACAGAAGCCAGTGGCAAATTAAACCTTTCATAATTTCAGTTCTTTGAATGACAGTAAATTTTTTGTGTGTAAATTTCTAGCTATGGAAGTTTTCATTGAAGAAAAACATAACTTCCTATAAATAACTGATATTTAAAAAATAACCTACATTTTTAAAATACCCCACAGTCAGTATGACTTCAATTCCAGTTGATCAGCCTCAAAAAAAAAGAATAACTGGGGCCATTTTCTGTTGTTCTAGAAGTTGTTAGTGATCAGTCTCAACGGTGATTTTGACATTTTTACCCTCAGCTTGCTAACACATACTTCAAGGTTGCAATAACTAGATTAAAGTGATAGCCCACTGAGTTGCTTCAGGCTACAAATTTAGCTGACACAAATCATGTTTCACTGGACACACTTCATGGTTTCTAACAGAAAATGAGTTGTTGCAAAGCCAGTGCTTGCATATTACAAACTACTATTAAACTGCAGTGCTGGTCTACAAGTTTTTAAGCAGGTACATTAAGATTGAGCTTACCTAGATAAAATGCTCTCGTTAAAATTGTGTAATCATATCAGAATTACTACACCTCTAAGAATAACCATTCACCAAATACTACTTGTTACTTTGTGCTTGGTGCACTGGACTTAACAAGTAGTTTTATGACATTATTGATTAAAAAAATACTTCTCCTTAATACAAGCAAATTTTACAAGTAAGAAATATACAGAAATTTTCATATTTAGTGGTGAAATGGGTAAGTGTTGGCAGTATTAAAAATACAACAATAACAAGTTAATTTCTCTATATATTTAGCAGAAAATAAACCATATGTGTTACAGTGGCTATTCTATATGTCTTGTGACAACAGAGAGTATTAGTTCCATATTAAAATTACCATTACTTTTAAATAGTTTTAAAATAAAGAAACCCATACATTATATCCAAAACATGTTGCAATTTTATAGATCTGAAAAATATTAGATTTAATAGCTGATATATTGTTGTATGTCCTTTTAAGACAAAAGACAATTAGGAGAAAATTATGGCAATCAGCTTAGAATGTAATAATTTTATTAAATTTTTAATAATGTGAAGAGTTTTAAAGTGGAAGCTAGATGACATTTCTGAAAATGTACTGGAGTACCGTAGACCTGATTTGTCCAGCCTTTCAATAAAATATACTGAATTACTTTTTCATGACAGATTATTGACTAAGTAAACTCCAGCAGCTTCTAGGGAACCATTTTGGACACATCATATTTGTTCTGTAATGACCTGTGTTTCTTTTATAATTTTTCTCAGACAACCTGACAGAGTTACCAAGAATGAGGCAAGATAATCATTCAAGCTGTCAATGTTTTTAGGCAGACTTCCAGTGTCCATGCCATTCAAGTCCTCAGAGTCAATCATGGATATTAGCTGGAGACAGTTTGTGAAAGGAAGTATTGAAATTTATAGCAGCAGTCAGTAGTAAGTAGTTCTTCAAAAATTGTAAAAGGAAGCTAATCAAAACAACTGCAGTGCATTTGTCTGTGCTGTTAATGAGTGTTTATATATCCTGAGTTTGCTAAAATGTGTTTCTTTATGGGGAAAAAGAAATCAGCAATGTCCAACCCAGACACAATTAATGATGCACTTGTCTGGTATTATGAAGAAGTGTACAAAAATGTTAGTAATATCTGACAACTGCCAATGAATTTGTAAATTGACTCTATCTAGAAACGGCAATTAAAAGTCACTTTCAGTTTTCCTGTTTCAAAATGTTTTGTGGTTGTGAGACAAGATTATTCTGTACGTCAGAATTAATTATAAGAATAAGCTTGACATACACTGTTTTATATCAGTATTCCATATAGATCTTCAAAACTTACTTTCAGCGGGTACATATTAGGATGAAGTCAGATTAAGTGAAGAAGTTAATTATTGCAGGTTTACCAATACTGGTAAGGGATTCATGCAAAATGTTCGATTTGTTAAAATGCCTTTACGTCAGAAGCAATGTGTTTATTTACATTTTAAAAACCCAAAAAGCAAAGCAAAACAAGAAAACAACCAAACCTCCCCTCACTCCCTCTCAAATCCAAAAACTCTTGCTGCTTGAAATCCAGACATTTTGACATAATGCATTAAAGAAATAGCAGAGTTTAAAACCTGGTAAGATTAGGAAATAAAAATTACTACCAAAAGCCATTTAAATATTAATAGGTCAGCATGGTCTCTTTTCACAAGAAATTCTATTGCTTCAGACTATTTGCACAGCAGAATAAAACAAAAGGGAATGAGAGAAAGAATGTGAACCACTGATGAGGATGCTACCCTGTAAATCAAGATGTCCTGTTTCTGCTCTTAGTGTTAACACTGATGTGATTGGTGACTTTGAAGCAAAATCAATTCAGTCTAGTGCATAACAGCTTTACTACCCATAAAACCAGATACAATATTTCCTCTTCTTCCTACAGGGTTTGATTATAATATTGTACTATATGCAACATATACTAAGTATATCCATATTGTCTTTTCCAATTTGAATGAGCAGGAAATGTTATTCATCAAAGAATATGAAAAAAAATAAATAGTGTAAGTGAATCATCATGGACATTACTCAAACAATGGTTTGATGAAGACTTACAATCAGTCCCTGCCCCAAATAATTTTTTAGCATTCCCTTTTATGGGAGATGTTTATCCTTTAATACTTTAACAGATTCTCAGTAGCCATCCCAGTGTAAGAGAACATCATGTGTGGCAATGCTTTAGTAACACCCTACAGTGCCCCCAGAGATTAATATAAATACTTGAAAATCAGTGTTACCAAAATCATTTAACAATCTTTGAAATGCTTTTAAATCACATTTTAAAACCTTCCTTTGTTGTGCGACCAAATCAAAGCTCTACTTTCTAAATTAAACAGTATTTTTACAATACTTACAGATTTTAATAGCTAGCTTACAAAGTTCTATGTTAATTTTATACAGCAGTGTGCAGTTGTGAGATCCTTCTTCTAAAACCCCAAATCCCTTCTCTTTAAAAGTTGTTTGAATATTTATGTGTGCAGAGACTTTCATAATTTATATTTTTGACACTAAGCTATTATACAACCCACTGAAGAGGCTTAATTAATGGGATAAGAATGTGTCTGTAGATTCTCAAATTATTCTAAACATGCTTTAAATAGTTTAAATTAGAGTTTCCAATTAAAATTGTACATGCCATATTGTCTTAAGTAATTCTATTGTTCATTTTCCAAGATATAGCTTCAACTAAAAAAGCTGCACTGATGTGAGCTGAGCTCAATTAGTTTCTGATGTTCTGCCAAATTGCCTCATTACCTGTCATACTAGCACACTACCGATACTTTCAAAGCTGAATTCTTTACATAAACATTCATCTCTTTCTGCAAGAAAGTTTGGTGAGTAAAAATACAAAACTAGGAATGTGATTTACGCAAATTATCAGCTATCTGATGAATAATCTAGATTAAAGCAGGTGATATAAGTAGGAATAATTTGTACCCCATTCTCTGATATTTAGAATTATTTCAAGCAAAGGACTTTCTACACTTAACAGCTTTAGACACACTGGTTGCTCAGCAAATTCATGACTATTTAAATACAAAGCAAAACTCACAAGTGCAGAATGCCCACAAGTGCAGAACGTCCAATTGCTTTCATTCACTTTGATATCCCATTTAAAAGATCACATGGATATGAGTTATATCCTCAGCTATGGCATTAAGATCCCACAAAAAAACTGTTAAAAGCTTGACAAGCCTGCAGATCCATTTAAATTGCCCAATCAAAAAGATTAGGTTGCTCTTTGATATTTTCCTGTTCAGTATGTAGAAGACCACAGTGTTAATGGAGAGTTTGGCAGACTTACCTTCAGCTCATTTGGGTTTGGCTGAATCAATAAAGTAAGAGCATTCCATCAGGAAAACAGGGATCAGCCTGCCTTGGCAATATGCTGTTCTGTGTAACACACTGTGGATTTGTTGAACAATACTACTTAAAAGATCAGTTTTCTCAGACTCAACCATAAAATTCAATGTGCACTCCATTTTCAGAAATGTTCTTAGTTTCTGAGGATATGAGCACACAGAGAAGATAATGCTGCTGGGAATACCTCTCTTGATATCTTTTTGATTTGAATGAATTCCAACTTCTGTTGCTAATCTACATTTTGCATGAAGATATTCCTATCACAGACCTGGTTTAAGGTGTGTCTTGCAGAAATTATAGAACACAGGTCTGTCTATGCAGCAAGGACAGAGGGGGATTGGTTTCCTAATCCAGGTGATCATGGTACAAGAATTGTTGTGCGCACCTTTGAAGGCAGAAATTACATATATTTTACATTGCGCATCAGATGGTTTTGAATTACCTCTCTGATCTCTTTATTCTGACCATGCCTATGATGGTTTTGTATCTGCAAATAAATCTAAAAATAATCAATACTCTTTTAGTAACTTAAAAAAAGAAAACTCATGTAATTTGTGTCTAGATTGACATAAACAAATACCTCACAGGAAAAAGGTTTGAGAAATTCTACTCTTTAGAGTTTTTGGCCAAACACTGGAGTTTAAATCAAAATCAAAACCAACACATCCAAAATCAACTGAAAATATTCCCAAATTCTACATATGAAGTTCTGAAATTACACACAGTAGCAAGCAATACTACTTTTTCCTCTATATACTAATACTCTAAATACTAAATTCTGCATATGAGATACAGATCCGTAATTTCCTAGTATAAAACCAAGGAAAAGAAGGCTTCAGAAACAGTGTGAATAAACTGGCTTTTTAGGGCATTTCTGAGTTAAATTTTTTTTTGTTATTTTTGTGGATTCTGCCAATGAAAGAGATGACTTGCCATAGCTGTTATCCTCCCCATCATATTAAGTGCTTATATCAAAGATAAATTGAGGGGTAATAACCTTATTTGCTGCTACTGTAAAATATTATGGCAACATTTCTAAAACCTCTAAATATCTTTTTCTTGAACACAACACATACCAAATGTAAAGAAGAAACCCACTTCCTTGAAATGTGTTTCATTTAGTTTATACTGAAATCTGTTTGAAAAGTTCTACTCTGAAAACTGAAAATACTTATTTTGTACCAATCAACAATCTGACCATCTAATTTTTGAGGATTACAGCATGCTTAAATTCTCAATTTGGAAACAAAGGAAATATATGAATATATGAATATATATTTCTTCCATTCCTAGCTAATATTCTCTGACATCAGTGAATACTTAGACTTTTGTTGGGGGAAGGGAAAGGTTTAGTAGAGCTGGAGTATGAAATAGGTTTTGGAATTTTCCCAGTGAAATCCATACCAGTTTGGAGAATGAGTGTATTTTGACACACATGCCTCACAAGCTCTCTTGTTAATTTTTAAACTTCCATTGATTGTAGTATCTAACTGGAAGCTTGAAAATAATAATTTTCCCAATATCCTTTTTGTCTTTTTCCACTTAGCACATATTAGACTCTCTCCAACCCTTGTGTTTTGAGCAAGCTGACATTAGAATTGACATCTTTAAATGAAAAAAAAAAAATCAAGCTAGGTATAGCACCTATCTTGTCAAGTATCTTAACACGTGAAGATCAAACATGGCAGACTAACAATGGGAATAGCATTTGTTAATTAATTGCTGCTGCAACGCCAACATGAGGAGCTCCAAGCATTGCGGACTTTATTACTGTCTGAAAAAAATACTTAGAAATTGGCAGATTTTTAACATGAGAAAAGAAAAGAATTAATTTACAATGCCATCAATCAATTTAAAACACAATACACTTTAAGGTGATGCAAAACAAGTTTTTGGCTTACTCCAAAATCACCACATTTGATTTCATCATTGAGTGTGTGCATTTATTTTTTCTAGATACATACACGCTTCACTTTAGTTTACAGACGTGGTCAAAATGCATTTTCATCCCCATGATTATTTATCTCCAGAAAAGGCATATGCTGTCTCATTTGACTTCATTTTCAATAGGTCTTACCATAAGTATCCAATGAAATTCTCTTTCAAGAATAAAGACTGGAATCTGGAATTTTAGACCTCTTACATGTGCAGAAATCCGTATTTTGGCTTGGATGCACATAATCTGTACTGAAGGAAATCTGCTGGACCTTATATTTGCAAACAGAGAAGAGCTGCTCAGGAATGTGAAGGTCAGGAGAAGTTTTGGCTGCATTAACCTTCAGATGGTGGAGTTCAGAATGCTGAGAGAAGGGGACAATGGGAAAAGTAGGATCAGAACCCAGGACTGTTAAATGGGCCGGGTGCTGACTAAGAACAAGGAAAAGGTCAAAGTGCTCTTCCTGGAATTTACTAGTAAGCTCTTCCGTCAGAAATTCAATCCTCCTCCTCCCAGTGGGAAAGTCTGGCATAATGAAGGCTGGCTCCTAGTAGAGAAGTATCATGTAAGGGAACACCTGACCTGCTGGGAACCACAAACCAATAGGACATAATGCTGAACTCCCACCAGTGCTGAGAGAGCTGGGTGATGTCACTCCAATGACACTCTGAAAGATCGTGGAAATTGGATGATGTTCCCCAGGAACGCAACAAGGAAAATGTCCCTCCTGTCTTTAAGAAGGTAAAAACGGAGGATCCAGGAAAGTATGAGCTAATCACCCTGACCTCAGTTCATAGGGTGGTGTTGGAAAAATAACCCTCAAACCCATATCCAAACACATTAAGGGGAAGAAGGTGGCAAATCCAAGCTAGCCTGGATTTAAGAAGGAGAAATCGTGCTTGACCAACATGATAGGTTCCTATAACAATATTATTGGATTGGTGGACACAGTGGATTATCTTAACTTTAACAAGGCTTTCCACACTCCTATAACAAGAGACAGTGGTCAAAAACAGAAACACAGGACATTTCATTTAAGCATTTAAGCATTTTGTACCGGAAGGTTGATCAAACAATGAAACAGATTGCAAAAAGAAGTTGTGGTGTGTCCATCCTTGGAAATATCGAAAACCTGACTGAGTATGCACTGAGCAACCTGCGGTAGACTAGTTCTGCTTTGAGAAGGGAGGTTGGAGCAGCCAGTCTCATGAGGTCCCTTCCAACTGTTCTGTGACGTTTTGACACAGAATCTGTTTTGATTCTGTAAATTGGTAGAAAAACTCATTAAATGAGAAAATCTCATTCGTCTGATTAAAAGCATGGTACATGTCATACCTGAATTATGGTCAATATTATGGTGGCCTTGCAACTGCACAGGTTAAAATGGCACTGAGAAAAATTATACAAAAAGTTATGATATTTAAAAAGACATTTAGCTCTTTCAAAAAAACAACCTGCTTTGCAAATATGCTGAAAATAATTTTGAAACATTTGAAAAAACAACCCCAAACATTGGTTAAAATTGCAAATTCTACTTCTAATAGAAGTCCCATTAATGGCATCAAAAATAAAAATTTAAAAATTGATACTTTTCAGATATGGAAGAAACTAATCAGAAAGTGAGAAAGTAATGGGAAAATACATCAAGAAATCTGGGAGTGAGAAAACATTATTTAAACCCCCCAAGAAGTATAGAATATACAGGTCTGTTAATGAACTTTTAAGTCATGAATACAAGTTAGGAATATAATTTAAGATGGCTGAAATATTTCTCTATAATATTAGACATTTGCCCAAAAGAAGAAAGAAAGAAAGAAAGAAAGAAAGAAAGAAAGAAAGAAAGAAAGAAAGAAAGAAAGAAAGAAAGGTACAGATCAAAGACAAAAATCAGTTAAGATGCCCTGAAAAAGTATCTGTCTCAAAGTTACAATATTTGTCTTGGTATTTGTCTTCTTATACTGAACTTTTCATTTAATTAAAAGATAATAAGGAAAGGATTGTGTAAAATAAATATTTTACTTCCCACTTTCAGTCTGGTTTTCATGCTGCCAAGAAAATGAAACACCGTTCACTTCTTGTGTACCTGAAATAATTTCGCTAGTTTTTTACTTCAGTAAAAAAACAAACAAACAGACAGACAGACAAACAAACAAACAAACAAAAAAAAAACAAAAAAAAAACCACCACACACACAGCAAAAAAAAAAAGCAAAAAGAAAAAAGAAAAAAAATTACTCATCCCAACCTCACTAGAGCCTATACAGAATATTTGCAACCACCAAGAGGCCTGAAATCACATCCTTGCTGCCCTACGTTAGAAGTTGTCACTGGGCATAAACAGGGCGAGTATGGTCATAGAGAATCACTAATTGCATTTACAAGCTCTGCAAGAAGTAGAGATTGTGAATATAAACCTTGTGCCCCAAGACAACAAGAGAATGAGGACCATTATGGTAATGAGGTATAAATTCAGGCTTTTTATAACAACTTTGGTCTCTGAACTGTGGTAATTGGGCAAGTTTTAAAGACAAATATTCTGGGTGAATTCCAGAGCCTTTGTTTCCTTAAAAGAATTAAATAATCCTCCCAGCTTTAAATAATAAATTTCTATTTGCTTCATGTCCTTGGTCATTGAAAAATACTTTTGAGAAGGATTAAGTGATAAACCCCATTGTATTTAATGGTGTAATGATGCCACATAACATAATATTATTTTACATCCAGGGAAAATAAATCTTTGCCGTGCACTATCAGGAAGTAAGCGATTTCAAATACAGATCACCATGATTTCTCATTACACTATAAAAGAGGCAGTGTAAAGTAATCACTAGTCATTGTGATATACTAGTGATTGTTGAATATAATGAATATGAAATTAAATGGAGAGTTGATGAATTTGATACTGGTCAGGGAATTCATCAGTATTTTAGAACAATATAGAAAGTACATTTAAGCCAGGCTTTCCATCCCCTCCCAGTGCACTGGATTGCTACAACAGTGATTTTTTCCCCCTACCCTTATCTTCAACTACATTATAGCACTTTTCCTGAACAAACAGCAAATCAGAAGTCACCAGATGGAGGGAGTCATCCCCATCTGTAGATAGGTTGCTTACAGGGATGTAATAATTCTTTAGTATAATATTAGCTCAACATGACCCTTCAAAGGGTAGGACTATTGTACTAAGTCAGGAATTTAAAAGCAAAACCAGAAGATCTTTCCTTCAAGTATATACGCACTACTGGTACAGACATGTGTCTGCAGAAAAATCAAAAGCATTAGCAAATGAATCTTATGTCTAAGGATACCCTTTTTGATTGTGACCAAATGCTTCCTACTAAAATTAAACAGTTGTAATGGAGATTCTGTTAAAAAAAAAAAAAAAAAAAAAAAAAAAGAATCCTATAGAGCTTTAAAAATATTTGGTGGTAACTCTGCCCTGAAAATATCTCAACTCAGTTTTCAATCAACCCCAAAGTTTTTATGTGTTTAATGTTATGGTTCCTCAAACACATTATTCCTCAGCAATGTTGAATTTTTCTAAGATAATGAACAGACTGGGGTTTCAGATATGTAGATGTATTGTGAAACACCAGAAAACAATTATCTCTCTCCCGAATTACTATAAAAATCCTGTTTAAGGCTTATCCAATATATGTGTACTTCTGAAGTGATGTCACAGTTTGATTTAAGGGAAGAGCAGAAAGAGAACACAAGAAAAGCCATGATTCTTTAAACTGATCTTGAGGGCACTCCAGTCTAGCCACCTATTGTAATGCATTCCTACTCAATTGAAAAATTTGAAAAATGCTACACTTCAGAGTTGGTTATGAATCATTTTGTATTATGCTTCATATTAAGAAATAAGTTACACCCTGGTTTTTTTTCACAGACTGTGCAACAGCCAATTCATCAGAAAATTCTGTCAAGACAGTGGAGATACAGACCTGTGCTAAAGATGATGGTGGTAAATAATGCTGATAAATGCTCATGAACTAAAGCATTTTGATAAATATCAGAGAATTAACATTCTACAATGAATTGTAAGAGAAAAGTTTACTTTTTAAAAATTAATACAAACCAAAAAGGCTTTTCCGATATCACTTTCATTATGTACACATCACACTTCTTTAAAAACATTTTATAGACAGCATTCATTTGTAGATATTCTTTTCTACAGTTGAACAGTCAAACAGTTAAAATTCCCATAACTAGAGCAAAGAAAAGACTCCCTCATCATAATTATTTGCATTACAGTGTAATTGAACTGTGGTCCATTAAAGGATATTACAGACCTGAATAGAGGGAAGGAAAGAAGACAAAGGAAGGCATACATGAAAGAAAACCCAACTAACCTGATCAGAAGAAAAATTAAATTAAAATTTGAGAAACATAGAATTGATTCCTTTTTGATTCCTGAAGCCAAAAATGCAGTATTTGTTACTGTGTTACAATGTTTGGTTTTTTTCCTTCCAGACTTTCAGTGTAAAACTGGGAATAGTAAGCACTGCTTCCCTTTTAAAAAATAGTATAATCCGAAAAGCCATGGTTTATTTAATGCTCAGAAGCAATTGGCTGTCTGAAGAGTAATTACAGCTCAGACCACTATGCTATGTTACTCTTCCATAACACAACATTGCTGCTCCTATTAGTAGAATACATTCAATAACTTTCAGTTATTTCAGCAGGAGATGCTAACTGTTTAACACTTCTAAATGCAAGACCAGTTATCCTGGCATGCAAATCTAAATGTATGGAATTAGGTTTAAGCATCCTTTTTTTTTTTTTCAAAGGAATTCTGCATAATCCAAATCCTGTTGTTCATTTACCACAGTGCAAAAACAAGTGTATGTCCTCCTCCCAGCACTGCTTGCATAATAAACTGCCATGCATTTTTAATGGAAAAGATTATACATTGGTTAACACAGAATTTAAATGACTTATAACATCATGTATTTTCCAAATAAGCAGGGATATATACACAAAAATATAAATATATATATATATCAAAGCATTGCCTTGAAGTAAAGGCACAGATTAAAACCAGAAGTTTGCAGAAAACTCAACCACAGTCAACTTCTGATTATTAGGGAAATAAAACAGTACTAAGGAAAAACAGTTTCGAGGGTAACAAGTAAACAAAGTGCAAGAAACCAAGTATGTAAACCAGAGCACATACATACAGTGACTGAGTACATGCCACCAAAAACATAGTGCCCCCAAGGTGACATTGAAGAGAAGAAGAAACCATATTCATAAACCTTTTAATCCTTGAGGGAAGGAACCTCCCAACTATAAAAACCAGTCATTTCCTGCTGGAACAGTTGGGATGATGATAACTCATGACAAGCTTCTTCTCTAAGACAGAAGCCACCAGCCTCAGGAGCCAGGGTGGCCCTACACTGGTGAACACAGCACCAGGGAAACAGGTAGATACTGGAAAGAGTTTTTTAGTCTTAAGCAAATCTAATTCAAAATAAAAGCATTCCTATAATAAATGGAATAATAATAAGTCCTGGAACAAATCTTTAAGACTTGAGCAGATAATAAATTCTCTGCTTCGCACAGCTTGTGTGCCCCTTTGGCCTCACAGAAACTGCAGCAGGTTAAGTGCAGGAGTCTGATGGAGAACTCACACAGCCTAGTCTTGGGAGACAGCCAACTGGTTGTCAGAAACAAATTTTATACGAAAAAACTATCAGCTTGTGAACAAAGTCTGAGCACAGAAGAGATGGAAGAACTGTCCTAACAGAGAAGATATGACAGCTGTGAGAGACTCACGCTTTTAATGCTAAAGAGGAAGATCATAATAGGAACATAAATGGAGCAAAATCTGAACAAGACCAATCACATAAAAAGGGGGCGAAGTATGCCTTTACTATTCACTGACTGCTGACAGGAAGTGATCTTTAAGCTCTGCGTGTAATGTGTATGATATAACCAGATTATACCAGTGAAAACAGAATTTTATAAAAATTAATAGAAAGCTAGCAGAGGATGAAGAATATAGGGTGAAAATATGTTCATTAAAGTATCAAGATTACAACAATTTTGATGCTATGTACAACATTTCCTATTAGTCACTAGAAGGAAACCATGCAGTCCAACTACAGAAAGCAGTTCTTGGCAGATGTAAATTATAATGAAACGTTGAATCTAATAGACTCTTTGATGAACGAATATCAAACCACAATACTGATTAAAAGCAATATGCCTGGAATACCAGGGAGTGTAAAAGACGACTTCAGAGGCTACAATGAGTGCTAGTACTATTTTGCATGTGTCAGTTACAGAAATAGAATCAGGGGAAGGAGGGACAGGCAAGAGGATAATTATAGACTAAGCTTCATATAATGATAGACTAAACCTCATATTTAAGCATATTTTGAGGATTTAAATCCCACCCTATGTCTCAAATAAGCAAGTTCCTTCAGAGGGAAAGACTTCATTTTGCTTTGCTTTGATTTTTATTTCACGTTTAGTTATGCATTATGCCTCCATTTCTTCCTGAAAGACACCCTTGACAGCTTACATAGTGTGCTGAGGTGTTCTTACAACCACCAGTGAAGCAGAGATGCACAATCTCTGGAACAGACTCTGAAAATAGGACCTCCAGATACTAACAACAGGAGAGGGAAAAGCAAGCTTGTTTTCAGGTTTGTTTTGCTCAATTGAAATATATGATAGAATGAATAAGAAATGATAGCGTAAGAATCAAATGTCAAAACGCTATAAACCAAAATATCTCAGGCATGCGTATTAACCCTCCCTTGTCTGGTTTGCCAAGTCAAAACTGGGGTTGCACTTACACAAAAAGAAGTTAAAGAAATAAACTGGAAAATGTAGAGGTTTTTAAATGCAGCTTAATTACAGTTGCTTCATTACCTGCACTATTAAACAGTATCTAGTTACATACAGTGCTGCTTTGGCAATAACAATTCTTATTTCAATTTTAAGAGTGACAGAAGTAAACTTGGTCAGTTGGGTATATTATTCTATCTCCTTAAATCAATTTGACTGGATCACAGTACTTTGCAATATTAATACTTTTCTTTTTCCAGGTAAAATGATGTAATGCCTTTAAATTAGTTCAGAGTTCAACAGTTAAATTATACGCCATAAAATAAGCACAGCTTGTCATTAATTTCTGATATACCATTGTGTTCTAACGTTACTGATAGCCACAGTCCACAAAATGTGTACCACAAAATTTGGAACATATCACACTCATTTTCTTAAGCCTTTTCTAGAAATCTTAGTATATGGCATCTTAAAAATGGTGTACCAGAAGGCTGAACTGTGAAATAACAGAAAGCTCCAAGACACATGTGTAGCTGAGGATAGCAGAGCATTTCAAAAAGAAACCCTCCCTGTACAAGATAAAGAACAACTGAGGGGGTGGTTCTATAAAGAAAAATAAATTTGAAATCTTGTACCTTGAGCTGGGGCAGAATGAAGATGTGGGAGGGGGTTAGAAAGGAGAGCAGTTAGGGTACAAGTCCTCTGGGAGAGGCTAGAGTTTTCTGTCTCCTGCTGAGTTTCCTTCTTCGGTGGGATTCAGGAGCAATCATAGAATCACTTAGGTTGGAAAAGACCAGATCATCAAGTTCAACCACAAAAGTAATATTGCCAAGTCCACCACTAAACCGTGTCCCTAAGAGTCATGTCTACATGCCTTTCAAATAACTACATGAATGGTGACTCAACCACTTCCCTGGACAGCCTGTTACAGAGCCCAACAATTGGTTTGGTGCAGAAAGGACAAAAGGGACAGGAGATTAAAGGACTTTTTTTCCTGGAATATGCAGCAGCTCCCAAACTTGTTTGCTCCACGACACTTGCTGGAACTCAGGCACATGACAAGATTCAGACACGACCATGTGAAAATGCAAACATACTGAATCCCAAAGATAGGAGGGATGGTGGCAATAATTATACAGAGAGAATGAATAAGCAAAACCCCAAGTAGAGAAGACCAGTAATGTACTGTTGCTTACTGAGAGAGACTGCTACTTGTTTTCTCCCAATGCATTGCAGAAATTTAAATTTTAATCTCTCAACTGGCATGCCAAATGCCAACATTAAAAGGCAGAATAGATTCCTGTCTTTTCTTACTGTTGGACAAGTGAGGTTAGTAGGAGAATTTCTACAGGCAATTCCTGTTCCTGAGTAGAGGATTTATGTAAATCCAGCTAATGAGACTAAGTTGTCAGAAGCAGCAGTTTATAGTAAAAAAAAAAAAAACCAACAAAATCCCTCAAATAGAAAATGCAGTGGAAGCTTTGGGATTTATTCCTATTTTATAAAGTTTCAAAAGAAGAAGTAATTTTCCTACTAAGAAGCCTTATTTAATAGATAAGCAGTGAGAAAGCATTTACAAATTTTTATACAGTTCTCAGTGTATGATACTAGACTGTGCAAAGTTCAGAAAACAAAAGCAAAAAAATCCGGAATATTTATTCTCTTTGAATGAGTCAGGATAAAACAATTCAGCTGTACATATTTTAGACTGATGACACTGAATCAAATAGTGTCTGCATGTAAAGATACCACAAATAGACAATAATTGATTTTCTGTAAATCTAGTTTTTTTAAATAGGATTGAGTGTCCAAGAACAGGCCAAGGGAAGTTCACTTATCTAATAAGTGAATATTTATGTAATTTAGTATATATTTCATGTAAATTACATATTGAATCCATATGCATGGCAATAGACCTGAGCTCTAATTCTGTTCTCCAAATTTAACCACTGTGTCTGGAATTTCAATTCAACAACACAGGAAGAATTGAGTGTTGCCTCGTATAACACTCTACTAATAAGTATGACTCTCACTAGATGAATGGCAAGAATTTCTGTTTGCATGGAAAACTTGCCAGGGTCCTGTTATATAGTCAGTCATAGGATTCTGGAGTACAGTAAGTAGAATGCATATTAATTGTGCCCTTCAGGGACAGATCTCCTATTACATTTTTAAAAAGGTAACCCCTATTCTATATCCTAAAGAAAGAAACAAGAACAAGGTTTAGTCACTTGAAGTAGCATTAATCCTAAACCACGAGAGGATTAGAAATCCTGTCACTTCACCATCATTTTCACCATACCCTAGGATTTCCTAATGATTAACTAAAGGTAAATGTCTGCTCCACACACTCTTCACTGTGGATCTCATTCAGAGGGGCTTAACTCTTTTTGTGTACTATATAGAGAATGTGTCTACAGATTGGTCTGAATATTAGGTCTTGCAATGTCTAAGTGTGTTTATGGATCCTGCCTGAAGTAATTTTGTCTGCTTGGTGATGTCACCTCCTGAATTGCATTGAATTTTTTTCGAAACTAGTCTTCCAAGTCACTTCAGTCCTTTGAAAACCACTATATAAGTCTTTCAAGAGATTCTCTCATCCCTCCATCTCTTTTTTCATTGCGATAGCTATTTCTGTCTTAAAGACAGAGAAGTAGTCACATAGCTGAAAAAGGTAGTGGTGGAAACCATGTTTTTTCTCCTATTAGAAACACGCCTGCTTGGCAAACAGGGTTTTAAACAAAATGGGTGATACATGCTGAATTGCTAATTCTTTCTAATGCATAGGCTAAATAATCTCAACTCAAATGCTCTAGTACTTAATACATGTGCCTCTAAGGAGAAACAATCTTAGGCAATAAGCCATGCAATAAATAAATATTTAGCATACATACCCTCAAGGCACTTCCATCACATTTTACCAGAAGGAGCAATATTTGTAGTGTTCAGTATAGACAGGATTGGCCCAAAACTGAACACACTTGATTGCTCAATTGTTACAGAAATGGGATTAAAAACAGTACTTACTTTTATTTTTCAATTTTTTATTGAAATTCAGAAAAACTATCTCTACCAGAATTTTTTAAGAGGTGAAAAAACCTCTCCCAAACTGTTTTATATCTTGAAATGGTTACAAGCTGCATCAATACACTAATGGCATTCAGAAGGATAGAAAGCAATCTTCTTTGGAAATAATTGCCCTTAGGATTCAAACAGCATCCCTGAAATAATTCACTGCAATGAAATGTATTAATTTTCCTTTAAATTATCTCTAAAACTTTACATGCCACAGAATTACAGAAAGGGAAAAGCCACATTGCTATAACTGATTGTACAATATCCAGTGTGCCCATCCTTGCATTCCATGCACTCATGACATAATATGAAAGACAGAATAAAGTTGATATTTGCCCTTTCCTGTCCCCGTCTTTGGATTGTAGCACTGCTGTCAATACAAGTTGTGCTCAAGAAAGAGTGCAAGATTGTATTTAACTCTCTTCTAAGCATGTCATGTCAGGCTTGAAAGGCTCTGTTCGTTTTATCTCTTGTCCTCATTTCCTATCATGTACATGTTGTACACATGTGTTCATTGTATTTGTGTAGGGAAATATATCTATATGTGTCAAACCATAACTGGATGGAATAAACTATTTTTCATCTGGAGACTTCATAAAAACATTACTTATTTAAAGTAAATCCTAAAATAAACCTCATAGTTGGGAAATAATATTATGTACAAATTAAAGTAATGCCTTAGATACACAGAGTAGCAAGAATTGATGGCCGTTTTTCTATCCCAATTAGAATAATTTATAATATACAGTACATCCTGTCAGGTACAATGTGCTGACATCTTTACATGAAAGGACAGAAAGAGTAATACATAACAATAAACTCCCAGGACAGCATCAATTAACACTGCCAGACTAAGCAGTTCTTTTGACTTATCTTACTGAAATGACTTATTTAATAAACAAAACAAGGCTTCTCAAGAGGATTGTAATGTCATTAGTTCTATTCTTCCCTTAACCTCCTGTGCTGAATAGGGCTTTTTTTTTTCATAGTTAGATGTACCTGTCAGAAATGTGACATATATTTTCTCATCTTGATATTTTATGTCCTTCAATGATGATTCTCCTAGGCACCCTCAGCGGCATTCAAATAGGACCTTGGAGTATGGCACCCCCCCTTTCCCTTTCTTTCTGCTTTTCTTTTAAGTATACTTTGTTTGGGTTTTTTTTAACTCTTCCATATTTTTCACCTCTAAGGTTTTTTTTTTCCTACACTTACAGAAATATTTTCACTTAGCCAATACTATTTAAATCTTGGCATGATCAAATTCTACCTGAGGTACTTGGAAAGGAACAAATTACCTCATCAATTATATTTTTATATAAAGAAAAGGCCTGACAAGAAAAAGTGAAAAATGGAACAAATCTGGCAACACGTCTGCACACACAAAAAACATCAGCCATTTTATAGTTTGATTTCCTTCATAATTTTCAAAGTATAATATACTACTGGAAATGTGGAGTTTTTTGATGGATCGAAGCATTGCAGGTGTACTGGAAGAATACAAAGAGAGGGTTAGGTAGCACACTGAGGCATAATGAAAATGGCTCCCCATATCTCACAATGCCCTGGGATTTCAATCAAGATGAAAAAAATAATTTCTAAAATTTTTTTTGAAAGAAAGTTTAAGAAATTAATAAAAGGATCAAAGCCAAAATAGTGAAAGGCTCAATATTTCAGGAATTCTTCTGGCACATAAAATGAGGCTTGAAGTCCTTGGTCAGTCTGGGAACACAGCATGTTCTGAAATGAGCCTTTGACTTTTTGTCTCAGCTTAGATACTCCACCTACATGCTTTTGTCCCATAAAAGTCTAGTACTCAGATGATGACTGGCACAATCACCAAAAGCTTGTGAAACTTTCTCAGAATTTCTCCTCTGTTATTATCTGTAATTCTTAAGCTACGTTTTGGGTGGACAAAGTAATTATGGGACTTTTTTTTAAAGCAGGGTAGAAAAGTATGGCTAAATATTAATTGATACAGGATCTCCTATCCTGACAGTGTATGCATTAAAAAATATGCATAAATGACACGTAAAAGGCTCCTAAATACCCAGTGTTTTAAAATAAAGTAGACACACAGAAGATGACTTGAAGAATAAATTACAGCTCTTTCTTTCTCTCTGGTTAACAAATCCACGTTTAGGGCAGACTACAATGTCCTTGTCATCCTCTCAAACTTGATGACTTAAAAATAACAACTTTAGTGAAACCTTGTCTTCTGTTACCTGTGCCCTTGAGAGACAAGAATATTTTCTGTAAGGGTGGACAGAAGAGTTTAATCAACTATTTGCTACAGGAGACGTAGCTGAAGAACAACGCAGTACCACAAACAGAAGTCTTGACACAAAATGACACGGAGATATTCCCCACAACTGAAAGCAAACCAAATGTATTCTAAATCTAAAGTGCTCTCACAATTCATTAGATCTTTGAAACTAAAGTCAAAATCATATCTCTTAGAGGAATTAAAGAAAGTTTTATCAAGTAAAAAAAAATTAAAAGTGAAGTTAGAAAGCTTTCATAATGAAAAAAAGAATCATAGCCAAGTTTAATTTTCTAGCAGCTTAACAGTATTCTTTTAATCTTGCATGAAGAAAAGTATCGTAAAATTGTTACAAGCTTTAAATATTTTATTTTTGCGCATAATTTTTTTCAGCAGTTACCAAATTAATTAAGCTTATCCTTTCAAACAAGAGTAAAGGGAAAATTTGTCTTTTATATGTAAACAGCTTCACAAACAGGAAGTCAAAGCCTATGTCAATTAATGCCATCCGCAATTCTTTGTTATCAGCCAGATAGTCAAAACGAATTAACATTCTCCATTTTCTTTTCTGATAAACCAGAAGAAATGATCATTTGAAGCATTTTTAAGGCAGTCCTTACCTTTGAAGTCTTTTGCAGTTTCTTTTGGCAATCTGTTGAAATGGGATATTTACCTGTTCAAAGAAGATAAGGTATTATTAGTGGTATCTCAGAATGCACACCCTAAGTAAACCACATTCATTAGCTAGTTAAATATATATAGATTAATCTTAATTATGTTCCCCTCTGTGTATTTCTCTGATTCTCATCAAGAAAGCCGCAGGGTTTATGAAACCTGATGTGCTCTGTGAATTGCAAAAAGGTTAAAAGAAATTATCTCAATGTGATTCGGGTAGCTCCTAAGTGCTGACCTCCCACTTATTTTTGCATTTATGGGCAAAACACCTTTATTAGTCTAAGCATATTTCAGTACTCATTTTAAGTGCTAGCTACAGAATTTTTACATTATCTGAAATCCAAGTGACTATAGAGAATTTTGTAGTCCAGCATTTTCTTGTATTTTGCTCCTTTCCTCTTCATCGCCTGTCCCTTGTTTAGCACTTCCATTTTAAGTTCTGATGGATCACAGCCATTTTTTATTTCTCCAATTCAACTGTCTTGCACAACAGGATTCTGACTCAGAGGTGTTATGACACTAAACACACAAAAATAAATACTGTATGCAATTTAGCATATGGTATTGTTGTAAGGTACATACAAAGACTTAAGACAAATATTTACTAATAGTTCATATTTCTTATTTAGTTATCTATTTTAAAAAGTTAATAAAATTTTCTGCATCAAATAACTTTTCCTTAACTTACAAACTCAGGAAACACACAAAGAAACAAATCTATTTCCAGAGCTAAAATCAACTTATTTCTCATTCTTTTCATTACTTCAGTGATCACAGAATACATATTTTGTAGAAATCTTGCCTTATTTCCTGTTAGGTTGTAGCATTTGAAGGAATATCCCGATAGAGTGGAAGTCTCATGAATGCAGCTTTCTGATAAGAGCACATCAAATTTACTGTCTCACTTCAGTGCATCTGTTGTTTTTCATTTCTTTTCATCACTTTAAAAGTACTGAAATGATAACTGAAACTTTCCTTTTGCCTTCAGTGTGAAAACATGAAATAATGCCCCCAAAATTGCATATGCATATGATAGCAGTGTTTCACTCTATTTCAAGAGCAAAACTTTAAGAAAGTAGTCTTTTCACAAAAATTGCTCTTTTCATCTCTGCCATTAACAAAGTTTTTAGTGACAGTGTTCCCAGAGTTTCATTGTAGAAAAAAAAAAGCAATTGAGTGGGAAAGTACAAGGAGGGGTGACAAAAAAACCCCAAACATTTTTAACATAAGGAATGAACAAAGTTTTTCCCTCTTTCCTTCACTATTTATAACTACTTGTAAGAGCAATGACATCTGCATATTTATGCTATTAAAAATTGCAGTTAAATATATTTTATGTTTCAAATTTATTTAAAAAAATAAGTCACACTAGTCTTTAGTAAAGAAATCATTATGTAGTAAAAATGGGGCAGATTTACCTATGAGAGTAAAAATGGGGTAGAAACTACTCTGTGTCGGTATGTCAGTCTTTTTCATCTGAAACACTGAAAACCGTAAGATAAATTAAAAAAAGGAGTTTAGCTTCATTTAAAACACTGTATTATTGTGTGATTGAAATGCCACAAAAAGATATGATGCATTCCCACCTCTGTTCAGAAAGTCTGAGAACCTTATTTTAGCGGAAGGATATTCAGCATTAAAACCTGTTCATGACTTAACAAAGCTTTTGTTACTTATCTTCGAAGGATTCATGACTTTAGGAATGTCTATAATTTTTTACTGCAATAACATCTGCTACTAAATATGCCAAAATAACCAGGAAATACTGAGTTGATACTTCAAATATGCACAAAGATGAAGACAAGTGTTAGAATTACAGTTTGGGGTATAAGCACCATTTCAAAGGAGATATTCATGTATTTCTGAATCAAAAAGTATTATGTTGCTTGCAAACCTTGAAAAAACAAACAAACATTTACAAAACCAAAAATGTAGAAATTTACAGGTTATATGTAGTTCATGAAGTTTAAAAATTTACTATTGAAACAAACACGTACTTGTTTGTGGACTAAAATGAGTCATCTTTCAGCCTTACAAATTCTCCTTGTGTTAGCAATGGTAATCTGAAATGGCTTCTGAGCAGATAATTCCTTATTTTGTGGAGTGTAAAATGGACAAATTGCTTATTTTGGGGATTACAAGATGGATAGCTACATACACTCTTAGCTGCTAGCAAAGATACTCTGTTCAAAGTGTTATGTGCTAAAATAATACATTGCAGTCTGAAGGATAAGAAGGATAAAATCATATAAATATATGATGAAAAATAACCTGGGAAATTCAGTTTTTGGGGCCATTATCTTATTACAAATGAAGAAAGTATTTTTAATAGAAGTTACCTCCTCTTTTTGTTCAGATGCATACTACAAGAACAATAAATTCTATTTACTTTTGCCTGCTGTTTCTTCTAATGACTATTTGATACTGTCATTGATGTTCTTCTCTTTGGGGGTACTGTAGTTTATTTCAAAGCAAACAGAAAGGATATTTTCGTTGTAAATATTGACTAACCTTTTGCCATTTTCACTGTAAAGAAGTATGACTGTTCCAAACTTGAGCATATGTTTTTGATTGTATGGGCCTTTTCACCACACAAGCATATGCTGCTAGGTAAATATAGAGCTGACACATCCTCGTGTTATCTAAAGTGATTAATAGCTATAATTATGGGTGAATCTATGAATCTATTCTAGCATTGCTCTTTGAAAAAGATGTTCATGGAACTGAGGCCAGTGTAGATCTGAAGACTGCTAAATTAAGTATGTTACCATGGTTGCCACTCACTGTACACTGTATCGGAGCAGAGTGAGCAAAAAGACCTTTCTAAAAAATTACCAAGTTCTTCTGTCTTAAAACATTTTGATGAGTTTTTAAAGTGTTATTTCAGAATGTGTTATTCTGTAATACTCTTGTCAAATACATTAATTTTACATACTGTTAAATGCAAAGTCTTCTAATGTATTTCAGAATGCAGATTTTCTACCATGCCTCACTAAACATTGAGGAACTCAGGCTTCCCTACAGGTGGAAGATAATCTGTTTTGTTTAATGACAGTTTTTGAACTACAGCTACTACTTGAACTACTTAGTGAGGGCTTTTTAACTGTTAATCTTCGGAGTGCATGCCAGGGTGGTCTGTTTTGGTAGGTGACTCTGAGACAGTAGAATTCAAACTCTGTCAGTGTCTTTACTTCAATGTGCATTTGACTATATGCACCTTTTCAATGTATATACCCAAATTCTGATAGTTTGTAAGTGATTCAGAGAATTATTGAATGGGTTAGGTTGCAAGGGACCATAAAGATCATTTATTTCCAGTGCCCCTGCCAAGGGCAGGAAAACTTTTCCATAGACCAGGTTGCTCAGAGCTCCATTAAACCTGGCCTTGAACACTTCCAGGGATGGGGCATCCATAACTTCTCTGGGCAACCTGTTCTAGTGCCTTAAGCACCCTCACAGTGAAGAATTTCTTCCTGGTATCTAATCTAAACCTAATCTCTTTCAGTTTGAATCTTTTCTCCCTTGTCCTGTCAGTACATGTGCTTGTAAAATGTCCCTGTCTATCTTTGTTGTAGGGTGCCTTCAGAAACTGAATCAATTTGTATTCATTTTATTTCATTTTAAATTCTCTTTGACTTTGAAGCTATCAGAATGATTTATGCAAGTGGCAACATATCCTGAATTACATGCCTATCCCGAACCACTAACACATGCCCATTCTTCCATTTAATTTTACTTGTAATCAAAATGAGAAAAACATAGCCATTACCTTCAATTTTATCCTTAGTTTCTCAAATAAACCTTTATAATTTTGATCAATGTCAATACTAGTTCCTTTATACTTATGGTGGAATTAAGTAGGAAAATCTGTCTTAAGTAACTCAGAATTAATCAGTGTCAACCTGTTTGAGTAGCTGCCCACAGAAACATCCTTTTGTAATAGATCAGACACTAACCACTAGACTGAAAAGTTTGAACACATATATGGAATTTTAGCTCTTACTTCGAGTTTTTCTGCTTTTCCATAAGCTTTCTAATTTTTCGATCTTAAACATTCTCTGTTGTAAATGAAAAATTAATGCATTACCTAGGATATTATTCTAAACATGAGTAGGTCTAGAATATGTTTTGAAAATAAAAACCTAGTGAATTATATAGATCATATTATTATGACTCACAATCATAGACATCAGTTTTAAGCTCAGCAGAAGACCACTCACATTCAAAGTCCAAAAAGGCATTTAACATCTGGAATGACCTTACTATCTCCCTCAAATGAAGACAGTGAGCAGAGGAGAAAAGCTTTGAGGTTCATTTCTCTGACTGTCTAAATAGTTGGTCTCATCTGATCTGTTAGGACCAAAAGTACATAACTCTCTTGCAACCTGCAAGAGTTCCACAGTAATTTGCTTTTCATGTGCTGAAACTCCAAAATAGTTCTTAGTCATTGCTTTGCCTGCCTCATTACTGCTGATATTTGTGTGTGAGTGCACACACACACACACACTAAGTGACACATGGTGGCATCAGCAGGAAACAAGTGAGAGAACTGACCTTGAAAATTTGTAGTTTACACAATAGCATACAGCTTGTTTAAAGATAATAAGAGTTAAATAATGGTCAATAATTTAAAACAAATACAGTTTATCTTCATAATACCTTTAAAGAAATTTAAATCTTGACAAGCAGTCATCTTTTATTTTTGAGAAGATTAGTAATACAATTGATAATAGTACAAGCACCATAATTTGAATCTACATAAAGTCTTTGATAGTGTCTCAAATGATAGTCTTCATCTTAAACTGAAAGCAGGAAAGATTCAGGTTAAACATGGGAACAGATAAAGAACTGATTAAAGTAAAGTGATTAGAAAGTAAAGTGTTGAAAAGGGCCACAGGGGAGTCAGTTCTCAGATCTTCATTGCTTCTAATCTACATAAATTACTAAAACAGAGAAACTAGCTGTAGAATTGCCAAATGCACTGATGACTTAAAACTGAAATGAAGTAGTAAGTGGAAAGCAACAGAACTAAATGATAATTCCCCTTGGAAAATGGTTTACATATTAAAAAGAAAACAGAATTTAAGAATGATAAATAAAATATACAAAGCATTTCCTGATTTTTCTTAGATAAGCACAAAATCCTACTTGCAAATACTACACAAATTTTTCTGAACCTGTCTAGATTATTGAAAAACTAAGAGAATGGTAAGCAATTCCCATATACTGCAGCTCTAGAGTGGGGAGGGGAAAAACCCCCCCAACTACCAGTTCAGAAAAAAAACCTTACGATCTTAACTCTTGCAGTAGTACAATATGGTACAATAACTAATATTTTATCCCTTTCTATTTGAAGTCTCAAAACAAAGAAAACACAAAAAAGCCACCCTTACTTTATACTAACACTACCAAAAAAATTACCAGGAAATGGAAAGTATTTCCACTGAAGTTGTTATCTTCCCCATCTCCTAATTTTTCAACTCAAATACAAATTAGTATCTTCCAGCTCCAATGGAAATAAGGAAAAATAAAGCATTACTCAACACAATGAAAAATAACACTTCTGACATCATTATGGGCTTTTATGATTTTGACTTTTTATTTGGTAGGTTTTGTTTTGGGGGGATGTTGTTACTATTATTTTTGTTTCCTTTTCTAGCTTACACACAGTAAAACAGTATAGAAATGTTGAGGATAAGACTTACAGGAAAATATCTACCTATACTTTACTGACAGCATAAATATTATAACCCAGTCACAGCCTAGTAAAATTGCATGAAACACTTAAACAATTAGAAAATACATGTTAGAGATGATGAATGAATAAGAAGTGTCTCACAGGAAGACAAATATGATGATGCTCACTTTCACTTTAATTTGACCCATGCACTACACTATTGAAATAGTATTGTAATTATGTTATTTTTATCCTTCTGAAGCCTTTGACATTACTACTTATATGATAAAAATACAAGACAATGAAGAAAATATAAGTTTCAAAAATCTAACTAATGGGTCATTACGGGTTTTTTTTCTGTAACTGATATTCCAGTGTTGGTTCAGTATCATATCTTGCCTCTATTCATGTCTCCCTCTAAAAGTCATAGTATTTGGTCTTAGTTTGTACAGAAAGCTGTCAGAAAAAAAAAAATTAAGTGACTGCAACACAAATGGCCACACCCAAAATAAGAAAACAAAGAAAACATGAAGAAAAATTAAGTGTAATACAGCTATGTAATTAAATGTACATATAGCCCTCAAGACAGCTGCATAAAGACAATGGAGGCATAAGGATTTATGGTGTTGTTGAAATTGCATTCCTGTGTCCATTTGAATGGTAGCTGAAGTGACAATTTTAAGTCCAGCACCTGCAAAATATTTTTGCACACTATACATAAGAAATTATGATCAAAAGATGCTTGTATCAGTGCATACAGCTAACAGGGGAAATGAATTTGTATGCATGAAGAAATGAAGAGAAAGTCAGAGAAGGAAGTTTTTATTGCCACACATATGGCTTTTCAATACCTGGTTTAAAAATTTAGTATCTCTCCTAGTGCCCATCATTTCAGAAATACTTGTAGTTTGATAGAGAACTTGATATCAAATGCAGAAGGTTTCTATATTTAATACTCCATTGCTAATACTTCCTTTGCTTTTTAAAGGTCATTAATATTGTTAATTACATTAATTTGAAAGCTGCTTGAATAACACTGAAAATTAATGTAAAATGAACATTTGAGCAAGTTGACAACAAACAAAATTGCTGTGCTCTTCAGAGATGACTCCTCCTGGGTGTTTCCCCCATTGATCAGTTCAACAAAACAGGACCAAAAGAGTCCAAACAGAAGTTCTCAATTATTTTTTATGTTCTAGTAAACAAAAGTAGGAAAAAAAAAAGTTTGCTCATTTTTCCTTCATTTTTATCAGTGGCATCCAGCAAGGAGACAGCTTCCTGGAGAAAACTAGGGACTGCTCAGATTACAAAAGCAAGTCTATTTATTCTTTTTGTATTTATGCTAAGTGTAAGAAATGAACAGAATGGTCTGATAATGAGTGGCATAATAAATTAATAAATTTTATGAATCTACTCTAGCATTTGTAATTCTTTAAGAAGCTAAACATTGAAGAATTCTCTCCTCATGTAGAATTTGGCCCAGTGATAAGAACTTGTCTACAGACATAATTCTTTAAAAACAGATGACTTTGTAAGATCATCCAAATCAAAACTCTCTTGTAAGTTCATCAAGTGATATTCCTGGTGTTCAAGACAAAAGCAGAGAATTACTTCAATGAACCGAGGTTAAATGTAAACATCACCATCTACGTGAACACAGCTTTTAGGAAAATAACTTTACAATGGAATTCCACAGCACAAGTCTGGACATTTCCCTTTACATATATTCTGACTTTCAGAAAGACAGTATATGCATTAAATTCACATAACTTAGTTGTGTGTAAGCTGGCTACGTCCTAAACTGAGATAATTTTGTAGCTGTACTGGTTTTAATACATGGATTTATGAACTTACAAAGTCTAGCTACTTAGTAGTGCCAGATGCTTATAGAAACTAGTGTAGTGCAGAATCATACTATAGAATTACTGCACATAATTGTGAAGTTACTCATTATGCTACGGTAGAGGAGACAACCTGTACACATACTACTATAATTAGGATCAGTTAGACCAATCAGTCTAGACTGACATCTACTCATGTAATTTAATCAGAAATATTCCATCAGCATTTATTTTCTGATCTATTTAAGTAATGCATTTGTTCTTTTTTTCACCCTTCTTGGATGTTTTTGGGCTTTTTTAATTTTCTTAATAATTTTTTAAGTGTATATGACCATTTACTAATGAAGAATGGATGCTCAGCTTTTATAGGCAAGGACTACCACGTTGCTTCTGGAATTTTATAGTTGATAGGAGTTGAAGGTCCTTAATGAAAGTAAAATATAGCATCTTGTTTCATCATTTGGTATCTGTTCCTAATCCAGGATTATGTTCTTATTATGCTCCTACATTCTAATTATTATGATCTTAACAATTCCTTAAACACACAGCTCTTTTATTCCAGATTCTTATATATTAACAAGGCAAGAACCATGAGTTCTCTGAGTAACATACTGACCAAAAAAAAAAGGTGTAAGAAAATCTCCTGAAGATAACATAGCAAGCATTCATATTTGGCATGAACCATTGTTCTTGTATACTTGAAAACAGCATAAATTAATTGACTTGGGTTGGATGAAATATTACACCATTGAGGTGTACAAGTGCATTATTATTTACATCTTGGTCCTTGTTTTCCTAGCAGTTAACTGTGATGAGGTGGCATCATTCAAAACTTGATATGCAATTGAATAACTGTATTTAAATATAGGAGTGCTGGAAACATCTTTGTCAGCAGCTGTTTCCTGACTCTTACACACACATTGTATATGAACAATAATGTTAAAGTTCCCACAGAAAATAAACTTTACTGTGAATTTAGCTACACTGAAATACAACAGTTTTCAAGGGCTTCAGAGAAAGCATCTAATGTCATGAAATTCTTTTGGAAGTCAATTATATCATACCAAATCCATAAAAAGCCATGCCTGGCAATTGTATGCACAGTGGGTAATAGTAAAAGCAGATCACAAACAGAACCCATAGGCACTGTATTTTTTTTTTTTTTAACTGTGTGAGATAGGAATTACAAGAGTGACCCAACAAAGACACATCAACCAACTTAAGTAGCTATTTCGGTATTGCAAATAATTAAAAGCCTCTTATTCCAGTGCAAGGAGACATCCAAAGCACAAAACAGTTGAATACACTGAAGTTTTCTAAGATCTTTTATCACAGGCAAGTTCTTGGTAAGAGATTTAAGACCAGAGCTTTAAGAATTATAAACTGCTGTGAGTGATTACTGGTGCTTTGCAAACTGACAAATATAAAAGGAATATATAAATTCTTTGTCAGCATCAGCAACATATTTATGTCAACTGATTCTTAATGATGGACTAAGAAATGTCACTATTTCTCACATGAAATTTGCCATTTTATCTCTTTAGCTGAAATTACTATATGGAGAAAAAAGTATTTCCAGAGGTATTGACGTTCTGTGCTCATCAGCCTCTATATATTGAACTGAATATTTTTAATCTGAAACTCTTTTCAGGTTAATTAAACCTAACATGACATAATTTTTTAAATGTTTCTCAAACTATGCCTTAGAAACAGCAATTGAATAGCCTTGTGAAAATCATAGAAAAAAAACCCCCTGTCATATATTATCCATGTATAGAAATGGATGGTAATCTCCCAGTGATGAACAATTTGAAGAATTAAATCTTAAATGTACTGTGAGAAAACCGAAAACACAGGAGAGAGTTAGTTTCAAGACACACTTGGTGATCTCTAACAGATGCTGTTGTTTAAAAGAATTTCTTTTGAACTCCAGGCATTAAAATTAAATTAAACTGAAAAAAAATTAATTAATGAGAGTAATGTATGACCAGTATAACAAAATGGGCATATAGAAGTACATGAAGTAACACACACATTAAAAACACAAATCAAACCAAAGTCCCTTACATTTGAAACAGAAATTATTATTGTTCCAATCTAGCAAAAAGGCTGATTTTGTTATTTGAGCAGAGATACCATCAAGGCTCTCAGTTTCACTGTCTGAACTACCTTTCTGGATGTCTCTATGAATTTGATAAGCTGCAGAGCTCACTGCCTCAAGAGACAAATTTCTATTGCCTCAGTTCAGAAAGTATTTCAAATATTTTTTCTGCACCAGAAAATCTGTGTATAAACATTTAGCTAAAGCTATGCATTTGCTTAAATACCGTCCTGAATAGCAATGTATATTTAATTTCTCCACAAACTAGAAGTAACTGTAATTAGAATCCTGTGCCAATAAAAAAAATGCAGCACGTGTTCTTCAGTGATCCAAGGAACTTGCAGCATTTGGTTCTTTAAGGCTAGACAGAAGATGTTCTGTGAGCTACAAGCATTGGCCACCCGCAACTGGCTCACTCTGCTGTGAGCTCTGCCTCAGCTCATGGAACATTCTCCCTCTGTATTATGGAGAATAAAGAATAAAATCATGTTATTTTTACCTAAATAATCATTTTTACCAATCACACTTCTTTTACCTAAACCTGAATGTTTTAAGTACCTAGTATTTCAGACCTCTACTCCTCTGCCAAGTTGCAGAACTTAACTACCAGATTTGAAGAGATTCAGGAGACTGTAGGGATTGGGCAATAACCTGAGAACACAAATAAGCCTTAGGAAACTATGTTAGAAGAGAATCTGATAATGACTAGTTGTAAAGTATCATTTTACTAAACTGCATTAAATTGTTCCTTCTAAGCCAAGAAAATTATTCCAAAATCTTGCAATATAGAGTATACTAAATTTACAAAACTGAAAAAAGACCCATTTTTGCATAGCAAATACATCAACTGAACACTAGTAGCCATGGAAACTGAAACAAGGCATAATTTTTCCTCAGAAAGTAAGAAATCAAATTTACATTGCCAGATTAACTCTAAAAGTTACAAGGTATCAAGGTATAATGCATGAATGGTTCTGAACCTTATCCACAAATATTATTGTGGTTTTATTCCTGTGAGATCTGCATTCCTTACAAACTTCTGCTAATTATAAATTGGCTGATACACCAATACTCTTAGGCTGTGTTAACTTTTTGAATTTGTTTGCTCACCTTACCTTCTTTAATGCAAGTCCAGCTACTTTGAAAGAAACAAGTTTTGTCAACACTACAGTTGTAAGCTGTTTTGCAATAAAGGCTATTCTATGCACATTAATAATACTGACAAGAACAGATGGCAATTATCGCTTTTAACAATTATTTTTTTCTGTTGGTATTAATTACATGTGCTTAATTTCTGTTGTTATGTCCACTGGGCACCAAGGTAAGGTGCTAAAAATCTGCCCAAATACTTTCATCTCATTGACAGCAGAAGAATTCTTATTAAAATTGAAACATTACTGTCCTTTTAATTAACTCATTAGGGATGCATAAAAATTCATCATTATTGATAGCTATTTTTAATGATTTTCTAATATTCAAGTGCTTTATATAATGAGCAGCATTCTTGCTAAATGTATAGTTAAAACATCATCTACTGTGTTTAAAATAGAAATATACATACAATTAATGAAATTTTAAGTCACATGAATCACTAGAAATTTCTCTACCATTCCTAAGTGTGCTGAAAAATGTCTGTTTAAATCTCTTTGGGCTAAATTCCTGTTCACCGATTATCTAGGAATAGTACTCTTTCTACTGTGTCTCTAGCAGAATGCTTATGTCCAGGTTAGGCAGCTATGTGGTTCTCTTCTGCAGTTGTATTAGCAAGGGAAGAACAGAATTCCTAAACAATGCGGTCTGTAACAGCCAACACTCTTAGCAGGGAGCTGCTTAACCTTTGTCAAAAGATAAGACCAAAACCAGTCTTAAACAAACAGCCTTCTCAACAGGGGCAGGTCTGCTTTCAGTTAAGCTCCATTGCCACAAGCTGTTCCAGTTCATAGTTTTCAAGCATTCAACCAATGATCTGAACACACATTAGGGATATTACAGACTTCAGAGCTATCCATTCCCAAACCTGAATAGTAGCATACAATTTCAGTAGTGTGAAAGAAAACCCTGTCTGGATCTTTCTAAAGATAGAGAAAAAGATACAGTGCTGATACAATTTATTCTGAGTCTAAACAAAAAGTGTCTCTGGAAGTATTGGCACGTCAATTTCCCTAGACCAGCAGGTTAAATACATGGGCAGGACAAAGAATTCAGGATATTCCAGACATAATCAGGCTTGATACTCCAGCAAAAACGCTGGCTCTAACTGCCTTGTATCTGGATTTCTATAAGGCTGGGCTAGAGTACAGACCAAACGGATATGAAATTCGCTGAAATCCTACCTATTTGGAAAATCCATGATAGAAAACCTGACTTCAGGGCTTTACATTAAAGGAGCAGACAGTAATCCAGTTACCTCTGAACATTTCAAGCATTAGTTTGTGGATTTTTAAACAATATTCTCTGGTTCCTTTATGTAGAAGCTTACCAACGTTGGTGTGCTCCTTATGGTATCTGAAATGAATTTACAGAGCACAGTAATATGTGCGAGTACATATTGTAATCTCATAGCTGGTGTTCACCTTGGAAATGGAGTCATGATTTCAATGGCTTTGGTAAAAGTGTAGTACAACTTGATGAAGCACTCATAAAAGCAACGCCAGTTAGTTACATACCCAGTTATTAAAATAGGGTTTCAGCTTCACAAGGTATATATTTCAGCCTTTTGTTCACTCTTTATCTTACATAAATCACTGATGGATGTTCCTAATCTGGGACGTACTTTTAATCTTATTTTGATGAGGGTACAGAATTTTTGCATTAAAGTCTTCTAGTATGCTAATTCTGGTGCCAGTTTATTAACAAAATGGAGTATCTAAAAATTAAAATTACATCCTTAAGATTTGGTGAAAAAGTAAAAGTGTAAATAATGAAGATTAATGATTTGCCTATCAGAAGAAAGGGGATTACTTAAAAATTGCTTAAACAAAATTGTTAAAATAATATTATATTATAATATTATAATATTTATTATAATATTATAATATTATAATATTATAATATTATAATATTATATGCTGGGTTGATCCTGGCTAGATGCCTGGTGCCCACCCTCCTCAGCTGGACAGGGGAGAGATAATATAATGAAAGGCTCATGAATCAAGATAAGGGTGGGGACAGATCACTCAGTCCTCACTGTCATGGGCAAAACTGATTTGACTTGGGGAAATTATTTTATTACCAAGCAAATCAAAGTAGGATAATGAGACATAAAACCAAATCCTAAAACTACCTTTGCTCCTGCTCCTACTTTCTTCCCAGCCTAAACAGTACTCCCAAATTCTCCAGCTCCTTCCTGCTCAGTTGCACAAGGGGACATGAAATGGGTGTTACTGACAGGTCATCACACATTGTCTCTGCTGTTCCTTCGTCCTCAGGGGGAGAATCCCTCAAACTGTTCCCCTGCTTCAGTGTGGATCCCTCCACGGGAGACAGTCCTCCATGAACTTCTCCATGGTGAGCTCTTCGCACAGGCTGCAGTTTTTCAGGGACTGACTGCTGCAGAGTCCCTCACGGTGTCCAAATCCTGCCAGGAGCCTCCCCCACTGCGGGGCTGCTCTCTCCACGGGACTGCAGGCTCTGCCAGAGGCTCCCCACGGGGTTACAGCATCTTTCAGGCATTCCCCTGCTCTGGCATGGTCCTCCCTGGGCTGCAGGGGCACAGCTGCCTGCCCATGATCTTCACCACGGGGTGCAGGGGAATCTCAGCTCCTGAGCCTGGAGTACATCCTCCCTCCTTCTGCACTGACCTTGGTGTCTGCCGAGGTGTTGCTCGCACATATTCTGACTCCTGTCTACAGCTGTAATTGTGAAGTTTTTTTTTTTTCCCTTTCTTCACTCTGCTATCACAGAGGTGCTAACGATGTTGCTGATGGGCTCAGGTTTGTCCATCTCAGAGCTGGCTGACATTGGCTCCACTGAACACTGGAGAAGCTTCTAGCAGCTTCTCTCAGAAGCCCCCTTATTCCCCCCATTACCAAATACGTGCCCTGCAAAACCATAAAATTATGGCTCACAGTTTACCAGAACATTGAAAATGCTTTGTGCCTTCAAACAAATAAAACTAAACAACCCAAACTAAAACTTTATGATCTTTAAAATGATTCCTGTCTTACGAGAAGGTATTTTTTTTTAAGCACAGAAACTCCTTTTTAATTCAATGACGATTCACAACAGTCGATTCTGTTTATCATAATTGCTTCAGAAACAAGTTTACTAACTTGAATAAGCATCTTGGCAGCACATCAGCAAGCACTATTTCATAGACTTCAGATTTAAAGTAAATCTATTCTAAAAAATCCTCTTTAAAAATATATTATGGCATTTTCCTTCCTATTGCTATTATTGGGACTCAAAAATGATCATCTGTTTCAGCAGTGGCAGATGACCAGTCTGAACTAAAAATCAGTCTTTTCAAAAGTGGATCATATGCCTGTGCTTGGGAATTCCAGGTGTCAACTACCAGGATACCCAACACAAAATTAGTGAGAATAAAGTACTCATTTCATATGGAAACTGGTGAAAAAATTATGATTGAAGTCCAAAATAATCAATAAAAATAAATTTAAATATATGCATACATATATACCCATACAAAAATATATATACAAACATGCCTAAACTAAATGGGTTGTTTCTTAAAGCATTTGTAAATGGGAACATCTTTCTTAAAATAAAATTTGAAATAATTCAATAAAAAGGAATCATTATAAACTATTACAGCCTAAACAATTGTTCTGTATCTGGATTTCATAATATTCTTGTTTTTAATACTGTTGTAGATCTTGGGAAAAAATGCAGACATTTTTTCATTTCTCTCTTAATTATTTTATATAGATGCTGAGGTCAGCTAGTGATTCTTAGACTGTATTTTGAGGCAAGATAAAAAAGACAAATTTTTTGCCTTGGCTGGGAGACTGTTGCTATGACTGCTGAGTTATTATCAAATGGCTGGCTTCCACCTGGTTAAATTGGTTCTCTTCAAATCGTGTAGGATTGTTGTGTGGGATTCTAAATAAATATAATAGAGGCTTGAACAGCCTGGTAAAGTAGCACTGGAAATATCTTCCATAATGCTCTCAACCTTAAGTAGACAATCTAACATCCTTAAAATTTTGAGCTACTGGGATGACTTCATGAAGTTATCTTATACCTCGTGGATTCAGGAGGTTTAAGAGGCAATTCAGTGTGCTATTCTATCAAGAAATTTTCTTGCAAAGCTTAATTCTTCACTCAAAAGATTTAGTGTGATAGTACATATCAGTTTTAATATGATTCTCAAAATACAGCTAAGGTATAAAGCTAATCATTCTCACCCTATTAATGATTTGACTAATTGGATTCAATGTGATTTCACACTCTTGCTTGTGGTTTCATGTAACCTTCACAGCATTCTCTGACACTGATTGAATGTCTATGGAAGGCAAAGTAGACTAACTGGAAAAGCATCTAACCTTTATTTCATAACTATTTCACAGCAGTCACAACATAAAATAAAAGGGTGATAGCCTGAGCAGTACAAACAATTCAGTAAATGCTGTGCAGATACTTATGAATTCATTTTTTTAGGCTGCAAGATCTTCTCTTTTAAGAAAAAAAAAGTTACTATATAGAAACAAAACTATAAAATCACAGTCTTCTAACTCATGAAATGAGAAAATATTGAGGTCAGCTATTGTAACTTTTTCAGAAATTGACATATTTTTAATGTTTTCCAGTGAGGAGATATGATCTCCACACCAAAAGTTATTTTTGCTTTCAGCTTATGCTGAAGTGAAAAACTGGCCTAATACACTGAAGGAAATTTACTGATTATCTTAAATGCTAAATTCACTAAGCAGCAACATATTTAAGGGAGAGCACAAAAGCACCATGGCCGTCTATACTGCATCTACCGTAGGACAGATATTTAGAAGTTATTGGTCTTAGTACATAAACCAGAAGCAAGAAGACCATCAAAGGACCTTGTAGTTCATCGGAACTGGGAATGAAATGCCTATTATTTCATGAGAGGAGGTTTGTGTAAATAGCTTAAAGTGCAATGAGAAAGTTGGCACTGACATTTTCTTTCAGAAGTGCAATTCATGAAACATGCCATCTTGATTAACGGGATATCCCTTTGCAGAGGACACAGAAACAGACATTGGTCTGCAGGTCAGAAGCGGTGAGCAATTGCTTTTGCATCACCTTTATTTTCCCCATCTTTGGCTCCTATCACTTATTAAATTATGCTTATCTTGACCCACTAGTTTTCTCACTTTTGCCTTTCCAGTTCTCTTCCCCAAACTGCTGGAATATGTGAGCAGCTGGTGGATTCTTAGTTGCAGGCCAGAGTCAACACATCATAACTTCACATCAGTGAAGCCCATTCAGATTAAATTAGTCATTTAACAGAAAAACAAATAGGAAATTAACATATTATTGGAATAAACAACAGCCAGGAAACCCACAGATCAGTTGGTTGGCTTGATTTGGGCGGTTCTTTCCAAAAGGACATTTTCAGAATGATTGACTTGTGCTGCCATTGGAATGCCCATAGTGTTCCTCTTCCTCACCCACACCATTATGAAAGAATATTGCCACTGCTATAATCCAAAGCATGAGCACCCAAATCATAAGGTTTGGCTTGAAGGATACTATGCAGGTAGATGACACATACAATGATGGTCCTAATCTTTCATTCATATTTGATAACAAGAGTAGTGTACTATTCTAAGAATCACATTTGTAGTCATAATCTCTTTGCTATTAAGCTGTTTTACATCCTGTGCAGTTATTCCCTGCAGAAGTATTAAATCACTTTACAAAACTGATGACAACTACCCCAAAAGCAATTACATGCGAAAATGTCTATGGATAATGCAGAATATTTTTTAAATCTTCAAATATCATAAAAATGCACAAAAATAGGCAATACTTCACCCGAGCCTGTCTAGCATGGAGCAGATTATCCAGAATTACAACTTCTACAATATGAATGTCCTTTGTCTCCTGATAAGAAAGATGCATTTCCATTTTCTCAGTGTTGATCCAGTTGAATCAGGGGACTCAAGTGGTGACTAATAAACAGTGTTCAAAAAGAATAAGCTTTACAAGATATATTAGTTCTATTAACTGCATGAAAAATGAAGTTTGCGTTTTTCTCCAGGAATGAGGTTTTCTAAAAAGCTTAAATCTAGCAGATAGTTTTTACAAACAGGGACTTTTTGAAATGAGATCTATGGGAAACGTAGTCTCTGGTTTCAGGAACGGGATCAGCATTTGGTTTCCAGAGTGCCAGCTGCTCTCCTAGCTCCTTCCCTTGCAGCGCTAGTGCAGATCACTGCAGAGAGACACCAGAAAGAAGGGAACCAGAGAAACTCAGTGATAAACACAATCCCTAAGGATCACCCGTGCTCCTCTTCAGCTTCACTAGGTCACAAAATAACTGGAGTGCTGAAAGAGTGGAGAAGAAACTGACACAAAGCACAGAGAGATGGTAAGGCTGGTAATGCATATGGGGAAGGCCGTGAGGTAAGAGATGAAATGCATGACTGAAGCCAGCTGCTTCTCTTACACTTGTGTGTACAGCATCAGAATAAACCAACAGCAGCAACACATGCTTGAAGTGCACCCAGTTTCTTCTGTAACTTCTGTAGTCCCTCTGTGCTCTTATTGTGTTATTTGGAAGTAATTACACAGATACTAAATACAAAAATATATTAAAAATATGTCTGTAACCTCACTGCCTTTAAGTTGTCATCCTTTCTTAAAAGGTTTTATTAATTATTATGGAAAATCTGGTTATTTGTTTGGAGTTCTCATAGCACATCAAGTGTAATATTACAGTTCCACACAGCAGAGTGACCTTCCCCTAACTTAACTTTTCATGAATTTTATGTAAAATATGTAAAATTTACACCTGTGGGGCAGCAGATAATGGTGACCTGATATATTTCTGAATGACAGGAATGTTATTAGAAATATTAATATAAAGTTAGCCTAATGTTAAGTCTTGAACTTAAATCTTTGATACAGCGGCTGAATTATTCTAACCTAAATTAAAAATTGGCACTCATAGAAAAAAAGGTGTTGAAACAGAAAGATATAATGCAGTGCATGAAATATGGAAAAAAAATCCAGAGGAAGTGTTCAAATAAACTGTAAAGACTAAATTTCTGTCACTGAGAAAGCTGACTAGAGCAAATGCCTAAATATTCTATTTAAGGTTATATATTTAAAAATAAGGGGTTTGTTAATAAAGGACAGGTATAGAGGAGGGTGTTGTTCATTTTTTAAGTTAATACCATCTTACAGAAGAGTGGAGTAGTTGCTGTAATGTAATTTCATTCATCATTTTCTGATTCAGCATAGCCCTAATAGTTTTAAGATAAACAGATATTTAAGATAAAATATGATATTCTAAGGTAAACATGATACTTCTTGTGATTTATTATGTGTTGCTGCAGTATTGTTTCCTGCCTGTTGTATATATAAGAGAACCACTGTCTTCCTGTAACTAATAAACTCAGAATGTTGAACTTTGTCATGGATAGTATTCTTAGGTAGTAATGATGATGATAAAAGGAAAATTTTTACTCAGGAAAATAAATCACAGAACAACCACACATATTTAGGAGACAAATTATGTAAAAAAAGGTTCACTGTTTTTTTCCTTCCTAATGTGGGTATTAGTTATTTAAAAAATTGATAACCTGTATTTAAAAATTAACTTCAGTGTGTCTCGCATGACATCACCACTCGAATACCAAAATGAATGAGTGATAGGTTTGAGGTGTTTTGTCCATTTTTAAATGAATTTTACCAGCCATCCTTCCTTTTTAAATCCTTCCTTGTTTAACAATACAGATCAGCTGTCCAGCATGGATTACTGGACAAAATCCATCACTTCCATTCACATGTCTTACCAATACTTGCTCCTACACACTACTTCAGCGACACAGCACAAAATTTTCTGCTCCTGAATGATCTTACTCAAAATCCCTAAATGCAAACAATTCTATAAAATGTTCATCTTATTAGAAAACACTTTATCTTATCCACTGAACCAAGATATTTCTCCTACTAAATTTCAGTTTTGTTTGGCAGGAAATTTAGAAAATCAGCGTATACAACAGATGCAGGACTGAACTAACTTACAGGCAGAGCTCTCCTAAACCAAACTGAAGGGTTACTGAAGTATTTCCAGGCTACCTACAGGGATGCTATGGAATAGCACCTCAAAATTAATGTCTTAGAAGTGTATTAAAAAAGTACTGTATGTTACACAGAGGTAGCATGCCAAAATGAAGGAAAAATAAAAAGCTCGTAAGAAGTGCAAATAAATAAGGTCTCGTTTGCACCTTAATTCGGGCAGAGGAATTTCTAAGGAACCTGAATAATTGGATCATACCAACTAGTTGGTCTTTTTGAAATCAGTGGCATTATACTGACAATAACATACATGTTCAAGCTTCTCTTGTACACAAAATTGTCCTCAGTCATAGAAAGGACTCAAATGTACAAGTCAGTCTTTTTAGCAGTCAGCTGAAGTTACACATGAAAAACTGCAGCAACAGCAACGTGATATTTTTCTTCCTCTTTCTAGTCCTATGACAATGTTTATTGTAAATTTCTTCCAATGACCATGAAGGAGGGGGTAAAAAGGTATGTTGCATAAAGGAAATGACACACAAAATGCATTTTAGATACATTCATACTTCTTATTCAATTGCATCCAAAATATCTATGTCCTTGACACAGGCACCTATTATCAAGACTTGTAGGACTCGTTAGGATCCATGCTGTTTCCCAAGCATGTGCTGTTTGCTGAAATATGAGTTAGGAAAAAAACAACTGACATACAGATCTTTCAAATATTTTGATAGTGGTGAATTTAATGGAAATTAATTATGTTCATAAAGAAACTCATGTATTATTGCTTTCACTTCAAATTGTAGTAAATGGGTTTGCATGTGTTTAATTTATTTTAAAAAACCCAAAACAACCCCTGCATGCTTATTTTGAGTATTCAAGTGAGACAAAACCACTAATTGGAGAATTCACTCTTGCACATGTCCACCTCAGCTAACAGTCATCCCCATACATTTTCCTTCCATTCAAGGAGCTGTGCAGTGTTTTATGCACTTCAATCTATTGACCCATCACCACACAATTCTGTGAAAAGGACTCATTTGCACTGCATATATTGTGGTTGGTTACTAGAGTAAAAAAGGCATGCCAATAACTTAAAAATCTTTAGGAGTACTTATAGGGCAGCTGTGGATATCTCAACTATTATCTTGCTAACCCTTAAACACATGGTATACAATAAAAGGAATTTTTTATTTAGTTCAACATTTCTTATTTCAAGACAGCTTTGCTTTTTCAGTAGATATGCTAAATTTTAATATAAAAAGCATCAGATTAAAGGAATCAAGTACTGCTGGTAGAAGAAAAATTGTCCACAGCAGGCTGATAAGGTCAGAATGATAGGGCTCCTCTTATTTCTGACTATCAGCCTGTACCCTGCAGATATTTCCTAATGAAACTTAAAGATAAAGGTAGAAATTTTCAAGCTGTCAAAAAGTGCAAGTGAAACAGAAATAAAATATAGATGTGGTTAATGTACACAATGAACAATGCACAAGCACTGCCACAGAAAATCTAGCTAACTTTACTTTAAAACAAAGCCTGAGTAATAACAGTCATGTATACTAAACAAGCATATTCTTCTATGTTTTGGAATGCAAAAAATTCCTATTTAAAACATACTTGTCTGCAAGGATACCAAACATAAATTTTTCATGGCTCAAAGTATCAACTCAGAAGCAATTCAAATTTTTAAAATGTGTTCCTTTGCTTCATCAATTGTCCATATAATGTTTGATACTCCCAAAAAGTGTTCCCTATTCAAAATTATTTGGCAAACAATTCATTTAAATCCATTTCATCTGTGTACTGTTTAGAAGCTCTTTTTTGCAACTGTCAATTTGAGTACTTACTATTTGAAAATTTGTGTTTCTACATTTACATCATTCTAAAATGTGTTGCTGTTTTCTAAACAGGATTCACAAGCTGATGAAGGGCAAAATCAAATGAAATGCCTTAGAGCATTATCAGCTTGAGTTTAATTCCAAATACACCTGGTTAACCTTTATAAAAATAAATTTCTTTTCCAAAGTAGACAGGCTGATGACTAATATGTCCCAGTCATGGAGCCCAGTATGCTATTTTCTACATCAAATAGGTATGCCGACCAAGGATCCAAATAACATTCATACTTTAATACACACCTGACATAGAAAAAAACATCTTTCCCAAGAAATTCCAATCTCAGTGGATTAAGACTAAAGGAAATTGTTTTAAGAGTGCATTTAATAGTTTTATTGCTTGTACTTTTTACTTTTTGCTAATAAACATTCACTTTAAATGCACCATAATTTATATTATTTAGGGGCTTACAAAACAATCTCATTAGTGACAGCATGTAAATTGTTTGTTTAACAATTACCTCTTCTTTGCGAGGGAAAAAACCCCCCATTTTTATGCACTGTTTCCCAGCATTTTCTTTTTTTAATACGAAATAAGCCTTCTGTCAATATGAAATTATTTATATTCAATTATCAAATTATTTATATTCAATTACTGGAAGCAGTAATTTATCTTGCCAAAAACACATCTAAAAACATATTAAAGATGTTCAGTTAATTCTTGTTAAAATATTTAGACATTTTAGCTGAGTTCCCACAAGTTGTAGCTGGAAGCATTATTGAGTTTGAAACCATTCCACTTCATATGAAACCAGTGTCATGAACTACCAGGCTAAGAGCAAGCAGGGCCTGTTTTGACTTGTGCTCTGAGCCTTTAACAGAGTACAATAACTAATTACATACAGGCTGCTTGTATAAAGAGAAATGACATTTTTTACTGACAGCATTTTATAGTAACAGTAAATCTTTCATCTACAATTAACTCGCACCTTTCTCTAACAATATTAGAACAAAGCTTTGAAATTTGTGGAACAGTACATGCAGGTATTTTCAAACCAGCAGTGAGAGACAAAATTTCCATTTCAGCTTCATTCCCAACCCGACATTCATTAATTACCTCCTAGATGACTTCTTGCTAATCATTACCTGATTGCAAAAAAACCAGATCTAAACCTCAGCAGTGTAAGCCAGTTTAAATCTATTTGTGTCTGTGAAGGTGTACTAATGTAAGCATCAGGACAGTTGCTCAGTAGCAGCATTCTTCTTGAGTTAACACATACATCCTAGTGTAACAAAAAACAGCCTGGGTACAGATAACTGTTAGGGTCAGAAGAAATAAATGAAAAGGGTATGCTTTCAAGGAATCACATGCAGCTCAAACCACAGATGAAATAAATGAGCATCAGATACTGTAAGAAGACCAACAGCATTCACAAGGTGCAGTAGCTACTTGGTGCACAAATTGTGCAGAATGAAAATTATTTGCTTATGGTTCTCATAGAATATCAGTGATAGAAAACAATATTATGAACTAAGGTTTATTAATGGCAAAGAAATTTCTGTACATCTGGCTGCAGAGAGAATGCTGAGTATGTGCTCCGAACACTGGTAGGTCATATAGCAATCTGCCTCTGGGGAAAAATGTCAGGAGTCCCTAAGGATGTTCAGTTCCAAGTTATGCATTGTTCTCTTCTACAAAGAACTGAGTACACAAATGAGATTTATTACAGGGTTCATTATGGCTGCAATTTCTGCTCTCCATAGCTAAAGAAAGAGGTCAAATCACTTAGATAAAGGAGCTCTCAACAAGGGGAAGAATTAAAAAAGTGCATATAATGCATATCCAATTTTAACATCCATTTTTGCACAGGTACTCATGTTTAAAATATGTGCATATGTATGTAAATATTTGTATATGAGTATATATGTAAATGTACGTATATACATATATACATACATATATATATATATGCATACATAGGAAATAATCAATGAACTATTCTTGTCAAAAGCCGGGTTAAAGAATGTGATTATTGAAATATTAGTCTTGGGGTGACAAAGTAAGTCACTTTGCTCTGATTTTGAAATGGGTGAAGGCAAAAGTTTAGAAAAACACCGGGGATTACAATTAGCAAAACATTATTAAAATCAGTATTAGATTATAAAGTTTTCCCAGCAATCAAAACTATGATGGTGTTTAAAAATTAACTACTCCTCATTGATGTGGGGCAGTGAAAAAAGAACATGAAAAAATAATTATTTGAATATCTGTTTGAACCAAAGTTTTCAGTATATTCCTCTATCAGCTTTTGAGAAAAATAACTACACAGCTCTATCTAAAGCTCTTGACTAAAGCTCTTCTAGGTTAAATGGTTTGGGACCTCTATTTTTGCAGTGCAGGCATACCCCTAGTTGTTTAGGAGCAACAAACAGATGGTTTGAAAGAGAGATTTATTAAGTGTCCAAGATCTAAATTAATTTTAGGTTGAGATTAGCGTCTAACAAGGTAATTTGGGATTGTCCTTCTGGCAGGTGTTCATTCCTAGTACTTTTCCCATAGCAACCAGTTCCTTAATAACCTAGAGCTACAAATGGAAGAAAGGGAAGGCTCTGAAGAAAGCTGGGAACACTTAGTTTTCTGCCCATTGATAGTGAACAAGAATCCCTCTGCTAACATCCACTTAAGGTTTACATGACAGGAGAATGTTTACAAGTTCTGTCATATTTTTTTGTTTGTTTTGTATATCTTCCACCAGTAAGATGTAGTGCTCTGGAGCCTTATTAGTAAGCTGCTGCAGGATGGGAGGCCAGGTGGTAGCTCACCCTAAAACTGCAATGATCGGAGAAAGAATGGATCACTTGCACTATTTTAACAACTCAATACAATTCCAAAACAAATTAAAGTTTCCAGACAGTCAAGTCCACATGGTCCTCTTTTGTTTTAATTTCATATTATGATAAGGAAATGCCTTGTGGCAGAGGAACATCAGTTACACAAAAAACATTAAAAAGAAATAGTTTGCCACCTTTATGTCCTGGGCTGTGAGAAATGACAGCAGATAATATTTTTGCTCCCCAAAACTGTTAATTACTATAAGTTTCTCCTCTCAGGAAACTAGAAGCTTTAAAAAGCATTTTATAAATTCTGCAACAGAAACGTCAAATGAGACTTTCAACAGGAGTACATACTGTTACTTTTAGGGGATGACATCTTTTAAAAATGTTATCTATTATTTTTTATTAATGTGTGTAACTACATAATAAGAAAGAATAAAACTCTATTTTCAGATATGTACTATGCATTTAGTAAACACAACTGTTGTTTACACATTTTGTATTTAGTTCTTGTGGTGGAGACACTTGTCTAATGCAAATACAGAGTACTGTTTTACCAAGGCTTAAGCATAATCTTTGTACTTGCTAATACAGAAAAACCAGCAACAGTTAAATACAGGGATATGATGTTGGTTTAATGTCTCAGCTAAGCTAAATTTGATCAATATGTGGGGCACTTATGAATAAAATTTAATTGATGAGCTACTGGGAATGTTAGCTACTAAAGTTATCAATTCTTTCTTTTACAAGAGATGTTTTACAATATAAGTTTATCCCAGAAGTGATTTTTGCAGCAAAGCAATCTCTCTCCAGTTTATGATGCTTCTTCAAATACTATATATTTAAAAATTATAATAATCCTGCAATGCTTTGATATAATATGAATTACTGCAAAAAAAAAGCTTTGCATTTTTACAGCCCGAAAATTTTTTGGTTTTTTGTTTTGGTTTTTTGGGGGATTTTTTTGTTTGTTTGTTTGGGGTTTTTTTGGTTTTGTTTGTTTGTTTTTTGGTGTTGTTTTGTTTTGTTTTTTTAGTGCCCATGATTTCTGTGCTATCTAGATAGAAGACTGACTTTGCAGGATAAGATATGGAGTACTTTTCCAAAGCATTTATCAAAAAACATGTATGAAACTCAAGGAATGAGTCCCACTTCCTTTGTGAAGTGGACTGTGGGTTATTACTACTTCCAAAGACTTGCTACTAAGACTACGGGACAAGCTGGCTTGCAAAACAGTACTTACATAAAGTCAGTCCAGGAAAGATGCATGGTTAGCATCCCATAGAAAACCCCTGATACATAACTTTTCATCTGAAAGCTGTTGATAAGATTAGTATTTTAAGCAGGAAGGTATTTTAAAAGGAGGACTGGAGAAATTGGGTAAGACTGAGAGGGAAGAGAGGGTTGGTATGGGGAAGGTTAGAGGGACCACAAAGCACTTGAGCATGGCTGAAACAAAATACTCTCCTGCCTGTTTGCTCCCACTTTGATTCCTCAATTACCCTTCCTTCAACTCTATTCCACATTCAGGTGAAATGGTAGTGAATAGAAGATCAATTGCATACGTCACACTTCAAAACTGAAGAACCATCAAGAGTCAAGAGAAATCTCATAAAATCTTACCAGTATAGGAGGTTTAGTGGATTTCTTAGAGAGGATAGAAAACCTATTTGCTCCAAAAGTCCTTCCAAAGAACATGATTTAGAAGAGGAATATCAAACAATGGAAAGGACACTGATAGTTCAGAGGAAAATATTTTGCTTTTTTCCAGCACCTAGCATGAGGGCAGCTAATGGGGGAACCTAACATGGCTGAAATATTACTCTTTTGAAGGCTTAGAAAAAGGGAAAAATGTAGAGAGTGGGAACTGTTTTCTAAAACTTAGGGTAAACTAGTGCCTGGTGAGTTTTTCTAAATACTTGCATGGAAATAATTAGTAAATACACTGATCTATTAAATATGAGGGAAGAAAACAGCACTGCGCTTCACATCACCTAAAGTGAACTGCAGCAGTAGGGCTTTTTAGGCAACGATCTACCTTTAAAAAATACAGGTAGAAGTCAGAAGAGTAAAAATCTAAATCAAAGGCAACTTTTTTACTGGGAGAAACAAACTGTTCATTTTCACAAGTTTCAATGGTATTATCATGTCTAGCACCAGTAATTGAGATTGGATAGTAGATTATTATAAGTGTTACATTAGGAGGAAAGGAATGTGGTTACTGACTTTAGATCTATGTCCTTAAGCAGGTGAAAGAAGTTCCATCCTCAAAAGAAAAGTATGTGATGATAACATGTTTATTTATAGCAGTTAATGAGTTCTAAGGTCATGATTCTGATTTAAATTCTGTGAGTGACAGGATAATAGAAATTCTTATTGCACTAAATGGATACCTAAACGTTGTTCATCTAGGGTATTATGTTCTTCCTCAGACAATACTAATTATTTATTCTTTCTTAAAATAGAATTCATATTAAATCAAGTTAATTTATAATTTCTCAACAAAAAAAAATTAAAGATACCTTGATACACTTTATCTAAATATCTAAAAATATTTTATACAAAAATATTTTTTTTTGGCTTTAAAGCACTTCTAAGAGGTAGGCAGACTTCCTAGCTGTAATGTTAATCTGAACTAAATTGAGAGACATGGAAACTATGACTTGTTCTTGTCATGGTGTGACACATGGAACTATCACTATTGACCAAGGAAAAGCTTAAAATTTCTTATCATCCAATATTAAACTCTAATCTGCTTTTTCTGTTGTCCCTACACATAAACCTGATGTTTGCTGGTGTCTTACAACCGGTATGAAAACAAGACAGAACAAAAAAAGGGAAAGAAGGCAGTTAAAGTCTACATAGGTAATTTTAACTATTTCTTTTCTTTTTTTTTTTTTTCCCCACTTTGATTACTCTATTTGTAGTCCAATGAGATACTTGAGAGTTGCATTATATTCTCAGGGCAGTAAGAACTATAATGTAACAGCAGTTTATGGTGTCAAGATGGCTAACTAAATATAACTGTAGGACAGATTCCATTATCTCTAAATGATTGTAAAATGTATGAATGACACATGCAGCAACAGTAGCATGAAATTCCAGTATGTTGCATTATTAAAAAATATTTAATGTGAAAAAGCCTGCATCATTTTTAGAAAACAGAGCTTGGGAAAATGAGAATTGCAGTCCAGTAGAAGGGCACATTCTATTTCAGACTAGGGGGGATTTTCCTGCAATCCCTTTCCCTATTATGGAACACTGCTGCCACAGATATTTTATGTATGCAGAAAACCCAGGGTGATGGTAACTCCCATAACAGTCAGGCTGCCATAAGGAAAAAGCAACCAAACAAAAACCAGCCCAACAAAAAACAAAATGGCAGCAAGACGCAGAAATCCTCCATGTATTAGAGAAAGCTTCAGTATTGGATGAAGTGTAAGCCTTTCCTCAGGATCTTGGTTTCATATGTGCTTTCATGGCACTTCCCAGACAATTTCACTCCTAATCTTTGATCACTGGGAAAAAACCGCCATTTATCTTGAAATCATTTTTAACATAAGCCAAATTAAAGCAAAATGCAAATTCAGGTGTTTGTTTAACAGCAAATATTTACATACAGCGACGAAAGATCAAACTTTTACAACACTTTTGCGTCAGGTACCTCTTGCTCCAGTATTTGGCAACCTGCTGAATACCTGACTCCCACTCTCAAAGAATATTTTCCACTATGTTTTCCACTTCTGGCTGCATTTCTTTGAAGTGATAAGCTAAAGTAGCCAACTCTTTCATATATTTTGTTTTTGCTTCAGTTGTGAGGAAGTTAGATTCATGTAGTCTCCTCTAACCTCATTTCTTCCTGAGGCATCTAGAAGGAGTTCTGCACCTGTTGGATTACCATCTTCTCTCTGGAAGTGTAAGTGGGGGAGACTAGGTACCATTTACTGTACTCTACTATTAATGATTCCTTGACTCTCTAAACAGCATGATTTCTTTCTGTATACATTTTAGTATGAAGTATCTCTGTTCACATAAGGTTGTGAGCAAAGCTGATATAAAACGCTGAATATAAATATGTAAATTGAAATAATTTTATGAATGAATGTTTCTACTTACTCATAGCAAGAAAACTTTGGTCTGAAAATCCAACTGTGCTAAAAGCATGCAAAACTTACATTTTAGACAAACATACACGTCAACAGACACACAAATCTGTTCATAGGCTTCTGTCATCTGGATTTTAACATTAGAGGCAGAACTTTGTGATATTTTGAACTGTAGCTATAATACTATCCTATTTTCTAAAATATGTTCTAATATACTAATTTATTTTACTCTTGATCTGACTATAGTAAGTGAAAATCAGGAAAATGAAAATAGCAACACAACACAATTTGCAGAGATCAGTACAGGTCAGATTACGTTACAAACTGTTCTGAGAATTTTTTCAGAAGCATTCAAAGGCTTCTTATCAAGTACCATAGAAAACCTAGTGAAACCTGACCAGAAGATGTCTGATAATAGACTGAAAAACAGGAGTGCCAACGCATGTTTCCTAAAGATGCTGTAGTAATTCAATTATTTTTCCTTTAACTTCTTCAAAAGCCCCTTCTAGAATATTCCATTCTAGATTCACAAACACATTTTCTCTTGTATTCACTGGCACAAATTGAAAAATACAATTTCTTTAAAATTATTTCATTACTGATGTACAAAATATGGCATACATAGAAATCTTTTACCTGTCTACAAGTATGCAGAGTCTGTTGCCAAGGAAATGGTGACCATCCTATCATAATGCTATATACTGTATACCATTAAAACACAAATTCATGTGAGAATGATGACATTAATCTAATTGTGCTAATGAAGCAATAAAAGATGAAAAGCTTTTTTAGACAGTAATAAATATGCATATGTCACCTCATATGAATTGGAAAGCTGGATTGGATATGCATAAAATCCTTAGAATATGACTTTGCCATTTTTTTTATGCTATAATGCTGCATTTCAACCATTAAATACAATTCTAGAGTTATTCTACAGTGTATCTTAAACAAAAAAAAACTTTTCTATGTAGTATCATGTCAGTCAAATAGTCTTAATAAATAAGCAAATTTTTAACAAACTGCTTTGCAACAGAAACGGTCTTCTGTGTCCCAAGAGAGTACAGAAATACACATAAGTAAACTACTGATCGAAAAGTGAGAAACCAGAAGGAAACCACTTATTTTCTAATGCTTTTCACCTGCTGCAGATGTCAGTGTTATCACCAGCAGGCTCAGATACCAGGCTAGACACAAGAGATGGGCCCTGGATCAATAGAGTGCCACGTACTTTACAAAGAGATTGCAATTACTGACTTAGAAAGCACTGTTGCAAAATTTCAATATTAGGTCAATATACTAAATGCCTCTATTTTGATCCATATTGTGTTAGCTCAAATGAAGAAATACATTTCAAGCTGCTTCTTCAGATGAGATACTAAGTATATGCAGAAATTATTATTAAAAGACACTCAAGTGCAAGAAGGGCAATAGCACACACAAACCCCAGATCTTTGTATTTATATAAAATAATAATAATTAAAAACCTAATCCTTTTTAATAAAGAAAATGTTATTTTTTAAATTATATTTTTACACTTCTTTGTTTTCTCTACATGAATTTTTAAAATTTCGTTTATGTTTTACAAGTGAGGACAGATTTTATATTAAAGAGTGACTTCAAAATTACAGTACACAGATATTTATAAAAGGATAGATAGACATTAATATAGTAAGATCACATATAAAAATGCGTAATTATTACAAACACATGTGCTTTGAAAACAAATGTAGTAGCTATAATATTAATTCCAGGACACAAACCCAACTATTCAGGGTTAATAGTATTTTAAATAGAAAATGCCACTATGATTAAAATAATTCTTCTATTGACATGCTCTTAGATATTATATACCTTATTAAGAGCAATTTCTCTGTCTTTTTAAAACGTGGGGTTTTTTTCCTTAAGACTAACAGGAAAGGTTTTTCAATATGAGATTTCCAAATTCAGCACTTTGATTTTAGTCTGGAATCCAGCCAGTTTCCAAAACCAAATACCAAGCACAGCCTTTGACAGTTTGTGTCATAGCCCTAGTTAATGGTGCTCTGCCAGCTTCACCAGCTGAGAATCTGCATTGAATTTTACATATTTTCACTGACTGAAAACAAGGTTCAGAACTATGTCATTTCCCACTAAACTATCTTGAATGAATAGTGCCACCTGCTGAAGCCCCAACTCAACAAATACTTCAACTGTAAACGTAAGTTTTGAGTTCAGGTGCTCTAAGTGCTTTACTGATTTAAAGCCAGAATTGTAATTATCATTGCCAGAAACACTTTCATGTTCAAAAGAAACCTCCCTTCCAAGACAGATAGCTTTGCTATTCTGTCTTAGTTTCATAGCATGATAGCTGCCTCACAGGCTAGTCACGCAAAAAAGAAAATCCAACTTGTTTCCTGTTATGTGATTCCTTCTTTGGGCAAAAGCATCATGGATATCTGCAATTCATATATGGCTGTGAGCTTAATTTACATCTTCATATAAAACATTCAGATATCAGGTATGTCAGAAGAAAAATCTTAATTGCCATTTAAACAAGGTGATCTAGCACATAGTATCAGTCTAATGCACTTTGAAAATGTCTTTTGTGTCTATTAATCTCATTCTTAAATAAATTCGGAGGATGTTGTTTTGGGGAAGAATAGCTCTTTTTCCCACTTCAGCCAAACTCATTGGCCATTCACACATGCCTGTAGTAACTGGCCATTGGTTTCGGTAGTTTTGAAGGAATAGATGGACACTTACGAAGATGAAGAAGCAAACCCCTTCACCTCCTTTCAGCATGCTGCCAAGTGGAGACTAGACTTGCAGAAAATGAGACTTCTGTCATCACTTTCCTGGTGACGCACATTGAATCTTTGCTGAAAATCACTAAAAGTTGTTCTGTGGGTATTACTCAAAAGGAAAGTTTGGGCTTGAAGACAACATGAGAAATGTACAAAGCTTCCCTTGTTTCTAGCCACAAAACTGAGTGCAAATTGAAATCTAACTATTTGAACCTCTAAATAGTAATTAGGAAAACATTAGATACCAAACATCTTCCTGCGTATGTATTTCAAACTCTTCACAGAAAACTCAGAACTATGTTTAAAAATCTCTGCAGAGGGCTCAGGAAGAATAAATATAGATTAAACATTGGAAATGCCTTGCTAAATTGATTTCTCTCATTCAGTCTTTACAACTCATAACAAATAAAAATGCCATCATCAAGTTTATTCATGCTATTGAAGCTCAGAAAATGCATTGATAAATATGGGGTTTTGACAGGGCAGCAACCATTGCTCAAGTGAAATTTCATATAAGAAAATTGTTTTAGCTTCTTTACTGTGTGAATACATATGTAGCCACCAGGAAAATGTTGGTGTAAAAGACCAGTAAGTACAAGTGTCAATCGCGAAAATAAAGCAAAAAAGATTTCAGCAAGAGTCTGAAATGCAAAGGTTTTAACTGCAGGAATTACTGTGAAATTTCTCAGCACAAATAAGACCAGATCCATAAAAGACTCTTAGGCACAACTACTGCACTGAACTTCTGAACAATTGCTGAATTAGGAATTCAATGTTCACTTGCAATTTGTGCCCTGTAATTTTCTTGGAAACATGTTTTGTGCACTGCAGAATGAAAAAGTTGATTAAAATAATGCAGTAGGTTAACTTCGTAAGAGCTGTATTTTTCAAGAATTCAATACCCATGAAACAATTAAGAGAAAAGTCTACACATTATCAGGAGGAATCTGAAATTTTACACAGCTGTGTAAACCCAAGTCATTAATACTAGCAAGAAACCTCCTATTTCCAGAAGCAGGATTACAAACTGTATGAACAAAAGGCAGCATTTTAATCAGTGAAGTGGTAACTTACAGAAAGATGTTTAGTTCTACTTGAGTAAAAGAATGAAAAAATAAAACCAATAAACAACATATGGATGAATGGATGGAGATACTCATGTAAATAAGATAATCTTAATCATAAATTTTACCTATAAATTTCAGCTTTATCTATTACAGCCATAAATTTTATAGCAGTTTTTCTCTAGAAGTACAAGGTGTAGAAGATCATAAAACCCCCTTTATTTTTCCCAGGAACTCTATGCCTGACCTCTGTCTGGGGAAAGAGCTACAAAACTAATTCTCATGCTAACAACACAATGATTTAAAAACAGAAAAAAAATGTGTAAAAGTGCATGTCACGTGTTTGTGCACATTCTTTTCCACTGTTGTGTTGTATTCACACCAACAGTCACTGTTTACAGCATCCTTAAAATAAAAGGATTTTATTTTGGTTTTGTGTGAAAACAACGTCACTGAGAGTATTAGTGAAAACTAACAAAATTTTATCTTTGCCCAGAGCTAATGAGATTATTTTTTTATATGTTGACTTTAGACTTCCTTGACTATTATATCTGAATTTACTGTGTAGAAAAAAAAAGCAGCCACTTTATATTTTTGACTAACATGTTTACTGTGTCAATTTGTAAACAATATTTAGAAAAGCAGAATCCAACAGACTTAGCAAAGAGAAGGTGTCAGAGACTCCATAAGAACATTTACTTTCCTTTGTTGTTTTTGTTAAAATGTACCTTTTTTGAATGTAAGAGCATTACTGAAAATGAAAGTGCATTTATTTTGGTCTTGACAATTGTCAACTGTATGTTGAGCCAATGGCCTGGAAATGATGCCTAATAATGCTTCTCAGCACAGACTTTCAAAAAGGATTTAATAACGGAAGACTTGGACATGATCCACTTTTGTTGTTCTCACAACTTGTAATGTTAATTCTGTACTTTGTTAAGTATTTACCACAAAGGGAGGAATAATTAGTGTAAAGAAAGTAATATGCCTAAGAAAATATAAACCACAAAATCAAAGTTAGAACACAAAGCCCTCAGTGCACAAAAGTCACTTAAATTGCAATAAATGAAAGCACCTGTATGTCCATATTTTCTCACCCAAGGAACAGATGCTATGTAAACTTGAAACATTTAGGCACTTTTGAAAATGAGCTCTGTACTATTTACATCTAGTTTTCCAGTGTATATATTGTAATAGATAAACTGCACAAATTTTAAAGTATATTCCTACTGTACACAAACAATTTTGCAGGCAAAGACACAAAAGAATGAACTGTACTATTTTGCATAAGATGGTAAGATAATTTATTTAACTACTCACACAGGAGGCAAAAAAGCCCCAAATCATTACGAAGTTCCTTCCTCTGCGCACACCAGAAAGGATCTGGTGACTCAGATGGAGCACGCGCAAAAGCATGCAGTGGTCCAGGTCTCAGGCCGTAGAGAGTGCCAGAGCCTGGTGCTGCTCACAGAGGGCAGCAGGGACAACAACTGGGTGAGCTGTCATTAGGTTGATGATCTGCTCATCCTAGTGGTGGAGTTGAGAGATGAAGTAGAAAGACTAAGAAGTACTGGAGACTCTGAGGAAGAGATTGACTGGTGGAACAGTCACCATGATCTCCTCAACAAAGGAAAATAAGAAGGGTAGTAGTTATTCGTGAGTCCCTTTTGAGAGGTCCAGTATGCTCACTGGACTCAGCACTCATGAGGTGTTAGCTCCTTGAAGCCCAGGTAATGGACATTCCAAAGAAACTTCCCAGCCTGGTACAGCCCACTGATTATCACCCTCTACTGGTTTTCCAGGTGGGCAGTAAAGAGGTCCCAACAAGAAGGATGCAAACAATCAAGAAGACCTTCAGGCTTCTTACAGCCGGTCAAGAGATGTGAAAGGCAAGTTGTGTTCTCTTCTGTCCTGTCAGTTTCAGGGAATGATGAGGGAAGAAACAGGAAGATCATTCAGATGAACATCTGGCTTCAACACTGGTGTCGCCAGAAGAATTTTATGGTTTTGATAATAGGTCAATTTATACAAGACCAAGGCTGCTGGCAACAAACAGAGTCTACCTGTCTTAAAGTGGAAAAACTATTTCAGATCAGGAATTAGCAAGACTCATTGAGAGCCCTTTAAACTAGATTGAGAAGTTCAAAGGGACACAACCAGGCTTGCCAGTGAGAGGCAACAGGAGAGCACACCAATACTTGAAGAACTGAGCTCTACTGAGATCCTTCAATCTGTTCAGGAGGTCTTGGCTAGAAAGAATCTCAACTGAAATGTTTCTATACTAATGCAACCAGCATGAGGAACAAACAAGAGAAGCTTGAAGTTTTGGTCCAGCCCCAGAGCCCACTCACTGGTGTAAGTGAAACCTAGTGGGATGGATCCTGTGACACGAATGCCATGTTGGATGGTTACAGGCCCTTCAGGTGGGATAGGCAGGGGAGGTGAGATAGGGGGTGTTGCTGTATGTGATGGAAGGGCTGGAATTTATGGAGGTTACATTTGACAAAGGCACAGTTGAGAACCTCTGGGTAAGAGTGTACACACAGACTGGGGAGTGGATGTACACACACACCAGGGAATGAGATGTTGGAGAGAAGTGCCATGGAAAGGGACCTGGGGGTTCTGGCTGACAGAAAGTTGAATCTAAGCCCTTGTGCCCTGGCAGCCAGAAGGGCCAACATGTCCTGGGGTGCATCAGGCACAGCATCGCCAGCTGATCAAAGGAGATTGGCCCACTCTGCTCAAGTACTGCATGCAGTTTTGGATGCCACAGTATGAGAAGGAAATTAAGCCATTAGAGAGCATCCAAAGGAGGACTATGAAGTTGGGGAGGGGTCTAGACGGGAAGCTGTGTGAGGAGCATCTGAGGTCACTTGGCTTGTTCAGCCTGGAGAAGAGGAGATTGAGGGGAAACCTGAATAGAATCTACAACTTTCTCATAAGAGTAAGCAGAGGGGCAGACACTGATCTCTTCTCTGTGGTGCCCAGTCACAGAACCCATGGGAATGACCTGAAGCTGTGCTGGGGTGTTTTATGTTGGATATTAAGAAAAAGTGCTTCAGCCAGAGGCTGGGCACTAGAACAGACTCTCCACTGGGGTGGTCACAGCACCAAGCCTGACAGAGTTCAAGAAGTATTTGGACAATGCTTTCAGGTACATGGTGTACCTCTTGTGCCTGTCCTGTGCAAGGCCAGGAACTGGACTTCAGTCATTCTTGTAGGTCCCTTCCAACTAAGGACATTTTATGATTCTATGAAAACTGATGATTCGTATTTAAATTCAAAACTAATGGATCTGATAAAAGCTTCTGATAATGTCTGTAATAGAGTGCAATGAATATGAGTATAATAGGAATCATCCTGATGTGTTTAATGTATTTGAAATTTCATTATCAGAGATACTGAAGTAGCTTACACACAACTGAGACAGACAAACATTATTTTTGGATATGGATCATCTAAACACAATTATCAGTTTCTTATATCCTACCAATATGTACACATTTCCAAATTTTTTGGTAACAAATAATTGTTTCATGCTCTAAAATGCCTCATATTATTCCAGTGATGATCTGAAATCTTTCTTGAACACTTCAGTTGATGTCTCTCGAGTTTTACATCAGCCCTTTTCAGTTACATAAAATCTTCAGTTACCCATTACAGGAGGAATATCGCTGGGATAACGCAGTTGCCATGGTTCCTGTGCAAAGTAGGGAATTTGCCCCTCACTCTACTGCTCAGGCAAATAGCAGAGGTTTCTGCATCTCTCTTCTAAACTACAAGAATATTATACCAATGTCCCACTGTATTAAATACAAAAATACAAAAGCAAATACATTTTTACTATTAGTAACATCTAACTAACACTGGATGTGGTTTTCTGAGAAAGAAATTGGAAGACAAAATGCATAAGATGAATAGCAACTGAAGGTATAAAACTATTGCTCTTCAAAGATTTAAGTGAAATTTCAAAAAAAGCTTCTGGATTCAGAAAATAAGAGCATAGATATCAGGAGTGGATTGAATAGCTTCAAAGGTTAAGTATAAGATCAAAAATAAAAGCAGAAAGTGAATTCATGGGCAAAATTTCAAACTGGAAAAAGCAATTTTCACCTCAAATCTGCACTGCTGCTGACAGACTCAAAGTACAAAGGTACATTCAATCTATAAATGACATCATTTTAATTTCAGTAACATAAAGATAATTCAACTACTTTAAAAACCAGGTAGATTAATGATCTTAACATGAATTGCAGCAACACAAAATGCGTTTCTTCAGCAAAACATAAATATTTGTTTCCTCCCTTAGTTTTCACTACAGCTCTCATCACCTGTTTAAACAGTGTAATTAGAACTGTGGTGGGTTTACCCTGACTGGACACCAGGTGCCCACCAAAGCTGCTCTATCACTCCCCTCCTCAGCTGGACAGGGAAGAGAAAATAGAATGAAAGGCTCATGGGTTGAGATAAGGACAGGGACAGATCGGTCAGCAATTACCAAAATGGGCATAGCAGACTTGACTTGGGGAAATGATTTTATTACCAATCAAACCAGAGTAGGATAATAAGAAATAAAACTAAAAAACATCTTCTCTTCACCCCTCCCTTCTTCTCACATTCTTTGACTCTCAATTTTCTCCAACTCCTCCCTGCCAGTGGCACAGGGGAACACAGAATGGGGACTGTGGTCAGTTCATCACACACAGTCTCTGCTGCTCCTTCCTTCTCAAGAGGAGGACTCCTCACACTCTTCCCCTGCAACAGTGGGGGGGGACACATGGGGTCCCACCCATGTGAGACGGTTCCCCATCAAGTTCTTAGACCTGAACCCTTCCCATTGGACAGGTCTTCATGAACTGCTCCAATGTAGGTCCCTTGCCAAGCAAGTCACTGCCAGCAAACCTGCTCCACTGTGGGCTGCTCTCCCCAAGGTCCTGCCATGAGCATGCTCCAGTGTGTCCTTCCCACAGTATCCCAACCTGCTTTAATGTGGGGTCCTCAGGGGGTTGCAGGAAGATCTCTGCTCCACCACTGACCTCTCTGGGCTGCAGGGGCACAGCTGCCTCACCATGGTCTTCACCACAGGCTGCAGCAGAATCTCTGCTCTGGTGCCTCCTACAACTCCTTCAGCACTGACCTTACTGCCTGCAGACCTGTTGCTCTCACATAGTCTACCTCTCTCCACTGGCTGCAATTTGCTCCTGAGCAATAACTTTTTCCCTTTCTTAACTATGTTATCCTCCAGGTGTTGCCATGGTTGCTGGAATATAACTGTTTAGATTAATTAGAGTCCTGTAATCACATTGAGCTATATAGTATTGTTTTTGCTAAATACGGAAGAAATATATTTAATGCAAAACTGTAGCCAAGTTAGTCAAAAGCCCATTTTCCTTCATCATTTTCAATTTCTAGTAGCACTACAACACCAATTGTGTATTACTTAGATCATTATTTTTAGTCTTCATGTGGACATGAAGTTTTATTTCCCAAGTTATGACATTAACGCATTAGTCTCACAAGTGTTTCTGCTGATTTTCCATGGATTACACTGAAACACAAATGTACTTATTCTGCAATCTTTATTTCTACAAATTTGGTTTGAGCATTCTCTTGGACTCAATATATTCTCAACAGAGATTTTTTTGTGAACCTTGTTGGATTTCTTAACAGGCAGCAAAAATAGATTACTTTCAATGACTTTAAAATTTTCTCTAGCAAGTTAGGAAAAATGTCACCTGTAGTAGTACAACTGCTCTCTTGACAAGCTTCCTTGATCAAAGACAATTTAGCAAAAACAGTAAAAACACTCCTGTATATTAAATATGTTACACTCCCGTGTGCTCTTTTAGAGATGGCAGGAAAGCTTAATTTATTTACCAAATCCTTGTTCTTGAAGCCCTGTGGGAATGGCAGATTCTTCATTTTATTAAGCATAGTTTCTCACAGTGAAATATTAAGGCTAAAATAAATGGTTAGGCCTAAACTGGAATCAAATCATTTTCTTAAAATCATGAATACACCATCTGAGTATAAAACAGTCTTTCTTCTTTTGTTCATTGTGAATTTCTAGCTGCTCCCACTCTAAGCATTTGCATGCCTGTGTCTCAGAGGCTGATTCACCCAAGAAGAATTTTTGTTATTGTTTTAACCTAATTTTCAGCCTAATCACATAATTGACCACATGATCCCATGGATACAAGCTGACAGTTTAAGAGAAACAGAACAACAGCATAGGAGTATTACTCTGGGTGTCACAAGGGAAAATTAGATCAGTGCTTTAAGAAGGTTCCTTTTTTTGAGACTTAGAAGGCAGCCAGATCCAGACATGCCTCAAAGTTGATCTCTGTGGTCATACCCCTTTAAGTCAAAAATCATTGTAAAAGGATAAGCAAGGATATCTAATAGAGAAACAAAAGGAGGAAGAGGAAGACACCTGATAAAAGTGATGTGAGCAGATCTCGGGAAACCTAGACTGACAGCAGCCTCAAAAGGGCTGCTGAGGACAAATGAAATGGTTAGGAGACGTAGAAGGGGAAGAAAGGGAATTAGGAAAGTGGAGGAAGAACTCCAGAACAATGAGGGAGGCTTAAGGGAGATCAAGCTGATTACATCGGGAACTGTGATTGTGAGCCAAAGTGTATGAATTTCTTGGGGTGCTCCTCTTTTCCTATCCAATGCCTACCTTGGCTCCATCATACCTAGTGTACTCCCTCACAAACCCACTTCAGCTTCCTAGTCACTTCCTTTTTATTCATAAAAGTTCATAACCTACAACTGCAAATAGTAGGTATTACAGCAAGGTCTCGTTCTCATTCATTAACTGTTCTCCAAATATCCTAATAAAATATACACCGGATCTGTATTTGGAACCACAGGAAAGACCTACAAGTCAAATGGATTTGTAATAACATCAGTACGTTGCTGTGCAGTATTTATACAATTTGCAATGATTTTAAGGTTATCTAATGATAAACATAATATTTATTTGTGATAAATAGTAATAAACCTTCTCATTACTACTGGTTTTTTAAAATAAAGATGACTAGGGATTTTTTCATCAAACCAATAACCTGACAGGAGTTTTAAAGGATATATTCAACTAGTAAGGAGGATTAAAATTTTTTCATGAAACTGACAGAATTAACATGGTGTTAATCATATAATATTAATGCAACTATTAGTGGAGGATTTCTCTATACTGTAATACTGTCTGTAATAAAAGCTGGAATCTTCTATCTGCCATAGCAATTTCTACCATCAAAAACTGAAAATCAGTTATATGCCATACATTATTAAAGGTTTAGGGTAATAAGATTATGTCTTATTATTACAAGGTATACAAATGAGAAGCATCTTTTGACAGACTGACTTGAGTGAAGTTTTTTAAAAAAGGAAAAATATCTAAAGCTTGTACTTTACCTATGTCTGTGAAGCAAAATAAAGAAATGTTCTGGGATGATTTAATTTCTAGATACAAAACAGAAAAGACATCGTGTTGAAATAATTAAACTGTGTGTTGTATTACTATTTACTGTGCAACCACATACCTAAAAGAACAATGCAGTTCCACAGAATTTGGATCATGAACATTTATGAAGATTAAATATGTTATCTCAGCTTTGTTCAGATAAAACTCAAAGACATTCCTACAGCATTCACCAAAGCACTATCTGAGCAAAACTCCAAAAGTACATAATTTAGTACTTATTTTCTTACATCCTCTTTGCCACTCACAGTATTTGAGCCAGAGCTAAATCCCTCCTCAAAAAACAGATGCTTTCAAATGCCTGTTGCTTTTTTAAGAAGAGCTTGACTGTTGAAGGATGTATACATCTTCAACTCAGCTTGGTCCTGATGAGGCATTTGTACCATTTCCAGTGAGGGGAATCTTTTCCTACTGTAATGAGACTATCTGAGAAAGAAGATGGTGCTTAAGAAAATACTTCTGAATTTTAAAAAAAGGGAAAATCTTAACTGTTAGCTAGACAAGTTTCTGATTTGGTTAAGAGATGAGATTTATCTCAGACTAATAGGAAAATATCTTGACAGAAGCAGATGCTCAAGGAGGAGAGAACCAGAAACTTCTCTGTACGTTTTATTCCACACACAAAAGAATTCTAAAGCGCCTAAGTCTGATCTTTCTTTAGGGTTATTCAAACATCTGCTCTCACTGTAATAAAATAACAATTTCAGTATCACACCTTTGTTCTGCAAGTTTTTATATCCGCTTATTTAATGTGAGTGAATTAAAAAAAAGAGCACTCATTTTTGTGATTTTACTTGATACTGGAGGCCTTGAGAGAAGTGGCACCTCCCTGCACCTCACCTTCTGGTCTTCATCCTGCAACATACACTTATGGTGGAAAAACAGCAAACTTCTTAGTCTGGAAAACCAGAGTAAGAATCTTAGATTTTTATTTTGCAACTATAAGGGAAAATCGGCAATTCTGGACAGAGTGGCTATTATTTGACAAAACTATGTTTTCTAGGACAAGACACAAGAATCAGAACTAAAATGTAACTTAGCATTGCTGGCAACAGTTCTGCAACAGTTACACAGACACATCAAATTCAAAGACTGAATATGACCCCTGTTACCTACCAATTAGAACTTGCCTATTTTTATGTAAACATAAGTTTATTTCTGCAATTATAACCATTTCCAAATTAATCCATAGTATTCATTAAATACCTAAACTTACTGTTTTCAAGAACACTGCCAGACCTACACAGTGAAGTTTAGTTATGATCACTATTTTTAACTCCTTCCTATATTTCGGTGTAAGAAAGTGATTCTACAAGTGATTCATCTGCTGTTCCATTTTTCTTTTTTCTACTAAAAGCTGTTTTAAGAACATTTGTTCTAATAGATACAAAATTCAAAATTAGAAAATATGCATTGTACAACTGTAGTTTAATTTTATGGAATCCATGCTGGAACAGGTATTTATTAAAATCCTTTTCTACTCCCAAATCATTACAATCCATGCCATAAAAAATGAGCTGTACAATTTATAGTTAAATTTGTATCCTATATGATGTTCAGTATCAGAATTCTGTTAACAACTATTTTCTCTTTATGATGAGTGAATTTTTTTTCTATGCAACCAGCATGTTTTAATGCAAATATTGCTGTTATGAAGTAAATACTTACATGGCTAATTTTAAAGAAAAACATACAGAAAATTAAGCATGTTTGTTACAGTAAAGTTACAATATAAAGTGCACCAATAGCATTAATGGAATTTGTAAGTCCTATGACACACCTTTTGACATATTTAAGCTATATGGAGAAAATCAGTAATTATCCCTTTCCACATGCTTACTTATTTTATGTTCAGCCTGACTTAATTAGCTAATATAATAAGTATTCTAACATCACCTTCAGCACTGGTGTAAACCTATTATAACTTCATTTATTTTAGCAGATTCACTCCAAATTTGTCATTATTTATTGTGAAAGTAAAACCTGAACAATTATCACTGTAGCTGTGTTAATGCACTCAGCCCAGGCTGACATTCATACTAAAGCTACTCTTTTAATATCCATTTTCATGGCCTCAAGAAGAACAAACAAACAATGAAATCTCAAATCCTACTCTTAACTAAAAGAGTATTCATAACTGTAGGATTCTTGGAGTCCTCATTAACTGTGCATTCGGCTTCTTTGAAGTGTTCACCACTATGTATTCTCTTTTAACAAGCAATAAAAATTTGGGTGTTGGGAGAAGTTCAGAGAGTAACAAGGAGAAAAAAATACAAATAGGAAACACATAAGGGAGAATTAATTTCAGTTACAGGAAGAAAAAGAGCATTTTTCACTGGTGCAAATAGAGTGTGGCGAGGAAAATGAACTTCATCAAACTGAGCTCTGAGTAATTTTGTGGGTCTGAATTGTGAGACTCCTCAGTGTTATGGATACACATACTACAGCATAGAGCCTACTCTCAAACAAACTTAAATCAAAATGAAGTATAACAAGTAACAACAGGAATTGTTGATAGTAGTAGATGATAGAAAATACACCTTAATCACATTGACATTTACTTGTTTAAGCCAGTGTCAGACAGGGACCATTACTGATGTATGAGTATCTCCACAGAAATGCACTAAACTGACAGTAAATCTGTTTAGCTGAGCACAACCTCATATACAATCTGTTAGGGCTGGATACAAACTGGCTGCATTGATCTATTGCTAGATTATACGAGAAGTACATACTTAGCCTCGAGGTTTTACTACTGTGGCTGCATCTAGACCTGAGTTACTAATGTTGATCATATTGTAGTAACACATGTAGACAATATAATTTATGTTTCTACTACCTCTGAGTAATTTCCCTATTCTTCACTTACAATGTTTAGCCAAGAAATAACAGCAATGATAGCCCAGACTCAGAGCTTCTACCACAGCACTAGGTTTCATGACTGTATGTGGAAATAAGTAAGTCCTGTTTCATGTGGCAACCTTTTCTTACTATGAGCACAATAATTGGATTAGTTGACCTTTAATTAAATAACCACATAGTTAACATAATCTTGGATTTCACATTTGATTAATATTTTCAAGATATCTACAAAAGAAATTTTAAAAAAGGTAATTTTGTCTTTCTGATGGTTTTAAAATATTTTTCTTTCAGAGAAAAACATAAAATCCCATCCAATTTTATGAAAAAACTTCTGTCTTGAATAAAATGTACTTGTAATATATCTGTTCATAATATTGAAAATAGGGGCAACTGTATCTATCAAACATATATTAACTTCATATGAAAGTATTGTGTATGCTATAGCTTCTTTTTGACAGGTACTTATAAATGCAATTATGATAAACTAAATGCAAAAATACAGAGTAAGTTCTCTGTTGCTAATGCGGGGAGACAGTTTTAATACATAAATATTTTACAGAAGGTGAGATATTTTTATTTTCCAGATTGGAAAACAGATGCTGAGAGTAATTAAAATTATTGTTTGCTAAAACTGTTGGAGTCGCTTTGATATACGTACAAAATTGGTTCTCATCTTCATGTGTTGTTCTATTTACAGAACCCAAACTGGCTGTTTATTCTCAGTCTGAGCTTTCTTTATTCCACAGGTGTGTCCTCCCATAATGACAGTGTCATTCCTTTATTATTTTTCAGTTAAAAAAATACTGTCACCCTCCTATGTCATAATCACTGAATCCAGAAGCATTTTTGTGAATACTGGCTGACAAACAATCAATAAAATCCAGTTGAAATTTCAGACAGACTATCACATCAGAACTACTCTGGAGAACTCTGCTAACTGCCTAGTTCGTATTTTATGAGCATCCTCAAATGTTGGGAGACTGAAATCACAAAATGTGTTTCCTCATTCGTTCACTGAAGACTTTCAGACCCAAACTGTTGTCACTGCAAACTCATGTGGAACATGGCTAGTACACAAACTATTACCTGTTTTTACCCCAGACTAACTGGGGATCTCATGCTCATTCTCAATATTTAAAATGAAGTACACTAAAGGACTTCGTTCTGCTCTGGAAGAAGCTTATGCTAATACTTAACAAAGGAACCGGGTAGTAGCATTGATACAAAGTTAATCCACAGAACAGAACTCTACAACCATCACCTGCCATTGACTTAAATCTGATCTGACAATCTAGACTGATGCAGTTTAAAAAACACTTCACCTCGGCAACTCCCTATCAACCGTAACAATAAAACATGGTAGCATTATGCATTTCTAACATATTACAAACATACTGTTTCTGTAAGAAACAGTACGGACTTTCGTTTAGTATGTGTTATCAAATACTGAAAGAAAATACTCCCTAATTTGTTTTTTATACTTAGAATATTAAAGGAGACTATACAGTGCCATATGTCTCTGTATAAATACAAGGTTACTTTGAATGGTGTCCTGAGCAGGACAAGCAGATCATTGCTATTCAATATATGTGTTTCTGTGAAGATGTGTTTAAATTACACTTCCAATTTTTTTTTTTTTTCTGAATGTCTGACTGTAATAGGGAAAGAACAATTTTTGATGGATTTGTGAAACATTCTCTCATCAATGAAATTTAAAATATGTTAGTTTTTAGAGTAATTTACCAGAAAAATGTAGCTGGGCTCTTGAATACACCTGTTTCTCTGTATAAACCCATACATCTGGAAGTTATAGCTTTATTTAATTTATGCTACAATATTTGTAACATATATACAATTAACTTCTGGTTTCTGACTTAGACATAGTACTATTCTGACTGTCCCATGAGACCATAAGTCTCCATGAAAAGTTTTAATATTTAAACTATTAAATAGAGTATTAAAGTTGTAAAGTATTAAGTGATGTTTACAAGCAGGGACAGATACTTTACATGTCTTGAATGAGAAACAGAGAAGTCATACAGTGCAATGTACTAGTATACTTCATGTAATTTATGAATAACTGGCAATAAAATACAAGAAAGAACCGCAAGAAGAATACAGTCAAAAAGTAAAAAATTGTGGGTCTTATTTCTTTTAACTGGAAATTTTTTTCTGTCTCATATAAGCACTTTCAATGTTTGAAATTCAGAGAAAAGTAATTTTCTTCTAAATAGATTGATCTTTTCTCAGAAAGGTATTTTGGATTTGGTTTATAGAGTTCCACAGAAAGAAACCCAATATCAAAATCGGATAAAGAACAAAACACAAGTTTAAGAAAAGATCTGTAAAGAATAAGTGATAAAATCAGCAGGGAATCACTAGTGCTCCAAACAACTGTCTAAGCAGCCGATTAGTGATCACCAAAATACAAGCAAAGTGATAAAAAGCAGCAGGGAAATAGGAAACAGGAGACAATGCAAGTTACCAGGGGGTCCATTAAGAAGTTAATTGAAGCAACAAGCTGAGAGACACATAATGCAGAGGGCACCAACAAAGAAGAGAAAAAAAGTAACTCCTGAAGCAACCAAAGAAAAATGTGATGTCACTCTGAAAAAAATCAAACCAAATCAAAGAAAAAACATACCCAACCATACAGTGGGATGTTGGCAGATATAAGGGCCTATTACAAAATGACAAAGGGTCACTACCCGTAAACCATATGAAAAAGCAGTTTAAAAAACTCTAGACCAGACTTACTTCCGGACATCAAATTGCTTCTCTTGTGCAGACTTAACATCCTAGATCCATGCAATATTAAATACTCCAGCTAGCACCTATTGCTTTGGTTCTTATTTTGTGCTTTAGTACTTTAGTTTGCTTGGTTTGTTCTAAGACATTTTCAGAAGTCTTATAAATAAGGATTAAGTAATTCCCATATGTGCTAGCATGAGAGACAACAGCATAGCACAGGAAGACCTTTACTCCTCTGGAAACAGGAAGAAAGAAGGGACGTGGCTCTGTTTTGTCTGGACAACAGACAGAATATAGCGTAAGTAAAAGCTAAGAACTGTTAAGATGTACTAATGATAGTGTAATGCTCTGAAAGCTTTCTCTTCTTTTTTTTTTTTTTTGTCTGGCATGTAATTTGAGCTAATTGAAGGGATCATTTTATAATTGTTTTACTATTGTACTACAAGGAACGGTAACTGTCTTAAAATTCTTTACATGAAAACTGAACATGAAAGCATAAATAAGCTTTCTTTCATGGTAAATGACAACTTTAAATTACAGGTAAATTGTAGTAGTAAGTCTAAGGTTACTGAAACTTTTGCAGACTATCAGGCACCTGTTGGGACCTAGACAAGTCCATAAAGATATTTGGTATATTTAATCTTATATGTTTGTGCATCTTACAGGCAGAAATAACTTGCATCACCTAATTAAAATTAGACCACATGTTTAAGTCAAATTAAAACTACTTTGTCATATCATATTAAAAAAAACATATTATTCTGTGTGTCCCTTTAACCTTTTATATACTGCACACTTAAATGCCTCCAAAGCAATTTACACAACAAAAGCTCTCTACCATTCAAAAATATTAGGTTATGTGTAAAAGCTCATCTGCACACCCACAGAGTAGACCAGAGGGATAATGAGAGGAGCTCCTGCCAGGCCTGTCACCAGCTATCCATCCAGCAAAGGCCTGTCTACATACCCAGAGGAGAATAGGAGCATGACAGACTGGGTCCCAGTGACCAGGCAGACCAGAGTGAGTGACAACAAGCGCCAGCCCTTGGGGTAGGACCAGTGGTCAGAGCCTTATGCCCGTGGCACAGCGTCTGGAGCAAGTGCAAGGGTGCAAGCCAAAAGGCATAACTGGAAAATACTCCAGAGGCCATCATAACAATTCAGCAGCATATATGATAAAGTTCTAGTTCTCAGGAACATTCCTGGGACTGTTTACTTTACTATTGATGATTTAATTACAAATCGCATGTAAGAAATTTCAACCATGAGGTAGTGGTCACTGTGAGAAGGGCTGGTATCAGCTCAGCAACAGCCTCCCCTGTTGCCAGAATTTAGTAGCTATATGGAGGCATGTTCTCACCACACAAAACTTAGGGTCATATTCTGATTTGATAACATTGTGTACCCAGCCTGTCTTCACAAAATCACATAGGATGTGTATTACTGCAGAGACAGTAAGACAATGAAGGATCAGACTCTAAATCCATAACCAGGAAATATTTTAGAAGTACCTTATTTGGGGAATGCAGTAAATCCTTTAGGCAATTTGAGAGTTATGTAGAATATAAAATACAAGGAATGGGTTTCAAGGTTTCAATGAATCTGGGGAAAGGACAAAATGTGTTATTTTGAATGATTGCTACTTGATGAGACTATAATAAAATCTCCAGCTCCATCCTATTAGACTAAGCAGGAAGGTCAAATATGAGACAGAGATTGAATTGACATGATGCAGTTAACAAAGGGATCAGCAATACCAATTCTGCCTTTAATTTTGTGAAGTTTGGATTATATTTAAGCTATGCAAAAAGATGAAAGTGTTACAACAGATAAAGAAGAAAAAAAGAAATCTCCAGATCTATATACAACAGGTTGGAATAAAATGTAATATGATGCATTGGAAAGCGAATGCAATAAATTAATATGGAGTATTCAAATTAAATTAAATAGTAAAACATCACCTTCCATTCAAAGATGGAAATTGTGCCTACTGTACCTGAAGTCCAGGCTGAAGACAAGAGATTTCTGGGCTGGTGGGCAAAACAACTATGACCCCACAATCTCCAGCTTGCTTTTATAATGATGAAGAGCTAAACCAACTACTTAAGAAAGTCGTTGTCATCTCTTGGAGCAGATGCAGCATCCAAAATCCAGCCTATGCTGCTGCCCAAGAAAACTGCCAGCCACAATGCCAAAACAAACTAAAATGAACCAAGTGGGAAAATTCACACAGAAATAAGAAAGCAAGAGAAGTGAATGGGGTTGAGAAAAATAAAAAAACAATGGAAAAAGAAGAATAAAAGAGTAAGAATGTCATTGTACTCTGTCTGAAAACTACCCTAACGTACTTATGTACTTCTTGACATACATGTACTGGCTTTGCACTTTAAGAATGCATTAGTTGGATGACAACTGCCCAGGGGTATTGTATTTATGGTAAATGAAAGCATAAGAAAGCATAAGAAAAAAGAACATGTGTTGGAGTTTATTTTTAAAAGCTAAAACAACTAATCTTCAAAAATCTGAGATTTCCTTGTGTTTTTATCTGTTTTTAAACATCTAAACATCTAAATATATTCAACACCCACATTTTTATGTTGACATTTTAACAGATGTTTGTACAAAGCAGAATGGTGCTCCTTTGTTTTCAGAGGCAGACTGGCAGAAATTACAAGTTGATGGAATAGCGTTAGCTTTAAATGATATATATGTATCACCAGATTTTAAAAGGTATGAATGCTTTAGAAATCTTGAGATAATTATTGGAACAAAGATTTTTTTAAAAATTATGATCATTTTAAAATGAACCCTCTCTCTCTTTTAAACAGCAGGATTTCTGTAATACTGTACATGCTTTTATAATTACTTTACTTCAATGTAATACTTTAATGAAGACCAGTTTAATTAAATTAAATTTCTCCCTAGTGGTAACTCAATCAAAATGCATTCTACCCTCATTATGTTATCTGTAGGAGTCCAACATTGTAAGTGCTATAAGAGAAGCTGGTTTTAATGAGAATGGTCATGACGTATTACACTTGAGAGTCAAGTTACAGAAAGTTTAAATGTCATCTAATGAAGAATTATATATTAAGATGAGATGGTAGACATTTCCGTACTAATTGGTTCTGTTTAATATTGTCCTTTAAATTATAGTGTTATTTATTACTTATTTATAACAGGCATTTACTTTGAATGTTATACTGAGTTCAAGTTTCAGTGATTAAACTTTTATAGATAAATATTTGTCTCTTTCTTAATGATTAGGATAGCAATCACTGATGTTTATTCTGAAATGACATTTATCATCACCTCCTGCAGAGCTGTTTAACAATGACACATCAGTAACATATTTACAAGGACTCTAATTTCAGAAAAGGTTTTTTTAGAAATGTGTATAGTATACATCCTGGTAATATTAAATATCTTTGTAAACTGAACATCCATAGCAGACTTTGTAAAATATCCTCTTTCCAGCTGGTAATTTCTAGTTTTAGACAATGAATGTATTTATTAACTATAAAGGTAGGCAAAAGTTAAATCACAGAATGACAGAAAGGGTCAGGTTGGAAGGGGGCACAGCAGGTCATCTGGTCCAACCTCCCTGCTCAAGCAGGGCCATCCTAGAGCACATGGCACAGGGCTGTGTCCAGATGGCTCTTGAGTATGTCCAGTGAGGGAGACTCCACAGCCTCTCTGGACAATCAGTTCCAGTGCTCAGTCACCCTCACAGTAAAGAAGTTTTTCTTCATGTTCAGTTGGAACTTCCTGTGCATCCATTTCTGACCACTGCCTTTTGTCCTATTGCTTGGCACCACTGAGCAGAGCCTGGATCCATCCTCTAACACCTCCCTTGCAGATACTGACAGACATTGATGATCACCTCTCAGACATTTCTTCGTGATGCTGAATAGGCCCAACTCTCTCAGCCTGTCCTTGTAAAAGAGATGGCTCAGTCCCTTAATCATCTTTGTCATCCTAGGCTGGACTCACTCCAGGAGCTCCATGTCTCTCTCACTCCATATGTGGTCTCACTAGAGCTGCGTAGAGGGGGAGGATCACATTCCTTGACCTGCTGGAATGCTCTTCCTGATGCACCCCAGGACACCACTGACCTCTTGGCCACAAGGTCACACTGCTGGCTCATGGACAGCTTGGTGTCCAACAGGACCCCCAGGTTCTTCTCCACAGAGTTGCTTTCCAGCAGGTTGGCCCCAGCCTGTGCTGGTGCCTGGGGTTATTCCCTCCCCAGGTGCAGCACCCTGCATTTGCCTTTGCTGAACTTCAGGTGGTTCCTCTCTGCCCATCTCCCCACCCTGTCAAGGTCCCTCTGAAGGGCTGCACAGCACTCTGGGCTATCAGCCACTCCCAGCTTTGTGTTGTCAGTGAAATTGCTGAGGAGGCATCTGCCCCTTCATACAAGTCACTGATGAGCAAGATAAACATTTAGTGATTCAGAACTAGAATCCTAGAACGTTGGGGAACACTGCTAGTGAAAGGCCTCCAACCAGACCATGTGCCACTGACAACAACCTTCTGGTATCTGCCATTCAATGAGTTCTCAACCCACCTCACTATCCAGTCCACAGCTCCCAGAAGACCAGGGAATGTAAGACCTAAGTAGGGAGTACTCCTTTCCATATCATTCCACGAAATTGGCTACAGTATTTTCAAACTACATCAGTAGGTTTCCCTTGTCAGAAACTTTGCTGCTATCAAGGTATCTCATTAAGTCCAAAAGAACATCTACTGAATATCAAAGTGCACCAGGTCAGATAAGGGCAATTCTGGACAGAAGGAAAATTACTTGCAAAAGATCATCAAGAAATAGACTGTGCTTGGCATAGCTAACTTAAAATCAGCTCAGTATACTTTATAACCACTGAACATCTCTGCACCTATGCTCAATGGGGATAGAACCTGTCCACAAGTGATTCCCTACTGTTAGGGAACAAACTGAAGCAGAATGTTTATTAAAACATCTTCAAAAAATAACTCAAAACTCACCAGCCTCTTACTATTAAACACAAGCAAAACAGAGTATTTCCTGAATCACTAAATAATCACAGAATCACAATAAACCATAGTTGCAACCTTATACACTTTCTGAAATTTAAATGTATCAATATATGTCATATATACACTACCCATATACAACATATATATAACAATATACACATATATCTGTATATATATACACTAGATATAATATATCAAATATATTTTTTAACATTACTGTGGTGTTTAAAGGAACAGTTTTGTATACATATTTCTGTGTAATATGCTTTGGCCTTTCCAGATTTGGTAATTAGCAACATAAGTTTTCAGAATTAATGTTGATTCAGCTACAACTGTGGATGTTTTATAGCTTTGAGAAGTTGGCCTTTGAAAAAAGACACTAACAAACTTCAGATAGACAGCTTTCAAAAATTTCTGCCTCAGCCCAGTGATTAAATACTAGGATAAAAATTACTATGTAATATGAAGTACCTTATTTTAAATGAAAAAAAAAATCTCCTCTGAAGATTTTTAACTATTGTAAGACTTATCAATCTCATTAACTGGTTACTAGATTATTTTATGTGTGATTATGTCAACACACGACTGAATCTAATTCTGACATCAGAAGGACAAAAAATAAAGAATGTGGGCAGGTTTTGAAGAAGCTCTTATTTATGGGAAAAAAAAAAAAAGGAAAAGCAAATTCAGGATTAATTCCAATAGACTTGCCTAGCTTAGACTTGTAGAAATATGTAAAGGCTCAATAAACACCACCTTTTCATTTTAAGTCTTCTTGATTGTTCTTAACGTGCTGGTCAAAGTTGCAGGGGCTTCTGCAGCAGATTCTGTGTTTCACTTATTGACAACGTTCCCATCTTTTTTCATTTTTGCAGTGACAGAATAATGATTTGAGAAATATCAATTGGATTTGACTTCTCTGCTACAGAATTTAAACTGCTGCTGATACACTGCATGCAGACACAATGTTTTCTTCCTTCCTGCATTCCTTTATGGTTAATTTTATTTTTGCATTTTACTTGTTCCAGTCTATTGATCTTTGCATGTTTCCTCTGTTCTTTTGCAATCACAAACTATTTCTTGGTATCTGTTCCCTGATTTTCAACTTATCTCTCAACTGTTTCTTTCTTTCTCACATATTTTCTTTAGTTAGTGGCCCTCAGATGTTATCCACCTTAAAATTCAGATTATCCAAAGACAGGTAAGAAGGTAAGAAAAAATAAATTCTCAGATAACACACACACACACAGAGGACAATCTTTTAACATTAATTTAGAAGTAGCAGATGTAGCTTAGAATATGACAAGAATAGGTAATAATTATTTTCCCAGAATACTTTGCATTAGGAGCCGAAGAATTCCACTTACTTTTGGAGAATATGCACATGTTAATTTACATATCATATGTAAAGTGAGATTTAAACAATAATTTAAAATCTTATTTCAATTTTACAAATTGCAAAAAAATCCAGTGCTAGTATCTTAAAAACATGGAAACAGTATTATATAGTATGCTTTTAGGACTACATATAAAATTAACTTTCTGTTTATAATGTTATTTTCCCAATTGAGACATTATCTTTCAAGTGAGTATATCTAAATTGGTATACTTAGTGTTTATTCCAATCATATTTCAATTATGCTCTTAAGGTAAGTGGAATGGAATACAAATAATTGAGCCATTGCTGAAACTCACTGACTAGCTTAGTAAAGAATCTGATCTCGCGACCTACTAGATACTAACATGCAATACAAAGTAACCAGTTTGCAGATTTAACTGCTGTAAACTACTACATGAGAAACACGCTTCAAATTAATTTGTTTTCAGAAAGCAATTGTAAAGTGAAGGGTGAAGGAAATCATAAAATAACTGCAATGTAATCTTCATACTGACATCTTGAATGCTTTGAAGTCATAGTAAGCCCACTATAATAAAATATAGCTATAATATTTTCCCAGTTGGGGTTATTTTTATTTTTATTTTGTCAATTTGGCATTGTTGCCTAATGCATTGCTGCTTTATTTATCTCTTCTTTTAACATTCTAATAATGGAGATATTCTTTTAAAAAATACCTGGGGAAAAAAAAAGGAGGTATCAGAAGTATTTAGTAAGCACTAATACTACTTAGTATCAGGAATATCTCTTTTCTGCAGTGTGGAATACAGTCCATACTATTGTTTTATAGTCTTTGTGTGGCCGAGGTATGATGACCTACAAAAGCTTCGGTTAGTGCAATTTCTCCAAAAATTTAGATGATGTGTTACTGTTGACATTGTTTATTGAAGTTTCGCTCTGGAATTACCTCTGTGGTGCTGCGTGCAGCCTTTTATCTTTTTTTTTTTTTTTATTACTAAATATGAAACTTTTTGGCTGGAGAATTGTTGTATAGACATTTTCTAGTCTGTTACTAAAAATAAATTTTCAAAAGGAGCTACTAATACTATTGGACTTATCCACAGGACATAATAGCAATACACACTCCAGGTACTGAAAATATTTCTCTCTTGTACAGGCTTCATAAAAGGGATGTATATTTGGTATTTGCCTCTCTACTAAGGCCATAAAACCTCATTCAACAAGAAGCAAAAAGGTGACACTTTTATTATTGCTGTTGAACAACTAGTTGACTCCATGCATTTTTTCCTCATTTTATGTCATTTTCAGGGAAGAAATGAGGCTAACTGTCCATGTGATTTTCTACAGCTTATAACAAGGCTGAAAATGAAAGAATTTTCATGAGAAAAGCAATGGCTCTCCTCAACCTGACAAGATTCTGTACTAAAATACCAAATTCTGCTTCACAATCAGGCCTGTAAAATCTAGTCCGGAGCAGTAACTGCTTAGCACTGCTAACCTTGACCTCTTGTGTAATCTAGTATAACAAGCTGCTTGTGGTAAACATTGTTAACATTGCATTTCCCTTTCACCAGAATAAAAACCTTTAAATCAGACAATAAACTTTTATATCTTTCTGAAATTTAGCATTTACAGAGAGTTGAAAAAAGAATGCTAATGGGATACAAGGCTGCCAGAAACAAAAAAATTGTACACAAGATTCCAAGGACATTCACTAAGGATGATATAAGTACATATATATTTTAAAAGTCTGTGTCTGAAGGTTTATTTTCCAAACAAAAGGTTCTTTGCAGCTAACAAGATTTTTGAAACAACAACGGAAGACAATTAGGACAGAACTATTTTGTCACAAATTGATAAGCAACAATTACACGAAGAAAGCAGAAACATGAAGCCAAAAGATGGATCACAGAAAGCTATCAAGGCACATTGTGTACCACATTATAAGATGTATCATCAAAAGCAAACATTGAAACTGCTGACTTGAATGCAGACAAAAAAAGAATACCTAGCAAAGTAGGCAAAGTGGCCGTCATAGTCCAAAGACACAATTACTCTGACTGATAGCCAGCTACATTTCTTGTCTGGAACACAAACAAGAACAAATCTACTACTACCACAAAAAACTAAAACATTATTGCAGCAGTGGTACTGAAATGCATACCCAGATACCTTTTTCATATTCATTAAGGACTACAGAAATCACATCCTTTCTTCAGATGGTGAATAAATATCACAAGATCTTGTGAAAAATGGATCACAAGAAATTGTGATAAAAAATATCACAAGATCTTTGTAAGTGTAGCTACATTCGAAAAATTTTATTCTGTCAGGAAATTCAGTTCAAGGCTATTAATGCATTAAATATAGTTAAATTGTATGAGAATACGAAAGAAAAAATATAAATAAATACTCTTCATGAACATGTGGAAATAATTAAGGATTTGGAATTTACTTCTCTGATATGCAGACTTTATGAGAGAGTAAGAAGATATGAAGATAGTCACAGGACAGAGTTAGAATTCAGGGAGAATTTCTTCCTTCTTCTGATGCAATTTTATTGTATGATATAAATATGTATTTTTTAAAGCACACAATTATGATTTACAAGTATTTGAAATTCTTACACTCTGTCCTCTTAACAAACTGCTCAACACTTTTTCCACAATGTCTGAAATCTCTTTAGCCAGAGTGCTTCACATTAGACCTGCTAGAAGTAAACTCCCTTTCCTTCCAGTCTTAGAAAAATCTTACCAGCAGTGAACTTGATTATTAGGCATTTTTGAAGGACTGACTGTCTAGAAATTAACATGACTCCTGCCTGATTTCTATGAGAAGCCTTTATGGATGCATTTTTGGGAGGCATTCCTTGACTTTTTACTTAAGATCACTTTTACAGGTATAACTGTTAAGTTTTTCACATTAAAAGAACTTTGATGTCTCCACTTCAAAACGGAAGTTGTTGAGGTACACAGAAGAAATTATTGTGTCCTGTTTCACAAAGGACAGACATCACATTTCTAAAACGGGCCACAGGAAAAACATATACATGAAATGAAAACAAAAATTACTTTGTTTTGTAAAATCATTATGACTCATAGCCATAATAATATATAGATCACAAACAAAAGAAAACAAAAACAGATTAAAAGATGATTGTTGTCAAAAGCCTTTAAAATGTTCAGAGTGTGTTCTTTTGCAGCACTGGTGTAGCTTTTTGCTGTGCTATAATGTTACTATAAATGTGACAAAGAAATTTCTTTTCATGTATTTTCTCAGCAAAACCAGCAAGTTCTTTAAGTGATATGGAATTTGCAAATTGCAATCAAACCAGGAAATATCTCGTAACATTTTTTATACTCTCCAACATGAAAAAAAATTTAGCAAGTATCATAGGAAGAATAGAGAATTCTAGTAAAAAAAATCACAACATCTGTACAATTGATCAGCTTTAAAATCAAGAGTAATATTTCATTGTCTAATCTATGGCAAAAATTACATTTTACAAACCTAAGGAAGTTCGAAGTACTTTGGTACAGCTTTAAAGATTAAATATGCTTAGACAGATTCTGATGATCATTATGCTCAATTAGATTGACAGTGATCACTTTTGCTGTTTTAGGACTTTTCTGCTTTGAGTCAGTCTAACCTCTGGATGCTTTAGTCTAACAGTTATTGCTCAAGTGACTAACAGAGGTAAGAGCAAAAGTCAGCTATATTTTAAGTGTGTAACTTCTTATTTATGGTTTTCTCTCATAGCACTCTCTCTCCAGTTTTACAGCTGGGAACTCTCCCTTTCATGCCAGTGTAATATTTATAACAGACTTGTGTTAATCTCACAGACCTACGACTTCCTTGCAATAGACCATCCAAGTCACGCTGGAAATGACAAATCTCAGGAATTTCAGACACTAGGGGCTGCAAAAGTCAATTTGGGAACTAGCACCACTAACTGCTAAAAACAACAACAACAAAAAAAACCAAACCAAAAGCCTGTCATTACCTATTCCGTCCTATAGGAAAAGGCAGGCTGCAGCATAACATCCCATGGTTCTGGAATGAAGCCACTAATGCTATTGTTAATGGAGCCTCTGGATACACATACATAACATACATGCCACCGTCTGCCTCATTCCAGGAGACACTATTTGCCTTCTAGTATCCTCCTAATAAAATAGGTTTTGCCACACTGTTCCAGACTGCAGTGTATGGGAATAAGTGAAAACACTTATCAAGGCATTTTGATAAGAAAACATGCTAAATATAAAAAGAGAAAGACAGTGACACTCCTGCTTTGTAAAAGGTGAAAATTAAAACAAAACAAACAAACAAAAAAATAGAAGGAAGAAACTGAGAGGTGACACAAGAGGAAAACTGAAGTCCACCAGTCTGATCTCATGACCTGTTGCAAAAATCATGCAAAACTACATGGTACCAGAATTATAAAAGAACTAAGAAAAAATAAACTGATTTTATGCTCAAAATACTTTTCTAATAGTCCATCCTCATCTGGAAGATATGGTTCTTACTATCTGAAAATAAAAAAAATCTATGGTTGATCCAGTAACAGAGTCTTGAAAAAAAGAAAAGGAATACAGAGAAATATATGTAAGCATATTAATTTCAATTCCGGTCTCCTGATGAGGGTAGCTCTCAAACACATCTCAACACACTCGGAGAGACTGAATGCTGATGAATAATACATATATTTTCCAGCTTCAAGTAAATCATTTATCTCTGCAATTACAAGTCAGCAAAACTACTGAATGATTTTTAATGTGTGACTCTTGACATGTTTCTTTCAGGATAAGAGAAGCACATTGAGCTTTTTCTGCAATAAACAATTGCTACTAAGATCAGTTTATTTTGCAACTTTGATAATATTGAAACAAATAATTGGATATTCTTTAATAAAGAATTATTGTAGTTCACACATTTTTACAGAGATTATGTAAAAAAATATTTTCAATTAAATTGCAATGGTGTGCTGGAATAAAAATAAGACAGTGAATTAAATGATAACTTCAGTTTATTTTTTTTCTTTTGATTTTATGTAGAGAAAACAATCTCCCCTAACACCTCACAAGAAAAAGATAACCCAGCTTGTTTTCATTAAAGGGTAGGAAAAGAAATCAAAGTGAATCTGCCTGACTAATACGGATCTTTGCTAAGATTTAAACTGTATCCCCTTTGAGAAAAAAGAAAGACATATTTATCCGTAAAATCACTTTCATATAAATTGGTTTTATTCTATGCATTCACACTATATCCCCCTAAGCATAGCTGATAATCAGATGGTTGTACAGGTTTTGAGGTGATATAAGTGATTTCTGGTTAAAAAATATTCAGTCATTACTCAATCTACATTACATATTTAAAACCTCAGTTTTGTAACAACAACTCACAGCCTTCTAAACTAAAGAAACCCCACTTCAGCCTTGCTAAACAAGCCCAAACTCTAACAGTGGCACAGAAGCAGTAACAAAAAATAAACTTAAAAATTGAAAAATATTAATATTACTATGTCATATAAACTATAGATTCTTGAGTCATACCTGTAACTTCTTAGGAAAAGGTGATTCTTTAGCACACTGGAGGATTTTGAAACCTTTTTATTTTTTTTTTTTTTTTGGTTTGGTTCTTTTTTGGCGGGGTTTGGTTGTTTTTTGTTTTTATTGTTTTGGGGGATTTTCTTTTTGTTTCAGAGGGTTTTTTTAGTTTTTTGTTCGGTTTTTTTGGGGGGATCTTTTGAGAAGTATGAAAGAGAATTTTTTGAAGATAACATTCATCTCAAGAATGTAATATAAGAAATTCCAAAACTGTGGATAAAGCAGCTGTCCTGAAGCAGATAACAGCTACTTTTCCCTTGCAAGCATCCCTTCTCTTTGCTTAATACCTGTAGGGTTGTTTGTTTTTTTTTAATAGACTCCAAAAGATTTTACATATAATAAATTTAAGACCACAATCAGCCTTCTTTATGTCTGCATTTAGTTTGCATTTCACATTATACTAAAGAATAATTATGAATGACTGAAATTGATTTGCTTTCTTTGCTAAGTTGTTGTTTCATACTTTTGAACCACTGCTAAATTACATGCAGGAGGTTTATTAGTATTTGAATACTACATACTAAAACATATTCCAACAGTGTCATATGAGCACAGTGGGATACTGTCATTTCTTGTAAAGTAACTTATCATTTAGCTATGTACATAAGATTTGGTTAGGAAGGTAGGAGTGATCAAATTGAAATTTTAGATAGGTTTCTTTTTGTCTCAAGATCCTAATATATACTTGCATAAAGTGGTATGAGAACTGTTAATCACAACAGAAAATTGCTGGTTAACCTAAACCCCCTCATTTTATAATAACATATTAAGGAAATACACAATCATAATTAATTTAGTCAAAGAGTTGCAAGCAGTCAATAGCCAATATCAATGCAGAAAATACGGTTTTATGATCCTTTATGGTTGTGCAAGACAGGGTTCCAGCTAATATTACAGTGCAGTATGGCATGCAGATATGTCACAGAGATTAACTGCAATTATTTAGAAATAGGTTTTCTAAATTATCCAATGTAAGAAATCAAAGTAAATGCATGTATTATCTAAAATATAACTGTTCTAGAGACCTTAATAGATATAATCCCAAACTCTATATAGGCAGAATTAAACTGACAATGTAGGCTTGCTAAAACTCTGTTACACAATTACAGCTAAAGAACTCATAATTACAGAATTTAGGATGTAAAAATCATATTTTCCTCTACAGATGAATACATATAAGACAAGAGCAGAAATGTAATAATAGTATCAATGTTATCACTGATACAAAGACTGTTCCTAAGGCTAAGAATGATAACAAAACCTTATATTTATGGCCTGCATGTAGAGATGTCATTTAAGATAAAATTAGATAAATATAGCTGCTGTACAGCAGTAATACCCAGAAACAACAGACTACTCAAACTACAGGAAAGCATGCGCATGAATCTGAAAAATGAGAGTCCCAGACTTTATTCTATTCCCAATTACATTAGCAAAGCTGTTTTAAGTGGGCCTAAACTATGCCAGTGTTCTTTGTTTAGTGACTACTGACTACCTGATATCCAGAAATATCTTATGCAAAATAAATCAGTTGCAGTCAAATCTGTTCCGTACAAAATAGCTTATCATAATAAGTAAAATCCATTGGTTATATATATATATATATATATATATATATATATGAAATATAATATTCAACATGTTGAAAAGTTTTGCTAAAGCACTTGTGCTGAAGAGGAAATTCTGCTCTGCTGCAAAAACTCTTGTTTTGGGGGAAAAAAAGAAGTTATTAAAACTATAGGTTCAGAGTAGGCTTCTCTCTGGGTAAGTAACTGTCCTGCTCATCCAGACCACTAGTTTATAAAGGAAATCAGTAAGAATCACACATATACATTTAGCAAAGTAATTTCACCCATAAATTCCATTGATCCATCTCTGTGGTCATCATCTGAACATATCAGAGATGAAGTATTTCAACTCACCTACAGAATCCCATACACTTATAGAATGAATAATTTCAGAATATATCCATACAGTCCAAATGAATGTGAAGTGCAAATCTACTATAGTAAACAAGAGAACTATAATGGAGAGAATTCTAAATGTATAGCAACAATCAATTGTGGGTATTATATGAAACATTTTCCCCTGGTTGACCAAATACACAGTAATTTTTATCTGTAGGTAACATTAAAGACAGGAAAAGGATACAGTGCACATATGTGTCTCCAAGTCATCATACTGACAAAGCAATTAAAAAATTGAAGTAACACTCTGCTTTCAATATAGTTCTTATAAAACATGAATTAAACTAAAATTTTGCATAATAATACTCTGGTTTCAGTTTCAGAAACATTGTACTGCAAATCTGCAAAGACTTTGATGAATACCCTATTAAGATAACAGCCCAGTCAGCTGCAGTATTGTTTATAATCTTAATGGGTTTTAGACAGCAATGAAGGAGCAATAATTTTGCTCCATTTCAAATAATGTAGCATTGAAGGGCATTCAAGGAAACAATTCTATTATTCATTTTTGCATCTCTTGGAGTATGATGATTACACTGCATTTTTTTGTTCCATAAAATAACATTAAAAAAACAGTCCAAAGCAATAACTTTTCTCATTATGTTTACTTACATACAGTACAGTTTCTCAATTTTTTGAGAGTTTAAAGTTATATTTATGTGGACTAACCAAATTACATTTACTAGGTGGTATTTTGAGAATTACTTAACTTTTACCAAGTCTTTATTTCCATTAATTTAATGTAATCAGGACTGAATGAAGGGCTTCTTTCACTGAGAATCTATCTGAATAAAGAATGAAAACATTGGAAGAATACCAGGATTTAGACATAACACTTTCTCCAAAGAAAAAATTCAGCTATCAAACTGTGCAAACTTCTGTTTGAGTGACTTGTCTTTGGTGAAATAATAATATTAGAGAAACTCATAAACTTTTGCAGAACTTGTCTCCAATTTTTCTAAAGGACTAAGAGTTCATAGTTGATGCTATTTTTAAAGGAGTGCATTTTTCAAAGGTGTTTACCTTTTTTAAATAGTGTGTTGATCAGCAACTTGCATATCAGAACAAAGAAATACTTTTAAGAGCACACATGCAATTGCATTAACCTGTTATGTTGGAAGACATTTTTTTTCTGTAGTTTCTCTTTTGTGCTCTGGAATATTTGTTTTATTGAAGCCAACAGGACTTATGTCATTAATGTCAATGCATCAAGAATGTAATTTTTATTCTAACTTTCATGTAATTAGCAACACTTACAACCATGAGCACATAGGGTACATCTGTAAATTTTTGTAGGCACTGGAACCCTGGCCCAACCAAAGCCAATCTTTCAGCCATTCCTGGGGGCAGTACAGGGTAATGTGAGTTCCAAAGTATTACAAACACACAGTCTGCACACAGCTATCTTTTAATAGTATTGTGAGCTCTTTTTCACTGTTGTTCTTACTGCCAAAGCAGTCTTTAAACTTTACTAGTTTAAAAAAAATCAGGGTTGTCCACTGAAGAGTTCCATAACAGATGTAGATTATGATGCAATATAGCATATATGTAATTATTTCTAAATATCACTGTCATTTAGAGCACTTTTACACTAAAAGAAAAACAAATACAATTACAGAGAGTAGGCTGTTAAGCAGATCACTACTTCCACTGAAGTCTGATATAAAAATTTAGCTTTTTAGTTTTCCTCTATAAATGTGGAAAAAGACGAGGAAGTGTCAGACTATTCTCTGTAATACAATAAAGTAGTCACCTGAATATCTAGCAACTGTGGGAAATCTGCAGCTCTTTCATCTGCATGAAGGTGTTAGCTTCTTGTTACCTGTAAGACGATGCTAACTACTGGTCAAGTGGTACTGTTGAGTAAGTTCATAATCCATTTCTCCTGTGGAATACAATACAAGTAGAAAGGCAGCAGTGGGCTCAGGTCATACATCTTCAACTCACTGACACTATTTCCAGGGTCCATGTGAGAGGGAGAGAAACTATGCTTTGAAGGTGCTTAATTTTTTCAGTTTGGTTTTTTTAAGCTCAAAGTACCAACACTTTTGAGTCCAAAACTAACATGAGTTAAACTCTTTTTTCCAGTATGATTTGAAATAATTAATTTTTTGTTTAAAACTCATTTCCTTATTTTTATTTTTCTGTGGATTATTAATTTATAACTCTGGGAGTCAACTCTTATTTAAATAATTTTAGAACAAAATTTTATATTAGCTTAGCTGTGTGGGGGTTTTGTTTCTTGGATTTTTCTTTCCTTTTTTCTTGGAAAATTCTCTTATTACCATTTAATACATTAGCTTGGTCATATTTTCTGCCCTTTCACACTGAAGCAGAATGCCAAGTAAAGAATATTACTTACTGCCAAAGGTTTTCAGAGAGTGTAATTAAAAGTTTGCCTCCATTTTTATATTTAGCTTTTCCTGGCATTTGACTAATTTGGCAGCATATGGTACGTTTGTTTATTACCTTGTGCAAAGTAATTAAAGCAGTACTTTAACAGAGACACACGAGAAATGTGTTCCATTTATATTTGAGGTGAAGGCATTTTTTTTAAATCTACAAAAAAATGAAAAGCATTTTTGAATTTAAATCTTAATGCTGGAGTATCTGGATGGATTTATGTAACTGTATAATGATCCATTCTTTATTAAGAAAGGTATTAGCAGGTATTTTAGTTAGTGTGCCAAAAATGTGGCCCTAAAGAAATAATTCACAAATGCTCTCTGCTAATATGTACTTCAGAGACTGACGAAATATCCTTTGGCACAAAAACTTCCATGTTTTAGATAGTCTCTCTTCTTAGGTAGTTGTTTAGTAATTCAAAGTCCTCAATACTTGCCTTGGGAAACAGATTTATGTCCATGATAGGTAAGTTTCACATTGTCAGAATATTTATTGGTAACATGCTGATAATTAGTGGCCATTTATTTTGGAAACTTAAATCTAATTTTCTGTTAATAATACATTCTCACAGTTGATTAACACTATATGAATGAATGCATACCATTACATATAGCAATATAATTAACAGTCCAGCTTAAATCTCTGTTTTATTAGTACAACACTAGTTTATCATGAAATTTGACCATTCCAGTACCTACTAAAAATAATGTTACTTTCTTTTTAATCTTCAGTATTTGTCGCCCATTTAATTGCCTGCCCAAAAGAAAAGACAGATTTCTACGTCATAAAGTTATAAAAAATTTACATTGTCACTAAAAATGTACCATCTTTTGTATTGTTGTTACTTCTTTTCTTCTCTATGACTTAGTATACAGTGAAAAGCCAGTATATATTTCCAGTAATTTTAGGAGCCAATGTAGATGTTTAGAATCTGATGCACATACTGCCCTTTACCCAGCAAAAATCCCAAAAATTTACAAAAAAAAAAAACCCAAAAAAACCAACCAAAAAAAAAACCCACCAAAAAACCCCCAAAACAAACGAACAAAAAGACCCACCAAAAAAACCCCCAAAAACAAAAACAAAGGAAACCAAATCCCAGAACAATCATATAAAGTATTTACGATGCAACACAACGACAGTGAGATTGGAACCTTGAATGAAGTTAGCTTGATATGAGTAAAATGAATTGTACTAGGATGTACAAAAGATAAATTACTTCCAACACAGGAAGGATGGATTTCTTCATTAACTGTACGAACAAGAGGAGAGAGTGATATTCTACTTTACAAGACAGAACAGACTTAATTTTGATAGTAACTGAAAACCCTTCATCGATTATACACAAACCCACTACTGACACTTTCAATGCACTGAAATAACAGGTTACATGTCAGGAAAGCTCTATCAGGATTTTACTGTTGTCATTCCTCCTGCCACCCCAACAACTTGCCAGGGTAACAAATACAACCTAAAAAAACTCTATTTGCTTGCTCAGATTTCTAGGACAAGTATGTCAGTCATCTTTTAGACTTTTATTACATGATAACAACAAATCTTTTACTACAGTGATGAATGATAGACAAAATTACTTCATGCAAAACTAAACCACATTAATCTACATAAAAGTTGAAGGCATGAAAGTGGAGAAGAACATAGAAACTTTTTGCTTTTGCATGTATCCATACTAGAATGGGATATAATTTCCAGCACACAAGCCTCACCACTGGCTCAAAGTCTGCAGGAAAATTTCAGGTCATTCATAAAAAGTTAAAGTGGTGTCTATACTGGGCTGCTTATTCTGTTTATTTTCCCAGAGCTACCACAGAGTCTCCAGGTGCCCCTGGGTCAGATCCTTAACTCCTTAGATTTTATTTAATAATAAAAATAAGAATATTTGTACATCCTTAGACTACCAAGCGATCTACAGAATACTGGGTGCATAGCTCCACTGAGTCCCAAAAATATTTATTTTTTTGTAACTGTTGCAGTAGAACCTCAAATTGCAAGTATTTTTTATGCTTCTATGCTGCTTATCCCACTACAAGCATTAAATAATAACAGCTAGACTAAATATTGATGTGCTTGTGTGTAGCAACAACTATACTTTTTCAAAGCAGAAGTAGCTGTCTCTCAAGAAAGGAGTGAATCCAAGTAACCAGTACACATTCTTGACTGAAGAGGTGTGTCAGCTCTTCGTGTTCTGAAATATTGGCCTGCATGTGTAAAATCAAACTTGTACATCCTAAGAAAGTGTCACATCTAAGGGAAAAATTTAGTTCTGTTGCTTAAAAAATTAACAAGTCTGTTTACTTACAAACATATGTTCAAATATTCAGGAGTTGATGCAGAGGACTTGCTATGTAAACAGAAGCAGTTCAGGGAGTAGATTTAGATTGCACATTTGCCACAGATCAAAGGTTTTCTAATACTTTTAAAACAGCATTTCTACATAACTCTATTTTACCAAGTTCCTGTGTGTTTTTCCTAGTTCCAAGTGCTTAGTCCTGGGAGCTTTTAAGTAATTTGGAATATGGATCATATATGTCTTCCTAGTAATATCAGCAGTGTGAAAATTTATTTGCTTGCAACGTGACAACTGAGGTCTGGTGTTTATAGCAGTCAAATAATGGAACAGCACAGCAATGCTCACAAATTCCTCCAGTAACAGAAATTCCAAGCTTTTTACTAAAAAATTTCTTCATACCATATGGAAAGCACCATGACAGTGAACCTGGAGAAGTGACTGTGAATAAAAGCACAGAGGACTGAGAGCTAAACATTGAAGAAGCTCAAAAAATGACAAAGGATTCTGAAACTAAATTATGATATATTGGAGGTATACCTTCACCCCCATGAGGTGGTGAAAAAAATACTGCTAAGCAGATATAAATATTTAACCAGAGAATCACAGAATAACTGAGATTGTCAGTGACCTCTGGAAGTCATTACAGTCCAATGCCCCTGTTTGGTGAGGGAAACCTAGGGAAAGTTGCCCAGCACCATGGCCAGGCTGCTTTTGAACATCTCCAAAGACAGAGGTTTCACCACTTTTCTGAACAACTCATTCCAGTTTTCCACATGCATCTGCCTAATTTATTGACTAGGGAGAGATATGTTACCCAGAGCAAAACTCTTGTTATGGCCTGTGAAAACATGGTAATTTGAGTCCTGACATGAATTAGAAAACGAAGGCTAGTGACAGTTTAAGTTGCTACTTGTAATTTCAACTACAGATAAAACCATTGATCAGGTAACTGAAGAACCAAAGAATGAAAGACATAAAGACAGACTGATGATCACTGAGCTAGGCAGTGTGCATATTTAATTATGCAGTTTAAGTCATAAATGCTCAGCAATTTTGATTCTAAGATTCTGAACTTCTAGTCAAAATGACATATGAAACTTAGTGACAACTTTCCTATTTAAGTGACTTTCATTTCAGTTATGAAACTAACTTGAACTTCTTTCTAGTCCCTTGGTTCACTAATTTTGCTTTTTGGTTTCAATAGGTTACTGCTCATACCCAAAAATCATTGTTAAGGTAAAATTGTATTTTTAAAATAGGACATAAAAGGATGAAATTAGCAGTACAAAAGGTAAAACTTTGGAGCCCAAACTATAGCTTGGAGACTTAATACATCAGAGAAAACCTATACTCCAAATTCACATAACTTGGTATATTCCTTTTATGGAAACAAGCATAAGTGTATCTTTCTTCTCAGGTGTTATTACAATGTAGAATGCATGTATTTTGATGTGTTTGATGTCTACCCCATTTTTTATATTGTCAGAAAGGATCCCTGTTTCCTGATTAGCATGTGTTTCAAAGGTATTATTTTGCTTATTCCTACTTGTCATTACACAGCTAAAAACAAAATGGAAGGCACATCAAGAGAAAATGTTTCTGCGTCCCAAAAATCTTGTTTAATATTAAAATGTGAAATTCCATAGTTCTTTATATCTTACTTTGAGAAACTCTGAGGAAAAAAAGTAGTGAAAAATTGATTATGCATTATACAAGACATGAGAAATTATGTTTCTTCAGTGGATGAACATTTTCTTTTTAGGTCAAAAGGCACTGTAGTGGACATTTGCTGAAAAATTCACTTTCGGATCACTCAGCTGTATTCATGTGAGACGTGCACACAGAAATAACCAACTGATGAAACTCTTCCTCCTTTGTAGATTCATCATTTCAGCGTATGCCTTGTATTTCCTTTTACACATAAGCATGGTGTGAATCTGTGATGAAGACTGAGACTCTGATGTAAACAGAACGTAAATATTAAGAACTCATCAAACTGAAGCTACGTTTACCACTCTTATCACCAGAAGCTAATGTCCTGTGCATTGCAGTTACAGCTATCAGGAAAGGATATGGAATATAACTGCAGAAATTGTAAGCAGCACCCTCTGTTCCTAAGGCACAGATAGCAGTCAAACTTACCAAAGTTTAACAAAAAACAATCAAAGTATCTGGCAGTGTCTAAACAAATATAGAGCAAGTTTTAAATACAGATTATGAGCTACTGAAGAAGAAAGTATTTACATGAATAATAAGAAAATACAATTGCGTCTTCAATGGAAGTGTTGCCTTAGTGATTTCTAAGCAGGCACTGGGGTATTTTTAAATGATGCAGAAAATATGCCTTTACGACAGAGTAAAACAAATCTGTGTGTCAAAGAGGAGGTTCAAAACACCTTTACTGAGAAGACAGCTGAAAAATATAATGGGAAAAAAAGCTTTGCCCTCAGCTATTAGTAAAGATGAATTTTTTAATACCTTTGCATTCTTTTTCAGTACAATCAGCTTCAAGACACCAGAATTCACCTCATCTGCCAATTCAAAGGATTCTTTAGGAAAATGTTAAAAGATTTTGTAATAATATTGTAACTACCTAAAAGAAAATGTACGGTTCACCAGTTTCTTTCTCAGATGCCTTCTTTTCCCAAGGCAACTGAGGATCAGGGTATTTATTTCTTACAGACTCTTTTCTAATACAACTGAAAGGCATCCAAAAATCTTAGCCTATGCTTCCTTACTTATGTTTATTAGTTTGCATAATTATGAACATGTATACACACACACACATATGAACAAATGCCCTCTAGCTATCTAACTCTGGCCATTTACTAATTTTGCAAATTAAACACAAATTGTAGCATTCTTATCACTAAAGAAATGGAAGAGTGTCACTCTGGTTTTCATTCACATACTTAAAACTGAACTTTAAATTAACTTTTTCCCATTTTACAATTATGCAATTACAAGTATTGCATTTACAAGTATGCAATTTTCCTCAATGAAACTTGGTAATCTTTAAGGTTCCTTCCAACCAAACTATTTCACGAGTCTATACCCACACATTCCACTGCCCAACTGAGACAAGAATATTTAGGAAAGACCATGCTACCAATATATCCCAGTAGTTTTATTGAAAACCTATTGGGGATACTACCATTCCAATTTGTGGGTTCTTTCAACCACATGCACAGGAACTTATTTTAATTGTATACAATAATGTACCAGCCCAAGGAGATAACTTCGTTTTCAGTAATTGTATTATTTCTATGGGTTTTGGCTTTGTGAGTGTGTTTATGCAACCACACATGCACTTGTGGGTGCAAAATGGCAATAGGGTTATGCATCTCCAGAGCAGCCTGCAGGCAGATCCAGTCTGCAGTACTGCATGAAAATAACTTTGAGCTAAGTGAACTGAAAAGCAATATACCAAGCAGACAGTGACTTCCATATAAACTCCAACAGTACACAGTACTTGCATTGTTTCCCTCCACACAAAACACAGGTAACAATTCAGAAGTGTATGCGTGAAATTCTCGCAATTAGAAACTTCAAGAAGCTGCACAGGAAAGAGTCTTTGAAGACTCTTTGAAGAGTATTTATGAACTAATAGATACTTCTCAAACTGATACAGAACTGAAAAGTTGCCTATTGATGAACTAAGCAACATGGTTTGCCAAGGTACTTATCCTTGACATACACTGTGTCATACAGCATGATAAAGTAAGCTTTACTTGTCTTATGACTCCTATCTATTTAGCACTCACAAAAATAATTTGGTAGCAAAAACTATGGATGACTATGAGTTACAGAATACATGTGTGACCCTCAAAGGATGAGGGTTTTTCAAACCCTCAAATATAGAATTTCATTCCCATAATCATGCTATGAATATTATAGAACCCAGTCCTTTCCTTCTGATTTGATCAAGAAAAAGCTATCAGATAAAGAGCTTGTTATCTGGATTGAGATTTTTGGAATAATATTCTATTTGGCACAGAAATATACCCTAAGGAGCATGCAGTGTACATTCTCTCTTCTGCCAAACTCACAGTATGAGCAGTATTCCCATTCTGGATCTGTGGGATTTGGTTCCTAGTCTGATAGCTAAAAAGTGGTTGTCAAACTATTTCTTTCATGACAGATACAAACTCTTTGCTCTCCTTTGCTTTTTCATAGTATTGCAACTTGCTACTTTAGTCTTTGCTCTTCATTAAATATACATTCTTGCACAGTTTCCACCTGGTTTCAATCCAAGTGCACAAGCATCGAGTACATTTGTCAGAGCAGTGGTGTACACATATTCATAGCAACAACTTGGTTTTCCTTAGTTCTGGTGGCAAAGAGTTCTATGAAAACCAAATTGACATAGAGGGGCATGCAAATATGATTTTTTTTCCTCCTTTCTCTTTTAGTGCGCAGAATATTTTGATTTTCTACAGTTTTGAAATTATACATATAGCAGTCAAATATTATGTAACTACTTCCAAGATCTCACACTGTTCTAATATTGCAGTAAATGTAATACAAATAGATACTGCTGAAAAGCTTGTATGCTCTGTAATTAATCATAAATACAACGACATTTTTTTCAGTGATATTGATGAACATTATTTTGTAAAAACTAAATACATTCCTTAGCTTCTATTTTACTCTCTCCTCCAACATAAAACTGCTTTTTATAGAAAAACTATTATTGATTAGGCTTATACTATTACTATTTTCTGAACATGACAAATTAATCTTACTACTAACTTGAAATATTGACAGGAAGATTAGGTTCCAAAAAAGCTACACAGTAAGGCTTTAAATCCTTATTGGTTACAGCATTCATTAATCAGTGGTAATTTACATTAATATAAAAACATTGATCCTTCTCTGAGGGCCCTCTCTTGTGAGTAATTTCATCCTCCAGCAGACATTATGAGATACATTAAGAACTCGCATTTCAAAAATGAAAATGGCTTGACTGAAAGAGAAATACCCAATTAATGGAAAATTATTTATTTTTTTTAATTGCAGTACATAATTTTATTGCAATTTTCAAGGATTCTCTCATAAATTTCACTGAAGAAAATGCTATAGTTACACTCATGGCAAATAAAGACATCAGATTTCTCATGTGATATATTTCATATACATTATTTTAGAAAATCTTTCTCCTGAATGTGTATTTTCATAGCATTAAAGGTAGAATATCAAACAACTATTTCTCCAAAGGAGTAGCTACAAGAAAGAACTATATCCAGATTAGAACGAAGCTCTTCTTGAAATGACAGAATGAGCCATTTTTACACTAACAGTTAGGCAGGATTACCTCAGTGCTCTTCCCACTTTCATGTAATTCTTATCTTCTAAAAATTATCTGTTAAGAGAATCTGGCAGAAACAAGATGTAAACCTCTCTGATTAATTGGCAGCAGTATTGCCCAAAGTGCTCTCTATAAATTCAAGCTTTCACCTACGCAAAGACAAAAAGATCACCATCTAAAAGCAGAAATAAAACCTCTACCTAATGAGGGAAAGTTAGGACACCTTAAAAACTTTACTGCATACAGACATGGTAACAAGCCAAGACAGAAATGTTGAGTGGTTAAATTAAGAAAAAGATTTTGGTCTATTTACTCGTCTGTCATACAGCTAGTACAATCCTATATAAAACAGAGATAATACTTGTCATTTATGTATCTCAGGTTTTGTATCTGTATAATGTGTTGACCACCACAACACAGGTATGATATTCTACGGGTGAGAAAGGCAAGAAAGAAAAATATCTGATGAAAAATTCTCAACAAGTAAATAAAGTGGACTTGTGACAAAAAAAGCAGGAAAAAAAATGTATTTCACATATGTTCTTCAGATTATGCCTTAGAGCTAGAACATACTCAGTTCCAATTCCTGGAATATGTTCCAGAGTTCTGTTTTTCTGTACATTCCATCTTGCCAGTCTTAATTTAAAAGTACAATCAGCATCTGAAGAAACATTAAAACAGTAACCAAAATCCCTGACTTGAATGCTATTATGTACTATGCAGTTTCCTTAATATTATTTTTGAAGCACATAATACATAAATTACAAATCCTTTTTGCATGCTCAATGTGAGACACTGTTATTCAGATAGTATTATAATCACCAACTGTCATCTGACCAAATAAACTGGAAAACAAGAAAACTGAGAAAAGCTGTCACTGTAACATAAAATACATTATCTGCATTAAGCCTTGCTCAGTAGGAAAGAAAACTAGATTTTGGCAGTTGAAAGACTATGTCAAGTAGGACCAAAGGTGAAATGAGCATCTGACTGTGATCAATGTCACAAAGACCCAGATTACAAAGAAGAAACTATTTCTGTAGTGCATCTAAGATTTTAATACTGACTGGAAGAATAACAAAGTAGTGAGAAGTGAAACCACCAAAAATAATGTCCTGAACTAACATAATCAGGAAACAGCATAAAATCAGGGAATATCATGAAGACCACCAGCAGAAAAATATGGGCAAGACTCTTCTATGGACATATATAAAGCCTGTTTAAATCTGGCCTAACCACAGTTCTGCCTTTTTGTCATAAAGTGAATTTGTATTACATTCTCTTTCTTCTGTGACCAGACATTCCACTCTATATCTCCTTCTGCTATGACAATCTAAAAAACCCCTTTGCTCTCAACATAGGGCTTCTCTTGCTTCTTTCTTTAAGAACAACTGGTAAGTCATTTGAAAGCCCTCCTCTGCCACTAGTGAGGGCAACCTCACTGGTGAGTGGTGGTTATCCTCACTTGGTGATTCACTTTGGCACCTCACTTGGCAAAAAAACTGAGTGGAATCTGACACACTACATAAAAAATCTACTGCCAACTGCAATAACACCACATGCTAAGAGAAGAAAAAAAAATTAAAAAAAGAAGCCAGAAACAAAAAGCTTCCTGACATTTTCTGCACCAAAAGACCATTCTACAAACTGGAACAGAAAGAAGAAACATAGTTTAGTATTTTGAACAAACTTCTGAAACTTAAAGCTGAAATGTGTGAGTGGTTTTAGCTCTTTCTTGCTTAGTTTGCAATCTCTGTAAGGATTACTTTCTGACACACGCACTTTGTACAAGAAATTTAGAAATCTTACTTAATTCAGGCGTATTTTTCAGCTGGCAATAACAACTTTCTAAATAACTTTACTTACATGATTTGACTTTTAGTTTACTACTATTATTTGTACTAATTCAACTGAAGAAAAAAAAAATCACTGTGACTGCATGAAAGCAGCTGAGAAAGTAAAAAGTCCTTACACCAAAAATAAAAAGTTTACTTCTTGGGAAGATGTAATGGAAATATGATTGTCAGTCAGGCTGATGGAAACTCTAAGAATGATCACTGAAAATTTTTAAGAAGATTTTAAGAAGTCAGCAAAAGACTTTTACAAATATGCATATGGTTGGAATACACAAAAATAAAGAACTATTAAGGAATCAACCAAAAGCCTACGAGTGAAGGGGATGGAAGCAATTCTTATCAGAATGGGAGGGTGTCACACAAGTATGGAGACAGTAAGCAAAACTCACTTACCCCCCATTAGTAAATTTATCCCCAAATGATTAAACAAGAAAGTGACTGAATTTGGGTGATTATGGAATAGAAAATCTCTGTTTACTGAATTTATAATAAAAAAAGAAAATACTGACTATATTGTCAATGTAACCATTGAGACAAAATGGACAAAGGAGTATTTCCAATTATTGAATGTTTTCAGACATTGTAAGCTCTCAAAGACACCCTTACTAATAGTAACTAACAAGAAAAGATAAGGGACCAATGGTTTGTCAGTTCTAACTTTTCAGAAAAAGTAGCATCCATATCTTTGTTTCTGTTAGATTCTTATATGCATTATAAATAATTTCATGCAGTTCCATAACATCATGACATAACATAATCTGATCATTTTCTCTACTGACCTCTTGAATAATTTGAATACTTTTGATAAATATTTCACTCTGCTTTCAGGGTCTGCTGTGGTTTTGGTTTCTATATCATATTCATAAATTGCATATCTGCTATGGCTTCTCTATGGAATACTCTTGATTGTTTTACATGAGGTGTGTTAACTACATTTCTCTCTTTTTCCTCAAGTTCATAGAATGTTTTTGCAATCTTTCCTTTTTTGTTTTAGGTATTCAGACCAGTTTTTTCTTTACAGTTGTATTTTCTAAGGAATTTCTAGATGTTTCTGTAAGCTGTACAGTTGCATGTCTTTATTTTTTTCCACTGACTGTAATTGTGTTTTTCTTTATATTCGTTTATTTACTTTCAAAGCTATGTGACTCAATAAGAAAGATAATTTTCAAAGGAAGGAATCCTCAGTGCCCTCTGGTCCTGTCACTGGGAACCCATGAAAAGAGCTTGACTCGGTCTTCTTTGCACCCTCCCTTCAGACATTAACATACACTAATGAGACACCCCCTGAACCAGCTCTTCTCTGGGCTGAATACTCCCAGCAGAAGAAATATAAGAGATAAATAAATAGTATGGGCAGGAAGAGGAATATGAAATTATTATCATCTAATAAAACAACAGCACAGCATGAAGTTGAGAAATTTTAAAAGCAAGCAGTGATTTAAAGACTTTTGCAAAACTGCTACAATATGTTATGGGTGTAAGAAGCATGAAGAGCTTTAAAAGCATAACTGTAGGGAAATTAATGATTATAAAGTCTAAAACTTATCTTGCAGAGTATCTGTACAAGCTAGAGATTACATAGGGGTCTTAAATATCTACATAAAAAATTATCCAGATATAAATAAGGGAAGGTTGATGTTGCCTGTGAACACTTGACTATACAGGGTCTTAGTCTTTGTTATGGTTACATGATCAGATTGATATAGCCTAACATACACTTAGTGGATGTCGTAAGAAAAGTCAAGGTAGGAAGTGGAAAAAAAATGAGAAGAGATATGAATATTGAGCTAACATTTAGTGCATATACTTAAGTAAACCATGTCACAAATCAAATATAGAATGAGTTTTTGGATTAACTGCAGGAAGTGAACTTTACAAGAACTCTATGATTCTCATCACCTGAGGGTGGATGAGCCAGACACAAAGGAATATTGCTTTTTCAGAGCAATTTTTCATGTGACGGTGAATCCTGCTGGTCTTGGTTGTGGTAATGTACTTTTTCAGTTACATCAACCCTTTTACTGGACAATCTCTTGGAACTAAAAAATTTGACATCCTGGTTGGAAGTTACAAACTTCCACATATGGTCAGATAAATTTCCAGCTCTGGATATCTCTCACTGATGTTGGCTGGAAGTGGAAGGGGACACCACAAAGAAAGTAATTCCATTCTTAATAAAGTATTTGTTAAATACTTGCAATTTTGGCCACTGTCTGAGATAAAACATACTAAGTATGTTAAGCAGTATGTTTTATGATAAACAGTACTAAGCTAGAAGAATCATGAGCTTCCTTAGATATTTATTCTTGCATTATATTCTGTTGTCTATGACATACTTTGATTCTTATACAAATGCTCAATTTTTTTTCCCAACACTAAACATAGAAGTTAATACATACTCTCATATGCAGGAAACTATTTTACAGATCACCCACATAATAGGGTGTTTTACAGACTGCCTATAATATAACATTTATTGCTGGTCATGTATGGCAAAGCTAAATTGTTTGATAACTAAAAAGTGTAAGTCTCCAGGCAGCTCTGAGTACATCAAAATTTTAGCACTCAGATACAAAAGTAAACTTGAAATGACCAATTATTGATTGAAATGAAGAACCTATCAAATACTGGAATGTAAGGAATATGAAAGAAAAACTTTGTATTTTTGAGAAACTAACAAAGTATATTATTAATTTCTAAGACGGTATACTAGTATGCCAATAAAGCTCTATCAAAAACAAGGCCTGCTGTTCTACCCACTTATGCAGACTGAAATTGGTCCAGAGTGATTAATTTGAACTAAGTAGAGTATGTACAGTATATGGTTCAGGTATTGACCCAATGCACTCTCAGGCTCCTCAGAGAATGGTAGGTCTAGTGGTTCCAGTGCTGACGTGTGAAATGTTATAACAAACCAGAAATCAATGCAGAGTGCACAGTAAACAGACACAGTCAATGAGCTATTCATTACCTTTTGTAAACCTTCAGTATAATTGGCATATGGTCAATTTATAAACTGTAATCAAATGAGGCTTTATTTAATCTCTTATATAAAACAAGACCAAAAATTTCACGTTTTATGTAGTCTTACAACATGGAACTGGAGACAAAGTTTCATAGGCACCCAAATGCACCCTCCATCAAGAAAAAAAAATATCACATTTGTCTGCTCTGTTCTAACAGGAGCTTTATTAGTAAACACCTCAGTACTGTAGCCAGAAAAGACAGTTTTTGTGTCTGGTACTTTTATTAGATTTTTTTTCTGATCGATAATTAAAACCTAAATCCCAGATGCATTTTTTAAATAAATTGTTGCCTTCAGGACAGCAATTTTTCCTACCAAAAGAGGGCACAGAGGAGGCGCATATTTAATAATTAATGTTTATCCTCATTTAGTTACTGATAAAAACCTTTTTAATCATAAAATTAATTAAAGTTGGTAAATGACAAAGTTAACCTTCTCATTGCAAACTGAAACCAAAAACCAAACCCCATAATCACATTATATGGTACTAAATGTTTGGATAACTCCTAAAAGAAACAGACCCTAAACAGTGACTGCCTTTAGTAGAGAGCACCAATGTAGGATTTGTTTCAAAGTCCTGAATATAAAGAACAAGGAGCAAAATAGAGAGGCTCATACTAGAAAGTTCAAAGGACATTTATTTGTTTTACCATTCACCTATGAGTTCTTTCCCATAAGCAGATGGATTATAGGCATCTTCACAACTTGTCCCTCCTTTTTTTTTCAGTTTGGTTCAGTTCACCATGCTTAGCTTCCAGAATATCAAGGTAAGTTTTCAGTTGTGGGTCCTACACAACCCCTTTTTTCCCCCTTCAGTGCACTTTTGAGTTCTGCATGGTCAGCAGATGTGAAGGATTTAAGCACCTTACAACACAGTTCATGTAAGGGAATGTTTACACAGTTTTTCTAGTGTATTCATTCATACACTGTGCCAAAGGAAACCACAGAGTGTTATCACATTGCAGAGCCTAAGATATCATACTTCATTTCACTGCTGAGTTAATTGCAGCCATCTGGTTTCATGGCTCAGTGCACAAGCAGAATGGACTTCCCTCTGCCTGAAGTACCAGACAAGTGAACTTGAAAATTTCTGTGTGGGTATACCCTTAAAGTGACAGCAAGTGACAGCTTCTCCCCATGTAAGCTCAAGAATAAGAGTGAAAGAGAGGAAATTAAATGTTGTGAAAGGTAAGCCAAAGAAAGCTGAGCAACTTATACAAACCCATTATGGTCATATCTGAATTATACAGATAAAAATATACATACTTGAAATGTATCTGTCTCTGTACAGGTGAAGTAGTTGAATATTTCTTTTGTTATTTGAGTTGAATGCCATGTCAATTTGCTCTGATACTGTACTACAGATAATTATATCCCAGCATTGTTCGACAAATCAGAAGAGAAACATAATGTGAGATGAGAGTAACCTAAGCCATAGTGTGTATACAGTAGCTCTAAAGAAAGGTTTAGAAAACCCAACTGCCTACACAGATAGTTTCAAACTTTTTTAACTACATTATTTGTATATCTACACAAAATTAATATTCAATAATACAAAAAAATTACTTCAGTCGGCTACTGCTGGTATCACCTCAGAGTCAATATATGATGTGCCAGTGCTATGTTGATGAAGACTGTTAACTATGTTATAAAACAAAGATCTAATTTAATTACTGACTGTTAGATTTAGAAAATTTGTTTATTACATTGTTATATTTAGTTAATAAATGGACTAATCTGCCTCTTACAGTCATTCACTCTATGCTTACTTATTTGCCTATCAGTTCCAGTAATTGTTACTAGCTTTCTAATTTTTAAGAAATAAAACATTTGGATGCACTTCCAGGTTATACAAACTGCAAATTAACATGCTTCTCATAAAGAAATACATAACACATTTTTTATTACAGCTTTATTAGTGCTTTGAGCAATATTTAGTTCAGCAGTTCTTAAGTAGGAAATAAAAAGAGCACTAAATGGTGGAATATCTTCTCAAAAAGATTTAGGATTCATCAATGAGTCTTGCTGAATCAGTCAAGGAAGCATTTTTTCCCTAGCCAATCTACTCATCTGAACTGTTACTTTCTGAAAGCAACTGGAAAACCTGAATATAATTTCATTATTTACTAGTATGTTCAGCAAAAAATCAGAAGAGATACATGTTTTATACATTTCTTTTTTTATTTTCTTAGTGACTTGGAAACATAACAGAGACCCCACAGAAAATTTCCCTTTCAAGGAAAGGCTCACAGAACTAAGGACTGGCTGGATGGCCAGACCCAGAAAGAGTTGGTGAATGGTGCCACATCAGTTGCCATCCAGTCACTAGGGGTGTCCCCCAGGGCTCAGTACTGGAGCCAGTCCTGCTTAGTATCTTTTTCACTGAACTGGACGAAGGGATGGAGCAAACTCTTGGTAAATTTGCAGATGACACTGAACTGGATGGGAGTGTTGATCTGCTGGAGTGTAGAAAGCCTCTACAGAGGGATCTCGACAGGCTGGACCAATGGGCCAAGGCCAACAAGGCCAGGTGGCAGGTCCTGCCCTTGGGTCACAACAACCCCATGCATCAGTACAGCCTTGGGGCAGAACGGCTGGAAAGCGACTCATCAGAAAAGTCCCTGAAGGTGCTGGCTGACAGAAGCTTAACAGGAGCCAGCTATGTCTCCAAGGGGCTAAAGAGGTCAATGGCATCCTGGCCTGCATCAGGAATAGTGTAGCCAGCAGGACCAGGGCAGTGATCATCCCTCTGTATTGGCACTGGTTAGGGAATAGAGTGGCTGTGTGCTGCTTAGCTGTCAGGTGGGGATGTTATTAATATCTTACCCTGTTATTAATATCTTACAGAGATCCATACTCCTTTCTTATATGCCTTACTTTTTCTTTCCTAACCACCTGCTGTTGTAATAAAAACTCAACTCTGATGTACTCTCCACCCTAGATTTATCATTAAATAGCACACAAAATATTCCTCAATACCAGATGCTGAAGTCAAACTAGGAGTGTGTCCAACACATGAGCACAGGAATAGGCAGTTAAGGTCGAGAACCTGAGGGTTGCTGAAGACTCTGGCAATGCCAAAATCCTCTGAAACTATAATACCTCTTTGAAGGGGTTCAAGGATTTTTATCTTCTGATGAAGGTAAGTTCAGCTGCTGAAATAACAATTTGAAGAAATATAGGTATATTTTACTTAATATTGCTGGGTCGTGAATAATAGTCTGATAGTCTACGACTAAGTGAAGGAAAGCAGACAAGACAACGTAAAATGAAAAAAATTTCCTATAATGAATGTAAATATGGAAAATGCCATGCCATCACACAGAAACAGAAAAGTTTGAAAAAAGACAGTTTTGATGTAGCACACATATGCTCTAAGAACAGTTGCACACTGTTTGGATTGATACTGACATGGTACTACCTATGTCTTCAGAAGAAACAGACGGCTATCAATTATTATTCTGACTATCCAGACACATTTTTAGGGAATACAACGTAGCTATTGTAAAAAGACCTATCTTTTATTGGATATGTTAATGACATAACTACACCACAGCTTTTATCCTTATTCACTGACCTTTCTTTTCAAGAAAGTGTGAGTTTATTCTATGTTTCAATCCAATAGTTTTGTGGAAATGGTATCAAAAGGATTTAAACAATGATGAAAAATATGAATTATCAAACTTAGGGATGAAACTTGAATCCTATTTGATAATATCAATTCACAGGATGAGGCATTTAAAAACAGAAGCATTGCTTGTTGAAACACGGTGTTTACAATCAAGTTATCTGACTAGGTCTCCATTAATGCTGATTCTATCACTATCAGAAACCTTTTAGACAACAAGAAGAAAACAGAAAAAAGGAAATCTTAGTTACAATGCTGCATGGATAAACCTTTCACCAGAGCAAAAAAAAAAAAAAAAAAGGCACGAATTTAAATTTAAAAGTTTGGACACAAAAGATAACAGTACCTCCTGAAGGTCCATCTCACTATTGCAAAGTGATGACACGATAAAGAGAAAAATATAGGACAATATTAGATCTCTGCTCCATTTCCCCACAAAAGGTAGCCTGGTAAGCCAGTAAATATAGTGTCACCATCCCTTGTAACAAGCCACAGGTTTTGAGTTGAAAGAACAATTGAAGTTTCCAAAACAACCACAATTAAAGTTATGAAATGCTAATTACTCCTATAATCAGCTCTCTTCCCTCTGCCTGCCTCTCTAAGCCACAAACCTCAGGACCAAAAAAAGTAGCGGAAGCATTAGCATAACACAAAGATACTGGAAAGATACCAGAAAATAGTTTTAAATGGCATTGCTAGAAAGAAGCTGTAAAAACTGAGTAATTTGTATTATAAGAATCTAGAATCTTTGTAAGTGGGCTAATAATTCTCTGTTCAGATTGCTAAGACTGCAATTAGGCTAAACTCTCTTGGTTTCACATGTAAGGCTCACTTCTTTGATGCAAATTGTATTGCAACTGCTTCTAGGATATAATTTGGATGCAAAAATTGGTAACTTTTCAGGGAAAAAATGTTCAATTTACATAGCTCAAATCAGGATTTAATTAGCTTTCTGATTTATTTATGAGAAATAATTAACTAACAATCAATGAATTTTGCATTCATTATTAACCCTAAAACAGATAAAGTACAGTACTAGACATTCACAAAACGTTGATAAATACCTTCTAATTTCTAAACCCCTTCTCTACCCAATCCCACAAAGGTCTAAGGGCACTCACACCCGCAGAATTACAGGAACACAGACTTAGAAGCACAACATTCTCCCCTGGGAGGGGTGGTTACCCTATTGACACAAACCTTGTGTGAGAGAGAGAAGAGCTCTAGCTTTGTGTGAAGCTGTGCCTCTCCCTACAGGTTGCTAATCCACATGTCAGTGCGAAAGCACCCACGGAGGACACATGACACACCCAAGGTGTGAGTCCCTACTGCTGCATCTCATAGTGTCATGACTGAAGACTTGCAGCAGGAAGGAGGTTTAGCTGCCACTGTTCCACTGCAAGGTATCTCCCCACATGCCAAAGGCTTCCTTTTTACATATTTCTTTTAAAGTTGACTCCTTTATTACAGAAATCTCTCAGAGTTCCCTGGTTAACATTTAAGCAAACACCCCCTCAAACAGTTTTGGGTGTTCCCCTTCACACACACTGCTCAACACCCACATCCTTGTCTTAACTTCTGTTGTTGTCAAGGGTGGGCTGAACTGGCATCCCTACAGTAACAGATTAGTGGATGGTGTAGGCAATTTAAGACTTAAAATTTAGTGCAAAAAGAAAGTGAAAAGAACTCAAGCACATACAGAAGAGGTCATAGGAAAAGTAGTGAAATAAACAGTATCAGAGGAGCTTAACAGAGATGTACAAAGAGTAGAAGACCACTCAAGCTAAAAAACATTAGACGTATCAGAGACTGAAGTGACAAAGGAGGCCTAAAGGCTGACAAACACTGTTGAATGATGCATTTTATTGTAAGTTACTTTGGGAGTCTTAATTACTCTAAGTTACTCAACATCTTGTTGAAGTCTAGTTAAATAGAATGCTTTTTGGTAGACTCTGAATTTGAGTATGAAATTATCTTAGCACCAGAGGAAACAATCTCCTTTTGCTCAGAATTTATTTAACCTATTTGTCCTTGTGCACAGGATTCTGTATAATTGTAAAATCAAGTTATATTAACAATTATCTGAAACTGCTATAACTTTATTAATTTTATTTCTTAGAATAGCCATTGATCCTGAAAGGTAGATTGGCCAGTATTACAATTACCACAAAAAAGACTCAGTTACAGGGAGTGTACTAAACTAAGAAAACTGAATCAAAAACTTAAGCTAAGGTATTCAGATATAAATCACATTTTGTTTATGTTCTTGCTCATGAAGTTGGCTGATGATAGCCTTCTTCACAAACTTGAAGACATTCAGAAATTTAAACTATTCAATACTACTAGTTTTAAACTGGAAAATCTTCAGTAGAGCTAGATAAATAATGAATTTCTTGACTAAATGCTCCTATTTGGCTTTTTGATTCAGGTGCTTTGAACTCCCGTTGAATTTCTTTGAAAAACTTGATGTGGCTATAAAACAGTTTTCTGAAGTATAAAGAAATAATCATTATTTTGGTTCTACTTTCAGTTTGAAATGCTGTCTAAGGTACAGATAAAGTGTATTTTTTTCACAGGAAAATACTTTCTGGTGAACATCTGTATCAAAGTTCTGTAAAACGTTTCAGAGAAATGAAATAAAGCAAGTCATAACTTCACAACAAAGTCATGTCAACAGACTTTAAAAGTAAATAATAATACAAAGTTATGCTATTTGATTGCAAAATGCAACTTCTGTGAAACAAAACATAACTTCTATTGTGAGTTCAACATGTAGCCAAAAGCATGAGCCTGGAAGATCTCTTTAAGGTCTGAATTCGTATCAGACAAAAGAAGTAATTACATATATCTTTCAACACCAAAGATTTGGTTCTGCAGAATTCATTGCTCTCTGCTAGGTTATGCTACATTCATCCACCATACCCAGCTAGTAATAAATGGGTGTGACCATGCTTAATACATGGAATTCAGAAATTAAAGTGATTAGTCAGGGATTTAAACAATGGGGAACTACATACTTGAGAAAATACTTCTTCAGAAATTCTGTTTGTTGTCTTCAGTTTCATGACTTAAATGATCCTTATTTTCTTAGAAAAAGAATAATATATTAAATGCATTTTATTTGTGCATATTATCAATCAGCTTAACTTAAGCAGCATAATTGATTCCGTAAGTAGTTAAACCACATTAAAGGGAAGTTGTTATCTTTCTGATTCACATCCAAAAGCAAAAACTCCTAAAGCCTTGGTACTAGCATAAGCATATTAAAATGGGCTAGCAATATGGATGCATGTGCATATATATTCAACTTTTAGAAATTTATTAAGGTCTAAAATTATTTTAAGTTTATGAAGCAGGATAAAGTCCACATTATCTTCCCTGCTGAATAGTATTAAAAATAGCAATAATTTCCTTAGCATCGATTTTAAGTTGCAAATATACATTCACTCAGTCTGAAATGAAATCTTGCTCTATAACCACAGCATAGAACTTGAGAATTCATTTTACTGGTTTTCCAGTTTAATTGCAAACCCTTTTTATTTTCACACGTGTGTGTATATATGTGTGTGTATAGATGTATGAATGGGTATGTGCTGGTTTCAGCACTAAGAAATTTGTCTTTACATAATGACTCAAAACAATAGAAAGAAACTGAGAATTCTACATAAATAAATGATAAATTTATTCCAAACAGCCAGAAGCAGTTTGACAGACTAGATAATCTGTAACTATATTATTTTCATACCAAATGCCAGACATCTGGATACAAGATGTTCTTGAAGATATTCATTTATGAAAAAATAGACGACAATTTCAAGAAGACAAAGTGCAATATTTTCCGAAGTACCTAAATAAGTTGCAATCTACTGGCCCTAGACTCTGACCCTGTAGCTCATTATACCTACATGTCTGTACACTACAGCAGAAACTGTGGCCCCTTATGTACTACCTTGATAAGTAGCCTGTATGCAACCTTTTGCCTGCAGTGAGGTGCCAAGTTGCTCAGAGTTTCAGCCCATGTTGAAGCTGACAAGTGTTGCTAAAGGTATGATGGCTTTTGAGAAAAATACCTCACAGGCTTAAGTAACACAAGTAAGGTTCCGGGCAGAAGGCTCAACTCCCCAGATACAGATGGTGAGCAAAAAAACTGAGGGGGTGTGACTGGCATATACCCTCTGAGTACACTCTAGGTGCATACATACTTCAGAAATAAATGTTCTGATTAGTGTGAAGAGGAAAAACTGAGAAGTTTTGCTCGGATACCCCAGACTTTAATCAGAAAAAAACGTTATGCAGAAATTACAGAAATTATGTAAGTTTCAACCAAAGTTCAATCAAGGTATCTGAGACAGAAAAGACAGCTCATCCGAGATGAGAGAAAGCTTAATTCTATGCACTAATGACAAAGGAACGCCTTTAAAATCCTAGAGGCCTAACTTCAAAGCTCATTTTTTCATAATGTGACCCAGCATATTATGTCTTATATTTTCTTCTATTCTCAAACACAGAATCAAAGAATCATAGATGGTTTGGGGTAGAGGGGACCCTGAAGATCCTCCAGTTCCAACCTGACATGGGCAGGGACACCTTCACTAGACCAGTTATGCCTCTCCAGCCTGGCTTTGAACACTTCCAGGTATGGGGCATCCACTTTTCTGAGCAACTTGTTCCAGTGCCTCACCATCCCAAAAGTTTAGAGTTTCTTCTTAATATCTAATTCAAATCTTTCTAATCCTTTATTTCTTTCAGTTTAAAGCAATTCCCCCTTGTCCTATCAAAGAATCACAGAATTATTGATATTGGAAAAGACCTCCAAGATCATCTAGTCCAGCCTTATAAACTAAATCACAGAACCAAGTGTCATGTCCAGTCATTTCTGAAACACCTCCAGGGGTTGTGACTCCTGGGCAGGCTGTTACAGTGCTTGGCCACCCTTTCCGTGAAGAATTATTAATTATAATTCTATTATAATTATAAATTATAATAGAAAATTATAAACATGGCACTATAAATTCCTTACATGATGAATGCATAATATGTCTTGATGGTGTAATGTTTTAAGAAATCCATAAAATTAACACAAAAGTGAACCTACATGAAGTTGGCACATTTGGCAAAGTAAACTCTTTAAAAACATATTTATAGGACACAAATAAGAATACTTGTAATAGTTACAGACTCTTTAGAATAATCAGAATTCTTTTGTGGGGGTATTTTTTGTGCTATTAAAAGGTTTATTCACCATAAATTATATGCTTTTGACACAGTATCTGAAATAATCCACCTGTCTAGAAGTGTGAATTCACTTTTGAAGTTTTTCTGCTTTCTGCTGAAATGGGCTTTATATTTCAAAATCTCAGATTTCAAAATCATACATAGATTTTTGCTCTGTTTATTTAATGCAGTAGCATGAAAATCAATACTTAACTGTGATGTAACTAAAAAAACCCCAAATCTGCTTTGTGTCCTACCAAATAACTTCCTGCAGGCATCTGGACTGAAGCTGAGTTACCAGAAACGTATCAGAAATATGATTCCTTTCATTGTAACATTTATACTTTATAAATACTAGCATGAATATACACTTACAGAGCAACGCCAACGTTAAGGAATTTTACAACAAAATAAACATAAAAATTAAGCACCGCTAAGAAGCTGACTGATCTTTCAGTTCTCACTACAAATGGATAGAAGCAGAACAGAATAGATCTAGAGCAACTACTCTATGTAAGTCAGACAAAGAAATAGCTTGAGCTGGAATAAAGCACACATGCACACAGACATACACACCAAGACTGAAGATCCTGTGGTATTTTATAAAATGTTTTAATAGATGCCTCTGTGAAGAGAAGAAAAGTAAGTTTAAATGCTCCAGTGGTTCTCTAATGACTAAAAGCCACATCATATCCTTGCTAAAATACACAGAGCACATGATTTTTTTTTTTTAAAGTTTTGAATTTCAGGATGGATAAGTATTATTTATTACTCTCCTGAAGTAGATCTTTATTTATTGTACATTCTACTGGTATTTTATAGCCAGAATTTTCTAAAACAAGCGTAAGAAAGTTCATTAGAGTGCTATGTGCTGATTAAGGTCATTAAAGGGACATAGTGATAAAGTCACCTACATGGCAATACAAAACCAAGAAATCACCGTATTTTTAATGCAAGCTCCCCCTCACAGCTGAAATAGAATGTTTCATTGCTAACCCAAGAAAGAAAATGAAGGTCAATATTTTAAATTCAAATCATATTCTTAGCTTAAAATTTAATATACAGATAGAGGTCCTACTTAATAAAAGCTGAAATCCAGTGATCTCTTTCCAGTAAACACAATGCACGTAGGGTACAGGGAAAAAAAAATACCTGAGTCACAGTAAGATTTCTAAGATAATTTCCCAAAGAGTTTCAAAAGACTGGCAAGGTTAAAGCTGAGCTGCTTAAATTGTCCCAAGACTCCTGAGCAAATTTCTGCCTTTCCAGGAGAAAGCAGAAACTCCATTGTAAACAGTCATATCTGTGAACTGTTTTCAATTTTGAGTCCTCAAGTACCAGCACTGAACAATTGCCTTTTGAGAACAGGATTAATAACATGTGATACCAGAACACTTAATGTTAGCTCCAATTACGTGCAAGATGCAAATGTATTGAAGAAAAGAAATGTAATAAGGTCCTGGTTCCTTCACACTAGGGAGCATTTCCAAATCTTTTACAAAAACATTTCAACTCTTTCATAGCACTCAGCAGCATTTGTTCACCTGAACAAATGAATGATCAGTGATATGCTATGAATTTTATCAGTAGGTGCCCATGGCTGGGAAAATGATTACTACTGAGCTCTACAGCCATCTCCTCATTGGCACAGTTTGTAGTAGTAAAGATTTAATAAGTACTACTATTTCTTTTATTACTTCGTATGTTCAGGGTATATACAGTGCATTTTATATTTTGGGTTTTAATTTCTGAGAAAGTACCATGCAACATGAGAGCAACTAGCGTCAACAGAAGGTTCACTGTAAAAAAATAAAACCATCTAAAGTTAAGTAATGTAAAAAAGCAAATGCTGTACAGTTCAATTTCGTTAACTAAATTTGGGAGTATGGTTTTGCATTTAATTTTCCTGTTTCTCTGTTCTTTACTTGTGAAATAGACTATCCCTTACCCTCAGAAGTAATGAGTTTATTAATGTTTATGTTTATTACAGAGTTATTAATGTTCATGGAGTACTTCAGCACTTGCATGACAACAGCCACACTTTTCCTATTAAGGAATTAACCATTTTGTATTCAGAGCATTCGTTACATAACACACAATAAATATGACATGTTGACACCGTGTAAGCAGTGAAGGAAAGGAAAAACTGAATAATGAGTACTTTTTCCTGAAGTAATCATTGTCATTTTATACATAAATATAGTTGTGTACCTGTTAATTAAAAAAGAAAAAAAGAGGGATTGCATTTAAAAACTGCTCTAATGCATACGCACAGGGCAGCTGAAATAAGCTGAAATAAGAAATGCTAATTCTAGCAATTTCACAGCCTGGCTAAATTCATTTTAGTAAAGACATCTATATAGACGGTAGTAATATTTGTGAAGACATCTTTGATAAGCAGGCAGCACATTCTAACTGTGAGAACAACCAGTGGTAAACCTTGGCAAAGACTGTTTCAAATTATACTAACACTAACAAAGCTTTATGTTTCCCTGCTGTACAATATTGCCCACATAAGGAATGAATCTCTTTAGAAATCTCTGTGTGAATCATATAATCATGGCTGTCACTTAGTAACTCCAATAATTTCTTACAATATTTAAAGAGAATAAAGTATCTAATAGATCACATAATGGCAATCATCAATAAGTACTGATTTTCTTCCCTTTAATCATTGAAAGGAGCTGTGTGAGTGCTACTAAAAATATTGGTATTAATCACAGAAAATGAATTTCCAAAAGTTTCTTTTGGAAAGAAACTTGTAGGAGAAGTGGTCTCCTACAAGGCTTAAAGGAAAAGAATTTCTGACTTTTGGAATGGAGACAGATCTCTCTCTTGCATAGCTGTGGTATTCTCCAGAGATAAATGGCCTAGAAATGTGGAATCCTACAGCAGAAAAAGCAGAAACCCAAATTTTCTTAGCTCATGAATTATAATGTTCCTTTTTTCATTGCTTCTCATACTATACTTTATTGCTACCAGTGGTCTTGCAACATTCTGGTTTTATAAATTCTAGCATTACTGTCGAAACTAGCTCTGTGGCAAAAACCATGAATGGACCAAAACTTGGCCTTGCGTAAGAAAAGCATTCTTATTGTTCAGATTGGTAACAGTAATTAAGGACACTGATCCGCTCAGGTTCCAAAATGCAGATGAAACACTGAGTATTCTCGCCTAAGGTCTACCTAATGGATTTGTTTCAGAGTCCCATTTCCTGAGATTCTTCATCCTGTGTGGGCTGATCCTGTGGGACTGAACTATTAAGGCCATGACAGGATGAATGCTCAGTCTAATCAATATGGACATACTGACTGGTTTTTGTATGCATGCAAGTAATGCAGCTTAAAAATAAGAGGCAATTGAAAAAAAAATAGATTCCTACTCAATAGCAACACATATATTATATCTATTTCTGAAAAAGGTATAAAATATCTTTATCTATCTGTATTTTCTAACATCGCAATTTTCCAACAAATGAAAAATATTTGGCATTTCTTTTCTGAACAATTTTTAATAATTATGACTTGGAAAGGACTATTTGCAAGTTCCACAGTGAAAATTAGGACAAGGTTTTAATACAAAATATTATTCTTTTCAGGACTCCATGTAAATTAACTACATCCTTATTATCACCACTAACAAAAGACAAAAGGTTTAATTTTAAATGAGCATACAGAGCAAAATTAAGCTGGTATTTAACTATGTTCCAATGAATAGGTAATAAAAAATAGAAGTCTGCCTATTCTTCTAATTACTGTTAAATCACACATTTTCTTGCTTTTCTCTTCGCCATTATCACACTAAAATCTTACATATTGTAGTTAGAGTGGTAAGTAGCTTTATTTCAAAGAAGTGCTATGAGCCTCTTATGATTTGTTTAGCTAAGCACTCCCAAACCTATATAGAAGAGCACATAAACCACAACTCTGACAAAGCAGTCAGTGAACTCTGAATAAACTTCCTTAATTATTATCTTCTAACCATAGAACATTATCACCTAACACTGAGAACAAAGAATGTTTAAAAAGCTATACAATTAAACAAATCAAATAACTGTCAGTTAAAAAGACCATAATCCCTTATACATATGATGATAATTTGATCTTTCTGATAATATTGTCATTCACACCTCTTTACACTTTTCTAGATAAAGCTTTTATTAACCTAATTATGTAAAATTGCATAAAATAAAAACTCAAATATTCTATTCATTGTTTCATTGATCCTATCAATTATTTTCCATAAATGTATATGCACATATATGCACACTTCCTGGTTTTGTATTAAACTGAATCCCTTTTGTAGTTCTAGCATTTAGTAAACTTTTCAACGATTATGTGAACCATAATTGTACTTTTACACCATCACTTCAACTGTGCTGCTAATCATAAAGGTATTTTTATTTAAGTATTTATTCTTTACTTTTATCTATGCGTGAGCTATTTTGACTTAATGCAATCCTCTGAGACTAAAAATGAAATCAAATGCCACCTTGGTAGCAAAAATATTTTACACTGAATAACTATCTAACTGAAAAGATGCAGTATATTAACATTTTGACAAAATATTTTTATTTGCAATTAAATAAAACTATCAAATTTGAAAGAATCATTGTTTAATCATTCATACTTAGAGAAATCTAGATAATATAATAGCTATATATCTTGGGTTCATGATATATACCATATGAATATATAAGCTCTACAGTCACATGTCTTAAGTACAGGGCACATTATCTAATACACAGGAGTAAAGTTCAGATACTCAAATACAGCTGGAGGGATTAGGGGAAGGATTGAGTAATAACAAAATCACATATCAAATTCTCCCTCTAGTGTTTTTGTGATTCTACTGTTAGCAACAAAATCTAGCAGTGTTTCTGAAACATGTATTAATTTCCTGCAGGACTTAGCTGTATGCTTAAAGATAAGCTCACATTTAAGTGTTTTAGTCAGTGAAATAAAGGGTAAAGAGAAATTAAAAGCACTTTTTCAGAAGAAGAAATTAAAACTAAAAAACTAACTAAAACTGTACTGTAAAATCATTTTACAATGACAATCACAGAAAATTAATTGCCCATAAATTGCATCACCTCTCAGACCCATGAGTGAATTCTTTGGTATTCCAGAGTGTCTGAAATGACAGTAGACACCTAACTTCAAACAGCTGAAGACACTGGATTTTTTTGTTCCACTGACATCAGTAAAAAAAGAGCTACGGCCAAGTGACTGTTCACTCAGCCACTGCTCAGATTTTGCCTAAGGCAGCTCACACTGACATGAGCTGGAAGCACTGCCATTAGGTCACACTGAGAGTACCATGTAGGCAGGACAGGTGGTCTGAAAGAGCTAAAAAGCCATAATGCAGCCATTATCACCTGCAGATTGCTGTCACCTGCAGCCATCATCTTTGCATATTTATTGTCTGGCAGTTTCCTCTGAATCTACTAACTTCCAGCTATGTTACAGACCAAATTTCAAAGCTGAAAGGTATCAAATAATGAGTTACTCAAAAAGGTTTTTCTTAAGAAGTGGATCTAAAAGCAGCTGGACTGCTGAGTATTTCCTGCTTCCCACTGTGAGGGGGTGCCTGCATCATGACAAAGGAGGATGAATCAGCACTCTCACTGTCAGCTAGGTACCTAATTTTTCCTCACACGTGCATGAATTAAGAGTTATGGGTTATAAGTTACAAAGCCTCATGAATTAAGTGGTAAGTGAATTCATGGGAGAGACTAGTCTGGGCAAAGGGAATTGAGCCATTGTTTGCTCTTGTTGTATTTCTTAATGAGCTCATAAAGAAAAGCCTAAATCACAGAGTACATTGTCCTGTAAATTAGAGATTCCAACAGACTCTGACACGATGGTTGCAGAAACACGTCTCCCAAGTGGATAAGTTACCAGTATGCATCTCAGCAGTGGACAATAGCACGTAGAGCTGTACCTATAAAACACTGAAGAATGAGTAAGCATAACTTACTGCAAAGGTCCATTAAAGAACTAAGGGCCAGGCTCAGCAATGGACAGAATTAAGGACGGGGGCCCCACAAAACTATGGGAAAAGTGTGCCATGCTTGTCCCTCTGGGGATGAACAACCCACTCATCTACCTTATTTGCTCACCATTAGGTGTCTATACCCATGATGCAGCTTATGAGAATCAGGAGGGCATGTGAAAGACACAGCAACAGAAAGATCCTACACATTTTCTATAAATAGCCCACAGGTGCTTATCTGATGCACAGAAGAACATGCCAGCTGCTAGGAGAACGTGACAAGACAGCAGCAAGATGTGTCAATGACTATATCCACTATGCACGCTCTACAGCCAGGAGCACCTATTTAGCCTCTGGCTGAAATGAATTCTCATCTTTCTCTAATTCCAAAAGCCAACTTCCGTGAACAAAAATTTTTTCAGAGATGTATAAAACCTTCCTGTTGCAGGAAAGTTAAATTAGTATTTCAGTATACCACTGGAGCTGAGGTATATGAATTCATCTTGCAGAAATAGGTTTATAAATTGGTAAGGTCTTGCCCCCCACTCACAACTTTAGAATAATGATACACAGTGCAGATTTTTCTAGAGAGCATTCAAATAAACTCCCATCTTCACAGAACTGAGAAAATAATCTCTCATTCATGTAACAATGTTAGCACTATTGCTAAACATAGTGGTATTTGTGATAAGACTAGACCCTTACAGACATAATGATACCAAAATTAACTTCTCTTTAAAAATACTTGCTAGCATGGTTCAAGTGTACCTCTTCTTCTGAATAGCAGAAGGCAAATTAAAATTTCTGTAAGCTAAAGACACTCTGTACCTCTTAGACACACAAATCTACATGTATATAGTATACACACACATACCTATACATAATAGGCTAAATTGCAAGATTAAAATAAATTTAGAGTGGCCTCATGATTTCTGAATGTTTCACATTGGTTACACTGTATTTCTCGTAGTGTTATTTTCAGCTCATTTCTAAGATTTATTCAGGAAGCACAGTTATTTTAGGTACCATCTTTCTTTCAAAGGAGCTTACCAACAATAACTCTGCCAAGATTGTCTGTTATGTACCTTTTTGTCATGCTATTCCTTACTGCTGTTATCACCTTGCAATATTTAAAAAACTACAGACAGTAAGCATTGTGGTAGGAAATCTGCCTGTAACATGAAGACACAGAGGTATCTTTAGAGGAACAGTGGCTACTGATGTAAGGTCTTTAAGCACAGAAGAGCAGAGCTATAATAGTCTTTGAAAAAAAAGAAATTCATTCAATCAAAGTAGTATGAGATAAACAAATTGAGGAGGCAGGGGAAAGATGGTAATACAAAATAATAATGCCATCAGAAGTAAGTTTTCGAATTTTATAATTAACATGATTATTAGAGAATAGAAAGAAACAAATTTTTTTGGACGGAACTCTATACTGAAACGTTTTAAATTAGTACTTGACAGCTGTTTGGACAATTATGGTAAAACAGCTCCCAACATTTGGACAATTACAGCAACACGGTACTGGCAGTGTGAGAAAGGTATAGATGGCTTTATGTCCTGGTTTGGCTGGGATAGAGTTAATCCTGGCAGCTGCTACAGAGTTATGCTTTGGATTCAGTATGAGCACAATGCTTGTAACACACTGGTAAGCAGTGTGGCTAGCACAGGTTTTTCCCATGAGAATTCTTCTTGTGTTTTATAAATAAAGATAAAGTTTGGATGTTGTTGGAACAGTGTCTCAGAACTTGGACAGTGCAGGCCTGGCCAATCGGGCCTGGGGGAAGGCTTCTGACCGACCAATCTGGGTGACTTTTGAAAACTCTATATATATGATGAAATCAAAACAATAAAGGTCATTCCTTCTTGCCACTGAGAACTGGTGCTTTCTTTACTCTGCTAGCTGCTCAACAGCGACAGGTAAGCAGTACTTACCTTAAATGAAGGATTTTTCAGGGTCTCATGCTCTGCCAGTGAGGAGGCACCCAGGAAATGGGGATGGAGCACAGCCAGGAAAATTGACCTAAACAGGACAAAGGGATATTCCATACCATAGAAAGCAATGCTCAGTATATAAATGGGAGGAGTTATATAAAAAGGTGGCTGATTGCAGATCAGGGACAAGGTGGGTATTGGTCAATCAATGGTGAGCAGTTGCACTTGTTTTTCTTGGGCTTTATTTTCCTCTCTCCCTGTCTTTTTTCTTACTATTATTATTAGTTTCAGTATTATAATTATTATATTTCATTTTGTGACAATTATTAAATTCTTCTTATTTCAACCAAGTTCTTTTCTTTTCCTTCCTGATTCTCCTCTCCATCACACTGGGCTGGGAGTGAAAGGGAGCATGAGCTTTAGTCTGTGTGGTACTTGATTGCCCACTGGGGTTAAATCACAAGTCTTCTTGGTGCAAGGACTGTGTTGGTTTAACCACTGGCAACCAAACACATTCAGCTTGCTCATTCCCTGCTGGTGCAGTGGGGGAGAGAATTGGAAGGGTCAAAGTGAGAATGCTTGTGGGTTGAGATAAAGTTAGTTTAATAGAGAAAGCAAAACTGCACACAAGGAAAGCAAAGCAAGGAATTAATTCACCACTTCCCACAGGCAGGCAGGTGTTCAGCCATCCCCAAGAAAGCTGAGCCACATCACACGTAACAGTTACTTGGGAAGACAAATGCCATCCCTCCAAACAGTCCCTCTTGTCTTCCTTCTTCTTCTCCCAGCTTTATATACCGTGCATGACACCATTTGGTATGGAATATTCCTTGTCAGTTGTCCTGGCTGTGTCCCCTCCCAACTCCTTGTGCACCTCCAGCCTCCTCACTGGTGGGATGAGGAGAGAAGCAGAAAAGGCCTTGATACCGTGCAAGAGTTGCTCAGCAATGACAAAATCATTTCTGTATTATTAACCTTGTTTTCAGTACAAATCCAAAAAACAGCCCCATACTAGCCAATGTGAAGAACATTAACTCTACCCCAGCCAAAAACCCGCCAACTTTACAAGTGCGTTATCTTGACAACAGAGTGTATTTCTTGTGAGGAAAAATGGTGCCCTGATAAATTTCCACCACTGTATTCTAATAAAATATTTTCTGTAATCAATCAAAAGTTATGCTATGGGATCAGTGGAGGTTAGTGAATCTTCTGTGACAGTCATTATCTGATCTTCTTCCTTGAAGGGCAAGAGACTATTTAGAATCTGCATAAATATAACAACTTAGAATTTAGTAAAACTCCCATAATTCCCAGATTACATATGACTGATAGTAAAGACAGCAAAAGGACAGAACTAAAAACTCTTCAAACAGGCATATATATAATTCAATTGGCAGCTTGCTTACAAAATACAATCAATATTAGTTCATCCTGGATATTTTTATGCCTCTGTGAAAATTTCAGTAAGGATATGAATGAAAAGAGTAACATCTTGGTTTTTTGCTTCTATATGTAGTTTCCTCACAAAGTGACAGAAATAGCTCTGGACAGAAAAAGCCTCTCTAATCCTCTCACATGATGCAAATTATGATTCATCAAAACAAAACAACTCAGGCTGTAGTTCATCCCTGTTTCTGGACTTTCACATAGAACAGATTTTTTAATGGTTTTGCTCAGATAAAACAGAAAATACTACACTTGCCAAAGCTTTTCAACCATACAATGTGATCAGAACAAACACAGTTTTAATACAAGAACTTTGAGGCTTGCATAAACATCTAAGTGCACTTCAATGAAGGGTTTTTTTGGACAAAGTTTTAAGGAAGCTCAGTAATTTACCTTTTGGAATAAAACAGTTAAAGGAATTCAATGCCATTTTTTCACTTACTTAGGAGAAGTAATTGCTATAAATTAACCTACATTAATTCAAGAAGAATACAATGAAGCTAATTGCAAAGGCTCAAATTTAAAGCAACATAGTGCTCTTGAACAATCAAAGTGATAATAGAATGAAAATGGGAGTGAATTTTTGGAATAAGTATTGAATTATGTAGCTAAAAAAACTAATAAAAATGCACTGGACTTCAAATCTTGAGAATATCAATCCATGAAGTTAAAAGCTGCATAATGTCTTCCATTTCATTAAACAGTAAAAGCCACTAACATTTATCCTAATTACAACCTCATAGGTCTCCAGTTCTGGTGTTTTAAAGCTTTTCTAAACAGATGTAGTATTAGTTTATGTCATCATGATCTTGGTTTTGTTGTCTGCTCCAAGAGTTAGGATAACTGTATTTGCCATAGGGGCCTGATTTCCATTCACCTAAGCAGATATTAATGATGGTGGCACTTTACTTTGTAATAACAGATCTGTAAATCCGTAAAGAACAAACAGAAATCAAATAAATCAAGTATATAAATGAGAAATGCTAGCACAATAATCCAGGCAGGCAAACGTTTACTCCATTCACACTGAATATTCTAATGAATATCAGTTTAGCATTCTAAATGTCTGATGTTCTAAATGTTAAGCAAATAGCACGATAGCACATTTGAAATTCTTGCTCCACTTCTCATTAACTTGACAGGGGACCTTTGGTCAAGTAAGGTCAACTAACTTTGGAACAAAAACTTAGGACTTTTATATTTTCAAGTATCCATTCTGATCAATTTTTCTCCAAGTTTTTATCATTGTGTCAACAGAGTTAAACCGTGTGGGATAGCGTACTCATTTTAAAATATGGAACAAGTTTCAATTTTTGCAATGCAAAATAAATTGCACACAACTTGGTTATTCCTGGATGGTTAGAGTTATTTCCACCCATTTCAGAATACAAAAATTCAAGAATACTGCTGGTCTATTCTACCCAATATTTGTGACTGATAGCTGAAAAAAAAGAGATCAACACAAGGCTAACACACTTTATGACATGTAAACCTTTGACAAACCATAGAAGGAAAAACAATTATAAATGGTTTTATTGATTATTTAAAATCGTAAATGCCTAGTGAATTACTACTATGACAAGGTTTTGTATTTGTTTGCAAAAGTGTCCAGGCAAACCCAGTTATTCACTGAGATTCTCATTTCAAAAGAATCCTTTTATTTTTTCCTCTACCAGATATGGTGAGAATAGGTTTACATCTTCACTGAGCAAGCAAGAAACGAGTAAAGGGCAGGGATAAAATTACATATTAATATTACAGATTCCATAATCTTGTATGGGCAATTTCCAATATAGACTGGGAATGAAAACCCTAAAACATGGGACAGCCCTAAGGAAATTAATGCAAAAGAAAAAAAAATGGAAACTGGTAAAATCAGTTTTTAAGAGAAAGAGTAGCTTCAATAATACAGTAAAAATTCAAATTATATTCAGTACTGTCTACATTTTTTATAGTGGCTCCAGATAAACAAAGCAATAGCAATTTTTAATAAACATATAGCAATGAAATTGTGTGTGATTTTTTCACATTAAAAATATCTTTTTCTGCCCCAAACAAAATTTTTTCATGTCCAATATGATTTCATTTTTTTGTTTTGAGTTACGCCATATTTGCCTGAGGTATATTCCAATTTCTTCAGAGTGGAAAAAAGGTTGGTTTATAAGCCACAGAACATATGAAGGAGACAGACAATCAGCATAGAAGCTTCTCTGCCAGAAAGAACACAAGTTTTGACAGAAGTCTGGTGGAATAATCACATTCATTGTAAAGGAGTAATTATTAGAAGTTTTCAGAGCTGAAATAAAAAACTCTGGTTTGTTTTTTTTTTTAACAGGGTAATCATTTAATTTCTTAATTATGACTAGAGATAAAAGTGTCACTCACAATACCTGGAGTATGTATCGATACACAGATGCTAAGAGAATAAAAATGCATAGCAATAAACTCGATTGCCTGATGAACATTTTCTTCTCTTAAATTTGTGTAACTAATTGGCCAAAACTATTTCTGCCATTAAGCTAAGAAGGAAATTGTCTCTGAAACATTTCTTGACTGTTGGAGAGCATCTGGAGTTAGGAAACTGAGGTCAGTTGCCTGCCTACTAAAAATAGTCTCTTTTGTCACCTGTAAAATAGCTAATTTTCGCTTTTAAGTATTTTATCCATGATCTTCCAAAACTGACAAACTGTTCTTGGCTAACTAATAATAATAAAAACAAACTATAAAGAACTAGTAAATAAGTATGGAACTTATTTATGTATCAAAATGATTACAGAAATTACTGTCATCTTAGACTTTTCCAGGGCAAAATTTGCTACTCTATAGGGAAAAAAACTAAAATCAGACTGCCAAATTTGACTGTTGCTGCACATCTGTGGTCACCATGATTCTAAACTCTGGCTTTGAAGCACAAGTGTATCAAAAAGAAAATTAAAGGCTCGAAATTCCCTTAAAATGCTTGAAATCAAGGTGGAATTTACAGCTCTATGATGGAAAATAATATAATTACTCACATGTTTTTCCAAGCAACTTGACAGAGAGAAGAGGAATGGTTTGGGTTGGAAGGGACCTTTGAAGATCATTAAGTCCAATCCCCCTGCCATGGGCAGGGGACATCTTTCTCTAGCTTGGGATACTCAAAGCCCCATCCAACCTGAACACTTCCAGGGATGAAGCATCCACAACTTCTGTTGGCAACCTAAGAATTTGTGGCTGAAGAGAGACAACAAAATTTCTTTCAAATTACAAAAGTAATTCATCTTCCTTCAGCACATGACATTCTCTCAAAAATGGTGAAAATTGACACTGAGAAAGTTACAGGAACATTAGTGTGACTTTTAAGAGGCAAATGGTACGAAAATAAAACACAGGAACGTAACCTGATTTTTAAACAGTATAGGATGGATTCCTAGAGCAATCTGATATTAAAAGTTTAGCTACCTTAAGCTATAAAACTGGAATTTTTGAGGACAAGTCTGTAATTCAAGGAAGCCCAGGAGCTCTTACAAAAATTGCTGAGGCATCTGTTAAATATGTAACAACTTTAACTGAACCTTAAAAAAGCATCACATAAAATTAATGCTTACTGACATATCAAGGATGTTCTTCTGAATCTCTTTTGATAAAGAAAATAAGAGCAAACAGGTTGAACATGGCAGCTGATAACTGGACAGACCAGTGTAGCAAGCGAAAACAAAGTAAATATAAACGTTTTAAGACTTCTACTTGAAGTTAACAAGTAAAAGATTTAATTACTGAATATTGCATTCATCTCATTTGAGTCATTAAGGAACTGGAAAAAGTAATGAGGATGAGCAAAAAGTAGTTTCCAGGTGAAACAATAAAAGATGAAATATAACATTCTGGAAGCCAGACTACATGGCTTCTGAGATAAAGGCAGAAACCTTAGCAGTTTATTTTGGGTGTTACAATTTAGAAATGCTTGGAGACTAGAGGGTTCAGGAAAAAAAGACAATTGTTTTGAAAATAAACATTCTAATAGTACATTTTTTCTAATTAAATGATTTGTAGGATACTTTAAAAAATTTTGAATTTTATTCTGGGATTATGTCTTTCAATCAGTAGTTTCATAAAATGAGTCTTCTTTTCTCATCACAGCTTTCTCATCTCATACTGCTATAAAGTATATTGGAAGTACTGAGAAGCTTTTTCTTAAGTAGTTCTCTGAAGAAGTAGTTTATGTTTTTACAACTACAATTGATGTTTTAATTAATTAATGCTTTAATTGTAGTCAGGATTCCCTACATGTCCCATTCAGTTAAATTATGGAGGATTAAGTTATTTCTTGTATCCAAGTTACAACATTCAAGTCTAGACGTGTGGACAACCAAGCGGTGACAGCACTGGTTGGACACTCAGACTCAAAAGGTGATTCATGAGCCCCACTCTGCTTGGAAGCTGCTATGGAGTGATCTCTTGCAGGTGCTTTCCTAGGACCTGTTCTGCTTCACACCTTTCCAACTGCAAGCAGCAACAGAGGGGCTGTGCAAAAAGCTCGCAGATAACATCAAACCAACATGTAAACCACTGTGCTCGAGGGAAGAGCTACCACCCACAGGGTTCTAACCATGCTGGAAGGAAGGGCCTACGATAACCCATGATGGGATCATCAAGGACAGAATTCTTGTGAAGATTTCTCAGCCATTACCATAGTCTGGCTCCATATCACTCTGTCATCTCTGATGGAGAAATGCGCCCAGTTAGTTTTTAACCATTTATTTCACCCGATAGTCTCTCTATATATCTGTATGACCGCTCAAACCTCAAGGAAAATCAACTCTATCATTTTACTTCCCTGTGAGCAAGAACTCCTTCCCTCATGTCTTTGCTTTCAACACTTTATAGTGAAGATTCCAACACCATGTAGTTTTCTGTATTATGTAAGTAAAATCCCTCAAAATTCATCAATAATTTGGAATGATTTACAACAACGTAAAAATAGGAAAAATATAGAACTTGCTATTTTATAAAAAAAATTTATTTTGTATATGTATTACAGGAATAATACAATGTATCCAAATAATGAGGAAATAAAGGCAAAAACTGTATAAAATTATATACAGAGGTGGAACAGTAAACATGTAATGATACACATGTATTTGAGCAGAACTATGTACTATATCTGTTTCATACACCTGATCATCTGGCTGCCCTCCTCTGGCATGTTTTTTACATTTGATTGTTCCCAATGACCTTTGCCAATTTTGAATCACTCAAGTTGCAAACATACGGGAACAAATTTGTTTTCCTCATGTTTCTGAAGCTACTATGCTTATATGCTAAATACAAATAAAATGCTTGACCCATAAAGGAATCGGCAGGAAACTTGAAATGAAGGCATTAGCCAGCATTTCATGCTCCTTAGTGATGCCATTTTAAATATTTTAGACAGCCTATAAATAATTAAAACCTCACCACAGCAAATTATGTCCTATTATGCAAATAAATAGCCTCCTCCCTGGTTTCATTAAAGATTCTAAAAGACAAGCTGAGCAGTTTAAACATCGCAAAATACTGCAGTGAGGCGAGAAATCTCCCAATATTTTTTTTAAATTGTTAGTGCCAAGTTTCATGTGGATTTTTACTCTAAAACTTTAATTTGCATGAGCAAATAAACCTTTAATAAACCTTTTGTAAGTGGTGAAAATGCATCATTTAATTATATTTGATTTGTTTTGAAATTATTGTGCCTCATGAATATTTAAGTCAAGCAAACTCTATAGCAGAAAATATAAAATTATATTTTTTAATAGAAAGTTCTATTTATGTACTATTGTTTCTTTTAAATCTTTATTTGTTCACATACACTATATATATTGACAACGCCAAGTTTTTGCGCAAAATACCTGATTTTGGTTTCCCAGTAGAATTCATACTTTATTTCAACAGAAACAGAATTCAGCTACATTCCCACATGCCTCTAGCAAGGCAACTTGCAACATATAAAATACGTTGATATGGGATTATATTTTTGCAGCAGTATTTTTCCAGAAGTCTTATTTTTCAAATCTGATAAATTTATCAAGACCCTTGAAATTATTTATTTTTGTATATAGAAACATGCACTGACCAAAGTACAAAATTATTTAATTAATAAATAAAATAATAAAAAAAAATCTGCGATCAATCCCTTACATGTTTTTTTCTCCGAATTTGTTATTCTAATCTAATTATATCCTTAAAATACTGTAGGAAAGAAAAACTGAACACTTACCAAAATATACATAGGATTTCAAAATTAAAATGAAAAATCTTCTAATTTAATCAGCTCAAAACCTTTTAAAATTCTTTATTAATAGGTTAAGATGAATTAGGTATTAAGATGAATTTAGATATCAACAGAAGCTGAGAAATAAATGTGTGCATACTTATTAAACTTTAAGGTTGACCAACTGCTATTTAAATGATAGAGAGTTCAGTGAAAATAAAGTGAGAGTTTCAGAATTATTTTTCAATGTAACCCTAAAATTCATTGAATTCAGCTTTGCTCTGAGTAAAATCCACAAATCTGTACCTCCAGTTCTTCAAGTAAGGTTAAAAATATTAATATATTATTTTTTATCATGAAATAAACATGTTCAACTATTTCTGTAGTGCTGCCTATTTACTTGAACAATAACAAACCTTTCTAAAAGTTCTCAAAAGAGGGGGTTTTAGATAACACTAAAATGACAACAAATCAAGAAACTATGGTTAGAAAATATTAATGGCATTCACTGACTCCTGGAAGATCTGAGAGTTGATTTACTTCTGCCTGGTCTCTGCTATAATCCTGTCTCTGCCTCCTTCCCTCATTAATACCCTTGCATCACAAAGCTGGTTTTTATTGTTCTTCATCGCCTTCCAAATGCTCTCGCTCTATCTTACACATCAACTGCAACCCAGAATGCCATTTTTTGTTACCACCTTCTAAGAACACTGGTTGCTTAAGGGAAAAAACACTTCCATTTGTCCTCTTCTACAAAAACATTCTTTACAGTCCCAGTTATTCTTTTACTTGTGTTCATGTCAGAATTTGCATTACACTAAATGGTGCAATGACATAATTTGTTCTCTGTCTTTCTAATAGAGATATTGGGTGTAATAAAAGAACATAAATTTTTTGTTGCTTTCTCTGTGTATATTCAGGCATGTGTACTGAGCCAAACTACTAAGGATCACGTGCATTTTGGAGGTTTGAATACCTAAACCTGTTTAAATGGCTGTGTTTTATATGAATCCCTGTTCCTATGACCAACTGAAATCAACTCCAAAGTAATATCAAGTAAAAGAAATTAACTAAGCAGTGTTTGGGCAAAGACTATAAGGAATACAATGCCAATAGAGTCAGTCATGAAAAGAGCAGCAAATTAGATTAAGCTGAATGATGTACATAATCTTCCGTTTGGAAGCAGGCTTGCTTTTTTGAAAAGTATTAGAACAAGCTTATTGGAAAAGAAAAATCTGACATCAAAAATAAGAGAGGTCGTCTGCTTGCAGGTTGGGCATTGGACTTTGTTTTGTTTAATTTTTTGGTGTTTTTTTTTTCTTCAGAGACAAAACTTTGTATATTTGTGCTATTCAAAGCAGTTGTAATACTGAAAATTAATATTAGTTGAAGCATGGAAAAGATCTGTATGATGTTCAATATGGAAAACACTTTATGCAATTATGTTGTGCAGGTAAATATTAAATCACATAACTTATGGTGCATTTAAATCTACAACTGGAGATCATCTCCAAGGAGAAAAATTTAGACAAGCAGTATTTTGACTACAATTTAGAATAACGTCTACTGTATTTGCACCCAAAAATTAGGATAAGGAGGACATCTGTTCAATGAAGGAAGAAATTAAGCATTAAATAAGAAGTAAATGTTAATATTTGTATTTTTAATTAATTTTCATCATGAAAATATGAAAATAATACTATGATGAAATAATAGGTATGTAAATATGGTAAAAATCAGAAATATGAAAAAAAATCCTCTCCACAGAAAAGCAGTATAAATATATAATTTTGAAAGTTTCATCTACTTAAATGCTTTAAAAGCCAATGTTCTTGTAAGTAAAAATTTCAAGTTGAAATTCAAAATGCAAATGTATGAGAATTTTTGCATAGGAACTATCAGTTATAGTATAGTACTTGTTGCTTTTAGTTATTCCATTTACCCATCATTCACTCTCTAATCTCCTTTAAGCCCATGTTTCTCCATTCCATATACAATAGAAGGATTACGTACATTTTACCTCTTAACTTTCTCCAGAGGATAACAGATTTAATTACTGTTCTTCCTTCCATGCCAGCTTTCAAGTCAGCAAATTTTGTATGGCTCTGTAGCATAATCTTTAATACAGAAGTCTTATGTGTCTGCATTCGGGTGATAGAAGCAAAGCACATGTTCTGCAGTGCTGAATAGGAATCTATTTGCTACTTTTATTTCCCATAAATTAAATTTTAAAAATGCATAGAACCCAACAGTTTTAAAAGTCTGTTTTCTATATTGATTCTGGCTAACTTTAAAATAAAATAAAATTTATTGAAAATCTGGCTTTTAGATGTTACATACTAATAATAACATACAAGAATAAAAGCATAACATAGTGCATATACTGAGCAGTTGTCCCAAAAGCATACTATTCCTATGGATATCCTGTTGTTTGTGGCATGAAAATCCTCTGTACTACATGACCTACTCCAAGAAAATTTTTTGCAAAAAATCAATTCATCTCTTCAACAGAAAAACTGCAGTAGTTTTGCTGTTCATGACGAGCTTCTTAGCCACAAAGGAGCATTTTCTCTATAGTACAGTCTCCCTTAACCTATCGATATATACAAACAGCTTTAACTTCAGCTTAGTGAAAAAAAATCTTTTATTTCACTTTTTTTTTTTCTGGAATTATTTTAGTATAGGAAAATACTTTGAATGAATCTCAAGAGATATAAACTATGAAAAGTTTAATGTAATTTCAGCTTTACCACAAATATTTGGAAATCAAAAGACCAAGCTTACACACAGATGTCAATAAGATAAGGTGAACGGCAAAGGAAATGGTAAATTTCAAATTCCTTTTGATACTGTATCGAGAAGTACTCCATCCAAGAAAACAAACCCAAAGTTTTCATTCATCACATGAGGAACTGAGAGGAACAACTAAGAAATCAGATGCATAGCAATACATAGAAGATGTACTTCAGTGTTAATTGTAGAATATTCTAAGCTTTTATTCTTCAAGGTGAAATAAGCCATTAACAGTAGAAAAAACGATGAAAAACCACTGCATTTCTTAGGTGCTGTTAGTTTTCTCCTTAAAATTTAGAAGTAGACAATACATGGATAAAGGAAAACAGAAAATAAACAATATAAAAAAGAACTAATGGGAACCACGTAAACAAAGAGAATGTAAGGTAGTACATTTGTGTCTTCCTAAAATTTGAGCCCTGACAGAGGCAGCAAATTTAATTTGCAAGGTTGTAGAATGATATATCTGTGCTCCAATAGTCATATGAGACTCCACACATCCTTTGCATTTACTTAAGGTGAATTATTCTATTGCATTCCATGCCCATTGAAAGCAATGTGAAACACTACCATATCCTGTAACCACTTGGAAAAAACCAGCAATCATCATTGCACAATGGTCAGCTTCTAGAATAGATCTCACTACAAGGCTAAACTTCTTATTATCTAGAACTGAATACATACTGTGGAGTTTTTTCCCATGAGAGAAATAAAAATAAGATTCTGTAGAACAGATTTGTAGTTAAATCATCAGATATGCTTAGCAGCCTACAACCCAATATTCCTGTAATTTTGAGCAGTGTTTTAATACCACATAATAATAGAAGTTACTTTATCAGAAAAAAATAGCTAATTATATATTCAACTATACCCATGAGAATAGTAGTTCTACAGCTAATTGAATACAAGGTTTCAGCCACAAGCTATGTTTCTAGGAAAATTACAAAAGGAAACCACTGAATTAGCATCTGGAATGAAAATTAAATGCACAAAGAAGAGGCAGAACCCTGAAGATGCACAGCTGGAAAGTTCAGTCTGCAGTTTTCACTTTTGCTGGCATAAAAAATGCATATACAAAAAATATAAGCATGATAAAAAGAGCTGCATTATGTCCTTTGCAGCTTAAATAAGTAACCAAAAGATATAGGGACATTTTTGATTAAAGAAAGTATGTTAGGGATATTAAATTGACTGTACTTTTAAAATGTCTTTTCAGTTCAAAAGCAGAGAGTGTACTAACTAAATAAAAGCCCTGTGGACAAGCATTTTCCCTAAAAACTTAAAAGAGGAAGCAAAAAATGCATGCCATTTTGTTGTATAGCTTCAACTTGTTATCTGTCTTGTATTTGCAGATAATGTGGATTTTATTTTTATTACCATCACTATAGTGAAATCCACAATAAGATCACTGTTAATATCTGATTTTTTTATCATAGCACATCTATCAGATCTTCACATTGCAATGTGAAATTTTGTCCTCCACTATTCAGCTCAATTAGGCATTAGCAGATGACTTTGTGCCTTAAACAATTATCATAAACCAAAACTAGAAAATGTGATACATCAACCATCTCAGCCTCCCCATATACCTAGAGGTTATGTACAAAGATTTAATTTACAGCAACATATGTGTAAAAATAATTTAGCCTGGCTTTGGCTTGTTTTGTTGTTTGTTTGTTTGCTTTTATTTAGCAACCTCAATATACACATTGCAAGTGTTATCTGAAACTTGGTCTCATGGGTTAAGGATGCTGAACTGGCTTAAACTGTAAATATTCCTTAACACTTTGAGCTATCAGATGATACCTGTTTTTACATTTTCTACTCTGAAAATACACTTTTCATGTGGAAAAACACTTGAAGACACTATTTGTCTAATTTAGCTACAAATTCCTCAACCAACTCTGCTGTCTTGGAATTATGTTACCATAATGCAATTTGGATTAAGTCCTAAATAAACAAATGAAGTTCTTCATAGACTTTGGCTATGTAAAGACTTGAGTGTGAAACATTACTGATATTTAAAAAAAACAAATTTAAAGTTCTGTTTATAATGGAAAAACCTGACCGTATCTTGAGACTAAAGTATTTTTTGAGAATTTTAATATCCTGCATACAAATGTATGTGTTATATAGTTGGATTTTGAATGTTGTTTGAATTGTTGTTTGCAATTAATACTGATTTAAGCGGATAGTATGTGGTAAATACAGGAAAATGAGTATATATGATTATAGATGACCTCAATTGAATTAAGTTCTGTATTTCAGTGAAAGAATTCTGCTGACAGTATGATATGAACCATGCAAGTTCAATAAAAACAGTTCATAAAGATCAACTCTACGGGGAGAGTAAAATGCAAACTTTGCATTGAATTATCGCTCTCTGAGATGCAATGTCTATGATGAACTTATGCACTGAGCACAGAAATGCTAAAAGGAAATTGTACTTAAAGTCTATCAAAATCACAACTGAGTTTTCTTCTATTCCCAATTTTAAAATTCTTCTCTATTACAAGATGATTATCTATTGTGCACGTAGCAATTTTAGCCTTACTTTCCTTTACCAAATTTCTTAGGATAATTACAAGAATATATAACTAGAATTCTATTTAAATTATGAAAGTAAACTATGACTATATAATAGAGGAATTTCAATTTCAGTACATTTATTTAATTTCAATACCAAATAACTACACTATTTTATGCTACTTATATTCAAAACATGGATTCCAGTCCTAAAGTGTTATAAGATGACTTTTAAAAATCCCCATAATTAATACATTATATACACATTCTCAAAAATACACACATTATGCATAATATACATAGTCTCATAAATATAACTAAAGATTTGCATCAATGTATGAAGTACAAGGATGCACAAAACTATTTATGTAGATCAGTAACTATGATGGCTAGATAAAACAAAATCTTCTATTCTGGGCTCAGCTCCTTGTCAGACACCACCCAAGGCTATGACATTTTGTGGGTTTGTGCTGTGAATCTTCACTGTTGCTTCTATAGCTTGTTTTTCTTGCCTAGCTGCATAACCTTTCTAAACTCCACAAGCACTACAGATGATTTTAATGGCCAGAATATATCAGTATGCACCCAACAGAAGGGGAAATCCTCTGCTAAAGTGACCCTATTTAGTGTTTGTACCATAAACACAGTTTTGGATTGTGGTGAGATGAAATGCAACATGAACTAAAACCATATGGAACATTTATGACCATAGGTAACAATATTCTTTGCTGTGAAAATACTTCATTTTTTCAATTCTTTATCATGTTTGCCAACTGCCATATTAAATAACAATGTAAAGGAGCAAAAAAATGTTTAAAGTTTTTCTCAGAACCTTCACCTAATGGGTTGCTAGAGCAGGGAGGAAAAAATCCTGCTGTGTCCAATTCCAAAGGACTACTAGCACTTTCAGCTTCCTCAACCACCAAGTAGCAAACCTTTGCATATATGAACTGGTAAGAATAGAGAATATAAATGCAAAAGCATATGATTGTCTACATGTGTTAACATTGAGTACCTTCATCTTTTACCAAGTAAAAAATATTCACCAGTATAAACCATCTTCAAAATTTTCAGAATTGTATTTACAAAATTCATATTCTCAGTACATTAGGATTTTTCTGTAATAAATAAATTAAATAATTTGTGAATTAAGACAGTTAAGACCATTCTGGCTTGAAATGCAGTATGATGGAACACTAATTTCAAATAAAATTGCACAGGCAGAGCTTTAGATGTTCGGTGTTCTTTCTTAATTTGGTCCCTACACACTCATTTCATTTGTTTAAAAATAAAGAATCTCAATGAGATTCTTTAGGTATCATGGAGCTAACCCACAATTTTAATAAATATTCCATAAAATACCCCTCATTTAAAAAAAATTATAAGGAAACTGTTTACAGCAAAATCCTTCCTCATTGGCTTGTCTCTTACCTACTAGTTACTCAATGCCACTTGAGTGACTGCTGTCTTATTCAAGGCCCAGTTGTGTTGGAGCAATCGAATCTCGTAACACACTGGAAAAGTTCACAGTACTTGTTATGCTTTATACATCCTACAGTTAATGCTCTTGGAAATAAATTGCCTCATAGATTGATGAAAGTGACAGACTTTAGCACACCACTGTTTGCACCCAACTGAGACCATTATCATTCATTACAGGGTGTGGGTTTTTTTCTTTTCTTAACTAAGTAGCAATAATTTTCTCTAAACAATTAAGGCTCCTGTGTATTTTTTTACTCTTTAAACTACTTTCAGCATTAAAGATGTCACAGGATCATTTATCCTCTCTTGAGCAGTATTTACTTCAGTGACAGTTACTGCAGAAGGCACAAAGATGCCTCTTCCAGATCCCCCTCCAACATGAAACTTCCTAGAAGGGTGAGTAACTATTACACTGTGTATATTCACAGTGCAGTGTTGGGCACCATTGCTCAAAAGGCCTCTGAATAACTAGGTGGAGGAAAAGGTTTAACAGTGCAAGCCAAATACTTGCAGCCTTGCAGGCTAGTAAATTTGGCCTTGCCATTGTTTGTCACAGACTTGTGGTTGGTTCTCTATCCCTTTCTTCAATAATTTCCAGTATTTATTTTGCTTTAGGAATTCAACACTTAAACAAGGAAAAAAATCTCAAAAAAAATTATAGAAACACCAGCTTAGGTATTTTTCAAGTGAAACAGAACACGTAATTTTGTACAAACTCAAAAGTACAAACAAAAATCTAACATTGCACAAATCAAAATATAACAGGAATTATTCACTGGTATATGACAGGCCTGTGGCAAAAAGTTGTTTTGCATTTGCTTCTTCATGTGGAGCCAAAGTTCTCAACTGCATACAAGCTTAGAAAGGTAATTCTCCTAGATAACCAGGGCACCATTCTCTTCCCTTCCACTGCAATTTTGTGCTTTGCATAATGATAACTTTTTTACCTTCCACATAGGGAAGTAAATACATCTAATGTACAAGGTGTAAAAATGACTGTATCCACATGAATTTAATATATAATTCTGTTTTACAAATATAAATTTTCATAATCATACATAAAAATGTTTGTGTCTTTTCTGGAGGTTAACATAAAACTGTAAAATATTTGTGGTATATTTATTTTATCACAGAAGAGTCAATACTTAAAATTATATATTGTGCACTTGAAAATACTTGTAGCTAATTTGTAAAAATACTTTCTTCTTGAATTTATTGGTAACTACATCCAAGGGAGCAAGCCAAAGGAAGTATAATAAAAATTATACATTTAAGGGATGATATAATATTATTTCCTCTTTGCAGTTCACATTAGTTTAGCTAGCTGAGCTGCAAAACCTTTTTCCAGAGGTCATATAAAGGATGTGCTGATGCTGCATAAGGAAAGAGGCCAACTCTCAGTGACCGAAAGGAGGAATAAAATGAAATGATAACTAAGTGGCAACATCACATCACATGAAAGCTCACTAATAATAGTAGAGGAAGACAATATGCCCAGATTAAATATCTCAGGCAGCATGAATAAGCATTTAATGTTCCTGTGACATATCTCAGTGCATATAAGCATATTAAAAAATGCTGCTTCATCATCAAACTCTTCCAAAGAAGGTCATTGTTATCGCAGCCTGGATTGAAACAGCATTCTTAAAATTATAACTGATATGATAATCATTACTATGGCAAGTAATATTTTGCATGAGTACTTTTTCTCTTGGCTATATTTTCCTCAGTTTTTCTAATACATCTTCAAAGTGTACTGCCTAGAGGGTGCTCTTTTTTAGGTTATTTGAACTTGCAAATCCTGAAACCTACACATTTAGAAATGCAATATTAAGTAAGAGAAACAGGATATACTGAATTTTCTTTAAAAAGGAATTCTAATGCATTCCAAAATGAACTTTCAAGGTTTTTAGTTTAAAACACATATATATTGAATTTCTTCTATGTTTTTTGAAAAGAATCTATCACAAGATTGAGAGAAAACACGTGTTTAAAAAAGCTACATCTAGCTTTCTGCATTTAGATTCTAAGTCAAAGATGTATCCAAAAGGTATCAAAATCTAAGAGTTTCTATTTAATATGTTGTGTAAATGATAGAGCTATTATCTTTTGACAGTATAAAATTTAATTATTGGGAGTTTTTATAAATTAAATAAGCTGTGCCATATATTACCGACTGGTTGGTCTGAGTGCATTAGGACCCGCCTTTTGACATTTGGGAGACCCAACATGGGCACACTGCTCCAGATGCAGACTCACAAGTGCAAAATCAATGAGAAAAATCACTGCCCTTGACCTTTTGGTTACAGTCTCCCAAAGCAGACTGGTATGGAACTAACCAAAAAGGTGCACTGCTGACTCACACCTTTTGTCCTCCAGGATTCTCAAGTCTGTTTATGCACATGTGTCAGTCTAACCCCAGGCTGTGCCATTGCATAAGGTTAATTAATTCCATGTAACTTATTTCTAATTTGTTCTTACCAGACTCCGCAACATCTCTAGCAGCTCATTTCTCCAACTTAATGAGATTGCTTTGAACGGTAGTCCCCCACAGTTTGGTGTCATCTGTCACCACTGCTCTGGTTGTTTTCCATCCCATCTTTCTCGTTGATGAAGATGTTAAGTAACAATGGCTGCACTAGAGAGCTCTGAGCAATGCCACTAGAAAACCACACACCTCGCACCAACACCTTGGCACAACCATTCTATTTCATTTCCATTTGCCTGAAAGGATACCACAGCTATGGGATATCATGTCAAGTGCCCCAATTAAATCAAGAAAAATTACATCCACTGATCCCTCCTCATTCACTCAATCATCTAATCACTAAATTTAATCACATCGGTAAAACCTTTGTCCTTGCTGAATCTTTGCAGGTTGCTCCCAGTCATCTCTCTGTCTTTGACATTTCTGGAGATTTCTTCCAAGAGAATTTGTGATCATCCTGGGAATTATTTAAGATCTTTCGGGGAACCAAGGTGAAGCTGACCAGCCTGTGGCTCTCCAGTACTTTTCCTGCCCGTCAGAAGAATAGGCATGACATTTGCCTTTTTCCACTCACTGGGAATCTTTCACAGTCAACATGAACTTTCAAAAAGAATACAGTGCGGTCCTGAAGCTATGAAATTTGCTTCTGGTGATAGGTACTGATATATTTTTGTTTAAAATATTTCCCTTACTTCTGTATACCAAAAGCTACACATTCATAATGATGATTTAAAAAAGTCTACTCAAGACACATAAGAAAGCTGCTTAAAAAATACTGGTTAAAAAAAACTGCATTCTTTTTAATACTATATTAAAACTGAACATATGTTACCTAGTTGAGCTTACGGTGGGTAACTTTCTTTTCACTATTATTTTACTGCTAGCTTAAGAAAACCGTGGTTTAGGCTTGAATTCAATCCCAGAACACCAACAAGACCTTCAAACCTTTAATTACAGAAGTGGTATGAAAATGGTGTCTGACTTTGTGGTCTTAAAGAGGAATATTGATAAAAGGAATACTGATAAACATGGCTTTGGCTGAGAGTATCTGAGTATGGAATTACAGATTAACAAACAGAAGAAATATGACCACAGAGAAATATGTCTAAAGTAAATAGTTTTAGGAATTGCATTCAGTACATTTGGAGCTTTAGTAAAACATCTTGTCCACACACCCAGTACTCAACTTACACTTTTTAACTTATTTAGCTCACTTCTATGCTTATCTTCATGAGATTTCTTGAAATAAAAAAAAAAAAAAAAAAGTATTTCTCCCTACACAAATCAATGAGGATCTTACTTTGTATCTCCTGGAAGTGTGCGCTTAGTAATTGGATAATTTGTCTTCCCTTTCAGTTAAAGTGAATAGAATTATTTCCCTTTCCATCAAGACACTTTCTGACACAGATAAGGAAAGGCTTGATTCAAACTATTAGAGCAATGACTCTTTTCAGTATGCTGCAGCATACAAGAGAAATGTGATCTGAACCCCTTGTTGGGTCAACCAGTTGATTCCATTCCATACACTCTTGTCAGCAGCACATGCATAGCCAGGACTAACACTGTAGTACTACTGATTTGTGACTTAGACATGCAGTAACAAAATGTACAATGAAACCTCATGCTTAAGGTGTTTTTGAACCATTCCAACTTTGCAAGATGATTCTGAGGCTGTTGCTTGGCTTCGCAGTCAGGAATTCTCATTGTGTAGGGAACTCCCCATGGAGCCCAGTGCTAAACAGGGATTGTTGTTCCTTCTGTTATTGTCAAAGCCCTGCCTATTGCCAAGTTAGCAGCCATCCTACAGATTCATGATAGCCACAAAAGCAGGTAACAGTTCTCAGGAATTATGTCAATTTATCATCTCTGTTAGGAAACTGACCAGTCTGCCTCCAACCTCAAAACAATACCTACTCTACTCTTCCAAAAACCTACATTAATAATTTTTCAAAAAGCCACCAAAATCCATTTTTCCCTTTTTAACATTTTGATACAGTATGTACCTGTGTGATACATATTCATATCCAAAATTCATAAAGCAAATGAAAGCCAATAAGTGACTTTGAACGTGATTCAGTAATTTTTTTTCAATGGGAGCTCATAATATTCACTTTGTTGCCACAGGTGCAACATCCACTCTGACACCATGTCTCAGATATAAAAAAGCTTTATCACTTATTTTTTACTCCCTCAGTTATTTAGCTTCCACCTCTTTGACATCTGCAAGAAATTTCAAGATGAACTGTCACTAGGCATTGTCTTCGTAATTCGGGTTTGCTTTTGTGATGAAAAAATTGCACACTTCCAGCAAATTGGAATTTCATCTCACTTTGCCCTGTAGCAACAGCACATCCATGAAACCTCCCTGCAAGATATTTTTTAGAAAACTTCCACATCCACTCATTCAAAATAACCAGACTAAATGGACACATGTTTAAGAATTGTAATGAGACACTTGGAGATACATTTGATCTTCTACTCAGTGTTAATAATCTGAATGACTTTAAGAAGTTCAATCTTTTCTAGTCTTGTAGCACACTGCTCACACTGTATTACCTTAAAACTGTATTATAAAATTGTTGACAGTACTATGCTTGTCTTCACTGTTAAGTGTTTCCTCTTGCTCCATTAGCACTTAATTGGAAAAAAAAACTGGTTTATTAAAAAAAATCATGTTTTGAGGGTATTTCTAAAAACACAGAAAATGGTAAGATGGCATTAATAGCTAGGAGAATCTCGGTGTGGCTTGGCAGCAGTGAAATCTTACCTTCCTCTTTTGGCTCACGGGAAGAAGGCAAGGAAAATGAAAAGAGGATAATAGAGTGTCTGCCACTATGCCCTTCTCCGAGTCACCCACCACAGCATTTACAACACATCAGCTACCTGAAACCTCATACACCAGTCTATGTATCTATACTGCTGTATTTACCTTGGAGACACTTTGGCAATCTTGTAGGCTAACCCATAAATATGAAAAAGCACTTAATTATTCACTTTCATTACAAACATCATGAAAAAGAATACCAAGATAGAAAATTCTTTTGAGTATTAACCATTTATCATTTATCTTATTAACTTGGTCTCAATAATTTGACTGATTATGATATATACCAATATACAACATATCTGTTATATCATTGCCTTCTTCCACAAAACTGAATGTAGGAACCCGAATTTAGAATCTGACATATTATAATCCATTGGCTGTACAGCCTTTGAGTGCAATTTTTCAATTCCGTAAATACTTTATAAATATATTTCAAAATATATATATATATACATTGCCCTTATGATGTCACCTGTATTTTCTCCAATAAAAGCTGAAAAATAAAGGTTGGAATTGCCTCCTAGTTTAAGCTGTATAATTATTTGGAACTCTTAAGAGTAAATTCTTTGTAGTTGTGTTAAGATCGCACATGTGAGTTTGAAAAAATTATTGTTCATTCCCAACTCAAATATATTTTCAATTTAGGGCTGCCCAACTATCTTTCCTACTTATGGCTCTCAGAACACAGTGTTACGCAAACTGTGGCCTCGTTTTGTGTCATCTAGAGTGGTCTAGAATAACATCATAATCTCACAATTCTCAGGCTTTAATGACAGAAAAACCATCATTTCAGCAGGAATTTAATCTTCATTACAGAGTTAAAGTGAGGCAGGAATCACCTTTATGAATAGCTCAGGACTGTCCAATTACTTTATAAAGTAAAATTAGTAATATAATTCAAAACTTAATTTCATTGATCAATAATAGGTTTTGTTCCTTCATTTTTGCACCAAAAAATGTTTAATGTCACGTTTCAACAAGTGCAAAGATTATTGTCAGTCTGGAGGAAATTAGCAAGAAAAGAAAGTGAAAAACTGTAACCATCAAGCATGGAATTTAATTATTACACTTTAAGAGAAACAGAAAATATCTGAAATGGGATTAAAATACTTTGTATTCTATACCAAATATTCATTAAAATCTTACAAACTAAGCAACACAAATATCTCTAATTTCGTCAAACCAATTTTCCCAAGACTATAAGGAAAATGTGACATCTATTATGATGACATATGGTTAATTTTACATGAGTAAGACAGGTTATGCTTTACATCAGTGCCTCAAGGAATGCAGACTACTAATACTGTTATTACCAAGCAATTTAAATCATGGTATAATTACACAGACAGATGGATTGCAAAATCCTTCTGGCTTCCTTTAAGCATTGAAAATGGAAAAAAGATAATCTGAGACATTTTTGTTATAAAGTGCTGAAAAATAATAGATGAAACCAACAAAATCTGCAAACTAAGCTTACCAGAGAGGGTTTAAGAAAATCAAATACAGTATTTTACTCATGGTAATAGGTAGCCTTAGCACAACTTTTATAGAAGTAATTAACACATTCAGAAAATCTGGAAGAAAAAAATGTTATCTTAAAGACCTCACTTCAGCTTCGTGGCTTGTTATTTATTTACTACACATGTGCAAAATTTATTTTCAGACATTGCGAACTAATAAAACTCTTTTTCCTAAAATGTTATTTTTACTTTCTGTGAAGTATAACACACTCATAAGTAAACTGAAACAACACTCTCGAAAACAATCATGGAGAAGGCTAGAGAATCCATAAGCAAAAAAATCACAACCCTTTACCTGTTCCAGCGTAGTATACAGGAATTTCATTAAAATCTGACCATGAAAGAGTTGTTCTAGATCGCCAACTACTATATTGTTAAATTCAATACATTGGTAAGAAACAATTACATAGTCAGCATTCTTTCCTTTTCTTTTTGTGGTGTGTCATTTCCATTACATTTGTTTTTGCCAGTATCTTCATTTTGCAAAATATTTGTTACTAAGTCTAGCAAAAATATTTTGTCTTTTTGTTTTCCACTTGATACTACTTAGACAGGTTTGACAGAAATTGCAAGTAGATTAAGTTCCTTGAACTTTTACAGTTCTGTGTTTAGTCTTTTGATGTCTAGATTTAATTTTACTGAAAAAACCTTTTTTTTCTATTTCAATTAAAACTACAGCCACAGTTCTATTAATTTATGTATAATTAAGTCTTAATAGACAACTGTTATAAAAATTACTTACTCAAAATATTTCAGCTATATTCGTAGGTACTGATAAAACAGGGAATATAAATCCCTCCGTGGTGTTTACAGAACTTTACTGAACACACAGGAATCTTATGAGTCTAATCCAAGCTATGCAAGGATGTGTCTCAGATAATTTTTCTGAACAGATCAGTAGTCACCCATTTCTAACATTCGGCATACTCCAATACCACTTCTACAAGCTTTAAATCCTCAAACAACCTCCACATGGCTTATGTCAAGTAATACAAATTTTCAGCAGCACATCATAAACCATGATATTGATAAACTACAGTGCAATTGGATGTGGTCAATATGCTCTTGAGAAAACCAAGTAGTATGGCTCACTTTTTTACCACTTCACCTGAGGGCCAGGAGTCATCTGTGATGAAAATCTTAAGCAATGTACTCACAGCCACAGGCCAAGTTCTGTCTGCAGCAGACTTCACCACCTTGGTCCACAGCATGGCACCCGCTGGGAGTGCAGCAGGTTTGTTGTTGCTGTGCTGTCAGGGAAAGATAAAGAAAGGGAAAGAAAACTATACACCCTCAGGTCTCTGGGCCAACACGGGATCAGGATTATTCACCAGATGTACTCCAACATTCCTTAGCATCAATCTATGTGTAACTGCACCCAAATCATTTGTCTAAACCCGTAAGATATAAGTGGTGATTTTGTGCTTTTCTTCAAGGAGAAGCATAGTATGCCTCTATGTGAAAATGCAAACATGGAAAAAACTTTAGATATAGCCTCAGAACTAATCGCCTTAGGACTGTCACAACATGCAGAAAAGTTGATTTGTGTTGTTGATCTACAGATAAATGACTGTCTAGAATGGCAGCACAAATCAGCATTGTCTCCATGGAAACACAGTTGAATGGATAAATGAACAGGAAAATCTGTGTTGAATGTGTTTCAAAAACTACTCACAACTCTTTTGGGAAAGAAAAAAAGAAAGAGAATCATATCAGTTTAAAAAAGCACCTTGTGATGTGACATGATAGAATGAGATATAGAAGTCACCATGGCTGCGAAAGATCATGACTGTATTATTGGATCTTGACAATAATTTAGTATTGGGTCAAAAACGGAGCATTCATCAACTATTCATATATCCTGAAACCTGTTCTTTAACTCACTAGCAGTAGTCACTGGCCACTAACAAATCAGCAAAGTTATACCTCCGGTAATCACTAAACCCACAATGACAAGAAATTTACAAGTTCAGAAAGTCACAGGCTCTATCTGACTAACTTTAAAGGCGTATTAGAAATTATTTCTTACACAAAAGCCAGTAATATATGTACTCATTTGTACCTCTATTTTGGAAAAAATCATAGCTAGGTATCTTCATAAATAGGCCACCACACAATTGCACATTTAGAGTCAATAAAAGCAGGACAGACATGTCAAAAGATTAGGAAATCATTTAATCACAGTATAACAAATTTCAGACTTGAAGAAAAATACAATGAATTCACTAATGCTGTTGTTTGAAATTGCCTTGGACTGCCTGAAGGAATATACAATTAACATAAATATTAGTAGAATTTGAACATACACAAGTAATTATCATGCAAAATCTATTAATTTTTAAAAGAATATTTTTCCTTTCTTACTGAGGGTCCTCTTACCAAAGACAACTTAGATTTACTGCATGTTACAGGCAGAATCAATACAATACCTACAGTTCAATTTCACCAGTGTTTTCCAAAATAAAATATGCAAGTTTTTGAAACATTATCTGTAATTAAAACCAGGAAAAAAATTCTGCAATTACTGCTTCTTCTGCACTGTGTAGTTTCCACAAAGTGTTCACAAAAACTAGAAGGAAAGACCACATTCAAGCTTAATCTTCTTCACGGCAATAAGGAGATTGAGGAACCTGTCTGACCATAACAGATGAAACACTGCAGACAGAATGAAAAATGAAAAATAAAGCCATGGCCATTCAGGATAGCAGGAAGTAACCATGACTGAAACATGGCCAAAGAGACTACAGACTGTGAAACTGTGAGACTGCTCTATCTACAGATTACTCTATGAATTCCTGTGTTCCAAGCATCCTTTCCTTGTGTCTTAGTACTCTGTCCTTTCCTTCAGGTTATGCACAAAATACTCAGAGGTCCTTCATATATTTTCTACCCCTGAATCTGTTTTTACTGCTCATGACTCACATCTCATTATACCGCAAGCCTCCAGTATCTGATACACACAAATAAATTGCTTCACAACTATCTAAAACATTTAACATACATCCAACACTGGCATTTTAATTTTGATTGGGAGTGCATTTTTCTTCTCCTTATCATAGTTAAGTCTTACACTGCTTTCCTTGACAGGAAAGTCTTGGTGCATTTAAATGCTTTAGGATGAAATTAAACCAGAAAGTGTGCTGGAGAAAAGCACTAAACACATTCCAAGTGCCACCAGGTATTCAGCTCAAGCTGGTCTGAAGTAAAACTGGACTGTAGGTGGTGTGAACATCAGATTCAGATGTCTGGCTGACATTTCTACTCAGTCATTAACTTTCTGAAACCTAAAAGAATGTAACAACTCTAAGAAATCTATTTCATTGTGACATCTTGTTGAATAGGTTCAAAAATTACTAGATGGATTGGGAAGAGCATTTGTTAAACCCCACTTCTTTAAAAATAAGGCTAAAAATTCTGGGGTTACATATTTTTTGAAGGGTTATAAAAACAGATCCATCTCACTGTTTTGATATAACTCAGAGCTGTTGAGCACAGGCTAGCCCTTTCTCTCCTGTTGAGGGCTGCTTCTCCACTCAGCTGTAAATTGAGGATGGTCATCAACACCAGGTAATCAAGCATAACTCCTTATGATGCCAGTTACTTCATTGTCATATGGTACTAATTGAGCATACAGGCCTGATCAATCACCTTGGCTTGGATGGAATTTTGACCTTGACAAATGTCTGAAAGGACTGCAGCAAGATTAGAATTTTAAGCAGTCTCTGAAGCATCTAAATTCTTGAGCCACTGTGATAAAGAGATAATGAAAAGCCAAAATAACGGAACCACAAATAACACCTGATTCATGTACTAAATTTAAAGGAATTGTTATGAGAAAATTAAATTACCTAGATAGTTTTAAAATAGATTTGGGAATTAATTATTAGCCAATCCTCTTTTAAATTCAAATGAATTTCTTATCTATTTAAGCAAGTATTTAAAAACAAAAAAACATAAGTCCTTCAACATTATAGGAGTGATTTAGAAGTCTGATATGACTAATTATACTTAGAAAATTAATACTTGATTATTTAAGCATAAACCCTACAATCTTAATATCATAAGCGAAATCACCTGAAACATGTAGAGCCCAGAAAGGATTTGTAACAATGCCAAGAAGAATTCAATATTGAAGACAGATAGAGCTTTCCCATTTTCTTTGTTAGCAGAAACTTGTCAGTATATTACAGAATACACAGCATTGTATAATGCAAAAGAAAGGTCAGAAGACTCAACATATATAAATGCCCGAAGGGAGGGTGCAAAGAGGGCAGAGGCAGTCTGCTCTCAGTGGTGCTCAGTGACAGGACAAGAGATAAAGGCCACAAGCTGACACACAGAGGAGTCCCTCTGAACAACAGCAAATATTTCTACCTCTGAGGGTGATCAAGCATGGGTACAGGCTGCCCAGAGAGGTTGTGGAGTCTCTATCCTTGGAGACCTTCAAAAGTCATCTGGCCACAGCCCTGGGCAAGCAGCTCTGTCAGGCTCTGCTTGAACAGGGGCCTTGGATCACAAGACCTCCAAAGGTCCTTCCCAACTTCAGCCCCTTCTCAGTAAGTATTTAAAACTGAGAAAGATGGTACCTAAAGGTAACATACTTCTATGTGACTAAAGCAAATATTTGGCTAGAAATAGAAAAAACATTGAATGACATAAGGAGATATGCTGATTTAATTATTTTACTCAGTCCAACTAAAAATACACTAGAACTCTATTAAAATACTGTGAGTTATACCAAACTTCAGGAAATGAAGACCAAATATAAATATCCACTGATATTTCAAATAGATTAGTTCACATTAATACTTGAGGATGATGGATACTTATTTTAAAAATTTATGGCAACAGGTTATTAGCTGGCTAAGCTTTGGGTTACCTCATTATTATTACTATTTGCTGTTTATCCTTGGAGCTACAGGAATTTTCTATCCTAAAAAATTACTTTTAAACCAGACCCTTATTAATCATTACAAAATACAATGTAGCTGGGTTTAAAAAAAAAAAAGCGAAAAGCAAAATGAATTCTTTACTGAATTGTAATTATTACAGGTAAAAATCTGGACAATTATGCAAATTTTAGGTATTCTTTTCATGCGATTTTTTAAAATATAATTTGTATTTGCAACAGTGCAGTTTTATAATCCATTATACGTACGTAATTTATAGATGCCTTAATCTGTCAACTGACTCAGGACCTTTGCTTTCATGTTTCACATTTTTGGGTGGCATTTATGATTGTCTCCTTGATGCTTTTGGATTACTATTTAGACATTTCAGTGCACAAGAAGACTCAATTTATCAGAAACAATAAATACAAAATAATAAATATATATATGTACACATACACATATTCTAAGTAAGAGCTGGTTCATTATCCTGCAATGTTCACCATGAAGTATTGTTATTTTACCCAAGAACAGGATACACACATTGAGTGTATCCATAATATTTTCTGTTCCAAATGGCATTTGTTAAATTTTTTAGAATATTATCTCTGAACAACTTTCATGGCACTACAATAAAAATGCATAGTTGACCCTTCTATTGTATAATTATTTTGGGTAACTAAAAGCATATGTGAGTATACATATACTCCCTAAGTAGTATGGAGACATCTCAACTACCTTTAAACTTTCTTGAATTCAATTTCTTGAAGTTAATCCAGGTATTTTCTGGATATAGCTCACTGGGCTAAATAAAGGTACATTAGAAACACATTCTCTCACTAATAAATTAGGAACTGCACTGCAGTCTGAATCCTCAAGTATAGAGTAACTGCTACATGCTGAACCATGAAATGTAAAATACTACCCCGCCTGTAAACATCAGGGAGAGTGTACATTCTTCTTGAGAACAAGCAGGAAAGCTCTCCAGCTGTACGGTCAGGGGGGTTGTTAATAAGACCTTGCAGCTCTTGGTCACACTATAACCAACACTGCAAACTGCCATGTTCAAAGAGACAGACTGTTGGCAGCAGGTGCACAACCAGAACGTGGAAACTGTCAGCAAACCTCTCTCTGCCTACAAAAGATGCACTGGAATTTTGATGGTTGACAACAGGAATTTTGCCATGCACTCCTTAAGGCTCCACATTACAAAAACTATTATTCCAAATACATTCCAAATGGAGTAACACCTGCTTCCATCTTCGACAGATGTACTACTTAAGAGCTGGATGATGTGGCATTAGGTTACATTAGCTTTTACTTTAAGACTACAGAATCATAGTGGTAGGAAATACAAAAATGCATTGTCCCAATAAAATACACTTGAAAAACTGTATTTATACTAAAACTTACAGTTGTAAGAAAAACATGAAACCCATACACAATTTCTTTACAGACGAGAGTTCAACTCCTCTGATCAAGCAAGGGAGGTAAAGAGAAGATGAATGTAAACCAGTCTGCGTATCTGAAAGATCCTTTAGCAGCTAATCTCCTAATTACTTACATACATTGAGGTCCGCTGTGGTTCTGCTTTTTAAGGAGCAGTGTCTAGACTTCAAAATTGTATTTATCATCCTGCCTGTGAAAAACAGGCAGACATCCAAATATACAAACTGCCTACGTACATACAAATCATATGTAATTATATTGTGCTTTCCATGTTTAAAATGGCATACACAGAATAACAAGACTAGTTTTAAGGTACTACGATTCTACTCTTTTGCCTCTCATTTAATTGACCCCAAATAGTATAGATAAAAATTATGGACATCTCACATTTTATTTCTGTACTCAGAACTACCAGCTTGTAAACAAGCATAACCAATGTTTACTTAAGGTATTAGCTAAACAGAAAATAAGAAAAAAATCCCTATTTTTTCATCTCAAAAGTTCAAAAGAATGATGTTTTTGATCGAACATAGTATCGAAGATGGGGTCACGTCACATGAAAGTCACACAAACTCTTAGAAAAAAGGTGCTGGAGAATTTTTCTTTGATTATTCAAATATCAAACATTCTCTCCAAGAAACTCGTTCAAAAATAGAGTTACAGCACTGCACCTAAACTGTCATCATTTAATATGAAGTGACAAGAAAGTGACAGATAATGAAGAACAGCCTGAAGATGGAATTGCTTGTCATTAAACCTTCATTTCCTCCTCAGGCGCACTGAGAAGATCACAAGACTCCACTGTGCTGCGAGAAGTTCCCTAAAGAGAGAGTTACCTGATCTTACACACACACAGAGACATGTGATATGTTTCAACTAGCAAATAGAGCCTGAGCAATCAGGTGACAGGAGCTCCCTTTACAAGATGGGCAGGCTTTAGGGAGGTTGGTTGTATTTCTCAGGGAGGGTAATGCACTTTGTTTTCCCTCACTGGCTGTATTGGGAGTCATCATGGATGGGCCTCAGAATTTGACTTGTAAGTAGCATGTTATCAGAAATATAATACCAGTTATTGGAAAGTCTATAAATACTAACACAGTTAATGACTTTTCCTGCAGGTGGTAGTTAATCATCAACATACAGATTCAAAACTATCGTGACGATCCTAATTGTGAAATTAGAAATATCTGGGTTCTTTATTATAAACTAGCAGTAGTTAGGACTGACTTTAACTACTGCCTCTTCCAGCTGCTGTCTGTTCTTCCAAACTAATCTGCATCAGGACTGCAATGACCCATGTCCCAAACAAGTATTTTAATGCATGTTGCTTGCAAAAATATGAAAATTCAAATTTTTCAATATAGGTAGTTGCAAGGAAATTTTTTGAAAAGGACAAACTTCTTGGCCTATATCAAGCATTTAATTATTTTTATTTTTTTCCTGCTTAGTTCTTGGGCCACTTCCAACTCTCTCCAAAGAGTAAACTCCTTGTTTTAACCCTGTCAGGTTAAAAAATATAACATATTGCAACCCTTTGGGTTTCCAAGATTAGCTTTACAGAAGTATAATGAAAAATTTTAATCTGAATGTAATTTGATTAAATTAGTATCTCATTCTCAAAGTATTTGAAATCTTATTTTTAGTAATCGATTATTCGCAACATTTAAATGAAGAAATCCTGGGATTTTTTTTTTTTTTTTTTTTTTTTAGGAAGAAAATAGAAAGAAAGTATTTGAAGAGCTCAAAAAACAAACTTGAAAATTCAGTTCATGAAAAAATAAAAATGCATATCTGGTAAATACAATTTGATTTTAGTCTTATTATCTGCAAGCAAACAAAACAAGTAAGTCAACAGCTACTATTATCACACACTTGCTCTTGAATACTAAAATATCCTGCCTGGTGATTAATTTCTAAAACTCGGATTCCACACACACTGTGGGGTTTCTGATGAATCTGAATCCTTAAGATGTCAAGAGAATAAATTATAAAACCTATGTATTACTTGACTACATTTTATAACAGGGTTCATTTACATCAAAAAGGAATCACTGTAAATAGTTGATAACCACCCTTTTTACCTGAAATTTTCTAAGGGCTACAAGTACAGAAACTGTGTTTTCAGATTTTTTCTGATAAGATTCAGTACAGTTCTGAGTGTGGGTGAGACTGTGTTTGACTTACTTTGACAAAATACGAGGAAGAAAAAAAGTGAAATCTCTCAGCTACACGAAAGGAGGAGAAATTAATTAAATTTAAGTTAAAATTATATATAGTTCTTCCAATCTCCTACTTTCAAAAGTTGCATGCGTGTTACCAGATTAAAAATTAGTGCCAACAATTGAACAGATAAAACTTGTTCTTGTTAAAGCCCCCCCCAATTAAATCTCAAAACAAAGAAATTTGTGAAAATATTTGAGTAAGTGGTATTTGAGTACAATTGCTAAACCATCAAATTACTGCCAGTAGCATCTTAGCATGTGCTTACCCCTTATAAACATTCTAATGCTATTACTCTTCAGTTTATAACACTTCCAAATCATTATGACAAAAATTCCTGTTTCTAAGAGGTCCAACAGAACCTTAAAATACCTGTTATTTTTGATTTGACGAATATATTCAGTGTAATAATATATATCATATAAAGGAAATTTCATTACAACAGCATTTATTCCCTAATAAAATGCAAATGCTTGATCCATCTACATTAAATTCAACAATTTTTATAATCAGAAAGTACCACTTATTTGCAAAAATCTAAAACTTAACGGTTATATTATTGCCTGAAAAGAACATGAAAAATGAACCATAGAAAATAGGCCTGGAGGGAATCTTTGTAATTAATTTTGTCCATTCTCCTGCCCAGACAATCATCAAGCAGGAAAGAAAGCTACATTCCAGTAGGGCATCACTAGCCAAAAAATTTTGCAGTGCAACTGCAGAGAATTTTTTCATATTTAAATAAATTTGGTAACTGTTCAAAGATTCTGCATTTGTTGATGTTTTCTGTTACAATTTAAAATATGTAGCTTTTGGAGGGATTTTAATAATGTAATGCTTTAGAAATGTAAATCCTTCATGGAAGGATAAAACTATGGAAGATATCAAAAATTCAAAGTGCAGGACGAAGAGAACAGGAAAAAACTAAGAAACCACTGTCTATAAATGGTTAATTTTGGCAGGGACTTCAAGATCAGTTTTTTCAAGTGTAATACTCAAGAGAAAATAATGAAAGTAACATAGATTGGAATCTTTAAACACACCATTGTACACTAACAGAATTTATAAAAACTTTATGGGTGTGCTAAGGCAAATGCAGTGAATAGTTGTATGAGTATCTCTGTTAATGAGACAATGTGTGATGTATGTTGTACAGCTCTGTTATTTGATTGTTGTTCAAGAGAACAGTCCTACTGAATTCTAAGAAACTGTTACATGATCAGGTACATATAAATCAGTCTGATTTACATTTTCAAGTTAATAGGTCCAAATGAAATTAGAATTAGATTTTAAATAGATTTGGTGAAAGATGCAGTAAAATAAAAAAAATTAAAGTGAATACAAAAAAAAACCCCATTATTCCACCAGTAATGTCATTATTAGTTGGAGAGGTAACATTATTTTTGTATTCATGCATTCTTTTCCTTCTCAATTAAAAACAGAACTGAAATGGTTTCTACATGTACATGTCTTCATATCCACATTACCATATGTCAGTGCATGTATACATATTTGTGTGTCCATGTGTTCATCCTTACTGAGATCACCAGAAAGTCAAGTATTTGTAAACCAAATACAGATGCTTGTGTGGCCGAATTATTCTTGGGTTTATTTACTATGTTATCAGCAATGCAACTCACTACTTCAATATTGTTTTCTACGATTTTGTTATTTCCTACTCACTAAACAAATCTCGACACAGATAAGTCAATTTCAAATCTATAGAGACACACAAACATGCCTATAAAGAGTACGAAATTTACCTTTATGTGTTTAATCTACAGCACACTAAAAAAACTGCCTTATCCAGTTAAACATCCATAAAAATCCATTGTCTTTACAACTTTTGTATGTTTGTTTACTCAATAAACTTCAAGTTACTCCTTATTATGATCTTGTATCTTTTACACAATATATGTTTCCAACTCAGTCAAAAAATAAGTTCACTGTTAAGACCAATTATGAAAATGTTAATCCTGTTAGCTGCCTTTCCCTCCTGTCGTGGTTTAACCCCAGCCAGCAACCAAGTACCACACAGCCACTTACTCACTCCCCACCAGCAGGATCAGAGAGGGAATTGGAGGGGACAAGCAAGAAAACTTGGGTTGAGATAAAGACAGCTTAATAGGAAAAGCAGAAAAATGTGCTCTTGACTAAATATAGAATCAAATCCTCTCAGAATAGGAGAGAAGCCTGTTTGCTTCAGTCAATTACTATAGTAATGTATCTACTAAAAAAAATGGCTATCAGGGAGATCAGGCAAAACACCCACTCCAGACTCTTGTAAATCTAAAACTGCCTTTCCTTAGAGAGGTTATGCAATCTCACCATGTTGCAACAAGTAGAAAAACACTAATTTATTAATTTCAGAAATTTAAATGTTATTTTTTAAATTTTAATCTAAGCTCTTTTTGCTGTCCTTGTCTACCTTTCCAATTAATTGCAAAAAACTAAAACATTATGTATTTATTAAACATCACTAAGTCTGCTGCAATTGATAAGAGGGGGAAAATGTGAGGTATTCTAGGCTACCGTGCAAGCACTTCCATTGCAATGAGCCTATTGCAGGTTTATCACTCAAATACAATGACAAAACGCAGTTGTGAAGTGAAAAAGTTGATTAAAGTTCACCAGAAAATGAAGATAGTTAATAAAACTCAGTTACTAATGATGTCTGCATATAAAACTATGAAAACGGATGCATATAGAGATACATATAAAAGGACAGATAAATACATACATCTATATACTTAATTATGTTTGAAGACATTTTTAGAGAACTAATATTTATGTTCACTTTTCTACTACCAAATGGTGCATCTCATGTGAATTTACTAGCCTTTAAATACATACTCACTAGTACAGCATTCCTACGCCTGCTTTTTTCATCTTTTCATTTTCTAATTTCCATTCCTTTCAGGTGAAAATCGCTTCAGTAAAACAGATAATTGCTTCTGCTTTGCAATGTCAAACAGTTTGCCTCAGGTTATGGCATTGTCTAAAATTAAGTTGGGAAAGAAAGTTCTCATTATCTTTCTCCATTTCAAGCAACCTTTCATCTCATCCTCTTCGCTGGTGTCCAAAGTCATACTCTCCCTATTGTTTATTCCTTTCTACTGTTTTCTTCATTTAGTTACAATTTTAGTTCTCTCCCCTACAATTCTTCACCTTCAGTCTCAGTTATGAATGTCAACATTTTACAATGGCTAAAGAGGAAACCTAGAATATGTTGCAATCCAATTGCTTAGTCTTGAGCATTTTCAGTACCAGTCATAAATCTTTATGTCTTTCTACTTAATTTTTATGCTAAAAATTCTTCTACATCTCAAAACAGAAAAACAAAAGACTCCTTTGAGGCTGCTTATATATACACTCTATTCTTGAAATCTTGAAAAGTCTTAAGATAAAACTGTCACTCATTTCCATATGCATAATTTCCACAGTCTTGCCTTAACTGTCATCTCTTGGTAATGAAGTTCTAAAACTGTGTCCTCACTATTAAAAAGACAAAGTATAGACTGACAAATGTGAGACAATGATAACATACAGTGGCTACTGCTGCTGGGCTATCAAATTTTAAAAGCAGCATGAAGCAACCAATCATTATGAGTCTCCTTTCATTGTTACCATGAAACTATGCTTTTATGTTGGAAGGACTGAAGAACAGTTTTCAGTTTTCTATTCAAGGAAAACTAGAGCACAGTGCTGATAAGGCCAAGGTTGTGAGTTTTATCCCTGTATGAGCCATTCACTTAAAACTGGACTAGATGATCCTTGTAGGTCCCTTCCAACTCAGAATATCCTGTGATTCTGTGGTTCTGATGTATAAAATTTTAGGCCTCCCTTTAGCTGGATAACATTGCGTGACTGGAATCTTTTGCTGAATATGTATTTGTGGGGGTTTTTTCAGTCTAAAACAAAAAACCTAGATTTTAAACCCCCAACAAAGACATTATGTGTGAGCTTATCCATCCATAGATTTGTATTTTCTGTATTTGTGGACTTCAGCAATATTTAATACAAACAAATAAATGAAAGTTATCCAATGTAACAGGTTGCCTAAACATATGCTTTCCTTTTCCCAGATGAGCACTAACATTCTTTATTTTGACACCAGTTGTGAAGAATGACTTTTTGGTCCAGTCAGAATGCTGTCTTGCAAGTGAAATACCCAAAGTTTTCTGTAAAAACTGGAGAGGCGAAGCCTCAAGGAATGGGTTTGTAAGACTTTTTTGACTTCTGTTTGACAGATCCGCAAGCATTTCATTTTCATTCTTGCCACTAGACTCAATCACAAATTAAAACTCTTTTAATTATTTGATTACCTAGAAATAGGTATTAATGAAACATTATTATATCACGGTTTTGTATTTTAATTTTTTCTCCCCTGGCACACTTACACAGCAGAACTCACTCATACAACTGTCATTCAATATCATTTCAACATATTATTCTGTTCTAAAAAAAAGTAGCTGAAATAGTTCGATGAGCATCATAGCACTTCTTTATTACATTCTGCAAAGGGATTTCTTTGAGTAAGAGAGAAACAATATCCAAGAGATTTAAATTCTTTTGCAATTAATAAAGTCATAAATTCTGATAAATATCACTGAAAAAAGCATTAGGTTTTAAATTGTAATTCTATTTGCAGATTACCAGTCAGATTTAACAGAGATATAAAGAAATAATGGTCGTGATATCTAATGTTAAGGTTAGTCAAAAATTATTCAGGTACTCTAGTCTAACTGAGAAGCAAATTGATTTTAAAATGCAATGACAGTGCAATAGAACTCTCAACATAACATATACATGTATTTTCAATTTAGTTTTCATTAGTATGGATTTTTCTTGGTGACATGACATACTATTTAAAGAAAAATGCATCATTTTTCAGCAGTTTACACAGATGTCATTTACTAAATGTACTATTTACTTTAAACGGCAGTAATGAGACAAAGAAGCACTTAAGTTTCAGTGTGCTTTCTTACTAGTTTAAAAAGTTTGGTGAGATATTTCAAAGCAATTTTTTCAAACTACTGGAAGCAATTACATTATATTGTACATTATGAACCTGTAGTAGTTTTCCTAAAAATAAAAATGCATGAATTATTAATTTATTTAGTGCATATTTAGCTATATTCATAAGACTACATACACTGTGTATACTTTGCATATATTCAGGGACTATATTTATATGAAGTCTATAATAGTATATGCATATTAAACGCATTCTTAAAACTACTGAGTAACTTGTAATCCTTGACTCATCAAATAAGTGCAGTCATCAAAAAAACCCATAAAAGACATTTCTAGTGATTTACACAGCATCACATAAAAACTTAGTGGATCATACAGAACCAACCTCATAGGAACAGACAGAATTTAATTTCAGATGCAGTAATCTCTGATCTCAGTTACACTGTCTGGCAACATGAAAGCTCTAAAGGGTTCAACGAAAAAAGGCTGGCTTGGTCCTTATATTTTGGGGTATAAAATGCTCAAATAGACATCATTTCAGAAGATTTCTATAGAACACATATTGCTGGCTTTTTTTTTTTGTTTTTTTTTAAGATGTAGCACATGGCCTAATTTTGTTATCTGTCATGTAAAACTACATGTTAGATGTTTTCACTTTTTCCAAAATGTTTCGGAGATCGCCTCAACCAGATAGTCAAGACAGTTTTGAAAATGCTTGTGGCTTCTAATGTAAGAGGGATTATTTCATAGTTGAGAACAGAAGAAGCAAAGGCAGCAAATCTTAAGCCAGGAAATGCAGAGGAAGTTCTCTCTAATGCAAATGTTTGCAACTCTACTGTGTTACGAAGAGAAGGAGATAAAATTCAGCAATAGTTTTAAGACCTTCATCATTTAATGAATGTAGGTTAATAGGATCATAATACATTCCCTAGACTTATGAACTCCTCCTTACTTCCAAAATCTGGCGATATGAGAAGTCTGTTGCAGTCATGGATCATTGCTTAAATTCTCTCAGAAAATGTATTTACTCTCCTTTCCCCACGGAGATGACATTCACGTTCTACATTCTTGAACCTCAGCTATTCTACGTGAACATTCACCAGGATTTATCTACATTAAGAAAATAATCTAGATTTGATTTGCAACAGCGCAAACTAAGAACAAAAAGTACAAGGGAATAAACTTTAGCTATTCCTTTAAGAATTCAGGAAAGAGATCGTGATTATTCCCTAATTCAAGGCAAAGCAATAAAGAAACAAATTAGCAAGCACAGTAGCCAGGGAACAATAAATATGCCCACTAAGTTAGACACAGTGCATATGTGGGTGATAATTTAACACCATGAAAGGGGATTACAAATCTGCAGTGGTGCAGTGAAACACCAAATTCCAAACAGATTTAGTGCAAGCAACACTAGGTAGCGTAAAACAGTTGACAGAAGATAACAAAGAAAAAGCACACACAGTGTCAGAGATTTCATAACACTAAAAGACATAAGGCCATCTAAACATGTAGGCATTGCATCACTCTTAGTGTTGGCTTAATCTCTATCCTTTCAAGCAGCAGCTTTGCTGGCAGCTAGAAAAAAAAATTCATTAAGGACAGGCTATCTCAAAAAATAAAAAGCTTTAATGTAAGCTTTGACAATTTGAAAAATCAATTCATGTGCCTAGATTCATACTTTAAAGAAATATAAATCCCTAACCTAATCTATTACAAAGTAGGATTAGAAATAAATCAAGTGGTTTCGATAGTTTCCTGAACTACTTCAATGCCGCTCTCTGTTGAAGAGTTGTGTTATTGTGAGTCTCACCCAGATTAATATTTCATACTTCTAGGAGTAGCATCCCAGACTAGGACTGAGACAGATAGCCTAGAAATAAAATAATAAGATCTCCTAAAAATATTTATTATTGCTAACCAGGTTTCACTAACTACTTCTGGTCTTTTTTCATTAAAATAACAAATCTGAAAGACTAGAGTTTTGGGAAACAACAATTAAAGCTAATTTGATAAAGTCAGCAAACAGACACAGTACTGACATTTATTACAGATGATAATGATTCAACAAATATTTACCAAATAACATTTCAAAAGAAGTGTGTTGATGAATGGACACAAACATAGATTTTCCATCAGGTTATAATACTGAGTTGATTTTCTTAAATGTTTCAAATTACAGTTTTCTAAATTCCAAAATGTTCTCTTACCTACCTAGGCTTTGTCAATAAAAACCAAACAAAAACCCAACCTTCCAGACTTTAACATATTGGCAATAAAGCTTTGTAAGAACAAAGTTATTTAAATGGCATTATCTCCTATTTGTCTTATTCTATATTGCCATTTTTTCCCCACTGAGTGCTAATAAGTGCTTGCTGTTGAAGAGGTTTACATTTAACATCTGTCAGTTGTATCCAGAAGTAGCACCTACAGGGAACTGTCAAATAGATTGCTATTCTCCTCTGTAGCACCAGCAAATCTGTCTCACATCATTTACATACAGATAGTTATAGGCATTCATCATTTCATTATGCTGACTGCCTCACTATTCTAATGTATAATGTCTCTTTAATGAGCCTCAAAAAATACAATATTCCTTGATTTATGACTGCTTAACTGAAAAATTATACAGATTGACAAAAACTCATCATAAAGCCTTTTTTGTGTTCCCACTACCTTGCACTTTACATTTAACAATTACTCTCAAGTTAATCTCATTATTTGCTTCTTTGACAAAAGAAATTATCAAATTTTACCACACTAGGCTTCACAGTCACTGCTGTTTTAATAAATATACTTTCACTTCCATGAGAAAGCAGTATAGAATTCAACAAATTAAAATTGATCAGTTTTTGGCCGAGAAATATATGTATTAGGCAATCTGTTTCAATATTATTACATGCCAATTACAGTATACTTCCTAAATTATCATGTGGAATACTGCTGCACTAGTCATGCAAGAGTGACTCATAAATGAGACAATTTACATGTTCAGGTAAATTGAACTATGGGTTACTGTACGAACTTCAATTATTTTATACACAAATGCTTAGCACTGAAAAACAACTCTGCCATTAAAAGCACACTGAAGTATTACAAACATACCTAAAACATCAAACAGAAAGCTGAGAACAAGAGCCAAACACTTCAAATACAGATGTATCTGTGTTTACAGATATATCAGCATTCCTCTGGGGACACTGGGTTTTAACTATCCAAGCTGAAAAGATTTACAAACTGCTCGTGGTAGCCATTGGAAGCACAAATTTTCACAAAGTATGAAAAAACTTATGATACCTTGTTTCTGACAGATCTACACTTACCGTTGACTGTTTTTAGCATGTAAGAAAGTGTTGAGCTCTGACTAAAGTCTCTCCTCTAACAGAGATAACCGTAATTTCTTACTCCCCCATCTAATATAGTTTAAGCTTCCAGTGTAGACTGACAGTACAGAGCTCCCTCCCCTCTGCTCAGCCTTTCATCTCCATATGAGTTTTAGAAACATCGTATGGAGACCTTTTCCTCTTTCCAAATGCCACTCTTTACAGAAGGTTCAAATGTAATGAGTGCAGATAAACAAATGAGTACTAATGTAACCTTACACTGCCTTATCTCAAAGCACCACTTTCTATTTCCAAATCATGAAACCAGACTAAAAAGACTATCCATTCAATGCAGTAGAGATGTACAGAGATTTAAGCAACAGATGGCAAACTGCATTCCCTAGATCCCTGTAAAAAAAGTCAACTCTAAGTGAAAAATCAAACAAAACAACAATACAATACTACTAAATATTCAAAAGCTGTTTCAGTAGATGCAAATATGTTATGATATGACAAAAATAAAATGTACAAATTACACTGATATGTTTGACCCTGGCAAGTTAAAATGCTCAATACAATAAAAATTTTTATTTCATAATTTTGGATCCTTATTTTAGTTCCTTTGTACTGAATATTCCAGTCAACATCAGCATCTGTGTTTCAAAGAATCAAACTTCTAAAGAATATAGGTATATCATCCCCTAATTAACACCATGTGTTTTTATCATCTAGGAGAATTCACATATCTACACATTTCAACCACATAAAATGACAGCTTATCAAATAAAGCAATAAAATTTCTAATTTTTTTTTTAATGTTAATAAATCACAATAATTCTCTGATGTTACTTTGTACACGAAACATATAACTCTGAATCCAGAAAACTTGTATGCCAATCCAAATACCTGTTTCAAATAAAAGGCCTTAGATTTATAAACCTGGATACCTCATGACTTCAAAATACCTCAAAATATTCATTCATTCCCATAATAATGAGGAGATTTATATATCAGCTTCTCGTAGTGATAAAATTCAATTTAAAGAAATATTCAATATTTACTAATCACAACACATTCTTAGACTGTCACTCTGACCATCTCAGAACTATCTTTCTGCGTCCCTTGACAGTAACTGTGAGGCACATAACCAAGGGCAGCCATAGACAATGTTTATGCTGCCTGTTAGTGTTCATATTGTGTATCTCTAGCTGGAAGAGACTATGAGTAGTTGTTATCTTTGTGACACAGAGAGAAGCTGATGAAAACAAAGTAAATACAGATACCCCTATAATCTCTTCATGCTACAGTTCTATTTCTTGCTTTTCTTGCCTTACAAATTTATTATTTCATCTCCTGTAGTATACAGAGTTACCACTTCCAAAAACCGGCTAATAATGCCTGTGACTCATGATTTTCTTTTCTCAATCTGAATTTCAGAAAAGGCAGTGGAGGAACATCACAGTTCTTTCTTACGTGTGCATATAAATATGAGACACTGTTTCTCTGGTAGAATACTAAATTACCCATTTTCCTTGTAGAGTACTGAATTACACAGAAACCCAACAAAATTTTGTAATGTGTTTCCCACTGATTGAGCCTACTTACAGGAAGGTGGTGTTGCAAAAGGATTCAGTACTTCAATCAGTGTAGTCTGCACATCAGAAGAAAATCCAGAGCATGTTCTGTTCCCGTGATCAATTTTCTATGCTTCAGTAGATACACCTAGGAAATAACCAGTACAGAGTAAGTACTACTAAATAGAGAAAATAATACAAATCAAATTATTGGAAATGAAAAGGTGAGAACATGTTGAACAATAATTTATGGCAAAGTCCGTATGATTATTCATCAATACAAAATTATAAAAGACAGAAATTTAAATTTTGTCTTCATTTAATTCTGTAGTACCCAAGTGATTCCAGAGTTCTTCAATCTCAAGACTGCCAAACAGAATGAAACAGATGTTATCATTACACCTAAACAGCCATCTGGTAGCCTGAGAGGAGAAACATAATGACCACAGAGGGAATTGGTCCAGCCGTCCAAAACAGCAGAACCAGGTTTCCGTTCAGCATGTAGAATAACTGTAGTATATAGAATATATTAAGTAAACAGTCCTGTTTATTCTAACAGTAGAGTTAACTCATAATTTTTGTCTTTCAGTAGAAACAGAAGCAGCAGCTTCTATTCCTTCTGATTCTTATTTACACACTTGGCAGAATTCTATGGGAAGTAGAAGAGCCAGGAATAAAGGCATAAAGACAGCCTGTCTTGGTATTTCTTAGAGAAAGAAGGGTTCAAATGTATCTTCACATCTAAACCAGCACTGACAAGGCCCAGTACTAACTTCTCCCTTTATGTAGCTAAAGTCAAAGCTGGACCACCCTCCAAAAAAGAATCTACCCCAGGAGATAATAATTCTTTCTTTATCTTTTACATTTAGGCTTTGCTGCAGGTTAATCCCTGCTACTTCTTGTCCTATCTAGATCAGTTTATGCTGATCTCCTTTCTCAACAATTTTATATATTGTTACCCTTATTCTTCACATTTCTTAGGTTGAATAAACTCAGTTTATTCAGCTTTTAATATTTAATTTAATGAATGATCAATAACCAGGTACATTTTGGTTGTTCTTTTAGAAAATTTAGACTACTTAAGCCTCCGTGTTGTTTCACTGGATGCTTACACATTATGCTCCTAAAGATCTGCAGAGATCAAGTGGATCTTGTTTCAGCAGTTTCTTTTCCTTGTGCCTTTGCCACAGACTATCACCCCAGTAAACAGAAATTCGTATGTCACACCTCAAATTCACAAAGGGTGATAGAGGCATGAAGTGTTTTCAGATTTGTCAAAAGAAGTCTGCCAGGCATTTTAACACTTCTGGTGCTCTGCTACTGCTGAAAGGAAGGAAAACACTTGTGCAATAAAGCAAAAATCTGGAACCAGCTAAACATGTAACAGTATGACATGGTAAATATGCTATCCCCATATTCTTCCCTGAAGCATTAGAGGGAATTCCCCATCTGCATTTGTGCTGTTAATTATTCCTACTTAGTGCCTGTGCTTGTTCTCACTAAATCTTAAGTCTATTATTTTCTATTATTTCTACAATTTATTGTGATTATTTTAAGCCTGAGTCCTGTCTTCTAATAGGACAGCAGCAAGATTAGCATCTACTCTATTTCCAAAACTACCAACAATGCCATAGAATAACATTACACCCAGTATAGACTTTTACAGAATTACACTCCTCCTCTCCCCCCTGCCCCACTCCAGTTAATGTGGACAAGAGTGACTGCAAATAAATATTACTTCTTTTTAACCCCAAAAACTTGTATCATAATTTTAGACTAATCTTATCTATATCACAGTTCCCTAGCTTGCTTAAAATAATGCCATGTGTAATTATCAAAACTGCAGTTTACTAAATTAAAGGCATATGTCTTCTGACCCTTACGGCTTGCTGCAATTTTCAAAGAGATGGAATAGGACTGACTTATTCCCTGGAAATCTAAGCTAGCTGTTTAATCTCAGTATCTTGCAGATGTGTAGAAAGAAGCTTCATAATTTCAGGTCCCTCAGGGAAATTCAGGTAAGACACCTATGTACAATTCTTTGGATACTTCTTCAGGTCTTACTGTCAGCCCTTTTCTGAGCTTTTGAAATTTCAACATCCTTAAGTTCTCAAATATTATTTTACTATGCATCATATAAAAATTTGTTTATTCCTTCATGCATCTCTTCTGGCTTTATAAATCAGACAATAGTCTCTGCTGCCAAGATCCAAATAAAATTCTTTGTTTCTAGTTGAGCTTAACCTCACAGTTAGATAACTTGTATTAAGTTTTATAAGAGAAGTCAACATCTTTTGTGTAATTAATTTCTTATATTTACTAAAATCATTGCATTCTAACATCCTAGATTCCAATACTGACCCCTGAATCTTCCACTGCTTTCTCTACAGAATCAACTAGGTTGGAAAAGACACTTCTTACCTCCCATAATGAGGCTAACAGAATATGAGATAGGTAAACTGTTTAATTTTTAAGCTTTTATACAATTGTATGTGGATTTGTCCCACCAGCTCCTCTGAATTTTCAGTGAAGATTTCTTTTAAAAACATCTTTAGCTGTTTAGCTTGCAGTACTTTTCACGCACAGAATGGATTTTCCAATTTTTTTCAGTATGTTTAAAAAAGAAAATGCAGTCTGTTATGTTTTTAAATACAACTGATTTTCAAAAATGGATTGTTCTGTTCTGGGACATCTACATTGGATTGCTGGGTCAAGCTCTTTAAATAGAGTCGTACATTCACTAGATTACAGGAGATATTTACTTATAGGAAAGAACACAGAAAACAAAACCAGAATAATCTAAGACCGCTCAGAGCAAGTGTGTCATTTCCCCAAGTTCCCCTGTGCCAGCTCACAAGAAAGATAATTTCTTTCTAATTTCAGGGAGGTCTCAGTTAACCACATGTGTACATGTGTGCATGAAGACCTGCACGACATAGCCTATTCCTCAGTTGATTCTCCTAAAAACTGAACATAATAGCAAGTGTCACATTGCCTGGTATTCCTTTACCCTGTCACAGAAACTGGTAAAGGATGTGGTTCCTCTTGAATAAAATAAGGAACTAGATGTTCACTGCAACAAATGATTTTATGTGCCTTTGTTGCCCATATTTTTCAGCTTTTCTGCTACCCCAGCTCAGTTGTGCCCTTCTTCCTTCTCAACACTTCACCCTCTCTGATCTGTAAGCCTAATCTGCGTTCTTTAATATTAGGATAGAAATTAGGGACTAAAGCTTTCCAGAAACCTTGGTGTGCATTGTATACTTCTACAGGATTACCAGCAAAAACAATAGTCCACCGACTAAGAAAAGTTTAAAACACGACGATGAGTCTAAAACAAATGCGTTGCTTAAACAAGGCCTTGGGATAGTTGTCCCTTTGGCATCTGAAAGCAATGAGAAATATCAGCTATCCCTGGCGGGATGACTATGTTAACGTCTGTATCTCATTTTAAGTACTAGATTAATTTCTTTCATAAGACTTTCTCTGGCTTCTCTGCTCTGTAATATCCCACCCTTAACATATAAAATGACCCTAAGAAAAGCAGTTCAGCCCTGTAATTCTACTACTTCCATGATAATAGCATCCCAGATAAGGAATATCTATCAAATGTGTCAGAACATTATCTGTTCACTCCAGTCTCCTTTTTTGCCTTATTTTTCTTATCTTCCAGCAGCACATGCCCGGGCTTCTACTCAACATCACTCAAAAAGCTCACAGATAAATAAACCAAAAAAAATAAATAAAACCTAAAAAATAAGATTAAAAAATACGAACACCAAACACACCCTCACACACTCTTTCCCCTTTCCAAGGCTGGAGTTTATTAAACTGTATTATTTCCTTTTCCATGACAAAACGCAACCTTGTCTAGAAAACTTCACAATTTCCTAAAAGCCTTGCAGTGAGAAAGGGATGTGCAGCGAGGTAAGGCAGGGCAGGGCAGGACAATACTGGCTCTGGCTTTGCTGGGAGTTGCATCCACAGCTGGTGTGGGAGGGAGAGGTCACGGGAAGCAGTGTCTGGAGTGCATCCATCGGGGCTGGGAGCAGTTGCACACCAGGGCAGGGTGGGACACCTGTGGGACAGCAGGTCTAGTGACAAGCCATGCGCAGAGAGCAGCGGTAATCCATGCCTTTTTTTCCACTGGTAAGGCTTCTCCTCAAGCCTCCAGGGTCCGTAAGCTTCTTAAGAGACTCTCCAGACATGAAGCAGCACCCTCAGGAGAGGAAAGAGGAGTGGATCACTTACTTAACCCACTCAGACTTATGTAAGTTTATGGCCCTGGTGCATGGCATCCCCAGAGGTGTTCATGGAGCTGGCAGGTATCTCCATGAGACTGCTACCTATCCTTTTGAAATGTTTCTGGTTACTTGAAGGCAGCTATTGTCATCTCCTCTTTAAGACAAGCAAAAAGCAAGATCCAAGGAACTACAGGCTGGTCAGCTTAAACTCTGTTCTGGAAAAGTTTCCAACCAGGTATTTGCAGGAGTAATTTCTTGCCTGAGCAGATCACACCTGACCAACCTCAGTGCCCTCCATGGTGAGGTGACTGGCAGCTGTGGCAGGCAGTGCATCTTGTGTATCTTCATTTTAGCCAGGCCTTTGGCACAGTCTCCAATTGTCTCATCACAAAACTGATGGACAAGTGGTTTCTAAAGTGAACAGAAAATCAGTTTGACTGCGAAAACTCAGAAAGTTGTGAACAGCAGTGCAAATCCAGCTGGCAGCCAGTAGTTTAGTATCTTCATTAACAACCTGGATGACAGGATGGCACTGACTTGGAGGAGGCAGCCAACACTCTGGATGGCAGGACTAGCTAGAGGAACCTGAACAGGCCAAAGAAATGGGCTGACCAGAAGCTCAGCAGGAGGTTTCTCAACAAGAGCATGTACAAGGTCTTCCACGTGGGATGGAAACACCCCATGTGGCAAGGCAAGGGGCATGCTGAGGGGACAACTGTCTGGCAAGCAGCAGTGCAAAGAAGAGCCTGGGGATCCTGGTGGAAAAGCTGAATATGAACCAGCAGGTGTGCCCATGAAGAGTAGGCTGACTGCACCCCAGCATTATTAAAACTTGTAGGCAATGCATATTCAGAAAAGTGATCCTCTCCCTCTCCTTGGCCATTCTAAGGCATATCTGGAGTACTATGCCCACGTTTGGGCTACCTAGCACATGAAGGATATCAATATACTGAGTGACTCCAGCAAAAAGCCAGCAAGATACTCAGGGCACTGGAAAGCATGGTGTACAAGGAGAGGGTGAGAGAACTGGGACTGTTCAGCACGAACATGAGAAGGCTAAGGGAAGACCTTATTACTATGTACAACAACTTCATTGCAAGACAAGAGAAGATGCCTCCAGACTCCCTTCAGAGGTGCTCAGTGATAGAACACAAGTAATACACAAATAAATAACACAAATAAAGACAAATGGAAACATGAGAAATTTCTATCATATGTTCAAGGAGTGGGGTGGTGTCTGAAATTACCATGATGGTAGTTAAAAACAGCAACAGGTTACCCAGAGAGGTGGTGGAATCCATTTTGGGAGTGTTCAAGGCTCAGCACAGCTTTAGCCACATCATTATACCTGTTTTGAGTAAGATGTTGGACTAGATGGCCTCTGAATGCCCTTTGTGTCCTAAACAACAACTCTGCGTTAAAATCTAAAATTAAAGTGAGTGTTTATTGAGAGAATTTTTGAAAATTTGAGACATGTTAAGAAATAAATTATATTATCTGGTGATCATGTACTTAAAATATATGGGAAGCTAAATTTCTTTACAAATAGGTATTGCTATCTGAAATGGACACATGCAGATTATGGATCATGTTGTCCAAAAAGCAGATGTCAAATGAGAAACTTCATTTAAAATTTGAGAATAGTTGCTATATATTTTAGCAAAATGCAAAATAAAAATTTAAATTTTCTTAGATTTCTTAGAAATACCTACTTTGACAATTTCTTACAAAATTTTTCAATTAATTTCCATGCTGATAATTAAGGCAACCTTCAGACATATTTCATTTGGTTACAGATGTATCATTTACAGTGTATGCAACACATTTTCAGAGTTTCATAAAATAGTACTTATTGTCGCTAGCATTTTTTCCCTTTTAAAATATGAAAGATATGATTTCATTTTCTACACGTATAAATACAGCTTGTTTGTACAGTGTGTGTTATAGAAAACAAGGCATCTCTAGAAAAATTGTGTCCAATGACTATTGTAAAAATATGAAGCTCACTTCCAGTAAGACCTATGAGAAAATTCTGTGAAAAAGCATGAACCTGACAAAAATTGTCATCTTTAGGTGAAAAGTAAGCTTGCTGCTTGAAAATATCAACTACTTTTTATATTAAAAATCTAATCTTAAGTCTTTACTGCTGCACAGCTAAATGTCACACTTTCGGAATTCTTCATATGTTATATGTGGCCTCTGGAAGCCCACATACTTCATGCATGGATACTATGAAAATACACAGAATAGCTTTTAAACAATATGTATATTGTAAATTGTTATGACACCATAAAGAGTTCATGATCTTAGAGCTCTTTTCCAATCTTAATGATTCTATGATTTTATGATGCAGTCAATGCGGCCTAGGAAGAAAGTTAAAGCAATTGCAATTTAATCAATATCTTATTACAAGCGTGATAGGAGAACTTGAGAAAAAGGTTCGCTACCCAACACCCACAATGATATGAACAATACTTACTTGTAGACTCTTAGAGCTTACTAAAATTAAACATGTTTCTCTAAATTAAACCTTTTATGAAAAAGAGAAGGAAAGTTTCTAGCCATTTCTTTCCCTTGCAGATTTTTAATAAAATCCAGGTATGACCGAATGAATCCAGAATACTCCATCTACTGTGGAGAACATATTCCAAGTATAGTGCTCTCAGTTGGCTTTTAGCTACTGAATCTAAAAGGTGTATTAAAAGGAAACACAATTTTAGTTTTTCAAAGTTAAGTTCTTGATTATTGCAAATTGCAAAGAAGAACATGGGGGAAAGCAATTTAAAATACACTTGAAACTAATAGCACCTTCAAATTGTAAAGTAAGACTTTGCTTTAATCTAAATTTATAATTTAGACTCATTTTTATCATGTATAGCAAGAAATTTCAAGGAACTCTGGCAGAAGGCAAAAATATACCTTATTATATAGGAAAAAAGGAATACGAAAAACGATGGTAACAAAAGACTCATTTTTTTAGCTCCAAATGTCCACAAAAACTGACTTAATGTGTAGCTTTCATGTTTTAATATTTACTATATTGTGTCAATTTAATGTAATTTACACTTTCAATATGCTTCTTTTATGCGAACTGCACAACCACTTTAATACAGTAATACAATGTTTCAGTAACTTTTCTTTTCCTCTAAAGATTTTTGGATGAATTAGTTATAGTCAAGACAGCAGATATAAACATCCTGATCTCACTACTACAGTTATTTTATCTTTATTACCGAAGACCTTTGCCTATATGCAACAGTACATCATGATTTAGTTCACCAAGAGTGACAGGCTACTATTTATGATTTGACAAGATGTCACTGTGGTAGGTATGTTGACTGTTTAATGGCTTTAGAAAGTCTCTTATGGCCTTCACTAACTCATAAAATTAACTTTCATTGTCCTCTTGCAGGAGTACTGATGACAAAGTGTAATCTTATTACAACAGAGAAAATGTCTAATAGTTTCCTAAGTAAAACATTTTTCTTCAGTGATTTAATTTAGAAAGTTTTGTCTTGCATGAATTATATTCAGTGCTTCAAAGCACATAGCAACCTTTCAGTATTTCAGTGGTCCTCTTTTGGTGTACTGTACAAATCCTCACAAGTGACATATCGTCAAACTGTCAAGAATCTACTTGATGCATGTCAAAGTCTCACTATTTGGAACTGGTGACTAGACACCTGAGCAGTAAAAAACCATAGTGAATTTCTACCCTGTATCTTCACTATAATGCGTCCATGTATGACTACCTCAGCAAAGTAGTATTAGCTCTTGGCAAAAAGCATTCATCTGGGCTGAAAGGCTGTCAGCAGCAATATGGTAGATGTCAATTAGAATCAAGTATGCGATGCAAACACATTTGCCAATTACATGCATTAGACTTCATAATGGCTGATGTCACAAATGTAGTTTGGTGATAAATTATCTTAAGGGCAGTAATTACATTTTTCCATCAGTTGAATATACCCATATTGAAGTTACAAAACAAGATCCACAGACAAAGTCTCCCTTCAGACAACAGAAACAGAAATGTCAGGGAGTGTGCTTGCTTCCTGGATGATTTTTTTCAAGTTAGACCCAGCTTGGGCTTCTAAGAATTTGGAATTTTGTTTATGAGACTGAAGAATAAGTAAGAAATAAAAAATAGAGATCACCAAAAAAAAAAAAAAAAATTTACAGGGACCAGCTCATTTGGATCCAGTCCAAATCCCCATCCAATATGGGGCAGATGGCATCCAAGACAAGAAGAAATACAACTGTGATAGAGACAGTGGCTGTCACATACAAAGCTACCTGGCAGAATATCCAGTACTGGCAATTTTTAGATTATTAGTTAGCTCAAGATGGGAAGTTGGTATTAATGATCCTTATGGGTCCCTTTAATCTTGAGATAATCTATGATTCTATGATTTAATATTTTCCTTAATGTTCAAATGTTAATACTTTACGGAAAATCACGCTATGAAAAGCCAGAGTCCACAAAAGAGACAGAGGAGTCCCGCAACTTTATTCGAATAAAGGGAAAGGGTCCAGCGGTGCACACACCCGCGGGGTTTTGTCTCTCAAGGCTTCGGGGGACGTCATCCCCTTTTATCGTGAACTCCCGTCCTCATGTTGCCCTCTTCCTTTCCCATGGACTGAGGTACTAGGAAGGGACAGCCTTCAGTGTGATTTTCTGTAGAGCCCTACGGACAAAAGGTGCACTGCTCGCTGTTAAGAAAACTTCCCAGTCTCACAAGACTCTCAGTCACACTCCCACACAGAGAGTTCCCCAGATGGCGCCGATCGCCCTCACAGCGGCTGCCCCACTGACCCGGGGGTTCCCAGCTTGACTGCCCGCACACCCCACACTCACTCACACTCATGGTCAGACCAGGTTTCCTTACCAGATCGATCCAAGTTTCCCACAGCACAGTCCTAGTCTCTCGCTCCATACAGCCATTTACTCACGGCGAAGTAAGGCAGGAATAGCCCGAGTTGGTGCCTCCGAGGAGAGACGCCGAACAAAGGATCCCCATGGCTTTCAAACCTTCCCAGTCCCAGGCCGGGCAGGTCCCTCTCTGCTGCAGGCTCCTCGGCTCTGCCGTGTGTCCCAGCGCCCAGCTGGCAGCACCACAGCTCTGGCCTTGTTGTGCAAAGGGCTGCAGCTCACAGCCTCTGTCTCGGGCCTTCCCTAGCCGGCTCAGCCTGCAGCCTGAATGCAGCTGCACCCACATACCTGCACCACAGATTGCTCAGCACTTGCCCTTCAGCCAAAACAATTCATAATGCAAATGATGGGCATATACTGGTCAAAGGAAGCAAAACTGTAAGTGTTCAAGGGAGCTAATTCCTTACTGATCGTAGTGTTTATGGGCTAACAGGGTAAGCAACTGATTTTCACAGTCAGACCTTCTGCCCTTGTATTAATCTGAATACACCCCAAAATTTCAAAAATCATTGCCTTGTACGGCAGCAAAGAGTCTGAGGATGTGTGCAAGCATGTAGGTAGAATAAGCAAAGTAAGAGATCAGGAGCAGAGCACAAAAAAGTAAGCATGAAGGGTCACTTACTTGTCCTCACAAATCCTTCTGTCTTTGGAAATACTTTAGACAACATATTAGCTATTGTACAGCTGCAGTAAATCCACTGGATCCTCATTCTACACAGTTTTGGTATCTTGAGGATCAGGATTGCTAAGGCTGACCAAATTTGTTTTCCATAACCATTTTGCTTTTCACACACTCATACCCCAAAGGATAGACAGCAGAGCAGTGGCAATGCCTAGCAATCACAGAGAGCAGCAGAGGCATCAAAGGGCAGCACAGACAGACAGTGTTGGAAACACAGTAGGACATTACCTACAAAATTGCAGGCACCACTGAGTGTAGAGACAGGTATAAAGACTGAGCCAACAGCACCAGAAGTTAGGTAGGAGCAGGTCACAGGTAGACAAATATCTTTTGAAGACCACACAAGGATATTCCTTAAGAACCTTGCTTAAAGAAGGTCTTTTCTCATTAGGGAATTAGCCAAGCAGTGAGCTCGCTGAGAGCCTTCATTCTTCACACTAGTCAGAATCAAGTGCAAACTGATGGCAAGTTGGTTGGAATGTAGACCATCAAGGGTGCTAAGACCACAGAAAGAAAGTGGAATTGTAACCAGAACTTAATTGGAATTAGAACTTAAGTCCTACATCTGTTTGTGTTTAGTGGTTCATAAGAAAAGACATTCAGCAGGAGTTTCTCGTGTCCCTCTGAACTCAGTTCAGCTATACTTCATAGGTAGATCTCCCTGCGTGACTGCGTCTCTCTAGGTAAAACTTAGTAATTAGACTCAGATAAATATTTGTTTTATAAAAGAATAACACTGATTTAATTGTTACTAATTACCAGAGGTCTGGCTAGCCAAAATTCAAATTACATAAAATTTAATTTTTTTAGAAAAGAGCTATTGTAAGCTACGCAATAGCATTTTAGTCAGGATGCAGTTATGGCATGCAAAGACATACAGTAAATAAGGCATTTGTAAAGATAATGTGCTAAAGCCATGTAGTTTTTTATGAATAGTTTGTTGTACATGGCAGGCATTTTTCATATATGCAGGGGATATATATATATATATATATATATATATATACACATATATATATATATATACAGACACACATCTACACAACAAAACCAGGGTTTAGAGTCTAACAATGATAACTTCTGTCGCAACAAGTGAAACCCAGCAAGTACAAAAATTAACTGCTATTTCACTGAGAACTGCATCCATGCAGAATGGAAATAACTGTATTCAGAAAATAAGTTAAAAAATGGGGAAATTTAAAATTTAAAAACAGGGAAAATCTTGCACCAGAACAACTAATGAGTTTAGAAAAATACTTAGGCAGTTAAAAAAAAGTAACTAGAAGTTATTAGAAAAAGACTCAAAAAATCAGAGCTGAAGAATGTTTGAATGATTTTGTGTGTTTTAATAGGCACTGTATCTGTATTAGTTGAGGAAGCAGAAATAGAGGCAAACAAGAATAAATTGGAGACCACTGTTCAGAACAAAAATAACCAAAACATTCATTCTGAGCAAACTATTGGAATTCATACATTGCATTTGGAAAAAATCCAAATGAAAGAGCAAATATCACATAGCAGAGCTAGTGTACATACAGGAAAAAGCTTAAGACAATTTTGCAATACTGTCAGGAAATAACCTTTCAAAAACCCTTGAAGTTTCCACAGAGTTTCTGTCTATATTCATGTTTTCCCAAACCATTTTACCCAACACAGGGTAAGACCAACACAGGTCTTGGTGACTTGTCTCTTCTATCTCCAGCATCCCCTACTGATATTTATGCAATTAATTTCTCAGTTTTTCTGTATCAACACAAGCTTATTACCAAGTGAATGGCAATTTCTAAATTTATTTGTAATTTTAGTAAGTGTAATGCGTGTTATATTTATTATATGCTAATTCAGAATATCTGTTATATTCTTCTAGGTTCTCTTAAACTTTGATGTAATTTCATTTCTACACTAAAGTCAAAGTTGGGAGTTTAGAAGAAATTTCTTTTTTTTTTTTTTTTTTTAAGAAAGTAGTCTCATGAAGGCTTGCAAAATGCCTATTCTCAACTTCTTTTTGGCAGCAATGGCTAATTTCTAAATCCAACTCATGAAAACATTCTGTTGTTTTTTGGGTTTTTTAACAACGAGAACAGGATAAAAGAATAAAACAGGGTAAAAAAATAACCTCCTTCTGTAGAAGTCTTAACATATCCCTGCACCTGTTGTAGATGTCAGCCTGGAAAGAGAACAGTGATTCCACATTCAGTTTCCAGTTCCTACCAGATTTATATTCATACATTTTTAATAGGAGTACAAGGACAAATCTGCTCCTCTTCTTTCCATCCTTGAGGGTGACTGTAAGAACCTGATGATGGCTATTCCCTTGATGGATTTAAGTCACACAGCTAAAGGGGATTTTCCTACACATTGTTCAACTTAGAATGTAATCAAGTCAAGTCAAAGTCAGCTAATGTTTTACAGAGCTTAATTCAAAAATGTGACATTTTATGGATGAGTACATTATAAGGCGGTAGAATAGCTGAATACTAGTTCAGCTTTTGGAGCATGAAATCCAGGTATTTTCTTTAAATTTGAAAGGGGTAGTAAGATTAGAGAGGAAGACAGGAAGCAATTGAGTTAGCAGCCTTCCACCATTCAAATAACATATAAATAGGTAGGTCTAGCTTCCTGAATGTAAAATCCTTTGTCCGAACTCTACTTGTATAAAATACAGCATTGATCCATTCAATCACACTTTATCATTCTCAACATGAACTTATGTGAACTGTTTGCCACCGACTTGACTATTCTCCTCCACAGCATACACCAATAATCTGACAGATTGTCTTCTAATTATTATATTTCTCCATTGATATAATTTCTTTTTACTGGCATATAAAAGCAAGATTTTATTAAAATACAGCCAATAGACTGCTGTGTTAGTGTTGACATAACCTGCTTGATCTGCCTTCTGTAACCTAGAGAATGAAGCAGAGACAGAATACATCTGATGTTCCTGAGTGAAAAATAGCATCACTCCAAACACACATAGTACCAAATTTTATCTGTCTTAAAAATAAATTATGTAGGTAATTTTAGAGAAATAGACCAGGGCTTTGTGGGGGTAGGTGACTGTTCATTCTAGGTACTTATTTTAATAGCTCAGGGTATTCAGACATGTTTGAAACACAAAATGGAACAAAATAATAAACCCCTCCCCCAATAAACCCTCCTGCAAAAAAGCCAAACTAAATACCAAAACCCACTACCACCACAGATTCATTGTGCTTAGAGCTGTAACTGTAATAAGAGGAAAGGTCAGATGATTAAAATCTAAATTAGTTTGATTAGGAGATATTATTGTGAGAAGAGGAAAACTAAAGAATAGCTGGTCAATGGAATGTGGGTATCACCTGAACAGGCATTGAACACCCATGTTAGCTTCACAACTGGAAGAAAAAATACCCATGTTTAAGTTTACTTATGTTTTAGTACTCAAAACAATCTGTTTCAACTAATAAAACCAGTGGAGGCTAAATTGCATTCTGTAGCTGAAGGGATATATCTGTGCAACACTCCATCTTATTGTATGAATTGTTCTATCACACAGCACATTTCTAAGTCGTGGACTTTTGACTCTTGCTCTGTTTTGTGCTCTTTACCTTCTTAGACTGCGGAGTCACCTATACCACATTTTGTGGCTAAAGAAATCCATTTTAGCCACCTTCCTAACTCCTTTATCATTTTTTTTCAGAATGCCATTAAGATATAGTCTGCTGATGGCTATAAAAATGAGAAATCTGAAAATGACTGTATGTGTTATGTCTTGAAGCTATACTAAAAGTCATTAAAATTATCCAATAAAGAATGGAGTTAATCATTAGTTTCAGGTTTGATATATTAGTGGAATGCTCTGTCATCACAAGAATCTTTGTTCTTTTTATAATCTATCCCTATGAAGTTTTTACATTAGCTGCAAAATTGGTTGTCTCAATGACAGGTACAGTCTTCTGTAAGGACAGGCAGTTTTTGCTTTTAAAATATACTTGCCTAATCAGGATTCTGCAGGGAACACATGAACGCTGGGCTATATATAGACACAAAAAAAAAAATTGAGCTAGCACAATCAATCTAAAATTAAAAATATTTTGTCAATTAATGTTTAAACTATGAGAAATGCCTTATCTTTGCTCAAGGTACTACATTCTTACCTAAAATGCTATCATTTGTTGAGTCATATGCTCACACTTTTTGTATTTATATCTTGACTTCACATTAATCTGAGGAAGAATACATGCACATAAATACTGGAAAGAAAAATACAGTAAGACTGAATTCATCTACAAATAACATTGTGAAATAACTAAGAGTTCTATTGGTATTTTTATTCATTTTATGTTTTCACTGTTTAAGAAGTAGATATATCCAGGTTCAATTAATTCTACATTAGATAATCAATTGACTTGTATAAAAGAAGTCTGCAAGAACACAGATTGTAAAAATATGTAAGCAGAAACTGTTTTCAAAAAGTAATTGCTTTTAGCAGGCCAGCTAACTTTGAATACTATGGAGGTGAAAAAAAGAGAATGACTTGATACCAAAAAACAGAACTGTCATTGTCAGAGGGAAAATAAACAGTCCAACAGACATAAATGCAGCAAACTGTATTTATTAACACGGATCCCATATGTCATAGCATTAATGTCTTAAAACATGTCATGTATCAGCCCACAGAAGTCGGATAGTTGTGACCATTTCCAAATAGTTCTACGTGTTTTAGGCAGGTAATCTAAACAAAAAGCAAGACTGAGCATTTACTGCCATGTTATTTTGCCAACTGTGATCTCAAAACAGGTTCATGATTCAAAGAATGAATGAATCTTTTAAAATAGAGTTACTTACTCTAAAAGTTAAAAAATTGAAATTGGTTTCATCATAGCATTTGAAAGACAAGCATGTACTTGGCAGCACCCATTGAATACTCCTTTAAAAAAATTCTTAATATTTTGTGGTTTTTTACTGGGGTATTGCTTTCCGTAAAAATTATTTAAAATGTTTGATATACAGCTTCACAGCACACAGAGGGCAGAGAAGCCAATATGCTGTATTTAAAAATTTCCCCAAAACTGATCATGTCAGTTCAGTATATTTTATGACAAAATCATAGACACTGATGCAGTCAATTGAAAATTAATGGAGGAAAAGTTTAGACTTCTAACACACTTCAAACACATCTAAATTAACTGACTAGAAAGCTGAAAAACAATATAGTTTTTTTTTTTTGTTAATTTTCCTGTGTTTGAATATGATTAAGAAAGCAACGAGCATATTAGAATGCATGAAGAATGACTTGAAAAATTACTCAGGAAATGTCAGCATGGCACACTCAGAGATCATGGATACAATCCTCTCTGGAATCAGCTACACAATATTGATCACCTCCACTAAAATACCTCAGCCTTAGCGAGCGTCCAGAGAGGAGAAATTAAAAGTACAATTATTCAATCTGTAGAACATACAGGTAGTTTAGAGGCAAAGAATATTCAACAGCAGAATTTGACATTAGTGTGGGTAGTAAAAATATTCAGTCTCAAAAGTTTAAAAGGACAAACATGAAACTCTGATAACCAGTTTTGACATCAAAACTACATTTGAAGCAACTTTATAGCAAAAGTACACAGATGATACCCAAACAATGTGTACTGTGTAACTCTCACTTAACATGAGACCTAAGCAAACATCACTCTAGGAATGTTATTAAGCCACAAGACAAGATTCAGTTCTTCTTTTTCTTACTCTTTGATAGTGTAAAATGATGGGAAGAAATCATAAATCTGTAAATTATAGAACAATTTTTTTGAAGTTGTGTCAAACTATCCTATTAATCTACATAAACATAAGCAAAGCCATCTATGTTTTGCCAGCATATATATATGATCTACTAAAATTTATGCTTTTGCTTGTGGACCTGAAATAGCTTTTGTAGTTTCTACTCATATGGTTTCTTGAGTCAATATATTGGAGTTTCCCCTTACTACAAGGAGGTTTTGAAATACAAGAAGTAAGGTTGTGTTTTCTCTGCCACTCTTCAGCCATGGAAGAGTACCTAAGAGCCTGGCACTTAATCACCTAGAATAGAGTTGAGTAGACAAGAGAATAGCTTCTGATACTCTGCTTTCATTGCCTCAAATATTTCTAATGTCCTTCCTGTTATCTGGGTAACAAAAGGGCTAATTTCCAACATAAATACACATTTTATACATACAAGTACACACACAGTTAATAAAAAATTATATTTACATTTGACAAATATGAGAACTTTATATAAAAAAACCCTCTTAATAAGTGTGCATTTCCTATCTCCATCTGGTAATAAAGTCATTTAATGAATGCCCCAGAAAGCAAAATTTCAGGCAGCATTGCCTTAGAATGCTACTTCTAGTTTTTCTCAGAAAGCATTCAATTTCATTAATACTTCAGGCTGTCAAATTACAACTTCTCTCTGCTAAATATAGTCTTCTAAAGGCAAAATATTAATTTAAAAAAAATAAATCATGTTACTACGCAGGCTTCTCTCTCAAATCACATCCTTCTACGTTTCTCTGAAATGTGCAGCTACAGTAGATAAATAACACATACGTATCTTTCAATCTCTTATCTCACAGAATATAACTTCTTCAAGAAACAAGGCTCATCATATTTGTGTATAAATATTTGTGCCTTAGCTCAAGAGTCAGGTGCAGAGGGTTACAGTGAATGGGGTGACATCAGACCAGTGACCTTCACTGGTGAGGCTCCACACGGCCACATTGTCCACCCTGTGCTGTTCAACATCTTTGTAAAAGACTTGGACACAGGACTGGAAGGAATACTAAGCAAATTCACAGATGATACAAAACTGGGAGGAGCTGTTGACTCCTTGAAGGCAGGGAGACCCTGCAGAGAGACCTTGATAAATTAGAGGGCTGGGTAATCAGCAACCACAGGAAGTTTCAACAAGGGAAAGTGCCGGATCCTGCACCTGGGATAGGGCAGCCCTGGAAGTATGTGCAGACTGGGGAATGAGATGCTGGAAATCAGTGCCACAGAAAGGGACCTGGGGGTCCAGGTTTCCAGAAAGTTGAACATGAGTCAGCAGTGCCCTGGCATCCAGGAGTGCCGACTGTGTCCTGGGGAGCATCAGGCACAGCATCACCAGCCGGGCAAGGAAAGGATTTTTCCACTCTGCTCTCCACTGGGGCAGCCTCATCTTGAGTCCCGTGTGCAGTTTTGGGCACCACAATATAAGGAAGATATTAAGCTGTTAGAGAGCATCTGGGGGCAACAAGGATGGTGAAGGGCCTTGAGGAGTGGCTGAGGTTTCACTCGGTCTGTTGAGCCTGGAGGAGAGGGAGGGGAGACCTCATCACAGTCTACAACTATGTGGTCACAGCACCAAGCCTGTTTGAGTTCAAGAAGTGTTTGGACAATACTCTCAGGCATATGGTGTGATTGTTGGGACTGTTCTGTGCAGGGCCAGGAGTATGACTCAATGATCCTTGTGGATCCATTCCAACTCAGCTCATTCTGTGATTCTGTGAATATACTGGCAGCAGTATTTTTCACAGTCTAGTTCTGGTCTATTTGCTCTATGATTTCAACAGTCATTTCTTCACAGTGAGGGATCTTCTACTTTAAGTAGGAGTTAAATCACAGAACCATTTAGACTATAAAAGACCCTTCAGATCATCAAGTCCAACTGTTAAGCTAATGCTACCAGGCCCACCGCTAAGCTACGTCCGTAAGTGCCACGTGTGTATGTCTCTTAAATGCCTGCAGGGATGGTGACTCAACCACTTCCCCGGGCAGCCTATTCAATGTTTGGTCACCCTTTCAGTAAAAAGGAAGTTTTCCTAATATCCAATCTAAACCTGTATATTTTGGTGTTAGGCATAAAATGCTATACATGAAAAGAGATTTTGAAGCAAAGTGATAATTCAGATGAATACTGAAGGGATAAATGGTATTTTTATGTGCAAAATGTAACACCTTCTCTTGATTCTAGATTTTAATCCTTTAGTTTTAGAGCCATCAGTACACCAGGGCACATAACACAAATCTCTGCCCATGACTAGTAACCACACTCACAGTCCTTTATGAAAAGGCCATTAAAAGTACCCATGCATAAATAACAAAAGGTGGCATGCAAGAGCTATAGAGAAATTACTACAATTGAATCTTATTTTAACCAATGTAAACAGATTGCATAACTACTCTTCAAAAATATTTCCCCTCTGTATTGTCTCCAATTAAAGAGAAATCAGTGAGACAGAAATAGCGATTCCAAGAAGCTGAATGAAGAACTCCCACAGAGTGAGAAAGTTTATCTTTTTTAGTCCTTAATACTAAAAAGACAAGCACTGAAGGAAATAGAAAATAGATTTGTTTGAAACGTACTTTAAGGTTCTTTAAGCATTTTTTTGTACCAAGGCAAATAACATTACTATAAATTACTATCTTCTTGAACAGTACAGTGCCCTGAATTCTCCCCTTCCTTGTGACAGTAACACATTTTTTCACATTACTTTCTGCAAGACAGAAATATTCAAAATATTGGTGCAAGAAAACCCCTACTTCAACACCCTACTTAAAAGTGAAAACCCAACAGATTGTTGGAAGGAATGTTGAAAAAAGCTTCATAGACCAGCTACTTCACATGAAAAGTTAAGTCTTCTTGTCAGTGTAGAACATGAGTATTAAAAGTTGTACAGTAAATTAATCCACATACAGAAAACTGTATAATCACAGCACGATGAACATTTCAGCCAGAAATTACTTAAAATGAAATTAAGCTTCAATGAAATTATATTCTTCTTTCATTGTACTTTTAAGGTTAGTGTTTCTAAAAATAAATTCTTATTAACATTTATTTAAGTAACACTTAAAAACATTTAACAGAAATGGGAGGCATGTTTCTTACATCTTATTTTTTCATCTATATACAATAATTTCCTATTTATGATCAGTAGCTATAACTGTCAGCTGAAGTAAACTATCTGAACATAGAGTTGTGTGCTAGCGGCTCTTTTCTTAGCAACAAGCAACAAACAGACCAGACTAAAAAGCCAGTAATTTGCTTCATATTTAAAAAAAAATCTGTTCAAAGAGAGTACACATATTGATACATGCATTTTATTAGAGAACTTCACTTACCTTAACTGTAAAACAAATCATAAAAAAACCTTTGAATTAATAGTGACAGAGTATTTTTAAAGAAAGAATACAACTGCAAATCTCAAATTTTAAGCCACAGACAATTCTTAGTTACAGTCATAAGTGGCTATAGAGATACAATTGCCTGACAGATATTTTTCTACTGATTCTAAAGTGCAGAATGACCTCTGGGTGAATTTTATTTCTATGCTGAAAAACAAAAGACCCACACATAGTAAAAATTACAGTTTTGTGTAATGAAGCTTAACATTGTATGGCAATTAAAATCTTTAAAATTACAACATTAGGAAAATTCACTGTAATTTTTCAAAAGCCATTTAATGACTTCTTCTTCCCCATTTTTAGTGTATTTAATTTTGTTCCAGCATATTTATTTCTCCTTGACTGAATTACAAAAAAACCTGAAATCTAAATATTAAATATTCAAACATATATATTAATCTGTGTTAATGATTATATTATTTTTACTAATCTAAACAATAAACTAACAGGTCATGTTTACTTGTGTTTCCTATTTACTTGCTGAAGACAGAAATTACAAAATATACCTACATTGACTGTTTACTCATCCAGTATTAGTTAATTGTATACGGTTGCAGTAGATCAATGCACCCAAAATAAAACTACTTCAATCTCTAGGGAAAACATTAAACCTCTAATTGATGTCTGAAGCAAGAGAACTGGCTGTACTTAATAGGTATTTCATCTATTCTGAAGTAATTTCCTGGGCTTCTACCTTTGAACCTGCAATAAATCTCTCTTCCCTCAGTCCCTCTTTCAGCACCTAAAATAGACCACATACTTTTGGTCAGACTGATGCTGATGTAAGAAAGGCACCATAAATATCCTGGGAAGGGATGTGATTTGCATCAATACAGAAAATGAGTTACTATGAGATTTCATATATCTAGTATTACCAAATCTTTTGAAAGAGGGAATTTTTTTTTTAGAGTTGGCAGGAGATCTTGCAAAATGAAAAAGGAGATCATATATCGGACGTTCTTTACATCAAAGTGCTTTTCCTTTGACATCATCAAGTAGTTTCTACAGTATGCCACTGTTGGCAGGTTAAGTAGGAAAGAACATTTTGCACCAGTTGTCTAACTTTTCTGATGGAAAAGTAATGAATGTATGGTTTCGGGAAAAATGATACTACCTTGTCTGAGGGGTTTTTATATTCTTCAGAGCATAGAAAATATTCAGGAGTTTTTACAGGCGGTTTTGGGTTTCTTTTTTTTCCCTGAAATTGTTACAGATAGGGAGATGAAAATCAGTTTTATGGAGTGGTATAACCCAGGGTATTGTACAAAATTCATAATCCTTACAATGTTTTCATATCCTTAATTGCTTTCCAGCTGCCTTTTTTCTTTTTTTTTTTTTGCTTTGGCCCAGTAATTTCTAGAGTGATTTTTTTTTTGTCATTCCTTTTTTACAACCAATAATGATTAAGCCAAGAACAACAGAACCACGTTTAATGTCACCCAGAAAACATTGCATTGTATTAACTTTCTATGTTTAGAAAGAATCAGTCCCCAAATGAAAAACTGTCCAAGTTAAGCTACAAGATCAAGTCAGTTTTATATGCTTAGTGTGGAATATTTTGTTTCATGGATATGGTGCTAGTACAGACCTGTCCACATTATTATTGAGGCAGTATTCCCATCAAAATGCAGTTTGGCAGCTTTTAATATTACTTTGGCAAATTTATATTGGCTTTCCTCTATTTCCTCTATTAAATAATGAGGGATTTAGGAAGACAATTGTTTATACTCAAGGACATAGGAAACACATTCCTCTATGAATTTGTAATAGCTAATTTTTAATTAGCTATTGCAGATATCACAATTATGTCTTTAGGGCCTGGTCACTAACACAACATAGTGAAATTAATATGTATTTGTTTCTGTACTATAGCATGCACTATTAATAGATGATGCAATGCTACTGGTCATTTATCAATAATGGCACTTAATTACTACTTTAAGGATTTAATCAGATTTTTCTGATATCAGAAAAATCAGCTCCCTGTAAAGGTTCGTGTGCAGTGAGTTCTGCAGGGAAGTTTTTTTCACAAGTGTCCAAAATTATGTGTGTTGTCCATATGAGAACTTGTTTCAGAATCTGCAAATCAGCATCCACCATATTCATTCTGATGAATGACTGAGAATGAAGGAGAAACTATATCACAATTCCATTTCTAAAGATTTTGCTGTGAATTTGAAAGGTAATAGGATGCCAGCATAAACAGGGAAACATCCTCTCCTATATTGCTGTTGCAACCCAAAGGAATTATTCCTAGTACTCTTGTTGCTGTATTGTGACCACAAAGATATGGAGTACACACAGGTAGTCTGTAGTTGGAAAGATACTTTAGACGTGTATACAGTACAAAGGTTTCAGGATTAAAGCTATAAAGGAAATTTGATCAATTTATGAAAAGTATCAGAGGACAGGTTGCTCATTACAATGAAGCTTTAGATTAGGTGACTTACAATCCCTTTTCAAAAGTGTATCTTGAAAATTAACGTAAGAGCTTCCATGTTTCTAAAACACTATTTTCAGTTGAAGTTAACATGGCAAGAGCAAACAGACTCTCACTGTGTTTTTCAGCACATTTATTCTCACTTCATACTGTGATTCATCACAGTCTGGGTGCAGTGATTTGAAAGTCCTATAATGCACTAATGCATTACTGATAGCTATTTTCATTTATTAAAAGCAGTACCAGAATTCTTAGGGCATTTCAAAGCCTGGTTCCTCTATAGCAACTTTGGCAGAGACCCTGACATAGCTGAAAGTAGCTGAAACACTTTAACAGAAAAAAAAAGTTAAAGAAAAAGGCATCCACATGAAATGGACTCTTTCTGTTCTCAAGTTACTGTATATAGAAAGTATTGTCTGTTCTCGCTAATTAATAGGAACAGGCCTCCTCCTTCCTTAGATAAATATACAATAGAGAGAAAAGAAAGCACCCTGCTACACAGCGCCCTCATAAGGGAAGATAACCACACAAGACATCCATCCTTTATCCTGCAGTGTGAGAGAGAACAATTGCATTGAAGGAAAAAGGATATTGAGGGCCTGTGGTTGCTAACTGTCCATGGCTACAGAGAGAAAGTGTATGTCAGTGCTTAAGATCCAGAAAGCCTTTTGCAATTTTTTTGTTCCTTTAAGAACTTGACAAATACTAATAAGCTTAAACCAGAGATCTTGTGTATTGCATATCCTGGCTTTGGGGGCTCTTTGTGTGGTGTTGTTGTTGTTTTGGTTTGGTTGCTTTTTTTTTTACATAAACCTCAATACTATCATTAGCCATTTGGTATTATAAAACCAAAAATAAGAAGTGGTTTAATGGGCAATCACTATACCTTGCAGTAAAGACAGAAGGCCAAATTAAATTTTAACAGAAACCAATTCTCTTCATATCCATGAACGAAGTGCAGAATTGTAGATAAGAATATATTTATCAAATAGACATTTGTATATCGTGACTCTAAATTGGACGAAGTCAGGGTAAAAATCATAGCCGTGTGATCACTGGACAAGTCCACAGTGATGAGGCACACCTAACATCAGGTCAGCAAGGTGATGTTAGGATCAGGAAAGCAAAGTAAAGGCCTAGGTACAGTCCCACAGCACAGCTCAGGAAAAGTCCAAGGGTCTGAGCTCACAGCTCTGCTGTACAGCACAGCTGTTTCACAGCGAGCCCAGCTATGCCAGCTCCTGGGCAGCTGTACCCATGCTGGAGCTGGACACAGTTTAGCCCAGGACCTCAGGGCATGTGGGCAGCATGGTGTAGACCTTGGGGGAGAACTTGGAGTGCTGACAACAGCTCCAACAATACTACAGTACTTCTAATGCTTCCTGTTTTTAGTATTTTCTTTAAATCATAAAATCATCGCAAAATATTGCAACAGAAGTCTCGGTGGCTTAGCTAAGGATCACCAAATACCAAACGCACTCTTCTCAATTTAATGTCTATTAGCACGCTTTAGTGAAAGAACCTATAATTACACAACAAAATAGAAGAAGCCATCACATTACCTCATTCAGTCTGTAGTTTCATTAGGGTCCTAAAAATATTAAATACTTCCTTTTTTAAAAATAACTTGAAACTAGTAGTGCTTCTAGTAAATAACTTCAGCTATGCTTAGACACAGCTGCATTCAAAATGCTGTAATAAATTAAGAATTTATTTCTACTTTTACACATTTTATCAATATTGATTTAGACTATATATTTTATTCCAAATTTCAGAAGCATTACTAAATTAATCAAGATATAATTCAATAAAAAATTCTGCCTACACCCAAACTGTATTATGAACCTTGCAGTCTTCAGGGCTTTTTCTTAATTTTAAGCATGATGTTTGTTTCTAAAACTGATTATTGATTTTGGTGTTTCAAGCTGAAATAACACAGACCAGATTTTCAGGAAGCAGACTGTAGGAGTTCTGCACAGCAAATTAGTTTAAAATTCTATAATTTTTTATTGGTAGCAATTTTTTCTAGACTCTTGGTCATGAGACTCCGAAATACAGCAAAACCCTTACTTGAATCCTTTCAACTGTACTGTTATGGTCACTGACCAATGAACCAGGAAATGTCTTTTGAAAACTGTTTTGTTTGTTCAGACAGTTCCTCAGAGAAAGATGGTGTATTTAAGAATACAATTTAAAGCATATAATTCAAAGCACTTAATGATATTTATTTCTTATCATTCTATGCCTTCTTTTCAAATGTAGGACACAACTTTAAGCAGATTTCATTCATTTAAAATATAAATTTATAGTTGTTTTAAACAGCTGAATAAACTCTACAAAGCATGCCAATTGGCAGGCACAGATGCCCACAATATACACACTGAAATTTATAAAGCACTTCACAAGTAATCAAAAAAACCTCCAAAAATGAAAACCAAAAAAACCCCAAACCCACAAAAAACCACCAAAACAACAAAAAAATCCCAACAAGCAAGCTGACAATACACATTTAATTTTAATTCATGATTAGTGATATTTTCTAAAAACATAAAAGGAAGTATTGGTTGACGTGCAGATCAAATGTAGCAAAGGAGAGTATACTCATGTAATTTAGATACAGGAGAAAAAAAAATAGAAGACACTCAAAAACAACTATAAGAAACCTCACATTTTATATTACAGTGTGTATTGTCATTATTTCTAACAACTCTAAGTATTTCAGTATCACAGTATATTTTGTTTGTGTCATGCAATCAGTTCCCACATTCACAAAAACAACATGGAAGTATGTGAATGGCTGAAGCCGTTTTAATCCACCATGAAAGACAAATGTTCTTCCCCGGGCTTCAACATTTGTATCCAAGTTCCTAATTGCTTTTCATGCCCTAACAGTTTTTCGTTTTACACTGATGTACTTTCCTGGACTCCTCATCTCTCCCCTAGGCCCAAAAATCATTATGGAGTTTTACATATTCTGTCCAAAATACTTCTTTTCCCACTAATTATTTCCCTGCCTCATTATTTGCAATGTTTCGACAACTACAACTGAAATGAAATTAATAAACTTGCAATTTTGTCAATAAATGATAGTCATATTATATAGGTTTGGGCGAGCTTTTTTCAACATGGTATATAGACAGTATATTGCAACATCAAGTTTCAGGTAATGTATTACAGTATGTGGGAATTTATGTATCCTATACATTGGATAAACTAGGTCTACAGGGAATAAACTTTAATGTAGTTGTGTATTAAAATCAACACTTAATCAAGCTTGTATTTGATGGAACCAAAATGTCAGAAAAATGCAAAATGCAGCTGTTTGCTCTCACATTAATGTCCATCTGTTTGACAAAACATTTAGGCTGAATCCATACCAGCGTGTTTTACTGAAGGTGAGCTAGCAACCTATAGAAATACTGAAAAGAAAATAAAGAAGATATAAATACAAATTCTCCTAAGTATTAAACAAAATCTGGGGAGATAATTACTGTATGTAAACTGTTAGCACAATATCCTGGAATTATATTATGACACACAAAGCCACAGCAACTGTTTACCAAACAATATTCTTTTGAAAACTATTTATTCCAAATAACAAAGACATAACGGAATCAACAGTAGTCTTTCCATTGATATTTATTCATTTTCTCAAAGGTCTTAGATGATGGAGGTTTCTTATGTACTCTTCAATTATTAATTCATATGAACTCTTCTGACTTCTGTTTGGCTTATAATATTTGTAAGCAAAAAACACATTCAACATAGGTATACAGCAGTGGTCTAAAACCTACATGCTAGTACTCAAAGTAAAACAACTCTTCACCACCACCACCACCACTCCAAAAAATAAAACCTCAAAACACAGGCTTGCATTTTCTCTGTAGTGTATTACGCTTTTCCAAAGATGTTAAGTTCTCTAAAAGTTTTGTTTACTTAAAAAATTCAGTCCAGATTCAGATCTATGAAAACCAGAAATATGAAGAACTAGGATATTTATATTATAACATGGGAATTATTTAATATCAGAAAACATAATGTGCTTTTAAATGTACATGGGAAGACTTGCTCAAGCAACTTAATGCAGACTGTATTAAAAAGCCTGAACTACTTTTACGTTGGGTCAACTCCCTCACCACATTCCTAAGAGTCTGATCACAGGATATAACTCACTGTGGTTCAAGAATACCAACACATTCATACCTCCTTTTAAGACTGCACTGTACATGTCATTAGTTAGACATAGCTTGCCCTAAGGATTATCACCAGTCAAATTATACAGAAATAAATAACTTTAGATGATGCTAAATGTATAGAAGTGAAAGATTGTACACAGTACACAACATAATAGTTATGAAATTTAGCAGCATATAATTTGACAATACATCATTTCTATGTTGCTTTTATTCTGTACAGGCTAAAGATAAATAGAGATGTATTTTATAGAGATGTGTTTTGGGTGCATTAAGTCTCCTCCATAGACAGCAGAATGAGTATTGTGGGGCTTTTCACTTAATTTTGTATTACCTAAAGTGGCAGTTTTGCTATAGATTGATGTCTTGGTAGAGTTCAAGATCACACTGGTAAACCTCAATTCTGCTGGATTTTTTCTTTGGTTTTGAACAACAATAAGAAGTGTATTTTTGCCACTGAGTACTGGATTTCCTAACAGCGTGAAATTTCTGCTAGATTTCTGAGATGTATGAAATTTAGCTTGTATAGCAGCTATTATCTTTTGCCACATTAATATCTTTAATAAGGTTAAGGTCAGAATCTGACTCTTACGTGACCCTCTCTCCTATAGATTTTATTGCACAGGAATAGAGATGAAGTTTGCTGATTAATGGGTTTGGAACCTGCAGCTTGATACAGTTATCAGTTTTACAGAACTGTACCAACACCCTACCTATTGCAGTAACATCAATCACGTGAAGGAAGATCTTTTTGTTTCATCCTCTACCACAGTGTGTGCCCCCTGCCTCATTTCCACTATCTCTGTTCCGTCTTCACTGTTATGTTTAGCTATTATAAAACCTTAACATGCAAAAGTCAGGAAGGTTTCAGTGCAATTACAAAGCCTCTGGGATCATCCCCCCTTCTAAAATAAAAAGATCAGAAAGTTTTCAATCCTCTGTAAACATATTTTCAGGCAAGTCGAATTTTCCTCCAAATATTAAGTACGGACAACTACATAGCTTCCTGCCCCCTCCCTTTGTTTTATCCTACACGTGTAATGCTTATCATGAGATTTGTTGAATGCTTATTGGAATGAGAGTAATGCAAGCTGTGGACAAAGCAAGAGCTAAAGATGTCCTCTACACAGAATTCTGTGAGGTATTTGACATGGCCTCCCACAACAGCCCTCTCAGTAAATTGGAGAAATGTGTATTTGATGGATGGACGTTGTTCCGTCTCCAGGATGACCTCGATGAGGCCTTTTACTATCTAAAAGGAGCCTATGAGAGAGCGAGAGGGACTTCTTACACATGCACACAGTGATTGAAGAAGGCTTTAAACTGAAAGAGGGTAGGTTTAGGTTAGATACTAGGAAGAAATTCTTTACTTTGACAGTGGTAAGACGTAGGGACAGGTTCCCAGAGAAGTTGTGGGTGCCCCATCCTTGGAAATGTTAAAGTCCAGGCTGGATGGGATTCTGAGCAACCTGGTCTTGTGAAAGGTGTCCCTGCCCATGCCCCAGGGCTTGGAACTAGATGCTCTTTAAGGTCCCTTCCACCCCAAACCAGTCTATGATTCTACTTGGCGGATAAGAAACTGGCTGGAGGGTTCCATCCCGAAGGTAATGGTAAATGGCTCAATGTCCAGATGAAGATCAGTAATGAGTTGTGTCCCTCAGGGCTCTGTACTGGTACCGGTACTGCCTGATGTCTTCATCAATGTGAATTGAATCAATCATTCATTCCGTGGGATTGAGCGTGCCAGCAGCATGTTTGCAGACAACATCACACTGTGGTGCAGCTGACAGGCCTGAACAATGGGATAACATCCAAATGGATCTGGAAAAGCTTGAGAAGTGGTCCCATGGCAGCCTCATGAGGTTCTAGCAGGCCAACTGCAAGATGCTGCAGATTCTTAAATATAGTCCAGCAAGTGCTTCACTAAACTACTTTATTGCCTTAACACTAATATGAAATACTAATTTTAAATATTTTTGAACTTTAAGGGAACCCAATGGCTTCCAGAAACTCCCTGATTTTTTTTTTTTTTGATCAGTCCATGGTGACCTTATATAGTGGTGAACGCATACTTTGCTACGTAAGTGTACCAAAGTTGTGTACTAAGAACAGTAAGTGTCATGCCTGAAATACATTTCAAATTTCATCTGTGAAAGGAGTAAATTACCTTAAATTTAGATCACTACTACACAGTCAATAATTGTCACTACATTGCTCTGTGGCTGACATAACAGTATCTGCAACTGGAGTCATCTTCTCAGACCTAAAGAATTTAAAGATCCAGAATGTTTAAAAAGACAATCAATCTACAGAAACAGTAAGCTTTAGAGTTCTTAAACATGTCAGCAAGTGACAAAACATTCATCAGTCTTTTAAAAATTTCTCTCCTCCCTCCTTCCTCTCCCTTCCAAATAATCCCAACTTAAATTACATGGGAAAATATTGTTACTTGTACACTATAAAATATCACCTGACTCAATCCTCATAACTTGCTTAAGAAAAAATTCAAGTCTCTACCCCTTCAAGAAATATCATTCTTGAAGAATATATAGTTTTAAACTATTCAGAGGTGCTGTTTTAAAAATCACACTCCATCCTACTGTGTCAGAATGTATCACACTGACGGTTTTGGTTTGGTTTGGGTTTTGAGTATATAAATATGCTCAAAAATAACATAATTTTCCATTTTCACCAGTTCTTAGGCATAGTGGGAAAGGAGGACAGGGAGAGAGAAAGACCAAATATGAGTCACAAAATGTAACCAGCATATAATAGTGAATAATTAATCTGCTGGACAGAAATGTAGCGCAGCCAGACTTCCCTTTTGTATTTCAGAATGTGGTAAGACCAAAGCTTACTCACCTTTCCTCCATCACAATCTTTACTTAAATTCTACTGGTTCTCCTCTGGAAGGAATTGTAGAAGTATCTGGCCCAGACTAGTATAATGACTGACATTCACTTATAAAGTCAGCAAATGAGGAAAAATTGGTTATTCCCATATATTAATTTCTATGCCCTTGCAGCTGTATTAGATATGCCCTGAAAATAGCTATTTTAGATATGAAAATCAGGGGATGAGGCCTATGTGATACAGACTGAACCAGTACATGTCTATTCCTTTTTTTTGAAGTTGAGTGCAAGTGTGTCAGTGCATGATGTGCTACTGAAATTGGTAACTTAGTTCTAACGTTGTAAACACCATTACATATTTGATTCTATGCTGAGTGGGTTAGATTATGCCATATCTGTAAAATGCCACAGTGAGAAAATATCTTTATATTCTAAGAAAAAAATCATAAAATGTTAACTGATACACACTGAAGCTTTATTACAAAGGTTCATAACTAATTAATACAGGTCTCATTATTTATCCAGTATTGGGATGTCACATTAATTCCTCTAGAGATACATGATAGGGAATAATAAAAGTAACAGGCCTGGACCCAGTATGACAATGGCCACTTGCCAAGGAGAAAGCACACAGCAGTGAAAATCCTGGCACGGTAACAGTTTTGTTACTTGGTATATTTATTGATTCATTATCTCCAATTCTTCAGGTTTCATTGGCCCCGGTGTTACAGACTCCCTGGCTTAGCTGAATCTTTTTACTTGCCAAAGCCAAAAGATCCAGGAGAGAAGGTACAGATACTGGCTAAAAGGGCCTTTTTGTTTCTATGTAACTGCCAGTGAAAAATGGAGCTTTACAGAAGCATGCAGAGAAAATGAATATTCCCTCAAGCATTTAATAAAAAATCTTTCAGCTCAATTTGAGCATTTCAGGCTGCTTATATTTTTTTATAGTAAACCTTTTCTCTTTGTGTAATATCATATATTAATTAAAATAAGAGGACAAGTACTAATGAAAATAGACTATGTAACCTATATTCGTATACTTCTAATACATCAACTCTGCAAAGATAATACCTTAAATTTATAAACACATAATAGAAGCAACAAATAATAAAACTGGTTTCTAGACTCCAGCAGAAATAGTCTCATTTCAAGTCTCAGGAAACCATTCCCTATTCAAGATCAGCCTTTCAAATATGTGAAAATTTGAGATTCATTCACAATTATCATTCCAGGCATCTGGAATTTACCTCATGCTTCCAAGTCCAGAATCCAAAAATCAGGAAAAAAAAATCTAATACCGACTTCTAAAGGAAGTGTCTTGAGCTTCAGTCACACTTACACTCTATTTACATATTTTCCAGAAGTCTAAACAGACAATGCTCCAGAGAGTTGTCCATTTTGAAGATGAGGTGCTACAGTGTAACTTTCTTTGACAGGAAAATTAACTGGTGAATATCAGGTTTCCTCCATTAGTGCTAACTCCTGGCAAATATTCAATAATAACAGTAAAGCATTTGTTTGAATTTTCTGTAAGTTCTCACTGGTACTCAAAAGATACCTCTGTATCATATCACTTAGCTTAAAAAGTCTCCATGAGGATGTTTGCTGAGAGTACTCCTGCCATTAACATTCTTCAGATAGTGACTGCTCATGCTGACATGAGACATATTTCATTTCAAAGATCCCAGTCAAAATTAGAAACACAATGTCACAGTCATTTGGGTGACAAGCCTTGTCTTCCTTAATTAGCTCTCACTTTTATTCTTCTCACCTTTCACATAAAGTTTAAATCCTCTTTTTAAAAAAATAAAAGCAATCATAACCCTAGTTAGCTGCCATATTAATAATCCATCTATCTGTCCCAGATAAAATTATTAAAGTTTTACAATTACTATAGAGAGAACTTCTTTATTCTGGGCCACCACTACTTCTGATTTGACTTCTTTCCCATGCACTTTATTGAAAATATTCTATTCACCATCTTCAGTTATCTAATTATTATGAAATCTTTAGGAAGTCCACTACTCAGTCTTCATATGTCTTCACTATTAGGTTACTTCATATATACTGACAGACTGTTGCTGGAATTTAGTCCTCTTTCAAATCTAAAACTCTATAATCTGTTCAGTATTGTTTTCCACTTGATTATGCTTATCCCTTCAATGTTCCCACCGAGTTCTCTAGTGCAACTAATAAAATTCATTTTCTTAAGTAACCTGCATTTCCATATATTGATAAAGTAAGACACGCCTTGCATTGGTTCATTACTCCAGCCTTCGAGGCTGCCCGTTCCATTTGAATTCCCACAGGTTAACAGAAATTGTTCCATTTTCTCATGCAAAGTTCTCCTCACACTGGGCACAACTCCAACTTGTGTAGCTATACAGCTTTGGGCCTAAACCACTTTCCCAGCCAACCACCTCAGAGCCCCTGTGAGTGGGCTTGAAAAACTACAGTCATTTCCAAGATGCTGATATAATTACTTGAATTTTATGGTTTGTATTATACATCTGTAAACAAACAAATACTTTAAACTCAAAAATGTAACATGATTTAATAATCACTGGCAGAATGCAAAGACATTTTTACTTTATTTTTTCACTTTATCATCCTAATTACTGTCAAGTTACACACCAAGCAGTGCATATTTGCTTTGACAGATGACTCTTTCAAGGAATGATACAATGAATTTTAACTGATCTCTCCTTTACCTGCATGAAGAAAAATCTTATTTTCCCAGGGATGACAGTCCTTTTAGACATTATAAAACTGCGCTTAACGCCCTGAAAGTTGCCTCTGTGTTCCACACACCTTACCATGTGGAAACAAGCAAATGTACCGGTTTCTAAACTAAGAAACATGATCCCCATAAACTTTACAGATAACTTCCCTACCTTTTATGAACATTTCCTGTATCTTCTCTGATACAGCTTTCTGTTTCACAGCTTTCTACCATTAAAAATGTTAAGCTTTCGACTCTGCTTTGGATGGCACTCCTTCTTCCTTCAAAAAATCTTGAAGTGTATGACTGCAATCCAGTAATAACTTTGATTTTTATTTTCGACTAGTTGGGCATTGTTCCAGTTTTTCCCCCTACCTTTGAAAAATATGTTAAATATACTGAGAGCAAAAACAGACTTCTGAAAAGAGTAACTGAAAAAATAAACCCCACCATGTTCAAGAATTAAAGGATGGTGATTGCATTTTCATATATTTATTATGCTGCAGCGCAAATCTCCTGTAAATTACTAATGCTGACATTGTCTGTATAAACTTTCAGAGACAAATGATTCAGGCCAGTGAAATAAGTGAAAACTGAAGCAGATGAAGGACCTCTGCATCTCTGAAAATGTAAGAATATGGAATACAGCTTTGGCGGTGTATTTATCTGGAGGTTGGCTATAGATCCACATGGATACCTAGAGACACAAATCTTTTAAATGGAAGAAAAAAATATCCAACATCCTTTTAAATACCTAAGAGGAAAAGGGAAGTTACTTGCTAGTTCACAGGTCTAGATTATAGAAATAATTTATTACAAATACCATTGCTCAGAAAGGCCAGTGAGCACCTTTCCCCTTACTTGTCACAATTCCGACACTACTGAAACTTTTGCTTTTAATTAATCTCCTAGAATTACAAAACAAAACAGAGGGCCACTTGATTGGGAAAGAAAATGCAGATAATTCTGACCACTGTCGATACACACTGTTACAGCTTCCAGGACTATGTACTTGGCTCTTACCTCTACAGAAATTCTAGTTAACTCCAAAAGTGTAACTGCACACATCTGAAAAGAAGCCCAGTCACAACTTCAAACTGGTTTTAATGTTTTCTTCACAATTACAAGGGGAAGAATAGCATTTTAATCGAAATGACAATTTTAAGTGACATACTGAAGATCAGTCAAAGAAGCTACCATCAATCAACTTAAAGATCAGAATCCTAAGTAGGAACTTCTATTCTTATAGCATAGCAGCAAAGTGACAAGAATAAAAAATACATACATTTATTTTAGAATAAGCAACTAAAAATAAGTTGGCCACTGATAAACTTTAGTCAATTTAAATGTCTTGAACATACTATTTCATCCCATGCTTTCATCTTTAAATTAAGACTCTACTGCTTTCTTCTTGTTGAGGAAATAGTACACGTTGCTTTTTAGCTGTGGGTCAAGAAAAAATCAGCTTTTAGGGCAATAAGGGGTAAGACATTAAACCTAGAGTAAGAGATCTTTTGATTTCTTCTCTGGTTTTAGGAATATTTCTAGCTGAAAATGAGATTAAATATTTTACATAGAGAGCAGACTGGTAGCCCTATAAGCTCTATTTAGGACTTTCACATACAAAGCAACAGAGAAGCTTAATATAGCTGTAACGAAAAATTCTTCATTTCCAGGGTAGCGAAAAGAAAAAATAACACTCAGTGACTATCTGGTTCTAAAACAGTAGAACAAATGTTTTAAATATCAGAAAATAGACTTCTCATGCTCAGATTTTACTATATTAAATCCTAGCTGTTTACACTGCAACCACTACTTACTAGACCACATTCTGATTTCTTCTAATGAATCCTTATTCAATAAATGTTTCATTTATTCTCTTCATCTTCTTATGCTTTGCTGCTCCTTTTTTTTTTGAGCAGTTGCCATCCAGAAGTTAACAGTCAATATTATAAATATTATTTTATGACCAAGCTTTGAAAAGCTAGAACGCATTTTCTCTTCATATTAGTTTAAAAAAAGAAAAAAAAAACCAACTCCACCCAAAAACAACAAAACCCCTAATAGAAACACCAAAAAGCCAGGAGGATGCATAGGTCTGACACAGGCTCTTCTCTTCTGTGGAGGTGAAAATATCAGTAGGATACATAAGAGCTTAGTCTCTATCTTGATTGCTGAATGTCAAAATATTTTTGAGAAAGGATATAGAGAACTGAGACTAATGCATTCCAGAAGGTCTCCTTTTTCAAGTGCTTTTGCTTCACAGAGGGTAGATAAATGAAAAGAAAGATTTTTAAGCAAAAAGAATATGTAGACATTTTCTTTTGAAAGAGAAAAGTTTTCTAAAACACCTTAACAGATAATTACTGAAAATAAAGCCTAACTGCTAAAGCCCTGATATAAAGCTTGATGCCACTAATACAGAATCACTAGCTGTGCTGTCACATTACAAAACAAACGTGATGAGAAATTATGTGCCTAATAAAAAAGAATATAATTTAAGAAAAATCAAGAAGTTAAATCTAAGGGTTGCCATGTTTCTACCCCTGAAAACAAGCATTTTGTAGACAGGGGATGCTACTGCTCATTTAGCCATGAGGTAAAATGGACTATGATATTTAAGTTCAAAAAAATACTTGGAAAATATACGTAAATCTGAATTATTTTTTGCTTTTTCTCAGCTACAGTAAAAAAAAATCAAACAAGTGCATTGGGTTCTCAGACACTTAGATTTGATTACATAGTTTATATGTGTCCAATGATGTGTCAGTCACTGGAATTTTTTAAGTTGCAAATAAAATTATTTATGAAAGTATTTATGATACATATTACATAGTTATTAAGAGATGTGTATTATAGCAAACAATAGTATGTGCAGCTAAAGCAATGTTTCCTTGTCTTTCCCACCTACAAGACCCCTTAGATTTAGAGAAAAATTAAGATAATAATGAAACATTAACTGATATTCACACTTGTCTTTCAATTCTTAATAAAGCCTGCCTACAGGATAGTTTAAGCACATTAAAAAAATCCCCAAAAAGAGAGACTATTTTAACTCAAAACTTTATGACTTTGGTCTCAATTCATATTAATAGAAAATAGGCAGCTTATTCTATTTGCAAAAAACCAATTTAATGGTGTAGCAATTACACGGAAATCAAGATGAACGTATCTAAGTTCAAACAATAAATCTCTTAGAGTACTAATTTTATTCAATGTTATAATACAGTCATAACTATGCATTAGAAAAGACAAAATCGCTTTCATCTTTAAAGAAAAATAAAATGTCCTCTAAAATAAAACACACCTTCTAAAGATATCAGTCACTTCACTGAGAAAGCATTGCAACCTAGGCACTTGTACCCAGGAGATTGCTGTCAGTCTGCAGACTGATGTCACTACAGAATTACAGCTTACAGTACATTATCAATGCCTGCTATGTCCTCTGAGAAAGGAAGCCCTGCTGGCTGAACTTCCCATTTTACTCCCAACGGCAGAAGAACAAAGCTTCCGAGACTATATAGCATATATTTTTAAGAAGTTCTATAGAGACAAGATTATATTTATTAGTGATGTTATCTTGTACTTATTTAGATTAAAATGAATACTAAGCAAAGTTCCTTTGTGTACAATTAATAGGGAAAAAAACCCAGCCATTAAGAAATCTATCAAAATTACAGGCAATACATTGAAGAAAAAACAGTTTAAAAACAAACCTGCCAAAAGTAATTCAGACTTCAGAGTTTAAAAAAAAAATCCTAGCAGGACTAAATATTTTATTAACCACATTGCATCTAGACAACATGAAGGGGTTTCATTACTGCCAAACTTTCATTTGCCCCCACCATCCCCCTTGAAACCTCACACTAACCATCTCTAATCCTGTAAACATTGACTAAATAGATATAGCTGTATTTACGAGTTTAAAGTTATTTGTTCAAGTATGAAAAGAATCCCATCTTTGCTGATAGAAAGATGCTTACAAGGAACTTTTCTTCTCTGTTTTGTTAGAAGTCTTAATCACAAAAGATTTTCAAGACCTTAAACCAGAATAAAAATGTATTTATTCATCACTTGCTGACATTTTGAGTGGGTGAGAGTATTTGATATGTCTTTTTGAGTAAATAGTGTTCTGATCAGAATCTATAATCATATTTAAATTCCACCTTTCCTTCCTATTTCCTGAATTTGGATGGTGGTGGGTGGGAAGATGAGGTGCAAGAAAGGTGAAAAAATCAGAGGGCATAGAGAGAAAGTGGAACTGTTACTGGTACATGATGATTAGTATTCCATCTGCTCAGCAAGTCTGGTTTTACCTACAAGCAGCAAAACAGACTTTAAGACAGACCTCAATCAATTAAGGATTAAGTATTTCACTTTCTAGAGTAGCTTTCTGAGAAACATTTAGCTTTTCCAGTTGCTTCTATTACATACTTTTGCATTCTTCAGTTTTCTGTCTTTAGATAGACTGACCTTTCATAGAAGTTGAATCCTGATTTTGTATCAGGCAGTTCTAGGATGAATACTTGCAAGAGTGATGTCAATTCACAACTCAAACATCTCTCTTCAAAAACTGAAAACATTAGGCATCTCCCATTCTTTTTTACAGAACAAAGAGCTACAAAAGACTGATCAAATTTGTCACCTGTCTTTCTCTTTCAAGGAGAAAAGTTTTACTCCTGCAATATATACTGAAAAAAAAAAAATTCCAAAAACTTCAGTATGCTTCCTAAACTCTTTTACTATACAAAAATATCCATCATTTGTCATAAGTGTCATCTCTTCTTTAATGGATAAACCTTACCGTAAGTCTTCTTCCTACTCAGTTAACTTATTAAAAAAAATAAAAACTAGGCAAACGTACTCTTCTCTGAAAAAAATATATATTTTCCCAAGTTCCTGAGAAACTTATAATGGCATTCCAGACACTTTATTTCTTCCTACAAAGAAAATAATAACACAATATGCATTTGTGGTTTTAGCAGAATAGAATCTGGAGGGGAAACAAAACACCATGGCAGCAAAAACTGGCAACTGCTGATTGATCTTTCTGCCTGAATGCATGAAAAATAATCCCATATGTCTGGATTGACACTTTCTAATGAACAGACAGTATTATTTCCTCTGATTTTTCTAGCTTTATTGTCATTTGTTTGAGCAAGCCAACCCTGGTGAAGAAAGAGGAATGAAGGACAGGAGGAACTGGAGAAGATGAAGGAAAATAGTTAAGATGGAAGATAGTGACATGTTATTCACTGGAGCTGCGACTTAGTTTACCACACTCAAACGTCCTACAGTTTAGCAATCTGCTGTAACTTTAATATGAATAGATCAAAACAGTTCAGCTTTGCTCCGTATTAAGTCCATAATGTAACCGCATGGGATTTTCTATCTTCGTATTTTGATAATTCCTTGTAAGAGCATAAGAGATAGGAGAGAAACAATTAGTAAATGGGTCCTGCTTTAAAGAACTTAGGATTTTAGTGGGGCTAGAATTTTTCCCATACTCTTGCTCATTTCTCCTGAAATCCTGGCACATGGCATTACAGGAATAACAAAAACAGTTTTAGATGCTACTAATGATTGAACTGATACACCAGGCCAGAACAGACATGTCCTTGGCAATTTCTGAGTTAGTGAAACCCTGTTAGCATATGCTGAAGTTTCAACTGGTTTTTCCAGTATAGGCTACCAGATATCGGATCAGTTTAAATGAACTACAAGTTTTAGAGTGCTCATCCTTGAGTAAGAGTAAGGCAATAATCAAACAGCTTTTGTACAAGTGTCTGATTATTCTGTAATTATTCATGTTCTGCTTTTATCTGTGATGTAAGAAGCCACAACTATAGTCAGTGGGACAAACTGCACGCACTAAGCCCTAACTGGACTTCTGTGTGGCTGATTGATCAAGCAGTAATTCCAGAGAGAGTTACCTGGAAGCATCAAGTTACCAATTCTCATGAATTACTATGTTCACTGAGTGTTCTCTTCAGTATTGTTGCAAACTTTTTTCTTGAGGTTGTATAAATAACCTCCTTATATTTAACTATGGAACTGCAGAAGTTTCACTATATTTTTAATTTCAAGACTTCAGATAGATATTATCTATCTACATCTGTTACCCTTCAGAGAATGTAGTGTTTCAGTCAAGTTTTAAGTAGCCCTTAAAATCTGCCTGCCAGTGCAGCTTGCTCCTGATGTATTTATAGAATTCCTCCTGTTCACTAAAAAAAATAAAAGCAGCAACAACCATCCTTAAAAGAAAGAACACTGCACTTGATCTAATTTCTAGCTTTAAAAGGAAAATATCAACAAGCAGATAAGCTTTTCAGCATTCCAACTAAAATCAACAAAATTACTGAGGTAAGTCACATATACATTTGCCAAGGTGTGTTCTTGTTTTGCATTCCAAACAATATTGTTTAAATAAAATTTTCAATTAATTTTAATTTCTAAATAAATCAATGCATGTCCATACTTAATTGTGTCAAATCCCTTTCTCTTTTCATGTGATAATTCCTTATTGAAAAATATAAAACTTGCATCTTCAGAAGGATAGTTTCAAATTTTTCTCTGGGACCTCAGGGTTACTTGTTTTTAAAAAACACTTCATATTTAATTAACTTTTTTGGTTTTATATCTTATTCAAAATGAGTAACTCTTCCTATAAACCAACTTCATCTACAAGTTGTAACAGTGCCACAAAACAGCAGAAGTTTTATAGCTGTGACCTTTTAGTAACTAGCTGAGATATTACTATTAATTTGGATCCCAACATAGCTAAGCAATTACCTCAGTTTTTTAAGAATAGGGGTTTTTTTTCTTTTTCTTTTTAATTGCTAGGTCATTCAGGACTGGATGAGCAGCCTATCTTCTTCAGGCTTTCGTCCCATGACCCTAATACACAGCTCTGCCAGTCAAAAATCTGACATCTGGGCTCCTGAAGAGCTAGAAAAGGAGGAAATGAGGGACAGCAATGCAGTCCACACTGATTGCAATCTCTCTAGAAACCTTTACTCCAGTTTCTGGATGTTTATGTCAGAAAGAAATTATAGTGTCTTCCCCCTGAACTTGGCCAGCAAAGCTGCACGGTATCAGGCAAAAGACATTGGATCACTCCACTCTGCTTTAGAGATTTATGGTAATAAATTGCAGAGGCAGCAACAGCAAACTGACTTCTGATAGAGGTACATACAGTGGCAGTGTTTCATAGGAATCACTCAAATTGGCTTTATGCAAGGATCACTCAGTGCCCATTGACTATACAGTCAGAACTACTGAATTTCTAGGAAATCTCTCCCACCAAAAAAAAAATAAAAAATAAAAATTTGAGAGCTTGCGGAGACGGTGGTATCAGCAAGGTTTTTCTTCTCTTTTTCTGTTTTCATGACTTTTCAACACCACCAGCTCCACAAGGACAGACTGCTCCTCTAGTACACCTGTACTAGCAGGGCAGTGTTCACTTTTAGTACAAATGTGTCTTGCTTTGAAGTTGTTCAGTACTAACTCATGCTCACCACTGATGCACAAAGAACTCAAAAATAGTAACAAATAAATCTGCAGTTTTTTCATCTTTTGTCCCCAGCCTGTAATTTCCTTGAGCTCTGCTGAGCTCTAGACCTCTGTACTGAGTACCATCCCAAAATGATAACAGACATGATGCTAGATGGGACAAGTTTTTGCAATATAACTATTTGTAGAGGTAGTTTGAGCTGCTGCCATTCAAACAGTAAAATTATATGCACAAACCAAAACTGTAGATTCTGCTAATAATTTAGAAATCCATAAAAACTGCTATTAGGATATTTAGATAAAATGCAAAAACAGATTGAAGCTTAAATGACATGCCTTAATCTGGATTTAACATGCACTAACTTTTCAGAAAAAAATTTACTAATGTTTAAGAGATCATGATTTCCAATAACTCAATTTTATGTATTTCAAGTGCAAAATGTCAGTATAATAATTGTTATCATTAATAACACATAGTATTATGTGTACTAATAGATTCTCGTATTTAGGCATTTGAACAACAGACATGGAACAGCCATTGTAAAATACTTGCTGTATTCCAGTGAAACAGCACACTTGCTCGCTCTGGTTCCTCCTGCCCTCGGTGTTATTTACTACAAATACTGCCAAACTATGTACAAATTTATATCGAAGATAAACCTAAAAATGTAACAGCTGATTTTTGCCTCTGGCTATTCCAAAGTAAGTGACAATAACTGTATCAGAATTTCCCATAACTGTAGGTCTGTTATTTGGATTCTGCTTTACAACAGGCTCAATGTTTTCTACCCATAATGTAACAGAACTTCAGTTACATTCTCTGCTTATTGAATCTCTCAACTAGCCTGTGAAAGAGGCAGGGACCTTGAGACCACTTTTGAAATTATCCTGAAAAACCCACCCTTCAGACAAAGTGCAGCAGGGAGCTCTGGGTAATAACCAGTCTCACTAATATCCAGGAAAGTTTGTCATTGATCCTTATGTTGATTATAGGCAATAATCACCATACTATCTCTTCAATTCTTACTTATCATTTATGAAACATTTATATTACCTTCTAGTAAACTGGCTGGCACATTCCCAGAGGTAAAATTTTAAGGCTCTCTGCATCTCAAGGTATTTTTTCCTTGACTAAATCCTTCTGCAAAGAGTAATGTTCATGTAGGAAAAGTGCTTAATCTGAATCACTAAGAGGAAACCCTTTCCTAGACCTCCAAATTTGATTCTTTAAAATTCTTCACCACTGTGCTTATGTAGGGTTATAATTCTGGTTATAGCATAGTAATGCCTCAGAAGTCTCCTTTAATACCTGCTCCCTACAAAACGCAAGTCATAATTTTACTTTACATACATTCAGCCACAGTAAGACAGATGAATTTTACGAAGACTCTGCTCATTCATCTTAAAAACCACAGTTTGTAACCATTATTGTTATAAAGAGAAATAAACAGTACTTAGCATTTTTGTTATGGCTTATAAACTGAACCTCTTTCTTGATTTGGTAATTAGGCAAAATCATCTATCTTACTTGAAGCTTAAGCACACACAAATGTACCAGAGCAAATGATCATATTAAATCAAGTAAGATACTTCACTATATGTGCCACGACTGAGTACTGAGTGGAATGATACTTTCACTCCCACATATACCTTTTTCAAAATCAGAAGGCATTTATTACTCACCATGTGAGTATGAGGGACACATATTTGTGGGAGTCCCGTCCGTGGGCGCCCCACTACCCCGGAGTTCGGGGAAGGGAGAGACTGCGGGAGAGGGCGGGGCCCCGAGGGAGCGCAGGTGCTGTCAGCAGGTCGGCGAAGCAAACAGGAGATGCAGTCCAGATTGTCGGTGCTCCAAGAAGGGTTTATTAGGGTAAGGGTTGAGGGGAGTTGGAGGGGTCTCGGGGCATCGACAAAATGGCCATGAGCCCTTCTGCACAACAATTTTATAGGGGGAGGGGAAAGGGAAGGAGGAGATTTGGGGAGCAAATGGGGAAAGGGGGATTTTTGAGCGACAAATTATATAACCAAACAAATAACAATACCATAAAAAGAAAACCAACCAAATAACTGCTTAAACATGAACAAGGAAGAACATTCTAGAATTGAAACCATATAGGGAACCAGGGGAGGGGGAGAGAAGTGGCTGTCACACCTTGTCAAGCCTGGGTACCTTCCAACTGGCCTGGAGAGCAGGGGGTCCTGGGAGTGTACCAAGCCCAGGATCCATCCCCATCTCCCTCCCAGGGGGTTGGGGCACCCAGGTGAGCCATAGCGCTACACACATTAGCACCATGGAGTTTAGATTTACACCTTCTTTTCAGTATCTTTTTTTAAAGTAATTGAGTTGGTTACTTAGAGGTCTTTGGTAGGACTGTTACTATGCAGGCTCCCAACACAGTCTTAATTTCCTGTCTTTTTACCAGCAGATTGCTAAACATTATCATTTGACAATAAAACAATACAGAAACCTTTCCACAATGATTTTCCTAGTAAGATATAGTTGTTTGAACCCTAGAACTCTTGTCAAGTTTCTGACAAAGTTCTCTGCTAGTTAAATTATAACTGTGAGTCTCTCTGACACATTAAATATAAAAATACATTCTGTTTTTGTAAAGCATGTAAGAATATTGTGATAATATAAAGGTGGCTTATATACTTCACTAAACTTATTTCTAAAGCTATCATTCTTCAAGTACAATAGTTGACATTCACTAACAATGCCTAAATGCCAAATCTTTTATATCCAGCTCTGACATTGAAGGCCTATGTGTCTACAACCTTAGCAATCAACAGCTTTAAAACTTTACTGAGTTGAAACCTAGATTCTAGTTCCTGCTCATAGAATTTTTAACTATATAATGAAAAAAAATTAAAGTAAAAGCAATCCAGTAGTGCATCCAAGATGTCCTCTCATATTCACTGCATCTCTGAGGGATGCACTTTGGTAATTTTTCTTTCAAAATTACTTGTTGCACTGTAAAAACACTAACCTGCTGTTTCTGTAGGACACAGGAGTTACTAATTAAAGATGGCATACAGACATCGGTGTTTCCCTATCTGCACAACCCTAAGTGCTAAGAAGTACCTGCAATCACTATTACTGTCCTTTTGAAGAGAATAAGCACCTCTTGTAGGTGTTTACCCCTGAAAGAAGAACACCAGATTTCTGGCTCCTGAATAAAAAGACACTTCGAATGTACAGCCCTGAGTCAGTCTTCCAAACACTGAAGAGATATGTGATTTCAGACAAAACACTGTACACCCGACATTTTCTGTTCACCAGCTTGCTGCAGCCCCTCAAGGAGCAGCTAATCTTCTGACCATACCTCAAAAAATGGTTTGTCCATGAAGCACAGAGAGCTGAAGTGTTCTAACTTGGCAGGCCAGACCAGACTGCTTAACTTCCCTGAATTCAAATGCATGCCTGACCATACTTGATATACCCAGAAAAATCCTAACAAAAGCAGCCAGTGAAAAATATACATTTATTAAAGAGCATCTTTAGCTCATTTTCACAGTGGCTTCAGCACACTATTGAATAAGGAGAGAAGGACAGTCAGGAAGCAAAATATCTTGTAAATCAGTATTTAAAGTGACATAATAATAAAGCAATAAAGGGTACCTAACAAACAACAGAAAAAACTATTCAGATTGTAAAGCAGATTAAATTAGCCTCCCAAACCTGCGTAGTAATACTTTTGCCATTAATCCATAGAGAAAGTATCAATGACAGACTGAAAGGACTATAGAGCCAGTCATTACCTGTCTACATCTATACCAAGAAATTGATTCACCACATCGCTGGATTTCAACCAAATAACTGGCCAGCCTAAGAAAATTCCTCACAATAAAGCACCTTTATATGGTAATTTAGCTACAAGGTAAGATATATGTCTATTACATAAAGTGATTATTGACTACGAGTAGCTTTCAATTTAGCAGAAAATTACTTTGTATAAGAGCTCTCCGGAGCTAGTGACAAAGGTTACATTTTGCTCTTTTAACACACAGTAAAAGAGAATGAGGCTTCCACTGGCCTACTCTATATCAAATTACCAAAAAATGGAAAGAAAGTTAAGTAAGGATAAACTTCTTTGCATAGGTTTTCCCATTCTGTCCAAAAGTTAATTCTCTCCACCCCCCTTGACCCCCGCAAAAGAGTGCACAGGAAATAAAATTACTTGAATCTGAAATTCACTAACAGAATTTTTTTCACCAGCTACATATGTACTTTAACCATGAAGATTTGATGTTAGTGAAGATGCAGAATTCACTGAAGTAATAAGAAAGTAACGTACTAAATTTTGCTAACTTTAAATCAGAAATAAACTATTTAAAAACATGCAGAAATTATAATCTTCACCTATTTAAAGTAATTATAAATTATTTAATTGAGTTTTTTTACCAACTGTACTACAAGAAATTAAAATACGGAGGATAGACAGGACAATAACAGAGTCTCATAATCAAATCTAAAACTTGTCACCGTGAAAGTTTAAAAAAGGTTTTAATTTAAATCCACTTTCAAAAAACCCAAATTCCACTTAAAGGACATCTTTACTTCTTTTATTTATTAATATTTTTAAAACTTCAGGAAAAAATGTGGGAAAAAAACCCAAAATGTTCACAAGATTAAAACAATGAAGGCAAATTACTGGTCCAGCAGAAAACTAAAACCTTAGCTTCCAGTCTGGGATAGTTTAGCATTCAGGATTTTCATAGTGGGTTTCAGGTTCAATGTGCTAAGAAAATATGTGCGTATAGACAATTTTATTTTTTTAAGGGGCTTTTTTTTTAACTGGGTTTGATTTGGTTTAATAACAAGACAATTAGAAGTGCATATCTGGAGTAAATGTGGCATTTCTTTTAACTACAGATAGTTTAATGGAGAAAAGTCTTGAGAAAGAAACTGAAAAGAACAAAGCATTTGATCATGAACTATGTCACATATCAAGAAAAACATGTTTTCAATGTAGTTTTTATCAGTAGTCCTAGTCAAAGAATGTTTTGTAGACACTGTCAAACCTCAAATCCTGTAAACCCTTAAGTAATCAATTAAAATTAATTTCTCAAAAAATCCTACTTGTGTTTAGCCATTTTCACAGCAGTGACAACAATAAAATAATAAACAAAGAGGACCTAACACTGCAATACCTACAATATGCAGTACATTTGTTAGCTTTTGTTCTGAGGAACAGAGAGTAAGTTACAGCAGTAAAATCCTGCAAAAGTAAATGCAATTTTTACTTTGCGGTGCTACACTATCCTTGTACTTCCTTGCAAAAATGATTATAATGGAAAAGGGCTGATTATTGATTTTGAGGTATAATACAATATATTAATTCTGCACATTACATAGCATAACGCCTTAGAAGACAGTATATGCAGAATTTAGCTAGACAGGTTTGGTATTCTTCACTGAGGATGGCACACAGATGAAAGCTTTTGTTAAATTGAAAGTTCATGATAGTGGCTTGAATGTCTAATTCCTGAAATATCTTGCTTATGACACATTTCCCCCCCCCCTCCATTTAGCCATGTTTGTACTGTGGTTATTGAGGGCATTCAAACAAAAAATTTCCTACTGACATTTAAACTTCTATTGTGAGTCCCCTCAGCATCCAGACTTGGCAAGCTTTAAACATGTAAAGGCATTTATTCACCATCTTAGAGTACAGAAGGAGTGTCAGGAAAATGCAAGATGACTTCAGGAGGGTTTATTTTTTGTTGTCAGCTTGGTTTGTTTTTCTTTGAAACTACTGGAGGTTCAGTATGCAATATTATTTTCCCCAGCTTACATTTTACTGTGTATGTTTTGTCACTGTACATATTTTACAAACATGATTGGCATTTCAAAAATGCTGTCATATAATAAACAAGGATATTTTCACTGCAGTGAAGAAATAGAAACAAGATATTCACTGAAATGCAAATTGACATTAAAATTAGAAGTGGCCTCCCAAAAGTAAGATTGAGATGAATTACCACGACAGTGATGAAATAGAGTATTATACCTATGCACCAAGAGTGCATCTTTTTCCTAGGTAAGTTGACAAGTGTTTCATGCAGCTAACAGTCTTTACCAGCTTCAAACCAGCTTTCAGGAAAAAAACCAGGAACATGCTTCTTGTGCTATTCTGGGCAAGTGTAACCGCTGAGCACAACTCTTAAACAGATAATAATTTGTATACAATGAAGAAACAATTTTGGTCAAGAGAAAGTATTTTAATCTGAAAAACACTATCTAGTTTTCATTGAGGTTTACTCCTTCTATGAGAAACGTAAGAAAGAAGAGCTGCTACGCAGGTTTCACAATAAATCTTTTCCCAGACTTACTGGTTATTCACAAAAAGGATTGTCTGAGACTTAGATTTGGCTCCCGAAATATCAACTTAGGAGTATTTCTGTGGGGAGGTAAAGGGCAATGAGACAGTCAGACAAAGGCTCAGAAAAAAGGATAGCCACTCAGAAAGCCCAGGATATAGCATTCAGGGCTGATCACAGTGAATTCAATTACAAGTTGTAAATGCAGATAACTACAATAATAGCAGGAACAGAGTAACACCTGAGAAACAGATGAGAACAAAATAGAAGACCAAGAGGGAAGACTTGTTGGCTTGCTGGATAAAGTCATTGCAGTAAAGCAGCAACAGAAAATTTCTGTAGTAAAAAATTACAATAGCTAGCTGCACACTGCTTACTCTATACCAAGAGTTATTAATACAAAAATAGCAAATAAGATCCTTGGTATGTGATCTGAAAGCCATGAAATTCTCCACATGAAACAGATGGCAGAATGGTGTATCGGTAAGTTAAAAAAAAACCAAAAACCAGACCTAAAAGAAAAGTGAGAAAGCTTACAGTTTAACTACATTTTCTAAAGCTCCAAACAGCAACAAATATTGTTACATGTTTTATTAGATGGGCTACGTACATAAATGCATACATTTTGACAACACAGGGGAAGCTTATGTCCAACACAAGGCTATAAGAGTCTGTACTCATTAAAGGCACATGCCATGTAGCATAAAGGACCTGTCCTGCTCTTGACCTAGGTCTCTAGGTCTTATGGAGGATGACAGCAGATAACATATAATAATAAAACCATCACAAAGCCTTCTGATTACAGAGTATAGATGATACCAAGCATGAGGCAGAAGTTCTACAAATTTTTCTCCTGATGACAGTGGTGGCTAAAGCAGATCCCATCTCCACCCTTAATTTGCACCCTCTTTTGCACCAGCAAAACTAACTGAAGGTATTGAGGCAATTCAGTGTGGTTAAAAATGTTATTTTTTTTTTTTTTTCACCACATGATTACTCATTTTAGGTTGGTTGGTTGGTTGTGTGTATAGTCCTCTAAATAATTCAGCTGAGAATGTTGTTAGAGAATAGAAATGAACAGCCAAAGATTTTGGAGAATTTAACTTTACCATCAAGAAAAATATGTATAGAATCAAGGTTTCAAATGTCATGTGCAGTTTTTGAAAATCAGTCACAGATATTCAGTCAGGAAAAGAAAATATTCTACATGAAAGTTTTATAATGAAAGAAAAAAAAGCTTTGGAAAAAAAATACCAGTTTTCTTTTCCCTAATAAATTTTCTCATTCACTGACTGAAGATAGATACTTTCCCTGTAACTCTTTACCATTATGACAACTAGTAGCTGAACCAAAAATTGGCAGAATCCTTTGCAATATTACTCTACATGACACTAGCAGCAGTGTGAAATTGAGTGTGATCACAGCACCACTCAATTCTACTGGTTCAGGGAGTTTTCCGTTTAGGTCAGTTTTATCTTCTGATCCTCATGCTCTTCAATCCCAGGGTAAAGAAAACAAAGATAGAGAAAAAGATAGTAGATTGAAAGGAAACAAGGGCAGATAAAAAGGAAACAAAGGTAGAAAATTGTAGAAATTACTAAAAACTCTTCCAGTTCTGCAAGAACAACATAAGGTAAACTCTGTGCATATAAAGAGTAGCTCTGCCCCAACTGGCTTAAACCTGAAGAAGCCTAATATTGTTTTACACATTCACTGCATGTCCTCTAGAGCATATCACAAGGTCTTCCAGAGAAAAAATTCATACCCAACTTATGTCTTACTCCAAAAAAAAAGTAGCAGGACTTTTTAATTAAAAAAAAAAAATCAAATATTTTCCCCCCCTTGTTGACTAACATTTGTGCTCCAAGAACTTCTGATAAGGTGGTGTTTTAAAGCCTTCTCTAACTGTTCTCTCCTTATCACTCCTCCTTCTCTTCTTTATGTTAAATCCAATCCTCACTCCTGCAGTTCCTACTGAAGAATAACTGCTTGTCTTGCCCCTTGATTGTTGTAACAGCTGGTGCTACTTTGCCAATCAGTCTCATGCAATCTCATTCACTTTCTGTAGTTTTTTCCCCATTTTTTTTGCATGAGAAATCAGAAAGCATATCTAGGAAAACACTAAGTTACAAGTATTTTACTAGTGAGTCTAAGGAAGGGTGGTAAAACCTAACCTTTATTCTAGCCTCAGTGTAGCTAATCCTAGCTCTTGCTGAAGTAAACCCTAACTAGTCAATCTTTAAGAAAAAAATAAAATTAAATCTTCATTCTTGAGCACTTTACAACAATCTACAATTCTTTTTCCCAGGGTCACATAAGCCACAGTAAATCTTTTGCAAAGTGAAGTAAAGTTAATTAGTCTTGCAGCTGCAAATGAACATATTTTACTTTCTACTGCAATGGAATAGGAATACATTTGCAGTTTAGCCTGAAAGGCAGCTAAAAATCCAATTAAATTAGCAGTAGCTTTTAAGTGAATGGACAGTACCTTTTTACCCGTGGTACCTAATTCACAGGCTATCCTTTGCCTGCACCCTAAATGAGCAGATTTGCTGAAATTAAAAAAAAAAAAAGAATCTCTATTGACTACCACCACTTCAAAGCTTGATTTCCCCTTAGACCATGAGCTAGTCCATTTTGATTCTCATCCATGTATTTTATCCCTTTCTCTATAGGAAATAGTTAGAAATACTTAAAAATTACCCTGATAAGATTTGTATGTTCCTTGAATACGGACTTCTTTTCTGTCCAAGAACAAGTTATACCCCAATGATTTATAGGGGTTAGCATATAACTGAAACAATATTATATACATTTGCAGAGGTGTGACTTATTTCCAGATATTCACCAAAATTAAAACAGTATTGTTTCCAAAAAAAAAAGCATTAAACAGATTTTGCTTCCATTACGATTATGCTTTGAATCTCCTGTTATATCAAGTTGTAATCCTAAAAACAGAAGCAGGCCTCATCATCAGATTAAACTTGTATGTACCATCTGCAGGAACAAGTTTTGAATGGGTTTTCTCACTCATAACATAAATCAGTGCAATTTCTGATAATTTTGCCAGCAGTTCAAACTATTTCATCTGAAATCATACAGATAATGGTCAGTCTACCACAAAGTGGAATTAGCTACCAAGATAATGTCTCTCAGAGCTGAGCTGGTGGTGCTTCAGTCCAAATTGCAACAAGCAGCACTCGTGCTGTGACCCATGGGAACTGTCCACTATTAATTACCACATGCTTCATCCTTCTTTTTTGCTCACCCAACTTGCTCTGAAAGTGGATAAATGCAACAACCTCAATCCTTACTGGCTGGCTGTCTTCTCCCGACTGTGCCCTGCCCCCTGCCCCTGGAAATGGTTGATGTTCTTCTGAATATCGTTATGGCTACATCTCAATGTTGCCCTGTCCTAAGGAGAGCAGGCTACCTTCACAAAGCTAGAACTGGTGTAGCAGCAGTACTTCAGCCAGAATGATTTGCCACCATGTATTTCTTCAGAGATTAAATCTATTTGATTTTTAACATGGCTTTAAAGATGGGATTACTCCTAAAAACACAGAACACCTGTCAACGCATGAGTGTCTATCTGAAGTGTAGAGCAACTTGACTACTTCCCCTTGTGTTCAAAGTGCTCCTACTCCAACTATTCCATACGGCTCCAGATCACATACAGTGAGACAGCTGCAAATCTGCCCTCTGCCCACGGTGACACAGTCACAATGCCATATTCTGGAACACAGCTCACCTCTCTTGCTTTCTTTTACCCTTGGAGGAGGTAAAAGCTTCAGCTGGCATGAAGTCTTGGGTCTTGGTACAGACAAGGACTGGAGTAGAGAGCCACCATGTGTGTCTCTACAGGTTTCTGTAAATGGGCTTTGCATTTATCCAATGAAGGGAAAGAGATGCTGCTCTCATTAGACTACGATAGAAACATGACAACCATATTTCTCTGGGCATCTTATAGGGCACTCTTTAGGACTTTTCCAGAAACACTTCCCATTGAACAGGCAATGTTGAAATATTCTTGTTTGCTGCAAGTGTGTTTGCTTAGCCATAAAACTTTTATTCAACAGGAGAAGATTACACTGTTGTAACATTTTATTCCATTTACATGACTGCTTAATTAACACTGGAACATTTAGTAGCTATTAGAAGAGACATTCTCAAGAGTTCTAGATTTCAGCAGAGCTCACAGGCAGACTTTCTTTCATGCAATATTCCACAGTGACAATCTGAATCAAAAAATGAAATTATCCTTGACTCAATTTCTGGTTCTAGAGGAAAAGTATTTGCAAATAATCCATGCTGATCTTTCTACATACTACAGTAAAAGGCACTTCCTGTGCTTTAAAAGAAGCTTTGAAAATTCAGTCTTATTTTTTAATAAATGAAGTGCAAGTTACTTGGGGTAGAAGGCACCAGATAAATCTCTAAAGCAGGTTGCAAAGCAGGTAGTTTCCCTTGCTAAGATTAGCAGGTGCATGCGTGTGCTAAACCAAGAACAATCTCCTCTTTTTGATAAAGTGCTAGTCTTCAAAAAATCGAGTCCTAGACTATCAATCATTAAATTCCTGTATTCATAGTCCAGAATTAACAGGTCCACATGTAAGACTAGGTTTCTTTACAGACCTGAACGAAAGAACGCAATTTCAGGAGTGAGAACATACTCATGACTTAACAGAGCTGCAAGTCAAGTCTTGTATGAAATTATCTTTATTGCACAAATAAAAGCATAATTTAATGCTTTAGTCATTCTGATAATTTGCAAACTGTGACTCTGCTAAGCCTATATAATGTATTAGTTTGTAACTTCAATTGTGACCTTTAATGCAGTAAAATGCTGTTATAACAGAAAAAGAAAAAATCGCAGCATATATGACCCAACATATTTTAAAAATCCCCATAAGTACTGGCTTCCAGAACTCTTGTTTCAGTATCTATCACAGGTTATAATTATTATTAGCTAGACTAGAAATATTCTCAGAAACTGAATTTCACAGACTCTTCACCTCAATGCATTAACAAATACTTTGCTTCTGTTCCTTAAATATGTGTTTTACCTGGTACAAGTTGCAGCTGTAGCTTCCATGTCAACCACAGGGTATTTTACTGTTATAACTTTACTGTTATGATAGAGGTATGTGCCCAGAAGCTGACATTCCCTCAATTAACATGTAAGGTGAGTATGGTAATTATACAAGATTTAAGAACTTCTTTCTCTTCTCCCCAATATTATAATTGTATTTTCCAAGATTAGAGTTTTCAGGTTTATCCATATGGAACTGTCAGTTTAGTAAATGTAATGTTTCCTGAAACTGTGTGTAAAACACTGGTATGCGTTTTTTAGAAAGTGTAAGAAGAGAAGAAAGGAACTTTCAATCTAGCAAGGACAGTAAGTTTAAAATTAGTATAATAAACGCTAGGGTGAAAGAAAGATTTCAAGTGCTACAAATTGGAAGTAATACAAAAGAATATGCTTAATAATGCCAGGGAATCTTCTTGCATAGATTTACAGAAAGAGAACTGGGAAAGATCAGGGGAAAAGTATCTACATGTTACAGAGAAGAAAGGTATCTGTGTTTCACTAGAAGGATTTTAAAAGCAGAGGTAATTTTCCTGTAAAACTTATGCTGGTATAATTTTAATACAATATGTGGAAAATATACAAATAACCCCCACCCCCCTGCCAGCGTTATACAATCCAGTATGTCATGGAAAATATTTATTAATATTCCTTCCTGTTTCGGGGTTGTGGTTTTTCCCCCTCAAGAAAACCCTTCTACATCATGCTCTCACACTCCATGTTTTATTAAAGACACACAACAAATCCAGATGTCAAGACATCAGTGTTTTGTAAATCTCTGATAACACATTCATCTATGTATTTATCAGCTGTGTGGAAAGTCATACTTTTGTTCTGGAGGAAATCCAATCTTAACATTAAACACCATCTCCATTTAGACTGACATTTTTACAGGGACTGAGGAAAAACCCAGAAGTTCTGTTGTTCTGATTTTTTGAAACACTCATTTGGACAGCATAGACTGGAATTCAGGTTCAGCAGCAATGCTCATAAGAAATATTTGAATACTTTGGCACGCAAGAATAAAGGAAGTGTTTGAGAAATGTATCTATAATAGTAAAAAGAGCAAGGCTGAGATAAACACGATAAGGTTTTTAAGTGACGGCTATAGCACTCAACACAAGAAGAAAATAAATTTGTTTCACAATTATGAATATAACTTTTGTGAGGCTCACCATTTTCACTGACTTGGGAGACACACTCTCCAAGCCCCTTCAGTATTTAGACTAGCATTTCAGGATTTTATTCATGCATTTTTATACCTCAAAGGAGCACAAAACTATGGTGACAAAACTCAAGATTGAATAAAGTGCAGATATACCAAAGTCCAGACATACTTTATATTTTTGATTATGTGCTATTCTCTACAGTAGTTCTTAATATGGAATATCCTTTTTAATTTGTGAAGGTAATCTCTTACTAAATTCAATTTCTGGCACTTTCCTTAAATATAGGTCTTTGATTAAGATAACGGAAAACATTTTGTCCCTGGAAATACCACAAATGTAAGGTTACATTGTGTTGCTTCTTGTTATGCCAACTTTATTACATTAGGAAAACTTTTACAACAAAATGCAACAAGTTTAGGCAATCATTATATGAGTTTCTCATAGAACATTTTCAAGTTGTGCAAGAAACATGAGAAATGTGAAGAACCAAGAGTTTTGAAAATATAGTTTAACTGCACAGTTGATTTATTTATCACTTCATTACTGAAGTATGCTGTTTAACTTGGAATGTTATTATTACCATAAAAAAATATACTACCTTAGTTCTTTAGTTATTAAAGAATGGCAAGAGAAATGTTGTTACACCATCCCATATCCAGTCTCCACAATATTAAACAGCAATTATTTCCAATCAGTGTAAGTGGCACAAAGAGACTTAAAATTCAAATATCAAGTGGTTAGTACCATAAAATTCAAGTTCAATTATCAATTCAGTCAAATGACGTCAACTGAAGATGGAAGAAGATTTCACTGGACAATATGTAAAATATTGCCACCCCTTTGATTTGATTCACACATATTTCCACACCATTTAGCTACATTTACCTATTAGAGGAAAAGTGATGAAAATCCAGCCTTCCCTTATCCAATGCCCTAAAACTGGGCAAACGCTGTCCCAGTGTTGCTGGCCAACTAACACCTTAAGCTCTTTCAGAAGTGGTACCATCACTGTAATATAATTATTAAACATTTTAACACTCTATCCAGCTCCCTGGAAGAGTGGAGCTTCCTATTTTAAGAAGACCTGCCCATTTAAATGTCATTAACTATCCAATTAGTACAGTCTGTTCCTTGCTAGCTGCAGAGTACAGGGATAATATTTTAATTGTTAACCACTATTGAATAATTTTAGCAATTACGCTTTTATACATTCTGTGATAATTAAGACAGACTACCCCTAGAATCTGATCACTTCCCAATACACAGTGACGAACAGAACGACGATCAATGGCAGGACAATACGCGTGTGACCAGGAGTATCGCTACCAGCGCAGGGCACCGTGCGCACCTGCAGCCCCTGCAGGAAGGCGCGCACCGCCCGGCGCACCGCGCATCCCCCTGCAGGACCCACTCCGCCCTCTGCGCCGCGGGTTCGGGGCTACCGGGCCGCTTCGCACCGCGCCTACGGGCTCCGCTCGCCACAGCGCCTAAGCCGAGACAAACCATCGCCGCCGCTCCCCACGGCTCCACCTGCCGGGCGCCCGCTCCCCGCAGCACCCGTTCTCTCGCTCGATCCCTGCCTTCCCCGGGGCACCGCCACCGCGGGGCGGGCACAGCCGCCCGGCGCCCCAGCGCGCACCTCCCGCGCAGCCGGGTGCGAGCACCGTGTCCGTCCGTCCTGAGCATCGGTAACTTTCTCTCCTTCCTACGAGGAGGCGTGCCTCCGGGTGCTGCTGCCGGGCGCTCGCAAGCCGCCGCATGGCACAGGCTCCCCGCGAGGCAAACCCCTGGAGCTGCTGGAAACAAAGCGGAATTACCTACAGGGGCACAGGTCTGCTCGCGGCCGCCGGTAGCCTCACGCCGGCGGGCTCGGCGCCCCTCCGCCCTCCCTCCGCAGGACGGTGCCTGTTGCACGGGCCCCGCGGCTTCCCTGCAGGGCACAAAACAACTTCGCTCCGCCGGCTGCCACCGCCGCCTCCGCGCCGCGAACTCGCGTGGGGAGAGGGGCTCCGGGCTGCGGCCCCGGGCGGCAGGCGAGGCGAGCGGCTCGGACAAGCCCCCTCTCCCGACAAGGCTCAGCTGTGCTCTGCAGAGCGGGACCCCCCTTTCCCGCCCCCCCGGCGTCCCTCTGCGCAAAACCAATTAACCCCGAGCGCTCGCCCTCCCGCAAAAGGCAAGACAGGGGGTGCGGGAGCCGACAGGAGGCAAAGTTTGATAAATGAGCAGCTCCTGCAGTGACAGGTGACTACGGAGCGGAGGCACCCTCCGCGCCGGGCTGGGCAGAAGTGCGGCAAAGAAGCACTCACCTGTCCGTTGCCTTCCGGCAGGCGCGGAGGGGAAGGCGGGCAGGCGAGAGACACAGCCCCGCGCTCCCGTGCCGTCCTTCGGCCCCAGCGGCAGGCAGGATGCCGGGCAGAGGGCCCGCAGAGCCGCGGGCAGGTACCCGGTAGCGGAGCAGGTGAAGCGGGGCGGTCGCCGCCGCCGGAAAGCAACACGTTTGGCTCTGAACTTTGCAGCTCCAGTCACAAACAAACAAATAGAGCCCAAGAAGGACCTCTCCCATCCGATCCCAGCCTTCTCGGCAGCCGCTGCCTCTCTTATTGGTGCGGAGGTTATTTATTTATTTGATTTCTCCCCCCTCCCTCCCTCCTCCCCTCCACGCACCCCCCCTTCCCTCTCACTTCCCCTATCCCTCCCCCCTCGCCGGCCTTCCCTCCCCTCCCTCACGCCGCGCAGACAGCCCCGGTCCCAGCGCGTCGCACGGCGCGGCCGGGCTGCTCTGCGGCCGGCGGCAGCGGCGGGTGCCGGGCGAGGGGCGGGCGCGCCGCGGGGAGGCGGGAGCGGAGGCGGGCGGGAGCGGGGCAGCCGCCGCACCGCTGCCGGGCTATCGATAGCGGCCAGCGGGCGGGAGGTGATCCCGGACGCCCCGTCCTCCGCACCGGGCAGCGGGGGCGGCGGGGTGATCCCCGCCTTGCCGCCGGTCACCCCAGGGATAGGGCAGCCGGGCAGGGGATGATTGGTGACCGGAACCGGGGAAGAGGGTGGTCGGCAGGTACCGGGCGGCTGCCGCGATAAGCCCGGGGGGCCCCAGGGCGCTGTTTCGCGGCTCTCGCCCGCGGGGAGCCCCGGCGGCCGCGGTGCCGCGGGAGCGGCTTGGCCGCGGTGCGGCAGCGGCGGCGCCGGGAGCGTGCGCTCGGCAGCCCCGGGAGGGAGCGGGGTGCAGGAGGGGATGTCGCGCTCGCCCTGTGCGCATACTGGCAGAGCCGGGGCTGTAAGTGCCTCTACATGTGTGGTTACGTACGTGTGTCTCCGGTAACGTCGCACGGAGCTTGCTTTCAAGGAGACCCTAGACTCGCTAGCCGCAGTGTACTTCGTGTGCAGCGCTTTTCCGTTTTGCTCAAGCTTATGCGTTATCAGTGCAGCGCAAGCTTTATTTTGCCTCTGTCTGATCAGATGCTGAACCTTTGTTTGCTGGTTTGTTGCCTTTTTTCTCCCCCGTCCCCTAAATCCCCGTGAAACTCGAGTAACACAGTAGGTCTCACCTGTCCATTCCTTAGTGCCAAGTACACCGCTATGGTTATCATAAGGAAATGGAACGTAAGTTAAAAGCTGCGGAGGTAAGACTCCATGAAGGATTCCTTTTACTGCTCCTGCAGTATCCGTCCGAGCTCAGTTTCTCGTTGCAGCTGACAGTGGAAAAAATGTTACTGTCCCACAGTGGCTGTTTTTATACCACTGTACACACACGTGACAGACAGAATATTGACATTCTTGCCTTCTCTTCCATCCCTCTCCCTTTAGAAATTAGGGTTCAAATTAGATATCCCAGTGGTAGACGACAGAAGTGTAAAATCTGTGAAGTTGGTACAAACTCTTCAAAATGTTTGGGATGAGGGGGGTGTGTGTGTGTGTTATCTGGTTGGTTGGTTGGTTTTTGCTGGCTAAAATTGCTATCCTGCTTCCCTGGCAGTAAATACACATTCTGGATGTTCTTTTTCACTTCCAGGAAAAAAAAAAAAAAAACATGCCATCACTACAATAAGCAAACAAGGAAATGAAAAGTGTGCCTAGAGAATAAACAGTTATTCAATAATATTACTAGGAAATAAAGCATAAATTATATCCCTATTTCTGTTCTATTTGTGTTCAGGTGACAAGACATGGAGATAGATGTAAAGATTGCTTTTATCCTAAGTCAGTCAATGAATTTATGTAGATTCATCATTTCAAACAGACGGTACAAATCTTTCTTTGTGCTGCAACTCTGTAATTCTACCTTTGTCAACTGAAGACAATAAACTAGAAAGATGAATGTACATTTTGTCTTCAGTAGTAAATCCTATTGTCAAATGGAGAGAACTTTTTATTCAAAGAATTGGATCAATAGTTGACTTTGTTTTGAAGCATTATTTAAGAAGCTACTAAAAAAGAATGAAGTTCATGCTCTTAACATCCTTAAAGAAATCTCTCAAAGGCAATTATTCTATTTGCCAATCTAGCGGTCACTGCCATGTAGCAACAAAAAGCATGAAAGCTAGATGTGGAAATCCCTATGGGTTCAGACAGGGCTTTCTCAATGGAAGAAGAACAGTAGGAAATTAAAAAGTGAAATGCACTTTAAAAAAATCTGTTTGAATATTTTAAACAAGTTGCTTTGAATAGGTGAAGTTTCATCTCTAACCAGTAAGCTTCAAGGTCAATGAAATGCAAATGACAGATGCGTTCCGTGCCTGAAAGGATACCATCAACTTTAGGTAACATTTAGTGAGCAATATTCAAAAAGTTGACTGCCTGTTATTTTAATCTGTAAATTCTGTGTTCAGCAAGTATTTATTCAGAAGAGAACAGAGTGTCTTTGACTGAAATAAACAACTACATTTTCAAAGTACAGGAGGCTAATGAAGATGCTATTTTACCAATGATGGGCCTATAAGAATAGTTGTCTGCATAAGTGAGAAGACACTGAGTGATGTCAGTTAAATTTAGTCTGATACTTACACTCTAATACACTATGTGAAATTTCAACTGTTTCACAGGTCTGAAAAAAAAAATTTATCGTGAGTAAACCAAGACTCTTTTATTTTTATATAGATTCTAAGAAAAGGAAGCTCTGTGTAAAGCCCATAACAAGATTGATTCTATACTAGCACATTATATCTGCTTCCATTGAAATTTTTTCATTAGGCTGCTGGATACACCCTAAAAGAACTTTGATTTGATGAAGTCAAGCTAATAATCAGTTATGGTGGCTTCTTAATATATTGACTGTTCACTGGGATTATGCAGGCAGAGTATTATTCTGTGTTCTGGAAACATAGCTGAAAAACATGTAAGATGGATAGGAATAAATATCTAAAATTAAGAAAAGCAGGCATAAGAAAGGAATAAAAACAGAAAGGAAAAAGAAAGACAAAGCTATGTGTCCTAAAATTTCATCTTGTGTTGTTTACTTGCCTTCATTGGCTTCTTTCATCACTTAAATCCCTGTGATCTCACACTTGGCATTTTGGAGTTTTAAAGGGCTTCAAACTGAGACTGGTAAAAAAAAATAAATAAAAGCAGCCCCCACTGCCACCCACACACACGGATACAACCTTAAAAATAGCTCTCTTTATTTTCTCTTATAATGGCCTGGTTTTTGTCTGGACTTTTAAAATTCTACTTCTAAGGGCTTAAAGATCTGCTAACATTGCATGTGGCTGCTGATACACATCCCATGCAGTATATTTTATTTCAGAAATCCATCAGATGATCTCAGCAGAAAATTAAATGTATGTGTTAATATTTTCAAATCAGTCAAATCTGAGCAAGTTCTGATTAAATATCACAAGAGACAGCTCATCAGTAAGGAGTTTCTCCAAAACAAATATTTTTTTGCCCTCGGCCATTTTATCTGTGTAGGAGGCTTTTTACAAAAAAGATGGATTTTTCTTCCGCATCTGAACAAGCAAGTCTCCACTCCTTTTTCAATTTCTTTTCAGGTAGCTGAAATGCTTTTGATCGCAATTTATAAATATGTCAGGCAAAGCTGTGAGTAAACTAGCAAGAATATATCGGGCAGTTTGAGCTTTGAAATTGTGTCAAAAATCACATGCTGGCATGTTACAGAGACCCAAGAATTCTACATGACTGCATGTTAAAATTAAGGATAGATAACATTTAATATATTATTAAATCTAACCTAATTATTACAGTCTTATAAAGATTTAATGAATAGGTTTTTCAGCTGGCCGTAATTTGAAATACTTTACTACTGTGTCAAGAAAAGGTAGGAATTCTCACTTTTTCAGACCCAATAATCAATGCATGGTGTTCACCTTACCCTGTCCAAGGGTTACTAGACAATTCAGTCTTTGGACTGTTCACCAGTTTATATAAAGAAAGATGAATATATAAAACTGATCAGAAGTGTGCTAATGTTTTATATTTTAGAGAAAATGGATGCCAATAAACAGATATGTAATAAGGGAAAAACACTGTAACATCATGATAAAAGAAAGAAAATCTGTAGCCTTTTAAGAAAAAGTTGGGTGTGGCTAGCACAGGTCTTCCCCGTGAGAACATTCTTCTGTGTTTTATAAACAAAGATAAAGTTTGGATGTTTTGAAAGAGTGTCTCGAGATTTGGACAGTTCAGGCCTGGCCAATCAGGCCTAGGGGGAGGTTTCTGACTGACCAATCTGGGCGACCTCTGAAAAGTCAATATATATTGAAATTAAAATAATAAACTTCTTCTTTCTTGTCACACTGAGAACTCAGGTCTTTTTCTCTGCTAGCAGCTCAACAGCGACAGTTGGGAGTCTCAGGCTGCTTTGTTGGAATAAGATGATTTGCTTCCCTGTGAATTAAACCTTTAAGTTGAGGTGATATGAATACATTTGTGTAAGTGCAAGGTCTGATAACTTCTTGCTTTCACTGTTTGGTATGAGGGAAATGGTTTATTCTAAGGAAAAATATAGCTACAGCTCAGGTCAATGGCTTCCAGATAAAAAAAGAGCAGCTGCCTTTGGTAGTGGGAACTGTGTTTCTGTTCTGGTGGCTGTGAAGATCTTCAACTTCTGACCTCATCACAGTCTACAACTTCCTAAAGAGGTGCAGTGGAGGGGCAGGTGCTGGTCTCTCTCTGTTGACAAGCAATAGGACACAAGCAAATGGAGGGAAGCTGTACCAGCAGAAGTTCAGGTTGGACATTAGGAAAAGGTTTTTTGCTGTGGCCATGATTGTCACTGGAACAAGCTTCCCCAGGAATTGGTCAGAACACCAACCATGCCAGAGTTCAAGGTGCATCTTGACAACACTCGTAAGTGATACGGTTTAGTTGTAGGCGATCCTGCAAGGAGCAGGGAGTTGGACTTGATGATCCTGATGGGTCCCTTCTACCTTGGTATATTCTATGATTCTGTTCTATGGAAGATAGGGATATCACATGGGCCATTTTTATTACTGTAACTCTAAAACATTCATGTACAGACCCGTGTGTCACCAGTGTCCTTCAGCAGCCAGGAAGAGCTTCTTATCTGTGTCAGATGCACTGGTAAATTTTTATGTATGTCATAAGAGAAGCTGAAAAGAGTACTTCTTTGTATATTTTTAGGATGCTTGAATACCATTCACTGCAATGATATATTGTAATTGACATGATCCTCTGGCATTTGTCCAGAAGGTAATGGTGCCAAGCTCAGAGCTGTTTTTTGGAGTCACCAAAGTTTCCAAACTGGACAGTTTATGAGCATGTTTATGGGTGGCCTACTGCTGCAAAACATGTCTGAAATCCTGCAGCTGAAATTAATGTGTGCTGGATTATACATGTTCTGTTGATTCTGTTTGAGGTATCGTAGAATCATGGAGCGGTTTGCGTTGGAATGGACCTTAAAGACCATTTAGTTCCATCTCTGCCCCTGCCCTGGGCAGGGACACTTTCCACTAGACCAGGTTGGTCAAAGCCCCAACCTGCTCTTGAATACTTTCAGGAATGAGGCAGCTACATCTTCTCTGGGCAGCCTGTTCTAGCACCTCACCATCCTCACAGTAAAGAATTTCTTCCTAATGTCTAATCTAAACCTGTCCTTTTTCTGTTCAAAGCCATTTCCTCTTGTCCTGTTGTCCTAAAACTATATGCTGCTGTAAAAAGTCTCTATTACTCCCTTGCAGGCCCTCTTTAGGTACTGGAAGGCTGCTGTAAGGTCTCCTTGGAGCCTTCTCTTCTCCAGGTGGAACAACCCCAACTCTCTCAAGCCTGTCCTCATAGGAGAGGTGCTCTATTTCTTTAATTGTCTTGGTGGCCTCCTCTGGACTCACTCCAACATGTCCATGTCTTTCTTGTGTTGGGGTCTCAGGGAGCTGGATGCAGCATTCCAGGTGGGGTCACATGAGAGCAGAGCAGGGGGCAGAGTCCCCTCCCTCATCCTGCTGGTCACCCTGCTTTGGTTGCAGCCCAGGACATGTTTGGCTTTCTGGGCTGTGGTGATCATTTGCCAAGTCACGTCAATCTTCTCATCCACCAACACCCCCAAGTCCTTCTCTTCAGGGCTGCTCTCAATCCGTCCCCTGCCCAGCCTGTATTCATGTTTGGGATTGCCCACACCTGTGTGCATGATCTTGCACTTGGCCTGGTTGAACTTCATGAAGTTTGCCTGGTCCCACATCTTGAGCCTGTCCAGGTCCCCCTGAGGGCATCTCTTCCCTGCAGTGTGTCAGCTGCACCACACAGCTTGGTGCTGTCAGCAAACCTGCTGAGGGTGCCCTCAACCCACTGTCTGTGTCATTGACTAAGACATATAAGGGGTCACACCCCATATGTGTATAAATAAACACCCTGTAAAGAAGGGCACCTCACAACATTAATTGATGCAAACATCTAAGAAAAGATGAAGAAATCTTTCTAATTCTCTGGAATAGGGAAATAATCAAAAGTGAAAGACATATGTTATGATTTGAATATACATATTCAGATATAAATAATATGAATGCTTACTTTTGACTGTGCTTAAATGTTCTCAGGAAGGAATAAAACGAAGCGTATAAAAACATAGACAATACCTTTGACCCAAGCTCTGTTTTTACCCTTGTAATGCCAGGTGTTGAGTTTTCAAGCAAATAATCATTATATGCTTGTCTATGCTTCGACTTCACCTTAGAAGGCAAACAGCTTTTTGCCAGGGAGTGGTGTTGAGTGAGTTACCTTTGATTTGGTGCAGTCTGCCTGCTCTTACATGGTTTTGGAACCTCTTCTACAACTCTTACTGGAATTGCAATGTCCCTACCGAGTGCCTTACAAAGCTACACCCACTTAAGAAAAACCCCTCTTTTAGAAAAAATCATCGCCAAGGCTTCAAAGGATTATATGCTCATGAAATCAAGAAGTTGCAATGGAAACTATCTGTCACTGTAATAGTCAGGATTTATGTTAACAAGCAAAAATTTAAAGATGAAAGCTCATCTATAACAGAGGTGTCTGAAAGAGACCTTAAATATTAAAATTGCTTGTCTGCAGTAATACATTTCACAACTGGAATTTTGATACAATGATAGATATTTGAAGTTTATAAATAGAAAAGAAAATGTTTGGATTTCTACCACTTTTCAAGTAGATGTTATAGTTTTCATTTTATTTTATTTTGGTTAGCTTTCTGAAATTATTGTACCTGCTGGCTTCATATAAAGGGATGAAATCACACATATTTTTACATTCAGCACTGTTGGATCTGAATCAAATATATTTTTCAGACATGTGGTCTGTCTTGCTCCAGTGTACACAAATAGCTGCTAAAATGAACAGTTTGCAGAACTGTATATATATACAGCACCCAGATACATAGTGAAGTTCTAAACAACTATTGCCACATAGAAGAAATACATTCTGTAATGTTTTAATGGGCATATTCAAAGCCACTTTCTTTTTCAAATCCTAGTAATCTCTTACTTGTTCATGGACTGCCCAGTCTTCAAATATTTCTGCACATGCTCATTTTCTTTAACTGAAATTTGATGTATCGACAATTTGTTTATAGCTATGGGAGAAAAAATGGTTAGGATATTTCTCTTCTAAATCTAAAATATATAATTTCTCTTTTTAATTTTTAATTCTCTTCTTTCATTCTTAAGAAAAATGGAATTGCTATTTGGGAATTAAATTTAGGAGATGTATAACTAGTTACCCTATATGCACTCATTTCACTTTGGACTTTGTTGGGATAGATAAAGATGAATTATTCATTGTAGTGGACTTTTGCAGTTGCCATTGGACCAATGCTTTTAAGTTGCTCATACTTTCTGTTGGTAAACAGTGGAAGGTCCTTAACATTAACGTGGAGAATTGATTCCTGAAAGAGGCTAATTTCTCTAAGTTACACATGTTCTGAATTATGTTCTTTGGAGATTAAAATGTAAGTAGACATGAGATTGTGATAGAAGGGGAAATTAAAGAAGAGGAAGCGTAGTAGCCAGCCAAATAGCCAGTGTACCATGGTTGAGAGAAGCAACTTCTAAAACCCCAATTTTGCTGGGTGACAACATGAGGACACCAGTTAGAAAAAAACACCTATATAATATCTCAGTGTAAAAAATAGGCAGGAAAATAAAATTTGATATGAACTAGAAGCTATGAAGTATAGTGCAAATGAGACCAAGGAACAATCTCTGGCTTGGCTAAGGACATAACATATATAGTGCAATATATTAGGCAGGAAAAAAAGGGTATTTCCTTATATATATATAAATGACACCATTAAATTTTTAAGAAAACTAAATTGCTAGTAATGACAGAAGAAAAGAAAGTGTTCAATATCTATTTCATTTCTGTTTCTGGAAAGAAGTAGGAGAGTGCACTTGTACTTCATAATGATGGTGAAGTATTTTCCAAGCAATTAGTTTCTAAGGAAAGCATTAAGCAGTATTTTTATGACGAATATTTGAAAGCAGCTGATTCAGATGAACTGAATTCCGAAGTAGACGTATACGGTAAAAAAAAAAAAAAAAAAAAAGAAACCCAAGCAACGTGACCCGTGTTGTAAAAGAGAAGTTAATAGAATGGTGAGGTGGGTTTCTATACATAACAGTTCAAAAGCTTTGAATACAGAGCATTACTGCTAGAATTCAAAGCAGAAGGTTTTTGGAAGATAAAGTCTTGTCAAACAAATGCGAATTCTTTCTTTGAGAATGTTATAGTTTGTCTGATAAAAGTGCTTTTGTACATCTGCCTCAGTAGTTGTATGCTCAGAAATTAGATACGTCAGCGACACTTTCAAAATTGGGATGGTACCATTGAAAATATTTATTCTCAAAATAATTAAAAGGTCATAAAATAGATAAGTCACTATCATGCATACACACAACATCACATTGCATTTAAAAGGGTTTTTCTCTTTATTTGTTACATGTAGGAGTAAGTAGTGGTTAGGAGAATAGAGATTAAATTGTTCACATGTATAGTATAGATAAAAATGATAAAAGAATATTGTATCACCTCTTTATGCCCAGAGACTAAAATGAAGCCAAAAAGTAGAAAATTTACAGAAAAGAGCCCTAAGTACTTGGAAACTGGAGAAAATGTCTAATTTTCTTTCTAATGGAGAAACACTTCATAGCCTTTCTGATGACTGCCACTATAACTCCTTAAATATTTTTCATTATGACATCAACTATAGGAACAAACTCCGAGAGACAATGATAAATTTTGCACCCCTTCAGGTACCCAACTAAACTTGGGATCTTTTAATCAGGTGCAGACTATGCTTTCACCAAATAAAACATTTAGATTTAGTCTGAGGCAAATACGAGGGGCTATGATACATCAGATTCTTTCTGTCCTTGAATCTCTGTTGAATGTAATCTTAAAATATACAATTTTAATTGCTTTAAAATAAGTCTGTATGAGTCAGGTTTGTGGAACAACATGCTAACTCACAGTATTTAGGACCAAATTTGCATGTAATATACCTTTCTTGCACTGATATATCTACCACTAGTATTTTCTCCTCATGCTCCTCTTTCACCTTCTAATATTCCCTTAACTATTTTTTAAAGATTTTAGAAGATTCTAAACCTTACATATGTATAAAACTGGTCATGGTTATGTCCATATATTCTAATATTAAATTAAAATAGGTACTAAATATTCTAACATTGCATTAGAATGGATACTAAATTATTTTATAGATATGTTAAAGTTTTAAATTGAGAGGTAGTTATTACATTTTTAAATTTTAGAGCAAGGACTTGTATTAGACAATTATAATTTCCCTTTGAATAATGTAATAGTAAAATATACGGTATTGGATCAGATCATCCACATAAGATTTTTTTTCACTCTCATTTTCCATCAGCGAGAAATATCATACCGGGTAGTTGCAAAGTAAGTTCCCCATAAAGGATGTTATTTATTCTGCTGATACCTCACCCTCACTAATGAACAGTCAAGGATGCCTAACAGCCACATGTAAAATCACGGTTTGCTTTGCTTCATTTGTATTTCTTACTCCCATCAAGGTATCTTTTGCCCTGCATTCTCTTTCCAATTAACTATGGCTTAATTAATGACAAAACTCTTCCTCTTCTCTCATGAGCAGTCCCAGGGTTCAGTGTCAAAAACTTTAGAAAACAAAAAATTGTGATAATATTTTTATTTAATTTTTACATCATATAATGTTAAAATATATATTTTAGCTCTTCTTAGTAGAAGATATTCCTGTTGCACTTTCAGTGAATAAATTAGGCAGAAATTAGTAATTGGTTTTTAATATTCTCCTATATCATACCCTTTTAAAAAAGCAATCATTTTTGACTGCTGTTATTCATGATTTTGGGGTCATAGCTAGCCCAGGATAAGTAGATTTGCTACCCTGCAGCCTTTTTCATTTTCTCCTAACTGCTGTGTTAGAGCTCACAGTTCAGCCAGATGACTCCAAGGCTCCAGCAGAATTCATGAATAACTGTACCTAGGCCTAATGAAGTACAGCTTTCAATTTATCTGTTTGTTCCACTGTTTTCTTCCTTCTATTGTTCAGAAGATTTGTACATGACTGATTCCATCCTCTGGAGAAAAGTGACAAAATAAAGCCTTTACTTGTTTTTTTGCCATGATGCATTTTAAAATCCAGCCATACCACCAGTCCTTTCTTAACTTTCCCTTGTCCTTTATTTACACTTTCAAGAATTGTTTATGTCTTTGGTTATATGTTTTTTCATGGTCTGTTGTGGAGTCCTCCTAATTTACATCTTACATTTTAACCTGCCAGAAATTATGCTCCTTTCTAGGGAAGAAGGATTGAATTATACAAAAGAAAGATTGTATCTGTCAATGACAGAGGAAAATAGTATATTTATGGCTTATAACGTATGGATCAGTATATTTATTCATTGATTTATACTACTTAAGTATTCTTAAGGAAAAAAGTAAATAATTTTCTAAATTTACCTTAGATTGAGAGAGGGAGAGGTATCTGGCTGTGAAACATCCTTCTTAATATTTTCCAGGAGACATCAGATGAATTTTTGTTTCAAATTCCACTCACTCCACTTCAGCTCCACTTTGGGATTTTTCTATAGAGAGAAGAGTAAAATTGTGGTAAATTAATCTATAGTTGGATTAAGTAATATTTTCTATATAGAATCATTATGCCAAAATTCATGAGGTACCTTACAGGATTGTGTACAAATCTAATCCTTCCACATTTGTCCGTAGATCATATGAACTGACATTTTAAAGCTTTTTTGGAAGACTTAAAAAAAATTAAAAGAAAAAATATCTGCCTGAAGCATAAAAACCTTGTGTGATATTTGCTATTTCAATGGCAAATTGAATTTAAGGGAAGTCTGTTTGCAGGGAATAACACCTGTAAGTCAGTACTATCATGTCTTTTCCTTATTTGTATGATAGACATAATTTCTGTTTCATCTCCTTTTCATCATTCTCTTTATAGTCCTGGGCCCATGTTTTTTTCATTGAGCTGTTTTCCATTTGTAGGAAAGTGCTTGATGTACAGAGAAACATGGATTAAAGAACATTTTAGTGACGTTTAGAGGAAAACAGAAATTGTGCTACTAATTTTTAGTAGTAATTTTAGTAAATACCAAGATGACACAGTCCATACTTAAAGGTTATGCCTTGTTGACCTCAAAAAATTGGTAGACCTGTTACATTCTTTAGAATCGAGGAACATAATGTATAAAATGGAATATATTAATTGAATTAGTAAATTGCGTCAAATATATAATTTCAGACCAAGGTAATAATTTTCTGTGTTCGCAAAAAAGTGCAAGAAAGTGAAAATATTTATGTATATTATTTGTGCATTAATTAGTTGTACTGCCTTATGCCATTCAAAAATTGTTTAAACAAATTACATTTTCTAGCCACATACTAGCATTTTTCTGCTGGAATGACTGTACTCATATAGTAAGATCTTTCTATGAGGAATATTAAAGGTCTTCTAAAATGTTTGTTTATATTTTTATATATGTAGAGATGTTTATATATATATATGTATATTTATATTTCTTGCAATTTTTAGGGTTTTTTTCCTTGCGAAGAACTTCAAATGAAATGAAAGCAGAAAATTAATTACCCAAGATTACCCAAGCTTTTGGCTGGATCCAATGCCTTAATATCACTACAGAAAACAGTCATATTGGATAAAAGTATATTACCATGGAAATAAATACTTCAGGTCTCTAAATCCAAACTAGGTTTTCTAGAGTCACTGCAAAAGCCACCAGACAAATATGTAATATTTAAATTGCAGAAGTCTCATGTGCATGACATCCACAGTGTCGTTAGGCTTTTGCCCTACAAATGTTCATACCAGCTGTTGATCTCAATTAGTCAAAGGTTTTGGAATCCTGGTACTTCTGTTGGTTTGCATCGTTCTACACATCAGGATCTGTGGTACTTCCTGTATATAGTGCAATGAGAAAAATGATAAAGAAATCATGGTAGTAATGGAAATAACAGAGCTGGTTCAGATTTAGGACTAATTGCAATGGCTGTAGTTGTTCTACACCTATTACTGCTATCAGAACAGGAATTTATATATGAACTCTGAGAGACCTCATTTCATGAGTCTGTCCTGGTTGCTCTACACTGTTCCATGTGACTGCTTTGCATCCATGGAGCGTGAAGCACCTGGGATACACCTTTAATGCAATCACTGTTTTGGCAGAGTAGCAACAGATAGTGTAGAAGTTCCTCACTCGGGTACAGGTAATGCTGAAACTACATAAGAAATCCCTTGCTGCTTGGTATTAAGTTGATTATTTTATTTCAGTAATTTAATTGCTTTTATCCCCTTCTGTCCTTTCCACTCTTCTGCTGTGTTAAAGTCTGAAAAATTCTGTTATGAACAAGAGAAACAAAAAATTAGAATTGAATAGCTTAGAATTGCAGTGCTGAGTATTGTATTGCATATTGTTAAGCTAATTCTTAAATGTATTGAAAAACAAATACTGAAAACTATGTACTATTGCCAATGATCATACAGAATATAATGAAGCAATCTCATGTAGCAATTATTTTTTAAAATCATTACCTGACTTAAATTAGGTAATCATTGTCAAGCTACTACATTTGGTAGCTGTTGGTCATTGTCCTTCACACTGATCCTTCAACTGTTTTTCCTCACATTTCATATGCTTTTTTTCTTTACTCTTGTTTTTTCAAGAAGGTAATAAAGAAGTGTGAATCCTTTCAAAACCTGTCACATGGTGATTGATCCTGTCTACTTTCCAATTCAAAATACATTTTGAACACCTCCAAGATACCAAAAATAAGAGGTTCATATTAAATCCATATATTGATACTCAGCTCTCTGTTTTTTGCAAAGAGACAAAGCTGTCATTAGCTGCCTGAGTGTGCTAAAGAAATGAGAATTTGAGGGAAGAACCACTTCAAGCTTAACCCAGGCCAATGAAGTTATGTGCACTGAAAAGAGATGCAATTTAACAAATTGGCAGAGACCATTATACTATTTCTCAAATCAAGGTTATTTGTGTTCTGACTTTCAGAATGTTGCATGTTGCCTCAAAGACCCAGTGCCTGCCTCCCAGGAATTTCCCTGTGTCTGTCCAAGGCTGAGATAGATTACAGAAATAAGATAATTTATCTTTATGTCAAAACAAGTGTATATATTTAACATATTACATTTTCCATTTTAAAAGTGGCTAAAGGGCAAGGTAATATAAAAAATCAAAATCAATAGATAAAGTGCTATTGACTAAAACCCTCTTAATTTACTTTTAAATAAAATTTTAGATCCAATTTTGCAACACTTACAGAATATATCAAAGAATTCTTTCTTTAAGATCATGTAAGAATTTAGAAATAATACTTTAGATTTCTGTGAAAGATGTCTTTTTCTTCCCATTGGAATTTATGTTCGTCAGAGTATTTCTTTCTTCTTTCATGGAAGAGGGAACATTACACAGGCTATCACATATTAAGGAGAAAAAAATGTTGATTTAAAACCAGTATTTATAGGTGTTAAGACGCTAATCTCCCTTCTCTGCTTTTTACTCCTCCTCTAGGTGGAGCTACAGATCTGCACGTGAAGTCATTCAGAAAACATTTTATTATTAACATTTAATTAATTTCTTATTTTTTCAATTCTGTTTTTGGTGAGTCATTTTTTTTCTTAATGAATAAAAAAAGAGATTCTTTTAAACTGTTTGACTAAAATAGAAAAAAAAGAAAATAAGACTTTTTATGGTTTAAATTTTGGAGCACATACAGAATATTGAAGAGGTTATACAGTCACTTTTGAAGAAAAAATTATAGTAAAATTACAAAACCATGCTTAGATTCAAATGGTTATTAAGGTGCAGTACTTACTGTATACCTCTGTATTTTAGAAGCAGATAACTTTAGAGTCAAATATTTGTAGACTTCCTGTTCAGCTTAGATCTTTACAACACAGTGTGAAGGATCATATTTTTTTCATTGCTTGTCTGCTTCCTGATGTCATCACTTTGCAGATTAGAAGAAAGACTTTATTAGATTCTAGTTTTCTGTTTTAATAGGATTTTTTTTAATGCTTTCTTTTAATGTGGTGGAATCCGTTCAAATTTTTTTTTCCCCGAAGTGTCACGTCTCTGCTTGAAAACTCCCTTGCACTGACAATTTAATTTCCTTTCTTCCTTACTGGAAAACATCAAAGAATCAGAAAGACATTTTTCTCTGAATGTCTGTAGGCAGGAGTAGAACATTCCTAAACACTACCTATTGAACCTACATTTTCTTTACTCACATATACCTTCTTACCCTGTAAAAAGAGAGCCTGACAGAGATTTAGACAGTCGTTACTTTAAATTAAATTTCAAAAATCCTCAGAGAATCTGGCTGAGAGTCTTCCAGAAGGAAGTGTGTGTTGCATGTTCCAGTGCAAGGAAGCTGTCTTAATTAAAGTTAAAGGGGACAAAACCTGTAACTTTTGGGATGGAATGGCTTCCTTCCTGATATGATACTAGCAGCTAAGAGTTCTGTTTCTGGATTTTGTATTGATTTCTTGTATGGTTTTGCATGAATAATGCTTCAGTTCAGCAGAGTGCAGCCCTGTTCCTTATATGCTCCTCATCTGCTCATATTGACTATTTGTGAAGTGAGAACTCTAGTGTCTCTAACATCTGAAAGCTGTAAAGTATATAAATTCTGTCACTTACTGTATTTTATTTTATGTAGTGTAAAACATACAGCAAAACAGTATTAAAAGACAATATGATGACTCTTAAGAAGTGTGCAGCAAGTACTGGATCTGAAAGTCTGAATAAATAGGAATGGAAGAGATAGACAATACGAAATCCAGCAACAGTAACGTTCAGATTTTCAACATACCTGTGTCTTTGTGTTCAGGAATTTTCAGGCACCTGAAATTTCCAAATAAAGGAATAGTGCCTTCCTAAGTGGCCTAATTCCACTGAAATTAGAATGAAATTCTAATTAGAATTAAAAGTACTGTCACACAATCTCTGACTCCTTGAAAGAAAAATTTAGGTTTTCAGTTAGTCACTAAGTTGATGCAACAACTCATACAATAAGAGAGAACTTATTTAAAACAAAACAAAACAAAACAAAACAAAACACAAAACAAATTTAAAAAAAAGAGAGTCATTAGACAAGGATATTATGATATCACTCAGAAAACAGTTAGTAAATCGACTTGGATAAAAATGATCTATCATAAGGTATCAGTGGTCTAATCTTAGAAAACAATGACTTTATGCATTTAGAATATGGAAGCTTTCTCACATGCCTCAGAAGAATGTGTGTGAATTTTAGCTGAGTTAATCCAGAAGAAATGGAATCTTTAACCTTTTAAAAGATTATAATGATCCTTTTTGCTTTGTAGCCACTGATATCAGGAGACACAGGGGGCAGTTACCGCCTAGCTGATGGGCATATGGTGTAGCAAAGATCATTAGCTCTGTTTTCTTTAGCAGAAAAGTTTATTACTTAGGGGTTGATCTGTGGAAAGACAAAAGCTGCAAGAAAATTACTGCAAGTTGTGTTGTGTTTCGTATGAGTGAAGCTGCTTTCACATATGATTGGGCATTTGGCTGATGGTCACTAGGAGCCCTTGGGCTATCCCAGCTGCTCCAAAAAACATCCTCACTACTCAGTCTGTAAGTCACATTGATGTCACAGGAAATATGCTGTAGCAGAAGAGAGGAGGACAGTCCAAACTTCTCTGCAGCTCTTTTCCTTTGGAAAGACTACTGGTCTTTAGTCCAGGCTGGCTGAAAACCCACCAATATCTTCTCTTGCTCTGGTCAGCCTAGTGAGTACAGAAAGGTTGATTCGTTTTCATTTGAGGGACAGGGAAGGCTGTGGCATTGTGGTGCAAAATATAATTATGAAACTTTAGAAAGACATCATAAGCTAATCAGAATTAGCCACAAATACTGAATCTGCTACTCTGTAAACTGCCTTATTCTAGATTTGCACAGTATACCTGTATCACATTGCAATGGATAGTGCAGTGTGCCTTGACTAACTTGAAAGAGGTCACCAAAAGATAATTAATTAGAACTGTCTGTGCCTTGGGCCATATTGTCTGATCATTGTTATAGCCAAGTTTTTGGGATCAGGAAATGAGTTTGATATTTGTTGTTGTTTAAAGATTGTGCTGTTTTGAGGACGTAGCTGTTCAGTTTTCCAGGTACAGTAGAAGCATTGCCTATGCAACTGAATTTCCCGTATAGGGAGAATGAACTCTGCCTCATGAGCACACTGCAGTGTTCTGAGAATGAGTGCTCCGTGCATGTTTGGGGGTTGGCATTGAAGCTGCATAGTTAATGTTCTGATATTTCAAATTAAGATTTATGCAATGTGGCAGCAGTTTCACAAGGTGTCTGTATCTGAGTCACGTCAAACAAGAAAAGTTTGAGAAAATTTTGCTAAGTGTAAAACTATGTGTGCATGTTCTCATGTCACTGTGCTGGCTGGTTTGGTGCTTCCATTGTCTTTTACCTTCACAGAAAAAGTAAGGGGATAGTGGGCCCCAGAAAGTCATCAATAGTAAATTGAATGTTATTGACTGAATGAGCTACCAATTCTGAGTCATCAGCAAAAAGAAGCTCCCTAATGAAGGAATCAGCCACACGTGTCTGCAGACTGAACAACTTGCATCAGTAAGAAACAGAATAAATATAGCTCTGCTGGTGGCACAGAGTCCTTCCATCTGGACAACAGAGAAGAGGTGTAAAAGAGTATGGAAACTATTTATGATAGTAATTAAAGAGGTCTTTAGATTTTCCTCCTATCTAACCATCATCTTACAACTGAGATTTAGGTATGTCAGAAATAAAATTTGCAGGACATTCACGGGTCTGCAAAAGCTTCAAGAGTCCCCTATAATTCACACTGTCAAAATGTTTAGTAGGTCAAGGGTCAGCAAACAAAGACTGTAATTTAAACTGATACTATTTGAAAAGGACTACGAGTGTAGTGTTACTTTCTTAATAACTTACGCGAAAGCTTTGGGAAGACAGATTGCACAAAACAGAACTTGAGTGACTGAGTTTAGATATTCTCCTAGCACCGGAGAAGAGAAATGCCACAATAATTATCACAGTTTGCATCACGATTATTTGTAATATATATTGCTGGTGTCTTTGAATTGCTGTGAAATTGCCTCTTGCTTTCAGATAATGTGAGAAGACCACGTGGTGTTTGTGCTGCCTTTTCAAATGTAATTTCCCACCATGTCTTTTCCAGACCTGTATTGTAAAAAGTCACTGAGTGTACTGGTTCAATGTCAAGACTTTGTAAAAGAAAGAACGTTTTTGACTGAAAAATTTGACAAGTCATCTTGGCATTTTGAGCACAGGAGACTACAAATTTCAGTCTATGACAAATTTCTGTCATTCTCAGAACTGTGACTAAGGATATTTTTACTCTACACTTCTACTGCCAAAGTATGGTATTAGGTTTGTTGAGCTTACATGGTATAACAGGTGGAAAGATATGTGTGCTGTCACTCTCTTACCCATGCAAGAAGTATATCATACAGGTACAGAAACTGCATTGAGGAGGCTGATATTGACAAATACAGATTGAGTCTGAGCTTCTTTTCTCTAGTAAATGGGATTGATTTCTCTAGATTCAATGCTACTCCAGAGTGCTTTCAGGAGTTATGTCATTTTTATGTTAATTTAAAGTGTGTTTATACCATTTTGTCACTACGCTCTATGTTAATGGACAGCTACTTCCATCACGACCAACATGGTCCTGGGCATTTGTCCTATATGTAATTTGTGCTATCAACTCTTATTACGTGCAGCTGCTGATTTTTTGTTTGTGTTTTCGGCTGATGATCCAAAATCCACAAAAACACTTGAAGACAGAGGTATAGTTTCTGAAAATTGACAAGAGCTCAGGATAAGTTAGAGGAAGTGAAGGAGAAAATAGCAGCAAGCAGTGTATTGGTTTTTTGAGTTTTAGATTGAGGAGATAGTTGGGTTTTTTACCACAACTATCTAAACAAAAAACAGAAAGATGGTTCTTTTGACGTCTCCAAAAATAAAACAATATGTAATTTTAATTCAGATTGAACAATCAAACAAAGCAATCAGAGTATATCTGGCACAACTTAAATAAAAACATGTATCATCCATATATGATTAATGGTGTATTAAACAGTTCAAAACTAAGTGATTAATAATGATTTTCTGACAGTTTTTTTTAAAAGAAAACATCAGTTTGGCAAGTACAAATGCATTTATGTTTTATATCAGAGTTGTCTGGTCTCTCATTTTCCCCAAAAAGGTGTGAAGCAATGTGTCCATCTCTGTACACCTTCAGAAGAAGATTGAAGCAGTCGTTCAATCCTGTTACTCTATTGCTGGTGAGTTACTGACGACATCCCTTCTAGGGGCAGTAGAGTAACACACTATGATAATAATATGTAGATAAAATAGGGTAAGGAAACTTGCACTGTGCAATAATGGATAGTCTGCATGTGTACACTATATTTAAAGTTATGTCCTATCAGCTTGTTTTGTACAACATCCTTTCTATTGAAACAACAAATTAAACACTTCACTTAACTTGGTAATAGCTCCAGATGCTGAATTCTTTGTCCTCTCTTAACCTACTCCTTATATTTTTTATAATTTACATTCCCCCTCCTCATTCTTTTAGATTCTTTCTATAAACAAAACATCCTCACTGAGAATCAGTCTCCCTTCCTTCTTTCTTTCTTTTTCACTTCCTTTTTTTCCCCTTCTTCTCTTCATTCTCCTTCTTCTTTTTCTTCTCCTCTTCTTCTTTCACATTTTTAGCAGAAATAATAAATTATGTAGACAAAATCTCAGAGGCACTGACCAGTAAGTTTTTTTAAAGGTAATGGGAGGAAAATACCAGGCAAACAGCAAAACATCCTTTGATGAATTTCAGAATATACACTTGTTATGACAAGCTGTTCTTATTACCAGGAAAGATAAGGTCATGCCTTGGTTCTTTATAGCTAACAAGTGGGATTTCACTTCTGCAACACACTTGAAATGGGTAATATAATATACAATTGGACATAAGATAACATTAATTTTAATGTTTTTTGTATTAGTATGTATTTAAATAACTGATATTTGATCACGTAAGTTAGTGGTCCTCAAATTGTGTTCTGTAATCTGTAGGAATCCTCTTAATCACGCAGAAATGTTGTCCACCTCTCCTCCTCTGATCTTAATGTGAAGATGGATGGAATACACTAGATACTTTTTCAGTAATACTTTACCAGACAACCAATTGTTATATTTTTTTCTGTTGTCCAACTCTTGATTGAAATGAGTTGGCATATACTGTTAATAATGGAGAGACAGTGAGGGAGGGAGATTTTACTAAAAAAAACTGTTTGAGGAAGTGAATAAACTTTCTAAGCAGGGTTCCTGTTGCTACAACAGCCACTGGAGCTGGACTTCATTGCTTCCTTTAGACTCTTTGATTTTCATAAAAGTTGCAGTTCATGGCTCTGCCAGGTGACACCAGCATGGGCATGTGCCTCCTTCTGGGTTTCATGCTACTGCCATTTAGAAAGAAATATTTTGGAGCTCTGCAGTGATGCTTTTTCTCCTTCTCTTTCAATGGGGGCAGGTTTGTCTACCCTCCTTCCTTCTTTTCTCTCCCTTCCCACTAGGAGAGTAGAGGCAGTGACAGTACAGTGATGAAGTGCTTGGCTGTGCCAGCAGCAATTATCTGCTCAAATAGTTGCTTCTCTTCCCTAGAGAAAAGCTAGTAAAGCAGATGAAAGCATCCTGTGGGCTGGACTTGATCCATGGACTACCTGTAGAACCTGCAGAACTCATTAGCATCTTCTCAATTTCTTATAGTCTGCTAGGAGTAAAGTTACATCTAATTTAATTTTAAATTTTATATTCCTTTAATGAGACAGAATGTGTTTCATAAGGACGTTACTTGCAATACATAGAGCAGTTTTGTCAGGGTAAAATGATGTGTGTCTTGGACATAAAGTGCTTACTAGAGGGCTTAGTGGCATAAATATTTCTACTGCTAGAGAAAGCTGTAAGAAAGTCCACCAGTAAAAATCAAAGAATATGCCAAGTAAAATTTTAAACAAGGTTGTATTCAAAAATAATAAAATTTTGTGACTTAACTTACAAGCTGCAAAGAAAGCAAGGATACCATGTTTGGGTAAAGATTCTACTTACCTATGATTTGTTATTTCTGAAGACTGAAAGGCCAAATCCCAGGAATATCAGTGGAAGTTACACGCAGCATTCAGGTAGAATTATGCTCCAAGACAGTAGTTAACTACCTTCTAAGGTGTTATAAAGATATTAGAGGGTTAAATGTTTAGCTTGTAGATGTAACATTTAAACTTGAGCTTGGGAAATTTACATTCAATAAACACCCTTGCTAAGTTCTTTTCAGAAAACAAGTCTCATGCATTTTTATGTGCTTCTGTATTATTTAATATGCTACACCTTACTTCGACTTAGTCAGAGTTCTGAAAGAAAATAAAAAATACAACTGGGATAGTTCTTAGATGTACTCTGCCAAATATTATTTTGCCCAGGTCATGTGTAGGGTGTTATCATTAGTGTTCTGTGCTAGAAATTTTGTTGTTGTTTGGGTTTTTTTGTTTGTTTATTTTGTGCCCTTTGTTATGACCTTGGGTCTCAATCAGCTCATTAAAAATTAAATTGCTTATTATAACCTGGCTTCATTTTTGCACTTTGATCAGAAAGCATAATAGGTTCCTTAAGTGGATTTACCCATAAAATATTCTGGTAATGAGAATAGAAGAGGCAAGTTTAATAACTTCAATATCAAAACAAAAGCTACAAAATACCACCCAGAGGATAATAACAAACATTTTTTCTAACAAGAAGATAAAACTCCTTGAATTATGAAAATTCTGTTTTCTAGCTTATTAAATTAACATTTTAAACAATTTGAAATAGGTACAATTTCCACTTCTTCTTCCATGGCTAGTGCACATCTCCCATCAGCCTGTTAATATTATGGCATTATTTAATTTGTACTGCAATAATTTGAATTCAAAGAAGGAGATAAAACTATTTAAAATCATGGAAAAGATTGCTGAATGGTGTTAATTATCCCTTTTTAACTGTTTTGTAGTTTTACTGTGTTCACTTATTACTTGCTGTGCAGGAATACTTAGATATTTTATCTCATAGGTGTTTCCTCACACAAAGATTTGAGAATGGGTTGTGGTAGAAACATAACATAAAAATATTTGCAATGTGAAAGCACAAATCCAATTAGTCTAGTTTCTCACAGGACCTAGGGGGAAGTATGAGAGTAGGAAAAAATGAAATTATACTCTTCCAACACCTTAACTGAGCTTTCTGTGACCTTTGGCACCAGTGATCTTTGTGTTGCCTACATAAACAACAATGACGTTTAAGCAGAATATTCCTATGTGAACATACATATTTGATTTTTTAAAAATTGTTACTCCCTTTTCTTTAATCTTCTTTTGTTGTTTTTTTTTGTTTGTTTGTTTGCCTGGTTTTTTAATTGTTCCCTTTTCATTAGTCTCCTTTTTCAAAGATTTCAGTCATTCTGAAAGGAGATCAAATCTGTGCAACTAAAGTGACCAGTTGCAAGCCATAGAGGATGAATAGCTCAGCCATGGTTCTCACTGTTGAAAACACACTGGAGATGTTTGCAGTAGGAAATGGAAAATAATTCATAATAGAGAGAATTGATCAACAATTAATGTAAAAACCTAAAACCAGTCTGTCCAATGTTACTTTCACTTGCTAATTCTAAAAGAATAAGGATCCAAGAGAAATCATTAAGAATAACTAGGAAGAAACATGAAATAAATTTTCTTACTAATTGTAAGACAAAGTAAGTTAGCTTCTGAACATTGAATTAATTAATACTATTTTTAAATAAATACAGAGGGATTAAATATTTATTTTAGGATTCCATCATACCATTATAGCTACCAGGCAAGGGTTGGCAAGCTTAACATTTGACAAGGGAAGCTTTTTGAAGCCTGGAATACCACACCTTGAGAAAATAAAAAGGCTTCAAAGCCTGTCTTCCCCAAGTGACACCTTGAAATGAGATAGAGAATGTAAATGGTGACTTGTCAACTCCAACTAAAATCCCTGAGCATGTCCACATGTGGCAAAGGGCTGGGAAGAGACATTTTCTTGCTCTTATCATTTTTTCAGTCAAGAAGTGAGTAGGATTTTTCCTTCTTTATCACACTTGCATAGTCACCTCCTTTTTTTTCTTTTGTAAGCACAAATTGAAGATGGAAATGTAGACTAAGTATGCAACACTTTTCAATAAGTTTACACTGTTTTCAGATTTCTCGAAAACGTTAAAAGTGAGAATTTGCTTACTGTCATTCAAATCTTTTCTAGATTTGAAACTTTAGAATTTTGGATCATTACGGAATATTATGTTTAGAATTTTACAAGAAAAGTTCATGAGAGAAGCAAAATATTTTACACATCTATTTTTCCCATTTGTAAATCTCCTTGCTACTATCTGGAAAATTATTGAAATATGTTTATTTTCTTCAAAGTATATTGTATTATAAAGAGTCTTTTCATGATATGTACACAATAAAGAGTCTTTTTTCTAAAAAAAAAATATTTATCTTAACAAATTATTTAAGTTGAAAAACAAAGCTGCTTTGTGTATGGAGTTCATTAAGAGCCAGCAGCCAGCAGGTAATATAGCACATTTTGAGAGCTCTGAAATTGTCTCTTGATATTATTTCTTGACTGAATTATTCAGTTTTGCAATCTGCTATTCATATATAAATTTAAATGAAGACATTTTCCTTGGAAAATCACAGTAGCCTAAATCGGACTCTGATTTCTGTAAATAGCTTGAATATATTTCCCCACACGATGTGTACACTGTATGCACAATAATTTTTACAATAAATCTATTAGAATCTTTCATGTGTACAAATATGGAAAATGGCAAGTTTTTATGTATTCATTTTATTTATGGTCACAGTTTATTTTATGAGTTATGTGCTATATGGCAGTAGCTAGGAACATGCCAGTATTTTTCAGTCTTGGGCTGAATGTTATATTAAATAATTACTGTTCAGAACAATATCCTGATACAGGCCAATGATTTGAAATAAACTTTGATCAATCATTAAAAAACTGCACTTCATATATATTTTAGCTAATGTAATGCTCTTGAATGTCTTCTGTATTCATTGTGAGTAGATTGCTCATTAAGGAAAAATTATTCTGTTCTCAAATTCTCCAGCCACTGCCATTCGCAAGTGATTAGATTAAACTAGTTTTAAAATTAGGAAACAATATCAGTAACTTAAGGAGAATAAGAATAAGCAAAAGACTGTCAAAACCCTGATGATTCAAAATTAAGATGTACATGAATATATAATAAAATTGATATGACACATATTCACATGCATTTATATATTTACACATACAAAATTATATATATTTACATTTACATGTATACTTGTGGAGACAAGGCAGAGATATTCTTGTAATATATACGTAAATGAATAAAGGGCATATATATTTTTGATATTAAAAATTCATATGGACTAATACCTAAAATAAGTCTTTCCTTGTCATGGAAAATATCTAGAACTGTCTTTATGGTTTGTTCCATATATTCAATATCCTTTAATAAGTGTGATGCTTTGCTGACTGCATTGGTTTTTCTTGTCATTGTTTAGGTTTTGTAAATAAAACCAAAGGGGTTTTGATATATTGCAAAGCATTAGCAGTATCTGGCAGTATTTGGATTGATTGTTTCTCACACAGAATAACAGCACTTGGGTTAAGTTCAGTAAAAATACAGCATTTCATAATGTCTCTGTTTCAGCTGACATTAAGGTCTATGCTCACGTGTAAGCATTTATTCAGTCCACCCCAAATCAAAGCACTGTAACTTACATTTAGTATCTGAAAAGTAAGTTTTGCTACGGTGTTTGAACCTTTCCCATTATTTTCAGTTATATAATGGTTAGACCTTTGCTTTTAATTTAGCAGGTAAAAATACAAGTTCGGAAGTATTTAGTTCCTACTTACTGCCTTGTGTTAAGTCGGATTCTGCTCTGAATGTAGAAAAGTCCTGTTACCTTCATTACACCATTTATAAAGTAACCAGCTGTTTTGGCTTCCTCCCCACCCCTCATCTTATACAACGCTGAAATTTGTTTATCTCTTTTCATCCAGAAAGTCATCTAAACTTTTCTCCTGGTAAAACAAAACTGTACACTTTTGGTATGAGGTTTGTGCTTCATTATTTTTGAGATAAGCCTTTGAAAATTCTTTCTGCAGGTAGACCACGTTCACTTGACAGAGGGAGCACACATTTCTAGTGTATCAGGTTGTTCGGAAAATACGAGTGGTTTGAAGTAACATCAGAGAAGGATTTGGTCTATTGAGTCAAATCAGTTTCTGATTACTTTTCTTCTTGTGGAGACTACCCTGTTGTGCTGAAATATGTCCCTGCAATGCCATTCTGATTATCGACACACTGGAGAACCACTGGCTTGTTAAAGGGCAGATAGCTGAAGGAATGATAACTTTTTTGCTTTTTCTCTTCTTCCGTCTACCATCCTAATAATCGCCATTAGGCATCAAGGGTCTGTATATGGAAGTGCCTTTGTTATGGAAGCAACAATAGTTGCTTTCAGCTACTCGAACATCTGACACTGGGGTTCACAGTTATCTGACTTTACTATGATTGTTACCTAGAGTGTTGTGCTTTTCTAAATTATTTCCTCTGCTCCTTTCTCCCCATTTAGAGACTTTTATTCTGAATCTCCACTGAGATTGTGTGACTTTCTGCCATTTCTACTTGCTGTAGGGAAAACATAAACATAGCCATGGCTTTCAGCTTTCCCCATTATCCTCAAAATCATACAACAGAATTTAATGTTTGGGGTTTTTTTGCCATGTTCTTTATGTGCTATTTTTAAACTCATCTAGAATCACCATCTACACTTTGTGGCAAAATGTATCCAGAAAGACGATATGTGTTTAAAAGACAAATGCTATCATTCTGTAGAATCAATATATTCTTTGGCAGAAAATAATAGATTACAAATGATTTATATATGATATTGTTCTGAATGGATTAGAATTTTCATAAGAGCTTTTTAACATGACACAAAAACCACTAAAAGCTAAGGTGTTGGAGAGCATAATCTCTTTTTTTTCACTCTCTCTTTTTTTTTTTTTTTTAATAAGAAAAATATTGGCTTTGATACTTTTTAAGGTCAAAAACTTTTCAAGTGACCTCTAAGGAAAAAATCATAAGGAGAGATTTCAGGGTTTTGGAAAATCTTTCTCTTATTCTAGGAAGATAATTTCATTTGGAGTCAGAAGCAGAACACAGGCCCTTTTACAGTGCAATTACTTAATCAGTACTTCTGCAGATTAGCCTGAAATACTGCATAACTGAAAGAAGCTCATTTTTCCTTACAAAAGCAGAGCTCCATTAATTTAAACTTTAAAATAAAGTATATCACTTTAGCTACAATACAGTACTCTGCAGTATCTGATTTCAATCTGTAAGAATGTTAATATAATAAAAAATATACTCTAAATCATGACTGAGAAAACATATCATTGTCAAAGGACATACTTTCAAGTTCATCTTTTTTAGTCACATTATTTAGTCTTTGGGGATATTTTTAGTTTGTATTTCGTTTACTCAGAAATTAAGATGTTTGTTGTCCCTGGTGCCATTTCACTTAACAGTTCAGATGATTTTCAGTTTAGTTTAAGTAAAAAAACTGATTTTTCAGTGTAACACAGTTTTTGCAGCTTTTTTTTTTTTCCCACTACAAAAAGAACTTGGAGTTGAAAGCTTATATTTGACAAATAGTAAACCTCACTGAGCTTTTATGTTTCTGTAAGGTACCAAAAGTTATACTCTGTGTACTTAAACTGGGCAATTATTTTGTAAATGCACATTTAACTTTGAAAAATTACTAATGTTTTTCACAGTGTGATGTAAATGCTTGCCTTTTGATTTTTATGGTCTTAAAAAGTAATGGTACCAACATTTTGTCAACTGATACATAATTTGTGCCTACTCAGAGATGTGTTCGGTGTTTTAGAGTCACTGGAATGAACAGAAGATCTGAAGTTTTAAGTGGCATGGCAGAGGAATCTTAAAGCACCCTATTATTTTATATCTTACCAAGTTTCACAGAAGTTTGCAGGATAATGCAGGAAAATCCTGTGGGAAAAAATACAGAGGTATTCTTTTTGTTGTCCATTCATCAGTTTTCAATTTGACAAATGAATTCTATATTGTTTTTTCATTTTGTATTACTCTCCACGTTGCTGAGTCTATCTATTAAAATACAGAACAGCTACACTTTTTAGGTATTTTGGTAAACATTTTTTTCATAGTTCATACATAATTGTGTTTGTGTATTTTAGTAAAAGAAGAAATACAGAGTTTTTCTTTAGTTTAACCTACTACTTGGTTTATACTAATAGTTAAAGTAAAATGATAGTTTCTATTTAAGTTCTATTTTGATAGAGAGATGAGTGTAAAGTGGGTAAGTGGGAACTTAAGGTGTCTATTACTTTCTTCCTCACTTATAATATCAGACAATTTTCAGCTTTATGCTCAAATTTTTTGTCTCAGTTTATATTAGGTACTAAATTTTGTCTTATAAACCATATATGACAAGCATTCCGAGTTCACGTAATGGTGTGTGTGAAAAAATAAATCATGCCTTAAAAATACATTGATAAATGTATTTCCCCCCTTAAAAATACATTGATAAATGTATTTCCCCCAAAGCATTTGTATACTCGACATTGTTGATATAGTGTAAAATTCACAGAGCTATTTGGTAACAGTTTCCCACTTTCTCGTTTCCTTCTTCTTCCTTCCCTCTTTCCTCTTCCTGTCCTTTCTACTTGATAAGACACTGTCTTCTAATTTTCTTTTTGTGAAATCCCCTCAGGCTAGTGCTAATTCTGGAAGAAATTAAAGGCTTGAAATCAAAGAGAGAGCTGATTTGCTTACAGTTTAACCTGCGTTGAAAGTTGTTGACAGATAAAACAGAAATGGTGAGATTTTTCTCCTTTACTCCCTGTGAATAGAGACAGAATTTGTTTCTATGAAAACAGACAATTTCCTAAGATCCTGGGTTCAATGAGGTCACAGATTTAAAGCTTCTGACCCCTTATGGGAATTTTATGTCAACTTCTAGACTGGCTAGCTTCAGTAATGGAGTGGCTGAAAAGGTTGGTATTAACTTCAACACCTAAGCACCCCTCACTACAAGGTAAGGATCTCTGAATCTGACAAACATTAGCAGTGCTTTTCAAACAAGACCTTTCAGCCCAACAGGACCACCACTGGCTGTTTAATTGTGGTTTTGGACAATGAATCTTACTGTATAATGGGACTAGTCACATTATTACCATCTTATTTAAACAGAATAGAACATTCCAGTGAGTAATTTGTTACAACTGAATAATAATTAGAAACATTTCGAGGGATAATAAATATGTATCTATTACTTTATTCTTCCCTACATGACACATAATAAGTGATGCAACTGCTGCCTACAGTATCAGCTTGAGTGGCCTGCTCTTTTTCTATGGAAATTAGAAGAATGTCCCTTTATAAGAAATTCAAAGTTTGTCCTATATTTGTGTGCAAGTATTCAAGATAACAGAGTTAATGTATTTGGAAGCTTAGAATTCCCTGAAAGTATTTTGGCCACAGAATTAGAAAAAAAAATTCACATTCAGTGAATATAAAGACCTTCATATACACACACTAAAAGGTAGTATATCTTAAGTAATGGGAACAGGTTTTCCCAGGGAAAATCTTTGTATTATCGGTGTCTTGAATAAATGTGCCTTATGGTGGTAATTCAAATACTAGAACACCTACTACTTTTCAGATGTAAAGTAGTATTATGACTGCAAGGAGTTGCTTGAAGCTTGCTTCACTTTTTTATTTTTCATAGAATTCATAAAAAAATACAAGTGAGGACATCAAGATGTGATTCAGTCAAAACTTCTCTCATTCTCTGCCAAGTAAAGGTCAGTTATACCAAATTCATTCTTGCAGATGTCTGTCTTACCCATGTTGCTTTTGGTTTTTAAAAAATAGTGTTTTAAAATCTTTCTACTTTACAGATAGTGTACTCTAGTTCTTTCTTGAAAGAGCAAGAACTAAATGAGAGTAAATTTTAAAATCATAGTGTGCTGAGAAAATGCCTGCATATCCACTCATTTTTCAGCTGTGTAACTTAGTTCTGATTTCATGTTCTCCTTGAAAACCATTGTTTAAAATATCCTGAGATAGCATGATTTCAGGAGGTAAAGCTGCTGCATTGGAAACAGAGGTGGTTATCTCTTACTGTATAATCTAGTGCCTTTCTCTAACTTTGATGCAGTAGATTTTTGGCAAAATTCCTACAGTTTCACTGAACTCATGATTTAACTTTGAGGACCTGAGGCAAACAACATGCTTAAAGTCTTCACTTTTTTTGGCCTTTGTGGGATTTAGACTCCTACTGAAGGATAGCTTCCATATAAATTTATGCTGTATTTCTCACTTCTATAGCTCACCTACTGAATGCTTCAAAATATGTAAAATGGGGCATTTGAATTCACAGGGGGATTAATCTAGAATGCTGTACCGTTTAACTGAGCTGGGACTACACTTGCAAATGGAGATGGAGAGAGGAAAGCACCAAACCCAAGTGGGCTAATGTTCCCTTCCTGTACACATCAGGCTCTCCCCACTATGGAAAGAGATTCCCCTACTCGCACAGTCTAGCTGAGAGTGGACTCTAAACATGTGGCAATACAGATCTGGAGCAACTGGAAATGAGTTGGAGCTCTCTTTGCAAGAATATAAACTGTAACCTTAGCAAAATTCCTAAGGTGTCAACTTTGTAACAGGTGTTTATAATGTCTTTCTAAACATATGGATGATTTTAAGGTTTCTCCTTAAGTACCTGTCTATATGAATTACTCCCATTGCACAAGATGTTTCCTAAACATTCTTGAATCATTGGATTCATCTTAATCTCTTTTCTTCAGGGGATCTCTCAATTTGGATGAAATTTGCATCTGTCAAAAGAAAAAAAGGAAGGATCAAACATTCTAATGTACCTTTATGTACCACACGCACATAATTTTCTAAAACAGGATGGTATCTTTTGCTACTTCTCTCTTTTCTGCCAGAAATTGTAACATATCTCCTCATAAACTGAAAATTCATATTTCAGTTTCTGAGCTCAGCTGTTGTGTACAGCAAAAAACCACATCTCTATTAGCCCAATAGAGTGAGAGTGCTGCAATTACTACTCAGAAGAGCACAAAGCTTGGTGTTTGAGAGGGACATAAAAACTCCTCCATTTCTTTGCAAGGATGGATTGTGCTCAGTACACATCAATTGTCCAGACCAGCAAGTGGGAATGAATCATCAGTTTCTCACCACGAAGCACAAGACCAGGAAATAAAGCATTTTTAACACTTCCAAATACAGAGACAGTTTTAAAAAAGATGTTATTACACCCTGAAGTACTTAAATGTTAAGCTTTTATTCCATGTTTAGCTGTCACCAGCTCTAATGGTACTTTTGGATGGAATTTTCTTTATTAGTAAATATAAAGATCTACTGCTAAAAATAGTCAAAGCAGCCTGAATGAGGAGGTTTTTAAGTTTATTACTACAAAGAGACATTTCTCTGAAAGCAGAATCTGTAAGTACTTTCTGTAGGTTTTATTGCATGAATAAAAGGTAAATTCTGTGTACACTGCAGTTTCAGAGAATCATTTTTCTGAATTAAATCACATTCATTTTCATTTTAATGAAATTTTACATTCTCCAAGCTTAGAAACAAGACAGAAATTGACAAAAAGCAATTATGCAGATTTTTAATATTTAAGAAATTTACAGCTTTACTATTTGATGATCAAATTTGATATACTCTATGCTTATCTTCATTACACATCTTCTATATAGTTCAAGGTCAGGTAGGACAGAGCAACCTGGTGTAGTGGAAAGTGTTCCTGCCCTATTGTGTGACCTTGTAGTTGCCAGGTACATTAAAAAGTCAATCAACATATGAAGTTAAAGTGGGTTTCTGCAGGGAAATTAGATGTTTGCATAATAAATAAAGATAAACCCCACATGAATGCCACATGAATATCTAGTTTAACTTTTTCTTTTTGTTTATTTTTTAATTCCATTTGTTTTCTGAGTCAGACTCAGAATTTTAGTGACTTGAATGTTGTGGCAGCAGAGCTTTGTATTTGTTAGTCTCATGTGGCCTAACATTCTGTCCATGAGGCAGAGGAGCTCTGAAACTGAGCCTGGAAGATCTCTGTGCAAATTAATCAGACTTGGTCAACAACCTTTTTTCTAATGTGGAACACTAAGAGGCTTTTATCCATTAGTCTTCTCCTTTTCTTTTGGCGCCATTTTGCCTTTTCTTTTGCCTGTTTATAGATAGTAATAACATTTAACTCTATTTCTTTTTCCTGTGTGAATCAAGTCATAGGACCAGATTTTCTCCTTACAACTTACCTGCCAGATGTGAGACTGTCTTTAAGCAGTCAGTGAACAGTAACACATTGCAGATCTTTGCATTCCAGGACAGCATTTTCTCCATTTGATCATGCTGTAAATGGTTCCAGAGATACATACAAGAGGTTTTAAGAGCTTTAGGGCCAGTCAATACTTAGTCTTCTGAGCAGCACCTGGGCTGTCAGCTGGAGGCAATAGCCTTGAGGGCCCTGTGAAGGATTCACGCAGAGTTCTCAACAGCTTTAGCTAGATTTTCTGTACCCTGTGCCAGCTGATGCTGCTTTCATCCATTGCCTTCAGTTCCTCTCCACACAGCCTTCAACTCCATCATTTATTCTCCTCCCCCCTCAGTTTAACTTCTCCTTTTCTTCCTTAAATGGAGTCATGCAAACAAAAAAAAAAAAAAAAGAAAATTAGTATTATCATGATGATTTTATCATGATGCTACTGACATTATGACGTCTTTCATATTTTAGCTCTGTATATATGATTTAGATTGTTAGATTTTCAAATGCAACAGGATGATTCTTTTCATTATTATTTCTACTGCATCATTCTATGAGCATCAAATACATTTGGTATGGTATATCAAAATCTAAATAATTTAGGGATATACATATTATGTGCTGATCCTTGATTATTAAACCTTGTAAAGCTGGCAAGACTTCCAGCTTAAGTGGGCTCATTATACTATAATAAAAGGATATATTATAAGGTCAAAGATTAGCTGAAGGAGGTATATAAGCATAATTTTTGTGGCAAAATCTTTGATAGAAGGAGTGTGTGATCAGAATATGCTTGTTTATCAGCCAGGAGGAAAAATATACTTCAAAATAAGAAACACTGCCAGTTGCAGCTAGAATACTTGGAAAGTAATTTTTTGTATAGATAGAACTTTAAAACACTTTCTCAAACCTATTTCTTGGTGAAACCTTCCTTTCAGGAGGTTTCAGCTAAATTTCAAATGTTGTTTGAGTTAGAATAGAAGGCATGTATTTTTTTTTATGTCTGAATTTCTGCATATTTGAAACTAACACATTAAACCTTCAAACCTGATGTATCATTACTCCAATCCCCCTACCTGTTGGTCTATATGCCTCAGACACATGGTTCTATTGTCCTGAGTAATATGCTGGTTATTAATAGGACATTATTTCTTAAACATATAACACTTATTTAAAAAATGATAAAATACATTTCATAAAAATATTTTGAGTCAGATGTAAATGTGTAACCTGAATAATCTTACATGGATGAAATCTGTTAAGATTTTGAGCTACTGTAGGTCAAACTGTTGCATTTGACTCCAGATAGATGTATTCCTTCTTACACATTACCCTAACAGTAAAGTCATGAACCTTCCTTCTGTCTTCAGATTAAATCTCTTATCTGTGATTGACTTGCTTAATTCATTGATATTCTCCCACATTGAGATAAACAGTCACATAAATGGTGTCAATCAGAAACAGAAAAGTATACCACTGCAGTAATCTGGGAGCAGATCCCTTTTTCCCCTCAATCCAGTGCCAACAGTGTTATTAAGCCAGCAATGAGTTAAATTGTTTTGATTATTGCCTTGTATATAAAATCTAAAAAAATGGTATTCATATTGTCATTGTTTTCACATATGAAACAAGCTCAGTCTTTGAGATCTGTTTCATAAATTCAAAATGTTTTTATAATTGCTTGTAAAAAAAATGGGTAGGGAAAAATTTAGTGGTGCTTAATCTGGAAAAAAAAAAGGTTATGAATACTTTCACTCTAGAAACAGACACCATGAATATTGCCCCACCAGAAAGAGTGCACAAATCTGTTAAAGTGAAACAAGAGTGTGTAGAACATCCACATTTAGTTTTCCACTACTTTCAGAAAAACAATATAGGCTTCAGGTGTTCCTCCAGTTGTAGTTTATCTTGTACAGGCAACTTCATTAGATATTTTGGGGTTATGTGTGATGCTTTGGGAAACTGTCAGTGTAATTGAACTGAAAACTGATCAAAACTCAGGTGGTCAAAGCTCAGGTCTGCACTGCTTACATCATACATTCCCTGGGCACTCCTTTTTTCTGTTTGCTTTTGTTTTGATTTTTATTCCTGCAGGCCAGCTGGGGATGAGGAGCAGGCTGGAAGAGCATGTGTGGCAGAATTCATGGAGCTGAGGCTCAACAGGAAGCTTTCCATTGCTTCAGAAGTTAAAGGCAGGTCTCAAGAATGGGGGTTCTGAATACAAAATGAAAAGAGCATGTAAACTCTTACTAACACCTTAAAATATTCTGCCTAGTGTTCTCCTCTAGGTAAGTAATTGCAGCTTATTAGAGGGAACCGATTCACTTATTTGTATCAGGAGATAGAGTGGGATCAACACAGTAAAGTATAATTTATTGAAGGTTAAACTACCTGTCAATTATTTATGTTGGTTTTTTTTCTCCACTGTCCTTCTATGACATGGAGCAGTGCGAGCCTTATTTCCACTTCAGAACAACTGAGACAGAGAGAGAGATGCATGCTTAGGGACATGTAAGGAGTTTGTGAATAGCAGCTCCAGATTTTCAAACTCAATTCAGTATTTTAATCATTAAACTGTCTTCCTCTCTTTCCCACTGATACATTTCTGAAATGTATTTTATCAGTCTATGATCGCTTGCTGACTTAACAATAGAGAGCATATCAGGTGAAAACCACGGGTATTTAATTTCCCATCAGTAAGTGGCATTACAGGAAAGAATCTCCTCCTGAACGACAAATCTTGCTTATATCTACTAGTGATCTAGCAGATGGCTGACATCACTTTTGCTTGCTTTTTCAAATAATTATGCATCTAGGTAATCACTGCATGAATCAAAGAACGAACTAAACTGAAAGAAGATCTAAGGGATCCACATGTACTTACTGCAATGAATCATCTTATGTGCTCTTTATAAAACCCCATCTGCTGTTAGGTTGCTACTGCCAGCAAATTTTATTACAAATACTACTTTTATAAAATACCTAATGCACCACCTTCAGTGTTAGTTCAAAGAATTATGGTATGGAAGTGTATATTATGCAATTTATGCAACTCAAAATGTGTTTATCAGGGCAGTAATACTACATTTGAATTCATCCAAACACAGAGCAAGCAGAGCAATAAGTGTCTATCTCCAAGTTCACAGGAATGAACCAGCAATGCAAGTGGTACATTCCAGGCATATCACTTCTAGGTAAATAAAATAATCCCTGTAAAAATTCAATCTCTGTAAAAAAAAAAAAAAACCCTAAAAACTTTAATCATCCAGGAAATATCTACTCAGTTATATCTTTGTGAGTAAAGGGAGTATAATAAAGCCTTATGATTTTTAACATAGAGACCTCAATAGGAAAATATCTTTAGATACTACTGAATACTTTTGTAACATATATCACCTTTCTAGTAAAACATTCTCAGTTAAATAGTTTCTATGAGGTCTTCCCATTTAGTTTGAATTTTTTATTTGATATGTAAAAGCATCTCATACACAGTTAATGCCCAAGTAATCATGAGGTAGAGACATTATTATCTCACTACATTCCTCTGCCCAGGACAAGAAGATTTAAGTATAAACAGCATTTTTGGTTTAACCAAATTTCAGAATTGTAGTGTCTATTGGGAACTTTTATGTAGCATTCACTGTTAAGACACTGCTGCTGACAATCAGCCTTTTTAGAATCTTGCGAAATACCTATCCCTTTCTTCTTATCCATTCCTAAAGTCTTCCTCTTGGCAAAATTCCATTTCCAGTTCAGTATCTAAACTTTACCGTGTGGCCACATGACCTCTGTTAGGACATAGCTCTCCTTTTGGATGAATAAATCAATTTTATAATATTTTATTTCATGGCTACCTCAATAGTTTTTTTGAAGCTATATGATCGTTAGTATCAGTAGTAAAGATATGTGTGTTAGCATCCATCAACTGCACCATGTGTTATGCTGTAGGAAACTGAAAGAAAGATTAAATTTATGTGTGTTCAATAGAAGTTTCAGATAGTAGAATTTTAATAAATGCACAGCATTTTCAGTCCTCTATGTAGGTTTGAATTTTGAAGCAATGTGTGCTTAACTTCTGCCATAATTGTACATTTATGGTAGATCTGTTTGTATAGGGCTTGCAAATAAAAAAGTGTCGATAATGTACGGTGGCCTTCAAAAATCTGGAAAAATGGCAGTGGCCCCTTGGTACCCAGAGTTTAGAGCTATCAGAAAATACCTGATTCTCACTTGCTGGTTTTGACATCGTTCCATTAAAAAACTTCTTCAACAGGAACTGGATGGCATTAACACACAACCATACCAAGCTCTGTATCGTTACAAGCCGACAGTCCTGGGAGGAATACTACTCCACTTACCCGAAATAAAGTGATTGTCTTTCCTCCTAGGAGATACACTTAGCTTGCCAGTAATGTGTAAGCATCATGCTTATATTAAACATTATGCTTATACTATTTCTGCCCTCTCTATTAAAACCTAGAGCTTTGTAGGCACTAGGGAGTTTTCTATCTATATGATTTTCCATATGTGTTGGGTAAATTAGAGATCCAAATGCAAAATTTAGAGCTCATAAACATTAGATGGATTTGTGAGTGACAATCCCTCGAGGGCTTTAGGTCCATAAACTAATGAGACATAAATATAGTGGAGTAAGGAAGGGTATTTTTATCTGTGATATACAAACTAGTTCCAAACTTGTTCAGGTCATTACTGGAAAACTATATCCATTTTCCTAACATCAGCATTCCAAAATTTTGTGAGATAATTAGCATCTTTATGAATGAATACATTATGAACTGGAATTGTAAAGGGAAAGTGAACAAGCATCTGCTTTTAAAACTTTGTAGTCATAAAATGAATAAAATAGGCATAGCTTTCCACTAATTATCATAGAAAGACTTACAATGGAAAGGGAATCATATCTTCAAGTGTAAGATGAGGCATTAGCACTTTGTGACACATGGTATCCCTGTTAGTGAAGGGAGAGGCATGTCACAAAAGCAATGATGATTTTGCTCTATGTCATGCCACAAGGTAGCAGTGTTGTGGTACAATCTTGATAATTTTCTCATGCAAGTCACTGAGCATGGGATCAGTTCTGTTTCTATCAAAATCAGCAAAACTTCTGCCGTTGACTTCTGAGGACTCTTTCTGATATAACCAGTGAAACCTCACTTAAGCGCTTTGTTTGCAATGTGTCAATTAATATCACAATTCCTACTACATAATATTTCATTGAGTCATTATTGGACAAATACTGAAGCAGTTAAAATAACAGAAAAAACTTCTAATCAATGCAAAAAAGTATAATTTTATTTTGGTTTTTTTTTTTGTTTCTGCTTTTTTCTAGTATATGTGAAAATGAGAATTGCTACCAAAAAAAGTGGAAATGTGCAAAAAGCGACTAATAGAGTCATTAAGTTAGCTTGTTATTCCATCACTAGGAATTTGAGAATAATGTTCAGGAAAGCAGTTTTCAATATATGCTTTTTATTAGCTAATTTTTGTATTTTTGAAGGCATGCGTAATCAGATATGAAGGCTTTTTTATTCTGAAGGTCAAATATTGTGAAAGATGAATGGTTGCCTGGTGAAAATTGACATTGGTTCTATTCTTTTTAATGGTTTGGTTTGGGTTGGAAAGCAACCTTGATGATCATCTAGTTACAACCCCCCTGGCGTAGACAGGGACACCTTCCACTGCACACTTCCACTTCAGGTCATTCAGAGCTCCACCCAGCCTGTTCTTGAACACCTCCAGGGATGGGGCACCCACAACTTTCATGGACAACTTGTCCAGTGCCTCACCAGAATCCCAATAAATATATTTTTCCCAATATATAATCTAAACCTACTCTCTTTCAATTTGAACCCATTCCCCCTAGCCCTGTCAACATCTGCTCTTGTAGATAGTCTTGCCCCATCTTTCCTGTAAGATCCCTTCAGGTCTTGGAAGGCCACAATTAGATCACCCCAAAGCCTTCTCTTTTCCAGGCCAACCAATCCCAATTCTTTTAGTCTTTTTTCATAGGAGAGGTGCTTCAGCCCTCTGATCAACTTGTTGGCCCTCTGGAGTCATTCTAACACAATTTCAGCTATTAACACAAATAGTTGTTTCTAACTAGGCAGCAAAATATTTTTCTTTCCAGATGGAGCCCTTTTTCCTGTACTTGTGGATGTTGATGGCAATTCATTTCCACTGGAGGTGAAAAGACTCACTGTTTCAGATTCTTTCATGCTCATGAATAGTATTTTGTTAAGAGAATTGTTCAGGATTACTAGTTTACACAGGGACATGTGGATGAAGAAAACGTGCTAGGGGTTTATGACAGAAATGAGGAGTGTTACAGTGAAAATGCTAAGAGGCCTGCCAATTGCTATCATTCTATCAATATACAGATAAAAAACCTTTATGGTGTGGTCTCCAGATTTTTATTGGCATGAAATTGATGCTGTAAACTACACATAAGTGGCAAAGTGATGAAGGATTAGAGAAGATCAGGACAGATGGTCTGAGCTGTCTTCTCTATGGAAATTCTCCACACATATGGGATACCAAAGGTGAATGAAGAAGCATTTATTGATTACTTTCAAGGTTGCTTGTTAGCATACCCTTATAAGAATATGTTTCCCATTGCTTGTTTTTCTGCAGTATCTGACACATTTGGTCTGAAGCATTTGGATGGTGATGATAAAAGTCTATAAAGGTGAAATTATGTGGAAAATCATCCATACAGATCATCCTCATTTGCCAAAATGACAAATCTTTTGCTTCCAGGAACCGTAGGGAAATGGTGGCTTGACTAGATATCAAATAGCAATGAAATTGAGAACTGTTTTGTCATGACACTTTACAACATCCATTATCTACACGTTTTGAATCACATATGGTGTCTTTCGCCACCCTCGTGAAAACAAGCCCTTGACTGAATCTCAGTGCCTCAAAGGAGAGTCATAGTACTCTGGCATGTTAAATTTAATTAGGATTACCTCTGTGCCAAACATATGCAAAAAATAAGCAACAAAAGGAGAAAGAGGTAAACAGTACTCCCTCTTCGTGCTACTGGGAGACAATTTTTCACCAGGTTTGGGAGTAAAATGAGGTGGAAAATTCAAGATGTGTTTATAACCTTTCTCTGCTAGGCGAAAGGAGGGCAATGAGGAGTGAAAGCTAAGGGTGTAGGTGAATAAAAGTGAAAAACAACTTGGGCAAAATACGTGGGCAGGACAGGAAGAGAAGGTGGCAACACTTGGAACAGAACAGGAAGGCAGGTGTGGTGGGTTGACCCTGGCTGGACAACAGGTGCCAACCAAAGATGCTCTATCAGTCCTCTCCTCAGCTGGACAGGGGAGAGAAAACATAGCAAATGGCTTGTGGGTCAAGATAAGGACAGGATAATTTGTCACTCACAAATTATCACCACAGGCAAGAGCTTCACTTGAGGAAATTATTTTAATTTATTACCAAGCATGTCAGAATACGATAATGAGAAATAAACTCACATTTTAAAATATCTTTCCCCCATACCTCTCTTCTTCTCAGGAACCACTTCACTCCTGATTTTCTGTGCTTCCTCTTCCTCACTGGCCTGGAGACTGGTGCAGCACAGGGTTCCCACAGAGTCTCAGCCTCTTTCAGGCATCCACTTGCTCTGGCATGGTCCTCCATGGGCTGCAGGGGCACAGATATCTCCCTATGGTCTTCACCACAGGCTGCAGGGGAATCTCAGCTCTGGCACCTGGAGCACATTCTCTCCCTCCTTCTGCACTGACCTTGGTGTCTGCAGAGCTGTTTCTTGCACATATTCTCATTCATTTCTTTCGCTGCAGTTCTGCTGCAATTTTTCCCCCCTCTTCTTAAAAGAGAGGCATTGCCACTGTTGCTGATGGGCCCAGCTCTGGCCAGCAACAGCTCCATCTTGGAGCTGTCTGGCATTGGCTTCATTGGACACAGGGGAAGCTTCTAGAGGCTTCTTGCTGAACCCACCCCTGAGTCTCCCTGCTACAAAAACCTTGACATGGAAACCCAATACAGGAGTTTATACGTGACCTAGGCATTACAAGAAATTAGAAATTATTAGGAAGGGAAGGGACAGAGTGATAAAAAATGTCTTCCCTTTGCAATTACTTGAACGGTTATCCTGTAGGGAAAAATTTCCCGCGAATGTAATTACACATGGTCTGTGTCATGGTCCTGTGTTCCCAGCTGCGGTCCAAGTCCCCTGATCATTGTGACAGATCAGAACAGCCAGTGTGTGAACATAAAACCCTATCACAGGGCATTTGTGGAATGGGAACAAACATGGGATCAACTGGAAAAGATATTCTTGGCACTGCATGACTATTGTGTCTTGACTCTGCAAAGTTTCTACTTTTTTTATCACGGTTGTTTTTTTCTGAGTGTAACAACATGCATATTCAACATGCATGTTAAAGATGATTTGATCCTCTATGTTCATCCCAGCAAGATTTCATTAATGAGGAGAATGACTTAAAGAGCCACCCTAATAACTTGACTGTGCACACCAATTCAAGGACAGACAGGTGGCTAAAAGAAAAAATCCAGAATTTTATCAGCAAAACTCCTGCTTTTAAATTTGTTGTAATTATCCTAATCTCCTTTGAACAGCAGCGATCTCAGTTTGTTATGTACTTTTGCTAGCCCAGGTAACAAGCACGGATCACTTTGTTTTCCTTTTTTCTAGATATAAGTATGTAGACTTTGTACAATAGAAGAGGGAATTAAAAAGGCACAACTTCTAATAAACACAAAAGTACAGTTATCTTCTATTTTTTCTTAGTCAGTCACACACTTTCCTTTGCTCCAGAAAATGATTTATAAAAGGTTCTTTTTTATTGTAATAATTACTTTTGTGTGTGTATACACGTATTTACAAAGAAATATATTACAACTAAATATACACACATAGTGGCAATTTTCAAACAGTTAATTATAACACTGAGCTTCACGCCAATGTGGCCCAATGCACTCAACTCACTCATCATAGACAGTTCTTCAGAAAGAGCATGTGGATAATGTTGCTTGGTAGGAGTCTTAAAAACAATTTATTTTATAAATTTAGATTAAAAAATATTAATACAGTGGCCTTGAGTTTTTTAATATATGTATATATAACATTTATTGCAGACTCTATATCGAATCTTGCTGGAAAAGTTGTGAACTGTGAGTAGCTTCTTTTGTTGCTCCTCAGTTTTGTCACAATTTCATTTATAATGTCCCCCTAGAATACCTGTCTGTCAGTAAATACTTCCTATTTATGCCTGGGCAGCTCCAATTTCTTCAGTGGACTTCTGTAAACAAAATGGATGATCAGTTGTGGCCAATCAATAGAGCAGAAGTGATCACAGTGGGACTACAAAAGGTTGATTAGATAAACCTGGTTACCTATTGGTGAGGAAAGTAGATCTTGTTGGTTGGTACATATAATTTTACTATTTCGGTCACAATGAATATGCAGATCTCATTGCTGACAATGGATGTGGCTGAAGAAAATAGTACTGACTTGATAGATGCAAATCCTTCTGGAAAGTACTGTAAATGAGGCCTCTTGGTAGACTAACATGACTTGTTAAAAGCTTTGGATTTGCATGAAATCCAAAACAGAATTCCTGACACTTCCAGGCATCAGATTCCCCTGAAAGTTGGTTTGGTTTGCTTAACAATGTATTTGAAGGATGGCAGGATCCTGACACAAAAGATTTGTGTGCTTGTGAAGTTGCTAATAGAAACCTGTTCTTCTCTGTTTACTGTGTTGTTATCACTGTGAAAGGCAGAAGCATAATCAGAAAAATATTCTACAGAGCATTAAAAAGATTTTGCTGGTAGAAGTGTAAAGGACAGGCAGCTCTTTTTCACAGGGAACCCCTAGGATATTGCATGGTATGGAGCAAGAAAGGATGAGAAATATTTGCCTGGGAATCTGATAAGTTCCTTTCAATTTCTAGTCTCTCTTATTTAATCTTCTGGTGAAGTCAGTTCTTTGGAAAATGGGAAACCTGTCTGTGACAGAGCTTTTGATTGTTCCCTTTGAGAAAAGTCAACTTTTGTTTCCCAATTTTGACGGTATTCATGTCTGGTAAGAGTCTGAATTCTCTACTTACCAGAGACAATGTATTTCTATCAGTAGAGAGAAAGGCAGACCCTTGCTCTGGATGATCTTTGAACTCTGGGCTCACCTTTTTCTTGTCTTCTTTCCCACTCCTCTATTACTTAACTATTCAACACAAAGTAGCAATTCACTTTTACTGAGAGGCTGATTTAATCCCCTCTTTCATTCTTTCATTCAAGCCTGCCAATCTTTCCTCAAGCTCACTGGCTGGTAGCCTTATGGCCTTAATTTGAGATTGATTGTATGTAATCTCCTCAAACCTCAAGCCTAGCCCTTTGCACTGAAGCAAGCCAGTGTTCAGCAAAACTCAATGCACCTTGCTCCTCAGTGCCATTCCTCTTCCTTTTAGAACCCTGGCGATACCAGTTTGAGAAAACCCCAAAGGTTGCCAGTGTGGATATGTAGGATCATAGGCTGCAGGGAAAGGAAAAGCAGCAGGAATTATATACTACTGTGCAAAGACAAAAGTCATCTGAACCTATTCAAGATTTGTAGAGTTCCCATGGGATGTAAAGGGCGTAGAAGGAAAGAGCAAGTCTTCTATCTTTTTTTGTAAAGAAACTTTAATTTCTTAAAACCTCTTTTTCCCACCGTGAACAGAAATGTCTAATTTGTGCTGCATGAAGCATATGCCCTGCAGGACCAGAAACCTTTCAGCAGGAGCAAGTTAGATAAGAAGCTTTGATGCATGATGTAACTAGCAGTTGTACTAAGTATGCTTAATTGACAAAACCTCAACTTTGATAATAAAATTCTAACTATCTAAAATATGACCTTGCAATTTCAATAATATTACCTTTCATCTTAGTCACCAAAAATACATAAAATACTTTTACATCCTGCATTTTAGAAATGTGATTAGTTTTTATGAACACGGTTTTATGCCTCCAACTCACTGGGTTTTTAAATCATAAGTCTTGCACTATTAATTTTGACACTTGTCAAAAACTTAAGTTACTTTTTTCAAAAGTAGGTTTTTGTCCTGGTATCTCTATGGAATAACACAAATACACAGAAAAGTTTGAAGACAGTAGAAAAATAATAAAAGAATTCTCATTACAAGAGTTAATGCTCTGGTACACATTTAAATATTTTAATTTAAACTTGTGATTTGGGGGATGTCACTTGATATTTTTCATAGGTTGGTATTGGCAAGAAAATTCATAAGACCCTGAAATAATTCCAAAGGTAAAAATTTACTTTCTGCAGCTCTCTCTAAAATTTCAGCAGCCATTCTCTGCAATTCTGTGAAGTGTATCAGAAATAAAAAGAATATTAATTAAATTCTGTATTCCTCTAGAAATATGTAAACCCACATAGGAAATACCTACAAGTCCTTTTCAGCTCTTGTCTAATCCTGGAGATGCTGTAAACTCATTATTGTGTATTTTTTTAAATGAAAATGTTGCCTAACCAGTGAAATTCTGTCCCTATGCATGCCCATGACTACAGAAGCCTGAAACATTATCAGACTTTATTAAAATACATTTTACTAGGAGTATAATAAGTAGAAGTAGAGCTTTGGGCTTCCTGCCTGCAAACTCCAGTAAGTATTTTAAAGAGCATCTAATAGACTCAGCCCAAGAGACAGAAGAAATGCCTTCCCATTTTAGCTAAAGGTAGTTAGACAATTCACTTGTAGCCTCTTATACCTGCCTAAAGGGTTCTGAATTTACCAATGCTATCCTGAATGCCAATTCTAACTCCTGTAATAATGAAGTTAGAAGACTCCCTTAGCCTTGCTCACTGAGACCATTTTACTTTACAGAAAATAATTAAAAATTTACTGAGATACAGAAGAGAAGGAGAAAAATGGTGAACTTGCTTGCTAGAGAAAAGTTCTGTGAGAAGTACTGTGGGAAATGCAGTTGCATAGCAAGGGAACCTAAGCTTCATTCTTTCTTCAGTTAAGGCTTGCAGGTTGTACTTTATGTGTTAGCTCAGTCTGGGAGAGGAATCTGCAAATTCCTCATGAAGAAGTTGCCCCAAACACCTCTGACTTTGCAGCCTTGTGGATTTTTCTTGCACCTTGGTGCGAGAGAGCAGCAAGGGCAGGCTGCTGCGAAGGGAAGGGTTGCTGAGAGCTGAGTGTGACAAGATCAGCCTTGTTAGGTAGTGTCCCCCTCCCCTGCCCAGCCCAAGTCATACCCACCAGTGGGGCTGTGGCGGTCCATCTGGTCCAGTGGTCATCCAGCTAACTCTGCACCTTGGGGGACAGATGGCAACACAGTAGCCAAGAGCTGTCAGCAACAGTGACTCAGATCCCTCGCTGTTATTCAAATCTGACTCTATCATCTTACTCCATACACACCAGACAGCCCAGGGCCCACTGAGCTGTCCTGCATGGTAGCAGGCTGCACAGCAGGATCTCCCCTTGAGCAGGGATGCCTCCCAAGACTACTCTTTGGGCTTAAGAGACTTCTTGCCACAGCAAATTCTTGGTGATTGATAGCATACTAAGCTTTAAAATCTTAGTAAATTATATAAAGGACTGATTGTGCAAATATAATCCTTTAGATATAAACCGTTGACCCAGTCTGGGATTAAGTCTTGATCCAGCTGCACCCAAACTTCTCTTTGAGGAGTTTAGATACAAGGAAGCCCTTTCTGAACTTCACAACTCAACAGGGGCATCTCCCTGACAGTTTTGTCTGACTCTGTCCCCTCTGCATGAAATAATGAAGTGTACCTTGCCACAGAATCTTAAGCCTCTGTTGCAGCTACTACCAAACCTTGTTAACTTACTGTTTCATACCAATAAGTTATATTGTTGCTTCTCTCTTACCAGTGAAGTGCATGACTTCATTCACTACACAAGCCCTCTCCTCCCCTCCATTGCTGTACCCAGGCAGCATTATCACCAGAAAACAGGGAAGAAATATTAGAAAGTTTGTATACATCTCTTTTAGCTGTACTACTGTTGGTAATGAGCAGTAAAAGTTAGACAATTTGGATTATGAATGTAGATTGTTCAGATTTTAGTAAGACTAACAATGAAATCTTGGCTTTGTGTAAAGGTTGTATATCATGCACACAGTATTTGGTCTGGTAACCTTGTCCATGGAGACTCTGTTAAACCTAAATGCAGCAGCTTTTACTTCAAGTGGCATGGAAATAGAATAATTGATATATATAATGAAATAACACACATACAATCTACTTTATTAAGTTGCAAAAGCTGTGTTCATACATAGCTTAATTTATGTCTGTTATTTTTAAAGGCTTAGCTTTGTAAAAGGTCAGCTATGCTATAGCTGCTTGGTGCTGGGTTATGCTCCCTCTTTCTTCTTAGGCCTGTGAAAGGGAAGGCTAGCCACTCCTCCTGAATAGTTAAAATTGTCATCCCTTAAAAAAACCTATGGGAAGGATTTGTTACATTCATGAACTTCTCTGGGTACTAGCACTGCTCCTGAATTTATTGTGGTACAATAAAAAACATAATGAGACTAGTTAAATGTGGCTAGCACAGACCTTTCCCATGAGAATTCTTTTGTCTCTTCTTCCTGTGTTTTATAAACAAAGATAAAGTTTGGATGTTATTAAAAACAGTGTCTTGAGATTTGGACAGTTCAGGCCTGGCCAATCAGGCCTAGGGGGAGGTTTCGAACTGACCAATCTGGGTGAAAAGTCTAAATAAAAAGTCTATTGAAAAGTCTATATAAGTTGGAATTAAATAATAAAATGCTCTCTTTTATGCCACACGGAGAACCGGGTCTTCTTTCTCTGCTAGTGGCTCAACAGCAACAGTTAAAGGCATTTCCACATACATTTTGGGAAGTTGATCTTTTAAGAATCATATTGCCTCCTACATCACCTCCTGGAAAACAGCATCCATTTCCACCAAAATATTTTTCTTTCCTGAGTTCAAACTTTTCAAAATGGAGAGAAATGGAATATTTCACGTAACCACTGTTTTCTTACTCATCAAAATGTATGTATTTCCCATTGCTGAAGATAAAACAAATGTATGACTTTCCCTCTTGTATCCAATCTGGCTTTCATTTCAAAGGTGTGCACATATAATCCTTTAGATATAAACTGTTGACCCCAGCTTCATACCACCTAGTCATTATTTTCATGGCAATGTTCCTGAAATTTGGGAGAAAAAATATGTACTGAGATCCTGACTGGTACAGACTACAGATCCATAAACGGATCTTTTCTCCTACGCTTTACAATATCAATCCATTCCAAACATTTTAGCTGAGAAAGCTGCAAGGGCAAGCACTAAGTGACAATGAAATCTGAACAGTGCAGTAAGCAACTACTTAACAGATGACCACAGAATCACAGAATATGCTGAGTTAGAAGGGACACGAAACGATCGTCAAGTCAAACTCCTGACTCTGCACAGAACCATCACCAAGAGTCACATCCTGTGCCTGGGGTATTGTCCAAACATTTCTTGAAGTCTGCAAGGCTTGGTGCTGTGACCATTCCCTGTGAAGTCTGTTCCTGTGCCCGATCACCTGCCAGGTGTAAAATCTTTTTCTAATATCCAACATAAACCTACCCTGACACAGTTTCAGGCCATTCCCTCAGGTCTTGTCACTGTCACCACAAAGATCAGGGCCTGCCCCTCCTCTCACCCTCATGAGAGAGTTGTAGACTTCACTGAGGTCTCCCCTCAGTCTCCTCTTCTCTGGGCTGAGCAGACCAAGTGACCTCAGCCACTCCTCACACATCTTCCCCTCAGGCCCTTCAGCATCTTTGTTGCCCTCCTTTGGACACTCTCTGATAGCTTAGTATCTTTCTTATAATGCAGTGACCAAAGCTACACACAATATTCAAGGTGAGGCTGCACCAGTGCAGAGCAGAGAGGGACAATCCCCTCCCTTGACCAGATGGTGATGCTGTGCCTGACGAAATGCTAGCAAAGGAAGTTTTTAGTGAGATGGATGGAGAAAAATTAGGTGACCTTTACCATTTTGTCAAAAATTAGCATGACTAACATAATTAAGAAGTACATTAATCCCACTTTAAATGCATTAAAATTGCTATTAATACCTATTATTATGGTAAATATACTTAAAAACTCATATTATACAACTGTGTTTATGAGTAGAATTACCATCCATGGGATTTAATATCATGATTATACTTTTTAATTATTACTACCAGTGTAACACTGCTAGGCAATGAAATAGTAATAGACTTCTGGCAATGGATCTTAAATCCTTGATTAGCTGTACTGCAGAAAAAAAAAAAGAGTCATTAAGTTTTGAGAGATCAAGTACTGAAACAAGTTAGTCTTAGTTAAAATAGTCATCATTTGTGTTTGGAATACAGGATCAAACACTTCAGAAAGATCCTTGGTGTCTGGTATTTTATCTGCGATGAAATCTAGCATCATACTTCAAAGAAAGCAGAAGAATCCTTTAGTGAACAATTATGAAGAAATTTGCCTTTTTGGAAGTTTTGTTCTTCTGTCAGTTGAACTTGTTCCATAAAATAGGAAGCTTGTTTCTCTTCAGAAAATGTGATTAATCTTTCCTAATGCAACTACGGTTGTTATCACTATCTGTATAAGTGTCTAATCCTTTAAAAGCCTAAGCCTTTGACCTCAGTGTATCTAATTAAAGAAATTATACAGATTGCATGAGAAGTGAAAGGCACAGGTCAAGCAAGGGCAACCAAAAGGAGTAGAGTAAATGAGGAGTATATAGATGCATAATATTGCAAGTCCATAAATTTACCACGTAAAATTTCTCATTCTTATAGCTAAAACCTTGTTGTTGTCTTTTCTACTGATTGCTTAACTTAGTAATATTCCTTTTTCCTGCCCTCCTTGCTTTCTTTCTTCTTTCCATTCTGCCAGTATTGCTACAAAGAAAGCGATATTCAGTTGCTCAATCCACTGCAGGCTCCTACCAAACTAAAACTCTTTTTCTTTCTCCAAGCACCTAAAAAGAGGGCTCATACAACAGATATTAAAGAACTTTGCCAGGTCTCAAGACCAAAGCCAATTAAAGTCTTAAAGGAAAAAGCCAGCACAGTCAAGATAGTAAATTAAGATGATCCAACTGTTTGGCAGATCTGGAGAAAGAAGACAGAAGCCATAAGGCATTAGTTTTCATCTCCTGACTCTGAAAATGGCAATGAGCCAAGGCTTGAGATGCTCTAAACTGTTGTAAGTTTAATAACTCTTCCATATAGCTGAAGGCCAAAGATCTGGTCCTGAGATTCTGCCTGCTATCGTTTCTGCTCGCTCAAGTTTATAATCTCAGTAGCATGATGGAATTGAGAACACATGGTAGCTCAGGTCATAGCATACTTTGGTTCTTGCAATAAAGGTTTTTTTAACCTATATGTAGCTTATAACTCATTAGGGGTTGGAAAGGCTGGGAAGCGGGGGGTGGCCCTGAAGCTGTATAGTGGGGTGATTTTCTAAGGTCTATTAAAAGTGAGGGGGTGATTTTGCAGCAGGGCACAGTATCTGTGGCATCACAGCAGAACGACATCCACAGAAGCACCAGGTATCTATTGAAAGCCATTACCCACAGAATGATGTCATTGAACAATTATTTCAGTTACGTGGGGTGTACAGCCCTGGAGGATACAGATCTGTAAACATATAATGAGTGTTAAAATGCAGTGCTTTTCTGTGTAACCTACTTATTCTTGCTTCTTTCTTTATAGAAATGTTTTATCTTTCCCAACTGGGATTAACAAGAGTTAATACTTAGAATTTAAATTTGTCCCTACGAGATAATTAGTATAATCTGTTATGTACAAACATCCCACTGGCAAGTCTTTGACTTTACTCTTGTCCCATGGTATCAAATCAACAAGTTTGTCATTGTGTTTACCAAATGCATGGATGGACAAATATGGATTTCTCATTGTGGATTTTATTGGCTCTTAAATAATATCTCAGTGTTACTAAATGAAGAAACAGTGGTAACAGTAACTGTATGTCGAGCCTGAATGCAGAGGAGCTGCAGGGGAGGCAGGAGCCTTTGTATTCAATCTCATCTCAGGAGGACTTGGAGGACTAGGCTTCAGCTTTAGTTTTCCCTTAAAATAAGGTTTTATAAAAGCTTTAAATTGAAATAAGAGTAAGTGATTAGAATGTGGAATTCAGTTAAACTGAAACAGTGAGGGTTTTTATATTGCAGGATAACAGGGACAAGAAGGTCATTTGGGTAGACCCACAGGAGGTGGAAGGGATCTCAAGGAGCTTAAGCCACCTCTTTGTCAATAACAGAGTTGCCTTTAGGATTTGTGTTGACAAATATGAACTTTTTTACAGAGAGGTTCCTTGCTTAAAACATTGATGGGACATTATTGATCATGGTCTCAGAGAAATTGCTGTAATTTGGGATGTATATTTTGCAATTCTTAATGCTGGGGTAGGTGGCTAGACTGAATTATCTTCAAGAAATTGTTACTATTATTTTATAAAATTTGATGACATAGTGAGTCATTCCAAGAATGTAGATATACATGTAAGGCTGTGAGGAAAATGAGGTAGTATGAGTGGCATTTTCCATTTCCTTTTAAACACAATATTTTGCATCCTTTTTATCTCTTATCCTGTGTTAATAACTGCCTAGTAAAAACTCATTTTTTTTTTTTTAAAGTACCAGAAACTTAAGTACCAAATTTGGTATAACTGCAGGACCAACTCTTCATATTATTTCTAAGCTGTGAAAAACTGGGTCATGTAACAGTACCATGTTGAGACATCCTGGTTATATGCCTTTACAACAGCTAGAGGAAGTGCAAGTAGCTACACACATTTCCTAGCAAAAGGAGTATTGGGATGGTGACAGCTGCCACCTATGAAGTGATGAAGGTATCCTGGGTGTCTCTGTCAAGCTACAGCCTAAGGCCAGTCTTGTTGGAGATACAAGGAGCTGTTAAAAGTACTGACAGGCATTTTAAGCAAGAAAAAATTGAGGAAAAAGTGAAAAAAAAATCAATGGGGAATTTATTTATTATAATTTGTTCTTAACACAAAATAGAGCAGGAAAGCAAAACTTTTTTTCTTTGAGTGACAGAAATGTAAACAAGAGAATTATGATTCCTTTTGAGAAATTAAGGTTGTGCTTTGTTCATGACAAAAAATAAAACTGCACGTAGTGTGCTAGTAAAATATTTACTAGAAGACATTCTGTTGCCACTGACACAAAGGGGCCTTGAGGCTGAGAAACCCCTTAAAGCTATAAGCTTTTAAGTAATTATATGATTGATTTCTTCTGTAGTGTGCTGGATGAAAATATATTCTTACAACTTTGAATAAGTTTGAGATGGGATAAATTTGAGCTGCTTAGAGTTGTGCTAATTCTCATTTCTCTAATCCACAGACCTGATGTGCCTCTCAAGAGTGACTCTTTGTAAACTATAGTCGAGTAGCTCACAACAGTAACAAACGAAAATTTTTCCAGATGTCTGTAGAATACTTTAGGAGCTAACTCTGTTTGAAATGAGCACTAGTTAGATGCCTGTACACTAGTTGCATGCTCATGACCTGGGGCTTCTATTTTGCTGATATCTTCCTGGTTTTAAGCCACTTAATGATGCTCGAAGTCAAAACTTTTGGGGACTTTGTAAAAATGACTCCTTTCTGTTTATTTTTCTCATTACAGCTGTAATTGCTAGAGGGGTGCATGGCTTACCAAAGGGCAGCTGCACATTATAGCTGTCACAATTGTGATGACCCACCAGACAGATTATAAAATTTGTATCAGTGTACATATCCCAGCCTGAAGGAAATGTTCCTGTGTATCAGCATAGAAGCAGAATGAAAAGAAATGCTGACTTTAGTTCAGAAACATCCACAGGCTTTGAGGCCAACACATTTTAGAGCACTATCAAGATGACTTCAGACTTGCATTCTGAAATGACCTATATTGTCTGTCACTGCTATGTCTCTAAAAATAGGTATTAAAATTCTTAAAAGTGGTATGGAGTGTAGTTTGTTGGGTTGCTAGTTAGTGTAGGCATTAGTGTATGTGTTGGTTGGCTGTCAGTAGAAGTTTCTGGGCAGTTGCTGGCTCATTGCAAATGCAAGTGTCCAACAGTCTTGTCACCAAGGTCAGTGACAGCACCCCAAGTAATGGAGAACAGGGCTGCTTTTTGCATAAGTGTGTTGAAATCTAATGGGAAAAAAATTATTTATTGAGTAGTTGAAGTATAACATTCCTTGCTCAGGCTCTATTTATCTTGATGTTAAGCCTGATAATAAACTGGCAATTCTGAAAATACAGTACCTACCTATATTCTCTCTGGAATGACAGTCAATGGGGCATGAACAGGAAAAGGTAATAAGATGCATAATTACATAATGTAAATAACCTTTGTGTTATCTGTTTTCCATTTTGAAAACACTACCTTTCTATTTGTTTCTATATCTCATAGTTAAATTGTGCAGCATGCCAGCCTGAGTGTGCTTGCTGCAGTTCGAGTGCAAACTGAAGCAGTTCTTAATCCTGAACAAAAATAACATCGAGGAAAGTGTGTAAACAGTCCTTGAATAACATCTGGGCTGGGTGGTTTGTTTCTTCTTTTCATTTGCTTCAATGCAAGCTCTTTAACATCAGGAAATGGTCAAAAATGTTACATAAAATAATAATTCTTCTAAAAGGAAAGGTAAAAAGTGACACTGAGTGGTTGTTTGGTTAATCAGTACAATTGACAGCTTGACAAATGTCCCTTGTCAAATGAAGCTGCAACATATATTTTCAAGCTCTTCACGTTTCCTGGCAATTTATTTCTCCCAACCCCCACTCCCCACACCCCCCTCCCAGCCCCATTGTGTTATAACAATGTAGTTTTCCTCTTGCTTGGTAACAACTCCTCAGGTGAGCAAATACACAGCTACTGTGACACAAAGAATGGTCTTTCACTCTAACAAAACAAAGAATTCACTGAATTCACTGTAGTCAGCAGTTTGCACAGAACAGCAGCGTGTCCTGTGTGAAATATCTGTAATAACTTACTATTGTGGCAGCTGATGAAATAGTAAGTCTGTTCTGAATTTTTTATATGATATGCACATTTGTCCTTCAACACACAGACTAAAAGTGCTTCCAGTCTTAGAGGCTGGCTTTCTACACATAATCCAGATTCATTCCAAACAGTGTATCTATTTGAAATGCAGGACAATATCTCATGGCTACACATTGACAGCCTTCTAACATGAAAATGCAACAAAACAAATTTAGCACAACGGCAAGAGTAAAACTTTCACTGTTGTTCTGTTTACCTCTTTAGTTGGTTAACCTACTGCTTCAATTCTTTGTAGAAGATACAATAAATCACAGGTTCTCATGTAAAAGTTAATAAAAATGTAAATCTAAAAAGTAAACTGTAACTAAAGTGGTTACTTTGGAGCTGTAGGAAAAAAAAGTGGTGTTATGGCCTGTGCCATGAAGAAATTATTATAGTTATTGTTCAATTCTGGCCAGCCTCTGTGTTCTGCAGCTGATAGCCTTTACCTTGGCAAGCTTAGAAATTACTTTTACTAAGAAAAAAGTTCATTTGAAGGTATACCCCTCAATAAATTTTTTTACATGAAATACAGAATAGAAGGCAAAAATGAACCAATGTAAAATACTGATAACTCCAGAAGTTCAGGTTCCAGTCTCAGCTGATAACTGTAACTTTGTCTCCAACTGATTTTAAATAGTTGTCCTTGTAAGAGAGAAATAAACTCTGTGAATTCCTAACCTGGTTTTATTGATCGATACTGGAAAAATGATACAAAATTTTAATTTTTTTCACAGTGTGCCCTCTATTCTCTATAAACTTTTACTCAGAATAAAGCCTGGATTAGCAGTAATTTTAATATAAATACAGAGTGATGGAGAGAGTAGGGGGAACAGAGGAGGAGGGAGAGAGAGATATTGTCATAGCACAGGCTTTCAATAAGCATTCATTTTGAATGCTGGGGTTATTCTATTATAAAGATCAGTAGGGACTGAGAAATGATTCCAAATAATTCTTGAATATTTTAATATTGAACTAACTCAGACTAAATAATTGGCTTATTTTTTAACTTCTCAGAAAAAAATGCTAGTGTACTTAGTGTAAAAGTGGAAATATTTGGAGGGATATGTTTTGTTCATAATTTAGTAAAGAAAATCCTTGCATTTCTTTTTGAGCCTAGAACTCATCTCGACCTTCAACACAGAATTACCTATGTATGATCCTTCCACAATATTTTAATCATGGCACGTTGAAAGGATTTTATGGCAACCCCAAAACACTCTTACAGTATTAGGAACAGACTAAAAAGTAATGAACCTCCCAAATTTTTCCATATCAAAAGATGAATTTCTAGGAGCAGTAATCAATTCTGAAAATAATTACAACCATTTTACTTACATGAATAATGACTAGCATAGTCTTAGAATCATACTTGTACACCTTGTCCTCACTTGTGTTTCAAAAATATTTTTTTCTAAATCCAAATAATACTTGCTGCGGAAAAAAAAAACCCTAAAAAGAAAAAGGGAAAAAAAAAGAGAGGGTTTTGGGGGAAAAAAACCCCATAAAACCACTCTTTTGTTTGGTTTTCTTCTCCAACAAAACTTCCCCTTATTTTTTTTATTCTAATGCAAAGCAAAACCTAAGCTATTTCCAAAATATTTGTACCCTTTACACTCCTGCCCTAAACCATAATCCATTCTGCAGTAACCTACTGAATAAGACTTATTTTCTCAAATCTGAAAGAGTTCCAGTTTACAGGATTTGGAACAAAGACCAAAACTTTGATTTCCTGCCAATTTTCAATGAAATCCTTTCATTTCAGGTGCCAAAACATGATGCTGTTGTGCTATTTTTTTTTTTTTTTAACCTAGAAATTTCACCCAGGAGCTGTAAAATTCACCTAATCAAACATGTACAACACACATATAAACATTTGTGGAAAACTTAATTTCTTGTAAAAACCAAACGTCAATATCCACTGCAAGTTTGAAAGTGCACAGTTAGGTCTGGAATCTAAAATACATTTGCTATTTATACACACTGACTTTAGAGTAAATTCTGTGATATTCAAATAAGTTACCCTTTATATCAGTATTGGCTGACATGATTCAATCAGGGGGCTTGTCAGGGGGCATGCTTTGGCTCTCTTCCTTTAATGCCTTCATACATTTCCACTTCTCAGAACTATCTCCAGTTGTTTCACATACAGTAAAGAAATGGGTACTCAGTGACACGTTTCTGAAACAAGCAAAGAAAAAAAAGATGGAAATTGTAATTTTCCTAAATGATTTTCTTCTTTTCCTCAAGACTGGCTAAATAAATAACTTGCAATTTTTATCCAAAGGAATATACTTACAGTTTGTACAGCTGTTTATCTTCATGGAATGTTTTGTTGTACAAAGTATCATGGTTCTCCTTCATTTCCCTTGTTCCTATGTTGCTATATTCTTTGGATGCTTTTCTTGCTGTGTAGCTGTTTTTATTAAGTCTCAAAACTCCTAAGTGCAGGCCAAAAGTCATTCAGCTTCCCATTTTTCCCAGTTCTGGCCAGGACAGAGGCGTTTGTCCACCGCAGCTAGGCGCAGTGGTGTGTGCCTGTATTCCCAGCTACTGGGGAGGCAGAGCCCGCTGGATCTCCTGAGCCCAGGAATTCTGGGCTGCAGTGCACTGTGCCAAGTGGGCATGGCCAGACCCTGGTGTTATTCAATACCATCTCACCTCACTTACCAGGGGTGGGAATAAGGGACTCTCCCATTTTTGGTCAGGGGAGAAAGCATGGTGGGCAAAATGGTCCAGTATTGTTTTACTCTCTGTAAATCACTCCTGTGTCTTGTAACTTTTGTTACTAATATTGTTGCTGATACTGCTCATTTTCTTATCTCAATGTTTCCATTGAATTCTTATCTCAACCTGTGATTTTCACTTTCGTGCCTCAAATTCTCAACTTTGTCCCTGGAGCGGGAAGGTGGGGAGGAAAGGGGGAAAGGGAGTGAGAGGAATTGGGTTTGGGAGAGTCTCAGTGTGGCATTGTAGCGGGGAACAGTGTTGCTAAACCACAACCATTGCAATTTCTTAGTGGACCTTGCCTTTGAGAAGAAAGCTTTAGAACATTTTTTCAGAATGTGTTTACTATGTATTTGTGAACCTGAAATATTCATTGTATCTAAAATCTAAATGAAACATCCAGTAATTTATGTTTATCATGCTGAACTCCTTAGAGTTGTAAGTCAGAAACTACAAGGCAGTCTTTCTTGCTCCAGCAGCACTGGGAAGGTAGTGCTTACATTTCTTGACAAAATAAAGCACTTTCCTAGAAAGTACCATGATGTGCTGAAAAAAAGATGATATTATGGAGGAAAGAATATGTGGCAAGGAGTCACAGCCAAATTAGTGGAAGAGCACAATCCCTTCAGGGCTTCAAGAGTCCATGAATCACAGTTCTTCCTGCATCTCTTGCTGAAGTTGGCAGTAATGTACAATCCATCTGAGTCTTCACAAAGAACCAGAATACTTGCCTCCCTAGGAAAATATGTATATAAACAGGGCTTTTATAGGGAAGTAAAATACTGGAGTAGAGAAGGTTGCAAAGAGCACATGACATGAAGAATTTTCTCTCAGATATGATCTCCATTAAAAAAAATGGTAGTAAAGATGCTGACTCTAGGAGAGAATTAAGTGAAAACAAAATGCTGACATTCAGTTCTTCATGGAAGACAATTCTGGCTCTCTATTTTTATTCTTAAGGTCAACCTCTTAAATGCCTTCTGTATTTAGTGAGATTTAATATTACAAGAATTTATAGCCAGTACTTCAAAACTTGGATTTTTGAATGCCTTCACACTAGTAATTTTGCTGTTGTCAAAAGAACTGCTCATGGTAGAGTCTATGAACCTATATAGATTTTAAGCAAATATTACAGGGCTTTTAACAGATTTATGAAACATTTCCTGTTGACGACAATGACATAATATAATTAATTATATTTCAAGATTTTACGGTTAATTCTTGAGAAATCTATGAAATTCATGGATGCCATCCACTAAACTTTCACAAACAAGTTATTTTCTAACAAAGGTTTTTAAAAAATAGTGACTTGTTTTTAAGTAATCCAGCAGGAACCTATTGTTTTCATTTAAATTCTAAGAAAGAAATAGATATTCAGAAAATTGAAGCCTTTTCACAGAAACAGGCTGCAACTTTCTAGATGGAAGGGAAAAAGCTGTCAGAATCCAGCCCTGTGTGTATTTTCCTTTGTGTGGTTTTCTTTTGCTTTTGTTTTGTGTGTGGTGTTTTCTCTGTCAACTTGCAGAAGAATAAGTAGCTGGGATTAACAAAATTATCAGGTATAGAGCACAAGTAATTTATAACAATCGAGGTCTCTAGGTACACAGGAAAAGAAGAATTCTTCTAGGAAAGAATTTACAGTGTAAAAAGGTAGCATTAGTGTCACAGAAAGATTAGATAGTTAACAGTTTTTAGCTGCAAAGTGCCACCTTTATAAAGTTCTTCTCAGTTTCATTAATCTAGTCCATGACAGAAGGGATTTTGAGCAGCAAGGGAGCTGCATGAAGAATGTGTAGACTATTACTGTTCTGCCATTACTGCTGATGCACTGTTGGGTTATCTTGCCATGTCTCTTTCATCTTTTTATGATCTCTACATGCCCTATAGCTATAGCTACATTATATTTAATCATCTTTAACAGCTTGAATGTCAAAAAGTTAAATAGTTTTAATTTTTTTTTTACTGTAACAATATGCAACTTAACAGCACCTGTGTTGAGCTCATTCAGAGCTATTGACAGACTTTGTGCCATCCTGTGCCAATGTCCTCACCATTCTTATGATCATGTGATACACTTCTGCACTATTAAACTTACAGAAGCTGATTTTATTACAACTGTGATCTTCCTTTGATACCCTTCTGCCATCTAATTTGCCTCTCAGTAATTGAGTAGGTCTTACCCACAGTTTTTCATATGCTGTCTATAGCTGAAGAGAGAATGAATAATAATTCAATAATTTTATTGTAAAAGTCTCAGATTTTTAAGAATAATTGATCAATTCCTATATGTATATTAAGAGCTTTATTAAGAATTTTGTGTCCAAACATTCCAGTTTCAGGCCTGACTATTTCTGTTAATTTCAATATCATGTACAAATTGTGATCACTGATGATCAAGAAAGATGAATTAAGTTTGCAATAGATGTTGCTAGGTTGATAGGAGGAACAGAAATATAACTTATATAGCAACTAGATTCACAAAGTATAGTGTAGGAGTGATTGGGAATGAGACAGCTCTTTAAGTTGAGGAAATCTATAAGCAGTTGCTTTCTATGAAGCAATAGCTAAAACTAATGATAAAGTTGAATACTCTATTATTATCTTCCAGGTGTAAGAAACCTAAGATGTTTAACTTTAAAAAGAAGTAAGTTGCTGAAATAATTATTTTGCCTGGTTGCAAGCAGGAACAGAGACTGGATTTGATGATCTTGGTTCCTGTCAAATTGCCATTGTTTCTAATTCTTTTTTCCATCTTTCCCATTAACATGGAAGGAAAAACCTTGCTTCCTTGCCATAGCAAACCAAAGGTACTTACACATTTCCAGTTTAAAGGATTAGTCTCCTTAACTGCTTCCACAAATATACTTCTAAATTTTGCTCAGGTTGATGTAATAGACCCTGAAATTATCTTTGTGACCTTTCCAACAATAAAATGTTTTCAGATCTAGTTGTGCAGTCAGCCAGGCTCAGCAGCGCAGGGTAGCATGAGATTTGCTGTGCTGGTCAGGCAGGTGATGAGTCCACTGGTGTACCAGCTCTCGAATTGTCCCTCTGGCATACACTGGATGCTTCACCTCTCCTGTTCCAGTGCTTCATATCCATTTTATTTTTGGACAGAAAAAGGTGGAATTGTACAAATCTGTGGCTGTTGGATGAGCTACTAATGGTAGAAAGCCTGAATCCTCCATTGGATATGTTCTCCTCCTGGAGCATTTATAACTGTGAAAGTGAAACAGCTACTAATAACTCTGCGCATGGACTACTGCATCCAGTTCTGGGCTCTCCAGAAAAAAAAGAGACATATCAGACGTAATCCAGTGAAGTCCCACTAAAAAAATTACTGGATTATCTAATCCATGAGGAAAGGCTGAGAGAATGAAGACTGTTCATCACAGAGAAGAGAAGGCTTGGAGGAATCTCCACAGTGTGGATAAATACCAGAAGGGAAGGTTTACAATGAACAGAGCCAGGCTCTTTTCAGCGGTGCTCAGTGACAGGGTCAGAGGCAATGGACACAGGCTGAAACACACAAGGAACTTTGAGAAACACTTTTTATTGTGGGGATGACAGAGCACTGACACTGGGTTGAGAGATTGTGGAGTTTCAGTCCCTGGAGATTCTGTGAAAGCATCTGGACATGGCTCTGGGCAGCTGGTTCTGGGTGGCTTGAGCAAAGAGTCCAGAAGCTCTTGCCCATCTTTAATATTCTGCAAGACTTTAAACAAAGGGTCTCATTCAGGCAGCAGTGTTTTTAGAAAAAGAGAGAGAATAACCAATTTGGAAAAGAGAAATGATTAATCACTATCTGTACTATCAATTGACTGGGAACTTTTCAATCTTCAATCCATTCTCATTTCCCAATTACCACTATTTTTTACTTCTACTATTAGTGATTTAAATATAAGTTCAGAGTGAATCCAATGTATTTAAAAGCACAGAACCTAGAGACAATTTAATATTTTAAGATTTACAGTTTATTGTATATTTTGTGGTAACTGTCCAGAATTTATGCATTCAGATTCAAATTATTTAAAAGAGCATTTTATGGAAAAGGGTCCTTAATTTTACTATTTTTATTGAAATATTTCTTTGATTTTTCCAGTTTGAATTTTAGAGGATTTCTTTTTATCTCCAGAAATTCTCAGAAACAGGAAAAGACATTTACCTGCCCAAAAGCTACTCCCTCTGAAGGCTTCTACCTATGCTAAACTTCCCCTTCTGTGCATTTATGAACGACATTATTATCTCCTAAATCACATGCAATCAGATTTATAATGTCATGCTTAGATGAAGTTTCATGATAAGATTAAAAGAAATACTATTCTCAACAGGAGCAAATAATTATATTGCCATTGAAAGGGAGAGTAGGTAGTAGACATCATTTGAATACGTCAATACAGAATTGATCCTTGTACTTTCAGTCTGCCTCCAGAGCAAATAGTAATAATATTCTCTATAAACACTTACAGATAGCTACTTCTGATTGCTTGAATTAAATCAGAAAGAATGCAATACTTTCTCACTCATTAGAGACCTTCCAGAAGTTTTTCAGGCAATTTAATTTCTAAACTGACATTTGCCTATCTGGTTCCAGAAATCATTAGAGTTGCACTCCAACATGTCTACATGTTTTGATTGCTGAATTATTAATTTGGCTAGTAGTTCTCTTTGTTATATTTTTTCACTGCTACAGCTGTTTACATGAGTAGACACTTCCATTAAGAAGTATGGCTATGCCAACAAAACATAAGTATCTTTTGATAGCTTCTTTAGTTTAAAGGTTATGCTTTTGTCTCAAGCTTAAACAAATAAATGCTACTCTGTGAGGCATGGTAGGCATGTAACATAACATCAAGTAAGATAATGTAATGTAGCATAACATAATGTTATATCAACAATATTTTTAATTATGTGCATTTAATGATTGTCCTTATGTTTGGGATACTATTTAAGCATAGACTATGACCAAAAAGAATCTCAATTTTTTTCTGTTTTCCATTCTCCTCTCTCAAATATATATTTTATTCTGGAAAAATCACAGGTACTTTTTCTGTAAATGACTACTTGAGGTTCTTAATACCTACTGCTTTGCTAACAATTTGGTTTTGATAAAAACATGTTCTATACAAAGAAACATTTAATTTCAGAAAAAACTGTTGAGTCTTTCTCAAAATCAAAGGATTTGGTGTCATTATTAAGCAAAAGTGCTCTACACAAAGTGCCCATCTCTGTCAATTTAATGAATTTTTTAAAAAAATGGAAATTATTTAGAAATAATTATGACTAGTCTATGATTCTCAATTGATCTTATTATGATTAGTGAAATTAGGGTATGTTCATAATTAAATTGTCTGGAAGTAGACAATGAATTGTTGCATGTGACATCAGAGATGTTTGGAAAAAAATCCCTTTTTTAATAATGGAGCAGGTATTGCGAGAACCCATAGCTCGTGAGATTAATGTCTCTATGTGCCTTTCAACAATATAAATAATTTTTTTTTCCAAAATGCCTAGTTACTATTTTCCACCTACAATATCGTCATTACTTGACACACCTTATGCTGCTTGGAGTGTGTTCCATCCTCTGGAGCATATGATCTAGTGATGATTAATGGTAACATATTGATCTTGGAGAGCTGGGTTTAGCAGCATTCCTCTGTACACTGAACCTTCAATTGATTATAAACAGAAGGATTTCCAAAGTAATTCAAAGTTGGTTTATTCATGAATCCATGTGAATAATGGATTTTTTGTATTTTATTCTGAAAGATGGGATCTGGAGCAGTATAGAACTGGTCTTGACAGTACAAGTATTCACCTGACAATGAGTCTTTAGGCCATATATATCTGGGAATTGAGATTGTCAGCAAACAGGTGCATTTTAGACTCAACTAAAATACTTTTCTTGTACCACAGGCAGAGGACAGATATATAAGAGGAAGCAGGGAATGAGTAACATTAAGGGAATCATATGGAATAGATTTCCAATAGACAAAGAACACAATTGCCTGTGAAGTATTTAGAAACATTTTAACTGTTCTGCTGACTTGTGCTTATAACAGAAATATGATTTTAGATAGGCATGTACACTTACATGTACAACTACTCCTCATACAGCTACCATTGGATAACATCTTGATAAAGACTGGGTTTAAAGAGTGCTGAAAATAGTCTGTCATAGCAGATGGAAATTCAGAAGTTTGACTGGACCAAACTTAGTCTGCCCGTAAAACTTTCAAATTGGAATATTTCCAATGTAATTTGTAAAATACAAAGAATTTCAAGTATGAAATTACTGAAGTAGCTAAAGAACAATTTGTCTTCTTCAGTCATAGAATTGTGTCATGCCAATAACATTAAAAAGACATGTATTACATATTTTGTTATTATTTTGTTATATGTAAGTATCTGGTAACACTATTAAAGCTACCCAGATACAGAAATCTGCATAAAATGCGTACTGTAATTTCTAATGCTGTAGCCTCCAGGCTGTCATTGCATGCATTGCTCATGTTTCTTTGGCCTATTCAAGATAACGATTCAGCAAATTTCAAATCCATGATTCTGCAAAAGTTAAGTCTTTCCTTATTCTTAGACCATTAACCACACTAAATGCTATTCCCAGTCTTATTGTCCAGTGCAAAGGAAGAGTGAGGGCCATGATTCATCCACAGATGCAGGAAGTAATAATGAAGACATTTGTTCAAAGATTGAACTGAGTCATATTCTCATCCATATTTATGATGACTGAAGATATAACTTTTATAAGTGAGATCAGACATGCATGTTTGGAGAGCACACACAGAGATTATCCTGGGTATTTAAGAAATTATTGAACATATTATAAACCTGAGGCCTATGAATGTTTAAAAATGTCTGCAGTCCTTTAGAGAGATTTAAAAATTCTTATGCTTTAAGCATGATAAACATGGGAACATGAACAGAATTGTATTTCTCTAGAGGCTTCCATTGGCAGAAACATGAGATACCACTCTGTACATGCATGAGAAAAGTCTTGAAAAAGACAAAATAGGCAAAACAATTACATTAACTTTTTCACACTGCTTCACACCATCAACACTGAATATAGAGAGCTTTTTTTGTTTCATAGAGTTGCTTCCTTCCCCATCACTTAATAATTCTGATTGATAAGGTGCTTCTTACAGCTTGGGGTTTTAGAATATCTTGCCAGTCTTTTGTGGGTCAGATATTGCAGCAAATCAGTTTGATCAGTCATACCTTGGCCTTTAACTTTACCTCTGAAGATAATGATGTTGAATGACAATCTTGCATAACATATTCTAAGAAGGTTTTTTTAAGAGTGTTATAATAGCATAGAATCCAATTTATCTAAATGTGTTCAACACACTCCAGTACTATGAAATATCGTTTCAGCAGCCATTCAGATGAATCTTTGAGCTTCATTTGAATTTATCTCTGAGAGTGTTTCAGAAAATAAATAATGAATCACAAGCATTTTTTACTAAATATAATAGCTGTCAACAAAATATATAATTTGTAGCACACAGTGGATTCCTGGTATGGAAGTAAAGGACAATTTAAAAAAAACCATACTGGTAAATTAATAAGACCTAATATATGACCATATTTTTCTACTTATTTAATGAGGTTTTTTTTCAAATGCTCTTTTCCTGAAGGAAAATAGCTGCAAATGTGGAAGCCATTACTGTTTTTTCCTGAAGACAGGTACAAAGTGTTAAAGGCAGGTACATAAATTGACCCCTGAGAATTCAGTCTCCAGTCCCCTGAGTCTCCAGTATCTCTAGGATTTGGTCTGTCATTGGTATAAATATAACACCAAAGCTCTTGAAATGTTTTCTGCTTCTGAAGAATAGCTTGAAGGCAAAATCCTGTTCTGATAGAGCATGGTATTGGCGACATAGAAAATAGAAAATAAGCAGAATCACCATTACTTCACTTGCTGTTCTTCTGGCATGCTGTAATGTGCCCCTAGCTTTCCAGTACAGTACTTCTTTTATATTTCTACCTCTGCTTGTGCCCGTTGTTCTCTGCTCATTTGCAAAAATGTTTTCTATTTCATGAGTCACTGAAGGACTCAGGGACAAGGAATGTGTCCTTTTGTTCATAATGTATCATTGCCATTCAGTATTGAGAGCTGTTAATTATTCTGAAATTGTTGCCTGGTCTTTATTCACCCTACTTGAACTAATTTCCATGGAAGCCACCAAGAGAGCTGATGAGTATGAACTGAGAAGAAACTCTCAGGCATAATGATTTGAAAAGAGCATAGTGTATTTATTCCTAGCTTTAGCACTTCAGAATATATCATCAAGAAGCTGTTTGTCTGTATAGGGACAGGTATGGACTAGTGAGTTGGAAAGACTTTGCCAGGAGAATCATGGCTATGATTTTGACAACTGGGATTAATGTGTTCTGCAATGTCTGAGTTTTCAAACTCCTTTTAAACTCCTTCTAGAAGTTTAATAATTTTTTTATTAAAGCTACATTTCTGAATTGTTTAGAGTTTGTTCAGCTATAACCCTTTTATACATACGTAATGCATATGTAATATATATAAATAGTACCATTCTTGCCTTTTACAAATACATAAAAGCAACACAAAATAGTAGATTTTATTATCTATATCATACTGCATATTTTTCACCTTATCATTTCCAGGATGTATGTGATATAATCTTTTTACTACACACAAAATGAGCTTGCATTTAGGCAGCAATCTGAAAAAATTAACGTCCCACATCAGCCATGACTGTGAATGTATACAGATTTCTGAAGCCATCCTGGCTCATTGAAGAGCTGGCCATACGTTACAGACTTGAATTGACATCTAACAGAGCATTAGAAGGCAAGACTCCTCCATGTTTATGTTTCTCTCCTTAGGTGTATTTTCAGGGTTTGACTTTTTTGCAAAAGCAAGAGCAACCCTTTTTTAAGGGTAGGAAAAACAACCTTTCACTCATGCATTAGTTTTCACAGGCGCACAAGGGAGACAAAATCTTGGCCCTGACTCTAAATGTGAATCCCTAGTATGATAGAGGGCCCCTACTGAGCATGAGATATGTCAACCCAGCAATGCATTTAGTAATGGATTATTTAATTTGTTTGTATGTGTGCCATAACTATGTAATCATCATGATGTGTTCTATACCCTCACGTGGGATTAAGATGTTGATTTTTTTTTAATTTCCAGACAGAGAAAAAGAAAAGCTGGTAAAAGCATCCAGCAACTGGAGATGAAGTAGACTTGGCATACTCACATTCCTTAGGCTACCTGCTAGCAAACAAGAACAAAATTCAGAGCACCATTCAAAAGGTACGTACTGTACAAATCCATTATCTGTATTTATCCAGTAGGTAGAAAACACTTTTTAGGACTGTGTGAAGTGAGAGCTCATGGTTGTGACCTTTTCTAGTACTAAACTCTCATTTGAGATATTGCAATAGCCACCAAAAACTGAAATAATCTACACGTTTTCTTCCAAAGAGAATATAATGAGTTACATATGTTATATTTTGCAAGAGCCAACAGAATGATAAAAAAACAAATATTGCTTTAAACTTTTTTCTTAACCCATACTATACTCACATCTCAGATGTGAGCTGCAAGCAATTTTTGATGGAGTATGTTAGATGCTGTTGTATGTTGGAGTCTGTTAGATGCTGTCTATTTGGCAATAAGCATCAGGAAGTCTCAAGCTGGGAAACCGAGGTCCTGGTAATACAAGGCATAATATAAAACCTCCACTTTCTAGGGAATTATTGACAGTAGATTAGTGTCAGCTTTAAATGTTTAATCTAATAAAATAATAAGCCAAAGCAAGTCACATGCTTGAGTACTTCTTTGGGGACATAGTTGCAGTGTTTATTGTTTATGGATGAAGTAACAGGGGCACTGTAAACTGTTTTACAGGATTTTTTAAATTAAATTTGGAAGCCAAGTGCCTTTCCAGATTCAGATTTTTAGGGAGTTAATTTTTTGCAAACCCATCAGTTTACCACAAGAAATTACAAGTCTGATGGCTTAATGAAGAGAATAAAAAAGTGCATATTATGCTTTATAGGTATCACAAAAATTTCTAATGATCTACCTCGTGTATCTGCCTGACAATGCAGAGTTAAATCCTGGAGACTGTTAAAGTAGATAGACACAGAATTAGTCACATTAAGGAAACGCTGTGAAGGACTATCAATTAAAGAATGGTCCAGCTTGGTTCTACTCAAGCTAGTAAAATTAAGTTTTGCAGATTCTGTAAGTGAAAATGTCATAAAATAATCTAAACCACAACTGAACTGTTCAATAACTGTTCAGGCACTTACAGCCTTCAAAGAAATACTAAATTCCTCAGGCTTGAACCTAGGAGTGTTGAACTGCTGACAGACTTCAAGCCTGTACAGGTGAAAGGCTGAATAGTTTGCCAATAATTACAGTAGATCCATCCACTCCCACTGAGTGTTTGACTTGGCTTCTCAGCCTGTGTCAGATATGTAGCAGCTGGGTCTCTGGCGAGTCTTGTGTTCCAGCTGGGAAGGAGCAAACACCAGGCTGACTAGGAAGTAGAAGCTCACAGTCTTCTCTATCTCCCAGAAGAGATTATTCCCTGCAGCCAGATGGTTTAACATAACAAACACTGCAGTCAGGCATCAGTTACAGGTTGGAGGCAGTGGTCATATTGACTGACTTTCTGCTGAGATTGGGGTCTGCATGGATGAGTATTCCTTCCAGTAGGTTTTGTTTTCTTGGTGCTTTTATGCTAAGTATTCGGAATTGGAATGTGTCAGAATAGAGAATGTGCTTAATTGTGCTGGTACTTTTCCCATGTTGCCAGGAAATGGGCTCGAGGTAGAAAATCTTGTTTTAAATTGCTACATTGCAGCTCAAATGGGTATGAGCTCTGCACATGCTTATTTTCCTCACACTGTTTCTGATTCCCCGCTGAGAATGGCACATAGCTGGACTGATGCTGTTCTGCTCTGTGCTTGTTAAGAGTCATCCTTTGCTTGATTTCAGGGGGAAAGTGCTCAAGCAGTGTCACTGCCTTACAAAGGTAAGGGAAATTAAGGTAAGGGAAATTAAGGTGAGAGATTATGTAGAGGAACATTCCTATTATATGATGGAATAATAAAGAATAAGGGATAATGTGTAACTAAGGAGAATTGGTGTTTTCTGTTCAACATCTATTTCTGACCTAGCTGGATCTTTGAGATGAACTTTAATGTAATTCTGGATTTTTCTTGAGATTTTTCTTGAGATTCTTTAACGAAATAAACCCCTTTTTAATAACAGTTAGCGAGTAATTGAAGGATAGGAGGATTAAAGAGAGGTGAGAACTGTGGATTGGTATTTCTGCTACTGTGAAACAATAGATTAATGCAACTTTAAATCACAATATAATTAAAAATTCAGAATGATATACCAACATGCAATTTTTGAACCTAACTTAGTAGTAGTGGAAAAAGTCTTGTATGTCTATTTGAAGCATTTAGGAGATTTATATTTCTCTCCTCTGCCGTTGATGTAGAATCCAGGCATATCAACAACCTACACATTTTCTGGAGTGTAAAACCAAACGCTGATTATTAGGGCAGCCATATTAAGGAAATGTGAGAGAAGCTTAGATTCACTGAGTTAGGAATCACAGACTCATAGAATCAAGGTTGAAAAAGACCTCTAAGATCACTTAGTCCAGCTATTAACATAAGACTTCCATCTTCAAATTAAACTATGTCCCCAAGTGCTACATCTACACATCCTTTAAATAGCTTAAGCTATGCTGACTTTTCCACTTCCCTGGGCAGCCTGTTCCACTGCATAACAAACTTTTTGGTGAAGAAATTCTTCCTAATAACCAATTTGGATATCTGAACCCCTGGATCATCTTGAGGCCATTTCTCTTGTCCTATAACTTCTTACTTACAAAAAAAGACTGTCCCCTGTCTTGCTACAACTTCCAATCAAGTAGTTTGAAGCAATAAGGAAGCAATAGGGTCTCCCCTGAGTCTCGTTTTCTCTGGGTTAAACAACCCCAACTTCCTCAGCTGCTCCTCATAGGACTTAATCACTAGATGATTCACCATCTCCATTGTCCTGCTCTGGACATCTCCAGCACTTTAATGTCCTTCATGTAGTATGGGGCCCAAAAATGAACACAGGATATGAGGTGCATTCATGTTCAGAGGCTTTTTTGGTCTGCACTTCCAAGTCCTTTTTCTCTGGACAGCTTTCCAGCCACTCATCCTCAAGTCTACAGCATTTCACGGGGTTGTTGTAGCCCAAGTGCAGGACCCAGCCATTGGTCTTGTTGAACCTCATACAATTGGCCTTGGCCCATCAATCCAGCCTGTCCACATCCCTCTGCAGAGCCATCATGCCCTCAAGCAGATCAATGCTCCCACCCGCCTTGGTATCACCTGTGAATTTGCTGAGGGTGCACTGGATTCCTTCATCCGAATCATTGATAAAGATATTAAGCAGAACTGGCCTCAATACGAAGTCCTGAGGAGCACCACTCATGACTGGCCGCCAGCTGGATGTAACTCCATTCACCTCCATTTTCTGGGTCCAGCTATCCAGCAAGTTTCTAACACAGAAAACAGCATACCTCTCCGAGCCATGAAGAGCTAATTTCTTCAGGAGAATGCAGAGGAATGAAGGTAACTGAGAAAAAGCCCATCTTTTTCTAACTTAAAGAATTCTACTTTGCAGAACTTGTAGGTAGCACATTTCCATGGATAGCTTACGTTAACGTGTAGTAGAAGTAAAGCAGGGATAAACTGTAACCGGGAAACTGCGAAACCTGCGCTCAGTGCAATTGCCTGTGTTGAACACAAATAAGTGCAACAAGTATATCGTGTTGACTGAGTCACCCGGTACTCTCTGGCAAGAAGGGCATCAAAATGTCCAAGATGGATACTGTTGAAAAAAGGTGATTTTTATTGCAAATTCTGAAATGATAGACAAGGAGAAAAGTGTTTTATTTTGTGCCTGCACAAAGGCTTCTCTAGGGACTGGAGTCCAGTCTGTCCCATGTGTCCCACAGAACTTCAAATGCATAAAGGTATTTGCTCAATCTGGGGATGTGAAAAATCAACTATTTTCTTTTAGTTCTTAAAAAATTACTTAATGATTTTAATTATTTTGATTTAAAAAACGTAAGTATTGAACTGATATTAAAAAAGATAAATTCTTCTTTCATCAAATGTAGTAATCACATATATCCTTTAAATCCAACTTCAGTGTTCTGGGGAGGGAAGTGCCTCATCCAGTAGGAATACATAATGCATAACAAATAGCAGTATAATAAAAGAGAACATAGAGAAATCAAGAAGAAATGAAAGCAAAGAAAGATACATCTTGCTAGACAGAAGTAACATATATGGTCAGGGATAAAAAAATGTAAAAAATTAGAAATTCAGAGGTAGATAATAGAATAGGACAATTATTAATTACAGTTAAAGGAAGTTATGGTAAAATCATAGTTCCACTGAGGAACTGGCTGGGTTCCTAATGCAGTAATGCCATTTCTGGATGACATAGATGATATAGAAAACATGACAGACTGCATTAAAGAAGGTGAGATTAAGAAGATTACTTTTTTTTTCCTCTGGGGTATGTTTGTTGTATGGAGTATAACTGCACTCACATATCTCACATATGGCCTAAAGATGTCTTGTCTATTTTAGTTTTGTTTTGTTGTTTTATTTATTTTTTTTTAAGTCTGGAGGCTGCTATTAGATGAATCATCTGCTAATAGTTGCCAATTTGGTCTGTGTAACTGGAAGCATATTGGCGCTTTTTAAAAAAAAATTTGTCTTTTTTAATATCTCTCTTCCGTTCTTTAACAAAAACTTCAGAAATTTGAGTTCACTCTATTTGTGGAGCATTTATAATTGTATATGGAATATAAAGGAGGTCTGAACATATGTTTAAATTTATTAAAAGAATTTTAATTCAGTCTAATGCTATCTTGAAATTGTCTGACATCTTTAAAAGTATAACTCTGAGGAACCTTACAAATGTAGGAAAGACTATATGAAAGAAACTTGTATGAAGTTCAGAACCAATCATAAATGATCATGATTTATTGTACCACATCAAAACCAGATAACCACTAAAATCCATAATTCATTCTAATAGTATCATAGTAAAGCCTGAAAAAAAGTCATCATGTTTATACTTGGACAGTTCAGATGAGTAATTTATTGGTTCTAAAAATAATGTACTGTAAAAATACTCACAGGGCTCTGGACTCTGTCAACAATAACAAGCTGTATTATGTATACAGACCCATGCACTGAAAGTGTCCTTCAAGTAGCCTCCATGAATGTATTAAGGATAAACAGTATCCTGATATACTAAGCAATCTTACTGGCCATAAACTTTTAATGTGCTAACTTTTTAGTAAAAATACAATTGAAAATCATCATTTATCAGTGCTCTCAGCTAGATCACTTTGTACTCCCTAGCTAATAGAGGCTGCAAGTAATCCCCCAAAGTTTTACTCTCATAAAGAAAAGTTCACCTTTTCTCCTAAAATACCTGTAAAGGTTTATTGATCACATTTATAATTTGTAGGATGTTTACAGAATTTTGTAAAAAATTAATGATCAAAAGTTAAGTTCCCAACAAAAAGAAGCTAATCTCTTAAAACTCAAGCCATTCTGAAATGGGGACAATTTATCTTCATTTCGCATTTCTAAGTAATAGGTAGAAATGTCACAGTGGACAGAGTATGGACAAGGGATTTTGTTCTGCAAATGGGAAACTGATTGTAGGAAAAACAAACTGATGCTTATAAATGTAAAAAAACAGAAGGAAAACAAGAGAAGAACAGCGTTTTAGGAAACAGAATAAACTTCAAAGAGAAAATAACATTTCTGAGTTACTAGACCTGCATACTATTATGATAAGAGAATGCTTAAAGATTATCTCTGCTTGATTATCCAGCTGAAATCAAAATGACCTCTCACTGTAAGAGTGCTTGAAACATTTAATAAAAGTTGGAAGTACAAGCCACAAAATTCTGATTAATGTTACATTTGAAAAATGACATATTTTAGCCCATATTTGATTTGTCTAATGTAATTTTTATATTATGCTCATTAGTGTGGCTTATAAACAAACTTGATTTTTATTTGTCTATGTTTTAAAAATTCTTTTCCTTCTAAGAGCTCATACATTGTTATCCTGAACAAGTAGCAGGCCCTAACACTGAGGCCTGGGGAACACCACAAGTGACTGGTCGCCAGCTGGGTTTAACCACATTCACCACCACTCTCTGGCCTGCCCATCCAGCTGGTGAACAGTGCATCCATCCAAGCCAGGAACAGCCAGTTCCTCCAAGAGAATACTCTGGAAAACATTGTCAAAGGCTTTACTAAAATCCGGGTAAACATCCAGATACTTTCCCTCATGTACTAGGTGGGTCACTTTATCATAGAAGGAGATCAGGTTGGTCAAGCCTTTTGTAAGTCCATGCTGGCTGATCCCCTTTTTGTCCTCTACATGCTGCATGATGGCACTCAAGAGGATCTGCTCCATGACGTTCTCAAGGACTGAGGTCAGGCTGACAGCCTGTAGTTTCCCAGATCCACCCTCTGGCTGTTCCTGTAGATGAGTGTTAAAATTTGCCAAATTCCAGTCACCAGAGAGATCCTGGTGCTGTTACAGGTGAAGGCCCTGGAATACAAGTTTGATGAAGAGTGGCTGAGGGAGCTGGGATTGTTTAGCCTGGAGGAAAGGAGACTCAGGGGGTACCTTATATCACTCTCTGCAACTTCCTGAGACGAGGCTGTAGTGAGGTTGAGGTCAGCCTCTTCTCCCAGAAAAAAAGTGACAGGATTAGAGGAAATGTTCTCTAGTGGCCCCAGAGGAGATCTAGATTGGATGTTAAGAAAATTTTCTTTTCAGAAAGGGTTTTTCCAACATTGGAACTGGCTGCCCAGGGAAGTGCTGGAGTAAGTATCCCTGGAAGTGTTAGAAAGGTGCGTGGATGTTGCACATGAGGACATGGTTTAATGGTGAACATGGTGGTGCTGCCAGGTTGACGGCTGGACTTGATAATCTCAAAGATCTGTTCCAATCTGAATGATTCTATGAAAGTGATAATGGAATTAGTTGCCTTAGAAATTATTTCAGGTACAGTACATGGACATGGTTCAGATTTAGCAGATTTACTGCATGTGAATAGCTGCAGGATATTTACAGGTTGTTTTTTTTTTCTTTTTTGTTAATTTTTTGCTGTTCTCTTGTTCTCATCTTTCCCAGTTCATCAGTAATTTTTCCAAACAAGTTTAAAAAAGAAAGAGTTTTAACACTTTCTTATCTGTAGGGGTTTCTTTTTCTCATTTGAATATCCAGTAATAATGCTGAATATTCATCCAGCATTAATTCTAAAGTACAAATTATGTTGTCACTCTTTATTTAAAGACACTTGCTTTGGTTTTGGGTTTTTTTCATATTGTTCTATAATTCTATTGTTTATGAAATTTATTCTCAAACAAAGTGAAAAGATATTGTTTTGTAATCACTGCTAATAGAATTGAAATTTTGGTGAGAAAATATTGGTGGTGGTGTAAAATCAATTGGGCTCAAGAGAAATGGGGATTTTGTTTGAGAATAGGCTAGGCGTTTAAGCTGTATAGGCTTCTGATCTCATAGAGAACTTGTGGACATCAGCTGTTGTTTCGGTTCATTAACCCAGCTCTGCTTCTTGAGCAAAACTACCTTCCTTCATTAGCATTGGTATTTTTGAAAGAGGGTCCAAACAATTTTGAAATGGTAGACCTCAACGTGACACAATATAGAAGTTAAAAGGTCACTCTAGCTTCATTTGAAATAGAGGTATACTGCCTTCAAAGTAAATGCTTAGAAATAGTGAAAATTAATTCCACTGAATTATTATTTTGCCTTTTCAGGTATGATATCCACTGCATTCATATTAATTATTTTTTTTTTTTCCAAATATGCTGGGTGTCTTATAATTAAAATTGTCTGTAATATGGGTAAAAATAACTGCTAATTTTGCTGGAGTGTGTTTTTAGAATTTCATAATGCTTTAATTCTCAAGAAAAGCTATACACAAACACACTTAATGTTGCCTGGTGGAATTTGAATGGTAAAAGGAGTGAGGATCACAGGAACAATATCCACAATGAGAGTTGGCCACAAAAGTTGTTAGTCTTAAGACTATGGTTTAATAAACCATAAAGATTGTGCTAATTGTGACGTGCTAGAATGTTTTGCATGCTCATTATTGTATTCTGAATTCAAATGCAAAGACATGTTTTAGATCACAATTGCTTAGAAATTATCACAATGAAATAATAGCTAATTAATTATTTTTTCCAACAAATTACTGATTTTGAATTTTTATTCTGAAATAGAATATGCTTTGTGGGATTTATATGATGCTTGAATAAGAATAGCACTTCTTACAGCAAATACACTGTGCTAAAGAGGAAAAAACAACAGTACAGGAAAAAATTCACATGGGCAATAAAGCAGTTCATTACTGCAATTTCTCTTCCCTAAGTCCCACATGTTACACAGGATGTCATAAAAGCATGCTGAGGAATTCTTGGTACAAGTTTAAAAAGCAGTTGGCATTAGCTTGTCTGCAGCTTTTTAATAAGATCATGGATGAACTTCCAAATTTGCAAGGCTGAGAAACAGACTGCACAGAAACCAAACACAAGAGTTTCAACCGTTGATTTAGCCTTTTTTCATCATTATTATTTTAAGAGATGTAAATTCCAGCTCCTGTTTCTAGCATTCCTTTTCCTCTGCATTCAGCAACTCACAAAGGCTGAGAAGTGCATGAGGAAGGACTGTTACACTTTTCTTTGTTAGCAGTCTTCCAAGTCACAATAAGTGACATTTTATCACTTAGAAAGAATTCGGTATATGGCTTTTCAGAGAGGCTCAAATCAGATATGGATATCATTGACACGTGGAGATTAGGTGGTGCAGCAAGAAAACGAAGCTTTTTATATGCCAGTAATTGTTTGCATCTCAAAAACAGCAAACCCAGTGAAATGTTCTTAGGGGAGGACATCTAACCATTCCACCTTAGAACCATGTTTCTAAGGGTTCTGGGTTTTGGGTTTTGTTTTGTTTTGTTTTGTTTTTTCTTTTGTTTTTTGTTTGTTTTGGTTTTTGGTTTTTGTTTGTTTTTTAACTTAGAGCAAAAGACCATATTGTATTACTTATTCAATGTAAATTTTATTTTTAATGCTAAATATATATATATTTACATGAAACTATGCATGTGAGATCATGATTGGACAAAGGTTTTCCTTGTTTATCCATATTTAAGTACTATTTTTAGTGTCTGTGATACAAAATTTTAATACAAAAGTGAAAATTATGAGAGAATCTTAGAGAAAACTTAAAAAAATATTTTGGAGATATGGTGTTTAAGAAAAAAAATCGAGTGAAGGGTAAAAAATTCTTTTACGTCACAACACAGAAGTGTAAATTGGACTGAGGGTCAGACTTTGTCAGCTCTGAGGTTCAGAGAATTTTCTTCAGCACACAGCACAAATACTAGTAAGTTAGAATTTTTCATTGATAATGGAACTTACAGTAACGCTAAACTGTCTTTTTACAGGAAGTGCTTTGTAATCACAAGTAACTGTCATAATAAATGTCAACCTAGGATAGCTCAGGTGAGGTTTCTTTCATTACTTTTTCTTCTTGTTTAGCTTTGCTCCCACATGGTATAAGACCTGCTTTAAGGATTATGAAAAATGAGTGAGAATAAGGAGATGCTGTATACAGATAGAGTGCTAAGTTGCCTTTAGTTAGTTAAACTGAATGTATGAACTTAATGCTATTGTTTATTTATAAATAATAATAAACAGCTGTAGTTAGGGTTAGAGATTCATTGTATTAGATGTGTTGTGGAAATGAAGATAAATTCTCTAAAGGCTTATAATCTTATCTGAAATAACTCACTGGGAAAAAGTAGGACAGAGATAGCGAGCCGAGGGGAAAACAGGCAGACAAGCCGATTAAAAGGCACAACCTAATGGAGGCAGTTTGTCTCATATTTGTTTACTTTCCCAAACAGATAGTACTGACTAAATAAAAATGCTACTCAGTTTATTAGAGGTAAGGAGCTCAGTGTCTTAGATATCAGGAAAAAGGGTGGGCTGAAGAGACAGCTACCATTTTCAAGTGTATGCAAAGTAAAAGAGAATTAGCTGCATGAGGTTACTGAGAGGCCTCATTTAAAGTGTTCCAGTCCTTGTATTTATCTGCCTCTGACAAAACTGGAAATACTCAAATCTTAAAGTCTGCAAGACAAGACAATGAAAAGTGTTTTTGCACCTTATTTTAGATATACATATTTTGCATATTTTTACATTAAAATAAGCTGTGTCTGAAAAACAAATTTGCAACTTTCCTTTGGTAGAGTGTACGTTGGCACAGGTTTATCTTTTGTTTTGTCACCAAGAGTACTATAGGTCCTAGACACAAGTGTTTTATATTCATTGACCGCTGGAAATGGAAAAAAAAAAGGTTGTTGATATGGAAAATATATTACATTTCAATTAAAGATTTTCCTTCCTCCTAGAGCAGTATGCTCTGCCTAAATGGGTGTAAAACACCCTCAACTTTACCCTATTTGCATAAGTTAACAATGATTGATGGAGAAGGGAGGTCGTACTGCTTTTGGTGTTGAAGAATGCTGAGACCAGCCTGACTTGATGACCCCAACATTAAACATTCTGAGGATGTAAAAACCAGTGTTTCCTGACAGAAACTGGCACTGGCGAGGATGTTGCAAAGTTCCTGATAAAGGAACCGAAAAGTGATCATACTGGATACTTATCTGAAGCTGCTAAGCTAAAGGATGCTGATCTGACACAGCCAGCCTGGAAACCTGTGGCTGACAGTCAGTCTCTTTACACCAGAAAACTTCAGTCCCACTTTTTAATGGTAGAGACTTCTAACACGCCCTTCTGTGGTGTGGAGATTCCTCCCTTGAGAGGGGATGCCCCTCAAGATTATTCTTCAAGGTTAAGTGAAAGGGATTTGCCCATGATCATTGGTATGGGTGAGTAACATCAATCTTAATAATTATGAAGCTGACTTTGAAATTACAGATTTAATAAATAGTGCACTATACTAGTAGATATAACTATCTATACTGTGTTGTAACTAATTCTGATAGTTATAAGCACTAGTAAAATGCACTATTTACATATAATTTATATATAAACACACATAGAAGAATATATCATTAAGAATGGAAAACCAAATATGTTTACATGAATAAAATAAATCATTTACTTAAATAGAAGATGATAAATTATTACACTAAAATACTTAAATCAGAATTTTTAACTAGACAATATGTATATATTTTGTCCTGAGGGACAGAGTCATACAAAGGGTCAATTATACCAATATAATCCTTTAGACATAAACTGCTGACCAAGTCTGGGACTAGGATTGTGTCCAGGAAAGGGTCTGCACAAGAGGCCTTTGAAATCATCCGAGCAGCTGTTTCTTCACTCATGAAAGTGCTGGGTGAAGATGTAAAGTAACAGTTACAAGCTGACACTGAAGTCATCTGACCACCAGAGAGGATGGTCATGCCATACTGGATTGTATTGCAAAATATTTGAGATTAAGGGTTTTTTCAGTGATGATTATTTGTTATAATTATTTCTTTTGTACATATATAAAATATGAACTTGCCTAAATATTTTCAGTAAATATTTATAGATAAATATAATGCAGATTTAAATTATGTAAAAATATAATGCAGATTGGGACAACCAAAATTAAAAAGAAATTTCTAAAGAAATTCTCAGGAAAACCATTAAATACCAAGGCCAATAGTTTTATAAATTCAAATTATCCATATTGCTTCCTGGTTTGGCAAGAGACTTTCCACAGGGCAGGACTCCACTTCTGCATTCCTTAAGTGATTCTTATGGTATGCTCTGGGAAAACAAAACCAAAGACTGTGATCATGGGAGAGGATACTCCAAAAGCTCTCAACTACACCTGCTCATTTCTAGTGGCTTAGTTATGCCCAGGGGAAATATAAAAAGAAGGACAGGTGAACTTTTAACAACTGCTTCTCTTTCATGCATTTGAGACAGGAATCCTGAAGGTGATATCAACTGAAGTAACAATAGCTAATTGGCTTTAAACATGGGAAGCATCCAGGGGACTGTCCTAGGGTGATATGACCAAGAGGGCCTTTGGAAACTCATGCCAGTCATTTAAGATGGAAAGAATACATAATGCAAACAATAGCTTGGGTGGTCTGAGATACATCTGAAGATGTTCCCCACATCCATGGTGCTGGGCATAGAGAGGAGGTGGGAATGTGTTTCTGTATGGATCATATGTATAAACATGTGTGCATGTGATCAATTAGAAACCTCAGCTCTACCTTTCTTGGAAAGGACTTCTCTGTCAGTGGGGTGGTTCTGTTCTTTTGCCTGTCTCGCTTCTGAATTCCCATCTGGCAAAGTTTGAAGTGTTACACATTTAGAAAATGAGATGACAATATGAGAAGATATAATTATACCAATTTACTGTTGAGACTACAAACAAAATTAAAAAAATAAAGTACAAAAAATAATAGCAATATGATTGTAATGGAAGAGATTTTGACATTTTATATTGTGATCCTTGGATGAGATAAGAAATTAGTATTACTTTTTGTATAAAGACTAAAAATATGCTGGAATGAAATCTTTATTTATTATGGTAAATATGTAAGTAGGGGCACTAAACTAAAAGAAAGGCAATTAACTCACACTTCAATTAAGTTAGAGAAACATCCATTAGTTTTAGCTTGGTTGAAAATATCACTGAGAGAATTAATGTTATTTTTCCTGCTTTTAGAATCATCCTTAAGTCAGAGAAAAACAGCATTTACCTTCAACTGGCCTACACTTACAAATTCCATAATATTGTGCAGAGTATCACAAATTAGATTTGTCATAAGTGCAAAAACATACATAGTATTAATAATTTGACATAATATGTAACCATAAAATACAAACTGTGCTGCAGAGAAAAGGTTTCTGACATTAGTAACTCTGATTAGAATAAATAATGTAGAATGTCTGACATGACTACTAAATGAAGCATAGAAGACTCTATACGGGGAAAAACATTTCAGTAAAGAGACACTAAATACCAGAGAAAAATAAGTTTTACATAATGAGTTATGATAATAGTGTAGACAGAAAAAGCATCATATGTTTCCAAAGTCACATGAACTTCTGCCAAACCAGATGCTGAATGTAAATATCAATCAACACAGAGTCTGTCACATAGCAATGATAAGAAGGTTCTTTTTCATTTCTTTTCTTTTCCTAGCACTAAGCAAGACTGTTTTAAGAAAGGAAAGTACTGATCTTTAAACCCTCCAACAATAAGGCCTCAGCTCCTGTTTTCCTATCCTTTGTGCTCGAAACACCTTCAATATCTTTGGTGCTTTAAGACTTTCAGTTTTATTTTTAAAGTACCACTTGCAATTTCCATTGGCATTAGTATAGCTTTGAGGATCTGGGCAAAAGTACCAAATTATCTTTGATATGTTGGTCTACTGTTTAGTTTTTAATTTCACTGTGTAGCTTCTTGCAGAATATTCCTGCACTTCTCCAGCTGATGTGGACTTAAAGAATTAATACTGTGTGGGTACACATGGGTGGGTGATACACTAAGACTGGGGTTTTTTAATTGTCTTTCAGCAACCTGAAAGACAATGTCTCATGTTGGCCAAAACCTCTACTTTCTGTCCATTTCTTTTGAGTCAGTTTGTAAGATCGTCACTGTTGCATATGACCCAAAATATCTCCCATACGCTGAACAATTACCGTGAAAAGATCCCTGGAGAGAAAAAGCCTTTTTACTTGTCAAAAATGAGTCAAATGTCAATTACTCATCTTCTTTCTAGGATCTAGGAAGTGCAGACATCTTAATTAATTTCATTCCTATGTTCTTAAATTTTCTGAGTATAAAAGGAAACAAAAAAAATCAAAATATATTCAATGAAAATATGCCTCGTTACAAAAAATGTTATTGTTTTAGTAAAACAGTAAAATAAAAATGTAGAAATACAGGTACTGCAATATGTTCTCTATAACTATTGAATAATTCATTAAACAGGATTATGATAGTCTACTTTTAAAAAAGATATATAATTCATTTTATGGAAGATATTGTACCCTCTAAATATAATTACACAATTATAAAAATTATAAGCATTTAAAAATAATTTTAATATATTGTCACTGAATAATTATGTAGATACATGAAGATGACTAATAAGAAAAAATCTAATACGATGATGCTAAAAGAATTATGACAAATTGTCTGTTTTTCTCAGTACATAATAAAATAGTAAGTAGAATAACAGAGGTAAGTGGGTTGCTTAAGAAAAAGCAATTTATGGAAAATATAGGTACCAAGTATTGTTATTTTATGCACACGTTAAAAACACTGAGCAGACTGAATGTTTTTGGTTTACCCAGTATCAATCCTGCAGAAACCTGATGCACATTCCTATTAAACTGACAGCAAAGTTATCAAATATGAATGTTCTTGTGACCTAAATGAATATTTTTTGGTTTTCAGTGTGTTTTCCTTGCTAAAAATAAGTGAAAATAAAGCAAGACAAATAATTGAGCCCCAGCCCCAAGTTGCTCTGCAATGAGAAAGTTTAGGTATAATGTGGGAACACACTAGGCCACTTCAGCATTGACTGACAGGATTTGTGTCTGAAAAAGAGCCATGAACAGCATGGATTACTGTTTCTGTTGTAATACTGTTCTGCTGAAGACATTCAGGAAAGCCACCATGGGCTACCTGGTGCTATGTAATTTTGTTTTATTTTGGCACATAGAAGTGAGAAGATTTCCATGGGACCAAAAAGAGAGCGGGTAGCTGACTGTGACTGACAGCACAAAACATTGAAACAATAATCCACTGAGATCATTTATGTAAAAAAAGGAACCCAGAGATATTCAGCCCCTGAGGCTTGTCTTGTAAGAGGCTATTATTATTTGTATTGATTTTAGTATGCAAGTTCTCTTTTTCCTTCTCTCTCCTGGCCCACTGTGAAAACTATAAATAATAAACTGAAGAAATCTTGCCCTGAAACTATCACTACCTTTGCAGCACAGTAATTTGTGCACGTCCAGTTATAAACCCAGAAAAATCATGGGGAAAATGGGCAGGCTGAATGAAACCCTACCTCCACAACCAAAGAAAATAGTTTCCAGTATTTCAGCTGCCATCAAGACCTCCTTATACAGCACTTACCCAATAGTACTTAAATACAACATGAAAATGTCCTGTTTTGATGCTCGCTCTGCTTTGAATACTGATGCCTTGATTAGATACTTTTCTATGCCCTTTCATATGTCAGGCAACATATTACTAAATCCCAATATAGTCAAGGCTACTATGCATCTTGGAAATCAAGACAATTACTTGTTCTCACTTTTCCAGGACACGGGAATTAGCATCAGTACACATCACATCTCTGCCCTATTTGTCTGCTTCTAATCATATTTGAATAGAATTATAAGAATGATGGGAAATTTCATAGCTGAAATACTAGCTCCATTTGACTCTATTTGAATGCTGTCATTAGCTTTAAGGATGGTAGGATTTCACTTTGACAGTATTAGGTATCTAATCCATGTGTATCTCACCTTCCTGTATATTTCGCTGTCTTTTTCATTTCTGGTCTTAATGCCTAAAGTGATATGTCTACCACTATATAATTGAGAATTTCAGAGCTTTGGGTAGGGTATAATGTAATCCAAGGATAACATCTTCCTAGTAAACATCTCTGCTGAAATACAAGGATATGTAATGCAGGGCAAAGATTAAGGCTCTTTGCAGTGGATTCAACCCCAGTCAGAGCCAAGCACCTACCAGATGCTTGCTCATTCCCTCCGTCATTGATGGATGACACATTACATAGCATGGAATAGATTTTTGGTCAATTTAGCTCAGCTCTCCCAGCTCTGTCCCCACCCAACCTCTTCTCCATCACTAACCTACTCTCTGTGGAGGCAGAGTGAGAAACAGGTGGCCTTGGTGCCGTGAGCATCAATATTAGCCCTGCAAAAGCTAAGGCTTTGGGGTATTATCAATGCTGTTATAGTCATAAATTTAAAATTTAAGTGCCATATGGACTGTTATGAAAAAAATGAACTCCATCCCAGCCAGATCCAGCATGTTTGGCAAGTATTTAACTTTTACTTATAAAAAGTAAAATTAAAACAAATGCATTCATATGAATCAAGCAGTAGCATTTTAACCAGCATAGCATCTAATCCATCTCAACATAAGAATAAAGAACTTTGTGAATGAAAAGCCTGCGCACAATATGTTCCAGTAACCTTACTGGGAAGATCTCAAAACTAGTGGAAGTCAGTCTGAGAACAGCAACAAATTTAGTCTGCTTCTGTTTTGAGCAGGATAGTACAGTGTCCTGATAGGTCTTAGAAGCTGATCCTTCATTGATAGCAAGAGATGAGACACAGTGGATATACTAAACACTTGTAGCGTGCATAAAGATGCAACTATTGAATGTAAAAATTGTTGTGTGGTTTTTTTGTGGTTTGTTTTATTTTGGGGGTTTTTTTTGTTTGTTTACTTTTGTTTCTGTTTCTGTTTTTGTTTGGTTTTTTTTGGTCAGAAAACTTAGGCTTTCTTAATGCCAAACTATCTAACTTTGCAGTCTGGTATGTACAGATGTGATCTGCTTTATTATTTCAGTCAGGAGCTTGTAATAACTAACGTTCAGTGTGAGCACATGATAAATCCTGGAGATACTGCTGAAAGCATTCTGTAATTTCTGTGATACTAGTGTAGCATCTGTGTGATGTTAGAGATGTGGAAATAAACTGAACAACCAAATAATCAGAAATGGTTTTGAAATGTGCTGGCTAGATGGATCTAGCTAGATGTTACACTAGGGATCAAATTCATTCTTTTCAGTGTCGTCTTGATGATATTATCATTCAGGTGAAATATTAAAGTTACAAGATGTTGCCACAATAGGGACCTGACTGAAAATGAATGTAGCTTATTCCTTTCGCAGTTCCAGTTGGCTGGTTCACATAGCCTCTTACTTTCTGGCTGTATTTCAGAAAAACTCTCTGAAATGTACAATCAAGACTTGTTTCACAGTTATTTTCTATACAAACCCCACCTGGTTGGATATGTTTTAATCACTTTTATTTCCACAAAACTGACTTAGGCATTACTATAGCACAATGAGTCATTTCACTTACAGGCTATCTCAGAAAAATTTTTTACAAATTTTTAAGATCATAGAAATGTAAAGATATATTGAGCTACAAAGTACTGTCTTAACTGATTGCAGTACATTTGAAATGTGATGCAGGAAGATTTAATCACCTTGTGACACTAATGGAGTTAAGCATTCTGTCCACTAGAAAATGGTATAATCTTTCATTGAGTTCCTAAGTGCCTGTTTATGGTTCTTTTGAAGATGCTGTATTGCTGATTGTATATTTCCATCCGTTGCAGATGCTACAGAAATGAAAAAAGCTATTGCAAAGCATGTGAGATGTGTCAGATGCCATAAGACAAATATAAATTCAGGGGTGATAAATATTAACTGTTTAAAGCAGTTCATAATCTGTGAAGTGTCATTCATACTAACATGAATGAAAACAGATATGCATGTATTCCATATTTTATTTGTCCAAACAGAAATTGCACTATATTTTTTCTTTAAATTATCAGTGTATTCAGCTGATGTTTTTTTAGAATGTGAGCTGTCTGGGTCAAACTGTGCTCAAAATTATGGAGGTAGGCAAGTATTCCTTCATACCACAGTCAGGTGTTTGCATAGGTCTGGACTGTAATGCCATTGTGAGGAACAAAATGCACAGAATCTCTGCCATGTTTCTCCATCACTTCACTCACCCACTGTCAGCTCTGGAGCAGTTTCTTTTCAACAGTCTATCCTTAAAATATTTAGCATCCAAATTGCAAGAAAACATCTTTCTGTAAGAACTTCTGGCAAATCTACATTAACAGCTCTTAGGCAACTCACCTGCATTTGCTGTGCCCTGGTATTATTTATTTTGCATTAAAAGCAAAACCAGCTTCAATACATAGTTGTTTCTGAAGCATGCATAACAAACAGATGTTCAAGGAATACAGGATTTGAGTGTTTATTTTCTTACAACCTGAAGACAAAAGAAAAGTACATGGAAAGACAGATGAGTGAGGTTTGTGGACATAAGCACTGTACATGTGTTACTGTATAGTGCCAAAAGTTTGCAAATTATTCACTTGATTTGCTAGAAACATTCCATGCCTACTGTCACAAGAATACATGCAATACAGTAATTACAAAATCAGCAAACAAGCAACACTTCTCCAAACCCCCTCTGAAAATAAAACAATCCAAAACAAAACAAAGACAAGAAACCAACAAACTAACCAGATCAAAATGTAAATGCTTAATAGAACCTAGACAGCTTACAGTACCTGACTGTTTTCTTGGAGATTGTTCAATATGTAGACTGTCTCTCTGAAGCCCTGTTTACTTTTTCCAATCCAGAACTGTTGCTCTGTTTTAGGGTTGCAGAATTCACCGCAGAAGTCACTTTACAATGTTTATACATTTGTCCAGAAGCTTAAAGTTTTATTTCTGGGCATGCTGAGACACATCTCACAATCGCTTGAGATGAGCAGGTCAGCACAAATATATTATGCTAGATAAAATATATATTCACACCCCTCTATGCCTAAGCTAATATTAATTGAATAGCTTAATCAATAGAAAACATTAATTGAATAACAGGGAAGTATTCATACCCAAACTCTACTTCTAAATAATTTAACCTGGAAGGTAGATTACTCTCTTGTGAGGTGTGTAACTCCTCATCAAAGAAGCTCTAGCTTTCATATGTAAGTGAAGAATGCTGTTTGAGGCCATACTATCCCAACAATTTTTTGTGATCATCTTTTGAATGAAATATCTGATTTTTCTTGCTTTCTTTAGAGAGGCAAATGCAAAGATTTTTACCAGTAGGTGAAGTCAGCTAATTCCCCTTCCAAATGGGAGTGGGCTTTCACATGAACTTAGAGTGCCTCCTGTTGGCTACATTGGACTCTTCGTTTTGGGTTAATGAATTTTCTCATGAACACTTATAGAAAATTCTTAATGAATTTTCTGCTGTAGAAGCCAGGATACATTCCAGCACCCTTATTAATTTATTTCAGAGAGGTTATAGCTCACTATGTATGAAGCAGCAGCAATGAAACAGACTTGTCTCGACTGGTCTGGTCAATGACCCAGTGTTTAATCAAAAGACTCTCTTAGAAAAATAGCTGAGCCAAATCACTTACCAAGCTGCTAAAATAATTCTGTTTACGAGTTATTAATTTGGATATTGTCTGTGAAATACAGTGGTATTATAACAGTGATATTCACGAAGAGTGGAGCTGTCAACTAACAATACAATTCAGGCTTTTGGCAATTAGTTCAAAATAGAACATCAGAGGAGGGCAATTATTTGCATTCTATTTAGCACCTAATATATATGGAACCAGCTTGGCTATTTCATGGACATGCTACAACTGGAAGGTGACAAGACACAAAATCCACTCTGTAACTCATCTGTCATGCAGTGTTCATTGTGGTCTAGCTCAGTGCTGATGTCAAGGGGAAGGCACATGAAATAACTTTTACATGTATACATTCAGTGCTGAGAGGTGTTTCCAGATATATGAGCAGTGCTGTACTGCTGCTGTATTTTTGAAATAGCAACATGCTAGGTCACCCTCTTGATTAGCTGGATTCCTGTACCAGAGAGTGTGTGGCATATTATGTATCTCATTCTGTTATTTCAGATGACAAAGCCTAATTTGATTATAAGTACCCCTGGGATTTATGGGGAAGCTAAAGCTCAATTTTTAAAAAGCTTAATATGGTTGCTGTAAAACTTAATTGCTCTGTCTGGGTCTTTTAGTGGTCAATTCTAATTAATCTAAAGTGTGGAAAGGAAATAGGGGACTAATTTTGTTTTAAAAAATTACTTTCTTCTGTTCCTGTCTATTTCTAAATCAGAAAATAACCTAATGAAGCAATATTAGTTTAAAGCTTAGCCTGAGCATTCCCTGCAAGTGGTTAATGTAACAACTGATTTTATTCTTGTAACTCTTTTATGTGCTCTGTAACATGGATAAGAATATTGATTTAGTCAATAAACACTTATTCATGTCTAAACCAAACCTCACTGGATGCACCTAAAAATAAAGTGTAATACAATAATTATTTGATTGCCTATGAAAAGAAGTAAACACATGAACAACTTGCTGTCTTCCTCTAGGAAAGTACTGTCTGTACAATCGTCTTTGTCTGAAGTGTCTGGCATTTGCAAAAACTGGGAAGGGATAAGATATTAAAAATTAATTGGTCTGTTGCAGTAGTTCATTTGGGGTCTTAGATACTCCTGCAAATAAGCAAAATTTCTTCCTGTCTAGTGAGCATAATTTAACTACACAAAAGCTGCATCAATTTCCCTCAGTCTTTGGACAGCATTCTGACTCTCAAACTCAGACAAGCAAGTGAATCTGGGATGTAGTGTTCATTTTTCACCTCTATTGGTTATGGTGCATCAGCATGAAAATTACCTAATGGGATTAACATGATTGCTTTAAACTCACTTGCGAAATGTGATGCATTCACCTCCCCTCTACTAAACTCATGGTCAGGCTTAAAGGAGTTTTCAAGAGTGGGCACTGTAGAACCAATTAGAAGATAATAAACTGCTATCTAGAGTATTTTTAATCCAAAACACAATGATGTGTTCATGCTGCTTACGGAAATTCCAGATATGTAGTCATCTCAGAGATTACAGAAAACTCCGCCAAAAAAATAAGAATTTCCATTTGTTCCTGTCCCTGTTTCCTATCAAAGGAAAAGAGTGGAAGGATGAAAGATGTCACTACCTTCAAACTATCTTTCTTTTCCATATGGGAGGTAGAGAACAAAAGTATTTTCTCTGCCTTTTCTCTGAAGGGAAAGGAATGAAACCATGTTTTCTCACACAGACTTTAATCTCTGGTGCTGTAGTGCACTATTTGAATGACACTATTTGAAACAGAAATAATAGAATCCAATAAGAGATCTGCTAAGCTAAAATCCAGGGTATGGGCCTGTGGGCAAGCTGCTTCCCCGCATTTGAAAGAGATTCAGTGCATGTGCAGGGGTAGATGATAGCAAGGTGGGGAGTGCTGTATAGACTTGACTGCTCTGAGGAGGATTTGGATGGTATGAAAATGGAGTCACTTTGGAAATCTGTGTAGTTTTAGCAGCTTTTTGGGGTCAGTGCTGCTTTTGCTGCTGTCTTTGGTCATGCACTGAATGGCACCTGTGCCATCTCTCTCTGTGATCCCTTCTGCAACAGCCTCCTCAGTTTCCACAGGGTTCGGCTGCCTGTGAAGATACAGAATGGATATGGCTTCACTTCATACTCTTGGCTCAGACCTCCAAGGAAACTGCTAAGTTGAGAGGAACTCTGTGGAGTAGAGGTATGCAAGACAAGAAAAGCAAAACTGTGAATAGAGCAGGGCTGTTGGGATTAGTAGCTCAAGGTTTCAAGCGGAAGAGCATCAGCATGAAATGGTATAAAACCCGAGAGGAAAAAGCAGGGTCAGTGAAAAAGGATCTGTTTCAGGAGCAGTGGAAACTGGCTCTTCCCCTCCAGGCTGGTGCCTGCCTGGCCAGTGGAGACTGGGTGTCTTATCATGCCAGAGTGCATATTAGTACCTAGTCTAATACCTTGTTAAATCCTAGATATCACTGTGTGCATCAGCCAGTAAATAACTGCATTATACTTTTAAACTATCCTGCTGAGAGATGCTCTTTTTGAAGGGATAGAAATGTCTGAAAAATGACCCAAGGAGGGAGGAGGATAACACACCTAGGCCAAATATCCCTCCTCCTTTGAAAGAAGAAATTAGTGTACATGACAAGAAAGTTCTGTATTTAGAGCAAAACATTTGCTGCAACCTCAGATTATTGGTTTTCCCTGTGATGGTTTCATTTCCCCACTGATGTTGGAAGTGAAGCTATTGGAATGACTGATGTATGTAATCTGTGACTGGATAGTTCTGCTGGATATACATGCACTTACATAGGGTCACTTAACAACTGAAGCATCAAAACTACCTACAATATATCAAAATAATATGGAAGACTGGCTAATATAAGCCTATAAAAGGAAAGAAGGAAGATCAGGGATGAAATCAAAATTTTGGCTTTTAGTGATCTTGCTGCTTCTAGGTATTGCAATATTTTACCTCAGGTATGTATCACTCTGGAAGAGTTTATGATGTAGCATTAGAAAAGACTGGCTTTTCCATTTCAGCCCTGAGTTGCTAAGTTATCCAGAAATTTATTTAAATGGATTTTTCCCTGCCTAATTAAAACATGCAAAAAACAAATTTGATAAAATATTGGAGAAATATGAAGAAGTGCAAAACAAATTTCCTTACATAAACTCAAAAAGAGAACTTCTGATACCTATCTTTACTCCATTAACAGTGACATTGTGCAAGCATAACCCACCTGAAATTTATGCCATGGTATTCAAAGCATCTTTTTACCATTTGTGGGAACATATGACCTTTTGATGCATCTTACAACTCCATAGAAGAGCATTAAAGTCACACACAATCTCATTGCAAAGGAACTTTTGATTTTTTTAAAAATCCAAATTAAAATACTCTAAAGAGGGGAGTGTTCTTAGCTTTTTTAATTGGATCATATTTAGTTTTTTTCAACTAGTCAGCTAGAAATACACAAACTCACTATTATAGAGGTAAATTTAGATTATACATTTTAGGAGAACTATTCTAATTTTAGCAGTTCTACACAGGTAGCTACCCCAGTGCCCTAGGGCTAAAATTTTATCTTAAATTCTGGAAGGTAAGTTAGATAAAACATCTTACAAAAATGTGTACTGAAGTCTTTCTGCTCTCTGAGCTTGGGCAATTTGAAATTAATTAAATTGTCCATTAAAATGTTTTGGTTTGGATTTGGACCTGTAAAAGAGCATCTTACAACTCCATAGAAGTTGTTCATATCAGTTATTGGTGATCCTGCACCTTCTCAGATTAATGCAAATATTCCAACAGCTCAAATGACCTAATTTCTTAGTCTCTGCCTAGAAATTAAATGTAAATTGTGGGTGTAGAGTCTAAAAATGCATCCTACATTAAATGCTGCACAGAAAATATTTGATTTATTCAGTTTCCTTATCTTTAGATAATTTCGAAGACAAATGAGTTATCTGTACTACATCTGGGTGGAGCAAATATTTGTGGATTATTTGAGATATTTTTGTAAGCTGAATTATCAAATTAGACTCACCCTTAAAGAAAATAATAATATTCTTAAAATGACCACCTTAATACCTGCCACAAATGCAGGTGTATCTCAGTGGAAATAGACTGTGATTTTAAAGCTGTTGTATTTTCATGGTTATTGTTCTTTTTTTTCAATAGCAAGAGATGGGTGTATGACTTTTAATAATGATTATTGAGGTGTTCATATTTTACTACAATAATTTCCCTCTCACTTATAAGTAACACTGTTTTAATAACTGCATAAATCTCATAGACACCCCCAGTATTAGTCAAACATTCTGTTGCCAAGCAACATTTTGAAGTATTTGTTTTATTTGACATATATCAGTCAGTTATTTTCATATAAAGTCTGGTATGAATTTTTAAATATTTTTTAATGCAAACAGTTATCAATAGCATTAATTGGCATAGATTTCATTAAAGATGCTGAAAATGAAAATATGTTGAAAGCAGAAACAGTGAAGATGCACTTTGTGTCATATCAAAGCTGCTATCAGCTTTTCCACTTTTATGAATCTTAACTTACAGATATTTAATCTGGTAAGATTTCCTAAAAATACCTTAATATTTGTGACCTGACAGGAATTTAGACACAATGCATACTGGGTTCAAATGTGCTTGCAAAAGAAATGCTTGGACTAATAAACGATATTAATAGAACTAAACCAGTAGCAAATATGTGCTTTGTACTACTGAATGATAAAATTTTGTTAAAAAGAAGATAAAACCCTCCCTCATATCAAAATAGAAATGTGAAAATAGTAGTATGAAATTCTGCAGATCCTTTATAACATTTGGAAAAGTTGCAGTGTACCTGCTTAAAACACTCCTGTGTCAGACCCTTTTGAGTACAGAACAAACACATTAGTTTTGAATAACACAACACTGTTTGATAAAAGAAGCACACTCCTGGAATCCCAAGAGGAGCAAGAGAACAGTAAATCCTGATCTGAATATCTAACAGGCAAGAAAAATGATTGGATGGTTTCAGTAGCGAGTCCAAGTAACTGATCTCATAGTTGACCTCTGATCTCACAGCAGCCCTTGCTCTGAGCAGGAGGCTGAACTGCGTGCCTCCCGAGGTACCTGCCAACCGCAACAATCCTGTGATGTTCCACATACAGAACTGGGGGCTCAGCTTCCTCCACACGCCCATCACTTATCAACTTCAGATTTCCTACGGGGTCACTCAATAGCATGAAATGCTCTGCAGTATTGCACTCAGGTTTCATTTTCACTACCTGGACTAATTTAGTACCATCAGCAGACTTACACTGCAATTCACCTCTTCTCTAGATAATTTATGAATATGCTGAACAGCATGCATCGCTGCACAATTTGAGTGGGATTCCCCATTACTATTCTCTACCAAAACCTCTTGTTTATTTGGTATAGTGAATTGTAAGTGAAAATAAGCCAAGAAACCACACCAAAAACCTGTCAAAAGACAGCAAACCGAGAGCAGAAAATACATTTTTCTCTGAAACATCAATTCTTAGTCTCAGTTTCTAAGAAAGTGAATTTAAGGAAGGTGACTTTTTTCTTCTGAGTTAAGTATTGCACTTAAAATCAGAAATTTATATCAAATAGAAAAACAATTTTAAAAATGATTCTTTGTTATTTGTCCTTGATCTATGGGATTTTGTAGTCCCATGGTTTAATAAAATTTTGTAGCTTGAGGTACAGTGTAGGAATATTCAAATCAATGAAACTTTCAATTGCAAGAGGAATGGTTTCATTGAACTGAAGTTGTTACTACTCATAAAATCTGAGTGATTGATAATTGCTAAATATATTTTTACAAATGGAAAAGCCCAGGATTTTATAGATTTTTAAATTCTTCTATTCATTTATGAAAGCAAAACCAGGTTCTCATGTACTCAGGAAAGCAGTTCTACTTAAATGTAAATGCTGCTAGATATGTCTGAGGAAACACCACCTATTACACTGATGTCAATTCATTTGGGATCTTTATCATATAGAGTCATAGCATAGTTGGAAGGGACTTTTAAGGTCTAACCCCCCTGCAATGAGTAGGGACATCTTCAACCAGATCAGGCTGCTCAAAGTCCAAACTCTTCCAGGGATGGGGCATCTACCACCAGTCTGGACAGACTGTTACAGTGGTCTACCACCCTCATTGTAAGAATTTTTTTCTTATATATAATCTAAATCTACATTCTTTTAGTTTAAAACCTTTTACCCTTTTCCTGTTTCAACAGGCCCAGGTAAAATGTTTGCATCCATCATTTTAATAAGCTCCTTTTTAGTACTGAAATGCCACAACCAAGTCTCATCAGAGCCTTCTCTTCTCCAGACTGAACAGCCCCAACTCTCTCAGCCTGCCTTCATTGGAGAAATCTTCCCACCCTCTGATCATCTTCTGATAACCCTACTCTGGACCTGCTCCAGTAGATTCACATCCTTCTTATGTCAAAGACCCCAGAGCTGGACTCAGTACCCCAGATGGAGTCTCACCAGGGCAGAGTAGAGGGGCAGAATTATCTCTTATCTGCTGGCCATGCTTCTTTTGATGTAGCCCAGGATCTGGTTGGTCTTCTGGTCTGTGACAGCATATTGCTGGTTCTAGCCATTTTATGTGGGAAAGTCCCCTGTCTTCCACCTGACAAGTAACTGTAACCTCATGACCACTGCCTAATTATAGATGTACATTTATATTACAGCTGCCTATGGGCCTGTTGGTGTTCCTTTCTTCCAATCATTATTAGTAGGGTTTTTTTTTTCTTATTCTATTATTCTGTTTGGGGAGAAGAAAATTAAATTTGCTAGTATCAATAAAGATTTCCCAGTAGGATTAAACCAAAAATTTGTCCCACTGAATTTTTTTTTACCAAAACCTGGCAGTAGATTAAATGACATCTCAATGATAATTAGAAATACAAGTGGCAAGGAGGTTGAAAGGAAAAGGCCTCATCTTTAGCATTAGGTGCAATCTGGATAATTCTATAGAGAGAATTTGTGGAATACCTATAAAAGTGTGGAATTAAAATGCTGGGGTTTTTTTAACAGTCTTACACGCGCTGCTAGTGGAGCTGAATATCTACCCAATTAAAGCTAAACAAAGCCTTACTGTTGAAATAATGAGACTAGTTTGTTAAGCCAGAAACAGAAATTCAAATAGTACTTAATATCTGGAATGATTTTTTTCCCTCCTTTTTGCATGGAGGCTTAATTGGGTTCATGACGTTATCTGAAGGATGGAGACAAATTTACTTAATTTATGTTTTGTAAGCATGGGAAATCTTTCTGGGTATATTATCGGGGATAAGTATGTTATATACAAAGAAAACACTAGTAAAATGAACAATGGATAAAAGTCAGTCTATGTGTAATGAAGATGGTGAGTTAAAATATTCTGCTGTTACCGTTGGATTAGAGCAGGTAAAGGTTGAGGAATCTGGCTTACCTGCCTAGCAACAGAGACTACAGCCTGAATCACATGAAAGACACTGTAAAAGCTGCTTTGTGTACATTTGACTTTGAAAATAGGCAGAAACGCTGTTTTGAAGAACAACATGAACTACCCAAAAAGCATGCTGGAAGAGCTATTTTTCCATCTCCTACTCTCAACTTGTATGCATTCAGCATCTGCAATAAAGAAATTTTGTATTGTTTATTGTAAAGTGTAGAATTATAATGGTAAGTATCAAACACTGAGAATGTGATGAATTTGTAGAACTTGGTAGATCAAAAGAAGAATTAAAGGAATCTTGAGAAAAATTCCTTCAGGAGAGAATTAAAATGCAATAGGAATGGAAAAAGGAATTTTCTAGACAAAAAAGGGAAAATACCGACACATTAGGATTGTCTGGAATATGCATACAATAATATAATTTTCTATGTGTATGAAGCTCCACAGAAAGCCCTCTAAATACACATTTACAAGCTTAACATTTTCTTCAAGAACTTCAGATAGTTTAATATTTGACTATAAGATTGCATATTTTCAGTGTATGTGTATTCTGCACTATTAAGTACATATTAGTGCATAATCTATGCTGAAAGTAAACACATAGAGGTGAACATTAGTCTGCGGCTGATCTGGTGGCCCTTTATTTGACAGTGATTTATTTTTTTGAATTAAGATCAAGAGAGAATTTCATTAAATCTAAGATTAAATTTAAAAACAGAACTAGAAAAAACTGAAAATACAAGTATTTCTTAGACTGGGTTTATTCCCCTTTGAATACCTGGGGTCATCAACTAGAAAAAGAATTCTGGCAAAATATGCATTCATGTCCTTTGCATTCAAATCTTCTGGCAGTGCCAGGGAGAAATGAGGACTGACTGCTCCCTAAGAAAGGTAAGCTGGGAGTCAAAGTTGGCCCAGACCCTGGTACAGCAAATGGTGCATGAGGTCCATGGGACATCCAAGGAGCCCAGCCAGGAGCAAAAGAGGGTGGGGCCAAAGACAAGGCAGGACACAAAGGCTTCTGACAGGAAAAATCAGGCTAGAAGTATCAACAATGTGGGACTGAGGTCCACTGGGGAGGCAGGACATTCCCCAGATGGAGCTGAAATGGGGTGTTTGGCACGTTGGCAGGGGGCAGGGTAGAGGGTGAGGGGGTGAGGCTCCAGGTGAAGCTGAACAGGACAAGTAACTCATATCTATGTACACAGGGCTATTTCAAACTCTGACATGAATTTTTAACAAATTAAATGTCAGCTATTAAATATGACAGCCTATCATTACGCAAGAAATTCTAGCTCTTTCCTACATTTCAAAGTCAGGATAAACCTTACTGAATGATAGAAATTATACAAACTGAAAGTTGTCCAGTTCAGATTGAAAACCATGTCCCTAAATACTTTGTAAAATATACATGGTAAGTTTTTTTCAAGGAATATCTAACAAACCAGCTAAGTAAAATTGAACAGCATTCAGTTGTGGGCTTTGGGCTATTATGCTGGTAACTGTAAACAATCTGTATCGGTGGGTTCAGCTGTAGAAGTTTTAGGTTAATAAATAGGTGTTATACTATTCTGCCTTAACTACTGCATATGGTCAGAATCTAAAAAAATGTAATTTATAGCTACACAACAATTTTTAATTGCAAGAATGCTAGGTACTAATAATGATATTTCTTAGAGATCACTGTACAAAAAAAGAATTTTTACAATAAGGACTTGACTTAACATTCATATTTTTTAGTGATCTTCCTGTTGCAAAAAAGTTTACAGTTTGAGAATCAAAAGTAAGATTTTGAAAAAAATAGCTACAAAAAGTATATGTGTTTGTTGAAATTTTCCAAACTAATTTTTAATAATTTGTACAGGCCAGAATTTCAAGCTTGCATGTTATGAGAATTTCTTTATTCTTGTAATCTATATAAACAAACAACTGTCATTTTGTCATCACTTCAATATGGAGTTTTACCTGAATATTTGAAATACTGATTAACAATGAAGAAGGAAGGTAAAATATGAGAATAGATCAAAACTTCTTGTGAACTGTGTTACATCTCTAGAGGTAGCCAGTTATGGCTGACTGTGGAAAAAGTAGATGGAACAATAAGCTCTAAGTGATCACACAGACTCTAAGCAGTCATTGAGAGGTCCGTGAGGGTTTATAGTTGAGTTGAAAATAACAGTTCTGATAATTTCTGTCATGCTTGTGTAGACATTTACAAATTCTACTATACTGCTATAAAATAGGATAATACCGTCTAGTTTGCTTTGTATGAATTTACTGATAATTCCTAATATTCTTTCTAAATTTCTTGCTTACTGCTAAGTGCTTAGGTGACATTTTGAAAGAACTGTTCATGGTGATTCATAACAGTCACAAAGGTTACTTTAAAGTCAATTCTGCAGTACTTTTCTGTGTGCAGTGCTCTTTTTCCTGACATTGTTCATCTTGCCATTCAGCTCTAGTTTAGTGACTCTAAACTTCTGATGAGTATATAAATTTTTAGGTTCCCATTTTGATATGGCATGGGATATTTTGAAATGTCATTATTTAAGGGTGTTCGAGAGACAGTTTCATAAGGCAATCATAATTACTGAAATTCTGTTGGATTGAGAAATTCCAAATTTTAAGTTCAGATGATGAAAATGTCATCTGTGTTTCTTATATACAAAGTAATTTTGATTCTCAAGTATATTGAACTATGTAGGGAACTTATGACAACACTATCACACTGTAAATCTATCTTCATGTTCTTAGCTGTGGTTCTTTGTTTAGAGAAAATATTGCTTGCTGATGGCACATCTATGAGTTAATTTTAAATGAGTCTTGATTTGAGTATGTTTGCATTGAAAGTCTGAAAGCTTGATTTACTGTTTTAGGTATTTTAGATGGGTAATGATATAGCCATTATGTGAGATATTATTATGCAAATTATATTGTCCACAGTGACAGTGGTTGTCCATATATTGTGGGTATTGACATATGTTATAGAGTTTGTGCAGGACATCTACCATGTCTTGGAAAAGATCACTCTTGTCAAGAGATACAAGATTTTTTTGAACATGATAGATACTCTGAAAATGTCATGGTAGAAGATGACAGGAATTTTCTTTCTTGTGGATTAATTTTCAACTGACCATGTCTGCATGACAGAGAAATGTTTTTAAACTATAGAGTAATAATTCGGAAAAATATTTAAGGAAGAGTGCTAATCTAACAGTCTTGTGATGTTATTCTTACATAATTTGCTCTCTTGATTCACATAATCTCACTCAGCAAGTTTCCAAGTTATCCACTGCATAAAAGTTCACATGTGAAAACAGACATTCTAATTTATGTATCTTAATTTCTATAGTTCATGCTTTAGTAAGGAAATGTGGTCTTTGATTGCCTGGCATATCTTATTTTCTGTGACAGAATTGGCTGTTAGTGTTACCACAGTGAAATATTTTAAGATTTTTAAAGAAGTAAAATATTACACACCTATATGTCTCATATATATATACATCACAGCCTTTTGGCTTTCTGGTACTAGAGACAAACTTAATTAAGTTTGCAGAGTGAAGACCATCTGCTGTAGGTCATAGGAACAGAGATGCAGCAATATTTTTGTATTGATTACATGGAAGAAGATAAAGGCTATTTCTCTTAAAGTAAGCAGCAGTTGAAAATAAGAAATAATTGTGTTTTCCAGAAAAACCATGTCAAAACCACTTTTTGTAATTTACATGAAATCTTAAATACGTCAGATTTCTTCCATAATGATATTAGGTAGTTATGAAGAAAATTTTCGTGCTATTTATACATTTTGGCAAGTAACTTTATTTGTCCGTGTACAAAAACTGTGGGGAAGGTAAGAGCTGGTAAAGCGGGACCAGATTTTGTCTTTATCCACATTAAAAAAAGCTGAATCTCAATGAATTTGAGTTTTTCTAGCAACACTGAAGAGCAGTGGTAATACAAGTAGAAAAATTTACAGTGCACACAAAATATAACTGGTGTGAAACAGAGAAATGGATCAGTGCCAGCTGATGGACTTTCTTCTCCCTCTTTTCAGAGTATCTGCTATTGCCATGCCCATATGCTATGACCAGTACCATTCTTTTCCCATCAGTCTTGATCAGAGTTAAAAAAAGAAATGGATACATCATGCAAAAAACCCCCAACCAAATACAATAGAAAATAATCGATGAATAATTAATTAATTAACCCCTTTTTTATACATTATATACTACATACTCTTTTAACTAACCTGTCTTTTCTAAAGCCTCTGTCTGTTTCTAGACTTTTTCAGGCTTTAACTTAAATGAGATTGTAATGACTTCCCTATATATTTGTACAATATTGTTTATTTCATTGAATCCTCTGTGCATCACTCCAAGATAAAGACATTGATGATTATTAATAAATATTACCCCCAAGGGAAAATAGGGTTATATATAAAGCTGCCTTTTTCTTTTTTTAAGTAAATGCACTTAGAAATGCATAAGCTTTTGAAAAATTTAATTCAGGTCCTTGATACATCTGTAAGATTATCCTGTATTCTACCTTTTCCTTTTATTCTGGGTAAAATAAAGCATATCTAAGTCACAAAGAAATAGTGTATCATCATGTGCACATATATCCCATTGTAGCTGACGAGGTTACTCTTGTAACACATAATGCTTAAACAGCACGAGTAGCACATGCAGCAGAGCTGTAACAAATGACAACAAATGTGCTTCAGAAATGAAATGGATAGCTTTTTATCTGAAAGAAGAGGAGACCATAATATGAAATCCCATTTTGACAATGGTTTGGCCTTTAGCAGAATATAGGAATTATTGTTATTGATGCTGTTGCATGTATTACCTTTCCACACATTAATTTTTACTGCAGAACCCTTAACATAAATGAGAAAAACAAATATATGTATGTATGGCTAAAAAGAAAATCCTTATTTGAATCCTTATCAGTATGGATAGTAGGAAAATGAGATAGTTAGAACATGGTTTAGGGACATTTCAAAACACTTAAATATTGCAGTTTTAAAATTTCCCTTATGTTATCACTCACAGAGGTTAAACTGCTTAATTCTGTTGTCTGAGTTCATTATGTAGAATACACCTCTGCATATTTTGAAAGATGTTTTGGGCCTTCATAAGCATGCCTGTGTAAAAGGTGATTTTGCAAGTTGTATGCTAACATTACAGTATTACACAAAAGCCTGTTTGAGGCCTCTGTGGAGAAATTAGAATTTTTTGTAAAATTGAGGTGCAATGATATTTCATTACTCTTTTTGATAAAACACCAAGCTTAGATGAAGTATATAATTCTGGAAATGCAAGCAAAATGTGAAAAAAGAGCATGGAATGATCCAAAGGAAGAAACACATGATGAAAAATCAGAACAAGATGATAAATGTGTCACTCACTCAAGCACTCACTGTGCTTTTCCCCTATTTATTTGAAAGGTTGCTTGCTGACAGCCTCTTTGTTTTCAGTTCAATTTCACAGAATCACACAGAATCACAGATTACTCTGGGTTGGAAGAGACCCACAATGTTCATCAAGTCTAACTCTTAAGTGAATTGCTCATAAGGGATCAAATCCATGACCTGGACATTATTAGCACAATGCTCTACCCAACTGAGCTAATACAGCTTGCTATTCACAGCCACATAGGCACTGCTAAATGAAAAAAAATAGAAAAAAACCCAAAAAACTCCCCAAAACTCCAATCTCACTGAGAAATACATCCAAAGAGCAAAAAAATGGCTTCAGAATATCACCTGCCAGCAAAACAGCTTCTGAAATGCAAGAAAAACCCACCTCAAAACCCTAGTAGAGGACAATAAAATCCCTTGTTGCAGTGGCCCATTGGCAGTTAAGCCTGGGCGACCAGCCGCGTGGGTCAGTGAGGATTGAAGAGGAATCCTGGGTATGAGATAAAAGCCGTCGCTGGCGAGGTTAGGGCGACTGGTTAGTCTCCACCCAGAGGACCCTGCGGCTGGAAGCATTAGTATGCACCAAGTCATAAGTTTATTGGCCCTGCTCACTTCCCCGCCTTTATCCCATTTATGGTTTATGTTCCAGTATGTTCTCCCCAGCACGGTACCCCATTGGTTTCTCAATTTCGTACCCTCCCTAGTGATATGATTATTGGCTTGTACCCCTTTCCTTCTCCCCTCGGACTTTCCCTGGTTGGCTCTTTGGGGCCAGCCACTCCCCTTTTCCCTTTCCTTTCAACCTTGTGCAGCCCTTTGTTCTGGGCTCTTGAGGTCCAGATTCCTGCCCCTCTGCCACCCTCCGTTCTCCGTCCCTCTCTGCTGCCCTTCGCTCTCCACCCCTGGACCTGAATAAAACCCTTTGGAATCCCCAGCGAGAGAGTCTGCATCTCCTTCATCTCTGCCTTGTTTCCTCTCGGGCTACTGTCCCCCGAGCTCCACAGTTCTTCTGTGTGCTTCACTGCCGCGGTGCACCCAGAGTGCCTCTGGCTCGGCCGTTTGCCCTTCCGTGCAGCTTTTGGGCTTTCAGCCACTTTCGGAGTGCAAAGCCACAATCCCTAAGTAAAATCTGTTCAAATACTGATAATGGTATTTAATATATTAATTAAATTTATTAACATTATTAATTATCATAAATAATAATAAACTATTTTTATTTTATATTTTTTATTATTATTCATAATTATAATAGTTATTTATTATTTATAATAATTATAATAATATTATAAATTTATTAATTTTATTAATTAATATTAACTAAATTATAATAATTAAATTAAACTAAATATATTAATTAATCTGTTAATTAATAGATAATATAATTTGTACTGTTGTTATGTGCAGCATATTTTTCCAAGCAAAATCAAGTTAAAAATACAGATTTCAAATAATTATTTTTAATACACAGATTATGTTTTTTACTACCAGATGTTGCTGCTTTCATCTGGATTATATTGTCTTTTAATAATTTTATTTTAAAGCGGGAAATGACCCCAGTGGATTACAAATTATCTCGCTAGTTTGCAAGTACTGGTCAAATCGCTTGTGGAGAGACTTTTGTGAAGGGGTTGTTTTGATAATGGCTCTGTATCAATTATTTAGGAAACAGAGAAAAATGAGGTTTAGCCCTGTGCAGTACACAAATGGAGTATACAGTTCATAAAGGAAAAATTAATGTCTGGTTCAGACACTGAAAAAGAGACTGACCTTATATTTCTGACAGGCCCAGGAGTCAATCAAAGAGCACAGTCCTTTAGATACGTGCTTAGTTGCATGTTAAAGTTCATATTTGATCTATATGGTCATTGAAGCAATCATTCCTTATTTCTTTTTGGCCTTTCTCACAAGTATAAAATAGAAGTATTACAGTGAAAGGACAATTTATTTCAGCTATATGAAGACAATTATATTAGTGCTTAATTGTGCTTGAGCTTCTGTAGTTTCCATTCAAATTTCTGCTGGAGGTCAAAAATATTAAGCTTTACGCTCTTCATTTCACATAAACTTACAACGGTAAGGCTGAAGGGAATACTGAGGTGAAAGGACACCATAAAGCTGAGAAATTCTGCCAAAGGAGTTATCATGAACCTGCTGAATTTACATGTGTTTTATTTGCACTGTAGAAGCCAAAAGTGTATTTAATTAGATAGAGAAAATTCTGAAAAAAAGAAATCCTGTAAGAAGGAATGTTAAACAAAGGTCTCACAAAGCATCTACAGCTTCAGGAAGCACAGTTTTTATTTACCTTCTATTATGGTTTCTGTACTGTATGTGTCAAAAGTGTTAATTTTGTTGTAAAAATAATTTCATTAATTTCTAGGCTGTGTAGTTAACATGGCAATACTTTATTATAATGAACCAACTGCTCTTAATCTTAAAATAGAACTCACAGCTTTTGGTGAATTATTGTGGGGTTTTTTTGCCTTAAACTGCCATGGTGACGAGCGCAATATAAATAAAAATGTTAAGAAGAAAAATGCTCCATTAAGCCAAGAGTAAAAGTCAGGCAACCTAGGTTAAGATTTTTCAAAACTGGAACCTAAAGTTCAGCCCAGAACTCTCTAATTACACACATAAAAAATAACCTGGTGCTTGCTTGTTCTGAGGCTTAACTAAATTTCAGTTAACTCAAGAAAACCCACTGTGCATATAACTAGCTGGCAAAAAGCAAGTTGCTTGTGTAGGCACCTGAGTATGGATGTAAAAGCTCATCTTTAGGACCTAATTAAGAAAAAAACTAAAAAAATTATTTGATTCCAATTATGCCGCATTGGATTATTGTGAAGTTTTTGGTTGTTTGGTTTTTTACTTTCTTTGTTTCAATATTAAATAATTTCTTGCTTTGCTTTATGTCTAGGCAATGGGCGATGAGTTTTGATGTGAGAATTCTATCTATTTCTTTCTCTGTCTAGTTTAAGAAAAAAAAAAATTCTCTAGACTCCATGACTGTAAAGAGGAGCCATTAAAAAGAACTATTGGAAAGACAATTGAAGTCCAAAAATCCATGGAAACAGAAGCAAATTAAAAAATACCATGGAAAATATGATTCTAAACATATCTCGTAATTCTAGGAGTGGAAATTACTCTTAATTTCTTGACATTTGTCCTTATTCACACTGTGCTAGGCAAGTTTTTTCACCTTTCCATATCTAACTTCTCTGCTGTATGTTGTAGGTGGAATAACAGTATTTACTCATCTCTGAGAGTATTAAGAGATTAAATTTAATAATGCCTGTGAAACACGTGATTAATCATAGATGGAAATAATACAGAAGCATGGATTATTATCATTATTAATTAAAAGAATCTCCTGAGACTGCAATTATTATGGTCAGGTGATTTATTTTCTAAGAGTATACTGTACTGTTACTTTTAAAAGGATTTTTGAGCACCCTTGGAAGAAAACACAGCTATATTGTTAGCAAAGTTGGATTTATAATCTTATTAAAATTTTCAGGTTTTTAAAAGACTCATTATTTCATCAGTTGAATTGATGAGTGATTGTTATGCAAATCCTCTTGCATTTCTTTATGGGTAACCTTTGGACTGGCATTTTAACTAAATATTATGTAAGATTTTTGATAAGACACAATAGAATACTAACAGAAGAAATGACAGCAGTTATTGCATATGTAAAATGTCCTCTGGAGTTAGAATGTTTTTAAAAATGACAGGTTGAATACTTTGACAATAAAAACATTCAGTGATCCCTTCTCTAGTTCTCAAATACACCATTAGACTAAAAGTGCTCAGTTTTCCAAGCTGATTGCATTTTTTAATTAGAAGTGAATGTGCTGTTCTATGACAAATGCAGTACTTTCTAAATAATACAAAACAAAACCACATTTTATCACCATCAACATTATCATTGTGCAGTAAAACATAATATTTGGAATGATCACCTACTAAGTGAAGTATCCTTTTTCTTAGTTAAAAATTGCAAAGCAAGGAAAAATCACTTCTTACCCTAGTGCAGCAAACCATTACTTTTTTGCTGCTAGTTTCAGTGCAGTAAACTTTTACATCTCTTCAGTATTCTAGAGCATCTCACCACCTGCAGTTGCATTCAGGAGTTTCACGAAATAGAGAAGGATTGGTGAAAAACTGTGCAGAGCCTCATCTTCTGACTTTGGCCTGGATCTGCTGAACTTCACCACTGAACAGAGAAAAAAAGGAAAGCTAAATATTGGACCAGGAATCTCTGAGATGAGATGGGAGATAGTTTGAAGATCAACATGTTTTAGACAGACTCCTTTCCTAAAAGCTCAACAGAACCTCAAACCTATCTGCCTGTAAGAGATACTTGGCAAGAAGATGACTAGTATTCCCATTGTTGAAGCATCCATTCCGTGCAGGTAGCCTGGTGAGCAGCTGCAGTGTGAGCTGCAGGTTGAGCTCTCCAGGGCCAGGATCCCCAGCCTGAGCCAAGGGGCTGTGAACTGCCCTCCCTTTGCATAACAAAGGGCACAGGGAGCTGTAGACCAGCCAAGTGACTGGACACTGGGAGACACAGCAGGAGCTGAGGATCCCAGACTTCTGCCCCTAAGGCTGTGATAGTAAAAACCCCAGGAGTTCCTTTGTCCTGGGTCCCTCCTTGGAGGCACCAGCTCCAGCTGTTATTTTATTGTCTAGTTATTTGCACTACGATTAAATTATTTCAAGTATTTGGGTGTCTGAGACTCTGCTGTGGGAAACCTGGGTTTGAGCCAATAAGGGAACCTGGTGTGACTGTGTGAGTATGTGGTGTGTAGCTGTGAAGGGTCCTTGGTCCCAGCTCAGATGGTGCAAGAGTGACTCACAGTGTGGGTTTTGGGTGCTCAGACAGGGAAATTTCCTTAACATCACTGAGTTGGGGCTCAGCACAGTAAGACAAGTCCCCACATTCCTAAAAACAATTTATTTTCATGGCACTCAAAATGATAGAAAAGTTTAGATCGTTTTATTTGCCCTCTGTTTTCAAAGAAATCCTATTTTTTATTCCTCACGGTCCCTTTTTTCAAACTTGTTTTCATGATCATGAGAATTTCAGAGTTTTATTTTACAGTAAATAAAGAAGTTAAAAATTACAGACTCTTATGATTGCGTGATTCCAAAACCTGAGCATTTATGAAACATGTCAAATATTATAAAACTTGAAAAAAAGTGCCCCAGACTGACAACATTATCTGGTTATTTTGGTTCTCAGCATGCTTTTCCACATTATAATAATTGATCCACTTTTGTTATCACAATTGATTTATTCAGTTGATGTGTTCAGCTTGTTTGTTTTTAAATGAAAATAAAAATATTATGCTTTGCATCTTACTTTTCTACTGTACATAAGTAAAATATTTTCTGTTTTCTCTGTTGCCTATTGACAATTTGAACTGTTCTTTCTGAGATAATGAAGTCTAAGACAACTTAAATCCTTGAAGGCATTGTGTCAGACTACTTGAATCATGTCATCCAGGATGTGAAATCTGTTCTTGCTGGCATGCCAACAAGAAAATTAAAGAATGAAAGACAATTACAAGAGTGAAATTATGTTAGACTAGTTGACTTTCTAAAACAAGGCCTTTTTGATACTTTCTGGGAAACTCTTCAAGAAAAACTTATCTGTATGCATTGAGATATTTACAAGTCAACCAGCCTATCCTATTGACCCTTTCATTCTTGGATAATAAAGATTTTTGTTATGGTTTAGGAATGGTATTCTCCGATTTAGTGCTCCCACTGAAACCATGCACTGCTAGCTCACTCCCACCCTCCTTCCTTTGCAGAGGGCTGGGCAGGAGAATTGGACACAGGAAAGGTAAAGGTCATGGGTTGAGACAAGAACAGTTTAATGGAATCAGCAATGAGTTAAGAAAAGAAAGAGTAACAGCAACAGTGCTAATGACAGAGGTTACAAGAAAGAAGCAAATGATTCACATGGAAACAGCAAAACCCAACTGCTCCATCCACGATGCTATACCTAGCTGGAAGAGACCTGGAAGGGATTGCTTCTCCTCACTCCTGGCAATGATGTGAGCTGGTATAGAATAATCTCCAGCCCCTAGCCATGGCCCCTCCTGCAAGAACAAGGACAATTTGCTAATAGGCTTATATGGCATTACATTTGAAATCATTATGAGGAAAAGTTTCCACATATCTATTACATGGTTAACTGTGATTAAACTAGAGAATCCAGTGTAATCAGTGCTTTCAAGAAAGACTATAGCTTTTTAAGATACAAATTTCCTGAGAATAAGCTTATTTAATCACAGAAAAACCATGTATTGCCAGCTCTTAGGTAGATGAACAGATAGGTTCTGTGATTCTTACTACCTCAGAAGTTTTCCCACTTTCCCATCAAAATCTCTGAAACAGTAGATTCTTCGAAACAGCCTAGAGTGCCGTGGGATGAATTCCTCTAAGCAACACAGAAAGAGAACTAAATCAGATTGCAAGAAAGAGTTTAGGAATTTCATAGCAAGTATAGTGTGTATTATGGAGCTGCAAAGTGGTATTTTGTGTTTAGTTTAAATTATGGTACTCCATTAGGACAGTTTCATTATGTCCGTAAACAATTTAGTTTAAGAAGAAGAAACGGAATGGTGGCATGTGGAATAAAACCTAAACCTGTCATTCCACACCTCATGCTCATATAGCGCATGTTATTTGGAAGGCACATTGAGTATGTTGTAAGGATGGTTAGATTCGAACACTTAATAAATCACGTTTTTTAAATTAAGAAACTTTTATTTTTCATTATAATATGCTCCTGCACTTTCAAATATTTCCTTTTTCCTCCCTCAGGTTGCTTCAGTTCACTTGACTTTAAATTTTAATTTCTTAGTACTTGCTTGATCATGCAGAATAGTCTGCTCCAAACCAAACCTCTATTGATGATCCCTTATGTCATGTCTACTGTCCATTAAAATGATCATTTACCCCCATGCTTAAAAGCAACACATCCATCACAATAATTTTGCGCTGGGCGATGTGTCACAAAAATGCCAGAATAAAGCATCTTTGAAAAGGCAATACGAAAAGAAGGTTGTAACGCAAAACTGCAACAACTTTGTGCATAACAGAGAAATTTTCTTTCCGTTTCTGAATATTTGGAAATGTCAAATCACACTTACTGTACCACCTGCACAGACATACATCAGTCAATGGCAAAAGAACTTTCAGTTTCCTTCTCATCTCTTAGTGCACTTGTTTGCCTCTGCCCTGCAGAGAGGTATCACCATGCTGCTTAAGGAGGTCACTCATCTTGGTTTTATTATTTTCTTCCTTATGAAACTTTCTATTGTAATTTTATGGAGGCTTCTAATATGCTGCAATAGGATGAAGAATTCTAATATTGTGGGGAACTAATACACTTATGAGGCAAACGTTTCAGTTTACACTTTGCAGAATTACTGGGTTTTGACTTTCTAAAGACATAGCTGAGCATTAGTCATACAAATTATTTTGAGCTGTTTAAGAAAATTATTTTATTTTTAAAAATTCAGAAATATTTCCTTTGTATCTTCATAAATAAAATCAAGTAAGACTATTAAAAAAATTAAATTATATTTTAGGTCTGTAACAAAGTCTTTTTTTTAAATTTAGAGTCTTAATTTTATTTTTTTTAAATAAAGTAAGTCATTAAAACTATTGCCTTTCAGTTTAAATTCCTGTTTGTGTTAAATATATCCTCTAGGGAAGAGGAAAAAAAAATTCAAAATTCAGGGCTGCCAGATTCTTTCTTTTTTCTTCTAAAGAAAACAATGTCTGATGCAAATATGACTCAAGAAGCACAGAGATAATGTATTTATGTCTAATCTGATCAAGGTATAGAGACTGTCAGCAACCTCTAGACCATGAGAAGTAACCATCTTTCCCTCAACTGGAAAAAAACAGAAGCGACTTCTGCAAGACCCATGTTCTCTGAAGTAAGTAATCTTGCTTGGGTAAATTAAAGTTAGCTGAACATAAAGAAAATACATTTTTTCAAAAGTGGGCTAGATAAAAGATGAAGTATATTTTCAGTTCTTTATTTTCCTCGTCTTCATGCTAATTAGAAGAAAGAACCAAACAACTTAGGTTTTTATAGGGAAAATATCTACTTTTTATTACTCTAAATGTTAAAACCATTAATTGAATGAACCTCTCAAGCCCAGTGATTTTTGTTGTATAGAGCTGTCAGGGTGATATTTAAAATGAGTGAATATGGTCAGTGTATTAAAAAAAATCAGGCATTTTAAGTAGCAATGTGGAAAGAATAAAGGCCAATCTTTTAGATATAATTGCACTTGAAAGAATGCTAATTAAGTTAAGAATTGTAACTCCAGTGCTTATTGCGTATTTCTAGATCTGAAAATATAAGTAGATGGTGGTGGTGGGGAAACTGCATTCTTTGACAATGACACCAGGGAATGAAATGTGCATATATTGTACATTAGAATAAACTAACTGTGATGTTAACTTTCTTTTCATATTTCTTGAGAGAAACATATGTGGGTGGAACAAAAATGTACTTTTTTACAATCTTTTTCCTTCCTGGATTACGTGAAGAGTTGAGAGAGGTTGCAGCTTTTCATCAAATGGCTGCATAACTCCATTCTTTACCTCTCAATGTTCCTTCCTACATGGAGGGACTTACTGAGATGTTGCAGTGCTTGTACAATGTAGCTGCCTTAACTCAGGCAATCTCCAATTTTTTTAATCTCAATGTCCTCTTGGAGCCCTTGTGTCCTCTTATATAGAAATATACAAGTAACCAACCAAAGATAAATAGTGGTGATAATAAAAAAAGAAATGCTGTTTATAAGGAGGAGACTGATGTGTCAGCTACTGATGCATAGGCTAAAATATTTATGCAGCCCTTTCAGAAGCTGGTAGAGTGTGGAGGATAAACCTCTCTCTTACCCACAAACATATTCCTTGTCCCAGTAAATATGTCTGTATCACTGGCAACATCTAATAATCTACCAGATATTTCAAAATTAGCATTTCAGAATAATTAATCTTGTTGATAATCCACAATTCTTTCCACTGAAATGGTGAGAATTTAATTGATAGCTTGTGGTTTCCTTGCTCTGTATTCCATAACATAATTCATCTCTTGGCCCCTTGGAACACATATCTCCTAGTCGGCATTCTTATTAGGAATGACTAAATATCACCTCTGCTTCATACCTATTTATGCTACTACCAGGTGACCTGTTTAACACAGTTGTAAATAAGAAAGGTTCGTAGCTATAAAACTGCAGGGCAAATCCTCAAGGACAGCATTAGCTTTGACAAACTGGCAAAATACTTAAAAACCTTGAAAAACTGTGTTTGGAAATCCATAAAAATGAAGTTTTCAGCCTTAGTGTTATTCTAAAAATATATTTTCCTTTTTTACAGCATGAATTCTTTTCCCATTGTATTCCTCTGTACTCTTTAAAGTGACATTTAGCTAATGTAGCAAGAAGTCACAGCTGTTGGGGCGGGCTGTGAGACCACAGCCCACAATGTTTTAAACATAAAAACTGAAGACTGAGGATAAGGACTGCTCTGCTGGGTCACCAGGTATTTTTCTTGGAATGTTCCAGAGAATCACTTCCTTGATGACTAGAGATTTTTTTCCCTTATTTCTAGCATAAATTTATTCTTAGTTAGTGCTTACACATTTATTTTCATGCCAACAATATGCTTTGTCTTCTATAGCTCTTTTTCCCCCTAAGTGGTTACCCAATGATGTATTTAAAAAAGCAGTCATAGCCCCTCTCAGTCTACATTTTGCTGAAAAAGATTTTAAAAAGTAAATGAAACAGACTCTTCAGGCCTCATAAGGTTTTTCATTATTTTGATGAAGAATGTTAACTATCTTTGTTTCTGTATGCTATTTTTTTTCTTAAATATATGCAAATGAATTGTCATCTTTAAAAGCAGTTGGAATAAAGAGTTGGATAAGGAGTTGTCTGTTTTCGTAAACTTTTCCACATTGATGAAACTATACAATTAGCCACTGGGATAAAGACTATAACATGACAAGGAGTATTTTCAGGGAGAGTTATGAGTACACAAACACATACTGTGCATGAAAAACAATTGCCACAGAATTGGAATTTAAAAAATATTTAAATTTCAAATATGCAGTAAAAATTGTGCACCTTTAATGGGTAAAATATACAATTGCTTCTGCAGTTCTGATTATTATTATTTAACATGATCCATATTTCACCAGACCAATTGTTTGATTCTGAAACAATAAGAAAATAAAAAAGAAAATGTATAACAGCATATTTTGCTAATATAAATTCTACATGAATTTCATACATGAAATACATGTTCTCACAAGGTTTTCTAAAAAGTTTAGGGCCAAAAATGCACTGATACATCATGCTATCCTCCATATAGTGTTAAAAGTATACACAATGTTACATATTATTTTTAATAATCTCTCTCTTGTCGCAATAGTTTAACATTAGATTTTAACCTATTGTGAATTATAATTGATTTTTCAAACCAGCGTCCAGAGTTAAAGGCAATAATAAGAGACTCCTAGCTACAGAGTTGTCAAAGGGTGAGAGCAGTACAGTATAATATTAATCTATGATTTTGAGAGATGCTCCAGTCTCTTACTTATGTTAGTGGACTTTTGCTGGAGACTCTCCAGTAACTTCATCTCTCTCTTATACTTGGGAATCCAGAACCAGACACAGGATTCCAGATATGACACAGTAGTTCAGATGTGAAGATAAAAATATTTTACATGTGACAAGCAATTTTACTACAAGATTTGCATGTCATAATATCTTAATTTTTATAACTTTTGTATTGTGTTACAAAAATCCTTTTGGTTACCAGTACTTTTACATGTAGAAGTAAAACAGTAGAGCTCAGAGTATTAATCAGACAATCTTAGGTTGTCTATCAAGATACACATATGAAGCTAGGAAGATGGAGGCGAGAAATTTAGGAAAGACATTAGTTTTTTATAGATAGAGACATATCTCCTAGTCTGGCTCACAAAGCTTTTTGGCATGGTGGTTTTTTTTTGGTTTTTGGGTTTTTTTCTGTTGTTGAGCTGTTAAACCATGGTCAAAGATTGAAGCTTAATATAAGGAGAAGCTTCATCAGCTATTTGTTTCCTGCAGGTGGTTGGGATGGCTTAGACTGAAGATTGTCAGACCATGTGATTCAGGCCATAACAAAGAGAGAAGCATGCCATGGCTTAAGGACAAAAGCAAGTGAGGATATGAATTATGCATATGACAAACACAAAAAAGAAGAATGTTTGTAAATCTGGATCACTGATTTAATCGTAGAAATTACAATATAACTAAAATTGTATTTGAATAGTTACCAGTACTGTTTCCAGCTGGCGTAACTCGTTTTTGAAACTCATTATAAATCTTTAGATGCATATGTTTAAAGGTTTGCCTTGTCAAAAGGAAACACAATTAACCACTTATCTTTTTAAATAGAAATATAAGACATGAAAATCCTCTGTGTGTCAGTGAAATCAGTTTTGTTATTTTAAACATTCCCTAGTGAAAATGGTGTTTAAAGAGTTGCCTGAGTAGTTAACAGGAAACTTGTCTTGCTTCCTCAAATCCTGTTTTGAAAACTCCTATTTTTTCCTTTGAGAAAATAATTAATTTTGTTTGCAGTGCTATTAATTTGTTTTTGCAGTACAGGAAAATGTAAAGATAGCAGTTTGAGTTCACAGCAGATGTAAATTCTGCTTGCTTTAGGAGTCTCCATGAAAGCTATGAATCAGGAAACCTCTGCAACATGTATCTTCAGAGTCAACAGATCCTGAGCCAGCCCTTTATACAGCTCTCTCTGTAATGATAGTTTTTTTTAATTCTTAGAAATAATCTGTAATGCAGGCTCAACATTTATTTTCAAAAGAGAATTGTGGGGTAGTTGAGAACCGGAGTTTTAGCCTTCCCTTTTTTCATGCTGTTGTAAGATACACTGGTCTGCCATCAATACCAAATGGATTCAAAAGGATTTTCCACAGTTGTGACAGTGACTTCATTACACATTCATTGTAACAACATGCACACCATAAACAATTCATGCACACACACAGAGAAAGAGATATATGCATCTGTGTCTGTGTGTGTAAAGATACCTTCCAAAAATTCCCCTTGGGTTCAATGAAATATTCACATCAAATCCCTTAGTGTTTCTCAGCAGGCAGGGGTTGCACCTTGAGTAGAGTGTGGGGGGTGGGTATCAGCCTAGGCCTCATCATCAATAATGGTCTTCCAAGCATTGCAAACTTGAGCGTTTTCAAGCTGTGAGAATTGCCCCACTTGGAGAGAGATGTTGGCACAGCCCATTGCAGTCCAGGAGAGCTCAAAGGGCCTCACTTAGGACTGCTGTTTATTGCGTTGCAAGATGATTGCCTGTAGTCATCAGCTTCATCCTGGCTCTATCTCAAGTCAATAATTACCGAAATTGCTCAAAAGTCAATAACAATGGCACCATTTCACTCTAGTAAGATTAATTTTTCCAGAGAGTCTCATAACAATGGTACTGTTTCACTTGGGCAATGATTCAGGAAAATGATTTCCCAAGGCTAATGAGGATAGCTATGTATCCTTTGCTCCCCACTAGTCACGCACCTTATATTCATGAACAGCCTGAAACTGCTCCCACCTTTACCATCCAAGAGCTTCTGATATGAGCAAGAGACACTTCACCCCTCAGCTCATTGGGTCAAAGCTTATCAGGAGCTCCTGAGATCACAGAGCAGGCACAAAAGCAGATCCACCACCACACCTTGTTAAACTGCATTTAAGTAACTATAATTAATGTATTAGTTAAGAATCTATTTTGAAGGAAATATATTTATGTACCTTTGCTGAAAATTTCTCTCAAAATAACTAAGATTTTTATTTGTAAGTAAGGCAAGTCTTTATTTCAGCAAGTGGCCTTTGAGGGACAAGAAAGAAAAGAAGCTGGATTGTCTGACTGACAATATTATCTATGTCCAAAAGGCATATATCTGAAGGAGAGAAATCCTGACAGCTGAATAAATTGCTTCTACAATGCTTCGACCTGGAATTTTCTTCAAACCCTCCATTAGGACCATCAGAGGCATATGTGCAAGACCTTTTCCTTTTTTTGAGGTTCTCAGTGCAGCAGTGGCCCTTCCTGGCATGGATCAGAGCCTGCTCCGTGGCACAGGATGCCAGTTCAGCCCAGCCAGGGCCCTCATCCCAGCCCAACCATGTCTCAGGCCTGTCTGCCCCTGGCCCTGTCCTTGGGCAGGTTGATCTCCTGCATTGATTATGGCTTATTGCCATCCTTCCCAGTTCTTGCGGATCCCTCTGGGGCCAGCTGTGTCCTGTGCCTGCCTGCCTCCAGCTGTGGGACCATGTCTGTGCCTGAGGGGACAGCCCAGCTGCCTCATGGCTGCCCACCCTAGAGAGCAGCCCTTCTGCTGCTCCTCATGTCCTGTCCAGCTACTCTGCCTGCATAATCCCAAATCTTGGGCATCTCTGAGGCAAAAAGCTTTTTCTCACTGCTGTTAGTTCACCTTGCGGAACTGAATTCCTAAACTGTTCCTTCTAAGAGCAGGGGTGTACCTATGCAGCCATTAGGAAAGGGAACTACTGCTTCTCAACCAGCATGATTGAGAAACTAATCCCATGCTCTTGCACACAAAGACATTTGGGAATCTTAGAATTAGACCTTCCTGTTTCTTGTGGGTTTGGCTGTGCAGTAGTACAAATGCCAGGAGTCTACAGAGAGCACAATGCAGAAGGCAGCCTTGTATTGCAAAGTACTCACAACTAATCAGATTTTAATTAGGCTGCTTGAACAGCAGCAAGGTGCAGTGTCTGGCCCAGCGCCCCGTGGGTTGTTGCTGCAATGATACTTGGGTGAGATTGAAAGGCTGTGATGTTCTGCAGTTTGGGTGAGCAAGTGGCCCCTGTGCTGCAGCCAGACCTGCTCCTCCCACCCCCTCAGCCCCCAACATCACCAGCACTGTCGGGCAGTAAATGTCCATCCATCTTAATGGAACTGAATCATCTGCAAAAAAACAATCACAAATGAATAAATAAAATCCAGATTCATTGGGAAGCAAAGAGAGATATGAGGGCATTTTGTGGGGAGGAAGAGGATAAATTTTGAAAGAAATGAACTTCCTTTGGACTTTCCCTTCTGAGGGAAATGCCCTTGAAGCTGCCATGCTTATGCAGGGCCAGCATTCGCTGTCTGTCTCTTGTACTGGGCTTTCCTTCCTGCTCTGGGGGAGAAAGGTCTGATTCTGGGATGTTGATGCTAGAGTAGGTCTCATATGGCACATTAACATGTTTGCTGAAGCGAATAGTGGGGAATTTACCACATTTTACAAATGGAAGTTCTTACACACTTTAGACATGTTTGGGGAGCAGTGCCCCTTATAAACTTCAAATTCAGTTTAAAAGGGTTATATCCTGATGGATATGAGCTTCATGAATGATGTGGTCAAAACATATGGTCCTAAAGCTTATATTTTCTTTGAATTGAAGTTTAGGTCTTGAGGCAACTGACAATTTCTACTAGAATATTTTGTATTTCTAGTAACCATTTTACCTCAGTTACAGGATGCTCAGGAAACCTAGGAAATGTTTTCCGTGTGTCTGGAAAATATTCCCATGTGTCTTTAGATATGTAATTAATTTCACTGCGCATAATTCTTTCAATTATAAAAGGAAAATACTTTTGTATTTTTTGTGTCTGAAAAATTTGACTATTTTTTAGGTATAATACTATGTGGAAGGAATCAAACACACAAAATAAAAAGGAAGTTAGGAACCATAATCCAGAAAAATGTGCAAGAAACTGGTATGAAAATAAATTCTGTGAAGCGATTATTTTGAATGTGAATCAAATTTTTACATAATGAAGATTCACTGGTAAAAGCACAAGGGACACAAACGTTGTTTATACCTGTATAGTGCAAACTCCAGTAGTTTTGTTCATCTGAAGCTCTCTTCTGATGTGGCAGGCTCCGGGGGGGCGGCAGGAGCCTGCTCCACCCCCAGAACCGGGTCCCTGGTCTGCGTAACTCCACCGGATCCGGGGCAGGTGGGCCCCAGGGTCCGCTTGGCATGGCGTGAGTCTCCCAACCACAGAAATTCAGAGGGAAATATAATGGGAAGAAGAAACGACCTGGAATCCATCTCTGTTCTGCCAGGGAGGTTTATTTGGGGTAAGGAAAGAGGGTTACAGGGGAAGGAGGCAGGAAGGGAAGCGAGGGATGGGAACAGGGCCAGCAGCTCAGAGATGAAGACCTCTCTCTGGCACAGACGCTGGCTTATAAAGGGAAAGGAAGGGGAGGGACTTTCTCCCCTAGAGCCAGTCCCAGGGAGTCTGAAGGGAGAACTGGCAGGGGGAGCACACCAATAGGTTTCAGGTACAGCAGAGTGCGTATTTCAAAATGAACCAATAGCATACAGAGCAGGGAAACAAAGGAAGCACATGGAATCGTAAAAAACCACATTGCTACACTCTTCCCCCAGCCAATGTATAAAGAGCAGACCTATTTTTCACATAGAAATCAGTGAAACTGTGAAAAACTTGACAAATTCTGCCCTCATATAGAATTAGTTTTTGAAAGTCTAACCTGCACAATTAGAAGTAAATGTTAGCCAGAACTGGGAAAAATCCTGCACATTCTGATTATCTGTAATGATCTGTGACTTCAGGTCTTTAGAATAAGAAATCGGGTCATAACTGAAAATTGAACTGGGACTTTCATTAAATATATGATATCTATTGATTTGTATTGGCTTCCATTTTAAGAAAATTATATATACTTTTTCATTAAGAAAAGGGCATAAAATATGCCTTAAATAAATGTCTTAATCATCTGTCTTACTTTTTAATTTTGCTCAAGATGATCTAAATCATTAATCAAAACTAATATTGCACAATACAGTTTATACTTTAAAAAACCCCATATTTTTACCATTAAGAAGGACAAGTACCCCCTCCTTTTCTCTTTTAAATGCTCTGCTATTTTATCCTCATTAATGGGTTATGTATTAAAGGGGTAAAGCCCAAATCAATACATAAAGCAGTTATTTAACTCAACATAAATGATGTAATTCTACCTAAACTAGAGTATCTAAATGGTATTTTAAGAGGCTGTTCAGCCAAATGGAATACTGGTTCTTCCACTCATGTCATTCTTATGTTGAAATAAATTGCCCATATTTGAAAAACAAGGTGAATTGCTCAAAAAGCTGTTTTATAAAACATTTCATGAATAATTATAAACTGTAGTGATAATTTCAAATGTTCATTTCCTTACATTTTTTAACAGAAGTCAGTGTGCAGGATCAACTTAATAGAACTAGTTTATTATATCCCTGCAGTTCTGTTATATCTTCATAAAAAAATTATAAAGCACATAAAACTATTAGTCAGCATTGTTTTGTCATGTTAAAAGGAGCATAAAACTGCTGAGATTTTGTAGAATCATAGTTGTGAATTAATTTTAGTGATCCAGGGAAATGCATACAGTACAAATTGATACCAATTAAAAAATAATTCTAAGACAATCTTTTACAATTGATTATAACTTGTGATTCAATTGAAGGATGAGGTAAGCACATTTCTACAAAATCTAACACTTATACCTTGGTCAGGGACCTATTTGTGTGTGGGTTAAACAGGAGCAAATTTGTCTAAAATGGTATTTAATATATAGGAAAAACTGGACAATGGCTGAATATGCTGAAAATGTACTCACCCTTCTTTGAAACTAGACTTCTGGATGTGTAGGTGTCTTAGTTGCTTTGTAAATTTGTTATAAATGCCCAGCTCAAACCTAAACCTGATTAGGTTGCCAAAACAAAGGGACGCATAAAACACTTTATGTGGGAAAAATAAAGATCCATCTTTCATAACATAATCTTTTGGAACCAGGATGCTGATGACTAGTTTTATACCCTTTTCCTTTAGACTGGTCATTTACCTAAAAAAATCCAGTGGGGCAGTGGAGGGTGAAAAGAGATCATCAGAGGAAGGGGTAGACACTAGTTTTGTTTGTATTGTTTTAACTTTGTGTAATTTAAACTATCAATGTTAGTATTGTAACAAGGAAATGAAAAATTCTTCAATTAGAGTACAATGATTTGCATATACAGTGTGCTCGTTATGTTGATGGCAAGACTGCTTGCAATGTAGTGGTGATTCAAGCAGCCTGTTCTGTAGTTTGGATGTGAGAGGTTGGTGATGCTGTCATACTTTTCCAGTTAGCAAAAAGCAAGGATAGGAGCACTCCGTTGATCCCTTTTTGCCAGTTTGCCAAGTGGGGCTGGAACATGCCGCTCAGCCCAGGAAAAAGATGCATTTAGTCTGTGGGTGGCAGTTGGGAAGGAGAAGTCTGATCTCCATCCCCAGGTTTTATTTTATATATTTGATTTTCCCAGTAGTCAATAGGTAAGATCAGAGTTTGCAAGGATTTTATGGGCTTTTTTTCAGAGTTCTACTTTTCTAAATTCCAAATGTTTGCATTAAGTACTCTACTAAATATTTTAATGCTATAAACATGTTTGGAAATCATCCATGGAGCTTATTTGTTATTTAAAGCTTTGGAGAAAAGTAGTTATTTACAGCTTTTAGTCCATTTCTGTTAATTCACTTCATTCTGTCTTAACCACATATGTCCTTGACCATCTGTAATGCAGCAATAGCTGCCGGTAAAATCATGGCATCTTTTATTTCAAAAATATCAGAAACTTTTTAAAGGGGCAGTAGACTAAGCACAATCTGTTACAGATTCACACTTAAGACTCCCTTCTGCATATGAAGTCTATACCAACATTTATATTTGAAAAGAAGAGGAGAGTAATATTCTTAGGAAGATATAAATGTAAATCGGAGAATTATATTAAAATGTAGGGGTTTTTTTTACTCTCAGTAAACAATATTTTTATACTGCAGGAATAATTTACCAACTAGACTGAACAAATGAAGGCAATGTCCTGAATAACATAATTCTTACAGTTGAGCATCAGCATCAAAGCAGGGCATTTGAAGACATAAATGGAAAAGGTAATGACATTATCCTTGAATCTTCATAACTTTCCTAAAGGTGAATGTATTAAATAAGAACTGCTGAAGTGTTGTTGGCACTGCTTTATGCATCCCATCTGTTAGTCGTAATATTACATCAGCTAATTAATGCGTGTTACCTTGCATGTGAAACAATATGTACTCTGTTGATTGTAGAGTAAATCCTAAAGTGGTTCTCAATGGAGCAATTATTTGGATTTTTTTGGTCAGAAATTTAGGCATTTTTCCTAATGAAAAAATCTGTTTTCATAAAAATTTTCAAGGTTTAAAATTCTGTACTTTTTTTTAATCCTGGGCAGAAATAATTTGTCTTATATCATCCTTTTTTGCTTTGTAGAATGAATTATCTTAATTTTTTTTTTAAATTGTTATGCCGTTTTGTCTTTGTTTTCATGTGCAGTACATTTGATCTAGCTGACATGTCATAGTATAAATTGTCAAAAATTGTATTATGACATGACAGTAGCAATGGTGCACAACTAATTAAATTCAATAAAGTCTGTCATTTTTGCTTTTATTTTTTTAATCATGAAGGACAGCTGCTACCTAGTACTGAAAAAAATCTTCTTGACAGAAACTGCTAATCTTTGTGTTTGCAGTGGTGCTGTTGACACTCCTGAAGAACAGGATGTCATCTGGAGGGACCTGGACAAGCTCAAGAAGTGGGCCTATGGGAATCTCATGAAGTTTAAAAGGCCAAGTGCAAGGTGCTGCACCTCGGTTGGGACAACACGGGCTGGGGGATGAACGGATGGAAAGCAGCCCTGCCGAGAAGGACTTGGGGGTGCTGGTGGATAAGAAGGCCGTGGATGTGAGCAGGCAATGTGTGCTTGTAGCCCAGAAAGCCAAACATGTCCTGGGCTGCATCAAAATTGGTGTGGCCAATAGGGCGAGAGAGATGATTCTGCCCCTCTTTTCTGATCCCACTTGGAGTGCTGCATCCAGCTCTGGGGTATGCAGCAAAGGAAGGACACTGACCTGCTGGAACAAGTCCAGAGGAGAGAGCCATGAATATGATTAGAGGGATGGAGCACCTCTGATATGAAGGAAGGCAAAGAGAATTGGGATTGTTTATCTTGAAGAACTTCTTCAAACCAAAATCTTCAGGAAGAACTAATTGCAGCCTTCCAGTACTTAAAAAATGCAGGTAAGAAAGTCAGTGAGAGGGTATTTACAAGGGTATGTAGTGACAGGACATGGGTTTAAACTGAAAGAGAGTAAGTTTAGATTAGATACTATGAAGAAATTCTTTATTGTGAGGGAGGTGAAGCACTGGAACATGTTGCCCAGAGAAGTTGTGGATATCCAATCCTGGAAGTGTCCAATGCCAAGCTGGATGAGGCTTTGAGCAACCTGGTCTAGTGGAAGTTGCTCCTGACCATGGCAGGAGGGTTGGAACTAGATATTCTTTGGGGTCCCATTCAGCCCAAGCCATTCAGTATTTTTCTAAGTTCTTCTGATTATCTTGGAGTAAGTTTGAGGTGAATATTTTATGTCCCTTGTAGCAATTAAGAAAAGTCTATTTAGTTCCTAAGGTAGCAAGGTTGATCATCATTGGTGTAAAATTGTATTTATATTAGATGTGCTGCTCAGATGAAGTATCCTTATATTTTGCCAAGAGGAAAGAAATATGAAAATAAGAAAGTTTCAAACATGAAAATTTCAAGCTCTTTCTGTCAAATCTTACCTTCTTGGGTAACAGTTGAGCCCCAAGGTAGTTCACATTTTTTTAAACAATGACTTTGCTAGACACTAAAAACCTGTGCAACTGCATCCAGGTCTTTTTGGAAAGCCATTTACTTCACCTTGCTTCTTGTATGGATCTAGTGAATAAAATAATGTTTGATTCATTAATTGTTTATATGAAACTGTTGTTAACATATTAAAATATATGGATTCCATATCTAGCAATAATAATTGAATAATTGAAGCTATAAAATATCCCAATATGTCATTTTCTCAGCTAGTTGTGTGTTTGGATAGTACAGTTTAATTACTTGTGATCTGACTCATTACTGCTTGCTTTCTTACAGGCTTACGTTACTTTTTTTAAGTAATATCAAATGAGGATTTTTCCATTTGATAGAACCAAATCCAATCTTCCCCTTGCTATTTTGAAAGCAATTAATATTTCTGACTATTGACAATATGTCTTGTTATTGCCATTTGTATAAAAACAAGTAAGCATATATAACTCACAAATTTAGAATTTTTCTGGTTTTCCAGTTTAACTGCAGATGGCAACTAAGTGTGACATAGCCCTCTGCCAAGGGAATGGGGGAGAGAATTGAAAGGGCGAAGATGCAAAAAACTTGTGGGGTGAGAAAAAGACAGTTTAATAGGTAAAGCAAAAACCATGTATGCAAACATAGCAAAATAAGGAATTCATTCACTGTTTTCAGGCAGATATTTAGTCATCTCCAGGAAAATGATAACTTTTGAAATGAAAAATGCCACATCTCTAAATGTTGTGAGACATGTAATGTTGTGTCCTCCCCATCTCTTCTCCTTTTTTCCCTTCACTTTTTTTACTGAACATGATATCATGTGGTCTGGAACATCCCTTTGGTTAGTGGGGGACAGCAGTCCCAGCTATATCCAGTCTCAATTTCTTGTGCATCCCCAGCCTCCTCAGTGGTAAGGTGGTGTGAGGAGAGAAAAGGCCTTGATTCTGTGTATACACTGCTCAGCAATAGTTAAACATCCCTGCTTTATCAACATAAGTCACACATTTGTGCTTTTTCAGCACAAATCCAAAACATACTCCCATTCTAGCTACTGTGAATAAAACTTGCTCTCTCCCAGCCAAAACTAGTACGTTCAGATAAAAATGTTAGATATTTTTGCCGCTATTACAAGAAATATCATAATCAGTTTTGTAGATATAGACTTTTCATAGAATCACAGAATAATGATCTACCAAAAAAGCCTTTACATCTGTAAATCATGGTGACTAAGGTTATGTGAGGCTTTTGGCAGTTAAAAGAAAAAAGGGGTGCTAGTGATGGAATACTTCAGATACTTAAGTAGACCCAGGATTTCATGTCATTCTAGATATTGAGTGAAATGGGAGTATTGGCCCACTTTTCTGTCATCTATATATGATGAACATATTTATCAATTTGTAGAGTTGGTGAGAACATGTCTATACTGGCGCAATATACAGTCATCTGTGTAATAATGCCTTAAAGTCTCTGTGTCTGCCAGTGATCCTGTCTTCTAAATTAACTTTCTCCATCGTACCTGTAATGGCTTTAGCTGTTGCTTTTTTGTCTGAAAAGAATGGGAAAACAGATAATCACACTTGGAATTTGCTAGTCATCTTTTAATGAATTTATAAATTTATAAGAAGTATTTTTGTACTGTAAATTTACAGATGATCAAATCAAATTCATCCAGAGAAAGAAGATTAGTGACTCCTGGAAATTTTATTTTTTTGTAGTGATGGACTTTACTTTTTGCCTCCTACAAATCTTTCTTATTTTAAAATAAAGTTATAATAATATTTATTTTCTCTTAAAATCTTTAACAGTGGGAAAAATAGACTGCTTTCGGTCTTTCAATATAATAAAAAATATTTTTGCTTGCTTTACTAGAAAGATCTATTATTAATGATACTGGGGTTCTATTTTTGATGACTTTCCTATTTCTTATGTGTTCAGTGCAATGTCTTAAAAGAAACCTGTGTTAACTTCCTTTCATCTTACTCACGTTAATATATTTTCTGTTGAGATTTAAGTGGTAAAAGTCTACTGGTAAATAGTTTTTTTTGTTTGTTTGTTTTTACAAGAGAGTCCTTTTTTTTATATATATCTTAACACAAGTAAATTCCTTTGGTGCAATAACAATTAATAAATGCATATACCTTGATTAGGCTGAAATCCAGTGGATACACATTCACAATCTCCAATTGTGTAGAATACCTGTGAGTGTATATTGAAGAAGCAGTTAGCATTTAAGTCAGAACCCTCTGATAATCCTATAGGTTCACAGCTTCTTTCAACGTCTCTTTGTGTGCTAGCTCTAATTCCAAGTATCACTACTGTAATGTTAAGAAATAATATTTTGTACTGCTGAAGGAGTAAAAGGCTTCTATTTAAAAGCTATAATACCTCAAGGAAATAGAAAAAATATTTTGATAGTAATTGCTATTAAGCAACTGACTCTAATATTGTTTGAATTTGTATTTTCTATTTCTTGTAAACAAGACGAAATATTGCCAAACACCTAGTGTAAAAAATTGACTACTGATAATATGGGCATAGTTAAAAACAATTGACACTGAAATAAATTAAGAGCAATTTAATTAGAGAAAAGAGTGACATTCATTATTACCTGTTGAGAGGACCTTCATAACAAGTTAAAAATTATATAATTAGAGGTAACAATTGGAAAAAAACTTGAACTTACTTCTTCGTTGAATTAACTGCTTTATGTAGAAGTCTTCAGTGTAGTTCTTTGGCCTGTATGCAACACCAAAGAGAAGGCTGTGTGTTCAAAAGAAAGGTAGATGCTTGAGCATATTGGCCTGAGAAATTAGGAGTATTAAGGATTTTTAATTTATGAAAATCTTCCATTAGATGCCTGAACAAGAATATGTATCTATTTGGTTTATATTATTTTCTTTTCTATCTGAAATTGGTTTGAATTCCAGACATGGGAAATATTTCTGCTACTGAATATATCTGCCACTGAGCATATCTATGCACTATTGCATGCTGTTTGTCACCCCTGACACCTGTGAGAGACAAGAATTCATCAGGAGGCCTTCAGCAAGATTAGACAACAGAAAAAGGATATGGGAATATTATTGTTAATAATCTTGCTGAAGATGCAAGGCTTTGCCGATTTTTAACAGCAGAAATTTGGTCAGTCTTATTGAAGAGTAAGTGTAGTGTCACTGCTGATTTTTAGTATAAGTCCAGAATTTGTTCTTATCTATATCTTTTATTTCTTTCTTCTCCTTCTTCTAATTCCCTCTTAGAGTTCTGAGTAACTTAAAATTGGATAGGCTTGGAGCTTGCTAAGCCGAATGGGCTAAGTTAATGCTTTGTGATATGTTTTATGTTGATTGAATGCTGGTCTAAACTTTTGACAAAGTTCTCTGATTTTCTGAAGTTGTCAGTAAAGTCTTTTGTTATTTTGACCTCTTGAGAATATCTTGTCTGTGTTTTATCTGAGTGTCTGACTCAGAGTACAAGTAAAGCCTTTTAAGAAACTTGTCAACCAAGTTTTGGGGTCTAAAAACTCTGCACACACCCCACACTCAACAGTCAGACCAGGTTTCCTGATGGATTTGACCCCAGATTTCCCAGAGCAGAGTCTCAAACATTTGGATTGTTAAAATTCATTATGGTTAATCAGAAAAAACAACAGCTTGATCTGGGTGCCTCTGAAGACAGACCACAAGCAAAGGAATACCTGAGCTTTTATACCCTGACAGTCTAAGGGGGTGGAAGTCGGGGGTCCTGGCTCCTGCTGTGTCTCTCAGTGTCTGGTGCCCTGGCTGGGTCCCCAGGCCCTTTGTTATGCACAGGGTTGGTATCAGCCCATGGCCTCCTGCCTGCAGCTCCCACCACCCACAGCTCAATCTGTAGTCCTTGCTGTAGCTGAGCTCCGAGCTACCTGCACTGGGCTTACTCCTCAACAGTGGAAAGGAAAGTTATTTAATCCGTATATAGCACTACACCTCTTCATTCATGCTGCCCTTTTTTGAAGACTACAAATTACTTTACATTTTCAGTACATGTTCATTTCTGTAATAAGAAAGTTAGCTTTAATATTTGATTAAGTATTTATTGAAAGAGGTGGCCTGTGAATTAAAGAATATATTATTTTTAATAGAATAAAATTAGAGGAAGGTAGGAAAGCCAAATATTAAAAAGGAACCCGTCATAAAATAATGCACTGGTTTTTCTTTTAAAAGGCAATCTTCAGGGTTATCAAAGAAATTTGTTCAGCTTGTCAGCCCTTCAGTTCTGAGTCTACAAGCACAGAAAATGCAACAGGAAATTTTGTTTAATAGTATATGTTTAATTTTCGTTTAGCATAGGCATCATTATACACTAAAAAGCATACACCCAAGGGTTCCTAAGCTTCAAAGTTTACAAATCTAAGTCTAATTTTCACTTTAGAAGATGCACATAAAGGACTTTAGTCAATATAATGAGTTTCATTCTGTTTCTGTATTCAGTGTTTGATAGCCTTCTCTAGTAATTCAGTCACATATCTCATTTGCATGAAGTTTCTTTTAAATGTCAGAATTGAGATATGACCATAAGTATTCACTTTGATTAACATATTAGAGATTTTTTTTCTTGACCTTAAATGAAGATGCTTCTTCAAAATGTAACCAGATCTTTAAAATGGGTAGAAATTGAGGTGGGAAAATGCTTAACAGACATCAGAGCACGATATATTCAGGCTCAGGGCCAAAATACTTTGCTATTTCCCAACATACTCTCTTACAGAACTGGCTTTTTCATTCAAATGCAATAAAAGACGTATTTTGATACTCTTTTTATCTTTTTGAGAATATCCTTTTGAGAGTTCACATTTTAGGTCTAAAAATGTAAGTACATGTTTCATTGGCACAATATTTAATATGTGAGGCTTTTAGTTCAAATAATCTTCACTATTTTTTTGGGTTAATGGGACAGTAGGAGGTCTGCATATATATTTAAAAATTTGCAAAATTTATTTTAACACATTTTACTGTACTAAGGAGGCTGTGATGGGTAGATTAGTTAAAGATAGCACCTTTTCAAGGTGTTTCATTTGCTTCATAAAGCATATTCCACATGCAATTAAAGGATTGACATGATGCACCAAACTTGATACTAAATATCAAGTGTATTACAATAAATTACATTTCCTTTCAATGAGTTTTCAAGTAGAAAGAGGAAAGGTTAGACATATCCTAACTATCCTAATGAGACCTTACTCTGATAACTAATACGAGATAAAAATAAAATAAACATAGAAAGTGAAATGTAGGTAACTGCATATGAGGTGTAATTCAGTGCTACTTTTCAAATTTATGGTTCTCTAGAAGTCTAATGCTCTCTTTTTGCAAGAAGCAAGAATCATTTCAGTCCTGAAATGACATTGCTGAGCTGAGTAGTTTTAGTTTGAATTATGCCCAAGCTTTATTAGAAAATTAGCTATTACTTTACTCACATGAACATGGAAGGCTTCAGCTAATGAGTGTTTTGGGAATGAACAAAAGAAACAATGAATACAAGTAGAGGCAAGTGGAAGACAAGAAAAAGGAAATACACGACAGCTGCTTTGCCTACAAACCCAGTCTAAAGGTAATGTTCTGAAGGAGGCTGTGAACCCATTCAGTGGAATAAATTGGGTGGAGATCAACCACAAGTTGGACCATAACTCTTGCCATTGAACTAATGAAGAAGTGCATGTGTAGGGAAGTCAGGGATATATGAGACAGAGAAGCTTTCTTTACAGTTGAATAGGAATAAATTCTTCTGTTCCTAAAAAAACCCCAGTTCATAGCTGCTTAGGTTCATCAGTGAATTCTGGACAGCAAGTAAGAAAAGGGAAAAATATCATACAATGCCTGTTATGGACATGAGGCAAACATATCTCTTTCAAGTGTGTCACTAAGAGCTAGGCTAGACAGTTCCATACTCATAAGAAAGATGTTGGTAAGTCCTGTCTGACCAGATAACTTGACTCATAAGTTGCATCTAGACCCTAAGAACTAAATTTTGGGTCATGGATTCTTCAAGAGTATCCAATGCTCAAAGCATATTTTTTTTTCCAGCTCGCTTTTTAAAGCTGTATACTTTGATGACTGATTATATTCTAAATCACACAAATCTAGTTCTGTCCCTCAAAGAATTAGTAGCACCATATCACATACAATATTACATTTCTGAATCTCTCTGGTTTTTGAAAAAAAAAAAAAAAAGGAAAGAAAGCATGTGGCAATCTTATGACTTGCTATGAATAAGTTGCCTCATTATTGTAAATTTACCATGTAAGTAATAGCTATGGCTATACATGCAGTTTCAAAATCTGTGCAAATTAGAAGTTGAAGTAGTTTAACAAAGGTGGAATACTTAAAGCTGATAGGTCAAAGTGCTATTCAATTGATGAATTTTTTTTGCAGCAGATTTATAGCGTAACTCAAAAATTCTTGGGCAATGTTCTGTTCACTAATCAGAAATATACCTGTCTCCCACTGTTTGTTTTGACTGTCTTTTCAAACCTAATTCTGTGTGCACTGTATATGAATTTGATTTGAGAGAAGCTTGATTTCTGTATATAGCTGAGAAATTATTCTGTACAGTTGACATTAAATATATCTGATTTTTTGATCTTAGGCTATTACATCAGTGAACATGAATATTCAGTTTAGCTAGGTATAAATAATACTTATTTTATAGAGTTTTCTGATAAACAATACGATGAAGAGGAGAGTTCAACTATTTCTGTTTCACTACTACTGAAACCAGAACAGAGAAAGTGAAATAATTTATCCAAAGTGGCACAGCACTAGGCCAGGTTATCCTAAACTGAGCCTATTGCTGTACACAGTGGCCAAGGTACCATTTATAATCACTGCCTCAAATAATACTTTTCTTTAAAGTAAAACACTTTACATTTATTGGGGGTGTCTCTCTTACATTGCATTTCATTGCCTCATGTTTCTCAAAAAGACTCTTTAAAAGTTTCACTGCATGTGATCTCTAGCACAATCCAGTCACTTTAATCTGTGCAAACTCCTGCCATTATGTCATCCGTGACAAACTAGTCTAATAGTCAGAATACACTGCACAAGCATGTGGTATGTGGATGTGAACTCGAAAGGGCAACAATTTAACTAAGTCCACTGGGATGCAGCCATGCAACTTGTATTAACATTAATGAGAATCAGACAGCTAAATCTCAGTGTGCTGTGCTGAATGTGCTCCTTGACGAGTTTGAAGGAATACCATTTTCATACCAAGTACTTGCAAATGTGCTGGTGCTGCTCCATAAAACCTGATACCCTAGGAAAGTTTTCCCATATCTTTCATACTCCCATACTTTCATACATATAACAAAGATGATATCTTGGAATTGTTGATGGAATAACTCTACAGGATGCTGTACATCATTTTTATTGATGATGAAGTTATCATCTGTGCAGGCTCACTTCAATGAGCATGGGTTGCTTTACAGCATTATGGTTCTGTTTAACCATCACATTGTCAGCTAAAAATTAGTTGATTCACATTCTAATTTTTTTTTTCTCCCTTCTGCCTCTATCCATAAACTTCAGAGAGCCACAGGTCTTGATGGATTTTGGCCAAGTTGCCAGTTGTTAAGCCGTTCCTTCACAAAAGTTTAGCTAGTTCTGTTGAACATAGTGATTGCAGATTTATAGTTTTTTAGTTCAGTAGTGATTTGTGGACAAGCATTAGGCAGTGCAGTGAATGGGTCTAATTTAGGGCCTGTTGGAGAATAGAGTTTATTAAGGATGATACTCATTACTGATATCTTATCTTCCACTAGATACTTTTCAAACCTATTTGAATTATTTGGGCTGGAATGGACATTGACAATCATCTTGTTATCACCCTCCTTCCAAGGACAGAGACACTTTCCCCTAGATCAAATTGCTTGAAGCAGCCTGGTCTTGGACACTTCTAGTATCAGGGCATCCTCAGATTCTCTGGGCAATCTATTCTGGTGCCTCACCACCCTCACAGTGAAGAATTTCTTCCTAGTATCTAATAGAAATCTACTCTCTTTCAGCTTAAAGCCATTCCCCCTTGTCCTGTCACAACATGTCATTTTAAACAGTTCCTCTCCAGATCCCTTATAGTCTCCCTTTAGGTACTGGAGGGCTGTTACATAGTGTATTACAAGAGATAACAAGTAGTTAATAACAGTATTACCATGTTTTTAGTCTGTACTCTACCAGAGACAATGCTGGGAAAGGAATCTTTACACGCTTGTTATAGGGTATCAAATAAAAGTGCATAATGCATGTATTTCTAACCAAGTACATATCAGATAAAATTTTTGGGAAGTATACAAGACTAGAAAATGTCATCCATCTCCAACTAAAAGTAGGTACAGGGGATAATTACTAAAAGTTCTAAATTGTAGGTCAGGGCACGGAATGTTTATGATTTTGTTTAGTTCTGCTGTCAGTCTCTGCCTTCTGCTCTTGCACTTTAGAGTATTCTGAATTTTATCTTCATAGCATGTAGCCAATTCTTTACATTTGATTTGATTTAGCTATATCATTATCATGATGTTTTAATATTGAAAATCAAAAGTAATTCAGAACAAATAATTTTATGAATTTTGCCTTTCTCTCTGAGAATGATTCATTTCTCAAATTTATTCATTATTCAGAGTGATTCAGTAATTCCTTTAGCAAATAATTCTTAGTGTGTCATTTTAATTGTGAATTATGAATATTACAATCAGTTTGTGCGCTAACTTTGGTGCAGTAGAACATGTATTTGACTAACTTAAGCATTTCACTTTGAATTTCCAACTGTGTTTGATTATAATAGGTGTTAGCAATGTATGCCAGGCAATCAAAATCCAGATATCATATGATTCATGGTAGCTAACCAACCCAGCATGAAGGCAAACTATAAATTTGATAATCAGATGTTCAGTTTAAAATTTACTTTCAGCAAATACTCAAGCAATCAAGCCAAATATATACCTAGTGAACTCTGGATGACTGGGTGCTTTCAGAAAGTGATCATGAAAAGATAAACCGAATTTAAAGAACAAAAAGTCAAGGATACTTCCTTCAACAATTTTGGGGTTTAAGTTGCTGACCACCTCATTTTTTCCCCTACAGAATAAGGAATTTATTGAAGCATCAGAAATTAAGAACAGAGATAGCTGAATATCAGTAAGGATATTGCTGTTCCTGGGATGAGTAGGGAGACGTTCATTCTTACATAAATACCCACTTTTTTACCTTTCCAAACTCAAATAATGCAAAGGATGAATGGAGATTGAGGTTTCTCACTCTGGGGAAGCGGCAGGACCCCCGAAACCCCACAAAAGAGGGGTCACCACTGCGATGTGAACCCCCATGCAAGTCTGGGCTGGTCAGCACGCGGGAGCGCTCAGCATGGCAGGAGGCTCGGGCGACAGAAACTCGGCAGGAAACATAGGTGAGGTGAAAGAACATACTGGACACTGTCTCTGGCCTCCCAGGGAGGTTTATTTGGGTCTTCGGGGGTGTTGCAGGGAAGGGAAAACGGGGAGGAAAGCAGGGGAAGGGGCGAAGGGGCTAGGAGCCTAAAACCAGTGACGACCCGGCCGACGCTGACATGGGCTTATAAGGGAAGAGAAAGGGGGTGGGATTGGCTTTGGAGAGCCAGTCCTGGAAGGTGTGAGGGGAAGAAAGACAGGGGAACACACCAATAGACTTCTGATAAGGCAGGGTGCATATTTCAAAACCAGCCAATAACATACAGAGCAGGAGAACAAAGGAAAAACCTTGTGGAGCTTTGCAGAGCTACACTGCAACAGGGGATGACTTACACAATCTCTGTATTTAGATCCACATTTTTTAATGTGACAACATTCAAAGAAAATGATTGCACAATAGATTTCTGATAGACAATAATATGTTCCTATGCAAAACTGTAGAGAATTCAACTATTTGCAATAGCCATTTAAGCTATTTTGTTAAATAGTTTTCATGGGAATCCTAAAGCAAATTCCAAAATTGTTTTCCGAAGTACTGATTTCTTTTTCTGCAGTTTTAACATACACTTGGTTTGTATGTCACATACAGAATGCTTGCTAATTTGACACTCAAAAATACTTCAAGCTAGCAAATTGATTAATACTGCAATATTAGTGCAGCATGTGATTGGTCTTACTGGCATTTCATCAGTCATTTATGAAACCACAGATCCCTCTTTGTGTGTAATTCCAAGAGAGGAAATAACTTGGAAGATGAGCTCAAATAAACATAGCTTTTGATGTGTATATTTCCATGCCATTCTCTGACAACTATGCTCCTTTCTTATTCTTGTGTACTATTTTATCAAATGCTGTTAGTAACAAAAAGAACTACATGAATTTTTTCTATTTCAGACTAATACAGTTCTTAAGAAAAGAAAGAATTATATATTGTAAGTGATAAAGTAAATAAAGAACCAAAACAACCAAACCTCCCTCATGTAATTTAAACAAGGATCTGACTTTACCACAAATGTGTAAGAAAGATTCCATTTTTCCAACTACAATACTGAAAAACATTGGTGGAAAAATAAATATTTTGTCGATGGTGGCAGATTTTACATGACTTTCACTTATGTATGTGGGTTTATAAGCTACTCAGACTTTGCAGAATAAAGGGGCTAGAGCCTAGATTTCATACAGGTAGTATGAGTAAAAAGTAATCAATAAAAAGTATGAATAACCACCTAATTGCTCTATTTTTGATCATCTTCTTATTGTGTTTGTGCGTGAAAAACACATCAGGCTACGTCAGTATAAACAGTTTTATAGAGCCTGCACAATTTTTTTTGGGTTTTTGCACTTGTAGGAAACTTCTTTCCACAGTTTTTATGTGTGCAATTATGCAATCATTTGCATTATTTTATTTTATCAAAGTTTGAATCTTAAAAACTCAGAAATAGATTTGTAAACAGCTTCAACCAAAGACTGAACAGGTTTCCAGGACGCTTTGTAGTCAAGTAAAAGATATATTGAGAATAGGGAAGCAATTTCTGCTGTTCACTACACATATTATTGCAGTGCAGAGGAAGATGTGTTGACTAAGCTGGAATGCACAAGAAGCAGTTTCACACTACACACTGAGTGAAGTCTGAGGAAAATAATAGGTGGCTATGGAAGTAAGGACTCTAGTGTAAAAGAGAAGAAGAGCGAAACTTAGTCTCAGCAGGGTAGGTCAAAAGGGAGTTCAGGAGTGACTTGCTACAGTTTAAAAATTAACAATATTTGCAAAATCAGAATGCTGGCCTGAGTGACAAATAGATCTCAATGTGTTGTAAAAAGTTCTTCCTAGAACGATAAGACCATTCCAGAATAGTTAAATGAATCATGTCTATCACTTTGCCTATCACTTAAATGAGGTAATGGACATTTCTGCTACTGATGAAAGATATGCCTAAAGCATTTTTTTCCCAAATTTCTGTCAGTACAGAACAGCTTTGCACACAGTACACGGTTGAATTGTAGACTCAGTGGAATGGCAAAATACAAGCCCTCCTAAGCAAGAAAAGGTCTTTACAGTAGTTTTTACATACATGTTATGAGAGTTTTAGCTTTAGAAATTTCATAATATAGAAAAGTATAGGAATCCTATAGTATTAAAAACTTTCATTGTATGAAATACACTACAGGATTTATTGGCAAATCTATTTTTTTCATATATAGAGAGATATGACCTTAACACTTAACATTTAACACTTAGAAACACTTAACACTTCTTATTACTTATGGACTATTCAGCTGATGGTAGAAATACATTGTATACTTATATTTTACTCTCATATAAAGTCCCCACATAAATGAATATTTTTAAATTGACAGATTTTTAACAATCATATGTTTTTAAACCATAAATATTGATTGAGCAATAGTATGAATGTTTATACTTTGAATATTTGAGGAGCTTCTCAAGCATAAAATGATCATTAATATTCTGATAAAATAAGTTGTTCTGATTATTCCCTTAAGGATAGTTTATGTAGGATTTTAATATAGATTCTTAAAATATGTATTTTCCTAGGGTAATTACTTAATTTTTATTTTGTTGGGAAGATATTTAAGTTCTGAGATGATTTTTTGGTCATAGTGAGCTGTAGATGTAGACACAAATTATAACTCAGAAGTGGAATTAGACACAACACAAAGTAATGTAATGTAATGTAAAATAGTAGTGAAGTAATCAGTACAAAAGTCTCTTGTTAGAATCCATAAGCATATTCAGGCACCTCAAAATATCTGTGTGCCCATTACCTAATAGTTAGTGCAAAACACAGAGGAAAGAGTTACACAGTGCAAATTATAATCCTAACTGAGCCATAGATGCTGCAAGCTTTGACAAGATGTTTGACCTCCTTGCTCCTCAGCCAGATCAGCTGTGAAACTGATGAACACAATTGTGTAAAAACAGACCCAAACAGAAAACAGATCTTCCACTGGCTTAGGCTACAAATATGAACAAATGGTAAACACATCAGGGTTATCACATCCGGTGATACTTTATGCTTGAATAACAGAGCCTAAATCTGAACAATTGATTCATCACATATTCCTGAGTAAAGGAGATTAAACGATGGAAGATAACACTGAAATGTAATGATCTTCCACCCAGGAGATGCAGTAAAATTTCAGTATTTGTTAACACAGAATACAGAATAGTTTAGTGTAAGTCAGCTGGATTTTTGCTGCTCACAATTATCTCACTGTGAGGAATACTGATAGGTTGACAACTGTGCACTCTTAAAAGGAATACATTAGCAACACTTTTTTTCCTATTTGTAAATACCATCTAAAATTATAAAAAGAAAGAATTCTTAAATTTAACTTAAAGATTTTTAACTTTCATATTTCTCAGAACCTGAACAATGTGAATTTCTTGACAATCATTCTAGTCCAATAAATTTTTCTGTCATTATCTGGAGACCAAATTCAGATCTCATACCAAAGATAAGTACATTGCTACTCAACAACTTAAATATTCATGTTTTGGAGGATTATTACTGTATCTGGCATATGTGTTTATCTAATGTGACTATTTAATCTGAAGAAACATTTTTCCATCTACTGTCTAGAATATATGGAAGCTGCATAATTTAAATGAGCCATGTGATTGTACCAAATAGCTTAATCATTCATTAAAACTAGGTAAAAACCAATGTGTTATGTGTAGTCAGTGATAACTAATTTAATTTTCAGCACTGTTTAGAAATTCTGAATCTACTGAAGACACATTAGTTGATGTCCTGTTGTCAACTGAGGAATAAAACAACACAGCAGACGCTAGTATTTTTTGATTCACACACTATTATTTCTGCTTTATGAACAAAAAGTGACATTTATGCCATAAGTATTCAATGTTATATTGAATACTTACATATCATTCATTGTTATTTAAAATAGGAAACAATACAAATTCCATTAAGTAGTTGAAAAAAAGTTTGCATCTTTTCTTTAAATTGATAATGGTATTTATTACACAATGTCTTTACTTGTGTCTCTTGTTATTTACTATACCTTCATTTTTAACTCCACAAGATATTAGACTATTTTCATGCCATATTCTAAAGTTTTATGCAAAGATTTGACTCTCAAAAGATTTTTGTTTCCTTGCAGACATTTCTAATAATTAATTACTAGCATAATCATTGAACTAATCTGACTTTTTGCTGCTGTAGAAGGAAACTTTGAAAAAAACCCAGTACTTCTGTCATTACTGCTGTCTAATAGGGTTACTACTTCGTGAAAATGAAAACTTTTTATAGGCTCATGAATACAGTCAAAAAGACCTTTTCTATTTCAAAAATAAGAAAATCTTGCATGGTCTATATGTTATGATGGTATGCAGGCATATCTGAGTTTAGAAATACTACTTATTATTCTGCCTGGCCGAAATTGTTCAGTGGAAGTTGTAACTGACTGTCTCAAATTGTTCATATTTTAACCATAGATTTAGAATTAATTAAGTAGTTTTCTTCAGCTGTCATGCTACATAATTTTTCTAGAATGCTTGGTACAGTGGCACAGATCAAACCTAGTACCATATACCATGTCACTAGGTTTAAAATAAAAGCCATTAAAAAAGCCACTTTTTTTTTTTCCTGTTTTCTGAATTCAAATATTCTGTGTTGATTTGAGTGGAGAAATCATGTTGTTATGTGCCGAAATGAAATCAAATGAAAAAATGAATGGTTATTATTTCCACAGGAAATAATTATTATTTATGCTTCTCAAATAAACAGTTGGGTGGAGGGAGGCAGTCTTCAATCCGACTTGTATCCAAAAAGGAAGAAATCCCTACAAAATCCTAGGAGTAATGTTAACTTTTGTTCTAAATAATTAGCCTTACCTCTTTCATAGCATCAGTAAATGACAGAAAAGATATTGGGACAGCTCAGTTTAAAGCTTGAAGTTGACAAAATATTGTAGAAAGGAGCATTTTGTCTCCCTATCCTATGCATGGGATTTTAGATTCTGATAAAGTACAGAAAAGTTTTATAAAACAGTTCCTTGGCAAACTTTTTCTAACGCCAGGAGAATTACCTGTAAATATGCTCTTTATGAGAGATAATGCTGAAGTCTCCAGACATAATTTTTAAACAAGACTTTTCAAAGCTTAAGGTGCCATAACTGCCAATATCCCTTCCTCAGAAACTGCTGGTCTCAGCGCAGTGTATGACTTGACAGGCATTTCTGTTCCTTTCAACCAGCTTGTTCACAGCTTATAGCTGTGAGTGGGTGTTACTGCAGGCTCCGGGAGGGTGGCACAGGCTGGCTCCCACCCGGAGCAAAGTCCCTGGTCCTCATAATACCACTGGATCCTGGGCAGGCGGCCCCCGGGGTCCCACGGCGTGGCGCGAGTCTCCCAGCCACAGAAATTCTAGCAGAAAATGAAGTAAGACGAAGGAACGAACTGGAACTCCATCTCTGTTCTGTCAGGGAGGTTTATTTAGGGTAAGAAAAAAGGGGTTCCAAGGTAAGGAGAAGGGGGTAAGTCAGCGGCTGGCAGCCCAGAGATGCAGGACCCCTCTCTGACACAGACACGGGCTTATAAGGGGAAGGGAAGGGGCGGGATTTTTCTCCCCTGGAGCCAGTCCCGGGAGATGCAGGGGGAGAATTGACAGGGGGAACACATCAACAGGTTTTCAGGTACAGCAGAGCATATTTCAAAATGAACCGATAGTATACAGAGCAGGGGAAAAAAGGGAGCACATGGAATCCTAAAACCCCACATTGCTACAAGTGGGTTGTGCAAGACGGAAGAACAAAATTTGGCAATAAAGCATTCAAGTCCAAATATTACTGTTAATTTTTTTTTTTGTATAAAGATGACTTAAACCCAAAATCTTTGGCTCTGCTACTACAGTAACTGGAATAAATTCTGGTATATAGCTGATATTGTGTCTGAAGTTTTAGCTGTAACTTGCCTCTACTGCAGTGCTTACCTACATAAGAATAATAAGTAGGGTTTTTTTGGGGTTTTTTTATGACATTTTCCTCTCTTCACCTTGATCTTCAAAATTACTTCAGTCAATAAGCCTGGATGTGCATATTAGTCCAGTTGTTTTCTAAACAATATCAGTCTGGAAGGAACTGAAAGGCTGAGCAGCACTTCTGCCTGGTTACTTAGGAAGGCAAATTCTCTCAGATAAAATGCTCACTAAAGCAGCAACAAATCCATCATTAGTGCCAGAACACGGTGTTCAATTCACACTATTGTGTGAAGGGTAATTATGAGTTTAGTTTGTACTAGTTCTTTCACTGTAGGAAATTATTTTCACACTGCAGCTCTCCTAATTTCAATAAATGTCTTCATCATTTTTCAGGTCTTTCTATTCATAGAATTTAGCAAAGAATGAATAATGTGTTTTCATCAAAAGCATTGCAAAAACCTGTGTTACCTTCATTCTGATATGTAAGAATAGATTATGTTACTTCGCACCCTGAGTTATTTGCATTATTTCATCACTTAAATTTCTAATACTTTTGTGTAATTTAATGTCTTTCTTTCCATTCAAAAAAGAAAGTCTTCCCTAAATCCTCCCTAAAGGGATGTATCAAGAGTTTTAATGTATCCTGACATGTCAGAAAGAAATTGTACTTAAGTGTTAAAATACCACTCTCACACGTAGGTACCCTCTTCGTGTGCTTGCCAGTGAACCAGGACACTGTGTTTATCTCCTTACTTCTGTTTTCAAGCTTCTCTTGCACTGGTATGCAGCTGGCATAGCCAACATGCTGACATTTTGAAACTTAACTGCTTGGATTTTTTGGATAAAACTTTCAACCTCTTGCCACTTGTTTTTCTTGAAGATTTCGTTGAAGGAACAGACCTGTTTATAAAGCTGTTTTTCTGGTCTCAGATAACTCTAGGAAATCCGACAAGTCTAGAATTCTATCTGTAATGCCTACCAATTATTTTTAAAATCATGAGAAACAAAAAGCAGTATAGATTTTTTTGGTTTTATTTCCTTGCCTCATTCAGTTCATTTGAGACTCGTTGCATACATACAGCTCTTGTCAGTATTATAATGGTGGCCAGGAGTATTCATCACCTAAAGAAACAACTTTCTACAGAATTCTCTGGCTTGAAAATCCTTTTGTTTTACACTTTGCTACAAGCATGTACACATTTCAGTATGTGCTGTGAGAACTACCTCTCTACCTTTAAGCATGCTAGTTGTCTAAAATGTAGGAAAAAGAGAAAAAAAATTTCACAAAGGTGAATTCTTAAAGGAAGAGTTTGAATCAATAGAAGAGCTAGAGCTGGTTGTGACAGCACGTTTTCCTAACATTTGGGAGAAAGGCTGCGTGTGTGTGAATGGGCTTTGGATAACAGGTTTCAGACAAGTAATGACTGCCTGACTGCATGGCAATCAAAAGAACATGTTAGAGGCAGAGTGGTTTTGCCCTGCCTTTTGCCCTGATCTCTGGGTAACTCATAGCACAGCACAGCACAATCTGCAGTGACAAATAGCATCTAGGTAACGTGATATTGTGCCTGCCAATTATGCAGCAAAAATGCACACCTTCAGTATGCCTCTGGGTTTATTAATGTATTTTTACCACCGTGGCAGACATAGGTAAATTCAAAAAGTGAGAGTAAAAATGTTAATTTTCACCAACTTCCAATTCACTATTGGAATATCACCATTTCCCATATAATAAATAACACAGAACTGGCTCTGTTTATGATTATATTAACCATTTAAATTGCATGTATGTGCACACACACGTATCAATGATATTTTGTGGAATAGGAGGGATCTTCCATTAATTTGCATTAGCAATATGAATAATATGCAACTATAAATTTTGAGGAAATAAAAACCCATTCAAAATAAGTTCCAATTACAACCATCAGAAGGATAAACTTTTTGAATCTGGGAATCTGGGAGGCAGTCAGTTAGGTTAAATAATGCTCAATTAAACTTTACAGGGAAAAGGTCCAGAGATCACTTTGGAGCTGTTTTAGACTGACATTTTTCTCAATAAAATATTCGTCAATAATGCTAAATATTGAACAGAGAAAAAGAAGTCCAACATTTTAATAATTTTGTTAAAATGTGTGGAAACAGAAAGCTTGATTTGCATTTCAAACATTCCGCTAGCTGTATGATTGACAATGAATGAATATTGGAACAGGGAGATAATTTCTTTTACCCATATATGAAAATTCTTTGGGGCTTAGGAACCAAATTTTTTGGAGTAACATTTAAAAATTTTCTTACGGAGAATTCTGAATGAAGATATGTTATGTAACATGCACAGTTTCAAAGATAGATGTTTGTTTACAGTGCTTCAAAGAGACTAATTGTTTTTTCAGATGTATTTTGTGATGCACCACTCTGATCAGATGCACTGTCTTTGTTTTTTCCTTTTTCTCTTCTGGATTTTCCTTACATCACCTGTTTATTATGGCTGAAGGTTTGCACCATACTTTTGCCAAAGCCTCATGTGGAAAGTAAACTCATATATTGATGCATATAAAGATTTGAAATCCATGACCTTTTTTCTTTTTCCTTTGACTGGAGGATACAATTAGGATGCATTTTTTATTGAATATAGTTTTCTTCTTAATGGCAATTTCATAAATTTATTAAGAAATTTTTGAAAAGAACCTTGCTCTCCAATCTGTTTAGCATCATATGTGAATTAAGTGCAGGCCTTACCTTTGCTGTTATCCAATGTATTAAATACACAGTAAGTACTATAAAACTAAGGCTAAAGTTTGTGATAGTCCAACTGATTTATCAATCCGGCTTGAGACACATTAACTAATTATGTTTTTTTCACCGTGCACGATTTGAACTCTGTATTAAAGTTGTCTTTTATTGGTGGATTAGTCTTGCTTTTAATAGAGAAATTCATAGTCATATAGGTATAATACTAACAGTAAAGATACAAGGGTAGTAATAATATTTAACTTGCATGTAGCAGGTCTCATTGATATTTCCAAGCATTCAAAATACCATTGTCTCCAAGAAAATTACTTGAAAAAGTCCAGTGACCTCACAATGAGTTAAAAATCCTCTGGAAGAATGGCAAGATAATCAGGGTCTTGGGACTGCAGGGCAGATCTCCTTGAATCAAGTATTTTAGCCACAGAAAAAAAGACTATTGGAAGATTATTAAGTATTCCTCCTAATGCTTGTACTTAGTGCACAGGGTAGAATGGAGAAAGGAGTAAAGCTTTATTTAACACATCTGGAAAAACAGATCACAGAATCATAGAATATTCTAAATTGGAAGGGAACCACAAGGATCATTGAGTCCCGCTGGTATCCCAAATGGGGATCTAACCCACAACCTTGGTGTTATTAGCACTGTGCTCTGATGTTGAATGTAGCAATTTAAAATGTATAAAACAGGACTTGATTTTCTGTTTGTTTTCCTTAGGAAACATAGTTGCAACCTAGAAATATTTTATATTAAACTCCATTCTCCATCACTTTAAATTATTACTTGTAGAAATTATTAGCAGAGGAAATGTTGCGTACTTTCTGGCACCCTCTGCTGTACATAAATAATCCAAGCATAAATATTAAATCATTGCTGATGCTCTTCTTTAATTAAAGTACAAAGAGGGAAAAATGAAAATATGAATATATGAAAATAAAATATTATATCACTAAGTAAATTAACAGGGTGATCTTTGTTTCACAGTATGTGCATGTGTGTCAGTAAGTATCCCTTAATATCAGTGCCCCCTTTCATTTAGTGTGTTTTTTAATATTCTATTACAATAAACAAGAGTATGGAATTATTTCTCAATTTGAAAGATTTCTCATTCTGATGCTCTGTTTGTATCTTTATGATGTAGTTTTCAGTTTGCTCCCTCAGTTACATACTTTCCTAATATACTTTTGGAAGAAAAATCCCATTCAATGGGAACAAGCCATGTAAAGGTACTAAACACACATGCTAGTCTAACCATTTTTTTAAAGGTAAATCAAGTGGTGCTATTTATAACATGATCATAGTACAATGGGATGAGCCATGGGCATCTGATTAATATAACAACTGAAGGAATGACATATATGTTGGAATATCCCAGTGTAGTTTTAAACTGGTTGGATATAGCCAGTAGGTGCATTTTCTACTGAAAGAAGCCTGTAAATATATGTGTCTATCAGAGTCCAATGCTCTCTGGCCACCTTATTTTAGATATTTTGTGTGTGGAAGTTGCAATATTTCATATCATCATATTTACTTACCTGAAGGCAGATGATTTTACAAGAGATTTCTAGTTTAGCAAAATACATTGGAAACACAATGCTATACAAATATATATTAGTTACACTTTGAAAAATACAGCAACTGCAATACATGATTCAGTTATAAGACCACTATGATTCCCATGTCTGTCTGACATGCTAATTGCCACAAAGATGGGATCCCCAATAGCCAGGAAGGAATGTTTGGGTTGAAGGCAGATCAAGCCCATTGCTACCTTCAAAATTATATTGGTAATTGTTTTCATTCCAACATCAAGCATGTTAAAAAGATCCCAAGAAGACACTCATAGGTTTTAAGGAGATTTCAGCAAAAATTGGGTGAGTTTCACCAGTATGGAGCAAGATATTTAGCAAACTTTCAAAATTCTTGCATCCCCTGTGGGTTGTATGACAGCCTAGGAGAGGAAGAGTACAGTTGTCCTGAGAACCCTGCCTTCACCAGAATCTTTGAGAGCTCCACGATTGTTGGTCTATGATAACACAGTGGGAAAAGACACCCTGAGCTTCCTGGGCCAAAGCAGTGAGGTGTTTGTCAGCAGTGATAACTGAAAAGCTGTGTGGGAATTAGGTCTTTAGAAAGCAAACCAACCATATCAGTTCAATGGAAAAAATCCATTTTCTATAATTTGAAAAAAATTCCATATTAAAATATAGCAAATTTGTTAACAGTTAACTAACTTAATAAGGACTTTATTAAGAAAACCAAAACCCCCCTACAATTTGGAGATAACTTTCTATCAAATGAAAAAGTAACCAGCTGATCAGCAATTAATGATCATTTGTTGCATGTGTTATTTGTTTTCCAGTGGTTTTAGCTGGTAACGCTGGCTCCATGATACTTGTATGGATTGAAAAAGGAAGACTGTCTGTATATGAGTGGATTTGGATCTAAACACATAGTGAGAGGTTAGACATGAAGGGAAAGAAATTATGGTAGGGAGAATGTAAAGTGAAGTAAGTGTTGGTGAGACCCCATGTACTTATCACAGGAATGTGAGGTGGTTGATACGTATCATGGAAAAACATTTTTAAAGGTGCACATCATAGTGGCCTTGAGGCTTTTAGCAGAGGAAACTGGACTTATAGAAAATCTGCTACAAATATGCACAAATGAAACCACAGACACATGGCTTGGCTTTTAATTCTTTTTTTCATTTTTTAACTATTTTCAGGGATAATAATCTTGAATGCTTTTATAATCTAAAATTGCCCTTTCTGAAAAAAAAATTGTACAACCCAGTAGGCATACTCATATGACTTAGAGTTAATAAAGGACAGTAAATGGTGTACATATTTCAGGAAAATGCAAAAAATTTTAAAAGGATAGCATTTTTTAGGAAATTATTGACTACCTCTTCCTATGTGGTTGTAACAATTTATGTTTTCCTTAAATGTCAAAATCATTTGGACAAACACCAGTGAAGATGGAATACTTCAAGAATAAAATGTTCCTCAATCAAAAGGTAATCTTTGGTTTTAATTAAAAAAAAAGATACAAAATGTAAGGAAATTACAGAGTTGATTGTTTCATTACAATTATTTAGAACTTTCCAGAAACTCACTGTAGAGTGTTGTACTTAAGAATCATACTAAGTCTGTGTAGCTGGATGCCAGTGTTTACTTCCCTTCAACAAGAATCATACTGCAATCAATCCAGGAGCTCTAGCAAAGACTTTAAGAACTTCCTGGTCATTTACTGCTTGAAAAAAAAACCTACAAAATAAATTTTAACCATTAAATGTCTGAATCTTGTTTTGAGCCTGTCTATATGACAATGAAAAGATATAGTCTGTGGTAACTGAAAAGTATGAATTTTCAGACAAGCTTAACTGTTAAATTATTTTTCCTGAGGCAAAGCCAACAGCTAAAACTTTTCCATACAGTTGGCAATTGGAACTGGAGAACAAATCTGTCGAGCCTGTACAGCTTTCAAAAAAATGAGCAGGCCAATTATGATTGAGTTCTTTCTATAATTTATATGTTTGTTGTCTTTTTTTACTTTTTTCAATATAAAAAGTGCTAAGTTTGGAGTAGTAATACACTCTAGTTTTAATGTATAGTTTAATACACAGTTATAAACTCATTACTTAATACAGCTATATATTCCTTTTATTTCTTTAACACTTGATTTATTTTAATAATGATATACTACATGCTAAAATGATGCTCACATAGAATTAAGTTTCAACTATAACCTGCACCATTAAGATAGCAAAAATAACGTGGATCAATTGTCAGAGTGGAAACTTACTGCTATTCTTCTTCCTGTGAAAACATCTATTCTATGGAAGGCTCACAAATATTCCGGGATAATTTGTTTATTATGTGATTTATTGAAATGCTTTTGGACTTTACCTAACAGGATAATTATAGCATATGAATATTTCATTCATCAGTCCCACAGAAAAGGCAGCAGAGCTTTGGTAGAGTGAGATTGCATTGTCAACTAACTCATAATTCTTCAAAGAGTAATGACATCAACAAAACCCACATGAGGATCCTTGACTTTAATAAGGTGTTGATATACAAACCATTCTAAAGTTTTATTGATTATAACAAAATCCCTCTCTAATTCTTGGTTCTATATTCATGTAAGAACCAAATTTTCTCATAAAGATACAGATAAAGTTTCACCATTTACATTCATATTTCTTTGTTTTATTTCACCCTGCCCTTCCTTCACATACTTTCATAGCTTCTAAATACGAAGTTGACCATTAACACTGAGTTTTTAAACAACTATTTACAGCAGTTTTTAAAAAATATTTCCATACAGGCATCTCATAAAACTTTTGAAAGAAAATTACTGCAACTGGTGACATTACAGACTTAGACATTGTTAAAAGCCTTCCATGGTTATGGTAATGCCATTTTCTTCTACCAGGGCAATTACTAGCATTTTATTTACTAAGGTGTCAATCAGTGTCAACCTCTTGCATGTCTGAGATTTTCAGATATTGCAAGGTTAGAAATACTGTTCTGAAATCTAATTTTAATTTGCTTTGTCCATTACCTTTCTTTATTAGCCTTCTCTATGAGTTGTGCTTTCTCCCAGTTCATCTGTATCCGTTAGAGTTCCTGCAGTGGGAATAGTCACAAAGATCAAAATATTTCACCATGTGCAGGCTGCATTCCTCCTAGAAGATTGTAATAATTTCCCAGTCTAGATAATTTTTCCTCTTTTCTCCAGAATTGAGAGTGGATACTCATGGACCTGAGGGATTAAAGTAGAGTGTAACATATATAACATCATGCTACCGTTTAAGTCCAAATACAGACAGCTTTTGCAACTGCTTTTTTCATTACTCATTATTAGTTTCTACAAGGAATGTTAAACAAATTGATAGTTAAAAAAATCCCAAATAGCAGATCTTCAGTGAAATGACATTGATAGGAGCTACTTCTGTGACTGCACTTGGGTGTGACCTTTAGGAAACTGACATATAACATCTTTCAGGACTTCCATAGAAGTCTCCTCCCATGTGTAAAAAAAAAAAAGAAAACCAAGAAAACCCCCGAGATGCAATGGCATGGTAAAATTTTTCTTAATTTTTAATGTTGTTTTACCTTTACAGCATCTAAGTTAGTAACAATGAAGATTCTGAAGCAAGGACAATTTCCTTTTGAATTAGCTTCAGTATCTAGAGAAAAATATCAAGAAGAAGGAAGGCAGTAAGTTAAACGTATGGGCTTAAATGAATTCTACAAAAGGAAAACACTTACATAATTTTTACTTAGAAGGAAGAAAGATTTCATAAGGGGGAGTATTAAGAGAAAAAAATTAGAACAAATTTTATTAAGTTTTCCAGGTTTCTTTCAATATCTATGCTGTTTGGGATAGGATATTGGGAAAATTCTTAACAGTATTTTCTTTGGCACATTACATTTTCAAGGATTTCTGAAGTACCCTACATGTGAAGTAAAAAAGTGTAATATATTAGCAATATAAACTAGAGGGAGAGAAAAATCTGAACAAAAAAAGAATAAAACTTCTCAGGGTTGATTTATTCTAATGAGTTGCAACCTTTGTTAGAAAATATATAGTCACATTTTTTACAGCAGTTTTATTTAATTAAATGCTACAGTCAATACAGCAAAGACCACTTCACAAGAATATAGATGACATTTTTAACTCTCCCCTAAAATTTCCTCAGTTCTGTGCAATTAATTGTGTGAAGTCCTCAGATCCATATGACATACTATCTTTAGAGCTTTGCAGATGAGATATATTTTGAAAATACAGTTTAGCAGTTTCCTGAACAGCACACACAAACAATCTGTTTCATTTTAAAGATCAATTATTTTTTTATCTAAACTTCTTTCTTTTTATAATTCTCTGAGTGACTGTTCTTTGGCTGCTGTTCTTATGAGAAACACTGAAAAAAGGTGATAATACTTTCTATGTCCTTAGAAGTAACTGATATTTAAATGACACTAGAAATTAATTCTATACATTTCAATAAAAATTAAAATAAAAGTGATGTGTGACTCCTCTAAGGAGTCATAGTTATTTCAATATTTTGTATAATATTATGAAAATTACTGCTTTGAAAAAATATTTTCAAAATCTATAACCGAAGAATTATTTTTTGAGTTCTTAAATTTTTCCTAATATAATAAGCTGCTACATATTTTGTTATTTCAATATTACTTAAATAATCATGCCATTCTGTAGCCAAACAGTGGCTTTGAATATTTCAGAGAGCACCACAAAGTGTTATTTAAATTCATTTAGGCTTGAATTAGTGATAGTAGAAACTCAGTACATGAGCTACAAATTATATGCCTGTATTATATTTATTGAGACAGGTATCAAGCAGAAGTCTTTCTGCATTTATTTTGCACAATGCTTCATGTGAACATAATTCAGGACTTTACAGCTTGACTCAACCCAGTGATCTGTGAAGTTTCACGGTGGGTACAATAAGTATTTCTAAAGAAGATGGAATGAACTTTTCTGAAAATACCTTGTTTGCTCATGGGAGAACTTTTGCCCCTGCCCTTCATCATTGAATTTTTATATGAAGCATAGATCTGATGAAACTAAACGTTCTCTGTAGTCAGCATCCTTTATTTGAAAATTTATCCTTTGAAACGGCAATTCAAAGTCTTGCTTAACAAACTGGAATCATATTCAAATGTTTCTAATTTCTTCACAAATCTTACGGGAAGAATGAAAAAAGTAATGGAGTTCAGAAAATATTGAAACTACAAAATAAGAAGTGGAAAGGATTGAAAGAGACACAGGAATTCTGAGTCACTGCTATCATAAAAGCTGCTGAAAGAAGTGTTTTTCTCCGATGACTTTATAAGCTCTGAGATGTGTTTCCAGTCTTGTTGATTAGATGTGATTATTCAGGTATGATTTCATGTAGAACAATCCTAAATGCTCTTCTCCGCTCAGTTCATTCCTTTCTCTCAGAGGAATGTACAACCTTTTAACTTATCCGTGGTTGACATCCACTTTTCTGGAGAGAATTGTATAGTTTTTTCCATTTCCATTTTTTTTCTGACATAGCATCTAAACCAGAAGCCACCCAAAAGTGGTTTAATTGTGTACCATAATGTGACTCCATGTATTATAAACAAGTTATCTAAAACCAAAAAACCCCCAAACCCAAACAAAAAACATATTTAACAATACTTTGCAGTTTCAATTAAAAAGAAACCATATTTTTTTCATTGGAAAGGTCAATCTTTATTTTTTCAAATTCATCTGTAAAGAGAGCACAGACCTAAGCAAACTTGATCATCTGTAAAAGGTAATATCCTAAAAGTATTTTCCTATGAGACACATATTCAGTATATCTACACTAATCAATTATGTCAATCAGGAAAAACAAAATCCATATTTATTTGTGTTCTTAACAATTTTGTCCAGTGTCTATGGGCGTTATTGCCAATTAGCTGGACACACATGCTTATTTCAGTCAGCTGATAAGGTTGAAAAAGCTGTGAAGAGAAATTTGTTTGAGAATCTCACAGCAGACATGATTTTGGATAATACAGTCCTTTGCAATGAAAATTATTTTTTACTTTTCCTTAATGTCTGTTTAATTAATTGTCTAAACCAGAAGTGGCTTATATTCTTGCTTGGTCTCCTCAGCTAGTGCAATTTCAGTGTATTATTTAGCAAGGACTTATCTATGCATATTTAGGAAGTCTTTATATATATATATATATATATATATATATATATATATACTTGTATATATGTGTGTGTACATATACATATATATGTAATATATATATTGCATATACATATATATGCAATTTCAGTGTATTATTTAGGAAGGACTTTACACATATTTAGGAAGTCTGTATATATATATAGACTGTATATATGTGTGTGTGTACATACACATATATGTACAAAATATGTATGTATATGTAAATATGTATGTATTTGTATTTTTGTATGTATGTATACACACACATATGGCATGAATAATAGATTCAAGAAGATTTTAATCCTTGCTGAAAGCCCAGACTAGAAAAAAGATAAAGAAAAAAAAGCAAGAAAGAAAAACCAAAGCAGGAAACTTCATGTTGGATTTAATACTTAATTCTGTTACCTTGTTTTTTAATCCTGAAAAAATGCTGCACATTGAAGTCAGTAGAAGCAGAGCATGTGTTTAGCAGAACTGCGCTTGACTTTTACAAATGCAAACTGAAAACAAGAGGGTTGACTCAGCCAAGATATACAAGTTCTATTTTTCAAATAACCTTCATACCAAGTGGGAATGGTTCTGTCAACATATTTTGGTACATGATTAATCTTTCTTCCCCCTTCCTATCAGCAGAATCAGCTTGTCATGCTACAGAGTCATATAAATCTGTGATGCTAGAGTTGCTTGTGTGATGGCAAGGAAATTCAGTACCCTAGAAGTTAGCTCATTAGGATAATAAGGATGGAACTGTTAGGGAAGCATTAATGATATATTTTGGCTATCAACATGCATTAATTCTACATGTTATACTAGTCAAAAATCTGTTTGTGTAAAGTTATTGAAATATAGTATATTGAAAATTCCTTGGCTCTTGGGTTTTCTCCACTGGCACTAATGAGGTAAACACTGTGTGAAATGTGGCATGTGGATGAGATGTGTTCAGAGCTTTTATTGTGAATCAGTTGTAAAATATGCTGGATCTCTGCCACAGGAAAAAATGTAATTTAACTTATGCCTATAAACCTATTTGGAGTGAATGAGGTGTTTAAATTGTAAAAATCACAATCAGGGAACTATCAATCAGCATGCTTTGGGCAAAAGAGATTACACAAAATACAGTTAACTTAACAATTCTTGCTTTTTTTAAAAATAAAATCCGTCCTGACCAGAATTTTAAGGAGTATGATGTTATTTGTTTGTGTGTTTGTCTAAAGCAATAGATAATAATTTAGCAGAACGGTGATTTCAGAACTTATCCAAAATTACAGAATTAATCTGCTGGCATTTACAAGTCATGGGGCACAACGTCTTATGCTAGTAGGACAAGTGAAGGAAAGAGAACAAGTTTCCTAAATAGTGAAACTAGGAAGAAAATGCCCCCAAATAGGAATTTATAATGAATCAATGGAGCTCTATGTATCAGAAGAATCCTCAGAAATTCATGGTAACTCCGCAGCTATCTAGCTATCTAGACTACTGCCACACATTTTTGACTCAGAGTTAAATAGTAATATCTCTGTTCAATCAGGATGCAGGCTCCTGCAGTCCAGAATCCAGCCTTTGTCAAACATGTAGTCATTAGAGCACTAGGTTGGGAAAGACCTGGTTCCTAGGCTCAATTTCAAAGGAGTCAAATACACCTCTCTGACTTGCCAGGTATAGTTGTGTATTCTGGTCTATGAAACCATTGAACAAGTTGAACTGGGTCAGCTTCTCATTTTCCTACTGATTCCTGGCAGGAAACTGGAATTCATTGCTGCCTCTGATGAAAGTGCTTATGTGACACTGAGCACATCTGAAATATTCACAAAGCATACCCTTCCCCTTCCCTATGATGCAAAAATGAAAGCTGTGCTATGAACAGCAGAAGAACTCAGAATTTTAAAAATTACATCCTGGGTGTCGCACATTAGGACCCTGATTCTATTTCAGAAACAGCGTCAGTACATCTGCGCTTTGATTTGAATGTGGGATAATTTTAGATAGGTGTCTCACAAGCCAGCTGCAAATTTGAGAAATACCGGATTCTTTGACAATGGATGTCATAAAAAGCCCATGAAAAGCAATAGTCTTCATAAGAAATTGAATGAAAAAAAAATTAAAGTACTTATTGTTATGGTAGGACTATATCTTGGAGAAAAAGAAACAAAATTGTGACGTACTTGTTCACAGAATTAGTGTCACTCTATGCAATGGATGAAACAGTAAAAAGTCTGTCACTGTAAAATTAAGTACTAGACTCTCGTGGTTATTTACAGTCACCTGTGTCCATGTTAATCTTTGTTATATTTTTGAGCTCATGTACCATTACCCTCCTCCTTTCAACATATATATGTAGTACTAAGCTAGGCAGTCTTTTAATTCTCCTCAGTCTTATAGTCATCTTTAATAACTAAGCACTATCAGTGGTGAAATATAAAATTGTTTGCAGATTTTTGTTCTGTTGTCCGTACAGCTGTAACTCTATTATCCTGATCAGTCCATCAATCAAGGCTATTTAAATATAGTAGGTGTAAAAAATAGAACAGCAATTGGCCCATTGTTCTTTCTGCACTATGGCTGGGACTACTTTGTTCCAGGTCTATAAAATTCCAATATCCAAGAAAGGGTGTTCAGAAAGGGTGTTCTATATCAATTTCACACCCTGTAAAAGAAATTATTTTTGGAAATTATTTGCTGAGCATGTCCAAAGTAAGGTGTATGTCATTTTTACTGACAACTGATAAAGAAAATGCCATCTATGAAGCAACAGCACAACATTTTTAGCCTAAAGGACAATATTTTAACACATAATCATATCCAGGCATGACAGTGTGGGAACAATAGATGATCTTCACCACAGTGCTTCTGCAGATACTATGCTACAAATATCTGAAAATCCAAGAAGCTATGTTATTTCTTGGTCAGTACAACACCCAAAAAGGGAATAGTTTCAAACACTCAGCTATAAAAAGCTTTGAAGAATGTTCATGTTTATTTGTATTGCTGTCTCTAGTTTTCTTCCCTGTTTCCTAGTTTGTGATCTTTTTGTAAAGGGTACTTTGGAGAAAGTAAAAAACTTGACAGACTTCAACACAGAGGGCTCAAAATGTCCAATTGCAAACAATGTTTAAGTCCACAAAAATTCTTTATTGAACCCAAGCAGGACAATGGACCTGGTGCAAGGCTTCAAATGCCCCTTTGTTAACCTTTATGGGGTTACTGGTAGCTCATCTCTCCAGGCTGTTGCAGTCTTTTCAAATGGCAGCACAACCATGTGGTGCATCAACCTTAGCAGCTTTGTATCATCTCAGAATTTTCTGAGGATGCATTTTGTCCCATGTACTTCATAAATAACTTTTTTTGGATACCTTCAGTCCTTTTGTCTCTCAGACAGGCAGAAGATTAGAACTGCAGAGTCATTCAAAAATAGTCGCTGAAGTGGCTCTTTTTCAGTTCAATAACTTGAAAGACAGAGAAGATTTCCTCCAGCCTCATTTCTGTTAGAAAAATCTGCAATATTTTATCAGTGTAGAAATTTTTTAACGTAGTGTGCAAATACTCAGTGTAGCAGACAGTAGTATCCTCCTTTCCAACCATTTCAGGGAAAAACGAAAATTCTATCAACCACAGAAAATATATTTTCTGTGTATCAGCACAATGTCCTTCAGCACAGGTGTTTTCATAATGATGATATATTATAAAAATTCATGATGTTCAATGGCTCTCACATTTGTATTTCCACCTCATCTGTCACATGTCAGTATAACTCCACCCAGTGCTCTCAATAATCTTGAAATTATGTTGATAATGCAAAACAATGGTCCATTCTAACTTCATTTACATCACTAAATTTAACATCATATTACAAGGAAATATATTTATTTGTTAGGTGTCTAGAAAAAAAGAATTGATTTTATCATTACATGGATACTTCAGTAAAATTCCTTTAATGAGAATTATGAAAGTACAGGAGACTCTTCTCTAAATGATCAGCATCTACAGACATGTAGGGGACTTTCAAATTATTTTGAGGTAGTCAGATATACCCTGATAATCTGGACAAGAGTCAAATTACTCAATATTACTTGCAAGTCACAAGATAAACTAGCTCCAAGTTATTAAAATTCATTTAACTCATAGCAACTTAATATATCCTCTAAACCAGAAAATTTTATTTAGTATGTTTTTCATTTAATATACATTTAATATGCCTGGTTTTGAGATTTAAAAGACATGAAGTCCAGCTTTTAGTATGGACTTTTGAACATCAGCTAAAACCAAGTCAGTGAATAGTAATTTTGTGATCACCATTTCAAGGAGGCAATATTTGTTAATACTTAGTATGTACCAGAAAAATTTCTTCTTTTTTTCTTAATATCTGCAAAATTATTGGTTTGTAATATTACAAGATCTCATACATGAATATTAGCAGAGTATTTTATAAAACTAGATCCATGCCTATTATTTAGCAACATCATTTTGCAAAAGCAATATGACAGCAGAGTTTAAGTAGTAAATAGTGTTTTAAGGCATTTTAAGTCCAAGTTTTTCAAGTTAAGCTCAGATTTTGGCTATTATATTGGAAGAATATTTTGTAGTATTTTAAGTTGGCTATTCTAATATTTTTCTTTAAGAACTTTGTAAAAACTTTTGGTACGTGATTTTTAAGTTTTATTAAAAAAAGAAAAAAAGAAAAAAAGAAAAAAGAAAGAAATAACAAGAATGGACTTGTTAATTTGAGGTAGCTCATTTCAGGGGCCTCCTGAATAACACCGGGCTGAATGAAGTGACATTTGACTAACCGACCACAAATCATTGTTTTCATAGTAAGAAAAGAAAACAGAAAACCTGTCAAATAGTTAAGCAGAGGCTTTTCAATGAGACTGATACTCACGTGCATGGTTATTACAAATGGAGGTAAATGCATGTGTTTAATATGATGCATAGTAATTAGGAAGTTGTACTGCAAGATTAAGATTGAGATATATAAGTCTATGAAAGTTATTTGTTCTAAGACAAGTCCAGTACCAGCCCAAAGTCAGAATAAATTAAAACAAAATTTTAAAAAAAGAACTGAGAGGATCCAAATAACTTCACTTTCTAGAAAATAAAATACATATTCATGTAGCCCCTGAGCTATTCTTGTATAACTGCTCATACTACTTGTCTTCTTGTCCCCAACCTTGTACTGAGGTTCAACACTACATGTAGTGTTAAAGAACTACATAGTTCTTTATAGGCAGTGAGAATACATACAAAGGTACAGTAATCTTCATCAGTGTGCTGATGGCAAAAAAGATGAACTTTCTTTTACCCTGTTAATACCGATCATTCATTTAAATTCAAGAATAAATTTCTGTTATTTATTCAGTCTCTCTTTCCCCCATGTTTATCATCATACAGTTTATGCAATAAAAATATTTATGCATTTCCTTAATTTCAAGAACAATACAGGGACTTTTCCAAATGAGTATCTTTTATGGTAATGCTCAGATTTAAATTCAGAGATTCTGTAAGATTTTTGCATCATGCTTGGAAAAGGCAGATTCCCCAAGTTATCACTGAAATAAGTGCAAAATTACTCAGTAATTTTCTGCAGATATATTAGTCTAGAAGACTGTGAAAAGATGTGATAGCAGTCTTCAAAGAGAAAACAAAAAGGTGCTTTTCTATTTCATTCAGAATGGGAAGAATATGAAATTATAATTTTACATTCCTGTAAAGAGATTCAGCCTGGACACTAGGAAAATCCTCCTAAGCACAGAACTAAATAATTTATGGTTGTTGCTGAAATGGTATAATTAGAACTTTCAGTTAAAGACTAGTTAAAAGATCCTGGTAATCATCTAGGGTTTCTCAGCTCTGCTTTGAGGAGGTGGATATTTGGTTTAAATCTCAAGCTCTCATCTAGGCAACTTTTTTGATTTATAGTTAGTTGTCCATAGTTCCCATAATTTGAAGATTTCAGTATTGTCACATAGTCATGCAATATTTTTGTTCTGCTTAAATTCAAATAATTAGTTCCCTACCATGACACAATATAGGGATTTTTTTTCATTTTGAAGTACCTCTGTTGTGCAGCCTCATACTGACATTTCTTTGTTCTCGTACACACAGAGAGGAAAGAGTCACACTTAGAATCATATTTTAGGGCAAAGGAACAGGAAACCGAGGGGGACAAAGAAATTCTGCACAAAACAACACAGAAACAATCTTCATTAAATTCTGATAACTTAGGCATCAATCTTTCCATTTTTTGTGTCACTTTCAGAGTGGAGAGTAGATTATAAAATGCAAACATTCAAAGAGACCGTGGTTTTCTTCTAATTTGCTTGAATCCAAAACCAACAGAGAAGTAGATCCAAAATGTGTGGAAAACTCTGTAAACACTGCGAGCACCTAGAAATATGTAAAAGCAGTACATAATACTAAATATCCAGTCATTTCTTTATATCATTAATGTTAGGTAGAAATTCTTTTTCAATTTTCACAAAATGGAGGTTTCATAATAGGAAATAAGGGTAATTTCAGGTGATTTTTTTACAGAAAAGAATCTTAAATGAAGAGCTACAATTATAATTTGCATTCTGTTCTCATGGGAATCAAGCATTCAGAACTATTTAAAAAACTGGTAATCTATATATGTAAGACAATACTGTTTTTAAAGGAATATTGTAGATTCTTTCCCTTGCCTTGAGTTTGACTGTTTTGGGACTTTGATAGTAAATCTCACTTACATAAGCTTTGGTATGGGTCATGGCACAGGAAAGGGAAAGCCCTCAGAATATTTCATCAATCAGCTATTTTTTTTCAAAGATTCTTTAACAAAAGGCATCTTTAAGCCTGTAACTTTTACTCAAAACATTAAACTGCATTGAAGTATTGCAGTAGAAGATTAGGAACCATAGCCTTTTTAACTTGGCTTGAAGTAAGACCTTTTATTAGAGAAGCTTCCTAGAGCTTTGTTCATTTCCGCTAGCCAAATATGCCAGATGCAGGTACTAGCTCTCCTGAAAAATTTATCAATATGTTACCTGAGGAGGTTAGGTGAAGGAACTGTTTCAGGACTTTCATTGTTAATGTTTATGATCCAGGAAAATATTGTCCAGAGCTGCAATTAGTAGGGATTTATGAACATGAGTTTCCTGAGAAAAATCAGGCAGCATAAGCATATATATATATATATATTTGTATGGAACAGAACCTGTCCTGTTTCATTACTCTTTACACAAAAGAGGATTTAAAAATGTCAATGTGTAATCATTGAAATTCAAGATGTGGTGCAGACAATAATTTTAGTAATAACTGTAATAACTTATAATGAAGGCTTCTTTCTCAGCAGCTAACCTGTAGTAACCAATTATGTGAATCATCTCCATTCATTTCAATATAAAATTTAACTGAATTTGGGCTTTCTCCAGGTCAACAGTAACAGTTGGACTCCCTTCTTTTTAGGCTGCCCCATTTAAATCTGAAACAGACATCTGCCTATGCATCTTTACTATAAAAAAGTCAAACAGAGTAACTGGGTAAAAATATAAGTTTTCCTTGGAATGATAAAATAGTGTATAGCAGATCTAATGTGTCTTATAACATAATGAATTTAATATACCATATATTGGAGTCTCCAAATTATGTGAATTCTGTTAGAAGAGCAGCCTAGGAAGTCTCAGTCAATACACATGCAACAGAAGCCAGGTCAATTATAATTTTACCAACATGTCCTATGGAAACTTCATTTTTCAATCCACATATCTCCAATCAAACCAGAAGAATCAGCTGGTCTTCTGTTTTAGGCCTGGTGTGCAAAACATAAACATGTCCTGTGCACAACTTTGCCATGGCAGTGTCTAGCAACTCTACTATCTTTTGAAGAAAGGAATTCAAATATATGCATGAAAATTGTTCACACAGCTTTCACTAGGAAAATTCTAGCAACTTTTACACTTTTCTGGAACCTTGCCACATCACTGATAATTTCAAGGAACAAAGTGTAATTAATTAAAAAATGGGTATTATTACCATATGTGACCTCCTGTAGCTTTTAAAAACGATGGTGGCCTAGATATGGTTGTCTATTTTGTAGCAATGTTCTTGAGTATATTCAACTAATATTAGTTATGCCTGTTTGCTTAGTGTATTACATCTATCATTACTGTATATTGAAGCTGAAATGCCCATTACACATGTATTCATGAATAGAAGTACCTCTGCAGTTGGGGATTTTCCTACTTGATTAATCTCATGCTTCATAATGTTATAACATAACCCATAGCCTACAAAAACTTTATATTTTTTATATATATATATGTATATACACACACATACATATATATGGAATACACATAAATAAAAATTTAAGAAGATCTACATGTTTTATAGCATTTTTATTAGTCAGCTGAATATGACTGGGGGACTTTAACTCTTTAGAATAGAAATTTTTGAAAGCCAATGCTTAGATGGTTTTGTGACCAAGTCATTGAAAAGGAGATTAAGATTTGTATATATTTCCAGTGCAGTAGTTCCTTCAGAATAATTGTCTATTTTCTCATCTTCTGCCGTAATGAAAGGTGGCATGTCACATTTACAGTGAGGAATTAATTGCCTCATTGTCTCATTTTCCATGACATAAGAATGCTCACAGCGTCACTGTGACTTATAAAGCCCTCCACATTATAACAATCTCATGTTAACTCCTCCATAGCAGCATCCCCTTGGAATTCCAATCTGACTTCCTTGCTTTCCATACACAGCAGCATTTCTCTACAATAGTTATTTCCACAGTGCAATTCCCCAAAAATATACATATTCGAGTTTCTGTCCTTGACATGCGCATAAAAATGTAAGCACTTGATAGTCTCATTTATTCAGACCCACTCCCTCCCTCCCATTTTATGAATAAAGTAGTCAGAAATGTTTATAAAGCACATAAAGGAGGAAATTATTATTAGAATGAAAAATCTTCCAGGCTATAATTTAAAAATATGGATCAAACCAGCATTTCATATTCAATATCATATATTAGTCAGGCCTTAATTTTTGAACCCTAATGTCCAGAAGTAAACCAAGACAGCAAAATATTGCAATACTACTTTATTTGCCTATTCAAATAACAAAAACAGCAACAGAAAAAGACTAAACATAAACAGTAGGCACACATTAGATTTATAAGGGAAATTATGAGAATGAATCAAGCTATGTAATTCTTCTTTTGAAGTTCATGGCAAATGTTATTAGGTTTAGCAAGAACAACATTAGGCATTAATCACTGCTTTAATATTAAAATTTAAGAATGTGTTATTCCACATCAAAGTTCATGGAACTTACGAATATGTTTCTGGTTAAACATACATTAAAGTGTTTTGCTGACTAGGAATTGCTTCCTAAATGAAAACCTGATACAATAAATCTCACATTTTCTGTAAACTAATTAATTTCCTGCTGTTATCTTTTCATTGTTGTTTTCCAAGTGCATGGTGACATTTTGTCATATTCACCTATTTTAGATGAAAAGATGGTTTCATTTTTAAAATCAATATTGGCTTTTTGGACTTATCTTTGCTTGCATTAATACCTCGCTGTGCAGAATATATGAAGATGGTCACAGCAGAGATCTCTTTAATCCTCACACTAGGTTATGTCTTTGATCATCTATTAACAGAGACTATAGTATATTAACTTTCAGCTGAGTCAAGATAAAAGGTTTCTGTGAGTGGAAAGTTTCCTTCTCCGCTGTTCAGCTCTCTTGGATATTAATAACAAGCAATATAGGAGCTGTCTTTCCTTATAAACAATGTAGACTGGGGAGAACTAATGCTCAAACACATTTTTTCTGCATAGATTTACTGTTTTTGATACATTGACAGAACTTCATATAACTTCATATCTCTTAAAAGAAGTAAGCCCTTGAAAAGGGTGAAAAAATAAAAAGCAAACACAGGCTTTGAAGATGTAAGTAAACCAATGTCATTATAGATTAAAGTGAAAGAGTAATAGTCCACACAATTTTGTAAAAATTAACTTGACCGAGTGGCTAAAAGGGTTTTTCAATTAGTTCTTTTGAAACCTATTCCTTCTTAAAGTCAATGAATCAAAAGAACTTAGCTAGTGCCATGCTTGGACAGACTAGAAGCCTATTCTAGTCCCGTATCTCTAATAATGACCAGAAGCAGGTGTTTCAAAGAATAACTTGGTTAAAATTGGCAGACAGGATTAAATGTTTTTACATTAATCTTCCAATTACATTGGTAGTTTAACATTTTTTTCAAAAATGTTACAAGAATTTTCATACCTCTGACTATTCTGGATATGCCAAGTACCCTAACACTGAAAAAAAAATAAAAAATTGAGGTTTCTTTGCTTCAACAACTTTCACTGTTGATAAATGAAATATATTAATTATAAATTACAGCAATAAACCTGTAATTCCTTTGGTATTTCTCAGTTTCATTACACTTGCATTTGGAGATAGGGGAGAAATTATATTATGAAGGAGTATGTATGGCTGGCAGCCTAATACTTGAATGTTAGCATGCAATGTTTTGCTACAGTGCTGCAGCAGTGCTACCTATTAAGTAATTCCTATTAAGGAATTACTACTTTCCTTTTATTTTTCCTGTTAATTAAACTTGATATTTGCTCAAAGTTCTGCTGTTAGACATTTTCTGTACTTCTATTTACTTTTTCTTATGGCTGTAATGCTTCCTTTAACACCTTGTCATTGTGAAGCTGAATGTGAAAAACAAAATATTGGAAGCAGAATGTTCAGAAAGCAAAGAATGGGAAAAAGGTTTTTTTTGGTCTAACATAAAATTCCTGAAAATGTGTTTCTTGTACATTTAAGGACTTGGGGTTTAGCATTAAATGCCTCTTCAGTAGTTACTGACTTAATAGCCAGTAATGATCATTAGGAATATTTTTTAAAATTAGTGCCAGGACAGTGCTTATATATTCCTTGGTGTCGAGCTGCATTCTTTTTATTTTATTTATTTTGTTTTTAAATATGTAATATGTTGACTTAATATGACATACTTGTTCTTTCTAGCAATGGACAAGGTTGAAACACTTATATGTATGTTTTTAGTGTATTTTACACTTCTATCAAACAGATTTTGAGGTTTAGGTGTGGGGTTTTTTGCTTCAATTTTCTGCAACAAAGAAATCTACTAAAGGAAGAGTTGTGCCATGAAGTAATAGCTACTATCCTATTCCTGGTTTCAGTGTATACGGTTTCCTGATTTATCTTCATTTGATGAGCAAAGAAAAATAGTCCAGGAAGTCGACTAGAATGTTTTATCAATGCATCTGTACTGATAAGTAGGGTTAGTAATGCAATGGGTAAGCAGATCAAAATCAGGAGCGTGCTAGTTTATGCAATAACAGCAGTGGATTAGAAAGGTAAAATGTAATTCTCTGAAAGTCCAAGATGCCTCACAATAACCAGGCTGGGGCTCAAGGACAAAAGTGTTCACACCGGGAAGAAAGCTACATTCTTGCTAGATACAGGAAAAGTATCAGATTTGTTCTCTGACCTTTCTTTCTCTTACAAAAGATGGAAAGAGGCAAGGCAAGAACCATTTTATCCAACAGAATCAGTTCAGGAATGATATTTCTTAAGTTGCTAGAGAAAGATTCCAACTTAATCCGAAAGAGAAGTAGAGGCTAGCTGGGAGACTGAAGAAGGTGAAGATCTTTTTTTTTTATATATAATCCCAATGTGCTTTTTTTGGGGGGGGTGGGTAACAATTCTGTTACCGTGAAGCTTGGCCTTTTGCTAAACATACTTTGGTCTTTAAATGCTGCCTAGTGAGCAAGTTAACTTTGATCCGTCTCACGGATAACAGAATGTTCACAACTGTGTCTATGGAGATCATTAGAAGTAGACTAGGGGTCACTAGCAGGTGCTTGGCTCCCTTGTTCACTGCATCTAAAGAATAATGCCATGTGCTTCCATAGAATTCACAAAAAATGAAAAGCAGTTGGAAAGCAAAGAACACAGAGGTCAGGGGAGGCACATTCATATTTTGAGGATATGTGATAACTAGAAAAGTTATTTTGCTGGGCGGCGTGTTAAAGGTCTCAGACACCACCTACTAACATTTTGAGGGATGTTATAGGCTATTTGGACAATTATGTGGTTAAGATACAGATGATTATGCAGCTCCTTGCTTCAGTCATCTTTTCAGCTTTTTCATCACTGTTTAAAATGGGCTATAGCGGGGTTTGGCCCCAAACGTAGTAATTGTGCATCACAGAGGACTCTTCTGTGCTCAAAAAATATCTCTGCTAGTACAGCTTGCATTGCAAGACTTCTTTGTGGTCAGAGATGTTTGTCTTCTCTCTGTCATTCTTTCCTGTGAATCTTGCTTTGGACCTTTAGACCTTTTGGACCAAAGACTCTTAACAAACTTGTTAGCCCAAAGTTTTTGATGCCAAAGAATATGGAAAATTTACATTACATGACAGATTTTCATTAAAATACTAAAATCCAAAGGAAATAAACAGTCACGATCTAATTATAATCTAATTACCCCCCTACATTTATACTTGGCATCTTGATATTTGTGGTTATACTGTGGTATCACGTGAAACACTTACCTTAAGGACCTACAGTAAAGCAGAGGAAGTATTTTGTTAGCGCAAAAGATTTTGCTAAGTGAGAACATGAGGTTATTTTGTCAGTAATTTCAATTTCAAATGCAGACCAAAAGACAAACCTGAGAACAGACTTCAAGGCAAACTGTAGGCTTTTTCTGATGAATATGTTTCAATTCCTAACCAAAAATCCATGCTTCTCCTGCTGGAAATCATCAGAAATTGAAAAAGCATTAGACAAGTGTTAAAACATCTTCAAAGTGACATTTTTAGCTTTAAAATATTTCACATGGGAGATCCACATAGTCAGGTTGGTCTTCCCAACACCAAATTAGAGTTAGCAGAGTAGTTTATTCACTTGGAGCCATTTGGCCCACTGGAGCATCCTGAGAATATTTTGTGTACTTCAGAAATCTTTATAATGTCTCTGTGTCAGTTTTCTTAATACACTAATATTGATTTATGGTTTTTAATTTAAATTATGTGAAAAGTACTTTGACTTAAATATAATGGAACTTGGCTGTTGTGAGACACTTTCAACTTCTGAACCCAAATTTAAGAAAATTCAGGGCTAACAAACTCATGAGGCTATAATCTGAAAAAAATTAAGGTAATTTCCTGGTATACTTTGGCCAGGTAAATCAGCTTTCAATATTATTGTCAAGAACTGGTGGGGCATAGTAACCTATCTGGCTTCATGTTACACAGGACTCTTGGAAATTAAACTGCCCACATTTTGTCCATCTCAGTTCTTTCTTCATCTCTTGGAATATCATGCTTCCTGCTCCTTGTGTAGAAGGCACCACCATGCCTTTGATACAGTTTTAGATAACATGCCATTGAGGTAATGAGAAGAAGGGAACTATGATGCCCACTGTTCAGACACCAGAGAGAATACTACCATTACTGCAATTTATTGAAAATTAGCCAAAATCCATGTGCTCTAAGATTTTTATAAAACCTTGTATGAAATTTATAGTCACTAATTATATTCCTCCACCTTGAATTTCTTATAAATCTATACTTATAATTTCTATAATTTTTATAATTTCTTATAATCCTTTCTATAATTTCTTAAAATCCACTTAAATTACTTTCAAAAGTTCTTTTTGGGTTCTATTTTTCCACCCTGAATTTCTTACCATAAAGAGTTTAAATTACTTTGGAAAAGTTTTTTTGGCTGATGTTTCTTCAGCTTTCAAACATTATTCTTTTTTACAGTTATGCTAAGTAGTTGAGCTATGTATTGATCACAGTCACTTTCATTAGTGATCGCTCTAGTCCTCCCCTCCTGAAAATTAAAATAAATAGACAAATAAATAAATCCTCTACTTTGGAAATTATGTTTCTGATGATTGATCACTGCCAAATCTGCCTGATCTTTATTTTTGTCTGATGTGTGGCTTTATGGGTACCTGAGCAGAACACCTAGAGAGCCAATGAGTCAATATTTCTGAAAACAAACAAGATTTGCTTCACATACTAAATCTGTTCTCTGTTGAGAATTTAGAAGTGTAAAGCATTTTAATTTCACACATTGATAACACGTTTTCTCAAATATATTTTGATGCAGATAGCTATAAGGAAATTACTGATTTAAGGAAGTCAGTTGTGAATTTTAAGGATTACATTTCCCTCTTGTTGGACTGAAGATTTTTGTCATCAAGTCAAAAACCATAGCCATCAATTGTTTATGAAGTTGTATAAAGAATACTTCGTTGCATAGAGACAACATCTGTGACAGTGGTATTGTCTGTGAAACTATCTTCACAAAGTTTGACAGCAGAAAGGAAAAAGTTACAGAAGAAATCTGGGGAAAAAAACCACAGAGAGTTTTTTAAAGTAAATATGTTGTCACTTTCTTTGTGTTTTGTATAATTTTATGTATTAGATTCCAGTTAAAAAGTCATTAAAAAACCCCCTAAATATTGTTCAATATTGAAATACATATTTTTATGTACTAAATGGATTTGAGCTCAATGTACCACAAGAAATAATGAGAAAAAATAATGACACCAAAAACTTAAAGCAAACTTCAGCAATGTATAGAAAGAACCTGAAATCTAAGGTCAGTGAATAAATTTCTGAAGCTGAAAAAGTGGTAAGTGTAGCAAGGATGCATAGTCTTTTCCAAACCTTCTCTCGAGTCTTGGACCTGGAAAAGTAATGGAGGTTTATTAGTAAAAGTTCCCCATAAGTCTGTGGGACACTTGATACTCCAGATAATCCAATTCCTCTCATTATCACTGGCTTATGTAGGATATATTCTCCTGGTGCTGCCATGACTCTTCCAGTACTGAAAAAAGTTCAACATTTTTTATGATAAGAAGGAAAGGGACTGATTTTTCTCTGATTATTTTTGCAGTGATCTTCCTTTCTCATATGTGGCTCCTGTGCATCTGGTCTCTCCAAAAGACCCAGCTTTTCCTTGGCCTTCCTGATTTGGGAAGTTTTTTGATAGAAAATTAATTGAGTAAAGGCCTTTTTTCTTTTCCTTTGCTTTAACTAGACCCCTAAAATACAAAGTAACTGGGCAGTGTGTTTCTCAAATACTGGAACTAGAAGGACTAGATGGAATCTTGTATTGATGGTGGTAACCACTACTTTCAAATAAAACAGATTGGGTCATCATAGATTTTCTCCGACTTCAGTGATAAGAAGGTTTCTAGTCAGAGAGCATGGTGGAAGACAGCAGAGAAAGGATTGTAACTATCCATAGTTCGGCTGGTAAAAGCTGGAGTAGGATTCTGTTAAAAATGATGCTACACAGACTGAAGAAGTTTGCTGCAATTTTCTGGTGCCTTATTGTTTAACAAGAACACAGTCCTCTGAAAGGGAAGAAGTTGATGTTCAGCTTCACTAGAATATTTTTTCTGTTGAAGGAATAATTCTGTTGTTACAAAGATGATCTCATTTTTTTGGGGAGGAAATGATCCTGTTAAAGTATGAAATTGTGAATAAAAGTAAAAAAAAAAATGTCCTCTTTATAGGTACAGCTATCAATAAAAGTAAAACTTTTTGAATGGTCATATTTATTTTATCATCTGAAAATAATTTTTAATGCAATATCTTGGGAAAAAACCACACCATTTACTTCAGTTCATGAAATGCTGCATATTTAGTTTCAATTTTAATACTAAATTTTTCAAATAGTATGAGTTTAGTTAATTTAAACTGAGACACACTAGACAGAAGGAAAACTAACTTTTCTAAAAAATATATTCTTCAATTAATATGTTCATTCAAAACTATGGAATAAGATAAATAATAAGATATGTAATAATTCATTTAAATTGTTCACTGCATTTTCTTTGGTTAGCCAGTCCTCTCTGTAAGAGCAGAAGTGTCCATGATTTCAGATGAACCTTTTGACCTTTCTCATTCTTCCTATTACAAATAACTTTTATTGAAAAGAAACTTATGTGGAACATAGAGACATTATTTACAAAGTGCATTCCTTTTTAAACAAATAGCTCAATAAGCATTATTTCAAATGAATGTCCTTAATTCTGTTAGGAAGGGCAGAAGCAGTAAAAGCTAAAATGAACATTTCCATGAATAAAAGCTTCAGTTTTCTATAGTCACATGACATTGTGAATTAATCAAATTGTTTTGTTTCTTTTCCTTTTATTCTCATCTATGCATGTTTTTTATCCTTTCACTTTTTACCAGGACATACTTGATGAAAATATCCCCAGTTCTCCCTACAACAGTTTAGGGGACTCAGGTGACAACCTGCAAAAATTTTATACGTAACTTTGGACTAGAGTGTATGTTTTGGCTTTGCTATTAGAGGTTTTTCCCTTTATGATACCCTTGTGGAACAAATACAAAACAGTAAACCAAGACAAAGGTTACTGGGATGCAAGCAAAAAGCAATGCAGAAATTCTCCTTTTGCTGTAGCAGCCTACTGAGTAACCCACTGCAGTGTTATTCAGTGCTAGATTTCTTTCATGTCATAGTGACGTGAATAAACATTAAGGAAGGCAAAATGTAAATGGGACTGCAAGAAGCAGATTTTAAAAGGTTCCAAATTTTCTTTTTGTTTTAATTTGGTTAGCTTAAGTAGATACTAGGAAGATTTCAGAAAATAAAATCCTTGTCCAGTTCCAATTATGTTGGATCTTTAGAAACAGTGTGTATAAACTCATAGCATCTGTAATAAGAAAAATGTGAATGATTTTATACAGTAAAAACTAAAAATCTACTAAAAGCTGCAGTTTGTATCAGTGCTTAGTTTTGCCTAGTGATCTATGGTGGCATTGGAAACCGTATTGCATAGAGCTGTTTCACACTTGGGGTGCATAATGCTCTGTTATGTAAATAGCCTGTGCTAAATCCTCTGCATTTACAGGTGATTTCAATAATTAAATTTACATTGTCTCAGCTGTTTTGGCAATATTTAATTCTGATCATCTGATATAGTGGACAGCAAAAAATGCCCAAACAGGTGGACATCATCACCTGCAAGTAAACACAAACCATTGCTTCTTCCATTGAAATTGACAGCAATTGTGAAAAAAATAATTTGGAAAACATTCATTTATTGGTGAAACCTGAGCACCCTGGGAGTTTTGAAAGCAATTAAGAAGATGCATATTTAGTCATGGCTGCTTAATATCTTCTTCATCCTGTGATCCACATACTTTCTAAATAATGTGGGCATTTGGGCAAAAGGAAGAGATGGAAAAAGATATTAGTTTTAATAATGTTACTTTTTATTTTTCCTTACATACAAAGTACAGGATAACAATTAATATGTGGACCTTAAATTGCCTAGAAATAGTATAGGTCAGCTGCAGTTGCTGACAGTGTACAAAAAATGTCACTGTAAGGAAATTATCTAGCAAATTACATTCAGTCACCTTCTAATATCTGAGTCAATCAGAATCAAGGGTACATTGCTAAGAGAGGAGTTGTAACTGATTTATGTGACATCCGCAGGTTGGCTCCAAGAGCAATAGCATTCTCCATGAGAGGACTGCTATTCAAGCTTTAGTTATCTTCAGTGAAGAGAATATGTGGTAGATAAATATATTTTTTTCTGGTATTAGTGAGATGGAATGAATTGTTTTAAGTGTTACGTTTTCATAAAAATCCAGAAAAATATTTAACTGCTGAAGAGAAGTCAACGACAGGATTGAGTAAAATGAAGTGGTAGTTAGTGCTTGTGTACAGTGAATGTTTTACAGAGATCCTGAGAGTGGATTGACTGGTTTTTTAAAATGCTGATCCCAGTAGCTGACTCACTTTATGCAGAAGTTTTGCATTGCTTTTTCACAAGTTCATGTGAGCTCTCTAGTATTTGTTTTTCTGAAAGTTTAAAGATGCTAAATGACATACTGTTTTGAAGTGTAACATCATAAAGACTGAGATCATATCTCTAAATAAAAATTTCTGGAGGTGAGCAAGAGGGGAACGATGTGTGGATTGAAGTTCAAAGGTGTTTTATGTTACAACTCTGTGTGCTTTGTGAGCTTTAAGAAGCAGCAATAAAGTGGGAAGGTCCTGTGTCACTGTCAGCACACTTTCAGGTTAACAGCTTTTCTTTTTAATCTCTCTTGCAGAATGTCAAGCACAACTTTATAGTGTTTTATATATATTTAATATTATTGTTTTGATGATAAGTTTTCTTGCATTCTCTTTCTAAAAATTTTATTAGATCCTCGGAGTTCATTTTATTTGGATATTTCAAACAGTGGACCTTGTGTTTAAAGTGCAGTGTTCTTGCATGTGTAGTCAAAACTTAAGGTAAGATTCCAAGAAAAACAAAATGTGATAGTTTATCAAATTTCATCAGCATCCCTTTCCTTCCTTTTATTTGCAGTGTAGTAAGCTCTTAGTTTAACATAATATATGGGAGTAACTACTTTTATTGAAGTACCACATATGCCTAAGGACTGCATCACGTATAATTTACTATCCTTTGCAGTCTCATACATATTTTCCATCATTTTGAAGATGCAAAGAAAATAATCTGTACAGAGGGTTGGGAGGGTAATTTGTTTCCCATCCTGACTAAGATGTATAGATTTCTCTTTTCTCTGTACAGTAGTTGTCTGTGATGTTTGACAGTTTTACTAGTATTCTAGTGATGAGATTTTTTATTCTTCTTATTCTTTTTCTTATTTCAAACTGGAAAGTTTTGATTTACACACCAAAGAATATTGCCCTCTAAAATGAGAAATATTTCAGGCTGTCACTGATCTTCACCTAAGATCACTTAGAGTGATCTTTAATTTCATTGAAATTGCTATTTTGAATTTGAATAAATGAAGATGACTCTTGATTTATTTTTTTTTAAACAGAGCAAGGCTGCATCCCTTGTAAAGAACTGCTGTTTCTAATAATAGTAAGCCCAAAAATCAAAGAATAAGCTCAGTGGGAAGGGACCCACAAGGCTCATCGAGTCCATCTCCTTGCTCTGCACAAGATCATCCCCAAGAGTCACACCATGTGCCTGAGAGTATTGTGCAAACTCTTCCCAAACTCTGTCAGGCTTGGTGCTGTGACCACTTCCCCAGGGAGTCTGTTCCAGTGCCCAAACACTCTCTTGGGTGAAGAACCTTTTCCTGATATCCAACCTAAACCTCCCGTGACACAGCTTCAGGCCATTCCCTCAGGTCCTGTTGCTGGTCCCCATGGGGATGATATCAGCGCCTGTCCCTCCTCCTCCCCTCATATACAAGTTGTAGACTGCAATGAGGTCTCCACTTCCCCATGCAGAACAGACCAAGCGACCTCAGCTGCTCCTCATATGGCTTTTCCTTAAGGCTCTTTGCCATCCTTGTGGCCCTCCTTGGAATACTCTCTAGGAGCTTTATATCCTTATATTGCAGTGCTCAAAACTCAACACAATACTCAAGGTGAGGCTTCACCAGAGCAGAGCAGGGAAGATCACCTTCCTTGATCAGCTTTGGTTGGCCCTCCTGGCTGCCAGGGCATGCTGCTGAATCCTATTCAATTTTACTTTGAGCAGCTGATAAAAATCTTCAAAACACATTGAATTAATTGAGTCGCAAGTAACAGGCAAACTATTTGTTAGAGGCTTAGAATCAAAGCTAAATAGAAAGGACTGCAACTTGCAAATGTGTTTCACTTCCTTTAGGAGAATACTGACTACTCACTTAATACACATATTGAAGTCTGGATTTTAGGTATGGCTTGTGCAAGGTTTGGTTTAATGGATGTGGTCACAGAATGATCAGAGGAACCCATAATGTTCATTGGGTATCTAACATGGAACTGTAAACAGCCTTTGGGTCCTAGGCAGTAAGTACCTGAGCATGTGTACATCAACAGATCACTGCAGAATGCAGACCTCTTAAGAAGCAAAGTTACACAGTAAATCTTCTTCATGCTTTGATGATCATCTCCTCAATATGCCCACAAGTACATTAGATATAGTGTGGTCAGGAACTTTAGATCTCAAATCTAAATCCTGTCAAGTCTTTCCCCAATTATTTTTCCTCCATGGCATTCTTGAAGCACACCCATTGGGTAGATTACTCATTGTAGATTGAAGAAATGCATTAAAAATGGAATATGAATTCACCTCCTGAAAATGAGTGCATTCTGGATGACTTATAGAGGTAGAGAACTGGCAGCTTCTACTATTGCAGTGATTGTAACAAAGGACTACTTTAACTTCAGGATATACTGAATGTTTATAATGATGATTGAAGACAGGCCTTCCTTGGAATACCATGTAAGGGAATTAACTCATGAAAAGCAATAGGTTTAGTGACTTAATACTCTTTTTGATAGCTCATACTGGATGATTTATAAGACACCGACGTCAACATAATCTTTGTCTATGCCCTATCTTAAATATTTCAAATTCTAAATTACGGGAAAGGAAAAACTTGATGGAATAGACACTGTGCTTACATAACTTGGCCTTGTACTAAAGAAAAATGAATGGAAAACGCCATGGAACAGAATACCAAGTGATTAGACTGACATGGTTTTAATGAATCTGGAAAATTTGCTAAAAACCAAAAACTAACCCCAAACTTGGAGAGGATAGATGTAAAATGCTGTATCCACCAAAAAATAAACCACATATATAAAATAAGTAATAACTCAAAAAGGCAGAAGAATGGGTAATATAGAAAGCCATCTAATTTGAGTCAATACTATTTTATGGTTGCAAGGCCTTTCAAACTGAAAGGTAATTTACTGTAAAAGACAGAGGGGATCCAACTCTGTTAAGAGTTAGTTACTTTACTGAAATACTGTCTGGTTTGGAGGTGAGATGCAGACAAGCTTCAGGGATTCCACCAGAGAAGTGTGACACTAATTTTAACACTTTAAAACATGAGGTGTGAAGAAGGAAAAGATTTTTTTTTCATCTTTAAAGGATAAGTCTGCAGAGGAATATGAGATAACTCTTACAGTATAGTGGGAAGGTTGAATAATGTTTTGCTACCAATGAAATAAGAGGAAATAATTTTGTTGCTTTTTTGGGGTATGGGTTTGTTTTTTATTTGGATTTCGCTTAGAATTTTTCATGTGGTTAATTTAAAAATGTTTAAGTTTGATAAGAAAATAAATTAATTCATGATGACTCAAAAGAGATGGAACAAGGTATTTCAATAAAGGTTTTTCCAGAAATTTAGCAAACATCTTTGACAGATACATTTGTTTCTTCCAGATGTTTTTCCTGTTGGTCAGCCTTTTTTTATAAAAATAGTAGATTAATAAGAAATTTTTCAGTAATCCCAAAGTTAAAATTCACCCCAAGGTAATAATTTTTATTGATTACAAACGGCAGCCTAAGCACTGAAAAAGGATTTAAATATTTCATTGGGCTTTGTTTGGAAAAGGACTCATTATTCTCCCTGAATCCTTTAATTACGTAACAAATGAAGAAATAAAAATTCACAATATATTTCTGTATACATCATGGGATTTTACTGGCAGTGGAAATCACTATATTTTGAGGGTACTCAAAGTCAAGACAGTTATGGAGAGTAATATATGAACTGGAGTAGATTTCAGGAAAATGACATCCTTATCAGTGTTTTGAAACACAACAGATTTCAGTGTGAGGTATTTCAATGTCATCTGTGTACCATTTGGATAGTCTTATCCATGCAATTATGTGCATATTGTGCAAGAATATAATCTCACTGAATAGATAAAATGGCAGTTTGAGAAGCTGAGTATATCCGCACCAGAGATGGACTATCAATTCTGATTGACCATGACAGGATATACAATGAAATGCAGTTTGCTTGCAAACAGGATGTAGTTTGGATGTGAGCCTGAAAACTCTTTGTCCTTGAGTCCATGATCAAATACATGTCAAATAGCTCAGCATTTCTTCAAGCAAATTTTCAAGCTGCAGCCCAAAGGAAACAAGTACCTTGATGAATGGAAAGACGTGTAAAAAGACTAACAGAAACACAGGACTCACGAAAGGCTGGTGAAGAAATAATGTATGTAGAAAGGATGATGTCACTGAGTAAGCTTTTGAACAAAATTATTAAAGAATGAAACACCAGAGGAGGAAGCAGTTTTAATGAAAGAATTCTTGTTTTTCTAGTCTTGGGAGGGAAATGCAAACAGAGAAGACCCCAATATGATTCAGTGGCTAAGCAAACAATCAAATAATATGTTTTCCCATTCATTATTTCACACTGCATAGGAGGATTTGTTTCAGTGGTGTTACTTTCCTTCAGAGTCCTTGAGTGCTTTAAAATTCCTACTCATTGCTGGCTATTACTGCAGCAGTGCTTAAAGTGATATTTTACATAAAGATCTTTAGTAGTATAGGAGGCAAAGTTCACCATTCTAAAAAAACTCGATATCTCAGGTAACTAAGCTCCTTGCACTGAAAGAAATATGAACTTACCTGCTTTGCTGCTTTTGCTGCTATTCTTGCTGAGAAGAGCAAGAAACATCTGATTGTTTTATGCAGCTTCAAATAAACCCCTAGATGACAATCCATTACACAAATACTCAATAAGGACAGCTTTTCTGTGATTTTGAAATAGTGATCCCTGCATTTATTTATATAATTTTTATTTTTCTTTTTCCGAATTCAGAAGTCATACATGTAGCTTTTAGGAACACAAATATCAAACTACGTACTTCTTCAGAATCATTATCCTGAGAATCACAAAGAAAACAAAAAACCCACTGGGAAAATATAGTGACTTTATATTGTTTTTTCCTTGAATCTCCTCCAACAGACTTCTACCAATGAAAACAATAACAAGTGCCACAGAATCTTTTTTACCATGTTTTTTACTGTTTGCTTTTTTTGTTTGTTTGTTTTTAAGGCTTTTTTTGTTTGGTTTTATTTTGTAATTTTTTTTCTTTTGTCCCAGAAAAAAAATTTAGGGCAGCAAGAAAACTGTTTCATCACGAACTTTCATCATGCTCATGTTCATTACAGGGGCTTACTCCTTTAACAAAAAACGGTGAAGAGGAGAGAAAAATGATAGAGATATGTCCAGAACAGCCTCCAAATGTATCTAAATATAAATGAGAGATTTCCCTGCAATAAGAACTGTGGAAGAAAGCAAGGAACAAGTGAGGAGGAGAGAAGAAACTTCATAGGAAGTGGCAACATACCTTTGTATAAGGGTATTTGCAGTGTACAAACTGGGGAACAGGATATACAAAATCAAAAATAGACTTGAAAAAGTCTGTTTTTCTAAAAATCTGCATTTTCTGCTTACTACTCATGATTTCACATTTGGTAGACAATTGCAATATTGACACAAAATTATTTGGGTCCTGAGGTCAATGTTCCATTGGTGTATATAAAAAAAAAATGTTTGTACCCAGTACTATAAAAATTTGTATCAGCAGTTCCACCAATCTCTATGTTTATTCCTAGGAAACCTAGTCTGCTTATTTTGATGAATCATTTTATATATATGTATATTTAGTACTGTTGTGGCTCTGGTAAAAAATCAGTGTTTTGGAACCATTTTTGCACAGATTTCTGGCACTGAAAATCCTTTGCAATGTGAGTTCTTTACATCATTTCTCAAAATATAAAATCGTCAAGTGACTGTCAAAAAAACCTTCATAGTTTAGGAGAAAAGGGCAAATATATGTTTTAAAAATTTGTTTCATTAACAAATTGATATATTGTAACTTCTTTTAAAGTCTCCAAATGTCAATTTCATGTCTATGCTTTATATTCAATGGCTCTAAAAATATCACAACAGTTGCACCTAGATTTATTTTTGTACCAGATGCTTGGGGTGTTTTAGACAGTGCATACTAGGGGACACTATCTTCAAGCTTTCTTAGTTACCACATTTGGGTTTTTTTTTATCTTTCTCGCTGATTACCTTCAAACTTGTTTTATTAAATTTCTTCTTTCAATGTGGTTAGACAAATTTGCATAAATTGTCATAAACACATGGAAAGACAGCTGACTTATCTGTGGATCTCTATCCCCTTAGAATATGAACTAAATATTTTTCACAACTAGAAATTTATTTCTTTTAATAAGATCGGAGGCTTAATTTTTATAGCATATATATATTTATTTTTTTAAAGTAGGTCGTAACACACTCGAGTCTTCTTATGGATTTTTTTTCCCATAACTATAATTTAGTCTTTAAAATTGCTGAGGTGTCCTGAGATATCATATGAAGTAAATAATTGTGTCTTTATTATTTCAGTGGTTTTTTTCTACTTTTGGGACCAGTCTGTGCAACATTCTATTATTTGATTCCCTCAGTTTTAACTGTAACTGTAAATAATAACAGTATTTCCTATGTGTCTTTACATAAATCTGATTTTTTTTCTGAAAATTTAGGCATGTAGGAACAGTAGGAAAGATACATAAAGAGATTTTTATTCACACAAAAAAAGAAAAATAGAAGTGTTAACATTCCAGTCATGGAGCATTATTCCCTAGATGCCATTGCAAAATAAAAAAGTTTAAATGCTGGAATGTCCATTTAAAACAAGATAAAATTGAGAAAAGAAAATGAAGACATGCAACAGGAGAAAAAACATCTTAAAAGCTTATTCATTGTATAGGTTTGGAGGAAATTGTTTGTACACTGCTTCCAGGAGCCTTTGCTGACTGAGAGTGGAAGACTGCAAAACTTTATAAGCATCAGGTAGAAAAAGAAAAACTGAAAGGCATTCAGAATACATAGAATTGGATTGTTTCCTGTGTCCCACATCTGTGTTTTTATACATCCTATGGGAATTTGTGCAGTGGAAGTTCAGAGTTTTCTGGTAATCACCTGAAGCAGCAAGGGTTGCCCTGGACCTTCTGTGGACTCATTACCTCCTGCTGAAGTTATTACAGGGTAAAACCTGTGTTCAGGACTACCTGATGGGCCCACTACACTCTCAATTTCAGGCAGTTTTAAGAAAGCTTGTATTAATAACTTCAACATAGAAAAATCAAAGTTTAAGATAATCCACAATAAAAAATTTAAACGTCTTTACTTTTAAGATTGTTGTATGGTTGATTTTTGGAGGTAGGACTCATGCTTAAAATAATTGGCAAATGTTTTGATAGAACAGCCTGCTGAGTGTCAAATTTCAAATTCTGCTGGTCCTGTTTTCTTAGTACATGGATGCTACCCTTATAGTGTGCCTGCTGTCCTCTAAACTTGCTTATCCTTTCTAAGGCAAAAAGTTATATGCATTTATGTAAAATGCAGATACATAATCAGGTACTTAGAGAATCCAAGAAATGTTGATACCAGAAGTCAACTGTAAGCAAGAAGAAACAGTGTTTTAATCTTTTACATAATAGTGTTGTCAACATTTATTTCTGTCATAACGTTAGGGTTTCTACAGGAACCCCTATTCAGCTGATAGTCCATAAAGCTTACTTTCTTTTCTTTCCATTTTAAAATTAAGTATTGTTCCTATTTGTTCCTATTTTAAATAGCTCTCTTTTGTCTTAGCATTTTTCAATATTAATTAATCTTCTCGGTTCACAATATGTATAAGGTATATTTCAAAAGTAAATTAACATATTTCATCTGCCATAATAGAATTGAATATGCACTAAATTTGCTGTGATCAACTGTTTTACCTTTTTACTCCTCTCATATTTTTCTACAAATTAGTATATTCCCATTGTTCAATACGTTTCATATCTTTAAGAATCTTTTTGTTTCAAACATGAACATGGGTATTTAGTCAATGAAGTTTTCTCCTGATATGTGAAAAACTATTTTCTGGTTCTGCTGTTGTCAGGAGTGTGGAGGTAGTGTCTATTCTTTTAAAGACTGCCAAAACCATATTTGAAGTTAGCTTATACATCATGCAACATCCAAAATCTTGGGGAAAAAAATGATCTGGCAAATCCCAGACATTGCTTATCTACCTGGCTATGTATTTCTATATCTGTCAATATATTTGTCTCTATTTGTTAGTTTCCATACAAAAGATTTTAGTATATGTAGGCAAAATAGGATGACAGAACACAGACTGAAATAAAGCTGAGTTTGAGCATTATTCTTTATATCAGGGAAAAATACTGAGTTTCAGAGCTTCAGTCTGGAAAGAAGTGTTTTTGAAAGTTTTGGTGGGTGCATTTTTTCTGGGGTTTTTTTTGGTCTTTTTTTTGTTTTGGTTTTTTTTTTTTGGTTTTTTTTTTTTTTTGGTTGGTTGGTTGGTTTGGTTTGGTTTTGTTGTTTGATTTTCCTGGGGTTTTTTTTTCAGTTTTTTTCTTCTGACTTATACAGAAGCCAAAAATTATCAGGATCCAGTGCTCTGGACCTGGATTCTGCATGTTTTACCTGTGGCGTCTTAGTCTTAGGGACACAGCTGTTGTGCTCCTGAAGTCTAGCTAGTCAATTAAAAGAATGATGTAGCTTCTTGCTAGCATCTTTTACCAAGTGCCAGCTTTGTGTTGCCCTCCTTATTTTTCACATCTCTATTAAGTGCCAGCAGTGTCCTAGCAGAGCTTCTCATTTGCCCACTGACAATTTGCTAAGTAGTGATGTTCTTCCAAAGAACAATCTTTGTGCCCTCATAGAGGATTGTTACCTATTCTTATGAATGGTTGCTTTGAAGTGAGGAAGCTTCGATCTGAAGTATCACTGATATAGCTGCAAGCTCAAATGAAGCTGAGAAGTTCAAAGATGATGATGAGTTTTAGCACTTTGGTTAATAAGATTGTGTATGAAGATAAACATATGCTGCACTCTTAAAACATGATGAAAATTATGGGCTAAAAAGGAAATAAAGAAGACAAATTGGATAGGACAACAAATATCAATAGTGCATTACTGCAACCTAAGTCTGAATGAATTGCTCTTAGGGATAAAAACCAACCAAACAAAGGCTGACATGCTGTGCCCATTTCTAACAATCGATGTAGTGACTAAACATGTGGAGAGCAGAATGGTGCCCACAGCTAGAATCTTTATTTTCTTTCAAGCAGATTAAAATGTGAGGTTTCCTTAAATGTAAACAGAATAATATTTGAAAGCATACATACTCTATTAATATATATTTTGAAGCTGAGAATTTAGTCATGCGTTATCAGTATTTGGGCATATTTGCTTTTAAGTGGGCTCTTGATTTACAAAACTGTTTACGTCTATAGATTGTTCTTAACATAATTTAAAAGGAAATGATGGAAATGTTCCTCTATATAGCATAATCTTGGCTGATAGTTTTCTTGATATAATATCTTCTTACAGGAAGATTTTTATTTAGTGCGGTATAGAAAATGTTTCTCTATTTTTTTCTCAATTAAAAATCCCAAAACTTTTTGGAGATGAAGGAAGCATTTAAAAACTCAGAATAATTTCTTAAATTATGCTAAAAATTGGTTTTCAGTAGCTTTTGGAAGGAGGCAAAGGTTGATCTAGGGACCACTTAATCGAACTGGACATACGGAAGGCCACAGATGGAATGGTGGTTTGGCTGTTGTGCTGTAGAAGGAGACGGTTATTATCTTTGAAATATCACAACTTTTCACTTATTTCACAATATCACCCACAAGTTTTTTCACTTTTGCTCTTCCTATTCTGTACCTCATCCCACTGGGGGTGGGGCTGTGAATGAATGGCTGAGTTAATCTGCAAGAACCTTGGTGGGCTGGAAGTTTTATGAAGTCCAACACAAGCAAATGCTGCCCTCTCTTCCTGACATGTGAAAAAAAATGACAAAGGAGGTAAAAATAACACACTGAAATGTAAAGTTTGCCTTTATTAAAATTAACAGAGATAAACTAAAATAAATAGGACCAGTATCATCATTTAACTTTTGTAATGGGCTTTAGAATAGACTTTGGAATAGAATAGACTTTGGAATATACTGGCTCAAAATGCATAGCACTATTTGATCATATTCAAACTGTGATTTTAAGCCACCTCCTTATAGATTCTTGGCTTGCTCATCCTTTAAGGCCCGTGTACTATTCTGTGCCTTTATCTTAGGGAAAATATGACAGAACTGGAAAAGACTGATGATCTAAGGGATGTTCCAAAATTATGGAAGACTTTCCATGCAAGAACTGATAGAGCAAGCTAGTACTCTTCAATGTGAAACAGGTGTGACTTCTGACCTTCTTATAAACAGGACTGTTATATATAGAGAGGCTACAGAACAATCATTCAAAAGAAGTAGGTGCCAGGATATTAATATACAAAAATGGCAAAAAAAAATGGTTTATCACTAAGTAGGTGATAGCCAAGCCATACAGACCTCCTTGCCAAAGTGTGGTGAGGTTGAAAAGTGCTTGCCTAGGTTTAAGCAAGATCCATAAGAAGTTAACAGGCAAACAGAAAATCAAATTTTCTAACTGAAAATCTGAGCTGGAAATAAGTTGAAGCAGTAATAAGAAAGAGACATAATACATATAAAAGAAAAATGTTTATTTATAGATTACATAAAGCAGAGATTTTTAATCTTCCTTATGACTGCAGTTATAGATCCCTGAACTCCTCAAAGCTCTTTCTGTTGAGTGAGGATATTTGAAAATGAGACTATTTGCACCGTTTTCCATGAAGACTTGAAAGTAAACTGTTTACTTAAACCATTGCAGAAGTTAGCTTGAATAGTCTCATTCAGGGCTGAACTAGCACTATTCTAATTTGATTTAAACTGACAGGAACTGATTTAATTCACCTTAAAGCAAGAGTTTAGGAGCTGTAACTGAAAACTAAGTTTCCATAAGAAATATATTTGTTATATCTATTTGGCTGGTAAAGGTTTCAGATATAAATATGTAATGTAAGCTCAAAGCAGACAGGGTGTTAAGATGTACTTTCAGAGGTTTGGTTAATCATCTCTTGCCTGAATAATTGGAAGAGAACAAAGGCAAGCACAGTGCTCTGGAGGTTAGTGCTGCTGTAGGAGGTGGGAAGCTTGATAATGACATGCAAAGTGAAGGTAAAATGAATTCCAAGTAAGTCTAACTCAATTTCTATTAGACAACAATAGGTCAAAAGAGTAGTGCTCATTAAATTTCAGCAAACTTTTCTCTTAATTAGTTTAAATTTTAAAAATATATATATATTGTTCCTTAGTGTGTGTATAAAACTAGCCATTTGATACATAAAGAGCAAACTATAAATACAATGGAAAACAGATGTGATAAAGTTTTCTGGTGACTGCATTTATTCAGAAGAGCCCCGTCATCAGAAGGAACATATAGAAAAGCAATAAAAGCAAATTTTGAACTTAGTAGAAGCAATAGCAATGACATATGATAGCCAGTAGGACTCTATGTTGTTGCATCTTGCTGAACCAGATGTCTAAGAGTTTTCCAAAACACAGAGAATAGAAACATAATTCCTTTCCTGAAAGTTACCATGGATCATCTAGATAGCTATTTGGCATTAAAAAAAACCACAACAGCATTTGAGAAACTCTAGCTTTTTGTAGTCAAAACAGTTGAAGGCAAAATCTCTAAATTATTTCATAAAAAAGTCTGTAACACACTCAAAAAAGCTACTGTGATATGGCACTTTTACAAAATGAGGTTATCAAAACTTACTCTGTTAACAATTGTAGGAAGAGCAGACTCAGAGAACATTGACATAGACCAAGGCTGACTTTTGATTAACAGCTAGTCACTACTGTAACAAGAAAGCATTGCTTGATGCCATTTATAAAACGTAAATAAAACTATTTCAATAGCACCACAGTGAATTCTATCAAGCAGAAAGTTGGGCAAGTCAGTGAACGTGGTGGTAGTTTTAGGTGCTATCTGAGCAAGAGATCACGTGTTGCTGATGAGATCCATACAGGTCACTGTTTCTTCAAGTTTACTTCATGGAGTATGTGGCTGAAGACAAGTTTGCCTTCTCTAAAACAAAGCAAACACTCTTACATGGAAACATCAAAAATGCTGCTATGCAAAATAAAGACAATATAGCGTGAGTAGGAATTAGAAAAAAAATTAAATTATCAGTCATTTTCAGTAAGAGTTAGATTCTTAAATGACTCTGGCCTTCATTTGCCACACTCTTCTAAAGATATAGACAAAGATCTTTATAGCCTTTAATGTCTAAAATTTCACATAATGTAATGTCCATTGCAGAAGTCACCACTTAAAATATACAAATTATTTCCTACATAGGAAATTATTATTATTCATATTGTTATTATTATTAATATTTGTATGATGGTAAAAGATGAGATATTATTAGAGCATTACAGCTCCATTATTCTATTACTGCTTTGCATGCTTGATCTAAGGTTGAGGCTTTCTTCAACTTTTTTCTTTTTAAAGTTTTTTGAAATTTCTAGTCATTCATTCATTGGTCATCTTCTCAAAATAATCAAGGTAGTGCACTGTAAAATTAAACCAGGTGATTTCAGTCTTCAGGATGTTCTTCCCTTCTTTCAGCTAGGTCTTAGGTCCTGTTCCAAAACTTTCAATCTTAGGACTTGTTGTAGCTAGCCTAAACCAAGGGTTTACTCCCTGTATAATGATGAAAAGATTCTGTAATATAAATAAACTATGAAACTCATTTCAGATCTCTATTAACTGTTGGAGGTATTTATCTATTTCTAGTGAATAGAGGAAGGGAGCTGATGGTGTTTTTCTTTTTTTTTCCTAATTTAGTTACCTTGGATAATTGTCTGCACAGGATGACTGAGTCATTCCTTTACTTTCAAGACAAGCAAAAAATTAGACATTAAAAAAAGTTAGACCTTAACTAAAGGCACCCATCTCTCATTGGATAAGTTCTTTTCATATCTATCACATCAAGCAGAAATGCAACGATTTAAATCCATGGAACAAATATTTTTTAAAGTTGTGGACTACTTTTCTAATACTTTTGCTGGCTGTTGTTTGAAGTGTCTCTAAAACTGGAGGGGCAATATATATACATACTTACATATATGAATATAGGTTTTTGGTCTCACCACCTCTAGATAATCCAATTAAAAGTTAAATAGACTTAATATTAAGAGATATGGAAATTATATGCTTATCATGTGTGTAATTAGTGGTAGGACTGGTGTATATGGGTATGTGCTAAGAAAGATTCTGTGCATTTTTACCAAACTTGACTTGTCATCACCAGAAAGGATAGCAATGTAGCTCTGATAAGGAGAAGATATTCAAAATATATATCAAGCTTAATTTATAAACAATTCCATGTATGCTTCAAATAGACAAAATAATTGGAATGGAGTTTGTATAAATAAGAATGAGGATGGGGACTTGGAAGTATTTATGGAATAGAATATAGCTGAAAGACGTAAGTTTTCAATATATATTCTGTCGAGGTTTGTTACATACCATTCAAAATGAAGGTTATCCAGATTCATTTTTTTTCCAGTATACATTAAAAGATTAGTTTTAGCTCTACATTAAAATGAAAATTTCCCTATGTTTAGACAAACCCCCTAATCCCTACCTCTCCTCTCTTTGACCAAAAGTCCCATGTTAAGAACAGCCAATAATTTTAGAGTTAGGTCTCATCTGGAATGTGGAGAAGTTGAGATTCAAATCCTTATTTTTTGTGTATAAACTCTCTTTTTGGCTCACTTCACCATGTGCAAATATGGTTTGGGTCAGTGGAAGAAAGTTTATAACCATCAATGTTACCACAGTTTGTTTCTGCTATTTAAACATTTTAACACTTAAAATTAACAATGATTTTAAAAAGAAGGAACATATGCATGATGAAGATCTCTTCAATTTATGAACACTGTACTTCTAACTCATCTAGTCTGCAGGAATTCTCAGTCTGACGAAACACTTTATATTTGTGCATGTATATGTATATATACATACCTATGTACTACACAGATCTACACATGTTCCTACACAAGTGTGCAGCCACACAAACATATAAATAGACACATACTGAAATGGTCTTGTGGCCCTTCTGGAGCTCTGCACTGGCGAGCAGGCATTAGGTGGCTGCTCAGTGTTAGTTTATTTTATGCCATAAGCTTTGCTGATAAAGGTGGAATAAAATAAGTGGACTATTCTAGCTTTCAGTCATGAGTTTTAATTTGCATTAATTAAGTTTTCTTCCATAGGGCACATTATGTAGGGAACCTCCCCATTTAAATAATTATTCCATGTTTGTCAAACACATTAGTTTTGGTAGAAAGCCAAATTCAAAAACAGGAGATAAAGACCAGGTAAGTGTTACTCTAAAGTGCCTCTTAATTGTTTTGCAGTAGTTATTGGGAGCTTTTATTATGCAAATATTAATAGCAGTATAGCTTTCTTCACTAAGAAGCAGTACCAACATGCTTCCAGAATGTCCCGGGTTAATGATAAGACTCTCTCTCCTCCGAGAGCGAAGGGCCCCGACACCGCCTCCCCCAACAGAACCTCTTAGATGGAAGTGAAGAAAAAACTATTTATTTGACAAAACCACGCAGAGTGCCCTGCAAGGCACAGGGGAAGGGGAAAAACAAGGTGAAAGGCAGTTATTCAACCTGATTAAAAAGTCCTTTTCTCAGACGCAGTCCCTCTCCTCCTCGCCCCCACCCGGGGCCGGGTGGAGCTCCCTGGAGAGCTCTGCTGTCCTCTGGCCCTCCTGGGTCTCCGGGTGGCAAAGCAGATCGAAGAGAAGGGGTCCAAACGAGGAAAAAGAAGAAGAATGGAAAAAACGGGAACAGAGCTCACTCCGACCCCCGTCCAGCACGCAGTCTCTGCCGGGCCACGAATCTTCCCCCGGAGCAAGGCTTGGAGAAAATGTTTTCAAAACAACCCGCGTTTCTCTCTGCGGCTGGGTGCAGTTAAAGAGACAGGACCACACATTTTTACACATTTTTTTCTTTCTTGGGCATATAAGCCAACGATAGGGGATAAAGGATTATCATATCATCAATCCAAGACACAGAATGAACATGACTTTTACACTAACAAATCTAATGAAAACATGAAAAATATGTAGAAGTGTCCAGAAAAGATCTGGAGTCAGTAAGTATTCCTCTTCCTGAATAACTCCAACATAAATGATTTTTCATTTGGTAAATCCAGAAAGTAATTTCCTTTAAGCCTTGTTTTGTTTATCACAGAAACAATAAACTTTTTTGTATCTTTTTATTTCAGTAGTTAGTAAAACATTGTGTGGAAATTGTAAAATATTACAGCTCTATGTATTCTGCTTGACAGAATTATGTTTCTTTATTAATGGAACTCCCTTCTTTTCCAGCTAAAGGCTTAGAAAATAAAAAAGACTCTTGCATTCTCTGTTATTTCTGAAATTTAACTTCCTACCCAAATGTATAGAGAATACAAAATATATCCAACTGTGTTTTGTTACTAAGAACATTTCTTCTGTGTGGAGTGAAATACTACAAAATCTGCATTTAAACAGCTTGTCAATTCACTGAAAAGGTATGTCTTAAATTAGTTCTTTCCCAGTCATTAGTACAGGATTCCTACGCAAAAAACCCCAGTTTTAGCATCAAGAAATTAGAACTGGGATTGTTAGATGTATGGAGGCGTTTCTCACCTGTAGGTAACCAGTGAAAAAACTTGGGCAGTGCTTTCTGAGTGATAAGATTTGGTAGGGTGTGGTGCATCTATTGGCCTAGGCATGCTCTAGTTCAGCAACCTGGGGAATGCAATTCTTTTGGGAAACTAGAAGAAAACAGCTTGGTTTGCTTTTGTTTCTTTAAATTAGCAGTGTGTTCTAGTGTTTCAGAAGTGATAAGGCATTAAAAAAATTGTAGAACCCTCCCTTGATGAAAGAGATGAAACCATTACCACTTCTCAAAACAAGGCTATGTCTCAGCAAAGAGCTTAGCACAAAGAAGATTAATACAATATTGCCAGAAAATCCCTAGTATGTTTCAAGAGAATAGTTATTATTAAAATTCAATGATTTCTGAGCATAATTTGAATGAGTAATACCTAAGTTAAGTAGTATTAGTGTTCAGTGATTTTTTGTATTCAGTACAAGAGAGGAAAATGTGGCAGCCTAATGACTTGTCAGCATCTAGAGGGATTCACTTTCATGAGTGCAATAAAGGATGTTCAAAATTCAAGAATTTAAATCATGCTTAAATCAACACAGGATAATTAGGCTAGTTTTTCCTTTCTAGCAAAAGTCCTCATATCATTTAGCAGACATATTTTAATTTACTTAACTGTTATTTACATTGTTTTTTTTTTTTTTCTTTCTATCCTTTCTCTGATAAATCTTGGTTTAAGACAGTAAGTGTTATCAATAGAGAGACCACGCCAATCGGTCTGAGTTCAATTACAAAATTTATTGATTACAGCAAGCAAAAGGATAGGATAAAGCAGCGCTGGGGTCGACAGGGGAAGCACAGTTCCGCCTATTGTCGCCCGCCCAGTCGAGCGTCTTGTGCTCTTTTAAGTTGTCTAACTTCCCGTTTTGAGCTGTACTCTGCGCATGTCTTGGCTGTCGTTAGGCAGATGAGGCATATTTCGTTATGGAGGAAAGGTTGCCGCTTTTGCAATCGTTGCAGAAGAGGGGGTGCTGTTTTGCAATCTTGTAGCTGAGATCTTCCTGTGGAAAATAACTAGTACATAATTGTTAGCAGGGTCTTCTACTCCGGTTAAAAATCCTTTTTAGGGGATTAATGGTTCCAATGAACAATCAACTCTTTATAACAATCCCCCCTTCAGGTCTTGGCACTGTTGTTGATTTGTTCATTGAACCTTTTTAATTCTTGCTCACACCATAGTAAACTATTTGTTTCAGGGTCATCATCTAATTTCTCATACTTTGTTTGTAAAAGCATTAAATGAGCGGCTTCCAAGCGATTTTTCACAATAGCGATTAAGCGGTTAAAGATGCATGGCCCAAAGGTCAGTACTAGGATAAATAGTATTAAGGGTCCTGCAATAGTGGACAATAAGGTGGTGAACCAGGGAGATTGATTGAACCATGTTTCATACCAACTACTGTTTTGTTCGTAATCCCTTCTTCGCCTTTCTATTTGTTTCTTTAATTCTGCCAAGGTGTCTATTGCAACTCCAGTGTGGTCTACATATGTGCAACATTCTTCTTTTAGGGCTACACATAGCCCTCCCTGTTGCATAAACTGAATATCAAGCCCCTTTCTATTTTGTAGTACGACTTCTGACAATGATCTTACTGATTTGGCTAAAGCGTTTATTGACTTTTCCAATTTTAGGATATCCTCATCTACTGCTAACCTGAGTTCCTGTAAATGTTTACTCTGTAACGTGAGAGATGCTATACCTGTGCCTGCTCCCACACCTCCCACAGTAAGGAGGACAGCTATTGTTAAAGCCGTAAAAGGTTCTCTCCGCATGATATGATGTTCAGTAGTCTTGTACCAGTTCAACACAAAGTCCATAGGGTGATATAGGATTTTTGGTACTATCAGCACTTGTATGCAGTAATCACTGGTAAAGTTAAATAGTCTAACTGATATACAAGGGGTAACTCCCAAGGTGTTGCATACCCACTTGGCATTGGGTGCTGGGATTAGCCATCCTGAGTGCTGACTTGGGCTTACCAAGGTAGTATTGCATATGTTTCTTTTATTTACTGGTACATTTCCCACACAGGTGCCCTGTCCCGTTATGCTGGTTAGGGTTATCCCTGGACTTTGTTCTTCCGTATTTTCCCAATTACATTCAGATGGGTTTAAATCTTGTTTTATTGTATAATTCCCTGTGACAGCTATAGCCTCATAATACGGAGGTTTCACACTATAACATAACCAGCATTCGTTAACGAATTTTGGATGGGTTCGGTTAAGGAGGTTGAAGCTAGCATTGAGCATTTTCCACAGGGTATTACTTATTGATGTGTCTGGTATTCTTGTAGGTGGCAAGCTTAAATAGGTGGGGCTCATGTCAGTGGGAGTTGGTGATACAACGGGGGATCTTGTTTTATCCTGGGGCAATTCTTGACTTGGCCCTACTTGGACGGGAGTCCGTGGGACAGGTTCCTTTTTAATGTAGAAGAGCCCCCCAGGATCTACTCTAGGTCCTGGAAACCAGAGCTTCACTCCCCAGGTTTTACCTACCATCCACCCTAAATCCTCGGGTTTTGTCACATTGATGTATATATATTTACAGTTTCCATTTGGTGAGACCCCCTGCGAATCATAAGTAGGTGGAGTGCATCCATATGGACCCCACCCTACCTTGATAAATGGATCTGTTCCTCCTCCGGGTGCCCAGGCATAAGCAATCGTTTCACAACCCCAATAGGCACAGTAATATGAGTTTGGAGAGTTACAGTAACTACGTCCTGGTGCAGTGCTGGGGCACATATAGTAGCCTCGGGGTCCCACCCAGCCCTTTGCTCGGAGCTCTGAATCATAACAGGTTGGATAATTAATCAGGTCACATGAGGTTACATTAAAGCTTGGCGCTCCAGGGACAGTTTGAGTTTGAATTGTTTTCTGATTTTCCCAATTTACCAGTGTCCATTTAAAGGGTTGATGTGTGGTTACAACACTGGCTACCCCATTGGAGCATAACATATGTAATGCAAGCAGTGTTAATGGGAGATAGTAGTTTCCCCGCCTATTATGGAGGCCGTTTATTTTATTCCCATTCTCTGGGCATTTCTTTTTCCATAATCCTTTGGTCCCAGGCCCGATTTTCTGGGTCTCGTACCTGTCTTCCTGCTTTTTCTGCTGCCTCGGCTTCTGGGTTTGCAGGTCCCCCTCTTTTCTTATTCCTCTGCCTCGCCCGTCGACTTGGTTGCTGCAAGCCACGGGGTAAGCCATCTTCTCGGCAGCAAGAATAGTACTTGAGGCAAGATTCCTGACACGGTTTTCCCACGCACCTAGCAGCTCTGGCTAGGAGAGCCGGCCACTTTTGTGCCTTGACGGCAGGCGCTCGGCAGCAGATAGCAGGTACCTTTTGGCGACAGAGACCCTCTACAATTTGGATTACAAAGGGCTGTTGCTCATTTGGATGATAACAATAGTATGATGGGTTAATTCCGTAAGCATAAATTTCCCACCACCTTTCACTATCAAAGGTGATATCACCCCGAGCTGTTAAGAATTTTAGGAGCCCCTCAGTTTGGCTACGTTGTAACACCCAACACTGTCTACAAATTCCTGATGGAGATCGACCTTCATAACAATGGGTCCACCATTTCTCCTGACATACTATACAGCGATAGCAAATAAATGGATAACAAAGGCGGCAAGAATCCTCAGCACATATTATGCGTACATCACAATTGTATACGTGTCCCAACCTATCTCTAGGTAAGCTTGTGGGGTGGTTTCTAAGCTTCAGGGAAATTGCAGGGGGTAAGGTTACTTCCGTCCCAGGGAATTTGCAGGTTATATAAGCGTTTTCCCACCCTGAACACCACTTCTTTATGGGTTGGCACCCCGGACGGACGCAGCCTGGCAAGGAGGTGCAATGCTGCCACTCGTCCATTTACTGCTTAGAGATCTTAAGGCGCAAATCTCTAGGTGCTCCAGTCACTTTCTACTCTTTTGGTAGATCAACCGGTCTTTTTACACAACTTGCATGAGTCCATCCACGTTCTGCTGTTCGAATCGCAGTATGGGTGGTTAGCAGAACTTGGAAGGGTCCGTCCCACCGTGGCTGCAGGGGAATTTCTTTCCAGGTTCTTATGAGTACCCAATCGCCAGGCTCGATCTGATGTAAAGAAATATTTAGTGGGGGTCGTTGTGTTAGTACCCCTTTTTCCCATAGATCCTTTTTATATTTTGCCAATTGACAAATATAGTTTTTCGTAACGTTTCAAAGGGGGAGATGCCAATATCTACCCTGGGTTGGGTTCTGATATGTAAAAGGGCTAAGGGTAAACATTTGATCCATGGGAGTCCAGTTTCTATAGTTAACTTAGCTAAATGCTTCTTTATTTCAGCATTCATTCTTTCTACTTTGCCAGAGCTCTGTGGGTGCCAGAGAGTATGTTGTTCCCATCGGAGTCCCAGGGCCTCTGATGAATATCTACTGCTTCTGGAACGCCATACCGGGGTACTACGTGTTCGAGCAATATCTTTACTACTGCTTGGGCAGTGGTTCGAGTGGTAGGAGAGGCTTCCATGTAGTGTGTGCTTCCATGTAGTGTTTGCTTCTATGTAGTGTTTGCTTCTATGTAGTGTTTGCTTCTATGTAGTGTTTGCTTCTATGTAGTGTGTGAGATGATCTACCAAGACTAGGACGTATTTATACCTTCCTAGCCCTTTTTGGTGTCCCTAAGTATGGACGACCGCTAGACGTGAAGGTTTTCTCAATGCTTTCAATACTTCTTGGATTAATTGGGGATGTATTAAATCTTTCCCTTGTGAGTTCCTCAGCCCCCTTTCTTCCCAAACCTTCCCAAAGGTATGTACCTTCCCATAACTGTACTTTGAATCGGTATAAATGGTCCCTTCTTTATCAGTCAGTAGAGTTAGGGCCCTCAAGAGGGCGTATAGTTCACACGCTTGGGCCGACCAGGAGGGGTCCAGGGGTCCCGATTCGATGATGTGTAAATCACTACCTCCTACTATAGCGTACCCTGATCTCCTTTTCCCATCTACCATTCGGGAGGATCCGTCTATAAACAGCCTCTCCCCTAATTCTAGTGCTTCTTCACTTAGGTCTGGTCTTATCTTTGTTTGTTCTTCTATAGTCTGTAAGCAATCGTGCCCCAAGCCTTCTATTTGTGGATGCCCATATGGAAACTGCGCAGGATTTTGTAGATTCGGGGCTTCTAGTAGAATGCCCTCGTATTTCAATAAACGAGAATCGGATATCCATTTCTTTGCTTTTTGTTGTAAAACTGTTCTAATATTATGGGGGGGTAAATACATGGAGATTTCCATTAAAGGTGATCTTTCGGGCTTCTTCTACTAATAGGGCGCACACCACTATAGCTTATAAGCGCTCTACAGTCTCAGGATTGTACCACACTCCAGGATTGATCACCTGCTCATCCTCAACCCGTAAGGGGCAAAGCTTAATTTGAATTTCCCTATTTTTAACTTCTAAATTGATTCCCAATTCTATTATCATGTCCGAGGGCTCCTGATGTTTACGAGTCCCCAAAAAGAAGAGCCCCTGACTCCCCTATTTGGTCTTAAATATCTTCTCATCCCTCCGTCTCTGTCTACATTCTCTTTTAATATGTCCCTTCTTGCCACAGTAGTAGCAGACCAAGTCCCTCTTCGACTTGCTATTGCCTGTCTCCATACGTTCCCCAGGAGAGTTCCGCCGAGGGAACCTCCTATCTTGCCTATCCAGCTCCCGACTTTCGCGGACAGCCGCGATCATCATTCGTACTTGCCTCTCATATGTCTCATCCTCTCTTCTCACATACACCTCCTTTTGGGCTTCTCGTAATAACTCATCCAACTCTCTATCTTGCCAATTCTCTATCTTTTCAATTTCCTTCCGGATATCATCCCATGACTTTGCTACAAACTGCATCGTCAATAGGACCTGTCCTAGGGGTGTCTCAGAATCTAGACCTGAATATAATTGCAGGTTCTTTTCGGAGCTTCTCCAACCATTCGGTGGGGGACTCATCTTTCTTCTGCCCTTCGTTAAGAGCTTTATTGATATCATGTTCTTTTCCTCTGCAGTAAAGAGGATGTTCAAAATTGCCTGTATTTCATCCCAGGTATAGATGTTGGGCCCCAGGAATTGGTCGATCCTCTCGGCTACTCCAAGAGGGTCATCTAATAGATTCCCCATCTTTTCTTTAAAACCTCTCACACTTTCAGAGTTCAGAGGAACCAACATAAACCCCATCTGAGGGTTTGGTTCCCCCATCGGCGTTTCTCTTAGGGGAAACAAATTGTGATGTTCTTGGTCCCGTGCTCTCTGGCGGGTAATTGGACCTTGATATTGGGCACCTCCCTGATTGTTACCTTCGGCTTGTTCGGGAGGTGCATTTGCTGGTGGTGGAGTATAGGGAGGGGGTCCTATTAATACTTCCTCCTCCTGTCCACCGGTCTGATTTTGTTTGCCGGTGGTGGTGGCTGTTAGTTTAAATACTCGGACTGCAGTCTGACCGGGTCTAGTAATCCAGACTGCGGCATAATCACTCTCCTCTTGGCTAAAGCATGATTTTGAGTTAACCCATATGTTTAATGTTTGTTGTCTCCAGTCTTCAGCAGACCCAAACTTGGGCCACCATACTGCCGGGGCAATTCTTTGACTTCCCCATTTGTCTACACAATAATATATCATCTTTGCTTCGTCTTTGTCACCCGTATCGGGATAATATTCCCAGTTTTCTAACATAAATCCTAACGGTGAGTCCCTACCCTGGGACATTTCATGGGTTGTGGGGGGCTTGCTCTTCCCCTGTCCCATCCTCCGGAGTGCCTTCAGCCGTGGGGTATTCACTCGCTTCCCCTGGTTCGTGGCCCACGCCCTCGCGGGCAATGGGAACCGCACTACTGAGGGTCCGCACTCACTTGGGGAATCCGGCTGCCGGTTCCCCTCTCACACACACACGTCCCACTTGCCGCACTCCGGGAAACCACCCCCGACCGAGACGGCTACATCTGCACAAAACGGCAGCTACTTACGCGTCCTGCGTCTTCGTCCGGACTTTTGTGCACAAAATTTACGGGAGTGACCGGTCTTCCTATCCTATCCTTTTGAATTTAGGTTCGTCAAATCGAGGGGAGCACCGGACGGGATCCGAGGCCGCCTATAGGGCGGGGCGCCTCCTCAGGACCCTCGTCTCCGTGCTGGAATCTCGATCCGAGTCACGGCACCAAATTGTTATCAATAGAGAGACCACGCCAATCGGTCTGAGTTCAATTACAAAATTTATTAATTACAGCAAGCAAAAGGATAGGATAAAGCAGCGCTGGGGTCGACAGGGGAAGCGCAGTTCCGCCTATTGTCGCCCGCCCAGTCGAGCGTCTTGTGGCCTTTTAAGTTGTCTAACTTCCCGTTTTGAGCTGTACTCTGCGCATGTCTTGGCTGTCGTTAGGCAGATGAAGCATATTTCGGCAGACGAAGCATATTTCGTTATGGAGGAAAGGTTGCCGTTTTTGCAATCGTTGCAGAAGAGGGGGTGCTGTTTTGCAATCTTGTAGCTGAGATCTTCCTGTGGAAAATAACTAGTACATAATTGTTAGCAGGGTCTTCTACTCCGGTTAAAAATCCTTTTTAGGGGATTAATGGTTCCAATGAACAATCAACTCTTTATAACAGTAAGGACTGGTAATTTCACTGAGAAAAATTGCTGTGTGCAGGAAGACTGCCAAAACATGTATTTCCCTAAAGCTGTATTATTCCACTTTGAAACTGTCTAGATTTCAACCCAAAGAACCTGGGCTTTAACCCTTCTCTTCCAGTTCTGCAGCTCTTCCCACGGAGACACTTTTCTCCAGGCATGCACTTTTGCCTGCTGTGTGCAGAGGCCCTGTGCAAGCTGTGTGTGTACACAGTGTAAAAACACAGCAGCTCGCTATGTGTCTAATGTGTACAGTGAATAGGTGCAGTGCCAGGTTAAGCATTAAAGTGCTTATCAGTTCTGAGACCCTTGGATGATCTCTGCTGGCCAGTAGGTGGTCTTTCATACCAGGAGTGTCACCTCCTGTAATCCTGGAAGTGTCTGGCCTTTGATCTTGCTGATTCATCGTGTTCAAGTTGCCTGCTTTTTCTTAAAGGGATATATTTTCCACATCTGTGTTTTTCCCTAGTGGTTCCCTGAGCTGCCAACTATTGTCATTGCAACAATTTCTCTTCTGCCTGTGTTATTACTTATTTCATGAGGCTCCCATTCATGTACTCCCAAAGCTTAGCAACAACCTTCTCAGTAAGACTGAGCCAAGGTCACCCAGCAATGCTGCACCAAAGTGGTTCTGAGGTCAGAGAGCTCAACTCCGGGGCTGTGGGTTATGCATTGCCTGTAGTGTAAATTATCCAACTACTTACATGTTTTATTTCATGTAGCTTAGAAATCAGCCATCTTAAATTAAAATTTCATTCTGTAGTCTTTATCAGATATGAAAAAAAAATTATTTATAGGATATAGTCCTGAATTATTATTCTGTCTCTGTGAAAAGGAAACCATTATGAAGTCTGGAATATGTAAATGTGTGTATATATATATATTTACAAATCTTTCTGATTTTGGAGGAGGCATTCAGATACTTTCCTGACATCCGCAGGAACAGAATTTTATATGCTAGTAGCACAGCTTAAATGTAAGCATGTTTTATGATTTTGGGAGTGTTGTAGGACAGTATGATTGCTGTGTTTCCTGAGCATTTTGAGCTTTGTTTAGGGGGATGGGAAGGCACAAGGAGCATGTTGTAGTTTATAACAGTACTTGCTTTTCCTGATGTTGATTTCTAGACCACATAGCAACACTGTCTCTCTCATAAGAGGAGGGGAAATTTCCTGATGAAGACTGTGGAGGGAACTGTTTCATACCTTTGAGGTCAGTGGATGGGTGTAAAAAGCAGGTGCCTAGGAGAAAATAAAGAAAGAACAAGAGAAAAGTCAGCTAGACTTTGGAATATGGAACAGAGAGGGATGATGCTGGAGTGTGGAAAGTAAGGTGGATAGAGAAATAAACTTTTAACAGAGTGGGAATAGCAGCACTAGAGCAACAGTAAGAGTTCATGCAACAAGAACATTCTACTTTTCAGAATCAGAAATGCTGTAGGTATTTATATCACTGTAAAACATTGGACCTAAACCACTGTCTTCAGACACATTTTCCTCTGTGGAAATAGAGAATAGTTCTACAACATAATTCTTCAATGAGATTTAGCATGTGTCAGGCTGTGTTTGCATATGCTTGTTTGTTTTCAGTGAACACCAAACTTCCAGCCAAAGTTTTTGTTTTAATCTGAAAATAAACGAGAATCTCTGTGACACTGGTGTGAGTCTGGCACTTGTACCCATTCTGTCATAACAGACTGCACAGATTTCCATTTCAGCCCTTGGCAAAAGAATCTGTGTGCCCAGTTCTCACTGATCTGAATGCATGTCAGGCATTTAGGGATGTTTCATGGGCTGAGAAAGTTGAAAAATGAGAACAACAGATCTGTTTCTTTCCTTTTTGAATAGTCTTTTCCTTTTGTTTCTGTGATGAACTTAGTAATGAGAGCTCTGGTTTGGTACTTATAACTCCTTCTAGTTATATAATGTAAAACTAGCATGCAACATAAAAATGTCTTTATGCAGGAGGAAGAAGAACATAGCGGGAAGGATGCATGTCCTTTATTGTTCAAAGAGCACTTTTCAAGTAGAAATTTGATTTTTCTCTCTTGGCATGGTCTCGAAATATATGAACAGGATTTGTCTTGGAAGAAAATTGGATTTTGCTGCAGAGGTGCATTGCACTGCTAGCAAGTGGGCAGTCAATCAGACTACAGTTGGTTTAAAATAAATGAAGCCCAGCAACAACTAAACACAATCCTGAAATATGTACAGTGTTTGTCTCAGCACAGCCACTGTCATTGTTCTGCACAACTAAGTGCCTAAAATCTCACAATTCCATCACATACCAATGAATTAAGTCTCAGCCAAAACACATTTTGCTTCAGTTCAGCCCAAGCCTCTAAAGGGCCAGTTGCCTTGGGTAGCTGAAGCTCTTTCCTAGAGTAAGAAAACAGCAAGAATTAAATCTTGTATCTGTCTTTTGTGTTTGTCTTCAAGAAAACTGCCTTAACCTCCTTTTGTCACAGACAATGAGCTGAACTACACTGACTGAGGTGCAAGAAGCAACATTAATAATAATGTAGTGCCTGGCAGTGTCATGAGTCTGGTCTTAACCCCAAAAGAGCAAACAATGAACTCAGTGCTAGCAGTCCTTTACTGTAAACATGCATCAGATATTCTGATGCTGTTAATTCAGGTATGTTCTCATCAGATCTCTCTATAAAATTCCAGATCTAATTTAGAGTTGTCTGTTCATTTGTCAGACACATAAGTTCACATCTTCATAAATACTTTAAAAATTATTTCTCTTAAAAATACTCACACTGCACTTCCTCACTGCTGTAATCATTCAATAATATCTTTCTGAGCATCTAATGAAAAGATTAGGACATATTCCCTTCTATCTCTTTAAGTCACACATTGCAGTTTAATATTTTTTGTACTGTAGATTTTAAAAATCATTTGCAGTAAAAGGCCTGTAAAATAATAAAATAAAAATCCTATGCTGATTTTTTTATAATATTGTACGTGAAGAAAAGTTGTGCATTTCATCAGAGCTTTTTTAAACAATTTTCTTAATGAAAAGAAAAACATTCTGATCTGTGCATTTGGGAATAGTTTTCATTGTTCATTTAAGAGGCCAACATTAGGTTTATGAACAGTGAAGAGTGACAAAAAGCTTTCTATGTTTACTTATTGTGATAATAGCTGCAAGTTCCCCACACCCCTTTCTTAACGACTGTACTTGTCACCTATTGTCCTGCCTTCCCTACTCCACACAGTCCTAGCCACGCCCCCAGTTTTCCCTATTGGTTCCTGTACCCTAACCCCACGTGGCCCTGGCCACTCCCTCGGGTTTCCCCTATTGGTTCCTGTACTCCTAACTCCGCCCCTGTACCTCCCCTGTACCCAGAGGTCACTGGGGCTGTGTGCTGTCCCTGCCCCTCTCTGTTTCCCTATAAAACCCCTTACCCTCTGCCATCTTGCTGTCTATGCTCCACGTGTGTTTATGCTCCACATGTGGCTGTGCATGTGAGGCCTTCGCCCTCAAGGCATCTCTGCCTCAGGGAGGTCGTTGGCCTCTGCTGCACCATGCGAATAAACATCTTCCATGGACACAACGCATAGACCCTCCTCGCCTCCTTTATCACCACTGGTTGTGGAAGCAGACGAACCAAAGCTAGCCTTATGGCTCCCTGGCCGGTGAGAGCGCAGTGTCCAGCCCTGGGACAGAGGGTTTGGAGCACTGAGGCGCTGAACTGGGCCGGGTAGAGAAGCTCTAGGGTAAAGTCTGCTGTAACCTCCTCTAAACCGCAACATTTACTCTTCTCAGACTATGCTCAGCTTAAGTAATACAATTCCATTATGACCAAAAAAACACAACAAAAACCAAATACACCACTCAACACAAAGAACACCTGAAATTTTTCACAAAAGTACAGGGTAAATTAAGGAGAAGAGAAAGAAGGGGATGTTTTTTTTTTCCCCTATGGAACAGAAATATCTTCAGTGTCTAAAATTTCGGGTAAAAATTATTATATTTTTATCGTAATTATATTAATGTTTAAGTTTGTGGTATCTTGTAAAAGGGCAAAAGTAAAATTAATATATGATAAGAGCTATATGAACTAAACAGAAATTTACAACCACATGATACCTTCTGAATCTTTTGTCTGTAAGAAGTAATATCAGAATGGTTTTATGAGTGGCTTTGGATTTGGGTTTCAGCGCTGTGACTTCAGCTTGTGACTTATGATTCATGAATTAATATATTTATTAATCCAATTATAGATCATGGAGAGCTGCAGCTCAGCAACTCCAAAAAAATTATATTCTCCCTGCAGATATGGAGGTATGAGATAAATACATAACATTCATATGGATCTATAGTGGATTATACAGAATTATTGTTCTGTAACAGAAGCTTGATAGCAGTAGGTTTTTCATGTTCTGAATATTACAAGTTTCTTTTTCCCCTCAAATTTTTTTTTGTTCAAGTGCCACTAGAATCTGCCTATACTTTGCCCAAATCTTCCTCCTGTCCATGACTATCTGTTGTTTATTCCTCATTTATTTGTTTATGGAATGTGTAGTAGGAAAGTGATTTTGTGTTGAATTACAGAAATTACATTTTATAAGGGGAGGTAGTTTTTATCGTGGTAATTTCAATCCTTTGCAATAAGTATTCATTCCCTTACAAGAACCATTTCTTGACACCACTGAATAGTGCCTGTGACTGTAGCATTTTCTGGCCTTGGAAACCAGTCATGCCCACTAAAATGGTTACCACAGCCCTATAAAAGGCCTCTTCCTTTGACAGATCAAATACATCACCTTGAATGTCTGACTTGAAATAAATAACCAAATCTTATTAAGTCAACAATGAACATTTTTAAAAGCTGTTTCTTAGCTTTACAAAATCCAAAAAACCTTAGAATCCCAATGATCCATGAATCCCCTGTTTTTTTCAAAAATTTTGGTTCAGATGTTAAGTTCCTTTTCCCCTAGAATATAAATTCATAGATGACTCTTTCAGTATTATTAGACTGACATCCTTTTGGTATGTTGCAGCTAGACATTCTTTGATCATGAAGGCTCTTATTGCATTATTAAACAAAAGTACTGGAGCCCTGAGGTAGGGAAATTCAACTCAAAGCAGTTTCCATAACCTCTTACTTGATTAAGTTATTTCTGAACAATTTGTTAAAGCCCATTAAATGGAAATATTTGGGCATCACACACTTGTGTGATGTCTGACTTGGCTAATTGTGTCTTCAGGCCTCAAAGGCTTAGATCAGTGAAAGTGTGGTGCACCTCTGATGAACACGGCAAAAGCAAAAGTATAGAAGAAGAAATTCTGACTCTCTCCCTGCCATGTCCTTTGCTTCCAGACCTTTTATTGTGTATAAGTCAGGAACAAGTTTTTTCTCAAATGCTTTCTGTGTCCAAGAGGTCTCAATGAGCATTTGGGGATGAATGTACCTGTCAATTTGATACCCTCAGCCATCTTATCAAAACCAGTCATCCTAGCATAAACCAAATGCAGAATGATGGCAATATTGTGAATTCACAACAAGAAGCCATAGGCTTTCATTGCAGTTACAGAAAATTAATTGTAAAATATTTCATTACTATTTGACTTCAATATTAATTAGAGAAACACAGACATCAAAGTTCACAGAATGTGTATGCAGGTATGTGTATTAGATATTGGATAAAGTATAGTATCTGTTAAAATTTACAAAAAAAGCAGCATAGTCTTAATACAGGAAACTTTAACAAATGTTGGTATCTCTATGAGACAACTTCATATTTTCATGTAGCTAAAAAAACCCTCATTTTAGTTGGTTTTGCAACAGAAACTTAGGCACTGAAAAATATGCAGAGTTAAGAGGGAATTGAGAAAACCCAGACTGAGGTGTCAGAAAATAATTGCTTCATACAACTAAAGTTTATTTCTCAGAGGTCCCAGCTTTTCTTAAAAACAGACCTATACATGCTTGTAACAGGGGACTTCATCTTTTAAGTTTTGCTTTATGTACAAATAGAGGTATTATCTACAATAGAGGTGTTCACCTATAAGAGAGTATAAAAAAAGTGGGGAAAAAAATAAAGGCAATGTATTTGCCCTAAAGAATTCACAGTCAAGACCACTTAAAATCTTTATATTTAATTAATGTGAGAAGCTGATTTGCTATTATATATAGCTTTCAGTTTGAATTACAATAATCAATAATTTTGACAAAAGCCACGAGGAAAAAACTTAAGTTCACTAGAAGTTGTAATACTTCAGCTGTTTAAGAAACACTGTGAACATTTAAGGTCAGTTACCAGTGTATGTAAATATGTCCTGGAGTGCTGATTCTACAGCTTTATCTTTTGGTATTTTGTTCTGTTTAGTTTGATTTTGTTTAGATTTTATTATTTTATTTTATTTTATTTTATTTTATTTTATTTATTTTTTCTGTGTATAGGATATGAGTCCTAGCTCTTCACAGAAAGAGATTGTTATTTGAGCTAGATGACATTTGGTAGCAATGGGTATATCCAATTTTTCCAGGGAATGAATGACAAGGTAGATGCATCAGCTTAACTTCTAGTGAACCATTTCAAATTGTCCTGCTGCAACTCTAAATTTAATTTCTGAAATTTAGTGCACACTGCCTGAAGTTCCAGGTGGCTTTCACACTTTTTTATAGGAATGGCAGTTTTTAGCTGTGCATTTATCAAAGATTGTAATTGTCATATCAGAATATTATTTTTGCCAGTTAGTTTTTAAGGACTTTCATGAATGAAAAAGGCACCTAAAACTGACTGCGTACAAGTGAGATTTGAAAGTGAATTAATAATACTGTCTGAACATTTTGATTACAGTCTTTAAATAAATCTGGTACATGTACCTGAACATTCCTAAATCAACAAACTTGAAATTAGCAGTTTTTTAAAAAATGTTTCTTCCATAATTTAAGTTAGATTTTCAAAATCCTTAACAACCAATTTCTCTGAAATTAACAGGTATAACATTGCACAAAACACCCCTAAACTGTACATAAATAAAACCAGAATTAAATAAATCATAACAGAACCATTAGCTAAATAGTTCTCTAGAAAAGGGAGTCAATCACAGCAGTAGGAAGAGTGACACTGGCAACAAAACAAGTTAAAACTGCCCAAACTAATTTTTGTCCTATATTTTGAAGCAGAAGCAGATAGAGCAAGAATCTTTGCTACAGGTTTGATTTTTTTTTAATCAAACAATACAATGAAATTATGATGGCAGTAAATAATTAAATCACACAATAAATATGTGGGAAATTAATTTAAAAGCAGCCAATGATAAACCTGGCTGTTTTGAGGCAAAAATATTATTTGATTTATATCTCGGAGTGTGCAACAGATAACTGTCTCTAATTAACACCTCACATCAAACATGGACAAGGTGGCACACATGCAACCATTTGGGGCTGCTGGTAGATCCTCAGTAAAAGCTTTCTATACTGGTAAGTAATTATAGAGGAGAAGAGAGTGGGAAAAACACTTATACTGGAATTAACCACACCAGTGAAGCCTTTGCAATTGAATCAGCAGTCGAGAAAAAAAATGTATAGATGGACAAGAAAAATGAATGCATTTGTTTTCTACACATAAAGCAGATAACCAGAGTACTAGATGATCTGCAGAGTATTTAATTGCTGTTGTGGTGAGCATCTATCACACATTAGTGCTGTAACGGATGTTGCTTAAGGTTTCATTTTAGCCAAATCACATAGCTCTACTTGTATGAGTTGTACTGAAATAGATGATATTACTCACCTGACTAAGCTTAGCAATGTTTTACCCATTAGCTCTTAATTTGTGGGTTAAATTTCTTTTCATAAATAGTTTATAAGCATCATGTTACTTCTTGCACATTCATTTCCTTTTTCAGAAATTATCTTTAAGTGTTAGTTCATACTGAAAGTGGCCATTATTATTTGCCTTCATGAAAAAATGACTAAGTAGCACTAATTCTGGTCTCCATGGTTAGAGGTTGTAAATAAATTATAAACATGAGAACAACTTACCTTAGGGAAAAATGATGGCTGTAAAGTAAATGAAAAATTATGGGTATTGTGAAAATAATTTTGAGCCATTTATGATTATAATTTCTGTAGGTAGTGTGAAAGACTAAGTTGATTTTCAGATTAGATGAATTTTTTCTCTCACATGCATATTTTCTTCAATAATTGAATTTCCTTGCTAGTGTTGTGAGTCAAGGTCCACTAACTGATTTTTTTCTTCTGTGCCCCTGTGGTTTGGTTATTTTCCTCCTCTAGACTACATTTGCTCCTAAAATAAAATATAACTGACTGAGTTCTAGTATAAATAAAATAAGTATTTTTGTGTCTTCATGATGTACACATGATTTAATAAGGCCAAGGGCCAGGTCCTGCACTTGGATTGCAACAGCCCCATGTAGCACTGCAGGCTGGGGAAGGTTGGCTTGAGGGATGTTGAACAGAAAAGAGCTTGGGAGTGCTGGTTGATAGCCAGCTGGATGTGAGCCAGTGTGTGCCCAGGTGTTGTGGTGCATGCCTGCAAGTTCTAGTGCTCAAGAGACCAGCTGCAGGGGCCTGTGACAGACCAATCATGAGCCCCTGCGGTTGAAGAAATAATTTCTAGAGACTTCTCCTTTGTTCCCTCTTGAGTTGTGTATCATTGGTTCATTTGAATTGTGTACCCTCCCCTATCATGTAACTATTGGTTCGTACCCCTGTCCCTCTTCCCTCTGACTGTCCCGGTTGGTCTGCGCACCAAACCACTCCCCTTTTCCTTCCCCATATAACCCTTTGTCACTGGCTGTTCGGGGCTCGCAGCCTCCAGACTTCCAGCCCTCAGCCCATCCCCGTCTCTCCGTCCCTTCTCGCCATCCCTGGACCCTCACCTGAAGACCCTCAAATAAATCCCTGGAAGCCTGCAGACTGCGTGTCGTACATTCTTCTGCCCCACCTCGGTTCCTGCTCGCCTCTGTCCCCCAGGGACTCCGCAGACCGGTCAATGAGCCTCTCTACCAGGGCACACCCGGCAGGTGTGGCAGCGTGGCAGCTCGCCCTTTCTGTGTGGCTTCGGGGCGTGCCGCCTGAACTCGAAAGCGAGAAGCCACACCCAGGTGGCCAAGAGGGCCAGTGGCATCTTAGTCTGTGTCCAGGATCATGTGGCCAGCAGGACCAGGGCAGTGATCATCCCTCTGTACTCGGCACTCAGTGAGGCCATGCCTCAAGTCTTTTGTCCAGTTTTGAGTCCCTCACTTCAAAAAGGACATTGAGGTGCTGGAGCATCTCCAGAGAAGGGCAATGAAACTGGTAAAGGAAGTAGAGAGTATAACAAAATCATAGAATATCATGATTTTGAAGGGACCGACAAGGATCAACTCCAGCTTCTAGCTCTGCGCAGGACAGCCCCAAAAATTCCACCATGGTTCTGAGGGTGTCATCCAAATATTTGAACTCTGTTACGCTTGGTGTTGTGACTACTTCCCCGGAAATTCTTTCCAATGCCCAACCACCCTGTGTGTGAAGAACCTTCTCCTAATGTTTAAACCTAATTTCCTCTGACACAGCTTCATGCTGTTCCCTTGGGTTTTGTCATTGCTCACCAGAGGGAAGAGAGCAGTGCCTGTCCCTCTACTTCCTCTCATAAGGAAGTTGGATATTCCCAGCTCCCCACCATCCCTTCTACAACTTCATTGCTGCGCCTTCTTCATGTATTCCTCAAAATTTCTCATCTCTCTTATATATCCTAATAGGAGTGGCTGAGGGAGTGAGTCTGTTTAGCCTGGAGAAGAGAAGGCTCAGAGAAAACCTTACTGCTCTCTACAACTGCCTGAAAGGAGGTTGTAACAAGGTGGGAGTCAGTCTCTTCTGTCATGTCTCATGTGAAAGGATGAGAGAAAATGGTCTTAAATTGCTGAGGGAGGTGGTGGAGTCACTGTCTCTGGAAGATTTAAAGAGTTGCATTCTCTTCCACAGTTACTGAGATAACAGCATAACAAATTACTAAAACTCGTCTTTTCATGAAGAAAGAAGATGTTCCAGGAACAGATAAGCAGAATGTTGAATTTTCTATCTGATTGTGAAGTTACTTTTGAACACCTAATAAGAGACCGTATAACGCAGTGCTGGTGTGTTTGATCAAATGTTTTTTCAGGTTGCTAAATATGAGCTATTCTGCTATACTGCTTTCCAAAGGCTTTTACACCATTTGTTTTTAACTCCTGCAATGATTCTTCCTTTCACTCACCGTTTACTTTCATTTGCCAGGCATTTTAGTAGCTTGGTTCATTTAGTTTATGTGATGGTACTTGTTTATCCATGACAACTCATGTTATTAATTTCACATATAAAATGTACCATTAAGAAAAAAAAATCTGCCAAAAAGCAGGAGCTGTAATCAAATACTTCATACAAAAATGAGTTATGTCTCTGAATATCATAAGAAAGGATGCATTTTTCAGCACCCAAGCCACTTTAGAATTCATCAATCATTTTGTTTTATCATGTACTGTGGATACCAAATGATTAGCTAACTGACATCTTTTACATATCAAATACAAGTTCTGACTGGTAAGATATATTAACCACACTATTTTAAAAAAAAAAGATCAACCAAACAAAACAACAAACAACCAAATAAACAATCCCAAGCCAAACCAACCAATGAAACAATATGCCGCCCCCCAAAACAACCCACAAACAAAAAAAAAAAAATCCCAACACCCCCAATGAACCAAAAAAAACCCCATAAATCCACCAGTATTTATTTCCAGGTGTTGGTAGATTATATGAAATTCAAAGTTTTCATAGCCAATTTGGCAGTTGCTTATTCCTTTATGAACAAATTCTGTTTCTTTTGCTCAGAAAACACATATGACACACATATTATCTTTTTGTCAAAAGGCAATATTCTCTGTTTGTGGGACTATCTTTTTGCAGTACATGCATCACCTCACTGGATATCTTCATTGTCAAAGCATTGTTCCTGATTTGGTGAACTTAATATATTGAATTATAGCCATTTGCTTGTCACTGGAGGAGTGAAACATGCTCAAGTGACGATAATATACTTTCCAGTGGATGCACCTTTCCAATGGAGACCTTTATTTTCAGTTCTGCTTAATTTTACACACCCTGCTTTTCTTCATTTTGTCAATTTAACATCAGGATGACTCCTTGCTCTTATGTAACCCATCTTATATATATATATCCATATGAGTCTATGTGTGTAAATATATGCAAAGCAGAGGTCTACATTTTTGTAAAATACTTGGAGTTCCACTCACCCATAGAGAAAAAACCTGTAACTGAAGTCAAGGTAGAGGGAGAAAAAGTGCAACCTGACTGCTGAAGAAAAATATCCAGGTGGTCTTGCTGCAAGGCATTTAGAATCATAGGATCCTAGAACAGTTTAGGTTGGGAGAGATCTTAAAGATAATCTAGTTCCAACCCCTATGCCCTTGGCAAAGATACCTTCCACTAGATCAGGTTGGTCAAATCCAATCTGACTTTGAACACTTCTATGGATGTGTCACCCACAGGTTTTCTGGGCTACCTGTTCCAGTGCCTCACCACCCTCTTAGTAGGGAATTTCTGCCCAATATCTAATTTATATCTACCGTCTTTCAGTTTAAACCCATTCCCCCTTGTCCCATCCCTACATGACCTTGTAAAAAGTCCCTCTCTCACTTTCTTGTAGGCCTCCTTTAGGCACTGGAAGGCTGCTCTAAGGTCTTCCTGCAGCCTTCTCTCCTTCAGATTGAGCAACCCCAACTCTTTCAGGCTGTCTCCACATAAGGGGTTCCCCAGCCTACCAGCTATCTTTTTGACCCTCCTCTGGACTTATTGGCCTTCTCACGCTGGGGGCACCAGAACTGTACACACTTCCTCAGATGGGGTCTCATGAGAAAAGGGTAGAGGAGGAGAAACATCTCCTTCAGCCTGCTGGTACCAGTAGCTTCAAAAATAATGGTTTAGAAAGTAGAAGTAAGGGAATTGAGAAGAACTTATTTTAAAATAGAAAGACCTGACTATACCACTCTGTAAAACAATTACAGAATCACAGAATCATAGAATCACAGAATATGCTGAGTTAGAAGGGACCCACAAGGATCATCAAGTCCAAGCCCTGGCCATACACAAGTTCATCCTCAATGCTTCTTAGAGCCTGCTGATACAAATCTTCATTGGAAAATATTTTCATTAAATCATGAAACAACAACAAACACTTTTTGAGTAAAGAGCACCACTAAAATAAAGACATACTGTTTACCTAATGCCAGATCAAGCTTCATTAATACACATGAGAAGGATTTTTTGTCAGAGCTAGTGCTGTACATAGTTCAGCCTTCCTACTGGGCTTTTTGTTTCAATTTTAGCTGTTATTTAAAAAAAGATCCTGGATTATGTCTCTATTTTTTTGGGTATGATTGATGCTTTAGTCTTTAACTTAAGTTTACTCTCCATTTAACCAGCATTCCAGTCCTGTCATCAACAAAACTTCGAGTTTTGGGGGAAATCCATGTCCAGGAATGCCACAGATTAAACTGCTGGCAGCTCTGACAAGGCAACATTGTGAATGTTGCCATGGCAGAAATTCCACGTAATTTAGTACTAAAGGCTTTTGTTGTTTTGGTGTTTCTTGCTTTTATGTATTGCCTGAGTCCTGTGTATGCAGAGATAACATTCATATGTATCACATTGCAACTCTTGCATACTTTGAATTTATAAATGATTCACAACATATTCAATCACACTGTATGTCTTTGAAGGTACAGCACTCTATGAATAACCAAGTCTCTGGGGTGGGAGGAAAATTATTGCACATACATTTGAAATAACTTTCAGTATTATACAAGTGAGGATGATGATGTATGTTCTAGAGTATGATAATTCATATAGTCATTTGAATAAATGATAAATAAGCTTCCACTATCTTAACAAATGAAACAATTTAAAATGTAAGTTGAACGACAATAAGGGCTCAGGAGGAGTAAGAAAAAACAGAAAATAAAACCAGAGCTAAGATAACAACAAAAGACAGAAAAGCAATGAGGTCCAAAGGAAAAAGATGGAAAAAACCCTAAGTGCCATATTTCAGTATGGCCATGTTTCATGATTATGCATACTGAACAGTGTTTATGGGTATGCAGAGCACTGAAGTGTTGTCCATAGCTCTGACATGAAAAGTTAGAAGATGTTGCAGGTTGTGGAATTTACTGGCACCCAAATCTGTGTCTGCAAAATATGACTGACAAGGTTTGGGGAATATGCTTTTACTTTAGAGCTGTATTTTTGTAATGACTAGTCACAATCACCTTAAAATTGGTTGGAGTGAAAGTAAATTCATGTATCAAGTTTAACAGGTCTTTCTAGGGATGTATATGATTCTTGAAAGAACTAAAAGGAGTCGTCTTTAGTCAGCGTTAGCATTAAAGTTTCACAAAATATAATTGTGTGTTCAAAATTGAACAAATACTGTGCATTTTTGTGGCAAATCATTTTTTTTCCAGAAACAGAAGGGTCAGTTTTAAAATTGTCAGACAAAAAAATCAACATCTTGAGGAGTAAATATATGAAGAGATTACTATTTTTTACATGATGAAACAAACCCATCAAAGGTAAATCATCTTTTATAAGATTATGATACATTCTTTGTAATTAGCCTAATTATCTCAGAGTTTACCAAATTCAACCAGTTCCTAAGAATTAAATAGTTTCTGGCTAAATATTTCCAATGCACATTTGTAATTCTTTATTCACTTTTACTGTGAAGTTTTGATGGATTTCTCATTTGAGTAAGTCTTTGTTATGGTACAATTATAAGAGATGCAATAAAGTAGTCAGATTGGAGAATTAGAAGGAAGTGTAAGACCATCCCTCTACTGCCAAAGCACACGTGTGCTAGTGTCAAAAATTCTAACTTTAGGTTTGCCATATTTAATGCTGAAGCTGTTAGTAAAGCCAAATTAGCTATAACTTTGGAAATTTTATTCTGCATTGCAGCAAAACCCCAGTTTTGTGATAGTGCAGTCTCTCTATTTTGTGTTGGTTTATAGGTCTCCCTGGCCAGAAAAACAAGTTATAAAGAATTTTCCTGAACCCGACCCCCCCTGCTTTTTCTTTCTGAAATTAATTTCTTCACATTCAGCTGCAGTCACACTTCTGAGTGCAATGCAATATAGCAGTAGGTGACACTTCCAGCACTGAGAGCCAATTCCTGAGGGGAGAAGGCTGCTAGTGTTTCTCTCCTTGTTCCTGTTATCTCCTTCACTGGTAGTGACCTTTGCTGTTTTGACAAGTGCACAAGCATAGCCTTGTAACCCAGGGAGTATTGAGGTGCAGTTGTAACAGGCTTACAGGATTTATGTTAAGCTAACAACACAGACTTCAAACACACTGGTCTTGACCAGCTTGGAGCTGTCTTAGGTTGTAATAGCAATGATCTAATGACAAGTGATTATTATAGTCCTAGTTTCAGCTTTTGCTTACTTCTGTTTAGCTTTGTGGTGCAAAGCCATGTTACATATCTTTTGTAATGAAGAGACAGTAATAGCAAGTATTTCCACTGTGTAAAAAGAGCTATCTGTGACCCTAAATAACAATGCAGTATAGGCAACTACAGGCATGGGGTGATTGCCAGAAATTCAAATGTACAGGCACCAGCTAATATTGGAAGCCCCAGGGCCTTACCAATGGACATTACCAGTCATCAAGAGATGCATCGTTCAGAACTGTGTAAAGCCAGTTTAAAGGCTGCAAAGACATTTTAAAAAAATCCACAACCCACACAAGTCTCCAAATAGGCAAATATACACCATACACTGTAAATTCAGATACAACACGAACTTGCAAACCAAAAAAGAACAAGCCATAGAGGATATTATCAACCATATGAAAGTGACTCCCAGCAATGCTAAAGTGAGGAAGAAGATACTATTGGCATGATACTCTGTTGTAGTGCATTTTCCCCTTCCCTGGCCCCTCCCCTCTGGCTGTCCCTGACTGGCTCATGTGAGTCAGCACCGCCCCCCGGCCCCGCCTGATAAGCCCCTGCGGGATCCGGAACTGGCCCTTTCGATTCCGGCTCCCATGGGCCCCACACCCTTCCCCGCCTCTCCTCCCCTCTCCCCCACCACCCAATCGCCCCCTTCTGACCCTAATAAACCACCTGGAAACCTGGAATGGAAAGCCTGCCTTTTTTGACCTGTCACGATTCTGCAAAGGACCATGTCTGGACAGCCTCACAGCTCGCGGATGCTGAGTGCCTTCCTGGCGTGTTTGGGCTCGGGGGCAGCCCCCCACCAGGCAGTGTGGGGGAGGCTGCTTTTGAGGCCTCACTGCTGCAATACTCCTCTGGTGAATGAACTTGGGATTTTCATGGTTCACAATACTCCCTTCCCAGACCATCAACTTTAAGACCCAAAAAGACAGTGGAACAGTGAGCATAACAGTAGAGAAAACTACACATAGGTTAAATATCTTTTTATGTATTTGAAATATTTTCTAGATTTAAATTAATACAAAGTGAACTACATCATTCCAATAAAATGTTTGCATTTCCCAGACTAAATTTTCATTATGTTTGAAGCTTTTTATTTACCATTCTGTCAATGCTGCTCTTTGCTGAGTTAAAGGATCTGATTTTTCTGTGTATTCTCAACTTCTGTTTGCATCTCTATTAAAATAGTCTCATTTGCTTTCTCATTCAGACAAATTTCTCAAGCTTTCCTTGAATAGCTGTCATTCTAGCTTGGAAAAAAATCAGATTTTTAGATAACTTCTTTCATATCTTCTACCAACTTTTTTTCTTCAGTGATTTAATACTTGTTAAGACTTGCCTGGAATTCCTGTAATCTCTAAAAATTGTTTACTACAGAAAAAATGCATTCTTAATGTTAATGTTTAGTTTAGATTTTGTTACACTTTGATTTGGTTTCCCATAACAATGGCTGTGCAAATTATTTCTTTTGTATGGCAGGTATTCCAAGATGTGAGCAGTAAAGTAAATAAGGTATTTTATATCTTTCTGTCATTCCCTATTCATATAATATATTTCTGTATATCATGATACTATGTACCTATATGCAATACATACTGTGGGAACCTAAATTTTTTTCAGAGCAGAACAGGTTTTAGAATGTGTCCTGTCATTACATAGCAACTCTTCCCATTCTTATCATATCATTACGCTCAGTGATAAAGCAAAAATTTATCTTGCAAAACGTACACAGAAAAAAATAATGAGAAAAAAAAGTAAAACAGGCAAACCCCCATTTTTACATAAAGCTGTTTTTTTTGATGGCCTGAAATGTCACATGTTTTCCAGTAGCTTGTACATATTCTTCTCCCAGTGTTACATACCCCTCTGAGACAGTCTAGTCACCTACATGTTCTGTATGCTCTGTTCTCTGCATCTGCAAAAGAAGACTTGCAGGCTTCTGCTTTGGTGATGATAAGCATAGAAATTATTTTTCCTGATTCATCGTTTTTCACTGTTTACTACCTTGAACTCTGTTAAATACTAATATCTTCCTACTCTCAAAATTTATCACTAATTTTTATTCTGCTTTGTGGTACAGAGCTGATTTGTCTCTGAAGTGTTTGCGTCTTTTCCGCTGTTCTCACCTTTTATCTTCTACAGAGACCTCTAACAGTGAACCCTGTAACTAGACTGTCCTTTTGAAGCCTGTAACTTAAACTCACTGTAAACACTTTTTTTTCATTGATTCTTTTACTTGTGCAGTTATACAAATAATGGCCAGTATTAAAAAATAAAGGAAAAGTTAGGTGAGGCAGTAAGTAACATATTGAAGTGATCCATACTTGCTAAATATACTGTTTAATGATGCCTCCTCCCACTTTTATCTGGTCTGCTTATTTCCACTGCTTTTATAAATTGCTCAATAAAGTGGGTGTGCAAGCTGTAGTGGTTTAGGAATGGTGCTCCCAAATTTAGTGGTCCCGCTGAGACCCTTCAAATCATGCGCTGCTCACTCGCTCCGCTTCTTTCTCCTCCTCCTTCCCCCTTACAGGGCTGGAGAGGAGAATGAGGCCCAAAACGTGAGATAAGAATAATTTGCTGGAAACAGCAATGGGATAAGGAAATGTACAGCAACAGCAACATACAAGAAAGTAACGATTCACACAAAATTCTCCAACAGTAGACAATACCCCACTGCCTCCTCCACCACACGAACTTGCCCCAAAAGGAACCTCTCCTCCCTTTCCCCTGGCCCAGCAATGACATGAGGTGGTATAGAATAATCTCCAGGTCCTAGCCATTCCCCCTCCCAGCTACTGCAAAAATTAAGCCTCTCTGGGCCAGAACCAGGACATAAGCTTAAATTATTTGTGCAGAGTGACAGCAACTAGTTGCTTGTAGTGCATTCAGTTACAGGTGTCTTATTTTTCAGTGTGAATAAGATATGTTTTAACATTAAAGGTATAGTTGTAACTTGATAAAAAATTTCATACTTTATTTAGGATTTTTTTAGAGTGTCATGGTTCAACTTCTGGCAATTTACCATTTTTCAATATTGGATGAAATACACTCTTAGAATGGTAGATATTGTGCCAGGATAAAACCTATTTCTAAGATTTTCTTTCATTGCCATCCCAGGAAAAAACAAGCAAAGGGCAAGAATTCTAACCAGGGAGAAAAGTGAATCTAGTTATGTCTTGAAAAATTAAGAGTCTGGCAGACTGTTAAATCAGAGGCATTAAAAATAAATCAATCCATTAAATATAAAGCAAGCTTTTATTATCAGTATTTTTGAAAACAGCTGCAGTTAGGAAAAGTGTTATTTCCAACTGAAACTTGTGGAGGATACTGACAGCTGCCTTTGCAAGTACTTTCAAGCAGAAGCAGCATTTTTTAAATATCAGCAGTGTTTGAAATACTGTGAAAGTTTTGCCGACAAAACAGTCTGTACTGAAAAATGGAAGAGTGCATATCTATTGGCATAAATATTGTTAATATGTTTAGAATACGGAGTTTTACTAGCTTTGAACATTTGTAATACACTGTATTTCTAAGAAGTTTTCTTAAGCTAAGTGAATCGAGTTGTTGGTACTGCGAAACACAAGACCATTATCCAGAAGTTTCCACCTTTTTTGCTGACAAATGTAAATGAAATGAAATGAAATTAAATGAAGCACAGGATATTTTTCTGAAGTTTGAATTTTGGCTTTTTAGATTTTTGATTAGTAAAAAGCGGCAGTTTAGTTGAGATATCACGGACTGGATAATATATTGAGAGTGGAAGAAATTGAATTCAAGTGGATATTTCATAGAGTAGTAAAAATGGGAACTAATTAAACAGATACAAGTCATAATTAGATCTTAAGAAATAGAGCCAAAGGAAAATTTTGAAATATCAGCAGAATCTCTCAGAATCTTGGGGAGCTGGCATGTATGATTTTATTGCAAATGGAGTATTAACAACAGATCTTTCAAGAAAATTTTAAGAATAGGTAAAGAAAAACTATGCTAGTTGCCATAATAAGCATCACTTTCTCATAGCCAAGTTGACATACATTGATATATATGTTGTTATATATTGACTTCTGCTTCCTCATCAGGTTTGTTTAGGTGGGAGATATTCAGCAAATTTCTGCTTCAATTACAATGGAATTACCAAATGGCTTAAGTTTATTAAGTTCTCCAAAGCTTTCACTTTAGACTTCCATCCTCTCTTACCTAATTAATTGTTATTTTTTTTTCTATAGAGTTGTAATGAGGTTACTTCACAATCATATTACAAAAATACTCTATAATTTATGATGCATTTTCATCAAATATCATGAGTGGTGTTAAAAACACCAAGGTCTTTTGAATTTAATGGAAAAATCAGATTTTTAGTATAGTTCAGCATGCATTTTTTAAAGCTTTATTGGTACTTAGTACAGAGCACTTATTGTTTTGTTGGTATATAAACAGTCATATAAACATCAGCAATAATGGTTTCTCGCTTCCTGTATTTCTTTATTCCAGTACATACTTCATCACTATTTTAGTTGAGTCTTAGAATAATTTTTCTCTGTTAAAATCATTTAGCTTTCAAGGCAAGCCTCAATAAAAATTTTCTTTTTCTTTTTCTTTTTTTCTTTTTCTTTTTCTTTTTCTTTTTCTTTTTCTTTTTCTTTTTCTTTTTCTTTTTCTTTTTCTTTTTCTTTTTCTTTTCGTTTTCCTTTTCCTTTTCCCTTTTCCTTTTTCTTTTTCTTTTCGTTTTCCTTTTCCTTTTCCCTTTTCCTTTTCCTTTTCCTTTTTCTTTTTTTTTCTTTTTCTTTTTTTTTCTTTTTCTTTTTCTTCTTTTTGTCTTTGTCTTTGTCTTTCTCTTCTCTCTCTCTTTTTCTCTTTTTTTTTTTTTTTACCCTTCATCCAGAAGAAATGGAGATCTAAATATATTTCTGAATTTCTTTGTCTTTTTGCAAGGTTACAAACAGAATTTGCTGATCTGATATATAGAAGCTGTTTTCTAAACTTTCAATAACAAAATGTATTGAATCACAAAGTTTTACCTTTTATTGGTGCATCCTTTTTGTGTCCTTCAACATTCATTTTCAAGCCTTCCTTCCAGGACTTTGTTCTGTTCTGGACTTCTCTTCCAAATGGTCTCATTTCCCCAAACATAATTGTACTTCTTTTGCAAAAAACACTATATTGTATGCTTTTAAATTACTGGTAATGCAATTCTTTCTGGTTCACGAGTCTTTGTCAGTTCAAATTATTTTTACTTTGAAAATGTTTCCGTGAATGTTATCTCCTACATGCAACTAACGTTTTGTTCATTTCATTAAAACTGTTTCATTCAATAAAGTTTTCTCAAACAGTCTTTGCAATCTAGTTATAATTACTCTGCCAATGGAAAATATGATTTATTTCAATATGTTGTTTCCAGATGGTTGCCAGTGAAGCATATGTAGCTATGAATCTTGTACAATCTTTTATATTGTTATTGTCAGTACCCTCCTGTATGCACCTTCTTTTCAGCTATGAAATTCAAGAAACATTTATAGCATCTCGAATATTATGACCTACACATTAGATGGAGAGTCACAAATATTAGATATATAGCCATAATTACTAGTGTTGAGCAGTTTTGGTAATATAAAAGAGATAACTTAAACCAGGAGATTTTGAAACAAAATTTTTATCAGAGCACTCTGAGTTTCTCTGCATGTGTTTGTTTTCCTTGTTGTGCTAATAAAAAAAAAATTTATGCTGTTATGAATTTACAGCTTAAAAACTGTTGAAGAAACACAGGGGATTGTAAGTAGCATCTCCACAATGACAAAAATGAAATTATAGCAGAAATAGAAAATATAAGCACAGGGTAGTGTCAGAGGCTCCAGGGATATAAGTAACTCAAAAATGGTCAGTATAGTGTCATTAAAGAAATGCAGCCTTGGGAGCTGTTTTGTTTTTCAGGTTTTGGGGATTTTTTTGAGGATGGGGAAGGCAGTGAGGGAGGCATTGTTGGCTTTTTTAATTAGGAAGACAGCAAGAAAACGTAAACCACACCACATGTAGAAAATTAAGATTGAAAATGGCATTATCAGATAATGATGTCAAAGCAATTATGTTGGTGTTAGCAACTGTGAAAAGATGACTAAGGGACAGTGACTTCAAGAGTGACAAGGAAGATGTCATTCATATAAACACCATATTCCTCCTGCAAAGAGAAGAGGTCACCTGAATCACAGTTAGCAGCGAATTCCTTCCAGAGAAGAACCCAGGACTTTGATTTGTTGCAGTTCCTTTGAGTGCTCGCTCTCTGGAGTACTACAAATGTAAAACCATTGGAGAAAGAAGTTAATATTAGAAAGTATGTGTATTTCAGTTTTCATTAAGCCAGTGTTGGGAATTATCTGAATAACTGGGCCATTGGAACTGCAAATAGTAATACAGTTGTAACAAAATTACTAATAACTTGATGATTAGACTGCTTAGACTTAGAGTAACAGTACATTCTTGGCTTTGTTTAAAATTGCCCAGGCCAGGTGTTTGATTTGGTAACAGTGGCCTGGAGGGCAGGCTGTCAACATGAATGCAATGTCATTTTCTTAACAGGAATAATATTTCTAGCAGGCAGCTCATATAGCTGCAAGGAAAATGGTCAGGTGTGACCTTCTGGAAGCAGATAGCATAATTTTGCAACAATAACAATGATTTCCAGGCTTGAGCTCCTCTCAGAATTTTTCCCACTGAGAAATTATTCCTTTTTAAAAAATAATCACATTTTACTGAAAACTGATAAATACCAGGAACAGCAGAGAAATAACATGTGTTTACGTTTAAGAGATTACTGCATTCCATATTATTCTTATTCATAATTTTTCTCCATTTCCAGGTATTTTAATCAGTGAAATTAAAATATTATATTTCTCTGTGGTACACAGAATTTGCCTTCTCTGAAAAGTCGACAGTACTAATGATTTCATTAAAATTATAATTTATCAGCTAGCATTCATAGTACACTAAAGAACACAGAGCTTTAGGCGAGTTTTTTTTGGTTTTGTGGATTTTTTTAAATACAGAATTTGTAGATAGTGGTCACATAGATCTTCAACAAATTAGGAAAAGCTAAATTGTAACTCTGTAGATGTATGGTGGAAGGATGGAGTTCCCTCTGATTTTGAAATAGGTGGACCCCTGGGTGCTAATTATTATTACACTGCTGGATGCAGTAGTCCAGGTGGAGTCTCAGCAGAGCAGAGTAGAGGGGCAGACCTGCTGGCCATGGTTCTGTTGCTGCAGGCCATCATGGAGTGTCCAGTGCTCGAGTACCACTGAGATGGAACTCAGAGCTTGCTGATAGTGTTTCAACTCCATAGGGAATATGACTGAGGAAGAGAGGAACACAGTCTTCTGAAATGTCTCAGTAGAATTAGACCAGCTGTTTTCTACAAATATTCAATAGCCTCCAATAAAAATAACTTCAGGATTTCATCTGGAGAGACAGTATGTAGAATTAAAGATCAGAATATATATCTAGCAGGCAGTATATCGCTGTAGTGTTATAAGGGAGCACTAACAACTACCTCAGGAAGACACAGAGACTAAGGTTCTCTTAATTCTTTTTTGACCTCTGCAGATAGTGAATTATCTGAGACTTCCATTACAGTTAATTGAAAAAAACCAGTCATCTTAAGTGACTTATCTGATTCTGAAACTGGTATTTAAAATCGCTTGTGCTACAGAAGTAATTATCTCCTAACTGTGAAAGGATGAGTAGCAGAAAAACAGTATGCTGTGATTTTTCTATCTCCCATTTGTGCAAAGTACCAAGAAATTCAGTACTCTTTTTCAAGGTCTGCATATTTTTCCGTATGCATCAAAATGATATCTGGAAAAGTAATTTCCTTTATATATAATGTAATCAAGATAAGAGTAACTTCATAGCAGTCCTACAATACATTCCCTGTGTACTGCAACCAGAGTTGCAATTCTTAGTCCTTTGAAAGATCATACAAAACTGAAAGGTTTCCCATACTTTGGAAAACATTTTAAAAGAATTAATCAACTACATTTTTGCTCAAAGTTTGTTGTTTTCTTTCTTTATTTTTGTTTAACTTCCAGGAATTGAAAATTTTAAGATACCTTTGTAACACAAAGTTCTGCATTTCCTATTTTTGTGTACCTATTTAATCAGATGTGTATATCCCATTAACAATCATATTATAAGGACAGGTTTCTAGAGATTTTTGTCAGCTCTCTTGTGTTTTTAGGGACCTAAATGTCATAGTTATCCATGTGTCTGTACCTGTATTGGAAGGATGCATCTGAAAAAAACACAGCAAGTATTTGTCTAAACATCAACTCTGTTTTAATGTAAAAAGAGGAAGAAGTTCCCTAATTAGTCTGAGAAGCTGTTATATTTCTTAGTTAAGAATAATGATGAAAAATTTAGATTTACTTCCAGCTTCTTTTTCTGGGCACTCCTGTCATGGTCAATTGTCCTTTTTAGATCTTGATATAAGATAAGGAGAATGCAACTCCAAATATTCATGCCTAATCCACAAAAAATACATTTCTGAAATGCAGTCTTGAATAACATATTACTAAACTGTTTATGTGATGCCCATTCCTGGACTTTAGACATTGTCATTTGACATGATTATGTTAAAACTGGAAGGAGTACAAGAAACAGTAAAAAAATGAAAATAAAATAAAAACAGCAATATAAATTTCCTTCTATGCAAAACTTCATAAGTGACATGTATTTACATAAAATTATGGGGAAAAGGTATTTATTATAGAGAACATTAATTTGAGAAATTTCTGTATCTGAAATTATTTGCTAAAACTAGGAGAATGCTGGTGATGTACAATGGCTTAAAAAACTCTGCTTTCTAAGTAGTAAAGGACAATTACTACTTGGACATGTCAGACATATTTTTCAGGATCAGAACTTGTTTCTTATGGAATGAAATGACATTCTGGCATAATGCTTGCTTCTTGCAGGACAAACAAAACTGTTTAGATCTCTAAACCAGATGATGTTTCAAGCAGTACTAGGTGTCAAATACTTTCAAGAACAAAATTATAAAAATAAAATATATAAAGGAAAACACAGTTCTGAAATACAAGTTTTGAAATCTTAAAAGCTTAAGAGCAACCTGCAAACCTAAAAATTAGATCTTTAAAACTTGGCTTTTTGTTCATTTCAAAATAAAGTACATTGCGGTACTTTACTGAGAGCATGTCTGTGGCCCCCCTCTGGACTTGCTCCAACAGATCTCTGCCTTTCCTGTGCTGAGGAACCCAAAGCTGGCTGCAGTTCTCCAGGAAGGCTCTCATGAGAGCTGAGTAGGTATGTTGCTCTTCTTGAATCTTAGTTAACTGAATCTCAGATCCTTTTCTTCATCATTTTACCTCAGACTTCATGAAAGAGTGGCAGCTTGCAGTTATGTGGGTCACTTCCCTTCTTTTTTAAGTGTTTGTATTTGTATAGGTACATCAGTCTTCAGTCTGCAGGAAATTCCATCATATTCCAAAATTTATTAAAAATGTATATCATCATAAAATGTTTACAACATGTAGATATTGTTTTATTACTCTTTGCTCACTAATGGATTGGAAAGTACTTTATCTTCCTTGTATGATAAGAGGATTCATCATGCTGTGTCCTTCTGAGTAAAGAATAGAAATATATATTGACCTCGTCTATTTTCTTCCATCATTGACTGCATTACCATGGTATTCTAGCAATTAGTCTTTTTTCATATATTTTTTTCCGTCACATTTTTCACACACTCATTTCTATTTCCTCTGGTCCCACAGTCCATGGATTTCCATTTGGTAGTATATACTCCCTTAATCAGTCGTCTAAAGTGATAGCAGCATTTGTTTTGGTAACTCTTGTATGTTTCTTTTTAAATTAGTCGTAACATTTAACCTCTACAGAAACAGGCTACTTAGGTAAGTCATATGGCAGGATGAACAAGATGTCTTGTTTAGATGTATTTGTATAAAACCTGGTAAAAGGTCGAATCTTCCACAGCTAGTAATATGACTTTATTTTCTAGTGCCCATTTGAGCTCAGGAATAGGGTATATTCAAGGAATATTCAAGGGATTGTTTATTTCCAGTTGAAAATACACCTAACCGCCATTTAAAATCAATTACCTTAATTTAAAATGTAAATTTTCTTTTCTTGCAGCCGCAAGGTATTAAGCATTAAGGATATAAAATTGTAGTTTTCAGTATTGTGGATTTGAAATAACCTGGATGAATTTATAATGAAGGGAAAACTCACAGAATCAATGACAGAATCATTTAGTTTGGAAAAGATCTCCAAGATCAAATACAGTCTGACTGATCAACACCTTGTCAAGCTATACCACAGCACTAAGTGCCACATTTCTTGAACACCTTCGGGGATGGTGACTCCACGGCTTCACTGGGCAGTCTGTTCTAATGCTTAACTGTAGCAAAGTGTTTCTGCAGAGTCCATGAGGTTTTTCCTTTGTTCTCCTGCTCTGTATGTTATTGGTTCTTTTGAATTATGCACCCTGCCTTATCAGAAGTCTATTGGTGTGTACCCCTGCCTTTCTTCCCTCAGACTCTCCTAGGTTGGCTCTTCAGAGCTAACTCCCTCTCCTTTTCCCTTTCCTTATAAACCCCTGCCAGTGGGAGTTTCTAGGCTCCCAGCCCCCTCGCCCTTCCTCTGCTTTCCTCCCCCCCTTTCTCCTCCCCTGGAACCCCCCCGAAGACTCCAATAAACCTCCCTGGAAGAATAGAAACAGTTTCCATATGTTCCTTCACCTCACCTTGGTTCCTGCCGAGTTTCTGTTGCCTGAGCTCCACGCCACGCTACGCGCTCCCCGGACCTGGACCGGCGCTGCCCGCCCGCTCAGCCCGCACGCCAGGAACAGCCATTTGCCTTTCTGTTGGGGCTTGGGGCCACAGCTGATTTTTAGGAGACAACACCTCACTTAACTACCCTTTCCATGAAGAAATTCTTCCTCATGACCAACCTGAACCTCCCCTGACACAGCTTGAGGCCTTTTCCCTTTGTGCTGTCACTGGTTACCCAGGAGAAGATGCTGACCCCCGCCTTGCTCCAGCCTCCTTTCAGGCAGTTGTACAGAGTGATAAAGTCTTCCCCAAGCTTCCTTTTCTCCAGGCAAACAACCCCAGCTGCCTCAGTCACTCAGATGACTCATAGAAGAAGATTGACTCCTTCCATATTACAGGCCAATTGCAAATTCTTAGCAACAAAATCTTCTTTCCCAATTCCTTTGCATAGTCCCAGAATGTAGTGAATACATAACCACCATGGCAATCTTCCTTTGTACTTTATTGAGTGAGATTCTGGCATTGTATGCAGGATAAAAAGAACCACTCCTAATTAAATCATGGGCAGTTAAAATTCTATTTAGTATTGATCATGCATTTAACAGCAAAGACTCCAAGATACCAGATCACTATCTATTGACATCCTAGCCCCTTGAGAGGTAATTAACAATGAAGCCAGCAGTATCGGATTAAACATTTTGCCTGTGGTTTATTCTCGGTGTGGGATTTTCTTCTGGCCTTCTTTACAAAGACAGCACTTGGGAATAAACCAACAATTTTGAGTTAAGGTGCCATAACTCATATCAGATAAAAAAGACTGTAATTTCTTTTTGCAATGATTAAATTATTTTGAAAATTTAAAAGTATTTTTTAAAGTATTTTTGACAAAGTTTGCACAAAGTATGTTGAATAAATAACCACTTATGTATCTTCAAAACATTTACATCTGAAAATAATTTTAGTGAGAAGAAATTTGTTTTGTATTTCGGAAATCTGTAAGCATTATTTAATAATCACAGTATTCATTATATATGTTTAATTATTTATTTATTATTTTTAAGTAAGAAATGTACAGTGTTAACAAGAGGCAATACTCTCTTGTGATTTCATTTATCTAAATTTTGATCTGTGTTTTTTTGAGACTGATTAAAATATAAAGACGAGCAAATAATAGAAAAGTCAAAAAAATTAAATACTTCATGACACAAGAATTATGTACAATTCAAAGCTTTAATTAGATCTACAGTGTATTTAAAATAAATAGTTTAAGAACTTACATTTTAACTTTTTCAATCACTCTTCACAGAATTATTTGCCAGTCAAGAACTGGATTTTTTAATAGTAGCCAAAAATCTATTGTAATACTGAGGACTGAAAGAAATAGAAGAATAGCAAACATGATTATATCACTAAATAAATTCATAGTTGTAGCTTGACTAATGTCTGATGTATTGAAAGATGAAGAAGAATTAATAAGAAAAAGAAAAGAAAAGGAACAGGAAAAAATGAAAATCATCATGTGCAGAGAGCTACCTGTGAGGACTGAATAAATAGATTGAGACTCTTTAATATAGAGAAAGAGGTGATTCATGGGTGGGCATGTTAGAAACCTAGAAGCTCATGAAAGCTGTGGCGAAAGAGAACAGGAATGAAGTATTCATTGACTCTTCTATACAGGAACTAGGTGGCACTCAACACAATTAGTAAGGCATAAATTCAAAGTAAACAACAGGAAGGAGTTCTTCCGACAAAATCTGATTAAAGATGTAAAACTGCTTCATCTACATGCTAGCCATCTACATATCTTAAAATTATGGAAGAAGAATCTATCAGGATTAAAAAAAAATAGGAACAAGGTGCTCAGAATCACCCAAACATGAATTGTGGTAGACTGAGAAAATATTCTGGGGAAATATCATTACATGCTTTTCTTGTTTTACTTTTTCCTACACATCACCCAGTGGCTAACATAATATTATGGGCTGTGTAAACTTCTAGTCTGATGTGGACATTCTTGTCTTTTTCTATTTAAAAGATTTACTGATTAGAGATGTAATTATCGCTGCCCAAGTCTTTAAAAAGAAAAATCACTCAACGAGCTTTTAACTGAGTTCCTGCAGGACCTGAAAAGCTCATAAAACTTTAAAAAACATCACCTGCTTGCTAATTTTAAAGGCCATTGTTAGAGACTGAAGAAAAAGATTACTAGCTCAAACCAACTACAATGTGTGTGTGGGAGGGCAGGACAAATCCTGCATAAGTGGAATGGTTCACTGCTTCACACCCCAACCTTGAAGCCTCTGGTCCAGCCCCAGAATGGCTATTAGCTATTGGCACACCAGAAGCCCACCTGGAAGGGAGGGTCACAGACCACATGGATTTTGTAGTACCTGAGATCATGGTGGAATTCTAGCAGCTAATATTTGTCTCACCACCTCTCTGCCCTCCCACTCTTCCCCTCCCCTCTTCTTTCTCAGAATCCGGGTAATTTAAAGTTAGGTGGGTTAGAATTTGGTAAGTCAAAGTTTTTTTAAATTCTTTATTTTGATTGAATGTTGCTTTAAAATTTGCCAAGACCCTCATCCTTTAAAGTTTGCTAATAAAGTTTGTTTAACCTCCTGAGAACTTTGCTACATTCTCCCTTGTGCCCACCTCAGGGATTCAGAACACGTAAGCCTCTTTAAAGAAACTTGCCAAGTGAGTTCAGGGCTTTATAACTGTCAGCCAAAATCACGTAAAACTTTTCAAGTGTTGCATTGCCTTCCCTATTATATTCCATTTACATGAGTTCAGAAAGTATTTCTCCAGCCAAACAGTTGTGAGGTTTGGTCCCATGCTTCTTTGGTCTCATGCCTCACTTTCCTTGTGGCTTATCTTTTTTTTCTCCTGAAGAAAAAAGTTAATATTTGAAGAAGAGAACGCATCTGTCCTAAAGAAAAAACCAAAATAATGGAGAGAAAAACAAAAATATACCGAAACAACGTCAGAAAATTTCCTTGATATGGGGTTTTATTTCTCACTAGAAAGAGAAGAGGAAAAAAACTTGAACACAAAATGTGGGTGGGCCTGATGAAGTTTATATATAAACAGGTGAACTACTACATTTGAGAAGAGTTTGAAATATTATTTTAAAGTAAAGATTATGTAAAGAAAACAAGGGTCATGGTTCCCAACCATGTGTATTTCTGCCTCTCCTTTCAGACCAATCTAAAAATCAGTATAGCAGAGACAATCTAATGAATTTTGAAGATAAATAAACCTTTAGATATATAGGATAAAATTTTTTCTATGCCAATAATTTCAAGTTAATGGTGCGTCACCTAGATTGTTTCTTCATAAAATAGGAATTAGTATTTTCCTACACAACAAAAATAGTATAATTAAAAAAATTAACCTTTTATATGTTCTGGTTGATGAAAGAGAGAGATTTTCACTGGTGCCAATTTACTGCTTAAATCTTACTCAGCTGCTCTGTTTGTTTCTTCCACTATTTATCCCATTGATGCTTTCCATCTTCTACCACATGTTTTTGGAAGTGAGAGGCCAGTTTAACCAGTCCAGAATTGTCCTGATTAAAATCCAGAGGAGATCCTTGACTTCCATGGATTTTCTGCCTCTACAGCAGAGTATGCAGCAACACTGAATTTGAATTCAATCTTAAATCCAAAACAGAATTCTTTGCAAACTAAGGTGACCTCAGAAAAAGAAATCAATTAATTATGGGCTATATCTCATTTGACATTGATATCTGAGAAGTCTGATTGACTTCCAGAAGAACAAGACTTCTTGTGTGAATAGAGTAAATAGGTTTTGGCTCAATTGAGCATATTTCTTAATTTTTTTCTTTGTAGAGAAACATTTTAATAACATTCTTAAGAGAGTCACACAAAAGAGAGAATGTTCTAAATAAAGACTTCCTATTGAGATTGAATTCTATTGTTCCAAGACATTGCAACACATATTATCTCTTCCTACTGAGATCCACTCTCCCTCCTACTGCATTTCCTAATTGAAATCTTTTTGTGGAAAAAAGTGACAATTCTGCATCAGGCTTGCAATTTTAAATGTCAGCAAATTATGCCAGTAAGTAACCTTCAGAAGGGCATTTGCATTATTAATTTTAAATTTCCTATGAATGGAAATATGTGTATTTGTCTGTAATTCCACTGGATTATCAAACATGGCATTTCAGGGATTAACACTCTTCTCAGAATCTGAGGAGAATTGGCTGGGAAGCAGTTTATGAAATTTTTAAGTTTGACATTTTTGGGGTGTGACTGCTTGTTGACCAAGACCTTATTTGGGATATGCCATTCACAAAAATGTCAGTGGCCATCTCATGAAACAGTATTTTGATCAAAAAAGCAAAGTAAACCAAAGGCAGTTTTAAAGTAGCTGAATGCAAAACTGTGTCCCATGTGCAGAAATAGTGGTCCTACAGAAATTGTGATCCTACTTTCAGAGAGGAAGCCAGCATACATAAACATTAGGGGTCAGCAAGGACATGAAATATTTCGTGTGTCACATCGCATAGATATAGCATAATGCAATACCTGAATGTATAAATGTGGGAGAACACTAGGAAGACAATTACCTGACCTCATTCCTAAATATTTATACATAAATATTTGTTTTATATTGGCTCACCATACATATATAGTATAGATCAGGGCAGTATTGAAATCTATTTGTGATGTTTCCCATTAAAAGGATGAAAAAGGTAAATAAGGAAACATACAGACATTAGTTTCATGGATCTGGAGAGACTGAAAGGACCCCATCTACTTATCTTGTCAAAATGAAGAGGGGATTTGATTACAGTCTATAAATATTTCCTTGGGGTGAAAAAAAAAAATTAAATTAGCAGAAAAGGGCTTAAGAAAGACAGCTGGAAAAAAGTTGGATTCAGACAAATTCAAAGTTAGAAATTAATTGAGCGCATAGTTAATTCTCTAATAGAATACATGGAGAAGGAGTACTTCCTATATCTCTCTTGTTTTGGTAAGAACAGTACCTCTCCCAAAGATAGATTTTTATAACTGTTTTTTGTGGAACTCAGTTCACCGTACTCATGATGTTTTAATATATTTATTTCAGGCTAAATAAATTACTTTCTTTTTTGTTTGTTTGTTTTTTTGTTTGTTTGGGGTTTTTTGGGGGGTTATTTGGTTTGGTTTGGGGTTTCTTTGTTGTTGTGTTTTGTTTTTTTCTGCTAAGTAAAATCTACTTGTGGCAGAAGCAAATACTTTATAGAGCCAACTTAGTTTCTAATATTTAGGATAATTATAATTTTTACTTTTATATTTAAATATATTAACATTTATTGTATTGTTCTTGTATTTTATTTCTTTTTATAATTTCATTTCATCATTTTTTGATAATGGTCTCAAAAGACATTATTTTTTCCTTTAATAATTTTTGGGAAATTAAAAAAGAAATTAGGCAATGCTGAGATTATTTTCTTTTGCTCCTTTCTTTTCTCATCCTTTATCAAAAACATAAGTGAAAAAAACCCACAGAACAGAATAAAGATGATTGAAATATTTTTATTTCTTCTGAGAAGGAGATTTGACCACAGCATTTTTCATAGTCTGCATTTTTTAAAGTTTTATTTTCATTTGCAAATTGTTAAATTCAATCTAGACAGAAATTTAACAGCCAGTCAAGCTTTAAGGATCTCTTTGGAAAGTGGAGGAGTTTGTATTGGAGATATTACTAAACCCAGAAGAATAAATGATCCCATTTCCAGAGATTACAAGCTGTGTTTCAGCAAGGTCTAGTGCTCTGTTTCTCCTCTGTTAGTCTGGGCTGGAAAAGGCTACAAGTCTGTTTGTGGAAAGGCTTAGGCTGTTCGCATACAAATAGTATTTCTCCAATAGTTAGCCAATTTTCCTGTTTCATATTTTCACTGGAAATCTCGGATACATTCACTTCTCTTTTCCCCTCTTCTAAGTTTCAGATCAATACAACTGAGGGTTTTGTTTATAAAGCTACTGGTCAAATGGGCTCTAGATAATGCTGTGTCACTAATGCCTTTTTAAAATCCTGTTGTGTTATATTTAGTTAATAAACCTGTTTAGTTTGCAGTCAATACAGAGGAAGGACTATTTGTGTGATGCTTGCAAAGTGTTTTTTAAAAAAAGATGCTGAGTGAGACAGGGTATTTGGTACTTGCATCTTCCAGAAAAAAAATGGGCCAAAGCAACTTCTATCTGTAGAGATCAAGATGTCATTTCTCTTTCATTGTAACTCATGATAATCCTTTTAAAAATGAAGCCTAAAGAACTCTCTTACTATTCTTGTAAAGAACTCTCTTACTATTTCCCAAACACACCACAGTGGAAGAAATATTGCACAGAGTTTGCAAACGGACTCAGAAAAGAGAAGGTTATAGGAAAAAGAGATTACTAGGTCTCACAAGTCTTTTTTTTTTTTGTGGAAGAAAGAAAAGTCATCTTTTCAGTGGAGTAACTGTATTCGCAATTCATAACAGTTGCAGCCTCTGCCCCCAGTCCTTCAATAACTCTGTGGACAACATCTGAATGTATGTGAAAGAGAGCTAAAATGAGGAATTAGGAATTCCTGAGGGAATTTTCTAAGAGAATAGGAATTCTCCAAGTAGACATACAAAAACATTAACAAAAATTATAAATGTCTATAATATACTTCAGCAAGTATTAGTTATTAACCTGACCAGTCAATCAAGGTCTTCCAGGTTTATGCCAACATAACAGCACAGACTCCTGAGATGGTAATTTGGGCAATAAATATATTATCTTAAATGACTCCTTAATGCAAACACGCAAATCGCTAACACTGACCTGCATTAATTAAATAATGTTTTATTAATTACTTGTAGACTTCTAAAAAGGCAGTCAAATGTTGCAGATACCAGTTTATAACCTTTAATGAGACCCTGTTATGGTAAATCTTATTATCCTGCCACAATATCCTCTATAAATTGAACGCTTAATTTAATCGGCACAGCAGCATTACAGATCCTGTGCATGCTGTTCTGAACTTGTGTTCTTTAGAAAATTTATATAGTCTGAAATGAGTGTTCATGATAGAAAGTCTTTCTGACATGAGGGAAATTCTCTATGCGAAAGACAAAGATGTCATGACATTACATACCTCAGTTTCAGCCTGCTGTAACTGATCCTATCCAGTTTTGCCACTCTTTACCTCCCTGCACTGAAAGAGAATCTGCAATTACACAAAATAAAAAGTTCATGCCAGTACTACTAAAGAGCTATCAATGTGTATTTCTGTGATGTCCTTTGAGACCTCTACTATTCTTTAACACCTAGGACATTTTACTATATGATGGTATAAATGAGAAGAATCTCTTTTTTCCTAAACCTTTTTCAGTATTGTCACGAGAATAATTTTAAATTCCTAGCCTGTAATTTCTGAGTGCTTGAAGCTTCATGTTCTTTTCCCCCCAATAGATTCTCTCTATACAGGTATGCAGTAGAAATTTTGCCATATTTAATTTAGAGTGTAACTTTGGAATGACAGTGGTCTGTCACTTGTTTATGTATGAAAGAGGCACCACACACCTGGGATATTAGAAATAAAAGCTTGTAGTAAGATTCAGTATTAACGCACATTCCCCGGCTAAGCTCCTTGTTCCAAGATGTTTTTTGCTTTTTTTCCTTGAACAAAAGAAAGTGTATATATTGAGATTACCTTGTGTATATATTTTGAAAGTAGAAAGTACATCCAATTTCATAGCAGTTATTTCCTTTTGCTTAGTTTGTATTTCTGAAATAAAGCCTAGCAACAGATAGAGGTGATAATCACATGACAGAATGTGAAAGAGGAAGGTGACCAAAATAAAATTTATGAGGTGTTATGGGAGATTAGAATAGAATCTTTTATAGACAGTAAAAACGGATGGCTGAAACCAAGAGTTTGGTAGCTATATATGTGTTTTTCTGTATATTTTCTGTCTTTCTCCCATTCTTCTAATTCCTTCTTCTTGGAATATTTTGAGTAACTTAACGTCAAACAGGTTTAAAGTTTGCTAACTTCGGATGGGTTTAAAGTTTGTTAAGTTGAATGGGCCAAGTAAATGCTGTATTTTATGTTGATTGGATGTTGTACTAAATATTTTGCCAAAGTTTCCTGATTCTCTAAAATTTTCCAGTAAACTTTTGTGTTATTTTGAGCTCTTGAGAAAATCTGGTTGGTATTTCTCCCATGCATGTAACCCAGAGTACAGGAACCTCTGTAAACCCCTTTGAACCAGCTGTTTGGGGCCTTACAAATGTGTACCCATGGAACTCTGTAGCACAGTGCTGCTATGGCTTGGTATGCAAGGTTTGCACTGAGTTTGTAATGCTTCAGGGCTGGGTTTGATATTCTTGCTCATTGTGAACTTTTTTTGACCTGCCTGCAGCTTTGTTTTCCTTGTTTTAGCTGTGACAGCGATTTCCTTAATTGACCAGGTGCCTACGGCTAATTTTTTTACTTTTTAGCTGTGTATGTTACAGCCATACACAGTTTTATTGCAGTGTACACAGCTAGTTCTATGCAGGTAGCAATAATGAGTGGTTGCTGTAGGAGGAATAAGGTATTTACCACTCTAATACAGTGATGTAGTGCAGAGACATACAAGCCTCATATTATATCAGGGGTATTCAGGAGACCAGAGTTTGGCATAGAAGAGTACAGGCACCTAGGACATAACGGCAGATAAAAGAGTAGAAACTCAAAAAAGAGTGTATATCAATTTTAACTGAATTACTATTCTTTCTTTTTCTGTTACAATTATATCTGGACTAACGATGAGCAGATTCTTTAGGTTTCAGCTTTTCGACAATGAAGTTTTGGCTTACAGGGTGTGCTGCTGCTTTGCCCATGGACAACATTTTTAGCTTAATAATTGCTCTAAGATCTGCTCTTATAAATCACACTGAGCAGCATAACTGTTGTAATAACTATATGACCATGTCACACATGGTATATTTTCATATATTATTTTAAGATACAACCTGGTACTTAGAAAAAATAATTATTAGAGGTAAAAAAACTTGGGTTCCAATATTTTTTTCTAGCCATAATGAAAATAGTTTAGTCTTAGTCTCTTTTAGGTCATTGAAAACTCTTCCTGATCCTAGTTAAGTATTAAAGTCACAACAAGGAGGAAATATTTTTCAAGATTTCAATACAGCAACTTGTTCCGTTTTGAAATATTCGCATTTTTTTCCTCTTTTGCTGGAGACTTCCCCTGGAAATCACTATGAAACCTTAAATTTCGTAAATGAAGATCAAAACAGTAACTTTCTCTGTGCCACAAGCATTTCCCACATATGCCCTGAAAACCACTTACATACACTTAAAATCACTGACTTGACTAGATCACACAGAGAATTTTTTCTGGAAGACACAATGAACAATGGTTTCTGACATGCTCTCTTTCCCAGGTCTGCTGGAGTGCCATAAAAGTGTCTTTCTGAGTAGAGAGGCTATGGTGATTTTCTGTTCCCTGTCACTAGGGTAAGAGGTAGTTCATTAATGAGTTAAAAGAAAATAATGCATTTGAACACTGTATATTTAAAATAATTAATAAATTTCTCTCATGTGTTCTGGTGGTCACTGTACTTTGTAGACACTTGAAGCCTCACATTTAGACAGACAGAGATGCCAGGAAATTATTTTAACAGATTTGGGTAAAAAATTTGTACATTTCTTAAGGGCCATAATTCAGCGGGTGAAACCCAAAGTTTCTGCCTTTTTCCGAATGCTGATGGAAAGAGGATGAAAGTTTATCACAGATGCATAATATCTAAGATTCCCATACTATTAGCTTAACAGCAGGGCCTGTTAAAAACAGGAATCCAAATCTATTTAAGGTGTTTTTCCTTAGTGTGGCAGCACATATTTCTCTAAAGATGCAGAGAAGTGTTATTATCTCCATTATACAACCAGGTAACAGAAAAATGGACACTCCACTGAAATTGATAATAAAACCCTGACAGAATATAAAACTAAAATTAAGTCTTTTGCATACTCCATTAGCTCCTGTAGTGCCACAAGGAGCTCTTTTTCAAATCAGTATGCTGAGTTACATTGATTTTGGTGTCAGTTTACATTGTTTACAGAATCAAAATCAGGAGCCCAAAAAAAAAAAAAAGTAGTTATAAGCCGTGTAAAGAATGACAAACTTGATGCAAAGTATGGAAGAACTGTTTCCTCTGCTGAGCTGCAAATACAAATCCAAGTTTACCAATGCACTGCTGAACCAGTCAAAAAACTCATTTAATTCCATATGAGTTTTGACTAAGATATTTCTGTAATGTTTTGTGGGGTTTTCAAACTGTGCAGTTTCAAGGAAGAATCAATTGTCCTTGTACTTTCCAGGGACTGCCTGGTTTGTGGCACTAGAGGAAGAGGAAATGAAACACATTTTGCTAAGTTCTGGCGTTGTTTCTTGTTACGCAGAAGAGGTTATACTATTATGCAAAAAACAAGATCAGAAGAAAAGTTCATTATTAATATGTTAGACATGGAGAAATATTTTGGCAGTCATTTTATCTAGAGATGATTCACTTATGCTCGAATGGTTTACAGTTCACCTCTTTTATGGATTTTTGGGCCACTACACTGTTTTCCTTGCTTGGCTGCCAGGCCATTGAAGTCTGGAAAACTGGTCTAGAGAAAAGTATCTCTATATCCAGGCTTCTCTTTAAGTTACCTGAGATTTATTCCATCTTTTTTTTTTTTTTTTTAAGTTTTGTTCTGTTTGTTTTTCTTTAACATAGTCCAAACCCCCAATTGTTGGTTCAATTCGTAGTTACTTCCTTTTTTTTTCCCCCCATGATTTTTTAGTTGTTGATTTGATTTTGGGTTTTCTTTCCTTGTTTTGTTGTGATTTTTTCCACTATGCATTTTATAGAATGAGTTTTGAGTGAAACTTTAGGTGGAATTGAAGTCCATCAAACATTATGATTTAAAATCACCCCTTTTGTGATTTCACTGCATTCATTAGTGCTATGCCAGAAATTAATTTAGCTTCCTGAGTTCTTATTTTGGCAATGAAAATAAATTATTAATATCTGCATTCTTGGAACTGTTTCTTAGTGAAATAGGGGAAAAAAAAAGAATATTTAGTAATACCTTTGCAAAACAGATCCTTTCAGCACTGTTGTTTCTTTAAACTACTATTTAAGGGGCCATTACAGAGGTCATAGAAGCAGCTGGAGTTTTCACCTGTGCCTTTAGTTCCCTTTCTTTCCCTACCTGATGTAACTCTCCGACATCTCTGTAAGAAACACTAATAACATTATTTTTCCTCTTTTTCAGATATCAAAACGCACTTTGAGCTTCTCCAGAGAAGTTCACACTAGAGATATATGAGAAACAATGTTTTCTTTGACATTCCGTCCAATGATAAAATCATGTAATTTATCATTTTGCTTTCTTTAAGTGAACTATATCAGGATTTTTAATCAATAGTTGCCACCTCTAATTGCATCCTTTGTTTTTCTCATCTCTATGGATTCCTAATAAATCATTTAAAAGTCATATGCTCTACCATTACTCATAAGATTACAGTGAAAATATTGAAACCCCTAGGTATCTTGTAAACAGATGGATAGAAACATAGAAGGATGGCACACTTTCTAGGTTTTGGTACAAGTGTGTTCATTTTTTTTTTTTAAGGTTAAGGATTATTTTAGCCTTACGCTAAAAGCACTAACAATGTGTAGTACATGCTGATAATGATCTCTGGGAGAAGAGACTTCCTATTGAGAAGTTTGCTCAAGAAGTGACAGTATAAACCTAACGAGCATGTATTTCTACTTGTTGAATATTTTTTCTTGAAAATTAACCTTTTATAATAACGTAGCTTTGAAAAGGTAGAAGAATTTCATTTTTAGCTATGGATTATTTTGTTAGGTAAGCATTAATCCCAGCAGGGTAGAAATTAAGTGTTTGTTTTTGTCTCCCTCTAATTGGTGCTAAAATTTCACCAGTGAAGCATGATCACAAAATGGTCAGTTGTGTAGTCACAGAACTGTGTGTTTGAAACACATAATCAAACACAAACTCTTGTTTATCATAAAATATATATTGATGTCTATGAATTAATTACTATATTTTCCTGCTAATTCACCAAGTATTATTTATAAAGCTTACTAATGTATTCCAAATGTTAACATATTTAGATCATAATACATTAAATTTACTAGCTAGTCATTTTATGAATTTTAATTATTCTGAATAAAAATATAGTTGAATAATTATTTTTTTCTTAAGAAAGGGATGTGCTTACATCTAAAGACAAATTACAACAGTATGTGATAATGTTAAGTCTACAATGTCATGACAACTTTGGACAAAATTACTTTCAAAGTCACTGCTGTGCCATGGTAGAAGTCTTGCAAAGTTCAAAGGGTACTAAGAGTAAATTTTATCCATAGATTAAACAATATTATTTTTATTGTCTTTAAAGCTCTTATGTAAAAATCTATAACCTTATTACCAGTGTCATATCAACCTGTATTAATTTACTATATATTGTCAATTGTATTTTGCACTTTAAATAATATACTAATTTTATAGACTGCCTGTGGGCGGGTTGATGCTGGCTGAACACCAGGTGCAGCCTGGTGCTCTATCATTCCTCTCCTCAGCTGGACAGGGGAGAGAAAATAGAATGAAAGGCTCATGAGTCACAACAAGAGCAAGGGGAGATCACTCAGCAGTCACTATCAACCAAAACAGACCTGGGAAAATTAATTTAATTTGTTACTAATCAAATCACAGTAAGGGAATGAGAAATACAACCAAATATTAAAAACACCTTTCCCCCATACCTCCCTACTTCCTGGGCTTAACTTTACTCACAAATTCTTTACCTCCCCCACATCATCAGAGCAGAGTGATGGGGAATGGGAGCTATGGTTGTTTCATCACATGGTATTTCTGTTGCTCTTCCACCTCTGGGGGAGGACTCCTCACACTCCTCCCCTGCTCCAGAGTAGGTCCCTTCTGGAGACTGCTGACTGCTGCTCCAGTGCAGGTGCCTCGCATGGTCACAAGTCCTTCAAGCAAACCAGAGTAGGCTCCTCTCCCCACACTGCTACAGGTCCTGCCAGGGGCCTTCTCCAGTGTGAGCTTCCCACACAGAGTCATAGCCTGCTTTTGGCACCCATCTGCTCCATCACTGAGTCCTCCATGGACTGCAGTGGATATTTGCTCCACTGTGGATCCCCATGTGCTACAGGGATATTTTCACCATGGATTGCACAGGAATCAGCCTCAGCACCTCTTCCTTCACTGACCATGAGCTACTCCCATACATTCCTCTCTCCAGCTGCAATTTGCTCTAGCACTGTAAATTTTCCCCGTTCTTTACCTATGTGTCCTAGGTTACAATATAGACGTATTCAGTATTCTATTACCCCCAGCTGTGGGCTGTTAGCTGTTATCTCCTGTTAACCCCTGATAACAGGCAATGGGCCATCAAGAAGCCACCACATGACTCATGGACTTATCTCATCCTAGTGTGAGATGCTCCTCCCAGGAGGGAGGAGCCAAGCATTCCCACCTGGATATAACCTGGCTTTGGAAGTGCCTATAGCAGCCTTGTTTGCTGGCTTCCCAGAGAACAAGAGCTACTGCTGGACTTTAAGCTGGAGACCAGACTTTCCACTGGATCACTGCTTCAACTGAACTACTTCATCTGGACTGTTAGCACCACCCTAACATGGCGTCAGGTTGTATCTGACTTTGTCAGTGTTTTTTCTTGTATAATTGCACTTTTAAAAAAAAATTTCCTATTAAATTATAATCTTGACTTGTGATCTCCCACTGGTTGGTTTTCAAACTAATGCACTATGTTATCTGAGAAGCATTAACACCATCACTGATGGGCTCAGCCCTGGCCTGGGGTGAGTCTGTCTTTGAGGCATCTGGCATTGTCTCCATCAGGCATGGGGGAAGCTTCTGGCAACTTCTCACCAAAACAGCCCCTGTAGCCCCCTGCTTACCAGAAACTTGCCATGGAAACCCAATATACTGCCCCATCAGAACTAGAAATGAAAAGGTCTGCACTATATTATTGTAGAATAATTAAAAGCAAAATGACATCTTGCTAGTATAATTTTGACAGCATTTTTAATTAGAAATAGTTAATAGATCAGTAGATCATGTGTGCAAATGCTATTGTCTTAGTAAAATTTCATACTAAATCTAGTTAATTAGATAAAGTTAAATTAATGTAATGTAAAAAAATTAAAATTTCATTTGACAGTTTGGGGTAGAAGTAGAGTTAATTATTTCCTTAACTTGCACATTATCAATGAAATTCATAACATGATTCAAAACTTTCAGGTTCATCTAAAGAAGTACCTTTTAATTGTCCAGTGAAATCCTAATGTACCCAGGTGGATACATCAATTTACAACAGCAGAAAACTAAGAAAAAAATACTTTTTTTGGTGTTCTTTTTAATCATCTGTGTGACAGTTGCTTTTCAAAAAGTTGCTTAAGGCTTTCATTGACATAATGATGTTAAGAGTGTCATCTAGATGTAGATAATTCTTCATACAATTGGGTCTACATTTATTTATTTTGAGTATGAGAGTGGGAGGAATTATCTGCCCTTAAGGCTACTTTTTTAATCTAGAATAAAATTAGAGTTGTAGCTATAATCTTTGTTGTCAAAGTACATTTTTTCGTTCCATAAAGAGAGGAAGAATCACATAGCTAGAGCTGTGGCAGGCATGGAATCTGTACCTGTTTCCTCCAAATTAAGTGTGCTTCATCCAATGTGAGTTCAAGATGACTATGTTCAAGAATTTAGAGTAATAAAGTGGATTATCCTCTCAGGTAACTCAAAGCATTTTTTTTTTAACTATAGCTTCAATATGTTCATCTGCCTGGTCTGGGAGATACTGCATTTATCTGAGTTTTAAAAAACATCTCTGTAAGCAGAAGGAGTATGATTCATTCTAAATCCTGCAGTACTATTGTGAAAAAGAGAAAATACTATTAAAATATGTATCTCTTTCACTGTAATAAACCATAAAACAGTGCTATCACTCATGAAAGTGGCATCTGTGTTGTTTCTACAAAATATTGTGCTGATTCAATGGTGGTTTTTTTGTGACAGAACTATACCTTGTGTACTTGTTTGAACTTTCATAAACCACTTCAGTGAAGACAATATGTACTTATATATTAATTTTTCAGAAACACCTAGTTCTACATTTTTTTCCTTTTTCTTTTCAATTCAAAAGAAAAAAGCATGGTTCATGTATTTCAGTCTTTTTAGAGCAGCACACCTGCACTGGTGACTCCCTGAAGGCAGGTAATTAAGAGTTATGGATTCCCATAATGTTTGGAAGGGACATCTAGAAGGTCTCCTGTTTCAGACTGCATCCTGAAGTGGGGGAAGTGCCAGGTCAGCCGGAGCTTCATGTACATGACTGTTGAAAAACACCAAGGGTGGAGGTTTCACGGATTGTCTGGGAAACCTGGCCATGCTGCAGGACCCTTGAAGTGAAAAGCACTTTCCTACTGGTGAGCAAAGATCAACCCAACAGTAGGACTGAATCCTAAACTGCAGGCTCCATCGTGTATTGTCTTACAGTGCCCTGTCCTGTGGAAACAGTTTAAATCAGCCTCAACAGTGGAAGAACTGCCTGCAGGATTCTCCCCAGCAGTTAATTTGAGGCATTCCACATGAGTTGAAGAAATCTGAAGCACAGTTATTCCAACCGATGGAACCTGGTCCAGCTGAGCTGCTTCTACAGAACCTCATAGTAATCTCATTGATAGATTGCTGCACTTCTATAAGCAGTCAGATGATTTTTGATGGAGAGATTATTGAAAGGGCACAGTAGATTGAGGCCTTTTGTTCTTTGGAACAGAAACTGTGTCCATTACAATGTGCAGGAAGTTGGAAATTCACTTATATATTGCTAATAACTGTGAGCCTGTGAGAAAGAACATAACTTTTCTCTGCAAGGTAGGCAAAAAGCAGTACAACTAAATAGAATTCATAAATGATTTGTAAAGTGGAGAAAAAAATTATGACCTCAGTCTTGCTAGTAGTGTCAAGGAAAAATGGTATTTTAAATGTTGTTAGTCTTCTCTCATGCCTTCTTAAATATTCTCGTATTGCCAGCTATAATATTTAACACTTCAGGTATCAAAGTACATATAGTAACAAGCATTGATAAATTTTCTTGTAAAAAGTCAGTGAAATATATTTCAGTACTTATGCTTTGAAAGTTGTTTGTATTTGCCAACTTCCTCTCCCCTGCACTTTCTTTTTTTCTTTTCAGAATAAGAAATATGTGAAAAAATTAGTGAAATGAATATATAAGTAAGACCATGTCTCTTTTAAACACATGCATACACATTTTAGAAAGGTTTAGAATGCAAGAAAGGTGTTTCAATGAATTACTGGATTTCTTTTTGATTCAGGATACATATTTGTCTGGAGTCAGTTTTATAGCTGAGCCAAAAATCCCAATTAAATAATAATAATAATCTCATTCTACCATGGAATTTACTATAAATTGAGAAGAAATTTTCACCTTCACCTCTTCTGGTTAAAATTTAGTGATATTAGAGCTGAAATTCCATTCCTTCTCACAGAAGCATCTGACATGAATCTGTGCAGTTCTATAGCTACACTTCATCTAGTAGCCAAGTTAGTTTAATTGCAATGTTAGAAGCTGTTTGGATTTTCTTAAGCTACGTTGCAGCCAAATATACCGGAATGTCTGCACTGAGATTTCAGACACTCATTCAGCTCAGGGAAGCATTACCTCATTTCCCTATAAAATTTTTTGTTCACAATAGATTGGTGTGAATCAAGTTTTATAAATGTCTGGAAAGTTAATTTTAGTTTGTTGTAAGCTATCTCTTCATTTATAGAGAGAAGTGATTTCCCATTATGGGCACAGTTACATGCTTGTAAATCTAGCCAGCTTCTGGATGAGAGGTTACTTGCATTTGAATATATAGAATATAAAGAATGACTGGCAGCTTGCACTAGTTCCATTATTCAGACAATTCCTAGTTTCCTCTCTTATGGGCAAGTGTATGAAGGAACAGCCTTCTAATGTCATACAACAAATCTCATTGCACTTGTGTCCTGTAGCTTTAATTTTTTCACATGCTAAAAAAAAATGTTTTATGGGGCAGTGTTAGGTTTTATGTATGTCAACTGTTATACCTGTTTACCTGACAGACCACATAGAAGAGATTAAATTCGATGTTGATGCACCATAAAAGCATTATGTCATTTGAGCACCTGTCTTTTACTGCATGTAATAGTAGGAAGACAAGGCCAACTAATATATTTCATATAATCATACAGAAATTAAATATTAAAAAAATTCCAAGATGTGGAAATGTATTACGAAATGCTAAGTGCTTGATGACTATAGTGTGAAATAGGCAGGCTTAAGCAATTTCATAGTAATTAGAATGAAATGGCTTTGAAAAGGGAAATTCTCTCAAAACATCTTTCACTTTATGTCAATAATCACATACTATCTGTGCTTTACTATATTTATGCAACCGAAATAAAATATTAGAAAGTAGAAAAGTTTTTCTGAGGTTAAGAATCTGAAGGGATTTTTAAAGCTGAGCAAAATAATTGCATCCTATGAGTATTTTCAAGTTTCTTAAGTTAGAAAATGCTGAATTAAGAAATGTAGATTTCAGAGATAGGCTAATAAGGCCATCTCTCCATGTGTAGAATCTTGTTTCTTAAAATGAATTAGGGAGCTAATTTTCCCAATATTTGGGGCAGACCACAGAAAATGAAGCTTAAACCATTGAAAACTTTCTAGATCAGTCAAGCAAGACCTTTTGGGGACATATATCCTGATAATAATGCCACTTTATCCTTCAGAGTAATGTGCAAAAAACCAGAAGTGAGTAGATGGAGAAAAACATGGTATCTGCTGGGGATTAACTGTTCAAAGAAGGAAAGTCGATTTCTGAAACTCTCAGTAAGGTACATCTTCGTTATTTCTGCCTCTGACTCAGATTTGTTTTCATGTTTGTTCACTACTACTCCTAAATCTCCTTCAGTGTGTCAGCTTTCATAGCTCCTCCCAGTTGTACTGTCCTGGTTCTGGTTTATTTCTCCCCAGACGCATTAGCCTGTTCTTTTCTTTGTATATCTTGCTATTTCCTGCTTGTGTTTCTCTGACTTCTCACGTCCCTGCTGTTGTCAGATGAATGTATAGCACCTCCCAATTTATTACTATGTGTGAATTTAGTTCTCCTTATCTTCAAATCATTAGAGAAAATGTTAAGTAACAACAGAGTTGATATTACACCTAACACAAAAATACCTTGGAAATTTCATGTTACCATTTGTGATTTATTGTCTATATAGACCATTTCTATTAGTAGGAAATTTTTGTTTCAGTTACAAAAATACGTGCAGGTATAAAATTGCACAGATATTACTTAAATGCGTATATCAAAGACAAACAAATAAAATAATACTTCTGTTTATGCATCTTAAGAAAAAAATTACCTGCTTCTGGATGGTTAATTGAACTAGTAATTACCTTTGAACATGTGGGTTGGTTGTTTCCTGCTTGAAATAATTACCCAATGAAGCTTATACCAGGGCTACCAGCAGGAAGCTAACAACTGGTGTATTGGTGGAAAGAGTTTATAAAGCATTACTATGCTTATTTTTCTTCATTTTCATTTTTTTTTCTTTGCCAGACGGAGGAACAGATGGATATGTAATGCACACAAAACCTAAATACATGATCTCAGCTCTCAACCAGCAGCCACAGTGAAATGTACAAAAATCAGGTGTAGCTACTCTACAGTTGTTGGCTGCAAAGGAACTGACCCTCTGCCTGAAAACAAAACTAAGATTAGTATTTCAGTTTTTATCTGCCAAAAGCTCAATTAGAAAGTTTATTTCTGAGCAATAGAAGTGTCACCATCATTAGCGGGATTTACTGTTGCAAATAATTATTTAAGTGATAGCATGATGCTTTGTTAATACTTAAAGGTTCATTTTATGGCTTGTGATAGATGTTCTGTATTTGTGTTATGTTCTCATATTTCTAAAATATGTGTATTTAGTATTTATTTGTTCTCAGTGGTTGTATGCACTGTGCTTATAGTGCTGATTTTTAGTAACAATAGTTTAACTTTCAAGTATAATCATATATGTTAATTTTTTTTCTTCTGTACATGCACTATTCCCTCATTCCCAGTATAATTGACATCTCAGTCTCAGCACAGTAAGAACACAATCATAGTTGTAAATGCATTGTCAGATTGTGCTTTGGTTTGCCAAAACTGTTCCTATATTAATTTGGGGTCATTGACTGTTAACAATATGAAATGTCATGAATATGAACTAAATCAATGTGATTACCACAGTGGAAAAATTAATCACCTAGCTTGTCTTTATCGTTTGACTACCAGCAGATAGGAATCTATAAACACAAAGGCAACTAAAAAGCACCCAGGTATGCTCTTGCATATTTATACTCTTGATAATAATATCTTTGAAAAGAAGGCTGTAAAGGACACATTCAACTTTTTATGTAAAAATACTGAGAAGTGAAAATATAATAAGTAAATGAACATAATTTACAATTCATTTTCCAATTCATAATAAATATTTATTATGTTAAGTCATAAAATACTTCAATAAAGAGTCAAGAAATAAGTAGCAAAGGTGTAAGAGAACAAACAAATAGCAAGGCAGAAGAGTTTTATGGTGCCTCTTTCATTTCCATGATCACCTGCAGAAAAAACTTAGATATGCTTTACAAGACATGCTAAACGTTTAAGGGGATTTTATTTGGAAACAAAAGCAAAAAAACTTTTGGTAGTATTTTGTTACAATGGCAGTTTAAAAAATGAACTGTGATAATATATTTGGATATGCTACTGAATGGTAAAGCCGAGATAATAACAAAGAAGAATGATTCTGTATTAAAAAATAAAAGGAAAGAGATTTTGAAAAATAATTATCAAAAGCTCTAAAAGGTAATAAGTACTGGATTCATTATAGGTGCTCTGTAGTTCATAAAGATATTATCTTCTTTGTATGTGAAATGTTACATTGTTGTACACTTTGCTCAGTGATCATTTTTGTGGGTGGCTTTAATTACTATAAAATTATCATGTGCTGCCTTTCAGAGTGACCAGACCAAGACTTGTGAGAACTGCCTAAAGCAAAGTTTCAAAGTCACATGAATGACTGGCTATAAGAACATGTGCTTACATTTGAAAACTGGTGTTTCTGGCCAGTATTGCTATCAAATTTATATATTCTAAAAAAGAAACACTGGAACTTGGCATCTGAAAAATCAAGTAACTGTAGAGCTTATATAACAAAGTCAGTGATACCTACAGAATTCTTTAGAAATACAAAGTGGATGTGCCACGTGATAAAAAAAGGAAAATTGAGAAAGGAATAAATGTAATTTTTAATATACCATTAATATTATTAATTTTACAATATTTCCTATAATAAATGGGCTGCAAACGTTTTTGTAACTTAGTCATTGAATTGTTGGCAAATAATAAATATTTTTAAGAAGAAAAAGATGGGAAAATTAACTTTAACTTGGCATTTCTTCAATATTTCCAAAACAGAAGTTGAGCAGAATTAGGCCCCTTTTTTAGTGAAGTTTGGGACAGACACCTATGTATCAATTTGTTATGGCATCTTGTGCACAATTTGGTAATCATATTTGAAACAATATATTTTTTTAAACAGTGTGGGGTTTTGTGGCAGGAAAATGCTGCACATACTGTTTTGCTGTAACTTAATATTGTCAAATATTTAACTTTTGAAAAATTATAGCAATAAATTAGGTTATAAAAGAAGTATAAATTATATATATTATATTTTTTTCTTGGTGACTATTTGGCACTAAAATAAAATCAGAATCCCTGTCTTGAAGATTATATTAACATTCAAGATGCTGAGAAAAACTAGTTTAAAATCTTTATATGTTCAGAGAAGCCATTTCATTGACTAAATGTGTTCACATATGCTTTTTTTCTATCCTGTAAGTTCAAACAATAGTTTGTAGAATTTCTTTGCAGTATCAAAGGATCCTGTACTAAATTGGTCCTTTTTTATTAATTGAAAAATAAGCATAAAATACTTATTTTATTCATCATTTGCTTGGGAATCGATATGTGTCCCTTAATTTAACAATATGAAAACATTTTGATGGTTTTGTTGCCTAGAATTGAAATACAAACTTTCTAAACAATATTAAAGGTGGTAACATAAGAGTAGTTTTTTATGAAAGCTTTCAGGTGCACAAAATATAGGTATGCACACACGTGGTATCAAATTATCCCAAGTACATCCATCCAATAGGATATTTATCATTTTAATTAGTCTTTGTAGGAAGTGCATCCAATAGGAGACTGGTTGCCCTGATAACGCAACCTTGGCCTGCCCCTTGGATTCTCTGCAAAGGCTCTCAGCCCTACATTTTGTTATGTGTCCCAACTGCTGGTGCAAAACAGGGTGTCCTTGATAGACATTCTTCTCTTGAAAAAAACACTAAACAGAATTTTAAGAAGGTGGTATAGTGTGTGAAAAAGGGTGATCTACTATTCTAAAGTGTGAGAAAGTGTTTAAAATCATACAGCTATATATTAAAAACCTACAGAGCTACAAATATATAAAGAATATATAAAAAGCTACAAAAAGATAGGCATCCATTTAATATTAGTCTATTTTTGCTACAGTCTTTCATCACACCTAATCAAAATACCAGAATAATATGAACAAATTAATTGGCCTATTACTGACAATATTATGTAACTGCTATACTTTCTTTGGAGCTTTTTCTGTTCCTTTTACTTTTCTAATATTTCCATACACCAAGTTTTAGTTTAGGATTTTAGAAGTTCTATGTGTGATATAATTTAATGCCATCAACATTCCTGAGAAGAGAAACTTATTGTGAATGATGTGGTTAATTGCAGTCAGTGTCAAAAAATACATTTGAAAATGGGCAAAATGCTATTTCATGTCTGTGATTTATTGAGCATATATTTAAATATAAATTTCCTTCACACTTCCTCTTGAATGTTTACCACTAACAACATGTATTCCTCCCATTGTCTTTGTCATCTGCTTGTAGTTTGGCTTTACTTACCAAGGTTCAGTTTGGTGAAACTCCTTTCAACAATTCTCACTCTTCTTAACTTAGGGTAGTTTTAACATGCTATATACACAACTTACATTGACAACTGGGGACTAGGAAGAGGCTAAAAAAATACAAATCTGTATTTTGCAGTCCATAAATTCCTCTTTAATTATTTAATTCATGGACCTGTCTGTTTTTGGTGTTTTTTGGTTTGTTTTTTTTTTAATGTTCTCAATTCTAGTTTTATTTGACTTAAAATGTTTTTCTGGAACAGTGGAGGAGTATGATTTCCCCACCTAAAGGATACAAATTCAATGCTTCAAAAATAAGTCTAACATCAATAAATAAATGACATGCAGTTGAAGACTGAAGGAATATGATTGCACAATATTCTAGTATCAAACAGTATATATGAAAATTAATGTTCAAATATAAGAAGATGCCAATGCAACCTGGATTTTTATAATGGAAGTCTACACGTCAATCAGGTGTAATTGTTAAAATCCCATGGTATTTTAACTGAATGACAAAGTAGTGAAAATTTGGCAGTTATAGATTTTTAGATATGTTGCTGTTTTCACTGAAGTCTAAGTCAGTGAATATTTATCAAGGGCTGCATTTTAAAATGTGCCTGTATGTAATTTTTCAAAACATTCTCTTGGAATGTGTATTCCCAGTGGGAAGGTTCTGCACCAGGACAACTCGATATGAACTGGGAGTTTTACTCACATTTTTGTAGTTAAGCTCATAGTTTCAAAGTGTGTGTATACTAGCCGTGTACTACTGGTTCCATTTGCTCTGGACAGTTTTTGACTGCCGTTTACACAGACTTTGCTCCAGCAGATACCAGCACAAATCAAGGAAAGAGACTGAAATGTGACAGAATTAGAGTGGTATCCCCTTGCTAAGGTAACTGTTTCTACACTCATTAGCTCAGGATAGAAATGCATGGGGCCAGGACATGTTGTTGAAGTCAGAGAGAAATATGGGGAAAATGCATTTGGGCTGGAACATGGAAGGAAAGTGCAAAGTGGCAATTTTCCCAAGAGCAGGATTATGTACATGGTGTGCTATATTTTCAGCCTCAACACAGAAAATTAATTGTAGGAAATACTAACTACCCTCTAAAGATTTAGTCTTAGAGCAAAAAGTTCTAACGCATATTCATGAAATCAAGCAGTTGCATTAAAGTAACAAATTAGGGCTGTTATTCTGTGCATTTAGATACTTCATTAAGTGGAAGTGAACAAGAAAGGTTCATTCCTGTTTGAACACTTCTCCCTCTGTATAGTGCATTGAAAACTTTGTATTGAATGTCCAGAGTTTTTTCTGCAATCAACATCATTTGGATATCTCTTGTTGGAATTTCTTTGTCAGTATGAAGACCTTATACACTAGTCCTAGAAGAATAATAGAAACATCAAGGACAGAGAAAACACCAACAAAACCAATACCCCAAAACCAGTGACAAAAATCCGCAAACTAAACCAAACCAACCAACCCACACCAAAAATTATTTTAAATAAAGAAGGAAGCCAGGATATTACAAAGATTTACTAGAATGTGCTTTTCTTGTTTTGTGCAAGGTATAGGGTTTTCATCAGTAGCTATAATACAAGCTGGACTATAAAGACAAGCGCACCTGTGTAATAACTTTCATTTAGAACAGGAAGATTCTTATTCTGATATTTACCCACACGCCATAAATGTAAAATTTTGTAGTCACAGTTTTGTCATAGTTCTCAAAATTATTTGCAGAGTTTGGCATATAAAAATAGAAGTAGGGCATATAAAAATAGATACAATGGTATATTCTCGTATTAGCAGTGAATTTACATGTCAAGCCTTTTACTACTTCTACTAAGCACTTCTACTCAAACAGAAAATTTCTCAACAAATATAATAAGCAAATTTCTGCCATTTTATTGACTATTCAAAATAGTCAATTGCCATTGACTATTCGAAATTGATGTTTCTGATGACCTTTCTTGCCATTTATGGCTGGTTAACCCAGATATCTGTTCAAAAAAGATAAATTCCATTTTTAAGCTGTAATTCAAATGCACACATGGTAAAAGCAAAAATCTATATACATTAGAATTTATGGAAATTGATAACTAGGGAATACAGTAATTTTTCTCTTCAAGACACTCTTCACCATGCTCATCCACTCCCTTCTGTACCTGAGAAGATCACAGGGCAGATCCCCATGGAAGCAATGTAAAGGAAAATGCAAGCAAAGGAGGTGATCGGAGACAGCCAGCACAACTTCACTAAGGACAATCATGTCTGATCAATCAGGTGGCCTTCCGTGATAATACAACAGTCAACGAAGAAAAACCAACTGATGTCATATACCTAGTCTTCTGCAAGAACTTCTACACAGTGCCATATGATATCCTTATCTCCAAATTGGAGAGATGTGTATTTGAAGCGTGGACTTCTTTTCTGTGGATAAACTACTGGCTGGATGACCTCATCCACAGAGTTGCTGTCAATGTCTCTGCATTCAGGTGGAGGACAGTGATGAGTGGTGTCCCTCAGGTCTCTGTCTTGGGGCTGGTACTCCTCAATACCTTTATCAATGACAGGATGAGATTGAGTGCAGATGCCATGAAAGGGGTTGGTGCAGTTGACAGGCCTGAAGCACAGGATGCCATCCAGGGGCATGTGGACAAACATGACAAGTGAGTCCATGAGAACCTCACGAAGTTCAGCAAGTCCAAGTGTAAGGTGATATGCCTGGATGATGTCAATCCCAGACATGAATACAGAATGGGAGATGGACTCATTGAGAAGAGCCCTGCCAAGAAGGACTTGGGGATTCTCACAGATGAAAAGCTGGACATGAGTCGACACCTTGTGCTCACAGCCTAGAAGGCCAGCCACATCCTCAGCTGTATCAAAAGAGGAGAGTCCAGCAGGTCAAGGAAGGTGATTCTTCCTCTCTACTCTGCTCTGGTGTGACTCCACCTGGAGTACTTTGTGCAGCTCTGGGATCCTCAGCACAAGACAGAGGTAGATCTATTAGACTGGCTTCAGGAGGACCATGAAGAGGCTCAGAGGGCTGGAGATCCTCTGAAATGAAGACAGGCTGAGTGAGCAGGGACTGTTCAGTGTTGAGAAGATAAATCTGGGCAGAAAGCTCATTGAGGCCCTGCCAGGCTTAAGGTGGGCTTACAAAAAGGAAAGTGACTTTTTACACAAGCAGAGAGTGATAGGACAAGGGTGGAGGGCTTGGAACTAGACAGTTGTTAAGGTCCCTTCCAACCCAAACCATTCTAAGATTAACAGCTGTCTATCCTGTCACAAATCTTAATATTTGGCCTCACTACTTTTGAGGACACACACATTTTGAAGACTGCAGTACTGGATCTCCAAGGAAGACATTTGTCTGCGCTAAATTTGGAAATACTGATGTTTTTCTTTTTAGAGCTTTTAAAAATTTTATTTGACACTGTTCAGTGAAACAGTAAGTTATGAAGGATTATGTGATGATGTAAAGAAAGTAGGGTCTATAACTTCTCACTTCTGAAACACCTTAAAATTCTGCTGCCTTTTTAGAAATGCTGCGTATTTTTGAAAAGTGTAATATTGTTTCTGCAGCCTATTGGGTCCAATAAACAGGCTTTCCACATTTTCTTAAAAGCAGTTCCATATTAGTATATATATATTAAATCATAGGGAGATAACTGCATGAAATTCACCATATAATTACCGGAACTCTTGGTACAGAAGTAGCTAAGTCAATGGAAAAATTGCAATTTGCTGGCAAAAGTCCAAAACTAACAAGAGGGTGCTTTACAGAACTGAACATATAGAGAAACAAGCAAATATAATAATATTCAGGGAAAACAGATAATGAGTTATTTCTGCAATAACTTTGAAATTACATATCTGTAGAAAAAGGGTACATCCACCTTTCAGAATCATACTGAAATGTATTTAGGTAAAGATTTTCATCTAAGAACTAGCTGATACTATTTTGTTCATATTTCTCAGTTAAAAGATTGTAACACAGTACTTTTACTGTCAATAACTTTAAAAGTAGAGTTAATTCCTTATTTAGAAGCTAGTGAAAATTTTGAAGGTGAGTAAAGCATTTTGTCATACAGGGTTAGCATAATCTTTCTTAATATTATCTTAAAAAGTATAACACTAGGTACATAAATTGAGTTTTTATAAACAGTGTGTTTCATAAAAGATGGACATCAAATCCCTTCAAGCTGAGTCAGAATCTCACCTCTTACATAGCATCTTCAAGAATAAAAAGAAGAGAGAGTTCAGGTTTCTATAGCACTTCTTTTCCCTCTTGGGCAAAACCAAAATAGAATTCCCTTTCCTCAAACTAATGCAACTACATACTGCTGAATCCTATAAGATCAGAGATAGAGATGCAGAAGTATAATTTATATTTAAAAGTACCTGTCAATTATTATGACTGACTTATATTTTTGGAAAACAAAATTTACTGGGAAAAAACCCCAATACCTCATTTTGAAAGCCTCTTACATCTTCTGTATGATGTGGGATAAAAATATATAAAATATGGCTCATGTAGATATTATATTTATGTCTACTATTAACACTGAAGACTCCTTCACTTAGTCTATTTTTAAAAAACAACAACTAACAAATCATTCTTCTTCTTACAGCTTTGTAGAATAAACTACTCTGTTTTTTTCATGGTTTCAGATGTGAGCCTTGAAGGCAAGATATTGGTTAATCTGATAGTATAACCACCTGTATTTAGAGGTATGTAAGTTCCTCATAGTGTTTCTAGAAGATTTTTGAATCTACAACTTTGAATGAATACAGTTTTGTGCAATTTAAAAGGAGAAGTTTCTGTTAAATGTTTTTATCACTGAGCAAGAATTTAACAAGTTTCATAAATATTGCAATGAAAAACACTGTCAATTGTCTCCTGCAGATACGCTATTTTTGGTCACTTTAACAATTACTTGATGGATTTTTCTGAGGTAAATGTTAGGAACTGTTTTAAAATGTATGCATTTCTCCTTTGTTCTTTAACTCCTAGCTTTCTGGAAGGTAGACAGAAGAATTGTTAACAAACACAAAGTATAACATTTAAAAAGTTTTAACATCTGAAAGCTGGGCCTTCTGCCCAGGAGACATTGATTAAAGAAAGCGTTATGGCAGTCATTCAAGAATGGAAGTGATGCTTTCTTTAGGTCTACAGAATATGTCATTGTTTAGGAATTGTAAACTGCATTAAATGTATTTAATAGAGGTTAATTTACATAACTATTCCATATCAAGGATGTTAATTTGAAAAAGCTTGTACTTTTACTTCTGTGAGGTGCCTTTCAAATTAAAAGCTATTTAAAAGCTAAAACCAATTGGCTAAAAACTACCATGGTTTCTGATGGGAATAATAGAGAAAAGATGACTGAAAGCTGTTTTTTTAAATTATAGAGTTTTTACCTCTGGTTATTATCAGCACATACATTCATCATTACATACTACTCTTTTTTTTTATTATATTGATTTATTTTATTGCCTAAGACAGTTTGTACTTGTATGAAATTCAGAAAACATTGATTTAGTTAAATTATTCAATGCTTTAGTGTATGACTATTGTGTAATTTAACACTTTAGACAAATCAATACACTTTTAAAAATTGCTTTCCTTATTCGGAAGATTTACACAGGTACTTTTCTGGACTCATCCGTTTGCTCTAGGGTGATGATGTTTCATACATAATCTATTTTAAGACTATAAGGGGTTATATATATATACATATGTATAAATACATAAATAGTTACAAGTGAAATGAATAATTTAAGCTTGCCTAAAGCAAGCTGTAATGTAGAATAAGCCTTTACATCTACAACACTATTCTCAGACATATTATGATGTGGCCATATAACAACTGTTTTTTAACTTGCAATCAATGCTGGATGATAAGGTTGTTTCTTCCAATATTTTAAAGACTGAGAATTTTTACTTTTGACAGAGAACAACTTTCGATTGTCTGTAGAAAGGTCTAAGGCCGTGGATAAGTCTTGAGCACTAATGTATTTTTGTAGTTGGGTTACAGATAAGGAGTGTATGATCAAATATGACAAGTGAAAACATCACCTACAGGTTGATAACTACATCATAAAGAAATAAACCTGTGCCATGTTCTTACTGAAATGTACAGTCTTAAGATAATGCTTTTGTACACTAAGGGCACTGATCCCTTATTCCATGTAGACAATCCCCATGCCTAAACAAAAGTTATTTTAGAAAATAAAAAGGGTCCTGCTGTTTAAAAGTGACATTGATTCACATAAAAAGAATTCATATTTTTAGCAAATGTATACTAGAACAAAGAAGCTATTGAACAAGCAGGTTGTACAGCATCATTTCTCTGCAAACAAATCCTTTTCACCTGCTAAATAGAACAATGAGAAGCTGAGCGTTAATCCTGAGAGGATTTATTATTCAAATTTGATTTATATTAGTAAATATATTGACAACAGTATACAAGCTTTCATATTTTAACATAAATTAATCATTTCATTGACTCAGTTGGTTAGAGCATGGTGCTAATAACACCAACGTTGGTGGTATATCCACATATGGGCCATTCGCTGAAGAACTGGATTTGGTGATCCTTGTGGGTCTCTTCCAGCTCAGAATATTCTGTGATCTGTGAACATTACTATTATCTCATTTACTTATTTAAAATTAGAGAGCATGCTATTTGTTTTGATCAGATAGTTCGGTTTTTCATTCTCATGTTGGACAGCTGATGAATTAGCAGGTTATCTTTTTTTCTTCTTGTTTAAAGTTCCCTTTTTTTCCTATTTCAATCACAAGGGAAAATTCACTTTGCCTGCTAATTAACAGTTTTACTTCCTTTCTCTCATTCCTTTTCTTAGCAATGGTAGCTCCCATACACTTGTGTTAAGTCACATTAATGTTTTGGAGCTACACCTGTATCATCAATAGCAGTGTACAAAATTATTTCTAAAGCTTAAAACTGTACATACAATCCATATGCATAATTCATTTCCACAGAGGTTTAAAGTTCAAGCTTGCTGCATTGCAAGATTCCTTCTGTTTTGCTCCAGGCTTCATGAAACTGTTTTAGATCTTGAAAATAAAAATACTCTGTAAGTAGCTCTATGGATCAGTTTATTCAATAATCTGTCCTACCTGAAGCTGTATAATGTGGCGATTAAGAAACACCTTTAAGAATCTTAAACAACCCCATTTTGAGAGGTCAGGATGCAGTAATATTGCCTTAATTCTCCAGGAATTGTCTAGGGGTTTCTGCAGTAACATTCATGTTTTCTGCAGTAACATTCATGTTTTCTGCAGTATTTGCCATATTACTGATATTTTGTCAGATGGAGAAATATTTTTACTGGAAGGGCTTATACTTGGAAATTATTAAACTCTAATGCAGAATCATATCTATTTATCTAGTGAAGTGCTGTAAGGAAGTACTCTACTATTAAAAAAAAAGTGACAATTTTTAGGCTCTTACTGTGCGATGCCTGTATACTCAATAACAAATGAAAGATATCTCTGCCCATGGCAGGTGGAACAGACCAGGTTATCTTTAAAAGTCCATTTCAACCCAGATCATTCCATGATTCTGTCATCTACCTTCTGGCCATGCAGAAGTTTTGCCTGACTGGGAAGGACACGGTGAGGAAGGGCCAACTTGAAATTCCTACTGCCTTCCCGTTCCACTAAAGGATGGTCCTAAAAAGACTCAAGAATCCTGATTAGATCTTCTCTTCCAAGGGATAGAAGATGTAAGCTACAAAGTGGGTATATAATGAATTCTGGGAATTCTATTCTTATATAAGGAATTTAAGTTTCATAGTAATAGTCTAACTAAGAACACACCACCAGTGTTAAGGTGCTTCAGAAGAGACATGCAGATTTTTTCAGCTTTGCTGGGCATGTCTTTCAAACAAACATAGAATATATAATAATATATATTGAAGTGGCCAAAGATGCTCTTAGGGAGTTTTTACTTTTTGATTGTTGAATGAGTGGTTTCAGTAGGAAATTCTACACAGGGGGTAATGATGGCCTTGACTGATTAAAACAGAAAAACCCACCAACATGTCATGATAAAAAAACATGAAGATATGAGGAAGAAAGTTGAAACTATCATTCTACCCTTTAGTGGTGTGCCCTAATGTAATACAGATTTAATAACAAGACAGGAACAGAAGACTCATTCAAACCATTTAGTAGAGAAGTGGAATAATTACTTGGATTTATAACACTGAGAGACATTGTACTGGGCAATTCAAACAAGAGCACTTTTCCATATTTCTTAAAAATCCTTTCATTATAACCAGGGCATGCTGGTGGACTGAGCCACCAGCAGCCTGGTTCATTCCATATGTAACAATCAGGACCTGGTGCACCTAATTAATAAACAGATGGCAATAGCCCTGTGGGCCTTTAAGTCAGTTAGGACTTTTGTGCTCCACTGGTTATGTCACAATATCCTTTCTTAAGGGATGCATATGCCAAGACTGTATAATGGCACAGCAGATGCTTCATCTTGGTTTCAGCAAGGTAGGAAGCCTGCCAAGATCCCAAGGTAGTGTCCAGACAGTTATGGAACGAGCTTAATCTTGTTACAGCGGGAGGCAGAGTCTGCCCTGAGAGCAATGAGAATAATTCAGCGTGGAAGTGATTTTTAAATTCAGAGAACAAGTAGGATTTTAGTGGAGTGACCTCTTTAGGTAACACAATGCATGACCAACTTCCTAGAGAAAGGCTTGGCACTCTCCACTCTGATGAGTGTGCTGTTGACCTTTCTAGTTTAGTTCTTCCTTCTGGCATCCCCAGATACTCTCTGGGGACAGTAATTCAAAGCCAGTGAGGAAGTTTCTGTCCAAAAGGTGGGCACAAGAAAGTGTCATACTTCACTGGTGAATATTTAGCTAAACATGCATTGGAGGCACTAATGCTACCTTTGACTGTAGTATAAAACATTGTTATTATTTCATTTTGGATTTATGGTGTCATTTTTTGGTACAATCAGCCTACGTGATTTCAATATTAATGGTAAATAATATTTTGGTTGGATCTGTGAATTTAAATATTATTCTATGCACAAAAATGGAAAAAATTATCATAGATATAAAAACTTACCAGGTAGAGAGCTAGTAGGATGCCAATTTAGATGGCTGCTGTGCCATTCTAATATTAAAAAAATTAGGGACACCAGTTGTCAAGTACCACATTAGTAGAGAACCCCTTTCCTGAGTTCAGTTTCCACCAAGAAATATTTGCATGTGTTGATGTCACTCATGATGTCAGCATGAACTCACTCTAAAGAGCAGTAGGTATGTCAGTTCCTTTTTGCTTTTTCACAAGAGATCCAACTTGTTGGAATGGCTATCCAGTTGCTATAGGACAGGCACTTGCTCTATAATGATGCCTGCTTAATTGTAGCAGTCCATGAGAACTCAGATACAGTCTTGTTTCTGATGACTCTGCAACTGCAGGAACTTCTAAGGCAATGATGGCTAGTCACAAATATGACCAAGGGTATCTGTAATTATTTTACCCAGTATAACACCAGGATGGACGATATTTTGGTGGGTTCCCTATACTACAGGTTCGACAGGGATTTTCTAGGATAAGTAGAAGAGCCATTTATTTCTGGTTTTGCCATTCACAGATATAGTTCATGTTTTACAGTAATTTTTTATTAAAATTTTTGAGTAGTTGTAAAGGAACAGAAATTAAGCCAAAATGTAATTGCTTAAGCAGCTACTTTGCTTTGTGGCAAGCTTAATTAGTTCAGCTAGAGAAATCTCTCAGTGAAGAATACTTGTTACTTGTGATGTGTGGTATGATTTCACAGTTGCAGAATGGGCAGTACATAAGGAAGCCAAGCAGAGAGGTCTTATTTTCTGCCACATCCTAAAGAATCTGCTACTTCAGAAGCCTCTTGCCTGTGACTGAATAACATCATTTGCAAACTGAGTTTACATGATACAAGAACCATCAGCAGAGTCATGAGTGACAAGTACTGTTAATTCCATAAGGCTCTAGAAACAGAGTGTGTGCCAAGTTCTTTCCTTTCCTATTCAGGGAGAACATTCTACTGAGTCATGTTAATCATCCTTTTATAGGCATGAAAAATTCTGCCTTGGTTCTCATAATCTTTCTGCTTTAATTTAAATTAATACTGTTGACTGATTCTCTTTAAGAATCCTATGCAAAATTATGCTTACAAGTCAGCTTTAAAGATCTGAAAATTGCTTAATGTAGCATTTAGGCACGACTGTCTTTGGAATAGTCCTGTGATTGCAGGGGAGGATAGAGTCCATCAGTTCCCTGTACTAGAAGAAATGCTCTTCTTTTTTTTTTTTTTCTATTTTCTTTCTACTGATGCATTAAAATCAGAAGAGGAGCTAACCTAAGTGGTAGTACTTTAGCAGTCCTGAGGGTGTATCTACACTACTGCATTAGCTGAGATCAGTAATGCAGTTATGAAGCAAGAGTCCCCACCATCCCACTTACTTCACTTGGTCTTACGTTACCTTGCAGCTGCAGAGCACATGCACAGAATCCTTCTGGGAAGAAACAAAACTGGAAGACATTTTCCAGGAACACGCCTAATGCTTTTGACAGGCAGTCTGTCCACAGGACTGCGCTGGCATTAGTCTGAACTGATTGATTTGATTCCATTTTCAATATAATGGTTTTATTGACTTAAATCTCTCCTCTATGGTATCATAGTCATGCAGTAAAATCTCTTGCTTTAGTAGATTTTTGGCATACCATTATAAAATTCCAATGTGTCAAAGCATCGGAATTCCAATGTGTCAAAGCATCCTTTCCGTACTGCTTTGTTTCAAATGGTGTGCCACAATAGCAAAACTTAAATCCCTTGCCCAATTGGGCAAGCCAAATCTCAGAGTCACCATCAAATGTCACAACTTCCACATAATCTTTCACTTCATGTGAACAATATCATCAGCTCCTGAAATTGCAAGCTTTTCTGCCTGCCCTTTAGAGTGACTGAACACATTAAATTCTATGGAATTTGGCATATAAAAAAAGCTACTGTCTCCTCTATATTCTTTTCTATTGTCACCCTGGGTTGCTTTTATTAACTAACTTTTCTTTCATTTGGGGATTTTTAAAACCTTCCATTTTTATGTAGTACCAAAGACATTTTCTGATCAAGTAGGTACCAGAGGACCTAAGATAAGGTTATTGCAAAGGCAGGGTGACAACACCTTAACTAAGAGACGCTTGAATGGGATGTCAGATATCAGGGGTCCTGCTCACTGGTGCTGCTTCTGCCTACATGGGGCAGAGCTCAGCTTCTGTGGTAGCTGGGAGGAAGACAAGAATAAGAAATGGGATTCTGCATCCTAGGAACCAAAATATTCTTTTAGATATTGGACTTTGGCTACATGATACAGATAATCTATGTGATACAGATCACTTCAATGCTTAGGTTTAATTTCCTCAAAACCAGATTAAAGGATATTTCAAATGCTTCAAGTGGAGGAGCAATTAACTCACTTGCTGGGTAAATGTCTCTATTATCAGTGGAAAAAAGGTTGCCAGTACGAAACACTTTTAGATCACTCTGACAGAAATAGAATAGGCAGAGAATAAGCTTTACCCAACAAGGAAGAAATGCTCTTGTGCAGTTATTTCATGAAAAATAACAGTGCTGCCAAACATTTCTCAGTAAGGCAAAACTGGAGGTGAGTCAAGATATTCACAGTATGCTGGCTCCTGCCTTTGTGGCAATTAAATGCATCATTGAATTCTGTTACAGAAAATTTGCAAGGAATACGGCTTGTGCTGTGTCTCCTAATGATTATTTGGGCTTATCAATGAGATTAATACAAGATCTCCACAAAATCCCTGCCATAGTGTGCCTGATAGCCTCTAATAGCACAACAATCAAGTAGCTAAAAGAAGCTTCTTATCGGCAGGTTCATTTTTCATAACAGGAAACAGGACATAGATAAAAGGTTTAAACCAGTAATAACTTATATCTGCTCCCCCTTACCTCCAATTCATCCTTCCATTTTAAAGCTCCCAACTACCTCCATTTCTGATTGACAGAGCTGAATGCAGCTTCTCATTGCAATGTGCTTTTGTAATACTTTCTCTTTATGTGTCTTTCTTTCAGGGTAAGAAATCATGTTCCCTTGCCCTTCCTCTCCAACTCCAATACTGAATTTAAGTATTCTCTTTGATTCTTTTACCCATAGTATCCAGTACTGGGCACCAGCAAGGAGCTGTTTTCTCTTTAATGATTTGATTATTATTTTCAAAAGATATATGATGCTCGCAAAGATAATATACCATACTTGGCAAAATTTTATTTTCTGTGTGTCCCTGTGTTCTTTGCCTCCTCTGATTTAACACAATACTTTATTATATTCATAACAACTTGTTCCTAAGAGGGATGGAGAAATGCTTTGATATTAACCTTTAAATAGCTTAAGAACACTTCAGTTCTGTATTCTTGCATTGTGAATGTATATAATTCATTAATTTAATTTGTAAAGGGATTACTTCAGAATAATCTCATTAGAGGTGATCACATTACCAGATAGACTTACATAAGATAATCTCATTAACTGTGCTTCAGGATGTCACTTCAGATATCTCTTTTGTACCGCTGATATAAACTCATTACATGCTTCAAATTGGCTTCAAACCTTAAACTGACAAGTGTTCTGTATGATGTGGGTTAACCAGGTTTAATATAATGTGTGAAAATAGATGCTTCCAGTAAAATTTTAAAGATTTTAAATGTAACTAGGGATTTAAAGTACTGTACAACAGTATATTGGAATTATTTTCTATCTTGCATAACATCTGTTATTCACATCCTCAAACATTTTAGATTTTGTTGCACAGACTCAGTTTTCATCCACTTTTTATATTGCTACAAGTATCTAATATAGACTAGCTGAAACTAGTAATAGACAATTCATGTTGCTTTTGAGATGATTTAAAATAACCCCTTCTTGTTCCTGATTTTACAAAGAAAACCAGACCAAACGCCCCCCCCGCAAGAACAAATGATCCTCTGTGTATTGTAGGATCAAGAGATTTCTACTCCAAAATATGTGGTGAGGAAAGAACTGTGTTATGTATAAGCAGTTTCAGAAATGTGACCCTGCAAATTAAAACCACATTTTTATGTAATTATCAATTCTTTTTCTGTACATTGGGTTTAAAATGCAAGAACCCAGCTGTCTATGCCTTCTAGAACAAAGAAGAGTAATATTTGGATTTGAGCTGATAGAAAAAGAAGGTTGATACAGAACTAGGTAATTATGAAGAATTCATCCACATTCCTTGGCTATGTCTTTTTTTTTTAGGCCTTAAAAGTAATTCCCTCACCATTCTGTGAACCTGCCAGTGAATTATACAGTTAAACTGTTCTGTCAGTTTTTGGTGGCAACTGAATCTTTGGTGCCAATCTTTCTACTTCACAGAACAATCTGGAAAACCTTTGTCAAGCAGTTATTTGAGTTCCTTAAATTAGAAATCAAATAGGCTGGCTTTATTCCTTCTTCAAACAGTTGTTCTTTTAACCCAAAAGGGTGGTCATTTAAATTTTTCTCTTTTCAGCACAAACTAATATACACATTGAGATGTGCTATTTATTTTTGGCTAATTGCCATAAGATAAAAATTTTAAAAATTTTTATAAGGGTGACCTTCTGTAAGAGCATGCAATATGGTCTAATAACAACATTTTAAGCTATCACAGATGATTCACACTGCACAATTTTGTTCAAATCGTCCTTCTGACATGTCTGAAAGGAAAATATTATAGAGCAGTGTAAGCCTTGCTTCCCTAGAGGAGGACAGTCCTGTATGGGAAATCACATATCTACCACTAGACTTCTGTAGGACTGTGAAGTGAGATCTATGATTTTAGGCTGCCGTGTTGAAAGCCTGCATGCAGGCAGTATTAGAACAGTTCCAGTGACATACAGTCAAGTGCCCACATTATAATGATAACATATAGCTCTGCTTCATCTTCATCTCACATAAGAGTGCCACTACCACAAGAATGGTTAAACGTGCTTGAAAAGCTGCTCTTGATAAAGAATGGCAGACTGAGGCACAACCCCAGCAAGATAGTGATTATAGTAGAAAACAAAGGAAAGAAAAATTGCAGAAATATTCTAATACCCTGTTTGGAAAGCGCAAAGAGCACTCATTAATTTAGTTTAAGCTTTGCATAAGGCAAAGCAGAATTCCAAAGCATTGCATTATATCAGTTCTGGCTGGCTGGGAGACACTGCTGCATTCTGGAAACCGGGTTTGTTTTGCAGTATTTGTGTTTGTTATTTTGTCAATTCTTGGCAGAGCCAAAGTAATACAACACGATGAAATTTGAAGCTAGAATGCTGGGTTTTATCCAGTCATCCCAGGAGAGTGCGAGAACAGGGAAGCAGAAACGCTAATTGTTAAATATTCTATCCAGTGAGGTTTGTACTTGAAATTTGTAACATGTAGTCACCAAAACTGACTTTTAAAATTTATTTTGTGACATGGAGTTATGGAAAATAATTTCACTAAAGAATGATCCAAATCTTTCTTTTCTTAACAAAATATTTCAGACAACTCTACTTATGTTGGCTCTATCAGCCACATGCTGGGAAAGACACAAGTCAGAAAGGCAACTCTCAATCCATAAACATTTGTGTAGCTTCAAACAGAATCCTAAATCTACACTGCATACACAATGGACAAAAACTCAGCGGTAATTTCAGAAACGAATGTGATGTAGTACAAAGCTCTTTAACATGCCAGTTCTATTTACCTCTAATTTTAGACTCTGTGTTGATATGCAATGCGGCTTTGTAACCTTGATGCAAGAATGGCAACAGAAAGATCAATATGGGAGAAAAGACTGTAATATATTACTGAGCTACAGAGAGAGCTGAGTGAAAAACCATGACCTAAAAGCAGGCATAATTAAACACTGTTGACTGATAGCAGATGAATTCCACAAAAGCAGCTTAGCTGAAATTATCACCTGTGTTTGTGGAAGAAGAGTTTCCCTATTTTCTTTGAATGAACTGATTTCAAATTGTAAGATCGTATCTGTAAAATGCTAAAAATGTGTGAGAAATATTTTTTTAGGAAAACCTCTACATCTGGTTGAATACCAGATGGAGACAATGCAACACTGTTATGTGTCAGTCCCCACATATACAGCTTTTTCCCCCTCATCATAGTTATTGGGGAAATGTATGCCCACATTTGAGAGCAGATTAGAAACATCTTCCTCTTGATATGTGGGAAGGCATCTTAGCTTACCTAGTGATTTTACCTTCTAATATACACTAATAATTTGTGTTATGAAGGAGTAAGATGTTTAATTTTGATGTACAGTTCACTAAATGAGGCTCAGAATTACATACTACATTGTACCACATGATGCTGGAACTTAATCTGAAATATCTAAGAAAGTTGGAATATGAAGTTTTATGGTACAGGAAATGACAATTGCATTACTTTAGTGAACTAATTATGGCAAATTGACATTTCTATAAAATTCTTGAAATAAGGTTTACAAGAGAAATTCGGTTAGGCTTTAATTATGATAGTTAATGACAAGTGTTAAATCGAAAAGAATTGGGGTCAGGAAGCTAGACTTCTTGCTGAGCTATGTTGGGGGAAGTGGCTTTTAGCCCTTTTGAGATGATGGTTGTTAACTCTTGAAGAAAAAGTGTTTCTTAAGCTGATAAAACAGAAGCAGGAAAACCTCACAGTACTTACCCTAGGTGCTGAGCAGACACACAGTGAAGTGTAAGCTGCTCCATGAAATGTACCATGTGTGCTGAGGGGAAATACCATCAGTGAAGGCTATCCAAGGAACAAATGGCATGTTTTTGTTACTCTGGTTTTGGTTAACCCATTACAGATATTCCTCCTAGTATAGTGCTGCCCTTAGTGTTGAGTCACATGTATTAACACTGGCTTTCATGTCCTGATAGAGCATTTGACTCTTTTACATGAAAGAATTCAATTTAGGACACAGTCCTGTCATTCATGCTCTGTGACTAAGAACACCATTGCTAAAACAATCTTACAAGTTTGGAAGATGGCAGAATTTGCACTTTTTTATTCCACTATTACTTATAGAAAATGGAATTTTCTAGTTCACTAAACTAAAAGTTTGTCTAAATGAATACATAAATTTATTCAGTAATTTTCTGGGTCTGTGTTGTATTATTGTAAAAGCTTGGTGAAATTGTTTGCTTAAGGGCTCTGATGAGATAGTCTTTTGCTACACTTCCTATTTTTTAGCCTAGAGTTGTGCAGTAATTACAGTATATCAACATCTGAAGAATGGTCTGGGAGCAATTGCAGTTTTCCCTGTGGACTTGATAAAAAATTGAGAATCACTACCCAAAAACTATATTACCTTTCTTTACATCTGCAGAATTTTTCTATCTATCCAAAATGTCAAAAGGAAATATCTTTGAATTTGTTTCTATTGCTTTTAATAATTTAAATCTCAGAAATATTTTTTATAAATAAAACAAAAACTGTAGCAGAATGCTGAAACTTTAATGTCATCGTACAGTGAGCTCAGTCTAACATACTCTGTTTACACTGTTCTGCAGAAATTTTTGTCTTACTCTGTTACTTCTTGGGCAGTAGGGCAAACAAGACAAAGAGAGAGTTTCTTCAGAAACTAGTCTCCTGCCCAGTCTTCAACTTCTTCCCAGGTTTTCTCCAGTTCACTTATACCTTTAGGTTTATTGACAGGAGATTCTATGGCTTTGTTTTCCTCATTAGCTTTGAATATGCTGTATAAACTGGAATTCTGTTTACTTCTGTGTTTGCTACATGCTCAGACATACAGTCTAACATCTGTCCTCAGATGTCCAGAAGTATAACTTTGATCATTCACTTAACATTTAATTTAATTTAATTTGAGTAAACGTAGATGCTACAAATCAAAAGCCATATTTCTGCTTTATGTATCAGCAGTGCCATCTTTTTGTTCTCATGGATGTTTGTAGCTGTCTGGATTGGCAAATTTTGGTTGTCTGAAATATCATGGCCTGCTTTACTTATTTATTCATTCTCCCCACTTTCAATTCTGCATTCTTGTTTTCTATCACTGCATTTCAATATTATTACACGCTTTTTAATGTTACTGATCAGTTGCAATGTTCATTCTCTACCTTTGTAATGCAGTTCTTTTCCAATCAACTGAATTAGAGAAAAAGGAATAGCCAAGTCTTGAACTCTCCTTACCAGTTGCATATCACAGCCTTAGGTCTGACATTTTGGGAGACATAAAAATCATATTTTTCAACTGAAATCAGTGCTTGATCCTGGGTTCACAGATTAAAAATAAAATAAAAGAAGAATATAATATAAAAATACATCAGCGCAAAGGATATTTTTGGTCTTCTGTATTTTAGTGTACTCCAAATGGTTTAAGGACTCTACGAATAATGAATTATTTTGTCTAATAGTTATCTTTTCTCAACGTCTTGTTCATGATGGGTTTTTTAATGAATTTTATGGAACTCTCAGTGCAGTTTCACCACTGAAACCTGACATATGAAAGGACATTGAGGCTTCTATGCTAAGTGTTCTTTCTGTATTAACCCCCAAATTTCTAAACTTTTATCTGATAATTTTGGTATAAAATACATGAAGTAATATGAACATTTGTGTTGACTACATAGTGAAAGAGAAAAGCAACAGCCCTCCAAAAAATACACTTAATTACTTAAAACCCCACAGCATTATTGTCTTCGTTATATCTTTGCTCTTGAATAGAAAATAATTACATATTTTACTTGAAAATTTTCCTGTTTTAGAGTTTTATAATAATTTATCGAACATACAATGCACTTGTAATAATAAATATTTGTGCCACTGATAAAGTATTCCAACAGAAGAAAAATTTCAGATCTAGCTGCTGTAGTCAGAAATCTAATGTTTTCATCTTTTTTGTCTTGTTACTGAACCTTTCAGGCAAAAATTCTCATCTGCACAGCATTGTCCTAAAGCAAGGAAGAGAAGCTGTGTTGCAGATGGAATCCTTGCAAGGGAATGTAAAATGATGGAAAAATTCTGCAGATTGTCATCAGCTTATCTGTTCTGTAACACAGGACTGCAGCTTTATCTGAGATATACATCAGATAAAGCTGGGGGTTTTGACGATACGTTTCTTCCTTTTATATGCCACACATTCCTTCTGTGCTTTTGGCCATTTGTGTGGGGTTATCAGATCTCAAGCACTGAAAATGGTGCACTAATTATGTGTACAGGTGTATGCATTTTTTGCCCATGTAATAAATTTCTGAATTAGATATACTTCCACATATACAGACACATTGGTAGTTACCAAAGTAAAATGAATATTAACAACACATTCTCAATTCCATTTTCTCCTGAAGAGGTTGATTTGTTTAATTTCTTTATTCACAAAGGTTATGCGGGGAAACGAATAAATTTTTTTTATAGTAGTAATTTGAACTATGCTAAAGTATAAGAAATAGGAATATCACTCCATTAGTTAATGCAAAACTTACATTTTTTTTTTTTCATTTTCCTTATTGTAGATTTTCTCAGATAGAAATTGACTTTTTTAGACTGTTTAGGGCTTCTATTTGCACTTGTATGTAAAAGTGTGGTTTTTTTAGGATATATTACTCGGCAGCATATCAAGCACAGCTATTTTATTGATTTAATTCCTTATTTCTTTAAATCTGTGAACTTTGTTTACATATAAATGTTCTAAAATCCAAAGCTCACTTGGGAGAGAAAAAAATAGAAAAGGAGGAAAATATTTGACAAAAAATAAAAGTTTCCTATTACCATGAATTCAGTATTTTCTTTGGTGTTGTTTTTATAATGCTACTTTAATAATTCCCCAAAAAGTATTAAAATGGTGTTTAGATTTTTTTTTTAGAGTAGTATATTAAAACCCTCTTTTTTAGCCAGAGATTGATCTTGAAGAATCAATAAATAGAAGAACTTAGTTAGATAAATTTACAGAGTATGATATTATCATGGTGCTTTTCTCTGTAATTTTTGAAGGAAGCAATTTGAAAGAAGTTAACCATAATATGCCTTACAAATATTGAGTTATGCTTTGATGTAGTTATGTGGAACTACAGAATGAGAGAGAATGAATTGTTCTTTTGCAGTATATCTGTCTCTAACAATCACTATAAGTCCTTCTGGTTTTGCATGATGTTATAATTACTGTTACTCAGGTGACAATGCATTTTTAACTCAAATTCCTATAATTATGATTTAAAATGTTTTGTTTTTTCTTCATTTCTTTAGATATAAATGTTAGCTTATAAAATTCTTTTTTTGTTTTCTGCTAACAACCTTAGATTCAGATTTCCATCTCCCATCAAAAATGGGAAGGTCTGTTTAAAGCACTCTCAATCGCTCACTAAATAAACTTTCTTTTTTTCCCCCTTGAGATACCTGGTACACATGACCTGCAGATATTTCAACAAATTACTGTTTCAGAAGAGCTATTGTACAAGTGTGATTACTGAATTGTTTGACAAGAATCAGAGATTAATTCTTTTAGTGGCAACAGTATTGTAGATATAAGCCACTGAAAGCACTTGCATGTAAATATGATTTTCTTATAGTTCTATGCAGTAGTTAGGACTGAGTTTAGTCTAGTTTAGTTTATGTACATTATGATTATGAGTACACAAATACTTGAATACTCCAAATTTTCCTAAATGATACAAACCTGAATAAAAGCAGCACCCTGAAACCCATTCACAGTCACAAGAGACTTTTTAATTAGCAGTCACATCTGTGTAAGAATACTATATTTTGCAAAGCTAGCAGCAACCTAAACCATATTATTAAATTTTGAAAAAGATTACAAATCTCAGTAGACCTGTTTAACGATTCAAGAAGTAGTGTGGAATGATACCTCCAGCCTCCTGAGTCTAGTTTGAAAATAGCTAAATCTTCCATAATGATGTCATTAAATATTTAATAGTATAATATTTTGAACACCTTTCCAACATAAATGGCATTAAAATTTAACCTGTTTAAACTGTTAAAGGTTATCTGAGAAAATTCCATTAGAACACATTTTTAAAGCCAATTAAAGATACCTTGATATTAAAAGATAGCTTTGGAGAACAAATTGTATTAATATAAACAATAAAAAACAAAGATCAAAGTGAACAGGTAGATTTTTATTAGGTATTTCATAAGGTTATGAAGTAAAATTATGAAACATTTTTTATTTTATAACATGTTACTATTGATCACGTGTAGTCCTGATCAGAATGTATCTGCTATGCATTCTAATTCCCTATTAAATCAGAGAAAAAGATGTAAAGAGACATCAAGGTATGAAGAAATATTGCCATTAGAATATGAAGCAAAATTTCATTATATGGAAAAAGCATCTAAAATTATTCAATAAAATAAAGCTTTAAATATAAAGAAAAATATTTTTAAAAAATATTCTGGTCATAAATTATCCATTTTATTTTGCTTGCTACTAACACATACTCTAATAGGACTCTGTGACTGCAGCTTTTATTTTGCATTCATTTTTAAAATATCAACTATCTTTGCTGCTCTATCAAAGCCCTAATGACAATAGGCTGTGAGAATGCACCCGAGATCTTCTGGGGGTTGTTCTGCCTTCACTGTTAGCAGGGTGGGCAAAAAACAGCTCCTCAACCAAGTATCTGCCTTCAGGACGTTGATAGCTGATTATGATCGCCAGCATCTCCAGTGTGATGGTTTGGTATTTCACAGAATGGACAGAAAACAATTAGAAGTCACACATCAGCAGTACAGAAGAAAAAACCATTCAATCACAAGAAGTGGAAGGCAGCATTTCAGCTCAGCATATCTTTAAAGATCTGCATCTGTTTGCAAAAGTGACCTTCATAGTCAGCCTAAACATTTCATGTTTCATTTTAAGTAAAAAGTGGAAAGCTTTTGGTAGAACCCCATGTCTTTTAGAGTTGTTTTTTTCTTGGAGGAGAAATAAAAATGCAGGAGGCTTAATAATAAATTATTTTGTTTATGATTTTAAATGTGGTAGTATGTATTACCAGCTTGACTTTTAAGCTGATATTGGTCAATTAAGACAACACAAAAGCAAACCTTTGTGAGATTTCTGTTCAATAAGATTTGTAGTCATTCTTCAAATATTTATGCATTAATTCAATCTAAATAACTGCATTGACTTTAGTGGGGTTGTTCATGCATACAATTGCCAGAACTGGGTTTTATTATTATATCCATAATGTAGCCAAGGATTCATGATGTTAGGTGTTATATAATGTGCCGAATGTTATAGTCATCCCTCTGATAGCAGAACTCTGTATACTGCATTCACTTGTGTTTGAAATGTAAAAAGGGAAAAAAAATGGTTTGAAAAGGGTCATGGACCATGTATCACACTCACTGTGGCACAAAATGACATCCTTTTTAAATCTCAGGTAAAATAATTCCATTTAATTGGGAAATTACCCAAAACTTTCACTTGTCTACGTTTTTCTTTAACTTAACAGTAGAGGAGCACAGAAGCATAGAGTTGTGAGACTTGCATCTGCTAAAAATCGTACAGTGGAGTTTAAATCCATTCTCTCTATGGCTCCTTGTATGAGAATGGGTTATTCCCAATTTAGAATGGATGCCAGAGACTGGAAAGGGCATAGCTGCTGAGGCACTACTAACACTGGGTTTACAGTTGCTTAATACATGGAGACATGAAAAAGCACTGAAAGAGTCAGTGTTCATAAATGTGGCTATTAAAGCCTATTTTCCCTGAGAGTAGCCAGCCTCTTAAAAGCTTTGGCTTAAACTAACACAATATTTTGCTTTCGTTTCATATACTTTAATTTGATGAAATAACATATTCCTCAAGTTCCTTGGGTGTTCTGAACACAGCATTTTGTTTGAATAAGACACATTTAAGAACTGAGCACAGGCAGAAAATCTTTTCGTAAGGTGCATGAGAAATTTGGGGGATTTTAAATGGTAAAATGATAAGACATTGTCTCCTGTTGATATAACCTCTTCCTATGCTTCATTCCTTTTATCTTTATTTTTCTTTCCTGCTAAGAATGTGTATCCTTTCCTGTGGGCAGAAATAATTCCTTATGGATAATTTTCTCCTTTCTGCAATTTGCTTCTTAAATAGGTCACAAATAGAACAGAAAACTTAAAACAGATTTTTATTATGACCAGTCTCTAGATCTTTTGAAGAAGATCATTTTCACACCAAATCAACTTTTATGCATGGCTCCATGGTCAAGAATCTTTACTTTTCAGTGTCTTTTTTCTGATTGACAATGACCTTTCAGCAGCTTTTCTCTCCTTAAACAATTTTCCTATTTCTTCACCGGTAGTTTCTCTTCTGTGCCCATTTTTCTCCATCATAATTTATCTTACTGACCACAGACTTTCTAGAAATAAATGTATTTAAGACAAAATTTGAGAGATGATAGTGCAGTATCAGTAGAGTTCAGAGCAAACAGTACTCAAAGTCAAAATTTGGGCTTTCATTTACTCTGCTAAGGCCTGCTTCTTCAAAAGTTGTTTGTAGTAAGCCTTTCTCATGACAGTCTCTACCAGATTTGGTGTTTAGCATGAGAGCTTGCCTCTTACTATATAATTCCTTCAATTTCTTACAGAAGTATTCTGCATGTACAATTATCTTGACATATAACTTTTTACGTATATACTTCTTGAAAGTAATTTTCCATTATCCAGCCTGATTTTTCTAAATTTATTTTTATTTTATTTTTTAATAGAAACTGCTTATATTGTCCCCCATTAATATTTGCCCTAAAATGAATTTTAAGGCAGTGAAAAATCAAAATCTTCCTTTGCTAAGTAAACTTTGCATTTATAGCATGTTATTAATTATTAATTAGATAATGTGTCATATTTTAGTCCACAAGAAACATAATGAGTTTCACACTAGGGTGTCAGCATGGGGTTTGCCTGAGGGAAACCTGGTTATTTGAACAAGACAGAAGACCTATTGATTTAATGCTCAGGACTCTAACAATTTATCTACAGCATGATACTGAAACATTGTGTGAAGCTCAACATTAAACTGAACGTTAATCTTAGAATTAACCAGCAGGCAGAGGGAAAAAAAAAAGGCACGATCTTAATTACCTAATCAGTTATATAATACAGTGCTTATTCACTTCAGCAGAAGTCCTATACGTAGAAAAAGATGACATGGGGTTTTAATTTTTATTTTTCATTGTATGGCTATCTTAAATGTCTAACTAAGCTTTTGTGAAAAAAGCAGCTTGCTTTAATACTGACATGTAGGAGAAAATATTTGGGATGTTTTTGCAATGATATGCCAACTTTGTAAAGAAGTAAAATATTTTAAAGCATGGTTTACATTTGGTTCTATTTCATTATTTGTAATATATGGCATGACAGATTCCTTCATTTTTTCAGAGGGTAGCACAAAGTATATGTTCATATGTGTAAGTCTCACGGTCTCAGAATCACTCACCAGAATAATCCATAATTACTCTTCCCCCCTCAGATAGTCTTACAGCTCCTGTTGTACAGCTGTAAAACAGACATGGCACTAACCAAATCCCAAGTGACAGTGGTCAGGAGCTTTTGCAAATGGGGATGGAACCTGTCTAAACCTTCTCTCTTGTCTGTTACCATTTAGCCCTGAGGTTAGAATGATGCAAGCAAGGAGAATGGGGGTTGTAGCTTTCATAACTGTAATAGGTAAGTAGCTTTATCATGTCACATTGTGAGGTTACTAGGACAAGACTGTACTTAATTTGGCATTTCAATATAATTTGATTGGCAGATTTTACCTCTATTCATTTTGCTTTTTGTTCCTGGATCTTGGAGAAAAAGAATACTCAGATCTAAATACAGATATTGGTTTCTTCTTTCAAAAAACTCAGACTCAATTATTTGCTCCTTATAAATGAAACTCTCACACATGCACAAATGTTTTCTTAAATCATTGATTAACACATGCTGTTTTTAGCAACTGCTACTTCACACTGCCACTTGTTAATTCATAAATTGGTTCATTGAGTCTAGTGCATTGGAACCACAGTGGTCATATATTTCTTGAAAGAACAGAATGATACACGCCATCAATCTCAAATTTCTTCCTCTTTCTGTTGTAATTCAGTGCCCACCAAGCTTCTGTAAAAAAATGATTCAGACCTTTTCCATAGATCTAAGCACTATCATTAGCATCACAGGCAGTAAATTACAGAGTTTTCTATCAGATTGACAAATGGAGGTTCTGCCAAAACATCTGGCACACTTCTGTTAAGAAGGAGTTGCTTTTTTTCAGATGGAAAAGCCTTTCAAAAAAAGTCTATCCATCATAGCTGAGCTCATTGCATCTTAAGTACCGAGGTATTATATACTTACTCTTTTCACATTTTTTTGTATTGATTCATGTTCCTAGACCCAGTAATTTTGATTTTTATATCTTTTGAACACCTGCCTTTGTATATGTTCCTAAAGAGTGAAATTTTTGAGTAAAGGAGAGTACATTAGGGAATAAAATATATTTATTCTCCTTTAAAGAATTTTTGATGTAGATATACAATTCCATGTGGACATCTACTACAGAACAAGAGTTAGTGTAGTCATTTTCTTTTATCAATGATCGACTAGTTCAGTCAGTGTGGCCTGAAAATCCTAGTACTGTGAAGCATGGAGAGGAGATAACAACCATGACAACATTTTGTGCAAACTTATGTTTTGTTTTTGAAATTTCAGAACTCTCTAATTTTACCACATATCCCTTTATGTGTTTTGTTTCTTTCATTCTTCTTTAAATATAAAAAGACATATTTTTTGTAATTATCTGTATAATAATTCACAACCTCTGGTATTGAAAACTCCTCTTGGATAAGTACAAAATTTACCTACCTTCGTGTGTTTCATAAAAACCTAATCTGATAATTCAGTAGCTGTTTAAAAAGAAAAACTATTTCAGACCAGATCATCCAAGACTAAGGAAGAAGAAGACAAGGAAAATTTATTTTTTTTTCTAAATTATGACTCCAAGCAAAGACTTTAGGTAAAAGCTTCTAAACCCGAGACACACACAGGTGTTGATACTTTGGTTGCTTTGAAGATCCAGAGAGACATATATCTAAGACAGGAAACAATCTAACATTTAAAAAATCATGAGGAGGCATGATACATTGCATCTAACAAGACAGAACTGTGTATTGTTTGGATTTTCATTTACTAGATCAGTATTCATTAATGAATACAATACCTTGGCTGGGCTCTCTGTGAGACATTACAAAATAGCTTCTTTCTTAGCTTACATGACATCTGTCAGAGCAGCAGAAGACAGTCTGTCAATGTGTTTCAGAATTCATCCATACAAGTACACATCCTTGTGCTTCCTGACTTCACAAATGTAATTGTAACTAAAAGTGCTCTGAAATTATGTGCAGGTAATCATTAAAATAGTTCTCTCAGACAGAGGTTCCTACATTATCTTTACATTTGAATAGTAGCACAGTTTGGGATTTCCTGTTACACGTTATTCAGGAATGGATGCTGCTGGAACAGGTTAGAAATGAGGTTAGAAATTTCACCTTTGTATATGAGCCGAGTGATAGCTGCCATGACAGTGCAGCTATATATACACAAAATATCTTCAAAACCTAGTTTTATATTGCCTAGAACTAACAAACTCCGCTGGTTTTACACCGACTCAAAAAACGCTGTAAGGAGTTTAGCAAGAACTGGTAACTTTCTTCAGTGGCAGGTTTGTTGGAGAAGTAACTCTAAAAATGACCATTAGGGCATTAGGAAGCTGTAGAGTCCAAAGTGTGGAATTCTAAACACACAGATGAATTCTTCACAGTAAGTTTTGTATTTTGTGCTAAGTATGTTCCACTGGCTGAAAAACTTTGGGTAGTTCTATGCTACCACACTGTTACAAATAATAACAACACATGAAATTGCTAGTGATTGTACACAGTAGGTGACAGTACAGATTTAACATTTACCACAGAATAGAAAAATACCTTTTTTTTCGATTTTGAGTATAGAAAATGTAGCCAAGACTTGTGTGAGAAGCAAACATAAAGATGAATAGGCATTTCTAAGAACAACACATATTGTCTCCTTGTGCAATACAGAATGGTTATAGAGCTATAGTTCTTGCAGAACAGATATTTTCATGGGGATTCTTGCAACCAACATGCATTACTTTGGCAATGCAAAGACCACCTGGTTCCAAAAGCTTTTTGAATCACCTCCTCTGTGCCTTAGCATTCACTGTTTCTTTCTCTATATCAGTTGCTTAAACATTCTGAGAATTGTTAGGCCAAAAGCTTTTAAAAAATTAAAATAAAACTCACACTTCCCAATATATATCTTCTAAACAACGTATGATGTCATACGCTGAGCCACAAGGGGCGGGGGAAATATTATTTCAGTGTAGAAAAACATTTTTTACCTTCCATTTCTGCAATACAGTACTGTATTCCCTTTAGTCTCAGAATACATAGGTCTTAAAATAGATTAGCAGTGGGATACAGCAATTTCATGTATGCCTGTGTTGTGAATTTCACTACTAGTTAGATTTTTATTTTCTTATGAGAGAATAATAAGAAAAGTGAGAAGAGTCGTTGGGTCAACTGGAAAGAGTGAGAATTTTCATATGTGTGCAGTTATATATGCTTGGAAAGAAAAAGTTCAAAATATGGATAGGTATGAGTATGGCACAGCACAGAACTGGAATCTCAAAGTTCATACAACATCCTTACGGAGAAAAGAATGCAGCAGAGATATGGGCCTCAGTTATGACAGAAAGAAAAATGTCTAAGAAAGACCTAAGAATTCTGAGGAGTTTTCTGAAATTCAGAAAGTAAAAAAATTTACCAAATCCAGGCTTTAAAAAAAAAGGATCTCCTTGGAAGGATACAAGTGTAAACACATTTTCCCGTTCTGTCTTTCAAAATGTTTTCAAATCAACTTCTGAAATACATGGAATATTCTAGGCTGTATTTATGTGTCAGCTGTTTTCTTCAGTTAAAATCCTCTATTTTTTCTTTAAAATGTTCGGTATGGAGACAGGTTTTTATGGCTTTGACTCTTTTTTTTTGCCACGAAGACTAGTATCTATGTGAAAGTTTAGGATGTTTTGTCTTGTCTTATTTGCAAATCAGTACTGAGCAGCAGGTACATTTCCCATGTTTGCTTGAAGTATGGTTGCCATTTATGTGTATCTAAAATTAAAACCTATTATAGGGGAAGTTTTCTAGCTGTTGCCTTAATAGTTATGTAATTATAATATAGTTTGGGTAGATTAACAACTTAATATTTGAATAATTCTCAAGAAATATCTTCACATGCCTGGAAAGACACTATACTAATTGCAATAATATCTTGACCAAGAAGAAAAGGTCAAAACTGTTTTTTGGATGAGTTAAGACTAATGATTCTGGAAGGAGATGTTTGTACTTGAATAAACGACTAGAAACTGTTACACAACTGTGTGTGTATATATATATATACACACACACACATATATATATGTATGAAAACAACATATATATATGAAAATTTTCAAAACTGGCTGTGACTTCCCTACTATGATTTTCAGACTAAAATTATCTTGCTTAAATGGAACTTGACATAGAGCATATTTTGAACATACACCAAATTTAAACTTTATCTTCTGTTTTTTTCAAGCTTGTACAGTTTGTCAGCAAGGTACAAAAAAAAGAAAGAAGGAAAATCTTTAGGATTTTTAAATGTAAACAGATCAAGGATATTTAGGGGTAGGGTTTTTTGTTGTTGTTGTTTTTTGTTTTTTTTTCTAGTGGCATTGGTCTGGCAAACTAATTTTTACTGCTTTTTCCTTATTGGCAATTATATGAAAATAGTTTTCAGGATAAGTAATTAAAAGAGAACTACATTGCTTTGGTGTGACATTCTTAAAGTTGAATGTTGGAGCATTTTCCAAGCACTATGAGTATATATGAAGTGATGTAAAAGGCAACATGGTAACTCTCATGTAACCCAACAGATATGGGTAAATGTGAGGCCATACCCCTAAGATAAGGTATGTGAGAAAGTACCTTTTCATCAGCTTTAGCCAGGAAATCATCTTAACAGAAAATGAAATGTGAAGTGCTTGAATACTAAAGGAATCTACAAAAAGAAGTTGTTGTTGTTTACGCTTTTAAAAATAATCCAGTTTCTGTAATTATAGGAGTAAGATCTAAATTAGGCAACATTAGTTTATTTCTAATGCATTTTTCCCCTCTTTTAATCTTTATTCTATAAATACCTTTTTTTTAATGTATATTTGTGTGTCCTTGTACGAATAAGCATATATTCAGGAACACTTATGTATGTTATTTCTTACAAAAAGACAAAATGTGTGTTTCACAAGTACATAGTAGTATGGAAATAACGTGCAGGATTTTCTCCCCCTAAAAATTTATTCCCTACTTGAAATAAATTCTGGAAACATGGAAGGACAAACAATACAGTAATTCATTATGTTTATTTTCTTCTCCCAAAAGCACATTTTTAACTTACATTCTGTTGCTTTTGGAATACTCAGTTACCTTAAAAAACTTAAAATACTCAGTAGCCTTTGGAAAAGTGACAAAATCACCTTGTGATTTGAAAGTACAACATTTAAATCATTGCTAAATCAGAGATTTGATCTCCTCCTGCTTCAAATGTCATCCTGATAGTCAGACGAAAGTGAAACTTTACTGTTAAATTCATTTACTTATTAAAAATAGATGAGATGTCTACTAAAATATGGTTTAATAGAGTTAACTTTAAAATGTTTTTATTCTAAATAAATACAGTGTCTCACTGAAGAAAAGAAGAAGAAGAAAAGAAGTGGAAATACTTCCAAGGAAGTGAAGAACCTGATTTTGCAAAGAAAGAAATAGTCTAATGTTAGCATCTAGCAAGAATTTTAAATTACAATATGTGATTGTTTGAAGTTCAGCATGGCATCAGCTGACTCTCAGTTACCCATTTGCCAAAAAGGAATTTCTACACCCAGGTTAGTTTTACAAATATACTGAACCAGTCATGCAGAGAGCTGTGAGTGCTCGCAATGCAATTCATATTCAGAGCCATTGCATTAAATGCCTAAACTATCCTATCTGGAAACATGAACAGCTGGTAGGTAGAGGAGACTTTCAGTTTCACTTCCCTGTGACTGACTTTATTACCTTTCAAGACCTTGAAGGAGTTCAGCATTCATGCAGCTTCATGAGGCTTGATGTATATCTATTTCTTCCACAGGAAAGCAGAAAGCTTCTGTTTTCTTTAACAAATTTTGAGGAGTGCCAGTGCAATTTATACTTTTGCAGAATGACCTGATGTTAGGCCATTCTCACATGCACTTCGGTGCTCCTCTTTGTGTTAGGATGTTAAAAAAAGTCTGTCATTTCCTAGAACAACAAAGGATTAGACTTCAGGTAATTTTCCTCTGAAAGCTGTGCCACTGTGCAGAAATCATTTAAGGCTCATCAGACCATAACTTTCTAGCTCAGCGAGTAGAGCATTTACCTGAGGGAAGGATAGACTCGGATCTGAATTTCTCCCCCAAGCTAGTTGTGCAGTTTTTCATCAAATAAACATTCAATAAAAGACTGAAATACACTTGTTCAAAGGATAAAAATCTAAGACTCTTACAATGAAGCCAAGAGCCCCCCTGCCAGACTAAGGCAGGTTACCTAGGGTCCGTGTTGCTAAGCAGCTGAAGGCATTCCAGCTGGGGAGATGGCAGCTGTTGGTCTATACAGTTCAGGAAAAGAATGAATTTCAGTTTTCTTCTACCAGGTCAAATTCTCCAGTTCCTCCTAGGTTGTTTTTTTTTTTTTTGTTTTTTTGTTTTTTTTTTTTAAATGCAGTGCATTGGGTTTGCATGGCTACGTTTTGGTTGCAGTGGGGCTACAGGGGTGGCTTCCGTGAGAGGCTGCCAGGAGCTTCCTTCATGTCCAGCAGAGCCAACAACAGCTGGCTCCAAGATGGATGTGCCACTGGCCAAGGCTGGGCCCATCAGAAATGGTGGTAATGCCTCTGTGATAATGTATTTAAGAAGATTAAAAAAATAGTTATGCACTGATGTAATTGCAGCCAGTGAAGAGTGGAGTGAGAACACGAGGGAGGAACAGCTCCACGGACACAAAGGTCAGGGACAAAGGAGGAGCAGGAGGTACTTCAGGTGCTGGAGTTAAGATTCTCTTGCAGCCCATGGTGCAGACTGTGGTGAAGCAGCTGTGATCCTGCAGCCCGTGGAGATCCATGGGGATGCAGAGATTCACCTGCAGCCTGTGGCCAGAACAGGTGGATGCCTGAGAGAAGGCTGTGACCCTATGGGAAGCCCATGGAGAGAGGAGCCCAAGTCCTGGTAGGACTTGTGACCCCGTGGGAGACTGAGGCTAGAGTAGCCTGTGTTTAAAGGACAGTAGACAACTGTTGCCCGTGGGATAGAATCAGGTTGTAGAAACACATGAAGAGCTGTCTCACATGGGAGGGACCCAATGCTGGAACAGGGCATGGACTCCTTTTCCTAAGTAGCAGGAGAAGCCTCGGGTGATGAACTGTCTGTAACCCACATTCACTGTATCCCTGCACTGCCAGTAAGTAGGAGGTAGAGCTGGGAAGGAGGGAGCAGCAGGGTGAAGGTGTTTTTAAGGTCTTATTTCACGTTATCCTGCTCTTATTTTGTTGTTAGTGAATTCAGTTAATACCACAATTCAAGACTGTTTTGTCTGTGAGGGTATTTGAGGAGGGATCTCTTCCAGTCCTTATCTTAACCTATAAACCCTTTGTTATATTTTCTCTCCCTGTCCAGATGTGGAGGAGAGTGATAGGTTTGGTGGGTCGGCCAGTGTCAGCCCACTACACACAAATATCTTTAGCTGCACATTTTATCCAGAGCTCAGTGAATCTGCGATGTTGTAGCTGTTCTCAGACCAGATTAACTACTCAGTCTTTCAGAATGAAGGAACGAAGACTACTTTGGAAATCACAGTTTTCCAAAAATTGTGCTATTCAGAAAAGGAAAAGGTCATTTTATGCCGTCCTTAAGAAAGTGCTAATGGATAAAACTTGAAACTACAGAACTTGTGGACTTTTAGACCATAAAGTTTTTCTATTTTAGTACTCTTGACATACTTACCTCCTTTCTGTGGATATTGGACTACATACCTAATTCCCTTTGACTTCAGCAATATTCAAGAGCACTTAAAAGAATTTGTAAAAACCACACATATATTTCTTGTAATTCTATGATGACAGTGTAGCTTCTTCTTAATAGCAGTGTGCTAATCAGTAGCAGGGTTATGCTGAGGTTTCTTTGCAAATGATTTTGTTATTTATATCTAAATAAGCAGTATTTAGGCATAGTTTAAGAATTTCATTTTCAACTTGTACTCTTCAATAATTATATCTGAAAACAGCTCACATCTGCAGAATGGAGTGGCTTCCTTCCTAGCTTTGCTTGAGCTTCCCTGCAGGACAATAGATGAAGTGAACAAGCAATGCCTAAAGGCATTAACACAGAGTTCAGGGCATGCTAAAGATGCTCTCCAGAAGCAGTAAAGTAACCTTAGATAAGATTATCTACAAAAAGCTTCTACTAAACTTATTTTGATACATTTTCATGAACCTTATCATCAACTCTATGGTCTGACCCTTTTCAGAAAATTTGACAAGCTGTCACTTAGACACAACATTTATGAGAAAAAAAATTCTTGCTAGGTGATCAAATATCACTGTGCCTGGGAAATACAGAATTGGGGAAAGACAAATCTGAGAAGCAGAAAGTTTTTCATTCTGCATTGAATTAGAAAAAATATTTCTTTCTCAATGATAAAGAAAGATAGGTCCTAGGCATAGTATTATCCCATAGATAAATAAATGAAAGTGAAAAATTCTGAAACTGATGTAATTGCAGAGTTTTGTTTTCATAAATGTTTACATAAGTCCTACTACTTTTTTTTCTCTTAGTTGTAACCACCAATAAAAAGTACTTACTCTGCTTATTGTATTTAGTCCTTAATTTTGTACACAATGCTTTTGGCCCAAAATTGCCATTTTGATCATTAAGATGAAGTTAGTAAATACAGCCTTCTTTCATCTGGAGAGTTTTAAAGGAATACCCAAATGTAAAAGATGAAATCATGATTCAGGAAGTGGGGGATCTCCTGTGTGAAGAGGGTCTTACAAGAAGAGTTAAAATGTTGTACTTTAGAATTGTATGGTTTCTGTCACAAGCACAGAAATTAACATCACCCATGCTGTGGAGACTCTAAGAATTTGAGGCTTTCTCCAAACTGAAGAAGGTCAACATAAGACAGGATCCATTGCCACTCCAGAAATCTGCCACTACAGTTATTCCAAGACAAGACTTCAGATCAGTTTACTCTAGACACAGCATGGCCCTGAAATATTAATCAGCTGTAAAAAACTTCATATTTTAAATGTTTCTTCTTTTTCTTGCCAGGTAAATTATGTAAAGCTGGAATCCCCAAGGAAAAAGCACCTGAAATCACCCACACAAACTCTAAACCATAGAGCACTATTAGGTACAACAATTTCAAAAAGTATTGGAGTATTTTTAAATTTGTTTGGATTTCTAGATGTTAATGAAAGTGCTTATCTCTGCCTGTCTGGCTGTCTAGCTATTAAAGGCACACTTCAAGACTTAAACCCAATAGCAAAGAGCATAGCGGTAATTAGAACTATTAGTGATGTCTCAGTTTGCCTCTGCATTTCCAAGTGTACACAAAGCATCTGCTGTGGAGCAGTGTTTGGGTTTAGATCTAGGTAATACGTGACTGAATTACAATAAAAAAAAAAGATTCATATTGCCTTAAAAAAGCAACACCTCAATTTTCTATGAAATGCCATACCACAGAAGAATCAATGGATAGCTAGGTAGCTTTTGATAGCCTTTCATAATATTGTATGTTGTGTTATAAGAAGAAATTTTCAAAGATTATTTCTTGAGATAGGAATATATATTTTTATTTATCATAATTTATAAACTCTTTGTAACTTTCTAGACTAATGTACAATTAACATGTTGTGATGTCCCAGCCTCAAGAGGAAAGGAGTACTCAAGATTTGTAGGCACTTGTAGTCAAAAGGAATGATGGAAGTCAGAGGACCCACAAATTCTCCCAGGGTTTTATTAGGAAATGACCCACTTGGCATGGAAATTGGTATATCAGTCCTCACTGCACATGGCAGTGGTTTTTGAATGAAAGCTTAGGATGAAAGGGAAGAGAGAAGGAAAGAGAGAAAGAGAAAGAGAAAGAGAAAGAGAAAGAGAAAGAGAAAGAGAAAGAGAAAGAGAAAGAGAAAGAGAGAGAAAAAAGAGAGAAAGAGAGAGAAAGAGAGAGAGAAGGAGACAAAGAGAGAAAGGGAAAATGAAAAAAAAGCAAAGGAAAAGGAAAAGGAAAAGGATCACTAGACCTAGTTTCAGCACTGGTTCCTGCTGATGGCATGTCCAGGGTCCTGGGCTGTGCACCTGGGCTTGGTGGGGGTAACTTTTTTAAGATAGGTTTTATTTGCTTTCTATGCTAGTTAGTCATCATGCAGAGTCTGTTCTTTCAGACATTTCTGGAAAAGTGCTAAAGGTTCCAGGGGTCTTAGGTGGTCTTGATCCTTCCTTACAGTCAATGCCCACTTCTCAGCCTCATTCCCATACTTGTGCTGGACTGTGTTGTGCTCATCTTTAGGAACTAGACCAAGGATGTTTGTCCTGGAAAAGTGCTGCCCTACATCCACATGGTCCCCTTCTCCAGACACATCTTATTCTTTCTCATGGCATGTTATTACCAGCAATTCTTGTCTGTTGATACCAACAATCCTTCATGGGCTCCACAGCTATCCTGTTACTGGTGTTTGAGAAATACAATAAATAAATATTAAATCTACTTCTTTTTAATTATTTTATAAAGAAACTACTTACTTTTGAATAAGAATGATAAAAAAGTTCATCTTAATATAATTTTAGTACCAGAAAACAACAACCAAACAGAAACCTCAACCAGGAAATATGATAAAGTGAATAAACTCTTAAAAGAAAAGAAAAAGATATAATTTTCATTACTGAAATAAATAGGTTTGGGGTTGCATATATTTTCAATTTCGTTATGTTTTTTTATCCTGTGTAAAGCCAGCTATAAACAACCAAAGTAGGGAAAATTTATGTTAAGACTGGATATGTGTTTTTCTGTACATTATTTACTTTCCCACTCATATAAACTTATTTTGATTTAAGAAAAATGAATTAAAAAATTAAAAGAAGGAAAACAAAAAAAGTTAAGCTATAAAATATTGTCTGAGAAATCATTAGCACTAAATGTTTTGGGAAAGGTTCCCACAACCTGGGAAATGAGAGAAAAAAAAAAAAGTAGAAAGCAGAAAACTGCAATTTTTATTACTTGCTTTTCCTTTTCATACATCATATATCTTCAAGGAAGTCAGGAGATTTCTGCTGCTCTATTTTTGCTTTTTTAACAACAAATGAAAGCAGCTGATATTTACTTGTCAGCCATTCTTGTAGTCTTCTGTATTTATTTTTCAATTTTGTGTGTTTTCATTCAGTTTTGAAAAATGCTGAAGAGTGATTTCTGTCTGAAAAATGAAATAATATGCAAAAGGCAAAAAATCCCTGTTACTTGCAAAGTTTACAATAACTGGCCTTTTTTAAAATAAACACACATTATGAGGAGAGAAACATTTTTAAAAGCTGCATTAGGCTGAAATTGAAATGTACACTACATGTACATTTAGTCTCTGTACACAAAAGAAACCATATAATTAATTTTTTGGCTTTTTTGAGCTGTAGTTGGCAACTATCAATATTGATCTTAGTTTGTTCACACAACTTAGGAGCACTCTCTACAATTTGTAGTGATAAATGTGACTGTTTAATCCTAGGTGGAGAATTGGTGCTCAATGCTGTCATGTGCACATTGGCTATTAAACCCCAGGTGCAAGGGGATAGGAGAGATCCAAATACTTATTTAGGAATCTAGATTTAAAGGGAAGGCAGTCACAGACAAGCTACCTGTTATCACTACACATCTTCCATTGTTGTAAATAGATGATGGCAATTGTTAAATGAAGGAGAAGGGAGAAGTGTTAGAATGGCTTTTGCTATTTCTTTGGGTTTAAGATCTCATCTTGAGAAGAAGTGATAACACTTCATGAAAAAATCTATGATTTTGTAATACTTATTATAATATCCCTCTGGCAGACTTTATTGTTGTTGGCACTGAATCAAACAGGAGCAGTCTGGCCTTACCATTTCTTTGCTCCTGTCCTAACAATTTGCTCCTGCTGCTTTTTGAGATATTGCACCACAAAATTCATGAAATCTGTGCTGCCACTCACAATCCTTTAAAGCTGGATCTACTGTTCAGACTGAAGTGACAGAGAGCGCTATGTACTTTGAATCTTAATGTAATAAAGTTAATAAAGTCAGTTCTATTATTTCAAGACATAAGTATTGATGTAGAAGGTCACTGTACACACAAAGTTCCTCTTTGGTAGCTGAATATGGAGGAGTACTAATCAGAACTGGGATTGCTGTGTCTCACCACTGCTCTTACATTCTACCTGAGGGACATTATGTCAAGGAATTCAGCCAGTATAAGATTTTGTGTGCACACATTGTGTATGCAGTGGCAAAAATTATAAATTCATTCAAATATGCAATATTCAGAGAAGCAATAAAACAGCTAATGTTGAAAAGGAAAACACAAGTCTGTACATCGAACAATGCTCTGTGGCAGTTCACTCTAGTGACCATATTACCCATATAATTCTGCCAAGGTCAGTGAGAGCTTGAGCTATGTGCTGCATAAATACTGGAAATGCAAGTTAAACTTTCTCCTGGGTCAACTATTGTCATTTTTATGCTTCTTCTTCAATTTGATCTGTGAATGAGCATTCCTAGTATGTAGTGCTTTCCCCTTTGCTGAATCTGTGGGTCAGTTTCAGCTTGTACCTTGTCTCACAGCATGGAGATCAGTCCACATTTCTTGCTCCATAATAAAGCAAAACCAAGAAAACCCCAAACCTTGCTGTACCATGAATGTGAAGTTAATAATGAAAATACAGTGCAGATTTTGTACTGTGGTCATTCTGAACATGTTTCTGATTCTGGATTCTTCTGATCAGGCCCAGGAGAAGATCATCATCCCTTTCATTTTCTTATACCAGACCTATATGTTTTCCTACAGAAGCTGTCCAAGTTTGCTGATCTATAGCCTAGTGTCCATTCATTGTCTCTCTGGATACAGAAGTATGCTTGGGATTTTTTGGAAGGTTTGACAAATGGAAATATGGCTGCCTTCATCACCTGGCATCTAAGAAAACAAGATAGTGATTCTCTTCCTGAACTCTATCAATATTTGGTGGCAGGGTCTTGTCCTTTCACCTGACTTCTGGGTGATGGTTTCTATCTTCCAGTTGCTTAGAGAGGGAAGAGAAGCTTTTTCAGCCTAGGGACACATCTCATTTTCTCCATTTTTTCTCTCCTATATGACTTAGAATTAAAAAAAAGATTGCAATCTAGGAATCTGTAGTCTTTCTGGTATGCAGTTAGGAGTGAAATACCTTGGAAAGCAGCTGCAAATTCAAAGTGATCATCACATTTTGGGGTGTGTGTATGGTCAGTGTGAAATAATAGTAGTAATCTGCTAATAAATAGGAGGTATCTTACAGAAATACATCAGAGTGGCCTTCAGACACAGACATCCCAGCAATTTTTGGGTGGATGTGGGAGCTGCCTTTGCTGATGCCGACATTTTGCACAACTAATTGAGAAATAATGACCAGCTGGAAAAGTTACATTAATGCTTCATTTTAGTTGCCTGCATCAGCACTGCCATAGAGAAAGGCTGTCAGGATAAAGGGCTCTTAAGAAAATAATCCTAGAGGCATTAACATCTGCACAGGTGAAATATGAAATGTAAAAATAAACACTAAAAAAAGCCCTCACAAGTACCAGCTCCTCTATTTACAGGTCAAATGTGAAGAATGTACACAAGTTTTTCAGAATTCCATTTTCAATGTTTTTTTTTTTTATTGTATTATATCTCTAAAGACATCAGCAGTTCATTGAATATCACCAAGGTCACTCGCTCAGTTTAATTAATATTTGTTAATATTCCCCTACTACCCTTTTATCGCTCAATACTGTCATAGATATTGAGATACTTGATAGAAAGGTCATTTGGTTTTGAAATTTTGGCATATTTTAGTATACTGAGTGTTCCTATGAATCAAATAATTAATGTGGTCTGTAAGCTTAATGTGAATGCAAACTGCAGCATCCTGACTTGTTTCTAATCAGCATTAGAGATGTGCCAAACTGTCAACAGCTCATGAGCAATATGAACACTACAGTTCTTCACACCCCTTTGAGTTCATATCAATCATTTGAAAATAACATTTTTTTTCAGGATGAGCTGTCACTATCAATTTGAATAGTAGCTGTTCAGCTGGAATTTGTCCAATTTTTCAGTGAGCCATTTGGTACATTATGTCATGAAGCAAACAACTTGCAAAAGCAGATTCTTTTCATGATGCTTGTAGGACAGAAATGCATGTTTAAGCATTTCAAGCTTCCTTTGCCAGGTGAGACTCAGCTCTCATTTGTAAAATCTAGAGATTATTTAAAGGAAAGAGACTTCTAAGAATTTATCTTGTATGTTATGATGCACAGAACTTTAACATTTTTCACTATTTAATATCTTGATAGAATTAACAAGATAATAATCAAATAAGAACTCTCTGAAATGATATATATTTCTTTATCTTGTGCAACATGTAGTCTGTACATTATTTCAAAAATCAGCTTACCAGGTACTTATACTCCTCCCCACAAAGGTAAACCCCATTCCAAAAATCATTACTGGTCATTGAACTTCTATATTTCTTCACATATTTTATATTTGAGGAAATTAGATATACTTTAATAAATTTAATGATATATGGGATTTTTTTCTTTTCTTTGCTTAATGTCATGGGCCTTTTCCTGTTTTAATTTCCCTGGCTCTAGTATGTGTTAACAGTTACTGACAGTAAAACAATGTGAGAGAAATCAAAATATTTATTCTGCAAGCATATCAGGACAGACCATTTAGTACCTTCACAATAACTATTAAACTGATGAATTTTTTGCAAAATTGCAAGCCTTGTTTTTTCTGTGTCTTAGAAAACAAGCTTCTAAATTTTCCTAATAAAATGTTTTCATGACTTCTGTGGCATTTCTGACAGACCACATGAATAAATTATAAGCTTCACATTTTTTCCTTCTTTATCTGCAGTGAAACAGGGGTTTGGACTACATACGAAAGCTTTTGAGGCTTTATATCCATGCTCATTTCATTTTTTTTTCCAGCTAACTAATCTAGGAGGCCTGAAGAACCTTGAAAATATTTTAAGGACATGAAAATTATGATTGTTTTTTCCCTGGATACTTCATGAATATGTGAGTTAACTTCCAATTAATTGATTTGATCTTTTTTGTTACCAAATCTATTTTATCAAAATTTGAAGGAAAATCAGCAGTAAGAGCTATAGCTCTATCTATTACTCCTGTTTGAAAAGGAAAGGAAAAGGATAGGGAAAAAATAAGAAAAAAATATGTACTCACTTGGCTGCTAAAACTTCAACGAACTACAGAACCTCATAGGATATTGCTTGATTATATGAATTTATGAAAATTGGGTTGTACTTGGGTGCCATCTTTTAATAAACAATCCAGGGCTTGATTATGTAATATTTATAAATTCCAATCTCTGATTTACCCAATGAGAATAAGTGCAGAACGAAGGAAAGAATCAGAATTTAGGTTTAATTTTGATTGTCTCTATACTAATATTCAATTTTCTAGTCATATTGACCGTATGTCAAGGTTTACTGTGCGCTTATGCTTCTCTCTGAGTACAATATAAAAATGAATACATGAGAAAATATACCATTAGAAACTTCTCCTAAGCAAAACTATGATGCACCAAGAACTATTGAAACACAAGTATTAATCCTATTGTAAGAGTATTTCACCAAGCTTTATTCCAGTTTTATCTGATTTTGAAAGTGAGAGAATGAATAGAAAATGAGGTATGTGATAAAGGATGCTTGTTGTGGAGCAGAAAGGCCTTGCAAAGTGAGGGCCTTGCTGCCCTTGTAAAATGCTTGCTCACTTCTGTTACTTTGGCTAGCTAGAAAAGCATTCTGGGAATGACTCAGCTAAACTAGAGGTGAAAAACAAGTTACATAATTGTAAAACAATTATTAGAATGAATAAGTGCTCACACCGTGGGGCTCATGGCCAGTTACACCTGCTGGCTGTTCCTATCATGGTCTATGGTGGTTGATTAAGCACATTTGATGTGCCTCACAAGTATGAAAACTCATAACAAACTAACAGTTTAAGAGCCCTGGATTTTTGCAATAAAGTGTCTTTGCCATACCATCGTGGACATCGTGTGTTTGATGCTGCACACACTAATTAATCAGGTTTCCAAAAATAAGGACCATTAAGTGTGTGTACAATAAAGTACATTTTTTCCTCTCAGCTCTGCCCTCTTTGCTTATGAAAATGTCTCAATATATTCATGTCAATCTATTATTGATTTAATAGAATTTTGTTAGTTTTTCCATAAATATTACTGTGATTGCTGAGTGTGACACCTTAAGGCGAAACCCCCTTGCATTCCAGCTATTAGATATGATTTGTATATCATCAATTATTGATTTACTGTTCCATCTAGATAGTGTAATAGTTGATTTGAAATCTAGCAACCACTATGAAATTTATTACTGTCAAGAGAATACAATAAGTAATAGGAAACATCTTAGTCAAATAAAAAAAAATACTGTCTGCACTTCTTCACTAAATGAAAATTCCTGTAACTGCTCTTCAGACAGTAGTGAGTCATGCGATGCAGTAAGATCATACAAGATAGCATCATCCCAAACAGCTGCATGGATATATGAATACTATAAACAGACAAAATGTCTGTGCTTGCTGTAGGGTCTGAATTTAAACATGATGTGAACTTATAGGAAACTTGGCAAACAAAAAAAAGAGATACTTAAAATGCTCTGAAACAAATGGCATGTTGGAAAAAGCAGCAGGACAGCTTAAGATGAAATTCTGAGCTCTGTACGTTCTCAAACAGGAAAACAGTAATGCTTGCTCTATTGACAGCTGGTGGCAAAACCATTCAAATTTTCCACTGCTAGTCTGCATCTTTGTTTCAACTAGTTCTGGGGATTTTGTTGTGCCCTTCAGGTACTGGCAGCCTCTCAGAAGAGACACAAATAGAAAAATCCTAGGGCCACATAAGTTTTTCAGGAGATGCCTTCCAGCATTTTAAAAAGTGGAATTACCATGACCCAGGTTCTGTCCTCGTTCTTTCTTTTTGGAAAATACATTTATGCTAAAGTAATACAGTACTGTGTGGGGGAACTGTGAGAGTCTTGCCACATTGTTTCACTTCTGCCTTTTGTATTTTTGATGAAAAGGCTAAATAATACTTTATTTTGAGAAATTCAATATTGCAGTGAATTTTTTGCTACAAATACTAGTATTAGTCTGACTCTATAGGCACTCTGCGTGCAGAATTCCTTCTGAAATAATGGAAATTGTTCAGAATTGCATTCCAGTGGAGTGTCTAAGACTTTCACAGTCTCTCTAAACCAGAATGGATCCTGGGAGTAAAAGCTTGTTGACCAGACTTCATAAGGATGTTTTGGTATTTCAGAGAGTTTTTTATTGTATGAGGGATTTGCAAGGCTGCTAATTAGAGGTATTTTAAAGAAGCTGAAATTATTTAGCATCACACTGTTTTTTCAAGGTTGAAAAGATATCTTTGTAAGATACCAGACTAGATTTAAAAAAAACCAAAAACAAACAACCGCAAAACCTCCCAAAGGCACTCTCTTTAGATTCTCTGTGCAGCATAACTAATTATTTGTCTGCTACTTTAAGGTCATTTATGAAATTGAACTTTGACTCCCTGAGCATAACTGCATTTTTTATAAAGACCTTGGTCAGTGGTCAACTGGAAAAGACCACTGTGACTTTTAGAGGATTCCTTTTGCTTCAAGGATCTCTTCATGCCATGGCAATTAACTCTGTTCTTAGAGCATCTTCACATCACCATGATTAAATCTGAAGTACTGTAGTTCTAATCTCAGAATAAGGAAATAAACTAATAGCACTTGGAGAACAATTTATTAGTAAAAGAGGATGTTAAGCTAGCATAACTCCTATAGCTTTATAGCGAGAGAACAGTTAAAAATTCTGGTAGATTGGTACTATTAGGACACATAATGTTAGGGTTCATTAATCAGGTTTTGTTATATCCCTGAAATGCAAGAATGTTTTGTCAAATTTATGACTTAACCTTTTTGTAATGGTGATCAACAACCCTCACACCCTAATTTTTGTGACACTCTGCCTCAAGGGCCAAAAGTTTATAGATCTAGGTTGCAATGACTAGATTTCAGGCAGTTTTTGGTATTTCAGTGCAGACACAGGTTATGTTGATTACAACAGTTTAGTATAAACATGAGCAGAAGTGTAATAAGGTTTTTAAACATTTTAACATATAAGAGTTTCCTCTTTTTCTTTCACATACTATTAAAAGCAAAGTCTGCTTACTTTCTGTCTTTTAATTCTTGTAATGCTGGCCTTCAACATTCTTTGCATGAGGATTTTGTTGTTGTGGTGGTGGTGGTTTGCATTTTTTTTTGGTTTTTTTAAAGATTGCTCATGTTCTTAACTCATTGACAGCTATATTTTTACATATCTGCCTGAATCGCTATTTCACATAATTGTAGGAGATATGGTATTGGTCCGTCATCCAGTTTTACTGTCTCTGCCAACATTTCTAAACTGGTGATTGTGATTCCTGCTCTAATGGTGCCAGGCCAACACTTTCCAAAATGCAACAAAGGTGTGCCCAGTTGATCTCTCTGTGGCTGTTCTGCTGATACCTCGTAGTCTTTTTTTCTGAACTTTAACCTGTTGTTTTTCAGATGCACTAACCTGTTTGATCTAGCCTGGACAATTTTTTTCCCATTTGCCTTGGTACTTTCTCTTTGTTCACTTGTTGCACTGCATCTCTAGATGCAGTGCTGAAAGTCCAAAATTGAGCCTCAGATAATGAGACACAAGTCCAGCTACATGGCCCTGAAATTTAGTGGATACCAGAGATGAAAACTCCCAATCAGGGATTTCTCATATTAATCAAAGAATGCTGAGCAGCTCTCTTTGCTAGAGAAAGATAAAGCACATAATAAGAACCGATGGAAAATCTTTGCAACTTTTCCTTAAAGTGATACAAAAAAATGGACTTCATTTATAAAATGGAATTTATAAAAGCATTATATACGAAATAAAAAGAAAAGATAAATCTTTCTGTTGCAAGACAGCTGATGAACACCCTGGAGGTGTTTAGCAACTTCCTGAATGGTGATATACACAGAATGCTTTGAGAACTTGACATGAGTTGGAGAGTTACATTTTGGTAAAAGCAGCTCAACTATTAAAAATTGTTTTATGCTCAGAAACTGCAATTTCCACAAATGCAATAAATATTCATAACTCCACATTAAACCAAAAAATAAATACACTATGTCAGTTCCTTGCCCATGTTCACTGTTATCTCTTGTTTCTTGTGCAGTTTATATTTCATAATAAATTCCTGATACGCTGCAGGGTTACCAACACTGTCTTTAATGTAACATTTCTCTTTGAAGGACTGAAACCAAGTGTTATCTCCAGGGCATCATAAATCTTAGTTTTCACTTGGAATATAGAAACATTAAAAGTATAAAACAATATTTAAGCTTCAGAGTAGACTAATTTTCAATATAAAATGGGATTGTTATGACAGTAAATAAATGAGCAAATGAGAATAAAGATTCTCCAATATACAGAACCCTGCCAGAAAGGGAAAATAGGTAACCCTGGAACCCCAGGAATATTACATGATAGAGCAGTGTCCAGAAAGCTGAAATGACCCACAAGGATTTATTCATCTTTTTGAGGTGCATGTCCATGCAAGTGTAAAGTGCCTGTGTTCAAATACTCTACTTAAAAGTTTAATGAAGTCTATAAATAAGATCTATTATATGTCATACCAGTGTGTGTGATATGATTTTCACAGATCAGAGGTGATTTTGTTAAAAATATGAAACGTCTATCAGACGGATTTTAAGAATCAGGTAGTTTTAGATTGTGTTCACTAATTGCAGACACCATGGAGAAAAATTTAAAGCATTAAAGCACAGCAGGAGTCTTCTGAGACACAACATTTTCTGTAAGGTCTTTGAACAACTTCACTAGTTTAGAAGCTCTTGGAAAGTCAAGAAAAAGAAAGGAAAACAGATCTTCAGATTTCTCAGGTCCCCGAAGTTCTGTCATGTTCTTTTTCAGAGACCCTCTAGGGTTTCCAGCAGACAACAAAAGCGGACAGCCTCACAATCATCAAAGGGAAGGCTAGAAAAATCATCTTTTTGATAAGATAAGAAATATGTTTATGTTTGTTTAAAGTATTAGTATATGACTTAGCAGTGGGAATACTTCTAATAATGGTGTATGAAAAAACGTGTGTGTGATGGGGATGGTGCAGGCTTTTGTGAAACACTATGACAAAACCACCATATTTGGCCTCATTTTGTACTGCTGGAGATTGCTTTCTTAATTTGTCTACCCCCGTAAAACAAACAAAATCATGAAGAACTAAGGTGGTTTTATTTATGTTAGCCATCTTTGCGTTTAAACGTTTATTGACAAAGTAGCATGCACAAGTCCAATTTTCAAGCCCGCCCAAAGATAATTGGAAGCCCTTGGCCAGCATTATTTTAATAATTTTCTCTCTACCACACTGAATTATTTGTTTGGATTGAAAAAAGCACTGAGAGTTCTAAAAGGTTCTTATAAATTGTCTTCAGACCACATGGAAAGGTACTATTGATTCTAAGTTCTAAATACTGTGAAGAGAAATTCAAAGATTTTCCTTTACAATGAATATTAAAGTGGTAATATTCAGTTTGTTTAAAAGGAAAAATTACCACTAAAGTAATATAGGAAGATATATTACTTCAGAGGCAATTTTTCTTTTTTTGCAATGAACTAAAGCAACAAAAATGAAAGTAATGAGCAACTACAATGGCATCAAACAAGAAACAATAAAAATTAGTGGTTGCTCAGCTGGACTGAATTTTAGTTATCATTTTAGACAGAACAACATTTTTAAGGGTACAGCTTTAAAATAGAACATATTTATTAGTCTGTATTAAGGATCTGACCTATAGGTTAAAAAGGAAAAAAACAAATCCAATCCAATCAACAAAACAGCCAACAAACTGAATAAAGTAAAGAATGCAAAGGAAACAGTAACAGATTTTGAGAAGCTATTTCTTGCTCAAATGACTCAATTTGGGTTGGAATGTTACCCATATGATCTGCAGGGTGTCTGGGAGAAACAGAGCAACAGCTGAATAGGAAATGGCATCTGCGGCTCAGGGAAAGACTTGGCAAGAAAAACAAACAAACAAAAAGGTTAAAAAATGCTAAATGGCCATAAGATTGCAGTCTTCTGTGAAGCATAGGGGTAGTCTAATTTCTTAATTTCATTTTCTGCTTTTAAGTAAAGACTGCTAGATAGAAAGAGATTCAAACTGCGTTTCCACAGGAAAATGCAGTCCTAACATATTTTCTGCAAACACTTTATAAGTTTTATTTTATGCCTGGTAAAATACACCAGTAAGGAATACAATTCTGAGGCTTGAAAACACAGAGAAATGTAAATATATAAATTGCAGACTGTGGCACCACATCATTGCGGATGGTGGGAAGGAAGGCCAAGTAAAATCAGATAAATGGAAGTGTATATAAAGGAGGAATGTAGCAATTGTTATTCCTGACTCAATTGTTAAAATCAATGTAATGTATGTAAGTCTAAGCTGACACAAGAGCATCTGAGAAGAACACAGTACTTTTCAAATATCCTGAAAATCTGACTTGAAAACCAACCAACCAACAAAAACAAGACTAAGAAACAAAAAATTCTAGTTAATATCCCAGCACCAGCAAAAATTTAAAGCTGTTCATAAATCAGTGGCTGGGAAACTATACTCTCTCATTTCTTTGGAGTTCAGCAATTTTGACCATGGAGGGCAGACAGTTGTCTTTACCCATTGCAGCAGCAGCAGCAGACTGAACAGAATGTGAGAAGATCACAGGTTTGTTACAGAGACCAGGCAGAAGTAAATTGCAATAGCAGCAGTATGATATAATGAAAGCTCACATAAAATCCTATGTGTGTGATATTTATCTCACCTAAATTCAGGCAGATACTTATGATGGGGGAGGGAGAGAGTGCTCATTCAATCCACATACCAGAGATGTATATATTGGCATTTTATTTCAATCTCTGGAGAGACATATTGCCTTACAATAACTAGAGCAATTGCATAGACTAAATAGGTAGTGTTTTTTACAGGGACTCAAAATGCATTCAGTTTTTCACTAATGAAAACTGTCTGAATTCTTAAAATATTATTTAGTTGGCTGCAATATTATATAAAAAATGTAAATGTTAATAGGATTAGTACTGACAAAGCAGCACAGACACCTGACTATGTTTATTAAGGGCAAAAATGAATACAGCTTTTGTATCCTTAGCTTTCTTTTGATGACATGCAAATATCAGAACAATGTATATGACCTATTAGCACAAGTTGCACATCTGCATTAACCGTGACTGTGAAAACTTGGACAGAACTCCAAAAGAAAGGCTAATTGCTAATGCAATATTCCAACAAAGCAAAAGGACTTAAAAAGAAAGCTATAGTGTCAATAATTTGACATAATACTGACCAGCTCTGACAAAATTGCTTTTTTAACCCCATTCAGCATCTGAGCATGAGGCAGCCATCGCTTACTCCCCTCTGGTGCAATGGGGGAGAGAATTGGAAAAGTGAGAAAAATTGTGGGATGAGATAGAGATGAAGCAAAAGTCACATGTACTGGCAGAGCAATACAGAATTCATTCAGCCCTTCTCATCAGCAGGAAGGTGTTTAGCCATTCCCAGGAAAGCCAGGCTCTGTCACGAAGAACAGTTTTTGGGGGAGGCAAACACTGTCGCTAGAGACATTCCCCCTTCAGTTTCTTCCTTGGATTTGTATGCTGAGCATGGTACCCTGTGGTATGGGATAACACTTTGGTCAGTGGGGTCAGCTGGCCTGCATGTGTCCCTTTCCACGCCCAGCCTTGTTGCTGGTGGGGTGGGGTGAGGAGCAGAAAAGTTCTTGATGCTGTATAAACACTGATCAGCAATAATAAAAATATCCCTGAACTGCTGACGCTATTTCCAGCTCATATCCAAAACACTGCCTCATACTAGCTACTATGAAGAAAATTAACTCTACCCCAGCCCAAACCAGTACACAAACGTAGAGTCTAACTGCTTAAAGAAATGCTCTTTCTAGATACGTGAAATATGTTACACATGACAAGTTTCTTATCAACATCAAAACAAAAGCATCTAATCAGACCAAAAAAAATCATGACAATACCATGTCAGTAAATACGTATAAAATTAATTCATAAGTCTAATTACAGTTTTTAACAAAAAAGTTACTTTTCAACTGGGAGCAATAATGCACATACAATTTGTAACTGACAGAAAACAATGAGACAGGCAGTAAAACTTTCATAGGTTCAGTGAGAATGTTTGATGTGTGAAACCATGTTATTTGGTCCCTGCTTAACAGAGTATAGCAAGCTACCAGTTCCCTGTTTGTTGGTGGTGTGACAATCAAAGAAACTAAGAAGGCTAGGAAAGCATAGCAGACAGCAATGGTTTAACTGTATGTGATGAATGACTGTGGAAAAATATTAGTGATGACATATAAAACTGGGCAGAAAAAAAGAAAGAATCCAATTAATTTAACTCATGAAGTTTGAGGGAAAAGAATAATTTTGAAAAAGGCTGTAGGCTTTCAGCAGCTTCATTATCATCTTGATCATCCATGAAAGCATACATTCACATGCTGGAAAAACTGAGACAAAAGCTGATAGCTGCCATTAAATAGCGCAAATGTGTATGATTCTCACAAAAATAATTTAAAAATACAATATGATAGGAAAGAAAGACCTAAGACATGTATACACTTTTTTTCTTCCTTCCAGACTTAAGTTTCCTAGCTAAATGTTAATGGCGAGAATAATAGGAAATCCCATCACTTCTGGTTTTTGGGGATTTTTAAATTACTTGTGTATGTGTATTTTTTTTTCCTTATTAAAGATATCTCTTTATATTACTTGCAATTTTACCATGAATGAATAAAGACTGCAGTATAGTTCTTTGGCATCTTGACCCCAAGTATAGTTATGGTTTTTTGATACTTGTGCTGATAGTCTTTCATTGTCACGAGTAAGCTTTGTGTAGTAAAGAAACTATATTAACTTTATTTTTAAAACAAATAAGCAAACCAACAAATCAGAGAAGGTCATTTCCTTGAAGTTCAGACAGCAAGTTTATGAATTTATTTAATTTGGCTCCGAATCTTTCAAAATGCAGATCAAATTTTGATGTTTAACAATAGTAAAAGGTAACTACATAGGGTGTTTGTAAATGACCAAAGCAAAAAAAAAAAATCTGCTTCGCGAACATTTGAATAAATTAATACACACCTCACATATAATCTATATGAGTAAGTGTCTTCATATGTGCAATCCATCAAAGTTTTAAATAACAAAATGCATTAATAAAATTCATGAGTGCTCATTGACAATTTGCAACTGCACTCAGAGGCCAAATTCAAAGGATATATTGTTTCCATTGAATAATTTAATATATTCTCATTGTAACCTCTTTAAATACAATTTTATATTATGAATAGATTAGTGCTTTGCAACAAATTTTATTTCATTTCTTGTTTTTAACAGTCTGTAAATTCAAATTAATCAGTTTCATTTTGCAAAGCAATCAGAAAGACAAAAGCAAATAAGAAATTCCTATTTGTCACTAGCTCCTTATAAAAAAAAAAAGGTTTTTTATCCTGTCTCTAATAAAATTTCTTTTACTGGGACAAGCATTTACTTATTTAAGTGTTTCTATTTAAAAAAATAAAAAGGAACAAAAAAAGAAAAAAGAGAAGTTCCTTTATATTATTGCTTATACATGAAACAAACCTAATGTGCTTAGTCCTTTAATTAAAGTTTTATAGTTTGTTTGGTTTTGATTTTCAGTTTTTACTTTCTAATTTATAGAATAGTTCCATAAATTGTATTCTGTAACTGCTATGTACATAATAATAGAATTAGAATTATTAGTTTTCAAATGGAAGTAAGCAATCTGAAAACCCCAGCTCTAAGACAGAGAAACTACAGAATTTAATTTAGAAGATACACTCTTCTAAATTAAATTCTTAACTCGTCTAAATCGATTCTTAACTCGTCATTTTATTCTTTTTTACTATTGTGTTCCGCAGTTTCCTGATAAGTCACTATAATTTTGCTCAGCCCATTTGAAGGAGAGAAGAGCCAAAACCAATTTTACATGAATTTTTTCATTCTCTACTGCCCTTGTAAAATTCTGTAGTCACAGTAATATTACTATATCTTCATAACATATTAAACAACTTATTACAATGTTTCTCTTGAAGTAGATGCAGTAGTCATTCAAGGTTTTGGGGTTTTTTCTGTTTTTTTAGTAAAGAAGGTGAGACAGTTTGAAACTAGAACCTCAGGCTGTAACACTTCTCGAGTCTAAACCCATGATATGTGGGGTGGCAGCTACCTCCATCCATATATAAAAGTACAGTAATATATACCATCTCTGGTCAGAAAACAGTTTAAAGACACTTTTTGTGCTGTAGTTGACTTTATTAGACAGCCAAACATTTTCTGGAGTGGGGGAGGTAGTAAGGAAAAGACAATTATCTTGTCATTATTCATGAAACTTTCTGCACATTCTGCAGTGTGAGTCAGGCTGCAGGACAGAAAACGTGAATTAGAATAAGTTAAACCATAAAAGTGCAAAACAGGAGATGTAGCTTCTACTTTGTAAGGAAGATGCTCAAATGTTAAAGCCAATGAGTGAATACTGAAAAAAGAATATGGGGAATAAGGAAACAAAACTGTGCAATGAGAAAAAAAAACCAAAAAAAGACCAACAGACCAAAACTGTGACGTTAGCAATTAAAACAATGTATTGTCAGTAATGGAAATCACGGATCAGATGACTAGAACTGCAAAACTGAAAAAAATGTTTAGAGTTGAAGTAGACATAACAACAAAACCACCAAAAAAATTGGTAAGTTTGTTTCAAAGAAAGCTCCCATATGACTAAGTCACCCCTATACCCTCAGAGAGACTAATGAAGGTGTGCACTGGCTTTAAAAAGAAAAAAAGAAAAACAGGAAAGGCAGAGTCAGAGGCAAGTGCCTAGATGATTTTATGCCACTAAATGACATCCCTGAAAATTTTATACAAAGGCAATCTGACAAGAGTAGCAGACCAAGCAAGCTCTAAATCAGTTAACTTGAAATAAATTTTCTTGAAACTCACAGATTAAACACCAATATCCCACTTGGAGGAAAATGTATGGGAAAACCAGAAGTTCACCTACCTGTTTTGCAGTGCGCAAAATGGGAGTTGTTCAGATTGGTTCAGAAGGTTGTTCAGCTGTTCAGAATGAAGTGATGTTAGTGTTAGGAAAGTGATCTATAGGAATAAAAGACAGCCATCTCAAACATTATAAAAAATAAAAAAATCGCATGCCTTGAATATTTTCTCAGTTCTAATGCATAAGATGTGCAATGCAGGCAAGTTTTCTGTTTCAGGTGAAAAGGAGACAGCTGCAGGTAGAAACATCTATAAATTTTTTTGAGCAACATATAGAAATACCATTTCTGATGAAGAGTTTTTAAAAGTCACCACTGTGTCCAGAATAGCAAGGAAGCATTTGAGTCTTCGTAAATAAGGTGTGCACTCTCAACGAAAAGCAGCTAGTACACCAGAAAAGCCATTTAAGAGAACTAGGAAAGCATTTTAAAGAGAACTAGATTAGTTTTAGCAGGCAGTGGGAGCAATCAACATCAACACAGCAGAGAAAATATAAACCCAGGAAAATGACATAAGAGAGCAGAAAGATGTGGTCTCTGCCCTAAGCACCTCCACCAGCTTTGGCAGGATGAAATGTGCTAAGCTACAAAGATACACTAAAGTGAATGAGGCAGGTCTTTAATCCTGATATGATTCTTTTGTACTGCTGTAAAAGGATCAAAATCCAATCCAAACGGGCCAGAGAAGAAATGTCTGCTGGAACAGAGCCTCTGCTGGCATTTTCAATGGCTGCACACTGCCCACATGTGTAGTGTCTGTGTCTGAAGCACCAGATTCTCAGTGGATTCTCAAGAACCTCAAGATTTTAGAAATCTAAAGATTAGAGATTTCTAAAAGCAGAGCAGCTTCAGAGGTTCTCCTGCTTTGTGCAGTCACTGACCCTTTGGTAGCTTGTGGCCCCTAGAAAGTTCTGTTATTTGTGCTGAGCTAGCTTGGCCCCTTTCAACCTTCTGGTCATTTGCTGAGTGTAATTCACCCATATTCAAAGACTATGACCTGTTATTTTTGGTCATTATGAGATTTCCAATGACATTGAAGAGCAGTTTACACTGAATGAATAAAATGTGTGTGTGGGGGAGAAATTAAATGGTTTATGATGTATTTCCTCAGGCCATATATAGTCATTAATATTTGAGATATATTCATACTCAGTGAACAAAGAATGAATTTTAAAAAGAAAACCCAATCAAAACAAGTGATTGACATATATCTTAGCATTTGAATAATCTTTGAAAACTTAATCTGGAAATCTAACTCCCCCTTTCACTAAATATTCCTAATAATATCTGTTCGATGAAGTATATGCCTTCTGTCTCATACACTGTCTTTTGCACTTGTGGGTGAGGAACCTCATCAAGCAGCCAAGAAGCAGTGAAGTACTCAGTGTGTTCTTGATTCAGCTTATTCTGCTGCTGGGATTGGGTTATAGCTCACACAAATTTTAAATGCTAAAGAGGCTGCAATAGATATTATTCTACCTCTTCTAAAGCACAGAAGAAAAGTGGAGCTGAATCCAACTGTGATGAGGCTAAATTTCTGTTCAAGTTGAGAATTAGCTAATAGTGAACCAACAAAATAATTAGAGGCGTAGACTCACATTTCTAATCCTGAAGAAATAACATTTAGGAAGTGAAAATTATGTGAAAACATGTTTGACCTTAAGCCTATTGACATATCAAATTATGGAAAGAGTTTCATTTATATACAACACAGATTTTCTTTCAGGCATTCATAATGCAAAAAAACCAAAAGTTATAAGGTGAGAAAAACAGTGTATAATTTGAATTACAACAGAACATTTTCATGGAAATGATAATGTTTTTATTTTATAAAAGCATGGTACTTATGAAGTTTCTTTTCTAAGCTCTACATAAATATATGGAAAAACAGATGAGAAAAAAAGCAGCTTTTTTTTTAATAAAGATAATTAATCAATTAATTCAAGTCTGGAAATATTCACAAATAAGAATCTAATACTCCCAGAATTCTTCATGAAAGTTTAACTTCTTTTAATTGTATAGGATTGAAATAAATTGAAATATAGCAAAGGATATGAAGGTAACATATTTTGACTTCTTCCTTGTTTCCATTACTTCAGTATATGTGGTCCTTGCAACTAGATCCTAAACCAGTTCTAGTAACTTGTTGAAAGGTGAAAATCTATTCCACATTGTTCTGGGGACAATCTTGCAAATGTTTACAACAGTTTAATATATTTAACATATAAATGATTATATGTTAATAGTCAAAAGGCCAATCATGAAGCACTTGACCAACAGAGCTTGCTGCAATGCAATACATTTTGATTTGGAATGTTTTTATCTGCCTAGGTCTTTTTCCCTGGATAAAGAGCATCTCTTAAATGTGAAATTTGCCCATAGTCCCTACAGAAGGAAAAAAAAAAAAATTAAGCATATGTCAAAAAGCTGGGAGAGGGGGGATGCATGTGGAAGTGAAATGGCGCAGTAAGACTTGATTATAGAGCGTACAAACATTTAATAGATGAAATAAGTGTTAGCCCTTCAAGACAGCCAAAACTAGATGTGATGGTCAAGCTGTGACATACAGAAAAAATACATTCAGAAAGAATAGGAAGACAGAACGCTGGAGTAATATATTTTAAACAGGAGAGAAAGAGATTTTTAAAAAGATGGTATAGAGGATTTTGAGATTCACATTAATAAGCATAAATAAGTCAAAATCGTTTCAGATCTGGAAAGGGAGGTGATACTAACGACGTAGCTGCAGATGGCCTTACATATGACAGCTCCTTTACAAGATCCATTTTCACTGAATTTCCTGACAGCCATCTATCACTGAATCAGGCTTAGGTGACAGGAATTGAATAGATTTTCAGAACAAATCTCATTCTTTCAAGAAACCACAGGGTTGAGGCTGCTCTATATAAATTGGTCACTCATAGCTGCTGATAACTTACACTCCCCTTAAACCTTTAACAATTACAGACCTCTCTAGTGGACACCGTGTGTGCACTTTGATGATTATAACACAGCTTGGCACAATATTTCTGTGGAAAGCAGTGAAAGTTTTTTTGAACGTTTTAGGTGACAACCAAATGGAAGTGAGTCAATTAATGTGTAGCCCTTTGTGTTCAGCTTCCACATAGGTCTCATAGCTAAGAATAATCATTTCTGCCATTAAATGAACAGGCCAACTGCTGACCATCCTACATGCACTGACAATACAATTCCACCACTGGATAGTGATATGAATCTGCTATGACATGGTGTGCCTGATCTTACAAAGGGTTGTACCTGCAATTCAGCTTTGCTCTCAGCCTGCGGTTGACTGGCTGCCTTGAGGCTGAGTACAGTAATAACATAAGATAGTTTGATAATCCTGCCATGAGCATCAAGACGTTGCTTCAGTGGTGAAGTTTTCCAATTCCTCTGTTGAAAGCTCCTTGAAGACTCTCTTGCTGTACCACAACTAAATACATGAGTTTGGCATCCCTTTTGGGACTAAGTGGGTGATGGAGGACAGCTCTTCTCAAAGACTGGGAAAGAAACAGGCATGTGACTGTCCTATATAAAAGATGAGATGTTTTCCTTGAGAGTGATAAATGGGCAATTGCGATGGGGGTTAGTGCCAAAACACAAACTGTTCAGCATGCACTATGGGATATCCTGCAGACTGAGCAGTATAAATACCATGCAGCACTTTAGCCTGAGTGCCTTCCACTGAAGCATCTCTTGATATTTCAGGAGCTGGATGTATCTTTTGTTTCCTCATGCTTCTTCAATGTACTAATAATTAGTTCTTCAGTAGTCACCATTTTTCCTTCTTCAAGGTCCTTCAAACTCTTCTATTTCTAAAGTCTGGTTCCTTCTTCCCAAATGGTTCCTTTTTCCCATATTAATTTAGATGGGTCTTTCAGCCTCCAGATGTATCCTTTCAGCTCTCTTGTTCAACTAGACACATTTCACACATGTAGACTTTATCCTTTTCTCTACAACAGTGATTAAAGAATCATCTCCATTCTTCCTAAGTATACAACAGAAAAGTGTATTTTCCTGAACTATATTTTTTTGTTGTTCCAGCAGTTAGTGGAGGAGATGGTGACTGACTCACTCAGAGAAGTCTGCATGCAGTTTTGATTTGAAAGGGGTTGCAAGAACATTTCATGAGACCAAAGAAGTTAATCTGAAATTAAGAACTCACTGAATATGCAGGTATCAGAAAGATTGAAAAAAACCTGGTTTGCAAAATCAAGATTTATAAAAGTATGTACTTCTTTGTCGGTGGCTTCCTAATCCAGATGCTATATTTTCTTTGTGTAGCCTCCTGTGTATTCATTCACACCTGTAAATGGAGTAGCCAAGATAATATTAAACATTATTTCACATCCATTTTGAAACCATGTAGATGGTTACACTGTGGCATTAAAATGTTTACGTATGAATATTTGCATATTGCATAAAGATGTATTTGCTTGCCAAGTGATAAAAAACTGCTAAAGGCAAAACATTAGCATAGGGAAAGTGCTTTCATACCATATACTGAAAACACAACAGAATGTGGCATTTCCATTATGTCTAAACAGAGGATATTCTCAGGGCACTGATGCCACCTACGAGATTAGCAGAATATTAAGGCATGTGAAACTTATTGCAAGACTGTTAGCAGAGTTAATAGGAACTTGGAAAACTCTGTATTAACGAGTAAGGAATCAATAATTAAGGTGAAACCAGCACATTATTGATCACAGACCACTCTCTTCTATTAAACAATAAAATAATTTAAATTAATTAGATTAGTAAGTGAGAGAGTGCTGAAGACAAACCATATTGTTGGAGATTTTTACTTTATTACCGCATCTGCCCAAAGGTCACACTGCTCTTAACCTGCACACTCTCTGTGAAGTGTTGTGTTGTGAAAATCTATTTAAAAAATCTCTGTGACAATCAATATAAAAATACCTTGCTCAATATTTCAAACCTAGTAATTTAAACATTTTTATACCATTCTTTAAACAAGGATATTACCTTCCTCCTAGTAAGGTACTTGGGTTCCTTAAGAGTCTTTAGCCAGTATATCTATCACTAAGAATTATCCTCATGATGATGTTCTTAACTGCATATATTCATTATTTAATAAAGTAGCTATTTTTATGATGGAAATGATCTGGACATGACAAATAAATTATTCAGCATTATAAGGATATTGTCATTGGCACCAGGTGTGAGTCAAAATTTTTAAATTAGTCTGCTAGCATTTTTGACAGATCATGCATATGTTCTGTAAACTTTTTGCTTACTTTACTATTTTTACCAATTCATTAGTTTCTGTTACTAGTATGCCTTGTAGAATTGAGGAAACATTTAATAGCAATGATAATATTTAGCTGATTCCTTACTTACATTCCAATGTTCTGAAAAAAGAAGACATTAATTTTATAATTCAGGAATCAAGAATTAAATTAGAAGTTAAGAAATGTTCAAAAAGGGAACAGCAAATAAACCCCAAAAAACCTGTTAATTTTAATTGAAATATTCCCCTAAATAATTTTGCAAATATGGGTTATCCTTTATGTTAGAGATTATCCTCTATGTTACATTTTATGAATCAATTTTTGCAACTGAAAAACCCCAATTTTGTATTTATTTAGTGCAGTTAGATAAAGAGTAAAATCAGTAAAGGACAAAGAGGAGATTTGACCTCATTTTCCTACTCCTACTACAGTGGAACATAATCAAAGATGAAATTTAGAGTAGAATCACTGCATCAGTTGTACAGGACTTTCTGTTCTTGCTGGTCTGCTGCTCTGCCAATATTGCCATTGTGCACTGCATCTGAGAAAAACCTGGGGCAGGCTGCCTTATTTGCTAACTCTCCCTAGTGTAAACTGGCTGCTTAAAAACTTTATAAAAAGTACATTGGGACTTTTCTGTGTCCCAGGTGATTTGCCTTTGTCCCTGAGGCATAATTTCTATGTCTTGAAGTTTCTTGGAATTAAATGCCAGCAGTAAGAGTAAGGCAGTATGAGGTATTCCACAGAAATGCTTTTAGAGTCACATCTCAGATATGTATAGGGAAGTGTGGGGCACGCTATGAAAGGTTATGAAGGTGCTGGAGAGGTGCAAGATTTTCTGGGATTTTGGAGCATTGGTAACACTGGGATATTTGCTTTTGAAAATTGAAAAAGTTGATGCTACCAATCAGTAGATGGCCCTCCTGTCCACTGTGCCAGTTTCCTCTTGGAGGGAAAAAATCCCAGTGGAGATTGTGAGTGAACTAATATTCATGCAGCATGCATAAGGGAACTGCAGCCTTGACCAAAACTAGGAATAAGTCCTATTGACAGTATCGACACCTCCACAGATGGAACTGTGAATTTCTGAAAGAGGCAAAAAAAATGGGAGAGGAATCAAGAAATAGTGAAAAAATACTTGGGGAGCCAATAAGTGCACTGAGGAAAAGGGAAGGTAACTTTTCTAATTGTGTAACTGTCTTTCTTCTTGCCTACTTCATTGCCCCTCTTCTGCCTGTACTATTAAGAAACATGTCCATGACTATTGAAAAATGGCCAGCTGTATGACATAGAGATTCCTATGTAACACATTTATCATTCAGCTACTGTGACAGCTGTAGGAGTGTCTGTTCATTAGTATTTAAATCAGTTCATAAATATTTCACTCTAAAATCCGACTTAAATAAGCCTTACATCTGGTCATGGTAATGCTGTAGTTTAGCGTCTGTTGTAAGCCTTAATTCTAGCCTGATATAATGCTATTGTGTAGTTATACAATTTCATAAGGGCACTTATACAATAAAACAGGGATTTAATGGAGCACTTTATCTTTTTGCAATTTTTAGTTTCAGCTGACCATAGCAAGTGAAGCTAAAGGTTGTATAATATTGCACATCTCCCTCTGGCAGAATGACTCTTTTGCATAGAAAAGTTCTCCATTTTTAGAAAAGAATGTGATGTTTTGGAAAGTCATAGTGAAGATTTTCCCTAAGAAACAGGAATGTATAAAATACATTCCTCTCATTCTCTTCCAGTTTCTCTCTTCCATTTAATTTTTATTGTTTTAAGTGATGACTGTGAAGGTATCAGACTGATATGAGTAATGTCATTGTCAAAACACAGAGAATCTTAAGGACAAGCAGATACAAAGGAAATTTTAGGTCAGAACAAAAAGTCAAAAATTGAATATAAAAGGAGTTTCCCTTATATTTCCACATTACTCTGTGTTAACCAACACTAGAACCTATTCCACTGAAATACCCCAATCTCCATAATTTTCTCATTCTCTATGAACTTTGGGAAAATAATTAATGGGAGGGCTCTGAATTTGTCAAATGAAGATTAGGAAAAGAGAATAGCAGAAATGTCACCATTTTTCATTAGCAGTCATATATGTGCAACTAGCTAGTTTGAAAGAGCACAGTAGGAGAAAAACAGTGGCATAGAAAGGTCAGCAGCCATCTCACTTTACAGAGGACAAATTTCTGCAGAAGGCTGTCAAGTGTTTGCCTTTTAGCTCTGTCCATTATCACACATTATAGTATCCCCAGTCCAGTGATTCTCTCTAGGTATATCATACATGTTTGTTTTTGTGTAATATGAGGTACAAAGCAAGACACTAATTTAGTAAATTTAGTGCAATAAAACTAATACTGTGTGTATAATAATAATAATAATAATAGTAGTAATTGGTATTTAAATAACATATTCTATGTAAGAATCTTAGGTAATTTTAAAACATTAAGTCAATAAAATGTGACATTTTTGCAAAGAGACAAGAAAACAAAGCACAGAAAGGGGCAACCTGCCACCAATGTATGGAGATTTTCTGACATTGTACATCCAAAAGTTAAATGTCTAATATAAGCTCTACGTCTAGGATTCTTCTATAATCAAGACAGGGAAAGAAATCTTTTTAGCAGTGGGTTATGCCATCTATCCATTAGGTAGTTATTCCCTGGCAAGTCTTCCTTCAACATGTATAGCAAAAGCTATAGGCATTTTTAAGGTGAAAAAAGTTAAATTATATGAATCTTCAGTAGCTAAATGGCAAACTTTTAGATCTTTATTTCCATTTTCTTTTTCTCCAAGTGCTAAAGGAAGGTTAGCTGAACATGTTGTTTGCCAGGGCTTTTCACTGTCAGCCTCTACTGTACTATTACCTTAATTATAAAAATGCGATGCTATAAGCCAGCATCAGGTATTTATAAGTGGCTTTTGGAATGGTTGGGACAGATTTCAAATTGCTGGGAGTCAACCTCTGGTAAAATATTTTGAAATGATTTAAAATTATTATAGACTACATTTTTATGGTCTGATTTTTCAAAATTGCTAGATGTCCAATCTGCTGAAGTCTTCTGAAAACAGACTGCTTATTGTGATACTAAAAGTGGGAGATGAATTCCAGGGAAATTCTGGCTGAGAATATCGATGCTGAGTTCTTTTTAAAATACTAGAGATTTAGAATAATACAGGGGTTAATGTAGCTGAAAATATGCAGAGCCATGAACAACCAGTGTTTCCTACTTGTAAAACCACCCTTGTTGAAGCAGGAAATCTCTTGTGATTTTTCTTACTTTCAAATATAATCAACATGCCAAAGTTATCAATATCCTTTCCAGTATAATTCTATTTTGCTTACATACTGACATAGATTTGGTGCATAACCTTTCCAGCTGAACGGCTGGAACTTGGTGGTTTAATTGCCAGTTGCTCCATGGTTTAGCAGATATACTCAGCAGCTGTTGTTTTGTGTTGGACGTGGTTTGGAGAATTTGCAGATATTTCAGCTCTTCTTTGAAAGCCAAAACACTTTGACCCAGCTGCACTATGAAAGAGAGCTGGCAAAACTTCTCTTCAAGCAAATATACCCAATTCATTCAAACTCTGCTTACAGTATGTTTGAGAGCAGACGCTGAAACAGCAAAATTCATGAAGAGTAACAGACCAAGATCAAATAAACTATGAGTAGTAGTGGTTTTCTTAGTATTGCTCAAGAAGCTATGCTTTCTACCAAGACTTTGGCTACTTTTGATCTCTCTGCTGGAGCTATTCTCTTGAGAGTGAATTCTGATATTAAAGCTGTCTTGACAGATATCAGGAAGATGCTTTCCATATAAAGGAATTTTTTGAAAGTGAAAAGAAAATCACTGTGGAAGCACAACAGCTCCAGAAATTATGAGAGAAAGCAGGCCACTTGTCTGTTTATAGAAATATACCTGTACTTCACTTAGATTTAAACTTAGAAGTATTTAAGAACAGCCTAGTATACAGAGTGATAAACCTTACATAAGTAGTCTTCTGCACAGGAAACCTTTGTCACCTCTTTTGAAAACTCCAGATACAAACAAATTTCAAAAGCCATGTAGTATTTCTAAATGCATTGTATGATAATGTTTTGGCTACCGGAATACACTTCAGTTCCACAGCCAGTATTGAACATCTGTAGGTTCTAAAAGATTTAACAAAACTGAAACCATTTTTTTGCATTAGGCGCAGAATCTTACAAGGGATGTATAGATTTTAAAAGTTAATTTAGTGCATTACTTGCACCACTGAGGCCAATGACTGTTCCATTACTGACTCAGTAAGGATCCACCATCTGCTTGCTGAGCTGTTCCAGTGAAACATAATTAGAGGAATCTTACCATTACATGCGAGTCATGACAGATTACTTTATGCCCTGAACTACAGCATTCACAGGAAACTGAATGCCAGATTTACAAATTCCTGATGGGGTTCCTGTTGAGTCATGAGACCATAACCTGAGTAGTACATAGGTACATTAAGAGTTGGGTAATAAGCATCTTGATCTCCTATAAAAATAATTTGGTAGGAGTAGGGGGCTTCAGAATCGTAGTTGACCACACACTTGATACATTTTGAATACAACTAGAGAGTCATGAAAGGAAAATTTTAGCCTTGTGTAAATTCCAGTGACTCTGAATGGATTTGATGTTAGTTCTTGAAGGTACAGAGGGATGAAATATGTAGGGAAGTGGCAGCTCCAACTAGTGAACTCTTTTACCCACCTCTGCTGCTTGGCATGGATTAACCTTTGAGTTTGTCTCTCATACAGTGAACAGTTTAATTTTGCCTGTACTTCTGAACAAACCAAGCCCAGAGGGTAAAACTACAGTTTCAGTTAAGGCTGTGGCTTTTCTCCAAAGTTTACATAAAGTAGAAAACACACTAAAATGTAAGTTAGTAATATATACACTTAAAACCAAGGAATTCATAGATCTGAGGTCTTTCAAATATTTATTATATGCTGTTGCATAAAGTTCTAACATGAGTATCAATATTTTTCCTGGGAATAAAGGTGTAAAAAGATTAGTAAGAACTTGAAGTGCATTCACATTCATAGTGCAGAACTATTTAAGAACAGACTGCAAAGGATTTACATGAAGATGATGGATGTCAGAATAAAAAAGTATATCTAGTTTATTGCTATAAAAAATGACTAAAAAAGAATCTCTGCATGAAACTGCACTGACAAATCAAATGTTTTATTGTTTTTGAAAGGCATAAATTCCAAAATTTGAGGTTCAGGACCTTAGAGATGAAATCTGTTTCAACTCTGCTGCCAAATGTGTAATACAAGTCCCCAAGTTCAAGTGGGAGTTGTACAGAAATAATGTTGATGGTTTTTCTTCTTTCTGAGGGACAGATTACAGTAGCAATATTTCTTTTCATAAAAAATTGAGTGAAACCATGTCCCAGTAACATAATTCTGAATAGAACAAAAGAATCAAGTGAGAAAAATAAAAGAGTAAAACAAAAAGCAAGCATTCTAATAAAAAGGGGTATTTTGTGACCAGTTGCATGACTTAAGTTCATGAAGACTCTATAGTTTATGCTAATACTGTTAAAACATAGAATAAAATCTTATTTTCTCTACAGAGCAGGAACATAGATGCAAATATTTTATTAATAAGATACAACTCCACGAAACGATTCCCATACCTTTCCTTTAATTATTTTGAAGGATATGATTCTAGTGAGATTTCTTTAGTTTACAGAATCATTAAATAAGTGTCTGGGTTCCTGTTTGCCAGGAGGTTGTTCAACAGTGAATTTTCACTACGCAGGTTTTTAATCTTCCTGTGTAGTTGTAATACATGCAAACATTTTTCTACTTCATCTGCTATATGTTTCATTCGTCACATTAAAAAAGTATTATGCAGGTTTTGGCACTGAGAGTCTGAAGTAATTTATTTTGTCTGTTATGTGAAATGTCACATACATGGAGTGAAAATCTGGCCTCACTGAACTTAACAGAAGTAATTTCTATTGGCCTTCACAGTGGCAAGATTTTGTCCATAGCCATCAATAAAGATGTCAGTATTTACTAACAGTTATAAGACAGCTTATTTATTAATTTATTTATAATGACAAATAACTGAAGAATCTTTGGTAACTGTGAAAATTGTTGGCAAATGGTGACATTTTATTAGTGACTCCTACATTGATCATGTTAAAATACTACATACATTGACTCTTTACTTTAATGTTTTATCCTTCTCAGCAGTGACTGTGACAAAGTTTTGGTTGTGTTTTTCATTGGCATTTCAATTAAATAAGTGACAATGAATACTTATGCTGAATAATTTTAATGCCTGAAAAATCCCATTATATTATACTTTTTTATTTTAACATTTTTCCTTGATTATCATAATTTTTTTCTGCTACACAGTAATATTTTTCTATGGTCATTTTTGAAAGACTTATGAATGGTTTGAAAAATAGTAGATGACATGCATTGACCTGACAGTAGTTCAAGTACTTCAATTATGAATGTACATTAATATGTCATATTGCAATGACTAATTACATTGAAAAGTGTTGATTAATTATCCCATAAGAATTCCACACTGTAGTATTCTCACAAGGTGACATCTGCAAATGTAAGCCTGACAATTTGATAAGGAAAGTGGCTTGTAAATGGAACCTGTAGCACCAAATAGTTGCCCTGAACAAATCTGTGTGAACATGTTTTGAGTTTTCTGTATCCTCACAAGACTGAGATCCTTTCATTTTATCTTCTTAAATTTTGTTTTCTCATTCTTTTCAATGAAGCACCTTGTAAGCCTTCCAAACTCAGGAAATGCAATATCTGTTCCTCCTACTATCCCAGAAAACCTCACCCCACAACAAAGAAGTAGCTAACATTTCTGTTTCAGGAAAGAGAATAAACATACCATTGACTCTTGACTTGGTTATGTGTCAATTATGAGTTTACATCATTAAACTCAAAAACCTGATAAATAATCTCCCAGTGGTAGCAATTTCTAATCCAAAAGGCACCTTGTTGATCTCATCCCTCTTACTGTGTTCACTCTATCATAGGATACTTTCGCAGTCATTGTACTTTTGCTTTTAGATATTAATATTCAATACAGACCCGTTTTAAAAAATCTCAACTATTTTATCAGATTTGCAAAGACAGGACTTGTGAGTGTTCTTTTTTCCCCCAAATAAATGCAAATAAGTGGTAGTGTTATAATAGCATTTTAGCATAATATTCTAGTCTATGTGTACATTATGCAAAACCTCTATTGATTAAATAGAAATGTTTTGTGCAAATACATACATAAATAAAAACTCTAATGATTAATGTGCAATCACAACATAATATCAACACAACATCATAAAATCAACAAAATATGATAATATCTTAATAAAGTGTATTACAAGGAAAGCAATCAAGCTATTTAAAGAACAATAAAAAGGTTATATTTACTGAATTTGATTTTTTTTCTTGAAACTGGTTAGTTGTGTTATCATCTCAAGATGCCAGTGTTCATACCTTTTGTAAGGGAAAACTATTCTAAATCCCATAAAATCTGTTTGGTTATTTAGCAGATTAAATCATTCAAATTTCATACCAGTTAACATCCTTATATGATTGAAATTAAAACAAGTTTCTGTAGCTTTCCAAAGGTATTTAGAATAAAACCTTATCTTTAATATGAATTCAGGTGGGATGCAAAAATTCAAGATCAGGGGAAAGTGAATGAAGAAGGAAAGAAAAACACGGATCAGGGTTATAGATGTTCTGTCCTGGACATTGATGAAACAGTCATTACAGACAGAGATGGCATCCTGTGAAGAGATGAATTGCTGCTGCTGCTGCTACTTTGCTGAAGGTGCTTTGAAATGGAAATATTAACAGGCTTGAATGTCCTGACCAAGCAAGGTTGTGTGCAGAAATCAGAGCTGTACTTGGCAAATGATAAGAAAAATTGCAATCAAAGCTGAGTGGCAGAAGTGCAACATGCATTTCCACAAAAGAATTAGAATTAGGCAGTATGGTAAGGGTCTAGAAACAGAAATGTTCAAAGGCACAAATGAATTGTCTTTGTTAAAAAGAGTTCAAATCTAATCTTCACTAACACAGGAGTGCACATAAAAGGTATCTACTGGCATAATAAAATTTGGATTTACACCAGCATCTGCAGGGGCAATATTTGGGCCAACCTGCTTTTATTTGAAGGATATGCTATTAGACAGGGTGAAATCTTTCTGATAGTCACAGAGAAATGAATAGGGAAATAAAATGGGGGCAGTGCTGACAAAATTCTGTAATACAGTTGTGTGAAGCAGTTGTGACATCTCTTGAGCAGCTTTGTTAAATGTGCAGTGTCAGGGGTCTGTATCAGACGAGCCATCAATTATGTTGAGGTTCTGGAAATGAAAGAATCTCTAGTGGACTGTGGAGCTTTCTTTGGAGCTGTGGCATCCCAAAAGCCCATTTCTGAGCTACAGAGATGGAAACCTGGCTATCACATTAACTTTCTGTTCAGCTCATGAAAAAGCTGCCAAAAATGAGAAATTTGGGCCTTAATGAAGAGGTGTTTTTAGTGAAACCCTGCCTATAGTGCTTAAGCTCTGTTAAAACCTAAGAAAATTTTAATCTCCTTCAGTCACTAAGTAGCTGAAAACACTACAGGCTCTGCTTTAAAAGAAACCCCATATCTGAAGTAAAGGCAAGGTACATGTGGGGAAAACATCACCAGTTATTCTGGGGAAATCCTGTTGAATTTCAAATTGTGAAGTAGACAACGGTAAGGTGAAGGGGGCACCAGGTATAGTATGAGCCACCATTGGGAATACACTAGAAAAAGGCAAAGAGATTTAAGGCCAGATGGAAATTGAGTTTGTTCTAATAGGAAAGGGGTCTCTGAGCAGAAAAAAAAAAATTATTTCACCTTTGAAGAGACTGTAATTTTTGAATGTTTTATTCTACATGGCCACAAAATTTTGCTGAAAATTTTGTTCAGAATATAGAACAGTACTGTATGTTCATTCTGTGGGGATTTTGTTAAAAGAGCTATCTTCTAATAGATTAAAAAGAGTATTAATTATAAATACTGACAAAACAGACGTCACTTTGCTGAGCAGTTTGTCATGAGCATCATTTTGTTCATGATATAACCTGTTTACAGTAAGGTTACATCATGAGCAAATTTGGAATGTTTCTTGTTTCAATTAAAATCCATTTTGTTTTAAAATAAAAAATCTACCAGGCCTCATTGGTGTCCTACGATTCTTGTTTTCAATTCATTGGAAGTAACATTTGGTTTGGAATGTTTTGTTATCCACGTGCTAGTACTGTGTAACTGACCCGCAGAATGCAGCAGACATACTACTGTACCATAGTTTCCAGAGCAGATTTGAGCACTCTGGGAAACGCAGAATGAATACTAAGAGACTTAAAGCAATTAAGGCAAAGCCTTTGTATTCTTCCTCTCCTCTCCTCTCCTCTCCTCTCCTCTCCTCTCCTCTCCTCTCCTCTCCTCTCCTCTCCTCTCCTCTCCTCTCCTCTCCTCTATTTTCCTCTTTTCCAATGTCTCTGAAAGTTTCCGCTTCTTTGGCTGCCCAGAAGACATTTTCTCAAAGCCTGCAAGGTACAAAGGCAAGGGGACCAAAGGCACAGCCTGTTGAGGGCTATGTGCACACAAAATGTTATGTAGTAGTCTCCCACTTGCTCACCCCTTCCTTTTCCACTGTGAAACAAGCCAGGGCATGTGAGGATGGCACATCAGGGTGGCTGTCTGTGCCTTGTCTTTGTGTTGCTGTGAAGAACTCCTTTGTCTGGGCTGGGGCAGTGCAGATGAACAGGCAGATGGGAACAAGCCAAAGAATGGGGACTCCTCTGAGCCAGCCCTGCCAAAGCAGAGAATGAGCAGGGACAGGGAAGGGTCCTGGCTGAAATCCAGAGTTCAGAGGTTTGGTGGGTGTGTATGGCTGGGTCCCTGAAGGGTCTTGGAAGGGATTCAATTGAATAGACTTGTGGGGGGGGGGGTTCCTTCGCTCTCTTTTTCAATGGGGAGGGCGGAAGGTGAAGTCAATAAATTTTTATATTCAAGGTCATGGGTTAGAGATGCAGAGATTTAAGGTATCTAAGGATTTCAGGGAGGCCAGAAAAAGGAAGAGGTGAACTAAAAGAGGACCTCTCAAAAGCACCAGGTGTCCTGGTGCTACAGTGCATTAGCAGAAGTAGTATTTCCTTCTTACCAAAAGCAAATGCAAATGATGTTTCTGATATATCAGTCAAGATATAGCTGTTTGGCAGAGAAAAATGTCAACATACCTAAAGCTTCATAGATTTGTCTGAAGTGTATCTATGCAAAATAGAGATAAATGTTAACATTTTGAAGGGTTGTGACAGGTTTTAATATAAAAAATTACTTTGTCACTTTTTTATGCTTTAAATTTTTAAAATGTTTCTGCTAAAAGATAACTCTTTCAAGTATGGACAAAATAGGTATGCAAAATGGAAGAAAGGAGAGTGTGGAGTGAAACAGAAGCAGATAACAGACCTCAGCTATTTGCAGGGATCTTTGCTCTCCCTATTTCATCTTACAGTTACTTCTGCATCTTCTAAAATTTTTATTCACTGTGTTTGTTTTCAAACTACAACAACTTCTTTACCAGTACAAAAATATGACCAAGTGCAATACACACATTCAGTTCATTGTAGGTTTCAGAGATGTACCGCCACTCCTCACAGTAAAGAACAAGCTGGTAATTTTGTGACATGCGTCTTAGAAAATGCAAACTAACAATGTTCTTACTAGACAAATGGAATCTGAAATTGTATTGGTTTGAAAACAAACCAGTGGGAGATCACAAGTCAAGATTGAAATTAAAAATAAGTGAAATAATACAAGGAAAAAGCACTGACAAAGTCAGATACAACTTAACACCCTGTTAGGGTGGTAGTAGCAGTCCAACTGAAGTAGTCCAGTTGAAGCAGTGATCCTGTGAAGGTCTAGTCTCCAGCTGAAGATCCAGTGGTAGCTCTCATCCTCTGGGAACCCAGTAGACAGGGCTAGCTCAGGCAGTTCCAAGGCCAGGTTATATCCAGGTGGGAACACCTGGTTCTTCCCTCCTGGGCAGAGCATCCCACAATGGGATGAGATAAGTCCATGAGTCACACGGTGGGTCCCTGATGGCCCATTGCCTGTCATCCAGAGTGGGTCATTAGCAGGTGATAGCAGCTAACGGCCCACAGCTGGTGGTAATAGAATACTTAACTACATCTATATTGCAACCTAGGACAGAAATATTGTTTATTTTATAGTATAATATCTGAAAATATTGCTTAAAATTTTACTTTCATAACAAGAGTACTTAATTGTTGCATGGCCTCATTTACCACATGCTTCTTGGACACCTTGATCATAAGGGAAAGAAAGAAGATGGCTCTGCTCACCCTGGTTTGATTGAGATTTATTTAGTTCATGTAAAGATGCTTTCTGTAGTTTTTGTCTTGCCTTCTACATGTGTGGAATTTTTAGCTCCTTTCCCTCAACCTACTCAACAAAAGTAACACATGTCCCACAAGAGTAATTAAATCTCTCATTTAATTTTTGAATCACGGAACACTTTGGAATCTAACATACCAAATAAAATTTTTAGTTATCTCTAAGAAGCTTATAACTTCAAAAGACTAAACAAAATGAAACCTCCAAATCCAAGCCCTCAATAAACCTTAAGTTCACAAAAAAATTCCTGTCCCCAAACTACTTTCCATTTGGTCTTTGAATTGCTCCAAAAGTCTAAGTGTGCCCAGAAAGACAGAAATCAGGGAGTTGTCCTTCATTAAGTGATATTTTAAGTTCCTGTGGGTGTATGATCATGCATGTCTGTGTGCATCAGCACTAAGAGAATGCCCAAAATGGTCCCATCCAACTATTTTAACATTCATGATTGATTTTTTCCTAGCTTTTCAATGTGACAACCTCTGTCCTTTTCCATATTCAGGAAGACAAAAATAATTCTGATTAAATGCAGTTTCAATTTATACCACTCCAGACTACATGCATGTGAACCTATCCCACTTCAGGTCAGAATGTGAAACATACATTTTTCTGCATGAGTAACCTGGAGAAAAGTCAAACCTTATCATATCTGTCTACATAGACAAGTACAATTGGATGTTTGTATTCCATGTTGTTAAAGTGGAGACCTTAAAAACTTGCAAAGAAACTATATTTAACAAAGATCTTCTAAGGTTATTTACTAAACAAGTTTTGTTTCCTCATATTTCCTACTCAAAAAAGAAAGAGTGAGGTTATTCATTGAAAAGTTCCAGTTCTATATAGAGACATTTTCCTCTTAATAGCATAGAGGATTTTTATTTTTTACATACTAATTAATTGTGTGAAGGAAATAAGGGAAGAAAAGCTACTTGTGTACCCTTCATGTTTTGCATGTAGATCTTACTATATGTTTTGTTTACCTCTCTTTATTTTTATGTACATAGATATAGTTATTTAGGGTTATCAAAGAAAAGGGAAAACTGTGGTAAGTTTCTGTTATCCTGAATTATCCTGAATTATTTAATTTAGTCAGTGGGGCACTCATTCCAGGTGAAAACTCTCAATTGTAGTAAAAATGGTATTTTATATCGATATAAGATTTATCCCACCACATACTTTAATCCAGCACGTGAATAAAACAACCATGAATAAGACAACCTATTGTGAATGAATGGATGATACAATAATGAGGAAAAGTAAAAAAAAAAAAAAAGAAAAATCCTTTTTAAAGAGCAACATAATTATTATATCATATATATATATATATAAAGGAGAGATTAGAGCAATTTCAGACGTGAATCTGTTCTGGCATTACAGGAACAGTGGCGGCACCAAAGCTCTCCCGTGTGGAACTTCTTTTGTAATCTCATCATTTCTTTCTATGGTTAAGATTATTTGAAAGAAACTTTAAAACCTATCATGTCTTCCTAGAGGGATCGTATTATTTATATGGATAGTTAAATGAGAGGGAGAAATTTTGGAAGTAGCAAACCTGGTGTGAATTTCCAATAGGTCCCTTTTTTTTTTTTAAACTGAGAAGTAAAATATGAATGTTAATGTGCAATTCCCTGCTACTTGAACCACTCCCTTTTGTAGATGTCACTTCCAAAATATATGTGAAATTTTTTTTTCTTGAGATGCTGTAGATAAGGGTAAAAAAGAAAGGAGAAGAGGAAAAAGAATAATATAAGGTTTTAAAAAATTATGTAACATAACGATAAAATTCAAAACAAATGTAACATATTAAGTTAGATGATATGCCTAATAAGATTAATAATTAGTAAGAAATTGGTTCTCTCCCCTTATCTTTCCATTGCATTGGTAAGAACAGACAGGGAGCATTACATGGCACACAACTGGATTCCACTACAGACATTAGTTATGGACGCAAATTTTCACTGGGGGAATTGAAAGAGCTTTACTGACATGAGCATTGGTGCCACTATTTGACATTTAGAGAGGTGCAGGAGCACAAGGACAGAGTTCAGAGAGGGTACATTTAAACTTACTGTTATGTGTGAAATGACTTAAAGAGAGTGCAGCTCAGACTTGGTTCTTTGGGACAGGTATGGGGAATGATACTAGGTTTTTGCCTCTTTCATTATTATTTCTGGTTAAGATTTTCTCACCTACATCTTCCTCTTCCTTACTTCTTTAGTTATGACATATCCTTGACTGATGGTCAGTTAAAAGGCTTTTTTAATATACTTTTTGTATCCCAAATGCATTAATCCCAAGTGCATTACTGTGCAATATTGTCTTTAAAATCTTGATTGTCATCAGATAATCATACCACTCTGTCAATTACCCAAAAATGAAATAATTTTTCCTTACATGATTTTATAATCCATGCAACTACTGTGAATTAGAAAAGAAAATAAAGTACTTCAATAAAAAGTGATCAGTTAGGTTACAAATAATTTGGGCTATTCTGCTCTCTGACATCTGCTAATACTGGAAGTTATAGAAAGCCTAAATTGTCTGTACTTATTAGCTCCTGTGAAGACTTGTGAAATAAACAAATCCCAGTGACCAGTGGCAGTTTGTGAACAGATTAATCAGTATGTCCATTAAGACCTTTCCAGTCACACCTTTCCATCATTTAGTTTTTTCACACACATGCCATGGACAGGTCTGTACTTGCATATTGTCATGAGGTCGTGTAGAAGACCAATTACAGTGCCTTTGTCTTGTACCTAAAGAAAATTGTAGTCTATAACTAGGGGAGTCTTTTTATAGTACACGGAGAAGGACACCATAACAGACTAAATTCCTCTTTGAATTTCAATATATACCCCAAATTAGTGGAAAGGCAAAAAAAAATATTTGTAGCGCCTACATATAGTATATATAGTACATATAGTATAGTAGTGTTGCATAGAGCATGTACTTGGGAGAATCAAGATCAGAAAATATTCATGCAGCCAGTGATGAACTGAAAGGAGAAGAAAACTGAGCTACTCACCAGATTTTGCTATCCCTGTTTTGATTTTATTCTACCTTTACATATTTAGATTTTTTAAAAGTATGTTCTGATGAAGAACTTTGGTTTGGTTTGGCTTATACATAGTTCTGCTGTTTAAAACCTCTCTCTGATTTCTTCTTTACAGCCTGATCTGACCACATTCTTAGTCATCACCGTTTATGTTTGCAAATTTGATAAAATTCCCTAGTAGTTGAACCTGATTTTGAAGTCTGTGCAGCAGCAACAAAGGAGGAAGCAACCCATATTCAGAAAGATTGTTTTGTAAAAATGATGAAATTTCTATGGTTGTATGTAACCAATGGGATACAAACATGCTTTCTAGTCCTGGGTCTGTGACTTGTCTCCTTGTATATTTTAGATGCACGTCCTGCCCTGCACCATTTTGCATTTTTCTCACTAAGGAAAAATAGGTCCTCAAGGAAAGGAAAAAAGACAAGTTCCAGTCCTGTGCCAAATCTGAATGCTCAAAGGAGCAGCATTATGGAGTGTCCTGCAAAATACTTTGTGCAAAACTCATGGGAGGATCTTGTAATATTATTCTATTTTACCCTTAAATGTTTAGTACAGAAGATAAAAGTAAAATTGGCACTTAGTTGATGACTGCCCCTCTGTGTACATCAGTATACATGATCATGTAGATCACCAGTATTTGATAATCAGGTGATTCACAGCATTGTCATTGCAACCTTATATGAAAGAAAAGAGCTTTTCATTAGAGCTTTTCACACACTGCTGGGGGAAAAAAAGCTTTTATGTCACTGAGCTTTTTCTGTGTGTTATTTTTCTGTCAGCTTCTCAGCAATAAACCAAAGACTGAAGGTAAGCTTATAGACATCAGTGTTCTTAACACAATTTGGAAACACAAATCAATGAAAATCAGCTATAAGTTCAGAAGCATTTGAGATATTGAGGTAAACAGCATCACAAGAATATTACCAGTTTTCTCTGACAGTTAGTCTGAAAGATCAAACTATAAAAGCCTGGGATAGTCAGTTCCCAAAGTGATAGCAACCACTTCTGCACTGTACAACCACTTCTGCAATTTTCTCACCACTTGGTTTTCAATTACAGAACTACTACCGCCCTTCTGCCTCAATACAGGGCAACAAATTGCAGCATGCATCATGTCATCCAAATCAATTATGTCTGCTTCCACACTGATAGTCTTCTTTTTTTTTTTTTTTCACAGCAGTGAACTTTGTTCTTTAACCTTCTAGGTATCTCTCAATCGCACATGAGCTCTCAGAGCTGTCCCACTACACTAACACTTGAGTACTGTTGTGATGAACTCCTTTGGCACTTGTATGGCTGATTTCCATTGTTATAAACTGAACAAATGTACTGCTCCTAGCAGTTATACAAAACAACAAATTTGCAATTGTTTCTTCTTTGATTTGGAAGACAGGTTTTTTTAATGACACAAATAAATTTAAAATAAGCATCAGAGATAATGAAGTAACAGCTCAATCCCAAGAAATGCAATGATCTGCCAGTGAACAAGCTATGAAAACTTTTATCAAAATTTTGCAGAGGGAGGAAAGTGGATACACAACCTCTTCATAGGCAAGGCATGAAGCTGGTATGAAAACAGAGAAGAAATAATCAGTAATAACTGCACAGACTAAAACTTCTTTGCATCTAAAATGTCAATAATTGAAATATGCCAAAGGAGTCATAGGTTTAGTTCCTTTTATAAGCTGATAGTTTAACATGCATGTTTTACTCATGTTGGCTGGTCAATAACAATTCTTGAAGTGCCTGATTGTTGTATTGGCTTTTCTTTACTGGTATCATTCAGATGTTGTGCTTCATCAATCAAATGTGGGATATAAGAAATTACATTAGAATATAGTTGGAAAGATTCTGAAATATAAAATGGGGAATGCAATGTGCAGCTAACTAGATAGTCTGGAAAGGTGTTTACATCCCAGACTAGACAAATTTGCTATTTAAATTAGTAAAATGTGTTCAGCATGATTAATTAGTAAATTACTCTTGTCATATCACTTTTGGTGTATTATGTCTGTACAGTTCCAAACCACCCAAATCCCAGAATGTGTGCTTTATAACAACTCTAGATGACACTGATGGATGTAAATACCTTTATAAATGATGTTATACAGCAGCACTAGAATGTGCTCTTGAAGCTCCTTTAAACACAGTCCCTTACAGCATTGACATAATATCTCTGCTGAGTCTTAACCATAATGAAAGTAAAAATGACAATGTGCCAAAATAATATGTCACTGCCAAGTTAAACCTCACAGTAACAACTGGAAACACTAGAACTTTTAAAATATATACTGCAGTTCTTTTTGCTTTCTTTCTGTAGTTTCTTCATCATTTCTGTCTGGCATGTAGGGATATTTCTTTTTTAGCCCAGATGTCTTCTATTTCATACCTCATGTATACTGCTTCTCTGCAATATTAATTCCTACAAAATTTAATTCTTTCCTTCCTTCCTTCCTTCCTTCCTTCCTTCCTTCCTTCCTTCCTTCCTTCCTTCCTTCCTTCCTTCCTTCCTTCCTTCCTTCCTTCCTTCCTTCTTGTTCTCTCCGTCCTTTCACCCATCTTGCAGTTTTCACATGCAAACTAATAATCTGTGTCCTTATGGCTGCTCACCTTCACATATGGCCCCTCATTAAGGATATTCAGTACTGCTGCAGTGCTCTACAATTGCAGTTCAGAAGACAGGGCCTTTCATTTTGTAGAATGTGCATCCTTAAATCATATAAACCTCAAGATTTTCAGGTCAGTTTGCAAAGGTACAAATACATGCCATCTTGTGAAAGTCAACACAAGGATATAGAAAAGGCTAGTGGTGTAATCCGTTTGTAACATGCTAATTTCAAGGCTAGTAAATTTATTTGAATTTGTTTTTTTTCTTTTGTATCAACTGTGTTGCTGGGTTTAGTCCACATGGAATTCCAACATTGTCCACCGAGAAAACTAGGAATTAGCATCTCAGTTGATATATCAAAGTACATCTTTCATTACAAAAGTTGAAAAATTGAAGGTAATAGACAGAAAAAAAGTAAATTAGAAGAGAATAATAAAGCTTGGAAACACTTGATTACTGTTGGCATTTTGTTAACTCATAGCAGTAGTGTGAGAGACATACTACAGTTATAAGGAAATGCTGATGTTTCTATGGCTAAGTCACCATGCTATTTATGTTCTAGTCCATCCACACTTTAGACAACAGAAACTTGGATGCCATTTTCGTGGATGCCTTAACTCATGTAATATTGTACCTTTTTATGTCACTTTTCTTTTTATGCTCCTTTCTGATGGTCTAAACTGCATCAATGCAATATTTCTTACATTGAGGTTACTACTGAAAGTCCTGCACCATAAAGATTACACTACTCAGACCCACACTGAGTTATTAATCTGCATACTGATTTGGTTAATGTTCAAGACGTACGTTCTACAAAGGGTGACAAGTCAAAGACAAGAAATTTTATTGACAGTCCCAAATTATTTAGGATAATTAAAATAAAAATTGGATAATACTAAGTGGCAAATGGAGGCTCTAGGCTTATGGACTTGGATCAAAACAAGATGTTCTCAGTCAAAGCTTTGATAGCTTGAGTTCTTATGGATGTCTGAAGACAGGCAATCAAAGAGGAAATTATCAAATAACCTATTTTGTTTTGGGTTTTTGTTGTGCTTGTCTGTTGTGTTTTTTTGAGGAAAAATCTTGTATTTAACACTCCTCTTTTGGACAAAAATTTAGGGGATTGTGAAAGAAAACTCTGTAGTCTGATAGGTAAAGATGTATTTTTAAAACAGTTACATTTGTGGTATTATATTTTATAATAATACTAAGATTTTTTAGATATAACTGCAGCTTTAAAGCATCATTTAAATAAAGTTCTCCTGATCTACTGATTTAGCCATACAATTGCATACAAGTCCAAAAGACTTGCAGTTTAACACAATGCAAAAAAGATCTGCAGACCCACAAACTATGTTCACAATTAATTTTGCTGCCCTCAATATTTTGCTGCTCCAGTTGGCAACTTATTCTGCTTTTATGGCAGAGTCAGCCCTGTTTGCATGCTTATGAGTGGTCTATTATTAGTCCATTTCCTTAAGGAAAATAGTTACTTGTTTGAAATTAATCTTTAAACCAGCTGACCAAAAGCTACAATATTTGCATTCTTGCAAATCTGATACACAAAGGCACATTAATTCTACTTTTTTACCAGCTGGCCAGATTTTTTGCACTTTTATTTTTTTTTTAAGTGCACATTCTAATGTTATTCTTTGCTTACCTTTCCTATTTATTGTACAGGTTTATAAATATGTTCTTTGGGAAGCTAGGGGAAACGCATTTCAAGAGAATGGGCTGTTTTTCCTTTTGTTCTTCAGCAACTTGTTTAATAAATCACTTTCTTCATACATAGACAAAAAAAAGTTTTAATACTTCAGAAATCTGCTTCTCTGATTCCTCTGATTCTGACACTCATTATTGTGTGCTGAAAGTCTTTATTTCATTAGTGATAGCAGATAATAACAATTTTTTCATTCTTATCCACAAGCTTGAAACTTTCACTGATAAGATACTTCAAATCCATCTCTTAATCTGGCCTGTCTCTCCTGTAAATAATAGACCAAATAACTAAAAATGTTCAGGTAAACCATATTTTATACCTTCTACAAAGACATTGTTTGAGAAAAATAGATGCATATTTCAATATTTTCCTGCATTCTCACTCTTATTTTGTATTGTCTCATATTTCCGATATGCAATTAATTTTGACACGATGAGTTCGTGAATCTACCTAGAACCCCAGTGAAATGGGAAAAAATTATAATGAATAATTGTGCTGCTATATATATTTAAAAAAAATATTAGTAGACTTCAGAGTGAGATTTCTAACTTGTGATAAAGACTATCAGAATAATTTTTTTTTTAAAGGATAAACAAGTTTAATATCGATTTTATGGCTTCTGTAACAACAACACACTTTGAGGATTAGATTAAAAAAATATTTAAAGGTAGCAATGACAACATCTGGAAGACAATAGAGGAAATGAACTGGTGGCAGAATCCTCTGAAGAACTGGGCATAAGAGTAAAATATTTCGAAGGTAGACATAAATTATATATATAGTCCTTGTCCAAAAAAAAAAATCAATCTTTTGAGATTTCTGCATTTCAGAATAGAGATAATATTTCCAAACAGCCTCTGAGGTCCCCGGTACAGGAACTGAATTGGAATTGTCCTGGCTGAGCAGGTAGCTTCACAGTATCCAGTCAGGCCCTTGGCTTGAACATTCAGAAACCAAAAGGTTAGGACAACCTTTGAATTGGTTGTGAATTTACTGTGAATTTATAATAAGTGAATTTATTGTCAGGCAGCTTCAGCTTCTGTCAATTAGAATAGGCACGGTGAGTAATACCAGCTGTGGATAAGCGCCAGCTGTTGCCAGGCTTCTTCTCTTTGGTTTAATTTTCAAGAGTCTTGGTTTGATAAATCTGTCTTTAACATTGAGCAAGCGTTACTATCACTTGTTCAAAACTTCTTGCATGGATTTATTTATTAGCCCCTCTGACTCTGTTGAACATACAGAGCTAGGAAGTGACTATTTATGGAAAGTTTCGTGATCAGATTCCATGTTAAATTCCTTCCGGCTACTGTTCAGCCAAAGACATGAGCCTGAATTGTGGTAGAGACTTCATTTTCATTCAGTTTATTGATTTATTTATTCTTTGTGACATAGAGGCTATGCTTTCAGAGAGAATAAGGTCTAATGTGATCTCTAACAACATGAGAAGAATTAGTATTCCTTTTTTCATATGGAATTTTGTCATATGTACAGGTTTCTGTGGGGGCTTTAGATGTGTTCTGCACATGGCTTAACATCTCTGAAGAGATTGTTTCTTCTCACTGTGGTATTTCCACTGGCTCTCAGGGTTACTCAAAATTCTTTAATACCTTTAGAAAATGTTCTTCTGTTGTGTGAGTTCTGTTGCACACCTCAAAAAAAAGCAAAAACCACCCACTGAAATTAAATATCTTCTGAGCAACTAATTATCATTAATAAAAGAAGTTTAGTTATTTTTTACATTTGCGCTAGCATTTGCCCATCAGAAAGTAGCAGGAGTAGTAGGAATAGAAAGAGTGAGTGACAGCTTCCAAGATTTTCTTTGATACCAAGATAATTGTTACAAATGGAACACTAGCATTTATTTTAGTTTCTTAGGAGCTGTAATGGTTTCCTGATTTATCTTCAAAACTAAAAGAAAAGTCCATTTCTGTTGCTGCCACATTTTTCTCTTTGAGAGCTTGGCACATTAACACTCCCTAAACTAAATTCTACCCTTGGCCAGATTTCTGTGGCTGCCCCAACACCTAGATTTACTGCCATGTCAGTAGAAATATGGGTGGTTTCTCTTATGGGAAAACTAAGCAGTAAACATTATTTTTAAAACCAGTATGTGATACTCTTTCTTCCGAAACAATGACGCAGTGATATCACTTTGTCCATATTTTTAATTGTGATAACATTCTCTCATCAATATTTATCTCATAACTATCAAATCATATAACAGAATTATCAAAGAGAAATGCAGGATCCAGGTGTATAAGACCTATTTCTCTTGAAAATTCTGGCCTAAAGTGGAAAGGATTTTAGAGAACATAGCATTGCGATTGTTTAGCTTAACACATGTAATTTGGAGAAATACAGTATGTAACTGTTTCAGTACAAAATCTCACACAGTGATGGCTTTTAATAAGTCTGAAGGGAAAGCCTTCTCTTTTTTCCCTGCATATGTTTCATTTGCTTCTTTACAAAACTTGCAAGACAATGTGCATGATTTTTATAGAATTTGAGAAGCAGCTTGAAAATAATTTATTGCAAGCCCAATGCTATACCTAGTCACTGAAAATAACAAGGCTCTCTTTAACCTTAAGAATTAAATGACATTTGCAAGTATATGGCTGAAGGACTCTTATTAGGCTCTCTCCTGAAACTTTTTCCTAAATCTGATAGAAAACATATTTGATATTCATCTACTTTTATCCACCTCTACCATTACTATGTACTACTTTAAAATGTATTTTCAAATATCTTCTTTGTAATGATGTAATATGTATCAATAAAACATTTGAACTCTATTTTTTTAAAAAAAATCTTAATTCACCCGTCACAATTTTTCAGTTTGTGTTCTGGTAATTACCCATTACATCATGCCCCAAAATGTTATTTTACTAAAGAGATTTAATTCTTTCTTTATCAACAGCAAGAGATGTTTACATTGCAGAAGCTAAAATAGAGGGAAAACATCAGTAGACACTGTGAAAAAAAACCGAAGGCAGATTGAATGTTTTCATCTAGTAAGGTTTTTCCCTTTCTTTTCCTTTTTGTTTTTGTAGTCATGTCACTTATTCCTTCTATTGGTAGGTCTCATACTTTAAAACAGAAAATAAATTTTGGGTAATCAAGAGAGATGAAATTTAAGGATTCTTATAGTCCAAATATAATGCAAAGCTTGAAACCAGATTTGAACATTCTTTTTTTTTTTTTTTAATGAATGGTGCATTTGTTAAAAATTTAGTTTTGATCTTCCAAACACAGTAATGAATAGTTTCAGCTGTGAAGACAACGAAATCAATAAACACAATCCTTAAGGCTAGCCTCATCAAGCTGTCAAGGTATGAAATGGCATTTATTATCCCAGTGATTATGAATGTGAAAGACTTGGGGTCCTTCTTTTCTTCACATATGGCAATCAGTTTCATCCTGAATATAGCAGCTACACTGGAAGAATACAGCTTAACCTCCTGTCTCTATACCTATAAGGATTGTTCTGTCAAAAGTCCTTCAGAAGCCAAATTATAGAGTGGCAGTGTGTATGAGGCAGATTTCTACACTGACTTGTTTTCTTCATGGAAGAAAACATAAGGTCTCATAATTTCTTTGAAGGAATATGTAACAGGTACATTCTTTAGTTCTTTCCTCCCTCCAAATTCATGCACTTCTGGATGCAGGCTTCATCTCTGGTTAAGGAAAAGTCTGGTGGAATTGCTTGTTAAAATATTAGACTCTTGGTTAGTTACCAGGAAAGAAAATGTAGTAGACTCTTGTGATCAATGGTTATGTTAACCACAAACAGAAAAAATATCCATGGTTGCAAGCTAAACCAGATCTTTCTTTTTAAAACACAATCTAATTAAACCAAGTGTGTATGGGGAACTCAAGGTTTATAGCAGAATATACAAAACATCTGATAAAAATGAAACCACGAAACAGCCAAAGCCATCAGGTTATTTCAGATAGCCAGAAGGAAAAGCAGGAGTTGTGTTTGCAAGGGTATTAGTGAGTGCAAGAATGTAAACCACTTGACTTTCAGAAGACAGGGTAATGACAAATTCTGGGAAACTTGGGGGGAAAGAATCCAAACAGAGAAATGCAAGGCTGAAAATGCAGTACTGGAGTAGTATTTGTGTAGCATCTGAGAATGCAATTTGAGGCAGTTGTCTGAGCAGAATGAAATGCAAACACTAGTCATAACATATAGAACATTTAATTTTACATTTTATCCAATCTTCTAAATCATAATTGTTAGTAGAAGAAATGTGAACACCCATTTCCCTGGACTTAGCAAAAACATTTATGACTATGGGTCAATATTGCAACATTAGTTTGAATTTTTAGACCCCTAAACACACTTTTAACAAGAGTATTGAAAAAAATGAAAATTATAAATGATAACTTCCTTTCCTGCCCCACAGTACTTTCGGCCCAAGAAGAAATAAACTTCTATCACTTTAACATCTACCACCATGTTGCAGAAACCATTTTCATGAATAAAACCTTCAAAAATCTATTCAGAATATCTTTAACATCACAGTAGCAGAAAGAATTATTAACATGGATAATATTTTGTTTTCATGTGATTCTGAAAAGAACCCATTTTTAAAAAATCTAAACAAAATTTAAATGTGGAAAACAATTTTGGTTTTGATCTCTTCCTCAATTCTTCCTTGTCGATCTAATTATATGTTTTATATATCGTCTGTTTTTCCTGCTTTACTCTTTTTGTGCTTTTTCTCATGGTTATTTATGTCAACAAGAGTCTGATAACTTCTGTGTTTCAGTTAATTTTTGAACCTAAGAAACTTATATGGATATGAAATAAAATCAGATTAATTTATGTACTTACTACTAGCCCAGATAAAAAGTGTTTTTTTAAAATATCTGGTTATCAGCTGTTACAGCAATAGTTCTACACCTTCAGAGAGAATTTCACAGAGTTAATTCTGAACCTGACCTTGTATAAGCTTGCATGAAAAGTCACATACAAATTACTTAAGGAAAATCCCACAATATGAGTAGGGGAAACAGTAAATATAAATTAACCTACTTCCAGTGATTTCAGTGAAGCTGAAATTTATACGAGGGATCTGACCTAGAGTTGTAACATGGTCACATACTTATCACTGTGGAGTCATCAACTATCTCTCCTTTTGCATTAGAGCAGTTCCTGTGAAACAATTCAAAAATAGCTTCATGAAGAGGGAAATCTATCTATTACTCCTATCATAAACTCATGGGAAGATTTGTGATACACAAGGTCTTTATTTATTGTGTAAAATATAAATATATGCATTTTGTGTATTTGTATCATCAAATTACCTGGTAGAGTTTGTTTTAATTACTTCAAATCATGCAGATGTTGCTTTGCTAAGGCTTTTAAACAGCTTGCCTACACTTATTGGGAATTACAGAACCACTTTAATATAAAGGAATGCACACCAAAGTGAAAGGGTCAGAGCTACTAAAATTTTACTTTGGAATTTAAATCCATAAGCAAGCCTTTGTGTCATGTAACTGGAACACGTAAAACAGACACACACCACGCACACATGCACACAGATCCAAACAAAACAAATTAATTGCATCTAAACATTTTGCAGGATAACCCCTTATTTGCTACACAGCTATATTGGCATTAATGTAAAATTACCTAGAAATCTCTGAACAAAGCTGCCTGCATAACACAAGATTGCCATTGGTTGAATCCGATCTGAAAACACAGCCCAAGTGTAAGAGGTATCGACTACCTCTACCCACATTTAATGAATGGGTTAATAGACTTAAAACCAAACATATATAGGTTAATTTTGTTATACTACTGCTGGTAATGTTCAGCTTTTTATAACAAAAATATAAATGAGTGAATATCACTCTTATGCAAGGAAACGTAGAGAGCACATAAGTGAGTCTCCAAAAGTATGCAGAAGGTTGAGCCCAGAACGGAGCCATTGGGGCCAGGCCACCACATGGGACCTGATATCTGGAGCAGCAGTACTGGCTGGAGCAAGGGTGCCCTCTCTGAGCTGGTGTAGAGGGGCAGGGACCTTGTTCTCTGAGAAGCTGTGGTCTGAATCCTACAGATTAGAAACTGCAGAACAGCAATTGCAATTGCCCACTGAGCACAGCCTGCTTAGCGAATGGATTTAAGATAATATCTCCCTGGGTGGTGTGGCTCTGGTCTTGTGTCTGCCCCACCTCAATTCCCCTGAAGCAAGAACAAATGGAAAATACTGATGCTGTCACCATATTAATTAGCTATATTTGCGCTACTGCCACAGGAGTTTTCAAACACAAATCACTAACTTTTCATTTGCTGGTATGGAAAAATACGTGGCATGCAATTGTGGTAAAGATCTTGTTAGTAAAAGCCACAGTAGGCATTGTCTCTTGCTGTCAGTAGGTTTTGGGACCCCTGCTTTTTAAGATGCCCACTAGTTATAAATTGGGTTCTGCTGACTCCAGCTTCCCAATTCTTATTTTTCTGATTTCTTCATATTGTTGAATGATTTATTTCCAGCTAGGGCAACAAATTCTCTTTCTTCCAGAGGTGTCATAAATGTCTTGCTATACATTCACTTGTTAGGCTGGTGACATGTGGCAATATTTATTCTACCTTTTGATACTTCTATTTGTCACCTAACTTCTTCACACTTCCTTTCAAATCTGAAAGTTTATTGAACTTTTGCTCACTGTACGTCATATTCCAGAGAGGGTAGATGACAATTCTGTAAGGTTGAGCATGGAGGCTGGCAGTGTAAGGGTGTGGGGGCTGGTGGACAAACACAATTTTATTGTGAATGCATTGCATGTGAAGAGCTGTCATATAAGAACTTTTTTTTCTGTTCTTTACATGAAGAGTATCTGATATCAGTCTCCTGTACAGGAGTTTCCTGTGTGAGAAGTTTTTTTGCAGGGGAGGTAAATTGCTTAGGGTTTCTGGAAAGTGCCTGAACTTTCTTAATGTTAGGATGTTAAGCTTAATGAAAACATTAAATATTTTATGTGGGTTGAAAATCTTGGGTATTTCTTGAGTCTTCTGTTCTGGTGAAAGGGGATGTCTGCCTACAGAAGGGGTGGTAGTAGGAGAGATCCAAAGTCTCTTGGATCAGTGACAGCTGAAAGAGAGCTGGAGTCTGTTGTGGTGTCCTTCCCTCCCCTGACCCCGCCCCCCTGACCCCTCCTGACTGGATGTGAGTCAGGACCACCTCCCATCCCCAGAGACAAAAACCCCAGCAGGATCCAGAACGGGTCTCTTTGGTTTCGGCCCCGAATGGAACTCACATCCTCCCCTGCCTTCCCTTTCCCCTCCTCAGTCCCCCAACCCCTCCCTTGTTCTCCATAATAAAAACACCATGGAGACCTGGAACGAGACAGCTGCCTTTTTAAACCTGCGACACTTCTGCGAGAACCAGGTCTGATCAGCCTCACAGCTCGTGGCCACGGAAAGCCTCTCTTGCATGTTCCAGCTTTTGGGCAGCCCTCCCCCCACAGTAGGAGGGGGCTGCCCAAGGGTTCTGCACTGCTGCAGGAATCTATCTGGGAAAACTTGAGTTTTTCTTCTTGCCCATCAGCAAAAGAATTGTGGAAATGCTTTTCAGGATGCACTAGGGAGCTCATGTCTCACAGTAACTGCAAGGTACCTGACCTCTTTTTAGGTTGATGTGAGTCAGGGAAGTGAGAGGACAGTGAAAGACAACTTTGGGCCAGCGCTGTGCTTGCTCAGTGTCGGTGGTCCCTTGCTCATTTCTGCTGCAGCGTCTTCTGGTCTCACTGAAACCATATTGCCTCTCTTCCTGTGGAGGCTCGATTAAAAACACATTCAGAAAAAACTAAGTTTTCTTCACTAGCAGACAGAAAGTGGCTTGATGCTCTAAAAAAGGCAAAACTGAAATTAAATTCCTTCTTCTTCCCCTATTTTTCTTGTTTGTATAGTGCAATACATGGATTCAGGGGGAAGATATCAAATAGAGTTTGATAGTTTGCCTAATGAATTATTAATGTTTTTATGGAGTGATGCTTAGGCACTGCTCACGATGTAACTATCTTTACATTGATTGATGCAATGAGGCCTTCAGCCAAATTTTACTTGTAGACACTAACATAATACAAATAATAAATATTGCTGTTAATATTCCACTCTGTAGTATCAGAATTATAGAATTACATACATAAATTCACATTCAAGTGTGACGATGTGAAAAGCATGTTCAACATACATCCAATCTCTGAATTTTAGAAATATAAGAGAGATGTTAAATTAATAAAATTTGAAATGGTACAATGTTATAAAATAATTTAAATTAGGATTAATTTCTCTTGAAAGCATTTGGATCTGGAGCAGAATAACTGAAACCAGTCGTACTTAGAAAAGGCTGAAAAAGAGATGACTTTCTATGTTTAAATATAAGAAATAAAAGAATTTTATTGAAAAAGTTTACACAATTTTGACAAAAAACCCATGGAGATGCATTTCCTGTGGCACAGTCTTTGCTGACGAGAGAGGCACATGAGAGCAGTGGACATTGAAACTGGATGGTGGCGAGACATGGGACTGCACAGGGGCACTGTGGGAGAAGGGGAAGGACAAAAGACACGGGGCAGATCTAGAAGGAATAGAGAACAAGTCCCAGTTTTTCATGTTCGGGTTCTTTCATCAAGTTTGCCTACTGGTATGTGGTACTAGATAAAAAAGTACGTGGTAGAAATAAAGAGAGAAGCAGATATGTGAAGGCTTTGTTATTGAAGGCAATGCAGGAGTGAAGGTTTGGAGAGAAGGTATTTCTCTTAACCTTTTCATACTCTTGAAAAGAATAAAAGGAAACTTTCTTTGTGAGAAGACCTTAAAGTCAAATGACATGGGATAAACTGCAGAACTTCTTGGATCAGAAGTTGTTTTCTTTGTTGTAAAGAATGTTCAAGAAAAGCTATGTAAGATGCTCCTAATTAAAATTTGAAAAAGAGATGTTTTTCTTATGTACCTTAAATGTGCTTATCCTAGAGAATTCTGTCCTTGATTGTGGGAGTTCATCTGCCACTATAGTGTAAGGTAATAGAAAATAATTATGAGTTTACTCATATTTTTAATGTGTTTCTTCTATCAGCTGCAAGTCAGTGAAAGGCAATGAAGTCAGGGTGGTGGAAGTTTGTTAACAGAATCAAAGGTTATACTGTTCCAGGTGTTTTAAGTGCCATTCATGCCGGAAAGAGAAAGACAGCCCTCACTATGTGAAACTGGGAGTTTTAAAGGTGATTCTTTACTATTCCATGCAAAGCTGCAACTGAGTGAAAATCAGAAATAGAATATGTCTTGTGATTATTATTATACCAATATTATTTTTTCTTTTCTTTTTTTTTGGGGGGGGTAGTGGGTTGGGGAAAGCGTGGTCTTGTTTTTTCTTACTTTCTTTTCTTGTAATGAAGAAATTTTCTTTTGGATATATAAGGCTGTCAGATTGGTTACTGTCTCCTGATTCATATTACTGTGAACACATTTTTCTGAAGAAAGTATAATTTGAAAGAGTATTGAAGTTGCATACTGTAACAAGAAAATCAAAATTTTTCTATATCATTTATCTCCAAGATGATTAACAATTCATTTTCTTTACTAAGATCTTTAGCTAAATGTGATAAAAGACAAAGTAGGATGTTGTACTTAGCTCCTAGTAAATTTCTATTCAAATAATAAATATATTGACAACTATAATAGCAATAAACTTTTCAGAGTAAGGATTGTATGGAGGCAAGCTGTGAGGAAAAAAAAATGGATTACTTCTGCAGACATATTTTTACTCCTCAGCCAATAAAATTGTGGGAGAAAGGTAAGGTAGTGGTGTACAAAGGCCCAAAACAAAGCTGATAGGTTTCTCTAAGTCCTACCGAAAATTAGAGTCCAAGTCATGTAGCAATGTGGGTTTTTAGGATTCCATGTGCTCCCTTTGTTTCCCTGCTCTGTATACTATTAGTTGATTTTGAAATATGCTCTGCTGTACCTGAAAACCTATTGGTGTGTTCCCCCTGTCAATTCTCCCCCTCCATCTCCCGGGACTGGCTCCAGGGGAGAAAAATCCCGCTCCTTCTCTTCCCCTTATAAGCTCGTGTCTGCGTCAGAGAGAGGTCTTCCATCTCTGCACTGCTAGCACCTGCTACTTGCCCTGTCTCCTTTCCCCCTTCTCCTTCCCTGCACCCCTTTCCCCCATACCCCAAATAAACCTCCCTGACAGAACAGAGATGGAGTTCCAGTTCGTTCTTTCGTCTCACTACGTTTCCTGCTAGAATTTCTGTGGCTGGGAGACTCGCGCCACGCCGCGGGACCCCGGGGGCCGTCTGCTCCAGATCCAGTGGAATTACATAGACCAGGGACTTCACCCCGGGTGGGAGCCAGCCTGTGCCACCCTCCCGGAGCCTGCAGTAACAAAGACATGAGACAAAGAACCTGTCTTTGTCTTAACAAACGCGGAAACATTTAAAATCCATTTCTCTGGATTCTGGACCAGCAGCCAGTGCCTGAGGAAAGACTTCAGAGGGCCAGCAGCTGGGGAATCAGCAGGCTACTCTGGGGCCAGCATTCCTCTTTCCCTGAGCTGTCCCTCTCAGCGTAGATCTGGGCCTCAGGGGGCAGGAAAGAGGCAAATAAAAGGAGTCTCTTTTGGATACTGGACTAAGAAAAAAGAAGGTGATCTTTAGATTGATGAAATACTTCCTGGGTTGTCTGCCTTCAGTGTTTAGGTAGAAAAACTCTTTTCATTCTTAGTTTGATATTAACTTCATCAAAAACATATTTCACTAACAGAATCAATTTTCCCAGCTAAGGAAGACAATCCATTAGATCAAAAATACTTAAGTTTCTTGGGACAGGAAGCGATGAAACTGGTGTTAGCAGCAAAGCATATTGTGTGTTCATATGGCTGTTGAATCAATATGCAATAAATAATGGAGATGCTCATAGATATAAAAATAGCCAAGAGGAATTGATATAGGACCAAAAGGAATTAAAACAAGACTTAAAACTGAGCCAGGAGACTCCACAAAATGATTTAAAGCAACATCTGGAAACTTTCCAGAAAGAATTGACAATGAACTATTGTTAGAAATAATACCTTTGTCTGAGTACAAACTCAAAACTACGGAACTCTGTCTAGTTTGATAAAATGGAGGGAAGACATGAAGTGACTGCCCTAGATCAACAGGTTTTCCAGGAATAGAGGAGGCTGGGAAACGTGTATAATTTGAAATTTCTTTACAGAAATAGGCACTCAGGGGGTTGAACAATTAAACAATAGCCTTGAGAAGGATATTATAAGGACTGTAGAAGACAACTGTCTGAGTGAGTGATTGGGCCAGCAGAGATTGTGACTGAGGCATGGTGTTTGCAAGTTTTCCATTTTGTTTTTACTCATAAAGGCCTGGAGGGTAGAGGTTGGATTGGCTCAGCTCAGATAACACAACCCTCCTCCCCTGTATCTTTGTGGGAAAACTCCCTGGGAAGCTTATTTGGCACAGTTCAACATCCTGGTCCAAATGAATGGTTGGGGAGATGAACAGATGAACACCATATGGTCGGAGGCATGGAGCAGTTGTGGGAGGCACTGTTTGCTCTGAACCCATAGGCACATTTCTGTGTTAGCGGCTGGCTGCCTTGTCTGCCCCCCTCATCAATTCCTTGTAAACACAGCTCTTAAGCACATTTGAATAATTTTGGCTAGCTGGAGGAGTAACTAAAATCCTAAAAATACTGGCTATTTGAATTGTTTGCATGAGGTGCATTGCAGCCAAGCAGCTGTGCTCCAGTTCAAATTTATGGTTCTGATCCTAAGCCCAGTGAAACACCTTTCCTGCCTGCTGCGATGCCCACTTTTCCTCCTCTTTACCAATTATGAGATCGGAGCAGGTGTAGTGTCTCACTCCATATTGCTGAACTTGGTTAAACATTTCCTCAAGCTACAACTGTCTCTCTGCACAGGTGCTGTGCAAATGCTTAATGCTGCAAGCTAATGTAAAGGCTCTGCTCTTCCTTCAGCAGTATGCTGTAGTTTAAAGGGTCAATCCCAAAGAGAATAAGAAATTTCTTCCCTGGAATTTTTTTCTTTAGCCAGTGCTCAGAATGCTTCCAACATCTTTAGCTGACCCCAGGATGATGAATGAGGTCATCTTGCTTAAGTCTATGTTACTTTACATTATGTTTCTGCACCTCAATAACCACACTTAAAGGAGAATCTCATTCTCATAATAGAAAAAAATGAAATGCCTTTCTGATATGGCTTGCACCATTTCAGGTCACCCTGTTCTCTCTGCTGTTTATTGAACGGCATTAGCATCACCTTCAGAGGAAGTTGGTCACCTTTACTTTACGTGAAGGTACAAAGTGGTGAAGTGAAAAGGGTGGGTGAATCAAAAGCAAAAATTGCAATTAGTTTAAGTGCTGCCCTTAGAGCATTCCAGTCAAAACTGAAAATTGAAAGGAAGAAATAAGGGGGAGGAGGAGTTTTAAATCAAACAATACATTTTAATTTACATTTCAGTGCCTATGAAAAAGACAAAGAACCTGGGATATGACTACTGTGAAACTGTCTTATCTAATATACCTTTTTATATAGAAATAGTTGTATGTAAGCAGCCTGCATGATTGAAATACATGCTGGAATTTTTTTCTTCCAGAAATATTTGATCTCTCTCCCCAAATGGAAATTATTAATTAATAAAACTGTGATTATTTTTAACATGAAATTTGTCTGTAATAAAAAAGTGGAGAATTATGTCCTGTCTGTTGCTTTTCCTATTAAGTGACAATACTACTTAGGAAGATGTCTAATGAGATCCTTGCATCCTTCCTTAAGAAAATGCTTATTTTGAGATGTTGTTCTTTTTCAAAAATACCACTGCTTTTAAAGTCCTCATTTGAAAAACAGAAAAAAAAAGCCCTTTTCATTTATATGGATCATTACTTTCCAAGTCTCTTCTGACTGTTTAAATACACTTCAAGATATAACTTGATGCTTTTAAGAGGGAATATGTTTGTGAAAGCCATTATGACTCTTATTTTCTTGAAAAAATCTTCTTTTTCCTATTAATATGCATTTAATTTTTTCTTAATTGTTCGTTGCAGCACCTCTACTGTTTTTAAATCTGTGAAAACATTTTCTTGTTACAAGATTTGTGTATAACAATATTTGTCATGTTATTTGTACTTGGACTAATGTGTGAAATTTTCTTTCAGAGAAAATGTATGTAACAACGATTGATTCATGTGACAAAGGCAGTATGCAAAGAAGGACCAAAGGCTCGGGATCCAGGTAAGATAATTCAGTCTACAAGAAGCAGGCAAATATGTATTTTTACACACATCTGCATTAACATAGCAGATTGCTATCACTGGGATGTCTCTAGAGCTTCCTCACATTTTTTCTTCTTTCCATGTGTCTGTTTCTATGACTGGCAGCATCTCAGCAATTCTGTGAGACGTGCATACTCCTTGATATTTGATAAAACCATTTGCATCGCAACGACCTCCAAAAAGATGAGAAGGTCAGCCCCTTTCTGGAGCAAAGAAAATTTATACACAGATATTTTAGGGTTTTTTAAAATTTATTTTTTTAAGATATACAGAAGACTGTTTAAATACTGAATTGACTACCAAGAAGAACCTCTGGGAGTTGATTGGTAATCATGTTTCCACATGAAGTTGATAATCGAGTATTTGAATACACTATTGAAAAGTATGAAAGAACAAATGAAATGGGCATTCAAAGAGGAAGAAAACACAGTGTATAATCAGAAGAATAAATTTTTTACTTATGCTCTTGAATTGTTTTATTTAAGTATTCAGCTGCAGGATCATGTCATGCATAAAATAACAAGAGGGATTCTATATTGTCAACCTGCTGGTCCATGCTGAATGAAATGCAAATATAAAAAATATCAAATGCATTATGACTGATTTGAACTGGATTTATAATATTTTTACAGATATTTAACAGTACAAAAAATATTAACCTGTACCATTCTTTCTTGGTACTAATGTCACTTCAAGAATCATAGAATATCCTGAGTCAAAAGGATCACTAGAGTCCAGCGTCTGGTCCTGCACAGGACAGCCCCCAGAATCACACCATCTGCCTGAGAACATTGTACAAAAGCTCGTTGAACTCTTGCAAGCTTGGTGCCACGGCCACTTTTGGGGCACTCCTGGGGACCCTGTTCCAGGACTTAGCCACCCTCTTGGTAAAGAACCTTTTCCTTATATCCAACATAAACCTCCCCTGACACAACTTCAGGCTGTTCCCTTGGGTCCTGTCTCTGGTCACCAGAGAGAAGAGATCTGTGCCTGCTCCTTCTCTTCCCCTCATGAGGAAGTTGCAGACTACAATGAGGTCTCCCCTCAGTCTCCTCTTCTTCAGGCTGAGCAAATTGACTGACCTCAGCGGCTCCTCATACAGCTTCCCATCTTCATAGCTCTCCTTTGGATATTCTCTAATAGCCTTAGATCATTTTTATATTGTGGCACCCAAAACTGCACACAGGACTCAAGGTGAGGCTTCCCCAGTGCAGAGCAGAGCAGGACAATTCCCTCCCTTGCCTGGCTGGCAGTGCTGTGCCTGATGGATCCAGGACACAGTTGGCACTTTTGGCTGCCAGGGCACACCATGGACTCATATTCAGCTTGTCATTGACCAAGACCACCAGATCCCTTTCCACAGTGCTGCTCTCCAGTCTCCCATTCCCCAGCCTGTATGTACATCCAAGGTTGTCCTGTCCCAGGTGGACAGATGAAAACTCTGTAGTTATGTAGAAAAGAAAAAAAAGGAACAACAAGGAAAGGTGTTTTCCCCTTTGACATTACACAACCAATATTTGAGAGCAGCAGTTCTAAATAAACCACAAATGCTGGTCACCCAAGATTAAGATCTAGATTTTTATTTATGGGCATTGATAAGCAAGCTGTCCCTGAAAAGAAACATTTACACAAATTTTATATCCTCTGAATTTTCTCTACAATGTATAAAGGTACCTTATGAGAACATGGTGACAATTTCTCTCACATACAAGTAAAGCAAAACTCATTAAGCAAATTTTGTCTGCCAAATAGAAGGAGAGTCATGACAGTTTCTTTGAGCTCATAAATCTGAAATGTTAAAGAATAAAGGAATTATTTAAGATAACTATTTTTAAAAGGCAATATGCCAGAATTTTGCAATGAGGGAAATTTATTTTATTTTTACTAGTAAGAAAGGCTTTCAGTGAATTGTGTAAACACACTTCTTTTCCAGCTCTTGCTGGTTCTAGAATGTCTTTTTGTCCAGTTCTGAGTTCCTCAGTGCAAGAAATACAAGGAGCTAGTGCTGAGCGTTCACCAAAGATGATCAGGAGTCTGGAGTAACTCTCTTATGAAGAGAGCTGTGGTAGCTGGGCCTGTTTAGTCTAGAGAAGAGAAGATTGAACAGGAATCTCATTAATGCATATAAATATCTCAACGGCAGTGGGGGAGGAAGAGAATGTTTCCAGACTCTGTTGTGTGGTGCCCAGTGACAGGACACAGAGCAATGGCCACAAACTAAAACACAAGAATTTTCACCACAACATGAGAAAGAACTTCTTTACATTGAGGGTAGCAGATCACTGGAACATGCAGCCCAGAGAGGTCTTGGAGTTTCTCCTCTCTGGAGACATTCCAAACCAATCTGAATATATTTCTGTGTAACCTGCTCTAGGTGACCCTGCCTTTGCAGGGGGGTTGGACTAGATGATCTCCAGAGATCCTTCCAACTCTAACAATTCCGTGGTTCTGAGTCAGTAGTTTGCTCTTGAAGGTAATTCATGAAGCAGCTTTTTGTAGGAATTTCTAGTTGTGCTATGCAATAATGGATTACTTAACTCTTTTGAAAATAAAGAAAAATGTGTCTATATTTCTTCAAAACCTTCTTGTAACCTTTGGTTTAGTACCATGATAGAAAAAAACAAAATTCAGTCACATTAAAAACTGTTAGAAATATTATTGCTTGAGAGATTAAAAAAATATAGTATACGCTAATTTGGGATAAATTGCATGATGTAAAAAAAATTCAGTATCAAATGGTGTTTTGCGAGACCTTTTTTCACACCCACTCCACCTCTATACCTTCCTCTTATTTGTAGTAATCCTACGTAAGATTCAGCTTTATACATACTTAACTGACTGGATTATAGACTTTCTAATGATTACTGGCACCAGTTTCCAATTTAGGATGAAATTTCAGAGTGCAGAAATATGAGCAGGGCAAGCAGTTAAATTAAGAGTCTGTTTTCCTGTACTTAAACTAGTAACATGTTTTTGAGTTGTTCAAAGCTTACAGGTAAGCTTTCCCCTAGCATAGTTCTGTGCTAAATAAACATTTACAGAGGCCATATTATACCTTCAGTAGTTGATCCACTGGCATGAAAAGACAACCTGATTCTAAGAGACGTCTGAATTGCAAACTGCTAAATATGACAAAACATTTAATCATTTCCAGGAAATGCAGACTCCAATCCACATATCACACAGTTTCATTATGTACATGAAGATTTTCGAAGACAAAAATCTAAACTTTCATAGTGAGATTTCAGATTTTTTTCTTTTGGTATCTATATTAGCAATAGCATTATATGTTGAATGAAACCCTGCATTCCAAATAAAAATAGAATGTTTTGCTTTTCCTCTCTCTGTAAGCAGTAATTGTTATGCAGACTATGTCAGCCACCAAATGTGACCACAGGTCTCCCTGAATGATTTCTCCTAACCTTTATTTCTAGCAACAGATTATCAAGTGGATTCTTTGACCATCTTACATTTTAGACAGCCTTATACTGTGAAGGTCAATAAAGCCTTCAACAATTTCACCAGTACAAAAGAAATCCTGAAGAAGTCCAATGGTGAGTATAATTGAACAAACAGAAACTGCTTTTCTCAATCTCGATCTTCAGGTTCAGAGTTGATGGATTCTCTTCCTGTTCCAGCTGACATCTGCCTGATGAAGAACCTTTCAGTTGAAAGAGACGTTTGCCTCTCTTTATCTACCTGGTCAAGATTGTTTTCACTTTCGCATTCGTTGTTATCTGTGTCTAACTTGGCCAGGGACTTACAGAGAATTTGTTGTCTATATCACCCCAGGAAATTCTTGTGTTGTCCCCTCTTTGTCTTATTGCTTCTTTTAATTACTGCTACTCTTGAAACTGGCTGATTATTTTCTATAAAACAGTTAAATAATTTTTCTTACTGAATTGTTTATAAAACTGCTAGACAAAAATTGAGACAGGGATTCTTTTTTAATATAACAAAATGAATTTAAAAGTATTCAGGAAAGTCAAAGATATCTGGGTGCCATTTGAGTTTGATAATTACGTTCATATATTGATATATACTGCACGTTCCCATTACAGATGTAGACATATGTAGGACCCAGAAGTCTGAAATAATTCCAGCAAGGAACCACTGCTATTAACACACTGATGATATTGAGTTCTAGCCATACAATCACCTTCATTACTGTTTTTTATTCCAATTAAGTCAATTATGTTATTATTTTATTTTCTGGAAAAAATTTCAAAATTCTTCTTTACTACATAATGACCTGTCAAACTTCATCTTATTTTGACACTGCCAAATTTCACCTTTTTGACACAAAGCTAAGTTTCTAACTGATAGTTCTCTGATAGCTTTGACATTTATGGTAATCTAACCACATTTAAATCAGATTTTGCTTTATGGACACATGAATAATTAGTAATATACAGCTCTCTTTGAAGACTATGCTGAGAGTACAGTACACATAGGAATGAGAGGGGAAAATGGAAAATGGAAGAAATAATTGATTCATTTTTAAGTGAAATAACACTATAATTGTAAATTTGAGATAAGGTTACGACGGGTAAACAAACATGATAATGTATGTGGTGAGAATACTTACCTTGAGATTCTGCAACACATGTATGACTGTCACAGTGCAGCACAGGGTCTGTTTGAAGATATAACTTGTTTAAGTCAGGCTTCAGAAGATCTTGTAAGAGCACTGGAATTAGCTTGTCAGCAGTCTTTTCTGGTGCACAAGGAAACCCAACATGCTTCAGTTTGATTACCCTGAAGCATGTTGAGTTTCCCAAAGGATATAACAGCACCTGTGGGTTCCTTTGATTTGAAGGATACTATGGACGTATCTAAATACTTCTTAATAAGGTTACTCCTATCAAAAAAAAGAATCAGCAGTGTAGTTGTAATTAGTATCTTGTTTCTTTCAGCTTATTTTAAAACTATTGTTATATTATATATAATAATGATAGTTATTTCTATTTTATTTGCATGTGTTTTGATCTTACAACATGGCCTGTTGTTTTTGTAAACTGATATTTTCTCCATTTGGACCACACTATTTTTCTAAACAAGCTCATAATAATTTTCTCATTGTGCCTTTCCATCAAGTACTTGAATTAATTAATCCCTCTCCCTTTCTAGGGTTTTAGCAAACTTTTTCCCAAGTCTGTCACTTTTTTATGTTTCATAACTTTCATTATGTTTTAACATAATCAAGTATAGTCAGAAGGGATTTAAACTTTCTCTGAATATCACTTCTTCAGCTTGAAGGAAATTATTTTGCTCCCATGGACAGTTTCAAGGGTTTGCTACAACTGTTGCTGGGCAGATCTCTTGATTCTTATTAATTTGCAGAAATAATTTTCATTTCTATTTCCATGACGCATTTAAAAGGTGAATCTTCTAAAAGACATATGCTAAGATGCCATGAGGAGCTCGTGCTTTTTGTAATAGATGTGTGATGAGGAATATGACAGAAATACATTGTTCAGTGTATTATACTGTAGGTAAGCTCAACAGAAGAGAAGTCTATTTTGGATTCTGTTAAAAAGCAATTATATTTTTTTGTCTGACATTCATGTTGTTCTAGGAATTCAGGCCTTTTATTAGTCTGTTCTAGACTTTTTCACGTTCAGTTTTAAGCTCAAATAAAAGTTTCCACCCATATGCTTCGGAGCAGATTAGGCGGGATATTGCAACAGGTATAAAGTGTTTTGGAGGTGAAGATGTTTGAATTGTGGAGGGTGAGAGACACTGTTCAAATTCATTGGCTGCAGGAGAGTCAGGGATTATCTATACCTCACCATGCTCACAATCTTTCCTCTTCTGAATATTTTTAGTATATGGCATGTGACTGTACCATGCATAATAAATAGGCACTGAATGACAACTGCAAAGGTGGATTTAGAAACTTAGGAGTGTAAATAATAAGAATTATCAGAGCATTCAAGAACTGTGTATTCACATACAAAAGATACTTATCTTTTATACTTGAGATACAAATCTAGGTTAGTTTCATGACTTAGACCATATTATAGAAAAGTAGAGAGCATAATATTTTTACTTACCACTCTTATATATGTTTGTCAATTTGAACAGTTGTAGCAAGGATTTTCAACAAGGGGAAAGAAGGAACGAAAGGAGAAATCATATTTCATTGTCTCAATATGAATAAAAGGAAAGTCTTACCAACATTTAGAAACATTTGCCAAATTCTGCTTTAGTAGGAGAAATCGAAGCTTCTTTGCATAAGCTGCCCCCTTAGTCTGTATGAGAAAACTGGGTTGAAAATGAGAAAAATAAAACCCCTTCAAAATTTAACATGTGTTTCAGTATATCTTCAGCATTTTATCTAAGCAGTTAAGACTAACCAAAGAGTTAGAGGAGAAGCAAATTAAATCAGAGTTGAAGAATCTATTTCCCCCACACACTGTAAGACTGTAAGCGCTTAAGGATCCAATGCCTCCTACTACAAGATTTTGTGTTCAACCACTTATGCCTCCTACTATAGGATTTTGTGTTCAGCCACTTAAGACTTTGCCAAGCTAAGCAGTCAGATTGAAATTTCTTATGCTGAGTCTGTTGCAAAGTGAAATTATTTGGATTTTGCCAGCCAAGGTGGTTTAGTACTTTCCAAGAATGACACCAATAAAAAAAACTGTTGACTGGCCAACGCTAAATAAAAAAAAAGTAAATTCATGCTTTGAACTTGAAAATTGGCAAACTATTGCAGTATGTGCTTTTTCTGTCACAGTGAAATCTGTTGGAAGTTGTCTATGACCTACATGATTAAAAAGAAAAGTATAGTTCCCAGAAATTTGAATTTCTGTGAAAAGATAGGAATCTTTTACAGTTTCCAGAGGAATTCTTTTTTTATGCTAAGCTTCCCTTAGACTGATTCTAGAAGAGGCACCAGGCTCAATGCTGAACAGCACTGGTTATTTCCTGAGTGGGTGAGGAACCTGCGTAGAAACAGCTGAATGAGACTCTCAGAAGCATAAGGGATGCAGACACTGGGGTAACAGGAAATGGGCATTGGTAAGAGACAGCAACTGGAGTAACAGACTGGTCTGCAGAAACAGAGCAATCAGGCACGAGGGAAGAGAAGTAGAGTCTACAGAAATGGAAAGGGAGGACTTGTGAACATGGAAACAGGAAAGTGTTAACAGGCAGGACTGGAGAAAGGAGTTGATGTTCTGCTGGTGCTGGACATGGGAGGAACATCTTTGTCCAGGCTCTAAAAATGCATAAGTAGAAAGCATATCATAGTAGAAAGATGCAGAAGTCAGCAAAGGTGGATAAAAGAGACAGTGATATTGTAATTGGAAGGAATAGAGTGAAAAGGCATTCCTTTGGCAGGGGCAGGGTTTTGGCAGGGGCTTGAAACTAGACAATCTTTTAAGTGCCTTCTAACTCAAACCATTTTATAATTCTACGGTTCTATGAAGATTAGCACTTGCTTTCCTTACAAGAGTGGAAGAAAACTGTTTCTGAATCCTAACTTTGCTTGTCAGTCAGAACTATTATGAAAATCTTTGCCAAAATACCCTCTTTCTTTATGTACAGTACACTGGTGAAGATAACAGAGATAATCAATTACTTCTGTCTGCTCAAAGGATGGGCAAGAATGACTAAAATAATTTATTCCACATTTTGTCTCTGAACATAGTCAGTAGAAGTTAGGAAAGAGTCTAGAAACATGAAAACATACAAAAATTTGGTTACCACTGCAGGGAAATGAGATAGGTTTTTAGATTTTAGGAATCTATTGGTTAAGAAAAACCTAAGCTAGAGATTGCAGCTGGGCTCATTATTGTAACTGATTTCTGGTAGATTCTGCTGTGATAAAAGTGAGAGCTAACATAATGGAACAAAATGATTTTTCATTTCATGTCTTTCCCATTTTCTGAGAACTCTATAGCTGCACATATATATAAATGTAAGCCTCAGTGGTGCAGCAGCTGCAATTTAAACATAACATGGAATGTGCACTGGAAAATCAGGGTCTAATGGCTGGGCATTGAGATATGCTTTTCTGGCTACAAAATGTCCCTACAAGTCACTGCTGCATCTGTCAAATGGACATATTAATACTTATGTCAGCAGACCACTCTGAGCGTAAATTCAATTGAATAATCCTTGTGAATTCTAGTAATAGTTTTCTGATTGGAACAGAAAAGTTCCTGTAGAAATTAATAAATCTGTCTTCTGAGTTTCAATTGACTCCATTAAGTAAGAACTAGAGATAATGCAAAAAGCTAAAAGAAACAAAGGATATCATTGAATTATATTAAATGACAGCTATTCATCCTGTGTATGAAAAGAATACTATGTGATCAGGAGGCTAAAGAGTGTACAGTGATGAATATGATCATGTAAGGTTTTATGTAATTCTGGCATTGCCTAACTTCTAAACACATATCCCTGGAACCCCCAAAATCTTCCACTGCAGTTTATCTGTCTTTGTGTATTTTATTTGATATATCGTATAGCCTATCTAAATAATAAGATTTATGCAGGAAAGGCAAAAATTTTAAGAAAAAATCCTGTTGTTTCTTGGAATTTTTAATAAAATATGCTTTATATAACATAAACCCTTTAATTCTTCAAATGTGTACAATGCCGAAAAGTCAGATGTATTCCCTTTCAAATACTACATAAATGCTGAAAGGAAGGACCAGCTTTTTACTGATTGCTTTTGTATCCACATGCAGTTCAGCGAGAAGCAATCAAACAAGTTGCTTTTTATCTGTTTTTGTTGTATGAAGTGTGAGGAGAGGTCAGGAGAAAATTATTTAGGTTCATTTTAAAGAATTGCCTTCTTTCATCTCATCTTTGTGGTTATAAATTGAATTTGTATTTCCTGTTTATGCACAGCTTTCTTGGAAGGTCAGGGCAGGCACATTATATTAACTAGAGCTATGCAAAAGATTGATTTTTTTGGTTTGATGACCCAACAGTGAATAAATACATGTAGTGGATCCAAGGAAACAAAACAGTTGATGGTATTGCTCTTTTTAACAATTTAAATTAAATTGGAAAACATATACAAGTAAATTGCATTTTCAAAATGAAGTCTTTCCCCCATTGTAATATTATAACCCTTTAAGAAAGGATAGGTTTTATTTGAGTTTGGCACTGGAATTTATTGGCTGTGGAGTCCTTTACAGTTTAGAAGGAAGTCTCTGTTTCTGTCCTCATGGAAATCTAGGTTTCTTGTAGCAGTTATATTTTTACAATAACTTTACCTATGACAGAGCACACTTTGCCTTTATAGCTGTGTATCAGACACAATTCAGTACGTTATTTAGATATGGTTTGATCCAAAATTCATGCAATAAAATATTTCTGTCTTTTTCAACACACAGTGTATCAGTGTTCAGTTTTACATAATTTCTCTTAAATACAGCAGGATCTGGGTTTCCAGGCTCTACCTTTCTTTAAAAATATGTCATGAGAAAGATGCGCTACTTTCAAAAAGTGAAGTGTGAGTAACTGTTTGAAATCACTTATGTCTCAAACAGCTGCTTTAACGCATATCAAAAAGTTGCATAATTCTTTTGCTCTTATCAGAGACCAATTATGCAAAATTGCAGGAAAAAGGAAGATTTATTTTTGGAATTGAGGGGATGAGTCACATGCAAAATTTGTTTTGAACCTAACTGAGGAGCAGCTCCAAACTGTACAGATTGCAGTAGATAAAATAAGCGCCTTAAAAGGACTTATGTATAAAAGCTGAAAGTATGAAAAATATAGTTTTTTTGAGTCTTGATTTTTCAGTTGTATTGTCTTTAAAATTCTTTTTGCCTCAGGAAGCATATTTTTTGACTGACTGAAAAGTGTGAGCATGATGCTTTTCTTGCTGGTTTATATTTCAGAAGGCAATAAAATCCTGTCTAAAATTGCAGCATATAATCCATATTTTGCCAATGTTGTTACAGAGCTTAATTTTTATCATAATGAACAGGAATCAAAGCAGAATTTTGAAACTTAATTTATCACTAAACTCTTGTAGATAGAAATTGGTTATAGTATAGGAAATTTTTTATTTCTTAGTATGCCCTTATTAATAGAGTATGAAAAATCAGTTTTATAAGCAGCAATACACTTTCAAACCATCATCAAGCAATTCAGTTGGCAATTCAAACCATCATCAAGCAATTCAGTTTAAAATACTTTAAACATCAGTATTTCTAAAGGACAAGCCTAATTTCAAACTAAAAATCTGTATTTAACAGAGTTGACCCCAAGCCATGGCTCCTCATCCTCAATGAGCTATTTTGAAAAGAAGGTAGAAGAATCGGGAATGAAGCTGAACTTTGGAAGAAAGTAGAGGTTAGGGAAGGATCTTTTCAGTTTTGCCTCTGTTTCTCATCATCCTATCTATTTTTAATTTGCAATAAATTAAACTAATTTTTCCCAAATCAAGTCTGTTTTGCCTCTGATGATAGCTGGCAAGTAAACCCACAAGCTTTTTCAACCTGTCCTGGAGAGGATGGAGGGTAATGAGAAAGCAGCTGGATGGGTATCTGGCAGACAGCCAAGGTCAACACACTGTGTATTTTGAAACCATAAATCTTCCTTTAAGTCACATTTTACAGTAGCATCAACTGAATTATTAAAAAAAAAAAACTAAAAAGCAAATACAGCCACCAAAAAACAACCAACACAAAAGTCCATGCTGCAAGACTACTGTGCATGAATATTTGTAGCACTTGTGTCTTGTTAAAAATGTAGGATTCCTTTCATTGTAATTGTACAGATATCAGCAGACACATCAGTGAGGCTGACAGATCCTACAGGGTATTATTCCCAGAAGGCTAAGAGGTTCAGCAGGCCTCTGTGCTCTTTCTCATACCCCAATTTTCTCCTCTATTTGCACTTAGTAAATGTTAAGGAGATGGGGGTGTAGATCTGTCACAGAAGTGATGACAACATTTACTTCTGAGGGGAAATAGCAATGTAAAGGGCAGTAGCCAGAATCTGGAGTCCGTGATCTTGATGCCACCAATATTGTATCCTACACAAGAGGTTGTTCTTCTGCATGAGTTACAGGTTCCTCTGCAGAATTGTGGAAATGCTTTGCTGAAATGAAATCTAATTACTTTTCTTATGAATGACTGTCAGCAGCCTCAGAGAACATAGAGCTTACGAGCAAAAGAAAAATTATTTGATGCAACAAGAAGGTATGATTATACACGATCTTCTCTAGCACGAAGCTCATCAGCTTTTGGCATGACAAAGTAAAAGATGAGAACTTCTACAGAAGTGACAGAAAAGACATCAACAAATAACCAATCTAATCAAATGCCTTGTTACAAGGAATTCCTGGAATCACATCACCAGCTCTTTATATTTGTAACAAACAATTTCCATTTCTCCTGGACGTTTAGTTCAAGGCCAAGCAGCTTCGATGTGGATCATCACACGTAAACACAGTTGTTTGGGAACTCTGTTGGAGACACTAGGACAGCAGGAATCTGGACAGAAAGTAGAGTGGTGTTTGACTTTGAATTGATTCTCTGGCTTTTAAAATTGCATCCCTGGAGAATGCTTCCATGTATGATTGCTACATTAAAACCTGAGCTTAATGATTAATTGACTCCTGCTACTGCAGACTGTTTTCAACATGAATGCAGGGAAAACCAAACAGGCTGCATCACTGAAGATCAGCTGTTATGCTAAATCTGTGAAGGCAACAGGTACTTTTTTATCTGTGAAAATGTACATAAAATTAATACTAAAATGGCAAAAGTCCTTACTAAACATGAGAGCATTAGATTGTTACTGAGACCTGATGATTTTCTATTAGTGAGCATTTAAAAGTTAATCTCAAAATATTTACTACTACACTGGTGCAGGGAATTAGAATGAAAATACTGCTGCTAATGAATCGGACAATGGCAAATCTGTGTCTCTAGATCAAAGTCCTCTTTCAACAACATAATCTGAAGTCCTCGGTCTCCTTGGAAGCAAAGTTAATTAAAAAAAAATATCTGGGTAAGGATTCTATCAGTAATTTTTATGTTGTTGCTGAGAAAAATAACATTAATGGAAAGGTCAAAGAAATCATATAATCTCTCTTCCAAGCAGGCAAATAATTGTGATGACTAAGAATTAAATAGATTTTCTCACATATTTTATTCCACTCCATTGCACTTCAGAACCCTTTTTCTAAGTGGACTGATTCCACTGTGTTATGTAGCACTAGAAAGGTGTCATAGACTTTTGCAACAGTTGTCAATATAGTATAAAACACCCACTACAGCATTAGTATTACTTTTGGTACATGTTTTAAATTAGGCTACTTTTGTATAACTTACATGAGTGTTTCAGAAAGCCAAGGACATTTCTGTCTTTTCTTGCTCATTATAGTAAGTTTAAAACAAAACTTTCCATTTGATTGACACAGGAACTTTTTTCAGCACTATTTTTTAGAATATATATGTAACGTGTTCAGTCCTGACAAGAAAAAGCCCACAAATCTTCAACTATTCTTCAGATCAAACATAAGTTAAACCTGAAAAATAGCTTTGGAATTTGAGAAGGGGCTCATAAGGGTTTCCAGTATTTCTTAAGTTACTTTAGTGAGCTAATTGAACTCATTTCTTTGGGATATAATATGTACTGATTCAAACTCTCCCATGAATGCTGTGCCTCAGTGTGGAAAGAATGTGAATCCAGTCCTATGTAGAGACCATAAAACCTGTTGGTTTTTGAAGAAGAGAAGCAAATTCGAAGTTTTCCCTTAATAAACAAGCTGTGAAGAAAATCCAAGTCAGAGAAAATATTTAGAAATACTAAGATAACAACTGTCCCATCTTATCTCAACATTGAGATGACTCTAAGAGATATGAACTTTTGGCTTCAGGTTAAGAATAAAAGCTATCTAGAAAGGAGAAAAATATGAACTAAGCAGTCTTGCAAGAAAGTGAAGAGGAAAACAAGGTGTGTTTATTACATAAGTTATTCAAATACTTGTGATAAAAAGAGTGTACAAAATAATTATGAGTTTTAAAAAATGGAGTTAAGTTATTCCTCTTCCTTCAGAAATACTGCATTTATCATTATATTTTTGTGACCTTCTGATGGTGTTTTAATTTGCTTATGGACATAACAAATCTCTAAGGGAAATCTAGCTTTTTTCTTGGCTTAATATTTGTTAGATGATTTCCTGGCTATATTGCCTGTGGCAGATAATGCACTCTTGCCTTTTCTACAATCAGAAAACTTTGCATCAGTCTCAAGATGTAGTGGACAAAATCACAACTGAAATTGGCAGACATTTAGAAAATTAAAAAGATTATGGACAGATATGTTGAGATAGTATTAGTCAGGGCTATGAAAATAAAGTACTAGTCTCCACTATGGTTTAAATCCATTCAAATCAAGGACTCTGTGTGCAGATTAGTGGCAACAGATACCCACTGTCTTAGAGTGGAGGTAATTTGGATCAGGAACCATATTTATCCTCATCTTACTTTACTAAGAATAGAGAAAATCTTAACCTTCACTAGCATGCTGCGAATTCAAATGCTGTTGTGTCTTAATAATGGCCTTAATAAACAAACATTTTTAAAAGATTTGGGTGAAAGGGTACAACTGACAGTTGTCCCATATTGTGTCTTTAGAACAAGCCATAATTTCACGTCATGTTTCATGTGTGGCTCTCTGCCACACAAAATTCATAGCTTTCAAGCCTATTTCCACTCAAATTCACCAGTTTTTTTGAGTATGCCATTAGATTTCAATTCTGTTTCCTTTGTATCTTGATTATGAGACCCACTGAAAAGACAATGACCTCAAAGAGATTGAAAAGCAGGTGTCCTTCCCTCTTCAGTCATCAAGCTGGTTAGTCACCCAAACTGCAGGCATGGCTGTATATTAAGACCAGTGTTGATTCTTTTAGGAGCAATTACTAGTTTAAGCACCAGCTTGAAGAACTGGATGGTATAAGGGCCAATGTAATTATCAGCTACTGTAAACAAACAAGGCATCAAAGAACCATTTTTCTTTCCATTGCTTTGATTTTATTCAACAAAATGTTGAAAGAATAAGTACTATAGAATAAGCAGTGTATGTTACGCAAAAAGGGAATTTTCTTTCTTTTGATGGTGAGGGATGAAATTGCTTTGACTGAAATTAAACAGCTGTAACAGAGCAATACTTAATTTGGGGTTAGGCATCCCATTGGAGGTGCTGCCTAATGTGGTGGTACTTGACTCTGGGGGTACTTGACCCTGTGCAATAGAAAAGACAAAAAAACATATACATATAGAATTATTCTCCTTGCATCTCTTCACATGCAATCTTGTCTCGAGAAAGATGAGTTTAATATGTTTGTTTTTGGTTCATCTCTGATTTACATCATAAAATACAAGAAATGAAGAAAAACACAAACACTTAGTACACTCCACTTTTCAGATGAGACAGTGGCAAATATGTATTTAAAAAGCAGGAGTTGCTTAAGTATACTGTAGTTTGAATGTATGATTTTATTTTATTTTATTTTAATATTTTTTTATTTTATGATTTTTTTCTCCATATTTTACCAAAGGGCAGTAGACTTTTTGCACAGTGATGAATGCATGATTATAGCCATAAAATACTCCCTGAATGTTTCGTTTGCAATATTAAACTGTTTGTGGGATTTACAGCCTTCTTCAAAAATGTAATCAAAAGTATTTATAAATCTAAAAAATGAAGATTTATAAAAAACATAATTTAAATTAAGTCCCTCTACAAATTATAAATTTTTGTTACTGTTGTAACATACAGCAAAATATTATCAGACATATGGTATTGTTATGTGAACTTGCAGAGCATATGGTAAGAGTTTAAAATAAGCAGCATTATAAAAATATGATGGGCTTTAAAAATATATAATTTGTACCAAAAAAATCTTTTTGTTTTTCCTTTTTGTGAAACAGATATTTGCAGAAACATGTCTGACAAAACTTCCACCTGCCAGCTATTGCAGCTGTGTAATACTAAGAGTACCTCTTGTCTTTCTGGCTGCTTTCATATCCACTGGGAATGGTTGAAATTATTTCATGTCATAACCAAAGTGGAAGGAAATATGTTTTGCTGAAAAAACCCCAGTGTTCTAACAGACACTGGATAGGGTGCATAAGTGTTGTTATATGTGACTAAAACAGGATGGAAAACACCTTGCTGTGGGTCATGGACTCCTGTTTTGGAACATGATTGTGGAAAAATGAGATGGGCAAAACTGTAAAGCAATCTAGTATTTCTTCACCTTTTAAGCTTCTCTTGAAAAGATTTGTTCCTTTAGAAGTGGGAAGATTATAAAGAAGCTCAAAAAGGGATGAGTCCTATTCTTCCCATCTTCTCTGCCAACAGGTGGGATGGGATGAAAAGCCTCATTCTCTACAGGCTCTTATAATGTTCCTATCATCATGGTGCCTTATGTTAGTTTTACTGTGTCTTATATTTCCAGTCACATGTATTGATATCAAATCCCTCTTGTTGTGTTTACGTTAACTCAGTGAGGATTTTATTAACATTAAAATCTATTGCCTTTTTCAAAAAATAGGTAATTACTAATGTGCAAACCGGGCAAAAAAAAAAATCTTACTGTATTGGTTAATAAGCTACCTGATATTTTTGAAAATTTTGAAAAAAGAAAAATATTCGTCCTCAGTGCAGCAATGCACCATTTTTCTCTGCTATGTTCCTTTTTATCATAGAGTTTTCAGGATTTTCATTCTCTCCTGATATATCCTTCTTTCTCTCTTTATTTACCTTTCTTCTTTTAGGTTCTGTAGTATTGCTAACTTAAAAAAATATTGATAAATGGGGCTTGCCATTAAGGGGAAGAAATTTGTAACAGAGCAGGAATTTATAACAGTGCTTTGAATTATTAGAAATCAGTGATTCTTTTGAAATAGAAATGTGTGCAATTTCAGGAAAAAGTGCAAAATTATTTGGGTTTTTTCACTTGCTTTATCTTTCTGCATTTCAGTACTTAGGAATAAGGTTGTAAAACTAAAAGACTTTTCTGTTTTTTGGTCAAGTAAAAAAATGGAAGAGAATGTTCTGAATTTTGTTGCATTTTTATTCTTCTATTAAAACTACTTACAACTATTTTTTTTGATTAATCTAAACAGATTTTTAATTGTAATACTCCTTTTAAATTAGGAGACATGTTTTTCTTCAGAATTGGTCTTTTTCTAAATTCACAGCTCAGCAAATCAGAAGGATTTCTGCTGTTTCTTTAGCACTAAATTTGTATTTATTATCTATGGCTTAAAAAAGAAAAAAGAAATTATTCTAAAAATTGCATTTACCTATGTGTAAGAAATCATGTGGTATAACATTATCCTTTCACTCCTGCCTTTCATTCAATGCAGCCTTTGTCTCTTTGACTCAAATAGTATTTCGATTTTATTCTAGGTACTTCTACTCCGAAACTCTTTACCTTTCTATTTTTCCTGATTTTTTTTATTTCAGAAATTCTTTATTCAGTCAATTCCCATATTTGCTATTGTAACACCACTTTGTAGATAAATTCCACTGTAAAGTCTTTAAAAATTTAATCTCTTAAGGGACTTTAATAGGACTCAATAAGGGTCCTGATCATATTTTTTTGAGAAAGCATGCAAATTCTGCAGGGAGTGAGTACTTAGATTTCATAAGAAAAGCATATAGGTTGCTTCCTCCATTCCCCCTATGTTAAAGAGTAGATGTAAAGGCACAGGCCGTTCTGTGGAAAAGAGGGAAGAAATTGATGAGAATTAAAAGACTTATTCTTATCAAAATATTATCAGATCTTAAGAAATTGCTCAAAGTTTGCAGGTTGATTTTTATATATTTATTCCTGATCTATATAAATGGAAATGTAAAGTTGTCAGAAATCAAATAAAAAATACAGAGTAAACTTCTTAATCCCCATTCCTAGACATCTGGTATTAGTACATGTTTATAGAAAATGGTTTGACATTTTGGCATTTTTCCATTAACACTAATAGTATTAGGAGTAACAAAAGTGTCAGTTCAAAATTCTGGGTACGAGACAGAAGCGAGAAAACGCTCATTCCATATGCATGTGTTAAACTGCAGTGTCTATTTACTGTTTGGTCCAGTGACAACCACAGCATTAAAACTGCACTTGCAATTGCAAGCACAACATGGTCAGGATAAATATTGATGAATTAGAATGAATTGTAAGGGGAAGACAGCTTGGGTGTCATCCAGCAAGGATACACGTGTAAGGATGACTTTGTAGAAAGGGCATCTGAGGAAAAGGATTTGCAATTTGCTTTTCAGTACAAGTTAGGAAAAAGGAACATCACTTCTTCCTTGGATGTGTGGATAAATGAGTGCCTACCACTTCTTCTGCCAAGAAAATTATTGCAAAAATACAACACTAAAATCTTCAGCAATTCAGCAAGGTGACAGAGGTTTTCTCTTCCATTGCAGTTTTCCAGAAAAACAGATTAGGTTAAATTTTCAGGAGAGATGTAATGCCCTGTACTGTGCTATGGCATTTTGAATCTGATCAATCACACCAGACTGTGCTTCCTATCAGGGAGCATGTGTTATGATTCTAGCCACCTCACATTGGAAAATGACATACCATGTTGGAGATTTGAATCAAAAGGAGAACCATTACTGGAAACAGCTGACAAATCAACCTAATTTTTCTAGGTGTGGTCTGACATCAACATAGTAACCTTACCCCTAAAAAGTTGCAGAATTACTTTGCCTGTCAGGGGATTCTCTTTATCAAACCAGGGCTATTTTTTTTTTTTTAAATGTAGCAGACCTTACCACAAATCTGTTATTTAAAGAAACTGTAATATTTTAAATAATTAGCAAATCATGTGTCACAGGCTCATGGCTAACAGCTGTCTTCCTGAAGAGTGAGATGATCCCATTTTAGTTTGGTCCATCCCTTTCACCCAGCTAGCCATCTCATATACTTTTACCTATCCCTCCATTGCTTTATAATTAAAGTTTTCTGTCATTTTCAGACGACTAGAGAGACTTGCCCCTGACTGTGTGGGTGAGACTTGCCTTGCAGATTGCAAGCAATTTTATGAGGTCACACAGGGAGACACTGGGTTCTGTAAAATCTTCCCCAGAAGTGCTCTAATCTGAAATAACAGGAGAGGAAAGATAAACAGCTGCTGATTTCTTGTGCTGCTGGGTGCTGCTTTCTCCTGCACCTGGTGCTGCATCTCAGACCACAAAGAAGTACTTCCTGCCTTGATAATGGAAGCAACTATTGTAAACTGCTAGAGAGACATTGAGTTTAAAAGCTACAAAATGAATTCTTTCCAAGCAGGATATTCTAATACAGTTTAAATCAGATTGTTAGAAATTCTGCAGTGGTTTAAAATTGGCTATTTTTTTACTGAAAAATGCAGATGTAGTAAAAGCTAGGGTCAGACTTAAGAGACAATGAAAATGAATAATTTAAGTAAAACAGTTGTCACTTTTGGGTTAAAAAGCACTTGAAAAATCCCCAAATCTGTAAACCACAGGTAGATTCCTTTCACTCCGATTTGCAGGTAATAGAGTAGTTTTAATTTCTGAGCATGATGCATTGCCCTTTGCAGTGTTATGGCAGGTTGCATCTGATCAGTCAAACTGGATTACATTGCACATCAAAGCAAATGTTATCATTCCAGTCACATCAGATTAGAAGATGACATATCATGTTGGCAATTTGAATTCAAGTCTTTTGAAGGGTAATTTTCGAGTGTGGGATTAAAATATCCATTCCAGTCAAAGGTCAATAGGTACACTTCAGATATCAAATGTGCAGTATTTGGCACATTTTCCTTCTTTTATATGCTGAGTTGATGAAGCCAGATGCAATTGAGATGAAGCAGGGAGAAATAAAGCGAAAGGACACACTTTTAAAATACCAGTGTCTAAACTACAGCTGAAAAATATGTGCAACAAATGGAGACAGAAAACTGAATATTCATAGCATGAATGTAGGCGTGGAAGATATATGATCACAGAGAAAGAAAAACAAAGGCACTAATATGATTGTGCAGTGATCATTAAGAATTGTGTTGCAAAGCCTGTACCATAATACATATGCATATATACATTCAGTATGTATGCATATGTCAGAGCTCACCTTTCAGTTTCACGTTTTTTGAACACTTTGAGCATTTGAGATAAACATCTGGGATACTTGGGTTATTGGATAGTTAGAAGCAGGACTTGCAGTCTAGAGATGGAGTTGCCAGAACAGCCTTAATTGTCCTTTGTAGTCCTTAAATCCTGTGAAGTTTTCCTGTGTCATATGTGTCAGCTCCACCTCCACTTTGAAAACTATTAAACAAAGCACTTCCTTTCTTTTCCAAACTGGTTTTCTAGGTTGGTGAGCTATCTGAAGAAACAGTTGCTGGTAAAGTGAAGATGTAGCCCATGTGTGTAGCAGGAGGCCAGGTGGATTGCACACTATCACCTCTGGTTTGTTCACTGATGCTCAGTGAATGCTGTTTTGCACACTTCAATTGTACTGTCCTGTCCCTTGACAGTATTGCTTCAAGTCATCCAGAAATTTTTAAACTGCTCTGACAGTAGATATGTCGAGTCCGACTCTAAATCAGAGGAATTTTACATTAATCTGGGTATCTATATTTTAAACAATGCTTACTTAGGGTTGAATTACAGATGGGAGTCTTCAGTGTATTAAGAAGTAAAATCCCATGGAAAAGTATCATTTGAAGATAGTGCTGGCTCCTGCTCCACTTAGATGAAGGAAGCAATATTGCTTTTTTACTACCTTTTTTCTTCTAAAACTCTCCTCACATATCTACTTATCAAATGTAAGAAACTAAAATAAAATCAGATGGTGGAATTTGACACAGAATCATAAAAATGGTACTAGGAAGGTACTACTGCAGATCATCAAGTTCAGTTTCCTATTTAATTCAAAACTATCACCAACGGTGGATCAGAGCATCATGAGTTCTTAAAAAGCTGTTAGTCTAAAAACAATTTCAAAAACCTTGGTGTCTGTAGTTTCTGCAAGTCCCCAGGCAGTGTATTGCAGTTCTACACACCACAGCTTCCTAAACTCTAGGCTGTTAAACCATTTCCCTTAGACCTAGGTCATCTCTAATTTTCTTTTTCATTTCCAGGTCCTGGACAATGCAAGTGCCATGTTAGCACTCAGTCCATGGAAACAGATGGCAAGCTAGGCAATGAGAGTTTCTGCTGAAGGGATTAAAATTTACTTCTTTCTTATTTCCTTACCATTTCTTCCAGAAAATTATAATTTTTCCATTTTTTTCCTTTCCAGTTCAGAGAAAGAAGCATAAATATTGTGAGTGTGGAACCTTTTAACTGATTTTTTTATCACTAGTGTGATTCAATTCAGTCCATTGGTAATATATGCTGTGTTTTATTAATTGGTTCTTGTGACTAGCCTGCTCATTCCCATTGTAATGCCTTTTTTATCTAATAAGTGTCTTGATACAGCTAAGTTTATTTTAACAAGATTTCTTTTCACAGGACTTCAACTTTAAACTAGTCTGTTTCTAAGGGAGATTTTGAATATTTTTCTATCTTTTTTATAGCTTTTGAAATCCAGAGGAAAATCCAGTTCAAGAAGATAAGATCACATGCTGTTGTAAGCCATTGGGAGTCAGACACACATAAATCTTCATGCTAAGCATGAAGCTATGTTGAATACAACTACCAGTATTTCTAGCTGCTCAGATTCACTGGAATTTAATCAGAAACATTTACCTGCTCTTAAACATGTAGATGTTGACATGGTGAGACAGTATCTTGTATTTGCCAAAATATTACAGGCATAAAAATCAGACAGGCTGCTGGGTGCACACAGTGCTCACCAGTATGAAAAAAAGACCGTGATTCCGCTTCTAATTCTGGTTTTTCCCCACAAGGTCCAACTCTTCCTACTCCATTTTTTATTGATTACTTTAAGGGCTTGGAATATTTGTGGTTCCAAGCAACTTTTTAATGCTGTTGTAATTATTTTGATGCTGTTCCAATTAAAAGGTTCTGTTAGATTTTCCTCTCACTGTGGATTACTCTGGGTTTTCATCAGGACAGAGACCCATTTGTCATGATGAATGTATATGAATCTTTCTGTATTTCAAGTTCATAAATTTGGGGGCTTTAAGATAACTGGTTTTAATTTGGTAGTACTTATTCTCTGACCTATGGCTAAGTTGATGGCCTAGACAGAGTTGGCAGAAGCATTACTTGGTATCAAGTAAATATTCAGTGGTTGCCATGTATTATTCAAGTGTCTATTCTAACCTCAGATGAAAGACAACAGGTAGTCTTCAAGCTGAAAGATGTGTTATTCCTTCAGTTTCATGTTTTCAGTAAGTAGGGAAGATTCAAAGAGAGGAACCCAATTTTAATGTTTCAGTTTTTATATTTTTGTATATTTTGTTCACATTGTAAACATCCAAGATCACAACAATGCAAACACTCTTATTTTTTGATCTGCAATTATTTAATAATTTAATTTAAAAATAATATTTAGTACTCTTGTAGAGGTGCTATACATCTTTAGCATATAATAAAATGAGATATGGATAGCTGGATGACTAGTGATCCTATTGAATATTTATTCTCTGCAAAACACTTAATAGCACAAGCACTATGTATAGATACTTAAGAAACCACGTTTTTATTTTATTATATAAATATTTTCTAGATATCTAGCTAATTCTCTTTATATGTAGGTTTTTATAATATTTTAGTTTTTAAATTTAGGCAGCATTGTGTGAGGACACATTCGAAGGTGTATTCAGACAAGTGATGAGTTCCTAACTGAGTAAAAAAATGCACTGAGAAGTGCAGTCAAGCTCTTTTGGGAAGAAGCTAGGTCCCTAGATATTCCTTCAAAACTTCAAAAGCCTATGCTTTGGGGATAGTGAGGTTATCACTTTTTTTCTGAAACAGCAATAAAAACCTCTTCACAGCAAACTGCTCCAGCCCTGACTGTCATTCAGAAACTTCCATTAGAAGTTCCTTTAGAATGTAAGAAGTCATGAAAAAAGATACCAAGAAGTGTGTATTCCCTTTTTTCCCTTTGCTTTCTCAAGTAACATATGTAGTGCAAGACTTAAAAAAAATTCTTTATTACTTTTAATTGGCTATTTCCTGGGTTTTCAGATGTTCAGACGGAATAAAACACAGTCAATGTAAATTGGTGGATTGCACATACAAATATCAGTGCAGAAGAAGCTAGCTGTACACACCATATATCTGTATATTTTATGTATTTATAAAACAATGATTTTTCAGAATCTTTAAATGAACATCATAAACTGGGAAAGAAACAGAAAAGTTTGCAGTCTTATTGGAAGGTTGCCATAAACGTACTCTGGTGAATAGTGAGGGTAAGAGTAGTAGTGAATCTCTTTTATGGTGCTGTTATCAGGACATAATGTGCTGGGTTTATGGCATGCCACCACAGCCAGTACCCAAACTGCCAATGGAAATATAATTTAGGATCTGATGTGAGATCTTGCAGTGCATCAGTAATTTAATTGAATCTTTCATCATTCCCATATCTAACTGTCATTACCTGATAATTGCTTATCCTAAAAGAACTAGGGAATTCTGTAGACACCTGACAGAGCTCAGTGTGTACTCGACCTTTAAACAGAACACAACCTGCCACATGATTGCTATGCTGGGGAGAAGAGAGAGAACTCTTTAGCCTTTTGATCCCCAAGGTGAAGTGTTTTCCTAATCTTCATAAATGTTCCTGTGAAGTTCATGCTTTTTGTAGGTTTTTGTGTGGTTTTTTTTAAGGGCATGGGTGCAGTGTTCTAATAAACCATGTCCCCCACCAAGCTGATCCCCGGAGAGGCATATATGCTATTAGGTGTGCTCCAGCATATATTCCCTTGAATCTTGCAGGAGATATTACTGTGATGAGTACAACAGGAGAATCTGAATAGAGACAAATGGGAACATTTTATAAACATTTTATGTGTCTCTTTGCTTTCACAGTAGGTGGTTTGAAGGTTCTCCTAACCACTGCTGTTATGTACTGTGCAGAAGGTCAGAGTAGATGATCATAATGGTCTCTTGTAGCTTTATAATCTATGAATCTATACTCCTGGGGAACTGTAAGTGCTATGAAATCTGGTTAAAAACACCAGTTACAGAGAAAGCAATCAAAAATGATTGGGAGCATGCACCCCCCATCATCACTCCTAATAAGGGTCCAGAGTACATAGATGGGGGAATTTTATGACGCATATTATAGATGGATTTTTTTTTTTTCCAATTAAGAAAGAAAGAAAATAAGCCAGGCAATTTCAAAACAACTCATACACAAAGTTACAGACAAAGGAGGCCATAAGAAAAGCCTTGGAAGTACTGTAAAACACAATTTGATTGTAGTAGATATGCATTTTAAGGAATGACAATAGAGGAAAAGAATGTCTGATTTTTAATTATTTTTATGTCAAATTCAGAGACAACTAGAGCATTCCTGAAATGCTAGCAAAAAAACAAGCAAGCAGTAGAATAATCCTGAACCTATCAGATCATAAAAGTCAGCTTGAATGAATCAAAGAAATAAATGTCAGGAGCAAAATGGCCATTAAATAGCTAGAAGATAATGGAATAATTAGGAATGAGAACTGATTTTTCAGGAGAAAAAATAGGTTTTTTGTTGATAATAAAATTTTAATTTTAGTACAAAAAAAAAGGAAAAGAAGGAAAATAGATAAAAATTATTTTTGCATGAATCCTGTCTGAGACAGTTTAAAAAATCAATTTATATTAGCTGTCAAAATCTCTCTTTCAAAATTAATTAAAAGTTGTTTGGAAAGGGACACTGTCGTATGGACTGAAAAGTGACTGAAGGGACACTAACAAGGGCTAATGATACACAACAATGTATCAAGTTGTGGGGGAGCTGTCTGGTAGCACAGAAGGGACTAGTGTTTGTTCCAGAGGTTTTTTTGACATCCTCATTAATGATTAGAAAGCAGGAGTAAACAACAAGTTAATGACATGCACTTATCATACTGAATTGGGAGGTGTTGCAAACACCACTGATGGCACAAAATTAATAAGAAGGGACCAAGCAATATTAGAAACATGGACATAGGAGCAAAATGAGATTCAATTTGGAAAAAAAGCTATCTAATAACATATGAAGAGAAATAATCCAGAACATGGCTATGGAGCAGGAGAGAGAAACCCGGAAAGCAGCAATGCTTAAAGAACCATGGAGGTGGTAATGGGCAGAAAATTAGGAGTGAATGTATACAGTGATATGGCATTAAGGGAGGCCAATGAGCTCTTGGGCTTCATACCAAGAGGTGTCAAAGTCTGAGGAAATAATAATCATTCATAGCATAACACTCCTGCAACTAGGCCTGGAATATTGCATCCAGGTCTGGGCATCAGTTTACTAGGAAAGTAAACGAACAAATGAAATGCATTTCAAAGTGGAATGGCAAAAATGAACGAAAGATGAGAGAGAATGTTTTATGAAGAGAAAGTGTGAAAGTGTGAAAGCCGAATTCCATTCTGTATACATTGGCCAAGTGACGACAGAAAAGGGCTGTGAGAACACTGTTTCTGTACAGTGGTTGCACAATCCAAAGGCAAAAAGAGGATTTAGGAAGGAATAAAATGGTAGCAATAAATTTAATTGCGTAAAATTATAAAAGAAAAAGCTAGAAAATTAGACACCAGGAAAGAGTTCTTGGATTAAGTGGAGTGTCTACTTTCTTTTGTTTAGAATAATTATTCTATGAAAATGGAAATTCAGGAAACAAAAATGGGTTAAAATTGTATCAATTTTGCTGTTTGGAATTCCCTAGTAAAACATCCATTCTGGTTATTCTCTCAATTGCTGACTACAACTGAATTCCAGTATAATCGGGAGGTAAAGTGGTACATATTGCATTGTCTGGAGCATTTTATAAAGAGCTAAATAAATCAACTCTCCATGTTTTAACAATCCGTGCAAGTATTAGCTAAAATCAATAGCTGGACAGATATATGAAGGACAAAAATAACAGAACGGATGAATAGAGCACTCAATAGCCAGAAATATAGGTAGAGAAAGGCCACACTGGCTAGAGGGGTAGTAAAGGAGAAATGCAGTATTTACTCTTTCACTGCAGTGGGGAGAATAAGAGAAGGAGCACAAAATACTTTCTTCCCATCTGAGAATGTGGAATTTTGAAAGAACAGCTTCGCCCCATACTGACATATAACATTTGATATAGGGAGATATATACTTCATTTAATTCTTCCTTTCTAGAAAGGTTTATGAATGCAAAATTTAGTGAAAAAACAGCTTCTTTTTACTGTGTTTGAAACTATCCTTGAAATTTCTATATTGGAAATATACATTGCTATCAAATTCTAATCTGGTGGTCTACAAAAGGAAATTTGAAAAGATATCATTAAAAATGAAGAATTTCATTAAAATAAAATATATAAGGAAATTGATTAAGGCCCTTATCCAGGAAAATAAAATTTAAAAACTAAAGATTTTTCTAGGCCTTCATATTTCTGTACTGAGCTATGGAAGTTTATGAAGGGACAGCAGGTAAATAAGGGTGACCAAAAAAAAAAAATTCCAACTCCCTGGGTAAGACAGAAAGAGAGAGAGGATGAAATGAAACTATATATGGACGTAAATATGTAACATAGGGATGTCTAATAGGGTATTGTTGCCTACATTTTATTCTCTGGTATGACATCCCTTACAAGACTTTGCTTAGGAGCACCTTTCACACATGTCTGAGATTTGCCCTGGCTCCTTCTGATATTACTTTGTTTGCTAGGAAATACTGTAAGCTGTTTTGAACACTTCAATCTGCTTGTGTATTTTGAACATCTCCTTCAATTTTCATTTTGTAGAGAGACTCATCCTCTCTATTCTCCATGCTATTTGGCTCTGAAGTTATTTTGTTATGGATATATATTATTTTGGGGTCAATCAAAGTGAAATCATCTAATTTATTAATTTTGGCTCACTAAACTAAGCTAGATGTCATTTAAAACATAACAAATTTGTATACATGGATCATACACAAAGCTAAATGAAATCTGGGATATTAAGAGAAATAATTTCTGGCCTGAGTGTACAGTGATACTTAAGCAATTTCATATGACTGATGCATCTTAATTCAAATATAAAAATCAGTTGAGCTTTTCTTTTTAGTGTGCTAACATATCTTTGTAACAAATCTCTCTAGGAAATATGCTATAGTCCATGGTATAGTAATTTTCACGTGTGAGAAAGGTTGCTATTTTGATAAAACCACACTATGACATTTAACCTTGCACAGAAGGTTACAATGACACTAGAAGATAGTGAAAAATGGCTGAGGAGCAGGACAATGACACTGTGGCATGATATGATTTATTTTTTCCATAATATGCTTCTCAGCTCTTCCTCTTCTATTTCTCATGAGACTAACACATTCACCTGAAGCAGATTAGTTAAGATACAGTTTCATTTGTTCAGAAAGAAAGGGCTAATTGTAAGGGCCGTATGGCAGGTCTAAATGTTGTGAAGAAGGTCTTACATTGTTTAAAGCTCGAATATATTGTGACAGAAAGTTTTTTGGAGCAATGTCAAAAGCTACACTGGTGCTTGTAGGCAATGGGAGTTGAAAGTGTCTCTTCTACAGCTGAGCACAGCTGTTAGAAATGGAAGTTTTGTTTGACTTTATCCATTGGTGACTGCCTCTTCTCTCCAGCAGGGTTTACACAGGGGCCCCATACTTGGGGACACACAATCTCTGTAGCCTGCACAGTGGTTCAGCCACTCAAACATCCTCTTGTTCTCTGTCCGTCTTTTCCTGAAGGGTGTCCATAGTATTCTCCTAGAGAGGCCCAGCATATGGACAATGAGCTACTCAGAGTATTTACTACTTACTGCTCTCCTCCAGCTCTCTGTGAAGACACAGCACCCAACTGTAGCCTCTGGGTTTGATTTAACACATGACATTTCTTAAATCAGTAAAACTACTACATAGAGCCTGGATTTTCAGAAATCTAATACCTTGCAGAGATATAAGGAAATGTAATGGGAGCTACTTCATGCCTGAACAAACGTAAATCAAAGGTAATAGCTGCGTAATGAAGTGCGTAGACATTCCACAAAAAATGTGGCTGCTAGTCTATAGGCTCATCTAGCCAGTAGCCCGCAGCCTTACAGAAAAATGTACTGCTGTTTAAATTATAGGTTCATTAAACTTTGTTAAATCTAAATTTTTGTAAGCAATAGACAGCTATTCATAAGGCAAAAGCAAATAAAGATAATAGTGAGCAAACACATTGAAAATGGACAAGCAGATCAACCAGTATTTAGCCATCAAAAGTCCAATGCATAATGGTGCCATAAATTTAACTTTGCTCTTATTCACTTTCTGTCCCCTGATCTAAGAGAAGCCTTAATCCTTTTTTTTTTTGGGGGGGGGGGTGGGGGGGATGGAAGTATTCTTTCAATTTTTTTTAAATTATTCATTTATTAAAGAAAAGAAGCCCCAATAACAGAAAAAAAACTGTTTAGTTCTTATATCCTTGAATTATTATGACTGCAGAGAATAGAGGCTTTCATGAGGATTATGTCCATATACTCATGCACAATAATGCAGATTTACTCCTTTATTGAAAAGCTTATAATGTAATAGGTAGATTTGCAAAGGTAAATTGATTTGCCATTTTATTTCTATATGTATTTGAAATGCTTTTCCTGGAAAACACTTGTAATTATAGAAATGTCAGAAGTGTAGTAGTTTGCATGTCATTGTAATGGAGAGCACAGGTTGCAGGTAAGAAAGGCCTGGGGAACTCAGTCCATGCACAGAAAGGTATTTAGAAGGATCCCACATCTTTATTGCACATTCATGGTAGAGTTTGGAAGGAACCACTGACAAACACTATCCTCTCTGATGATTAATACACCTGGTGGGCAATCCAGATGGCAGAAAGACATAAAAAGCACGTTTATTAACTGATTTATTTGCAATTAAAAAACAAAACCAGAAGTTTAGAGAATCCCACTTCTTCTGACTCACACAATCCTTTTGTACTTTCTATGGCTTGTAAGGAAGGATTTAATGGAAGAGAGGTTAGTGAGTTAATCATAAACTCTTGAGGGAGTGTACATTAGCAGTTTTGTGGTCCAAGTTTAAATTTGAGAAGTAGATGGATGTGATAAGGTGGTAGAGTGACAAAGGCAAAAAAAACCACAGAAGAACAGGAAAAAGAACAGTGGGGAAAAATGGATTTATGAAGGGTAAAAACACTACATTGCATGATATTGCCAATTAATTGCATATAAATTGGAGATTCTCATTTATTTCTTACAATCAGAACATTATTACAGACAAGAGAAGCACACTGTATATGCAAACCCAAAGGTTTACTGTTACTTCGATTAAGTCATACCAGTTTAATGGAAGATTTCTATTACCTACCTCTTTCTTAGTGGTATGTTCAACCTTCCACTGTCTTACTGGCTCCTAGCTCAACACCTTCCCTATGAGAAGACAAGGTTTAAAGTGAGTCTTCAGCATCCCAAGTCCTTCACTGAGATGAGCAAGTTTTTGAATAAATCATTAATGTTTACCATATTTTAGCCCCAATCCTATGATTTTTGATGTGATTTTGATACTTTTTTCTATTATGTTTTATACTATTATGCTTTGCTCTTTTCCTCCTTTTCCTGGAAATCCACATTGTCTCAATTTACTAAATAAGGTGTATGTTACATACGTTGGATACTTGTTCTTTGTTCTCTTAATTGCCCTGGACATTGATTTTGCCAAGCTCACAAGGCTGAGCTAATTTTTTGACCAGTAGCTGACCATGGCTGAGCTGTTTATAGACCTGTAACCACTACTATCCTGCTGCACATGATAGCAGAGGCTTCTCTTATCTTGCCCTGCATACATTTCTCTGCCATGAATTTTATGTTAGTGCCATAGATAGTTCATTCTAGCCAGTAACTCCTTATTACTGTATTTGCTATGGTATATATTACAATAGATGCATATTATACAAAACAAATAAAAAACTGAATCGCAGTAGACAACAGGTCATTAGATCACTGCTTATTGCAAGCTAAAACTGTCTCCAAGGAGGTTCAGATGGGCTTGAATTTTGTGGTGCTAACTTGGTACCAAGCCATTGCAGATCATGGTGGTGCCATGTGTGCTGGGCTCTGAGGCTGCAGTGGGAAAACAGATAAGTAACCCAAGACTAAAATGTGAGGCAGTAATATGTCAGGCAAATAGGAAAATGATCTTGACAGCTATGGTGAAGAGATGACACTAATTATTAAGTAAGGACTGACAAGAGTACACCTCATATTTTTACTTTTTCTGTTGAAAAACCAAGTTGTCCTGACATAAAGTGAAATAAACTTAATATTCACACAATAACTCTGCAATAAAAATGTTTTTGAAAGAATTTCTGTACAATTCTGTAATAAAACACTAAGCTAGCAGGGATAGCTCATATATACTTGGAACAGCATCAATGAATCAATATTAGTGTTTCATTTTATTTGTCATTTACTTATGTTAATTATATAAAATAACAGTCTTATAACACAGTTCTTTCTTTCACAGAACAGATTATAATTTCTAATTTTCAAAGTTAAATTCCAGAAGAGTGACATTGCCATGGTTACTGTTACTAATACAACAGCTTGAAGTGGTTCTTCCGGATACTTTAGCATTGCATTAGTATTTTCACAATACAAAAAGATTAAATTATTGCAATTTCAACTCAGTAACCACATTGTTGGTGTGTTTACGAGATCTAAAGCTTTTGGCTTGCAGGACACACTTGAGCTATCTTGTGAATTTTCAAATTTCCTTAAGCTTTCAAGTGAAATTGCAAGTATTGCATGAGGTTTCTTTCAAATTCTATGTCTTTAGAAAATTGAACATTGAGGCTTACTAGATTAAAGCTGCTAAAATATAACCTGTTTTGACCCAACAATTCCAACATAACATGAAAAAACATGGTCATATCGCGTTTTCTCTGACAAGTAAATGATTTTTCACTTGAGTGGAAGAGAAAATAAAAAAAACAGATTAATTGTGAAGAAAATTTGGAAAGCCATTCTAAGAGAAGATGGATTATTTTTGTTTGTAATTTTTTTCTCATTATGAAGTTATTTTAAGTTCCCTGTTGGATGCAGTGAAAATATATGTATTGATACCAAATTGTGTGAATGTATGCCTTTTAAATATGCACCAAAGTTAAATGAGTTATACTCTAAAGATACTGATAAAATAATAAAATTGAAAAACTATTAATTTGGAATAGTGTATTTTACACCAAACCCACCCTCACTGCTGATATGTACCTGCATGATCACCTTAATTCTTTCAATTCAGCTTTCCCCTCAGAAAAGTAGAAAAATACCTACTTCCCTTAAAGCTCAATGAAGACTCAAATAGTTGGGGGACAAAAAATGCATATGGGTCCCAAAAGAACTGTAGGTAAAGGGTGATGTATCACTATGTGTCACTATTTAGTGCCATCCCTAACTTCTTGTTTGTTTTAGTAATGAGAGAAGGAAGATGCCTGATACCACTGATGACCAAATTTCAGCAAAGGGGGTATAATTTACATTCTTATGATGGGGAGAGCATCTACAGAAGCAATATTATGATTTACATTCTTTTTCCTGCTGAGACAAAATGCAGAGGCACACTCTAAAGCAAACACAGAGCTGGCACTTCATGCAAAATATTTGCCAATCTTACATGAAATGTACTAAAATAAATATTATTGCTATTTTTACTGTCTGTGGAGAGCAGCACTATAAGACCTTTTTTGGAAGACTGACTTCATGGAAAATCTTCATAATTTCCATAAAAAATATTATGCTAGAAATTGATATAGCCTTTATAACTTTAGGTGGCTATAAAATGTGATGGTTCCAATATTAAACAGCAGTGAAAAGTAATATAAACAGAATAAAAAGTATACAGAAAAAAATATACCTATTAATGAAACAAAAAGTATTCAGGGAAAAAATCCATATTAAATGTTGGAGGGTCCAATCAGAGACTAAGCACTTTTTAAATGTTGTTTTTAAATCTTCCAAAGTTGAAAATAGATTGCAAATATTGAATTATGATGGATTTTCACTTATTTTAACAGTTTTTGTGTTGTAACTGCACTAAATATTCACTCCAGCAAGATAAGAGCTTTTAAGTGTGTATCTTGGAGGAAGGAGAGTTAGCAGGTTGCAGAGATGAGCTGGGAAAAGAATTAGCAGGTGATTGGCCTTGAGTTTACAGCCTCTTCATTTTGTCCAATCTCATCCCACTCTCCGTGTGCCGTTGCTTGCAGCTGCTCACAAAATGCCCATGTCTGCATTCCATGGTTTTCACCAAACTAGGGATGAGGGCTGCAAGTGAAAAGCTAAATAAGCTTTGAGGTTTACCAGTATCTTCTCTGCTTTAAAAAAATCTAGACATTCTGTAAGAGTTGAACAGATTGTTCCTCCCCCAGTATATTCTATAGGCATCTGTCAATTATATCAGGCACTATCACTATACTCCTTTTTTTACAGAACATGAATTAGAAAGAAAAATCTGTGCATCTAAAATCCAATCTGTATCCTCTATTTCACTATAATAATTCAAAAAAATAGAAGCTTTTTGATCAGCCACAAGAGCAGTTTGTAACGCTCTGCTCAATTTCCTATCACTAATATTTCATTTCCACCTTGCACCACTGAGGTATATTATGGTCTTGTTTCCTTAAGGGAAATGAAAAATAGCATTAGAAGCATTTCGAGTGATTTAGTCATGAACCACAAACAGCATAAATCCTTCTACAAAGTAGTTTTCCTCAAACTTTTTTTCATTTTTATTTGTATACCTTTAAAATCAAAATATGTTTAGACTAGAAACATCTACTATTATAGAATAAGGTCTAATTTATGCTGTAAATTGGCTGGAAAAGACAAAAACACATTTTATTGATTAGTGATAAATTATCTGTCAAAATAGCCTGTCTTACAGGTCCAAGTACAATGTAGTAAACCTCCCCAAAAATTTCAAGTAATTTGACTGAAAAAGTTGTTGTAAGACTAAACTTACCTGCAATAATTAATTGTAACAATATATGTATAAAATTTGTCAAATGTTTCTCTTTAATTTTTAACTGATCTTATTGCTCAGGTATTAGAAAAGCTAAGAAATTATCAAGTCATGGTGCAAGTTGGAAAACTTAAACAGAAGACTGTGGCTGTCCTGATGCATAAAATGGCTTTGTCATATCTTAATCTGCAATTGAACTTGTTAATAACAATTCAAATACTAATGCAAAGAGTCCCATGGATTACATTCCTTCACATTCAAATGGTGAAGAGTTATTAAAAATCTCATCTTATCTACTGCAAATACAGAAATGTCTTTGTGCAATTTACCTGATCTTTACTGTAAACAAGAAGGCAGAATGAATAAAATACAGTCACTTTTTTTATGGATGCTAGTAATAATTCTTTGGGATAGAGTTTGGTTTTAAAATATGTATTGTAAAACACATCATGCCAGTAATTCTGGTTTTAAATCACGTGATTCTGAGATTAGTAAAATTCAAGTATCCCTATTTATAAAGGTTGAATTTACACAAAAAAGAAGGGAAACTACTTTTTACATGTTTTAATATATGGCATTTATTAAGATTCTTGATTTTAATTTTCAAACAATAAGATTAGAAAATAAGTATACTGTTCATTGCCAAATGTTATTCTTTTATGATTTTGTTTTGTTTGTTTTTTGAGATACCATACTATTAGCTAGCTTTGGTGGCCAATTTTACATTGTTCCAAAGACTGGAAAAAATCATTCTTGCAATTCAGTCATTATTTTAATGTTGGTCTTGATATATATCAGGGAGCAAAAGTACTGAGGTATGAAAATGTATCAATCTTCACATGTTGATTTACATTTCAAAGTATGAACAAAGTTAGGGCAAGGAAAAGGTAAAGTCATAGACAAATTTTGATACTGAATATTTCAAATTGTCTGGTGTGGTCAGTGTGGTAATATCATTGTGATATGACATATCATAAACAAGTAAACAAATCTAGACTTGGTTCAGAAATTGTTTTCCCACTGACCCTATAGTATTTATTATTGTCATACATGTTGTGATAACTGGTAAGGAAACTAGAGAAGAGTGTTTAGAGTTTTGTAAGGGTTTATAGTGGTATTAATTGCTAGTCTTGAGCAGAACCCAAACACTATTGCCAGATTAAATAGAGGTTGTCATGCATGCTTAATGGATCTCTTTGGGATGGAAGGGTACAGTAGCTCTGTAGCATTGACTTTCATGATGGTTTTGGGAGCTATTTTGTTTATTTCTCCGACAAGAGGAGAAAGGACAAATAAGAATGTCCTGTGGGACTTCCCTAGGTGCAGAATCAGGGTCTTTTGCAGACATTGCAAGCTTACTTTTAATGCCTCTTTACAGAAAGCCACGGTGGAGGATAATGAACAAGGAAATACTGAGAAGGAAAGGACTTTTTCATCAGGCTTGCTCTATCTGAGCTTTTTTCTGACCTTCCCACTTCATTTGACTTGGCTTAGTTGCAACAGCAATTTCTCCAACTGACCAGGTGTCAATTTTTAACTCCTTTTACTTTTGTTTAGTTGCATATGTAACAGCTACAGTTTTATGTAGATAGAAGTAGCAAAATGTTGTTGTAGTTAAAATGATAAGTTTACCACTCACGGTGATGTAGTGTAGAGATGTATGATGCTGGGAACCCTTGAGATGACTGAGGGTATGCTGTGTTTGAATAAAGGCATGAGGTGATAAGAGATGGGAGATAGGCTTGACACTGGAGACCTCTGAACTCACTAGAAGTCAGTGGAAAAAAAAAACATGAGAGAAAAGCAGATCTGGACATAACTGGTTCTAGGAGTGAGAAACAGAGCAAAGAAATAATGTCTAACATACATGAAAGGGCACCATATATAATAAATTTCATTGTAGTCTGGACCTATGGACCTGTGAAGAAAGGGTAATATGTTTACATGTTAGCAAACTCACACAAATAAACCAAAGTTGAAAGGGGAAAAAAATAAGAGGAAAAATCGTTAACAAGAAAATCAGGTTTCTCCTGGCTGAAGACTGCAGATGTGTTAAAATTTTAATTGTATTATTGGTAGTATTTTAATCTTTCTGTGCCTAAATAGCCTAAATGCATTATTAGTCTTTGTTTTACTCTAATAATTAGATCTAGACTGGTGATGATTCCTTAACCACACTGTTAAGATTTAATTATATCAACAATAAATTCTTGGCTTTATTCTGACATATAAGGTGGATTTCCATTCCCCATAAACAGATTCTTAGTTTCACTAAGAATCTGAGAACCCTAACATAAAGGAAAATTCCAAAATTTTTAGTGCGTGGTGAACACACAATTCTTTATATAACAGGAATATTTCTCCAAAATGGCAACATGCAGGAAATATTACCAGAAGCATATTGTCCTAGAGGTAGCCAGGCAGTTCAGCTGTGGGGGAAGAGAGAATTTTGTCAGTGGATTACAATTAATCTGTAGTTACAGGAGCTGTACTACTATTTGTAAACAGCTAAGAGAAGAAAACAACGTCCTATCTAAGCATGAACCCAACTAATCAAAACCTTTGCCATCTCTTTCCCAGCAAAATACAAATTAGGAGATTAGCAACAATCAGATAAAATTCTGCTTGAGGCTAGTAACACAGCATTGACTGTTTGCAGACAGCTCCTTTTGACACTGGATGAAGTGTTAACAAGTTATATCTGAAGTGCAGGGGCTAATGAGTCGTACTAGAGTCTTCCAAACAATTTTGGCTAAGCTAAGGAGAGAAATGAGAACTGAAATGACAGACATTCTAACCAAACACAGTTATTGGAATCTAAAAAATTTTTAAATTATGTGTTAACGAAGATTTCTGGATAAAGAATCTACACCAACCTCAGAAATGTTTAATCTGCTTGAAGATTACTCTTTCATTCAAATTCTGTTTTGTATATCTTTGGCTGTAGTCCAAAATGTGAGTTTCTTCTGTATTATAACAGTGTTTCCCAGGGTCTTTATATTTTCATCTACTAATGAGACTAGGGTTAAGAAGGTTGATTCATTTCACCTGCAATTTATTTTGCAAGAAACTTCAAGTTAATACCAGTCAAGAAAAAGGAACAACATCTTGCTCTGCAAAAGGTCTAAATGTAATGGAGAATATGAAAATATTTTTGCTTTTTGTAACCCTAAATAAGGAAAAGTATGTGACATTACAAAAATTTTATGTATTATCTCCTTCTAAGTTAGCTTCAGTTCCAGAGATCACATTATTTATAAAATATAATAATTTTATATGTTGCATAATATATTACATACTCACATATTATATTAATAATATGTAAAATCTAAATGTAAAGAATATTTCTTTTCCCCATCTACAGTTCCTATAACATTAATGTGTTGAGGTATTTTACAGAAGCCACACATCAACTTCTTATTTGCCTTGATATAATTTTTTTTCTTTATAATTTATTCATTTGTCGAGTAAAACATTGCTTTCTTTTTCTGGAGCAACATTTATAGTTAACACTAATGAATTCTGGCAATGAAAATGTCCCTTATTGTGACATAGAGAATACTCAAGCTTATTCCACTGAAACTGAGATCAGCGAAAAGAAATGTAGTGTGGAGAAGAGAGATCCAGAATAAAAAACATTTGCTTGGTAAAGAGGGATTAGGTGGCTGTTCCACGAACAGAGGTTAATTCAGAAGAAAAGAGGAAAAAAGAGGAAGAGAAGAAAACTCTTTGCATAGAGGAAGACCCTTTTAACCCCAGTACAGCCCACAGTTTGCAAATCTCAAGCCTTTATTCTAAAATTAATCTGAAGACATCTATATATCCTGTACAGGATCATGCTGTTCGTCTAAAGTTCTGCTTTTTTCCACTAAATATTGGAGAAAAAGCATATTCAGAGAAGCTTACTTGAAATTCAGACTTTAAGACAACATTCAGCCTAAGTATTTAAGTGATTTAAACCTTTATGTGCTTATGTGTTAAACGTAAGATGTAAACACATTAAATCCCTCTGCTTTAGCACTAAACCAAAATAGATTTGTTTGAATGGCTTTTAGCTAAACTTTTGTATGAGGTAATCATTATAACCATGAAGAAGGAGTTAATCCCATGGTTTTAAGTACAGTAATCACCAAGACTAGGATGCTGTAGCTGTTAAAACACTAACTTCCCCCCAAATAAAAAAAAATTATTATAGCCATTGTGTGAACACATAACAGTAGTTATGATATCAAAGCATTTAAGATATACTTAAAGCATGTGTATCAGAAACTTAAAATAGCTCAATGACCTCTCAAAGACATAATTTTGGCTTATTTTGTAAGAATGCTGGTCCCTTTGGTTACTGAAAGGGTATAACAGAATATGAACAGTTAAAAGTCATCTGTTGAACCACAGCTAAATGTTAGATATTCAACAAAACCCAAATCTGACTCAGAGAGGAAATTAAGAGTCTTGGCAGGGCCTATACATATCTTGAAGTTGCTGCAAGCAAATACAGATGTTTTTTCATAGGAAAGTTTCTAGAAGAATTTGGAAAGGAAGGAAGATGAGTGGCTCAATAAGCTATGCTTATATAGCTACACATTATATAAACTTTGTTCAAGATAAGGAAGCTTAATAATTGGAAACCCAAAATGTGAAAAGTGGGGTTGATAAATGTAGGTGAGTTCTATTAAAATAATGATATAGTATAGTTAAACTACCTAAGATTTCAGAAATTGATTTTCTTTCAATCTCTGCTTCTGAATTGTGCCATACCTTTGGAATGAAATGTTTCACACACTCTATTTTCAGAGCAAGTCCAATATTAAAGTATGTGAATATGTAATTGTTTGATTCTGCTTTAAACAATAGATACAGATAGAAGCTTTGGTAGTCATCTACTTTATTCCATGTTGAATTACTTAATAATCTTCTTGTGTACTATACTGAAGATGTGCAGATATCTAGGTGCAACATTTGCTGTCCTGGCCCAATTTAAATTTCACTTCCATAGTAATTTTTTCCCAAGAGTTTTCATGGTCATAAGCTGTTATCTCCAATGGAAATAATAACTTATGAGATTGCAGAATGTCTCACCACTATACTTCAGGATTCTAAGACCTTCAAAATGAATCCCATAGTGTTCCTAGTACATGTGAACATTCGTGCATGGTTGGAAATGAAGAAATATCTCTAATTTCAGAGAGTACATCTTGCTGTATTTTGCATAATGATTGTGAACATAGTACATCCCATAAATGAAGGGAAATAGCTTTTAGTGCAGTGTTCTGTCACAAGAAAATAATAAATCAACAACCTATGAACTCTAGGTCCATTTGAAGCATATTTAGAGCCCTCATTAACCTACAGAGGCCAGTTTGAATAGAAGCCATTTAATGAAGACACAGAGGGGATTTTTAATAATTTATTATCATGGAAGAAATGGAAACAAGCTATAAATGGAAGAGATTACCCAAATGATAATGAAATCCAAAAGTGGTGACATAATTATCTGAATCAGGCAACAAAGATACTAAAAAGCTGCTTTGAGGCTGTAGCCCAACAGCAGGAATTAATGATTTCCTATGCTATGGCAAGATCCACTTGTTTTCATTTTCTGTTTGCTTTTTCACACTTAATTTAATGGAAAGCCTCCTCAGTAGAAAGCATAGGATTGAAACATGTCTATTCTGTAGTAAAACAAACTATTATACATTAGGTGCCACATGCTTATCTTTAAAACGATGGAAATATCTGCAAGACAAAGATAATAGGATTTTGTGTCTCCCCACTCCAGGATTACACAAGAAGGTGGAGTGTTTCTCCTCCCTATATTTTAGTGTGTAAAAACATCCATCATTGAGTGTGTAGTGAAGGAGCCCTTGTAAAGCTCCATATGGTGTACATTATCCTGTTACATTAAAATGCAGTTTAAATGTCTTTGCAGACTACAGGACTCTTTCCACCGCACAGACATCCCAGACCTCTGTTCATGCTCATGCAGAATGGAGCTGAATCTATTCTGACAGGCACGGAAGGTGGAGGGGCTAGCTCAGACCAGCACTGCTCTGAGCTGGGAGCCATATATGCCTGTCTTTAACCGCCCCCAGTTGAGTAACAGCAGTTTCATACTGGATAAGCAGCACCAAAGTTCACTGAAGGAACTGGGCTCCTTTCAAAAGTGTCTGCCACCTCTAGACATTTGTAGTGCAATCATGTTTTTGTGCAAAAAGAGAAAAGTAATTTCAGAAGCTAAAGCTGTTCTGCCCCATCCAAGTGCCCTGACCAGTAAGTGGCATTTATTCTTTTTCTTCCATTCTCTTCAGTGAAGTCAGAAGTCTTTGTTTGCTTCATGGTGATAAAAATTCTACAAAAGTGCTTGTGAGTGTCTTTTATTTTGGCATCCAGAACACCCCACAGTAGCTTCTGTATCACAGTCCTCTGGGAAGTAAAGGTTTGAAGCTTGTGTCCTATGTGCCCAATGAGGTGAGTACGGCTTGCCTTCTTCCAAAATTGTACAGTCCCTTTGTAAAAAGATGTCACTATGACCTGCTATATTTCGGAAGAAGAGGATGAACTTGCTCCATTTTTAAAAGCAAAGATGATTCACTTTCAGACAGACTTTAGCTTAAGGATTGAGCTGCTTTCCATGGAGTTTTCAGTAAGGTAGGTGAAGGAAGGGATTCAAGACACAGCTGTGCCTTCATCTTTTTCTCATTTTTACCTATCAGTTGCACACTACAGGCAGAGATTTTACATGACTGTAGGATCAGCATGTTTTTTTCACTGTTGTTCTCTATCCACATGTAAGGGTCATAGGCACCTAGAGTGGGATCTGTTCTGAAGGATGGAGGCTTATCTTGGAGCATCACAGTACTCAGCTTTTACTAACAGAAGAGAGAACTCATTAATAAAGTTTTGATGTGTGATGTTTTGCAGAGTTAATAAACACAATGTAAGTAACAATGTAAGTAATGTAACTTGTACAATTACATTAAAGTTTTCTAACCCACTTTCAGGCAGTTCTAGAATTTGATTTACTTATTTAATTTAGAATTTGATTTATTCTTGGCAATTTAGTGGGTGAACACAAATTTTTGAAGCTTTGTAAGTTTTGTTTCATTTGTTGCCATTGTAAATTGCCCCCAAAAGTGTTTCATTTCATGCCAGCAGCACTGAGGTTTACATTTGTTTCATACCAATTTGGTTTCAGTTTTTGAACCTGTCTATCCATGGCTTACCTTTGGAGTCACCAATCAAACAGACACAGATGAAGAAGTCCTGGGTTTAGAGGTTTTGTGTCATTATGAACTTGATTTACATTTGTCTTATGCATTTAAATTACTGAAACTGAAATATTCAAATATTATTTTTGTTAATTGATGGAATAAATGAACCAAAGAAGCTAGAAAAGGACAATGAAAAAGTTACAGTTCAGTTGTAAATTGAATTTCTTGATAACATTCAGCATGACAAAGTTTTAGTGCATTCAGCCATATGTACATGAAACATTCAGCACTACAGGAGCCCAGCAGGTTTGAGAAAATGCTCTGTCTCACCGTGGTTGAATATTTATTAGAGTTGGTGATACTGATCTCAATCCCAAGAGGCAGCATCTCTTTAAATAGTTCAGTATTCTAAGCAGTAGCCAAAAATGATATGCATTGCCAATAAGCTTGAATATTGACTTGAGTATTCAAATATAAAATATTTAGAATTAGAGAATTTAAACATCCACTGAAATAGGTGCTTGAATAGATACAAAATGTTACTAATAAATACAATTCATTTGGTTGTGCAAATACATATGAAATGGTCTAGTTATCAGTGCAAAACATTTCTCATGGGAAAAAAATCTGAAGTAGACATTTATCAAGTCACTCTGATTAAATCCTGGCTCTAGGAAATAGTGCCATATGAGCTGGGGTTTAGTCAATCAGACTGAGATGAAATCCATATTACAACTTTCCAAACAATCATCTGGATGATAATGCAAAGTTTTGCCTGAAGGAAGAAGTAAAAGAGTAGAAAAAAAATGATGACATGTGGTATTTCCATGGATATTCATGCTCTAATGAGAAGAATAGCATTTGAACTACAACCTTTTTTTTATTGATACTGAATTACGAATTCATGTGACACTACCATCAGCACAAAAAAAATACGTTAGATGCTAATAATTTTTGCAATATCAGGCCTTGCTTTTGGATACCTCTATGTGTAAAAATTTATCCTGTAGTAGAGATTTTGGCTGGTCTTTACCTTGGCTTATAACCGTGACCAGTCTGTAAATTTAAATCACCTAAATCACCTCATATTTTTACTTCGTATTTTTTGTACAGCAAAATGAAACCATCCTCTAAGTGATAGACTAAATAGATTAGTCTGCCTTTAAGTGCTTAGAAGTGTCTGGTTTCCTGGTTTCCATACTATGCAGAAATGTTTGAAGTGAAACCTCAAGGAAAATGTTGACTGGCTAATAAATTTCCCCTTCTTGAAAATTTTCTGTGAATGTTCAAAGCCACTGGAACCTTTGATTTTAGAAAACAACCACCTGTTGCTCTTTTGATATAAAAGATCAAAAGTAATTAGTGTGAATTTTAGGAAGTCTAGAAACCCATTAGAATATTCCCATTTTCTGTGTTCCTTCTGAGACTTTTTCATATTCTGAAGTTCCCACTGGAATATCCAGTAGTTTCTTCAGGAGAGCATTTTTAGGGATTGAATTGCTGATTAGATTCTAGCTTTTATTGAGCAAACTGAAAAGCTACTGCAGCAAGATACACAGAGGATATTGTCTTTTAGACTTTTACATTTTCCTTAGTAAAGTTCCCATAATTCTTTTCTTATTGCCAGAACCTGAAGATCATTAATAAATTCTTGTTTCTTAATAGTAAATTGGTTTAATGGACTGTAAGGGATGTCTACCACATTACACTAGCACATGCTTTACATTTATGTTTAAATCTTGAAAAAAGCTATCAAAAATAGATAATTCTACTTTATAAATTTGTTCTTTAAAAAGAGTTATTTCTTCTAAATATAAATGGAATATGCATCATCTAGGTAATGATGAAATAAGCATTAATTTGTCAGTTTAGCATCACAAGATTTTAATTTATAAATATTCAGTGATGAGAGCAGGTATTGTTGTCAATATTTTATATTACACAGGCACAAGGAGGTGTTCCTAACTGGAACGTTGGAAGAAAACATTTTTGTATCTCAGCACCATGTGACCACTCATATCTTGCATATGATAATGTTTTAAGGAATATTTCACAAAAGTAAAGTCAGTATCACAAAGAGATGTTACAAGAGTGTGAATCTAAGACACTTTTTAACTTTAAATTCATACTTCTGATTCCTTAAAAAAAAAAAAAACAAACACAACAAAACTCTGGAAGTCAATAGGGCTTTGTATCATATTTTTTTATAAACTTTTCAATTATTGTTACAAAGAGATACATATATGAGAAAAAGAAACACGCTGAAAACATATTTGACAGCTTTGTGTAAACATGATTAGAATTTCTCAATGATTATCATTATTTTGTGGGTAAGCCTTATAATTAGGTAATAGATAATCACTTTCATAGTAGTATGAATGTGTAGTATCTTGAATATGCAGCTATGAAATTAATATTTCTTTTTTCTCTCTTTCCTCTCAAGCAAGAGATACTACTGGTCACTAGCCCAGAAAAAAAAAAAAAGCCAGGAAACAGTTCAATTGAATTTTTTTAGGACATCAATAAACGCCCTATATTCACTGTAGTTCTGCATCTTCATGTCTTTTATTCAAACATGTAGAAGATCAGGAGATGGAATAGAGCAAAAACCAGATGTCTCAATACTGAATGATGCAAAAGTGTTTGTGGAGTGATTCAATTTCTCTAACTGGTACAGTAAGAAATACATACCGAGGGTAAGGTTAGAGACAGTTCAATACAGGTATGTTCCACTAAAATAAAAAGGGCTGTTAAAATAAAGCTGATTTGAAGAAGTGGTCTCAGTAATAAATTGTTCTAGTAAAACTATATTTTAAACCATTCCAGTATTTTTGGACATCAAAAGCAGGTTGTTTTTTATATTTTTTTAAATAAAAAAATAAAATATCTTCAGTCTGATATTTAAACCCAATCCTTCTTTTTAGAAGAACATGCAAAAGGCTCTAAAGTATCAGAACTGAAACATTTTAAGTAATGCCAGCTTAGTTTTGGAGGAACAGGAGTTAAAAATACACTTGTTTTTATTAAGATACCATTAAATTGGACAGATTTTCTTTTAGCTAATGACTTATCATTAACTATATTTTTTCCTTCATGTGTTAATTTTGTACAAGCAGCAAAGGGATAACTTCCAAGCCCTTTTCACATAAATATGTTCTAATCCATTGAGCACCTTTTTACGTAGATAAAAAATTGACCTAAAATGAAGAGCATTTAGAAACCTTATCATAAAGACAAAAATACTACAGAAATTACAAGTGGGTAGATTTTCACATAGTCACTCTGTTTATTTCAGATACTGATTTTTATCTTGAATATTATGTGGAAGGGCTGTATGCTTTGAAGACCCTTAGTTAAAGTAGACTACAAAATCAATTTTTATACTGCATTTACCTTAATGAATAAATTAAGAATTATTTTTAGAAGTGTGTTTAATAAAAATTGCAAAGGTTTAGTGAAAAGAATGAAGTGAGAATGTTGCTGATTTTAATTGTGGGAATTGAATAATACCATTCAAGAATTGTCAGTGCTGGAAAGAAATATAGTTTCCTACACAGTGATTTAATTTCTTTTTTTCAGATAATGGAAAAATTCTTTTTGGTTTGTGTTTGCATATCCATATCTGCAAGAATGAATTACCATAGATAAAAATACAAAGTGATCAGCCTCTCTGGGTTCTGAGAAATATATTGTGCTCGTGTTGATGCTCACTGACCACCTAGCAATTATTAATTATATTACATAGTAATTGAGATGTATGAGAGCTGTGAAGGAGAGATACCTGTGGAAATTACACTGGATACTGTCACAAAGAGCCCTATATACCTTCTATAGGGCAGGATTAGTTCTCCTATTAGTTCTACTTTACATTCTCGTTTTTAATGACTTCCATGCTTTGATACTAATTAGGTTAAGATAATTTGCTAGCCTGCAAAGAATTAATGATGTTTAGCATGTTTTAATACACTGAATTTGAAACAGCGTTTGAGGGAAAATTTTGCTGCGCATTGGAAGGAAATGACAGCTGCTATGACAAGGTAGAATGGGACAGAACACAAATCCCATTTACAATCATAAAAATACAAGGTTAAGCTGAGAGAGCCTGGATTTTGTTACAGTACTTTTGGCTGCTAAATAGCTATTTTTATACGCATACTCTCTTCACAGACAATCTTTGTACCTCCCATTTGGGGGTTTGTAGATGTCATGAAGGACAAATCGTCTTAAAGTCTTTAGTCTCATAAATTGCCCTGTAATATCTCTTTAGCAGGATTTATGTGATTAATCTTGCTCATAATGATGACTATAATTAGTGGGGAAAGAAATTAAGCATGACTATTTCTTTTGGTAAAAGATTAAAAAGTGGACAATTTCAAACACAGGAAAACCCATTCTTATTTCTCTCTCTGTGTATCCCTCTCTCCACTTCCAAACCCCATCCAGGGTGTTTTTCTGCAGTGCTTTTGACACTAAACTCTGAGTGTTTAAAAAAGGGCTTGGCTTTCCATGAGAGAGGAGAATGATACAGCTAAAAATTCGACTGTTTAGCTGGGCCAAGAAAGTTTTCTTAATTAGTTCATACTCTTCCGAAATATGGAAATGAACTTTTTGACTTCTGGCTCTGTGTTCAGAGATTGTTAGAGATTAGCTGTAGGAATGGCTTTCATAATTTATAAAACTCAACTTGCTTCCAAATTTCTTTTAGTCTTAGGAAAATAAGTTTATTTCCAGAATTTCTTTGGAACTTTTGCTGCTGAAACTAAGCCTTTGACACTCCTAAATCCCAAAGTGCATTTCCAGTTTCATATTTTTAAGTACAATTACCACATTCTGTAGTTCAGGCAGCTTGCTCCTGATTTTTTTTCAAGAAACCCTCCTTTGGACTATAAGTATTAGTAGAGCACTTTGGTATTTCTAAACATGAAAATAATGCTTAGGTTAGTTATTAAAAAGTACTTTGTAACAATTAACTAAACAATACAAGTCTTTCAATTTTTGACTACAGTGCAATATGTGCAAGACGCAGCAGTCTGGTGTTTGTTTCAAATGTGGCCAACAAAGCCCATCAGAATCTAATCTGTCCTACATTTATTCTTATTCTACACGATTCAAGATTTATTTTCATCTGTTTGACATAACATTGGCACTCAGGAAATTAGCTAAAGAGAGAAAATATGTTACTTTTTTGCAATTATGTAATTTGTCTTTGTATATATATATATACACACATATTATTAAGAAAATTGTTAATAAAAGCATCCAGGTTTTTAAGAAAATATTACAGCAAGAGTAGTTTCCAACACAATTTGGTGACTGTGAATAGCACTGTCAATCAAGCTATTCCAGGTCTGTTGCTCAGATATTCAGTTCTACTTACAGATTTTATACCTACAGTAAGTTCAGATATTATCCAATATCTTCTGTATACCAAACCCAAGCTGGGACTACTCTCCTCATCATTTCTGCAGAATAATTCTGTGAATTATTTATTTCTAATATTGTTGAGCATATATAAATCAAAATATTATGTGATTCTTCAGTTTTATCAAATGCATATAAGAATGAAATGGTATATTATTTTCTAGTTTTTCTAAGATTCCTTTACTTAAGATTAGTCAACTCCTGAACACAGCTACTCTTGTAAGGCTTTGGGGCACTAAACTGACCAGGAATAAGCATCTTCCAGTTTGCAATCCAGTAAAGAACCAAAGCTAGGAATAATTTGTTGTGACAAAGAACAATCTGAAATGAAGAGAAATTTTGAATTGAAAGTGGCAATTTTCTCTGCCCCACAGATGCTTTAAAAATGTCCCAAATAGATTAAAATGTCACTCAATGCAAATTTAAAATGAAATGTATGGGGCTTTTGTATGACTATTTTGACCTCACAAAATGATTATTTGTCCAAGTGTGAAGTATCGGAACATCCACCTATGGTTTTAATTTTCCTCACTTTCCTAGTGGATGAGGAGTGGTATAGACACACAGAGAAAGAAATATGAAAGAGACATGGGAACCAATACAGATATTTTTATTTATCACATACATAGCTATTTTGATTCCCATTTCTTTCATGGTGATATTAGGATCAAAATTAATAAAAGTGGTGAAAATCTTTGCTAAGTCCAAAAAAATCATGCTCTTCTTAACTCCACTTAGCATCTTTAATGCAAGCATTGCAATCTGGGATGTGCATTACTGTACACTTAAGTTTTGCAATCTGTTCTTACAAATCAATTTTACACAGCTTGAGAATATGGGCAAGTTTGTATTTGTGCTATAAAGATGTTTCAGAGGGAAAAAGAATAAAAGCAGTGCTGTTTCTGCAAACAAATCAATTGGACTGTATTAAAACTAAACTCATGGTGTCAAAGATGAATGCAGAGACAGAAACAGGGACAGATATTACCATGGGGTCTAGACACATACAGTGATTAATCATCACACACATCTGGAAAAGAAAAGCACAAGAAGAAAGAATTTTTTTCTTCTTGGTCTAGACAGTTTAGAAAGAAAGAAAATTATATTATGTTCTCCATGGATGAAGGAAAAGATGAAATAGGTATTAACTGTCCTCCATTTGCACAAACTGAAAATCTGTCTTTCAGCTATATTTTTTATTATTAAGAAACAATACCATAACTCATTTTTAAATTCAGGACATAACTATGTCTGTTTCTTTTTCAAAGGTTCATTACAATTTAAAAAACATATTAAATAATTATATTGAGTTTAATTTAGCAAAAAACCAATTTAATTAAATTCATCAAATTCAAATACAGGAAAGAGATGCTATACAGGGATTTTTTGTATTTTTTTCTTTTCGATGGGTTTTGCAATTAGTCTAAAACTTATTCAGATGTAAGTATCACTGAATGCAATTCTAATTACTGGGAACATGACTCTCTTTGGCTACACAGGATAAGACAAAATGAAAAGTCTATTTAGAGGTTTTTTTTCCCACATGCATAGAATACTGAGACAGCACTATAGTGCTCGGAAACTAGCTGATGAATTTTTCAGCTTTGGAGACAAATTTCACCCTTATATAGAGGCTGATAAAACAAATATGTCTTTAGTGCCATATGATAAATAGAACCTATTAGTATGAAAAAATAATTCTGCAGAAATAGCTGTGAGGATTAGGTCATAGAAGCATCTGCATGTAAACTGGGAACAATGCACCAGATTTATCTAGGATTATTTGATAGTTACCAGGTTGATGAAGTGGGGAGAGGAGGAGATATTTATCTAATATTTCATTTCTTTTAGCCTCTGTATAAAATTCCTGAATATTCATTTTACTCTGGTTTTGCCACAACAGGCGGCAACAAGTGCCTCACTCACTTCTTCTGCTTGTATAATTGAACATTCTCTACTATACTCAGTATGTGCCAAGAGCAGAAAACTTTTGCAGTCTATTGCTGCTGCAGATCTATACAGATCTACTCCTGACACAGGCTTTTGCCAGCTGGATACTCTCTAGAAGTGGTCATTGCCTTCAGGACTTTCATCTGAGCTGACTGCTTTAAAAAACTGCCTTCCAGTCTGCTTTAGGTTTCTTTTTAACTTCAGAAAACTAAACAGTCAAGGTTTTACAGCATTTCCTGAGAAGGGGGAGGAAAGTATATGCATGGAAGTATGCTGGACTTGCTTTCATATTTGTAAGTATTCAGGAGAGGACTTAAGTGTTTTTCTCAGCTGAGTCCAGCGCAAGATATATGGGGGCTGGTATAGGGCTGTTGGTCATTCTTTTCTTATGAAAGCATTATAAAAACTTTGTGATAATTTACACTATTTTTCTCTATCTCCCAACCTGCTTGTGTAGCTTTTGTTCTGTTAAAAGAAAACATGATTTAAGACTCATTTTAAAATGTCTCTAGGAATGACACAGTCATTAGAAAAAAGAAAAACTAGTGCAAGCCAGGTGGAAAAAAAATAGGATGGTAGAATGAAATACCTCCGAGGACAGTTTTGTTGTACAACATTTGGCCTTAAATAAATGTATGGGCCTGCTTCTGAAAATATATTACATTTGTCAAAGGAACAGTAATTAAACTGCTCCCTCTAAGCCTTTTTGATAGGCCATTTTCAGAATGAATGGTTGAGGCTGACAAAGGGCACTTGGCATTTAAGAACCCTACCTTTAGTGTATTATTCTCCTTGCTTTCTCATGCTCACACAATTTTGCTTTTTTTCTGCCGTCTTAGAACAATGCCAATATTCACTATTTTTGCTAGGGAAGACCTGTAAAATATGAAATAAGAGTCATGTAAATGTAATTGGTATTGTGATTAAAGCAAAAGATCAATTTGTTGCTTCTTATATCAAACCTGAAGGGAGAAATGTAAAGAATTAATTACTGTGAAAATGGTAAATTTTGCATTTTGTTATTAATTAATGGAAACTGACATAGGCCACAGTCACTTATACTAGATCACTCAAAATAATTATTACCTTCTTAAAATGATATTATGATGAGTAAGCAATAATTAAAAAAGACACTCTGACCAAGATCTATAATGCATTTCTTCAAATGAGATAAACAAAATTAGATGCAATTATGTGAAGCCCTAATTCACTATTAAGGAAACTGGTAGATTCTAGAAACCTTTTCCAAAATTTGAGGTAACATCATTTATGTTTAAAATAATTTTTTGACCAATATTATTGTTTCATATGACCTCTATCTGGGACCCGTATTTCAACATTATAGTGATGATCACACTAGCAATAATATCTGTATATAAGAAAAAAAAAACTAAACAAGTAAAAAGAACTGTCTTTCATTTCCCTTTATGCAGAAATTTCAAGAAAATAAATTGCAAGAGAGTGAAATAGATAAAATTCTGTGTTATCTCTAGGAATTATTCACAAACTAACAATGTCAGGTGACAGAAAAGTCTTTTCTTTTTATATTCTATTGAATAACATATTTTACATTAATTCAGACAATAGAATCCCTATTGAAACAATTTTATGCATTTATGATATTTCTTTTTTGATTTGTGTATGCCATATGGCAGTTCATTTCCATGGACCACAAATGTGTATTTCCATACTGCCTAAAATGGATACTTATGTGTCCTATAGTTACTGCATTAAGGTATTTTGTTTGGGTTTTTTTTTAAACTTTTTTCCAGTTTTCAGAATCTGTTAGAAGATTGTACAGATGCAATAATTTTTCCAGCTATGAAGACAAAAAAAAAAAAATCTGTATCTATTTAAAAATCTCTGATTTTTAAATTAAGATTCTCAGGGTAATTATTTTACTTCTTGCTGTAGTACTAGGTATTATATTTTGTATGTTTTAACTGTGACAATAGTAGAATGCCAGCACTCTTGCACAGATAATAGTCTTTTTGTGGCTGTCTTAGAAATTTCCAAGTTTCTTTGTTTTTTCTTTTGCTTTTGTTTTATTTTTCTCAAAATTTCTATGAAGTTTGGAAACTGTAAATGGGTCAATATGCAGTCCTTTTGGATACAACATAATAAAAATAAAGCCATCTTAATTTGTCAATCAGAAACAAAGGATACCTGAAGAAAATATATAATGGAATGACTTTGCAATTACAGGCCTGACAGAAACAAGCAGAATTAAGTCTTGTAAAGAGAATATGTACTGGAACTCAGAGAAAGACAATGGAATTAGAATACCAGAAATGCCAATAATCCATGGGCTCTTCTCCTTCTATAAGAATGTAAATATTCTTCCAGCTGAAGCAAAACAATACAGACTTTTGATTTTTCTTTTGACAAATTGCTTCATTCACAATATTTTAAGTGTGATAAGAGGCGTTTATGGGAATTTTTTTGCTAATCAGAAAACAAAAAGTATTTTTAAAAGGGAAAAATATATAACAATTCCTAAGAAATAGGTTATTGTAGCCATCAAAGGGAATATTTTACATTTTCCCTTAGGAAAAGTACAAATTTTTAAAACCTTATTTTATATGAGTGCCACACTCTATGCACCTGCACATTTGCTTTCATGAGAACTCTCACAATTTCAGCAATTGTTTTGCAAAACAGATGCAGTGCCATCTGATCCAGATAGCTCCTACATGTCTATGTTGGAAGTCAGGAAGAATCTTGTGAAAAATAAAAATATTCTTTGTCTATTTTTCCTTTTCACAATCATCTAGTGTAATAAGATAATTCACAGAAACAGTTCTTACAGGTACTCATTTCTGACTAATTTACATGGAAATTCCTGGTTCATATAAGATTGCTTTTTTAAAAATTTTTGTCTGTTCACTAAACATGCAAAAATGCACATGCGCATCATGTGTAAAATTAGCTAGTTATTGATGTCTTAGTATGGGTTAATATTAGGTTTCTTTCAATATTTACTATGTAAAATATGTACTAATAACTACCAGCTTCTCTTAATAAATGAAAAGAAAAAGAAAAACATGCATTAATCAATTTACAACTCTCTGTGGTTAAATATCTTCCTCTTATGGGGCTCATTTGCAGTCTAGTTAAATATACTTGATTTAAGGAAAATGCTTTAATCTTTCATTCCATTCAAGTTAAAAGTAACATACAATTTGATGTCTTAGTAAAACAGTGACAGACAAACATCTTCAATAACTCTCTGCTGAGAGTTTCCATCTTTGTAAGACCAAAAATAGGTACAACTTTGAACGTCACAAGCCAATGTTTATTGTCACCTTTTGATATGGAGAGTGAGAAAGATGAGCCACAATGCAGAAATCTATTGAAATCAAAATATCCTCAATGATATTGCATGTGAGCTGGTAGACACTATTATCTGCTAAGCATTGTTAATAATTAAGCTTGTTTTGCACTGTATTAAGAAAAATTGCAGTAGTTATTGACATTGCTTTGGGAAAGGAGTGGTCTTGTGTAGGGCCAGGAATTGGGCTCAATAGTCCTTGTGGGTCCCTTCCAATGAACTCAGGACATTCTATGATTCTTTGATTCTGTCATTACAATGCATTTCTATAACTCCATAAGATGGAAAGTGGAAAGCTATGAAGTGTAAGGCTCAATATCTAAATTAATTTTGAAAGAACTACTAGATATTTCTCTGAAAATGTTCTGTGCTCAATCAAAAAAAAGAACAGTGTTTTTTTGGGAGGGTACAAGGAAATTCTTGAATTTGTTGGCCTCCAAGTATCAAGAGTCAGTAAAAATGGGAGATTAATCATGTACACAAATTATACACAGTGCAAATAATAAACACAACTAACTGAGCCTTTAAATTAATGAAGCCCCAAACAAAGGAAAAGAGGTCAGGAGGAATCAGAGTAGCAGCAGATATTCTTCATGACAAATACTGCAATCTACATCTGCAATCCATAACTTCTCCACTGAGAAGAGAGTTGCAAAGCTAGGGAAGGCACATATCTCCTACCCTAAATCTGCAACAATGCCTCCCTTGGTCACAACATCCAGTTCCTGCTAGTGTGGAAGAGCATTAAATCTTTTTTGTGAACTGCAGGAATTCTCACCAAAGGCGTGAGGAAAATAATGGATTGATGTCTTTGTAAACTGCTTCTTCAATGGTTTCAGTACTTTTGAAATAGTTTATCTCATACCTTCTAAATAGATGAAAATTTAGCTGCAGCAAAAAGTAGGAGTTAAGAGTCAATAAAACTTATTAATTTATTTGTAAATATTGCTATTGAATAGAAAATTACATAAATGAAAATGGCAATCAAGTTTTCAATAATTTTAGTGAAGCCTCAATACTTAGAAGCACACTTTTTTCCTTCTAAATGACACAAATGACAGCAGTTATTAAAGGAAAATCTGCCAAATTTTGTCATAAATCCTTCCCGAAATCAGGTTGATTTTGAAATCTTAGTGAAAAAATGAAGTCTCAAGGGGTGACTTCTGAAGGTTCTTGTTTAGCTTCTATAAAACCATAGCAAAAATCAATATCAAAGTATTGTTTGGTGTATGTTTGCAGCCTAACTTCAAAAAAGAGCACTGTGTCTTCTGTCCAACATACATTTTATATGCAAATTTACTTTCCTTTCCCAATTAAACTACCTCTACCCACAAGTATCCTCACTTTTACCATTCCAGTTCTCTACCTGAGCCCAATGGTGGGAGAGTGAGCAAGTGGCTCCATGGTGGTTAGTTGCTGTCTGGGTGTAAATCATGACACCTTGTTCTAACAAGCTGACAAATACATAGATAAGAAACTTTGAGAGAAAGATTTGCAATGAGACACAGCAAAGGATGTGAGAGACACCTTCCATCTTCTTATAAGTTCTTTGGGACTGCAGGAGGATACAAAATAAAACTTAAAAATCCCAACATGCAAAAACCCAAGCACACAAAAAATATCCTGGCTGAAAAATAGTGTTTCTAGTATATTTGTCTTCTTCACTGTTTTGGCTGATGAATTTTGGACCGTGTAGACTTTGCCAGCACAGACATATAAACAAAAAGAGAAGCACCTATTGTAGAGCAAGGCTCTCAAATATCTGTCAGGTCTGCAAGGCTTGTAAGGAAGTTGCTTTACTGGTCAATATTTAGTACTCTTTGAGACTCCAGCACAAGACTGATTTTGGTTGTGTTTTCAGAAGACTTCACAACTGAGCAAAAAATATCCAATATGGATGGAAACGTTCTCAAACGTACTTTCTGTGTAAATACACTTTCTAACCTGTTTCTTTGTCTCACAGGTTTTATATTGTTGAAGTGTAATGTCACAAATCTTTCCCATAGTCCACTTTGCCAGGTGGAACTACTTTTCCTAGAATCATCTGCCACTGACTAAATGACAGAGTGCCTAATAAATGAGACAGAACTATTTTTCTCTTCCCAAGGTAAAGGGATTGATGAGCACACTGAGCAGAGCTTGCTACCATCACACGAGATGCATAGAAAATATGAAGCATAGAGAGGATTTACTCTCTTGATCCATGCTTGTGATTAATTCTAATGAGTGTTAAACAAATGTAAGTTGTCTGCTCTTCTAAGTCTGATTATATATGCTGTGGGCAAAAGTTTCCCCTTTGCTTTGGCATGCTACACACTCTTAACCACTGGAAGTGGCATGATGGGTCAAGGGCAGAATTTAGCATTTGGGATCTAGAGTTGGAGATGGTTTTATTAAATGTGTGTTAGATCCTCAATTTAAAGTGCCAAAGCATATCTCAGGATTAAAGCAATACAATTCCCATAAAAATCAATGGGGATTTCATTAATATACCCTCTCATAGTGATTCAAAAGCCTGCTTTTAGCTTCCCAAAGCAACAATGGGTGTGTTTATTCAAATAATGTTAATTTATAAGAAGTTACATTCCTAACTTACAATAAAATCAGCGCTAAGACTTTTGACTTTGAAGATGTAATGGAAAGTATTTGAGGCCCAGAATATTAAAGTCAAAGAGAAGAGTCATGTGAATCAGAAAGAGATGATAGAGGAACAGTAAATAATGAAGGAGATTGTAACTAGATAGAAAATATAAAGAACATTTAAAAGACTAATAAATGACAAAGCCAGTTCAATGCGGATAAATGTAGAACAGTGGTGACTTTGATGAGTCTTTATAACACAACTGTGCATGCATTATAAAATAGGAAGAACAAAAGTGTTCGAGTCAAAAGAAAACTGTGTCATTGATGTAGAGAGAGAAAGCTTGCAGACGTCTTAACACATGGATGAATGATGACTTTGAGAGAGTCTGTATGACAGAAGCCTGTTTTTCATAAAGTAGAGGTATGAAAGAGTAGGAGCTGAAAAAATAAGAGAAGGAAAAAAAGATAAATTGTACATGGAGTCTAAAATATCAAGAAAACCACAGCAATGTTTCTGTAGAGGAAAAAATGATGTAGATGAATTGTTCTCACTACATTTCTAGCACTGATCTGACCATGCCCATTACACAAAAGTAGTATTTACAGGAAAGATTGCCTTCTGTTTGGCCACTCGGCTGTGATTATTTCTCAAGTGTTTATTTTTCATGAGCAGTAAAAATATGGTGACAAGGATAATAATGTTCACACACAAAAGACGCAGATGAGGGAGGAAAATAGATATGAACATATAAAAAGGCATGCAGGAAAGGAGAAGAAAGAATTAGAAAGCTAATAAGATGAAAAGACAAATAGATGGAAGAGAAGTTGAAGCAAAATTGATTCAGGAGAGAAAAAAGTTTGAAAATACATCTTTGGCTCAGATTTCCCCAGCCAGCTTTAAACAAAGAGGTATTTTGGGTCCACTGCAATATGTGGCTTTCTACAACACATCTATACGGTGTGGTTGAAATCAAAGACTGCTCATTTCAGTGTCTCCTGACAGACTACTGGGACCAGCCACTATTCATTGATGCACTGTGTTCCTTGTCCTCTCTCCCTCCTAAGCTGTTGCACCTTCTCTTAGGGATATTTAACACAGTAAAGAGCAAGAGCATCCAAACTGTGCATGACCCACAAGATTCCTGAACCTCTTTCTCTCTCATCTGGTAAATCTTCAGGTTTTGGAAGCATTATACAAAAACTTCAGTCAGGAATTACCCTTTCACTTGAACACTTCTCATCACTATGGAGGTAAGGTCTCTGACAATACTAGAAGACCATGAAGATCATTTAACCCAAGCTCAGGCTTTTTGTTTTGGTAGTTAGGCTAATGTATAAGCTGACACTCTGTGGGAGTTTGGTGTGAGATTGGTGTTAGACCAGAAAGATAAGTTCAAAATATAATTTCCATATTGATACCTTCAGACCTTTCAGGTACAGCAATTCCATTTTTTCTCTAAGAGAGTCAGAAAACTGCTTAACCTTCAATAAAATGGTGCACATATGGCTAGGACTAGACCTCAAGCAGTCTGAAAATTAAACAGAAGATGCTAATGGTTCCAGAAGTGAAATTTTTTGAGGCATCTAAATAGATATATGAGTAAATATAATTTTGGTTTTAGGCATCTCAGTTCTAAGAGCATTCCAGGCTATGGTCTTGAGTCATTCTGAGTCACAACAAAAGGCGACATGTCTTATCTGAGGAAGCTACTTTATTAGGTTCCTTACAGAGTCACACAGATAATACAAATTACTTTGTGTTCCAGTTCATAATTTCAAAGGTTTTTGTCATAGAGAAGAAAATATGCTGAAATATAAATTGGAATTCTAATACCATTGCATGACTCTGGGGCAAACTTGCTTTTCTCCTACTGCAGCCTAATTCTATGTAAGAGTCAAAGAAAATCACCTTATTATACTTATGTAAACCAGAGTGCACTATAGTTCCATTTTGGCAGAAATACTTTCTGTCTAGTCTGGATCAATGTTGCTAAAAAAATTTGGGTGCCCTGAGTGTGTACTAGCCTGGATGCTGAAATATTTACTAGAGGTTCTGTGTGTTTAACTTGCCCTAGAGTATAGTTGATGTGCTTTAGTTCCAATTTTTTAATGATACTACCACTCCTGCCAGTAATTTTTACACCAGCTGCACTGGACTAATTATGTGCTTTTCTCAAAAGTCTATTTTTGAAATAATTATGGCCTTTGAGCATATAATAGACAGAAAGATTTGGGTACCGAGGAGTAAAAAACTTTCCATTTGAGCAGAAAGGATAAAAAAGGTGGCATATCATTTTTGCATTCTCATTTTGAATGCATAAACCTGTACAGCACATCAAGGTGCCTAATAAACATTTGTTCCTTTATGTCTACATTGTTTTGGTTAGATTTCTAGATTTTTTAAAGAAAATTATTTCTCATTAAATTGCCTTTTGCAAAACTTTGAGTCAAAGGAAATAAATACTAGCACTGCTAACTGCACAGTGTAGGATCATTACTGGTGCCTTATGGTCAGAAGTTTCTTTTCTTTTATCTCCCTTTGTGAGTTGAAATAGTTGAAGAGCTGAGGTTTGTCCCCATGCATACTACAAGGTCACCTCAAACACAATGAGAGGCTGTCTGCAGCTTGAAGAATATTTGTGAACAGTCTGCTTAGTTGCTGACTTCTGTTATTTTATAGAATTTAAGTCAAATATGGAAAATTATTATGTTTGTAAAGGTTTAGTCTGGGGCATGTGTAGGGGTACATTTCAGAGCTTTGAGCTGGTCTAAGCCACATGATTCTTTTAAAGTTAATGAGAAAGTCACAGCTAGAATGGCATGTGATAATCTGAAAATTTGCCCCTTACTGCCTCTTAAGATTTTCTGTGTCATATGTTATGGTAATAAATGGTTCTCAGCATGAGGTTGATTGAAAGGGGTATAGCTGCATGAAGAAAAGAACTTGTCTTTTCTTCATGGTCTCTGGATAATATTATTAGCATATGCAGGATCAGCTCTGAGCATAAGCAGCCTTTGTGACCAAGGAGGTTGGAATTACATCAGTTTGAGTGAACTTAAATATATTTTCATAATTTGTCACTTGAATCTATGTCACTGAATAGCAACTGAACAAATATATGGGGTTTTTTTCCGCTTTATTTTGGACTAACCTTAATGTGGCTCTGCCATTGTAAGTTTCAGGGCCTGCACTTTTCAGGTTATTATAATAAGTCTTTGGTCTTTAAAAAGTCTCAAAAGTATATCAAATTGAATGGAAAAACAGATAGGAGACTCTAGTCAGAAAGCTTTGTTGTATATGACTGTATATGATGCATATTATTTGTTTTGAAAAGTTATTCTCAATTGCAATATTCATCATCAAACAGGGAGGAACTGGTATTCATTCACATGTGTAGAGAAAACAGGTACAGTTTAGGAAGTTCTTAATTTTTCTTCCTGTTTTAAAAAGGTTAAGAAAACCCAAGATAAGTAAAATAACCATTCTCCAAAACAATGCTACTTTTCATAGGTTCCATTTATTGTTCTAACAAACTAGTTTTAACTAGATAAGAACACAGGTAAATTAATGAAGAAACAGATTGATCAATACTTTCTTGTAGAACTTAGGAAGTATCTAACAACTTAACACACATACAGGGAGGGTAATTGCAGGACAGACATTCCAGGTTTGGAACTAGATATGCCTATTTAAAAGTTTCTAAGTTTAGCTGCAGAGATTTTCAAGGCATTATTTTAGAAAATCTGATTACAGAGATAATACAGATAGGAAGCAATATCCACCACTGTAGTTCTCTGAGGCCTTTTTAACCTACCATAGTGGTGTTATAACAATTGAAAAATGTAAATCATTATGGCAAATGAAGCAGGTAAAGGAGTTTTTTACATCAGTACATGAATTGACTACTGCAATAAAAGCCACTTAGAAATCATATTCAGTTATGAATGATCTAATTATATAACCAGAAATTTACTGTAAACTGCTATGGTTAATAATATTTGCTTTTAAGATAAGTGCTACACCTAAAATGCTAAAACGTGGAGGAACTATCTCACTAATAAAACTTTTCATTTTTCTATCTAATACAGTTCTTGACTACCATGAAGAGAAAGAGAAATAAAAATCAATAAAAAAATTAATAACATTTGAGGACCTTTTTTAAACAAATTCCTGGTGTCATATCTGTGACTTGATCACCCGAGGGCTAACAGTCCCAGCAGGTTGTTAGGTGACATCATATCACTCGCAGCACTCTCACAGTAATAAATAAGTCAGACACGCCATCCTGTCTCTGCAGGTAACTTGTATTGCATCACACACCAGGACACAGGTTACGGTGGCATTGGTTTGTCCTATGCCATGAATAGTTTGGGCTTTACCTCAGCTTTGCTTTCCCTTTGTAACTTACCCAAAGGAAAGAGATAAATGTTTTTATGATCTTTGTATGATTTCAGTGACTGCACAGGGCATTGCTTTGTTATTTAAGAAGAAAAAGGATTCCATTTTATTTAGAAAATGTTAACATTCTATAGGATTTGGTTACAAATCCAGACAGGCAGTTACAAATACACACACCAGCTTTGATATGAAAATTGTCTTGCCAAGTTAGGCCAGGTCTGCTCTTGGATGAATAAGTGCACTCAAAGGAATACATAAATTATGTTGAGGGTGATCTACAATTTTAGTCATCTGGAAACACCTTCACAGTGAAGATGAGCTAGAAGACTGGAGATGCGCTCCCTAACTCTTCATTAATTTTGGCCTAGAATTACTTGTTTCTGTTGCCTCCAGTTTGCATGGAAAGGAGGGAAACTGAGCTTTCAACTCCTCAGGATACAAATGAAGTCAACACCTTTCTAAACAACAAAAAAAAATTAGTCTTTTCACATCTACTTATCTGCAGAAATACCTTTTAGTAAATTAATTAATTTGTCTGAAATCATCTAAGAATTGGCTATTGGCAAGTGCTGGATGGGTTCCAAAGAAAATTATAAAAGCTGATTTCCAAAGTTTTACTCGACCATATTAAATTTGTTACAACACGCATTCAGTTTTGATGAAACAGCACAGCTCAGTAGCTGCATATGAGAGCAATTTAGTAGGGTCTCATTTACCCTTCTAAAGTTTATAATACTCAGGAAGACCTTTAAGAAGTTTTAAACCTGACAATATTGTTTATAAATCACTATTACTGACCACAGAACAACTCTAATTTAATTTGATATTATTTTAATAACTATGCATTAACATATGTTTTTTTAGAAAATGAACATTTCATAAGGTTTTTTTAGCTAATAGAATTTAGTGAACTTTCTTGAATATTAAATTAGAATGTCAAATTGCCAGAGAAGTCTGAAGTCTGGAACTTAGAAGTCTGGACTTTAAAATCTAGTTTCTAAAAGGTGGTGCTTAAGCAATTAGTTCAGTTTTGTTAATACTGAAGGTACTAATAAAAAGTGTCTGATTAAAATCTATTTATGTACAGAAAAGAGAACTGGCGTATTATTGTCTATCAAATTCATTACACCACTTGAAAAGTATTGTCCTCCTGTGTATCTCAGAAGCCTATGGAAACTATCACCCTTGAAAATGGTGTATTTTTCTCTCATTCTCACTCTCTGTCTCTCTCTTTTCAACTAAAGAGTTATATTCCAAAACTTAATGAATAAGTACATTCATTTAGAAACAAAATTCATGGTAATTAGCATTCCTTCTCTTGAATTTGTACTAGTAATACCCTAACTCACAAACTTCAGGTTTTCGTTCTTCCAATCTTCAAGAATTTTTTGTTTGAAACTCTTGGTTGTGTAATTGGACTTAGCAGTGTCTTATATACAGTAGCATATAATAATCAATGCAATAAGAGTCAAGAAGACATGTTGAAAATAAGGTCTGAATCCCTATATTTATTAATTTATTTATTTAATCATCCACTAGTGTGACTTGGAATGAGAAGGTTAAATTTTACTTTAAAACATCAACTTATTTCAGGATATAAATCAAATTGTGTTTACTCTTCCCATCTTCATATTCACTTCAATGTAATGTAAACATGTTGAAAGACATAGTCTGGTTTCCTCTGAAGAGATTTAATAAATCTATTTTGAAACCTTTCTTCTCTGTTGGCCTCCTTTGTGTTATTTATTTAACATGATAACTTGAGGAAAACCTGGATGAGGTGAGAGAATATTTTCTTTCTACCTGTGTTAGTTTTCCCATCTCCTGTCTCTTCTCACCTGTGAAACCATCTGAAAACAGATATTTTAAGCCAATTATGTGTAATATATTGAACAACCTCTCTTACCTTGCAAAGTCCATGAAATTCCCTTTCTTCAGTTGCAAGTCCCATGTCCTCTTGTATTTTCAGTCACTCTCTGTTTTATTCAATTGAGAAAAGACTTATGCCAAACAACTTGGTGGCGAAATGTGATTTTCACAAGAATATTCCCTTTGGTCTTCATGGCTTTAGTGGATACAGAAGAGCTACTATCACAACTTTAATAAACTTGTCTTTGAAACTATTGAGTTATGTCATGTGAATTTTCCCTTGGGTCTTCAGGGTTTTAGTAGAAATAGAAGAGATACTATCACATCTTTAATAAACCTGGTTTTGAAACTACTAAGTTATCTCCTTTTTCAGTGTGCAATGGTGCTGATATGTGGAAATAAATGCCTAGGTTGATGGGTTATCCTGAAGAATGGAGTTCATGCATAATCTAGTCAGCGTGTACTCCCTTGGGTTTAGTGTCTGACAGTTTCTCTGGCTCTATGTTTGCTAGACCAATTTGTGTTCACTTGCTTTGCTTGAAGAACTGGTGACAGTACTCCACAAAGACCATACAATCTTTGGTTTTCACACTTTGCTGGATCTGATTTAGGTTTGATCTATGCTCAATAAAACTTATTGAGGCAGAGAATTTCTTATTTGTCCTTATATTTTAGTAATTCCAGAGTTTCTTGCATATAAGAGGAATCTATAATTCTTTTTTCAAGTCAGTGAAAACCTCTCTATATCCACACATCAGTGTCATCTTATTTTTCAAACACTTGTCTTTATTTATCAGATTTCTGCTCTAAAGTTAAATGAATTGAGAATGAATAGGTATGGCATTTTTTTTTCTTAGCTCTTGAAGTCTTTTCACTTGATATGGTCAACGTAACCAATCACTACTTCATCAACAGGAGCTGTATTCCTAACACATATGTTTAATGCATGTTCATTTCATTTTCATATTGCTTTTTTATGTTCAGCACAGTATTTTATTATGATACACTAATTCTTTACTTTTATACATTCTTTTAAATGAATTGGTTTTATACTTTACTGTTTTCTTGCATTATCAGAGTTTCTAATGATTTTTGTTTAGAAAAAATATCAGGGTTTCAATATATTCAGAGCCATTAAGGCAACTATATATTTGATCAAAATAGCTACTCATTAACCATTGTATTCTCCTCTCAGATTGCTTACTACTATGAAATTATTTGATTTTGTTATCACTTGTGTCTGTTTATCATTTCCATGAACCCATCCTTCTTGACCCTCTTTCTGGCTGTGTAGCTTTCCAGACTTCTCCCTCATACTGTGTAAATATTGACACAATCACCATACTGGCAATGATTGGTAATTATTACTATATTTTTGAAAATGAAAGTTATTCAGGTAAGTATGCTTTTTTTTTTTTCCCCAAGATGAAAACTTCATCCATGGCTAACAGTTGAAAGACCAAATGGATGTTAGGAATGCACATATAACATGCACTTGTGATTAACAAAATTTAAGAAAGAATTAGTTGTGTGTTCTTAGATCATATGAGTTTTACACAAAGTGTTATTAAAAACTGTAAACCATCATTTTCAGAGCAGTACCTAGTTCTGTAGAGATGGAGTTTTTACTGTGCAGTTACTCCTATGTGCTACTGTGCAGATTCACCTTTGAATTATGAAATTATATGGACAGTAAAAGTTCCACAGGAGTTTTTGTCTCCCTTAAGGATGAGTGTACAAAGCCTCTTGATCTACACAGTCAAAGGAATGTGAATTTTACAAAAATCAGTCCTATGGTTTTGATATCTCTCTTTCCTTCAAGGCAAATATTAATGTAATTTTATAGATCTGAAAAAATAAAATATAATAGGAAAAACATAGTGGTCCATGCTCCAAGAAATATGGAAATGCTGTCAATAAAAACACACATAAACACTTTCTGCATATTTTTGATGGTACATGCTTTATCACTTAGAAATCAGAGAAAATTGTATATGTGGCTGCTGCAGTTCCAGCTATCTGTGAAGTTCCTGATTTAAAGTCCCAATCACAGCAAAATTCAAAAGACACACATTAGGGTCAATTTAGACCACAGCCCAAGATTTGAGTGCAAGTTATAACTATGCTTCAAGTGAAATTGCTAGCTACCCTATATCTAACAGTGGAACCAGGTAGCAGCAATATCAGTGTGGCAGCTCAGGCTTCAGTGAAAAGAAATATTTCCATAATTTCAGGGGTAACTTCAGAAGTCTGTGAAGGCACAGTTTTCAAACTAACTAGCTTATTGCCAGTTCAGCTATTTCTAAATTAATTACAATCACACATGGAGCAGATGAATATGAATGAGTACTACACAGTCAGCAAGAGAAGTGTCCAGCGAGGTATTTTGAAAGTATGATTAGCAGATGTATATAGTTAGAGAGAATTATAAAACTTTACTGTTGTCTTTGAAATGATTGATAGTCCTAGAGAAAAGTGAATATGAGAAAATCTAGAAACAAGTGAATAGGAGAAAAGACTTTGATTCTGTACTCCAGAGCAGATGGATGGAAAAGATAACAAGAAAATGAATATGAAAGGAAGGACAAAAAAATGTAAAACAAAAATGAGCAAAAGCTGATCAAAGGCAACGAAGACAGAACAAATAGAATTTTAATAAATCCATAGCATCCTGAAAAATGAAAAAGTCCTAGTCAGCACAGTTGTCATATTTACTTTGTTGGAGAAACATTCAGGAAACCAGGTCAGGGAAGGTTGCAGACTACTTCAGAAGCCTGTGGAACTCAAACAGACATTTCCTTTGTTCTATATTTTGGACGTGGATCTAACACGCAGGTTTAACAATCCATTTCATCTACTTAAGATTTGCACCAGCATAAATTGAAGACAGAAGAGTATGTATCCTCCCTTCCCAACGCCCTTCAGTTGCTTCTGACCCTCCCCAAACCTCTTCAATATCTTTTATGATTTTTTCTGTGGGAGTGCTGATGGATTAGTTTTGAGCTTATTAAACGTGCCTTTTGCTTTGAGTTTTACAGACAGAGGTAGGAAGAAAGCAAGACCACTGACTGTTTAGGAAGTCAATACTTGCTCATGCTGCCCTAAACCAACTGTCCAATTATAGGGAATACCCATATTGAATTAGTAAGCTGAATATACTATAAAAGTATAATTTTTAATGTTGTAATCAAATAAATTAAAAGGTCTAGAATGCATCCATAGAAGTTGTTAGAAAAATAAAATTTTATAGAAAAATTAATGTATCAGTACTAGCAACAAAAAAGGACATTTCTATTTCCAACACCTCCCTCAGCTGAAGTGCATCCACAGAGAAAAAATTGAGCTTCCGGTTAACCTTCGAGCATGTAGTCCTAGATAAAATCCATCTAATTAATTCAATCCAAATGTCAATAGAAGTACAGATTTTGCACTGAATCCCATTATATGTAAAAACAAAACAAAACAAAAAAGGTTGTACTTAAATAAAAAAGGTTGTTCTTAAAGTCTAACAAAGACAGAGAAAGTGTAGCTTCTATGAGGAAAGAAGATGACATGCAGATGCACAATTTTCTCAGCTACATCCATGCCCATTCAAGGACTTCCCAGCAGGCTACTTGCTCCTTGGTACATCCAGTGTCCATCTCTTTTCCTGGCAGTGGCCACACTGTCATCTTTTTCCCCATCCTTCCATGTCCTTGCCTGGACTAACTGCTCTGCTCACCGCACCTCCCCTCATTCACATCTCATCCCTCCCAACAGACATCTTACCACAGCAGCAAGGAAAACTCTGTCTGCCTAACTGCTTCTGGTACCTAAAGAAAAGAAGCAAGAAAATTTTCAGATAGGATAATTAGTTAGGGTAGGGTTGCTCTGATTGTACCAGATAGCTGATCCCATCCCAGGCACTTGAGATCCTAGAGTTTCGTGGCCAAGATACAGGCAGTAGGGAAAATGGCTGGTAGTGTCACAATATGTTCCTAGGGTTCTGATTGCATGAAAAAACAGCCCCACATTATTAGTGACATTAGTTCTTAAAAGCAATACATATGCCATGCATCTAGCCGACAAAGCAGAATAACTGTATTTTCCAAGGCAGTTTTCATTTTGTCAGACTTTTGAAACAATTAATGAGGAAAAACACAAACAACATACCTAAATGTTACTCCAGCATAATCAGAAACAATTCTTCCTTAGCATATGTACTTTGGGTGAAATGATAAATAAGAGAGAAAATTGCTAGGGAGTTTTCTGTTCTATTATTAAACTAGTACTTTTAATTGCAATTCTGTTGCACCTGTTTCTTTTCTGTTTTATTAATTGTCTGACAAAGGAAACTTTCTACCACAAAACAATATACAAGCATCTCTATTATTAAGGACTTTTTAAAGTAGTGCTGGGAATACATCACTTGCTTCATACAAAAAATAACTGATATGGAGACACCTTTCCCTGTGATTTCCTCAAAGTTTTAGACTCTCTCTTAAATGTATTTATTACCTAATGAGTGGCATAAAGGCACTTATTTGCACAGCTGGGATAATGCCTGTTCATAGGGAAGCAGAGTGATATATTCTGCAATTGCAACTAATCTGTTTTGTCTAAGTGTTTGTTCTCAGAGGCCAATGTCTGTCTGGAAAGTTCTTGTGTGTTAGAATGAATGTTATTTCTTTCAGTGGTTTCTATTTATCACTGTGCTGTGAGACACTACTGGCAATTTAGAAAAGAATAATGCCCTCCAGGTTAGAGACCAACAGCAGGAGCTGCTCCCATAAAGACAAATGTACTAAAGATTTATCTGTTTACCTATGTAATTTTTCCCTCTTTAAGATACCGAGGGATTTTTGTGCATCATTTAGTACTGATTTGTAAGAGGCTGTTGTCTAAAGTAAAGAAACATAGCACCTTAGCCTTTTCTTACCAAAAGTTCCTCATGTTTTAGACAATTTGAAGAGAACAGAAATTATTTTATAGTGAAATACATTTTCAGAGCTCTTAATGAACCTATTAAAACATATAATTACCTTACTGCTTCTGAGTACATTAATGGTTTGATTCTCAGTAGAATTGGGGAGGCAGGGAGGGGGAAGCAGCTGTCATGTTTCCAGGAGCTATTCCCAAGCACTAAAGATAGGCTGCGAATTTAAAACTTCCATTTACAGAAAGTAATGATAAAATTCTAAGAATTAGTGCTGTGTTGAATTAATAAGTTAATTACAGACTTAATTTGTTTTTGTATACTGAACTGGCATATGGAATCCTCATTAAATCTAATGACAGGTTGTTTTCAGCGTATTTGTTAATAAAACCCACAATAATGAATGATTTTAAGAAACATTGAAATAAATTTTAAAGTTTAAAAACATCAGCAATTGTAGATTTTAATTTGTGGACACTGTCAGAAAGTTTCCGTGCAAAGAAAATGTTAAAAATTGACCTTAGGTATAGTACTTTACATGTGAAATTTTAGAGAGAAAGACTTGTATACTTGTGTGGGAGCATACATACAATTAAAACTAAAATGCAAATAGATGTTACAAGAATGATAAAAGTACCATATATATCTGCTTAACTGGTGCTTTGAATATTTTTATGGCAGTCATATTTCTGGGTGGTGATTTGGAGGTTATGATATATGACAAAAACAGCTGGTCAGTGCCAACTGAGATGCTTCTGGAAAGTGAAATGTAGAACTTATGAAATGAACCTGAACACTTGACTTCTAGATCAGTCCTGAAGCATCCAGCATGACGAGGTCTTCCTGGAGGAGACCTGGCTTGTTTAGAAGTTGTAGCTCATCAGTGTTTTTCTAGAGACTGAATAAAAAGTATGGATCTGTCTCTCTTTCTGAAAGTATGCTTTCAGAAGGAGGTCCACCTAGTTTCTCATATCCAAAATCTTGTTAAAACAAAAAGGAACTACTATCTAAAGTAGTGTTTTGTTTGGAAGGGTGAGTGAAAATAATTAAGCTAGCTAAGTGGGGATGGAGGAAATGAGGAACTTTGTCAAGACCCCATTGTCATTGTCAGAGTCAGTGTGAAACAGCCAAATTACAGCAATTACAGAAAAATCACCTGTTTTTCAGGTCTTGCATAACAACCAAATTTAGACTGCTTTTAACATGAGTCTGGAAATTAAACTTCATGGATCATCTCACTGTAGATAAGTAAGGGAAAAATTAGAGTTTATGTCTTCAAAAGCCAGGTTTTACTTTTTCTTGCACGTTTGGCATGTGTGCAATCTGATGAAAATTATCGTGGTTACGTATCTGTTAATTACTTCTGAATTTGGTCCTTAACTCATGTAATTATGATGGTCAGTGATTGTGTTTTTATTTCCCCCTGCTAGCTGATATTAGAAGTGGTATTACTGATTCAAAATCAAAGACCTTAACCCAATTCAAATCTGAAACCTGTGTAAATAACTGTATTGAGCATCAAACAACAAAAGTTTTATTAAAATTGATGTTCTTTTTTATAATGTTCCCTAATGTAGAGCACTTATTATTTTTTTCCAGTGCAATGACTTAATTGATTTTATATCACTGTATTCTGTTGAATGATTTATGTTTAATTTCTCGCTGTCCAATTAACAGTATAATAGATTGTAGTTCATCAGGGATACCACATCTTGTGCAGTGTTATCTCTTCTGAAGGTGAAAGTCAGTCTTCATCAAGCCATCACTTTAAACTGATTCAATCCTCAACATTTGACATCCCGGTTGTAAATTTCCAAATTCCCTTTACAATGTTTTATTTTAATCCAAGAGGTCTAAATACTCAATCAATCTTTATTTTGATTATAGGATTCAAGAAAGTAACAACCAGTAGATGGCAGATGTAAGCACATCTACTGATGAAATTAAAAAATACATTAGATCAATATTAATATGACTTTGGAAAGTAAAGTGAGGAAAGCATAATGTGATACAAAAAGGACACTGAATTGTATGACTTCCTCCCTCACCAAAATGAGTGTGATGATAATGGACCAGGAGGCTAAACTGGTACTGCAGAGGATTAAGAGATCTTTAGGAGCTACAAGAGAAGAAGTGATAGTCTATTTTAAACTAGAAAAATTTCACATGACTTAGTGAGATAAGATTCTAGACACTGTTTAGAATTCTATTGGTCTTCATACTGAAATTACATTTCAAACTTGAATATTTGTGGGGAAGAAGAGACGAATATTCACACTATCTTCCAGGGAAGAAGTTTGAAACTGCAATTAAGGGAAAAATCTGGAAAATAAGAATATTTCAGACAGGAGAGAGAAAATAATTAAATGAAGAGTAATAGGAAGACAATGGAGAGGTCTTGAGAACTTCTTTGTGACAGTGTAATGAAACTATCATTTGCTTTAAATAATAAATTGTTCCACAAACAGTGGGACTAATAGAGTTGTGTTTTCAAATGATTTGTGTTTCATCAAATGGCTTTTTAAATGAAGTAAACTAAGCCTGCAGCATGTTTTCTGTCCTTATTAAACACTAGAGAGCTCATATATGGAGGGAAAGATAGAAGGAAAATGAAAGCTAGATGGTGTCTAATAAAGTTCAAATTATGATTGAAGCTTTTCCAAGAATTAAAACATTTATAACCTCTCTCTCCTATCTACACTTTTCAACACAAGAAATGTGTGCATTCAGTAATAGTGCAGTTCATACTCGGGTCTTCCCCTCAGTGTAGGTATCACTGTGTCCTCTTCCTTGCCCCTAGCTAACAATTTTCATAGAACTTGTAAGACTGTAACATCTGAAAACTCTATCTTTCTGTCAGATTTGATAGAAATGGGCTAGCCAGTTCAAAAGTGCTAGAGGAGCAGGGACAGCCACGCTCTCAAAACAGCACTGACTCATGAACAACCTAACTAGCATGAACTTTTTATTCAGGAGAGAAAAAATGAAGAAAACAGAAATCTCCCTTTGGGAAAGTTTCACTAGTTTGTTCATTATTTTTCTTTGATTTTTATTATGAAGACTGAAAGAAAAGTCTTAGTTTTGTGTTGCTTAGTCCAGATTTATAATGCTTCCTTCTGGTGTGCTGGGCACAGAGATTTCATATTGAATCTGTTTAGCAAAGTATTAAGTTGCATCCCTGGCCAGCCAGTTCTCTGGCTCATATTGCACTTCCATTCTTTCCTACTGGGTTGCTTTGCTATGAGTGAAAATAATTCTCTATGCTGGACCCATCATGTATCAAGACATTATTTCTGACAAAAATATCTGCCCATCTCAGTAGTCAGAATTTTCTGAGTGCATCGTGGGAGTAGCATTCTGTCTAGAAAGTCTCCTCCTTGACGGAAAAAGGGAGCTTCCCATGTTGAAGAACTGGTTCTCATCACCTAACACACCCCAAGAAGTAAACAAAGTTTATAATTTGCGGTCAGTTCAATTTGTTAAAAAGTTGGCAGATGCAGGGGTCCTTGGCAATGAAAGGAGCTTTTCTTGCAAGTAGGATGCACACCCAGGCAGTGAACAAAGATAGACGTGAGCCCTTCGGCTGGAGCGGGTGTAGGAGCACAGGGCACCGCAGTGGCACCCTGCCAGCCAGATGATGACTGTGGAAATGACCCCAGCAAATCTGACCACCCACAAAGGGAATGGCTGTGCACAAGGTCCTTAAGGCCATTTCAGTCATCATGGACATAGATGCATTTCTGCCTGACCTTGACACTTAGCTTTGCTCTCTTTCCACTTACAAACTCCTACCCCCTTGCCTTCCTTCTGAAACCATTTTCTTTTTCTGCCCTCCCACTCCCTCTCTTTCTTCCTTCGAATAGGAGATTCTCCCTCCGTTGCCATAACAACAGACAGCAACCTGGCCCTGGCTGGGCACTCCTGCCCTTTTCCTTAAAAATTCAACCTCATGTAAAAGCATTTGTGTTTCATTCTCTCTGAGGAATCCTTTTCCCTCTGGCTTTAACAGGAGAAAGACTCTCTCTGCTCTGCGTGTGGCCACTGTCCTCCCTTTCACCATCTCAAACCACTGTTTTCACACCTCAAAGAAACACAGATTTGATGTTTAATTATCCCCTACTGAGCTTCCTACATAATGTACTCAGAAGGGCATACCACTTTGCAAGCTTCACTGTGCAAGTGCGTTTATCTTTGCCATCCTGGTGTTCCTCTGTGCAATCACTGCTCTGCAGCTGCACCACCTCGACCAGATGCAGATTGATAGAGAAGAGCAGCTCTGCCTGGACAAAAGGATAAGGAAATGTGGAGAGCTGTGCCACAAAGTTATCATCTCAGATAGCAGCAACAAAAGCTTCCTCTCCCCTCAGCTAATCTATAAGACTAAAAAAGAGCAGTTTGATGATGTTTTTCTGGTCATTGACAGTGAACAAATCATAAGATTCTTCAAAACTTCTGTATAGTCTTATTTTGAGTCTTGCTTTACGGGAAATAAATTTCTCATCTGAACACTGAGACAGACACAAGTCTATAGACCTGTATAAGGGTATTTAATTCCAGTTCATTCTAATGGTGTAGCTTAATGAAAATGTGATTCTGGCACATATGATTTAGATATTAATAGGACTTTCAGCTCAATTCTTCTTCTTGAAACCAAATCATGTGAAAATGCAGATGGGAAAGTTATTTGAATTCACCCATTCTGTCCCTTTACAATGTACTGGCATTGTGCTGAGAGAAGAATTTTCTAGAAGCCCTCAGAATTTTAGAAGCCTCTATGCCTTGGAGCACTTATCAGAGCATAGTGAGTATGAGATAGCTGGAACAGCAGGCAGATAATGTCAGTAGCACAGAACCTACTTTTCCTCACAAATTTTAGAAACTCTCTAATGTTCCAGTGCCCAGATATAATTGGCATGGATTTCAGTTTTTTACCGTGTGTATCTGCTGTCCCAGATATAGCATCTCTAGACCACAGAGAGGTGTGGCTAGAGAAGGAGCAGTAGAAACATTATTTCATTTGGCTGGAAATTTATGCTAATTTTATATTGACACTGCAACCTCCATGACTCTTAGGGGAGGACTTTCATCTAACTCAGCATCTTCTGCTAAACCTACATCTTGTAGAAAATGGCCTCTGTAGGTAAACTTCGTCTGATGAGCAGCTGCATGGATGCCAGCCCTGCTACTCTGCTCCATTTTGTGAGACTGTGCTCCAAAAGGTGTAAGAAATGTGTTCTATGCTTTCCTTGTAAAACCATTATAATTGAATATCACAGAAGCACATCTCATCAAAACTGTTTTTCTGGTAGAAGATTAAGCTGCAGGTAGTCTCTACCTCCCTGCTGTACTTTTCAGATGAAGAAGACCATATGCATAAGGATTGTTGCTGAATGATGTGAGCTGACACAGAGGAATACTGTAAAAAGTAGAAATTCACCCCACTACAATGCCATGTAGTAGAAAAGTAGAAATTCACCCCACTACAATGTCTCCAATGAAAGATTGGAGAACCAATAGCCATAGGATCAGTTAAAGGTTCTGGTACAAGAAGAGAAGAAAGGGATGTTGCTTACAATGTGTGTCTGGGAGCTGAGAAACAGCAGCGTGAGTTTCCTGTCACCCTAAATTGAAATAAGGATTGGATTCCCAAGACAGACCTTCAGATCATCTATTTAAACAGAAATCATATGAGGGAAGGAAACATGCATGAGAGACATAGATCTCTAGTCAGACAAAAATTATGCAGACGGTTATAATCCCACATTCTCCGGGTAGGATACTCAGTTTGTTTTCTGTAGTTGTAGGGTTTTGAAGAAAGAAGAAATTAGTTTGTTGCAGAGTCTTTTATGCAACTAAATAGAGACAATATTTTTTATTTGTGTACATCCTTTCTGCTGAGGATTCCACATTCATTGTCCTCTTACTCACCTAGTTAACAACAGTTTTTGTAAAATTAGAAGCATTCATTTATAAAGCTCTGGCACTGAATTGGTGAACTACCATCAGATAGTGACAGAACAAAGTTAAATCTCAGTGGTATGGTAGGCTAATAGAGGGCCTGGTATGGGCTCTTTGCAGCATTTAGTTTGGAAACCTCAAAGTGACTTCTGTGCCATTCAGGTTATACAAGAAGGAAAGAACCCTGAGTCAAAACATTTCTGTCCCCCAAAATGAGTCTGACAGCCCTGCTTCATCCAGTGTCTAAGTCCTAAGCACAGTTAACACCAACTTGTGTTGCTGATAATAATATTTAACAGGGCTTCTTTCAGAGCTTCTCCAGATCTATCATGTCTGGTTCTCACTGAATCGTCTATGACTACTGTTCTATCTCAAGGTCTCCAAATTCAGTTTTAGAAAAATGAAATGTGATTGTTGCACAGCTTTTACTTCACAACAGGAAAGAGAAAGTTCATTTGTTGTTTCAGTACATTAATAAGGGGAGAACTGGTAGCAAGGAGGAGAAAAGAAGGCACAAAGACTTAGTCTAAGGAAACAGACACAGATAAAGTGTAAATAAATCTGGGTATTGATTGAGTTCACAAATGAAACTCTGTGAAGAAATTGTGTGGGTTTAACCAAAGCACTTTTTCTTTTCTACAGCTAATAATTGTAGCACCAGCAATAATAATAATAATAATAATAATAATAATAATAATAATAATAGTTCCAGTGGAAAAGTTATAACTTTTTTACCAAACTACCATGTTCCACATTTATGAGAAATAAACATTAACACATTGCTCTAATATTAAAGACAGAAAGAAAATAGAAGGAAAAGGGTTATGAACAGCTCCAGTCTGCTTTATTTGTCTGCACTAGATTTGAATTTTCAGTCACGGGTGACATAAATTTTCCACTTGCTGTTAATATATACCATGTCTCATACCACACTCATCAACAGTTCATGGAGCTGACTGGCCTCCAACGTACCTGTCACCCATCACAATTAACTACAGTCACTGTCACAAACAATTTAGTAGATACACATCTGCGCTCAGTCAGTCAGTCCCAGCTGTGTTGTGCAAATGTCTCATTTGATGAACCCAGCTCAATAACAAGATTCTTGAAAAAGTGGTTAATACAGTGACCTGAACGAAAGACAACAATGTTTAATCTGTTTACAAGTGGATTGAATTTACATTCCTTCTGCTTTCTTGCAGGCTTCAGATACACTGTAGTGCCATTGGGCAATTCTCTTTCTTTGAAAGCTGTCCCTTGTCCAGGAAAAAAAATTGCAACTGCAAACAATTTCCTAGAATGCAGTAAAATAAGTAATAGATCTTCTAATTATTACCATTGGTATGGTAGACTTGACTCGTGGTTGCACCTGGAGAATGCTGAAATATGCAAACATGTACACTTTTGACTGTCTGCATTTTGCTTCATTTATCGTTTGTTCTGAGCTCAGGACCTTAAGAGCTTGATTCTCACTGGAATTAATATTTTAAATAAAGTGTGTTCACCCATACATTTGAACTAACCAATCTCTCACATAATTAGAAATCCATGTTCATTCAGTAGCTGGCATAAAGTAGTTTCTAAACTACTGCCAATATCCCAATACCAGATATAAGGAAATGTTTTTATTTCTCAAAACAGAAGGGCCTTGAAACCTCACATGGTGTATTAGTAGATCAAGATTTTAAGGTCACATAGATTTTAAGAGCACAGAGGGAAATATGTCAGACCTGGAAAATGTATATCCGCATTTAAAAAGTATTTCCTTTAAAGTACCCCTAAAGAATTGTTCTTACCTTAGACCATTCACTCACAGGCTGTTCCTTTGTTTTATAAGCATGCTTGACATTTCAATGCCTTTTTTTATAGTATGCTGTCGTATATAGCTGTGCAAAAATTGCCAAATGAAAATGGCAGTATTTCATAATTCATTTGTCCAAGTAAAAGCAATTACACAAGTCACAAGACAATGAGCAGTTAGTCTCTATAAATGCCTGCCTGAAATGAAAAGCACAGTGTGATACTCAAAGAGATTATATTTGCTCTTACTGAAATGTCCAAAACAGTGTTTTATAGGACAGAAATGACTGTCATCATATTCTCTAGTTGCACTGGTCAGTAAATCAGACTTGATCAGCCTGTTTTGAGGTCAGACATTGCCTACCTTAGTTAAATGACATCCAGTTAAATCTGATGTTTTCTTTTAGCTCCAAATATCTACTCTCCCCAGTTTCAAATGCTGCAGTAGTGGAAATAAAAGCTAATGCCACATTTAAAGCTTTCCCACCTGCATGAATAAAAAAAAGGACTGTTGGGAGACAGCAGAGTGTCAGCTGTGTGCCATGGACTGGGGTGATGTCAGTTCTGGGGAATTGTTTAGGGAACTTTTCTAGTCAGTGGGAATGGCTTCTCAAACGTGATGGTTAGTAGCTTAGCCACTTCATCCAGTAGTTCCCTCAGAACCCATGGAGGCATCTCATCAGGTCCCATGGACTTGTGCACTTGTGCATTTTCAGGTACCTTGGATGGTGTAGAACTTGATCTTCTCCTACTGCGTGAAGTTCTTTGCTCTCCCACTGCCTGCCTTTGCTCCCAGCAACTTAAATGGTGTGGCTGAATCACTTGACAGTGAAGAATGAGGAGAAAAGAGCCCTTGAGTGCCTCATCCATATGTCCCAGGTAACCAGGTCTCCCATTTCCTTCCAGAGTGCATACAAAACTAGTTCCCTAGTTTTACTTTTTTTCACTGACATAGCTCTATCATGTTTTCTTTTTGGCCTTGACATCCCTGGTCAGATTTAATTCAATCAGGGCTTTAGGTTTAGCTAAAGCTTTAGCAGCCAGATCCCTGGGTGGTTAGACAGTTTTGTTGTATTTCTCCCAAGCTGGCTGTCCTTGCATCCATCCTCTGTAGGCTTTTTGTGTTTGAGTTTTTTCCAGGATTTCCTTGCACTGAACAAGGAGATATGAACAGATTTAGCAAAGATGTTGTCAGCAAGTATGCAAGGTAATGAGGTGAGTGCAAATATTCTTCACTTGGTGAATATTTCTTGTTTAAGACTAATCACACTGATCAAACTTGGCTTCCTGAGTCTGAAATCACTGAGTTTCACCTCACTCAAATTGGCCCAGAACAAGTGTGACTAATGGTGCCACCCTAGAGCTACTGAAGTCAAGAAACAGTGATTTCTGTCTTGCCCATTAGATGAATGGATTCATATCTTCCACTGAGCAAGGGCAGTGTGTGTGTTGAAAAGACGAGGTGTACATGTGGATGATCAGTACACAAAGGTGCTTTTCTGCTGCAGCTGCTGAGTGCTCATCTGCTGTAGGCTGCCTCTGATGAAGCATACAATTTTGCTGCCTCTACTAGAACCAACAGAAGATGATTCCTACCACTTCAAAAGTAGACTTCAAGAACAAGTGGAAAGATCTAATAAAATGTATACAAGCAAATGTAGGGAAAAGCTAATTCAAAGGCATCCCCATGCTTTGTGAATCTAGTGAAGACATCTGCAGAAGCTGTCTCAGCCATACCTCTACTTGATAATGGAAGGAGTCAAATATAAGCCTTGGTAAAGCTTCTATGGATTGCAGGGGTGTTCACCTCATGCTTTATTTTTTAGGTCCTTAAATGCATTGCACATTTCCTAAGAGAATCAGTATACAAATAGTTTCTTGGTTCATGGATCATCCCTCTTAGAGTATGCAACCAGAGAATAAAATATTCACTCTGTGAAATAAATTATTGCTCTCATTATTCAAATACCGTATTCCAAAAATAACACTCCCTGTTAGCTGGGATTTCATAGCAGGCCCAAACCTTTTTTTAAAAACTGCTAGATAACCATTTGATAGAAATACCTTAAACCGTTTGTGGGAATTTTGCAACAGAAAGAGGCTATGAGTTTTAGATTGTCAAGATAACATACTACATCAATTTTTTGTATGAAAAGCAGCAGTAGAAGAAACAGAAAACAAAAATAAATTATGGGAATGCAAACCAGTTCATGTGCTGTACATGCTACCTACAGTGAATCAAAAGTAATTAATTAAGTGTGGAACCTTTTATTCATTTTTATCTAGAAAGACTTTTCAAAGGATATGCTATGATTAAGGGGACCTACCAAGTAGCTCATGAATTGTTAAAGATTACTTGTCCATTCACTAACTTGTTTTTAACCTGACCTAAGACCACTGCTTTAAAATTTATGTCTATGTGTCAGTCTTTTATGCTATGTATATATAGAACATTAATAGGCAGTTCTACTGATAGAGAATTTAAGATAAAGCAGTTGTTTAATCAAATGTAGAATTGTACAAGGTATTCTGAACTCTAGTTAGTAAATGCTGAGAGGGTATTTGCATACCACAACCCTTTTTTATGCTGCCTGTTCTTTTTCCCCTATTTACCCCCTTCAGTTGCTGTAATTCTCTCTGAACATGCTTCAAATAGTAAACATGTCATATTCAGTATTGCAGATTTACTCACTGTTAGTGATCTCATTTAAAAGATGATGATAATGTCAGCACTTTGACAGTGAAGCAGGAGTCACTGTGGTGATTTGATTTTTAAATCTTCACCAACTCAACTTTGGGTAGAAGTCTGTGGCAAACCAAAGATTTTCAGTTCCTCCGTTTCTTTTCTAAGTAAAGTATATTTAACTCTTTTGGGCTATCTTAAAGAAATCGAAATTAACTGAAAAGCACAGAGCTTTGCATTTTTTCCTATTTAAGTTACAACTATGACTTTAAAATTACAACTGCTGAAGGGAAGAGAATAAAGTTACTGTTAAATTTTCCTAATTGGCCACATTTAGTGTAAACTGAGATATAGAAAATGCAAATGCCATCATAGGTCAGGCTAAAGTTCTATGATCTGACATTCTCTCTGCTGTATTATTTCTACTGCATGCCTATATAGAGTGCATGTTGTTTTCACTCTTTCAGATTACTTCATGCTCTCAATGAAAATGTATATTTCCCATTGAAACGAATACAGTAGTGCTACTGATACCTTCTTCTAAGATTAATCCCATAATCTAATTGTAAATTGGCACTGTTTAGACGACCCAACATAAACTGGGGACAGAAGAAAGTAAAATACATATTAGCTGATATCAAAATGTCCATAACTCCTGAAGCATCCATAACCACTAACCTTGAGTTGCATGCCATTGAATATCACCAAGGAGTTCTGTTGGTCACAACTTGCCTGCCAGTATTAAAGAGCTGTCACATCTAATACACTTCTTGTACATTTTTTTATTAGTTGATGGTATCAATAATTTAAGTGCAAAGAAGTCTGATAAAATGAGAGACATGAAATTGCCCCAGATGTTCCTCAAAGTACAAGGAACATTTTGTTGATTTTACAGCCTGTGAGATCAAGTACTGTGTCACTATTATTGAGGCTGTATAATGGAAAGGGCATTTCTGGTAGCTGCAAACTACACTCATATTCTGAGATTAAGATCAAAAATCTTGGGACTTCAGTCTCGTGAGAGCTGAAATAAGTACTCACAATTTCATACACAACAGAAATTATATTATAAATTAGAATACGAGTTCATAGCTACAGATTTTTTATTAGCATAAATCTGTTTCACACTATATTATGCCTTAAACTCATTTTGCACAACATACTGACATCAGACATGATGAAAAGTAAATATCAGAAGGTAAGGAGGTGCCATGTGAAATAACTGTTACTGCAAAGATCCATTTATTAAATAAAAGCAAAGACTGGAAAACTATTACCTGCAACAATAATAGTACCTAAATATAATTAGAATAAACATTATTAGATAGTTTGCAAAGTAATTTATTAAAACTGAACTGTCAATTAGATCATAAAACCTACTTTCCTAGAACAAATCAATTCAATGTATAGAAAAGTGGTCTAATCAGAAAGGGGCCTTATAACTGTTTTTAAAGGAAAACAAATGCCACTGCTTCATACATCATCATTCACTTTATCTTTTTGTGTGCATAGAGCAAGGCATATTTATTGTGGAAACATGTATAGAATATATGGTTAGCATTTAAAGGAAACAGATGAAGCTATGAGTTCTTAAAAGTAAATAAAAAATAAGCCAAACCAAAAAATTATATTAACACTTTTCATTTTCATAAGCTGAAGGACTAAATTGAACTCTTACCTTGCATTGTACTTATGAGAATGAGTAGGTTGCCTCCTATTCCTTCTGAAATTTTCTTTTATGTTCTTTCAGCTATAAATGCTCAACATCTGAAGATTTATAAAATTACTCAGAAAGTATCTAAACCCAGAAATATTCCCAGGAACAGAACTGTTCTTTTAAATGCCAGTACCTTCCCTCAACATTTTTTTGAAATTTTACCTTAGGGAGACATTGACTGAGACAAGCAGGTAATTCTGACTCAATGCTTTTGTAAAAGGATGGGGCAGGAGAGGGGAAGAAATCCCTTCAAAGGCTTTTGCCAGGATATAAGAGATCAGAACGCATTCTCAGGGCTGAATTGAAAAGAACAGCATAAATGTTCAGATCTTGGGGCAGTAGGTTGTGGATTATTTCCATTTCCAGACAGATTTGCTTACTACTGTTATATGAGACACAGAAATCCAATAGATTTGCGATATGGATATTTATACAATAGTCAGCTGATTAACAGCTAATGCTACAGAGAAGCTTTCAGTGACCCCATTTCAGAAAGAAAAGGAATAAAACCCTATTTTTAGTTATGTAAGTGGGTTTCCAAGCTGCTGAGAGAAAACATATATATACATATTGCTGCATCTGTTTTAGTTTGTGCTTCTGTTTTTTATTCTCTTCCAATATTGTATTTATGGTATATTTGGGGCATGTATTGCGTGGATGGGAGACAGAAAGCTAGGTCCTCACCCATAGACTGCTGAAAGGTACTTTTACATTGTGTTCAGTGAGGTGGTTTTTTTTATGTTTCATTTGGGTGCTGGGGTTTTTCTGCTGTATTTTTCATATTAGGCCATTGCACTGTGAAAGATATCTGCAAATTTTGGGGGCAAACCATATAGTTCTGCACTAACAGGTCCATCTTCTGCTTTCCTTGAACAAAATCTTCAGGGGATATATACTGCAGCATGAAACAATTTATTCTGTTTGTGATTCTCAATCTTTCAGGAAAATTTATATTGAAAATGAGCAGGGAATACTATTTTTCTTCATTCAGTAACACCCTAAGGAATATACATTGTTACAATAGCTCCTGATTTAGGTTCTGCTCCTCAGATGGTTTATCCAGTGTTTCCAATAATATCAGATGCAAATGCTCTCAAAATAAAGTTAAGCTATTGCTCTTTATAATTGTTTGGTCCATTAAGAAAAGAATAGGTCCAAAGATAGATGACAGAATTTTAACAGAACTATACTATAGGCTAAACTGCTGGAAATAAATGTGCAAACTGTAAAATTATCAAACAATTAACTTTTTGGACTGCATTGTGATCTACCCTTAGGGTAAAATACACCAAAACACCTGTTAAATAGCATAAAATCTAATTTTACTTAATGGCTTTTATTTCTCTAATTTGCTTAGATCTTGGGGAAAGATGTGATCAGGAAAAGTGTTTTATTCCCACTGTGGAATGAAGAGCCAATTTGTTCCAGTTCCTTTCAGTGCGTATATTGTACTTATGCAGAAAGAGAAATTCATTTGCAGATGAATGGTATAGCTCCAGGAAGTCACTACAGGAACTATGATATTGAAAAAAACCCCAAAAAACTTTAGCATATATGCATATATGCCTCTTGGAAGGTACACTTTTACTTTTGTTGGGGTGGATTCTAATGACTTAGGCCAATAAAAGTACAGTGGATCATATTAAAATAATAGAAATTATTCTCTGAATGTGATTGAGTCCTTATCAGTTCAGAAATGCCTAAAATGAACAGCATAGTCTTCTGCAACCAAAATACAAAGTGTATGGAAGAGTATTTTATTCTTCATTATTGATTTAATTGAAATCATAATACAGTAGAAACCAACTCTTCCAGTATACTTGGCCCTTCTGCTGGGCTCAGCATCCAAAAGTCTGTAACAAGTTAATGGATCTTCCATAAGCAAATCTGAAATATCTTACCCACACAAATAGTGATGTCTATTAAACCAAAGTAGTCCAGCAAGCCAAAGAGTTACCCCTTAAAAGTAAGGTGACATTAGAAAAGACTTTGAAAAATCAGAACTTAAATTATTTTTCTAAGACATTATTCTTTACAGTCAGTTTCAATATCCTAGAGAAAAGGTGAAAAAGGGACTTTTGCCCATTCAAAGAAAAATAAGTGGATTTTAAAAATGGGAAGTTATACCCCTTAAATGCATGTAAAACGCATATAAAAGTACTGCTTCTGGGTAGACTATCCTAATCACAAAAGAGAAATACAGGAAAAGTGGGTGAATATTAAAGCTAAGCTAGTTTTATATCTAGAACTTGCTAGTTACATGGGCATTTGATAATTATTTAATGGCAATACAGAGGGTATGGGCAACACGAAAATTAAGTCATAACACCTGGGCTCAAATGTATAAAGCAGGGTAAGACATAACTAACAGAAGAAAACAAATCACATACAAATGAGTCCCACATCATTCATCTGTAATAACAATTAAGTTCAATTCAGGGTTTATATTTCCCCACCCACCAACAAAGCTGACTTGAGATTATTTTTCTCCTTTTTTTTCAAAACAATTAAAGTCTATATTAGTTGAATTATATTATCACTAGAAATAAACACTTATGCTCCCTAATGATGACAATCATTTTCTAGAGAACAAAAGGTTCAGTTGCTTTTGTTTTTTGTTTTTTTAATAATAAAATGTATCTTTGTATATAATAATCAGCCATTATTTCTGGCAATATCCCTGTGGCTCCCCTGCCAGCTGGAAAGGAACACAATTCTATAGTTGGCATTTCTTTAGTATAACAGCTTCAGAGTCACTGTACAAGCAACTATTTTCATCAGTATTACTTAGATACTTAAGAATTACCTTCCCAGTTTGTTTCAACATAGATGTTCAGAATTCTTTATGGTGTTTACCAGTGATTTCTAGTTGTGTATGGAAGAGAGAGATGGGAGACTATGAACAACTATGAATGAAAATCCATTATGAAAAAGCCATCCTCCAAAAGGTAAAGGGATGAGGTAAAAAAAACCTAAAAACCAAACAGGCCTTGTAGAAAATTGTAGCTGCTGTCATTATTATCTGGCTGATTTCTTTTTGGCATCACGGAAGATCCTCAGGAAAGAACTGTGAGATGAAAGTGCAGTTTGATCTCTGGTATGGAAACAGGCAAAAATGTGATAGATGAAAATGAGGGATATTGTAAGACATCTGACATTGGTATCTGGACTTACGAGGTGGTACACAAGGTTACAGTGCAACACTATGTTACAGAGGCTTGGGAAGAATTCTGAGAAAAGGTGCAAAAAGCATTATGAAGAATGAAACAATGAAGAAAGATTCAAATACATAAAAAATAGGCAAAATGACAATGTATTTAATCAGGAACAGCACTTTTAAGGAAAGGAATAAATACAGCATATTTTATGCTGAATGGAAAAGATACTGTTCGTGGGTGAAGCTAGGAAATATCTTAAGGACATTTATAAGGTGAGGAAGGAATGGATATAACTAAGAATTGCACACTTAAAATTTAATGTGCTATTACCTCTGAAGACAGTGTTGTATCCTATATGAACAGCATCCACGTAGGTATAACAGAATGATATGGATTTTTTTAGGGTGTCAAGTTGTAACATAGGAGACAGCAGGAGAGAAAGACATTAAAAAATATTTATTAAAGACAATAGCAGAGGAGATGTAGCTAAATCAGTTGAAATAATCTGATGAGTGTATTGGGAGCAGCAGCTGGCCTAAGGAATGGTACACCATAGCAGTATAGACAATTTTGTTTTCTTACTTTTATTTAGTGATCTTTCACATGGCAACTTACTGCAGTTCCACTGGCAGTTCATAGGGATTACTTTGTGCTTCTTCATGTCTTCAAGCTCTTCTTTTTATCCAGGGGCATGAAATTTTCAATGTTTGAGTAACTTAAGAACTTAAAAAAAGACAAGATTTGGAGTCAGACACCTACATACCTTTACCAATTCAGCCCTTGGAAAAAGTTATTTAGTGGTACTTATATTGCTCATGGAATTTTGGATCCTAAGACACACAGGTATTTTTGAAAGTTTTGTCCATAGGCATACAGCGTGACACATATCCAAAAATGTAATTAAATGTGATATGGGGCCATCTACCTATTTTTTAAAGAAGACTAGTTGGGAGTGAATTGTGGTCCAGGTGTCATAAAACTGCAACAATACACCTCTCTGTAGAAACATGCAGATCTTTTCAGGAAACGTTATCTCGCCATTTCACACATGTGGCTAAATGGCCTTCATAATGCAGCTCAGAAACCTAAGAGAGAGGTCTGTTTCTGTCATCCAGCATGGAGTACCTAATAAATACTTTTTCTAGGGAAAACAGCTGAATATGATCCAATAAAAACAGTGGAGAAACTGCTCATACAAGTTACCATCTTAATCACTCCTCTCACCGTGCCTAATGCTCAGTAAAAAACTGCACACAAATTAGTACTTTTAGACTGGCCAGATCCCCAAATTAAAGCCTGGCACATTGGCAGGCACTACAAGGCTTCAAAACAGATGTTTCAAGAATTATACAGCCAGTATGCAACTGTTTTTTCCTCTCTCTTCTCCCCACACCCTCCCCTATTCTCAATCAAGTGTGTAATGCCCCGTAGCTGATGATCTGGCAAGAGCAAAGCTTCTCCACATTTCTATAGGAATTATATGCATAGAATATAGGTCAACATATAACCATTACATAAGGCCTTGTTACATTGTGATCAGAATAAAGAAAAAAAGAGAACAAACTGTTACTAGGTGCATTATATTCTGTACCCTGTCCTGTCCCATGCTTTGTATTGTAGGTGAAGGTTTTTGCTTTGAAACCAACATTCTGCCTTTCTCATTTGATAGGCCCTTCAATCTAATGAACTGTATTATTAAAGCCAGAAATACTAGATCACACAAAATTAGTGGCAGAATAGAACAACCAGGAAAAGCTTTATTTTGCTTCCAAAAATCATTAACTGTCCAGATGTTTAGACATAGATAATTAATACAGTCATTTTGGTTTTCAGAAGTGGCCAAAAAGTTGTCTGTGAAAATTGAGGGAGTATTTCTTAAACTTCCAGTTCAAGATCTGGCTACAGCTGAAATGCATTGATTGGTTTGTGGCCAGCTGGTTGAGGGAGGTGATTCTGTCCCTCTACTCTGCCCTGGTGAGACCTCACCTGGAGTGCTGCACCCAGCTCTGGGGTCCCTGACATCAGAAGGACATGGAGCAAGTCCAGAGGAGAGCCCATGAAGATGAGCAGAGAGACAGAACATCTTTCACATGAAGACAAAACTGAGTGAGTTGGGGTTGTTCAGTCTGGAGAAGGCTCTCAAGAGGCCTTATTGCAGCCTCAGTATGGAAAGGGGCTTACAAGAAAAATGGGGGCAAAGTTTTTTAGTAGGGCTAAGATAGAACAATGGGTAATGATTTAAACTAAAAGAGGGTAGATTCTGACTAGATATAATGAAGAAACTTCTTATGATGAGGGGTGGAAATGCTGGAATCATTGCACAGAAAAGTGGTAGATAACCCATATTTGGAAACACCTAAGGTTAGGCTAGCTGAGTCTCTGAGCAACCTGGTCTATTTGAAGAAATTGTCCCTGCTCATTCCAGAGGTGCTGGATTAGATGACACTGAAAGGACATTTCCAACTCAAACTATTCTATGATTCTGGCCCATGTTCACTGTGAATTCCTGTCTGTCTTGTTTTCTGGGCATTTTGATTCTTTAGGGAAAGCTCTGCATTAATATGTTTTTCTGCATTATCCTTTACTCTGTACTTTCTTTTCTTTTTTTTTTTTTTTTCTATTTGTTTTTCACTTCTCTATCCATTTCATGGTAACTTGCTCTTCTAAGAAGTCATCAACATTCACGCAATTTTTTCACTTCCTTTTCTTGTCACTCCTGATTTCTTTGGGTCCCCAGGCCAGGAGATGTGTCTTTAGTGTTTACAGCATATACTAGGCAGAAAACCACATTTTTTTTGCATAGTTAAAATACTAAATAGAAGAATATTTGTATTAAAAAATATTTCAAAATAATTTCCTGCTTCACTCAGGTAATTAATTTTACATAGCTCAATATAATTTAGCTATACTTATTTCACATCCATTTAAAACATGATATAAAATAGAAAAGGGGAATAGACTTGTAGTCTACAGTGCACATTAGTAGTTTGTTTTTACTAGTACAATATTTAAATGCCATCCAGGAGTGCAAGTCTGGCACAATAAATAAAAGTACCATCTTGTGCACCCTTTAAAAAAAAAAAAAGAAAAGAATATCTGAGAAATAAAACAGGAAGAAAAAATATGGACACAAGTGTATTCTGCAAGATAAGAAGATTCAGTATGAGGATATCACAACAATAATGTGAATCAGAAAGGCTTATGTATCTTCCTCTGAAGATCATGTAGTTAACTTCATATTAGAAGCTTATGTACAGCTCTTCTGGTAATCTTGTGTCACACGGCATCTAGAAAACTACTGAACCTCCACAAACATTGAAATCACTGAACAGTTACAACAATTTTGGTAAGGTTTAGAAGTGACTAAGGCAATGTACTAAATACCAAATATTAGGTACCTTAAAAAATAGTCAGATTATGAAGAAATTTGACCTCAAGGATAAGAGTCAAGGAAAGAAACAAAAAGAAATGAAACTTTAGAGAATGTATTTTGTTGGTATGAGAAGGAGTGTTCTAATTCTTCTTTAATAACTCAAGAGAGGATAAATTTTTCCCTAACAGAGTATTGGCTGCACACTGACAGGAATAAATTTGACGCCTGGCAGCAAAAGCATCTGCTAAGATCTACTTAAGGTTTTATAAATCTATCGTGTGGTACAATTTTGCTATACCAGACTAGCATAATAAAACAAAGAACCAGACTTCTGGCATTAAAACTAATTAGTAAGTAGAGTGAGGTTTGGGAAAGAGTCCCAGATGAGGTCAGCCACATGGTAAAAGTTTCTAAATATGTGGAGGACCTAAAAAGTAAGTATGCAAAGGCAACAATTCTTTCAAGTTTATACAAAAATAAAACTCCTCACAACCAAATAAGCTTTACACCTTTTGAAGGCAAGTAAAAGATAGCAACTTTTCTCAGGTTTGCATAAAATAAACGCCCCTGCTGAGACTCTAGTAACCACAGTGACTGCTTTAAGAATCCTCTAGCCTTTGATCTCATCTCATCCTGGACAGCTATATAAAAACACTTTGATTCAACTAATGATTACTTTTCCCCAAAACAATTTAAGGCAGCATCTGAATGTTCTTTAAATAGAATGAAATGGAAGAAGATGCAGGAATGTGAGAAACATTCTAGAATGCAAAAGGATTTGAATAATTAAAGAATAAAATCCATATTCGGAAAGATGATGGAAGAAAATTCTCTATTGCTTTCAGCTCCAAAATTTCTCCTGTATTGTATACCCATGTTGCCAACCAGTTCTGAGGAAAATCACTTGCTAAAAACATTCTTACTCATTTTTAACTCAAGTTTCTGTACTGAGTTCTTGGTAAACTTGATGTTAGTGAACAAGTTGTATTTATTTTAAAAGGAGCCTATGAAGTAGTGGGGAAGATGTTAGAAAATTCCTTTAACTTTAGTACAATAATGTTTGATCCCTATATCCATGGTTAATGCTTAGTTTTGTACTATACAGGGCTTAGTACAAATGCAAGAGATTAATGTGGCTTTGTGTTGATTCCCTATATCTGTGGCTAATAATCTTGTGCCAGCTACTGCTTCCTTATTTACCTATATAAGTGATTAAAATGTAGTAGCAGATGTCTTAGTTTTGAGAACAAGGGTTTTGGGTCACAGAAAAGAGTAGCAAGAGAAGTACATTGTGACCTGATGATATATTTGAGATACTCTCAAGGAGAAAAGATTCTTTAGATCATCTGGAACTACATCCAAATAAGTCCACTGAAATAAGTAGCATGTATTCAGGAAATGTAATGAATATGTAATAGGGATGTAGTGAATATGTATTGATTTCAGTAATATAGCCAGGTCGGTTAAGCTGCTGGGTGTTAAGCATGTTGGGTGGAGACATTCCCCCATGTACTCAGACTGCTAAATAAAGTAATGCTGTCTTTCTAACCTAACAAACTGGCTGGAAAGTTTGTTTCCCAGTTTTCAGTGACACTGAGGAGGTAATACTTTTGGGTTATCTTCAGAAGTCTCAGAGGTTCTCGTATATTTTTTTAATACCAATCTTTACTGTGAAATATCCTAGATTAATCTCTCATGTTATTTCTGAAAAGGAAAAATGTACCCTAGACTTATTTTTAAAGTATGTTCCAATATTGTTCTTAGGAAAGGATTAAACTGTGATTTTATCCTATACTGACTGATTGATAAAATATAACTAAATTCAGTCCAGAGAGCAGATTCAGCAATGTATGTAATTATTTAAATTTAAATCTGGTGGTCAAGGTCTCAGGCTTGATTCAGCCTAGTGGGAAGTTTAATGCTGAAATAAAAGCCTGTTCCACGGTTGCATGTCTCATCTGCAATGATAAAACTTGGGTTGACAGCTGGAAGAGAAGCAGACTTAAAGCTTTGTGGGTCAGCCACAAGAGAGAAAGGTATGCTGACATACAGAAAGCACTTATGGAAAAACCTACTCATTGTACAAGTACTAATAGATTAAGTTAGAGTAGAAACTCCTATACTGGTAATCACAAGCTCGCATGAGTTATTTATTGGAAGGAGTATGAGAGAATATTCAACATTGCAAGAACAGTTCTGTCTATAGCAATGAGAAAGAAAAGAAAGAGTGACTAAACAATCACCTTTTAGAACAAAGCAAAACTAAAGCAAGAACATTAACTGCATATCTCGATCATTAATTTCAAAAATTACTGTTTCTCAAGGAGATATACTTTTAAAAGCTGTTTGCAGAAACTGCTCCAATATTTTTTCCTGTGCTGATATGTAGAGTTTTCACTTAAAATATGAAAAACCAGAAAGAAGATCACATAAAAATCTAGAATGTTTCTTTTGCATCAGCTTCACCATCTCAGTTGATAACATTATATCTCTTGTCACCAAATATTCATTTTCAGTCTCTTTCTCTGAGCTCTACAGAAGGGCTAGAATTTCTGTAGCTGGTAGGAACACATACCTTTAGAAATAGACTTGTAAAAAGCTTCAGCCAGGAAAAAGAATTAGAAAAATAAACAGTCCAAAATTATTTGATGCTGGCTGCAGATATTATTAAATAGATGATGAATGAGGGTCTTCTATTTACAACTGATTTATTTGTTGCATTTTTTTTAATAGAGAGGTGTATTTCCCTAGATACTGAATTCTGGTCTCTGTGTGTCTGTTTGCTCTTTTGTTTATTTCTTTCCCCAGATGATATTTATTATTGATTGGAAAATAACATTTTTAATGACAAACAAACCAATGCAATCCTAAAGTCAACAACTGGCAGAAATGAACAAGTACAGCACAATGAATATATGAATAAGAATTGAAGCTCTGAGGTAGGGTTAGATTCTCTTACCCTCTCAGGTTCAAGAAATATGTGATTACATCTCCCTCAGAATGGCCTGGCAACCCCACTAGCAGTTTCTACAATATTTCTAAGCAATAAATTAGTGGGAAAGAAGTTCACATGTACTTTTCCCCATCTGTTTCTCTTTCTAGCTCTGCAGTACCTGATTATTTCACAATATGTATATGTTTATATATAATACTGTAAGAGAAGGAAGAAAGAAATAATTTTTTCTCATAATTTTTCAGCCATAATTGTGTTTCTTATGTTTCTGACTCATTAAGAAATACTAATAAGGCTACTTCTGATGTTACTGCTCAAAAGTGAAAAATAATGGCTAACTTTGTCAGTCTGTATCTGTCAAGATCGACTTTAAATTTCAAAATATCCAAAGATTTTTGGGCAAATTACTAATTTTAAAATTGCACGAGAAGGAGAAAAGCAGAGAAAGGGAAACAGATACTGCACCACTGTCAGTGTGCCAAGCTACATTTCATTGTTTTCTCAAAAAAAAGTATCTGGAGTTACTGTAAATATTGTTACCCTTTTAGTACTCTCTCATAATATATTGTGATTTGGATGTTGTGAAAAAAACCATGGGCATGGCAAGAATGTATAGAGATATGTATAAAATTAACTGTAACATTTAAAGTGTGTCCTTTAGGCAAAATACTAGCACACACTCTGAAAATAAAACAGAATTTGCCCTTAAAAGTATTCTCCTTGCAAGCTGTGCTCCAATAATACTAAAATGTAGCAGGAGTTATCTCACTTTATGAAAATATATTGTGTATTTTGGAAATATAGGGTCAGGCTTTCAGAGCTGAAAAATGTAAATTCCAAATATATTACCAAAAGAATTTATGGCAAAAAACTCTTCTTGAGGATATTAAAAGTGCTACATATAGTGAAAAAAAAAAATTCTTATGTTTTAGAGCTATTAAAGCTATTCTTAATGGAAATTAGTTAACTTTGAACACTTTGTTAATTTATTTTCAATTTGGTTATTTTAAAAACTTGTTTCATTCTCTGATCCCACCACAGAAGATCAATTTTATTTTATTTTTTTTGTCATATTACACTAGCTTGGAATTTGCAGTCATCAAGAAATAGGCTTCTTTGATCTCTAAATCTTCAAAAAATAGTTTGACAGAACCTAAAATAGTATTTAATTTAGCAGGAGGGAATCCTTGAAGACTAGGCTTTCTGACCTAGACCAATTCACTGTTTAGTAGAATTTAGTGCGAGTGTTATGGAAAATTATGATTATACTGAAGTTTATCACTACTTGCTGTCACAGAATTGTACAGCTTCAATACAGGAAAATGTGTGACATAGCTGGTTCACCTCTGCTCACTGCCTATTATTCTCAGTGTTTGATGAATAAACTAAAACAAAGCAAAAGAATATAAAACAGGACATCAGATGGTAGAGTACATTTCCATTTCTTCTTTGGACAAACATTGCTATGAATACTAATGAGCAAGCAGAGCACTCATGTTTCACAATAAACAAGGTTAAAAAAAGATTTGGACTAAGGCAGTACATAGTCCCTTTTATTTTCAATTCAATATTTTTCTGGTGTCAACTACGTGACTTTAGACTTATCTTCAATCTGAATTCTGTAGGTTATTCGCCATACAAAATTGATATTATAATTTAATCTTCTCTCCCCATTCATTTGTAAAGTGCCTGCAAAAATGGCTCCCAAATGGAATACTGTTAAGAACAATGATATAATAAGCAGAAGAAACCATATTTCAATAAATCTCTTATTCTGCAGAAAGCTGCTTTTGATTTCTCTCTACACTGAAAATTAACGTCTAATTTATGCCTTCAGTATTTTCAAATTATACTTCTTCTGCATGTATTAGGAGTGTTTTTTCTTGGGTATCACAGTACAACAACAAAACATTATTAACCAAATAATGCTGCAAAAGAAAGAAATTAGAAGAATGATATAAAATCTATATTCAATCATGTGCACAAAATTTGCAGAATATGTAATGTACATAAGAGGAGCTAAGTAACTTGTAACTGTCAAAAAATAATATGTTTATTTATGCATTTAGAGGAAGAATATAAAACAAAATCAAGGCAGAATTTCATAACCAGAACTCATTTTAAAAGTAAAATATTTTTCTACATAGTACTCATTTTGAAGATTACTGATTTTCTACCCAGTAATGAATTTTGTTTATTTTTCATGTTTACAAATTATGAAGAAATATGTTCCTATTAGAATAAGACAAATATAGTTGGGAATATTCACCATCAGTATTATCTTGGTTGGTCAGCTGAGATAGACAGAATTGTTTCTGGACTTGCTGTGGATGAATTCCAAGCAGCAGAGATTTCAGAACAACTGTGTGTACTTTCAAGGGTAACTGCTGTGCATACGTGTGTGCATTCACAAGGTGGAAACACTGCTTTTTCACAGTCATACTTGTGGGCAAAATGTGATCCATGTCTTACCTTTGTAAAGAGAAAGATCAGAATATGTTGTTACTGTTTAAGTAATTGTTATATTTTAATGTCTTCATAATATGATATAATTTGTCACTTCCTGAAATTGAATAAATATTTAAGTGCATTTCTGTTTTTTTTCTCTACATACACTAGTTATCCAAACCATGCTATGACCAGAGTTATTGCCAAAATAGATCATATTATCTTTTTGTTGTTTCTCAATTGTTGAATTTAAGAAAGGACTAATATTCCTTATATTATTCTTATATTTAAGAAAGGAAATTCCATTTCCATAAGCAGAAAGAAGTTCTTGAAACTGAAAGTCAAATTTGCCCACAAATGGCTTCTTCACAAACCTGTGCCTTTTTCCCTGAGTTTGACAATACTTTTGATATCTTTCTGTTGTTCTCCCAGGCATGAAGACAGCAACACTGTTTTCATCTAGCATGAAATTCACACCTGCAGAAAAGCACAGACTGTGCAAAGAAGGATTTAAGGGGGTGGTAATTAGTATGGCTGGATAGGGTTAATCTGTATGTATCAGGAAATTATCTTTTAATGGATATGAGGAGACTACTGTAGCCTACCTTGACAGTCACGGTGGTTTTTCAGTGACTTTTATCCCTGTCTGGAATTCTGTAAATGCATTCTCATGGTGACTGCTCTGTCTCATAGCACGAGAGAGCATTCATAGCCCCAGAAAATACCTGCATACAGACCTTCAGGGGAAGAGGCTGGAAGAGCTGAGCAGAGCAGAGGACAGTGACTGTGTGTTAGTGACAGGCGCTGAACCTGCAGAAAGACACAGTGAGGACGAGCACAGCACCAGGGCACTGCTTTGAGCTCTCTCAAAGGGCTGAAAATTATGCATTTAGCACGGTGTGGGATTTCTGCAGGATTCTGGAAGACGCTTAGTACTGCTTTGCATGTATCTATAGGGTCTTTGAAAGCTGCTTCTTGAAATAGGACTCAAGTTCACAAAGTCAAGTGGCTTAATCTAATTTTGCTACCTGGCGTAACAAAACCTCAGTATGAGCAAGTTATTGACATTATGTCATCAAACTGCACTGGTTGTTAAGTACCTTACTCCTTAATAAGATAAATGGGGAGGACCACAAGTAGATATTTAGAGAACTAATTAGTTTATGCTCAAATATTACCTTTTTCCTGAAGATTACTGAAGTATGTAAGATGGTGTAATTTTTTTCTTCCAGGAAGATCTGCAGTATCAATGAGAGCTTCCATCAGCACAGTCAGAAGTCACATGAAACTGGGAAGCAATCTGTATCTCAAAAGTCATAAGAGGCTTCAGTTCATAATGTTGCAGCTGATATTCTATCTTATCTTCTTTTGTGGAGCTAGAAAAATTCAACTTTTTGTGAGTCATCTATTCAAGATGAGAAAAAGGTATTACTCTCTTGATGAAATTGTCTTTACAAATACAGTTTTGATTCCCTGAACACAACAGAAATCAAACAATAAAGCAAAGTACTTTTTTTCACTGCTCTGAGTCCTTTTTAAATATCATGGACCTAAAACCACTTTTAGCTTCCTTTTTAACTCAGGGTAAAGTTATCTTTTTTCATTGTTATATGCATATTTCTCAGCAAGCTACACCCACTCGGCCTGTAATCTTTACATTCTCATTTTTCATGTGTTTTTTTTTTCCTGCCTAGCTAAAAATTTTGTGCCATATTGTAAGCAAAAATCATTAATTTTTAATTATTTATTAGTATTGGGATTTGATTTAGCGCACAGTGCCACAAGCATGACTAAGGAGGACAATGAGACATGTATGAAGGTAGACAATTATTAATTTGACTTTGCCATTTAACCAACATTTCCTGATTTTATACTTTCAGGGCAAATACTGGCAAAAAAAAGCATTTCATTTCCTAGGTAAGCTCTTCTCTGGACAGAACTGTATTCTTGGGATGGAATTACTTAGCGGTTTAACCATGTTCTTACTTATCCTGTCTTAGATGAAAGGTAGTGTTTAGAGCTGTCAGGCTGAGTGAAGTCTAACTTAAACATAATAAGGAAGAACAATGATTTGGCAGCAGATAGCTCATTAACACTGAAAAACATTTTCTTGTATACAAGCTGGAACTGAGTTTCTCTTGTCTATGCAAGACACTTCTCTCACATGTCCAAACTAAGATGTCTGAGGATTTTTAAAGCGTGGGTAACCATTATTTAAATTTGGGATGTGAAATTTACTTCAGTGTGACAGGTTTCACCCTTATTTTCTTTTTATAAATGATCATAAATGTTATATTTTTCATTTTATAAATTTGACCTCTAGGAAACTCCTTGAACTCTAGGAAAAGAGCTACCATCTTCTGCAACAATAGAACATAGTCTTCAAAAACTGCTTCTGTAACTACCAGATACTTCAGTTTCACTTCATTATTTAGTCACTTACAAAAGCAATCTTCATTGAGTACTACTTGTCCTTGAACATTAGTAGTTCAGATTGCCATTTGCTTTTGAGGAATCCACTCATTCTCAATTCTGATAGCAGCTTTGAATGTTGATAAAAGTTAGAAAATAAATTTAAAAAATGAACCATGTAAAATTAACAACAGAAAAGATAGAAGTGCATTAGAAAAAGTAAAGTAAAACACAACTTTACTATTCTCACTAAACATCTTGTTTTTCAAGTGGTTATTATGGAGCAGAAGTGTCTGGTTTACTAGAATAATATAAATCAATGAACTAAACAAATTGAACCTTAACAGATTGCTTATTCAGAGAGCAGTCTGTTTTAAAGACAAGCCCTTAAAAATCAACACATCCACAATCTAAAGTGAGCCAATCACTGTAAATGGTGAATCATGTTATTCAAAGTCTTTAAAAGTTGTTGTGGCATTGCTGCATGTCCTACAGTGTCACACTGCCCATAACACCTGACAGGGACTGTCTCAGAACCCCATTATTCCCTATGATTTCTGCTCTCTTTCATGGATTTTTTTAAACCCACTTCCTTACTGCCGTAGCTCTAGGTGTCTGCTTATTGCTCCTTATTTATATTCAAGTTCCTGATCCCCACTCTTCCATTCTGTCTCTCCATATAACTCTCCTTTGTACAGACTTTTTTTAGAAGGTTCTTTCAAGTTTCCTCCTTATCAAAGGGGCTGTGTTCAGCAATATTTTTTCTTCTCTTGTCATTGCAAGTTTTCCAGATTTTTTTGTCTTATAAATTCTTTACACTATATCAAATATAACTATACTTGCATTTTATCCCCCATCTTGCCAGTAGCTGAAAATCCCTTCAGTTTCAGCAGGTTTTATTGCTGAAATACGGTGTTTTCCCATTCTGGCTAATGCTCATAATACTTTACACTGTTCCTTTTCTTCTATTTTCCCCTTCTTACCTCTTCTCTCCAATAGGGTTATTCTGTTTTGTTCTCTTTCTAAGACCCCTGCTTTCTCTCCACCTTTTCAGACATGCACTTTTCTGTTCTCCATTATTATTTTCCTGTTATGTCTGGGAAAGCTATTCATGGTGTTTGCATTTGCCCTGTAATAGGAGGAGAAGCTATAATAAGACAAAGGAAAGTAAGGTAGTGACTAATGCCATTATCAAAGAAGTAGAATATTCTGAGTTGTGGAATATTTGCATTCATCAGATTATTTGTACATAATATTTCTTAGTACTAAATAAACTGATTATATGTTCCCATATTACCAACTTTGAGAGAATAGATAGAGATAGGTCTGTCAGATTTGTGGATATTCTACCTCTTACACTAAATAACAAAACAATTCGAAATTTTATGTTGAGCTTTTAGTATGTAATTTTCTTCCATCTCAAACTCAGTCAATGTAGCTTTCCTATATAGATCACTGCAATGGTTCCTATAATGCCAGTGAAGCAAAAAACATACAGATGTCATTAAAAGACAACCAATCTATTCAGAGCCAATAAAGTAGCAATTAGATAACTTACATCTGCATAAGTTAAAATAGGCGAGAGGAGTTAATTAGAAAACCTTGCATCTGCTTGTTTTCTTAAGGAAATTACCTTACAAGATTCTTCTTCCTTAGCCCATAATACTTCGAGTACACATGTGGAGGAGAGGAAAAGAGCTAAATTAACTCTTAAATATTTTTACATTCCTAGAAGATTACCTGGTGACTAAGCATCCTGAAAAATAATCTGAGCAGGCTCAATGGAGCTGCTGCTCAAAGACTCTTAAATAAATGCTTTAAAAAGACATTAAATATTTTGTTTCTGCATGAGGTATTCTCAATATAGTTTGCTTTTTGACTAGGAACACAGATGAAGAAGAAATGCAGATCACTTTCCAGTGTCCCTGTTCCTGTAAAAAAGCCTAAACTCAGCTCAGTCACAAAGGATTTGAAAGCTTTCTCCCCTTCCCTGCTCAAAAAGCAAGGACTATGAGTTGAACTTTAAATGTTATATACTGTGGAATTATCAGTTTTTTAGGAGATAGTTTACCAGAGCCCTTAGTAGACCTGTTTTCATCTATTTATTTTAAATTTAGTGGTCAAGTCCACAGGATTAAGGGAATTATTGGCCAGAGTTTGACGATCTAACAAACTGTCTCCTTCCTCTCCTTTTCCTCTTCCATTCTCCTGAACAATGGTTTATTATGAATTGCCTCTTGCATGGCAAAAATAATCCTTTCCATTCTTTTATATAGGACTTAGCTTCAGTTTCCCCTCACTAGATATAGTTTTTTTTCCTAAACTCTTCTAAGAAAAATTAAAACAAAATCACTTTTGGAACATTTTAATATCTGAGAATGTAATCTCTGACTCTTTTATGTACTCTCTTGAGAATATGTTTTACACATTTTTCTTGAAAAACAAAACAACACAGCACAACACAAAAACCTCCACAAAATTCAGACACACAAGCAAAAATAAAGGTAAAAAATACTTTCAAGTAAGAGCATAGATGAAATTTTTTTCAGAGCAAATAATATCTAAGTATGAAAAGCATGTTAAAGGGAGCCTAAACATATGGCACAGGAAGATGATCGTGTGTTAAATAGAATTTTGTATCTGGAAAAGTATGAAGAGTCATAAAAATCTCACAATTTTAGTGTGACAATTTTCAGTATTTTTGTCTTTTTAAATTATAGAAGCAGGTAGGGGTTAATGTAATGCATGAAACTGAAGACTCCTCAAGATATCTGTAATTCTCTCTCCACAAATTCATTTATTGATCAAGCTGATTTATGTCTCTACCTCTGCAATTCCTATAAGAGCTAGAAATGTGGAAAAGTGAGCTCTGTTTTTTACAAAGGCTTTTAAAATGTGTTTCATTTTTCCAAACCAAAATAAATTACATTTCAGACAAAATTCTAATAGCATGTGAATGACACTAGTGAACTAAAATGAAGGGAATATAATAATATTAAATTATTATAATAATTTACTCTAAGTTTTAATATTTATTTTAAAATATTTTCCATTAATTAATAAATTCTATTAAATATGATATATAACTAAACCTTTTGTTATATACAATTGTTCCCTTGCTTTTTGTAACATTTTTGTAGAATTTACTCAGTAAATTGTTGTTTAATTTTCTTTAGTTGTTTTTTTCAAATTTTCTCTTTTCTCTTTAGTAGTTTTATTTATTGTTTTTGATTCCTTCCCATTTTCTTTTGTCTCATAACTTCTTTCCTCTGCCATTTGTCTGACTATGTCTCAGTTACAGTATTTTCTTTGTTATTTTTCCCCCATGAACTCCTGATAACCAAGATGCAATGAAAACATGGTATTAAAAATATTTAGAGTGATATTTTGCCTAATACAGTTTATATTTCTAACTGTGTTGCTAAGTTTTATCTTCAATTCTGTCCACTCTTTCATGTCATTTATTCAGGAATCTGGATTAAAAAAATGTAACTGGCCAACAGAACAAACAAACAAACAGACAAACAAATCCACAAATATAAAATACCCCAGATAGACTAACAGCTCCTGGTCATGCTGTCCTAATGTGATTGACACTACTTTCTATAGCATTATGATTTGAGAGTCCCTAATCCTACCTTTAGAAAGCCAGCCACAAATGCTTAAAATACTTAAAAAATGTGAAATTAGATGATGTGTATGTAGCAATTTTTTTTGTTCAGCTGTTATCTCTGGTAAAATTTCTTCTGAACAAGTATGGTTTTTTAATCAATATTTATCACAAAATTTACACTTAATTTTTGTCTGTGTTATATGTCTACTGAAATGTGCACCCTAGATGAATCTCAGGACACTCAGGTGATAAACCTATAGACCTAATTCCACTAGATCATGTTTAGGATGAGGTTGTCAAAATATATTTCAAGCATCATTCTGTGTCTTAAAATCTCAGTGAACTGAAAATATTTAATTTAATTTTGACCAGGCTTCATCAGCTTTTTTTTTACGTAGGCCTCTTCCAGACAACAGAAATTTACTTCAAAGAGAATCAGATTTAATTATGGAAAGAAAACAAAGCCCCTTCTTTCCTTTCATTTGGTTAAAGCTGTGAAGATGAAACTCCATCTGTTTACTTTTCTTCCTAATGTATTCTTTTGTGTCAGGTAACACTGCTTCAGTGAAGAGAGAGGACCATATACTCTTTAGATGGAGCCCCTAGCCTTTATAACAAGTCAGATTCAGAGGTATTTCCACAGAAGCCCAGACCCTGTTCCCTGATGCTCCTTGCTGCCTTATTATTACTTGACAGCTCGTCTCCCTGAGGGGACTGTGAATATTTTGCCAACAGCCATCCCAACCATTGTCTCCAGACAAAAGAAAGTGGGGTCTTTGATGCATACACTATGAATTCAAATCTTTGGGATTTCTCCGGAGATAGGTACCAAAGGGGTTTGATGAAGCCTGGTTTTTGGGGGAAAAAAGTTACCTAAAGCTTTTTGCTACAGGTACTGAATCCTTTGTATCTATTTTAGCGTTGAGAGGTCAAATATTTGGCAAGTGGGGAAGAAAAGACAGGAGCTCTGGCTTTGTCCTGGTGCAGTGAAACACAGGGTCTTGTCTTTCAAATATCTTAAACATCTGATAATGTACCCTTTCTCCTCTGAAACAAAGATCTATTTCCTTCAAGTTTACCCTACAACTATTACTATGCTCTCCACCACCACATTTTTATATGGTTTGCAGCAGCATTGCAGCTTAAATTACTTAGCTATTCTTGCATTAATTGGCAATTTTCTGTGGTCAGAATTATATACTTAAACACTCTTATGTTTGTACTGAGATGAAATACAGGACATTTTATAGTGGCAATGAAACAAAATCAGCAGGTGTGATTATCATGATAACTACGCCCCTGGGTGCTTAGAAGCACATGGCTGCATCTGGTCCATAGTTATCTCTCCAGGGGTGAGATTATTTCATGATAACCACACTGCCCTAATGGCCCATTGCTTAAGTAGTATTCATGACCCTTATTCAGAATCTTGCCTATATCGAACAGACTGAATTCCTCCCCTGTCCCAGCTGTCTCTACTTTCATGTTTTTAATGTAATTCTTTCTTCATTTCTATTCATTAAAGAGGAGCATTTAACATCAATGTAGAATGTATTGTCTTTAATGCCAGAATTGGAGATGAGTAAAATATATAGTTTGGGTCAAAACAAACATTTATCTAGATTATAGGTATATCATAACTGATTTTGTGTCACAGATCTGGTGGGAGCTGACTGGCCTTATTTGCTATGAAAATATCAATTCCAGAATAAGGACTTTCCCAGCGCTCTGAATGAAAAATAATTACTTCTATCTTGTCATTTTATTATTGCTACTAAAAGTGTAAAGAAATGAGAGCAGGAGCAAGAGTTTCCTATCCTTTCTCACCTTGTAGTCATTGACAAGCAGTATGATTAGCAATTAGACTGAGAATACTCTAAAATGTTACAGAGGAAGAACTCCAGAATTCAAAGAACCAAGGGCTGGGCAATGCAGATAAAAGTTTAATGGCACCCTTGCAATTCCTGTCATTATTTGATTCCTGGTAGGTATCTTCAGCTGTGGCAGGGTTCTCTTAATATATTTCAATGTCCTGTGTCACCTAATTAAATCTGGCTAACAGTGTGCAACTGTAAACACTGCATAAACACTTAATGAGTACAGAAAGAAAATAAGTACTATAGCTTGAAGGAAATATTTTTATACTTCATATAACAGATTATTTTACCACTTCCCTTTAAAGGTTAATGTATTTTCCCAGCAGTGTAAGTTGAGTACAAAGGCATAGAAAGAGAGAAAATGACAGGAAAGTAAGTGTTACCAAGTAAAAAACAAAGGCTTTCTTTCTCTTAATGGGACTCAAGACACCACTAATCTCATCTGGTTTAGCTGATAAGGTAGGCACCAAGATGGTGAAATGGATTCAAAAGAGGAATCCTTCTTTATTAGGCACATTCAACTTTCATTTTCTTTTTGGTGTTTTTTTTTTTCTTCATAGAAATGAAAAGCTAAGATGATTACTTTTCACAAGGTAGCCATCATTCAATGAGTTAAACCAATATTTTATTTTTTAAATTGAGGGGATGCCACAAGATATTTCTTAATTAATTTCATAATTCCTAGGAGCAATTAAAAGGATTATTGTGAGAATGACTGTTGTAATTTAAATCAATTTTAGTACATAAAGTCATTTTACCACCATATCCTCTCTGCCTAGCAACAGTGGATCAGAGCATGACAGGGAAGTGAAATATGCCCACTGCATTCAGAATGGGTAAGCACAAATTAGAATGTTTGATTGCCTGAGTCTCACACCTACATTAACTCTGAACAATACTTTCAGGCTTTTCTCTTCCAGGGTTTTTATGTTTTTAAAATTTCCTGTATTTTACAAATAAGATCCAGAGCAAAAATATTTGTAGGTAAAACACCAAATCATAGAGTCATATCCTGAGTTGTAAGAGACTCACAAGGATTATTGAGTCAAACTCTGACTCTGATCCAACCCAAGGATCCCATCCATTTGCCTGAGAGCACTGTCCAAATGTCTCCTGAACACCTGGCAGGCTTGGTGCCATGTCCCCATCCCTGGGGAGCCTGTTCTAGTGCCCAGCTGCCCTTTGGGTAGAAAACCTTTTCCTAATATCTAACCTAAATCTTTCCTGGCACAGCTTCCCGCCATTCCCTCAAGTCCTATTGTTGGTCACCACAGAGAAGGAAGAGACCAGTGCCTGTCCCTGTGTTTCATCTTGTGAGGATGTTGTAGACTGCACTGAGGTTTCCCCTTAGTCTCCTCCAGGCTGAAGAGACCAAGTAACCTCAGCCACTGCTCACACAACTTCTCTTCTAGACCCCTCATCACCTTCAGAGCCCTCCTTTGGACCCTCTCCAATAGCTTCTTATTCTTCTTATATTGTGGTGCACAAAACTGCACACAATACTGAAGGTGAGGCTGCCCCAGTGCAGAGCAGAGCAGACAAGAACAATCCCCTCCCTTCCCTGGCTGGTGATGCAGGGCCTGATGCACTGCAGGACAGCATTGGCCTTATATTCCCTCATTCACACTGTTCACTCATACTGATAGGACTCTCCGATCCCTTTCCACAGCACTGCTCTCCAGCCTCTCATTGCCCAGTCTTTATGCGCATTCAGGGTTGCCCCATCCCAGATGCACAATCTGGCACATGCTCTTGTTCGGTTTCACACAGTTGGTGATTGCCCAGCTGCCTAAGTTTTCAGGGTCTCTCTTCAGGGCCTCTCTGCCTTTGAGACAATCAACAGATCCTCCCAGTCTAGTATCATTAGCAAATTTACTCAGTATACCTTCAAGTCCTCTGAGTTGTTAATGGAAATATTGGAGAGTACTGGCCCTAAAAAGGAGTGCGCCAGAACTAGTGTCTGAAACATGAAATTTGTATTTTCTGGTCCTTTTCTTATGAAACATTTTGCAAAAAATATGACTGAAAGAGCTGGGAGGAATGGAACGTATGTTTTAGATGGAAGCCATTGAACAGAAATGTTCTGCTACTTTAGCATTACTTTTTAACATTTACCAGTAATACAAAACTTGGAAACAGAGAAGCAATAAGCTTTTAAGCAATTTACTTCTACACATAAATTTTGCATCCACAAGAATATTCAAGAGACAAGCAACAGCCAACATTGTACTTTGTTTTCTCTCTTAACTTTAGGAAATCCAGCTCAGTAACCCCTAGAGAGCTCAGTGAATAATTTAATTCTCCCTCTGGAAGGAAAAATGCTGAAATCCACAAACTTTTCCTTTTAGAACATCTAAACAAAACTGTCTTCCCATGCAAGTCATAGTTTTGCTTCTCAGGCAGCCACTCAAGCACTGTCTAATACAGTTGAGTGTCACAAGGTATGCAAATATAGCCTTATCTTCAAATATTCCAGGTAACTTCTTTGTGAACATATCTCTAATAACAGTTCTGTGGAAGAAAGGGAAAATTGTTTATCTCTTATAAATTTGTCCTTCAGTTTTATTAGCAAATACCTCAATTCCCCAAACGAGCTCAAATTAGTGAGATATAAGGGAACAAAAAGAGACATTTAAATAAATTCATTAAGCTCTATTATTCTCTAGCTGAATGATATTTGAGCCATTCTTAATGATCCACAAAGAATGAGGTACTTCTGAAGAAAAAATTACCTCCTATTCATGACATGGGATGAAAAGTGTAGAATGAAATTATTCGTTCCTAATTTATAAAATAAATTGAAAGGAATTTCTCCTGTGTGACATAGTATTCTATTTGTTTTCTTCACATGCCATCTGCAGAAGCACGTTATGCTGCTTTTCTTAATTGTATTCTGTTCAGGAAAATATACAATCTTGTGCAGTGCTTTCAACATGTGAACTGTCCCATAGGACCTGAATTTATATAATTTTAAAAGATTATTTGTATCTTTAAAGCTAAGCTTATTTTAATTGTTAACTTGTATTGCGATAATGCTGCTTACAATTGTAAAATGTTGGGTATCAGGGCTTTTGTATGCCACTTATCTTATCTGTGGAAACAATTTTATAACTGAAAATGAGAATTTTACAGAGGAACCCAGTGTTCCTTTTCACCTTTTGTAATTGTCTAAGAGCTGTTAAGTAATCTAGAGTTATAATATTGTAATCAGCCAGTGCTGTCAATGAGATATGTCACCACAAATTTCATTGTTAAAAAAAAATTCTTAGGGTAATTTTCTTCTTCAAGATACCATTCATCCTTTTTTCTATGTATATTAGTGGAAATTTTCTTGCTTATATAAATAATATTTTTATAAATAAATGTCTGTAGTAAATATTTTAACTTTGAAGGAACGTTTATATTTAGAATAAATCTTATTATTACATTCTCAGTCTCTTAAGCCAATTTTGTGCGCTGTTTCTTTTCAAACAAGGAAGAAATATTCTTATTGGAGTGCAGACAAATGTTTTCAAAGAACAGAAAGCACTGAGAGCTGTGCAGCATTTTTACTTCTAATTTGGAATTACCAAATTAAACAAGGAGAAAATTATTACCTTCTCCTGTTTAGTGCAGAGCTGCTTCAGATCATAGCAAGTATAACACAATAAGACAAGAAGAAAAAGTCATGGGAAAATAAGGAAGAAAACCACTCTTAATAGGTCTGAAGAAATGAACCCTGCTTTTAAATGTCACTTGGTAAAACTTGGTGAGTAGATGAAGAGCAAGAAGCTTCAATAATAATTCATCATTATTTTGAATAGGATAGTTAGGCTTCTCTCTTTATACAGTAGGCCATTATAAAACTTTAAATAATGCTCTCTGTGATCTATATCCGTGATTAAAGCATATTGCAATCAATTCACACACATTTTGTTATCTATTTTGTTTCACTAAATAAGCAATCTCATTTAAAAAATAATTTTCAATAAATCTGTATATTTCGTAACTTAAGTAAAAGCCTACTTTATCAGTGGCAATAATACCACTGACAGTAAAAGAGACAATAATAAAGACATTTTAATGTCTTGCTTTATCTCTCTCATCATCTACTACTAGCTATTAAAAAAAAGACCAAAACATTTATTTGTAATGTTTATGTTTTCTCTGGGTCTGTGGAAAACTGTAAATACATCATGCATAGCAGATTTCATATTTATTTATGTCTTGATTAATAGCTAAGTGAACAGTAAGAATGTCTTCTTGAAAAGCAGATTCTTCTCCCATGAGACACATCTTAAACATATAAAAAAATTGTTTATTAAAAAAAGTACTCAAAATTTACAAGACTAGACTTGTAAGTCAATGCACAGATATAAAAAGACGATTGTAGTTCTCTGTGTAAAAAACAGAACTTTGCAAAAAAGTCTTAGTTTTTTTTTAAGCACTAACATATTTGCTAATTTGAGTAAAATATTTTGAAAAGAATCACTGAACTCTACATACTGTTACAAGTTCTGTCCTGTGTAGATATTTATGGTAGAGAGAAATAGCACTCACTGCACTTTCAATGGTGAATTGTCTTGGCACTAGCAATACTTACAAACAACATCTCCCTCCAAGCAGAGCACATGTTTTTTGTTCCTCAGATAATTGAGATGACAAATTTCGTGAAATGATAGGTTATAATTTCCTGATACTCGTACTGTTCAGTAATGAAACCATTTATGTATAATAAAGCAAGACCATTTAGGCTGCCAAAGAGAAAAAAGCCATATAAGCATAAACCCCCCATATACTAACAAAGTATTTAATTTTCTGGTGATGGTTAAGAAACTTCTTTTATGTATGTATTGAATAGTCAATGGCCTCCACCCTCAAGAATGCTGAGAAGAAGCAATGCAATTATTCTCAATAAAACAACATGACCAAATAACTATTTAAGAGAAAGATACTTTTAACAATAGAGTTTTAACAAAAAAATTAAGAGCTGAAAAGTTTTTATATGTAATGGAGTGTTTGGATTTATTAGAAGAAACATTTCATCTCTTTTTAAAACTGATGAATCTACTTATGATGTGAGGGTTATCTACCTATCATGTACTGCATATAAAGTAGCAGATTGGCTATTCATCAGCTAAAATGTGTAATGAAAAATCTCAGGAAGAAATGAGGCCAAACAGAAAATGACAACAGCTCATTATGAATACAGAAAACAATGAATGAGAGTGTCCTCCCTCTTCCATTTATTTAGAGATAAGGGATATTTTCAAAAGCCTTTGAAGCTGATCCACGTATTTCTCTGACCTTCTTCTCAACTGAAGATCACTGTTCCCAGATCAGTCATGTTACTCTAAGAAAGCAGAAGATAAGGACAACTCTCTCCTTCCTCCCCGTGGCACCAGCCTGAGTCTGCACAGCAGGTTTTCAGGTCAGCATTCCTCTACGATTTGATTTTACAGTGAAAATCAAAAGAAATTAGATGGAGTTGTAAGAGGCTACTTAATAAGTTTTCTCTCAAATGGATTTTGAATGGGCTATTTAGATGATTTTATATGGTTAAGCACTAACAGCTTCTGTATTTAAATATTAAGTCATTTAGACCACTTATTTTTGGAAGGATGGAGAAGCCAAGCAAAAATAAAAATAGTGGAATTAAATTTGCATCTCATTCACTTTTCACTCTCATGACAGTGTTTCTTTTGAGAATTGGCTTGCTAATTTTTTGATTTATAAAAGTTAGGGAAATGTTTTTCAAAATGATGAAGTTAACTTATAATTACAATCTTGTAAATTAATATCTTACCCATTTGTAAATATTCAAAATTATCAGAAATAGAGTGAAAAGGTATGTACGACTTCCAGAAATAAAGTGTCCTGGATTTGTGCTGGGATAGAATTAATGTTCTGCTTAGTAGCTTGTATGGCATTGTGTTTTGGATTTGGGACCAAGAGAGTGTTGACAACACCGTGATTTTTTAGCTGCTGCAGAGCAGGGTTTACACAATCAAGGTCTTTTCTACTTCTAACACTGTCCCACCAGTAAGTAGTCATGGGGTGCACAAGGAATCACGAGGGCACACATCTGGGACAGTTGAGCCCAACCATCCCACACTGTCTGTCATCATGCTCAGCAAGAACAGCTGGGGGAAAGAGGGAGGAAGAGGGGCCAGTTTGGACTTACTGCTTTTCTCTTCCCAAGTAATTCTTACCTGTGATGGTCCCTACTGAAAATGGCAAAATATCTCCCTGCCTTTGGGAAAAAATAGATTAATTTCTTCTTTTGCTGTGCAGATTTTACTTTCCCTATTAGACTGTCTTTATCTCAGCCTAGGATTTTTCTCATTTTTACCCTTCCAGTTCTCTCTCCCATTCCACTGGAGGGGGAGCAAGTGAGTGTTTGTCCCGTGTTTAGCTGCCTACCAGGGCTGACAACAACTGACATGACAGCCTTGTCTAGAGAAGAACAACAGGCAAAGCTGTGTTATGTTTGTGTGTTTGCTTTTTTAATTTTAGAATTTAAGCAAAGTAAATGATTGCTGGTGCACTCCTCTCTTAGTTGGGTTTTTGGATTCTACCTTTCTCTAGTATTAAAATTAACATAATTGATAGTCATTATCTTTCTGTGTTTCTTAACCATTAGGTCCCAGTTGAATAAAGACAAGTGCAGGAGGCTAAAATTGTCCTGGTCATGAAATTAAATTAAATACTGGAAGAAGTATTAACAACTGAGAGGTATCTTTTACAGAAAGTACCCAGACTTAATTTTAACATTTTTTAATGTTGTAAAATGAAATATGACATTTTATAAATTGTATGATTGCTTTTAATGTTACGCTGCACAGTTATTCTGTTTTTATGTTTACCACTGAATCTTATCATATCTCTGCCAGGTTGCAGATCCCATCACATGTTTTTGTTACAACAATGCAAGTATGATCAAGCCAAGTATGTCCTTTTTCTGAATTCATGTATTTTTTCATAATAAAACATACTTTTTCAATCTCACAGTCACTCTCATTCCTATTCGCTTGCAAATCTACAAAAGTTTGTTCATTTTCCTCTTAAAACCAAAACCTATTAATTGTTCACATAAGAGTATGATTATGTTTGTATGAAAAAGGAAAACTTTAGCAATTATTCTACTAAAAGAGAAAATCTGAGTGGAGTTTGGTAGCTAAAATTTTCGTTAGACTACTCCCAAATAATTTCTGTCCCTTCTCAAAATCTGAAGTTACTGCTACAATAAGAAAAATATTAACTGAGGCAGCAACCTCAAACTCTCTTAAGAGATTTCTTCATAATTTCAAAATATAACTGTCCTTCTCTTTATACTCATTTCCATCCTCAGTAGGGGAGAGAAATATTTCTTTAATACATCTGAATTTTGTAAATGTTAATAGCCATATAAAACTGATTAGTCAGCACATTTCTGGTCTTTATTTTTAGGTGGTTTTATAACAAAAATAGTTAATTGTGAGGGTATTTTGGGATTTTGCATCCCTAAAAATATTAGAAAAATGTTACCCATAATAAATCTCGGCATTTTGAAGCTGTTTTGAAGTTCAGCTAATTCAACCAAGGTCTTTATGAAGCCAGATTAGATGTTTGAAATGAGACCTTCTGCCCTTACCTTCTGTGAATCTATGACATATATTTTTAAATTATATTTTTAAAATATATTTTTTTAAAAGTGCCATATCCAAACACTTGAAATAAGACATTTTATAGATTTTGCTTGGTTTTGACAGTCTTTTTTAAGAAACTATAAAAGAGAGCTAACATCTAAACATCATAGAACACTGAGGACAAAAAAGAAGGTTTAGGGAAAATTTGTCTCTAAAAATGAATGGAATTATGTAATTCTGCTTCAATAGGGCCACTGGAAACTAGCAGAAATTTGTCTCCTTTATTCTTTACAACTTATTTATCCTTTAGAGTGTATCACCATTGGTGCATACCAATGATTCTCACTTTAAATCGGTCGCTACTTCAGGGACTTACTCATTCAAGACAGTTAAACTTGTCAATGTGCTGCATTTTCTGATTTAAATAAGATTTTATCACTGATTTCCATTACGAATGCAGGAGCTGACAAAGTTTATTCACACTATTTGAGTGCATTGAACTACTATTGCTTTGATGATAAACTAGCTATTACTGCATTTGGCTGTGACTTAAGTTATTTTGGATGTTTCTTTTCTTGTAGCTGTGGATTTTTTTTGATGTCTTAATGGATGGCAACTTCAACTCTACTGAGAACAGCAGCAACTCTTTAGAACATACAATTAAATTTCTGCTTTGGGCCTATGGCTATTTTTGTCATAATTTCTATTGTGAAAGCTGAAAGATTGACCTTTGAGTGTTCTAGTGCCATTTCATCAACAGTGAGATTAAGACATAATTGCGTACAGTACAGGAAAAAATTCTCTATCAAGAAAATTATTCTTGGGCCATTAGAGAGAAACAGAAATTTTAAGAAATAAAACAATTCTTTCTCCTGTACCTGTGTTAGGCACATCTGTTAGGGAAGAAACAAGCAGGGTGTGCTTCCCGGTTAGGTTAGGTTTTCTTCTAACTGAAATCTTTGAAGAGTGCTTCAAAATGGATTCTGGAGACTGGGAGACAGGAAAACTCTTCTTTTCCATGTGTTGCATCTACTCATGAGGAGAGGATAAAAATTGCAAATAATAAAGGCTTTAAATGCTTTTTTAAAAATGCAGATGGATGGCACATGAATAGCTGTGGAAAGATTGAAAATTATGAAAGTAACAAGCATACAAGTTAGAGCATGACAATTACTATTCTAATTCTCTTTTTTTTTCGAGCATACCGTCACCTTTTGCAAGTATCTGAAGAAACAAACAATCCAATAACTAGGTTCACTTACAGTCATGTACATGTCTACATAGCAAAGAGTGACAACCATTTAAATTTAAAAATACGTACAATAATGCAACTGATTCAGATGAATCAGAAGGGTATAAAAGCATAGGGATAGAAATGGGGTTTCAATACAGAAGAAAGACAAAATGGTTTAAGAGAAGTGAGGAAAAGAGTAGGCGATGAAATATATATGCTTAGCTTTAAAAAGAGCAAAAAGAAACACACAAGTATTGCACATGCTTATTTTTATCCTGACGGTGTTTCTTCTTGTGTTCATTTCCACATTTTGGCATGTGAAATTAAAAGGTCTTTGAGACAAAAGAGATTTTTCCTGTGTGTTTAGAAAGCATCTAATGCTTCCTAATACTATCAAACTCTATCCAATGGATATATGTCTTTAATGTATTTTTTTGTTTCATTTGCAATATGCTTGCCAGAAGCAGCGGTTAGGATATTTATAGGCAGTAATTGGGCAGGAGGTCACAAACATTATCTAATGTAACTTTTTTCATCTTTAATTAAATTCCATTTGCATGCACTGCAGGAATAGCTACAAAATTAAGTTAAATAGTTCTGTATTTTAATGTTTATTGGTAGAAGGTCATGATGACATATCCCCCTTTTGCAAGATTAGCAGTTTTAGTCCAGAAACTAGTAGATGCTTTTTATCTGTTTCAATTTTTATGTGTCCAAAGTTTTCATTTTTATCAAAGCAGTACAGTTGTTGTTGATAAGAAAATTAGCCAGCTGCTTCTTGCTCTTTCTTCATGAGATTATACAATTCTTTATCATCATAAGCAGATACAATGACACATTGTAGGTCAAGAATAAAAAAAACTTAATTGTAACCCTTTGTCATATTTCTTATTCGATAAGAAGATTAAGAATTCAGCAGTCAAGATTTTCTCCTGCATCTATCACTGTGACAAATTACTCCTGAATAAAGTCAAGAGAGGCAAAACGAAGGGCCAAATCCAGCTTCAATACAGTAAATTAAATTTTCTTATAATTTTGGAGTAGAAAGTATGGCTTTAGGAGATGTACCATGTATCTTCTAAATCTAGGAGTGAATACATTTTATGTTCTAATTTGTAAGTGCTCTGCAATGCAAGTGTTTTTGTGTTGTTTTCCCTCTTGTATGTTTGTCTAGAAGCATTGATTGTGCTTTTCCCTCACAACAGAATTTATAGTATTATTGGCAATATTACTAGTATGTTTGGATATTTACATTGTAATTGTTTCATAGGAAATAAGCCTTGAAAGATCCTTTAGAAACTGTCCAATCCGTACTTTGCCCCAGGGTAGTGAAATCATTCCTATCAAATATTTGTCTAATTTGCTTTTTAAAATCCCCAGTTTTGGAGGATCTACAATCTTCTCACTTAAACTAGTGCTGAACTATCCTCACTATTAGCAAATAATTTTTCTGATGTCTAATACTGTACCTTCCTTGATTACTTTTACCTTTTATTCCTTGCCTTAGTGTCATGACAGGGGGTTTATGCTTGTCTCATTTTCAGTAGTCTGATCTTGGTACCCTCAGCATTCTCTTCCCCAGACTTATCAGCTCCAAATACTCCTGTCTTTGGTCTTTGTAGTCATCTATCATTATTGCCATTCTACACTGATGTCCCCCCTAGTTAATTCTGTTTTATCTTTTGCAAAAGAATGATGAGTTCAGTAGGATAAAAAGCTCTAGTATATGCTTTATCAGCACTGAGCAGACTAGAGGACACACTTCACGTGTCTTTCATGCAGTTCTTACCACTCTTTTTCTGCAACAGTGCTTTGTTAAGCGATGCCTCAAGGTTTACTCTGATTTTTACACTCAGAGTTATTTTCTTCTGGGTCCTCTTGGCTTAAACATCCACACTGTACTCATATGGGATGAATGTCAGAATCTCTTTTGCTTTAAACCGTCCAAACATTTCTCCATGTAACTCTCTGCTTAACTGAGCTAGGGACTCTTAACATTCATAGAATCATAGAATGGTTTGGGTTGAAAAGGACCTTAAAGATCATCCAGTTCTAAATGCATTGCCATTGGCAGGGACACCTAGACCAGGTTTCTCAGAGCTTCAGCCAGCCTGGCTTTGAACCTTTCCAGGGATGGGGCATCCATGACTTTTCTGGAAAAAAATATGCATTGGTCTGCAATAAGTCTCACTGCTTCCATACTCCAGATTATGTGTCAATACTAGGCCAGCAGGTCTTTCTTATCATGAAATCTAATACAGAACTACTAGATTAATTTTCATAATAAGATATGGTCTAACAAAAATATTGAGTCAGAAAACTGCTGCCCTGAGTAGATAACTGATCTAGAAAGGCCTATGGACTGAGAAATTGAAAACATTCAAATGCTTTGTAGGAGGTACTAGACATGTCGAGAGTTATGGGGTGTCGCTGTTGAGCAGCTAGCAGAGTAATGAATGCATCGGTTCTCAGTGGCAAGAAGGAATGACCTTTATTGTTTTGATTTCATCACATTTATAGAGTTCTCAAAAGTCACCCAGATTGGTCAGTCAGAAGCCTTCCCCCAGGCCTGATTGGCCAGGCCTGCACTGCCCAAGTTCTGGGACACTGTTCCAAAAACATCCAAACTTTATCTTTATTTACAAAACACAAGAAAACTTCTCATGGGAAAAACTGTGCTAGCCACAATGGGGTGCTATACTCCAGACTGTTCAAGAAAGGACTAGGTACAGATGGTGACCATGAATGTGTTGCCCAGGCATGAAGAAATCACTTTGGAGTGAGAACAAAGATGTTACAGATTGCTAGACATTTTCTACTCATGTTGCTTAAAAACAAAAAAAAAACCAAACCAAAACAAAAAAAAGCAATAGCTGACTTGATGTAGTAGTGTTGCAAATAGCCTGTATAAGCTGTACTTGGTGCCTCCTAGAAGTCCATTCCACCAGCACTATGGCAGCATGATTCCATTAATCTGTAAAGGCTCAGCTCAGACCAGGTCACAACTGCCGAACTGCTGCTTGGCCAGTTATCCCCTAAATCATTTTTAGTCAGCCTTTTCTCACTGTAGTGCTTTGAACTTGTCCATATTAATGGACATCATAATTATTTCAATGAAACTTCCTAGTTTGTCACAATCATTTTTCATTCCAGCCTTGCCCTGTATAAGAGTATCCTCCCCAGCCTGCCAACACCTGCAGACTATCCATGATGCACTGCAGATTCACAGCTCAAGACATTAAAAACCATATACTCCCAAAACAGGAAGAAGCCCTGCAATGACCCCTCCAATTTGATAAAATCCAATTTTGAGGGAACAATTAGTTAAAACTTCAATATTGTGTTCTGCCTAATTGCATTTTTCTTTGCATCACCCTTATGTACATGTCTATGTAGGTAAATAGAAGACAGGGAAAAATTCCTAGCAAAATGTAATGGACTAACATTTGTCAACACTTCTTGGGGGTGCATCCTTCTACAATAATAAGGAATATCCTTCCAGATGACCTTCCCCTAGCTTACTTGGTCCTGTGAGACAGAACCATTAACACATCAGTCACTTTGGACCCTGGGCTGTCTCAAGTGAGTTCTGAGCACTGATGGTCAAGCATGTGATGCACTCTGTTCACTATACAAGTGATAGCTCTGTCTGTTCTTAAGCCAGAACTTCAGCCATTAGACTGTGGACATAAATACACATGAGAGACCTCTGGTATACAGATATGTGTATTAGTTTGAAAACCAACAAGTGGGAGATCAAAAGTCAGGATTATAATTTAATAGGAAAATTAAAAATAAATGCAATAATACAAGAAGAAACACCGACAGAGTCAGATACAACCTGACATCCTGTTAATCAGGGTGCTGGTAGCAGTCCAAGTGAAGTAGCTAGGTTGAAACAGTGATCTTGTGGAAGGTCTGGTCTCCACCTGAAGGTCCAGTGGTAGCTCTTGTCCTCTGGGAGCCCAGTAGACAGGGCTGCTTGTGGAGTTCCAAAGCCCAGGTTATATCCAGGTGGGAATGCTTGGCTCCTCCCTCCTGGGCAGAGCATCTCACAATAGGGTGAGATAATTCCATGAGTCATGTGGTGGGTTCTTGATAGCTCATTAACTCTTGTCAGAGTTGAGTCACAGCAGGAGATAATAACCAGTGTCCCACTGCTTTAACAACTTGTGGTAATAGGATACATCTATATTGCAACCTAGGGCAGTATGTGATAAAAGCTTGCCTGTGCACCCACAGAGGGAGGGGAGCCCAAATAATACCTTGCCTCAGCTATGCCCAGGACCATCACAGAAGCCATCAGCCCATCAAACTCCCATTTCCACAAACTCCCAGGGGAATGGGGCACAGGCACTCAAATTAAGGCTTTGGAGAAAGGCATGGCCTGTCCAATTCCTTTCCATGGCTTTCTCAGGACAACCTCAGTTCAAAAGTCCACATGTGAAACTCATAGAATCATAGAATGGCTTGGTTTGCAAGGGACGCTAGTATCACATCAAAGTGCATCAATGCTTCAGGAGCACATTTTGCACTGAGGGGGATCACTGTTTACAGGGGGAGATACATTATGGGATGCAGAGGAATTCTGGAATTGCACAGGACATATTAACAGATGTTTAGAGAGGGAACGAAAAGTGGGAGGAAGCTGGGTGATACAGGAAGGGAAAAGTGCATGAATAGAAAAATATGGGGCTGAAAAGGGCTAGTGGTGATTAAATAGTTTGGTATGCTTGCCCATTCATGCCCTGTGCCTGACCGCTGTGGTCTGTACAGCTTGTTAAATTCCTTTCTAGCTCTTTGCTTGGATGAGGAATTCTATTTCATGTGTCTGTGCGTGCGTGTGTAGCAATGTGAGTGCCAGCAGCTGGAGTGACCCCTTTGGTTGTAGAAGCCTGTGATACCAGCACCTAGAGGGACTGAGGTCTTGGTGACAGCAGCTGGACAGGACCAGAGGCTGGAGGGTCTGTGTGCCTGGGTGCCAGGGAAGAGCCAAGTAAATGACAAAAACAGCCAGGCAGAGGCAGGTGGGGCCAGGGCTCAGAGCCTTATGCCTGTGGTGCAGCACAGGAAGCAGGTGTGATTGTGTGAGAGTGTGTGGATGCCAAACCAGATTGACAAGGGTGAGATTAGAAAGTAAGTGAGGTGGTCTCAGAGTGGTTGGAGGCTCTACAGGCAACATCATGGTAGGAGCTGATGGCTGGGGGCCCTGGGGAGTCCAGCTGGACTCTGGTGGTGTCCAGGGAGGAATGTACGTCCAGAGCATACATTCTCTGTATGTGTGCGTCTTTAGGAACTAGAGCTCAGAGGCTTTGGTTCCCCTGGGGAAACAGGAGAGTCGCAGACAGCTCTCTTTGCGTTTGCGCATGCATTTGCGCATGCTTTTGTGCATGCATTTGTGCATGCATGTGAGGGAGCAGGCCTGTGGCCCCAAGGGCCAAGATGTCCACATGCCAGCAACTGAGGAGACTGATCCAGGGATGGCTTCCGGGCAGACTGAATGCTGCTGGAGGGATTCACATAGTACACATGTATGTGTGTGTATATATAAAAAAAATATATTCCTATACATAAAAATATATATTCATTGAATCTAAAGAAACTTTCTAACTTACCCATACCCCGACTGAATTTTACTTAGAAACAACCAAAAATGAAATGGTGTTCTCTGCAATTTGACAGTGTAAATGACACCTCTTGTGCATGTGATATCACATTAGACATATCAAATAGCACTATGGCCTCTCTATAACCTTGTTTATTCTTTGTGTAAAGTAAATTAATAAACCACAGCATCCAATAATCAGGATTGTAAGGAAGGCTAGGGCTGAGCATATTGTATTCAAGAATTGGTTACTGTTTATCTAATTCTTCACTCCCTGAATGTCAATTCCCATAGGATATGTATCTGAGAAAATATACTGATTCATTTGTTAAAGCTAAATCCTGGCAATATTATTCAATTACTTATTTCAGTACTATTTTTTCCATGTTATAGCTACCTCTTTTCCAACATATCTTAGATGTGTTTGCACAGCTCTCATTGTCTGTACTGTCCAAAGAAAGCTGACGCCCATCCGCACTTCAACTGTTTTGTTCTTCATTTTAATTGGGATATTGTTACTGCTTCCATCTTTCCTCTCTCTTTTTTCCTCACTATTGTTCTGGCTGACATATTACTTGATTATGTTTTTTTTAAATCTGGCAGATGTCTTCATCATCACCATCCAATTAGAGGACAGTCAATGAGGATGTATGAAGACTAGAGTATAGTTCAAAAACTATGTTTGGACTACCAAATGCTTTCTGCAGCACTTCCAGAATATCTCTTTGTGGCTATATCACTGCAAATACTAAAGCCTCCTATAGAGACATAATAGACCTCTGCAAATTTCAGGTGTTTCTCTGAGATTCTAAAGCCATTTTGTTTGCACCTAATGTTTGAAAACAGGCTTTGAATATATACAGGACATTATATAAAATCTTTTACTTAAAATTACCATGTTTTCTAGTATCGCTAACATTTAACATCTTCTATTGCAATAATTCCAGCAAATTATTAGGAAATTATCCTTCTAAGAACATTTGTCTAATACATGCATTGAATCAACCAGTCTTTTCACAGAGTTTTATTTCAATTTTGGAATTTATTATTCTAATAAATAAAAGCAAAACTTTATGAAAAATCCTTCAACCTGTTCCTTGTAGTTAATAAAAATTTGAAAGTTGTTCAACATTTTGACAGAAGAAGTGAATCAATCATCTTAAACCACATCAACTTGGGGAAGGTATACCCTCTTTGTGAGGTTTCCTGATTCTTCTAATTTTGTGTTGTGCATCACATTGCTTATTGTAAAATGTGGTTAATGACATAGAAATCTTTAAATGATGTTACATAGGGAAAAATAAACATTAAATCAACTATTCAATCTAATAACTTTTGTTTTGTAGACATAAATATGCTATAGATATATAGAGCTATTCCTCATTGTAGAAACTGTGTTTTAAGACGATGTAATTACTACCTATATAAAAAACTGGAAAAGCACGAAAGTGAACAAAAAATGTGCTTATCTCATGCCATGACAAGCTTACTGAGGCTCTAAATGAATATATATATTTATAAAATTGCCTTTGACAATTCACAAGATCTGATTATGTGGCAGGATGCTCTGACAAAGGATTTGATTATATGGTGCACTGAGCTGTGGCTAGTAAATAATAACCTTCACTGTTCATGCTTCTACTTGTTATTGTTAGAAAAGTGGCACAATATTGAAAATTAGTAAGTGCCATAAGCAAATCAATTATTGAGGCAGCACAGCATGTACCATTTGGAAAAGGTAAATAGGATAAGCCATTTTATTTCTTCTGGAAGGAATTTTATAAGTGGCTGGGAGCGAGGTGTAGATCCTTATGTAGGAGCCATAAATGAGCAAAGAGAACAACACATGAAAACTTGTCATATATTTATTTAAAAACAAGCAAACAACAAAAAACCCAAACAAAACAAATAAACCTCCCGCTCAAACCCAAAAACCTTCTTACCACTGTCCTAAACAATAAACTTTAAAGGAAAGTGTCTAAAAGAATGACGTAGTCAGCATGTCAGCCCTGACAGTACTCTCTGGCCTTACTGTCCTTTCTCCTCTTCACCCTGTGGTCTAGGACCACATCTCAACTCAGCCCACAGCCCTTGGTCCCTCAGACTGATCCTGCAATGGGAGAGGGCTGCCCAGGGAATTGTAAGATTTGAATAAATGTACTCACAACATAGTATTTCAATCCCCTTCTTTAGCAGATGCACAGATTCGATCTCACAGAATGGTTAAAACATGGAATCTGCAAAACCTGTTGACTTCAGTGGAACAAAATCCTACAAAAATAAAGAATTTATGTTTCATGAATAACCTTCTCCCATGATGTCTCATCATGCTTTACTTCATACTTGCCATCATACTACCATACGTACTTACTAGAAACTCATTTAGTGTTCTATTCATACTACAGCATAATAACACATAACTACATAGCAGCCTTTTGGAACATCACTTAATTTTAGGTTTATATTTTCAAAGATATCATGCGAAGAAAGAGTGCATACAGTAGCTTTATTAAAATAAACTTAATATTTTCTAATGTATTGCCATTTATTGACTGAGTACAAGTTGACATCTCTGTAAGACACTAGTACAGTATGATTTATGACTATAAAAGATCAGAGTATTTCAACTGATTTTATAGATTTAAAATTTAGATTGCATGGCCTGCAGCTTTCTCTTAACCAAGACAAGAAAAAGAAGGAGGATGGCACAGCTTGGTTTTAACTGACGTAGAGACATATGCAGATCAGTCCACAGAGAAAACGAGATTAAAAATGACCCAAGCAACAGAAATAAGAATAATCCTTAAGTACACTACAGAGATTCTAGTGTAAGATGTAGGCCATTGGAAGCTATACATGCATCAACATGTTCAACACAGTGGAGACTTCCAAAACCTTCCATGTTCATTACCATTTATGAGGTAGGTACAGTAAAAAAGAGAATTCTTAAATCTGTCAAGTTTTGTTCAATTCAGTTCAAATTTGTTCAGTTGAAGTGCTTATTTTCCCTTGGAATGAGACCAGTCATTAGACTAGAGGAAATACATGCATATTTAAGTAATTTTCATTCATAGTCTTGGCAATTTCTCCATTTACTTTAACTGATATATCTCTCCCTATTTTACCATACTGTCTATGCTAAAATTATTCAGTATACAGATGTAGGAGTATTGCAGGGAAGGCAGAGGATTTTGAATAGTTTCATGGCTGTACTGGAGTTATTTGCATAAAAAAATAGTTGACAGAAAGAGATATACCGACTACAATCTGCATTGAATAAGTGAATTTTATTCTCTTCAAAATTAAATCCCTCAAATAAAGAGAGTATTTGATACTCCTGCTTTTTCTCTGATTTCAAGAGGACATCCAATACTATCAACTATATGGAAGCTTGGAGAATTTTAAAAATGGTGGACAGAAGAATATAAACAAAAAAAAAAAAGAAATTCAGAGCACCTGAAAGAGGAAACTCTATATATAGCTTGAAAAGAAAGACAATTGAGGAGACAGAGAAGATGACAGGAAACAAGAAAAATTAAAACAAATCAAGCAAAAGAAATATTAAGTCAATTAGAAGCTTGGTTACATACCAAGATGTTAGGGAAAAAAAAGGATAAAAAAGTAAGCAGTGAGAACATGAAAATTGCAGGGATTAACAAGATACAAAACCCCAATGATGTCTAATTACTGTTATGTATGTGATCCCAGCTCTGTGTGGCCATGAGATGTCTACATAGTTTTGGACAGAGACTTGTGCCATCTTTCAAGAATGTTGGCAAGAATTTCTTAGGAAGCCTTGAACCCAATGGAAGTAAAATGCCTTAATACTCAGTTCACTGCTGTCAGCAACTGAGTGAATCCATATAAAAAAAAAAAATCCATATAAAATCCACATTTAAAAAATAAAGGTAGAACCTCTCCTTCCTGTTTCATAATGCAATTATGCATGCCATAACTTCTGCCTAATTAACCAGGCAACAAACGTTGGTTTTTTCAGAGTTTTACACATTCCTGCCTTTTGCGTTCTTTACATCATCTGTATATTCCATTTCAGAGCTGGTGTTGTGATTACATCCATAACCTACAGAACTGCAGTAACACTAATGCTTCATGCACAAAAATGGTTCCAGAAAGTTTTTGCCTCTCAGACTTTGAGAACCAGCTATAAAATACGTGCCTGTTACTACTTCACAAAATCTCCTTGTAGGTTTATTCATGTTTAAATAAAGGCTGGTTTTAAGCTGAAAATGCAAGCCTACTTATCTTTCTCATGCTTATACGTCCTGGTAGCAGATGTTGGGGAAACACTTGAAAAGAAAAAAAAAGCTTTCCATTTTTAACAAAGTGAATTTCAGAGCAGAGTGAGGAACACATGGACTCTTAATGATAATGTTTGCCTACAGTAAACAGTGTACTTGGAAAGTCCTGGTTTTATTTGGGCTGCATATATGTAAGTGCTAAAGTATATTTTACAAAGTGAAGAAAATTTCAGCAAAGTACACTTGGGAATGAGTAAACAGTGTAAGGGATTAGGAAACAGATAATCCTGCAATAACCCAGAAATGAGCCATCTAACTGGATTCAGAAGAGTTTTAATTTAGTGTGGTGATCTTCTCCTTTGTTTTCAGGGAAAAAGAATAAATCTCTTCTCTTCCTTTTCCTTTTCCTTTTCCTTTTCCTTTTCCTTTTCCTTTTCCTTTTCCTTTTCCTTTTCTCATCCCCCTCCTCTTCCCCCTTCCCTTCCCTCTCCCTCTTCCCCCCCTTTATTCATGCATTTCTTCTGTGTGTACACCAAGGGTACTTCATAGAAATTCTTTATGTTTTAGAGACTGCTATTTTTTTTTATTATGACAAATTATACCTTGCTGACTCTGTACTTAGACAGTAATCTTAAGACAATCAATACACTGCATTATAGTATGTGGGCAAGAAGTCCGTCCAGGCCAATCTCTGCTTGGACAAGTATCCTTCAGCAAGTTTTTTCTCATAGTTCTGAGAAGTCTTTTAGTAAGTCTGATTGTTTCCAATCAAACAAATACTGGTGTGAAAAAGAAAAAGCTTCTTACCGGTACTGTGGTCAAAAGATCAACTCATGGCAAAAACAAAAGTCATTAGAATGTCTTTCTTAGGAACTATAACCTTTCAAAGGAAAAATTTAATATATGTTGATGTCTCACACTGAAATTGATGTTATATTAATTACAACTCATATTTATTTAACTTGTTCACATCCCACAAAACCCTCCAGAAATTAAGAATGGTGTTTGCATGGTAACTACCTCACACTTAAAGCAGTTTATATTGTGTCTTTTACCAACCACAGTATAAGTAGCATTGCTTAGATTTGCTACTTTTCTCTGAATAGGGTACAATTCACTTTGTCACAACTGATGACTGATAGCACATTTTTCTGACAGCAGTGATGCAATAAAGTGCTTTGAACATAATAACTACACACTATTATGGAAGACACTTAGATAGTCTTCTACTCTTATGTTCATAATTTTTATCAGACATGAGAAGGCCACTCTGCTAACATGCCATTCAGCATGTCCTGCAATTTAACTTAGAGAAGTCACACCAGAGCTTAAAAGTTGCATCTAATTTAGTGATAAACTGTGTTTACTGATGATAAGAAGGCCTTCACCATGGAGTGTGGCTAGCACAGTTTTTCCCATGAGAGGTTTTCTTGTGTTTTGTAAATAAAGATAAAGTTTGTATGTTTTGGAACAGTGTCCCAGAACTTGGGCAGTGCAGGCCTGGCCAATCAGGCCTGGGGGAAGGCTTCTGACTGACCAATCTGGGTGACTTTTGAGAACTCTATAAATGTGATGAAATCAAAACAATAAAGGTCATTCCTTCTTGCCACTGAGAACCGATGCATTCATTACTCTGCTAGCTGCTCAACAGCGACAATGGAGCTTTTTGTTTTATTTCCTTCTTTTTTTGAAACTATTTCAGTTGTAGTATTCTTGAGTTCACCAGCCCTTTGCAACTCAGTTGATCTATCCAAACGGTGATAATTAAAACTGTGATATTTGTGCTGTTAGAATTACTTTTTCTCCTCCCTTTTTTCCCCTGCTTTTAATTTATTACATGTTGTTTGGGCTTGTTCTGTCCAATAAAATATGGAGGTATGACTAAGGGAAATGAAGGAAACCATTTTAACTGGGAAATCTTGATAATCTCTTTCTGTAAAGATGGTTCTAACTTCCATTTTTTTGTCCAGATATAGCCAGCTTCCAGGGCAACCAGTTGAACGCTTTGTTATGAATACTCCCTTGATCTAAAGGTCCCTAGATCATGCCCTCTAGTATATGAAAAGGCTGGGCAGTTTCTGAGAAAAAAACCAAACCAATTCAGGGCTTGTGTTTGTCCCAGTCTGTGAGAAAAAGAACTAACACTATACCTTTACTCTCTTTTTAGAATAGGATGCATTTTTGCATATAGTTTTTAAATATTAGGATATGATTCTCTTATCTGTCATGAAAAGAAATGGCTCTTCGATTGCTGGTTAACATGCACCAAAGAAATTGTCATGTTTGGAAAGGTTTGCAGATTTGATGCTAATGGAAAGTAATAGAGCGGAATGCCTACATTTTTTTTCCCTCTTAGAGATATATGGCAAAAAATTTGAAGGTTTTGTTTTCCTTACTTATTTTTTTACTTTCCTAGTAGGTTTTTGCTTTCAAGACAAGCATTTGTGTATGGCAATATTAATCGTAACATATGAGTGTAAAATGCTTAGCTTACGTAGCTAGTCAAAGTTGCTATCCCATGTTACACTTATTTCTATCTGTTGTTTATTACTTTTGGAACAAGTGGAGAGTAAATTTCAGCCCTGATTTCACAAATACAGCCCATATTATCATATTATTTAGGCAGATAAATGCTGAAATACTGACATGCCAATTTTTTGAACACCTGCTATGATGCTAGCCATTGCTCTGAACCTACACATTGCATACTGCAGTTGCATAGCCATGGGCAGAGTTTGGGAAAAATAAATTGCATGATCCAGAACAGATTGAAAGACGTTCCAATTGGAAATGGCAGGAATATGTATAATATACTTTTGTTCCAAAAATATCAAAAATGGCATTCCAACATTCATTGACTATATGGTGAGGGTTCAATTTCCATTTTTAAAACTTTATTTTTTATAAGATTGAATTTTGAAAAAGAATCACTTTAAATTTAGAAAATAAGACCCTTCATACTGACCAAACATTTCATTAGTTTCAAATATTTTTTTTTACATTTGTGAGTGTAACTATTTCTACATGACAGATTGAAGAGCCAACATGAGTGTACTTTCACTATGGCAGTATGTTTGAATTTGGGGAGCAGAAGCAGAGACTGAATTTTTAACTTATTATTTGGCCACTTTTTGAGAAGGAATCAATCACATTTCTACTTTAAACAAAAGAGCAGATTTTAGCAGTGCATTGATTTATAAAGTAGAGGTAGCAACTGGGTTACCAACATACAAGTTGTAAAACCAGAATTCTCTTACCTGTGAAGGTCAGAAAAAAGGTGAAGTGTGCCACTCATTTCTGTGCATGAGTTGCCTAAAAGGTGGAGTGTTAATAACTGAAGAAGAAAAGCAGGTTGGTACACAAGCAGCAGCACAAACAATGCTTGGTTACTGATGACAAGCACGCTTCATTCCTGAGCTCTCCCTGACCATTTTCCAGGGCCTGTTTTGAGACCCTTGGACAGTCAAAAGACAGCACATGGTCTCACTGACATATTCTAGCCAATGATTCAACTACACACACAAGCTGATCAGCTGCCTATGTACCTGTGCTAGGTACACTGACTACTGTTGGCCAGTGCATGGCAGATAACACCACATGCCTTCTTTTTGAGGTCTCTAATTCATATTCTTGACGTACCTGGGGTGAAAGAGACATTTAATCCCAAAATTTAGTTAAAACTCAGCAAGATATTAGGCAGGGACTGATAAATAGACCAATTAACCATCAATACAATCGCATTAACCTCTTCTTCTAAACCTAAATGCTAAAAAATATCTAATCCAAAAATTGTGCATGTTACCCAAGGTTGAAAAATTAGAAATAGGCATGAATTTTAAACTTTACTTTTGAATGTTGTTTTCAGGTGTCATAGGGTCAGCTCATGAACTACCAGTATTACAGTTTATAAACCAAGTTTCCTAAAGGGATAATTTTCCTTTGATTTCTTTCCCAGTTTTATTTTGAATATTGTAAAGCAAATTGTTATTGAATTTATAGCATAAATAGAATGGAAAAGAAGTCACACAGCTTACGAATCATGCTGTGAGCATATAAAAAATCCATTTGAAATCAAGGAGAAAGATGAGTACTTAGCATATTAGAAAATCAGATAGAGAAAGTGTAGCATTGAATTTCATTTTTTGAGAAAAATAATATTTTGCTATTCAAAAACAGCCAGTAATCAAGTTTCACTGGTCACCACTGAAGGTTGGGAATCATCTAAGCATTTACTGGATCTGCAGTTGATCAGAACCAAACATTTTAAACATTATATTAAATGCACTGGGCATTTGCAGTGCATTATTTTCATTTACCTTTTTTTTGTTAGAAGTGAAAAACTGAGATGTCTTGACAGGCCTGATGTGCTAGAGAATAGAATAAGGACACGAGCATAAAGCAGCAGGGATTTGCCTGCCTTTTTTACTTTTATGTGAATGTTTCTTAAACTCCTATCTGTTCTTGCAAGCTGCCAGGAAAAATTCCACATACACAATACTGAGAAAACTCACAGTACGTTCTCTTTAAACATCAACAATCTTCTTTGATTGCAGGATTTCAAATATTCTTTTCTTTCTTTCTTTTTTACTTTTCAGGTCATGATGGCACTTCTGGTTAACATTGTACATTTTGATATGGGTTTATACTGGCATTTAGCAGAGCTTAAGAGTACTGTACTTGTCAAAACAATAAAAGTCTGCAGCATATATGATTTTCTTAAAGGAAATGTCTAAGTATTGTCAGCAGCAGCAGGAAAGAGACAATGAAGTATAAAACAAAAGCAGAGTTTTTTTATATACGTTAATTTAATGCAGTAATAAAAATAAAATGACAATATTTTACTTGAAATGAGGAAACATATGTCTTAATAGGTGATGGACCAAAGCACTAATAATTTTAATCATAAAAGACACTTAAACAGCATGATCCCAGACAAATGCATTAGAATCTTTTACTGTGTTACTGGCTAAGCTTTTTTAGGTAGATTATTGTAGTGAGAGCAGATGGTCTCAGTTTATGCCTTTTGTTCTGCACAATTATTGATGTGGATGCTAATATGAAACAATAAGTGGGCTATTTTTTGTTTATAATTGACACTAAATGGGTAATATTGAGGAAGCATTATGACTAGCTGACAGATTCAAATCCATGTAGTCCTTACTAAAAATCATGCAAGTTCAGAATGCTGTAGCCAAATTACCACCATAATTATCCACATGCAAGAGAAACAGAGCAAACAATCAGTAGGGAAAAAAATCTTTAAAGGATATTTATGGTATGCAAAGTACCATACCCAGTACAATTTCAGAGAGAGAGAGGTGGCATTCAAGCATCCATCCATTTTCATGTGCTCAGAGTTGTGTATGCACCCTGCCATGTGCACATGCCCTTCCCACACAGCTGTTGTGGTTCTCATATGCACAAATACCTGCTGCTGTACAGAGTCAGTCTCTGTGAGCATCAAGGAAAACCAGGTTTTTGCCTTATCAGGGCTGCATCTTCTTTGTATCAAATAAATGGCAAAATGAAATCAGTCCAGCCTTGATAATCAGCAATGTTGTTTACTCTCTCGTTTCAGTGTTGTTAATGGTGAGCAAATAAGAATTAGGAAGCCTAAAGGTCTTCTGTGCTTCTTTGGTCTTTTCAGCCCAGAGCATGTTTCTTTGTTTTCATTGGGTTTTTTTGTTTGTTTGTTTGTTTGTTTGTTTTTTTCAAGGTAGTGTTTAATCTGTACATTGCTCTTACTAGGAGTGAGAATACATTCCGTACAGATATAAGGAATATAGTTTTGGAAGGACCATGTTTAACTAACACCTGTCAGAAATATCACTGGGAGAAGTGATCCTGCCTGAGGCAAAAGAGATGGACAAGATAATCTCTTGAGGTTCCTTCCAAGCCCATTTTCTGTGATAATGTAATGTAGTAGGTTTTGACCAAGAAAAAACCCATCCAATCCAACTTGGAATTTGAAGGTTTTGATATATAACTGAAATATATAGCTTGTGATACTTTCTAGATCCGTACAAATTTGTGCTAGTTCAAAATTATTGAGTGATATTAAGCATGCATACATTTGTTACATACATGTTAATTTTCTCCTTAACATTAGCTTTAAAATAGTTATAAGCTGCTTGAACTGGATCTACCCTGATTTTAGCAGTCTGCTAAAGTCATAATGAATAAAAAATAATGAATAAAAATAATAATTAATAAAAAAGGGGTCTCTAAGCAAACCTGATGTGAAATACAGATTGTGTTCATATCAGCAGAGGTTTGCTGTTGCTACTGGATTTTTTTTTTCCACAGATGAGTGTTCCTACTGACAAAAGAAATGGTGCTATTTTGCATTTTACAATGCAGATGGGCAATAGAAGATGTAACATTTTTTAAAATATAAAAATAGTTGTTGGGATATTTCTTTTTCTTTGGGAAAGAAGCTCTTCTCAATATTTTTCAAATTAAGAGAGTCAATTAACTCTGAGAATAAAGTCAGGAGCTCAAATTTTAGCACCAGAATGTCAAAAGATGTTTGGATGCCACAGGCACACATGAGTTCTAGATGTGCAAAAATCATTATAATAGCATTTACATGATGTTTCTGTCATTTTGGAAAATCACTTAACCCATTTCAGTGTTCTTTATTTTTGTTAAGATAGGTTATTAACCTTGTTTACTTTAGACAGAAGCTTGCAAAATAAAATTTAAGAGTGTTTTTGGAAGAACATTTCATAAAAGTGTGAGATACATTATTTAATATCTATCTAGAACCTTTTAATTTCAAATGCCTCCATCTATTCTGTTAAAAGGAAGTAACCATTACTATAACAGACGTTTATGGTAGATAATATGTAGGCATCACAGAAACACTTCACAGGATTCTGATATTCATCCTTTCTGGCAGCTGGACACATTTAGACCGTATTCTTAAGACAGATGTATATTTTACTAATTCAGTCATTCTTGTATGAAATTATTCCTTAATGATAATGTGCATTTACACTTAAAATCTCATCTTAGGCTATTATATACTTCTGTGTTATCCTGAGGGGGCGTAAATAGGCAGAGCTTGGTTGAGTTCACTGGATGTTTGTCAATATGCATCTGTTTGGTAGCTGGTTGCTTATTTTCAAAGCAATATGTAATTTAGGAGGATCAAGAGTGGGTTTTGTAAATAAATACTATGATATTTGCCTTTTCCTCAGATGACAGCTAAAATATACACCAAACATGAGAATGTTTATTTGTTATGATGAGAAATTATGTACTGGATTCTAGAGAGAATTCAACTGAAATTGAAATGACACTCTTTTGTTCTGCTGCATTCAGTTTCTGAGTGATCTATCCCTAAGGTGAAAATTTTCTATCAAGGGAATTGTTATTTGTCTTTATATTGAATGTGCTGTGACTTACCTTGTCCATATCTCTTTCTATTATTCCACTGACCCTTGCATGAAAGCTACTGGTAGGGGAAGATGGTGGGGACAATCCCTTGTCTGCTGTCCCTGATTTAGTAGGGATCTGTATGCTTGTTTTTTATGGTTTTCTGCATGTAAATATTAAGAGAAGTTATTACGCAAATATATTTAATAAATACTATCAAATTTTTTTGTAAATTGAGACTGAACTGTAGGTTAGTGTCATCCTCCCTGCTGGATGAAAAGGAATGGGGTCTTCAGGGAGACCAGAGTGTACCTGCTCCAGTCACAAAATACCTGATGCAGCCTTATTCCACTTCCTTTTATCTTTAATTTTTGTTTTCTACTCTGAACAGAAAAAAAGTTATTAAAAAAAATGTCAGTCATTACAGTTTGATCTTCAACAGCTGAAAAGTCTGTACTTTGCTTTAGAAAAATAAGGTTTCTGAATTAGTTTCAGAATTACATTCCTTACACCTTATTTTGCATTTTATCTGACAAAAATTAAGAAACACAAACCAAAAGTAATCTTTCTGTGCTAAATTTTAACTTTATGAATAAAAACGTTCTTTTCTTGCATAGTTCACATTTAGTGATTCTGCAACAGATCTAAAGTGGCGCAGTTTATCTGAAATGAATTAACACAAAATAGTCATAAAATATATTCATTTGCTTTTGAGGATCTGTTGGATCAAAGTCCAAGACACACTAGAACACCTTCAAAGAGAGATACAGATAATATGAATTCTTAATATGTCTCTTTGTGACAAATCTTTGTATTTCACTATAAAATCTGGGCACTAACAGGAATAAAAGAAAGACATCAACCCCAGAGAAATAACACTTCTGGTTTATGAAGGTTTAACCAAACGTCAAGCAGCTCCAGATGTGGATCAAAGTGTGTTAATAAAATCTATTGCCTTTGTGTTTTAACATCATGACACCTTATTCAGGTAACACTATGCTATCAAGGCAAACATCTTATCTTTTTCAGAGATTCCTTCTTTTATTATTCTAATACGGTTTTGAAATAATTACCATTTTGTATTACATTGAAAAATACAAGCAACTTGTGAGCATATATTACATTACATATGCACTTGAATATCTGTAGATGATTTCTGTTGATTTAAAATCCCCATGTATGTTCGCTAAGGCTGCTGCCTGTTATCAGGCAACCCGTGTAATTTTAATTTTAGATATTACCATTAACATCTAGAAAACCAGGAGAGCCCACTGAAGCAGGCACAGAGATTCTCTGGATGATCCATGCATGGGAAGCAATAACCATCATCCTTCACAGACAGCACTGAATGTCTTTCAGAGTATTGCTCAGACCTAGGTCTGTGTGGAGGAGGAACACAGCAGTTACAGCTCCCCCTTGCCTTGTTTCTTTCCCAATAGCTGCAATGTTTCTCCTGTTTCTATCAGCCAACTTTTTCAATGCTGCACATGTCACAGATGTGTACTGTCCCTGGCACATCTAGAGAAAGGATTGCTAAGGTTGTGTGGCAGAGGGAAGATGCTTCAGATAACGTTGGGAAAGGCATTTGGGTCTAGCGTTCTAGCTGGTGTTCCAGTAGATATGTGATTAACAGCAGTTAATTGGTAGTTCAATTCTCTAGTATAACCAAAGAGAAACTGTGTCAGGGATCTAAGAAAGCAATTCACAATAGCTTCAGGAAAGATGAAGGATGTTGAAGAAAGAGGGCTCCAAATTTTTTTTATTCCTGTCTGTACTTTACCGGCGTGAGTAAAATTCTGAGTTACCAGGACCCAAAGATCACACCTAGGTCTTTCCTTAGGAGCCTGTGGCAAGAGTTTCCAGAGATGAGCAGGCCAGCCAAGCAACCTACCACCTAAAAAAGGAGTCCTACTTCTCGAATGGAATCTCTCCCTCACTGCTGCCAACCACATAGTTCCTGGATGTGTTTTACACCCTTCCAGTCCTCACCTGACCTTACCTGTTATTGAGCCTGCTCAACATAGTAATTCAGGGGAAATAAAGAGGACAATTATAGAACTAATAAAATAATTGCTTTTTGAATGTCGTAGAATCATAAAATGTTCAGGGTTGGAAACCTTAAAGGTCACCTAGCTCTCATCCCCTTGACATGGGCAGGGACACCTTCTACTAGACGAGGTTACTCAGAGCCTCATCCAACCTGGTCTTGAGAACTTCCAGGGATGGAGAATCCACAACCTGTCTGGGCAACCAGACCTTCCAGTGCCTCACCACCCCTACAGTGTAGGATTTCTTCCTAACAGCTAATCTAAACCTACCCTCCAGACAGTCCAGCAGGCACTGGGGAGGGGAAGTTCCAATGTCCACAAGGCAGTGTGGAGGGTCAGCATGATATGCATGGAAACATGGAAATGCAAGTGAGTCTGTGCCTTTCCAAGAACTGGAAGACTTCAGATGCTCTTAAAATCTCAGTCTAAGTTGCCTCCTCAAATAAGATAGAAAACAGCAAGAAGAAAGAGGGGGGACCAGTTCCAGATTTGCAGATAATTTCTGCAGTTTATACAGCAACCTGATCCACAGTCTCACATCACTTCCCTCAAGCAGAAAAAGTTAATTTATTAAAAAATAAGTAAGTAGATTTTATTATTAACTAATATCCTAATTATAATTTATTAATATTTATAATCTGACACATAAATAGAACACATATAACATTTACGTGAGTTAGTATGAGGTGATTAGACCAAACTTGTAGTCCTTGGAGCCTGAAAATCAAATTAGATGCCTATAAGACGTTTTAGGTTGGTTTAGCTTTTGCCCCCTACTTAGTTTACCCATTTGCCCTGCCTTGCAGAAACAGTTTGGCCCAGGCAGAGTGCTAACAACAAAGAGACTGCAATCAGAGACAAATTCTGATGGGATGTGTTACAATTCTGTCTTTATTCCCAGGTCAGGTACAAGCAATTGGGTGTAGTGCCCAGCAGTAGGGGAATGGTGTAGCTATTTCATCATTTCAGAACAGGATCTGTTGCATCAGTATCTCATCAAGGTGTCATCACACCTAGACAAAGTCAGGAATGCTTGTGACCATGATTTATAGACTTTAAGTCAGCTTATACTCTGAATGAATTCAATTGTGTTTCTGACTTTCCCTCCCTAAGAAAAAATATTTTATTTTGCTAAAAAGCTATTACAACAGACTGTAAAAAGTATTTTTTAGATCGTGGCAATGAACCTTCTATTTAATTCGATTGTGTAGGAGTGATTTGCCTTTTAGTGTTTTGCTTACATAACCAGCCAAATGAAAAGACTTTGAAAATATGTCAGCTTTGATGCAATGTTTATGCCAGATGAATGGTGATTTTGGGCAACTACTAATCAATTACTCTAACTTTTTTTGGATTCCTAGTGCCCTAGGTGTGTTCATATAGTGCCATATAGAAGAAAAAATAATTATAAAACATAGAACTTAATGAAAATTACAAAAAGGTGGAGCTTTTGGATCTCACATATAAGTGTTTTACTATGCCATTTTTTCTTCTCTATTACTGATCTGTCTTATTTTATTAACATAAATTAAATAAAATTTTGAATGAACATATTTGCAGTAGTTCTCCAGAGCAAACAATATGAAATCTGCCAATTCATTTTGTAAATAGGCCTTGGTTATATTTTGCACTTACTCCATATTCATACTCCTTTAAGAGGCTTTGCAGATGGCAAACTACATACAGATTGTTGAGAAAACTCTGGAATTATCATCTGAAAATATTCCCATAGTCATGCATTCTCACTGATACCTCTGCATATTCATAAGCTTTTGGGAATTTGCACTCAGCACTTAATGCATCTCATCCACCTCTCCTTCCTCTCTCCCCAACCTGCACAGAGACTGGATTGTCATTCATTTCCATTATTACAAGTACTCTTGTGCCTGAGCAATCTGCTTTATCTTCAGCAATCATATGTTGCCACACTAAGTACATCGCACAAATATTTATGTAGACAACACAAAACCTCCATGAGCATTGTCTTCTTTACTAAAATGAAAATTTAACAATTTGAGAGAACTGAATGTGTACATAATTGACACAGCTTGAATGTTTTAAGTAGGGTGAATGGCAGTGTTGGAGAGACCTCCCCCTATAATTGCAATTAGCAATATACTATTGAGACAAATTGTTCAAAATTAAAGCAATAGTCTGGGAAATAGTAGAGAAACCTGGATGCTCAGGACCCTATTTTGCCCTGATATTTTCACAGATATCAGTGTCCTAGCTCTCTCTACTACTGTCTACTACCAGTGAGAAGCCCATTACCTGTAATGCTGTTATTTCTGGACACTGAATGTCATCACCTTATTAGGTGTGCAAACAATGACACACCTACAAAGGAGAGACAGAGAACGACATTATGCATTTTCAATCAATTTTTTTCTTCCTGTATTGGGAGATGGAAAACACGTATCTGCATGGCAAAAGTTTTATCACTGGTTTAAAGTGAAAATTTTGTCTGTACCTGATGAAACCCTCTCTTTTTGAGACTTTTCTTTCAAAAAAACTAGGCATAATTTTAGAGTACTGAGAAGGGGAAAAGAAAGTGGCTTATTTAAAAAAAAATATGTGGCAAATTAAAAATTCATCAACCTTATAATATTTTCCTGCCGATGTGCAATTAATCTTGATGTTGCTGTGGAGGTTTGTATCCACTTTCAACTCATGCATACTTAGTTTGCATACTGTGGAATTCAGATCACAGACCTTGTTTGTAAATGAGGCTTGGAACTGTCAAGCTCTTAAATGTATGTGAGATTTTATGTCCCTTTGCAAGTGGATTGCTCAAATGTGTGAGTTACCTTTCCATGTAAACAATTGCTGGAGGAGGGCCCAAAGAAGGTTTTGTGCGCCAGATTTTCCTTAATTAATTTTGTTCCACCAACTTGGTGGATTGCAGATGATGCTTGTGGACTTCCTGAGCGAGTGTTTATTAAGGAAAACATCAGCACAGCTGAGCATGAATCTGCAAGACTGACAAACACATTAGCTTATTCAGCATCTTTAGCCTCTCAATTAATACATACTTATGCATCTGAAATGCAAGGTTTAAAAATGTCAGTCATGATCATTTATTATAGACGACCAAAAGCCAGTTGCCTAAGAACTTTTCGACAAAACTTTTTCAATATTTTATTGATTTTGCAATAACCATACAGCTGATGGAACCAACGTAGGGATATTGGAAGATGCATGTCTAACAAATAATGCAATATATTTGCCACTAGGTAACATATCACCAGTCAGCTTTTAGAAAATCTGCAGTGGGATACAATTTCCTATGCATAAAGGTTTATCTCGTTTAGGACCAATAAGCAACAATGCAACACAAATTAATCTGCACTTCTATAATTTCATCTGATGCCCCCTCTACAAGTAACAGAAGCTAAACATTGGCTCTTCAGATATTTTCCAGATGCTCAGAATAAAGAAAATGGAGGACTACAGTGGCTGACATAGGCAATTTATCTGCAATATCTAACTACAGTTATCATACTTTCTGAATTAGGAGCCTAGAATATTTAATGATAACTTCAGAGAGTGATGTGAAATACCAAGACTCAGCTCTCACTTTCAGACTCAGGCACCCTGGAGTGCTCCAGGGGCTCTGATAACAGAAGCTGCCCCAGTCCCTCACTTAGATGTCTCGATCACATGGGACTATCTACTGTGTCAACACCATCAGTTGTGATTCAGTAACTTTCTTTTTAGTGCCTAGGTGTGTTTTATATTGCTTTATAAGCTGGTGAACAGTTCTGTTCATTGGAATAATTTGTGGCTTCTGGAGCACTACCCTGCAGCCATCTGCAGATCTGTATATGTGGCTCTCCAGAATCCTGCTATGTCACTCAATTTATTTTAATCCAGTTTCAGGCAGGAAGACATTTTTTTAAGTAAGGAGTGTTTTCCATTTTCTTTTATCTTTCTTTGTCTTGGGGATTTCTCTTTATTCATTCTGTTCACTTTTCCACTTTTAATACTGATGACACCTATGCTTTGCTGTGCCATTCCTCCTTGAAGCAGTTCTACCTAATCAATTCAAAATTTCTTCTTGATTTCATTTGGCCATAGTCATAAAATATTTTTCCTTTTCACCCAGTGTAAATAAACTGATATCTATCTGAAGAATTGCTTTTTTTTTTTTAACAGAGCCTCCTCTCCAAACAGATAAGTTTTTGTAAATTCTTTCAGAACATTTTTAACTGTTGCTAGAAAGTGATAAGAATTCAGATAAGAGTGAGATCATCAACTAAATCTGCTGAAAATAGTCAGCAGCTAGTTACAAACCTTTCAGCTGTATTTCTTTAAACTCATTCTCCAAGTCAAATGCATTTTGACATAAGCAAAGAAACAGTACTAGTAATCCCCTGACTTGGAATTGTAGTTTGGTAACAGAAGTGGAAGCCAAGTTGGACACAGCTGAAGGACCCTAAACAAAGGGAAATTGAGTTGGTCTTTGCTCACATGGCAACATCAGATGTCCTCAGGGAAGGATAAGGCCTATTTTGTTATAATTACAGGCTGCAACAAGTTCCATATTCACATAATAATGCAGATCTTTAAGAAGAGCCATCTCCCATGCTGTTCTAAATAATTTAAATTCTCAGGCATACTTATTCCTTTTTTTTGTAGATGTGTGTTCTAGAACAAACATTCTTTGAAATACGAAGATGTAAATCTCTCCTCTACAAGTTCTTTTGGAGATGCAAATGGAAAACTATTTCTCATTTTAATAGATATATATTTTTTTTTCATTATACTGAGAGTCTCTGTTTTCAAATTAGGCTCTTTGAAAAACTGACAGCTCTAAGAGAACCTTCAGGTGGTCACTGGAGCAGCTGCTTTAACAATGATAAATTATCTGGTGCATTCAGGGCAGTGATATTTTTTCTACTTTTTTGTATTTTGACTAATTATTAAGTGTTGTGAGCCTAAGCAGGTTAATGAAATATCTTCGACCTGCAAACCTGGGCTAAAACCACTTGAGTGAAGGTAGGGAGAGATGTTAAATTATGATGTATTCTTTTAAAAAAAGGGAAAAAATAAAACCCCCCAAAACTTGGAAAAGGATATTTTCTACTTCTCTCTCTCCAAAGAAAAGTGATTTTCAGAGTAAGAAACAATTCTTCCTGGAGGGTCTCTGCTCTGTGTCTTTCCTGATGACAGCAGCAGTGTCTTTCCTGGTGTAGGCAGCCAGATAAACCATGTTGTCCAGGTGGGAGAAATAAGTCTCCATATGATTATATGCTCCTCAACTACATCCTTCACCAGAGATGTAGTCAACATCCAGCCCCAGCTATGGTACTCAACAGCTTTTCCAACACCAGCCAGCTCTGGTGCTCTGATATCACACCTGAATTAGAGTGATTTTGTCCTACAGCCATGCAAATGCCAGAGTGGAAAAAGGAAAACTTGTAGAAACTTTTATAGGAAGTGATAATGTAAAATGCAGCATTGCAGCTACAGGGTTTCAGGAAAAGAGGAAGACACATCATTCCAGAGAAGGGATTGTGCAAAAATGGCTTAGAAAAAAAAACAGCGAGATATTTCAAAGATAGATCATGGTCACACTATCACCTTTAAATGAGTATTTATACCAATAGTAGCCTAGTGAAATATTTTAATGGGTAAGTATGTCTGGTTTAGGGGGACTGCTAAGATAAACCACAATTTATTAAAAATGAGGCATTGTTTTCTGTTTGGGTTGTTTTTGGGGATAACATTGTTTTCTAGCACCAGCCTATTTAGACAGATTCAGATGTATAATTAGCACAAGGGAAAAAGTTGCTGCCTACCCATAACTTCTATCCGTTTACAGCCTTACCTACTCATAATAACATTTTGTTCCTACTGAAATAGAAACATCAAAGGTCTGAAATGGTTTTGAATAGAAATATGTGGATTTAAGATTTTAACAAGCTAAATTATAAGTATGAAATAGATTTATATCCCGCTTGAAATCCATTGTTGTGCTTTCCATTTTCAGTATGTGTTTATCACAGACTATCACAGTGGACAAAAGCAGAATTTTTCAGAACAAACCCTGTAGATTCAACCCACTCTGTTCCTTGCAATGAAAATAATCAGTTTAGCTTGGCAACCTATGGGTTTTTTACATCATTGCCAGTACATAGAATGTGAATTTCAGTTTCTGTAGGAAGCTGGGCAAAGGTAGGTAGATGAAATGTGTTTTTATCACAGAGCAAGTTCAGATATACACCATGGTAAAGTTTGAGATTATTAAAATATTCATAATGAGAATAATTTTATGGCTTTTATTTGGAGAAATGCATCAGTATCTGTGTGAACAGATTTTTTTCTGGTAAATTAAATAAAATTATTAGTCAATATTTCCTTTATTTCTCTTTCTCCTACTATGTCTTGCTGTAGAAAAAAATTAAATAATGAGAATTTTTGTTGTAGTGCCTGTGATCTATTACCTCCTCAAACAATGCCTTTCAAATATCTGCTTGATTGCACCTGAAAATCTTGCTCTCTGGTGGGGTTCAAATGCACAAAGTTGTGACATTAACAGAAGCTTCTCTTTTTTTTTTCCTCATGATCCAAATATATATGTATATTTAATAAGAATGGGTTTCCCAGGAAGATGCCAAAGGCTTGTTAGAGAGTAACTGGACTGATAAAATGGTGCTATGGTTAGAGAAACACTTTAGGATTTGTTTGGAATCAGTCACCTTGTCTTCCCCAGCTGGTGTGTTTTGCTTGGCTCCCCTGATCCTTTCCTTTCAGATAAAACTGAACAAGAACATGTTCCTCAGGAAGGCATTGAATATTCTCCATCTAGTAATGGTCATTTGGACAGTGGCGTCCAGTTGCAGAAAGTATGAAATAAATGAGCAGGGAATGATGTAAGCTTCTCCACATGGTCTGTTTAATTGTGTAGGTCTGTCCCTCTCTCTGTTATGCTATCTGCAGCCTCAGCCTCTCTATTTTACAACTTTTTACAAGACTGAATCCTTCCTGCATTTTTAGAGTCCACCATACCACAATTCCCCAGCCCTTATGGCTGGAGAGTTTTTTTTTGGCAATGTCTGCCATCTGCACATGAGAGTATTGTAAACAAGAAGCATGTGTTTGAATTGTGCTGCTACGAGTACTCAGGGCACATAGCTCTAAGGAAATATGAGTTCTTTTCTTGTTTACTCAAAGATCTGAAAATCCTCCTCTCTGAAGGAAATCTCCTCATACGTACACAGACAATCTGCAGATAATCAGATTTCACTGAATATTGATCTCATCCCAAAGCATTCTGCTTAAAATTTTGTGTAGACATTTATTTCTTATAGGAAAAATAAAGAGTGAAATTACGACTACACTCTAATTATATCATATGGGAAACTTGACTGTATGATATTCAGGTTTTCTTGCCTGAAATAGTATAAAACAGTGTAAGAACTATTAAATTATTTGACTTTATATCAAAAATAAACACTCTTAAGTTCCACAGGGAATAGTCATTTCTCCTATTACTTTTTTTTTCTAGGTTAGATCTTGGTTTGTTTATCTTTAATTATCTGTGCTATGACCTGAGATCATTAATTATTTCTCTGCAAAACAAAGTAGACCTAAGTGATTTTTCTCCTGACTTAATAAATATACATTAGATGTGAACTCATACTTAAAAATCTCCACATGAACATCAGCCACAGCTAGCTATTCCTTATGGGAAATGAAAGTTGGGAAGAGTCCTTCCATACATGGGTGGTTCTTTGAGGTCTCCTTTAACGTGTTTTTAGTGGACTTTTTTATGTCTCTTTCAAAAATGTAGAAACAGAACCATTTAAATAACTGCTCCTTAGGTACTCACCTGATCAGATAATTTGGGATAGGAAGTTTGTGATTGGCATAATGTGTTCACTGGGTGAATGGCAATTAAGGTTGTTTTTTTCCATGTGTCAACATAAATGTTATTCAGTTTTGTGTGAAATATTTCAATCCATATACAGAGAAAACAAAGAAACACCTAAAACTGATATCAAGGAATTAACTCATTGAATGCATAAGCTCAGTGCATTTACCCAGCAAATCAAAAGGCCAGTTAGAGATTCCTCCATTGCTCTAAAGATTATCCAGATTTTCCGAGAAGAAAGGTTGAACTTGTTCAATAAAATATGCTGTCATAAGTTACTCTGGATGTCTTATAGTGATGTTCTCCGTCTTCATATGAGTTATTAAGATATATTCTGAAACAGGAACCAGAAACCAGGCTTTGTCAAAGACTACAGGGTCATATACATTTTTATTTTGGCTCAGTGAAAATTTGAATATTTTATTTGCAGTTGAAAACCTCCACATTCAAAGAATGCAGCTACAAAATGGAGCCTCCATATTTTTATAACAAAATTATTTCTACCAAGTGGAGCAATAACCAACAAGATATTGAGATCTTTTTCTCTCAGAACAAGTTAATATATTTCAATCAGATCCTTTCTTACCTGTGAGAAAGACAGACTCAAATACAATACTCTCATCTGGGCAAAAGGTCTTGCCATAGTAAGGGAAAGCAGTTACTCATTTCCTTGTGAACTAGAATCTATAAATTGATTTCAAAACAACACACTTCAGCTTAAATTTAAGAGGAAGTCACAACTGGCTCTGAACAACTTAAAGGATAAGTAAACACACAACAGGAAACTAAGAGAATAGAAATTATGCTAGTCACTTCAATGGAAGCAAAAATAAACCATAAACTTTTACTACAATAATAAAAAATTTTAAATCACTTTCATAACTTCATTCTGCTATGACTATTATGATTCATCTTTAAATACTTTCCTTTAAGTCTAGCATGTTTTGAAGCACTAAATTCAGACACTAAGACCACAGAGCTACCTAGGTACCCATCTCTTTATAAATAAATTTTCATAAAATGTGCTCTCAGATCATTGAGTATGCAGTAAACCATAATCATACTTCCATACTGTCTTCGACTGTGTCATATATCAATTTTCTTTCTTCTAGCGAAACCTTTCTTATTTTATTGAATTACAATGAAGTTTTGGCGAGGGAGTTTTTCAGTGTATGATTTCTTTCTGATGAGCTAAAAGGCTTGCTGACAAGGGCTTCTTAGTGGTTAGCTCTTTTAGTAATGTATGTTCTAAATACTAACTTCCTTTTCACAGTCACTCTCTGCTTGCAGGGTGAACAGTTTTAGCTTAATTTCTAAATGTCAAATTCTCTCAAGAATTCTCAAATACTTCTGTACAAGAGTTGAACTAATTTTCCTAATTCCCTCAGGAAGGCCATTGTAATTCTACTTTTCCCAGTGTCATGGAGGACTGCCCACCCAAAACAGCAGTACCAGTGTTCTCAATGTATGATAACACTTCTAGAAATGCTAAATGGGTTAAGATTTACAACACAACAAAAATATCAATATCTACCTATGACCTGATTAAAATATTTTTACTATCTGCCATTAAGTAAGGTTGTAATCTTCACTGCAGTTTAAATATGCATTAACTAGAATTGAAAATTAAATATGTTAATACTTGGAAACACATTTTAAAATGGTAAATCAAAAGTTGTTGCTAACGCCCTGCTTAAATGTAAAGAAATATACTAATATTTAATTTGAAAATACTCACAAACCAACAAGAAATTTGTGTATGCTAGTCTTTCAATAGACTTCAGGGTGCTGATATCTTCCAAGATAACCATTTGGCTTTGCCTCCAAGAGCAAGGCCACGTTTCTTGGAAGAACATTCTGCTTGTATCTTCAAAATGCCAGTCAAACTTCTGTCAATATTTCTTCCTGTGTAGCTGGTCCCTTTATGTGTCTCTTCTTAAGATAATGTGTCACAGGGCATGGGTAAGAGCAGTGTAAGAAGGGCTGACTTCAACTGTGACGAACTGACTTCAGGAGTCTGGAGAAAGCCAGCACAAAGCATGTCAAGGACTGTGAGTGCCCCTCTGATTGGTAGGGTATGTGCTTCTGCTGGAAATGACATTTCCTGGCCTTGGAACCTTCTCTTCTTCTTCTTCTTCTTCTTCTTCTTCTTCTTCTTCTTCTTCTTCTTCTTCTTCTTCTTCTACACAATCAGTTTTGGTCCTCTATAGGTAACAGGACAGGAATGTGCCCCCTTGTAGAAAATTCACTTTTCTAAAAATAAAACACTTTAAATTTGAGGGTTTGTTGGGTTTTTTTGGTTTTTTGTGGGGTTTTTTTCAGCTTGTATAAATTATACAAAAAAGATTCTCTGGTCATAAATGTGTTTTCAGATGGGCTATTTATTAACAACAGATTTATTAATTTAGCCTCATGGCTGTAATCCAGACAGTGTTTTCTTTTCTTTAACCATTGGATGTTTAAGGAAAGAAGAGCTGGAGCTGTGTACTTTACCGAACTAATGTCATAACACTTCCTGTATTAGATGATTTATAATGTTGCAGACAATTGTTTCTGCTTTACAAAGACTCATCTTCCTCAGAAAAAATATAGATTACTGCAACTAAAATGACAGACACCTGTGTTCTTTTCAGAATAAATGAAAATTATATGCCTGCTCTGTGCATCATACAGCACTGGATCAGGGAAAGCAATCAGATTACCTCAGAACAATCAGTGTTTATCTGTCAGTCATTGATTTATAAAAAACATAGCCTAAGCAATAATACAGTTGTTCCTTCAAAGACACCACATGGCTGTGATTCTGTGGCACATATGTCATTGTTTTACAGAGTTTCTATATTATTTAACAGAAATTCTTTGTATATATAAGAATTACCTAGCTCACTCATCCTTTTAAGAGTTGTGTATTGACTTTGGCCCCAGGCTTAGGTCTTAGGCACTCTCAGGTCCTGTCCAGTTGTGCATAGAATATATTTTGTAATCTTTGAAAGCTCTGAAATTATGAGTTAATGAAAGTGTTGACAGAATCTGAAGTGGAGCATCCTAAGCATGCTGCTGCACAATAATACTGTTTTCTTCCAGAGGGAAAAATCAAGAATTGGACACCATTAGGACAGCATTTATTTTTTTTTGCTAACAGGAGGACTGTTATAATTAACACGGAGAAAATGGGCTTTAGTGACAGTAAATGTGCAAAGAATTCATTAAAATATCACACAAAGCATTTGTTCTCCTGGATTGAAAGTTGAGAGGCAGGGGGCAAGAACAAGTCAAATGGAAAGATATGAAATAGCCTGAGCCTGCCTGTCTTTGTGTTGTCATGGCACTCTAAAGCATTTCTGTATGCTAATTCACTTTTTTTTTCCTCTGTCCTTATTTTAGCCAGCCATACTTTGCAGCTGCATTTGTCTAACTTCTTCTTAATATTTTCAATTTTTAATGTGATGTTTCCTTTTGTGAAGGGTGTCACATCCCTATCATTTGAATACTGTCTAGCTTGTAGAGCTGAGACAATATCTGTACCACCCTGATGGCCTGGAAGAGTTAGATGTGTCAAAGGGATCATTTCATTTCCATACTCAGGCACCCGTTAGTCTTTCTGAAATGGTTCCTAAGAGTCTAAATAATTATGCAGAATTTTATGACTTTTGTTTAACTGGAATTTTACACTCATAATTATTTTTATTACTTAAAAAGAAGAAACAATAAAGACAAGATATTTAACTACTAACTCTCTTTTAACTTGTAATTTTGGTTAAATGGAAGCCTGTTGAGCAAAGTCCTGTTTTCATAAATAATTGCTTATATTAATTTTTTTTTGCCATTGTCTCTTTATTTTAGCTACACATACAGGGAACAAAAAAACCCAACCAAACAAAAGAGCCCTCCATCTATTGTCATTCCTCATGCTGAACATTTTTCAAAGATGTAATCCAGTTGCGATTCTATGAATGTTGACCCTGCACAGTGCTAAGTCTTTTGGACCATGAAGTACTGTACATTTTTAAGTTATTTTTCATTCTAACTGAATGCATAAGCAGAATGACTACTGCTCTTATTGCACCTTTTTAACCAAAATATTTTGTGAATTCTGTCTCCAAACAAGAATACCAAATTCCTGTTCTAACAAACACATTTTAAATTAAAATAAGGAAAAAATTACAAATAAAATGAAGTCTTCATGAGAGATTGCAGTGTTAGCTTTTTGCTTCCATCACACTGTACCAACTATAAACAAAAATAGCAGTGGATTTTTTAGATGTGGTCTTAGATAATTGCATGCAGAGTTCACAGAGAAATCAACCTGAAACTTCATAACACAACACTTAAAAAATGTAAAAAAATGAATGAAGTGATTCCAGTCTACTACTGAATTGCTGGGCAGCAGGACATAATAAAATTAAAGGATGCATAGCCCATTTGTAATAAAATATTGCAGTTTTAATTAAGCACAGTTTAATTAGGGATAATGTTATAATGACAAAATTTTTAATGAGCTATAGGCAATTGGAAACTTGCCTTCTAAGTCAATGAAGAAGTGATCTCTACCTATATAAGCACACTGGATTAGGATGGACATGGAAGCAAAATCTTATGTACATAACATAATGAAAAAAGCCTTTATTTTTTTTTCTCAGTTTCGTAGCAAAGTAAGCAATGAGTGACCCATCCAGGTCCCTCTGCACCATCAAAAGCATTTGGACTACTACTGCTGTTCCAACATATTGTATAGAAATTCTTATGCTTTAGGGCATGTCAGTCATTAAGCCTGCAAACACAGCTGGTTTCAACAGTTTTGACAGCACAAGTTTTCAGTGAAATAAAAAATCATGCCAAAATCAACATGTTTAAAAAATCAGGTCAATTAATTGGAATTTTCTTCCAAAAGAAAACTGGAAAGGCATCCAATATTTTTGATACAAATCACAGTCATACATTCAGAATATTTAACTTTTTTCTGCACCCATCTTTCTGTGATCTTTATGCCTTCATATTCTCTTTCCCTCATCATTCCAGCTCTTGTAATTATAGTCACGTATTTTATGTGGGCATAAGCATTTTAGAAACAATAAATTATTTTATGCATGCCTATGTTGGAAACTGTCTATGTGCTCTTACAAATCATTTGCAACTATCTTGAAAAGGAAAAGATTGCATCAGAAATATCCTGTCACTGTGTAATCCTGTCTTATTTTAGGAAAAGGGACCAGTGAATTTACTTCTCTATTTTCCTTTTTCCTATTTTGTTAAGTGGGACAAACCAGCAGATTTTTGCATTTGCTTCCACTTCCACTCCAGTTATGCCTGAAGCTGTATTGGTTGTACCATTGATTAATGTTTAGAACAATTCATTAGCTCTCCAGTGCTCAAAAATGCAGTTTTAAAGACCAGAAAATATTAAATAATAATGAACAGATCTTCCTTCTGGACATGGTTTTTACCCTCCTTTTCAGCCTTGCTCTGATTCCCCTCATACTGCTACAGCTTCTTTCCATCTCTCTTGATCTGGAAAATGGGGTTGAAGATGTGCTAAAAAGGTGTAGCACTGTGTTGTCCTGGCATGCTAGAGGCACAAAGTCTTCAGCAGACAGGCAATGAGGGGCAGGAGGAGAAAAGGGAAAGCACTCTACCATTCTGTGTTTTCTTCATATTTTTTGCAGTTGTGATTCAACAAACACATCCAAGTGATGATTTATCTATGGTTTGGTTTTTAGTTTTTTTTTTTTATTCCCCACACAAAAAGCTCAAAATTTAGCTTGGATTCAGTACAAATGAATTCCGGATTCAATTTATTCTTCAGCCAGTATTTCATATGTCTTCTTTTTAATCTGATCACTTCTCATCCCTTCTTTTTCATTGAAAAAATGATTTTTTTATATCCCAAATAGGCTCTACTACAGCTTTGGTCTTTGATCATTTTCGGACAAAAGAAGGAAAGCCAAACTGAAGTTGGCACTTTAAAAAAAATCTTTGAAATCAGACAGAAGTTTCATTAGTGCTAGAATATAATCTGGATTTCCACTTGAGTCACTGCATCGAGGATTAGCACAATTCTTAATTTAACTGAATAAAAGTGACAAAAACCTGTAATATAACCTCATTTGAAGTTTAGATATCTTGTCAAGAAGCAGATCCTAATCAATATGTCTTCTTTTTCTGCAAATAGATGGCGATGGTCAAGATTTCTTTAACCTGCTGCCAACACTTGTGAAATTGTAAGCATACTGTGTGTACTATTTGTTGTGAATCACAGTCAAACTGTGTCTTGTTTACTAAAGCAACTACTCTTACAAAATGAGAAGAAACACTTTTCCTTGCTCACCTTTTGCAGTCAGTCTGTCGCAGTGATCTTGTAAAAGAGCATATGAAAAGGTAGAGTTTTAATATGTAAAGGGGTTAGAGAACACATTATCTGAGGGCTTCTTTACTTAAAAAAAACACAAAAAAACAACTGTAGAGCAAGATCTCAGCAAAAGTGGACTCATTATTTTCTTGAGAGACCCATGAATCTCTTGAGCCACAAAGTGCTGTGTTGCATAGAAAGGTACCCTCCTTTCCCTTCCTCTGATGAAACATCAGGCTTTGCAATTCTTACCCAATCTGATATGAATTAAACATTATCAATATTGTTATTTTCTAAGTCTTCAAAAACCTGTGTTCACTGAAAAATCTGCAGTTATCTGCAATCGTGTTGTGTTTCCATAGAGGAAATTTTTATGTCTTTGCCTGAAGAAATTGGTTAACCTGAACATTGTTTCCAAGGCAGGAGTGGAATTAAAGGAATGAAGAGTTTTGTTCACAGTTTTGATGCCAAACATCATGTCCATTAATAGAACACTGAATAATATGCCAGGAGCCTTCCAGCCATGCTTTCACATGACGCCAGCTCTTCTCACTGGAAAACAGCAGTGTTTTCTGAGACCTGTCCAGGAGCAAGAGCTTTTTCAAAAGGATAAAGTAAGGGTGACATGTACATCAGTCTTCTGCTTAAAGGAGTTATTCCTGACATCACTACTAATTAATGGTATTCGTATGTTAAATGTAGCTCAAGAGGTAAGTTTGCATTTTTTAATAAAGTCAGGGGTATGCTTGATGAGTTCTTTAGCTGAAGATTTACATAGCTTACTGTCAATGAGAGGAAAAAACACTAAAGCCTTCACTAAGCCTATTTCTTTATCTGCAATAAGATATATGCTGTGACCATTTAATTTTATTATTGCTAACTGCACTAAGCCATTGATTAATGCTATTATAAGCTGACTTTACACTGATTTAATTTAAAGTCTATGTTATGGTTTAACCCCAGCCAACAGCCACACAGCCACTCACTCACTCCCTCACCTACGGATTTGGGGAGAGAATGGGAAGAGTAAAATCTGGAGAACTCATGTGCAGAGATAAAGACAATTGAATAGGAAAACAGCCACACATGCCAGTGAAGCAAAGCAAGGAATGAATTCACTGCTTCCCATGGGCAGGCAGGTGTTCAGCCATCTCCAGGAGAGCAGGGTCCCATCATGGGTAATGGTGACTTGGGAAGACAAATGACATCACTCCAAATGTCCCCCCTTCCTCCTTCTCCCAGCTTTATACACTGAGCATGATGCCATATGGTCTGGAATATCTCTTTGGTCAGCTGGGGTCACCTGTCCTGGCTGTATCTCCTCCCAGACTTCCATGCCCTCCCACTCTCCTCTGCAGTGTGGCTGAATGAAAAGCAGAAAAGGCCTTGGCTCTGTGTAACCCCTATTTAGCAATAACAAAAAGATCACTATGTTATCAACCCTTTGTTCAGGACAAGTCCAAAACACAGTCACATACTAGCCACCATGCAGAAAATTAAGTCTAGCCCTGCCAAAACCAGCACAGACTATTACTTATAATTTAGCATTTTCTCTGGTCCTTCATGGTTTGAAAAGCATTGGTTGGGATTCCTAGGTAAGTGCTCAGTCCCAACGTTACTTAGAGATGCTTAACTGAGATTTTACAGCCTTGTTTCTAAAGCTACCTGAACTTTCAGATCTCATTATTTATTTATACGGTGCACTCATAGTAACACAAGACATAGTTTGGGGAAAGTGATACAGAAATTACCAGAGGAGATGTAACACAATAAAAGGGAATTTTTAAAAAATCACAGTCTCCAAATCTTTAAAAATTCTGTGTTCAAAACCTAAGTACGTTGTATTTACATGATGGACTCAGTCTGACTATCTGTTCCAGCTGTCACCCAATTTTGTCTCAAGAAGAACTTTAGGCATGTATGGTTCCTTCTTCCAGTCAACTTCCCTCCTCTTCTTTTCAAAAAAGTGTGAGGCAGGCTTTTGACTACATGGGAGGTGGGATGTGATCTGGTGGGGTCATCAGCCTGAGATGTTAGAGATTAGGAATTTGGGAAGCACTGAAGACCGCCTCACTACATAGTTCAGTAGTAGTCTCAGGCTATAAGTACCTAAACCCGTTTTACATTTTCTACCTGATTAGTCTTTTAAATACAAGTGGAGCTGCACAATGTAGAGAAGCAAGCAGAAGTTTTAGATTGGGTCCTGAAAGAACTGTATTTCTGTTATCATTGAATTGCCTTGGAGTAATTAGAAGAGACTGTCAGTGGCAACATAAGCTTGGGTGAAGTGACATGCTGATGACTTTGATCTCTGCCCTTTTGTGGAGCCTGGTGCAGTTATGGTGCAGACTCTGGAAACTATAACTGTTGCACATTTGAGAATGTTTTCCCTATTTTAATTTGATAGGCAGTGCACCCCAATATTTTATCTGTTCATTCTTTCTGCTCTAGGCTCTTTTCATGACAGTGTTGTTCATGTGTTGCTAGGATACTGGCATGTTGGAAAAGAGGGAGAGAAGTCACAGCTGTCTCCTCTTTATGCCAAGATCTTTAAGGCAGTATCTGAGTCCTTAGAATCAGAGATATATTTACTAAATTTGGACCAAGAGGATATGTTCAAGGTGTCCCAAAATAGAAATGTCAACCCCTTGGAAAGCCAGGCAAGTTTTCAAATGTAAACGTCCTGAGTTAGCAGAAAGTTTAAAGGAAGCAAGGAAGGTAAAAATGTCTGAACATTGTTAGGGGGTATTATGTTTGCACATGGAATGAAAGAGCACCATTCAAGTGCAAAGAGTGAGACAAATTATCTTGCTCAGAATGAAAAGTAGAGCGTATTTGCACCTGTTACAGAATACTCTACAGTAAAGCTGACAGGCTAACTTAGGGTGTCTTGTTAAAAAAAATTCAGTTTTATTAACTCCTCAATCATTAAAACTCTTTCCTTTTTGGTGCATCCTTGGTCAAACAGTCTTGCAAATACTTTGATCTTTGTTTCACTGGAAGTGTTTATAAAAAAATAGAACAGAGCTTGTTTGCTGCCAAATTTGATTCAGGAATCTAGTCACAGAGACAGAAGTAAAAGGTGTGTGAACAAACGTGGATGGTGATTAGAAAGAAAGGACACATAAGTTGTACCATGTCTGTAGATGATAGATGAGGTATTTTACAGAGCAGCAATGGGGTTGAAATCACAAATATGCTTAGAAACAGGCAATGTGACATAAAGAGTTAAATCTTGTCTCAAAGTCTTGCTAGTATCAAAGCCAATGTTTGTTAGTGGTTGGGATAGTAAGAATTTTTGAAGGGCTGGAGAACAATCTTTGTTCTAAAATTAAGAGTGGGAAATCTGGTAAAATTCATCTAAAAAAGTAAGCAACAGGACATGTGATTTTCGAATGGTTTATTATTAAAGGAAAGAATTAAAAAAAAACTAGGGCCATGCTAGAGATCCTTAAAATTTAAATCGATATTTAATTTAAACTTTACTAAACTGAAATCAGCAGCAGACACAGAATAATTAAAATGCAAACAAATAAACTTATATTTTTTAAAATTCCTAACATAAAATCAGAGTGATAACCCATTTGAATTTTCATAAAAGTACATTGCATGAATTGTAACTAGTCTAATATACACAAAACATGATCTTTCAAAGAAAAACAATAAAGTTTACAAATGAACCAATGAATTTTATAAATAAACTGTATTATGAATTTTTGGAATGCAACATCAATGTATTTCTCTAGTCAACAAACACCTAAGAGCTGAAAACAATTAATTATGTACATAATTCAGTATAGCCTCCAAAAAGGCATTACTCTATGTTCTTTTTTCCTTGCATCTTTACATTTGCTTGATATGTGGAATGGAATTTTTGGTAGTACTTTAAAAACAGGGCAAAAAAGTCCCGAAATAAACAAAAGCCATATTTATCTATTCTGATGTGATTTGAAACATATATACACTTAAAATGTCTGGTTTGTACTCTGGGTGTATCCAATTTGCAACAACTCTTTCATGCAAAGAGGAAATTAAAGAGCAGATTGCTAAATGGAATATAAACATGATTTCACTCAGGCTTGCTAATATATCAGGCTGAAAGCCGACACTCTCCCTTATTTAAAATTATTCTAAACAGTGCATGTCAAATATTTTAGACATTATTGAAAATGGCTGTCACATAAAATGTAAAAGGGCTCCACATATATTCGGCATGGCTTTACTGTCTGAATGTGTGAATCTCTGCACTGACGCAAAATTGCTACCCTGTCAGCATGTAAAAGGACGGATCATTTAATCTCTTTAGTGATGAAGTTTCAAATCCACAAAGCACAAGCTATCAGTCCTTTGAGATGATTATGATGCCTCGAACCTGACAGCTTGTGATGACAGCTTTCACAAATTCCGGAAATCAAATTCTTCCTGCATCTAACAGAAGAAGGCAGGTGTGTACATAACAAAAATGGATGAGGTTAAACATGGGGATAGTGTGATCTTTATGTTCAGTGTAATTGTTAGAAGTTATACCAGGGAAAATTATAGATTTTGGTTTTGAACCTCTTCATGATATACACAGATGAGGGCACCAATAACCCATATGGGTAAAAGGTTTGCCAGGAAAGGAATATCAAGATAAACAGATGGCTGTACCATTGCCATATGGCTCCTCGGAAATTGGACGACGCTATGGCATTTTGCCACAAGATAGATCTAGTGTTATTTCTGTGCCAATATTTTAAGCAATGCAAGGAACGAATACATAACTATCTGCAATTAGCTGTGTTATGTAAATATATAAAAACCTAACTGGTTTATGGGAATTTTTGTAGAATGATACATTTCTGAAATACAGATAGCAATTCATGGGAAAATTATTTGCTTCAGCTCTTTATTTGTCATACTTTTTACTCAGAAAAACGTGTTAAATAAACTAAGTTGCTGATGAGGCTTAATTTCGCAGTTTGTCTCTCTGTACAGAACAAAGAAACTGTCTCTGAAACACAGTGTTAGCAGTGCTAAAAAAGGAAAGGAAAGCAAAAGGAAACTACAGACCATTCAAAATAAGGTCAGTAATTCTAAAACTCAGCTCAGCTGGATAGCTGCATACATAACCAAATTATTCAGATATGACCTTGTACCCAAGGTCAAAGGTTTGCTGTTATCATAGAATGAGTACTTAGTAGAACTTTCTGATCTTTCAAACACTGCTGGCTGACAAATCAGGTGTATTGCTGTGTTTTCATGTATGCTGCACTTAATCAGGTTTTTGCACTGGCTCAGATATTTCCTTCGTTCTGGTTCAGACCAGTATTCTTTAGAAAAATAAATGAAAGCATAGCATGAGGCACAGAAAGGCAAGGGAGGATAACACAGGGTATTCCCACTTCATGGAATGGTAGCTTGGCTTATCATGTTATAATAGCAATAACAGGGCTTTTGAAAAGAAGTTTAGGGAAGAATATGTGAGTATAGGTATTACATTATTTTTATACTTAAATCCAAAGCACAAAGTTTACATTTTTATTAAGAAATTACACTCGGCAGATTAAGGTGAAAGCTTCACTTCTAAGGACTCTAATGCCTCTCAGAAAACTTTGCATTAAATAGTACTTAATATCCAAAAACATCAGCATGTCTTTAGGGAACAAAACAGAGCAAGAAGACACAAAAATAAATCCAAGTTTAAAAAAACAAAATTAAAAGGTCTCCACATCATTTCCTCCAGCATTTCAGTCAGGAGTTATACCTTCCAAGCACTAGATTTTACTGTTTGAATTCCTCAGCTCTACAAGTACTCAAAGCATTTAGAAACTCTGTGAGTATTCCTTTAGCTATAATTAGCACCAAACTTGATTCTCTCTTATTTCAAATCTTTGCCTGTAAACCATAAACACAATATCACAAAGCAGTAGGAATAATCAGAAAATAGATTCCACAATTAACCTGTGGGATGCCAGCCATGATTTTTTTTTGTGTAAGGAAATACAGAGAGTGGCTAGGGAAAAACAAAGCAAAACAAAACTCCAAAACACTAGAAAGTGGAAATGTCTTGGAAAAAATATTGCTGACCTCAAAAGATAGCTAGCAATTTTACACAACTTCTGTTCCTCTGAGCAAGCTATACTGGCACAAGTTGCCTTCACAGAAGCTTTGGAGAACCCCTTCAGAAAGCTCCTTTTAGAAATCCATGGGGTTTTCAGAAGATCTGTGCATGCTTCAAAGTTTTTGATCACTGGAGCTACTCAGTGGCCACAGAACTGCATAGCCTGCAGTACAGGTCTTTTTTTGACTCTTCATTTCCCTGCAGTATTGTAGGCTTCAGGGGAAATTTCAGCCATAACTTTGAAGCACAGAGATAGCTGAGCTGCTGTAGAAAACTCTGTGGGTTTTTTGCACTCAGCAAAATGTTTTTTCATGCACTTGCATTCTTTTCTTTAACAGGTCTCGCATCTCTACCCACATTTCATTAGAAAACTGATTCTACTGCAGAATATTTAGGAGTAAGATGAAGGCACATTAATATTTCATCTTTTTTACTGAGATATCAAGGCTCTTGACAGACAAATAGTGAGTTGACCACATCTTTTGGCATAAATGGATAATGGGTCTTCAAAACCCGCTTGCTCTCCCACCTAATTATTATTACTGTGAGTCACTGTTAAATTCCATTTGTATAATACTATATTCAGCTATATTCAGCAGATTTGTTCCACTAGGTTGGTTCAACAACAGCTCTTGGTCACAGTCTTTTAACACCTTATTCAAGGGAGGAGAAGTAGGAGGGAAAAGAAAGAAGGCAGAAAATGAGAAAAGGATTGAGAAAAGGAGCAAATGTGTAGGGAACCGAACTTAGATGATTGTTGTGGCTTGTCTGTTCAGTACAATGAGAGCAGTGTGCTCTTAAATGAAAATACTCTAGGCATTCTAAAAGTCATCTTTCAAAAACAAGATGCTGCATTTAATGCCCAATACATAGACCTCTGTAGGAATCTAATTTTAAATTTTCACCAGAATTCTTTCTACTTTGGAGCTGGGAGGAAAAAAAAAATCCATTATCAAAAACAGTGTGTTTACTTAATGGGAATTCAACCTCCCTTTTCCCTCCATACTTTCGTTCAAAATGGTTTTGTTCAAATGACATGCATCCTTGAGATATTTTGCTTTTAGCCAACTAATAATGTCCTACTTTTAGCTGGAGGGGTCTTCACTAGTGTTACTGGTATATTTGGGAGCTGTTTGTTCTGTGGTGCTGTAGTCCGAACACTGTGTTTTGGAAGCTAAAAATTCAGATGTTATTTTACAACTTAATCAGAAAATCAGCTCTAGGATGACCTTACCTAGACAGAAGACTGAGTATTGCTTGAATCCCCTATTTGCAGCAATGATTAGACTGGACAAGAGAATAGACATTAATGGCAATCTTAGGGAATAAAGAGGTATTTTTCTGGGAACACATAAATTGAGTTATTTATCATAGCAAAATGAAGGCCAGAAGGAAACAGAATTACTTTCTATAGCTATACTGGAAGAAAAATAAGGGAAAACCTGTTTGACTAAAGGACTGTATTAGCACAATAATTGGTTATAAACTGACTGTTGAATGCTTTCTGTCTGGCAGTAAGAACCTTTGAGCCCTAAAATAGATTGCATAGGGTGCTTAGGGAAACTTTTTACTGCAAGATTTAAAGTACAGCATTGACAAATGGTTATGAGCACTGTGATCCACAAAGCACAGGGAAAGATAACTCTGCAATCTCTGAAACGTCCTTTCAGCCTTATTTCTGTAATATGATTTCATATATGAACAAAGGGTTGGACCAAATTTTGTGGTCAAACTATTGCTTCTAGAACTGCACTGTTATTTTTAAGATAAATCAAAATCTCTAAGCTAATTTTTAGCTGTCAGAAAACTATGCCTTTCAACAAAATTTTTAGCTCTGCTAACCAGAATGGATATTTTCACATATATTACTAAAGCAACAATTTTTTCAGAAAGTTTTCAGGTCCCAAAAGAAGTCTTGCTCAGTACCTGGCAGAAAGGGACAACTTTTAAAAGTGCATTTCAGAGAGTAAGTTACATGAAAAACAAAGAAACCCAAAGAAACCTAATTACATGAAAGCTTGAAAAAGACAAAAATGGAGCTTCAGATGGCTTTGTCCATCTCCCAACAAAAGTCTTTTCACACATCTGGATTTTTTAGGTCTAAAACTTAATTATTGGATAAATTTTCTTGGGTATTTAATAAACATGTTTATCTGGTTTAATTTCTTTATGCTATTGTATACACTATCAAAATATATTCCTGTTACAATATGAGTTGTTTTGCTACTGGTTTCTTAAGTTACTTTGCCTTTTATTTATGTTCTGGTAGCACCATAAATCTAATCAAAACCAGAATCTGTTATCAATACATAATTATATGTAAAATTATGATTTCAAAGAGTTTAGGTAGTGATGTTAAGTAGCATCTGCTGTGGAGTTAACAAATACAACCATAACTATTTCCTTAAAATCAGGACATGCTTAGAAAACCATTTTTGGACAGAGAGTATTATACATTTCAGTTTGTGCATCTGCGATATTTGTTGCATGGGAACTTCATATACTTGGCTGAATTTGTGTGCTCAACTTCAGGATTCTGATTGCTACACTCATGGCTAACCCTCAAAAACCTGTACCTCCTAAAGTCAATTTTTGCTTTGTATAAGGAGCTAATAATTGCTACAGCACAGACACAGATCACTTGAATTTTGGAAGTATAATCAGCACTCCTCATGTAGAAAGAAGGTATTACAGACATTGAAAATGATCTGTGGGATGTTTTCTTTTCATCAATTTCTTCACTTGTCTGGAACAGGGACTTCCCCTCTGTGACTGAACCTGGGGAAAATGCCTGTAATGTCCTAGCAGCACATAACAAGCTGTGGATAAATGAAATCCTCTACTGCAGCAGCTCTCAGTTAGCTATACCCAGAAGCAGCGTGAGGATTCTTGAGATGTAGAAAGCTTTTCTACAGATGCCTAAGGACAGAGTGTTAGGATACCTAGGGTTTTCAAAGGCAGTATGCTGTATTAGAAATTGGGTTTTTGTTTGGTTTTCAGCTTAGACTATAAAACTCTCTGGGTGTTTAAAGGAAACTCATTTTCATACATTTGGTGGTTTTGTCCTCTTTTTAACTCCTGAAAAATGTCTAAAATTAGTTAAACATCTGTTTTTTTCTTTGTTTGAAGCAACTTTTTCTTTTAAACAGCTGTTTAGCCTATGATAATTGTCTTCCTCCTGGGAAAGCAGTCCATCTTTGTTGCCAATTTCCATTACCTTAGGATGTGTTGTTTTAAGTCACTAAATGGATAATTTCTGCTGAGTTTTCTACTACATATTTGTGCCTGTGTGACTGGTTCTTACCCTCTGGCATATTGGAACAATTCTTTTTATGTTTATTAAGGTGTTAGGCAATTGTTAGAGCTATGCAACTAATTGACCTTTTTCTTGGAGAAATGTAAGATATGAGATATGAATGGAGTGGTGAAATTTGTTCAGCTTTCTTTTTTTTTCTCCATTTTCCTGTGCATATACCTTCTTCGTTGTTTCAGTTCTTGTGTTCTTCTCAAAAAAAAGCTCATACTATATTATTAAATACAAGAGAATGCAGAAGGCTAGTTTTCCTCAGCTTTTACTAGAGGATGTGAAGGAGAGACTCTCAAAGCCTCATGAGTCAAACAAGAGTTCTCCAGAGCCTGAGAGAAAACACTGTAATGAAGGAAGCAGAAATTACTGAGCTTGCAGTACTCTCACTGCTTTTGTTTTCCTTGGGTTTTTGTTTTGGTGAAAATTATAATTTTTTTTATAAGCAGCTTTAAAAATTCCTCATGAGAACAAACCACTCAAGATAGCCTTCAGCTTTGACTTTATTACTACCCTGGAGTGTAGTCCATGGATCCCAGAAAAATGCTTTGTCTCCCATATTTTCAGTAAAATGCTATTTATAGGAAAAAATATTTTAACTCAAAGATTCTGGAAGATGACAAAAACTTCCTTCTACTGCAAGACAGCAAAAAGCAAGAAGTTAAATATAGTTTTTGCAAAGGTTGAGAGATCTGTTCCTTACTCTATTTTGTTAAGACAGCTTAGGATCTGCAAGCCACTGCCTGATATCTCAGTATTTTGACAAAAAAAAAAATCAAAGATCTTGAGCTTCTGATCAGCTCAATAATTTAGAGTAGTTGTTTTTCTTTGGTTAAAAATTTGTTAATTGGCTGATTATCTCCATTTCTGAACATCTGTCTACAGCATTTCCCCACAAACACTTCTTTAGCAACAGTTACTGGACAGGGAGAAAACTGCAACTTGAGAATAAAAATGTGTGACCATTTTCTAGAATGTGGTGAAGAAGCACTATGCAGAGCTGTAATCCTAGGTTCAAATTTGAACTCTGTTTCATGACAGCTTCCACTTTCCTGGTTTCCCTTGATGAGAAAATTGTTTGTCTTGAGTCATTCATCTTCTTTATCTTCACAATCTTAATTTCATTTCTGTATGGGAAAAAACAGTGTTGCATCATAGGACATGTAAGCAATAAGATCATACCAAAAAATGGATATCATAGGCATCAAAGTCAAAAGACTTTTTTTCCTTTGACACTACAGAGGTTATTTTTTTTGGGAGGACTAATGCCAAAAGATGTATGTCTCCCTTTGCATCTTCTCTCACTAATTTTTTCAGCTATGCAGTCATAATGACTAAGACTTTTGGTTGACACTTTTAGAAATGTTTCGAGTAAGCTTTCTGCTTCTTCATGAAAGCATTGGCTTTTTGCAGCAGAGCTGTAGTGAGAGTCACCACTTGCACCCCTTTGTAACAACTCCAGTTCACACAAAACCAATCTGTGTCAGTCTGATCTCTTAATTCAGAGTCTCTGGTCCACAGCACCTTGGAAGGTCCTGAGGCTTTCCTGCAGCCCTACTTTGATGAAGGCACATGAGAGTGATAGTATAGGGGTAAAATGTTTCTAAAATTGTGATAGCCAAAGTAGGCCTTGGGAACGGGAGTGGGCATTGAATGTACTGCAATTGTTAAATCATGTGAACCTGCACCTGCTGTACCTGTACAAGTACATGATGACATTGAATACGATGATTGCTTAGAAAATATTGGGAGCTGTCTTAGCTAAATCATGTGAACTAGCACCTGTGTAATAAATCAGAAATATTGAGGGAAGAGGGGGGTTAAAGTCATGCTTGGGAGAAAACAATAGAACAATATCAAGTTGATGATTAACATATGATTATACAACAGTTATGTAAGGAAAGGGTATAAAAATGTATCCATTTGAGTCCATGTTGAAGTCAGATTAGGGTTTGTCTTTGCCCCTGGCTTCCGGGCTCTTCAATAAAGCACCTGCATATCATCATCCAGGGATTATGTGTTTTCTACACTAACAGCAGCTAACCTTCCCCCTCTGTATTCAAGGAGTTGGGTTTTACTCAACACTAGGAAGGCATTTCTGTGTCTACATTTGATTTCCAAGTATACTTGTTAACCACTTTAAAAAGGACAGAGTTTGTCACAGAACTGCAGAAAAGTCAGCCTTCTATTCCATGACTAAGTGAAGCTGATATGCTTGTGAAAGGTCACAGGCAGTAGGACTAACCTTAGCTGACAGGTACTCTGGAAAGCTATCTGGTGGTGCAAGTGCTGAAAAGTTCATCTTCTAATATTGCACGCTAGAAGGTTGTTGTCAGAAGATAGCTGGGTCTTTCTTATTTCTCTTGATTACTTTTCAGGAGTGGGTTTAAGTTTGCCTAAAGGAATTGGTGAATCTAATTTATAAGTCCTTTATTTCCCTTCTAATTTGGGAAAAAAAAAAGGAAACATAATATCTTAATATTCCAATTCAGAACTTGAAGACTGGAATAAGACATAGATCTTATTGCTGGCTTTTTGAGATACTCAATTCATGTAAATTGTATTTAGTTTGAGTAATTCTTATTATAGCACTATTATAAAAATAATTAAGAGCCAATTTAAAACCAGCCTCCATGGTACTGGGCAGTATAGAAGGGATCAGTAGGTGTTCCTTTATCAACCTTCAAGGGGCAGAGAAAGCAAATGGGAGTTGACACATAGAGAGAATCACAGGGTGACAATAAACATTATTCTACTATCTTTTTCATACCTCTTTCTTTAATGATTTGCTTCAGAGTCAATAGTCACAGGGAAAAAAAGGAAAGTAAACAGGGCAGCAGGGCAGGAAGAGACTATAAAATGGAATTAAGCAGGTATGAAGAGGCTGTGAGGAAAATAAATGACTGAAGCGATTAGTAAGATAGCAAGTCAGCTAAAACTACAGGTTCAGTGAATGTTTGTTCAGGTGACCATGTCTTGCCTGATTCTGTGCCTATGACCAGGTATTTTTTCATTCTCCTGTGTGGATTTGAGGAACTGCAACTACAAGTGATCATATTTTTCTGAAAAATATGGATAGCAGAAACTCTTTCATTCATTTCTCATGGTATTTTTGGTCTTCCCATTCAGAGTCTTTTTTAACACAACATAACCTAAACACTTCCATCATTCAAATACAATGCTAACCTAGAGACCGAACATGAAATTGCTAATCAAAACTCAATCTAAATACAAAAGTGTTTATTAGGAAGACAACAGGGAAAGGAAAACATCAAGAATCTTGAAAGTCCTGCTTGACTTCGATACAATCCATTCCAGCAATAACTGATGTTTTCAAAAATGCTATGTCAGCAGTGATATAAAGCTGTGAACTGAAAAGGGTTTTTAAGTCTGTTTATTTTGTTAGGATCTGTTCTTCTCTAATGCACTTCTAGGTGAAAAGCACAAAATATGCTGTCTGTATGTATTCATGTATCCTGTATGCAAAATGCATATGAAATGGAAAGAGGTGATAAAAGTAAAGAAAACATGACAAGCTCCATTGTGCATTTATCCCTTAGGCCTTGCAACTTCTGGAGTATCAGTCAAAGCTGTAGGAAAGGGACATATGATTGCTGATATTATCTTCACTGTTATTCTTTTTATCACTGCTGCTGTCAGTCTATAACCAGGGTTACTGGGGTACTGTCTAGCAAAATTGTACTTGAAAAGCTGAAGTGGTTCCTCTCACAGGGAAGAAAGGTGGGTAGCTGGCAACTCTTCTGAACAAAAATTATTTCAACAGTTCCTGACTTTCTCCCAGAAAAATTTCATCCATTAAAGTCAATTCATATTTACGACAACAGAGGAAACGGTAATGGAGCTTTTACACTCCCAAAGTCAGTCCACATTGTGGAAAAGGTTCTTTAAAGTTACAGAGGCACAAACTGATATAGCTTTTTTCTGCCTCTACTAGGGCATCATCTGTAATGGCTCATCTGTCTGGATATCAGGTATGTTGTATTAAATTGTTACACCATGCTTGTTATTTCATTGCATTTCCTGTTTATTTGGATGGTCTGCTTACTACATGAACTCACACATTCCACATATATATGACATATATGGGACAATTACTGTAATAAAAATAATAATTTTCTATTAACATGTTATTTTATAAAGATGGAGGGGTGCATTACTCAATGTGCAGCCTTTCAGCTTGCAAGAGATTGTGTCATTCTGCTAGCTACATTCTCCTCTTTTAAATATAAAAGAGTGCCTGTCTCACAGGCATTATAAAGATGACTGCTGTTTTTCATTCCTGTTCAAATGTTGCATGTTCACTGAATTTTCTTTTACAGATAAATCCCATGTATTATTTTAAATAACCTTGAATAAATTATTCAGATGGAGAGGGATTTTTTTTTTTTTGCATGTAAAAACAACTATTTGTAGTGTATTACTTTTTGTTATTTGTATATTGGTTGTTAAAGACATTTTGGAATCTTGAGATGCATTTTCCCCTGTGAAATGTAATAAATTGTGGAATGGAAACACATGAAACCTGAGCATTTTAATTATTTGCCCAAAGAAGAATAATGTCATACGTGGTTGCTGAATCTGCAGTGAGCTCCCCACAGCTGGAAAACTGCAACAGCAATTCTTACAGCCAGCTGAGGCTTGACTCACTTATTTCACCTGGGATGTATGGAGAAACTTCCTGATTTTTCATGAACTCATGCTAGTGACAATATGGCATTAAAATACAAAAGTACTTTAAATGTTTGATTATTTACCCTTGGAAAAAAATTTTGTCAATGTAAAATCTGGCAAAATTCAAGACAGTTACACCAATATGGTTCAAAAACAGACTTAAAGAGAAATGAGGGATTTTTTAAATTTTCAAATGATACTAAGAAGCTTCCTCTGTGATTTTCTGTGGGAACTTGTTACTGAATATAAACTTTTATATGTAAATCAGACACTTGATATGTTTTTGAAAGTTTGTATCTATTGTACAATAATTTGCAATAACTTGTGAGGGAGTAAAATATCATTTTCTTGTTTATTATACTTTCTTTATTTTCCTTTGTGCTTTGCCTGTGATAAACTGCTTGTTTAATCACAAACAGTGTGTCAGACACTCCTGTAAAAATAGCACAGTTGCAATGTGTGTTTAAATTGAAAGGGTTATGTGTAATTTGACATATTTTGTAATCAGACATAAGTTGCATCAACAGCCTGGATGCAGGGTAACCATTAAAACTCCAGTTAGGGCAAAGGGAAGCGTTCTGTATAATTTATTACATTTACAGACTGTATTTGATAAAATGGTAAGAGATCTGGCTAGTTTTGCATATATCTGCTCCTTCACATAGATCAAATTTCAAAGCTTAAGATTAATCAAACTTCAGACTTTGAGTCCAGAGTTATTTTTTTTTCAACTGAAATTAGAGCAATGGGTGTCTGAATAGCTTCAACTTTCTTCAGATTTAAGGCAGAGTGTTAAAACACCTTGAATTGTCTGGCCTTCCAGAAAAATTACCATTTGGCTTCTCTTGCCACAGTCCCAAGTTATCCCATAGTCTTATCTTGGGACCATAATGTAGGCAGAGGCTTGTTGCCAAAACTTCTGGTTTCTGTAGCTATTCAAGTTTCCTCTTGGGTGAATTGGGACTTCACCTGACCTGTCATTTTCCCTCTCTGTCTCCCAGGATGGAGGAAATGTTCCAGAAAATGTACTATTTTCTGGTCTGGCTAAATTTTTGTCTGGCCAATCTTTTAGAAAAGGATAAGAAAATTTATTTCTTGCTGTAGAAATAAAGAGGCCCATTTTACAATTCACTTGGGATAAGAGGAAATCCAGGGTTAATCGCATATTTTAAAGTATGAAATTTAGCATAGTAGATGGGTCCCTGAAGTCTTTTATACTAGACGTGGTTTACATAATTTTTTTCTTATATAATTACACTTTTTTAAATACGTCATAAGAATTTACTCAAAACATTTTAGAAAAACAAAAATAGTGCTAGATTCTGCTTGGACTTGCATGGACTCTGCTAATTTTTACGTGCTCTTTTTTGAAGCATTATTTTGTGGTGCTTCTATTTTTAAGATAGTCACATAAAATCTCTGCAGTCTACCTTCACCAGACTAGAATATTTTGCTACAGGTAAATAATATATGAAAAACCACAGACTACTTAAAAACAGTTGATGCATGGAAACCAAGACAGACTTTTTTTTTTATGAAGGTTTTATTCTCTGTATATGTCGAGAAATGCTGTGAGAGTAAGAGAATTTTGCAACAATATTGCAGCTTTTTCTCACAATTGCTGCTTGCCTTTCAAGACAAGTTTGTTTACATCTCACAATTAGCACTTTTTCTCTTCATTAAAAAAATTTCCCAGATGCTTCTGAAACTAAAGTATGCAACCAATTTCACTCTCCTGGGAAAGAATAGAACCTCCTTTTTTTACCTCAGGCATCTTTCAGTATTAATCACAAGTATGTAATGACACAATGGTGACTGAAAATAAGTTTGGAGTGTTGAGGCTTGTCCAAGGATATTGTCTTATGTCACACATGGTGTCCTCCCACTACTGAGTTGCCAGTCGCCCAGGCAAAGGAAACTCTGAAAGTCGAAGTTTGTCTTTTTTTTACCATATCTCTGGTTGAAAAAGGCTGATATCTAAAAAACATAATTTCAGGTAGACCTGAAGACTGGAAAAGAGAATTAAATCTGCATGCTTGAGGCACACATGGCAGAAAAGCTTTCTTTTTATATATTCTTTTTTCAGGACAAGATAATTTGCATATAAAACCTGGTCTGCAACTCAGTCCTCGTTGGTCACTTTTGTTTGGGCATCTTTGAGAGAACTATATGGAACTTATATAGTACAAAACAAGTATTTATTAATATACCATGTCAATATTTCAGACCAATATTCTAAAAATAAAAGCATGAATGAACTTCCCACCATCTCAACTGGCACCAGACAAGCCTGGGCAAGTGGCCACTGGTCAATGAGGTTGCATCATCTGTTCTTTTCTAGGTTTTGTGACAAAGGCTTATCTGCATCCCTCAAAGGAGAATGCAGAGATGGCATCTGGGGTGAGGAGGGCCAAGCAAAACCTCACCTTCCTCCCAAGCCCATCACAGGAGCCATCTGTCCATCAAAGGCTCATCCCCCTAAACACAGAGATGCACAGGGGCACAAAGTCATTCAGCAAAACAAATTAAGGACTTGGAGCAAGAACTGCCTTGTCCAGGCCCTCCCATATCTGTCTCAGAACAGCCTGTCCTAGAGCCCAGTTGTGAAACACACCAAAGTGAGCCAATGCAGGAATGCTTTTTGCTTTGAGGGGGGCCAGTGCCTAGGGCTGTGAGACACGTTAGGGGATGCAGAGGAAATGTACTTCAGGATTTCACAGGAATTCTTATGGGTATAGGGGAGGGATCCAAGTGGTTTGGTAAGGAATTAGTGTGGGAAAGTAGAGTCAAAAGGGAATAAAAAGACTTGGTCATGTGCTGTTTTCTGGTTGATTGATTACTTGTCTGTCCATTCCCCAAGCCTTGCCAGTACAGTCTGTGTTATATATTAAATTTCTAACACTTTCCCACAGGCAAGATCACAGCAGTAGCTGGCTATTGGGGGACCAGTGTAGTGGCCAGCTCCTGGTGACACATGACACCATAGGGTCTGGCGGTCCCTAGAGATGAGAGCCCCTGGTCCTTTTGTTAGTGTCTAAAGGGAAGAACACAGAGGGGATGTCCACTGGGGGCCAAACATGGCATGGGGGCTGTGTGCAAGGAATCAGTGCCAGGAACTGGAGAGCCCTCAGGGGTTTGTATGTCCAAAGCACTAACTTGCAGACAGCTGAACCCTTGAGTTGTGAGTTGCATATCCAGATTTTTTTTTTTTTTTTATTTTACTCCATGCTGTTTTAGGCAAAGATGTATTTATGTACTTTCCAGCTCTTATCACTTGTCTCCCAAAGTATTACCTTTATCCACTTATTTGACATTAGCTTTCACTATGTCACTAATACAGTAATTCTCTAGATATTAGAGATAACACAAAGGTACAATATTTTCATTATAGGTAATGTAAAACCACCTCACTTTTCGTGTGACAATTAGGGCTGCACAAGTGTTGAAATATATGTGAGGGGATGCATATATTTTCTATTTAAAAAACAGAGAGTAAAAAGAGAGGTAAAACTGCATATAAAAAACCAAAACAAAACACTCTCTACAGAGAGGGAACTCTAAAAGCAGCACACACAGTTTGAGCATTAGTGATTAGATAGTACTTTCAAGCCTATTTGTTTTGAAAAATCTGTCCTTCCTACACAGTACCCTTCAGGATGCAATGTAAATTGAACTGCGGGGCACTCTGTAGCAAATCTACAGTCATTATCTCTTAGTTGATTCTGTCTTGTGCCTCATAACTTTTCAGAGGTACATATGAAGCTCCTCTCATAAAAGCTATTACTTTGTCTCCATGATACCTGTTGATATAAGATGATGAAATAAAGATGATTACTCATCCCAGCAGGCACCTGCTTTGACCTTGTTGTGCGTAGTTTATCACAAACATTGCTGTGTGGTATTTCAAGTCGAAAATTAGGCAGATGCAAGAACATAACATATGCCACTGGGCCATTTTATGTCTTCTGGCAGTACACATGAGAAGTTTATAATGCCACAAAAGCAACATTATACAGATGATACAGCAAATTTAAACTAAGCCCACTGCTAAAATTGGTCCACATGAAAATGGGACCTAACTACTTGCTTTCTCACTTTCAGAGCAGAAATTTTGCAGACTACACTGAAAAAATCCATCGAACAGAAAATAGACAAAGATTAAATATATATTTTACATGAATTCGAATAGGTAAGATACATCTGTTAACATTAATGTACACTTATAGTTAGTAATATATTCAAAGATAAATTTCTGTAATTTGAGGAGAAATAAACAATTTTTAGTGAAAAATTTTAACACCTTCAAATATAGAAACATTCCTTTTCCTTTTATGAGCAAGGCACAAATATATATAAAGGCACCAAAACCCCCCCAGATGTATAAATATAGCAAATACAAATTTAAATAAAATGTTTTTAAAAAGTAAAATATTCTCTCCAGACCTGTCCAGGAAAATATGTCCCAAGAATTTCACACATCCAACAAAATCAGATAGATTACAAAGCCTTCCTTTTTCACTAGAGTTTTCTTATGGCACTTTTCCAAAGCAACAATCATTTCTTCTCCTGATTTGTAACCTCCATCACTGCTCTTTAGGACAGCTAAACAGATGCAACAGAGGAAACAAAGTCAATAGGACCAGCAAAGTAAAAGACTCATAACTTCTATGTTTTATTTCACAAAACAGTTGTATTTCAGAAGACCACTCAGCTCTTGAAGAAATGTTGCTGGTTACACAACGGAGAAAACTGTTTCAAGATAAGATGTTTTTGTCCCTACATTATGGTGATTAATATATTCAGAAGTAACTAAAAAGTACCATAATGAGCCTTTGAGATTCTCTTCAGCAACTGTATTTTCCAACTAGACAAACATCTGACAAAAGACCATGAGATTAGCTCAGTTGGTTAGAGTATGGTGCTAATAACATCAAAGACTTGGGTTCAATCCATGCCTAGGCCATTCACTCAAGAGCTGGACATGATGATCCTTCTGGGTTCCTTCCATCTCGGAATATTCTGTGATCTGGAAATAATAACAAATCATTTTTTACATTCATTGTAGAGCATTCACATCAATCAAAGTTCCCTGAGAAATATTCACGAGTGTTTGCTAAAGTGTAAAAAAATGAAACTTAGGTTTGAATTAACTTAAAAGTATTAAATGCTCCTTGCCTCCCTGATTAGCAGAATAAAGTTGTTACTCTCCCCCACACACATGAGTCTAAAGTTCTGAATAGTACGTATGGATTGCATGAATAAAAACTGGACTCTAAAACTGCATTTAAGCAATTTAGACTTATACATCCTATTGACTTTCAATCACACTCTCCTTAGATAAATCATGTACATGGAAAATCTCATCCCAAATCCTGAGATTGAGTTTAAACTGTACATGGAGCTCCATAAATACTTTGCCACCAAATTAATTTGAAATTTTTGTAGCACACATTAAGGTAATTTTATCAAACCTACTATCCTCTTGTGTAGGCTGAATTTTTGACTTTTTTTTTTTTTTACAGTCTTTCTGTGTAGAAGCTGGAGACAGAGGTCACTTTCAAAGGACAATTTGTGCCATCCTAAAGTATCTTTCTGGAACATTAAGATCAAATCTTATTACTATTTACTTCTAATATACCCCACAAAGAGCACTGTGAGCTCCTGATTTGACATTGGTCTGGTTCCAGCCAGAGCGCTAGCCCTGTGTGCCACCTGACATTGCATCATATATTACATACCCTTAGACCTGTTCCCGTTTCCATTTGATTAAAGAGAGGCTTTCATAGATGCTTAAAACACTAAGCACTGGAGACCTATCTCTTTTACCCCAGTTCATGCTGTGGAAAATGCTACCTTCTCAACAATCAATATTATTAACAATTTGCTTGTTTACAAAGGAGACTGACGAGCATGTCCAATGCTCATCGTTGAATTTATTTGCTTTGCTTTGAAAAGTTTATTTTCCAGCCTTTCCACAGGTATATTATATTCCCAAACATTTTCTTAGCTGGAGCTTCACATCAAAAAAATTATTAATGACAAGAAATCTCCACACATCTTGCCCAGATTACTAGCAAACCTCAAGAATAAGAGTAGAATAGTAAAATAGGATGGGAGCTTATACTCACATCTTAGTAGGTGCCATTACTTAACTGTGTTTATTCATTGGACAATATTAATGGAATAATGTTTCTACTTGTAGAAACAGAAAAGAAGGAATATAGAGAGAATAAAGCTTAAATCTTCTATAGATATTTCAATCAGCTCCTGCCTTCTGTTTCCACACCTCATCCTTCTTTATTCCACTAAGAGTCTTGTCAGAATTCCTTAGTTTAAAGTAAGTCAATGCAATTTAAAGGCTGCAGACTTATTCTTTAATGAAAATACATAAGGGTATTAGGAAAGCCAAAATTTGGTAACCATTATACACAGCTACAATAGTAATCTCCCATTCCAAGTGAAGTGCATGTAGAAATAATGATAATCTTATATATAACCCTGTATAACAAAGGTTGACTTTGCAGCTGGAGAGTATACTGTGGAATGTTTTAAACAAAAGAACAAACTAGCAATAATTGTTTTGTGTATTCAGTAAGCAAGAAGACTATGTGTATATTTTATTAATGTTACCAGAATAATTGTAAAGCACAGATGGCTTGTCCCCAAGACTATCACACAAGACAATAATATAAGGTAGTTAAAATGTGAAATATTGTTCATCATGTCTTATTCTTTTCTTGAGGAAGTATTTTATTTCCTGTATAGGGGTAATAACACTTAAAAATAATAAGAAGAGAAATAAAAAGAAGACAAATATAACTGGGGAAAAATATGGAAGTCAAGAAAGGCATGCCTATTTACATCAGCCACAAGACATTTTTTCTAAAAACTCAAAGCTGCTTTAGGGAGCAGGATAACTGAAAATTTTTTATCTTTTTATGGAGCTGATATACAATATATTTAACTCCCCTTCCATTTCTTCCTTCACTTTCCACATAAATTCTAAGTATTCTTTACCTGGAAATACCATGTTACATTTGACAAAAAAATAGAAAATATTTGGAAAAGCAGTAACCTTTATTTTAGAGACTGCTTTTATGTGCATTCACACATGCTCTGTATTCCCAGATGGTTCAATCCAAATACCTGAAGCATTAGAGTTATCATGAGGAAAACAGAGCCACAATGGGTACAGAGAAAAGTGAGGTGGTTTTAATTCAGAGATGTGTCCCAACATTTAAGTGCTGTTCTTTGACCTGCACATCAAGACTCTGCTTTCACAATGTGCACAAGCATATAATTAAATCTGGCTTTATTCAAAAAGCAGTTCCCAGCCCCTGTACTTTTGTAATAGCTTTTCCTTATGTCACACTTAAGCCCTAATTCCTGACTGTCTGAAACAGTATTATGTCTGTAAATACATTGGCATGCAAGAAGTGCCTCTCTGTCTGAGAAAAGCTGAATTTGGGGTAAGAGAAAAAAAATACTTTCTTTTTATTTCCATCCTTTTATGACATGTGTAGAACACACATGATTAAGTCAGGGCTGGGTAAAATTGGCTCAGTCCTAGTTTCTTCCAACAGTACTCTAACAGACTTGGCACCCTTCCATATCTCCATACTGCACCTTTATTTGCCTTCAAAGTCATACAGCAAAACAAGCACTCTGTTTAATGCTCTCTAATTTTTTTAGAAGTGCTTATTCCACCATGTCCTCATTCAGTGGGGGACTCTGAACTATGTGGCTTTTTCTCTTGCTTGTTGTTGTTGAGCTGCTAGCAGAGAAGAGGATTCTAGTTCTCAGTGTAGCAAGAAAAGGCGTTTATTATTTTGATTTCCATATATATATAGACTTTTCAGAGGTCGCCCAGATTGGTCAGCCAGAACCCTCCCCCTAGGCCTAATTGGCCAGGCCTGAACTGTCCAAGTCTCAAGACACTGTTTGAAAAACATCCAGACTTTATCTTTGTTTATAAAACACAGCAAAATGTTCTCATGAGAAAGACCTGTGCTAGCCACACTTGCTAGCTTGTAAAATGAGTCTGTGGGCTCATTTCTCTTAAATGATTCTGTTCCCACTTTAGTCTAGGAGTATTTTATTTTGGAGTCCTGTGGAGGAGCATTATTCAGTTGAACCTTGTGTGCTCTTTTACATCTAGAAGCTTCTCTGAAAATGTTAATTCTGTAGTTGTCCCTAGACAGCCATCCTGCCAAGGAAAAGGGTTCAGTCCCAGCTGAGCATTCAATGTAGGCAAAATATACATGGGATATAAAAGGCATTGCAGCAAAGTGGCAGTAGAGTTGCTCTATGAAATTGTATATTTTTTTACAGTGGTGTCACAGCAGTGGTAGGTAAATCCAAAATCCGTACTCTTCATGATGCTACACACTGGCATATTGTTAGCTCATGGGGAAGAGGATATGGATGCTCCTTTGTGAGGGGGTAAGGAAAAGCAGTGAAAGTATTTTGTTTGAGAGGGTCCTCTATGTTAGGCCCTAGGGAAGTTCTCTGTCATGTGTATAACCTCTCCACAATCACAAATCTGATACTGAACTTCAGACACAAGATGGTTAAAGAGACAAGCTTTTATTATATCAAAAAATCATGCAATCATTTAGGCTGGAAAAGAATTCTACATTATCGAGTTGAACTGTTATCCAGTGCTTCCATGTTCACTACTAAACCATGCTCCTAAGCACCACATCTGTACATCTTTTAATTACCTCCAGGGATGGCAACTCAACCACTGCCCTGGAAAATTGTTCCAATGTTTGACTACAGTTCTAGTGAAGAAAATTTTTTTTATATCCAATCTAAATCTCCCTTGTTTTAACTTGAGGCCTCTTCCCCTTTTCCTATACCTTGTTACTTGGGAGAACAGATGGACCTCCACCTCACTACATCCTCCTTTCAGGTAGCTGTAAAGAGCAATAAGATGTTGATTATGATCCATTAGCAGCACACTAAATAACAAATAAAAAAAGAAAAAAAAAAGAAAACAAAACTTCTGAAGAACATAGTGCTCTTTAATGGATTCCTAAGCATAGAACAGAAAATTTGAACAAATCCCATCTAAAATAAAACAAATCCACAAAGATTACTATACTTCCCTTCTTTTTGCATCCTAGTAAGCTGTAGATCTACACAATACTTCCATGTAAGCCATAAACACTGTTTCATATGATTCTTACCAACTTTCCCCTTCAAAGAACTCTGACAGATCTAGTTGAAGGAGCATATCTGTCATTTTCTACCACTTCTCCAAATACCTTGGAATTAAAACCTCAAAATCCTTGGAGAACTGTCTCTTGTTAATTTCAGTGTCCTTCTCAAAGAGCTCCTAAGTCGTGCTAATGCCTTGCAGGTGTGGGAGACATGACAGCTTGGGTTCATATCAATTATTTCACACCTTTCTCTTTTTTCTAAAGTTTGTACATTACCATGTGCTGCATATTGACAGTCATGTCACTTTTCAGAAACTGTAGCCACTTTCCACAAGCTGTAAATCCTTGGTATAGCTCTCAATGTAAGCTATCAGTGTAGGAAGAGATCCAACAAAGATGGTTAAAACTCAAATTGTAAAATGAAGCACTTTTAACACTATAACTATACTTGTCAGAGCACCAATGCTACACTTTGATGCTTCAGATACAAGACTCATAGAAATATAATAAAATGAAACAAACACACTGCATTTTCTAATATTAAAAGCATCTACTTTTCAAGAAAAAAAAACAAGCAAACCCCGAAGCTATTAACTTATTCTGTAGAACTGAGAAAAAACACTCATGGAAGGCTAAGCGGAAAATTAACTAAAACAGCTAATAACAGATAATTACAAAACTACTTAGAAGGTCATCTATACAATTACATGTTCATGAAAACCCCTTGCTGGGAATTTAGCACAAAAATTTGTCACAATATCCAAGCAAAGCCCAATGTTGGATAATCCAGGAAAAGTAGATGAAGATGACACTATGCTGAGATCACCTCCTGATGCAATAAGAGAAGAACAAACATGAAAGAAGAAATTGATCCGTCCTTTGACTAGACTTGATTAGATTTCAGGAAGTATCAATACATTTCCACTATTCATTTCAGAAATGAATTTTCTAGGATGGTTTTCTAAAAAATAAAACAGTGGATTTCGTCTTCAGAGGACAAATCTGCAACAGTGCAGTGTGCAAAACATTTTGCTGTATCTATTTGTTGAGATAGAAAAGTTGATAAGACTAGGGAAAGTATTTACTACCTAGCAAGCAAAGACAAACAGAAAATGGAAGAAAAGTGAAAGTAACAAAATTTTATGAACTTCTGTAGAATATTATACAAGAATTTTAAATGCCAATGTAAGAGATGGGTGAGCACAAACCTGATTATTTCCATAAAATTATGACCTGGTTTGGAAAATTCAGCTTTGCAAAATTTTCAAGGCAGATTTCTGTTCTGAAGGTCGAGACAATTAGCAGTAAAATGTGGCTTACACTACCTTTGAGCAAAAGAGTTCTTCTTTTTGTTACCAAGCAAACAACAAAGCAAAGAAAATTAGTTGAAAATTTAAATGCAATGAAAGTATAATCAGTGCCTCAATGAAACAATTTTAATGTTACTGCATGGTACAAGACTACGTGAAAAGGTATTCTGACATGTTAATAAGACCACCTACTAAAGAATATTCCAAGACTCTGGGGGAAAAAGCAAAAACTAAACAAAAACAAACACAAAACCAAAACCAACCAACCAAACACCCCACCCCAAAAAAACCCAACCAAAAGCAATGTTCCCACAAAAAAAGCCCAAAAAAATCAAAACACCACAACCACTAAATTAAAAAAATAAAAGACTTCCATTTAAAAAAATAGTAATTTAAAAGAATATGTTAGAAAAATGAACTGGTGTAAAGTGTTCAGCAGTGAGATAGTTTTTCTGTGAAAGACAAACTAAAGTCCTTGCAGAATGGGATCCATGTTTCCAAAAGTTTGAGAAGTGAGATGTCCTAGGACAGAAGTAAAAAGAGAGAGATGGGTCAAAAAAGGAAGTAGAAAAAGAACAAACAAACCCCATTATTTAGGTCTATGAGACAGGGCATAATCTTTTATTAACATGTGGTGATGGGCTTATTATGATTGTTTTTCAGCATGAAGATTATTTAAAGACATGGAAATGAAGGAAGAAAAATAAGCAAAGGGATCCCCATACTTCAATTCACTTAAAGTATGCCCGGTAGCAACAGTAGCACATATGTCTATCCTGTAAATAACTATTCTTTTATTAGCAAAAACTCTGTGTATATAATTTATCTACTGTTGCATAAGATGAAGAAAGCAATATAAATATGCAAAAATCAGTATTTTGAAACCTGAAAAATAACATAAAAAATTAGAATAAATACAAATTCATTTGGTCTCCAAACATTCAGCTTGAAAGGAAAGCCTGGAGCCTATTTTTTAAAATCAAGCCATAGATTTTGTATTCGATAATACTGATTTATGTGTCCTGTTTGATGACTAGCAAGAATCCTTTCCCAAAAGTAGTTACACTGCAGGAGGTGCATTGTGTTCTCTCTCTATTAAGCAAGAAAATATTTATAAAACAATAATCAAATCAATATATATCACAGCCTCAAGATCACTTCCACTTCAGACAAGTTTGAAAAACTGGTCCTCTAGACATCAAAGCACTCATCTAATAAATCATATACAGGCTGCCAAGTAACTAGCAAACCATCCATATAACAAAGATGAATAATGACTTGCACAGTTTATAAAAATGTTCTTAGGAATGTCCTTAAATAAAAATCATGGCAAACATAAATGAAGTGCATATAAAACAACTCTGGGACCACATTGCTGAGCATGGCCATAAGTGATATACTGACGACAGTGAAAATCAACAAGAAATATTAGAGAAAAATCCTGATGAGAGAATGTATCTTCTGTATTCCTCGATACTGTGAGAAAACATATACCTGCTGTTGCTTCTTAATTTGCCTTCAGTGCAATACTATGCCTGTTATGAAATATATGTCTGAACTTTGTTCACATATACGATGACAAGGATAGTAAGTGCTTTTGATAGGAATATCTAGCTCTCTTAACAAGAGAGAGAAATATGAATAGAATGTGTATTTTGTGTGAATCCAAAGGTTCATTTCTGCTTTTACTTATGTCAGTGTTGGTCTTGACACTTCTGTTGCCTCTAGAAGAGTTGATTGGTATGTTGTAACTGGAAAAAAGAACTAAAAAATAAATTGTATTACAGAGGAAAGCACTTTAAAGAAGGTAATGAAAGGAAGAATTCAAAAGAGTTGATTATTCGGGTACACTAGACTGCAAAGACAGATGGAAATTGAAAACAAGCGTATCTGTAGCCTGGTCACATTTGTACTGGTTTCCCATTTTTCTCCTTTTATAATTTATAATCCCTTGGATTCCTTATTCATTCCCACCTGAATCACAAAGAGGTATTGTATGAATCTGTCAGCTGATATTTATTAACTATATTGAAAAGGTATTGGGTATCCCACTGAACATATTTAGGTTAAGCTTTTAAAATGTCAGTTGAAAATTATTTTAGAGCAATATATTTTCAGAATAACTTTCATTATGAGCAATGAAATGGGAGGTGACCAGAATAGGAAGGACTTAGAGAAGCATTAAATAGAAAAACAGAAAAACAAAAGCTAATGAATCAACCTGACACTCAAGAGCCTTCTCAAGAATGAAATACTGAGTAGAAATATTGGACATGTTTGTCATGTGAAGTGGTGGGAAAATGATGACATTCATGCTGAAGATAAGCTCTATAGGTCATCATATTTATTTCCTTCATGTTCAGTTCCTCACCAGGACTTAAAATAGTTCACTAAATTGAAACTATAGAAGATGTAGGCCCAAATGTCAAAACGAAAACAAAAGTTTATGTATGTTGCATATGCAGCTGATACTCAAGTGTGAACAGTCAACTATGTTGTTCCTGATTGGTAGAATATAAATGACCATTTTACTTCCTTTTTATCATAGAAAAATTCCCTCTTAATTATAAAAGAGCTGTTTTCATTGTGAAAGGTAGTGTGTGTGCTCTTATTCCTTTCAATAGGCTTGTTTTTTATAATTTTTACTTTCTCAATGACTAGTGAATGTCTGCAATCCTGTTTTCCATAACATTGTTAAGTGACAGAACTTTTCTTGGAATTTGTATGTTAATCAGGTTGTGTGGTATAGAAGATCAAGGAAAGAAACACATAGATTCTGGTTTCATCATGTCTTATGTCTCCCCAGATATGACATTTTTCTTTGGCTGTATGTCTAGCTTTTTCCTTTATATGTTTTTTGTGATGAATGATAATATTTTTGAGCGAACAAATTATGCCACCCACCTAAGAAAGATATATTATATTTTGATTTTATTTTCCAACAGTGGCACTAAGGTATATCAGGATATTTTTTAATGCATCAGAAAAGGTAGCCTGTTTTTGTTTCAGTACTCACACTGATTCTATTCTAGTTCCAGGCACTTAAACCACGCCCATCACAGTGACAGCATAAAATGGAAAAGGAACAATATTTTCTACTGTCTGATTATAGCTGAAGCTATACACACCTTTTTACTTTTCTGGGAGTTACATATATTAGTTGGTCTGATACTAAAATAAACTGATATAGTACAGATGATTTCAAGACAAGCAGTGACAAAACCAAGCCAAGGCTGAAGGCTGGGTTCAGCAGTGCCTGTTGGTACCACATATTTCAATATCACTTTCAAGCAACACAGAAAGCACCAATAAGACCAGCTTAAAAAAAAAATATGCAGAATTGATGTATCACAGTTGGAATTTCCATTCATATTATTCTTGTGGAACAAAACACAGAAGTTGGATGACATCTAGTTAATTTTCTACCACCAGTATAAGGAAGGCCATATTAACTTCTCCATCTAGAAACAAGGATTGGAGATGTCATCCTCTACTGATATATCACTCATAAAATTCTTTGTCATATCTTCCATTTAAAATTCTAATTTCCGTATTACAGATGCAAAATGTATTTTGTAAGTAAAGCTTTTCAATATTTCTAGCTTGTATGCTGGCATGTATTGCTTTCTAACCCATTAAAATTATGAAAAAAAGATTTTGCCTAGTGTGGAAAAGTTAAAAGCTTGTTCATACAGATCTCTTCTTCACAAGGACAAACAGCTAGAGGTAACTGAAGATTTTTCAGAATGTATGAATGCATATATATGTGCTTCACAATCAAATAGTTTCATTTCTTTCCCTTCTCAGGCTTGAAGGAGTATAACTCCCATTACTTTTTTTTAATTAGCAGTTATTTGTTGTGTTATGTAATTTAAAATTGAAATGACGTAGTGTAATAAAACGTTTTTAACTTTGTGGACCTAAAGAGTTGACAAAGATATATGTATCCTTTCAAGAAGGATTGTTGCTATATGCAGAAATCAGTACTTTATATAATGTTTACTACTGGCTCTACTTATGACAAAAATATAGAGTAGGGTCTTCTGTTCAGTAGAAGCAAAAAGATAAAAAAAAATTACTTAATTGCACTTCAGTTCTGTTTCCTAAAATTCCCATTTCAGTGCCTTCTCTCAGCACTTAACCACGACTCCTTCCCTAGTCTTGTCTTCCTCTCCTACCATGTGTTCTTTTCAATAAGCATATCCTTATCTTTACTCCTGATCTGCCATATGTCTAAAATCCTAGCTGGCTCCTTCACTGTTTTAACAGATATACTTTCACCATGCCTGAAACACAGTGTCTAGAACACCTGATGGCATTAATGAAGCCTGTAATGGATTTTGGATCAAAGATTTTCTTGGAAGCAGCCATCATCAGCTCTCAATGTATTCTGCATTAAGCTGCCTTTTTCTGGCAAAGATTTTCAAAAAAGCTTTCTAATCTGTGTGTAAGATTTACAAAGCTGCTGCCTTTTGATGTTCCAAAAACATTTGCATGATGGACATATCTTGTTATCCATATGGCTTAAATTTCTGAGATACTTTGGTTCCCTTCAAATGTTCATTTCATCACATCTCATGAGGTAGTAAGATATTATTATGCTTATTTAGGAGATGGGGAAAAGAAAAAGGGAAACTATAAGTCTAAAAGGCATCCTCTAATTCAGGTGTATAAAATTGTTTTAGGAAGCTAGATGTCTATAAATGAGTTATCTCAACAAATTTTATGTAACATCTAGCATCTACCTCTGGCAGGTATCTTAAAGATGTAGGATGTATGGCTCTTGTTCAGGACAACTTGAAATTATAGGTGTTTGTCCCATACCCATCCAGTTGTCTGTCTGCATGTGCATCTCATTGTCTCCCTGTTCCATTCCCCTCCCCATGTTTTTCTCTCTCTCACACAAACACACACAGAGGATTATATCTCTCATCCACAAATGCCTACTCTCCTTTCATTCAGTTTACAAGCTTGTAGGTTTTCCAGCAAAAAATCCGAAACTTATTTGTAATCTTTCTTTTCTTTTTAACTTGTAAACTCTCAATAGGGTGCTTTTAGAAGTATCATGTCTCATATCCAAGGATGCTAGATATTCATTATGACTTCCTTTTAAGTCACTGCATGTGTCTCAGAAGTAGATTTTACCCTTTTCCCTGTATCCATTTCATCCTGCCCATACCTAGACATTATAACTCTTCTACAAATCCTATTCTATTGCATATGTAACATTACATGACATTAGTTTTGTAGCAAAAGTTTCTATCATTATTCAGAATGCAGAAGAAACTTTAAGTCTCTTTGATGCATTACAGCTCACATCACATCATATCACTTTGAGCCACACAAAGCCATACGCTGACAGAATCAGACATAACAAGACACAATGCATCAAATCTCTTTAGTTTTATACTCAAAGTGCAAAGACAAATGCTATCACAGAGGCTTGTAAGGCTGCTTAATAAAACTCATCACCAGAAAGCAGTGTATCCTGCAGTAGTGCTGCTGTTTAAGTGCTTCAGTAGAGCACTAATACGATATTTGATAGCACAATGGCAGTACAAACTTACTGACGTGGTGAAATGAAGTGTTACTAAACATAAAAAGGCAACTCACTAAATAAATCTAGAGGCACAAGTTTTCTGTAAGGAGCAGTGTCAGTGAGACACAGTATTTTCCTCACCCCTTACCCTCCTACTGATTTTTCTGTTTACAACCCTGTTAACTACCATCCCATTTAGAGTACATGTTATTTTCACAGTACTCCTTAAGCTAGGCACATCCAAGAAAGACCATCTGTTCACATTTTAAAACTGTAAAAGGGTATGATTCTTGCTTGCCCAAAGTTTCAGTCTCCTTCCTAAGGATCTTTCAGTCCTGAAATCTGTTCCTACCATTATCTACCAGGAAAGCATTATGGCTCTTTACCAGGATTACTCTGCCCCACTGGAGCACTTTCAAGTCTTTGGAACATAAAAGACAGCATTTAATATGTGATTATTTTGATAGGGTACACTAGTCAACTGTTGTACTTGATCTTCGATAGTACAGTTAAAGGACAGGCTTTTTGTATGATCCTTCAGGATGGTTTAACAGCTATCAGCTTATTGTTAATAATATTCAGAGTAACAATGATTCGATTATAGTAAAATCTGTTAAAATATTACTGTATTCTGCAAAGCTACTGTGAAATGGCACATTTAAATGCTGAACATTAAGTATGTATTTTCTCTAGAGCATGACATATAAGTTACACAGTCTTAAAACATCACTCAAAATGTTTATGAACAAAGGTTTCTTTATAAAAATGGAAATTTTATGGAGGTTGATCACTTCATTTGACCAAAGAATGCAAGTAGAAAAACTGAATTATGAATAAAAAGGGTTCTCTTTTAAGAAAAAAATAAAGAATCAAATGAGAACACTTGAAAGCAATTAAGAAGATGTCATGATGACGACACATACTTGAAATAAAGGAAGTAGCTTTCTAGTCTTGAGTTGTCATTACTCCATTTATCTGTATTTACTTACATGGTGATATAAAATACAAAGATAAAAAAAAGTTTTAATTAACAATCAAGTGGTCAGCAAATAGCATTAAAATGTAACTTTCTCAATTCTGAGAGCTTCCAGAAATAGAATATCAGTTTAATTTCAACCTTGTTTGGCATGGTATACAAAAATTAAAGAATAAATTGGAAAAAAAGGTGTCTTGATTCTCCAAGAATGAAAATAATAGACCTTTGCTAGTATCCAAGGGATGCACTGAAAATCTTAAAGAATGGCTTTGTCTGTGTGTCTCAGCACAGTTATGTCATGTTTTAACATTAAAAAGTCAATCATCTGAGTTTTGTGTAAACACCTGTTGTGCAAGTGCCAAAAGAAAAGGGTTTGTCTTTCACTCAAGTTTTAGAATTACGCTTCTCTTCTTAAAATATAACAATAAAAGTAAAGGGTAAACACTTCTATCTTTGTAGGATGCTGATTGAAAAAAGGACTCTTTAAATAGCTTTCAGCTAAAAGCAAGTTCAAAAAATTTATATTGATTCAAAAGCCCAGAACAGCAGTTGAAAACAACAGTCTTGGAAAGATGTGGCACTTTTAAGAACTAAGCTTTATTCTTTGTCATCTTCTGCAATTGTACTTTTTCCAGGGCCCTTTCTGCATGAATAAAAAATCTTTCTTCAAAGCTTTAATTTCTTGTATATTTCCAGTGTCTTCTCATAAATAAAAACTAAGGGGGAAAAAATCTTAGATGATTCACAGTAGTCTGTTAGTTCCTGGCACTGTGGTAGATAGAGACTATGGAAGAGCAGAGGCAGTAGCTGGGCATGAGTATCTCTTGTTAGCCAGGTAAAAAGAAACTTGTTCATGCAGCAGCGTGTCCATTCAGAACAAGGATTAGTGAAAAAAAAGACATCTCTGATAATGACATCTTCACTCAAAAGTAAGGGATTATTGAAGTATTTATACTCCAGAATGGGTTTAAGAAGACTCAAGAGAAGAAAAACAAACCTTTGCAGTAGACCTGCAGTGCTGTAAAGACCTTATGGTGTATATACTCAGCATGAAGCTATCTGTCTGTAAACAAAAATGACACCTGAACTGCAGAAGTTAGATGCATATCCCAGCAGCACCTCATAAGTACACAACAAAAGACAGAGATCTGAATTTTATGTCTATATACTTTTGTCTGTGTCTACATGAATTAATTTTGGGGCTCTTTATAATCTTAAATGAAGTAAATTGCTGTATGATATCAAAAGTACAATATACTACAGTTTAGTAGTTAAATGAAAGTGTTTTATAAAAATTGTTGGAAAAAATAAAGACATTAAGAACTTGAGTTCTCATTGAAAAATAAATGGCAGAAATGCCTCTAGACTTTCCATGGTTTTAGAAGGAAAACTTCAAAATTTGGAATGTACTTGAAAGCCACTGGAACAGTGCATGAAATACTGTCCAGTGACCTATCTCCATGCATGCTTACAATTAGCAAGCCACTGAATTCTTCTGGAGAGGTAGAGTTTCTGAAAGCTTAAAATGTCACTTGATAATGAGTATGTCCTTTCTGAAACAACGCATGCAAAGAGAGGTAATAAAGACTGCTCAGTAAAGGAAAGAATTTTGAGGAAAGAAGCAGAGTCTCAGTTTAGAAGTAATTATGAAAATGCATTTTGCTTGTTTCTTCCAAGACAAAGCAACAAAAAAATCTAAATCGCCCTCAGAAGTTTTAAAGTTATAAAAGCCTGAAAAAACAGACATTCTAAATGACCAATTAAAACCTCAGAATCTTTTTGTTTCACTGATTAGAGAGTTATTCAATAGCTGAAATCCTCTATTTTAAGATTGAAGAGATTAAGACCAACCAAATTGCCTTTTAGTGATATATTTCTTAAACATTGAATTATGCTTTACTTTTCATAAATCTCAAGATTACAACTGTAAAAGTGAGACATTCATTCTTAACTTAATTATTTGATAAGATTAGAAATAAATTATTAATCTGAATCTCAAAGAAATCTCTATTTTTTTACATATTAAAAAGAATCTTTTTACTGTGCCTGTGGAAGGAAAGAATTGGCAGGCTAACAATCTACAACACATCTTCAATGGCAAGGAAAATCCATTTCCCGTATCCTTCATGTTTGAGGCATTTCTCCATAAATTCTGTTAGATGTCGCTTTTCCATTCGCTCTAACTCCCATGTGAGATGAGCTTTGTCTGACCAAGAAAGGACAGGGACAAGAAAAGGGCCAATTATCACTGTTCCTTAAGTTGGAGCATTAATAAGTTATGATATTCGTCTGGGATCAGTACCACACCATCTTTTCTACTCTCACCGTACCAGATCCAGTACCAGCTTAATCTTTGCTGGAGAGGGGATGTTAACAAAAGGCAAGCACTGGTACCAGCTGTACTCTACAGAGCTGTCGTGTTCTCTGAATGCACAGCAGAGCTGAATGGAATACACAGGAAGGGGTAAAAAACACAGCCCATGAAAAATCAAACCAAAGTGAACAAACTTGAATGCACAGCAGAGAGATAAACCTCCCGAAAAGTCTCATGTAAATATTTATCATCTTCTGTTAGGAGCACATGGCTAGGTGAGTGTGTTTGAGAACCAGAGCAAACTGACGATCAAGAAGAGGAACAGGTGGCTTGCTGGGGTTGGTTAAAACAGAGTGAGAAAATTCCCCTGCATGAAACTCACCAGCACTGGCCTGGTGAGATGTGCTCATTCAGCTCTGTACTGCTCACTTCAGACTCAGTAAAGTGCCACCTTTTGTTACGCAGCTTGAGAGCCAACGTTGCATCATTTCAAGAGTGAGAGGTTCAGAGGAATGAGATGCTCAGAAAAAAGAGTTCTAATAATGGATTGAAGTTGTGCTTAGATATAATTTTGATAGAAAAAAAAGAAGATAAAAGTAGAAATAAGATTAAAGAAGGACTGGAAGACATGAAATAAGCTTCAAATCCCATATAATATGTGGGAAAAAAAATGGGAAAAGCACTTGTCTTTATGGATAGCACAGACCAATGATTGTGTTGCTGAAATACATTTGTTTCTGTTCCTAGCATTGACTTGAAGAGATAGGCTGAATATTGTATTTCTAATTTAATGAACATCACAAAATGATCAGATGTTCAATAAGGATTATTAAGTAAGTAAGACAGATGGTAATTTGCCTATGAATTGTTTTGAATTTTTGTTTTTATTTTTATTTTTCAACTCATAACTCTCAAAAAAATTCCAAACTAAGATACCTTGTTATCTTTATTAATGAAGAAGAGTGTGCAGTTTAGATACATATCTATTAGTTCTTGGAATGCATAGCAATTTGTCAAGAGTCCCATTAGTGAGCACTTCTGTAAGATTATTGCTATAGAATTACAGAGATAAGCAACATATCACCAGCAAGGGCTTCATTCGCAAGTGACCATCAAAAGGTAGTTTTGTTTATTGTTAACTTGAGAGAAATTTCAAGCAAATTGAGAGTTAAAAAGTTCTACTTTGTCTTTGGAAACTCTTAGAAGTTCAGCTCCCTGTTCCTTAGAGGCCTTGGAAAAAGAGGAGGTTTATCTTTACAGCCAAAATATGTCCTAAGATCACATAGAAGGGTGCATTACATCTGAAGAAACACAGGAATTTTGCACTAACAGAGGAGCTTAAGCCCCAGTGGGCAGATGTTTGTATGGCTGTCATCCCACTACACTGGAGTGCAGTCCTGAAGGCCAAATATATCTCTATGGGTCATGGACACAGCAATATGTTGGGGTTTTGTTGCAATGGGCTTTTCCCTTCTCAGTCAGCCCTTGGTACTTAATGCTGAAGAGCAGTAAGGGAAGGGCACATCGGCCTTTCACCTTCTACAGCTTTACTTTTTGATTTGTGAAATTAAAAAAAAAAAAAAGGAGTTGCTTTATTTTGCTTTTTTCGTAAAAGATAAGTAATGCAAATATTTTGAAAATAGCAATAAGAAAAAGGATAATTTGCTTTTAAATTCTGTGTATAAAAGGTCACAAAGTCCATCCACATTTTGAACACCTTATAATATATTTAAATTACTTCCAGAGGTTGTAATTTGCTATCTTAATAATATTTAATCATGACTGTAATCAAGTTTCTGTTGTGGAAACACATTAATTACAAAACTGCACTGCACTTTCAAAAATATCTATTTTTTTCTTTAAAATTTAAGGAACAGAGGCCAGAAAACACTAAACATGCACCAAGAGAGAAACATGTTAAAAATGGACAGTACTATTGGTTCCCTCGTACTTATATTATAAAAGAAACACTGGACATTCGCCTAGTTTTTTCAAGGCTTGTCTTCTTTTTCTTTCTAGAAATTACTTGGCTATTTTGTCAGTTCTCTTACGAGTTTTTACCTCCTGCAGCCTGATTGGCATCTGATATGGATGAAGATATTTGGAAATTCTGGTCAAATAACAGCTGAGAACCAACCTTTCAAATCCACAGTATGGATGAGGTTAAATTTACTATGCACATGGCATGAAAAACAATCCAGTCATGTAATTTAAATATGATTTATTCTGGATGAGTTATATACTGGGCTTTTGCAGTTCAGTGACAGAGAAGAAACAGAGAAGAGGAAAATTAGCAAATCTTTGACTTTTATGTCACGTAGGCTTGCTAACTTTTCTGTTCATACCTGCTCTTAATCCCATACATGATTTTGCTGACTTTACAGTGATGAGTAACTTTCAATGTTTGTGTGATGATTGGCTAATTTTCCAGTTACCTCATTGCATTCCCAGGTGGAGTCTCTCTCACTGATTAATTCCATCCATCTCATAAATGACTGACATAATCTACTGATTCCTCTTATATTGATTTAGACTTTTAATTTTGTTATAAATAGATAGATTCATTTCTTTTTGGCATTCAGTCTTTTGTCACTCTGAAATTCTGTAGTGATTTTAATTCAGTTTTCTTATGTGTCTGTGAAATTTTAAGCCAGGGAGCAACTTTTCTTCAGTTAGGCTTTATTTTTCGGCTCATCCGTCCCTGTGCTGGCATGTATCTGAATGAAAGAAATCACTAAGAGGCATGCACATGAATATTTGATCTTACTTTTTTCTTCTCTACCATATAAGACAATCAAACATGCATTTTAGCTTCCAGATGAACGACAACTGTCTAACATTCCCATTTTTATTGTGGTTATTCACGTATTAGTCTTTTCTTTTTTTTTTTTTAGCTTACAGACAAAAGGCTAGAGTAAGTCTCATCCTGTAGACTGGATTCAAAGATTAAAAAAAAGAGAAGGGGAATATAGCAAGAAAGAAATACAGTCTGGAATATTGAAGTTGTAGGGGTCCGGCGGGGTCCGGCCGCCTGGCCCCAACGAGCTCCGGGGCTTCGGGAGACCTCGGGGGCCTCACCTGGCCCAAGCTCTCAGCCCTCCCGGCTGTTCAGCTCTGTCCAGAGGCGGCTGCAGTCAGCCTCGGTGTTCCCAGGCTCGCTCCTTGGAGCGGCAGGGACCACGCGGCGGAGGCGGGTGCCTGCCGGGCAGGAACGCCGTGGAGTCGCTGGTCGCTTCCCGTGATAAAGAAAGGGCGACGAGCTGAGAGTCCGCAGTGTGCAGTTTATTAAGGAGAAGCGGCGCGGGGGAGGCACACTGGGGGCTCTCGGGTGGGGCGGTCCACGCAGCTGCCGGGCGCAGAACCCGGCGGGGCTGGGGTCGCGGCCACACCACACCGAGAGAACAAAGGGAAGGGGTTTTTAGGGGGAAATACGGGGTTTCCCGGGGAGGAACAGCAGGGGCGGAGCCAACGGGGCTCCGGGACAACATGAGGGACAAGCGGGGGAGCAAATGAAATATAAGTAGGGAGGGGATTACAAGCAACTCATGGGGGAAGCCCGGCAACAGAACATTCTAGTGAGGGCAAGCAGCGGGGGCGGTGATAGGGGCGGGGAAGCAAACCTTAAACCAATAAGCTTAGGAAAAACTTTCCAGGGGAGGGAGAGAGCGGTTTACGGCCCGGCCTCCTCCGAGTCCCAGGCGATGGCATCCTCGGCAGCGTCCCCGTGGATTACGCCGACCGCCGGCCTCGGGGACTCGGGATCTGCAGCATCGGGCCGCCGCACCCCCACAGAATATGAGAAGAAACAAATAGGGAGAACTGAGGGGGAAAGGAAGAAGCATACATCGTGAAATCACAAGTCAAGAAGAAACCTATAACAAATTTCTTTTAATATCGTGCAGGATGCCAAATACCTCAGTAACCCACAGGAACCAGTAGGAGAAATGACACTTAGCAAGTTTCATGAAAATAGTAAAAATGATGAAATGGAAAAATTTCAAATTAGTCAGCACTGGGGCTTGAATATCTCAAGTGCATTACAGCTGGGCCCACAGCTATAAAGGTGAGGGTATGAGCAGAGTAACTTTAGGGATAACGGCATACTCCTAAAGATAAGAAGTCAATCTACTCGTTAACAAGTGCTCCTTACTTCCGTGGGAATATCAGCACTCTGACTTCAAAGGGTAGTTGGTTAGCCCATGATATTTAGCTGTTACCACAAGGACTGAATTATCAATAGCAAAGCTCTTGAATATGAAAGCAAATGTCTGCAAAAACTCCACAGGATGCTTTTCCAGTCTTATGAAAAAAACCCACTGAATATCTTTTTTCTTAAGCTTTAATAAATAAACACTTGTGATGGCAGTGACAGAAATTTCATAATAAACAGTGAAATTAGTCCTGCAATCAGTCTGACATTCAGTTTTGCTGCAGGAGTGTCAAGACATTCTGCAGTGCAGAAGCTGGGAACTCTAGGAATTTCTCAGTAACTCCTGTATTACTGTAATTAAGCTGTTAAGACCATTTTCCTTGGTTGTGTAAGATGTTTACATAACATTACAACATAGTGCATTCACAGTGATAGAGATTGATAATTTTGACGGGCACTTGACACAATTTTATTTCTGATTTTTCTGCCATATGCCATGCAGTAATGATAGTGATAGTTACAAAGGAACTGACTCTTTCTAGCCTCATTAGTAGATATTGTTCCCAATATTTATTCCTAAAAGGAGCAAATGCATTGTTACAGACTATCTGACTGAGTACATCTTGAAGAATTATATTTAATCATTTCAAAATCCCTGAAGAGGTAGTGTGTAACAAACAACTATTTTTGGACTAAGTTATCTTTGGCAGTAGTATCAAAGATACTTTCATCAATGCCTGAAGTTAGAAAAAAGAAGAGTCACAAATGCCATGTAATTTAACCATCTTCTGAACTAGAAATTTATTCAGTCAGAAATATCTGAAAATAAATTCTTTTGTCTCTTTTGTTTCTGAAATCCCTACCTATATTTATAGGATATAGTTTCAGTGATTTCAATGAAATAATTTTGAAAATAGATATCACAGTATGACTCTGGGAATGTAAAATCACATACCTGTAAGGAAATTAATATACCTTTAAGCAATGAAGTATTGATTATCCAAAACAAAAAAGCCTATACATGAATATAGAAATTACTCTGTCTAGTTTTTAATGATAATAACTTACGTCATTCGAACAGGAATTGGAACGACCAAAGCCAGAGCTATCAAACAATAATTTTGGAGTTCCAAGGTCTTTCTTCATACTTTCCTCTCAGCTACGCTCTGGTATCTGTTTTCTTTGGCATCCTATGGGGCTCTTTTTCTACTGAATATGAGTTTGAATGAACTCTCTTTACAATGTAAGACAAGAGTTCTTAATTCTTCTTAGAGCTCTGAAATGTGAATGTATTGCGTTTCGGTAAGTCATAAAACTGAACAAATACTACCTTGGAAAAAATAATTTTGTAAGTGAGTTTAAATATTAATGCTCTGTATGCCTTATTAAAATTCTTAGAATTAAATAAAAGTGAGTGATATTTCCCTAACATTGTTTGCAGAAGACAGCTCAAAAGCTAACAATATTTTTTATGCAAGAGGAAAATAAAACATGCTTGATCCAACAAGAAAAAAATTATTTACTACACAGAAGACCATATAGAACCACAGAATCATTAACTTTGGAACAGATTTCTAAGATCATCAAGTCCAAGTATTGACCTACAATCTGGAATTCATCATGTTCTGAATATATTTCGGAGGGCTGCTATGACATAAGACCCGTGGCCAGACACTCCAGCAGGAAAATAATTCTTTTGACCCTCTTTTTAAAAAGAGAAAAAAGCTTATATAGAAAATTTAATTTTCATAAATCAGTTAGCTCTGCACAGTTCCTCTACTGCTACCTGGCATGTCAGTGTCATTGCACCTGAAATGTAACTTTGGAATGTAGTAACCTCTTGAATGAACAGCTCCTCAGAGAAACAGTTTATTTCTCAACAGAGAGAGCTTTAATTTACCTTTCCTTCTCTTGTCTGTTCACCTCTGTGAGAATATCACTGGCAGAGAAACAGAGGTGAGGACAGTAGAGTTGAATTGTGTCCACGGCACTCTTACACTCTCAGGAGTTCAGTAAAGCTGAAACCTTAACCTCATTTAAGTGATCAGTGTAATGAAAGAGCCTGTGTAAAGGAGCCAGGCAGCAGCTTAGAAAATTTGCACCTTGAAATTGGCAGACGTAAACATATTCCCTGTAGTTCCTTGCATGCAGACTCTGATTTAGATGGAAAAATGGTAGAACTAAAGGGAGAAGGGTAATCACATTGATATGTTGTATGTACATATAAAAATGTCAGAGTGCGTGATTAAAGAGCAATCACAATGAGTGCAAAGACTGGTGGAAGAGCCCTAGGAGTGTCACCAGTGAAAATGGCACTTACTGAACTGACTATCCCAAAGCTAGCAAAGAAGCAAATTTGGTCATAGCTCCTGATGGGACACTCACCAAGAGTCACAGAATCACCAAATGGGCGAGTTCAGAAAGGACCTCATTGGGGTCACTTGAGCCAACCTCCCTGCTCAGCCAGGGTCAACCTAGAGCACAGGGCACAGGATTGCATTCAGGCAGTTCTTTAATATCTGCATCGAGGAAGACTCCACAACCTCTCTGGGCAATCTATTCCAGTGCTCTGTCACCTGCACAGTAAAGAAGTCCTTTCTCACATTCTGGTAGAATTTCCTGTGCATTAGTTTCTGCCTGCTGTGTGCTGTCCTATTATTTGGTCTAGAAAAGGCTGGCTCCATTTTCTTGAAACCCTCCTTCCAGTGTGAAGGAAAAAAACTCTATCATGAAAGTCACACAAGGTAGATGGTGTGGTTGTCCACAGAAGTAGAGAAGAACAAGTATGATAGAGATCTTGTGCCAGTATATTTAATTGCCGAAAGGTATCCTTCCTTTATCCACTTCTCCCTTTTTGCTGACACTGCTTCTTGGTAGAAAGGTTTTATCTTAAATGCTAATATTGGTCCACATGTTACAATAAGGAAAAAAAGCATAAAGATAAGAAGTATCACCATTTAAATGAACAATACTACTCTCTGACTAAAATGTCACAGAAGTAAATATGAAATTAAATGCATGTTTAGCAGTTGCAAGGACCAGCATGCAGTATATAAGCCTAAAAAATGTTCATATTGGTAGCTGTCATTCCCATACAAAGAAATTTATCACTGCTCAAATTAGTTCCCCTTTTTTCCTTTTTTTGCTATCTTTGCACAGTCATACCCACATCAGTATCAGTAGATTTTCTTGCCAAAATGTGCCTTATTCTTTCATTCCATGTAGGTAATGCAAACTTAAATCCATACCTGCAAAGACATTTCTACTCTTTTGAACATTACTGAATTGAATCTGTACTTTCTAAATGTGAGCAATGTTTCATAATAAATCTATGATACAACTGAGTTCATCTGCAGCTTCTGCATTGTATTGGTCATGTGGATTTGCAAGCTATGGTTATCTCATTAAAACCATTACATAAAAAAAAAGAAGAATATGAAACTAAACTGTCGTTACAGAATTAACATCATTAACACCATCTGCATCCTTTACTTATGAGTAGTTACAGAAACATTTTTGGATTTATCATAATCCCCTGCTTTTGAAAAGCCATATTTGTGCTTTTTAATTGAGCCCGAAATTAGTACACAGAAAAATGTAATGTATTGGGTGGGAGAAACAGTGAGACTCAATTCTCATTGAAGGACTAGGATTGTTCAAATCGTTCAGGTACTCTTTTTTTTGGTACCTGTGTTTATATATGGTTAGGCTTGATTTAACTGTCTAAACCCAAGCATCTTTTTGAGATTTTTTAGGGCACTCTCAATGGTCTAAATCTGCCATTGTAGAAAGATACAAGTTTCTGGTAGGACCTATGTCATATCCATAGGTTTGTGTAGCTATCTTGACTACCTTGGACCATCTTGGATGGACCAGAGGCCATGTTTTGGTTTCTGATTTGATCTGGTAGTCAGCACACTCAAGAAGCTCATCTTACACTGATGCAGGCACATGAGATGGGATTTGATTACATAAATACAACCTCCTTATACAGTTTTGGGCAAACAAGTCTCAAGTTATTAGCTGGTCAGCTAAATAGGTCCTTAGATTCTTCTAACCTCATTTACTATATCTCCATTAATTATGGATCAGTGCCCGTTTGACAGAGAGTTTGTCATTAAAGGTATTTTCCTCAAGCAAGTATTTCTTATTCAATATTTTTCATTATTCAGGTAAATTGAGTACTTTTTTAAAATAGGCCAATAACTGTATAGGTAATTAAAAAGACATGCATCGTACAATATAAAACTGCAATGCTGAACCACCTTAAAAATACATTTTGTTTACCTCTTTGTCATAAAATATACCTTCACATGTAGAGCAAAAGGTAATTTTTCAATATGGGTATATGACTTGGGCCATGTGTTTCATAGTTCATAAGTATAAATTATAAACACCCTCCCAACCCTCTCAAAAAAAACAACAACCTAAAACCCCCACAAACAAACATGCAAAAAACCCCAAACAACAAAGAAACAAAACAGACCCAAACTATTGGTACTTCAGTTTGACTTTTACATGGAATGCGTATTTCAAGAAAAAACCCTGTTATGAATATATTCATACTGCTTAATTCAGTTCTTACCATATAGGAGATTTACAGGGAAGTAGAAAAACTGTATTTTAAAAGTTGCCAAATAACTGCAGAGGATTAATCAAAGATGTGTCTCTCATACACAAAGAAAATGCGCACTGGAAACAAAAATGAATAGCTAGTGGGCAATATATTTACCCCATTATTATTTTTGGAACTAGGAAACCAAAATATAAATACTTGGTTTAAAAAAAAACCTGTGTTTTTGCTGAAAATTAATGAAAAATTTAGTACTTTACGCCTTCAAATGTGACCTGAGATAGAAATTTTAAGAGAACAATAGAACTTACACTAAGAAATTAAGTGTTTTATAAGCCCCTGGTATGTTTTATCAGACCTTTTCATTTTTAAATATTTAAAATAGCTGAGAAGTATAGTATCATGAGAAATGGCAAGCAATTCCTTTGGAACAGAATGTTGAAGCCAGCTCTGTAGATATTTCTTAATACAGCATCCATGATATTTAAAATATTTTAGGTGGTAATCAAAAATATTGTCCCTCTGGGCAAGAAAAATGATGTATTCTCTAGTGAAGCAAAAGGAAAATTAAGAAAAAACATATTAAGAATTAAGAGTGGGGTGTTTTGGGTATTTTTTGGGTTTTGGTTTGTTTTTTGGGGGTTTTTTGTGGTTTGGTTTTGTTTTGTTTTTTGTTGTTGTATTTTTTTATAATCTGGGCTATGTAAAATCCTAATTCTTTTGGTTTTGGGCAATCACCATAATGGTAAAATAAATGTACGGCTAAATACACAAGTTGTAATCTGCAGGAGCAAGAATGGTCAATAGTCCCTGTTATTTAGCAATTTAAGCAGCCTGCTAGTTCATCAATATACCTGAACTATTTACACTCCAATCCAGCTCAAAATAGAAGATTAATTTTGTTTTATTTTAATTTTTCCCCTAAGTCCTTCCATTCTTGGAACATGGCTACTTAGTCTTTTCAAGGATTTTAATTGTTTTAAATAGACAATTTTCACAGGATATATAGGAAGAAATTTTCCTTTCGGTAAATGGTGGTTTGAACATTCCCAGTGTGTTGGCTTTTCTGGCAGCGGGGAACAGAAAGCTCTTTCCCTTAACACATTTTACCAAACTCTTAATTTCACATTCTTGGTTCTTTGACAATAGGTATCCCAATGCCCTTCGACTACCATAGATTCTACTAAGACTCTGTGAAAGAACACCAGAGCACTTGTTTCAAGTGGAAAGAAAACCCAAAGAACTAATTTCACCAAATCCAATAAAAGATGCTGTATGTTGTATTTTCATATGGCAGAACTGAACCCATGGAGCTCTGCACAGAGATTCATATCATCAGAGTGGAGGCAGTGTTGCTGCCACCTGCCTTTCCTTTCTGACAAGAAGGAAAAGCACTTTATTGATGCCGATCTCACCCTCTGTACAGGGTTTTCATTCCAGACAGAGAAGCTCTTTTAGTGGCAGTGTTGGCTCCAATCCTCTGACTGCTTTCCAAAAAGCTGCTGCTGAGGGCTAGTATCAGACTTATGAGAAAAGGTATCATAACTAGTGCTGCATGAATCTGACCAAAAATTTTAAAAGATTTGAACACATACATAGAGAGAAGAAAATTATAAATTTTAGAACTTGGCATTGTCTCCTGTCTATGTAATTTTATTTTGACTTAAGAGAAAAAAAAAATTTAGGTACTGAGCATATTATTCATAATTTTTATTGAATTGATTTCATATCTGCCATGTACTTATGCCATTAAATTCTACTATGCCATATAAATCTCCACAGCTATGATTACTCAATGATAACTGTATGCCCTGTTGAACCTTCCTGCCTAATTGGTAGTTTACAAGGAAATATCTATGTTGGTTTTGAGATTAGCATCCTGTTTCCTCAGCAACAAGTAATATTTACTTGACATGCCCAAAGTTATTAATGTTGGTGTGTCTGCTTACGCAAAATGTAAGTAAGGAAATATTCTGTTCAGATGAGTAGGGAAAATAATAAAAACATTAGTTGTTTGGAAGGGGAATATTTTCTGTGTTACTACAGAATTTCTTGATTCCTGCTCTGGTGCTCATTTGCAGCAGTGAAAACTAGATAAATCTCAGATGATTTGAAAATCTGGAAGTCATCAAAGAATCTGGACCATAAAGTACTGCAGAACTCTCCATTAGGCTTCACACAGGTGCTACATGTAGGAAGTATCTGAAGAAATATCTCTGCCAGCTTGGTTAGAAACTGGATAGCCTGTACTAACTTTTTTAATAAATGGAGTTAAAGGAGTGTCTTGGCTGTGTAATACCACATGCAACCAGCTAAGGCATGGGACTGATTTCCCTGAAATCTGCTGGCCAGGATGCACGTAGATGATTTGGAGATTTTGCTATTTATTTGCATTTTTTCTTCATGATTCTCCAAACAGCAGGAGGAAATTCTTCATCCTTCACAGTCCTACTTGCTCTCTCATTCTCCTCTGGATCTACTGGAGCGCTTCTTGTGGAATATTCTTTCTTACCTTCTTAAGTTACCTTCTCTTTACAAGTGGGTTCCCACAGCCAGCTGTAAGAAGGGAGTTCTTGTTGCTTCAGTTGTGCTGCTGCTCCCAGCGTCTCAGAAGCCATTCCCTCAACCTCCATATCTTCACTCAGTGCAAATGTACAAATTCACGGGCACTCCCTGCAGTGTCTCATGCTCCCACAGTAAGGCTGTTTCTGGACCAGTGGGCACAGTGCATAGGAAAAAAAGACTACCATCTGACTTATGGAAAAAAAGGAATAGGAAAAAAAGGAAAAAAAGACTACCATTTGACTTATGTGTGACACTATTCAGTATGGAAATTTCATAGCCAGTAATAGCATTCTTATCTTTAGGTGTATGCATTTTAACCTCCATAGCAAACAGTCCTTGAGATAAGGCAAAACCTGAAAGATTCAGTTGAATCCTACAAGAAACATGTCTGTTACTTCTCATGAAGATTCTTTTTTTTTAAGTTCACCATGACAGAAATACCATCTGTTAATTCTCTTAGATTAAGTTCACAAAATCACCAGCCCTATTTCCAGTAACATAAGAACCTGAGTAGTTTCCGAGTACAGGAAGATTCATTTTGAGACAGTTTGCTTTGTCCACATCACTTGATTTTAATCTTGTTCATTTGTCACTGACAGCATCACCTGCTGAGCTAAAATGTTTTTCAGACTGAAACTGGAGGATGGGCAACCAAGATTAATGGCCCACAAATCACATGTTAGGAAGTGGTTTTCTTTGACCAGCACTGAATCCCCATTTATGTTATTGTTGGATGGCAGTAGGAAACTGTAGTTAGAAAACAGTGCACATTTTTCCTTTATAATATTTCATTTTCGGTCAACTAACCCCCAAAAGTTGTCAGATTCATCACTTAAAGACACCATCTGCTGACCTGTCATGGAGGGTGGTCAGAACTGTTGCAGTGGAGCATTTTTTCTCCCATATTTGTGTCTAAAAGCAGCCATAGGAGAAAAGGGTTTATTTAAGATACAGACCTACACTTAGTTGTTTTGTTGGAGGATTCTCCACATGATTAACATTTACCAAGGCAACAAAGAAATAGATGAAGAGGGAAAGTAAAAGCAGTGTGTTGCACGGGACAAGGTTCTTGTATAAAATGTGAACTTTAAGTGTTTTTTTCTGTTCAGCCAGCTCTGCTAGACACACACATCTCATCCCTGGTTCACTGGGATTTTATTGGAGCCACTGAATGTAATAGAGTGCAGGCAGATGGTGAAGCCAAGGAATATCATTGGTGCAATTTTAGTCTTTTTTCATGCCATACATTCAAAATTTCTGGTTTGCTGACTGTGTGCATTTGAGAGAAATCTGACTTTGAGGCAAGGAAAAGCAAACAATATGCACTTACACATTTCTGGTGCAACTGGTTTTCAGTCACAGCAGCACAGACCACAAGATTTATTACAAGACAGCTTACAATTTAAGTTAGATATTCCAGAGATGTGCCCTGCAAATACTACTCCCAAGAAGTCCAGCAGCAAATATCCAGGCTCCCTATTGCACTAAGACATGTTCTTCTGAAACCTCATGCAATTTTTCTTAGATCACTAATTATTTTGCATTGTAACCACAAAAATTTTCCTGTTCTTTTTCTTATGACCTACAGTTATGTAAGAAAAGCTATAATAAGTGTATAAAGACCACATCTATTACTATCAAAAATACAACTTTGATTTAACTACATATGAGTGCTAAACACAATTTAAATGTAATTTTGGCAGTAGTCATTAGCATGATATCCTAGCCAAATATGCAGATATCCAATGGATAAATACCTTTTTTCCATGAAAGCTCTTTCCCTCACCTACAAAACTACATTATCCTGTTTCCAGCAAATGCTAAACTGTCTTCAGGCAAGTCTGCCTCTCATCCCTTTAGAGGTGTTTCCCATTCCTCTGCTCAGGACATATAATGTAATGAGAATAGATGATTTCAGATATTTACTAGCTAGATAAGAAGAGCCTCAGAGACCATGAGGTTCATTTGTTTCATTCTGTGGGTCAGCAGAGTCTTTCTCTGTGTCAGTTCAAAGGAAAAAAATACTACCATCGCCAGTGACTACAAAAACACCCCAAAGTGAAGCACCTTTGTGTCATTTTTTACCAAACAGTATGGCATTCTGAATAATCTGGGATCACTATGGATGATAATAGGACTCATAATAGGGTTCAAAAGTCCTTTCCAAGAGGAAACATTTTCTTATATTTTGACAAATTGTTTAGGCAAAAAATTCTAGGTTTCTAGAATATTATGACTCCCAAAATTTTGTTCGAAAACCATCAGGCAGAAAAATTCTCTGTGTCTGAATATTCTTTGCTCATCAATGGACAGAAGCAAAGGCTTGCTTTCCTTCTGTTGTGGCTATTCACCTGTGGTTCTAAATAAAGAACATATGGAAACTCAGTGCCTCTGTTGGGGTTTTGCCTCTGCTCATCATCAAGGAACAGAACTCGTTATGATCCATAAAGACATGTCCCAGGAAGTATACTTATATCAAAAGCTCATTAGTCTAGAAGTAGTAAATACTATGTTATCTTTCCAGTAAGACATAAATGAGCAATATCTGCTGAGTCTGACCTTTCAAGTATTTCCAGTTCTACCTTGATCAACTCAGCAAGAAGAAACAGAACATGGAGGAAAGAATTTACATCATCGATTCCTCAGAAAGAAGGTTTATAAATCATCATTTTAGCATTTTTGCATAAATGTGAGCATGTTCTTATAATCTAACTAGGTTTGTCTGAGCATCCCTTCTCCCTTCAAAAACTTTACCTATATGACACTGCCCTAAGCATCTGTTCAGGGGGGATGGCTGAGCCATTGCTATTAAAAACACTACTAAATAACTGGAGCTCTCCAGGAAGGGGAAAAGACTGGAAACTATGGCATTTTCTCCTCTGCCTTCTGCATTTTAAACAGGCATTGTGCACCATGACTTTGGGGCAGTAACCACACAAAGAGCCATTAAATCACATTTTTAGAAGTTTCCTTGGGCAGAAGGAGGTCCAGACCTTTGGTTGCACACACTCCTGGTGCAGCTCTGCTAGTCAGCTACTCCAAGGAGCAAAGTGGGGACAGGAGATTTGATCCTTAACATCCTCTTGTTCCTTGCCATGCCCCCTCTAAGTGATAAACTTCTCTCACCACACCATGTTGATGTCAAGGTTGGTGTCTCTAAAATGGACAAGAACATGTCAAAGTCATACTTTGACATACATTGCTCCCCTAAACTGCTGAGCACTGAGGAGTGGGCCTCTTCCAGAATCGTGAATTAGTAGCCTGGTTGCCATCATTTTTCTCAGATATATATTTTAATAGAATTTTGTTCTGGCTCAATTCTCTCTTTGTTTTCACTTTCTTTTTTTTTTTTCCCAGTGGATGGATTAACATGGTAGCTGTTGCTGCTTCATCACTAACAGATGGTAATCAAAAACTGTTTAAAGAAATCTAACAAACATTCAAGTGTGATTTACTGAGTGAAACTAAGAACACTGCCTTCCTGCTGCTGATGTACATCATCTTTTCAATAATTACCTACAGATTTCTTTTCGCATTCAATAACGCTAGTTGTGGGAGTAACGCTTATATCTAAAATATTGTACTGGTATTAAAAATTAGAGGGAGAAAACAGCGCATTTCACCTTACTATAGCAGGGGTTTTTTTTGTTTGCTGGAATGGACTTGTTTTTGTAATAGTTCATTAATTTTTCTTTTTTAAAGAGCTGTCTTTAAAAACATATATATTTATTTATTAATTTTTCTTTCTGCTACAGTTTGTGGTTGGCATATTTTTTTTCCTAGTGTATTTCAGCAGCTACTTACTGAAGAATATTTCTTATATGTTACTAAGAAGATATTCTTGGCTCTCTTGGACTTCAAGTGGGACCTGTTATTCATGCTTCTGAACTTTGAATAATGCAATGGCAGCTCGTAATCCTCTTACATGTGAGGATTTTCAGCAACGATTCAATGCCATGTGAGATGTTTTCTTTGGCTTTTGAAACTGGCCTTCACATGTGTGCATGTTACCTGAAAAGCTCTTTTATTCAGAGGGATTTTCTTTTAGTTTAATACCCATGTGATTCTTCTTAAACATAAGCCTGTGTACCTGTGTAATTCAAAATGCAAAGCCTTCTCCAAAACAGTGAGATACACATAAACTGTTTACTAGCCACCACACATTTTTTACACTGTGAAAAGTGCATTTGTGACCTTAGTGCCACCATAAAGTCCAGAGAAAGTTTTTGGGACTACTAAATCTTTGGGTTTGAGTAGTGGCAGAATTACAGTCAGTGGAATTTTTAAAATAGCTCTTTTAAGCATGTTTAAAGTGATAACATATCCACCCCAATGATTTGATATCTAGAAGAATCTTGCCATAGTTAAAGCTGCAGAAAATCACCTGGGAAAGTATTTTACAGCAGTGTTTTGTGACCCAGGTCTAAAATTGGGCTCTGAGTTTAGACATTTTTGTGACTATCACATCTCACCAAGCATAATACTCAGTCATGTAGAGGAATGGAAATTCCTGCTGCAGTACTTCAGGCTTTCAACTGCTGTGTAAGTAATGTGCTGGTGCACAACCTGCTCATGAGGTGCTCAGAGCCAGCCATGAGAAAACCGGTTGCAAAACGAGTTTAATGTCTAGCTGAATTTAGAACTGACATAAATACCAGGATTAAGTGTGTAACAGCTTCCAAATGTATTCTTAATTACTGTTGTATATTTTAATGTGTTCAAAGAGGATGTTCCCTAAAGGCATCTGGCTATTAATGAGTTTTATTATGGGTCACTGAACAGAGAGAAAAAAAACAAATATAGACAAGCACAAACTCAGGGTTGGGAAGGGACTATTAAATAATTAGCCATACAGTAAAATAGCAAAGGGACTCACCCATCTTTCAACCACATGGAAAAAACCTAATTGATGCACAGGTTGCCTAAAAAGAGCAAGAAGCAAAAGAATTTAAATTGCCCCGTGAGAAACAGTTCAACATAAACTTAATGTGAGATGAAGGAATAATCACTCAAAAGAGATATGACCATGGTTTACAGTGAGCTTCTTATAATCAAGGAAAACCACAGCTGATGTCATGTTGATTCCCACAGCTGCAAGCAGCACTAATCTACCCTTCTGTAAATCAGTGTAAAAGAACCACTTGCTTGCAAATACAGGAAATTAGTGTGTTGATAAGATTAGTGAATAATAAACTTGATGTCACTGACATCTCTATTTCCCCACTGAGTAGAAAAAGCCTTTATGGAATCCTGTCTTCTCCTCGATGTCTCTTTTCAAAGATTTGTGACTGCTGAAATCCAAGGCAAGATTTTACAGTGAAATAGACTTTGGCTGTGTGCACAGTATAGAATTTTGTAATCTCCTTTATAACATGCAGTCATATTTCCATTACTTTGTATTTCTTTTTGGTACTGATGAGACCACCATAATATGTCTGCCTAATGCAAAAGAACTAGACTCTTTAAAAAAAGTGCATGAACTTTCAAATCTCCTGCTTCCCTCCTCCCCTCCTCCCCACCTCCCCCCAAATTGGAGGCTATTAGAAGTTCCATATTTTAAACTATCTTTTGATTACCTTCATTAAAAATCAGTTGGTCTTGATGGAATATCTTTTAATCAAGACAAAACCTGCAACTGAATCAATGACCTAAATGTCTCATTCTTTGTGCTCACACCAGACAGTGCATATGGCTGTATGAAATGTCTTAAATACACTACAAAATTAAGGAACATTACAACACAGAGATAAGATTCTGTGACCCTGTGGTGGGTCAATGCTGGAGCTGTCTGTTCCTGATGGACTGAACCCCATGGAATGGACTTGTGCAGGAGCAATTTGTGAATGACTATAGCCTGTGGGAAGGACCCTGCACCGGAGCAAGGGAAGTGTGTGAGGAGTCCTTCCCCTGAGAAGGAAGCAAAGGCAGGAATAACATGTGATGACCAGAACTCACATTTCCCATCCCTCCCCAGCACTGAGGGGAGGAGGTGGAGAATCAGGAACAAAGTTCAGCCCAGGAAGCAGGAGGGTTGGGGAAAGGTGTTTTTAGGATTTGGGTTTGCTTCTCTTTATCCTACTATGGTTTGATTAGCAAAAAATTCAATTAATTTCCCCAAACTGAGTCTAGTTTGCCCATGATTATAATGGCTGAGTGATCTCTCCATGCCCTTATCTCAAAGTATGAGCTTTTTGTTGTAAATTCTCTTCTCTATTCAAGTCAGGTAGGGAATGTCAGAGAGGCTTTGGTGGGCACCTGGCATCCAGGCACAGTCATCCCACCACAATATGATCTTACTTTAGTATGAACCCTGCCCTGAGCTGTTTATCAGTATAAACAGAGCAGGAGGGCCATGGCTCTCTTGGAGAACCAGTAGTCAGTACATGGGTGTTACAGGATGTCCTATTTGTCTTCTGGATGAGAAGGTGGCTGGCACTTCTTTCTATGCCACTTTTATCTGGATATATATATATATATATTTTTTTTTTTTTCTGTAGGGAAGCTTAACTTGGGGCTTTTGTGGCTGTACCTGCAAAACAGCTAGAAAATTCCTGAGTTTGAGGAGATGCATTTTTCTTTCAGGATACAAAGGTACCTATAGTAAACCTGATTTTAGAAATCAATAGGAAACAGCAGACAACAGCACTACTGATGCATTATTCCTGTTTAAATTAAAAAGTAAATGTGAAGTTACTAAATTTTTAAATGCGATGAACTTCACTTATGGTCCAAAGTATAAACTGAGTATTAGACAGTTTAACAATATTATAAAAATCTGGAAAAGAATAACATGGATACATTACAGGAATCCAAAAAGAAAACCTCTGGGAGATGAGCTAATGGTAGCAATTATACAATATGTAGCAGGATAAAAGTTCAGCAGCATAAATATTGATGGCAATTAGCTAAGAATTAAATGCACATTTAAAAAGGTAAGTGCTCCATGAGAACTGAATGCTTCAGCAGAAATCTTGTTTGGAAAATGCAGTGGGAGATTATTTCCCAATGTTGTACTGTATCATAAACACACCACTACTAGAGGTTTTTGATTAAGTGGAAGAGATGAGATTTGTTTCTCTGAAACTTAAAAGCCTCACACAAGCATACAAAATGAGAAGCAGCTTAGAATTAGACTGCAACAAAGGAGACTTGGTTTTATTCCTATAACAAAGTCACTGTAAGTCGCCCCAAAACTTACTGCATCCCCAGCTGATAACAACTGTGGTCTCAAATATATATATATATATCCTATCTAAATATTTGCATGTTAGTTTATATAAGGATTGATATGAGATACATTTCAGCTACTTAAGTTGCTTCACATGGATATCTGCACACCAATGCCACAGCTTCACAATTTGGGCAGACATAAATAGGCTCTTCTGCTGAACTAGGTATTTTGCCCTCTCCTCTCCCTGGCTGCACTACTCCATCCCTATAGCACTGCCCCTTCCATTTTGGCAGAATTTGCTGTAATTTCAGTCTCTTTCTCTGGGTTGATTCTCTGGTTCAGACCAGAGTTGTGCAAGGACATATGAAGGGCAATGCCAAGGTGAGAATGGGCAGACCTGAGTGGGGGGTTGGTGTTAAGTTCCAGCAGCGATGCCAGCATATTCCGGTTTGGGCTGTTTGAGGAACCGTGCCATCACTAAGGAGAATTAAGGTGAGACAAAGACTGATCTGTCAAATTCAGGAGACAACAGCTGGTCTAACAAAGCAACAGATGGTTTTCTAAGAAAGGGCACTAATACTTGTTTTATTAACCCACTCCTGAAATAGAAAGTCATTCTGGGCAGAAAGATGGTAGGAAGATTTACAGGTTATGGCTGTTCTCAGTGAATCATCAATCGTTCCTCTGCATCTTCTGGAAAAGCAAAAAAGGTTTCAGTAACTCTATAATGGGAAATATCTTTGTAAACCTCAGCTTTTTTTATCCTGTAGAGCCATGGGAGGCAGACACATACTAATTCACTGGTGGCAAGAAGAGTTGGTAAGACTTATGGTGCAGAGAATACTTGGTAATTCATATACCCAAGAAACAAAGAAGAAATTTTGGATGGAGTGACAGAATTGTCCAGGTATTGTTCAAGCTGGTGCTTTCTTCATAGCACCAGTAAGCAGAAAAAGCACAGCTAATATAACAAAACCAAAGTCAATTTCTATTTGGTGGCCCCCTGGAGAGGGGTATCTAGAGCCTAGCCCTCAGACATAAGAGATATGAAAACAGGCTCCTTGATCCTGAGCTGTCACTACAAATCAGACCATGGCCAAAACTCTATGTATGGTTGTGGAAATTACCTCCACAGAGGAAAAGATCACTCAAGAACCTGATGGATCAAGGACACCGGGATTCATGGCTGAAGGGAAGGAGGCTACCTATTTCCCCAGTGCTAGGTGTGTCTGGATACTTCCCATGCCAAATATCTGTGCTGTCCTTCACCAGATGTAAACACTGGGTTTGAAGACTTGAAAAACTGTGTAAAAGGATAACTGTAAGGCTAGCCTGTTACTTTAGGAAGATATTTTACCAAGAAATTTAACACAATGCAAATGTCAGTGAGACAGAATCCTTGACAAATGGTGACCTTCTGCAGCTGGATAGAGATCTTTCTTTTTCAAACTCAGCACAATTTTTTTTAACATTTTTATCTAGCATTTTTATTTACATCTCTTATAAATATTTTCTAACTTGTATGTTGAAAATAAGTACTTTGCATTTATGCTAACACTGCTAAAGAGTGAATTTTAAGAGGAACTGATTACCATGACTTTGTTTAAGATGAAAAACATAATACTTGAAGCCAGACAGTGCTTAACATCAGCTTCATAGAAGAATCAGAAATTATGCTTGGTAATCTATTCTTGAATGCTCATATTTATTCACATTATACAAATTTATATCAATGTAACTTGCAATGTTACACATTGCTTCTAGGTATCTTGAAAGAGCTCATCTTGCCTCACCACTTTTATTCCCAGTTTTAGCAAGTCTCACTTATCTCTTACTCTTCAAATGATGAGGCCTGTGACAATCTAACTTTTGTCCCAGAGTGAGTAGCTTATCCTCTTTAGATGGTGCCAGAATGTCATAAATGTTTATTATGAACCTTTATTATAAGACTTAGCAACTTACTGAGTATGATTTTTCCACTACTTTGCACAGTGCAGAATCACTCACATCTGAGCAATGGGAGTGTTCGGTGACTACTGAACGGTTTTAATCAGCAAAACTATTTGAAAACTATTTAGCACTTACTTTGCATGAATATAAATAACAGAATATACAAGGAAGTAGGAAAGAAGAGAATAAGATGCCTTAATTGCTCTTTATCAACTACTTTTGTTGCAAAGGAAGTTTTCATTTGAGAAACATTTCCTATGTTGATGTTGATGTTTTTAAAAATCAAAGCTATATTAAGAAATTACGGCACTGGAGGAAAAATAGCCTATGTCATTGAATTATACAAGTATCAAAATTATCTCTCTTTTCAAAGAACCTCAGATGAGAGAAAATTGTGTAGATCTCAGATGCAGTTGTACAAATAATGAGAAAATGTTTGGGTTTTTTCTTTCCATGACAACTGGAATACTTCTTGTTATACCTAGCAATTAAAATGGAAGCTAGAAATATGAGGTAGAATACGCATATTCACTCAAAAATATAGAAGTATCTATAAATAAGAGAATAAATAGGTATAGATTTGTGGAGTTACCTCTCGCAGAACTGTGAGTGAGACTCATAACCTGGGTATCCCCGAAGAGGGTTCTGAGCAGCATAGCATGCCAAAATACAAAGAACTTTAAGAAACCTACTTCTTGTCTTCACCTGAAAATATATCATTATAAGTAACATAATAACTATTACTTACTATAATATATGAAATGTATAATAACTAAAAATGAATAAGGAAATAGCTATAGGTATTAGATTATAAATAATGGGTTGCAAAATCTCTGAATTATATCACTCATACTTTGCAGGAAAACTTTCTTCTAGCTAGTAGTTCTAGAACCCTTTACTGTTTTCTTAAGCCCCTGTGTTGAAACACCTCAAATTTTCTTATAAAAATAAGTGGGACAATTTAGTGTGCAAAATAATAATTATGTACGTGTCTGAAGGACTGAAGTTCGAGCAGCCAAATTACTTGATTTGTGGGTGCTCTCAGGCAGCTAGAATTCTTAATGGACAAAATTATGGATGAACCCACTGAAGATAAAAATAACACTCACAGCTTTCAAGAGCTGTGTTAGAAATGCGAGCCACCAAATAAATTACCATCTACAGATTTACATAAATGGAAATATGAAAGTATCATTCTTCAGACATTCTGAATACCACTAGAGCAAGAAATGATTTACTTGAAGCCTGAAATGGGTTGTTGCTGGATTCAGAGAAACACTTTGTCCTGGTAGATCAATATCATATAATGGTCTAGAATTCCAGCACAGTCCTGAAAGTTTACCAAAATGATTTGGAATGAGTACTTGTCTGCTCATAAATATAGTAAAATGGTTGTATTCTGTGATGAAGGGGAAATTCAAAATCAAATAGTAATTAAAATTTATTGAAAGACAACAGCAAGGTATCCAAGGTAGCTAACAAGAGATACTTCACTTTCTTAAAATGGACCTAGATTCTCACTGAGACTTGTTGCAGTGGATTAGCCCCGTGTACTTCCCTGCTTTTGTCCCATTTATGACTTATGTTCCAGAATGTTCCCCCAGCAAAACATCTCATTGGTTTAAAGCTTTGTACCCTTCCTCGCAGTACAGTTTGTACCCCTGTCCTTCCCCCTTGGACCTTCTCTGGTTGGCCCTTTGGGGCTGGACACGCCCCGTTTCCCCCCCTTTTAATGCTGTGCAGCCTTTGTTCTGGTCTTTTGCGTTCCGGATTCCTGCTGCCCCGCTACCAACCCCGGTTCTCCGCCTTGCTCGCCTTCCCTGCGATCCTACAATAAACCTGCTGGAATCCCAAGCGCAAGAGTCTACGCCTCCTTCGTTTCTACCGCATTCCCAACGCGCTACTGTCCCCCTGGACGCAGCACCCGCCCGTGTGCTTCCTAGCCATGGTGCGTCCGGAACGTGTTCAGCGCAACCAATCACCTTTCGTTGCCACTTTTCGGCGTTCGGCCACTTTTCGGAGGGCAAAGCAGCAAAAACTGGGCAAATGTTTTTGATTTTAAAAAATATGGTGTTTTGAGAATTGTATTTAAGAAACTTCGATATTGTATTATCTTCTTTCATGAAAGTCTAAAGGATGAATAAAAACCTTAGATAAAATTATCATCAATTTCACTGAGTAAAGCTACTCTCTTCTAGTTAATACCCAACTGTTTATTTTTCCAACATCAGATCTGCTGGGAATAAGGTCTAAAAGTGCAATAGACTTTTCATTATTATTGCTTGATGTCATATGGGTCTTCCAGATAGGAGCAGGATGAAGGATTTTTTTTTTTTAAGTTTCTTTAGTGCCTTAAGCCTGTTTCCTAGTAATCTCAACAGTGTAACCAACAGGACTGTAGAGTCAGGCAAGGGACTTGAGCATGTCTGTTTTAGCCAGTAAAAGTAGTGGAATCTATATATATGTATGTATATATATATATGATATATGTGGATGATAAACTATTATCAGATTTAGCAGTTTAAACAGTTGTATGTTTAAAATAAAGTAGAAAGGAAAATAAAAATAACATGATTAACCAACAAACTGAAGTAGTCTTTGAAGCCAGGAAGACACTGAAACTCAGTCTTGGTGAAATAAAGAGGAAAATAAAATTATGTTACATAAAACATAAATTAAGTGGCTTCAAAGGCAATCTGAAGTGCAAGGTTTGAAAGCTTACAGAGAGAAGGAAAATAATTTCACTGATATAAAGGAAAAGATTTAGTAAGGAAAAACTTTCTATTCGTCATTTTTTTCCATATGATTCAAGTTAATGTCACGGAAACAAGCATATTCATAGAAATTTAAAATGAATCCCAGTTTTCCTTCCATATCATATTGCTACTTCCTACAGCTTTAGATGATGGGGGACTCTTAGTCACACCCACTCTGCCATATAAATTCAAGCTCCCAGAAAGTTAGGTTACTTAGAGAAACACATAGCTTCTCAGGTGCCAGGTGTTGTTGAGGAGCTCAGAGCCTTAGTTCTCAGTATCTCAGGACTGAAAATATTCCCTGTTCCTCCACAGTGCACCAAGCCATCTACTGAGGGATGTCAGACTGCCAGCTTGGTGAGATGCAGACGGGCCAAAGACTCTGACTTTAGCAAACAGACAACCTGGAATTAGTTCTGCTTAGGTTAGCAAGGAGAACAGCACAGCTGGCAGACTACATGGTGCTGAGGATTGGTAACTACATTACGTATGCTTCAGGAGGGGTTTCAGACTAGCTCTGCTCTGTGTTGGGAACAGAATGCCTATTATGACTGAGATACTCAGACCATTTTTGCTAGTTTAATTTCATCTGAAAGAAACCTATTTTTGGTGCTTTGTTACAGCTTTGTGAAGCCAGCCAAAAAAAACCCAAAAAAACCCCCAAAACCAGAAAATGGAGGGTATTGGGAGATTTATTTAGAAAAATTGACCCTTGATCTCAAGTAAAATGCTCATGCAGAGACTCACTCACTGATGATTAACTTGAAGAGAAGCGTCTGGTCAGATTCAAATTGCTTTCGTTGGCAGCAATGAAAATGGATTTTTGGCATGCTGAAAACATGGAGGGAAAGATCTGAGCTTGTGGAGCTCTCTTCATTTTTTCTTGATCAACTTTTAATTAAGGAATCAATTTTAAACCAGATTGCCAGGGAGTAAGAAGACCAGTGTTTCCTCCTCAATACTACAGAAAAAGCAGATGAGTTCTTTTCATCCTTCTTTACCAGACTTGGCAGATATACACCTACCCTAAAGCTAGTCTTGGCTAGTAATGAAGATGAAGCACTGTCAAAAATCAAGATGAAAAAAAGATTAAGAAGTTGATGCCAGAAAAAAAGTGAGAATTTAAATCACAATAACTAGTCAGAACTGAATAGTAGAATTGGAATGAATGAAAATACTGTATTGCTAACAAAACAAAACAACAACAACATAAAAACCAAAACAAAAAAAACCCTCAGTCTTTACTGGACACATATGTTTACAGGAGGTGATGCTGTGACTTGCTAACCATGAATGTTCACTGCATTACAAGGTAAATTAATTTTAAAAGGTGTACAAGTTCTTAGCTGATGAATATGATAAATAATGCTGACCTCTCATGGATTCTTTGCAAGGTAATATGCTTAATTTTACTGAAGCCCTTTGAAACCTTAAAATACAGCAGATACAATGTTTGATGTACATAGAATTTTAGCATACCACATTGGTTTTGTACTTTTTAGAAAACATAACTTTTTAGTCTTTTACTCAGGCTTTGAAGCTTACAGGTTGTGGAGTGCAGTTTTTCTGTGGATTACAAACACAGCTCTGCCATTTGTCATGGACTCACCCAGACTGCACTGGAACACAGCATAGCAGAACACCTGCAATACATCATTTTATCATTGTATGGGGCAACACCACAGAATAGGTTTTTAGAAGAAAGAAAAAAGGAAAAAATAGCCCAAATTCTCAACACTATTTTTGCTATAAAACAAAAGTAAAGGGACCTGCATTGGAAGTCTCATTCTCATTTTTAGGAATAAAATGGTGATATGGATGTCATCAGGTCTCAATGGATGCAATCAACAGAATAATATTGCTGTCTCTCTACCAACTGGCAAAATGAAACCCAAGCTTTCTTAGATTTTGCAGGGTTTTGGAAAATTGACTTTTCAAATTACAGACTGACTACAAACCCTCTCTATCAAGTGACCTGGAAGAAGAACAATTTAAAATGCAGTTTTAGATAATGACAGGCTTTTAAAAAAATTAACCAGGAAATATTTCATGCAGTAACTATTCAGCCAGTCCAGGCAGGACAAAATATTAAAAATGTGCTCTACATGGCAATCAGGCAGAATGGCTCTACCTGGAGTCTCTGGCAGAAGGCACTAGGGAAGACTTCAGGTTAGACTTTATTGGAGTTGGGGATACAAAAATCTGAGGCCAACTGTATTCCAACTGAAAAAGAAAACTTGGCAATGTATGAAGGAGTTTGAGCAGAGGTTTGAGCTTCTTCAGAATTTAGTGGCCCTGAAGCACAGCTTCTCCTGACACTGGAGTGCTTGCTGTTCAAAGGGATTGTTTCTTTTGCAACTTATGCCATGTGGAGTAAGTGGGTCTCACTGATCACACAACAGATTCCGACAGGACACCATAGTCACCCAGGAATTTTGGAAATGATCATGGACTGGCCAAAAGGCAAAGATCTTGGAGTACCACCAGAGGAGGAGATTATGTATTTTGAAGAGGCCCCACTGTAAAATGAACTACATATTGCTGCTTGGGTAGAAAACCCGGTTGTAAAAGTAAATCACAAGAGTGAGGGCACTGAAGAACATTACCAGCAGGTAGATCAGGCTGCTAGTATTGAAGTGTCTCAGGTGGGTGTGGGATCGCAACATAAGGGTTAATTGGAGGGCTCCATGACACCCAGGGCAGCAAGGCAGGGATGCAATATGAGATGGGGTCATGATCAAAGTGTGGATTCAACCACAGATGCTGTTGCACAGGTTATCCACAGATCTGAAACATGCATTGCAATCAAGCAGACTGAGCAGTTAAAGCCTCTCTGGTATGGAGGACAATAGCTGAAATATAAATGGGGAGGCCTGGCAGACTGATTATCCCTCACTCCCACAAACCTGCCTAGGCAAGTGCCATATGCTTACAACGGTGGAAGCAAACACCAGATGGCTGGAAACATATCCCATGTCCCATGCCACTGCCTGGAATAAAATCCTGGGCTTTGAAAAGGAACTCTTACGGCAACATGAGTCATACAACAGGATTAATTCTTAAAACAACCTCAGACACCAGGGCAAAGAGCATGGCACTGAGTGGGTTTATCATAGAGCCTATCATGCACGAGCCTCTGGAAAAACCAAACGTTACAACTGTGTGTTAAAGACTATATGACAGCAATGTATGCTTGTGCTGGGATGTTCAAACACTAGGATACACATGGAGCAAAAGCTGCCTGGTTAGTGGCCCCACCCAACCAGAACTGGCTTCATTAGACAACAATCAAACAGACCAGACCACCTCTCGTGCCTCAAAGAGCTACTGTGATATGTGGAATTAAAAGCATTGTATATTCAACTCAATGTATAACTTCAAGAAATGCCCCACAGGTTTAGGGAATGGTATCTTTGTGTGTATATAAAAGAAAGGAAAGGATGTATTGAAAAATGTGAGACCTGGGCATGATATAAGTAGCATAGAATAAGGAGTGGATATGATCCTGATTTTGGCTGGGAGGGAATTAATTTTCTTCCTAGTAGCTGGTACAGTGCTGTGTTCTGGATTTAGAATACAAATAATGTTGATAAGCCACTGGTGTTCGAGTTGTTGTTAAGCAGGGTTTGCACTAAGTCAAAGACTTTTCAGGTTTTAACACCATCCAGTCAGCAAGCAGTCTCAAAGGTACAACAAGTTGGGAAGACAGAAAGGCAGGACAGATGACCACAACTGGCCAAAGGGTTATTCCATACCATGTGGCGCCAAGCTCACTGTATAAACTATGGAAAAAGCTGGTCAGGGACCACTGCTTGAGAACTGTCTGGGCCAATGGTGAGCAATTGCATTGTGCAACAATGTTTTCTGTAATCTAGCTGTTATTATTATTATTATAGTAATTCATTTTTAAATTTTTTCTTTTGTTTCTGTCTTATTAAACCATCTTTATCTCAAACTAAAAAAAATACTTTTTTTTTTTCCAATTTTCTCCTCAATTCCACTTTGGGAGAGGAGGGAATAAGAAACTGAATGGTGTTAGCTACCTGCTGGATTAAGTCACAAGACCACTGATCATTAATGGTTAAAATGCATGAGAGGAAAGAGGAGAAAGTGAACATAGCATGAGCAACTTCTTTGTGATATTTCTTAATTTCTAGTTTTGAGCATTCTTAGTTTTGTGCTCATGTAATTTTTATAAGTGCATCATTACTGCTAAAGTAGCTGTCATGAAATACAGTTGATACATAGAACTGTAGGGTTCAGAAAAGAATAAGAAATGTCATCCAAACAATAGAAATCACAACTGCCTTGCCAAGGATTAAAAACATTCTTGTGATGTCATTCTTCATGCTTCACAACACAAGTCCTAACAGTGATTGCCTGGGGTTAGGAAGAGATGTCCCTTTCATTACAGGTATCTCACATCCAATTCTGAATTCTTCAGCATCACAAGAACACCATGTCTGACCATTAGTCTGATTCAGCATGTCAGCTTCTGTGTTCCCTTTCTCTGTGTCATTTATCCAAGGCAGAAACTCTGCTTTATTACCTAGTGATAAGAAAACTCTTAACTCTAATAGCTGTGCCTTAAAGGAAACCAGCCATGAAAGAGCGTGCCAACTCTTGATTAGTAACATATGCAATTTCCCTTCCAGGCCTCTAAGCAGAGGATTTGGCAGGTGTGTGTAGTTGTTATGATAAGAGAAACATATACTGCATATTAGGAAATTATACAGGAATGAGACATGAAAACTGAGGTAGAACTGGGGCATTATCACAGAATCTATTGAAAGAAATAGTCTGTACAATTATAAAAGTTATATTTAGGAGATAAGGTAAAAGAAGAAATCCAGATGTCATAATATAAAAAACAAACAAAGAAACAAATGGAAAACTAAGTTTATTGAATCAACTGTACAGAGAGATCAATAAGGATTTGCCAGAGCCAACCTCCAGAGAAGCACGGTCAGTTATTATAAGAAACTACCTCTTTCTCTCAAATAGCTGAAATATCTTACACTGTAATTTAGCATGAGTATGCAATGAAGACTTTATCTTTCAATATGAAAAAGTTATAAAAATAGAACCATTTTAATCTCCAAAATGTCACTGATAACTTTTGAAAATACACTTGACTCTAAGTTATTGTTCAAACTAGTATTCTTGCTGTATTCGAAATCTTCAGAATCTTAAGTTGAAATCTTCTGAAACAGTGGTTGAAATGACAATGCTGCCTCTGACATGTAAATGTTTTGGCATTTTTAACAGCTGTATAATCTTCTACATTAGCCCAGTTTCACAGGCACAGTAGGCACATATTCCTATCTGCTCCCTGTTTCACTGTCCTGCATTGGCACAAAAAAGGCAGATGAATCACACTTTGCAGTACTTAGCTCAAAATGTGTCTCCTTCTACTAGATTCCTCTCACGAGTCTGTCAACTAAAAGATATAGTACTAAGTTTTAGATGCACATTTCTAACTTGAGGTAAGCTCTGAGATTCTTGACCCTTGAGTTTCCCAGATTGGATACAGTTTGGATTCTCTCTTTTCCCTGCTACTAGGTCATCTCTATCTACACAAGATCAAAAATTGGTAAATTTTTCTGAATACAGGTAGTCCCTTATGACTATCCATTCAACAGCTGAATGCAACTCAGCCATTTTTGTGTGTGTGTTTTCTTAAAAGGCAGCTGGAAATCCCAATCACACTCTAGTTATTGGACAGGTCTACTTCATGTTAAACCTTGTTGAATTTGCAGTTCAAACTCCAAGAAACTTAACTAATTTTTCTAGTTCAAAAAGAGGAAAAAGATTCTGTTATGTAACACAGATTTTTTTATTTCCTGGTAAGATTTTGGCTTTCCCCCAAAGAAGGATTCAAGGGTCAAGCACCTTTTCTCCTCAGGCTTGTGTTTGTGGATATAGAGTTATTAACATAAGTTTTTAAATAGCACATATACCCCTCTATAGGAGACATCAACAAATACATAGCAAAACAGTTCTGCAGCTACATAAAAAACACCTTTTAATATGAGTGGAATTTTTTCTTCTTAAGATGACACTCTTCTCCACAGAAAACTAATCAAATTATGCAGTTTTCTTTTACTAGAACATGTAAAAGGTTAATTTTTCATACTGATGAGCACCTACAGTCTAGAAATCAGGACATATCCTGTTGGAAATGTAAAACCACTAGCAAATGATAAAAAATTATCTTCCTTCCCAGCATGAGGTGAGTTGCAAAAAATGAAACTGTTGCTGTCATAGTTACCATTGCAGGATGATTGCTGTTAAAATATTTTCAAAAGAGTTTGATCATACTTTTGATTTTCAATTTGTCTTAGGCCTCTTAACCTTCTGTAACACATTGTGCTGGAGGATTAAAACCATTAGTCTAATAACTATAATTAGTCATAATTATCCTAATAGGGGATATTAGTTAATGAAATCTCATTTCAGTGTTCTTAATAAATTTAATTAATACAATATTTATGTCAGCTTGAAAAACAGAGGCATTTTGCAATGCACCTAAATCTTTATGACTTACCAAGAAGTATTAATTTAATGGCAGTTGCCAAAATACAATCAAAGGTGAACTCAATGTCCCATGAATTTATCTTGCACCAATCACAATAATGTCAAGATCTGTACGCCTCTTCCCCTTACTTTTTTTGAAAAGAATTTTCAAATATCCCTGCTTGGTACTTTTCTAATGATTTGTCTTTCTTCCAAATGTCTTGGGTTTATTTCTGCCCTTCTGCCTCTGAAGAAATTCAAATCCTATTCAGTCACTAATGTACTTTCCTCACAAATGGCCCATTTTTCCCTTTCTAGGAGATGGCAAATAAAGCCAAACGAGTAGAAAAATTTCCAATAGAAATGCAGCAATAGATCACAATGTGGAAAGGATCTCTATATCAATGTTGCCTCTCAAAAGCTCTGGACTCAGCGAATTCATGCTTACATTTATGAAATACACGCTTAAACCAGCACGTTGAATTTTGCTGTCATAGCTCAGGGCCTGAAGCAGTGTAAAGAAAGCTTTAGATTCACAGAAATATCCTTACCTGCAAACAGAGGCAGCTCTAACTTTGGGTAAAGTGAGGAAGGCCCATTCTCAACTGTAGTCCTCAGTAAAATCTTATTCCCCATCTTTGCTAACCATGATGATGCGCAACCATAGTAGCACCAAGCCTGTCACCACAGCATGTTGGAAGTATACCCTGCCTGTGTATCTGCCCTCAGGTGCATAGCACCAACAGCTAAAAAGCCTTAGAGTCCTATGTTTAAGTATGGTCAGTCAAAGGAAGACAAAAGTTTAAGAAACATGATAGATTCACCAGGATAATAAAATATTTCTGACTAAAAGGAATTTTTCATTGTTTTGAGTAACAGATTGAAAACTCTTGTGAGGTTTGCTTTTTCGCTAAGAAAAATTGATAGGAGTCTTTCATCCTTTCAGCCTCACTGCCAAAGAGCCACGGATGCTTAGTCTGCCTGTCCCTGATGAAAGCAGCAAATGGTCCAGGAACTTGGACCATTCATGTAAAAATTGAAACTGATAGCAGTCTTCTAGGTGAGCAACAAGGGACCCATCATTTTCACTCTTTCCACCATAAAAAATGCTTCTTAAAACATAAAAAATATATACCCTACCAGAAATCGATTTTAACACAAAATTATCAACTACCTCTAAGCTTATAACACTTGTGCGTGAACTCTGTACTAAGTAAATTTCATCTCCAAGTTAAATGTTAGCATACCATCTAGCACAGAATTTCTAAAACGATGTAAGTAGGTTAGGAGGCAAATTTTGTTTTCAGCAATGACTTAAACATTTATATTTTTCTTTAAAATAAAAATTTTAATGCTTTGGAAATTTAAGTCTAAGGTTTTCAAATATTTGTCACTAGAGATAAAATGTAAAAGTGAAAGGAGAAAAAAGCAAGCACTAATCTGAGAGTTGGAGTATTAAACCTACAAAGACAGTTAAAAAAACAGTGCCACATTGAGAGTGACTTTTCTATGGAAATGGGCTGATATGGATTAATAATTTTGATAACTTTTACTTTGCTTGTGATTTTTTTATATCCTGAGAAAATTGTTAGAGGGAATCTACTGAGCTCTTAGTTCCCACTTCTCCCCAGTCACACATTCCATCCCATTCCCTTATGCCAGCCTTTGAGGTCCAATGGTTGCATGATGTAGTCAAGTAGGGAGCCGATGTACTGGGACCTGATCATTTATTCCTTTTTTTTTTTGTTTGATTTGTTTAAAGCAGTGTCAGCTCATTAAGGACATGAGAGTAGAAGCATGACAGGATGAGAAGTGGGATCTGCACTGGCTGCCCCATTTTATGCACTGGAAATAAGATGGGTAAGGGAAAGAAGTGAAAAGCTAATGAAACTCAGAATAAAATTTCACAACTGGCTTTTTCTCAGCTGCACCTCTGCACAGTTGTCTGTTCTTAAAATTGAATGATTAGGACTGTCCAAAGAGGCAGGTTTATCTTGATGTAAATCATGCTTATAAAACTTCCTCTTCCATGTCTATGATTTTTGTTACCTTGTATGCCTGAATGTCACTGTGGGAGAAAAAAATCAGGAGTAATGTCTACAAGCTACTTTTGCCTTATCTTTCCTAAACAATGCATGTCTAAAATCAACGGTGATGTGCAAGGTAACACAAGTAGTCAAAAGGCAGCCCATGCTGCCAACATTAACATACTGAAGAGCCATAATTTGAAATTTTTTTATGTCTTCCAAAAGTGTTCCCCTGAAGAAGGTTAAGCATAATAGTGTTATGCATCTCATTCTTATGAAAAATTAAAAATTCCAATGGGTTTTCAGCTGAAAGGAGTCTCTGCTACACAGCCTGACTTTTTTTAATTACTGAATAAGTAAGCATACTTACATAGAATTCACAAAGGCCTCCTTGAGCTTTCTTTACCTATCAAAAAGCTAGAAGCAACATGCACAAAAGAACTAAGCTAGTTACCACCCAGAGACTCAGGAAAAAAAAAAAAAAAGGGGTTTGTCTTGAGTTCTTATTCTTGGGGTTTCTCACTTATATCAATCCTACTGTTGAAATTTGCCCTATAGGGAAAGCAATCTCCAAGCTAATGTATATGCAAAGCATTCTAACTCCATTTTTGAGGATTTCAGAGGGACTTCAGAAGCATTTAGCTTTGGGCTATCCCTCCATTGGGAAGAGAACCCTGCCCAAAGAGAAGCTTTACAGTAATTATCATCATCCTGGATTTTACAAACAATGCACATGATAATGAAGAATGCTTTAAAATATCACCCTAATCATTATTAATTCCTCTGGTATTTATGGTAATAATGGTAATTGTGATGAACTCATTTTGCATTAATGTGAGTGCTTCTGGAACTCCACATTAATTTGTAACATTATATTGAAGTGTTATTCAAGAAGGATATTACACCATTTGTTTTTAAAATGTTTGCAAACTCTTTAAAATCAAAGACCTCCTGAAAAAGCACTTTTTTTGCAACTGAAGAAATTGTTTTTGTTTGGTTCGACCCATATTTTCTGCTAAGATTTAACAGTGATGAAAACTGACAAGGTTGAAGGGAAGAAGCTGAGGCTCATGTCACAGGGAATACATACAGAGAGAGAAGAAAAATCTACTTTTCAAAGGCATTTGCTTAAATTATTTTTGCTTTCATTTTACACCTAGTGACAACTGCCAGATTTATGCCACTGGAAATTAAAAATTATAAGTATATTCAGTATATAAAGTACGCCGGCTTCTGCTAATGTTGACTGTATCTGATTGAAAGGTTGAATTTATAATGAGACTTGGCTGATTCAGTTTGCATATCTGTTCCAGTGTACCATCATGACTGCAGTATCTTTACTAATGATTGGAGTGTTACAGATGTCTTAGTCCACTATGTTCACAGTATGTCAATTTTTCTTAAATTAATAATTTAAACTGTAATCCTTCAAACTCTTGAAGTTAGCTACCTATGGGGTTTATTTTTCCACTCAAACTGCCTGTTGCACTTAGGCCTGAGCATCTTCTGCATGGGTGAGAGGCCAAATCTAAAGTAGATATGTGGTTTGTTCTTTATTTTTCAAAGCGTCTTTCAAAATCTTAGCAGGTGTTAAGATTTACTTTTCACACACCATCAGCACAGGACTATTGCTCCATATTATTTCCCCTGGCAGCAAGGCTGATATAAGTAGCCTCTGAATCCTGCCCCCTCCTTCTCCCTTAATATCTGCATGGCAAATTCATATTATTTAAAGCACCTCCTTTATTTTTGCAGTGTTATTGTCAGTGCAGCTGACGGGAATTCACAAGGGGTGGAAATCTTTGGCAAGGGAAGAATAATGTGCTTAAGTCAACTTTGCTTCTCAGGGAAAATGGAAGGACTAGTCTCAGGTTTCTGTATCAGTAAAATTCACCGAGGGCTTAAACTAAATGTCACTTAAGTAGTGCATAGGCTGCTGTTCACAGGTGTTTGTGCCCTGCCAAGGAAAAACTGGTAAGAATTCATTCAGATTCAATAAAAATGTCAGTACTTTCAATACCTTTTCATTTTCACATTTTATAAACACTGGAGTTTGTGAACTTTTTATGCTAAAACACACATGAAAATCAATGAGCAAAGTCAAATGAGCTTTGTTAAGCCCAAACTCTGTTATTCTAGACAGGACACAGCTGGAAATCCTTTGAGCTTTGCTGGCTAGTCCTCTGGAATAAAGAATGTGTAACCCCTTCACTCTCACAGATATTGCTATGTGCCTATGATTCCTGGTTACTAGCTTCTCTCCTCTGAGCAACGAGCAAACAGGCAGATCCAATTGCAGCTTAGATACTGCTAGCATCACACTGCTGCAAAAGATGTATTTATGCTCCCTTTTTTCCCAAACCTTTCTTCATGCACTGCTTACTTCATCACTGGCAGCTGAGGATATCTGTTGCATTAATGGAATTGTGTAAGGAAGGTTAAAAAAAAAAAAAAAAAAGTGAGAGAGAGAGGGAAGATTTCTTGTGAAAAGATAGATTCCTTCATATCTTTCATATGCTCAGTGGTGCTAGAATGTTTCCCTGTAAAGGAAACCTTTGCTTTGACCCGTACGTGTATACTTCAAAAAAAGACAAAAGCAAAAAAACAACAAAAAAGTCTTTAACCTGAGTTAGACAGCTGTCCAGAAACAGGCATACAAAAATACCCTCACAAAAGTGAAAGTGAGCAAAAGATAGTAGGCATTTATCTAAGGACAGCTCTTCTGTATCTTCCATTTTCCTACATGTTTATATGTCCATCTCTACAGCAAAAGTTGCAGGAGGAAAGGAAACTTTCCATACAGGGTTGGATAAAAGTAGTTTGTAATCTCTGATGTTGTTGATCATGACATCTGACAAAATGGCAAAAGACTACATTTTATAGAAACTGAACACATATTTAGTTGTTCATTTTTTTGATACTTGAAAGAAATCAAAAGATTCCTGCTCTTGATATCCTCAGCATAGGAGGATATTTTCCAAAATGCCAAGTGAATTTTCCTGAATAAATGCATTCAACTAAAATGAGTTGAGAATGTATTTTTAATACCTTTAAAAATTTTATCTATTTTATAAAGTTAAATATATGGGTGTGTAAAACTGTTTTCTTTCATACAAATAAATGTAAAACCCATGGCAAGAAAATTTCCAAAGGAGCGAACAAAACTGACTGTAAAAGCAGAAAATTGTATATAAATAAAAGAAAGCTCAAAACCTCAATTAATAAAGGTAGCAGGTTTTTTAGAATTTTATAAATTTGTAATTTTTCTACAAATATATGAGCTTACTCTAACACATAGTAAAAGAAAAATATCTCTATATCAAATTCTAATGCAAAGAAACATTGAATATACAGTGAGAAAAGAAGTTAGCACCTAAACATGTAAGACAAAAAATAATAATTGCTAATATTTTGGTACATTCTCTGTCTTATAATCTAGCTTTCTAAAGTGAATATGATTGCTGCTTGTTGCAAAAGATGGTTTCTTTCCCACAGCACTAGATTTTTGATTCCCATATTCCTTTCACGCTTCCTCATCACTGTTTTGGTTGGTGTTATCTCTGTATTAACTCCCTTTCCATCAGTTTTTTATTCTTAGTGTTGTTTGATAAGCTTTACATTTCGGCATCTTTTGCATTTGTATTGCCATTTTTTGTTTGTAAACAAAATGGATTTTACAGTACCTTGCATTTTAATTTAAAATACCATGAGAGCCTATCAAACTTTAAAAATTTGCTTTGAAAGTATGTTGAAATTAGCATTTGTATTTACCACTTCACTGTGCTGGTAATAATCAGTGGAACGAGATGTTAAACCACAGAAATTCATCTTTTATGGCTCGATAATCCCATCAAGAGGGAACAAGAATAGGCCGTTCTCGTCTTTAATAGACTTTGAGATGCGTCTGTCTGACAATGGATGTCAAACAACATCAGTCATATTAAAAAATATTTATATTGTCATGATTTAATTACTTGAAATGAGATTTATAAAGACCAAAAACTTACATATTGGTTTTGCTCAGTAAATGTACAGCTTTTTACTCAAAGGGTTGCATAGAAATACGATTTAAATATAAGAAATATAAATTTGTACTCATTGGTTTCATTAAATCATATTAATGCTATAACCATAAGATTAGAAGAAAAATAGTAGAGAAAATCCCATAAAAAAAGTAATGAAATAGTGCAAATAGGCTAAAATTATTTACATTTTTCTAAGCCAAAGCACAGGGGGAGGGTTTAGGGCCATATAACTATAATGAATGGACTTCCCAAAACTTCACATTGTGTCATTGACTGTTTTTTGTCTCCATGTGACGAATTTTCATCTCAGAATTGCAATCTTTCAAATTAAAGTTAGCGTTTTGCTCCAGCATCTTTAGAACAATTGTACCTCTGCATATTGATTACTGCTCTAGATCCCATCTCTGAGATGAGTACTTGATATAGTGCCATCAGTGAAGTCAAGAGGTCAGAAGTGCATCTTCTATGGTATTTTTCAATTAAAAAAATTAGACAATGAAATTAAAAGGCAAATGACAGGGACAGAGGGTATAAACAAGACTTTTACACAAACAGAAAATAGGGGAGTGAAACTTGCATGAGGAGGTATTGACTAGCCCCACTCAGCTCCTTACTGAAATCTGTCACCACACCAGACTGAGTTACAGATGAGATTAAATTCTTCAAGATGATCTGCCCATGGTACCTCTTGATTCAAGAACATAATGAGTCATTTTTCATATACGACTCTAAACTCAGTACCTGGCTTGGGATCCTAGCAGTGTATGCAGGTAAAAAGAATTATATAGGAACATAGCAAAAAATTTGGCATTGAAGTTCAGAACCTCCCAAACCTGGGCTTTGAGGTGGCAATTTTCAGGTAAGGAGAGGGAAAAGGGATCCCTTTCTCAGAAAGGCCCTAGCCCACATGGTAATCACCCACATGTGTAGCAATGTGGTTTTTTAGGATTCCATGTGGCTTTTCCTTTGTTCCCCTGCTCTGTATGTTATTGGCTGTTTTTGAAATATGCACCCTGCTTTACCCAAAATCTATTGGTGTGTTCCCCTGCCTGTCTTGCCTTCAGACCTCCCGGGATAGGCTCCGGGGGAGCCAATTCTGCCCCCTTCTCTTCCCTTATAAGCCAATGCCTGCGTCAGCTGATGGTCTCCATCTTCGAGCTGCCAGCCCCTCTGACCTTCCCCTGCTTTCCTTCTCCTCTTCCCTTCCCTGCAACCCCCACCTAAGGACCCCAAATAAACTTCCCTGGCAGAACGGAGATGGAGTCCAGTTCGTTCTTTCGTCTTACTGCATTTCCTGCTGAATTTCTGTGGCCAGAGACCCACGCCACGCTGAGCGCACCCCAGGGGCCGCCCGACCCGGACGTGGTGGAGATACGTGCCCCAGGGACCTCGTTTTGTGAGGCCGCTGCCTCCTGCCGTCCTCCCGCAGAGAGAAACATCACACATGGTTAGCTGTGTACCCACCCACAACTTCAGCAACTCTACCAGCTGTTGAGGAGCTGGCAGTGAATATCCCTGGGGATCAAGGACAAGGAGGGATCATCTGAAGATTTGTCCATGTCCCAGCTGCAACAGAGAACACAGTGGCAGCACAGGGTTGTTTAGCAGTAGGTCTGCTTCTGTTTTTCTACCCTTTCCCCTTCCTCATATACCCTGCTCCCAGCCATCTTATGGCAGGTCAGCAGAGCATGTTAAGTGATCCTACAAATCCAGTTTGTCTGATAAATTCCTTTGCAAACCTGTTACAACAGATAACTATGTTAGATATGAGCCCTTTCATGCAAAGGTCTCCTTGATTACACACATCTTAAATATTTGTTATAAAATATAAGCAAATATTACATCTGATGCCAAGTTCTTTGTGACATTTCATTGCTGGTGTCCAAGAGAGATGCTGCTTTAGTTGAAATCAAAAGGAGGTATACTAATACCTGTCGTTTACTTGAAAAATAAAAAGAAAACCAGCATTTTTGTCTAAAACAAACAGATCCAGCTTGGATGTTTTCAGATTTTTTTTATTTTTTTGTCTCTGAAAGGCAAGGAAACACAGTATGTAAAAACCAACAGCAGCTTCCTTGGAGACTTTGCTACCTTTCTGGTAAAAAAGACAGAATATTTTTTAAATAGAATAATTCATCACTTTGTAAGGACCAGTCAACAATACAGAATAGTGATTATGCCAGTGGGAAACTATTTGAGAGTAAATGTCAAAGCCAAAGTATGAAAGTAGGAAATACACATTTTAGAGGAGAATCTACATAAAATTTTTTAATATAAGTGACCAGCCAAGAACTCAGTGTTGGGGGCTATTTTTAATACTGAATTCATGACTCTAAAAGATATCTTCTCTTATATATTTTGATTATGTTAAAATACAGTGCATGTAAGAAGGATTTTCTTGAAAACATGAATAACTACATATGCCATATCAGATGCCAAGGTTACACCTGACATATGAGATTGTTTAATACCACTGAGATGGATGCACAATCAGCTAAAGGACTTTTTAAAAATTGGTAGTAATTTGTTTGATAACTTGCCTGAGCTCCCTAAGAAAGATTAATCTGTTTAAAGGGAAGTATCAATTTCCTTCTTCCCAGAAAATTAGATCCTTTTCAAAAAAACTAATTTAGGAGAACACAATTATTTCTCAACTAAAATAATTACATTATAAAACTATTTTTGTTTATGAGCTTTTTAAATTCGCTAATACTTATGTATAAGGATATTTTTAAGAAAAAAAAGCTATATTTTCCCAAATAAAAAAACTATTTAAGGTCACAACTACCGCCTTAGTACAGAAACAAATCAAAGTCAACTATTTACATGAGAAGCCACAGCTTCTACTAGTATCAACTATCTTCCTAACTAAAGCAGTACTTTAAAATTGAAAAGTTTTTGTGCTTTTTGGTTTCTTTTGAAAGTTACTATTTCTTTATTCTAGGATTTTTTTTGCTGTAACTTACTGCACTTGGCTGTTACTGTCAAGGGACCTGGCTATCCTATAGAAAAAAACTGCATACCTTGTGGGCTTTTCCATGCATCAATATTCTATTGGCTCAGAAATTAAACATGACACCGAATTTTTGTTTTTTCTGCAAGTCCTTTGCCTTCATTGACCAATGTAAATGTGACTAGTAAATAAATTCATTGGAAATTTATTTCTTAGGGCCCACAGCCATGTGGGTTTGAGTCATATGAAATGCTAACATTTCTAATAAAACATAAGTGGAAAACATTTGTTGTATTCAATTTAGCATTTTGGAGTGTGTTGCAACTGCTGATAGTGGTTTAAATTGACTTCCAGCTAATGACATTAGAAAACTACTTAATTCTGATTACAAAATGAGAGACTTTACAGTCTAATGAATTTTTAATAAAGCTTCTGTGTATCATTGTATGGGCCTGCTCCTTAGCGCATGAGATGGAGATAACAGTCCTCATATTTCGTTTCCCCATTTCAGGAAAATGATAATAAATCATCTGAATATTTGCAATTCCACCTTACTCTCCTAATTATAATCTCTCTTATAGATGCAGGATGAAATTCTTTCCTTAGTTAGACCTCTACATTTGAAAAATTGATGCTTACAGCTTGATTTGTTCTTCAGAAAAAAAAAAGTGGTTATTTCTTAAACCACACATACAAAATTCCACAAAGTTCCAATCATGCAGAGTGCACTCAGATATCTCAACATTATCTGCCTTAAAGACAGGTATGTAATTTGTTTTAGTTGACTCAATTACGTGCATTATCAAAAAAAAAAAAAAAAAAGAGATAAAATATTGCAAAGTGTCCTAAAAGAGGCAGTATGCCTTCTTATTATCCAAACGGGAGTTCAGCCAAATATGTGATCAGTGATTAGTGTTGCTCAGCTTGAACCTGAAATTGGTGAGCCTGCTGCACTTCATAGCAAAAGAAAGAGAGAATATATTTTAATACAGGACTGATAGATTTGATGAAAGTTTGGAACATTTCATTGAATGTTAGTGGTTCACATTTGTAATAGAAATATCAAACTTCTACACAGGAGACAATCTTATAAATACACTTTGTGAACAAAAGATCTGAATTAAATGTGAACCTGCCAATCAGAACTAATGTGGAAAATCAAGCACTAGTAACCTAGTAAGAATAAGCAATAAAATGGTTATATATTGTGCAATCTGGAGAGATTTTTCCTCCACTTGGAAAAATTATTTCATGTATTTTGATGGAAGTCTATGGCTTTTAATGTCCAGTTTGTGATGAACTTAGTACCCAGGCTTGTCTTTCGAATTCATTCTGTAGATATTCCTTTAGACATCCTGGACTGAGAGGTCAAGTATAAAGTATTTCTTGTGAAAGATATCCTTCAAGCTGTGTATGGGTGTTTCTATTGTTTATTGATTATATGATTTTATTGTTGTACAATCTTCTTTGATGGAGTCAATCCACTTAGTTTCTAAAAAAAGCTTTTAATTAACTGGATATGATAGATTGTATGTATGTAGGATCATGAACTTTCATCCTCCAGCTTCTTCAAGGTAGTTGGTGACCCTCAACAAGATTTTTTTTTTCTTCTAATGAGCTTAACAATAGTGGAACTGGGATATTATAGGCTATAGTTGATAAAATTATTTTCCATGCAGGTTTCAGTGCACCATAGCAATCAGGTCCTTGTAGTCTTGAATTTAAGAGGAGAAATTTATGCTGTAAAAACAAGCAATCTACTGTATCACTCGAATTTGTTTTGAGGTGTAGCCTGCTATAAAGACTGGTATTAGATTGTGACAGTGAAAACTTAACAGAAAAGGATAATTCAAAATTTAGGAGACATTCTTTATTTACTGTTAAAAGCATCAGAAATTTCAGGAACATAGAACTTTGGTATCTGAGATGTGGTAATCTAAAGACAACAGTTTTGATCTTTGGTGTTTAAGACCATGATAGCATAAGCTTTCTTGATTTCTGTCATATAAAGTTGTACCCCTGAAATTTTAATCTTCTTACTTGCATTCAGAAACTGCATGCAAATTGCAATAAGTCATATCTATTTTATAACTAAGGTCCAGATTATTTCCTGGAGTGTCACCCATTTTTCCTTTTAATGTGCCTCCAGAAAAAAAAAAAAAAGTTATGTGGTGCTTATGGTGACTGTGTGCACTAAATGCAGTATTTTAATGGATGTTGCTACAGTGTGAGAAATTTTTTTAAACAAAATTTATACTTTCAGATTAAAGCTAATGGCTAGTTGTGCACTCAGCATATGGTTTTCACAAAGTGCTGACAAAACTCTCCTCCCACTAAAGGAAATAGGAGTGTTTCTGCAGAGTTCAGCAGAAGCACACTAAGACAAAGAAGAGGACTACAGCAGTAACTAAGGTGCTATCCTTCTTAACAGATGAGACACAGTGATATGACAAAGAAAATCCATTCTGCAGAATTACTGTACAAATTAGGCTTGTGCTTAGGGCTTAGAAAAATAATGCTCTCAGCGGGTGATTTAGCACAGGTGAAGTCAAGGTGGTGATACAAGCACGGCTGAATTCTCTCTGCATGAAAGCCATGAACACAGTCCAAGTTTCTTACTCACCTGACAGCTGCTCCATGTCGTAGAACAGTGATGTCATTTTCTTCCTCTTGTAGCTGTAAGTAAAAATTAGAATACCAGCAAAAACAAGTGCTATTACTGCTGCCAGTATGGTTGTAAGGCTTGTCAGAAAAGAGGAGAGCAAGTAAAACTGCGTGTAGGCATCAAAGTCTATACCAGAATTCCACAATATACACTGAGAAATGGTTGTATAGAAATACAGGCTTACAAGAAGTGCACTGCTTTAGTGTAAAAAGTCTATTTGCTCTTCTGTACCCCTTGAAAATCAGAAAACAATTTAGTAATTCTACACCCAGAGCTCCTGTCCTTTTATCTGGCTCTTCTAGAAATCTATGCAGCCACTCAGGCAGTACTAAACCAAAAAAAAGCATGGTCATCTATAAGAACTGCCTGAACAAGGTGGACAAGGAGCTCTTGAGAAGTCAGTCTGTGGTCCATGCTCACTGTGGTCAGTTGCACTTCTTGTCCTTTTTCCTAAAGAAATTAGTGCTGCTGCTTCTCCTTTTTGCCCTCCTTCCTTTCCTCTTCCTTCATCCTGAGTCAAACCTCCCTTCTGTTGGCAGCTACTGTTCCTTTCTTCCTTAATGTTAAGAGTCGCCTTTTTTACTACAAGTGAACAGCAAAAACCCCATGTATTTCTCAGGGTCTGTGTTCCCTTTATAATATAATCTACTATTAATAATACATGGAGGGCTTATTTAAAATATCAACTCATCTACTGGAAAAAGAAAACAGCAGCTTCAAACTGTTCCCCAGCTGAAACTAGGAATTTAACTACAGCAATAAACTGTATGAAAATAATTCTCACAAGTCAAAGGGGTTATTCACAAGGCAGAGGCTAATCAGGCCTCAGTACCAAAACAGAGACACTAATTGCCTGATTTTCAGTGTCACTGGACACCTGCACCTCCTACTGAAGTGCACATTGTGGGCAGAGGAACAGGATAATAAGAATGTATGGGGTAGTTTTCTGTTATTTTGTAGATTGCAAAGAGAAATGTACAAGAGCAGATAACAGTACCAGAAATAGTTTATCCCCAGTGTACTCTGAGTTTGCCATTTTAATTCCTGTTTGTAAAAGTGGTCAAAATTTGTAATGTTTAATGTTCAATAGTCATTATTGGTACAGAGGGTTCAGCAAAACAATGTTGAAATTAAAGCTAGAACCAATGTAATGTGAGCTTTAAGTCATATATAAGAAAATGACAAATAACCCAGCTCAGATTTTGAGAATGTTGTGCGATAAGCTGCATAAAAATTTCCATGGAAACACAGACAGTTGGCCTTTTAACAAAAAATCTGTATGTTGAAATATCAACATGTCTTTTTTTTAAATGGACAAATGAATGAAGATTATGTTCAGTTTGTGTACAATAAAATAGAATTGCCCTGGATTCCACAAACAAATTGTTTGCTGCAAATAATTCATTGATGTTTCCTTCTGTACCATAAAACTCTAATAATTTTCCAGTCACTTCAATAAAGCAATAGTTCCATTTTTTTTTCATTTTCATGCCTTTTTGCAGTGATAGTTATTAAAATATTGTTTTATTTTAATTAAAAACTGGTTTGTAAAATGTTTTTATTACTCATGCAGCAAAGTTTGGTTTAGCTGGTTGGACACCTTTAAATATAAATATGTTTCAAGGCAAATGAAAAGCAACATTCAGTCCAATTGCAGTAAACAATTTTAATGTTTAAAGAAATTGTGAACCACAATACTGAATTACACTGTATTAATCTACAGATACCTCAATGATGCCAAAAGTAAGGTGCTGGAGGATACATAAAGAAAAAAAATCCAATTTCCAGACATTAAGAACCTCAACTACTTTTTAAACACTCCCACCTGCCTCCGGGTTTGTGACAATATATTTGTGCCCTATCTGGATGTGCTAAATTTTGCTGGATCTACTTAAACAATTTTCTTTTGCTAATGCTAATTTTAAGGAAGGGAAAAACACTTTGATCCAGTATTTATTATTATTAAGCAGTGTTTGAAATCCTGGAAAAGGAAGAGAAGGGAAAAGAAGGGAACGGAAAAGGGAATGGGGAAGAGGAAAGGGGGAAGGCTGAAGAAAAACAAGAAAAGAGATAGTAAAAGTAATTTTACATTCCAATACCATCTAAATACTGGTCGTAGTCCGCTACCTGCAGAATCATTTTACAATTTCATCCAAGACTATATCTGAACAGATATGTTAACAGAATACTTTTTTTATATTCCTCCATTTAAAAACCATACCTAATTCAGACACCCTGACATTCTGTCAGTTCTACATGCCTGCTAGCACAGAAAATTTCCAAACAGGGAAAGAAACAAAAGGTATAGCAAGAGAGAGCTATACCTAATTCATGCATTCTATGAGTGAATTTATAATATTTTTCCAAAATATTGTAAAATCACATATATCACATTTTCAATAAAAATGCTGCCTCTTTTCCCGCACAGATAGCTGTGAATGCATCAGAATTGAACATTGTCTGGCTTTGTCCCTTCTGTGCTGCAGAATTTACTGGAAATTCTCTACATGCTTTTTGCAGCTTCTCTCATCCAAGGGCATAAGCTGGCTACAGAGAAATTATACAATCCTATACACAAGAATCCTTCTCAGTCTGTTTATTTACTTCTGGAATTGGGATGATTTTTGAAGCAGAGGCTATGAATCTGGTTAGAAAGAATTTGAATAAAACACAGATGTCTGTTGAAAGACAAACGTATGAAACAACTTTCTGTATAGATGACCTAAAGGCAACATGCTCCTGAATAAAGTACTTAGGTGTAAAAACATACATTGCTTACTATTTTCCACGTGCAGAGGATATAATTTTGAAAGAAATGAGGTTTTGCATGGTGCAAACTGTACTACTGTTGCTCCTAATTCAAAATTTTTTGCTAATTCAAACTTAGCATTTTAGGGCTAAAACTTCTTTGGAATGGTGCCTAATAGCTTTTATTTTCAACAAAAAGATCAGGATATATTAGGAAGCCAAGAAAAACATCTTGTAGTATTAGCATCATAAATAATGAACAAAAAGACTTAAAGGTAATGAAGTTATCATTTGTGGGTTTGGTGGGTTTTATTTTTTTAAATGCCTGAAAATTTAGTTGGCTGTAAAGCAGAAAAATTCATTTTGGGAACAAACAATATTATCAATTTCAGCCTAGTTACAGCCCTGAAGTGGACAGATGTAACAGTTTCTTAGGCAAGTAAGCTCAGTAACTCAAAGGTTTGTTTAAACATGTAGTGCTCATGTGAGTGATAAGCTGTAGGATAGAACTTTCTTGTCTTTGTTAGAAATATAGAGTTTGGTGTGTTGCAAAAATATTTTCATTTGGGAACAAAACCAGGTTTTCAGAATGTTGCTTCCCACTTAAAAATTGGGGGGTTTTGTATTGAAATACAGAACAAAAGCTTTATGTCTTTTTAGGAAACATCATTGCTTTGAATGTTTGGGGGGTTTTCAGGTGAAACAGAACAAATGGTTATTTCTCCAGCTAAATTCACAATCTTCTGCTATTATTTTCTTTCAAGCTAATTTTTAATTTAATTTTATCACACATGATTAATACACAGCAAGGATTAATTGCTTAATCTCTTTTGAAGAGAACATATTAGAAGTTGACTGAAGCCATCTAGAACTGGCTTTATGAGTTAATTGTAGGAGAGACCACTCTAAGGGTTCCAGAGGGACTATTTGGGTTTTGTCTGCTAATAGTGCTGTTATTGTTCTGTGGATCCTACTCTTTGAGGGAATGTGAAAATGAAGCTGAGGGCATCTTAGCCTTGATCATTTTTTCTCTTTCCCATCTACATCCCTGGACAGAGTTCAAAATAAATAATCTACATTTGAAATTACCCCAAAATACTTTCCTCTCTGCACCTCAGGCTAGAAGGAAAATCTCTTTCTAATACCTGCCCTTGGGGAGATTTCTGCCATTATTTGTTGCAGCATAAGGGCCCTTCTAGTAGGCCGAGTTCGGAGAGGCGGGTGACTACTGCCCAAAGGCAGTGCCAGAGAGGTGAAATCCAATGGCTCCGAGCTATAACCGAGAACCAGCTCCCAGGCAAAGAGAGGCGTAGTCCGTTTTGCCGAAGCAGGAGAAACTTTATTGAGGACGAAGTTGAGCGGGGTAGGAGGGAACCTGGCAAAATGGCCCCGAACCTCTCGGGACAGGGCTTTTTAACGGGCGCAGGAAGGGGAGGGCAGAAGCAGGGAGAGCCAATGGGGAGATCAGGATACGGGATTGACAGGAGTGTGGTACAATCAGGACTTACGAGGGGAGGGCTGACACCAATCATCAACCAATCAGAGGACAGCGAGCAACCGAACAAAGAGGAACCTTCCAGAACTAATACCATAACGGGCGACAGAGGGGAGGGGACAGGGCCCGTCTCCACGCCCAAGGCAGGACCATCAAGCTGCAGGCCTGGGGGTGGTCAATCCCATGATGGTATCTCCCGTGGGCCTGCAGGGCTGGGCTGATCCATGCAGGCCAGGGCCACCGTCACAATTATTTTAAAAAGTCAAGAAATACTATGTTATGTTACATCATCACAGCATGTAGTATGTATTAATTGTTTTATTTCTTAAGAAACTTCAGCATAGAGGTGCCATTGAGTCAGGCTAATTTAAAAAAAAAAAACAAACCAAAACAAACAACACAAAAAAAAACCCCAACTCCCCCCCCAAAAAAAACCCAAAAAAACCCCCAAAAAACCCAAGCATGTAAACCCAAGCAAGTAAAATGCCCTTTTACTACTTTGGTTATTTGGTTTGTGATGTAAGCAGCCAGATTCTTCAAGATGGTTAAGGACTTCTGTATCCAAGTGTTTTGTTTGGCCCTTCAATAAGTGAGAACATAAATGCTGAGAAAAAATATATTATTAACTAGTCATTGTATTCACATAAGAGGGGCAGTGCACTCAGTTAAAGTTTAAATTTAGTTTTTTAAAATTCAGCTTGAGGAAAAATTGAGACATATTGGCTGTGACTTCCCAGTAAACTTATTGAGAACTTTGCCTTCAATATCAAGGAAGGCAAAATGTCACTGATTTCTCATAGGACAACATCTATAGGTCTGTGTGCAAAATGCCATGAGATGTAGACCTTTTTAGGAGCAGGGTAGACTGGCTGTGAGATTGCCACTATTTTTCTGTTATAAAGATCAAACTGAAATTTGGAAAAATTCCTTTAGATTTTATCAGTTATTAATGTGGTATACTGTCTCTCTTCATCCATACTGCAGACAGAATTAAGATTGTTTTGTAATAGCTTCAGTCTTTAAAATAAGTTTGAATGTCAAAGTCAGCTGATACATTTTTTTCACTGAAGTTGATGCAAATTATTACTTTTCCCAGCACAAAATACATTACAAGTAACTCTAGTCTCTAGGCAAATATTTCTTATATATCAGAAACAGACAATTTCCTGAAGAAATTTCCCTTAATTTTTGTAAGACAATATGTGCTGTACCCTCAACCTAACCTCTTCTTTTCAGTTTGGATTTGTCAGAAAGAATTATTGACATTCTTGGAGACAGGCAATATTCACAGAATATACAGTAGTGTTTACTTTAAAAAATGAGACTGTTCAATCAAAGAAGGTAGACAGCTAGGACTTTCATCTAAGCCAAAGTCATCTCAATGGGAACTTTCCTGCCGTGCAATGCTCCATATTCTAAATTGTTACCATGCTGTGCCTGTCTTCTTATTTTTAGGTAACAGATGCAGCTCATTGCTTGGAATACAATTTACAGATTTCTATAATAGAGGTATGAATTATTAATCTGCCTTTCAGTTGTAACTTTTTGTGTATTGTAGCTTAGTAAATAATGATAAGCAAGAAATCAACAAGAACACTATGGTATGTTTCCTAAAATCAATCAGGTACAAGAACAGAGTTAGCAGGGACAATGCCTAGACAGGGTGTAGGCTTAGTGACCACTGCGAATATATTTATTTGCTGCATCTTAGGAGCAAAATATTTTGCTGGAAAAAAATTTAGTCTGAAAACCTTCAATATATCTAGAAGATTCCACATAATTCAAGCAGCATATAGTGCAATACTTATGTAGGTGTTTGTTGGTCTCTTCAACCTGGAGGAGACTGAGGGGAGACCTCACTGCAGTTACAAATTCCTTGTGAGGGGAAGAGGAGGGGCATTGATCTCTCCTCTCTGGTGACCAGTGACAGGACCCAGAGAATGGCCTGAAGTTGTGTCAGGGGAGGTTTAGGTTGGATATCAGGAAAAGGTTCTTCACCCAGAGGGTGGCTGGGCACTGGAACAGCTCCCCCGGGAAGTGGTCACAGCAGCACCAAGCCTGGTAGAGTTCAGTGAGCTTTTGGACAATGCTCTCAGGCACTGGGTGTGACTCTTGGGGATGATCTTGTGCAGGGCCAGGTGCTGGACTTCAGTGATCCTTGTGTGTCCCTTCCAACTGAGCTTATTCTGTGATTCAGTGATTAAAAAAAAAAAGTGAAATTTTGTCCTTTTGGCACCAGAGGTTATTTACAAAAACAAGGAGATGAAAGAAACAAAGACTTCTCAGTGATTTTCTCTCAGCATCTTAAGCCTCACTATTAAATAATCAGTTGAATGTATTTTGTATCTAAAATAATGTTAGCTAATATAGTTTAAGGCTACTATTTTCCTTCTATTCCATAGCACTTAAGAATCCAGAATTCACCATGGTGTTATTTCGTCATTTGAAATGTGGTTCCTATTTCCATTTAATCTACTCCATTTTCTGTAATGGGTAAGGTCAAAATAACAACGAAAAAGTTTCATTGACTGTACTATGAATGAAAGCAAAGTAATTGGCCCACTATTTCAGCCATTGAGCAGATAATCAGTATTTTTTATATTTTATAGGATTCTTTAGTATCCTTTAATAATCTCTTGGCACATGGCAACATTGTAATTTTGTCGTATTTTTATAGGCTATGATATTAATATAGGCTGATGAGTCATCCAACTTTTGTGCAATTAAATGAGCACACCCTATCTCTGAAGTATGGTTCTCTAACTTTAGTAGACAGCATTTTCATAGAGGTCATGGTCATAATTTTAAAACATTGATCATTGAACTAAATTTAACTCATGACCCATGAAGTTATTTTTACTTCTGCTGTATGCCTAACACCATATGGGAATCAAAATCATTACTAAATTAGCAAAATGAAAATCAGTACATTCAACTGAGTCTTACTATAGCCAGACTTTCAATAATTATGGAAAAAAGTCATAAACACAAAATTTCTATATCAACAGGACAAATGTAATCATGGTAACAAGATATCATGACAGAACTATATACAACTATCTGTTTATAAATTAAGGCTTATGAAATAACGCATATAAAACACTAAGTAAAGTGGCACTACAGACCTTGAAACCTTGTCTGTCTTTTTGCTAGTCTTATACTACTAGTAATATTAACAAAAAAAAAAAACAACCAACCAAACAGGGAAAAAAAAAATAATAACATTTTTTTAATGACCCTGAAAGTATCTGATATTTAGAGAACTTCGGCTCATATGTATCCCCATAGCAAATAAATACTTATTCTTAGATTTCTGTCTTCAGGCAAGGGCCTTTCAAAGCTGTTTTGCATTTTATTCATTTCACACCAAATGCATCTGGTATTCTTCTCTATTATTTGGGGTTAGAAGTGCTTGAATATTGCTGTAACTTTAGAATTCAGACATGCACGCATGAGTGTGGGTACAAAGTTTGCATACAATCTTCTCAGGATGTGCGTATGAATTTCATGTATTAGAAAGGCTCAGAGCAAGGTATGGATTTTCTGCATGATGCTTCTCTACTTTCTCTTGCAAGCCTTTACCAGCAAATTTTGTACCCTCATTAAGCACTGACAGTAGCAAACTGTGGATATGGAAGGAGCTAACTGAATTTAATAACCATGGAGAAGATACATTGAAAACCTTGAAATCTCTCTCATCCACAGTTGTTTTTTTCTCTTGTCAACATTAGCTTAAGGTTTGCTCTCAGTAGAGGATGATCCAGATTCTTCAACAATTACAGATCCACAAAGATAGCAGCACTCTGCCCTCACTAATATCCTTTGGCAGACTGTGCCACATGCTTTGTCATAAATTGCATTAAGTCTTGGCAGAGCTGCTCATTTCAGCTCTTTGTACCCAGACACTGTCTTTCTATAAAAGTAATCCACAAACACCACAGAATCAGTCACAGAGTCACAGACAGGGTAAGGTTGGAAAGGACCACAGGGAGTCATGCGGTCCAAATTCCCTGCTCAAGCAGGAGCATCCCAGAGCATATTGCACAGGATTGCATCCAGACTGTTCTAGAATATCTCCAGAGAGGGAGATTCTACAACATCTCTGGACAATCTGTTCCAGTGCTCGGTCACCTACACAATAGAGAAGTTCTTCCTCATGTTTGGTTGGAACTTCCTGTGCATCCATTTATGACCACTGCCTTTTGTCCTATTGCTTGGTATCACTGAGCAAAGCCTGGATCCATCCTCTTGGCACCTTCCATTTAGATATTTACAGATATTGATGAGGTCCCCTCACAGTTGTCTCTTCTCAAGTCTGAACAGACTTAAATCTCAGCCTTTCCGTCTAAGAGAGATGCTCCACTTCCTTAACCATCCTCACTGCTCTCCACTGAAACCTCTCCACAAGCTCCATGTCTCTCTTGTCCTGAGGAGCCCAGAACTGGACACAGCACTCCACATGTGCCTCACCAGGGCTGAGTAGAGGGGCAGGATTACCTCCCTCAACCTGCTGGGATGCTCTTCCTAATGAACCCCAGGACACCACTGGCCTTGTTTGCCACAAGGGCACTGCTGGCTCATGGACACCTTGTGTCTAACAGGACCCGCAGATTCCTCTCCTCAGAGCTGATTCCCAGCAGGCTGGCTCCATCCTGTCTGGTGCCTGGGGTTGTTCCTTGCCAGGTGAAGGACTCTGCATTTGTTCTTGTTGAACTTTAGGAGTTCTTCTCTGCCCCTCTCCCCACCCTGTCGAGGTCCCTCTGAAGGGCTGCACAGCACTCTGGGGTATCAGCCACTGCTCCCAGCTGTGTGTCATCAGCAACACAGACTTCCTTCTGATACAGCATCACTTTCACAAACTCATGAAAATACACTAAAAATACAGAAGCATCTTTGGTTTTTTTCTTTTTTTTCTCCTATATCATTGTGTTTCAATGAAGTTTAGTACTTGTCATGAAACACAGGATTTCCTAACCAGATGAAAGAGCCCTAAGACCTTTCTAATCAAGACCTAATAGTTACCTTCAACTCAGAAAATGAGTTCTACAATTTATCTATTGATCTATCAGTATTGAACAAAGAAAAAAATATTTTTCTATAATCATCTCCTTCACTGGAATAATTACGCATAGCCTCATCAAGATTCCTTGAAAGATTTTGTGACTTTGCACAGGGGTGTGACAATAGTAGCTCCCTAACCAGACATTTCATTAATAATACACATGAAATATAAACAAAAATTGCCTTAAAAGCTACACTGAAAAAAGTAAAAAATGATACAGAGAAGCTTCTAATTACTATCATCTTCAGCAGACTGCAGATGAAAACAACAGCAGCCTCTGTTTGTGATGCATAGCTGCTCTGCTCCTTCTCTTTCCTTTGAGAAAACCCTAGCTCTCAGATTGAATATACCAGCCAACCAAGTACCTACCAAATATTGCTTTTTTAGACAAGCTTTTTTCCTTTCTTAATTGTCCACAATATTTCACCTATCAATACCCTGAATTTCCTCAGAGATAAAAAGAAACAATCTAGACAGCATCTTTCCCCTCAGTAAAAATAGTAACCGCACTATGCCATTAAGAAACCAGAGCCCTATTTATTCATTTCACACTTGGTTTCTGGAGGAGACTGGTTTGTTTCTGTCCCTGGAGGAAGTGCCTGGTATGAGGTTTGAAACGTCAGGGATAATTAAGACAAACTGTGCTTTTTTGCCCCAACAAAGGAAATATATCCCTTAAAATAACTCCCTACTGAAATCTCTGAACAAAAGCCAGCCCAGCACTGTTGAGGTAGCTTACAATGCTAAATCAATTGTCAGCATTAGCAAGACTCTGAACTGGAGCATCTTGCCGTTTCACTGCAATCCAGCAGCTACTGTGCTATCAGCAGGTATGAGTACAAATAGGATGCTGAATAGTCAGGTATGAAAGTGTCAGTATGGGGATCAAATAAAAAGACATATAACAAAGATGTTTATGTCTCAGACACTGAAAATATAATTACTGTAAGGTCAAAGTTTAGAGCTCAGAGGCATTCAATAACATTTTTCATTCAACCATTTTAGTGTCAGTAGTCTTTAAGAAGTGTTGGAGTTCATGTTCACTTAAGAATTGTGCAAATTACTGTATTCTGTACAGCTGGTTCCCCACTGCACTGTAAAAACATCTCTAAGAAACACCAAGAAAATTTCTTTGCCAAAGTGAACTGGTGTCAGACCTTGGTTTCATGTCTGCTTATTGAGTTTTAAGACAGGAAGGTAGTAATTTTCTTCATATAGTTGTTTACTAATCCATCCTCAGGACAATGAGTGAGCCCAAACATCTAATTTTTTTGAAAAAAATTTCCATCACACTGGGTTGTTACAGTGACTTTAATTTGTCAGTGTTTGATTTTCCAGCAATAATTCAATAGATCTTGGATTCCAGGTGCTGAAATCTTTTTGGAATTACCAGTGCAATGTTAATCCTCTTGCATTTTCTTAAACCATTATGGCATGTAGTTTACTTTTTTTTTATGTTTTAGTTTCTTTTTAAATAAAATTAACACAGTAAAGAGCTTTTTTGCTCCAGCACCTTTTCCTATGAACTAATGCTACTTAGCCTGAATAAGACATTGATGATAGAGTGTTTTGTAAAAGCAGTTTTTCTGTAATATAACACAATGTTTAATACAATGGAAAACATAGTTTAGAATGCTAGAAAAACAAGTCTGATTTTCAGTTCTTGTAAGATGTATGACAGAATAGCACACAACAAGACCATATAGAGGATGATAAAAACTGTGATTATTACATGAACACTAGAATTTGTTCATAATTTTTAGATCTCTCTCATCGGACCACTTTCATACAAAATGCATGAAAACTGGATGGAAACCTTTGTTAAATTGTTATAATAAAACCATGTTAACATATTTTGTAATGGTGATGGCATAAAGGACTTTAAGAAAGGTATTCACAATGAACTTGGTCTCTGTTGAATGTTTCCTTCCTGCAGCTTTGGTTCCCACTGTGGATGATGAAATTCTCTCTGAGACAGAGAGACTCAGTGGTGTTAGATAGGAACCATGATAGAAACAGCACTGCGCTTAGGGACTAACTGAGAAAAACTGGTAGGAAAATATTGAAAAAAGGTCTAGCCCCTCTTCAGGTTTCTCTTTTCTTTCTTTAAAACACAGGTGTTTTTCCTGAGAAAGCTGACAGTGCTGTCTTTTCTCCACCTTTTTGATTGTGCCATAGGGTTCAGTCTGACTTTTCTAATGTCATTTAGGAAATAAGAAGGTCACGTGAAAGCAAAATTTCTTGAGTTTCATTTTATGCTTTACGAGTCTCATAAATCCCCTGCAACTGAAATACACAGCCTTTGGAGCTGGAACTGGAACAAGGATGCTCTTTCTGAGTGATAAGACACTGATTCTTATCTTATCATGATGAGGTCTTTCCCCTTACCTCCTGAACACAGCAGACAGTTACCAGACGTGAGTATACAAAATTTTGAAAAAACCTAAAAAAAGGCAAGAAAAGAAAATTGGTTATGCAGAAACATGTTTAGGGAAGAAAATCTTTTTTGACATTGTCTTCTTCAGACAAATTCCTGATTCCAAAACACAAGAGCTAGTGAACAGACAGCCAGCATCTTTGGAACAGATATTTAGAAGCAGTAGTTATAAACATTAGCCAGCCTCTACCATGGACTTAAGGACAGAATTGGTTATACTTGACAGAGAAAGGAAAAAAGAGTGGTAAAAGAATGGACTATTTGACACATGACTGTGTTAAGAATGGCCACAGTTCAAGTACTGGTCATGAATATTGCTCTTCAAAGAGCACAGTAGGAGGAAAATAGTGATTCAGAGGGAGAGATGTCCCTGTGGAAAAGCCAGTAATTCTTTGAACTTGTCAGACTTACCTTGCAAGCTCCGCATAGATTCAGATGAAGCAATGAATGCACCAGTGCTTGATGGATATTTCCAGGATAACACTGTTCTCTTTGCCAATGCATATTCTTTAATGTCTTGGCGGCTCACAATAGCTCTTTCTAGCAAGTCCTGCTTCATATATCTCAGTCTCAGAAAATTCTTATGAAAATCTGCCTGCCAAGTTACAAAATGTATTCTCTCTGGTATTATCATAACCTTATAAAACAGACTGTCTATTGGCACTGGAACAATTTATGCAAGCAGAGAACATTGCCCAGAATTTACCCTGTGACAAAAATCTCAATAAAAGTATGTTTTGGATGAAATTATTTATCTCCCACCTGGTAATAAGTAAATAATGAATATATTGCCATTATCTTAAAATCAAATATTGTGAGCACAAGACTTCTGGATTTAAGACTAAACTTGAAAAAATTTATTGTAAGAAAAGTACTGTGACAGTTAAACAATGCTAGCTTGGCCATAATCTTGTTGCAGAATTTTTAAGGGGTTTTTTTTGTTTGGTTGGTTTTTGTTGTTGGCTCGTTGGTTGGTTGTGTTGTGTTTTTTTGGGTTTTTTTTTCCTCTGGCACTCAAATTAAATTAAAGCATGCTGTTGCCTTGTTCTTCTGTTCTAAGTACAGAAATTTTCTTTTATAGGAATATCTTCTTGTGTATGTAGAACAAAATTCATCAATTTAAATTATGAAAAATCCATTCCTTGGGGCCATTGCTTCAAATAGTTTGAATATGGTGGTCAAACTTCTTTATGTGTGAGCAAGTATGAAGTGCATTGTATTTCACAGGATTTTCATGCAGTTTTAGATAATGTATAAAAATGGTTGGTCTCCTAAAAGTGTGAAAGTATGTCTAAGTGCAAAGGTTTTGGTACTTAATGGCCTGAAAATTCTTTTATGTAACTAGGAAAAAGGAACATATGGTTTAGTTCAAAGACTGATTGTACTTTAATTGTATTGATGGGTTTTGTCTTTTAATCAAGTGAACAAAGAATGAAAAAGTGCATGTATCTTCTGAGGCCAAAGAAAATTCACTGAAACAGTAGAGAACAACTAAGTATTTTGCAGATGTCAACTATTAAAAAAAAAATTTGACTTTCTATTCAAGCACACAATTGAGGCCTCCAGGAAAATTTGTCACAACCTTAGTTTAAGTTCTTATCATTGGCAAGCCAATCCTGACAGCAATTTATTATCTGTTTGATATGTTTGATCTGCATCAGTTTGCACATTTTTTATTACAAAAAACAAGGCATGCCATTTGTGAACAGACTGGAGAAGAAACTCTTTTAACAGAAGGAATATCTGCAGAAAAAAAAAAGGTAATCTTGCTGCCTGAAAAACAATAGCCAATTATTCCAGAAAACAAAGTGGAAAAAACATTCTGTTGAAGATTAAAGACAATTTGTATGCTGAAAAGGTGAGACATATGATCTGCTGACCATATATCTGGTTGATATCTGGATGTCTATAAGGGAGAAAAACTAAAGTGTTCTGTTAAAGTGAGCATTCCTATGGTTTGCATATTTAAAAATACTTTTTACGAATGTTCATCTCCTTTTCAGAAATATTATGATTTGAGTTGTCATAATCAGATGACTATAAAATTGAAATTAAATCAGACACCAGTACAGCATTCTAAATTTATTTTTGATTCAAATGGTTTTTAGTATGTGAAAATCATTGAAGTGTTAATCTATGCTTGAGGAGTATAAGGCTTGCTTCAATATTTTATAGGAGGGATTTTGATCTATGATTTATCAGTCAACAGACAGCACTAAAGGCAGGGTGGTTTTTTTTTTATTTGGAATCAATTATCCTCTTGGAAGATAATGTTTCGTTTTTTTTAATTTCTGTTTTGTTTTCTGCCATTGGAAAAAGGGTTTGGTATATGTTTGTCAAGTTGAGTGACCACCCATGTAAGTAATATAAAATGCAGATTTTCTTCTGAACTTAATAACATATTGGTATGGCATTAACATCTGGACATAACACTTTTTTTTATTTGCAAGTCCTGTTCAACCCTGTCACATATCTTGACTTTTCCTCTCTTGTGCCATTAAATGTTATTTATCGTTGCTTTTTTTTTTGTTGTTGTTGTTGTTGGGTTTTGTTTTCTTCTATCTCTGATCCATGTAGATTGCTAGGCAAGAATTTGACAAGTCCAACAGTTTTCCCATTCTTGGCATTTGCATCTCATAATGTATATAACAAGACACTGTAGTCAGTGTATACTTTTTCTTCTGCTGCTATGGCTACCTTGAAAGTGTTAGGAGAGGTGAGTAGTGTTAATATTTGACTGAAAAAGAAAACAGTCTGAAAGAGCAATATCTGAGTTACAGATTTCATAACAAATGTCACTTTTTTTTTTTTTAACTATTCAATGACAACAACAACAAAATTCTAGGAAACGTATAACACTGTTTCCTAATTGAGTCCCAGTTCTTCTGAAACAGCATTACTCTTCTGAAGTTCTGAAATAGCATGACTTTGGGTTCTACAGGGAGCTGTGCCTGCTGGAGAAACATTTTACCTACCAGTAAGAAAAAAAAATTCTTACCCACCTACAGAAACTACAACCATTTCTTCTTTGGATATTCAGGTGAATATCCCCATGTTTTGCATATGTAGATGCTGAGGGCTTTCTGAGATTGCTTTGTTATTGAATTAGACCCAAATGAACTATTTCTGACAAGAGGCAACACCCTTAGTGAGGGTTTCCCAGCACAAATTTTGCAAAAGTCCTTTTAGGTGTAGGAACATTATCCTGTCATCTGAGGTTCAAATTGCCTAGAAGAGACAGAAAAGAAAAAAAAATAAAAAAACAAAATGCAAAAGACAAACATTTTGTTCATCTTGTGAGAGGATACACAAGGATTAGGAGCATGCTTATAGTGTGGTTCTTAAACTTTTATCAACTTCTGATAGCACTCCAGCCTGACAGATATTTCTCCTCAGAAAAGTCAAGAAAAGGCTGTCATCTTCTAACGACCAATATCTCTAAAATCCAGCAGTCAGTCATAACTATGAAATAAACAGTTTATATCTTAAGAAAAAAAAAAAATTGCTGCCCCCTGAGATATGTGATGTGAGACTGCACTGATACTGATCTACTTACTTCAGGTCAAACAAATATTGGTTTGGAAATTTTCTTGTCTATATACAGCCCAAAGCATCAGACATGCTAAAATAATTCTCTTCCTTTGGACTATGCAAGCAATACAAGAATCATAGAATTCAGTTATACATTTCCAAAAATACTCTCTGAAGCAATGAAGTCTCAAGTGAACTTTGACCCAGTTCCTCACACGTATTTCATATTTTCTGTAGTGTTTCTGAGGAGAAGTCTCTACCAGGAGCTAAGACCACAGCCTGATTGCCCTGGCTGATGGTTATTGGGGTCTGCATGCAACAGCAGTTTTGTTATAGGTGATGCAGTTTTATTAAGATTCATAGCTGTGTGTGACATAAAGGCACATAACTGAAAAGAAAGTCTTCTGAACTGTTCTCTTATTACGCAGCATCCAACTTAATTGCAGAGAATAATTTCTTTATGTGAGTTACTGTTTACATGAGGATTCTCCCTAGCCAAAATGCTAATGCAAAAATTCTATTATTAAGAAAGGTTGGGGTTCATGTCTTTTTTTCAGGGACAAAAATGGGCTAGCTGTTTGCATTATCTGCATTATCCCTATGGCAAAGCAAATGTAGCAACAAAGCTATTCCTTTTTAGGGATGAGAATCTTGCTGTGCAAGATTCACAGCTTTTCAACAGCTCTGCAAAAAACTAAAAGTGATTAATAGCATTGAGAAACTAAAGTTTTAAACCCCACATGGATAAAGTTGCTGAAAATCCCATTGTGGTCACAGAAATGTTAGTACACTAATATATTAACTTCAGAAACCCTGAAAGAAAATGAAGTCTCTGTTTAGTTTAATTTTTCATGCATATATACTTTTCCATGAAGCTGAAGTAGCAAGAAGACCAGCATTCATTTTGAAGCCTCATCAAAAAGTTATAGCAAAAAGTTGATAGCAAATTTTTGAGTGAATATCTTATTAAGAAGTATATTAAATATACACATTTTCAAGGTAGCTGGAGTTTGTGTGAATAGTTTTTTTCATATGGCTTTCACACATATTTTGTGTGCTTGCTTATGTGAACATCTGTTGTGACCTGGATTTCACCACAGGATAATCTGGCTTTATACATCAATTAGGAGGACCAGTTTCTGTTTTATGAGAACTATAAATCTAAACACATTGCAAAATATTATGAAGAAAGGAAGGAGACATAAAAGAAAAGGGCTAGCTGCAACTGTAAGGGTCCAAGATATTACTCTGAACGTACCTTGATACGAATTTGTGTAATGTTCATGCTGATTTGTACAAGATCTGAAACACAGTGTTGATGCTGTTGCTGCTGATTATGCCCTGATTTGTATTTTTATGGTGTAAATCACAGCTTTCAGCATGCAACTTTGTACATTTCTGTAATGCTGGTGCTGGCATTGTGCTTTCAAACATATTTTAGAAGCATCAGTGCACTGCTATGTATTTTTAGAAAACTAAAACAGGTTTTGCGGGTGCTATGATATATATCTGCTACTGCTGCTATCTTTTTGCTTCTACTGTTCCCTTGGCTCACATAAAGTTAGATTTCATTTAGTTCCCAATCCATTTTTGTTAATTACAAATACCTTTCATCAAAAATTATTTGAATTTAAAGTGAGAGGAAACATAATGATACTTTTGAAAGCAACACTTTATGGAATGCATTCCTAAAGCTTTTATGAACCCCAGATGTGTATTTACATGTATGCAATTTATCTTGTGGATGCATCATAGAAGACGTTAGGAAATTATGCTTCATCTTTAGAAATTCTGTTATATGCTTTTATTGACTTTTCACAAGCTCTTGATGAGCAACATTCAAAACTGAATACGTAGAACTAAGTCTGGAGCTGCATTAGAAAGGGATAATTCAGGTATGAAGGTATGAATAAACATCCTAAAATACATCCTCGTATGGCTTTCATTTTGCCAACACCGTGTCTTGACATAACAAATACAATTAACCTCACTTTCTTACCCAAAACACACATTAGCAATGAATTCCTCCCTGTGGTACTCTGTGGTTGCAAAGATTTCTAGCAGCATTTTCTAGAGCCTGAGGGGGATTCTAGCCCAGCACCTGCTCCTCTCTTTGATGAGGCGTCACCAGCAGCCCCCTCGCCTTTGGGCTGCATCTCTGATTGTCGCAGTACACCTGGAAACTCCTTGGAAAGACAGGATGCTTGTGTTTGGGAGTTCAGTTAGTTTTCTCGCCCACAGCTCAATGCATCTTTAACAGCTTCACTCTTTTGATGGTTTTCTGTGCTTCAGCCCTCTCAATTTTTCTGATTGATTTATGACATAACCTTATAATGTTGTTTATCTCCTTCAATATCAGTATTTCAGTCAGTTCTGATAAACACAGAGTAGGACAAGCTAAAATGTAGGAATGTAATTCACTTTATTAAAAAAGGATTAAACTGCTTCTGAATTTGGGACCTAGAGCCATGAGTCTCCTGACTGCTCTTAGGAGTTTGTATATACCTTTTGTATTCTGAATAAAAACAGAGAGTCTCTGCCTCTAGAAGATATTTTAATGAATTGCAGGGGATAAGCCTGCAGTTATGTATATTCTACAGGCTTCTGGTTTTGAATGATGGGTCTCAGGTGGATATTAATTTTGGGGGTAGAAGGTAGCTTGCATCACTGCACACACTTTTCTGAGAGGCACATATTTTCTTTCTATTAACAATCTTGTTGACAGCAGGTGCTTTTTTTCATGGATAGTAAAAATAATTTAAAAGAATAATCTATTACAATATTTTTTACTTTTTTCCCCCCTCTTCTTGGTAATAAACTCTTTATTTACTGGATAATTATTTTCTTCTCTTTTTTAATGCATAAACAAGTATTCTTTTCTGGACATTTTTGATTAAAATAACGCAGTGGTTTGTCGGAATTCCAAAGTTCTCATTGGATCCACTTGACACCTTCTTGTATGATGATGGATTCTGCATCTGGATTTACATTTCCAGGTACAAATAAATGAGCTTGAATCACATTTATCACTTTACACAGCCATAGTGAAACAAATGCATGAAAAGTGGATTGAAAGACCAATTAATAACTAAGAGCTGCTCCAGCAAAACACAAAATTAGCAGAGGTTCTGGCTTATGGGTCTGAAGAAGATCTTTCAAAAAACCCCACTGAATCTTTCACCTTTCTCAAGTTTTCTCAGTCGGTGTAACAAAAGCTGGTCCAACTTTCCTGTACACACCTTGTCTCATTTAAGGACCTTCTGACCATCACAGCCATAACTACAACACTACTACTACCTAAACAACATAAATATGTACATTGTTTCATTTTCTTGCTGACCATATGTCTACGAAATGATACTAATCAGTCAAAATAACTATGTTCTGGCAAATTACACCCATTTCCCATTATTTTACTTACAGTTTTTATACTCTAAGGATGAGTTGCTCTGTTCGCTATGGTATATGTGAAAAATTAAAAGGACACAAACTGAGTTAATTGACAATGATGTTAACATTTTCAACTGTTGCTCAACTTTATTTTGCCGACAACACTTGAAAAAAACCCACACTTTTAGTTTAAAAAATACCTTAGGCACAGCTTGAAAATGAAGCCCAGGCTTCCAGAGAGGCTAATGCAATGTAAAATTATAAGCTACCAAACCCATTGATTACTATATACCTATGCTACTTGTTTCTTATTGAAAACTTCATTTTACTTACAGAGACAATTTAGTATAGGAAAACATGAATCCTGCAAATGGTCTAAAGGCCCATCCTGCAACCATTTATTAGTAGATTATGTGTTTGTTGTCATGAATAATCCATTACCCTCTGAGTAGTGAGCATAATGCCAGGTAGTGACTGCCTATAAAAATAGACCTATTGGCTGCAATTCATAAATTGTCTCACTGACCTGAGTAAGCACATGCATAAATGTTTGCGGCATTGCACTTACATGTTTTTGCCTTCAAGTAATCAGATGGCATGCATCTTTAGTACTCAGGTTCAATATCAATGAAATATGGCAAAAATGTACAAATTTGCCTTTGTGTTCATGCTATTCTTAGCATTTTATCGTCATCAAGGTTTTAACCCATCCTCTGACAAACCTTTACCAAAATGGAAACCACATTATACTACAAAACCCAACATGTCTAATAGATTTCCACTGATTTTTTTGTTCTGTTTTGTATACGTAAGTGCCATTTCATGCCTCACAAAGCAAAAAGCTGCTGTGCTCTTCTAAGAAAATCATCTTCATCTATAGGGAGAATTATGGTTCATAACATTTGAATACTTTCACAATAAACTCTCAAATAATATTAAGAATCCTTGCCCAGATCCTTCAGCCACAAAAAATAAGCTATCTCCATCAAATAAACCAGTGGTGTCTATAATGATTACTTGGGGACATCTATGCTTACTGCCTGCAAAAATTATGTCCCTGCTATTATTTTATGGTTTCAGCAACCATAAAACTACTTAATAGAAACCATCCATGTTCAAAGGCCAAGTTATCCCTACAGTAGATCTGCTTTTGTGAAGCACAATTAATGGACAGAAGTAGCAATTGAGAAAGTACAGCATATCCAAACCAAGATAAACAAGAAGAAAAAATTATTATAAAACTGTGGCTTATTCCTTAGTATGTTATTAAATACATGAAATATCATTTTCTAAGGTATGAATTACCAAAAGGTTAAAAACAAAAAAAAAGGAAAGAAATATTTTTTCCTTGATAGTTTATATAATATACTGTTTCCATGGATCTCTAAATAAAAGGCTAATTTTTATTTCTCAGTTAGTATATCTGTAGGCCTCAGAGTAACTAAAGAGGGCTTTGTTCCAGAATGTTTCTATGTCCAAGAATTTGTTTAAAAAACACAGATATTAACTTCTCTTGTACTAATTTAGAGCAAGAGGTAGGAAGATGAAAACAAAATCATATTTTTAAGGAGTACAGTAATGACACGTGCAAAAACAGGTTGGATAGTGCATGTCTTTTTTTTGCACACCAATATTCAGGGGCTATGATGTTTTCTTAAAACTCTGAAGATGAAATTTCTCAATTTGCACAATTACTGTGTGCAGAAATCCATCCCTGCTTTTTCCTTTGCATGTTTCTGTAAAGTTTTGCATCCACGTCCTGTTATGACTCAATTCAGTTTTGAGTGAAATAGCATATGGACCCAACTCCCCAGAATAACACTAATGAAAAACTCTTGCATTTCAGTGGGTGTCACAGTTAAAGACAGAACTGAGAATGAGAAGATTAAACAGACTCAGACACAAAAACACTTAAAACACACACACCTATGTACAAATTTAGGCACAAACAACTTCCCTGCCCTGTGGGTCAGATGGCACCACCCTGGCAAAAGGGTGGGAAGCTGAGTGTGTCAGTTTTTATACCTGTAAGTTCACCGTAAAGTAAGTCTAGCCCTCCTGGATCCCATTGTTATTAAGGTCTGTTTCCCAAGGTACTCTCTGGACCTTGCTCAGTGTCTTGAACAGGGCAAAGTCCACCCTCCAAAGTACAAGGTAGAGTTTTTGTTCATCTCCTTCCTTAATTCAAGGCCTTGTTAGCCTTCCACTGCATTCTTTTAGCCTCACATTGATCATTCTTCCTTGCCAACAAAGGGATTGAGCAAAACACCACCTCTCTGGTCCTGTACATTCATTCAGCCTTTCCAGTACCTCAAAGTCCTTTTTGGTTGCCCTAGGAATTCTCTCCTCAACCTTCCCACTGGCAGCAGAAACAATCAGAAGGGGGCAATAATTAGAGGGCCGAATCAGTCTGGGGTGTCTTTTAGTATTATCTCTTATCCAGGGCCCTGGAGGCAGCAGACTTCTCTGTGGGATGGGTCCAGGCAGCATACAGGACCCTCAGTTCCCCTCAGAAGGGAGTCACCTACAATAATTACCCTTCCTGACTTCTTAACAGCCACAGTTGTAATGCATTGGGTTGACTGACTTCCTCTGTGAAACCCCCAGGAGAGAGCTTTATCTTCCCTATCATTTGCTTGACCCTCAAGTTCCAGAGCCTCATATCTTCTATTCTGTAAGGGCAGAAGGGACTTCTGCTGTCCTGAGCAGGATCTGTTTTCATTTCTACCTATCTTTTAGGTCCCCTCTTTCTGCCTCATGACAAGAGGGTCAGAATTCCTCTGACACTTGCTAAGCTTCCATCTGCCGCCTTTCCCATGGATGGAAGAGTGTGATTCCACCATTTTGCCTCAGAGTTGCCATTGCTGTTGCTGCTGTCCCTGTTTATCTTGCTAACAGAACTGAACATAGCCTTTCACAATTTTTTTTACAAAGCATTTAAATGAGACTCAATATTACATCATTAATGTTGTGACACTTTCTGTCCTGTTACTGGTCTTTGTCTGTCCAATTACTCCATGTTGTGACTCTCAGCTAGCTGTTGCCACCAATCCTTTCCCATTAAGTGACAACTTTGTAGGGTGCTCTGAGAAAGCTGAGGGGTGGCCTCATCACAGTGCACAGCTGTGAAGGGTGACAGTGGAGAGGGTCATGCTGGCATCTACTCTCTGATGACCAGCAATAGTACACAAGAAAATGAAATGAAGGTGCATCAGGGAAAGTTCAGGTTGGACGTTAGGAAAGTGTTCTTCACTGAGAGGGTGGCTGGTCACTGGCACAGGCTAGCCAGGGAGGTGGTCACAGCACCAAGCCTGATAGAGTTCAAGGGGCATCTGCGTGATGTTCTTAGTCACACAGTTTAACCTTAGGTACTCCTGTGAGGAAGAGGGTGCTGGACTCTTACAGGTCTCTTCCAGCTTGAGATATCCTATGATGCTATGACCTGCACCATGTATCAGAATTTTCATGCTGTCAGTCTTCCAGGGTTTAATCCTTGTCTTAACCCCTCATTTATCTCATAACCTTTCAATACTTCCTTTCTCAATCTCACTCAGATGTCACTTTTATGCAGATGGTGCCAGGATTTAAATTCCTTTCACTGTTCTGAATATAGAGGCTTCACATAATGGCCTTAATATCATCATCATCATCTCTTTTTTCCTTATTTTTCCTTCAGCCTAATTTGGATGGTTTTGGTAACACTAAAACATAAATGGTACTTCATGTTCTAGATGCCATGCTAAGAAAGAATTAGAGGAATAAGTAACAGGATCACAAAAGGAGATGGATTGATTATCTGTCTGGCAGGAATATTGTGTTAAAGAGTTAAAGCACCAGAGATTTTTCAAAAAATAGAATAATGAATAACCAGAAAGATTATAGATTTTCACTATATATATAATTTTAACCTAATGGCATTTGCATTTTTTTCTGCATTGTCTGTGACCGTTGAAGTCATAGCAGACTTAGAGAAACATTTCTAATAACAGTTAAATAATTTACCTAGAATTTTCTGGTTTACCCTGTAGATACATAGAAGCAGGCTCTATTTTTCCTCTAGCAATCAAGTAGAGGCCCCTGCAAATGTTTGTACCATTAAAAGTTAATGACAGAAAATAACTTAGACGTTTAACTGAATGCTCCTTTATTTATTAAAATAGAAGTGTGAAAAGAGCATTCCAGAAATAATTACTTCAATAATCTTCATTTTTAATATCTCCATTTATGATGATACTCAAGATTTCATGTATAAATATATACATGAAATAAATATACTTTTAATTTATAAAATTTATAAAGTAAATATTAATATACTTTTATAAAGTTATATATATTCTATATACTTTAAAAATATATAAAATATTTTTATAATATAAAATTATAAATATAAATATAATATATATATACACTTTGTATATCTAAATATATTTTAGATACTTATAAATATACTTTTAATTCTGAGAATACTTTTAAAACATGCTATTATTCATGACGGTTTGTACTTTTACTTTATGTATACTCTATGTATGTGTTATACATACAAATATATATGATACAAACATATAAATGTTCTTTATGCTCTAAAAATACTCTAATGGTCTTTATATAGATTTCTTCCCCTTCATTCTCTTACTAAATATTTTTACATGTAGTTTTAGCAATGTGACCAGAATGGCAGATTTACTGTGAAACACACAAAATTCATTCAGAATGCTTTTTTCCTATTTCTTCAGCAATAGTATTATTTAGCATGTATCATATGGATGCTTTCGAGACGAATTACACCAAAACATTTCTTCTATAAACACTTCGGAACTCTTTCAGAAAGCTACATGTCTGAGGTTTTCAGCAGCTAGCAGAAATCCAGTCCTTCAGATAACATTTAACTTGCCTCAGTGGCCACCAAATAAGGATTCAATAACTTATATGGAGTCAGCATATGAGAAGTCTGTTTTTCTGAGGTTCTCACTTCAAAAGACCTAATTTCCACATGTGTTCAGCAAAGTCAATTAAAAATGCATATGCTGTCTTTCTTCCTGTCTGCTTTGATATCTTCTTAATAGTGGCTAGATTCTAGTTTAAATCAACTAGCTTGCAGCTAAATCAAAATTCTGCAAGCCACAAGTCATGGGGCACTTGGGGTAATCCCAGCTTTTCTCCATAAAACTTTTAAATACGTTTATTTGGAAAAATGATCTTTATATGAAGCATTTCCTTACTCATTGAAGATGACTAAAATCGTAAGACTGATAGTATATCCCATATTTTACGTGGCACAAGTGTTTAACCCAGCCTTTAGTATTATCAGCTTGCTTCATCCTGCAGGGTGTGAAGACCTGTCCTTTGCCCTGCCTGCTCAAACTCCCATGGCATTGCTTGAGGTGGTAAATATCTGTGGGGTAAACATACTTATTGCCTGTGTACAAGAACCCTCTCCTATATGGCTTAAAAAATATGCAGTCTGTTCCACAAAGCAAATTCCATAGTTACTACAGACTAATTTTGGATGTTCCTGAGAGGAAATACTCTGTTTTATATTCTGCATAAGGACAGAGTTGACATATTAGGCAGGAAAACTCTACATCTTCTGCATTCATATCTTCAGAAAAATTAAATTGGTAAAATCACATGGAGTAGTAATACAGAAGTGGATTACAACAGCTGCAAAACCTTTATAGTATCCTTGGAACATTAACAAATAGTCATCAGAGAAGCTAATAGCTTAAACTGAATTGGATCATTGCATAATCGGCAGTTAGTTTAAAAGAAAAAGTAGGAAGGAATATCTATTATCGGTATTCTAAAGATGGGACTAGAAACAGTGATTTAAAGTCTTTTTTTGTCTTAGTAAATCTTTTCCTCTTTCTTCTTTCTTCCTTCTCCGCCTTCATCTGTCTCTCATAAGGCTCAGTAAAGAAGTTTGCCATGATTTCTACAAGAATCAGCAAACATAAAATATGGGAATCCTTTCTGGAGCTATTTTGTATATTCAGCTTATACATATGAGCTGGTACTTTTGCTGCTTATTCCATCCTATTTACCATTCTTCTGTTCTGGGTAACCTCTAATTGCGTACTTTTCTTGTGTCTCAGTAAAAATATAAACTTTTGAAGATGAAACCACTTTTGCTTTCTGTTTTGAGATGTTTAGTCAGGTTATAACAGAAGTTTTTCTGTAAAGATGTTACTATATATAAAATATAGGATATGCCAATAATACAGTGCTACTATAATGTTAGTACTATAACATGCAAAGAACCTCCTGTTATTCCCTGCTGAACCCCTGCCTTCATTCCCTCTCTTTAACCACTTCTTCCTCTGTTTCTCCTCCTCATCCTCTGCTGTGCCTTCTGCCTTCTTCATTTCTGTTTCAAGTTGTCTTTATTAGCATCCATTTCTTCTTTCTTTTTCAATTCACCTCCTTCCTGCCTTACAAAAAAAAATTATGTGAAAATAAAGCTCCTTTATCTTTCACTTCATGTGTGTGTGGTCCACCTGGGATATGGTCTGTCTACTGCTTTTTATTATTCATTTATGCCATTGGGATAACCTAGGAAAAAGCTACCTGAACAAAGCTGATGCCCTAAGGCAACTTTGGGGAAGTTTGCTTGTTTATTTGTTTGTTCATTTAGTTGTATTTTTATTTGACATGGATTAACACCCTGAAGTGCACATTTCTTTGGCTATAACTGAGGGGTTTAATATAATTATCTGACTTAATATGGGAGTTCAAGTCCAATGGCCTCACAGTTTTCCTAAAGAAATCACTTATTTCTGTTTTCTCAAAGACACAGTTTTCTAAAACAGTGTTAGTCTGATGCCCTAAGCTTTTTTTGCACCAAGGGCACCTTGTCAGCTGAAACTTAAGGAACCAAAGTGATGCTCTCAGATATTATTTGAATTGCATGGCCTTGGGGCTTCCTAAGGCAAAGATGGCTGCAAAAAAGATAAATTTATGTTCCAAAGCCATTTTTTTCTGTTGGACAAACTGATGTGTTCATAGAACAGACTTTTCTACATGGGCCTTGAAAGACAAGTAGGAGAAATTCTTTAAAACTGGATGCCCTTGGAAATGCATTTCTCCTGATATAAAATGATGCCCCAAAGACATTAGGAATATCTTACACTACCCAAACCCATAAAAGTAACAAAAAGAGTTTTCCTGAACTTGGGTGAGATATTGTTATAATTTCTGTATTCTGGTTGCATAAATTTCGTATTATTTAAGTGTCTGTATTAATTATGTTGCTTCTACATGTAGAAAAAAAATTAGATATATAAAAAGAGTGCAAGACACTTTGCATTCTTTCAAATACTGCTTCAGTGTTTAGAAGATGTCTTCTAAAGATAAAGGTTTTGTGAGTTCTGTCAAAGAAAATTAATGTTGAGGGGAAGAATCTTACAAAAATTCAGGTAAGGAGAAAGACTACTGACAAATAGTTTGCCAGTATTTGGCTTACTATTGTTTATCTTGTTCATCAATGATTTGATGAAGGGGCAGATGCCTCCTCAGCAATTTCATTGACAACACAAAGCTGGAAGGAGTGGCTGATAGCCCAGAGTGCTGTGCAGCCCTTCAGAGGGACCTCGACAGGGTGGGGAGATGGGCAGAGAGGAACAACCTGAAGTTCAGCAAAGGCAAATGCAGGGTGCTGCACCTGGGGAGGGAATAACCCCAGGCACCAGCACAGGCTGGGGCCAACCTGCTGGGAAGCAACTCTGTGGAGAAGAACCTGGGGGTCCTGTTGGACATCAAGCTGTCCATGAGCTAGCAGTGTGACCTTGTGGCCAAGAGGCCAGTGGTGACCTGGGGTGCATCAGGAAAAGCACTGGACTGTGAAATAGGCTTCCCAGAGAGTGTATGGAGTCTTCCTCACTGGAAATATTCAAGAATGGTCTGGATTCCTGCGCCATGTGCTCTGGGATGACCCTGCTTGAGCACGACCAGATGACCCAGCAGTGGACCAGATGACCCACTGTGGTTCCTGCCAACATTACCCATTCTGTGACTCTGTGATTCTATTAAACAGCTGTTTCTTCAACATACTACTTATTGGATTGAAGGAAATCATCGTTTTTGTCAGTCCCAGTCTGGGACTGAGGAATCCAGAGACAGTTCTCTTATATACTCTAGAATATTATTTTTTATTCTTCCCCTAAAAAAAAGTATGAGGAATAAACCTTAATTAAAAAAAAAGAGGATAATAGCTTGTAAATAATTTTCAGTAAATTATATATATCCTAAAACTTTAAAATCAATGCACATTTTTTATTTATAAAGTAAATTTAGATTTATTTAAATATTAATGTTTTATATTAAAATTAATATCTAGAGTACTTTTGTAAACAATCACACAAAAGGGCTTTTTCTTCTTTATTCCAGAAGCACAAATTGTAAGTAATAAAGGATTCAAAAGAATACAGACGATCTTAAGAAAAATGTTTCTTTTTTATATGTTTTAGAATGTGATAAAAGAGCTTTTCATGCCTCATTATAAGCTCAGTTTGCCTTTACACTGATGTAACTTGACTGATTTTTGTGGGCAATTTCACATGATAAGTATTAATAGGAGTGAAGAACAATGTACTTTTTATAAGTAAGGAAAAAAAATATTTCTTTTGTCTTTCTCAACTATCACATGTACTTCTGTATTTGCTTAATAGCATGAAGATTTTAGCACATTTCTAAAAGTATTTCAGTGAGATTGTTGTGTAACATCAAACAGATATTGATCTTAAATGTTTGCAATATTAATTGAACTTTTTTTGTTGAGTTTTTGCAAACAATATTGGTAGCTTTCTAATTCACTATAATTTTTTATGTAGCCGACTCTGAGGATTCCTTTCTCTTCTTGAAAAATGAATCCAGAAAGTGTCTATAAAACCAATGGAGAAAGTCAAAACAAAAGATGCTACAGCATTTTTTTTCTGGATATACAGATGTAATTCTAAATTATGAACTTTTACTGCTAAAGAAGCATGCTTATATAAACTCAATTTTAAATTATGAGAGTCTAGATGATGGAAAAGAATATTCTGTGTTTTCTACATTTCTGAACATGCTTTTGGCATTTTGGTATTTTGGCATGGTAGAAAAACATATGGGCTTTTGTCAATATTACATTGGCTAATATTGTCAATTGTCCAGCTAATACATTTATTTACATGTGCTATTGATAGCTATTCATAAACAATTTGAATACCAGACAAAAGAATAAGATACTTAATTCATATGAAAAGTATATTCAGCACAGAAATTGATTACTGTGCCATAATATCAGTTCTAACTTCTCTGAGTGTTTGGCTACACTGAAGGAGATTGTGCTATCCATCGAAACCCCCCACAACAAAAGTTTGCTTCATTATTTGCCACCTAAAGTACAGGGACTGGTAATATTCAAGGAAACTTCTGTAATATCTGTATTGTATGGTATAATCTATTAATTTTACCATCACAGTTTAATTTTAAAAAATCAATGAAATTATTAAAAGAACAGACACATATATAAAAATATATGCATATGTGCATACCTGTGCATTTTCCTCTTCTTTGCGTAAAAACTTCAGGCAAGGTAAAGACTCAGTATTCCTATATATTAGGTTCAAAAATATCTACATTTTATTCTTATGTATTTGAATGAAGTGAGCTAGAACTTCATGTAAACTCCTTAAATCTTTCAGGGTAGTATTTTATTAAAGAAAATAATTTTCCAAATATTTCTTCATCTTTTGCTATATTTATTGCTTCACAAAACTTGTTTTTATTTCCTCTTCTGGATCCAGTCACATAGACCTGTTATCTCAGACATCCTAAGCTTACAGAAAACTAAAATGTTGATATTTGTGTTTAGAAATGAGGTCTCAGAGGGACAGTGTAAAGGAAGGAGTGAGTTTCACAACCCCACAGAAAATGGTAAACTGACAAGTTTAAATGGTCAAAATACTTTTGACAACATGTAATCTGTCAAAATACATGGTTTTTCAAAGTCAAGTTGTTCTGCAATGGTTTATTGATTTTTATGAAGATTTCTGTAATGAGATTTTTGACATTTTTTGCTTCTGACCAGAAGGACTAACTTGAAACTTGAGGATCAAGTATTCTGACTCTGTTTCACTCAAACTCACAAAATATTTTGGTTTCATTGCAAGTAAAATTAAATACTTTGAAAGCTTTTAAACACATATAAAATCTATAGCATTGCTATGCTAATAAGAGTCTCTCACACAAGCAGAGCCCACATCACTTCAGGGTTAGGGATTTTGGCTAATATAATACAATTCAACCAAAACCCAGTAAGCAGTCTGAGAGCTTCCAGCTATTTTCTGTGTTTGAAGGAAGATATTCCATTTGATAAGTCAGATGTGTTTGTTCTGCACTATGTTGAAAGACAATCCTATACTGCATAATCCTGCTAGTCTCAGCGTCTTTGTGTCTTTTCTATTACCTTTCTTCTTTCTTCTTGAAATTATCACTGTCAAAGTGATATCTCAAGGTCTCCAATAATTCTGGCCTTTCTTCTGTCTACTTTCAATTCTAATTGCCATTCTCATTTACCTTTTCTCTTCAATTGGATGTCCCCATTTTTTTTTGTCTTGTGGCAATCTGGAAATCTCCACTTTACTAGCCTTTAAATCTTCAATATTTTCATCTAGAATGTAAAAAAGTTCAAGTGCTTGGAAGTACAAATTGTATGCAAATTGTTAGGGCAAGAATTATTGCTGCTAATAAAATGAGACCTCTTTTGCTAAAGAAGAGGTTACTTTTTTCTCCAAAACTGTATTATTCAAGAAGTAAAGGCCTGTGTTGCTGCAAAGAAAATAGCAAAGAAAAATATTCAAATAATGCAAGGAATTCAAATATAAAGACTGATAGATGGTGTTGTCATTTTCATGTATTTCCAAAAATATTTGAACAAGTCATATATTGTAGAAGGAAGTTGGAAGAATGATTAGTCTTTGTAGATATTGTGTTGGACACAGCCAGTGGTGCCGCAAAATCTTCTGCATTGTTGGCCAGAAAAGGATTAAACTATCTTTAGAAGATAAGCAAAACAATATTTCTTTTCAGTAAAAATTAAAAGGTTAATGAGCATATGTAACTAACACTATACAAGTTAGTAAGGAAGAAAATTCCATGCTCTCTGACACTATCTTCATGAATGATACCCAAAGAACTATGCTAATTTGCCTCCCAACTTGTCAGATGAGATTCAGGAAATAGTGATAACTGAAGAATGGAAAGCAAATTGGTGAACTTCACAACCAAAAAAAAACCAACCCCAAAACCCAAAAATCACCAAACCAACCAAACAAACATGTTTTAAATAACTTCTAACAATCAACCAGATAATTACTTTTATATTGAGGAAGGATATCAAAAAAATTCAGAGAATTTGGAAAAATGTCTAAATCATCATGACTGTGTCAGAACATGGAGGACTCAGAAGTTAAAAACAGAATAAATTTGACAAAATTCTCTGTTTGTATGTTTTGCAGCATGTGAAGAAGTCAAAAGTTACTAGAGAAATCATAATAATTAAGGGAATTCCTATGTGCTATTTAAATTTTTCACCACGTATGTTTACTGACCCAATTTTTTGGTTACAGATTGAAATAAAAATTCTGTTAAATAGCAATATGACACTTTATGATAATAGTAATGATTTTCTTTCTAAATTTCATGACAATTCCATATACTCAAATGCTCAGAATCAGACATGTTGACCAGAATATTCATCATAAATTCCAACCTCATTCAGAACCTCAGGATGTGGTATTACAGTTAAACAAATATTATTCAGTCAGTACTAGCAGATCAGAGTGTAATCAGCTATGCAAACCACAAGTACATATAGTACTTGGCTTTAGAAAAATTAACAGGCTAATGTCTTAACAAACCCTGCTTAAAATGTAATTTAAATCAGTCTGTACACTTCTAACAGACTCTAAACCTCTTTATAGTCAATGTTCAAAATACAGAAAGTCCTTTTTGTAAAAATTCATCTGAAAGGCAATAATCCACCATTTAGGGGAAGAAAAAAGAAATCATTTGTATTGAGAAAAAGCCTAAAAGACTTTGTTCCAAATGTTTCATAGAAAATTACAAATGCCATGAGCAAGTGCTAAATTAAAAAATTTCTCAACTAAAAATTAGACACATCAAGGCTAAAAATAAATGTTGGTAATAGTTTATTCAATTGTCCTGTAATATTTACAGAAAAGTCTATTAGTAAAGTTATTACTAATAGAGATGTTTATTCCTCTAATTGAACTTAAAAGTTATTACAGTGCTATAGAGTTATAAAACTCATAGTTTTATTAAGAACTTGCTTAGTACATTTACTTTAAAAAAATCTATATACATAAAACTGACAACAGTGGAAGAAATAATGCATGTATGAAGCATCTTCTTCTCTATGCAGATGAAGTGTGTGTTCACATCCTTGGTTTAACATTCACAGAAAATCAACTAACTTAAAGAGTAATATGAAAAAATATTTGTGTCAGCAGTTTTAGAGTAATCGTATTTCAATATAGCAGTACACAGTTTAATGAGAATGCCTTCAAAATAAATCAAAGCACTGGTGTTCTTTTTGAAAGGTTCACTCATCACTGAAATATTCCAAAGAATAAAAGTAATTCCTGACAAACAGTAAGGAGATCTTCAAAGAAGAATGAAATATGAACATAGGAAGATTTATTTAGTGTTTCTATTTAATAATGTATTTACAATTAAAGATATTTACATAGTTAATAAATTCTAGACTGAAGCACAACTTCAGAATCTGAAATCTGTTTACATTAAACAAAGCAGCTTTTGATTTACTACTCAGTTGAAACAGATTGTTGTAAACAATCTACAAAGTGTCCAAGGTTATTTATCTTTTTTTCTTCATTTAAGTGTAATTTTGTTTCTATATTTATGAAGGAACCCAATTCTCAACAAATAAAAATGAATGGAAAACAAATATTGCAAGATGCATCTGGGAATAGTGTGTTATCTTCATCTTCGAAATTCTTTCTCAGCTTTATTTGCCTTCGGGGGGCTGCTGCTTTCTTATTTTCTTTAATACATGCATTGACTAGTGCAATTTCTCTCCCTCTCAGATGTGGCAGGAAATTTCATGTGTTTTGATAATAAGTGAGTAGACACCCAAACTCAAATCCCCACAAGCTTACTTCTGACATTCTCTAATATTACTATGATTTATCAAGTATTTCCACAGTTCCCTCCTGGCTCCTTTAAAAGATATTTTAAATGGCTTAACAATAAATCTGTTTAGTGGCTGTCTAATTTGACACACATTTTGACACAGTCAATTGTCACACATTTAACATATCACATGATAAGAAAACAAGCTTATAAAATTTAAATTTTGCTATGTATGAAAAACATAGTGTTATTACAGAACTAGGATTGCAAGCAGTGACTGGATGATTAAAGAATCCAATTTATAGTTAATTATCTTTTAAATACCATTATACTACCTTAAAATCCAATTACTTATACACCTGTCAGTATCTGGCTATCAGACTAAAGGTTCTCTTGATGTATAGTCTAATTTGCCTTAAAAAGTTAGAATTGTATGTAATATGGAGAACATGTAAATTCGTTCATAAATCTATTAAGAAAAAAATTGAAGGACATATAAGGCAATTAGTACATTAAAAATATTGGATGCAAATAAAATATTTGCAGAATATAGAAGTATGAGCACCATATCTAACAATGTGTTACCTACCAACTTCATGCTCCACTGATCTGAATTTTAGCTAAGAATTTTTAGAGTTTGGTTTTAGAGTTGGTTTTAAAGTTATCATTTAATGAGACTTCAAAACTAATTTTCATAATCTTCAGAGAAAATATTGTTTAACATTCAAAAGAGCTATCGGTATTCTTTTTCAAAGCTCATACTAATGCCAGCTTCAAAAAGGGGGATGTTTATGACACCAAGATAAGAAAATACAAATACAATTGTTAATCACTGTGTAATTACAAAAAAGATTTTTCCTAGAGTCATAGCAGAGATACCTTGCAAGTGTTTATGTCACATTCATCTACTGACTGTATTCTTTCATATTTAATTCTTGCATAGGAAATTCGTACCAGTTTACAACAAATAAACTTTATAAAACTGAAGAAAACTTTGCGAAAGCAAATGCTTCACCTTTTTAAAATCTTTTGGAATGTTTGCATGTTCTACAATATGTTCTGGTGATACACAGGAATTCTTTGAACAACCTTTGTTCAGAAAGATCCCAGGGACTAAATGGAGCCTTGAAATGCAGTCACTGCACTTATGGATGCAAATTCATAATCTAAAAGTGACTTTAATTAAATATATACATATATATATTTAACAGTTAAATGCTATTTCTGTGTAAAAACTGAGGCGGAAGGCTTTTTTATTCACGTCAAAACAAGGCACTTTCACTATACATTGTTTTATTGGGTTGTCTTCCTGTCTCATGACCCATTATGGAGGACAAGGTCCTGAACTGTAATGCTGCATCTTCAGTATCTCAGGAGAGATCTGTGAAGAGCCAAAATTATAACCTTCAATACCTTCATTCTAATGTGAGAACATTCCCAACACGTTCTGGGGTGCTTTGCTGCTTTGTCCAGAACTGTTCACCAGTCTTCCTGAGAAAAGGTCTGCAAGCAGATGATTCTGCCAGAATATAGAGATAGCAAGTTACAAATATAGCCATGGGTTAGGGTGTCAGCAGACTGCAGCTGGCTAAAAGTGAATCATACTTTATATCTTCAGTTTACTGGAAAGCCTAATATATATTCCTTTTTTTTTTTTCTGCTGACACGTTTGAAGGAGAACATCAAGCCAGACATATAGGTCCTAAGAGGGACTCTCAGCCCTGGGCCCAAATCAATGGATAAGCAACAGCTGTAACTTATCAAACTCATTCCTTTTACTGATGTCTCAGGCAGGCATATTTCCTCTGAATTTCTTTCCTGCTTTTTCAAAGAAGCAAGGGGAGACAAAACCAGGCCTTAAGGTAGGGTGAGCACATAGAAATGATCTTCTGCTACTGACTTACCTTTTGGCATAAAAGCTAAAAAGACAAAACAAAACATCAGTTGAGGATAAGAGTTTGAAGACCAACGTGTAAACAGGGTGACTGATGTCACTGTTTCCCCCACAAATATTTTTATGAATGAATTGAACATAAAAGATGAAATTACTTCTTCACTTTGTTTAGACTTGGGTAGACAGTCAGGCCACACCACTGTGTCGAGCAGGGCAAGAAGAAACTTATTTATTTAATTTTAAGTAGTCTACTTCCATACAAGAAACCTTTTTTAACTGTAGTCTTTTCAAAGATTGAAGGATTTCTTACAATTAGATAAAAAATATAGAATTGTTTGACTACAGAAGGCCACATGTTGGCATAAAAATGACCCCAGAAAATCTATTACAGGGACTCTTGAAGGAGTAAAGTAGTTTTATATTTGCTGGTTTTTCAGTTTCATTCTGTCATGTAACACACTTGTCAGCATATCTTAAAGCCTAATGTTAGACATATGCACAAATGCTGATGAAAAACCAGATATGTTTAGCCTTTTGAAGAATATACACTATTCAAACTATTCTGAAAGCCTTTAAGTTTTCCTTTTCCCTGTCTGATAGTTTTCTGAAAATTCCTGTGAGGTAAAGTCCAGAATGGAGATATTTTAGAGGTGATATAAGTGGCATTTCAAGGTGCCAGGGATATCTTCTGTGCTGAGAAAGAGGGAGAGCACATGTGAGGTCTATTAGGAGAGGCAGCCAAATACCACTGTATAATAACCTGGATTCTAGGATTTATTACATTGGAAGACATGACTTGATGTTTGCCCACAGGCTGAAGCTGGGTGAATAGGTCATGAAAGGGAGTCAGAGAGACCACTGCTTGAAAGAACTAAGAAGGGGACATGATCCATTCTGTACATAAAAAAAAAGTCAGAGCAAATTACAGATTTCCTGGAGAGAACAGTGTTCCTGCCCATGCCCCCTAGGTATAGATATTTACTACGTGATGCAGTTTGACAAGCTGGCACGTGTGATTGCAAATTAGAAGCAGCCCATTCACCTTAAGTTCAGGCTGCTGAGACATTCATCTGACAACTGACATTTAAAATTCCTTGTCCCAGTGGAACACCTTTCTGGTGTCCTCAGTAAACACACCAACACACTCTGGTACATTACCGACACCGGTAATAATAAACCTATTACCAGTACAAAACTGTGTATGAGATTTAATCCTCTGAGCTGCTGATTATCCTGAAATAAGCTGATAATTAACTTTTGAGGTGCATTGTTCAGGTTGGGATGCATGAGGCAAGGGAAGAAAAAGTGTGAGGTACAAAGTATAATCAATATTTACACCCTGGGATCTTCTATTACTAGAAAGACTTGTTCAACTGCATCAATAAAAGAAGTATGTGCTCCTAGTGCTGCATGTGTCAGGCATTAGGGCCAGTATTAGGGTGGGAGTTCTGCCTCCAGCTACAGAAAACAGACGAAAGTACCTTTCTCAGTCACCACCTGTCCCAACAACCACAGCAGACATCATTTCTGGGTGGATACTCAGTCAAAAATGGTTTCTCCTCACAGAGATGAGTAAGGTCAGGCATACACACTAAATAGTATGAGTAGAAAAGGATTTGGGTATGTTTGGCAAGTCCTAGTTATTTTCTGGGGAGGATTGGTATGGGTGTGATCAGGAGGAGTCACATGTACATGGGGTCCTACTGACACCAACTTTGGCTTGAGAATATGAATCTAAACTCAAGCACATTTGTCAAAGTCAGCACAGATGGAGATCTTTGTGTTTTTTGAGATACAGTAATCTCCTAAATACAGTTCAAAGAATAGTGTGGATGTAATTAAACAAAATAGTTATATTCAGTTTTCATTGGAGAAGTAGTACTGGCTTGAAACACCTAGTAGAAAAAACCAGAATTTATATATTTTGATACAAATCAGGCAGGTAGACTTCTACCTTTATCATTACTCCACATTAGAAAGTTTTTTTTCACACAAACTATTTCTTTTAAACTGAAACCATCATGTATCTAGTTTTTACACTTAAGTGCCTGAATTCCCATCCTTTCATGACAAAATATGTGGATTTTCAATTTAAGTTTTTTACTTGACTTTCTTTTCAAAACTAATCAGTTTTAGTAATAAATTACTAATATACTCAAATAATACTAATTGCAATATCATATGTTATTTGCAGTGGATAATTGTACAGGTTTACATAAGGATTTGGATGTTATGATAGCAGTATATCAGGCAGTATGTCTTGAACTGTTAGGATAAATCCTCTTATTATTTTCCTGCGAATCACTGGGACTAGGTTTTGCGCTCCTTTAGTCTTTGAAGCTCACTGATTTTTAAGTTTTGTATTTTTTTGATGTAATTTGATTTTAAATTAAACCATATGGGGCTTTACTCTCTTTTGCAGATGTTGTCCAATAAGCATACTAAGTTAAGCAATCAATATATATGATATATGTTACACATCTGTAGCCTCCAGAGATATTTGCCAAAGAATTAAGCACCAATTACATGGTATTCTTCACAGAGGTTTTTTATAAAAATCCCTGAAGGTGCCAGTGGTGAATAAATGCCTCAGGTTTAATATTTAAGAAAGCAAGCATCTCAAAGAACAACTGCATCATGCTCTAGGGAAGAATAAGCCAAAATGAATAGATTCAGCAAAAAATTAATTCAAGATTTGACTTGGCACCAAAACCATCTAAACATAATTTGCCATGAGAAAGGAAAGCAATGACACCACTTCAAATTAAATGCTGGCGGTTTTCCCTGTACACTGTTCACAAAAATGCAGTTAAGATTTCATACAAAGTATGTATATACTTTCTCAAAAGGCTTTTTTTGACAGTTAGCAGTTAGAATTTTCCATTTAGATGTCTTGAAAATTTTAAGGAGATTTTCTTCAAAATTAGTATTGCTGAATAATGTAGATCTGAAATAGATGTCAATGTGGATAATGAAATTATAAAGCTGAGATTTGGGGGATTGGGAAATAAGAGATGAAAATAAGAATGATTTTTGATGCTTATATTCGTTTCCAATAACCTGCAGTCACAAAACAGGACGATGTAGCAAATGCTAATTAACCAAGAAGACACATCAGCAGCAACACAAATGTCAATAGTTGTCCATGGATTGTAAGCTTAGCTGAGATGACAGAATTCACCCAGAGTAGCCACCTATTTCTGTTTTGTGATAGGTCAAATTATATATATTTCATTAAAACAATATTTTCCTATCACTGCTAAAATGTCAAAAACTTTGTGGCACTTTGATACCTCCAAATGTCTCTTACATTAATTTTTCTACAGATAAGAGAACATTATGGCAACTAAGTGGACAATTTTGTGTAACTTTTTATATGTACTACATAAAATTAAACTTGGGCTTGGTTCTTGCTTTAACAGAGAGAAAATTACTCAAGGTTTAAGAGATATCCATACACAGATAAAGGAATATAATTTTATTGCACCTAGTAAATTACTTCTGAGAATGCTAAGGTTCTCTCTTATCAATTCCCACTGTTATTGATCCCTTCAACGTATTATGAGGAATAGCATTCCTAACTTCTTGGTATTAATGTCAGATGTGGATTGATTAAAAAGTTATTTCTTCTCAAAATTTCCTGAAGTTACATAAAAAATTGCACACAGCTTTCTATGAGAAACATATATTTGTCTTTAGAGGGTGCACAGTTGCAAAGGAATCACATGCTCTCATTTTCCAAACTATTCTAAACTACTTAATAACTTAGCAATATGTCTAACATATAGCTTCTCAGTTCCATGTGTAGCTATGAGTTCCAAGGATTTTTGATGTGTTGTTGGAAAGTGTCCTACTGTTAGTTCCTTTCTGTTTAACTGGGCTTTTTGAAGCTATGATGAGAGGTTAAGTAGCACCAAAAATCTATTTTTCTTAGTCCTTATTGTATGCTGACATTTTTTATTACTTATATAGGGGTCTAACTGAAACAGTTTCAATCATTTTATTTTTGTCTCACAATGGGATTTTTATATGTTTACTATTTTTTCTTATGCTCCCCTGCATGTTCGTTTTCCTGACAGGGATCAGTGCCACATTAATAACATGGAATGAAAAAGGCAGGCACAGCTATGGAAAAGAAATCTTCATTGATCATATCAATAGGACAGAGTTACACACTGAGAAGTTTGAGTTTACCTGGAAAAAGCCTCACTGCCCATTCTCTCCCCTGAGGCTGTGGTAATACAGCAATGTCCTCATAAGCCTTGAGTTTTTTATCTCCACTTCAAGTCATCACTTCAGAGCCAGAACTGATCAGACCTCTTCCAGCTTTTATATTTTAACTTTTTTTACTAAGTTAAAATTTTTAAAACTAAGTTTTACTGAGTTTTAGCATGCTTAGCAATAGTAACTGCTAAGATTTTGTTTATACACCTGTCTTCATTACTTCATTACTGTTATCATGAGAGAAACTTGCCTATAAAGGATGGAAACTCTTAAAACCTAAAGAATATATAGACTGCTGCCAGGTTATATAAAGTAGAAATTCTCTTACCCATGGGAATGCTGTTGCAGTGAAGTGGGCAAGGCAGTGTTCAGCCTGTACTTGCACATAGTAATTTACTTATGGAATTCAGAATTTGGGTTCCACATCTAAATATTTGATCAGATTGCTGAACTATGGTAGGTTCAGAGAAATTATGTCTATAAATAATATACTGATAGCAGCTACCATACTTAAAACTATTTAGAAAGTCACCAGTGCTGATGTGAGATTGCAGATCCAATGCAAATGTCTCCCTGTTTGACAAAAAGGGATCTACTGTAACTAGCATGGAATAATAGTTAGCTGAGTCTGTGCCAAATTTCATTCAGACACAAATCAGGTAAATTCGTGCACAACAATCTCAGAATCACCTGGTTATATGTTTTCAGTCTCTTATAAGCCTGTTTCCTGTGTATTGTCATAATCCTCTGCTCCATTTCTCTGTTGATATAGCTGATCATTAAAAGCTATTTTCCAAGGTATTTCTTTTCTTTCTGGTCCTTCTGTCTACTTTTCTACTACATATGGTCTGAGAAAATGAACAATTACTTTGGTAATTAGTGCCTAAGAGTCTTCTCCATACAATAAATAATTAAGAAATAGCTACCTACCAATGATTCATTTCAGTTTCCAGAACTTTAGTTGCTCTGCAATTTTTTATTTTATGTGTGTGTGTTCTTGTGAAGCAAGCAACTGTTGACTTACAGAAAAATACACTATCATTTTTCATGGTTCTATCAAGCTTCTGTGCAGGTAGCACCAGTATTGAATCTGATTCCCAAAGTGATGAATGTAAGAGTAGTTCTTAGGCTTTGGGATTCCAGTCAGAAAATATTCTTCTGGTGTATCTTTTAATTTTACTTTTATAAGAAGTTTTGAATCAAAATAATATATTATGCCCTAACTGTCAAACGCCCTACCCCAAACATACAAAATTGTCACCCATTAAAAAATCCAGACAAAGAAACAAACCCAAACAGAAACATGTTACCCATTAACAAAGGAAAAATAGTATTGAACCAATGCAGGCAGTTAACTTGCATTATAATCAATCTGCAAGTGAGAATAAACATATTAGAGTGGAGGTTTAAAATGCCTATTTACTGAGTGACCAAAGTTAAATATCTCAGGACAGCATTCACCTTACCCTCTGTACTTGAAATAAGATGCTTCAAATAAATAATATGGAATGTTTAACAGAGAAGCATATATAACATCTTTTTTGTGTCTTGAACTTTTGCTGTTAAGTAACAGCTTGAATTGTGTATCCCTTTTTAAGTTTCTTTTTTTGTGTGCTAAAATACTTCTTTCCTAATGTTCTTTGAAAAGATATCGGAAGGAAAGGAAAGGACCATGTCTATTTTTGTGTATCTTCCCAAGTGTTAATGCATCCCAGATTTGCTTTCCTTCTCCGTTCAAAACTATGTTTTATGTTCTTCATTTCTGGATGGACAAATACAAAGGAGAATTTCCCAATCCCCTTTTCTATTAGTGTATCTATGTGTGTAAATGAAGGCATCTTAGTGTGTGTTTCTATATGCAGACTGCATTTCACAATGTGGGTACTGTTCTGGGGTATACTAGATATATGATTTTATTACTTGTTCGTCTTATAAATTCTATCATCAGTTTCATGGACAAGTATTTTGATAATTAGTTTCACATACAAAAGTCAAAGCTCTTTCTCATCCAGCTATCCCTGTTGTGGTTGCGGGATGTAATTTATTAAAGTAAAAAAGAGTAAATGAAAAGCTGTTGTCTCAAAGTTTGGTTTACTTGTGTGGCTAAAGCCCTCAATAAAAAGCAAATTTGAGTTTAGGGTATGTAGACAAATTGTTAAATTACAGTTTATGTTCAGCCCAGTTTCAGATTCTCACGTTCAAGCTTGCTACTTGTAAGTAAGGATCAAGCAAAGTTTCCCAAAATTTGACTCACTACACACTTAGCTTTGTTTTCTCCTATCTGGACCTCTGCTATTTACTTAGTGGTAGTTTGCTCCATAGACTGAAACAAGTATCACTTTTAGTTGGTGCATGTGATGATAGGAGCTTTGCTCTGATCTAGTAAATTGGACAAGCAATACATAAAATAAGTAAAGTGGCATCATTGAACAATAATACATTAATTGCATTATGATCTCCTACTAAATTTTAGTGGCTTGTCAGGGACAACACAAAATTATTTGAGGACCACTAGTAAGATTAATCTGAAATTAAAAATGTAAAATAAATAGTTATTTTGTACATATAGACTTAATAATTATTTTCTACATAGTCTTCAGACTAACTTCCTTTCCTTTTTCCTTCAATCTTGTCGTTAAAAGCTAAGAATAGAAGACATGGGTGAAAAATGGTACTTTTATTTAACTACCCTCAAAATAAAACACATTTTTTACTATAGAATAATGAACATTTGTCTTGAAAGTCTCTATACTGAGTCACAAAAAATGCTCCTGACTTCTTTTTATGGTTTTTGTGGTCTCAAAAAAAGCAGTGAGAGTCAGTACACACAGATAAGAAGTGACCATAAGTGACATATTTGTTCTCCATAACAGAAACTACTCACACAACAGTGTGTGGCAGACATTTGAACAGAATGTGTACATAGAGATTCATACCTTTGTGTGTGTGTGTGTGTGTGTGTGTCTATCAGATAATTTGGGATGACTGTGATGGGAATATTTAAAAGGCTGGCGGATAAGGACATTCTTGAAACTTTTAAATCAAAATTTACTAACTTCATTAATTCATAAACCTCTTTGTCCTTCTTATATATTTTTAATCATTATCACTGCAAATAGGAAACTGATTGCCACTGAAAATCATATCCTGAATTATCAGTGAGCACACAATACCTTTAAGCTGATACTGTCAGTTTATTACATGATAGCTGTGATCCATAGATGACCAGGTTTGTGTGCTCTTTGATAAGAGAAAAGAGAACAAAGATGACCTCATCTCTTTTTTTAAGGTCTTCATTGACACATCATGCCTCTTGCTGCTACCACCCGAAAGGCATCTCGGTGCTCCAAAAGCTGTTTATCTTAATTTAATTTTTGATGGCCAATATTTTTGTATGTTAGGCAGGGTGTTCTACCTATCTGCAGTCCCCTGTATTTATTTTGTTCATTGTTCTTTACCTTGAGATTGCAATTTCTGACACTGATTCTCCCGCATGCAACTTCACATGGCTTTGCTAGCACCTTTGCTGATCACGCTGCTCCCATACCTGGGTCAAATGCTTCTGTATTATGTCTGACATACCACCAGTGTCACAAAAGTTTTATACACTGTTGCTGGTATGACTATTTTGATAGGTTTATATTTGCATTTGAGGCAAGTAATATATAATATTGTTTCACTTAGTGCAGTTTTTATACGTAGGTTTCACAGACCTCTGCTTTAATTGCAATGCCATCTTCTTAATTTGTTTGTTTTACTTTTAGCCCCAAAAAGTGGTCATGCCATTTTTTGAATAAGACCAGGCTGATCTTAGAATCCTAAGCCTTCTGTATGGAAATTAGAAGCACTATCTAAAGTGTATTGGATCTGGCTAAGCTGGAGTTAGTTTTCCCCATAGCAGCCCTCATAGCACTCACATTGGGTGCCAAAAAGGATCATAGTGGATTGGCCTTGGCTCGATGTCAGGTGCCCACTGAAGTAATTCTGTCACTTCCCTCCTCAGCTGCACAGAAATAGAAACAAAAGGCTTGTGGGCTGACATAAGGTCAGGGAGAGATCACTCAGCAGTCACTGTCATGGGAAAAACCAGACTGGACTTAGGGAAATTAGTTTAATTTATTACCAATGAAATCAGAGTAGATAATGAGAAATAAATTCAAATGTTAAAACACCATTCCCCCACCCTTCCCTTCTTCATGGGCTCACCTTTTCACTCCCAATTTCCCTACCTCCTCCTGCCAGCTCTGCAAGGGGAGGAAGGGGGTGTCAGTCAGTTAATCTCATGTTCTTTCTGCCAGTCCTTGCTCCTCAGGAGGAGGACTCCTCATGCTCTTCCACTGCTACATTGTGGAGTCCATGCCATGGAAGTCAGTCCTCCACAAACTTCTCCAGTGAGAATCCTTCCCACAGGCTGCAGTCATTCACAAACTACTCCAGCATGGGTGCCTTGTATGGGTGCAGCTTTTCGGGATCAAACTGCTCCAGCATAGTTCACCCCTAGGATAACGATGTGGGCTGCAGTCCTTTGAGAGCAGCCTGCTCCAGTGTGAGTCCCTCACAAGTCCCATCAGGAAACCTGCTGTAGTATGTGTGTCCCCAGGTGTCTGCCAAGAGCCTGCTCCACTGTGAGCCTCCTCCATGAGCTGTGGGTGGATTTCTGCATACCTGTGCTCCTCCATGGGCTGCAGGGGCACAGCTGAGCTGCCTCTCCATGGTCTGCACCATGGGCTGCAGGGAATGTCAGCTCTCCTGCCTGGAACACATTCTCCCCCTCCTTCTTCACCAACTGTGTTGTCTGACATAAGCTGGCATATGCAGACATAGCTGTTCTTCTCACATATTGAACAGTATTGGACAAAAGCTTTCTTTTTCTTCTTAAACATGTTATCCCAGAGGCTCTACTACCTTCTCTAAATTACTTGCCCTTGGCCAGTGGAGTGTCAGTCTCCACGCTGGCTGGCATTGGCTCTGTTGGACTTGGGGGAAGCTTCTGGCAGCTTCCCTCAGAAGTCACTCCTGTAGCCATGCCTGCTACAAAAACATTGACACGCAAACACAATATATTAAGAAAAGCATTTTATTCCTTTGAAGACTTTTCCCTGTGATGATACACAGAATAGTTTGGGTATAAGGAACAAACTGGTACTGAACATTGTCTTATAAAGTTGGTCAAAACATAACTTTAGCCCTAAAACATTAGCTTGGTCAAGATTTCTCATCAAGGTTTAGTCAGTCCATCATTTATTATAAATTTTAAGCAGAACATAACTGTAAAAGTTCTTTAATTTTAAGCCTAAAGTCTCTCCTGAATGTCTGGTAATTCCAATGTAAATCGACATGTTTATTTGGTTTAAAAAAATACTAAGCTGCCCTGTGTATAGGTGAATTTACACTAGAGATTTTATCAGTGTAATTATTTAATAAAAAATCATATACCATCCAATTATTATTCTGCTAGTGAACATTTTCTATGTAGATCAGACCTAATTAATTTTATTGGCAGGCAGAGCAAAGGAGTCAGCTCTCCCTGTTGCTATAGATTCATGGACTGCAGCCATAAAAGTCCATTCAACCATCCAGCTTTTTTTTTTTTTTTATTTGTGTAATGTAAGACTTCAAATTAATTCCTGCTTGAGTTAGTGCAGCTAGGGGGAACCAACCTGCATTTAAGAATAGCAAATGCTTATCACTTGATAAAAATGTATCTCGTGCTGCTCTTAAAACTATTTTATTTATAGTTTGAATATGTCTCACTTCAACTGCAAGCCATCTGGCATTATTATGTAATTTTTCTGATAGACTGAAGAAACTTCTCTTGCCAGTCAGTTGTCTCCTTTGATTATAAAACTTAGTTGCTACGAACATTTTCTCCACTTCTTTATTTTTGCTGCTCTTCTTTTAAGCTGTTCCATTAAAGTCATGTTTGATGGGAACTCCAAAACTAGATGTTACTAACATTAAACTACGGCAGACTAAAATAAGAAAGTTTGGAGATTTTCCAGAGACATTAGATCACAATAGTTTTACTTAAGGAATCACAGATTGCATTATTCTTATGAGTTATAACATAACAGTCAATGTTTATTCTCAACTAATTATTCAAATTACTCTAAGTATTTCTCAGACCTCTGCTTTACATGATAGTGTCCACCCCATTGCAAATAAAGCCTAATTTTTCTTTTGTATATTTTTACTGTATGCTTAACAGTAGTTAACATTTTTCATTGGGTAGACCAAAGCTTATTGAAAAAAATCAGACTTTACAATATCAGTAACTGGTCTTATTCAACTATTTTAACCACTTTTCTCTTAGCATGCTCAATGAGGAGTAATGCTTTCCTACCAGACATATGTAATAAACAACAGTAAAACACAAAAAAATACCAAATCCTACTAAAAACTACTGAAAGTTTTTCAACTCTCAGTTAATTTTGAAACTTTCTACCTACTCAGTTTTACAACTATTTATATTGTGTGAGACTGATTTTGTATCTTCATTTTTTATTAGACATGATGTGGTATAATATCAAGATAAAAACCTGTGGTGCAATGGGTGTATTTCATCAATCCAATTTTAATTGTTAGCAAAACTTGCAGTGTTGAAAAAGTTATCAAGTCAGTTTGATGAGATTTATTTCCCATAAACCCATTCTGACTGGCATTAATTATATTTACTTCCTCTATTTCTTTATTAATCAAGTGTTCTCTCAGCCTCTTTCCATCTCATCTGTCTGAGATCAATGTCAGACTGACAGGCCTAACCCAGGTCATCAAACTCTCCTTTCTTTAATGTTATCACAATATCATCTTTCTTTCAGTCTCTGGAGAACTGCCCCAGTGTTCCAAAACTTACAGAAAATCAATGTCAATAATGCAGAATATTCATTGGTCAGACATTTTGCAGCAAGTTAAGTATACTGTTTGATTAAAACCTGTTAAACTTCAGCACAAGCTGTGTGACATTAATCCAACAATCAAGTAAGAAAAAGTATACCTTTTTCAAAGTAATCTAAACACAACAACTGATATTTTCATAAGCAAAGAACAGGAAAACATAAATTGGATTATTAATGGATAAAACTTACAATTAGAATTAGAATTGTTTCTGACACACACAAAACCTCCTCCTTTTTAGCCTTATATTGACTACATTTCTCCATGTGTAGTCCAAGCTTTCTTTCAAATTCCTAACTTCTGATTTGTATTCTTCCATTGGTAACATAGAGAGGCCTTAATTGATTATTCAGCTGCATTGCATTGCATTTGCGTAAGTTTACTTATAAGTATTTCTATGGAGCAATTATAACTATTTCTATGCAATTATCAACTTCTTGAATGAATAGTTCTTAGTAACATATATGACTGATATTCTTTCCTTTGAACTCAAGGTGTTTCCTATCTTGCACATTTTCCCAGTACCTGAGAAAAAGGTGGTTTTGGTGGAAGAAAATTGTGCATCTTGACTGTGGCCTTTTTACTTAATTGATGTATATTTGCAAAAGTTATTTATATATTTAAATTTTCAAATAAGAGTTTTTGTGTAATGTAGCAGAGTCTTTGAAGCAGCAGTTCAAGATTAATTTCTCATTTCAGCTTCCTGGAGAGGTTACTTTTTTAGATAATGAAAACTGTCTTTTCTTATTATATGTCAATAGGATTTTTTTCATATTATAATTTTGGCATTTCAAATTCAGAATTTTCTTCATATCTTCATGTTTGCATTTTAATTGGATGAGACTATCCAGTAGATAAGAACAAAAATGCCAACTTGTATTTCTAACCTTATTATTTAAAAACTCTGAGGAACTGTATGACTTTGGCATTACCACAGTGCCGTTGTTTCAGTGCATAACCAAGACAGACAGAGCGAATTTATGACTATTTGGAGTATTTGACAAATACTAAAGGAAAATTGCTATATAAGCAATGTATAAATACAGTCAAGCAATTTATTTCTCATTTTCTAAAAAGCAATTTGATAAGAAAATGTTTGCAGAATTAAGTGAATGGCTGCATTATACATGTTAGTAAACAGATTGGATTATTTCCTTTTCTCCTTGTGATAAGCAACTTTGCACTTCTCTAGGTGTGACTTTATTGGTGTATGAATAATTCAGTTTTTTCAACTAATTTATCTCAAGAATGAGTGCTATCCAACATTTTTCTTTCCCTTTCCTGCTATAGCCTTTGTCAATTCCTCCTTATGAAGTAAATTGTTGAAATATAGACAAAAGAGAGATAAAAATTCCTCAAGGCACAGTGAGTGAAACAAAGGAATATTCAGTTTGGAGAAGTTATTCTTGATTTATTCTTGACAGGTGTAATTGAATTAGATTTCTAGGGGAAATAGCAAATGTTGATTAGAGATGACAAGCGCTTTTTGACACTTTTTGTAGCTTCAGCATATTGTATGAGTATATCAGTAATATATGAATGGAGGTGATATTACCAAATTCATTACTTAAGGTCGACAGTCATGCTTGTCAAGTAGTCGAAATTCAGATTGAAATTACAGTAGTTCATATAAACAAAAGTTACACCATCATTCATGAAATTTCCATGATACAGTGTCACAGAGAGACCTGGAATTAAGTACATGTGCAAAAATATTTTGAATAGATTGACTTATATGCTGTGAAATGAAAATTCAGGTCAACATCGGTATACATAATGAAAAGGTGAGTATAATTAATCAATTATACTTAGATTTTCACATAATTTATTTTTATTTGAATGAGAAAAACAAGGCTTTTTTAACATTTCAATAATATGCGCAACAAATAAAAAAGTCAGTAAGTCCCACAGAGCTATTATACATAGTGAAGCCCTTATACCATAGTGATAATAGTTAGTAGTTAATAATATTGCTGGAAATTAGAGTTGCATTGGTCATTTTCTTCAGCTTGCGAATTTAAAATGTGTGCTTCAGGATATCTAAAATTAACATATAAAGAAGCACACGGGTTTCCACACATGTTTTAGATAACAGCTGTGTGAAGCTATACTTCTGAGAAATAAGTTACCTTTTTTGCAGTCATAATAAATTAGGCCCCTGCTTGTTAAAGCTCATTTGAAAACTCTTTTTCTTAGTCTTGCCTGCTCTTTTGGTCATATTCTGAAACCAAAATGTCTTCATATAAAAAAAAGTGCCAGCACTCCTTGCTTGACCTCCAAAGCTCCCAAGGCCTATGTTACATATATCTGATGATTACTAATTATATACACTAATTTGGCATATATAATATCATATTAAAAGCCAAATGAAAACATTCTGCAGCACATAATCTCTAAAGTCTTTGAACATGTTCAGACATACATTTTACAATTCTTTCTGCATACTTCAACTGCTTAAAAGCTGACCTTACAGAAAGCCTTTGGGGTAAAATATGTGAATGTTAATAATCCCCTAAACACTTATTTACATTATAAACTCTTAAAGCTTCAAAGGAACTGTCACACGCTCCTCTCCCAAACATTTCAGTCCCATGTCCATTCATCATTTGCTTTTATCATGCAAATTCTCAGATAGAAAGGAAATTCCAGGCTGAATGAGACATTGGCACTTAGAACAAATACGGGGGTTTTATTCAGTGAGTAATGTTCTTTAATTTCAGCCTTTGTTAAGATAATTTCAGTAACAGTCTTACAGATTCCAGTCATAAAAAGCCATGAATTTCGTGTGAGTTGTGTAAAGTCAATATTATCAATATAAACATGACACAGCCTTGCCAGGGAGTCTGATTAGGAGGGAACCTCAGGACTGCTTTGCACAGCACCGGCAGCCACAGTCCCTTCAATGAAAAGTTTATAATCCAGTTTAAATCACAAAGTTTTAAGTGACTGCAACAGATTGGAGAAAAGCAGTGATGAAATAATGATGAGAGCTGCTGAAATCTGTTTGTTAGAATATTTTTTATTGCAAAGTGTTGTTCTAATCACACTGTTAGCATATGTGATATTATGCCATCTTAATTTGCCTTACCAGTATCTTCTAAATTAAACTTCTCATAAAAAGCTTAAGTCAATTATTTATTCTATATTATTAATTCTATATTATATTTTATTTTTTAAAATTTCTTTCATATTTCTGCATTCTTTAGTATATTTATTTTATTAGTTCTATATTTTGTGAGTTTAGCAATAGTAATAGACAGTATTTAGAATCACTCCTAAATGGCATAATAAATAGCTCAAATGTGTTACCTGCTTTTATGTAATCCTCTACATCTTCAATGCTACCTTAATTAAAATATTTATTTTTCTAGATTAAGATATCTTTTTTTCCTGGAATTTCAGATCATTTCATTAGAGAGCAAACACGAGTTCTGTAGAAAATGAGATAAACTCTCCATGTACTAACTGGAGTCATGGCTGTTTCAAATATCTTATGTATCAGACCAGAATATTTTTGGATAATTGAAATGATGCTGTGTTCAAACCATCTTTTCTGAACCTACATTGTTAAGAATTTGGACTTTAATATAAAAGGTTCAAAGTTGTGGCAAAAGCGCACACAAATTCTACTTATCTTTCTTTACAGGTGTACAGATCCTTGAAAATCCTTGCTGTTCAGGTGTGAGCCTCCTTTCAGAAACCCTTCAATAGAAAATAAATAGGAGAAAAAAAATTCTAAAGGCAGAGCTTTGCCGTATGTTCTTTATAGTACCTTTTTTCTCTGATTGTCACACAGAGGAAGGTCATAGTTTGTTTTATTTCTGTATCTTAGAAGAGAAAAATGCAATTAAAATCTCTTATAAACTTATCAGAAAGCTGAAAATTAAACAAAATTTAAAACACTATATTAACTGTATCATGCACTACGTAAGATATTGTGATATTTTATAGAAATCTCACAGAAACCATCATATTATGCAACAAGAAATAAAAAGCAAGCCTATTTGGGTTTACATTCTTCTAATTCACAAAGGATTTCCAATTGAAGGCATAAATCATGTAGCATATTTAGAAAATACAAAACACTTTTAAAGGAAATGGTTTAAAGTGAAACAAACTCCTTGTAGATAGTCGCCATTTCAGTCTATGTAAACTTAGTACTACAGGTTAAAAATAGAGATAAATAAATCAACCTACTCTTACTGCCTCGGATCTGAAAGTTCCTTGAAAGCATTTAGTCACAAAACTCATCATTTGGAGCATTCTTTGCAGTGTAGGTGCTGTGTGTGAGCACATAGATGTGACTTGTAATCGCTGTAGGAAACTCTATTTGCAGTGGATTAACTTAAGTTTTCTAAATTTCCAATGGGGAGAAAATAGTATAGCTATTTTAAATGGCATTTTATTTCTGACTGAAAAAAAATATCTAACAGAGTACTATGATTTAGAACATGTTTTTTAGGGATATAAGGTTGATACATTTTCAACTAATCTGGAAAAAATCATGTTACAGCTTGTGACATCAGCAGTATCATTTCAGTGTGACAACTTTTTATGATTTCTGTACTCTGTACTGGGGAATTACATTTAGTGTACTTTAAAATTTGTTTTATCATCTTGTAGTCAGTGATTGTGAGACAGAATCCTAATTTTTCAAAATATTTTTTTAAGGTCTAAATTTATGTTACATTTAATTGCTAGAATGCCCCACTGAAATGAGTGATAGAAAAGCTGAAATAGCACTCAGAAAATGAAAACTGAAAAAAGCATTTAAAGCAATAAAGAGGTCTAAAAGGGAGAGGTTATAAGAGCAAACAACTCTGAACTACCAACATTTTTGAATAAAGAGATCTGCAGAAGAGCAGTGTGCATGCTTAAATCCAATATCAAAGAAAAATGTTGTCCTGAGCACATCCACTGTCTGACTTTGCCTGAATACTGGATGAAAAGAGAAATGGGCAGTTTTATTATGTGCAAATTTGGATGCATTGCAGCTTTGGACTTACTGAATGCAGTTCTTTTCATGGGACACTACATCAGCATTGATTAATGAGGTTTGTTGGAAGCTATTCAGTTGGCAACAAATAATTAGTGGAAGGAAATTATCAAGTTCTTCTGTATCTCTGTGTTCTCCATTCATTTATTCAAGTTTGAATGCCTCTTAATCTAACCCTGGCTCTGAAAAGAATTGCCACAATCATTCTAAGCTTACTTTTCTAGGTAGAGCATGTCATTCATCAGATTTCAGATATGGTGAGTCCTATTGACAATTGTTCTTATTTTTCAAAAATATTTTGAGGTCAATGAGCTGTATCGTGTTCATGATGGGCAAATTAAGCATTTCTGTCATTTTATTTTAAAATGAGAAAAACCAGTTCTGAATATTTTAATTTACTTGTCTCTCCTGCAGCACATATTTCCCCAGCAAATTAAGTTGTAATGTTTGTTTTTATTTTAGGTGTTAAAACTAAAGATGTGAAAGGAGATCTCATGTGAAGAATTCAAATAAAATTCTCCCTTCCAATCTGAGCTCCAGCTGTGCAGTTAGTAGGGCAGCAGACAGAACAGTGACAGTGACAGAAGGCACTACTATGAGTGGAATTGAAAAGAGATATAATATGAGGAGTACCCTTCTCCAGTACCATGAGTATTGCTAGAGTAAAGGGGACACTACAGTATCTCTAAACTGTAGAATGTGATGCTGTACTTGTGTGGTAGATCCCTTCCCAATTGTTTTTTTGTCACCTTTTTCCTAATTTAATTCAAAGAATGTTTGTTTAAGGCTCATGCTTTCCTGGACTGTCACTGGAAGCTGACTCTCCACCTGTTTGCCAAACTATCACATAAGGCAGTAAACATCTTTTCAGCAAGATTTCTCCAGTGTGAGCAATTGATTCAGTTATTACACTCACATAATGCAATCTAGAATAGAAAATAAATTGAAAAATTAGGGGAAAAAAATCATGCTTTAGCCTGAAAAATATTGGGAATTCCTGATAAAACAAGTTTTATGCTGCAGTGGGTGAGAAAATGTAAGAACATATCTTCAGAAAGTTAACACATACAAGAAGTATCTGTCTTCATACCCTGTAGTTTAAAAATTATTTCCACTGCACTTGGAATTGAGGTGATGATACTTGAATTGAGTGTGGGCAAACTGACTGGAAAAACACATGGGCAGATAGAGGAAAACTGTACACAACCTTGTCAGCAGTGTGGCACAATGTCAAATTTTGATTCTTATAGACTGACTATACAAAACAGTATTTGTTAAACAGTTACACAATATATTGATAACTTTATTTACCCTATTTCACTTCTTTTGAATTAATGTAATTATATAGCAACTATCAAAAAGAAAGGTTGTCTTTATAGTTATCATTTATTTCTTCCTCCAAGACATTTTTGATTGGACCTATAATAACTAGATAAGTTCAACTTTCATGTGAAATTATTACAAAAGAATTATTAATACCTGATAATAATTTCTATTACTGTTTCTGGACTTTTAGCACCTGGAGTACCCACAATATCTGAGTCTCTGCTGTGCAAATCTTTGGTCAGCAATTGACTTTCAGAATTAATTAGCCCACTTTTTAAGACAAACTCTTAAAACTTCACAGTAAAAGTTGTCTGGCTTTCCATACTCCTAGGTACAGACAGTTTCAATAACCCTATGATTCCCAAAATTCAGTTGCTCTGTTGCTTGGTTTCTTCCTTAGTTACATTTTTACTGCTCTCATGAACACAGGTTTTTAAATTAAACCTCAAGTTGTCAAAGCTGGGCAGTTTAGTTTAGACAAACTGTAGCTGTTCAGTGCAAAAATGAATTTTCCTGCCAGGACAACTAGCTGCTTCTCTCCGGCACGGAGAATGCCCTGGCTGAGAAGCGAGACTGGAGGAAAACATGCATGGGTTATGGACCTCAGGCCTGACCCCTCACATTGGCCCCAACTAATATGGCCATAGAGGTGCAGAAAAATCTATAACTGAATAGAAAAATACCAGGTGAATAGAATCTTTTACTGAAAAATCTTTCTTTTCTTTTTTTTGTTTTAATTCTTACCATGTAAGAAAAGTCCTAAAAGTTTCTTGTTGCTTGCAAGTTTTAATGGTTTATTTTGACTCTTCCACTTCTTTGCAGTACTGCCTAGAATCAAAAGACAAAAACATTCCAGAAATATTGAGTGGTAAGAAAAAAAGCAATTCTTCAATGAAAGCTTTCAGGTGCACAAATGTGGCTATGCACACGTGTGATACAGGATTTCTATAATTTTTATAAGATTAATGAATTAGTACATCTAGCAGGTACATCCAATAAGAGGCCATTTTCCCCAGCAGCCCACCCTTGGGTCTGCCTCTTGGAGTTGGTCCAAGGGTTCATTGTCCTATGTCTTGTTATTTCTCTCAAATTCTGGTTAAAAACAAGATGTCTTTGTTAGAAATTCTCTCCTTGGGAATAAGACCAAACAGAATTTCAAGAATGTGTTAGAAAAGGTTAATATGAGAAACGACAGGAAAAACACTAGAAACTAAACAACTATATATAAAAAAATCCACAAAGCAACATATATATGAAAAAGCTAGAAATACAGACATCAGCAGAGATTTAAAAAAAAAAAAAACATGTAAAAAGGAACATATTGAGAAAATTGTAACAAATATTATGCATGAATAGTTAATATCTATAGATACCTTTTTTATTCCCAGACATGGCTCATATGTCCTCTACAGTAAAGTGTTGAAAACGTTCTGTTGTGGAACTTAGTATTCCACTTCCAAAACCAATATAATCAGACTTTCAGGTAAAACCCTTCAGCAGTTTATTCCTATGTAAGTACCTCCTGAAAGAGCTTGTACATCCCTTCTTTGATTCATTATTTATGTGAGTTATTTCAAGGCACTAACATTACTAGCTCAAGAGAATTTAATAATATACCATATTCACTTTCAAAATCAAGTTATGTTCTTACCTAGAAATCATTCTTCTGCCCTCTCTGTAAAGGAAATTTATAGAATTCTATAAGAACAGCTCAAAACACCACACTGGTTTGGAGAATGAGGAGTTAATGTGTCAAATTTTTGGGGGAGGGGGGAAGAGATTAGAGTATGTCTTTCTCATCGTGGGCCATTCAAAATCTTAAAACTTAAAAGACATAAAAAGCAGTTGCAGGCCTTTCAGAAATTCACTGCGAACCAATGGTCTGCTGAAAAAAAAGGAAAAGCAGTTTTGTAGAACAGTATTTTGATTTTATTTGGGCAGACAAGCATTCATCATGACTGCAGATGAAGACACTGAATACCTAAAGAAAATAAGTGAGTTACCAATCTTTATGGGGAAAAAGATAGCTATTATAGAGGTTCTTTGCCTAGAACAGAAAGGCATAACAAGAATCAATGCTGAAGTCAGAAAAATTGAAATTAGAAGCACAATATATTTTAATAGTATTATTAACCTTGGTAACAAGCAACAAAGAAAGTGACAGATTCTCTATCTTCTGGGGTCTTTTAGTGAAGATTATATTTCTTGGAAGACAAGTATTAGCCAATGATCCATATCCAAATGCAGATTATCAAGTTCAGTGGAGGTTGTCTGAAATGTAATGGCCTGTGATATACAACACAACAGACTAGCTGATGCAACGATGCCTTCTGGCCTTGTGCACTTCGAATCAATAAACTTAAAACTGAAAAAAACTTACAGAGCCACAGTGATGTTATATATGCTATAACCTATTCCTCCCTCATGAGCTTCCAAGGATACAGAATTTTAAATAACAGTTCTTTCTTCTTAATATAATAAGAAAAATGCAGTTTTCTTCTGAAAGAAATAACAATAAGGGTAAAAACCTTCTCCTTCTTACATTATTGGAAATGCTGATATTAATTACAGTAAAGTCAGAACTTCAGCCCAAATCTCTAGCTCCTATGGTTGAAAATAATATACACCCTGAAGTTCTAACATTAGAGAAGGAAATTGTCATGTGTTGTTTGAAAGCTACATTTAAGCACAAATACATTAAAAAAATTAAATGATATTTCTTAAGTGCTGTATTTTTTAGTAAATTTTTAGAATTAATTTGACTGATGGAACAACTTTGGTTGCCTTGACTTTGCAAAGGTACATGTAGTATGTACATGATTCTGTTAGCTGCAATTCAAGAAGGTAATGCTAAACACAGGAATTCAACAAGGTATGTACCAAGTTCAGTGTCCTGGTTTTGGCCAGGACAAAGTACATTTTTGCAGTAGCTGGGGGGCTGTGGCTGTGGGCATGTCTAAGAGGTATTCCAGACCATTTAACCTCATTCCTAGAGGTCAGAGAGAAGGAAGCCTCTTGAGAAGGAAGCCTCTTCCTCTCTCTCCCTCTCTTTCTCTCTCTGTCTTATTTCCAAGAAAACAGGCATCACTTTCTGTTTGGGAAAAAACACGATGGAGAGAGAGGAGAGGTGGTGCTGGCTGCACATGCATTGCTTTGGGTTAGATTCAGTAAGCATTTCACATGTAAATCACCTTCTTTTGTACACTTTTGTTATTAATATTGTTGCTGTTACTATTCATTTTTCTTATCTCATTGTTATTTCTGGTAAATTGTTTTTATCTCAACCTGTAATCTCTGCCTTTTGTATCTCCCACCAGAGCAGGGAGGGGAGTGGGACTGTGAGGGGAAGAGAGCACTGAATTAGCAGGTGCCACTCCTGAATCACAACACCCAGTAAGGAGAATCTGGTAATGGTTATTATGTTAGGAAAATTGTAACGCTGTAGAAAGATTAATAGATTTTTTTAAAGCATCAGTGTTTTTTGTTATTTCTATGGGTGATGCTGGCCCAGAAAATAGAGGAACTCTGATGACCAAGTTAAGAGATTCTGTAAGGACAGAAAAAAAGGCAGAAAAAAAGACGCATAGATGAAGAATTAAGAACAGGATAATTAATGATATTAAAAAATAAGCCAGAGAAACCAACCAATATTCTTTAGAGACAAAGTAAGGCAAGATGGAAATAAAACTTACCTTCAACTGTCCTTCTCACATGTCTTTCAATCCAGTCAGTGCCATTAATTTTTAGCCTCCTATATTCTGCTGAGCATCTGATATGCTTGTACTAAAGATTGTTCGTTGCAATGCATTTAAGTCATTATCTAAAGTATATGTATTAACATTAAAATTTTATAGAACATACATATATTGTGGAGTTGTGAAGTTTTATCAAAGGTGTCCTGTCAGTCTTTTCTTAGATTCAGCCTTGTTGGCAAGCTTGTTCTTTTTATACCTCTTCATTTTCACCTGGGGTAATTAACCTCTCTGTGTGGTGACAGTTTTAAAAAAATGTGAAGTTATTAATGACCATCACGATTCTATTAGAAATGCAAAAGATCAAATTCAGTAGGAAATTTTGATCAAAGCAGAAAAGGTAAGATGTTAAGCTTGAGTCTCTTAGCATTTTCTCAAGATAGATACATAAAGAATTTGGAAGACCAATAGCATAACCTTCATCAAAATTCCATGAGAACATTGCTGTGTTCTTAGGACATACTGCAATACAACACCTTGCAAACACTTACAATCTGCTTAGGTATTCAGGGAATATCTTGATTGCTGCCAGTTTCATTTATCATTAAGATATGCTGCAAGAAGATAGAAGAAAAAAAAAATTAACACAATTCATATATATGTACTTTTATCAGTAGAATTTTTATAACAGTATTAAAATCAGCTGTTTTACTTATGATTTATGTGGCAAAACTCAATAGACGGTTGCAGCCTGAAGTTGCCTCACAAAGATGTATCTGTCTGGAGAAGTGATAATGTCTATTCATCTTGCTCATTTTAGTGAATTCCTCACCTCCGTACATAAAGATCAGATTAGCTGGCTGAGTTCTGGAAACACACACAAAGACAAGACTGGAGAACCACATTCACACCATCAATCCACAGACGGATTACAAGGCTTCAGGTTTACCATACATTTACAATTTTAAATCCTGCTATGGGATAGAAGCGACTTGCTAATGGAAAATTCAGCTGACTGTATAATGGAACAACAACTATATAACTATATAATGGAAAATTTAGATGACTCTATCATGACTTCATGAGACTGAAGGCTCTTTTATCACTGTCTAATACTGCATGTCTCCTAGCACATTCAGAACTGACCGATGGCTTCCTCTTCTGATTAGACAGGCTAGAAAGAGTTCTTTGCAGTTCAAATCCTGTTGGAGTTGCTACTCATATCCCATTTATCATACTGCTACCCTCTCAATTAATTAATTCACCAGTGTCAGCTAACGGTGCACTCAAAGCTCACAGTGTGCTCTGCCTCTAAACCATGCTCTTTTGTTTAGTATGCAATATAATCTAAGCATGAGAAAATGAAAAGCATTCAAACTCTATATGCTTTAATTCCATATCCCCAAAAATGCAGCAATCAGTATTCTTTTCATTTGCTAGCAAAAAAATAAAATGTAGCAAAATATGTTTCAGAATTATTTTAAATACTACTAATTGAATTGCTTCTAATCAAAACCTTCAGGCTAACCATGGAAAACAGGCAGGAGGACAAACAGAAAAAAATTTAATTTTATAACACACATTTTGGATAAGCAAGTAGGCAAACAGAAAAATAAATATAATTCATGAGCTTCCAAAAGAAAAGGAATGGATTCTTAGTCCACCAGATTAACCCTGCTGTAAATACTACTGAATTTAGTAGACCAAAACAGTTTTCCATATATTAGAAATCTTTTCAGCTTTAGAGGTAATTTGACACTGGATTTACAAACTAATCAGCCTTCATCATGGTACTTTATGACCAATGGTTTTGAATTTAACACTTGCCTAAAAACTGGTTTGATCAGTCCAGAGTAGTGTATCAATGATGAGAAGTAAATTAAATGGGGTTTTAAAAATAATGAAGAGTGTTTAAACTTCTAGGATTTTTTGTGTCAAAATTGTTAATTGGTACAATAGACAATATTTGGAGAAAACAGATGAAAGTGGTCTTTAAATATTGAGAAATTTAAAGACAAGTTACAATACACTTCTTAAAGTTCAGCTAGGATTGTGAAGTTTTTTTTTTTTTTTTAGTATGTAAAGAAAAGTCTCCAGTGAGGTATTTACTCCTATGTCTAATTCACATTCACACTTACAACATGAAATGATTCTTGCGGTACTTTTTGGAAGTGTGTTCCATTTTTAGGCCATATACTAAAAAGATAGTAGTCCAACAGCAAACAGATGGGTATGTAAACACTGAACAGAGCCACATGGTGACAAGAGCTCTGAATTCTGAGCCCTCAAAGGTGCCACATGAAAACTATCTCAAGACCTTCACACAGCTTTAGTTACTTAGCTCAGTAAGTGCTACTGCAGAGCTAGGCAGGTAGGAGAAAGGTGGGCAATCTCCAAGAGATTTCAGCTCTCTCAGAGCAGAGATGCTGCCCAAAGGCACCCCATCTCATTGCTCAATCTGTTTGACCAAGAAGCATTAACCTGAATAAATTTACTAACTGCAGCTTGACAAGAGAGCAAAAACATGTCCAAAGGCTTGCTTACATATTCCAGCTACATCCAATAAATCTATTACTTCTCGAAAAATTTGCTTCACTTATATCCCTTAGGCTACTGCAGTTAGGGTATTGCTTCAAAAGTTGCCTCACAGATGTACCTGGGGTATCCTTAATCAAGACAGCTTTCACTGGTGTTCATAGAAGTGAACCAACATGGACTTTCATCATACTTCCTACACTCAAAGGCTTTTGGATTGGTTTGTTTGAAACATGCATCAGATTGACTGCTGGGATCCCAGTTCCTGAACCGTGGCTAGCACAGACCTTTCCCGTGAGAATTCTTTTCTCTCTTCCTGTGTTTTATAAACAAAGATAAAGTTTGGATGTTATTAAAAACAGTGTCTTGAGATCTGGACAGTTCAGGCCTGGCCAAGCTGCCTAGGGGGAGGTTTCGAACTGACCAATCTGGGTGATCTCTGAAAAGTCTATATAAGTTGGAATTAAATAATAAAATGCTCTCTTTATGTCACACGGAGAACCAGGTCTTCTCTCTCTGCTAGCAGCTCAACAGCAACACTGAACTAAGTGCAAAGGTAGAAACATATCTTCTTCAACATATATTGTTGCTGTCCTCATTATTATCATCATCATTGTCATCATCTCCAACAGCCTTAGAGGAAAATGTATCACACAGCTCACAACAGCTCCAGAGATGACAAGCTGCTGCACCTCTACATCCCCAGCCCAACCAGCAGGGCAGGTGTGATCCCACCAGGAACATGAACTCAGAGCACCCATGGACACCACATATAGGTTCACCAGGCCACACAGATCCCAGACAGACAGAGCACTCCAATGAGCACAAACAGCACCAAACAGCACCAAAAGCCTGAGGAAGATGGAGGTCCAAAGTACATACATACAAATATAATAAATATATTTAATAATAGTAATAATAAAAATGTAATTCAATATAATTTAAATGCATAATAATATTTAATCATATTATTATGTTTTATGTTATGTTATATTTAATATATAATAACATTATAGAACAATTTTATTTATTTAAATGATTGATTTTATTTTCCCCTCCATCTTACAATCTGATTCCTCCCTCCCTCCCTCCCTCCCTCCCTCTCTTCCTTCCTTCCTTCCTTCCTTCCTTCCTTCCTTCCTTCCTTCCTTCCTTCCTTCCTTCCTTCCTTCCTTCCTTCCTTCCTTCCTTCCTTCCTTCCTTCCTTCCTTCCTCCCTCCCTCCCTCCCTCCCTCCCTCCCTCCTTTCCTTCCTTTTCAGGTTGAAAAAGATTTCAATAAGCTAAGAACACTTCAATGCTAATCAGTTTTGATCACTAATTACCTATCAAAAAGTTTAGCATGATGATCACCAGGATGTGCAAAGGTTTTTATGGCCAGCAAGAGATACTGAAATTCGAAATATAAGACTCTGCAGAGCAGCAAAAGAGATGAAAGGGTGACAGATTAAATATATAAATTAACTACTCTAAATAAAGGAGGCAATGTTGATGTAATAAAACTTTCTTTTCAATATGCACTTATATTCGATTAGGGACATCAATAAAAAGGAAATGTTGTAAAAGGCCAACAGATGCCTTGAGGCAAATAAAAATCCCAAATGTCATCTTCACAGATGAGACAATAGTTCCAATATTGTATATTTCCTATGAAGAGACACAGCTCCTTTAAAGTGTGACCAAAATGCTTCCTGTAAAATCATGTGACAGAGGATTTTGAGAATAGGGAAAGGTTGAATAATATCTTGGAATTTGGTCTGGCTTGCTCTGTGGTTTTGTGCAATGTTTATAACTTTTTTCCATCCAGAAAATGTAGTTTATGGATAGATGACTTTTTGTACATGTTTCAGATAAGATTATATTATAGTTTAGGATATGTGCAAATATTGATTTTTTAATGGTTAAAATAGCAAATTGTACTAAATAATCTTTCCTTGTGGCTTTGAAGCCAGTGACCCAAAGTTTACTTGGACTATAATATTCAGTGAAACTCAAAGAATTATACAGGAAATGCAACACAGGAATAGGGAGGGTTAGTGCAGAAAAATCCTACTCTTCTAAAAATATATAGCACTTTAAGCCCAAGGAAGCATCTGTGTTATACTATTTGACATGAAATTCTTGGACCAGATCCCTACCTGCTGTAATCTGATAGAATTGTAACTTATTCAGAGGTAAGGCAGTTTGCTGTTCTGCTCAACAAGTCATTGGTAGTAAACATTATGTAAATTAAAAAGAATAGGAAGTAGCATAAACCACAGGCCCGAGCAAAGGTCTTCAAAATACTTAGAGCATGTGTATAAATCTGAAAAAGAAAAAATTAGCAAATCAGGAACTAAAATTGCTCACTTGCATTTCTAGGGAAAAAAAATAAAAACAAAACCAACATATTTTCCTGGAAAAAATTGAATGTATAATCAATAGACTTTAAAAAGAAATGTCTGACATGGCTGGTCAAAGGGCTACAAACAGCATATTGGCTGATGAACTACAAATGGCTTTTGCATCCATCTTCTATGATGGAAAAGAATTTTTCTTATTGTGTTTGAGAGCCAAAAAGGACATGGCCTGAATCTCCACAATTTGCGCATGATGTTTTCTTAGATTTGGGGTCTGCAGCAAAGTAAAGATTTTTATGGAGTTTTTTCCCCTCTTTTCATTTAGTGGTGATAGAAAACACATCATTAATGTATTCAGACAGTAAAATCATTAGAGTCACATCTTCAAATTTCACCTGTATTTCTTCTCTTAACAAGGATGTTGTGCAAATGCTGCAAAGGTATTTGCAATCATTGAATCAGAAATTCTGGAGTCCCTTAAGCAGCCAGAAAAATGGTAGGGGGTGGAGAAGCTGATAAAGGCCTGTCACTCATCTGAAGAGATTGCCTTCCAGGGTGATTTCCCAAACAACAAAGCACAGCAATTCTAAGGCTAATAATGCCTATAGAGAGCAAAGAAGAGCAGATGAAGTATTATGATATTTAGGAGCACAAATGTATTTACATCTTTTCACCAGAGCTGCTACAAAGCCATTGAATAAATATAAGATAACAGGCTAGAAAGACTGATCTGGAAGTACTCAAGGACAACTGAATCTGCAAACCAAATGCCAAATAAAAATATCAGCCTCAGTCCTGTGTGCTAAGTTACAAGATACAAACATAGTTACTCAGATATAATGTACACAGCCATGAAAGTTTTCCACTGAAATATGTCTATGCCATATCTAGGAAAGGGCTGCTGCAGTTACAGGACTTCTGTGAGGCAGAAGCTGTCTTTTTCCTAGTAAGGTGGAGTAATAAAGTATTAGTGTATTATATTTCCTACCTGAGGAGGCTTAAGCAGCCTTGTGGAGGCTTAAGAGTATCAAGACACTGATTCATTATTTTACAACTCAGTATACTCTGATGCTCCCCCTCAAAAGTGACACAAAATTCTGAAGAAAAAGAGCTATGTCCATCTCCCCCTTCCCAAATATAACTCACAAGACACACTTTACTCAAAAAAGGTTCACTGAAGATACATGACAATTCCAATATATTACCATACCATTCTATTCTATTATAGATATTTGGGATATATATATTTAGAATCCCACCTTCTAAATTCTTCTGGGTATGTGGACATTTCAACTCTTTTGCTATGTATGTCTACACTTATTTATGAGAAGTTTTAGTGCTACTGAAAAAGGCTGGATTGACAGCCCCAGAAAAGAAAACCCTACATAGAAAAAGGATAGGGTCAACACGTCTCTCACTAGCTCATCAGAGTGTTTTGGTGCTAACTTAGAAAAGAAGGTCAATTCCGTTGCCCACTTAGTTTTCAGCCTTTCTGATCAACCTGCTGAGGTTGCCAATTAGTTACACTCAATACGATCTATGATCTGCTTTCTAACATACCCAAGCTGTTACACAAATCTGCTTCATGTAGGCAATCAAAACCAAATATTATAGCATTTTAAAGCTGCTTATAAACTAACCATTGTGTTCATTGACAAACAGAAAAAGAAGCTTTGAAATACACTCATATACATTGTATAAATATATATGCAAAATTCACAGAGAACGTTTTGGTGAATTCTGAACAAAATCCCTGTTTACCACAGCACATTACCTATTTTAATATAAATGAAACACTTCTGGAATCTGTAACACAGTTAAGAATAATTTACAATACTCTAAATGAAAAGGATAAGTGTTTCACACTGTATGCATGATAAAGGAGATGAGAGGGCATGTGGGTATACACTATAAGACTGTGACAAATATTGGCATGAATGAAAGGCAGGGAACAATAAATAGGGACATATCAGTCTGAAACACCGCTTGTCTCCTACTATTCCATCCTAATCGCATATTACATAGAGTTTGCTGGTGTCAAGAAACAAAAAATTCCACAATACTTGATAGCAACAGGGTATGAAGGGGGTGTCTTTATACAAAGAAGGAAGAAATTGTGCTTTGAGATTTTTTTTAAAAGTTAATTCCCTGGTATAGCATACAGAACAGGCTTGAACAGAAGAATGATAAAACTGACTTTATGACTTTTGTGGATTGTGTAAAAAAATTAAAATACAATCCACATTAAATTAAATTCAGTCTTGGCTGTGGGGGCATTTGTAGGGGCAAAGGTAAGACTGTCATACATATTAGGTGGGCTTGTTTGTCAGGTATGTTTCTTTAGGGATTGTCAAGGATGTGAAATGGTCTTAAATTTATATTACATTAGCTATTTGGCTGCGGCAGCCCTAGGAATCCAGTTACTCTGTATCATCTGACTATTGTATTCATATTATACTGCCTTTCTAAAAATGGAAGAGAAGATAAAGGAACAATATTTTTGATGTGCACATAATGAAAGGTGTCAGAGAAGAGGAAACACTTTCTAAGCATTCTGAGATCCAGCAGTAAATTTAAGTACTGCACATAAAAGCTTTAATTATCATTTTAAAATAAGTTTTTTGCTAATACTTCCTATATGCCAATTTCATTATAACCATAATAATTCTTATATGTCAAAAACAAAGGAAAATCCCAAAAGAGAAGAGTCAGACACATATCATTACTGATAAAAGACTGTTTTAACTGTGGTAAAACTGCCCACAAAAGACAGAGTTGCCATGTGCTCTTCAGTAATATATACTAACGTCAGAAAATCTTAAGAATGGATCTGAAATTGTGGAATGAATTCTTAGTTAAATCAGCTAACTAACTGAAATTAAGTAGAAAAAAAAGAACCCTGAACTTATTTGGCTCAGTTGGATGCACATTGGATTGAGTAAAAAATCTCGGTACTTGATTTACAGTCCTGGTCATCAAAAGGACTTTACAATTTAAAAAGTACTTCAGGTTTTCATACTCCATCTGTGGAGTATATGTTGTAAATATTGTGGTGGTGTTATAGCATAGCAATATCTATCCTTGTACAGAAGTGTCTGAACCACCCACATAAGATCTCTAGGTAGCAAAATGTTACCAAAAGTTTTTGTGCACCTTTTCCCATCTCAGAAATCATTCCCTTTCTCATATGAGGTCTTTTTGATTCTGTTGCCCTCTGTGGTTTGTATTACAATTTATCTTTCACTGCGTAGCAAGGAATATCACTGATGTAGTTCAGAGTGAAAAGGCACATAAATACAACTCTGCAGATGTTGACAGCTTGTTAAAAACTTAAGAAAGGTTCAACAGCTTTTTATTTTTTGAGCAATTTTGAATTATTGTTGAAGGTTTGTGCAAACCATGAGGACCATATCCTAAAGTTTCTAGTAAACTGATTTTCCAGGAGTGAAAAGAATCTTTATAAAGATAATGCTATGAAAACCAGTTTTGTAAACAGCATTTTTCTTTCTAGTTTTTCACTATGGATAACTCAGATGTGCTTTTGAAGTTTAAAAGACTTGGCCTCGGATAGTTGTCTTGGCTTTGGATTTCAGTCCCATTTTAAGTAACTACTCATGTATTTGTTTAAACAATGAATAATCCCAAACTGTCAGTATGCAAAACTATTATGTGTATTTTCTGGCATATTAAGCAGTTCTGTCCACACAATCTTGACCATAAAAAGGATTCAGCTTGGAAAAAATTCCTTCTTAGATTCTGACCATGTATTTTCTTTTAGAAGAGGAACAGCTCCAACTTATTTCAATGACTTATAAGAAGAATGTGTTTGTTGGTGAATATTATGTGCTTCAAGGAAGTGTATGTTAGTCATTCAATCTTTCATTCTCAAATCAGCAAAGGTTCAAGAAGGTCATAAAATGCCTCTCGTGGTGGCTACTATCAGACCTCGAAACCTGGTGTGTTTATTATGAGTGCTCCATTATATTGGTGCTATGTACGGTTGAAACCTCTATAGATAGAGTGCTATTAATCACTCTGAGTTGTGTTCCCAGCTACTTTTTATTGACTGGGATATTAAGAGAAATAAATTGGTGTTACCAAAGCATATTATTATCAAGTGTTTTATTGTTGAAGTCAGCAACACATGAATACAGCAGAAGAAGATGAAAGATTTCTAAAAAAATCTAATGAAAATAATAGTGCAAAATGATGAAAGAAAAAAACATTTTTAATTACAGAAAAAAGTGCTAATTCTTGGAAAGCTTGCCCAAAAGCACTTTTTTTTTTTTTTTTACAGTTGTGTTAGCACTGCAAGAGTATGAGCATACTAAAATAACAATATGAATTTTCTGGGTTTATTGGTATTGCCTAAATGTGTGCAACTTTGTCACTCCTCTCCTTTTGAGACATTGGTTATATTAGATGGTAAATGCCACAAGTAATTCAGCTGCTCTTATCTACCTCCAATAAAGCCTTCCATTATCTCTCCTTTTCATTTTTACCATGTGGATACATAGTAGTTATTTGACTGAGTCCAAATCACTTTCCTGTCCATGCTGGAAGTATTTTCTAGTGCCCCTGGTATTTAAAGTTTTCCCTTCATCCCAGAGGTGAAACATCAGCAAATGGTAGATCTTTTGCCTTAAGAGTGCTGTATGTTTGAACTTCTTGGTTCTTTATGCCTGGATATGTGATGGAAATACTTCTGGATCTAGGCTGTGAAGATGTTTACAACGATCAAGCTTCTGAATATATTTGATGATTTGTCACTTTTATTATTGTAGAGCAAACCATAATGCACCTGAGTGTATGAAACTTACTCTAAGAATAGTAACATATCTGTCCTCCCAGCCTCCCATGTCGCTGTTGAGCCGCTAGCAGAGAAGAAACCTGGATTCTCAGTGTGGCATAGAAAAAAAAGCTTTATTATTTTGAATCCAACCTATATAGACTTTTCAGAGGTCACCCAGATTGGTCAGTCAGAAACCTCCCCCTAGGCCTGATTGGCCAGGCCTGAACTGTCCAAATCTTGAGACACTGTTCTAACAACATCCAAACTATATCTTTGTTTATAAAACACAGAATAATGTTCTCATGGGAAAGACCTGTGCTAGCCACACTCCCACACCTTTACACTCTGAGTTTCAAGAGGCCCTGTCTTCAAAAAAGCAAAATTCAAATACAGAATATATTTCAGGGATTGTTATTAGTAGTATTGTTATCCTCCAATTATATTACTAAAAGACATTGGAAATGCTAGTTTTGGTGAAGTTATTATGTATGTACACTTATTATCTTTGGGAAAAACATAAGCCAAAAATATGTTTGCCTGTTGTCCCTTTTGAGTCCTTTTGTTTAAATATCCCCTTTAAAGTATAGATTATATATTTAATCTTTTACAAAGTTCCTGAAACTTTTTGCTCTTTCATAAAGTGGTTGAGTGGGCATCCATGAAATTACGTGAATGAAAATTTTTTCCTTTCAGATGATTATGGATTTTACCAGATCACTAGCAGACATGGATCTCACCATGTGCAATACTTAAAAATACAGCCAATTAAACAAGAGTCAACCATTTCCTTGGGGTTGTTGCTGTCCTTGGCTCTATTAATTCCTCCTGTATTTGTTTTATTTTCTGCTGAATTCTTAAGTCCTGAGTTCTCTGTAACACATTGGTAGTCTGTGACAGACTCTGCTTTCACATATAATTCAAAAGATAAAGTAGTAAAAGGGAAAATTTGGATAGAGTCACTCTTCTGTGCTTGGATTCTGCAGGATTTACTGATTGAACTGTTTTCTCAGCTATGCCACAGTCAGTAGGGTATATTACATCTACACTTGCTTCAGCAGCTGCTCCTTAATGTGTCACTGGCGTGCCATTCAGAAACAAAAAATCTCATGAACCTCATAGTGCAAAATCTGGCTGCAATTCAGAGGAAAGAAAACATGCCTTTCCTACTAACTCCAGGAATGCACAAACATTTGAGTCTCCAGTAAGATTAAGAAAAAAGTTCAAGTCCTATGTCAGTGAAAACTGTAATAAAAAGATGCAGTTCTTGCAGATGATCAGTCACATCCATTAACTTGAAATTAGAAAGCTCTTTCCCATTTTTCCCTAGGTGTTCCACTGAACCTCTCATTTTGAACATTAAATGTTTTGATCAAAAAGAGGTCTTCATAAATCTTAAACTTTAAAGGTAGATATGGCTATTTAAATCACCACGACTATTAACTGGTCAACAAAAGTCATAGAATCTGTATTTTCTCAATGGAGCTGATAGTTTTTCCTTTTTTTATGCTGTCTTCATAGACTATTCAATTAAACATCACACACAACACCTTCTCAAGATGCTTCTAAAATGTAGATTATTGCATTCACCTAATTTTTTTCCTCATTAGTTAATTTCTTCCTAAATGTTTATTTTTTTCATAAAACAACTTTTGTAACTACATATTTAAAGTCACAAACACAATTGAATCAACAATTGTTCACTCCATTTTTATGCTCAGGCAGTGAAGAAGGTCTTGTAATAGACTATATTTCCAATACTATTCAGGAGTCAGTCAAGAATGGGAGAGTTTTCCCAAAATATTTGTGCACATTGTTTCAGAGAATGTTGTACCAAGTCATGTGAATATAACCATCTTTCCAGGACCAGCAAAACCACCTACTTAAGACCTGATCTAAGATTCATAGAAAACAATGGGATTTTTATACCAGTCTCTTTTGGTTTGTGATTTTACAAAAAAATGAGAAGTGGGGCCCAATAAGCAAGCTAAATGAAATACATCTACTTTAACACAATATTAAACATGTCAGTATAAGCAACTTTTTTTCTACTTGGAGAGCAAATTAGAGATGTACAAATATTTTATAACATAAACAACCCTCATTTCTTCCTCTGTCTCCTTATCCTCTGCTTTCTTTGACAAAAAATATCTTTTTAGAAGCAAAAAGTAAAGGTACCTCTTCCAGAAGCTTGTGTATATAAAGTTTTTCAAAGAGGTATCACCAAATGAAACTGCTCGAAACGATTGACATTTGTCTGCTTAGCTAGCCTAAGTCAAAGTTATCAACAAAAACCTACAAATGCAGTACACCAGTGCAGCTACATTAAAACAGAAAAAAATGTTCCTTGAGGTATAGAGTATACAAAACAAAGCACACTTGTAATTATGATTTATTTAGAGCACGGTAGTTGATTCCCTGGGGTTTATTTTGCTGAGAATTTATTGCCAGTAATGTGAAAAACAGAAATTTTTGCATCTGGCAAGGTTAAGTAGGGAATACTTGCTCTTCATAAGGATCCCAAATGACTTCAGCATCGCTACTGGAATTTGTGACTGAAATTTGCGACTGAAATTTGCGGGGAATGAATACACATATGAGAAATTGTTGGTTTGGGTTTTAAAAGTATCCCACTCTATGTTTCCGTTATAAAAAAGACTAACTGGACAAAGAAAAAAATTTTGAATCACTATTCTGGGCTGACTTAAAGCAAAGTAATAGAGTTTGTGAAATGAGTGTTTAGATTTAGCTAAATTCTTTTCATGGCACTGTTTTCTGATCATTCATTTGGCTTGCATTTTTTCCATTTTTTCTGAAACACAGGTACTCATTATGAAACTAGGCAAAAAAATGTACTCTAGCAGGTTCAGACACAGGGTCTTGTGCATTCATTTCACATTTTGTTCCTGTGGAATTTCATGGGAAATGCTAGTTATTGCCACTTGGTAATTCCAACATTATATGTTATCTGTGAGACACTGCAACAGTACAGTTTACAAAATGCCTTTCAACAAATGACTAATGTTATCTGCTTCACTGGAATATATAGATTATTTCCCATTATCGCAAATGTATTATGCCTTATCTACAACTGTAGAAAATGTGATCTATTTTTTTGCAGAACTGTATGCAATATAATAATTACATGATTGTTTTTATATGTATCAAAACTGCACTAATTCATTTAATTTTGACTACATACATAAACTGAAAAATTTGCTGAAGTGTAACATGATTGCACAAAGCAGAACACATAGCCTGACAATAACTTCAGCTTGGAAGGGTAGAGGTTCAACTTCTCCACACACACAAAATGTTGGCATGAAGAAATCTGGACAGAAAAAAATAGTAATAGTAATAATAACAATAATAGTAGTAGTAGTAGTACCTCAATTTCCTCAAAATACATTTCAAGTGAAACAGACCAAACTTGCAGTGTGACCTGAAATTTGCAAGCAGGGGGGGATTTGTTAGGTTAACAAAAAGAGAAAAAAGTTGTTTAGTTATGAACTGTGGAAAGAGTTAAGACAAACAGATCATTTGTTAAATTTTGGAAAGCAAAGTATTTGGGGGGGTTTATATCACTCTGATACCTAACAAATTATTTTTACAAAAATGTGCAATCATTTTACCATATCTATCATGGAGTATTCAACAAAACAGCAACTGAGAACAACATCAGAAACAGAAGTGTTATTATTTAAATGACAGTTTATTATTGAAATGTGAGTATTTTTTTAACTCACATTTTCCCAGAAATTATTTTTCGTCAGCCTGTGGGACCAGGCTCCATCTGGTAGAAATGGGAATAGCTTCATTGCAAGTGAGCTAAGACAATTTACCTCAGCTGAGGTTTCCCCAGACAATGGAATAAAATCATTATTTCCTCTTTACTGTGCCATAACAGTGTTGCAAGTTTGAGGGTTTCTGTTTCTTTTTTGGTTGTTTTGTTGTTTGTTTGTTTTTTTTTTTTTTAACTCCTCTAGCCATTCTTTTCCTTCTCATCTCCTAATATGTGCCCTCAAGATTTTTTTTGCAATTCTGTTCAAAATTCTTCACCTGCTTACAATTCATTTGAAGTTTTTACTAATAGATAATTATTCCTCCTTTTGCAGAAACTCATCACATATATTTACATCTATTTTACATTTAAAATATTTTGTGTTCCTCTTATATCTCTGTGAATAATGCCTTTATGTCAATTCCAAACTGAAATCTCTGGTTAAAAGCTGTAATATAAGAGTATTGTCTACATTATGCAGACCTGCATTGTTTTCTCTCCAGTGTTTGTATTAGAGACATTCAGCTCTCTGCTTTTCTTAAAATCAAATAAGTAAAAGATTATTTTGTTATTTTTTTACATGAGAATAAAACAACTTACACAGTGATTCAAACCTACTTCCCTTTCTCAATACTGCATAGCAGCCAATCAATATTTTAGCACGCAGATTAGACAAAGATTTTTGCTTCAAACCTTCTATGGGTGTTTCCCACCGAAGAGGATGTGATTCAGAGCCATCTTTCCTCATCAGATTCACTTTCTGTGGCACAGAGTGACTATTTTGTTCTGTCCTCACACAGAATGCTTCCTTCCCCTCTATCTTGGAAACAAGGATGAGGAGCAAAGATGTCGCCTCTGCAGCCCCTCACTGTAGTCTGTGATTAGAGACTAACATCTCCCTTTCACTCCATCTTTACCCTTATAGATTTAAAGATGATATTTTGAGAATTTTTGGTTCCAAATGGTTTTCTTTATTTTCTGTGTTTACTTAAACTGAAGAGGCTACATTTGGAATTGAATATTGAGTACTTCCCAGGAAAGAAGTAGTCTGTATTAACTTGCTGAGAAAAAACTCGTCCATATTCACCTGCAAGCATTCCTACTGCAATTTCAGTACAAGAGGCATTGTCCCATCACAAAACTCAGTATTTCACCTAAGTCACTCTTTTAGTGTTTTCCTCTGGTAAGACTTTCCTTCTTTCTAAACAATTTCCCTAGTACTGAGGAGACAACAGTTTTTCCTGCCATCTGAAAAAGTAGTGAATGTACACCTGTTCCAAGGGGTACAAAGACAAAAGAAAATGGAAACAGAAAGAACTTTATGTAAATACTGAAATATAAAAGAGGGGAGATGAGATGCCTTATTACTAGGTAATATGTTACCATATGATTTATCCCTTCTTTTGTACTGTCTGTGAAACACAGTGCTTGACACGAGTTTAAAAAAAAACTTTGGAAAGATTTAAGAACAAACAGACCAAACATATCAAAAACTCTTCAAATATATCAAACAAATCCCATAAGCCAGGCTGAATCTTTTAGACCACCAGGGTGCAATCAAAGAGGATCAAAAGTCTGTAGGAAAAGTAAATGATTTATTGGCATGGGTCTGTACCAAAGAGGACATCACTATCCTCAGATTAGTCTTTACAGGTAATGCAAGTAAAACCGCTACAGAGATAAAAGGATCAAAAAGAATTGATGGAACAACTTCAGAAACACAACTGAAATCAATCAAAAGGACCAGATTGTGTTCATCTAAGAGTTCAGTGGAAACTACTAGGAGTAGCCAACCTAGTAATATGCACATGGTATAAACTCATGCTGAGAAAGAACTAAAATAAAAACCAGCTTAACACTCTAAGTCTGGTCAAGAAAGATTCTCAGAATGAATCTAGGAATTCCAGAAATGCCCTGCACTTCTTTCCAGGCCTAAACACTAAAAGCACTGTAATGTATACTATTGATTGGGAGTCATATTGTAGATTGCTAAATTTTACAAATTAGTAACAGAAATGAAAGAAAAAACATGAAAAACAATGTTTCCCTTCCATTAAAGTAAATTAAGTTTTAATTTTTTTCTGTCTGTTTCTTTCAGTCAGGAAAATGTGAAAGAAAAACATAACATAATGAAAAAGTATGCTGTGTCCCATAATTATTCTGATCAGTGGTTTAACAACATAGATTCACAGGAAGGCTATATTTTACATAAAACAGAAACCAAACTTAATTATAGAGGTACCTTGTACCTATACATTGCTATGAAAAATTTGGGGCTGTTTTCTGAAAGGAACTAACCTACAAAACCTTTTGAGAAATAATGTTGAAAATTTTACCTGGAAAAATTTTCTTAAGGTGATGACTACAAACTTCACAGAGTACATAAGCAACTAAGTGCAAAAAAAGGGCAAGTCGTGTTTCTGATAGCCTGTTATGTTGGGGTGCAAGCAAAATGCAGGAACTATAACAGTCATAAAGGGAAGGAAGTGAATGTTTCTAAGTTTGTAACTTTGTTTGGGTTTTTTTTTTACTTATTTATGGAACTGCTTCTAAGATCTATCTGCCTAGATGTTCTGTTGAACAGACTTGTATAACTCTAATTGACCATGCCACTTTGTCATATGGCTTTTGCAGATATTTCCTTGTAGATTTATCCTTCCTAAGGAGATAAAATGAAAATTATTTTATTTTTAAAATTTTTTTACAATATTACATATAAACACATGCCAAAATTTTCCTTGAATGTTGAAATTTTCTGAGACAACCTACAAAACTGATTAGTCTCAGACATAAAAATATGCAGTAAAAGGGATACAAAAATATTGAAATGTAGTCTGGTTAATTTCACTGAGCTATTATTATATTAGAATATACTGGCATACTGCAAATTTTCATCTTTCAAAGCAAATATTGCAGTCAACTACAGAGGAACTCTGTAGGACATCTTAGAAAGTTTTGTGCATGGACACAGTAATTAAATGCTCTCTAGTCATTGAAGATTCGTTTATGCACAACTCTAGCTGCAAGGTGGATTCTCTTTATTTCTGGTCGGACAACATTATTTCAGTGATGGAATTTGAGTTTCCACTAATTATAGCAAGGCCTGTCAGCTGACATTTTCACTCTGGGTGATTTAGTGCTCTGTGAAACCTAAATAGAGCTCAGCTTATTCCGAGAAGCCGAGCAGGTAGCCTGGCAGTCGGCCATGCTGAGCTCCACGCTGCGGCAGCTGCCCCGTCAGCAGCACCAGCTGATTAGGGATGTCTACCTGAGCTGTCCTCAAACCTTTGGATGTCATTTAAACACCCTCCAAGAGGCTACCTCCGAGAAAATGAGGAGTTAAAGCTCCACCAGGGATTGGGTCTTCACAATTGTGGAAGACAACTCGTGCAAGTTCAAACAACACTTCATTGCATGGCTGGCAAAAAAAGGCATTAAGAAGAGAGAAATTTTTGGCAATGCATAGCTCTGGTTTCTCCTCAAATTTGAGTGTAGGATGCTACCAATGTAAATTCAATGCAAACATTTTAGGGCTCAAAAAGAAAAAAAAGTCATGTCTTTGTAATTCAGCAATAGAAAAACCTGAGTAGAAACCATTTATTGTCATTTTCAAAAGTGGCCTGACAAATACCCTGTAAGTAGTAAAGTGGGATTCTTTTAGCTACAAAAAGATGACTTTCAAATTGATACTGTATTTCCAAACACTGATATGTTACAGAAAAAAACATAGAAAAATCAACTCCTTTCTGAAATATAGGTATAGACTTAAAAAAAGTGCCTTCTCAAACCTAAACAGAAAAAACCCCAAACCTCCTATAAACCTAATAATTCTGTTTGGAGTTGGAAAAAAAATAAACTTTGGCCGACAGAGCTATTCCTGAATTTGAGACCCTGCAGACAGTAATTAAGAACAGGTATCTCTGACACTGTATTCCCTACTTGTGCTAATGATTACATGAGAAAAATGAAGTATGAAAGCAGATATAAAAAAAACCAGGAAGATGACTCTTTATGTGTTCTGGCATGAGGAGTTAAGAAAAAAGATATGTGAAGGTCTTTTATGGACTGTGAAAAAAAAAAACAAAAAAACCCTTAGGTCAGATTCACTTATGTATTATGTTATCCTGAATGAACAGTCATGTAAGGAAAGATTTTAGAAGTTATCACATATGCAAAAATATAGGCCATATCAACAAAAAGCTCCTTCTGATATCACAGTAAAAAGCACTACTTGAAAGTGTAGTTTAGTTTATTTTTTTTTCTTCAAAATTACATCCTGTTCCAGCCCTTTTGTCTCACTTTCTGCAGACAGTTTTTACAGGAACAAGATACGAATTAAATTGGTGATGCATATGTATGTTATTTTTACCAGACATTATAATTTACTGAGTAATTTATGACAGTAGGTCCTTCTTAAGGGAATGAGCTGAAGTCATTTATAGTTAAGTATAGTTTAGATGTGGAGAGGTAGCTCCCATCATCTCTGTTCAATAGCTTGGAAAGAAATAGTGTAAAAATAGCACTGTCCCTGAAAGAAAGAACTGGACAGCCTTTGTCTGATACACTTCTATTGCTGTTACATACACAAAGAGCATCAGCTGAACATGATTTTGTACCTGCAAGCATTTTATGAAATGAAAAATGGTAAAAAGGATTCTGGCAGTATAAGAAGCCGATGTCACAATCACTTGATCTTCCTAACATATCAGGTCATAGATAAGATAAGCAAAGGCATAATTTTTTGGGAGCTGCTGCCACTATAGGAAAATAGTGTTGCAGCCATTAGATGAAAAATGATGGCCATAAACAGCAGTCATGTCAAAAGTTCTTATATGAATTTGTCACCTGAAAAAGACATCTCAGAGCACTGAGTGAGAAAGATGATCCAGTTGAAGAAAGTCAGGCAAGAGCCAAACATTGAAACAGAGGAGCCCAGGGGCAGGGAAAAGCAGGACAAATACATTCTTACAATGACACCATGGTGATAGTGCCAGCATATCAGGAGACCACTGCAGGTCTGAGGAAAAATCCTTCAGGAGCTAACTGACCACCTTGAGTTGTTAAGCTGTTGGGCTGCTTACAAACACAATAAATTGTATGGTATATCAATGTTGGCTTAATTATTATATCATACATTGGCAGGGAAAATATGCTATTAAAGACCATGACATTGGCCTGCCTTCTTCTGACACATGGGATCTGTTGCCTGAACCTCCCATTTAGTCTGGAGTCAGTGAGGATACTCTGACTTGCTGTGTGTGTGACTGATATGATGAAGGACATAGGTGAGACTCATCATTGTGGAATGACAGCTGGAGCCCACATGTAATGCTCTGGGGTGTCATTCAGGAACTTGGAAGTTCTTACATAATCAACCTAATCAGGAGCAAATTCTTAAAGAGGAACTTCTCTTTCAAGGATGTTTACAAGCGCCCAGAGAACTGGATGTTTACTGCATATAAAATTGATTACAGTTCTCAGGCACATGCAGTACCTTTTCTTAAAGAAACTGAAAATCCAGTGAGCTGTCACAGGGTATTGTTGCATGAGGCTCATGAGTACCTATATATTTTACCAGATGCATCAGTGCTCAGAATGAAATATTTTTCTGTTACATACTCAAGGAAAACCACCCAGAATTATGATTATGAACCAACTATATGTGGAAAGTAATACAATAACACTTATTTTCTGAGAGGAAAACCATTGCCACTCCAGGTCTCTGGAGAAAAAAAGACAGGGATTACATGGGCTAAAAATAACAGCTGTCATGTTTTAAGCTTTTGATTAAATTAGGTTAGAACACTAAAATGCTAGGTCTACTTACTCACAGTGTTATATAAGACCCCAGACACAGGGTTAAGCAACTGTGTCAGGATATACAGTATTTACAAAATCTTAAAAAGTGATGTTCTGTTTGTGACCTGCTCTAAAATGAAGGGCAAATTCCTTGCAAAAAGAAAAAAAAAAGCAAAACAAAGCCCAATTTTCTTCAATGCAAGAATTGCAGACCAATTGCTATATTATGTGGAGAATTTGCATAAATATTTTATCCATTTCACCACTGAGAGGGCTTACCTTTTTTAGCCCTGCTAAGCATCCTTATGACCAACCCGAAATGTTCAGTGGTTAAATTGTCCCTGGGACCTGATTATTTTGAAATCTTCTCTGCAGGTATAAAGAGCTAGCTGTAAATATAGTCATTTGCTCCCTATACAATTCTCTCCTTTTTCAGTTTTACCCATTATCTAATGAAGGTCTCATAGCTCAAATATTGGCTATTTTCTTTTATCTACAACTGTATGTATTTTATTAGTTTCATTTTTTGGATAACAGATTTATACCTTAAATGTAACTCCAGGTGGGTTCCCAAAGAATGAAAGTGACTAGCCCCATGTTTCCCTTCAGCTAGAGGAATGGTTGCAATTGTTAGGAGAGCTGTCAATCTCTTCCTAATACATTCAAGTCCTTTGGAGGAAAGCACAGGCCAAAGGGGAAAACCCAGAAAGGAATATTTCTGAAGCTGATTATAAAGGAGGCTGAGTGCTAGTCAAAAGTACTGTTCCAACAGAGTCTGATTAACATTCTCCCATAAAATAAGGACCAGAGAGTAAGCCATTAATTTTATGACTATTTTTTCCCACTGCTTGGTTTTTCATAAGTTGGACTTCCTTCCAGGCTAATTAACCACTAAACATTTTACAAGCAATCCAAGTGCGGAAGCAGTAAAAGATGAATTGCACTTATGAAGTAATTGACAAAGGGTATATTGGGCCTTTTAAGCAATGATATTGTACATCTTAATACAGGAAGAAAGGATCCCTGGTACTGCAGTTTGATAGGTCATTAGTTAATTCTCAGAACTCTGCACAAGATAATAATGGCTCAAGGCTAGAATGAGCCAGCCTGGATTAGGGTGGGGAACCCTGCCTCAAACGCTGCCAGAGAAAACACTTAATGTTTGTGTCTTGGTATTATCAAAATACCCCCCGTGTTATCTTAGATTAATTCCCTGGCTATTTTCTTTTCTTTTGACAGCAAAGTCAGAGCTGACAAACCAAGGCAGTTCTCAAGGAAATTCAATTACTGAAATGTCTGACAGCTTGCTTTGCTGCTTCTAACTAAAGTTTTGAAAGTTACATGCTGCATGTATAATATGGTTTTCACTACAAAGGAATAGATTTGCATTTTCTAGGGGGAAAATCATTTTCAAGCTGTAGGAGTTTAATGATAAAAGATAAAAAATGAAATGCTGGAGTTTGTATTTTGCAAAGAAATGAAGTGAGTTGAGTGGCTGCCACATGAAACCAGGAAAATACTGTGTTTTCTTAAAAGCAGAATTCACTTGCCTTTCCATGTAAATGAGGGAATGCCAGTCTATCTGAATAGTACCTGCATATATAATTTTCTAATTAGTCCATATGATGCCAGATGCAAATGTTTATAAACTTTTTAGAAACCAGGAAAATTTTATTTTTTCCTATCTCAGCATCAGTAACCTGAGCTCTGGGTCCTATGAAGTGGTACCTCTGTGTTTGTCATTTATTTATTTTTAGAGATAGGAAAATGAAAAATGTCATGGTCACTGACTTGCTAAATCAGGTCAGACCACATTTCCTCTCTGTTAAACTCACTTAATTCCTTTTTCTCTAGAAATCTGCAAACAGACAAAAGACACGTCTAAAGCAAGGAATACTTTCGCATAGTGGAGCTGTTAGCCAACTCCAGCTATCATATAGAAGGGGCAAAGGTAGAAGCAGATTCTAAAATAAGAGTTTTGGGCTGTCTTGAAGTCATCAAACCAAAAGTTGTGATCCCATAAATTCAGGAACAACTTAAGTTCATGGGATGTGTTCTAATTCTTATGAAAGCATTCTCAGCATTCTCAGCATTTACAATTTCAAATCTGAAGTGCCTGTATTTCGCGCAAATCTCTTGAAAATCATACTGTTTTCTACCTACCAGGTAGGTACCCACTAAATGCTGACCTGCTGGTTGCCGTGTGTTCCTGGAAAGCAGTAATTTCAGTCCCTTCACTCTCCAACCTACAGGTTAAGTTACTCTTGAAAGAGAAGATTGGTGCAGTGGGAAATGGAGCAATCCATTGAGCCAAAAGGAAATATATTTTAAGAAAGGAAACTTATAAGGTATCACCTTTTCCTTTTCCCCCAAGGTTCTTTATTTCATTCACATGCATCTGTCATTTGACAGATACCAAAATGGGTTCCTTCTCACACAATGCAGAATCACAAAGAGTAGCTGTAGCTGTAGCTGTAGTCACAGTTGCAGTAGGTATTGCCCATTCTGCTGCACTGAATCTTGCATTACTGTCACATAACGGCTCAGATTCAACCAGAGGAGAAAAATATCTTTCCCTAATAGTATGGCCAACATAATGCTTAGTGCACCAGCACATTTGTCCTTTTGACTGGAATTAGTAGATACAATTTATCACTGAAAAAATATATCAGGCTTGGTGGTTTTGACTTTGCCGGTTCAAAAATGTAGCCTTTGCTTCACTATTGTATCACTCCTGCTTTATATCAGAGAAATTCTATTACAGAAAATGACCTTATGACAGCATAAAATTAGAATAACACAATGATGAAACAGACTCGGTTTTCAGGAAAAAAATAGGTAAAGGTAACAAGGAGGTAATAGATAAAGGAACAAGTTGTAAACCTTCCCAGCATGCAAAATTCCTCAGAAAATTTCTTTAGATTGCCTGTATCACCAACCCAGTTTAAGTGCAGTTTCACTGAATCATTATGGAGTGTAGACAATTACCACATTTTGGTACCCCTTTCACTGAGGCAGAATTACAGTAATTACTGTAACAAAACTATTCTCAGATCCTTTTTTAGACAAAATGTTAAATTCAGAGGTAGCTTTAAAAACTCATTACTCCAAGTGAACAAACCCAATAGGGCTCAGGAGAAACACCTACCAAAGGATCTCAGTAAAAATTACACTTCTAAATGCATATTCAAAGATGACACAAAGACAATTCAAGAGCCTAAAGCTTTGGGGTTTAGGATCTTCTGTGCTAGAGTGTTATCTAATAGAGATAGTAAAGTGTTTTGGAAAATTTTACCATAAAAATTACCAAAAAAAATTACTGTCATAGAGACAGAAACTCAGAGCACAGGCTCAGTAATAGAGCAGGAGCCTCCAATTTGCAAAATAAATAAATTAGCTTCAGGGACCAGCATACAAGGCACATTGTATTATCTCACTCCACAACCAAGTGATTCATGTGAATATGGGGTTGTAAGTGAACAATCTTCCTCGAGATTTGGACTTGAAGAATTTAATTCTGTTTCATTTCACTCCTTTCATTCAGGCAATTAAACCATCAGCAGACCTTTCGGCTAAATTTGAGCTAATGACTTTTGCTATTTTTGCACTGCAGATTGAACATTCGTTCACAAGATGACTTCCACCAGTGAAAAACAGAAGTGTGCCTCTTGTCTCCCAAAGATTAAGCCAGTATTTTATTACTTCCAGAGAGGTGCAGTAAATCACCCCAGACCCTGTGCAGGGCTGGATCTGCAGCTACAATTTAATCTGCAATTGCGGTAGTTTGAATATACTATAAAGCATTGAAGATAAATGAACCTTGAAGATAAATGTGTAACTCACAGCTACAACTACAATGTGGCTAACACCTTAGAGATGAAAATATTCTCCAGTATCACCTCTTGGAGTTTTCTAGTGTCCCCGTTTTGTTATTGAAAAAATATTGCTGAAAGCACATTATGTTATAATGCTTGGACAGAAGAACCAGCAATACCATTTTGGTACCAACTTTTAAAACAGTTTCCTTTAAAAAGTCTAGATGTGACACCTAAGTTCTCAAAGGATTTGGCTGTTTTATACAAATTCAATACACTATTTTAAGGTTTTGTGCTAATGATTTTGATGTATTGTTACACACGCTCAGTGTGTTTGACTACAGCAGGGATTAAATAAATTGTGTTTTAAAGATTTAAGGTTGAGAGGAAAGGATTTGGCTATGTAAATTGAGGTCTAGAAGGTCCTTGGTTCATTACACCTGTCTTTGGGGTTTTGTATCACCTTCACTCTTTGAGAAGATTGCTATGTATATTTTCAGATACAGAGGATTAAATAAAAGTTAACTAGTTATTAAAAAGTTATTAAATTAGCTTTAAAATTAAATCTAAAAAATAAACTTGTCTTTTTTTTAGACTCTAGAGCAAAGTTTACATAAACAGAAAAAGAAAGGAAAAAATTTTCTGTGGACTCAGTTAACTCAGCACAAATAATTGAATTTTCACAATCTTTTATTGCAATGGATGTACTCAGAAGCCCCAGAGCAAAAGTATTAAGAATTAGATTAACATACAAAATAACATATAGCAACATAAAACATATTTGGTCATAAATATGCTTGGCTGAAAAGAATGCAATTGTGGCCTTCTAATGGGGTCTTCCTCAAGTCTTATTTTCATTATTTTAGTGGGGAGCGGGAATTGGTTGCAATTTTTTTACAAGATTGGATTCCAAAGGCATAAAGTGCACTAAGTATTTCAATTATGCTTTTCTAGAAAAAAAAATAATTATAAATTACCTTTATTAATAATATGAAAAACCTAACAGTCAAAAGTTAATGAATTATCTCCTTTGGGTATCAACCAGTAATACTGCAATAATGATTTTGTTGCAGGAAAATCTCCATTTTAAAGCAGTAAAACTTGATTTTATGAAATGTGACTGAACAAAAGACAGACCAAAGAGGAAAAAGAAAAAAAAAGAAAAAAAATCTGATGCCTAAGAGATAATAAGCAACATTCTTTAAAATGCATATTACCTTTCTACATCACAATCTTCAGACTCCCGGAAAAGCCTTGGTTTTATTTTATCTCCTCAATTTTAAGTCTTGGAAGTATGAATCAAGCAACAAAAAAGCAATACTTTTACACATAGTGAGAGCCAGTGAAAATAATTTTTGTGTTAGTTAATGGAATTAAATTAATACTAGGATAGAACAGTTCAGACAGAAGACAGTGCAATATTGTAATGGTACTTTGACCAATTGTGGTTTATTGACACCTTCTTCGGTACTCACATGTATAGAAAAGATCTGATTAATCAAGCAGAGATTCATCACAAAGAATGACCCAGAGAAACCATTTAATTTCTGAATCTATGTTTAGGTGGATGTATTTGGCTACACAGAAATTATAGATAACAGTTTGTTTGGATTTTTCCTCATTAATATTTCAATAATATCCATATATCCAATATGTAAATGTTAATTATATCACATTTACTGTGTTTAACAACATTTGAAGATTTTTATGATATGAGTATATTAGCATGATCCTTGACTGAAAGAATCAAGAGACACAACAGACTATGAACTGCATCAAAGAAAGAAAAAGTTAAGAGGTATATTGATACAATATATAAAATAGCTGAAATAGTATACTATAGTCTGAGATATTATGCAAATACTGATGTTAAGGAGCTAAGGTCTACACTTTCGTTTTCTTGTTTCACTGTCCTGTCCATAAATATAAAGCTATTCAGCTAAGAATTATGCTGGACAAAGACTTAAATTGGTTCACCACACTATTTGGTAAAGCCCAGGTTGCAGGGAGATGAATTTTGTGGCATACAACCACAACTACTGGACTACAAACAGTCCACCAGAAAAGCCATAGAATAGAATGATACTGTGACAGACTGAAAACCATGGTGTAAGTTACCATAAACTCAAAGAAACAGTGAAAAAATTAATTAAAAATTATTTAAGGAGGAAGTAAACCTAACAGCTCCTCAGGTCCTAAATATGCATGAAGTTACCAGCTGCTTGAGAGTAGCTTTGCAGTGCAGTTATTATACGAAGAGCCTTGGAATCCAGGCTTTGGTTTTTATGTGCAAATGCATATCCTGAAGACAATGATCTTCTGACCTGTGATCCTACAATACAGCACTCATTGGCTTTTCTTAATGAAAACTCCAGCAAATGCAGCAGGTCTGACGCATTCAAGTCCACATAATAGCAATCCAGCACCTCTCACACTTTATCCTGAGCAGCATGAACATAGAGTACAGTAACATTGCGTGTGTCCCCAAATACAACCATATTGATATTTTTTACATAAATGAAAGTGAAGAAATTACCAGGTGTAGGCAATGTGTCCTTATTTTGCATTTCTCATTGGATGAATGTCACTATTCATAATGAATTCAGACTGGAATATCATTATCAAGCCAAAGTGTATAGGAAATGTATGTTAATCTTTTCTCTCAGTGGAATGCAAAATATGAAGTCATAAATGATCCTCATGCTTAATAAATAGTTATAGTTATTACATATGATAGGAGTCCAGATTGCACCATTCTTCCTCATAATGCATGGTATCTTCATTTTCAAGTGTCTCTACTGAAATTAATATTGCTATATGGAGAACAAGTTATGGCTCAAAATGAAGAAGAATAAAAAATATTTCATTTGGGACGATAATCATAATACCTCCTATAATAATTTAGTAACACATATCAAAAGAAGAAGATGCAAGGTTATACAAGGTCTGGATTCCATTCAGAGTGTTTGCATGTGTGTCCACAGGTGATTGTAGAAAGAACACCCAGGCATGTAATTTTTGAGTATTTCAAGCTGTTGGTAAGGGTTAGGCTTAATGGCCGCAATGAGCTATTTCTTTTGTCTTTTTTAGCATCTAAAACTTTAGCTTTTAAATTCTTATGCTATTAGACACTATAACCTTTTAAAAGTCTTCTCTTCATTTTTCTTTTTCCCACTTTATGCACTCTTCTTCATGCCTTATTCTATTTAACATCCTTTCAAATATTGTTTTTTATCTCCAGAATAAGTTGAGTCTGAAAGGACCTTTGCTGTGTCATCTATCCATTTTATCCCTCCTGTGTCATTTTACTTCTTTTAATTTGTTTGGTCCAAAATCATCTCCAATAGATGAGTTGCTATTTCACCTTGAATACCTCTGGAGGCAGTGACTCTCTAAAAATCCCTTGGCAGTTTGTCTCATTGTTGATCTGTTTCGATAGTTTCAAAGATTTTCATACTATTTAACCTACATTTTCCTTGCAACAGCTCAAATGCATTACTCTGTCTTGGGTGACTAATGAGAATAATTTCCCTTGTCCCTTCACATATCTGTAGAGAGCTATCACACTTTCCTTAAGTCTTCTTTTCTTTAGATTGAACAGCCAACTTATCTTATTAACCTTTTTCTCCCCTCACGAATCTTTCTTTCCAAACCTTCTATCATTTTCTTGATCTCTCTTTTCTTCATTTTATGTCCCATTGCTCAAACGATAAAAGGAGAAGACAAAAGCCAAGAAAAACTGTAGGTGAGCTTTTGAAAACAAAGCAAAAAATAAGAATTTGTTTTAATTCATACTTAAAAAATACAAGTACAAAGAATAAAATATCCAACTGAAAATCACCACTGGGGGGCTGATGTGTGCACACATGCAGGCTGTGTGCGTAATTGTATGACTGTTCAAATCCTTTGGAAAATAGTGTGGCTGCTTGTCAAGATCTAAAGCAAAAGGACTGAGATTTCAAAACAGAAATACAGACTCAAACAATCCCTTGCCTATTGAAATAATTTGTCCTTGCCTCAGCTGCAGGTCTCGTTTGATTTTTTTTTTTTTTAAGCAATAGTTTGATGCTTTTGCTTCACAGTACTACAAAACAAAACAAAGGGAACTTTTTAAAAGTAGTGAAGAGCTAATTTAGTCATGTCTGACTTAGGATATTAGAACAATGAAGCTCTGCTTGTGGTGAATCTTTAAGAAGACAAGAGCTGCATTAGCAGGTCAAAACAAAAGACCACGGTGGTGTCCCTGGCACTGGCCAGCAGCAGGTGAATATTTAATATAAGAAGCAGAATATGTTTTACTGACAGAGTCTGAGCATTAAATATTTTAACTTAGAAGAATTTAGTTTACAATGGATTTATTGTTCGGTTTGACCTCTGTAATTGGTTTGTTCCTTGTTTCATTGAGCTCATCCTTCTCACTCCCTTGTGCAAGACTGACTTCCACAGGAACTCTGCTGGGATGTTATGAATCAGTTTCAATTAAAAACATTACCACTGATGATGTTCAACTTGCCAAGAGAGATGATAAGTACCAATTTGAATTGGCATGTTTCACTACCGAAACAAAGGTGAGTTTTCTGTCACACAAACTGGGAGAGAAAGCAGACACATTGCAGCTCTTATTCAGTTTAGGATTACTTGGGAGGATTCGTTTTCCTCTTTCCCCCCTCCTCCTCCAGCCCCCTTCAGTCCCCAGATGAATCTCGTGTCAAGAAGAAAGTCTCATGACAGAAGAAACTGGAGTGTTATCACTACAGGGGACTCGTCTAAAAAGTAATTAAACTGCTCAACCAGAACTCTTATTACCATTTTCCTTCACAACTTCATCCAGAAAACACAAAGAGTGAACTCAAAGCTAAAACATCAGAAACATCTCATAATGCTCTTACATTCTTATGCTAGATATTGTTCCATTTATATTTAAGGTATGTGTGAAGAAAATCTTTTAGAGGATCAACTCTCTTACTGCAGGAGTCATTAAAAACCACCAGATCATTTCAATGATGTGATAGTTTTCTCTTCAAACATACTGTGCTGCTAGCACAGTCCTATAGTAGATTCTGCAAGTCAGACCAGAGATAGTGAGACTGGGCTCTGGTGCTTAAGGGCTGGACTGAACTCTGCCCAGGGAAGGCAATGGTTCCATTCACACAAACAGCTATGACTTGCTAGAGGCTCTTTGCATTTTTCAGGACTGTTAATGACAGGTGCATTATAATAGAAATTTCAAATATCCTTTTTGAAACATGAAGTATGAAACACACACACACATTCACACACACACACACACACAAAAGTACTCGTTTAATAGAATTCATTGATTTAGCATGAGGAGAAAAACCGGATCTGGGTTAGTAATTGACAGAGTCCACTTCAAAAAGGTAATTCAACCTGCACAGTTGCAACCATGTTTCATGTGGTAATATATACTGCTTCTTACGGTGTCTGAGCTAGCTGCTAACATGGTCACTGGGATGGAATATGATGGATGAGATGAAATATTTTGAATCATTTTAATTCAAAATGTAAACAAATTCAAACTTGTTACTCTTTTGTTAGGGAATATTAGAGCTGCTGTTTCTGTTATATTAAAGCCATTGGAAAAGGGAATATTTTCTTTCCTGTATCCAATTCTAACTCAAGAAATATTTCTCCCAGATACTTTTTGTTGCATCCTGATGGAAACCACAAAGAAATTTCATTTGCCATGGGCATTTTTGTCTGTATCAGTCGAGTGCCCAGACAATTGTGCTGGTTGATGAGTTGTGCTGTTCCTGCACTCACCTCCATTCTTCCCTCCTCCTTCCCATCTGTTGATCAGAGCTAGCAGCTAGCCCTGTCCTGACAGGACAAACGGAGGGTTCTCACCCCTTTTCCTTTATTACTGCCTAATGGAAATATATTAAGGTCGAAAAAATCCTTTATGATATTTAGTGGCTACTGACTTATGCAGAGTTAATGACTGAAGGAAATGTGTGTTTTGAACAAGGTGGTGTGTAAGTGGCCCTTACACAGGGGCCACTCAGAAGAATGGGATCTTTTTTACATATTTGCTTGGTTTTCCATAAAACAGGCTGAAATCTCATAGCAATTGGGAAGGGGAGCAGAGAGGATTGTGGGGTGTGTTACTCATCACAACCAAACACATCAAAACACCAGAACACATCAAACAACCAAATTATCAGATGTGTTGCCTATGTTTTACAAGAAAACTCTAGGGAATGAGAGTGATTCACTTTTGAAGACTGGGAGCAGGCATTGTTCTCCCACAACCTTAGAAGCAGCACAGTTGACTGTGATTTTGTCTTTTCAAAAATGGGAGGTATAAGCTGAGAGTACAGCTTGCCATGCTATGTCAGTCTTCAGCTGAGATGTAGTTCTTGCAGTTCATTTTCACTGATTCCAGATTAAGGAAACAGCCAACTCATTTACTGATTCCCCAGATCTATATGAAATCTCCAATAATTTCCTTAGGCCTACGCCTGCACTGTCTCTGACTGGAGAGAAACTTGGCACATGACAGTCTTTGACCTCAGAATCAGCATAAAGGATGTAATAGATTATCTCTTTTCCTATGTATACAGTTCCCATCAAATCACTTTGCAGATATCAGTGTCCGTAGTAATTATAAAATTGCCATCTCCAAATAATATGCAGCTTATTCACTTCACAATCAGTCTTGTCATTTTTACCTTCAAACTTTGTCATAAATTAGATCATTTTGTGTGAGAGAAATTACTAGTGACAAATGTGACGTGTAATACAATTGTTTAATCTGTTTTCCAAAAGTGAGCTCAAGTTGCTCAGATATTATTCATACATATTTTTAAATGGGTTGAATTATTTTTCTTCTGAGGTTATTTGTTTGTTTACACTTATTTATAATGAATTCCCTTCCACCCATCTGTCACCTGAAAGGAACCTCAAAATAGGTGTTTTCTATGACTTTGAGATCCTTTTGTAATGCCAGAGTGGTGAAAAGAGGCCTTAAGGTAAATGACAATAAAATGCTACCTCTATTTGCCATTCTTTATTCACTATTTCTTATTTGTATTGTGTGACTTGTCAAATGCATTGTTTCTTTTCAATGAATGAGGAATTAGAAGGTTTGAAGCGGGAGAATAACAAAGGTGTTGAGTAAATAAAGCACTTCTCTTTTGTCACTCACCCTAAAGTGGAGGTGGAAATTGGCATGTTCAAAGTAAGTGCTAAACCAGAAAGGAGCAGCAGGGTAGCCCACACAACAAAGCAGAAATTGAGACATATTTTACATCAACTCCTGAAAGACAAGTGATGAGGAAAACTGTGCCCAACACTTGCGATAAATGAGAGACAGAACTGAAGTAATCAGGAATGAATGAATCCCATAATTACCACGGTTAACAATCCATTCTGTTCTCTTTCTCCCTTGGTCATACATTTTAAGTGAAAAGCTGGAAATCTGGAACCAGAGGAGACAGATTTCCAGCTTTTACCCTGTACTGGGAAAAAAGAAGATTCATTCTCATTTCTTGCCCCTATTGGAATGAAAATGGATCTTTAACACTGCACTGACTACAAGCGTACCAAAGAGAGAAAATTTTAATAGCTCTGCTGCTTTTATAATAGCAAGAATAAGCCTTTTTTCTCCTCTGTTGGGAAAAAAAATCCTTAAGTAGAACTCAAAACAATAAACTAAAAGCTTAAACTTCAAATTGCCCCTTTCTGTTAAAACATCTAGAAGTGTTTGCCATTTGTAAAACAAAGAAACATCAAAAATAAACATTTCAAACAAAAATAAATTAACATTTACTTCAAACATTAAAAATTCCTTTTTCTTTTTTTCCTTTTCCAGGAAAGTCATTTCAGGTTTAAGTTGCACACAAAAGGCTTGCAATTTTATCAATAGCAGAGGAGGCTATACTGATGAGATAAAATTTTCATCCATTCTGTACTTGTATATAATAGATTTATTTATAGAGCCTTTATGGGGTAATAACACAGTCTACTTCACAATAGTTGTAGTTTCGTAGTAGACACTGACATAAGACCTTCAAAAATTATAGTACTGCGGAGTTCTTGGAAGATACCAAAAACTATCACTACTCTTCACTTTAGAGGACTTCTTAACTTTTTGTCTCATTTCTTTTTGGCTGTTATCTTTTAAAGGTGATCAAAGTATTTTTGGAACCCATGATACATAGCAACATTTCTGATAAACACAGTTTCCTTGAGAACACCCATACATAGGTTTCAAGTGACAAACAATAAATTGCCTGTCTCAGCAAAATACCAAATCAAGTGGGCTTTCTTCAGTGGATTTAAATAGGAAAAAATTAAATTATCCAGTTCTGGTCTAAACTAGTTCTGTCTAAACTATAACAAAACCTCCACAATCGTGCAATCATACTATTCTATTTTGTGCTAAGATCATAGTAAGTTCAACACTCTTTTAGCAGAAACATCTCCTGACACTTCTTTCAAAATACTTAAGAGGATAACTTTAACTCTTTGATCCCATATTTGCAGTATGATTTCCATTTAAAATGCTACAATATCATCATTGCGCTCTCCCCACAAAAAGGAAAAAATAGCAGAGGAAGCTGTTCAGATAGAATTGTCACTTCACACTCTGTTCTACAGTGATGTTCAGATATATTTGTAGCTATCTAAGTAAAATCAGCCTTTTTTTTCTGTTACAGCGCAAGGTTTCTAGTGTACTTACTAATGCAATTTTGCCTTGATTTCACATGCTGAGCTCCTGATTCACTACCAGTTGGGAGCTTCATCTCTGCAGCTGAGCTTGCATTAGTTTTATCTTCTAACAGGAGCTAGCTGAGTTAACAACCCTTTCATTTGGAACCTCCATATTAGAAGAAAGTGTATTCTGATGTTGGTCTCAAACGTAGTTCTGCATCTCCTCTTCATAAAAGTCAATGTTGTAGGGTCTGCAGAAATTATCCAAACTGTTTTTAATTGGTCTTTTAGCATATGAACACTCAGCTACTTTAGCATTTGTAACTCAAGCTAGGCAGCTTCACAATCACTCACTTCAAAAACAGTGAGATGAGGCCTGGGTATGCATTCTCACGAAGTGCCTGCCTGCAATGGAAGACAGAGCTTGTGTCTGTTACAACAAATTTTTGGATAAGCCTCTATAGAGTCAATTCAATTTCAGTATGCTGGTGAAAAGAAGGAATTTGGGATCCCAAGCACTAATAAAAGTATGTGAAAAAGAGGGATTGACTCACATGCAAAATTTCTCACAGGAGACTGCAAGGCAATGGACAATGGATGAGTTCCTCACACTGTCATGCTTTGTTGCACCAAAAGGGGATGTCCCTCCTTCCTGGAAGAGAGAGTCCCCTTTCCCCATCCGTGGCAATGATGTAATGTGGTATCATAATGTCTTGTCCATGCCCCTCCCACTGACCTGGGCCAGAACCATGACACCCTCCTTCTTCTTTCTTGGCTTTTATGGCTGACCAGATGCCATATGGTATGGAATATCGTTTTGGTCAGTTTGGGTCAGCTGTTCAGGCTGTGTTCCCGCTAGAGAACTTGCCAACGCTCAGCTGCTGATGAGGGAGGAGGGTTGGTGAGACAGTGTTGATGCTGTGCTAGCACTGCTCAGTGGTACGCAAAACAATGGTGTGTTGTCAATACTTTCCTAGCAAAACATACTGTGAGGGCTGTCATGGGGAAAATAAATTCAGTTTCAACCAGAATCAATACATAGATTCAGGAGGACCATTTGGTGTCAAAAAATTCTAATATTGAAAAACCCCCAAAACCATAGTGAGGGGTTAAAGAACAACACACACACACACACACACAGAGGTGCAAACCCACCCCAGAATAAATAGCTTTTGTGATAGAGCTACAATAAAATAACACTTGAGACTCTCAGTTTTTCAAAGTCATTTTAATGAAACTGGATTAGAATGATGAGATACTAAAATCTTCTGTGTAAACAGTTATTCTCAGTTGTTTATAGACCACAATGAACACCAGAAGTCAGTCTGAAAAATGAGTAAAACTCATTTCAGAAGCAGATTCAACTGACATACAGACCTCTCATATGAGGTTAAGATAACTATTATTTGTTTTCTCCAGACTAAAGGAAATCCCTACTTCCAGCTGAATAACAGGTCAGATTTCTGCTCAGTGTCCTTGTGCTGAAATGAACTACTCATGTAGATACAGGTGAAGAAGTGGCAATTCAATAATAAAGAACATATACCCATCAAATGAAGCAAAAGTCCTTAGGCAACAGTTATTCAAAATATCTGTTTGTAAAAACATAATTGTTCTTGGAACTGAAATGCCATCTCTGAAGTACTTTCACAAGTAGCAGGATCAGTGCCCACTTAGGCTTGGTTTGCTGATAAACACTTTTAAAGTTAAATTTATTTTCTATTGCTATACAGATCTACTTGACATAATACTGAACACAAGATAGAGCAGCAGATAGACATATACATGTAAGTATGCACAAAATAATCTAGTTCCAGTGAGAATCACACCTCAAATGGTAAAGAAACTTGGTGTTCTTTGGTAAAACTATTATTTAGAAGGGAATAATTGGCATTAAAAGCATTGGTCTGGCTGTGATGGAAAAGACGTAAACACAGGCAGGAGCGTGGGAGTTTTCCATATTTGCCCCAAAATGCCTTTGAGCTGACCTGGAGAGTATTTTAGTATCCTTCCTTGGCCTGTTTTCTGAGAGTGCCAGTTGGGGCACTAATTAGTGCCTATTTGGCAGTGCTTTCATGTGACTTGCACGCCTCTCTAGCAGGCTTGGGGCTAAGATGGAAGAAACATGTTTATTAAGGATAGAGAAAGAAGCTGAAGGGAATGAAAGTAACTTCTTTCAAATGTCAGCAGCTCAGCAAGTGCTGACCCACATAGACATCTATGATAAGCACCTGCCATAACTGTTACTATCATACAGTTAATTACCAAATTTGAGATCTCTATTTTTCTCAGGTTCTAGATTACAAACACTGTTTTTACTTTTACCCACACATATTCTCCTTTCAGCACTGTAAATATCCTTCTGTGCCTAATAGTGAAAACCACAGTTGAAAACAGTGTGAGGAACACCCTTCCTTTTTATCTCACTCCACTTACTACCCACCTCTAAAGTTCATCTTTTTCCCAAAAGACAACAGGAAGATGATTTTTGCTGAAATTAAAATCAGTGTCTTCATTGCACAATTTAATTACTATTCACATGATGTAATAGATACTGGACTCCTAAAACTGATTTATTACGTTCTTATTCTGTTGTTAATATAAAAGATGTGGGTATATTCCTGAAAATATAAGGTAAGCGTGGACATCAACTCCTTTACAGAGTGTGATAAATGCAGAGAGCTTTTGTTTCAGCAGTGAAAGGCTGTTCCATGATAGTATTTCCTACCTTAGGGTTTTACCCAGCCTGTGATATTTTGCCATAATAATTCCAGCCTGTTATGTACAGCACAGTATTGATGTAGTTAAAACCAATAGAAGACCTGCACATTAAATGATTAACTCTTGAGGAAAGCTTAATACAACAAATTAATGTAAGTATAGGGGTACTATGCCAAGTAGTTGGTGGTCTCAGTCAAGTTGCTGATACACGAGTTTCCACATTAAATAACCCTGCCAGCAGCAACAACTCTATTAGAAACCCTACCTGAGATGACAAAGATTTAATAAATGTGGGGAAAATTACCCTGAGAGTAGGATAAAACACAATTTTCAAGGAATTAGAGGGGGGAATTCTCCACTTCTGTTATTATCCTGTAAATACAGACAGTACTGGAGTCTGAAGGGCAGTCAGCTTGGCACCTTTCCTTCACCTTCCCTGCACCTTTCCTGAGTTCTGAATTGAGCTTATTTGTTTTTAAAGCATATTTTTAGCCAAGATTTGCCTTCAGAACATTTTATCCACAGCATTTTATAAACAAAAGAGAGACAACAGAAGCCAAGTTACTTTGTCTTGATATAAATCAAGAGTAGTAGTGAAGAAACTGTGAAATATGAAGAATGGAAGAATTTTCAAGAAACACAAATCATCAAAAAATGGGTAATTTCTACAATTGTAACTGTTAGAAGAATACTAGAAAAACGAGAGTAGGAGCTATACAAAGGTATAAATATTAGGTGTGAAAGTTATCAGGTAAAAAAGAAACTTATATAAAAGTTAGCAGAAGACTTAGAATAGCATATCCAGATTAATCCAGTAGAATGTTTCAGAGCTATCTAGTTTCTCAATCTTCTATAATTATTGGAATTATTTATATAGTTAGGTATGCCAGCACTGTCTGTCTACACACAAAATCACCTGAAATAGTAACTGACACGAAGTAAAAATTTTGCTTGAGAAAGGCAGACAAAGATTCGTGAACTTTTGCATTGTATTTCCAAGGTACTATTCTCTTCTTATTAGAGATATGGTGATGCTTGAAGTCTTTCTGGCAACTGCACAGCATGAAAGATTCAACATCGCTCAGGACTGCAAAACTGTAAAACTTCCAAAATTGGTTTTACCGCTGACATACAATATGGATTCACAAATAATCACTCACGATTACAGAAAGCACAAAAAGAAATATCAGATGGAGCTCTTCCAGTTCTTGCTTGTGCAATGGGCTGCTCAGGTAGGCCAGATTAGCCTGCCTAGTCTGAAGCCATTTTGGTTCAAAGCTGTGAAGGATGGAGACATATTACGGACCAGTTTATTGTCCATCTGTGCTTATTAATGATAAAGGCGTAGTAAGTAAATTACTCATGCTGTGAAAATTATCTTGGTAATGGCAATTGCCTGAAATTAAATGAAGTACTAAGATTATAATTCTGAGAATAACTAATTTTCATTTTTCTGGTCATATAAGCACATTATTTCTGCAAAGAAAAATTAATTTTTGCAGAAAAAAATGAAGACATTTTTGTTTGTCTTATAAGAAAAATAAAAGTAGAATAAAATAATTTTGTATCATCCTCAAAATTTCACCCCCTTTTTCTTCATTAATATTATCTAGAATTGCCCCCAGAATATTTTATTTTTAAAATACTAGAAATTAAATATTCTTGAGATTTTTTCTAAATCTTGTCAAAACTATTAGAAATTTTTATTTAGGAAAAGAAGAACCTCAGATCTTGAAGAACAAGTGTCCCAAGATTAATGGTTCCTATAGTTAAATTCCCTCACCATTGGAGACTTTAGAGGATATCTCTGCAGTAGTTCATTAAATTTGATCATTTGGTGTCTGGAACAATATCCTAAAATTCCTGGGCTTTTGAATGCCCCTCCTTTTGAATGCTGTTGTGCAATTTAAATGTATTCTGTAATGATTTTGGTCTTTCACCTGCATGTCCTCATGAAGAGTTCCTTACATCTGTGCACCACACACATAAGGATGCAGCAAATTTCCAAAGAGTAATACCAAAACCCCTGTGCTCAGATACACTTGCTTTCTAAGCTATTAAATATGAAAAGATAGCTTGAGGTGAGATAAAGGAATATGGAGAGGGATCTACTGGATGGCAGGGAATGATTTCACCTCTAAGGTGATGTTTTCCGTGATATCAACAAATTTGTTTTGAAAAAGAAGGTATAACTGATAAACAGAGATATTAATTCTTCACTATTCCTTTTAGAATTTCAGAAACCTTAATTATGATCGGGATAGTTACATTAGGCACGGTTAAAAATACATGAAGAGATATGGAGGATTTTCACAGAGTTCAGCCTAACGAGTGTAATTATATGGATAAATTAGGAATCACAGCCTAGAAAATCTACATTTGCTTGCTCTTTCAGGGGACAACAGAGCACTCAGAAGGCCCCACTTATAAAGTCAATGGGTTCTACATGCTGATTCTCCAAACTGAAGAGCCTCACACTAAAGCCAGTGAGACTGCACATGGGTTCAGAGGTATTAGTCATGTCTTAGTCATCATTTAAGGAAAATGTAAGGCATAGCATCACATGTCAGCTAGCAGTAGGTTTTATTTCTGTTAAAAACTGGTAATACCCGATGAACGAAATCTAGCAATAGAGATATGCTTTGTTCAGAAAATCAGTGTATCTTTCCATGGAAAGATTATTTTTGAGCAAGGAAATTATGTTTTTACTAGAAAGACTTATTGGAAAACATTGTTCTAAATTCAAGAAAGTAAGAAAATAACTGGATGCAATTAATAACACAGGAAAAGGAGACACCTAAAGTGCCTCACTGTCTAGTCACATTCATAGTTTTATTGTACTGAAATACAAATAGAGTGCCATATTTGCTAAAGCTTGGACTTCCAAAGTCTCCCTAAGGCACATGACTTTCAGTAAGCCCTGGATAGTCCAACATCCTCAAACACCTTTAAAATTCCAGATGAACTAGTAAGCATCGTTTGAAGGAGAATTTCTGATTCTTTCTACCACTCCTTCCAATATTTCAGTCTTCTCATCTATAAAGCACTCGCTTTTGGACTATGCAGAAGGGAACCACTGTCACTAGGAGGTTGATCTCTGTCAGGGGTACACATACTGGAGCTGTGAACAGTCAGAATAAGCAGGGAATACAGTAGCCTACAACAGAGATACCTGGGGTGCTGATTGTAAACCAAGGAAAGACACCTTTGTTGCATTCATAAGTTAACATACTAGGGCTATTGATTTACACTCACTTTAGCACTCTTTTTAGCTCTGGTTTGCAACCACAAAGAGTTACTCTTTCAAAGAGACTCAGTCCTGTTTTCCTTTGTGTGCAAGTGCAAAATGTCACATGCAAATAGATAGATAAAGTATTTTTTGATCACCCGAGTAAGCTTTGACATATTTTTTTTTTTTTAATTTTTTTAAATATTTTTTTTTTACTAGTGCAAGCAGATGACAATACTCAAAACTTACACAGGGTAGAACTCTGGGGCTCTGGGGTTTTGCCCTTCTCTCAGACAGATGACTCACAAAGGATATTTTTGAGTTCATTTCAGATTTTGTCTAAATGTGTGTCTGGGCAGTATTTTACAGTGACATGCAATCTTACCCTATTTTTTTCTTCTTTTTTCCCCCCTCTGAGCAGATATAAGCTCTCTGTAATATTGCAATCTGGCCAGACAACATGCAGCCTGTTCACATGGGCCTGAGCCTAAACTAACATGAATTCCTAGCGGGATCTGATAGTTCATGACCAACACCAGGCCAACAGAATCTGTACAATTGCAAGGTTACAGCTGGTGCCCATTTGATCCACACAGAGCTCATGCAGTCAAAGCCTGTATCGGCCTCACAAACATCGTGTTGGCAGAGCCTGAGAGGCTCAGATGACAATTGAATGATGTAGTCAATTCATCTCTCAGGTATCTAATACTAGATAAAAAATGCTGCAGTCACATGACAGAAAATGCTTCTCCCTCATCCTGTCAGCTATGTGAGTATAAACTCACTTTGTCATCTCATAGTAGTTCAAAACACTTGGGTACATACTGGCAGGCTTTTTGCTGGATCACAAGTCTTCTGCCTTCCCACAGCAACCATAAACCTGATATAAAAGCAGAAAAATGGCAAACAGTGTGTTTCACATCCTTTGAGTAATCTGTCAGAACAATTCGATGTTCACTTGTGAGCTGGTTCAAATTTCTGATTCTGGACAATCTAACACAATCCAACACAATCCACTGATCAGTATTAAAGACTGCAGAGCTTTGCTTCACCCTCAGGATGAGACTTTGAAAGGGTCTCAGGGCTCTGCTACTTCTTCAACAGGAAAAATCATTAGAAATTTTACTACTAAAATCACAGCAGATAGCTTTTACAGATTCTGATTTCTTACCTCTTAATATGTTAGATTCAAACCCCATGCAAAATTAAGTATTCTATAAAAGGCTGCATTATGAACAGCAAGCAGCAAATACAAATATAATCAAAAAGCTTGACTAATAGAAAAATGCATTATCCTTTCCAAATAAGCTGCAGTTTTGTCCTTATTTTCCACATCTAGTGTAATAGAGTGAGCCTACACAGCAGGTAAGATAGCTGACCACCAGTAATAGAGCTCACTACACTGGTTTGCATTGCAGGAGCTAAGTCACTCAAAATTATGCCTACAACCACCAGCACAGGTGTGTAGAGACATCTAAGCTAAAAAGAAGGAAACTTAAATGAAAGTACATATCTTAAACTCAGCTCATCTCTGGGGCTTCCTTCCTTTACTGCAAGCACTTGCTAGACAGCCTTCCCTCTTCTCCTGAAGGCTAGCACCAAAACCTAGAAAAAGTGATTCTTTGATCTAACAAGGTGGTGACAGCAGAGTGCCCTTCCCTGGTATACCATACCTATGTGGTTAGTGTGTGAAGTCAGGGACTACTAAATTCAGAGTCTTCCACTGTCTGAGAAGACTCAGACCTCACTTCACCAGTGCATAGGCTATTCTGGCGTGAAGGAGACACTTTCAAATAATTTGGATTCAGTCTGGAAGAATACATGAATATTCTCTGTAAGTTTGGAACAGGCTAGTGGTGTATGACCACAAAGCAAGTGCCAATGTCAGATGTCTGACCTCTCTCTGAGAGGTCCCAAGTTATACTTCCTGCTGCATTTCCATTTTCTGGTTTTGTATACTGTCCATTCTGTACTAAACTGCCTCTGAAAAGAATCGGCAATCACACAGATGTGTTTAAATGTACTCATTTTTCTTTGTCTGGTCTCCATTTAATAAATCTGTCACCACAGTTTTTAAGTGGTCATTCTATTTCCATAGTTTCATTCTCTCTATTCACATTCTTTTTCATATATGTATAATAATCTCTTGACACACATACATTGGCAGTAAATCTACAAATATTTGCTCTGGGAAAAAATATGAAGAATTTCTGTTTCCTTTCAGAAGACAAAGTGAGTTTTTTCTTGCTTTTGTTTCCTTTAAGCATGTACAGGAATCTCTTTCACAGTTTTTCAAAATCCTATTTGCTTTTCAATATAATGTCATGGGTTTGACTGTATCTTGCAACATCAAAGCCTACAAAGCAGGTTACAGGGGGAAAGGATTTGCCTTTTTGGAGTGCTTCCCAGAAGACAAAACAAAATTCTCATTTCCTCTGTCTGCTTTTCTAAATTTCCCACCTGCCATCATTAAATGAGTCAGTGTCAGGATGTAAATGAGATCCTAACTCCTTTACCTGTGGATCTAGCTACTGAATTTGAAAAACAAATAAACAAACAAAAAAAAAAAAAAAAAAGGAAATCACAACAGAATACATCCTTTTTATTGTATTCTAAATGTATGTAGCAATATATATCTTTGATAAATTAAAATAGAGATGATAAGGCATATACATTAGCTGGACAATCTCTTTAAAGGTTTATCATATCCTTACAGTGGGTCCCCATTAACTTTTTAGTTCAGTATATGAGTGCATCATTAAATGTGTAGCCTCCATGGGTCTGCCTCGGAGCACATGAACCCAGTTCCTATTAAAGGAAGTCAAGCTATGGGATGTTCCCAAGAAAATGAACTTTGTGTGTTTCAGTTATTAAAGTACACTCAATCAGCAGGACCAAAAGCTAGAGCAGGTGTGAATTGAAGGCTCACCAAAAAAAACCCCAATGTGAATCTTATATTGTGAATACCAGGACAGCCCCACTAACACTTTTAACACCCTTACTGTGCTGAAGTGCTTTGTAGAAGGACGTGGCTTTATGATTCTCTGAATCTCCTCCAGGAGAACCTTTCTTTCTCCTCTGAAGAGAAATGAATGAGCCAGCTGAGTCAACTAACTCAAACACAGGATGCTTGTTGAAAAAAAGAGTATCTACTCAACCTACAAGTCCCACTCAACCTAAATCAGGTTTTACAGCAATAGATGGGAAAGTGGTATTTAGATACAAGACCTGACAAGAGAAATCCTCTCAAAACAGATGAATCTACACTATTACACTCATGAACAAATAATTCAATTATTCACCTCAAGATAAATGGAGGTTTCACTTCTTGTTATACTGTATGTAGTTAACTGGCAGAAAGCACTGCAGGGAGAGCACCTGCTGGAAGGAATCCTGAAGACATTCTTCCTCTTTTTTTTTTTCTTTTTTTTTAAGGCAAGCTAATTTTATAATCAGTAGTGGTAATTTATTTTATTAGTTAAATTATGTTAATATTGTTGAATCATATATTTTGGAAAATAATTTTTCTCCATGGAGGCCAGAACACTTCAGCTTGGACTCAAATATGGCTCATGGGCTCCTTGTTACACTTTATATTGAAGCACAGGTTGGAAGCTGGCTTTTCTCATTCCATAGATGTTGTCTAAAGTCAGATAGGATGATGAAGCTGATTGAGAAATAAAGTATGAAAAAAGTAAGATTTAAAACAAGATAATTTTTTATTCCCCTCCCAGCCAAGATTCTAACTCCTAGACCATTTTGTTTAGCTTCTGTGTTGCTTACACAGACAATTACTATCAGCTTGCAACATTTCACATCATTTTTCAGTTGCAAGAGTGCAACTAAGCAGACTTCTAACTGGAGAATATACTACAGTTTTCTTTAAAGATTCAATTGGCTTCTCAGGATATAGCTAATGAGCTATCTAAAAGTGTATCAGTGGAAAGAGCTCATTGTGCTGTGTCTTATCCTATCTGTAAATGAGTCTTTAAAAGCTCTGATCACTATCTCTATACCATCCTCAAACAAAAGGATACATTGGCACCAGGCAGAAAGCAAAGTATTAAGTTGAAATGTTAGAGGAAAAAAGCTAGTTAATTGATACATGGATTTCTCAAGATGACGACTGATGCTTGTAGAAGAACAAATCTTCTGTAATGAAAATAATAATAATAATAATAATAATAATAAACAGCAAAACATTTAAATCCAGATAGAAGGCAACAGCACCAAAACATTGAAAAATCTTTTGAACCTTGTTTCTATAATAGACAAGTACACTTCTCACTGGTCTTAGCTTAATATACTCACTAGTAAAGTACAGAAAGAACTGATTCCTCACTATCATAAATTTGCCAGTTATAAGAAAAACGTGTTGGTGAATATAAATGCTTTGTGTTTGATGTTGTTCTCATTCCTCTAGTTTTCTTGCTATGGCAGGTATCTATCTACTTCTCTCCTATGGATTGCCATTGGGAATTTTATCTTTCAGAGAGCAGGAACATGCTGGAAAATGATTTATTTCTCATCAAACAGCTTAGGCAATTTAGAATCCCCAGATAAGGGAAGGAATTCCTGCAGTCCTTCCAGAAAGATCCCAGAGTTGTTGAAACATTTAAATAAGAAGCACCAAATTTCCAGTCAGCGTGCATAGGCGGCAAAAAGAACACAGTTTAACACCAAAGAGAGATGTCCTCCCACATAGGTGATTATGTATTGGAACATAGAGGAAGGCTTGATAGCATGTTTGTTAGAAAGTCATAAGTAGCCGTCATCTCAAATTCAAAGAGTACTTTGAAGTGTCTTAACTCATGGTGTGCCTTGCAGTTGATCATATCTCTGTTTCTTTTGAGAGGTCCTTGTCTATCTGTCGTTGCAGGTGTTGGTGGTAGACAATTCAGGTCCCCAAGGTCATGGGAACAAGTGACCCTAGCGCTGACTCTTGCACGCATTGCAGGTTAATGCGCAAAGGGTTAAGTTGCTTTTGTGTGGATCGTCAGTGACATCCAGTGGCTGCTCAAGGTGATCGCAGGTGTGCGATGCCAGTCCGAGTCCCACTGTAGTGGAGGGATACGAACTGAAGAGGACGTTAACTAACTGACTATGTTCCTTGTCCTGGTTGATCCCATATGCTGTGAAAATTATAATTATTGATTTACTTTGCAATTTTTTTATTTTTAGTTGCATATTTTTCTTCTGTGGAGCCCAGTTCTTCCAAACATTTCTTGTCCATTCTGTCACCACACGTAGAAAATGGAATTTCCCAGGAAATATGTCTTAAGTCAACAACATAAAATAAACAAAAAGGGCAATCACATGAGGGGAAAGGGAAAGAAAAAGGAAAAAAAAATTAGACCTCTTTCTATGACCCCACCACTCTAAATCTCATTGCCTAAAGTACATGGTGAACTGGAACACCAGTGCTGAAACAAATCGTGGATGGTTTTTGGTTTGTTAGTTCAGGATATTTAATTCAGTCCATGTCTTAAATCTCTTCTTCTGTTTATAACCAATGAGACATATTCCAGGTTTAGACATTAAATGATCAAACCAATTTTTTTCACAATACCACCCATTTCTTCTTTTGTTTTGTTTTAAATGAAAACCAGTTACTTTGAAATCCATTTTTGTATTTCCCAATTTCTGTTTCAGTTTCACTCTACATGGACTGGGTTGTCTTCTTACATCTGCATGTTATTCCCACAGAGTCCCGACCCAGTCTGAGGTTCTAAGTTATAACCCTGTCTGTGTTGGCCTTGATAATTTCTCCATCTCTACCAAAACTTTAGGTCTTTCTTCTAGCTATTCAGACTAACTCATGCTTTCTCTCTGTACTGTATATATTTATGAGCCATATGAATAAGGTGTAGGTCTCTGCCTATCCTTGGTGGCCTGTCTGCGCACAGAGATTTGTACATCTGTTACAAGCTCTGGCTAAAGAAATGTTCTGTCTACCCAATATTCTGCCTGGTCACCACCAAATAGGTGCATTGCAATGTATGCACCAAGCAAACCAGAAAGCTTTCCAGCTTACCTAACCTGTGAATTAAAACCACATTTCATTGTCTTCTCAATTTTCCCCATAAAATAACCCAAAAAAACCCAAACCAAAACAACCAAAAACCCAACCCATATCTTGGTATTATCAATAATTACCTTGCTTTTTCTCTAGATAATAATCACTAACATTTTTATGAAACAATCCAGTTCTCAGTAACATAAAAATGTAGAAGTTTGGGTTATGACAGACAAAATAATCTTCAAACCATACTAAATATTTCTACCTCATCTACATTTAGTTATCAAAGTCCATGTACCTCAAAACACAGAGATTTTATCCAACCTGAATCTCTTGTAATAAAGGCCAGATGCCAAAATTTGGTGATTTAATATCTCGCCAAGAGCAAACAAAATACCAACTCTTATGCCTTTCTAATGTATAAACAGTTATTTATTCAAAACTAGAATATCGTGTAGCCATGTATTTCTAATACAGGTGTGACATAATTTGTTTTCTTTCCATATACAAAATCCTCTAAAGACTGGTCGTTATAGCTAAACGCAAGACAATGGGCAAGTCCAGAAATACAGGATAGCACATGGAAGCTATACTGATCAGCATAAATACTTTTCTGTAACAGAAATATTGTTCTCTTTTACCTTCCTGGTTCTGTCACGGTACACCAAAAAAAGAGTTTGTTCCCTTGGTTACAACAATGTATCTTCCCACTTCACATATGCATATTCAACTTATAAGCAATTAAGATAATACAGAAACCTGATCAATTAATCATCATCATCAGTGCAATGTATATTTCATACATGTGACTAGAAAAATTCATATATGTAAAGGAAAAATTATTAAATTGCTACACTAAATCACAAAGTTAGAATAGGTACTAAAATGGACAAAACATAGGAAGAGAGAAAACAATTCTGCATTTCTGTGATGTTGTGTATTATTTTATTTAATATACTGAGAGACAGCATTTTACTTTTAGTAGTAATGGTTATCTGCAGACCTGCATTTAAGGGAGACAGTAAAAACATTCACATAGCTTTTAAAATATTAAACATATGTTTAGAAATTGATTAGGTCATCAAATGCATCTGTAAGGCAGAACAGCCTCAGGGAAAGAAATACAGATAGATTAAGGGAAAGAAATACACACAGATCACTAAAACTAGTTAAATATTTGTTGTCAGGTATTTATATCCTGTTTCTCAAGTTCTCCTAAGTATTTGCTCTGAATTGATTCTAAAACCTAAACATCATCAGTAGTACTGAATGAAAAAAAAAAAAAAGAAGTTATGTAAAATAGATGGCACAACTTCAAATCACAATTGGAAACACTCTCAAAGGCTTCCAAGGGATGAAACAGCATCAGATGACAGAAACTCAGGGATCATTTTAAAAGATATCTGTTCTTCAATCATTCTTTAAATTGAGTAAAGTAAAATTTTGTGACTTAAGCCAAATGAAAATTACCTCTCATCCTAACAAAAGCAAGGCAAAATTCTCCTCTTGTATCCCTTTTTATTTCCTTTTTTTCAAACATTAAGTAATATTTTTTCCATAACAAAAGCAGTTCAAAACATGTACAAAGTTCTCTGTAAAAATGGTGCATTAGTGACAAACCCCACTTCTTTTAAGCAGAAGGAAATCTATGTACATAATTACGGTCTTCTGCATTTACCACCTGACCGGAAAATAAGAGGATAGGTGTCAAAATCTACTCTGAAGTTTTTAAGTTTTTTTGGTGAAAATTTTGATGTTTCAGTAATTAGGAAAATCTATACTCCATTTTCTTCCCACCCCCACCTCCCCTACCCCCTGAAGGTACAGATTATTTTGTCATAGCCATTTGGTCAAGTATATTGAGTTATAAACTCACAAGAGCTCCATTTGTCTATTATTCTGATCTCCTTCATAACTTGTCCAGTCCATGTCACATATGGATTCCTATGTCTACAGTATTCATACACATTAAAGACCAGAATGCACCTTCCTTACAGAATGTTCATCAAGGTTACCCTGTACAAGTGACCCTCACTATGAGGAAAACTGAGATGGTACTCCATGGGCTTGATTTACCATATTTCTCTAGTTTTTTGTTATAAATTCCATCTCTAAGGTCCCTTGTGAAAACAGAGGGCAGATTCTGCTTCCAGGAAAAGGAAAAACAATCTCTAATTTGTCCCTTCTGCCTGACCCTTCTGCTGAGACATGCATTCATCTTCATTCGCAGCCCAGCTTAATATACTGCAGTTTGACATCTTGGTGTCTGAAGCCACACTGCAGTTTACTGTAATGCTAAAGTGGAAGTGAAAGAGGGAAAGACATCATTTTGTCACCAGATGGAAAGATGAGCAGAATGGTATTTGACAGGATGCTTAATAAGTGTGTTAGAGAACACTGTCAAAATGGCAGATCTATTCCTTAATGCAATGATTTTCCTATAGGTATTCTCTACTCATCAAAGGCAGACCTCAGACCTGATTCTACCATCTTTCCTAAAAAAGTGAGTATCAGCTTACTTGGAAAATAAACTTTCCATCTCTGTGCTACAAGGAAGTTAATAGAATTTCATTCCTAATTAATTTGTTACCAAATGATAAAAAAAATAGAAAGTTTTTAATCAGTCATGTGGAACTGATTTTTTTTTCTTTTTTTATACTTTTTGTTACTAGTTTTCACTCATCATTTTATAAGCTCCTTATCTAGCCTCTTACTTCCTATGTAATAGGGGAGAAGGTGAACGTTCAACTCAATTTCTTTGTAATTACTATTTTTTGATTAAGACATTCTTTGTTATATAGCAGAATAACCTGGACAGAGCCAATTATCTGTCTCACATTGATTAAGAAAATCTGTCATTTTGGTCAAGTTTTACATATTGAATGTTAATCACGTTACTTTTTAAATCTAATTAAAAGTTTTTGGGGGGTTTTAATACAATTGGCTCACTGGTCCCCTGTTTAATTTTATTTTTAATCTTGGTGTGACAGAAATTGCATGTATTTAGAAATTAAATAATTACCAGAAAGGTTTGCAAGAACAGCAGATGCACAAATATTGATTCAGCATCTCAGCCACTTTACCTTCATTGAAAGTATTAACACAGCTAACACTGGATGCCACAATGGTTGTACTGTATATTGCTAAACTTAAACTTAAAACTTGCAAAGCCCATGTGTTATGCAAATGTATTCATGCTTCTTATAAATATTTTTACAGAGATATTTGCAGTACTGCGAAGCCAAACTACATTAAAAGTTTGCCTATTCCCTTCCACAGTGTAGCTACAAGCGTATACATGTTTGCATCTAAGATGTTTAACTCTATTTCTGTATTTCATGGCTTTGCACTGCAGATATATAAAAAGGAAACAATTATAGCCTTCTCATAAGTTCACTTTTTTATCTAAACAATTTCATCTTATGTTATGATTACATTATAACTAAAACTAACGAAACGTATTGTAAAGATTTAATCACCAATTCCTGTCTATAGATCAGAAAGCCAATAAGTATCTATCAGGGATTATATTTATATATTCTTTAATTCAGACAAGGGGAAATTATTCTTGATCTGTTATTTTGTTTAATGGCAAAAATCAAAGTTATAATAACACAGACTTTCAAAATGGTTAAGGCATCTGCATTTCACTGAAATCAGACTTTAACACTTATTTTTTTCTGAAGATTTGTGTTTACATCCCCTTTAACTTATTAATATAGAGGCATTTGCACTATGACACAATTCTTTGGAGAAGCTGCCATTTCATTTTTGTTCACAGTCCTTAAGCTGCTGTATTCACAAAAGAAAATTGTATAGCTATAATTGACCAAAATGTAGAAAGTAAAACAATGTAATTAGTATATTCACATGGGAAAGAAACTGATTTTGAGATTCATTAAGATACCCAAGGTTTCTCCATAAAAATAAGCCATCTCCACTTTCAGAAAAAATTAAAAACTCATTAAACTCATCAGACAAAGTAGCTACTCAGAGATAGCATTGATTCAAAATATTCTGGTCAGAGCAGTAAAAAAATGAAAGAATGCACTGATAACTCTAGAAAGTAAAAAAAGGTATCTATCACAAGACTGAACTTTTCCAATGCCATGATTCCTTGGAGAGGAAAAAAAAATTAAAGAAATTTTAAAAAGCATAAAACCAGAGAAATTGAAGGCTATATCTCATGTATGGCATTTCCACAGCCATGTGAAGCACAGGAGGAAGCCTCTCCATCTGCACTGGAACACAAGCAATAAATGACAACTTAGTTGCAGTACAGACATGCACACACTGATTTCTTCAGTAACATTCCCATCTAGGATAAGCTCACTGAAAACAGCAAACAGATAGAACAGAGCCTCTTACCCCCTTGCACATCATTGGAGTTCACTTATTGTACCTGGGGAAAAGCGTCACACCCTTTAAAGAGCTGTAGCAAATTATTTTTGGAACGCCAAGCGATATCTAGGAGGTATTCTGAGAACACATTATCATTTCATATAACAGAAAAAACCAAAAAGGCATTGTTTAGTCAAAGTATTAACTACTAAACATAATTTAAGAATTTTTAGAGCCTAGTGAATTCATATATGTGGGCCTAGAATTTAAGGAAATGAGAGTATTAAAGCAAAAGTAAAAATGTCCTAAAAGTTGCTGCATTATGAGTGATATGACACTATTCCACCAATACCTCCCCTTCAGGAAAGAAAACAGATGTTTAAAATCTGGTGTCTCTGTGTGCAGGCACACTATTATGCTCTGTAAATAGGTTTAAAATGTCCTAACATTTCTGAGGCTTTCTTATCTCTTGCTCATTTACCTTTCTTTAGATTGCTTTCACACTTTCCCCCCTTCCCATTAAATTATTCAAGAACTCCTCTTTATAAAGGTCACAGTCATAAAAACCGGGGAATGGGAGCAGTGGCATGTGATTCACAGGACCAATGAGGCAGCACACAAAGTGGGTTGTGAAGGACTCATAAAACCTGAGGCCAGAAGGAATCGTCAGATCGTCTAATCTGATCTCCAGGATAGGACAAGTCATTATATCTCTCTTATATAGACCAGAGAGAGAAAATGCCTCAGCTTTTTGCTAAAAAGGGTAATGTTATCTCTTTGGCATCTAACCACAGGCGGGGCAAGTTGACCAAACTAATTGCTAGTAACTCCCATGAAGGTTATCCTACACCTTATGGAATTATTTCTGTAACCTATGAAACAAGGCTCAGGGAGATTTGTTATTCACAGCAGAGAGAAAACAATACTCCTTCTTCCAGCTTCCTCCTCGTTCTGGCAGAAGTTCATTCTGGCATCAGCACTGCCTTGATGATCGAATGAAAACAGAGGCTTCGACAAGCAGAAACAACAGAAAATAGGCTCATGAGCTTCACCGTGTGATTTGTTGCATATAGATCCCAGCTGAGTTAAGTTAATGAAACCACTGCCTAATTGAACCATATCTTTTGCTTTTTTTCCTTCCTGCCACAGACAACAGATGGGTTTGGCCAGTATTTACACTGATGTACTTATTGTTTTCATTGGTGGCTTTGTTCCAGTGGCTCATAATTTGCATTGTTGAAAATAAAAGTAAAAAATGTAAAAGGTGGTCAAGTTCTTGTTTGAATTTATCTTCCCTCAGTTTCCTGTCACTGGTTCTTCTCATGACTTACCGTTAATGAAAACAAACCAATACCCAATGACACTGCTAACACACTTCATTCAGGTCACCTTTCAATATTATTTCTGCCATCCTAAACAGATGCCACTTCTGAAGTTTTGCATAGCATGTAATTTTTGTGCAGTACCTCGGCAAGACTTGTGGCTCTGCTTCGTAAATTCTACAGTTTTACAAGTGACCCCCAAATCTGTGTGGAGGAACATGGAACAGATTCCAGCAGCACTGAACATACAGGCAGACTCCCTGCCTTCCCTGCTTGTCTCCACTTACATGTCCACTGACCACTGACTCCCACACTTGTTTTCAGTGAAGTTATTTCTCATTCTGTAGATCGAGTTCTCATTTTGTGTTTAGTTGGGCTTGTCTCTTTATACAAAATTTTGTCTATATTATTTGAAATGTCTGTTTAAAGTGCCGCCATTTTAGGAGAGACCAATCCTCACCTTTTAAACTCACTGGCATGCTTTAGGTCCTACATAAATTCTACCTATTCTACCTATCTATCTAACTATAACTTACCATGAAACTGTTGAGAAGGGTATTGAATAACTTTAGATTCAATACCAAAAGCTTGCAGCAACTCCTTAAGCAAAACTCCTTTCATAACTATTTCCTATTTATAGGCTATTTTTTCATCAGCATGTTAATTAAGTTTTGATTTAGCTACATATTTCTCATTGGTATCTCACAGCATTAATCTTTTTGTCAGATTTTTAGTTAATAAATACTTTAAAATTATACCTTCATACATTAATGGCTCATTCATACATGCTAAATGCCTCAGTAATAACTCAACTATATAGTTACATTTTTGAGGGAAATTTGTAAAAGGTTGGTTTGACAAGACTTACTTGCTATAAACCCACACTGAATTGCATTAATTCTTTTCCTAAACAATACTTGCAGTAAACAGCTAGTGAACAATCCATCAAATAAAATATGTTTGCACACTGTATTTGGCCTCTGTCAAGAGAAGTCAGTAGGAGTGTTTCCATCCATTCTTTATTCTTTGGATAAGGCCTTTATCAAACACTTTAAAATGTGCACATTAATTTCAAAGGAAGTCTGTTCACTGACACTTCATAAACACATAGAGGACTATATGTAGTGAAAAAGCTTACTTACTACAAGTGGTTCATCCAGTTTTAGAGAAGCTGTATCTACAGAGTATTGAAATACTGGAGTTAATACTATTTCAAGGTCTTCCCTTTGCACTTCAAGTTTATAATCACTGTTCATATTTTGTTGGCTTTTCACAGACTGCACTACTTAAAAGAAATGCTTCAAATGCAAGTAAGCAGATAAATAGCACAGGGCTCATGGGTTGGCCTCAGTAGGAATTCTTTAGAAAATGTTAAATGAGAAAATGAATACCTTGTTGCTAAGTTACCTTTGTTTCATTTAGTGCCATAATTATTTGTTGCTTAAAGAAAAAGCACTGACATTTCCCCCTTAGTCCCTGCCATATGGAAGATAGGCTTTTAAGATTCTCTTATGAGAGGTGCACATTTATAATATACACCTTTATGTTCTCCAAGTGGAAGAATCAACATGCTGGGGGATAATCAAGACATTTCAGGTTTCAATAACTTCTGCTGTTCCAAAATAATTCTGATATTCCTGACAGTTTATTTTTAGAAGCAAATATACTTCCTAACTACTTGATTATATATTTTCCTACTTTTTAATCAATCAGGAAACGGGCAGATAAAATTATCTGTCACACACTTTAATCACTATGTAGAACTGTTTCTCCCTTCTGGAAGGTTAACAAAACAGATGGCATGAGTGAATAGGCTCATATTTCAGTTTTTAATCACATTCAGCACCAGAGGTCTTATTTGGGTATATATGATTTTGATATATTTACCTTAAAAACAATAAAGAAATAGTGTAAATTATAAATGATGCCAAAACAAATGTCATCCTAAATATGTTCAGTTGAAGATGTGTGTAAAAAGCTTTCCTGAATTTTGTGGCAAGCGATTTTACCTGAAGACCTCAGAAAGTTTTGAAAATCACAAAGCTTCTCTATGTTGTGTGTGCATGTGTGTAGAAATATTAATCTTTTTTTCTTGAAACAGAGGGGGTAAAGGATACTTGAACCATATACACAGAGTTTAAGTGGTGCAATCAATGTCACAAACTAAGTGAGCAGCAGGACTGTACGAAGGAGAGTATCTGGATCCCGTGTTTGATTCTGATTCTTAATAATGTGTTTTAGACAAATTCTGAAGACAAGATAGGAAACATTTTTCAGTCTCTTCTTCTTCCAGCCTGGCATCCCACGTATGTGGGAACAGAAATCCTACTCCACCTTGGGCTGTGTGAGCCTTGGGATAGCATGTCTTGTGACTGTCAGCTAAAAGTGCTTATGCACCTCTTCAGTGCTTACACAGTAATAGTGGAAGACACAGAAAGTTAGTCTTTCCTTTCTGTACTGCCTCTTGAATTGCATCTACAAATATTGTAAGCATAACTTTTTTGCTCTTTTTTTTTTTTTTTTTGTTCCTTGTTTTTTGTTCCATCCAGATTCAGAAAAACCTATGCTCAGAGGCAGACGTGATGAGTCTGTAGTACCAATATGGTACTAAGCTACCCATGACCCAAAGGAGCAATGCATGCTATGTAATACAGATTTGTCCAGTGATTTTAGCTAAAAAGTCTTTAGGGGGAAAAAAAAAAAACATCCATAGTAACATTTAAGTTTCTTCTCTCTAATGTCAAGGAGACATAGTTTTTCCTTCAGTCAAATTCTTGATTGCATAATTCAAAAGCTAAATACCTGAGCAATAATGGGATAAACACATGAAAGAAGATAACCTATTTATTCAATCAAACAAGTAGCTTGTCCTTTCCAGTGAAGCTCTCCCTTACACATTAGAGAAGCTAATAATTCCTTGTTATATGTCTCTGTAAACAGCAACAACTTCACTGTTATTTGGCAATAGACATAGGCTCTGTGTTTGACAAGCAATCAGAAATAAGGAGCTATACCCTTGAAAAATAAACAGTGTACTGATACATAAAGAACCACCAAGAGAGAGAAAAACCCTAAAAATGTTTCATTTCTTTAATCATTTCCCTTACAGGGTTACTGAATCAAAGAGAAAGTCCTGGTTTTATTTCAGTATCATTTCACCTTGCTTTCATCAACTCCCATGCTGCATTTTTACATTTTCTACTTATTTAAGGACCCACTGAGGAACATGTTCACTCATTCTTACTCATTTATCTTTGTCATTTGTAATTACCAGAGTGGCCATTTTCTTTCTTGTGCATATTCCCGCTCTACTCCTCTTTCTTTCTTTCCTCCTAGGAGGAGTGTGACACTCTATTCTAGGCACCCTTGGCTGTACCATCTGTAGGAAGATCAGAGACAGGGTCATATCCATCTAATAACAAGAGAGGAAACAATACTGTAGGTGAACACTCTATTAGCCTCCTTCTTCATTTTATTCAGGTCAGTGCTCAGGGACTTTCAGATGTCTTTGAACAAATGGATGTGAAAATGAAAGACAAGTTATAAAGAAATAAGTTTCTTTTCTTACGCAAGTTAGGCTGATAGGTTGAACCATGCCAGTGTTATAATAGTCTTTTCCCTGGGCAGCTCAGGAAGTATCTTTTCTGAGCAATCCTTACCCTTCAAAATAAAGCATAAAAATCTGCTTCCATCTTGAGACTTGCAGCTATTAAAAAATGTCCAGAGGCAATAAACTGAAGACTCATGTAGGATACTGAGGACATTTATTATTGACAGGAAATCAGTCTTCCATGATAGCTGAACTCCAAGATCTCTCTACAGAGAGGAATAATTTCTCCACTGGTGTAAACAGGCAAAGCTTTACTGACTCTGGTAGTGCTGCATCAGTTTATGGCAGCAGAGAATTTCAGCTAAAATCTTTAATTTGTTTTGGATGCCTGGAATGAAAAGTTTGTGACAGCATCCTGAGCACAGGGCTACAGTGGGCAGGGGTGTGTGGCTGGGTCATGAAGCCTGCCTCCTGCACCCCGACTGCACAGCATGAAAACACAGCCGGAAGAACAGGAAAAGCAGCAGCCATTTAATTTCACCCTAGGAAACCTTCTTATTTCTATCTCCTTCCATGAATTTTTGGTTCAGCTAACTGCCCTAAAGACTAAAGCAGCTATTGTGATCCTCTTAGCACATCTGAGTGCTCTGTAACTATGTGAGACAGCATGTGCGTGTCTCATTGAAAAACAGATATACTAACTAAAAATCAGACACTTCATTTCTTGCCGGAACAGAACTTATGTACATGACAATATTTGGAACAAAAGTTCTAAATGTTTTTCTCTGGTGTTCTTTTGGTTTTTGGTTTTTTTGTTGTTGGTTTTTTTGGGTTTTTTTTGAAGCGTAATATTTCTTATATATTACAATGAAAGTCATTGAAAGCACGGAGAAATATTTTCAAAACAGAAGAAAAAAACCCCACAAAAATTTAGTTATGGCAATATATGTGCATATGAGACATTTTCTAGTGCTGATAATGCTGTCTCAGACACTTTGTCTAATGCTGGTAATATTGAGTGTTGCATTAAAATCCTATAAAGAAGTGTGTCTTCAGCATGTGCAAAGTTTCTAGAAATGTCATTGCTATTGACTGTAGCATTCTTTAGCTGAGGGTTTGCTCCTTTATTGGATTATTTTTTTCCCAGATGGAATTATATAAACTCAACTTTTCATCTGTGGAAAAGTCCCAGGAAATTTAATGGAAAACATATTCCTACTGCAGTGTTCTAGAGGATGTTTAAGTGTTTCTTTTGGTAACAGCTTATTCTCCACTTAACTAAGTTTTTCAGTGTGGTTTCAAAAACTACAAACGATTAATCTCAGATCAGTAGGCCATCTAAACAAATGCTAACTTCATGAATATGGGTAGTTTACTTGAAGATATTGAGAGTGCTCTCCTATATGGTTAACTCTAGGTTAATGGTAAAAGTTCTGCTTCATTAGGGCCATTGTACATATACTTAAGATTTTTATATATTTTTTATGCATTAAAATATATAATATTTGTAACATATTATAAATCATATAAATATAGAGTAATAAAATAGAAATAAATATAATAATATTATATTACATAATAAATATATAATTCTATTGCTGCATGAATAGTGTTTAAGGAAATCAGTTGATGCATTCAATGATCTTGTCTTGAAACAGAATAGCAATTTGTGCCTTTCAAGATTTCTTTGGGTAGTTGTTGAGGTTCATAAGTTCATTTTTGAAAATAAATGTGTTATAGTGGATCAGTAGGGGAGTAAGATGTGTTTTTCCTGCTTACCTTGGTAGAACATGGCTAAGAAAAATAAAAATATCACATAACTTATTGTTTAGTGCTTACCATACTTAAATACATCATGCTATTAGTTACAGACTATATTTTTGAAAAAGAAAGTAATAGTATTAATACAGCTCCTTGACACTCTTTAGAGCACAAGAGGTCTCATTTTCGTATATACCAAAGTTAACATAGCAATCAGTGTTCAGGAACAGTTGCTGCGGCCAATGTTTTTGTGGGTTTTGTAGGTTTTAAAAAGCCTGTATTTTTTGAAATAACCCACTGAAATCTGGGAAACTACTGCTAAGCAAGTACTAGCACTTCACCAGACTACCATGTGGCTACATTTGTTTTACAGACTTTCTTGAAATAGAGCCATAAGTAGAAGTATAGTAGTGTAGACTATAGCTGCAGCACACAATAAATAACTAAAAATTGAACGAGTTAGTTTAATATACAAAGAAATTACAAGATGTGGATAAATAGACCTTCAACAAAACAATGTCCCTTGCCACATTAAAATGGGAACTAGCTGTCGTTTTCCTCCAGGATGTAAATGAATAGATGCTGGGAATATGAGTCTAAGAAATGATGCTGATGCAAAATACTCCTTTCAGAGTTGAGATATTTTGAACACGATGACAAAAGTCTATTATTTTCAGGGCAGCTCATTAAAATGTATGAAGGTGTTGCCAGTATTAGAAAGATACCACTTACAATAAAGTCAGTAAATTTCAGAGAAGGTCATACCAAAGATCCTATATCAGGTGAAAAATACCTATATGGTGCTATAATGGGACTCAAGAATGTGCTGGCAGAGGTTCAGGTTTCTTAGGTCACCTGTCATCATAACAGTGACTGCTGGTTCTAAGAGAAGGATGAACGTATTTTAAGAGAGTTCTCTGTGGATTCAGCAATTGTCTTCAGCTGCACAGTGTCAGGGTCCTTGTCTGTTCAAAAATAAGTTCAGATCAGTAGCACAGAGGTACTTTACCAAGTGCTGTGGGCTATGCAATTCAGTGGACAGTGAAATAAGGTGGTCAGAGATGGATGTTTTGGGGACATACATATTCTGACAATCTGGAGCTCAAAAATCTGTATTTATGGTTAAAGTTGTTGAAGAATTTTTTTGAATTACTTTTGCATTCTGCTAGAAAAGTGCTGTCATTATTAATTGGTCTTTCATTTTGCTGTTTTACAGGCAGTTCTCTAAATTGTCACAAATCATAGGCAAATTTTAAATTCTTTAGGACAGGAGCTGTCATCGGCTTTCTGTTTGTAAAGTGCCTAACACAGTAGTTTGCTTTTTGGTCCACCTAGAATATCAATTTGAAATAAAATAACTATCACCTATCTCAGCTAACCTTTACCTGGGATAAACATAAATAATACAACATAGGCAGAGATGCAGTAATAAGGTAAAAATCAGCATACATTCTCCATACGAACTCTTCTTATACAGATTTATGACCCAGGAGAGATGCTGGTGAAGTTCAAACTTTGAGAAGGATGGAGAAGCACTTAAAGTCTTGAATGAAAGCTTTTCTTAACACTAAATAAACTGTTTCCACAGCAGTTGCAAGGAGGAGGATATGATCAAATTTTCCACACAGTGTTGTAAAATGAGCCAGAAACATGTGTGGATGTTCAGCATTGATAGCATATCCTTTTCCAGAAGAATAATAAAAGCAAAAGCAATTACAACAGTATCACTGTAGTGCATGTAAACTATCACAAATTTTCTAACAAGCAAATTCACAATTCATGTTGATGTAGGAACTAGAGCTTCCATTTGAATTACTGTGCCATGTAGTTTCAATGAAAGACAGGCCTTCCAAACTTTACTTAAAAATACAGGAACTAACTAGAGCAGATGAACAAACTCTTTAAGATCTTGATAAATTTTCTCAACTGTTAGTTTTAGTCAGTCAAGAGACTTTTCATGCAAACTAAAAGAAAATAAGCTCCTAGTCAGATTGTAAAAGGCAGGTGTCATTTTCAGGTCTCATTCAATCCTCTGACCACCCATGGGTTTCCAGGAATCTCTGAAGCAATTTCATCCTCTAATTCACAAAACAGGACTCAGTAATATTATTTTCCAGTGTGATTGGCTAGTCCAAATGTTTTTTTTTAAATAAATTTTAAAAAATCAAGAAGCCACAGAATGACAGAATATTTTGAACTGGAAGGCCTCACCCTTTGACTTGTGTTAATACCTTCCAAAAAGTCTGCATTCAAAAGCAGATGGGAAGCAATGTTCCTGGCTATGTTGATTAACAGGATCGGTAATACCTGAAGTGCAATTTTTTCCTAAGGAAATAATCTTGGTTATTTCTTAGGAAATAACAAAACATTGGAATGAAAGAATAGAATAAACAATAATTGGCTGAAATAAAGGCTACAGTTTCACAAGCCTTTTCCTTTAATTTTGGAAATGGAGCAGTCCTGTTTTACTGTACTTTTACTTTTTATCATATTGCACCTGAAGAAACGTCTGATTAAACCAAATCCTTGGATCATTTGCATGGTTAATCCTAATGGACTCCTGAAAAGTGAATTTCAGGAATTGAATACTGAAATATCGTTAACTAATATCTATAAAAATTGCTATAACATTGGTGCTGACAGTTCATAGTATTATAGAGTTCAGGCAGTTCAGATCTCAGGTGACTCCCAAAGCAAGCTCAGCAATCAAATCCAGCCTTGATAATTTATTTGTCTGGGTTGGAGTACATCATTCTTCTACTTTCTGAATTCTATTTTGGTCCTTGTGATCTCAGCAAATCTGTACCTCTGCATTGTTTCCACCATATCATTTTCACCATCACAATATCATTGCTTTATGCCTCTCCATGAAACTTTAACTTTCCTCACTGTGGAATCTGATGGACAAAATTTTGAGCAGGCAGCTTGCTACCAGAAATGCTGATTCACCAATAAGAAAATATCGTTTAACTTACTGTACAAACCACATATCCTGGAATTTTGTCTGACTCTCTGATGTCTCATTTGGAAAATCTTACAGCAAATAAGTAAGGGCCAAGCCCCATATGTAATTGCCAATAAAAATTAAAATTAAAAATAAACTTAAAATTAAAAAAGAAGCTCTTAGATTTATATTTCTGAGGACTATTAGATGACAAGACTTCTTTCTTCATACTCATGTATTTACCTCCCAGACAGCTAAGCTCTGAGATTGAGCTGTGTTCTGCAAAAATCACCTTAACTATGTGCAGTTTTGGCCACCACAACATAAGAAAGATATTGAACTCTTGGAGGGCATCCAAAGGAGGGCAAGGAAGATGGTGAAGGGCCTTGAGAAGCCATATGAGGAGTGGCTGAGGTCACTTGGTCTGTTCAGCCTGAAGAAGAGAAGACTGAGGGGAGACCTCATTGCAGTTACAACTCTCTCATGAGGGGAAGGGCAGGGACAGACACTGATCTTTTCTCTGTGGTGACAGTGACAGGACCCGAGGGAATGGCCTGAAGCTGTGTCAGGGGTGGTTTAGGTTGGATATTAGAACAGGGTTTTTCATCCAGAGGGTAGTGGGAGTTGGAACAGCTCCCCAGGGAAGTGGTCAGAACACTGACAGAGCCTGATAGAGTTCAAGACGCATTTGGGCAATACTCTCACAGTGCCATTCTTGGGGATGTCTCGTTCAGGGCCAGGAGCTGGATTTTGATGTTCCTTGTGGGTCCCTTCAAACTCAGGATATTCTATGATTCTATGAACTGCACCTTGGTCTCCAAAAGACCAAGAAAGAGTTTTCCTATTACTCCCACTTACAGGCAAGTAGCTAAAGCATCACTTCTGACCTCAGCTTTTGTCATGACTTAAGAAAAAAAATAACAGTATCTTGTTATTATGAATTTGTTTCACTCTGTAGTGATCAGTCCTACCCTTACTAATGTTGATAGGGAGCCAAGCAACTGAGACAATAGAGCAGTGAAGAAAAAATTAACTTTAGTAGCATTAGGTTTAGGGTGGGGCATTCTGTGACTTAGGATAAGAAAAGAGAAAAAATGCATCAGTTTTAAGGAAAAATGGAAATGACACAAAATTTTGTGCTGGTCAGTTTGACAGAAAAATCAGGACTTCGATAGTGATTCAGACATGCAGATGCCGTATTTTTAAATAGTTCCTCATGAAAAAGACTTTGTTCCACTTGAAAAATGCATTCCATCCAGTCAAGCAATGTCAGCAGCAGGTAATCAAATTCCATCAGCACAACAATATTTTAAAGTTAGTTTTTGCAAATCTCTCATGTTATCCTGGCTTCCAAGAACATCAAAAGACAGAATAACTTTCCCCTTCATTCTCTGGATTATTTGCACTCAATATCTAAAATTACCCGACTTGGAAAAAAAAAAAACGGAAAGGATGAAGTGTTTCTAATTCTTAGAGATAGATAATTTAGCCTCCAGCTGCATACATTTTTAATATCACATGCAACATGATAATTGACATGTGTGATTCCAGATCACACTTCAGATTTTAAATTATTTCACTCGACTGAAATGTGTTTAAGTGCACTATTGAGACACTTTCAGCAATTCAGCTTTTAATGATTATCTGTCTTGCCAGTGCTACCTTTGATGTTAAAATAGTCTAAGAAATAATGTCATTTTCCCACATTCTCATTGGATTATATTCAGATGTTTCTTAAATATTTCATTTAAGAACTCTCCTCGACCCCAACCACAGTAAAAATGTGAAAAGATTTTACTTACAGTAATTTCATGTCTTGTAGTTTGCTAAATTTGTTCAGATGATCAGGACCTCAAAATCAGCATTGATTGATGAATCTGGAATAATATCAAAGGAATAAATCAAGAAGTTACAGCAGACGTAAAAATACAACATGTAGCAATGAGTTTCTAATAATGAGTGCTTCCAAGATTCCACTGTCTGAGACCTTAAAGGTATATGATCACGTTCCCATGAATTAAAATTGATAGCTTGAGAAGTTTTGTTACCCAGTGTGCCATGGTCCACCAGGCCAAAAAGGAGCATGTACAATTCTGTCCCAGAAATTATTTAATTCAGTAGCAGTTAATAGATCCTTAATTGAATACTTGAGTTCCATCCCACTTTGCCATAGAAATCTTCAAACTCTATAGGCAAATAGAGAAACTTAAAATGCTATATAATGAGCACAGTTAAAATAAGCAGGTCCATGCTTTCATTCATTTTTGTACATTATTTCCAACTGCAGAGAGAATCTGTGAGGTTTTTACCTATTAAAAAAGAAAAACAAAACAAAAAAAAATCCAGAATGTAACCTGAAGTAATGGTCTAAAACATTCCAATATAAATGTTGTTACTAATGGAAAATCTTTAAACCATTGCTGTAATGCACCTTATTTCCTCATTAAAAAGAGAGCAACAAACTCATCACAACCTTATACAACAAACCCAGTTTTAATCTTTCTTTTAATTTTCTGTGACAAATTAACCTTGCAGCCAGGGCACAATTTTAAAAGTTAAGTTTTCTTTTTCTGCAAGAAATATTTTTCATTAAGATATTGCCTTGCTTTTCTAATGCTTTCAGACAATGCAAACACTAGAAAGAGTGTTCCACTGAAAAGTGCAGTTCATTTTAAAAGGTTTGTTTTGATACAAAAACCAGGTTTGTAGATTTCTTACTGCCTTCCTGTCATCTTGCCTTTTAAGATCCCCTCTCCCCTTTAGAACTGCTAAAGCCCAGGATATCCAGAAAGTTACATTCTATCACCAGCACATATTTAGTTTTTTTAAATGTATTGTATTTGGTTTAGAGAATCTTATTTTTCTTTACAGGGTATCTTTTACTACAAGCAGCCAGGGATCGCTTTATTGATTTTTCCCTAAAGATTTTGTTTGGTTTAGGACCGAGATGCATGACCTTCTTCTGCTTCAGGCTACATTTTAATTAATCACTATGAGTGGAAATAATCCAGACAACAAAGATTTCATTTGAGAAGTGTTTTTTCTCCATTGTGTTTTGGTTTGTTCGTTTTCAGATCTTTTTCCTAAAGAATATTTAACAGTATCTAAGTGTGCAAGCTCAACTAGCCTCCTTGCAATTCCTGCGACGGACAAAGAATCCCCACAAACCTTCACCTCAAGCAGAAAGATAATCCTTTTTTAAAAAGACAAGCTTTGTAATATGCCCTGCAAGTCAACTCAACACTTCACAGGCTGAACTTAAATTTGCCTAAGTATATCTGCAGTGTCATTGAGCACCTGACAGAAATTTATTGTGAGACGTCACATTTCCACTCCTCAGAATGGATATCCTATGACAGAAGTAATCAATCCATTCCTTCTGCAATATGTTTCATTCAAAAAACATAGAAAACTCATTTGAAAACCAAAAGGTAGTATCTCACTATGCTGGCACTGATAGCGTCAGAATTCCCTTTATTACTGTTACCATCTTGACCCTCACACCCACAGTTCTCTGTTGCAGGGCATGTCTCATTTCTGTAGAAACACTGTGGTTCCACCGTGATCACATAATCCTTTTCATAACACTTGAAGAAAAAGAGACACGACAATTTGGGCAGAAATGGTCTGAAGAAAGAAAGGCGGGCAAATACAAAGAGCATCAGTAAAGTTTGAGTGACTATGTAGGACCTCTCTCCTGGAGGGTGGATAGCTTAGTAGTAGTTTTTCTTTCCTAAGAGCTGTGATTACCTGGCTTCTGGTTCTTGCCACTAGTACAAGTGAAGGAATCACCCATCAGTTCCAGACTGGTATGTGTCCTGCGGGTGCAGAGCAAACCTTAATGTCAGTGACTTCAGCTAGCACTTGTAATGGCTGGAGATGGCAAGAACGAATTAGTATCTAAGTACTGAAAGCAATTCCAGAGAGAGAGAGAGAGAGAGTTCAGCAGAGCTTGATCCATGACACTTACTTGGCTTTATCTCACCGAAGTAATGTGCACAACTGATTTTCGAGGCACTGATATGAGAAGATGAGTTTTAAAAACTAGAGGGTAAGTAGGACGCACAACACCTTGTACATGCTGAATTTGTATAACTTCTCCAGGCAGTGGGCAGGCTATTATAACTTTATTGTTTCAGGATATAAGCCTATTATACTCTGCAAATGAATACAGTGACATTTTGCTGTATCGGTTGAAAAGATTAACAGTTCACAAAGCAAACTGCCGAGTGCGGCAAATTAAATACATTAAAATGTGCAAGCTTAAAATTCTATACTCCCTGTGCTATAAACTTATACACAATACAGTTTAAAGGGTCTCAGTGGCTCACTTAATAATGCAGTGGCCTGTCAGCTTTCTGGATGCAATTTAAGTCTGTTAGGTTGCAGTAAGCCACGACAGGGTGTGTTTTTCTCCGCCATTAATGAATGCTGTAGGTAAATTGTGCAGTAAGAAGGTGGCCCTGAGTTATATAAGTGTCACAGTAAATGTGCTAGGACTATTTTAGATGTCATTATTAAAAAGAAAAAAAAAGATATTTTGGATAAATATCAAGCAGCTTAAAAGTTCATTTTGGAGAAGTACTGGAACATTCAGACACAGCCACAAATTAAAAATGAGAGATTTAGCAGAGCCTCTTGTCGCATGACTTGTCATTTTAAAATATTTTCTCTAATAGCACTCATCTTTCACAAAAACTAAGCCTAAGAACTCTCTGTAATTTTAAGAAATTAACATTGAAAAGACCACAAATGCTTATGAGTCCCAAAGATTTAACATGGGGTGTCCTCCAGTAGCTAAAAGAAGCATTCTCCACTATCAGAAATAAAAATATTTCAAAACAAATGGCTTGACTTCAGCTAATATTGTCATTAATATAGATAGAAAATCCCCATTTCCTGGGACAACAGCTATTTGACTATTTAAATGCCCTCACAAAATCCATGGCCCTTTAGACTAAAATTCTTTAGTAAAACAGAACAGTGTTGAGGAGCCAGATTAAAATGCTTACACAACAAATCCAAAGAGACATACAGAAAAATATTCAAGGCTTCAATTTAAAAAGACACTCAAGATTTTGTTCATGCTTAGTCCTTTTGGAGTAACCTGTCAATTTTGCAGGTTTCTGAAAAGGGTTATTTTTAACAAGAGATGGGCAGGTTCTAGCAAATTCATTTAAAAGAATCAGTGCTAGAAAATTGTGTTCACAGATTTTTTTGCATTTATCAATTACTATCTAAAAGTTCTTATCCCAGCTGTGGGTCTAGTCCACAGCTGAAGAATGGGTTAGCTAGAACAAGAAGAGGATAAAACCATGAGAATAAGTAGGTTTGCAGAGCTATCTTCCCACGCTCATGAAAGTTCTGATTTGCTTCTAGTCCAGAAACAGATAGAGGATTTGGCTTGCAGCATTTTTAGCCATGCTGAATAGTTACATGTTCCCCTAAATATTATTTAATGGCTCTTTGAGTCATTGGATAAATCTTTCTCCCCATTCTAGCTTCCATTGCTCTGGTTCAGCGACACAGAGACTGTTCACTGGTGGGAACTTACGTTTTGCAAGGATGAAATAGAGTTTAGCAGATCCTCGGCCACTTTCATAAACTCCGTGTAGATATTAAGAATTTGTTGAGTACAATTTGAAATCAAAAAAATTCTGAATACATGTAAGTAAGTCTGGTTGTCTAAACTGCGTAAAAAAATTATGTTCCTACAATATGCCTGAGTTTGAGCATCATAGCTGCCAGGATGGTAAGTCTGGCCCAAGTACCTTAATTTCAATTCAACAGAAATCATGACAGTTGAAATATGTCACAGGATGTGTCCAGACTCAAGAAGGAGGCATGATTCCCAGGGTTTTCAATTTGTATGTTATCTCATATACCCAAATAGTCTAACCCAATTTAAAGAGGGAAACAACAGGAAGAAAATGTTTTTACCACCTTGTGTTAGTTTGGTTTTTGAAGTATTCTATGAGTTACAGAATAGTCTGAGTTGGAAGGAGCCCAGAAGGATCATTGAGTCCAGCTCTTGACTGAATGGTTCATACAGGTGGAACCCACCACCTTGAAATTATCTGCACTCTGCTCTAAGCAGCTAAGCTAATCTGGGCCAATTTCTGCTCTGTTCAGGGCAGTTATTTCACTGTTCTACCTCTGCCTCCCCCATGTCAACAGCCATGACCTATACCAGACTTAGTGATTGGTATGACCAAAATTGTCCAAACACACTTTAAAACACACTTATGAAATAAGAATTTCTATGAAGTTGACAACACTTTGAATCAATTTTGTGTTCTGTGACAACTGAAAGAATGGTTTTACATATCAAATGTTTAATGTTTCTGACAGAAAAAAATAGAAAACAAATGTATTTTTTGCTCTTCTGCTACCTTCTTTTATTCAGCTTCTTCCTCTGCAATCCTAAGGTTTGCTGAACCCTGCAGGAACATTCGATGTGTCCTTCCATGATGATCTTTTGGACAGCATTATTCAAATGTCCAGCCATACTGACTGTAACTTTAGTTACCCCAATAAAACTTCCTAACACTAGTGCTGGATGCCTCTGCCAGGCCTCACTGATCTGTGTTAGACAACCTAGTCTCTATCCAAATGCCACATGACAAATTTCATGAAATTTAGTGTACAGTAGGTTTCTGAGAGAAGGCAGAAGATGCAGCTTGCAGGAATCCCTTTTAAATTAGTTCAATGCCTTATTTTCTACACAGGGATCAACAATTTGAGTCAAGCTTCTGAAAGATTTTCTAGGATGGAAAGTCATGGTACTTTACTGAAGCTAAAGTCAAGATTATTCCAAAATATGTGCATAAGTTTATCTGCATGAATCATGAGTTTTCCTATACTTGTATTGAGGGTTTTCTTGTGACTGACTTTTGCACAAAGGCCTACAGAAATATCTGTAAAAACTAATAGAATTTAACACAGAATTTCACATTTTCTACATCTTTTATTTTAAAAATAAAGTTAATTATTCATTACTATTAAATACCCATCACAAAATTTTACAGGTTAACATTTTTGCAAGAAGGCTGTCATTTCTCACTGTGTATTTATGTCTTTTTCAAAAGAGACAGCTTAGAATCTGACTAATTTTGACTTTTCCTACCAGTCAGCTTTGCTACCCTTACACTTTATGCACTTTACTGATACAAGAAGTTTGGAGGTTGGTTTTGTGGGAACAATGAAGCTAATTCTTGAACTAAAGTAGTATTGTAGCTTCTAAGGATGAAAAATTCTCTGGTGAATTTTATATATGTTGTTTTCAAAATTCAGAATAAAGAAAAGAAGAAAAATCTGAAAAAATAAGAAATAAGAAGAAAAAATAAGAAATACAAAGAAAAAAAAAGAAAATCTGGTTAAAATAAGTTATACTGACCTTTTTTTTTTTTTCCCAATCTTACCAATATTAGCAGAAACCTGTGTTGCTATACTCTTTGTATCAAGACTCTTCAGTACACAAACACTTTCAAAGGAGAGGAAAAGTTTAGGACTTGTTCCAAAAGATTTGTTATTTTGCACTGATACTATAATGAAAGCAGCTCTTCTCCTGGAATAAGTCCAGCCACATTGATTTCCAAGGATCTGATCAAGCACTCAGAAGTAAAAATCAGTATGAGGCAGGAGCAAGGAAAACAGAATTAGGGAGTTACACAAAAAAAAGGAGCTCAGACAGCAGAAGAAATAATTGAAAATCAAAATTACAAAGTATCTACCTGTGTCAAATAAAACCTCCTCTGCTCTCCTCTGTTCCTAGGCTATGTTCCTAGTAAATGGTAAATCTCTCTTTGGCTTCAGATTTCTGATTTGGGGATGAAATGTTTTTTCTAGTGATTTTAAATGATCTTTTATGGATATTCTTCCACCAATACATGAAATCTAAAGTATCAGTTCTTACTTTTGTAGAGTAGCAAGGATCTTGGATCTTCTCTAGATATTGTCCAAATTGCTATGGTATCCCATCTTACCTCTACAATGTCTCTTATTTGATTAGGAAATAAAAGAATTTGAGTCTTTCCAGCAGCTGAAATAACTTAAAATTTTAATTGCTTTTTACCCCAGCGTGATTTCTATTTGGGTTTCACCTGGCTGGAATTTACTTAAGAACCATTGACCTATTACAAAGTATATACAAAATATAACCTATTACATTGACCTATTGCAAGAACACCATTTGTTTTGATTTAAGCATCTCCCAGAGGCTTTGTGCTGTGAAAGTGAAGCCTGACAACAATGAAAATCTTGGTTCATGACAGAAATCTCCAGCTAGATCTTTGCCATGAATATGATATCCTGGGGTTCATGATGTTAGAGGAAAAGCTCAATTTATTCGACTATTATGCTTTCAGCAAGGCAAAGTACTCCAGCTGAATTAATATTTTGTATTTTGATCTATTGGGAATTTGGAAAAAGTATTTTTCCTTTTCGGGATTTTTCCTTTTCCAGAAATTTAACAAAGGGACATTTTTATTTCTAAGTGCATCTACATCATTACTATTATTATTATTATTATTATTATCAATATTAATTTCATACAAGAATCCGAATTTGAATGTTCCTGCATGTGGCGGACACCTTTTGAATTTGCCAGGGAAAAGGCAGCTGTTTATGGTATGACTGGACTGGCTAGTAAGGAAAAAAGAAATTCATATAAATAAGATGAAAATCATGAAGGGAGAAGAAATAGGAGAGATTGCTAATTCTAATGCAGCTTATGAATCACGGTCAATGCTACCCTAAGCTGAATCACAAGACTTTACACAAGACTTTGTGCTATTTAAAATGTACAACCATAGACTTGCATACTCTCTACTTGAAAAATCGCTGTATGGCAAAAAACCCTACATACTTTCTAGATCAAATACAGGATTCATAAAAGCTGGCATTTCTATCAGCTTTAGAAGATACCTTCAAAAGTCAAGGATGTGATCTTTTACCGGTCTCTCTTCCTGAAGGATGTTTCAAATATAAATTGTGTAAGCCTTTTAACTGTACTTGTAATTCTGATGGAAATGGAAATAAGTAGTTTTATTAGCTTGAGTTTAAAAACAACTTAACTGAAAGAAAAGGGTTATTTATTCACACACATGACACAGAAAATGCTTTGGATTAAAGTACTTTCATTACAAAAGAGTTGGAAAGGTAAAATAAAATTAGGTTCAGCTAGATCATTTTAATGTTTGATTATAACCCACTGAACTGGGATAATTTTTTTTGCCAGCATTGGTGATAATAGGGTTACATACCCTCTGTAAAATAAAATGTGAAATTTACATGCAAAGTGGTGTGTTCTCGTGCTGCACACATATAATTCCCATTAGCATTAATGGGAAATATATGTGCCTATCAAGAAGAAAATATACCCCATTAAATTCCCAACCATCATGTCCGTTTCTGACGTCTTCTAATATGATCTATGCTCATACAGCAAAAAAAAAAAACCAAAACAAAAACCTCAGCTCAGATATACTGGTTTTCATATGTAGATCTCAAAGGATTTTATGGAGAATAAGGCCATGCAACTCAGAGATACCTGTGAGGAAACTGGAACTTCAGTTATGCCTGTGGCAATGCCTGGCAGGCACACCCCAAGAATCCCTGCAACAGATACTGGAAGCAAAAGAGTGTAGAAGTCAACAGAGGTGAATATAGCACAACTCATCGCAGATCAAGTATGTTATACACAAAATTAGCCTCTTTCTCAAAACCTGTGCTGGGTTTGCCCTGGCTAAATTCCAAATGTCCATCCAGCTTCTCTCATTCCTCCTTCATGGGATGGTGTAGGGAGTAGAGGTGAATAGGAATAGAAAATTTCTTGGTTCAGATAAAGAAAATTGGACCCATTTCAGGCTGGACCTACTTTCTGGCTAAGGGTGAAGTTTTCAACTCCCAAAATTTTGTATCAAAGAGGTAAGAGGCAAATACACCCTCCATGAGGCTGAAAAGCCAATGCATATTTTATGCCCGCAGGTTTCCAGTCCTTTGCTCTGACTGACTCACAAAGTAATCTGTTCTCAACATCCACAGTTCTTACCAGTAAATTTAATTTTTCCCTGGTGAAAAACAGACCATTTCCAATGTGAATATGTCTTGTGTAAAGGACTGTGACACTAAAGTCTTATCCTGAAGTAATGTAATTGTGACTGGATGAGCTGACTGCTATTAGAGTATATAAGGTGAAGTAAATTGGCATTCTGGTTCACATCACTGACAAGAAAGAAAAAGCATATCCAGATGAGAGATGGACTCAGTATTTTGGCAGGAACCATGGAAAATTAAATGGGTTGCTGTGAATTTTTCAGACACGACAGAAAATATGATGTCATTTCTGCTACTAAATATAAAAAGTCAATCTATAAACACTTTTCCATAGAATATTGAAACAAAAATAACAGATTATTCAGAAAAGTCTGGTCATTCAGCAATGTTTAATATTTAAGTGTTCCTTTGTGTGGGATCCTATGAGTCTAATTATGAACCTACTGTGAAATATAGAAAAAGTGAGAAGCAAACATTTGCTTCACAGGTTTTATTTTATATTAACATACCTGCAGATTATTTAAAATCGTCCAAACTAAATAGGAAAATTCATTAAACTGTGATTTCAAATCTTGTCTTATTTTGTATTTTTCTCTTTTCTTTCCCCTACTTTTTTCACATTATATAGATTTTTACATTTTATCATTTATAACAGAATAAACCCCAAATGTCTTAGGGCAAGAATGTATGAAGTAGGCAATGTCCCAAGAACAAAGAGTTATTTCCTTTCTTCACCACCTTAGCCTTCAAGGAATTGATTTTAGGGGCATGACAAAAATAGCTCAGGAAATAGGTCCAGGCTCTGATGTAACACAGCAGTTCTGTGATTTCAGCAGAGATATGCCAATTCACACCTGCCAGGAAATCTGGCCTTCACCCCTGAAGTGGCAATTACAAGATGTATATTGCTTCATGATGAAATTTATATTATCAAGCACATTCTGTGGAGTTTCCCTTGCTAGCTTCAGGGGAATAGATATTTACAGATGAGTCATTGACATGTCTTGAGCTATCACAGAATCTCCAGAGAATCATCAACCTTTTCTTCCACAGCAGCAAAGGGAAGAGAAGCCACATTTTCAGCTCTAAAATGTTGCTGGTTTATTGGAGATCATGTTCTCTACACCCCTTCAGCCCTTTGATTAATGTATTTGGATAATACTTACATTTTATATATATATATATATATATATATATATATATATCAAACTTCCATTCCAAGTTGTTTAGATGACTATTTTAGTGTTCATAATTATTTTCCTTTAAAAATGGACAAAATTTGGACTATGTAAAAATCAGCAAAACACTACAAAGACAGATTGAAAGAATACCATGAATTCAAAAAAGACAGAAGTGAAAGGTTGTTAGAAATATCGAAATTCCTCATACAAATGTCTCCTGGTATTATAATAATGGTCTTGTCTTATATTTATATCTGTTTTCTGTGTAAGATCTTCATAACCTTTTTCTCCTTTGTAGTTCAACATTACTAAATCCCCTTCTGAAAAACTATAGCCAAAAGTGTCAATGAAAATATGTACGCTTTGACAAATTCCAAATTATATCTGAATTTTGTCCTTCAGATTTTCCAGTCTGTAAGAGTGGATTTGGCTATAAAACACAATGGTTTTCAGGTGCAGCTATTGTTCAAGTAGCATATGTACCAGACAAAATTATGAATCCTTTTCTATATGTTGAAGTACATGCTCTCCTTTCCTTCTCAATACATCACTTTAAATGTAGATTAAACAGTGTTTTCTCATTTTTTTCTCAAAGGCATATGAAATAAATGGCAATTGTATATTATTTTTACCAAAACACACTTATTTTCCCATATAACTGGCAAAAAAGAACTATTGAAACAGGTAAAAAGCTGCTAAAAGTCTCAAAGCAGTTGTTTGCCTGTAAAAAGGAATTTTAGAGAGACTTTAGCAATCCTAATCTACTTATGACAGTGGAAGTAAACCATAATTGAATGTAAAACAAACCCTTTGCTGGCTAAAATCAGCTTGATTTGTAATTTGGAGTATTGTGAGCACAGGTCAGATGCAGATTTGGGTCTGATCCAACCCGTCATTTGACTAAAACTTCTCACTTTTTATCTGCTACGAGGCTCTAATTTCCAATGATTAAAGCTAAAATGATTTTCCAGAATACTGAAGAAAAGGATAACAAAATTGAAAACTTTGCAATTTGTCATATTAATGAATGGAGTATAATTAATAGCAAGAAAGAGCTGAGACACATTACAATAGCTCAATTCATCACAATATCAGCAACTCCATTTAATGAAGCAGAATAGAAATGAAATTACAGGCTTCAGAAATATGAGAATTCATATGACCATCATGACAGGCAAATATTTGTATGAATAAAAATAATAACTGCTCTGGATAATGGAAGGAACAAGTAGGTAGACATGCAGACAACATGAAGAGCAAAATTATGGCAAAAATGCCAATTAAAAGTCCCACACTTTATGACTTTAAAAGTATACCATGCTAAATTAAACTTAGGGCATTACAAAATGTCTCCCAAGCTTTGCAATTATAAGTAAAATACAGGTAACATGATATCCATTAGGAAATTGGAAAATGTATTTTAAACTCTGTGCCTTCTGGATTGATGTTCTTGCCTTCAGTGTAGTCCCTTGAATTACCTACCTAAGCATAGACAAAAAGAAAATACCCAGGAAAGGGAGAATGAGGACAAAAAGGAAAGAGAACATTATTTCATTTAAAATCTACTCTTTTTTTTTTATCTGAAACTGTAGCTGTTAAAATAGTTGCTGAGAGATAAGAGGTGGAATTAATTTCTCTTTTGCATGAAAGATTGTATCTGGCATCTCCTTGAAGCTCCCTATCATCCCGTGTTGAAGAAAGGTGTTTATCGAATTTTTTTCAAGGCTTTTCCATTTTGCGCAACATAAAATAGATTTATGAGACCAAACATGAGCAAATGACCAGAATTCCCCTGTCCTGTGACTGCTGTCTATAAGAATTGAGATGAAATTTTGAATTCTGCTCCAGGAAGAGACTTGTGGTTTTAAAGCAGTTTTTACAGTGAGTATTTGCATAGTTACACAGTAAGAACTGTCATCGTGATCTTGACTGTCACGGGTGATTTTAGGAACTATGAGCTTACAAAATCCTGGGTGTATTCTTTATCTCTGTCTTTGCCTTGATGAAAAACTTTGCTATTTTTTCACATGTGTCTAGGATTAGAGGAAACTCAGCATAATTTTGATTTGTGCTGAGTTACCTATGAGGAGGAGAGGTTAAGCAGCACTTTGGCACCTGTGTCTTGCTGCAGATTTAAAATATACTTAGTATCCTGTGGCAAATGATAACTATGAAATTATGATTTCATGTGGTACAAGATGAAATCCTTACTCTTACTCCAGTAATTGTCAAAATAAAGGATTCAAGCTATGCCATTTAGCATTTTAATTGCAGGATTTGTTCTTAGTGTGGATTAATTTTATGCCATATTATGTTCCTGTAATAATTTTCCTATGAAATGAAGTATCGGGCAATGGAAAATATATCGTCTTATGTACAATATTCCATGAATTAGAATAATGTACTGTAGTAGCTTGACCTTTTCTATGTTCTGTAATTTGACTGAATAGTCATTGCACTTTTCCCTCATTAACAAACTGAATAACCAATTGCTGAATTGATGACATGGGCATGAAGTCAAGAAACAGAATAATGAAATAGTCACAGTAGCATAGCATATAGATGACTATGTCTAAGAGAACACATGAGCTACTAAATCTCAGAATCAGTGAGAGGGACTGGAATAAGAGCTGGAAGTGTAAGGAAGAAAACCTTTTCATGACAATAGAGCAAGCTTAGCCCATTCTTATTAAGCCCTTGTAAAATTCTATTGCCATATAAAACATTAGAGCAAGTAAAATATTAAGGCTTAATTTAAACAATAAACACATCACTAGACTAGACAAGGCTTAAAGTTTCTTTAACAAAGAACTTAATATCAAATATTTATAAGCGGATTTAAGGTCTAATGAACTGACAGTCATCATATACACACAATAGCACAGTGATAGAAATATTACAAATTAGCCATCAAAGACCATTGTCTAGGTCTACCCTTTCAACCAGACTATACCCACAAGGACAGCATTTCTCCAGTATGCTCCTGGTAAAAAAAAAAATAAAAATGAAAGCATAATGCACATACTAGAATTGAGAAAATTAGGTCATGGGAAGATTGAAGTCATGTTATAGTTGTATACTATAAGTCAGGGAGCATTGCTCTCCTGCTGGATTCAGTTCATAGTTGATTGCCGTTAAGTCTTGATTATCTGTTTATACTCAGCTTTAAAAATACTTGCAGTAATTTTGTACCACTGATTTCTGTACATAACCTCCTCCAACATCTAGTAGGGAATTGTCTTGGTCGTGATTGCCTTCCTTACTAAAGTCAGGAGGTTCATAACAAGGGGTAGCATGAGAGGTTGCAATAACATTTTACCAGCTTTCTAGCCAGTGTTGGTGTTCTGGTTCACTGGGAGGAGGAATGAAATATCTTTAGTTCAGGATAAAAAGTGAGTACAGCAAATTTGCAACAAAATATGAACTTTTGGTTCAATAATGTTATTTTTAAACTGCGGTGTTTCACCAGTCCAGCTGGAATTAGTTCCACAGATTTGCACAGGTTTACTTTAAGCTTGTATTACCACAGTTCCTCCTTACACCTGGAAGAAAGATTGATTGTGATTATTTACACTGCTAGGTAACAACAAGATAATTCTTACCATTAGATAGTACTGCAAATGTAACCTTTCCAGATTGCTATCATCAGAACTCTGGGTAGAGTGAACTAGAACAAGAAATTTTATACTTTCTCCCAGTTTACATAAAATAGCTGAAAATTCATTTTGTAGGTTTCTTCATTCATTTTGATGTGTTTTTCTTTCTTCCCAGGAAAGAACTATATTTAAAATTTCCAGAAGAAGTGCCTCAGAGGTAAGTGGTATCCAAATATTTTTCTGTAAAAATAAAAAATGTACAGTGTCAGTAGTATTTGGCTGTGGATTGATGATGCATTGCACAAGGATATAGAGACATCATTCCTATAAAACTTGTAACATTATAGGTTAGGGTATATTTAACCTTTAATACAAATCACTTTTATTTCCCCCGTTTGGAATTCAAAGCACTTTTTTTTATATATTGAGTGTGTTTGTGGTTTTTTTCCCCTATGTTTGCCTATACTGTGGCTGCTACAATTTTTTCCTTTAACAGAACTAGAATTGTGGACTTGATTGCAAACAACAAGAGTAATAGAAAGGACTCCAAAAGCAGCAGCTTAAGTTGAATAGATTTCAGTGTAAACGAGTCTGAAATTGGGTTTTCAATAGGAGCTGGTGAAAATATATTTTACATTGGAACTGTCATCCAAATCAATCTTCAGAAAAGGCTAAGTCTGTTATTTAAACTCACAAAGCCTCCCAGAAAATAGAATGGCATAAATACCATGAAATTTCTATTTCTGATTTTTTCCTGTACTTCCTTGCTATGTCTCTCCCCTCCATTCAGGTCCCATACAATGATTAGTCGCCGATTTCTTTCACGCATATTATATAGAATCATTGGAGAGAATTTGCCATCTGACAGTATTTTCTGAGTAATCAAAATGCATAGTGGTTTTCTGTTGCATGTGATTAGTTGCTTGATCATTTCAAAAAACAAAAGGATCTCTGGAGACGCAGAGGATTAACACTTACTTAAATGTCCTTCCAGCGGCAAAGGTAACATTTGGTCTTAGGAATCCACCTTTTGCAAACATGCCGCCTATTAGTACAGTGCCTTTATCTAGAGGTATTCCTCTGATCCATATCTGACTCCAGAGGCAGCGGGATCTGGTGGCTGGGCAGAGACCCAGACTGCAGGTTCGCCAGCCAAAATTTGTGTACTCTGAGAAGCAGACCTCTTGGCTCTGAGTGATAATTGAGTCAGAACTGCAGCAAATTAGGCAAAGACCTTGAAGAATGAAGCTGTTAAAAACCTCACAACAGCTGAAAAGGTAATAAAAGGAAGGCAATTTAGCAATAGGTGCTAGAGAAAAGGAAGACAGGGAGCTATTTCGAACAATAGGCGGCTGTCTTTGAAGCTTTGATGTTTCAACAGTTTTCAGTTAATTTAGGGCTGAGGAGGTTAACTGTGAAACTATTACTGAAATTTGAAGAGTCCTATTCCAAATAAAAATTAAACTTTAGGTGTCTCTCTCTCTCTCTCTCTCTCTCTCTCTCGCTCTTTTTCTCCCTCTCTTCTTTTTTTGGGTTTTTGAGGTTTTTTTGTTTGGTTTGTTTGGTTTTTTTTTAGATTTGCGTGTTTGGTTGGGGTTTTTTTTGAATCAGAGGATTTGAAGAGCAAACAAGAACTTGGGGAGTTTGCAAGTCTACCTAAGCTTGATTAAACCAATTTTTAAAGAGAATGATATTGTTGCCAAAGTAATTGTGCTAATTACTATTAGCTGGGCATTGGAGTCACTGGATAAAGCTGAACAGTGGTTAGTTTCATGCCTGGTGAAGTAGCAGAGAGCTGAAACTGTTCCCAGCAGACAGAATGTCTGTTTAGGTCCTCTACAGAAAGGAGTAGTGAGCCTTCTGCAGGCAGATCTCCTCCAAAATCGGTGGACAGAAAAGCTGCAGGCAGTGGAAGGTCTCACTGCCAGCATATGAATTATTGAGAGGAGGCTGATCTCATATTTTGCCAGAAGTCTCGAACCATGAAGCACAGAATAAAGTAGGTGCTGGTGTCAGAAAAAACCCCAAACTCTTCAACACCCCTGTACTAAAAAATCAGATTAAAAACTGGACATAATATCCAGCAACACAATAATTTCTCTTGAAACTTCTATGAAAATTGAAAATTTTGCCAAAAGTTGAGTACCACAGCTGCTTTCTTGGTTAACATGAATCAGAGCCCTGTGACAAACATGGTAGTTCAGACTGTGCCTACTTTCTGGAAATGGGGAAAGAGCTATAATGGATTGTGCAGCTAAAACCAAGAGATAATTCACATATTGCATAAAAATGGAACATTATCAGCCCAATGGAATTCTTCATAGCAGCACTGGTAACACTGCTAAAATAGCATGTCATTCAAGGGATATGATACCAAACCCATGAATAAACATTAATTAAGGTCATGCTGCTACCCCAGCTACCAAGACACCCAAACTGGTAATACTAATACTTGAAGGAGACACAGATAATAAAAGGTAACTAGATGAAATGTGACCTTTCAAATGATGCACTTCTTTCTTCCTGAGGGGATCTACTTAGTAAATGTATAAATCAAATGGGAAGGACCAGAACAAAGAATTTTTTTGTCTCAAATATTCTGGCTGTTATGACAGGAAAGATGTGATTGGAAGAATAGGTCCCGTGGAGGTAGGGCTGTGCTGTTCTGAGCCAAATTCCTGCTCCACCTTGAGACTCCTGCTCAGACCCTCCTCCTCGACTCACTTCCTGGAGGAGGGGTCCAAGGGCTGCTAGTGCATGTGGGAACAACACAGCATGAAAAACCCGGTTTGCGTAACAGGTATGCACCTGATTAACTATAAAAGGAAGCCGATTGTGCCCTTCCACCACTAGTCTGGACTTGATTTCCATCTTTTAGGTTTTTTCTCTTGACTGCTAACTTTCATATAATATCAATACCAAAATACTCACACCCTTTTACGTAGGGAGTACCTAAATGACCTTACAAAAGCTAGCACCCACAAGTCATATATCTCTCCTCTGCCTTCCATTTGCCATTTCCAGCAAGATTAGAACTGCTTTGGAGTGAGGATTACATTCTAGTATAAAATCTAAACTAGTAAAAGGGACCTTGATTTCAAAGGTGGCCCCAAGATACCAGTGTAATGTAAACAACTACAGTGCTAGAAGAAAACCTGGGGTTTTTCCATACTTTTTTCAGTGTTAGGCATCCATTACTCACTGTGTTTCAGAGGAAGCAGAGAGAAGTAAAATCTAGCTCTCTGGATGGGAAGAAATACGAAACATAAAGCAATATGATTCTCTTGAGAAGAAATTGAAACTTATTGTATCAATCTACTTTTGGTAATTTTGTTTACTCTTTAGTTGAAATTGAAGGGAGAGGGAAAAAAGCACAAGTCTGTTGAGCTCTGTCAGTTCCACAAAGCTTAAAGAAGGAATTGCAAATCTTACATGACTACATTGTAAATCTCACTGTATAAATCTGTTTTCTTCGCTCCTAGGATTTGAGAAATAATTTGCAGAAAGTACTTTAATGACCTGAGGGAAGGACTTATTGGATGCACTTTATACTTGTTATATGTTTCATTAGATTTATTGTGAATTTGAGTTTTGGAGATCCTTGGGAGTTTTGTAATATTTCCATGAAGAAAGAGTAAGTTATCTGATTTCAGCTCCTCCCTTGTTCAGGATATTACCGTTACCGTTTCATTTACCTAGTTTTTAGAAATAATTTCTTAAAATATTTTGAAAATTTGCTTCGCAGATTTAAAAAGCTTTGCCTTCATAGTTATAGCTGGCAGAAAAATTAGGGTTAATATTTTTCTTCTCATAACTATTATTTAATTATTTAACTACCCAGCTGCTGTTGTGCTTTTTAATATCTAGTATTAAAAAAATCCTATTATTAAATAAAACTAGAAACAATGTAATTGAGAATTAAAAGAGTGACAGTCTTGTCACCATTTACCTGGCTCACCTTTCAGCTGAACCTGAATCCCACCTAAGCAATTGAGTGGAGAAGAGCAACTTCAGAGCTGGCTGAGATCATCTGTCTCCCATTTCTTGGAAGCAGGCTTCAGGATGCGATAAGTAGTGTCAGCAAATGCCTTTTCATACATCTCTCAGCTATGACATGCCTCTAACTTAATTGCCTGACAGAGATCAGCAGGACTGGCAGGTTCAGAAGTACTCTGATCTCAGGAATCAAGATAAGAAGCACCCTAGCACATTGGTAGCAGAGTTGAAATGTAAAGGGAGATAGTGCTTTGAGCACAAGTTACGAGTGCATGTATCCAGTACTGAAGGGGGTTCAGCAGTCACCTCAGATGGGGGACACTCTGCAGCACCATATGCCAGAAATTAAATATTTTGAGGGATGTTAGAATTAAGAACTGGATTAGTTGACATTGTAAATAGCAACACTATGGCAAGACAGTTTCAAACCTATTTAATATTAATACCAGGCAGAAAGGTTTCAGCAAGTGAGTGAGAAACCATCCAGCAGTTTGGTGGTTTCAGTACTCAAGCCTCCTTTTTTCATCCTGCAGGACAGGAATTTAAATCTGTGTCTCCTATACCAGGACATTCATTAAACACCACATTTAATCCAAAAGCTATTATTACTGTTTGTCAGTAGGTACAGATGCTGAATGACAGAAGGAGTCTCATAATACAAAAGAATAGCATTCATTTAGTGATCACTGAGACCTCTCCTTTGCATTTCACTGGTGCTGAGCTGATTATGGAGGCACCCATTCTGAATCTGATCCAATTTCCCATGTACTTTATGGACAACTCGTGGCTGCAATGGCATCATGTGTAGGTGCCCATTTTAGCACCGCCAACCTTTAATACTGTGTGATCAGATGAAACTGGCAGGCTTTGCAACCTGACAGACTTCCTTCTGATTTGTTTGCAAGTAAATCACTTTTTCTGTTCAAAACTGAAATTTCCTCTAAAAAATCCCGTGTTTCCCAAACAATTCCCCTCTAGAGGGCAAAAGCATCTTTGCTTATGTACAGCGTGTTGTGTGGAGCAGTCTGTTCAGTCATGCCCACAGTAAAGGTACATGAAGCCATGCATGCACATCCGTAGTCAAACATACACATATCAAACAGCACCAGTATTAGTTGCAGACAGCAAGCTACATTAACTCATACAGCATAGGAAGCTCAGAGCTTTATATGTCCGATTGTTTGGTCCTAAAGGTGCAAAAATAAATGTACTGTAACATTTTATAATGCAGGGCTCTGCTTTGTTTTTTGGGTTTTTTTTGGTTTTGGTTTTGCTTGTTTTTTGTTTTGTTTTGTTGTTCTGGTTTTTTTAGTGTCTTTACCAAACAATAGTTAAATCAACACTGCATTCTGTGCAAGGAGAGAAAGGCACTGCTGTCTCCAGGGAGAGTTTTCCATCGATTATGCCAGAGAAGAGGAAGAGCATGTATCAGCTAGATCATGTTCCCTGTTCCAACAAAGCAGATGCAACTCTGGTTTATGCACTGAGTAGAAAATTAGTATGAGGTAATGCTATCATAAATAATTGCTTAAAGCACCTCGGTATTATGGAGGTTGAAATTTCGAAAAAAAGGAGAAAGGCCTATAAATGTAAAAGCATGGTGAAGGGTAGCTTTTAAAGTAATTGAGGATTTTTCATTGGATGATAGCTTTCTTCAGTACATTATTTAAAATCTAAGTGTGGAGTACCCTCTAGCTGATATCTGAAGATCAAAGCTGCTATTAGATTTTTTTAACTGCTGTAAAGATTCAGCTGTTATAAAAGAAATTAAAGGAACTAATGGAACAAATAACATAAAATAGTCTTCCATCGAACATAGCAGATCAGTCTAACTTGTGAAAAGGTGTTTGTTACAAAAGGCCCCAAAGCTTTTAAATGCATTTTTGGTCTAAAAATTGAATTTCAGGTAGCACAGTTGAAAAATCAAACATTGACTTTAATGAGTGCCATTAAAGATTCACCATTGTTATTGTCAGGATTTATTCTCTCTTCTCTCTGGAAACTAAATTTGAAGCTGAAATGCAAAGGAAACAAGCTACAGCGCTCTGGACAAGAATTCTTTGATCACAGAGGCAAACACAAAATGGCTTATTAATGATTGCTTCTCAGTGCTCTGCCTGACCTCAGGGCAAGCAGATTTTTTAGAATAAGCCTCAATTACATTATATAGTTTAACCCTTGAAGGGAAGGCAATTTTTGGGTCTATAACCTAGCTTAATTCTACAGGAGGCCACAGGAGCCATTCACCATAAGAGCCAAATATGAGGTTCTGCAGGATTAGCACTCTATTGCCAAAGAGGGTACAGCAGCTCTGGTTCTGCTCTTGGACTGGAGGACTGTTGGATGGTGTTACATGTTGGGCTGCAAATTCATAAACCATGAACCTAGTCTGGTTTACCTCCTGGATGAGGTGAAACACCAAGCTACCTGTGAAATGACTGTATTTCTGTTTTCATGAAGACTGCGCTGAAATAAAGATAAATACATTGATATCTGAAGAGATGCAGTTAATTTTGTAGACCTCTCCATTCACTCCAGGGCTTAGGGAAAAACATTCATTGTAATGGCTCACAAGAAATGAACTAGCAGCTTCAATTCTTTATCTGGTTTTGACTGAGTCTAAAGCAAATCTTTGTAAACTCACATTATTTGTAAACAGAATTGTTTTATCCTGAATGCCATGTTTATGTTCCTTTACAAGAGAAAAGGTGACAATCTTAGAATATAAAACTTTGAAAGTGATACATGAAAATGGTACAACCACAAGGTAGTAAAAGTTAGACTGGGACATCACTCATAGAACAAAGAAAAAGCATTCTTCTAAGTGCTTTGAGCTTTTTCTTTAACCTTGCTCTTTCTCTTTTGGTTTTTCTTGCTCTGAAATGTGAATTTTCAATATATGAATACCTGAAATACAGGTACACAGAACTACACCCGAGATTTCACTATATTTATGAACAGAAGAAGAATAAATGTTAGACCAAGAAACAGCTTTAAGAGAAAATAATTAAAAATTACATTTATCCCTAGCTTACCTAATACAAACACTGAATATCTATTCTTTCCTTTGCAACGGTAATTCATTTTCTTTAACCAGTGCCCAAGTCACATTTCTACAAAGGATAACATATATTAATTTCCATCTTATTTTATTCACACGCTATTACTCTGAGCTTGATGTGTGATGTTTCTGTAAAACCATTAAGCAGGATTGTCCGAAAAAGAAGGAAACACGGTGAAAATGTGGAAATTAACCCCAGACTAATAAATGGTGTAGGAATTTGGAAACTTGTGGAATCTTTGTTGAGGGTAGAGGACAATTGTTTGAGTTGTCTCTATGTGATAATAAAAGGAAGCATTGGGGTGGGACAGCAGTCTGCAGAGCACTAATAAGCTGGATGGGCACAAAGAAGAATACAAATCAAGCAATTAGCTCCAAAGGAAGCTATTGATTACAAAATTAGCACAGGCACAAGGGAAAGACAAGGGAATGATACTTATTAACTATTTATATGCCACTGTTGAGAATAAATAGTAAATAAGATAACTTGGAACTGCTCCTTTGTCAGTATACATCTGTGTAAATTAGAATTGCAGAAACCTGGAGGATGAGCAACTGGAATATTACAATCAGTTGTTATATGCCATTACAAAAGGTAGTATAGGGAAGACATAAGAGACATTACTTGTCCAAAATGGTCCTCTTTTGGAGTTTTTAAATCATTGATAGGTTGGTGCCATTGACTTTGAATCCATATAGATTATGTCTCCGTCTTGTGCTTCTTCTGGTTAGACCAATAACTAGCATCATTTACTGATTCACAGATTTAGGGTTTGCAAGTCCAAAAGATTGGCTTCTGCCTGTATATTTTAGTCCTTATTGATAAAGTATGAGTAGAAGGGGAGGAAAACACTGAAATGCAGAAATGAGTTTTAATACATATCAGGAACCTTATGACATTAACATAAATATATTTGTCTTACCAAACTGAATGTAATAACTACGTGGTTATCACCTCTACAGGAACACATGATGATGATATGATAATGTCTGTTCTACAAACAGGATTAAATTATTGCATTACTAAAACTGCTGCATGCATACTACAGAAGCCCCCCAAATAGTTATGTTCAAGTCAGGGAAGGAGAAAATTTTAAGCAGAAAATTGTGAAATTAGTAAAAATACAACTCTGAAAATTTGTCTAAGACAAATCTTAATTAAAAAAATTTGAATATTAGTAAAAAATAGCACTGAAATAGTAAGGAAAGATGCCATCTGATTTCAAAAAGTAGTTAACTAGAGGAAAAGAAAAATAAGCTTTTAGTCAATAGCTAAGCTAATAACAATAAATACACTCGTGATGTTAGAAATCATGGAAAATTCACAAGGAATACAAAAAGGAAGATACTATGTGTGGAAAAATCTATCAGTACCAGACTGAAAATAAAGGCTTTTTTCAAGTAAAATATGCATCCAAAAGGTTCCTAGGAATGAAATTTCCCAGCAGCTAGATAAAAATATAATTTATTTCAATGATAATGGAGAAGAAAAGAAGTATTCATTAAATATTTGTTATGTACTTGGCAAAGATACTCCATACATATAATGCATACATATCACATGATAATTATTAAATACTTATTACTGAAAAGTCAAAAAATAATTTACATATTGATATGACCAAAAATACAGTTGTTCATGAATGAACAAAGAATAAAAATAGACAGGGTTTCCATGCTCAGACTGTTGATTATGCCAAATATTTAAGGGTGCTACTGAATTGCCAGCTGTACACAAATTTGAAATTGAGAACGAGCATCTTCAGTAGGAATAATCCTCAGTAGTGTTCCTCTTGCTCCAGCGGGTTGTGACCACTGGAACACCATGGCCATTTCTTTGGAAGTTTGTACGTCTAAGAGAATCTTGACAAATGGAAAATGTTCAAAGAAATTAGTTAAAGTAATTAGTAAAATAATTAGTAAAAGTATTGGAGACCATGTCATACAGGGACAGATGTCAGGAGCATAATATATTTAGTGAGTGTGTGACTCAGTCCCAGCCTGTGGGAGGGAATATTTGTCATAAATGTCCATAATAGTATTCACAGAAATGATTGATAATACTTCTAAAAACTGACTTGGTAGAACATGATAATGACTTTCAGAAGTCTGCACCCTTGTGAAGTTTTAGAAGCCCAGTTTTTGAAAGTTTTCAAACAAAAATTGTCATTACAGAAGGTAGATAATTTATCTGATATATAATAGCAGTATTAACAGAAAGAGTTACAACAATTATTTATTTTGGATGGAAAGCTGAGGAAGGAGAGGTCTGAAACTGTATGCAAATTAATTCTTCCTTGCTGCTTAATGCCTCCTGTGTTCAAAATAACAGGATATGGGCAGGATATAGTACATCCTGTTGGGCAGGAACCACCCTGGTTGGGCAGTAACAGGGGTTGTATCAGACATACTCTATTTCGCAATGATGTTATCTCCTATCAGAAAATACCTACAGACTTCAATTCCAGGTAATCTCTGCAATGTGAGAAACACAGAAAACATGCTGACAATTCACAAAGACTTTTCAATTTTTGGGAATGCTCCGATCTAAAACATTGTTTTAAAGCCAAAGTATTCGTGACTAAATTCCTGTTACGTGAACAATTTGGTGCTGATCTATCATGGTCTCTTTCAAGAAGGAAAAATATGTCCAGCATTTCCTGTTTCAGCTACACTTGAAATAATCATTACTAATACCGGCTGAGAAAAGACCCTTACTGTGCTCATTAAATGTAAAGATAGGTGAAGCCATGTGAAATTGGAGTTCAGTTCTAGTAAGAGGAGCTACAGAGCACTCCTAAGCATACCTGTCTCCCTTAATTGATTTGCAGTTCTAGTTAAAGCTCCTTTTGAGTATACAGACTCCTGTTTTCTAAAATTCTATCTCCTTCAGAGACAATACCAGTTTTAGTGTTTTTTAACCAGATGTCAAGAACTTACTCTTTCCCCAAGAGTACTTCATCAAGAACTTATGCTTTCCCCAAGCTGTTGATTACCTGCAATAAATTGTAGGAAGGTCCAAAAGTTGCACTGTGTTTGTAAAAATACTTTTCTTAATGTTAATACAGAAAAAGACAAATAGCACAGGAGCAAAAATAATTCTCAATGCCCTATTGTAGTATATTGGCATATTCAGTCCATCATACCTCTCAAAGGAATGAATGGTAAAAGTAACCCAAACAAAATGATATTAAAAGAGAGCAACAGCTCCAGTTTTTATGTTAGGGAAACAGGTGAAACAATGCTCAGCATATAGACACAGCAGCACTCTAAACACTCCAGCAGGAACCTGGGCATTCAGGCAATTAATCTGATAAAAGAGACAAAGACCAGTGAGCAAATCCTTGGCAATTAGTGCTGTGTTCATATGAATGCAATTACTCTATGGGATTGTGACAGGAGCAAAAGGAGCATATATTTTGTAAACAGCCAGTTCACACAATATAGTTTATATATTTTTCTTTCTAGAATGGAAAGGGAATTACGTTTTTACATCCCAAGTCATCATGTGTCAAAATATACTATATTTTCCTTGGGGGAAAAATAAACAAGCAAACAAACCAGAATAAAGAAAATAAAGAAAGGTTAAAAAGTGTACAGTGCAATTCACTTCTGCTCTCCCTCTGAAACGCTGAACAGCTCCTAGCCATTAGTGTATATAGCTGTCAAGGACTCTTTCCTGCAGTCCTCACATGTATTTACATAATGTTTAGGCACAGAACCACTACTGTGTGACTAATTGCACAGAACACATAATGAATTCTAGACTCTACTGGCTATAAAAAATAGTCAGGCATGCTACTACTTACTTTCTCCATGATTCCATAATATATCTTTCTTTGTAGTATCTCAGCTCTTGATCAAAAGAATCTGTGCGGTAAAAAATGTTCTCTTAAAATACTCAGCAAGACAAACTCTCTAAAATTTGCATCTATTTACTGATTATTTGTAAACAAGAAGAAGGCTGAAATTTACCATTTCCCAACATGCAATTTAAATAGTTCTGTCTAACATTGAGAGTTCTCTTTATCTCCTTAGCAGTCTCAGCATTTTTCAAAGTAGTTAATTGTGCTGAAAATCCAATGCCTGCATACTATTTTTAGATGGTTTTCCCAGGCTTGGTTGCAGGGATGAAGTAATTCTTGTTAATACACCATCAATGCTAAGGACATGCCTAGTTTGACTTTGTATTAAGAACCAGTTCAATATTCTGGGGAGAGCGGTAAATCTTGGATGTGAATTTTGTGGCCTCCTACCAGGTAAATGGTTTCTTTTAAACTCAAGTGATGCTGCTATGCTTCACTGATGTGCTTGGAATGAGTTTATGAGAAACAAGGAATAAAAGTAAAGTGTTGTACCAAGTATAGACAGGAAACAGAGATACAGTTTCTTCAGAAAATCTTTTGCACTTATTACTCATATTACTAAGATGCTGAGCTACACAGACAGAAAAGGATGCAACTCATTCTCAGAAAAGCAGTACAGCATTACAATGCAGTCTGTGCCAAAAAATAACCAGTATGATATAATGCCTTCATAAATTCTTGAAAAATAAATCATATACCTTCTGAATTCTATTGCTGCTTTCATACTTCAGTCCTCAGTGCAGAGCCTTCTATTTCGGCAACATAATTTGCAGAAGGCAGTCACTCACTGTAATGATGGTTTATATTACTTCTACACTCTACAGTAAATTCAGATTCTGTACCTTACGGTCTGATTTCAGTGTTTGTATTATTCATCCCCATTGAGAACAAACTGGGATTTGTTGCGAAATTTGGGGAAATTACTCAAGGCTCTGTTCTAAGGGGTTTCAGATTCCAGGACCTCAAGATTTGCCCCTGATGAATTCATTATAGGCCAAGACACTTGTGCATAGAATATATGACTACCCAGCCCCTATCATTGTGGACTTATCAGAGCCAATACTTGTCGCTGTTGAGCAGCTAGCAGAGTAATGAATGCATCGGTTCTCAGTGGCAAGAAGGAATGACTTTTATTGTTTTGATTTCATCACATTTATAGAGTTCTTAAAAGTCACCCAGATTGGTTAGTCAGAAGCCTTCTCCCAGGCCTGATTGGCCAGGCTTGCACTGTCCAAGTTCTGAGACACTGTTCCAAAACATCCAAACTTTATCTTTATTTACAAAAACACAAGAAAACTTCCCATGAGAAAAACTGTGCTAGCCACAAATACTGATAGGTTTTATCTAGGTACTTGCTAGTGTAATCTACCATGTGAAATTTTGCACGGGCTGTGGGGCCCTGAGAAGCTCCACTCAGCAGAAGACAGGTGTGAGGTGTGTTTCCTTGCAATCACTGCATACCATGGGAAAAGCAGGAGGGTGTTTCACAGCGAAGTCTTTTTGAGAATATCCTTCTGGAACAGTAGTAACCCATGAGAGTTATCCAATACCTTGAAACATTTGCTACTAGATTCTGCAGCAAAAATATACCCACACTTACCACTTTTTCTCTTTACAGAATGAGTGTTGGTATTTTAATAAATACTGACACAATTAGCAGTGTCATCTTTTAGAAGTATAATCTTTGTCTGCTGTTTTTCCTTGAGAGAGGCTATTATATAAATCATTTAAGCCAAAAAGATATGATTATGATAAATACATTCTATCAATATAAAGTTGGCCAATAAAAAGAAAATCTTGCTCAGGACTTGAATGTAAAAGTAAGCTGGATCAGAAAAAGTATTACAAATAACAAAGCTTTGATTTAAATGTCTGAGTGCTTGCCATTAGTGCCATGTCAGTCAAACCCAGATTTGTTCAGACTGGTCCTGGCAGGAAATTTTTCAGTAATTTGAACAACAAATTAATGGTATTTTTTATTTATATCAAAATACCAACTTTAATTTTCATTCAGATTAATTGTATGCCTTGGAGACTGTTCTGCAGTCTTTAAGCTTATCTTTTTGTATAGTCAGCATATTAAAACCAATCTCATTTTATCTTAGGAAAGTGGAAAATATTGTTGGTTTAATGGACTGATTGTTTAGAGAATTTTCCTTTAAATGAACAAACCTTTCAGATGGAGTTTGATTCTCTTAAAAACTTATATTTTTATATTCTTCAGATATTTTTGATCACTTCTAAAGAAGTGGTATTATTTTGTGAAAATATATGGAAAGAATGAATAAACAGTGGAAACTTTAGAAAAATGCAGTTTCAAGCTTTAAGAAGTCATAGTTTGATGATTACTTTCAGCACGGTGATCTTTTATCTCTCTGATGTATAACATCATTTTTTTCTGCTTTGTATCTCTAGAGATATAGAGTTCTTTTATCAGCAGCACACTTTAAGTAGAACATGCTCCTTTGCTGAACATTTTAAAGGACTCTTTTCTAGGTTGATGATTTCTGGCTTCCAAAACACCAGGTGTTTCTTCTGTTGGAAGGGTTTCATTTTAAGAATTAGAAGGGTTACCCTGTGTAGTTCTCCACAATAAAGGTTATAAGAGATGAAAATTCAAGTTATTCAATAAGCACCTAGATGTCAAGGTCCAGATGCACAGTAAAGCACTCACAAACAAGAATAGCAGATGCTTGTAAATCAAAAGATTTATAATGATGTGGTTGTATACAAATGTCCTTTTTTCCCCATAGATAGCTTAGGTAACAATATATTTTAGCCTAGTTTCTTGTGTACCTGACTGACATATGGTAGTGCTGTGCCAAAGACAGAGATAGGCTTTCTTTGACTCCGCTGAAACTTTTTCAATAATCAGTTTGGGATGAAAAACAACAGATATCCATGCAATAGCAACAACAAATTACTAATTAATATAAAAAAGCAATACTGAATAGTCAATATACACAATCAGCAAACAGTATTCATTCTCTACTTCTTTTCAACACTTGTTCATTTTTTGCACCATTTGAAATGCAGATTTCTTTTTGTGCTTTTTATAAGTGACCATTGCTACTCATACTTCTCAGGCATCATGTCAAATGCACTTTGTACCAGCTTTCCCCTCAACAGAGGAAAGTAGATCTATCTCTTCTGGTTGAAAGCATTGCTATATCTTAGCTCACATAAGATTCATGTAGCTTCCTGATGAAAACGTTACTACGTCTTAAAAAAAAATGAGCTAATGCTATTCTAGGAAGTATAATGTCATAACAAGGAACAGGAAAGCCAAAGGGACAGCATGGTATTTACTGCACTACAGAGTTGGACAAGGGGTGCTTGCTTCACATCTTGTTGCTTTTTTCAACCTTTCCTCTGTGCTTTTCTCAGCTTTTCACTGAAAAATATCTCTTGCCTTATCCCTGTTTTACCCTGAGAATTCTCAGATTATTTTCCTGGGCCCTATAGGATTATGTCTCTGAAACAGAGCTTCCTCCAGAATCCAAAAGCCTGAAAACAAAATCATTAATTTCTGAACAAGAGAAAAGTTTTGCCTGTACTGATTCCTCGTGGATTTTGGATTACATACAAGGTAAATGCCTTGTAGCGTACATAGCAAGCCTCTCTTTTTTGCAGTCAGAGCAGCAGCAGCAGCAACAACAACAATAGTTCATGTTTAGCTTCTCAAAAGGATAAAACTCTCTCCAACTAAATTGCATTGTTTAAATGAATCTTGGAAAAGTATTTGGCTAGGCTAGCGGATGTATCGTGTGAACCCAGACTAATGGAGGTAAATTTCTATGTGCTCCAGATTCGGTGCAGATATTTCAGTTTTCTTTGTGTAATAACATGAATTTCAGGTTCAACTTGTCAGTTGGAACAGTGACATGGCTTTAAGGACTACAATATTTTTTCTGGACTGCAGCTTGACAATGCCTACTGTAGCTGTCTAGAAGGATTTCAGAATCTGCTTGCACTTAATTTGTTAGGAAATTATTGCAGGTAATGCAAGATGTGAAAAACAGCCAGAAAAACTCTGACCTCCTTTCTTTGTTTAATCTTGTGTATCTGATAAAACATTTAATGAGTACTGCCATCAAAGGTATCATGCATGATTACCTTATAAGAAAGGATGTTGCATGAGACACATAAAAAGTCCCCAGCCAAGACACACTTGTATATTCTTGGCTATCTTCCAGAAAGATAAGTTAAAAATGAGGTGAAATTAAGAAGTAGTTCCCTTTACCATAAAGATATATTTTTAATGTAATGCAGTCAGCTGAAATTGTATAGAATTTCACAAGATAAAAAACTCCCTTTCCTCAGAAAGTCTGAAATTGTTTTCTTATGAGGTGAATGAGACTATATAATTGTTGCTGGCTAATAATATTTTGCAGAAATCAAACCCGAAATGTTATGTTACGACTCAAATTATATTCTGCTTCAGCATTTGTATAAATTTCATTTCCAAACTGACGAAAATAAATAGAAAGAATCAGATTCAATTGGAAAATCACAAGTCTGTAAGTGCTGGTGAAACACTGGAACAAGCTGCCCAGAGGCTGTCGATGCCCCATTACTGGAAACCTTTAAGGTCAGGCAGGTCTTATGGGGATTGGACGCAATGACCTTTAAAGGTCCCTTCCATCCCAAGTCATTCTATGATTCTGTGATTTATTTTATGTGCCGTAGACATTAAGTGATTGTATGGGATGGACTTCACTTAGTCTTTCCATCCATAGGGTTCAATTATATTTCTGAAACAATGGCACCTTGATCCTTTCCTAGAACTGCTGGATCCACCTGGATTCTCCTGGATATTTATTAAATATCTTAACTTCAGAACCTTCCTTCTCTCATTGACTTAAGTACCACCAGACAAATTCATGACCATATTTATTCCTACAAACAGATTCCTTGGTTTTCTGTCCTACTGGTTACCTGTCTGAAGAAGAAACATAAGTATTTTTATTAACTGCTCTTCTGAAGAGTTGAAAATCATTCATTATATCATTATCAATGTGGTGGTAATAGGTAATGTCAGAAAAACTGTCTCCTTTCATCCATGGCAGCCCAGTCCAAACTGTGTTAAATAACACAGGGCCCAAGGAGAAGGAATGGATTAGGAAAGACTACCACGCAGAGGAGTTAGGGAGAGGCTCAAGAAGAAAGGGCTGATCAGTTGTGTTTTACTCTGAGCACCAGGAGGATGTTGAGTACGACTGGAAAAAAAGGTTTCATTCTTCTTTATTCCGCAATTGCAATGAATAGAGTATCAAAACCAAGCAATACATTTCTGAAAGAAGCTGCTTCTGAAGCAACTTAATGTTTTAGTAGTTTTCAGTTAAATCAGGCAGAGGAAATTAACAATGGACTTCTGTGTTAATGGCCTGGAAAATGCTACGCTTCCTGTGAAAATTAAGTATAAAGGTGATTCAATTTCTTTTTCAATGGTATTTTGGAAAAAGATGACCACAGAAGACCATTAAGGAAAATGATGAAGTGGCACAAAGGAGGAATGAAGGAGTTACAGATGCTCCATCAGGAAATCAGATATTTTTTAAAAAACAAAAACCTGTAGGAGTGGTGCCATGAAAGACTCAGGACAAGTCCTTTGAAGTCCAGCATGAGCTATGACAAAGACTGTACAATATGAAGAAAAACTTACCATGAGCAGCACAAAAGTAACCAAACTAATTCAAAAAAAGGACATTTGTGTTAAAAAGACAATGACCTCAGAATTTATTTCCAAAAAAATCTGCATATTTTGTGGCAAAAGCTAGAATTTGGGAGGGATTCTGACACAGAAAGGGCTGCACTGAACTGTATCCCTCGCAAGAGATAAAGAAAGGTGTTCAGAAAGGGCAAAGTGTCCAGTGCTACTTGCTCAAGGAAAATATTCAAAAAGCAATGCTTGAAAATACAAGGCTGTCAGGCTGCAAATGGGACAGCTTTTCTTTTTAACATCTCACACACCTTTTAAAGACAGAACAGTCCCGAGGATGCTGTCTCTAGTAGGTGAGTCAGCAACAGGCAGGTGCCTACGGTGAAGCTGATTTTTTGCAAAGATGGGTTTAGCCCATCTCATGGAGTATGTCAGTGAAATACCAGTGTGTAGACAAATTTAGTTTGGAAAGGACACAATTTGTAGCAGTGAAAAGAAAAATAATAGATCCATTTTTTTAGCTAAAAAGTGTTGAGTCACTGAATTTGTCAAAGGACAGAAACCATGAAAAATTATGGAAAACCTGAGGCTGAATTTAGAAGCACAAGACGACTGCTTCAGACAGCTCCTAGAAAAATAAAGCCACCTGCAGAGGCTGAGGAGGAGCTGAAAGTGCCTGTGCTTTGACAGAGGAATCAGAGTAACCAGGAGGGATGCCCACTGCTCATTTAAAAGCCAAGAAAACTGTACCTACTTATCCAAAGGATTGAACTGATTACTTATAACATGGATCTTCTAGAAAAGTGTATAATGCCAATAAATTTGTTGCACTGGATGTTTCATCAATGCTCTGGTAAGCAGAAACACATCTACAGGTATTTTTTTTCAAGTTTGCATTGGAAAAGTTGTTTCTACAGGAAACATTAATTTTGAGCAGCATGAAAGATATAGTTGAGAAAAAATTATTCTCTTACTATATATATTGCAGAATACAAAGGTCTACATAGGCTACATTTTGGTCTCAGGGAAACTAACAAAAACAAGGGAATAAGCAGAAACTTTGAAAAGTTTTAGAGGGAATCCAGTGTAGGTCTAGAACTAAACAATTAAATCCTTTTGATATAACTTATTGACCAGACCAGTTACCTCAACAGTGTTATGCACAGTAATGAAGTTCTTGGAGTAATCTTCATTAGATGGAAAATTAAATAACCATCAAAACTGAAAATTTTCTGAGATGGAAGAGCTATTGGCAATGCATGTGAAAGGAAAATTATGAAAGATAAAGAAAAATCAATTAACGGTCACTATAAGCTAGACGTAATATTAACAAGGAGAAGACAGAATTTAATGAGATAAAGAGTGTGTCAGTTAATGTATTCAGTGACATTTCCGTACTCATTAAGAAAAAGAAAGAAAGAAAGAAAGAAAGAAAATACCTGAAAATACCAGAAAATGTAGGTATAATTTTTGACATGGATATTAAAGTCTTTTAAGAGTACCATTTTTAATATTCACAGAATTAAAGAAGGAAAAGGTCACTCTGTTCTGCCAGTTCAGGCACAGACACTTTCCAAGATTTTCAACATTTTTCTTCCTGTATAGTTTCAAGTGCTTCAGGCAATGAGAGTCCCACCACCTCTCTTTAGAGACTGTAGGTTCATACATCTCCCTGTCAGAGAACACTTTCTAATATTCTGTTTAAATATTTTTATTCTTAATTTCTTTCCATTTTTCATAATTATTACACCATTTGCCACTATAAATAATTACTTTCTCTCAAGTTGTGCAACCTCAATTAATGCAACTGTCCTTTCCTCTAATTTGTCAACAGCTTTCTGTTAAAAGGATATTCAGAAATGAGCTCAATGTCGTGGACATAACATAGTGATATGCCTACACCAGCTGCATTTCAATAAAGGGGTATCAAAGCTGACTCTTAGTGGGTACTGCGAGCTCTCTTAAAATACCACTTTGCTTTTTCACTACCTTGCTCGGAAGTGTTCTGTATTAGTGTGTGAGAAACATGGTGCTAAAAAAACTCTGGTGCTTTGGAGTGGTCTCTGAGTGGAGCACTGCACTGACACATCCTAGAGGTACAGGGAGAAGCAGGTAGGCTACACTCGCAAGAAACAGAAAGGCAGTTCCACACATTGAACTCAGAATCTAATTTTCAGGTGTTCACTGTAGTAAAAGCCTCATGTTAAAAATCTATGTTTTCACAAACAACAGCAAGAAGATAAATCCCACAAATTTTATAAGGATAAATTTGGACTATGTTTACCTGAGGAATTAGTCAGTATTTTATTTTTCATTGTGAAGAAAGCAGATTATTCAGTAAAAGAAAAAAAGTCAATTACAAATATCTAAAAAATTTTTGAATAACTCACATCTCCCAGACTACGGGCAACAGATTACAACTGAAGAGTTGCTTGAGTGCATGGTGAAGCAGGAGGCATCAGATGGAAACACTTTATTGAGAAAATGAGAAAAGTATTTCAGGAAATAGATAAAAAATATAAAAGAATAGGCAAGGGAAGAGTTCAAAAAGACAGAGGAAAAAGTGTGCAACCCAAAGCAGAATAATCAACTAGAGGGTCACCAAGGTTACAATAATATATTTTAAAATAGCCTGCAGAGAGTGTATAAAAGGCACTATAAACATTCAAAACAAACTAAAAGGAATATTTCACAAAAAGAAGTTGAGTTTGAAAGCACAGGCTCTGGAGTTCCCTGTACCACTGTGACCTTCTATTATCCAATGTTCAACTTTTTCTCAGCTGTCATACCCATAATAATCTGCCGCCCAAAGCCTGGAGGATGTGAGTAAAATAAAATACTCCCACTTCAGTTCATCAGATAGCATCACATTCCTACTAATGTTTTAACCCAGAGCATCCTCACAGTGAACCTGTAGCGTTCAAATTACTTAATGTGATTACTTGAGCTATGCTGGCATGGATAGCTATGTGATTTCTCATTGCCTCACTCTCAAAAAATCTGTTTGGCTAGCTTTCTGGGGTTTAAACTCTAGGTGTTTTCCCTTGTTTTTTTTTATTTTTTAAAGACTTTTCTGTAATAACAGAAGTTACCTCATTATTTACAGACCTACCTTACACACAGCTAAATGGGATGAGGCCAGAAAGAACTGGCTAATTTATCACAAACCAAGAAAGTTAAGAAAGGAGTAAAAAAATATGTATTAAGGTAGTATGAACAGTAAAAAAAAAAGAAATCGTATTATGGAAGGATAACCAGGCAGCTGAAACTTTATACAAAATTTGGGGGAAAAACTTTTCTGTTGAAAAAATATAAATTAATCTTTGCCCTAAATAAGGGACAAGAAAATTAATTAACTAAAATATTAAAACCATGGGATAAATTCCCAGGCAGTTTCCTTGGAAACAAAATTAGATCAGCAAATTCAGCTGATATTAATATTAATAAGAGATAATATTTTGCATATTGGTTTTATTGAAAAGCATTTTTAAAAAGTGTAATTTCACTAGACAATAGCAAAATATATTAACATAACGCTTGATAAAACATGAATTTATTATACATGTCAAATAATATAACAAGTCACCAGATAGTTGTAATTTTGATTGTGTATTTCTGCATGGTAGAGACCTTTGTGATTAAAGAGGACTCCTCATTTACTTATAGTTCATTGCATGCTTATATATTTTGCTGGTGCAGGTCTAGGTTTCTCAGCATTTTGATTGGGAAAGAGAAAAATTTTGGCTTTTTCAAAAACAGTGGAATTTCTCACATCGGCGGAGCCAGGATTTCATGATATTTTAATGTGATACCAGGAAGAAAGATTCTTGAGTTGATCTGTAATAAAAAATAAATTCTGTAAGAAATCCCTTTTGAAGGAATGTCTGTGCAGTGTATATGAGGCTACAGGAATAGGGTTTGGAAACTACAAGCAAGACTGGCTCCAGAAATCAGTTTTGTTAGTCCAGGGCGTAAAGACACAATATGTAAGGTATTAGCTTGAAAATTTCAGGTTTCAAGTGGTATGTGCCAAGACGTGGAGCCAGATCAAAAATTTATACATATTTGATAGTTTCTTTCTGTATAATTGCATTATGAGGCAGTTTCTTTCAGGAGCACTGACAAAGAGTCTTGCTGTCTCCTGCAAGGTACAGCAAGTAAACCAACTTGTCCTTCCAAATGGGATATTTAGCACACTGAAAGGCAGATACATATACAGGTTTATTATTTTTTAACTTGGTCAGTTGGTTTATTGTGCAGTTTTTATCTTTAGGATTAAAGGCTCTGTGCATGAAGTGGCAAGTGATTATCTTCACCTTCAGCTACTCATCTTTAGAGAAGGGCAGCACACATGTGAACCACTGAGTCCCTGGTGAGACCCTGATAGAGAACATCTGGTCATCAAGGGGATAACAATAACTAGTCTGTTGCAAGATAAATGCCTGAATCTGCCCCATAAATAGTAAGTCATAGTTGCCTGCTGACTAGATACCAGATTTTATAAATGTTCTTGGCCCAGACAATCAGGTCTGGTTAGAGGCTAAATGTCAACAACGTGTAAACATGTAAAGAGTGAAATCATTTAAATATTTATGTCAGCAGCTTGGAAGTCAAGCAAACAACTTAATCACAGCTTGATGGTCTGGCAAGGAGATGCCCATGCATTAAATAGCTGCTTCATGTCTCAATCACTAGAGTATAATTTCTCACTTAGAAGTTGCAATATTTGTTTTTAAGCTGCTGTCACACACTTTAAGCTTAAAGCTTAAAACACTCAGTAGTTATGTGGAGTTATAGACTAGTGCAGGGCACATGTTTGTCAAGGACAACATATATCTTTTGTTTATCCTTTATTATTTTCTGCTTAGAGCCATGTATACAACTTTTTCTCATGGATTTCTCAAAAAGATCTGGTTACTTAAAATGTCTGCTGAAATAATTCATTGACAGGTTCCCAGGTCTACTTGCTCTTACAATACTTTGTTTAACTACTTTATTTTGATGTCCCTGACAGCAAAACACTATTTTGGCTCTGAAAAATGCAGTTCAACCTGTACAGGCTTCTTTTATTTATGTTGACTTACACTCTCCTATCTATAAATATTTTAAAAGATGAAGTAGGTGGATTACAGCCCACCCACTCTTTCTTTTTTTTTTCTTTTTCTCAGACATGAACACATTTAAAATTGCACGAATGTCTGTTGAGTGAGGCTTGAAAGTCTCCCTGGATCTCTATTTCCTATTCAGAAGAAACAGGAGAAAGTCAGAAGCGAGCCTATCTGTGTAACCATGACAACATGTACTTGTATATAATGCTTATCTATATGGTGTAGGTTCTGATTCCTTCAAGAGTTCACACAGTCATAGGCTGAATTCTTTGGTAAGCTATCTGAGCCATGTCAAATGGTTCAGAGGAAAAGGGTTAGCATTGCTGGGCATTGTAAACACTGTTTGCACTGAAGAATGAGTGAGAAAATGGGCTGAACTGTGGAAGAGAAACAGGGCTGTGTCTGGAAGGTGAGAGAGAGTAAAAAAAAAGGGGATGTCAGTAGTTTTCAAGTGATTAATATTTGACGGATTGATTTGGAGTTGTTAAGAGAGATCTGCTACTGCTATTCCACATCAAATTAATGCCTAGCAGATAATATATATGGATTTGGGGGGAATTGGGAATTTGTAGACTTAGCAGACAGTGAGAGGCATTATGCTAGCTGGCTGTAAAAGGCTAGTTGATCGATAATTAAAGGAAACATATTGAATTGAGGTTAGCATTAAGTTATTTGGGGAATGAAGAATTCTGTTTTGCAACCTACATTCTTTTTTTCTTCAAATATGCTGTTTATTATTTTGTGCAAAATACGGATGAATTCTCACAAGATTTTTGAAGTAATACCTAAAATTACCAATGTTTGCAAGCTCAAAGGTTATTCTGCTTTTAACTTTGTTAAAATATATTGCTGCTGCAGAGAACATACTATGCTCCTTCTACATATAGATATTTATCCTCAGTTAAACATTTATGTTGTATTATATTCCACCATGTTACAAATATCCTCATAGCTCCCTGTCTGGCACCTGAGAGATGTTCTCCAAAACTACGTCTGCTTCAAATTTCAGGTGCTAGGATTTTTCAGCAGTGAGAAGTCTGCCCGCACACTCCCCTACAAATGTCAAGGAATAAAATACAATAAAAAATAAGACTTTTCAGTATAAGCCAGTTGCTTTTTATTCTTCTTTCCACTTTCTTTTCTTTGTCCAAAAAGTTTAGTCCAATTAACTCTTGGCTCCTGAAGAATTTCTCCTTGTAAGGGTAATGGCCAGAAGGATTTTTCCTTGTGGATTTTAAACAGAATAAATAGGTCAAAAATCAGGCTAATAATTACAGAGCTAATTATATCCTTAACAGAAGAAAATGTGTTACCACAACTTGATAGCCAAGTAATTTTCAGGGCTAGAGGTTGAAAAAAAATAAAGACTGAGAAAGACAGACAAAGAAATTAGATTTTCAATCTGCTTTAGGCAAAATGAGATAAATATTGACAAGAATCATGTAATACCTAAAGGTTAAAGGAAAGAACAAAATATAAAACTTTTGCATTCCTTCCTTTGTTTCACAGAGGCAGAATGAATAGGTCTAAAATTAAAATTAAGTAAATACCACAGAACTATATTTTTTTATCCTTTTGATAAGACAAAATATATTCTTTTGTTTTAATACATAAAGTATTCAATAAGTTTTAAATTACTTTTCACTGATGACCACACAAAATTCTAATTTAGCACAATTTATGTCTTCAGGGAAAAAAAGTCTGCTAGGCCACCAAAATGGCTTCTGAAAGAACAAAGAAACACTATAACACCTGATGCATATATCCATTTTCTTTTTCTTTTCAGGAAAAGCAGCAATTAAGGGAGAAAAATCTATTCATTTATACATTATGCTAATTGTGAGATAATATGTCGCTCGCTAGGCCAAACACTTTCTAAGCCTAAGCAAGAGGATGGGTAACATTTTGCTTTGCTCTCTAGAGATTCTTAGCTTGCTTCCCAATGTGGATATGCAGAAAGACTACTGTATGGCAAAGAATGAATTGGCAGAATTGTTTTCTATATTTTTTCTTCTTCTCTACATGAAGATATGTAATTCAGAGTTCTGAATGCAAGTCATCAGGGCAAGTGTGACCTCATTTCATCCAGTTATTACACGTGAATCTTCAGTACAGTCAGATTACAACCTGCCCAGTGAAACACACCTACTCAAGTAATTATACTGTAACATCCTACTACTCTTGTAGTTATGAAGCTTAAAAAGTTACTGATGCTGAACCTGTCTGCAGGAAGCAGGTGAAACTTTTATAAATGTTACAGTACGTTGTAAACACATGAATGCTGCCAAAAATACAAAAAGTAGAAGACAATTGAATGCAAACTGAGTGACTAACTGTTACCATGTAGGCTGAGATCATCTCAGGTAGAGTAGAAAGTGATAGATCAGAATCCTGTTTAAAACTCAAGCTTAGTCAGCAGACTGTGAGAAAACTGTCCATTCTACCCTTCTACCCTTTTGAGGCCAAACCAAATGAAATCACTCCTGGACAATCTCCTGGAGGAAGTTAGTTCACTGGTACTTTATTTGCAGAGGCTGCCCTGTATTGGTGACCTTTGGCTATTGGGATGTACAGAGCAACAGAATGTTGTTGACCTTTGCTGCCAAACCAGCAAGGATTTCCTTCCCCTTGATCCCCTTTTCTGTGACCTTCCTCTGTACATACTTCCCTTCTTCTGCCATTTTTACTCTCATCTTCGAAATTATTCCTGCATATGAGCAGACAAACTGTCTACCTCTATAATGCCTGAGAATGATGAGTTGAAGCAGGACCAACCAGACCAGCCAAAAAATGCCTTGGACAGAAGAAGTGCACCAGATCGTACAGGAATAGCTGCGACAGGTAACTTGTCAGTTCTAAGTATCTACCTGTGATAAGCCATCTTAAATTCTGATATTTAGAGATCCATTTTTCTCATGATTTATTATACTACCTACACTTCTCTTTCTGGCTGTCTATTTTGTCAAAATTAGCAAGGTAACCACTGTGCTCAAGGTTGTTTCAGGGTTAAAATTAACTTCTTTCCTGCTCATTTGGCTTGCTTAGGAAAGACCTAGCTTTATCAAGCAACCTCTCTATGGCAAACAGGCTTTAATGACATTTGTCTTGCATAATCCCTAGATGGCCTTTTTTCCCTTCTTTTCACACTGCACATTACTTTTCTCAGTTTTGAGTTTGGGCTTTTTTTCCTTATGTTATCCACAGGAGTAAGTAAAGAAGCGCCAAACTAAAATCTTGAACCATGTTTAACTGCTTAATATTACATGGTGAAAAACTTGTGTTAATACTTTTGAGCTTTCTGGGTCCATTTATTTCTCCTGAATTAAGAAGGTATCATCTTGCCAATCTTGACAAGTTCAAGACTTGCAAAATATCCTCAGGAACCAATACTACAATTTTGTTTTGACCAAAATTATCATATTCCAACTGCCAGTCGTATCAAGGAAAGATCTGGCATTTGGAATAGTAATCAGATAAGGCCAAAGATAATTCTACACAGATAGCTCAACTTGTTCAGTAAGACTGTGGATTTGGTTGCAGTAAAAATGCTGAAATGTGTAAGGAATTTATGCATTTTCTTATAATCATGAGCTTGCTCACCTGTAGCTAGTTTTCATCTTCTTTAGTCACTAGCCTTAATGTCTCACTCTGATAGCTTCTTACTTCAAGAACATGGGATGAATTATGTATTCTTGGCTGCATAACGTGAGTGAGGTCAGAGCAGAGTCTTCTAAATACCTACCTTTTGATTACCCTGGTATTTTCCTGACTTCTGACCAGCTTTTCCCATGCCATATTGATCAATATCCAGCTGTCATAACAAGCATTTACCCACCTGTCAGCTGTATTTGATTTGCCTATGAATTTTTCTGTTTCATGGATCTGATCCTCTGTAATGGAAGTCTGGCAGAGGACTTTGCCCTCAAGGAGTCTGTGGCCTTGAGCAAGCCCTGTCTGCTTTACTAGGCCCTGTACTTAGTGCTTGACAAGCCCATGTGTTAGCATGAGTGGCCACAGTAAAATCCCATATGTACATATGTATAAAAATCTGATGGAATATGCTGAAATATCCTGGATACATGCCATTCCTGAATACAGTTGGTAGATGCAGGTAGATGGATATGCTCTGGTGGGCATCATTAAGAGATAAATCCCTACTCCTCCAGACAAGACATATAGTTGTGTTTGCTACATTAGATAGAAAGAGCAGAGGTGTGGGAGGGAGGGAGAACTTGTCCGCAGCTACACTGTAGCTGTCCACCTGGATTCCACCCAGTGCTGCACCAAAATCATTTTTCAGCACCTGCAAAGATGTGAGGTTTATTTTCTGTGTGTATTTCTCTTCCTCTTTCGTGATTAAAGCACTTTTACAATGTTATTTGTTGCCTGTTACAAAACAGTTCTGGATGATGTGTTTACATTATGGTGTTCTGAGATGAAAGAGCAACAGCATTTAGATCACTCAAAGTTCCTTCCCTGATTTATGTCTGGTTTTGACAAATAGCAGCATTTCTTACCCCCTTTGTGCCACTGGATCCTAAGAGCAAACTAAACCAGCTTTGCACTGGTAGCTGGACCAGCAGGGAATTTAGAAAGGCTTTGGATACTAAGCCTAATGTAATATTAACATAATCGCTTTTGCTTATATAAAAGCAGAGTCTTTTCTTACTAACCTGCAGTGCCTTGTGCTCATTTATTTTCATGCATGGATATTGCAACCCTCTGCCTATCCACACTCTTTTTTTGAGGCAGAAGGGTGAGGGCTCCTGCCCTGGAAGCCCTGAGCTCTGAATTTAGTCCTTCCTCTATGTGGAAATTCAAAGGGCTACTTTTAAAATATGCAGAAGGGTGAACAGAAGTCAAGAAAGGTCATCCTAGCAATGCATTTCTCTGCCTCGTCCTTGGATCACTAAAGATTAATTACCAGAGTGAAAAAAACCCCCAACTATACAACTGTCAAAACTATTTCTTCAATTAACCCTGTCTTCACACAAAGGAGCCTTTACATGAGCTTTGCCTTGGCTTGTTGAACGTCACATTTTCATAGCTTTTGGCTTTTTTCTCAGTTTATTCCAGAACTGCAACTATTCCACAGTACAAGTGATCTTTGACAATTCAGCTGCACTGGTAAGGAGTGAAGTAATAATTGGTGAATTTGTAAACCCTGGTTATGGAGATGAGAGTGGTCATAGACTGCTGGAATTAGTGGTCTACATGCCCTACACAGAAGATTACATAGTCCTCTCTGGCTTTTTCCTTGCTCCATGTCAGAGCAGATGTGTTCTCATAGTACAAAGCCCATTTTTGAAAATTTTTTTCTGAGAAAGAATAAACAAACAAACAAAAAACACAAACAAAAAACCTCATGTGCCAAAACTGAAACTCGTAATCCCACCTTGATATAAATCTCTAATGTTACAACAATGATTAAATTTTTCTAGCAGTCTCAGGTGTGTTAACATTTTACTTTTGCTGTCTTCTCACTAGTATTGCAGAAGTATTACAGCATACATATCTCTGATCTTTTGTCTTGAACTACATTTATCAAGGCATCCTTAAACACAGTTTTGTAAGGCTTGAAGTTAACTTCAGGCCTTGGGTCTGAAATTTTCCAATCTATTTTCATTAATTTTGAAAACTTGCAAAAGATTGTTCTCCTGCATTTAATATTGAATCTTCTGCTGCTTTGCTTTTTTTAGGCACTTACAATTCTGCAAACTGCTGTCTGATTTCCTGTGAAGACCAGGAACTGAATACTTACCTTTCTCGTGTTAGGTCTGCAGGTGGATTCATTTTCTGCATAACTCTTCTTCCAGATTACAGCTGTTTTCAGCACAGGCAATGGATGTTTTGCCTTAACTGAGTTCTTTGATATGCAATGGAAATCAAAATGTGCAACAACACTTCACCAGGCTTCTGTTTCAAAAATTATTCTGCTCATCACTAATTATACAGTGATTGCATACGTTTAAATAATTTTAGATTTTAAATTCATGTTTTCACTTTAAAACAAGCAAAAATAAACACACTTCCCTAGGAAAAACATAATTTTTATTGTTAGATTTTATTTTATAGCACTGAAATATATGAAAGGAATTGTATTTTCCTTTCTGGAAAAATACAATTTTTCTATATTAAATTTTTATTTTATATTAAAATACAACTAATAGCATTTAAAGCATTATAATGGAAACCAAATATTCAGTTTCATCAAAGAAAAAGCTTCACTTGATCCTGCAAGGGTATATAAAAATGGCATTATTTCACATTTTGCATTTGTTCCAATTAAAAAATGCCCCCACTGAATTTTGTATGAAAAAAAATCACTTATAGTTTGATACACACAAAGTACTTAGCTGACTATGACCGCAGGTTTCTGTACATACAGTGAATAGGTTTTTGTTGAAACAAACAAAAAAATTCAATAGATGTGTACTGTTAGTGCTGCATTGAATTCTGTGGTTGGTTTTGTCCTGTGGCCTTTATATGCTCTAAAGCCCTGTCATATCAAATCTGACTTTCTCAAGCTCCTTTGCAGGCAAACTCATGTTTCTGATGGCTTAGGTGGAAAGCAACTGCTGAATATTTGAACATGAGCTGCAGCTAGCATGGAGGGTACAGTGGTGAGTCAAATCCCTGGTATATCAAACTCCTACTCAGTAAACCCTGAGAAGTCTCTAAATTCTCCCAGTGCTTTCTTTTTCCTTGCAAGGCACTCAGCATCACAATTGTCCATTTTGGCAAAACTGCCTGGTCAGGTTTGGTTAGAGCACTCCCAGGTACTGCTCACACCTCAGCCCAAGATGATCCTCTTGCCAGTCAGGGAATCTCCCCCCTGGCAAGGCTCAAAAAGCACCTACAGACCTTCTTGAAAAAAACAAAAAGCAGCCTTTCCCTGTTACACAGAAACAGCCACAGCTTAATGAATCTACACAGAGAAAGGTTCAACTTCTTTCTCTGATTGAGGATTTTGCAGTGCTGGAGAATGCTTTAATTACTGAGCTGTGCTGGGCATGGACATTTTTCCGTCATTACTCTGAAAGTGTGCCAGGACATTTTTTTTCTATTTATACACATAGTAAGTGGAAAACAGAACTATTTCTCATACAGAAGAGAAAAAATTTGAGTAAAATCCATTTTATCACTAGGGTAAAAAGTCCATAAACTTGTATAGAATGTTTTACCTAAAAATATCAGCTGACAGGAAAAGAGGCCATATTGATGCACAGGAAACTTAATACTTTATAAGGAGGGACAGGATATCTGATTTATAGTAACATAGCAGAAGTTACAGAACAAATTAACAAATTGAAATTAAAAACAAAAGACTCAAACATTACATTACATTACATTACATTTGTGAAAACAAGCTTTGTTTCAGACCTGAAGGTTTTCACCAGAGTATTTCACCTAAGAGGATAAGAAAACATGTAAATTTAGCAGTAAAAATAAGAGCTAGAAAACATAGGGATGCCAACAGAAGAAGAAAAACTAAAATAATAATTGAAATAATAACTGAAAGACCTTTCTCAAGAGTGAAGGAAATAAATCAAAAATAATTAAGACCGTTGCTTGGGGCTAGATAGTATAAATCAAAAAAGTCTTAGGTTGAAAAGAAAATTTAATTTTAAAAACCCTTTGTGCCAAAGATTTATCATTTTTCATGCCCAGTGGGGCCAGAATAGGTTTTTCTTCCTTAACCCTAAAGAGATGCACTTCTGTTTTTGTTGATAAATCCAGTTGACTTGTATGTTACTAAGCCTTCTGAAATTATTTTATCTCATTTTTGTTTCATCTTAAAGAAAACAATTATTTTAATGTCCCGATATCTTGCATTTGATTGGTTATCGTAAAAAATAATTAGACTTGAAAAAGTGAAATTTGACGTTGGTTTTTCCAAGATATTTTTAGTTGTTCTCTATCATGACTGTTATCCACTTAAACCTCACTTTGCCACACTCAGTTTCAAAAGCATTTAGGTATCAGAGTCTAGCAATCAGGCAGCAGCAACAGCTGATAAGTACAATTCTGTAATTGTTACATACTCTACTGTTACAACTCAGACTAAGTTGGGACCAAAACTCTCATTATTATCCTGCAAGAAAATCTGATTTGATTGCACAAGGCAGGATTTCGGTCACATCAATAGTACTGCCATGACAAGGGATGTGGCTGGGAAATGGAATCTGAAAAAGACACAAGACCATAAACAGAAGTGTGATTAGTGAAATCTGTAATGTCCTGACATTTGAGCTCCAGATGGCCATCTCTGCCTAACAAGTCACAAATGAAAAAGCATCCCAAGGTGCAAAAGGGATGAGGATAGAACACTGTAAGGCAGCAATAGCATGGGATGGGGGCAGAAATAAGGTTGTGGTCTTCCTGCTTTTATTTCTGTAAGTAATGCCATCACTGCAAGAAAACTGCGAAGGAAGTCAGCAAATAACAGCTATGGAATATGAAGGAGAAGCCAGGCACAGGGGGAGAGGGGAACTATCAGATATATATGTCTGAGATGAGATGGGTCTGATTATCTGAGGCATGATCAGCCAGCTCAGGAAGGTAGAAAAGCTGAAGTCAGTAAGAGGGAACTTGATTGTTCTTTATGATTAAGTACTTGAATTATAAGACTGTTCAGTGGGAGAAAACAATGAACAATTCAATATGTCTGGCTCAAAATAACTCCTATGATCCCTGGACACTAAGTCATGTCACCCCCATTGTCAGGCAGCTCCAGTGGCTGCTCATTAATTTCAGATCCCAGTGCAAAATGAACTTCTTGATTATAAAACTCTCCATGAGCTTCCTCCAGTCTCTATTTCCTTTGCACATCTAGCACTGGCTTTCTCTTTTTCCCTCCAGACAACATTGCTGGTGTGATTAAAAGCTCTTGTTTCTACTGTGCCACCACATCACTTACTTTCCTGGTTTGCCAGTGGCTGTATGAACACAGATTATTAATAGAGCTTGTGCTGTCAGAGCAGGAAAACAAACCACTGCTAAGAAATTGTAATGTGTTGGATTTTGAGCAAAAAACAATTCATGCCCGAAGATGCATTTTCAATCCCACAGCTGGATATGCAATGCTTAACAAATGTAGAAGTTTGTGGCCAGGATCTGGCTGCTACTGTGCATGATGTCCAGTGAAACTATAATTCACCTCTTGTCTCAAACCAGTGAAAATGATCTGATAGCAGAAAGTAGAAAAGTACTAATACCTGTGAGTTAGCTCAGGGTTAACTTAGTGCACCAGGAAACCAGAATATCTAAAGTAGGCATTCAAAAACACTTGAGGATGAGCCAGATTTTAATTTATGAAAGACTGTAAGATTCCTGTTACTTTAATTGCATATCTGTTGCTTAATTGTTACCAATCTGATTGGTTATCACACCTTGTTAAGCAGCAGGCTCTCTGGTGTCCATATTTAAGCACTTAATTTGACTTTTGATACTGCTTTTATGGCAAACATATGGATTGATTTTTAAGATTAATTTTTTTGTTTGTTTGTTTTTGTTTTTGCTTTGGTTGGTAAGTAAACCTGATAAAGATGCAAGTGTAAGTAGAGCATCTCAGAAATAAGAGTTTGATTTCCAAGTACAGCTGCCTTTAAAGGCAGCTAACCCCATCACAAATTCTTCCTACGGCCACAAGGAGGCCTGGTTTAGAGAGATTCCAAATGAGCAAAAATTAGTTAATGAGCTTAGATTTTTGTATCTAATATCATAAGGAGGTAGGTGCCAGCATCTGCCCAAGAGATCTTTCACTGAATATAACCCTTCTCTAAAGAAAATAGAAAAACAGAAGTTGGACATACTGTTCTACTTAAAAAATGTTTGATTGCAGCCTCTTTATGTCATTTTTTGGGTATCAGCATGACAACATCCACATATAGTCACTCCAGGCTTCTGTCTAGCCCAGAATCCTTGTAGCCCTACAGAATTTGGACTTGGAACAATCAATCAAAATATACTTCTATGCTCTATAATTGAACAAAGATTGAAGATTAAAAATGATAGAATATGTAACAGTCTATTTTTTCTACTTCCTCACATGCATAGGAGTACAGTAATTCTTACACTGTCCTTGGTGCATAAAGTAAAATTATTTTATTTCCATTGAAAGTCTAAGACCACAAAAGCGTTGTGATCCAAAATAAAGAGTTGATCCAAAATAACTTATTTTTTTCCACTCTCTAACACTGATGTGGAGAGACACAAGCAAGGTCTCAGATAAATGTGAGACCTTGAGAGGCAATATCTCAGCCAGAACTCTCCATGTGACAGAAGAAAGTGACTGAACCAGACCTCACTTCTCCACCCACAAAAATGAACCCTAGCTGCTGCTTTAAATGCCAAGGTCACAGGAGGGAATGGCTGTTGGCACATCATGGAGAGCTGTCCCTCAGAGAGGTGCGGAAAACCAGCCAGACCAAGCTTTTCTGTTGGCACAGACTCATGTGATGAATGGCTTGGAAGGGAGATGCTGGATGAAGCAAGCACCTGCCACAGAACTTGGTCCTAAAGAGGTTCCCAACAAAACCCAATACTGGGTTATCATTGCCTGTGGTGTGTCATTAAGGCAGCCATTCAACACAGTGTTCTCTTTGAGTAGAACAACTATTTTCTACCAGACAGGTTATTGACAAGCAATGAATTTCTATTCAGAGATGAGGCAAAATATGTTAGGAAGTACACTGAAAAGACCCTACTGAAATCACAGGGGTAGAAGAGGTTTTTTTTTCTGAAAAATATAGATGTGTCCTAACAAAATCTGTTGGCAGAATGAAGCAGAGAGATATTATGAACAGAAGATAGACTGTACAGAAAGAACATAAGCATCACCTTAAAGCTGAAATAAAAATGGGGTGAAAGGTACAGAATAGGAGAATAGAACAGCACAGAAATAGTCAGAATGCAAGGCCTCACACTGGGAGAATAAAATAATGCTGATTTCTGCAATGAGCCTGGAGATAGTGGACTGTGATGACTGAATAAAATAAATTGGTCCTTGTTTTGATCTCATTATGTACATAATTCATCAAGGCAGTGCCTGTGAAAAGGCAGTGAAAGTTTAAAATACAGCCATCAAGCTGTTTTCAAGTAAACCTAGGAAATCTTCAGCCTATTGTGCAGAAAGCCAGTAAGAGTTCAGCGAACACTGTGCAGAGCCATTACCACAAAAGAGGTATTCGGATTGGAATTGGTACAGACACATAAGAATGATTAAGGGACTGTATGGCCTGTCTCACTAAGGCACGCTAGGAGACTGGGTTTGTCCAGCAGCCCAAAATGTAGAACAAAAGGGAGAAGACTGATTTGTCTTTGTGCATCAAGAAGAGAATGTCAAGCACTAACATTAAAGACAAGGACAGTGCTGAAACAAGGACAACTAGAGATAAAAAATCCTGTGCATACAGATATCATAAATCAGAAAAGGTTTTTAACCTACAAAGAAACTGTGAGGGCAAAGACTAAGACATCAAAAGAAAGTGCTTGGCATGTTTTCAGAAGGATTCTCCTGTCTCTAATACAGAATCACATAATTGATGACGCTGGTATTTTGCACCATTCCAGCCTTCATGCTAAACCCCGCGGGACAGTGTCTGGTATCTGCTTATGTTTGACAAAATATCAGCCTTCCTTCTGTTATGAATTTTGCTGCACTGCACCCTGACTGACCTGAAGAAACCCCCGTACACTCCTGTCCAATCTGTTTATGTCACAGGACCTGGGCAGAAAGAGAACTGCAACTTACCCACCAGGTTACAGTATAATCTGTACAACTACCTCAAGGAAATCAGAGGTGAAAGCAAGGCCCTATCAAAAGTGAACAAAAGTAAGTGAACAAAAGTAACAGGGGTTGATCCCATAAGACTACTTAATAGAGACTGATACATAAGTTCAGTCCATCACTGAAGACAGACTTTATAAGGAAGAAATCAGAAGGTATTCAGTGCACCGAAGAATAGAGGAACAAAGATTACTTTTTTCAGGCTGAGAGTCAGGGACACAGTAAAATGTTAGAGTGTATCACATGACTGGGATCTGATGTTAAAGGCAAAAGTTTTAGCTATTCCTTTATTTTGTGAAATAACCAGAAATGTCTTGTCTCTACCCAGAAAAAGTTCAAACATACCCAACTTGCAATTTATGTACTGAATTTCATGTATATATATATATATATATATATATATATATATATATATATATATGCATGCTATTTACTTATAACTAAAGAAAGAGAAAAATACAAATACGGAAGTACAAAATGAAAAAAAAAAAGCAAATAGAAATATATGCCAAGTGCTCCATGGTATTTATACACATTCAGTGAATTTGCAGTTTTATAAGGTTGTTACTTCTGTTCTACACCAAAACATTAGTAACACATAAAAAAATGTGTTCATTATTTATTATTGACAAACAAATTATGCACATGCTCCCCTAGAGTGAGAAAACTGGAGATAAACAATGTGCAAAGAAAGAGAAAACATAGGAAAAACTAGGCAAACAAGGAAAGAATCCTTTAATGATTGGAAAAATGTACTGATACAAGATAAACAGCCACCCGGGAGTTAGACAGATGATTTGGAGACAAATTAAACAGCTTCCCAAGAGAGATCAAGTGTTGGTACATATTCGTCAATAACCATTCAGAAGTGATGAGGAACTCTCCACGGCCATCTGGAAATGGCTCTAGCCAGCCTGGCCTGATTGATTTTATTAGCTGCACAATCTCATTTTTGTTTGATTGCTTTGTATCTGTATAGCATTAGGGAAGAAAGCATTTGTGATTTTCTCAGGTCTGCTGTTTGCTCCTCTGGGCTATGCTTCTCTCCGTTTCCAAAGTCAATACAATTTTTCTTTCCTCTAAGATAAGGACTTTTTTCCTCTGCTGTTCATACAGAGATTTCAAAGTATGCCCCTGCAAAAAGGTGGAGGGGGAAAAGAGCAGGATTTCACATTTACCCTGAGGATATAAAGCAAAAAGGCAAGTTTGGTGTGTGGTGATGAAAAGGTCATCTGCAGTGCAATCCTGGGTGATCTTACCTGTTAACACTTGCACTGCAGAATTTACACTTATTTCTCAAAACAAGGAATGTCTTACCCTCAGGAATATTTGAAGATACCTTGCGTGGCCATGGAGAATGGGATTTGGCATTTCACAAAAGATGCAATATAGAAGTCACTCTGTTAAATATCAGGGTAAATCACCTAACACTATAACGCATCTGAAAAGAAGTTTAATTAGGCCTCTTACATTTTATAAATCCATTCTCCTTATACACTCCTTCAGTGATTGCAATCTTAATTCCAAGACACATGTTAAACACTTTGGAGTGTTTTGAATAGCATCCCTGTTCTCACAGCAATAAGCCATAAAATGTACATTTGAATTTACTGGTTAGAGCTATCAATCCTGCTGAAGAGGGAAGGAGCAAAGAAAAGATCAGATGAATAGTTTGGATAATACTTTTTATTATATTAGTTCACTAAAGCAGATGTAGTAGGAGTGATCAGTGGGGACACATACAAATTGAAACCGGCTCTAAAGTTACAAACTAAACTGCACACGTGGCACATTTACATTTTTCAGAAATAAATATTCAGCACAAATATACTCAGGAGGGTTCTTTAAAATATGGCAGGGGTTTTTTACTAGACAAATAACTATTATTCTATGTATAGGACAAAAGTAGTGACAGTTATACTGGGGTTCTTTTTCTATATTCATTAAATTAGCTATAAAAATTAATGTAAATATGTGATTAAAAAACAACACATGGAGGCAAAGTAGAAGAACTGAGAATACAGGAGGTATAGGTAGATATACAAATGATAGCTTCTTTGGTAACTATGCTTACAGAACACTCACTGCTGTGATAGCTAAGGGCATCTGAGTGCCACACCTATGAAAAGCAATCTCTGGGAAACTGAGATGATAGTTGGTAATGCTGATACTTAAATAGTCTATAGCCCACTTTCAGGCAGTTTGGGTATTCAGACAAATACCCAAAAGTTGAATGTTCCAGTCTTCTGAGGAGTTAGGCCATCTATGTAGCTCTCTTGGTCAGTTTCTTTGGAAAGTTTTGGTCTTGGTGGTTTATTTTTGGGAGCAGATTCATGCCTGGATCTGTGACTTACTCCAGCTTTCCAGGCTGTGTCTGAAGGGGCATGAGAAAGCCCTGAGACTGGCAGGGGGGAGAAGGCAAACCTGGGCTGCCATGCAGTGGGGTCTGTCCAGCCCAGCAAGGCTCAGCCATGACCAGAGAGCTTTCTCACAGCCCCATCCATGCAGGTTAGTAGGGCTGAAGACAGCTCTGCCTCTCTTAAAAACCAGGTAATTTTAAATTGGGAGCCAGCCCTTAAGCACCCTGGTGTGACAGAACCACTAATGTTTTCTAAGAGCCTGATCCAATCTCCGCTGGCATAAAAGCCAGTTATGAGTATGCTTAACTATAAGCCTTAAGTCAGATATAAATAAGCTTAATTATGGGCCGTACATCAGTAACGAGCATGCTTAATTATTTTATTTGTGTTAAGCCTTGTTTTCTCTAGGGTAATTTTAAATTTCCTTGGCCTGTGTTCAAAAAAAAGCAACTGTCAGTGTAACTTTCTATTTTTGTTTCTGTTTCTATTAATAAAAAGAGAAATTATGAACATATATATCTTCCAAGAAAACATAAAAAAATTCAGTGTGTTATGTTGGTCTGTTATGATTAATTATCACTTAAATGTAATTTTAATAACTTTATCTTAAGCATCAGCTGCTAAAAATGATGTAAAGATATTTCTATTCCAAACAACTTTCTGTAGTTCTTCAAATTTCAGACTTTATTAAAATACTTAAAATACTGCTGCTTTGGACTGTATAAGTACATTAATTAACCATACCCATCCATAATATAACATATTCATCTTTTCATGGTGAAAAGGCAATTTCTTCTGCCGGCAGACAGATTTTTTACTTGGATATAATATATCTGACATTTATTTAAATAACAGAACATAATCAGTAGGCTGGCTCAATTCTTTCAGGAACAGGGTAGATTTGTACATTTTAAAGAGGTAACTGGGTCTTCTTTCACATGAAACATCTACTGTCTACAAATTTCACTTTTCAGTCTGGGTCACAGCGACTTCTATCCTCTCCACAATTGTTTTTCAAGCATTATGTTTCCTTCTTTTATTAAATTTGCTTTAATTGTCCCTAAAATCTCTCAGTGCTGATCACTTTCAAAGAACTCTATGATAAGGCTATTTGGAAGAGGCCACAGTTTTAAGCACAATCCAAAAACTGAATATGTAAATATGTTTATTTCACTTTCTTGGGGCTTTTAAGAACTAAGGATGTGCAGAAAACTCAAAATACTGGTAGATAGATGGGAGAAGAGCTTGACTTCACAATATACCACTTTGTTGCATATTCAATGAAGATTTCAGTTCTGAACTTGTTAGCAAGAGAAAAATATGAACTGTGCAAAATAGAAATAATTCCTTGATAATTCTATTTCTGCTTACCCATCCATACCTTGTTTAGTGTCCACAGTCCTAAACAAAACTCCCTATGTGCTGTATATAAACTGGGTTTGTTTGAGGTTTTTTTGGTTAGTTGGTTGGTTTTGGGTTTTTTTGGGGGGGCCTTGTTTGTTTGTTTGTTGGTTTGTTTTTTTTTGTTTTGGTTTGGTTTTATCTTTTGTGGCACAACATATCAGTTTAAGATTATGTTTTCTCAACTCTCATTATAGAAAAGTTATGTCCAAAACTTGTGCTGTTTTCTGGCTACCAGCGGCTTGTCAAGTGGGGTGACAGACACATCAGGACTACCAAAGACATAAAGGTAACTGACAGAGAAAGGCATATTGTGCCACAAAATCTCCAAAAGGTAATCTCTTTATGTTGATGATGGAAAAGATTAAATGTGAAGCTTTTCACTGAAGCAGAAACATGGGCGTTTTTCAGAAACATATTTTCAGATAAAAAGTAAAGACAATTCTCTGACAGTAATAAAGAAAGCCACCAGAGTAAAATATGTATTCAGTGACAAATGTGAAGAGAGGAGGTTGATTTTGCTCATTTTTGCATACTCATTACAAAGAAAACTGCCCCAGAAGAAGGCCATCACCAACTTTTGGAGGCAATATTCCCAGCAAATGCTGCTGCCTGCTACTTGAGCTACAGAGGCAGCACAGATGTGTTAATCATCCTGAGAACCATCTGCATGCTGTTATGAAGTCCTGTAGATCTAAGGGCTCTACACCAGTATTAGTCTGAAGAAACACTTTAAAATGCCTCACTGAAGACCATAGGTTAGAGAAACCTCTTAAAGCATAAAGAGACAGTGTAGTTAGAGGCATACACACTAATTTATTTTGCCCAGAAATAAGGGAACAGCTTGAAAGATTTCAGTCCAGCCAATATAAGAAACACCCTCTGTCAAAGCTATTAATGCAACTGAAATGATAGTTTAGGAACCACTTTTCTGTTTTCATAAGGGGTAAGGAGACACGGCCTTTTTACCAAGGCTTCCTAATCTCAACATACACTAAAGCACTTGGAAAACCCATTCTATGCATGTCTTCAGTGCAGTCACTTGTCTTACACAGGTGACTTGTAACATCTGTACACTAGCATTAGCAGCCACCACAAACCAGACATGCTGACAAACTTCTATACAGTGGCAGCCTGATCCAGAGTGCATGTATCATATCTTCATTTATATTACTGCTCATTCAATGTAGATTAATTGGTGTCTCTAATTATAATGCAGTTTCGTCTTTGACTGAAGCACAGATTTGCTCCTTTCCTTATTTTGGGCTGGTAAAAATCTGGTTGTGACAAATTTTTCTTCTGGGATAAGTGGTTTTCCATATTGTCTCAGTCATTGCTAAACAGGTACTGCTTAATCACTGATGATCTAAAGCTTACATGTTTCTAATACTCTCTAAAGAAATCTGGAAAAAAACCCCACCAACTTAGCCCATAGTTTTACACATGCAGCCATGAGTAATTTATCCTAAATTCTAAGCCTTGAAAGCTGTATCTTTGCAAAGGGAAAAAAAGTATTGAATATCACATTCCTATTTACCTGTCAAGAACCTGAAACAGTTTCCTAATTGTAAAAGGAATCCAATAGGACAGGAATTCTTCTTCAGAAACTTCAACCCCCTTTTATCCAGCATTAAGTTCAAAAGTTCTCTCTCTTCTGAGAACCTCACTACAGTCTTCGCTAACTCACTGGTATCTCTTGCAAGTCTTGTCTTTTTGTCTTAGCCTTCAGAGATGCACACCTTCACATATGAAAATGCTTTTGAAAAAGCACTCAGAGGGTGTGCTGCAAGTGCTTTTATTTTTACCAGTGTCAGGTGCTGGCATACAGGATGGAGCAATTTCCATTTCATCTGCTTCTCTGCATAACAGCAAACCTTGCAATTTCTTATCACTATCCTTAAAGCAGTCCCTCTTCCATGCTGTTTTATATAACCATGCCAGAATCCAGAATTTCAATCAAGTAGGAGAGTTCCTAATGGCTAAAGGCATTAATGTAATTCCCTTCAGTGCTTATTATCACTACTAGGTGTTTCAGGAACTAAGTTTATTTGACTACAGAAATGAATGAAGTCAGTGTTAAGATCTTATAGCCTCACTGAAAAGGCAGTGAATTATTATGCTCATGTATGGGAAATATTATAAGAGGTCATGTTTGAGATTGGTCTTCCATCTGCGTGATGCACTGAGAATGATCAATGAGAAAATATGCAGGTCCTAATGAAAAGTGTGATTGCAATGCTTTCTACACAACTTAACTTTCACCCCTGCTGACTCTGACAGTCACAAAGATCAAATCTTTTCAAATTTCTTTCACTGAAGTGTCAGAAAAACCTAATTTATGTTTTGAATCTCTGCAAAATTGTTCATTATGCAAATCCTATTTTGTGAAATAGATATGAGAATGACAGAACTGATTGCGGCTGAAAGGCAAAAGAGGCTATAAGTTATGAGAGATAAAAATGCACTGGAGTGAAAAGAAGAATATTTCTATTCAGGTGCTGCTGGAAAAGTATCTAAAAGTCCAAGTTCATGTTTTTGTTTCTCAGCTTTGTGCCTTACTCATCTGAAAATAAAGCAGCATACAAAACCCTTTTATACTAAACACAGCTATTTAAACCCCTTTCAGCTGTAGGGAGTACTAAAAATCTACTGTCTGCAGTAGCTCAGTGCTCAGCTAAACAGCGTATGACTGTACTGCAGCATTGCTACTTCATAACTCTTCCTTGGATCATCTCTTGTCAGTCAATTTGCTCCAAATGCTAGTGCAAATTTGCTGATACAAGGGCTGCCTTCAGCCCTTTAATCAGATAAAGCTGCTATTAACAAAAGATGGCAGCATGGCTCATTTTATTGCAAGGCTCCTACTACATATGTTCATATTTCCTCGAGTATGGCAACCATTGACCTTGGCAGTCTGGATTGATTCATCCAGTTCAAGGATCACTTAGCTTCTGTGCTGAGTGATGGTTGCTTGGCTAACTGCAGTCTTTTTCATTTCCTGTTGATTTAATAGTGTTTCTTATTTTTATAGATTATCATAGCATTGAATTATAAATTTGGGTCCTAATTCAATTTCAGCCTCTCTCAAAGCCCTTTCCAGAACACTGTTAATCAAGGAGAAGCCCTAGCCTCTGGTTTATTTCCTAACATACCATAAACACAAGTATTAAACAAAACATGCATAAACACGTTAGAGGGAAAGAGAAGTCACATAATGTGAAAATACTTAGCTCCTCACTAACTTTCATTCATTCTTTTACAGATGAGGAACTTTTGGCTTTTAGAAATTTCCTCTGCTTACCTAGAAATGTTTAATTTATACCATAATCCAAAGCCAAAATTTAAAATTTGACATTAAGTAAATTTTATAAAATAATTTAACGGATATGATTATGAGAACAGAACCAAGAAATGAGAGAGGAATACTATTTACAGTATATGTTCCAAATTATTTTCACCATTATTTAGTGTGGATTTTTTGGGGATTTTCCCCATGATTATTTTCTAACATTATAGGATTTAAAAATTAGCATCACGGAAGTATCCTCAGAATAGATAAATTCTTTACAAATGCAGAGGACTATTTTCCTAAGGCATAACAACCTAATTTCAGGCATAAACTCTAATAATGGGACAAGCACAAGAAAATTGGTAGGATAATAGAAAAAGCTCATGCAGTTACTCAGTTAAGAATCTGCCTGTACCAATATGCTGGAATGAATATTAACCTCTTATAAGTTTTCCGAGCTCTGAACACAGTTTTGGCTCACACAAAAAATACAGGATGTATCTAAAATGCCACTATTACTCTTCTATAAGTAAATATATGCAATAGCTTTCAGTGCAAGGTAGTCATACCTGAACTACATGTAAGTGACGCTGTATGCAAATGAAATTGTTCAGGCACTCACTGCAGAGTAGCTGCAGCAGCATGCAGCTCCTTACAGGCTAATTTATTCAGTTTATTGGCATGGACACTGAGCTGAATGCAGAAGGGTACTTGGCACAGTGTCCTCTGCAGCACTGTGACCTCCAAGAGAGTCGGGCACTGCTGCACAACACACAAATCTGCTCAGACAAGGAGCCTCCATCTAGTGCCATTGAGTGTTTTCCGAGGCCACTTGGTTCACCTTCACTGGCGTGCAACAGAGGGAGGTCTGCCACTTGCACGACAGAACAGTGGCTCAGCACACTACAGCTGCTTATGGAAATAAGGGTGCAGCTCTTCTCTCTGGTCTATCATTTCTGACCTGACACAGAACGCATATTTCTACCTCTTGGCTACCTTCAGTGATATTTAAGTTTCAAAGTTTGTTTTGGCTGACCCACTCAGTCAAAGGAATAGCTGTGCTCTGCTAAGCAAGATTTTGGAAAGCTTTCCTGTTCCATACTTCAGTGATTCCTAGCACTTGCCTTTTGTTCCACTGGGCTTCCATGTTTTGATTTTTCTTTTTATTTTCCTGATATACTCAGCCTACCAGTTCTCTCAAATCAGCCATTTTACAGATTTCTGTCCTTTATCGGTCATCCCATCCATCTGTCTTCCTCTAGTAATTTTCAGACTACAGGACTTCAGTAACATTTTCTAGCATATCATTTCTCCCTGGAGCCTCTCTAGGCTACTCCATAAAACTGTCTTACTTATGTCTCATATCGGTGCCCCCAGCTTCATGCCATGCATCAGTGGCCTTCTGCTCATTGCTCTGCATCACTACCCTTCTAGCCCGTACTCATGGATATTGGCCCACATTTTAATTAGGAAAAAACAGAAACTAAACAAGAAATATATGAAGTAAAAATGTAAATTAGGTTCAGCTATTTGCAGGTGTTACCATTTTATCTTAATGAGCATTTGGTATATGAAGGACTTTACAAAGCATAAACAATTCTGCTTCAAAAATTCTTGTGGGCTTTATAAACTTTTTGACAACAGTCTAATTTTGGACCTAAAGAGAACAGACATCCTGTCATCCAAGACTGCTTTCCCAAGCCAATAATACACTCCTGTTTGGATGATAACTCAGTGTCATAACAGCGTTTTTCGACATCTCCTGTCCTGTTCACAATAAAGTTTGAACAGCTAAAGTGAGAAATACACAAGGATGTTTTCTCATTCTCTGCTGCTGAATGAAATTAGTAAAGTATTACTAGACAGAAGCATACTTAAAATTTTGTGATACTGTCTAGCAAGGGAAAGGAAAAAAAGCTGGAAGGTCATAATGAAATGAAAACATCCACAGGAAAAAATAATTAGATTCTTTACCCTGGCAATTTATGGTAGGCTATACATGTTAAGTCAAGTTAGTTCACTTCTTTTGGGTAGTTAAATTTCTGTCAATCCTTACGTATGAACTTAATGATTCCCAGACATTTCACCATTTTGGCACTGGTATTTTTGTTTCAGCAAAATGCCAAATATACATTCCTTTTATTTCATTTCTAGGAGGTTTATAAAGTGGTATATTAGTTATTAAGCCCTTACATAGTCTTTTTCTGTTCTATAGATAAGGAGGGAAAATTATATGAGGTGTGGTTCAAGCACATAGACCTTATCTCAGTCAAAGTTGGAAGGATGGTGTACAGAAGTTAAGCAAACTAGAAAACTTCAGTTTTGTTATCTCAATCACACCATGTAGGACATTTGAAAAAGGTTGTACCTCGTGACAGCAAAGAATACTTTTGTCCAACCGAAGCATCTACTGTAGGTAAACAAGACACTTGAAAAAGTCTGTCCTGTTATTTTACATTTATTCCAAAACTTTCAGTGGGAACTATATGCAAGATTTTCCCATCATCCAGTGAATAATAAGGAAAAATAAGGATGCTTAGCATTGACTTTCAGATGTTGTCTCGCTCTGTAGACTGGATTTTGACCAGGATCCCGTGGTCAACATACATCTTAAACACATGAAGATTGAGAGGCAGAAAACATAGCTAGCATAATATTGGGTTTTAGAATGCCAAAGATTTGTGTCAAATTCTCAATTTTCACCTAGTTTTGTTCTGCTTTATTTTCCACCTCTGACCTTCTTTGATTCACTTCCTTTCTAACTTCTTTCTCAAATTTCAGTGTTTGTTCTCTGCAGTAAATAACATATTCTTCTCACTTAGTCTTGCATCCTCCTGCCAACTCCAACCCCCTCCCCAATCAGCCTATGTAGAGAAAAAAGTGTCTCTCTTGCTCTAATGGTGTTTAGTATCATTAGCCAGGCATCATTCATTACTCAAATCCAACCTTATTTTCTGCTTCAGTGATGGTAGTTCTCAATTAACTTAGCAGGTTTTAGACAAAATAGATGACACTATAATGTGTCCTTTTTTTTTTCCCTGCCAGAGTAAACTAGCATCTGTCTGAATAGTGATCATAGAGAAAAATGTAATTTTAGAGTAAAACCAAAATCTTTGTTGTAAGAAAGAAAAACACACAAGAAAAAAGAAATTGAAGTTACCCCATTCTCTTTAAAAATGTGTTATGGAATTTCACACAGATTGTTTACTTTTTAAAGAAGGAAAGGAAGGGACAATAAATAGCCTTAAAGTCACACACAACAGAGCATAACATGAATGTGAGTGTATGACCATCAGATTGGACACTATGTTTAGATGAAAGGTTCAGGAGATTCTACATCCTTTCTTTGATGCTGACTGATAGAGACACCTGAAGGGAATATACAAACAAGGAAGACATCCAGAGAAACTTCCCACTATGTCCTTGCAGCTTTCAGCAGTCTGCATTTCCTGAGGTGGATGTGGCTGTCTTGTGTTTCTAGTCTTAAATAATTTTCCTTCGAAAACTTGGCCTTACTGTGTTTTTGAACACATATTTATTCAACATCTGTCGTGTGTCACATTAGAATTGCAACACTTTGCAACTGGCTGTCACTGCAGCTGAGCTGTGCCCAGTGTGGAGTACTTCCTTTTGTTGGCTCTGAATCTGCTGGCTGATAATTTCAGTTTGTACCCTTCTTTCTCAAATTAAAATAAACAATTGTTTCTAATTATTCTCTCTGTATTTCTCATTATGTATATTTCTAGCATACCCCCTTTAGTCCTTTGTTTTCCAGACTGAAGATGCCTGAATATTTCTTTGCATTATGTAATCTCTCCATATCTTTCATTCACCTCCATCACCTCCTTCCATATTTCACTAGTTCTACCATTCCAGGAGCACTATGCTTATGGGTCCAAGATGGGCAGTAATTGTGTAGCAATGCACAGTGGTTTGACCATAATAATATTTTCTATCCTTCTCCTTGTAAATGTAAATGTAAAACATCACCCAGCAACAAACTGACCTTTTTATAGAATAAAAAAATAAAAACAAAAAGTATCTTTTCTGAGTGCACAGCCCTTCACTAGAACAGTATTTCCACAGATTTCATTTCTGTTTCTGGACACTGAATGTCATCTGTCATTTTATTGTCTCAGTATCATAAATACACCAACAATTCCAGAGAGTCTTATGTTGTAGTTTATTAACATTGGCACAGTTGGTCACTTTTTTTCTTTTTTTCCAGATTATTTGCAAATATGTCAAGCATTGTAGGCCTTGACACTTGAACCCTATAATATCAAATATCCTTTTTTTTTAATGAAAAGAATCAACAAGAAAGAAATATAATATAAGGACTCATCAAGATATAAACTAAGATTTTCTAACGATTTTTCCAAGGAAACCAAAATAATAACTCTAAAGGTTTTTGTAAATCAAAATCTGCACCTGGAAGAAAAATTAGGGTTTGGTTTATACAGTGAATGAAATGATGAATGTGTGTATTCCGTCATATCTTGTTGATAGTTATATGTTCCTTTGCCTCTGTTAGCAAGGACTAAGGCTGAGAAAGAGATGCACATTAAGTCTTTTTCTGGGATGTAAGATATTTTCTCTGGACATTCTCTTCATGCTCTTCTCAGGATCTGTTTATTCTCTGTTTATTCTCTGTTTATTCTCTGACAGTCAGTCATCTTAAAAAAAAATCTCTTCTGAGACTTCCCAACCACTTTCTCTGTTTCCAAACCCACAAGGTGTGAGCTGCTGCAGGCACACCTTGGTTTACAGTCAACCTCTGAAAAAGAAACAAGGAACCAAGTTTCAGAAGGAAAATAGATGAAGCAAAGTGTCAATTTCATGTTCATGGTGTTAAAGTTCTCAAAGGACAGAAAGATAACTTCTCAGATAATTTACAAAGGAAGTTCAACATCAAAGAAGACCATTCATTTCAACTTCATTAAGATTATGCTTATAAGGAAATTACTTTTATAAAGTTAGCAATTGTCAACAATATGAAGTGCTGTGCACAGCCCAAGAAAATTTAACCTTAACAGCATCTTTATAAAAAACAAAAAACAGAAAGATCCTGACAGCATTGCCTTTATCTATTGTGCTGAGGGTCAGACTGAAAATCAGCCAGGAAGTGAGAAAAAAATTGGGTGTGAGTAAGCTACTAATTATGTGGGGTTTTCCCAAGGTCATTATATGTTTCTCAGTTTATGCTTTTAGTTATGTTAGATCTTTTAGCTCTCTGACAAGACACAAGAGTATTTATTTAATTATAAATAAGTAAACTGAATTGGCAATATTTACATATTTAACCATTAAAATAAGATAAATTTCTTCTGAGGATATAGTCTTTATTATAAAACTTGAGAGCCCTAATCTGGATAACAGACCTCTTACCATATCCTTTGTAAATCCTTTCAACAGTTATAATTAAAATGTTCTAAAACTTAATTTAAATACCTGCTTTCAGTTGTGAAACCTAGGTTCATCCAATTTAATTAGCTGAAGAAATATGAATATTTGTACTCAGTTCTTACAATAGTTCTTACTCAGTTCAAGCAATAGAAATTACAGGTTTGTATTACCTTATCATTAGAAATCTTTTGCATGTTCCAGTTTTTCACATTTTTTTCCTCTGTTATGTAGCAGGACCTCCCACTTTTTGATAGCAAAAGTGAATATTTTATATTACATTTATCTATGAAGTAGCATATAGATTATTTTATAGAGCCACAATTGCATAAGAGTTTTTCTGTTTCAGGAGAAGGTGACAGGGTCAGAGCAAGCTGGTCATTTGTGTTATTTTCCGTTTTACATAAGTGACAAATGATCCTGGACACTTAACTCTGGAAGGCCTGTGAAGTGTTGAGATACCTCTGACTCTTTAGGTAATCCTAAAAAACTTGTAGTTTGTACTGCTGCAGAGATGTAGCTGAAATCAACTCTTTGCAATAGAAACAACTGTGACTGGGACAAGGCTCTTTCTTCTTGTTGAGTGTGGTTCATGGAACCTGTCAGCAAAAGATGCTTTTCTGTTCAAAGTAACTCTAACTAAATCACATCTTGACTGTTCTTTTAATGTTGCTATTAAACACAATAATCAAGTCACCATAGCATCCATTTTTTCTCAGCAAATTAGATTCACATTTTAAAAACAGGAAACAGTTAGAACTAAATATGTGGCCTAAAATTTTGTCTCAATTTGAAGGTTGAATATCTCAGTAAAAAAAATTTCAACTGACTTGCATGTGATGAGATCAGCTCCTACCTACTTATATTTGATTAGCAAAAGGGAGTTACCTTGCCCCACCAAAGATTGTATTAGACCCATCCAAAAATAATTCTGTGGATTTTTCATTACACATAGATACATTTTTTAAAATTATATTTCCATCCTTTTTTATTACTGTATTAATTCATTTAGCTTTAAAATAATAAAGAAGTCCTTTCAGAGGATCTAGATGATTTATTATAACATTCCTAATATAAAAATTCAGAAGCACATTAAAGCAATAGTTTCAAAAAGAATTCAATGTGTGTATTTCAACTCCCTTCTCTTTTACCTCTGAATGTCCTCTCGTCCTTCTTTCTCTGTACTCACTGTTTCATGAGGCATTATCATCTACCTGAGTGTTTTCAGCCTTCCCAGAGTCCAAATATAAAATTATTATAAAGTGACTTAATTTTATGCTGATAAAGTTCAGAGTTGTAACCAATAAGTTTTTTTTTTCTTTTTGGGGAGATGGAAGACAAGAAAAAACAATAATATTTGGAGAATTTATGTTTTACCTGCTTTTAACTTTTGCTAAATACAAAGGATAAAGAAAGTTTCCAAGTGAGAAAAAAGTGGGACCTCAGAATATCCACACTTTCAAAATTGCCCCAGTTCTGTCATTTTGAAAGATGGTTTAAGATCATGAAATGAAGCAAGAAAGTCCAAGAAGGAGCACTTTGACAAACAAGTAATCTCATATTGGTTGTTATGTAAGCATTCAGAGCAGTGAGACAGAAAGAGCAGGTTAACGTGCCAAACAAAAGTATTCAATACAGTAGTCAGTGTAATATATATCTCTCACATCCTTTCATTCACCTTTTATAAAACAAGCAATTCCCATATGAAACAAAATAAAAGATGCAATTTCAAAATCCTCTTAAAATAAACAACAAAAACAAAGCGTCACAAAATATTACGTATTTTGTGCTCTTTAAATGGAATCATGGTCTTGCAGATTGTACATTGGATGATCTTTTCATTCACTCATCCAGCAGTCATTTTTGCATTTAAGCTCTTCTGAGGAGACAGGAAAAGAGTTATCACTTTTTTTTAGGGAACCCTAGGTGAATTCCATATTTATACCATATGATTATCAGTCCCATCATTTTCCAAAGACTGACTTTTCTGCAACCCTTCTGGTTTTTTTCTTCATTCTAGAAATGCAGACACATTGTCATGATTACTATAATATTCAAAGTAATTCAGTAAATGTTATTATTATAGTCCTTGTCTCCAAATATCAGGAAATGGCAAACAAGGGTAAAAACAAGTATCTTTCTCTACTACCAGTAATATGAAACAAAACAAACAAGAGCCCCTTTACACATATTTTAGTTCTAACAACCACATTAAAAAAAAACAAAACAAAACAAATACCCTCTCTTCCTAATAATAGAGTTTCATCGTAAAACATCCCTGTAAAAACTATTTAATTTTCCACTACAGGGAGGGAGGATTTGATCTCTTATTAAACATTTTATGGAAAAGTCTAAAAGTGCTTTCAATTATTTATCTGAATTGAAATCTAGGCCTGGGAAACTGCTGGCATTACACACACACATAATATTATCAGCCCACTGAGTGCTATTAGGTCATAAAATGCTGTTGTAGCAACATCTCTGTTACAGCTGCTGGTGTTCATGCAACTTTTACTGCAGTTATAAAGCCATTTATTACATTTTCTTTATGATGCTAATGCAGTGCGGTCTGTTATTTTATTGTTCCCACTGTGATAAAGACTGAAATGTATGATATTGTGGAAAAAAATACAAACCTAATAATATACCCTGCTGTATTAAAAATCTCTTAGATAAGCTTAAGAGACTCATAAAAATATTAACAGGGGATACCAAAAGGGAAATATTTGGTAGGACATTTTCTTTCATTTATTTTATTGTTCCCCACAGAAAGTTTTCTAATTGTGCTTTGTCAAAATATACAAAGGATAATACGGATGTGACTTCTTTTCTTAATTATAATGCCATCATTGTGGAAGGATATAATTTGCAGTATGCTATGAGGAAACATGACTAAATAATATCTAAATAATCATTGAAAAGTAGAAAAGTCATTAAAAAAAATCATTCCCTTATACACAGAGGTACATAGCAGTAGATAATTACAATTTGTTCAAATTTTCTACATTCACCTATTCCTTTATCGTAATTTTCCTTCAAGAAGATGCTGTTTCTTTTGCCGAAAAATCAATTCACCTAATTAACCATTAACCTGGTGCTAAGGCTCATTTAGGGACTCACTCACTAACAGTACTATAATTCAAATAAAAATTCATTATTGTTCAACTAAGGTGTAATCTCTAGGTTATGATTTGGATATTCTTCTGGATGTGGATCATGGCTAGTTTTCTCTTCAACAAGTGGTGGGGGAAGAATTGCTTCAATATTTTGATAGTTGCAAGTCTGCATAAGGAAGACACTATATTATGAGGGCTCTAACAATAAAAAATTCCTGTATTTACAAAATTTAATTTCTTTTTCCTTAAAACAACCACAGACCATTCTGAAACAACACATTGTGCCCCAGAAATAACACTGTTTCTTCTTAAAGTATACACATTAAGAACCCAAAAGAGAATTGTGACATGGATTTTCAAAACTAACTTTCCAACAACTTTTCACAGAATACAAACATCCAAATAATATTTGTAGTTTTGAAATAAGATTTTTCTGACAATGCTAGGAAAATGGAGCAGACCTTCCTTCTTTTCTGTTGCCTTTTCTAATGTTTATAAACTTTTAATCTACTCTTGATTCGACCTGTATGTTGATATTACTTACTTTTTTCAAAAGCTGTTCAGTCAAATATTTCAGGAGTTTACAAACGAACTGTCTGAAATTATCATAAAGCTGATGGAGACAGGAAAGAGACTGAGTTTGACAGATAAAATTTGAGCCTAATTTTCACTTTTTAGAGGGGTAGCTTTTGTTCACTGAGAGCTGCTGCTATACCCCTCCACAGTTGATAGTGCTTGGTCTTTTCACATCCCTTCTTCTTTTTCTATAATTCACAGGACACTTTATTCAACAAGAGAAAAGGAAAAGGAAAAGGAAAAGGAAAAGGAAAAGGAAAAGGAAAAGGAAAAGGAAAAGGAAAAGGAAAAGGAAAAGGAAAAGGAAAAGGAAAAGGAAAAGGAAAAAAAAGGAAAAAGAAATAAATTTTAAAAACCAAAAGACAAACAAACAAACAAACAAAAAACCAAAAAATTAAAGAACAAGTCATCTTACAGAGCAAAGTGAAATGCAGATCATAGACCCAAAGTTGTCACAAGGCGTTGTAACATCTCATCAGATGCCCCTGTCCATGGCAGGGGGATTGGAACTAGGTAATCTCTAAGGTCCCTTCCCACCTAAACCCTTTTATGATGCTATGACCAGACCACATCTGCTGGCTTACACACAACTTTGTCGTCTGGTTCATCACTATGGACTAAGAGGATCCATGTTCTGAGATGGAAGTGCCAATTTCTTGGATTAATTTTATGAACCTAAAATGTTGCACATGACACTGGAGTCAAGATCTGTTGCCTTAGCCCACATGCAAGTAAACCTCTTCTCAGACAAAAATATTTCATTAGTGTACATGTCCAACAATAGCCCCCAGCCCTTTGCTAATTGTTTACTTATACCCCTCACTCTGCTCAAATTGGACAAGAGCGGCCAAACAATAAATATTTCAAATTCTAGCTCTGAAAATATCTGATCTTGCTATCACATTCTTGTCTGTATCAACTGACAAGAAATAGTAATGACATTCCATATAATTTTGAGATAAAAACAAATTTATTGACCAACACTTTTTTACTTTTATAACTATCTGTTTGTAAGTTATGTCTTCCAACAGATGCACCCAAAGCTGCTTGTGTTATTACAACTTCATCATTTTAGAATGAGTCCTATCATTAAAAGTGTCAGACAGAGACTGTGATGCCTCACACAATAAAATAAGGCAAGAGAAAAGCTTTTATAACTTATGAAAAAAAATTAAAAGATGGTGCAAGAGCAAACACATTAAAGTTTAAATATATCTGGTGCTGTTTTGAAGACGCACAACATGAAAGGCTTATAGAGCAGGAAATCTGGTACACATATATTTCAATTTTTTTTTTTTTTTATATTTCTGTGCTGAGCAAAATAACAGAAGGATATTTTCTCTGTTGTGAAGTACTCAGGCTGTTAAACTGTTAATATATTACCTGAAAGGATGACTGCTAAGAAGTTATAATTTAGCAAGACTCACCCTAGGGTGTAGTCATGACTATAAAGCAGTATTAGAGAATGTTGTGGGAAATAAATAAATCAGACATCAAAAAGACATCAGCAGGAATATCCAGTGGCTGCAGTAAAAGAGAATAAAGGAGAAAATGACAAGTCAGTAATAATATATTTGAACAAGAAATGAATTGAAACTTCCCACTGCAATAGTTAGGAAACAGCTATTGAGATAATCAGCAAAACTAAAGACAGAGAATCAGCAATATTTGGAAATGATCTTTGGATATTTTTCTGCTCATTTGATAAGGAAGACTCGAAATATGATGACTAACCTTTTTTTTATAGTTCTAAAGTAAAAGTAGGGCTTCTATCTTCTTCACAACTGATAAAGAAAGAAGGAATGCACATTAGAGTGAACACAGAAAAGGACATGATGAAAGCTAAAGGCTTAAAACAGAAATTATTTGTGTATGATCTGAAAGAAATTTCTAAGCTTTATCAGTCAGTTTTTTAAGAAAATGTTGTTTATTCAGTACTAGAAATTACGAGAAGAATTGGTAGGGGTTGTCCAAGAGCGGGAAACAGTGAGTAATTATTTTATGGTGACAAAGAGTTATTGAAGAATATGAAAAAGATTTCATGTATGTTGGGTACATGATATGAAGCTATATATTAGCATGTCAGGAGTGAATTTTAAGAGTGGTTGAAATGATGAAGATTTATGGAGTGTTTGTGGCATTTATATATAATACCTAAGATACAGCTTTGCTTTAAGTATAACAGTAAAATGTCAGATAAAGGAAGATAAAAATGTGAATTTCCTAATTTGTTGTTCTGGTTCTTCCTTGCCTCTCTTTTCAGGTATTTTGAGGCATTCAGAGGAAAGCTACCTAATGACTGTTAAGTGGGATCATTATTTCACTTTTATTTTTGAATAGATGGACAGAAATTATGATGCCAAAGTGAAATTTATATTAATTCAATAGCCAAATTTTTATCCATTTTTGAAAGAGAAAGGAGTCACCTTCAGGTTGAGCCTTGTGCTTATCTTGTCATGATTAGAGAAACTGTAAAAACTTTAAAGTAGCAGAAGCACAAAAGGTGTCATAGAACATCAATTTGGGAATGGAAAGGTTTTAGGAGTTCTTGAGAAGCATTTTTAAAGACTAAAGATTCCAGAAAGGCTACTTGAGGAGTTGTAGAGTCTGTTGGAAGCAAGGATGAGCTAGGAAAATACATTTCAGTCAATCAACGTATGTTTGAACCCAGTTTCCCACTACCCCATCCAATTCCAGTTTTTACAGTAAGTTATACATAAAACAGACCATGAACAAGTGTTGTCTGAAGAAGAGGCCTGATAACTGTTAAGGATACTGTGGAAAAAAAGTGTATAAATGTAGACAGGTATACGAGATAGAAGATCTTGGACCCAGTTCCAAAACTAAATGAGGAATATAGTTCTACTGTGAACACTCATTAGACAAATAGCAAGAAAATAGACATAAATTGATGGGTAAGAGACCTGCATGGGATTTTGGAAAAAATTGCAAAGACATCATGGCTAATTAAAAATGGACTGTCAGCAGAGGACTGAGAAGAGAAACTGAGTTTTGTGGGTATGCAGGAAAAGGATACTCTCCCATCCACATGATTACAGATGGTAGGAAAGTTGTCAGTCCAGAGTGCAGGATATGGGCCAAGCCCTGGAGACAATTAGTCTTACTGTAATTGGATTTACTGACAAAGAAACCTGCTGTACAGCATGTGCTGTCATTTCATTAAAATAAAAGTCATCCAAACCAATAATTGGGCCTTTTAGAAACACTGCAATAGTGAGATTCACAAGTGGTTCCTACGGCCTAAAACATAGAGCAGCTGGAGAGACACACAGATGTTTATATCCAGATGGATTGAAACAGCCAGAGCAATCCCAAACCTGAAATGTCAAAGAGGGCTACAACTATACTAAAAAATGAAAATGCCTTGACCAACAAGAATGTTTGCAAAATGATGTGAAATACTCCCACCTATTTTAGAACATGTGATCATTCACAGAGTCAAGACAAAGTGTTTTCTTTCCCATTCCAAAGTACTGGTCAGCTCTGGGCATGTCATCCTGCAATAGCAGTATCCTGTTGAGTCTTTTCTGTTGAAACTGTTCCTGTTTATGTACTGCAGTCACCAGAAAAAGGACTTGAATTTAGAATAACTCATTCAATACTTCAACTAACAACTAACTGTCTGGCTTTTGTAGCATTGGCTCACTTCTCTGGCTAATGAATTACAGTAATTTTCAAAGCCCAGCAAAAATTTTCGTATGTACTTTATACTATGTAAAGCAACATCAATAAAAATGTTGAAAGAGAGTTTTTTGGCAGGATAATCATCTGTCTATTTTTAGGGTATTCCAGAGGGTGGCATGATTGATGTAACGGGCTGCAGGGGGGGCTGCAGGAGCCGGCAGCCCCCCGAAATGGGGTCCCTGGGGTGCATATCTCCACCGAATTTGGGGCACGCGGCCCCCGGGGTGCTCTCAGCGCGGCCTGAGCCTCTACAGAAATTCAGCAGGAAGCAAAGTCAGACGAAGGAACGAACTGGACCCATCTCCTTTCTGCCAGGGAGGTTTATTTGGGGTAAGGGAAAAGGGTTACAGGGAAAGGAGGAGGAGAGGAAAGCAAGGGTAGGTCAGGGGCTGGCAGCTCAGAGATGAAACCTCGAACGGATGTAGACATTGGCTTATAAGGGAAAGGAAGGGGGCGGGATTGGCTCCCCTGGAGCCAGTCCGGGAGGTCTGAAGGGGAGACTGCCAAAGGGTACACACCAACAGGTGTCAAATACAGCAGGATGCATATTTCAAAAACAGCCAATAGCATACAGAGCAGGAAAACAAAGGAGAGGCACATGGAATCCTAAAAAACCACATTGCTACACATGATAAAGCTCAAGCTTTTGCTTCAAAGTAGGGGTTTGGCTCTCCTGTGGTCCAAACAACTCATCTAATTGTGGTGTTTGGATATTTGGAGAGAAGCATATCTGTCCTCATCCAACTCTTCCTTTTCCCTCAAAGGATTTCCCAGCTCTTTTTCTATTTCTTAGTCATTGCCTTCTAAGGCATGAAATCACAAGTGTACACACAGTATATTCTTATCACATTCCTGACTCAGACAGTCCAAGATAGATAAAATGAGAAAATGCCTTATTTTTACATCCCCTGCAGACCAAGGATACAGCAAAAGCCAGGTAATTAAAGATTTAGGAAGCTTTATACATGTCCTGGTAGAAAATTCAGTGTTGAGGGACTTTAGGCATCACAAAGGATATGCAGCAGCCAAAAGGGGATTTTTTGCATGCCAGTGATGCTTAATTTGGAGTTAGTAACCTAATTGCCTCTTTAAGAATCTAAGTCTCTGTAGTAAACCTTCAGCTAATATCATGTTATTCACAATAAAATCAACAGTCCTGTGGTAACTCCCATCTTAATCTCACAAGACTATCTTGAATGCTCTAATATATGGGGCTTTAATGGGTTTTCCTGCTAGTCCAACAAGTTGGAGACGGTATCACAACACCAATATTATGATATAGCAGATATCACAGTTGCCTCCATTGCCATTGCCAACACCTGATATCTCATCTACCTGTCTCTAACAACATTATATTTTATGCTATTTTTACCACATGATATGTATCATATTCAGCAGTGAGTTTATTATGTAATCAGAAAGTCAGCACTTTTCTAAGCATTAGTGGAACTTATTTCTCATGCAAAACCTTCAACTTGTTGGCATACCTGTGTTATATAGAAGAGCGGTGCTCGCAAACTGAGATGATAGAAGGGAGTAAGCCACGTCTTGTTAACAATACACTTAAGTGCATACTTTAAAAAAAAAGCCAGAAAAAATTTCAATTTCCTGCACAGAAGAACATCACCAAGACTTACATCCCTTATATGAAACTAATTCCAGAAGCAGATGGTTGTATACAACTTTGATGGCCCTTCAGTTTCTTTATTGCGAATAAAATACTTGCTAGGTTTGGTAAAACAAAAGTAGAGCACAGCTGTCTTATTTGTGTGTATTTTGACTAAGCACACATAATCAGTATATAAATGATGTGGCACAGCTAAAATAAAACAAAAAATTACTCACAAGGTGTCATTAGTGAACATATGCCCCCAAATGAGTAGGCACAAGGTACCTGTCCTCTAGGGGCAATTCATCAAAGCAAAATAAAAGTAAACTACAGTATACTTCTCTCTAATAAGAGGAGCAATCTTTCTGACATACAAAGAAGCCTAAAGCAGGAAGGTATAATCAAAATTATAATTAACTGTCATAAGCCTTGAGCAAATGTAAAGCACTATCTGATTTATGAAACTTTGATCAGACTGTGATTAAATTATTTTTAGAGATAGGCAGTATGTGTCAGATCTCAATTATCCAGAGCTATCTCACCTACAGGGAACTCTTGTTCAATTAATGCAACATTTTTTGTATGGAATGGCTCTATAAGGAGAATTTTTGGTAGGTTTCTTCTACAAAAATTCCTTTTTTCCAGGCATAAAGTGGCCTAATGATCTCATATCATCTTGTTTACTGTTCCTAGAAGATATATGAACGACAAAACCATGATAACAAATGCTGTGCACAGGTTTCCTGGATTGGGAGAGATAAAAGTATCTTTTTGAGAGGAAAACAAATGAGTTTTCAACCTGCAAATCCTGATTGCCTGCCCTATCCTTATTACCAATAGCAGTGAGCAACAGCCATATCTCACATGGACAGCAGGACTGAAAGGGAATCTGTGGGGCAGAAAGGTCGAGAGCTACCAAGTTGGATTAGCTAATATCCACCTTACACAATGATGCAACACTGACCTGTCACATGCCTGTCATCACTCTTTAGACCTGGAACAGCTGAAGTGTACAGGATGAAGGTACTCTTCACATACCTTCTCAGGCTTGTTTCACAACCTTCCTCCTTCATCATTCAGTTTTTTCCAGGGCCGTGTGGCTGTGTTTCTGACAGCCCCTCAGCCTCCTTTCGCTGCTTCTGGTATGTGAGCATGGTGGTTGCTCATGCAAATCCATGAGATTCATGTTGAGTGGGTCCCAGCCAAAATTACTTCACATTAAAAAAACAGGAGACAGTTAATTAATATGAGAAATTACAGAGGACCCTATTTTATTACTACAGGTCATGCTGTTTACATTTGGTTTCATTTCAAGATTTTTTAAGCAAAAATGTTGATTTTGATGAAAATATCATTAACTTCTTAGCATTGAATAGTAGCATCTTTTTCAGGTAAGAATTATGAATGCGCTGCACGATGTCAACTCAGAAGGTAGATTTGTACAGAACAGACATACAGAAAAGACTGCTGTGCCTAAAACCTCCCAACCTCTTGTTCCCAACCTTTATTGTACTCACAGCACAAAAGCAGAGTTTCCTATTCTGTTCAAAGGCTACTTCCCCACACATTTTCACTTCTAAAGAAAAGTTTACTTTATCTTCACATATGGCAGACACTTTTTTATGTTCTAGTTTTTAAACATATTGTTTTACTATGAGTTCCAATGCTAAATGCCATCCTAAGAGCTACTGTGAAGAAAAAAACAAACCAACAAACCCATAATAAAGACCATTTGCAACAATCTATATTACATTCCTGATTCTCTTGCATCTTCCCCAAACCCTAACTTCTTGTCTACATATTTTTTTTGGTGGATTCTCTGCACCTAAACTTGTCGGCACTAAAGTGTTTAGTTGATTTAATTTTACTGCCAGAGCTCTACCTCTAAAAGTCTCACTGATTTTTACTATATTTGCAAAGAAGTGTTTTTTCCAGTCTTTCTTATTTCAATGAGCAATATATGCTAAAGTGTCAAGCCTTGGTATATGTACAACTCTGCTAGGGCTTTATTGGCCTCACTGCATCATAAAGTAGCTGGAAAATAAGCAAAGTAGTCGAGAAAGCAAAAGCTACCAGGGTAGACCAAATATGCCTTCTTTTTACTTTATATAGTTACTGGCAACTAATCCTAATCACCTTCTCCATTATATTTTCTGGATTTTCATCTTTTATGAGCAGGTGTATCCATTGTAAGTTGGGAAAACAATACAGATCTTGTTGCTCATTTTCACAGAATCATAGAAACATAGAATGGCTTATGGGACAGAAGGGACCTTAAATATCAGCTACTTCCAACCAGACTAAATGCTATGCACTAGACCAGGTTGCTCAAAGCCCCATCCAATTTGGCCTCGAACACTTCCAGGGCTGTGGCATCCACAATTTCTCCAGGCAATCTGTTGCAGCACTTCATAGCCCTCACAGTAAAGAATTTCTGCCTAATATCAATTTTAAACCTACTGTCTTCCAGTTTAAAGCCATTCTATCTTGTCCTATCCGTGCTCATCCTTGTCTAAAGTCCTTCTCCAGCTCTCTTGCTGGCCCCATTCAGTTGCTGGAGGGCTGCTATAATGTCTCTTCTGAACTTTCTCTTCTCCAAGGTGAGCAACCCCAACTGTCTCAGCTTGTTTGCATGGGTGTTCCAGCCCTCATCTTCATGCCCCTCCTCTGGACTCCATCTCAACATCCTTCTTATTTTTCACAACATCAGTTAAGTTCTCCACACTTCTAATAGTATTTGTTATTGGGATTCCAGAGACTGCAAGACTGGATTCATGTGGGAAAAGGGAAAAGGGTAGCTGGGCAGCCTCACAAAGCCATCTGCAGCATGGAGTCAGGGGCATTGCCAGTATCAGATCTGGTCGGTCAGTGCATGCCACAAGTGAGAGCCTATCCACTTCATTCCCCACTTAGCTATATATCTAGCATTTGATAGTTTTCTAGCTATTCTTATTGGCTTATCAAAAGTGGGTTTTAGAAGTTTTGATGCCTCATTTTCTTTCAAAGGCAGTTTCTTTGCCTTCAAAGTACAGAAATCATTAATTAAGCATATTGCCCTCTTAGACACCTTTATCATTAATTATGAATGAGAGCAGTCAAATATTCTATCCTCATAATAATGCCAAGATTAGATTAATATCAACTCTGAACTCCAGGATGCCCTCCAAAGTTCAGAAACAAAAGAGGAAGTAACAAACAAGAAGTTTTAATGGAAAGGAGAATCTTCTCTGTGAGTTGGCCTAAGGTAGATGACGACAGGTTTTTCAGAGCATCATCTGTCTCAAAATTTGCTCTCACACTGAATAAGCTGCACTAGTTCCTATGGGAGGAACTCTGAATATTCATTAAATGAGTATCTATTTTGTGACTTCCTGGCTTAATTTTTTGCTCCATAGGTTTTCTTTCGCCAGTAGACAAAAGATCTGGTCACAAATCTACAGAACTAGACTCAAGAATATGTAATCTTGTTCTTTTAATATATTGTAAAATGTGGCCTATCCAAATCAATAGACTTTCTATGGAAAACTCTGAACTTCAATGCCAAATCAAGCAATTTTCCACAGTTATTTACAAGTAAAATAAACAAACACTGAAAATTACAGAAGCAGATAATATTTCTTAACAGTAGGCTGTGTCTTTGCATGGAAGGCTTCTCTGTCCTATCTCAGCCTTATTATCTGCACCAGGTCTGCAATACCAAAGAAAGAGACATGGCAAGAGGGAGAGAGAAAATCCCTCTGCATACTTGATGTGCTAACTCTGATCTATGTAACATTGCCTGCATTAAGGACACTAGATGAACAGTCCTATTAGCTTCAGTTAGAAAGCCTAAAATGGTGGTTTTCAGGGTCAACTGACTCACCTTGGTCATATTAATAAACTATTTTAATAAATATGAATTATGTATATAACTCCCAGATAAAATATATATTACGATGCTACATGCAATAACCTTATCTCAGCTTTATAGTGACATGAGGTAATAACCATATGGTTATGAAAAATACATTTTAAACTTTGAAACTCCTGATTAGATTTAGCTGGTTTTTAATGGCATATTTTTTTATTATACAGATAATTTTTTTTTCACTAGGAATTACTTTTGGACCAAATTAAGACTGTGTGGTGACTTTAATCTCACACTTCTGATTTTAAATTTATTAGAATTCTTGTTCTTGTAAGGGTAAATTAAGTTTAATTTGGAAGCCTTGAATCCTTACAATGGAAGTAATTGCAAAATTCCTGTGAAGTTTTACTTCTTTAAATCATTGATAGATTTCCTGCTTTAGGAGTCTTATTCTCTCCCCACAGAATTAAAAAGTAACTGAGAATGCACGCTTGTATATTCTATCCCTAGATAGGTGAAAATGTAAATTATGTGAAATAAATATTTTTCATTATTACTGTTTGCTTGAATAGCAGACTGACAGATGCATCTGGACAGTGGAAAGTGGGTAGGTTGCTCTGACCCATGAACTGTGCTGCCGAACCAGGGAGCAGGAAAGTCAGTGTGATCCCTGACTTGTCAGGCTCCGTTTCCCCATTTAAAGCTGAAAGCACAAACATCCCAAGCCCTGGACTTGCTGGGCTCCCTTTGCACACTCATCGCTCCCTGCAGGGGTAACCAGGGAGTGGTGCAGGGCATCAGAGCCACACGGAGCCCGCACAGGGGGGTGGTTAATCCACCCCTCACCTGGGGGCCAGGCTGCCTTCTGCCAAACCCTCCAGTGATTGCTCATCCTGCTTCTGCTTCTGATAGCCCTGCTTGACCATTTGCTGAGACAGTGCTCACAATATGTTGTCTGTACAAGTACTGCAAACAAAATAATATTTAAGAAGCTAGCTTGATTACCATATAGGCAGAATTTGTATGAGATTTCAAACCATTTTAATTCTATAGACACAGAGAAAGACTCTACTGCTTTACTCTTGTCTATAGTGACACAGAAAGGATGAATACAGATGCTAAATTTTGTAGAGGACCCAGTGTCTAATTAATATAAGTTAATTAATGATACCCATTCTTTGCCCAAAAAATAAATATTGTAATTTTGTGAAGAATATGTAGTCTTGGTCAAAGAAAGCAAATATGTTCAATACCTGATTTTAATACAATAAAATTCCTTAACTCAGGAGCTATGACAAGGTTCTTCATAACTGCATGGAAGAAAATAAATTATTATACCAACAGTTAGCATACTGCCCTGCCCTGAAGAAATAAATCACTTTTTACACTGTATTTTACTTTACAGTATTAGAAGAGTTGAGAGGAATTTGATCAATGTAAAAAGGCAGCAGACACATTGCTTGTGACATTGGTGGAGTGTCACTCAGAATATTTGCTCAATATATATGATTTTTCATAATCTGTGTTTCATTATGCTTTATTAACATAAAAGTTTTACAAAATGTTCCAGTCCCTCTCAACTGTTGCCAAGTCAAAATTCTCTCACTTTTTGCAAGGTTCTGACATTAAAAAAAAAATATTTGGTGCTTATTCTTGTGACCTAAGTCATGTCATCATTTTCACCAGAGCACACAGTAAAGCTTAAGACACAAAAAAAAAGTCAAAACTATGTGGATGAAAGGAGCTATGAGCATATAAGGTAAACAAATGGGGGCAGGGGGAGAGGAATAACTAATCAAGCACAAAGAACATAACAAGAGGAGAGATGGTGAAGACTTCTTAAAATATGGTGCAAATATCCAGGGACTTTACACTCAAAAGGACAAAGAGTCAGTTTTTGTGATTGCTTAAAGAAAATAACTTTTAACCAGACTAGATTGTCCAGGCATCCTGAGTTTTACCTTCAGGTGCTGAGTATAGTCTATCAAGAGCTTCCTCTTTCCCATGACACTCCTTTTGGTTTCTTCCTGTATGCTGCAAATGTCCTTTTCTTCTGCAGTCATGGTCAAACTTCCAGAAATACAGAAATCTCATAAGGACAGTCACTGCACGTTCTAGTTGCTCCTCTACATCTTACATATCTGCACTGTGATCTCCCTCCTTGCCAGAAATGCATATTCCTATCACCCGGTCAATTTTTAAAACAATTTGACCAGTCAGTTTAAATGATGATTAACCTGCGTGGGAAAACTGAAATCATTGCCTAAGTTCCTTAAAAGTTTTTTTGTGAGGCATGTTTCCAGAAGCATAGGAGGAGTCCAGGATGTTTTATTAACAAGACCATTTTTACAGGCATTTTTCCATACCTTAAAAACCTGCAATAAGCAAATTTCCCCTTCACATTGACTCACTTCAGGTAGGTTATGTTGATTTATGTAATTGTACATACATGTCTACTAAATTTGTTCTTCGTTTAATTGATTCTGGTAATTTTCTTGGAGTTATTCAGGGACTTTTCAATGCTGAGTATAATGTGTGCATGTCAATTTAATCTTACTTTAGACATCAAAGACATTTGCTCACCTCTATTTCTGACTGCAGTTGATTGAATCTAAAATTAGTGGCTCAGTCTAATTTGATCTGTCTGATTTCTTTCATTTTATGTCCTTCAAATCCTCCTTTGAAAACTACTGACTAAAGTAGCATTAAGTAATTCACATTGTATTTTCTAACCATAAATGTGATATAGCCGCATAACAGAGCGAAATTTGAGTGTAAAAATGTTTTGGTCAATAAAATAGAAATGTTTTGAAAGACTAGCACAGAAAAGTTATCATTAGTCTCTTTTCAGGAAAAAAAAACCAAAACCACCTCTGAAATCAAATAGCAGCATTTTTTTACTCACTTGTTGTTCATCTCTTATCCACATCTAGTTCATATATATTCCAGCCAGCAACAACATATGCAGTCTGTCCCTTTATCATGGCAGACATCAAACACAGCATTTTAAGTAAGTGTTTAGACTACAAGCAATTATTTTTAGTCAGCTTCTTAAAAGCTCCTAAATTTCACTGAACACCACTGATAAGCCTTCCATATGTTTGGTGATGTTGTTGCCATGGCTTCTGGCATGATGACATTGGGATATGAAGACATCCAGAAATAACAGTTTTGGGGGTGATTTTCTGATAGCATCTCTAATTAATTGATGTTCCTGTTCGTGAGAGGAAGCTACTTGTACTGCAAGCACATGCTGAGTGGGATTCCACACAGGCTTGCCAATTCACCTGACTCATGACCCGTGTCTGCTCCAGTCTTGGCACCAAAAGATTTGTGACACACTGTGTGCTGATCTGTGCAAGAGATATCTCTGATAGATGAAATTATGCCACAGTTACAATGCTCATTTTGCATCACTGTGACCAAAAATAGGCTAAGAGCAGATTACATTCACTGACTGCAGTGTTTATAACACGAATCAACAATCTCAGAAAAGTCTGATATTATACCCCTGTGGTAATATTAATAATGGACAACATGCATGATTTAAGTAAATCATATATAAATTTTAAAAAGTAATAACTGTTAAAGCTCTGGTTATTAATGCTAGGATAAAAGAAAATAATACAGATCAAGTTTCCAACTTTGATATTTTATACAGGTAGGGTGGCAGTCAAGGGTGTGAAAAGTCATAAAATAACCTCATCATAGAGGAATCAAGATATATTGTAAAGCTAAACAAACCTAAGCCCAGTGAGAATTCTAATAATGATTTATGGACGAAATTGGCCTGGATATATTAGGATGAATGTACAATTTTTCATACTTTGTCCTATGAAGCTCAACTTCAAAGTATTTTTAAGTTAATGTATCTCTAACTGGGAAACAAAAAAATTATTTTCTTTCTTGAGATAAATCTGAGGGACTCCCAAACAAGACAGAAGAACTCTGAATCCATCTTCCAAAATTGCCTTTAAAGCACATTCCATCAAAATAAATACTCATGTTACAAAGGCTTTTTCCTTCTATATATTCTTTCCACTGTATTTCTAAATAGTTTTGACAGGGTGAGAGAATGTCTATCTTTTGTCTTCCCTCTAATTTTGATAAAAATTCCATAATAAACTATTGTGAAAAAACCTCATGTAGAATTTTGCATCAGATGATGTCTGAGGAGTAATGGCAAGATATGCTTGTAACAACATAGACAAGCTCTTCAAGTCCTAAATCATTCACTTAGCACAAAAAAAAATTGTCTTGCTTGACTACTGGATAATTGCATCTCACTTAGAAAAGGCACTTTAATGTATCAACAATGCCCGGGTTGACATCTGCCAAGGTAATTTTGATGCAGTCTTTTATAATTACTCATTTTCATGAAACACACATAGACTCAAAGTGTGCCTTACTTTCCTTAGAGAGAGCAATAATGGAAACCTAACAGCATCTTGAAATGCTTACATTGTCATGATAGAAGTTGTTCAGGAATTAATATAGGCATCAAGGGAAAGAGACAGGATACTACACCTGAATTTCAACCATGCTAGGAATCCCTGGACTTTTGTGCATATAGGCTGAACTGTGGATGCTATTTAGCTGTCTCCTAAATGTACAAATGATGTATTTCCCAGATAACAACATCCATCTTGAAAATGGAGTCTCAGAATAGATTTCTAGACATCTTAAGAAGACCAAATGATTGAAGAGATGAGTAATGACACCAAGAAAAAAACAGTCTTAAAGTTCAGTATATACTACTTCAGCAGAGAGCCCCAGATGCTTCTGAGACAGATAAGCAAGGGTAAAACTGACTTCTTCTGAATTTACTAAAACAGATCTGGAACTTGAATAAATACATGCAGAAGCCATGATTAAAATATTTGAGAACCACTGACTGCTGATCAAATTGATCTTTTTCACCTGTCAGCTAGTCACATACTTCTATTAGACCTTGATGATTTACTAGAGTTTACGTGAAAAACAAAAAAGTTAAAAATATGAGTATTTCTAAGGGAATGATCCTGAGAGGGAGACTACCTGAAAAAAATTCTATGATGAAAAAAATTCTATCCTATCAGGAACTAAAATTGGTTTTATATATCAACTCAACAAAGATGGAAGGAGAAGGAGTGAGGCAGAAAAGGTGGGTAAACAAATCACTCAGGAAAAGAAGTAATAGTCTGTGAAACAAAACTTTGATGATATAGATAATTATATCCAATCAGTTCAATGATTAGCAGTTGAAGAACTGAACATTGTTAGAAAACTGTGCATCCTTTTCCTATGAGTTGTATAAACCAACTCAGCTTTACAGTTTCCTGTATTAAATATAATTTTGAGCAATGCCAAAGTGCTAGAATGGGAAAAAATATATATATAATTAATGCAATATTGGAAGTTGTTGTCACCAAGAACACAGCTTTTGCTACTAAGCTAATGGTCAGCAGGAGTTATTCTATTTAATCAAAGCAGACAGATAGATTCATTTTAAAAAGTATCATTATAATTTGCTACTTTCAGTGGTACAGCCAAAACTTTAGAGACTAATGGTCATAGTACATTTTCATCTGGTTTGTGTTTTAAAAGGTGAACACATGAGGGGGATAAAAATACAGAAACTAAAATTCTCCCTTTGGTTTGCGCTGTCCCTATGACATAACAACATCCAGAAAATGCCAGCTCTCGCCCCTCCAGTCAGCTACTGAGCCCAAGGACAACACTCTACAAAAGGCAACATTTGTGCCACTGAATCTGAAGCCAAGGATCTGTTAAGATATGCCATTTCTTTTGCTTACCTGTGACTTAAGAACATCTATTTCTTCATATACTGAAGAAAACCGTGTAAAACAGAGCATAAACTAGATTACATTCCGTTTCTCTGCACAGAAGCATGTTTTATAAGAGTAATGGTCGATGACACTACAGACTGTGATAGTGAATATGAAGTATTTTTTCTCATGTCAGTACAACCATGAAGGAAAAATATTGTCATGCTTTTAAAACCTGTCCAGTTAGTGTGTGCATAAATTGTAATGGTTTACAGTTCGTGGGCATCCACAAACATATACAACCTGAATGTCATCTTCACAATATTATCCCCCAATTTAAAACACTTATTTTCTCTGAATCCCTCTTTATTTGATTTACCTCCTGCACATTTCTTCTTATGATTAGCTGTAACAAAAATAAATCTGCAGTAGTAAAGAAAACATTTTGCTACAGCACAGTGATTGTTTCTGACACCTTCTGTCTGAGGCAGATTGATGATCTCAAAGAAAGCAACCGAAGAAAGAGTTTATAGGATAGACCCTCCTCTAGCACACAATGAAGACACTTCACTTTTCAATGCTGAAAATGCTGATTTCATATAGGAACAGAAATCATCAACAGTATTAAGAATGCATACTTCATGTTATTTCTGGTGTCTAACTCTTGTCTATGTTCACTGAAAATAAATTCTAGTCAAAATATTACCAAATATAATCAAAATATCACTACATGCTTGCACTAATTATTATCCTATCATTTTGAAAATATTTGAACAGAAAAAAACATTATTGGCTCATTTAATTGATTACACACCGTGTGAGAGGAGGGAGTAGTATGTTTTCTGCAGAGCCACAGGCTAAAACATATTTAAACAAATCATCTGGCAAATGCTTAACTAATAATCATTTACACTCAGAGGCACTGGGATTGATTCCTCAATTTGTGGAAAAACGAAGTAGAGAATTACTTGGGCAATGCATTTGCAGTTACTCCATTGCCTCGTGCTATACAGCAGTGTTGCAAGCTGCTCTCCAGCTCCAGGAATTTAGTAATGGTGATTGTGTTAAAGCAAACAAAAAAAAAAAAAAAGTTTGAACATGTCTGGTTGAATCAGCATGACTGGCACTCAGAAGAAAATTTTGGACTCCAGCCTTGGGCACTGTGCCAAGTTCCAGCAACTCAAAGAAGGCCTCCTGCAGGTGAAGGTTTGGCTTTTGGCTTGTGCAGCAGCTTCAAGGTGGTGTTGCAGAGCTACAGTGGCACATCAGCTATACCTGACAGCTTCTCATGGAGGAAAATGTGCTTCCCATAAATTTCATTTGAACACTTTTCAAACACACACCCACTCGCACAAATCCAGATTACTCTCCCAGTTAATATGGAATATAGCCTGCACAGTAGTTTTTCAAGCATACAGCATTAATCCCACAGATTAGGAAGGGATAGGAAATTAAGAACAGATGTTTCATAGCCACGCTGTGCTAAGGATGACTGAATTAGTGCCAAGAGAACTAATATATCCACAGGATATCCAATACTGCCAAGCCTGGGTACTCAATTACCTTGTACATGACATTATGTTTCCAGATCCAAAACCATCTTATTCAGAGCTCTGGGATTTCTTCACAGCAGTGCATTGCACTTTATGGACATCTCTAGTGTCTCTTGAGATTACTATCTGTTTCCCTCATTCCACCATCTGTGCTGTGCATGGTCTTCTGCATCAGGATACATTTCAGCAAGCAAGATGAGTTGCACCATTATGAACTCAACTAACACCAAAAGGAACACCTTAGAAATAGTAGTTAACATCTTAAAAGTTGTTTTTAGTTCACTGCAACTAGGAGCACATAAAATCTAAAAAGTAATAGAACCAATTATCCTATTGTTTAAAGACGAGCATATATGTCCAAAAAAAGATAGATTAAATAACACGGGATAATTTCTTAAAGAGGCTTCATAGAAAATGAATTAAAATCTTCAACTAGCTTTAAATCAGACAGTGAGATGTCAAAACATGGCACAAAACTGACATCCTTCAGAGAAATTTTATTTTTCACAGGGTGTTAGAACTAGGATTGACATCATATTAAGATTATCCCTTCTTTAAAAAGGGAGAGAAAGGCGGGGAGCGGGGGAGGGGGAGGAAAATATTGCTGCTAGGAATATAATAGAGAGATAAAAAAATGATGTGTGAACAGTGATGCACACCAAAGAAAGCATAAGTGATGAAGATATAAATACTTTAAAAGGGTGAAATGGAAACAATACAGTTTTAGAGTCAAAACACTGAATCTACATCTCTAAAGTGACAGAGATTTACGCTTCTTTTAGAAAGCAACAAGTAATGATTGCCACTACGTGTTAGTCTAAGAAGTAACGCTGCAGACAGAAAATAAACAACAAACCATTGCCTAAGGTACATTCCTACACAGAGAAGGAAAAAAAGCCTCTGTGTCTCCCATATTTTGAGAAAAATTGGCCTGGTGATTTCTTACAATAACATTTTTCTGTAATTGTTTTCCAGAAAACATAAAATTATTTGTGCTTTTATTAATTTTTTATTGTGTTTGTTTCGCATTTTGTGAAACTGCACCCGTTAAAAAAAATACTGTCCAAATTCAATGTCTTGAATTTTCAGCAGAAGTTATTCTGAAATAATACTACAGAAAACCTTACAATCTAGAAATCAGTATATCTCATAGCAGCACATTTTCTGCAGGCCAGTTAACACAAAAAACTCAACAGAATACATCTCCTGGAGATAGTACAAAATAGATTCAACAGCAATATGAAGCAAAGTAGTTTTTCAGCAGCAATACTGAACACACATTGGAATTAATAACAGTGCTTGCATGAGAGACTCTTATATGATCTTCAGCTACTTAATACCAAAGAATGATATTGCATATCTACATATGTCTTTAATGCCCTTTGAAATACCACAGTCTTTCAAACACTGAGCTGTTGCTTCTTCAGATAACTATTTTTTTTTCATATTAGATGGGACTTCATACCAAACACAATATAAATTATCTTTTCACAGAATCAAACAAAATCACAGAATGTTTGGAGTTGTGAGGGACTTCTACAGGTCACCTAGTCCCATCTCCCTGCTAAGGTTCACCTTGAGCAGCTGCAGATGTTGAAAGTGATTAGAATAGCATTTCCCAACAAACAGAGGGGAGTTGATCAGTACCTCTCTCCTTGGCATCGAGATGCATTGCAATATAGGAGTTGACAAGTCTCAGTTAATTGTGAAGCAACTTTATTTAAGGTTACCACACCATTTATATCACTAAGTATCATCTGGCATAAATGTGTAATGCAAATATTAGAAGTAATTTTTTTTTGCTAAGTGTATGTATTTTTATTGGTTCTACTTACCACTCTTGGCTATTAGGATGAGGTGAAACCTACATTAGCTTAATTTTTTATGGACTAAAATTGTAGATGCTTCAAATTGCAAACTATTTTAATTAGAGAAACCTATTATAATTCTTCTAAAAAGAAAGGGCAAGCAGACTATAAACTAACTGAGCAAATAAAAGTATATAAAAGATAAAGTACTTGCAAGAAAAGGGTGATTTTGATTTCCTAAGTAAGACCTGGAGTACATTAATTGTGGTAATGAGATTGGAAGAACATGCATATGCACACATGTAATACCAGTGCTCACATCCAACTCTGCAAATAAATAACAGCACAGTGGTTCTTTTGATATGACACAGAAGATATGTTTGAAGACATAAAGGTAAAAGATAATCTGTGAAAGAAGGAAATATTGCTGTGCTTGTAATCAAAGTAAAAATAGAATTAAAATAAAACTTCCCTGAGACAACCTGATAGCTACAAAACACACTTGGTAGTCAGTAAGAATATATCAGGTATAAGGCAAGGTATGGGCATACATAACACAAAGCAAAGAATGTTTAGAGAAAAAGTTATTTTTATTGAGCACTTAAAACCTCAGGGAAAGAAAATAATAATTAGTGTATAGGAAACCATTAAAGACTGTATAAATTAATAAGATGGTTGTGGAAAATCAGTTAATAATATAAAGGTAACAATATAAATAAAAGATATATAATAAAAAGTTCTTCTACTTACACAGTTATGGAAAGGAAACAAAAGAAGGGAAGTAATGGGATATTCTGGAGTTGGAAACTGAAATGGTTAATATGACTGGGGAAAAAAAAGGAAAAAGAAAAAAAAGGTGAAAAGGGGACAGAAACCAAGTGGAGGAAGGAAAATATTAAAATCCTTCCCCATTGTGCACTGAACAGGTAATTAGACAATTAGAGCTATACAAAGCAGTGAGAGCTCCAGGCTCAGGGGAATTATGGTTTTTAGAGTTTTGCAGAAGGTAGTCAGAAAGATGGGAAATGTATTGGCCAAATTCAATAGCACACCAAGAGCAAGGAGTACCGAAGGACTGGAGAGCACATAGTGTCACCCTAGGGTTCAGGAATGGAATGAAGAGGGTGTGCAAAAATCTTAATACCTATAGGGGAGATGCCATAGACATGAGGGCACCTGAAAACCCAAAAGAGCTGCTCTTGTAAAACCAAAAACATACAAGTCAGTGAGTGGCAGCCAAAATGGGTTTATATACCAAAAATCACAGCTGGATTCAGATACAAAGGTAAATAGTAAATATGATGCCTCTGTATTAAATAAAAAAAAAAGGTAATGTGCCTCAGAAGAGATTAAATTACAGATATATTTTAAACAGTGATTTCAGTCTCTGCAGGATCCTTTCTGCTTGCAATATTACTTTTCAATACAAAAAAGAGAATTTCCACACATGGATTTCTCTCAGTTATGCATTTTCACATATGTAAGTTCATCATTAGATTTTTTGTGGTAAAGCTAGATTAGCAATCACAGAAATTTAATTCAGTTCATGTCCCAAGTATGGGTCATAAACAAACCAACTGGGGCCAAGTTTAGCTGTAGCAATGTGATCTCCATGTGGTTTTTCCTTTGTTCCCCTGCTCTGTATGTTATTGGCTGTTTTTGAAATATGCACCCTACCTTACCGGAAATCTATTGGTGTGTTTCCCTTGCCTGTCTTGCCTTCAGACCTCCCGGGATAGGCTCCGGGGGAGCCAATTCTGCCCCCTTTTCTTCCCTTATAAGCCAATGCCTGCATCAGCTCATGGTCTCCATCTCTGAGCTGTCAGCCTCTCTGCTCTGCCCCCGTTTTTCTTCCCCTCTTCCGTTCCCTTCAACACTCCCTGAAGACCTAATAAACTTCCCTGGCAGACTGAAGATGGGGTCCAGTATGTTCCTTTGCCTCACCTCCTGTTTCCTGCTGGATTTCTGTGGCCGGAGCCTCATGCCACACTAAGCGCACCCCGGGGTCGCCCAGCTGGACTTTTCATGGAGATACGCACCCCAGGGACCTCGTTTTGTGAGGCTGCTGCCTCCTGCCGCCCTCCCGCAGAGAGAAACATCACTTAGCTGTGCCGTTGTAAGTATACACTAAGCACACTTTAGTTTCTTTTTTTATATATAAAAGTATTTGCTACTGAAAAGTACAGAATTCTGAAAACATTAGAGTTTGTGAGCAACTTCATTCATTTAGATGTCAAGAAAACAATTATATAAGTTTACTGAATAGAAATTAGATCAAGTGGTTACTTAAATGTCTGCCTAACTTAGCACTTTATTGAAACAGAGTGAAATTTTCTGTGTTTAATTTCTATCATTATAAACCAAAAAAATAATTCCATTTTTTCCTTTCTGTTTTTGTCTGATGCGTAAGTCCAGTCTGTAAGGCTGTGGGCTGTGCCCTTGGCTTTGGATTGCAATTTTCTAGAAAGAGCCATTGGGGGCACCTGGATCATGGGCCCCTCATCTAATTCAGGTCCTGTTGATTTTGCCCCAGTGTCGGCAGGAGTTTCTAAACTTTACAGATATATGCATATAACATTGCACATCCACAGACCAAATGGAGATTATCAACTCGAATACCAGAGGAAACTGGATTCAGGGCACTGAAACCAAGTGATCCTTCCAAAAAGTACAATTTGTTTGGAAGGAGAAAGATCAGGGCCCTGATACAAAACTGCTTCTTAGTTTGTTGAAATTAAGTAAGATTGAGATTGAAGAAATGTGACACTCAGTCATTGCTTTTGTATGCATTGCAAATTTAAGTGTGGGCTCTTGTGTGATTTAAAAGCTGTGTAAAATTAATGTCAATACTGTTGAGAAAATACTAAGAAGCAGAACAAATTAATTAATTTTTAATAGTTTTAGTTTATGGACTGGTAAATTGTTTCAGTTTATTACACAAAGTATATGGTGATGATGAGACTGGAAGCAGAATATTATCCCAGAGACTCAAGTAAAATCAGTCACAAAGCAGAACACACACCAACAAAAAGAGTTTAAAGGTCATTATGGGCAGTACTTTAAAAGACTGAAAGTGCCTATTTAAGAATACACCCCACTTCTGTTTAGTTTATATAGATACATATTACAGGATTGAGTTATGCATAAATGACAAGTCACTGGTGGACAGAACAATTTATAGAATAAATACACCTTTGCATAAAATTTAACTACACCTGATAGCATTTGCTCAAGAGTTAACTGCTTACAGCCCAGTTAAAAAGAACTTATTGTAGAACTGTCAGTGACAGTCATCTACTGTCATATCAACTGACATCGCAGGACTTTTTACAAGCCTGTGCAATAATCAGGAAGATAGATACATAGTTACAAAAAGAAGTTACATTTTCCTTCCACAGCTTCAACAGAGAAAAGGTATCTCCTGAGTTTAGGAGAAAGAAATTGATGAAGTCTCTTTAAGAATACCCTTCCTCTTCTAACTCTTCAGGAGAGCTTGTCCTTTGCATTGCCTTGGGAGGAGGGTGAAAGAGAGGTCTCTATTTGATTACGTAAACAGAAGGCTTCATTGGGAGCTTCTAGCCTTTAACAACCCCTGAGGTGGCACCTCACCCTTTTTCCCTGGGTGGCACCTTTTGTGCAAGCAGCTGTGCCTGTCTACTCCTCCTCCACTGGAGCTTAACAGCATTTGTTTGCATATCTTGATACCCTCAGGGTTCAGTTCTCTCTTTGGGATAAGGAGAGGATTTTTTCATTTCAAACTTAGAACAGCCTGAATAGAGCAGGCAGTTTTTAGTCTCCTTTTAGAAATTTATACATCTATGAGGCTTTAAGAGATTTGGGTCACCAGAATTTAAGAGATTCCTGGTGCTCACATTTTTCCCTGTTCCTCAATCCACATAAAGTAAGGGCACTGGAGATACACCTATACACTTATATATGTCACTTGTGCAGCCTCTTTTCAGGTTTAGGCACAGCCACAGTTCAGTTCAGTTCACCCACAAAAGTTGTCCACACAACCATGAGAGCTAAAAACTGTACTTGTGAATGAAAATTTGAAACAGGAGTGTTATTTCAAAATTGCATATTGCAATATGCATATTGCAATATGCACAGGAACTTATAAGCTCTGGACACATATCACAGCATCCTTGAACTGTAGGAGGCTTCTGACTTTGAGCAAATTTGTGGAAAAAGGAAAATATTATGGTTACAGAAACAGCAATAAAAAAGTCAAGTTATTCCTCCCCTGAGGGAAGCAATACAAATAAATGACTTGTCACTTGTAAGTAAAGAATTTGTGCGCAGATACTAAACAGAATGATACATACCAATAAAAATAAATGAAAAAAGTAATGGCCAAGATATGAAACCTTGAGGGAAAATCCCAGTAAAGATACAGAAATTTTAAGCCATTTGTCAATAAAAGGAGAAATTTAGAAAAGAGTGGCCAAACACACAAAATCATGCAGCTCTCTCTATGTTACCTTTTTGTTGTGGATATGTGCATGCAGTCATACAGTGTTAGTTCCTGCATGACTAATCATATCAGTCCTACATCACTTACTGACTGAACAAGTTCTACTGCAAATGAGAGAATATCACTGCTTGAAAATATAAATTGCTTTCAACACTTGATGCTCGCAACACTTGGGATGCAACTGATATTTGAGCTCCATTCTTCCCTAAATATATGCTATTTTTGGTTGCACACAAAAACTTTTCATCAATAAACCAAATAGCAGAAACTTATACTTTTGTACTCGTGTCTCTTATGGCAAGTTGACTAATTCTACTCCTTAGGAAGAATGAATTTCTGAGAGAAATAAGTCTTGTTTGAAGATGTTACTTGCACGCACATGCCTTAAGTGTGATGGCAAAAATTATAGACATCTTAACTAATAACAGAATAATTAGGTCAAATCAAAGCACAGAAAAAAAATCACTGTTACAGAAAATGTCTTAATAATCATTAATACTTGCACTCTGGAACTATAGTTACTCTATCTATAGTAAATAAGGAATTAAAGTCTTCTCTGACTACTTCCATAGTTACTGTATATCATTCACAGACTGACAGAAAGGGTCAGGTTGGAAGGGATCACAGTGGGTCATGTGGTCCAACCTCCCTGCTCAAGCAGGGTCATCCTAGAGCACATGGCACAGAATTGTGTCCAGATGGTTCTTGAGTATCACCAGTGAGGGAGATTCCACAACCATGGATACTTTTGGTTTATCTTTGTTAGCCTCAAACTAATTTTCCTCAATTCCCAGACCCACATTTCTTTAACAATCTTCTGGCAAGATGTTTACAGAATCCTGGCATTATAAACTCTGAGACTATCTCAGTTAATTATACCATGGTGTTAATAATGCCGAGATTGTGGGTTTGATCCTTGCATGGGCTATTCACTTAAGAGTTGGATTTGATGGTTCTTGTGGGCTCCTTCCAACTCAGAATATTCTATGATCAGCTTGTGTCTAACTTCCTCTCTCACCATCTCATTCCTGCACAATGCACCCTACAATGCACCTCATTTTCATGATCTCTGCTGCTATCTGGTTTTCCTGTTACCATACACTCAATCATTAGGTTGGATCCCTAAATAATTCATTCTCCAGAACATAAGAAGTCAGGATTGTTACCAAAATAATTTTAACAAATAATCTGATGTAAAAAAAAAAACCAAGCCTAGACATTAGGCCATTAGAAAAATGGCTGTTCCAGTTAAACTGAGCAAGCCTCAAAATTCCAAGCAAATCAAGGAAAGTTTGGACAAAGTCTGACAAACCCATCTGTAAAGGCTTGCAAAGTCATTACAAAGACTGACACCTATTACTGGTAATAACCAAATTATACTTACATAGTACAATACTCTGAGCACTAAAATCCCAGGAGAAAGCACAAATTTCTTGAAAACTTGACAAAACCTTTCAAAATGTGTGGAGTATGGTTCACAGTGCTGGACAAAGCCAAAATATTTTATCTTGTTCTCCACTTTCACTTGGTAAAGATGGATCAGTTTCTCAGGTTCAGTACCCTCTGCTTACCTAATTCCCTCTCTTTGTGCCATGTACCCTCTCACCAGCTGTTTGCACAGCACACGCTAATTTAAAAACAAACAGCTGAATGGAACATGCTCCAAAGACTTTATCTGGTATTTTTAATATGCCTCACTTGGAAACCTATCAATACTTTTTTCAAAACATACATTTTAACATTGCAAAATACAGGATTTTAAAAAGTCAAGTTAACTGAAGGGACCAGATGTTTGCATTGGTGCCCAAGAGTGCCATATCATTTCAGTATTATGTTATTATTGCCTACAATCTATTTCAGGCACTTATATACTACTGAGGAATTCCCTGATGGTTACAGCAGTCAACATGAAGGTTTGATAACATAACCAAGTGCAGCTACTTTTCTGATCTACCACTGAAATATGTAGCACTGTTATTTCATTTTGTTGCAATAGTTCTGAATGAACAAGCCTAATATAAAAGGAGATCAAATTAACTGAGATTGCAGTTGACATCATCATTACACATGGGTTCTCATTGTCAGTAAAGATGATAAAATCTATGATGGGTTTCTTTGAATTATAATTAGTCTTATTTTGAGTTTTCCCTCATTACATGTTTTATTTAACCATACAAATATAAATGTCAGTTTTCAGTGAGGAAGCTTATGGCAAGGTCATTAGCTTATTGCACTAATATAAGCCTTCAGAAAATGATTAAAACCCTAAGCAAGAAAACATCACATTGAGCAAATTGCTTGCTACATAAAGATTTCTCTAAGTAAAACCTCAGATTGCCAAAGCAGATACAACAGCAGAAATATGCATTCTCAAATTCAAGTTCATCAGATATATTTACTTGCTATTAGTTTAAATGTGACTAGAAATTTTTTATTTAAAATTCTATCTAGAAATAAATCAATTTTTAGATGCTGTAATAATTGCTTTTTTATAAAGTAAAGTCACAGTATCTAAGAGACTGACTGAAAGGAAACTGCAGTTTCCTTAAGGGAGTCCATGGTAATTTAGTTTAATTATCTTATTCCAACTGGTGATAATATCCAAAGGGAAACTATTTCTAAATTTACTTTTTATTAAAACTTAATTCAAGCACAGCTAGCCAAATGTATATATACTACAAAAGTATTTTAGCTTCAGTGCCATTGCCTGACTCATTACCTCTCACTTCAATGAGGAGACAGTCCTGTTATTCTAAAATACCAGAAAACAGACAAACACAAAGTACTCTGACTGTAAAAAAGGAAATTAGCTAAAAGAGATCAAAGTGAATTGGCCATTATATGAGGGATACTTTTTCCTACTTTCTGTAATATGTAGATAGTTCTGTGCTCCAGTGGTGAGGAAACTTGCGCAGGGATTCTCTGTTATGTCTTTCTAACCATTTCCAGTGCCATATTCAGTAGCAGGGGCAGTTCCCTATCAGTTATCCCCACTTGAATCCTGCTGGTGCACAACTGGTACCCAGCAGTGATTCTTTAAGAGACACGAATACATACATTTGAAGGGAGAAAAATCCTTCTGAGGGCTATGGGCACTTAATGTAGGGCAAGAATGTATTGCTTTGTATAGCACTGTACTGATTTTCCACTGCCACTCTTTAACTTGACCTAAATCACCATGAGTTACACACACCAGCCACTTGAGAGCAGATGTTCAGTTTGGCAAAAACTGAATTAAAAATTAAAATTGAATTGAATTAAAAACATAAGTGAGGCCGTTAGGAGTTCTTGGCAGCAAAACTATTCAAAGCCCTTACATCTTAACTACATTGTGCTTAATTGGGAAATGCCCACTTGGCATAGCTGCTGCAGAGAGTTATTTCCTCACCTTCTAGAATAAATAGCTGTTTTCTTTCTACCTTCAAGGTGACATCTCCCATGCTGCAAAGCAATTCAAAGATAAGAGATATTTTTAGCTCTCCTTGTAGCTCTTAATACAGCTATGGCCATTACACAGCACATTAGTTTTTGCAGGCATGTTCTTAGCAATAAAATAGATTCCTTGCCTATCACACTCCATGATTTTATTCTTCCAGCACATCCCTTCTTTCTTGTACTTCAAATAACTGATTTTGTACTGACTTTTTAGAACATTTTCTCTGACTTTTATTCCATTACTATTTTAAATTCTCCTCCAAATACCTTTTCCAATACCATTTCTGCTGTTTTAAAATTTTTTTAAAGTTTTGATGTTGAGGTTCAATATTTTGAAGCTAAAATTTCGTTTTTGCCACAAAAGTAATGCTGGAAAATGGAAAAATAATTAATGTATTGGCACATTCAACAGTTGGCAGCTAGAATAAACTGGTGTTCTGACTTCTTAGAGCTGGAGGCTGTTCAATCCATCTAGTTAAATTGCCATTCAGTCTGAGTCTTGCTTGGGTGAGGTATCTTTTTCAGAAGAGGTGTACCATCTGGTTCTGCTGCACAGCAAAACAAATAATCCATTGATCTTGTTCAAGGGGTGAACTGTTATCACTACTAAAAATATTTTTTCTAATTTTATGTATATTTTTACTCATCTTTCAGCCTTGTTTTTGCTATCTGTTTAAATGTTTTCTCTTGCAGCCTTTCCTGTGCAACAGAAACCTCAGTGTCTTTACAGGTAATTTTATCAATAAAATGCATATGTTTGTAAAATTTAGAATGAGATTTGTTTGATAAGTCCTGATTTCCATAAAATCATGTCCCTTCTTGCTTACTTCCTTCTTACATTTAAAAATCAAATCTTATATTGCTTTTTGGATATGTTGCCTGTTAGACCAGGCAGTCCAGTTTTCCACCTGCCTTCTTACAATAGCACATTTCTCGAACTTTTGCATCCTACACTATAGCCAGTATTCAATTAATATTAACAATTATCACCAGTAAGCCACAGATACACCTGCCACAGTATTTTAGGCCTCTGGACTATGTGGACTGGAGATGATAAAAGGTTGGCCTGTAGTTAATTTTATTCTTTACAGTTAATAATGGACCAGAAAGCACTTTATATGAGTGTATTATCCCTATTCTTCCAAGTAGAGAATATTTATTCAGCACTTCTGCATTTTCTACATCACTGATAACAATTTTACCATCTTCACCTATTAAATTACTCACATCAAAGCTGAGATTAATTTTGTATGTAGTATGCTATAAAACTTAATTCATATTAATATCAGAAATACCAGATATGGATTTTATTTTGATATCTTTTGGTGTGGCTTTTTCCTTATGAGTCTTTCCATGTATAACAGTTGTTGTCTTATTTAATTTTACATTAAAATTGTCTAGGGTTTTCTTTATTTCTAATTGCTGTCATTATTGGTCCCTGAAACAAGCATAAAAACAGACATTTAAGAAAAGCTATCCTCTTTTTCACTGTAGTTGTATAGATGTTCATATATATAAACTTTTTTAAGGAATTATCCATTTTAGTTCCTATTCTCTCTGTCTCCTTTTTTTTTTTTTTTTGCCAGTCACAGTCAGTCACACTCTTCTAATTTTAAATCAATTTGCTATTTAGACATACATATTTATGTATATACATATGTACACTGATTGGCACTTTCCCTTGCTCATTTGCACTGTAAGAAATCAGGTCATAAAAATTAGTCTCTAGGCAATCACTAAAATCCAGGTGATTTATTTACCTCCAGAATTATCTCATGTTGAGTGCAATACCTTCTGCATATCAAAGTTTTTAATCAGATTCCTAATAATGAATCAATGCAGAACCATTATACATAAAGTATAAAGGTCTAAATTTGCACACAGACTTTGCTCTTTAGATGTTTTCATTTAATCTGTATTTTTTCCTTTTTTAGCTTTATATACCTTTTTCTGCATTAGTTAAAGTCCCCCTTTTTTTTTTTTGTCTGTTTTGCCAGTACTCAGCTAGCTTTATAATTTGCATTCTTGATCCTTTTTTAATTATTTCTACAGCCTTGTTAATAATTGAATTTAGTTAAACTTGCATTTGGAGAGAATCTTATTTAATGTAAACTCTGTTTCAGTTATTTATACATATTAATAAATTTGCTCTCAGTTTGTGTCGTTGAAATATTATTACCACCATTTCAAGTTCATCTTCTTCTAACCAGCTATTTCTGACAGAGATGGCTGTGAAACAAAATCATATGGTCAAAGTCACAGATTACAGAATTTCAAAATGCAGATCCTGTGCTATAGTGCAAAACCTGGTTTACTACAAACACACACACACACACACACATGCAAAATCTAATTAAAGCTTTGCTCATAAAAATATTGCTGTAAAAAAAGAGAGAGCTAGAACCTTCCTCTCCTGTGGAAGCAAGGGATTAAGAAAGAGGGCTTCCAAGTTGTGGAATTGAAGAATTCTGTAATTGAAGCGTGTGGCTTATTCCAGCGTCAGTGGGTCAGTTCCCTGGATCAGCTGCAATAGCCTAATACATGGTACTGTACAAATAATGCCATGGAGGATTATTTCATGGCCAAAGGGACTCGGATGCTCTCTGTAGGGATTCCCCTATAAAGGCTTATCATCTGGGTAAAAGAAACAATGGGGTTTTTTGTTGTTTTTTTTCATTATGTCTCAGAATCACAGAATACACTGAATTGGAAGGGACCCACAAGGATCACCGTGTCAAATTCCTGACCCAGAACAGGACATCCCCAGGAGTCACACCACGTGCCTAAGAGTATTGTCAGAATGCTTTTTGAGCTCTATCAGGCTGTGAACACTTCCCTGGAGAGTCTGTTCAAGTGCCCAAACACCCTATGGGTAAGGAACCTTTTCCTGATATCCAACCTAAACCTCCCCCAACACAGCTTCAGGCCATTCCCTTGGGTCCTGTCGCTGGTCACCATGGGGATGATATCAGTGCCTGTCCCTCCTCTTCCCCTCATATACAAGTTGTAGACTGCAGTGAGGTCTCCCCTCTGTCTCCTCCAGGCTGAACAGACCAAATGACCTCAGACACACCTCATACAGCTTCCTCTCAAGGCCCTTCACCATCTTCATAACCCTCCTTTGGACACTGTATATTAGTTTAATATCTTTCTTACATTATGGCACACAGGACTCAAGGTGAGGCTGCCCCAGTGCAGAGCAGAGTGGGAAAATCCCTTCCCTTGCCTGGCTGTCAATGCTGTGCCTCAGGCACCCCAGGACATGCTTGGCCCTCCTGGCTGCCACGGCACAATGACTCAGATTCAGCTTTCTGTCAACCAAGACTCCCAGGTCCCTTTCCATGTCACTGCTTTCCAGCATCTTTACATTCCCCAGTCTGTACCTTCAGGGCTTCCTCATCCCAGGGGCAGGTGCCCCATCCCTTGCTAGACTTCATAAGGTTACTGGTTACCCACCCCTCTAACTTATCAAGGTCTCTCTGCAGGGTCTCCCTGCCTTGGAGGGAGTCAACAGCTCCTCCCAGTTTTGTATCATCTGTGAATGAGTCCTGCATGCAATATATTTAGCACTTCAGTGTCTTACTTGGAGCCTGCAGGAAAGAAATCATTTATGTCACTATAGTACTGAATCAGAAAAGTAGCTTGGAGTTCTTAGTCTTGTGTGAATTTCCAACCACAGTGTGACAGTCAGAAGGACTCTCACAGGTATGAAGACTTTGCTATAGCAAAACCACACTCATTGACAGGCACAATTTTTCTTTCCTGATGTGATCCTTTCCTGAACCAACTAATAATTGTAGGTATTTCCAAGGAAAGGTCAATTTTGACAAATGATTCCTCAAAAAACACTGAACATCTGCCCTGTCTTCTTGCATCTTTATTTACAAATTATCTTCTAGTAAAAAACATAATCTGACTGCAATCGGTGTAAATCTGACTTTTATCAACCACTTTTTCACCCAGTTTGCCAAGTTTTTATCTCTATTAAATGTGTATTATGGTTTTCACCAGATGAGACTCTTGCATGCTATTTTTAATGAGATATGGGCAACTAATTAGACCTGCATTTGAAGAAAATCAGGAATTAATAGCCTTCCAAAGCTTGTGTATGCTCCCCAAAGTACTTGCCTAAACACGGAGCAAGTACTTTGGCTCTTGTTCTCCAAGTAGTTCAGTCATAAATCTGTTACATCATCATGGAAAATCCCATGAAAAAGTGATCAACAGAGAAGCACTAATTCCATTTTTGCAACCTCTAAATACTCTCTTTGATATCCAGAGTAAGAAAGTGTCAGACAAGACTGGATGTAAATTCATCACTGACCTGGGACATCCAGTGCTGAGTTCTTAGATCATAGGACCAGCATTGCTGCTCTGTTACCTAGTGAGTATATCTGCAAGGGATTGAGGGTATGGTGTACCAGAAAAAAGGGTGGAAAAACAAGCAGCAGTTAATACTCCCATCCAAAAGAGTGCTTCATAGCAACTTTAAGGTGAAGACAATCTGCTAGGATTTTGAACTCTTCCTGTTTATAGGGAATCTTGGTCAAAAAAGAGAAAGATCAAGAGCCAGGGAGGACCCCATAGTAACCAAGATGGATTGCCAAAGACGAACTTCTGCCTGTCCCAGGCTGTAGAAGGAGAAAGACAGGAATACATAAGCTCTCCTCCTGGTGCTGTGCATCCAGTCTCTTTCTCAAAGAATTCAACCAGAAATTATTTTATTCAACTGCCTAGCAGTCAGGCTTACTGCTCTGTATAGCTTAGGGATAAAGGAAGAACAACACAGGGGTCATAGCTTGTTGCTCATGCTTTGGCTCCAATTGATACGTGTATCACGTATTCATTGGAGCCAAAGCTAGAAATACATATATCATGTATTAATTGGAGCCAAAGCTAGAAATGCTGAGCCATAACATCATTTGCTTGTTTGTTTGCTATGTCTGTCTCCTGTTTTGGCCCTATGAATGTTCAACCATTTATTCACAGAATGTGTCCTGAAAAGAAAATCAAAATATTTCCTCATACTAAAATATGGGTTTCTGGTTAATTCACTGTGTTATTTCTTTAGACTCATGATGGAAGCAAAATCAGGTCTCTCCCATCTTCGACCAGAATACTAATTGCTGTAGTACAGGATAGGGAAGAAGGAAACTTCTTTATCAAAAGACAGGAAGAAAAAAAATCATTTCCTACACTTGCACTTTTTCATTTTCCACTGTGGTAAATATGCTCCATGTGTGCCCACACAACGGGAGCATAAACATGAAATGGACACAAAAATTTCTACAGATTCCCAACAGGGTTTAGGCTTCAGCTCCAAGCTGACAAAATGTATATTCTTGCAGGTGTGCCCAGAAGCATACATCTACATGCCCTGGAGGACTCTTGACAGAAATCAAAACATCAGGAAATTTTTGGTATCAAGGGTCTTAATACTGAATGTAGATTCCTAGAATAATACAGAGGGAAGCAAAGATGGTGTTGTTTTACGAAGGATATCTTTGGAATTTCATGTTAAACTAGCTAAATTGAGATGACTTCTGAGAGTCCTGCTACTACCAATACTCAGAGATGATGTATCTTTCCACCTCTAAATAAATGTTTCCCCTAGAAACCATGAGCCAACATCACAACCTTTCATTTGTTTTAACAAGCTCCTCTGTACTGTGCTGTACTTGTTGGTCTTAACCAGGTGCTTTCAAAACATTTCAAACAAAAGGAATTACAATAAAGACACAATAAATGATGGAACAATACTTTGTCTCCTTATAACTATTTCTGAAACACGAAAAACTTAAGATTGAAGAGAGTAAATTCGGAAAATAAATATTATGCTATAAATCCTTAGATGAATCTGAGTCAATACCTTACTGTCATAAACCACGTGTAAGGTTCATTGTCATTATATGAAATAAATAATAGGAAGAATTTTCTTTTCCAAGATCTGTTTGGAATCCTGTCTATCTCCTCACACTCTATTAAGTAATAAAGATAATATATTCATTGCACTTACAAAGCAAAATCAGAAAAATTTATTTGAATTTCATAGAAATTAACACTACTTCCCCTTTACTTCAGATTTTTCTTATATTCTTCAACTCATATCAATAATAATAAAGAACAAAAATGTACCAGCTAGGATCCTCACATATTTCAGCTACAACCTGGGTTTTTTATTTTGAAAGAAACTATCACCTTCAAAGTACATATTTTTAAAAACCTCGATGTAATCAATATCACTTACTGCTGTAAAAATTTGACCATTTTATAAATCCAGTTTCTTTCACATTTGTTAATTCATTGCTTTTATCTCAACTTCAAAATAAAAAAGAATTAAATAATTTCTCTGTGTAAAAAGATCCCATTTTATCTTCAAGCACTCAGTGTTAACAGTAGTCACCCTGAACAAGGAATGAGGAATTTACATAAACACACAAAAGCAATTGCAAGTTTTGGGGCTTTTTTTTTGAAACAGGAAAGACTTTCATTCATTGTCAGTCTCATAATTCATGATCCAGTCTCTGGATTTTTTGTGGTTGATAGGATTTTTCACCTCAGTGAATTGACCAAGAGATTTTGTTTCTGCCATATATCTTTGAATTAGCTGTATGATGACTGAGTGCTGTTTATATAAAAGATGCTAGAATAATATGTAGCCAGCTCTTTGACTGTTTGCATATGCATATGTATGTCACTTCTGTCATACTGATTCCAAAATATATAACTATTCCCTTACGCATCTTTTATAATGCAATTAATTCTAATTATTCTTTCCTGATAAATGGTAATAACATCAAGCACAGTTTATAGTCTTTCTATGGCTGTAGTGCTCAGCCATGTTTTGATCACATGTAGCACCAACATATATACTACTACTCCATCCCATGTCTCAGCTATGTGCTCATCCTAACCTGGCACATGCAGGAGCCTTGAGGTCTAAAATATTCTCAAGACATTCTTTCTGCAAATAATAATTGTAAAAAGACTGACCTGCAATCTCATCTTATCGGATCATGACAACTCCAGAATGTCTTTTCTACCCACTCATGTTCAAGTGAAAACCCTACCAAGCATGTGAAGGAAGTTACAAGAGCCGGAGCCCATCACCAGGACAAGTGTACACCAGATGATCTGAGAGCACATAAAAAGAGCAGGGCAGACCAGAGATCCACCTTGCCCCTTTTCCAGTGATGCCAACATCCTGCAGCTCCTTGCCAGCCTCCTCCTCAGAGACTGCCCCCACCACCCTAAACAAGCAGGGTTAGCAGACTCCAGCCAGCATACCTACCTCTAAACCAAACATCAGGAATCTCTTCATGCTCCATCCCTTCTATTTTCTTGCCTTTGCCCCACCACACCTTTGCTGAAGAGAAGAGGGCAAGGAACCCCAGCAAGCTGTCCTGTGCTCAGAGTAGATTCCACTGCACACTGTGGAAGGTGGAAGCTCTTGCTGGAGCAATGAATATGGCCATGCATGGTTCACAAGGTCCTTTAGAAGGTAGCTGTGGTGCATATGTGTTGAATATGCCACAGACCTCCTGTAGAATTCACCAAAAGCCTTTGCTGAGGTCTGACTGTGCTTTGTCATCCATCATTTTAATGGCATCCCCAAGGAATAACCAGTAGTAACTAAAGTTTTCTGTTATTTTCCCTGAATGCCTGTCTGATCTTTGTCAATGTATCACAGCCAGAATAACACTGAGTGTTCTTTCAGCAGCCAATAGGTGCAACAAAAATAATTGGTACCAGCACATGAAAATAAATGTCATAGAAAATATTTTGCATGCCAATACAAGTGCATTGTTAGACTCAGAAGTGCTAACTGAAGCTTGGGACCAATCAGTCAATTCATTAAAACCAAGGGATATGCCAAAATTTCCTCAAAAGGAGCAGATTAAAAAATACAATTTTTTATAAGGAAATAATGATCTTTAATAGCCTAAAGCAGTGATCTAAAAAAACAAAAGTTTGAGTAAGACTGAAGTTTTCTGCTTAAACAAAGCAGATAAACGGAATTGCAGAAAGACGTTAAAAAAAACCAACCCAGGAAACATCATCTTCTGTATAGGGTGGATTGAAGTTTAAAATAACAAAACAGCAGCTAAAATGTAGCTTTTTTCTCCTATACATTCAGGGAAGTAGAAATCAGTAAGCAATTTTAGCATATATATATATATATATATAAGATTATATAAAAATTTCAACTGGTTCAGGTCTCTGAGTTCCTATATACTGGAAAAGTTTTGGTCCACAATGTGAATCAATGAGACACCAACACACATTTAAAGTTCACCAGCTCAATTGAGCCCGAAAGGATAATATATCTAAAACACAGATTCTCAGCCTACTAACATTTCTCACCCTTTTTTTTTTTATTAGTTCAATTAGTACAAATAATAGGCTGACATGTTAAACTATGTGATCAGATAACTCTTCTCTCCTTTTTTGAGACAATACCAGTGTTAACCAAAATCTACACAATCTTACTGCAATCATCGTTACAAGAGCTCTCTGACAGGCTGTCATATTAAAGTATCCCTCATGAACAGCCAACCACCTATTCTTTAATAAATATTTGACAATTTCTTGCAAATATGACTCCTACAGTATTTAATACAAAGGATTTACAAAGGTTTTGTATCTCTTCTGTCAAAACAGCAGTGGAATGAAATTATCTCACATTTTCACAGAGAGTACAAGAAATGTGTCCCTTGTCAAAATTCCTTTGCTAATCATTGTATACTGCATGCCATACTAGTGGATGCGTAGGTCTTGAATAATATTTTAGTGAGTCTATACTGTGTTTAGATATTGAAAAATAACACAGAACAAGTCACATTCACTGAACTCCTGTACTCTTTGCTGTTCAGTCTTATTGTAAATATTGTTACTAAATTTGTCATTTAAGTGCATGCAGCTGCTGAATTGATATTGAGCAGATTTATAGAAATTTAATATTGACATCATGAGAGCAAGATAGTTAAAAATTCTAATTTATGTATGAAAGCCTATACCACCTGGATTTTATTTCTGATTTTTTTTACCAACTACATGAACATAAGCATTGGATCCATTCAGAATTATAAACAAATGTGAAGTGTAGAGATTTTTTTAATTTAAACTATATAACATTATTAATATTGTCAATGCTATGAATTAATTCCTATTTCCAGGCTCATATAGTTGAATTTTGATAATTCTTTATAAATGAATTGATAACTGGTGTAAATTTCTGATTAGTTTGAATTTCATCAGTATAAATACATAGTGATATATAAAACCAGATTAAGTTATAATGGCCTTGTTTGGTATTATATTAGAAATGTATAATATATTAGAAACTTTTATTATATGGAGAAAGGTACCTGCCTTATTTTCAGGGGAAGGGAAGTAATTATTTAAATATTCTTTTTAAACAAACATGAATAACAAAAAACACCTCCTCTGCTGCAATTGGTAACCAGAGTGTCAGAAATACTTCTAATTACAGTCTTATAAAAAGGATATTTTGAATTAGAAACTTGACAAGAGTTATTACCTAGCTACATAAAAGGGTTGTTTAGGGTTTTTTTAAAATTTAAATTTAAAAATACACCTGGATAAAAGGATGGATGAACAAGCAAATATTTCATTTTTTCTGAAATTTTCATCATTTAAAGAAATTCTCTATGTCTTCTTCATCTTTAATCTTAAGACAAATCCCCAGGTTTTAAAGTCTGTTTTCCTGACTCCTTAGCTTACTGGAGTATCAGTTTGATCAATAGAAGAATCAATTTGAATCTAAAGCACTTGTTTCATCTCTGCCTTTTCTTTGAATCTAAATAAGTATTTTGTTAATTATCTCAGGGATAGGTACCATTTGTCTCTATTAGTGTTGTCTTTTTTTTATTTTTTTAACCTTCCACAGAACATCTCTGCTTTTTCCTCTTCTCACTTGTAAGCTTGGGAAAACGCTTCCCAGCAAACCATTCTGTACACGTTTCCCACAATGTACCTTTGCCATGAAACACCCAAGATGCTGACATTTGGCATGGAGAGAAGTTGTAAGCTGTGATCATTTTGCTCCCTGCCCTAAGTAATATTCTTTGTAGCTGGAAACCTCTTATTTTAGCAGCACAGGGGGCGCATAATCTCTGTGACACCCATTCATTACCTCTCTTGATCACCCTTTCATGAACTAATTGGTCCATTTGTATTTGTTATTCAATATTGTATTTCTTTGGAAGTTCAGGCTTGACTGGAATTCAGAGTGAAAACTGTGTAGAGACTAAGTTCATAGCCCAATGACAATACAGATTAAAGGTTTGAGTTATTTGCTTTTCTTTTCTTTTTCTTTCTCTTTTCTTGTTTTTCTTTATTTTTTCCCCATTAAATGGACTATAAACCAACACAGGTGATTCACTACACTGCACCAGACACACATGGCATTTCCATCTCAGTAGGGTTTCTGCTCCCACATTCATGAAATGCCAAAGTAATATTCAGTATCCCGGCCTAACATGTTCCTTCTCAGGTCTCAGGGAAAACCAAGAGAGATGCAGAGCCAGATTCAGGCTCCTTACACAGAGGAACTGTTGACATTACTTTCTGAACTTTCCCCCATGTCTGATCTCATCTGGGCGAAGGCAGGCTGGCAAAAAGGGCTGCCCAGAGCAGCTGAGTGTCAGACAGAGCACAGAGAGATCCAGAGGAAATTACATACAATTTTTTGGGGTTAAAAATTTTAGGAAAGGCTGCAGTAAATGCAGGTGAATGACAAACACCTTCCTTTGCATGAAGAAGGATTAAAATTATCTGTAATGCACAAATTATATGTTGTAATTGTGGAGCCAGAGTTACCTGCACTGGGACAAGTTTAGACTCTGCTTTCCAAAGGTTAAGCATGTGTGCCACCCCCAGCACACATGAAGCTACAGAAAATGATCTGCCTTTGTGCAAATGGATTTTGGACTTATGTTTCTTTTTAATCATAGGAACAGCAATTGATGACATACAGTATTAAGTGCTGCTTTCTCTCCTTCTTTCTTGGCTCCTGTATAATAACTTCAGCTTGCAGCACAGCAGTGTATGGATCAGCATTAAATTAAAAGGTTCAGCCAGAATAATTTCTAGAGTCAAATGTTATATCTATGAAAATAAAAAGTTGGCAGTGGAAGTGCTGACATAATTATAGTAAAGTAAGCAAATAATTCTATACTTAGAAGTATGCAAACTGATGCTTTTAAAACTATTTCCCTCCCTCTGGGAGACCAAGGTGGCAGGGGTTCATATTAAATACAGAAATTGGGACTTTGGAGGCTCAGCTATCATTATTTTTGTACAGAAACCTGAGTTTCTCTTACTTTAGTTTCATATTTACAGCACCACAGGGTATGTAGTGACACTCAAACCCAAAACAAATATATATGTATTTTTTAATCCCAAGCTGAATGGAAAAACAGCATGTATACAGAGTAATAAGGTGTAGCTCAAGTCTAGTGTGAAAACGAACAAATCACAGGAAAGCATTTTTTTAGAGCTTAGTTTCTGATGTGTTTGTGTTTTCTGATGAAAGCTGACAGGTAGAAGAGTTTGCTTTTTAAGAGACTGATGGAGCCCCATGAAGACAGGTGACAGAAGCAAACGAAAACAACAGAAACATCAGATCTGCCTGCCCTACTTTAAAGAAATTTTGTCATATGGCATGATTGCTTTGATTTTTTTTTTCCAGTTTATGAGACAGTGATGGAGAAAAGAGGTCCCATGTTCATTTCATAGTTCAAATTTTGTGGGACTTTGGTTGCACTTCTTAATTGACGGGGAAAAAAATAATGATCTGTTTTGTGAGTGTGGAGGGACATACTCTGCAGACACATACAGGCATGGTTGTGAGTCTAAACTCTTGGCACTAAGAAAGCAGAAAAGATTTTAATGTAGGCCTAACTAATAATAGGAAATGAAGAAGCTGCCTTTTGTTCTGACAACCTCATAAGATGCTTCAGTAATAACTGTTCTTTAGAAAGGCTTCACTTTCATCCCACAGAGACTTTGACACAAGGCAGAAAGATGCTATTCCTGAAAGCTCTATGTGACTTACTTGAAAATAGATAGAGGGGAGAACAAAGCTTTCTCCTTTAAACTCATAGAGGAATGTTAAGTAGCTTATTACAGATACACAGAACAGAGGGAGAAGAGTTCCTGAAAAGCCCTCTTTACCTGGCCCCAAAGGTCCAGACCCACAGCTTAAGAATTCTTTATTCCTTCCATAAATCACAAAATACTGGTTTAACATATCAAGAGAATATTGTTTTAATTTTAAAGAAGTGAGAAGAATGGTGAAGCATTTTCTTGAGATGCCTCTGAGCCATCCTTAGGCTTTCCTTTGTAGCATAAAAGACATATATATGGTTATAAAATGTTGAAGTTCTCAACTTTTTGTGCAATAGCAAGGGTTCCAAAAGTGAAACTTAAACATATACAACCATTTGACATTACAAGGACCAATAGTTTTGAACATAAGCAAGGAATTTTATTTGTGAGTATTAATTTGAACAATACAAATATGTCCTCAGGACAACAGATCATTTAGACAGGTACCTGGTAAAGCAAACAGGAAAATTACAAAAAGATTTATTAGTCAATCACCTGTATCAATATCAATCCCTATTTTTCTAAGATTATGTGTTCTGCCATCTCAGAGTTCCTACAGGAATTACATAATACTTCAAAGTAAGGAGAGATTTTGGAGAGGAAAGGAAAGATGAGGAAAGGAAAACAAGTAACTCATTAAAGAGGGCATTCAAGAAGACATAAATCAGCCCACAAATACAAATGTGATGTGTAGAGTTAGGGCAAGACTTGCTTTAATCCAAATACCAGGAGATTTATAGGTAGTATTATTACTCTTAGCTTCAGATGGTTTAGATATAAAGCATTAGACCTATACTGGGAAGGACAGAAGTCCTCAGTGTCAGACACTATTCAGACACAAATGCAATAGCACTTATTAAATTTTGTTCATGTCTTACTACTGTTCAATAGACTGTCATGTGTTCTTCTCCACAATTATTTAGTAATCCTTTAATTTAAAATCCTTTTACATGTCTATTCAGATCATGTCATCCAAAGTACTCTAAGTCCCACCAAAATTTTATTTTTAAACTAATTCATTGTGCACTAGTTGCCCACGAAATTTTCATGGGTGGGGTGATACACTTCACTTGTAATACAGAAGTAGCAATATGCTCATTGATATAAACCAGTGATTTAACAAAATTTGGTAGTAAATAGGACAGTGGTTTAACAAAATCCGATGGTAAGGTACACTTCATTACTGCATAGAGAACATGGTTCAGACAAAACTGTCAGGGAGACCTCCCACTGAGTCATGAGGTTCAGAAAAGACCTCTTTGTGTTCTAAATTCCTTCTCAGAAGAGAGTCTTGTGCTGCTGGATTCAGACTTAACCCCAAGCTTGGTCAATTGCTTGTGTTTAAAGGACTATATGTGTACAATCAATCCTTTATATCACCTAGCTAAGATTTTACAGTTAAGCATGCTATCAATCACTTACTGAGAATCTATTGTAGCAAGGAACCTCTCAGCATTGAGAAGCAACCTTGAGAAGCATCTCTGCTCAAGGGGAGATCCTGGTGTGCACCTGCGGCCATGCTGGACAGCTCAGCGGGCCTTTGGCCCTATGCTATATATATGGAGCAAGATAATTAACTTACAGGCATATTTGCATACCAGCTGTGTTTTGGGATGGTGCCCAGCTGTGTTTTGGGATGGTGCATGCCCAGCTAGCCCTTAAATGTTAAAGACTTATGGCCCTTAGCTGTTGAGCAAGATTCAAGGCCCTTGACTGTGGCATTGTTATCTGTAAGCCAGATGCAGCTACCACAACCACCATTGGTGGGTATTAAGCAGATAAAGGGGAGTGGGGAATCACATCACACCAGTATTACTGAATTCTCAAGCAGCAACATCTGATTCTCCTCCAGGACCCCCAACCCCCAATATATCTTGTGTGGCTTGTACTATCGAGCATTTATTTGCAAGAAAACACTGAATAAAATGGGAGGGTAGTCTGCTTGATCGGTGAAATACTTTTCCTAAGAATATACATTGAGTTTTAAATTCTTTTTTAGGGAATAAAAGGGTTCAGCCTTGCTCCCTTATGCCATGTATATGTAAAGTGCCAGTGCCTCCTGTGCAAAATGAATCTACAGAACCTACACTGCGGTGTCTGAACACATTCCAAGACAAACCAAGTCATCGTAGCTGCTGAATTACAAGCAGCTTGTGTTCAGAGACCCTATGGTTGGTATGCTAAATGGATTAATTATTCACATTGATTATATTGATCCACAGGGCCTCCCTGATCTCTCTCTCTGAAACAAAAAGACTAAATATACTCTTACTGAATTTGAACTTTAGAAGGATATAATTTATATCATTATCCTATTTTTTTAGTTCTTTTCAAAGAGCATTTTGAAAAGAAGGTGTTCAAATTTTCTTTAACATGAAAATATCTTTTCTTAAAACATGAAATAATCTGACAAAAAAAACTTTGGCTTTTCAGATCCAGGTTGCATTGCATACTTGCAGTCTATATCCTAACAGGTTTGTCACTGATAGCTCGCCTCTTACCCAGCTTCTCTTCTAAAATCCCTCTACCACCCACACACAAAACTTTTACAAACATGTTACATGGCTCTTGAGCCCAGGATGTCTCAATTTCTCATACAGAGCATGCCAAGCTTTTAAGGCAGTTTTTAATCCATTTATTTTATAGTGAAAGTATAGCTAAGAATAAAATATTAAATGCATTTTCCTCTCCTGTGTCATCTCACAACTGCCCAGGCTTCTATTTTCTTTCTGTAGTGCTTATTCTCTGAGCTCCAATGCCCTGGAGGCCACCTGTGTGTTCATAGAGAGCTGGTTAATCATTCCATTCAGCCAGCTCAATTTGGATGGTCCTCGCCTCGCACGCATAAAGATGTGCCTCAGCGCACCGTTACTTTGCGAAGGATCAGAGCCGTGTTGCCATGTGAGTTCAGCAAATGCAGCTGTGGGAAACGCACTCTTCAGCAGCAGCAGCAGCATGAAAGGATATTGAAAAGCCTGGCAGAGGCAAGGTTTAAAGGTACAGCCTCACGGTGGTTTAAAGACCTCAGGATACCTGTGCATTGGTAAGCTCTGACATATTTCGTCTTCGTCTCTCTTCGGTAAGGAGTTCAGACACATGCTAGCCCCAGACTTCAACCCACAGCTAATTGCTGTGCATGGGAGGCCCTCTCAAAGGGTTAGCTGGAAGTTTCCCACAACAGGCTGAATGTATGTCAGCATCAAATGGGATACACATTAAAAAAAAAAAAAGTATAGAGAAAAGGCGCTTAACCCTGGAAAGAGACTACTCTTCTGAAAAAAACCTAGCACCTGGGAAAGTAGCCTTAAAGCCACATTCTGAGAGTCTAAAGAGTAAACAACAGGGTCAGAGAGAAAATTCTAGCAAAATCAAACCAAAAACTGAAACTGCAGCTTGGTAAGCAGCCAATCCCACTAAATAGTTTCCATAAGGTAAACAGGGGGAAACATTATATGCTGGACAAATAAGAAACTCAAGGCAACCAGTAAGAACAAGCTCTAATCAGCCCAATCTACAGCTTTACTTCTCACCATTCATCAGCAAGCTGTGTATTCAGCCATCAGTCTGAGACTCTCTGCATGGATAGGCAACATTCCTCCCTAGATTACAAAATTTTACCCTTTTTCTGCTGCAGGTTAGTTCCAGATGATTTGGTCCTGATGTTATCCCACTCTCTAAAATAATGCTACTAACAGGTCTCTGGTTTTAGCATATTCCCTCCATTCCTCCAGTGACACTGTGCTACTGCTTTCTACCTAACGAAATCTGAAATTCCTTCTGAAGTGCATGCAGACCAGCAGTCTCACTAGCAGCAACTCAGAAAAAGCCAATGCTTAAAAATTAAATAGTGATATAATAATTAGAGCAAACATTTATCCTGTCTAGCAAAGCATACTATGAATTTTTAAAAAGGACAACAAATACTTTGTTCTGCCTTCTGCCAGAAAGAGGCCCTTTGGCTTCTTCGAAAAAACATACAGAATGGAAAGGAAACTAAAGACCAATAATCACAACTAATCTTTAAAGAAACAATAGTAAACTAATGAATGTATATAACAAAAGAGGTCACAGCATTGAATTTTCTCAGGCATTTCTGGAAAAAAAGAAAACATCCATGCAAAACACCTCTCATTTCCATTGCACACTGAGGACTAGCTGCGGAGAGGATGAGGACACCTCATGATGGCTTGTTCAAGGACAGAGGATCCTCTGTGTTTCAATGCCATAAATGGAAAAAATAAATCTCATTCTAACAGTTCTGTGAAGTCAAGCATTGTTGTACCTACACTCACATAGTCATATAGGCAGTGACTTCTTTGAGCCTGTCAAGACTCCAGGCTATGACCACTCTGCCGAACTCCAGCTTCTTCCACCAGGAAATTCAAAGCCAGCATATTGGCAGCTCTGTCAGTCTACATTTGGACTTGGACTTCCCTGGGGAGCTTGTTCCCATGCCCACCCACCCTCTGGTTGAGGAACCTTTAGTAATATCCAACACAGTTTTAACTGAGTGGCTGAAGCTCTAATAATGTCATTATACCAGCTTTAAGTTCTGAGATTTTCCTCTTCCTTTAGAGCCATCTCAGCACAAAGATGGATAGTGGATCACAGAATCAGAGAATCCTCAAGATAGGAAGGAGACCTTCAAGATCATCTATTCCAGCTGTCAATCCAGCACCACCATAATCATCCCTAAACCACTCAAACTAACTCTTGAGTAACAGTACTTTGAGCTTGGACAGACACATCATCATTACTGCAGTATTTCTGACAATGGTTTGACTACCATGATGACCATGAGTCTGTCAAAGACAAATCGCTTTCTGCCTTCATTCATATCCATTTTGACATAATTATTTTATATTAATTTGATATTAATCCTATTTTTAATTTGGAACCCTGTTCTGTAATCAGGTTCCCCAAATTATATACAGACTAAAGCTTCATTTATTGAAAATAGACCAAATTTTACATTCATTAGAATACAAATCTAGCAATTATTCCATGAATCGAATTCCTTTAACAGCACTGCATCTATTAGGAGGGTCATGTTATGCCACTTAGAAGTAAGCTGCAAAGCTAGGGAAATCCCATACTTAAAATTTTGGTAATTGTAAATATGTTTTCAATGTTTCATTCTTCTCTGCCTGGCAGTTTGCTGAGGTCAAGGAAAATATTCTATGTGAAGTAAATATCAGCTTCTCACAGGAGGAAAGAAAAGGACAGTTACTTCAGTTGTCAGATGATCCCCACTCAACCTGAACATTATCCTTGGAGCATCTTTCCCATAATAGTTCACATTGTATTTTTCCTCTCGCAGTGAATGATAACTAAGAACACAACATGAGGACAAAGTACATTGAAAATTCCAAAAGGAAGATCCTTCTTTGACATCAATCACTGTTTACCAGGGGAAAGTATTTCTGTTTCTTGGATCTAATCTATTACAAAATGAATGTATTACTTTGAACATTTGATCTGAAAAATGAATGCAGTAGACAGAGCTAGCAGATACTATGTAATCTGTACTCTGCTTTCAAGCACACAGGTGATTGCAGATCACCATTTAGATAAATCAGAGAAAGACTGAGCTGTTCAAGAGAAAAATGCTTATTATTTACTTGGAGTAAGGCTAGTTCTGCGACTGAACCCTCTGGAACAGCACACTGGTACCCCATCTGCCTCTCAGCTCTGCTATTTGCAATTTTTGTGTTTTAACACTCTGGTAACTTGTTTTGGTACCCCTTTCCACACAAAACAAACCTTGCTTCGACTTAGCAGAAATGAAGTCTAAAGTGAAAATGCACTATGTACTTTTGGATATAACATCAAACACCTAGGCACACAGTCTGCAAAATGTCAATGTAGCAACTGCGTGAAAGACCACAATGTTATTGTGATGTATAGGGGTCAGCAAGGCGATTGACTGGCTGTTATTGGAGGTCTCAATTAGGCAACTAAAATACTATGAAATAATCACTGAATTCATGTCTCAAAATGTCACTAAGAGCAGGAGATTTTTGCTCTGCAGCTTTATTTTCAGTTGCGTTTCTAGAGATCTTTTCTTGGTATATATTCTTTGTTCTTTGCTACTTAACATCATTATCAGTCTCCTGGAAGGCAGGGACCTGGATATGATGATATTCTGGAGGCACAAAAATTTTATTTCAACTTTTAGCTCATTTCAACAAGGCCAAAAGTAAAGTCAGACATGGTAACAGCAAAAATCCTCCATGCTACTATAGTCTGTTCTGTCAGATAGTGACTCTAAAAGATTAAAGAGCTACAGCGACTAATAGGCTGCATGTGAGCTTTTAATATGATGCTCCATCCAATAGAATAGCACAACCCTTTAGATGTAAAAGTAGGTGAATACCAAATAAGAGCACACCTACCTAACACAAGTATGATTGCTGTCATGTCTAGTCTTATATCCTCAGATCAAGAAAAATGTTGAAAAGAAGTTACCAAAGGAGAAGAGAATCACTGGAGGATGAAAAATATGTACAGACCAAAAGTCTCCAAGCGCTAAGTGTATTTATCTCAAAGAGAAGCAAAGAGGTGAGTTGATCACAACCTGTATGTGGATACACAGAGAACAGAGCACCTCACTCTAGCAGATGTAGGTTAACACACTTCAATGGCTAGAAGCTGAAACCAGACAATTTCATCTTAGAAAGCGGATAACATCTGAAAGTAATTAATGATTAGGTTTCTAAGAATTGTGGAAAGGCTTTTATTCAATATGGGTCGTCGTTTTTTTCAAAAGGTGTCCTCCAGTTCAAATGCAGCCATCTAGGTTTCAACAGGAATGAATACTGCCAGGTCCTACAGTTTCATTATGAAAGAGGTTAGATTAGATAATCACAGTAGGTTTTGGAAGCCTTTAAACATATTAGACCTACCATGAAGAGCTTAAGATTATTTATGACAGGATATCATAGGCAGCTTGGAATAGGATGAAAAATGCAGAAACTTTTCTTTAGGAAAGAGAAATTACTTCAGTGATCTACAGAAATAGTTTGTGTCAGAATTAGCCCTCAGAAACTATATAGGGCAGAAAACCGTCATCATTAAGAGCACACGTCTATGAAATATTCCTGGAAGGGGATTATTCTTATTAAAATAGTTATCTACTGGACTCCCACAATGAGGTTCAACATCTTAATGTGCAGCCAGTGTATCACCATGGTCTCTGCTGCTGAAAAATGCTGGTGTGCACAGTAACGGCAATAGGTGACCAACCATGACACAGGAGTTGCTCTCACCCACCTTAGCACTGGAATCTGCGCAGGTGGCTCTAACCCACCAACGTCCTCTGCTTCCTAATATATCTCAGCCTTTCAGCATAATAGCAGACATTAATCACTTGAGGACAGCTATGAAATTTATGACATTTAGAATACAAGAACTGGATCCTGGAATATAGAGTCAGGACCATAGCATTTGCAACCCACTCCTCTCAAATTCAATTCGTACAGAGCTCAAATAAGGACAAGCATATTGCCACATCCCAATACTCCACATCAGTCTCTTCTGAATTCCAGCTCAGGACAGCACAGTGTAAGCGATACCAAACTAAATAGTATCAAAAGCATAAATCCATGCAAAGGCATCAATTAAGAAATACAAGGAATGGTAGATATGAATTCCTACAGAACCCCAAAAATTTGAGTCCCCACAGGACTAAATACAAGCTCCTTAAAATCTTCCATTCTGATGGAGAATTTTTTATCAAATAGCTTTCTTATGAAGTAATGAAACCTCTTCTCTTTTTCTTCCTCAGCTCTTCTTCCTCCCTTCCTTAGAATATTGACAATTTCCATATATGTCTTTAAATTATTCAAAACTACTTATTTCCCTCTGGAAGCTGGAAATTTAGCATTTTATTTGTGGCGTGACTTGAAATGTTCTCATCTTTTTATTAAACAAATGCAAAATAATGTGTAAACTGTCTTATGGGAGCTGCAGTGTCTGTGTCCATTCCCTCTTATTATCCAGACTCTGCCAAAGGCTGTAAGCAAGCAAAGAGGAAAGTAGAGGAAAAAAATGAATTGACCAGCACTCTCCGTATCATTTAACATAATCTACCTTAGGGCACATTTAACACAGTCTCATGTTGAGAGTTTCTATATATGTATCATTCTTACATATTTGGCCTTTCACAGAAAGTAGATAAAAGCCCTGACAATTTAGCTTGAATTTTTGGTCTACGTTACCTTTTGGTGGCACTTCCAATAACAGTTAGTGAGAAGAACCTTGCTCACAAATGTTATGAATAATGTAAGCAAAAGCTCATTCTTATTTCTTACCTTGTCTGTTTTGGGATTAGAAGTATTTTCCATTACTGTTAGCAGCTACTGTTTACAGAGAGATTTGCCTGCATTCAGCTCAAGTTAAACAAGTTCTAATTTTTTTTGTCTGCTTAGTCTGTGGTCGATCTACTTCAAAGGCACTTTGCTAAACTAGAAATAAAGCTATAAACCCTTTCTTGCATGCCCATGTCCTCTAGATAGATATCTAACCTTAAGTTAAGCACCACAGGCATGCAATTTAAGCATGTAATAGAGATCTGAACAACTGAATAAGTTTCAATCTTTTTTCATTTCCTTTTTGCATACTCATCTTCCTGAATGAAATGTCCACTCTCAAGTATGGAAGAAAGAAAGACAATGCATGAAGGAAAATCCAAAACTGAAATTTAGGAGATTGAGGAGATGCTTAGGCTTTGCAAAACTGAAAACACATGCTAAAATCTTTGCATCCATCTTCAGTTACACACACACACACACACACAGAGATTCTATAATACCATGAATCTTTTTCTTAGTAGCTATAGCTACTTACATGGGTTTTATTCCCCAGCTCATTCTTGGAAACTGATTCCCACCAGGACATTAACAGCGTAATCTGTAAACCCTTTTGTGAACTGGATTTTAGAAACCTCCTATTGTTTTTCCTGCAAGAGTATCTTTAACCTAGACCACTTACTGCATTCTGTTCTCGGCACAATCCAATGAACACATTTTGGCACAGCTTAGGATAAAGAGTGGGGAAAGGATAAAAAGCCTAGAGGTAAAGGAGATAAAGTTCTATTTAAGCTGCCACTGCTACTGGGAAAAAAATAAAATTGTTTTTAAAAATGATACCTGGAACAACCATTTAGTCCTAAAACCCTTTTCCCACTCATCTGTTCTGACAATTTTTTTCCTTTCTCTTCTGAGACATGCAGGAAAAGTAGTATTTTATTCCCTTTTATGAACTCAAAAATCTCAAAGAATCAGAGAGCAGGGACTGCCAGATCATAGCATAAAATTTGCAATGATAATATTTTGTACTAGCAACATTTAGGAAAACTGCAGATTATGATCAGTTTTATTTAAGGACAGACCAGATTCGGAGGCACTGATAACTGTGAAAAATGAGTTGTGCTTCTTGAGAATTACTTTTCTTATTCAGAAGAAGAGAATTCCTGGTACACTATGTTTGCCACTTTTTATACTCATTTAGTAGCTATCAGAGGTGGGGCAGATGCAAAATCAGTTGTTGCTCCTCCCAAACTCTTTACATGTGAATACATGACCAGAGTGAGATTGGAACTTTGCCCACAGAAATATTTTTTGCATTCTTTCTTCTCTGTGTTCACAGGGCAGCCAGAAGGAACCTAGATTTTATTCTCCATGACTTAATTGCAATCAGTACTAAGAAATGGTACAGGTATTCCCACAGGCTCTTCTGCCATTGAAAAGAAATTAATTTTATGAGCTCTAGTACAAAACTCTACTGTATACTCTAGATTTAAATAGCATTCCTAAAAAATGTACAGACTAAAACCACTTTGTCAGTAAGTAGGAATGTAGTGTTAATTAAAATGCATTTGGAGGTCTTTAAATGCAAATTAAATAACAAGATTTCTGCAGAATCACCATTTCTCGTTCCATCTAACAGTAGCCAGGATGATGCAAACACTATGCCATGAATGTTTAAGATTAAATTTAAAATATGCTGACAGCTAACACTGCAAAGTTTGGATTTTGACCAAATGACTTGGTAGAGCTTACTACAGTGTTCTTTCTTTCTATAATTCCTAGAGCAACCATGCCTGGTTTTGTTATATGATAAGCAGATAGCAATCATTTGTTTCAAGATGTTTTTTAACTCAGGAAGCAGGTGTTGCATACATTTGCAATAAATTTAGTATTTCTGTTGACAGGAATGTTACCTGTCAAAAAGAAGGTTTTTTTAACGTCTGTCATTTTTTGTTAAAATTTAACCTCATGCTGTTACATGAAGATAATTGTCCACCTGATCCTTTTCCTTAATTCTTCTTACAATCTATTTCCAAAAGAATCAAAAGACTTTATAGACATGTCGTGGAATAAGATACTTTGAATGCCATATTTCTGGCTCAGACTTCACGCAGGTCAAACAGGGAAGAGTGAGCAGCTCATGTTGCTATCAGATGGGATATCAGATAGGCGCTACTGTGCCTTCAGTAAGGAGCACAGAGCACTCAGATCCCTTCCCAAGGGCCAAACAGCGCTGGCTCAGAAACACTGCTGCCACATCTGAAACTAATTGGTATGTGCTGGATCTCTCTCACGACAGGGAGAGAAAGAAATGGTGAGTCAAGGAGACAGAACAAACCTGTCATTATTTGGGATGAAGGTAAAGCATGGCACCTTGGTGATGCAAGCAGTGTCACCGCCCAGGCGTATGGCTCTGCAGATAAAAGGTCCTCACAGTTGTCCATATGGAGACACACCTATTCATTAAAACTAAACAAAAATATCTTTTGGAGCAAGACCACAGATTTTTCAAAGGGACCAATTAAGGAGAAAATAATGTTTTTACATGATAGGAAAAAGTGATTTGTCATGACTTTTACATTCTTATTCAAGCAGTTCTGCAATGCAGAAGCTAGACACTTCTTATTGAAAATACTCACTTGTAGGTTGGTAGTTTGAGTTAATCTTTTTTTATTCCCTATCTCTTCTTAAAAGGCAGAAGAAAATGCTTGCATTGTAACTTTCTATGCTTTTTTTTTTTTACTAGACTTCTAAGATGGCAGTTATGCATCTTCTTTTAGAGTGCTTTCATTAAAAATTGCTGCACACATACATTTTCAGAAAACGAAAAATACAATTTGATTCATGTACTTCTGCAACACCTAGAATAATTTTGTGGATTCATTTGCCTTTTTTTCCATAACTCAGCAGGAGGATATCTCAGCATTGTCAAACTGTGAAACTGTGTATAGCCTTTCATTAGATCTATTGAGTCCATACACACTGTAATTCCTGGTTACAAATTTGAAATATCTTCTGAAATAAAGTAGCTCACTTCTTTCAATAACTAGAGTGTATTTGATTAAAAATAAATTAATTTCATTCCTTCAAAGCTTTCTTTGGAAGTTAATTTGTTGTAAAGCATTATATAACAGTAAAGATATTTCAAAATAAGAAATTATCTTGACCATCACTAATATTCAGTTAATGCTCCTGGGATTGTGCTAGTGAGTGGTATGCTAAATCATTTTGCACTGTTTCAGGATAACTGGCCACCTGGTCTTTTTCTCTCTTGCAGGAAATATGTTTGCTCTTCACTGTTTTGTTCTGAATAGAAATTTACAAAGTCATCATCCAGGTTGAAAAATAAATGCTTTGTGTTGTACATCTAAGGAAACATAAACAAATTCAAGCGACATTTCCAATTAAGTAAAGGTGACTTTTTAGATGATTGCGCAATGATGGAAGAGAAATCTATAGAGATGAGAAAGAGAAAAAAGAAGATGATATTTGAAGAAATTTCATTAACATATTTAGGAAAACAAGTTTAACTTATTTTCATAGAAAAGCTGAATACCAGTAAAACCAAGTGTTCCATTATATTTTTGCACCTACTTTGATGTGCTGAGTCTTCTAACATTTTGCAGCTTCGAACTAGGTTAACTGCTTTAAATTCCTTAAATGCTACTGAGTATCTCTATTATGTTTTCATATAATTAACATAAACTTGATATATGTTAGTAATTAAAAAAAATTAAAAACCCAACAAAACGAAACACAACAAAAAAAGCCACAACAGACAATCCTAAGCAGCACTAAAACTGCTGATTTGCAGTTTGCTCCTAAGGATACACAAGCTTATTCTTATATCCCCCTGAAGGAACAAGTTTAGGGTTATTCAATATATCCACCATTTAGAATCTGTAAAAGGAAACCATTAGCAATTAATGTTAATGTCTAAATGGAGTTAGATGTATTGTATCGTTTCATAAGTGATAGGCAAAAAAACTTTACTCCTTAGGGAAAAGAAACTCGTATTATTCAAATAATTAATTTCAATCCTTCATGCTCCTGCTAATACAGGTTTAAAAACTTAGCTGTTATTTTGACATCCATTTGAAATACCATGTTCTTCAGGCCTGTCTACAAGATGAGAGATTCATATTCTAGACTCAGAATGTTACATAAATTATTTCCTTGAATTATTTGTACTGATAGAAGGACCTCAGAATATCTGTTTTCCAGCCTTCCTTCTTCTTGATCTAAAATCTAACTTTAATCCTTTTATATGAGTTCAACTTAACATTTCTGAGAGTACGTAATGTTAGATGGACTCAGTACACTGTCTGGGCCATTTACAAACTTATGTTCTTTTGTACATTAGTGTGGTCAATTTTGATTCAGATCTAAACATATTTGTAAGCTTCAATATGGTCTTTCTGTCTGGGCAAGTTAACAAATTGAAGTGCTTGATCATTTCCGCTGAAAACACCCTAGTAGCCTATTTCACATACTCCAGAATCCTAGAGAAAACTAGACAAATGAAACAGAACATTCAGGAGTGAAAACACCCCATCACAACAGTTTCCATCATAAAAGCTGAAGCACTGCCCTAGATGTAAATAGGTCCCTTGATTTTAGTTAAAGCTGTACATACACTTAGTCAGATATGTTACTTATAAATAATTACACTTTTAATGATCATTTTAAACCTCTCCTCTACATTCAGAGACACATAAATACATGTGTGTAACATTTCTTTACTGTGAGGCTGGTGAGGCACTGGAACAATTTGCCCAGGGAAGTTGTGGCTGCCCTATCCCTGGAAGTACTCAAGGCCAGGTTGGATGGGGCTCTTGCTGCCTTAAATGCTGATAAAAATTTGAGACACAGACACGCAGTATAGGAAAAGGGTATTACCTTGGTTTAATAGGATTCCTGGTGCACCACAACGACTCGAGCCCTGACGATATCCCCCATATACAATTTATGGACCCCCTAGATTAGCATACTTATCTAAAAGTCTCCAATGAAAAGTCTAACAAATTAAGTAATTGCCCCCTTATTAAAATTGCCCCCCCCCAAAAAAAAGATTACTACTTAGTTTACAAAAAATGTGTCTCAGTGTTGGGGCTCTGTTCAAGGTTGGTGCGGCATGCTTTTGAGATTGTGGGAATGTTTTGTCTTCCCCAAAGAATTCTGAGCAAGGCAAGGGTGCAAGGGTTATAGGGTTGAGATACAGGGAGTAAAAAGTACAGGAATGGGGAAGGGTAAAAGGATATATAAAAAGAGTGTAAAAGTATAATGGAAAAAGGACAAAAAACCCATCAGGCATCACTCTGAGCAATCAGGACTATTGGAAGGTGTCCTTGCTCATAGCAGGGGGGGTGGAACTAAATGATCTTTGTGGTCCCTTTGAACACAACCCATTCTATGATACCATGATATTCTAGAAATAATACTAAGAAATACGTAAGCATATTTATCTAAGATCCCAGAGTAAAATATTAACAAATATTTTTCCCGCATGAATCAGTCTTCTTCAGCTTTTTGATCTCTGTGACATTATAATATTAATCACTCAGAAATGCTGGTGTTACCACTCATAGTCAAAAACCTCTTTGCACTTCTCAAGAGTGTCTTATTAGTACTGGAGTTCCATTCCTTTTCCTTTGTTTATAATTTATGGTCAAATTATGAATTTTAAGTGTTCATTCCATGAGAAGAAAGGACAATATGCATCCAACAACAAAGTATGTCTGAACAATAGATAAAATGAACACTGAATATTTTTAAAACAACTGAAGAATTGAAATTAATAGCACCAGCTACTTAGCAAGAATTAATAAATGCTTAATCAAATTTCAGAACACATGACTGGACAACAACAAATGCTACACTAAACAAAAAAATCCTTCAAGAAATTTTTAGTAAATGCTCTTTAACTTGCTGTCATATTCATTATCTTTTAAGGGTCTCATACAAATTGCTGTCAACTGGAATGTCTTGAATGACTTTAAACAGGCTGTAGATCAATTTCTGAGACTACATAAAGGCTGCTTAAAATCAGTCATTTACGCTAATGCTGCTGGAAACAGCAGAGGCCCTAGTGATCCCACCAAAGATTTGGTGTGCTCATTGTCCAGCCATCTGTACTTTCTCCCTTGCTGTGTTATGAGAGTGTATTATGTACTGTCTTGATGCTTTTCATTCCCTTAGATCCACATGAACTTGCATTGGCTCCACACCAACCAAGCAGAATCTTAGAGATGGGGTAGGTGTGTGTGTATGAGTATAATTTCAGACATTTTCTGACCTTAGAAAATGAAATGGCAGCTCGGAGTAAAAATTTCAGATACAAAGGCCACATCCTACAATGGCATGTGTTTGGAAACAGAGCAGTTCACTCATTTCTGGTCTGGGGACCAGAAAAAAATTTCTGGTCTGGGGACCAACCAAAAAAACCCCAAACAAACAAACAAACAAACAAACAAACAAACCAAAAAGCCACAAAGCTCTTGAGCTTTGGGAGACCATCAGCACTAGAGCAGTTTCATGAGGAGTTCATGAAATTTGAATTAACTCAGACATTAGTAGCACCTTAGCTCATTTTCTACATAATGATGAATTGGATTAAAATTTTAACAATAGCATTTCCATACTATAGGCTTTTGACTGCTGACAACTATTTAGTTTAATGCTAATGCTTCTGTTTTTATACCAGCTAACTTGTTTCAAAAATAACCGTAACATAGCTCAAAGATTGCTATCCTGAGAGAAACCATTTTGCATGATGGTAAGTAAGAAATATACAAACTCTGAAATTACCAGTCAGGTTAAAGTCGAATTAAAGTACAAATGAGTATACCCAGAAGGATGAAATGCTACCTCAAATATTCTAGTAGGAAAAATAATTAGTCCTTTAAAGTTAACCAAATTAATCAAGAATAATAGGAGAGAGAATACATCAGATTCTCCTTCCTCTTTCCTTCTTTAATTGCCTTCATTTTATATGCAGATACAAATTAGCCTTAGATCACACTTGTAAAATATTAAAACTCCAGTGAGATCGCCATTGGGCTAACTTGTATTTAGAAATGGATTGTACATTGGATGCATCTTTTTAAATATAAAAAGCAAAAATTGCTTATTTTATTTGAGAATTTTAAAAAATTATTTTATTTCTTTCTTAGCATTTGGAGCATATTTTTACACCTCTCTGAGAATCTGAAAGTAAAGGGGTATTTTACAAAAATTCAAAGACCTGATTAGGTCATCCAGATAACCTCCTTCCAGTACAAGATAAAAGATTGTTATTTAGTATTTCTGCTGTCACTATAAACCAAAACACTGTCACAGACTCATTGTATAAATACTGCTGTGATATTTCTTTCCTGGTGGAATCACAGGCTTTGTGTTTAAAACACAGCAACATAAAACACATGCTAACAATAGACAGGTATAATTGGATATGTTAGTAGTCGTAGTGAATGCAGCAATCATGAGTGATTGCCAGGATAACTATTCTTCTATTTGCCTGTGCTTAGCACTTCTAAATACATTCAGCCTTGAAAATCCCATCTATGGAGCATGCATGGCTATACGAAAGCCCCATGAGGTTGAATTAATAGTGTTGTTGTAATTCACACTTCCAGGAGTGTTTTTTTCATTAGGGTAAGCCACAGTGGTAATGTGCTGTATTTGTACTTGTATTTCAATGCAGAAAACACCTTGGTTTGTACTATTTCATTTTGGCTCTGATTCAACAAAGCACTTAAATATGAGCTTAAATTTAAAGCATGAGGAGTCTCACTGATTATAATGAGACAACTCACATGTTTAAGGTTAAGAATGTTCTTAAGTGTTTTGCTGTATTAGGACCTCAGATATTATTATCACTGATTTACTGGGGAATGTGTAAGTGGGAATGAAAGAGATGAAATGCATAGTTTGCATATTTTGTCTGTAGTGTGTTATTCTTTATGTATTAATATTACCTGAGATGAAATATATACATGAAATACAGGGAAAATGTGAGAATGTTTTTGTTCTGCATCTGAGAAGTTCCAATAAATGTGTGATAGGGAAGATTGATTTTACATACAGTATCTTCCTGTTTCGTTAGAAAGCCACAGAAACTGCATTTGTCAAAAAGAATTATTACTTCTGTTTGATTTATCAATAATGCTCTTGCTGTAATTATGGCAGGAATAATGAATGGATCTCCTGTCTGCTGTGAATTATGCTGCCTTGTGCACAGCTTGCCTGGTGGGCTTTAATGATGCCTCAGACAAATTAAACATATTAAAGTTTGTTATTCACAGCCACTTCCAGTGTAACAGAACTAAGATCAATTTCTGAGCCAAACTTTTATGCAAAATATCACTTTAAAAAAGATAAAATGAAGGTGCTTTTAATTTCTCCCATTATGAGGAGAGTGATTGACACAGGTTTGATGAAGAACTGGTGCTTGAGATCTCATTGCTCTATATCTGACCAGTGCAAGTGTCCCACCCTTTCTCACACTGCATTGCGCTTTGTGGTTCAGGATGATTCAAATCAAGCGAGGATTGATGATGATATTAGTGAGAAAGAAATGTAACAGGATCCAGCCCATGAGCTGGATCCCTCCGAGCACCATCAGATACATCCTTCTTTGAATGGAAGGAATACGCCACAATTTTTGTCAGACAGGTAACCTTCAAAGGACCTTACTGTTAATTTCAGTGCCATTTTCTTTCTAAAATTTCATGATGGAGAAATTACTTGGCTACACTGATGGCGTTAGAATGAAGGATTTCCCAGTCTCACTTTGCATTTTGCCTGGCCAGTTGGAGTGGTTACGCCTGTCACCTCATCACTAAATCCAGTAATGAAAATGGACCTTTTAATGAGTTACATACAATGCATAATTGCTGTAAAACTCTAACATCCTCCATGCAAATGATTCTTTGGAGATCATTAATTAGATTTTGAGGAATATTAATTTCTCCAAACCAAAAAAAATATATATATTACTACAGGGAAATGGGCTTGAATCAGTTTTAACTATGATAAAATTACAGTCTGTGACAATTAATCAAGTGGAGCACAAGAGAGCCTGGTTTAAAATGAAAAGGATACTGTTAATACCACTTCCCATGGTTACAACTAATTAGTATGCATAAATAGTATTTTAAGAAGACTATAAGTTATCTATGCTTCAAAATGTTTCCTGTTCGAACTTTGGTGTGAAAACAGCACAGGTACTTATAGTTCAGAGATACTCCTGTGGCAAGATGATTCTAGGAGCGTATTTCTAAAACGTACAAATTTTCATCAGTGCCCCAAAGTGCATCTGTTTGTATGATAGTGCAGCTACTAAACAACCTAAGTTCAGGCTATTAAAAAAAAAAAAAAAAAGAGAATACAGCCAAGTGATTCTGCCCTAACAAAACTCTGATCAAGGCACTTGAGCACAAACAGAGCTGCCCCTGGGGCATCACGAAAACTTATTGTAAAGCATTCAAATAATGCTACAGAGTTAATTTTATTAAAATTAACAATGCTGTCTTCTCCATCATTCTCACATTAAATGAAGCACTGAGAAAGAGAACAGTTGATCTGGTTTGCAAGATTATAAGCAGCCACAGATTGTTTTCTGAATACTTAAAGGGTACTGTGCAATGGAAACAAAATAAAACTAAGCAAGCAAACAAAACCCTCCGCAAAACCCGCAAGCAATTCTGTTGCATTGCCATTAAGTGAAGCTTTTTTTCTGGAAAGCTGAGGCAAATAATTTGCTTGTATGCAAAACCAGAGCAAAACACTGTCCCCAGATGCACTCACATAAATCCAGACTACCTTTTGTGAATTCTTTTAGAGTTACTCCACCTTAAAGCCAGTGTAATCGAGATGAGAATATGAGATTTAATAATAGACTGACACTTCAATTGCCATTGATCCCAAGCATTGAATTCTGCAACTGAAGAACCTCAGCCTTGCTTTTGTACCTTGCTTTTGATAGTGGGATATCAGGGTTCTCCCATCTTTCTTTCTCCTGTTTCACCATAGAGGTATACAACACCCTCTCACAAATATTTGAAATATTCTCAGAAAATTAAAACTGTCATTTTTATATGCAAAGTGGTGTGGCAGTAGTAGTAGTGATAGTGGCAGTGATAGTGGCAGACAGTAGCAGCAGTGATAGTGGCAGTGGCAGTGTCTGTAAGAGGTGACATCCCCAACTCCGGGAATGGTGGCAACATTGACAGTTTCCAGGAGCCAGCATTGAACAGTTGTGTTTTCTTCCTCTCACCCACAGAGCAGGCAGGTCTCTGAGGCTGTATGTAATTTATTCATCATATGTGCTCTGCCGTGTACCCCAAGATCAGCAGAAGCAGGATGGTGATGAGCAGCCACAGGAAGCAAGATTTGCTTCCAGCTCTTCCACTCTGGATACAGCACAGGTACCTCACGGCTCTTCTGAACATTCTTCAGGCTGAAAGTCCAGCCCTTGGGGTGCAATGCTCTTGTCATCATCCCTGACATTTCCTTCCTTATGCATAAATGTATACTTTCCATAAACATATACTGCCATTGGTTTTTTTGCAATAGAAACTGAATAATAATGACAAATAGTTTATTGGGGTTTTCTCAGAAGGCAGCCTGAGACATCTGATTACTCAACATTACTATTTATGCAATGGGGTTTAAGATCTTGGCAACTATCTGTGATCCTGATAGAATGCTGTGGCCTTGGGCAATCTTGACTTTTTTCTACTAAGAATATTTATCCTTATGTTAAGCTTTAAATATTCATGAAGACTCCAAGAGACAGGATAGATCTTTCTGAATAGTTCAAAATAAATAAGTAAATAAACAAATGGAGTTTGCACATTGTTTGCTGCTAACTCTAATCCATTCCCTTCTAAACAAATGCTTTTAGTGCTCTAAGCAAGTACAATACACTATAAGTGGGAGCAGGAGCTGCTTTTCCATAGGCAGATGTAATATGTTTATATCATGTATCTGACTTCTCATGGGAATGAAAAAAGCTTTTCCCTTGTAATGATTTTTCTTCTTGTACATTAAACAAATTATTAAAAAACACGCTGATGACTGAATCTAAATGAATATATGTCTGGATCTGTAGCTCAGAATTTTTTTTAATTACGAGAGAAAAACCATCCAGAATCATTTGTAGTTGTTTGTGCTTCTGTGTAATTTAAGAGCCTCACAAATGTATTTAAATCACCACAACTGTATTAAATTATACTTCCTGGTAATACAGATTATATGTTTGCTTGTGTTGGACAGAAACTGCATTTAGCATCATATTATCTGGTATTAAGGAGAAAGTAAGATGTGCACAAAACTATTCAGCAGAATTCAAGTTAGATAATTACACTTTTCCTTCAACGAGAGACAGTCAGTGCAAAATCCTGGATAACATATTCGGCAAACTCAGCAAAGGCATAAACAGAAACAAGGAATAAAAAAATAAATGGTTGACAAAAGGTAGCATATGTTTAAGCTCCATGGTTAACTTCTGTAGTTCACATACTTTAACAGCCTATATAAATATAATTGAGATGGATCTGTAACAGCAAATCAGAAATTGGCATGTGAGAATCACCATGTTTTTTGCCAAATGTTACAGGTATTTTAGAGTAAACTCAAATTTTAATCAATTCTGTTTTCTGAATTCTTGGAACCTGTCTATGTTTGGATGCAAACAGAGAAGAAATTTCCCAAAAGTAATGAATTTTGAGCCACTACTAAAAATTGTTAACACATTGCAAATATTCACTCTCACTGCAACAAAATCCTTAAACTGGATTTAATGTGTTCAAGGTAGAACATCTTCCAAATACATGCTCAGGTGAATTTTGTCTAAATAGGATGATATTGAGTGGCTTTATTTTTAATGTGTTTGGAAGAATACAATGGTATGTTTTAACATGCAACAAACAGAAAGAGTCTGAGAAGCTAGAAGAAGCTGTATATGATCTGCTTTAGAAGGAAACATCAGGACTGAGTTCCAGGTGTGTATAAGACAGTGTGTCTACAAACAGACAGCATCCTGTGCTGAGGGATTAAAATCTCATTGCTCTCAGTGGAGTACCCAGCACCTCTGGGGCCCAGAGAAACATGCCCTGTCCTTGGGCTCTCCTCCCAATGTGTAGGCACAGGCAGCTGTTGCTCTTGCAGGTATCCAGGGCACTCCACACGTCAGGTGGAGCTGCAGAAGGTCTCCCTCCATCCAATCTTGTACCTGACAGAGGTGTCACAGCCTGAGGCACTGCAAATGGCTTCAGATGCCAATGTGTAGGCAGCTCAGGGAACCCCCATTTTATGGTGCACTTTGTGAGATTTGTTTGAGAAACTATTGATTCTACTTTTATGAATGTCTCCGTAGAGCTATTTTCTCCTGTGGACCTTCAGCACTGCTCTGCTTAAATCGAGACCCTGACTCCAGTACAAATACTTGCTGTTTTCCAGGACAAAAATTCCATTTTGTTCTCACAGGTAATAGCACTTATGGGATACCTTCACTTAGTCACCTAGATTTATAAGATCAATAAATTGTTTTAGGAGATCTAGCTTCAGAAACTTCAGATCCCAAATTAAAATTTGAAGCTAACTTACAAGCTTACTAACCAGCTTGTGATCTCTAATCTAGTAGGTCAACACTGTCAGCATCCAATAATAAAGCAAAACAGCAAAACTTATAAAACGTGTTTTTTAAAAGTCTGTAAAATCTTTATAAGTAACAGTTACTACAATTCTGAACAACAACAACCAGAATGTGGGATTCCTGTAGGAGTAACACGAATATAGGATCCTGACATCTGTGAGAAGCGTTCATTTTTCAAAACATGCTGTCAATATGTCATTAATATTAAGAGAAATAAGGTTAGTAAAGTTCAATATATATTGAAGAGTTTCCTTGACATTTAACACATCATATTAAAAGCTTCTTCAAGAGGAAAGAAATATCAACTTGTCACCTAGAGATTGAAATTGAACTGCTCTGAGACAAACTGCTGTTTCTTTCCCATGATGAGATTCACAGGATGAGCAAAATGTCAAGATAAAAATAAACTATCTGAGAAAAAAACATCAAAAGAAATATAGCCATTGTTACAGTTACTGCCAAAATAATCTAGAAAATCCAATTGTTCCCCAGTAATAATATGTGACAGAAGTCCCCACACATTCAGATCCGGTCTTGAAACACAGTGGAAAGTATTACTAAAGATATAGTCTTCTGCTCCATATAGTCTGTTAAATTCCCTGGGAAGAAAATAGCTCCATTTTTTGGGATCGATCATATTTTCAAAACACAAAGCATAAAAAATTATTTTCTAGTTTTTGAAGAAAACATTATGAGTAAAGAAGAAACCCTATAGCTCCATGAAATACTCTACAGTGAAGCCAATTGCCAAATCATGGGTAATATTAGTAGGGCTATTTTACATTGAAAGGCTGCTGCATAATTTTTCCTGAGTATATCTGTGGGTAAAAATTATTGTGAAGATATTTAAATATATTGCTGAAAGGGCAATATCATATACAAATGCATGTCATAAAAGCTAAGTAAAGATATCGATAGGAAGGCTAGGATAGGACCTGCTATTTTTCAAAACAGATTTTGATGTCCAGAACTACCACAGATTTACTATAGCTCAGTCTTTTGCTTTCCATGACCATGACTCTTCAACAACAACAAAAATACTCTTAGTTCTTTGTAGCAGCCAACCCAATGTGTGTGCATGCTTAAAAGTTATAAGTGGAAACTCTGCTGACAATTAAGGAAAAAATGTACGCTAAAATTGCTGCAAATCTAACAAGTTTTTATGAGCATCTTGTGTAGCATACAAAGTATCCCCTATTGTTTACTTAGCATTTTGAAAACACATACAAATAATTTATTCTTTAGCTTCAATCCTTTACCCATATATTAGTGGCATGACATATTTTAGTGGCATATTTTCTTTTAATTTTCAGCTAAAAACTAAGCATACATTTCTTCAACAAATATACATATTCCAGCATTTGAGTTTCAATTTAAAAGCCAAGCAAATACTTCACAACTTCCCACCTTCCAAGTCCCATTAAAATGTTCATTGTCAAATTAAAGCTCAAAACCTTGTATTCATTCCTTCACCACAACTGTAAAGATGTTATCTGATAACCTCTCTCCTAGACCTATTGACAGAGAAGACAGTAAGTATTTCAAAGGATCACCCCTTTGTCCAAAAAGAGCAGTCTACAGAAACTTTTTTAGCTAGTATCACAAATATATGTGGGACTATGCATTATCAATAAATTATGATCTATAGAAATGAAGTCTATCTGCTTGTTTAGAATTTTTTTTTGTGAACACACCTGTTTACTTGGGAAATAATTTTTGATGGGGAACAGTTCTTTTTAAATTGACATTTTCAAAATAATCACATTAATCCAAGAGCCATAAAGTGCTGATCTTAAATAAGCAGAAGGGAAAAGGAGTGAATTATTCTGAAAGATGCAATGTGTTTTTCACATTTTTTATTTTTAAAATTCTCCTTGGAAAGGCCAGATACAACAGATTTAAGATTGAACATTCCATCAAGATTTATCATGTCAACTTTCAATAGTTTATGCATTTCAAAGCCATGGAAAATTTCTTTTGCATACACACATAGGGCAGATACAGACATAAAAATCCAAACTATGTTGAAAGCACACCATAAGATTATTGAGGAATGCTTTCAGTGTTAAGAAATGCCCATCTTTAATTTTCCTGTCCATCCTTCATTTTTGTGCATCCTCTTTACGCATAAGCTTTTTGACAAAATCTAATTATGTGACCACTTTTCTCTTTCACAGGACCTCTGCTTTGCTCAGTGCACAGAATGTTCACATAACGAGCAACTACTCAATATTTTGTTATCTCCTCATTTTTCAATGTGTGACCCAAGGCCTTATTTACTGCACACTAGTCAAACCCTTCTCTCAAGACAGAATTGTTCATTTCCTCATAAGTTTCTCTCGAGCTCATCACCACAGTACGCAAACAATTAAAAATATTAATTAACCACTATTCACAGCACTCCTACAAGATTATAGAGAACTGAAGAGCAAAGAAATTAAGGTCAAGAAGGTCTACTAATTTATCATCTGTAGCCAATAGCCTCCTTTAGTGCATATTTCTTTCCTCTTGTACAATGACGCACACCCTTTATTAAAAATATACATATAACATACAATTAAAACCCACAGTATAGTGCATTTGCAGAAACGTAAATTAGTATGATTAGTAAATAGTATGAGTCAAAAGTAATGAAAATTCTGAAATTCCCTGACTACAAAATAATTTTCCTCATTGATTCTAATAAAATTCCTATAAGGCGGATTTTTTGAAATTATGTAAAATTTCAGTTAAAAAAAAAACCTAGTTCTATCACATGGTAGGAAACTGAGAACAACAAGATTTATATCAGGATGAAAAAGCTTTGTGCTACTTGACCTGAAAGAGTAGCTGACAGCACTAATAATTCACCAGCTCCTGTGCGGACCAGCAGCAGGAAGGACCAGAACATTAGGTGAAATTTGTAGGTTTCTTCCTGATGTCAGGAGAACTACATGAAGTGGGAGGCTTAAGCTCCACTACAGACTGTGCAGGGCCATATGTTTGGTGTGAAAGCTGATCATTCTGTCTGTATCCTTCTTCTCCCAAAAGAGTGATCCAAACCTCTCCCTATTCAATCACTTTTCCATCTTTTCTTATCCATCTTGTCTTGTGCTGAATCCATTGTGTCTTGCAGAAACACCATATTATAGATGTGAAAGATCATAAAGCCCTCAGAGTGTTTAGGTAAAGACATTTAAATTGACCATAACTATCAATACATTAGTTTTTCATTAGATCCAAAGCCAGATAGCCAAAAGTCCTTTCACTTCTTTTCATCTCTTGGCTGAGAACTTCATTACATTTGTCCCTTTGTTAAGCTGGGGTTTTTTTGTACTGATAAGTCTTGTGAAATATTTTCCACCAAAGACCTAAGGTCTCTGAAAAAGATACATCTGTTAAGATTCAAGTAATCATTCTGCATTAATATCTAACCTTTCCTCTGCAATTTAACCTGTTGCTTGGTCTCTGAATTAAAGCTTATTTTTCTAAGGTAATTGAAGTTTTCCAACTCATCCTGTCTCACAAGGGCATAATCACCTACTTGCCTGAAAGTAACTTATTTCCTTTTGTCATGCCAGGATTAAAAAGGCAAGATGGAGTAAAAGTGAAATAAAACAATATCTCCTTTCCCTGTTCTATTTATCCCTCATCAGTGAGGCACAAGCTCCTGCATCATGAGGGATGGTCTCAGCTGAACAGTTTCAATGTTGACACCTTCCCCATTTATACACAGGAGCAGATGGCTTCTCACCTACTGCTGTCTCCTGAGGGTTTTATCGGTAGTAATGTAAATGAAGTGTTCAGTTAAAAAAAAAAAAGAAAAGTTGGAGCACTGTTTAGAGACCCTTTGAAATTGTTGTGTTTAGTGACCTCTAGTGCTAAGGGTCTGAGTTTATTTTCACACCATACTTTCTTCTAGGAAAAACCCATATACAAATGCATGTAGTCAGCCACAGTTGTGTTCAAGGATACATATGAACATTATTTTCCCCTCTGATCCCGCTCTTTAAATATCCATTCTTTGTGAAATGAAAGTTACTGTCATGCGCTTGTCCAAATCGGCTATAGGATTAAGCACAATAGTGAGGAGTATAAAGATTCCTATCTGTTATATTCAGGATAAAGGGAATAGAAGATGAATTAGAGAAGTGTCTGTGTTCTAGAAATTAGTCTGCTCATTAGAGAATGAAATTAACACTTTATATTTGCCTTTACTAAACCTGACGCACCATGACTGTGATCTGCTAAAGAACAACAAAAAAACAGTGTATGCCAAGTCAAACACCAGCACATTCTGAGTAATAGAAACTTGAAGCAGAAAGCTACACCCTACAATTGAGATAAAGAAGAATGTTCCAAAACAAAAGAATATTAGAAAACAAAAAGTACAAAAGGAAATAGAAAAAATGCAAGGACCACTGGTAGAGAGGAATAGAAGGGAAACAAGACGACTGTGGAACACAAAGGCAAGTGAACAGGAGCCAAATTCTTAAATTCTTAACAACTAAAATAAGGCACAAGAAATAAAATACATTAGAATAGAAAAAGTAGGTATTAAAAAAGTAATATCACAACAGTGGGCTAAGTTTCAACAGTGGTGATCTGAATCAAGTGCTAGGTAGGGGCTAGAGGAAGGATGAGATGATACAGAATGATATTTTCCAACGAGTTCACAGTCAGCAAGAAAACTGAAGAAGTTTGGGAAAATTTTAGCTGTGTCAGCAAATAAAAAACATGATTGAATCTTCAGCACTGCTTTGGATAGAAAGAATTGGTATATAAATTAGACATGAAGAATGAATAGCTAAGACAAATTAGTTGGAAATTACTGAAGCTGTGAAGTGAAGGGTACTGCCAAACCTTAAAAAATTAGGAACACTCAAGGAGGATGAAGCCCTGCTGATGGACAAAGCTTCCAAGAAACTCAAGTAGGAGGATATGATACATCAAAAGCAGGAACAATAAATTCATCTGTTCACTGACACCAAAGCAGTTTCCATAAACTCAGTTGAAAGCTTTGTAATTCTGTTTCATAGAAAGACTAAAAAGGCAAACAATGAATAAAGTGTTCTCTCAAGTGTAGGATGTTAATGACAAGGGAATGCATTGGGAAAAGCAATGGGAAGGCAGTGAAAAAAGGTGGTTAATAGCTCATTGGTTTAATACATTCATCAACCAGATGGTGCAGAAAAGCAAAGGGGAAAAGGAACTGGAAGCTACATTTCTGTAACTCCATACTCTGGCCATAGCAAGGTAGGCCTAAAACTATATTTCTAATTTAATTGCAAAGTAATTAACTCCAATATGTTGCCTTGAAAATATAATGAATTTTAACTAGTAACATTATAAATACAATATGTTTCTCATGGTTTGAGATCACTTTCATATGATTTGGATTCTTCATAATTCTACTTGTGACATAATTGATGCATTTATATAGGGAAAAGAATCTCTCACACCAGGGAAACTGAAAGAGGTTTTCTAAATAAGGAAAAAGAAAAGAGCCAATCCAGCTAATCAATAGCTTAAATATTTTTTAAATTAAAACAATGGGCAAGAGCCTCAGAGCTAATTAAATGTGTTTTAACTCCCATAGCACAATGAGCACTTAACAATGCTTTGAACAAGCTGCTAAGAGTTTCTCAGAGCAGGGAGTCCTTGAACAGCATAAAGGTAGGGGAACCTGTTTATGTTTCCTACTTTAAACCCTTGCATGTGGAAAATTAAGAGGGAAGAAAGAACCACTCTGGGAATGTGGGGGAGGAGGCTGACTGGAGTGCTATTCTTGCTGCAGTAGCTTACCTGGCAAAGCCCCAGCCAGCTGAACTGAGATCACTGTAAATCACAGCCCTGACACCTCTCAACTGATTAAGGAGGTACTGAACAGAAAACAATGCTTTCCCTTCTACCATCTCTATCTTTTCCCATCACTCCGAGATGATTCAGACATACACCTTTCACAAACATTCCAGAGAGTCTAAACATAGGAATTTTCTAAATAGGAAAATTTTCTCTATTACCTGGGTGGAAAAAAAAAAACCACACTGTAAGATTTAAAATTAAATCACATGACTTTATACAAGTCATGTATTTATAATTTACACAAGAAAAATTATTAGATTGTCTTTTTTTAAAACATACCATGTTCAAATTTCTGAGCTATTATTTGTATTTTTAAGAAATGTCACAACAGTTAGTTACTCTTAGTTACAGGCAGAGCAGAGTTAATTAAGATCAAATGGATCAATGAAATTTAGTCACCTTTTTCCAAGAAATTGCCAGCTTCCACTGTTAGAAAATAAAAGAACAAAAGAATAAACCTGAGCAAAATTACGTCCAATAAGAACATAAAGAATCTCTGCTATCCGTAAACACATTTGTACCACAGACATTCATAATTGATTAACATATATCATATATCTACCCCTATATAAAACCTGTATAATCCCTATATAATGAATAAAAGTAGCACTCTTGTTGTTATGATTGAAATGTGCATGTAAAGTAAGAAGAGGAATTTAGTTACAGCACTTTTTCCTCTGCTTATTGTAATGAACCCTTAAGAACAAAATGAATATTCAAATAAATCTAAATCATTCACAGTAATTTTTTTAATTATGTCTTCAGTCATTTAGAGAATAATTGCAAGAAATAATTCAGGATTTCTGATAAACTAAAGCTTATTTGTTTCTACATATGCATTAAAATGAGAGGTACAAATGCTGAGAATAAAAAAAGTGCCACGTGACAAGTACTGTTGAATTTGATCATTTCTATCTATCTCAGCTGGGTGGTAATTAATACTTTATCAAAGACTAAAGAGCCACTGTAGTAATATGTTGATGAGGGATGTTCTACTCTTTGAGGTTTTATATAATGTCCTAGTACTGAGGAAGAACAGAAAGAATGGAATGCTTTTCTTATATCTGCAAACAGTCAAGGAGAGTACCTCCAGTGCCAAAACGGTTATTTGTCTTCTGATTGGCCTTGAGGACTGATACCAGGACTTTTAGAAAGAAGGTGTCACAGTACTTAATGCTGCCCTGGTATTGATGTGTTCACTTCTTCCAGATAATTTCCAAGAGTCAGAAAGACAGAATTTCCAAGACTCAGATCTGGAACATGAAGCTGAGCAGAATCTCTGTCTACTGAGACACAAGGCAAGTCTGCACAGACCCAGAAAAGTCACAGGGCACTGCAGCTGTCAATATTCACCTGCATAACCAAGGCCAGTCTTGACCTTAAGCAGAGCAGGTGCTCCAAGCCACACCTTCAGCACTACACAAGATGCTCTTCAGTTGTACCTGAGCATTGTCCAAAGTGTCAGCTGGTGTGCACATGTTGCCTGACACAAAACAGGAACTGCTTCCATCTCCAGTGCTGGTATCCCCCCCTAAAAAAAAAAATAGTCAGGAACAGCTCAGTCTGTATTAAAATCAGTGAGTTGCTGCAGATGAGTAGCTGTCACTTGCTCCATGCATGTTTGCAGTGCTATTGACACCATGTGGACTATTCATAACCTTGAAAAGCACCACCTTACATGAATTCAAGCATAGGGACCAGTTTATAGTGAAGCACAGAAATATCGATCTGCTGTTGACAGAGGTCTCAGAATGCTGATCTATAACAGGGAAAGAGCAGCAGCAGTGAGATCCTTTAACTAGCACAGTGTCAAATCAATATGTTTCAAAGAGCAGTGCTGTGCCATGCTGATAATGCCAGTTCAAGCCATCAGCCCACACATCCTGAGTAGGACCACATTTTCAAAAGAACACACCTCTTATTCTTGAAAATTCTCTATTGTTCTGGAGAACCCTAAATGCTGTATTCATATTCTCCTCTGTACAGCCTAATCACACTTTTGCAAATGCATTTATAATTCTCAGTACCTCTGTTTCTCCATCTGTCAAACATGGATAAAAATATTTTTAAATTACAGAGTAGCTGTGAGGATTAATTTATTAATGCATGTACTCGTAGATTCAGAATTGAAAGAAAACATACACAAGTTATTATTCTTGTTTTCATTACTGCTGCATTTCAGAAATATTTTGAAACAAAGAAAGAGCAGAAGATGGTATTTTGAAAGCATTAGTAGTTAAATCCTTTTGAATATTATTGTGTTGATGCTATTAAACAAATCAATTCTATCATACAACATACATACATTTTATCACCATTTACAGACCATGTAAAATCATTACAACTGATGCTTGGTTCAAAAGAACCAGAGTTTTCTGAAGTCGGAAGTCTTTTTCTTAAGTATATGAAAAACTTTAGACAGTGAATGCAGGCAATATAACCATGATTTCTCTTGAGAATTCTTGATAATAATACCACTATCTATTATACAGTGCACGTGTATGACAGTTTGGGGTCTATTAGAATTTCTGAAACAACTCTTTTTGCATGAACTCTTATAAGTTGGCTGAGCATTGCACCAGAAATTATAAACTATGGTTCTGCAAGCAGCTAAGTCAAAATAATAAAATTTAAGAGCCTGAAGCAAATCACAAAAGCTATATTTAGGACCATAATTCAGGGGCCTTATTTCACAGATACTTAGCATTGCTAGTTGCCCTACATGCCATAAGCAATCTCATCATGGCAGAAGTGCCACCACTAAATGCCTTATATATTTGCATGCTGCCATTCCCATCCTCTGGAGCCCTGAATCTTGTGTAGCCACAGGTGTGCAGAACAGCACTGCAATCAGTTTCCACAGATGACTAGGATTTGCTATTTATATCTTAGTAGCAGGATATCAGCTTCATAGCATCCCACATACAATTACTGTAAGAGACAGACTGTTATATATGCATTATATTACAATTATGTTTTGTATATTACCTTTTTTTCCAGAAAAAGTATATCCATAAAAGAACGTGCCACAAAATTAGCGTATGGAGGTATAAAACTGAATATGTGTAGTAAATCCAATAATTTTGGATGGTGAAAGTTTTATAAGTGAACACAGTAATTCTTAGGCAAACTTTCAGAGGAGCTTCACTTCTGCCAGACTTGCACTGCACTCAGTCTATATTGTAAATCTTAACATCACTATTAACAGACTTGATTGATTAGGAAAATTGAGTGGCAAAGTTTAAGTGGATTCAGGAAGCATGCTATAGATCTGTATAAATTTTCATAATATTTTGTTTCTCCTTTCCCAGCTGGTAATAGAAATTCTTTCAAGCAGAGTAGCCACAGCTGTTGTCCTTAAATACTTGGCATTTTTGCTTGGAGTAAGATTAAGTTACCTCAAAATCTGCAGCATTGGCTTTTACTTTGTACATTTGAAATGAGAATTGTTTTAAATACTGCTAACAAATATGGTTAGTTTACTGAAATTCCTTAGGGCACAGGCATATGTTGTGAATGTGGCTGGAGCAGCCTGAGAAATTACCACCCCCAGCTGTTTACTACCACCCCACAGCTGGAAATTACACCCCACACACAGCTGGAGCACCCTAATTGTCCATATGGGCAGTTGTAGTTAGTTTCAATGCAAATCAGACAGCTATGCCTCAGTCACCTTCAGAGGAACAGAAGAAATCCTGGCAGTGGGATAGAATAATGTGGAGATGGTAAAATAACAGAAAAAGGGAAAACTATTAAATTTTTGTTGGAAACAAAGAGGAGCTTGGCCCTCCCTCCTTTGTTCAGGAGCTGTGCTTTAGCCAAGACCTTTGTCCTTGCCTGAGCTCTGCTGTTGGTATAGAATCATAGAATTATTTAGGCTGGAAAAGACCTCTAAGACCAGTGAGTCCAAACACTAATCTAGGGCTGCCAAATCCACCACTAAACCATGACCCTCAGTGCTACAGCTACATATCTTGGAACCACCTTCGGGAACGGTGGCTCATGTCCATGTTTATATCCAAAAGTTGTGATAATCATGCCAAAGCCCTAAAATCCTAGTCAAGGATAAATCTGGCCTGCAGAACTGTTGGAAGGGAACACAAAGGGGTCCTGTCCCCTCATAGTAACTTGACAATTTTTTTTTAAATATTTACTGTCTGTGAGAGTTCACTGCCCTCAGCCATGTACAGAAAATTAGAAAGCAAAGAGAGAATTACACCCAGTGGAAAGGGACTTTTACACTTCAAAGAGAGCTGGTCCTACCAGTTCACAGGATATGCGTAGCAGCTAGGGAAGGAGGACAAGTTCTAAAAAAATTCCAGTGGAATAAAAGCTTTTCTGCCATTTACTTTCCACTGCCAGGAATCACTCTTGGATCAAATGTCCTAAGAAATTGTTCTCACAAAAATTTAGAAATAAGTGCAATACACGCACTGTCATCCAATGACTGAAAGTTACAGCACTCATATAGGCTATAAAAAACATATATTTAAATAGAATCATAGAACAGTTTGGGTTGAAAGAGATTTTAAAAGTTCAACTAGCCCAACCCTTCTGCAACATGCAGGGAGATCACTGATATGGGTTAAAATGAGGATGCACATTTTCCTTTTTCTGAGACAAGATGTCCTGTAAAGAAATCCCTCAACTTCTCTTTCTGAAGCCATTTCACCACATTGAAAATACAGAAAAGAATATATGAGCCTGCAGACTGAGAAGGATTTGAGACTCTTGTGGGTACTACGTTCTCCTGGGAAACCGACATTTCAGTCAGTGCTCCCATGAATATTTACACAAAGAGGAAAAGCTCCTAGAGGCGAGATTAAAAGAGATTCCTCTGAGAATGCCCTGTTTGGGAGTAAGCAGCAGAAAGGCACTTAGGCACTGTTCATTGCTGTCAAGAGTCTGTGGTACACTGGCTTCAGAGAGGAACCCAACCGAAAAAGCTCCCAAGCTCTCCTCTTCCCTCCCTCATTCTCTCCCATATTCAGGTATGGGACAATGTCACTTTGAGACCACACAGCTATAAAACAGTCAATTAAATAATTACAGCACAGGAACAACACTACACCTCTAGCTGCATAATTGTTAGAGGCTTAGTGTTGCAATAAGTTACAGTATGCTTATACAGTTTATGGAGAGATGAGTATTTCAGTTTCTCTGCCTTCAATATCTGTTCAGGATGCAATGAATCCCCCTCTGGAAGAGCATGGCTTTCTACACTGGCTAGGAAAGGAGACAAAATAAAACTATTTAAACTAGACATTTGATATTTGTATTACCTAAGTTAGATGACTTCAGCTCCTTGGAATTCACCAACCACCACGGTAGATGGCCACAGAGAAAATGTTTCACATGTGCCAAGCTTGTTTTTGGATAGTCCCTCTTCTTTCAGGTGCTTTTTCCCTTTGTTTATGCGGTCTCAATCTTGCTTGTTATCAACTTGAAAGTGTTGGTAAAAACCAGTGTTTTGCAATATTGGTACACCACTGGAGTACCAACTCTACCTCCTTTCCAAATGTTAACAGCTATTTTAAAACACAACATTACTGTGCACATATAGTTACACTTGGTTTTCCCCATGTAAATCACATTGAATATAATTACCCACATAGGACTTCAACTATTCTTGTACTGCTCAGTCACTTAACACAGGTGGATCCCTCTGCAGCTCACTGTCACCACCTCTCTTTTTTATTGCCTGACATGTTGTAGTCTTGTAAATTGTACCAACTCACTTCCTTCTCCTTTCTTCATTGTTTATGGACATGTGAAATAGCAAAGGTGCTAGTAAAGGCTTCTGTGGGTCTCCACTGATAGCCTTTTACCACTTTAGAACCGCTAATTTAGTCCCATCCTTTTGTTTCCCTTTCAGGTGGCAAATCCACAAAGGGACTCTTCCTTCTTGCCCTAGGGACAGCTTTGATACCATACAAGCATTCTGCACAAGGCCTTTTTTAAACACATTTTGAAGAATCAAGCATAGCATATATACTTGGATGTAGCAAGTTGAACCCTTAGCTAGAGCACATCTGTGAAACTGCTCCTATGTTTTATAAACTCCAGAGTTTAGGGTGCTTGAGTGTGTTGTAGAGAGTGTATTTATGGTTAATTCATCTATAATGCAGATTTATTCATTCACTAATACAACTTGATACTGTTTTCTTTTTTAATAAAAGTGTCCCATAATATTTCTTACCTTTTAATAAAATAGAGATTTTGCAAGTAATCTTGTCTCTCCCAAAGTCATAATGGGCCTCATAAAAATCGGCATTTAGGTGTAGATTATACATTATGCTGGAGATAACAGATGAGGTTATCAGTTGTTTTACAATTACAAAAGAAATGTATCAATAAAAACAAAACAACACAAATTAAACTTATTTTTGCCAATAACACCCAGCCATGATGAGTCCCTGTCTGCCCACCTGTTTATATTAATCTTTTAGGCAGCATGAAATTAACAGCCTGTATTCCACTTGTAAAATAGTTTTATTGATAGGCTGGGCTTTAAAAGGTTTAAATTTCTCTTTTGCTTCTATTTTTTAAAGAGCTCTTCCAAAGGATTCATATTTCAGCAAAAAATGCTCTCCTTTTACAATCTGACCTTAAGCAAACCAGAGAGCAACATGTGCCTATTGTGCCATCTTCAGTTTATTTTTGGAATAAAGTTATCCTCAATTTTGCTGTCTTTCTAAAGTAAAGAAGGAGACAGTTTTTGTTTTCTTCCTTTATGACTGAAGTCAATACTAATGACTTCAATTAGGGAAGGCTAGAAAAAGAAAAAAAAAAGGTTTTATCACAACATAAAACAGCTTTTTTTCTTCATCATTAGAAAAATGGTCTCAGATCACTACTCTGTTAGTTGAACTTCTGTTAACATGATGAGGAGATTCTACTGCTGTATTTCCCTGTTTCAGTATGATTTATTTGTGGAAACTCACAGTACTGTTGTTCATATCTGAAGTAGATTAATTACTTCATGGGACTTATGCTGCAACTTCTGCTTTTTGTTTTTTATTCTCTGTTTTTACAGCACTGAGTACCGTGGAAAACGATGTCACACCACACACTTTTAGTGATTGGCTTCAGTTTTATCATGACCTTCTAATTCTTCAGTGGAATACTGTATGCAACAGAGCTGAAGCTTGCTCTCTGCTGGTTTTGACTTGTGTTCACTCTTTAATGCCAGTATCAACAAGCCTTGACAGAAGCAAATGTGATTTTTGCAGAATGTATTTTTAAAGGCACCTTGACTAAAGCAGGGCATTTTTCCTTCTGACATAGGAGTAACGACAATGAAAAACCTCTACCATAAAATTCAGCACAGCTCTGGTGACAGTGAAGACATGGGACTGCCTGTTCTTGTGCAAAATGTTGTGAATTAAGTTAACAGGCTCTGTATGAATGGGAGCTATGAATAAAGCAAGATCTAGAGTAGCTGTAGATTAGGGTGAGCCTTATCTGGGCAGAGAGGAAGTGAACAGAATCCAAATTAATTTTACTCTGACAAACTGATATTGTTAATGAATTACCACAAACTATCTGCATTTAACTGTACTGACATTGCACTTTGTCTGGCTCTCCCACATGCCAACGTGAAACACACATCCTTTCTTGCAACAGAAATTCTATTCTTCCTGAGTAGGCCACAGACTCTGTAAGCCTCATCCCTGCTTGCTGAGAAAAATAATGTTAATTTCTTAATAATACTGACAAAGCAAGAAACTTAGAGGGAACCATTAAATTGATGGTGGAGTTATCCCATTACAACAAAATTATGGCGTGACATGAATTTCACCTTATGCAGCACGAACAGATAAATAGGGAAAAAAAAAAACAAACCAAAACCAAAATTACAGAATCAATTGTGGATTTCCTCATTAAGTAATTTGTCTGCAAAGACCTGAGTGATTGTCTGAACTCACATCTGATTCTTTAGGCTGCTGATTACATTGCACAGGTTGCACTGGGAACAGTCAGCCAGATGAGTCACGTTTTATCATCCTTTTATTACTAAATGACTGATCATGCTTTAAAGTTTATAAGACAAAAACACTTATCACAACCCAAAAATTCAGGTCTTCTGACTGAATTCTACTAATGCAGTTGGTATTATATTTCAAGCAGGAGATAACTGGCTTTCTGGGCTGTGGGTGCACACTGCCCTCTCATGTCCAGCCTCTCACCCACAGCACCCCCCAGCCCCTCTCAGCAGGGCTGCCCTCAATCTGTTCATCCCCCAGCCTGTGTTGATACCAGGGATTGCCCCAACCTGGGTGCAGCACCTTGCAGTTGGTCTTGTAAAACCTCATGAGATTCATCTCCCTCCAATTTAGAGTGAATGATGCTTCAAGGGACCGTGTCAAAGGCTTTACAAAAATCCAGATCAATGGCATACATCTGCAGCCTTTCCCTCGTCCACTGATGGAGCCACCCCATCATAGAAGACCACTTGGTTAGTCAGGCAGGACTAGGCCTTGGTGAAGCTTTGATGGCTTTTTCAAATCACCTCCCTGTCCTCCATGGGCCCTAGCATAGCTTCTAGGAGGATCTGCTCCATTATTTTTCCAGGCACAAAAATGAGGCTGACAGGTTGTTGGTTCCCAGGCTCCTCCTTTCTGTGCTTTTTAAAGAGAGGTAGAATTTTTCTTTTTCCAGTCAGCTGGGACTTCACCTGACTGCCATGACTTATCACATGTCATGAAGATCGCCTTAGCAACTACACTGGCCAATTCTCTCAGGACCCTGGGGTGAATCTCATCATGTCCCATAGACCCATATGTCCAGATTCCTCAGGTGGTCATGAACCTGATCCTTACTTACAGTTAAATGGTTTTTGCTCCCCCAGTCCCCATCCTGCTGTCCGTCCACTCAAGAGGTGTGGGAACAAAGGTTGCCATTGAAGACTGAGGCAAAAAAGTTGTTGAGTACCTCAGCCTCACCCCTTGTTACCAGTTTACCAGCATTATTTATCAGGAGGGGTACACCTCCTTTGATGCTCCTTTTCTAGTGTTTAACAGCTGTTAAAAAAAATTATAAAAAATTTTTCTATCTTCTACACATTCAAGCAGTTTAGATTTCCGACTCTATGATTTGATTATCTGCATTTATAATGGACATCTTCATCTGCCTGATGGATGCAATCAGTATCAGCTAAAACACCTCATCAACTGTTACCTTAAAACAAGGAGTCCTCACTTTATTACCCATATTTATAACATTGATGAACTCCATAGATGGAAGCATAAAAATAGATGGCTGTATAACATATGCACAATGGTTCAGGCTGAGAGCAAAGATGGGAAAACATTTCTCATGCCTGAAAAGTGCATGAGTGTGTGTAAGAGCATGTGTTCATAGACTGAGATTCTATTAATCAAAATATCCACACATTAGTCACTGTCACCACTCACCAGCCACTGTTTTTTGATTTATTATACTGGTTTGTTTTTCTTAACTCTGAAAACATTGACAGCTTATACACACTGATGTTAACAGAACTCCCAAAGAACTTTCTTTCATATGCATTACATCCAGGTCTTCCTGCCTCTCTGACAATAAAAAACAATAAAATAGGAAAGTTCATGCCCTATTGAAATAATTATTAATTCTAAAACTAGAAAAATTTGCGATCCCCACTTCCTGCTGTCCTGCTGTCATACTTTCTCCTTGCAAAGAAACACACATGCTCTTCATAAGCACATTATTTTCTGAATAGTCAGATAATGGAAAATCTTGGAGAAATTTACACCCTAAAAAGCAAGAAAATAAAGTAGGAAAATGCATAGTAGATTGCTGTTATAATATTTCCCCTAGTCATCTCTTGAAAATTTAAAGGTTTGCCTTTCAGAAGATATGCTACGAAAACCTTTTTAAATGGGTGACCCTGAAGCTAGATACATGAATACTAAATGGTGAATGTGAAAGAACGGCACTTTGAGGTAAAAGATTAAATTCTTCTTTCCTTTTTTGTGGATCAAAACTATCATACTGAAATATATCATTTAGTTGCAATCTCACATTTGGAATTGTTGGTGAATCTTACTAAATACGGATCTTTTTTTCTTCCTTACATTAGGCTTTTATAGTTATCAAATTAATTGCATCAAATAAATAGTTATAGTTGTTTCAGATAGAAAATTTTTATTTTTACCTAAATATAATGAAAATCTTGCACAGAACTATTATTTCAAACAGCTTTGAAAATTCTTGTCAATATTAATGGTAGCCACGATAACATCTATGGTATAATTCTATCTTACACAGGAAATAATGATTAAATATTATGAAAGGCTTTGCAAGAGTAAGTATAGGGCAGAACAGAAAATTGTGTATTAATACCAAACCTCAAATTACTGAAATATCTTTACAAAGCAGTGAGACCAAATAGACATTTTACTTATTGCTTAGAGATAAAAACATTGTTTTCTTCTATTTGCAATGTATTTGAGGGAAAAAAATTGCTCACAGTTCTGTTTTCCAAATATATGTTTGTCCAAGTTTATCTTCTGATGCTGTCCACTTCAGACATATAAAGATAGCAGTAAAGTCATATAAAGCCCTCTTTTGAGAATCAGAAATCATAAACTGGAACCAATAATCTTTCAGATTAAAACAATCCTGGGGAAAAAAAAAAAAGAAAAATAAAGTCCTTATCTGGGCTTTGTATTCAGGGCTGCAAATAAAAACCTTCACAAAGCAAAAACCAAGAATGACGACTCTGAGAGAAAGAGAAAAGCAGATTTTCTGATGCCTTTAATCTAATTAAGTAACAAAATCCCATGTAAAAAGGCTGTGAATTGATACTAGACTGATCTGTAGAATTTCATCTGCCTATTGTGCTCAGCAACTGCAAGGCAATAGAGGATTCACAGTCTGAGTTTTGTTCTCATCTGCAACACCAACTATTTTATCAGTGAACTTACCTTGGAAATCAGTTTTCTCAGTTTAAAAGAATAGGTTTTGCAGTAGTTCTTAGAAGGGTGTGATCAGGCGTAATTTCTGTTAAGAATGAACTGTCTGAAAACATTCCACTATGCATGACTACAATTTGGCAATTATTTTAATTTTAAGGGTATGTAGCTATTTTTACTTAACTCATTTATTGTTTTTACAGAAGAGGCTAGCAATTTTCTTTAAGATACAATTCTGAGTTCCTTGAATTCTTAAAGACAGGAGTCTAAGAGGTAATAACCTTGGAGACTAGCCCTGAAACCACACAGTACCTCAAATCATATTTACAACCTCAGTACATGACAGCTACTTAATAATACTTAAATCAGAACAAATGAAAGCTCAGCTGAGCAATTGAATAACTTAAAATGTACCATTTCTCCTCAGCTACACAGCACAGAGAACTCAAGTTAGCCTGGTTAAATTTAAGTCATTACATTCTCAATTGTAAGGCCCCTAGCACAGGAATTAATTTCTGACAACTGATGATTTGAAAGAATACAGTTCTCACACAGCATGTTACATATTCCATGTTCTGACAATTATTCATTTGCTTCAGTATGTCTTTTCAGGAATGTAAAAAAAAATACATATATCTGAAGAGGTCTCTTAAAAAAATCTCATCACATTCAGCAAATGATTTCTTTGAAAGGATTTCTCTGAAATAATTGCAGCTCGTTTCAGTCCAGCATTACAAAAAAGAATTTCACAAGGACATGTTTCCCTATTGATTATAACATTTATTTTATAGTTCTACTCTGACTGAGCTGATTGCTGAGTCTCAATGTATTGTCCTCTGCTCTGCACTTCTCACATGGAAGGTCAAGGTTATGGTCATATCCTGGTCAGCTTTCCTGTATATGAGGGATTAAAGAGTTCTTACCATAACAGTCTTGAACAAAGCAAGTCCCTCCAGCTTTACTAGTGGCTCAGCTCTTGTTCCTTTCTTGTGCTTCTATAAGTGACACATGTCTGAAAGAGTCAGAGACAGACAGCTGTTGGTGTGGTCAGGATTTCTTTTGCCATTCTCCCCCATGAGACAAGAAGTTCTCAAATTATGGGACAAGGCAGTCCAAAGAGGGAAGGGCAGCCAGCCATCTAATTTGCAGAGACATGGTTATTCCACACCCATACGTGCACACTGCATTTTGGTCACTACTAGATTTGCAGCTGTTCATGGTCTGAAGCCTCCATCACACGTGTAAAAAGCTCACCGCTGTAGGACGCTCTATCCACACTGCAAGTGGAGCTTGCCAGGTGGCACCTCAGTGTGTCACTTCAGCCTTAGTTCTGGCACTCAGGAGAATCCTACCAATGTACCAGGGCAGCCCTTCTGGGAATTCCTTTCAGCAAATTATACAGAGATGTTCACTTTTCCTCAGGATTTTCATCTATCATGGTTTCCAATTTTAAATATGGAGTTCATAATTCTCAGGTAAGATCAATATATTAGTTGCCATAGTTGAAGAGTTGGCAGTGTAACTTGTCAGGCAATTTGAGTATAAAAGACCTTTTCTAATGTTTTCTATCCTCCTGACTAACACAAAAGGGCAATGACAACAGAAGCAGCTGAAATATTTATTTTCAGAGGAGTAAAAAAATATGAACTATTCCTAAAAACCAGAAACCACACTCAAATCCTGCACATTAGTCACTCTTAACTCCAGCCTTCTGACTGACCTAGACATAAGAGTGCACTCATTTTGAAAGTTCAGTTTCACAGACATACAGATGTCTGTGAAAGATATTGCCTGCATCTGCATGCATGGACAGACAGCAATCCAAAACAATTTGGTTTTCTACATGTCCTCCTTCATACTAAGGGTCTTGTTGATTTTGCTCTTATCCAGAGACAAGACAATATACTAAAAGAACCTTACTGCCCATGGCTGTACTTGAGGAAAGACATTTTGCTAAACCCTTAGTGGCCAAATCATAAACTCTTCTATCTAGTGCTGACAAAGGCTCTTTCTTTCAAGAGTTCACAATGTTTTACAATTAGATTACTGAAGTGTAAAGTTTATAAGTGTAGGTTTCCCAGCTAAGATGAAATAAAATTTTATCAATTGTAGAGTCATTTCCATCATCTTGATTTTTAACTTACACATAAAACTTTCTTTATTACATTCTATAATTTAATAAGTAATCGTATGTTTCCACTACACTTAGGTATATATTAAATGCTTTATAAATGCAGTCTAAACTACTTTTAAAATGGCAGGGCAGCCAAATTACTGCAATAATCTCATCTGCTGATTGATTTGGATCCCAAGCTGCTTTTATTGTGAGAGAATGAAGTACCATTAGATCTGGGAATATATTTTCTGTAGCAATGTTTTGTTATACCTAATGAAAGACAAGAATTGGGATATTTTTCTTAACTTCAAAATTGTCACTTTTCCTAACAAAAACACCATAAGAACTCCCAATTAATTTTTCCAAATATAGTCAGTGTATTACAAGGTAGTTCTATCCGTGTATAAGCAATGATGATAGTAACCAGTGGGGAAGGTCATTAGGAAGCCTTCCTGGGAATACTTACCAGCTAGATATCCAACATTTTGGGGTTTGGAGCCAGGATAACAAGGCTGATAGGACAGTAGATCATGGACTATAGATTATTTACTCAGCATGGTATTGCTAGCCTCAGCAAATAGTAGGAAAGGGAAAAGAGTTTGAGTTCCAGTTAAAATATAGTTTGAAAAGTAGGCCAAAAGATGAATCTAACAAAAAAGCAGAACATGCTGCTGAGTGTATGGCAAAAGCTTTTAAGAGGGTATAGTTATAAGATCTAAGGTCTTTTCAAAAGCAAAAGTTACCAAACATTGTTCCACATATTTATTTCACCACTTGAGCAGGTCTGAGGCATCTAATGTACATTCTTTCACAAAGGCAACATTCTTCACAAACTTCACATTCAAGAGTCAAGACTTTTTTTCACTGCAGTTAGAAAGTCAAGGTTATTAACTCAATAACAGACAACAATCAAGAACTCAGGATACTGAATTAGGAAATATGGTGCTAAAGAAGATAGAAAACATTGGTTTTCATGAAATTAGGAAAGAAAATACTCTGCTTCTAGGGGTCATCTTTTCAAGCATAAAGGATGCCCAGACTATTCATTTCTAATAAGTAGATGATAATTTTCGTAATACTTTGTGTCGTTCTCTTCTTGAATATCTAATACAAGGCTAAATGAGTTTAATGGAATTCAGAAAATAACTATGGAACATCCAAAATCTGAGAAAGACTTTAAATTATTAAGATACTAAATGATCAACTTCTTGTTCCAATTTTACAATCTCAAAGATATTTTCAACCTTTTCTTTATAATATGGCTAATTAAACCCAGCTGATAATGATCTTTTTTGAAATAGCAGATCTGTCATTTCACAAAATGCTGTGGATCTTTTATTGATTCTGAGCTGATGTTTATAAAAGACTTTCAGACAAGAAGAAATTGACTGAGTTTGGAGGAAACAGTGAAACCATCTATACATAGAGCGAAATGGGCCATATTTTAGTAAAACTGCTGTGGCCTGAAACTTACTGATGAAAAGTACTGCATAAAAAGTAGGTATTAGAATTATTACAGAGAATTGTCAAGTGCAAGAAGTAAACCAATCAAACAAGTAGAGATTTTTTTTCATTATTTTTTTTTCATTAATAACAACCTTAGCTGTTACTTATAATTATATTCAATAAGAACTTTTTAGACAGCACTGTTATTTTCAAGTTGATTGTGTCCCTTTAAATAAATCCCATCATGTGTCTAAACCAAATATATGGCAGAGAGCTGAAGCAGGTATTTCAAAACCTATGAGCACTGCAGATTCTGTGTTTGCAAACTTTTCCGTCATGACCTCAGTTCGGAATTTTCTTGGAAGAGATAGGAAAGATATGAAGATATTCACCAACTAGTGGTAGTATTATTCATTATATTTACATGCTATATTTTCCTAGATTCTGCTAATTTCACATTTCTAAAAATCAAAAATGTTCCTCTGATACAAGAGAATGCTCACTTTATTCACTAAATGGATCAGGGAATTGTAATATATATATATATATATACACACACAAATATTAAGCAGAAAGAATGAGGCAAAGATCAAAGTGAGACTTGGATTCCTAATACTTTTTATAGACATGATTATTCCTGCCCAAAATAAATAAATGGAGATTTTATGCCAGAATATCTTTCAGCAATAATTTAAATACGAGTGACTGAAACAAAAAGGGAAAGCAAACTAAAATAGTAATACAAAAGAAATCAAAGCTATCCCATTGCAGTCAGAGATTAGATGGGCAGACCCAGGCTGCATATTTTAAAGCACAGAACTGTCTATGAACTCCACTGGTGGTATAAAGTCACGCTATCTTTATGGTCTTATATCATATAACATTGCTTTCATCTGTCATCAGAAAGTAAATTAGAATTTTTTTTCCTTTTCACCACACTTTCCCATCTTTTTGCATAAAACTGTGACTTCCCTTTGAATTGGGGCACACCTTTTCCTAGTTTAAATCCTATCTCCTGCTTGGCTACTGCTTCCATAGTGAAATATTTTTCCCTGTTTGGTCTCAGATTTCCTAAACCAGCATTCAAGCTAGAAATTTTGTTTATGAGTGGGTAACTCCACCTCACAGGAGCCACATTATGATTGTATCTTCTCATTACATTTGATTACAGTTCTTGACAAACTAATCTAACAAAAAGGATAGTAAAAGATGCCAAAGAAACTTCCTTATGCTCTGCTCTAAACATCCTTAAAAGTGGAAGAAGTGACTCTAGGAAAAAGCTAAGGCAAGCAAGCATTCAACTTAACTGCAGTGCAGACAAACCCACACCTAACAATTCATAAATTATTAGAAAATTAACTATGTAATTTATCTATCTCTCCAATCTTCACTTACTCCAGTAACAGTTAATCCAAGTGCTGACCCTTTCATTCATCACAATAATTGTGCTTAATTTCCCTTTGTTGCCTGTTGATGCGCAGGTTTAGTTGCAATTCATTTAATTGTTCCCCAGTAAGCAATGTCAGGGATCTCTTCCACAAAATACTGAGTAACAGGTGGGCTGAAGCATGAAATCACTGTGTACCAGGTACTCTTAATTAATGCTATGGCTGTGGATGCTCTTAATCCACTGAAACAGAGCATTGCTGCAAGGTACAAGAAAACAGCTCCTCACTAATCTCCCTGTATAGACCAAGTGTTTCTAATTACACCATAACTTCTCTGTTGCAGAGAGAAATGTGTTTTAGTGTATGCTGAAGTCCTGCCTGGCAAAATACAAAAACTATTTGTGAAACAGTGAGCAAAACCTTGCTTTTGCAACTGGATTTAATGACGTGGATGCAGCAGAAGGAGTGTTCAGAGTACAGCATGAAAACTAGGGCAGCATTTGACTGGAATGAAAAAGCCATCATCAGGCATTTGAAAAAGGAATAAGGCAACAAGGGAAAAGCCCAAGAAGTATTAAAATTTCAGATCAAAGTCCTAGTTAATATTGACAATAATCTGGCATTTCTACACAGAGATTCTGATGCTGAAAAAAAAATATATGTATTTGAATATAAATTATAGAAGCCATGATGGGAACTTCTTTTTAATATTGAACCATTTGAATGCATCTATGAGCAGTCCATACTTACTCACTAAAAGTGAGCAGAGGTCCATTTGCAAGACCATGAAAAACAAAAAATGAAAATTCCTGAGAGTAAGACCGTGCCTCAAAACTGGATGTCCAGACAGCATTACTCATGACACAAAGTTTAGCTTTGACATTTCTCAAGCCAGGAAATCACTCTAATTTGTGGCATTGATTGCAATCAGTGAAGTGGCTACTGTACATAATAGCTGCTCTTCTGTACAGTATATTTTGTGTTGTACTTGGCAGATGCAAACGAATTTATAAACTGCTAGGTGCTAATCTCCAAAAGGGAGGCAGTCTTAATGCCTTTATCTTCTGAAGCAACCTTTTACTTTTCTTCCTTTGTTTGGCTCCATTTGTAAGACCTATTTGAACACTTCACTGGCCTCCTGGACCACAGTGTACCCCAACATTGCTTACCTGACAGTCATTAAATATAGTATGGGGCTGATGCAAAGAGCAATGAATCAGTGGAAGAAATCCTACTGAACCGAGGCTGTGGTGAATCAAGCAAAAAAAATTGGGCTGCACAATCTCTAAAGAAAGCCTATTTTAGGTTTCTCAGTCTCCAAAATACCCATCAGTGTTACCAGGAATAACAAAAGAAAGGAAAGGATTTTTTCTTTACTTCAATTTCTTTACTTTTATTCTTTTCTCTGAGTGTAGCTTCTTCTGTTACACTCGGGGTTTGACAGGCATATAGCTATATATAAAACATAAAAGACAAATGTATTTAATATACCAAAATCTGGCTCTTAACATTAATAGTAACAAAGCAGAAATTTTAATGGAATTACAATCAGACTTTCTAACAGGGAGAAAATTAAAAACGACAAGGTGCTTTCAGAACAGCATACAAAGACTTGCAGTTTCTTTTCAAAAATGCAGACTTGTATCTCTCAGACTGGAAAAGAGGTTTCCTAAGAGCATAAATTCTAAGGTCAGAATGGACTATCATCATCTAGTCACCTCAGCCTCCTCTATTGTACCATGCATAGGATTTAACCAAGTCCTACACCATGACAGAACTCATTGATCTAAGGTATATGCTTCATTTAACAACATCAACAGAAAAGTTATTACTGGTGTATTGTTTCTGAAATAACTTCTTTCAGTTCCATTATTAATTATGTCAACAGGTAGACTCTTTTCCAATATTGCCTCAGAGAATCTGCAGAGAATCCACCTACAACCAGCTGAACTGCTTACGGTGACTTATGTTTTAAGTTTGTTTTATGTAGCCTATGACAGACTGGCACAGCAACCTCAATCTATTCAGACACCAAGGCTCTGCAGAATCACAGTGTCTGTACCACAAACATTTTTTTTTATGTGAGAAGGAAAAAAGACCTCTTGAAATCTCAAAATGAAGTTACAAAACCTGAGCAGAATGCATGAATGACTGCTCTGGGCAGTCATTGACCATCCAGCTTGCTCTGTACCAGATCTGAAACTTTCCATTTTTTCAGGCATCAGCTAGAACCAACGTGTGGTTGCTTTTGTGTCTCATTTCATCCCAGCTCTCACCAGCTCAAACACAGCTGTCATGTGCATAGTGGCTTGCTCCACCACAGCTGCTATTGCCATGGCTTGGCTGGGTGAATACAGACCCTCTGCTGCAGGTTCTGTTCTGCACTGTGGGGTTTTGACAGCAGAGTGTCTTCAAAGGCTCATTCAGAGTTTAAATCCTAGATATCAGGATCTGAAAGTATGCATCTCAGAAGCTGAGTCCTGATATATGAAGCTTTCAGATAGCTGCAGCTCTCTCCAGCTGCTGGCAGGGGATGAGAAATCACAAGATATGAATCAGTCCCAAGTCCTGGGCCTTACTCTAGATTCAGCAATTTCTGGGGAAAAGGGGATGGAAAGACAGTCAGCCCTCACTGTGGAGCACCTCATCATGCTCTTCTTGTAGCACACTCATGCTTTTTTACTTTGTCCCTTCTCTCCTCTCTTCTCAGTGACAATGACCAGCAGCTGAAATTATATTGCTTTAACACATATTAGAGAATCTGTCCAATGTAGCTCCTTCAGTGATGACATTTCTTCCTGTGGCCATCCCTTTTCTGAAGCACATTTTGGTTTCTCAGATGGAGGTGAGCAGTCTGTCAAGTGCAGGGAGAGCCAGAGCACCAGGCTATGTTGCCTTCAGGCAGCAAGATGAAAGATGGCCTGACAGAGCTTTGTCACAGCTAACACTCATGACTTCACCAGGTAAGTATTTCTTGTGAGCTCTATCTTGTCTAAGAAACCTCTGACAAGGTTGAAACGTGCTTAAATTATCCCCAAGGATTTTAGCATTGTAAAGTCTGAAGGTAAAAAGAGTAAAAAAACAAGACTTCCAAACTTCAAACTAAATGAGTGGAAAGAAAGAAGAGAAAGTCTATGATGTGAAATTATATAACCTACAATGAAATGAGACTTTGTCTTCTGTTGCGACAAAGGTGAAAAAAGGTGTCATTCCAGAGAGGAAAAAATAAGTGTTCCTACAAAGTCCTTAAGAATGGGATTACTACAGCTGTTCAGTTCAATGTGAGGTTTATTTGGAAATATTCTTTTAGCAGCAGTAGGAAGGACAAGAGTTGCCTTCTGAATACATGCATTGTAATTACCAAAAAGAAAGTGTATCTCTCTTAAGGTGAAGTGTAGCAGCCACTTCTTAAGGTCTGCCTTCAGTGCAAATACATTGACACCCTGAATCTGCAAAGGGACTGATTCAGTAAGTGCAAATATAGCATAACTCTTTTAATGTTCAGAAATGCCTTTGTCCTTTTTTTTTTTTAACTACTAATCTCTCCCTTTCATACTTTCCAGAATAAAAAACAACCTGCTATGTAAAAAACCCCACAGTTATGTTATTCTCCCATCATTTTCCACTAAAGAAAATTCATGCAGTGTCATGTGACATATGTAAAAAAGTGTGCACTTCAAAATACAATTAGTTCTATACAGTACCCCATTAAAGCACACATACCTATAGAATGGAACATTACCGATGTACTTGGGGTTTTGTGATGGTAACCTTCAAAGAGTCTGGCAAGAGAGACATTTAATACCAGCATTTTAGTATATTCAAAATTATAAGTAACACTTAACTTTTAGCATACTCGGGCTCATTAGTTCAACAGGACAGTTCAAGAAGCATGGCAGCCTATTCATGTAAGCCTATTAATGCTGCCAGGGCATCAGTTTTTATGATGTACCATAGTACATCATTCTCCCCACAGAAGTGTTCTTACACGTTAATTTTTTTTCAAATAGAACAATAACTTAAAATATATTCATAGATATATTTATGCAAATATTTAGAATTTAAAAGTCATTTAACCTTTATTGTACATAGGTTTGTTTCACAGAAACTGCTGCCATCAGTAGTCTTCTCAGCTAACAGATGTTTATTCTAACCATGTTACAGTCCCTCATTAAAAACAGAGTGGGGATTTACAGTGTATTTTGTGTACCTGACACGAGAATCGAGCAGGATTTTTCAGAAATACCTTCAGAAATTACTCTAGGTACTTCAATTTTTCAAATGTTCAGGGGAGACATTTTTTTAAAGTCTTGTTGGACAGGCAACAACACTTCCAGGGTTATTAATCACTTGGGGAAAACCTCAGCTAATTGATCATATGCTATAAATGGAGTTGGTGCCCTGCTGTTTGTGTTTCAGGCCTGTTGAGGGGAACAGACATAACTGTACATTAGGGATTTTTAAAGTGTGTGCATGAGTTACTGGCAAGCAAAGAAGGCACAATAGGGAGAAGTAATGCAGGGCAGGAATTAAAATCCAATTACATTAAATCAGTCTATTGCACTGTTGATGAGCACTGGTTCTGTTTCCTATCCTGTAAACTGGGTATTGGGTTGTCAGACTCTGAAGCATAACTCATTGAATTTGAGCTGCTTTTCCAGAGAAATAATCAACCAGCTGGTTTCATTGTGTCTGTACCTCTGCAGAGTTGTCAGGGAAACAGATATTTCCAAGAGGAAAAGAGTAAGTTTCTTCCACAGATGTTCTGCACTTACAAGACCTATGAACTGAACATCTCTCACTATTGTTGGGAGGTTTGTCTCATCTTTCACTGAGGTCCTGTCTATTTGCTCTTGAGAGCAAGGCACCAGAAGTCCATCCATCCAAACAGGATTATACAGGTCAAGGAGCTCTGCAGTTTGAGGAGATGGGCAGGTTCCCAATGGACAGCAGAATTCTCTGCCCTTTAGAGCACCACAGTGAGAAGAGAGAAACACCATCCCCTCTGGTCTCTTACCCACAAGGAACTGTTGTGTCTACCAGCAACATTCCAGTTGGGAAAAGGCACAGATGGTGCTCAAGAAACCACAGACTTTGAACCAGAGAGAGGAGATCAACTCTCAGCTCCCTTTGCACCAAATTATTTTCCTGCCCTATGTCATATGGTGAAAAATTAAAAAAAAATTAATTGTGCTAGAAGCCAACCCTGCAGAGCAAGGAAGAGAAGCAGATTTGTTATCAGCAGACCCCTGGCAATACATGGTCTGAATGACCCAGCTGTGTTATCATCCATCTTAGTTCACCTGCAATAATCCCCCCTCACTGCATTCTACATGCCTACCATGTGATAGAAAGTAATATTAAACAATTGAAAATAGTAAAGAAGACAATAGAGCCCTATACATACAAATAGTGTACTAATAGAGAAAAAAGAAATTAGGTGAGGGAATGGGAAAAGGATAAATGTTTTCTAACTACTCTGTTTCTTTTATACTGAATTCAGGGAAATTATTTCCTTTGCATTCTGATAAAATATTTCTACAAACTCTATGAAAGCTGACAGCAGAAACTTTGGAAACACCTCCTACTTCTACAGAAGCAAGCTGCTACATTGGAATAAGTCCAGAGGATGAACATTTTAAGAGATGTGCAAAAGAACGTCTCAAAAATTGGAACCATGGGTCTACATATGAAAGGGAATATTGATGTGGTGGATTAATTCAAAATCTGACAAAAGACAGACATATTGTGTGGTTAATTAGCAGTTTAGATGAAAGGAAATAAAGCAAGGAGCAACTGTACATAATGATAGAGAACCAAATCAGGTTTTTTTACTCAAGTTCAACATCAAGATGAAGAAAATGATATGAACAAAACTAGAATAATTTGATCTAAGAGGGTAGTACTACTTTTCTCCTGCTGATGGATGCAAATTTGTAGCAATGTGGATTTTTAGGATTCCATGTGCTTCCATTGTTTCCCTCCTCTGTATGTTATTGGTTCATTTTGAAATACGCACTCTGCTGTACCTGAAACCTATTGGTGTGTTCCCCCTGTCAATTTTCCCTTCTTCCTCCCGGGACTGGCTCTGGAGACAGTCACCCCCCTTCCTTTCCCCTTAAAAGCCAGTGCCTGCATCAGAGAGAGGTCTTCCATTTCTGTGCTGCTAGCACCTGCTACCTGCCCTGTCTCCCTTCCCCCTTCTCCTCCCCTGTAACCCTCTCCCCCTACTCCAAATAAACCTCCCTAGCAGAACAGAGATGGATTCCAGTTCTTTTCTTTATCCCACTATTATTTCCTGCTGAATTTCTGTGGTTGAGAGACTCACGCCAGCCCGCGGGACCCCGGGGACTGCCCGTCCAGGATCCAGTGGAGACATGCTGACCAAGGACCTCCGTTTTGGGCGGCAGCCAGCTCCTGCTGCCCTCCCGGACCCTGCCACATCACAAATTGAGATCTGATATGAGTAATTCAAGTGAACAATGCTACAAGAGAGAAAAAGATTATTTCTGTATGCAAAATCATGCGCTGAAATTCAGTTTTACAGAAGGAAGATAAATATAAATAGACAAGTAACAAGATAGGGCAATATAAAATATATACTGTTAAAACATGTATAACATTTTAAAATCATGGGTTGTTAAAAGGGAAAATCCCTACAAGCAATTAAAGTTTCAAATAGATACCCAATTCATGAAGTGGACAACATGATGCAGAATGAAAAATCAGGGAAAACTAACTGGGATAAAATACTAAAATAGCAATACAGCACACACAAACCAAGAAAGAGGAAATTGGGAAGGGAGTAATGCATGATCATGTTTGGAAAAGCAGAGGCATGCTTGAGGATGCAGAGCAAAGGTGGAGGAGGAGCTAAACAATAGTAATCATTGTAGTCAGTGCAGTAATCATAAAGAATTTATATTTGAAAGTACAATGGTGGACACATATAGGTGAACATAGACTACAACTAATCAGATTAGATCATGGAGGTACATGCAAAACACAGGGAGAAGTGGATGGCTTAGAACCAGAGAGTGGGAGCTACAGGGGCGACAACAGAGAATGTAAAATAAATGTATACCCAAATGATGTGCGGCTCTTCCCACAATGAATGAACTTTTAGAGAAAACTAAACTGATGAGCAAGCAAGCACAAAAAGTACTGAGAAAAAAATACTAAAGAAGGATTATAGAATTAAGTTTGATAAAGAAGGATTATAGAATAAAGTTTGCAAATGAGTCTCAAGAAAAAGATCAGAAGAAAAGAATGAAAGTTAAATTGTACAGGAGGTTAAAGCATACAATAAAAGACTTTTTAGAAATTGAAGGAGGCATCACTAAATGTAATTGGAACAAACAACAAGTGTTTATCCAGTCCAATTTCTCTATGTCATTAACAGATGTTGAAATCAATGAGATAAATGGGTTCAGCTGAAGCATTTGAGTCATTCATATTCTCCTATAATAGATAAAAGATGTCTTAAGCTGTGGGCTAGGTGACTTGTGTAAAGCCTGAAAGGAATAGCACATGAAGAAATAAAATGCTTTCTTTTACAATGCACTTATTTTGCGTATTTTTCAGCACTTGAGAATTATCCACATCACTGGTTTACTGAGAGTTTGCATCCTTCATCTCTGCAAAACAAAAGTGTGTGTCAATAAAAGCAGTAGGAAAGGTGGAAGAGAGAAGGTAGCATCAAATGCATATAATAGAGGAGGGTGTAAACATTTATGTTAAGAAAAGTTTGGCATGCTGCATAGGCCGGTTACCCTCAAAGCTAAGCTCGGCAGAAGAATTGAATGTCGTGATGTGGTGCAAGAATGCAATATCCCAGTAAGTGAACCTTGAAATATTACCTGTCATGAAAAGTCAAAAGTAAGATACTATATACCACCAAAATGGTGCTAAAATCAGAAAATGGTTGAAATACCTCAGAACAAACCACACTTGCACTCCATTTCTAACAGACTCTTTACCCTACTTATGTTAATTTTGATAAGAACTGGACATACCACTGAGTCTTTCAAGAAAGAAAAAAGACTCCCGCCTTGCTTGAAGAATTTAGGGTCCTCCATCTCTCAGACACTGAATAGGGACTCATTTTTATTCTTAATTATGGCAGAAAATGTTCAACCTTTGCATTTACAAGAACAGAAACCATCTCAGATTTTTTTGTCCTTTGGCTGTTTACACTAAAAGCTATCGATTTAATAGCTTGTGAGTTTTTTTCATATTTAAGGATAGGACATAATAGGATACTTTAAACAGTGATTTAGAAGTGAAACATTCATGTAGAAAGGTTGAGAGGAATAAAGCTCAAGAAAAGACAACATCCATAAAGTTTTGACCACAGTTAAAATGCAGAGGGGTAAAACTTATAAAGTCATAGCATACAGCTTAATAGAATTAAAAATATTCTATAACCCACAAAGCAGGGAATCAAATATAAAATGGAGAAAATAGTTCCAGCACTAGGAAAGTAATAGAGAATGGGATCATATTTGGAATAATGGGCATCATTCTGGTCACCTTATTATGGAAGTGTTGAAATCTCATTGGCTGACATCTGATATGAGGCGGTTTTGGATGTTGCCCTTTTTCTTCCATTATTAATTTTGTGCTCGAGGGCAAATGCCAGCAGTGCTCATTTTAGTTTTTACCTCCTGCTGCAACTTCAACTGTCAGAGAGACAGCAGGAGTCAAAAATGAAAGGAGCCACCTTATAGAAATGCTGTGCCACTATGTCATTTTTAAACTGACAGCTTTTTACAGTCCAATTTCTCAGGGAAAGAAAAAAAGGACTTTCATTTTCACCTCCCACTGCTGCTTTGACAGAGAAAGACATTTACCCAGGTTTGAATGCTGGTGGGAGGCAAAAATGTAAAACTGCGTTAGAGTGTTTGTAAGTGGGCTTTGACTACCCTGTAGAAGGATAAGCTGATTTGGGACAAGTTGAACTCTAGCCTTTGCTTACCAGGTGGCAAAAGAGAAAAATGTGTCCATCTGCCCTTAATGGAATAGATGGTGAATATTCTGAAGGATATAAGTGAATATAGAAGAGCCAGATGCACCTAAGGATTTCAGTTCACCTGAAAACATAAAAATTGCTGGTTTAATAGATTTAGTCTTCAAGAAATTGACAAATGAGAAGACTCTTCAATGAGAACAACTGCTAAGGAAGGCAGAGATGTTTAGAAGAAGGAATTTAGGAAAAAAATGTGGTCCTCATATTAGCAATATATAGTAAGCAGAATCACTTCCAATCAAAGGACTTGGAGAAAGAAGGTTTGAAAAAAATGAATGCTGAAGAACTACACAAAGTAAATTGTGTACAGTTATTAATATAATAGATATAAATGCAAAGTTTTTATGATGGCGAAAGCAAAGTAATAAGGAACAGTAATGTTAAACTATATCTACTAGAGAGCTCCCTATAGCATTCTAATCTATCTAGCTTCTCTGACATAGAGTATTTAGAAAACTCAGAATCCAATATAACATAATATAATGTTATAGCATAGGAAATAAAAGTAGAAATAGCAGCTACTACTTGCTGCTGGATTCAGCTTCTTATTTTCAAAGTATCTAGTACATGGTCTTCTGAGCTCAGAGTTAAAATTAATTGCAAGTGACAATGGTATTCAGGGTAAAGAAATTACTCTCCAGTCATTTAAAACTGTCTACTGTTAATCTTGCATTCCTTGTTTTGGGTCTCTCTACAATGTGTATGACCTTGTCAGGTTTAGAAGGACACATTTGAGTAGAACATGCAAAATGTTTGGCTCTCAAGGACAAGAACACTGAGTATCTCCAAATGCATTGTTTATTGACAGTCTCCAGGATAGCAAAAAAGCTGTGGTAGCTGTAAAACATAGATTTCCAAGAAAAATAGCATATAGATGGGGTATACACTTACATATACATATATCCATCTATATGTATTTAAAAATATAAAAGAATGTGTGTTAAACACACAAGTTGTACCTGAGGTTTTCTAATACAAGTCTGGAAATCTAAGCCTTGTACACATCATTTATTGTAATGATGTCTCAATTTATAATTAATGCCTGCCTCCACACAGTTCATGGGGCAGCAAAACAACATTCTGAATTCTGAATTTTATATATTTGATTTTCAGTTTTGAAGGAGCACAGAGAACTTATATGCCATGATATTTGAAATACCTGAGAGCATCTTTTTATGTAGATGGAGCTCATTTTGTAGTTGTGGCTAAAGAAGGTATAATTGTATCCCTTTCTCCCTGTCTTGGCTAGCAAGCACCCCAGAGAAAAAGAGAGACAGATATCTGGACTGGAGGCAAAGTTAGCATGGAGGCAAATTTAGCACGGGACAAGGCTTTGAGGAAATGGGGAGCGAAGAAGTACTCAGGATAAATCGAGCAATTGTCTCACAGACATGAATCTCAGAAACTGAGTCAAAAAGACTGGGCATGTTCAGAAGTAATTGTGTGGAAAAATAGAGATAGATTCGTCCTAAGTAATAACCTTAGGAAAGAGATGGTTTTTACCACTGATAGCAAGAGCAAGGAGAGCTGCAGTGAAATTACAGAAAGAAAGGGTTTGGGTTTGGGTTTTTATTTTCTTCTCATGTGTTTAATACAAACTTTTCTCAGTTTCTATCTAAATTCAGAGCATCTCATTATCCCTTGCTGCCTTCCCCACTTACAGTACAATTGGTTTGTTTTCCCAACACTTTCTAATGGTATATTTATTCCGAGTCAGTTTTGGACATGAGTTTCAGAAAGGGACATATCTATGAAGTATCTGCATACCCAATGATTCAGAAGAGTGCCCAGTGGAACTTCTCCTGTTTTTCAAGAAAATCCCATCAAGCAGTAAAATAACAAGATACTTCTGAAACATTTCTGGTATGTACCTTTTTTGTTTTATAGTTTTAAAAATTCTTGTTCTTAACCAGAATGATAAAGCCAGAGGTTAAGTCAAGGTGAGTTGGAGGAGGTGATGCCACCCCTCTATTCAGCCCTAGTGAGACCACATCTGGAATGTTGCAATCAGTTCTGGGCTCCTCAGTACAAAAAAGACTTGGAGCTCCTAGAGAACGTCTTGCTGAGGGCTACAAAGATGATCAGGGGCCTGAACCATCTCTCTTACAGGTAGAGGCTGTGCCTCTTCAGCCTTGAGAAGAAAAGACTAAAGGGAGATTTCATCAATGTCTGTCAGTATCTGAAGGGAAGGTGACAAGAGGATGGAGCCAGGCTCTGCTCAGTGGTGCCAAGCAGTAAGACAAGAGGCCACGGGCAGAAACTGACGCACAGGAAGTTCAACCTGAACAGGAGGAAGAACTTCTCTATTGTGTAAGTGACCAAACAGTGGAACAGATTGTCCAGAGAAATTGTGGAATCTCCTTCACTGGAGATATTCAAGAACCATCTAGACACAACCCTGTGCCACGTGCTCTAGGATTAACATGTTTGAGCAGGGAGGTTGAACCCAATGACCCCCTGTGGTGTCTTCCAGCCTGGCCCATTCTGTTACTCTGTGATATGTGGGGCATGTACTGTGAGTAAAGGCATGGGGTTGGGCTAGTGGAAAAATCCACCTAAAAAAAAAACCCAGAAGAAAAATTCTGGAACAATATTGGTTTTGACTTTGCATAGATATCTTCTGATAAGTATTTTAATACACCATATATGAAGACCAAATTCCTCTTTTATTTGTAGTGATAGCTAAAGGAAATATTTTGACTGACAGGAAGTCAGTTCATGTTCTGATATACAGCTTTTCATTACAGCAGTGTTAGATAGGTTCAGCATGAATCCCTGAGAGCAAATCCCTTGTATATCCTAGCACATTGTTCTTTTCACTCCTGACGGCTGAAACCCTAATTGAAATCTTATATTTATTTATATATTTTCTAAATCTTTCTTTCTCTCACTCAAACCTCAAGTGATTTAATTATGATTTCTATCTTTTAATGACTACGTGACCAGCTCTGGATCTTGGTTTGTCCACTCTAATGCAAATACTCTGATGAGTTTTACAGGGCCAAATATACAAAGCAGCAAAGATTCACTTCAGTGTCTTTGCAGGGCTGGACTTTTGGCTGGTAAATTATTTGGGTTCTAATATTAAAGATACTTTTATTTTACTATCAGACTAGTTGAATTATATAACTCCAAGGAGCTATATTTTTTCTAGCAAAAATCCCATGAGGAAATGGTTGAACAATGAAAACCATCAGGATGTGGATGGCATATTGTTAGAGGTGAACCAGCAGCTACAGATTTCACTTCACAAAGGAATTGCAATGAGCCAGAGAGAGAAAGGTTCAGTTTGGCAGCAAAGAGGATGCCAGGGTGGCCAGTAAAGCATAAAAATGAGAACTCTTTCTATCAATGTCCTACTCCCCTACAAAAAAACCCCACAACCAACCAACCAACCACCCAACCAAAGAAACCAACGATAACAACAAAATAGTAATTATACTCTGTATTTTACCCAATGGGGAAATTGGCTTTTTCCGATCAATTCACCAAGGCACCCCTGGAACATTAATCACTTAGAAATGTGTTTAGAAGAATCACTCTGGAAAAGAAACCTTCATTGCCATTTCTACAACTGGAAGAAAGCTCTGTGTAAATGATCCCCTCTGCATCATTGCATTACTTTTGCTTTGGATAATGAAGTCACACAGAAAATCCATTCTCTCCTAACGAGTGAACAGAAGAGGACCTGAACACATGTTGAACATCATGACTGATTGTTAATGATATCATTATACATCTGACTTGCCCAGAAGGAGTAATGATTTTTTTTTTAAAGCAGTATTTTAGTTTTGTGGTGGCTTCTTTTTCTGATGGAAAGAGGGAGAGAGAGAGAAAGAGATCATGAGAAAACCTCTTCTCAGACTGCAGTCTTCTATAACCAATGAATTCAAAAGTTCAGATAAAAACTCATATTTTTACTCTTTTGTAAACAGGAATTAAAATAAAGCTATCTTATTTTCATTTCATGATCACCGTGCTGCTGTTATAATGAATATATATTATTATATTTATATTCTGAGGCACAGACATACTAGTTCTTCAGCTAATCTGAGTATCCCACAGCAACAGATTATACTGTTGTACAAATTATTGAGTTATTTGGATATGTTTGAAAGCATCGAATGAAAAAATGTTGAAACAATAAAGAAGGACTTAAATTAATGCAGAACCTTTTATTTCAGACAACCAAAGTTACAGGTTTCTCTGGTCATATGTACACACATATGTAAAAAGATACAGACATACATATAAATGTATTTGGATACAGCTTCTAAACAGAGCACAAAATTCTTAACACAGGAACCTGCATCATTACCATGAGGATGAGAAATACACACCAGTATTAAATAATAATATTTTTAACTTTCCAAATTAAGAAAAAAATTCTTTTAAAGTTGTCTCACTAACATCTGTTTTGAAAGTCTTGTCCAACAGGTAGAGAAGGAAGCCCAGACAGAATAGTTAATTTCACTTCTCTGGTGATACAGTTAATTTCTGATTCAGCCAGAATAATGCACAATGAAGCAGTAAAACTGGGCTACTATTCTGTACCATTTAAAGGAAAATTTCTACTACACTTTATGGAAAAATCGTACTATTGTCACACTGATGAGATTGTTCATCTTTTTACGAAAGCCTAGAATGTTCCCTGAAGTGCTAAATGTCTTCTAAAATAAACTTGATCTTAGAATAGATATCTCTATTACATCAGAAAGGACCTTGAGATCATCTCTCTATGTTTTAAAGAATTTTAATGACACAGAGCATATATTTTTATACTCTGATTTCAGCAATCCACTTGCTATTAATTAGTATTTTCAAACTTTAATAATAAGATGAAATGTAATATTTAACTTTTGCATTTATTTTCAGTCAGATCTGTAAAGATAAGATACGAAGTAAATTGAGGCAAAGTTCAGTTGCTATCTCTCACTGCCTAAAATCCACAGAAAAATAAAGGTAACATTGTCAGTGTTTTCTGACTTTAACTCAGTTGGGAGGCATCAGTGGCAAGTTTCAACTGCTGAGATGCATTTGATGAAAATCTTAAAAGCAATTGAGTAGTCTAAACTGTTGACTTTTATGAATTTGTATTGCGAATTACTCTTTGAAGGCTCTTTACCTGGGAGACTTTGAACTGCTATTGTTGTGCTAAGCTTCCTGTATTTGGAGATAACAAAAAATTAACTTTTCAAAGATTCAGTAGTCTGGAAGCTGGGAAGTTATTTAAAAGGTTTAGTTCCAAGAGTACAGCAAACCCAGGAACCCTTAATTATTGGAGAAAATCTTTAATGCTTATCATCCAAATAAGCATGGGTCTATTCATTTACTATTTTTTTAGCAGATAATCTCAGCTCTTTCATTTGTGGATTAGGTGGATATTGTTTTCACAGAATTTTATGGATGATTTGATACTGCCTTTGAAATGTGGTTGGGCACTGCTGTATTTACTTCATTTTCTTTTTATCCCTGTGGAATTTTTTCACACAGTCATTAGGAGCATAAAAGTAGCTTCATGGTGAGTTTACCCCTTTCATTTTTTAAGGCATTCCCTAAAGGTAAGACACATTTCTTATTACTATTTCTAAACATAAAGGACCTGATCCTGCATGGTAATAAGTGCTTTTAGCTCCCTTCAAAACTAACAGGCAGAAAGTTTGTTTGGCATCTTGCAAAAGACACCCTGCAGGATGCAAATCTGGGCTCAGAGTGATTTAAAAAGACAGTACATGTTTTGAGTCACATTCAAACCCTATTTCTGCACAAGAAATCTATTTCTACATTACCAAAGAACTAATCAAGCATTCACCTTCTTTCTTTCTTTCTTTCTTGTGGCATATGAAAACATATATTTAATAAAGTTGGAAAATGTAGTTTTTAATACAGCAGGATGGACACTGCAGTGCAAGCCTATTCAATCAACCTAGTAAGATAAGGAGATGTGGGGGAAAGCCTCAGTAGGACCACAAGCTTGCCTGAACTTGTGCAAATGCAATTGTTTTTAACATCTGAAATATAGATGTTTGAGATTTCACTTTTGCTTCAGCATCCAGGGTGAAGTTTGAAACAAATATGTAGCTTTTCTGGAGGATCTTTGTTATGATTAGGGCTTTTCATATAGTATTTCACAGGAATACTTAATTTTCAGTTTTGCATAATAGAGGGCATGTAGACTGCTAACAGCTATCTACAAAGTCAGACAGCTAGCAGAGGAGTATATCACTCAAATCCAGGATGCAACCTTCTGACATGAAACATCAATATGATGCAAAGATACCATTTTGTCTGGAAGAAAAAAAAATTACAAGATACTTTTTTTAAAAGGACAAAAGACCAAAATGAGACTCTAACTTTTTTTAGAAAAACTGGCAGTTTGAAGCTGCACAAAGGATTCTAGAAAAAAAAATTCTTTCCTTTATAGACACTCTGAAGTCCACAAATGTGAACAAAATGTTTTGGTTAGCCAGAGCCTACCTGCATTACTGAGAAGCCTTAATACCCCCAGCAACCATAATACAGATCTGTTCTCAGGTCAGAAAATAGAGTCAGCAGAACAGAGCTGAAAATTGCTAAGTCAAATATCAGAGGAAAAGCTCCAGTTAACATACAGTTTGAGTAGGACAACTTTTGCAGTCGCTAATATTTTTCTAACACATCTAATCTTCAGATGAGAACTGGTATAACATACAGCAAGAAGGACAGAAGTCCACAAAGCTGAGGGAAATGAGTGGAAATCCTTTCCTCTCTAATTGACAGGATCTAATGCCAGATGGTCTTGCCCTTTAAAGAGCGCTTCAAACACACATATATAGTCTGGGAGGTGCGGAACAGACAGAACGTACCATTAGTACTGATTTCCAGCTGTTGACTGGGGGAAATAAGATCATCTGAGCTTCCCCTTCCTTTCTGCATCCCCTCTCTCCTCCTCATGCTGTAATTCTACTGCCTCACACTTTCCCTCTCAGAAGGGATATCTGCTTTGACTGGCTGGCAAAAAACATAGGTAATGCAGCCCAACACAAGGCTATTCTAACTACTGTCTCAAATTGCAATTATGTCTTATCTGAAAAGAAGTATGAAAGATGTTTATAACACACAAAGACTTAAAAGAAATTTTGCTAGGTTTTATCATACCGCTAAAATACAATCCAAAAATCCAGCTCATGAGTCTAACAAGCTGGCTAAGCTTGATGGATGTCTGAACACCTTAACTCCTGGATTCTCAGAGTCTCTCTGACCAGGGGCATTTCTACATTCCCCATAGCATTACATTAAGCAAAGAAAACCAGCAGGAAAAAAGGCTGGAACTGACTAAACTAGAGATAGTCAAAAACCCGTCCAAAATCCATGAAACAACTGGACAAAAATATATTCAGGCAACATTACAAAAGTAAAAAAAAAAAAAAAAGATATATTTTTCGTTTCCTCCACACAGCTGCAAAATACTGACTGGCAGGGATCAATATCAATCTACTGGATGAAACACTGGAAGTGTTCACCAAGCCCAGGAAGATGAAAATCACAATGATAAGAGTAAAAAGATGCTTCAAAAAACTACTGGAGCACTATTGTTCTTTTCCGTTGAAAACAATTGCCCTTTGTTCATCAGATGTCAATCCAACCTGCTACAGCTTTCATAATAAGGGCTCATGAGTAGGTGTAAATGAAAGAAGAGTCTCTGTTATTTAAATTTAAATGCTCTTGCAATTCCTTGGCATGTAAATTGCAGATTATGTTACACGCTGATAGCAGTGGTATAAATAGATCTGGCAGAATCTAAGGGGACCTTTTGAATTGCACTGAGTAACACGCACCACGTCTGAATTTGGCCTTGAATACAGACACAGGGGCAAACACAGAAAGGTTTAGCTGCTGGAGATACTTTAAATGTGAAAGTGTAGCAATGAACAGGCAGAGCAAGGAAGAGGATACATTCTCCCTTACACTCAGGATCAAACAAGAATATCAGTAAAGAAAGACATTACACTTTATGTGGAATAGAACATTTCACAAACCGCTTAAGACTGAACAGGACTATGAGCAGTAAAATATCTCCAAATGACATCAGGACCTAACACCTCATGAAATCCAACCCTGCTTAGTGCCACTGGAGATGTAAAGCACAAAAATACATGACACAGAAAACCTTTAAGTCTATAATGATAAGGATTTTGTTGGTCATAAAAACTGCCATAGAAGTATGATCTTGTTAGTCTTTTGGGACATAATGTATGGTGTGGCGCTTTAAGACATCCTTGTTTCTTAACAGAGAAACTAAGCACTTTACACTTGGAAAATGCAACACTTGGAACCTTTGGCAGGCCTGCTACCTGTGTATTGAACTTGCGCAGTTTAATGCTCTGGCCTGTCTTCATTTACTGTAGATGATACATGCTATGTTGGAGGATAACACTTTTTATCCTGTCCCAGTCATCAAAACTGCAACTCACAAGGAGAAACTAGAGGTTGGGCTAAATAAAAATGGTATCCTGGCTTTGAAAGGAATGTTACATGTGCAGGAAAGAGAATACATACATTGAAAGCTAAGTGCTAGAAAATAACAGAAAAGTAATATACAGCATCCTGGTATCCTGGTGAGCAAGAATGACAGAATGATAAAGCACTTAGAGGTCAATCCATAAGGCTATTTAGGTGTCAACCTGCCAGTATTAATTCATGTTAATGGAGAACCCAACCCTTCCTTTCCCTTCCCTCTTATCATGCCTTTTTTAATGTAATCCAAATCTGGGATGGTATTTTCCAGTACTCTTGCTTAGTAATCATGTTTAGGAACATTATGTTTCAAATTGTGGCAGCAGTGTGTACTATGAGCAACATGCAATGGTTAAAAGAGGGAAATATAGGCACAGAAAAAAGATGAAACCATACCAGCCAACAAACCTGTGTAATAATTTTCAAAGGAAAACTATTTTTATAAGCTGTTTTAGACAAAAAGGTCTTGTTTACACAGCAAATTCTGTAGGCATTTGTGTGAAGTACACAATCAATACAAGCAAATTGGTTTTTATCCTATTCCAAAATACAGAAGGAAGAGCACAACTGCATAACTAAAGATCTTTCTAAAGGTTTTAATTATAGTCTTTCCTGTCCTACCTGGGATACACAAAAAGTGTTGCTAACGTAGGTGCATCCCTTTGACAGAGAACAACATCTTTATTAGAAACACTTTAGTTACTTTTTTTAAGCTTCCTTGTATTAAAAATTTTCTTGTGCCTCTCAAAAGATCACAAAAACCAACACTATTCCTGGCACTTGAAAAGTCCTCTGGTAAAGACGCTTCAATTCTGAAACAATTTCAAGAAAGGAAGCCCTGGAATGTCCTATTAAATAAGTCCTGACACAACCAGAGATGCTGGTGAAAGAAAGAAAAGTTAAGCAACCCACCACAGTCTTGACCTCAAGTCAATGACAAGACTGACACTCCAAATCTGTTCTGACAAAGTGCATTCCACAGCTGCATGAAGAAGGTATGAGACACAGTGGTTTGTAATTCTCTGAACAAATGAAAGCACAACATTTTTACACTTCAGCAAAATTGGACCTGGACAATAGGGAACCAAAAACTCATTTGGATACATGTGGTGTTTCAAAACACATCACCAGGATCTTCCAATCGATCCGGTACCTAATGGTAGGCAGCACTGAGATCTCAGTACAGTGACACATGATGACCAGCTATTGTATATGCCTGAAATCTCAGTGGTAGCATTATTGTACAAGTTCTTATTTTGTGAAAGGAGGGCTGAGTGAGACCCGCAGGCAGGGAATTACAGTAATCCAGACGATGTCACAGAAGCATGAATTAACGTTTCAGTATCTCTATGCGACAACGCTCTCAAACTTGTTATATTTCGCAGTTGATAATAGGAGTTTTGTTCCCCTTGAATGCACATGATCCCCAAAGAAAAGCCCTCAATTAAAGTTTACCTCTACATTTTGCACAGATGAAGACCAAGCAGTATTTATGTGCAGTACAGAGAAGGGACAAATCTTCAGACATTGTGTTAACAGCATTATTAAGCACAGTGGTCTCATCTTTTTCATGTTTAAAGCAATTTTGGGGCAGTCAGAACTGCACTTCATAAGAAATGGGGATCAGATGCTCCTATGGAGTCTGTAGCAAAATAATGTAAGTCTTCTTTTCAATAGCTGTGCAAGCTTTTTACTTCTACTCTTCTATCTTCCCCTGGATCTGATTATCCCCTTTTGTCTACAATGCTTCATCAGAAACACAGCAGTTTAAACTGCTATATGACCTGAGAGATGACTTCTTTATCACCTCTGCACTTTTATAACATAAGTAAGTGACAGATAAATTATATACGAAAGCCGAGACTGTGACCTGAGCTAATAATTTTTGCTGGCTGAGTCTTGGCATTGTAAGGCTTGCACAGTGCTTGTTCAGGCAAAACCCTCACAGGAGCAGGTAAGCCTTTTATCAGAGTCAAGCCCAAATGAAAGCTGCAGCGGGTTGATCAGGGTCCTCAAGATTTGCCCTGTTTGGACCTCTGCTCAGAATTTCTTGCGAGCATATTGGGCCATGTTTGCATAAGCATTCAGAAGAGTAAAAGTCCTCTCTGCTGTTTCATGAAACTCATCAGATCTGTACCTACATTACTGGGGTAGGTTTCAATAAATCCAATATGCTACATATTGCCACTTCAAGTTTGCCAATAAAATAAACAAAAACTTCAGCTTCTCAAATTACTTTGGTTAGAAGAGATAGTATTAATACTAAAATATCTCTAATACATCTTGCCATTTTATAAGACCTTTGCATTCCAAATAAGCTTGGTGGTCAAAAAAACCTCCCATATATTCAGAGCTGCATTCACTAGTCAACAGGCTTCACTGACAAAGCTAAAAGTGAGAACGCACTTTTTATTTCTCTTCATCAGAACAACCCAGGTAAAAGGGACTGACGGTGCTCTCCCCCAGGAAATCCTTGGCCCCAGCATCCCCCCATGAAACCCATCAAAGCCAGACATTGGGAGCAGCTTTCTGGATCACCTTTCAGACTAAGGGAGGTCACTGTGTAGGGCTCTGTGGCACACTATGAGATGCAGGGAAGAACATTTTGAAAAGCAGTTTTGCAGGAAAAGACTTGGTTCCTGTGCCCAGCAAGCTGAATATCAGCCAACAATGTGACCTTGCAGCAAAGGTGACAAACAGTGCAGACTGGGCCCAGCATTACAAGGAGTGCTGCCAGCAGGTCAAAGGAAGAGATCTTTTCTTTTACTCAGCCCTGGTGAGGCAACACATGGAGTAGTGGCTCCAGTTCTGGGCTGCTCAGTACAAGAGACAAGGACATGCCAGAGACAGCCCAGCAAAGGACCACAAAGATGACTAAGGGACTGGAACTCCTACGAGAAAAGACTGACAGAGCTGGGACTGTTCAGCCTGGTGAAAAGAAGGCTCAGGAGGGATCTCATCAGTGTATATAAATATCTAATGGGAAGGTGCAAAGAGTACCCCTCTCTGGAGATAATAAAGTGTCATCTGGACATGGTCCTAGGCAAAGGGATTAAAGTGCCCATGCTTGAGCAAGCGGATTAGAAGAAATGCCCTCTAGAGATTCCTCCCTACTTCACCCATTCTGTGATTCCCTGAACTGGAGCAGGGCTGCAGCCTTGGGAGTTTCTACATCCAAGTGCTCATAATTGAAAATAATAAGATCTGGAAGCAGCTGCTGAGCAGACTGAGCATGTGAGCCTTGCTGCTGGAGCGAATCACACTGCTCATATATATATATTTATAGTACTAGAGAGGGCATCTGCCCTGCTCAGCCAGAGAACGGCACAAGATGAAGCCATTGGTGCTGTGCTCATGTCTGTCTGCAGTCCGAGTGGCAGGCCCTGTATATACACAGCTATGTGATGTATCCAGGAGCTCAATGTGCCTGTGCATGCTGGGAAAACATTTTGAGACTTGCTACTTGTTGGACCTGGGCACACTATACGGGAGCTTTACCCCCCTTGGGCTGTCAGAGCCAGGATAATATATTTTCCTGTAATAGAACCAGTTAAAATAAAGTCAAAACTGTTAATTTTGTAGCTTCCCTTTATCTTCTGTATCTTTGACTTAAATCAGGGTTTGGCCTTTTTCCATCCCACTTCATCCATTCTGTAAAGTTATAAAGTTGGTAAAAGGTAACAACAGCTGTGCTCAGCTCAATAAATATGGATCCAAATATATAAAAACCCAAGCAGTTGCTATTGTTTGCCATTACCAGTTACATGCTTTGTCAATAATTTCTGTTATCAATGCTCAAAAGCCCTGTGAATCCTGCAAGAAGCCTCTGACCAGTGTACATAATGTAAATACCATTGGCCTCTATATCCTGGAAGTGCTAGATGTTCTTAGGGACATACATTATGTTCCAGCAGGGCACTGATTCTATTATTACCAAAAGCAGCTGTTTTCTTATCTGCAACCTGGAAAGTCAGCTTCATTGAACTCAACAATGCACAGGATAATTTTGCCTGCTAATATTTTTGAATGTTTTTCCTTTGCTTAAAAGCTCTTCTGAATGCCCAGGATTCAGCAATTACCCCGAGCCCAAAAATGAAGGTTTTTCTTACACATCATAAAAATGTTTAAATCATTTTATCTTTATTTTATCTTTAGTCTACTGTCTTTAAAAGCCTTTTGGTATTCTCAAGTCATATTTTCAAAATTTGTCTTCTACTTGGAAGAAAAAACTTTATATTTTTGTTTAGCTGAAAGCTAAGAATCTCTCTTGATGACTTGATTAACACAGTGAGCTTTTAAGAGAAACAACAAATATTACAAGCTTCACAATGCAGTAATCATGGATCATGTCACAGCATAGTTTGCTTTTTCCATCCATGTACATAAGTAATGCAAAGGAAACTGACAACAGATAGTAAACTTATTAGCAGGCACAGGACATAATTGAAAACAAGGGACAAGAAGGAAAAATAATAATTTAAGTCAAACCATCAGTTTTATCCTAGTAATTCAAAACATACACAGTTCTTTAACTTCTGCTGCACTACATTGCCAGTGTACTTCCCTATTAAAATAGAATGACAAAGAAAGATTTTGGCAGGGTTTATCGTGTTCTGGTGGTGTTGGACCCCACTATCTGCAAAGTGAGAAACACTTTTGGCTGCTAAAAACTTCTGACATTTTGGGGATTTGTTTACTTTTAATTTGGACAGCAAAAAGAAACCTAAAATATAGTACAAATTCCAAATTCTCCTGATTTTGCAACATGCATTTTAACAACTAACTTCTTAGTTAGTCCCATAAAATACGTGAATCAAAAGCATTGGAAATTCTGTGATATATAACAGGCCTAGTCCAAAAATAATTAAACCAATTAAATCCCAAATAATTATTGTCTGTTTGAGAACTACAACAGGAGTGCAATCTATCAAATGAATGGAGGTTTAATTGAGACAATATGACTCAGGAGCAAGTGGTCAGGACAAAAGATTTCTGGGTCAGACAGACTAAACCATCAGGGTTATAAAGCATCATGGCAGCAAAACCTTCTAAATACAAGCTTTGCCAATTTTACTAGCATCAAAAGTGTAGACAGCTTGAAAAAAAAAAATTAACTGGTCAAGTCACATAATGAAATTGGAGAAAGCAAAAGGCTGCATACAGATCACAGGGCAGTTAGCCTTGCATGAGGACATTCTGAAAACCAACAAAGATTGAATCTGACTGACAAAAAGTATTCATTAATTCGCAAAGCAAATGAGAAAAATAACAACTTGCTTCTATAAACCACAATGTTTTTATTTTAACTCTTCCAATGTACATCTATAAAAGGAAGATTTAATATTGAAGTGAAGCCTATCCACTGCACAGCATTGCCATAGGCTATCCTATCCACAGGTAGCCTACCCATTCCGTGAAAAGCAAGTCTAAAACAAGGATTGCAACACATCTGGATGGTGGTCTCCAGCTTTGCAGCACCTTCTTCTGGCCCCATGATGCAGACCTCGTTCTGCTACAGGTCTCCAGAGTCAGCTCAAACCAGTGTCACCAGGCTGGTGCAGCTACTACTTTAGCCCACATCTTTGAGACTCTTCTGGGCATTTTCTGAAGAATAAATGTTACAAGAAAAGAGAGAACCACAAGGAACTCATAGACAAAGCTATCTGCATTCTTCTGCTCTGAATCAGCTTTTATATTGGTGCTTAGAGCTCTGATATGATCAGAGCAGATATAGTTCAGCAACTCTAATAAAATATTTTTAATTCCTGTCTGTAATCAGGTTTCTCTCAATGACTGAAATTAACTCTTTCCCCCAAGGTAACTGAGTTGCATATGCTCCCTTCTACATCACACTCCACCCCTACCCTGACACTTCAGAACTAAGTACTAGAGAAGATGTGGTCCACTGGATCCATCTGACTAATGGGCTTTGCAATCTACCACAACCTTATGTATTTTACACTTTGGGTGCAAATAAGGTAGAAATTTTGGAAAAAAATAAAAAAAAGAGTAATCTTTCAAAAGTAGACTAGGAATCAATGGACATTTCTTTATCGCAATCCAGTGTAAAACATTTATGTAGTGCAGTTATTGCTGATCAGTTCCACTCTGCTGTAAATTTTATACAAATGACATACCACATTGCCACCTAGTGAATAAATTCGGAAATTCAGCCTTTAAAAAAATGGAGTAAACAGCAATAGCTTTATGATACAGATAGCCTTAAAACGTCACATCTGTGGATCCCTTGTGATCGTCATGTGGTCCATAATCAGGTGTTCACCGACCATGCTAATCCTCCCGCCTGTGTGTGTTTGTGCATGTGTGCATTGCCCTGCCTAATCACCATGCACATAGGCAGGCATAATTGATGGACATAAGTTTTACCCTGTAAAGCATTTGCATGATGCCACCAGTGTCAGGGAAGCAAAGAAACCTTGTGTGGTGCAGTCTGTCATGCTTGCCATCAGACCACCTATGCCTAGGTAACATTAAACTGATTTGTTAACAGTGCTGAGGCAATCCAAATTCTGCTTAAACACATAGCACCCATCAGACTGTGCTGGTTTACTGGGACTATGCTGCCAACAAGCTGACCTACCAGAAGATTCGCCGTGATTTCTAAGATAGACTGTAGGGATAAAAAATCAGTGGTAAAGCTCCTGGACTGACAAACTGTAAGTGATATGTTGACAGCCACCATATGAGCTTTTATGTCACACTTAAGGCTGTTTAAAAACTTACATTGGGACACAGCAATACCAGACAAGAGGAGACTATATGAAAATGTGATAATCAGAAATTATGAAGGCATAAGGCAATGTTATACTGAAAATTTCTCAGTGTACTCAATCACCCTGACTGCCAACAGACTTGTTTCAGAAACTGTCTTCCTCACCAATACTCTCCACCAAGAATGCAAGGTCATGAACTGAGAAGTTCAAGGACCAGATTGCCATTGTTTTTTCAAGCAGGAAACATTCAATTCCTAAGCAAAAGAATGACAAAATTACTTACATGACAGGGATTGCCTGTTTGGAAAACTCTGCTTTGTAACAGAGAAATAGCTGTTGGCATATTTTGCGTCTATACAGACAGAAAGATACATCCGCACAAAAATACAACTCCCAATAAACATGAAAGAAGTGTAAATTTCTAATGGCATATATGTGAGCCCAGATGTTTTTCCTAGTACTACTGAGGTTGTAATTAGGATTTCACATTACTGGAGTAATAAAAAACAAAGCATGCTTCACTAGCTGCTGGAAATGGAAGAAGTTCCTTGCAATTATGTCCTCCATTTCAAGTGGATCTATACAGACATTAGGGTGCAATTAAATGTTAAGATACAATTTATAACGTTTTGTCCTCAAAGCCTGTTTGCATGCATATATATATTTACAATCTTTATTGCCCTCTCAAGTAGTAGATGACAACAGAGACAAAGGCAGCTGATCCAGCCATGTATCTAATTACTAAATCATTTGCTGACCAAGGGTCATTCTCAGAAGCACACCTTCTAATCTGGATTCATTCTTGTTTATATAAAACAATCAGAATGCAGTCAAATACATACAGTGTGTGGAACAAGATGCTTCTTATGTTTCATAAGTTAAACAATGAAAAATGCTGCTTGAAAGTCCACACATATCTTACAATGCCAAATGGAGAGGAAGTTCCATGTCCCATCTGGTTTCCAAGGGAATTTTATTATAAATTTCAGATACATTTTTCAACTTCTAGGTATTACGTTTATTACATGGATTGATTTGTAATCTGTTTTTCTCCTTGACTGAAACCTGGTTTTATGAGTGAGACACTGAAATAAAATACCCTTTCATCTGCTAGTTCTTATAGACTGTAGACAGAATCATAATTTCATACTATCTGTAGACTAGCAGGAGTCTATATTTGCTACTTCAAAGCCAAATATGTGCAAAGTTAATGAATGTAAATTCTTTAAACACAAGCAGAGAATTGCTTACAACTAAAGCTTGTATAGTTCTAGGAGTAAACACACTAGTCAGCAATGACACTTTGTTGGTATATCTTTTAACAAAAAAAAAATTAATTGCAAAAAAAACCAGACCAAACTTCTAGAACTACAGACTTATTACACATTATCTGATCCATTTAACGCCTTATTAATACTCCAGTTTTTTTATCAAATTACTGAACAGACTTAGTCTCTATGTATTTCAAATGCTTAACAGATGTTACACAACATACAACAGTCCACACGTAGCATATAGCAGTACACGTCTTAAAAAAAAATGCAGTGATAAAAATAGTAACAGTTTAACTTTGAAAATGTACAATAAAGAAAACTGAAACTGCTGAGGTGATAAACTCATAAATTGAATTGCCACCAGCCATTTTTAAAGGGGATGAAGCCTCTGTTTTCAGTAAACACCTGAAAGAACAGACCATTCCTATCATGCCTTGATGGTGACATTTTTAATAAAGCACTGAAGGGTATTCTTGGTATTAAAATATAACGCAGTTCCTGATCCTCCACACTTTTTTGCCCAAGAGTAAACAAAATTTGTACTGATAGGGAGTGATACACTATTAGAATGTATATTTGATCAGAGCGAACTCTGATAACAACAATGAATAAAACAAAATATGAAATTTTAGAAATTGAGTTAGAGGAAAGTGACAGCACTCATATGACAACATCCATCTTTGTTCCTAGAATGGTTTTACTGATTTAGGTAGCAACCAGGTAGTACAACATTTAGCCATGATCATGATTCCAATAAAAGGATTACTGAAATTAAAAAATGTTAGAAAAGATTGTTAAACAAATTTTCCCTTGAAGTCTAAAAGTAGTTTCATCTCAAGTAGTATTTGCTGGGATAAGCCTTCTGGACAAAATTTAATTAAATAATGCATCACTTATGGATTAAATCAAAATTAAATTAACAAAATTAATTATATGGAAAAAATCAGCCACATTTTATTCAATTTGTTATAACACAGGGCAAGGGCAACTCCTCAGGATTCCACACTTGTCCTCCCTGCTGTCATACACACAGTAACTTGTAGTTTGATGAAAATACATTAAATGCATACATTTTCAAAAACATTTGAGTGTCATATGTTTTTTTCCTGAAGAAACTATGCTTTATCTGTTAGTTATGCATTTCTATTATTACTATTATTATTTTTTCAATAGCAATGCATGCAATTCTTTAATAGTGTGCGAAAGATTTTTAGACACATTTTTTGCACTGAGATCATAATTTTTAAAACAGACATAGAAAAGAATGATATGCACAATAGAAGAGAAAAAATATTTCAAAGAAGTTCACTTAAGGTGACTTTGGTAGGCAGAAATGAACAATACTGGGCTCTTAAGAAGCAGGGTGGAGGCACTTGAGACTTCCATACCTCATTCTAGATAATTCTTTCATGCTCTGTCTTCTCTAATGTGTGCTGCTCTTCTACAGCGAATCTCACAGCCACGTTAAATCTCAAGTTTTCATTTTTCTTCCCTAGAGACGCTCTGTAGCTCTGCAGACACTGGTGCAACCACTGGTGCATGCCAGGAGATAGAGTCCTCTGAATGTAGTTACCTGTGGATCTTACTGACGTGAAAGAGACATGGGCTCAGATTGTTCTGCACACCTCTCATATGTAGAAGACATAGATCTAGAGACAGTGTGTCCAGACTTAAGTTCAGCCTGTCCTCCACATAAGTTCAGGGTGTTCTGTTTAGACTAACAGAATCACAGAATTATTCAGGATGGGAAAGACCCTTAAGATTACCAAGTCCAGCCATTAACCCAGCACTGCCAAATCCACCACTAAACCATGTCCCTAAAAACCATGCCAATTAGTTCACTGCTGTCTGTTCAGGAGCTAATATTTCAAAGAAATACTTTTGATTTAAGCTGGTTGTTCAGAAACTAGCCATAGACTAGGCCACACTTACATAGGAATTTGGGTTCCTACTTCCTATTATGTCTATACTTTCCAGATACTTGGTAGTTTGGGAACCAAAACATGAGTCAGGAGCTTAAATAATTTTGTGGATCCAGGCTAAGTCCATGACTGTACTGAAAACTGTCATGTATTTGAAATGTCATATGGTACAAATACATATTTGCAAACTTAAACTATGTCCTTTCATGCTACATCTCTGGTAACTGTGCTTACAGGAGAATCAGACATAATAAATTAGTCCTATTATGTAAAGCACCATAAGCATGAAAATTCTGGGTATTTTCTGGTGAATTAATTGTCACTACAAGGGTTAATCCAAGCAAAAATACATCTATTAGTCTTAACACAGATTTCATGTAAACAAGCTCATAAAGTAATTCAAGTAGAATATTAGACACCTCTATATTTGTATTGCTTGTGATTATGAATTGGAATTTCCAGGTGAATTAAAGTCAGCTAGAGCCAACTCAACAGATATTCCCCCAAGCTACACAGCTGTCCCTCATATACGTGAAGAAAAGAGCACATGGTAGAACATACAACAAATATGTTCAGATAAATAGAGGGAAAGCTGATAACGTAGTTCACCTTAATAAGAAATGTGCAGTGTATATGCACATACCTATTTTAAGTGAAAATTCTGGCATATTCTCTTTACACCCAAATCCAAACAGCATTATTTTCATTTAGAAGATTAAGCATTGTTATCAAGTCACAAAAAACGGTGTTTGGTACCAGAGCAGCTCAAAATTAAATCCTGTTTGAATGTAAGTCTACGGTGACACCATAGTTTCAGAACGATATATCTAGCTTTTAATAAAGTCCTCCAGCTCCTTTAAGTAAAGCCTAAGTGATGTTATTGCTACAGTGATTGACAAGGTTGTTAAATTTCAAATTTTGGTGCAAATCTAGATTTTCTTCTAAATAAAGAGTAGCTACAGAATACTGGGAAAATTAACAGACAATAAAGACACTGGTCTTGACCAATTTTAGCAATTTTAGTTTAGCGATATTTTGGTTTAATATTTTAAGATTTCTTTTCCTGAAAAGGTGTATGTCAATGTTTTCATGAAAGTCAAGACAATGTAACAATGACCACAGTCTACTGTTAATTCATGAATTCAGAAATGATGTCTCACACACCGTTACATGTGTTATTAGAGACTAAGGGAGTTGCAGGTCAGAAGGTTAGATATGCATCCTTTTTTTCTCAGATGGCCATGTCCCTGCACAGCATAGAGCTCCAGGCAAGTGCCCTACGTGCCTCGTAGCTTAACAAGTGCTGCTGCCGCTGAGGGAATAGTCATTTACCAAATACTCCTCCAATGAAGCCGATGGGGCCACCTGTGGCAGTAAGAGTCTGAAAGGTCAGTGTAACTGTTACTTATTCATAGTTATGCTACTAAAGCAATGTAGCCTCTCCTTTCAAGTCTAAAAGTGATTGTAAAATCACAACCCTGCAGAGAAGAAAACTAGGAAGAGATATATTTTATTGACATTTATGTAGGATATGTTATGAGTCTAAGTCATAACATTATTCCAAGAGTGAAAACCAAAGATGACAGAAAATGCATGAAACAACTCCTTTCTCTCAAGTAAAAGCTTCTAGAATTTGAGAAACATTTATATAAAACAAAACCACAAAATCTGAAGCAAAATTCTACTCTTGTTGCAACCTACATAATCTCCTTTACATTCTGTGGTGATGCACTTGTATGACCAGGAAAGGTTGAGATTACTATATTCACATAATCAGACGAAATCCTCACAAAGTAAGTAAATTCAGACTCACACCTGCTGCTTAACTGTTGGCTTGCCCTCTTGTCTCTAGACATTATATCTTATGATTTAATCAGTAGAGAAGATCAATTTCTGGCACAAAAATGAACTTTAAAATGCAGTGGTAGGTCGTAACTTTGTATTTCTGTGCATAGTATCTCAGCCATCTTATCTTAAAATATAGTTAGTAAAATGTTATCAAGAAGATTTTTATTCAATAATCTAGTTTGTCAGTCTGCAGCCAAAAAAGACATTTCCCACTTAAAAACCCCTGTGATTGGTATCAGAGTTCAGTGGAACTTGCAAAGGACAGTAATTGAATGGCTGGTACATTGCTGAAACAGATTCTCAAAACAACTTTGACCTGCTTAGTACATTTCTTCAGTGGTTAGGAAATACTGCAGTGCTGCGGATATATCCAGTTCAGACATAACTGAGTAGGAATTAGCTCTTTACTACTTCTCAGATGCATTCTTAAAACCTGTCTTCGAAGTTTTAGAATAGTTGAAGTTTCAGTTTACACTGAGTATTATGGCAATATGATACTCAGAAAGCTTTATGTGCCTGAACTTAAGCAGGAGACACAGAAGCCAGTATAAAACAAGGGGGTTGGCTTGTACAATGGAATACATGGAGAAAGCACAAAATGACATTATTAGTGGGTCTAACAAAGACTACAGAGAAACACTTTGGTAAAAGCACTATGCACAGACAACACACTGTTTTCTTTTCAAAGCTGGGGCCTACACGTTGTAAATTACCTCTTAAAGCAGCTATTTATTTATTGTTTTTCCATGTTCTAACCATGAAAATATCACAGTGTTGCATGTGTTGATATACTCTCTAGTGTTAGATAACTCTAACTCAGTGAGAATCCTGTTTAAAAGTCTTAGTAGGTATACTCAAACCATTTGAAATAGATATAGACATGTTAAGTTGCTATACTCCTATATTAATATTTCTATCACAAAAGTTTGTGGTTAGCTTCCTTCCAACACTGAAAATTTAAACATGCTCATTTAACAATGTCAAGATAACTTTCAGACTTGGGTGAAGCAAACAGTAACTTGCTATATTTGCCCAACAAGTCTATTATTGCCATGGATTACATTTATGAAGATATCAGAAAGTTACAAAGAGTTGTAATAAAAAAAATAGCAGTTCCAAAGATGTAATGTGTTCCATTACATGTTCCACCTGACAATTTTATTACAGCAGTGAACCAGTATAGCAATTACAAAAAGGAAACTTATTACCCATAACTTGTTTTGAGACAGAATGCAACAACAGACCAAAATAATACTGTAAGAACATATTATTCTGTGATATGATGCAACAATCATTATTTTGAGGTTACAAAATAAGAAAGGAAGCTACTGTAACTTAGAATCTGATTTTTAAAAGAGAAATGGTAACAAAAGGAAATTTAGCAAGGGAAGCATTGCTATTATTTTTTAGTTATTATTGATGACTGTTTTTTATAATTAGCATGTGTATTTTTTCTCATTATTGATATTAACGCTCATTAACATATTGCCAAGGATCAGAGAGTGCTAAGGTAGGACACCCTGGTGCTACACGCTGCGCAAACTTAAAATGAAATGACAACCCATACCCAAAAGACCTAACAGTAGAAGTGAAAGAGAACATGTAACACATGCAAAAAGATTGTTGGGAAAGACATGAAAACAGCATGGGAAGCAGAGGTCTGGATAATTATGTGATTCAAATTTCATACACTTGACAGATCACACACTGATAATGAGTTTTATGGAGGATTCAGGTGAGGATAACTAAGTTGCTTTGAAAATGTTTACATACAGTTCTTCTCAAGCATGAGAGAAGGCATAAGGGTCTTTCCTAGTAGATTTGAGAGGTAGATGATGGCTACATTCACTATAAATAAATCTGTTCATTCTTTCCAGTGTTGCTCAGTGAATGAGAGAACACGTGTTCTAAGATGCCAAAAAAAAAGGACTGAAAGAGAAAAAAAAAGAATTTTAAAACCCAAGAGTACAGTGCTTCTACAAATCTACTCAAAATAGAAAACCACAACACAGTTATTTAAAAATATATTTTAATTAGCAAGTGCTAATCAAACTTGATTATTTTTATTAAGAAAATTATTCTCATATTTGCTTTTCATGTGACTATGTTAATATTAGAAAATGTAAGTAAAATTAATTTTAAAATGTAAACAAACATATAACAATATAATTACAACACTTAATTAGATTTCAAAGCACACTTACAGAAAATTTGAGACAGCAAAAAGGAGCTAGGCATGCATTTTTTAACAGATGGTGCCAGATAAGGTCACACAGATATAATTGAGGTCAGAATTTGGCCACTGTAGGAACAGACCCTCTCAATGAAAAAGGTGAATTTCCTCCTGTGTTTTTCATTAATTACTCAGTGCCATCCAGTCACAGTGTTGTCTGCTTTAAATCCTCTCAGTAATCCCTTGTCCATACAAGTCCTTCTCTAGAATATTCTTTCAATATTATATATTTGAACGAAAATTCTCATTGTAGAAACACTGATTTTCTTTTTAGCCGCAGAGACAAAAACTTACTAGTATCACCATTTATCTTAGTTACAGTCTCTAAGATAACAGTAAGTATTGGGGACAAACAGATGAAGGGGCATCTCCACTGATGATGTAGGAAGAGCTCATACAAAACAACAGGTAATTTTAAAGAAAATACTAAGAAGTTTTAAATCCCAAGACAAATTTTAAAATACTTTATGTTGAAGATGGAACATAAACCAAGAGCCCACAGATGTAGCAGAACTGACTTGCAGAGTTGTTTTGGACAGACACTGCTCAAATTCTCCTTAGCCTGCAGCATGCAGAATGAGAGTTTTATTGATCTTGCTGTTGGTTTTACACACTGTATCTGAGGATAGAGTTTGCTTTGTTTGTTCACACACAGCATAAAAGTACATTATATTAAATAACACTGTATACAGTAAAGCCTAGATTCAAGATTGCATTTATTTCTAGCAGGAAGTCATTCACATTTGAGTGCCAGCTGGAAAGCATGCCATGGAAATCAAACCAACTGAATTTCTGCATGAGCCTCAAAGCATAACGTTATGCTGTTTCAAGTCATACAAAACATTCTCTCCACAGCTATGCAGCCTCAGCCTGCAGATGAAACCATCACAGTCAATACTTATACTTGAATGACACCCATATTAGTTTTCTTTCATATTAGTCCATTTTATCTCACTGACAGAAAACAGCATTTGAAAAATATAATTAATATACACCCCTTATGAATCTGTTGGATTATATTTTTCTTTTCATTTACTACTAAATTTATTTCCTGAAAATATTTTCTTCTATTTCCCTTCAGCTACCATTAATTTGGGTCTGTATTTTGGCCCACCTCCCTTGCCTAACAGCTTTACAGAGAAATACGTGACAGAAATAAGAACAGTAATAGCACAAATAAATCAGCTAACAGTATTTACCTTAGTAAAGGTTTCTCTAGACTGCTTGTAGTTTTGCTTTTGGGAAATGGCTAAAACCAAGGACATACTATTACTGAAGTCAAACCCAATACTGTATTTTATTATTTTGTGACTTCTGTAATAAAGGATAATACATTTCTTTTGTGGCAATCATTTAATTCCAAAGGCTGTGGAACGTTTTGTTATAATAAAAATAATATTGCTTCCAGCTTCTTATACCAGCTTGGGTGCATTCACAATTTATATATACCTACAAACCTGAGGCAGTCACACATGAGGTCCAAGTATCCCCTCTTAGTACAAATACAAGACCAGCAACATTGCTGCTAAAGTGTGATTGAGTTTGGCCCCTTACATATTGAAAAAGAATAATAAGGACAAGCCAAAAGAGTATCTGGGGGAAAAAAAAAAAAAAAAAAAAAAAAAAAAAGTAGATTTTATATCCACGCAGAAGCAAAAGTCACCTTTTTTCATGTTGTTCAGATATAATAGCTGGTTAATGATCAGCAACTCCCTGAACATAATCTGCCCAGAACACAAGCCAGTGAAATTATGCTTACAGAAGGTGAGCCTTTGGACCTGGAAACTGTCAGAGTGCTATGGCAATGGGTCAAATGGCTTTAACCTACTGCTAATGGTCTATAATGAAAAGTTTGAATGGCAGGGGCAAAATTAAGAAATTACTTGTTATATGTTTTATGATTTCTGTAAAGCAAGGCTTTACACAAATTTTCCCATAAACCATTTGGCTGTAGCAGGTCCCAAAACATGCTCTTCACAGAAATGTCTCTGTTCCATGAGGCACTTTTGACAAAGACATGCATGTTAACAAGGCAGCACTCGAAGATGCTGCAAGTGGATCTCACGAGCTTAGGTGGAGATTGCCCCCGTCCTGCAGCCCTGCTGCTGCACAGCCCCTGCACAGCAGCACAGCTCAGCTCCCACACTCCAGCACCGCGGGTCATCTCATCGGCGGCTGGGGGCCCTGCATAAGCAGCCTGGCTGTAACAGATTCCATTAAAACGCTGCAACAAAAGCAGCACGGCCAGCAGGTCGAGGGAGGCGATTGTGCCCCTCTGTTCTGCTCTGGTGAGATCCCACCTCAAACACTGCATCTGTCTCTCTGTCACTCCAACACAGACATCGAGCTGCTGGGGCGAGTCCAGAGGAGGGCCACACCGAGTTATCAGAGGGATGGAACACCCTTTCTGTGAGAAAAAGCTGAGAGAATTGGGATTTTTAGCCTGGAAAAGAGAAGGCTTCAAGATAACCTAATTGTGCCTTTCCAGTACCTGAAGCGAATTTACTGGAAAGATGAGGCAAGACTATTTAGAAGAGCATGTAATGACAGGACAAGGGAAATGGGTTCAAATTGAAAGAGAGCAGCTTTAGATTAGATGTTAGGACAGAATTAATTACTGTGAGAGTAGTGAGGCACTGGAACAGGCTGACCAAGGGAAGCTATGGATGCCCCATTCCTGGAAGTGCTCAACACCAGGCTGGATGAGCCTCTGAACAATCTGCTCTACCTGAAGGTGTCCTTTCCCATAGCAGGTGGGTTGAACTAGGTTATCTTTAAGGTCGCTTCCAACCCAAACCATTCTGTGAGCCTGTGAAATACACACTGGATTTTAGCCCGCCCTGGGCGTGAACCTCGGCCCCTGCTGAGGCTTCAAGCTTTTCCTTGCCGACACCGCTTCCCGGCGCTGCAGGCCAGAGCTCGCAGCGCGCCTGCGCGGTCGGGGCCGCCTGGTTGGAGGAGCAGAGCGGGGCCGGCCGGGCGGTCATGGCGGTGGAGCGCGGAGTGGGCTGGCAGCGGGGCATGGCAGCGCTCCTACTGCTCGCTGGGTTGATGCCGGCGGGCGCTGCCTCAGCCGCCGCCCTGCCTGTAGTCATCAACACCTGGGCATTTAGGACAGCCGCAGAGACAGGTGTCCCGGCGGGGCCCGGGCTGGAGCGGGGCGGGTGGGGCGGTGCTGAGCCGCGCCGCTCGGTGCCGTCGGGGTGCGCCCTGCTGCTGAGGGGCCGCCGGGCGGACCTGGGTGTTGGTGCTGCTCGGGGAAAAAGAAGTGTCTGAGGCGTGCCGGGGCTGATGTGTGGCCACAAGGAGCGGGATGTGATCTGGCTGCAGTCAAGCGGCGCTTGCTGCGCAGGGCCCGGGCTGCTGCTGCTCCCCCGCTGCCCCGGCACGGCTCAGAGCCAGCCGTGCTGCCCGCGCAGAGGCGGCGGGAGATGCCTCGTCCGGCTGGGAAAGGGTGACCCTGCTATGGGAAGGGACCAAGCCCCGGAGCTTGGCCTTCCCTCCATTTTCCTTGGTGCAAGCAACTTGTTACAGTTGCATACGGCGTATGTGATCATGAGGCTTCTTGAGGTGGTTTGCTGTGGCCAGAAAGAGCTGGCCTGTGTGCACCTGCTGCCTCTCCTGTGCTGGGTCTGTCCAGTGACAGGGCACCAGAGGCAGCACAAAGAGGAGTAAGCAGGACCTTAACTGTCTGTGGCAGCAAGCTCAGGTACCCTGGAAGATCTTGCCTGAGGTCCAACCTTGTGAAATGTCATATGTGCAATGCCTTCAGGCTCAGTGTATTCAAGTCATGTTGTTTGACACGTCTGTAATGTCTTACGAAACTACATCATGATCTAGATCCTGAAGAATAGAAGACTAAGGGTTGAACAGGAGTATATGGAGACTAGTTTCTTATATATCATTTCCACTTTGGTTTGGTGCTTATGTAGCTACTGATACAGGTTTAGACTTTTTTATTCTGCAGCTGGACTCTTAATAGTCTCATATGAAATTTTTCAGGGCAGGGTTGTTTTTTTTTTGCTTTTCTTGAGTTGTAAGTTTATTTTCTCCCTCTTTCTTCCCTCAGGAGGTTTTAAACAAGCAGGAATAAAGTAATGACTGGTTCTGGGCAGAGAAGGTTATTTGATATAGAGAACGTGTGATGATTGTTAGTAACACCTCAGAAGAAAAGCACAGTTTCTCAGTCAGAAACGCTAATCAGATATGCAAGAAAAAGAATATTTAGAAAAGTGATGCTTTACATTCTTTTGGTTATATTTATATTTTGATCTTATAATCTGTAAGTTACAGTGTGCTGGTTTTTATTACTTTATGTAGTGAATCTGCATCATGTCCATGTCCAAGTAGTAGTGGAAACTGTTTTCCCTAGTGACATTTAATTATTTGTGTTGATTCCAGCTTGGAGAGTGTTGGAGCTGGGAGGTTCAGAGCTGGATGCAGTCGAGAGAGGCTGTGGCCAGTGTGAGATCGATCAGTGCGATGGGAGTGTGGGATATGGAGGAAGCCCAGATGAAAGTGGAGAAACAACTCTGGATGCAATGATTATGGATGGGTAAGGAAACTGTATAGAGAAAAGAATGATCCCTGTCATTTTTAGCACATTTAAGTGTTGTTACAAAATATTGTTGCTGTGGGACTGACTACAGGACAAGTTAACTTGTAGAAGTAGGAAAAATAACATACCTGATTGGTGGAAGAGTAGGAAATGACTCCTCACTTGTAGTGCAGTAATCCAGTTCTAGATACAGAAGTTGCAAAACAGATGGTTTGTAGCATTGTTAGCTTTCCCTTTACATTTAGTCCATAAATATTTCGCTTTTGGTCTTCAATAATTTATTTGCTATTTAAAGCTGTCCTGATTAAAAAATAGTTGCAAGTGTGAGGTTCATGTTAAGAGTTTATGTAACAAAATAGTTACTCTGCAGAAAATATTACTGTGAATGGAGTTATTGCTACTTGAGCAACATCTCCAAGCCTGTGAAAGGAAACAATATATGTAGGAAGTTTTTCCCTACTGATGGGATGCCATCTGTCTCTGACATAGAACAATTAAAGCATTATGTTAAAGGAGCAAGCTTTTTGATGTAGGTGAGAACAGATTTTGTCTAATAAAAAATGTGCAGTTTTTCTTATATTTTTAATAAGTTTTAAATATTCCTTGTTTCCAGCAACACTATGGAAGTTGGGGCTGTTGCAGGCCTCAGGCGTGTGAAAAATGCAATTGGTGTAGCACGAAAGGTCATTGAATACACTAAACATACCTTACTAGTGGGAGAGTCAGGTAATTATTCCTTTAACTGTTTCCTAGTCAAACCCTCATTTTAAAACACTTCCTATTAAAACTGACAACTTTTAATCTTGGCAATACAGGTGGAAGAATTCCTTGACAATCAAATCATTCTACTCAAATAGTTCCAAAGTATTTATTCTGTCACTCTGTGTGTATGAAATAGGTTTATTTTTAGAAAGAAACAAAAATTGTTTTATGTATTTTCCACCAGCTTAACTGCAAATATTGACTTGTAATCTCAAGGCTTTGCTAATATCACCGATATCCAAGTTGTCAAAGATGATTTATTAAAAGACACTGTAGGAAATGTTAGGTGTAAATGGTAAATTTAAAACCATGAAGTAACTTTTTCAAAGGAATGGCAGAATAGACAGTAGAGTTACATTTCAATATTTTGGTACCTATTGGGCATGATTACTGTATTTCATAGTATAAAAATATTAGTGAGAACTTAAATGTGAAAAAGCTCATTAAAGGCTGTACTTCCAGGCACAACAAAAGAGCAACAGCAAATTGGAGGCTTATTTGGGCTTTTTAAATACAGGCTGCTGTTGGTAGAATAACACCAGCTTCTAAAAGATGTGTACATTCCTTGGAGGTATGACAGTGGTGAATAGGTTTCTTGGCTTTTAAGAAGCCTGCTCTGAGCCTACAACTGCTCAGAAAGAAATGTAGGGATAAGTGTGGAAGTTTACATCACAGCATTAATGGTGATTCAAGTGCTTTGAAACTGATAAGAAAACATAAAAGGTTATTGAAGGAATTAGTATGTACAGAAGTAAGTGCAAGAGCAATTTTTGATGGAGTAAAATGGGGTGATATTCAGAGGTGAGGATGCAGTTTGACAGGTCTGAACAAAAACACTTGAAGGTTCTATTTAATTTAAGCCAGTTGATCATGATTACAAGTGGCTTTGCTAAGAGAGATTTCACAGGTAATGCATAAAAAGAAATTAGTCAGGTTCTAAAAAGTGGAGGAAGAAATACTCCTAATACTCATTTGCCCATCATTGCTAGTTACTAAAGTATTTTTAAGTTTTGATCAGTAGAATGAGCAGAAAAGAGACAGAAAATGAAGAAACAGAAGAATTAAGGTGCTGATTTAAAATATATCTTCCAACCTAAGAAGACAGCTCTTTGCATAATGGAGGCATGTGGGCAAGGTTGTTATGCTGACATTTTAGTGTCAGTGATAACTTCTTCAGAAGAAAATGTCTAGCAGTAGTAGCAAAAGAACGCCAGGAAAGCTGAAGATTTATCAGAGTAAAAATTGGAGATGGTGTTTAATGTTAGTGAATTAATGAAAGCAGTGGAGAAAATGAGAAAAAATATTTCTTGTAAAGAAATGTGTTATTCTGGAAATTGGAACTTGGATAAAAGAAACTGTGGTTTTCTTTACCAGATGAAGATGAATAAAGAGAAAATACATTTTGAAACTTCAAATTGGCATATGAGAGAAAGAACGTGAGAGAAAGTTTATTTTCAACATAAAAATTTTCACATTTTACCAGAAAAGCGAACTGGAATAGTAGAATCTTTTCATATAAATGCATATAATCTCTGCAGGCATTTTTTATTCAAGATGCAGAATTGCTGAGGTTATTGTGTATTTTTCTCCCAATAACTAAACTACACTTTTATTTGAATACACTTAGAGATATAATCCAGGGAAGTCTGCATCTCCTAAAATTGCATTTATATGAGTGGTTGACACTAGAGAGGAAGAGGCAAGCTGTGGTATGCATTAATTTCAATGAGTTTATAATTTTAAAACATATGACCTCGACATTGTTCCTGTGTGTAAAATTTTAGTGAAAGTAATTTGAGAATTTTGCTTCTGATGTGAAAAACAGTGTTGGAAAATGTTGGAATGCAATCACACCTGAAGAGCTTTCACAGTTCTGTTTATTTTGAAATTTGAAATTTAGGTGTTCTAAAACCTTTGTATGGCTTAAGAAAGAGGATATATTACAGAATCACAGAATGGTTGATGTTGGTAAGGACTGGAGGTCTTCTGGTTCAGTCCCCCTGCTCAGGTAGTGCCACCTAGAGCTGGTTGCCGAGGACCATGCCCAGATGGTTTTGAATATTTCCAGAGATGGAGATCTGCAACTTCTCTGTGCACAGCCTGTGCCACTTATTGATCTCATTTAGAGTGAAAAAGTGTTTCCTGTTCAGAGGGTACCTCATGTTTCAGTCTGTGCCTGTTGCCTCTGGTCCTGTCACTGAGCAGCACCAAAAACAGCTTGGCTCTGTCCTCTTTGCACCCCTCCTTGTGGTATTTGTATACACTGGTGAGATCCCCCCGAGCCTTCTTTTCTCCAGGCTGAACAGTCCCAGCTCTCTCAGCCTTTTCTCACAGGAGAGATGTTCCAGTCCCTTAGTCATCTTTGTGGCCATTTGCTGGGCTGTCTCTGGCATGTCTATGTCTCTTTTACTGGGCAGCCCAGAACTGGAGCCAGTACTCCATGTGTGGCCTCACCAGGGCTGAATAAAAGAAAAGATCACTTCCCTTGACCTGCTGGCAGCACCGCTTGTAATTCTGTAGCCCAGCCTGCACTGTTACCAGCCTTTGAAGCAAGGGTATGTTGCTGGCTGGCATTCACCTTGCTGCCCGTCAGAACCAAACCTTGTCCTGCCAGGTTGCTTTATGGACACCGTATTGACCCCAGTGAGACACTGCTAGTTACTGGCTCCAGCTAGATTTCCTACCCCTGATCACAGCTCTCTGAGCTAAGCTCTTAAGCCAGTTTTCAGTTCTCACTCCCTGCTTATCCAGTCCGTACTTCACCATCTTCTCTTTGAGCATTTTATGGGAACCAGTGTCAAAAGCCTTACAGAAGTCAGGGTGGACAATAGCCACTGCTCTCCCCTCATTTACTGAACCAGTTATTTCATCACATTTTATCAGGCTGATCAAGCAGGACTTCCCTTTTGCAAAGTCATGATGACTATTCCTGATCACCTTGTCCTTCATGTGCTCAGAAATTATTTCCAGGGTTGATTGTTCCATTTTTTTCTCAGTGATGAAAGTGAGGCTGACCAGCCTACAGTTCGTTGTGTCTGCTTCTTGCCAGTGGTGTGGCTTTTGTTGAACAGATACAGATAACCACACTCATCAGTAAAAAGAACTGTTAAAAGAACTGCTTTCTCCATTTGTGCCTAAATTCTTTAGCCCAAGTCTTAAAAAACTAGCAATAAAGGACACATATATCAATGTATATTCAGTGAGGGATATTCAGTGCAGTATGATTACAAGTGAGGAAAAAAACTATTTTAGCTATTGCCAAGAAATTTTCTTGTTTGTCTCTAACAGGTGGGAAAGCCTCATGAACACAGTGACCTTTTTTCTTTTTGTTCTTGCAATACTTAGACCAATAGTCCAAGTAAACAAATTCTGTCTATTTGTTCTATAAGTTTCTATTTAATTGAAGCTGTCAGTTTAGTTTTCTTTTCCTCTTGAGTGCTAAGGTACTTTAATTGTGTCAGTTTTTAAGAAAAACAGAAAAGCAGTCAGGCAATAATTGAAGGCTTCTCTTAATTCTTGGACTGGATAAGTTTATTCAGTTGTGTATTATAGTGACATTATTATCAAGGATTGATCATATGAATTCAAGCATCTGAACCTAGCAACAGTATCTGTTACTGGGTTATATGAAAGGTATCTACAGCTAAAAGATGAAAGAAGAGTTGATATTTTTTCTTTTCCCTTTGCTTAATGATAAAAGTAATTCTTAGAAGTGTTGCATTCTTTCACTACTTGTGTTGGTATTTCTTTTGCTCCTTTGGCATGTACTGTATTAATTTCCAAAACAAGGAAACACTCACTTTTAAAGCTGCAAGGAAGAAGTGTAATATGATGTAAGCTGGTAGATTGCTTTCTTAAAATACCAGAGTTTTAATGGCAAACATGCTGCTATGTTATTTATATTTCATAAAAACTAGCTTTTTAAGGAAAATATGCCTCAGTTTGTATGACTTATTTTATTTCTGTGATCCACACAGCCCAGGCCATTCTTGCTCCACACTCTTATTTGTGTCCACTTGATTAACCGAGTTGAATTTGTTTCTCTTTTCAATGGGAAAACTTTGATGTTACTGCCTGTGAAGCAAGATTTGGCTACTGTAGTTGAATATAGCTCTAATGGCTGATACTGCTCCCTGAAGATGTGTTTCTCATATCCAAAGAGGATGTAGAATTTCTTGATTTCTGAAAAACACAACATGAATGCATTATCATAAAATACATAAAACTGTGAATAAATGAATGTTTCTCTTTGATTTTGTTCTTGCTTTTCAAGCCTCTCTGTTTGCTGTGAAAATGGGGTTTCCGTATGAAGATTTAACTACCCAGAAATCACTTTCGCTGTATTCAGAGTGGCTTAATCAAAGCTGTCAGCCAAACTACTGGAAGGTACAGTGCAGTGATGGCAGTGAAGGGGGGGTTTAGAAAGTCAGTAATGCAGCATTGCCTCTTTCTTTCAGCTTATACTGAAGTTAGGTTTTACATGTGAAGAAAAAGAAGTTTTGCTCATTAAACAGAAAAATCTTGGTATTACCAAGCACTTGGTAGACTTGGGGGTGTATGTATCTAGTTCTTATTTCTTAGATCTTGCTGGTTTTGACCTTGCTGCAGTAGTGTTTCAGTGTGGTAGTTATTTTTTTTAGTTCTTAACTGGGACAGGGTTTACCAAAATAAACAAAGTAGTGCACGTAATTTTTGATGAATGTATAAATTTCTGAATCAAAATCTGACAGTAGTAATTGAGGTCTTTAAATAGTTAGTTGAGAGACTTTATGCAGACCTGTGAATAGATCAGGTTAGTACAGCTGTCCATTAATCTTACCTGTTGTGGTGAACTTGACTTGTTGTTTGGATGAGGTTTTTTGCTTTGGGTGTTACAGGTTTCTACATGTTTGTACACTGGTTTGGGGTTTTCTTGACTAGTCAGTTGAGCAAAGGAGGGTCTTTAATTTGAGCAACCTAACTTTCCAGTGGGAAAACTTTTTGCTGTATAATACCAGAAATCAGTCTTTATTCATTAAACAAAATAATTTGTGGGATTTCAGTACATCTCTCTTGTTTAAATACTGGGCATCTGATTCCTGTATGGTAGATAATAGGTATTGACTGGGGTATTTTTAAATTTATCTGTATTGCATATGTTATAATATATTATTCATGCAAATCACAAACTAATTACAGAATGTGGTGCCAGACTCTTCAAAATCCTGTGGACCATACAAACGGCCTGAAAAAGTAACTTCTGCAGAACAGACCAGCTCACAAAGAAGCTTTCATAACCATGATACTATTGGTAACAACTTTTGGTAACTCTGATGCTGATCTTTTTCTCATTCCTCTATGGATTAAGTCATACTGATTTAAAGAAAAATGTTTCATATAGGAATTATTTCCTGTTTGGAATTATATGTTTCATATAGGAATTAATTCCTTGTTTCAGTATTCTATTACTTACATGTTAGAATGGAGTGCCTAAAAGTAGGATTTGGTTCTGGGCTTTTTTTCCAGTTCACTGCTGCACAGCTACTTGCTTCATTTTTTGCCCTTAGCTCTTGTTCATTGGCCTACTGCTTTTCCCACAGATACCTTGATATAATTATTTGGGCAGCTGTGGATGTTTAGAAAACTGATTAAGGTTAAAAATAATTATGTTTCTCTTGATTATAATGGCGCTGTCAGACTAACTTAAAAGGTCTTTCAGTGGTAGAAGAAATGAGTAAATGGTTACTCCTGTTGCCAAGTAAAAGCAGTGTTTGTCACACTCCTGAAGCTTATAAAACAAAGTTTGCTTTCATTTTTCTTCTATTCTGGCTTTCGTCTAAATCAATAAATTTCTACAGAAATAATATACTTAAGGTTAGCAGTTGTAGTCTCGAAAACTTCTAAGAGTTTAATGATGGAGGATTGTTAATTGCTAAGCCTGCAAGTTGATTAATGAGCAGATCATACAAAGGACTAAAGCAGTCCTTGATTCATGTCTTTCAAGGCTTTATAATTTGTAGTCTTGAAACATGCACTTTTTGATTTAATTTGGATTTTTTTTAGTTTAGCAATCCAGAACTTTTTGTGTGATGGTCTTTAAAATACAGAGAATTAACAAGTTGTTTCAAGTGTGAATCTTTCTTCTTTGTTTCTAGTTCATCCTACTAATACTCAATTAATAGTCTACAGAAGTCAGGCGACCTACCAAGTTCTTAAGTTGATAGCTAGCTTACTTCCTGGGTAAGCAGTCTTCAGTAAGTGCTGGAAAACTCAGGAATTGTGGAGTGTCAGGAGAGGGGAATCTGCTAAATACAATTCAAGAATTGATCTATGATTAAGTAGCCCTAAGCTGTTTTGTAGTAAATGATGGTATTTTGTATTAGTATTTCAAGTTCTCCCACCCCATTGTTTTATATAGGGAATGTCTCTGTGACTAGCACATTTTGAGAAGAGTCTTCGTTCAGCATGGATTTAGGGCATTGGTAGGAATTTATGCCCTTCCAGTCTTTTTTTGCAGTGGTCATTGGGTCAGTGCCTCTATATTTTTAGCTTCTATTGGTCAGGAAACTTTTCTGTGAGAAGTAGGTACTGCTTACTGAGGTCAGAGAAACAGAATTCAGCTCATCAAATTCTGCTTCTTGGCTATCAGTTTGTGCTGGAGTTTTATGCAGCAGTCATTCATGCCCTCTCCTGCTCTGTGGAGGTAAAGTCTTGCTCTGTGGAGAAGCAGCTAATCCCAAATCTGACTCCAAGTGACAATCTAAACTGCTTTAGTATGAGGCAGTGGCTTTCTTACCAGCACAAAATTAGCAAGGGGTAGGCCCATATGTACATTTGATTGCCTCTTGTGTAATTCTAGTTACTTTGGTAAGCAGTATGTCATCTTCTGCCAAATTTAAGCTTGTGCTTCTGACTTTATTTTTTTTAAATCTGTTTCAAGAACCATTTATAATTTCCAGACTTTGTTGTTCTGTTGGTATTGGTGCTCAGTGTGGACACACTGGGTGCTTGTTCTCTTCTGGTTAACAGAGGTGTGTATCAGGAGACAGTGGCTGCCTGGGCAGCAGTAACATATAGCTCTGAACAGTGTGGCACTCACTGTTCCACATTCCTTTTTTGCGCTCTTGTAATATATCCTAAAGGTTTCCAAATGACTTTTTAAAAGAACTTGTTTTCCTGAAGTGTACAACTCATATACTTCAGGATATCAGTAATTTGAATAGTCAGGGCATTGTGGTTCCATTTGATAAGCAAAGTGCCAATTAAATAAATTTGTTAGTAGTGTTTATGAATATGTTTTGTCCCTGTTGAAAAACTTAGGTATGGTTGTAATTGGTGTGAATGGAACCGTTGCTTCTGGGACATCTACAAATGGTGCAGTCCACAAAATTCCAGGGTTAGTATCTCTGATTTTACAGAAGAGCTTTTTTCCCCACCTTGTTTCCTGTGTTAAGCTTGTCATTTGGATAATGTAAATGTAAAGCTAGTATTAATGTAAAACATTAACCTTTAGATCTCAAAATGGCCTTGCTTACTTCTGTGCACTTGCTATAGATCTTATGAGAAACTGAGTAACTGATTCAGTTGCAAGACTGTGTGTATTTATTGAGGGAATGCTTGCTTTCAGCTTGCTTAATTCACCATATAGAGACAAAAACAGCAGTGTCTCAGTTGTGAGACAACTTGTAAGGCAAGGCACCAGAGAGACAAATAAGCATTTTGGAGAGGTGCACAGTCTCCTAAGAAATGAACATGAAATCAGAGCCCCAGGCTTGTATTTTGTCTTTGAGATACTTTTTCTATATGGTTAGGATTATTGTCTGTCAACCAAGTCAGACAACTTCTGGATTTAGCAACAAGTTATTGAACATATTAATGTCCCCAGCTGCTTACTGTTGCCTGCAGGCTAAACCTCACTGGCTTAACTATAGTCAATATAATAACAAACAGTTGTGCATTGGAGGTGGATTAAGCCTCAGGTCAGTCAGGTTATCACAGATCACTTTTATTGGTAGTTTTAAGACAAGACTTTTGACTTCAGTGGATTGACCTCTTTACCTGTTGTGTTCTCCTGTGGGTTTAATGCTAAGTCAGCTGGAGGCAGTGAGGCTGACAAAGTTTGGTTTTTATTTTCCATTGTTCACCACAGCCGAGTTGGAGATTCTCCAATAGCTGGAGCAGGATCCTATGCGGATAGTACAGCCGGAGGAGCTGCAGCCACTGGGGATGGTGACATCATGATGCGCTTCTTACCCAGGTTTGTCCTTAGGCCAGACTTTGTTAGATTTCTGCAGCAAAATGTAGACTCAGCAAATGAAGGAATTGATTAAAAAAACAGTCTGACTGCTGGAGGGGGGAGTAAAGGAAGGAGTGGAAGGGGAAACAACAGTAGCAGAACCAAGTTATCCTTATGATCTGTCTTAAGAGACTTAAATATCTTGATAACAGATGCCTTAATACTGCCAAGCTGTGAGCAAAAAGACAGCAGATAATGAGTATATTTTGAACCTGTATGCTTTCCAGCAGAACTGATTAGCTTTCTCCTCCAAAGCATTTTGTTGTGTGGGAAAGTATTGTAGAAAGGGTGAGATGTGGGTCTCCAGTTACTTGAGAAGTTTCACTGCAGCAATCTTTGTAATTGCATGTAATTTGAAACTGAAAGAGGTGTTTTAGTGTTGTCACCATGGTGGCATGAACTGTGTAAGATAATGGCTCTCTTCATGAGCATCCTTGTGGGTCAGTCTCAGCAGGAATGAATTATGGAAATCCATGCTGAACGTAATGGGCACTGATGCTTGAAGGATAATAAAGAAGTAGCCTTCATACTGCTCAGGTGACTTTTCTGGAACTCTGGCAGCTAAGAAAGCCTGTTAGCTGTTGCATATTTACAGATGTCATCAGTGAATTTCAGGCTGTTCCAAGCCAGTCTTGAAGTTCAAGGCAGTTGACAACTTCATGAATTATCTATTTTGTCATATAAGATCCAAGACTAGAAGTGAGTTGAGCTTTACTATAAGGTTAGTCAGTAAAAGCCTAGATTGCACTTTAGCAGCCTGAAGTGTTTCTCTGTAATGCTTAAAACATTTAGTGTTGGCAACAGTGGGTTAACCACCAGACTAGGTGGTTAATTACTAGTTCCTCATAGATTAATATATTTACTAATTCCATAATATTTAGATATTCCCCCATTAAAACAAAGACCAGAATTAACCTCCCAGAAGTGAAGGAAGAGTCAATTAAAGGGCAAAACTGCTAATATTTTCTGTATGCCTTCTTTGAGATGATAACTTCCTGCTGAGTTTTTGATTAGCGAAGAAATCCCTGTGAAATACAGCTTTATATTCAGATAGTTATCCTTAGATAACTTGAACCTATTTCATTGTAAGAACAAATCAAAGATAATAGGGAGTCTCAAAATGCAAGAGATGTTATTTTCTGCGGTACTTTGATAACATCCGTAGTTAATGCAATCAGTAGATGTCTTAGTGTAACAAGAGTTGGTCTTGGTATATGCATCTTTCATCAAAGTGATCTAAATGTTGTTTGCTTGTAATTTATGTCATGAGTCATCATTTAATCTTCAAGTCTGAAAGAAAATGGCAACATAAGTAATTTTTTACCTCTCAGGACATTTTGGAAAGGGTTTATATCAAGAAATTCCTTTAGATATAAAGGAAATTCATTTTGATTACTCTTAGAATTAGATTTTTTTTTTAATCACTTTGCAAAAAGTTTGAAAGTGGCTCCAAGTCTTGATCAAAACATGGTACATTCATATTCATAAAATAAAGAAAATGGGCACTGCAACATGTGTCAATTTTGATGTTTTCAGAAATTTAAATTTTTTGCTAAAAGATTTTTTTTAATGCTTACTGAATTCAATAATTTACCAGTAGTGGAATATTGGAGGTCAGTTTTCCTCAAGAAAATATGTTGACATTAACCTTTTTGCAAACTAGCAATTACTTCTAATGTCAAACTTAATCATGTAGTGAAAAATGGATGCCCCTAAGTCTTCAACTGCTCCTTGCAATTCTTTAACTGATCTTTTGCTTAGTCTCCTCTACTGTAAATGATTAAAGTTCACTCCTGGCTTGGGCTGCCACAGAACAATATATAGTATAGATGATATCTTGCAGTCCCTTTAAGTCTCGTTTTTAATAGCTTCTTATGTAGAACTTGAGTAATAATTGCCAATATGAAGTTGGCCTAAAAATTACTTATCATGTGTTTCTGTTATTCAGAGAAACCAGGGTCTCTTCTGTGGCACTTTAAATTATATAACCTGAGTGTGGCTAATTGTCTGGGTATGGGGTTGTTTTCTTTTTTTAGTTATCAAGCTGTGGAATATATGAGGATGGGAACAGACCCAACAGTAGCCTGTCAGAAAGTTATTTCCAGAATCAAGAAGTATGCTCCAAAGTTTTTTGGTGCTGTCATTTGTGCCAATACAACTGGAAGTTACGGTATGTATTTTGTTTTGGAGACAGAGGTGCTTGACCTTAACTAGATCGCCTAAGTACAAAACTAAAGGTGGATTTCAAAGAAGTCCTTAATTATTCTTTGAAGACTGCAGCAATACTAGCCATTCATAGCATGGAATGCTGGTTAGCAGGGCAGCTGTGTCCTAGTGCAGACTGGAGATAATTTTGTTTTGCATTTTGATGTCTTAGACTTTCACAAAATTTATGGAAGTATTAGCAAAACCCAAAAATACTTGCAACTTCCATGTGTTTTCCTCCACTGTATATGATTAATTTGAAGGTTTTTAAAAAAGTCTTCTTTGGCTTCCCTAGATATGGCATAAGGGAGGGAGAATGTGTATGTTAAGCATAGCATCAAAGCGATCTAAGAGTACTTATTGTGCCAGGTATCTCATTAGTGAACTCTCAGATCAGTAGGAAGTACAATTTGCTAATCAACATGGATTATTCAGTTAGACTGCTTTGCTTATTCTTTGATCTCTTACTTCCTATAGTTCTGTGTTTAAGAGATTAGTGTTGAAGGAACTCATTAAATTAACCAGGATTGAAAGAGAGATTTTCCTGACTTGTGTTAGTTTGAATTGTAGTATATGGGCATTAATTGCACTACAGCAGTCAGTAGCATTGTATTTTAACTTAAAAATTAAATACTTTCAAGATGTCTTGGGTTAAACAGATTGTAAAGAAATAATTATACCACTGTAGTAGAATTAATAACTGGATCTTTAGATGATAAAACACGACAGAGACACTAATCCCAAATGTAGCAAATTAGAATTTTTTTTCTTTCTTTCCTAGGTGCTGCGTGTAATAAAATTCCAGGATTCACTCAGTTTCACTTCATGGTTTCTAGCCCTTTGCTGAGTCGACCAACTGAGCAAGTAGTAGATTGCATTTAATTTCTTTTGACGTATTAGCATCTCAACTTGGAAGAGAACATTGCTAAGTCCCCCCAGTTGTTACTTCTTAAAATAGTTGTTTTGAGCATCTAATGGTTCTAATGGTCTGCTTGTTTTCCTAAGAACTGAGTAACCAAAAGTGATGAATAGTAACAATTGAACAGGCCCTTTGCCATTTAAAAATGTCTTTGTCAGACATCTGAAATAACAGGCTGGAAGTAGAACTGTGACTCTATGCTTTAGACTTGCGTTGAGAATATTTAATTGTCTTTCTAAGATGTACTCCTGGTTTTCTTGAAAACAAAACTGCGTGAAAATGCTGACAGGCAAGGAAGGGGTGTTGAAGAGTAGTGAAGACTACTTCAAAGCTTTAATGAAGAGGAAGTCCTTATGGACCATTCTAACTTGTACCACAGCAGCTGCAAATACATTTGAATGGAGAGTACATGCAAGCATTCCTGGTAGTACAGACCTTCAAGGAATTTTGGTTGACTGACTGGATGTGAAGACAATTGGCAATCTTCCTGTCACCTGTTTATTGTAGTGGAAATTACATTATGAATTGTAATCACAGTGATTTCCTTGACACTAATATGCTGTGCACTCACCCTGTCCTGTAGCACATTTACCTCTGCAGTGGAGCAGTTAAATACCTGGAGCGTGACAGTTAGCTACAGCTTCCGGTTTTGTCACTTTCTGTGGCTAGAGACACCAGAACTTCAGCATCTTGAGGATTATTCTGCAGATATTTGAAGATATTTTTGATCATTCTCTTAAATTGGTGGTTTGTTGATCATTTGATTGAATTTTTGCTAAAATTCATCTAGGAAATGGCAAAAGTGGGGAATGAATAGAAAGAATGTGTCTTGTCACTTTAATTATTTTGTCTGCTTAAATAAAATCATTGGGTATTAAAGCACTCCTTAATGTATTCGTACAGTTGTTTAGGTGCTTTTGTGTTGTGCCTTAGATTTATTCTTGCTTTCTGTTTCAAGTTGGAATCTTAAAAAGCTGGAAATAAACCATTCAAACTAGAATAGCTATGTTTAATGGCCTGCTATTGAGCTTCATCAACAAACTGATATATTCAGTGGATTCACTTCTGTCAGGATCCTCAGAGTATGTTGTGGCACGGTGTTCACTGCAGGCCACAGCAAGCTTTTGTCAGAGAAGGTCCTACTGAATATATCTCTAAAGGCTTAAGGTTTCTACCTGTCCTACCTTCCTACAAACCTTCTGCCATGGCTGCTCTGTCTTCAGATAACTTGGGCAGTCAAGTGCAAGTAGATTAATAAAATTGCAATAATTGTTACTTCGAAGATTGCATTGTGTCCTATGAACGTATAAGGTTCAGTAGTGGGAGCTGAGCAGTAATGTCTCAAATTGCTGCAGCTAAATCCTCCAGGATTCATTTCTGAAAGAGGTTTGGGAATATCCGTGGCTTGCTTTCTAGAGTGCTTGTGTCACTCTGTACCAGCTTGTGTATGCCAGCAGAAGTTATGAATGCCCTGTAACAGTGTACCTTGAAGTCACTGTTACAGTGCTAAATAGTCAGCTCATCTGTGCTGGTTGACAGCCAGCTGGACATAAAGCCAGCATGTTCCCAGGTGGCCAAGAAGGTCAGTGGTGTCCTGGCCTATATCAGCAAAGGTGTGGCCAGCAGGACCAGGGCAGTGATTGTCCCTCTGTACTCAGCACTGGTGAGGCCACACCTCGAGTGCTGTATTCAGCTCCGGGCCCCTCACTGCAAGGAGGACATTGCGGTGCTGGAGCAGATCCAGAGAAGGGCAGTGGAGCTGATGAAGGTCTGGAGCACAAGCCTTATGAGGAGTGGCTGAGGGAGCCAGGGATGTTTAGCCTGGAGAAAAGGAGGCTTGGGGGAGACCTTATCACTCTGTCCAACTGCCTGAAAGGAGGCTGTAGCAAGATGGGACTTGGCCTCTTCTCCCAGAGGACCAGCAACAGGACAAAGGTAAATGGCCTCAGGCTGTGCCAAGGCTGGACATCAGGAAATGTTTCTTCACTGAAAGGGTGGTCAGGCATTGGAATGGGCTGCCCAGGGAGATGGTAGAGTCACTGTCTCAGGAAGTGTTCTGTAAATGACGGGACATGGCACTTAGTGATATGGTTTTGTTAGCATGGTGATGTTAGGTGAAAGGTTGGACCTGGTGATCTTTTCCATCCTTACTGATTCTATTATTCTATAAAAATTACTAGTCTCTGTGAGACATAGGTGCTAATACATGTGGTTTGATAATGTGGGCTGATTTGTGATGATGAATTAGTTATAAATGAAAAAGTTAGTTAGTGTAAATTATTTTGATACATCACTAATTTGACTATATTAAATCATAGTATTAAGAATGTACCCTTCTGATATTATGAACAGAATTCAGAATTAAAAAAAATACCTGGCTTAATATTTTGTCTTAAAAAGATTTCTTTAAAGGTTGTTAATTGTGTTTTGTTATGCTTAGCAGACACATGAATTTTTTAAGGTAAATATCAAGTACAAACTTGTCAAAAGTAAGCAGAACCTATGACAATTGCTGTTGGAGTTGCAAAAAAAAATCTTGTTTTTTGGTTTTTACTCTCCAACTTTTACTACAAAAAACCTACACAGGATATGAGTATTTGCAATTTAGTGGTTCAACTGAATGCATCCTGTCTGTAAAGCTGTGAGGTTTTTTTTAAGATCAGTAGCTTCTATTTAGCTGTCTTTTTTCTGTTTCTAAAACTTCTTACCAGATTAATTCTTCATGTATTGCAGACAGAAAAAGAATCTTAGCTTAATTGTCTGACTAAAAGTGAACTATGCTCTGTTTTCGCATGGCATCAAATTGTTCCTTAGTTAAGCAATCTCTGTGTACCCAGGCAGTGTTTTGTATGCACTTCTGAAGAAGGCTTCCCTGTCATTTCACCATTTGCAGGTTAACACTGAAACCTGTTTGTTCATTTGTAACTGCCTCAGTCAGGAATAATTCAGAGTTTTTAGAGAATTCAAGATTGATTTTTAGATGGAATCTACAAATAATATTATATAAACTGGAGTGACTCTTATTATCTTCACTTAATAAAAAATGTTGCAGAAATTCTATCAGCATTTGTTATTTATCACATGACTGTTGTAACTCATTAACAGTGTTGTTCATTCTTATTTTGAAACACAGAATGTGTGCAGGATTTCTGTAGTCTGTGTGCATGAAGAAACATCAGTTATACCGTTAAATTTACTCTAGCTCTAATGTACAGCAGGTATGTTATATATTAAGCACTGAATTACAGATGTTCTCACTGGGGGTTCTTTTCCTTCCTCCACATAAATTCCATTGAATTCACAGCAAAAAGTGAAATGTCCTTGGAGCAGAAGTGAACTGATCTCAGGATTTTGTGACTAATATTATTATTGTTTAAGCTCCTGAGTCAGGAGCAAATATTTATGTTTGTGCAATTAACAACATTAGCTATGTTTTAATTTTCTTTTTTTCCTCTGACAATTGCAATCAATGTAGGTAAATACAGCTGCTGGTGCAGTGCTGTCTTGGTGTGATTAGCTCATACCTTTACCGTGACATGTGGTGTTCTGTGAAATAAACGCAATAGCAACTTCAAAGGGTGCAAGTTCAGGGAATTCCTGCTGCTGGTGACTTTTTTCCTTTTTCCTAATAACATAGGGAAAAAATCTTTACAAGAAGTTTTGGTTATGCTTTTTCCAGGCAGAGCTTTACAAAAGCAATTATATTGTAAATATCAGGGGGTTGTATTGGTTAGAAATGGTGATTTTGGTGCTTTGCATAGAAAAAAAACTGTCATGTGTTAGATGAACAGGAATTTTCATGTTTTCACCCTTTGCATACTTGCCAGACAGATTCTGAAATACGTTTTGACTCTAATTCTGTTTGTTACTATGTTATTATTTTGATTACTGGTGTAAATATGGAAAGCAGTGGACTTTGCCACTTGAATGTAGTTGTGAAGTAGGGTTGCATTTTATATTTCTAATTTCTAAACATTTATCATTTAAAGATCTGGAAAAATAAGAAATTTAGTTTAGCAAGAAATCCACTTGCCTTGGGTTTTTTGAATATTCTTTCATACAGATGGGAAGACCTGAACTTGTAATTTTTCCAATACAAGTATAGAGAGATTCTTAGAGACCTAACCATCCCAGACAGGAGAAGGACTTTTTCCTCTATTATCAGAAGAATCCCAGTTATGTTTTTCCTGTTCTGCTGCCATTAATGATACTTTATGTTTTCTTCAAATGTGTTATTATTAGGTCAATAAATATTTTTTTTTTATATTAAATTTGCTTTCTTTGCTGTCAGCAGACCTATCAAAATGGCTTTCTTGACACTTTCTGGCTATATCCATCCAGGTTCAATTGTTGCTTAATTTTCTTTTTGAAGTTTACTTCATGCATGATTAGACTGTAGACTCTTTCGGCAAAGTAGTATTTGGCAGGGAGGATTCTACTTCTGTATGCTCTGACCTCTTAAAGGTGGCATAATTGCTGAAGCAGTAATTACCGTTTTGCAGTACTGTACAGAATTATACATAGCTAGATCATGAATGCTTATTGTTAATAAGTAGATGTTTGGTGGTATATGTGGTTATTTATTAAATACAATGTGACAGGCTATTTGAAAATAAAAACCATTATCCTGCTAGTCTAATGCTGCTCCTGGATAGACATTGTTACAACAAAAAAAATTCAAGACAAATTATCATGGATCATCTTCAAGATCTTTGGTTGGGTTGGCAGGCTGATACATAGAGGACTATAAAGGAACTGAAACTTTCCATAAAGTATTATTTTTATCTGCAGCATTTTTCCTGAGCATTGAGTAGCAATGTAGAACTGACAGTGTCCTACTTTCCTTGTGTAATCATTTCTTTAGCTAAGTGGGTCTTTTTCTGAAGGATTTATGGTAATAGATATAGCAAAATATTATAGTTTAAAAGGGCGAATGTAAAAAGAATTATAAACAAGTTTAATTCATATGCAGTCAAGTGTGGTTTGCTAATCTGGTTGTTACTGAAGACTAATTTGTATTTTATAAAGTAGAAAATAAATTATGTTGGAGTAGCTGCAGTGTTAATGAACTGTAGCTATTGACATTGAATCTGTACCCATTCTTACAGATCTGCCAACATGAGAAGTCTTGTGATCTCACTTCTCAGCTGGAGTTACGACAGTTTTTGTTAGTGCTTAGTGAAAGTGCTAGTCCCAAAAATGGGTCTTTAGGGGTAACATCACTTTGCCACATGAGCATAAGGGTGTTGTCAGCCTTTAACTGATTTCTGCAGTGCTATTTCTCCTTGCCTGCTGTGTCTCTCAGCTGGAGGTTACTGTTCCTATACCAGGACTGGCAGACGGGTGCATGCTTTGTGCCAGATCCAACAGTTTAACCTCTCTGACCTCCATTTGCACTTTGCACAGTGAGTAACAGTTGCCTGCACCCCATTCCATTGGCTCTGCTGTGGGGTTCATAACTTCTGATCCAAGAGCAGCATCAAACAGCTCCACGGCTTGTTAGGGGAATATGCATCAGATACGATGTATATCACACCATCATCATTCCTGTCAGCGTCTGAACTCTGAAAATCATAGTTACAGCAGTGCTAATAAAATCCACAAAAAGCAACTGTATTGGACGAGGAAAAATAAGTGTTAGTTAATAGTGAAGGGCTGAAGAAAAGGTTATATTTTAAGATTTGTCCATCTCTCAAAGATGGTTTCAGCTGGAGAAAGATTTTGCTGCCCAGAATGGGTGGTACTACCCTCGTATGTGTTCTCTCTTCAATTATGCACTTGGTTCTGGGGGTTGTGCAGCTCCACCAAAGGGATCAGCTAGCTGTTTGGCCAAAAAAAAAAAAATTGTTTTCTTTTTCAGAATGTGAGTAAGCAAGCTGTTCTGTTTTACTTTATGGCCACACAGCTGCTATAGGTAGAGTGCAGGAATGCACAGCAGGGCACTGAGGAACACAGGAAATGATGCAGCTGGTGACAGCACATTCTTAGTTTGGCAAAAGAAGACTCTTCAAAATTTTCCTGCAGACTAAAGTAAGGTGTTTGACTCTCTACAGGTTTAATGATTCAACCCTCAGGCTAGATGCCCATCTACTGTTTTTCCCCCAATAAAATTCAGTAAAAGGTGTGAAAAATTGGGATTGGAATCTGGAACTCTTAACTATTTCAGAGAGCTTTTTTATCAACAGGCTATTGTCATGTTTCCTTTATTCTCTCTTCTGTCATGTAAATACTTAATTATCTACTATAGGTTTCCCATTTTTAGGATGGGAAACTGTAGAGTCCCCATAGTACTTTCTGATCACCTTCTCTTTGTTAAAATGCAAATTTGAATTTCTGCTGACTGAGGAGGCTTTACAACTTAATATTATACTTCAGAGCAGCTGCTGCTACTACAATACTTTATGAAAATGTGAGCACCATGAATTCAGTCTCCTTGACTGGCTATTTAATTGAAAGTCACTGTGAGATGTGCTTTGTGTTAACACCGCTGTGTTTGGACAGACTATGAGATTGGATTCTTGGGGAGTTCTGTCACAGGGATGTCTGGTTACTGAATCACAAAGAGTTTTAGGGAAGAGACAATCTCCAATATGCTGAGTGGAGCTAAGATAACATCTGCAGGCACACTCAAGAATAGAGCCATAACCCTGTAACTTAATTTGAAAAATCAAGACTCTTTCAGACTTGGGAATAGAAGTTTGATCTTGCATGAAGTTGTGCTTTTATAACAATAATGTAGTGCCTTACTATGAGCAATATAAGTACTAATAGCAGATATATATTCCAATTATCATTTATAATTACCAGTTTTGCACTTTGGTCAGGCAGCTGTTTATAGTATGCCAATCAGTGTTGAACTTAACAATTCGTTAGGAATGTGGAAGATGTTACAAGGATTTACCCATGTCTGTTCCTGTCAATGCTGGTTAGGTAAGGTGTGAATCAACACGTACAGGTGACCAAGTCAGCCACCAAGCCACAGCAAAAATGCGGAGTAGATTTATTTAATTACCTTGTTCACAACTCAGAGTGGCAGAGACACACAGGGACACATGCTCTGCTGGGCTTAGCTCATCCTAGTGGGCAGCAGGAGGGTCTCTGCCTGCCTCAATGCTACAAAAGGCTTTGTTCATGTCTGTGAGAGTGTGTTACATCTCCACAGGAACTACACTTAAAACAGGCAGAGGATAAACCACACTAGGCATAATAAATGGACACATTTTTTTCCCACACTGACATCTTTAGCAATCCCAGATGCAAGGTCACTTTGAGCAAAATTATTATTCCCTCCTCCTCACCAACTCTTGTGGTTTTAACCTTTTCCTTCCAACAGGTAGTGATTTCCTGTTTCCTTCCAACTGTTTCCTTCCAACAGTGGTGAGCATTCCTTGAATACCAGCCAAGCTCAGAAAACAGACCAGGTTCCTGAGTGGTTCACTAACAAGGCATTAAGGGCAACTTTCTCATGAGTAAATAATAAATGTAGATTTCTGACAACAAGAATTTTCTGTCGGTGTGATTCTTTAACTTTCCATTTATTACATTTTCATTTTAATAAGTGTCTGTTCCCAATGATGTTATGACTTAATAGTGAATGACTAACAGCATACATGTATCACTCATAACAAGCTAGGCATTCTTTTCTCATGGAATGAGTAAATTTTATTCTCAAACTAAATATGTGAGATTGCCAGCCTAGCCACAACCCTTCTCTTTACGCAATCGCAGTTACAGGTCTGCCATCCCGTGTATGAAATTCACATTGTTAACAAATTTCAATATTTGTAATGATGTTCTGGCAATGTTAGCAGCGCCTGTCCACAGGAGAACCATTTAAGAGATATCACTGAAATCTCAGTAATTAATTAATGATCAGTAAATCTTTCTTAAATCCAAGAATGTTTACTTCAGCCTTACTTAACAGGGTCATGGAAACATGTGTTCAGAAATGATGCTTCAGGGTGAGCTATCTGGTAAAGCAGTGTTACAGCCAGAAAGTGGATGTACTGCACACTGATTTAGGTGAGAGATTGTATCTGCCATCTGTGTTAATCATATGGCCAAGCACATGAAATTTATGTTTCAGGATATTTTATAACTGAAACAGCTACATTCATTCATTCTTATTGCAGGGAATAAGTGGGAATTGTTTTGTTTTCTTCAGCAATCTGAGTACATATTTTCCTGAATCCTGACTGCCTTAAACTCTAATCTTGTATGAAGAGTCTTTAAAAACTTCTAGAAAAATTATGCTTCTAGCTAACTCCAACAAATTGCTGGACTTGCTTTTGTACTAGAGAAGAGAGTTAGGGTCATCTGGCAGGCCTGCAAAGAAATTATAAAATAAATTACTATTACTATGATGTATTTATCATCATGGCAAAAATTATATGTGAATGGACATAAAGGGTAATCAAAAGTAATTTTTTTTTATCTTGCTGACTGTTTACAATGCAAAAGCTCTTAATTATCTGCAACATCTAGGAAACAATATTTTCAGTGGATATGAACAGTATTCTCTACTTTAGCAGCTTTCAGTAACGCAAGGTAATTATAGATACCCTTGATTTTAAATGCTTAAAATTGGATATACTTTTAGTCGGGTATACTTTCATTTTCAAAGTTGATATAGTTGTGTTTTTTTAGCACATAACTCTGAGTATGACTCACTCGTGAGCAGATGCAGCCTGCAGCCAGTTGGTGGCTGAGCCTGCAGTTGTGCCACTGTAGGAGTACAATCCAAGAGCTCCAGATTTTGTGTGTTTGTCCCAGACATTCTTGTTCCTAGGAAACAATCCCAACCTCAGTTACAAGGGTTTTTTTTTTTTGGTTTTTTTTCAATCAAGCAGCCCAAACAAGCTCTAAATATAACTTGAATATAATCACCTAAACTGTCATTAAAGACTCATCTCAATCAGCAGAGCCTGCTAGCTGATTGTCACCTCAAACCTTGCAATTAACACAATGACTAGTATTTTTGACAAAATAGCAGAGTGCAACTTGATTATTAGTGCTGTCTCAGGAATGGTCTTTTCCAGTATTTATTACCATTAAAGCTGTCACTTCTGCATAACATATTAATTTATTCTAAGACTTCACAACAGATACCACTAAGTGGATATATGAAAAATGGGCTTAATCTGGCTTTTGGAGATTGAAGTAACAAAGTTCAAGTGCTTGAATTTTTTCATGTGCTTCATGTATTGGTATAACAATAAATTAAATGAAGCTAATCGATTCATCATGTGCGATGAATAAGGCTTTAAACTGAACTTGAAAGTAATGTGTTCTGGGCAACACCCAAACCTAGATTGTGCAGAGGAATGAGGAGGGAAAAAAAGTTGTTTGAATTGCAGTTGATAATTGTTATCAGGGGCTAAGTTCAGTAGTACCTACTGTATTACATTCAAACTAGCATTGCATCACCTGAGATTTTCTAAATGGAGTTTTAAGTTAGCAATTGTGCCACTTTTTTTGCTTGGGTTTTTTTTTTTTTTTTTTTTTCTGGGAGGCTTCTTATGTGCACTGTAGTTTCAGGGTTTTATTCACCCCACCTGACTTCCACCTCCTATTTTGCACCATAACTGCTTTTCTCCTTCTGTTTCAATCCATAACTAAATTATTCCTTTTCTAATTTATCAAAGCAAGTTGTAATTAGCAAAATATAAATAATTGAAACTTCTGTAGGTACTGTAATATCTGCATATCTGAATAGTTTTATAGCAAAAGTTTCTTCTGTGCTTATGTCTCGTTCTGCATTGCTGAGTCCAAACATGCTAAGTCAGGCTATAGAGGAATACTTTGTATGATTACACCTTGCTTTCATCACCTGATCTTTGCTAGTGTTGGGCTCCATGGGAATCCAAGAACCTTTAGTAGCCAATGTCAAGGCTACATGTTTAGTACATTTCCCCTGCAAAAGGAAAACATACTTTCTGGTGTGTTTATGTAGGTTTTTTTGACTTACTCCTTTTCAGTGGTTCCATATCCCACAAAGATATAAAAGTTTCAAAGGTAACTTTCTGAAACCTTCTGTCCTTATTGTGAACTTTTGTGTAACACTTGTACAAAGTACTGTTGGTACTTTCAGCATCTGATGCTGGCTTAAATTACTTATAGTAATCCTGAGTAATTTATGGGAAAAGAATGGGTTATGATAATATTAGATATATTTGTTCTGGTCTACTGGGAGTCAGTTCAAGTTTTTAAGAAGCGCATTTGCTGAAAGACTGCTTTTATAGAAGTACTTTTATTTTGCATTTGTAAAGCCTTCTCCTATTAGATGACTTTAGATTGATTAAAAATAAGTACATTCTATTTTTCTAGCGAAGATGAAGTATAACATGAGACATTGCATGGTTTTCTAGCATTGAAATACTAAGTGATCACTGAACCATGGAAAGAAGCTGAGAAGTGGCAGATACACTTTAACTAACAAGCTATCAGAGAAGCAAAGCATAAATTATATATTCTATGTGTACAATAAGATAAAGAGAAAAGTGCATTGTTTTTCTAATTTCTTGTTCATACAAATGGATTTTAAGCTTGTGTATTCTAGTGTTGAGTACATTTTTTACTTTTATCATCTCCAAGGCCAAGTCTTTACTTAAAGTATTTCTCAGTTACAATCAAAGCAAGTTACATTGTTATATTCAAGACCACTTCATGTTTAAGTATCATCCTTGAGAAATTTCCCAACAGCCCACCATCTTTGCCTGGAGTCGAACTTTGGTTAAATCTATTTTTCATTTCCAAAGGGTCAGCAGTATAGCTATAGTAATGAGCTCAACTCTTCTAATACAAAATTGCTCTTCAAATGTAGTCTAGATTTAAAATTCAACTTTAGATTTTAGCTTCTGTTTACATCTTGTAACTTGTTCTTCTAAAGAGATTTCAGAATTTTCATTTGTATGTTTAAGATCATTCTGAAGTTCTAGAACATATTTAATAAATTAATAAGTGCTTGAATTTTAATTTAACTTCTTTCATTTTTATTATAACTTTTGGGATTTTGCTGGTATAGAATTATTTGGAGTTTGAGAAATGTAGTCTGAATTATTTTAATGAGATGTTATACATTGTTTCTTTCTCTAGTTGTTCCGAATGGATATTGCCTTAGGTTTGAAATAATGTTAGCCACTGTTATGCTTTTCAAACGTCAACTAGCTGGAGCAAATGCACCTTGCAAATACTACTTAACTAGGTGGGGTAACAAAGCTGGTGATACCTGTGTGGTGCTGCACTGTTTTTTGAATAAAGCTTAAAAAGCATTTGCCAGTTTTCCCCATTTCAGGTGGTCTTTTCCTTTTCCATAATGCAGTGTCCTAGTCTCTAACAAATTATGAAGGATTTTTCGCACATCAAATCATTACTGTCAGTGTCGTCACGATGCCTGTGATAAAATAAGAGAAGTTGTGTTTAAAGAAAATAGCCAGAAATTCTTGTATTTTCTATAGAAGGGTAGGGTAGATACTATCTAATCCTTTCTAGATTTAAGGCTATGTGAATAAATAAATACCACTGAGGACTATGTGATGCTCCAGCATCTCCAGCAAGGCCCACTTTGAGTACTGTGTCTTTAGAGCTGTCTGGGATCTGCCTGAAGAACAGACCAGTCAGCAGCACTTATACATAGGTTATTTTATAGTCTAGTGAAATCTGTGGTTGGATTTACTCATAACCTGAGATTAAAGCCTGTTTAATCTGAGCACAGAGCAGTTGGATTGCAGTTAAATTGTTGGATGATGTAAAACACAGATGGAGATAATACAGGTTGGAGTGAAAGACCACACAGATGTTTGGTGTCTGACTTAGATTTCAGCTCCATATGTAGCTGAACCAGTCAAATGTGCCTTCTTCCAAAACAGAGGAACTCTTGCTTCACTATTCTCTTTGGTGTTCCTAACTACACAATTTCATCCCATCTTTAAGTCAGGCTCTGCTGCTCTGTGTCTTCTGAGAGGTCTCTCTTTACTCTGCAATCTCTCTGTTAAGAAGGTTCACCTAAAACCTTAGTATTAAAAGATGAGTAGTGTTAGCACCTTTTCACAGTATGATCATATCACATGACTAATAGCTGAAAGACAGTTATGTTGTTTGAAATTGATTTTATAATAAAAAATTATAAAGCATACAAACTCTGCAGGAACCTGCACTTTCTACAGCAATGGCAATTCAATAAGTTAAATCAATTCAGTTAAATAAACTGAATCACTAACTGTGTTTAGACAATACCGTGTACACTCTGAATTCTGCTCATCCATAAGTGTGCTTGATGCATTTTTAATAAGCTTTGATATGAAAAACAATTTGTTGGGTTCTCTCCTTAGATTGGATTTATTTTGTTGTTCCACTAAGATAAATTATAGCACATTTCCACACTTTTCTAAATTAATTTTGAATGTATGTTTTGAATATTCAAGTAAAAATTTGACATAATAAACAACCTTTCAGGCATCACAGAAATAAAAAACAGACGTGCAGAATATTAAGTTACACTAGATGCTGAACTCTGCCTGCCATCAGCAAGTTGAACTGCAGAAAGTGCAGAAGGGTACAAGAAAGACTGAAAAGAATTTTAAATCTTCTAGAGATGTTGCTGTGAAGTCTGCTAGAGACTTTACAATACCTTTTGATTTCATGTGAAAGATGCTTAGCCCCTAATGATCAACATTCATACAGATGTTAAAGATGACATCTTCTGCTTCTTTGAAAGTCCCTTTCCACCATAAAGCTAAAAGACTCTTACTTATGTTTTCCATTCCAGAAAAACAAACACCTTTTTACAGAGGAAGGTGGATATACAATAATTGTATAACTGTAAACGTCTGTGGTCACTGCTGTGACACAGTCGTGTCCTAAAACTTGAGTGCATATTTTCAGTGTAAATTTAGTTGTCCCTCAGTGAATTAATAAGTAGTGTTCTATTAATCTATTTGCTGAATTCGCAGTGACATCAAATGGCATGTATAGACTAAGAAAAATGCCTGTCTGTAACAAATAGCTGGTTAAAAAAGTACTTTAAAGAAGAGTATAAAGGCATTAAACCAGACATAAAATCTGTTGATTCTAAACGAATGGCACAAATTAGAAAATAAACATTAATTTCAATCTGAAGGATATACTCTGCCTAAACTTACTTAAACTGTAATAGTAATGAAAGTGCTACCAGTAAAGCATAAACTGGTCATGGCATATGACATTAGTATTTACTAAATTGGAAATTTTTACTCCATAATTTGTGTGACCTTGATTTAATCCTCTAAAAACTCTTTTGCACAGCATCTCAGCTGAGTTCACGGGCTTTTTGGGGTTAGTTTTGTGGTATATAAAACCAGAAAAACATGTTTTCAGCTTAAGGTGAAAGACAGGTTTCTATTATGAGTCATGCTATCACATTGTAGTAGTAATGTCTAAAAAAGCTTTCTAAAAGTTGTACACAAGAGTACTTAGAAGTCAGCTTTACTGGAAATCTCCTTTTTATTACAGAACTGTCATCACCACCTCGTTTCAGAAATCATCCAGTCAAAGGAGCTTATGTGAGCCTGTCAGTCCTAACAGTCTCGTGTAGGCACTGGTAATAATCCCATTTCTCTTGGTTGTGTTTGGGTACAGGTCAAAGTAACAACACTGTGTCAGACCCCAAGGCTTTTAAAAAGGGCTGTATTTTTCTAAAAGCGATTTACATTTGCTTTCATTAGGAATATAAATTACAGAAAATCTTTGGGAAAGACAGTTCCCTCTTTTAACTTAGGTCATGTTGTTCTTTTTAGCCTTCACAGTTGATTGTGTGCTACACAAGCCATTAAAATGTGTAAGCCAGACACAAATCTTAAAGAAGTGCATTTCATCCCTTGCACTGTGATAGATGAATCAATGTGAAAAAATAAATACACATTTGTAAACTATTAGAACAAAAGCTGAAAATCAGGACTTTCATCTGGTTTTGCACCCTTGGTTGCAGCTTCTTTTTGAAAGATTGAGTGGGGATCTATCCAAGATAAGTTTTGCTGCCAGCTTTTTTTAGTCAAAACTTTGTATAACCAGCTATCAGATAGAGCTTGTTAAACAAGTTACAAAGTGCTGTCTTCTCCAAGTGAAACAGAAAAAAAATAAGCCAAAAGAATTTAAAAAGCAGTGTTGGCAAAAGCAGTAAGGTTTGCAGAGGCATTGAGTGAATTCATCTAGTGAATCTAGAGAATTCACTATCTCTTGTTTAGTTTCCTATTTCCTTTAAGTGTAAACGTGAGATTCCTTCACATGCTAGTTCACTGTGATAAACTCAGGGTGTCCTTGCCCTTTGTGATTTCCCTGTCTGCCTTTTCTCACCTTGTGACATTATACAACTAGCATAATTAGCAAAATTAGGCTGATACAAATACACCACCCCTTCAAAACATTAAAAAAAAACCCGAACCAATATACAGTATGTTCAAGAAATACAAGAACAGAAAAGGTAAAATGATTGCAGTAGCTAATAAAAGCAGTTCATCCTTTAAAACTTGTATGCATTTTATGCAAACAGATACTAATTTCATGTCTGGATATTAAGCTAAAAAAAAAAAGCTATGAAGAGCCCAACTGGTATTTTTCATGTGTTAATTTGAAAAAGTCATTTAACTTCCAGCTTCAGAGAAATCTTAACATTTGTAGAAGGCAAGTAATCAAAAATGGCTGCATTTCTTCTTAATTTTTCAAGTTTAACTGAACTACCGAAGATTTATCCCTGTGCAAGACATCCAAAAGCATGTACAATTTAAAAATAATCAAACATTTTATCATCGTAATGAATTGTACAAATACAAGTGAGGAACCTCTTAGATAGCAATTTTAAAGATTTAGATGTATAAGCACAAGCTAGCAGCAACATATCATTGTAACAAGAAGCATCACAGAGAAAGATGGCAATGAAAAAAAATCAGTCTTCACCATGTGAAGTAGCTTGTTTTGTTCTCAGGTGGAGTTCTGTATGTCATGAAAGAGATATATTATTTGGAAAGAGGCCATTGAGCAACATAAAGATTATGGTTTCTACAATCTGATTAAAAAAGATTTCCTTGATGTAAGGAAAGTTTTAAAAGATTTCAAAGGTATCAAAGGCTACTGAAAAGAGGAAGAAAAAAAGCCTCTGAATTTGTGCTGCTTAGGAAGAGAATTAAACAGTTTCATTTGCACCATGGAATGGAAGATTTAAATTAGACTGAAGTTACACAATTTTCTCAAGAAAATCAAGTAGTCCTTTCCCATTAAAAAAACAACAAACACAAAACAAACTGAAGCATTTGCATATACCAAAAAAACATTTACAAGGTGCTTTTAAATCTGCTTCATCCCAAATATTTTGGTGGGAAGCAACACTATTTCCCATTATTTTCAATTAAAAACTGATGTGGATTGAATAATGTATAAAGCTATGGCCATTTCTTCATTAGTCTCATTTTCCGTGGTATCTATAGTACTCTGTCTAAACATTTGAAGAATTCTGTTCTGATTTACTGCATATGTGATAGCTTAGCATATTCTATTTACTTTGCCCCTTGCTTCAGCCAATAGTGGGAAGACCAACACACATTAACTCAGTTTTAACCACCTCAGAGGTATGATTTTATTATGCATTACGCATGGATTGGGGAAAAAATGTTCAGTAGCAACTACAATAAAACGTTAGGATGTGGATTTAGAATATATCATTTAGAAAACTGAAGAGTCGTGTTTTTTTAGGGCAGGTTTTTGCCTTCATTTTCCAATTCTAAGCAAGGTCAATCAACTATTGTAATACTTGAATTGAACACTCCATTGCTGTTTCATTTTAAGCTCTGAGTAAGCATGAAACAGTATTTAATAAAGTATATTCTTTTTATTCACTTTTGTTAAATACACGTTTATACTTAAACGTTTACCAATTTAAAACAACACATGAGAAAAGGGAACAGTGCAATTTTTTTATTAGAAATACAATATGTCACAATACGTTGCAAGCTAAATGTTTATTTCAAATTCATAGGCAGCATACAAGTAGTGTTTTATTTTTATAGGACTGTGTAAAAATACTTTCTAGATCTGTTCTTTACAATGGAGCTCTTTTACTAGTTAACTAGTGAACCGGGAAAAAGACAGAACAAAACAGAAATTACTACGAAAGTTGTGTGTACTTAAGACATCCTGAAGAACAGGTAACTGTAACATGAGCATCACGGCAGAATCTGCATACCTGGCCCATTTTCTGCCCATTGGAAGAAGCCACACTGTTTTTCCTTCTCAAGACGGCACACAAAAAAGTTCTTTCCATTATTGGGACCAATCTTCAACACAGTCCTCATAACACATCGCTTGCCATGGTTACAAAACGGAAAATCCATGTCAGCCCACTACCAAAAAAACAGGTTTCAGGCACATGTGATGGCTATAAATTCCATATTTTAAAATTGATAGCAGAAAGAGATCTAGAGGGGATGCCATAGAAAAAAATATTCCTAGTAATCAGGATAGTTTTATCTCTTTTGTGATCACTTCATAGATTTTTCTTTCACATCAATTGCAACGGCATGCATTTTGACTGGCATAAATTTAAATTATGTTAACACATAGTTTTCTTCAAATTTAGGCATTATAGTCATTCTATCTTGAGTCCATCTATTAACCACCTGATAGCAAGTGACTGTCAGGTGACTTACCAAGTCAAACTCTTCTCAGACACACACATTCACAGCAAGGAGCAGAGGTCACCAATTGCTGCTACAGTCATGTTAGGTATTAGTGCAGCAGTGGGAAGGTTTACAGATTACAGAATCATCATCCTAAGAGGCTGTCAGGATTTGGCCTAAGCAGAAACATGGCTGACAATTAGATCTAGTTTGCTATAGTCCTCCTTTGAGCAAGAGGCTGATCTGAACAACCTGGTCCCCTCAAACAAATATTTCTCCTATGCGTCTGTTTTACATCACAAAGAAGCAGATTAAGAGCATTTGCACAAGCAAGTGCCTTCTCAACAGCAAGAGAAGTAACTAAAACTGTAAGTTTATTACTATTATTATGCTCTTAGTTTCAATTCAGCATGCAAGAGTATTTAAAATTACATCAAACTTTAAATGGAATACATCTGTCCACAACTGACAGATCACTGGGGCAAGGAGGGTGCAGGAACAAGTGCTGATTATAAAACAGGTCCTGAAGTCTTATACTTACTTGAAAGTAGTCACACCGAGATTCCCTGGGTAGAGAGCAGGAATAAAACTGCCTTCCCTTGTTTTCTCCATCCTTTCTCACAACTCTGAGGCTGCAGAGACGGCTGTGTTTACTGCAGCGAGGATGGCCCATGCTTGACATACGAGTATCATCTGTTGCATTGGTTTGAGGTGCGCTGCAAGGACAAGTTACAAAATGACTCCTGGGTAATTTTAAAGGGATTATTAGCCAAAGAACTCTTCTACCATTACAATAGCTCACCCAATATACTTTTACACACAGTGGTAGACAAAGGACTTGCTCCTCTAATGCAGCTTTATTGCACCTTTAAAGTTGAATGATTGCGAGTAGTGAATACAAAAGACTAAGTGCTTTTCTTGAGGTATTATGTTTTCCCCACCATATTTTAAAGTATTTTTAAGTACTCAAATTTATCTATGAAACAAAATAAATATTACCACTGATATTATACTGCTCACCTCAAATTCTAGCATGTTTTAAAACAGTATTCTGCTCTCAAAGGGAAAAAATCCAACACCAAGTAATTCCTCCAGGCTGAATGCATTTGTGTGCTTCACAGAAAAGACTCCCACCCTCCTTACTAAAACGTTACAGTAATGCTCCAAATCATATTTAGACAAGAAGTAATCCAGCTGAGGGGATGGAACAGAATTCTCTGACTGGGTAAAATTTCTCCCTTTCTTCCTTGCGACTGAGATAATTTCTGACTATCTGAATGCAATACACAAGGTTTCATTTAAAAACAGTGACATGAATAAGATTAATACTCTGAAATGTATCTTTCTGATATATTTATAGAGCAGAAAAGCAGCGATGGAACCTTAGTGAAAAAAGAAAATATTAATTCATTCTGGTCAAGTTATCAACTTCAGAATTGTATGATCTCTTCTATGTCTGGAAGATTGCAGTCCTGCAGATACCAGCAGTTTTATTCCAACACCTCATTAAAACACAAGAAAATAAAAACAACCAACAACTTTTTTTTACAGTGTTTTTTAAACATTTCAGTTGATGACTTGCTACAACCACCTATTATCATGATTGATACTGTCTCATTTCTTGTTTGCACTCCTCTGTATTCTCAATTATCCTGCCTACAGCCTCAGTCCTCTACTGCCTCTACTGTCAGCATGAGGAGAAATGGTATTCATGCAGTTTAGCCTGGCTAGTCAGTGAAATAGTTTCAGAACTGTTGCTTCAACAATGCAAGAAGTAATTTCTGTATTTCAGAACAGACACATGACCAAGAATTTTGTAGCAAATCATCAATATTTCACATTCAGCCTGCATAATTTACCATTGTAAGTGACATCTACCTTGCACTCCCATTACTGTTGTGAATGTCTGCCCAACTTTTCCTTGACAGCCCTCCTCGATTCTCACATTTCTCTCAACTAGGCAATGGATGTGTCTGAACAGGGCCCTGTAAATATAACTTCAGACTGGGTACAGCATTGAAGAGATTATATATAGAATGGGGAGGAAGTTAAGAGTAAAAGCAGTGATGGGATGTTCATCAAGGTACCTGTTTAGTTTCCTATAATGGAAGAATGTTGAAAACTGGTAGTTGACAAATAACTTTAATTAGAATATATTCACCCAGCTGGCTTGCTTTTGTAATCTTTCACACGGACTTCAAGATCTCTCTAAGCAGACAGCAACTACAGTGCTAAGATCAGACAACTCCTTAGGACGAACTGTGCTTGACCTATTAAAGCTTGACTGTCCTATTCAGTGGGAATACCTCAACTATGAACAGCTGTTTAGCTAACCAGCAGTACTGGCCAAATGCCAAAATCAGGACTTTTCTAGTGACTGCCTAGGTCATTCCATGCTTTTGAAATATGAATTGTAGTTAGCCTAGAATATGTCACCCCCGTCAGAAATCCAAAGAAAACACTGTCTGAGACCAACAGCACAGCATTCAATTAATCTTTAAGGATAAAGTTGGTTTATGGGATTATAAAGACTCATTTTCATTTTAGCATACCTGATTGCTCTATTATAGGGGTGAATTGAAGGTATATGATCTGTTTTCTGTTTCTTCTGTACATGTTTGAAAGAGATGGATTGCTGAGAGGAGGACAAAGCCAGAGCAGTTACGTGTGTTGAGCAGTCCTTGTCTGCACTTCCCTGTGACTGGTAGGCATTGCTTTGAATCTGTTTAAAATTGCTTTTTGGAACAACACACTGAGCGTGTCCATCAGATACCTGGGTATCATTTCTCGAAACAGTTTTGTTACCAAGATCTGTTAAGACAAGAGTTGTAGTTCCAAATGCAGTTTTCCTATTGATTTTTATTTCTGTGCTCGGTTTTCTGAAATCATTACAAGGATACTTCATTAAGTTTGTGTTAAAGGCAGCAGAATCTTCAAAACTCTCCATCTTTGGAACTAAGGAAAAAAAATCTTAGTTATAATCCATCTGCATAGAATGATACATTGTATTTCTGATCTGTATTCATAACTCATCACATGGAGAATGAAAGACTAAATTTGTGCTACTCTCTCAAAACCTGTCACAAATTAAGAGTACAACATTTCTTACAATAAAAAAAACTCATGCACTTTTGGAGTCATGCAAAACATGTTTCAAGATAACATTACTATTGCTTGAAAAGGATCAGTTAATAGTACTATGTAAATGAAAGCTATTGGACAATTAACCATAAAAAAAATTGAATTTGGCCCTAACACAAGGACTGAAGTATTTGAATTTTTCAAAATAACCTTTTATAACCCCAGCAATGGGAGATCATAAAGTATGGTACCTCCAAGCAGCAATGCATTATCCATTTTTAAATTATTACTTTACTATTGACACAAAAAGGAATATTCAGATTTTGGGTTCTTCAGTGTTTGCAGGGATCCTGTTCTTTCCAAACTTTGTGTGCATCCAAACTTACTGTTAGAGGCTTTTCAGGAGAAAGCAGTTCAGACATTTGCTTTATTTCCTGGCATAAACAAGTTTCTTCACAGAATCAGAGCCCCTCCTAGTGGGCAATAATAATTTAAAAGAATGGGCATAATTTATTAGTGTCCATTTAATATACAAGGAGTCTGTAGGTAGTCCCTTTCCTAAGAAAAGGGTGAAAAGAACTTTATGTCATCCCTACGTGCAATCTTTTTAAGTAGCTGTGAAGCCATAGTGTTCAAGGACAGAGTCCTTCCTTTTCTACTATATCCAGTGAGTGCCCTCTATCTTCATTCAAAAAGGCAATTAAACAGAACAATGGGTAGAGACATCCACACACTCTCTCCAAAGGTATTCTCACTCAGAAACAAAAGAAGGATCTCTATGGTTTACTCAGAACATTGCTTGTTTCCAGGCTCCTTCGTTTTGCCACTACTGCACAGTGAAACATACTGGTTTCAGTGCATTCAGACTTTTAAGAAAGAATTGTAGCTCAGCCTTGTACTTAGCAAAGGAGCATGGAAATTTCAATGTAATGGAAAATAATTATCTGTCTACAAACTGAATTATTTCGGCTGTAGGGCCGGCAGCTAATTTTACATACCAAGCATTCTGTCCTCAAAAATACAACCATTTCTGTTGACAGTAGTTAATTTTAAAAACAACATAAAAGACAGTCACTAAACAAAGTGAGAAGGAAAACAACCTTAAGGATTGAATAAAGAGAGGTAAGCAAACCCATATTTGAAAAAAAACCTCTCAAATATCACTTCTATGATGCAAAAGTAAGTTACGTTTTAAAAAAGATTTTTCTGACAATATTCCATCAAGTCTAACACATCTTCAAATTCCAGGCCCGTTTTCAGTAATTGCATATAACTAAACAAGTAAAACTTGGAAGTACTTGGAAAAGAAACAAGGTTTTGTTTCAAAGCTGAAAGCATTTGTGCACATGGCACAATATATTATAAAGCCCAGCTACAGGATTAATTTCAGGATAGATGATGGTTTGCAAATCTTACTCTGTAAACAGATAAAAATTTTCAGGTTTCTGGTGCTGATTTTGCAGAAGAATTACTCAAGGTTAGCCTATGTTGGCAACAACTGTCATGTAAGACACCAAGATATGCTTTTAGTGATTCCTGACCTGAGAAAATGGACTATAGCTACTGCAAAATAAGGGTTTTCCACACATTTGTTTCATTCATAAAATGATTATGCAATGATGCAACATTTCATGTAGATAGAGGCATTAAAAGCTCCAGCAAGAGACAAACCACAAATGTAGGCAAGAAGTCCAGAATCATTTTTACGCTGAACTTGGAGGGAAAAAACCTAACCCCTGAGAAAACTGACATCCTTTTAGAAAAGGATTCTGGCTTTGTTCACATAAAAGAATGACAGGTAATTTTCTGACTCTTGATGATTTCTAATTCAGACTTATGCTGCAAATTTTGAATGAATTTAAGGAGAGTTGAAAGAATGGTGATTTTTCTCACTCCTTGCCCCCAGTAAAAACAAAGGGTCACTGAAGACATTTATCTACAGAATCCCACCTCCACACCAGGTTGGAAGATGACACTTTTGGGATTTAGGGTAAGACAGTTTCTTCAAAATCTGACTTCAAGTTAGCTAGTTATATAAATACGATCCACAATGAGACACTTCTACCTAAAAACTACATCAAAACCACAGTCCTCCCCCCCCTTCGCGATACAGATGCCAGAAAACCCTTCAGTACCTTCAGGTCTTGAAGTCAAACAGGCATCACAAATTTCAGCAGAAGGCTTGTTTATTAGGGTGCAGCGCATACACGTCCACTCCTCTTCATATTTCTGAGCTACATGTTCATTAGAACATGACCCCCTGCCATATGCCCAGCCAATTAGGCTATTCCTAGCTGGCAGTTTGCTGTGAAATAAAAGAATGATGTTAGTGTTTTGTGGCATTCCTTCTACAAATTGCCTTACACCACTCTGTGCAGGGAGGCATGGGGCTAGAGAACAAGCAGTACACAGTGTTATGCCTCCTAATCAGAGTTTGGACAGCATGTCACCGTTCAAGTTGGATTTTTCTTTTCTTTACCTCAAGGGCAAATCTTTCCAGATGCTGCAGAAGTAATTCAAATAAAAATATTTAAACAAGAAATTGACAGAAAGTTAATTATTAACTGATGTACTCTCCAGCACAATGCCCCAGCCTCTCAGACTCCCTACCATTTTCAAGTACTGCAGCAAGAAACTTGGCGAGAAAGGCAGACAGTTTCAGGGCTTTTCCCCCATCCCTTGTAGAGAACATTAGCTAACAAATGCATTACTGGATGAAGAACTGTTTAAAAGGTGAACTGCAGAAAATCACACAGTCTAACAAATAATTTTTTTTTGTTCTCATTTAAATGCTACCCATAAGTCCTCTTTGTTATCATAACAGCCAAAAGCACTGAAAGCCTTAAAAGTTAGAAAGTCTCTTGTGTGTCACCATTTGCTGGAAAGCCTTTAAACATGTAGGAACCTGCTCAGAATTAAGGAACCTAGCTGTGACTTGTGAGCCAAAGCTATACTCCAGACACCACTAAAGATCTTGTTTTATTTATTTTCCTGTAAATTATAATACCTCCTATGTTGATACACTGATTTAGAATTATAGTTACTCCTTTACAGTCACTAAGTGTTACCAGGAACTACTCTTGTCATAATATCCCAACACTGACAGCATGTTAAATGTAACTTGAACTTAGCTGTTCAGTAAGTTATGTATGTAAATTTTTAAGTACTATGATATCAAACAACTTATGATTGATAAGCTGTCAAGCATTTTTCTTCATAGTTTTTGCAGAATTGTGCAGTTTTTGGAAACTTTTATTAATCCTAAGAATTTAAGCACTTCAATTAATAATGCAAATGCTGTAGTTGTGATAGGTCAAGGAGTGTCACAACAATTCCCATTTTCCATAATGATCACTCTCTGTAACAGGCTAGACTCCTAAGACAAGGGAGAGATATCCACTAACTACCACATCTTCCACAACAGGAAAATTAAGGAGGATAATGAGAACTGCCGACACACCAAAGAGTCTATGCTGTTAAGAGGTAGAACAGACATTACAGCAGCATTCACCAAAATACTGTGGCTAGATAACAAAACAGCTGAACTGTAAGTACTAAAATGAGTATTTTCACATTATTACATCAGTTGTTCTACTCAGCTATCAAAAATGCTAGACTGAATAGATTCAGTGTGTCATGTTTTGGAGTTTAATTCCATGTTGTTCCGCTGGTTCATTTGTCCTGTCATTACCTGCCACACCCTTTCCCATTTTATGAAATATGTGGGGGAAGGTCTATTTTTAAAATTCAAGGTACATTTGAATTTGACAGGCTTTTTTAAGTTTATTATGGGTATTTTCTTAAATTTTTCTGTTGAGCAAAATCATAAGCTACTTGACTTGACCCAAGAACCTCTGGGTTAAATTCTACCGTTTATTATCTGTAGCAAGTCAATCTGATCACATGGGGTCCTTCCAGTGTTCAAATGTGAAAAGCAAGAAATGGCAGATAAATTACTTGAGCTACACAAACTGTTACATGGTAACAGTTACTGCATAATTGAAATGAGAACAATAGAACACAAAGAACTGACCAATAGGACAAGGACAACACAAGAAACCTTTTTATTTTATAAAATAAACAGAAAGAATACCTTTTTATTTTATAGCTACCGCTACCATGTTTTTCACTGAAATGGAGCACTCTTTAATTATTTATTTAAAAATACAACAACAAAACCCCAAATCACTACTTGTTCTAGAACAGAAGATTTTTTCCTACATTGTTTTCTAGTTATCTGACTCAACCGAACACTGCTGTCTTCCTACCCTTCAGTAAAATATTTCTCATTATTACTTTCTGAAAATACAGCAGATTGGGGTTATCAGCTTGTGAAATATTTATCCCCCATTGCTGGAATTTTCAATATTTGATCTGTACTCAAAGGCAATTTTTAAGCTTTAACCAAAATCCCTCCAGCCCTCTGAGTCTTGAAAGAAGCTTGGAGGTAGGAGAGGGATTTGTGCCTTCTGTAAATCTAAAAAAAACATATACACACACCCACTAATGAGGCAAAGTTGCAAAGCGAAACAGCATCTTATATTAGACTGACAGAGAATATAAAGGCAAAACTCTGAAGCCTCAGATGAAAATTTTCAAGTATAACAGATACCCAAGTCTGAATAAGGTGCTTTTGGAACTTTTACCTTTTGACCCTTTGTGATATCAAATGCATTTTCTGCTTTCCTGAAATAAAAGAAGGAAAGCTGCTGCTAGCACAATTTATGGGGAAGTGAAAGTGTCTCTGTGGCACACCTATAGTAAAAGCTTTTAAAATCCAGTAAGGAGGAAGAAAAACTACTAAGCCCCTAAAATATATGCTGTACTCTGAATTTACTGAAGTTTTAGTTATCCTCAGTGTAACTCTATATCCACAAGAAAATTGCATAGATGCACAGCTGTCTAAGTATTCCAGGACTCATGGCTATTCTGCAAAAAGAAAGAGCCAAAAATTCCTATTTCATGATATTCAACTCAGTTGTATGGAAACATCCCATTATATTGATAACACCAAGAACAAAGGGCAACTTTTCCAGTCACTTAGTTTCAGTGAATAAATCTGAGTGCTCTGAATTGTTTTATAATTCCTACATTTGATTAGCGTAATAGCTACTTCACAATAGAGGGTGCCTTTGAAAAGAATAGTGTCAAAGAATCAAAGCTTCTAACCATTTTTAAATACCAATGGCCAAAACATTTTTCTTTAGCAAGGTATTCTGGTTTTGTCTGGCATAGTTAATTTAGTTATAAAATGCACACAGATCCATTCTATTTCAAAAGGGGTGTCGTCTTACTGTAACAGCACTTTGAGGTGCTTAAAAATGTCACCATGTTACCATCATACCTAAGATTGAGAAGCTGGGGATCTGCCTTTTGACATTGAGAGCAGAAGTAAGTCATCCTGTTATTGTCTCCTAAGCGACACACGGTGATGCTGCCATTGCACTCCCTGCAGGCTGGGCGCTTGTACACCCTGTAGTGTTTGTAGAGTGGAGACCCAGTTTTGCGGCACTAAAACAGAACAGGTTTAAAATCCAAGTCAGAGACTCAGCATAAACTTTATGTGAGTCTGAAAATAAAAAACCCTACATAAACAGACAACTCAATGACTAGATGAAGATATTTAAAAGAGACACTAATAAGGGCTACATCTGTATTTCACATTATTTTATGTAATGAATTGACAAATTAGGCATAAGTGTCTGCAATTCTCCACATATTGAAATAAAAACAGAAGAAAAAAAACATACTACTGAAGTGAAAGCAAATACATGCTAGGAATTGAGTTCAGCTGAACCAGCTAGCTCTGATTCAGCACCAGTTGTCTTTGACCTGGCACCTGCAGGAGTCTTCTTGAAGAGCTAATGAGGTCCAATCAATGCAGCACAGAAAACAAAACCACAAAACCAATAGCACCTTCTCTCTCCTGCAAAAGAGCCAAAAACACAGCACAGTGCCAGCTCAGACCTGATGCTACAATCTGGGTAAGTTAGTCTTCCCAAAACCTAAAGAACTGTGCAATGCAGAAATATTCCTGAGATGCTGTAAATGTTGTGTAGTGCTCAGTAAAGTTGCTCAGCTTCATCTTGGCCCTGGCCATGCCAGACAACCTGGCACTACGGTGAGCTCCCCAGATCCTGGCAGAAAGTCAAATTAAGTGCAGTGCAAGCCCAAGGGCATAGTGACCTAAAGAGCCTTCAGACAGCTGACCGGACGGCACATTTCATGAGACAATGCACATGAAGTCAGCATAAACACACTATAGCTAAAAGTGGCAAAAAAAAATCCAAACAAGAAAAGCCCAGTAGAGATGCAGCCAATTCTGCAGAGCCACACAAGTTTCTGCACTCCAATCACAAAACCTTGGGCTCAGTTCAAACGACAGCACAGCTGGCCCAGCAATACCAGCACAGCTCTGGCAGAGTTCAATAGCTCTAGCTCCATAATCCATGAAGACCCTTGGAGGTCTCCCAATATACAGGTGTCTTTGAGCACAGCATATTTGCTTCTGCTGTGCTCTTTTTCATCAGTCTTGCTGAAAGAGAATTCTTGTGCCAGTACAAATGAGTAATTCAATCAGAAGGAATTACTAACATATATTTGCATGAATATTCACAGCTGTCTCCACAAGGTTTTCAGTCAGTTCCTTAAGAGTAGCTTTTTTCCCATTCAGTTATGTAAAAACCAAAGAAAAGCAACAGCTTTTCACACAAACAAGATTTTTCATCTTTGCATCTGTAATGATACAGTATGATTGCTGCAAACAATCTAACAGTCCATCAGAAAAATTTCAGGCACTTTCATTCATATTAATATATTTTCGTTATGTCTCTAAGATGGGAGGAGAGGCTAGCCCTCTTAGAAGATTTGACTGGTGAATATTTGCTAAGCATGGATTACAAAAGTTTTCAAAATGGCTAAACAGAAAGTTTAACTTGTTTACTATCAGTCTAAAAGCTTTAGAACTTCTGAGTATTATAGCTGTTGCAGAACTAGACGGTCTCTCTTTACTGATAGACTTCACTGTGAAGTTTGGAGAAAGAAAACATTCCCCTAGCCAACAAACTAAAGTACTGTTTAGAGGGTTGAGGAAAAGCAGACATTTAAACAGACTATTAAACAAATTACAGTTTTAGCCTTTATGATTTTAGGAATGTAAGGTATCCTCCCCGTCACCTACCAAACAGGAATTCTTTTTAGCAGTGCTAGCTCCTTGCCTTTCATGAACATCAAGAGAGAGAAAAAAAATGTCATTACTGCTGTTCATTTCTTTGCATGCAGCTTAAAGAAACAAAACATAGAAGAATTAGGTCAAATTAACTCTTTTTCTACTGTGTAAAGTTAAAGAGCACCAGGAATTATCCAGTTTACAGGGCACGAAATTAAGTCCTATTTAAGTTGTAGCAGTAGTTGTAGAGAAACAGTAATTTATTGCACTTGAGCAACCAAAACCATTATTTCAGTTAGGGGAAAAAAGTTGTAAGAATTTACAAACTATTTAGCCAAATAAATCTAATTGCTATTTCAAGTTTTAGAAAGGAAGCCACATTAACTGTCTTCACCCTCCCCTAGGACAATCTCTAGTTCCCAGTTTGAAGAGTCATCTTTACGTTATCTTACATGTAACTTTGTGCTTAACCTACATCAATTCTGACATGTAGAGAGAGGCATAACAGCACATTCACAGGAAAACTGAACTGGCCCTCAGGCAGCATCTGTGAAAGTCTTTTGGCCAAGCTGTGCGTATTTTATCAGTCTTGACTACCTCTACCCTTCCATCATCTGACAATTCACAATTAATAGAGCACACAAACCAACATTCCTGTTCGTGGAAACACTTGCTTTGTTGCATCTTTATGATGTTTTCACCAGATGATCACACACAGCTAACATGCCAGAGTAACACTTTGGAAGTTTTTCAAAAATGTGTGCCAATACCTTATAAAAAAGCATGGTAAAATCACGTGTCATTTTCACCAAGTGACGTATATGCTCATCTGTCAGTTGGCAAACCTGTAAGAAAGACAAGAATCATTTTTAGAATATTATGATGCTAAAGGACAATGGCCAGAAAAGACCTATGAGGCAAGTGCACTTTGAACACTGATGTGGTTGGATTTCTTCATGTTGTGATGATTCCCCGACTTCATATTATATTATCATCTCAGTAAAACAGAACATGTTCACATTCTATACTACAAAAACTCACTGCTTGCATACCAAACAACATGCTTTGCCTCAACCAAGCAAAACATGTGGTAGAAAATTCAGTTGTCTTCCCCTACTGACCAAAGAGTTCACGATCACGTGAATCACATAGAGTTAGCAAGTCTCACTTCCCTCCTAATTTCCTCATGGATTGTAATTCGACCTATCATATGAGGCTCTTTCCTGTGAGAGATATTCAGGAAGAATATGTGAGCCAAAGGCATCACAATTAGAGAGACATATCAACCAACTCTATTTTTAATAAGAATTCAAATTTTTAAATCAAATTTTTCTTTTTTTCTGCCATATTGCAGGTAAAAGTAAAATCCAGATTGATCCTATAACAACTTTCGAAATACTGTGTTTAAAAAAAAATTCAGTTACTGATCTTCATCAGCTTCCATTTACATTCTATGTAATCTCAATCTGTTTTGCAAATATCTCAACCAAAGTTTCGAGACACATGCTTGAGGATCGTAAAACAGAAAAAGTATGATAAACAATGGTAGAAAAAACAATTGATGCCAGCAAGCAGGACAAGAAGTGGAAGAAGCAGCTCCAAAAATAATCAACGCTACCACATAGACTTTTTTGGGTAGTAACTGAACAAAGAAAACGTAAGCACTTTTCACTTTCCCTTATTTATGGGCTGTCAGTTTAATGGTAGCATAATAGGGTGCCAGACGTAGTCAGAATATGAAAGTTAATCAGCTCCAAGGAGTGCCATGACAAATATCTCCAGTTATAATGATAAAAAATTCATTTAGTGTCTAAGAATAACTTAAGAAATGACAGATGATAAAGCAAAGGTAAGAAGATAGCAAAATATTATATAAATATGTATTTACATTCCTTGGTGTCCTTAAAAACCATCTTGAGACATTCACCCACCTTAACAGCTGGATGAAGACCAGAATCAAACAGAGCTTCATTTTTTATGATATTTCCCACTCCAGGTAATACTGCTTGATCTAGTAACACATCACACAACATGCGGGTCTTCTGCTGCTTAATCTCATGTTCTGCTCTCGAGAAGCTAAACTTTGGAGAACAGACATCCAAGCTTTCCATCATCCTCACCTTCTGCTCACACTCAGCTGCATTTCTGGAAGAGAATATAAAATTGATTTTTATTTTAAATATATTCTAATATAGCAGTGTGGTTTTAAAAACTACACAATAAATTATAGCAGAACATTAAATGCAGATAAACAGAAACCATGAAAATAACAGTGACAGGAAGAGGCACAGAAATTCCATGACACCTCTTCCCAAAAGAGGTCAATGATACACACATGGAACATGCATCTGGTCTACCATACAAGAAATCATGTCATTTTGTTCCTATTTGAAAAGTATTTGCCAGCTCCTTGCTTTAAAACTACTTCCAAGATGGAAAGCCTATGTGTGTGTGTGTGTGTGCGCGTGTATAAAATATATAATATATAAATGTATTTTTATATACATATATTTCAAATAATCACAGAATTTTCTGAGTTGGAAGGATACCACAAGAATCATACAGTCCAGCTCTTGGGTGAATGACCCATATGGGGATCAAACCCACAACCCTGGGACTAATAGCACCATGCTCTAACCAACTCAGCTAATTATATAACAGATATATGTAGTAGTAGATTATTAATAGTAGATACAAAATTAAAAAAACATATATATTATTATTTAAGATATTTAATAGGTTAAGCATAATAATTTGAAAATAATACAGTACAAGAAGTCTTGAGCTTACATCAGATTTTGTGTTTTGTAATTTTAAATATGCTTATATATGTTAAATGAATTTACATGCCTCTTTCCACTCAAGAGCTTCAATCACTTTAAAATCAAGCCTGCTGGTATTTTTATTAGCAGTGTGAAGTACAATGCTAATGGGCATAAACATCTGCTTAATGTAAATCAGAACAATTATAAAAATTTGCTTTCAAAAAGAAAAAAATAAAAACCCAACCTTGGGAGCGTAAAAATTTGAAACCAGTAATCATGACAAGTTCTTTGCAACTCTTGTTAAGTAAGTGAGACTTGCATGGAAATTACCAGAGCAATGGGTCTCAGATCTAAGGGCAGAATTAAATCCAAATTTCCTTCCTGCTTTTGACACTATCTAATGAGACTATGGAATAGAACTACTTTAACTGTATGTAAGTTCTCATACAAAAGCAACAAAATTAAATTACCATACCAATAAATATGCTATGTTTAGAAAATTTTATTTTGATAGCATCCAAGCACTTAACAATTTGTATATGATTTTTCATTTTCCTCAAAAGAATGTTATAAAGGATATAAAAAACCCTGTTTGGTTAGTTTCCCTTTTACCTATATTCTAGTGTAACATCGAAGAAACAAACAGTATCCTCTGCAAGCTGTATCTCCAAAATTGGTTGTGCTCCATTTCTGTCTTTGCTTCCCTCAGGATTAATGCACATGGAACCGTTCATACCGAAGTGAATCCTCAGAAAGAAAGAGAGGTTTTATAGGTATTTTACCTTCACTATGGTTTCCAAGCATTACACCAGTCTATTTTTAGAAGCTATGAACCTTACCTAACCAAGTCACTATGTATGTACATTCATTTCAGCCATTACCAGTAACACAGCAACAAACTATCTGCTTACACAGTGCTCAACTCCCAGGGAAGAAAGAACCCTCTCCAAGTCAAAACCACTCTAAAACATAGCTGTTTTCCAGTAGTCTTCATAATTCATTATATAGAAGTCAAACCTGATCATTAAGTAGCACCATTTTCTGGTGCACTGACAATTTTCACTTGATATGCTGATCTTCCAACATAGATTCTTAAACCTCCAGGGAGGCTGAAAGAAATGAGGCCACTTGACCAGAAAATTTTCTGTTAAATCAGGCAGAAGTCACCTGGTATGGAAAGAAGGATTTCAGTCCCCATATTGCCAACACTGTTATCACATTGCAGCGACATCCAGTAACACCATAATCAAAGTAATTAGTATTTGCCATATGTTGTTTTCTGCTTTTCTTTGCCTACAACCAAGGCAAAACCTGCAGGTCAATTAAAAATTAATAAAAGAAATAAACTGAAAAATGCACAGATGGCAAACTGGAAGAACAGACTCTTTCAAGCATTCATTTTACAGATTACAAATGCTTGAAGATGTCTTAGGTTTTATAAAATATTCTACCAGGAGCTATGCTTGAGCAAAGGACAAATCTGACTATTGTCTCATACATTTTATTTATTATAAATTCACCTGGTACAATCAAGTCCTAAAAACCATAAGAGAGAGGGAATGTCCTATTACATTGTATATCAGAAAAAGTGTATTATTTTGCAGTTACAAGAAGATTTAACAGATTAAACTACATACATGACCAAAGAAATGCAATATCAGATCTGTATTTCCTTTAAGCCCCTTTCTTAAATTTCAGAAAGGACAGGCATTTAAATATTTAAAGGTGGGTTAAGACAACATGTCATTAAGCACAGTTTTAAAGTTAACTCTAAAATTTGAAAAAAAACCTGTGTCTTTCCAAAACACTCTTCTTACAAGTCAGTTCAGGTGATATAGTTGTTTCAATTACTTTTATCTTCAGTAGCCATTTTCAGTTCTCAAGTGCCATGAGTAGTACTGCACAAGCTTAACTAGCCAAATTTATTTTTAAACCTAGACAATTTTTTTTTAAACCAAAATCTTGCATTGTGCCAAAAAATGGTAATGCACTAAATGCTTCCACGAAGTTATTTTTCAAGATACAGCATTCACATCAATAGCTGATGGTTTCATTTACCAAGCTCCAGTATACTGTTTAAAAGAAACTTTAAGAATCACAACTATTAGCTATCTTAGTAACTTGTCAGTTCATTAATAGAAAAAATAATTGAAGCATCCCTACAAATTTACATTCAAAAGCCTTAAGAAATTAAAAAAAATTAATTCTATAGTGTTTCATTGCCTTTGATGTCCCAGAATAGGGCAAAACAGAAATTTTCTCATTTTAATTAAAAATAGAAAAGGATCTGTTATTCAATGATAACTAGTAGTAAGGAGTTGATGATTTCTTGTTGTTTTAAAGTAAAAAGGTGAGACTGCGTTATTTAGTGCTACACAATATTGTAGGGATCTGCATGCACTACAGTGCATGCACTGTAACTGTTTCGTCCCTAGAAAATACAATTTCCTGTTTGAAAAGAAGCATGTCAGAAAATAACTGTCCTTTTCAGATACCTTTACATGGAGTCTTAGAGTAAAACAGTAAATTATCTGAACATGTGACGATATCCAGTATTGCTGTACTGCAGAGAGGCTGATGAGAAGTTTGTCTAACACTTTCAAATCTCTGTAAGTGCCACTAGCAAGAACAAGATGACACCCCCCAAATACATTGTCTGAATGCATAGGAAGCCTTTTTCTCACTTCTTACCTCAAAGCCTTCTGATCAAAATACATAAAAAGTTCCTTTCCCAATGTCTCCACGCCCCTGTAAACACGTCCATCAAGGAAATCATGAGCAGAGATTCTCTCTTCACTTGCAGCAGTCTGAAAAATGAGTACACACACACAAAAATTAGAAAATTTATACTACTTTGATTCTAGCATCGGAACGTATTCAGAAAGCAGCTGTATGAAGTAATTTTCCAACCTGGACAACATTAACTATTTTCTCCTCAAGCATTCTACGAAAAACAATGGGACTATTAATCCACAAAGCAGTCACTATTGCTAATGCTATCATAACTTAGCTCAGTTTTTTTCCTAATTGAAACAATACATCTTTTTTATCGGGTATTTTACGCCTTTTCCTTTCACTCATGAATTTATAATAAGAGTTTCAAACTGATGTAAAATAAACAGGTAGTTTGAATATTAAAAACATGTCAGAGTATCAATTCTGACATTTGCAGATCTACATCCTTCTCCAAATGTTAATCATACGCTTTCAGTGTTCTGCATGGGGCATTGTGTATTACAGAAAAGCCTCCACTGAGACCACAGAGATATCTCTCTCCTCCTACTAGTTTAAAGTCTAATCTCAGAAGCAGGTGAGCAGCAAGTGGGATGCTACTAGAGGACAAGATAATTGTGAGATTTAAACAGTGATATTTTCTTGCTTAGCACATGAAAATCCACTGACATTATTAGGAATCTCTACAGATTATCTGGTCCAAACACCTAGTCAAAGCAGAATACACTTAAGGACAGGGAGCCCAGGGCCTTGTCCAGTCAACTTCAGAGCAGCTCCAGGGAGGGAGACTCCAGTCTCTTTTGGCCCTTGTTCCATGGCTTGACTATTGTTGTGGTGGAAAATTTTTCCTACTACCTAATGAGAATTTCTCCTATTGTGACTGGCATCTGCTGCTTCTCACCCACTGCGCACCTCCAAGAGTCTGTCTCCTCTGTATCCTTACAGGAACCTGCAGAGAGCAATGAAACCTCAATTCTACCAGTTTCTCCTTGTGCACTGTGTGCTTCAGCCTGCTGATCATACCAGGGGAGTCACTCAAGTTGTGTTCTTATCTTGCTCTTACTTGGGAGTTGGAAACTCAGACACAGCCTTGCAAGCACTGATCAGAAGTAAAAACCACTCTTCTCAATGTGCAAAGGCCAGCATGGGGCTGCTCCTCTTCCCTGGAAGGGCATGCTAGTGACTTGAACTCAGCCTTTACAGGACCTTTACAGGACCCTAGGTCATTTTCTGATGCAGAGCCATATTCTATTTAAGCAGCAGCCAGGACTGTGCTGTTGCATGACACATGTTCCAAGTGCAGGACTTGCAGAGTCCTGCAAATGCTGAACTTGGGTTTTTACAAGCCCTTTTTTTTCAACCTGTGACAGTCCCCCCAAATAGCACCCCAAGGTCACTTCAGACCCTGCTGAAAACTGCAAGCAGCAGATTCACTGTCATCATAGCACTAACTGCAAGGCAGATACACATATCAGTGCTTCAATCACAGCACTCAATGCAAATATGTATGAAAGCAACTCCTGCAAACCAGCAAGGCTTCTGCTAGTTAGTGACATTTCAGAGCTACCCTCTCTGCAATTTCCCACTATATTATTACCTTGAAATGATATACATTTAGAGATTTTTATGGCTATTACTCTGTCAAGTAAGAAAATAAAAATATTTCTTGCATAACATCATTTACTTTGCCTGTTATGAAAATAAGAAAAATTTTGCTCCCATGTAAACAGTTCATGGTTTCCAATAAAAGTATTAAAGTCAGTTGCTGTGCAACGAAGTTCATTTTAAGTCGCTCAGGTTTGTTTAACGAAAACCAGAATAAGAAATTACTGAGATGGAAAACTAATTTGTCTTTTCAATTATTTAAAGTTAAATTCATAACAAAGTGTAATCTTCAGCAGTTGCCAAGGCTTTGGCCATGGTTAGCGGCCCTTGTGAAATCTAAAAAGTCCAAGACCCTTACAACAGTCATTTTCCAATGAATAGTCTGCCCTGAGGTGACTTTTACTGCACAAAATGATGAACACTAATCTATTTGAGCGAATGAGATTCCTTTTTGAAACCTTAGGAGTATAACTCCTTACTTCAAAAATCTGTCCTGAAAGACATTAACCTATAAAGGCTAATCTTAACACATATTTCGACAGCTATATCTTGAACCACTTTCTTTCCTAAATTGTTTCACTGAAGTACTATCTTATTGTGCCTTAATCACAAACTCCTACACTGCTTTATTTGCACTGAAAGTGGGTAAAAATTCCCCAACTTTCTGCCTGGAGGCATCCAGTATACTTACCTGGGACACATGCAATATACAGTTTCTTACAGATCAGCAAAACCAGGCATGGAAAAAAAAGATACCTTAGCTAGCTCTGTAATCAAAATAAAACTGTACCTCCATGCTCATCAGCCAGGGTCTCTTTACTGATACCCTGATTTCTCCATCCGCTACAAGGTCTCATGAGTCTCAGCAGCTTTGTACTAGTGAGCTATTTTATGCTGCCAACGAAGGGCTAAAAACTAGGAGGGAAATTACATACTGTGTACACTGAAAGCAGATGTCACACTCTTTACTTAAATACTTGGTCTAATTAAAATCACTTTGAATATAGTTATAGAAGTAAAAGCCCCCTTTCTCCAGGTCAACATGAACCTTTCTCATGTTTCGTATCGATTAGAATCAGAGCATAGCTTGGTTTGGACCTTTAAGATCAGCTAGTACATGCAAAGACTTAGGAGATTATGAAAAAATAAGATTAGTAATAATTTTCCTTGTATTTAAGGCCTCCTCAAGCAACAATATATTTTGCATTTTATCCTAAGTGAACACGAGTGATTCTAAGATTTCCATTATTCCTTAAAGCTCCTGTTTTTACAGCTTCAGCATCGCCTTTACACATCTGACCTGCTGAGACCTACTATGCTGATGAGATGAATATTTTACAAGTTAAAGACGCTATTCGCGGATGACACCCACTGCCACCCACGGACGGCAGGAAGGCACCACCCACCCTGCTGGGAGCTGCGGCCGCCAGCCCCGTGTCCTCGCAGCCCGCTGGCTGCTGCCGGCTCGCTTGCTCTCACCTACAACCCGGCAGCATTTACCACCGCGGGCAGCCGGGAGCGGAAGCGTTGTGTCCTGCTTGCCCGAGGTGGCTGCGCCGCCCTGTCCCGAACGCTGGGCTGGGCTGGGCTGGGCCGGGCCGGGCCGCGCCGCTCCGCTCCCCCGGCCCCAGCCCCACGGCTTCGTCCTCACCGCGCCGCTCCGCTCCCCCGGCCCCAGCCCCACGCTGCCGCCCTCACCGCTCCGCTCCCCCGGCCCCAGCCCCACGGCTTCGCCCTCACCGCGCCGCTCCGCTCCCCTGGCCCCAGCCCCACGCCTCCACCCTCACCGCGCCGCTCCGCTCCCCCGGCCCCAGCCCCACGCCTTCGCCCTCACCGCGCCTCCCCGCGCGGCCCGCACGCTCTGTCCGCGGCGCAGGCGCGCCCGCAGGCGCTCGGCGCAGAGCGCGCAGCCCGGGCCCTCCACCATGGCCGCCAGCGCCCTTCGAAACTCCCGCTCGGCTGAGGGAGGGCGGAGCTGTCCCGGCCCGACCCACAGAGCCGGCACGGCATATCCTGTTCGCTTCCCGCCGAACGGCAATGGCTGGGGTCCGCCAGTGCCTCATTGGCTCCTAGCCGCTCCTTGGGGCTGTTTGCAGCACTCGTGAGTGCATCTCCTGCTAAGACAGTCCACAATCAGAAATTAGTTTCAGCTTTTAAAAAGTCGGTATTTAATAGGTTTTTGCCGCCTATCCAGCTTTACAGAAGTAAAATGCTCCTGTCCCCGCCACATTAGAAGTACGAATAGGCAAAATAAAGTCCACGAGCTGTAAGGCAATGGAGGGAATTTGCATCGCAAGGTCGAACATTATGCACCATTTCCTAATGCCCAGCTCGTGAGGCAATACTCACCCTGGTCAAAAACTCTCTATGCTATTTCCTATATACACAGCCCATATCTAGTCTTCCACCTGGGCTCAATCAAAATGTGGTTTTCATAAAATATATATATATATATTTTTAATATGAAGGGAAGTGGATAAATCAGGCTAAATTATATTTGCTGAAAAAAAACCATAATTCACATTTGCTAATAAAATGTTAGTTAGTCTGTGCTGTCATTTTTGCAAGTGCCATTTCGGTATTAGAATTTAACATTTTTTTGGCATGTAATTCCATCAATAGTTGTTCACACCTTATTTTGGTTTAAAAAATGTAATGTCCACAAGAATCGCTCCCACAGGTAATTAAATGTGCAAATTTAAAAAAACCAAGCAAAACAAAAATTTTCAAAGCAAATAAATCTCACTCAAGTTTTACATTTGATTATTTTTTTCCTTCCTCTCTGCCTTTGCATCAACAAAATCAGAATATGCTACTGTACAGTAAGTGATATAGCAAATAAGACAAGTTATCTGCAGTGAAAGGTAAAACCTATTTTTAAAACAAAAGTCGAGTAAATGTACATATGCTTATAAATTTGTCCCCTGTTCTTGGAGCTCTGTACACAGCTGCATCTCTTATTTTTCCCAATGGAGTTTGCAGGCATGATTTTTTTATTTGTTTGTGCATTTGCATATTTACCTTCAGATAATAGCATATGACAGAACAGTGAGCTCAGAATTGGACGCATGTTTTGGTATATTACCACAGCTGTGCTCTCAGTAGAAAAAAACATTGAAAACAGAGAAGTACATTTCTTTCTAAAACTTCAGGCTTTCCAGAATTATGAAAAGGATATAATTCCTTTTTTAATTAAGTTTTCCAGAGTTTATATACAAGCCCTGATTCCCTTCCTTGTTGTCCCAATTCATGTAACAGGACATTTGGCATAAAAGTGATGTGGCCAATTTGCGCAAATTGAGCTACTGACATCCAGCTGCTAAAACTTGTTAGTTTATGCACATTTTCTCCCTTGAATGAATACCTTAATCTTAGGACATTGGTGCTCAGTTTATATTCCTAAATTAATTTGGGATTAATAGAGCTTTGAAAATGGTCTTGGCAAGGAATATTATCATCTGGCAAAAACAGATAAATTTAAATGTAGACCAATTTAAATATAATTTTAGATCAAATAGTAAAATTACATTTTTCTGAAGGCCGCACAAGAGAACAGAAATATGCAGAATACAAGCACACCCTGTTCAAATCCAGCAGTCCAAATAACAACATCAGCACGGACATTCTTGCTAAAGCACAGAGGTTTTTTTCCTATTGGCTGGTTGAAGTATACAGTGAAGTACAAAGATATTCCCTTTATGGTGACAAAATCTTGGATAAGAATTAGTAATCAGTGGATGACTGATCTGCTTCATGGTTGACTAGAGAGTTAATAGAGTTAAAATGATCAGTTAAGCACACTCAAAATTGCTCATCATGTAATCCCAAAGAAATCCTTCCTAAACCTTGTAAAAACATTCCTAAATCCCCCAAAATTAAGTCTCTTAATGCAATTAATCCAAATAGTTGCTCTGTCCAGGGAATGTGTTCTGGTTATAAATTCCTGGTCTGACAGTAATTTTTGAGGGTCATGCATAGTTGATACGGATACATAGTTAAATTATTTTTTGTCAGTTATTCAAAATAAATAATGCCTTGAGTGTTGGGATTATTTTATTAAGAGAGAGGTCTTGCTTTCCTTTACAAAAAAGCCCATACTACTGTAGCTTTGTTTTTACAGCTGCAGTTATTGTAAAGATAGAGATCAAGAAGGTTCTTTGGAAACTGCAGTGAAGTATCAATATAAAATTATTAACTAAGTTGTGAATAACAGCTTTAGTATGAGAGTGTCTTGCATTTATTTCATTGTTTGCAGCCATACTAAAATGCTACAACTTAACATACCATTCTCACTGAATGTGGAGTGTGTGTTCAAAATGGAATAATTAATAGATTAATCATTGGAAGTAAGAGGGATAGTTGAGACATAATAGTTCTGTCCTAATTTCTACCTATTGGAAACTGGTCACAGATAAGCAGATTCTTAGGGTTCCAATTCATATGCTAAAGAAGAAGGAAAAATACATACAGAAGTATATATTTACTCTAAGTTTCCAGAGAAGACATGCTTTAGAATTAGATAGAGGATGCAAAAAGACCTAATCTGCTTAATTGTGTGTGTAATTATATTTTTTAAAAATTACTATTTTTTTTAATATTGTCATAATATGACCAGAATTTCCCTGGGTAGTGATTAAGAGTATGACAGGTTCACCTGTCAGTGACTGGTCAGCCAGCTGTTAGCAAGACACCACTCTTTTAGAAAAAATAATTTATTATCTTTGTAGCAATCCTTGATTTCCGTAGTAGCATCTTTGGAAATCCTGGCTAGTTTGACATGCTAGTTTTCAGCAGAGTAGTTTTGCCATTTTCAATCAGGAATTAGATATGGATTGCTTTAAACACTGAAGATCATACTTCTTTCCAAAGAGACCTTCGTACTATATTAATTTCTTGACTTTGCAAAGGCGGGGGGGTGGGGGGGAAGCAGAAATAATCTCTCCTAAATCTGAATTTTTCTGCTGCTCAGACCAAAGGGTTAAATCCACAAGAGGGAGTTAGACTTGGAGACAGGCAAGCTATTCACACTCCCTAAAAATCAGTAATAATTGAGGTCCATCAACTGTACTATATATCTAAGGTAATGGAAACTCTGAACTCTCTATGTAATCGGTGGCAATAGGTAGGCACCTCACCAGACAGTGATTTAGAGCAGGGGCCTCATTAGGTCTTTCTCTCCATTAGCAACACAGGGAACAATGCTAGTTCCTTCTATTGGATACCCTGCTGCGAACCCTCAAGCAGTCACCTATTTCCCTTATGCAGTGTAAGGGGAGAGTTATGTCAGAGAACATGATTCAGTTGTATGCTGAGCCAGGTACTGTCTGGAAGTGCCAATGGAATTTCCTAGATGCCTCTCTGCAGTCTGCATTCATAGCAGTGAAACAGCTCCTTTGGTTAGAAATCAAAGCAAAGCAAATTTTTCAAAAAAGGGAATTTGGCAGCTTCTTTAAGCTGCTGTAGCAATCCAATCAATGGTGCATCCTTCCCCTGGGAAGTGGAGAAAATTGATCCTAGAGCCTCTAACTGCTGAGAAAGTATGCAGTAGACGAGAAAAGAAGTTGTTCTGAGCTGTTCCTCTTACCAGAATGTTTTTTATTTGCATAACATACTATGTTTTCAACTAGAGCAATGACTATCACCAAGGTCATTTAGATTAGCCTGGAATTACCAAATATCATTTTCAAGGTATGACTGCTGAACAGAGCCACCTCAAACTTTAAGTTTTATAATAGAATTATTTCTGGAATAATTCAGAATAATACCAGAAGGATATTCTGATCTATGGCTGTGATCTTGCCATGAATTGTGGCAGGAGCTTTTGAGATTAGAAATTTAATTTTGGCTTGTTGGAAGTGAATCTCTGTCTTAATATTGTCGTTAATAAGTTATGTTCTAAAATATTCAGTATCCATCTACTTTTTTTTTAATTGAAGTGTTTTACTAGGAGATTCCTCTTCTTTTCTCCATCAGAGTACCTAGTAACCCAGTGAAAATGACAGTTCCTTTGGTGACACCAGATCAAGAGTCCATATGTTGCTTCAAATCATTTGGAATGCTTTGAACCTAGATATATTTCTTCTTGTGTGACTATTTTAAGCCAGCAGGAGAAAGACTTGCAGAGACTTCTCCAAGCGAGACTACACTCCTCACCATATTTTTGTTTCAGTTGACCATATAAACATGGTCAAGAGATGCTACATCTCTTGGAGCACACTCCAAAAGCAAAATATGTAGTGATAGTTAAACAATTCCATCTACATATGAAGTATAAGGAAAGTGGTATGAAGTCTTGATTTGTGAGCACGTTCTATTGAGATAATTGGCTACAGCAGAAATGTACCTTCCTAGGAAAAGACTTGGCTGAGGGATTAGAATATCTCCTCAGCAAGTTCACTGATGATCCAAAGCTGGGAGTTAAGTGAGGGGTTTTTTTTTGTATTCGAAAGCAAAACTGGAGAAAAAGAAAGATCCTAAAATATATAAATTTGTTCAGAAATGCTCAGTGTAGTGCACAAATGATGCATTTCAAATGTCTTTCCTGAATGCTTCTTGTCAAAATATTATACCCAAAGGAGAAAAGATCTTTTGCAGTTCTTAAATTATAGATTGATATTGGAGTAGAATTGACTTAGACCTTACTTAAATTCAGAAATAAAATGTTTGTAAAATAACTGGGAAAAAAAAGTTATTTTATAAGTTTTTACTGAAAACTATAACTCCTTAACGTTTCTTATTCCCTTCCTAGATACATACTCTTGTTGCTTTTAGATAAATCCATCAGTGTAGATGCCTCTCTACCCATTCAGAATGGCATAATCTAATTTACAGTCATAGTTTGACTCCATTTGAAGAAACAATATGATAGCAATGTGCAACTGCCTCGGGGTAAGGACACCAGATCTTACTGACGCTGGATATTCATGGGATAAGTACAGACAACCTTCCTGGCAACGTATCAACATTGCTCATAACTTCACTGCATCTCGAGGCACAGTTCAGGGCCAGTAGTTTTCCTTTTTTTGTTGATGGATATTGGCTCCTCCCAAATTAAGTAAAAGTTACTACCTTTGTCTGGAGGAAAAAACATTTAAAACTTGCAGTAGTTTGTTCAAACAGTAAAGTCTTGAAGATCTTTAAGATGAAGTATCCAGTAGTGCCTCTAGGCTATCTACATGCTAAAACAGATGAAAGGAGAAAATTGGTACCTGGAGAGAGGCAGAAACATTCTTTGCAGCCTTCTTGCCTATACTGCATTTATATGTGCACTGCTCTGAAGTGTATTCACTTACAATGGATGTTTTTTTACTTTTAAGATTAACACCTCAAGGAAAAATAAAAGGAATTAGAATATGATCTTGATGAAGAACTTACCATCTTTTCTTCAACTTTAAACCTTGTACTTTAAGGCTGTACTGCAAAATATTAGGATAGTATTTGTTCAAAAGCATAGCTAGTATTAGAAGATTAATGAAGCTCTAATAACAGAACAAAATAATTGATATTTGCTGGGCAAAATACGATGAGGGTGTCCTGGTTCTGACCAGGACAGGGTTGATTTTTGCAGTGGCTGGGAGGGGGCATGGCTAGGACCCAGAGGTCATTCTGTACCACGTCACCTCACGTCATTGCCACAGGTGGGGGAAAAGGACTCTTCTAAGGGGAAGGGTTTCTTCTGCTCGAGTAAGTGCGGTGCCAGTCCCAAGCCAGAGGGAGTGGTTGGGTGGCGCTGGTCCTGAGCCAGAGGGAGTGGCGAGGTGACATGGCTGCGGTCAGGTTGAGCGCCATGGTGAGCATTTTTGCATATGAATCACTTTCACTTTTGCACACTTTTCTTTTAATATTGTTGGTGTTACAGCTTGTTTCCTTATCTCATTGCTGTTTCCAGTAAATTGTGCTTATCTCAAGCCATGCATGATCTTTGCCTTTTGTGTCTCCAGTTCTCCTCTCCAGCTCTCTGCAGAGTGGGAGGAGAGGGAGAGGGGAAGCGAGGGAGTGGCACATGGTTTGGAGTGTCTCAGTGAGAGCACTAAATTAGGGGATATAATTCTTAAACCAAGACAGAGTGCCATAGAGAGAATGTTGCTGTGTCCTAGCAGATGCAATGAGATTTTACTTTTTTTGTGACACAAATAGTATGATTCCTAGTACCTTGCTTTAAGCCTTTGTCGGATGCATGTGTACATGCAGCACTCCATTTTAATTAGCCTGAAGATTCAAGGCTTAGAAGGAATAGCAGGGGTCTCTAATTATCTTCACAAACTAGTGATCTGCCCAGAAAATGAGGAATGAATAAGCATTAAGCAGTCAGAGGCCAGTACTTAATCACAGAGAGATTCAGAAAGAATGGAAGATAAAGAAATGCAATTTTTACTGACTTGGTAGGGCCCTGAAAATTACTAAAAATAATCCTTCTTTAGTAAAACACACCAATTCTAGATATAGAGATTTATGATTTATTCTTATTGGTAATGTTTGACTAGATACTTTAGAATATTTTTTTCTCATATTTGTGCCATATTTCTGAGACTTTTATTTTACATGTGTCTATTTAGGCATCAGTAGCCTTTCTTGAAGGACTCATGTGAGAATAATGTTTACCAAGCATTGTTTGTAATTTTTCAGTCCAAGTTCCAAGGAAATAAAGACTATTCTTTCCTTCCTTTGAAAAAAAAAATGACATTGGGATTTAAATCATTGCTATTCACAAAATGACCCTGACAAAAAAGGCTGAGGATTATCTCTTTAGCAACTTTTGAATCAAAGCTGCATTATTGATATGAAGCTAAAAAGGCTTTGCAGTTCTTTATATAATTAAAAGCAACTGTTATTATGGAAATTTTTCAGAACAGCTGTTGTACTGGAAGAAAGGTTACACTCTTCTCTATCAGTAATCCCTTTAAATCTCTGACATGATTCATTGCTCCTCAGACAATGCCAGTAAATTAAACAAAACTGGATGTCTTCCATACATATATTTATTACTTGCAACCCTATCAGCAAGAAATAATGCAAAACAGAACTCAAATTGGCTAATGAAAGTAATGTGAATGTCCCGTTTTTATGAACTTTATTTCTATTTTTGTCTTCCAAAGTACTCATTTTACCCAAAAGTGATGTCCAGCTTCCTGACTGTCCCAAAGAGCTTAAAACCACTACTTTATTCTTGAGCCTTAGTCAAGGGTAACAATTTGGAAGGAAAGGATAGATCTTGCTGAGTGTGGTAAAGGCTAGAGACAGTTTTGATGTAGGATAAAAAGCTTTAGCTCTTTATGAATTTCTGCCTGTCCTTGTGGAGATTCGAAAAAGATTTTTCCTCCTGGCTGGAAGGAAGCAGCATATCATTACTGCAGCTGAGGTTTTCATTTCATTCCTAGCTTTCAAGCCAGGAAAGCAGAGAAGGACCAGACAAGATTTTTCTGTATTTTTTTTTCTCGAGGGGTTAGAAGGAAGCAAAAAAAGAAAACAAATGTAGGCCTCAAAGAGTAGAATTGGTAAATGACTTGCTGGGTTTCAGAGTGAATAGATGTAGTGTATTTATTGTATTTTGTATATGTGAGGATACAAAACAGCGTATTTTGTAGGCGTGAGGAAAGTCAGAAACAAAGAAGCCTGGGCTTGTACAGGAGCGAGATGATGCTTCTTTTTCAAATTCCATCTCCGGGGGTGGAATAATCCCGTGCAACAAGTGCTAGCCGAGGCTTTGTGCAGTGGCGAAGCGGCGCGGCGGCACGGGGCTGCGGGCGGCAGGGCACGGGGCTGCGGGCGGCACGGGGTAGGAGGCGGACACGGGGCTGCGGGCCGACACGGGGCTGCGGGCTGCACGGCACGGGGCTGCGGGCCGACACGGGGCTGCGGGCGGCAGGGCACGGGGCTGCGGGCGGCACGGGGTAGGAGGCGGACACAGCGCTGCGGGCGGCCCGCGGACACTTCAACGCGAGCCGGCAGCGCGCCCTTGTGGCCATGCAGGAGAACGGCACCCAGGGCTGCCCCTGCGACAGGGCGGGCGGCGCGCGGCGAGCGCTGAGTTCTGCTCACTTCTGGCACCAGAAACCATGGGTTCTGCGAAGTTACTCACAGGAAACCATGGGTTCTGCGAAGTTACTCACAGGAAACCATGGGGTCTGCGAAGTTACTCACAGGAAACCATGGGGTCTGCGAAGTTACTCACAGGAAACCATGGGTTCTGCTTAGTTAGTCACGGGAAACCATGGGTTCTGCTTAGTTACTCACGGGAAACCATGGGTTCTGCTTAGTTGCGCACGGGAAACCATGGGTTCTGCTTAGTTACGGGAAACCATGGGTTCTGCTTAGTTACGCACGGGAAACCATGGGTCTGCGAAGTTACTCACGGGAAACCATGGGTCCTGCTTAGTTATATCACGGGAAGCCGCACCTGGGCTCTAGTGCTTAGCTTTGGATTTCTCAGCACAGGAAGGCATTGACAAACTAAAGTGAGTCCAGCCGAGCTCCACCAATATGTTTAGGAGGCTGGAGAACAAGCTGGATGGCAAGAAGCTGAGAAAGCAGAGTTTGCTTAGGAGAAGAGAAAGCAGAGCTTTCTACACTTCTCTGATTTCTGTCTTCGCCTGCTTAAGAATAGGGAAAGTTGTTAAGGATGCAAAGGCTCTTCTCAGGGGCTTACAGCACAAGGACTATAGGGAATGTAATATATTCAGGAAAGGAAATTTTTTTCTATATAAAAAAATCAGAAATTCCTGAAAATAGGTTAAGAACAGGAGTAGATTGTCCAGGGTGCATGTGAAATTTTCACCCTAAGTACTCCTGGGGTTAAACCCTATGGAACCTGATCTCACTTTGAATATTGCCTTGCTTTGAGTGGGACTAGCTGAGCAGAGGTTTCTTCCAAACTGCTTGTTTCCTGTGAGTCTAAGATCTACACTCTTCATCAGCCAGACTGCTCTTGCTGTAGTTTTGAATTCTGTGTGAAATTCTTTGTTACTTTAACAAAATCCAAATGGTATTGTCCGCATGCTGCCAACTCAGACTTTATTTTTTCCCCTTCTGATAATGAAGTACTGTATCTAAGAGCTGATGGCAGAGGACTGTCAAAAAGGTTTGCTGATTAATCTGCTACAGCAGTAAGAGGTGTGCAGAAAATTTTCTCATGCTTTGAGAAGTGGGTAGAAGTTTGATTTGGTAACAAGGTTATTTGGCAGAGTATAACCTGATAGAACCTGAGGAGGAAGAGGTTTGACAGGAGTACAGGAAAGTTCAAAAAGGACAAAACATTGCTTTAGGATGCACTTTTCCAGTGTAAGGGTTGGCAACACTGTAATACTATGAATGATTTATTCCTTTTGCCTTCAGGTATTTTGAACTCTCTCTACTATATTTCAACCTTTGGCTTTAGTTCCCTCACGCAGATTTCTGGTGATAATGGTGAGATTTTTCTAATAGTGGGAAACTTCCACTATGGCTTCCACTATAGAGGTTATATAAACTATTTCTACAAAGAGAATAAAAATCGTTGAAAATCACAATGACCACTAAATGTCTTATTTTTTATTAATTTTTTCAAAGGGGGAAAGACCTTGCTTTGACCATCTGTATTCTGATTTGCCAGTAAGGAAAACTACACCAGGACATTCAACCACTAAAAAACAATCAGGGATACCACGTACGTAACAATATTACGTAGATCATTATCTGGGCTGTAAAATTATCCTGAGAATTCTCCATATGTAGAAGTCTGCATACAAAGTAATTTAAATACAGTTCAGCTTCTACTAAATATATTTTGCCATCAGAGATTCAGAGGAAGCTGACTTTCAGCTTAATACGCTTTGGTTTGGGAGCACTTAAAGAAAAATAGGTTGCTTTCTTTTTGGAGTTGATGGTTTTGAGTCTTCTTCATATTTTTTTTCTTTAACCTGAGAGTTTGTATCTCTCTATCTCCATTAATTCAGTATGTCCTCTTTTCAAAAAGTAGAAATGTGCTTCTATTATGAACATTTGCAGTGATCTCATTGCTGAACTGTCTCTCAGGTGTCAGGAACCAAAAACTTTAGAGCTCTTCTCTAGAACCTTGTCAACACTCTTCATTTTCTGGTTTGCAGCAAGAAGCAAATAAAGACAGCTAAGTTTTCCTGTAATTGGTGTAATATGTTCCCTGTGGATAACATAGCCAAGGAGGTGGGCAGCATTCTTTTACATCAGCTATATCATCCAAGCAATCTCCCAACAAAGAGTATGATGAATTATGTTGTGAGGAGAAATGTCTGCCAAGGCACCCTGGGATTAGTGTTAGAACTGGTCTTATTTAACATCTTCATTAATGATCTGGAAGAGGCAGTAAACAGACCGTTAATTGAATTGGCAGATATTACACAGAAATAACTCTCGGATCCTAGCTAGACTAGAAATAAAAGCAGACTGAAAACAAAGACAAGTATTAAGAAGATAAGAGTAATTTGTGAAAATGATTCCTCTTTCTGCAGCTACCTTTGCGGTATTTATACATTGTGATTACATAGACTTGTATGAGCCGCACATCAAAACACTGTTTATATTGCAAGTAAACATCTGCTTGAGAGAAGTAACATAAGATACAATGTTTCCTTCTTTTTAGCAGGGATAAACGGGCAAGGTGGTAGAAACAATGTGGTTTTTTACTTGAGCAAAAGAGCACACTACAGTACTCTTCAAAGACAATGTCTACCCTTCACATTTAGTTGTCAGTATCAGTATGCCTTTATTATTTTAAATTTTTACCAGTTCTAAACGATTGAACTGAAAAGAGCTGACTAGCATTTGACAGACCCTCTACAGACACCCCAACTTGATACTAGTAGGTACTATTTCAGGTGAATTAATTTCCTTCATATTTTTATGAGTTGCTTTTAATCAACAGTGCATATGGTCTAATAATGCCACAAAACTTATTTGATGATAAGATTTTTTAGAAACAGTGGTGTATTGTTTAATTAATTCTCCTTAAATTCCTCACTGAAATAATGTTGTATCAGCAGTTTAATGATTTTGATAGGGTTCCATATCAATCTGTCTATCCTGCAATCACCACTGTAGTTTCCTGTTTAAAATTTGTTTTTGAAAGAAAAATGAAACTCATTGTTTGTTTTATGGCAATTTTATACAAGGTCTTGTAAAGTACACAGAAGAATAGCTATAATCACCAGCTCTAAAAATCAGGCACATACAAACAACACAGAATAAAAATCTGCTTCATTTTTCAGAAGCTGTGAATGTACTTCACGTGTAATGTTATGTGTGCACTGTGTATAGGTAAGGCGTACTCCCTATCCCTGTCAGTGAGACAGAGATGTCTAGACTGCAGTAATGTGGGCTGTATGCATTTCCCTTGGAAAAATCAGTTGTTTCTGTAAATCATGAATAAATCCACACAGCATGTGTTAAGTTGGAAATAAGCAGCCTATCTGTAGGACACAATATTGCAGTTCTTGTGGTGCTTGGAACTCTGCTTTAGTTCTGCATGCAAGCACAGGAAGCAGGCTCCTGATCCAGCAGCGCTCTCAGGAGGAAGCTGGCAATATAGCAGAATCTGAATAAGTCAAAAACTAGAAAAGCATTACTGCAAGTGCATCTGTCAGACTGGGGGATGCAGGAGAAAATGAGGTGATGACAGGTTCGGCAGAAAGAGAAATAGCATAATATGAAGTGAGTTAATGATGCCAGCAATTTTTAGCAGTTGAGAAAGTAAGGGCTGCACAGGCAAGGTGGCACTCTATGATTTATGTGCAAGAGGTAGGCAAGGTGATATTTTTTGAAGTATATGTTTTAAGCTGCTAGGCTGAGTTCAGATGTTCAATTTCAGTGTTGCCCAGGATATATAATTGTAAAAACAGTTTTGCTGGAATTATCCAGTTATTCACTGATTTGCTGTCTCTTGAGCTCCCGAATAAATGAGATTACTTATTAAGAAAAAATATTTCTTGATAATCAAGGGGTTTGTTTTTTTATGCCACATCTATGCGGAAAAATTCTATTTCAATGGAATTATTACTCCTGAATCACCTAAGTAACAAAAATCTTTAATTGAATTACAAATACCTATTGTAAAGATTTTATTTCTATTTAAGAAATCATTTGTCTTGGCCCAAGATGCCTATTATTTTCATCCCACTCATAAGAAACTATAACATGGGCTGTATAGCAAAAATAAATCATGCCATTCCAGGTACCTGAGTTATTATTCATACTAACAGGATAAATATTAAAGGAATGAAAAGCAATAGAGCACTTAAATTAAGCTGTGTTACTTTCCTTATGAAAATCAGTGAAATTTGGGGAGGTACAAAATTCTCGAAAAGTTACAACATAATCCTAAAAATTTCTAATAATGTGAAAAATCAAAGGACCTCTCACATTTCCTTGGCAAGAATTTCTTTTCAGTGTCTGTTTGCTACAGCTTGTTTGAAGGTACTGTGTTTGTAAAAATGAGTGTACTTCACTGTTACTGGTGTTATATGCAATGTATATTTGGTGAGCTGAGCAAGTTATTTTAGGAATTAAATGTATATTATAGATATAAAAATATTATTATTGTGGCCTAGGTTTGAAGATTTCTATAAATTAAAGAAGATTAAACAAATTGAATGGGTTATTGTGCTCAAACAGTGTTCATTTGGCCCTCCATATTTCCAGGCTTGTTTAGTATCTCAAACTTATTTCTTGTTACTTGCAGTCAGGGTATAAGCTGCTAAAGCTTTTTCTTTAGGTGATGACTTCCAACTCTAGAATGAGTTTGATATCTCTACTTGATATGTTTAATTATGAAACTTCCAGATAAAGAAAGTGGCTGTCCAGATGGAATATTATTCAGCACATTGTATGTTAGGGACATTTAAAAATAATAAATAAGAGCTGTCAAAGGAAGCTTGTTGAACTAAGTCTGCAGTAAATAATAATAAATAATCCTGGAGGATTGCAGTTGAAATTTTAGAGAAGTAAGCATGTGGTCGTGTCAGCTTGTTGTACAGCAGTCACTAGTCACTGTGAGGATAGTAGCTTTTAAAATGGCAAAGGAAATGAGATGTGTATTCATCAGTGTATGACTGATGTGCTGACAGGATCCTAATTATGTCATGAGCACAACAATGGTGTAATGCAACTTCACCATAAGGGACTTAAAGCCATAATACATTTTATCAGCTGTTGTGTGGAAGGAAAAACCTATTGAAAGGATTTGGTTTTTATGGGACTGCTGAAAAAGTGTTGATCATTGAATCAAGTCATGAATTCTCAAGATCATGGTAATCAGAGAGGGATAAGTATCTGATGTTAGAAACATCTGTTAAAGAATTTCTCCTGAGTCTCACCAGTAGTTGGCAAGTCTCATTGCTTTAGCACTGTTTTCATTATAGCTCTGTCTATAAAATGGCATAATATGTTTTGTCTGGTCTTTTCTGGCTTCTCAGTGCAAACTAGTAGCAGGCATTTTAATTCCAGGTTCTTGTTAAAAGTTGTAACATTATATTGCATAAAATAATATAGTGCTTTTTATCTGCATAGTCCTATATTGAAAATTTCAATTTTTGTGCTAATAGAAATCACTGAGAATGAAAATAGCCTATGTCTAATCTACAAGTGATGCATCTAGCTCTGTTTAGACCTAGTTTTAAATTGAAGAAATAACTTTGTCCTTTTGCTGTGTTAGCCTAAAAGTATATGTACCATTACATGTACCTCCTTTTCTTGATTCTGTACACAGAAAAGACAGGTTTCCTAGTGAGCATCTGTTGAGAAGCTGATGATCACACCTACGCTAATGTTAGAAGAGCAAGCTACGTAAGTAACATAGGCTAGCCTGTTGTAGGAATTGGTTTGCCGAACCAAGTAAGTATTCTATTTACCTGTTATTTTAAAGGAATTGGTATTGGCTAGCATCAAATACTCTAGCAAAGTTGAAACAAATTGCACAAGGGTGGCATCCATTTAACAAAAATAATCAAAAGAAAGATTTTTCAGTTAGGCTGAGGCTGAAACTAACTTTTTACATTGTCTGATATCTCTTTACAAGTGTCAATGCTGGAATACTCAAGACTTTAGAACTTTAACACATTGATAACTTCGCGGGTTTTTTGTGGTGACTTTGACATGACTATACATTTAGGTACATTTAGGTAATTTTAAGATGATCTACAGTTTTCTACACAAATCTCAGAGATAAAGGAGATTCTTTTAACAGCACAGCCTGTAGAACATACCCTCCCAACTGGCAGTGCTTGGGCTGCACCAATCTGCTTGGGCACACACACTTAACTTTCTTTAAAAGGGACTATGCATTTTCATTAGACTAAAGGAAAAGGTTCCTGTGCATATGCTAGTGGAAAAAAAAATATTTTGCTAGTGGACAAAATATTTAGCTATTCTACTTTAGCTTACAAAATATTTAGGTATTCTACTTTATTTCATCCAATTTGAGCAATGTTTGAAGAAAATACTACTTTGATGTTTAGAACAGTTGTGTATTCCAGACCATGCATCACAAAATTAATTTTGATGTCAAAGACACCACTTTATCTTATCCATTCACTATTTACAAATCTCCACCAGACTACTATACACAGCAGAACTGACTGGAAAAAGTCCAAGATGTACCCATTTTTCTTAGAAAAGTGATAGGGTTGAAGGGAGGGGGAGATCTTAGCTAAGAGATGCAAATAAAAGTTCAAGTTCTCAGAATCTGAGTTGTGGTGCACAGTCTGTTTTGCATAAGAGTTGTAATAACAGTGATGTTTGAAAAAAGGGATATAGTTTTATTTCACTTTCATTTCCTTGCTTTTTTTGCTTTGTCAAAACCTCTGATATGTCTAGCAATACTCTAATTGCTTTACATCTATGAAAATATATTTTAATATTCTGTCTAGTGTAACAATATTCACTAAACACATGCTTTTTCTGTCTGCTGATATCACATCATTGTTACCTTGTGGTGGGGAGTTCAACACATTAATTATGTGCTTCATAAAAAATATTCTCTTTTAACTTCAGGCCTTGAATAAATCTTTGAATTATAAAAAAGGATAAAGATGTGTTTATATTTACCTCTTCACATTCGACTTATATTCACTGCCTTTCAGAACTTGTAAGCAGTAGGAAAGAATTTAATCTAGAACTGACAGATTTCAGAAAAATTAATTTAACATGCAAGCTTGTGTATACATTCTCATTTTCCCCACAGCTTATCATACTTTAGGAGCACAACTAGACCTCCAGTTTACCTGGCTGTATGTAGCTCTCTGATAGTTCCTCTTCTTTTACCCCTGATCTCTACTGGTCACCACCCTCCATTTCTCAGATTTTTTTTTTAATGCATTAGACTTAAGCAAACACATACTATATATGGAGTATCACCCTCTTTATTTGCATGTTGTGTCATCTCTAACAGTCTGTTTCATTGGAATTACTTTAATCTGATTTTTTCTTCTCTCAGAAACAAGCCTATATTGAGCATACCCCAGCATCTTAATACAAGAAACAATTACCAGTGTTTGTTTTACTTGTTAATAACTGTGCTAAAATCAGTATTTCTACGGTAGTGAATAGTACCTTCATATCTAACATACAAGGTTTTGTTGCTCCTACAAGTAAATTATAACTGCAAGATCATTGATGCATACAACGGACCTGGCAAATAAAAGTAGTTGTCTGTGTGTAGTCATGCCTGAATTCTTATAGGTAGGAAGATTACTTAGCTAAGCACTCACACGTTTTGTGTGGTGCCAGATGAACAAGTGGAAAAGGATTGGTATTAACATGGGAACACTAAATGTACCATTAAAGACATATCAACTGCTGTGAACTATCTGAAGAATTTGTTCCAAATCTGAGTTTAAAAAACTCTGGTAGATGAAATGAGTGATGAGGATATAGAAATTATCTATGTTATAAAATGTGACAAAAACTTTAAAAAAATGCAAAAAAAAAGAGGCAGACAGATGGTGGCAGGTGTCATCTTTGGATCCAGGGTACTTTTATAGTCATCTGACTCATGAATTTCTCTCATTTATTACTATCAAAGAGAGGATGAAACAGCTTAGCTTCAAGGCAATGCTGAAGCCCTTTACATCTAACTCCAAGCACCTGGCTCACTTCAGAAAGAAAAACTACTCATCTGTCAGTCTCCAGCTTGAAACTGGCAGTTCCCATGCACTGTTTGCCAGGTACAATTAAATCAGTTGGCACAAGACATTAGACTCCCTGTTAAACCATCACAGAACTAAGTTCCCTAGTTTTAAGAGTTATTACTTTGAGTTCTGTTAGGTGCTGAGTTTTCTGATAAGTTGTTATCAAAGAAATTGATAACAAAGGTTATAATAATGAGGTTGCAGTCTTCTAGAATCCATCAAAATCCATAGCAGATCTTCCTTAAGACAATTATTACTTGTTCAGTCTGAATTTAAATGATGCCGTACATTCATCGGTGGATTCCTAGGTCATACAGAGATGCATTGAGACAGGTAGTGCTAAAAAAAACCAGGAAAGCTTTTCTAGTTGGATGAGTTAGAAAAACAACAAAGGGCAAAGGTTTTACTGAATGCCACTTTACTATACATTAGAGCAAACCAGAAGTACATACATGGGCAGTTACTACATCTCCATAAATACACCATGTCTCAGGTGAGGTGTAGTAGTTAACAGCTGAGAAGTAGCTATCTTCAGCTGAGCTCTAGCAGAATATGCACAAATTACTAGCTTTTCTGAAATTACTCTGAGAAAGGAGAGTTGTTTATAATGTATAGCATTACCTAACGTGTTTAAAATAGATGCTTCCATTTGTTGTCCACAGAGTACTTAATGCACTATAGATAGACTCTTATAATTAGCTTAGAAAATTAAAAAAGGGATCAAATACATTGTTTGCAATAAATAGATCCCAAACATACCTCCTTCGACTTTATTAGGCATACACTAGGGAAGAATTTAGTCCGTGCTTACTCTGGTTAATACTAACCTCCAGTTGCTGATGCCATTATTAAGTTAATTGTTTGGATCATCAATCTGTGTCAACAAAGCTTTCAGAGTGCTTGATGAGATATCAAGCATCAAGCTGCGATGCATTAAAAAATGATGAATTTACATCCAGGTAAAACAATGCCCTTCAGCTATAATAATGAATCACTACTTTGTTTACAAATGGGTATTCATCATGAGACATGGCAAGCACAGACAGTTTTGAAGGGGAAAGGCATTAGCACAGTAAATGATCTTTGCAACTAAAGCTGAATACATAGCAAAGTGAAAAAGGAGGGCATGTCAAATTATCTTTTCAGAAAGGAATTATGAATGCAAATTCACACTGGTGTTGCCTGACTCACATTAAATATTAACAAAAGATACAGTTCAGTATTAAGATGTCCTTTATCAGAAGAGATAAATCAACACAATAGACTTCTTCCAAAAGTTTCATTATTGAATAGAAGTTCTCAGCATACAGTTTTAGATCCTAGAGTAAATTGTTATTCTTTTACTCAAAATTAAAAGCTACTTCTTCTAACAGGCAGCAGGTGCCAGTGGTCTACCTCCCACCATTCTGGCAGCTAAGGAAGATTCAGCTATGTTGGCTGTCCCTTCTCATGCTGCTTCTGCCATTGGTTAGGAAGATTGATGTTATTTTGCTGGGCCTGTCAGCCCAAATAACTGTGTGATCACATCACAAGTAAATTTAATGTAATTAATCTCACAAAAGCAGTGAAGGTACTAGTGCACAGGCTCAGGAAGCCAGAAAACGTGCAAAGAATTGCCAGAGGTCTGATACTGTGATTTCCAGCAAATTACTAATACTGGGAAGATTATATTATCAAAAGTATGCTTGCCTTTCCCGTAATCAAAACCAGATCATGCATTACATATATATTTGAAATTTAATTTATTGGTGTTACAACTTCAGAGTCGTTAGTACCTTCCATGCCGTAGAGCAGTGCCTTCCATGCCATAAAGGTTCAATTCTTATGACAAATTTCTTATTGTACAGAAACCCCCCTCCATTGGTATTTTACAGTAGGTTATTCAGATGAGCAGTACCAATGTCCAGTGCTGGGGACATGTCAACACAAAGAGTTCCACAAAGCCAAATTATAAATTAGAGACACATTAATACCCCAGCAGTAAACTCCTGCTGTGAAGATCTGAATAAGTTTGTTAATTCTAGAAGCACCAAGCCTATTAGAATGTTCTTTGGGAGAGGAATGTACTGTACAAAATACAACCATGGCAGAATTCTTAATCATATTATTCAGGCTGGTTACCATCGTTCTACTATCATAAATTGTAAGACTCCTGAAGCATCTTTCTTAGGCTGGCCTGTGTCTGAAAATTCTTAGAGTAGTCTTGGTTGATCTCTTCAGCAATTAGGTTGCAATTGTCTCAACAGCATAGTTTGACAAGAAAAGAGTGCTCTGGTCGAAGTGTCACATTCTGATGGAATTTTTGACAGACAGGCAATAAGTATTTCTGCCAGATAACAAGTGATTCTGAAGTTGAGGAAAATTTGTTCTTTCCTCAGGGTATGAGAAAAGAATTTGTGAAGTCAGTGTGCTACCAGCACTCATTGTTTTCCTTTCTCTGTGCAAAATACTTGTCAGCCTAGCCACTGAGGAGAAGAGGAGGAAACCTCAAAATGAACAGAAACACTTTCATGCTGGTAACATCTTAGTTATTTTTAACGTTAATAATATCGGTCCCAGAGCACATTAAATTTAAAATAAAACTGACACAAACTTCAGGACATAAAGTGATTTTCCAACTTAGATTTGAAATATGCTTGCAAATATTTTGTTTCTGAAAGGAAAGTATGAGCAAGGGATGGCTTTTTCTTATTATAGAAAGTGCAGTGACATTCAGAATAATTTTATACAGCTTCAAGGCAGTAAGTAATATCTACAGCAACTATATGTTAACAGTGCTCCCTACCATCATGCATTATTGATTCTTTTTCATGAAGAAAGGCATTTTTTTCCCCTTGGTTGCAGGGTTGTCTGCCAAAGTTCTGTGAAAAATTACAAATAGCTCTAAGAATTGTTTATATAAGGCAGAAGAATACTTGCAAGGATCGGCTGGAGATGTTGCAACAATTCCCATTTCTGCATTACATCACTTAAGAATCACCTTTGTGTTCAGAATTTTAATTTACAAACACAAATTATTACTGTTCATTTGGCTGAAGCAATTACTGTTTTTCTGCCTGATATTCATTGTCTTGGAGATTATTGCTTCTGTAGCAGGAGTAACCACAAATGAAACTAGTTCTGAATAACTGTAATTTACTACACAGGGTATGAAAGTAACCCTAAATAGTGTCAATATAATTTGTTATGGTGATCTAGGTGAGGTAGTGAACCATCTGTGGTGGTTAAGAAGTTGTTCCTGCTGTGGAAGCAGAAGCTTTCAACAAAGAGGTAGGGAAAATAGCTGAGAATGGTAAATTCTACTGTTATCTGACTGTAGCAATAAAAATAAGCTTCCTCGGATGTTTCTTGTTGTTTCTTATTAGTTCTTATTGTCTCTTTCATGCAGAAGTGTTCATGTTCTTCATCTGAAATTCCAGCCTTGTACCTTCATAACAACTCATGTAGTATAAAAATCTCACACATTTTAACCTGTAATTATTGTCTATTTCTATCGGGTGAAAGAAATATAGTTTAGTCTACTGCTCAGAACTCTGATTCTTTTGAATAATTTTGTCGATTTGTAATATGCATCATTCACATTCACGGTATATTGTAGAATACAACTCAGTACAACAAAGTAATGTATCCAGAATTACACAGAGGGAGCTCTTGCTTTGTTTTTCCAACGCAGTAATGCAATATTTCTTGGCAATGACACATTTTTGTTATTTGTTATAGGCTAAAGCAGCAGCACCCAAGATATTGTGCCATTTGCTGACTTTCTCATTTTTCTTATCTAGAATAATTAATTTTCTTTAAAATGCAGTGTTTTCATCTGCTCTTTGTTTCATATAAAGATGTTAAAAGAATGAATTCTGTGTGAAATTGATGCTTCATGATCCTCCATTGCTCAAAGAAGAAATGTATCATGCTGCAATGTGTAAAATATGTACAGGAGCCCTACAAAATTATCTGTAGAAGAATTAACACTTGACATGAACCTTGTGCAGTTTGGTGCCTCCCTTTATCTTGGATTTATAACTATGTATTTGGTTCCCATCATTGTTAACCTGGTATTTAATCTGCAGTTGCAGTTCAAAACCTTTCATCTGTTCAATGTGCTTGTTGTGTTTCAATTTTCCTTTTCCTGGAGTTGTTTGCTTTTCAGAGAAGGTTTGAAGTTCAGCTGCTAAACAAACGCTAGAAAGAATAAGGTTTCCTCCTCTGTTACTTGTATGGAAAGCTTTTTTGTGTCTCTGTGGGTTTTTTGTGTCTCTTTTTTCTTTTTTGTTTTGTTTCATTTTGTTTGAGGTTTTTGTTTTGTTTTTTGTTTTGTTTTGTTTTGTTTTGTTTTGTTTTGTTTTTGTAGGGAGTCACAGAGTACATGCTTCATAGACCCTTAGGATGGCAACTAGAATTCTGTGCAAGGAAAAGAGAAACTTGAAGCAGAATTTCATGCTGCATGGACTAACAAAACAAATACTCTTATGGGTGTGAGTTTCTTAAAGTGGCTGACTTAGGTGCCAGTTTTCCACGTGAGATTGTGTTCACCTTATAGTTGTTTACAATCTGCAAGTGAGACAAGTATTTTTAAAAGCTGTTAGTTACACAGCAGTCCTTTAAGAAAATTACACCTGCCAAATAGAGCATAGCTAGTGAAATGACCTGGTGTGGTATCTATAAGCTTTGACATTGTTTGCAATTCAGTGTGCTATTTTTGCTCAATAAGCTAGAATAGTTACATGAACTGGCAGACTCCCAGTCCTGGAGGACTAAATAAGCTGGCTGCTCAGACTGGATGCTGTAGTAAGTTCTGTTAGCCATGTTTTGAGATGCAGTCACTCTCATATCACGTTTCTTCCTGTCTGAGTTATTCCAATAAATCTCTAGATCATGAAGGATTTAACATACATCTAGAAAAAACTGGCATAATTCAGTAAAGTTGATGAAACTCTTTATAGAGTGAAAGTGTTACAAAATATTTTGAAATAATTTAAAGAGCAAATTTTTTGGCAAGTTAATGATTATGAAACTCCTAGGAAGTTAACTTTACATGTTAACTTTAGTTTAAAATAAAGGTGTGTGCACTTGCATCTTTAAAATATTTTATGGGTTTTCGAGTAGGTGTTACTGTACTAGACACAATCTGACACTTTAACTGATCCAGCAGCATCAGTAAAACAGAATGAGTGGTAGTAAAATCAGCATTGTTGAAGGTTAAATACTGTTCACTGATTGGCAATAGCTGACAAGATTCCTTTTGATGGTTCTTGTCTGAAAAAATGTCTTTGTGTTGAGGGAACAAGAGCCCAATACTCCTAAGCCATCTAATTTCAGAGTATCCCAGGGTAAGGAGACAAGGTCACTTCATCTAGTCCCTTGTTTGGTTTTTTTTTTGTTGTTGTTGTTTTGATTTGGGGGTGGTTTTTTTTAGGTTTTTTTTTTAGGAAGTGCAATATATTGTGGCCCTTGAAAAGCATTTCTTTGGAAGAGAATTTCTGTATTGCCATTTTAAGGTCCTGTTCTTCTTAAGCTCTGAGGAAGGGTGTTTTGGTCTGGAAAACAGTAAAGCATATCCCTAGCTTTACGTGTGAATAAAATGTTTGTCTCCTGATTCAGATTCCAAGTTCTACTGCTCTTATGCTCTTACCTAAGGTACAGAAGGATTTTTTTCCTACTTGGTCCTTGCAGGTGGCCTGCTCTACACCACTGTGTTCTTAAGCTTTGAAGAGTCCACTTTAGGGTTGTAGATCCACTTTAAGGCACAGACTGGTGCAGTCTGTCAGGTGATGAAGAGAGCCTGCACATGAGACATCTGGCATGCCCTACCTCTGCGGGACATGGGTCAGCTTGGGCTGGGGAGAGCAAACACTGGCACGTGTGATTGAGATATTCCATCGGGCCAGCCCCATGAAGACAGGCACAGTGCACTCCACCTAATGAAGGCTGTTGTCTCTGAAGACGTAAAAGGGTCCTGGGAGGACAGTATAGATGTCTGCTAATGCAGAGGTACTGCCCTGGCCCAAGATTTGCAGCACTTTTGTATTGAGACACTGGTGGGGTAAGGTAGAGCTCCTTATGTTGCACTGTACAATAAGGCTGTGGAACAGCTGAGTTACAGGAAGGTTGGAACTGGAACAAATCCTAGAAGGTCTGCTGTGTGAATGCAGAAAGGACACTTTATGGAGAGGTGCTTATTGGGATGCTTACACTGGAATAGCTCACGGGAATGGTGTGGACATAGTCTTTATCAACAACTAAAAGGAAAGATACCAGGGATACAACTGTAATACATTCTCTATAGATCATATTATCTCTGAAAAACATTGTAAGAAAAGCAACATGTACTCTTGGAAAATATGGGATTTATTTTTTGGCAGATTGAGAAAGTGAAGGCAAAGAGAGTAATACAAAATAAAGTTTCTTGCAATTTTTCTCTTTTTTGTCTCCATGAGATTTCCAGTTGGTAAATAGTGGAGCAATACTTCAACCAATGATACAAAATGTCTGGGTTTAGCTGAGTACAAACATGCTGTTCTCCAAATGCAGAGGATTTGTAGTTTATATTTTGTGATGAATTTGCAGTAAGCTTTTGTGTTATTGTGGGCCGAATGATCTGTCCAAAAAACCCAAAAACCACAAAAAAACAACCTTTATCAAAATACCAGTGAAATAACAATTAACTTTAGCCAGTGTATTTTCTAAACTAAAATTCTTTTACTTTGGAAAAAAATCTAACTAAAAATCTAATCTTTTGATTTGGTTATGTGTAGTAAGGTATATTCTATTCTTCATTTCTTGCTAGTGTATACTGTAAATCGACTTTTCCTGAGTGAAGAATTTTTGTATTGCCATAGAGAAATAATAGTTTGTAGAGAATAGTACTAATAACAACATTCCTGGAGGGTAAAAAAAAAATATATTTTCTTGGACTTGAAGTTCTAAGAGTTCATCTGCCTTAGCCAATTGTCACTGATTTACCTGGTTAAGCAATCAAAAAAACTGACACCATTTTATAATCATGCAATCCACAGTGTTTGATCCCAGATGAAAGAAAACTCTTATTTTTCTACATACCCCTACTGATAACTGTGTCTTGGATGTACACATACAGATTTATATTTGTTACGATGTTTCTGCATTATCAGTGTAAACATTTAAACGCCTGTGTTTACAGCGCCTGTTTTTGAGATAATTACAGTAGCCATTGAGTTATTTGAGTGTATCTTGTCAACCCTGTCTTAATTTAGATTTTGTTCCAACTTTTCAATGTTTCTTGTAGAATTTACTAGTTTGCATAAAGAATAAAACACAAAATGCTGAACTGACATATTTCTGATTGTTCTAAAGTACAGCTTTTCTTTTGTGTAAAATCCCAGTAATTTATACAGAATATTTTGGTAAGTGTTCTTATTTGGTGCATATATACTCAGAGTAGCAAAGTCCAAAAGTTTTGAAACAGAAATTCACACTGGGAGTGGCAAGTGAAATAAGAATAATCCTGGGTCTAGAAAACAATAAAAAAGGTTCATCCTAGAGAAATGCCAGTTTTGATGCATAATTTTTAAACACTATTGATCAAGTTGTGTTACTACTCTGGGTCTTGAAAAGATCACAAGTAACTGATGTCAAATCACACTTTCACAAGAATTCTTGGCACAAAGCAAGCATTTCTTACTACCTTTGTTCAGAATAGCCAATGAATTATGTCACTCAAACTTGTTGCAGATAAGATTGATAATTTGAGCTACTTTTGTATAACTAATAATAACTAGTTAACAAAGTCACACAAAAATATTTAGTTTATATGCTGAATTTAATTTTCATGTATGTGCTTTTATTTTACAGTTAGTAAAAAAATTTAAAACTGTATACATAAATCTGAGAAAAAGTAGGCTCATATCATAAAAGGTATTGCAAAAATAATCTGTTACATACCCAATGCCCTAACACTTACTTATTCAAAACTGAACAATGACTGGAATCTATCCAAATGCAGGCAAATGCTAAATACTGCCAGTATGCTGCCAGTATAAAACCAGTCTCTCTTGCAAGTATTCAGTGTCCCAAAGGGAATAGTTACCCGTACATTGCCATCCATAATAGCTACTTTCCCAGGAATAGAGGGAAAGAGAATGTTTGTACAACCAGCTTTGGTAAGTTGAACTGCTTTTTCTTCATATTATATTGTGGTATAGTGGCAATCAATGGACCCAGAGAAAGGACTGTGTTGCTAATTGTGGTTTAAGAGGCAGAGGCAGAAGAATCAGTCAGAGAAAGTGTTAACTCTATACTCATCCATTGTGCTACCTTACTTTCTAGTTGGCTTTTATATTGTCCTTTCTGTCCAGCAGTGAATTTCTTCTTGTCCTTTTGATTTTGCTGCAACTTGCAGCTCTTTGTCAGCATACTTGGAATATCATTACACAGCTCACTTTGAAGGTGGTCTGTTAGAGCACTAAAATATAAGCCCTTACCACAGCTATTGAAGAGCCAGGATAGTATAGGGGAGACAAAGAAGAATAAGAGTCCAGGAAGTCTTAAATTAGGATTTTCCCCATTGCAAAAAAGGCCTACAAGACAAAAACATACCCACGGTTCTCAGCAGAGGAGGATGTTTCTGATAGCAATCATCTGATTCAGACAAATTCTTAAATAAGGATAAGCAACATAACTCATTAAATAAGTAGTCTTCCCCTTTGACACAAGTTCCACATTCTCTCCAGAGTTTATGACCATGGGAAAGGAAATGCAAAAGTTCCTAGACTTTTATGATGGGCCAGGCAGACAGAATCTGAGCTATTCCAGAGGAGCCTTATCTTCCTTTTCCATGTCACAGTTCTGTCCTCTAGTTCATGAAAAGAGAGAGCTATTCAAAGCATGTCTAGAAGGATTCAAGTGTTGAAGAAAATCCCATGCATTCTAAGAACACTGTGGGTGGGAAAGGCCTTCTTCACAATGAAAAAATAGTAGGAAAAGCTATTTTTTGTGTTTAATCAATATATACAACTGCATTCATTGATGGAGATGAATTGAAGGATTTTGCTTTAGCACAGTGAGAAGAATTCACTTTACCTTATCTTTTTTTTCTTGTTATTTTTTTTTCTAAAACCAGAATACTCATGTATATTAGTAGGTTAAAGGAAAGCAGCAGAAAGCAATTTGAAAGGTAGGCTTCTCAGGAGGAGAGGACACACTGTTGCACAGATGTTAAGCCAGATATACAGAGACGTGCAGGCACGAAGATTTCTTAGTGATACCTGTAGCTGAAGGCACACATCACCTGTAACGGGGGAAGTTCATTCACTAGAGAAAGTGTGCAGCAGGCAGTGATGATGAAGGATGAAGATGATGATGAAGACAATTTTACACCATGCTGTTTCTCTACTGCTACATAATTTCTATGAAGATTTGCTCTAGCTCTCTGTTAGCTGTTCTTGTTTCTGATGCCATCAGCAATGATTGGTAGTATGCTAAATAGATACAAAGGATGCACTCTGATTGGTGTGTTATGGAATACTGTTTACTGAATATTTAAATAACAATTATCAATTTTGCTGTGACTTTTTTGTGTGCTTTGATTTTCTCTAGGCTGAATTAAAATTTCCAAAATGAGATGAAAGGAATAGGGAGTGAATAAGGGGTGATTCTCTTGCAAGTGATAGTTGCTTCCTATGAGAACCTACCACAAAGTGCATTTGATGACAATTGGACTGAATTGTCCAGTTGGGCATCCTCTGGAAGGAAGGAAATTCTGTTGTCTGATCCAAGGCACAATAAGTAGGGCTGATGAGGAGGTTCACATGAACAGTATACTATAGGTCTAAACTAGAACCTGAATGCAGATATGCCCAATGAAGAATAGCTTGATGGTACTACAGCGACAGGTGAAAGTACGAAGTAGGGGTCAGGTGGGAGGAAGAGATCTGAGCATCAAGAGGTGGGCAAATGACGTTGTAGGTTCTGATTTCCTTATTCCTGACAAGGGCTGTGATTGTTTTTTTTGTTTCTCTTCACAGACATAAAGCAGTCACAAATGAGCTTGGAAGTAGGTTACTCCTGTCAGTGTGTGCTAGGTGTGATCTGTAAAAGCCTGCTGATTTGAACTTTGGATTTGCACAGTGTTGGCTTTCTGCATTATACCAGGTTTACATGGAAATTAGGAGTTTATCGTATCAGCATATCAGCTCTGGACTAGAACAACATCCTGCCATAGAAATGCTGTGAGCACAGCTCAAGCAGTGCAGTACTAAGGGAATGGGGCACTTCTGATCTTCGGCAGCAACAGGTTTTTATTGTGACTTTTAGTTTTGGTTGTTTCTGGGTGCTTATATCTCTTTCTTGAGAAAAACAGAATTCAGAACAGTGGCTATAATTAAGATTAAGGAGCTGTCCCATTAAGCACTGTATAAAATATAATGAGGAGCAGAGCTCTAAAGAACATAGTATCCGGCAGAAGAAAAAGAGAAGCAAAATGCCTTATCTTGTTTCTGTAGAAGATCAAGGAAAAGAGTGTTTTCTCATTAGTCTTATGGCACCTGACCCCATGTTGCTGCTTCCTAGTAGAACTGTTTATTTATAATTATTTGCAAAGTATCTTATTTGTTTTCAAATATACTTCATTCTTCCAACAACTTCTGACCCTTCTTGTGCTGCCCCCTTTAAAAACAACTACAAAGTTTGCTTTCTCTGGCCAGTTTGTGTTAAGTACTAAGTTCTGTTAGCTCTACTAAATCAAGTGTCTTCCATGATCAAACCTTGTCTAATTGCAACATAAATGATCAGACTTAAAGACTGTAATGCAATTGTTGAATTATATTTCACTGACATGTCAATAAAGTTACAATTGTAGAAGTAATTAGTAGTGTAGAATTCCTAATCTTTCAAATGCTGATGTCCAGTCTCCACTAATGTAAATTCATAATATTTCTGAGATCACCTTATCCATTTCTTGTCATACCATTATTTACTGTTTATTAATAAAGAAATTGTATTCTCATATGTCTTACTTAAAGCATGTACTGTAGATAGTTGAAGGAGCTGCCAATCCATTATTGTAAGAAGTGGAGAGCAGAGAATTACCAAGAGAAAATGTTTACACAGATGCCCAAAAGGAGCATTTAAAACACAACAGCTATATTAGCAGAGTTAATTGATAAGCATGACCCAAATCCCTTCAGGCCAATTATACCAATTCCCAAATTCCATGACAAATCAACAGCTGAGTAATACACAACTGGAAGAAGGGCTTCAAATGCAGATGTCTTGCTCTTTTTAACAGAGGATTAAAAAGATTCAAGAGATCATTATGATAAACGGAAACCTTTTCCTCATGTAAACTGTGGGGAGAGCCTGCTTGCTCTCTGCTTTCTCATGAGTGTTGAGAGATAATGAGAACATGTAAATCTTTTCTCCAAAACCATATGTACGGCAAAACCTGGCTTGTTACTGAGCATAACAAGTTTGATCCTGAGTGCCATGTCATTCATAGCTCAGGAAATTCGCTATTTCTCTTGTGATTCTAAATGAAAGCCTAACCTATTATTTTGTCATATCAGAAAAAATTTTTGCTTAGTCTTTTAAACTCTTTTTAAGTTACTTTTTCTGTTTCTCTTTCAAATGCTTCCTACAAACTTCATAAATCCCTTGAAAATGAAAAGTATGTTTTTGTTTTTGTTAAATTCTTATTTCAAAAGTACCATTTAACTGACTTATTATATGAGGTCTAAGACTAATGTCTTTGAAAATACCTTTTGTGGACTTATCTGGATCATGCATATATATGAATATATCTATAGGTATATAGATGTATATGTATTTGATATCTGACTTCTTTTTTATGATGTCTGATTCCTGTTCATTGACATTTATTTTTGCTCTATAGAAATTTATATGAATATGAAATAAAGCACAGTAATAATTCAAAAAATATTTGAAAAATGTGGAATTCTGATTCCAAGAAGAAAAAAATTCATTAATCTTCTATCTGTCAGCATTCTTTTGTTTAGAGACTTCTCTTTTTGGAATATAAATAGTATTTGCATTGTACAGACATCCAATACTGAAAGGGAACTGCTAGTGCTAGTTTACAAAGAACTGGATTTTACTCAGCAGGAATACTTATTAAGTCAAAGTACTAGCCAAAAAGTAACCTGACCTTTAAAGCCAGTTAATCCTCAAACTTGATTTGAGGTCATAATACCTTCCAGGCACAATGATGGCTGACAGAACATGTCAAATTTTACTCAAAAGTAAAATGAAAGTAGCACTGGCAGCTTAATTTATTATTATAATATTCATTTTTAAGTGAGTATTTTGCTATAATTTTGTATTTCTCTTTTGCTGTTCAACCACAGTCAAATGTGATCCAGATATAAAGATGTTCTTAACGTTTTTTTCCTTAGGAAATGCTAAAGTTAAAGCCTCTGAGACTACTCACTAAACCTTTTCCTTCTAAAACAATTAAACAAATAATTTGGAATAAATTTAATACCAATTAGTATGTCTCATCCATGTAAACCACTTTCAATCTAACGATTACGTACTTTGAACTGAAAACACAATATGTTATTAAAAATGTATCAGCAGTGTATTTAATTTCATAGCTACTCTCTGCCTACTAATAGAAAGACTAATATAGGAACTTTTTCTTGTATAGAGAAAGGTAATTCCATTTTTCTGAGGATTCAAAATTTGATAAACATCTAGTCCTAAATTGAACTATCTAAATTATTAGTAAAATCCCCATATGCCTCCTGGGTGACAAAAATGTCAGTACTTTTACTTTCTGGAGTCGTGCTTAAGAAATACATGACCCAGAAGCCCAAATACTCTCACATTTATTTCAAATTGTGTACTTCTGGAAGTTCTTCAGAACCCTGGAAGACTTCACTTCTGAGCTCCCATGTGGCCCACAAATGGGCTTCTCTGAAAAACAAAACAAATATACAAATTAGTGATTTTTTTATGCTGAGGGCTAATGGAGAGCAATTTGTATAGCTTTGATTAGAAACCAGAGGTTCTGGAGAAGCATGGGTCTGTCACAAGTCTGTCAAATGCCTCCACTGGATGCTTTTAACTTGATTTTAAAAATATAAAGCAAGTATTTGTAGGATTTTCTTGTGTTGCGTTCAAAGAATGGACTTCAAACTTGTATGCAGAAGGCTGTATTTGTTTCAGTTAAGTGCTGACTCCCATTGTACTCATTTAATCACACTTAAAGATCTAACATTTGTGTCTAAATTGTATTTCTCTGATCCACCCTGTGCAAAGGGATAATGAGAATCTACACAGTCTATAAGTACACCAGGAAATGAATTATGACTCAGAACCACAATTTCTCTTGTGTTTTCCCTTCCTGTTGTGTGGGACTGTGGGATTACTCCACTGGTCTGTATGGAGCAGATTAATTGCTGTTGTTTAGATGGCCATGTACTTTGGCTAGCAAGAATCAAAATCTCGCCCTCAAGCATGTCTATGAGGAGAGGAAAAAAATAATATTCAATTTGGTGGACATATTACTAATAATAAGTTTATTCATGAAAAGTAATATTCTGCTTGTGACAGCTAAAAAATTATCTGTAAAGTATGGTTCCTTATAAATAGCAACAGAACCTGTCTTTGAACTGTTAGTCCAGTGATTCAATATTCCAATCAAAGTATTCTTTGAAAAACACAGAATGCAGCTCAAACATGTAAAAACATTTCTCTTGAAATTACTTTTTCATGCCTATGAGCTGAATGTATTGAATATGGTATTTTACGATCTATCATGTCAATTCTGGTTCTGAACAAAACATTACTTTCTATGTAATTAAATTGACTATGAGAGCTAACACTTTCTTACATCTCCTTAAGCATTCTCCCATTTCCATATCTCCTTATCTTAAAATTCTCCCTGTCGCCATAAACACAGTCAGTAAAAAGTCATAGCAATGTATTTATTGTTTCTCCAACAGTAGAAGGAAAAAAACACTCCAAAACTAAAGTAGCAAAAGAGTACATTTTATAAATGACAACCTTTATTTTTTTTACAGCTTTTTGCTGACAACCCAAACTGAGCAACAGGTTTAAAAATATCCCAGATTACTCTCTGTATTCTAAATCCATAATTCCAAATGAAGTGAAATTAGATAGTCCTTTTATTTTCCTTGTTGCATGTGGAAAAGCATTAAACTGATGTGAAGGCCTTCAGAAACATACCTGCCTTGGTGCCTGTCACATTGTGCTGAATGTAAAAACTATGATTGATATAGAAAAATAAACACATTAAAAGAACACAGTTAATTTTCGTCTGCTGGAATTTGTTAAAAGCTTACACTAAAGGTGATATATAAAGATTTAGAAAAATGTACATTGGCACAGGTAGAAAACTTCCCATTCTACTAATAAACATGCTGCAACTGCAACTGAGGTCTGTGTGCGTTACATGATTTTATAGGCACAGTTGGGCCTTTCTAAACACATTGCAATATAAAATAGAAGGTCAATGGTCAGATTCTCTCTTCTAGATAAATAGAATTATTCCTATAAGAACTAATTTACATGCTTTAGAAGTCCAAACATAGATTTAAACAGGTTTGTGTATCTTTATTCAGGTTCAGACCTACATGTACTACTTTGCAAAAGAAAGCAAGCTGATTGATTTCCATGTGGCAAAAATGCAATTCTTTTCCTTTTACAGCAAACTCTGGTTTATATGACTAATATTGCCCCAGATCAATATTAGAGTTTGTGAGGTCAAGATCACTTTCTGTGCAGTATGCCCACATGCAAATATGCAGAGATTTCCAGATAAATTTTTGAAAATGCCAAGGAAGTATTAATTGAGAGCGGAGAGCTCTCTCCATTGCTTTTGTGAGAGCTGGTAAACGGAGCAGTGTCATAATACCATGTTCTGGGGGTTTTTATCACCCAAAGAAATATTGACACAAGGTGATAATTAGTCTCTTCCTTTTTTCAGCAACTAAACACAATTGGACTCATATCTTCTGATTTCTTTGTAATAAAATGCAAAACCAGCCTGAACTAGAAGAAAATCTCAGGATCTAATTAACTGCCAATTTTTAGTAAAGCTTGATTAGTTCTAGTCAGAGAATCTTTTACTGACTTTGCAAGGGCTGAGAAAAGAACTTTGTTACATCCATCAGAGTTAACATGAAGAAAGAAAGATTATTATCTCTTTGGAGTCAGTTTGGTTCTGGCTTTTGCTCTTGTTTCCCAAACCTTTGTTTGAAGCTGAGATGGAACAAGGGAACTGGATTAACTGAACAAAGGGAGGCCAATATTAAATAGAGAGAAGTATCTGGTTGCCAATATTCTTGTGCATTTGAATTTTGTAGGTGATAAAAGCATAACTGGACATTTGAGCAGCTACTTCCACAGAAGGGATACTAGTTCTGATTTTTCTTTGCATTCTACTGGTGGGGAGAGGCTCTCAGAAGAGACAGCAGATTCTGTTTCAGCTCTTCAGAGATCCCATAGACACACAAGGGTCCCAGCATAGAAACTTTCATCTCACTATTTGTCTTTGGCAGTGTGCATACTCCTGATGGAAATATTTTAATATAGAAACTCCTTTGTTTCTCGAGGCTTTCTTCTAAGAAGCCTTTTTATATTGTGAGAAAAAATAGATTTTACATTATAAAAAGCACTTAAACTAACAGTCAACTTTAACTTGCCTAGTAATGTTTTATTATACTCATGAGTGCATGTAACGATGCGGAGTAGTTTGCACATTCTTAGCATCCACGGAGTTTCCTTCAAAGCATCATCTTTGTGTTCAAGAAGTGAAATGAATAATGTAACAGCCCTCTCCTTAGCTTTCATGTCTGAGACACATTTGTATACACATACTGAATGGGTACGTGGTTTGAGGCAAAATTTTTGATCAGTGGATACCTATTTCTGAGGCTGATTCAAATTGGTGATGGAAAGAAAAACTTAAATCAAGCTAAAAGGGGAGAGAAGGGCAAAAGAATAGTAATACAAAACCTATTTATTTATCCATTTTAAAAAGTATGATGAAACAAAAAAAATTTTCTCAGCAAAGAAGAACATTATTCTGAAACATCAAAAAAAGTATTTTTGTAGGATTGTTACTTTCTTATCATGACAGACCAATTTTAGTCGGAAATAGCTTTGTGCATTCGCTTATTTAACATTACAAATTCTGTACCAAGTTCCCATACTTTTGGCATTCCAGGCATGAAAACATAGGTCCTGAAACTGTTTGGAGACTGAATGGCAGAGAGATTATTAATAGTGCACAAGCACCTTCATTTAGACAATAGAGTAATTAATCTTTAGGTTTTCTTGCCCATTTCCTAGCAAAGAGAGGCTTTGAATAATGTCTCCAACTAGGTTATTTTTGTTGCTTGTATTCACATACATCTGCATTTCTATTTGAAATATACCTTTATTTAAAAAATAGAAAAACTATTTTTTAAAACCAAGATAAAAAAACTCTATATAGATGTAACTATAATGAAATGTATGGACATATAAACTGTTATTTACCATACTGTATTGAAATGCAGCTTATGGTATTTTCCTATTGTTTAACTCCATTTGGTTAAAAATCATGAAACTCTGCAAACTTTGAATATTATTTACATACTGTTGGATCTGGCTTGGTTTCCTTACTTGAAAATATTTGGATATTCTCACCATTGATTCCATGCATATTCATGTAATCACTTTCTACCTAAGAGATTGTTTATGCAAATCTTCATTGAAAGTGAACATAAAAAAGTAAATTATTGTGATTGACCCAAATTCATTCGAAAGACAAGACACTGATCAAAGAGCCAGTAATCAGAAGGTTACAGCAGAAATATTTTCCAAATAAAACTGCTTCACCAATCTCACTGAGTGGGAAGCCTGATCGGAATTTGAATTCCTAGATGGTCCCTTTTTTTACGTTGCAGACTCATACCTCAGGTTCTAATATACTGCCTGGTAATTTTATTTCATGAGATATAAAGTACATAGTTTGGGTATAGAATGTACAATTATTCAGACTAACAAAGGAAGAATGGGACAAATGTTAACTGGCAGAAGAACATCCTACCTTTTTCAGATTTGGATACCTAGGAAAATATGGTTTAAAAGTATTAGTTCATATGTGACTTGTAAGAATTTACCAATTTTTAACTTTGTTTCATCATTAGATAAAATAAGCTGAATAATTCTGCTAAACGGGGTGTTTTTCCGTGCATGAAAACTAAGTAAGAATGTCCTGCTGAATTCAAAACTGTTACGAAAGAGCTGTCTTTTCTTAGGTGAGATAAAAAATGTAAGAAAATGAACATTAGTACATTCAGAAGTAGTTTTTATTTTTATTTAGTCTGACAGAGACAAAATGACATAGAACTGTGAGTTGCATACTAACATTTTCAAGACAGAAGATGGTAAAGTCAACCGTCATTCCATGCTGGCTCCATGAATCATGAACCAGTTCTTTTTCAATCTGTGAAGCTGCATTCAGTTCCATTTGCAAATGTGTTTTACTGGATGAATGTGAATATTGAAAGATTTTTTAAAAGTCTAATTCAAAGGAATTTATTTGCCCGTGTCTCATCATCTTAACATTAAACAACAGTAACTAGAACTGGTAATACCTGATAACAGCAGACATTAAATACAATTGATATGATGTACTGCAAACATGGTTATTTATTTTCATGTCTTAATAGTAATACAAGGAAATAAGGAAAAAGCTGTTTCCTTTTAAATTTCTCACATCCTTGCATGTGTCACTTTGCAGGAGGCCACTTGTTTGGAAAGTCCACCAAAATTAAGTTTTTGTGATACAGTTAAATCCAAACATAAATTTTCAAATCACCTCTACATTTTATGGTGACGTAATATTTTTGCACACTGAAAAGATTTATATAAAAAGGCATGATAGGGTATTTTCCTATTGAAGAAAGTCGTAAAAGAAAATAAAGACAGAAGAGATCAAAAGAGTGGACAAGACAAAACAGTCCCTTTGAGAATTAGGTTTATATTTCCTTTGTTCCTCTCTTACTTTACCCAACCACCCATCAAAAAAAAAAACAAAAACAAAAAACCAAAAAAACCAATCAAACAGACTTAACAAAAAACCCACAACCCAGTCCTAAAGCTACTACCTATTTATAGGATTTATAGGCACGTTCAAAACAACTTAATTCAAACCTAGTTCTCCTTCCTTGGTTTTCTTTACCAAACTTCAGTTTCTGCACTGACTAGAACCTCTAGAATCCAGTTAAAAACACACAGGATAGATAAAGTCACTAGAGGGAGACATGAGCACATTGACTTCGTCAGTGCATTAATGTAATCATGTTTAAGTCTTGTGAGAAAAACATTGGTTCTGAAGGAAGTCTTTAGATACCAACACTGTAAGACTTTAATGTATGATTCGGTAATAATTTTTAGAGCTCTAATGAGTATTACATATCCTGAAATGTAAATCAAGGTGCTTGCTACTGAGTCAAGTTTCCACTAGCATAACAGCAGTTAGAAATATTCTTTCAAATGTACTATAATACGCTAGTTGCAAACTTCAACACAAGAGTACAAGGTAAGGAGAACATATTCTAAGGTCCTTTATTAGCTCTCCTATTTGCATATCTTTGTATACAAAGTTGTATCTGGTCTAGGCACAATTTGAGAAGAGATGCAGACTGATGCTAGACAAATACGTGAGACATTACATGAGAGATTTTATGATGGAAGAAAACTTTTTAGTTTCTTTTGCCAAGTTTATTAGAAGTGAAAGATACAGATTTTCCTGTAGGTTTATGATTTAATATAAAATGTCACCACCTGCTTTTATTTTTATAATCTTATTTGTTAAAGTATAAGCACATTGTATTACTATTGTAATTACAATTGGTTTTAGTTTCTTGAGAGATCACTTTGCATCCAGTCCTCTAAGCTACTAAAGTTTTAGACACATGGAACATGCACAATTTCTAAGAATCTGAGTTTTAGCTGATAAAGCAATCAGTTAAGGTCCAGACATCTTATGACCTGTAACGGGATACTGAAAGATCCATACAATTTGTGTAAGCCATCTGTATAAAATCAGAATGTTTGCCCAAAGATATGCTCAGTTTAGATAATCTTCTCAGCCACATTCAGCTGTTTGAGAATAAAACACTCTTTTCTACTGCTTTCTCTGATTCTATCAGCAACATGATTTATGCATGTATAATGTGATTCAGAAACAGTCTTTTTAAAACACAGTATGTTTATTTGATATCTGTAATACTTTTTACTGTAGTAATTTGGGGTTTTTTCAGGGTAACAAAAATATATTTATTCTAGTATACTCCCCATATGAAATTTTTATATAAATCGGTGTCGGTAAGCAGTGCTGCCCAACGAAACAATGAGGTTTGGTGTGGCTAGCACAGGTTTTTCCCATGAGAAGTTTTCTTGTGTTTTGTAAATAAAGATAAAGTTTGGATGTTGTTGGAACAGTGTCCCAGAACTTGGACAGTGCAGGCCTGGCCAATCAGGCCTGGGGGAAGGCTTCTGACTGACCAATCTGGGTGACTTTTGAAAACTCTATATATGTGATGAAATCAGAACAATAAAGGTCATTCCTTCTTGCCACTGAGAACTGGTGCATTCATTACTCTGCTAGCTGCTCAACAGCGACAGTTTGGGAACTATGCAATTTGAAGAGAAATTTAACTTTTACTAATAGCTCTGTGTCTGGCTTTGAATTTCTTAATACTCTAAGAGAAATTTGTCATAATACTTAGAGCTTCATTTCCAATAAAACAATTTTTGTGTTCTCTCTGAGTTATGCCTGCTTACCAATTCTTGAGATGTCTCAAACACAAGACTTATTACTGGAAATTAAATACTTTATTAATGTACCACATATCAGCTGTCACTCAGAAAAAGAAAGGAAAGCAAACAAAACAAGAAATTCAAGGGTATGTAATAGGCAGATGTGCTTTTCCTCTCCATAATTTGTGCTTTTGCCTGTGTGTGTGTGACTTCTTGACTACCCAGATGTGTTCTATTATTCTAGTTAAATGTGACACATTGAACATAAGTTTATTTGTCTATCCTTACAGTACAAGAAGGTATTTTTCAACAAATTGGAAGAGTAAATTGCTTGGTTTCTGCTTCTACTCTGTTTCACCTTGATAAACAGTGCTTACCATAGGTCAGAAAACAAACAGTGCAAAACTCTCAGTGAAACACTGATAACACATCTTGTCTCTATTTCTCCAGTGGCAAAGCGGGGCTAACAAAATATTTTAACTATGAGTAGTCAACAATTAATATCTTTACAGCATTTTGCAATTGTCAATGCCCTGATCATTAAAATGTTTTAATTAAATTAATCTATGAAGTATTTTCTAGATTGAGTTGTTACTTCAATAAAATAATATTGTAATATTCAAAATATATAAATAGGCAAATACATATTTTGATATTCTTATCTATATATACAGTATTTGCTGTCACACTCATAATATAAAGTTGATAATTCCCTACAAGAGGTATTTCTTATTATTCAATTAGAAAGCAAGTATAAGAACCATGAAAAACATCTCAGAATGCAGTAAAACTGTTCAAAAGGCATTAAAAAAACATTATCCCAGTAAAATAAAATACTAAAAGCATATTCGGTTTCATTAGAGCCAGAGTCTACATGCCTGAGGAAAAACATCGTATAAATAATCATTAAGCATTTTCATAACTAAGTTTATTCCTATTGTTGACTGTAAAACAGTAACTTATAAGAGCATGGGACCTTCATGGACTTAGTACAAGGGAGGTTTTCAAAAAAATCAACTCTTTGAACCCAGAATACAGATACTTTTGTCAGAAGAAATAGAAATATAAGTATATAATTATTAAATATTAACTAGATGATGCATTTTGTTTTCAGTATCCTGGGTGAACTGGGATTTATCCTTAGTCATACATTCAACCAGTATCCTGATGACCATTTAATTTATTATGATTTTTGACATCAGCATCAGGGGACACTAAGAACCTTTTCACCTTCAGTTAATCTGTAGCCAGGCACCTCAGGGAGGGAACTGCTTGGCATTACACAGAATACAGGATTGAACCTGTTCCCATCCAGAAGAGTTATCTAGTTGTATGGTTTGGGGAGTTATGAATGACTTTGGGGAGTCATGAATGACTTTGGGGAGTCATTCAGTTTGTGAAAAAAGACTTTCCTAAACAGATGACCACCATTAGAAAATACAATTCAAAATGTTTTTGACAAAAACCACAATGGAAGAGAAGTAGTTATTACCAGTCAGACTAGGTAAACTAAGCCTTACTCTTTGCTACCTTTCATTCCCAAATATTTATCATTGTCCTATGATCTTTTCATAGGTTCTTATTTCATATTATGCATTACATGAGGAGCTCAAATTCTAGTTCAATGTTCAGAATTTAACCTCCATGCATTTCCATTATAATGTTTACCCTGTGTCTTCCATACTATGATTTCAATTACTTATGTTTTCTTATTCAACTCCCATAAAAAACATCTTAGGTAACACTGATTACATCTTGTTAATAATAGAAACCTATTTAACAGATACACAGTAATCATTATAGTAAAAATGCACTGTGCTCAGTGGAAATAACTTCTATATTTTCGAAGGAAAATATTCAACATGTTTGAAAGTGAATCTAATGCTGTGCAGAGGAAGGCTTCAAAAGAGCATGGTTGGGTTGCTAGAGTTTTTCATTCATTCTTTTCTAAAGAGGCATGAAAAAATAGGAAAGCTTCTTTAACAAATACTTTCTGATTAGAAAAACAAGTTAAAATCACTTAACTGTGCTTTCTGAATTAAAAGCAACTTTTGTAGTGTCAACAGTTCCTCTCAGTGTCAGTTTTTGCACTAACTACAGAATACTAGGATCCTAGTATTTTCTCTAGGAGGTTGATTCACACAGGTACCTTATAAAGACAAATATCTGCAGTTGGTTTCTGCAATTATGATTGCAGCAGGCACTACCACAGTGTGCATCTCAGTAATCTGCCTTATCAGCTCTGGGAAATTGTAATAGTATTGCAAATATTTAGCCTAGATGTCTCTGAGCACTCACTGGATATTCACGTGACTGGAGTTTACTCTGTGGTTAACTATTTGTACCTAATGTATTGCTTTATTGAAATTGATTAAAAAATGCTTCATAGTAATTGGCTATACAAGCTTGCTTTCTTCCTGAAATGTAAGGTAATTATAATTTAAAATATCATTCTACCAGTGCTGGGAGCCTTATACAAAGATAGTCTGTTGTTTTTGGTGTAATTCACGTTATTTATTTAACACAGTGGCCCTATAAACTCATGAAATATCAGAAAAACTTGATGCTTAATTTGCCTTACAGTATAGCTCCATGCAGGGTCAACTAAATGTCACAAAGACTGTCCCAATTAGGTAAACTCTTGGAGGGATTACATGCATATTCCAGTCATGTATTAGCCAGAAGAAAATCACTTTGAAGTTTGAGTGGTTAGCTGATGACAAGCTAAATACCAGCTCTTGTATATCTCCAACATGTTGGTAGATTAGTCTTACTAAAACACTTTATAGTTTTATAGGGCCATTTTGGAACAGCTGTTTTAAGTGCAGCTACCAATCAGCTTGGAGTGGCCTAAGCTGTTGTTTGGGCAATTTAGTCTTTTTGAAAAGTGGGAAAAAAATCAAGCTATGTATCACATGCAGGGAATTGCATTAATTAATCTAAGTACAACAGAAAAGTGCTTCAAATGCATAAAAAGAGTATAATAGTTAAAAAATTATTCAAATCAAAACCTTCACTAAAGTTTATGCTCTCTGATACAGTGCTTTCATAATTTTATGTCAAGGTAGTAAATCTACAGTAAGTTTTAGAAGACAAAATAAATGAAGGCTATGGAAAGGGATATTTCTCTTCATAGCATTGCAATTTCCGTGAACAAGATTCTCAGGTCTTTGTAATTAACATTTAAGTATTTTCTAGCTGAGAAATGCCATAAATTGAAATGTAATTTTTGTGAAAATAACAGTCACAAACCAAATACTCAGCTTTTGTATTTGTAATTGGTTAGTTAATACAGCACAGTCTTGACCCGTAATTGCCATCTTTGAGAATGTTAAACCAAAGTTTAGACTTTCAAAGTTATGAGTTCTTCTTAAAAACATCTTTGGATATGCTGTTTATAGTTGATGATTTTTAAATTTTTTAAATCATGGTTTAGCAATATAATAATAACTGTGAGGGTTCAAAATACCATTTGATTTTTAAAAGAGATTTTCACATTTTTCTTATTACTGGTTATAGAGAGATTTGTAATAAAATGATGAAACTTCTTTAAAGCTCCATAGTGAAAAACAGAAAGACAAATGTCCTGTTTCAAAATACTTACAGTTAAGTAAATGGAACAAAAATAAGCAAGGAAAAATACTTAGGAACGAAAGCTGTTGTTTTCAGGGGATACATTAAACAAATCAGCAAGTTACACAGTTCCATCCTTCCCATTTTATTCTTAGCAAAAAATGACCAGGCACAGAGTACAAAACTGTTAATGATTCACTTTAGTAAAAGAAAACTGAATTATCCTAGGATAATAATAAAGAAATTGTTTTAAAATAGATAAAAGCTTTTGTACCTAATGCCTTTTCAGGAGTCCTTTTGAAAATTGTAACACCCTGGGTTTAAATGTCATAAGCTTGTGTTCACATCTTGCAGCCAAATCTAGCTGGTCATGCATTTGTTTGAGAGTAAAAGAAAAATCAAGTATTAAACAGAAAATTGATAGTCAAGCCAATTCAGTTTCTGAGTCGCAGGGCACTTCCATGACTGCACCAGAGTTACATAGCAAACCAAAGTAGTTTAAAAATGTGAAGGAAGAATAGGTCAGATCATGTATGTATATTTTCGTGGTATCCTAAAGGGACACTATTGAAAAGAGTAACTGATAAGGACAGTTTTATTTGAAGCTATCACTGGCTATCAAGGTCAGTTGCTTAATTTTCTCTAAAAATTTGGTTTTCTTTGATTTTGGTGACAAGTGACTTGTGACGCTTTCTGCATTCAAACCAGAAGTTAGACAAAAGGACATTATTATAACATTCAAAAATATTATTTGCTATCTTTTCTGACATCATTGGCCTTCTGTGATGCCAGTTTAACTTATTGAGTAAGAAGAGACTTGTCTATTTAAAATATTTAAAGTGTCATTCCAGACAGACAAAAGAGCATTATTTTGTCTAGAAATTCTACTGGGAATTCATACTGACAGGGACAAGTCATTAGAAATAGTCTAGCTATGAATATGCTTGACCTTCTCATTGGAAAAGAAGGTAGAGGAGAATATTTACACAGCCATGTATCCCTTTTGTTTCTTAACAAAGAGAAGACTCTTGTTCACAGAAGTGTGAAACTAGAATGCGAGGTAGAATGTTAAAGTAAATGGGAATAGGATATGATGCCTGTAAAAAGTAGGTTTTTTCTCCACTGACAGTAGTAATTGTTACTTTTACACTTCAATATATTGTTTCTAGATGTCCTAGAAATGTTTTTTATGTTGTATACTTTGCATGCTTCATAGTTTACCACTTGTTATGTGTTAAATTAAAAAATTAGTTGATCATACTTGCAGCTCTTTCCTTGTTTAAGATTTGACATTGCTTTAAAATGTGAGACACATCATCCAGACAGTATAATTCCTTCATGTTTTGGTTTTGACCCCTGAAGAAACAGTTTCTGGAATTCACAGATTTGTGTAGTCCCTTATATTTCAAGTTTGCCTTTACAGTTTCTGTAGTCTGGAGTTCCTCCCCTGGATCTTTAACTCTGGCACTAAAACCATGTCAAATCAAGAATAACCAACACATTTAAACATTTTTAACTACCAACTCACTTAGAAAATGTTGTTGTAAGAGTTTTGCTGGATTCTTTGTAGCAGCTGAGAGAACAGAGGGATTGTTTTTTCATTTGCTTTTTGGAAAGGATAATTCTTTTGATAATGCAAAATGTATGTTCTATTTTCAGTCACATTTTTCTGAGTTAAGAGCTCCTCCATTGCTTCAGTCAATGGGATTTAATGCAATGAGAAGACAACATTAAATGTATTTTTAATTTCTTCTGAGACATAAGTGTTTTTTCATGTGCTTTCACGTGAGACATTTTGTAAAAAAAGTATGGAAGGAATAAACTGAAATATAAATGTGTCCATTTGGAGTTCCACTCTGTGGCATATTGACTCAAAATCTAGATTATCCAAAGTACTATAAAAAAATGTTTCAAGAACCTTGCAAGATGAGGGAATACTTGGCATTTTTGAGGAAAGAAAATCATATGGATCACCAAAATATAAATTATTAAATTTAAGGAACTTCAGCTAAAATCAAATGAAGGTTGTAGTTGATAGCATGACTGCAGTTTCTGTACTTGCAGACATTTTAAATGACACTAGACTAGGAAGATGATGTATTTTTGTTTGTTTGTTTTACATTTTCACTTAAGTCTGTGTTTTAGTAACTTTGGCACCAGGCATGGATTATTTTGTTTTGTTTTGTTGGGTTTTTTTCAGTACAGATTCCTTGCATGTTACTTTTTTTACCATCCTTACAATTCACAACGCTTACATATTCTTCTATATAATTCTATGCAAAGATGCTGAGAATCTTTGGCAGTCTTGCTTGACTGACACCATTTTTTCTGTGTTGATTTTATCTACAGCATGTGCCATTCATTGTGAGCCTGACCAAAGGGCTAATAGAGTCTTACTGACTTTGATGGATCATGAGTTTTTAATGTCAAATAGGAACAAATGCTCTGATTCCTAGATTCCTTGAAGTATTTATGTTTTAAAATTTGATGGCTCACAACATTAACAGCAAGAAATCTTTATGTGGCAATTTCTGTTGACATCTTATAAGACTGATCTGAAAATTATAGATGTAGAAACTTAGCTCCTAGCAGAAATAAACTATGTATTCAGAAATAAAATTTGGAGGCATTTCAATGAAAGCTCATCACTAATGCAGCATTAAGTAAAGAACCATGTAAACCAGTATGTTTTATGTTTTATTTCCTATTTCTTTTTTTTTTCCAATTAATCAAAAAGTCAGATTGGTAGACTGGTATCTGACAAATATGTTGCAAAACTTGTTTTGTACTGCTATTCCCCAAATCCCTGTTATTTAGTGTTAGAGGACCATTCACTTTTTCTGAAATTAAGTGAAGGCAAATAGTTGTTTCGAATTCTTATGACCTTAGCCAATAAACACATTTCATCACTATGGTTGCAAAAAACAAATACCCACTATTGCAGTGTGTTTCATAGACGCATAAGAATTAGTTGACATGGAAGCATTTGTTCTCTGACACAAGGTCAAAACCTGAATTCTTGAGGGAGAAAGAGTGAAAGTAGGGCAATATGATTAGATGAAATCTCAGGTATAATGTTTTATTCTTAATGTGGGTTTGTATCTGATCAGTTTTGATGTATTCTTTCAAGAAAAAAAACTGTTCAGAGACCTACTTTGAGTATACAAACAATGCTTGTACACTAACAGATGAACTGTTTCATGACATCTTTTCCAACTGTCTTAATGATTACATTCTTTGTGTACTTGGCCCTGGAGGGGAAAAAAGCACGTAAGGTAGACTAAAAAGCCCTGACATGGAATCCATGTGGGGGACATTAGAATTAAATAATTACTGGGAATGGAAAAGGGCAGTAGTTAATCTGACGGTTTGAAAAATATTGCAGTACAAATGGCAATGTTGCAAAACCAGGAATTTAAAGATTAATATTTAGGGTCCTTCTGCTACTTCAGTGAAGCTGCACATAAGTTATGATACAGACTTTAATTACAGAGAAGTGCTAGTTTTCCTAAGGAAAAGAAAATCCAAGTAACATTCAGTACACAAGTACACAGTATTTGTTTAAATTCCATCGCTAAAAGTGGTTCAGAGCTTTATTTACTAACTTCAGCCAAACCCCTTTTGAGAAAAGCAGACAATGTTTCTCTGTGGACTTCCAGAATACTTGTTCCTTATACTAGTTGCGAGTAGAGACTTTGCACACATGTAAAGTTTCCAATGCAGACAGAACATGGACTTTCTACCCCCAAGAAAGACTTGGAAAAAAATTTAACAAGACAGAAGAGACTGCAATGATCTGTTTACAATGACCAACTCTTTTTTATCCTCTTTCCTTTCTTTTCCCACACTTGTTCTTTCCCTTATCACCTAAACCCCTCCCTTTTCTCCATCTTCTTTCCCTGAATGTCCTGCAAAATTCCTGTGCAATCCCAAAACACTCTTCCCCTGCATCTCATGGTGTGTCCCAGGACAGTGGGTCTATGGCTCTGCTGAGACAGCCCTGGGAAGGGCCCAGAGAAATGGTATGCTCCTTGAGAGTCCTTAATCTGGGTTCCATTGTGCCCCTGTGCCCCCCTGCTCCCCCGGGCTAGTGGGGATGGGCTGTTAGTGGCTTGATGACTCCTGTGATGGACCTTTGTCTCCCTGGGAGCCTTTGTGAGTGCTCAGATGGCTTTTATCATATGAGCCAGCCAAGTCCAACAGAGATGTTATTAGTCGTGTTCACATCCACAGTCTGCCTTTACCCACTTCTGAACTGTTTCTGAAGACAGAAAGCATTCTTCTAGTGACAGACAGCTGTGGCAAAAATGTAAATGATGTTTCAGATGTTTTCTAGCAGGATTAGGCAAATCTCAAGTATATCAGTGTAGATGTGTGGCACAGGCAGTCTAGAGGTTTCTAGAGATGCTGCTCGATGGATTACAAATAAAATCATTCCAGTCTTGGGCACCTTCATTGGTACAGTCCTCATCCATGTCTGAACAAAACAGTGTAGAAGCACCTACAGTGACTGATACTTTTAGTCTCTGTTTTGGGATATCATACTTCAGGACAACTGATATTTCAGGAAATGGATTTTCCATTATTTTAATAAACCAGTATTTTCCACGGGTTGTAGTCTTAAATATTTTCAGAGCCATTTAATTATGCTTAAGACAAGAAGTTTAAATCCCTATATTTTTTAAACTAATACTTGTTCAGTTTTTTTTTTTTCCAGAAGTGCTAGGCAGACATTTAGATGACACATTGAATTTGGTTTTTATCTGCTGGAGTAATCTTCTGTGAACATCTGATTCTTCTTCCACCTCCTGAGAATGACTATTTCAGAGGATATTTGTTAGCCCTTGCCTTTACATAGCAGGATTTTATGTCTACATAGAATGAAACTTAAGACTCTTTAATGAAAGAAGGTGTGTCTTTAATCATATTTGAAAATTGGTTATTTTTTCTATACAAATATGGTTTGAACGAGGCTGCATTAGATGAAAATTGAAATAAGAGACTGAATAAGCTGTATAATGAGCGTGAAATCCTAATTCAAATAATCTAAGTTTAAAGAAGGCATGCTATGAGAAACCGGGGGCATAATGCATGCAGCACACATAGTGGGCTCCAGGATAAATTAATTTTCTTATAAAATTATACTTCTACACTCAACACAGGGCCAGAGCTATGGTGTTCAAAAGGTGTAATTCTCATTTTCAACACCAAGATAAAAACTGCCCAAGAGTCTAATTCTAGAAACAAGACGTGAAGATATTCCTGCCACTTTGTGGCACAGGAGAATATGGCAAATACAGTCATTCTTCCCTGTTAGGTTATGTCTTTACATATAAAAGACAAAGTCACTGCTCAGCCTGCACCACAGCTGCTGCATGTTCTTTTATTTTCACATCTGCTCTGCTGAAAACTGTACCAGAAGATATGCAGAATAATCTACCAAGCTTAGTCAATTTACTAATTTTTTTTTCACTTTAATAATGTACAAAGAGGAAAGATGTAGGTTATGATATCTAATTGAGCACTGTATAACACTTGCAGGAATATGGAGGAGATATTGGGCGGGTTAGCATTAGAATAGTTTGTGATATTAGGGAAGAGTATAAATGATCAGATGGAAAAAGAGACCCAAATAGCAGCTATTATTCAGTAAAAATTTACCTTATATTCATATAATTTTCAAGTATCCAGATAAAATTCTAGAAGCTATTTTCCTTCACATATTCTGCTCTATTTTTTCCATTTGAAATCCACTTGATCATTGTTTTGAATAATGCATTTTAGAAAGATGCTCTTTTGAAAGATGCTTTTTAGTCAAGTATATGAATGGTCTACACAAGCCTTCAGTCTTCCAAGCTCCTTTTCTGCTGTCATGTCATTGTGATTGCCTACACTACAAACCCTTCTGTCCTTAAAGGTTGTTTTAAGAACACACTATGAGCATTCTGTTTGTTTTACTGAGCAAACTGTTGAAAAAAAAAATTAGCCCAAACTAGTACATAATTCCAAGGACAGAAAAAAAAAAGTTGATCCAGTATGCTCTGTTTTTCTCTCTCCACATTCCTCACCTGAATTTACAAATATTCTAGTAGTATTCTTATGCAATTTACACCTCCGTTACCTGTAACATGTTTGGCTGAATAGAGCAATCCTAAAGGACTCTGATGTAAGCTATGACATAGTAAATAAGCTTGTGAGAATAAAACCTATCTACAAAATCTATTTCTGACAAAGTTGTAGAAAAATAGTTCATTAAAAAATTGAAAATGCCCTGGTCTAAAGGAAAATAATGCTCAAAAGTGTAAGTTTAAATGCAATGTTTGTTAGCTGAAAATAATGTCATTGTTAAAGAAAATATCTTCAGTGCCCTACTTCAAGGGAAAACATATTTTACACATTTAGGTGGCAGAACTCCCATAGGAAATTAGGAGTATGAAATTAGGAGTCTAAAATTAGGAACAAATTGTCCACTTGACTGTTTCTAATTAAGAAAATTCCAAAAGATTATTAACTTCTGGAAATGCTTTTGCTTTTGAAATTATGACTTCTGCTGCTGTGAACTTCATTTATGAAGGGAACAACTAGGTCTCCTATTGAGGATGTAGGAAAGTGAATAACCAGGAAAACATTCATAAATACAGTCAATAGTGGAGAATTCCTTAGAGAATCAGGTCTCAAGTGTCTAATCAAAGCAATTTGTGAAAGCCCTTAACTTAGAGCTCATGGAATCCTATAGAAGAAATCCAGAGTGTTTCAATCACTTTTGCACAATGACTGTAAATCACAGTTTATTACATGACTGCTCTAGATTATGTGTTTAATGTTGGTGACACCCAAACAGACATCAAATCTGAAAGAAATCAAGTGTTTTATCTCAATTTACTATTTTAGGAATGTAAAAATTTCCCTACTGCTATATTGAAAGACATTATCATAGGATTTTGATTTTTCTTTTAAATATAGCAGAGGTAACTGTGAGGAATATTAGAAATATAACTGGAATATAAAAACATTAAGTTAATTTTTCAGTTGGAGGGCATGGTATGTGTAAACAGGCATAAACTTTCCTTGAATCCCTTAACTTAAAGGGATTGCCTCTAAGTATGAAAGTGGTATTAATCTCAATGCCTCTTCTGTTTTAATTTTGCTTTAGCAAACCAAAAGAATTCCAATTAGTTCCAAACCTTGTGAATTAGTTTTAATTAAGACTGACCTTTTTTCATGTGGGAAACTGCAATGTGCATGTAAATTTATCAGTGAACATCAAAGGTTGAACAAACTGCTGTCTGTCATCTCTGTTAATCCTGTTTTGCTGTTGATGTCATGTGAAAGTCAGGACCAACCCAGAGAGATGACAACCTACATAGCTTTTGCAGAGAGAACAGACTTCTTGTACTGGATCTTATAAAAATACATAGGTTACTCCAGATCTGAATCAGAGACTAGTGCAAAGCAGAGGCACACCAGTTTTTCTTTCTGAGCCATGTTGTACTCTTTTGAACTTCACACATTGCATATGCATTTTAGATGAGTCCTGCTTCATCTTTGAAAACATGGAAACTGCCTTGAGTAAAAAGAGTGGTAATGCTTGCAAAAAAATGCAGGAGTGTGGTAGAAGGCAGGTAATCGCTTTCTCTAAATTTTTCCTCTGAAATGACAAACCCAAGGCTATGATTAAGCCATTATGTTAAAGAATGCTCAGTTAAAGTTGTTGAGTCTTGTGTGCAATGCTGGCTCCCTCACCCCCTTGCTCTCCAGCCAGGGTTCCTGCTAACAAGGTAGAGGTATTAAAAATGATAGGAGAAAAGTAATAAAGAAGATGGAAAGAATCACAAAGTTAAGGAAAAACTGACAGGCTTTTCACCTGAAAAACAGACAAATGCAGTGTGATATAACAAAGGTTAGAAGTTGGAGGTTAAAAGTGCAATTGAATGAATGATGTTTCCTCTGTTCTTACATTCTTCTCTGGGTATCTGTCTTTAGTTATTATCTGGGACCTAATAGAAATACCTGTACCAAAAATGCAAAGTACTCTGATATAATTTTTTTTAGAATGAGCAAGAGTATAAAACAGAAGTAAGGCAAATTTTAACAAGAAACACACTGAATTATTGGTGAGAGAACTACAAATCTGTTTTTTTGCAAGCAGATCTGTCGTAGGATTAATCTGTCAAGCATTTTATAAGAAGTGGGAGATTATAGGGTCTGCAGACAGATTTCCCCCGATCCGTAATTTATGAGAATTTCAGCCCCAGTTTTGTGAATTCCCTGTGGCTCTATCTAGTCCATCTTTCAAGCCATGAAAGCAGTAGGAGGGAAGCAAAGTCATACTGCTGCCCCACCTGTGCGGCGGCTACTTCTGAAGTCATAACCAGAAGTGCTTTAAATGCCACAGGAAAGTTCATTCAGGGAGGAGAAGGGCTGTCTTGAGCAACACAGGAGATGAATTTGGGCTTCTGGAAGTCGACTCAGGCGAGAGAACGAGATGAGGTCTCTTCAGCTTTATTGGGGGTTACATAGGGGATAAGAAAGTTTGGAGAGAGGTCTGAAGAGCCCAGAACAAAGGCTCTACAACAGGTTATAAGGACACATAACTAGGCGGGTTTACAAGTTTTCAGAACAAATAGAAAAGTGAATACAAGTAATTTACAGTCTAAATTTACCAATGTCTAACTCTGAGATATGCATGCGTCGAGTGGTTGGAGAGAGATAACGGGCCTATACTATCTGTAATACTTTTCTGGGAGGTTGCTGGGATAATCCATTTCTTCTTCACTTTCTTCTGGCACTTCTCCCATTTCATCCCAATCCTCCACATTCTCAAGGGCGCTGAGCTGTTTGGCTTTTAAGGGTGAATAGCATAGTAGCCTTTCAAAAGGTGCATTTTTCTTGAGCGTCAAGGGATTCTAGGAGTTCTCTGTCTTTCTGAAGCACAGGAACTCATGGTTTGCCTAATATGCCTCAAGTAAATGCAGTTAAAAATGACTATTTAGCTTTATTTTGTCATAAACCTATAAAGATAAAAGATAATGTTGATATGAAAGATATAGTAAAACACTAACCAGATACTGACCCTTTAAGTCCAGGTAAAGTACTCAGAAGAACGAGGAGTGTCAACTGGGCAATTCTTGCATACTTAGCACATTTAGGCATATAATTTGGGGTTTAATAGACATGGAATGAAAATGTTGCTATTTCTGGTCTATAAATGCCTTAAAATAAGCCCACTTGGAAACAATTTAATTTTGCTTTATTTATACAATTGTAAAAGTTAACAATCATGGAAGTTTATTGCTTTTGTGTTTTTGGTTCTTTGCCACTTTAAAAAATAATTCAAAATAGTTTCTTCCCAAAATAATAAAGTTTTGTGGTTAAAATTTTGTGGTCTGGAGAGATAAGGGAAAGTGAACAGAATTTTTTACTATTCATGAGGAGTCTCTGCTGATAAAGCAATATGCTCCTTATCTATTGATTTAAAAGATCAAATTAGGTATTTAAGTTACATTTCTGTTTTGGTTAAGTAAGGTCAAATAACCTTCACCTCTCTGCTCTCACCTTCCAAATTTTGCATGATTATGATAAATTAGTTGTTGATAGGGATCAGTCTTACTGAAGCCATAACTTGAAAACCTTCAGAATAAATGTAGATTTGCCAGCACTGCTTATTACAAGTGCAGATGTAAAGATCGTCCCAAAATTTAACCAAATATTCCTCCACTCAATACAAAACTTAATGATTTGAAGTGAATTTCTTGTCACTATTGCAAATTAAATGGAAAATCATTATTGTTATTATTATTAAACACCTATTCTAAGCTCTGTCTAGCAAATACTGTTGTATATGAGCATTGCTTGAATTCCTTTGACTCATCAGAATAAGATTAAGACTTTGAAACATTTTCAAAACAGGATTTGTGTGCTGCAATACTGTGGTTTTTATTGTTTCTGTTTTAGCTGTCCATTCATTATTTTATTATAAAAACAGTGTTGTATAGCAATTTTTCCTGAAGAAATATGAAGTCTTAAAGTGCTCAGTGAGAAGAATGCAATTAGACCTACAGTATCAGTAAAAATAGCATTTAATTGTTTATGTGAGGAATACAGCTGAAGGCGCCATTCAAAAATGCTGTTAAACTCAGGCCTACATTCGGCAAAGTTCAGATGTTGCTTTGATTAGCATATTGAAAAAAGGATTTTAAGAATCAAGTTATGAAATACACACAAGACATGGTGTAGGAAATTAAATCTGCTCACAATTCATGCATCCATCAGAATTTATTCTCCCATAAAATCCAGTAAGCAAGGAATATTTACTTGAACAATATAAAGCACAGTCATGCATCTGAGTTTATAATGTGTCTGACATTGAATGAGAACTGGAAAAAATCAGTCATCCCAGTAAGAAAGTCTGGCACATGAATTTAGGAATATTTTAATTCTTTTCATTATTTCAAAACAGTATTTTTCAGCCTATATAACACTTGGTTATGTTAGACCTTCTTTTACTTTCCATTTGAAGGTATTTAAACACAATTAAATTTTGTGTCTCGGATAATAAGTTCCATTGCATACCTAAGAGAAGAACTTGCTTTAAGGAGCACAGATTGAAAGATGATATATCAAACATAAAAGAGGTTTATGAAAAGAGGATATGTCACATGTCACTTTCCGATATGTAGATTTTTAAATCAGGTGCAGCTCATAATGTAAGGAGGATCAATATCCTGTTTGACATTTTTTCAGTTTCAGTTTTGGACTTCTACATGTCTGTTTGAAATCTCAGTCAAGAATTGACTACACTAAACTGATCAAAGGCCCTTCAGCATATATCTCACACTTTATATACTTCTTTTTAATATTATAATTTATCAGATATTAAATAAAATATCAGAAAGTAAAAAAAAAAAAAACTTATCACAATGCCTTTACTCACAACTGCAACTTGGTGTTTCCAAATGCATTTCCAAAATCTGATTCTTTTCCCCAGTCAAAAAGTTACAATCCAATCAGGTGTTAAATTTCAATTATGTTCAATTGTAACATCATTGATTTCTATATTTCTTGACTAAATCTTGAGCTTTATAATTGTTTCAAATACAGTTGTTTCCTCAAGTTCTGAAATACTGACTAAATATTGGCCTCTTTTTTGGATTTAAATCTACATCACTTCTGTACAGCTCCTTAGACATGCTATGTCATCACCATCAATGTACTATGTATGACAGAATGTGAACCACTTAATTTTCTTTTGAGATCGCATTCACCTTGCTTGCATCATAAGGAAAAATAGCTTATACTCTTCTCTTCTGAAGCTCTCATCTCAGTATTGTGTTTGAATATCTCTCCTCTTCTTTGCATTCACATTCCTTTCTTTTTAAAAGAATTTTGTTATTCTGGTTAGTCTATTCCTGCTGTCAAAAGTGCTGGTTAGTGATCATGTGAATTTTCCTTGCAGTGTGTTCCCTATTTTACCCATTGCCATGCTACTTGACCTTCAAACTACCAAAACTATTTGCAACTGTACTTTTATTTCTTGGAGCTTATTGATTTTTGGAAACCTCTTTATGACAGCTCTTGTTGAATGCACACAGCTTGTTGAATAGAAGTCCGCATTACTCATCTTAATGCTAAAATATCATCGCTCTCATAATTTTTTTTTGGTAAGGCACAAGAGCACTCCCTGTAATTTGATTCAACTTGTTGTCCAGCTTTTGACAATGGATGCATGGTCAAACTTATGAAAATGCAGCCATTTTTGTTTTCTACATTATTCAACTTGACCATATAAAATTAACAGTGTGCTTTGTAACTGCTGAGACTTTTCTAAGTGTGCTCTACCTACTGCAGTATCCAGGCAACTGACAATTCATGGAAACTGAGCCCCAAAATATTTCATTATGCTATGACAAATTTGTTTCTGAAAAGATGATTAATTTTTTGTCCAGAAATTGCAGGAGTAACTATTTGGTCTCAAGGATATAGGTTTGGCAGTGAAGGTTTAACAACTCTTCTGGCTCTTGCTTAAACCATGTTGTAGTGTTGGGAAATCTTTTGCAATTTTTTCTTACCTGTAAAGTGAATATAAACATAATCCTTTTTGTAAAATGTCACATGGTGTACAGATGGAAAGTGGTGTGTAAAAGCTTGATAAATATTATTCAGATTATATATAACCTACCATTTTTTGTTTTGTACTCTATCACACGCTTTTCTACATTCAGCTAACAGCCGCAACTGCTCTGCCTATCAATCACATTTAGCAGGACAGTAGAAATCTTAACCTTTCTGCTTGTTTTTGCCTAAGATGGGGATAAAAGGTCACTGCTAAAGCAAGAGTACAGGCTGGAGAGCAGAGTGTGCTGGATGCAAAGGAAATATGTTCCATGATCAGCAGTCTCCCAGAAATCCAGGGGGACCCTGGCAGAGTGTAGGTCAAGGAGCCCCAGTCAAATTTTACAATACAGAATGGAAGTTCCTCTCTGCTGACAGTAAATTACTTTCTTCTTTGCTAGAGGTTTTTGTGTGAGGGAAAGTTGGATGAAGAGCATCTAATTCCGACTCATTTTTTTATTAGGATATTGGAGCTTCCATAGCATGCAGTTGAACATTGCTCTGCTGTGTCTCAGGATACTGCTGATAGGAAGAGTGGACCTAGAGGGCTGGGTTACAGCCAGCTTTACTTAACCATTAAACATCATCTAAGAGTAAAAATCCAAGCTTCTGTTAGTAAAAGGAGTAAAACATCTTCCAGTTCTCATTAATAATCTGCAAAATTGCTCTTAAAGGTGTGATTCAATTGTCTTCACATAAACATTTAGTACACCTAGGTGTACTAGGGTACCTTAGAGGCCTTCAGCTGCTACTCCAAGTGGCACAGGTATCCCAAAACCCATAAACCTAATCTAATAGTGCAGCAGTGGTGCCTCAAATACCCTAGGAAACAGAATCAATCCCATTTTTTTTCTTTACCAAAATAACTTGTCGTATTAAAAAGGAGGAAGTGCTATCCTAGTTTCTAACAGAGTGACATATTTGTTTTAGTATCAGTCACATTCAGAAGACACAGCTGAAACCAAAGCTCAGAGAGTCATGCTTTATATCAGGTTGGCCTCACTAGATGGTAGCTTCTCTTGAGTAATTTTGTCTTTAACTTTTGCTCAAAATGAAGCTGTCATTTTCATTCAAAACTTTAATGAATAATAAAAATCTAGTAACCTGAATATAATAATTTAAACAGAAAGGCAATTATATGTTTATGCTAATAGGGTATCATACAAGATTTAATATAGAGAGGTGTACCCTGAAGCAGCAGTAAGTTCCTTTACACTGGATAGAGGTATTCAATTGAATGTCAGCAAGTTGCTGTCATGTCTAGAAACTGCAGAATAGTTTCATCCCTGTGCTGTGCTAGAGAAATATGTGTGAATGCATGTGCATGCATCACATTTGGGAGAAATAAGTATGTGATTTCTTTGGTGTGTGCTTTTTAAAAAATAGATACAAATATTTTACAGTTTAATTTTGAATATTATTTTTTTCAATTACTCATTGTCCCAGTCTGACTTGAAGTAGTTTAGCATTTTAGATACTGACTAGACCTTTGAAGTCAGAAGAAATAATGCTTAAAAATTAGCAGAGGGTTAGATACTTCTAAATGCCATGAAGTAAGTTTTTAAATAAACTTTATATTAGTAAAAGAAAAATCCATTTCTGGAAAAACTTTTCTACATTCATCTACAAAATCTGCAAATGTAGAAGTGTACATGGGCAAAATCAGTCAAGTCACGTATTTCCAGAATGTGAATAGAGAAATCTAAGATGCTAAAAAACCCCTTTACAATGTCACAGTGGGTATTTTGTACTGAGGTAATAAGTCTGAATGACTAAAACTTATCAGATATGCAAAAGAGCCTGACTATTAGCACAGGATTATTTATGTTGTATTAACTACTATGTTTATTTGTGGTTTCTAACAGTTAATAATTTCTTTGTGTATTTTATATTTTTAAAAGATGTGTTGTACGTCAAGAAATGATATTGTGCAACAAAATTAGTGCTGAATACACAAGTAAAGAGTGTGCATTTCTGAGGTTAGTTTGCTTTTCACCATACTGTATTTTCTGTAGGATAAACACACACATATGATTTTATGTGATGATAGATTATCAAAACAACATCTCTTCTCTTCCCTTATGTTTCTTAACATTTCTAGTAAATGCCTAGTTTGGGGATCTGTTATTCCAGTAGACATTTAAAAAATCATTAGTAGAATAGCTATTTGCTGAGAGGAAAAAAAAGTGATTTGCAGTTACCAAAAAAAGTCTGAATGTTGAAAGCCAGATAAAGCCCAATAAAAGTGGCTGAAGTGGAATGTTATTAATGGGAAAAAACAATTGATAAGAAATAAAAACCATTTTCAAAGTATTATTTTCTTCTAATTTTATGTAAACATCCCAAATCCAAAACAGATGCCAAATCAATTTCTGTGCATTCTTTCCTTTCAGCAACTTGGTAAGTGATGTGGTTTCTACTTAATGAAAATGAATATTGGTCCAAGATCAGAAAAGCCATTTCATATGGCTTTAAATCTTTGAGCTGTTCCCTGTCTCTGACTGATTATACAAGAATTATCTGAAAGACCATGGACATAAAATGGTGCTAGTGAAAAGTAATCTGTTAAAAATTGTAGATTATTGATAAAGAGAGCTAAGTGGAAGGTCAAATTTCAAGTGGACTGGCTGTCGAACACAAGCAGGACCTAATATTAATACACGTTTTAGTAAATAAACTGGGATCCTTTCAAAACTATAGTCTTGACAGATTGACATATTCATGCTTATCTGCTATGGACAATAATTCTTTTGATTGTTTTATTTAATTCAGTGTGAATTCTCAACAAAATAACATGGGGAACTGCAGAGTTTAATAGTAGAAATATTACTTAAGATTTATTCTGGATAATCTAACCAACAATGGAGATTGGGTAAGAAAAAAATGACTTTTTTTTAGGTATCTCACACACTCCACCTCCATAATCAATTAATATTTTTTCTGTTAAACTCTTCTTAAAGACAAAACTGCATATTTAAAGCTTTTGTTTATGAAACTGTGATTTCATGTATAAAAATAAATGTACATATATATTGATGCCTGATGGGTTTTTGTCTTTTTATTTTACTTTTATACTCTTTATATATATCCTTTATATATAACCTTTCACCCTTCCCCGTTCCTGTACTTTTTACTCCCTGTATCTTAACCCTACATGTCTATCACCCTAGTACCCCTTGCCCTGCTCAGAATCCTTTGGGAAGATGAAACAAACCCACAATCTCAAAAGCATGACGCACAACCTTGAACAGAGTCCCCATCACTGAGACATGTTTTTTGTAAACTAAGTAGCAATCTTTTTGGGGGGGGGGCAATTTTAATAAGGGGGCAATTACTTCATTTGTTAGACTTCTTATTGGAGACTTTTAGATAGGTATTCTAATCTAGGCTGTCCATAAATTGTATATAGGAAATATCGTTGGAGCTTGTTCGTCAGTGTGCATCTGGGATCCTATTAAACCAAGGTAAAACCGCTTTCCTATACTGTGTGTCTGCATCTAAAAATTTTTTACTAGTGATTTAAGGCATCAATATAAAATAGGTTGATAATTACAAATAGCACACTCCAAAATTTATCACTTCAAGCAAGTACAATGAAAGGAGATAAATGATTGACATTCCAGACAAGCTTCTAAGTCATTGTAACTTTGCCCATTTTAACTTTCTTTTCTTTTTCTTTTTTTTTTTTTTTTTTTAAATTTGTGGGGTTTTTTTAGTTTTGTTTTGTTTGGTTGGTTGGTTTTGGTTTTTTTAATTGTGATAAATTTATTTGGTAAACTGGGGTTAAAAATGCTGCCTTTTGAGTTGTAAAATAAATTATTTTTATACAGAAGAAATAGTAAGTCTAGAAAATGTAGAATTTACTAAACAGAGTACTTGAATGCATGTCAATCATGAGTGAACATTGAGTGTACAGTTTCCCACAAAGAGACCACTTAGAGTGCTTTTGGAGTAAAAATATCAGAACTGAATGTAAAGTGGAGATTGAACTGGGACAAGTTGAGCATGTGAATGTTTTCACCAGGTAAATGAGCAACATTGTGTAAAATAGCATGCAGTTATCCCCAGATACATAAGTAGAAATTAACAAATACTGAAAATTCCAAAATTATTCTAGATTTTAAAATTTACTTGATCTTGGCAAAATAAACAAGAGTGTACTTCACATTGGAAATGCATATGTTATTACCTCAAATACTTCTGATTTTGCAAGTTTTATTTTAGATGCATTATCTTTATTGCATTAGACCATGTTGTGTGTTGCACAAATAAAGAACATAATCTCCCCCAACATTCACATGTCCACTACTTGGCCTGTCATGTGAAGCTGTTATCGTAGCCAATGACTGTTAATCATCGTAGTCAACAAAATCTGAAGTCCGTTTCATGTTAAGTTGGCAACTATATTTTGTTAGGTGAATTACACTCCAAAAGTACCTGTTTCTTTCACAGGAGCACAGACCAAGTTGTGGCTGCCTAGAATAGATGTTGGCTGTGGTGTACATGCCTATGCTTCAGTGCACTGAGTCTGAGTTTTGTGAGGGGATCAGAAGTTAGGTAAAAATCCTTGACTCAACAGGGATTCTACAAAATGTTTGTGATTCAGATGTTTGGGACATGTCCTGTCCAAGCGATTTGGGTGTTTTCAGTACCTCAGAACAAGGCCACCGGACTTACCGGATGCACACAGCCTATTGCCATTGCATTTATCAGGCTGAAGAAATCCAAGGTGCTAAAGGCCCATAGAATCAGCCAGTCTGCACATGCACAGAAAATTTGTCTGGCTTTTCTTGATATGCTGCCAATGTTATATGACCTGAAACATTGGACATCCCAAGTAAATGTCTATGCTGCCATGTTCTTCTCAGGCAAAATTACTGAAAAGAGAATTTACAGAATCCCAGAATCACAGGATGGGTAAGATTGCAAGGGACCAGTGGGTTATCTGGTCTGACCTCTCTGCTCAAACAGGGTCATCCTAGAGGACATTGAACAGAATTACATCCAGAGGGTTCTTGAATTATTCTGGGGAAATCCAGAACCATATTAGCTTTCATACATTTCCTGAAAAGCACACCAAATAAAGAGATTTCAATTTCACTCGAATTTCTAGCAGTGATTTCTCAAAATGCAATATAAATATTGTTGCATGCATATAACAAGAAGGGAGGGCTTGGTGTTATGAAAAAGTAGTTAAGGTAGTCATAAGTCCTCAGAACTAATTTTTCAAATTGCTTTTGTGAACCACTGGAGCTGAAAGGCCTTGGAGACCTCTTTGCAATTTCTTGGCAGAAATAATACAGTTGGCTGAGCCTTATAAAACACCAGGTATCTCAACTAGGTATCAAATTGTTGCTATTATTAGAAAATAACTGGCCATCTGGTTGGGCATTGTGTGCAATAAGCTGTAGGCTACTGGTCTAAAATTCAGCATTAGAAAGAATTTCTTGAAAATAGAAGAGCCAAGTATAGGCTACATCATCAATATGTATAACTAGAGAGAGAGAGACTTTTAAGGTCTGAACTCTGCAATGTGAAAGCTAGTAGGGGACAAACAAATTATTCTGTTTACTTGAAAGAGTAAATAAGTATTCAAGCAGGGCGAAACCCTAGTGTAAAGTCAGATACTGAGGCAGTACAGTAGCACTTCAGATATAATTTAAAGCACTTACTATAAAGGGATTGTGTGCATCATCTTAGAAGCTATGCAAAGATTATATGAGTCATAAAAAGCCCACTTTTCTGGAAAAGAAGAAAAAGGGTACAAGAAAGAAATGTTCTGTTTTCTTTTTTTGCAAACTTTACTTTTACAACTTTAGGTGGTCTTCGCAGTAAGGCAGATGCATAGAGCTGTACAAAGCATCCAGGTAATGCAGAAAAGTAATTTTTCGTTAAAATATACATCATCCAATACACTATTCACGTCTTTATGGAAATCACTTACAAATAGTGTCTGATAAATTAATGCTTGCAATAAATTCTGTGAGTTAGAAATGTGAAGTATTTGTATCATAATCTAGTTTACTCTAAAACTACACATTCATATTTAAAATGACACATTTATTTTTCTTCAAGCTGCCTTCAAGTGGATTTACATGGCTATGTTATGGAAATTAACAAAAAATTGCTGTTTCTGTTGAAAGACTGTTTGGACCTCAACAGAAATGTTATTATAATTTTGGCCTTATTTAAATAAGTAGGTGAAGAAAGAATAATTTTCAGGAAAGGGAAAGTTAGAAATTATCTGACTAAAAAGAGTGCAGCCCTGGAAAAGCTATAAAACATGTGGTTTTGCTTCAGGTAATTTTTAAGTTTCGACACACTGGGCAGATCGTTGACAATCTGAACACATGTATCCAGGCATTTCATGTTGTTCTAGAAGGGGAGCCTCCCTGGCTCTGACTCCCGTGCTGGGCAGGAATACTTTGCACTGCACGGAGAAGTCCTTTTCCCCCTGATAGCTGTAGCAGGTACCTGGCTGGATCACCATACATTTTTTGAATACAAGTGCTCTAATTTTTGAGGGAAGCTGGAATATGTGTATGTCTCGTGGGAGTACAGAGGAAAAAGCATATGTAGGTCTTCTTCCAGAAGCTGAGAAGCACTTTTGTGTTCCAGAGTTCTCTTTTCTCTTGTGAAAAGCCAACTCTCCAAAACAAGAGGATATGATTATAATCCTGATAAAGATAAAAGGTATTAGCTCTTTCTGTCATTATTTCAGAGTCCTCAGAGTCAGCTCTTAGGGATAAAAACCATCTGGGTCTCATATATGAAATCTGAAGTGAATGAATCTATTTGAGTAATTTGTTAAATGAAACTGGGGCAGTGATAACAAAAATAAAAGGAATATGCTACCTCCCTGCTGTATAATATCCAGCATGTCTAAGAGCAATTTGTCTTTTTTTCCCCTGGGAAATCAATACTACACGAAAGAGAAATTCATAGCGACCAAAGAGCAATTTGTATGCCAGCATTCACCATATATCTTGTGATATAGGTAAATCCTGCCAGGCATCAGCTTTAAATAGCTTGTAGCGGAAAATATTTTTCAGCATAGCAAAAGGCAGAAGGGACGTCTTTTATAATTTAAAGGGGAGGACTGTGTAAATTTTCCTTCTGAATATTGATTGCAGTTGCTTTGGGCAAAGAATGCCTTCAGTAAAATATTTAGCTTGTTGCATTTGAATTTACATGAAGCTGAAGCCACATGCTACACAAAGGATAAACAGTGAGAAAATGTGGATTTCATAAGGAACCCAAAATTATCTGTCAATTTTCTATATTTTTCTATTCTTCTATATTCTATATTTTTTTATTCTTCTTTATTCTATACTCATCCTATGTTAAGGTCAAGATCTTTGAAAACTGCTAAGTGTACCAGTGTTCAAATCATGCAGGTATAGTCCCCATTCACAGCAATTTGTTCCTTTCATGTACATATTTCACTCTAACTCTGATTAGCAAGCTTGTTTACAGTTATCAGGATGATGTTAAAAAGACCAAACACTAGATTTTATGGACTAATGAATTAACTTTACCATGTCCAGAAGTCTACTCTACATAAATAACAGAAACTTGGAGAGGGGTGGTAGGGTGGTGTGGTAATGGTTCTGTCAGATGTTCCACTCGTAATTGATGCAACATATCCCTACATTTCTTTATTAGTTCTCTTAAATGAGATAATATTGTACCTTATATATATTGTACTATACAGGTAGGCAATCACACACATGCACAGACACGTACATCAATCATAAATGTGACAGAAAATATACTGAAAATGAAATTAAATCAAGGAATAAGGAATAGAGAATGTTTTTAGAAAATCAAGAACATAAGAAAGGCCCAGATTTTTAGGGGGTTTCTGCATTTTTAGTTCATTAAATATATGCATGGTTGTTAGAAAACATTGCTCTAGGATAAATTTCTGTGTGTAGCCTACTATGATAAAAGCATGGGGAGATGTTTTTAGTTATCAAAGTAAGGTCATCTTGGTCATCGATACAGATAAAAATAGCTAGATTTGAAGAGCATTATAAAAACTGAGACATTTAAACCTCACAGAGATGTTTGTGTTTAGCAAGAGTCGCATGTTGAAGGGCATATCTAGGCTTGAATACTAGTAAAAGTAGTTTTTCATGTGGATTAAACAAAAAGACATAATTTGATTTGTCATATGCATGGTGAAGAGTTAATTTGATGTTTATGTCAGGAACAGTTAGGATTTTATTTTGTTTTATGCAACTGTGGTGTAACAGAGATTAGTCACAAGTAGGAACTCTAAAACTGATCCGAAATCAAATCCCACCCCTAATACTAATGGAAGTGGTTTTAGTTGTGAGGCCTGCTGCACCACAATACAATATTGTCTGTTCACTTATAATTTCTTGTTGTTTTTTTGGAAGAATTTTGCATTATTTCAGTGGGGAAGTAATGTGGTTTAAATGTTTTGTAGAGCCTACGTTGCTTTATAAATTGTAGGCACATACTTTAATAGATGACTAATTCTGTTCTCTAAGTAGCATAGGCATAAAACAAAACTGCCTTGAGGTCTGAGTAACATAAATAAATGTTTTTTAAACACTATAAAAAATCCCTTAATAGTATTTCTCTAAAGGAGCTAACAAAACATTAAATACAAGCAGGGAATCAAAGAGAATGATATATTGCACCTGTTTCCTCTGTCATTCAGAATATAACGTTTAGTAGTATTTCCACACAACTGGAAAGATACCCAAGAAAAATAAATGCTGTAATTTGAATGTGTACAGCATTTAATATAAGTGTTTCTTTGTAGATCTTACAGTGGTTCAAACTGATTGTTCACATTCCTTCTTACTATGAAAACCAAAAGAATACTAGAATAAATTTACTGGTGTGTTGTTTGCATTTCTTTAAATTCATATTAATAAACATCAGTTTTAAATTTGACATTAAGAGTAATATATTATACTATCATACCATTATCTAGATGAAGCCTAAAAATTGCATTTGTTTTGCAAACACACTAATGTAACACATGGCTAATTTCTAAATGAAGGTCCCATTATAAGTATGTTTTGATAAATGCATATTATTGCAATTATTCAATGGAGAAAATATTTTATGTTATGTGTTTCCCTAATATCTTCTTAGGAAAGGTGTAAGAGTGAAGTAAAACAAAAAAAGTGCTGCATGCTGTAGTTTAAAAAACTCACCTTGTGCATCTTTGCTCCTGATTTCTCTATCCTGACTGCCCAGCACTGCAGCAAGTTCAACTTCACAGCACCAAGTGAAGGGGTAGCCTGTTGGTGTATGCTTTTCAGGTGCAAATCAAAAGCCTGGTGTTATCTGCCTTCTCCAAACATGAAGCCTAGGCTAATATATATTCCAAACACGTCTCTAGTTAAGAGAAGCTTGTAGTCTCTCTACCACCTCTCCCTTCCCCTTTCTCTTCCCCCACTTTCTTTAGTTCTCAGTCTTAGAACAGACCCAGAATAGAAGGAAAGTTCACCCTCACCAAAATTCCTACATCGTAGTGTCAGAGTAATACTGAGTTACAGAATCCCCTCTGTATAACTGTAAATTGTTTTGACTTATAGTAGCAATCAGAATTCAGAGAGGATGGTCTTGTGGCAAAAGTGATTGAAGAAATCTAGGCTCTGATTGTTTCTCCCCTGAGCAAGTAAATCACATTCCACGTCATTTCTTCCCTCAGAAAACAGAAAACATCTTTCTCATGTGTTTTGTTATGGAAACTAAAATGAAATTGTTGTAGGATTGTAGAATAGTCTATACAGAAGACTTGATAAGTGTATGTCTGTGTGCTTGTGTGTGAACACAAATATAACATTTAGTGCTGTACATAGAGACACAAGTTTCATTTGGCATAAAAGACACTTCAAAAGCTGATTGAAGTAGTCAGAATGACTTTACTCAGTTGGGTTTTAGTCAGGTTCAGTACAGTTTAGAGGACCAAATGCGATTTTACTAGAACTAACACTGTTTAAATACAGAAGCAATTTCAGCAGAGTGAAAAGTCTCTGCCATTCTAGGGGAAAAGAAACAGCCGAGGTTTGGGGAGCAATGTCCAAGCACTATGCTGCCCATATAACAGCACAACATACTGTTTAGAATGTACAAATATAGGAATATTTACAGTTGTATATACAGATACCTATGCGTTTTATTTCTTCAAGCATCAGGAGAAGACTTCTTTGTGGTGCCTTTTTTTCCCCACTTGCTGTGCTGCCACCAGCACAGAGAGAATTAACAAAATGTTTTATGGGCGTTTTTGATGAAAAATGTTTTAAGGCTGCCAAGTTCATAGTCATTTGTGCCTTGAAGGCTAGATGAGAAAGATTGTCAAGGAAACACATAATAATGAGTTCCAAAAGAAAATGTTGCCTTTAGAAAATTAGGGAAATAGGAGCCAAATATCTACCAGGCTAATCTGTAATTGTTGTGGCTTACACAATAGAACAAAACACTTCATGGATACCCCAGCTTTTGATGTAGAAAGTTTATTTGTAAGTGCTTTAATGAATTTTCAAGGAACATTAAGATGATGGGTGTCAAAAGATGGTTTTACATCATGCAGAAAGGAGTACAATCGTGTTCTGAAATGTGTTCCGGCTGGCTGCTTGGGTCATTTCTATACACATTAAAGAATTTTTAAAGCAATAGTGTTATGTGAAAAAAACTTTATTTTTTCAGTCCAAACTGGAATGTGATGTGACTTTATGGAAATACAGTGAAGGCCATGTGAATTAATTCAATAGGAAGGGATCATATCTTTTATGTACTTGTTTATGGATGTTTTCCTGAAGTCCATTGGTTTCCCAGAGTTACAGAATCACAGAATGGTTAAAGACGGGTCCACATATTGGATCATCTGGTCCAACCTCCCTGCTCAAGCAGGGTCATCCTAGAGCAGAGGATTGTTTCCAGATGATTCATGAGTATCTCCAGTGAGGGAGACTCCATAAGCTCTCTGGGCAATCTGTTCTTGTGCTTGGTCGTCTGCACACCTTCCTCATATTCAGGTGAAACTTCCTATGTAACACTTTCTGCCTGTTGCCTCTTGTCCTTGATCTTGGCACCACTGAGCAGAGCCTGGATCCATCCTCTTGGCACCCTCCCTTCAGATACTGACAGACATTGATGAGATCCCCTCTTGGTTGTCTCTTCTCAAGCCTGAACAGGCCCAGCTCCCTCAGCCTTTCCTTGTAGGAGAGATGCTCCAGTTCCTTAATCATCTTTGTTGCCCTCTCAACAGGAGCTCCATGTCTCTCTTGTACTGAGGAGCCCAGAACTGGACACAGCACTCCAGATGTGGCCTCACAAGAGGTGAGTAGGAGGGGCAGGATCACCTCCCTCAACCTGCTGGAATGCTCTTGCAGATGCACCCCAGATCACCACTGGCCTCTTGGCCACAAGGTCACACTGCTGGCTCATGGACAGCTTGGTGTCCAACAGGACCCCCAGGTTCTTCTCCACAGAGTTGCTTCCCAGCAGGTTGGCCCCAGTTTGTGCTGGTGCCTGGGGTTATTCCCTCCCCAGGTGCAGCACCCTGCATTTGCCTTTGCTGAACTTCAGGTGGTTCCTCTCTGCCCATCTCCCCACCCTGTCGAGGTCCCTCTGAAGGGCTGCACAGCACTCTGGGCTGTCGGCCACTCCTTCCAGCTTTGTGTTGTCAGTGAAATTGCTGAGGAGGCCCTGCTTATTTACATCAGATTTTATGATGTTATTATATTATACATCAAGATTGAAGTGTTTAACAAAACAAAGAGTTTAACACTGATATGAAGGAAACTTGAAAATATTGCCCCTCTTTTCTTTACCCAAAAATTTCCTGCTTGGGAGCATGATCGTACTTGGTAAAGCAGTTTTGGAGAGGATTTTTTGTTTGTTTAAGTACTCATTGTAAGAGCTGCTGGTGGGCAATTAAACTAAAATAACCTTTCTATTGCACTGAGTCAGAATTGAACCATGTCTTCCAACGGGTGGCTAAAACACTTGTCAGGAGCATGCAAAGAAATTGAGCTGCTCTAAAAGATAAAAATAAAACCTTAATTCCCTAAGAGCTGATATTTAAAAAATGAAAATACTATGACTTTTCTGCTTTGTTTCATTTTGCTTTTTAATATAGATTATACATTATCCCCCTGAGAGGTTGCCATTAGAAGGAAACAATTAAAATGGAGCCTGGCTAGGAAGATATCATCTGACTGAAACATATTACTCTTTTTTTTCAATCCACCTTTCAAAAGTAACCAAGTAGTGTCTTTTTGTTGGATATCATACATAGGTTGCAAATGCAACACACAGATTCAGCACAAGGAAAAAATCAGCTGGGAAGGCAATATATACAAATTAGGAGAAAGATTATTATTGAGCTATAGAGAAATATATACTTTGAATTTTTAGTTCTTAATTCAGTGTTGTCACCCTTTCTTGCATCTAATAAATCAGAATCCATATGCATAATCATAATTGAGATCCACATAACTGGACAGAGTTTTTGTACAACTTCTCTTATCCAAGGGGGACCCTGGAGATTTTCTGGAATGAATATATACATGTCAGCCTGCAGGCTGGGTGTGCTGAATCAGCCACAGGAGCCTACATCTTGCTGTCATCCAAAAGACTTAAGAAAGATGACATAACAAGTGCCGGACACTACATATATCCATACATTCAGCCAAGTCTTTTAGAGCTGCTGAACCAGCAGGCCTTATAGTTTTTGTTGCCAATAAAGTGGTGATACAATGTCAGTACCTTCAAGGCTGTAATTTGTCAACTGTCTAACTATGAACTGATAGTCTGAGCGCCATGAGATTTGGAGTGTTCATAGACCAGAATCTCATCTGTAGAATTGTGGTCATATGGGATTTCAGTTAAATAAAGTCAGTGGGAAAAGCTCTGGCCTTTTAGTCTTCCACTGTAGGACAGCATGTATTGATTTAGTGCTGAAAAGAAAGGATATAGAAAGCAAATTTTGCAGTACCAGAAACCTTTGTGTCAATTTATTCATTTTCCTCCCATCACTGCAGTGGAGGTAGAATTAGATTTGGCACTGTGAAGCATATGATGGCTTTTCACTGATTATTGCCTCCTCTTTTCACTCCTTCCCTGTCACCTTGTGACATATTTAGGAGAAAGACATAACAGAGACCATCAGAATGGGAGACTAGGAGGGGAGCATGAACCCTCTAAGGACTGCTATATGGAGCAGTGGCTGTCCAAGTAGCCAATACTTGATCACAGAGAGAGAAATGTACTTGCATCCAGCTGGAGTATCACACTAAGCTTGGTCTCATCCAGAATTGGGGTTGTTCTTGATGACACAGCTTTCTTGCTTTGTTTTGTCATGAGTAACCATGGCTTCTGAATTTTTCTTTCACTCAAAAGCTGGGGTTGAGGGCTTTATGAAGTTGATGTACTTGTGTAAATATACTGACTTCTCTCTGCTCACACTCTACCAGACAAAAAGCTGCTTTATTTTCTTTTTTTTAAAATAATTAATCTAGCTTAAAAATGGATTAGTGTTGACATCTCTTCTTAACAATAAGGATAGAAACTCAGAATGAACAGCTGTTTGGACAATCTTGGATGAAAGCCTTTCCCTAGGCAAACATAGTAGATGCACAGGCACATGCAAGGGCACATTGCTGCCATTATTGATGCCCATCTGTCAGACTGGCAGGGTGCCCACTCAGAAGCTGAGCCTAAACAAGGTCTTTGTGATATAGGCTCTGCCTCCTCTATGACAGTACTGCCACCTGGGTGCCAAATGTCTTTTCACAATAGCTTCCATTTTCAGGTAAAAAGTGCTATTTTTAAAAGGAGGAAAAAAAATATAATCAAATGGAAAACTTGTTTTACTTTCAAACAAATATGGTGTAATGAATGACTATATATGTGTGTGCAATGCATAAATATATGTACACACAGACATTTTATATGTAGAATCACATTGTTGTTGCCTGTTGTGACAGGTGACTAGAGTTACTTGTTTTCATGGAAAATGAGAATTTGTCATTTACCAGGCAAGTGATCTATAGGTTTCACAGAATTTTAGGGGAAGGGGGAATTCAGAATAATCAGCAGTTTTACTTGGAAGGAGTCTACTTACAGAAAAGTGATTGCTTTTAAATACCTGAGGAGACCAATTGTTTCTACCCCTGGAAAATCTTCGGATGACTACATAAGAGGTATTTGATTTCAAATGCTTTTGTAATGTCCATTCCTTACCTAATGTTTCCAATGGACCCAACATCACCAAACACCTAGCAGTAATCTTTTCTAGGCAGTAAGTGGAATTCCAAGTAATTCCTACTGCCACGCATAAGCCTCCTGCAAGCTGTTAAAAAGTCCTTAACTGTTGTGTGCAGTATTATAGATGCAGTGTTTCATGTCCTGCCAAATTCAGCTTATTTTTCACACAGAGTATTCAATTTAGTTACGTTTTCTTTAATAGAACTATTTATTTTTCTATTTTATTGCAGTCTGGTAAACAAGGTGCGAAGTTTTATGCCGTGTCTAATAATATTATGTAAAAATGTGGGTCAATTTAATTTAATTTTTTTTTTACCAATATGACTCTAAGCATTAAAGTGATTCTGTGTTTGAAACACTGGGCTATTGGCAGTCTGCCCTGGAAACCTCACTAATGAGATTAATAAAATATAACTTCAGAATATTTTACCTTCCTTTTCCTATGTAATGAACCTGAGTATTTCGCCTTTAAATGTATACAGGTTTATTATTATTAGAATTATGTTTAGTTGTGAAGAATAATACCAGGCAATAATTACAGAGGTCAAAATTAATTTTAACAGTTTTGAAGTAGAAATATTACAAAAAATGTCACCAGGTGGCAATGTTACACAACCTCTTCCAAGTTATTGTTGGTGTGTAAGCAAATAGTGTGTTTTAGAAAGATGTGCTAGATTTAGCCTTCAGTTATGTAAGACTCTTGCACTAATAGCAGTTCACTCTGAACACAAAACTTTATGAGTATCAGAAATATTTACTGTCTTCTTGACTTCTGATTAGAATTCATCACTGAGGCAGACCTGGCTGTGGATGAGTAGACAGTGTTTTCTGAACTCTGTGAATGGCAGACACACATTGTGCCCTACAGGCTGCACAGGTTACACGACAGTTCTGACACTACCAGCTGACCTCTTAACTGGACTAATGGGACAACTGCTATGAACTGGAAGTCCTTCATGTGGGGAGAGTTTTACTGTACAAAGAGCTTTCCAGAGCCCAAAGAAAAGATTCTGTCATCGTTTTAGTTATCTTCATTGAGATAGAGTTACCTCAAAAACCAAAAAAGTGCTATGTTGGAATACATGGATTGGCTTTTTGCCAAAAGCTAGTTTCAACAATGTCTTTGAATCTTCAGTAAGAAAATAATAAAGGTTTAGTTAGTGTTTCAATAGGGATGATTCATGTGTGTACAAGTGTGTGTGTACAAGCAGTGATACTACTACCACTAACTTTTACTTATGAAGTAATGGCATACAGGATTATTAAGAAAAAATCCAAGTCCAACAGGGGTAGAGTATTTTAGGTTATTTTAACCTCATTTTTATATTTAGTTAGTTCCATTTCTAGGTAGAAATTACCTAATTTTTTTTATTGTTCAAAAGTCATAGAGCGCTTGTCACCAGGAAGGTAATAAACATTAGCTTGTTGCCATCATCTAAACCTCACATACATCTGAAAAGAGTAATGCAGAAAATGATTTAATATGGTCCAGAGAAACATAGATGGAACTATATGTGGAATTAAATTGGCTTCTGAGATAACTGATTTGAATTCAACACTAAATCATATGGAAAGATGCACTATGGATGAGGACTTTTTTGCATATTAATGTGAATAACATAATCTATTGTCTTGCTGTAGCTGACTTTAAGTAATATAAGAGTGAAATCATTGCGCAAAACAGATGGAGACAGTTTGAGCCCAGGACTACCCCGGTGACCTAATACTTGGGTTTATATTCCTGTTAAGCAGGCATACAAAAAAATTTGCTTTCATTTGCATCTAAGGGAGCTGAATTTCTGAGAATTTGCAGCAAAAGTGTTTTGAATTGATGTGTTTTGAACAGCTATTTGCTGACTGCAAGGGTAAACTCACATCTCTAGCCTGTGATAAACCTACATACAGACTGAGTCAAATAATCCAAAATTATATAATGGATTAGTTAAATCAATGAAAAGAATATTTAACTTAGAAAATACATTTATTATCTTCTCTTATGGACCTTCAACTTCTGGAATTATACAGTCACACTCTCCCAGCCACATGTATTGCTCAAACCAGGATGACCAAAGTGAGTCTGAATAGGACATTACCATAGTTACTTTTGGCCAAATAAAAAGTGGGTTCTGGAAGAAGTCCAAACTCAAAGAATATTAGCTCTGCAAATAGATGTGGGAAACCTAACTTTTTGCGTTCTCCAGACATGCTCAGATAGACAGTTTATGAAATATTGCTTTGTTTGATGCATGAAACTTTAGATGTCCTGATATAGTGTGACAGGAAATCTTTATTTACCAAACTCTTGGCCACCATTTCATATGAATGTTTTAAATTATTTCCCGGTTATTTCGCAGTGAGGTTCACTGGAAATAATATTTCAAAAGTTAATAATTATATTTTAAAAATACCCCAAGAAAATACTCTGGCTTTTAAAAAAACTTGTGAACTCCATGGTGGTAGTTGTGATAAACATCTTTGCAGCCATGATTATCACTTTCACTTGTTTAAAATGTTGTCTCATCATATCTCTTTCATAGAATGTCAGAATGATCCTAGGGTTTATGAAAAAGAAATAGAAGATCTCCAGATTTTTTGTAATTTGATGTCAGAGCAGACTACCTCCTGAACTACCCTACGTACCTCTAGAACTGTAATTTTAAATAAAAGTGTCCTGCCACTACCTTTTTACCATCTACTACTAATTTTTTATGTGACTTTCATAGTAGAACACTCTTCTGTATTGTTTTTATGCTTCTACAGTGTGCTTTTCTTGCAATAAATTGGAAGTTTAAGCTTATTCTGTGTGCAGTAAAATAGTAAGGCCTTAGATGATTCTCATAATTTTATTACCACAGGTTTCTTCTTTGTATTCCTACATACACATGTATGCATACCCCACACAATGTCATTCCTCTGGAATTACCTTTACATAAATCTGGCTTGGAGTCTGACTGTTTTAGAGACTATCTCTATTTCTCTAGCAGCTGAAATTAATAAGAATATTATGTCTACTGAAAAATGAGATTTTTGGAAAGTAGGAACAGGGCATTCTTAGAGCATCTACATATCATATGTGGATATTCCCTTTAATTATTTATACACAGAGGTTGATCTGTTTGGAAAAAGACATTTGCCTTTGTCAAAAAATGATCACAGAAAACTCATAGAAAAGGAATGTAAATAAACTGTGTTTTCAATGACAGAAATGTAGAGCAGTTCAATAGTTTTTCTATAACAAGTAAACTTTGGGATATATATTTGGTTGTATTGGAAACTGAAGCCAAAAATTGTACAGCAGGTTTCCAACAAAATCCATCATTATTTTAATAGAAATCCACTTAAACAGAAGAAATAAATCTCAGTCAAATAAATTTTGTTTTCCAGGATGAGTGTTGAAGTAACTGAAGTTAAATAGCTTATGTAAGAACATTAGATTAAAAAAGTGCTATCTATATACATCAGAATATTCTACAGTATCTGTTGTCTTCTATCTTGAATTCAACTTTTTTTTGCAGTATAGAGAAGTGAAATGGAAGGGAATACTTTAAGGTGAATAATATAGCAACAATAAGCTTATTTAAAATAAGAGAGAAATAAGGGGAAATAAAATAGGAAATACTGTTAAACATAGAGGAAAAGACAGAATGTCTTTTATACATTTTTTGGAGCCTGCAGGTGGTGTAAGTAGCTTAAGCATTATTCAGAATTCCAAAATAATGGTTATTTTTCTCCATTCTACTAATATTTTTTTAAAACTACATTGTATGTTTGGTAAGACTGTATTTCTACCCATATCTGGTGGAATCCTGTTTTTTATTCTGGATATATGAGTGATGATTTCACTTTAGATTATTCAAAGAGCTCCATGACAATGTAGGTTGATGCACTGTATCACCTAAAAACAATTGAAATATGTTTTATTAATTTATTTGTAGGTTATTTCTGTGGGGAACAAAGTGGATGGGATACTAGAACATAACAATGAATACTTTGAGAATATAAAAAAAGCCACCCACACCACCTCTTTGGTTTGTGTATTTAAAAAGAATACATATGCTTCAGCTAACATATGTAGCTATAGGAATTTACTGGGCTTTTTTCAGAACAAAAAATACAGAAGCTAAATAATCTTTGCTCATCAAATATATTGTCAAGAAAACAGTATGTTTAAAGACAATTATATGCTTGTTGTTTGAAAGTTCTTCTACATATTGATGTTTTTCTTGCATGTTATCTACAGTCAACTGTGACTCTTACATCACAGCAGATAAGGATCTGAACTAATTTTGGGTAAATTCTTTCAGCCCTGTGTTTGCTTTCCAGTGAAATTATCACCTATACTCACAACAATAGGTTCAATTACAGGACAGATTTTTATGAGGTTTCCTAAACACATGTACCCATTTACTCTCCCCAAAATCATATTTTTTGTGGGCAGTGTGGAAGGATGCTGTCGGGAAAGTCGGGCATGGACAATAAGGCCTGGCAGTTCCCGCAGAAAGCCATTTCCCCATGAATTACCTTTGCAAATGACAGAATATACATGCAACATTTGTCCAGAGCTTTGTAGCACTAAATACAAGGATTACTATGACTTATTTATATTGAAAAGCCAAATAATAACTGTTGCTTGTATAAAAAGTCAATTAGTGTCATAAACGTCACTGTACGTCTGAGAGTAGATTGCTACAATACCCTTGATGCTGTTCTGTGATGATTAGCACCCATGTGTGAAAAAGCAATGATTTGCTTCAAAGACCATAGAATATATCTACTATAGGCAATTCAGAAATTGAAACACCTCTCTTGGTTACAAATAGAATTTATAAAAACTGATATATTTGGTAACATTACTAGCTTGAAAGAAATAACATAGATGGCGCAACAGTTAACTGTCTGTCTGTGACCTTGCTACAAAGGCATTAAATAAAATATGTATATATCATAGTATATAAAAAAATATGTATTGAAGTTTGAAAGCTGGTGGAAAAAAAGGTTTTTACCTAAAATCCAATGTTAGATATAGAAGTACATGGAACTCCATGGAAGAAGTACACAGAAACACATGCCCCAAGGCTGAGACACCAGATGTGAATTGTATAATTTGTGAGGAAAGATGTTTAATGTGACCACTGCACAGAGAGTGTAAAATAATACTTGAACTAATCAGTTGTAGTTTACATAGGAGTCTGTGAAGTGATAGCTCTAAGTGAGTATACTTTGTCGAAAAACATTTATTCCACTCTGTGGTGGTCTGAAATGAATAAATTTGATACGTATCACTCTGTGCTCCTGGGAATCATACCATACAGATTTCCAAGACAACAGGAGAGCACAGAGCTGATTTTTTCTATAGTTTGCATAATGCTTGTCTTAACTGTAGGCAAACACATTTTCAGTTAGCCAAGAACCAAATGTTACTAGAATTGGAGATAAACTGTTAGAGGAGGGCTGCCAAGCAGCCCATTCCCTGTAATCCTAGTCTTAGAAGGAGACAAGAAATAAACAAAATGTAAGATAAATCAGTTTGTTAAGTACGAGATAAATATTTTGTGAAAAATTAAGGAAAAAGCAGTCAACTACTTCACTGTATTCACTTCTCTGACTTACATCCGTCTTTTGTTATTCACTCTCCTCTGTTGCTACATTGTACTTTAGGCCTTTGTAATCCACGTGACGATGGCAAATTATTTCACTAGCTGTCTTCTAAAGAAACTATGTAAAAAGTACTAGTCTGCTGCCAAGAAATAACATTTTTCCCAACAACAATTTACAAAAATCCTAACTAACAGGCTCTATAATGGAAGCCTGCAGAGTATTTCAATTACAATAGTAAAACATTTCAGTCACTGTGCAGAGGAGGAATACATTTATGCATAACACCAGAAGTTCAAGTTGTTATCATGTCAAGAACCTTTTAATGAGTTTATTATTTCTTTGCATATCTACAGAACACAGAATTTCAAAATTAATCTGAACAGTGTTTTCAAAACTGGAAACTACATCTCAAAAGTCTGTTGGTAGTTGAGATTCACAAACGTATTTTAGAAATAAAACATTTAGAAATGCCACTAGGCATTTAGTGTCAAATGTACACAGGGACAAACTGAGTTTAGGAGGCTACTTCTAAGGTTTTCTAGGTCCGTATTCCTTCACTTTACAGTTTTGCATGTAAATATGAGCCTTGGGATCTAGAAAGTCTTGGGAGTTAGAAAAAAAGTGGTTTAGCTTCCAGTGATTCAGGAATTCAATGAAGTCTGATTGTCTTTATGGATTCCTCTTCCTATTAGCTTCCATTACCTTTAGTATCCTGTGACTCCCGTTCCTGTCTTCAAGTCCTTCCATATACCTCCCTTCTTTGCTTCTTCCTTTCAGTGTCTCCAACTCTGTGCAGTTAGTCCCATGAAATTCCAGTAGCTCTACCTTCTTCTTACATCCTGCTCAGTTAGAAAAGCAACAAACACACTCAAGAGTACAAAGCTCCACATATGCAGACTAGCAGGAGCTAGGTACCAAGCAAAATACCACCAAGAAGACTTGCTCTGTTTTCTTTTTTAACCCAGCAGATTTTGTGAGGTTTTTATTCTTGACCAGTCGTTGCATTTTACAAAATGTGTAGCAAAAGGAGACCACCTCATCTCTGAAAAAAATCGGTGGACATTGACTGGTTGGTGTAAAAGATATTAAAGAGAAAATGCAATTATATAACTTCCATTTTCTTTGGAAACAAGGCAAGAATATGAATGCCAGCATCTAGTAGTGTTGGTTATGAACTGGTAACTTCGTAGCACAAGAGTCTCAGCAATGGAGAGAGAACAGAAAATCATGCTAAGTTACTGACAGATTCCTAGATGAATGCCTATATGTTAGTAGTTTTATTCTATAGCCTGTGAGTTTGATAAATACTGGTAGTCATTTGAGGAATAGATGAGATTCAGAAACACTGACTACATATGCCCACCTTTTTGTCATCAAATGGTTCGTTTGGCTCTTGATCATCGTTCTTTGCATGTAATTTCTTTCCATCTTCTTCCATATTATTAATGCTTTGCTATAGCTGTTATATTCAGTTTCTTTCCCTTTATAATCTTTTTTCCTCTTTCTACTTCTGTTTAATAATCTAGGTTGCTTCTTTTTTCAGTCCTTGTTATCAATCTTCCCAGGCCAATCTTCCTCTAATTTCTTTTAACAGTCAATACTGGCTATCCTCAATGCCTCTTAGTTGCATGTATGTGCTTCAATTCATTATTCATGTTCCCACTTTCTTACTTCCTCATTATAGTTAGTTTGCCTAGCTGGCTTCAAATTCCTACTCTGCTCATGGAAATATATCTCTCTTTACTGTTTTCTTCACATCTTTGAGCAACAACTTTCCTTGCAACTCAGATCTGTTTTCTCAAACTACAAACAACTTAAAGATCTTTCAACAGGACAGGATTTTTTTTTTTTAACCTTAAAAACTGTACAGGACTTTTGTTAATGCTTGTAGAACTTGTCAGAGTAATCTGAAAAACTTTACAAGTTAATGCAACCTCCTAATTTTTTTTCAGTGAAGAAAGAAATGTAGTGTGTGTCATGCTGAGAACTCACACATTGGGGCAAATAGAAAACCTAGACATCCTCCCCCTGCAACTTAATTCCCATAGTCTGCTCCCTTTCTGACATAATAGTGTGCCTCCCTTCCTGCTAAATAGCAGTGGTCCCATGCCACTGGAGATATTTACAATAAGGCAAAATTATTACAGTAAAACTGACTTATTTATTGCCAAGAGTGAAAGATGTTGTAGAGGTCAAAAAATGCCATTAATATTGAACTTACACATTTGATGGTTTCAATGCTCCCCAACTCAATTGAATTTTCTAGAAATGAACTAAATTTCACACAGAAAGTATTTATGAAGCAACATAGTGCAAAGTCTCAGATGCAAAATTGATGTAGCATAATAAAATATATGTGCTGGAAAAATTTACTTGGTGTCATATAAAACAAAATCAGACAATCTTACAATTTTGATAAGACCAGTTGACAGGAATACTTTTTTATACATTTCCATCCAAATAAAATATTTACATATGCAGCATAAGATTCATAAGCTTGCTAACCTTAATAATTTAACATAATCATAGGCTGCTGGACAGCCTGGAGAGGAACAATACTGTGCTGATTACAGTCAGGCCATTTATGAAAGTGCTAGTGGGATTCAATAACACCCTTCCAATAAAACAATTTAATAGAAATCAAATATGCAAATTATTATCCTGGACACAACTTCTTCCTTAGAGGTCTTGTACATGCAACAGTCATGCTCCATTAACAATGAATTTACTAAGTATATATGATTGTCAGGCAACCATAAGAGTCCCAGAATTTATGGGAATCAATCTCTTCCTACAAGTATTATACACACACAAGGAAGTGAATGTTTAATTAATGGTTAATTAACAGAGTTAATTTATCTCTCTATGCACCCTGAGACTAACTTGAGTAAAATGTGACTCAAAATGTGCGTCAAAGCAGTTCTGCAATTTCTCTTCTCATAAGTGTACAAAACCAACAATAACAGATACACGGTCCACAAAAAGAAAAGCAATGAAAGAGAAATTATTTTGAAATCCGGTTGTTGTGCGTACTGAGGCAGTAAAATGTTTTGGTGAAAGTTTCTTGTTGCCTAGGCAAGTGCTCTGACCATTACCTTATTAGCTAAAACTTCCTTCTGTGGTCAATTTACACTATAAGGAATGCATTTTCATTGGAGGGAGATCACGCATCCTCATAGACTCTACCTTCTTACTGGGTCCCAGATGGACTTAAGTGGGATAAAAGCGTCTAGATGTTCAGTCAGTATGGTATTGTGGACTACATTTTTGGACACAGACTTTAGATGTCAAAATCCTTTTATAGATATAGCCCTTGAAATGTTTTTATATGTGATTGAAATCAATCACAGCTAAAAACCAGACAGCTAAATAAATTGTGGTCCTAATCTAAAGTGACCAGACCGAGTGACTAGGAAGCTTTCCTGCAGATTTCTGTGGGTAGAGCCTTCTGAAGGGTCCTGCTGTTTGTGCCACAAGCTTTTAGTTGTTCATTACCAAATGGAAGCTTCTAGTAAGTGTTTCTTTAGCCCTTCAGTATGTCTTTAAGGTTCAAATTATTTTGCATTGTAGTTCATTGTACTTCACTGCGTTCATCACGCGGCAAGTTAAAATTCATAAACAATCTGCCTAATTTCTTTCAAACAGTTACTAATGCTACTTTTACAGACACTAGAATTATTTGTTTGAGAAACACTACACTAATATACACAATGTTCATAAAATATTGAAAAGCATCTTTTTAGACAGAAATCAAGTCAATGTTAGGTTTTTAGTGTCTTCCATAGTTTTAAAGTATTTCTATTCATTACCCACTCTTTAAATGTGTTAATGCCCTTCACAATGCTATGGATATTTCTGAACTAACTTCAGGAATTTTTCCATCTTGCTGCTTTGCAGCTTCTAGCATAATCGAGAAGTATTTATGTTAGTTTAAGGTGGCAAGCTGAGATCTCAGTTGTACATTGTTACCAATTGAAGGTGTCGGGATACTGGGTGCACTAACAGGTCTTAGTGCTTTGGAAAGCTGCACCCCAGATCCCTCAGCCCGAGCCTGTACTCCCTGTACTGTAGGGGCACTGCATGGGCTGGGGGCCTGGCACTCAGCAGCTATGGAGCAGGGCAGCCAGGGGAGGAGAGGAGGGAGAGGAGGGAGGGAGAGGAGGGAGGAGAGGAGCTCCAGCCCTAGGCACCAGGCAGCTCCCTGCGATGTGACCCAGCTTGGGAGGGCCCTGGGCAGGCAGCTCAGGGCTGTGGGGAGCACAGGGCTCACCCTGCTGCAGTGCCAGTGATGCCACTAATGGACTTGGAGGGAGACAGAACGGGAAGCAGGTCTCAGTGGTACTCTCAGGGCCCTGGTAGCAAGTAGGGAAAGACAGGGCAGGCTACATGCACCCAAATTTACTGGTAATGCTCAGCATCTCTCACCTACTCTGCAGTGAAAGGCTACCTGAATTACCTGAAGCTCTATGATGACTTCTCATCTTTGCAGGTTTTTTATGCTCTTTAATCATGTCTCTATCTACAGTCTAGTGAGACATACAGGATTTATTATTCCCAGTGAGAGCTGGGTTTACTAATCCCCTTTCTTTTACTGGTATTATAAGTAATTTTTTCTTTTATTCTAAATGGAATTCCTACTCATAGATGCCTTCCTAGAACTTACCTAAAATGGTTTTCAGTGAGCTTAAAGTGTGAATTTCCTGTTTTAGTCACTCTTAATACTGAAATGGTGGTTTTTGTTGTTTATTGTCCCTATAATACCTAATGGACTTGCCACATATTTGCTAGTCATGAACTCATCTCATTTCTTTGCTAGCTATTTAAGAAGTTTTGACTGAAAGAGACTCCAAAGTTTTGCTAGCAAAGCTTGGGTAATTTTTCATTACTATGTGTGTATATTAAAAGAATGGATATTATAATATAACTACAGGTGGTAGCAAAAATACAGAGTTATAAATTAGATTAGGTTGTATTTTATGTTTTGTATTTCAATTTAAACTTGTTGAGGTAATCTCTGATCATAGATTAAGATTTGTTGAATAAACAGTTGTGAATCATTGGCTCTGGCACCAAGCTTAATAGAGCTGGACTGGCACCAAAAACCATGACCTAAACTGCTTTTCAAAATAAACTTTAGTCTTTCCAGTAGATCCTTGCTAGTATTTCTCTAGTTTCCTCCAATGTCGGGATGAATTAGTCAATCTGTGATACTCTGAATCCCATGTGAGCCTCAAAACTGGGTCAAAAGTAAGCTGGCTCAGGCACAGATCTATGTTGAGCTGCAATAGCTGCATTTCTAGTCGCACTCCAGCTAATCAGCTGGGAGATAGCACAGGTATCTCTCAGAGAAGGCAGCCGTGCAAGCTGACTGTCAAATGAGTTGGCTTGCATCAGTGAAGTCATAACTGCTGTTACCAGACAGCAAAAGTTCAGTTAAGTTTCCATTTTCAGAGTCATAAAAGAGCTCAAAATAATTCTGTTGTCCCTCTTTCCAACTGTTGTTGGAATATAAGCATTGTGCAATCAGTTACTTCAGAGCAACGTGCTTAACATTCCCCTGACGAATTTAGGTAACATGACCCAGGGGTTGGGGGAGGTTGAGAGACACACACACATAGAGAGACACATGCAGATACAGCCCCCTGTTCCCTGATAGCTCAAGTATTCTGATTGAGACTGGCTTTAAGCTCTTTTGCTGGATTTGTTTCCACCATAAATCCTGCTTGTCTGTTCAGATTGAATACATCTAATTTGGTGTCATTTTTCATAAAATATTCACACTTTGCTGTTTAAGCATTTGATTATTGCAGAACTCCTAACAGGTTGTTTACTGTCTTTAAGACTTTTCAATTTGACACAGTACTAAAGAGAAAATGTAAACTTACCTACCGGAGTTGCTATGACACCAGTTCAAACTTTCATCTCATGTTTTTTTTACATCCTCTGTAATTTCTCAAGCAACAAAAGTAAGAGCTCTGACTTCTAAACTGTTGGACAGATGATTTTGGGTTGCTGATATATTTAAAACTTTTTCTTATGTCCTAAAGTATATAATCCAGTTTTAAAATAACTTTATTTTAAAAATCTGTTATTTATAAACCATCAAAGATCTGTTTCTCAGGAAATATTCTTTTTAGATGATGTCTTAGTATGCCAAATTCAAATAATGAATACATGGTTTCTTTTCTTGCAACTTCATGATTCAGCAATGGATGTTTTTATATTAAGTTTGTTGTATATATTCTTAGATGTTTTAAGTGAAGGAATCATAGAATTCTTTAGGTTGGAAGAGACCCTTAAGATTATAGAGTCCAACAATTCGATGCACCAGAACATGCATCTGATAATCTGGCTGCATAAGGAGAACAGCTGGTAACAGATTGAGGAAGGTTCCCCTCTACTCTGCCTTGGGGAGGCCACAGCTGGAGTACCATGCCCAGTTGTGAGCTTCCTAATACGAGAGAGACATGGACATACTGGAGACAGTCCAGTGAAAGACCTCTAAGGGAGAGCTGAGATTCTTCAGGCTGGAGAAGAGAAGGCTCAGGGGGGATCTCAGCAAAGCATAAACATACCTGAAGACAGTTAGTCTCTTTTCAGGAGTGTCCAGTGACAGGACAAGAGGTGACAGGCACAGACTGGAGCACACATTTGGTCTGCATGTCAGGAGGCACTGCTTTGCTGTGAGAATGCCTGCACATTGGCACAGATTGCCCATAGAGGGTGTGGATTCTCCATCCTTGGAGACATTCAAAAGCTGCCCTGGGCAACCTGCTCTAGGTGGTGCTACTTAAGCAGGAGGTTTGGGCCAGGTGATCTCCAGAGGCCCTTCCAACCTCAAGCGTTCTGATTCTGTGATTTGCTAAGCCAAATGCAGGGTGTTTCCAGTACAAAGAGGAGCTCTCTGTGGTTCACTGAATCACGCCAGTTTTTATGAATCCTATTCAATTTTGGTGAACTGGAATTTTCCAGCTAGATTGGTTGATGAGCTAAGATTTGAGAAAGCCTTAAAATCACTGATGCCATGAAAAATGTTTCTTTAGCTATTCTAAATATCCAGTGGGAAGTGCTGACATCGTGGAGGTTTTCAATCCAGGGCTACACATATAAGATAGAGACAAAAAATGTAGTAAACGTGTCAAATATCTTCTAGGAAACAAACAAAGTTTTATCAGAAACAATTCTGGTATCCACTGATTTTAAGAAAAAAAGTTAATATTTCATGGGCTCCTTTAATTTCATCTAATGAAGACACAACATATTCCCAGAACTGTGTTTCCTGCTGAGTGCCTTTCAAGAACTGGAAACCTTTCCTCAGTACTTTTTATCATCAGAAATAACCTCCCAGATTTAGACATATGTTACTACTAAAGCAATCACATCTTGTTCCACATCTCTTCCATAAATTTACACAACAGGTCTTAATTTTTTGAGTATAGCAAAACAAGAACTAGTTTTCTTCTGTATTGGAAAATGAGAGCACAGTAACATTCTCTGGATAACATGTAACCAAGTGAAACAACAGTTGGATGAAGTGGCAAGCTATGGCTTCCTGTTGAATGGAAATAATTTAAATCAGAATTTGTAAAATATAGTGCAGTATTGGACAAGCTCATAGGCACAAGAAAAAGCCAAACAAAAGCCAAAAAATGTAAATTTTCATGTATTTCTGGAAGACAATGTCCCAGTTTTACAACTTTCCCGTAAGAAATTATTTCCTCCAATCCAAGATGACCCATAAGCATATGGTTCAGTGCTAGAGAAAGCCTGCCAAATGTTACTTCAAATGAAAAAAAAGGGAATACAATTCTTGCTACAACTGCAGATTGCAGAAACAGAAACAGAATCTTAGCATCAGCCAGGAACAAAGAAACATAACACTGGAAGAAAGCAATATTCCATAATTATTCTAAATTTTTATCCAGTCATCCTGTGCTGTGAAAAAGATTACAGCAATAATGAGAACCTTCCAAATGTAGATAATTGTCACTGCATGTTCTGTCCTAGAAAAGGTATTGTAGAATATATTTTAACTGACATTTTGGGGCAGATTGAAAATGTAGCCAATGTTTTTAGCTATGTTAAAAGAGAAAAATAGTTTCAAAGAAATTAGACATTCAAAATAAAAACTGATTTTCATATAATGTCTTATAAACTTTGCATTTCCTGTATATTGGATTTCTTCTTCTGACTGCACAGCTTTACTATATAGTCAATAGTTTGACATTGACATGAACACATTTCTAAGGTTTTGATATGATACCAGAATTATCCAATTGCATAGGAATATGTAAGTCAGAAGGAAGCATCATAGAGTAACAAATGTTATACTGGAATAGAGCTAGTTTTGATTGGTAGCTCAGTGACTTCACAGTTCTGCTCATTTAGAACTAATAAACTTTAATAATTGTAGTGTCCCGTATCTTCTTTAGTTTGTAAGACTATTTTACAGATGTGGAAAACAGAACAGGTACGAATAGGAGCTGGTGTAATTGTAAAGGGCATACATAAACAAGCACAGAAAGATTATCATGAACATGGCATACACCTCCCAGTTTAAACAAGCTGTAGCCATGCTTTTTGAACTCCAATGGAAATGAGAATTATCCATTCCTTAGGCAGGAGTCATTCTGATGAAAGCAACTTAATTCTCTTGGAATAAGAAACCATCTCTCCAGAACAGGGTATGTAGTAGAAAAAGCTATGTGATGCATATGTAATAGAAAGTTGGTATAGCCAATGGGAGTCAGGGTAGGAAGGGTACATGAAAAGCTGTGTACATGTATTTATTTATTTATATTGATAATTTATATGTTTTGATGGGTAAAGGTACAGGAATCAGGTAGATGCCTTGAAACGTCAAACCTTACCTTGTTTGAAATCCAGATTTTTTTCTGTTAATAGAAATTTGAAACCATATTAATTTGAAAATAAATGTTTTATTTATAGTGAAAGAGTGGCTTCTCCTGGTAATCAGCAGAACTCATAGCTCTTTTAACTGTATCTTTAAAGATTTTACAAATTTTACAAATTTTCTTAAATGTGATATAACCTATCACATATAACCTACCTCCTTCACTTTGTTTTCAATCAGTGGACTAATTTGTCAAAAGAACTTAATTTTTAATTGATAAATATTTTCTTTCCTTTGAAATCTTGTCAACTTTTAAAAGGATAAATTTCAGCCAGTTTACTTTCTCTGGAGAATACTTTATGAAAATACTGAGATTTGAGTCTGTGTCTGGGACAAATGTTCTTATTTTTATTTAGAGATGATAGATTTAATACAGTATGATATCTTCTGGGCAACTGAGAACGATCATAACAATGTTAAATCACCATTCTGAGTTATCTGAAGCAGCACTGTATTTACCTTACTGATTGGCACAAGCTGCGTAATTTTCTTCTTCGGCCATTCTATTTGACTTGTCAAAACCAGATAAATGTATTTTCTTTATGACCACCCTACAATGCAACCTTGCAGTAACAGAAATTCATTTCCTCCAGTGGCCAAGATATCTGATTTATCATTTGTTGAAGTGAAGGTGTGTTGGAAAACGCAGTTTTCCAGCAAAACTCATGCTAACTGAGCAGGGCTGAGCAAGGCTTCAGCATGGTCAGGCCTCAGTAAAATTCCAACAAGCTACAGTGGTTTGTTTGCCTGAGAATGTTCTGTGGGAAGAATGCCATGAGAAAGATTAGGAGTCAGGAGTGTTATGAGAAAAGAATAAGGGAGTTAACAGGAGGATCCCTGAATGTGTGAGAAGCAGACTGCAGGTGTGTGTATCTATAATTAGAAATATCTGTAACAGTATATAAGTCTCTCGTTTAGTGAAATAAAATGGAGCTTACTTTATATCTCATATTGAGAGTGCCGTGAGTTCCCTCTCGTCGTTTCTCTTTAAAGGTGTACTTCTGGATTAGGTAATTTTGGATCTCTGTGGGAGACAAAGGAGAGGCTCACAACAAAGGTGTCATGTAAGCAATGACCAAGCAAACTATCTGTACTGTGATAAACTTCAACCATACTGGTAACTTTAAAAATTCCACTGAGAAAATTTGAGCATTCGAATATAAGGGCCACCTGAACAATGGCCATAAATCCAATTGTTTCCATAAACTAGTAAAATATTATGCTGTTGCATATAAAGATACAACTTTCCATAATAAATAAAAGAATGTAATAATTATTCATTATTATTATTTCATAATAAATGGAATTTAAATTTTATTTCTTCCATGCATACTGTGTAATTAAAGGTCAGTCATTCATCCTCTAGTGTAAGCAGTTTGCAACTATATTTTTTTGTTCTGGAAAACTGCAACACAATTTCATGAAAGCAGTAACGTACTGTAGTTCATTCTATGGTGTCATTATAAAACAAAAATCAGGAAATGTTCTTTCTGTGTCTTGGGGTAAAAAGCAAATGTGACAACAAACACAGAGTGAACGAATGACAGAGTTAAACCAAGAAAGATTGTAAATAATGAAAAAGACATTTAATTTCAGTATAATCTTAATCCAATATCTGTTTCATATTTATTTACTAGTTTCTCCCTGTTAATAAACACTCATATTCTAAATATTCTCAAAAAGACGTTATTGAGGTAGTTTGATGCAAATCTAAAAAATAAAACCCAAACCAGGAAGTGACTTAAGAGATAATTTTATGACAGTTAAAATGTTTTTTGTTCAATTTGCATTCATTCATGGAGCCATAAACAAATTGTTCTAAAACCCCTCCCTACATATAGATATTTACAAACACCAGTCATCCAGTGTTGTTTCACTCTAATATGCCCCAAGGCATCTATTAACAAGGACCTGGGTTACCCTCACGTTCTGAGGTGGGTCTTAACAGTGATAAGCTTTATTCATCTGATGTTTTGGGGAGTTTAAACCTTATTAGGAACCTTTTAGTCTATTAGCTTAAATAGGTACAGTAAAACAGTAGTTCCTTAAGGAATTGCATAAGTGGACTAAAATGTTTTGAGGTGTGGTGACATTAGTTTTAACACATTTTTTCTTACTGGGACAGCTATGGTGTCACTTGACATGGGACATGACGAAGGAGAGAACCTGCTGACAATCTGTTTGTCACAAAAAATTGTCACATTTTGTGTTGTGTTTACCTCTTTGACTTCAAAACACTTCATTTGTTGCCTTCAAGAGGCACAGTGCAACCATCTGTCCACCAGTATTTGGGGGTTTTCAGACAACATTGTATTTTAGAGGGACAGTGCCTAAAACATAAATGGATTTATTTGTCTCTGATGTGATCATTACTACTTTGTGAGACTACTTTGGCATTCTTTAATGCAATGGAATGGAATGGAATGGAATAGAATAGAATAGAATAGAAATAGAATATTTCTTTTGGAAGGGACCTACAATGATCATCATTTCCAGCTGCCTGACTGTTTCAGGGCTGACCAGAATTTAAAACGTGGTATTATGGGCATTGTCCAGATGTCTCTGGTAGGTTCTTGTCTCCTTAACTTTGAGCTTTTGAAAACCTAAGTCTTTGAAACCCCAACTTTAAATAATTTAATAATTTGCAATCCTCAAGCTTTTAAGTAAGGATCTTTCTTTTTATTTTATCATTTTAATATAAACTTAGATGTGTGTCTCAATAAATAATTTTAATTAATTATGATTACCCACTAAAACTAAATAGGAAAAGCTCCTATGCATTTCAGTGACAGAAATAATAAGCTTAGCTTTTTATTGTTCTTAGGTTTTGCACAAGTTGTACTCAAATGGATCTTAAATCATGACAGATGTTTTGAAATAGACTGCAGGAGCTCTGAGTAATATAATTAGAACTTTTAATTTTGTGTTTCTAAAATGTTTCTCATTAGAATACATATTTTTTTAATTTTCAGAAATTAATTTCTTAATTGAGGAAAACTTGAATGCACCATGCATAAGAAATTACCATCCTGACTGTTTATGTCATGTACACATGTAGTAATCTGCTATAGGATCGAAAACTGCATGGAAAAAAATATATTGCTTTGTCCTAATGACAGTTTGAAGGATCCAGATATTACGAAAATATATGGGGGTGTGACCTATGAATTTTCATATTTCATCTCTTTTTTTTTCATATATAGGTTTCACAAACACTCCTGTCATTTATATGTTGTATAATGTAATTTTTATTACTTCCATAGTATTTTAGTTGCCGTGGGTAATTTCTTATCACAAGCAGTTTCTCAGAATGTCTACTAACATGGATAAAGGGATATCTTCAAAAATGTTTGTATGAGTAAGATCATAGGAAAGGAAAATTAACCTTTTGTAGAAGCTATATAAATAATTTATTTAAATTGGAGAAAATGTGCTTTTATTGTTGTACTCCATTACAAACATGGGCCAACTCTTTTTCTAAATATGATTGACCTCTGATCTACTCTTCAAAATGGTTTCATCTGGGTGTTTTGTAGTGGACTTGATTTTGTTTTGCAAGAAAGTGTGTGTCCTAAAAGTTTGTCTCTGTGTTTATGGTTGATATTGCTTTTCTCATTTTTAGCTGAGGCTATGTCAATGAAATAGGAAATCTAATATAAAATTTTATCAAAATAATTACACTGTAAGCTAAGCTTATTTTTTTCTGTTTTGGAAAGATAACTTGACTGCAAATGGCGGTTGGATTTAGAATTCCCATATCTCAACTTATTCTACTGAATTATGCAGTCTTTCCTGACCATTAAAAGTCTATATGATGTAGCTAAGTCCAGTAATTTCTTCAAATATAATGCAAATAAGATATACATTATACATAAAATGTACATTAAAAATCTGCTTAATAGTGGGCTTTGAAATTCATTCTAACTGAGATGGAGAAAGCAGAAGAGAATGGAGATCAAGTCTTTGTCTAATAGACTAGTGTGGCTCAGATGACTTCAATGCTTTTTCACTGATTTATACCAGCTGAACTTTTGGCTTGCTCACTGAATTTTCAGAATCATAGCTGGCTTATTGAAATAATTTTTTTCTCACTATTCATCCAATCTTAGCTCTATTGTGTTTTAACTATCCCAAAATTCAGTGGAGTTTTTTCAAAGTTCAGTTTTCAGTTTAGATTTCATGCCAAATATATGGAAAATCCATGATGGCGAGGAAAACCCTGATAATCGATATTGTTAAGATGGTTCACCATGGTGAAATAGGCAATATGTCATAAGCATGCATCTAAAACAGTCCTGTTTCAAGAAAAATGTGCCAAAAGAATGTATGTGGGCAATCTCCTTAGAGGTCACGCAATATTTGTTATTTAGAATGCATATATGGCATTTGGTGATTCCCAGTGGTTATAGGAGATTAGAAATTAGATGCAATATCACAGAATTAAAATTATTATTTGCACTGAAAATTATATGAAAAAATCAGCTTCTGAATTCTATGTGAGTGTGTGTACACATTTCTATTCACATTATATGTTATTAATTAGATTTTTAGAAACCCGTGGGAGGTCTGCCATTACTTTGAGTGATGCCAGAATTTCACCCCAGTGTCAAAGACTTGTCAGAATGCCTTTAAATATATCTCTGTGCCAGAATGAAATCCCTTGGAGGATTTGACGTGTTTAAAACTTTCATGGAGTTTGTTCAGGAATGATTAAGTGGCCATGCTGAATAAATACTATTCATTTATGTTTGGCGAGGTAATCTCATTCATACCCTCAGGCTAATGAAAGCCAAGTTAAGAGTACATACAGCACTTAGACACACAGCGTAAGGGGATTTGAGGGTCATTGCCATCTATTTGAACATTGAAATATCAGTGCCCAGACCAAATTGTTTCATTAACCTTCTCATTGCCTAATTCACAGATTAGTTATCATGTTGCTGTCTTACTTACTCCTTCATTCTGGCTAAAACTGTGATGTCAGTCCCACCACATTACTAAAACAAGTCTTCTCTTCGTGTTCTAGATTGCTTTCATTAATGCTGGTAGTACCTTTTAAATCACCCTCTGCTTCAGATCTCTTACAGAGTATCCTCTTTCTATTCAGTTTCTACTGCTGGATATTGATTAAAAAAATTGGAGAAATAATTGAACTGGGATAACTAATAAATATTGACATAATAGGTGAGAAAAGCAATAGAACAAAAGAAAATGAGGTAGAGAAAAAAGGAGAAAAGAGTGCTCAGATGGCAGCAAATAAAATGCTGCAAGGATACATTTACAGAGATGTAGGAAAAAAAACACGAAAGAAGGGAAAGAAGGAAGAAAGGATTATGAAAGAAGGACTTAGGAGCTGAAAACACCTAGCAAAGACAAGCTCAAGTGTGAGCAAATTATGTAGAATTGATCCAGTTTTGAAAATTAAACAAAAAAAACCCCACATAATAAAGGAAAAGAAAACTGAACATTCTGAACAGAACAGCAGTTCTGAGATTCCACAGACATCAACTTCTGAGCCACTGAACTTAAAATTTATATGTTGCGGAGACTAGCAAGTAAACAAAAAGTTTGTTGAAGTAACTTAATTCATTTGCTCATATAAAAGGGAAATTAAAAATTAAATGTATTACAAAGGGTTTTGGTAAGGTTTGAAATGATGAAGATGAGTAAAAAGGGAGATGAAATTCAATATAGTTAATATATAACATATATAGTTAATATACAATGATACAGTACACATTAAAAAAAAAAAAAGAAAAAAAGGGCTATCCATACTCAGGGCAAAAAACTGAAGCTATGAGAGAGAATTGTATCAGGAAACATCTGATTGCTCAGAAGCAATTCCAAAAACATAATAGGAAGTTAGAAAGTAAGTAGAAGGGAGAAAATTCACTGTGTGTTCCAGTACAAGATCAGGGAATATTGATGAAATTGTCAGGGAGCAGGTCACTTTTTCACATATCATTTGGAATGCCAAAATTTTGTGGAGGTTCAAAAAGCAAAGGGATGCATTAATGAAAGAAAAAGTATTAATTGAATCAGAAATCTGACATATTAGCTTTGAATCAGTTCCAGTTGTGTGATGAGGTCTTTTAGTAGAGTCCTTGTGCAAGTGTCATGCAAGTGGAGTGTCATGGATTCTGCTTGGACACTGTGCTGAAGACAAATCAGTAGTTCTTTATTATACTTGCTTTATTTTTTTTCTTCTCTACCATGTCAAAATGGCCATTCAAGACAGAAGGAAATCAAATGCTTCTCTGACACCTCTGATGTTTGAACTCTGTAGTTTAAATATGAGACAAAAATGCAGTAGCAAACAGGTAAGTTAAAATTAGATATATTATCAAAATATTCTAAAAATTTAATTTCACTCAGTAAGAAAGTTGATGAAAAATTTATTCCAGCTAATGAGTTCTTGGCTAAGTTAGAGGCCAAGTTAAAGTTTTTTTCAACTCTTTATCTTATACTGCTTTTCACTTGTTAAAGAAGTTATGTGGATAGTCCTGGTTTTTTTTCATTTTTATATACTTTGTCAGGCTCCCAGCAGTTCACTCCCACAGGCTGTATATGATAGAACAATCCACAAGGGAGATAGTCCTGTATCTAATTAGTAACTTTCACTCAAAATTGATTCACAGTGGTAAGAAATATTGTGTCAGTCTCTAAATATCTCTGAAATAATACTCTTAAAACTTCAGTCTGTTAAGCCACTCAATTTAAGTAAAAAGCTCATCATCGTCCTCAGTGCAAGTGCAGCTTATTGGCATGAATCATCTCTAAAACTGTTTGGGAACATGTTCGTATTTTTCTCCTAAGAAAATGTCATTTTTGGCAAAAATAAAACCTGTTTGGAAGAACATTTTCATTGGAAAAGTATTTCTTAGATCCAGACAACAAATTCTAGCCAAATCTGTGGAAAACTAGATCCAGCATACACTTTCTAATTGTCCATAAGGTTCCAGTCAGGTTGGTAAAACACTGTATTTATGCATTGCAATAAACGCCAAAAAACACTGGGGAGTGTCTTCTCTGTTTTGTTGTGCTTTGCCACATTCTATAAATAATTAACTGTTTATTAGGTCAAAGTAGTGCAATAATATCAGGCAATGGCTAAGAGGTTAATTGTTCAGCTAATTTATGTGAAATTCAATTTTGGATCCCCTCATACCATTTTTCCTGTATTATTCTGCTTTTGGAAGCATGATTCTTGGACATGTTTAGAAACAAAATTAAATATATCATTCATGTATTTAAATGATTTGGCAAATTTCCAAACCAAACCAAATGGTTCAGCAGAATATTCCTACTAATGGCAAATTAGGAACCGGATGAACTTTGAAATACACCAATTTACTTTTTCCTAGCAGATATGACTGATCACCTGAATCTCAAGGTCGTTTTTTCTGCTTTCTGACTTACGGACAGAAGCTCTCTAAGCAGAAAAAAATAGCATCTCTACATCCCACTGAACTTTCATTATGCATTCATTCTACATTTTACGAACATATGCGGATGCGATGCTCATTGAAAATATAAATAATCATCCAAGTACTTAGGAATGTAATCAAATACCTGAAGATTGAACTTTGTGCTCATAAATACATGAATGAACATTGTTTGTTTTATTCAAACAGTTCCCTCTGTTTCCAGAAGGAAAGCTCTACTTTCTTAACCAAGAATCAAGGGTAAGGTTTGGCTGTTGTTTCTACATGGGCCCTTGACCTGCTGCGAATTCAACAGCGAATTTTGGACTCCAGTGTTTAGGCTAATTTTCCCCAGCCAAAGAAAGTTGTCTTTATTTTATTGGAACGTTTCTAGGTATCACTGATCCAAGCATTCTCTGTAGGTGCGATCTACCATGTGGATCTACAGAAAGAACCATTAACAGCACTGCAAGCAGTATGAGGTCTTCACTATATAAATATAAAATGCAAAAATACATTAACAGAATCAGTAAATTATTATCTAATTGAAGCTTGTTGGAAAAGAAGTTTTCTCTGTTACTCACCTCAATGAAACCAAAATTTCAGCTTTCTGGAGGAAATAGCTAAATCAAATATCTCATGTAATTTCTGTTCAATATTTGGTAGAAAATGTAGCTGCCTTCTTTCCTCTAAACGTTATGTTCTGTTGTAAGACTATCTTTGATTTACTATGGTATGCTCTTGTAAAGTAATTTACTCAAAAATGAACTGTCTGAGAGCAGTGCTTTCTGCATAAAAGAGAATGGTAAAAGAGGAAATTAAACCACATCTTTTATCAATCTGTACAATTGCATGTATACACAAGAATACTTTGAAATATATTTATTTTTAACAAACAAAAAATTTTGGTTTTCAACAGCTCAAAGTTTTCATTTAGCAAAAATACTTTAGGAAATAGTTTTGCTGTTGTCAAAATCATTTTCCATCAGAAATCAATGTTGAGAAAAATATTAGATTTACCCTGTTTCTAAAAATAATATTAGAAATTTTACACTAGAAGAACCTGATTTTTTTCCCAATAGCTAATTCAGGCCCTTGTCTTTGAAAAGCGCAAGTGCTCTTTCAAAACATGAAAAATAATTTCAATACTTGAATCAGCACAGTGTTTCATGTCACAAGATTCAACAGGTTAATGAATTTCAACCAATTAGTTGAACAGAAACAGTCTAGGTACAACAGTAGAGTAGCAGCTGCTTTTCTGTAACTTTTCTATCTTTTTCATCCTTTCTTTAAGGAATTGTTGTGTGGGAACCTTCAGTTTTTAAAAATGTGTCCTAATGATTACTTAGCCCAGTATGAGCACCTACATTCATAATTTCTAGGTTGCTTAGTTATCTTAATACCAACTTTCTATGCTAAACAGATATGTTCAGTTTGGCCTTGATCCTCCTTCCTGATTCTTTTATTTTGGCTAATTGCCTCTTGATATGCAAAAAAAATTATAAAGGGGAAATTTTCATATAGCCCTTGATGTTTCTCTCTTGCTTGAATTAGAATAATTCTACAAAAAAGAAACTAATCATTTATAGTTAAAGTATTTATGCCAGTTAAAACAAAATACACAGCTGCCATGGCAAGAGAACCTATTTTCATAGAACTTGGAATCTACAGATCTTCTCAGTCAGAATATTAATTTCAGTGTTTCTGTTTAGCTTCACTGCTTCTGATAGGAAACTTTTCAGTGAAGTGCAAAGGATCAGCAATAAACTATAAAATCATCATTGGCTTCAATCCATGCAAAGTGAGACAAAACTCAAACAGATCACTGATCAGCCTTTTAGTGACCAAGAAGTTGGGATTTATTTTGTAAGTTTTATTCAATCAGTGCCAAGCATGTGATCAGTATAAATAATACTCCCTCCTGTGTGAATGTTGTTTCTACTGGCATTCTTATCAAGGTCTGTGTTGAAATTTGTCCTTAGAATACTTCTAGTTCCAACTGTCAAATAATGATTTAGAAATTATAGATTTGTGTAATTATCAGAATTGTAGATAACACTTGGCAGCATGAAAGAATGGATTGCTGATGTTTTCCAATGGGAAGTAGAAAATGAATGTATAACTATTTGAACAGTTCCATATAAAATATATTGGAAAAAAAAATGTTGACACGGCAACCTTTTTCCATTGACAGGGAGGAAAGATGAGGATGAGAAACATATGCAGGAAAAGATACAAGACTTAGAGTAGGCACAAGAGAAATGTAAAAATGGCCAGTATATTTCACGCAACTAATCAGGAAAATTGCCAGGTTAATCTTTCTTTCTCTCTTTGTCCCTTAATGAAATCTCATTTGATTTTGAGAGAAAATAGCTTTATAAAACAGTTTCATATCCAGACAGAAACAAAGCCAAGGGTGAATACAAAGCTTTAGACATGAAGTACAGATGAAGGAAGGTCTGTTTTAGAAATTCCAGCCAACATCCTTCTCGCCAACCTTTTCCCCTCAATCTTGCTCTATGACTTTCATATTGTCTGGAAAGAAAAGCAACATTTTGTGTTTTTTCTTTCTGTTCATACTGAGTCATACGGTTACCAAGCATCTGTTGCTGAAGTGAGGCACAGTGCTAACACTGAGAGATGTTTTTAACTTGTTAGAATTTCTGATGCTATTGCCTGTTGTAAAGCTGTGAAATCTGTGGCTTTATGCCTTTTCAGTTTCACTGAGTTTTGTCTTGAAGTTTCACATAAACCTGTTGAAAATCTATTGTGTCATTTCAGTGTACTTGCTAGTAAATAAGACTACGCATTATCACACTTGACACAAACATAAGTAATAAATATATGGTACTTTAGGCATATTCAACATTTAAAATATTTGTATTAAAATGAAAATAAAACTTTTCCCACTGGAGGGGCTGAGGTTGCTTAATTACTCCCTGGCTTTTTGGAAAGAAATAAAAAACGTTACCTTTAAGAGCTTTGTCTCTACCTAACGACATAATGTGCAAAACAAGAAAGACTGCCAATGAAGTTCTTAAATCTGTTGTTGAAGCACTGGGCTGGGATTAGCACATAAACATACTTATCCATAGCTCAGATGACCTCTGATCAATACCCTAACTGTTCTGAATTCCATTCTAATTATTCCTAGACTGTATTTAAGGGTGTATGTTTGGCTTGCCTAATTAATGGCTGCAGTGTTTGTAAGGGATTTTAAAAGCCAAATGCTGCAGTGCCCCCATCTCAGAAGTGCAATGTGTCTGTGTATGTAATCTGCAGGTTCTGTATTTTGTAAAAGCAGATTAATATCTACTTCAAAGGTTAGAAAAGTGAATAAAGATGGAGAAATGTCTGTACATTTACTATCATTGGATTCATGCATAAACCTGACCTGTACTGGTTGTTTAAAAATAATTGCTACAGTCAAATTAGCAAATTAGCACCAGACATATTCTATAAATGATCAAGTGCAAAGAACAATTTGGGTTGAAGAATTTGGTAGCTGTACTGAACAGACATAAGTCCATTACTTTTTTTCAAGTTACTTAGCTGGAGACTGCAAAAGTGCATATATGTGCATGCAAATTTATTTATTTATTTATTTATTTATTTATAATTTCCCAACTTGGTGAGGGATTCCTGGAAGGGGTTGCATTTTAGATAAATGGTGCTAGTGACGTGTTAATCTGACCAAAACTGCAGTGCTATTATTGTTAAAATAATAACAAGATGTAAGCTACTGAACTTCTCCAGACTCTAGTTGTTGGGGTTTTTTCTTACTGTTGAAAAGCTCAAGAAAAATTCCAGAAACCAAGAATTCATAATCCTGTGATCAAGGAATGCCAAGTATAATGGTGGTGTTGGAACATGAATAAGACGGAAATAGAAGTTACATAAACAACACAGCTGACCTCTTTTTATCAGAGTTTACAAGAAAAAATATTGTGCCTGAGAAAAGAACAGATAAAGTCAAAATATCACCAAAATAAAACAGCCATGTTTCAGTTAGAAGATACCTGGAGATACACCTATGATTGGATTTTCACTCAGGTTCCTCAAAAGTACTTTAGTGATAATGCAGACCACTTTAGGCACTTAAGTACCCATTTAGGCTGCACTGATATCACCAACTGCCACCTTTCTCCAAAGCCCAGTACATTCTCTCTGTATTTCAGTTTCTGTCTATGAATTTGTGTTCACATCAGTTCTCATTCCAGCCCACTGTTACCTTAGCTGAAGTTCAGTCCTAAAGGAAGGCTCCTAACCTAAACTCAGTAGACTCAGTTTTGAAGGCGTGTTCTGATCACAAATCTGAAAACAAATTAGAAGAAAATTGCTCCAGGTATTGACCAACAATTTTTACTTTTAGCCATATTGTACATGCAGAATACCCAGAAAGTTTTACAGTGAAAACACTTTCTGTATGAATTTTCTCAGATTAAATTCCTTTGTCAAACTAGGCAAAGTAGAAATTTGAAGCTGTGTCCTGAGTATTTAATCTGGTCCATTTGTTACACAAGAGCTGTATGTTTCTGCTTATTCCTTATTTTGCATTCCCCTTCTGCCTGTAAAAACACAAACTAGTAAAACTGGAATCTATCACCTTGCTTCCAAGAAAGGAGTGTACAAGTTTAGGATTGCATCATACTTCTTGGTCAGTTCAAGAGACAATTTTTATGCACCTTCTTAATTCATATAATTAGGTAAAATGTAGCAGTTACTGATTCCACTAAGTAATATCTGCATCAAAATTAGTGGACAATTATATAAGTATTTCAGAGCAACTTTATTATATTCAGAATCATATCAGTCTGGTTTGAAAATCAAGTATCTTACATCAAGGATAGACATGGTGAATTAGTAAATGAATGTGAGGACCTAGAAAGCAAGATGAACATAGGTATTGGATTCAAAGCCATTAGCTCATTCCTTACAGCACCAGAACTGACATTAGAATTAGTTATGCTGTATTTTGATGGATGTCTCTCTTGATGAATATTGAAAAGATAATGACCATGTTTTCAAAAATGACTAATTTTCAAATAATTTTGGATAAAATACTATGGGAATGATTTGGGTACCTAAACACAAACATCTGCTGCCACTGACACTATTCCTGTGCTTGTCTTTAGGGGCACTCACCAGTTAACCATGGCCTCAGTATCAAATCTACTCCCCTTTTATTGGCCACAGTGTTCCAAAGTTGATAATTCAGCTTTATTTAATGATGGGTCCATTTTTCCTTCAATTACCTCAGTGGTCTTTCCCTCTCCCTCCAGATGCCACTCCCTCAGTCTGGAAATATTTCTCTTTGATGGTCTCTCAGCTGTGAGAGTAGTTTAATATTAATCCGGAAATTTGAAACTGTGTTTTCTAGAAATTCCACATGTTGTTAATCTGTTTCTTTCCTTTCCATCCATACCTTCTACATTTCAATTCTTGCTTTTTCCATTTCTGAGCAGGAACAGTTTTCTTTCTTACTTCTCTGTCCATAATGAAGTGTGTTCCATAATGAAGCCTTCATTTATAAATTGATATTTTGGTGTTAAAATAGTAAGACATACGCAGGCTATGCACCCATAGTGCTATCACATATATTACCTACTATAATAAAGTTACTCTAAAATACTGAAGACTAATTTCATTAAGCATCTCCTGAAGCTGCTCTAAAATAGGGTTCTGGGGGGAGCAGTAAATGGCACCTAACATCATTTGCTAGGCACCAAGCATAGTTTAAATCCACTGAAATTATACTTCCACCAAGTTCAGTCTGTCTACGAGCTTCTGTCTAATGTCTCCTCTTCTAGTCACCCTCCTGCCTTCAGCAGGGGACAAATGTCAACAAAAGAAACAGCTTCTCAGAGCAGTTCACAGAGAATACCATTAATAGTGACCTCTCCCGTACTTGACCAGTATTCACTGGAGATACAAAATATGTGGAGAGAATATTGATGTGAAAAGTTTTCCTGTTTAGGATAGAATTTTGGCTAGAATAGCTCCCAAACTCTGTAAGAGAAGATCCTGTAATATTACCTGAAGTACTGAAAAAAGCTGGCTTTGATTTACTACCCAGACGGAAAGAAAAAAATTCATTAAAAATGTCATGCTGAGTAAATAACTGAAGTACTTCATATTTCTGTCATTCAATTTTATGTCATTTTTGGTATTGTCCCATTCTAACAAAATGCAGAATACCTCCTAACACAGACTGAAGTTTAGTATGTCTGTGTTTCCCAGCTGATAACCAAATTCCATACTGGTGTACTGGTAAGAGTCAGATATGGATGTGACAGGAAATTATTTAAATGTCCTTGAGAAGATCTTATTTTAGAAACAACTGATGCTTTGGAAGGAGCATGGAAGCAGGCTAGACCATAGTAAAAGGTTCTTGTTTTTTTTAAATCACTAAATATTCATATATTTAGACATGGTAAGCTGAGGTGTTTTAAGACAGCAGTATCTACTTTAAAATAATTTGCTGGATTCTGATGCCTGGATCCTACAAATTAATCCTGAAGTAGAATGCAAAAGCCATCTTTTAATGGAAAAATGCAAAACATTCATTTGCATTGCCTAATGGAGGACAGTATGAAGGACAAATGAAGCATGTGGAGTCTTATGTGTTGCTACATTTACAATTCAAAGAAACATTTACATTTTTTTCTTTCTTTTTCTTTTTTTTTTTTTTTTAAGGCACAGTTGGCTGTTCGCTTAACAACAAGGCACAGTTTCAGCCTTACTTATAATTTGTTAATATGTTGGATACAAGCTTTGTTCCACCACATTTCATATATTACATTGTTTTAGAGAGCATGGACATAATGTTTAATATTCTGTGACAAGTCTCAATGTTTCAGTAATATTTTCTAGAGATAAATACAAAATTAATTTTCAGTCCAGTTTTTATTACTAATCCAGAAATAATGAGGAGATATGTTGGCTAATCTGAGTAGCTCTGTTTCAGATTCAGATACTTTTGGAAAAGGAATAATTTTCCATTTTTAGCTGAATTGCATGTTCTCCAAACTGATTCTTTTCCATGGAAAACATTCATTGATTAGCACAGTGACTGAAAAACACACCTACGCATGGCTGTTCTCTGATGTTTTCTTTAGTGAATCAGAGCAAAACAGCATTTTAGGTCAAGCAAAACATTATGACATCAAAATCTCTCTGCAAAAAAAATTTACAGCAAATACTTTTCATTAGTTGAGATTATCAGCTATTTACTTTGGGTTTTATCCACAAAATCTCCATTAGTATTTGAAGAAACAAACTGGCTACTGCAAAATGCTGCCAAACACTACTTATTGCAGAAGCTGGTTTGAAATTAAAGGCAGGAAATGAGATAAAAACCCTTTGAAATATGCCAAGTGCTAACACAAGTTTTATTTGTTAAAGCTATACTTCAAACCCTCCTGTAAAGTGAAGAAAATGAAAAAAAAACCCAAAAACCAGCACAATTTTAAAATATATAACTTCCAAATATAATTGTGTTTTAATTTTTTTGACTAGCAATAACATAAGTTTTTCCATGAGAAATAGTCTAATAATAGTTATTTTGTTTAGACTTTTACTGGTCTTTTCAATAAAATAACAAATATCTTGTTAGAAAACAAAGTATTTTAATATTATAAAAAAATACATTTTAAAGAAAAATATGTTTGAAGAGGCAATAGTTGTTTCTTTTTCTAATTCAACTTCTCTACCCCAAAATTAAAAATGTATAATATACAAGCAATGTTATTTTCTGTCTTAAGAAATTCCCTGGTGTTTAAAAAACCCTAACTACAACTAATTGCTCAGGCTTTGTGCCATTGCTAGATATTGACTTCAGCATTTTTATAAATGTTTTGCTTGGAGCAAAATGACAGAAATCCCATCCTAATGATGTGCAAACTTGGTCAGACATAGAATTATAAGAACTCTGATAGAGCTGAGCTAGAAGTTCTATGAGGTTTTTTCCTGTCTATATTTCTGGGGACCTCCTGCTAAGAGGTGAGATGTTTTTCTGTCTCTAAGAAAAGTAAGTGAGGTCTCTGGAAGCTATCCCTTTTTGTAAATTAAATACTATTATGAAATAACTGGTCCATTAACACTGTAATTCTTACTTGCATTCAGTATTCAGTAAGTGCAGCAGTTATCTTGGAGATAATCCCCCTTGCACTGGATCTTTTATATCCAGTATTCAAAAATCACTTCAATGTATAACCTTTTCTATAGAATGACTTCACTGTGTTTTAGAAGCCTGGTATTCATAACTTCTGCACATTCCCCTGAAAACTGGAAAAATTGCGACATTTTTCACTCAAGAAAACCCCCATACCTATGGGAAGTGCCTTAGCAGTTTTTAACCACAATAAGCAAATAAAGGGAGGTGAAAGCAAAACCAAAACTCAAAAAACAGATGAACAGATAAAAAATTATACTTTCTGAAGGATTGGCTTTCACTTTTTCTGACTCTAAAAGTTATCTATATGTAGGCAAATAGCAGCATTATATCTCCTGTTATATTCTATTATGCACACACATGCACTGTGTATCTTAAATATAGGGTATATGTATTACTTTATTGTTGTAGAAAGCTGTATATCCATAATTAATGGGCACATGATTTGAAGTTTGACTATAATAATTTACAAGAAGATACTCCTCATATCATGCTAAGTAATACCAAGCCTAAATTTATCATATTTCTTGCAGAAAAGCAACATGTAGCAAGCAACATTAAAACTGATAAGCAGCAGAAAAACCACCCCAGTCTGATGTCACAAATAAAATCACAAAAAAAACCCTTGTGGTCCTTCGTTTTAGTAATTCCAGCTGATCTCAGTAAGGACCATGAACTACATTACAGAAAGACACTCCAGCCTATTTCCTGAGATAACAGTAGTGTAAACAACCAGACATATATACAGCCTTGGGAAAAAAAGTAAATGCCAACTTCCCACTGAATGCCTGGCAAGAGCTGCCAGTAACAATGTCGCTAAGCCTTTCAAAATATACAGCTATCAAAACATCTCCAAAACATCCTCAAAATACTGTAACCTTAAAGATTTTCACTGATGGATTACAAATCTAGAATTAGGCTTTCAATCTGCACTGGATAGAAGTAGAAGTTAAAATACTAACTGAATCAGGCTATTGGATGACAAATCCCAAACTTTGGCATCAGTTTTGAGAGGTGTGTGTTTATACACATTCATATTTTCATATTATATCAAAACTAAAAAAGAACTGTGTATTTGTGTCTGTTTCCAAAAGCCACCTTAAGCTGAGACATTATATTATGGTAGAATAATTATAATTTTTTCTTAAAAAGAATCTATCTTTCCCGGAGGATTTTCTCAGGTAGCAGGTATCTTGTTTCTCGAGAAAGATGATTCTTCAGACTGTCTTGTCAAATCCAGTCTTTTCATGAGTCAGAATAAAGACACTTTCATTACTTACAAGACTTATTGGTTCACTCTTGAAACTTTTAGAAGAGTGGAATAGTCTGAATTTGGGAAATACTGCCATATGGATTAAGAAATTACGTCTTTTTTCCCCAGAAATTATAAATATTATGTATTAATATAAAATAAACATTATTTTACTATATTGACACCATTAAAAATTAACTGTATTATGTTTAAAATATCACAACATACATTTAATCTGAAGGTCCTTAGTTTAAAATCACTACAGTCTTTAGTCTAAAAATAAGTTTTATGTGAAGTAATATTTTCAGGGATTAATTAGGTACAGAATTAAGATTATATACATTTTAATATGAAAGAATACCTGTCTGTCTGACTGAATGCACCACAGTCATCTTGGAATGCCTAACACATAGGAAATTATTCCTCATATCTAAATTTTCTGATAGATATGTCACAGAAGATTCATAATTTAAGGAAATGGGGATGCTGTCTTATATTAACAACTTTGGCTTTAGTGAAATGAGAGTTATGAGCAGCACATAATCCATGGCACTCCCCTTTAGCTTTTTCTTATGGTCTTCACATATTTTGTTGTCACATACTATTTACAAAGTAGTTCTAGCAGAATATTCAAGATTTATCAGTATAGTTAATGGTCAAATTTAGGCAATAATTTTAAGCACAGACATATAGAAAATATCTGGGATTTTGTTTTGTAAAAAAATATTGCTGTTTGTCTTTTAGGGAAATACTTTATAAAAAATTATGAGTACACCATTTCCACTGCACAGTCTAAGTTTCCACATTTAGTTTACATATTATTTATCACTCTGTGTAAATTAAGATATTATTCCAGTTTTAAAAGTTCTCTTTAGCAACAGATTACATACTCTGCTAAGATAGCTAAAAAGGAGTGTGTACTTGCTCCTGGTTTAAGATACCTTAGACTGGGTCATTATGTTATGCTAGCCATAACAGAATTATTCTAAATTTTGCTTAAAGAAAATCAGTTTTCCCAGGAGGATTTTCTTAGGTGGCAGGCATCACATTGTTTATCTAGAGAAAGCTAATTCTTCAGATCATTTTCCCAAATCCAGTCCTTTCATGGGTCATAAGGAGACAAACTGTCAAATTTTATAAATAAACTCCTGGATTAATTCTAGCTTCTGAATAAAAGCCAAAAGGCAATGTGCTCAGCCATTAATGTTTTGAGAGAAAAAAATTAGTAGATACAGGAAGTAATTAGAGTGTCTGATAAATTTCAATCTCTGCAAACATATCCTGCCTGTTCAGCTTGATATTTTCAAGAGTCAGGGATTAAAGATCTTGTCAGTCTTCAATAACAACAGCTTTCAGTCAAGTCACTTTTCTATGTGTATTAAATCTGTTCAGCAAATTTGTTTACTGAGCCTGTCATGTTTTATTTTATATGCATATAGATGTCATGTCAAGCATGGAGTGGACAACCCTTTGTAAATAACATAAGAGGGAGATGGTAAATCAACTCTAAATAGACTGAGATTTCTAAGCAGGCCACTGGATAATTATGTGGGATATGTATCACATAATTAATGTGAAGCTCACAGATTTGGCATGCTAATAGTCACAGTATCCAAAATACCCAGTTTGCTTTCAGGAAAGTAATAATTCAGATACATTTTGTCCAGATTCAGAATCTGATACCCATTAAATGTCCATTAATATTAACAAAATCTGTCAATTGACTGAACTGATTGTCTGTCAGGTTGCTAAGTTAAATTTTGCATCTACAGTAGTAAAAATCAAGTTTGAGGTACAATTTTACCCTATGAAAAATTCTATTTGTTTTGTTCACCACTGTATACATGACCTAAAATAGCAGACGCTGCTTGATTTCCTCCAAGAAAAATCTCCTTGGAGAGTAGAAAATGACAGGTATACTGAAAAGGAATCACTGAAATACTGTGTATTCTTACTGACATAACACAATGTTTGGGTTTGCAGCAGTAACAAAACATCTTGGAGTTCCCCCCACTACAGAATTTTTCTCAGCTGGGATGATGTAGTTAAGCAAGCCAGATAAAGTTTCTAAGAAACAGTGATTCTTTCTTAGAATAAGAAGAGTTCATATTTTCAGCACTAAAATTTAAGAGGATAATTTTCAGGAAGTTCCTTATCTACAAGTGATAATTTAGATTCTGTTTTCCCTTTTTTAAATTTGTGATTTGATTAAGTGAAATTTGCGTGGCTTTGGTATATTTGAGAGTAGAGTTTGACCTAGCTGGGCTTTTTTCTACATTGCTGAAATTTTGGCTAGTTTCTCATAAACAACAAGAAAAATCTAGAGGAGTAACAATATAGATAGGAACACTGAAAGTTTCATAAATCATGCAACTTCAGTCTGTATTTTAAATTTGTTACTTCAGATACTGTTTCTCTCTCAGATAAATTGTTCTCTTCCCACAAAGTTAAATTTAGAAATTATGGTAAGTACAATATACAATCATTATCTAAAACACACATACTATAATGAAATCTAGAAATCCAAGGAATTGGGCCATCAAATTAATGAAGATATTAAACATCTGTGTTAGCTATGCAAAGTTTATCAAGTAGTAGTCTCCAAATGCAAAATGGAAATAGATTCAGCAGAACACATACAGAAAAAATTTAAAACCTATGCTCCCAATAGGAAGGTAATGTATTTAGGCACTTTGTGAAAATGCAAATTATATGACTAGATAGGATGTAGGTACTTAAGTGATTCTGAGAATCTAGATATTGTTCTGTGGAAATAAATCATCAGGCTGAAGATATAGAAATTTTTAACTTAAAATACTAAAATCCCGGGGTATTTAAGTTAAATTAATGATAGTCTGTATACTGGTTTGGGGAATCTTGGTAAAATATTATGACATTTTTGGGCAGGACGAGAAGTATGTCAGAGTTTAAACAAAATTAGGCCATAATCTTTGGAAGTAAACTTAGACCTTGTTTTTCCCTTCATTCCTCCATCTCTTTTTACAGTTTATTAGTATACTGCATTCCTGATGTGTATTGAGCTGAAACAAATTTTAGTGCTAGAGCTTGCAGATCTTTTTCAACTCCAGAATGTTTCCTTTTCTCATGATGAAGAAATATCTCCTTACAGATCGATCAGAGGCCACTCTGTTTTCCATCACTACACTGGTTTAGCTGACTGCTCCCTTTTTGTGTGTGGAGCACATATTGCTTCTAGTGCCTGTTTTTCTTTTATCATAAATCCAGGTCCCCACAGAATAGGAAGATATTTGTTCCCATTACTTATGTTTTCAAGTAGGAACATGAAGTTCAAATTCTGAAATATGTTTGAAAAGAAAAGTCAGAGTTGTTGTTATTAGAAGGAATTCAAACTTCTTGTAACACTGACATGAAACATTGCACTCATTGTTATGAGAGAAGGTCAGTAGTTCAGATAGAATCTGTGCTACAGAGAGTTCCAAAACTTAATGAAAAGAGCACTGATAGTATGTTTTTAATGCACCTTTCCCTATGCTCCCTTATGTGTTATTCACGAAAGTGTGGTGGCCTTGCATCATAGAGACAATCAAGGCAGTGATTTATAGAACAGCCTTATCATAACATGTATTAAGGAGTGAAATGAAAATGTTGTCCAAGATTTCATAGTCACTCCTGTTTTTAGGAAGTGTGTATAACAGAGAGAGGCTATTAATGGAGGCATATTTACTTTTAATGGATGGGGTCCTAACAGGAGAGGATGGGCACTTACTGAAAAGCACTCAAGTGTTACAAACAAAATTATACCACTGGAATCCTAGTAACAAGAGAGTGTGCAATATCACTGCAATAATTGGATAATAAATGTGATTCGATCATATTACTAAATAATAAAATGAATTAATGATGTTTGGCCTTCTTCTTAGGAATATGAAATAACTGTTAAAGTCATAAGATAATTGCAATTCTTGGACCAACAGAGAACATTTAAATTTTTGTTCTCAAATGCTACATGAACTTTTAAATATCTACACCATGTGAAATATTTTGTCTTCTATTTGCCAGGGAATTATTTGGAGCAACAAGAGTAATTTATTATGCAGTGTGCTCCACACAGGCAATTGCTATAATGTTTTATTGATTTAAAGTATTCATCAAATGTGAACATTTAATTATGCCTGATATAAACATCTCTGTCATAAACACTGATGAGGTAAAGGAAAAGATTTCCTAAGCAGTCAAGCTAAACAACTCTTGTTTGCTTACCCAACATGACATCACAGCATACATCACAGACTACTCTCCTGTGCATGCGCAGTGATATGTTGCACTGCCAGTTTTCTGAGTACCAGCCTATCACCTCCCCTTGAGTAAAATGATTGCATTGATAAAATTTTTTGTCAAACAGTAAAAGACATTCTATTTGGTATCATGGTATAAAATAGTAATTATTTTTATGAGAGCTATAATTCATGTTACATCAACCAACATAAAAATGTGGGCATGTAGTTGAGGTGCAATAATTGGAAACATGACTAAGCTAATTTTAGTAGCAACTGAAAAGTCTTACTACATACTGCCAAGAACCAAACTGTTGGATAGCATAAGTTGTGACATGAATGTCTCTGTGTTCCAAGATTACTGTGACTATCAATAATAGCAAAAAGATAGCAGCATATGCTTTATGTTATGCCAGCAGCCAGTGTACACTCTTCTAAGAGCCTTAGTTTGCTGTTTTATTGCACATCCTAAAGCTGGAGTTGCTGGTGTTTCGTGTTTTGTTACCTGTGTGAAGCTAGCACAGGTGTATATCAGAGTCATGGCGTCCCATGTTAATAGAGATGCCTTAACAGGACTTTTACAGCACATTCACTGGATAGGGGACTATATGGGTTAGAATGGCAACACCAGAGACCACTCCATTAATAGCTGAGGCCATTTTCGCCCTGAAAGGATTTTTTCCAGATGTGGACTCATACCTGAAGGATGATATTAATTTCAGTCCCATAATTTACCCAAAAATTCAGATTAATTAAATCAGGTGCCAAGCTATTTCCAGCACTATACTGTTGCTTCTGATGTGCAAATTAATAACTCTGCAAGGCACTGCACATTCATACATGCAAAGTTTGGAAGACATCTCTCTCTTATCCTGTCAATAATTCAGGTGCCAGTTTAAAAGAGAGTCCAGAGCCCTGAAGTTAGGTGTGCCTGAGCTTCTCTCATTTAAAAGGGAATTTGTGCCTAGTGCTCAAAAACTCGGTGAGATTACACGTCTGAGACTGAATTTAAAACATGCTCACAAACTGCTTTTTCAACTGCTTGTTAACAAAAAATTGTCTTACCTGGAAATGAAATACATGTTTACTGGTATCTTTTCCCAACCCCTAAGCTATGGCTTGCTCAATTAAATTTGGTCATTTCTAAGTGTCACAAAGCCCTAATTTCTCATTGAGTATCTATCTTCAGTCACAGAAGCTTATACCTTCAGTGATTTTAGGCACCATAAAGATGAGACCCTGAGACTGAAATTTTGGGCTAAAATTGAAACAAAAGAAGTTTAAATACCCATCTAGGTCATCTGGGATCTTTCTCTACCTTTTCTATGAATCTAGCCCTTAAATAACATTTTTTCTTTTGGTAATTAATAAAACTCATTATGAGTTGGAAGCTACTGACCTCATTCTAATTATTTCTTTTACTGTTTAGCTTATTTATCTTTCACCAATTAGTCTTAAGTGCAGGAAAGAGTCAGAAGATTGAAAATCCATAAAATCATTCGTTTAGGCCATTTCAGTACCAATTGTAGATGTCAAAGCAATTTCTTTTGTTATAGGTAGGAAGGAATTTTTTCAGGTTAGAGTTTGCTTTCTATATTACTAACAATTTTCTCATATTCTAAAACAAGTACCAGAAATTTTCAGCTGAGGTATGAAATTTATTACAAATTTATGTGACATTAAATGACCCTTACTTAAAGATAATACATGACCAGGTTAACAGGCCTTTAGAAGGTTTCATTGGAGTTGCACATTTGCTTTCTGCTAACGCAGGACTCTGGCCAGCAGAGGTCACACTGAGTCAGTGGGATTTCATATTCCCACTTTTCTTAACATCTCTTCAGGTAAAGTTTCCAGGAGAAACCGAAATAATGCTTCCAACAAAAATGTCTCATGGCTGTGAAAATATTCCTAGCATGAACTGAGCACTTACTTCCACAGCTGCATGTTGCCAGTTACTAGTCTGCACTCTGACAGTAGTGTCTTGTGATTATGGTAAAGTCAATTTGTTAGGCTTTTCTTGACTCCATTATTAATTTCAATATTTTTTTCATAACTGTCCCTCCGCAAATGAGCACAGATTACCTCACTGGCAGGTACCAGTTCTACAGTTTGCAGAACACAAGTCCGTGGCAATGATCACTTTCTCAGAGCAGCACAACAGCAAGAGACGCAACTAGGAGTAGAACTTTGCCTCTTAAACCATAAATGAGCATGCAAATCACCAACCCACACAAATTTTCATCAGACTGCACAGCCTGGGTAGTTTGCCTCAAGTGCCAGAAGAAAGCAATAATCTAGGACTTCATAGGCATTAGAGGATGTTACTCATTTCAGAGCAATAGCAGAGAATGCCCTGGGGGAGGGATGGATTGATCACATGCATGATCTGTACCAAAACTGAAGCACTTATGCAAATTTTCTCACAGTGGAGCAAAGGCAGAGACAGTGGTATTGCAAGTTTCTCTTCACAGCTCTAGAGTAGCACTCAGGAACCAAGGCCAAAGAAAAGGTATTTGCTAGATTATTAATTCCAGGAGGCAGCTAGCAGGAGCTGTCAGAAACTAGGAGCAAACAAAAATGAGAACATGAGCTGATAAAAGAAAAGGAAAAAGAAACATTTGCAACCCCTCATGACTGGGGAACAGGGGAAAATCACCTAGGAGTATTTTGGACAGCAAAATAAGAAACAAATAAAGGGTGGAATGTAGCAGCAGAAGTGTCTCCTACTTTTTTAAAAAAATTAATTTGTAGACACTATACTTATTTGCCCAGTTGCATTTAAATATTGCTGCTTATATTGGGTACTGTACCATCTCTGAAGACTCAAAATATTATTTTGAACTCATGCAACAGTAAGCTTTACTGTGATTAACTTAGTTCACCAGGATGACCTGTGACTGCAAGGTGTGTTTACCACATCTTCAACCTCTTCTAATTCTCTTTGATAGAACTCATTATGTTTCCAAGAAAAGATAAAAACTACTTTTGAAACCAATTTATGGGGTTTTTAACTTTAAAAAAAAAATTATTTTTGGTAAGTCATTGCTTTCATGCCTTCCCTGTTGCCTAATAGTTAATATCATTTTTGCTCTCTTTGCTTGCACACCATATGTGGGCTACAGCATGTGTTAATTACTTCTCCTGGATTTTGACTAATATAAAAGACAAATATCTCAGAAAATGTCAGTTATGGTTGGAATTTATTATGGTATTAATTGGTTGGAACCCTTATCAATATCAAGGATTTCTCCTGAACATGAAGTCCCCCTTTTCTCTCATCTGTTGATCCTCAAAGCACTATTCATGTCTTGTATCTAAGACCTTCAATCAAGTTTATTTATAGAAGCTTCATTTAGGAACTATTACCTTCAACTGGTATGGACCATCCTATAAAATATTTATACTTACTATAAAGTCTATATACTGTATACTTCAAACTATATAGTATACTCTGTATACTTTATGTCACATACACATTATGCTATTAATAATCTTTTATACATATGTATCTGTAGTGTTAATGGTATACACAATATGTCAGTGAAAAAAGGGCTTGTTGGTATTAGCAATGTAGAAATGCATGTGAATCATCTTGCATGCAAAAGGCTTCCACTGAGTTCTGTGGTCCACAGAATCCAGCTTTATGGAGTTAGGCTACTTCAGCAAATAAATAGCTTTCTCCAATATAGAATTTTTCCTCTAAGTAACTGATAAGTTCAGAACATAACACCAAGGGATGAAATTTTATATTCTGGTATTTTTATACTATAGGACATACCTTCTTATTACATTAAAAGAAAGTACACAAACTTACATTTAAAGAAAATAAGTCTGTAAATGGATAACACAACCAATTCAACAAATAACAGTCCAGTACAAATTTTTTCATGTTTGGTGTACAGCCAAAATATGCTGAAATATGTACATTATTTTTGGCAAGACTTGAATTCAGCTTGGAGCATGCTACTGGTTGCTTACTTTTCTCTTACCACAGTTCACATAACTGCTGCATGCACTGAGTATAGTAGATAACATAATGAACTGTAAACTGCATTTCTTGCTTGTACCCCTGCTAGAGGCAAAAAAAAGCATCTGAAAGCACTTGGAATGTGTGAGGTTTAAACTTCTTAGTCATTTTTGTGCAGTGCTGGCCTTTGTGGTATTCTGGGACATGTTAGGATTCAATTAGCAGGAGTCTGCTTTGTTTTCATTTTTAGTGTAATGCAGAAGCATGACATTATCTAAATAAAACTTTAGTATAAAAATAACCTCTTTCATAGTCAAATGATATGAACATTGGAGACCAGTAAACAAAAGGAAAAAAGGAAAGAAAGGAAAGGATACTGAACATAGAGAACAACTTCAGGAAACTCACTTCTATAGTATGGAAGCATTTTTGTTGCTATTGGGGGTATTAGATCACTACTGAAATGTTTGTTCTTTTCCTGCAAATAGTAAAATTATTTTAACTACAGAAAATACACATTATTTCTACAGATGGCATTGTACATCAGAGTGCTGTTCAGACTGGGACTGAAAAATATTTCTGAAACAAAAAAAATAGATTTTTACTGGAGATGACTTCTAACTATATGGAAACTAATTATCTTTAAGTGCTCTTTTAGATTTCGTTTTCAAAAATCAGAGATTTATTTGTAGCCTGAAACTTCATTTGAGTAGCAAGTTCTTAGATAGATTTTTAAATTTCTCTAAACTTCTTTTCCATGTTTCATTTTCTTCTGAGATTCGATATGATCTTTAGCAGAAGAAATTATGACGCATTTGAGGGTAACCTCTAAAGTGTTTTTAAAGAGGTACCAATATACCTTTGTATCATTTTGACCTACCACAGTTTTTAGTAACATTAGTTGGCAATGATTCTAAAGCAATCAGGTATACATAAAAGGGCAGAAGGACAGGCTTCTCTGGCACTTCCAGTAGATTACATAGCTGTAACGACATTCCATTAAAGATTACTGATAATATGTAAGAGACACTTAAAAATCCCTGCTTTGGTTAGCAAGAGAATTAAAGATGTTTGCTTACAAGCAAATTCAATTAATTCAGAATATATTTTCAGTGTGGACTAAACCCAGCTCTTTCTACTATGATAGATGTGCCTAGTGGTCAGCTATCTTTATTTATAAAAACACCCATTTCCCAACAGTTACCACACTGTGGGGTGTAAGATAATGGCCTTTTACCCTTTCATTATTTCAAATACCACTGTGTACTGACTTGGTAAATGCAGACTCTGTGTTCAGCTGAGCTGTCCAAATATTTAACTGATAAAAAAATCATCTGTTTTCTTAGTTTCGTGGAGACTCTTAGTGGTATTTATGTGGTACTAATAAATGAGTACCTAGGAAATTTCTCCAAGAGTTTTGTGTTTGCAAAACCTGCCATTTTCAAAATTGGAAGAAAAATTACAAACTGTAGAGCATAGTTGCGAGCATCTGTAAATGAACAACAAAACGTGTGTTAATGTTGGGTCACTGATAACTTCTTGGCTAACCTGTGAGATGAGATGCAGACTTCAGAAGTCATTTCATCTACCCAAACTTTATGCATGCTGGGAGTATTCAACATCTATTTTATAAACATTTTTAAAATAGTATTCTTCCAAAAGGCTACTCACATGTATGTGCTTTGTGCAATATTGGTAATATTTTTGAAATATCATAATAATGGAATTTAAATGTCAATATAAGAAGTATACGAAATCACTTTGTTTATTTCTGGATGTATTATACACAATTTATAAGAAATATATTTTTCTTGAAATACAACTTTTCTAGCAGTTTCTCTAAAACTAGTGAAATTGGGAAAATACATACGCAAAATATAAAACATTATTCAAAAGTCCAACTTTAAATACAATATGAAATTTTTTAAATTAGAAAAGGTAAAATATTACTTTTCAGAACCACAACCACACTGACTCATGTCTGTTGTAGCTCCTCATTAGGAATGTTGGTCTTGTGGTTGTGGCAGGGAATTGTGACTCAGCAGATACACATTCAGTCTCTGGTTCTACTAGTTTTCCTGTGTAATATCTAGAATGGAATTTAAGGCTAAATTAACAAAACCAGGCAAACACAAACACACTTGATGCTACACTGCTGAGCAGCTTTGTGCTTAACTCATTTCATTACCCCCAGTTTCTACACAGTGCACAGGAAATGTTCAGTCACACTGAGCAGAGAGGCACTTCTTGCTGGCAAACAATCCTGAAAACAGAAATGTGGTTTAATTTAAACCCTTATCCTATATTTAGATGTTTTTCTCATTATTGCAGAGAGATGCCTCCTTCCACTCCAACTCTACAATCTAAATTTTACTCTTCAGATAGCTGCTTGTAATCCTTGCTTTCCAAACCTGTGTAGAAGTGGTGACAGTGATGCCCTCTGACTTTTGCTTTTATACAGTGCCTTACTGGTTAAAGCATTTTCTTAAGATAACAAAGACCCCAGTTCAATACACTCTTTTGGCTGAGAAAATTAAAACAAAGTTCCTTTAGCCTTTCATCTGTCTCCTGATGACCAACATAAAGCTCATGAAAAGATAAGTACAGTTTCTACCCCACATGTACATAACCAGTGTTAGGTTATGGGGTGGGGTGGGAAGAAGAAAGTTAACTAAATCAGAGAGAATGTCACTAAGGCAAGCAGACCTTCTAGCCTAGTGGTGAAGATTATTCGCTAAAGGCAGCAAGATAATACAAACCTCTCTACTAAGGCTTGCTGTTCTGTTGTCTGTGGAAGAGACTTCTTTCCTTATTTCCATTTAACAGAGCACTTTTGACAAGAATGTCTACTGCCCATAATGGGAGTGCAGAGGCTACAGCAGTGCACAGTACAAGCTACTGGATTTATCACAGTTTTATAGTGACATGTGTCCCTACATAATATGGGTAGAAATCACAGATAGAAACTGTATTTACATTGCATCTTGAAAATAATTGAGAAACATGATTCTTGATAGATTCAAACTGTCTCTTTAGGCTCTAGTGACAATGCTTTATCAAATTGTTATGGATCTCCTAAGTTTATTCTACAAAATATACAGTGAGCTCATCAATGAGAAGCTTAAGGTTAGAAAGAAAGAAAATTGTTCTGACAGCAGTCTTAAATTAAAAGATAACATCATCACCTGCTTACTCTAAAAATCTTTCTAACTTGGAAACATTTGGTACTTTATATTAGATGTTTCTTAAAGGCTTGCAAAATATTTTTTAAATCACAGTATTTTGACTCGTGCTGTCTTTAGCATGGAGCGGTATTTATATTGCTGTGGTTTTTGTCTTCTTTCTCTACTAATATTGTTCAATAAATGCTCACTTAGTTTGTGTTGATAACTAATAGTCTCCAGCCGAGCATTGCTTTGTTGTTGGCACCAGTAGATTAATCTGACAGATAAAGAGTGCTATCAATACTTCATTCACAGCATGGGCACGGTCTTAAGTGCACATACAAAAAAAATTGATGACTCTTTATTGTCTCTGAATTCTTCCATGAGAGCCTCAGTTTCAAAAGGTAGATTTGAGTAATGAAGGACACTGCAAAGAACTGAACTATATCTGTTTCATAAAACTGAAAATTTCCTATAGCCATCTGGGTGTTCTTTCCTGAGGGACAGTTTTTCTGACATTCTGCATTAAGCTGTTTGCCACACTTCTTTCATTATGTCTTAGTCAAATAACTGAATATCCTTAGACACCACAGGAGTCAGTGGGAATGGGGATTGTGTTCTTACAACTCACATAATATAAGATTCTTTTAAAACAGAGCTTATTGTTTTCATTGTTTATTACATCCAACTTAAGTGCAAATTGAAATGCAAAATAGAAGAATGTATATAATGAATTTATTTATTTTGAAACTTCCAAAGATTGTTATTGTTTTAGGGAAGAGGTGGCTGCAACACTGAGTTTATTGAATCTCTGTGTTTTACTTCTCTATGTTTTTTACATAATGTCTTATATAAACTCCACCTTTACTAAATTTACCTATGCTTTACTAAATTTACCTATGCTTATGGTTATATGTTTCCTTCTTTGCTGAAAATCAAGTGGGTTTTTTTCCAGACAGTTAATTGTAGATTTTTATCTCTCCTCAGCATTATCTCACACATGTATCTTTTTTAAAAAAACAAACCACCTTTGTCATGAGAGCTGTGCTCTATGTAACAGTGATAAGCTTCTTGTTGTTTAACACATGATCTGTTAATGAAGATGTACAGGTCTATAAATGACAGACAGAAAGGATCTGCAACTTTATTTAACTATTGAAGACACAGGAAAGCATTATAATCTTATCTAGTACTGTGCAGCTGTTACTGTATTAAAAGTTTCCTTGCTACCCAGATCATTCAATCTGTTCTTATCTTGTTTGGGATGCTTCAGGTACACAGTTTATAATTTGGAGGGGGAAAAAGGGCATTTTTATTACCACTTCTTTCTATATGTCTGTCAAAGTAAGAATGCCACAAAGACATGGATATGTTTTCTACTGTTGCAAACAAACCCTGCAAGGTTTAAAGATTCAAGAGAGCTCTCTTTTGCCCAGCTAAATACGGTTCCCATCTAGTCTATGGCTTATAAGATTACAGCAAACTACAAAGAATGTATTTCTCCTTAAAAATCTACTACTAAATTAATACTTTTATAATTTTATATCAGCACTTTAAGTATCACGAAAACCTAAAACCCAAAAATTACCATGTACTTTGTTGACGCTTTATAGCATTTATCATTTTCTCATGCAGTTGCTTTGCATTGCATTTGAAAACTGAACACCAAAATGTTCTTGTAAAGCTTGAAGGTTAATGGCATTAGTCTGCCCCTTGACTATAGGAAGCTGTCTATCTAATTTAAACTGACAGATGTGCTTTTACAGCTGGAGCAATACAGAGATCTTTGAGTTTTGGCCTTCTGGGAGAAAGTAGTGGGTAAAATAGCAAGAAATGCCACTGAGCAATTTTTTCAGAAAAGATTGATCAGGGTTTGGAATGTGTCCTGTCCTGAGAAGCCCCAAGAATTCACAGGAGTCTCTCTAAAACAACCTTTTTTGTTGACTGAAAAGTCAATTATACCAAAAAGTGTAGGGGAACCTTATTATTTTTGTAGCATATTAATTCATCCAAACAATATTTCTTAGTTTGATGGCTTTAGTGCATTTGACAAACCCACTAAATAATTTCCTCCATATATAATATTTTTAAAGATTTTTTTTCTTAATTTAGAATGATTAAATATAGGGGCAAAATTTTATTTTATGAAATTTTTATGTTAATAGAAGAGTAAATTGTATGCAAGTTTTGATGGGCAGAATTTGAAGTCTCAAAAAATGTCAAAGCATGCATTTTTCTGCCCAAGTTTGTTTCCATGAAAGAGCTAAGTTATTTCTGCAAGGCTTTCTAATTTGTGTTTCATCTAAGAATCCTGAGATAACTTCTATCTGATTATGGCTTAAATGAATTAAGAAAATGATCCTTTAAAAACCACTTTTAAGAAGTAACTTCATACATTTGTGAAATAAATTATACATGCGTTGCATTGCAACAGAAATGGTCCTGGTGACCCAGAAAATCTATTTCAGTCCTATCATATCCTAAATATGCACAAAACTGGCTCTGGGTTCAGAATTATTCTTACAATAATGGCTAAAATGTTGTACATTTTATCTTCTTTAAAATAATTTCAAGTGTAGATTTCTTGCCTAACTAGAACTATTCTGAGACAACTAATAATTACAACATACTTGGAACTTAATGTATTTGAGAGTCATTTCCTCATTCTCTGTAGAAAGTGAAGAAAGTGGTACAAAAAGTGCTACTGTTGATCTCTAAGGGCTAGCACTGAATTCCCCTGAGATAATACATAGATAGCATCTAAAAGTTTGTTTGGAGTAGAATTGCACTGAGGTCACTGTTCAAGACAACAAACTGTCTGCTGCATTCTCTGACCCTGAAAGGTTAGAGTTTAGGAATTTCCTGGAGAGATTCTGTTTGGTCTAACATTTTTATGAAAGTATCAAGGGGATAGTTAAGAGCAATAGTGAGGTTATTTTCCCCAGAGCTGTAAAACTCTTTTATCTAGCCAAAAATACTTTCAGAGAGATGCCTGTTAAGTCGGTGTGAATGCAGAGAAGAAATCAGAAAAAGGAAACTGTTTTTTGCAGGATTCTAAGAACACAGCATTTTTTTAAAAATAGTTTTTTATTTAAGTAAATTTATTAAGTACATTTACTTAAGTAGCATAGCAATCTTTTATGTTTATGTTTTGTAACACATGGAAAAAAAGTTCTTTAACACTTACTCATTTTTTAAACATATTTTCATGTACAAAGTTCTTTTAAAATGGGAAGAAAACAGATACATTTTTTCATTGATGTAATGAATTTACTAATGATGTGTCCTGAAAAAACAGCTGGACACAGCTGACTGGACCCTTGAAGATATGACTATATTCATGATAACTAAGGGGAAGTCAGAGGCAAGTTAACTTTGTTATAATTGCATTTGTTCGGTTTACTTCTGCTTGATTTGTAGAATATTTCAATTCTAAACATTCACTGCACATCATGCCATGGTGATATAAAAACAGTAAAGAAAGGAAATTAGTGTAACTTTGTACAGTCCATAACACTGGTAGTTTTACAGCAGAAAACTGATTGTTTCTTTCAAGAGCATCCAAAAAGACAAATTTTTTGTGAACTCAGCATGTGTTCATCATCAGTGTCTAATTTAGGGTGTCTGTAATAGCTCATTAGTACATCTCCCGGCAGAATGTCAGTGCAAATACCAACAAGTTGAGGCAGACAAGTCCTCTGAAACAGGACCATGCTGGAGTCAAATACTGACATGGTGGATAACAGTTGATAGTGTCACTGCTGGTAGCACCCTATAGTCAACACTCTGGAGATCAACTCAAGCAGAGTTTCACATGGACACACCACAGGTGAGCTGGTGGTAAACAGGGACACAGCGTGGATGTTCAAAGAACAAGGTAGCTGTAGATCCTTCGATAGGGACAGCTATTCATGAGCATCCCAATAATAAAAAGTTGGAATTGGTGCTAAAACCGTGTTGTCTATTATATTGACTGTGACTGTTAGTCACCAGTCACCTAACCTGTCCCATTTTTACATCCTTCATCTCAATTTCACTGAGGCACCTACAGCTTGAGTTATGTTTTTGTTTAGCACTCACTTGTTGATTAACTTGCAGCATTGTCTTATTTTCTTTGATAACTTATTCCTTACTGCTAAGGGTCTGTTCAAGTTTCAACCATATGCAACTCTGTTCTTGTTCACAAGTGTGTTTCCTTGTTACCCTCATTCCATCAGCCAGTTTTTCTTTTTCCATCCCTTTCTCCCACGCTTCACTTTTTGCTTAGTGCCTTACCGAAGGCTGTTCTTAGAAGTGGAATATTTTCTTCAACCTTACTGTTTCATATGAATTTTCACATTTTTCCCTCACTTCTGAGTCCTGTAAATACAATTAACAGTAATAGGATTATCCTCCATATATGTTTAACACTGAATATTAATAGGATTTCACTTCATATAAGTTTATTATTACTTCATTGCTTTCTCCTGGGGGTTTAGTAGGTGGTCACTTTCAATAAAATTTTCTTTGGAGGTAGAGAACTGTTTTATTTTTCAGTATCTTGAAGATGTCTATAAGATATTTGAGACAGACACTATGTCTGCTCTCTGTGTTATCAAGCAAATCATGATAACCTCTGTCTTAGAGCCATGAAAAGGACAGTCCAGATTTCGTACAACATATCAGAAGGAACATTTTGCTAGTTGAATCCAATTTTGGTTATCAGAACTAGAACCAAAACAAATGGACTTTGTCCATCAGGATTCTTTTCATTCCCTGCAAGTGAAGGATGATTGGATCAAACATATCTGAATGATACAACCCAAAGGAGTCAATTCAGTTTAACTCAATACCAAAGATCTAAGTTGCATGTTACACAAAGAGAACCACAAAGCTTGAGCAGTAGATTATTTTATGTGTCTATTTATTCCAAATAATAAACTCATATCTTACTATCTTGCTATAAATGTAACACATACTGTTGCTATTTCTCAGCTTATGTTAATGGAATAATACACCTTTGAACTGATGAGTTGTGAGATGCTTATATAACTTCTAATAATGTGCTATTTACTGCCAAAGGCTAATAGTAAAATTTGGCACTTTGTGCACAATTCAGATCGTTATATACAATAAGTGAAGGTATGGATTCTGTATTTGCACACAACTGATGGATTACTTAGTTTTATAGAACTTTTGTAGAAACTTTTTTTGTATAAACCTGTTTGTAGAAACAGTATATATTCTGACAAGGAGCTCACTGACTCAGAAAAGAATTCAGAATTTGTAAAAATAAGATCTGATACTGGATTTTCAAAGACAAATAATATTCAGTTTATTTGAAATGCTGCTATAGCAATTCATATGATCTAAAAAAATAGCTACTTGTACTTTGGAATCATTTTTTGTGGTATTTTTTTGTCTCACCATTTAGTATCTACCAGCAAGAAGAATATTTATGTTAGCCACTTGTATCACTGAGTTCGCTAGAGCAGAGTTAGGTGAAGACTTCTAGTTTGCAGAAAGAGAAAATACAATAACTCCCTAAGCGTTCACTGGTAGGGTTTGGGAAGAGGAAGATGGTTACTAAGAGGAAGATGAAGGTAACCCTTAAAACTAGTAACAGGGAGGGTGAGAATTAGGACACCCTTATTACTAAGGAGTGCTCATGAATATTTCTTCTATCCTCAGTGCCTTTTGAGAGCTAGATGAGGTGTTATCATCTGCTAGCAACTGCTCAATGAAATCAGACATTTTATGCAACTGTGATTAAGAATGGAGGTAATTGCCACTTGTGTACCAAACCAAATTTGGTAAGAAGGGAATCGTGGCCTGTTACAGAGTTCTCAGAGGAACTGATGAGTTTGAATAATTGAATCATCAATTCTGAATTTATTAAACTAAAAAAAAGAAATCATGTTCGTTGTAGTCTCACCATATTGCTTTTCTGGCTGTAATTGAGATTCCATTGTGCCATTAAAACAATAGCAACACACTCAATTTTGGTTTTTGGCTGCTTCATCTAAGATGTCATGACTCATAAAACACATTTTTAAAGATACCTTACCTAACAGGAGGCATAACAACTAACTGGGAAATTTCAGGTTTTCCTATTGACCTTGCACTTGAATAGCTACCTTTATCCTCAGAGGGTTTAGTGGCTCTTAAACTTAATAGCAGCAAAGTGCTTTAGAACAGGATGAAAAGAATCCATCACCAGTTGAAACTGCATGGTAGAAAAAAACAGTTAAGTGCTATTATTTCATAACTACACCAATTCCAACAATTCAGGGAGGCATTCTGTAAAGTATGTGGAACAGAAAAGGAAATTTTTTACTCCTAAAATATGCAAGAGGAAGTATAAATTTTAGTTGCAGTCATCTGTACATGTTTTGCAACTGAGGTTTTGTCACTGATCCTTGCTTAGGTGACTTTTTATTCTAAATGAAGTAAAAACAATCTGCTAAATTCAAAATCATCAGCCTCAAAGATATAAATGACAATTTAAAAAATTCCCTTGCAAAAAAATAATATAAGATCATAAATCAAAAATAGATATGAATATCTTTCCCACACTGCATATCCAATCAGAATGAGCTCTAGATTTTCCTTTAGGATTATACGTACATTCTTTCTGAAAAAAGAAAAAAAGAAGTTCCTTTTAGAACTGAAATTTAACCTCAAGAAGTACACACAGAGATGAAAAGTCTTCACTTTTCTGGTGCTGCTTAATAGCCATTTAATGGGCAATAAAGCTTGGTCCCTAAATGTGTTGTACTCTGTAGTTTGTCCTTGAACTCTCAAGTAATACGTTGGCCTCCAGCTGTTGGCAGTGCACCACACTAACATTAGTAAGAGGTATCATTAGTGTTAGTAAATGTGAAAAGAAGAGTATTTAAGTTACCATGATCTGGAACATAAATAAACTGTTACTTCACATCCTCTTTTCAACTACTCTCTATGGCAGTATTTACATCTTCCTGCTGGGATATATTATGGCATGCACTACAGTCCAAATTAGACATGTGTTCAGGGAGTGTCATGGTTCTCATCCAAATCAGAAGTCTGTGAAGAATAAAAACCAGGTCATGAGGAAAAAAAAAGGTCAATATTCTTGGATTTTTCTTCAAACACTGTGGCTGCGGTAACTTGTAGGCATCCCTGTTCCTAAATTCTCTAATCTTTTTGTTCCTTTTTTGCTTGGATACTTTTAGAAATAGCAATTCTACAGCATTTTAATTTTTGTTGAGGAAAAAATAATTCTAATTTATAAAAATTGCAATATTATTTACACTAAACAATTTTATTTGCAGCAAAATGTAACTTTTTACCTAGCATGAATTAAGAGATACTTTTATTCTCTTCATTATTTTATTAATCATACTACTTGTTATCTCTTTTTTATTTTTTTTTTTAATTTGACAATATGGGCTTAATGTAGCAAGAGGGAAGAAAGGCTTTACTTTAGAACACTCCCCAGTCCCAAGAAACAGTCCTGCACTCTGTATCTTTGTCTCCTTTGAGCTATGGTTGTTAAGTGAAAGTTATGATACGCTGCCTGATTTCACCCTTCCCACCAATATGGCATGACTCTGGAAACTTGGGAATGAAAGAGGACATGAATAAAAAGCCTTGCATTCCAGAGCAAGGGAGTATACTTAAGAAGGGGGGGAGCAGTAGGGAGAGGGGAACTAGGGCTTTGTCTTGCAAAGCATAACAGCATGTTTATAATAGAGGAAACACATACCCTTTAAAAACTGACTTGATTGGAAGAAAATTACTTTTAGTCAGCCACTGAAATCCCTAAGCACATGCTGGTTTGTTTAATGGGAACCGATTTTGAAAGCATTTATGGAATGTATAGAGGGATCCTGTCTGCAAACATATACAAGGAAGGCATACCAGCTGCAGCTATTCCCTTCATCCTCACTGACATTAGCAATTTAAGATTTAGCCAAGCACAAAACACCCATGACCTTCTGAGCCATGAAGTCCCAAAGAAAGCAGTCGACCTCCGCAGTTAGGCAAGCCATCATGAAAAACATCACTGCACCACAGAAGACCTAAAATAAATCTGCAACAATATTGAGAACTGTGGGACACTCGAGTGAGAAAAGTCATAAATCTGTGTTCTCTCCTGTCTGTTGCAATACTCTATTCTCAGGATCTTTGTCCCTGTAAAGCTAGCCAGAGAACAAGACTGAAGAGGACTATAACTCAGCATGTTTAGTTCCTATTGTTTTCCCTGACAGCAATTTTTCTAGCTTTAAAAGTCATCGAAAAGCAAATGTTGAATTATGCTTCTACCTGGTTTCTGCCTGAAAAAATAATCCATGGTTTATGGAGAAATCTTGGTGCTGTATCAATCTGCGTACTTCCTGATGTAAAAACTAGATAGTTCCTGACATGGCTGATCACAAGCTTGGAGAAGTAGTGCCATTGCCATTCCCGTTCTCTAGGATGCCCATTTTTAAGAAGTACCTGTTCATTATAGAAAAATGTATTTGTCTGGTTAAAGTTGTTTGGTTTCTTTCCAAAGTTAGTGTTGAATAGCTCAAAATATACATACAGGAGGGACTTTTATTACTCAATTAAAGCTCCTTTTTAATAGTTATCTTTGTTGTTGTTAGTCAGAACCTTTTCAGTGACCTAGTTTACAGCATGACTCTCCAAGCAGGAGCATCAACATCATCATTTAATGAGGGTAGAAGTGAAAAGAGCAAGGGGAAAAATGAACTGGTGAAGACAAAATGGATGTGGGAAATTCCTAAGTTAAATCAGTAATTTACAGTTCTAAAACCTACTCTAAACACATTAGTGTGGGACATTTTATTACAACTTGCTTAGTTATTTTCTCAGATAGGAAGCCTGTCAACAGCAGAAATTGAGAAAAACTCCCAAAGCAGATTTTTGCCTTTTACTTTTGAAAGAGAAAGCACTGTCTAGGGAGTAAGCATTCCTACAGGCTTCTAGGGCCCTGATAAATTACTTTCTCCCACAGATATCCCAGGAAATATACCAACATGCCAAAATGTTCACTTAAGGTGTAAGGTACTCACCCATTCCAATTACAATAAATAGCATTATTTTATAATAATGAATAAAAGAATAAAAGCATTGGGTTAAAAAGCCCGATCTTTGGAATAATGGAGTTATTGTTCACAACAGAGAAAAGAAAAATATCCACCTAAACACCTGAATTAAAAATTCTAGGCAAAGACTGACTCGTTGAAATAGAAAAAAATTATTCTTTGCAGATATAGACTCATGGTTGAAAACAATTTTATGATACTTAAAGCTCTACAAAAATTCTAGGCTACATCCATCCCCATAATAAAAAGAAATTTTCTACTTTAAAAACAACAACAAAAAAAGGGATGGGAAGCTGCCCAAATGGTTCTTGTGAGCCCTTATCATATTTTTTTTCTCCTTCCATAGGGGAAGTAGAAGGAATGATGATTAATGTTGCCAGCATTCTTGGCAGAATTGTAACATATATTTAGCCACTGAGTTCACAGTTCTAAATAATAACAAATATGCTTCATTAGTGATGTACACAGCATTATAAGACCTTTGCATACATTATGAAAGTTCACAAAATGCCCTAGGCACTCTGAAGATGGGTCATTTGGGAGTGATTTTTCACTCTTATTTTAACAAGAAGTGTTCTTAATTAATACATAATGAGAAACTATTTATCAGCATTATAAAATGTATTTTTAATTGATTGAAAGCTACAGTTTTAAGTAAATTCTTTTAGTGTGATTACATTCAAATCCCTTACACTATATTACATGCGTATTTATTTCCCTATCTTTCAAAGAAGTGACTGAGAAAAAAGGATTTCTAGCCTTTTGCTATTGGCTATTTTTAGTATTAAATATTTAAGCATTTCACAGCTTCATAGCCTGAGAAAATTGTATTTGAGATGGAGAATGGGAAAGCAAAAAACCGGTCATTAATGCCCCCTCCTATCACCTCTCTGGTAGACAGTCATGTTCTATGTTGATAACATCTAATACAAAGGTTTCTTCAGGCTCCTAGTCATTCTCCTGGGCTATGAGTAACTATGTGCTGGGATTTTATTGTTTTCAATTTGAATGAGCGAGAGTTTCTCTTAGCTAAGCAGCAGATCAGTCAGGTTTTGTTTTGTACCCTCATTCTACAACGAAAATGATACCTAGTCTCTAATATGTTGCTAATAAGAAAAGCAATTTATTGTGGTTGGCATATTGGAACAGTAATTTCCCTTGGCAAGCCTCTTTGACGGAATGAAAAGCAATCTTACTATAGATATTGCTTCTGAAATGCTTTCAGATGATCCCTCAGTCACGTGCTTAGGTCAATCTAAAGCTAAGGTTTTGTAAGTGCAGTCAAAGCCCATCTCCAAGGAGGATCAGCAGAGATTACAGTTGTCTAACTCACAGCACACAAAATAATAAAATGCTCTGTTGAATAGTTTTGGTCTGATAGCCAACATTCATTGAGTAGAAACTTTCACTGAATCTTCCACAATTATCTTTCTAATCATCTTTTGTCCCTGAAAGATAAGCTTCTCCAGATCACATAAGTGAACAACATGTGGTACAGGAAGAAACAAACCTATATAGAAAAATCTCTGAATGCAAAAATAAATGAGCAAAAAGCTGAAACTTTTAGGGAGTATGGGGAATATTCCTGCCTTTATTTTTCATGGTATCTGACTAAGCTGAATAACCTAAGGTGTTTATACAACTTACTGAAAGATGTTAGAGTAGGGCAATATGGAATCAATGGACCTTAGAAACTCACCAGGCTCAACCACTGTCCAAATACAGTCAGCTAATCCTATATAATTCCTGAGAGGTGCTGGTGTGGCTTCAGACATCTCCAGACAGATACATCATATATCTTCACATTCCAACCTGTTTCAGCCCTTAATTATAACCTACCATTGAATTCTTCTAATGACAAATGAAAATCTCTAGTTTCCTCCTTGTTTTCTGCCTATATAGAGAATATATTACTCCCTTCCTCTTTTATATATCTGAATACTGTTTCCATGCCCACCATTGCTTTTCTCCTCTTCAGCCTGAACAATCACGTCATTGCAGTTTTTTCTTTCAAGTCATGTTTCCAAAGTATCTGATAGACTCCTGCTGCCGCAAGTTACGTACAGAAAGCTGCATTGTACATTACTCCCCATATAAACAAAATAGGCAAGCCATCACATTTTCAAACAGCTACCACAAGAAGAAGAAAATAAGGAAGAGTTTAAGCTTTTTATAGATGAAGTTACCACACTGCCCTTATAAAATGCTAATTCTGTTATGTCGGGGGAGGGCAGGGAAAATGGTCAAAAGTACCAATTTTTACATTAATTAATTAAATAATTTTTACATTAAAATCTTGCCCATTGCATGAATTCATTAGGAATTGCATGTGCTGATGAGATAGAAGACAGGAAACATTTCTAATGAGGTTCTAAAGAAAGCTGAAGGATTCTGAGTGCCCCCAGGAAAGCTGATTTTGACCTATGACAGAGGCTGCACAATTTTATTACCCTTTGAATTATAGATTGGCTTAGAAGAGCATAAAGAGCAGATACACTTGCTTTAAAGAAACATGAAAAATATTTCTGTTGTATGGGCATAGAAACATTTATCAAGCAATGGACAACTTTTTTGACTGACTGAGAATTAAGAAGAGAGATGTACTGGAGAGTTGTGTTGTCAAATGTTTTTCACCACTTGACATGTCAGCAACAGGATTTGGGCAGGTGCTATGAGAAAAACAAAGTATGTGTTTATGCACATTCAACACCCCTCAGGAGGCACTCTTGCCTCACACTGTCACACTGGTTGCTTTCAGCACGTACTGTGCTTCACAGGGATAAAAATAGCATAGATACATGATTTTGCAGAACACAGTAGTGTTTAATAGAGAAAGCTGAATAGTTTTGGGAAGAGCTATGATACATGGGCTGATGCTGAGAAAAGGGGAGGAGATAAATGTTGATTCTCTACAACTGAGAGAGCTCTTTTCCTAGGTGTGCCAATACAGGAGGTAAATTACTGTATGGTGTATGCTATTTCCAGTATGTCTGCTTCAACAAACAAGAAATAGAATAAAAAATATTTAAACACCCATAGAGAAACTGCTTTTTAGGTGCCCAGCAGTAGTCAAAGCTGCGTTTCTGAGATTTCATAGTAAGATAGTTGAGAGTTTTTCTACAGATCTCAAGGAAAATTTGCTTTTTATCTAACTGATATTTAGATAAAATTCATGCTTCTCAAAAGGAATTAGCAAATATTTATGTGAGTTAGGATTCTTCCTTTTGTTTCTTATTTTGTCGGGTTTTGGTTTTGTTGTTTTGGGGTTTTGTTTTTTTTTTGTCGGGTTTTTGGTTTGGGGGTTTTTTGTTTGGTTGGTTTTGGGGGGCGTGGATGGGTTGGTTTGGTTTTTGGGTTTTTTTTTTGGTGGTGGTTGTGGTATCTTTTTTTAATTCTGCTACGGAATCATTTGTAAACTGAAGGAAGTAGCTGGTGATTTTAAACTCACTCCACACAATTAAGGAAAATAAAGATAGCCAGGCCTAGACACATAGCAATTTACTTACTAAAAAACTTTTTCAAATCAAAAGTGATATCCGGCTCCATTACAAAAAGTGAAATCACAGAGAAGTTATGAAAGCCTATTGATAACTGTCACCATATTCTCCCTTTTGGAATCTAATATTATTTCTATAGTGCTGACAGATATATAATAATACAAATTCACTACTTCAAGAAAGAAAGATCTGAAAAATGGTACTACCAAGGTCCTTTCTCAAGTGAAGGAGGGACAATTTTTAATTAGTTATTTATCAAAAGATCTCAGGAACATGTTGAAATACCTGTTTAACATTATACAAGAAGATAATTAGAGACTGAAAAAGTATGCACTATCTTAAATAAAGAGTGTCACTGAAGAGACTACTGGTTCTTGCCATCCATGCTGAAGATTGAAATCCAATCAAGCAAAAGAGTCCAATTAATTAAAGAGCAATGATGGAGGGTTTTATTGATACCTGCAAAAATATGAAAATAATGGTTTTTTACTGGTCTTAATTCCTTCATATAACTTTATTAGAAGTAGTAAAAAAAAAAAGCGAGGCCATGGAATTTCTGGTGGCAAGAACCATTTTGAGTGTTTTTTACTTAATGTTTGGACCTCTCTCCCCAAAAATATGATTACATACTTCTTATCACCTCCTGACTCTCCAGCAGATAAAGACAAACAAGTATTTCTCATTAGAAACTAATCTGCAATTACTCTGCTCAGATAAGGAAACAGATAAAGAAAAATATCAATGTTTATATCTTGGATATGTAAAAAATTAAGAGAAAAATACCAACATGTTATATTCATTACTACCAGACACATAACAGTATCAGGTCACTACCCAAAGAAAGATACCTCAGAATATTTAGATGTTGCTGATGGGTTTAGGCCAGCTCTTTTTTTGTCCTGACTCTTCAAAAAGCTACCAGTTTCCCTGCTGATTGTACAAAATCTTGTGTGCAAGTTGCTAAGGGGCTTAAAATTTTTAAGTCCATGTGAGGTATCCCAAGAGCATGAAACCAAGGCTGAAGGTCTTTCCATGGAAGAAGGAAGGTTTTGCACTTTGCATATTTTTTTTCCAGCTAATGAAATGTAGAAAATCACCATCAGATGATGAACAATAGTTTCAAGAAAAACAACCAAAAAAACAGTTGGAAAAATCTAAGTGAGAAAACTATAAATATATGTGTCATTAAAATTCTACTGACGTGTCACATAAAAATAGATAGCTAATGTACAGATCACTGTATCAGGTATTGACCAAGCTAGGAATTGTCCTGTGTCACAAGTTTCATGTTAAGTTTGAAGGAGGAAAAGCCATGCAGAAACTCTTGAGCTACCCAAAACTGAGAAGCTAATTAACCTGACTGGGGCAAGGACAGTGACTGCTCCTTTTCATGACTTGGTCTCATGTCTCTAATTTGAATCACATAGATTCATACAGAATTAGTCTCAGGGCTTAAGTAAGATTTACTGGCCTTCTTTTTAAAGCTAATGAAACACAGTTCTGTAGCCCTCTTGTAAGTCATCTAACTAGAAGTGCACTTTTGGTCTTCCACTTTTGGAAAAGTTGACTTCTGTCTTTAATATGTACTAATTGCTTACAAAAAGCTGCCTTTTTTGTTGTGGTTTTTTTTTGTTTGGTTGGTTTTTTGCTAAGGTGACAGGCCCCTGTTTGAATAGGAAGGGTAATGTAACACAGAAGCATTGCAAAGTACACTATTTTTATTTAAGCTGGACATCATGCTTGTGAAGGTTTATAGTTTTGAGCTAGAAATATTAAAGTGTCATTGTTGGACAACCATATTCAGGAACAAGCCAGACTCCAGTCCAGCCTAGTTCCTAGGTGTGACTGCAATATACTAGAATATATCTAGTAAAGCAAATAATACCAGATAACTGGTAAAGTTATGTAAATGCTTACATGTCTTTTGAAGCAAAATCCACTGGAATAATTCTTTTGGCTTGGTGGGGGATACAGTTATCCCCATAATGAAAAGAAATGCATTATAGAGGAGTTCTAATACAGCATGGGAAGAACTTACCATGTCATGGAAATTGGACTTTTTTTAAACAAAGTGAAATTTTTTGGAACTGCTATTGAAGTTGAAGTTGTCAATTAAGAAATAGCTCACCTCAGCAAAGGGAAGATTGCACTTTGCTCAGTTTCAGGGGAGGCAGAGGTTGTGAAGAACATCATAAGTATTTGTGGTCTCCTTGCAAAGCTGTTTATACAATTTGAGAAATAAAGGACACAGGGAAATCTCATAAACATACATAGGAGGTATTTAATCCCAGTGGAGTCTGTGTGGCTTCAGTAAACAAAGCAGGCTCATCTCTCCCAGAGCCAAACCAGTCTGTAAGGAGCTGAGTCTAGTTAAAATGGTTATCCTCATACATATGTAAATATTTTAGCTAATTTTTTTTCACAGTTCTCTAGTAGGTCTATATTAAAGCTAGCATCTTTCATATGCTTGAAATAAAATCAACTAATCAGCATTACTATCATAACCAAAGTAATATAAAAGGTATAAAACAGTCAAAGCAATTGTTGGAGTAATATCTTAATCCTCTTTCCCCTCATTATTTCTGTTAGGAAATTCCCCAGCATCATCAGACTATGTAAGAAGTCCTCATACACCTCCAGGTTAAAAAATAAAAATAGTAGCTTTAATAATCTGTGTTATTCAGCCTTGTTTCACTGCAGAGTTATTGCCTTCATTCCATTCTGGAAGGAGTTAAGAACCAGCTGTCTTTAATCTTGTCTCCTGTTCGAGTCAATCACGATTCTCCTGAGCAGCAGGGAAAGGCAGATTCAGGTGTTGACACTTGCTCCTGATTCCTGTGTGCTGATGAAGTACAGCTGCCCAGATGAGGTGCAAGTAGCATGCTTCTCCAAGCTTGAGTTTTTCAGTTTGGCATCATATCCTTTGGTCAGTTTTTTGATTAATACAGCAAAGTTTGTGTTGGTTTGGTTTTGTTTATTTGTTTTTGACAGTCTATACTATACATATGTAAGGATAAATTAATATCCACCTAAGGCTAGACCAAGATTCTTGGTATAAAATCTTGTTCTTGTTGTTGTTTCACTTCAAGTATTGTAGTTACATAGGTGAATTTATATTTGCTGGAAAACAGCCTAATTTATCAGGGCCCTTTTTTCTGTGTGTTTCGCTAAAATTCACTTGCCTTTATATTATAGTGAAGCTATGGGTACATAGCATAGAAGCTGAAGGGAGTAAGTAGAAGTGAGGAAAAAAAGTAAAGAATTTTAATTGCTGTTTCACATTAAACGTGCTTCATTATTGGAATTCTCCTTTCTCTATAGTAGAGGAATTGGAACTACAGAATCTCTTTTATTGTAGTGGTTTAATGTTTCAGTATTCTAGCAAAAGAGTGAGATTAAAGGTAACAAATCAACACTTTCTGTGAGAGAAATTATGATGCCAGGAGTGGCTGATATTTTTACTAATTTGAAATTAAAATGCAGCCAGAAAACATGGATTAAACTCTGGGGACAAAAACAAAAAAAAGTTTGGGCAGTATTTTCTTTTTTCCAAAAGGAACTTGATTTGGTCCCTGGAAGAATATCAAGTTGTCCTTAATCTATACTAAACCAGATGACTTTTAATCATTAAAGTAATATTACTTAATGTTATAAACTAATGTGGATAATATATCTTTTGATGAAAAAATTCTGCTGTAATGAGTGGGAAGGGAATTTGGAAAATCTTACAAGGAATTAGTCCATAGGTAGTTAAGGAAGCACTTCCTCACACGCGTGTGCGTTTAGCACCTGATATTTATTATCTTCTTTGGTAAAGTTTTAATTTGACTAGGAGTAAGTCTTATGACATGTAATACTTTATTGACTACTTGTTTTCTCATTTAAGTGCTGGGTTGATTTCATAGAACCTTTAGGTGAGGAAATAAGAGAACAGCATGAAATAGAAAAATCAAGGAAAAATAGCATTAATATCACAAACAAGAAATATGTTTATGTTAAAAAGATATCTAATTATGTATTTCTGAACAAATAATGTTTCAGTAATATTAAATAGGTCACCTGGAGTAAATATGTTGTTAGTTATACACCAAAAATTGCTAGCAAAATCCGTACAGCTCTGTTGTTATGGCAAGTGCACTGTTTTACAGTCTGGCCTACGTTTTCCTAACCACTGAAATCAGTCAAGCTTATTACCTTTTCTAGCTTTTTAGGTATATAGCTGTTAGTGAAACCCACTCAGTGAATGAGTCTTCCTATTTTCTTATGTCTAACCCTGGATAATTTACTAAAGGGGATTGTTCTTACAGAAATAAGATTTTACAAATGGAAAGCAGTTTTAAATAGGTGCCATACAGACTGTGAAAGTAATTTTTTTTGTTGCTTTTTGATGTATGTTTAATTGATGAATATATTTCTGGAATTAGGAGGGAGACAGAATGAGATCCAGGGTAATTTCTGGAACAGTGAAAAGGTATGTTAATCCTTTGGGATTTGGTGATTGAGTCAAAATGCAGGCAATCATACTACTTTGATACACTTTTTAAAAAAAATAATTTTGAATAGGTGTAGCAGATGTTTTCTAATGCAATTTGAGAGCCCCAATTAGTTTTAGCTAGTGGGTTGCTTTATTTAAAGTGAGAGGAGTTGGATGGGCAAATGAAAGAAACTATACCTCAGTTGACAATCTGTAACTGAAGGAAAACTAATGGAGTAAGTGAAGAGAAAAAAATTAAATGAAATGAGATCTTCCTGTGAAAAGTGTTCTTTTTTTCTTCTCAGAGGGGAAATATAGTCCTTAGAAAGGTGTTTCTCTTCTCTGAGATTGTAGTGTTGATAATTGATTTTAGGTTGTTATCATATTTTCTACTCTTACTTAAATTTGTGTCCTGAGTGTCTCATTACTGTATTGTTCCCTACTCAGTGGATTTGGACAAAGCAAACTACAAAAAGACAACTTTACAAATGTGTAAAATGTACTAATTTGTAACCTGTAATCTGACTTTTTTCTCTCTTTTCTTGTGAGTAAAATTTAAACATAGAGAAAGAATACACAGAAAATAGTACTTTTATTTCCCTCCCCACCTCATCAGCACCTCTGGCTGGTTAGTATCTAATTAACAAACACTGCTGGGGTTGTTAAACATTTTTTTTTTGTTTTTAATCTATTTTGATGTGCAATTTAATATTGAATTTTCTTCTGTGCAATCAGATTTCTGATATTTAACTATTCCTGATTCCCAGAAAAGTTCAGTGGAAGAGATCACTAAGAAGCAAAATGTTATATCTTAGTTCTTCAGGCTTTGTGCTGTTTTTATTGCATCCTGTACAGCCCAAAAGTCTGGGATGTTTACGTGCAAGCAAAATTTTGGCCAAAAACATTAACCAGGAAAAAAGTACCAAAACAGTTGGTCCAAATATATTTGCACTTGCAGTAAGGAGAAAGTGACTTGGTATTAAATACAATAAAGAGGCATCTTTTTTCTCAATCTTAAAAATTTATTATATCACTACAAAAACTCCGCTAGTCTTAAAAAAAAAAAAAAAAAAAAAAACCAAGCATTTTTAAGTAAGGATTGTAAGGATTAATAGTTACTCTTAAGTGTCTAATTTTGTGTTACCTACTTAAGGAGAAGACATGGTTTCTGTTGCCTAAACCTTGAAAATAAGGAAATCATGTCAGTTTCTCACCTCCTAAATTAGTTTTCCATTCAGCAGATTTTAAATGTATTTTTAAATTCTGTTGCCTATTTTTGATCCCAGAAACCTCAAATTGCTGTTTCAGGAGCTCTTTCATTGTAGAAAAACAATTAAAAATATAGTCTGAATTTGGTTATGGTCCTGAGGGGAAGGACAAATCTTGTGGTTTTTGCATCTCAGGCAAATGGCCACAACTCTGCATATAATGATCTGCTTAATATGGCTGAAACATACCTGTTTGTTTATTGCTAGTGTTCTAACAGCCTAAATCACATACTAAACACTAAAACAGCTAAAGGAAAGGAACATTTTCACCCTATCTCACTCTTTCTTAGTTGAGGAAAGTGCTGCTGAATCATCGGCAGTTGTCCTGTGACTTCATTCTGTTTATCCCTCTGAATATAGAGTACTGGATGTTGACACATCTCTTAATTCTTGGTGCTTTAAGGTGTTTCCTAAAGAAACTGAATTGAAGGATAAACAAATAAGAGATAATGCAACTTAAAGAGTGAAAATCTTCATTCCGGCAGAAGCCATCCCATTTCTCCTCTAATATCTATTGAAACATGACAGGGTTATATATGCATATTATTAGTTGCAGAAAAGTGAAATAATTAGAGCTTCTGTTCCATTCTTCTGGTGGAAGTGGGGGCTTCTAGTTGCCCCTTAAAACATAGGGTTTTTTTTGATTTTGACTCTCAATTCATAAAACTAAGAAGCAGTACAGAACTCACTGGCAACATCAATACCTAGACAAATTGCTATTCTAGCTTGCATTTTGCTTCTGTTTCTATACAATATTTTAAGTATGTATTTATAACATGTAGGAGAAAGTAAAATATTGAATTTATCTAAGGCAAAAAATCACTCAAACAAATTAGAGATGATAATGGATGTATTTTCCTTTTCATCCACTGTATAATATTTCTAATTAAAAAAAAATCTGAATTGAATATTTATGCTGACTCATACCAGCTAAGTTCCTAAAACAGCAAAGCAACATCCTTATCTACAATTCTAAAACTCAATTGCCATGCCATTGATCAGGCGTTATTTAAAAGGCTTAAGCAGACTTCCCAGGGAGGCTCATTTCCATCCAAATCAAATCTATGGCGAGTGTAACCCCACCTTATTTGTAATGCCTGGTGGGACACATGGGGCTTCTGTTGTTTATGAAGTATTGCAGTGTAAGTAATTTGCCTGCATAAGAGATCTATAGCTTGAAGGTCAAAGGTCTTGATCGCCTGTGACCCAGAAACAAGAAATGTTTAGCCTTTCTGTGTACATAAAATTTGGCCACTTCAAAACCTTTTGAATGTGCCTGTGCCGTGCCCCTGCAGCTTTATGTGGATCTTCTCTCAACAGTAATTGTTTCAAAAATTCCTTTAGAAATAGTACCTTGCAGGAACTGCTTGGCCTCCTCCCAGACTGTGAATAAAAAATACTTTCCCTGTCACAGCTGAGCTCTTGGGAGTGAATGATATACTTGCCTAAATATTTGTTGCCTTAGGTTACTGTGAAACCAGTTGCTTAAACTGTTATTTCAAAGACAGTATTTATTTCCATGGTTTAAATTACCTGTGCAACATGTGATATGGCAATTAGCCTTGTTGATTTTTTCATGTTCCATAAAATCTCAGTTTGCAATAATGCATTATATATAAATAACACGTTACCTAAGAAAAGAACTCAGTTTGATCAGCTTCAGGTATCTTTCAGATGAAGAAAGGATTTTACCAAATGATCTGGAATTTATCACTGCAGCTGCCGGATCAGGCAGCAGTAGAAATTAATCCAAAAATATGCTAAAAATTTGAACAAAACCAGGGATTTTAGTGTGGTCTCTTTTCCAGTCTTGAGTGTGACCTCAGCAACGTTTTAACTCTTTTTATTTAAAGTTACCTAACCATGGTGTGATGATCTCTCAAGGTTCTTGACAATGAGATTTTTATAGTGAGTTGAATGTTTCTCCTGCCCTGGGCCAAGTGTTTTCAAAATATTCCTTTTTTTGGTAGAGTTACTGCCATGCTACTAAGAGCCCTGTTAGAAATAGCCTAAATCCACTTTTGGGCAAAGTAGTTCTGAAGATGGTCAATCAAATATTTATATTTGTCTCAAATTTGTAGATATTTTCACTACTAATGAATGGAAGCTGGTTACAAAATAGGGTTTTAAGAGCAAAAAACAGATTAAACTGTAGAGTAGCAAATTGTGGGTTAATGGGAAGAGTGGCTCATTATTCAATGATTGTTGAGGATACAAATTTACTTCCAATGCTGAGTAGAAAAGCTTTCCCTGGCATTACCCAGCAAAGAGCTTTTCTTATGAAGAACTGTGCTGGTCTCTTCTCACTGGGTACAGCTGAAACATCAAGTTGTGCAGTAGGCAAGTCATGGTGGAGTACAATTGGGATAAGAGTTTACACATGAGAGTTTGTAGCAATTCTAGATTAAGTCACACAGACTTGGTGTTTCATGGATATTTTGTTGGGATAAAGTGTCCATATTGCTCCAGTTACATGCTTATTTAGCTGATTTAAGGCATAAACCAATTAAATTATTCAATTTGACCAAAGTTTTTATGTGAGTTTAATCTCTGAGATACTGCCTTCTCAAATTTCCATGCTTCCCTTTTTTTGCAACCTTTTCTTATCAAAAGAGTGGCTAGAGAAAAACATGTTGTGACTATTAAATTTTTATATTTTCTTCTTAAGGGCTGAGGCAGGAGTAGAAAAAAAACATTATTGAATTTGATTGTAAACAGATAACAGTAATCCATGTAAAGCAAATATGTTGAATTCTTGACTACACCTTGTTGTATGTTAGTTATTAGTGGTTCAGTTCTTTTTTTGCTCCAGCTACCTCAAGTAAACTTCAGAAAAATATTTCAGTTAATTTCATTATTCTAATTTTTCCTTATTGTGTAAAGCCCTGTGATTGGACAGATATTTATCAAGTTAAACAACTAAATCAAAAGGTGGGGTTGAATGTATGTTTTTATGGTGTTCTGAAAGGTCTCTGTCCCCTTGAAGCTTTTGTTTTCTGAGCTGGTTAAAGGTAGGATGACAACTGAGAAATCTAGATGGAAAAAGAAACTAGGATACAGCTCTGTATGCAGTTCGTAAATTACTCACATTGCTATTTCATTTCTTTTTATGATATCATTAAGAAAAGTGCTGAAAATAGGAACATAATATGCTTTCCTAACTACATCTCTTTTGCATTGCTTGTCACACTTTGGCAGTAGATACTAGTGTAGACTTACATGGAAAATGTAAGTTACTTAGGAGAAGCAGGTTTATTGTAATTCTGAGACAGACACAGCATGCCTGCCTTTACTGATTGTCACAGCTTAACTTTAATTTTTATAGCTGACAATGTTTTATCTCTTTTGTACATGGATCTCAGTCCCTCATAGATTAGATCCAGCTATTAATTTTCTTTGAAGGGATGGGGACTTACAGGTCAGTGCTGACTTTAAATTACCATTTATTTTTAAAGAAACTCAAGTAGTCAGTAGACCACATGGGCTGCTTTTCACTTCAGAAGATACCCATAATTGTAATGCTATTTGTCATTTTAAGACTGGGAATATGACCTAAGTTCCCAGGCCCACATAGCAAATAAACACTGTGTCTCTTGGGAGTAGTACTACCACTCTACTACTAACTTTGGCTCATTATACTGAGTTTGCTGAACATTTAGCCCTTTCAGTGTACTGTGTATGTGATAGATGAGAATGAATAAGTGGGTGTTGCTTGCAAATGTCCTCTCTTCATCCATAATATAAACAGGCCATCCTTACTGGTCCCTAGGTAACCAGTTTCTGGCTGAGTGTTTAAGCTGCAGTCTCCTGGCAAGATTGTGTGTTGGACCTGGTTCTGTTTGTATTAGAAAATTATCTAGGGTTTGTAGAACTTCTAATGATTTACTGTACAGGATTCTAGCATATATAACCTAATTTGAATGCCCTGATAACTCCTTTACCCTATATATTATAGATGCTTAAGCAATAAATCATTCTAATCCTTAGGTTTGACCCCTACAACTTCTTTTCTTTGTCTTTTAGAGGCTACAGCCAGCAAACTGAAGTTCATTAACTCATGGCCTAACAGTGTTGTACTTTTTTGCTATTCCTAAATGCCTGCTCCTCAATGTTGTTACCATCACTTTTTAAAATATTTAGTAATTACTCATATAAAGTAAATAAACTCACTATACTGTTTTGAAAAATATTTCTTCCCATTTTAAGTTCTTATCTGAGACACTTAGCATTACAAAAGAGAAAATGAGAAGGAGGTGTATGAGAGTCTGTGCTTCACGAGTTGTAATTTTGTCGTTATGCTTACTTTTATTGCACTTACCACCTCTTGCACTGAGGTTGTGATTTGTTTCTAGTTGTTCTGCTTTGTATCCAAATGACGAATAATCACTCTTTTTAGTACAATGGAGCCTTCATCTCACATTTTCTTTTCCATTAGAATTTGCAAAGGATGCTCAGGCACTCAGGAGAAATTGATTCCTATTTGATTGGGATTTTTTGGTTTGCTTTGGGATTTTTTTGGTATTTGCAGAAAGAAGACTTCAAGGTGAACTTTAGGACTTCCCTCTTACACTAAGTTCTCAAGGTGTCTTCACCTGTGAAGTCCCTTTAGCTGATGCATGTAAAGTATTCCAGCACATATTCCTGCCTGTAGAGTTGTGGCAGGCAGCTTCAGAGTCTGAGTCTTGTCCACTCTTGTAGTCAGTCCTCTCTTCTCTTTTGTTTGCTGCAGACCATACACTCTCCAGCTCTTGTGGTGTTTATCAAACAAAAGCATTCTTTTCACTACAGAATCAATCATGATCGTTGCTTTCCTCTCTTACGTTTGCTAAATTGTCTTTTATATTAGACCTGTGCTTCATCCATTACAAAACACTGCCATAATTTCCCGCCCTGCTCTAGCACAGACAGATCTTTAGGTAGATGATATTCTGAATGTCATTTTGTAATGTTTCCTTATTTTTAGCAGGAGTGAATATCTCCTGTTTCTCTGGACCCCAGCCACCCCTTGAGCACCATGTTGCTCCAGCAGTCATGTCTGTAACACAGGCATTCCTCTGGAACAGCACTTAAAATGTGCAAGCAGAATGCAATACACAGTAATCTGGGAATTGGTTGTGACATGAATTTTTGGAAGACTACTCGAGCATTCTTGTTCTATAGCAGCTGTTAGTTACTCTTAAAGAATTTCAGCCATGAACATAGATAAAATTGCTATCATGAAACTTTTTACATAGTGGTCAATATGGCCTAATGTGTAGGTCAACATATGTTTGCATGTATTAGCATCTTATGACAGAATATTCCAAAAAGCTAATAGAACCTCTTGACTGTTATTTTTAATTATACTTCACTTCTATAAAGTTCACAGTTTTAGTATTTATTTCAGAACTCTTCTTGTTAGGTGGTGCCTCAGAAGCATTTCAAATACTAACAAAGAAGAAAAAAAATTGCAAAAATGAGGCTTATTACCTGCTTGTTGATTACTACTCACTTGGACAAATTAGCTTGTGAGTTCACCAGTGCATATGGATCCATTTATATCTTTTGAACTGCACTTGTGTGGATGCTCCATGCTGGGCAACTGAAAAGGAGAAGTGGAAGTACAGGAAGCCACAACTGGCAGTTTGATAATTCATGTGCAAGAGCTCTTACCTGAAATGCATGGGACTTGTAAGATGAACACAATTAAATGTATAGTGGTATTTCAGAGACCATATTACTTACAAATGTCTGTCCTGTGAGCTTGAACAGTTACAAATATTTTCTGGTTTATAGCCTCTCTTGCCAAGTATTTTTGATGCCTAAAAGTACTGATAAATATGACATGTTCATACCTATACCTTCTGAAAAAAAAAGTTAATAAACTTTCAGATCCTTGCCACACACTTTGTGTTTTGTGGGTTATGAGAGCAAAGTCATTTGATTAAAAAATGAACACTGATGAGTAAATACTCTGTTTTACTAGGAAACATTATGGGAGTTGGAAGAGGGAAAGGAATAAAATAGTTTTTTTTTGTCCAGATTTAAAGCTGATCACACCATCGTAACACCATATGTAAGAATTTGTTACCTTGAGTTTTGTAACCTAGAACATATCTTCAAAAATATCTAGATCTACCTAGAGGACTTGTAGTAATGGTTTGTTTTGATGAGTGCTGCACTCACTGGTTACAAAATGCTCTCTTCATTAGTACTTGCTTTAGTTTGTTGGTTGTGTTACATTTCTGCTACATTAAATGTTCTCATTTCTACCATTCATTTTTCATTTGTTTTAAGCTTTATGGAGCCAAATGTCTGAAGTAAAGGCAACATTGCAATGAGTCCATCGAACCTGGTCAGTTACAATTTTCTGCTCTTTAATTAACCCTAAATTCAAAGTGAAGATCACTTAAAATAATTTTTTATGTTTTAATAGAAAACTCAAACTGAAAACAGTAAATCTTTTGAGAGCTGGCAGCAGGAAACAACATCTTGACCACAACTCAACGGAATAGTTTATCTCCTATATACACATCTTTTCCTATGAATGTAATTTTCCAGAAATGACCGTCAGTTGAGTGACTGTGACAGATGTCACTGTCAGTTGCTCATTGGGCAAAACGGCCTTTGATACACTGACTGATCCAACATCAGCAGCCCTTGCAGAAGATGACTCTGCTGCTGCAAGCCTTGGCTTATACAGGGCATTAATATATTAATTCTGGATGGTCTGGATGAGTCAGATAAGACTTAGGAAGAACAAGTTATTGCAGCATTATATGCTATCCTGGAAACACTAACACTACTTCTTAGCAAGGGCAGGTTTTGTGATGTTACAAAATGGAGAGCTTTTCTTCAAACATTGCTTGATTTCTACTTAACATCTTCAGCAAAACAGCTGTAACTTTAAAACTGAGTCATAGGCTTGGCATGAAACTCTGTATGACTTGCAATATGAAAGAAAACTTTTGTTTGTTTAGATTTCTCTTCAAGGGCAAATTTTTGTAACTATATAGGGAATATTTCTTGACTTAATGATTAGTAATAAAGAAAGAAATCAATGTTAAAAATTACTAGGAATGTAATAAAGAAGTTAAATAGAAAACATCACTGTCATTATTTTTATCTGTAAAAAACATACAGGAACTGTGTACAATTTTTTTTAAAATTCATTTCAGTTATGAATAAAAAAAGGTTTAGAGAAGGATGACAAAGATAATTAAATGTATAAAACCATCATCCGCATAAGTGAAGAGCATACTGACTAGGACCATTCAGTAAAATGAAAACTAAAGAATATGTGGAAGGAGGTTTACAAAATGAAGTGCTGAGGAGAAGGTGGATAGGGATTTATTTCTGTTCCATCACAAGAATGAGAGACATAAAAGAAAACTAGTAGTATTCAGAGCAAACCAAGGAAGAAGTTTCTTCACACAACTTGCTGAGCTGCCACATGGTGTTATGGATAGTGAAAATCTACGCGATCTCAAAGTATGACGGTTGATTCGTGGAAGAAAAATAAGATCTGTTACATAAAAAAATAGATAATGTTTCTGCTCAAGAAGTTTTTAAGCTGCATCTTGCTGAGGTTTAGATAATATTCTGAGAAAACATAGCTACGTGCTTGCTTTGATCTTCCTCAGGTACCTGCTGTTGGTCACTGTAAGGGTCAAGATAGCAGGATAGAGAGACTCTCTTTCCCCCAGTATTTCCACTCAACATACAAGCTGCATCTATTCCAGAAATACTTGAGGGTACCAAACAATAAAACTGAAAGTAGGAAACCTTTTTGTGTAATATGTTGGAATTTATCCCCAGAAAAAATGTCTTACTTCTCTGAGAAAGAAACATTACTTTGAGGATACAACTCCCTGATAAAGGCTTTATGATTTTCGTCTTTCTTGCTTCTCAATCACTTTTGGTTCAAATAAGTTGTTATTTGTCACTTAACCTATATAAGCAATATCATCTACGAATGTTGATTTGATCAGTTTTAAAATGACTAATGCATTGCATCAGAGAGAATTTTGCATTTTCTAGCAAATATGTGCTCAAATTCTTTCATGTCCTTACTGATTTCCTTTATTGAAGTTTTACATAGCTTTCATTGTTATTCCTATCGGAAAACGATATATTCATATTCACTTTTTAAAAGGAGAAAATAAAAAAGAAAATTCTGGTACTGTCCGTCACATATGAGCAACATAATCATGTATCTAATTTGATACATGCTGCCTAATCTAGTAGTGCTATTATTCTTGTCTCTTCTATTGCTTACTTATTTCTCATTCTGTGGTTATATAAGTGAAAATACTGTGGTAATAAGAGGTAAAGTAACTGCTTTATTTATTTTTAATGGAGAAAGTAAAGATATTTTCATCTGTTAACTGCTGGGCTTTTTTTTTTGTCTTAACTGAAATCACATTTTAATTAATTCTTTATTTACTAGTTTATTAAGTCTCTTACTTTATTCTGATGAATACATTTGTTTGTTTGTTTGTTTGTTTGTTTCTGGCATTTTCCCTATTTTTCACAGCCAGAAAACTAGGGATTTTTGTGCCAAATGCAAATTCCTTTCAAAGAATTCAATTTCAGAATCACACAAAAAAGTCCTTGGCTAGGATTGCATTTTCTTTGTAACACTGAATTATACATTTCACATTTTTTCTCTGCCTGGTCAAAGCAATGTCATGAAAATGACTCAATATACAATCTTAAAACTAAATGTTCAATCTTACAAACTACTGTCCCTTAATGATAGTTTATGGGCTGAGGCAGTACACTGTCCATTAACCCTGAAAATAATAAACTCCCATCTTTCTCAATTTGTACTTATTACATTTTATGTGGTACCAAGGAAAAGAAACTTGGTAATATGTGGTTTTGGTTTTTGGCTTGTGCTCTGTAGTGGTTTGCTGTGGGTTCCTAGTAGTCATCTTTAGCAGTATTGTTGGAGTTTTACAGAGACTGACAATTCTCTGCTTCTGATGGACTTTTATGGCTTTGCAAACCCTAAATTACCTTTACAAATTTTTACTCGTATTGAGTTCAAAAAGAATTTTTTTTAACAGAAAAAAAGTAATCTTATCCAATCTGAAGAGAAAAATCCTGAGGTTTTAGCAAATTCCCCCTGTTCTATAGCAGTTGTTTTTACTATTCCTCTTCTTCAATGTTGCAAAACATTAATTTACATGTTTTATTTAAGGGAGGAGGAATATTTTGTTGGTTTTCTTGTTTTGCTTTCAGAAGTAGATATAAATATTTCTAGAGGCATACAGTGGTATATGAGGTTTTCCCTGCTCCATCAGTTGCGATTACAGGGGGGGAAATATAGAAAAAAGTCCTTTTTTGAACAGAAGGAAAAAACTAATTAAGCCTTGCCCTCCATTTCTGAATGCACACACCTGTAAATTTCCACTGTTTAAAAAGAAGCATTTTTATGGGAGCTGTTTGGTAAAATAGTGCAAACTGTGTAGATTCTTGGCTTGCTTTCTTCTATTCAAAATACGTACTAATTTTTAAATGGAAAATAAAGCACTTTTGTAATGACAGAATCAGCTTACTGTAAGCCTCATCTTGTCCTTAAATTACATTTTCATTCCTATAGAATGAAGAAATAGAAAGATATGTTACTGAATGTGCCAAGTTGGAAAAGGAACACTTCCCTTGCTTTCAATACAGGACTAAACTTGATGGAGAATCAGAGATTGGTTTTGCAACACAAAACACTGGTGCTATGTTGCTATCAATTTTGCCAAGACCAACATATTTGAAAACCAAAATGTCTATAGATTTCTTCATCATGTACTGTTCTGCCTAAAAAGCAAAGCACTAGGCATGAAACTTTCTCACTGAGTATAGTGGGAAACTTTGTTATTGATTTTTAGTAAATTTTGGATTTTATTAGTATTGGAAAATCACATTCCCCCTCATCCCCATCCCCAAGGCAAATAATGAACACAAGGCTCTAAATTATATCCAAAGTGTAACTTATAAACACTGTGACTTGAGTCAGATTCACAGGTAAATACTTGGTAAACTTTTCTACTAATTAAGTACAACCATAGGTCTTACTTCATTTTAACATTTTGGTCTTTGAATTGAAAATAAAATCTTACTGAAAGGAAATGGGAAAAATCATGGAAATGGAGACAGCAAATCTTTAGAGTAGCACAAATTCTTTCAGAGTTAAATATTGGACGCCAAAAGAGGAAAATAGCTATTTAAATCCCACATTTTCAGGATCTTTACAGTTTTTCTGTAGGTAACCAATCTTAAGCAACATTTTGGCTACATGTTTTATTCATCTAATTTTAACTATTGTGGTAGCATGCATGTGACTGAGCAGCAGGATATCTTTCATGTACAAAACACCAAGTATTAGTAAATTGCATTCCTGTCAATCTCTTATTTAAACAAAAGCAAAAAGAAGTTAAAGGCCCCAGAAAAAACTGCTGAAGGTTTGTGTTGCTTTCTACTCATACAGGATAATTACAATTGTAGGAAGATATCAAGCTGAAAATTTCTGATTTGTAAGTATAAATAAATATTTTAATAAAATATAAATGTACTGTAAGTGTTAGTGACATGCTTTCTACTTTCCATAGACGTCTTGTGGCCTTCTGCCTGATCTTTAGAAACAATAACTGTGACACTGATGTATTCAGTGCTATTGTGCCTGTTGTATAAGGAAAAAAAAAGACACTTCAGAATAAGATATTCTGCTTAAGACACGTTTGGATGAACCTGGGGTAAATCTGCCTGAGAAAATGGGATTTAAGTGTCTAGAAAACAAGATTAGCCTTTTCCATTTGATCTTTGGTGAAATCATGTTGAACTGAGATGTTTCAGAGTTGACAGCTCCTAGTGAATTCGCTTTTTCTTCACATTACAGAATTGGAGAGCAGAGGCCACAGGCCCTGCTGCCCTTTTATTGTCTTATAGTTCTGTTGTGTCAATTCTCATGCAAGAACTTGTGTTTCATGTATTGAGTAGCTAAAGCTTCACTAATAGTATTTGACATTATAATAGATGTCTAGCCAAAATTATAGAAAAAAGATTAGATGGATTCAAATCTCTGTGATTAATAGGATATGTTACTTCACGGAATTTTTTCTTCTTTGAAGTAAGAATACGTAGTGAATATCATAATGTAATTGTAGTTTTTGCAGCTTCCTAGTATTGTTACCCTAAATAGGTGGAAAAAAAGGTAAAGACAACTACCTGTTTCTTTTTTTAATAAATGTAAAATGTCTCAAATATTAGAGAAACTAAGTGTTGCATTCAGATAAAATAAATTTAGAAGCCCATAAAATACAATATTTCTGCAAATCAGACTACTTATATAGAACAATTGATATTTAGCTATAAAAAAAAGAATACCTGGAACACAGTTGTCTTGTTTCCATTTACTTAATTCTTGTGACATGCACAAAGGGAAAATAATGCTGTTTAAATTATAACCATGAACATGGTTCCAATAGAAGGAATGGATCAACTTGTGGGGAGTTTTCACATCTGGTTTGCTAAGAAAACCTCTCATAATATTTAGGGTGTAAGGACTAACACAGTGCTATGTCAGTAAGGGAACTCTGCGTGCTTCTACACTAGTTTGTGAAAACCTGAGGCTCTTATTGAAAACGCCACTCCAAAATAGTCTTCAAAAACCTGATCTGGACATATAATTAGTCATGCCTAACTGGACAAGGATCTGTTATGATCAGATATGGTTTTCAATCAGAGGAGTTCCTTTGCAATGAGACAGACATGGGAGTGCATTTTGTCTCAGGTATCTATATTTCTAATTCAGAAGATTTCATAGGTGTAGGTAAAATACTTCCTGTTTCTCCCCTCCTCAAGTAGAGTTGGGTTTTTCTTCTCAGTTTCTTTTTCTTTCTTTTTTTAAATCAGTTTCATTTCTACTGGGAGCAGACTTCTAAATCTAGTCTGGAAGAGGGTAAATGAAGCAATGTTGGATTTCAATGCTTAATATTAGGTATTTTAGTCATCCACAATAAAATATAAGAGACTTTGTGTGAGATTTTGTTAAATGACTTTTTTTTAATCTACAATAAAATCAGACTTTTAAAATACCTACCTGCCCACTGTTTTTCATGGCAGGGTTAGTATATGTTTTGTATCCATTACATGATACACACAGCAATTCCAGGTATATTCTATAAAAACATAGCATTTCTATAGAAATCGCTCCTGGTTCATTAAAAAAAAAATACACCAAAAAAACCAACATCCTTACTATCATACAGACTCCAGCAACACACTTCCCTGTGTTAAATTTAAATCCTCATAAAGTTATGATTATCAATAATACATGTTGTAAAGAATTATAGTTGCAGTGCAATGAAAAAAGGGAAGAAAAATGGCATGTTCTTTCTAATGGCAAAAAACAATGAACCTATAAATATTGTTTCTCCTTGATAAAACTGTAACCTTTACTTGTTGATCAGTCTCTGTTCACTTTGCTAGCCAGAATATTTTGAATGCATTACTGCTGAAATACCAAAGGAGCCTTGAAAGAGTCAGTTCCACCTATGTATAACAGATTAATCAGATCATCAAAATTGTTAGCAAGTTTGTCTCGCAATGTAGACTTCTATAAGAAAGGCTCTTTATCTAGAAAGAGACAAATTGGCTTTTAGTTTCCAGAGTTTACAAGATTGGCAGGAAACAAAAGTGGGAGGAGATATGAGGTTTTTCTGGGGTGAGGGGTATTAAATGAGAACCTTTGGACTCAGAGAAGTTATTCTCTGGTTAGGATTACTTTTAAAAGACTTCAGACTGATCAGATGAAATGTAGGGGTTTTTTTCTTTTTTTACCTGGAATCTTCTTAATCTGTTCTTTACTCTACCTCAATTTTTTAAGATTTTTCCATGCCTGCTGTGTTTCAAATGCAATTTCCTTAATTTAATCTGTAGTTTCCTTTCACACTTTGTAGAGCACATAGCTCTTTCTATGGCTTGTTTCCCAACAGATGACTGCGTCCCAAAACTCAACCAAAATGTCGGATCATCTAGCAATATCCTATTTTTACACGGCTTGATTTTGGCAGTCCAAATATCTCAGATAGAAATCAAAGTACTTTAATAGAAATTACTCCATGAGCAAGATGAGAGCATTAAGAACCTAATGACATTTTAGACTGACTTAATCAATTGCAATGTGAATTTTTTTCATTCACTCATTTGATAATTCTCCAGTAAAACCTACTGACATGTCTAAAGACCTTTTGTCACACTTTCATTTTTTTTCAATAGAGAGCTAAAAACATGGGTAACACACCAACTTTAATATGAAAGCATTATCAGTGAATAATCAAATACTCATTTTATCAATTATGCCACTATAATGTTTACTCCATTTTGGCAATCAAATGGCTATGTTGGAGACTAAGTTCCTGTCCCTCTTTCCACCTGTATTTTTTGGGCATCTCCTTATGGCATTGGACCTCCCCAGGGACAGATATTCCAGTGCAGATTCTCAACATGATTCTGCAACTTTAGGGATTTCGAAGTTAGCATTCTCCTTCTGTCACCAATTCAGAGAAAACATATTTTAGCACATGTCCTAAAGAAAGTGCCAAAGAAATGGAAAACTACTTCCTCTTTGGAAGGAGGGTGTTTTGTTTTTCATTGACTGTAATGGGCCATCAGTCACTTGGCTTTAGACTAGAGCTTTAATTCTGGGATGACAGAAGGGAGATCAGATCCTCTCCCATTTGTTCTACTCTTTCTGTGTACAGCAAGTTTTGATGAATATCTGCCCACACATGACTACTGTTGAAAACAATTGTAGTTCTCCGTTTGGATTTCACATTCTTTGGTCAGTAAATGTTGGCATGATGCAAGAGAAATATCAAGGCAACAATGCCCTTGAGGCATCCTGGCATTTGCATGGATTTGAAGATTTCTGTGTATTCTAGAGGCAAATACAGTTCAACTGATGACCTTAAGAAAATGTCAAGAAAACAGAAATGTTTTTTTTAATCTTTGCATGGTAAAAATTAGTAGAAATAGCCTGTAAATGTCTATTTTTAAGATAAACTATCTTTTTAATGAAAGAAAGCATTTAAACATGCTTTGAAATGTCAAACTGACAGCTCTGTTTTGTTAAAGCCAAATGGTTTGGCTTTGCATCTTAGGAAGGGAGCAAAAAGGAGTTTGCTTATAAGGTCAAGTGTTCAAGCCAACCTGAAAAAATGAGTTGTGTTATAATTACTCCCACTGATGTGCAAACATGAAGCTGACTGAAATGAGTCTTCTTAATTATGAACTTTGATATTGTATATCTAGGGTAAGCTTTTGAAAACTTGCTGAGTTTGATCCCAGCTCTTTTTGACCTCGACTGAGAGTAGATTGAATTCAAAAAGTTGTTTTATTCCTACTGGCACTCAGCATTATTATTTAACAAGGCATCTGTTACACAGTTTGGCTAAACAGTAGGTCACACAATGTGCAGAAAATCCTTTGAAACTAGCGTACATCTAGACTTTGAAGTTATGTTTTTAAAAAAAGGGAATACACTTTTGCTACATAGTTTTAAAAATCAAATGGCTTTTCAAGATCTCCTATGAATATTAACAGCTTTGCTAAGAATATCACTACACAAATACAAGTCTTTCTCATTTGAGTCTTATCCCTTTTGGCTTAGATGATTGGCATATGTGGATAAGGTAAAGAAAAGGAATAGGGACTTAGAAAATCAGATGTGATTTGAAACAAAGCTATTACCATGTAAAAGTGTAAAAGGATATAATTAAAATTAATTATTGTTCCTAATTCCTTCCTGTTGCCTTAGAGATTTCAGTCCAAAACTGTGGGCTGTAAACGTTAGCCCATGAGGTCAATAGCTTCAGAATTGTGTGAAAACAAATATTCCTTTGTACTATTTTGATTTTTATGCAGTTTTATCAACTAGAATACTAGAATTCCATAGATCCACTACTAAACACCTATTTTCATTATAAGAGATTAGAAACTCACTAGAAGTAACCCAAGAGCAAAAAGCATGTGGTGAAGCCATCTGCTATCTGCAATGCATTGGAAGCAGAAAAATGCATTTAAAACTATAGTATAACTTGTCTCATCTCTCTTGTGGCTGTCTCTGTGGTCTCAGCAGAAGCACCATGTAGTTAGGGTTCACTGAGCTTCACCAGGTTACATACTTAATATGGTCAGATCCCTGAAAAAAATCCCATCTCTCTTGTTTCTTCTCTTTCCATGTAGCTGAGCTCATGGGCTTGGAGAGGCTGTCCTTGACTGTGTACTAGTCCATAAAACAGATTAAAGTTAATGTCAAGTCCTCTGACAGTCCAACCTCCTCTGTACCTCCTCAGCTGGGGCAACTCAGAACCCAGCACCACACTGGCATGTTCCCTCATTCCACAGTCCTTCCGCAGCAGAGGGGCTCCTCCTGACTGGTCCCATCTCAAGGGAACAAAAAAATAAGATGAAAGGATGACTCAGACTTTTCTCTATCTTGCTAAAGCGAGATATCTATGAGTGGCCATACAGTTGCAGAAAAGGTAATTTTCGATGACTGAAAATTAAAAGGCAGAAAAAGTTAGCATAGATAACATCTGTGCATCTCTGAAAATTATTTTAATGTAATAATCCACAGTTTGGAACCTATTTTTTTATAAATATTTGCAATTTTTAGATTTTTTAATTTACATGCTTGTCTCTCTACCTCCTCCTTCTCTCTCCAGATCAGCTGGTTACCCTGGGAAGATGCCATCACTGCAGGGAGTCTTACTAAGAAGCTGGGGTTAGTTTTAGTGTTGAATACACTCAGGCTTATGTTCATTATCAATAGAGAAGATTAGGTTGAGTCCCACAGCTGGAGCCTGCTCCTGAAAATGGTCTGTTGATCTAGCCTTTGCACTTAAGAATTTTATGCTGGGCAGATTAGTTGAAATGTCCCTGTGGAGTATAGCTACAGGTTAGTGATGGGATAGGAATTCAAAAAACAGATTAGGCCCAGCATGCTACCTGTTTTTAGGTCAGTAGTAGCTGCTTAAATTCAAGTTAGAAAGATAAGCAACCAGAAGAAGGATGGATGTGCTCTGCTGCAGCCTGCTTTGCCCAGCAATGATCTGGTACCATGGTGCATGCATCAGTTCCCTAGTTTAGCCTGAAGTGTTGAACATCAAGACACTGGTCAGAGACAGATTGACAGGTTGTGCTGAAAGTAAGAAACAGTCAAGAACTGGTCTAAGCATGTCTCTTATGGCACAAATTCATTAGTGATAATGCGGGAAATTACCGTGGCTTTCACTGTATTACAGGCAACTAAGATGTCTGTCACCCAGTGTTGACAGCATAAGAAAATGAAATTTCCTGGGCAGATGGTGAAGGAAGGAATTGTTTGTGGCCTCTGATGCAATCTCCCTATCAGTGCACCTCCGTTTTTTAATTTGTTGTCATTGCTTTTGTTTGGTTGGCTGGTTTTTGTTTCTTAGCAGCTTTTGAAAAATGAAAAGGTTAGGGATTGAATTTTGAATTGTTACAGATGGTGGGTCTTCATCCTTCCAGGTCTGTGCCCAGGATGTATCCTTAGGTCTGACAGCAACAATAACACTCTTGGTTCAGCACAAAACATACAACTTTTTGAAAGGAACATGTTATGATTTTTTTAAGCAATTGTTTAGAGAACAGAGAACAAAGTCTTCTTAGTAACTAAGTTATGCATGCTGCAAATTCAAGCTGTTGGTAATGGTAACTTCCTGACTGAAGGTTGGTATGTAGATTTCTTGTTTTGCTTTGCCTTGTTATAAAAAAAAAAAAAAGGAAACAAATTATCTGAAACTGCTGCTTTACTGTTTTCCTGTGAGATATATCCAAAAAGCTGATACACAGGGTTTGATTCAGGCTTTTTCTTTTTCTGACTGATTGATTAAATCCAGTTTCATAGAAGATGGCAATAGCACTCTTTATTAATTTCAGTGAAAAGTATAAAGCCTACGTTACAGATTTGATTTCCTGTGTACTTTCTTTCAACAGTATCTGTTGGACTGACTTTTGGTGCAATAATGATGTGTAAAAATAAGTATTTTTGTTATGACTAAGGATAGTGGCCTGAACATGAGACTATAAGACAAGAACAAATTTACTTTGTGGTTTGGATCTGAATCAATAAGAAATTGATTCAGTTTCCCTCAAAATATAAGATATGTCCTATTGGCTTAGACAAACCATCTGTCTAGACTGTTTATTTTTTTGTCTCCAACAGTTGCACTTGCATATGCTATTTGTGGAGAGCACACTGACTGTCTACTACTGCAGTCCATTTCTTTCATACTTTTCCACCATCTTTATTCATTGAGATATATATTTATTCATATATATACAGTATAGGACTACTCCTGCCTTTCCCCACTCCAACTCCCTTTTTTAAAAAAAAAATCATTTTAAGGTCCTGATCTCCAGAACTATATCTGATCTATACTTAAACTTCACAGTTTAAACCTCTCAAACAACAAATTCCAGAGGTTCACTACCTGGTGTATAAAGAAAAACAAAAAAGACCCCAGAAAATAAACAAACCCACACCAGAACCCAACCCGAACCACAAATCATTTTTAAACTCATCTCCAGCTATTTTCAACTGTGTGAAAAATAAAGTTGGACCTAAGCAAGAATCTCAGACCTGAATGTCCCCACATTTTGGCATTTTTGGATTCTGAATCAGTATGATGGGCTGAAGAAAACCCTGCAGCCTGCATCAGCAAGTCAGGAAGGAATTTTCGACCTTTAACTAAGCTTTGCAATAGGTCAGTAACAACACCTTTTCTGACCACAAGGAAACAAGGGCAGCACAGGTGCAATACACTTCAATTTTGTTAAATATACAGATGAGACTAAGGGAGCAATGAGAGCCAAGACAGACTTAAAATTGGAAATGATTTTCATAAAGTGAGAAAATTACTAGAAGAAATAGGAGACAGCAGACACCTTTCTCTTGGGAAATGTGAATGTTCCACTTATGCTGGAAGAGTCAAATCTACAACTACAGGAAAGGAAACATCCAGCTGGATAGAAAATCCTCAAAAAACATACAATTACATCCTATTGCAAACTGAAAATTAATCTGCCTTAAAAGAAAATATCACATGGGAATGTACATGCAGAAGAATGGGTTGTGGTGGTTTGTTCTGCACAACACAGAACAAAAAGGGTCAGTTTTGAAGTACCCTTTTTCAGTGTTGAGCATCATCTTTTAATGAATCCCTGGATAAATGTTATTCAAATGACAGTTATCAGTGTAATTTTAGAAAACAAAAATTTATAAAAAAATTAGCTTAAAACGAGGAGATTAAGTAAGGAAGAGTAAGTGTTCAAATATGTAAAAGGCCATTTGCAATAGGAGAAAAGAAATTTCTTGACTTCAGTAAAGAAAACCTATTAAGAAAAAATTAGGATCATTACAATAATGCATTTACACTATTCTGAGTTTGGAAGTGAATTGTTCTCAATCCTGTTTGACAGTTTTTTTAAGGTTTTAAGACTTCAGCATTTTACATTTGAAGGGTTTAGCATATTCTTAGTTTCTAGAATGGGCAAAATATTGAACAGAATGTTTGAAGCACTGAAGAAATAGAGAAGGAATGCAGCAGATACATAAGTGGAGAGAGGTATGCAGGAGCAAAGTTAAGGGAAACTGTGTCTCTTTAAAGAAATAATTATTTCTGCTGTTTATCAAATATGGAAATGTCTCGGACTGATTTGGGGCTGTTTTGCCCTGTTATATTACCAAATTTTGTAGGTATAGCTGGGGATAAAAAATATTTTGGATATGCTATCTCATAGCTTGTCACTTGGCAATCTACTGCAGCAAGGTATGTATCTTATGTGTTTCTGTGTTTAGTGGTCATGTGCTGTTAGTTCCTAATATTTTTTGTTGAATCTAAGATTGTTTATTTGGTGACATGGCTTTAGCTATACACAATTTAGATTGTGCACAGCTTTCAGTTAAGAGGCAGCATAAATTTGCAATCAGTCATTTAATTGTCTGTAGTCAGAGGTTATAACAATGGACATCATCAATTTACAGGACGTTAAATTAATATTCTATGCGTACCTGGTTTTGTGAGACCTTACATCACAAGAGGGAAGAAAAACAATGGTAAAGAGAAAAATCCTAATGTAAATCAGCTGAATAAAATGTGTGCTAGGGCTTTCTCCATTCTAAGTTTGGGACAGCTTTAGAGATATGTAATTTACATTGGGTAATCCAGACACTGTTCTTGAGATGCCGTCTGGTGATGCACATTTTTGCATCATACTAACCCCTTATTATAGCAAAGGTTGGAAGGGTTTTACTCTAGTGCAGTCGTTTAGTCTGTAGCACAGAGAAATTCTAATGTTAGATGCCAGTGGTTTTCATTTTAACAGTTTAAAAAGGGAATCCCTGAGAACAAAGAAATCCCAATAATCCTGTAATCCCTGAGTATCAACTGGTGTCAAAAAGCTGAATTCTAAGAATTCTTGTCTTGTTAATTAATTTTCAAAAGAGACCAACTTTTATACTAAACAAAAGAGAAATTTCTAGGTAACAAAGTGCAGGTTGCTAGGTCAAGCATTGCAGAAAATGATTTTGCAGCAATGATGTCTTTCTCATTGAACTGAAGTTATTTGTTCAGGCAATAATGCAAATCAATGGATAAAACTCCATTTCAGGAGTCCTAGCTGGAAGTTTGCTGTAGAACAGTTTCCCATGGGTTAATTTTTACAGTGATAATGCCTAATCAAAGTCAATGAAAATATTTCGGTAGCTATTAATGATCTCCAAGTCACCATGCTTAGATCCTTTTCTGGGATTATATAAGGATGTGCTAAATGAGAACCTGTACCAAGAAGAAGATAGGTTTTTAAATGTGCTTTTGGTGAGTGAGGAAGCACATTACTCTCATAATCAGTACAACTGGCAGTACTCCTAAATACTTCCATTAAATTACGTTTCATACAAATGAGAAATTTAGAGAAGTGGACTACAGCCTCAAATCCCCTGTACCCCCCTTTTTCTAAATCTTCTATAATGGTGGTTACTTTGAGTAAATGAGCAATATGACAATAAATGTAATAAAACTTTGGATTGAATGATTCAATGGCAGAAAATGCATCAGTGAGTAGTTCAGTTCAGTTTGGCGCTGAATCTGAATTATCTTTTCTTCTTTTCCCTTTTTTCTCCTAGACATTTACAGCTAATTTATGGTATCTACACCAGACATTGATATTTTAGACATTGATCAATATCCAATTTTTGGTTTTTTTAAGCATGAGAGGAAGTATGGTGGAATCCTATCTGTAGAGGAACTAAGGAAGCTTACTTAGTGCCTTCATCTTTTGGGATGACTCCAGAATGGCGCTTGCACAGTGTTGCTGCACACAGGGAGCAATGTTTTCTACCTTTGAGATTTACATTAAATATAAATTCCACTGAAACTTACCAGTAAGACTGGTATATGTATATTAAATGTAATATGAGTATTAAAACAAAAACAAACCACGGTATCTGATTTTTACTCTTGGGTATGCTTCTGTCTGTCTGTTTAATAGGAGAATGAAAAGGAGATTGCTTTGAATCAAACACAATAATTTAAATATAAAGAGAATGGAAATTACATTCTGTGAAGACATTTGTTAGCATTTAATTCTATATTAAGCTAATATGACAAAATCATGCTACTGATTTTTCTTGCTGCTCTTAACTTTCCTATTTCCCAGACTCAGCTCACATTTCTTGTAGTGAGTTTTCATACTGCTAACAAATGGACAGGAAACAGGCACTGAAATGCATCCATGTTTCAGAAGCAGACTGTATCTGAAAGGAACACTTCAGGTATGTCTGATACAGGAGAGGAGTGTGCTTGGCTGATGCACATTACACCAGCTTGAACAAGGGATTGGGGCCTGGATTTTTTAAACACATTTTTAAAACAATATCAAAAGAATTCATTTGAAGCAATGTTCTGACAAAGAAAAGATTTCTTTATTTTTCAACAGTAGCTATTGTTGTCATTGAAGCATATAGGAAAGTAAGGCCCAGACCTTTACACTGTTTGGATATCTCTTTAGTAATTTGTGTCTAGAAGGTCAGCTCACTGTTAATGTACACAGTGTCACTTAGAATTTTAAATTGTCCTGTAGGCTGATTTCTACTTAATTTGAAGACAAGAGGAGAAATATGAACCTTTAGGTGGTGGAGAAAGGACAAAATATATTTTAATTTGTAAACCTTTTAATTAGCCATCTTGTATGGGATGGAGACAAATACAGTCTAGGTTGAGGAAAACCTTAGTGTCCCAGAGCCAATGGAATATTTATGTTTGTGCACAGAACATATAAAGTATCATGGTTTTCAACCACTTTCGTTTTCAAATTTTCTGATTAGACCGAGACTTTAGCCACCATGATTACTAGCTTTCAATTATGACACATTAAACTTGCTATACAGGGCAGTTGGTGGAAACGCTCTATTACATAAAAGCCTTTGATCCCATGATGGATGTTCTATGAATTGTGGGGGGAAGAATGAAAGTGCTGGAGAACTGGGGAAATAAATAATGAAGCCAGCTGATATTATGATGGCACAGCAGGAGTGGTATGTTTCATCCTGTTTTGTGATTTAGTTATGCAGCTTCTCCTTGCATGGCACTCAGTTCTTGAAATAATATTATCTGTGCATGATTTGTCAAGCAGGTTTTAATAAAGTGCTGCAAAAGAACCTCCTTTCAATACCAGTCTGTGGTACTTTTGAGAGATTTTAATATGTTTAAACTCAAATTGGTAATGCTGTATTTCTATTTAGATGGATTTTGCATCCTGGACTATGCTCTCTTTAGGCTTTAATCCTATGCTTTGATCTGAAGTGCTCTAAGGGTCCAGTGAAGAACAATGGGCTTTTTAATTTATGTATGCTATTTTGTATCTTCATAGGTTTTCTGTTTAACTTCTACCCCTGTCTTTATTTCATTGCTTTACTTTGTTGTGAAGATGTTTAAAAGATATTAGCGCTTCAATAATTTTCTGATGACTATAAAAACTCTTAAAATACAGCTCTATTTAAATTTCAGATTTTGTTCTGATTGCAAATGAAGTGATTACTTTCAGGCATCAAAATATTTATTTGTGTAGCAGCATGCTGAAATACCATCTTGGAAATGATAAAAAATAAATCAAAAAAGCCCAGGAGGTACCGGAGGGCCTGCTAAAGACACCTTTATGTACAAATTCCCGAATGTCACTCCCAGAATAGTAACATAATGGGATTCCCAAAGAATAAGAGCAGTGTAACATGAGCAGACTGCCAGCATCTAGTGAAGGCAGTAAGGGATCTGCCCCCACAGTTGGTTCCCATACAGTCTAATTACCAAAAGATGTACACAAGTGACGCAGAAAACAAATTAAAAACTTTTAAAAAATTTACACAAGGTTCGATAATCAAGCAAAAAATAAGAGTATAGGGAATATAACATTTTCCTTTTGCACTGCAGAGATTTGAGCAGGCTGTAGTGTGTTACTTTGATAGCAATGTGCATTTTTAAAAAAAACTTTTAATCACAGTGTAACTGGAACACAGGATCTCTGCTCAGTTTTATTTAGGGCTCTGAATGGGGTGTTACTTCTCTTCCAAGACGGCTCCAAGATGTCATTGATAGGAAGGCTACAAATAATTATGGTGCTCTTTAAATTATCGTTTCTAAGATGGCAAAAATCTTTTTTTCTCCAGCCAAAAATAGCTGCATACTGTCTTAAGTGAAGCTGCCAACACTGCTCAACAAGTAACTGATTAGGATTCACAACATTTTTCTTGCGTGATTTCTCTGTTTTACCGAACTTCACCCCTTGGTTTCCGAGCCAAATGAAACGAGCCGGGCACTTCGCTTTTTCCTCGGGGCTGGGACCTGCCGCGGGCTTCATCTCGGCGGAGCCGAAGCTCGGGGCAGGACGAGCCCAGCTCTGCGGGACGGGCGCGCTCGCCTCCCCTTCCCGGCAGAGCCGCGGCGCGCCCCGGGCGGCCTCTTGCCCGCGCTGCGGGGCGATCGCTCCCCGGGGCGCCAGCGGCCGGCGGCGCCGCCGCGCCAGCAGCAGCGGCTGGAGGAGGAGGCAGAGGAGGAGGAGAAGGAGGAGGAGAAGGCGGCCGCCGGCCCCTCTCGGCGCGCAGAGGCGCAGGCAGAGGGCGCTTTCGCCATGCGCGGCCGCCGCCGCCGCCGCGCAGCCCCAGGAGCCGCGCAGCCCCCGGCCGCGCCGCCGCTGACAGGCGTCCGCACACAGCGCGGCGGGCGGAGCGCAGCGCAGCGCAGCGCAGCGGGGCTCCTCGGCACCGAGCCCCCGGCCCGGCCCGGCTCGCGCCAAGGGAACTCCCCGTGTGCGACCGGCCGCTCGGTCCCGCTCTGCTGCTCCCTGCCTCTCTCTCTCCTTCCCTTCCCTCCTCCTCCTCCTCTCTGTGCTTTCCACCTCCCCTGCTCCTGAGTGAGCGCAGCCTCGGATGTCCGGTTTCCTGGTGGGTTTTTTACCTGGCAAACTCTGGATAACTTTGGTGAGAATTTGCAAAGCGGCTGGGAAAGTTGGGAACTCCCCTGCAGGCGCATAGGAGCTGCTGCTACCGCATCTTCTCCATCCCACGGATTTTACTGCCTTGGATATTGCGAGGGGAGGGAGGGGGGAGAGGACAGCGAAAGAAGGGAGGGAGAGTAAAAGAAGGAGCCTCATAATTTCGGCTGCATTCCTCCGACTGCCCCGCGGCCCCGCTCCGCGCTCGCTCTGCCATCTCTGCACCATGCACTTGCTGGAGGTGCTCTCCCTGGGCTGCTGCCTCGCTGCCGGCGCCGTGTTCCTGGGACCCCGGCAGCCAGCCGCTGCCGCCGCCTACGAGTCCGGCCAGGGCTACTACGAGGAGGAGCCCGACGCGGGGGAGGCAAAGGTAAGCCCGTGCCCCCGCCGGAGATGCCAGCTTGCTCCTCTGGGCATGTGGCTGCGAGTCCCTTTGAACGAGCGGCTTGGCAGTTCCACCAAGGAAAAGATGTGGGAGAAGCCTTTTGAAGTGGGGGTGTTTCCTTAAAAGTGGGGGAAGGATTTTTTGAAAAGTGTCTGAGTTTTCAGGGTTACTGGAGGGCTGGCTGTGCGGGGAACACCTGCATTTGCAGAGAGACGCGAAACACCTGATGAGCAGAGGCAGCCCGCGGGCTAGGCTGCTGCCCTGGAGCCGGAGTGCCCCGCAGAGAGCCATCCCGGCCCGGCTCCGCCGTTGGCAGCGGCGCTGGGACGGGGCAGCGCGCTGGGGCTGCGGCTGATGCTGGCGCTGGCAGCTGGGTGCGCCCCGCAGGCGCCTCCGTGCGGGGTCTGCGCTGGGGAGCGCTCCGGGGAGCAGCTGGGCACAGGAGCGAAGCGGCGAGGGAGGCGTGGGGGCACGATGACAACAAAATCCTAGACTTTCCATTTGTTGAAAAGCCTCTCGGAGTTACTGACGCTTTGGGTGAGCTGCTGCTGCGTGACAGAGTTGACGGGAGGTGTAAGGTGACACTCCAGGCTGAAAATCTTAGTTCTGCTCAGACGCATGGTGAAGGCTGGGCTTAAATTCTCGGATTCCAGACACAAATACTTACAATTCTCGGTTAATATTTGTTTGCATATTAAGTTTCGTAACATAAACCTCAAGTACCTTTGGTACTTGTGGTTATGCAGTTCCCGGTATGCTGATGCATAAAAAAGATGCATAGTATGTGGTTGTATAAGCATGTGGCATTGTTAGGAAGACCTTTGATGTCTGTCTTACCCTCACCTCATTGTTTTAAAGATTTCTGACATGCTTATTGAAAGCAATGAGGGCCCAGCTCATTCATTATTCATTTCAGTATGGGGCAGGGAGGGAATGGTGTGGATTAAAATTTAAACTAATATTCTGATTTTTTCCCCCCCATGCTGTTTGCTTTATTATTAAAAGTGTGGGAAATTTTACTGTAACTACATGGGAAGTCAAGTTTTGACAGTATACATTACCTGCACTTCAGGTGTTCAAACTGTTGTAGACTGTACATTGTGCACAGAAGTCATACTTTTCAAATAATAATCTTCATGGAAAAGTTTACTGATTATACTGTAGTGTCTCTTAAAATATTTTCATTATATCTGAATGCTTGCATTGCAATTTTCTGAGTGTTAATACACTATCAGTGATCATATTGCTTAAAAGTCTATAAAGTGTTTTTCACACTTAAGTATTTAAAAGTAGGAACACAAAATCAATTCAGTTAGCCACTCTTACCCCTTAGACTATTTATAAAGGTTAAAAAAAAAAAAGTCAAAACTTAGTGGAGGGTAGAAATACCTCAACTCTTTCCAACCCATGACTGTAAGTCAGTTATTTACTGGGTGAAACTGGCCTCTGAGTGTAAAGCCTCAGAACAGCTCATGCTGGAAGGGTAGAAAGAATCCTAACTGAAGCTGAGCAGATATTTTGTACACTTAAACTGCTGAGGTAGAACAGCTGATAGTGAAGGTAGCCTCCTCAGTGATGCTTTGCGTTCCCATGCATATGGTGCGGAAAGTCACTGTCTTTCTTGAAGAAACCTTGAAGCCTTTGGGAGCTGCCACTCTGGTGCATTGTGTAGAAGTGCAAGTGCTCCCTGGAAAAAGAGGAACTGTCAGCAAACCAAAGGAAGGAAAGGTCAAGAGACCGGGAAGTGAGTGGGATAGCATGTGTTAAGCGATTATGTTAATAGGAAAATGTTTTTGTGCCTGACTACTGCTGAGTAGTAAGCAGAGAGAGAGAGAAAGATTCTGGATCCAAGCAGATTTAGTCATGTTGGAAGCCTTTAGTTGTGAGTTTGCTGCTTTTGCTAGAACTGTTTGAGTGAGTACCACACATATTTGTTTTTGTGAATGTTGAGATGAATATCTGAAGTAATTATGAAAGGATTAAAAAAGTAAACTGCAAATAATTGTTTCAAGGAAAATATGATTGTATTGTCAGTATAAAGTCATCTGCTTGAACTTTGTTAACTTCAAAGAAGTTCATAGATGTTATGCTTCCTCTGTTTTTACTTCCCACCAATATGCCATGGTGCTGCATGTTAAACCGATGCCTAAGTGCAGGTCATAGAGCCCTTTGGGTCAGCTATTTACACAGCATATTTATTTCTCTCCACTCATATTTTAAGAGTTTTAGCTTTAGAAAACACTTTAAAAAGTGTGGATGATGTGGAGGGTCCTCGAACATAGGAGGAAAAGCTGGCCTGAAAATAAGGATATTGTGTTTTTAAGCAGGTAATTTTCACTCATTAAACTTGTCTAGAGATTTGCAGCAGCTTGGAAGTGTTACAGATATAAATAGTAGTAGTTCTTCACACACAGCTCTTGCAAGGGCATGTTCTGCAGCAAGTGGGCACTGATAAGCTTGTGCAACACTGCCTCATCCCCCTCCACTCCTACCCCCCACCCCTGCCTTTTTTTTTTTTTTTTTTGTAAGGGTGAAGTTCGTTGTTTAACAAGCTTTCAGGGCCCAGATTAATACTTTCCAGCTGAACTGTCAGCTCGGTGGGATGGGGATGCATCCCGCCCGTAAATCACCTCGCGGATTTCCTGCACGCAGGGGGCTGTCCCGCCGAGCTGAGCCCCTGCAGCCACAGCCCGCCCCTCCCGGCGGGGCAGCAGCGGGCGGCCCTGGCCCTCTCTCCGCCTGGGTGGCTTCTGGCGGAAGGCAACCTGGTACTTCACTTCTCCCTCTGCTCGAGGCGGGCCCGGGGGAATCAACGCTCCTGCCCCAGATTTCACGCCTTTTCAGCCGCCGCCCCGCAGGGATGCTCGGAGCAGCTGCAGCAAGGGGAGGGTGAGCTGGTTTGCCACACGGGTGGCTTGAAACTTTAGCTCTTTGTACCGTCTGTGAGTGTTTTAATAACTCTTATAATATGTTTAATCTCTGGGTTTTGTTTTTTGAACAGACAACGTGGGGTAAGTATACCGTGCCTGCCTGGGAGAGTATTATTTAAAAGAAATAAATAATTCATTATTGTTTGTTTGCTGAAAGTTTAAAAATGAACTGGAGGAACTACGTGGGCATTCTGTTCAGGAATTAAACTTCTTAGATAATTGAAATGAAGGTGTGGCGGTAGCAAGTTCCTAGACTTCATTAAAGGCAATGAGGTAACATTAGCAGGGATAGCTTATTATGGTAACAATAACTGGAATGAAACCACACAGCTGGGAGGGTTTGCCACACCTGCACCATCATGTGGTTGCATAGCCTAACCTTTAGAATTATGTGACTATGCAAAAGCAGTGTTGGTCAATTGTCCCATGTAATTTGAATATGTTTAAAATTATATTTATGCAAAGATTCTTAGTTTTGTATTAGAATGGGGAATAGCAAATGAAAAGGTATTTCCCTGTTCTAAAGCGCATCCCTGAAAATTTCATTACACAGACAGCAGTAAAGTACAGAACAGTTTGTGCTGTGTTTCTGTGATTTGGGGTTTTTTGCAAGGAAATTACATGCACTTACTTGAGCTGCATTTTTCTCGGATACTACCTGTGATACACCACTTATATTTTATTATTATTTAATTATTTTAAATCTGACCTAATCATGGAATGCTGCTCATTGATAGCTAACAGAGTTCAAATACTGTTAGGTAGTGGGAATATGAGGAAAAGCAGTGGGTCAGTTTCCAGGGTTTCCTGCTGTCACTGTATCTCCATGGTATAATCTCAAACCCATCAGTTTTATGTCCACCCCTAAGTTTATGCAGTGTGCTTTACTCTGTGTTACATGCATAGGTCAGTGATGAGGCTGGATTATCTGTTCTGAAATCAAGCATACACATCCCTCTCAGTACTTAAACAGTGCTAAATTGAGCATGTAGAGAGAATGTTATTTTTTCCTGCTGTTGCTGTTTAGTCTGTTGCAAATTTTCTTTGAAAATGTGTGTAGCCACTCTCTTTTCAGACACATACACATAAAAAGATCTGGGTTTTTTGAAGTATGATTTGTAACAGATGCAATGGGATGAACATTGATAGTAGGACCTATTCTAAAGACTAAGCAATGCTTCTGCAAACATAGCTATTAAACCTTGGTCTAGCCTTTTGTGTGAGTAAAGTGCAGCACTGAGCTCTAAGAGCTCAAGGCACTTTCTAGTTCTTGGAGTAGGTATGTGCATTCCTGGGTGTCTAGTGTAAGCACGCTGGTGTGCCTGGGAGGGACTTCAGCTGTTTGTCAGCAGCAATCCCATGTGTTTATGAAGGTTATAAAAAAACTTTGGTGATCATTTTAACTGCAGTTTTAGAGAGATACAGAAGCGTCCCAATCAGAAATATCATTTTCACGCTCACTTAGGTTCCGTATGCATTCAAAGTATTACCTTTTTTTCAAGGGTTTGTGTCGACTTATTTTAGTAAAAATAAACCAGTACTTCTGACTGTTGTAGCTGAGGGGGATGGTAATAATAGTTTCCCATTGATACCCAGCATCCAGGATAGAAAGTTTGTGTACAACCTTGTGTTCAGCTGCTGCTTTTTTGAATGTGGTCAGTGATTCATTAAAAAAAAAAAAACCAAAAACCCTCGGAACAAAGACAATCCAACTAAAGTCACACTGGTTTCCTATCAAATGTAATATCCTGTTTAATGTAAAAAAAATTGTTACAGCTATTTGTAGAATAAGTTATATGAAACTCCAAGCAAGATCTTTACTTGAAAGTTGCAAGCTCTTTCAAAGTCTAAGTTGCTTCTTAAGAGTTTTGTTTGGTAAAGTATTGAATTTTGTTTGGTGAGTGGGATACTCATCAAGGGTTGTTTTCCTTATCTATTATAGATATTCATTACTTTTTAAATTTCATCTTGCTTCTCTTGAATGTGATACTGTAATACCAAATTCCCCTCTGTGTAAATGTGAATCTACTTCAAAGACATTAATGGCTGCATAAATTGCACCAGAATTTTAATTTAAAATATTGATAATTTATGGGAGCATGGGCGATTGTTTGTTGAACTCCTATTATGTATCAGCTTGTCAACTTGTTCGTCCTGTTTTGTGTTTATCTGTCTCCAGAACTTTTGGTGACAATATTTGTGTTGCTCCCCCTCTTTGTTGCATTTCAGGCTTTAGTTAGGAAATAGCTACACTGTAAGTAATTTATTCTTCCATTCTTCCGTTGTAATCATCATGAATCAATCCCTTTAGCTCTGTGGTAGTTTGTTGGGTTTTTTCTTTTGGCATTTCCTGACTTGTCTAAGATAGCTGTAACTCCTTACAAGTATTTAGAGACTTCAGTAGCTAGTGGAAGGAATTAATATTGTGGTAAGAAGCTGTATTTTAGCAAAGTAACCAAGAGAGATGGTGTTCTTTGGGTGAGGAGGAAAAAACACAGCAGGAAACTGATAAGGAGAAGGAAAAAAATAGTAGCAGTTGGTGTATTTTGACTATATTGTAGTCTTTACTGGGTCTAGATGAGCATGTAATCATCCTATATGTAGTTACTAAGGCCATATATCATCTGCAGCAAACTTTTGGGATCTTGATTATGGTTAATTTCAATGAAAAATGATTGTTTGGGGAAGTTAATGACATTGGTTACCCAATACTGCTGTCATCCTGAACTCTGTAGTACTCCATTCTGTTCACATAATGACTTCACCTACTCAGTGACAGTTTTCCCATAGCTTGACCTTGAGAATGTGGCTTAAAAATTGTTGAAGGTGTTTTATGTCCTGTTTCTTACTGAACTGAGCAGGATTTTCCATACTGGACAAAGGAAAATTCTGGCAAAGAGTTGGACAGTTCTTGGAGGAAGATGCCAGAAGGCTGCTGGGGAGGAAATGACACGTGTATTTCTGTCTAGCTTCAAGTGTGACATCACCTGTATTACTCTGCCTACCTTCTTGTGGCAGAACTGAGACATAAGTCATTTCAGGAATCATCTAGAACAAAATTCTTTACACCATTATATGGTTTAATTCTTTGACTTTCCTTACTCAATAATTGTGTTCTGTTGAGAAAGAGTGAAGAGAGAAATAAAGCAGAATGGAGAGCTTCTGAGAACAGATTTAACAATCGGCTATTTATTAATATTTTTCCCTGAAGATGACCCGTAATAACTCCCCCAGCACCCCACATGCATGTATGAAAATTTCTAGTATTTCTAAATATTTTTAGAAGCAGTAGATATCCTGCTCTCCCGCTGTATTTAGCATTGTTGTGGCCTCACCCTGAGTTCTGTGTGCACTTCTGAGTCCCAGAATTCAAGAAGGATGTGAAGGTCCTTGGATGCAGCCAGAGAAGGGCAACAAAGCCGGTGACAGGGCTGGAAGGAATGTCCTGTGAAGAGCAGCTGAGGACTCTGTCTAGCTTGGAAAGAAGGAGTCTATGGGATGACCTCATTGCTCTCTCTAGCTTTCTGAGGGGAGGCAATGGAGAGAGAGGTGCTGATTTCTTCTCCCTCACATCTAGTCATTGGATGCATGGGAATGGTTAAAACTGCACCAGTGGAAGTTTAGACTGAACATTAGGAAGCATTTCTTTATGGAGGAGGTGATCAAACACTGGAATGATCTTCTCAGAGGGGTGGTTGATGCCCTGAGTCTGTCAATGTTTTGGAGGCATTTGGACAATGCCCATAACAGCATGCTCTAGCTTTTAGTCAGCCCTGAAGTGGTCAGGCAGCTGGACTAGATGATTGGTGTAGGTCTCTTCCAATTGAAATATTCTATCTGAGATTGTTTAAAAGAAGCAAAACTACTGTTGTTGTCCTTCAACTTCCTTCAACTGCCAGATTCAGCTGGCCAAATGCATTTGTGGTGAGCTGCTCCAGCTGTCCAGAATGTACTTGTGGCATCAGTTACAATATTAAGAGCCAAGAGAAAAACTGGCCGAGTGAAGGTTTACACCTTATCTGGTCTTGACTTGCTCATATTTGTGTAGACAATGAAATGTTTGGAGGGCTAGTTAGTTTGTTTCATTGTTCCATGGGTGTATTTGTTTTAGAAGGAGAGAGAGAAAGTTACAGCTGGCGAGTAAACTCTCCAGTCTGCTTAAGGAAAAGTTTCTTTGGTTTTGTTTGTTCCTTAAGAAAAAAAAAGAAGTGAGAGCATTTCTTGACTCGAGTATTGGAAGTAATTCTGAGAGGGTTTTGGCTTTGTTGGGGGGGGTTCTGTTTGTTTGTTTTTTAATAATCTATTTTCTTTGAAATGTGGCCTTTGGAGCCCTGTGAATTTACCAGTCTTGACCTGTCATTCTTCTTGACTCACAGCTGCTAGGTGTTGCAGACTATTTGACAGCTTTGTGACTGCTGTGAGTTGGAGACTGTGGGGATACCAGAATAGTAGGTTTCACTGCAAGTCAAAGACAGTATTTTGTACCCCTGAAAGGATCATTCATTGGTGTGCTTCTGAGGAGAGAATCTCTGCTTATGTGCACACTCTCTATTACTTAGAGCACACCACTCCTATTTCTTCTTAGAAGTAAGGAACTTCAGTCATTCCAATTCTACCTATTTGTAACTGCCCACAGATACACTTGGTAGAATTTGCCTGTAAAAGTAATAGTATCAAGAGTCTTGGCGGAGATAATTGTACAGTTTTTACAAAATTTCTACTTATGGTTAGGTCAGCAGTGCAATTAACTGTGAAAGGAAAATACAAAATAAACTTGTGAGATGATGCCTTATTGACATCTGTCCCTTCCCTAAGGACAGATGTTTCCAAATTAAAACAGAGCCTAGAACTTCCTCTTCACCCCACCCACCCTCCAGCACATCTTCCATAATGGGCGAAGTGCTGCTGCAGTACAAACACGAACATTTCCTTTATTTCATTTGTTTTATAAATGTCAAAATATTCATGTTAAGCTTTCAGTATCTCTTTGTCACAAGGATATTTTTAAATTTTATCTTCTTTAAATCATTAGTACTGATATATTCTGTGATTTGGAGGAAATGAGATGACCTTGTTAATAAGCAGGCTTGAATAGTCAATTCAATAAATATGGAGAATTGGTTTTTTTCTAGGAAGGGCAATTACTTTGACTTTCCAGCTGGATGTTTTTCTGGCTGGTTAGAGAAGGGCAAAGTGTTGGTTCATTTGCAAAATGTTGGTTCAAAAATACCAAGAATCCTGTTGTGCAGCGCACAGGGCACAACTTTCAGGAGAACATTTACAGCTGCTAGAAGTCCCAGTGACACGAAGCTGAATATGCTATGTATTGGACTGTCTCCTTTGTAAAGCTGCATGGCAGTTCCATGCAAACTGCCAGACAACAGAAGCAAGAGGCCAGGCTCAAAATCAAATTCTCCAAGTTTCCTTGCTTGGTGGAGTGTCAGTGATGCTCAAGTTGTTCCTTCTGCCTTGTGTTCCCAGGCGCACCCTGAGGTATGAGAACATATTTTGTTGAACACACGGTTTGGAGTGGTCTGGGCTGCTTTTGTGGCTCAGCAGAGCCCAGCAGGTGGGCAGCTTCTTGCTACCTCTGTGCAATTTGTTTCAGCTGCAGGAATGCCACGTTAATAGTAATGGACACATGAGAATGTCCCCACTAAAGAGGGGATTCAATGTGTGTGTGCTGAGGGAGGTGGTTTTGATGAACAGACTCAGACTGAGATTAGACCAGCTTAGAGTTGCACATTGGTCAATAAAGGGCTGTCTCTACAGTTGCGGTTCCCTCTAAAATTGTGGTGCTCAAGTCAGATGAAATGCAGCTTGCACAACTAAAAGTTGTAGTCTTTTGTGATAAACTGCTTTTGTTTTTCTCATCCAAGAAGAGCTGCTGATTTTTCTCTAATTATCAGCTTTGAAAATAATGAAAATCTTTAAGATTAATGATTATTTTTTTGTCCATATGCTAGGCCAGCAGGTGATCAAATCACTAAAAAGAAATAAAGGAATAAAATCCTATAGAGGAGCTCTGAAGTACTTTCCTTTTTGAAATGTCTGCAGAGGGGCTATAAAACAGTAAAAGCACAATGAACCCTGAATTTGGAACAGGAAGTAGGGAAAGGAGCAGTGAAGAATTTTCAGAGGGCCGGGCCATGCTTCAAAGGAAGGAAGAATTAGGCTGTTCTATTGCATCAGGTAGAACTAAAGAATTAGGCAAACTCTAAATTGAACAGTCACTACTAATCTGGATTAACAGCATAAAAAGGCTCTTTGTAGTAATGAAACTCTTTGAATATCTTAGCTAGCAGTTTCAGAAAATTAATGAAATTTTCAAATCCTCATCTCATATGACAGATGGATGATCTCTGTTTTCCCTTTGAGCCTGTAAGTTGCTGCTTTACTCAATGTTTACTTGGCTTATGCTATATATATGGAGAATTGAAGTCACATAAGAGTAGAGGAATATCTGTAGCTGGTCAGACAAAATTCCTGATTAACCCCATATGCCATTCTCAGCAATCTCATTGGAGAGCCCATGCTGCACAGCCACTAAACTTGCACCCTGTGCCCCACTAATGATGCAGAGGATGACTTGGAGAGTGGCATTGGAAGCCTCATGCTTCATAGAAGCATTGGAAGCCTCATAGTACGTGATGAGAAATGATCTGTCACATCCTGCCCCTGTCCCCCTTCTCCCCAGTTTCTTCCAGGTGAAGGCTGCCCATTGGCCATGGCCATGTCTATTCCTGCAAGACTGTGCCCAATGAGTCCTGGCCCCCCATAGCTTGGTTTTGTATCTTCTGTCATGTGAGCTGCCCTGTCTGATTCACCTGCAAGGAGTTTGTTGTGCAACATCCAGCTAATTTGTCCTCAAACCACCCCATGGAAATTATTTGGGAGATTTCTATTCCACTTGCTTTGCTCCTTCACCTTTGCATCCCACAGACCACATTCAGCAGAAATCCTGATAAGCTGCTGTGTCAAGATGTACCTGCTGCTCACTCCTTGGCCAGCTGGGGACTTCAGTTAGAAAACCCAGCAGCAGGCATTTACAGGATCTCCAGACTGATCGTGTTTGTGAAAGGGCAACCATGGCAACATGCACCTGGCTACAGGCGCTGGCTCTTCCAGTACCTCTTAGTTTTCTTGGCTGGCCTTCTTTTCTTTTATTTATGCCCTTACCACCCAAGACCCTGCCAAATTACAGGACCTACTTGACAACCTCCTTCTGAGCAAAGAAATGGAAAGTGTCACTACATTCTGACGGGCTGTTGGCAGCAGCTTGTGAACTTCCTTGCCTTAAATGATGGGGTGCGTGTGTGTGATTTCGCTTGCTTTAATAGCTTTCAGTTGACTTTTCTCCAGGTGCTTGTTGAGCCCACAGAATCTTTTCACATCAACACTTTTTCTGTATCAACAAGTATGGCTTTAAGTGGATGTTGTTTACTTAATAGTAAATTTAAAAAACAAACAAGAAAGGCTCAAGACAAGCAAATGGAATAGTTCTGACACCTGCTGATGAAATATGAGACTTCCAGAGTCCCTGCTCTGGACAAGGCAGGGAGCAATTCTGTCCATGACACTTGTGATTTTATTGAGTTCCCTTCTCCACTGTTCTTTTTCAGGCTAAAGATCTTCCACTTATGTGACCTGCTTTTAATTCTCTAACTAAACTGTTCTTTACCTCTGATCGTCTGACTTCATACCTTTGTAATTCTCTTTAAGACTGCAGAGCAAGGAGAGGGGAGAGCCAGGAGTGCACACAAGATTCCAGATGTGGGACACCACAGATGTGGCTAGGGATACAATGCTGTTTTGTTTTCTTTCCTAATAATTCCACTTGTGTATTTGTTTTAAAAGAAGTGTGTCTTGATATGCCAGTATTTTGTAACATGTCAGACATGAGTATGATTAAAATGCCTTCTTTAAAGAACTACCCATATTTATACTGAAGAACAGGATGGGGGAAGGCATTTCATGGTTATTACTACTTCCTCAAAATTCACATAAAAGCTGTTCTTAGGGGCCTGTTTCAAGATGATGTATGATTATTTAAACTTTTGTGTTCATTATGCTTTTAATGTGTTTTTCTGCCTGCCACATGTGCACAGTGAGAGATTTAATGGGACTAGCTATCTTTTGAGTTGTAAACCATGAGCTGTATATTTAATGTCCATAATGATTTTTCTTTAAAAATGAGATGTGGTCTCAATGTGATCTGTGAAATATGTCAGCAGTCTTGCAAAGGCTGTTTATGCCTGCTAACAATAAGATGTTACTGTCAGGCAAGATTTGTGAGGGCTTGGTTGTGTGCACTAACTAGGTACATATGATGAAGCAAATTTAAAAATATGCCCATGCTTGCAAATTTTTAGATACATGTCGAGCATAGCCTAAAGCATAAGAATATAGGAAATAACCCACTGGGGCAAACTAATGGTTTGCCTAGGCAAGTGGCCTCTGTCATGTCAGCAGCATGTGCTGTTCTGCTTAAGGAGAATATTTGGACTTAATCAGTCTCTGCAGTTCCCTCCCCTCATACCCACCTAACATCTACAGTTGTTGGATTGAGGATATGAGAAGACCTGCCTCTGCCTCTTCAGTATCTCTTTAAGGACATCTTGTCCATAGGTTTGTCTGTTTTCATACTGAAGATGCTGTGAGCAGTTAGTAGATTCTGAGCTACTTCATACCAGAATGGCACTGGTTTGGGGGCACTGGAGCTTTGATTTTGTTGACTTGCAGTATGTGTAAAGACTTACTCTGCATTTAATATTTATTAATATTTTAATAGTTTATAATTTTAACCTTGTGTGTTACACAGGCACAAAAGTTATTTTCAACACCTGAGGGGAGAAAAAGGCATTTTAATTGAGGATCTGTGTCCTCAAATTTTTGAAGACCAAACTAAGGAAGAAACATAAATGTGTCATTCAATTATTTCATTCTGTATTTCAATCAAATACAGATTTGATTTTTTAAAAATATTTCTCCAGTCAGAGTGACTGGATCCAATGTCAAATTTCCCCTACACTCTTGGTTAAGAGACTGATTTTATTCTCATCTTTAGAACCTTACGACGTACATGGTGTCTCTTTAGTTGCTGTCTGCCTGAGGCTTTGCCAACTTGGGGCAATATTTTCCCACTAGGTCAGAATTAAAATTTATAGCTCTGTTGAGGTGTTTATGGTGCCTGAAACCCTTATTATGGATTTGTCGGAAATTCCATCTTCCAAGTGTTGTGTGATGCACAGTAGTGCAGTGCTGAGCATGGGGCAGTCCAGGAGATCCTTTCTTGCTCTTCATGCCCTACTCCATGGAAAAGTTGCAAGAGTATGTAAAGGAAGGTGGTGGAGCTGGGTCACAAATTTCCCTTAATTCCCTATTCTCCTCTTCTAGGAGAAGGGAGATGATAAGGGGATTACGAGAAGCCCTTCAGATAAGGATTATATAGTTTGAGCTTTAGCTGACATTGAGTGTTACCCCCTTAGAAATATCTGTAGTCTTCTGAAGAAGGCTAAGTCATCTAGGGTTAGGATTTTTTTTTTAAACTTCTGCTTTGTGGTGTTGGGACATTTTTTCCTCTGCCTCACTAGAGAAGTACCATGTGCTCCTGTACTTGAGGAACTGGTGCATCTTGCCAAGGGTCCCGCTGAGGCATATTTGTTTAAATCCTTATTGTTATTCTGGAGATATTATCTAACAAGTGATATATTGAATAAAATTGAAGTTCTTCTGGGTAATCATAACATTTTTAAATTATAAATATTTATTTCATATTTGTGCCAACCTATTGATTTCTGTTATTGTTCTGCATATTTTTATTACAATTGTGAAAGCAATTGCAATTACAATTGTATTTAGCTTGGATTTTGTTCTTTCCTTCCTCAAAATCTTTGTTACATGTGTTATCATAAAGCCCCTAACTTAGACAATTTAACATGTGTTCTTGTAAAGACTTATATGTACAGTGGTGATAAAAATTTATTTCTTGACCTTCAAACTGCCTAAGGAGGAAGCTATTAAAAAGAAAGCTTATTCTGAGCCAGAGCAGATTGTGTTCATTAGCTAATTAGCTTAATCAGAATGGGAATTTCCTTTTCACTTTAAGAGTTAGTGCAGTATTGAGAAATTTAAAGTAAATGCAAAGTCTTACTAAGATGGGAAATCAATTGTTTGTCTCATGGAACTAGCACTGATACCCCAGTAGTAATCTTGAAAGAAAAACAGAATTAACAAACAAAAGAAAAATTGAATAAATTATTTTGATAATCATTAAAGTAGCTGAATTTCATACAAAACTACTCTAATCCACTGCTTACCAATCTTCCCACCTCCTTTCATAAAATCAGAATTAGTTTGCAGCTAGCAGCCTGATACTCTGATGTGTAAGTGCCTTAACCGGGCTGCAGTATTGGTTTCAAAGTCTTCTAGGATATTGAAAGAAAACAAAGAAAGAAGAAAATCCCACAATTTCTCTGTCTTGACTCAGTGATGATCACAACAATTTCAAAAGTTTCTACCACACTCTTCTAGGTCATTATATCTCATGCTAAGGTCTGACAGAGCTGTACCTGGAAAGGAAAAATTACATTAATTATTTTTTCTCACTGAGTTTGCAGTGTTTTTACTTGAGTGGTCTGAAATAAATTAATTTTCTAGTATAATTATGCTGCTGTAGGCAAAACTGATAGAAAGGTGTAATTGATCATACCTGTCTGAGTACAGCCCTAGTAGTTAAAGAAGGTGGAGTCTGAGTAACAAGTAGCTGTGTTGCATCCGGGTTATGGTAAATAAGACTGTACTTAATGTGACAGAAGGGGTGCTCCAGCCAGAAGCCTGTCCCTGTTTCCCTAGCTCTTACTCCTCCCTATACATGTGTTAGAAAAGCTGTTAGTGGGGAGGTAAGTACTTCTTTTTGTAGCAGCATGGATTTATGCTGGATTTACAGTAACTGTGCAACAGTTTACTTATGAGTACTTCAGGTAAGTAACTTCAGGTGGCTGATCTTGCTTTACCGTGTAGTAGAATTAAGTAAGAGTCGTCATGTGGCTCTTAAACACATCCTTATGAACCATGATTACCAATGAGAACAGATTATTCTAACAAAATTATCTTTTTCATTTAATATTTGTAGGTAATTATGTTCTTACTAACCAAACTAATATTTCTGGTTTAGCTTTTTTTCCCCTTCTTACTTACACATAAGATTCAGCAATATTAAAGTGGAGGCCTGGTAATACTGGACTGTATTGCTAATTTAACTAGTCAGCCATGCTTCCTGAACACAGCTCAGGATCAGCTATTAAGCTCCAACTCAGATTTTTTTGTGATTAGACAGTACTGTGGTTGTGTTCTGTGTAGTGAGAAAGTGATCTGGTTAATGATGTAATTGTAAACATTAATTTTTGCGACAAATTCAGTGTAGTTCATGAGCAGCTAAACTTGTGCTGACAATTTGTAAGACAGTCTGTTTGTGGGTTATTTATGTTGGGTGAAAGTAGTTGTCCAAAATAATTTCTGTAGAAATAACTAAACTACTAGAAGGACATATAAATATTGTTTATCTTCTACTTTGTACTTGGACTTTCAGTGACACAAGTCTGGCGTCAGGAAATCTTTCTCTTCCTATGATATGAAGATTTATTATCAATGTCTTGCTGTCGTTCCACATACATGATATGTTAGCCTAGAGCCAAGATAAATCTAGCAGTGCTGACAGGCATTGCAACCACAAATGCATGTGGTATATGAAAATATACACCACAGCTTGCTACTTCAGTACGAATCAAGTGTTCAGAAGTTGCACAATGCTACCATTAAAAACTTACTTTTTTTTTGTCTGGTGTTCTGCTGATACTCTTTGGATTTACCTGATGTGTAGGGACTTTGAATATAAAAACAAAAGTGCCTGCAGCTGTATTGTCCAAGTCTAGAGGACAGCCTACAGTGGGCATGGGCCTGTATGACCATTTTCCCAAACTATGGGGAGTGCCACCTTTTTCCTTATTGGTTCCTTGCTGTCATCCCACATCCCAGCCAGCTCTATCCTCCTCCTTTACCTGTTCCCCTGCTTAACTGAGTGGGCCTGGGTATGGGGAACTGGGAAGCAGTGCCAGCCAAAGTGCTTCCAACTACCTCCCTTACTGCAGCACGTGAATTACATGCTGAACCTAATTTGAGGTCTGTGAATTGATACACAAACTGATCCAGCTGAAGAGATAGAAACCTGTGTGTCTTAAGGCCTTTGGGTGGTTTTTGCACGTTCAAGGCTACATTATGTAAATAGTAAAATAGCCAAGGGGACAGCAAGCTTCTGTCTTTCACCTGTGTTCTTGAGCAGTTCCCATGTTTTTAAATCTGTCTCTAGTTTCTCACTGTTTTCTCTATACCTTGCTTCTCTTCTTCATCAAACTGTGACATAATCTTTCCCTTCCCCTCTTTGCACCCATTATCCTAATTTTTAGTTGCCCTTTCTCATGTGAATAAATGGCAATGAGTTTGTACCAGGCTGTCACAGCTCTTTGACTCCTTTTCCACTTTTTCTGTGCATAGCAAATTCAGTGCCAGCTCAGGTCCCTCTTCAGTGTGTGTCTCAGCCCTGTCTCCCTCCCTAGCTTCAGATCTCAGCTTTCTTTTCCTGTTTCTCCCACTCTCTTCTCTGAGATCCAGGTTTCAGCTTCACCCTCCCACTCTCTTCCTTCTCTGTGTCCTTTCTTTTTCTCATTTTATTCTCAGGGCAGACTGAGCCTTTTTCTGCCTTGTGTTTCCTTGCACTGAAGTTTTTTCTTCTCGTTGTTGCTTCTTGACCAGCTACAGACCAAAGCTCTACCTGCACAGCAGATCTTGTTCAGCAGCTGCAGGGAACATATACTGATTGTTCCTTAAACCTTTTTGTCTTTTAGCAGAGCAATCTGCTGAAGTCTGCTGGAAGTTCATAAGCTGTGATGCTTACTTGTTGGGCAAATTTTGCTGGAGATGTTAAAAGTATGTCCCTGAGGCACCCTCCACTTTTTCTTTCTCTTGTCATGACTCCATATCATACTTCCCTGTCAGTTTAAGGTCCTGCAAATCTTCAGTGAGGAGGCTGCACTATATTAATGTGGACAAGAAGCAGACATTGGGACAGTTCCTCAGTGGAAAATCAAACTTCAGGTTAAAGTCTGTCAAAAATCTTTGAATAAACAGCTAGAAACAAGGTCTTACAAGTGGAAAAACTGGGGCAGTTCCAGCTGAAGTTAACTGCCAGAACCCACATAGTTTGGTGCTGCTAGCCCAAATGGTATTCCCATTGCCCACTTTCTTGTTTGTCCCCTGCACTCTCCCTTCCTGACTGCCAGTAGGAGTGTGTGGGGAACTGAGTTGGGAACATGATCTGAGTGACAGCTTGCCTGGGGGGAAGTTGAGAGGGTTAAGAAGTACTCGGTTAAACTGATTTTTTTAGTCTGGTTTACTTCTTGGCTTGACATGTGCCTAGTCTACACAGGAGACAAGAATTTGTGGGAGGGCATGAACAAGCAGTTGGGAATAAAAAGAGTGGATGTGGGTGTTGGTTTTGGTTTTTTTTTTTTTTTGTGATTGTCTAGGACATTTGTTGATCAATAACTTAGATCACAGTGGTCCTGTTAACCCAGCTGTGAGGGCCTGTTTTCTTTTCACTTTGCAATGTCCCATGGAAAAATACCTTTAGAGCAGAAAATGCCTTGAAGGAGGCAGTAATACTTTGAAAAAACATCTGTGATTATTGTGCCTTAACTGCTCAAAGTTTAAGCAGCTGAGTCACGCTTTCTGGACTCTTGTAGCTACAAGACAGGGACTGGCAGCTATGAAGAATACATGGCATGGCCTCATTAACCACAGCTCCAAGGTTTATTCACAATTTTCAGTTTTCAAAAGTTACCACGTTTAAACGGGCAGGCTGATTGAGGGGGTGTTAAATTAAATAAGTGTGCACTTGCACATTTATCCTGTGTAAGTAGAGCAACTCTTTTCAGTTGCATTTGGTGTTTTCCATTGTCTCTTTGGCAAAATTGCTGAGGGACTTTTCTGAAATATACGAAACTTGTCCTCAAATGAAGTTCAGAGGTTTCTGCAGTACTGAACCTTTGCTCAGTGTTTAAATCCTGTTGGTTGGTGCTGAGTTACACATAGCAAGTAGCTGAAGAAGGTGAAAGGGATAAAGAAAAGCAGTGGTAAAGAGATGGGAACTGCTATCAAGTTTAGTCCTATTGCTCCAGCAACATGTATGCAGAAACTAAGGTTAGTAGGAACGCTGTATAACATGCTTTAGACTCACTCAGCAGAAAGTATATTTCAATTTTTTTAGAAAATAAAACTTTGTATAGATCAATGAATCTGATACCTAGCACCAGCTGCTGTCTTGATTCCCATTCAGTGCTAATACAGTGGAATTAAAGGAGAGATAATTTTAGTATGGAATTTCCTGAGATCATATAGTTTTATTTTAAGGTATTGTTCTGTATCCGGATGCTGTTGCTTAATTTAGATCTAACTATAGAATATAATCATACTGTTTCCACCCTTTTATGTATGGACACCCAAACACACACACGCACATTCACAGTATGTGTCTGTATCTATATATACACAGAGATTCTTTAAATAACTTGAAAATAAGAATATGTATTTAAATGTGTATTTTAAACGGTCAGCTAACAATTCTGCTATAGCTGAAGTAAAATTACACACTTTTTTCCCCATGAATTAGTCTCTTCTAATTTCGTAGTTTTGTTTTTGATAGGTTAGTTGCAATTTAGAAAAGAGAGGATCTAAGGGAAAACAAATTTAAAATGAAAATAGTCTGAAAACCAGGTATTTACTTCAAAATTTTAAACTTTAACTGCCTATTTTTACACAATGTGTAAAACTTTCATACTGGTTGACATGGTTTAACCCCAGCGGTCAACTAAGTACCACACAGCAACTTTTGCTTCCCACCTCTAGTGGGATGGGGAGGAGAATCTGGAAACAGAAATGTGAAACTCATGGGTTGAGATAAGAACAGTCTAATAAATGAACTGTAGTAAAAGTTAATAATCATAATAACAATTGTAATGGAAAGGAGAGAGAGGACTAAAACCCAAGAGAAACAAGTGATGCACAATTGCTCACCACCTGCTCCCTGATGCCCGAGCCCATCCCTCAGCAGTGATTGACTGCTCCCAGTTTCTATACTGTTTGTGACATTTTCTGGTATGGAATATCCCTCTGGCCACTTTGGGTCAGCTGTTGTGGCTGTGCTCCCTCCCAGCCTCCTGTGCACCTGTTCACTGGCAGAGCATGGGAAACTAGAAAGCCCTTGGCTTAGGGTAAGCACTGCCCAGCAACATGGTGTGTTTTCCGTGTCAATCCCATACCAAATCCAAAACACAACCCTGTACCAGCTACTAAGAAGAAATGAACTCTGTCCCAACTGAAAGTAGGATGCTGACTGTTAAATTGTGAGGAGAGACTCAAATTGCAGATTGATAAGCAGTTTTCCAGGACTTGGTGCTTATAATTGTTGCAGTCTTTGTGAGAATATTTTACATAGGTATATGTTAAGACTCCCGGATATTCACTTCTTATGCTTGTTAATACGTTATTGACATAAGATTTGAAGTCTGTATGCTCGTTTACAATTGGAATCTCAGTGTAGTAAAATATAGCAAATCTGCGTAATCTGGAGAACTGTTTTTATTTAGAATGAAACATATTTTCAAGCCAAAATTTGGTCTTTGTTTAGAAAAGATTTTGTAATTGTTAGCTACCTGACTCACCATACAGTCAAATCACAGGGTGCACTTTATCTGATGTGGATGAATAGAAGGCTGACTGCTTTCACTTGAAGTATTGCATTGTGTTCTGTATCACTTCGTAGTATAAAAGGTGGTAAAGATATGCACAAGACAGAAGCAACTGACTTAGTAACCATCCTTTTATTAATGAGATACTTTTAAGTAGTTTTCCAGGTCTTTATTCCCTGATCTGCATGGATTGAATTACATGCATGGCTATAACTTGTTTCGATCTAAACGTGACTGTCCACAAAGGTACCTTTAGATAAACTCAGAGGCCCTTGTGGCAGTGTCAATGGAACAGTTGCCTATGCTCTCAGATGCCAAAGGTGGGGTCTCTTTCACTCCTTCTCCTACCTTCTTGCTTCATCTTCATCCTTCTTTAATAGTTTTATTCTGACTGGGAAGTGAGACCTGAGTCACCTCTCTCATGCTCATTTTGTCTGAGTCAAAAATGTTTCTTAGTTACCTCCTTTTTTTTCTCATATTCGTCCCAAACTGTGAAGCATAATATAATGCATCTCTGCTTTAAGTAGAAAAAAAGTTGCTTATAGTAGACTGTGATTACAATAAAACCCAGGTGATTTGTAGCTGAAGTGCAGTTCTTTACCTCAACACTCCAAATGATAGTTTCATAGAAAATATGACAAATGAGGAACACTGAATGCAGTTCCCTGTATTTTCCATTCATGTTTTTATGGCAAAAGTCTGTTTAATTTCATTAGAAAGGAAAGCAAAAATGAATCAATTAAATCCTTTGCATCAAATCCAGTGGAGTTCCTTGATTTTTTTCAGCTTGATAGTCCTGACCCTGCCAGTCTCATATTTATGGTTGCTAACGGACATTGACAGAAACAAAGCATTAGAGAAAATGTTTTCTTGAATGCCTGGAAACTGTAATTGGAATAATGTTTCAACTGTCCTGCCATGCTAGTTTAAATGGCCTTACTAATAAATTGCGAGTGTTTTATACGGTCTGTAAAATAGCAACCTATAAAGATAGGGAGAGCAATAAACAAATGTACAATACTGCTGCAGAAGTGCTTCCTATGTCTTAGTTATCTGCTGCGTCACATAGAGAACCTTTTTTACCTGCTGTAGTAAAATGCCAGCATTCCCAAATGTGAAAAATCATGACTCCAGCTAAGCAAAATAATGAAACTTTAAACTCATGGTAGTTGAAGTACATTTGATTTGCCTTCTAGTATTTAAGATTGAATATACATGTTACATAGAGGACTAATCATGAAATAGTACAAGAGGATTGGTTTAAAAGCCATAGTATTTTCATTTCTACATTTCAGGGTTTTCAATGAGATAGGATCATAAGAATAACTGGGTTGGGGGGAAGAGATATATAATAATAGAGAAGGAAATAACTGTTAGTAAGAGCTTAAAGAGTTTCAGATCAAGAGATGACTGGGAAAACCATGTAGAAATCTTTGGAAAAGGAAAAAAGTGGCATGGTAGAAGGCATAAAACTGAAGCCAAAAACATTGGTATGGGGCTTTTTTTCTTCTGACCTGTGAGAATAACTAATCTTTGGAAAAAAAACTGTCAAGGGAAATGGTGACTTTAACATCTGTTCTAGTCTTTAAGTTTAGATGCTCTAAGATAGGAGCCTTTATGTTTCAAGAGATTTGATTCAGTGCTAAAATACATAGATTGAAATGACTGTTGCACGCAGGAGGTTGGAGTAGACTTCCTTTGGTGTATCCGGCTCTCCAAGCAGAAGACCTTTGTACCAGCCTATATAGTATGGCATGCCAAAATCCTCTTTGGTGTGATGACAGGTACAAAAAAGCCTTGGAAATACCATGATGAAGTCTATCTGTGTTAATGTTTCATCTGATTGTGATGTTAACACTGAAAGACGGCTTCTGAGGTGGAGATGAATTTTTTCCAGTTTTATCCTTTGGCTTTCACCAGGAAGCAGATAAGGTCTGAGCCAGGGTACCTAGCCCACCAAGTTTATTATCCAGTTATATATGCACCCACCCAAATTAGCTGAACTCCTTTGTTGTGGCTGTTTGTAGCTGTTGCCTCCACAGCAATGAGTTTAAGTTGCATTGTGTCATTGAGTCTTGGAAGAGAGGTTGGAACTCTCTTCTCCACCTCCTTTTCTTTGTTATTTGATTACTTTTCTAGATTTCAAACCGTTCTGGTTTTGTAATAAATAGTGTATAATTATTTGTGTATTGCTGTTCATGATAATATTTGTATTTTACAGCTCTCATACAGAAACAGTTTGGTACTGTGGTTTGGTGGTGTGGTTTATTCACCTTGTCTTCTTGTCTGCTTGTCAGATCCTCTTGGCATTCTGAAGTGCGGCGATCTGATTAGTGCAATTTTTGAAGAGAAAGTAGGCAATTAATGATGTTTTATAATACAAGACCAAAAAGTAGTTATTTCTTGTTGAAACAACTGGTAGTAGCATTCAGTTTTATTCAAGTGATGCATCCAAATGTGATTTCAGCCCTATCATGCTCATCAGTGAGTAACATGTGGGTGTCACTCTTCACTGTAATGATTATATATCTCATCATGTGATTGAAGATGGTGTGCTACCTCTTACATGTCCTTCATGTCTGTAATTGTCCTCTTACAAGCACACATGCTGCTTTTATGTTAGTGTGCATTCAGCCATCATAGGTCAGTAAACCAGAGCAGGTATCATCATGGCTTGCCTGTTTCTAGTTAAGTGAAGAGAGAAGAGCTGTGATCTTTCCATAAATGTTGTGACAGGGAGCAAGCTGTGAGAGTAATTCATGCAGCCCCAGCTTGCCCTTATTTACATCTAGGAGGATGTGAAAAAGAGCACTGGATGGAGGAAGCTGTAGCTACGTGCAGAAGGAATTATTGTAGTGAGCCAAATCCAGTCAGTAATTTTGGGCATCTCAGTCCAAATGACCTTTTTGGCTCTGGAAGAAGGGTTTAATTTTTTAGAGTATTTTGTCATTGCTGGGTTTTGTGTAGAAACATATGTGAAAGTTTGAATTGTGCCTCCAGAAGTTGAAATAAACCAGTAAAAGTTCCATTTGAAGATGGAAATAAGATTTGGCAATATTGCTAACATGGGAAAAAAAACGCTTTCAAGCTGAATAGTTAGGGAATAAGGAAAATTTATTTTATGATTAAATATAAATGCACCTTTCCTCAGCTGAGCATTCTAAACAACCTCGAATACACTTTGCATATCAAAAATATGTGGCTGTTCTGATCTGTTAAGAAGGAGTTTAAAACTCACAAACTAAAGAAGTTAAGTCTATAAATCTAAGAGTTATTTTGGCTTACATTCTCTTATTTACTCAGTTTTATATCTCAAATAAATGCATTAAGTCAGTAGTTACTCTGGGTTTGCACATGTGTGGAAGCAGATTGCAATGCATGTTTTTGTCCCAATCTGCAGACTTATGTCAGATCCACACGTAGAAGGAAACAAAACTTGTAGCCAACATCCCCAGTACAAATCTCAAGTCTTTGCTCTTGGTTATACTTTTGGGTAAAAGATCAAGGGTCTGATCTTTGTGGCAACAAAGTGGGGGAAAAGCACAGCAGGCTGCTAAGGATGTGATCCACCATGACTGCACTCTGGTGGCTTCTTGGCACCGAGATGCTGGGGAGCAGCCCAGTGTGAAGCAAGACACCCTGATGAATTGGGTAGCTGGTAAGACTCCCTGGGTGGTTTTGACCTTGTGATAGAAACTGTACTGGGATAATAGATCCCCATTTCCTGGGAAAGCATTCAGGATACCAGGCTGTACATAAAGAGTGGTCACTGACCCCCTCTACTAGGTGTGGTTTTTAGATGGAAGCACCTGTTGCACTTTGTACAGAACTCAAGCTCATGAAACTCTTCCAGAATGTGCCAAAGTGATCAGCTTCCAAGGGAGTCTCCTTGGTGACCCTCCTTTGTGAGTCCCAAATAACTGCATGTGTGGAAATGGTGCTATTGTTTCAAACTGGTAAGCAGGCATTGGTAAGTGTGGTGCTGAGCATGGTTAGACAGAGCTAGCAACTCCAGTTTATTTTGTTGTGCCCATAAGTGTAGTCTGATAAAATGCTGTTTGGCGCGGCATGTGATAGAAGCATGTTAGGTGCATCTTCAGTGGTCATAATTTTCTGTTGTAGGCCAGAAGAAAACTGTTAGGGGGAATTTTTAGTCTTCACATTCTGAGAGGCACAGAGATAGTGTAGGTGGGTGCAGGATCAGAATGAGCCTTAAGACCCTCTAGCAGCCTGCTGAGTGAATTAGAGCTGCTTCGAAATTTCAGGCCACAGTAACTGTGGCGTGGAAGTTCTTCTGTGGGCATTTGTCCTTTTTCTTTCATTCCCTCACTAAGAGGCTCTACTTAGAAAACCTGTAGGACTTCATATAAAACACTTCTGCTCCAGAAAATGCTCCTTAGAGACATTGAGTCCCCTTCCCAGCCTGTGAATGGAGCTGCAGTGTCATGTACAGAGGGCAGACCAGGTCAGACTAATTCCCTGTTTGGGAAGCATGGGCACCAGCCAGAGACTTGAAATATGCAAGAAGCTAGTTTTGGAGAAGTCACAGACATGGTAGTGAGAGTTGCTGTAATTGTCTTCTTATTTATGGAAAACAAACAAAAAACCACAAACCTCCAAACTACTGCATTGCTCAATGTGTATATATAAAGCCATAATAATTGCTATAGAAAGTGGAGACCGAAAGGAACTCCTTTTGTTTTGCTTCTGTAATTTCCAACAACTAGCTGTTTAGTTAAGGATCACAGGTGGGCAGGGAAGGTTAGAAAGCAGTGTCTTGTATTTATCAGAGGACACCTGTTGTTGAACCCCTGTTTAAGATAACTAGTGGGGTACTTTTAGGCATGTAGCTGGGGCATGATTGATCTCTGGGAAAGCCTGCATGAATTTTCTTGGATGGATTTTATCCATGCTTAGTTCTGTTTTGCAACAGCCACTTTACTGTTAGTGCTTCACCTGTTAGTACCTTCACTAGGTAACTAATTTGCTGTTAACTTGTGCATCGTCACAAACTACCTTCATTTTCTGTTTGAACTTGAAATAAGTGCTGTGATTGAATGTGTGGTAGGTACGGCGAAGCAGTGCCAGGCTGTCTTAATTCAGGTGTCTCACTACTGGCTTGAAGGCCTATTTTGGGTATTCAGGCATTGAATAACAGCTGTGATATCCACTTGGAATTCTAGTTCAAAAAAAGCAAAAGCGTAAATGCGGAAGCATACTGCTTATCACTGTGTATGTAGCACTGGCTATGCAAACTTCAAACTGCAGTTTCAATTTTTTCTGCTAGCTGTTGTAATTTTGAGATCAATATCCCCACTTTGAGTTTACTAGATACATTTGTGTTGAATATTTTGGAGCTGATGTCCCTGTACATAAAGATTATGAGCCTTCTGATAGACATGAGGTTCAGGATTTGATTCAGAGTTTCTGAAGAAGGCAAAAGACAATGGGTTTAGCAGGCTGTGAATTAGTCCTAGTGTGCATAAATAGTTATTTTAGTGGGAATAAAGTGTGTATTTCAAGATCATATAAAAATTTAAAATTACAGTGAAAAAGTTACTTTGCCATTACTTATAAGAGCCAATTAAAGATTGAAGTACATTAATATTATTAGACAACTGCATAGGGATATCTGAAAGTATATTAAGCCACATGTTTCTTTTTAATATCTGTTTTTTAAAAGGCAGTATAGAATAATTTCAAGTGAGTGGTGTTGACTTTTTTCCACAGTCTAAATAAACTCAGTAATCTTTGGAAAATGAGGGATTTGCAAGTTTGTGAGCAAAGGAATAGTTATTACCATTTGAGGACTTCAGTGTGCTTGTTAACTGAATTGCATTTTGAACACAGTCCAGCATCCATGGGCATTTAGCCATGTGCTGTATTAGAAACTTGGTCACCCAAAGCTGTTGTGAGAGATCAGGGAGAGGGAACAGCTTCAAAGGATAAACCCATGCAAATTCTAAATTAGCCCCTGGAAGTTCTCCCTGCATGGACTAAGGCATTGGGAAATTTGAGATTACTTAGTGCCTGAAGTGGAATGTATGTATATGTTAGATTTTTTTTTTTAACTTGTTACAAAATGTTCCCTTTCTGATAATAAAGGTCAAGCTTGTTTCCTACATTGTTTCTACTGAGGCAGATTTAAAAATATTGACTTTTTGGTTCATGACTTGGATACATTTTCTATTTATTTGGGTTTGCAGAGGTTTGGTGGTTTTTTGATTTTATTCTTATTTAAGAATCCCCTATTCATGGGTTTGCTGTGCATGGATCTCATTAGGATGAGTCTGCATAGGTTTGTGTTAATCAAGGTAGGCTGAAGAAACACTGTATCCTGCCTTGGTATATCTCTATCTCTTAGAGCCAGATTTTCAGACACCCTGGGCATCCAGTAGCTTAAACATCTGCTTTCCCAGGGGCTTCTTCACTTCGACTGACATAGATGAGTCAATGAACAGCTTGAGGCACTATTAGAGAGCTTTAGAGGGAAGCCAAGATTTTGCTGCTTCCAGGTGGCTGCTAAGATGGAAGTTCCTTCTTCCTCAGGTGGAGCTGTAGCAGTCTAAAATACCATTCTGCTATGAAACTAAGTTCCTTCACTCTTCTCTGTTCCTTGATGACATCCTGAGAACTGAGTAAACTAGGCTGCAATATGGACTTATGACACTATGTCTAATGCAACCCTTCATTCGATTCATTCATTCATCCATTCAAAAGTTGTAGTCATAAACATATGCTAAGTGTAAATACCAATTATAATTACATCATGCGCTTTTAAACAACTAAGGTTTATAGCAAAGGCTCCTTTAAGTGCTCCTGTAAATGATCTTGAGGAGATGATTAGCTCTGGATTTGGCCATATGAATTATTGCAAAAGGCAGCAAGGCTGAAAGGGTTTGGTTAATACCCCTCGTTTTGGTTATTTCTTCTTGTGTCTTGCACTTCAGATCACTTTCTGTATAATCAACAGGCTGGAGAATTTTGGAGGATGGTGAATCAGGAAGGCAGTAGTTATGCTTACCATGGCTCAAATCTAGTTTTGTAGATTCAGGGATCCCTTGTATGTGTGTGGTTCCTTGTCCACCAAAAACTAGTGGATATTTCATTATTGATTTTAGCGGTGGGTTGGACCAAGATTGTGTATTTGCATAATCTCTTTCCTTTTTACTTAGAAGCTTTACTTGTATAAGTATGGTTTGTGAGCTTCTGCATTGTTTAGAGGAGTTTTTGGGGTTTTTGGGATTTTGTTTTTCATAGAAGAAGGTACTGTTTCTGGGGTTTTGGTGCCTTAAAACTACCTTACTTTGTGTGAAAATGTGATATTATTTTATATTACTGTGGTGAAATACAAAGTAAGTTGTAATATAAACTAATGAAATCCACATTTTTCATTCCTTCACTATAAGTGTATCTCATTGTCATAAAAATTTTATTAAACAAAATTGAAAAATAACTTTTAAAATAATGTCATAAGTTCTATCTGTTTAGTAAGTTATCATAATTCAAAGCTTCAACTTAAGAATGATCCCCAGGGTTATCTGTATGAGACTTAGAAAAGCTGGTATTGGGGTGCATGTATTATGAATGTATTGTTCCAAGACTACATTTTCTTCTTCTGAACAATCTTAAAAACCCAAAAAATTGTAATATTTTTTGTAGTGGGTCAATAAATCAACCATGTTAAGTAAATCAAGTGTCTCTTACACAAAGGACTGGATTTTGGTGAATGTCTGCATGATGCAGCCTAGAAAGGAGGGTCATTTTGTTGCTAAACCACAGATCCTTTTTTATGTAGACCCAGTGCAGGGATGGGTGGCTTATGTCTGAATTCATGAATGAGAAAGGTAGTCAGACAGCAATGTAAATGTGTTCTGCTCACTGAAAGATTACATTTCACTGCTGTGGCTCCCCTTGTGTTTTGTCTTCTAAAAGCCTAATTAGATTTCTGCCTTTTTTCATGTTTGCTTTTATGCACATTTATATATGTGACCTTACAAGATTGAAGTGTATTTTGTCTGAAAGTCATCATAAGTTTTGCACAACTACTAAGAAAACAAAAAAAAAAAAAAGAGCTCCTACATTTCAAAGCATTTGGAACTGATCCATTAATCAGAAAAAGATCTGTTTCCCTTTTACTCCCTTCCTCTTCCCCATCGTCCTAAAGTACTCAGTGACAATATGGTAGAGAAAGTCCTCATTTTGGAACAGGTGTCCAAACAACATTTGTTAGGCTATTTTGTAACTGCAACACAAAGTAATTGCTTAGGAGTACTTCATATATTTTCACAAGGCGGTTTCATTGGCTGGTTGTATCCAACACGTTTGAGGATAAATCAGTCTATTGGATTCCTTCTTGGGCATTTTTAACCAAATGTTCTTTACTTCTAATATATATAAAATTACACAAAAGAACACTTTTTTTCTTGGAATCAGATTCACATGTAGAGCTGTCCACATGAATTTTTAAGTAGTTATTTGGTCCACTGGATCTAGCTGAAGCTTCACAGTAAAAGAAATTTGGAATCAACATGTCCTTATTTTGTTGCATATACTTGGAATATTTATAAAAATTTCTAATAAGATAAGCTCATCTAGTTCCATTAGCAAAGTTTGTCTTGATTCCTTTCTCTGACTTCAGCTGTGGCAATACTGATTTACAGCAAGACTGACAGAAAGCAAGATACTGGCTAGATTCAAAGCAAACAAAAAAGCCTCAATAAGTCTTAGTGTGGCACAGAAAAGGGAGATTATTAACAGACGAAAGGGGAACTTGGGTAACATAGTTTTCCATATAGATCTCTAGAAAATACATTGATTCAACAGAATTATTTTTCCTAATATCCAGTGTTAATAGTGTGTGCTGTAAATATAAGTCTGTTACTCTTTGTCCAAGATAATGTGGGTATGGAACGTTACTTATTTCCTTCTTCCTTGTATTTAGCTCTTAACTTCCCTCAAGCTCCTTTTCTTTAGAGTAAGCACTGGTCTCTTCAGTGTGTTCTTTTTAGTTTCCAACTCATGTTCAGCTTGTGACTCATAGATGGCTTTACTGGAGAGCTGCTACAAAGTCAGAACTTCTTCAGTTGTGTTTGTCCAGTTGAGTATTCCTGCTTGAAGGACAGAACTTAAAATATTCTGAAGAGTAGAAGTGTCCTAACAAAATCTCATAATCTTTTCTTTCCTTTGAGTATTTTTCATATGGACTGTTTCTTTTGAATTCTGATCCTGTCATCCAAACTTTCTACAGCCTACCACTAATCAGTCAGAAGCATATTTTGGTAACCATCTCCCTCTTCAGCGACCCAAATCCAGAATGAGTATGTTCAACTGCACAGCAACAAGTGTGTTAACTTTGACAGCGAACACAGCTGTGTTCACGTTGACAGTGAAACATTGATAAACAACGTAGGGTACAGCTTTCCAGCAGTTTTGCTTCCCTCTTTGTAGTAACTTCCTCTAGACCATATTTCCTGTTTCTTAGAATATCAAGGAAAAAGCCTTACTAACGTCAAAATAAATTACAGAGTGGACAAGATGAGGCTTGTAATTCACACTGAGGTCACAAGCTTTCCAAGAACACTGAGCTGGCAGAAAAAATTACACAGATTTTTTTCTCAAGAATAATTGTAAGAGGAAGTGCAGCTCCATGACAACTGTTTGTATTTATTGTAGTCTTTAACCAGTGCAACACACTGAAGAAAGGGCCCAGTTTACTAATCAGTATCTTTTAGCGGGTCCCTTTGACCACAGAAGTTCACAAAATCATTAATGATGTGTGGCTTTACAGGTTTTGGCTTCCAACTTTATTTAGGCTGCTGAAATAGCGAGTTTAAAAGTGTGTATAGTCTGTCTTGCAGCAGAGGCTATCTGCATCTGACTTGTGGCCACATATGCACTAGAGATGGTGCAAAGCTGGCAGGAGGGTGTTGGGAGCAGTGAGGCTGGCTTGCAGGCAAGCCAGCAGAAAGTATGGCTCTTCCCCCTATGACAGTACTACAGTGCTGCTTATTACCATGTAGAAGGCTTATTCTAACTGATCTCATCCATATTGCTGCTTCCTTATCAGAAAACCATTTCCCTGCTGTAACAGGAAAAGATAATTATACTAATTTGACATGATTGGTGTGTTGCACACAGCTGTAACAGATGTTTACAATCTCTTGGGGTGTAGGGGATAAGGATAATTCTTCATTTTTGTCCCTAAGAACTTGCAAATAGCTTGTTTGTTTATCGTTTGCTATAGTGTTTGTGCAACTGGAATTGAGCCTGGGGTAGGAACTCTGGTTTTCTTTTCTAGTCTTCTGAAACCACTAATCTTCCAGATTGGTTGTCCTCAAAGATGGCAAATAATAGTTCTGTTGTTGCTTCTGTCAAAATCGAAAGTATCATAGAGAAAACTAGACCAAGTAATTTGATTTTTAAAGTGTGCAGATTAACACATAGGAGAATACTTTCCCCATTTGATTGAAGCCCTTTATCATGTTAGCCATGTCAGCTGCCTGGTTGCAACTGACCTTTTTTAAACATGAGTTTAAAGATAAAACATCACAATCTGTCTATAAGTTGCTCCTCTCCTGATTAGGTAGTAGCTCAACTTTCCTTTGAAGGTTAATGCTCTATTTAAAGGAAAGCTATTTCCCCCTTCACAGTCTGAATTAAGTCCTCCCATGTAGTTTGAGTAGACTTTAGAAATATTTGCTCTCTAGTGGTTCGCTCTCTCCTCTGTACTGAAAATGGTGATAAGCACTTAACAGAAGCTTGCTGGACAATCTGTTCTGCTTCATTCTTTCTTTGTCAGATGGGAAAGTTAAAGCACGTTTGTTTCTCAATACTAATGTCCCATGCATTGGGTGGTCGAATCATGAGAAGCCAAGTTCTACTCATCTTTCTGTGGTTAACCTTTTTTCCACTGCCTTTATTCGTTTTATTCTTGTCATTATCCAGTTGCAGTAGATTGTCTGTTTAAAAACAGCCATACTGTAGTAGAGATAATGATGCACAAATTGGAATCTATTGCAAATAGAGCTTTGGAAAAAAAACGAACAGTACTTGCTGATATTCTGATTTACTGGTACTGTGTCTCATGTAAGAGTGTTCTGTGTGGAAGTCAATCACCTGGTTAGAAAAAAAAGAAAAAAAAATCCCCACAAAACAACAGCAACAACAACAAAAAGACCAAAATCCACCCCCATCTGTAAGAGCTAAACTACATACATTTGTGTCTGGTACATAATTAGAACTGATTAGTAGATAGAGGGCTGGATTTAGAGCTGTACCACTTTACATAAGCTAACAATCTGGTCTAGGAAAGGAAAAACAGCTTTATATTTATAAGGACATAAGGTAGATTTATTGGAGTTTGTGTTTTTGGTGATTGATGGAGTACATAGACATAATAAGTGCCAGCTGTTACTCCTCCGTTAATCAGAAACAATAATATTTCCTTTTATTTCAGTGTAAACTATCTGACTTGCTTAAATTCCTTTTTAATTCAAAGGACTTTGTATTTGCAGTTACAAATTAGAAATGTATCTACACAAACAAATTAGAAATATTGCACTATACTCCTGTAATGGAACCTGAGAGCAGCATCCCAAATGTGTATTGTCAGGGTTTATTATCCTTCATGAGCTAAATCAAAAGCATTTTTCCATTTCTTCAGAAATACATATTTCTGTCTTTCTCCATTAAAGTTGATGTAGTTTTGGCTGCTCACATCAATTGGTACTCTAGCTGTATATGGAAGCATCATGTTTTTGTTAATGGAACTCAAACAGATTTGACGGTTCTGTTCCTTTTTATCTCCACTTTGAAAGTTTCTGCTTTGTTAGCAACTATTAAATAACAGATTCATATATTTAGCATGAAAAAATCCAGAGGTTTGATGTACTGTCAGATAAATCTAGTGAGCTACATGCTACAAGTAGTTGTAAACTCATGATTTATCTGGTGTCTTTAGCCCTTAAGGAGAATGCATTTCCGTACTCTTTTTTTTCAGTTTTCTGAAACTAATTGACGTGTTGGTAAATGTCATGTGTGACATAACAGGATCTAAAAATAAATCGTGTTTGCATAGTGTAAAGGGTTGTGAACTATGTAAAATGGAATAACGTAAAGTTGAAATAAAACAATTGTTCAATATGCATAGTCATGTAATGCAAAAAGCACATTCCTGCAGCTTGTTAATAAATTCAATAAATGAGAGTTATCAGTGGCTGGTATCTGTCTTTGTTGTTATCCAAATGAACAAATGGTCCACGGTGACCTTTGATAGTTTATTTTAATTATATTTTAGTGGCTGTTTAGGGTTCTCAGACAGGTCTAGTTAATAAAAAAAATATTCTCCCTGGCATTCTTATAGATAATAAGTGTCTTACAGTGTTTCTCAACCTTCAAGTTACGTAACTTTTGCCTTTTTTTAAATGAGATCATGCTGCTGCTTGTAAAAGAACACCCTGCTACTTGGTTCATGTGTATGACAAGTGGCATCAGTTTCCTTAAACAGCTTGCTCTGGTCCACTGACTTTTAATGCTTATTCCCAATCCTGCTAAGTTGTGTGTGCTTCATATGGTGGAATTTTTACTGAACCCTTAAGTCCAGATGATGGCAGGCTACAGATAGTACAAAATATACAACACAAGCTTTTTATTTGCACTGGAATTGTTTTTCTATTTTAGAATAGATGAAAAAAATTCTTACTTTTGTGGTTATTTGTATTTTTCTGATGTTCTGAAGTTTAAACAGAAATTAACTAAAGCATTTTTATTTGTGGAAACACATGAAACTACCATTTGCTTCTAAAATATGACATTCCATCATTTCAGATATTTTTTATTTTGTCATTTGCATCTGTTTACTCCTTTAAAAGATTATTAGAAGTCAAAAACCAGAGATGCTACCACTTAGAGATGTAAGCTGAAGCTTTCTTATTTTAGGACCTGTGCTTTTCAGAAATATATTTCCCTAATTTGACCCTCAGTAACCCTTGACAGACTTAAGCACAAGTTACAAACTAATTACATTAATTGCTTTACTGGAACTTGTTAGGCATTTTTCTGTTTATACATTAATGCAATATAAATATATCTCAGGCAACAAAAGCCCTTGGGGCAAATTTATGTCCTGAGTAACCCTGTTCTAGTGACCTCAACAGAATTACTCAAAGTCAAGACAGAATTTAAATTGGAAGACGAGATCTTCAGCTGCTGTTAATAATCTCAACTCCACTAAAATCAGTGTAGCTCGGGTCACACCAGTCAGAAAGATAGAATGGCTCCTTCAAGTATGTTTTTTGATTTGCAGGCACTTCTAGCAAAGGGGTTGGGCTGTCTTTTCTTTCCAGAGTTTAAAAATGAGCAGAACTTGTCTATAGAAACAATTCTGATTTTTAGTCTAGCAATTTTATAGTGTACACAACCTTCTTTTTTCTGCATTTTAAAAAAAGCTTCATGCAATGGTGAGGAACAAAGTGTCTTTTGGCCCTGCATCTTTGATTTTTCTATGCTGTTTTCTGTGCTGTGACCTAGCTTCTAAAAAAAGTTTTTCTAGCCAAGCAATATATAGGAAGTTATACTTAACAGTTATATGGTGTTGCTTAAGAGCCTATATAAATATAGGAATGGTCACCTAGGAATAGACAGTCTTTGTGTTTTATAGCATCTTTTTTTTTTCAGAAATAAATTTAAAATTAAGGCTAATCTGTACTTCAGCATTACAGATGTGTGTATCACTTTATTTTCACCTTGGGGATTATCTCCTTGGTTTAAGTCAAAAAAGATGTGCTCAAAATTAACTCTGGATGAAAGAAGCTTCTCAGTTGGAAATTTGGATTGTGAGTATTTTGTTTAGGAGGAGCCGCAGGTGATTTGCATATTTTTGCAATAATATAGCAATAACCCATCAGTGGGAGTTGTTTGATAGAGTTTTCATTTAGTAAACATTAACACTTTTCAGCACATTGAAATGTGTCTATTCCTCCTCTCAGAGGTTCTCTGAACTAACTCTTGGGGTCAATAACATCTTGTTTTTTTAAGTGAGCTCCACTTACTAAACAAATACTAAGTTACCATCAGTCAGTTGACTTGCTGGAAGAGAAACTGCATACACTTTTTATAAATGGCAGCCTGTAATGAACCTGTATTATTGTTCTCTAAAGCTCTTCAGCAGGCTTAGCCAAGGAAGTGTATTTGCAGTTCAGGATGCGAGGCTGGAAATTCCCACTGTTAATTAATGTTTCAATGTCTTGCTGGTCAATATCTTCAGCAGAGCTGAGGCCCTGCTGATTTTTTCTGGCTTAGGAAATGTTTTCTGTCAAGGCCTCTTGTCCATCAAGAGAGTCAACAGCACCTCCCAGCTAGGGAGCCTGCATTCTGATCCAGAGTGTATCCTGTGCCAAATGAAATTGAGTTAGGCAGTCTTAGTACTGCAATCTGTAGATATTCCTAGGGTAACTTTTAAAGGAGGTGGTTGGAGTACCAGTGCAGGATAGCTCTACCTATGTGGCTGTTTGCTCAGTTCAAGATAATATTTTCAGTATTCAGTTCTGGTCTTTAAACTCACTGTGTTAGATGAGATTTTATCCTTGTTTGGTCAGGATAAAACCTTTCTTTCCATTGCCTATCTATGTGATACTGATTGAACATGTTATTGCATGGACTTCTACAGGTTTTTCATCTTTATAATTTATCACAGTACAGCTTCTCCCAAAGTAGCAGTGCTAATTTGAAAGTGTGATAGCTGACAGACAAACTTTATGAGATTGTCTGTACACGCTTTTTAATTAATGTTTTGTTACCAGAGTCGAGAGGGATGGAAACAGATTTTAAAGAGAAGGAAAAAATACATTGGAAGAAAATAATCAAAATTTGGATGACAGACAGAAAAGTACTATCAGCAGATGGTCAAATCTGAGGAAGAACAACTCCAAAGTAAAACATAAATCCTCTGGTTTATAGACTGTCAGGGAAGAATTGCCTGCAGAGAGATGCACACAACCTAGGAATCAATCAGGAGACAGACCTCTGCATGCAGACCCATCAGTAAGGCATTGTTGTAACAACTATGATGGATAGATGCAGGGAGACTGGCAGGGAAAAAAGGGATGGGGGTTTTCCTTTACAAGAAGCGGTTTGACAAGAAGACGGGTTTCTTGTTGATTAGGATCAGAGGAGGGGCTGGTATGGGTGACAGAATGCTGAGCATATTTTATGGCTCACTTGGTTAGTATGAGGACAACGTCATATTTAAGCAACTCTGAGACGCTTATTCTTGGGATAATCTTTAGCCTCCCTACTGCCTGCTGGAAGGGCAATGCATAAAAGCAGCCCAGGATGTTTCTGGACACTGTCAAAAGGATGCTAATGAGGGTGCAATATATCTGAGTGAGAGAGTCCTCACAAATAAAGAGCTGGCCAAGAAGGCAATAATCAAAGACAGCCTTGGCTTGTAGCAGCCATGAATTACTGAAGCTCATGTGAGGAATTCAAGTAGCAGAGTATCATCCTGCCCTTGAAAAGAGCCAACTTTGTGTTTAATTAGAGAGCTGGTAAATGGGATATTCTTAGAGTCAGACTGTGAATGCCAAGGGTAAATCATGCTTGACTAATCTGATCACAATCTCTGATGAAATTACGAGGTTTGTGGATGAAAGCCCTCTCCTGGGATTTGTCCTGTTTTACTACAGTCACAGATTCACATATTATTCTGAGTTGGAAGGGACCCACAAGTATCATTGAGTCCAAATCTTAAGTGAATGGCCCATACAGGGATAGAACCCACAACCTTGGTGTTACTGTTCTAACCACCTTTTTTATATGTTTGTGAGTTACAGAAGGAAAAAAAGGCACATGGTGGTGAGACAGAGCACACCCTCATATGGTTTTTGGATAGCGACAAACTGGATGTGTGGAGGCAGTGAAGCTGATAGACTTCCTTATTGGGTTGGTGTTCAGAAGGACACAGGTACACTGGAAAAATTGATTGGCTGGAATCTGATGAGATTCAATAAAGACAAATGCAGTCTTTAACCTGGGATGGAAGAGCTCCTTGCAATGACAGAGGCTGATGCTCTGGTTGGGGAGCAGCTCTGTGGAAAAGGACCGAAGGGTCCTGGTGGATGGTTAAGCTGAACATGAAGCCAGCATTATGCCCTGCCAGCACTGCAGACTGACAGCATCCTGGGCTCTGTCAAGAGGAGGATGAGAATTGAGAAAAGTGGTTGTTCTCCTCTATTTGACTGTTAAACCACGTGTGGAGTACTGTGCTTGGTTTTCAGGAAAAAGAAAAAAAAAAATTGCAAGGAAGATGTTAATATACTTGACTGAGTCTAGCAGTGAGCCACCAAGATGGACTGAAACATCTTCCCTATGGGAAGGCTCTGAGTGGACTGGACCAAATAGTAGCCTTCCACTTAGAGGTCACTGCAAATATGGAACCAGGGTTTTCACTGAGGTGCACAGGCTTAGAACAAGAGGCAGTGATCATATGTTGAAACAGGAAATGATTCCAAAGGATATAATGGAGAAAATATGTTTTCTGTTGGGAAAATAAAGCATTAGAACTAGTTTCCTAGAGAGACTGAATTTTTTTATCTTTGTAGGCTTGATGGGTATGTTGGACTAAATGGCTGTTAGGGGACCTTTCCAATCTGTTACTCAAAGAGGAATAGAAAGTAACCAGTAGCAGTTGGCCATAAGCAAGCAAACAAAACAAGAAAAAAAGAAAGGGAAAAAAACCCCAAACCCAAGAAACAACACCACAGCCCCCAAGATCCCTCCCTTTCCCCCCTCCTCCCCCCAGTCAGCCAGACTCATAAATCTGCATTTGGAAGACTTTCAAATAAAAATTATATTTCCAAGTTCTTTAACGCTTCATTTACTTATCAGAAACATGATTACCATGTGACCTACTACTATATTGGAAATCATGAAAATGGCAGTCACTAACATATCTGTGATAAATCTGAAGTCATGAAAGAGCACATATGTAATTACATAATCATTTGTTCCATTTATACCATTGCTGTATTTGACTATACTGCATTGCCTATTTAATTTTTCTTTGAAAAACATCACAAGCAAGCTATTTGTTTAGAATAGTGTGCCATATTTTCTGTCTGGGTATGCATTTTCTGACATCTGTTTCTATCTAGAATAGCTCATGCTTTCTGAAAACCAGATTAAGTATAAATCCTGAGGCAATCACTTTAAATATAATGGCAAATCAACATCTTTTTGATATACTATACCTTCTGATTCAGGATATGATACCAAGTGTAACTTCTACATTTTATTAGCAGGTGTAAGGCCTTTTGTCAGGAATTTTAGTATAGTCAATTAAAGAGCAATTTTTGTTTGTTTTTCCCAGAAATTCTGTCGCTTTAAATTTACAGGTGTGACTAAATGGGTATAATTCTGTCTGCTGGTGATGTTTGCCTGATATGGCCATCTCAATGAATTGATATGGATGTGTGTGGTTTTTGTACTGACACAGGGCAAAACTGTGGGAACTGAAGACTTAGAGTATTGCTTGCTCCCTTTTGCATGTATTTCCTGCAGTTACTATGTGGTTTTGTACTAATGTGAATACTCTGATTTTTGTACTAATTTTGCTCAGGGAGAGTATCATGAAATGTTGCTCTTCATATGAGGAATGTCCATGTGCTCTTCAAAACTACCTTCACGTGTGTTTAGCCCTAAGAAGAGTGTTGAGTTTGGCAGCACTGGACTCCATCTGTGGGAAGAATCAGTAAGCACAAATAGCTTTGTTTTATTGACAATCAGAGCTGGGAGACTTTAATGCACATGTCATTTGGTCTTAAAGACAGTGGTGAGGAATTTTAGGCAACTCATGTAAGGAATGCTCTGAGGGACTTGGTGTTGAGCTCAGGAAATCAGCCACATGTGGTTGCAGAGAATAGGGATCCATCCTTAAATGCCAAGTATTTATTGAAAATCTGAAAAAGGCTGGGAATGGAAAGGATATATCTGGATGCTTCAGAGAAGCATTTGTTCTGAGTGCAAGCTGCAAAGTACCATGGCATAGTGCAGGCTTTACTGAAAGAATGTCAAAATAAGACACACAAGAATTTCAAATCACAGAAAAGACATGGTTTTGAGTGCAGTTTAAAGATGTGCACTTACTGGCAGGCCTAGTTACCTTCCAAACTTTGGATTGTCTAGTTCTAGTTCTTACTCTCCATGTGTGTTCTTCATGTTGCTTACAGAGAGGATAGCGAGATAACACATCTTTGATTTAAATTACAGCAGCCTGGCCTTTGAACTGCAGCAATCTGCGGGTTCTGTTACCCAGCCTCCCTTATTTGATGGGACAGAGCACCATGATACTGACTAAGAAGTCCTTATGCAAAGCCTGCAAGCATGTACTGATCTGTACTTCATCTGGCAGTTAGCTGTGCTCCTTACTGCCACTGTATATGCCAGGGGCAACAAGAGTACAATGGTCAGGCTGGTGCTCCAGCCCCAAAGTCAGCTATCCTTGCTGCATGTGGGTCTAGCACCTGTTGACTGTAGCCTTGTAGCAGTGTCCTAAACTTACTGAGTTTGCATCCCTCTTTATCAGTGGGAGTTAAGTGCTCTTTTGCATTTAAAGTAAATAGCTGATAAAATCTTCTGACTAGCATGTGCCTTTCAAGCATGAAAAATACCACTTTGTATGTCATGTGTCAGTGACTGTTTCAAGCTCTATTGGAACATAAGGTAACCTTGAAAGTGGACCCCATTAAATGCTATTCTTATCACTCACATAGTGATATCACAGAAACTGCAAACCTTGAGCAAATTATATATTTGCTGCTACTTGCAACTCACTAGAGACTTTTAAACTAAATAATAAATTAATATGCTTTACCCAGTGTGTTGATTTTGTTCAAATTTCAATAACATTCTATTAAAAGCATGTTAGAGTATTGGCCTCTCATAAGAGAAAAATTAATCAGTGAATTCACAGCTTCCCAGTCTGTAGCTCACAGTTGATGTGTTGCTCACAAGTCAGAAATTAATATTTAGAATTGAGGCTAACAGAAACTTTTGGAGTTACCAAAGACCTGCATGAGCTAAAGACCACTGGGTAGAAACAAAACCTATAGGTTTAAAAGTCCAAATTTTTAACATAAATAAAATACTGAATGCTCACCAGTGTGTCTTTCTAATTGATAGAAAAAAACCAGTTAAGTTTTTCTTGACAATGCATTAAGGAGGCCTGTATTTCTCTAACATAAGATTTTATTTTTCTACATCCTTATCAAAAGTGTTGTGCTACAAAATGGAGAAGATATCACTGAGAACACAAGTACAGATAGTGTGACCTGAGGTAGGATGACAAGTGTGAGGGAGTTCAGTGGGCGTGAGACAGTCAAGTAATGATTTTTCTATGATAAGACCTGTAAGTGCTCAGCTTTCTACCTGGACCGCTTATTTTGGGTTATTTTTGGTATTTTGCTTGAAATGTTTGCAATAGCAGAGGCTAAGTTTGTGATGTGTACAGTCTTTTAGCATTAATGCTTTTCTCTTTAATCCAGCAGACAGTTTAGAACACAAGGGTCAGAGAGCTTGAGGTAGCTGTATTTTCACAAAGACCTTGCATGGGAGCGAGTATGGAGAAAAGCCCATTTCCTAAAAATTTGTCTGGTAGATACAGAAACACAACAGAAATGTAATATGTATCAATAAAGTTATTAGACTAAACTGTAGCATCCTGAAGCTGCTTGGCTTCCTTGTGATACAACTTGCATGGGGAGTTACAGTGTTGTAAATTATGTGAGTTGTCCTGAAGTTTCACTGATATGTTTTCACTTTCCAGGGAGTCCATGTGCCAGGCTTTGCTTTAGAGGTGTTAGGAGTTAATCAAGATTTTGACAGTCCTTGCACCAAATGTATCTCATGTTCATGCTATATCTTAAGGAAGGAAAGACTCTGTCTAGGTTGGATGTTGGTGGATTGAAGTAGAGAGCAAACTCAAGCTCTCAGGCCTCTTGGTTATAGGTCTACCTGATGCTGCAGAGAGCAGGATTAGCACACACACTTGACAGAGCATTTTGTCAGTACCCTCGGCTCCCATTTAATGTCTCTGAGGCATAATTACTGGTTTTGTTGCTTTGGAGGGTCCATCAGTTCAGAGGAATCTGGAGTTGTTGGGGGTTTTGAGTATATTTTGTATTATAAATTGTGTTTCAGCCCCTTGGGAAGATGTTTGTGTAGTGTGATGCTGCAGGTGCCCGTTGCATGCCTGGGAGGTGACAAAGGAGTTTTTTGGTGCTAGAGCAGCTGGGATGTGCTGGGGACAAGCTCATGGTGTTTTGTTTTGTGCTGTTACAATCAGGCACTTGAGTGAACTGTCTTGTCAGCTGTGTCTGGGTCTCCTCATGTGTTTGGTTTGGATGAGGAAGAGACCAGCAGGCCTGAACTGACAACATAGAAACACCCTTCTCTTTGAGTTGTACAGCTGGTCTGATAAAAAAATGACATGTGCTTTGTCTAGATTGTAGTGTTTGCATGATGATGAAAAAATGTTTCATGAACATATGTTGTGGGGTAAACTGAGGTAGACTGCAGGCAACCTGATGTAAACATGTAAAAAAAATGGAATTGAGAATTAATCATACAAACATGCTGTGACAAGTGAAAATGTTGAGAAGTCAACAAAAGCTATTATGGACATTGGTAAGATCATGTAAAAATCATCAGATTGCTTTAATAAGAGCCTGAAATGTAACCAAGAATTTAAGAGAAAGACTTTGGAGTAGGAAAAATACTGTCTTTTTGTATTAGCAGAATGGCTGATATAGTAGTTAGGTCAATAGGTTTAGAAAGCAAATTAGCATGTTTGAAATGAAAAGTATAGCAGCAGTAAGACAGACATGGCCTTCCAGGTAACTATTTTTTAAAGTCCAATTGTGTTGACTACGGAAGAGCCAAAGAAAGAGAAGGATAAAAAAAGGAAACTGTGTTTTAAGGCTTTGGGTTGGTAAAAGTCTTTAAAAGCTCAACATGATATTTAGGGCTAGTAAAACTACAGCTACTGTAACTGTAGGGACTGAAACATACTACACACAGTGATGTATAGATGCAGCAGTTAAGCTAGAAGGCTGAATCCTGTAATCCTCACTAAACAAAAATCCCATTGAAGTTGGTAGAAGATTTGCGTGAATAAGGAATGTATAACCGGGCAATTAGAGACAAAGTTGCAGCCTGACCTTGACTGGGCCTTTGTGCCTGTGATTAGCTGTACCCAGAGCATCTGGGCACATTTGTTTAAAGGCACAGTCAATTTTAATGACATCTCAAAAAGGAAATACAATTATGCTGTGTAGTTTAAGTTCCAATGGATCCAAATGACAAATGCAAATAATTTCAAAGAGACATATTAAGGCAACACTTTTATAATCTGAGTCTTTTGAAACAGCGAATTCTGTGTTCTTTGTTCCTTTCCTTTTCTTCTCAGGAAAAACAGGAATTTAATAGATACTGCTCAAGTTTCACCCCTTGTAGTTGAGAGTGGCAGCTACTTGACTTTTTTTAAATGTAAGAGAGCATGGAAGATTATTGTGTGAGGTATTGGCAATAGCCTCTGGTTAAATTAATAAGAATATGTAATAGCATCTGCAATACATGTTAATAAAGCTACATTAATAATTGCTCTCCAAATTGTTTTAGAACTATTTCAGTATGAAACTAAATGTCCTTAAAATTCATCCATTTACGTTTTTCCTTCTTTTACGGTCCTAGTTCAAATAAATCTGAAAATAAACAAAACACTTTCTTTTGAAGCTAAATTTAATTCAGCATACCAGAAATGTCATTCTCACTGCCAGTTACTCTAATGAGACATGTGTTCCTTGTGTCTGAATCTACTTTGTTTGAAAAGAGCTGCTGTTAAAGCATTGAGGAAATTGCAGTTCTCAGTAAAAGAAATGTTAGAAACATGCAAGAACAAACAGAAGTTGTTTCATGGTCTGGTCCTGTAAATGGTGACCTCAGTGACTACAATGGGCTCTTGGTATTACTAAGTGTGTGTCCAAAATTCCAGTGTCCAGGACTGTAGTGCTGTAAAGACATGTATACTTTGTCATACATACAAGAAGCTACTGGGGAAAAAAGTCAAAGGAATACTTCTACTGTGTTATTTTTGTGTGCACGTAACTCCATCATGATTTTATATGAAAACCATTATAAGTAATCTCTCTAGATTGTCTCTAGGAAGAGGTTTCATATGCTTGAAAAAGCACTTCCTGAAAGGTTGCCAGTAGCACTGAGAATTTGAACTTTCTCTACATAAGTTCTCCTGCTAAAATCTGAGAAAACCTCTAGATCCTTTGATTTTGAAGAAAATTATGAAAATGATAGGATCTATTTTTGCAGAAAGTCAAGAGCCTTTTGTTGTTTTGTTTTGGGGTTTTTTTCCTACTTTTTGTATTAGAATCCGGCATCTCAAGATGTGTCCTTTTGCTGCTGAAGAATAAAATCTCTGGGTGCCCTGAGTTGGAGACTGGGTGTTGTGTTGTCATAGTACTAACCCACTTTTACTCCCTTATCTTTTCTTCCACTCCTGTTTTCATGTCACAAACCTGACTGGGTTTGTTTACCTAAAGTTAGCATGTTCAAGACTTTGTGACCAGGTGACAACGAAATGCAGTGATGCAAAACTTTTTTTCATTACAAATTTGTTCACATCTAAGAGCAGATAAAAAGCTTAACATGAGTAAATATTTCAATATAACAGTAAGGTTTATGCCTATGCTTATATTAATTTTAAACATATTCCTTACATCTTTCCACAGACTTGGAATAACTAGAGACTCTTTCTGCCACTGTCTGCATGCCTTCTTTTAATATATATAATCCCTATAAATTTGTTTTATTTTTCATTAGTTTCTGGGCCTGGATAAGAATGCAGGCAGCTCAGCAAGGTGGTATAGGACAAGTTTCAACGAATGGAAACTATCATGGATTTCAAGATGCACTATTGTGTCTTCCATCAGGGGTTATACATATTCTTGCCATTCAATGGAAGTTGATACCTCAGGGCATACTTCTTGCAATAACTTCATTCTGCAGTCAAGCCTCATTCAAAAAGTCTTCTGATAGCATACTGTGTTCAGCACTGGATTACTCTATGTCCTGTCAGTATAAATTAGGATCTATTTTAATACTGCTGATGTCCCCTGATCCTTTTTAAGTAACATTGCTGTACAATACACTATTCAGAATAATTTAAGCCAAAAATAATGGGCAACATACATTTCTCCTGAATTACTTGCATGAAAGGGAATTGTGACCAAGCCTCAATTTAGTTCTTGGATTTGCCATTCTCAAGATTTCATTTGCCTTTCCCTATCTCTCATGCCTTGCTGGCAAATCTCTTAATACCTGTCAGGTTTTACATGGTACAATAAGCTTTCACCTTCAGTGATACAAAATCATTGCTTCTCTTTTTGTGATCAAAGACCCTTGTTTGTTTGGGTGTTTTTTTTTTATTTTTTCCCTCCCTGTAGTTCAAAGCAGATGTGACAGCTCCACAGAACTACTGATCTTTTTTATTGTAGTTTGTAATGAAGTCAATCAGAGAAAGCAAAAAGAAAAAAAAAGGTGTTACAGGCTCAATATCTAAACAAAAGGGTTTCTCTCTGTATAATTTGTCTGTAACTGGTATCAAATTGTGATCGAAAGGATATTCCACACAGAATTTAGCATGGAACAGATTTCCAACACAGGTGATCAGGACAGGCACAAGCAGGTTGTGGGTAGCAGGTCCTCTGAATTGTATACCTACTCATGTTAAAAAAATTCAGATAATTTCTTTCTTTTGCCTGGATTAGCAAATATTTAAGTAATAGCTCAATAACAAAAATAAAAGCTTCTTCTGGTACTTTTTTTATTAATGAAATCTCACAATTTAACACCTTCGTTTCCAAAACCTCTGTGATATGTTAGTTTCGTGTGTTACTTTGGCTTATTAAATAGACTTGTATCAAATGCTCTGAAAAAATGTGATGCTAAATAGCATAAACCAATAATGATGTCATTTTAATGGCATATACTTTGGACCCCTAAAATTCAATAAAATGCACAGGTTTCTAAGGACCTTTATATGTTTCCTCTTTCATATATACAAAACTTGTTTGTAATAATTTCAAACTAAGATGTTGCAAATGGAATTGCTGTGTTATAACTTGCTCATTATTCTTTAGTTTTTTGTTGAATTTTAAGTAGTGTGTTGTTTATGGCTGGAGTATATTTTTAAATAGTGACAAAGTAGGTGGTCTTGTAATTAATATTTCTCTGCAGATCTGTAAACTGTGCAAGATTTGTTTAACAAAGCAGAAATCATGTCCTTTTAGATTAAGACATTTGTTTAGGAATAAAGTTCAAGTTTTTCTTTGAAATTCAATTGATCTAGTTTCATGGCCTGTGAAATTATTTGTTTTATGAACCATTTTAAGATTATAATTAATTCAAGAAATTTCTGTGACATGTTGCTAAATATTTAGATGGTGGATTAATTATATTTGCTCAGTGCTTCAAATAGTGATTTTAAAATCTCAATGAAAAGGCAAGTTACTTAGTAGTGAGAGAAATGATACAACAAAGATAAGACCTGATGTGTTCATGTAATCTTTCTCTCCTATAAATGGCTACATTTTCAAAAATTCAAGAATAAACAAAAGTGTTGAATTGAAAGCTAAACACTTCCATCACTGTGTGAACCTATGTGTTCAGCATAACTCAGAAATGTTCTTATGAATGTGCAATTTATTTCTGCTCTTAGTGAAACCTTTTTTTACAAACGATTGACCTGTAGAATAGAAAACCTGACGTAAAATCCACCTCCTTCCTTCTCGAAGCCACTCACTTGATGCGTAGCCAGAGCTCCTGCTCACTGACTGATTAGAGTCTGGGATGTATTCATGTAGCACAGGTACTGTGCTCAAGCAGTGTCTCAGAATGTCCTGGCATTCAAATTAAAATGAGGGGGCTGCCCCTTACCTCTCTACTTAGTAACTCTCAACTTGATACTGAGAAAGTTTGTGATTCTCACTGCCTGTGTTACGTGTGCTGGAATGATGGCAGCTCATGGCAGTGCTACCATATCAATAATTTTGTTCAAAAAAAGTCTCTTTTTTTTTTTAACAAAACTAATGGCAGTTGTTAATAAAAGTAGTGCTAGCAAAAGCTAAGCCAAGACTGCGAATAAGCAACCTTCTTTGGAAGGCATGATAGTTTATTCTTTTGTATTGATTTTAATAGGATTCATGTGACTGCTGAAAGGAAGACAAGATATTGCAGGGTATTTTGAAAAAAATAGCAATATTCAGACCATATTGAAAAAAAAGCTTAACTGGCGTTTTATATTTCTCTTGAGAAAGTAAGATTTTATAATGAAGAGGATTTCTAGTAGGAGTGCAAGTTTTACTTTTCAGAGCTGTGTGGTTTGCTTTCATTAACGTTAGTTAAAAGTTGCTTAAAAGTTTTCAAAATGAACATACTGTTTTTGTAATATGTCAAATTCTACAGAACTGCCATGTGGCATCAACCCAGATGTCTTGTAGTCTGCACACAGGCAAGCAGCACCAGAACGTTGCTGGGGCTGCAGGGGTTGCATTGCAGAGGGCACTGGCATTCTCATTCTGTGAGCTGTTTCCTTTCTGCTAGAGTTCTGCATCTGTTTATCACCTTGATAACTGAGTAATCACCACAATGTTGTCCTTTATTTTCACTTTACAAATAGTTTTTACTTACAAGGGGTTTCCCCTTTCTTTTAGTCATGCATCTGGTCATGCATGGTGATCCACACATTTGTCACCACTGGTCACTGGAGCTGCTCATGACCAAGAAAATAATACACAAATCTCATCTGGTACAGATTGCACTGCCTGATGTCTCCAAGATTTAATCAGATGTAAGCCTTTCAGCAGCAATAATCCAAATCTTTATTGATTCCAAATCTATCTGTAATGCTAGCTGGAAGCTTCACTACAAGCCTTTGAATCAATTAAACAATCCAGATGCAGCTGCACTTAGACAGCAAATGGTTATCCTACAAATTTGCAGCCTTTGACCTTCTTGTGGGCTTATCTAGTGAAAGCTCCTGAATAGTGAATTAAGTCAATTGATAATGGGTTTGATCTTTGCATTTTATTTTTCAATTACAACTTGCTATACTCCTAGAAATAGTCTGCAGGGATTTAGGAATGCAAGTTGAAGACTGCTGCTCTGGAACAGTGCAGATCAAGCTGAAGTGTGTGAGAACAAAACCTTTCCTGTTATTATAATCCAGTTGTGAAATTGCTTCTAAAAAAAGAGTTTAGCTAAGGTGCTACAAAACTTCTTTCTCAAAACTGCCCTGTTATAATCAGGAGTGGTATTAATTGCCCAAGTTTGTAGAAACCTGTGAGAACTGGCTTTCTAAAATGAGTTTCTAAAGCAACCAGGCAGCAGACCACAGAGTTGCTCTAGAAAGCAACCAGAATTATTTTTATCTCTGCTTCTCAGGGAATTCAAACTCAGAGTAAAATAAAAGGGTGTTTTCATAATTCCCATTGAATGTATGGTTGAGAACCACTGAGGAATGCAGGTACTTGAAGAATAAGTACCAGCCAAGAAGCATGTTTCAGAACTCAGCAGCAGCTAAATGTTTGACTAAAGGACTTAACGTAAGTACCTTTGTGCAAATCTATAAACTTAGATATATTTTCCAGCATTTTCTAAGAATATCTAAATAAAACATTACCCTAAAAATGCTGACATGCATAAAATTGCATTTTCCTTAACATGGAAATTTTACATAACCTACCTCAGCTTAAATACTTATAATTATAAACAGGAGGAGCAATATTAAATAGTATGAGCCTAAGATGATTCTCTAGCAGTTTATGCACCTTCCTCTCAAAAAAATGGTCCAAACGATAAAAAAGACGTGATATATATCATAAAAGTGAAACGTCTGTAGCCTTAAGCTTATCCTTATAACAAAAGTCTTTTTATTCCTTAGCAGATTCTCTGTTGAATTTCTTCCCAAACTCATTTGTTTTTCCTTGCCTATCTACTTTGTGCATTCTCTCCCCTCGCTCCTCCCATGTATTTGTTTTCTTTCCTGATGTTATTCCTAGTGTTTAAAATGCCATAGTGAAAAGAAGTCACTTAAAGCATAATATAGTCCAGATTTTTATTTATTTATTTTGTACTTTGATTCTTACTTTTTATGTTTGTCTGATATGCTTTGTAAGCTCTTTAGAACAGAGACTGATTCTAATCTCTCTGCTGTTTTCATGTTGTTTTGATTTAGTTCATATTAACTGTGGTGGTCTTTCTACTTATTTGAAGTGATGTGAAATAAAATTTATGCTCACTGTTACTGTTTGGCTTCTGTAAGGCACTGATTTGTAACTGTATTGAATGGCAACTTAAAAGTGCAAATTCAGTCATGCAAGTTTACTGGTGACAAGTGGGTACACAGGAGATCAAAAGCAGGGCTTTTCTAGTAAGATCATAGAAGTAGGCGTAAAAGTTGAATTTAATTCTTAACTGTGGCTACAATAGTTAATTAGAATATTTTTAGTATTTTCTTTTTCTTTTTTCTTTTTTCTTTTTTTTTTGCTGGCATCAACTTCCAAAAAACTAGCACTGAAATACATGAAAGTTTCAATAAATTATTATGCAAGTGAAGTGTTTATAAATACTTTTCTCTTGCAATATTTCCATTTGCTTACAAATAATTTCAACATTCAGATTTAATTATGTGATTTCGATACATTTCAGTCAATCAATAAATACAGAATATAAGCATATTAAAATGGGGATTTTTATAGGCAGCATTTTCATATTAAGTACTGTCAACAAAATCCTTGAAAATGAAATGAGCTGACAAGTGTAGTCAGAGCAAATACGTGAAGTACCATTATAGCATATCGCACCATCAATTATGTGTCAAGCATGCTGCCAAATATTAAGTGTTCTGACCTTTGTTATTAATAATAGAGGCAAACACTGGGGACATATGAAAGATAAATAATGTAATGCGTGGAAAATCTATTACACATTTGACTTCGTTGATGGATGTAGAGCCTACTTGGTATTCTGCCCTTTCCCTTGCAAGCCATAATTTTATGAAAAACTGGACATACCATGTAATGGAAAGGCACATTGTGAAAAATGTACTTTGCTAGAACAAAATACTGTGAAGTTAAATAAATAATAGCAAGGGAACCCTTGTCATCAAGCTTTACTCCTTTATTTGTAGGTGTATTTGTCATTTCCGCTGTTCCTCCTGAAAAATGTGAAATAAGTGAAATAGAGAAATGTATCTTTATTGCATTCTCTGTTCGTTCTTGTATTTTTAAGTCTATATTTTCCTTAATATGACCTATCATCTTGTAGAGTTTTGTTAGTCAAAGGTTTAGTCAATGTTTTTCTTTAGAATATACCTTCTAGCATTTTAAGGTTCTCATGCAGGACAACACTGATAATCAGTAAAAATGAAAAAAACAGTAGAATGGGCAACCAAAGGAGACAGATAAACACATATGAAGGGAGTGGTGATGGTTAAAAAAAAAAAAGTTCAAAACCCAATCCCTTAACTGCCATGAAAATGCAAAGAAAATAGAAAGCATGGGATAAAGAAAACTCCCTCCTGTGCAATCACTCTTGGCACTATTTCCTTCTTCCTTCTCATTGTAGAACATAGATCCCAGAATGCATTACCAGTAAAACATTAAGCAGTTTGTCCACGATTTCATCAGGAGCACACTGTAACTATATGAAAATCAACTGACTGTTTACATGTATCAAAAAGCTTTCTTCAGTCCTAAAAGTCACAGAATTTCTCTTACCACAACCTGTGTTAATGTTCTATTACCTTGGTTTTTTTTCCCTCCCTTTGAACTTAAATTTGGGAATAGCTAGCTTGGTGACAGTAATTGCAGCTATAAACCATATTTCTTTCTGAACTTCACTAATCTGCACTTGCTCAAGATGAATGAAAAATGAGAGCCTCTCTGATCTCTAGTACATACGGTCTTGTGATGAGATCAGTGTCTGCCCCTCTGCTTCCCCTGGAGAGGATAGTGAAGACCACAGTGAGATTTCCCCTAAGTCTCCTTTAGTATGAACAATCCAAGTATCCTCAGCCACTTCAGACCCTTTACCAACCTCATGGCACTCCTTTGGACACTCTCTAACAGGCACCTAACTGCTCCCAGCACTCGAGGTGAGGCTGCCCCAGTGCAGAGCAGAGCAGGACAATCCCCTCCCTTTCCCAGCTGGCAATGCTGTGCCTGATGCCCCCCAGGACAGGGTTGGCCCTCCTGGCTGCCAGGGCACTGCTGACTCAGATTCAACTCGACGCCACCCAGGACCCCCAGGTCCCTTTCCATGGCACTGCTTTGCAGCTCCTTCTTCCTTAATCTATACACACAACCACAGCTGCCTTGTCTCAGGTTGTTGGCACATGGCACTATGGCCCATGGAATATTCAGGATAAAACAATATATTCTATTTGATACAATGCTTAATTAAAGCCATTAATTTCTTCATATTTTAAGTTTTATTCATACACATGTAACACATGTATAACCAATTGTGTCCAGCTGAAAAGACATGACTTGACTGCCTACCACAGAGCAATTCAGCATGCATTGTTTCAAACAATTTCTCTTTTTCCTGGTCCATGCCAGATTTCTTATCAACAAAGTAATACTGAGTTTCAGTACTTGTTCCCTGATGCTCTAGGCCTGTATTTTGAATATCTGCAACAGCACTAGCCAATGTTTTGTCTTCTGGGGACTGCACAGTCTTTTAAGAATTCATCAAAGGTGGTGAAGGTTTGGTTGAATTCTCTTTCCATGTTACCCCCATGATCTGCTATGACTTCCTAGGATCAGCTACTGGATGGCTAACCACAGCTTTTATTCCTGTGCCTTTTACATAATAGACTGGCTTCCAGCCTTGTGACAGGATATACACACTGTGCCATGCATATTCCCATCACGTGGCAGACGTGCATCTGCAACGCTGGCATTGTGCTGGTGCAGCAACTTGCTTCCCATTACTCAAGGGCCATGTGCTGCAGCACTCTCAGGAAACAGTCTGGCAGGAGTGAGGCTACTCAAACCCTGCACTTCTTGCCTCTCAGGAGGTACAAGCAGCTGGTAGCCAAATTAGTTGTTTCCTAAGCTTGGATTTCTGTCTGTGACCCACCGATCGAGACCCTGAGTGGCATCCTGCAGGGAGAGCAGGGGTGATGGGGAGTGAAATTCTCTGTGTTACCATTAAATTTGAAGGCAAAGCCCCCAGAAACTGCTTGATGCATGACGTGGGTCAGGGATGGCCGTTCCTGTGGTGGCCAGGAAAGAGATGAAGACCCACATGGGCACATTTCTGAGACAATAGCTTGGGTTTTGAAACCTCCCAGGACAAAGTTGTCTGCAGGGACACTGGTTAGCATGGCTTCAGTGAAAACATTTTGTAACTTCAGAACACTTTGTCATATAAAATGAATTTAAAACTGGTATCAGAATCATAGTATCACAGAATGGCCTGAGTTGGAAGGGACCTTAAGGATCATCTAACTCCAGCTCACCTGCCATAGACAGGTACATCTTTCACTACATCAGGTTGCTCAGAGGTTCATCCAACCTGCACTTGAACAATTCCCGGGATGGAGCATCCACAACTTCTCTGGGTGACCTGTTCCAGTGCCTCAGCACCTTCACAGTTCCATATGTAACTCTATTTACAGAAATTAGTTCTGTGAATTTGCCTTATCCTGAGATGTTTCTGCTGTATTTGACACTGGGTCGGGAAGTGGATGCAACCACACATGGCATTTTATACTCTTGTAGTTGTTTGTGAGACAGAGAACTGTTTTGATTCAGGTGAGCTGGTTCTGAACTACCTGTTTTACTCACATAATGTTCAAAATCAGTGAACTGAAAGAATTAATTTTTTTAGTAGAGGAGTCAGATAAGAACTTGTAAGTTTCAGTTTACATCGTTTTGTATTTCTGCACCTAGACATGTTTTAGACATGTAGACATTCTTACAGCCATGTGTTTTTCTGGCTAGAGCAATAGTTTGGTAGTAAACTGTCAAGTCTATAGCCAGGTGATGCACTTTGTACAAAGTGTACCTATATATTTTGTGTCTCATACTGCCATCTAAGGGCCATGTGGGCTGAAAAGGTGGCTAAAGGTTCTTCAATAGTCCTCTTTATCCATACTACCCTTCCCTTTGGGAAGTCAGCAATTAATGGATGAGAAGGGTGGGCAGGGGACAAAGGACACCAATCCTTTGATGCAATATGTGTCATATAAGAGAAACAGAGGAGTCTTCCAGATAAATGATAAATTGGAATGTAAACCTCAGTCATTTAGAAACTGCAATTGCAATGAGATTGTGTAAAGGACAGTGAATAAGAATACAAGATTGCAGGATTTGGGGCTAATCCTGAAAAAGTGAGAGAGTGTGAGTTTTAGATTCTTCAAGCTACCAAAGTCCTCATCGCCTACTGATTTAAAGAATTAGTGCAGTATAATAGAATTTGTTTCTTAATGTTTTCCCTAGAAAGGTACTAAATAACATGAATTAGTTTCTCCTTTTTTCTTCTTTTTTCTTTTTTGTTAATTTTGCTGGTTTTGCATTTCTGGGTGTTTTGATTTTCTGGGACTAAGGGAAAATGGCAAAAACTTGGTGTTACTTTAAGACAATGTGGTATTAAAATGAACATCATTTACATATTTTGGGGTTCAAGCATTCAACATTTTATTCAGGCTAGTTTACATCAAACCTTGTGTAATAGCAAAAGTGATTAATCTTGCACGTTACTTTGACAGGCTCATGCAAGCAAAGACCTGGAAGAGCAGTTGCGGTCTGTGTCCAGTGTGGATGAACTCATGACAGTACTTTACCCAGAATACTGGAAAATGTTCAAATGTCAGTTGAGGAGAGGAGGTTGGCAACACAACAGGGAACACTCCAGCTTTGACACAAGATCAGATGATTCCCTGAAATTTGCCGCAGCACACTATAATGCAGAGATCCTGAAAAGTAAGTACAGGACACAATCCAAGTTCCAACACACAATAAATTTAAATCTTGAGGCTTTTCAGTTGCGTCAAAAATATTTTAAAAGCTAAGCATTGTCAGTAAACCAACCTCAGCAGTTTGATAGGATGTTTTGTCTATAATATAAAATCTTGGACAGTCAGCCTTTCATAATGAAAAAAAATCAGTCTGCAGATATATTTTAGGTGTGTCCATTGTAAGAAAGTTGCTTTCTCAGCTCAGTAGAGAAAGAGAAGTGCTTGTCTTCAAGTATATGGAGTCCTACTTTGTAGAGGCAGTAACAATTTTGGAGAAAACAAAGAGGACACTAATAGTTGGACTCCATTGAACTGTTTCTTCTCATTTGCTGCAATTGCATCATGGCTGGTAATGCTTTCTTCTCTTATGCATCATGGCTTTGGAATGCCAAAGAATCCACTTGTAACTTTTTCCTGTTACAAGAGGACAGTTATCATGATGTTATGCTAAAACAAGAAAAACAGCTTTCAAACCAATGTGTTTGAATACCTTTTAGTGTTTCAGATAGGTTGGACAAAAATACATTTGTACAGTTTAAGCAAATGCTTGTAGGCAGAGAATTGCAGGATTTATAGCAGGAGATGTATTTTTGACATGATATTGGAGATCATGTACCTTAATGGAGACTTTAGAGTGCATATAAGGCAAAATTTCCATTTTTGTTGAATAGCCTACTAAAATCTAGTGCCAAAAGGGAATAAAGGGACTTGTACAGCTGCAAGTCTCGGGGCTGTTTAGTGTAAGATTGGATTTGGTTAAAGACTGCATAACATGATACAAAGTCTTTGCCCAAATTTGTGTGGATAATCTGGGCACAAATATCATGTGTCAGATTAAATCACATGTTGTACATAATTGCTAAATAGTAAGCTTTTGCTTTAAATTATACCTCTCCAGTTAACAAGCTAAACATATGTTTAAATTATTTTCACATTAAGTGTATAAAATTTAATGTTTCTAATATACCATATCCAAGTGAAGTGCTGGGTGGGCTGGTTAAAATTACTTTGCAGAGGTGTGCAGTACTAAAGTGCAGACTTTACTCAAGATGAGACTTGCCCTAGGCAAAGGAGAAAGGACATGTGCAGCTTTAGCTGCTGGCCATAGGTTGAGAAAGGGGATTCTCCCCTCTGTGCTCTAGTGAGACCCCATCAGCAGTGCTGTGTCCAGATCAGGGGCCCCTAACATAAGGACATGGACCTGTTGGAGCTGGTCCAGAAGAGGACTGTGAAGATATTCAGAGAGCTGGAGCACCTCTCCTGTGAAGATAGGCTGAGAGAGCTGGGACTGCTCAGTCTGCAGAAGAGAAGATTCCCAGGAGTCCTTATAGAAGCCTTCCAGAACCTAAAGGGGGTCTATAAGAAAGATGAGGGGAGATGTTTTAGCAGGTCCTGTTGTGATAGGATAGTAATAATTTTTAAATAAAGAAAGTAGACTCACTCTAGATACAAGGACATTTTTTACAGTAAGGATGGTGAACTATTGGAACAGGTTGTCCAGAGAGGTGCTGGGTGCCCCATCCCAGGAAACAGTCCAGGTCATTCAGGTTTGGATGGGGCTCTGAGAAACCTGATCTGGTTGAAGATGTCCCTGCTCATTACAAGAGGGTTGGATTAGGTGACAGGTGACCTTTAAAGGTCCTTTCCAACACAAGCCAGGCTATGATTCTATGCTTTAAGGTCTCCCCCTGCCTGTTATGTTCCCTTTTAGCTCCACTGGGACTTTTCTTCTGCCCCATGACAATATGTCACATCCCTGTGAAAAATCAGCTAGAAGGTAACATAGATGTGTATTTCACTGACTAAAGGGTGTGACTCTAGCAAGGCATATTCTGGTTTTGAAGTTATAAAAAGGAATCCTAATTTACTGCAGGACAGTTTTGGTTTTAAACAGTTACTTTATAACATATGAAATTCCCTGTAACTTGGCAGGTATTGATACTGAATGGAGAAAAACTCAGTGCATGCCACGTGAAGTGTGTGTGGATGTGGGAAAAGAGTTTGGAGCAACTACAAACACCTTCTTTAAACCCCCATGTGTATCCATCTACAGATGTGGAGGTTGCTGCAATAGTGAAGGACTTCAGTGTATGAATATCAGCACAAATTACATCAGCAAGACAGTAAGTTCTCACTCTTTTATTGCAATTCAATGTGTTCCTCGCAAAAACAGTTGTGTTTGTGCATATTTTAAGCCTTCTTATTGCTGGTATGACAAAGGAAATAGTTGATTCCAGAATACACAGGAAAAACAGCTGAAGAGACTGCTGCCTGGAAAAAAAATTGTTTAACACTCTTTTCCCAAAAATATTTTTATGTTTTATGGTGAACAAAATAAATTACGATGTGCCATTCTCAATTTTCAGATTATCCATGAAACTTAATTCTCTTTCTCTCTTTTTTTTTTTTTTTTTCATCTACCATATGCCTGTATGAGGCAAGCACTTTATGGAAAACTAGCCTGTAATTTTATTAGTGTAGACTACTGTAGGACATGTGCAGACAGAATACCTGTTGCAAAGAAAGCATTTTAGGAACTGCATTTTATTGTATTAAGAGATATTAGCATTATGTACCTACTTGCTTTCTGGTAGGGCATCTTCAGCAGGTTTATGTGCAGGTTCTGCTCTTCAAGTTCAGGGCTTGTGGTCAGGTGGGAGTGTGCAGAGATCATTCACTGAGCCTGTGAGCAGCCATAAAAGAAACATACACTACATTATTCTGCTTTAATTAGATATAGGAATTATCAAAATTATCTTTCAACGTTTCCCTCAAAAATCATGTAAAAATAGTCATATTTTAAAATGTTTCCTAGGGTATTTTCCTGTTATGGTATTTGGTAGGGTTTTTGTTGGTTGCGGGCTTTTTCATTTTTAGTGTAAATCTTGCTTCCTTTTTCAACTGGATTCATCCAGCTGAAGATGCAGTACATAATGAAGACCAAAAACCACATAGCCAGTTATAAAATTAGAATGATTAATTAAATTAGAAATGTCACTCCTTCATCATGAAACTTCTTAGTGCTCTGAGCCTTCTTCGGGGGAAATTAGGAAAAGGGCATGTAAACAAAATGGAAAAAAACCACTAATTATTTAGAGTGTGTTTTCTGCTCCTTTCTCATCAAATCTGTCTGAAATGGTACATCCTTCCAAGAAATTTCAATCCTAAATTTAAGCGAAACCACACATTACAGGAGTAATGTAACTCAAATAGCTCAAATAAGGATAACTACAACACTGACTTTGTTCAAAGCCCTACTGTTTTTCTCATTATTAGGAGAAGCCATTGTCCCAATTCCAGTTGCTTGAAAGATGTAAATACAGTCTTCATTTTAAAACCCAAGAAATACTATTTTTTTGCACATATTGGTAAAATATAGCTTACTGAAATAAAGGACTTCCTAGTGACAGAGTTGTTCCATGTAACACATTTCCTGGTCTTTGAGCACCATGTCAGTTTGGTGTAAATTATATCTTTCTCTTCATTTTACTGTTCACATCTGTGGAGTGAAGTAATTTTTTTACCCAATAGAAGATGTTTTGTACTGAGTTTCTTTTTGAAGTTCTTGATGTTATTTGTGATGTTATGACATAGGAGTAGTTAAAGATTTGAGAGAATCTGAAAAGGAAAATCTAAAAGGTCTTATCAGAAAGAAGAAAGAGGCAATAACATAGTTTTGTTTTCTTACTTATTCTGTAAAAGCAAGCAATTTGATCACTGTTTTCTATCTTGCTTCTGCTTTCCAGTTTTATCTGGTCCTTGACAGAATGCAGTTTTAAAAAACACTTTATAATGGAACAGACCTATAGCTATATCTCTTCCTCTGTCACCATATCAAATTTTTAAAAATGTGACTACACCTTACTCCATATCCGATGAGAATTAGGAAGGAAAATAGTATTGGATTCAAGACTTTCTGTGGATTCAAGACCCTACACATCTATTTTCACCACAGTTTCTCTTTTATTTACTGAAATCTATGAGAAGAGTTTTTTCATAATTCTTCAATTTTTAGCTTTATTTTTTGTGCATAAACTCTATAAGAAAACAACTTCACAGTGTTCACCCTGCAGAAAAAGTGCTTAATGGGAAATTGATTTTTCAGCTGGAGTTCTTACTGTGAGTGCAAACTCTAGCATTGGTTTCAGACATTAAAATATAAAGAAAGCCGATATTAGTTTTCCTCAAAATTAATTAAAAGTAAAAAAAAATAAGCACAGAATTTATTTTTATAGGGGGTAAATCATTGATTTCTAGGAGAATGGACCAGGTCAGATGTTCCCAGATTGCCTTGTGGAACAGAGTGGTGGTCTACTGAGTGAGGTCAATAGTTCTCTAGTTCATGCTGTGTTCCTCCTTTCTAGCTACTTGACTTTATTAAGAGAAAAGTGGAAAAGTATTCAGCTTTGTTTTTAATACAATTTTTTTTCCAAAACCTGTTTTTTTACTTGCTAAGGGCTGTTTATACAATCAGGGTTGAGATGTGAGACAACTTCTTAATTAAGATGTGGTAGAAGGTCTGTGACAGTATTTGAAGACTCCCTAGGCTAATTCACATAATGCAGCTGATCTCCTGACTGCAGTAGCCAAGATTGTAAGCAGTGGTTTGTCTAGTAAAGAAATATGGGAAATGTGGATGGTTGAGTTTTCCTTTCGTGATGTAGCTGTGTTGATTTTGTTCTCTAATTCATTATCAGACAGCTGTTCTCTGTTTCTATGGCACAAATAATTCAACAGTGGTTACAAAGATTGAGGAACTACTGGGTGCAGTAATAGGCTGTCCCTCAGCAGCACTTCTTAATGTCCCACCTATGGGCACTTGCTTGTTGGTTGAAGGGAAGCAGAGAGCAGATGTCAAAGAGCTGTCTCATCCCATTCTCCCTCTTGGCTGGCAGGATGGACAGTTTTTTGGCTTATTTCAGACCGCTTGTTGTAAAGGTCCTAAATCCTCTTGTTTCACGGTTACAGTTATAGTCCCTCAAGGGAAAACAAGAAGATTGAAATTAGATTTAGAGGAGATTTTCGCACAGGAAACAAGTTAACAGCTTGAAATTGCTTGCCCAGTTTGAGATGTGCATGGTGTTCTTTTTCACAATTCAGAGATATGCCACAAGAATTTTCAGTTGCTTTGAACATGACCATTTCTACCTTTTCCCATGCATTTTTCTGTTAGACTGATTATTGTAGTGATATAGTAGGTACTATTAATAGTGGGAGATATATAAGTTCCAAATGTTTTCTTGTTAATATTTCTGGGAAAAGAAAGGGATTAAAATAGAAAAAGATAGAATAAGGGACCCAAGCATATTAAATAAGTATTAATTTATTATATCAAATACCTGTTGTTATATCCCACATAAGCCTTGAAATAGTTTTTCAAGAAAGTTAGATAGTAAAATAATGATGATGTACCACTTGTCAAATAGTTTATTTTCATTCTAGGGATGTTTTGTTTTGAATTCAGTCTTATGTCCTTAACTTAAAAATCTCTCTAGACATACTGTACTCTGTTACACTGGTTATATTTGGCTGGCCTTACTGACACTTTAGAAAGTGCAAAGATCACAAGTGATGGAAACTTAGGCTCAATCAAGTTAAGGAAAACTTGCCAAAATAAACCACAGTCCATCAGGAGAACATAGTAGAGTTAATGTAAATCTTGGGGAAAAAACCATCTATAAATCCTGTATTTGAAAAGTATTTAGAATGATGGTGTTCCCACATAATAACAGTTTTGTTGTATTTCAGAAGTCAGCATAATGATAATTTTATGTGCGCTGATTCAATGGATATCGGCACATGTGATGATAGTGCTGAATAAATTAATTTAGCTACTGAAGCAAATAAATACTTTGTATAAAAGTCCACAGCTTTTCTGGAAAGTATGGCATGAAGTCCCTGTAGTCTAAAGAAGAAACTGTCAATGCCATGAATAAAAAAGAAATACCTTTTGGGGCTTTGAGTAACCTGGTCTAGTGAAAGGTCTCCCTGCCCATGGCAGAGGGGTTCTAATTATATGAGCTGTAAGGTCCTTTCCAACCCAAACCATGCTATGATTCTAAAGGTCAGTGACAAGGAATGTATGGAAAATTTCTTTTTCAGGAGTCCTGATAGTGCTTTTGAACTGGTTTGATCAAAATCTATTATATTGCTGTTTTACATAAGCTTTTGTAATTGTGCAACTGATGTATTAGGTTGTAACTTACTGTCTTCTTTATATTGTTCTTGTTCTTCAACTTTTCAAAGCACCTTCCAAATGTTCCATTTTGGATTTTTTCAAAAGGCTGCCAATTTGGAGTCATCTCCTCATAGAAAATTGAGTTATTTGTACATTTTCCTATTGTATGTTAAATGTTATAGTAAGCAAAGTGGCATATAACAGCATTTAACACTAAAAATGTTAATTGTCATACCACAGCTATTGTATTAATTTTGCACATAACGGTTGTTTAGCAGTATAATTGAATATGTCACTGAATGCTGGAAGACAGCAAAAAACTTGAACTTAAGTTCCTGGTAGGTTTCTCATATGTCCCTACATTGGTTTTAGTTGGGCCATTACTGGTCTATATAAGAAGTTTTCTGCTTTGGTTTGCGTTTTGCAGCTGTTTGAGATCACAGTGCCTCTGTCCCACGGGCCCAAGCCCGTCACCGTCAGTTTCGCCAACCACACGTCCTGCCGCTGCATGTCCAAGCTGGATGTCTACAGACAAGTCCACTCCATCATCAGGCGTTCCTTGCCAGCAATGCAAACTCAGTAAGTGTGAGGCTTGTCTTTGCTTTCAGGTTGTGAGCAAGCCTACATCATCAGATTTAAAATACTGCTGGGAGGTTTCACATCTAGGATAGGTGAACTGTACATTAGTAGTAGCAGAAAGCATTCTGCAAGGGAGCTGCCATTGTTTTACATAAAGAGAATGTTACTAAATTAATATTACCTTTTTACCCAGTAGATAAACTGGAACAATATGATTTAAAACTGAAGAATAATGTGTGTGGGATTTGCTTGATAAATGAGCTACAATTCAATTGAGACTTAAAGGAAACTTCAGCAAAATCAACATTTTTAAAAGAAAAGCTTAAAACACCTTTGCAAATAAGTAGAAGACACAATTTCTCAATCTATATTTTCATATTTAAAATGCTGTTTTTTTTAAAGGCTTGTTCTTTAGGGAATCTTTAACTTACAAGTCTTTTGGGACATCTTCATGTGCCAGAGGCTCATATAAAACAGAATGGAAGAGGAAAATAAGGGGTTAATTGGCATTCCACAGCAGTGGCATATTGATTTTTTTTTGTGTGTGTGTGTGATTTTGAATGAAGAATGTCACAGAAGAAATCTGGCACCAAAAGAAGTGCTATTAAAATGCTTGAAGATCTCTTTCCTTAATTTAGAGGTCTGACTAATGATTTTATTAAAAATACTAAGTGTTATAAATACTTAGGAGGTCAAAAATACATAATTCACTAACAGTTGCTTTAAGAAAGAATCAATAACTAGAAGCCAAACTGGAATTAATTGCTGACATTTTTAATAAGGTGAGTGTATAGACCAAATTTCTCAGAGGTGTTAAGCATTTTCCTCCGTGATTTCATTCAGTTTAAGTCTGGATGTTTTCTGACATAGGTTATAAACATAGATTATATTCCTAAACATAGATTATATTTGAGTTTAATTTATTTAATTTTTTCATCAAAACATGGATCATAAACAGTGGCTTGGAAATAAACCTATTAATTAATTTAATTATATAGTTAACAGATTAAAAAAATCCAAACCCAACAGTCAATAATAAAGTCAAATTATGTTGACTCTTATCAGCTCCTCAGCGTTTCTAGATTAAGAGCAGTTGTAATTACCAGTGCAAGAGTTTATTCTAGCCAGGAAACAGCTACCTGTAGTTGAGGGAGATGAGAGTACAGATATTAGACTTGGACCAGCACTCACAGGTAGAATTTTGTCCTGTGACTGAGGAATCATGCTTCAACAAAGGTAAGACAACATAATACTAGATCAGAATATATAAAGGCTTCTCTGTTCTCTTTAACTTTGGAATCTGTAGCTTTTTACAATAAAACAGGCATGAAGGTTTGGTTTGTTGTTGTTGTTGTTTGGTTTGATTTGGTTAGTTTGGTTAATTTGATTTGGGTTTTTTTAACAGAGTACAATAACATGTCTCTAAATTATCCGTACTATTTTGCAAGAGGAATCAGGAGGCAGGCTAAAGGAAATTTATGCCAAGTGAGGCAGCAAGAGTGAGATCATGAGTGGAGTGAAATCAGGAAAGAGCAGTTTGATAGTGTGAGGCAAAGCAGGGTGATGTTAAACTCCAGCAGTCTTTCCAAGCAGAGTGATTCAGTGTCTTGAAGGGGAGTGGTGTACTTCCTTGAATGATGATCATGAAGAATGTCCCAGCACCTGCATTTTTGAATGTGTGAGTAATGATCCTCAGGGGAATGAAAAGTGCATCAAATGTGTAATATGGGTGCTGTCTTAACAGATTAGTAGGATTTTAGAAACACTACAGAAACAATGAATAAATGACACAGCCCAGATAATGAAGTTAGGCTTGACTTGTTCAAAGATGTAATGTCAGCTGTGGTGATAAAGAAATTGCAAGCAAGGAAGATGAGATAAAACACATAAATATTCTGTCTGTGGTCCACCAGATAGCTCAGTTCACTCATTCTGTGAAAAGGCAACAGCTGCTGTTTGGATTTTTTGCTCTCTTTAGTACTACTACCTTGGCTGCAAACTGTAGCAGGAAAAGAGGACTAAAGTGTTGTTTATTCCCTTTATTTTTAAAGTGAAGGGGCATCACTGCTGAAGCGCAAATCTTTAGGTTCAAGAAAGTTGGCCAGAATCCTAGTGACTAATGAGAAAGTGTCAGCTGATGACTTAACTTTCGCATAAAGGGAAATGGAATCTGATAAACTGATTTTTTTTTTTTTTTTAAGTTTTGTCTACAGCATTCAGTCAGAAACTATTACCTGCCATCTTTCAACAACTTAAGTTTGAAAACATTTTTGTACTTCAAAAAGCAACATGGAAAATAATGCCTGTTACCATCTGTGCAGTATTTGACATGAAAAAGAGTTTTTATACTTTTCTGTTGTTCTATATGAGGCTTATGTTCTAGGCTTAGGTCTGTTTCCAAACTACATTAGCAAAGTATAAATATCAGTTTCTAGAAGTTAGAGCTTAAACTTGAAATGTGAGAAGGCTTCTTCAACAAATGGTTGAAAATCTCTTTAGTGGGGAGAACCTTTTGTAACAGATTTGACAGGAGAAAAAATTAGATTATGAATGAGCTGACATGTTTAGAAAGATATTTGTAATGGAGAGGAACTAAAGCAATCAACAGCTAAAGTAATTTTCTTTTCTCCTTGAGTTCTTATAGTAGTAAATCAACAGCATTTTTAATTTCACAGGTGTCATGTGGCAAACAAGACCTGTCCAAAAAACCATATTTGGAATAATCAAATTTGCAGATGTTTGTCACAGCATGATTTTGGTTTCTCTTCTCACCTTGGAGATTCTGGTAAGCACTTTTGCTTAAAGGATTAAATGTAGTTCCATGTTTTGATTCACCTAAAGACAAAGAAGAAGTAGTAGTAATTAGCTTTATCGTTTTCTGTATCAATGCAATACTGGTTGTTGCCTAAATTTTCACATATGCTTGTTTTTGAAACACAATAAAAGGTATGGATTTGCTCATTTCTTCACATAAAAATAGGTGAGTTAGTAGACACAAAATTGTGGTTATAGTGCAACTTCTCTGCTGCTTTTCTAGACACGTCTGAAGGATTCCATATCTGTGGACCAAACAAAGAGCTGGATGAAGAAACCTGTCAGTGTGTCTGCAAAGGAGGCATGCGGCCCTCGAGCTGTGGACCTCACAAAGAATTGGACAGATCATCATGTCAGTGCATGTGCAAAAACAAACTTATCCCTGCTTCCTGCGGGCCCAACAAGGAATTTGATGAAGAAAAGTGCCAGTGTGTATGTAAAAAGACCTGTCCTAGACATCAGCCACTAAATCCTGCAAAGTGCATCTGTGAATGTATAGAATCTCCCAATAAATGCTTCTTGAAAGGAAAAAGGTTCCATCACCAGACATGCAGGTAAAACCTCAGTTTTTATTTATTTTGTTGTGTTTATTGTGTAAAATTTTGGGTTGGGGCATCAGCTGTCTTGTTGAATTGCATTGTAGTCTTAATTAAGCAGTAAGCCTGTCTTCAGTTTTATCTTCTATGACTTCTATGATCTCTAAGGGGAAGATACTAGGCATAATAAGTATTTTAAAGCATGTTTAGTTTCTAGTAGTCATACCACTACTTCCTGGGACTTTTTTCCTTTTGGTGAAAATGCATAGTAGGTTCAACCTCCCAGTTTCTTATGCTAACCAAAATCCCACTCTATTTTTCCCCAGGAACTGAATATTGCAATTCAAGTAACTCAAATACTCAATTCAAATATTCTTAATTAGATTTCAGGGCTTAATTCTGGAGATACCATCATTCATTTCCACTTCCTAAATTTTGGAATCACCCTAGCTCTGGGTGATTTTTGTGAAAAGTAGACATACGTAAGTATAAAACAGACTGCTTACATTCACCATTTAAAATGAGATTTAGTCAGGAAGAAAATACTGCAATTTCTTTATATACCCCAGGACCTTTTAGTTCCTTGACTGCTACACCCATGGTATTAGCAGTCTAAATATAAAAACGTAGATGACATTAGATTCAGAGAAACAAACAGTATTATTTCTGCCTTGTACATTATGTGAGGAAAGTTTTCCAGTAGAGTTCTCTTGAAAATTTCTTAAACACCTTTGTTAATTAAATTAAATTTTTAAAATTTCTTAAACAATGGCATTTGGAGTAGAAAGATCACTTATTTCTAATATAGGGGAATTTTTTCTATTATATGAATGACAAATAACAATTCAGGCACTGGAAATGAAAAACAGCAAATTGGGACATTTAAATGCCTGTGGTAACCTGATGCTTATCAAAAATAAACCTTATATGATTTTTAATATAACATGTAATTAGTTGGAATAAATATATTGCTAGATATATATACATCAGTTCATCTTGAAAAATGAAAAAAGGTCAAATATTGACACTTGTGTTGGTCTCTAAAATGGGGGGAAAGATTATTAACTGGCATTACTTGTTTTTCAGTGTTTTGCCTTTTAAGTGAATTCAAAGAGCTGTAAGAAAAATCACAAATTATTTCTTCTCATATAATTTGAATTTTATATTTGCCGAGGAAAAGAAACCAGCCTGATTACACAAGCTTTACATATTGCAAAACCTTTACACTGCTCTAGGTTTAACTTCCAGCTGTGCTGCAAATAGAAACCATGCACATTTTAAAAGAGCATTCACAACTGGAAAAGTCAGGCACTTAAGAAGCTAAGAAATTTCATAATAAATATCTGATATTGATTTAAATATCTCAGTTGGTTTAAAGACTTAGTATTTGAAGGAAGAAATTGAGTTCAGCTTTACTCTGTTGTGTTGTGGTTGAATACAATGAGAGTTTGAATCACTTTCTCACTTCTGAGGACAGTGTAATATAGGATGCTTTTACCTATTTCTCTTTTCTAAGCTTTTTTTCTTTTGTTTTTGTGTGGAGAAAGAAAGATTTATATATGGTATTACTTTATTCCTCTAGAACCAATAGTCCTGTAGATGTTAGCACTGTCAAGAAAAGTACGGGACACAATCTCTCCTCCTTAAGGAAAGATTTAGCATATGTTTCTCACATTTTGGCTCTGTCCAGCACAAGCTGTCTCTAAAAGGAATAAAAATCCTGCAACATCTTTTTTATCTCTGGAAGAAAGATCCCTTTCTGGTTTATAGCAACATAAATGATACAATTTTATTTCTATAATATAAAATAAATAAATTATATCAATTTATGAAACATAAACAGAGGTACTACTCTATACCTTTGTGCTAGATGTGTGAGTCCTAGACATGAACATAATCCTGTAGCCATGTCCTAGACAGCTCCCTGTGGAGATAAGTAATCCTTTTAGCTTCTGGTTTTGAAGCACTAATATTTTTATGCACAGTGCCTAAAATGTCTCTGTCTCTAGTGTTACACCCTGTTTCAAAGGAAAGAAATACAAAGTCATCTACAAAGCACAGGAGGGGAAGGGAAAAAAACCCTCAGCATACTGACTTTTAAGGTGATTATGCTGTTTATCAGCCCAAGCAGCAGCATTTCCACTTGTTTCATTTGTGGAGTTGTTAGACTGCCCACAATGACGATCTGGGCATTCTGCAGCAAAAAAAAAAATCACAATTATTGACCATAAAGAGAAAGTTACTGCTGATTTTCCCAGCACTGTGTGACACTGGCCATCTATCCTAGCTCCTGCATGCTCAGATTATCCTCATTGAAGCAGATCTGTCACATGAAAACACTCCGTAAACAGCATTCAGACCGAATCTTTTGAAAGATGTGGTCTATTGTTCAGCAGTTTCCTAAGGAAACCACATTTATGTAGTTACAATGACTCTACTGCTATTCACCCTCTGCTATCACCTCCAAAATTTATTTTGGTCAGTTTTGGCTGGGCCACATAACTAGGAACTTCATCTGCAAAGCCTTTTAGAGGAGGAGATGGACTTTCTTGCTCTGTTGAAATGTCCCAAATAAGGATAAGAGTGAAGTAACCTGACCTTGACTGCTGTTACACACAAACTCACATGGGAGAGGTGCTGTGTAGCAGTCGCAGCTGCAGGTTGAAGTTCACAAGGAGGCATGAATCCTAAACAAAGTCAGCTCCTCATACTTAATGTTTGCATGACTGCTTTTTGTTGTGTACAGTCATAGGTGTGTGGAAGTGTTTGGCTTTGCCTCTTTTTCTTCTTACCTGATTTCATTTTACTGTCATTCAGTATATGAAATGGTTTGAACTTTCATGGCAGAGGCAGGAAAAAGGTGAGTTTAGTGTTTCATTCACTGCACCTCTGTGGAGTACCTTTTTCCCAGAATACATCTAATGGCAGCTGCTTATTTGCTCATATTAGATCCTTTCACAAACCTTTTTGTTCCCTTTTACCACTGTTTCCAAAAATTTTGGGGAGAAGATCAGCGGGGCTTTGAGAGATTCCCATGAGCTGCTACTGATTTCAAATATCTGTTAAGTTGCACAAATCGTTACTCCCTTAATTACAGAAACCACAGTGGTGAACTAATCTATGATAAATGACATTGAAAACACTGAACAAGATGTGACTAGTTAATAAATATCACATTTGCAGTCTTCCTCATTCCTTGTTACTTTCCTCATAGCCAGATTCATTGGTTGAACTAGATGGTGTGAATTAATGCAATTGTGGTGCAGACCTCATATCATAAACAAATTACTGCAAATGAGTAACTTAGTATCCAAAACAAGCAAACAACTCACTAACTTATCTGCAACAGCACTAAGAGTAGCCACAAGCCTGAAATGAGAAGTACCTCGGGGAGACTGACATTGCCCAATAGATTGTGCTGTATATATATGTTACCGTAATTTAATTTTCATTGATCGTAATATCAGCATTTCACAAACGGGCACACATTATTTAAGTACAAGTTTTAAGTATAACTGTGCTGAAACTCAAGATGTATACTTTTGTCTTTTGACTCATTGCCAGTATCTGAAAAAAATCCCAGACTTGTACTTTGTCTCCATTATACACCAGAAAGTATTTAGCATTGTTATTGTAAGGTTATTTTAGGTCAAGTTCTTGTTTTAATAGAAAAATAAAATAGGAAAAGGAAGGGTTCAGGGACAACCAGAGATACTATCTTTGTATAAGTTTTATTTTTCAGTCAAGGAATTAGTCAAGAAAATTCTGTTGCTGCATAGGTAGTAGAGATTTGTGGTTCAGTATTGTATTTCTGTTAAACTTATTTTAATCAGGTAGACACTAATGCTATTTTTTTTGCATTAAGATATATAAGAAACATGATAAATTTGCTCTGATTTTTCTTCAGAATGCACACATATACAATATGAATGTAGATATTTTCCAACTGGCCTCAGAGACTGCAACTTGAAAAGAAGTATGGTCTCATATTCAAGATCAGAGTCACAGTGTAGACAAGATATGTAGATAAACCTCTCTCAGGCTTATTTCAGTAGTGAATAAGGTGAGAAACAGTTGGGGATGGGAAGATGATTGATTTTATCATCACCCGATTTTGGATGACCTCCTCAAATTTGCTGCTTGCAATAGGTCATAAGAAGCCAATTTGAGTACAGAAATTATCCTATTTTCAAAACAGAATTGAAAAAAATACTACTCAAGATTAGAATGCAACTACAACCAGCAGTGTGCTAAAAAATATGCATGTGTTGCAGTAGAATAATTTCTCTTCAGTATCACTCATTATTATTTCATTGTCTTTTGTGAAGAATACCCCAACTAAAATCAGTTGCAAGAACATAAAAGTTAAAATATATGTATTTGCAGGAATTAAATATCCCGTTGAGGAATGGCAATGTGAAGGCACAGAGATCTCTGCTCCAGTTTAATATAAATGATTGTGTTATATTAATGCCTCCTTTTTTTCCCCCTTCCTTTAGTTGTTACAGACCTCCGTGTACAGTGCGAACAAAACGCTGCGATGCTGGATTTTATTTCAGTGAAGAAGTGTGCCGCTGTGTACCTACATATTGGAAAAGACCACTGATGAATTAGTGAAGAGAGCACTGCTTGCTTTGTTGGTGTACATTTTTCCATTAGAACAAAAGAACAACAGACACTTTGCTAATATTTGGAATTAAATGTTCACCAGAGACCCTGTGGGGCTTTCAGAGACAGACTTGTGCTTTTCTCAAGATGTGGAAAGCAAATGTAGAAAACAACTGGGGTTCACATTTGTAAAGAACTCAATAAGGACTTATTTTCTGTCAATGACCAAACAGCCTAGGTTCTCCTTCTTGTGATTTTTTTTAAGAGATAATGACTATATAATTTATTTCCACTAAAACCATCGTGCAGCATTTCTGTTTATAGCAGTAACAATTGTTAAAGCTCACTGTGATCAATATTTTTATATCATGCAAAGTATGTTTAAAATAAAATGGAAATCGTATTATATAATGGTGAGAATGTTTAATCATCTGCCTAAAAAGGAATTCAGATTCAGCTTTATTTTCAGGGTTCTTAACAGGGCAAAAGGTGATTAAGAGAAAGCACTTTTATGAAGGAAGACTGCAGACATTTTCTTGTACCTGTTGTGTGTGTCATTTGGTATAGAGTTATACTGAGGGTTTCATGAGCCTGTGGTATTTCTATCTCTAGAATGGAAGTGGCAAAAAAGGTACAATTAATAACAATGAGAACATTAGAGATCCTGTATGTTGCCCAAGGACACAGCAGCAACTACTCACATGCTAATATATTCACCTTCTATTTTATTTTCTTGGTGTCATTCCTAAGGAAAAGTATAAAATAATGTCTATTCAAGGTTATTGGTATGAGAGTGGAAATACCAACACTGCTTTTTATTTAGTATAACAGGCTATGTTATAAATTTTCCAGCTAAATAATTCAAAATTCTTTGATGAGCTTTAGTCTTATGTAGTCAGTCAGATGTTTTGATCAATGTATATGAATGCAAATATATTTTGAAAGGGAGATTAAAAAAAATCCAGTGGGGACATGAAAAGACTTATACCAGTCTGCTCTGGATTGACACAGTCTCTACATTAAAAAGTCTCTTTCAGAAAACATGAAGTCAAACATCTACAATTTTAAAACAAGGTAAGATTTTAAACTTGCATGGGAAGAGCAATCTATTCAAAATTAAAATATATCAGAAGTTGGAAGGAGGTTGTTTACTTATGGAAACTTTATTGGATGAAGTGGAACAAGCAAAGCTGCAAAGCAAGATTTTTATTACAGGAGTGGTCACATCTGTAAAAATAATTGTAGACATCAGTGCTGGATTTAAGCAGCTGTTCTTAAAAGAGTTATTAATGAAATAGTATTATATGCTAGAAGGTTGGCCAGGGGGTTTGCTCTCCTAGATTCTTTGCATTTCATAGTTCCTAAAACTGAGTGAAAGTTACTTTTAATTACTCAGTCCCTGTCATGGGTTGAGGCAGTCTAACAGGATGAGAGACAGTTTGAGAGCTCACACTCTCCACTGTATGCCTGGTATGCTCTGTGTTCTTCCTGAGAGGCCAGCTATTTATTATCCAAATGGGATGACAGGGTGAAGTTTAGGCATGCAAATGCTGCACAATGTCTTTGTTACTATAGTGCTTCAGCAATCAAATGCAGGTAGAAGTTTGGATGACAATTTACCATTGATGCACAACTTTAGCTATTGTAACCAGTCATACTTCCCATCAGTAGGATTAGTAGTCATGCAAATCATAAGTGTCTAAATTGGCAATATCAACATAACAGCAAGAGGTTAATGATCAAACTTAATTCAGTATTGACAAAAATCCAAACATCCACTTCTGAAGGTTAACTGCTTGAAGGAAGCATAAAATACTTTAAGAAATCAATTACAGAACAAACTTCTGTGAAGACTTGGGAAACAAAAAAATGTAGATGAAGCTTTTAAAGTTCTATCCCAGCCCAATACAAAAGAGAGGCAGTGAAGAGAAAGACAACCCAAATCTGGTACCAGGAACAGAGCCTAAGCAAGCAGGTATCTAACAGATAAAAAATGTACTTGTGGTTACAAGGGAGGAGGGCAGAGTGAAGTGAAGTGAAGGCAGAGCAAAACCTACATTCCATCAAGTAATTCCATGTAGATTATAAAAAGTGCATGTTACAATGCTATGCAAATAAAAAACTCCAACCCTACTAAACTGAGCAATGATCACTTCACATGTCTAAACTATTCAAAGAGTTCATGAAAACAGCTAATAAACCCACTGTAGCTAAGCAGATACTTGCATTTCTACTGAGTGAACATACCACACTCCAAAATGGTAAAAACAATCTGAGTAGGGAAGGGAAGATGGGAAGTTTGAAAATGAGACAAATAAGCAAAAAGATTCAACTTTATCACAAACATCAGCATTCAGTAAGAATTACTTTCTTGAATGCATTTTTTCTTGTTTGTTCCCAAGTATTGAGACTTATGGACATAAATTATGCTAATCTCTAAGTAAAACTAAGAATTAGAGAAAGCAAATTTTTGACTCGTAAAAGTTACAACAAAACAGTTTTATGTCTGAGCAAAGTGGCTATTTAACCTTTCTTGAAATTATGTAGGTGCATAGACTACTACATAAAAGCAATTGGTAACATTTTCTGATTATCAGGCTCTCCAATTCTACTCTCCATGAAAATAATGTTATAAAAATGCATTATAAACAAGAACACAGACATCAGAATAATTATCACTAGTATTAGATAGACTCTACAGATTCTATGTGATAAAATGTGATTCCATTTGTCTCCATACTGTAATGAAATAATCTGTATAGCAGATCTTCCTTGCATATATTACACAAAGTAGCTTCTAGGTCTACACCATTTCCAGTTTTGAAGTGATATTTGATTATGATCTTCTTGAAATTTTCTTCTTCAAATCTTAATAGTCTTAAAAAATATAAAAATTGGTTATACAGTGTAATAGGAAATATAAAAAGATCATAATTCTATATGCAAGTTATTCTGCACTAGCTCCAAATAAAAAGCTTTTATTATTATTTGTCTAAAGCCCCTGTACTATGTACAAAAATTACAAGGTACTTGGGAGAAGGAGAACACATATAACTGCAGTAAATCACATTTAATAGTAAACAGACTTGTGCTTGCATTTCATCAGGAATTTACAACAGTTTCTGTATTCTTTCAATATTGTACTCTACGGAGACCATAAATTACACAGAGTGAGTCCTCTTTACCTGAGTTACCAGAGGGACAAGCTATTTCCAGTATGAGTGTTGTTAGTCAGCTGACATGTTTGCTTAATTCATGATGACCAAGTTGATAGTAAATCAGTTCTCTTAGCTCTATTTGAAAGACCAGCATGAAATCTTGCATATGTACTGTATCATCTTGAAAGGCTTAGTGTTAGGATTGCTTTCAGTATTCTCATTTTCAGTCTTTAGATCTCAGTTACAACTCCAGATGCCCTTGAATTTTAACATATCTCATTTTTTTTGAAGCATAAGCAGCTATCCTATCTATGCCAAAAGACAGGAATGGAATCATTTATGCAGTCGGTAAGATCATCAACAGATTAGCCTGAGGAGTAGACTATGTTCTTTCAAATATTTCTTATTTTGTATTTAATTTAAGGATATATTCTTAAAGTATTCTGATCTAAAAATATATTTAATTTTGCATTATTTGGAGGTACAAAAGGTTGCTGTCAGGTAGAAAAGTTTAAAAGTGGTCCTTTCAGAATTTCCAGAACTTTTTAATTTAGAAAATATGATATAGTAATAATTATATTATAGGATTTTTGCTTCCTTGAAAAAAATGAAAACAATAGTTGATAATTTATTTAATAGCTTCTTTTTCTTCTCTTTCTCTTTTGCTTTTGCATTGCAGATAAAACTAATAGGAAAGAACACAGGACAGCCTTCTAATTGAGTGATGAAATAATAAGACCAAATGGACCAGGTATTTAATTTTTTTAACTAATTAATATTAATGGCTTATAAGCACTAACAAAATTAGGGCACTTTGATACAGGTTTAAGACTCCACAGTACACCAGAGTTCTTAAAAGCTCTGGAGAGATCAAAACTTTTTTATAGAACACATATCTGGTCCCATCTATACTTTCATGTCCAGATGTTTTAATTCTTTGAGCTGCCCACATTCCATTACAAGGTGACAATTACAATTATCAATTACAATTTACAATTACAATTTCTAAAATTTCAGTTATTTGTCATTACAAAAATTAAATTTTATCTGTAGTGTAAAGCTGTTAGTGTCAGGGGACCTTATTTCAGCTTGAGAATGTATTAAATTACAAAAAATGGCACAGTCCAGAAAAAGTAATAAAAATCTTAAAACACAATGCTTTTCCCTTTTGTATAAGTGTTTCTACTTCTGGCAAACAACTACAGGAACCACTAATAATTATTACCATTTAGTCAGTTTTCGTCTCAGAAAAACCCTGTCATGAAAATAACATCTTGTAGATTCATATATTTTTCCTATTCCTGGGTAAGGGTATTACATTGATTCCTGACAGACACTGACCTTTCAACTGCGTTTCAGCAAACTCTTTATCCCTTTTCTACATTTATAATTAGCCATATGTGGTCATTGAACTCTTCCCCTTTGCCCCCTTTCTCAACTTAAATGACTTCTCTTAAATTTCTGGACCATATCTCAGTCTCCCCATAAGAATATCTGTATTTCCCTGTCAGCCTTTCTCACATATCACTGTTAACTAACCTATAAGTTTCCCTTTTATGTCCAATCTCTCACTAAAAATAGAGTTGCTTTCCTCTCTATTATCATTGAGACCTCTTTCTTCTCTCTACATTAAATAATTGTGGGATTAATCGGGTTTTAGATACCTAGAGTTACTTTTCACTATGCATACATGAAAGCAAGTGTTAAAAAGAAGTCTGAAACTTCACATTCTAAGTTTGCAAATCCATTCTGTTCAAGCGAATAACAATAATAATAAAAATAATTACAGCTGAGAGCTCCCCAAAGCAAATTGCAATAAAGTAACAGGTGCATTGATCACCCTGTCAGGTAACACTTGAAACATAAAGGATAATTTATAAACAAAAAAACAATTTATAATATCATTCTCCTTGCAAAAAATCCAAGCTTTAATTCTGCTCGATACTGGATACTACCCCTGCAGTCTAACAGTGCATTCACCCAAACCTCAATGTCCTCAATTTAGCTGTATTTTAGAGCTAAATTCAGCCTTGCAATCGAGTTTGTGTTCACATCTCATTCATGATGTGAGGAGAAAAATCTTGGGTCTCAGGGCAGATAAGGAGACTTCTCATATATACCCTAAAAACCCTGAGGTCTTTGCTCTTCCCTAGCACAGATGTACCCAGCATCTGCTTTACAGCACTGTGAAAACAGGAGAAATGGGATTATGGAATCTCTCCCAGAAGGATAATGCCTTTTTTAAGGATAGATACTATTTGTAAGCTCAAAAGTAAAAATAAATTAATTACTAAATAAATAAATAGAAATTTTGGCCTCTGAGCATATTAAGAAGAGGTTAGCTAAAGGCAAGTCAATACCATACATCTGCAGGAAGAGGCTTGTTGCTGACATCGCTGATTCTGTTTTCTGATTTAAATGATATTGTTCATTTTAATGGCATCACTAAGACTATGATCAGTCTTCAGAGCAGCAAGGCCTGGTAAATGTCATCAAGCGCTCTTGTTCTTTACAGGTTGTTCTAACATCCTTGAATGCTGAAGAAGGGAAGAGCTACATATACTCTGGAATATTTTACCTGAAAACACTGGCTTTTGCAGATAGGTAACTGTAGCTGTTACAACTCCCTATCTTGAGAAGACATCATCCATAAGTTTTGTTCCTGTTTTCATGCAGAATGAAGCAGCAGATAGCCGTTAGGATTCCTGTTGGCTCTTCCAGAGAGCCAGCAACACTGTGAAGCTCAAAGCATGCCTCAAGGAAAAGAACTGAAAAAATAAAAGAGAAAACTGAACATCTCACCATTTATGAAGTGTTAATTAAGAGCATTTGAAATAACTTCCACTGATAAAAAAACAATTTGTATAAGGTTTGGGGAGTTGTGAAACAGCTTAAACCAAATTGTGGTCTCTGTTGTATTGTTGCTGCCATGAGGGTTTGCAACACAGTGAAATGCCAAAACATAGCTAAGCCTTAAGCATACTTGCCAGTCAGTGCTTAAAATTTCCTTCTCCCTGAAGAATCTATAAAGAATAAAATTAAAGGATACATAAAGGAAAAATATACAAGGGATTAGATCCACAACTGATTATATAATCACTGTAAGAAATACCTAAAGCCTCAATTTAGACCAAAAATATTCCTCATTAATTTGCTCCCAATTCATAGAAGGCAATTTCCAAAGTAATTTTCTCTAACCTGAAGATGCACTTCTGCAAATGCCTAGAATGCAGTATATATCCCTAAACTCCATCAAGACATGTAAACTGATAACTTCTCTACTTAATCTGTGAAGTAAAATTCAGGAGATATTCAGAAAGTTCTAACAGCTTTATACTCAAAACTCAAGGAAAATGTCCTCTTCCTTCTGTTTAAATTATTATATTTTGTATTAAATAAGTAAATAAGATTCAAGTCAGAAATGGAGAACATGATACTCTAAGCTATTGTGTTTGACTTGACCAGGATTCCAGTACTATTTATTTGACTATCATGTTTTTGTGACAGAACAGCAGATGTTAGAAAAAAGGACTGAACTGTCCTGCATGTTTCCACCTGCTGTAAGTAGGTAGTTCTGGAAATTTGACAAGTATGGGAATAAATCCTTTTCATCTAGTTCATGTAACTATTTCCCATCTCTCTTTTTTTTCATGCTTCTCATCTGTAGGACATGACATGCTTTGCTCTCTTTGAGTAAGTGAGTTGCAATGGTTCTACACTGTACGAAGAAATTCCACATCTTTCTGTATTTCTGCTGTGATTTCATTAATTTGTAGGGTAAATTAACACAGTTACAACTTTTGTATACTTAAATTTTCAGCTGCCTTGCAATGTGTACACTTGATTCTTTTGGAGTATTACTTGCTTTACAATTCTTATTTAATGATTATTTAATACTTTATATACCTTGATGAAAGCAATACATTACCATTTCCTAAGCTGTTATCTTCATGGGTAGTGAGGTATAACCACTAAAAGAATTCAGAAAAGAAAACCATTCTTAAAAAGAAAAGTTTCTTTACTGAAATTCAATGGTCTAAAATCTATTAAAGAGGTGAATAAGACAGTAGTAATTCCTCTTATGTCAGTAATAAAAGTCTGATGGGTTTTTTTTCTTTCAAACCATCCAGGAAAATCAGAAAGGAAAAATACTACGTTATTTACACACATGAAAAGTCTGTCAAGCATTCATCCCCAGTATTATCAGTAATTTTACAGTAAAGATTTGGGGCTAAAGTCAGGGCAAGCTCCAATTTGACATCAGTAGAGTAACACATATTCCCTTTTGGCTGACTGTGATAACCTCCCCATTAGTCCTTCTGGCCCCTGCACTCTCCAGCTAGCACAGTGAGCTCTGTATCTTCCACTCATGTTTGAGTGCTTGCTTTGAGCTTTCTTGAAATAACTTTCATAACGATTTATAGATGCTCGTGCAAACCAAGAACACATTTTAGTGTAGTGCTTGCTGTGAAAGAATGAAACACACTAATTTATTCATGGTGCTTAGCAGCAATGCCAAGTCATTGACACACAACATTCTGGTGGGGTGATTTGAGGTGATGAATGTTCAGCTCGTTTTTCAGATGTGAGAAAAAAGGTGAAAAATCCATCTTTTTACTTCTCATCACACACTTTGAATACTAAAGAAAATACAGGACTCTAAGAAAAGGGCTGGATTCACAATTCTAGCAATTCACTTAGTGGGCTTCAAAAATACTTAACCTGAATTTATCTGAGATATGAAAGATATTCACATGGACCATGAAACTATTTTACATCTTATTTGCATTTTTTTCTGATGAAGCTGTCTGCTAAATGAAAAAACTGTTTAACTTGACATTTTCTTGAAGTACAAAACTGTCATTGAAGCAATTAGATAATGTTCTGCTTGTGTATCTTCAAGACTCAGATTTGTAAATTGATACTTAACACTCACATGTTCAAATTTATCTTAGCAGAAAAAAAAAAGTAATTCCTTTCAAAGACAAAAACAACATTCAGGAATTAATGAGAGCTGATCTGTTCTACTTCTAAAGCCTTGCAAGTTTGTTTTTCCCCTTGGGTATTGTTAATTTCTCCTTATTGCTTGCACTGCCTACATTTTACTTTGTCTTTACACCAAAGAAAACAATCATTGACTAAACTGTTTCTGCTGAGCAGAAAACTATAAGCAGAGAAAGTTGCTCAGCTGGATCATTCCATGTGCTGAGGCACACTGTGTATGTGAAAAGCATCACATTTGCCCTTAAACCATTTAAAAAATAATGTTGCAAAAACTAATATATTTCTTTAGTTGGAATTCTGATACATTCTGTTTTACTTTCAGATTACCCCAAACAGTATGCATTCCTAGCAGATCTATTCTCCCTTTCATGCCAAAATACAGAAGAAAAGATGTTACGCATATTCTTTGGAGATACTCAACTACAAATAAGACAGAGAGCACTGCAAGGTTTTCATATAACTCCATAAAATCATCATTCCAAGACCATTCATATATTTCATACATTTTCAACGGACGAAAAAATATATTTAATGACAGATGCATTGAAAAATAAAGACAATAGAAACAGCCTACTCTTGCATCAGCCCTTTCAGACCAGAATTAGGCTGTTTTCTAAACTGTCCATAAACAGCAGACTAATTCCCATGACAAGATGCAAACAAGACATATCTTTTTTTCACTGCAAATTTCAATGAAAATTAAAAATGTTTGAAGTTCTGCACAACCAAGTACTAACATCTGGTATCCAGCACTAGTGAGATAGGCTGTCTCACTTTAACATATCTAATTAATACATAATATGCAGTTTATATATAGTCTGATCCCCTGCGATGTTACCAATACAGGCTCTGGCCAACTTTTCTGATCCATTTCTGACATTTTCCTGCAGCTACTCTTTCTGTGAGGAATACCAGTATCTTCACAAAAGCAGAGCAGCAGTCTCCCTTCTGGCTCAATTTGGTTCATGCATCTTTCTGTATGGAATTTCATAACTCCACATCTATGCACATCCTGCTAAGAAGCATCAAAAAATAAATCTGTATGATCTTGCAGAAAAGGGGAAATGTTGTCCTTGAAAGACAGGAGGAGAGACAGTGAGAAAAAAAAAGCATAACAGTCCTGGATCTGGAGTAAAACCATCTGTTCCCATTTCCCCAAGAGTGCCAGAATTGTTGTTCAGTTAAGGCTATTTTTTTTCCACCCATTGCTTTCTACTGAAATCAGTTATTTCAGTCAATTTGTACAAGCAGTAGGTCTTGAATTCTAACATGCTTTAATTGGGAAGTGCTTCCTAGGCAGAATTTAGATACTAACACCCAAGTCAAGGAAGAAGATGCTTAAACTATAGCATAGCTCACTATTGTGTCCTTTTTTTTAGTGACAGATCAATAGAGAATTATGTTGTTATTTATTGTTAAAAAAAATAAACAGAAAATTAGTATTCCCTTCAAAGTATGGAATATAACTCTTTCTTCCTAAATATTAACAACACTTGCTAAATTCCTACAGATATATTTAGGAAAACAATAAAGCATATATAATATGTCTGTATAAGAAAAAATATATACATAAATGCATATATACATATATATGAAGTATATATATATATGAAGTATATATATATAGGTAACTAGAGTAAAACAAAAATAATAAGATATTTGATTTTGAAGGGAAATCTGGGGGAAAACTCTTGTTTTGAACCCCTTCCTATTTTGCTAGATAAATCATATCACATCACATCACATACAGATGCAAAAATAAGATTGCCAGAAACAGAAAGTATCTCTTTCCAAATATCATAACTTCCTTACAGTAAGAATGACAACATTTTAACCTGAGCAAAGAAATGACCCCTTGCTAGGTCTTAGAGCAAAATTGGTAATGTCAGATGCTGCAGCACTTTGCAAACCTTTCAAGTGTGTCCCATAATACATGATCTCCTCACACATATTATGAATGACTTAGAGAAAATGTTTTTTTATTACCTAATATTATAAAATGGGTAAGAGAACATTTGTTTAGTTTTTTGTAAGAAATTGTATTTTAAGTAGTATTACCTGAAGTTAATTTTATGTAAAATGTACATCAAGTCTGAGTTTCTGTCACCTTTTAGCTTCACCACTTAATTTCATGTGCAATCACTGTCTAGGGATTTCTCTCCCACCATTGTTTCTGTAGCTGTTAGTTGATTCTCTGTTCATCTCCCCAGTTCCAAAACTGAGACCAGCTGCTGTTTGCTCCTGGATCATACCACAGCCAGTGTTGTAGCATCCAGCCTCTTGTGTATTTTTTCTGCCTACCTTCTGTAGTAAGCTGTCGTAAGGAAGGGCTGCATGTGGCATTACATAGTTTCTCTCCTTATAAAGCAGGTCAGACTCAAATTGAGCACAGTTATTTAAAACTTCAGGTATTTACATTGCAGGACTGATATTTAGCATCTCCCCTAATGAGACTCACCTTCTCTTTGATAAGATTTGATAATGAAAATCAATCTTCCCACTGTTCTACATACAACTTCTTCCACTTTGAATTAGTTATTGAGCAATGGAGATCAAACTCTCAGTTCTGGTCTCTATATCAGTTTTCTAAATTTGTGCAGGTGGACAAGAAAAAGTGCTCTGATGAGTTCAGTTTTGCCTTTCCAATTTCATTTTAGGTACTAGCTGCACATTACGTACAACTGAACACTGAAAGCTATGCCACTGGGCAGAAAATTCTGATTAAATTGGCATAATTGTCGTGATTATATGGGGCATATGTACGTTGGCAAATTAGTAAGTAGTTTTGGTTTTTTCAAGCAAATGCACAAATATTTCAGAGCTCATTTACTTCCTAAGTACAAACTTGTATAGTAGTTGCTCACACAGGGTACATAATTCCAGCTGTCTTTCCACACAGCATGGTGAAACTGTACAACTTGTGGATGAAAACAGGAAAAGTGATTACTTTGGATCAAAACCCTCCACGTTTTTTTCTGTGGTAGGAACATAGGAAAGTTATGTGATATTGTACTCCATTCATTAGAATCACGTTTGCTCAGTAGTCAAGTAACCACTTGTTCTAAGTGAATGACTGTGCCAGCAGCATTTTTTTTACACAAATTAAATGCATATTTAATGCTTCTGCGTCACTTAGAATGCTTTCCAGAAATATTTTAAATAGTAAGTCTAGGAATGCTAATTACACATCATCCACCATTACAAAACATGCTTTTCAGCAATTACTGTCTTTAAATATTTAATCCGGTTTTGCCCAATATTTGGAATAGGAAATAACTGCACAATCTCATTTTCAGCTTCAAAATATTGGTAAAAATTAACTTCTTGAAAAAGCTGCCTATAAGATATTCAAGGGCAATAGCTGTCCAACACAGATATGTGCCAAGTTGGCTCCAGAGAACTCTTCTAATTGGTTAAAGCATCTCAAAAGTCAGTAGGAAATCCAAATAAGAGATCCAAAACCCCATAAAAGATGATGGGATCAATAGACTAAGTGAAGTACATCTGCACCAATGCACGCCACATGGACGACAACCAACAGGAGTTGGAAGTGCATCTGGAAAACTAGGATATAGTTGCCATCACAGAAACAGTTCTGGGCCCCTCAGTTCAAGTAAAACATTGAGGTGCTGAAGCAAGTCCAGAGAAGGGCAAGGAAGCTGGTGAAGGTCTGGAGAACATGTTTTATGAGAATGGCTGAAATAACTGGGGGTGTTTAACCTGGAGAGAAGGAGGCTTGGGGAGATGATCTGGATTTCTACAACTACCTGAGAGGGGATTTTAGTGAGGTGGGAATAGATCTCCCAAGTAACAAGCAAAGTCTGAGAGGAAATGGCTTCAAATTACACCAGAGGAGGTTTAGATTGGATATTACAAACAATTTCTTCACCTAAAGGGTTTTCAGGCATTGGAACAGGCTGATACAGGGAAGTGAATGAGTGATCATTGCTGAAGGAATTTAAAAGACACCTAGATGTGGCACTTGAGGACATGGTTTAGTGATGGACTTAGCAGTGCTAGCCTTAGTTCAGATTTGATGATTTTAGAAGTTTCTTTCCAGCCTAAATGATTCTATGATTCTTTGATTCCTTGGATGCAGACACCTTCCCCAACATTTCACACAGTTTGGCACAGAAGAGAAATTCCAGCTATGGACAAAAGTGCTTAAGAAAAAAGAGCATTAAATCTCAGATGTTTAACAATTCTGTTGAATTATCCAAAAGAAGTGATCTTATTCATCCTGTTTTATTAACTAAGAGACAATATTTTATTACTGACCAGAAGATCCTAATACTATTGAATAGTTAGTAGAATAGGAAAAGGTGATTTCTGAGACTGAACATAGCAAGAGTCTTGTTTCAGACATCAAGCACAGCTGACACTTCAAGGCTACCAGGTATAAATGCAAGACCTAGAGAAGAACAGGATTCACTTGGATATTTAAGATGCCATTGGACATCTCTCTCTCTAAGCATTTGGATTGAACTCTGAATGTTTACTTTCTCAATTAATCATTTTTATTACAGTTATTTCTTTTCTTATTTCTGTCTGGGATACTTAATTATTCAATTACATTACTTAGCTAATTTAGATATTATTAAAATTTTAATACGTTCTTATCCTAAGTGGATTCAGTACAAAGTTTTAATTTCATTTCCCCTCCATGGTACTTGATAAGGTTCCCAAATGCCAAGTAGTCTATTTAACCATGCCAGTATTTTTGTGCATATACAAAGACACCCCTTGTGAGAAACTTATTCTAGGAATATTATCTTACACAAATTTCACGTTAACAACCTTCTTTGCTACTGACTCTAATCCCACAAATACCATTTTGAATAGCTCCCATCATTGTCTGTATCTCCTCTTACACCTGAGAAGGGATTTGATCTCATACAATATGTAGCACTTACTATTGTTCTAAAAATTGCCTCTATTGGCTTTTCTGTGTGAACGGTTTCTGAAAATTATGATGGTTGAATTTGTGGTCAAGTCAGTCATTCTGAGAAAGCTCATAAAATCCCAAGAGACTTGCAAAGAACAATCAATCCCTACATCAGGAAGCAAAAAGGAAGTGCCAACCCAGTGGAAATTTATTTATGACATGTTTGAAGTCTTGAAATAACAAAACACTGGACTTAGCGGTCAAACAGGGCATATACAAAGGCAGTGAAATTAAATCTTATTTTCAACAAGGGAATGGTATTCAAGGAACTGTTAAAATTGATTTTAAGTCACTCCTATAAAAGTTAAAAAGGTAAGTATGATCATATAAAATACATTAGGCATCAGTGAGAAACTTTCCTTGAACTACATCCTTGCAGGAAATTGGCTAAACGTAGCCGCTTGGCGCCAAGGAGGTCACAAGCTCTGCGTCACTGCTAATTCATTTTTTCTGACTGCATTGTGTTGGGAAATCCTGATTCCCAGTGCTGAAGTGTAAAACAAGACTTTGAACTCTATGGGATTATGCATATAATATGCCAAACATTAATGAAATTTCATTTCCTTAAACATGCAAGGGGTGTATTTACGCAGAAAATGTTCCACATATCAGTAATTATTTTCTGAGTAAAAGTTTCAGATAATTTTCTCTTCTGAAATGAAAATTGTATTTGGAATTAAAATACTTAATACAGTGCAGTTTTCTCTTTTTTTGTTTGTTTTTCTATGAAGATATAACCCAAATAAAAAATACTTTAAAGGCAAAAATAGCCTATAACCACCTTTTAAGAACCTGTTGATGGCAAATAGATATTCACTAGAAAAGAAAAAATGCAAGCTAATTCTTTTTTACAAGACCACAAAAATAATTAATCTAAGAGTGAGCACAGTAGAGACCAAAAGCACCCAACCAGAAGGCTTTGCCTCCAAGTCAAACTTGCATTTAAACCCTAGCTTCTGCTCAATAGAAGACAATCTGGAATGTACGTCCTCGGAAGCTGAAAAATATAGATACCTCAGCAATTAAACATCACTGTCAAAAATCTGAAAATTGTGTTATCCAGATAAATCAGTAGATGAATAAAAGTGACAGACTATGGTAAAATAGTCTCAAAGGTAAAGGTTCATCATGCTTACAGCACACATCCCTCAACTGACCACCTGCAGCACTCTGCTAGCATTGGCTCTGAGTATGCCAAGCTTTGGTTATACGGTGAATGTTGGGCTGCATTTAATAAAGTTAGGGACAGTTCTGGAGTGTTTCACTAAGGAGAGAAAAGATAATGCTATTTTCACCCAACATGCAACTACTATGCTTGTGTAGAAAGTGACTAGATTTCGGGACACTGTAAACCTGCTTTACAGATTTTCAAATCTTTGCAGACCCTCCTTGAAGGCTCCCAACAGCTCTTTCACTGCTTCACCTGCTGCATGCATCAGTGTTCACTGCTTGTCTAGACAGAGATATGCTGAACTACATCTCATCTCTGCTCAGCTTCCTCTGAAGAAGGAAGAACATGACACAAGTAGCCCTAAACAAGTCATGAGAGTCAGTTTTTCTCTGTACTGCAGGTAGTGCAGAGAAAAACTGACTTTGAAGAGTCACACCTGTAATGGCATACCAGACATATTCCTCCTGCACCCACTGCCACCCACAAAGCAGCCTTCTGAAATGACTCTTGCAGGATCTGGAAGAAAAAAGATGTTTTAAGGAGCAGAGCAGGGAGAGATTCAGATAAGGCAGAAGATCTTTTTCTAGTGCTAACATGCAGTGGCAGGGTGTACAGTAGGACACACAGCAGTTCTATGGGTTAGGAAATATATCAGTCGTCAGCAAGGAGGAGGATCAAACCCAACAAAACATACACAAACTGTAAAGTTGTTCTAGGAGGACAAAGCATGTTTCTCCACCATGGCAAGAATGGTAATTTTAGGTGATATTAGGGAACAAGTTGGCTGCTAATCTCATATGGATGATCTCTTTCTCTCCCTTGTGTGGCACTTCCACACTTACAGGCAGATAAAAGTTGCCAAAAATAAATAAAAATTTGCAGGCACTCCAGCCCTTAGTGAAAATGTTATGAAAGCTTTTGTTGTCAAGTTGTCTATCCTCCCCTTTCTCTGAATACAATCAGTCAACAGTAGCTAGTACTTCTTGAAAAAAAAAGTCTAATAAAATTTGTCTCCAGTTGCTTATGAAAAAGCAATAGCAATTCAGAGCAGTTGGCTCTTTTCCATAGTGTCCTAAATCCTGCCTTTGGAAAGAAAATTTTCTCCAAGCTCTTTGGAGAACAATAGTTTCTCACTAAAGTCAGAGCAGTAATTTCTATTAATAACCAGTGTATATAATGCTTTCATAACACAGCCTTTAAACCCCCTCCAGGCATCACTGCTTAGTTCTTGCAAGCAATAAGCCATTTACTATTATTTTGTATGCATTAGATTTCCAACAATGACATTCAGGAAATATTGGGCCACAGTAGTAGAGGCAAGGCTAGCTGTTGATGTATTTGCACATAGAATCATTTAGGTCAGAGCGCAATTCTAAAATCACTGACTCCACCCACCATTAACACAGCAGTGCCATGTCCACTGCTAAACCACATCCCCAGCACCAAGTGTACGTGTTTGTGAACTCCTCCAAGGACAGGGATTCTCTCACTTCCCTCAGCATCCTGTTCCAATGCTTGACCACCTTTTTAACAAAGAAATTTTTCCTAATATCCAATATCTAAAGCTCCCTTGGCACAATATGAGGCCATTTCCTCTTGGTCTATTGCTTGTTACCTGGGAAAAAAGATGGACTCCCAGAGAAAAGACCTTGAATACACATAGAGCATGTTTTTTGGTAGGAGAAAAACAAGGGAGTTTATGTAGCATGAAAAGGAAGGGAAGTCCCCTGGATGGGAACTCCCTGCAAGCATCAAATTTCATTCCCAGAATCAACCTGACCCAGTAAAAAGAAATTTGTTGGCCCATGGAACAAAAGTTTTAACTCCCTCAGCACAAACCAAGCCATAAAACACTACTCCACAGCAAGTTTAGAATGTTTAATACAAAACACAAACTAGAATGGCCACAGTTGGCACAGACAGCATATGCCTTATGCTTGAACTGAGTCAGGGATATTAAAAAAATAACTTCTAATTCTGGTAATGTAATCAGGTGTCTTACCTAATCTTACTTTAGGAAGATACATCATTGAAAAACATAAATTTTACTTTGTTCTACTTTATTTTTACTTCTCATCCCATTTTCTTAAAAGCTGCTACCAAACTCAAATGGCAAAACTCTCGAGAGTACCTATCCAATTCCCAATTTGGATAGGTACTTTGGAGAGTACCTATCCAAATCCATTTAGCATCTGTTACATGCTGAGCTTATTTTACCTTCATTAGGGAGGTGGTTTCCATTGTCACATGTCCATAACCATTAGCTATCTGCCTTTTGCAGATTTTTAGCATCACTATTTAGAAGTGATTCAAAATACTACTCTTATTTAGGGCCAATACAGGTTACCTCGTACAAACAGATCTTGTTCTCTTCTTTATCTAAAGAATCTTTTTGTTTATTTGTTTTAATTTCCTTACAAAGGTTGCTTCAGCTTGAGTTCTGGCAATTCTAACCCCTTCCTACTTTCTCTGACCTACAAGATAAAGCTCTCTTTCATGCTGTCTTTAGGGCAGGAGGGAAGAGGTTCTTTCTAAGGTCACTATTCATCCAGATAAGCCTGGAAACCTTTCTTTGAAGGGTGATGGGTTTGGGGTGTTTTGCATTTTGACTTGCAATCCTTTTCTGCATTCGAGTCCTTGACCTATTTAGTTCAAGGTAATTAAATCAGTATATTGGAAACAAATTTCTCTTTAAACAATATTTTGCTTTTTTTCCTACTTGTATTTTCTACTGATATTCTTGTCTGTTTTAGCACCTGGAAATATTTTTAAAAAACATATATTTAGTAATTCTTATAATTCCTCACTATACATTAAATGTGTATGCATATAAGCCAAACAAATATTTTAGAAATATGAGTATTAATAGACATATCCACATCCACACACTGAAGAAATAACATATACACACACGTGCTATAAGGGGCATTTAAGCACACATCAGTACTGCAATGCAGCTCTCCAAAAATTCAGGGTTTGCTTTGGTCCCCCACACTTACAGTAAAACGTTTAGTGTCCTTTAAGCAGTAGACACAATTTGAGACCTCAGCATAATGTCCCTCTTCACGTTAATGACTGTGCACAAGAGCTGCCACTCACGCACTGCAGGTCAGGCCAAACGCACATTAGGTGTTGTCCCACATCCCGAGGATGTTATTTGATGTGTCAACATTACAGTTTTTCTTTTTATTAGTCCCAGGAGTTGCACTAATTTTGACAGCTGCTAAACTCGTTTTCCTGCATTTTAAATGCTCTAAGACAATCATAAAGGGATAAATCCTGCTTGGCTCTGCAGAGGAGAAAGGCTTTGCACAAGCCTTTTAAAACATGATGAAAGCAAAATGATTGTTAAGACTTTATGGTTTGTTTGGGTTTTTCTTTCCATTCAAAGCCAGGCAAAGTACCCAAGCAGTGATCTTTGCTCTTCTTTTTCCCTCCCCACAACATTAAGAAGGAAACTACCTCAGGGCTGACCTTTAAAAGTACATATTCTGACAGTCTCTAAACTAAGGATAAGCTAATAAGCATTTATTTAATTAAACAACTTCTGAAAACAATTACAGAATCAAACCACTAATGTAAGTATTTAAATAAATCTCTTCTGAGGCATTCTCTTCTCATTAAAATTTAATTTATAATGAAAGTGAATGTAAATATATTTTAATAGATACAGGAGCCATGTTTTATGCTGCTACTTCTCCAGAATGTTTCCAGATTTTTTCTTATATCTCATACATTCTATGTGAGAGATGTTGGAAAAGCCCCCAGAAGAGTATAAAAACCACAGCAGTAGACGCTTTTTTGAAAGTGAATAAAGTGAGAAGAGCAGGAGGAATTACCTCAAAGGATGCTAGCACTGCAAGAAAAGAAGCTGTACATTTAGCCAAGGAGATGTGTGATATGCATTTCAAAAGGAGAAACTGAAGATGTTCATCCTTCCAGAGGATCCACCATCCTTTCAGAGAAAGTGGCAAGTAGAGAATGTGGTTTAAAATGTGGTTAATGAAATTAAGCATATGAAGTATTATCATAAGCTAAGCTCTACACTATATTAATTTCTTGCAAGTGAAGGATTCTTTTGAATTTTTATCAAAAAACAAGTCTAAATGTGAGTTTTAAAGGCCAGAATCTAAAGACATTGCATATGCTGTCAGAAATTTTACTTCCCCTCTCATTTTCACCCCATGGAGCTATCCAAAATACTGAAACTCACATGTGAACCCAAGCAACAGGCTGGTTTCACAGAAATTAATAATCCTACTTATGACCAGTCCTACATATTTTATTTCTCATTATCCTGCTCTGATTTGATTGGCAATAAATTAAACTAATTTCCCCAAGTCAAGTCTGTTTTCTTCATGAGGGTACCTGCTGAATATCTGCCTGCCTTTATCTCAACCCACAAGCTTTTTGTTATATTTTCTCTCTCCTGTCCATTTGAGAAAGGGAGTGATAAAGTGGCTTTGGTGGCCACCTGGCACCTAGCCAGGGTCAACCAACTACACATATTTATTTGCAGTACATGAAACTTCATATGTCTTCCAAACTCTTAACTCTTCTTCTTCTTCTTCTTAACTCTTGATGTAAGAAATACATCAAGTTCCCTTCTTTGGCTTTTAGCAATCTGTTCTATGAGAAGCAAAGAAAGAATCTCAAAAAGCTACTCTGAGGGGAGAAATTAATTAAATACAATAAATCTCCAAAATCTTTGCTTGTACAAAATCTTTGCTTATGTCTACTGAGTAAAGACAGTAAATGTAATTATTATTTTAAACTTCCCTGTAGAGAGGAAGGAGTTACAAAAATCGTGGTCAAAATGTTATACATGGCAATACTGATTGCACACAGTCTGATGAGAAATGCTGTGGAGTTCTGACACAAGTTTATATATATATATTTTTTTTTAAATTAAAGTTACTTTTCAAAACTTACACAAATTATCATTTTGCCTATGAAATAATCTATGGGGTTAACAGGAGTAGATGCCTACTACATGGGTTGCTCTATCTCAGCATATTTCTTACCCCATAGATGACTTCCTTTGAAACCAGGTCTCAAGGCAAATATTTGATTTGATTTCACCTATTGAGACCCATAGGAAAATGGGCTAGAATTCCCCTCTTAATGTCTGTGACTTCATGAAGAAATAATTAATGCTCCCTTGCAACCTAAAGTTACACTGCAGCCTATTCAACATTCACACATAAAACTCCTCAACACCGCTATAACAGTCATGTCCTGAGATACTGTCATCTTGTGGCAGAACTCAAGGCAGGGTCAAAAAAGACTTAATGGCTATTTTAAAAAGCTTTTCTTTAACAGTTCCCTTAAAGGCATTTCCTTCCATTGTCTTTTGAAAGCTATGTCAGCTGTCCATTGTTCTCCATGGACTAGGCTGACAGCATAATTTTATATGTGCCTAAAAATTTCAGTGTTATTTTCCATTTTTAATGACATTTAAGTTCCAAATTGTTCAAATACATAACTTTCAGAACTGGGATTCTAACACTTTTATGATTTCGAAACCAGTTTTATGGAGTGCAACATGGCTACAAATCATAAGCCAGTGCTGAAGAACACCTCTTTTCCAAGGGTCAGCAACCCAGTGCTGCCTTTTAGCAATTTTTCAGTAATTTTTAGTAATTAATCTGCCTTCAGGTAATTTTTGCTAGCCCTGTAGTTCAGCTCCATGCACATGTATTTTTCACAACAAATATTTCATCTCTTCCTTCAATATTTATATTGAGCTAGACTAGCATCTTTGCAAATTTGGATTATTTCCCCATAGTTTCTAATTAAGAAAATGTATTTCAGCTTCAATGATTGTACTAGAGGATCATGTTTGCATGACAAATTTTATAAAGAACACCAAGTTATTCAAAAGAAACAAAGAGTAACTTAAACAAATCACTAACTGTTTGCCAGTTGTTTGGGCTCCCGAGGACTGCAGCTTACTTATAAGGAATCAAGGATGCTTCCTCATTAATCAGTCATTGAGATTTGTAAAGAATTAAAGAAATTACCAAATATATTTATGTAAAAATTATTTGCATAATCAAAAATAATTAATAAAATCTTTTAAGAAACATGTCCTCAGATTTTCTGTGACTTGAACTGAAACTATCCTGTTACAAAACAAAGAAATGCATGAAGACCACACACACCAGTCAGGAGAATCTGAAGTCAACTACAGCTCCTATGTGATTTCATTTATGAGTTCTTACAGAGTTTTTCTCCCCTTTGCCTCTCCCCTCTTCTCTCAGAGGAACATGCCAGTTTGTAAGGACTGGGAATTCATTTGTATTTATTTACAGCTGTGAACCTAAGAGCACATGCATGCTGCTTCTCCTGATGTTTAGTCCTAGAAAATATTTGATAAATATTTTTAAGAAATATGGATAAAGAAAAAGTTTATTGATAAAGAAAAGTTTAATATTTAATAGGACTGCTCTGCATACATCATCCAGAACATTATTCTGCATGGAACTGTTTGTACTCCTGAAGAGGTATAATACCATTATATCTTGGACTTGGAGGTTGATCCACCACACAAGGATATCTCTGTGTGCTTTCTCACAATTTGTCTTCTTTTTTTAAAGAGATGTTTTCCTCCTTTATGGTGCATTGGCCATCTAAGGGACTTTTTTTAAACACAGAGGTGATTGGTTTGTCATTCTTATTTGCCTGCCATCTAATATCAACCTCAATGCTTGGAACTTGCTACATTTTATTATCTGTGATGTGTTTGAGAGGTGTGCCTTGCAAAGCATCTATAAATATCTTTATGTTTTGTTGCTATTGTCAGGCACTGATTTTACTATTAGCTTTCTCCCCACTGTCCCTTTGCACTTCAATACTACTTTTTAATTTCCTATTTCATTTTTACAATCCAATGTTCATAAAAGACTCTCTGCACTGTTGACAATATAATATTAAGCAATACTCTTCTCTGTTTCCGTGTGTCACCTTCTTCCTTTTTTTAATATCTTGAGGCTTTCTTCTTAATGCAGGAGCACAATATGTCCAATTTTATCCCCCTATTAAAACTGTCAATCTGCATGTGCAAAACACCATATTTAAGACAATAGAGTATATAGAGAGTGAAAACACAAGGAAGAAAAAAGAAAGTTTTATAGGTTATAAGTGCTCTCAAGATAGTCTCTACCAGATTCCTGTGTGTTAAGGTCATATAATTCTTGAACAGAAAAAGTTAAAAATATAAAGAAACTATAGAGATTCTGTAACACCCTAAGCATCTATTCATTTGCCCAATGATAATTTTCTATCTTGCCTTATTTTTCCTTACTGCAATTTGAAGCCAACTGATTTCTGTGTTATCAACTCTGAAAATGAGAGATAACATTATTTTAAAGCATTTTCTCCCATATATATTGGAACGCTACTCAACCCAGTCTTCTTGGAATTTTTTTTAATTTAAGAAACCTGAAATCCTTTCATTTTTTTTTCATGCAATTGTGTCTTCTAAAAGCATGTTTACATCTTTAGTACTGTAAAGCAAAAGGTTCTCTGATATATATTTTTATATAACTTCTATCTTCATATTTCTCAGTATGTCAATATGAAGTTTTACATTTTACCTACTTTATTCCACCTGACTCATGATTTTTCACATTTCAATGTAAACCTTTTCCTCCTGCCACATTTTTCTGAAATACTTTCATGAGTCTTTAAAAAGCATTCTAATCACTCACCCTCTACACTTTATGGCTTCCTTCTAGGTCACTGTTATCTGAAAATATGCTATATATTCTTTTTATTCTGTTATTCAAGACATTAATTAGTATAAATTAGTACCAGATTTAAGATAGATGATTGAGGAATACCATTTAATACATTCTCATTGCAACAGTAATTTATTTCATCTCATAATGCTAGGAAATCCAAATGCGAATATTTATTATTAACATTTATTATTACTTTTTACTTTTTTACTCCCCACTGCATATTTTTGATATGATATGCATGATTCCAAGTGATTACAAGAGGTAAATCTGATACAATCTACCATGGTTCTGAAAACAAATGCTAAAATTGCATTTGTCTGCCACTATTTTTTTTTTTCCTTCTTTATATTAAAGATTTACATTTCTATTATGTATCCTATAAGTAGAAGAGACTATGGAAATTTGAGGAATCACCACAGATACACAGTCTGAAGCAGCAAACACACTGAAAGAATTACTATGATCCTTATAGGTAACTTTTACCTCAAGATATTCTACAACAATTATATTGTATCTTGTAAAAATAATTTGCCTTCATCACTCAGATCCAAGTTATAAGGATAATAGGCCCTAATTTTTTAGATGATATTATAGATTTGTCACATCTTGACACACAATTAAATGTATCTCAAACCAGCGCCAAGAACAGAGATATTCCAAACCTCTTCACACAGAAATTTTGAAATTTTAAAATTTTAATACGGAACGTTAAAATACTGGAATCATCTCAAAAATTTTTCTCACAACAAATAAAAGTGCCAACCTTTATTTTACAGTTCTGACCTAGTACGACTGTCAGGTTCTTTAAAATAAGATTCTTACGGCCTCCAGCCTGTTCTCTCCAACTAGAGCCTTGTTTCCGCAGCAGGAAATCAGAGAGGGAATAACAAACAGGTAATGCAGGTGTACTTTGATTTTCACTTTACCCTTTCCTTAATTAATATAAGGACTAAATTTCAGTTCAGCAAAACCAACAAAAATAAATTCATATTATTAAGGATATACTAGTTAAGTATTTTCTACAATACAATGCAGTAATTCAACATATTTGTTTTACAATAGGAGGTTTTTTCCTCACAATCCAGGCCCCTTCTAGCTGATCCTGCAGGAGAAAGAGCAGATTTTTTTTTTTTTTTTTTTAATGGTCAAATTTTTGAATGGAGAGGACTGTACTACCCTAAATTTATCATTGGGGATGACAATTTAGCTGCGGGAATGTAAGAGACAACATATCAGGAGAAGTCAGCTCTGGTATCACGCCAGAGTTCTGAACTGATGAATAAACTTAAGAGGAAAAAAAATACAGTCAAGTGAAGAAGTATTTCTAAGGAATAAAATCTATCACTAGACATGCAGGACTACATTTCAGAACAATCTAAGAAAAAGACATTATCAATTACAATTGATTCTTACAGATGATGGGGTGAAAGGGGTCAGAAAATGTGTGTTGCTGTCACCTTCTTGTTTACTGAAGATCTTCTAACAGTACTAGATCCCACCAAATGCAAGCAGTAAAATATAAAAAGTAAACCTGGAACAGCCCCATTCAGGTCATCTTTGGGGTCCAAAACTGGGGTAAGTGACAACAAATCTAAAACCTTTGTAAATGCCCAGTATATAATTCCTCTAGAAAGGCACATGCTTTCTTCCAAACTAAGCTCTAAAACCAAGGCCTAAATAAAGTTAAACTGTTCCACCTTTTTCAAGGAAGTCAAAAAAAAAAAAAAAAAAAATCAAATCAAACACAGTCAGAAATCGTGTGCACAACTTTGTTGAAAGCAGACCACTGCTAAGTAAATCTTCAGAGCCACTTTGTAAACAGCCAGAAACATCCAGCCAGTTTTCTGTAAACAGCTAAGTCACGCACCAGCAGAAGACAGCAGCCTTCTGTGAAAGGCTTTGGTTGATGTTTAACAGGGTTACATTTCAAACCAGCGAATAATCACAGCTATTATCATTGCAGTTTGACTGCACGAACCAGAAAATTCCTCAAAAAATGAGCCACAGCCCTGCTTTGGTGATACTGTTGGGCAACTTGACAGAATAAATCAAGGAGAAAATCAATAGATCTCCTAAAATACGACTGGGCAATTTATGCAAGCTCTATTCTAAATCTTCATGAATCAGCAGAAAAGTTTTAGTTCACCTTGAGATTACAAGTTTCTCCTCAGTGTGGCAGACATATATACAAGTATTTATTCCATCCTTTTTTGCTTCTTTCCACTTTACGCTTAACCCCCATTAACATATTTTTTGAAGGAATTAAACTAATCACGAGTTATTTCCTGACCTTCAGAGCTTGAAATATTTAAGACTTGTATTTATTCAAAGCAGTATTACATGCTTTATTCAAATAAATTCTCCTCTTAATTTCAGTCATCTTTCTTAGTTTTCTTTATAAAGTGAATGCATAACCATCAATCCAACAGAAACAAAATTTAGTTTAACAGCTTAAGTCTTGTTATCCTGTTCCTTTTACAGCACCTTAAAATAAACTAAATTACTGTAAAACACTCAAAGTGTCACAACAATGAAGATCTGGCAAATTGACCACAACTCAGATCTAAGCTGTTCTTACAAATTGCTTTGTGAAAGTTTTAAAACTTCCAAGATCTTTTAGGTTGAAAGGTAATGTACAAATTAAAATTGTTAATAGAATGAGAATATTTGCATATTTGCTGTACATTGTATGTTTTCTCCAGAAATAAATTTTCCAGTGCCTGTTCTCCATCTCACTGATATAAATAAAAAGTGACATTGTACGACTTCCACACTAAGATCTTTTGAATGTTCATTTTAGTCTCTAGAAATGTAAGAGCAATAGATATTATATAGCCTGATTATTCATTTTGATTTTGCAGTAATGATGACTATTTTTGATAGTGTGCATAGCCTAGCCCGCTGCTGAATTTAAATACCCAAATTATTCTATTTTTAAAGAATTCAAGGTGGTTCTAGTTTTCCAAATCCTGAGAACTGCTAAAGAAATAGGAAAACTTTTAAATATATGTAAAAAATTACCTCAATCCTGCATTACTAACACAAGTTTCTAAGTAACTTCAATAAAGTACAGACCTTAAAGAAGAAAACTAAAACTTTCAAATACCTGTAAGCTAGAGTATAAGCCTGACTAATGTATTTAGGGCACCTTGATATCTGTGATTAGCATACAAAATATGTTAGGAATTTTCTTATGGCATGGATTCTGAATGCAGTTTTCCAAGTCTAAATTCAACAGATTTCTCTAAAGATGCAGATTTATTCTCAGAGTTGTCTGCTTTTTTGGGCTTTTTTTTTTTTTTGTTTGTTTGTTTTTTGTAATCTTACCGCCAGCTTGTAAAAATTCTAAATTGAAAAGAGGTAATGTAACCACGTAACTTGAAAAAAATTCCTGAGTGATTTAGGTAATTAAAAACTATTCTCGAATGGAAATAATATTGTTTGTGTATCTGGATTATTACTCAGGACAGGGTTGGCCCTCCTGGCTGCCAGGGCACAATGACTCAGGTTCAACCTGCCATTGACCAGGAGCCCTAGGTCCCTTTCCACAGCGCTGTTTCCAGCATCTCTTTCCCCAGTCTGTACTAAGGGTTGCTAAGGGTTCCCAGGTGCAGAATCTGGCACTTGTCTTTCTCATGCAGCTGGTGTTTGCTAGTCCTCTGATTTGTCCAGATTATGTTAAGTTTTTATTTAGTTTATGTCATGAGTTAGTAATATCCTGATGTTTTTCTTTGCTTTAAAAGGCAACATTAGGAGAACATAACTAATGTAATCGTTTCTTTACCTGAGCATTTTCAAAACATTTCTGTGTCTAAAGTCACAAAAGTCATCTTTGTCTGCCTCTGCCCTTTTCCCCAGGATTATATAAGATAAAAGCAGAGGACATGAAAAACAAACTGCATCTTATTTCTCTGGTTTTCCTTCCTCACACTCATAGCAGGTTTACCTTCATGTCTGCTAAGGAAATAAACAAAAACACACTTAGTAGTTTTTACTGAAGGTTGGCAATGATCATCATAATTCTCACAAAGAATTCCATAAATCTGGTCAAAAGCCTCAAAACATTAGGTAATAATAAACTGTATGAGCATCAATTTTTTCCCAGCAAAATATTAATATCATGAGAGATAATAAAGGGAGATGCACAGAAGAGAATGAAGTCTGAAGGACCCTACAGATTTAGCCTTTGTACTGAGTGACATCTGTTTATGACAGTTTGTGTTCAGCCTTTGCTTCAAAGACAAAAAGTAAGAGAAAAATCCTGGAGTGGCCTAACTCTCATCCTGTCTGAATTTCAAAGGAGCACAAGTGTGGATGTGCTTTACTTCTTAAGCCAAGAGAAAGAACTTTCACCTTTTGTCAACTGAGTGAAAACAACACAGAGGACGTGAAATTAAGGCTCAAAAGTTTTTGGCAAAAATTTGCAGGAACAGTTATGGAACAAGGAAGGATGCAATATGAACTTTTCCAAAGTGCTTACAGAGGTTTTTTAAATGTTGCTTCATTAAGCCATTAGAAGTGCACCAGTAAAAAGTACAATTGACAAGATACCGTTTCATCTTTAATGATATTTATTGTGTAATCATAAAATTATGAGATATGATGAGCTTTTGTCTATATAAACTGATAGCATCTTTCTCATCTCAAAATAGGTGTTCATTGTTTTTACTTCCTATGGGGAAATGGCATTTCCTTACCTTGGCATGCTGCATTTCATGATGTAACAATCCATCTCGTTCCACTTATGACAAGTTATCTAATTTCCCTCATCTACTGAAATTAGCCCGAAGATATGATAAAAGAATGAAACTTTTATAGTTGCTGGATCCTACTTGGTGAGCCACAGAGCTCACATAGCCTAGAGGGAATAGAAACCTGGCAAGCAGACATAAGGAACCAGATTTTAGGCAGATGCAAAAAGAATGACGTTAGGTTTTTGTGGTACTTTGAAAGTAAACATTCTGCTTTAGAAATACTGATGTAGAGATTTTAGTTTCAAACAGAAGCAGCTTTGCATGTAGGAGAGAGCAGGCTGGGAAAAAGTCTTGCCATGTATTGATTTATGAATAAAGAATTTACTATAGTTGAGGATTTTCCCACAGAAGAATCGTGGGTCTCACTGAGCTTATACCACAGCATTTTACCCAGGAAGCATCACCCATACATGAGTTTTTAGGTTAATTTTCTTGAACCTGTATGGACTTAATTGCCTTGAGACTTCTATTAGTCTTTCAAAATCAGTTGAAGTAAGCCAACTGATTCAAAATTTTTCAGAAAAAGAGGGAATGTTTGACTGGAATTTTTTTTTTTTTTTTAGTGTGGAGTTTAAAATATGATGCTGCATGATTTCTTTCTCATTATAATGGAAAAAATAATAAAATGGAATACCTTTCTCCATTTTTGGTACAATTTTGAAAGTAGACACCTATTCTGAGTTAACTGTGTATAATTTTGGATTTCAAACATGAAAAACATGTTTTTCTCCAGAAATTAAAGAATTTGCAAGCTGAAAGTGCCACTGCAGAGGTGAATTGAAATGCCCTTTAATAAATAAGGTTAATAGATAAAACACTCAATAAAACAGTTTTTGGACAGAAAACTGAAGGGCAAAAGTAGGTGCAAAGGTTTTCCTAATATGGAGGTTGGCATTTTTTATGTTTAAACCAATTCAGAAAACTCAAAAATAATCAGCGCTGACAGCAACCAAAGTATTTTAAAACGTGTCTCCTAAATCTTCACAATTTTTAGGTTTAATTAAGCGGAGTTACTTTCTGCCATATTTGCCTTCCCAAAGCAAAGTCTGGCTGATGTGATAGCAAACATCTGATGAAATCTTTCCTCTTTAATGGATGTCAACATGTAACTATCATTTAATACAGGACACTTGGCAAGAGAAGGGCTCTATTTAAATAAACTGAACAAACTCTGTTACAGTAAACTAATATATGACTTGTGCAGAACTAAAAATTATATATGTCTTTTGATTTGTTTCTAGGGTATGGGTTCAAACTGCCTAAAATTGTTAATCTAAATGTTGAACTGGAATGTTCTCACATCTTCCCACATGATTCCTAATTCCCATCAAGGCTGGAGAGTATTTCCAGCTGTTACTGATATGTTAATAGGACCACTGTGAATGCATATAATTTTTTGAAGCCATACATATAAAAAGAAGTATTGATAATATTTCCAAGATAAATTCATCCAGCCCTGAAGTGACTTTTTTTTTGCTTTGAAAGTTGTACTCCATTTTCATTCTTCTTACTAACAATTAAATTAGTCACATTAGGTATGACAATGGTATCCTACTAATATTTGCTTAAATACACGCACTTGGAGTACAAAAGGGTGAGAAAGTGCTATGGAAGAGTTACTAAACATCATCTATAAACATACCTAGAAGGCATGAAGTATCAGTCTCTCTCATCCTGCCACTTATAAATATTTTCTTTATCTTCTTTCCCTGGTTCATGCAACAATCCCCAAGAGGGGGAAAAAAATATCTTGCTGCCAAAATGCTGGAGATGGTTCTTCCAGATCACAATCTAAGCTGCCCATCAGTTTGTTGAGCTACAATTTGTGCAGTTTACAGGGGATAAACAAACACCTCACAGGTAAAAACTCACTTTTGTAGATCTCAAATCATAACAGTCTAATAAAGGAATTATTATTAGCCCAGGTCTGCTTATTACAGGAAGAAAAATAAAAGAGAATAATAAAAGAAAAAATATTACTATAGAAAAATCTTCTGAAGTAGTAGTTAAAACTGAGACCTCACATTTGCTAATACCTATGCCTTATTTTTGGTATTATCACACCCTTTCTTTGGGAGAAGACAAAGGCTTACAGTGGAAGTTGATGGTTTTCTTGTCTTCTCAAGGACAAGCATGATGTTGGTTTTCTTCCTCCACTCAAATGTCTGTATAGCACCATTTTGATGCACTTTCTAACATGCTCTACATGTTGCTCATGCCACTGGTTTACAATTCCACCGTACAACCAAATTCCCTATACATAGCATATTTTAACATATTGGATACTTCTCCCCTGTTCACTGACACTGCCTGACACTGGTTTTGACCAGTCCCAAGGCTGCATTTCTGTGGTGACCAGTGACTGACCACATGGAGTGGTTTATAGCAGTGGGGTCTCTAGTGTAATTTAAAAGGCTTTACTCTCATTCCCTGTCCCCTCTACCCTACATTTTATTCCAGGGTCAAACATAGTTCATTCTATAGAGAATAGTTTTATTGTATTATTGCCTATTATTAGGCAATTTACGTAAAAATAAGCACCATACCACAAAATTGCACAAAGCTAAGCAAAAGATAGAGCAAGCCAGTCGTGGTCATCTTGTCATTAGGTAACTACCATAGCAGTTAAACCAGCTAAGACAAACTTCCAGGAAGACTAAGAGAAGGCCCAGGCAGAGCCTGATAAACCTGACCTATGCTTAACACAAAGACCAGTGACATTTTTCTAGTAATGATAACTCCTGTATGTGGGGCCACAAGGCTACATCACTGTGACATGGTAGTGAGAAGCTAAATCTGACATGTTCTCCTGCACTTCTGATAGACCTATTCCAGAATATATGCAGTGGGATTCACTGCTGCTGGTGTTGATAAAGTGTTGGTACCCATGCAGGCACAGATTAGAACATTCTCCAGCGGAATTTTTTGAGCATGACATCCAGAATTCTCCCAAAAATCTTCAACAGGAGAAAAACCCATGTCTGAAACCTAAGGCCTAAGTATGATAAGAATTAAAATATTTGGACTTCATTTCACCATACCAAAAATTGTAATATGAAACATGAAAGGATTCAGTGTTGCTCCCACCAAATGAAAGATCAGTTACAGCATCTGAAAAGTACACCACTGCAAACATTTAAAATTTCAAAATTATTAGAAATCTGTGAAAAGCTCACTGCAACAAGTTATACCTTTACAGGAAAGAAGGAATAAAGCACATGCAGCAGTTGCTGTTGGAATTACAGCACCACCTAGTGTGCTTTGGAAATGCTCCTAAGGGATGCCCTTTTAATTTTGATTTATGTTTGCCTTTGGAATGGAAATCTAGTTAATATAATTTTGTTTCTCATAATTATTGCAATTAGTTTTATAAAATTGCAGTGCAAGTTTCATTAAATTCATTGATTTTGACTCTATCAAAACATCACCAGAGGAAGTGTTACATAATATTACGCTAATTCCCACTCCAGATGCCAAGAAACTACTTCTTTAATTTCCTGACGAAAGGATCTATGAGACCTGCTTTTCCTCCAATCCTCCTTTTAAGGAAGTGAACATAACTCTTCAGGCATGGAAGGAGGAGTGTGTCTGCAGAAGCTAAATGGCCCAGCAGGAGGAATGACTACTCTCATCAACACCCAAACTTGGGCTCTCCAGGTTTGCGGATTTCTCAAGAAGTGCAAGGACACGCTCTTCTTTCTAGTTATAGTGAGAGAGTATGGAATAAACCCTGTACCAAGCAATGAGTCATTGGGGTTTTTTACTCCCCTGCAGGACAGATTATTTCTGGTTAACCCTGGGCAGAATTTGATAATCTTACTTGATAATAATAAATTACCGTTCATAATATTTTTCTCTGATTGCTGTGCATATACATGGGAGAACAGTGAAAGGTCTGGATAGGGAAGGTAGGTTATTTATTTACATACTTATCAAGATGGAAAAACCAGTCTAGAATTCAAAAGGAAGAACAGACACAGTGATTGAGCAATCCTCTGAATTTTCACATATTTGTGAGGTCACAGCCCACTTTTACCACCTGATTACTTTCAAATTGCAAATTAAATTGGTGGGAGGATCTTGCCTGCTTTTCATGAGAATGATCAGAAGGACTGGACAATCTCAGTCTTTTCAAACATTTTGTAACATACTTGTTTATGTACTATTTAAATATATTTAAAACTTTAGAAGTTAAAAAACCCACTGAAATCTAATATGCAAATGCAAGTTTGAAGTGGTCTGGATTAATCTATGCCATCACTAAAGGGGAGCAGGCATAGGCCTGCACAAGACATTGCACTACTCTCTCATACAACTTCTGGCTGAACATAACTGACTGTTGCTCAAAAAAAGGCTGTAAGGAGGAAGAGTCATTCTGTAGAGCTTTGATGTTACTGCAGGTTGTTCAAATCCAAAGCTGAAGACGAAGGTAGTCAGGTTCCTAGATTAGGGGGTTTGCCTTGAAGAATGACAAGAGCACTCACAACTGGTAGGAACTACCTATCTCTGCAGTCATCTTGTGATAAGAGCACCTTTCCAGGAAACAACAAATCCCCATAACTGATAAGTTATGAGAGGGCCATAAAGGGACCAGTCTCCTTCCCCTCTTTGGCAAATGCATATCTGTGCTGAAAAGATTCAAATATTTAATGCACTAGTGACAGCCTGATTGTGTGACCTAACAAGAGAGATATTTCCCATGGGAAGCTCTGAGGTCTTGTTTTTGTTCACTGTGTCCCTTGTGCACACATTTTCAGTGCCTCTAGGAAAGTTGCTCCCAAGAATGGCTTATGAAGGAATAAGAAATGCAGTCTCCTCTGTCCAATGGAATTTACTTCATCGCAAAGCTGAATATCTTCAACTTTCTTAAGAATAAACATATGTCACTTATTAAATCTTAAATAAATAAAGACCAAGACAGCCCAGATATATATGGGGGAAATTGCAAACCTGACTGTAATTGAATTCATCATAATCAGCTTTACCTAAATTACTTATTTTTCACCACTGATCATAAATTTCTGGAGTAACAGTATCCCACCACAATGTTAGATGCTTTAATGCAAAAATTTTTATACACTTCCAAAATTTATGTTGGCAAGCTAAAATGATCCTGAACTTCATAACCTAGCAGGAACACAGAATGAGAATTATAACAGTACTTGTAATTCAAATTTAAGAAAGGATTCTAAGAAGTTCATAAAGAGTTGTTCTTGAGGTTTTTTATTGGACAAGAAGTCCAGCAGGTCAAAAAGATATAATAAAATATAAAAAGAAAATCTAATTAAATTTTATTCTTAGCAACAAAATAGAACCATGTATTATTTATGCAGAGTAGTGTATCACACTCACATCTGGCTTCAATTACACACAGGACATATGGGAGCTGACTGGAGATGTCTCCCAACTCTGTAGACAGTGACATGACAGCTTTACCTGAACTACCTCTGTGTCCCTTCACAAACACTGGAGAGCACTGAAAGAGTGTGTTTCATCTTACCCCTTTTAGAATGAGATTAGTTGTGCCTATTTATTTTTTCTGCCCATAAATGAACCCAGATGACTAATTCTGATTATGATATTTGTATTATGGTTGTCAATGTTTGGTCAGTTACATCCCAAACTGATTGTCTTTTCTCATTGTAAAGTACCATTCTCACAGCAGAAATAGTAATTTTTATATCTTGTATATATGCACGACAACATCTGTAACTTGGGAGTGAAATATCTTAACCATAAATTTTACTTTACACATTATTAATGTGACTTAGAAACACTAGCTTGAATGTGTAGAGGCAATTGTCAATAACAGTATTATTTTTACAGGCTTTTTTTTCCTTTTTGTCTAGGTATGGATCTCTGGAATCTCTATACAGCACACTGTGCTGGCAATCTCAGTGGCATGTTCCCATTGTGCTATCATGATTCATTTAAAGAATCACAGGACAAATTAAACAACAGTATCTTGCTCTCATTGAAAGATAACAAAATTGCCTAGCTTTGTTTAAAAATATATGTATAAAAATTAGGAGATCAATTGACTTCAAGAGTCTGTGAGTGCTGAATGTTTGAGTCTCCCAACATTTTTAAAACAAATGTGTTCAAACATGAGGGAATATTGGAATATTCTCCCAAAGGGTGGGAGGAGGGGAAGGAGAAAATAGGAAAAAGCACACCCCAACAGTACAAAGTCAACATATTTTGGGAAATGGAATGAAAGTCATCCTTATGTTTTAAATCTAACAAATACAAGGGTTCAGAACACCAACATAGTTTCAAATATAGTTTTGTTTAGGAAAAAAATAGATTAGGAGGTAGAAATCACATTAAATATTTGAAGATGTAATTTTTCTTTTATCTACATTGCTATCCAAATTTTACTTCAATTAAGGATTTGGAGGAAAGGAATTGTCTGAAGTACTAAGTAGGTGAAGAAGGCCACTTCTTCAGAAGCTGACAGGCAAAAATTCATAAAACAATAAGAAAATATCTTTCACTGAATACAGGAAGTAGGAGTTGTTGAGGTGTAAGAAGAATGGAACAGTCAGAAAAAAAACGTATATACTCACCTGGAAATAGTTATTTAAATTAACATGTCTGGAGACTATGCAATTATATAAAAGGGTGGAACCAGACCATGTCTTAATCATTTACTAGCACTTATTTCTTTTTTTTTCGAGTTACACTAATATTTGACTCAGGGCCAGGCACCAAATAAAGAAAAGCAATCAAAGGAAATTAAAGTAAAGACTGAAAACTGTTGTACAATCAAAATTAAATCTAGCAACAATTTTTATCATGCATAAGTGAGATGCATGCAGACAATACCCCCTAGAGAACATATTCATCAAAAAAGACAGAAGACAAAAACAAAGAAACAGACGTGAAGTGAGAGATAACATTTAGAATTATTTGTGATGATAAAATATCCTCTCAAGTTAAAAGCAAATTATATCCTCCAAGGAAACAGGCCTTCCTATTTATATGTCATCATATGGCATGAAATCAATTCTTTTTTCCATGGAGCCATGAGTACAAAGACCACTTGACAGTTCAGAAACTTGGCAAAACTCAACAGTAGTGTAGTATAGTGGCATACTTTAAGAGCAGCTAAGGCCCCATTTTTTTTTCATTTATATTCATTAAAGATAAATTAACCATGAAATGTAATTTAAAAACCCCTTTCTGTGAGCCTTTTTCCACCAGAAGATGTATCTAGTCTTTGAATATCAACTAAACTTTTTGAGGGGAAAAAATAAAGTTTAAAGAGAGACCATCTTTCCTTGTGTACTATTAAAAATATTTGAATTTAAAAGTTAATTTCTCTCAACCTATTCTTCATTCCTCACAGATATGAGAGTCAGGAAAGTAACCTTCTCAAAACAGAAAGAGGATGGACTGAATTGCACTGAAGAACAATTATTATATTGCAGCAGCTTTCATTGTGAATATCCAAAAACCGCTTTATTTTTCCAGTCATTATTCAATGATTTTCCTAATAATTCGTATAATTATTAATGTATCTTTCTCAGTTTCAATAGGAAATTCAGTATGTGAAATTCTTAGAGTTGTTTAATAGAAAAGTTTAACAACACATTCTCCTGATGGTATAGATTTTTGCAGGAAAGTTGCATCAAGACAAACTCACTTAGTCTGTAAATTTACCATCCTCCAATTTACCAGCACCCAACAACTGAGAAAATAGTTTTTCTTTGAAGGCAACATGAATAAAATAAAAACTCCAAACACTAGCACAGGTAGAAACTTGTAGCTCTTCCTGCTAATTTTCTCTTCCAGCAGAAAATGCTGGAGAAGCTGCCTGATGTAAATGCCTACTATAAAAATGCCCTTACTTTGCATTGATATGATTCAGCAAAGTCAGCAAAGTAAAACTGGGAGCAAAAAGTTAAATTCTAAAAAAAATATCACATCATATAATTATCTACTCATAATGAATTAACCATTGCTAAAAGAGGCCTTAAAATTACAGTACGCTACTTGTTCACCTAACACCTTTTCCATCTTAGCACCAGATTTTTGCTGATGCCTTTAAAATTTCAGATTTTTCCAATTTAACATTATGACATTTTCCCCAGGTAATACTTGCTCTCTCTCTCTCTCTCTATTCGACCTCTTAGTGATCTCGATCAAATTCTGAGAGCTTTAAGCTACCTGGTATAGGGTATTTAAAATGTCTGCTCCATTTCACCTTCTCATCCCTTGCATACCTTTCTATTGAATCATTCGACTAAGTCTTCACTCTTATGACTAGTATATTCACCCAGGTCAGACCTACAAGAATGGCTCCACAAATAAGTAAGGGGAATCAGTAGCATAGGAATGAATGGTCTGTGGGTAGTGTTTAAATTCCTTACAGATGTCTCATTTTCTAGTGTATTCATATGTATGTCTTATGACTTCCTCTCTCAGAAGACAAAAAGCCAGCCTGGTTGCCTTAGAGACAGCTTAGGTACAGCATCAGCTAAAATGGAACATGCTGCAGGGAACTTACAGGAAAAACGCACTTAATAAAAGAGTTCATTGCCAATAGCCCACCCAGAATAAACATATGCTGGCAACTGAAGATGTAATTGTCTTTACAATATAACCTATTTTTAACCTGAAGCCCTCTTTTTTAAAACTGTTTAGCTGCGTTGCTGAAAGATGGATCATCTGTGAAGTCACACTAAGTACCTGCTAAAACATGTTTTTACTTGCAGACAGTGTGGTCCCAATTGTGTAAAAGAAGATAAGTATTGATTTGTAAATAAAGCCTGAAACTGTATCACTGGGAGGTATATTTGACCTTCTGGACCTGTGAGTGTTGCTGTGTAATGTTTCCCTAGGGCATGTGACAGTTTCAAAGAAAACAAGAAAATTAAATAATTCAAAAGTACTATTGCAATAATGTATTACAAGAATAACACTCAAATCAAGCTTACTAAAAATGTAAGCAATCAAGAAGCAGCAAAATACCTAAACCAAAATATTAAAACAAAGCAGCAATACGATAATGAATCAAAACTGAGTAAATTCTTATAAAACACTAACCTCATAAATATGAGGCACACAGCTTTCTTCCCAAGACCTCGAGTTAATTCCCTTACAGATGTTATTTACCAAATTATTTATTCTTTAGAAAAAATATATCAAGAATTTCAGTCTTTTTCTAGTTGTTGATTGCCCACAAAATGTTTTCAGACAATTGACCTCCGGAATCTCTCTTTCAGCCACTTATCAATTAGAAGTTAAAAAACACCATAGGACTTAAAAAAAAAAAGAAAAAGAAAAGCAACTTAAAACAAATGGAAAGATGTATCTTGAGTAAGAAGAAAATCTGACAATGAAACTGTCAAAACACTGTAAGGGAATTTGACCAGCTTGCAGAAAGACTTTCAGAAGTGTTTTTCCTACATTTTCAGCAGTATGAGTATGAACCAAAGTGTAATTCTGATCCCAAAAAATCAGTGGATATTTTTCACAAAGTTCAATTTCTTGCTGCATACTACTATTGTGCAAGCTCAGACTTGCATTCCTATGTGTATCTGATATTTCAGCTGTAACAAAAAAAAAGCTTTTTAAAATATATTCTGCAACTCGGAAGGAAGTAACATGATGAAAAAACCCCAAACCTGTCTTTGAAAAAGTTTTTGCTTAAAAGATTTGATAATTTATATATAACTTTATGGTCCATAAAATCTCTTTTTTTCCATGACAATTTTTCTCACTTTTAAGCTTCGACTATACCCTTACTTCTGGTCTGTGCCTAACCGCCCAGCTTCTCCATGCCAGCTTTGCCTATTTATCTACTGAGCCATCACTTGCTTTATCTCTTTTCAAATGAGTTTCAGTGCCAGACTCCCAAACAAGCCAAACAGAATCCCTCATTTCACATGGAGATATCAACAACATTGACATTCCGGGACAGAGCTGGGTAGAATGTCTTCCTTGCTGTAATGAGCATCAGTAATGGAAAGCATCACTTTGAACCAAGTAACCCTTTAGTTTCTTGATTCGTGTACTTTGCTGAAGTGTAAATATCTGGTTGTGGGTGTGCTGTTGAAAAGGTTAACAGAAGTTCACTTCTTTCTACTATTAAATGAAGAATTTAATAAGAGACTGTCCCAAGTGTTGTTACCACTGATACTCATCGATTTAAGTAGGAGGCACATTACACCCTGCAAGATCAAGATCTTAGGGGAAATTTTCCAGTCAGCCATGAAGTATTTAGCATATCCCCATAACTGTACTCCTCTAGTGAATCCATTGCAAACATCCAAGTGTAGGAAAGTCTCAACTTACCAACCTGGGCTTGCAATTGACAGAGGAACACCACACCCATTTCCTTTCTTATTTACTTATTTTTGAAGCACTAAACACCCCACCCTCTAATTCAAGGGAAAGAATTTGACAATAGACTTTCAAACTTCATAAAAGTTTTACAGATATATAGAGCTAGCAGTGTGCATTTATCATTACCTATAACTTCTCAATTTATTTACGGATAAGGTTGGTTAACACCCTAATGGGGATTGAGCAGTTCAATTCAAATATCACAATAGCCAGAGAGAGCTGCCAAGTTCCAGTACCATATTCCAGAGCCAAGATTATTCTAAAATTACTTTCTACTACAGTGCAAGCTAATTAGACAGATATACTAACTATATCCAATTTCAATGTAAAACCTGATACATTTTCTGAATCTGAAGCTTTTAAATTACTTGACTATTTGAATCAAGTAAATGTATAAAAAAGCATCATTTTTTTCCTATTGTCATTCAGATTCTTCTGTATGGGTTCAGTCCCCATAAGGGCCATTCAGTTGAAAGCTGAATTCAATGATCCTTCTGGGCCCCTTGCAACTCAGAATGTTCTGTAACTTCTGTAATTAATAGCAGGTTTTGTCTATTAAACAATTCTTTTAATCATCTGTGTTAAAAAAGTTTTCTGAAACAACACACGATATTTCAGCATTGTAATGCTTCATAATTATTACGAAAGAATAAATAGAAAAGAAAAAAATATTAGTTGAATAGAATAAGTGATGCTCAATTTACTTTTCTTGCTCAGCCATGAGGATGTGTATAAGAGTATCAAGCAGTGTTTTTGTCAATCAGAATTACTTTTCTCATCCCTGATTAGATGTTTCATTAAAAAATAGGAGGACATAGATACTACTTTTTGTTAAGACTCAATAAAGAAGGAGAAATGCTGACTAAAAATGTGCATCGACAAAAGCTTGCATTTGGAGGTTTTGCTTTGACACTGTTGATATGAAGATAAGTGTGTACATGTGTTTAAGGCACGTGAGGAACAAAACCAGCCCTTCAGCCTCACCCTGACAGCCCCTCAAACCCTGAGAGACATCCATGCAAGGAGTCTTTTATCAGTACATCTGGAAGTGAGCAGGAAGTACCAACCCACTGGACCTCCACCTCTTACTTGTTTGACAGCTGTGGGTTAATGTATGAGCAAGCAGACAATGGGCAAACACGATGGGGTCATCCTTAATTCAGATAAATGAAATCTGATAAAACACAGGATTTTACAAGGCTGCTAATGAAGGCCCTCAGGAAGCAATGGAAGGAAGACACTCACTATACAGTGTTCTTTCTCTACTTTAAAATGTCTTGTAACAGGACTTGAAATTTTAGACCAAACAATTTGAAGGTGAACTCCCTTCAAGCACTGAGGACAAGAGAATATGACATCCCGCTTCCTTCTGCTCTTAGAAGTAAAATCCACAGCTCAGTTCCTGAGGGTAGAGGTCTAGAGGGATACAAAGGAAATGAAAGGAGATCTCAGCCAATTTAGGTACTAAGCTTCAGTTTTCCTTAAAGTTATGCTTAATACAGTCAGTTAATCAGTGCAGTATTCTCTGGGAATGTCCTATTCAGAAACACAGCCATTAAAAAAACAATCAGAATCCTCCCCTGCCCCAGCCCCCCACCACACAAAAAAACACTCAACCAAACAAAAAGATAACAACAAAAAAACATCCAAAAACAACCAACCAACCCCAAAACCAACCAAAACTCTTACTTTCTCACTGTTTCAAGAGCTGTAATGTGACCAGATTAGTTTATCTAACTTCAGTGGCAACTGACTTTAAGGAGCTGCTCCAATATTGCCCAATGGGAAAAGAGCAACAAAAAACTGTCATTGAAAATAGAAGCCATTCAATAAATCACTTATAAAAGCCCAGGATGAAGGGCATTTATTTATCTGCATACATACTTATTAAAGAATACTTGGCATATGAGTTAGACTTCTCTGTACTTCAAGAAAAGATCATAAACCACTCAAGTGTAATCAATGGTTTCCAGTGATGCAAAGATGTTCTACAGCAACAGTATTTTGATGTGGGGTATTTTTCTATGATAAGAATAGTGTATACAAGATAAATGAAATTAAAAAAACAAACAACAATGTAAAACAAGACTAAAAATTTTTTCTATCTAACAAATCACAGATACCAGAACGACATGGAGTTTATGTATATTTGACATGGGATAAATAATTACTGTAGAATACACAAAATATATGTGAAGAAATATTTAAACATATGTTAAATTACACATAATAATATATACTATACACACATTTTTATATGCATGTAATTATATAACTACATTCAATGAATTTTTATTATTTTAATAGGACATTTTTTTTGCTTTTACATTTGTAATACCAAAGTAACTGGAGAAATCAAATGTTATCAACTACTCCAGTACATTGAAGGTGTTACAGTGAAAGACTCTAATGAAATAAAGAAGACCAAGGTGAAACTGAACTGAAATTAGAAATTAGTTCTGTAGTTGACGTCTCTTTATTGGCTACTATATATTCTATGAAAACCTACAAGATAAGGAAATACTAACAGAAAAATAGAAATTTATCCATTTTAACACCATAAAAATAGATATGTGCCTAAGTACACAGTACTATGTGTTGCACATGTAAAGCATTGTATATAGAGCATGTATAATATAGCAATTTCAGAAACGGTACAGAAAAAAAAGATAAAAAGCATGGATAAGGGTCCATTTATTAACAAAAAGCCTAACTTTTTCAGAGGAAAATTAAGGTAAGAAGACTATTATGCACCAATCTGAACTCACAACTTCTTTTCTTTTGAGCAAACAAGTGAAGTCTAAATCAACACTTATTCAATCTAATATATAGGTATTTCTGTTCTATGCAATTGCCAGATTTTTTTTCCTCCCAAAATCCATTGCCTTCCTTGTGATCTGTCATTTCATAATTGTTTTATTGATATGATTTTCTTTTACTTTTATTTATATATAATGAACTGTTCTTTGCTGACCTAGAAAAACAACAAATTACCTGCCATTTTGGAGCTGTATTTGATTAAATATTTTCTCTAGAAAAATGTTGAAGTCTGAGTTTTATTGTAACCTGACATATCCTTGCAAACAGGCATGCACTCTTTTAGAGTGTTCGGTTTTTCTGTATGTTCATATTTGATTATGTTCAAGTTTTAGCTTTCATCTATTAGTCTCTGTCTGATCAGACGTTGTAAGACACAGCCTGTTTTGATTAAATGATCATTTAAAAAATAAACCTGATTTATACTGAAACTTTATAGAAACTTATTGCTTTCATATTTTAGGTAATAAATTCAGCCTTTATAAATGCTAACTCACAGCTGGTTGTAAAACAGAAACAGCAAGTCAGAAAATATATATCTTATAAAAAACATTAGGGGTGGGGTTGTGTCTTTCTTTTAAACAAATGTATAACATTTCTGTGAAAATGAATAGTTTTTGCTCACAAAGATTATTTAAAAAAAAACAAAACCAACCAATTTCTACAGAAATAAGTCAGAGTGAAAAAAAAGTCAAAGGTAAAAAATGTTTCATATGGTTAACATATGAAAACATCTGCAAGGATACATCTGAACATTCAAACATAATTTATCCTTCTGCCAAACCTATATGTTTGCTGCTTCTTTACTAAAAAAGTGACTGAACAAGAAAGTCTCTCTTTTATAGAGAGCCACAAGACAAACCCACAGCAACTGATTTTGCCAACTGAGAAGTACCAGTGATGTTCTCAAATAAAATGTGGTTTCTCTGCTAAAAATATAAGACGTGAAATTATTCAGACCATTGCTGAAACCTTTCTAGAGCAGGCTGATGATCTTGGCCTGGTCATCTTGATTGATGTTATATATGGCAAGTATTTGTCAGGTACATATGAAGAACTTGAATAAAAAACTGAGATTTAAAATTGTCTCCATAATTTTGCTTAAAAAGCTGTATCTAACCAATGTTTTTACTTCATTGCTTTTGAAAAGTTCTTTCTGCATTCTGAGATAGACTATATTAACAATTATCTCCATTCATCTTTTCAGGGCTACTCAGACATTTCCTTAGTTTAGATAAGTTAATTAGCTAACCAGCTCAGCTAATTTACCTTCTCATTTTGAAGGGCCACTAGGACAAGAAAATATATTGTACTATTACTGTTAATTCATTCTGCTACCAACAGAGTTATATTTTTCCAGTTTGAAAATTTCAACCCCACAGTTTTGGGGCTCCAGCATTCAGGAGCATTCATCTCTATTGCTGTGAGCAATTCTCAGCTCTGCTCTGGTCCATTCACAGCTGATGCTGCCCTCTCCAAATGCAGGTGCTAGCTGCAGCTGGGCAACAGAAGATTATACCAACACAATGCAGTACTATCACTCACATATTACCAATCTCTGCATAAAGAATACCTAGAGCAACAAATGATTAAAGTATTCCTGCGGGCAGGCATTGGTCTCTGTTGGAACAAGTCTCTGCTTTGTGGCTGAGGCACTGCCAGCTACACGGTGTCCAGGAAACAGGACACAGATTCTGAGTGTCCCCACGCTAGCCTAGGGAGTGGTGAGATCTTAAACTCCATAGATACTTCTGAGCAGAGCACTTTTGCCATTCTTTGCACTGCACTGCACAAATGAGAGGAAGCTCCAGTTAATTTCAGCCAGCTTTCTCATCCATGACCATGGAAACCTAGAAGGAATTCTAGACCCTCTATCCCATGAATTAGGGTTTAATGTCACAGGCAGCCATCAAGTATGCTGGAAGTCTATTTGATTTGAGGTCACAAAAAGAGTAGTATAGCTATAGTGCACAATCTGGAGCAGATAGCCAGATACTTCCAGATTTCTCTATGCAGTTAGGGCTAATTAGAACCAGAGTTGGAAAAAACAGAGGAACTCTTTTTCATTTCATCATGGTTCAAGTTAAAAAGCTTAAGGAAACAGTCCATGTACATAAATTCAAATACTCCTCTTCAACCTAGCTAGGCCTTTACAATACAAACTATAGGATTTTAGACTACGTAAAGAGTTCCCACAACTTAGGTGGATGTTTGCACAAGGGAAAAGAAAATTGCGCACAAAATCTTGATTGGGACTCATAATTATAGAGGAAAAATTTATGATGATTAGGATATCCTGCCTCCACCCTATCACGTAACTCTGCTTGCCTACATAAACAAATAAAGTGTTGCATGATTTACAATTCCTAATGCTAATTAGCTTCTCTTCATGTTTCCTTCCAAACTGTAAAAACGTGTTTAAAACTTTTTAAAATGTTCATTATTGTTGGATTCCTTAGAGATACAAAGTGAAACAACTCTGTGTAAACTTTGGATGTAGGAAAATGTGTTAGGAAATGATGTAGGAAAAGATTTAAAAGCTATAGCAGCCGGAGAATTGTTGAATATTCAAATATTGTTTTAAGGGTATAGACCAATATTTTATGTAAACTGTGTTGCAATATCTATAAGTGACATTTCATCTAATCAAAATACAATGAAAAGCATTGTACAGGTGTGTGTAAGAGAGGGAGTTATAAAAATGCAGTTCTTAAATGAATTTTATTTTAATTTATGATAATTTGTCAATACTTAATGTGGTTAAGACAATAGAAAAAATATTAATTGGTCTGATTGAAGATCAGATTTCCATACTGCCTGGGTTTTGAGGAATCCACCTAGAGAAGAAAACCAATTAATGTAAGATGAAACTTTAGGCATAAGTGTTGATTAAACAAGTTTCCTTTCAGTAGAATCATTTGTGTTTCTGGCTCTGTTACCAACTGCCTTGAAAGACAGAATGTTCACAATGATTTTAAGAAGCAGGCTGAAGAGCCAGGTTCTTTGCAACATGATGTTATGCTTCAAAAGCTCCTCAAAATTGTTTTCTTGATAACTAGTGACAACATAGACATGAGATATGTGTCCACCAAAATATCACCCCATCATTTTACTAATTGTGAGCTCATAGCAACGTCTTTGTAAAACAGTGCTTAGTTTCTCCTCAGGATTAATAAAGTTACCACCTATTCCTGTGTAATAGAGAAAGAAATTCCTCAGAAAACTCACAGAATTTTCAGTTTAATAAACAGATTCTTGTCTCTTACAAAGAATTCGTTTTTTGAAAAGGTTAAAGTCCAAAGCAAATCAAATCAATTGACACAATTTAACCCTGGCTAAAGATTTTACTGTTCTCTTCACAATTATTTACTACACAGTTTCAGTGGGTAGAGAAGATTTATCAGACTCAACTCTCCCCACCCAAACAGACTATACAGTATCGTGGTTTCCAAGCTACTGTTTGGATGTAAAAGAAAGGAAGGTAATTTTCAGCACCTACTCAAGCATAAGACATTGACACATTTCAGTACTAGGTAGATGAACATCACTGATAGTCATCATATCTGAGTATCCTGATATCCTGGCAAAAACATCATCTTTTAAACAGCACTTCTTAGCCTGAATAACAGCTTATTTCAAATGGAAGTGATGGTAGTTCTCAGATACAGAAGATATAAATCTTTATCTTTACAAGCTCAAGGTCAATTTCAGGCCATCAAAGAGAGCCCAGCCGTAATTGCTACAATAATTTTGCATTAAATAATTCATAAATTCCTGAAAGAATCTCCTGTGAACACAAACACTTTTAATCCAGTAACATACTAGCTTAATTTTTATAATTAGAGGCAGTTTAACATGTTATTCTGGGCAGGCTAAATTTAGATCCATTTTCTGAAGTTAAAATTTCAAATTAAAGCTTTATATTTATCACCTAATAGAAACTGCACTTCAAATATTCTAGGACTTTTCCTCATTTGAAGAAAAAGCTGTCCTAGAAATCCACCCAGCTTCAACAGTGAAAAATGATAGAAGATTAATCTTTCTGTGTCTCAAAAAACATCTGCCATTACTATATTTTGGAACAGCATAGCAGAGTCTTTCTGGGTATGATATAAAAAAAAATCTTCTATTTTGCACACAGTGTCTCTAACATCATTGTATACTCCTGTGAAGTTTTAAAGAGCAATAGAGCATCATGTCAATTAATTTTTTACAACTACACTAATAAGGTTTTTGGTCTGTTATCTAACTGAGAAAAAGCTGAATAGCTGAATACCAAAACATACCTACTACTTCATAACCTGCGAAGATTGCTGATTGCAATCATCTTGTGCATAAACCAAAACTAATTACTGGATTGAATATTTAAGGAAACAACTACTGTAGTGTGGTTAACTAGAAATAAGACTTAGCTTTTTCTGTGTTTTGATTTTTATGGTTATCCAAGTCATCATTTAAGCAGGACACTGCCAAAGCATTTAATAGTGCAGGCACATCCTAATCAAACCGTGAATGAAACATTAGAAGAGATTAAAATTAATCAGTAAAATGAAAGTTTCTGTCCAATAGAGGAATGTAGACATTTCAGGTCTGGTGATTTGATTATTGTTACTGTCTTTCTGGCCTTATGTCAAAAATTTATTATCTCAGTATCAGATGAAATAAATCTGAAGGGGAATAGGCATCCTCCTCAACTTCGTTTGTTTTGGAATAGCATTCAATAAAAGACTTTCATTTATGTATCATGTGATTTGATAAAGCAAGTTGCAATTACTGCACAAGACATGCCATCGTTCTCACTCATTTAATCCAGGCAATAATTTTTGCTTTTCATAAACCCATAAATTATTTTTCTCCCCTGTGAATTTGCTTCCTAATAATTTATTTATTTATGAAAATACAATTGCTATGGAAATCATGGTTTCTGAAAACCTCTAATTTAGTAAATATTAGGCATTTTATTGAAAAAAAAACAGAAAGAGGATTTTAGCTCAGACAGTTTTTAGAGGTTATAAATAAAGATAGTTACAGAAAAAGTGCATTTTATAGGGCCATAATACAGTTAGCTAATAATTTAAAAAGATATGTATTTCAAACAACAGTAGAAATGTTCAAAACCCTTCAATGTAGGTGTAATCTAGGAGATCTAATAAGATAAAACATTTTAGGATGAAGGGCTGAATACAACTCTGACAAGTAGATAACAATCTACAAAAGCAAGTGTCAGTGACAGGGTTTTCTGAAACTTTACTAATAAAACAACAGCAAAATGAAGTTACGGAAAGTCTGACTACAAAGAACACAAGAAATACCTTCCTGTCTACCTGTCTGTTGATGCAAAAGGAGAATTCAGGGCAAAAAAAAAAAAAAAGCTTTGTTTCTACTATTTTATCCAAACAATGAATTTTGACCACTTTTCCCCTTTGGAAAACATATTCTTAACAAAGAAAGTTAGGACCATTAAAGGATCTCATCCTCTAGAACAGTAGTCAGATAGATAGCATAGATCCTTTTGCGGACGAATGTTAAATTTAACAGTCTGCATCAAGAAGATGCAATTGCAAGAAGAATAAAAACGTTACATGGGTGTTAAATTACTTCCAAGTCTAACACTACAAAGCAAGAAAATTCAAAGTAAAATTTACACTGAAAAGAAATTTAAATACATAAAGGAAAGAATAAACAATAGAGCACTGAAATAACTTCTAGATCATGTTCACACAAGTGTTCTATACTGCACTTACATTTCAGTGTTCTTTTACTTCAATTTCTACTGTCTAAAGATATTTTCATCTTTTTGTTTTACTTTCTTCTAGTGAAAGCTCATACTTATCCCTATATCTTACAGAATATATTATAAACCAATTTGACAATACAAAAAAGAAACTGAATACAACATTTGAATTGTATAGAAAACTAAATTCAATAAAAAGGGGTAATATTTATCTTTATAAGCCCTTCATATTCCAATAATAGCACCAGACATATACACAGGCTAAATTACTTGTTATTGGCAGAACACAATGAAGCTCAAAAACAACTAAGAATTGAGTTATCATTAATCTATCTAAAAATATTATATATTGTAAAACTCTATGCAAGTATTTCCACAAGTTTATATGGGATCAGAAATTCAGATTAAAACAATTATTACATGTGATCTACAAGAGCAAACTTCTGTATTGACACCTATTTGCCATATCATTCAATGATTTTTTCAAAATGAATGATTAATATGAAGTACATATACGTTCATATAAAGAAGTGTTATGTCTTTAAATTTTCCTTAAACTACCAATGACAATTAACTGTGGTTTTGGATGTGCTGACTGGACATTCATTGTTTCATTCAAGACTTATTAAAATCAGTGGCAAACTGTTCTTGGATTACCAATATATACAATAGGACTAGTTCCAATATCCTCTTTCAAAATTTAAAATTAAGGCTTTAATTTTCTATCGCTATCCTCAACCTTTACAACACCACAGAGGACTTTTAAAGCATCTCTTACAAGATGAAACATAGAACATCTGTTAAAAACACTTGATGGACAAGAAAGAAAACTATTTTTTCAAGTTTTTTTATTTTTAATATTAAAAGATTACCTAAAAAAAACCTTGACGTATTTTCATAGGACAAAACTATACATTTTTTCCATGTTCAATACATGTTTTTTCCATTAAATCAGTGTTTGGTATTGTAATTTGTCTTTAAAGAGTGCTTACAGAGATAACATTAAAAGTTGCCATGTAACAAATGAGATTTCCTCTTATTGTGAAAAAGAAAACACTCCCTCTTAGTCACAGTTAATGGAGAAGAGGGGGGAGCACAGTTAAAAGCCTGTTTCTTTATTTAGTTATGGTTGCCAAATTGGACCACATTCACATTCATCAAGTATTTCAAGCAAGTTCCTTTCTTAAGTTGTTTCAAGTGTTTCATTTTTTGAGTGTAGTTTAATTACAAGAGAGGCAGATTAATGCTGAAAATTAATTGCAGCATTGAATTGAAAGCTCTAATGTAACATCAATTTGTTAAAAAATTAAAATTATCTGAAAATATGCAATTATACTAATTTAGAAATAAACTTTTAAGGATATACATTCTCCTAAAAATTCAGCCAGAAAACATACCATTTTAGTAATTTACTCTACATTTAGATATTCCAAAGAGAAACCCCCACCAGAGTCAATGTTACGAACATCAGCACCAGAATGTTTCCCTAGTTGAAGGTAATTTACAACATAATATTGATTCAAATTACAAAAGAGCGTTTCAAATTCTCTGTTCTTTTCATCATATTAATCAAAATTTTCATAAGGATAAAAAAAGGAACCTAAAGCTCACAGGACAGTAGCAAGACTAAACCTAGCTGTAACAAGCCACTTGAAAATTTGATAGAATTATACTAAAAAGATCTGGGGAAAATTAAATATTAGCACTGTCTTTATGCAGTTGCTGAAACTCACACTTTCAAGTTCACTTCTAATTCAAATAATATTGCTGTTTCTTTTCTGAGTATTCTCATTGCCAAATACTAACACCAGGGATTGTTAAGAAAAAAGCAGAGTGCCCACTACAAACCTCCTCATCTATCACCTCCTATTATTTCCTCATTTATCTAAACATTAAACTACCTGCAGCTGCTTTCAGAGGTAAGCAATCTGTATCCCCTAATGCTAAGATGGCTCACACGTAGGCAAAACTATTTTCTCTCAGCTTGTCTGCAATTGCTCTGCTCTTAAACTGAAATTTGCAAACTCATGTTTGATTCTGAAACTTTGTGCCAAGACATTGGGAGAAAAGGAGTGGTAATTTTTATCAGTTGAAGTCGTAAAGGCAGCAGGTTCTCTAAGCTCATATAGCTCTCATAGCTGTGATGTTTCACAACTTCACCATATACATTTCTAGAACAGTCTACCAAAATTTTCAGAAGGGAAATCAACTGTCATTAAACCAACTGCCTTTGTATTCCTTGAGCCAAATCTCTTTTTTGCTTCCATTTGTAAATTGCTTATGCTGTCTATTTTGGCCAGTAAGAGGCTGCAAGACAGTACTGTACATAAATATATGATGTGCTATCAAAAGTTGCAAAAATCGCTTGTCTGATGACCTAGCGGAGGGGGAAAAAAGAAAAACAAGGGATCATAAACCACTTCTATTTGACTCAGATAAGTAAATGCTTTCAAAGTTTTGTTGTCCTCAGCTCCTCCCAGGACTTCACTTTGAAGGGTCAGCTTTGACTTCTGGAGGACCACTAAGGAAAAGCCAAGCCTTGGGTAAAGGCAAGAGAACTACAAACTTTGGTCATTCAAGATCAAAAGCTGACACAGAAATCTTGATGAAAACAAGCTACATCCTTCATACTGGTCTGAAAAATACCTTCCTCCACAAGTACCTGCATATAATATCATCATATTAAGAGTATTATTTTTAATGTTGCTGAAGAAAAAAAATTCATTAAACCAACACATTATATATCTAGCTATTTCATATGATCCACAGAAAATTTAAATTACACTGTACACAGCAGTGTGTATATTTTTATGCCTGAGTTTCAATCATTTATTATTTCTAACAACCAGAAAGAGCCCCTTCAAAGCTTTCATCAACTGGACAGCCTGCTGTTTTCTTTGGAACCAGATTCAAAAGACATCCCTTGGCACATAACCCATGACAAGCTCTGGCTAATCCGTCAACAAGGCAACACAAGTGAAAATGAAGCCCTACTGTCTGAGCCACTGCACTATGACACCTGCAGGTTAGACCCCTGTTACACTATCTGTGCATCCAATTAAACATCATGAGAGGCTGCATCTGACTTAAGAAAATATGTGGGGCAGGCAAAAAGCGTATTTCTAAACCTTGGGAAGTATCAGTTTTCCTTTAAATATGATCACAATATTGTATGGGTATAGTATAACAGGGTTTTATAGAGTTAAGTTTTTTTAATTACTTAGATCAAACCCTACTTTACTGGGTCTATATAGTAGAAAAAAATACGAAAGAGGATGCATAATATTAAATCACATATAAGTGCCAGGGAGCCTTGTTCTGAAACTTGTGAGAGTGATTTGTGTTATGTTACATATGATTCATGGTATGGATTTTTGCATATTTCTAACCTTTTGTATGAGAAGTTCTAGGGGAAAAAACCTTACAAACACTGTGATTGAGAAAATCCAGCATTTTTTTCTTATCAGGTGAGCTGGGTTTGGCTGCTGAAACTAAGACTTTTTTTTCAAGGTTACATAAATTCATCAATTGAGCTTTTTGTTCCAACTGCTAAACTTTAAAAATTCCTCTGTGTTTTAGAACAGACCTGCAAATTTGGCAAATTTAAAGACTATTGTAAAATTTTCCTTATTCCTTGAGCTAAACTATAGCAATGTACATATTGCCTGCTTTTAATTATAAAAATCTTTCCTGTTTACAGTTTCTGAGTAAATCTCTATCTACAAATAATTTGGATTTCCCCCTCTCCTTTCTTCAATTTTGTTAAATACATTTTCTTTGCAATGTTTTTATCGGAATTTATGCCTTTCCAGTGCTGACAGTTAAACAAGTCATTTCAGTGGCAAGGTATCTAGCTAAGTTGTCAGCTGTGACAAGTTCTCACCCATTCACTTCTGTCCTGCTGCTTCTTCAGCTTTACCACCATAGCTAATGCAATTTGGTCTCTGACACATAACCATTAAACAATCTGGATAAAGGGAACCACCAAAAACCAGGCATGGTAGAACACAGCTAACAGCAAGGAGAGTTGTGGAGAAAGAGATTGGATGCAACCTGCACAAACTAATCCTCCAGTGGAAAATTGAATTAAATTTCAGAATTACAAAACTGTTTCTATATGACACAATATCTAATAAGCACTAAAACTGCAGACTTTACTTGTGCAATCACAATAACCAAAGCAACGTGCAGGAAAATTTTCTTCTGGTGGAAGGTATAAGCATTTGCACTCAAATATTTTTCTTTCATATTTTTTTGCATTGAATAAGAAAAATCTTAAATGTAATTAAAGGCAATAATTGATAACATTTTTCTTCAAGAAGTGACCAAAATAATGACAAAAATAAAAAGTAATAAATCACAGTCTCAGGCAAGAGTTGGCATGGCTCAGATTGTAAAAATTTCCAGCATCAGAAGGAGACAGGAGAGAGGCAAGACAAAAAAAGCAGCATACTGGTATCATTATTCAACCAGAGAAATTCAAGTACTTTGTGTCCTCATGCTTAATATAATCTAAGTTTTGCCATACTACAGAACCACCTTCTGTTATATAAGGTTTTGAGTCACAGCTGTAGATCATACCAGAGAAGAAAAAAAAATATATGACTTTTAACAGATATCTTGTAGTTCTTTTATCTTTAGGGGAAAAGTAGATATTTTAAAATAAAAAGAAGAAAACTAACTGGAAATTTCCTTCTTCTAGTCACTGGAAAGGAAAGTTATTTTACTTTGGCTCATTTTTTATGTAGTGCAGGTGTCTGATCCCAGCTGAACAGTGTGCCTGCAGACAAGCTTGCACAATGAATAACCTGAAGTGTAACACTTACATGCACTACCTGTGATGCTTTGTCTGATGCACATTTGTCACAGGTGAAATTATTCCATTGATTAAATCAATGTTCTTTTTCAAACAATAAAACTTTGATAGAGAATGAGTACACCACCTCTGCCTCTTTTTTTTTTTTTTAATGTGACATTACAATCTTAACATTTTTTTGTCTTTAATTTTAACAAGTTTTTCTGAGAACCCCAAGCCCCACTAGTTAGTTTCATGTTTCTGGAATGTCAGCCTTTATCTCTTTGGTTTTAATGCCTCTAGTTCTCACAGGTCTATTTACCATTTAATTTGCCCAGCAGTCTTCAATGAGCTTATTTTGTAATCTTAAATGCCCATTCAGGACTTGATAAAACTCTTCCAGCTGTAGTAGCAGCAGCAGTTACATTTGCAACAACTACCAGCATCAGCAGCTGACACTCTTCACTTGCCACTCTTCAATACATTTAATGATACTCATACTGCAGTTAAGAAAGTTCTCCTATAACCTGAATTCTTTGGAGGTCCCTCACCTCTACAATGGCCCATTTTTCTTACTAAGTTACATTTTTCTCTGAACCCTGCAGCAGACAGATCAGGAACCATGAATAAATTTAGAGTAGTGTTTCAAACACCTCCCATTCAAGATTACTTTGTTCCAAAGTTTGAGAGTGTTTGAACTGACTTCATATAATATGAAAGCAAAGGCACTATGAGTGTTTTGGTGCCCATGTTTGTTTTACACTAAATCCAAACCAACTGACAGAATTAATCTTGGCTTATGTGTATGTATATTCATTAAATAAGAAATAAAGTATACCCAATGTATATTTCAGTTGGCAAACAACAGTTTTCACCTAAACATAGTGAAGTTTCTGAGGAGATCCCCAGTTTGTTCAAAAGCTTTCAATGTTTTTGCAGCTGACACTACTTCTGCCTACCCACATAAAGAAATTTCCCATATCAAGGGATTTCAGATTTGGCACAAGAAAAGAGGGCTTACATTAATTTCTATACCTGGGGTCTTTCTCCCTCTGTACAAAGATAATTAATCTATAAATTTTAAGCTACAATGTAACATCAAAATTCTAGCATCCTTACAAAAACAGAATGCAGAAGCTTTTAATTGACATACACTGTGGTGGGTTGACCCCAGCCAGCAGCTGAACTCCCATCCAGTTGTTTGATTACTCACTCCAGTGGGATGGAGGAGAGAGTTGGAAGAACAAAAATGAGAAAAACTCATGGGTGTAGATAAAGACAGTTTAAAAAGTAGAAAAACCAAAACCTAATTAAAAAGAACCCCAAGTGATGCAAAGGCAATCACTCACCACCTCCCACAAGCAGACTGATGCCCAGCCAGTCCTACAGCAAGGGTGACCTTAGGAGAGCTATCTGCTGCCAGTTTTATTGCTGAGGATGCTGTCACATGGCATGGAATAGCTTTTGGGCCAGTTCAAGTCAGCTGTCCCAGGGCTGACCCCTCCCAGCTTCTTGCCCACCCTCAACCTACTCCCTGCTGGACAAAGTGAGAAGCAGAGAAGGGCTTCTGGCTTTGCATGTGAATAAGAGATAGCAAAAATATCAGTGATATGAGCACAGTTTTGGTCACAAATCTAGAACAGAGCACCCTATGGGCTGCATGAAGAAAATTTATTCCTTCCCATGAGACCTCACACAAATACTAAGAATGAAAAAAGGTGTGTTTAACTACAAGAAGAAATAAAAAAGCATGAGTTAAGAAAATAGACTTGACAGTATGTTTGTCTGAATATTCATAGAATCAATCATAGAATATTGGGCTAGAGGTGGACCTCCAACATTGTTTGAAATTTAGTTACAAATAGTTAAAAATGATTTCACTATTGATATACTACAAGAATGAGGTCGTTTGAGAAAAACGGCTCTTCTAAAGTTAACACACTTAAGTAGGCTCATCTCAGGCCTTTTCTGAAGGCTGGTCTGGGAGCTATCATTTGGATCTTGTTAGTAGGAAAATTAGTTAAAATGGCAGTTAAGAGCTGTGATGCAAATGAATCAAGTCCTAACATAAAGCTACTCCAGTGGAATGTTTAATCTAAATCAGCCATAGGATTAGCTTACTTTGTTTCAAATGACATTTGTATACTTCATCAAAGGAAGTGCTTATAATGTGCAATAATTTTTATTTTAAAATTTAAAGCCTATAAAAAGTAAATGACTGGCAGCAGGAAAAGAGGACACAATACAAACCTCCTGTCCCACCAGTGACCTCTAGCATGAGTTACAGCTACTACCTTCTGCAGATGTCAGAGAGAGTTTATTCTTCATGTTCTTTCATCCCAAAGCAGTGCCCAAATACATATGCAGAATGAAGGGGGAAAACATGAGTGGCTGTACGAAAGGCTGTGAAATCTGAAAGTCAGCTGGAACCAGCCATAATGCCATTCTGTTAAGATCTAACCCATTCTTCAACTTATAACATGTTTGTGGAAAGAACCTTGGCTTTGTCAAAGCAAGAAAAGCACAGCTGTATCACAGTCAATAAAATTATGTTTCCTTGAAAAAAAAAAAGCCATTTGTCATTATAACTCAGATTAAAAAAAAAAAAAACAAACTTGAAAGTAAACTGGTTTTGGCTACTAGTGCCCTTAACATTACAAGCAACCACTTTTGATCAACAGTGTGTCAGGTTTCTTCCTGTTTCTTAAATATAACAGAGAACATGTGCAAGCACAGCTGGCTCCTGACAGAAAATGGAGCAGGTTCTACATCAAACTGAGAAGGCAGGCAGCATCAGGATGGACACAGTATTCTAGCCAAGCTAACAAAATGGACTGATGTACATGCAGCCACTGAACAGATCAGTGCTTTCATCTTAACCAGAAACCGCAACCACTACAATATGCTTTCTTTTTTCTTAGAGTTGAAAATCCTTACAGAGTAAATAACTTTGTATCAGCCTTGGTAGCTCGAAGTTCTGAATACAGAACTCTAATCACTAGATGGTGATGCTCTTCTTTTATTTACACCTGCTCTTTTCTTTCACAAGAAGGTTTTGCATTAGATGAATTTGATACATCAAAACTTACCAAATAAAGCTGGAAATTTTTTTACCAACAGGAATAACTACTGAAATACACAGTAGAACAAATTTACAATATTTCCCATCAGGCTTCTAAAAATATGGAGCCGTAACAATTAAAACACCAAACATAAATGCAAACAGGCCTCTTTTCGTTGGTCAGCACAAAAGTTTAACTGTACTTAAACTACTGAAAGTAACTCCCAAAATATTAAGTTATATAACCCTTTCTGCCAAACAGCTCCAGTTTGCCTCCTAGCACAGGGTGCAACCCTCAGGAAATGGGAGTGAGGCTCAGACAAGGTCAGCAGCAAGATCCCAGTGAGCTGAAACAAAACCAGAAGTCCATGATTTCATCCTTTTTTGTTTCAGAAATCAGGCATGAGAATGTCATTCATTGCTTTCCTGCAGGTCTTTACCCACAATTATCAAGAAGCAAATAAGAAAAGGATTTTACTTCATTCAATCACAAGCTATAAATTTTGTAAGCACCCATTTAGGGGATCAGGCTGTACCATTTCTGTTTAGCACTAGAAACATCAGCTTGCTTAAAATATACAGATAGACACTTTTTTTTTCATTTGAGCAGGAATAGATATGACAAAATTACATCCAAATAGAAATAGTATTAGAGACAGAGATGGGTACACTATATAAGCAAGGTATTTTGTTTTCAAAGCAGATTTGGACAGAAAAATCTAAATCTCAATAGTTCTTATGGCATGCTTTTATGGAGCACTCTAAATAAATAAATCAAGTAATTAAATTATACTGTAGCAACAGAATGTGTATTTCATTCATCTTCAGCTGGAGGTGGCTAAACTTCCTCTCCCTCTCTATTCCCTTCTCACTTGAAAGGAAAGACCTCAGCCTCGCTGGTTTTCTTCTGTGGTTCTCTCTCACCTAGATTTACTTAACTGTGACTCAACCTCTTACCAGAAGTAGCTCAGTCATTCCTACGGAAGGACGGATCATTTTGCATTTCTCTGTGTAGGTGATCAGTTATGTCACTTCATAGGATCATCTTAATCCAGTTTGTACTGTATTTTTTTCCTTTTTACAGAGAAAGATCAACCAAGTGCTAGAAAAATAAAGGGAAGAAAGCATGCTTACATTACCTGTATAAATATCATCGTGAAAGCATTTTAGCATACCATTATTGCAACATAACTGATGTACTAAGCTTTTATTTCATGCTTGTCAAGATCTAGTAGTGTAGGTCCTTGTCTTAATTATCTTCCACAATTGCTTGCAAGCTGCCTTACCTTCCCACATTCAGAAGATAGAGGCACCTAATGCCATCACATTCAAACTCTTAATTACACAAATGCAACTTTCTAGGGATTATCAGGGTCAGTGTGGAGCAGGAGTCATACAAATCTTAGCAGAGCTCTCTGAACTAGATCAGGTATGTGAATGGTTTCTCAACAGGCACACAGAAAGAGGTTATTATCAGACAGGAATAACATCTATGAAGCACACAATAGCTGATGATTTTCACATAATAACAGTTCTTCTACTGCCAGCATGTCTTGGCTGGCATCTATGGGAAAAAGAAAATGTTCTTTAACACCAGGATATTCCAATGTAAGATGGTAATATAAAGCACGGTTGCTCTGAACACATCTGGGGCCAGAAAGTGAAAAGTCTTTCAAAGGCTTGCTATGAAAAAACAAAACTGTAGGATTATTTTTAAAATGGGGAAATAAACTGCTCTGGTTTTCTATTGAAATGATGTTTCAATTTTGTTTAGTTTTTCACTTTTTTTTTTTTGGTGGCACTGTTACTGACAAGTAACCCTACAGCATTGTTCCCATTCTTATTAATAAAATTAATTAATTAATTAATTAAAATGTTTTTGTGAGAAAAAGAGTAGGGAAAAAAACATATATCTTTACTCAGCAAAAGCCGAAAAGCAGCCCATGCTAGCTGACTTCCAGCTGCTCTAATTTTGAATTATGTGTCATTCAGAGCACTGATTTATTAGGACCAGATTTATTGCAAGCAACTAATTGAGACAGTATTTTCCACTTCAAATACAGCCCCAAACATTTACAAGAACACACAGTCTACACAAATGTTTATTCATCCACTTTTTTCAACATGCCATAATAAAAGTGCTCTATTGTTACTTCCAGAGTCATAACATTTTCTGTTAACCTTGCAAAAGCAGACAGCTTCAGGCTGTAGCCAAATAACCCAGAATCCTTGTCAATTTACCTGACTTTCCTATCCAAGTTCTTGAGAAAAAAAGGCACACGCCAAAGGAACATCTAGTCAAACAACCCCTTTCTTAGAATGAACAAAGTGACTGGGAAAAGTAAATAAATAAAACAAGTATACAATTATATTTCCCCTGAATATTCTCCCAGTCTCCAGATAACTTCAAACTCAGTGACTTCCTGGGCCAGAGGAAGTCACCTTTGCCTTTGATTTTTCTTGAGTGAATTTAGTCAGCCTACCAGTCAGACTATGCAAATTTTTATAATTAAAACAGTTTAATTTTTAATAATTTTTTATAATTAAAACAGTTTACAGGTAGCTCAAAGAGTGAGGTATAACAAATCACAATTTTCTAGTAATTTTTTTTGAGGGTTTTTGGGTTTTTTAACCTTGGTACTGATGCAAGTATTACTATTGTTAGATATCATGCTACGTAGTACAAGTTATATGACTTGTTATTACAAAAGGGCTATTTAATAAAACCTCCATCATAATACAGCAGGTGCAATATCTAATAATCTTTTTAAAACAAAAACAGTGGAATTAGGGTGCTGGTTTTATTGCAGTACCTCCAACTCTTATTCATCAAGATGCTTTTGGCAAGGGTTCTTCCATGTCTTACTTTACCCTCCCTCCTAAAAAACCTTTGGATGAAAACCCATCTACTTTCAAATAAAGTAATAATCCAAATAATTCAGCAGTAAAACACATTCATGCATGCACACACACTAGAATTTTGATCAGGACGCAACACACTAAAAAAATTTTTCTCTTTTTTTCTGCCTTGCCTATTGTCTAAAATTACTGACTGGCCTAAGGAGCTTATATATACATAATATTCCGTGCATGGAAAACCTTACTAACAAGCACAAAGCATATTATTTTAAAGTGAAGCATATTATTGCACAAGTGAAAAAGGGTGTGAGCTGATATATACCTACATATATAGGGCTTTTATATATATCTATCTACATATAGGGCTTTTATCAGTCACACAGCAAAGCACTTCTGTCAATGAAAACACTGATCCCTCTTGAATGCCTTTCTCCTTCTAGCCCCTCTCTCTCCACAGCAGAGGGGAGCTCTAAGACATCATTCCACCACTTCCAGCAACGGAAGAGCTTTTGAAGACAGAACCATTGACATCATTGAACCAGGCCTCACAGCTAGTCTCTGGAAAAAAGAAAACCACATTCTTACTCTGTAAACTCGACAACATTTATTTCTAAGAATAAAGCACACCCATTGTGAGTGAGAGAAAGAAAGGAGTTGCTTTTCACTGTCAAAACCCTTGAAAGGAAAACACAGCTGCACCTGCAAGTTTTTCTTTACTGAAGCACAAGTATTGCCCTACACTTTCTTAAGGAGTGCCTAGAAGCCAGAGGTGCAAAATAAGCTGAATTCTTGCACCTTTGTGCATGAGGAAGAAGGAAGAACAATGCTGTCATTATTCATTCCTAGTAACTTTTTTTTTTTTTTTACTTTTAAGGACAAAAGATGTAAAGAATCCTGAGTGCTGTTGCTATCCCAGCACCTTTTGGTTTCAGTCAGGTAAAAAACCAAGGAAACAGAAAAGGATCCTGACTAAAATGAGTTGTTTAGAAATTATTACAATAAATACTCTCTCTGCAAGAGAGTAAGAGGTGAGTACAATACAGGCATGTCCCTCTATAGCTTATGCTATAGCCAAACTCCCTCCAGCATGAAGCCAGATCATGTACTTTGCCTAAAAGCTTCTTGGCAAACCATCTAAAGTTGATTTAGATTCCTGTAGTCTCTGCAGGAGACTCAGACACAAAGGTATAATGATGTGAAGGGTTTAAAACTCTCCCTAGAGAAGAGAATGACTTTAAAAAGGCAATCCAGACAAAAGAAGAAGAAAAAAATCACATCAGATGTGGTAAGCATTCATGTCAAAACATCTGAGTCTCCATGTTGAAGAAGCAGGTAAATTTGGAAAATATTACTATATTCAGAAACTACTTCTGCACAATCTAGGCTGTAATGAAATTCTTTCCTGTCAGAATCCTTAAGGAAAGAAACAACACAGCTACCACCTGCTCTCCTGAAATGCATGAGGACCTTGCAAGTCTGAGCTCTCCTACACCAGCAAAGTTTAGCCAAGCCCAATGCATGTCATGTGTTCTAGATCAGCATATACAAACACAGCTGACAGGATGCATTTGAAGTCTGGATAGCATGAAGTTTACACCTGCACTTGAGCCTGCTTAAAACTCTTGGCTGCAGCTGCTTTATAGAATGTTGCATTTCAAAGGCAGCCAGAATTTTAAGAAAAGGTTAGGCTCACTTGTCCTCCCCATGGGTGGTCCTCTTCCTCTTCAGGCTGACACAGAGAGCTAACATTCAGTAGATTGTGTGATTTTGTTCTCCCATCTCTCCCCCTCCCTGAATGTTTTTCTTTTTTCCACCTCCTCCTCCTCCTCCTTTTCCCTCCATTCTCTCCTGCCCCAAAATCAGCTGTATCCGGCTATAAACATTCTTACAAACAGTGTACATTGCTCAGTGTATATTGTAAGCTCTCTGTGTTCCTACTGGCTGCTATTCCAAATGCAAGCCAAATAGCTTAATTTAAGAATTACAACATCTGCATTTGTATACTGAAGCACTTTCTAAAAAGATAAAGCAGGAGGCCAAATTCTGAGCTCACTGATGCCACTGAATAATTTCACAGATGCTAAAAAGGCTTAGCACAAACTTTCCTCCAGTATCACAAAGATCAGGACTTCACCATTTGCTTTAGTTATGTGCTGATATTTTCTTCAAACAGATGATGAGAAAAGGAAAATAATTGGTGCTGGCATTCCAAGTATTTGATCCCTGTGGATGCTCAAGAGTGAATTCGATCTTTAGTGTGTCTTAATTTCTGTGAAAAACTGCATTTTGTTATTTCTCCATCCTTAAATCTACATCTTTAATAGATAGGAAATTGCATGAATATCTCCCTACACTGGCCTTTTCAATTTACAAGAATAGTATTTACAATTCAAAAGAATAGCAGGAAATGTCTAATAGACTTAGCACTTGGTCTCTAGGAAACGAGAAATACCATGCTAATCACTGAAGGCTGCACCTTAACTATATCAAAGTGATTAAGCAAGCATGAGAAAGTGTACTTTTCTGTGGGCAGCAGTACTCTGAACAGACAAACTATAGATATTAATAGAAAAATGTATCTGATATATTTGATCTAATTAGTTTTAAGCATATGGGCAAATCATATTCTTCTGTTGCAGTCATAAAAAGGATCAGTCAGCTCCACTTGTACAAAAATTTTTAGAACTGTCCTAGACATCTTGAAGATGTTTATGATTTATTTTTTTGAGGAAAGGTTCTCCATATCAAATAGATACTTTACAGGTAAAATAAAATTTTGTAAAAAATTTAAAAGTTATTATTTCAGTACCACAAAAGCTAGTAACATTAACATTGTGAATTGTAAGCATTCAGAAAAATTGCACTTCACCTTTGTTCATTTGTTTTTTACAAAGCAGTAACCTTGATTTGCAGGATGAAGATTCTGAAAATTATTTCAGAAATCCTAAAGCAAACTAAGATTTTTTTTTAACTATCTTAATAAAAAATGCATAAATTTAAAAGTAATTTAGCAGAGAATGTTAAACTTCAGCCCCGAGAAATCCAAGAAAAAAGTAAAACCCTGATCAGATGCTGTCATTTTCATGCACTTCTCCCAATACTAACCCATATTTGAACAATTTAGTACTGGAAAATATCCTTTGGACTCTAATTTTCTTCTGCTTGCTCTTAGTGGCACATACATGACAGCATTAGCCTTCCCTAGATGTAATGAGTTAGTATAAACAGAAAATATAATCCTCAGTCTGAAGGAGAAATGAAAACCCTCTTCATTTACTTGTTTTGGAAAAAAGGCAATGAAATAGTTTTTTACTCAAGACACAAAAAATAACTGAAGAACAGGGACATAGAGAAGACTTACCTAACACAGGCCTGCCAACTTTACAGGGCCAGGCTACATGATCATCAATTTTCCAGGTAAAATTGTAGACAAAATTGGAAATAATGCAAAATTACAGTGGTAGATAACATGTTATAAAAGTAAATTATTTAACACCAAAGATAACAACTACAATCATAGCTCTCTTCTGAAAGTTTTCTAGAAAATAATTCAAATGCATGGACAATGCATTTGATAATCACATTGCAGACACTGATGACACAGGTATGACTAATGTATTTGATGAATCTACAAACTAAAACTACATATTTCCTCCTGCACAGATTCATGGCTTCACGAAGTAAAGTATGTGGCTGAGAGGACTTTCCAATACTTTCACAGAAACCTGCAGATGTTGACATGTTTGCACACCTTCAAGTCTCTAACAGTGAAACACAGACCACGTTGTTTCCTTCACCAGTCCCTGTGTGACACTGTTGGAAGTTTCAAGATTCTTCATTGACTTCTTTTAATGTACACTGACTATGCAGAGAAGACAAGCTAATGCAATTTGCAGTCTCAAGCAAGGTTCCCTGCATAAGAATGGCAGTTCTGCCCTTCAGAAACCATTTCACCTTGCTCTGGTTGCAAGTCATTGCTAAGAACAGTGTAATGATTTCTAACAACTTATTTCTTCGGCACACGCACAAAAGATTTTAAGCATTTTTACTGGCTAATTTTTTGTTTGGCTTTGGCATCACCAAATCAACCTCCTTCCTTCATGATAAGCCTCTATGACTCACCAGTATTTCTAATATTAGCAACATCTAGGAGCAGCAAAGATGGAATTGACTTTCCGTAGAGTATAGGACTGATAGAGGCTACAGAGTAGCCAAATAAGTGGAACAACTGTCTAGCACACAAGTTCAGATCACAAGTCATCTCCCATCTCTTCAGGGTGACAAAGTGGCAGGTGTCGTAAGGGAAGAGATTAAGACACACTGCGGGATAGACATGGTCCCTTATCATAGTAACTAATTTCTAAACTCAACTTGAATTTAAAATTCATGCTATCTACAGCAACACAGACAGGAAACACAAATTTCTTGGAGTAACTATCCAATTTTCACTTCAACCACAGGAACCTGATGTGACTCAAAGGAGTCAGGATCCATTATAATAAAAAAAAAAGATTTAGAATATTGCACCTCTGGAGATCATTTAGCCCAGCCTCCAATAAAATGTAATTTTTAGCAGTTTTAATGATGTAGGTATTTCTTACACATGGTTTGCCATTTATAAAAGCTTTAAAAATCAAAACATTTAGTTTCCACCATTCTCATAAGCACATGGACTACTTTTAAAGCCAAGTCAGTGGTTTCCAGGTCTTAATGGGTTTATTTTTTAAAAGTCTCTTCATGGGTACAGTACATGAATAAATAGTCCTAATTCCTAGCTGCACTGTAAGGTACATACTCTTGGAGTGCTTATTCTATTAGTAAATGTGATTCAAGTTCGCACGAAGAAAATTCTTCCTAATTAATGCATGTTAGTGCAACTATGCAAACATATTTACATATTAGGGTAATTATAGATGCCAAAGGCTTCTTAAATAAAGCAGTAAGTCCTGAGCTGGTTATCTGCTTCATTCCTAGATGACTCAAAAAAAGAATGGAACAGAGTCAGTCACCAAACCTTACCTTCAAAAAATAACACATTACAGCATTACTAGACTTTGTATAATCCTGCTAGCTATAAAGTATCCCATTGCTTCTGGAAAGAAATTCAACTCACACTAGACCATAAATGCAATAACCTTCTAAATCACGGTATTTATCATTTTGACTCTGGCTAGAAAATCATATTTAACCCATGGTCTTGTGATTATCATTACAAAGAGAGAGGTCTGAGCAATAACTTGTAACAAAAACCTGATATTTCTGTTTCTTTTATCTTGATTATAGTTTGCGAAGAGAGTTTGAAGCTAATACAACTTGAGGAAAAATACATTAGATTTCTTTATAAGACAGAAGTCCCAAGAAACACTACTATTCTATTCTTATACATCATTTTTCACCAAGGGATCTCAAAATACTTTAAAGAAAAGGAAGGAAATGTCATTAAGCCATTTTACAGGTAGATAAATTTTAGAGATTTCAGTTTTTCTCTGCCTATTTCACATCCTCCTATGCAAGGAGAAACAATGGACACTATATTTAGAGGCAGCTTCCAAACTGTGGTCTGTGAGAATTCAGTAATTCACACAACCATATTCAAGAGTGCTTTTAGGGAGCTCTTTAAAAAGTGTGCATTGATTCTGAAGTTCTGAAATTGGACAGCTGTTAACTGGGCCCAAAATCTTGCAAGGCAGTGGTGATGTATACATGTTCCCATGTGTTGTGCAGTGCCAAGATACAGAAAATGAGATCCCGATACCAATACAATAATATTTAGGGCCTACACATTACGAATTGTTACCCAATTTAGAATGAAGCTAATATGAAATTTTTCTCTCTGTAGAAGTACTTCTTATCTCAAAGTGTTCTTCCTTTTACAAATTAACAGCAAAATTCAAAGTAATAAAAATTCACGAAAATAAGTATTCCAATTGAATTGAATACTTTTGTTCTACTTTAACTGAAATTTTGATTAAAATTTGGTGTGAATTGAAAATGGGAGCTTTTAGATGGAAGTTTTAAAGGAAGAATTCTCTCATTCATTGTTGTTCTGTTTTTAATAAGAAATTTATAATTTATTTGCAGAGGGAAATAAAACTAATAAATCTGGATTTTTGCATTGGATGGGACGAAGATAAATTTTCTTAGTACATGTCTTTAGAACTCCCTGATAAAGGAATGCTGAGTATTTCAATTTTCTGATGATGCACTCTCAGTACTCAGATCCCAAGAATGGTCTGGGTTTTCATGTTCACAAGAGCTAGTCCCAGAACCTAGTATGCCTTATGAGGCATCTCAGGTCATATGAAGATCTGTAGATTTAGCAATAATTTCAGTAACAAATATGAAGAAATATTTATACAAACCCAAACTTAATTCAGGTTCCCAAACTAGCTTAGAATAGAAGATTAACTTCAGAGAATGAAAAAGGAAAAAAAAATAGTATCTTCAACTAGTGGTCTTTTTGCCTCACCTCCATCCGTTCATTTTTCAAGCTACATAGCAACAGCAAATTATATCAACTTCAGATTCTGGCCATTCTGTTGTCATTAGTAATGAAAACAAGTGACTGATAGTTATGTCAATGTTTGTGTAACAAGCTTTGTAATGAAAAGCTCAGTGCTCTGTCAAGGGAAATCTTTGCACACCCAACCATCTCCTGAACACTTCCTGGCAGTAACTGAGCAGATTACCACCAAAAGTTCGAGGTCACCTCAGGAAACAAAGTGGAATTAAAAGTTTCCACATTAAAATTTGCAAAGCATTAACTGGTCAGACAAATGGATTTCATAGCTATTTCAAAAGTCTGCAATACACATCTTCCCAATGAAAGATCATCAAAGTAAACCTAAATGCTCCTGGCAGCAGTTCTGCACTGTGTAAAGTCTGAAGTAATGAAACCTGTCATTCCTCATCATTAGGCCAGTTAAAGTTTTAGTTATGCAGCTTTATTGTTGATACAAATACTGGCTAACAAACATGGAAACTCTAGCTTATGAAATTTTCTCCTCAATTGCAAACTTCCAAATATTTCAGGAAAAATATAAGAACAGATAAATTTGATTTATTATGAAATATAGCCCTTTTAAATTAATCTGAAGAGTTACAAGAGAGATAAGCATATTCACCTACACAATTTGTAACAAAAAAAACTAGCTGCAGTGTTAGATCCCTAGCTACAACTGAAAAAAAAAGTGCAAAAAACATATAAAGAAAAGAAGTAATCATGGAAGTACTAGCCAGTTTTCTGTTTATCAACGTCAATTTTAAATGTTAATACTTTTATTCAAAGGCTGTCTACAGAGACAGTTCCAGGGCCAGAAGAAAGACAATTTTGCTTTGTGCAAATCTTTGCTATAATCTTTTCAGGATGAAAAGATCTTCAGGGGTCCTCTCAGCCCTGAAACACAACCTGCCTAAGAATTCAAAAGAGAAAATGAAGAACAGAAAAAAATTCCTTTTCTGCCACTCTGAGAGATGCTTTGGGCCATTGAGATGATATAGAACTCCTAAAATTAGGGTTAATTCCATAACTAAACTCTCCATTTTAAAACTAAAATTTGACTGCTTTAGCAAAGAGAATTCTTTCTATAATGAGCACATAGAATGTGACTACTTATTTTTACCCTAGTATATAATGCATAGGCATAAAAATTAAAACAGAGTTCAACCATTTGATCCACTATGATTTGTATTATTCTGTATAGAAGTGATCCTCAACACATCTAAAACGAGGAAAGGACGTGGCTAATATGAATAGCAAAAAGTAAGCCACAACCACTTACTTCCTGTAAATCCTACCAAACACCAACCCCAATGCCAACAAATATCTTAGTCATGGAAGTCTTTAAACATACTTTTCAGTGATTAAAAAAAGGAAGTATTTTACCCATACACTCATGGTCTCCAGCATTCTACTGCTGCAGAGTTTGCTACTTTGTGTTGATGAAGTGTTTTTCAGAGCTCAGCTTATAAGTCATACCGAGATAAGGAGCTTGCAGGAGGTAAATCCAGAGAAAATCTAGGTCCTACTAACCTATTTTACTTGATTGCAAAAACAAATAAACAAGAATATCTGAGGAGGGGTGGTGGTTGTGTTAATATGTAAATAATCTACATACCTAACGACCTCAAATCCATATGATTTTATATGTAGTTTCTCATTCAATGGAATGAGGCTGAATTTTAAAAAGAGGGAGATTTAAGTATTTAATTGCCCAAAGATCCGAAACAAATCCCAACAGTAATGATGCCCAAACTGCATTTCGCATGCAGTAACTTGACCTGCAACTGAAGAGTGCTCAATCATGACTCCTATCATAAAATATATTTGCCTGCACCAGTTTTTAAAAGAATGGCTAGAATTTGGTTTTACAGGGAAGATGACTAATTATGAATGTCTTATGGTTAAAAAACAGTAACCATTTACTTTTTAACCAGAAGACATCCATTATTTCAAATATGCACACTGTCGCTACAGACTCCTATTTGCATATATAGTAAGTGGCAAACAACATCCTAAGTCTATTCCACACAGATTTATCAACCAGAAATTAGTTTCTGAAAAATAATGCAAACTTGGCTGTCATAGGAGAACATTGCCAGTAGAAAGCTTAGGATATTATTTTCCAAATTGTTTGTTGTACAACATGGGTTTTGTATTTTTTATCTGGTTTTCATGGTACCACTATGAAGAAAACATAAATAGATTAAATATATTTCAAAGAGGAAGAAATACATGGAAGATTCAGGTCTAGAGGGACAGAGCTGACCCTGAGGCACAATTCTTTTCTCCCATTTTGGAATGCTAAGACCTTAAAACCATGGGGGAAAAAAAAAAGGATGGGGGAAGCTGGGACCTTATTTCATATTACCTAAGCAATTGGGTCAAAGATTACAGAAGAACAAGACAACTTTTGTTTTTAGCTTTTATAAGAAAAGCCAAAGCAGTCTTGGTTGCAAGAATTTGCAACACTAATTCACATCTTTCTCATGTCTGGAATAATGTAAGGGCTGCCTAAATTGAACAGAACAATTAAATTAATACATTACCCTTTGTATGCAAAAATTTCAGCAGCTTTAAAATTGTTTGTAACCACAATTATTTCATTAAACAATCTTTAAGGGATAACTAAGTATCTGCTCGATTACATTAGCAGTGAGTAGTAATTTCTCTTATTTATCTCAAAAAAGCTTCACGTTTTTCCCATAGTTTAATCAATATTGTATTTCTCATTACTTATTTCTTACTGTGAGCGTTCATTTTTTCAACAGGCATATCTAACTCCATGAGACATCTTTTGCCAATTTATGGGCAAAACTAAATATGTTTAGTTAAAAAAAAAATCTTTTTGACACTGCCAGATTTTTTTGTAGCAGGGCAAGTATTCATCAGTATTATTTTCTTATTTGTATTCTTGTTTGTAAAAAAAAAAACCCCAACAACACAGGATATACCAAAGATGAAAAAAGCCTTACTTTATTTCAGATCTTGTACAACTTTGTATATTTTGAGATATGATGCATGTCCATTATTTGGCAAGCCAGCGCAACTTTAATTTAGTAGCCTCAAAGCTGTTTGGTAATCTCTGACAAACAAGGAACGGGCTGCTGTAAGACATGGATAGAACTTATATGTCTTACCTACAAAAACAGGTATGCACTGCCGTGTTGCTAACACAACACCGATTATATTCTCACATATACTGGCAGAAAAGCAGGTCTTATGTGACCGTTTTTGTGATTTTCTGTTCCCTTTTGCTAGAAAGCAGCTCTAGTACTATTATTCTGCTAACTGCATCTCCCATTGCTCGCCTACTTTCTACCAGCACTGGTAGTTGTCTCCTCTCTGCAAGCAGATCAGATTTCCATGTTTTTCCTACAAAACCTGAACCATACATTTCTTAAGCTCTGCAGTTCTTTTAACAGTTTAGGAAGTCATTTGGCTAGGGACCATTGTCTTATAAGGATCATAAGTCTATGTACCTTTTTTTTCAGTTAGGTTTTCAGGAACACTCATAAAGGACACCATAGAACAGGTTCCACAGAGGGGAAATGTATATAAATATAAAAATCTAAGGCAGGAATGGGGAAGAGAGATAGTACACCTTGAAGCCACCCTTGGCTTTCCTGCTCAATAAGTGGAGGCAGCTGTTTAGGCAGAGACCAACATAACTGAGCTGCTAAGTCCTGGTCACTGAAAATTTGTTTGTGCGTGTATGCCGGTCTGCCTCAGCTGTCATGGAGCTCTTTTTAAACAAACTAATGAACCATTAAAACTTCCATTGAGGTAAATAATTATCAGCCTTCTTTCACAGATGAGTAAATAAAGACAGTTAATAAATAGCTGCTCTGAAACCACAGAGAAAAATCAGTAGTTCCAGAAACAGAGTTGCTATGTCTATATATTCCCTTTAAAGAGTTTCTATCCCACTTTACTTTTTGGTTCAGATTACAGATTAGCCTGTTACTTCTTGCAGCTGCATTTTTAGCTCAGTTTCACAGAAAAACCTCACAGGGGACAGAATGATAGAATTTTATATATATATATATTAGAGTATTATACAGCACAGAAATCCCAGACCTGGATCCAGAAGAACTACCAGGACAAGTCCATAAGCGTGAAGTAATCTATTAGTAGAGCAGAAGGAAGACTCAAAAGGAATTGTTGCTGCAGAGGTCAGTTTTTAGACCACGACAGCATCATTCATCTCATTTGAAACACAAGAATTTTACCAGCACTGCCTGATACAGGCAATAAGTAGCTTCATTAACAGCTTAACATCTAGCTTTATAATGAAGTTCCACCCCAAATTATTTACACTGCAATAGTACATTGCCTTAGACCACCTTTCATGCCACCTAATCACATCCACATGTATTAGAGGCTCAACACAGGCTTCAGAGGAACTGCTGATTAACCTTTCTGAAAAGGCAGGCATGGTGAGAAGCACAGAAGAGATGCTAAGCAAGCTGCTGTAACAGCAGCCTGGGTTTACACCCTGGACTACTGTGGAGGAACTGAAAACAGCACTGCTGCTGTAGAGATAAACCAGAAAGGTTTGTACTACAGGTTAAGGAAGAGCAGCACAAAAGAAGGCAGGGTATAAGTGATGCTTTTGAAAAACAGCAACTTTATATTTCAGAAAGAACAACTCTCAACAGCAAGTTATGGTCAAGAAGAAAGTAAAAATTATTTGATTACTTAAATAATTTATCAGTAAAATATGACCAGACAAAAAGGCTTGATGGAACCACAAGATGTTGCTTGATAACAACAGTTACACAATATCATATCTGGCATGTAGGAATGGAAATGGAAGTACATGATATTTAAAAATAAAAACTAGGTCACACTTCAGGGCAGTTCACTTAAGAAAGAAAAGCAAACTTTTCCTCCTGTGAAAGAGAATAAAATTGAACTTATTTCCATTCTTACTTCATGTGTGTAATGCAGAATTCAGAAAAATTATAGTCATACTTACTTCCCACATTCCATATCCCTCCCATAATGAAAATTCAAAATGAAAAAGAGGGAAAAATTGGAAAATATTAATGTATATTTGGAGGTTGTTGTACCACCTTTTCAAAGCACTGATTCACTGAACTGAGTTTAGGTGTTTGATCACAGAGTTTGCCATATAGGACTATCAGGGGCAGGTAGGGAAAAGAAATTGTAGGGAGGCATATCAGAATGACTGAAGCAAAAGCTACAAATCTCAAAAGCCTACTTATATGCAGAAATGAAACATTCACAGAAATCAGCCATATAGCTACTCTTTGAAAGATTATCTCAATTTAGGGACATAATATATTATTATGCTATGCCTATAGGCAATATTGCTCTGTGAATTAAAATACATTGCATTTCATATTGCACTTCATCTGTCTATGGTTTTTGTTTGTGCTTTTATTATATTGCTCACCCTAACACATTCCAAGGTCTTGGAAAGATTTTTAGTAGACAACCACTAAAATATCTGGTAACTTGGTAACATTAATATACCCATAAAAAAAAAAAAAAGCTTAGTATATCTTTTACTATAAAAATAAAAACAACACATACACATTTTAGAAACAACTCTTTCAGATGACAGTTTAAAGAGTTTGCCAGACGCAGTTAAGGAGCACAGATAAATTAACATGGAAATGACTGTATATGGCACAGTATGTTTTCTGTTTAGTGGATTAACAGACAACTTTAGCCTATTAGTGTTCTCTGTGCTATATACACATCAAATCAGCACTAAAAATACAACTTCTGTAATTTTAACTTCAGCTTCCAGATAAACAAGACTGCTTTAACATGACAGCTAGAAGCATTCATGAGAAAATAACTCTTTTCAGCAGTCATGTAACAGAAGCCATATGCAGAGACACACACCAGCAGCAGATAAAAATCTTACTGTACTGAACTCAGTCTCCCCAAGATACAATTTTGCTCACTTTTCCAACACATCAGAACTGCTATTCATGTTTCTCACATGGTAAAATCATGCATATATGGCATGTGACTTCGTTTGATCTCAAGTATAGTCTCAAAGAAGAGCATTGAGGAAACTCTGGTGGGGTGTGCACACTTGCTAGGAAAAAACTTTTACTGAAGGACTTACAGGAAGTGAAGTTTGAAAACACCTCTCCCCATGGCAAATATGTAAAGTGCATTAAAACTAAATGATAAAATTTATCAACCTCTGTGGTTTGTCACATTGCTGTCCACAGTCCTCCTTTTGTCACTGAGTTGCTGTTTTACTGCTAGTTTTTACAGATCGTTACACTGAATTTAACATTTGGAAGACCTAAAGCTTTGTAGTATTAAACTGTAGTAGTATTTTGTAGTATTGAAGCCTTTTGAAGTATTAAAGGTATTCTGCTAAACATTTCATTGAGACAGCTCCAAAGAAGGGAGAATGCCAGATAAAGAAGTCAGCTCTTGGCAGAATTCAACTCCTGTAAGTCTTCAAAGAAAGGGCAGTCTCTGAAGACAATGGATTGGGCAAGTAGTTTTTAGCATGCCATTAAACCAAAAAAAGTCCAGATCAAAAGTGCAAGCAGATTGAGCTGTCTCTCTGAAAACAATACTTTGCATGCCATAGTGTTTCTTCAATATAATTTTGACTTGGCTAGAACATTACTTTGGGTTTTCTTAAGCAGACCTTCTTTGAAAGGTGGGAATTTCTAAAGCACAGATTTCAGTTGTGAGTCATTACTATTGTTTCCTTTAAATTTTCTCACCAGCTCATCCTGCATCACTTCCCTTGTTCTCATGAATGAAGAACAGTAATGGAAACAAACCCATTGGTAAGAAAGACTGAGAAAACTATTGTGATAGATTTTCAAACGTCCTAACAGCAAAAAGTTAACATTTAATTCTAGTTGCTGACTTTTAGGGTTGTGGGTAGAAAGAAATTTGTTTCCTCATTTTAAATGAACTTATTGCAACTTTGGAGCCATGAAACTCCTGAAGAGCAAATAAAATGCATCCATCTTGTGCAACTTTGTTTTATGATCCATTACAGTAAAAAGGAAAGGGGATGTGATCTTAATCTTAAAATAATATGCCATTTGTGTAAAGGCAATGCATCATCAAAGCTTCATTTCCCCATGGCATTTCTGTATTTCAGCACAAGGGGGAAAAAAAAAAAAGTACTTACATACCATGAAATGTTACCTTCTTTCAAGATTAATGGGCAGTAGTCTGTATGTACATTAAGAGGTCACTTGACCCCATCTGTTGTGCAATTGCCAAGCATGCTGGGATAAGCAAAGGAGCCTGAAAAGCTTTGTTTCCCCTATATAAGTCATTGCATGTTAGCTTTGTGTTGTGGGCCCTTCGTGTGTTATGGCCTTGGAACTCCCTTTAAAACCAGTGGAATTTCTGAGAATGACATGAGTGTGGTACTGTCACATCAGGTTCTGCCAAGTGCTGCTTTCCTGCAACAAATTCCCCCAGTTTTTTGGTCTCCCTTAATATTAGGACTGAGAGTTAAAAACCAAAAAACTCCCACCAAACAGACAGGAAAAAACCATGAAAATAATGGGAATAATCTAGTTCCACCAAAAATGTGCAACTTTTAACAAGTTGTAGCCTAGACTTAGTTACTTAGCTACCTAGCAGGACAGCAGATGCCAAGAACTTTCCAGATGCTCTTTTTATGAAGGAGCACTATGACACAAACTCTGACTAAACAGATAGCCAGTGCAATTTCTGTTTCACCGTGACTACTGATGGTCTTCAAACAATTAACCACAAATATTAACACACCTCTCCTTTCAAAATTATAAAAGTATATGGGTTTTGTGATATTATTATCCACCTTCTCATTTGCTACACTTTCATGCATGAAAACGGCCTCAAAAACTGCTTTCTCTCGATACTAAAAACTTGCTTGTACAGTTCCCTGTTCCATGTGTAACATTGCCATCTAGTGACACACTATAAAGGTGTTCTGCTGATAAATTATTCTCTATCAGTTTTCCCTAACAAAATCTCACTCAGTGTATTAGCTTAGTGTTAATAAAAGATTATTCAAATCATTAATGTAGTTTAATAGGAAAGGAAATTTTATTATTTGATTGATTTTAGAATATTTCTCACTGTGTGTTTGCATTTCCATGGTTAGCTCTTCAGCAGTCCGGTTGGTACCTTTTAATATTGTTAATGGAAAAGACCTTTATATTAGTAGGAAGTAGACGTCAGTATTTTCTCTTTCAGAAAGAGATCACAGGACTATTTGCACAGTTGCAGACCTTGCTGTTAGTGCTTTGAATAATCACATGCATTTTTACTGGTTTTATCACTTAAAATTGAACCTTCTCCTGGTGCATGTCTTACATGCCATAAATACCAGGTACTTGCAAAACAATAAACATAAGAACGGAGAGCCTAAATTAAACCAGATTTAAGCCAAAAATGAATGGGCTTGTGCTGAAGATCAGAAACACACACACTGTGGGGTCCCAGCCTTCTCTCAAGTAGAAGTTTGTCCCAGAAGGCCAGGTGAACCAGAGTGCCAGAGCCTCACCTCACTGTGACTCTGCAAATCTCCTGGAACAGGCACAAGATCCAGCACCATCTTGCTAACAACAACCTTGGCAGGGTCCCTCCCTTCAGCTTTACAAGCCCTGTGCTGTGCACCCCAGCACTGCACTGTCCCTGGCCACTCTCCTGACAGGTTTTATATCCAAAAGAGAAGTGAGAAAGAGGACATTTCCAGAGAGCCTGTCATATTTACACAAAGAATTGGTTGACAGGGTTAAGTTTACCTGCCTGTTAGTGTATCATACCAAACAATCTCTGAAATTGCTCCAAGCAATTGCTTCAAACAATCTTTGAAATGTTGCTACTCTCCGGAAGTTATTTTGCACACATGTCAGTAAGTTAGGATGCCCTGAGTTGTTTTTAGGCTTTGGACCTAACCGCTGATAGCGACTATTTCATTGCACTTCTTTCAGTTCAGAACTGAACAAACGAGGTTCAAATGAGAGGAATAGAAACCTAGCCACTGGCAAGAAAGTAATGCTGACCAGCACAAGCTGCTGAGTCTAGAGATGAGCAGACACTAACTGATTGTCTCTGCCTGAATAAAGGAGCAGTTACATGCTATTCATTCACAGAAAACTCGGATCAGTAAGCTCTTCAAAGTTACTTGGCACCAACACTTAGATCAGGGCATTAAAGGTGGCAGAATTGTGTGAGATTTTCTTCCAAGTCCCTTACTTTTACTCTGAGTCATCCTCTTTCACATCTTGCATGGGCACATTCAACCTGTGTCATTTTCAAAGTGGATTATGAACACTGTTGATTCCTATTTATAGCAGATCTAGTCTGTGTCTTTCCATTTTGTTTTTGATCAAAAATACTTTCCCAGTGCTTGTGCATGAGGGAAAACCCCACAACATTCTGAAACAGGTACAAACACCAAAAGCCTTATAAATGTAGTTCTCCTTCTTTCTTTAACATATATACAGAATAGAATGTTTTCTTACGGCACTTATTTTGGTCCTTTTTATTTGCAGTGGCTAAAGTTGGTAGGGAGAGGATAAAAATGGTTGGTTGTTTCTAATACAGTGGGAACTGCAAAGGCAGCAATTCTCATTTCATGCTCAGTGCTTTCTGTTGTGTTTAACCACGGCTGCTTGGAGATTCCCATTGCTGCCGCACTAGCAACTGACTTGTATCTTGTCTCCTTGGGAAGCAGCTGTTCCCACTTAGCAGGGATAGCTGCTCAGAACACAGACATTTACCCTAAAGGATGGGGTCAATGCGGTTATCTGTACAGAAACACCACCTCACTTCAAAGGACAGCTATTCCTGCTCCACTGCCCAAATATTTACGAAAAATATTTTTATTTTGTTTCCTACGGGAAACATTTATGTGCAGTTAATAAAAGCACTAAAAATTGCCTTAAATATATTCATTGCAACAGTGTAGCTTCAGAAAGAAGATGATGTTGTCCAGTCTTGTAATTCCCTACAGCAATCTGTACCCATACTATAAAAGTTTGAAAAATTTGACTTATATTTGCAATGAATTAAGTTTCAAAGTGCTTGTGAGACAACCAACCATCACTTCCTATATGTTTTAAAACTCTGCATGGTTATTCTCTCATCTGCATCTTCTTGTTTGTTCCATGAAAAATCTGCAGAGGAGCCAAGAATAACAACCCAGAGTCCTGAGTCTGTAACGGACTGTAAAGATTTTTTCATTTGCAACAGATGACAGGCCAAGTCCTAGGGATAAACTAAACAGCAGTATCTTAAATGTCACCAGACACTTACTGTCTAGAGAAGACAACTGCAAGGATGTCACCTGTATATACATGTACGTAATCGACTCTTTTTTTTGTAACCATATTATGTATGGCATTCATAAATGTCAAATATTTTTTAAAAATTATGTCACATTAAGATTAAACCCACCACCGTCTAAATCCAAACACTCTGAAAAGTCCTTTAAATTAAAATCTCTCAAGTCTAACAGGTAAAAAGCTGCAAAATAGCATTATATACCTAAATTTAAAATCCAAATCTTAAATATGCTACAGCGAAAATGGACACTTTTCAAGCTCTGTTGTTTTGTAAAGTGAATGCCTGACATCTGCTGGTAAACTTAAGAACTGTAGATCGCTAAATTAAACTATGTTTGGCTTTTAGACTAAGGAGGATTCTTTATGTAATTTATTGAAATAAAATATTAAAATTATTACAGTCATGACATCATGAGGTTTCAAAACTGAACTGCATCAATATTGCTTTTCCTTGTTAGATTCAAGATAGTGTCTTAGAATTTCCTACAAAATTTACCTGCAGGAATCATCAAATCCAGTCCTCAAAACCCCCATTTTCCCCACATAATTTTTGTTTACATTATTTTTACTAAATTAGCAGGAGCAATATTAGTCCTATTGCACTGCCATTTTGGTTAGATTGAACATTTTTCAGACAGCTATTTCTACACTATTCTGTAATAATTTAGTCATACTACCAAAAAAATATAATTGCTGGCTGAAACAACAGAAATGCCCATTAAAATACTGACTTACAAAAGTCCAGTCTTTAACAAAGGCTACAAAACATATTTTTATTTAAGACTTCTTAAGACCCAGGAAAGACATGGGAGAAAATAAAGGCTATTTCTCTAGAAAAAGCAGCAGAGGGCACTGCCCCAAAATTGATCAAATGAAGACTTACAGTTCTTCACCCTCTCATGCGTTGCATAGTTCTTTTTCTCAAATCTGAGGAATTTTTAGTATGAATAATTAGGACTCCATTTACAATATCCAAGCACCTGTGGTTTTTATGATATACATTTGTAACCTGATGTCTTGCTAAAACAAAACTCAGAAATTAACTTTGTGCATGAAAGAGTCAGCATATCAGAATTAAAATTATCCTGCTGGATCACAAGTAGAAAATAGGAAGGAAAGACTATACCCAGGAAAATAGGAAGCTAGAATATTTTATGAATTCTTTAATATGGAGATGGTAAAAAAAAATAAAAAGCTTTTTCTGACAAAATTTAGAAGGAGAAAATACTTCCAGCATTAACAACAGATGGTTGCTGAAAGCCTATATGGATATCTAAGAGCAGAACTCCTTCTTCAGCCACTGAAACTGATCCTTCATTCCAAACAAAAAAAAAAAATTGTTTGACTAGATTTTCTCTTGTAAAGTAAAAATTAATCCGTTCATCTATTTCTGGTTTTTCATTTTCCCTCTCTACCAACAAAAACAATCAAGTATAATTAAAACCTGGTAGAGTATCTCTTGAATCCCTATAATATGCATTTCTGGAGTAGAGCAACATATAAACTATACTTTGCTTCAATACCACCAAGAAGAGAGCATAAAAGAATTACCATTAATTTAATGGCAAATGTATATCAGTTTTCTGAACACAAAACAGCTGCAATTCTCTTTGACAGGACATAAAGAATAAATACAAAAAAAGAGAGCTAAAAAAAGACAAAAATTAATTAAAATAAGAGCCATCAAAAAACTTCACTTTGGATCCAGGAAAACAACTAATTTACACCGCCTATAGCTCCTCAGGGGAAAGTGTTAAATTGGTGTTGCACCCTGTAGAATTGGCCAGACAAGTCTCAGTGTTGGATGCTGCTTCCTCTGAAATTTAAGCAGCACTGAAATAAAAATTGTTGAAGTTCCCTGGTACTGACCAGTTCTTGAAGGATTACACTGAACTGTAGACACACACACATAGAATATACATTTATTGGATCTCCCTGAAAGGATAACAATTTGTTAAGTAAAGTACAAATGGAAGTTCTCCATTATTTGTTTGAATACTAAAAAAAAGGGATTTCATTGTAGTGGGAAATTTCTCATCCTGGAATCAGGAGAGCATTAAAAAAGAGACACGACAAGTGAACTCGTGACATTACTATTATGCCAAATATCCAGAAAAAAACAACAAACCCAGATGTATCTTATCTGAAGACACCCACTGGCTTTGATGAATATTGATGGGTTCCTACATGGAGTTATCTCACTTTGAGGAGTGGCCTACTGTCCATTCTGATGATTTCAGCTTCTGCTTTTCAAATTTCTGATTAATAACTTATTAAAGTGGGGGACAGGGAAAACAAAACTTTTTTTTTTTTTAATCTTAACATTTGAAAATATTTAAAAACATCAAAATAGTCCTTAAAAAGAAGGTTAGTGTTATTGTTGCAGCACATGCAGTTAGACTGCAGGCACCATTGTCCTTCTCCCTTTCTTACTATACTAATTCTTAATGCAAAAAGTAAATGAACAACTAATATTTCATGAGAGATGGGGACTAGAAGGTCAGGAAAGAAAAAGAAACCCTTGCTCTCCCTTTCTATCAGAACTAGGAGAGAGAAAGAAAGAAAACAGGAAGAAGTTTACCTTTTAGAAAAAAAGTAAAGTAAAAAACCAAACAAATAAAAAAATCAACCAACCAAAAAAACCTCAAAAAACCCCACCAAGCGAAAACCCCAACAAACAACAAAAACCAAAACCCAGAAAGACCTGCAACCACAGACAATCTCATCCCTGTTACTTCCAAATCATAGCTAAGCTAGTTTTATCTTAATCTTCAATTGCTGTGTCACACAAAAAAGAGCTCTGTCTGCCTCTCAGAACTACATCTAATACCACAGCACTCTCTTGGAAAACAAAACCAAACCCTGATAAAACCAGAAACACTGATGCAAGGAAGCAAACTGAATGAATAGCACTGTACCTGTTGAGCATGTTGCAACACAGAAGCAAAACTCCACGTGACATCCAAAAAGGTAGTTCTGCCAAAGGACTGCCCAGTTAAGAGTTCTCAATCATTCCTACTGGCTACCAACTGCTTGTGCAGCCAATTGGAGGGACCTGTGGTGGGCTTGTCACATGCCACACAGGAAATTCTAGTTATCCCAGGGTACTAGTCTGATGATTGTTGCTTGCCAAAAGCACTTCAAGCATGGGTTAAGAATGCCAAGATCTTCCTGGAACTAAATATGTATTTTTCTTGTAAAGCACTTGGAAATCATTGCATTACAACTGCAAAACACATGATGTCTGCTGCTAACAAAGTTAGTAGTATAATACAAACATGTCTTCAAATTACAGAAATGCTTGCTCACTGTTATGGTCTTCTAGTGCTGGAAATATGCATGTTCTCTCTAATCCATTTCTGCCACTTTCATAATTTTAAAATAGAGCCAGCTATTCAGAATTTTCATGAGCACTACTAAGGAGCACAAGTGAAATACAGCTGGGAAGTAGAGGAAAGTTCCAGGTGACTGTATTGCCCATGATTAACCCTGAGTTGTTTTTTTCCACTTTATTTTCTAAATAATTTATTCACAGAGGATTTAGAATTTCACTATTAGACCATTAATGTTTGAAAAAAGCAGTTGTGTCGAAGTTTGGAGTAAACAGGGGGAGGAGTAGTGAGAGGGAGGGAGCAGGGAGAGAAGGGGAAGAGTAGAGGGTGGAGAGAGATGGTAATTCTGGCCACGCAGATGATTGGAGGGATGGCTGAGAGAACTGGGCTGTTCAGCCTGGAGAAGGCTGCGGAGAGACCTGATTGAGGCCCTCAGCACTTGAAGGGGCCTTGCAAGAAAGGTGGGCATTAACATGGTAGCAGGGCTGGTTGACATAGGACAAGGGATAATGGTTTTAAACTGAAGAAGGGTGGATTTATATTGGATATTAGGAAATTTTTTACAATGAGGGGGTGAAACACTGAATCTGTTGCCCCGAAGTGTTAGATACCCCATTTCAGGGAACATTCAAGGTCAGGCTGGATGGGGCTCTGAGCAGCCTGATCTGCTTGGAGGTGTCCCTGCTAATTGCACAGGAGTTGGACTAGATGGCCTTTGAAGGTCCTTTCTAACCCGAACTATTCTATGACCACTCTTATTACTGAATACTCACCTGTTTTCACCTGTGCCTCATCTTCAGCCCATTATCTTCAGTAATGTGCCAATTTGCAACAATGGTCCGAGGGAAGTGGTGGAGAGCACCAGAAAAAGATCCAGTAACCATCGGTCTTGTTCAAGCTAAGTTTTGAATTTTTTTGTTTAATAAAAATATGCCTGATGTAACTACTGCAATATGAGCATTTACCAATATGTGTAGAATAGGACCTTTCAGCCTAAACAATATATGTCTGTTGGCTTGTTTATTTGAATGATCAGTTTAAAATGATTTTTGAAAGTTTTTAAAGTTTTAATTTAAAAAAAAATTCTGAAATAAAGCAGCCAAATTATCTAGAACTTTTCATAAAGTCTGACAAAGTTATTTTGTATGCATTTTCTGATGCAAATTTGGAGTAACATTGCTTCTCCAGTACATAAATTTTCAGCCTAAAAAGCTTTCACTTTGCAAAACTGTTCTGCAAAACCTATAATCTTGAAGTAATTTTCAGAACATTTTCAACAGCTGGAATCCAAAAATAATGCAGGAACTCTAAATTTTGCAAGTCAGCAATATATTAGCTAGCTTTAATTTCATTGTTCAGAAGAAACACATTAAAAGAATAAACAACTACTAGAAGTAATTTACTTCATCTACCATCTTTAATTTTTTGTCTTTGTCTGTTTTCAATATCTGTCATGCCAATGCATAAATAAGACTGCATGTTCAGGGGAGCAGTTCTAAATATAGATTTTTCAAAGCTATTTTGCCCTTCCTGCATAGGGCTCTCAGCATAGTGCTGCATGCTTTTGATGGCAAATGGAACGACAGGCTACTTTAAAAATTTCCATTTTTCAGTCCCTACACAAGAACTCCTGTCTCCAGAACCTCACTAAAAACTACTGTCTGAAATATATCTTCAGTGTTTTCAGTTCAGCCTCTTCCCATAAGTTAATCACTTGCCAGGGAATACTTCATTTGTACACATCACAACATAAACCAGCAATATTTAGTTAGCAACCTCTAAGACAACAGTCAGCTGCAAGCAGTACTTGCACTTCTTTTATGAGATGTGTAAGACAAAAGTAAGTAAATGCCTTTTGGTTCCATAAAAGCACATTCATTTTGTAAATGGTTTCAGAATTGTCACAACAAAATACAGTAGCCATTTTACTTTTTGAAAGGCTTTTTACTATTTTATAGAGATCAAAAGAGGAATTTGCCACCTTAAACCCTGAACCAACACCCTTGTCTCAGTGGCTCATGAGCAAAAATCAAGCTATTACAGCATCAGGTGCTCATTTATGCTGGCCTTTTCCTCAGAATAAAACCAAGTTCTTCTCTTTGAGAACTTGAACTCTGTGAGGGTTTCCTCATCTCTCTAAAATGATTACCTCAAACATAATTTCTCTTCACAGGGAAAGGCTAGTAAAACATCTAACAACACATTTGAAAGCTACAGTTTGAGTGTCTTGAAATTCTGCTACTGTCTGCTGGGAGGAATATACTATTTTGGAGGAAATTAAGTAGCTTTCTCCCTGATGTTTTTTGACAGAAGATCCTTGTCTTTGTAGTTAAAGCTTCTCTTTAATAGGCAGACATTATATTCATTGGAAGAGTACTGCCAAAGGAATGCAGGGAAGTGGTTGAATGCCAAGCCACAAGAAACACTTCAGTAAACAATTCAAGAATATATTTATGAGTAAACACAACCACTTATTTGGTAATTACCAAAACAAATCCACAATTTTGCCCAATTATCTCTAAAAATATTTTGTTTTCTTTTTGGATGACAGTTTTAAGTTCTCTGTAACAGTTTTTAGAGCCATATATATACATTTCATATCAAAGCACAGCAAAATTATTATGTGTTTCAGTGTGCTGATTACGCTACTCTGTGGAAAACAGCACAAGTTCAGAGAACTGAAATTCATGTAAATATGCTGGATACAAATGAAAAATTGTCCTAAAATATTCATGTGAAAATAATTTTTTAGTTTTCACACCTAAAGAAAATTTTGTTTGTAAAGACAACACTTGGGAATTTTTTCAAGAGACCTTTCAGATTGACACACCAACATGAAGAATGTACTAAACAGTTACATAGCGATAATTCGCAAATATTAAAGATCCCTTTTAAAAAGTTAGTTCCCTCAAAATTCATCAGCTCTTAGGTGAACTCAAAGCAAAGGGGGACACTCTGCTCCAATCTTTTGCATCTCTTCTTTTGCAAGGTTCTTAACAATGCAGTTCTCATCATTTGTCCTATTACTCTTTTTCTGATTTACAGTATTAAAATGTGAGTTTTATTTTCCTCTTTTTCCAAGTCCCCAGTACATTCAGAACACCCTGTCTGGCAGTAAATTACCTTGTCATGCTTTGTTTGCAGATACACATGTGCATTCAGGACTGTACAAGGTGATAGTGGTGTGAGCTCCTACTCCTGGACAGACGATGACTAAACACACCAGTCAATCACTATAAACTATATTGTTACTGCTAACAGGCAATGCTGATACCCTGCTCCTTCCATCCTCCCAACTCCCACAAGCATTCACAGCTGGAGCTGAGGGAAGGAACATACAGAGGGGGATGTGCAGCCACACAGAGGCCACTTTTTCAGCAGAGGTGCTGACTGAAACTTGCTACCCTTCCTGGCTGATGCAACTCAGCAAGACTTGCAGGTAGACTCATATTGACACTGAAGTAGGCAAATCTGCCTCAATGACTCTACCTGTCCAAGGGAAATCCTCTATTTTGGAAAGGTTTTCCCAGACTGTTTAAGGCAACATCTATCCCCTTCCTTGCTATAGAAGGGCCCCTCTAATATTAGTTGTCTCAGCCGCTTCTGGAAGAAGTACATTCATTATTCCAGATGAGCAGATCCCAATTAGAGATTCCTTTGTAGACAGCCCTTCCTTACCCTTAAAAGTAAAGCTTTTACTTTTCTTTTTTACTTTTACTTATGCTTATGTCTTATGCTTAAAGTCTTAAGACTTATACTGAATAGATTTCTTTTTATTCGTCCAGTTTGCTGCATTATAAGCAGTTATTAAAATTATTTATAATATAGAACTGGATGTGGGCTACATCAGTGGCACTCAAAACAAGATCTGAGGCTGACTGACAGATAATGAACTAGCAGTTTTCCAAGTAGCTGCTGGCAGTCCTAGAAAGTACCAAGTTTACTCTACTGTAACAGAGCATGGACTTAGAAAAATGCCCTAAAATGGAACAGCCATTTCCTTCAGGCACTCCCAGAAACCAACTCCAGAAGGTGTATTTAAGTTCTACACATATTAAATAGCTATCACAGTACTTAAAAAGCCCAAACACAGGAAGACTACCTTCTGGTTTAAAAATATTTATTTAAAAGAAAAAGAGATCTATACTTAGATGGCCAGGGAAAAAAAGAATCTTCTGGTTTCCCCCCCTCAAAACCATTACTCTGCAATTTACCTTTCCATTAAGTGTCAGCTTCAATGTTTTATTAAAAAAAAACCCAAACCAAAAACCCAAACTTTCATTTCCTTTTTCTATGCTACTAGCCTGAGGAAATTTAAGTTCCTTTCAGTGAAAAGTTGCACGGGATGCAAGAAGAAACTGCAATAAAATGTATTCACAATATACAAGTATAAAAATATTTTGCTTATGATTCAGTACTATAATTTAATAACTTTTTGTTGTTTCATAGGTATCTGGGAAAGGTACAGACACATGTCCTGATCCTGTTACAAGAGGTAGAATGCCAGCATTTGGTACAACATTCCAGGAGAGAGTCAAGGTGATATTTCTGTTTCCCCTGCAAAAGCAATGAAGACTATCAGCACAAATACTCAAACCAATTTAATTAACAGTTACTAGTGTTAAATACATTAGGATACAGATTGTTTTCCTGGCCCAGAAACAATAAGCTTTTTAATTTTATGTACTTTTTTTTTTTTACGTAATTCCTTAGGAGTTGAGTGCATCACAGAACCAATTCTACAGACTGAAAGCAGAAACCCAGAAGCCTGTCACTCATAACAGCAGTGCATCTTCTAGTCTACAGAATATATAGGATAACTTGTATCCCAAAGTTAGCTTCAAACAATCAAATTATAAAGATACAACTGAGATGACAGAGTACGAGACAGAATATAGGTACTCTACCGCACCACTGAACACACATATTAAATGCAAAGCATGCAAGTAAATCAAGATATTCTGAATAACAGTAATAAACCAAATATTTACTTACTTGAGACCATTTCCATCATCAAAGAAAAAGTACTTTGACTTCATGTCTTTTAAGGACAGCCTTGGGTTATCTCCTCTCAACATGATCTTGTCCCAAAGGACCACCTGATTTAGGGCCTAAAAACACAGTTGTAATTAAGTCAGCAAGGAGCCTTACCAGATCACATTCAGACACTGGACATTCATTGCATTATTCATCTAAAACCCCTGAAGTACATACTTGCAACCCATAACTAATTTAACAAAATATTGCTTCACAGAGGGGTAATCTAGTACTACTACACAATGAAGTGTGGCACAGAGCAAATGGAAACAACAAGGAACATCTTAAAACACAAGAAAGCCATTTAGAAAAGTCATGCTTCAGAAGAATGACAAAGCATAATGGGGTTCCCTTCTGAATTGCAAAGGTAAGTCACTTTTAAAGCTGTATTTAGACTTTGTTTCAAATAAAAGACTTAAACTGAGCTACCATGACTCTGATAATGTATTTAACATTTTTCCAACTTTAATGGAAATCTCTACCGGAATTGCAAGCATAAAGCCAAAAAATTTATGAACAATTGAAAAAGTGAGATCCCAAATTCTTACGTTACCGAAACTTTATATTGTTCTTCTAAGTAGATGCTAAACAGTCTTGTTTAGTACTTTATAGAACAATTTAGAAAAATACTTCTCAGTATCTGTGAGAAATAGTGATTTGTGTGAAGAAAAAAATCTAGAATATGAAACAATACAATAAAATCCCAGAAACCCTAAAAAGTATTCCAGTTCAAACAAAATATCCACCGTATTAATATAACTACGGTACTTCAAAAAAACCGAGGGAAAAAAAAGATAGTTTTGTACAGCAAGTTAAGAAAACCCCCAAGCTTTCAGTATATCCTTGCAATGTGACCCCAGCAGCTTTAACTAGAATTCAGTGGTAACATGGCAGCATGGGGTTCCATTAGAGTAATTTTTTCAAGGGTGTTCCGCATAGCTTCTATCAGACCAGTAAAAAGGGTGTTCAGCTATCCAAAGGGAAGCATCAGTAACAGCCAATTTAGTGGAGCGAGGCCAATTATTTTGAGAACTATGAGATGGTAATGTAAATGAATTATGGGGCTACAGTAACTGGTAGGGGCAACCACTTTTGTGATCTATGAACAAAAGACACACCACACCAGGCCAGCCCAGAAGCCACTCTCTCTTGTTTCTAACAGCAGTCAACTGCAGAAAGTTCGAAAAAAGTAAAACGCAGAGCAAAAGTGAAAAAACTCATTTACTTTACACTATTGCAAGTATATTGCAACACAACGCATGTATTATTTTCCTCCCATTCTACTGGGCATATATCAAGTTACGTTTCATGAAGGTGAACTTCTCACCCTGCAGTTAAACAGGCAAGAATATAATCATGAAGGCCAGTAAAAACAGCCCAGGCCAGTAGGAAATGCTGGTGGCATTAACTCTTCCCAGCAGAACTACAGAATGTTTAAAAATAGCTGCAGTACAAAAATGGGTAATTGCTTCAAACTTCTTTTTAATACTTACATTGTTTTTCGTTGAATATTCTGCAGACAAATATAGAAACAATTGTTTAACATTCCAGTCAAATATACTCTGCAGATGTACGCAAGTTAAGGAAAATACCATATTGTACTTACATAACCTTGTTTTATTTTTACTAGATCTAAGTTGACTATAATCATTACAGTGATTTCAACATACCTCATCTTATTTATAAAAAAGAGAACTTCCAGCAGTTTAAACACGTATTTTAATCCAATTAATGTGACAGGTTTTTAGGTGGGTTTTTCTTTTTACTATTTATGAAATCTAGCATCTTTTCTCCTCCAATGATTTAAGAGTTCTATATTTGACACTGCAAGCTAATAACCAGAATCCTCTGTTAGACAACCTATTATAAAACCTTACACATAAAAGGCACAAGAGAATTCTTCCATAAATATCCTCAAGGCAATTTTTTATACTATCAGAGAAAGCTTGTATCCAACTGTGGATCAAAATACAATAATCATTAAGCAATACATAAATAGAAAATTGGTAAGTGTAGGGAATTCAAAGAGTCTTTAACATCCACGTTAGAGAAGGTAGAATATGGGAAGTATTTCATAGTGGAAGGGACACCAGAAATTAGCAAATTCGATTCCCTACTGATAACAAAAAAAGCTGATTAGACTCGAACAAAACTCTGCTCAGATTTTTGATCAACAGTAAAGAATTGATGACTGCCATTTGTGACAGTACAATGCTGGAATCATAAATAGTTGTCTGCTATTTAACAACGTGTCACTGCTATGGACAAAACCTTTTCATTCACAACAAAAATTAGCTGTAATCTTTTATTTTCTCGTCCTCCTTTGTATTCTATTTGCCATTATCTCAAAGAATAAATAGATTCCCTAACTAGTCTCGAAATCTGTTTTATCTTCTTCCACTCACCTCAAGACAAACATGTTTTTAAGCTACTAATTCAAAGGGAAAGAAAGGAAAGAATTAAATATTTAACTGCTGTCACTGCAAGAACAGTTCCTTGAACATTTGTCATCTGCCTCAAAATATAAAACAAGAATTTGAAGCTCTCCTTGGTAGGATTTCCTATCATTTGCAAAATTTAGCAATGAATTATGTAAGCTTAAAAGAGTTTGTAAAAACTGTATCCTCCCCTTTCCTTCGCTTAGTTCCTCTTTCTAACTGCCATTTTATTTAACTTCTCCCAGGACTAACAACTTGTTTCTGGTATTAAAGACAGTCTATGTACCTGTATCTCTACAAATTTTGAACAAAATACCCTACCAGACAGTTGCATTACACAGCTCTAAATATTGCAAGGTTTATTTATGACAGGCATGAGAGATTTCGTCAGTCTTCACAACAAAAAAAAAAAAAAAAAAAAAACAAAAACACTCCAACCAAACCAAACCAAAAAACTCCCTGCTACTAGCAGAAAACATTAAAAGATGGAGTCTTTATGCCCACATTTCTTCTAGAGGTCCTGGCCTGCCCTGCTCTGCTTCCCTCTATATACAATGTGTATGACTCCACACACCTACTTTAGAATTTCAGTCTCCGATTTTAATATGTGTAAGCATTTCAGAGGTAAAACTCAGACTTAAGAGCTTACCTCTCCTGCTTCCAGTTGATAAAAAAAACAATCCTCTTATTCCTGTGCAGACAGAACTGCAAAAATCTGATTAGCCTGTTTATCCAGCATTTGTATAAAGAGTTCTATTTTGTGTAGTCTGCTCACACAACATAGTGCTCTTCAAAACAGGGAAACCAAACCACAGAGGTTATCAGTGTCTTCCCTAACAGCGACAAAAACCAGCAGACAGGGAAAAATCCCAGGATTCTCAGACCAGCTGAAAACAAGGTTTAGTGTAATCACCTGAACATGCCATTTATTATTTAGTACTGACTTCTGCAGAAAAACTCTTTCAAGAATCAATCCAGACTAACAGGGAAGCAAAAAGATATGAAAGAAGAGCTGCAAAAGCAATTGAGAAAGAGGCCAAAAAATAATGTGATAATTTTTTTAGTAAATCATATACTTCTCAATGAATTTCATACTATTCAACACTAAAGATTAGAGTGTTTAACATCTAAGCAAGTAAAGGATTACAAAGTCTTTTTATTTTTAAAAGAAGACAGGTAATTCTAATGCAACTGTTGTATGGCCAGAACTTTGAAATTGTCATAGCAAAATGAGTCTGAAGGGTGCAGTTTCTAGATTAGGTGTGACATTCAAAACAGCATGCTATATAAACCCCACCATTAATTCACTCCTCAAACCACCAATATAAACTTCAGTTAAAAGCAATAATCTCTACAAGGTAAACTACACTCCCCAATATTAGATACAGTGCACTTCACAATAGAGCCTGATTTTAAAAATAGGCATTAAAAAGAGAAAACAACTTGTCACCTACTACAGACCAAACAGCTGGTTTAAGTTCTATTTCACTGCCATAGCAATGAAACACACTATTTTTAGATGCTTTGCATTTTTATTTTAAGACAAATTGCTAGTTTTCCCCAAGTCCTGAGTATTTGAAGATTATAAAGTAACAAAAATACACATCAAAGTGTTCTTATTCCACAAAGTATGCAAACCATTTTTTCCATTAAGGATATCTGCAGTAATGTCAAATGTGACAAATCCCAGATCACTTCTTTCTCTAGGTCCAGTGAAGTCTTCTACATTTTTTCTAAGACAAAACAAAACACAACACAAGATTATAATTTCTCATTATTTGTCTCTTACACACTACATAAATTATGATTCTTATTAGATACTTCCATCATCCATTTTCTGTATTTTGTTTTAAATACTTTTGGCTACAGTATAATCAACATTACAAACCATCACCCACCCATCAGAAATTATGGTGTCCCAGTTTTGAATGTCAGGCCTTGCCACCACAGTGGTCTAAGACATACAAGCAGCCTATTGACCTTTTCCTGTTAAGAAAAACCTGTACCTAAATTATACTACATTTCATTTTAGTAAAATATGTTTTGGCATCCCGAAATATGTAAAGCTCATTGGAACACACCATCAGCATAGCAGTCTACCGGCAACCATTTTCAAAATTATTTCTCAACTGTCCTTGACAAAAAAAAGAAGCCTCTTGTGCTCAGTCTTGTACAAGACATTCCAACCATTCCAATAAAACAGAGTTTATGTGCATAGTTCACATACATTTCAAGACTGATTCCTGTAATATATTTAAGTAACGGTATGAAGAAAATAGTTACTTTCCTCTACATTACAGAAAACTGTATCATTTTGAAAGGCTTTATTAAAAATCTACATTTGGAACAGTATCTCATATTGCCACACCAAAGCACAACAGAAAAAGCAACTGGAAAATAACTGACACACATAATTCCATGTGTATTCCTAAAGCTTATCAATTTACCACACTTACCATCTACAGAGAGGAATACCATAAGCGATTAGCTTGGCAATTTACTATGAACCTTAAGCCCTCAAGGAACAAGTATTTTATGAATTATGAACTCCATACTTACATTTATTCCAGTTGGGAAATTAGTCAATTAAAACAACCTTTTGTTAAAACCAAATTTAGTAATCTACAATAAAAAAAAGTTTACAAGTGAAGAAAAGACTTTTGGAGATAGTAGTTAAGAAAAACACCGCCAAATCTTCCCAATTTCAGCCTTGCTACAAATTTGCATCTCTTTGCAAAAAGCAGTATCTTTTTAAGAAGTAAACCTTATGAAGCACTTGACTTCATGTCTTAACCACTGTCAGTCTGGTGCAGTAGCAGGCCTTAAGCTTGGGGCCTCCGGAACTTCTCAGACATTCAAGAGAAGCAGCTTAGGTGTAACATCTCCCAGTAATACCTGACCTGTGCATCACAGATGGGACTGACAATACATATTTCATCCAGCTTAGGCACTAGTATGCTACCTCTTTTATGTTGAGCTCACTATAACAGTCAAAAATATGCTTTTATGCCAATTTTACGCTGTTGCAATCCTCAATGTAGTGTAAATATGGGAGTTCTTTTCCTGTGGTGTTAAGCTAGTCTGAAAGAAGATGGCAGTCCCCTTATTTGCATTCATCTCTCCTTTCAAGTCCTGCTGTTAAGCATCCACTCGTGCCTCTTACCTTGAGGTGGCTCCAAAGCTCCACAGAATCACAAAATCACAGAATGGCCTGGGTTGGAAACCACCTTAAGGATCATCAAGTTCCAGCCTCCCTGGCATGGACAGGGACACCTTTCGCTAGACCAAGTTGTGCAGAGCACCATGCAACCTGGCACTAAACACTTCCAGGGATGCACGGCTTTAGATCAATTATCTGGGCCAAAACCAACCAAACAAAAGCACATGAGCTGAGTTAAAGCAGCTCAGTAAAGTGTCCTCTGAGCCACATTCCTCGGTGGAGCTCTGGTAAAGAACCACGTGGCTAAAACGGGAGCAAAGACCTGCACTCTTTGGTGGCTGTAACAGATGCTCAAACCAGATGCTTCAAAACCCTAATGAAACTACTGCCCTCCGCATCACACATACTTAAATTGATGGAAGTTTGCTGTGACTGAGATTTCTTTCCGAGAAAATAAAACCCCACCAAAATAACCCCAAAACTGGAAAAAAAAAAGTCCCCCAGCACAAGTTTGCATCAGTACTTTTATCTGTAACATGTTTTGATGTGGAATGGTGTCCTACACTTTGTTCATTTCGTAGAGGAGAAACCATCCCAAACACTCTGCCGTAACAGAAAAGAAAGGATGTTAAGTTATCCATGGAAAAACCCAAGAGAACGATTAATTAAAAGAAAAAGGCACTACGATGGGCTAAATGCTCATAGGATAAATCGCAGGTTCGTGTAGGTGTCTGCCTCCCCAAACTGGCGGCAGCAGCCGGCTGGGCTCGGCCGTGATCCGGAGTGCGCTGCGCGGCCGGTCCCTGAGCGCCGCCCCGGCTCCCGCCCGGCCGCGCCGTCGTGGGGCTCCCCCATTGGCCCCGCCGGCAGCGCAGGAGGCCGAGCTCCGAGCGGCCGCGCCAGTGCCGGGGCCGGCCGTGCGTGCCGGGGCCGGCCGTGCCTGCCGGCCGTCAGCGTCCCCGCACCGCCCCGGGCCTCGCTCTCCGCTCCCGAGCGCTTCCCCTCCCCGGCGGGCAGCAGCAGCCGCCGCCCGGCCCTGCCCTCCCCCGCCACTCCCTTCCCTCTCCCCGCCGCACTCACAGCGTGACCCGGGAGACGGCGATGCGGACGGGCACGCTGCGCTCCTTGAAGGCAGTGGTGATGAAGCAGCCGAAGGTGAGCGCCGCCATCACGCTGAGCGAGAAGGCGAAGAGCGAGTTGGCCCGGGACAGCACGGTGTTCATCTCCGCGCTGGGCCCGGCCGGGGCTGCGGCCGCTGCTCGGGCGGGGCGGGCGCGCGGACGCGGCAGGAAGCGGGCGGCGGGGACGGGGCGCGCGCGCGACCGCCGGAGGGGGCGTGGCCTCGGCCCGGTTGGGCGGGGTTTGGGGAGCCACGCCCTCTCCGACCCCCTCTTCCGCCAGGCGGTAGGCGGGGCCTGGTGCCGGTGGGCGGGGGCTGGTGCCGGTGGGCGGGGCCTGGTGCCGGTGGGCGGGGCCTGGCGGCGGGCGCTGTGCGGCATGGCGGCCGTGCGGGAGTGGCAGCGGCAGCGGCACCGGGGTGTGAGCGCAGTGCCCGCCTGCCGCCTGCCCTGCTCCCAGGGCACTCGGCGTCTGCCGCTCTGCTGGAGTTTTGCGTTTGTATAGTGACACGTAAACAACCTTCAGGCGAAGGCTTGTATTTTCACCTGATGCCTGTATCTTGCTGTCACTGGTACTGCGACTTGCCGTTGCCTACCTTGTTTCCTGTAGGATGTTCCTGTTCGTTTCCACTTTGTTACATGTCAATATTCTTGCCAAGAAGCCTCCTTTAGTGTCTGGGCTTGTTCCTTTAATCCTTTTCTTTGCCGGATGGAGCGATGATCTCGCACCGTGTGCAGGGCGGGACAGCCTTTCACTTCAGTTAGGTTGAAATTTCGATTCAAATTGGTACTAGCTAAGTCCAATTTGTGTAGTGGAGGGGCCTCCCCTCCGAGGCCCCTATTTGCTCATTCCTGCTTCCCGGCCGTGCGGCACGATGAGAACCAAGGGGACTGAGAGCTTTACAATGGTTTGGGGTCGGTGTTTCTGGTGTTCCCACCCCATATATTCCTCTGCAGTGACTGTACCCAGCCCGACTAACGCGGGTACTCGGGGCTGCCCACAGGTGTCAGCAGTGGCTCAGTTATCTCTAATTGCCTGTTCCCAGCCCAAGGCTCCCGTGCTGCCAATACTGGGAGCAGGAACAGGAGCTCAGATGGAGCCTTAAAGGGTGGAAGGGCTCGTGGTGGCTGAAGGGATAGGGAGCAGAAGGTGGGGACTGTCAGGCCGTTCTGAAATACCTGTGTCCTCTAATGATGGTTCTGTTTCTTTTCCTCCCTGTAGCCAAGAGTCAGGTCTATGATTCAGGGAAAAAAATAAATCTGCAGATAAAGGTAGGAAATGGAAAAGAAAAAAGATCATACTGATGCAGTTTCCCCCCCCCCGCCCCAGACTGGGTACCTGTAGCACATGTTTATTTAGCCTGTAGGAGTTGAATGTACCTATGGGCACATTCCTTGCTTTGGGACCCTGTGCTGCACTATGCATTTGGTTTCTGTGTGTCTCTGTTTGCCACACTGAAATCAGCCTCAGGCCCTAAGAGGGTAGGCTCTTTCCCGGTTTGCATTTCGTAATTCTTGACCTTTCTGATATTTCATAGTTCCAGCATCACAGAGAGTTTCTTGTGTGAAGGTTTTTGTTGGCTTGTTACTATTTTGTGCAACTCAAAATATTAATTATTGTGATGATTTATGGTCTGGAACTTGTTACTGAAACCTTGGATTGCTCTTACTGAAAAGTGAGTACTTTTCCCTAATATATTTGAAGATCTAGAAGAATTAAGGAACCTTTTACTTGCAAACTGCAGAACCTAATAATTTTGGAAGTTATAAAATGTCTGCTGCTTCCAAAAAGATAATTCAAATGTGAACACTATTTTTTTCTTGTGTCTACAAACAAAAGGGTTAATTGCCTTTGTTCTTGCTTTTAGTTCATATAGTTGCTATTTAGTTTTTCATATTAAACAACTATTTAATAAAAAAATGGCTCTTGGGCAGAACTTACAGGTATAAAGTAGTGAAATTTCCAAAGCAGTAGTTAGGTACCTGAAGAAGACCAAAATCAAAAGGCCAAATTCATGTGGTTTTAAGGCAATGAATAAATACGGCTATTGCTTGTGGAGGTTTGGATTTATTTTAGTAGAAACTTTAAATAAATGTCACTTAAAAGCACAGTATGCAGGCAAAGACAGATGGTGTAGTTTATTCAAGGATTGATCTATTACTGTTTCAGAAAAAATAAACCTTCTATACCTTTTTAATGACTGAAGTCTTGGAAAATCAAAATAGGAAAAAGTTTTGAGACAAAGTAATTGTGAAGGAAGAAGGGAAGACAGTTTTTTACAGTAGCTGTTCATTCGTAAGTTCTAGATTTTTCTTTGAAAGATATAAAATCTGGTAGATTGTGAAGAATAGTGACAGAACTTTAATGTCAAAAGTTGGTGTCACCTAAATAAGTTGTCTCACTGTGAATAAAACAAATATTATAATGATGGAAACAAATTTATAGGATTAGAGGATCATAGGCAAAAAAATTTGGGAGGCCATTTCCACCACACTGCTCGGGTTTAATGGTATTCATTACACCTGAGCAGCGTCCTTAAGCCCAGACCAGCGGAGCACAAGGCATTTCAGTGTTCAGGCTGGCTATTACTTCAAGAAATGTCATATTTTTCACTACAAACTCATTGAACAAAATGCAAAGGTAGGATTGGCAGCAGGACTGAAATGTAGAATTTGCCCTCCTTCTCCTGTCCTTACCCTAAAATTATCTTACTTTGAAATTGAGTTTTTATGCACTCTTTGATCTATTAAGCATGTGTTCTTTTTTTATAGTGCCGGCACTTCAACAGGATTGATCCTTGTCAGCAGCTGATGATTAGTAGTCTTTTGAGAGAGAGTAGCTTGCTTTCTTTGGTTGACATGTTTCTACTCTGATGTTCAAGTTACAGAGTGATTCCTTTCATCATCTGTAAACAAAATAGCAAGTGTTGACACTGGCTATCAACAGAGATTGCTGTGAGTTCTTTGTTTTTCCCACTGAAGTCATGTTGGTTCTAACATGGTACACGCAGATGGAAGCTTAGGGGTGGCTGACAGTTTGGGGTGTATGGTTTGTGCATTTCAAGTGAAAGAGAGATGTTAACTTCAGCCCAGCACCCTTGGCCTTCCTGGGGCTTAAGTTTCTGACTAATTTTACAAGCGAAAGTTTGGGTGCCTGTGGTACCTAGATAGACAGATGAGGACTGTATAGATACCTTTTTTTTGTTCTAGGGACATGTATATACTTCCTGATTTTTTTACCATAAATGTCTAAATACTTTCTTGAATTTGTCTTTTATTAATTGTTGAAATGTTAATTCTTCAAGAGACAGTAGCAACACCCAGGCTCTTAGGCAGCTCTGTGTGGGAAGATGAAGACTAAAATAAATGTGGCCATGATCAGCTGTCTCTTGCAACAGCCCCCTTTCGGTTAGCACCTCTTCTGAATGGCTCGTTTTTACAGCTGGTGTGGAAAGGCTGTGACTAAGAGAAGGAGCTTTTTGGACTGCATTGGAGGGATTTTGTTTCTAACGTTCTCACTTCCATTTTTTTAGCTTTGGATCTACACAGTGTGGAGAATAAGATAAGCAAGAAGAAATTTTTACTTGCCTTTGTAGTATTATTGTGAGTCCTTCAGCAAGAAAATCTCAGGGAATTTTTAATTTCTGGGTTCAGAATGAAGTTGGTATTTTACAGCATTGTCTCATGTAGTGGCATAATGTGTGGCAAAATAAAAGCTGCATCACAGAGAGAACCAAATACTCTTGGGTCCAAAGTCAATATATTTTGGAGCCTAACACAGTTAGTTTTTGCCTCCTGTGATGTTTGCCCGTTCTGTGGCATATGAAGCCATATTAGGTAAAGCCATTCATACGGTACTGATTCAGCTTAACCCTTCTCACTTCATTGTGCTTTGCCTTCTGGGCAGGAAGCCTGGGTGCTACTGATCCACCTCACCCGGGTTTTACCTCATTCACTCAGCCAGTTGTAAGTCTTCATCACAAGGTATTTTTGTGTCTCTTGTAAAAGCATCAAGCAGTGACTTGTCATGCCTCAGCTTGCAGAAAAAGATGTTTTACTAGCTCTGTCATGGTGATATCATTTTGCCGATACCAATTTTAGTGGATGGAAAAAACCTTTCTGTTATGAACACTAGCCATGGGAGTCAGCATATAATGACATAAGCTTGCAGAATAAAATTTTAGCTCTCACCTGTACTATTGACTGCGTAATTTCCTTTTATTAACAACATTCTTAGGAACCAAAATGTGCTTTACGCAGAAAGGAGAAAAATTAAACCACTTTTATTTAGTCAAGAAGAAAACCTGACAAAATTTGAAGAAGGGTGGAATAAAAGTAAACAGATAATTTCACTGTTTTTAGAAACAAAAATTAATTTTTGAAGAAAAAAACTAAGTGAAACAGTTAAAAAATTTAAAGACAGCCTACAATGAATAAAATTAACCATTTTGAAAGGAATTCAAATTGATGACAAGAGGCTCACAGCCCAAGTATTGTTTTTACTTAGAGACATCTATTTAATAAGAACTTGTGACATTTTTGCAGTTCATTAAGGAAAAGATTAACTATTAAACTGCAAAAACAATGGGTTCAGTTACTTGAATTTGAGCTTTTTACGGTGGTTGCACTGCCTACTAGAGAAATAGCAAAGTTAGTGTGTCAAGCTAGTTGAAATACCTAAAGGGTAGCTCCTGTGGTGCCACAGTCCTAAGGAAGAGGCTGAGTTAGTTGCCAAAGAGGTAATCTGTGTTCTGTAGACATGGTTGACGATGAAAGAAATCACTTGAACCCAAGAAAGTAGCTATACAAAGGGAAAGAAGTGCAAAATGAGAAGGCTCTTATCAAGTTTCACTGATACAGCTGTATCAGTACATAGGGCCATCAAAAATTATGCCTAAGTATCCTCATGAAGAGGCAGCGTGTATGTGCTTTTTGACATTACTCTCCCTTCATAGCTTGATATGACTTTTTCCAGGGGTTCATTTGCCCTGTTGCAAAATGGGTTGTAGGGGGTGGGTGTGAGTGGTTTTGTCAGTGTAAAGTCCAGCAGGTAAGTTTTGACTCAACAACAGTTTAAATGGCCAGATTTTGAACTGAGGAGAGTAGCAATACACATTCCTTCCTGTTGATTTCCAGGAAGGGAGAGAGAGGGATGGGAACCTTTAGCTGAGGAATGGAATGGGCAGCTGGAGGGGGTAACTTTTTTAACTTCTGGGGGGGCAAGATTTGCTAGAGTTTGTCTGTCAGCAGGCTGTGTGTGCCTGCTGTCCGACACGTTTCTGGGTTTAGTAATGTCTCTAAGCACACACATGACTTACTTTGGAATCTTCTGTAATACTCTTAATAGTTTAGTTATGTTAGGTATCCAAAGAGGACTGCAACAAATACTGTAGATGAACTTACTATGCTTCTAGCAGACTCAGATTGAGTTCACTTGTAAGCATGTTGGTCATACCTGTTTCCCTTCTGGGTAGAACTTTGCTGTCAGTTCTTAGATGGACTGGTTAAGCAGATCAAGCATGCTGATAAATATGGCTGATAGCAGGATTGGTTGATAACGGATTTGTAGTTGAAGGAGCATCTATCTGCATTACCAAAAACAGCTATCCAGTGGTGTATAACAAAGGGATACAGATTTAAGATTACTATGTTGTTTTTTAAAGAACTGAGAAAGTTAGAAAACTAGAATTTCATAGTCACTTAAATATCTGAGTTACTTTTCATGCTTTTAAATACATGTCATATGGAGAATGTCTGTTATGTGTAGAGATACTGATTGACATTTAATCCTTGACCAGTAATTCCATTCTCTGGAAATCCAGACATACTAGTCTGTATACTAGAATTAGGTTCTGAGATAGGAGTAGTATTTTCAACAAACAGGAAAGGCAAAACACCTCAATTAAATAATTTTAAATTCATTTAGAGATAGCAGTAGTATAACCAATTTTTTTATTATATTATAAATGAAAGTTTGCATCATTCATGTGCCAGAATAACTTGATTTGTATAGAGCATAAACTGTATCAGACCAGTGATTTTAATACACTGGAGGAAAAAAAATGCTACTGTACCACCCAAAGGCATAAATTTGAACTTTCTAGAGAAGTTTGAGAGCTGATAGAAATAATGTGCTACACCAAAGTACAGACAGAAAGTATATATGTAACAAAACTTTTATAAGAGAAATTTTTGTGCATTAAAGCTTTTTTAAAGGAACTGTTGTTTTTCAAATTATTATTGGAGAAGACAAATGGTGTATAAATGGATAGCTGTCTAGTAGAATGGGTGTCGAAAGCCAGAACGTGACTAGGAGAAGTGTTTTTTAAGACACCCTCATTTTTCCCTATTGTGCCATTAAACATGTCAGTGCATTGCATTTTGAAATAGACTTTTGGTTAAAGACTTTGGTTGAATAATCGGGATATTAGCAGGAATTATGAGAACTGCCAAAACCTGAATGAAACGTAACTTTGGGTATGAGTTATAACTTCATGCTGCATGGTTTGTGTAGATCCTGGATAGACATGGCGTTCAGGAAGAAAAGCTGTAAAAAGGAGATGTGGGCCATTCATTTGTGTTGTGTTTGTTTCAATTGGCAACACAATTCTCAGGTTTTTGTGCTGATAATATGGCTTTGTCATGATGCTCAAGTAAGTCTTTAGAATTCTTACAGATAGTAGTTCAGATCTGAACCAAGTTTCATCTTTTCTGTACCAACGTTTTTATTCTCTCACTTTTTGTCTTTTCATTCCCCCAAAACAGTAGCACAAAGTTTGTACTTCGGCCACCTCTTCTCTTCATATTTTATGAAGAGTAGTATTTGGGTTGTGCTAATGGTCTTGAGTTCCTGTTTGGAAAAGACACGTCAGCTCTTTGATGTTTTCCAGTCACTCCAGCTTCTGAATTTCTTTTAGCTGTCAGGTAAATATCACTTGTTTGAGTTTATTTTCTGTGCCTATGCATAAATGCATAATATCCTTAACTTATGAATGATACTAGTGAAAAGAATGTTTAATACTTTTTGAAGTATTTATTTATTGTTTTATGGTATATATGCCTTTTTTGGCCTTCAATTTGATGTTAACGTAACATTTTGCATAATGTGGAAATTTTAAAATCGTTCCTCTGAGTCTAGATTTATTCAGTTCAAATGCTTTGAATATAAAACAGTAGAAAAATTTGCTTAACATAGATGAAGGAGGAAATGACATAAACAACATTCAGTAGCTTTAGATAAGTCAGGTAAAATTTTGAGGATTAGCATCTCATATACTATTAAAATACAAATCAGCTGGTCACTAAGCGGGTAATTTTCATGCTGAGTTAGACATTTCCTTTTTAGTAGCTCATGCTTCTCTTTGAGTCCTTCATAAAGGATTGTATGCTTACATCAGAAACTCAGTACTAGAACTTGGTTTCTTACTGATTTTATTTTAAACACTCTGTTTTAAGGGCATTGTTTAGAAGTTTCTCCTGGTTGGTTGCCTATAATGTATAAAATAATAAATTCTTCAAAGCACCTAAGAGTTCCCCTTCTTCTGCCTGGTATCTTATAATCTTCAGTTATACTTGCTATTAGAGAGAAGTTTCAGAACCAGGATGGCTATCAACTTCTTGTGTATATTAGGCCAACTCTTATATGTGGAGAAAGACATGCACGTGAAGTGTCATAAAAATATTTCCTTGTACTGTATCGCATATCTTATCTTTAAAAAAAGCGTTTTCACTTTCAGACATTAATATGCATCTCCAAAATACTGAAAAAAACTATTAAGACTTACTGTAGTGGAATTTGTGCTGTGAATATAATTACTCTTCTACATCATCTGCCATCTAGTTTAAAGATATTACTTTAAAAAATTTAAACCGAAGGAAGTATGTTTTCCGAAAGTAAAGACACAGCATGTGCTATAAAGAAATAATATTTCAAAGGGTTTTATAGTGTTCAGTGTTAAAAAAAATGCCTTCAAAGACTAAATATTCTATCATTTGTGTTAATTTTCTTGTGTGTCTTGCCTTACTGAAAATTAGGCGCACCAGACTTCCAAGGCATAGATGTAAAATTGCCAAAATAAAATAGTTTATGAATGTGGTTATGTAATTAATCATAGATGATAGTGCATAGTTTTTGTTTTTTCTAAAAATTACTTCATTAGGTTAAGGGTAAATTGTATACTAGATTTTGGACGGTTTGAATTAGCACAAACAGGTGCCACCGCTAAATACTTTCTTTCTGCACTTGGCTGCTACACAGCAAAGCATTAAAGGCCAAACGACTTTGTCTGAGCTCTGGAGTTCAAAATGAACCACTTTATAGTCATTATAAACAGCAGAATTGCTGTTTATACAGCATACAGGTTATGTTCTTTAGAAATGATAACTGATTGAGCTACATAAAAAGGGAATTCTAAGCCCATAAATTCCAGCATTTGAAGTTTTTAAAATGGTTTTAAAATTGAAATAGTTAGTTGCCAGAAATGGGAAAGCATATTAGAGGAATCATGACATTTTTCTTGTTTTCTTTGCTGGGAATGTGCTAGTATGTCAAGGTAGTGGTATACTTGTCTGTCACAGTATTACTGTCTTCATAAACAAAATAAAAGTAATAATATCCTTAATCTGCAATGTAGCTTGTTGCCATTGTCTTGTGCGCTGTGATAAAGCCCTAAATGCTAAAATAATTTTGCACCCCATCTCTTTTGTAGATATTAAGTACATGAATGTTCAAGATTTCATTTTATTTAGACTTGTAAGCTGAATTTTATATTAAAATAAAAATTATTAGATACCTGATTATTAATTTCAGTATTCTTTTCAAAAGGATATCTGTTTTTCAACAGCAATGAAGTTATCTTCCCCATTTTACTATTGAGTAAATAAGGCCAAGAAATTTCACTCCCAAAAGTCAAAACTACATGGGAAATATTGAGATTAAGCTGCTGCTCTTTTCAAGTGCTTTGATATTTTTGTAATACTGTATATTTGGTACATATTGCTGTTGCATTTCCATTTGGAAGCTCTCATCATTCTGTAGTGCTGCAGTTACTTCATGTTGCCACGCAAAAGAAAATTTGGGACACTTACATCCCACTTTTTTACACTCCTTGTTGGTTCTCCCAAAATGCCGTGTGGGCATTAACTTCTGAGCAATTGCTTAGTTTTCATGACTGGGTTCCTCATAGCATGGCTTTGCCAACAAGCTGTAATGGTAATTTCTGTAGCATTTTAGTAGCCTTAGATTAGAATAAACTTGGTTCTGTGCAATTTGGGAGAGTTTCCAGCTCAGCTGACATATAAGACTCATAGAGTCTAAAAAAAGAGGAAATATTATGAGAGTAATTTTGCCATCTTATGATGGGTATGTGTGAACTGGAATTCTGAAACCTCACGATTTCATGAAATTTTGCATCTTTATGTAGTTTATTACTAATGAGGGAAGTTTTTAAAAGGACAGAAGGCAAGTTTTGATACAGGAATAACCTTCCTGTTCAATTTTCATGTTGTTCCTAAAAGCAGTTTTACAGATCCATGACATTATTTGAAACAATGTTTACAAAATACTAAATGCATACACAGCCTTATTATTGAAGTTTTAAATTTACTTCTGTTGAACCTTTGCAGAAAAATTCAACTTGAAGAAAACTATGTAACAATTAATAAATTTACTTTCTGTGATTTATCCACTGCAGTTATAAGAAGCAGGAAACAGTATTGTAAGGGAAAGATGAATTCTCAACACTCCTAACTCTGGCTGTTATTTATGGTAATTGCCATTTGGATTTTTGCCTCTATAAAGAAAGACTATTTTGTTAGCTAACAAAATGTGGGAGAAGTCTAGATGAGAAAGCAAGTACTAGATGGCCTAGTATGACATCAGGAAAAAAGGGTCAGGTAAAACACTGTAAGGAAGAAAAAGCTTTCCATAACATAATTATGGTTTCTCCTTGTTCTGCATGGTAAGTTTGTAAAATAGGTACATAAGGTGGCGGCGGAATTCTGTGGACTGATCAAGTTAAGCTTAATAATACTAGTAAAAATATGGAAGAAGTAAGAAATTCCAATATTAGGTGTGTTACTAAGGAAAATACCATTTCTATTAATGCTTGAAACAGAAATTGGCAGTGGTAGCTCAGAACATAATGCCTTTTATACTTGTGGAAAACATGACACCTCAATTCAGTGTCAGATAACAATGTGCCAAATATAAAAAGGGATTTTCATTTGGCATTTTAAATGCTCATTCCTGTTTCTAATAATGGTATGAGGAAAGTGGTTCCTATTCTGGCTGGATGAGAAAATGTCTATAAATGAAATTTTGTTAAAAATTGCATATATTTTTTACAGACTAATAATAGTTTACAGTGTAAACTGCTTTTTAATTGCTTTTTCTAGTTGTGGTTGACTTCTAAGTGGATTACATTTTTTTTCAAAGAAAAATATCTAATGCCTCTTTCTCTCAAGATAAACACAGTTCAGTTCCTTTTGGTTAAAAATTTTGGTATTTGTTTCCAAGAAGATTTCCTTTTATCATTGCCTTTTCTTCATTTATATGTTTGTTTGTATGTAATTTCCAGAGAACATTATAGTTTCTTACTCTAATAAATTACTCCTAGAGTCAGATGATAAGAGGCGCTTTATTTTTTCCACTTTCCTTTCAGAAATACGATTTTGTATTATAGTACTTAATATCTGCTATGGTGTTCATTGAAGTTGGGGTGAACTGTGGATGCAGTGACATTTGGATCATACCCTTTTTTTTCTGATGGACAGTTGCCAACATTCTAAAATGGTTTTTTCTGATCACCAAACAAGAGAATCCAGGGTAGAATAGAAAGGTTTAGGATTATTACGCATAGCGAATTTTAAGGTATAATTCAAGGCACTGTTTTTGAATTTAAAATTAAATACAAAATTTAGAACAGGACCCTTTCTTGTGCTGCCATGATTCTTTATTTTAGGATTATAATTCAGTTAGAAATCTGGTTCTGTCATGCAGCTCCTCAGTTTGTATCGTGTTGCAACTCAGCAATTTACCAAGCAATTACTCACACTAATGGAACAACTCGTGTGTGAGTGCTGATGACTGTGAGTAATAACTTTATGGTATAAAAAGCAAATTAGTCTTGAGAAATCTAAGGAATTTAGATTCCCCTCTCTAAAACTGGCCAACAAATAAAGCCTTTCATGTCACAGGTTTGAAATATGATACAGCACAATGAAATGTGCATCATAATTATTAGAAATTTTCCATGCAATTTACCATTGCATTTTAATTAATTTAATTTTAGATGCTCCAAGGTCTTATGCATAAAAGTATCTAGATGTTTGATTCTTATCACCTGCTCTGAATACTGTTTTTTGTATAGTGCTAAAGTTTTTGTATGCTAGATACAGCCTGAGCAAAATAGTAAGAGACTGTCAAAACTGGTACATATTAAATCTCTGTTTATTTATTAATGTGTATTTCAATTATTTAAATATATGGTTCTTTTTTTTAAGGAAAAAATATTAGTCTGACATAAAATGAAATATCACAAAAGAGCAACTGTACTTTAACAACAGGAGAACATATTTTAGCAAAAATAGGTCATCTGAGTTACCTGGTTTAGTACATTAATTGCAGTGTTTTATAATAATACTTTGCATATATATTTTAAACATGTAAATAAATTAATTAGAAATGCAGAATTTGGAATGCAACAGACCTTTTAAGTGGAACAAGTATGACCTAGGATCTTGGAACCTGCTGTACCACTTGAATATCACCGGGCTAGCAAGAGTGGTAGTGAACTCAGTACTATGTACAGTATAAATAATCGTCATATTTTGAGCAGCAGGCATCATGACCAGCTGATATTTTCTGTCCTCGGGACCAGTTGTTCCCAAGAGTGCATGGCTGGAGCCATATGATCTTATCAACACATTTGAGAGCCTGACCCAAACACTGGCTGCAGTGTTTTGCTGCAGCAATGACTGTCATAGAAGAGAGTCGCCCTTTTGCACAGCAGTTATCCAATGTCTACTTTACTATACTTTCACTTTTTTGTTTTAAACTTTTTGTGAAGATCAGCCTTGCTATACTTAGTCATTTCTACATTGTGAAAGGAAACCGTAAGGAAGCAGCAAGGATAGCTGCTGAATTTTATGGAGTTCCTCAAGGACAAGGTATATTTGTACATACTATGTTAGCAATAGTATGGTATTTTGTTGTTCAGGTAATTACTTATCTGCTAGCCTCATTTTTATTTAGTTTCTCAAATGGTATGTTGATATGTGTGAGTGGGGTTTTTTTCTGCAGTTGTTGCTGTGTTTTGTGTAACAAAGATTATCTGTAGGAGTGTTGTTCGATTATGTAAGCTTTTTTGGGTTTGGTTTTTTTTTAGGTTTTTTTAGATTAATAGGTAAGTACAATAAGTAAGTTACTATAATAAGTAAGTAAGTTCGGAGTAAAACTGAAGTATCACAGCCTGTTATCACAGTTCTGTTAGGAGAGAGGCCTATGCTTAAGATGCCTGTACATAAATAAGATTGCTGAATGCTTCCCAATCTGGGACTATTTTCCCAATTGTTCCTTATGTTCCCCAGCTTACCACGCATAGCTGAAATTTTCTATGTTTGGCCTATGATTATTTGGCACCACTCTAGTGAAAGTAGTCTAGATATTTCTGAGAATTATTTCTTGATTAAGGTAATTTTTTCTTACAGTAATTTATTTGAGAAGATGTAGCCCTTGTGTTCTTTAAATAAGTTGTCTCTTGGCACAGATCAGGAACCTTAGTAACCCATTGTCAGGGTCAGCTTTTGGGCATCTCTGTGGAAACTGGTCAAATTTTACTGGGTTTGAAAGCTCCTGTGAAAATTCCTTTTCTCTGTTCACACAAGCAGGACTTTGGCAGAACTGTTGCCCCGAGCTCACCTGTAGTGAGGTACCGTTTTCATTCAATTCTTTTTCTGGATTGCAGAACACTCTCTCTTCTAAAGTGTAGTATCCTGGTGCATCACTGAGCCCTGATTTTGCTGAACTTGGGATCCCTGCTACCTCACTTGACTTTATTGTTGTTCCTTGTATTCTGGGATGGCATCAAGTTGAGTTAGGCAATGGAACAGGAAGAATTGTCTTACCTCTTACTGTCTTTACTACTCATCCCTAGGTACCATGAATGTGAAGAAATTGCCAAAGTTAAATGTAAAGGGAGAAACTACAGAAAAGGACCTGAAACATTTTCAAACTCAAGAGATTTTTCCAGTCTTCAATGTTGGGATGAAAGCTACATGTTTTGTGTGTGGGTGTTAAAATTTGCAAACCAGAAAGAGAGGCTTAAATCCTAAGGCAGGAATTAGCTTACTTGGCAGAAGATTTACTTGAGATGGATTTATATCATGTGTTTTCTGCATGAGCTCTGAAATCCAGGGGTTTTGCATCTGAGCCTGTTAATGACATAATTTGAACTACTATGCATGTGTGTGTTTGTGGGTGTATGGAAATATATGTGTGGGATGGTGTGTATATGTATGTATATATTCACTGCAGGAGGATAGGAGGAGCAGAGGCAGGAATACTTGCAGAGAATGGGGAAGGCCTTACTTGAAATCAAGAATTTTTTGCCAGTAACTGCTGGCTAGGTCTAAGGAAGCTCCTTATGGGAAGACTGAGACACGAGCTATGCAAAGAAGGAAAGGGACTTGGGAAGAACTAGAGGAAAAGGAATGACATGCATCAGGTTGGAGAGTAAAGCAGTATCTACAGTGTAACCTGTTGCTGAACCCAGTAACCTGTAGTTCAGTCATTTGTCAAAAGTGTCATCTGTTACACCTAAAGAGACGTATTATTAAGCATTCTAGTAGCTGGCCCATGCAAAAGATGAAAATGTATCACTCTAATGCAAGTTACTCTTTTTGTCAGGTAGCAGAAGTTTTTATTGATTTAAAGGATCAAACATATGGTAGAGTTTCTAGTTTTCTTCTTGGTTCATTAAAAGAAAATAGCTAATGCCACTGTTTTGTGCTTAAATTGTGCTTTTTACAGTTCAGCATCAGTGTGTCTTCATTTTTCACTGTCCAGCTTGCAGTGTTTGGTTCTGGATTTGTAACAGTTGTAAGCTCATGTTCTGCTAGTGTTACATAATCTGCTGTTCAACCATTCGTTGTGATTAAAAGGAGCAATCCTTGCTCTTTGAGATGCAAATTTCAAAATTATTATTTTAACATTTCTATACTATAGTTCTGTGTCTGTAGAAGGAGTCATGCTAGTGTCTGAACTCACAGTGTGTTGTAGGATTTGGTTTGTTGGTGTTGGTGAAATATAGGGATGCTTCAGTAGAGTTTGTATAATACCATGTAACACAATATCCTGTTAAAAGTAACATGTAAAAGATGTACCATAAGTAACATGAAGCATGAAACAGCTTGAAATGTTACATTATAGAATTAAATGCAGAGTATCCTTTTAATTAGTGGTCCATTCTGTGTTTTTTCTCAAGTAGCAGAAAAACCGTGGCAGAAAAAAAACAACACCAAAAACCTCCAAAATAGAAAAATAGCCTAATGTTAGAAAATAGCCTAATGTATCATTAGCTAATTGAAGTTTATAGTGTTTCAATAAGTAATTAAAATTAGAGGAAATGTTACTCTCCATTTTCTAGTTTTAACCTGATTAAATACACTCAAAATTCTGTTAGTACTGGTATTTTAGGTTCTCTTTTAATAACAAAAAACTACTTATTGCTATTACAATGGCTTGGACAGGTCAGAGTGCAATATTTTTGAGGAAAAGAACCTTTGGAAATAATGTGCCTCTAGGCACAGGCATTATTTCATACCTGCTAAATTGACCCCTTGAGTTAAAATAAGCCTTTCTTTCATGAAGTCTGTATAATTGATGGTGTTTCGGGTACTGAGGAGTAGGTTTTGGTGAAACTCTTTTTGTCAAACTGAAGGTATAGAGGTTAGTTCAGGAATTGAGGCCCAGGGATCATATATTTCAAGGCTGAGTTCCTCTGTTTTGTCACTTGTTCTCTATTAAATATAAGCTTTACCTGTGTCATCTGCCTTGTGTGGTCTGATTGCTACATGTTAGTAGTGAAACAGGCCATACTTTGTTCCTTAATATCTCAGGAATATTTTCAGTTTCAAAAGTTAGCAGTCTACATTCCATCTATCCTTTGGATGTCAACTGTATGTGAACAGGTGGGTAGTGTCACAATAATGAATTAGAAATTATTACACTGTTTATGTGGCATTGAAATATAGGAACTAGATCATTGTTCAGCATCAGCTAAGACCAAAAACTGCTTATAAAAGCTTTATTAATCATGAGCCACATTAATTTGTTTATAGAAATGATGTCTGAGCAAAGCTTTTCTTGTGTACAGCTGAAAGGTAAACTGAATACTCTAGGATCACATATACATAAGTTATCTGGTAAATGTTTGGCTAACCTGTTTTTAAAATGCTTAGTAATAGTTATTTCTGCAGCATCCTTATGCAACCAATTGCAGTTTTTACTGTTCTCATCAGTAGACTGTTTCCCACTTCCACCAAGACAGACCTAAATCTTTATTTCTGCAAATGAAATACATGAAATATGATTGTTTCTCTCCATGTATGAGAATTAATCAATTTAAAGACTATCATAATGCATTTTTCTACTTCTACTGTTTTTTTTCTTTTGTAGAATAAAATAAAAAGGATTTAACTTAGTCTGTCCTCTTAAATCTTATTATCCAGCACCTGCAGTTACTGCAGTTGCTCTCCTTTGGACTTGTGCCAGTTCATATATAGTTTACAGACATCTTTACTGATGTCTAATTTCCCATGTTAAACAGAGCGCTCCAGCTGAGACTTTATTAGTGTAACCGGGGGAACTATTAGTTGTATGCAAGTGGAACACTTATGTCATGTGCCATGTATATGGTACTCTGTGTAATACCTCCTGGAATGATGCTGCCCCCTCAGCAGGAAAGTATTATGGATAGCATCTGTAGCCCGTAAACCACATGTTAAAAAAAAAAGTCCCTGTACTGTGCATTTTCTTTTTCCTCTCTAAGTATAGTACTTTGTACTGGCCTTCAGCTAACTTCATGCTGTCTTGGTATCAGACAATTTCTCCATTTTACTAGTCTATTTTGAATTGTTTCCCTCTGGGCTGTTGCAGCATCTACAGTTTAGTGTCATCTACTGCTTGCATAAAAAAAATTACATTATTCTATCATTCACTATGTTAAAAGCCTGAATAGCCCCAAATGCAGGACAGAACTCTGCAGTCTTTTACATTTGCTTGAAGTGAATTGAAGACCCTATCAGATAGTTAATAACTCTTTACTAATAACTACCAGTTATTAGTATCCTAATAACTTGGATTTGAATTCTTTTTTTTTTTCAGTGAAGTCAATGGTATTACTACCATTAAAAACTTAAATGAAAAAGGGATCCATTCTATTATCAAGGTCCCATTTGCTGGGCTATTTTTAACTTTGGCGTTAATTTTGTAAACACTTACTCATATCCAGTTGCCCCATTGATTTGAAAGGGACTGATTAGTTGTTTGGAGCCAAGTGCTGTGCAATCAGGGACTAGAGCTGTGTTGTAAATAGGTTGTGGTGTCTAGTGTTTCTTTATTTATTGTGTTGAAGTGAACATTTACATATTCTTTGCATTTGAAACTTTGTGAAAGTCAATGTCTTATTAATTTCTTTCTTAATGGATAAAGTCATAGCAAGTATATGTTTGTTCCATTTTAAAATCCTGTGCCCTACAAGCTGATATACAAGAATAACCTAACTTGAAAATTAACTTTGGGTATATTTAGCTCCTTAGCAGACTATGTGTAATGACAGTGATCTGCACAGTAGCATTTCTTCTCTCATGGTATTTCTAGATCTGTGAAGAGTTAATAACTCAGCCTTTTGTACAGCTGTTGCTGGATAAACACTGAAGGGTCAAAAGCAACTTTTAGACTCTTCCTACTATACCAACTAACTGGTCATATCATGAAAGTGCTCTATGTATATAAGCACTGGGTTGGAGCTTCAGATGAGTTTTATGGTTTAGTTCCTTTAGGATGAGATGGTAGTTCTGTGGTATGAGGTGATTTCAAAGTGTGTGTATCAAATCTAAAGAATTAATTCATTATCAGATGTTTTGGGTGTGTAAGATATAAACTCTGCCAACAAATACTGGTAAGATCTTGGTTTGTGTGGAAGAATCTATACTTTGTTATTACAGATAACCCTACAGAAGGAGGCACAGGTCTCACTCATGAACTTTTTTTAAGGCAAAAAGTGTCTATTTTATCAAAAGTAAACTTTATACGCAGTAACGGTCAAAATGTAATTAGCTACAAGCAGAAAGTGATAGAATGGAACCATCTTATGAAAAAAGTAATTTTGCAGAGGTTAACATAGCATAAACAACAAACAGCTAGTCATGTACACATACAGATACCTGGGGTCTGACAGACAAGCTAAGCAGTTCTGAGAATGTAAAATTATTTTTCTTAAATATCCTGTTTTTTAATGATGTCAGCTCTTTCGTAAAGACTTGTATAAAATTTCACTTTATGCATGACTGTATGAGTTGGAGTTATTTGAAAGCAGAAATTGTGTTTATAGTATCCTTCTTAAAATACATGCTGGTTTTGCAGAACAGGAGAGGTAGAATGTGTCCTGGTTTCCTCTACACTTAAAAAAGTCTACTCTTGAATGACTGTAGCACATTCTAAGCTACCCAACTTTCATGTATCTGCCGTGGTCAGGCATGGTAGGAAAGCTCAGTACACTAGCTGTTCCTAGCTGGGCTAAATTAAGCCATCCACAGAATAGTGGTAGTTCAGAACTGGAGTCTCCATCTTCTTCCAGAGACTGGTAAATACTATGAAGCTTTCTGTTTCCTTCTTTTCTTGTACACTAAGCACTACATGGGTAGTCCCAAGGAACCAGTCCTTAAAATACAGCTCATAAATAGGCAATAATGCTGTTTCACTGCTAGAGATCCACTGTGTGGAAGGCCTGATCACATTTTGGACTGTAGTGAATGATACAGAGCAAAGTTTTCATATTTATTTTATACTAACAAGTTGCAATTGATAATGCCACTCAGCAACAGTTGTTAGGTAGGGAAGATAGGCATGAGGCATTTTCTCAACTTGCATTCCACAGAGATCACAGTTCTATTAATAAAAGCCATACAAGACCTCTCCTAGCTTCCTGGATACAATAGAGATTCATTTAGCAATGACAGGAATATTGTATGGCATACCTATTAACCATACCACTTGGTGTAAGGCACCACATTTAGCATTTGTTTTTCGGTTGCAGCACGTAAGCTAATGGTGTAAAAATGTTTAAGATAGTGTGAATATTCTTTTTTGAAAGTTTAGAAGGGGGGCTTTTTTCATGGAGCTCATCACTTTCTCTTGTATGTCAAATAACTTTGCCTTGTATGACAAATGACTGCCAAGGAAGAGTCATGCTTCAAAATAAAGCCAATAAGACACTTGCTTTGAAGGAAGAAAATGACACCACGTATCAGACAAATACCAGAACCATTATTTTTTGAAGAACATATTCTATCTTAAAGGGGTTTTGCTCAGTTATATGATGCAACTAAATCAGCATGGCCAGAGCCCTGACTTACTTGCAGCAGCAAAAAGCAAGAACGTATGTTGGCAAGCATGTTACTTTTAATTCAAATTTGACATTTTTTACATCCGTCATCTTAAAATTCCTGAGGCTACAGACACTTCCAGTGAATATATATGCTGGAGCCTGTTTGCATGCTTGCCTCCCTGAAAGAAACTGATATAGCCTGTCATGTGGATTTGTTCATGGGGTTTTTTTACTCTTCTATGTACACCAGGACCTCTTTGAGGTCCACCAGCTGCATTTTCTGGTTGGTTTCATTCAGGTGTGCCTCTTTGAAATATATTTTTTCTGAAGATGGACCTTAACTTGTCATCAGCCTAAGTCCCATTTGCTTGCTTGGAGTGTGAAATGAATAATAAGCTTATGAAATAATAAAATTACAAAATTAACATTATGAACTCTGATGTAGCTTAAAACCGGGGATTTTAAAGGTGCAGAGCAATAAGAGTGAAAGGCAATCCTGGAGCAGTCTGTCTGCAAGGCTTTAAAGAGAAATGGTGTTAGAGGAAACCTGTAGAGAGCTGCAGTATTGGCTTGGGGCAAGCTCAGCTGTGCCGTCTGCACTGGTCTTTCTCGCACTGGTGGGGCATAAGGCAACAGGGGAGGACCAAAATAGCATAGCTCCCTGAAGGTGATGTTCCTTCCTTCAGCCACAGGATTCTTATGGCTAGGGTTTTGCTATTCACATTCCTCTCTTGTAGGGGATGTTCTCAAACACTAGCAATGCAGGCAAACAGCGAGTGAACTTCTGCCAGTTAGATGATGATGGCTTGGGGGGAATTGCACTGCATGCCTAAGTACTGAGCTCTGCTCATGACTGCAGCAATGCTGGCTGGTTGGCCATAAATCCTTCGTGGCATGCTGCATCTGTTGCACTAGTGGATGATACTCTCTGCCATGTCTGGAGTCTTTCTGGCAATTGATATGATTTCTCTCTTTATGGCTGTTCTTTCACTGTAACTGGCTGAAGATTCTCTCTGGAGTGCTCTCTCCCACTCCTATGCTCACTACGGGATTCATGCCTGTGTCTTTCTTTCTGAAGCCCAGGTCTGCTTGATAACTGATTTGCTTAGGTTCATCTGCATGACTTGTGTGATTTAGTTTAGTTTACATATTAGCAAATATTCTATGTTACTGCTGCCTGCCTGCGTGAAGAGTCTGGCAGGTACACATTGCAAGTCCACAAGCCAAGAAATATAATAAATGTATCATTGTTCCATATTTGACTTCTGAGAGGCCTGACACAAAGCCTTTGTCATATGACAGTTATTTAAACTTTGAAGTTTAAATGTTTTTCAACTTCAGTTATGATTCCCAGCATCCAAGGATACAAGGTGTAACAACTGTAAAAATCTCAGGGAGAGGTAGGAAAATTTTTAGCCATCCATCCATGCTGTTGCTAAAATAATAATAATAGCCACTAAGAGACAGTGATGAGATTGTATTAAGAGTGTGTAATAGACTTTTTTAGTTCTTAAAATGGTGTAAAGAAATGTCATTTTATGCTTAAGTAACTAGTGACCATTAAAGCGTTATCTACATATCTGCTGGTATTTGTCAAGAGGACTGGTTGGTGACATTTGGATAATGGCTAAGCTTTTGGTCGCCTGCTAATGACTTATATCACCACCATACTTGCCATGAAGTATGGCTTCATGAAAGATTCTCTTTAACAAACAGATAAAAAATTGTTCCAGGCCCTTCCATGTTCTGCCCTTAGAGCTTTATCCCTGTACTTTTATGGTGCATTTATGTTCCTTGGCATTGCGTCGGCACTGCACTGTGACAGTGGCACCACTGTGGCCTTGTAGGATCCTCTTTTTGTCAGTAACCACAGTTCCATTCTTTCTCAATTTGCTTCTTCTTGGCATCTCCTACAGGGAGGAATGTTCAAGACCTCTTCTGGTTCATTTCTGGCAATGTCAAATGACAGGCCACTCCTGGGGTGCTGGCACTGAGCCACGGGGAGCCTGTCTGTCATTTCAGCTTCATGGTTGCAGTCTGTGGATCACATAAACAGGAAGAGTCAGTTTCTAGTCCTGTTCCAGAATTTAGTGTGGCAGGTTCTGTGCAGTCACTGTGACCCCATAATAATCCTGATCATAAAACCAGAATAACTTGAAAGTACAGAACAGTTTGGGAAGCAAGATGGGTCATCAGTTTTTTTGTTTTGAGAGGGTTACACACAAAATACTGATCTGTGACATTTGAAAATGGTACAGTTTTGTCCAACTTTTCCTAAGATAAATTAATGTTACAGGAGTTTGGACTGCATCATGTGTTGAAAGGTAGAGGGGATTTTGGGTATTGGTTTTATTAACACATTTTTTGTGTGCTACCACAATTGCATCTCTGTTGCCTTAAAACAGTCTTGAAAATAGAATGAGTTCCCTGCCGAAAGGGAGGAACAAGAATTTATTTCTATTTTCATTCCCACCTGTTAAGAACTGCTGCCCCTTTAAACTCAGAGCTATGTGCTGACATGGAAATTTTGAAACTGTACTGACATTTCTTTTTACAAAAATCTGTATTAAAAAGAATTTGAGAGTTTCCTTTAACACTTCTCCTGGGCTATAAAAGTTGAACAGAACTAATTATTAATGAAATGTAACATAGTGCTTTAGTTAAAGCTTGTATGCTGAATTAGGTCAGAATTCCAAACTCATCAGTAGAATTCTCTGGTTTCTTAACTCTCAGGCTGTACTGTTTGCCACTTCTCCTGGCTGCCTTTTTGAAGGTAATTCCATTGTTTCCATGAGTAACTGTAATCTAAATGCTGTCCCTAATTGTTTGTTTGCCAAGTTAGGGAAAACAGTGGTCATCTGTATTTTTTACATGCTTGGACACCTACTTAGACTTCTGTTGTAGGTTTTCTGGCAGATTTTGGAAGTGTTTGAATGTCTTCTATAGAGAAAAAATCTGAAGAACAGAATCTCAGGACTAAGTCTAAGTAGTTTTGTAGTTTCAAATGTCAATAGTTTTATTCACTAATGAAGTTGAAGGATACTGATTTTTATTTTGTAGCTGATGTAGTCCAGGGCATAGATGGTTGGCGTGAGAAAAACCACATAGCAATTCTATGTCAGAGGTGGAAATGAAATAGCAAGGTCTTCAGCTCTACTCAATGATTTTAACCATGTTCATTCCCTCATCTCATGTATGTTTTTAATATAATTTCAAATGATTTCTGATGCTGTTTTAGCTTTTACTTTTTTTTTTTTTTTAAACCCACGTGTATTTATGAACTGGTTTAACAGGACTTTTTAATGGTTTTTGCCTGGAGGATGAATGGTTTGGCCTAGCAGAATTTAGTGACAAGTTGCTCCTTGAGTCTTGAACTGGATAAGCTTTGCCTTCTTTGAAGCACAAAATTGCATGTTTTTATAATGCCCTCCAGGAGTATTCAAAGTAACTTAATGAGTGGCAAGGATCTATGGAATATCTCTGTGGAATAGAGATACTTTTCCTAGAAGCCATGCTTTGAAGGTGGAGGATTTTGGGGGTTGTCTACCTGCATTGGTAGCTCACTGCTTCCTGTGCAGTTGTCTGGACAAGAGAGCAGGTGATGCTGACTCCTGCAGGGTCTGCCCCTTTGAAGCCATGGCAGCTGTCCCTGTACCTGCTGGCTTCCTTGCTGCTGCTAAAAGTCACAGACTAGGATGAGGGAATGGAGGCTGGAATAAATGTGGAAAGCATTTGTATGAAGTACATCCAGGTTTGTAACACTCCTGTAGAAGGACCCAGCTTCATTCTCAGCTTACAGCCTCACCCACAAAACTCCTACAAAAAAATGTAGGTTTTGTCTTCCCAGACCACTGTCAATCCCTGCTCTGCAGCTCTACATGCTTTGCTTGATCCTGATCCTCACCACCTTCTCCTGAGAGTCCTGGAATTGCATGTCCCATTTATAATGAGCCATTTTGTGAAAGCTTTGAGACTTACATGCAGAGTCTGATTTCTGGATATGTTGAAGTGTTTATTTCAGTCTGTGAGATATTCTGGTTCATTCAGCTAGATAAAAGCTGAGGAAAACAGTTGTCTGAAAGCATTCTAAAGTCTGTGAGAGTGCTATTTTGTTCTGTCTTGTGAGAAGAGCAGTAGCCCACCTGCTTCTGTTCTGTAAAGGATGGAGCACTATTCCAAGTAAGGCACCTCTCATATGCTGTAATTTCAAGGTGAAATTTGCAGATGCTCGTTCTTCTTCCCCTCATCCTACCTAACTATAATCTTGCCTCTGATTTTCTCTTAACAAAAACCAAGAGGGGTATAGAAAATTTCATTAAATATCTGAGTATAATTGGAGAATTTTAGGGATTAAGTTTTGTCAGGTACCTGAAAAGAGTAGTATTAGTGAAATTCAATAATGTTGATTTGCTTGTTAAAAATTTACAAGTGGCTAGTTTATATATCTGTAGAAGAGGAAATGAAGAAATACTAGAAGGAAATGCCAGGGAGGTAAAGGTGGCATTTTAACATGCTATTATTACTGAGAAATCACTGTCTTTAAACGTGATGGAATTTTATCATGGATTGCTTCTCTCTGCAGATTTCTGTTGTATAGTATCAGCCTGATACATAGTAATGAACAAAAAATTCTAGCACTATTTGGTTGGTTTTGTTATTATTTTTTAAAAATCCTGGCTTGTGCTTCTTCTGACAAGGCTACAGCCTTACTTTCATAACAGGATCAGACTTTAAAAATAACTTTATTATTTGGTAGTCAAAACATGCTTTTATTCAGGATGTAGTTTCTGTTGACATTTGTAGGATAACTTGCCCCCTATTTAAAAAATACAAAAAAGAAACAAACTACAGAAAAGAAGGAGTGCTTCATAGTTTCATGGATTTTCCTGAATTCTAAAATCACTCTTAACTGCACATTACATATGAGTAAAACCTGATGCAGTAATAATTGTTGTTGCTATTCTTAAAAGAATTTCCATTCTGACAAAATAATTTTGGCTTTCTCTTTTAGGCTGCTTGGTATTCAAGCAGCAAAGCATTTGAATATTTATGCTTTAAGAATCTGTTTCTTTTTCATGTTAAATGATTAAAAAATTAACACCTTCTTTCCATTTAAATCATGTAAATAGTTAAGACTCATGCTGTAGCTAAGCTGATTCTTTCTCTGTTTTAAAAATAGAAAATGCTGGAGCAGTCCTTCCCTTCCCCCACTCTGTAGTCACTAGTCCAAGCTAGTAAATGTTACTGAATGGATTTCAGTGTTGTAGCCATTCTACAGTAAGTACAGCAAGATCCTTTGTGAAAAAGCGAAAGGAGGAAAAAAGGTAGTAGAAATCCATTTGTGGATGTTCGTCAGACCAGAGTACCTGCACCAATGACAGACAGGCTTTCCTCGAGAAACAAATCATGACAACAAACACTGCTGTTCAGAGGAGCCAGGATCTCCCCAAAAGACGCCTAGAAAGTGTAGGGGAGTGTCCTGCAAAACGGAGAGCTAGCTGGGGTATTCTGACCAGCCAAGGTTAGTATAGCAGCCATTTCAGAAAACGGGTACTGAAATATGCTAAGCTGACCCAATTTATGATGGTCTAGCTATAAACTGATTTTTGGGGTTTTTTTCCTAGCTGTAATGTAAATGCATGCTTTTGTTAGTGGCACTTTATTGTCTTGCATGGGTTAACGCAAGGGTACTGAGGCTATTTTTGTTCTTTCTGCTCTCTTATCAGCTGATCTAAAATACCATTTCTTGTTTATCTGCCCTATTTGTTTTATGCAAGTGTTTAAGGCTTGACTTACCCTGACTTTTGCTGTCCTGTCACAAGGTAACTGGATACTAAAGGTTAATTGTTTACTATGGGGAAGCCGGGAATGAAAGGAGGGGGAGGAGTAAACTTTACATATAACTTTATGCGTGAGAAGTCCCTAGATAGATTAAATAGGAGTCAGTAGAGGAACACTGGTGACAGAATTATTGTCCTGTACTAAGAACAAAGATATAATTGTAATGCTTTGCTTAGAGAAGTACTTAGGAGCTGTTTAAGTTGATGAGCACTGACATTTTCAGCAATGAAGAACAAACTCTGTTAGAAGTGTTTAAGAGTCCTATTGCCTATGCCATATTTTACTATTTTTTTTCAGAATACATATGTATAAAAGGGAGCTTTGAATAATTGTGAGAGTCTTAAGAGGCATTTTTTAAAATAGTGATCATAATTCCATTTAATATTGATGATATCTTAAGGCTTAGAGTGAAACAAAAAAAAAAAAATTAAGGAAATCAAACTTGAATTTCACAATAATATTATATAAAATAAAAAACTGGAGATGTTAAAATAGTCAAGGAATGGAGTAGACAGTAGTGAGTTCAGATGTTGTGCATAAAGGAGCTGTGAATTTACCATGTAAAGTATAGCTATATGTTATAGAAATCAGAGTTATTCTTAAAATACCTTTGATTATATCCAGTAACAACAGTTTTAGAACTAAGCAATATTCAAGAATTTAAGCAGCAGTTTCCTTATCTTCCAAGTAACCATTTGAATGCAATGATAATGTATGGTTGCATTTATTCATCAGTTTTAATATACAGAGCATCTTTTGCCTTCATGTTTTTCACTGTTTGGGCTAAGATTTTCTGACCTAAAGAAACTGTCATTTATGTCATTTTAGCTCGTTAGGTGAGTACTATCCAAAAAATCTTGGACTATCTCCCTCAACTGAAAAGAAATTTCGCAACAGTTTACCAACATTAGTACTAGCCACTCCATTATATGACTGAAGGTTAGGCTCCCTTGCTACTCTTACTAACAAATAGGCACAATTAGTCTAGTTTTGAAATTCTCAGAGTCAGAGTAAAATATGGAAAGTAAAATTTTCTGAAGAATCCATCTTGACAACGTCTAGCTGCTTAGAGCCTCATTGTGATTGCCAGACTGGGTGTGTATGTGTTTATTGATGGACATCCTGAAATATTGAGAGACTTCTGTTGCGCTTGAGGCTTCTGATTGTTGCAGTTCACTTGAATAACAAGTATATCTTTCATCAAGTGAAGAATGCTTCTTTCCTTCCTCTCTCTTTCATCCATGGGGTAACCAAACCTGACTTTGCTCTGCAGGCACACTTGCAGAGCAAAGGAAGAGAAAGTCATACTGCAATGCAGTGTGTAATTAAATAGGCAGATTGGAAAATGGACTGAAAGTGATGCAGAGGGTGGAATATATCTTAAGATTGGATAGAGGGGTGAAAGGATAGAGTCAGAGTAGGAACAGGCCTTCGGCCTACTGGCTGGAGGGGCCAAAACTCCAAAATCTCGTGGATGTGACAAAAATCACCCAGTAGGCACAGCTTTGCTTTATAATTGCTTACTGTTTATAAGGCTTGGGATTAGGCCCTGTGCTGCATTCACTCTCAGGCAGGCTGGGAAAATACTGGGAATTCTCAGCACAGTTTGGGAAAAATTGCTTGTAGTCTGGATTAAGGCTGAGACTGTGTTTGAAGGGCAAAATTATTCCAGACATAAATCCTTCAGAGTCTGAACTCAGCTCAGAATGTCCATATGACTTTTCTGTCACCTTTTGGTTGGGAAGGGGACTTAAAAACCCTCACTTTGTTTTAGTAACTTGTCTGAGGAAATAGCAGTGGAAGAATATTACCAGCTGCTCCTCCTACTCAAGTCAAATCTGATGTGGATCTAATGGATTACTGAACTTGGAGATTTATGTGATTTTACACCTTTGCATTCTATCTAGGGCACACACACTTTGCAAGCTACTTTAGGCTAGAAAAATATCCAGACAGTTGTTGATGGTTCAAGAAGATGGAAAAAACAACCTGTGCATGAGCAATGGACGTGGAGCTGTGGCTGTGCTTTCATGTGACATGAGAAGGGCCTGACACACTCCTTCCCATGTGTGCAAGGCTGAGCTCAGAGCCAGCAGTGACTGCTGCTGCTCTTACCATTGTCATTGCCATCATGGCCACACAGCGTAATGCTGCTTCTGTTGCAACCAAGCAAGCTGTGTTTGGAAATTGCTGTTGTGTTATTATTGGCCTTTTTATAGATTTCAGTGGCTCATGCTTCCATGTGAAAAGTATGCTAAAGTGCAATGCCAAAGCACTCAAAATGTTACCCGTGCCTCACTGATTTGACCATCCAGGGCGTTGTGGCACAGGATCTGACAGCACAGTCACCTGCTGTGCTCTTCCACAAAACCCCATCCTCCTTAGCTGTGCAAGAGCATCAATGATGTGCTGAGAATGCAGTGGGTTTGTACTCAGAAAAAATACACCCTATGTTTTCCTGTTTGATGCAAAGGTTACAAGGCCTGCAGTGAATGGTAGGGGAAAAGGGTTAACATTTAATGTCTCTAGAAGTAAATTCCATGCTTGCCTTTGCTTTGGCACCTATGTGTTTTAAGACCAATCATTTAATGTAAAAGTTTCTTGGCTGATCATGGTTATTATCTAAGGCTGAAATTTCAGAAGCTCAAAGCTCTCATAACCATAATTAAACTATGCTTTTAGTGCACACCTAGTATTAAAGTACTCAGAAAAAAAAATAGGCTGTTAGAAGGATTTTACAATTGAAGTATTCTTTTGTTATTGGTAAAATACCATGAAAAAGGCAGGAGAAAATTACCAATGTTACAGTGAGTTTATCTTTTGGATGACATGTCTTAAATGGATCCTGCTAGATATGGAGATAGAAAAAACTTTGAATACCAACTTATTCACTGAATGCAACACTGGAATGGCAAAACTGACGTGTAGTCATGTAATATGGGTGCATTATAGACGGAACTGTGTGGGAAAGTAGATTTACTTTGTATGGTGTTAAGGAGTGGGAAATTGTTGGCATTTACATTTGGAAAGAAGTCCCCAAACTGTGAAAGTCTACATTATGATAAATAATGGAAAGTATACTGGTTTGAACCAATCAAGTTGGAATTGTTTGTGTGCATATATATATATATGTAATTTTCAGATTATTTGAAATATTGAAATGAAATATATAAACGCAACTTGAACTACATCTTCTCTTTCAGACATATTTTTATCTCTAGCCTAAATTCTGATTTTCTTGGAGTTCTTCAGTGTTGATTGTTGAAACTTAATTTATTTTTAAAAAGTGGCTTCTGTTTTTCTGGTCATATCTAATCATGGTAGTTAAGCATTATCTATGTATTCCTTAATTTTTAAATCCTTCATTGAAGATTTTTTTCAACAGTTTTTAACATCAAATATCAATTAAGTAGTTGACATGCTTCTTTATTCTACAAGGGATTTAGACAAATGAGTGATTTTATATTGTCGCACTAAAAATCTGTCAGAATCTAATTAGATATACAAAATATCAGACACTTTCAACAGCTGGAGTGAAGTGATTGTGTTGGTCTTGGGACTCTAATGTTGCAGAGTTTTGGTTTTAGTTATTGATCCTGTCTGTTGCTTCAGTTGCCAGAAGCTGAAGCACTCAGAATACATCTTAAGAAATAAAAGGTAACAGTGCTGATCTTAATACATAGCATTTGTTGGTTTTGCAGAAATAAATATTAGCTACAATGTTTTCTAAACACTCTGTGTTTCTCATCTCCCAAAAACAAACTGTGTCAGGCTTCTATTTGCAGTTTTTCTTTGATGATAGTGCTTCTTCTGAGGACATGGACTCCATCTATTTAGCTGTAGAGCAGTAATTCTGTAAAATGCTGAGCTCTGGTATAAATACTCTCCCAATGAAGTCAGTGAGAAGAACTTCCTTTATTACAGTCCTCTTTTTGAAAATCTAACTTTTAATGTACCTTTTATACTTAGTTGGAGTTTGTTGTTTTGTTGGGGTTTGTTTTTTTTTTTTTGTTCTTTTTTTTGGAGACTACACAAATTTTTAGAAATAAATACAAAAGAAATGACATGAATGGAGGTAAAGACTATTGTGAAAATATTTTTACTTAGTATTTTACTACTATGACTAAAACTGCAGGAATGAATTACAGATAATTGCAAGTTGATGTAAAGGAGTGAAGTCTGTAGGGAAATGTGAGGAAAAGAACATTATTGACATAGAAATGAATCAAAGTCAGAATTGCATATCCCTATTTTTGGACATGTTCACTGCTGAGAATAGCTATCAATGCCCCAGTTCAACAACCAAAGAATATTTTAGAACGCAATTGAAAGAATAGTGAACTACTAAAAGAAAAACACACCCCAGGTACAGATCGAACAGCATTTGAAACATGTTCAGAATATATTTTCTTTTCTACATGTTCTATGAGCAAATAGTAAAATAACATAGGGACATTTGGCAGTGCTTCTCTTAAAATCTATGTACTGATACTGATTTTTGTGGATACAAACTGTATCTCTGCGTGAGGTTTAAAAAAGAGGAGTTTGTCCAGCAGTTTATCCATGTCAAGGTTCTCTTGATTTCACTTTGAGTTTCCCTTGTGTTGACATTCCAGTTAATCTGTCTTGGAGGGCCAATGCACAGATACTGGCATCTGAGGAATTGTTATGTTAAAAAAGAAATCTGAAAAATTGACAAAAAGCGTTGCAATTCTTTAGCAGAAGAAAAGAAACTGACAGCTTGTACACACGCATATATTCAAATCTGTGTTTACTGAAGGCTGAAAGTTCGTATTACAGGGAGCTGCTGATCTCTTTCCAAACATAGCTGGAGTGTATTAAGAACAGGCCCAACTAGCAAGAGCAGATTTTTTTATTATTTTTTAAATTTTTTTTTATTTTCCAGATTGAAAGAAATGAGTAAAATTTATAATTGCAATTGGCTGGAAGTGCCATGGGGAGATGGAGATTTAGGTATTGTATAATAATTCATATTTTTTTTTTTTTAACTTCACCTATTAATGCAGTGAATATATTTAATCTTTCTTGTCAATGCTTACAAAGCAATGATGCTTTGTAATAGTTTGCCCTTCTGGTAAACTATATATCAGAGAGCTTGGAACTAACGTGGCTTCTATATAGAGATGCTTTGTATTCAGCATTGTCAGAGACAACATCAATAGGGAATTAATGCATTATCAGTTTTGGAACAGACTATGTTTGCTAATACTGCTGTTACAGACACAATGAATGAAAAAGTGGCCTTGTTTGTATTCTTCTTAATGCCATCTAAGTGAGAGATATTGTAATTTGTAGATTAGTAGAAGGTAGTAATCTGGGCAAAGAATTTAAGAACACCTTTGATGTTTATTTTTAATACATATTTATGTTGAACATGTTCTTGTCTCTGTGGTATTTAATGATGAATTTATATGTGTATCAACAAATCAGTTGAAATGTGAACTTTCTTTTTCCAAGCTTGGTTGGCACAAAATATTTGTGCAACATTTTGCCTTCTGATTTTATTTGTAGTAGAGATGATGCAAGTATTTTGTATTTAATGGATTTATCAGAAACAGCTGGCTGCTAAATGTCTCTGCCTGAAGATAGGGATATAAGGTGGGTCTGGGTGCAAACCAGAGCTTACAACAGGATCTGGCATAATTTGATTATCAAATGTCAGTGGAGTAATTAATAGACATTTTTCTGATCAGTCCAAGAGCAAAGGAGGTGAAAGAAGTAAAAGTTGTCACTTTCAGATCCTACCTGCATCTTTGTTGTATTTATAAATAGCTACAAAAATGCCTGAAATGTAAATGTATTTAATGGGAATAAAAACTTCATAACTCTTACAATTTTATAAGATGTTTTTCTATATAATTAGTTGTCTTTTTTTTTTCTTTCCATTGAGTAGGATGTCAAGAGAGAGATGTTCTCATCTGCAGAGATAGGGGGACAAAATATCAAAAGCAACCTCCAAATACAGATTTAAATTTGAGGAATTCTTTGCAGCAGCCAGCAGGAGAGCTAAATGGATCTAAGTAATTTGAATTAGGACAACTCTAGTGTTTGTTCAGATGCTGCACCAGAAGAAGGAAAACATTGATCAAAATACTCATAGTGATTACCCATATCCTAACTAGGGTAGAATAAATCTATCTGAGCTTAATGGGATGACAGAGCAAATATTGATGATTTATCAAAATTGAGTCACTTGAAGGTTCCTGATCTTAAATTTTTTTCATGTATAATAACCTTTAAATTCCCAGTCACTCTGTATATAGGCTTTTTTGTTTGGTGTTTTTTTAATCAATTTTTATTCTGACTATCAATAAGAATTTCCAAACATTAAATAAACCTGAAGTAAAAAGTACAGGGAACAATGTGTGTGTGTGTGTGTGTACACGCACACACAGATGACCAGAGCTCAGTGCAAATAATTCTGACAGAGTATTGGCAGCTGGATCTTGTCAATGCTCCATCTACTCCCACAGATGAAAGAGTACAAGGAGCTTCACACATATGGGATTTTCTGACATAATAGAAATCTCACAGTTTTTAAAATCAGGTTTATAAAGCCTTACTGTGATATTTTTAAACTTCTGTGATCAGCTTTGTGTAGTCTTATGATAATTTAAATAATCATCTCTGCTTTTGTTTTGCCAAATTTTTGATCTCAGTAGTATTCAGTAGTGCTGAGTCACAAAGTTCACTATGTTCTCCAAGATGCAGTCATATGTCTGTGTAAGTTTTAGCCTTATTCACTAACACTGGTAGGAAAATGGAGGTTTTATCTACACTTTCATATTGTGCACTATTTCATATTTTTTTAACTATGCCCTGATTTCTTTTCAGGTTGAGCAACCTTAATCTTTTTGTCATTCTTGATGTGCTTTGAGGGGGTTGTTTATAGTAAACAAAAGTGTACTTTCTGAAACAGGCTAGTGGACAGAAGGAGTCCAATAAGAAGCAGAAGCAGGGTCTATTTCTGGGATGTAGTTATCTTAGAGCTTAGACTGAGGGTTGCCAGTGATTGAGCAATAGCCTTCTCATTTCAGATTCGTTGTGTTGTCAGTAAAAGCAGTGACTGGCTGTGTAGGCAGTCCCTGCCCATGGCAAGGTCCAACACCTGCACTCATGGAAGAGTCATCTGCTGTGTTACCTATTCATCATTCTAGGCTATTTCTCTCTATGTTTCTTCAGGGATTTATCAGCTTGATATAACTCACACAGGTGATTGTATTAGTATTTTACAGTTCTACTGATTTTCTTCTTACAGGAATAAATACTGATAATTCATAACACATTTTGAAGATGTTTCTTCCTTGCACAGTGTATCAAAACTAGTTTTTCAAAGTTCATACAATAAATTGGCATCAGTTCTGCCTGCAGCCTTGACTGGCTAGAAGGGACTTGTCAGTGTCCAGTCATCTAGAGGAAAGGGCAGGTCCTTCAGCAAGAGCTTCAGGATGTCTCTGGAACCTGGGTTGGGAGTTATGGGGAGTATGTGTGTGAAGGCAGGGTTGTTGTTGGATTACTATTTTTCTTTTGGGGGGGATGAATAAATGAAAATAAATGCCAAACCTTTACAGTGAGAATATCTAAGTATTTTTAGGCCTAATAGTTTATGGAATGAGAACTTAGACTTTATATCTTATTTCTGCTATAGTAATTTTTTTTCTGTGATTCTCAATGTACTTCTCTTCTTGCGCCTGTGTAGTAGCTTCATATTAATCTCATCATACATACGGATTTCCACATTGATTTTCGTATACACTAGCTTCTTTGTGACTTCTTCAGGCAGCTTTACATCTGCTTTAAGTTCAAATAATGCCTATATTCCAGCTACAAAGGTTCATTACTTGTGTTAAAAATGAACAGTGCAAAAATAGAAGTGGAATACGGTAATTAATGAATTTATGAAACAAGATTACTGATATCAATATCTTAATATTTTGTTCTATGGACCACAAAATCATTTATTAGAGATGTTTACAGTTAATAATAGATCACTTTTTATTGTTTAGAAACTGATCATTTGAAATACAGGCTCTAAAGAGAAGAAATTAATTTCATAGGATCATTGAGTTCATTCTGTGCATCATATTTTCTGCTTTGCTCTGTGCATTCCAAACCATTTCTAATTCGTGGTTTATTCAATAAATGTTGTTATTATATAGGTTCTTGGGCAGATCGCTCACCTCTGCATGAGGCAGCCAGCCAAGGACGTCTTCTTTCTCTGAAGACTTTATTGTCACAGGTGAAGGCTCTGTTCTTACAATTGTTTTAATTTTTAATGTTATTTAATTTCTCAACATAGATTATTAATGCAGATTTAGTATGCTTTGTTTTGCTTTTTTCACTTGAATTTTTCAGAGCAATACATATTTAGGAATTTTTCATATTATAAGGTAAAAACTAGTATGTGAAATATTTCCTCTGTATGCTTTAAACCCTTCCCACCCGCCCCCAAAAAACCCCACAAAAACAAACAAACCAAACCAAACCAACAACCAAAGTTTTCTCTAAATTTATGTTAGTCTTCCCCATTTACATGATATAAATCAATATAGTTTTACTGCTTTAAGCCCTTTGGTAAATAGAGCTAGTCAGGAAGATACTAGTTAACTAGTTATCAGGAAGAATCACTGAAAGATTCTGGGTTTTGCACAGTTGTTATTTAAAAAAAATATTAATAGCAAAGGGAGAGACTGCAAATGCTAAATTTTAATATTACAATATTAAAATTATTACCTACTATTAGCTTCAGTATTGAAAAATTATACTATAGAATACATTTCATGAAAGCCCATAGATAGAGTTATTAGTTCTTAACAGTCAAACAACATCTACTGCAAATATTTCAAGGGCTTGGTGATTTTATCAATCCAGTAAGCGTTTTCTTTACTAAATTTCATAGCTTTAGATATTTCAGGCCTTAAGTCAGAGGATCATAGAATCACAGGAGAGTTCAGACTCAGGTCTTTGTGGGGTTTTAAAGATCACCAAGAGTGGAGATGCACCATCCTCTCCCTCATCTGTTTCAGTGTTTCACTGTCTCCCAGTTAATTTTTTTTCTGTATAGCTACTTGGAATTTGCCATGTTCTGACTTGGGTCTTGCCTTTTGCCTGGTCACTGTGCATCTCAACAGTGTTCCCATCTTCTTTATACCTATCAAATCTTATGTCTATTTCTCAAAAAAAGAAAAAAAGGAGCTGAGAACTTACTTTTATTCTGTTGTGCACTGATTGATGATTCTTTCTATGCTCACTTTTTAGGATTTACTTACTGCAAGTTGAATTTTAAGCCTGTTTTAGAGTATTGTAAACTATTCATTTGAACAGTAGTGTGAGGAAATGACTCTTAATAGGTTTTGTATGATCTTTAAGTGTCATTCACATCTATTTTAGGGGTACAATGTAGACACACTAACAATTGATCAAGTAACTCCACTTCATGAAGCCTGCCTGGGAGATCATGTAGGATGTGCAAGAATCCTCCTTGAAGCAGGAGCAAATGTAAGGCTTTGGTTTTGCTTTCTTTTATATGAAGTCCAATGCTAACCTTGGCTTAACTGAGAGGATATATTCCTTGATTTTAATGTAATTGGTCTCTACTTACCCTGTTGGCTTTGTTCATCTCATGTAACTACAGCTGCCATCTGAATGCTAGCAAATGAAAGTGATGGGAAGACACTGAGACAGTAATGAGCCAGAGTGAATCTGTTAGCAGTATTCATTATGATATTTCTCTTCTAAAATATGGAATACATTCCTCTACTTTACTGGGTTCATCTTGCTTTAAGTGGCTTTCAGGAGACTGTTCTTTTAATCTTTAGAATGTCTGTTGTCACTCTGCACCTGTGCTCAGGTCTGGTCTGAGTCTCTGGTCTGAGTAGAAAAAAAGCAGTCTCTTTTCTGTACTTCTGACAGAAGTCTGGCTCCTGGCTGTCTTATCTTTTATCCCAAAACAAAAATGGGACTTTATAGATCACTTTCACTGCAATGTCTGCTGACATCAGGTGCATAGCTTCCCAGATCTCTGATCTTTGTAATGGAAATGTTTATTGTTCTTAAAATTCAGGTTTGAGAACCATGTAGAATATGTCTGTGTTACTACAGAAAAAAATACACAGATGTTTCCAAAACCAATTTTTATTTCAGCTAGCACAAGGATTCTGAAGATAGAAAGTTATTGGAAAAAATTAATTTTCACATCTGATTTACTTTTAGCATTTTTAATGCTTTTGGTGGGATTGGGGGCTACATGAAAGAAGATAGGCCAGATTTCCAGAAGGAGCCCTCTCCTCATACCTGTACTCCTTCCTTTGGTATTATTGGCCCCTACAAAGTTGCCTACTTTGTCTCCTTACTCTCACGCTGGGAACACTCAGTTGAAGTGACGTGATGACGTTGCTATTAAAACAGTGAGCCTATGCTGTTAGCTTTTTCTCCATCTTTGGAGTGAAATATCACTCCAACCTGGAAACTAAAGCTACAGAAGAAAATGGCAAATAATTCTCACATTTAATATGGAGTTTGCATTCTTACCAGAGCTGTGGAGAGAAGATCCTTTTATCCTGTTACTATGCAAAATGTAGATTTTCTGTATCAGTGAAACAAGCTCAGTGCAATGACTTTTGAAAATTATTTACTGCCCAGATGTCAATATATGCTCTTTAGTATTCTAGGTGTATTTATCCAAGATAGTTTAACAAGAGTAATAGTAAACTAATTTCAGCTGAGAAGCATGGTAAGAGAAAGACAGTAGCACAGGGATTGCCAGTTAAGTTTTTATTCTACCTACAGCTCTTTTTTTTTTTTTTTGTATTTTAATGCAATTTCTAATTATTTCCTGTTTAAAAATCTACCTTTCTTTCAACTCTGTTCTGAAATAGATTTGATATATTCTAGGTAAATGCTACAACAATCGATGGAGTGACACCTTTATTTAATGCCTGTTCAAGAGGCAGTGCAGCATGTGCTGAGCTCCTGTTACAGTACGGTGCCAAAGCTCAGTGGGAGTCCTGTCTGCCATCGCCAACACATGAAGCAGCCAGCAGAGGTAAGAAATTACTTCCTAAATAAACATGGAGGGGTTGAGCAATGTCTCAGTATCAGGGTTAAAAAATGTGTGTGGTTTTGTCCATGAGACAGCGTACTGAAGTCGATTAAACTGTCATGCTTTGTACTGACAGGTCACAGTGAATGTCTGGAGGTACTGATATCCTGGGGTATAGATGTTGACCAAGATCTTCCTCATTTAGGAACACCTCTGTATGTAGCTTGTGTTTCACAGCAGATCCATTGTATTCGAAAGCTTCTTTATGCAGGTACGTATTGATTTATATAAAAATATTACTGGTCTGTAAAAGAAGCATATTGTACTCGCCTTTGAAGCCAGCTGTGCTCAGTCAATTGAACTGGAACCCTTGCTTGCAGCACTGTACTTCAAAATTTATGCTGATTCATGTTTTCTTATAATAAGTTACTTTATCTTTTATTTTTGGTGCCATAATAAGCATATGAGGAAAAAAGCAAGCAAGACCAGTAAGAATGAATGTTCACAATTTTTAGCACCTACTGCAGCTTTATAGATATTAATTTGCTGTAGGAAAAACAAGGGTAAAAATCAGCTTTGAGGAATTTTATATAGTAATCACTGAGATTTCAATCAAACTATTTTAGCAATATAGTCCCACTCGCTTTCATTCTTCAGGAAGTTCTGACTGAGCTTTTCATGAGGCATAGAGGCTGAGTTGCAAAGGGAAGAGGTGAGGTAAAAGGCATCTGATCCTTAATTTCAGGTTATTTTTTTAATCAACAGGTAAGAGATGTTGAACACATGCTGTGTTTCAGCACAAGTCAAGGGACACAATTGGCATGGCTAAAAGACAATTTGTGATGTTTCAGGAATTTACATACAGGGTTTTTGCATCCTGCAGAGCAATGAACTGAAATGTATATATGAATAATTCAGTCTTGCTGTCATTGCAGCAGAATAGTTTTTCTAGTTGATTGCATGTTATATTTAGAACTTAAACAAGCAGTTAAAGTGTTTCTCATTGAGTCTATCTCCTTGGATGATTAATTATCCTATGTCATGATTTTTTATGTTTAAGAACAGGAAAAGTATAATTAGCATATTTTGGGATTCAAATACTACCGTACAGAAAAAACAGTAGCAGAAGGGCATATTCTACATTTTATGGTGCTCTGAAGTAGAAAAGTAGAAAATTAAAATTAATTTATAGATATACAAAAGAAGTTTGGGTGGGATGGGAGTCTATTTCAAACCCTTTGCCAGCTTCAACACGTGAAAAACTATAAAGCATCTAAGATTCCTTCTTGAGCTGGTGTACTCACAAAAAGATACATACAAAACTTCAGTTTAGTGGGTTAGGACTTAAATAGGGAAAGTATAGTTTATATGTAGTGCAGATTTTTTTAAATGTGTACAAAAAATGACTTTTTATAATTAGGCAATAATGATGCTCATGTTATCTGATCGGATTTTTCTTATTATCTGGTTGTATTTAGGTAATAAAACCTAGGTTAAAAAAACCCTAAACAAAACACTGATGTGATTAGCTGTAGTTCTATGCAATAAAATAATAAAGTGGCTAAATGCACTGTGGCATTGTAGGCCAGTGGTGGTTTTTGTTTGTTTTGTAGCCTCATCTTTTACTCAATGAGAAGTTTAATTAATCTCTTCTTACGTCTCTTTATGTGCATCTACCCACCAGGTGCCAATGTACAGAAAGGAAAGCATTTGCAAACTCCACTCCATGCCGCTGCCCAGCATTCTAGTACAGAGATAGTAAACTTACTCCTTGAATTTGGGGCAGACATAAATGCCAAAAATTCAGATTTTGAGAGGCCTGTTGATTTAGCTGCCCCAAGCAGTTTAGTGGAGAGACTGCTGCTCTTCCACGAAGGTAAGTTTTACATGTTTGTATTTGAAACTGCAACTTGTATTATTAAAAAATAGCAAACCCAACAAAAAAAAATCCAACTCAACAGTCCAAAGAACCCACTATAAAAGGTAACACTGTGCTTTATGAAATGAATATATGAGCATTTGGGTAATTTCCTTTCTAACTATAAACATACTCAGCAATATTTAGTCTCAGGCCAGTGCCCCGTGACCAGGCAGCATTAGAATTTATACAAGCTGAAAAGCTATCATCATATGTTTATTGGGTGTTTACATAAGTAGATATTAAAGCTACATTTTTATTGGTTTTTACAGACCTTGTTAAAAAGAAACAGTATTTAAATTCCAGGTTAAAAAAATATTTCCTTTTGTCCAGCTGTCATAATATTTTAAAAAATATATTTTTAAGTGCATATAAAGCACATTATTTTGATTGTGGGCAAAAAGCAAAAGTTTAATTTTCTAAATTTTCTTTACAAAATTATAAAAACTGGAGAAATAGGAGACTAAAGAGTCTAGAGTCCCTCAAATCTCCTAAAGATCTCTCTGCTTTGGAGAAGGACTTTTCCAAAGGGAACTGGATTTGTTCAGACTGACCTATGTATAATGTAAAATTAAGCCACAAGAAACTATTTCAATAACTATAGGCATTTCTTTAGAGGTGAACTGACAAGTAACACTGATTTGTTTTCCTCCAAAAAACCACTCTGTAGTCTGAATGGTATTAACAAAACCCCTCTAAAAACTGTTTTCAAAAATTTACCATGACTAGTAGTGTTTTTAAAAGTTACAGCAAAGAAAAAGAAATTACATGGCATGAAACAAATACAGGTTTATGGTCCAGAGAAAATAGCAATGTCCATTTTGAAGGAGTGGGTGGCAGAGTGATAAAGTCATTATAATGAGCTATTAAGACCACTAAACATGGGCCAGCATCTCGGGGTATTTTGCCTGCTTATTCTTGTTGCAATGATGCTGTGGTAGTGCAGCTGGTAGTGCTGTAGCAGGTATATAACCTGTGGTTACAACAAGCCTGCATTTTTTAAAGTTACTGACATTAGGTATTTTCTGGGATCTGATTTTTAATTTAGACAAAAATGACCTTGTCTTGCTTTCTTTAGTATTTCCCTATTATTAGGTTTTAAGCAGCCCATCTTTATCTTTGAGGGCAGAAAGGCAGTGAGGAAAGGGAATGAAGAAAAAGGTCAAATTTGCAAAATGTGAACATTTTCTTTAATTTTTTTAGAAATCCCATTATTGGGCAAGAGTGTTGTAAAATGTGCAAAACGTGCTGGCTTTTATAGTTGTACAATTAAACTCTTTTCTTTATTGTTTGCAGCCACACCATCTTCTCTTTGTCAGCTCTGCAGACTATGTATCCGAAATTACATAGGAAGAGCTAGACTGCACCTTGTTCCACAACTCCAGTTGCCAACAATACTTAAGAATTTCTTACAGTACAGATAACATAGTAATTGTAAGAAACATAGCAAGTACTTTTTCTTCTCTCTGTTCATTGTATGTTTTACCTAAAGAACTGCTGGGCGGAAAAAAAAAAGCCTTTTGCATATTGCTTAAAAAATTGTATCTTTGACACCTGGTGTTGGTAATGTCATAGTAATTGGGAGCCATTCAGCAACTAGTGCCAAGGTGCTAATCCAGCTGAATTGAATAAGTGTGCTGATACTCTGGGACATGATTGTATAACTTTATCTTAACTATTACTCAATAGCTTTAGTGCTGTTAACTTTAATTGTGTTTGTTTTTAAAATCTGTTTGACACACCTGAACCACGGAGTTTCTTCATTACTATTTGTTAAGTTTGTCCCTTTGGAGTCAGTATTTTATGTGTTTTTAAATTTCTGGTTTTTGTGTACCTAAAAATACTTGGTCATTGGTGCACTATATGCATTGATAAAAATAAAGACATTAGATGTAATTTCTTTCTATTTTTCTTTATAGAGACCATTAATCAAGGAAAATTCATTAAAAAAGGAAGTGAGAAACTTCCTTTACTCTTCCTCACTGCCTGTGCTGTGAACTGTAATTAAACTGATGTGAACATAACCTCAATTTTTTATAGAATCCTGTTTATTGGTATGTTGGGGTTTGACACTGACTAAACGCCAGGCACTTCGACTCTCTCTTGCTGCAAAAAAAAAAATCCTGTAAAAACACACACCAATCTCACGAGCTAAATGAGATAGGACACTGGTAGGAGGATGAACAGAAGAAAAAGGGCAGACAGGCTCCAAGCTTAAAGTTGCAAAAAGTGATTTAATTACCTAACAGAGTTGGAGGATAGATGCAAGGCAAAAATAAACTTCTCATCCATGATTTTGTTCACTCAGCCCCCTGCCTCTTACGAACCCATTTTATTCACCCCCTTTCCTCTTTGTAACCAACAAGCCCAGGTGGGGGGGCAGGGTGTGGGGTATTTTCTCAGTCCACAGAGCAGGTCAAAACTGTTCATCACCACAATTCTCCTACTACAAATACTCTTTATCTCTACTTATCTCTCTCTCTCTTCAGGCAGTTGCTCTGCTCTCACCCCCTCTCCCTTAAGAAGCAGTCTCCCTGCTCACCCCCCCTCCCTCTCTCCAAACCAGCAACACAGACAGGGGGCAGGGTAGGGGTTTGTTGTCTGGTCAGTCTGTCAGGGAGAGGGCTTCTCTACTTAGCCATGGGGTCCCTCCCACGAAAGACAGTCCTCTGGGAACTTTTTTGGCGTGGGTCCAATCTCACGAGCAACATCCCGCCTGAATTCTGCTGCAACTTGAGTCTTCTTGTCTATAAGGTGCTGTGCAGACTTTCCCGAGCCGAGGCCAAGCTGCTTCTATCCCAGGAGCAAGGAAAAGGCCTTTCCTTCCTTTGCAAGGCCTCTGAAGCTTTAACTCTTTTGATGAGACTCCAAACTAGATCACAGCTCTCTCCAGGCATGCACCTGCTCTTCTGGTGTGGGCTGTGGGTGAATTTCTGCATCCTTGTGGACTCCATGGGCTGCAGGGGGACCTCCTGCTCCCCCCATGGCCTTCAGCACAGCTAGCGGAGGGTTTTCAGCTCCAGCGCCTGGAGCACCTCCTCCCCCACCTTCTTCATTGACCTTGGCATCTCCATGCTGTTCTCCCTTCACATATTTTTACCTCCACCTCCTCCTCTAACTACAAAGAAGTGCATGCTTACCTTGTTTTGAATTTTTCTTAAATATGTTTTCGCAGAGGCGTAACCAGCACCTCCAATTGGCCCAGACTTGGCCAGCAGCATGTCCATCACCTTCAGAGCCATCAGAGATTGGCTCTGCTGGACTTGATGTAAAAACTTCCAGAACTTTCAATCAGGACACACAGGAGCCATGTTTGTGCCACACCCCACCCCTCAGACACCTCCCCAGGCTTACCACAACAGCTTCTGAGGGGTCCAAATTTCTGCTAGATGTTAAAAATACTTTACTGATGTTTTGAGCCAATCAAAACCACCACATGGTACCATCAGTAACTTTAAGAATTCCAGAGGAATATTTATCAAAAGCCTTAATGCTGAGATACTTTGGATCTTCTCTTGTAAAACAGAATTATATGAGCACTTTCCTTTTTGTAAAAATGCTGTTATCACAAGCATCAATGGGCATATTAAATAGTTATTTGCCTCAGAGAAAGGCATATTTTAATGTGTGCTATCTGTGAGGTTTCTGAAGGCATACCATGGAGATGTGGACACTGATTCTTCAAGCTCAGGTTCAGAAGGTGAATCCAGGGTTTCAAAATTACGTCAGTTTTCTGTATCAGGATGGGTACAGCTCTTGAAAGGGCATTACTTCTCTGTTTTGTAAACAATTACCCAGCTCCAAAAATCCTGTTGCAAAATCCCAGACTACTCTAGCAGCCTTTTCAATTTCTGTGAAAAGGCTGAAATTATATGGTTCAACTCTAGCCACAGAAAGAATGGTGGCACCCCCAAGAGACATTAGAAAACCCTAAGGCTTTGCTCATGCCCTGGCATTTTGATTAGTTATCTCACTACATGAAAATGCAGTGCTCCTCCTCCTTTCCCTCTTATTTGGTGTTCCTTTGAGAACAGATTGCTTTCTCCATGACTGATACTCAATTCCTGCAAACCAAAGCATGGAACACCTGAAAACTTGCCATTTGCCCATGGTGATTTACATGAGTCCAAGCCATCTCATTGAAAATAGATGCTCTTGTGGCATTTGCAGTATCTATTTCCACCATCCCCCCTGATCCCTGCCACCACCCAAAGAGCAAACGAGACCATCTTTGTAGTTTACAGGTATTTGGTTCTATTTTTTTCTGTAATTATACAAAACAGGAGACTAGTTGGAAAAAGGGGCTTATGGGTAATACCATTAATTTGATCTCAGGCAAGAGGCACTTTCAACATAAACTTCAATCTTCTGCTAACAGGTAATTATGTAAAAATTGAGTTCATTTTGGCAACTGAGCCAAGCTTGATGGGGCATTGCTTCTGTTACTATGTAACAGGGACAAACAAAAGGGGAATGGATGTGGTTGGCCTGGCAGGACTATGCTTTGGAACAGGTCTCTGGCAGATCAGAGCACACTACTGCCACATACCAAAAACAGAGCAATGAAATACCTGTGTTAGTGCTTGGTCAAATGCCTTCCAAAAATGATCCTTTGTTTAGCCAGAAATGAAAGGAAGCAGGTTTGTTATTGTTCTCATGCTGTGAAGGCCCTATTCCAATGTGGCTTGGATGGTATGAAATAAATGTTAAGTAATAAATTAAAATATTAGGAACCAGGATTTGAAGCAAACATTGACCCAGGTCAGAGCACTGTTAAAGACTATTACAATAAAGCTCTTATTAAATGAATTGTTATACCAGTAAAGAAGTGTTCTAAGGCATTTTCGGGAAAAAAAAGGTAGTGTAATATGTCAATTCTGGAAAGAAATCCAACAGTGAAGTCCTGTAGGGTTGCTGAAAGTGCTCCAGAGACCCCCAGGAGGTATTGTGCTGGCAGGCTGAGAAAGCATGTGGAATACAAGGTTCTCCGTGTTTGTCCTGGCCCTGGCCCGGGACTGTGGGCCCTGCTGGGCTCTGGCCACGGCCAGCACAGCACCACAGGCCCAGCCTGGGGGGAACCCCAGCAGGGTGTAACAAACAGGGCATCAGTAAAGCACAACAACATGCATTTAAAGTGCCAAATCTCGCATCTCAGACTGCGGCTGCCAGTGAAGCTGTCTGTGAAGCTTATAAACATGCTAATACTGTTGGACAGATTACTTCCATAGAACAATGGATGTGGTTTTGCAGGGATAAAGTGACATTAAACTTAACTGAGATTTAATAGTAATTGGAAAACATTACCTGGGTAGCTTGATATGTTTCTTCAATCAAATGGAAATACGAATTTTACAGAGGAGTCAAACAGTCTTTTGAACACAAAGTACTCTTTAATATTAAGGGGAGATAACTGTATTTGATTTTCTGTACTAGACAATGAAGCAATATATTAGAAAACAATCTGAAATTATTTTTGAAAATTATGAACCAGTTGATAGTTGCAACCACAGCTGTAACAGCAGACACAATTACAACCTTTTCCGCATATTCCCCTCACTCACCACTGTCCAAACAACTTCAAGGAAAATTCAACCTCGTGTTATTCACAATGACTGTTACCTGATGGATCGCTAATATAAAAAACTCCCTTTGATTTAATGTTTGTATTTTAGTAATGAAACCCTCTTAACCCTCAATCTGTAATTTAAAGGAGTAGATTTGCCCGAGATTTCATGTTAAGGCACAATTTATGTGCAATGTATTGATGCAGTTATACTAAATATTGTAAGATATTTTAACTGTGAAATATTGATAAAAATCCTTATGATACAGCAAAAGATTTTAAATATAGCAGAATGGCAGTAGAGTCAATGCTTCAGATCCCAATCATCAATCATGGAGCTGCATGTTCAGTTCTTAGCTTCGTTCTCCACCTCTGCATCAACAACTTTTATATACCAGGTTGTACAATTTGTGTGCTGAAAGACAGATTTGACAAGTCTTCCATTTGACAAAAGCAAAATCAGATACTGGCTGATGAAAAATTCTTTCAAAGACTATGAAATTTAACTTCTGAAACCAAATTTGTCTTCTGCAAACTCAATGGAAAACCAAAGGAAAAACATTTTCAAAGAATACCTGCAGAAAGTAAAGCATTTGGTTCCAGCATCCAAGTACGTACAAAAATGGGGGTTTTAGGTTACAAAACAGCTATTCCACCCAATATATTCTTACACCTGATACCCTTTAATAATACTCTAGAACATTGCCAGAATGAAATGTTACATTTTTAAAGAGGAAGGAAAAAAACAACCCCAGATTTTTTTTATTTTTAATCTCCATCCCACCTTTCCAGCATGGTGTCGTTATTTCTACAGTTAAATGAAGGCATGGCTTACCTCTATATTGAGGATTGTGTGGTAGGCTCTGCTAAATAGAGACCTAATACTATTTCCAGTTTTACAACAGTTTCTAGAGAAACAATTCTGCCAATTTTTAATTGCAACCTCTTTAGATTTCATGTAACTATCAGGAATTTAAATAAATTTTAAAATTTATTTTAAAGCAGCAGCAAAAAATGTAAGAACAGATAAAATGGATTTCTGCTCATGTGCCATCAATTAAGCTGATAAAGAGTATTATAACCAAGGCATCTTTTCTACAGGTGAGTAATTCTAAGAATTATTAATAAGAATACTAAGTATAATATTTGCCTTATAATTAAATTCCATACTATACACAGCTTTAAAGTTTAAATATTTTTAGTATTCTATTGCCCATAACTGTTCTTCCATTTGAGTGCAGATTTAGTAAATAAAAATATAAATGCACAAGTATTTACTTCTAGTCTGTCATACTACATGTTTAAAACTAATACAAAATGTAAAAAGAAAACAAGCATATTAAATGTACATAGCATAGTTAAATAATTTCAATAAAATTTTTGTTTGTTCCTTACAAAGCCTTTGTTTAAAAAAAAAAAAAGTTTATAAAGAGTTTTAGCCTCCAGTGAAAGTATAAGGGGCAAAGTTGCCAAAGATGATCTCATTAGAAAACAGAACTTTGTAATCTAGATAATCTAAATAAATAGATAATAAATAGATAATCTAAACCAAACTAATATAATAATAAATAGATAATCTAAACAAAAAAATAAGTGAACTGCTATTTGTACTGCTGTTGAAGCACAATAATGAGGTGATGAAATAACATCTACTCTTTAAATTTTACTTCTGCTCTAGAACCCTGTGTGTAAAAATTAGTTCAAGTTAAAAAGGGGAACACAATGTGTAAAACAGTCACAATATTTCAGTCATTCTGAAAACAGGCTGCAGTTGCTATCAGTAAAGTCATTCTATTATTATATATTTGGAAGTGTGTTCATGGATTTCAGTTGGTTATTAACATTTTGGTAATGTGCAGTTAGTTGCTTACTTTACAAGGCATCTATTCACACAGAATTGACTAAAATAATTGTCTGATGACAATACTCTTATTAAAAAAAATAGCATGGCTATACATGAAATTAGGACTTTTTCTTTGGATTATCAAATAATTTTTTCTTTGGATTCTGAACAAACATTTGTATAGAAATCCTTTTGTTCTCATTGTACAATTTTCAAAGTTCAAGTAATTGACCTTCAGGAGAAATCAACTACCACATTTCTGTCCTTTGACAATCAAGGTTAAATCAGCATTAACCCCCAGAGCTATTTTAAGGACTATAAAGTACAGAGGAAACACCTCATCAAAATGGGTTAAGTCGTATTCCTGTTCCTAATGGAGAAAAAGGATTCACTTTGGCCCACATCAAAGCATCATTCAGTGAAATAGCGGATTTCCCATCTTCAAGGAAGAACACAGCACCCTGTAAAGCAAAAATGTTTGGAGGGAAAGAAAAAGAAATTATACATGTAATGTAATGTGTTACAGCCACCACAACAGAAAGCACATTTTATCTGAGAAGAACATAAAAACCTTGTTTAGACCTATCATCTATGTTCATGCAAATATTTTACCCCTCTGACTTGAAAATTTGGTAACGGGTATACATTATGAATTGACTGAACTTGTTATGTCCCCAAATCTGTTGACCCAACATTTCATAATTAAATTTATAGTTTGATGTATTTTATTGTTATTTTATATATGCTTGTCAATTATTCCAGAGTTAAATTTAGCCTGAATGAGAAACTCAGGTAACAAGCATTTTTCTTCAGAATACTGTCCATATTTCATCATGTCTGTCATTATCTCTGCTGATCTGTGCTTTTTCCTATCCGCAAAAAAACCCCTGAAATAATGTCTCCATGAATTGTTTGAAAACAGAGTCTACAGGGAGTCTACAGAACAATTTTAAATAATAACTATGAAAAGGACATAGTACTCATTCTGATGGAAAAAGAGCTATTTGCTAACTTACTAATTTGACAAAATCCGGTCGCAAACTTGCAATTCAGTTTAAGTGTTTTCTTAAAGAGTTATGCCCTCCAAACTTGCTACATAAAACTTGTTAACCCATACAAGTAGGCTGCTCTACCTCAGTATTAGCTAATTTTGATTTTTAAGCTGATCTGCATGCCTAAAGCCATGACTCCTAACGTACGCTAACCCAGAAATAAGGATCCTGTAGATGACAAGCTGGTGACACCATATTTGCTATTCTTGTTGAATGGATTATAATAGCAGCAGCTTTATGTGGCTGTTAGCAAATGTTGAGAGTACAACCATAGACAGGAACCACTGATCTAATATGGAAGTGTTGACAGCAAGTTGTTTTAGATTGACAGAGTTCCAGTTGTGAATTTTGTTTACCTCAAAAATCCCTGTAGCATTTTGTAATCTCCAATTTTCGCCACAAAACTATCCATCTTAGTCCCTAAACCACCCTGTTAGTCTTTGGGCTGACATCTTGCACTGGACAGGGGAAACAGAATTGGCATCGCCTAGAAGAGTAGATTCACACTAAAGCATTACCTGGAGTCAGGAGTAGCGTTTTTCAGGATCTTTCAATTTTCTCTTTATTGAAATGACGGCATATACTAAAGAGGTGTTATAAGGACTACTGTGTTTTAATCATAAAGCTCTATGTGTGTGATGAATAAATATATTTGAATATTTAGTCTTCTAATATCTGGATTTAATTAGTCATGAATTCTGAGTTTGATAGTATACATTTCCATAGTGATAAAAACCAAAACCAGAAAAATGTTACTATGTGGTTGAAGACAAATAATTTCCTGGCTTTTATTCAAACTGTGGTGAGGGAGTAGCCAAAAGATACACGCACTTTAGACACAACATTTAGCAAAGGAAATCTGTCTTTCACATGGAAATTAAAAAGTTTTGGATTTGGGAAATGACAACTATTTGATTGGACAATTCTTTTTATAGCCTTTCTGATATAGCAGATGTCACTGCCTGTCATCTTTAACTCTGCTACCGTGTTTACAGGGTAAACATTTTTCCTGCCAAATGATGGGAGGGACCTTAGCTTTATGTCAACCTCACAAGTCAATGCTATCAGCAAGAAAGAACACTTCAGGTCTCTCAAACCGTACCTGTATCTTTAGCCCTGTCAAACAAGAGATGTGAACAGCTGAATGACTAGGAAGATTTGATCCAGTGACACAGTCAGGCCCAACCATTCCTTTTAGAGGCTCCTCCTGAATTCGCGATTCGAGTACTGCATACAGCGCTCTCTGCGATTCAGAGGGTGGGGTGCATGGCAACTCATCTGTAGGCCTAGGAACATAAAAGCAATTTGTTTTTCAACTTTGCTTCTTAATTTGTGTCAGAAATTAAAAGCCACAAAGCCTTCAGATTTTACAAAGGGAATAAATTTATAACTAAACAGTTAAATACTACTAGTCTGACTCACAGTAATTTTATATTTTTCCACCTACTTGTGTGATTGTGTGCAAGCTCTCCATGCATCTAATTCCTCAGAAAGCTGTTCAATTTTCAAAGGTATATGTACTTCCCGTCTTTTTAAAAGCTGACTGAAAAGGAATGCAAGGAATTAAAGTCCAAATTAATCCTAAAAGTGACTATTTTCTTAGAAGAAAAACATCATGGACAGCAGTAAATTAAAACTATTTCTTATTGGATATGGAATTACTATGGAAATAAATTGATCCTTCACAATATAAGCCATATTAAACCTTAGTAATACTCCTACTAGATATAAAGATACAGCTTTTGATTTAAATTTTAATTATCCCTATTTACACCTTATTTTATTTGCTCTTTTTTTTTAAATTTGCGGCCATTCTATATTTTAAGGCTATATGTGTTTTTATTTCTTAATAATGTCAACTTTACTAAAATAAGGATCTGTTTTGCCTGCCTATATATACTACCTATAGTAAAAATGCAGTTAGAGAAGCATGGTTCAATACATGCTTTGGGACAACCTTTTTTCACTTGCAGAACATAGTTTCAAAGCCCTTGCAGTGGATGCATTTTTTATTTACCAAAATATAATATAAGGGACAGTTACTACCTGACCTAATTCAGCCATCTTTCATTTGTGTTGGGATACCTTACAAATCTCCTGCTTAACCATGTAAATTGTCCACCTTAAGCATGTAAGTGTCCAGTTTAAGATGGGCTGGAATCTAAAAATCTGTGAGTCCTGAAGATATTGACCAATCCAAGAACAAAACTTGGAGTTGTATTGTTCTGTGGTTCTTTATATCCCACAATAATTGAAAGCTTTACAGCCAAAAGTATCTCAAACTGAGTCTCAAAGACTGCTTGTTACTAGTCTCTCAATATCCACAGCAGATTAGCCCTTCTGTAAAAGCTTGTATTTCATCCTGTTATTTCTTTAGGTTCAGAAAAGAAAAAAAACAAACCAACAACAAACAAATGCTCCTTTTCCCTTTTCTCAATCCTCTCACCAAGTTTCAGACATGAGGATAGCTAAGAGGAAAGACATGTTAAGTTGTTTAATTGTCCTTGGTTGGCAATTCAGATAAAACGTCAACAGGTTTTGGGAAGCTTGCAATTCTAGTAAGGTGTAAAAGGACTGAACAACATATACATAACATTTATTCTCTGAGTTTTTGTTTTAATTTTTTGGGAGGGTATGTGAAGAAGTGGGGGCAATGTATGGTGTATGTCATAATAAGGACTGATATTACTCAGTGTTAATGAAAACATGTATTACCTCGTATACTCATACAGTGCAGGTACAATGCTATTGTACTGTCTTCTGATAGCAAGTAAAGCACCAACATAACCACACAATATCAGCAACTCATTCCGAAATCTATAAATGAACAAGTATCAATCATGAAAAACAACAAGCATTTGCAAAATCATCAAACAAACTCATGCTCACATTATAACTTTAAAACCTAATTTAGCCATCTACCTTTTGTGGAGAATATATGTTTGCTGATTATGCTTACTTTCTGTGTCATGGAATTGTTAAAACAGACTCCATCTGCTTCATATTGATCCCCATAATTAAATTTTAAATGGCACATACAATTCAATTTTTAAGCACAACCATGTAAAGTTACAAAAACAAGACCACTTAGACCTTTTAATGTGATAGAACTATAAATGAAAATAAAATTGCCCCAAATGTTAGTGTGGATTTCAGTTTCACCAAGTTTCCCCAACTTTATTCTGCTTTCCTTTCTTCACATGTACGCTTGTATAGGCACCTAGGCCTAGCTTCAACCATCCATCCTAAAGGTGAACCAGAGCTATCCAACATTTTAGACTTAATTCTGAGAGTGGCAGCCCAACTTTCTTTAACAATTTTACATAAAAGCCCACATTATTTGTGATACCACTTCAGGAAACTGAAACCAGAGCATGCTTGCTGTAATTTTTTTTATGTCTCTTTTCTAGCAAATTAAAAAAATGATACTAACAGTGTGCACCTATATATACATTCCAAAAGTTTCCTTTAATGGAAGTTTCACTTTTCTAAGTCAGAAAAATATACTCACTCACTACATTTAGGCAACATTAATTGTTCAGTCCTTATGTAACTTAGAAGATCAAGATATGGAAAGACTGAATCTAAAGTCCAATCTGAGCCACAGAGTCGTTCTGTTGAAAAATAAATAGAAAAATGTAACATGAGGCAAGTTAAACAAATGACATAGGCTTTGAAAGGGTTCTTCATCCAAGTACCTACCTTTCACATACTGAATGCCAATAGGGAGAGCCTTTTCAGGTTCTGTGCTTAACAGGTAGTATTTTATTGTTTCAAATATGTCCCCATCTGCCTGCATTGTCTCTGCCAGTCGCATACATTCTTCCACATCAGGAAGATTACACTGGAAAACAAACATTTTGCCAGAAAATTACTGAAATGCTCAAACACTTCTCTCAGATGCAGAGAAATACTGTTGTTTCACGTAACAATACGAAAAAGTCTCTCTGAAGAAGTCACTGTTTGAAAGACATAGCTGCATACAATGTGCATTAAGAATGCCATCTAGACCAGAGAACAACACTGGGAAGGCTCTGTAACTTTAAGCAGTACCAGTTTTCATTGCTAATGTCTTTGTGAAGCTTTTACTACTGTTTAATAAATGTGCAGTCTGAGTTGCACCTTAAGGGAGTTATCAGGGCAGACCCTTCTGCTGCTGAAGAGGAAAGGGGGCATTTAAGGACATTACAGGTATAAGATACGTAACAATTCAGACTTGTGTAGAAAGTTGATATGCCAAAACATGATTAGGCTGAATATCTAGTAGGTTATAAATCATACTGATAGGTAATTCTGAAGATCATAAGGAACTTCAAAAAGTAACCTGTGTCAGGGAAAGAGTACATGGATAGAAATAAATTTATGGTACAATACTGAAAATAAAGGCAATGAAGACTAACAGAGTCAAAAAGTGTATGTTACATGTAAGACTGAAGAGAGAAATTCATCCTATGGTTTTATTTGGCCTTATGTTTTTTGAAATTAGTAAATAAACCAATACAAAACCTTATTAGCATTCAGGAATATTCTTTTACATAGTACCTTTTCATGCAGGTCATTTATTTCTTCTGTGCATCCAGGATAAAACGCACATAGTTTTACTAACTGCAGTGTATTATCAGGAATCATCATAAGAAGATCAACTGCTAAATCCCTGCACAAACAAAAGCAGTTACTCTTGATGGTTTGCAATAAAAGGAAACTATTTTCTCTTTCACATTCCTTTTATAAAGAGGAGTTTACGAAAAAAAATACTATTTTCAGAGAAGTACAGAAACAACCTCAGTCTCTAAGACTATTTTTGTTCAATAAATGAGGCTTAATTATTCATCTTTTTGGGAAAGTCATTCATTAATTTTCTGTTGATTTAGTTGGTTGAATTAAACAACTGTGCAATTCTTAAGCATCAGAAGCATCTCAAAGTGAAATGGAAAAATATGTGAGCAGATATGGGAAAGAATAGTAGGAACCATCAAAATTGAGAGAAGAAAAGATGATAAATTGGTTCTGGGTCATGAAACCATCCTCAAAATTCCACACTTCTAAAGCTTGATGACATCAACATAAGGCATCTCTCAGTTACCCAGAATGGCTTGATGCTTGTGTGATATTGAAATAGATTATACAAGAAAGGAATGTGATACCTGTTTTCATCCTTCTCAAAGGAAAACTGTTTTAGCAAACTGACATTTCTGACATTTTCCTAAACTTTTTACCATTTGTTACCCTATCCTTCGCACAACAAACAGCTGAAGGGAACACATGTAATATTAGGAAATTATTTGGAAATAGTTCTACTTAGATGTTAATAATTGGTTATTCAGGCCATTCTGTAACTCTTCTATTCATGCAGACATCATTTCTCCTGTGAACTTCAAGACTGACTTGTCCCTGTGTAAGGCAAAACATCCTACCGATTTCCTCTGGATTTTCAAAATGTGGTTCTTAGCTTAAAAATGTTCAAGTAAGCTATTATACAATATTTGCAACTGCTTTCTATCCCACTTTCAAGTACTAATCACAATTAGAAATTAGAGCACTTAGATTTGAAAAATGTGTGACTTTATTAAGGGAAAAAAGAAGCTTAAACTTTCTCTAAAAAGAGCAAAATACCTGTATCCAAATGATGGGAAGCTAAAAGGAAGACATTGAAATAGTATTGAACAAAATTTTGTATTACTTTACAGATAAAGTATCTGATAGAAAATAATTAAACTACAACAGCAAATCTAAGGGTCAGGGCAACTGATTTCAAAAACAGCAACAAAAAATAAAGGTTTCTATTTTATACCTTTTGAAAATCTAAAGAAACTAATAATGAAAGTTCTTTGGAAAATCTGTGATCCTATTACTATGCAACAGCCACTTTTCCAAGTTACAGAAGCATTTTTGAGAATCTAGGATATTTCACAAGATTTTTACAAGATCACTTACTCATATGTAATCATCTTCATAAGCAATTTAAACATGTTTTTAAGTGATTAGAAACTGTTTTGTCAAAAAACTTTAAATCCAATATTCATTTTTAAAAGAAGTAATTCTCAGAAGCCCTCATATAATGGCCTACAAATTATGTTACCCGGAATGGTTTTTAAGAACCAAACTGAAAATTGTCAAGTATAACGATCAACGTGAGTTAGCTGAGTTTGCATATGCAGAATTCAGTATCTCAAGTAAAATATGACAAGTCTTTTGAATAGGAGATAGTTGCTTTTAACACTATTTAGGTGCTAAATACAAGTGCGTCCTTAACACTCACATATTTTCTCAAGGCTGTAGATTTGGGAAAGTGCATGAATGTTTAGTTTTAACTTATTTTTTGCCTTGATTTTATATTTTAGAGCATTTCTAAAAACAACCAACCAAAACCCATGAAACATTCCACCAGTAACTGATTTCTTTATTAACCTATCAGATTCCTTTTGGTGTCTACAATTAAGTGCTTCTCTACAGTAAAATGTTTCCAACAGATGGCTATCCCTAAGCATAACAACCAGTAAAAAAAAAAAAAAAAAAATTAGAGACCCTTGAACTTCAGCTTCCCCATACAATCTTGTGAATGCAGTGAACCACGGGGATTATGCTATGTGAGAATCTCTTTGTAACAAAACAAAGAGATTTATGAATCTCTCATCTTTTCCTACAGAATATGAAAAATATGCTGTCATGGCTGAAAATCAGAATCCAGGATTGTAGTGTGTTCAGTAGAGCCTGTGAAACCCACTGACAAATCCAGACGTATACTTGGGCAATATGCGGTACAGCACTTTAAATTTTATCATGTATACCCATGTGGACTTCAGTGTACACATGCCATAAGTTTGCAGAAGCTTTATGCACCTAAACATAAATGTCATACTAATATAAACACCTATTACAGCCCTGAGATCAGAACAAGCTTTTGTTATAGAACTGGAAAAAATATACACTGTTTTTCTTAATGCCACATCCAGTGCTTTTATCAGAGGCTACATAAAAATCACCCTTCTCAATGAAGGCAGGGAGATAGAAAAAGGAGCTTCAGACACTTTAGAAGCTGCAGATGGGAGTTGCCAAAACAATCCTATTAAGACTGGTGCAATGCAAACATGCTAAACCATTGCAAAATGAAAGCAGCATGTCACTAATTTCTTATTTTATCTTTTTCTACAATGCTTCATTGTCTAAGGCAGGCTAAATGTTCTGTAGAGAGGAGTTCCACTATGTTTCTCCCAGGCTACCGCTACATACATTAGCAAATATTAACTGTGGAAGAAAAACTGATCCTTAACTGTTTAAGTTCACATTTTCTCTGAAATATTAATTATGAAACAGCTATACAACTGCCAAATACATCTTAGGAAGGTTTTCTGCTTTTTCATTGGTAGATAAAAAAAAAAAAGAAGTTGTATTCTTCAAAGTAAAACCACTGCAATGAGGAAAAGAAAATTTAACATAGAAGGTTTCCCCTATATGAAAGAGAGAAATTACTTCTGCAGAATTAAATAGTAATCCTGTTTCATCCTTAAATCTTTACAGCAGACTTGTATTCCTAATGCAAATAGAAAATAATTCCTCAGACTCTAAGATTTGTATTTTTCAATCAAGTACTTAAAATTCACTTCACAGATCCCACTTGAGCTGCTGTTCCTTTTGACTTTTTAATTCAATTCCAGCCTTACTTTGAAGCAGTTATTTTTACTCAGTACAAACTAGGACTTCATATGCTACCTATTGCCCAAGTAGCTAGTGTTTTTTCAATGGGTTTCATACTCTGACAATGACTCCTCTCTCATTTACAATGCATAGAGAATGTATTTGAGATGAAAGCAGAACATTTGCATGCCCTGTATTTCAAAGGTCTAATATAGCAATTCTTTTTCAAGAAGCAATTTTTATTCTCCTTATCCATGGTGGTTTGATCTCTATAAAAGTTTCACAATGACACGCCTAGATTGCTTTGTCAGGGAAAAAAAAAATCTTCTTTGGATTAAGAAATTCTTACCATGTTATTACTGCCATACATTTTCTTGCTAGTAATTCTAGGGCATAATGTGTTGCTGGTGCTGCACTTTGTCCTAAGACAGTACCCACACTGATTGCCAACTCCAGTTCATTTCCACGAATCAGGTTTGCCATCGCAAGCTTGCTCAATGAAAAGATTATATCATTAAGGGACATAAACATTTCTGGACATTTACCATGTTGAGCATGTGACATTCACTTACGAGACTTTTTACAGAAGGACAAAATATGCAATAATTAAACTCAATTATATATACTTTGTGTCTCTTGAATGAGTAAATAATTGTGCACCACATGTTAATCAGTTTTTAAATAACCAAGTAGATTTCCTTTAGCAGAATCTTCCTTTATTCATCTGAAGAAATTACATAAATATGGTACCTAAAACACATGATAGTAATTCCATCCAATCTTAAAGACACTAGCATTCCCCTATCTTTCAATGACAGGAAACTCAAAAAAACAAGAAAATTTTAAGAATTGTCTTGTTTTTACCCTCTCTGAGCAACCAGAGTTACTGATAGGCATAGCAGAATGTCAAACAGTGGCTACACAACAACGTGAAATATGCCTGTTTAGAAATACAGGCATTAACTGATTCTCGATTTCTCTCTGAACAGCTCAGTAAGATGGAATTATACCTATTTGGGGAGATAGAGGAAAAACATGTTAAGTCAGCAACAACAAAATCCAGAGAGAATGAGGAAAACAACCAATTTGTAAAACAACAAACAAAATTAAAAATCTAATAAAATGTTTTCTACATGTCAGTTCTATTTTTGTAGTGAGGGGTGGGGGTTTTTTTTCCTATTTACTTCTTCATCTAGACTGTAAATTCTTCAAGGTAGAGACTACATCTTCTGTAGCACAATAACTTCCAATTCTGAATGGGTATTTTGAGTCACCATAAACAGTAACACTTAGATGTAAATATCTATGGTACTTAAATATATTGTCTAATACAGTAAGATACTGTAAATATATTTCAGCAACAACATGCTATTTTCTGTGCATGAATTTAACAGAATTGATTAAGTTTTTCTACTGACTTTAATATTATAAGGATCTAACTCTGCATAAATATAAACAAATCAAATGCCAAGTACCATTTTAGAATGTGATACAGAAATTTTAAAACATGTGTGGAGACGTAAAAAGGAAGTCAATACTGGCTTTTTAATCGTTAAAGAAGAAAAAAAATTACCTCTATATTTTCAACAGCCAGATGACAACATGCTGCAAGTACTGCATGGCCATCCTCGAAATACCAATCTGCCAGCTCTTTACTGACCTTCTGCAGAAGCCTGCAAGAACAAAACATGAATTCTGCAAGGTCACTTTAAGGATGGAGTTCCTTCGGTCTTAATTGATGTAAAATTCACCACATTTGCTTCTCTACCCTAAAAATTGCTATATTTGACTCACAGATAATGATACTACTAGCTTGAAAAATGCAATATATTTGAGCTTCATCCACTACTTACGTTGATGCATACTGAGGTGGGATGTTCCCCAAAATCTACATCAGTACAGAACTGTCTCTTCAGACTGACAGAAGATTAGTTACATATTTGGATATCCAATCTGTACTTGTAAACTCTGCACCGGTATTTCTCTAATTGCTCAAAAATTGCCCATGTAAATGAAGTAACTACACAGCCTCTAAACTGCTTTTGTTATTATACATATAACTTGATAATTCAGGTTTTGGGCACTGTTCTAAACAAGAAGTGCATATCTGGGGTTTTTTTATAGGCATGGTCAATGAGAACCATAGAATCATAAAATGGCCTGGGTTGGAGGGACTTTAAAGATCATCTAGTTCAAAGCCCCCTGCCATAGGCAGGGACACCTTCCCTGTGACCAAGTTACTCAGAGGCCCATCCAACCTGGCCTTGAACACTTCAAGGGACACTTCAAGGGCTGGAGCATCCACAGCTTCTCTGGGCAACCTGTGCCAGTGCCTCACCACTCTTACAGTAAAGAATTTTTTCCTAATATCTAATCTAAACCTACTCTCTCAGTTTGGCTTCTAGTGTGCCTTGTCAGAATCTTCACTGATGACAAACAGCAAAGCTTTGGGAGGAGATTATGTGTAATAACAAGGGATCACAGATACTTGTTAATGCTAAATCTTACTCTACTTACCAAAAGTTCTAAGTTAATACACAGTATATTTAAGTGCATAGGAATGCATCTTAAATATCAAGGAAGTGAAAATGACATTTAAAATTATAATACATACTTATAAATAATCCATTTTGTGCCAGGAGGCACAATAGAGAAATTAGAGTAGCATCAGGTAGTAACTCTATTAACTAAGCACTGGAAGATGCAATATTTTGTTGAACTCTAAACTGCCGATGCTAAATTAAACCATTACATTTTATATCCCTTAATGACTTCACACTCTGCACTAAGTTGAGGTTTTAGATATAAACTAGAACAATTTACTCATTATAGTCATCTGTATTGTTTCCACCAGAATCTCCACTTGTGGAGAGTGGTAACTTCTGTATATTTCCTTCACAAGCTGCCTGGAAGTGAATAAAATATAGATTAGTTAATGCACAATTCAAACTGAAGATGAAATGCAATTTGTCAATAACAACAAAAATAATCTACGAACTATAAAAATCTTTCTAAAGCCCAGTTATAACAAAGAGAAATTTTGAATGTTTGAACCAATGAACTTTCTCACAGCTAAATATTAGCCTAGTTTTATGTAGCCATACAAGAATTCTATAGAAGCAAGACACTTCTTCCTTCATATGCATTTGTGAAGGATTTTTCAGCATTGAGATATGCTTAAAATGGATGGTGAAGGCCACAACCTTGATTTTTACACCCCAAGGAGCAAGCAGCTCTGAGGGAAGGATGAAATCCACAGATACTTGTCAGCAGATAAACCAGCAAATCTGAAAAGGTTTGGCATATAGTGGCTTTAGATGAACTTTTCTTTGTATCTGGCAATAATTTATTTCTAACATTAAATACAAAGAGATCAATGTGGGTTAAAAGGAAATCAGTTGACAAGGTGGTGTTTGGTCAAGGAGGTCCTTTCCAACCTAATTGATTATGTGATATTCTTTCATGTACTTTAAGAAGTAGCTGGGATAACACCATTAAACCTCAGGGCTCAGTTAAATGGGAAAGTAAGTCCTGGTATTTTGTTGCTTATTATTATCTGATTAAACTTTTGACACAAAGACTATTCTATTAATTGTAGTATTTCTCTGCAATACCTCTCTTACATGAAAAATTAAGATCTTTCTGAAGCTTTAACTTGCTTTAAGTTCAAACATTATAACTTGTTAAATCTAAGCACGTGTAAAAGTTCCATTCTGTTCATTATTCAGCTATTCAGCTAAAACATACAGACAGACAATTTCTCAGTAAAAATTCAAGGGAAATCAAATCCTATGTGACTTTGATGTTAGGGGCAAGACTGACTGTTGAAAATCAGGTTCCATTTCAATCAATATTGAACACACCAGTTTTCATTATGGTCATTTGATTGCAGTTTAGAAGAATCAGGCTTTAGATCTGTAAACATGAGGTACCTCCTTCTTATGATTTCTGCATCAAAACTGGTCAATTGGTATTATGGAAGTAAAGACTAGGGCATCGTTATTCAGCTACTTTGCAAAAGTGAACAGTGCTAGCCTTTTAAATATGAATGTCATATTCTGAGTTACAAGCTAAGAGCTAAATACATCATCCACACTGATATATATGTAGTAATACCTGTGCAACAAGTAGAGCCTCTTTAAGCTGACCTCTTGAAGTAAAGAAAGAAACCAGTTTTTCCACATCTCCGATAGCTATACAGTATGGGATGACATCATCATTTTCTTCCCGAATTAACTGATCAGCTCTCCTAATTAAACAAATGGATAAATTAACAAGAAAGATCTACATATATGAACAATCACCAAACTTATCTATGAGGTGCAGGTGTGAGATGAAGCCATATAAAGTTCACTGATACCCATCTGCCTTTCCAGACTTGCAAACAGTGGATATTGCACTAAACAGTTTATAAAGTTGCAATTTATATTCAAGCCTTTGATTCTTGTACACAAAGTTTTTGAAATCCTCCACAGTTCCATCCCAAAACTTACTGAACAAAAAGTAACAACACTAGAATGTTGCAGCAAAAGACAAGTACAACTGATATTAGTATCCATCCTTCCTACTTGTCTGTGTTTTTTTATGGACTGAAGCTAAAATTTGCCATCATAATTTTATTAACTTACCTTTGCATTAACCTCCTCCAATATTTCATTGATACACCAGGTGCAACTGAGAGAGCTTTGTCCCACTAGAAGAAAGCAGTAATACATTGAACCTGATCGTTTTTATTTAAGAAAGAGCCATATTTTAAACTAGTGCAACTTTTCTTCCATTAAATAGAAATTTATCAAGAGTTAAATAAGGAACAAGTTATGCTTTAGACTGCATATGTTAAAAATAATTGGAACAAGATTGTTGTATCGCGGTCCGGGAGGGTGGCACAGGCCGGCTGCCCCCCGGACCGGGTCTCTGGTTCTTGTAAATCCCACCGGATCCAGAGCGAGCGGCCCCCGAGGTTCTGTGGCATGGCAGCAGTCTTCTAACCGCGTCAATTCAAGCAGGAAAATAGTGATACGAAGGAAGAACTGGACTGCATCTCTGTTCTACTAGGGATGTTTATTTGGGGTAACGGGAAAAGGGGTGCAGGGAAGGAGAAGGGGAAAGGGACACAAGGCAGGGAGGGGATGCTAGCAGCCCAGAGATGGAAAGACCACGAGGTAATCCAGGCTCTGCCTTTTAAGGGGAAGGAGAGGGGGCAGGGGCTAGCTCTCTCTGAGCCAGTCCCAGGAGGACAAAGAGAAGATGGGCAGGAGGGTACACACCAATAGGTTTTGAGGTACAGCAGAGCATATTTCAAAATGAACCAATGGTATACAAAGCAGAGGCACAAAGGAGCACATGGAATCCTGAAACTCCACGTTGCTACACAAGATTACTCTTTTTGGGACTTGTAGCACATTTACTGCTTCCCCATCTTTGCAAGGGTCACAGGTTTTCAGACACCTTCATATTTTATTATTTTTCAATAGTGTTCTAGTATTTTACCTCTCCAAGTTCTACCATTAGCTCACAATATCGCTGAATTTGTCCTAATCTTAAATGTATTTCTGCAGCTTCTTTGAGTCTTTCCTCTTTGCTTGGTGCACCAATCCCACCTCCAAACTTAGACATCTTTACTGTTGTCAGCTCTTGTGCCTTGGACTGAGGGAAAAAAAGAAAAGATTAAGAAGTTTGCTGTGATGAAAAAAAGTTTTCCTAAGAATGGACTATTGCTAAATATTACAGTGGAATATAAAGGTTATAATTTAAGAAAAAAATTCTGCAGAGAAAAGGCTAATTGAAAGAGTTTCAATGAGATTACAGTCACCTATATTTATGTTGTTAAAATAACTGTTAGTGTTTTGTTAAACTCATACATTTTCCCTAAACATCTTCCTTTAATAACTTAATTCTTATATATAATAATAATTCACCCAGATCTCCCTCGTAAAAATATTGATATTTTGAAACTTAAAAAAAAAATTTTGTTAACATAAAGCATACAGAGCTGAAAATGGTACATATTACCATTGTAATGAAGTCCTCATAAAGCAATAACAAAGACAGTAGGCTTAACTGGTAGACAATAGGCTCTGTGGTCTGATCTGTCAAGTCCCATTAACCTTATGGCCAAGAAATTATTTGTGTTCCCAACTACTGCAATTTTTATATTAGCTGGGGAGATAAGACTAAATTTTTCATCTGGCAGAGTTTGAGAAACAAGCTGTAACAGAATTGTGTGTAACACAGAAGAAAAAGGCAAAGGGAACTTCACATTTCAAGAATTCTCAGTTGAATTCTATGATCACAGCACAATGATGACTTTTGGCTATTCGTGACTTTGCAGTACCATATATGGAAGGTGGAGAAAGAATTTTGAATATTCTTCACCAAAGTAAACTGCCATGTAGACCAATGGCAGCTTGCAAGTATCTGTTCTTTTTAAAAAAAAACTACTTTAATTTTTTCCCTCAGCACCTCTACATTTTTTATTATTTTCATGCTGAAGTCTCCAATGCATCCTCTCTGTTTTCTAAAAACAGAAAAAACACAGTTGCTTTACATCCTTACTTCATTCTGAAATGTCTAGGTGCTGCAATGCCATTATTCAGTTTCCTAAGAAAAAGAAAGTATTAGCAATCCTTAACAAGCAGTCAGCATCACCCTATCCCCTGCTTTCCCTCAAAGCTTTCAAACAAGATTCTGAGTCAGAAAGAAGACAAAATGCTTTTAATTAACGTGAACACTTAATCCAGGTTCACAGAATGACCAGCAATTAATGCAGGTACTCTAAGTCACTGGAGTTAGAAATGCCTGAAATCAAGTTGTAGGGATAAACAGACTGCTTGCACTGCACAAGTCAAGATTTAATGTCTTTTCAGGCTAATTGGCTGAGAAAACTAGTTTTTGGACACATGGACACACAGAGCTTCATAGGATTAGCAGAACAGCTGCTATTATTACAGTTAACAAAACTAATAAACCTTAATCACTTGAGAGTCATAAGGAACATAGGACATTCTTAAAGAGACTGTGATTTTGCAAAAGAGACAGCATGTAACAGCAAACAGATGATACCTGGCAAGTATTGGCCCTGGGGCTGACAAGTGCATTTCTTGATCCATACCAGTAGATAATCTCTCCTCTATTTACAATCCAGTCATTAGAGTATGGGATTCTGTAGTATTCTTAAGAACTTGCTGACATAATGATGAATCTGCATATTCTACTCAAAGCGGTTACATATTCTTAAATGCAGCTACTAATAAATTTATGGCCTAGTACTTGAATTTCCTGTTCTCATCCAAGTCACACTTAAGCTGCGAATCTGTATCAATGACAGGTTCTTGTTTAGCATTCCTTCTTCCAGAAGGACATATTTCTGCTGACTCTCCTCCATTTTCAGACATGAATTCCACATCTGTACATCTGAACGTAGCTACATACTTCATGTTTATACAATCAAATAATTTGACTTTACTGAACTTAAAAGTACAGTGTATATAATAGGGAAGACAATCTGGCTTCATAGCCGAAACTGTAGTGATGATTGCTTTGCAATTTCTTTCAACTATTTTCAAAAATGCTTTTCTAGTTAATAACTGTAACCTAGCATTTTAATACTGAAGTATGCATGAAGTCCCACAGACTTAGCTAGATACTACTGTAGCAGAGTAGTATTGAAGTGAAGAGCTGGCATAGCACAAATATCTTTGGACATGAAATTGTGACCCTTTTGTAAAGCACTGAATTTTATTTTTAAAGAGTGAAATACGACACGGACTAACAACCATTTTCACACATTGTTTGTGCTTCACTTACCATTCTAAATCTAACAAGGTGTTTCACATGCATAATTCCATTGCAGTAGTTTTGTGGAAGTAAACTGTCATCCTGTCCTTTTATTACAGCAACCAAATCCCACAGATTTTTGCTGCCTCCTGGAGGCTAAAATTGTTAGGGAAGAAGAGTTTTATTACAGTAACATTCAAGAGAAAAACTTTAAATTATAAAGACATTGAAAAACATTTGTCAGTCAACTTCAAGAAATACAATTTCAGATAATTTCAACATTGGAACCTTTACTATGAAAACATGAATTAGTGCAAGATACCACAAGTCCTTCAGTCTTCTTGAAGGCTGTAAAGATACAGTGAGATCCATGAACCTATTTGGTTACGTGTGGATGTAGCTGAGGACTTGCCATTAGAATTTTCCCTTTTGCTCTCAAAGAAATACGAGCTATCTTGTGTCTGCTGCTGGCACAAAACAACAGTCAGCTGCTGGAATGCAGAAGCTGACCCAGTACTTTACCACTTTCTGCAAAGAAAAGACATGAGCCAGGTAGAAAACAGCTTCAAGGCTAGACTGCCAAAACCTGGTTAATTATCTTAATATTAAATCCTAAAACAAACACATATAGGATAATTGTATATGTACAAAATAATTGTTTAAAATAATTTTTAAGCATTTCTATTGGTCTAGCCTTTGAATCAATCCTTCTGTAGCAACAGGATAACAGTTTAACATTGAATGACGTCTAGAAGAGCGTGAATATTTAAAAGCTTAAAAAAAAAAATCATTAAACCTTTGACCTGAGGAAGCTTTGCCAAGAATAACAGGATTAAAAGTCTAGAAGTCCAGTTATTTCTGGAGCTGGTAAAAAGCATAAAATCCTGCTAGGGAAACTTTCTCCCCTCTGCCCCTCCACCCCACCCCCCCCCCAAAAAAAAAAATACTAATGTCTGTTTTTTCTGTCCATTAAAACTCTTATTTTACTCCTCATAGTTTAGCACAATACCTCATTTTCGGGACTCAAAAAGCACTGAGTATAGCTGATCAAAAAAGCTTCTGTTCTTGGAAAATTCTAATATTCTTGTAACAGTTTTACTCTCAAATCAACATGGGATATCAAAATTTATAACTTCAGTAAAAGAAGGAATTCCATAAAATATATTTTTAATAGAAGAGTTAATGTACAAGTTTGAAATTGAGAAAGATTGTCTCAGCCTTTCTAAATCATATGCTTCAATTTAGCTAGAACTCAACTATTTTGGATGAACGAGGTCTTTGTAGATCAATGTTTTGACTTAAATTATAATAGTGTTTTGACACAAGCTGTAGTTCCAGGTCATTTTTGTCCTTGTTCTACCTCAAGTTCAGCTGCCATACAGATAAGCACTCACAGGGATCCAGTAGTTTATATTTTAAACTCAACTGCATTGAGAAGCTGCAGCAATTTATAGAAAGTATTGTTGCAATGGAGAAAAGGCAATAGATGGATACTGGGGCACAGATCATCCAGATCTACAGTTCCTAGAACATAAAGAGCAGTTTGGGGACAAACATTTGGGCAGTTCAAACCTTATCAGTAATGAGGGTGTTCTTTTGATGAACTAAAAATTGAAAACTCTAACACAGTTTAATTAAACATACATTTTCATTTTCTTCAATAGCAAATTGCTGTCAAATCAACCTTTCCTATAGAAAATTATAGTATTTCACTAATTGAACTTTGCAAAAAAATTGTGTTCACAACTGACAAACAATTCAATCATGGACATTTTTATATGCCGATCTGTTAAGAAATATAACTGATTTCTGTCTATTTTCTAAGGTCCCTTCAAGAAAGAGAAAAAAAATGGTAGAGAAGAAAGCAATCTCAATTTTGAAGATTGACTTCAGAAGAGAAAGTCATGCACACATCATCCCTAAGTTTGCAGAATACTTACTGAAAAACATTCTGAAAACCATCTTAGTTTTTTTCCTCGAAGATTTCCCGACAATTTTTCCAATTCTTGTTTAATATCCTTGGAAACTTTACCACACAGCAAAGGAGGAGCACCAGATTCCACAGCACGATCTAACACACACAAAGATTTATATATGAAATTAAAATATAATAAAAAACAACCAAAGGAATAAGAATACTAACATGAAGAAAATGAAAATAATGGTATATGTAATTTGCTTACCTACATTACCAATAATATCATCCCAACATTTATCTGCTATGATATTTATTTGTAGAGGGTTTATAAGAGGTGTCAATGACCAGAGTCTCACAGTGGAATCACGAGAGCAGGAAGCCATAGTAAATGGACGACTAGGATGACACGTTAATCCTAGTAGAGAGGACATTTAAAATTGTAGTCAAATAAGTTTATCTAATAATGTGTTTGATTAAATTACTTCATAAATTTCAAAACACATTAGAATGCATTTTAATATGTATATAAAACAAAATTTAAAAAATATTACCATATACATCTGCACCATGATCATAAACTGTGTCCAAACATGTTCCATCTCTTGTGTCCCAGACTCGAATTGTATAGTCCCAACTGCCAGATATTAGAAGGTAAGGAATTTCAGGATTCCACATCAGTCCCCGTACTGGAGCTGTATGTCCACTAAGAACATTTATACAAGCATCTTGTGTATAATCCCATATCCGAACGGTACTGAAACAGGATAAGAGAGAACAATCTCCTTCAGATCACCTGTTGAAATAGAATTATCTCTACTTCAGCAATATTCTAAGCTTCAGATTTATCAGAATTGCATCCCATCAGGGCTCAAAGAGCTGTAGTGAAAGGATCTAGATCTGGCTGGTGACTGGTCACCAGCAATGCTCCTCAGAGTTCAATTCTAGGGCTAGTCCTGTTCAATGTATTTTGTTCAGTGTATTTTATTGTTAAGAAGTCGCTATCAAGTTGTTTCCTGTCATGAATCTCTACACTATGAACTAATAGAATTTGCTTTAAGTATAAACCTCTAATGAATGGTAATGGGGAAAGCAATAAAAGTACTTCAAACTTGTGATTCTTTACAAAAATATCTTGTATACTACACAGGGAAGCGGCTTAGAATCATAGAAAAATGCTTCCTCCTGCTTACCATGGACTGATATGTTTTCTCTCAAAGGCAATGTCATCAAAGTATCTAATTAAAAATTAAAAATCATTAAAAATCTCTGAAGATTCTACTTAAGTATACTTTAGAAAAATATCATATAAGAGCAGGTCTTGCACCTGTTTCTTTAGACGTAATGTAAACACGTGATATCCTCCTTGTATTATTCCTCGCAGTAGCAATATCAGGCACTGACTCTACTCTTGGGGAAGCACTTGGAAAGTTGCACTACTATAGCAGTCGTGACAATTTCAGATGATTCTGCTGCCCAAGTACTATTTAAAGCTAAGAGCAAAGCTAAAGCCTGAATCTGAACAAGGCTGAGATTTAGTTTCTTAAGTATTCACGCACCATTACAAGTAGAGATCGTAAGTTTCTCCAATAGTCCTGCCTGAGGTTTAAGTTTCCTAATAGTTCAGAAATACTAACCCATCATCAGAGCCACTGCAGAGGATTCCTTCTCTGAGAGGAGACCACCGTACATGAAACACTTTTGCAGTATGCCCAGTAAAAACTTTCAGTGGTTGATCAGAGCTGGTTGCCAAATAGTAAACACGAACATTTTTATCCTCACAACCAGTAGCTATCATATCTCTGCAAAATAAAAACAGCAAAATCCTTGGTCATAGAGATGATAACTGCTTTTTTAAATTAAAATAAATATAATGTACAATTTGCAGTTTTTTTAAATACCATGTCTTTTGTTCTCCTTTGTCTCTTTAAGATGTAAGTATTTATAATCCAATTAAATAAACTAAATCAGAAAAAATCCTGATAAAGATCCATTAGTTGAAATGTGGAATAGTATTTGCACTACAGTCTGACCATGCACCCAGTTAATAGTTAACAACTATTAGTAGATGGAATACTATATAATTTTCTTTTTGACAAAAGGTTCTCATGTCATTATTAGGAATTATCTACTAAATTTACATGCAATCACAATGCATTTAGTTGTCTGCTACATCTTCACCTTAGCAGTCATTACAAGGACACCAATCTAAACCCCTCTTTCTTGGTATTAAATGTCTGCCTTTCCCCCCCCCACCCTCCATTATACATTCAGATTTTTTTTCTCTCATCAATATGAAAAGATCCTTCTTTGAAAGTTAAGGAAGTTCATGGTGGTCAATTAAATATGGTGGTCAATCTGGGAATAGAGAGCTGCTATAGTCATATCCTACTGCAGAACAGGTAATTTTAGTGTTTTACTATCACAGTGAATATCACATTCTAGATAACTGTGTTACTTTACTGGTAATCAATTTAAACAGTAAATATTGACAATTCTTTGGGTTAATTTTTACTTACTTGTTGTTTTGACTCCAATCACAGCCAAACACTGCAGCTGGATGTTTGTACTTGTGAAGAACATTGCCATCAATGGTTCGAATAATACTGAAATCAATTACAATGTAATATTATAAGGAAAAATACATTCTGAGTTAGCTATCCAAAATTAAATATTGTTCTGTGCAAATAAGCCAGATAGCAAAAAGATACACTCAAAGAATATGAGAAATAGCCAGAAACAATGTCAGCCCCTCAATTACAAATCTAATTGGATGTTGATTGTACAACATCTAACTTGGCTACAGTATCTATGTTTCTTCTGAGAGGCTTTAAAGATGTTCGCTGGGGTAGAAAGTGGAAAGATCCCTTTCTTCAAAGGATCCTCACAGCCCAAAATCAAATGGTAGTCATAGCATTAAGGTAAAAATAGGTCTTTATGAATTAAAAAAGAAAAAAAAGAAAAAAAAAAGGTTGTTTTCTAAAATTTCTGCCTATTGTGTTTGAGCTGGAATGTCAGAGGTAGCAGAGGAAATAAATGAAGAAGGATTCTTAAAATATGTTGAAACACAGTATATGCAAAACTGGTCTCAACGGACATTCAGGTGTTTTTAAAAATGAGTATTATCCTCCTATGATAGTACACTTGTAATTACTTCATTCTGAAATAGTACTTTCTGGTCCTTGAAACAAACAAACAAAATTAAAAATTAAGATAAGAAAAGCTGGATAGCATTTGAAAAGTGTCCTCTACAGATAAGAAGCCTAGGAGGATATTCTTGTCCAAATAAAAATCAATATTTAGTCTCACTACTGGAGTGGCTTAGACACTATTCCTTTTGCAAACATTTCCTTTATTTTTTTTTCTTAAAATCATGAAAAACATACCCTAACAAGTACAGAGACTAATATAACTCAAGTTTTGTCCAGTAAGGAAAGTTTCCAAATTAATTACTGAGAGTACTATCAAAATTAATGGACTTGAGAAGTGCATTTAGCAGGTTTTTTTTTCTTCCAATAACACTCACCAAAATCCATCACTGCTGCAGGTTGCTATTCTTTTGGAATCTTTATGACTCCAGGCAATGCAGAAGATTCCATTCTTTCCATGCTTCAAAAAATGCAAAATACCTATCAATAAGAAATAATTCACCCCTTTTTCTCTCATCTACTGACTCATCTTTTTTACTTTATTCTCCTGTGGGATTCAGCCCTTTTCTCCCAGCACAGTATACTGTACAAAACCACATTATATTGAGTACCCAATAAAACTGGATTTTGAGAATCCAAATCCAAAACGTTGGGACTATAGAGATGGATATTAAACTGCGATAACCTCCAGGATCCAAGAGACAAAACTGGGTCAAGCTGAAGAATGAGTAATCCATAACTATATAAACCTGAACCTTAAATAAAGAACACTGTGGACAAACAAGAGGGACATTTGGGCCTTGGGATGACTGGTCAAGGGATGTGAAGCACAGGTTGTGTTCTCTTCTGTCCTGCCAGTTGCAGGGAACGATGTGGCAAGAAACAAGAAGATCATGCAGATGAGTATCTGGATTTGATACTGGTGTTACCAGCACAATTTTGGGAGTTTTGATCATGGGTCAGTTTAAACAACACCGAGCCTGCTGGCAACAAATGGGGTCTTAGTTTAGGAGTTTGCAGGGCTCATTGAGAGATCTTTAAACTAGATTGGAAAGGGGCCACTTGGAATTTAATACAGAGAGCTTGTCAGAATAAGAATAAATGAGATAGGGAAGACCAAGGCCCATCTAGAATTCAATCTGGCCAAGGATGTCAAGGACAAAAAGTAGTGCTTCTTCAAATCCATTAATTACAAAAAGAAAACAAAGGATAATGCACGCCCATTACTAAATGGAGGGGGGACCCTGGTAAATGAGGATGCAGAGAAGGCAGTGGAATTGAACACCTTGTTTGCATCAGTCTTCACAGACAAGACCAGCTCTCAGGAATCTCTGACCCAGGGAACCAGCATAAAAGAATGTTGGAAGGCAGGCCTTCCCTTGATCAAGAACAACTGGGTTAGAGGACACACAGACAAACTTGACATCCACAGGTCCACAGGCCCTGACAGGACACATCCACAAATGATGGGAGAGTTCTGGTTATCACCACAGTAAAGTTGCTCATGCTCATCTTTGAAAGGTCGTGGCAATCAGGAGAGAGGTCTGAAGTGAGGACTGTAAGAAAGCAAATGTCATTCCAGTCTTCAAAAAGAAAGAAGAGGAGCCAGGGAACTACCAGCCGATTAGCCCCACCTCACTCCCTGTAAAGGTGACAGAGTGCCCCATTCTGGAGGCCAACTCTATCCACATGGATGACAAGAAGGTCATTAGGAGTAGTCAGCATGGATTCACTAAAGATAAGTCATGTTTGACCAACCTGATTGCCTTCTATGATAAAACAACTGCCTGGATGGATGAGGGGAGAGCAGTGGGTATTGCCTACCTTGACTTCAGCAACGCTTTCAACATTGTCTCTAACAAAATCCTTATAGGCAAACTCAGGAAGTGGGGATTGGATGAGTGAACAGTGAGGTGGATTGAGAATTGCCTGAACAGCAGATCCCAGAGAGTTGTAATCAGTGGCACAGGGTCTGGTTGGAGTCCTGTCACTAGTGGTGGCCCCCAAGGCTCAATACTGGGCTTAGAATTGTTTATCTTGTTCATCAATGATTTGATGAAGGGGCAGTTACCTCCTCAGCAATTTCACTGACAACACAAAGCTGGAAGGAGTGGCTGATAGCCCAGAGTGCTGTGCAGCCCTTCAGAGGGACCTCGACAGGGTGGGGAGATGGGCAGAGAGGAACCACCTGAAGTTCAGCAAAGGCAAATGCAGGGTGCTGCACCTGGGGAGGGAATAACCCCAGGCACCAGCACAGGCTGGGGCCAACCTGCTGGGAAGCAACTCTGGGGAGAAGAACCTGGGGGTCCTGTTGGACATCAAGCTGTCCATGAGCCAGAAGTGTGACCTTGTGGCCAAGAGGCCAGTGGTGACCTGGGGTGCATTAGGAAAAGCTTTGCCAGTAGGTCGGGTAATGTGATCCTGCCCCTCTCGTGAGGCCACATCTGGAGTGCTGTGTCCAGTTCTGGGCTCCTCAGTACAAGAGAGACATGGAGCTTGTGGAGAGGGTCCAATGGGGGGCAACGAAAACCATTTCTCTTACAAGAAAAGGCTGAGAGAGCTGGGCTTGCTCAGTCTCAAGAAGTCACTACTGAGAGGTGATCATCAATGTCTTCAGTATCTGAAGGGAGGGTGCCAAGAGGATGGATCCAGGCTCTGCTCAGTGGTGCCAAGAAATAGGACAAGAGGCAAAGGGCAGAACCCGATGCACAGGAAGTTCCAGCTGAACATGAGGAAAAGCTTCTGTATTGTGTAAGTGACCAAGCACTGGAACAGATTGCCCAGAGAGGCTGTGGAGTCTCCCTCACTGGAGACATTCCAGAACCATCTGGACACAACCCTGTGCCATGTGCTCTAGGATGATCGTGCTTGAGCAGGGAGGTTGGACCAGATGACCCCTTGTGATCCCTTCCAACCTTACTCATTTGTTGACTCTAAATAAAGATTAGTTACTTGTTGGAATAATGAAGTTAGTGGGCATGAAAAATTGTGGTGTGAGAAAACATAACGGAAGTGTATCAGGAGTAGTATTACAGAAAAGATATTTAGTAGCACAAATGCAAATATCAGTGTTAGCATCCCAGAACTCCTGAATGTAGGTATATTTGTTTTCTGCTCATGCCTTTCCTCACTCCCCCACCTCACTTCTTAAAGAGCATCCCTTGTATATTGATGCAGATCCTACAGTTACATAATCATGTCTGTATAATTTGAAGATCACAGCTATATACGAGGAATACACAACATAGTGTAAAATACTACAGCATAGCATTACACAGCTCCTTCTGCCAATAAAAATTATGCTACTATTTCAGGTCTTAAAAATGCCTGGATAGATTTCAGGTAATACAAGGCAAGGAACTAAATGAGTCACACTGCTTAGTGTGCTGCAAAATAAAACTTTATTGATCTAGACTTCAGGGACTGAAAGGTTTCTCTGGCCCTTATGTTTGAAAATAGAGAACACAGTTTTCATTTTGATGCTGAGTCTGTATGCCCATATATGTTCACACGTTTAAGAAGGAATCAGCTATGCTTTTGCCGCATGTCTCTACAGGACCAATTTTAAGATAATGGAGACCATCTGGTGCTTTACCATTCTCATATCACAAATCCAGTCAGAGGAAGTAAAAATACTTCTGCCCCTCATGTAAACTGGCACCCTCATAATTCTATAGATTTTTGTACTGTAGCTCCTCTTAAAAACATATGAACTTTTGCCATCTCTATTTATGGACACTAGAGGGAATGACTAACTTACATTTCATATAGACAAAAAATGAAGTAATCTCATCTTACCTCAGTGAATCTGGTTATCATTTTGCCTTTTCGAACATCCCAGATGAAGCCACCATTTCTGGATGTTCCACCTGCTATGCAGTTCAGATTTCCTTTAAAGAAAGATGTTTGTAAAATATTACAATAATTGTAAGATCACAACATGGTTTGGCAGTGGTTCTACTTTAAATTGAAGAAATGTAATATGAACAGAAGACATCAATGGCACATAAACATGAGTTTTCCATCGTTTAAGGCCAGCATTTGCTACTAAGTCACAAACATCAATTTCAGTGAAAGCCTGACCAGTTTTTCTACATTCCTGTTTTGAGGAATGTAGAAAATAAAAATTGCTTTGCTGTAAGAAGTATTCTTATTGCCTGCTGAAAGTCTTGCGCGTAAGAAAATAATGTTCATGATGCATATGACTCAGACTGAAAGAGAAGTAATTTCCATATTTCAAGCTTAAAGTTGTAGAAACTAGCATTAAGACAAATCATAGACAGAACATCTAACAGTAATTTGTTTTCCTGATCTTGCACCATTGCTACACCTGAGACCACCAAGAATGTACCTGAATCTGTAACCACACTCTACAGGGTGGAAAATCTGAGTACGTAACTCCACAGTGTGAACCTGAACATTCAGTTCAGGTCTAATCCAAAAGCCACCAAATTCTCCTCACCCCAGTGATTCTCCATTTCAATAGCTTTGATCTATCCCAACAGCAATACTTTTCATAAATAGCAGATTTATAGGAAAGTTTTGGCTGTTATTTTTTTACAAGCTTCAGAGGCAGAAAAGAAAATCTTTGCAGGAGGAGTCTATCAAGGTAAATATATAAAATGGGAGTAGACTCAGGTAGGAAAATGATGGGGGAGAAAAAAGAAAAAAGGAGTAACCACGTTTTTCAAAGGTCTTCTGAGACCAAACAAATGGTGGCGTGCATTGGATTATACATTAGGAACAAAGTACATGGCAGAGAGGAACTGGCTAGGAGTAAGGGATGTGAAAGAAGAGCAAAATTTCTGACTGGGAGGGACTGAGCTTTTGGACAGGATGGTAAGGAACAAAGTTGAAGCACATGCTTCCAATTTACTTAAACAAAACAAAACAACAACCCCACAGCCCTCCTGCAGCAAACAAACCATTCAATGTGAGACACAACTACAAATTCAATTTAAACTTCTAAACAAAATAGCCAAACATAAGCACTGTATTTCATAATGCCATAATTTCCATTTGCAAGACAAATCATTTGTGAAGAGGAACAAGGTGCAAGAGACTCTCTAAATGAAAAAAGCGCAATTTTGTTTCACACATGCGGACTACATTAAGCTTCCCATCACAACATTTTTCTCCTGTCAGTTATTGTTTTTTTAGAGTTTAAAAGTGCAGGAAAGAACAGTGAGATTAATTATTTAGATTTTTTAAGAATACATCTGCTGTCCAAATAAATACAAGAAAAGAAATTCAACCTATTGTCAATTACTGACAACTATCAGAAGCATATTTTCAGGTACACCAAAGAGGGCTGCAGAACAGTTTTGAAAACAAAATTTCCCACTACTTCAGTGATTTGTCTAAGAAAAAGTAGATGCTCTACAAAAAAGGCATTTCCTATTTTAATAAGGCAAAAGCAGAGTTCTTCAGTGATTAGACTACACAATGAAGAAAGAAAAATAACTAAATACATATGCTTCATGTTTTCAGCACAAAATATAATCTGAATTCCTTTAAGTAGCTGCTTCTCATGCAAAGCAAGTAATTTGGTCATTTGCATAATGCCATGTTAGAAATGTCCTGGAGATTCTCTTCCCTCCATTCTGACTGAGTATGAAACAGTGGGAGCATTACTCAGAAGGATAAGCTTCAGCAAGGTCAGAAGCATTGAATTCTGCTGGTTTCACAGAAAATCTGGTTTAGTTTAAACTTTGTAAGATGCCCTTCTGTACAAAACTAATATTTTTATACGACAAATTCTGCAGTAAATTCAAAGGACATTTAGACATACAGTAAAATATTCTTACCTGGAGCCCAAGAAATGGAATAAATAACCCCCTCATTACCAGGAGATGTATAAACCGCTGATAAAGTATTTATGTCCCAAACTTTTATTGTGCCATCAAATGAAGCTGTAGCAAGAAGATCAGGGTTATCAGGTTTGAATTTGCAATCAAAGATGGTCTCAACATGTCCCTTAAATGAAACAAATATTTAATCCATTTTTATTACATTTGATTTTTTTCGTAAGTCCAACTCTAGATCAAACTCTAAAATACACTGTATTTAATTTACCTGTCAGGTCAATTAAGAGTTCCAAAACCCCTGTATATTATGGCTCATCAGCCAAAATTAAAAGGCATAAAAATACTTGGACTATAACATGTTCTTTCAGAGATTATTATTAAAACCAGAAAAATTCTTTTCTGAAACAAGGGTTTGCAATGCCAGGAACTCGTTAACATTTTCTGCTGGAACTAAGTTGCTAAAAAGTAGAATAAAAACAACTAAGCCACAAAAAAAAGGTTATTTTTTTTAAACAAGAATAATTTTTCCCTTTTGGTAAAAAGTACCTGACTGAAAAAAATGTTGAACATATATGTTGAATACATTCTGTAAGTTGTTTAGTGCTCACTGAATATTCTGTGCATCTAGATACAGTCTATGCTCTATTGCAGTATAAACTTCAATCCATTAGAGATTTCATGTGTCAATTTGTTGTTTCCTAAGACATGCATTTGTAGAATTTAGGCTGGCAAATATATGAAACATATTTTTTAAGCCTCAGTTGCTTTACAGGACCAAACCCAATAAAAATAGAAAGAGAAAACCAACCAGCAGCCTCTATTAAAATACATATGGCAGTACAGCAGAAAATTATTTGAGTTTTGTTTGTTTGGGATCTTTTTCAATGAAAAGGGAACTCGGAAAGAGGAAAAACCCTGAAGAATAACCAAAAGCCTGGTGAAGAAGAGGCTCATTTGATACGTGATAAACCCATTTCTTCATTTCAGCTTCAAAGAAAATTTAAAAATTCAGTGTTTGTAATGTTAAACTGAGTGCCTTCACCATTTATCTCTCTGATTTGACTAGCATTTTTATTCTCAATTATAGAAAACCGGCTAGATAAAATATCTGAGAAGGCCATCAAACTAAAATTCCAGTTAAAAAAAAACGAAAACCAAATCCTTAAATCTTTATTCCTGGTTTAAAACAAACTGCAAAAATACTCCCAGCAGAATTCAGTCATTTGCAATAAAGGATTACTTCAACTTCAGTACTGTCATTTTGTTTCCTAGAAATTTAGGCTCTTTTTAACCGAAACTGCTTTACAGTACTGCAAAGACTTAATTCTCCAGTTTTTTGCTGTTAGAAGAAAGTGCATAAGCCAAATAAACTCTCATTTCAAAGACAGAGATGAACCATACCATATCTCTAAGGAAATCCCACTTTTTGGCTCCCATGTCATAAAGCCCCACTCCACCATCCATGAAGCAACAGACGGTATGACCAGGAGGAAGAGAAAATGCTTGGTTCTGAGTTAAAGTTGGAGGAGGAACAGCCTCACTTGTTGAAGAAGTATAGTGATTTTTAGTAGGATACTTTGATGAACATGCTTAACAATATAAAGCAAAAGAAAAAGAGAGAAGATTATTTCTTATTTCAAAAATAAATAAAATTATAAAGGGTAAAATGCTTGCATTCCAATGAGATTTAAAACAAAGGAAATGGAGAATTCCTGTGTGAAGCCTGGCCCACTAAAGAAGGACCTTATAAAGTGCTTGATCCTTTATGCATTTGTCTGGTCCACTAGCAGCAGAAGGTACTTTAATTAAGAACTACAGAGCTGACCAAGCTTACAGAAATTGATCTGGACATAATAAGACTCATAAGTAAGATTTTAACTTGCAGCAATTACAATGAATAACAATCAAAAGTACACTTACACTTTTTTTTAGGAGGAGAACTTAGCACATGTAAGCCATGGAAACCAGTTTGCTTCAATTTAAAATTATCTATAGGTGTTGTACGTGAAACATTCCAAACACGTAACACACCAACCTGAGAATCTGAGGTTAAAAAAAACAAAACACAGAGGTACATGCTTGGAGTATTGATTCATGCAAAAATACAGCAAAGAACTAAACTTCAAGTCCCGGGAAGAATTTTATAAGCAGGCACTGTCAACTCCATAGAATCACAGAATACTTAGGATTGGAGGGGACCTCTGGAGATCACCTAGTACAACATCTATGGCATCCTATTTATCCTCCATTTACCTCCACGGCAATACCACTATTAACCACGATCATTATTAACACTAGCTATTTAAATATACATAAATTCTATGGAACCTCTCTCATTAAAAAACAGTTTGCCAGTCTTAGTTTCCTTATTTGTTAGTTAAAGCTGAGCAGTCTTGGTGTACAAAAGCATTTCTATGGTGTAGAAAACAGGCAGGAAACAGATTATTTTCTTCTTTTAATTTTTTAAATCTTTGAAGTGACATCAATTAGCACAATGCCTTTTTATTCCTATTCCCAAAGTAACTCTCACATTTGCTGCTAAAGTGTGCATGAGAAAATATTATTTAGTATAAAAATTAGCAGAAAGCTTATGTAGCTAAAATTTTTAAAACAAGTAAAAGCTGCTCAGTGTAATTTTATTATTTTCTGGTTTTGTGTTACAGTCTTATTTTTGTACAATTCATTTATGCTTCTACTTGTAAAAATGTTAAGAAACAGAAAAATCAAACTATGAGTATCAATTTTGAAGACTCAGTCCTGTATTTATTATCTATGTATAAATCAGGAAATAAAAGTCTTACCTCCAGTTATAAACATTCCAGGTGCACTAGAAACCCAGGCTAAACACTGAACCGATGCTGCTGAACTGGGAAAACTAAAAGTTGTGATACAGTTCAGAGATTCAGAATCAACGAGTCGAATACCGTTATGTAAATTAGCAACAAGAAGGTAATCAGTTGACAAAGGATCCCACTCCAGAGCTGTAACTGGATCCTCTTCATCTGTTCCTTCAAGAGACTCTGGTCTTAAGACATGCTTCTGATTTTTAGAACCTTTAAAGTGCACAAGAAAAAAGTTTATTTAAAAATTAAATCAAGTATATCCTTTCAATAGTTACAAGGTTGACAAACAATTTTTTCTCTCTCCCTGAAATTTTCACTAGTCTGCTCTATTGTCTGTGCCTGTGAAATTAGTGAAGCTGTCTTTGCGATACTTGACTTCAAGTATTTCTTTTCCATCGGATTCAACATTATTTTTAATACAGCATAAAACAGAAACAGCTGTCATGTTTATTAACAATTTTACAGGAACGGAAAGTATGTTATATATATTGTTCTAAGAATTTCTATGAATAAAGGTCTGCAGCACAGCATAACATACAAGTCACTTGAGTGTAAGTGAATCTGCACACTACAGCAAATACAGGCAAAATAAAGACAGTATGAACCAAAAAAACACAGCGGCAGTAAAAAAAGTTTTTCTGAAAAACTGCCTTTAGACTATTCCTTCTTTAAAACTATGTGTACAACTATGAAGTGTTTACAGATTCTGTAGCCAAACCACATCATTAAATATCTAGTTTGACACCTACAAAACAGAAGAAAAAAGAAATTTCACAGAGACATGACTTTTAATTTTATAAGATAGTGTACAGTCCAAAAGATATAGATACATATTTTTGAAGTTGTGATCTCATACTAAAAAAAAAAAAAAATTACCACTTTTCTAGAAATAAGGAATTGACATCTTCCATTATTCAGCTTCAATCTAATTTTCAATTTTGTTACTGGTTTGTGCACATTATATCTAGGGCAACTTTATAAAATCATTACCAGAAATAGGAGAAAAAATTTAAGTCTGCACAACAATTAACAGCATAAGCCAATTTCTAAATTCAGTTTTTTAACTCTTCTGAAGCATTGAGAATAACATCAGATATGATAACTATTGCCAAATACTTGAGGATTCCCACATTTTTAAACACGGTCCTCTGCTTACAATTCATCTGACCTTTTTGTTTTACTGCAAATCAACATTAAAATGAAAAACAAGAACAGACAACAAAGCAGAATTGTCATTTATCAGTTAGATATACACGAACTAAAAGCAAAAAGTCCTCGAGTGATTGATACCAGGTATATTCAAACATTTCAGCCCCAAGAAAGCACAATCACCTGGTGGCAGAGTATGAGGAGACAGTATGTGTCTAAGAGCTATTCAGTTCTACCTGTGCTTCAAAAAATATCTAAAAGCAAACCTCATGAAAACCCTAACTGTTAAATTTTATTTTCCATTAAAAGAAGACATGAACAGTATGAATCATGCAACTGAGTCACAGGTCATTTCAGTAAGCTCTGCTTATTTTGATAACAAATGAAAGGGAAAACAGTACAAAATATTTGGCTCTATATGACTGTATTAAATCTCCCTAAAAATTGGGTACTAGTCTTAAATTCTTGTATATTTTCTATTTACACTTAATGTTCTGATACATTATTGGATAGTCTAGAGTTAGTAAAAAAGAAAATACAGCCATGGGAGAGAAAATTAAGTAGATAACAACAGTGAAAAAATCATTGTGTAGTCTGCTGTTTATGCAGAAAATTTTCACCCAGCTGCATATAAGCTTTCAACTTTTATTTTTCTGTTGGAAATGAAGAATCTTTTGTATTTTGAGAACAGGAAACAACTTATATATTTCTTTTTAAATTTTAAAATTATTTTAATAAATTGTGTAGTATTACAACAGTAAAGAAAACTACCCTAAATACAGAGACAGGCAGAATTCTTGTGATAAATTAATCTAAATTTCAACTTCATACAAGTAGTTTTATCCCCAGCAGCAAGGGATAATTTTCCTTAAACAATTTTTTACAGCAACTTGAATTGTGGTACATACAAAATCTGCCACTGCCTAGATTTTTTAGCCCATATTATATTTTCATTTGCAGAACATAATTTTGATATTTTAAATATTTTTCTTATTATTTCTGTTTCCATATTCAAATTATTCTAGGCAGACTTCATGAAAACTCTCAGTCTGATAAATACTTAGATGTTGTCATATTAAAATAGATTTCCTTTTCCCAATGCCAGTGCTAACTCAGTCAGCACTACATAAGCAAGGAAATCTATTCCCTGCGATATCCTGAATGACAACATAGTAGAGTGAACTGAAGGAAAATAAATTTTGCATGGCTGTTGGAGCACAACTGTAAGTAAAATTAACACATTATTTAAAGAACAATTTTCCTCACAAAGTTGAAAATCAGTTTTAACTCGAGGAAAAAGAAGCAGTCAGGAAAAAAATTGAAATATTTAATCTAATACAGGTATCTGTCTTTGAAGAAAACTATTTAAACAAGTGAAATTTTACCTTCAAATGAGCTTACCAACATGACACCTTCTTAGCAGAGAACTAGACTATTTAAAAAGTATGCAAAGACACGCATGGTGGATTTCAGACAAAAAGAGATAAATATCTTCCCATCTATTTTTTGACAGAACAGAACCATGAAGGTAATATTGAGTGTGACATGAGATTCTACCTATAAAATTGCAGAGGACTCTAGAATATGAAAGAGAGAACTCCAGAAGAAATGCAAAAGAAAGAAAGTAAACAAAAGATTCAAGTCTTTCCATTCAGAAGGATAAACTTGCAGGGAAATATAGTTCAGTAGAAGATTATGACTGTTACTATTCTCAAAAAAACCCATGTTTATCGTAGTTGTCAAAAACTGCAATCTTATCTTGGTCACAAAAGGGAGGAGATATAAAGAAAATGCTCTGCATTCTTTATCTAAGAAAGCATATTTTTGTGATATGGAAGAAGTAGAAATATTATGAATCAAGAACAAGTTCTATGTAAGTACCTACATTATAGATTTTTATTTTAAAAAGTGCATAATTACATGCATATAGAGAAACAAGAGATACATATATAAAAATCAATATTTTACCACATAAGTTTTTACCTGGCTGAAAAATAGAGAGGCTTCCATCAGTATGTCCAAAGACCACCTTTCCTTTTTTCTTTGGATGCCATCTAAACAGACTGATATCTGACAAGAAACTATGTGCTTCTCTATGTACAGTAACCCCGCTGTCAGGTCCTGAGATAGTCCAAATGTAGAGAGGACCTCTGTGGGACACAAATGCAACTGCATCACCTGTATTCCAGCACCAGCTAAGGGACGCAGGAATTCCTGAAACATACATGCAAACCTTGTGAAAACAGCATACAAAATTCAGTGTAGTCAGCAATTGTCTTGAAAAACGGTAGCAATAATTGTTCTACATAAAAATTTCTAGACTGAAATTTAGACAACTGTGTGAATATCTTACAGTGTAAAAGTAAACTACAGACTTCAATAGGCAGGATGTAAAATTATTTCCCAAATTACTTTTATACTACTTTGATGGACCGTATATGATATCTATACTTCATCAGTGCCAAAGACAATCACACATTTGAAAGAGAGTAAGCCTGATCCTGCAAGCAACACTTTCATTCATTCAGAATTTCATTCACCACTATGTTTTACTATAAGTTATTTGCTACTGAGCTAGTAAAATACTAAGAATTTCAAAACGCCTATTTTAGCAAAACACAATGAAATTTAGAGATAAATATAACAAAATATATTTATGACAAAATTTGAAAGCTAGCTCTCAAATAAAAGTGAATTCTTGACAGCTTCCTTCTGGATACATGACAGTTTTAATTCAGTTGCCTAACACCTAACTGTAAGCAGTCCCCTTTAAGAATTTTGATCTCAATGTCTCCAACCTTCATCATCCTCATAACTTAATAATGTGTGCCTGAAGGAATAAATGACAGTAAGATAAATTCCTCAAGCTGAAAACTTAAAACTGTACTTAGACACTTTTATATGGCACTGTAAAAGAGACTGAAAGAGAAACCAATAGAAGGTTAAACATCTTACATTAGTTTTAAAAAATATTAAAGTAGTAATAACAACACTTCTTCATGTGTAGTCATTGGCTGAAGTAGATTTTTAAACTAGCAATGTATTAAAAAGTAAGTACCAGGATTTATATTCATGCATAAACTGATGCAATTTTCATTAATTAAATCAGTGTGGAGTTTCCTTTTTCATGATATGCAAGATGTACGAGATTTCCAGAGGTATCTCTAAATGCTCTGGAGAGAACAGGGCAGGGAGTCCCAAAATAGCTTATTAGATCCTTAGATTCTGACTGTTCTTGCACTCACTCTTGTCATTGCACTCACCTTCCAAGAATGAAAATGTAGGAGTCAAGGACACCAGACAAAACTGACTGTAAGAACAGAAATACAGGTACTGGTTTTGACTACATGGAATAAATCTGAATGGGGCAGGGAAATACAACACAAATGCTTTACCCCCTAGACCTGTAATACAATCTCCAGCAGTTTCAAGGCCTGAGAGAAGATTCAGGTAGACAAGCATTAGGGTATATAAACAAAAGCTGTTTGTCAAATTCACTGAAGATTTATACTTGAATCTGTTAAGGCTACCTTTTATTTGCTTTCCATTAGCTAAAGTTCTCATGAAATTTATTACTTAAAATTTAATTATTTATCTGTTATACAGTGATAAAACAATGTTGGTTTTGCTTTTTTTCCCCCTGCTCAACAAGAAATCACTAGCAAAGTTAATTCTTGAATTGGTCAACTGCATTGCAGAAAAAGAATAATGTGTTTCTTTACCAATTACAAGATGGTTCACAGCAATTTACTCAAACACACTATCATTATTTTCTAGAATGAACTGCAACAAATCTGACAAGAATATTGTTAGGCAATTGTTAAAAATACGGCCTACCAACTATAGAGTTCACACTACATCAAATATTTCTCATATCCATGGATTAAGCTGTATGGATCAAATAGATCCCCATGTCTACAATACCTTTTGTATTGTCCAACTTGGCCACAACTTTCTGTTCACTCACATTCCAAATGATCACTAAACTATCTGCACTGGCACTTGCAAACACGTCAGGGTTGTGGGGACACCAAGATATGGCTGTGATTGTCTTCTTATGCTCAGACATAATCGCATGGAGCTTGAATTCATTGTATCGGTGATCCAGCTAAAAAAATAGTAGAATTAATTTTAGAAAACATTTTTTGTAAACTTAAGTTCCTTTGGGTCGGAGGATAGCTCGTACAATAGTATTAGACACACAGACGAATTTATAGTGCATTTAACAATTGTCAATACCTGCCATCTCAATAAATTCAATTCTCATATATCTGACTTGGACAGAAATGTTGTCCAATATCCCGCTATTCAAAAACAAGTAATACATCGATCCTCTTGTCACTTATAAATTATTATATTTCATTAGTAACTGTACTCAAACAGTCCTAAAATGCTTTTTTTATAGGCATGGTAACAGTAACTTAGTAATCTCCAAGGGGTTAAACAGGATAGAATATAAAAATGAGTTTTAAATCCTTCTCATTTCTTAAATTACCTAGTACAATTAAAAAATAAAAAAAAGCATGCCCAAACATGACACAGTAAATTTTGTTTTTTTTAATCCTGCTACCAGTATAACTCTTTAACATTAAAATAAGTGCATCCTTCATTTCCTTACACATTTCTCAGTCTGAAAATTCCATGTCACAGCATTTCTATTTTTCAGTTAGGTGTTGATGTACAGCAACTGCACCCTTCAGAAGACCACAATGCTGAGAAGTTCAGGCTCCAAATCAAATACAGGTGGGCCACTGAATCCACAACTTTAAAGCAGTTGAATCTTCTGTGAAAAAGACTATTTTACACTACAGCCTCAAATGAAATTGTGAAATTGCTTCATTTCTCCCTCAGAACCCAGTCTTCTATCACGGAACGTCATTAATCTCAAATATTCACTGCACTGTGAGCATGTCTTCTAAAAATAATTCTTCACACATACAACTTCAGGGGTATCTAGAATGCAATATTGAGCTTTACATACACATCTTCTCAGCAGCAACCACACTTCCAAAAGCATTGCAGAAACATTTACTGAAAGAGTTCAAAGTGAGATCAACAACAATGTAAAAATTTAACTAGTCTGACAAACAAGAAAAATCTTACCTGATAAATATAAATAGCAAGGGTAGCACAGTAGGCAAATCTGTCCCCACTAGCAGCACATATATCCTTGTTCCATGGCTGACATCCAGCAGCTAAAAGTCCCACTTGTTTAACACGTGACATTTTTGCCTGTAAAACAGAAATTCATTAGACCACAAGATGACAGAATATTAAAGAATAGAATAATACATTTTTGTTCCCATAATTTATACGTCCACTTAAAAAATATAACTGCCTGAGGTACAAATGAATGTATCAGAAATAAAGCCAAGCAGATGTTCAGATGCTTCAGTGCCACACAAAAAAGGGTGCCTAGTACCATTCACAAGAATCTATTTGAAAGAAAATAAATTGGGGTGGGGGAGGAGGCAACCCATGAAAACTTGAATAGTTCTTGATTTGTACTAGCTGAAACCATTCATCATGTTCATTTTCTTCTGCGGTCTGGTTCAATACTTCCTCTATTAGAGTTTAATGCCCTCTCTGCTCTCCCATTCATCTCCCACTGACAGCCAGACAAAATAAACCATATCCTAGTAATTTTAAGTAAAATCAACATGTGTAAAAAGGTCTTCAAACCACTTGCATAGAACAACTACTTATCATATTATCATCATCTACTCTGGAGAAGCTTTCTAAACTTTCTTAATAATTACTGTTTACCAAAAAAAGTTGAAGTGAGCTGTGAAAAATCGAAGCAACAGTGCAACATTACTGTATAGCAAACTATGCCTTCTATGCCCAAAACAAGTCTCACAGTACCAGCTGTGCTCAGAGAGAGACAACTGACTTCACCATAAAAATGCAAGAAGTGCTTTTTCTGGGCCAGACCAATTATTTACCTAAACCACCTTTGATTCAGGATAATGTCAACATCTTACTTAGTAACACAATGTCTCAGGGTCACAGTTATGCTGTGGCTAGATTATTAGACTGAGGGACATTAGGCAGTAAAGCATCTTTAGGTTAAAGAGTTCAGACTATAATCCTGAAAGACAAGGAGAGCTATGTTACATTTAGCAAGTGTTAGATACCACTTGAAGCTCCACAAAGGAAAGGGAATTAACAAGACATGGAACTTCAAATGCAATCAAGTATTTTGAAAGAGCAACTGTTGAAGTACAAGGGTAGGTTATGCAATGCATTGCTGTGTAACACTTTAGCACAGACATGTTGCTGTAGATCACTCTTGACCGACTTGATATCAAATGTATAGAGGGGGATGTATTTTTTCTAGACAATATTAGTATTAAGGCAGATACAGAACAAACTTTATACAGGTGTTGTAATAGCGATCTACAGCACCCAAAGAAACATACTGGTTACTATTGACTAAAAGCTTAATACCTAAATGTTATCAAAATTTCATTTTAATGCATATTGACAAAGTACAAAAATAAAGTGGAATTATTAATTTTCGTTTTATTTTTTCTCATCTGCTGGGTGTATCTGCTTGGCAGGTAAACAGTAATGGATAAATATAGGTAGCAAACTCCATGACATGCTTCTCTCACTTTGGAAAGTGTGAAAGAAAGAGAAAAAAATTGAGAGGAACTTATTTTGGGTGCTTTTTTAGCAGAAGATGAGGATCAGTTGAATGTCTGCAACTGACCGTCTCAAAGATATCACTGAATCTAGTTAAAATGCTTAAACGTTCTGAGTGAGTACTGAATGACTGAAGGAAATTAAATGCTCACATTTAGCCTTTGAAAATTTTGGTAAAAGATACTGCAACAGCAGAACAAAAATATACAGAAAAACAAGTTACAAGATACAGCTTTGTTGCAGACTAGTGCTTTGGCTATTAGACTTCCTTTCTGTCTGTCAATAATATTAATTCTTCTGACTTCTGCTGCAAATTAGAGATTACAGAGAGAACATTTCTATAAACTGCATTATCTTGCAGCGCCTTTGCAATCCATCTCATATTCTAAATGATATGAGTCAAATAGAGAGAAACTTATCTAATTATTTAAAGAATCAACATCATCAAGTGGCAAAAATAGCCTCCAAATTCCTAATTTTGTCATTTAGTGTTCTTTTACTGTTCAGTAAAATTACAAATTGCAGAGGTCCCTTCTGTCCAATTAGAGTATAAATCACATTTCCAGAAAAATGATTAGGGCATTCAGAACACGGACCTTTTCTGGTTCCTATGAAAAAATAACTGGCACCATGAGCAACCAATTTTTCTGAAATTAAAGTCCTCCAGCCCATTACATGACTATTTTATGAAAGTACAGAATACCTGGAAGCAGAAATTTTGGATTCTGTTCTTGATTCCAGGGAAAACCATGGTTAAAACTTTAGGTGTGTCAGCAAACTGATAACGAATGTTAAAAAAGCCATGGTGAAGTAGAAGAGAATTAGATGTAAAACTCTAGATTATCATAGGTTTAGTTTGCAGGTTTACCTGAGAACCATCAATGCTAGATTGATAAAAAGTCAACAACTATTTAGAACCTAACAGTGCAAACGAATTTACTTCATAATGATAAAAGATTTGTCCAATTTTGTACAGATACTCTTTCCTACCTTCTCCTATGAGAGCCAACCATTCCTGATTTGATGAAGTTTTAATTTCTAAGAAAATATAAATTAAGTCTCATTTAATTTGCAGTTTGAATACAGATAAAATTAATCGTAAAGCTAAGATCTCTTATAAATGCTAAAACAGAAGTCCACAGATTTGTCTTTCAGAGTAACAACAGATCTGTCTTGTAGGATTCTGCAGTAATCTATATTTTAAAAAATCCTGTTAATAGATGAACTATTTGAATTGTAGATGAAAAATGCTGTCCTGTAATATATTGCTATTTCACTGAGTTAAGAATTCATGCTAATGAGTATTCTTAAACTTTGACTTGATCTTCCCTAAGTATATGTAAAAAAGTTACATATGTAAAATATCCTGAGCTTTATTACAGAAAAGAATTTGCGTATTATATACTAATATTTATTGTTTTAAGCTTGCTATTATTTCCTGCTCTTTGAAATGATGTACCATTTTACAAGAGGAAGCATTTGCTTTGAAATTCAGTATGATAGTATCTAAAAGAAATGACAGTTGCACAGCATACTGACTTGCTCTCTCGTAGCTATCATGCACTAAAGCGGTTTCCTGCAGATCTTTTCAAACATTATAAATTTCTGTTAAGCATACTTAGCAGAGTAAACAGAGTATAAAAGAGAAAGAAGTATTCATCAGAACAGACTGAGTAAAATGACAAAAACACAGAAACACAGCACAACTGAAAATATCCATGATTTCACATATGGAGCATTTTTATACATTGGACATTTTTTTATACTTTGTAAAAAAGCATTTTATTTTGAAATAAGAGATGTACAAGTAATTATACTGGACTGCTAAGTATAGAATGAAAAAAACCCTGTGCACGTAGAAAACATACACCACATTGGGAAAGCTAGCAGTGTGGGCCCACAGTTTCCAAGGAGATGAAGGAAAGAGGGAGGACAACAAAACCCTTTCTTTTCAATTGGCAGAAGCAGCAACATTCTAGGTCCTTCCTTGTTGCTAAATATAGAAAAAAATCCCAACAACCAACCACATTAATCTGAAATTTAGTAAATCATACATATTATTTAAAAATAATAACTGAATTGACTAGATACATACCATTAATTTATATCAATAATTTAAAGATAAATGCCTAATAATCCCTACCTTAGCATAGGTATCATTTTTTGCAAAGGACTTTAGAATTTCCATGTTCATTTGTCCCAAAAATGGAAAATATTGTGATTGTAGAATAAAATCACTTTACTTGACAGATGGAGGAACTAAACCTTGATGTTCACAAAATAATGCAGTTACTACAGGATGCAGGAGAAAAGACTGAGTGAGTGTTGTGTCACACCACACACAAAACTGCAGTGTCAGTAGCCTGGCAACTGCAGCTCTTTAACAGGCACCATTTTAGTTTTAATCTAACTCCTTTTTCTCTGCTTCAGCTACTCAGTGTATTTCACTGCTCGTTGTTATTTCCCAGCTGCACTACAATGACATTTGTAGAATAATAATAGCTCTTTAAACCCATCACTTAACACTTTCATTATCAATGTGTGTGCTTGCATGTTTTAAGTATCCCTAAATGAATAATCATCAAGCACAACCAACAGATGCTCACATATGCTCTGACTGTGTATATGACCTGTCCAAATGAGTCCATATGCAATATGGCATGCATACAAAAGTTGGTATACAGTAGCCTTATGTTAATCAATATGCATCTATGTATGCAAAATGCACTTTCTTAACAGCTATAAGCATTAAAGTGCTAGTGTCCTCTGCTTCTGTTCACTCTATCATCATTATTTTCCCATCAGGTTTGTATCTTTTCTTATGTGGAAAGCTTGCTGTCACTTCTGTTTGACATATAAAACTATTATATCTCATCCAGACTATTGTCCCCAGGTACAAATATTTTTGTCAGCACATAAATGACAATGTAATAATTAAAAAGATCTTTAGTGATACAAAGACATTATATCACATTGTATCTCCTTAAAGACATTGGGTATATTTGCCCATCTTTGAGGGGAAATCCACTGGAGATGAAAATGTCACCTGTGAACCACAGAGTTTCAAATTCATTACACTGTCCAATGGGAACAGTTAGAAGCACCTGACAATGGACAACCATTCTATCTTGATAAAAGCATGAAAGTTTTCACACCTACAAAGAAATCATGGCATGTCTGCAAGACAGAGCAGAAAATTACTTCTGCTTGGCAATATCTGCCTCAATTGAACTGAAACTCATGTAATAACACAAACATACTTTGCACTGGCATTCTTCCAATGGGGCTGGGAAACACCAAGCACATTATAAGCATATTAAGAAATTAAATTCTCATTAATTTGTCCAGACCCATGATATAAAGGACGATTGGTAATACTCTGGTATATATGCAGCTTAAAAGCCAATAGACAACTTACACTATGAAAACTTTGACAAAACAAACAAAAGTTCTTCCTACTTCGGAGTACGGCAAAATGCTAATAAATTTTCAGTCTTGACGTAGTTTATTAAACTGCAGTTACTAATGCAGGTCTTTGAATAGTCTGAGACAACACATACTACTTCAAGCAACTGGTTCTGGGCAAAAGATGAACAAAGTCTGACTATATTAGTAGCGACAATCACAGTGTTGAACAATGCAGAATAATTATGTAGGTTTACACATGCACTTCTCTACACAAGTGAAGCCCTTCATATTTCCCAGGAGAATTCTACCAAGGTAGTCTACTGCTTGTTTAAGTGCCGGGCTGGTTGCTAGTTTACCACAAAGCAGTATAGATAGTTTTTATGCAAAAATTGGAAAAGTTTTTTCTAATTCTGCATACAATTCATGGTACACAGGCCACATATAGCTCCCAGATAGTCATAAGACTTACCATAGGCAGGAAGAGTGTGCTTTGGACAAGGCTTTGAATTTCAACAAGATTCTTCAAAAACATCCAAAGCTTTGGCTAGATTCTTGTAACCAGAATTTGCACATGACATTTCCTAACCTATGACAACCTAACAAATGTTCAAAATATGTGCATTCAGCTATCCAGACACTGACTAGGAAAATAATACTCTGATTTATAACATCCTTTGAAATGAACAAGTATGGTACTAGTGTTCACAGCCATTTTAAACCTCCCCAATAAACGTGGACCCAAATCACTACCAGAACTGATTTAACCACAGGATGTCTGGCTTCACAAGGGAAGAAGTTGTGGACCTTTCACTGAAGTTTGAAACTTGAAATCACAGCCTGAGGCTATTTTACAGAAATAAACAGTCCAACCAAACCCCAAATATATTAATCCAAGATAGATACCCCGACTAGAAAATCTAAGGTAATAACATTTAAAAAATCATAACATATTAAGTCTTAAAAAGTAGTGCTTTCGACTGTCATGACTACACTACTTGTACATTTAACTAAAATACCCTTTATTGTGCAACTTTAAGAAGATAATCTAAAGAGCCATACTAGGTTTGAAACAAAGCATGGAGAAATGCTGACATTTCTAACAATACATCACCTGCAACGTTGGACTACACACCTAATCAATATGAAACATATTTATCAGTGCTAACAAAGCCATCATCTATAGAGTATTGTTTAATCATTGCAGATAATGTGTGCAATACACACACACACACATATATGTATATATACACACAACCATGTCTGATTACTGTATGAAGCGTCTGAGAGTCTGCATAAGATTTTGTTCTCATCTTCCAATCCACAGCTACAAGAATTATCAGAAGATTGCTTTTCTGCTGGCAAATTGCCAAAACAGTTCTTATTTCAGATAAAGTTACCTCTCAACACATCTCACATCTGAATCCCTGATGACAGCTATTGAAATGTAATTCCACATCTGAAACATCCCTATCCTGAGTGACATGTAAAATGAGAAGTATTAATACCTGCCAGTTTTTTATACTTATGAGCATATAACTGGCATTATCAAGTAATACACAAGAATACAATGAGAGCAGCTGCTTTCAGTATCATCCCCCATGCATTCTAATCCATTAGCTGATCCATGTACGATGAAAACAAGAAAAAGAAATAACAGAAATATAAAGTACCATAAAAGAGCTTAACACAGTGAAAGAAATGTGACTTATATTTCTTTCCCACCATAAATCTATGAAAGCAGCTGTAGACCAAGCTTGTCCATGGCATGCAGCTAATGAAAGCTGAAAAAAAATCCAAGATATCCTGCAAATGTTGCTATAGTAACAACTCTTCCTCCTCAGAAAAATATTAATAAAAACCTAAAAGCTATCCCAGGTACAACTTGGAAGTTACCCTAGGTGAATTTAAAATCTTCCAAATATTTTTGTTTTACTCTAGTACTACATATAACAATTTTATTTTACTCCATGCATGATATATTAATTTCTCCTAATAAAATAAAATGAAGCGTTTGCTTTCCATCTCATTACATATTAAAGAATTAATACTTGTTAAAATATGCCACTCAAAAAATGCAAGTAGATGGCCATCACACTTCCAGTACCTTTTATTCAGCCAGCAACATTAATTTTCAAAAAACTCCTTTTGGATGTGCTTTATTTTAAGATTCAAGACCTCATTAAAACTGCTAAAAATCCCTTCCTAGTACCACTATAGAAATATTACTTTTGATACTACCAATATAATAAACAGTATCTTAGGGAAGAAAAATATAAAATTAGTAAAAGAGAAAAATACTAATTTAAGATATTCTTACTCTTTGTTGTTCTTCATACCAAGCATCTTCTTCAAACCAGTGGGAAATATAAGTCATCCAAGCCATGACAGAAGGCACAGTTGAAATAAAAAATACAGAACCTGGACACATACAAGTACAATGAGTCCTGTGCTAAAATTTACTCAACATTACAACAAGCTAATCAAAGGTCAGATCTGAAGTCTGTGGTATGATTTGAGATTTTTAAGCTTTAAAATTAATAAATATATAATGTGAAATACTTTTAGCAGCAATTTAAATGTTCTACCTATTAGATTTTCTTATAGAAAACAGAATCAATACTAAAACAATTAATAGATTATATTTTCCAGTACTTAAAATTAAAGCAGTCTAGTGCTTCAAAATTGATTTTGCTATGCTTCTGAGCTCCGAAAATGAGGTGCTGTTTGAGTCATTCATCTGTCTCCTAAAAATATTACTTTCCTTTTTTTTCCAACGTACTGTCTGTACAAAATGTAGTTCAGTGCACAAAAGCTTGTATTGAAATGCAGAATATCCTCAGAATCATAGGGAATGATTTGTTTTGGTTGTGTAGGGAGGGGTTTCTACTGGCACAGTAGGAGGGGCCAAAATTATCACAAATGCCTAACACCAGTTTAACATCTTTTTAAAGAGGGGAGTAAGGGAAAAAAAATCTGCAACTCCGTTGTTCACAGCCAGCAGAGCCTGAAGGGCTGAGCTGCAGCAACCAGCGCAGGCTGAAAAATGTAAAAAGCCTAATTTAACTATTTCATCAGAATGGATCTGCTTCTTTTCTCTTCCTCAGAAGAGTATCAGAATAAACAGCATTTATTCCTTCTGCAGGTAGTATCCTTGTCTGGTATGCTTCCAAGTTTCACATTAGATTTCACAGTGTGTTACACCAATGAAAACAAAAGGTAAAAAGAGGAATAAAAGCTGTACTACCACATTTCAGTACTGCGGCAACATACTTCATCAGCTGTGCTGTTTAGGAGACATTATCATTCAAATCCTCCTGACTGCACGGTTACAGCAACTAGCAAATCTTCAAGAGAGATTGTGGAGAGCTAAAAAACCCCAGTTTCTTAAGAAATCTAGAACCCAGACAATCGCTGCCTTTCTATACTGACTTAACAAGCTGTCACCCACAGTTTGTAATATAGGAAATGCAAAAACTAAACAGTAAAGTCCATTGTTTAATCAAGAAATAAAGCAAAGTAGGAAAAGAACAGCTGAAGTACCAGTTACTAACCTGGTACTAACTGGTTACCAACTGGTCAACATTACTCATCATTTCCACAGAGCAATTCTATGTCATTACCTGTCCTATCCCAGAACATGTAGCTCCCATTAAGGGTACTGTATGGGCAAGCTACATTCTACAGGGGAATAAAGAAAACCAGCAACACGTTCAGTTTCCAACCTCTTACTCAGAAATTCTGACATCCAAGGGGAAGAAAAACAAACCAAAAATAAATACCACATACGAAACTCCTTAAATATTTAAATCAAGACACCCTATAATACGAAGCAGCATTCCAAGATTATCAGATTTTTTGTAGTTATACAGTCCTTCATGTATGGAGGATACAGACACAAGAATATACAGAACAACTTCCTATAGTATTGTTGAAATTTTTTGAAATAACTTGCCCTTTGAGATTTCAGCTCAAACATTAGCTATGTAAAGTGCACAGAACTGCATGGTCTCATAAACTGTATGAGAAACATAGGACTAATTCAGTCACCTTTAATCATAGTGTTGAAGAAATACCCAACCATAAGCATGGTCTATGAGTAAACAATAAAAATGTTACTGAGGTACCATTTCTATGAACAAAAACTTTACTAATTGTTAAACAAAACATGTCCACATTATTACCACTGGTTACACATGAAAATCATGGTTTCAAGTAAATTAATACTTGCCCATTAAGGAAAGTCTGCTTTCAGGATGTTCTGTCTTTTTTATAAGGGCACATAGTATCACTGAGAACCTTGATCAAAGAATTGCAAGTAGTTCAATAATAACAAACTTGTTTCTCTTTTATGCCTGCAGCTGTTCCACCTTCTATGTGAAGTGAGTTTTCTAGTCTCAGTACCAACCTCAGAATACAACGTCAGAACAATGAGTCTCTCAAGACAGACAAACACTGTGATTCACATTTAGTTTCAGTATCATCAGGGAAGCATGGGCTAAATGGATATGGATACTGTATTATCCTTTCAATAAACTGGTAATATCTTCAGCTCAAAAGTACAGAGGCAAATAAAATCTTCTCAGGAGAGCAGATGGGAACTTAGACTGCTTAAAAAGAAAAGTTTTGTGTTATACATGAAAAATAAAGACAAGAAAGACTGCAAATGCACCATGAGTCCATTATATTTTTTGCCTGTTTCATCATTCCTCTCCAAGTGCTGGGAAAACTATTATAATATAATGTGCTGGTTTTGGCTATGCTAGAGTTAATTTTCTTCCCAGTGGCTGGTATGGGGCTGTGTTTCGGATTTGTGCTGAACACAAGATTTATCAACATAGAAATTATAATATAGATTACACAGAGCCAAGGCCTTTTCTGGAGTTGCATGGGAAGCTGGGAGGAGATTCAGCCAGGATAGCTGACCCCAACTGACCAAAGGGATATTCCAGACCATACTACATCATGCTCAGTGCATAAAGCAGGGGGAAGAAGGAGAGGGGGGAGGACATTCAGGGTGATGGTGTGTATTTTCCCAAGTAACCACTGATGGGACCCTGCTCTCCTGGAGATGGCTGAACACATGCCTGCCCATGGGAAGTAGTGAAAGAATTCCTTGTTTAGCTTTGCTTGTGCGCATGGCTTTTGATTTCCCTGTTAAGCTGTGAGTCTTCTGGCTTTTACTCTGCAGATCCTCTCCCCAGTCCTGCTGGTGGGGGAGTGCGAGAGTGGTTGCATGGGGCTTGGCTGCTGCCTGGGGTTAAACCATGACATACAGGTATAATAAAATGTATGTGTAGGATGAATAAAAAAGCTATGTGCACTAAATATTATAACAAAAATATTAAAAATATCAAAGCATTCCATCCTTTAAATTGTTGTAATTAATGTTAATACTACTATATGTTTTATAAATAACTTAGTATGCTCCTAACCTAAAGTCCAGTTGGTATCTCCAGTTAAGTGTTCTTTGCTCTCAATTTAAGGACAACAAAATGTACTACGATAGAACAAAAGAGTAATCTTCAAAGCATATACAGTCTTATAATATACTGCCAAATAAATTTGTTTACTATGTTTTAGAAGGAATAAAAAAAAGACAAAACATGCCATTCATTTGGTGCAGAAACAATTGTTTAATTCTTGAGTTGTCACAAGAAAATGGCATAAAGCTGCATCAGGGGATGTTCAACTTAGGCATTTATAAAAACATTTTTCACTGAGAAAGTGGTCAGTCACTGGGACAGATTCACCCTGGAAGCTTTCATGTCACCAAACCTTTCAGATTTCAGTGAGCATTTGGACAATGTCTTAGTCATGTGTTTTAGCAAGGAGCAGAGAAGCTGGACTCAATGATCCTTGCAGACCCCTTAAAACTTGAGATATACTATGATTCTATGATGCAACCTGTGCTGCAAACATTTCACAATCCTCCGTTTGGAACTAGGTACTCCCACTTTAGCTCATTTCAGATTGACTAGGTATAAATACCAAAAACCTAAAACAGTCAGAAGGAAAAAATGGAAGGGATGTTGAAAATTACGATGATCAAGGACACAAACATCCCAATGTGTCATTAAAGTTCAGCACCACAATGGTCAAGAATTACAAGAAACCAAATACAACCAACCACCCCCTACTTCCGCCCCATCAAAATCATTAAAAAAAAAAAAAAGTGTTTTTTTTTTCTCCTTGTATTTCATATGAAAGTTGATCTTCTGGACATTCCAGTGCAGATATCTGTTTGTTATGAGAGCAAGCTACTACCTTGCTCTCTACAAAAGATAGGACCTTAAGAATCTGAAAGGATATGCTGGAGAATATAAAGGCCTCAATCTGTACACACTAAAAAAACTGTACCTAAATATAACTAGAAAACACAGGATAAAAGATTTTATGTGAAAAGAATGTCCCATATTGCATCAGAATGAACAAACTGATGCTACTGTCCTGTGTTATCTGGCAATATCAGAAGTCAGCAATATATTTCAGTTATTAATAAAGATTTTCAAGAATGGATGAGAGGTAAGAAACCTCTAGTTCGATCTTCCACTTTTACCACCAAATTTGCTGTTACTTATCAATCTGAGGTTGATATACTCTGAAAAATCAATCATCCACTTATTTTTTTTCCAAATACACCTTTAACCACTGTTTCTGTTTCTGCTTAATTATTATATAGAGAAATAGACATTTTTATGTATAACTTCTATAAAAAGTCATTTTTGATATATTCCTGCCCTAAATCAGTAGCATTATGTACGTTTCAAATTAAAGAATTATTTTCAGTTAATTCAATTTTTACCTCAGAAATTTTTATTTTTGCTGTACCCAATTCTATGAGAAAATTCCCTGCCAATCCTTGTAGACATAACTTTATAATATGTCCCACCATAGCTCTAAAAATTATCTCCCTTAATTACTGAATTATTAAAGATTAACACGATATGACTTTGCATTTTGAAGACACAGAATTCATTATAGGAATGTCTTCATAACAAAAATGCACAAAAAGTAACCCAAGAACAAAATACTTAAAAAATTTCTTTAAATTACAAACTAGAGAAATTTATCACTTTCAAAATTTATATGCCATTATGCAAATTAATTACACCAGCATCTACAGTAAAGAAGTCAATTAAATCCTCAGGTTTTATTTATTAAATAGCACTTTAAGAATCTTAACACTGAGAATATGAAGCATGGAATGATGTCAAATATTCTATAATAAATGCTAAAATACAGTGTTTAGAGTAAAGCTGTGCAAGAACCAATGATATGGTAATGACCGAGCAAACCTATGCCTAAGCGATCTTGTGTCATACACGGTCACTTAAGAATTAGATTGCCCTAGACTTCCCCATCTCCTACCAGGCTACTAATGGCACAAACATAGCAGGGCTCTAAATAGGTGTCCTTTTATATTTTTTCCCTCACTTGCTCTTCCCCAACAAGCTGTACGGATTTATCAGGACAAGATGATATACAGGACAGCCAGGCCACCTCACAGCGATTAGAATAAGCTGTTAGTAACAGATGTGCATCACTATCATCACCACCAGATCTACACTGGGCTGAGACTTTCACACAACCTTCTCACAAGCTACTTTTAAGATTGAGCTTTATCAGTTTATGGAGGAGATTAAGCTTTAGCTACCAATAATAGCAGTGGATTGGACTTGATCATGTATCTTCTTAAGGATGTTCTATAACTCCATTTTAAAAATTAATTCAGTGAAGCCTTATAGTATTTTTATAAGAAAATAAACATATTTTCAGAATAAAATTTTGAGTTTATATATACATGTATATATATATAGAGAGAGAGAGAGAGAGAGAGTACCACTTTTACTATGGCTTAGCAGATGTCTCCGTTCGAATTCTGTGAAGAATACATATAACATTTAAGAAATGGCCAAGTTAAATATCTCCAATTATGTCCTAGGTCAAAAAAAGACAAAAAGGGCATACAGTATTGTCGCTGTTGAGCCGCTAGCAGAGAAAAGGACCCAGGTTCTCAGTGTGGCAAGAAAAGAGAGCTTTATTATTTTGATTTCAGCTTATATAGACTTTTCAGAGGTCACCCAGATTGGTCAGTCAGAAACCTCCCCCTAGGCCTGATTGGCCAGGCCTGAACTGTCCAAATCTCAAGACACTGTTTTAATAACATACAAACTTTATCTTTATTTATAAAACACAGATGAAGTTCTCACGGGAAAGACCTGTGCTAGCCACACAGTAGATTTACAGAGAAAAAATATAATCTTATCCATAAAACTATGTCTACATCAAAATACTTGTCTCAGTTTCATAATCACTTCTTGTATAAAATTTGAATGTAGTCAACACTAAAGAGCCCCAGTTATGGTTTAACCTGGCAGGTAGCTAACCCCACATTGCCAATTGATGATTTTTTGGTCTGTCAGCAAACAATTCACATGCATGTATTTTTTTGGATCATGTTGCATGTACCTTTTTGTACCATGCTCATAGAATTTATCTACATCTAGCTAAGTCATTCCATTCTAATACATTATTCAGATACACATTAGATTATAATAAATTTATTTTATAATAGTGTAAGTCCCTGTTTGGAATTATAATGACACATTTTAAAGTAAATATTTCAATTACATCAACTTTTTATACTCTAGTTTGCTGATCTGGATGTTAAGATAAATATAAATTAAATAATAAGTACTATTAAGTACATTTCTATGGCAGATATCAGAAATAACATAAACACTTCCTCATGTCCCAAAACCTTCCCTATGCAGAAAAAAAAGTCAGCATCTGTAGCCCAAAAAAAGACCACAAAGAAAGTAAACTGAAAGTAGGAAAATAATTTAATGAAAAAAATTAATTCTTTCTAGCTGTGAAACTCAAGGTAATATTTAAAATCAAATGTATTTGTTAATGAATTTGTTGAGATTATAAAGGCTGAACAACCAAAATGGGGATGACATCCAGCTGTATAGCAACTTACTAATTTTCCAAATTTGAACAAGTAGTTAAAGCTGGATGTGGGCAAAAAGAGTTGATTTGTCAAAAAAAAACCAAAACAGAACAACTCTTGAAAAGTTTGTCTCAAATATAATATTCTAAAACACGAGATTTTCTGCCCTAGGAATTTTCATAGAGCAGACATTTTAACACGTTAGTTCAGATACTTCAGGGCCACTCGTGCCCAAATAACCATAAAGGCAAATGAATCCTCAAAAAGCAAACCACAACAACAAAATAAGGAATTCATTTACATGTAGAAGATTGCCCTTGATTCTCTGGGACACCTGAATGGGATAAAACTACACATCTCTTCCCAGCCAGCAGCTTGGTATAAAAGATGCACTGCAGGTTAGCAACAAATTATTACAGAGCTCTTCTCAACAGTAACCTCACACTTGAAAGGGGAAATCTTAATCTTTCTTTCTTGAAATCTAAACCAATGTATTAAATTGATCTTTGGGATCTGACATATTCTCTTTCATTCCATCATTACTAATCCTCCATCATGGGTATTTTCAGAAAATAAGTAACAACTTGAAAGTTCAGAGGATGAAAATAGTGGTGTCAATTAGTTCTCTTAGACCTTGATATACCTATATGGGGTAAAAAAAATTAAATATAATCAACTCTAGCATAAAACCTCCAAATGATTATTTAGCCAGATTGAAAAAGAGAATATAGAAGGTTAAAAACATGGAGATTAGGTTTCAGACTGTCAATAAACTAGGCCATTTATGTCTCATAAAGAAAGAAGCTACAGAGCATGTTATGTAATGGTACAAGTAAATGTCAACAATTTTACGCAGAAGAGAAACAAACTAGATCTTAAAACATATATGTCAAAGGGATGAGATAAACTCTGTGTGTTGCCCCTCTTCCCCTGCCCGCCCCCAAAGATGCAAATAGAGAGGGTGGATTTCAAGAGACCATGAAATTGAGTAGGTACTACACAACTATAGTACATCAAGCAGAATGGAATCAGTCAAAAGGAGAGAAAGAGGGAAAAACCCTTACAAAATCAGTAAAACACTAGATATAACAAACCATGGGAAAAGTGTGAGCCACCAACAGCACATAGCAGAAGAAGAGATGTACTACATGTTAGGAAAGATATTGTCAACACAGAAGCAGGCCTAACACTGTTATACTAGTCATTCATATATTACCTTTGGTTAGCACATTCAAGAAAGATGTATTTAAACCCTTAAATAGAGGGGTTTAAAAAATAATGAAACAAGGAGGTAATTATCAGAGATATAGAAGTGTTATTTGAATCAAGATATCATACATGCTAAGAAGCTGAGTTCAAATTAGTTACATTGGCTAGAAGGTAGGAAAAGGTTCCTGAACCTCACGCAAACTTAAATTCAGGAGAAGTATTAAGAAAAAAACCTTCATTAAGTAGGGGAAAGCTGTATTAACCTCACCAATATAAGACCTGTAATATACAGCCCAAAAGAAAAAAAAAAAATTACATCAATACTTTTCCACTGAAACAACTGCTTCTGAGAGCCTCTACCATCATTAAATAAGAAATTAGATACTGGACAACAAGCAGAAAGATTCACCACTGATGAAGATCTTAAAAATCACTATTTATCAACTCGTTTGCTTATACCAGCTGCCCACATAAAACTGAACAAAGTAGCCCAAATGAACAAATACAAGGAAGGAGACTCAGCAGACACAATAGTGCAATCAAGGTCATCAGCATAAATTAAAACACCAATGAAGAAAGAACTGGAAGAGGCAAGTCCCTATACTTAAGACTGCCTCGAGAACTAATACATGATATTGTCAACAAATAAAAGTCACCAAAATTCTACAGACCTTTACTGATAACCAAATAAATTCCACACATACCAGAGAAACCAAATTCTCCAACTTGTACTAGAACAGGATAGGGAATAAATGGCCCCAATGGATTCAGCCAAGGTGTGCTTATACGATGGAAGTGGGGAACAAATTACCATAAATAATCGCTAGCCTGAGTGATGATGTCACTGAATCCCCTATACCCTACAGGGGAATTCATGGATCTTGTAGCCAGTTTCTGTAACTCAAATCTTATATTGATCTTTACTTCTCTTCTTGTGCTGTGTATCTTTTGCTTTATAGAACAAGTTATGTCTGTTACACATCACCACCAGGATTTGGTGAAGTAAGTCTCACTGGCCACATCACTTTTAACTCACAGACTGCAGGAAAAAGTTCCCTAAGTTATCATCTCCTATTACCACTGCTACAAATAAAATACTGAATTAAGTGGACCATTAGTCAAACTCACCAAGGACCTTCTTAGGTTGTTCTTGCTATGTGGGAATTTTCCTCATAGCAGGCGACAAACGACAGGTTTATCGCTGTGTTATAGGTCCTTTAAATAGCCAGAGATACTCAAAGAGTCCAAGATTTATTATAATAGACTATACAGAATGTTGAAACTGAGGAAGAAGACTGTAGATATCTTGTCAGAGAATAATTAATAAGTGAACAAAAAAATCAGAAAGTAGAACAATGGTCACATATTTTAAAATTTTTGCATTATCTGTATTCTTCCATGCATACTCCATATTACCTTTGCAAGTTCTTTATACTGTCATGTCTCTATATGGGTTACAACAATTTATCAAAGATTACCACAGTCTTAACTGAAGCTTTTGAATAGTTTTGATATGTAAGACATAAATAATAACACAAAGTTATTGAGACTTACTTGTGCAAGGCACTTATTCTCTAACATAAACCTTAACATGTATCAGTGACGTATACAGTCGTGCCTGTAATTAGGAAAGAAATGTCACAGCATAAGTGTATTTTCCCTATTTTAGGACTACAAAAAATTAAGAAGTGCAAAGATTGGAATCTTGAACTTATTTTAAAACAATGGGAAATATGCCTTACAAGGAATAACTTAAGCAAAGTAACTCTATACTAAAGTTTGAAGAACATCTGATTGTTTACCGTTTGTGTTTATTATCAGAATTCTTCCCCCATAATTCTCTTATGAATAGCAGATAGCTGCAAAATGTCATGGTAAAATTTTTAAATAAGGTACAAAACCAGAAGGCTCTACACTCCTAAAAAACCCCTCTAGAATTAGAAAGACACACAATGAACTTCCTAGCCCGTGAAGGTTTTGAAACACAAAGCACACAGCAATCAGAAAGATACTCTTGAAGCAACAGGATTTAGGGCTCAAAAAGGACATTTCCAATTATTTATGTTCTATATCATGCCATGGTTAAGCCCATTATTAAGAACAGTATGGTCTTTATCGATTCTAAGACCCAGGATTATGTTCTTCACTGCAGCATTACAAGTAATTAAAGATCTTGCTCAGACTTTGATTTCATACCTGCCATCTTCAAGCTTTCCAAAACAGTTTCTCAAATTGTTGCATGACAATGTCTATGTACAGCAACATCTCTTAAGATGTCAGAGGAATTTATTGAACAGGAGAAATTCCACAAACTTATTTCTTCATTTGCGGAGTCTGCTGTCTTAAATTCACTTTCATAAGCTTTGCTTACTTCGCCTGCAGTTTGCTTTTGTACTTGAATGATTTTTTCAATTCTCTAAGCTTGATTTTGCTTCGCCCTCCCACACTCGTCCCAGCTGGGAAAAGCATTTATAGTATAAACAAGCCCAAAGCTCTCCCTCCCTACGGAGGGTAAGCGTTTGCCAAGCAGCTTGCTTCTTTCAGAGATTGCTGCCTCCGCCTTTACTCGACTTTAAGTTCGTTTCCGCATAAGCACGTCTGCAGAGTAATACACGTACAGTAAGCACAGACCCCAAAACAGCGCAAAAAGCCGACAATACCGTCAGACGGCTCCTGGGTGCTTCAGACACCGCCCGCAGCCCCGAGAGCTCCCTGGGGCCGCGCCGTCCTCAGAGCGCAAGTGGGCGCGGGGCGGCGCGGCCCGGCCGAGCCCCGTGGAACCTGCGCCCGCCGCGGGCGGAACCTCCCGGGCCGTGCCGCACCCCACGGGGCGACAATCGCGGCCCCGCCCGCCCCTTGCCCTGCCCGGTCGGGCCCGCTCCGCGGGGGCGAACGCCAGCCCTCCGTGCCTCTCTCACCTGTCGGCCGGCAGCGCGGCGCCGGGCACAGCCGCGCCGTCTCCAGGCAACCCGCGCGCCCGCCCCCGCCGCGCTCCCTGGCGCGTTACCGAGGCACGCGGCGGCCGCACGCGCACCCGGCGCGCGAGCGGCTCCGTCCCGGCGGCAGCGGAGCGCGGGGCTCGGGGCCGTGTGGGTCACCGCCCGTGTGGGTCACCGCCCGTGTGGGTCACTGCCCGTGCCGCTGCTCCGGACACACCCGCGTGTGGCACCGGGCCGTGCGCCTCAGTGCCTTAGGGGTTACAGCGGCAGTGCCGGCCTGGCGCTTGGGTTGGATGGCCTCGAAGGTCTCTTCCAGCTTTAGTGATGCTGTGATGGCTTGCTTGTTCCATGCGGGTTCCGACTGGGACGGCGGCTGGGGAGGGGTGGTTTCAGAGCTCGCAAGCCGCATTCCCCATTACTGTGAGGGCACCAGAAAGCAGCGCCGGTGGGAAGAGCGGGTTTTACGCACCCCGAGGATCTCCGGGGGGTGCTGGTCCGCCCCCGGACAGCCCTGTTGTCATACCAAGCGCTGTACGGTGACATGCCTGTTGAGCCATTCAGCCGTAGCCGCACCTCGTTCGCAGAAACCGTGGCTCCACGCTGAGGGGCTGCAAGGAACTGCAGGCTGACGCTCTAATCCCATCAAACAGGGGTCGCAAAACGTACTCCACCAGCTCCCGCTCCACCTGGGGTTATCAGCTACATTTATTGGTTAATTATTCATAGCCATTTATTGGGCCACATCCGCTTGTTTTTCCTCTTCAACTTTATCCCTCCTCCAGCTGTTTGTGCAGCTGGATGGTGGCTTGCAATGTGAAACTTACTTATTTAGTGAGAAGTGTTTTTCTTTGAATTATTTTTCAGACGGAAGAATTTCCTGGTCCAACTCAGTTTATTGCCATTGCTGTGTTTGTGTCAATGTAATGCAAACAGTGCAGAGGTAGCCCGTGGACTGTGAAACTCCAGTTCCAAATATAGTTCTTTATTTCTTTCATTAAAGCTAACACAAGTCACTGTAGCTGATACCTCTGCATGCTCAAGTAAGAAAAAAAATGTTTTCTAACGCTGTTCTATGCACGATAGCAATGTGTTGCTTGAAAAGATCTGTCATACTGTGTAATTCCTGACCTTACCAATAGATTCTTCTTTAGCAGAAGGAACTGAGAAGAGGTGGATAAGGAATCACTTTGTATATTATTTACAGGGCAAAAAATTTACAACACACATCACTTGCCAGAGAAACTTCTTTAATTTGCTTCCTTCCCTAGAAGACTATGCTATGTTTTAACCTAAATGATATTGAAGAGCATAGCAATCATACCTGGTCATAGTCCCAAGCACTATCTATATTCCATATCCAACAACAGTCAGTACAAAAGTGCAGAGAGAGTATGGAACAAAAGGCCTTACAAGTATTCTACTTCAAGAAAAGCTTCTAGCAGATATATGAGGTTTCTCACTCTGGGAAAAGCGGCAAGCCCAGAAACCTCACGAAAGAAGGCTGCTGCCGCGGCGAAACCTCCCATGCGTGTCCGGACCGGGCGCTGCCGGGATGCCGCGGGCACGGGAGCGGATTGCCTCCGAGACCGAGAAAAGTAGGAGACAAGGCGATTGAGGAGATGTAGTCTCTGTGTTCTCGGGATCCAGGGTTTATTGAGGAGCAGCGGGGCGGCGTGGGGTGCGTGGGGTCCGGGAGGGTCAGAGGTAAACGGAGCGAGCTGGATCCGAGTGCACAGAGCCCAGAACGGAAGAGAACATGGGGTTAAGAGGGACTGAAGGATGGGTGGAATTTACAAGGGAGAGCCAACCGGGACACGAGGGATGTAGGACTGGTAGGAAAGCCAGGGAATGGGGGTACAAGGAGTGATGGTACAGAACTTTGAAAACCAATAGTAAAACTCGGGTAGAAGGAACAGAGTAGAACATTCTAGCTATTAACTCCAAATGGATAAAGAGGAGGAGGAACCTAAAACCCAATACTCTTGTTCCCTGATGCATATTGAGGAGGCTAACTGCAAGGTGTCTTGGGGGAACATCTTTTTGTCACCCTGAGCTAAGGTCTCTTCAGACCTAGGGGGCTTCTTCAGGTATATCAGCCTCCAAGCTCATCTGAGCTAAGGTCACTGCAACAGATGTAGATGCAAGAAATATAAGGAAAAGAAATGTATTCTTTCCCTCTTGATATTGTATCATTTGGCAATTAGAAACTAGGAGATTCTTCTACTAAATGTTGCATTCAGGTCATGGTTATTTACCCCCTACATTTATCCACCCTCCCAGACTTTTGATCTCCAAAACATCCCACCACACTGAACACCATTTTTGAAGTCAGCATTTGCATTTGTTATTTTTAAAATATCCATCTGGAAATCCATGTGCTCCCTTTTTAATGATAGATAGCAAATAATCTTCTGTTCAATTTCTGTCTTGTTCATGCATTCCTCATTCTTTGCAGAACCCATTCTTCAACTCCTTTACCAGTCGAAGAGATCTGGCCTATTTTGACTCTTAGATAAGATCTAACTGATAAATGCAAATTACCACACTTGTTGCCTTTATCTTTTCTAGTTTAACTTCATTCTTTTGGGCTAGGGTGGCTGGAACTGCCCAGAGGTTATTCTGGAAAAGTGTCAGTCTGTAGGTCAAAGGACCAGTTCATAGGATCATAGTATAGTAAAAGAAGATGATTCAGATTAGAATCACCTTCTGAGACAATCTAGCCAAACCTCCTGTTTCTGAGACAATCTAGCCAAACCTCCTGTTTAAAGCACGGTGAGCTATGATTTTAGGACAGATTGCTCATGCTTTTATCTTGGCGGTCTTCTGCTGAACTTCCTCCATTTTGCTGATGCCTTTCTTGAGTTGGGGACCCAAAACTGGAAGTGGTATTACAGATGTGGCCTAAGATGTGCTTAGTAGAGAGAAAAAAGTTAAATACGTAAAACAGAAAACAGTTTTACTACTTTCTCTTTTACATGCTAAGGATAGAAACCTTATCTTTAAATAGAACTAATTACATTTGAGCGCATAAAGTAATTTTCTCTGGATTCTGAGATTATGTTTAGCATTGCAATCTCTGTTATGTTGTGTTTTATTTTAGTAAGTCAGAAATTTTCATTGTGGGGAGTCTTGATTAACCTAGGCATACCTAATAACTCCTTTATGCAAGGTGTTTAGCTCTACCACACTACTAAGAATAAATCATGCTTTTTCTAGCTTCTCTGTGACTTTCAGCTCAAGAAGTAAGGGTATGAAGGTGAAATGCAGTAGTTTATTGTCATCCATATCCACCATACACAATCTTACATACAGCATTAGTTATAGTTACTAGAGCCTTTAGTTTTTACAGATTTTTTTCTTGTTCTTTCTCAGTCGCTGAAAGCTAGTTTTTTCTTATTCTTACCAGAGCTCTGTATTTTCTCCTGCACCCATGTTCTTAATGGAGAAATGTCATGTGGTATCCCAGTTATGCATAATAAAATAAGACTAGTAGAAACAGAAGTTTAAATGGATTGAAAATGCAATTTCAATTTTCATCATACGTAGAATCAATGAGTACTTAGAACTTTGGTAACTTTCATTTTATTCCTATTATATGACTGACCTCTGGTGGGAATCAATAAATATTATTTCAATTTCTGACTAAGAACTGGGGTTTTTTTCTCACTGGTGATCCTATTGACTTGCTGCTTGGCAGGGAGCATATGCCTTTCTACCTCATGTTAACTGAGGTAGAAATTATATCTTAGTGAATGATTTCATGGGGGACTCAGGCTGATTATTATCTTCCTCCATTTTTTCCAAGTCCTTACTGAAAGGTGTCAAAATGGGAAAATACTTGAAATAGGCTTAATTCATTGTGTTCATGCAGTTGTTTTATTAGGTTTATACAGTCTCTGCTGTGACTAATGTCAGTAATATTTCATAAACTGTTCTAAGTGGAGGAACCCCCACCTTCACAGTGCTGTTGATGTTTGGTGGTAGTTACACCATCAGGATTGACTAGAAGTCATTTCAGGAAATAAAATGCAATGAGTCCAATATTTGCAAATGAAATCAGATGATATCAGAAACTCCCACTTGCCCTTAGTTACTTGTGCAGTGTAGACTTTGAACAGCTTCTGAAGGACATGAGGAGGAAGAAGGTGACAGACTCTTCCTGGCTGATGCTTACTGGTAGTTTTCAAAAAGCAGTAACCAGGGATAATCACTACTCTGAACGGGCTGGCAGACAGGCTCTGGTTACCAAGTCTAGCACTTTGGTGAGATTCACTTTGAAGTGCTGGACCAGTAGGTTATTACTTTTTTTTCTCAGAGGAGTCCCACAGGATCTTGTGCAGTGTAGCTCAGTTTACTAGGGACTAGGTGTTTAGGGTAAAATTAGTTGTTTGCTGTAATCTATTGATTGTATTGATTAGATCATTACTGACTATAATGGGAATTTTAAACACCTAAATTTAAACCATCTCCAGAGTTTTAGTGGCAGCAGATTTTTAGGCTAGATAAGGCCACTGTCCTGGAGTGATACTTTCCATAAGAGCCTTGCATATTGCAGAGCTACCAGCCCAGAAGACATTGAACCTGAGAAGGCTCAGGCCTATGCAGTGCCACGCTATGTTGCACATCTCACCAGGCTCTTAGGCTTGTGGCTGAAGGACACTATCAGCCAGTTCACTGGGACAGAGGAGACTGCAAGACTGCCTCCACTTGGCATCTGGTGGCTTTGTCGTTATCTAAAAGGGCAGTAGGTGTGAATATCTTTTCTGCTTAGGAGTAGAAATTATGAATATAGTTATGTATATGTAAAAAAATCCTATAGTAGCTCAAATGACCAACATGGGGTAACCTTTTCTACAGGCAGGGTCTGCATGGTGTGCTGCACACTGACCAGGGGCCTGTTCAATGCTGCACAGCTTGGGCTTTAAGCATCTAAAGGAAGGTAAGATTACGTGCCCTATTCTCTATTTCTTTATATTTATGGATATAATAAACAGCATTTTAATTTTAACTTTTCAGAGTTCAAGTGCCTTTCTAACTGGGAGCACAATGGAACAGTATCTCATGATGCAAAACACCTCCTTTTCTGTTTTTTTTTTTCCTTTTTTCATAAATACTGGTGGGATTTCTAGTCTCCATAGAAGGAAAAAAAGGTAACTATACAGGCAAATATTTTAGAATTGAAAAAGTATTGAGGCTTCTCTGGTTCCCTCCTTCATGTTTTGTACAGCTCCAATTGGCTTGGCAGAACTCCTGCAAGGTAGAAAAGGCAAGGAGCTGGCAAATGTAATTATATGTAACTCCTTTTATTATAGATCAGAATAGATAAATTGGATGGACTGCAATAGAGATTCCCTGAGAACTTTATGCTCTTACACATCTGTATAGGAACAAGCTCTTACAAACAGTACATACAAGTCTTTTTGTTAAAGACAGTACATACTAATATAATGATATGTGCTATGGCCATTAAGCAGTAACTCATGTCTATGTATGGGTCTCTACAACCAAGATCTATGATTAAACTATCGAGATTCTTCTGGAAATCATTATTTCCGTGTTACAATGTCTTCTGCAGTGGCCTACTATAGCATTTTCATAGAATAATAGAATCATAAGGGTCGGAAGAGAACTTCAAGATCATCAAGTCCAACCATCAATTTTGCATAATTAAATAATTAAAAAAATTAAATTCATAAATGTAAGATGATAAAATTAAAAGAATTAACTTTTTAAACTCTCCTGGATATTATAAGATGTGTTCAATGGACCCATTGATGTAAAAGAACGGTGTGTTTGCCCTCTCAATTGCTTCCTTCTTGTCCTCCATAGCCTTCTCCAGAGATGAGCAAGAAAGGGATAGAGAGGGATTGGTATAAATTGTTCTTTCATTCAATCCCACTAACAACACCTCTTACTTCAGAGGTACCATCATATTTTCTCTCAAATACTTTATTTCATACACTTCTAATTAAACTCTCATCTCACATTTAGCATTAAATTAAATTCTGTGAGCTAGGTTCTTTTCTTTTTCTTCTGAATATCTTGACACTATTTTGAACAAATGATAAAGATGTTAGAAGCCATGTGTTATGAATTGCTTATGTTTTATAGCAACTAGGCACTCCATTTTTTAGTTTTAGGTAACTGCAAAAGCCAGGGGTAATACCAGATCTTCAATGATGGAGAAATTCTCTACACATTATTAGTAATTCTTTACTAGTAGAAAGGATGAAGCTGTACAACTGCTTCAATAGCAACAATAGTTCAAAAGCAACAATAGATGCCAGCTGTAAAGTTATTTTGTGTTGTTTTAAATTTATTGTTACTCATGCTGCAAGTTCATAATACTTTCAATGAACTTTGATACTGCAGCACTGCTAAGGCCCAGATCTGCCAGCAGATCAACCAGATCTATCATCAGACACAAATACTGAAATCACCCCTTTGACTAGGAAAGTCTCTCTGTCATGCTCAAACAGCAATGGCTGGATCCAGATGAGGTGGGATTAGGTGATTTCAAATACAGTGCTGTGTCCAGTGCCAGCAGGTATGTGAGCCAGGGAGCTCCCTGGGGCATGGAACAGGGATATGTGGTAGAGCTGTGTGCTTTGGGCAAGGGCCATGCAATGGTGCTGCAGGATGACACTACAGACCACATGGCATATGTGGGTCTGACATCACTGCTTCAGGAAACGGAGACTGAAAATTGGCTGGAGTCAGGGTTTTCTGGTTTTGCTGAAACTTCAGAAACCACCACCCTGTTCACTGTGAGTATGTTAAATTGTATAATTACATTCTGATCTCTTCCCTCATGGATTTGTGAAGTAATTTCTTTATTGTTCTTACCATGTTCCCTGCTTCTGTTCTACCACCTCTTTACTTCTTTCAGTCTGTCATCTGTGCCTTTTATCCTTGAGCAGCCTTTCAGTGACCAGGTGCACAGTTAATTTCCTTCTAGCCCTCTTCTTACTGTGCTTTTCTGCATGTTTAAATCTACCCCAATGTAGCATCTCCTTAGCAGGAGTTCTCTCTTCTTTCACCTTCTCCTACTGTTATCTCTTGATTATAAGTCAAAAGCTGACAGCTTAAATAAGGGATGGTAATACAGTCAATACACAGTAAAATTATGTCAGGCTGTGACAGTTCTGCTGAAGAATTAAAAAGTCAGAGTTCACACACTCTTTTTTTCTGTAGAAAGACATTATGAGAATTAATCCTTCATATGCAAAAAATGGAAGATTAAAGAACCAATCTACTTAATTCAGTTTTCTTTCAATCTTTTGCCTTGCCCTTTCCTCCTGCCCCCTCCCCAATGCCATTCAAACTCTTCAGTTTTCATTGAATAAAGTAGGATATTATGTTTCTTGTCGGGTGCTTTCATGCAGGTATAATTTCTTAATGCTTTCTTATTCATCTCTGGAGGCTAAATCAGTAATTTCCAGGAAAGCAACACAGTGGATGTAACTGGAACAGGACCAAGTTCCAGAACTGAGATCTTGTTGCTTTCAAATTTGGAGCATTGTGGCATCTACATAAAACAAGGATAATACTATAACTGCTTTTATAGGAGCAATGCATTTTAAAAGCTGCCTTTTAGAGAGCTTTGTAGTAGCAAGATCCAGTAGGAATGAATCCCATCTTTCATTACATCAAACAAAAGTTTTGTTCCTGATTTCAATGGGGGCAAGATTGTGCTTGAACATACTTGAAACAGAAAGACAAGGTTTGTTTTAAATGCACTTCACCATGATAGAATTTACTGAAACATCAAACATAGTGTTAGGAAAAGTGTAGCAGAACTACTATGGTAGATAAATGCTTTGTACCATTGTAACTTAAATGATGTTGGGAAAAAATGTACATTTTTGAGCACTAATTAATGAACTCCACTTTTGACAACTGTTACGGTGGCTCAGATTTATGATGATTGACCTAAATATCTCTGGTGGTATCATTGTTTTGATCTGTCATGCAATTTATTTCTATCTTAACTAGAGCAGAGCAAGGAAAAGGCAAAATTTATTCAGAACTTGTTTGACACAAGTTAGTTACTGCATACATGTGTTAAATTTCCTATCTTTTGAATGTTTTTAGTTGTGTAGAAGCATATCCTAGGTTGGTGTTTGGCAAACCTAGAGGAATTGCTAACAGATTGACTTTGAACATTATATAGCTGTATAAATTTCCTTTATATAATCATCATAAGTTCTTGGGGTTTTTAGGTGCAGTGCTAAACTACTGAAAAATATGATTCTAAATTTCTCAAGTAAAAGGCAAACAAGAAATACCCACTTTAATCATCAATGTTAAAGATCATATTTTACCTTTCTACTAGAGGTTATAAAAATGTGAAACTTTCAAAAACATAGGAAACCAAGTTCCTTCTTTTATGTAAAGCTTTTGCAAAAGAAGAAAGAAAATGTCTGCTTCTCAACTTCTATGGTTTTGCAGTGAAATGTTGCTTTCTTCTGAAATATTTTATTTAAACAAGATAGCAAAAACCAAATGATCATAAATGTATCCTGTCTCTCCCTGATCATATCTACAAACTTAGTCTTACCCATTGGTACAAGTGAATATGACAGTTCGTGCATTATTTGGGATAGCTTGATTTTAAAAAATATTTTGTCAGAGATACTAATTAAAATAAATTGTCATCAGATCTTGTTTTTTTTCTTGGATTTAATACTATGCCAAGACTCTTTCTGTCTGCATGTGATTCTTCATTCATAAAACATGACTTTTCATTTTATTCTTTCAAGCTGCTTATTTCTATTGCACTTTGTAATCTGTATATATCTACATCTGTATATATTTCAATTTTGAGTAATAATTTCTAATACTTATAGCTTCAAATAAATTTACATTGCTGGGAGGGATGACGAAATGAAAAAATATAAGATGAATTTATCTTAATGACTTGTAAAACCTAAAGTTAGAGGGATGTGAATGTTTCAAAATGTAGAGCTAGTTTCAACATAAAATGGAGGGTGGAAGGGAGAGAGTTTCAGTGGTTTGCTAACAACTTTCTTTCTTAACCTAATCAAGGAGAAATAATCTTTGTTCTTTTTTCTCCTGAACAGATGTAGAATTGATTGTCCCAACTGTAGGCCTGTGGATATTCATCCTGGCCTAACCACTTTTGGAATTCAATGTAAGCAAAATGGAACATGTGTGCAATTGCTAAGTGATACTCAGTTATTTAACAGTAAGTTTTAGAGTTCATACACATTTATTACCTTTGAAAAAGATCCTATTTAAAATAATGTAATAATTTATTAAAATTTTCAGTATGCTAAAATTGCACTAGCATCAGCTGCTGGTAGATACCATTTTTCAGAGCCAACAGTTAATAATGCATAATGGCTGTAGTTAAAAACTCTGGTACCCTTAAGAATTTGTCTGGGGGCCAAAAAGCTGTACTATTTGTTTTGTTCTTTGGCTTTCATGCTGTATTCTGTCAAGGGGGTCAATAGAAGTGATCTTTGCCAATGAATTCTCATGTGCCTTACCAACTAAACACCCCGTTTGTATAAAACATAAGTTTCTAGTCATATTCTGCACTGACAAAAGCAAGTGTTTTGCTGAAATGCATGGAATTGAACACCTCTGATAGGAACATAGGCCACCGTGGTGGTGCATCATACCCCTCATCAGGCCTCCTCTGCCTTCTCAGGTCTGTTCAGTAGTTTCAGTAATTCTCGTTAAGCTGTGGCCTTTGTGTAGTGAGTTCGGCAGTGAAGCATCCCTTAGCCATACCAGGACCTCTTGCATCACTAAGACCAGAGTGGCACTGTCCCTAACAGGAACACCTGTTGCATGACTAAGGAGAGGAACGATAAATAATCAATCATCCCTGACAGCCCTGGAACATAACCCATGTGCATCATAACCCAAGTGGAATGGTACCATTGTTACTGGACTTTTGAATAATTTCAGTAATTATCGACTTGATTTATGGCCAGGATGAAAACTTTCTGATGACTAAAGGCAATCATCTTGCCACCCAAGAAACAGCAGTTCTATGTGAGGCCCTTTGAGCTCTCCTCAACTGCAGTGGGCTGTGCCAGCATCTCTGTCTGAGTGGGACACTTCTTGGAGCTTGAAAACTCTCAAGTTTGCAATACTTGGAGGATTGTCATGAGCTGGTGACAGGGTCTGAGCTGATACTCCAAATGCTCAAGGCTCAGCCCTTGCCTGTTGACAACCACCAAGGCATACAACATATTTCACTGACACTAAAGGGGATTTTTTAAGCAGTGCCTCTGTGCATATAAATACATATATCTTTGTGTCTGTCTGTGTGCATGTCTGAATTGATTTAAATACCTTATGATAATTGAGTTACTGTAGTGATTATAGTCAATACTATTGAATAACTGTGTAAATTTTAAATTTGTCATTTATTGAGTGCTGCTGAATCCTTCAGAAATAAACGGTTGTCCAGGCCTGAGGCTAAGATTGGACCCAGCTGCACCTAGGCTCCATCAGGAGTTTAGAAAGCAAGGCAGGCCACTCCAAACCTTGTTACTCAATGTGTGAATCTCCACTGTCCTTTTGCACCCTTACCCCTTTGCATCCCCGGACTCTGTGGAAATCATTCTAAACTGATTCTAATTCCTTTTTCCTTGTATGCTTCATCTGCGTAGTCAGTAATAGAGTGAAACTTGCCACCAAACTCTGTTAAATCACACTTTCAAAAAACTTGTATTAAAACCTGCTTTTGCTAGTAACTTTGGCAGTGATTCTTTAAGTAACCAAATTACTCACTTGCAGCACCTCTTAAAATAAACTACTTTCCTATGGAGACATTATCTTATTTTTTTCTAGTGGAATTTATATAGTAAAATTTGAAAAATATATATGTGTCAGATGAAGGATTATAATAGTTTTCTAGCCTATAGTATACAGATTTGAATTTCCCTGGTATGCTGTAAACAGATTGCTAATCCTTCCAATTGGCAGTGTAATAGCTCTAAAGACGTGTTTTATGGTCTGTGGCTGGGTCTTGCTCAGATTACTGAAGCCTTTAGAAAGTCATGGTGATCTGCCTACATTCTGGAATTTATAAGCAAGAAAATGTATTTGTGTAAATATGAGAAAAGAGTCTGAGAGGCAACATAGATTTTTCTAAAAATCAATTACTGATGATTCATAAAATAAAATACCACACTGAAAAAGGGTCAAACCCATTTTTTCACTCTGCCACACTTGTTAAATAATGGCAAATATCTGCCTGACTTGCCTAAATGAGTAATGTACTCTTCAACAAAATAGCTAATTTTTCCTTTCATAATGCTGAACATTTCATAATCCAGTGTCAGTGGATACTCCATCACATTCAATGGAAGCCAAATCTAGTACTTACTCTATACCAGATGATTTACCAACTCTGTAATTGTTTTAATGTCCCCTTTGCTGCATAACTGAAGCTTAAGAGCAGGTAGAGGATTCTAATTTTCCCTTTAATCTTGAAGTAGTTGAGGGTATTTTTCAATTCCCTGCTCTTTTTACTCTTCTCCCCTGCCCCCCTTTTTTTTTTACTTTTTTCTTTTTGTTCTTATTCTGTGCTATTTTTACCTGTAGATCTGGAAAAAAATAAGTGTTTTCGTCTCATACCCTGCAGCTTTCAGAGCACTCATCTCCAATAATCACCTTAACGCTTTTGCCTTGTTGCTGAGACACCCCATCTCCTGACCTTACAAGCTCTGCTTGTGGAAGTTGACAGTTTCATTCAACACTGCTGACAAATACAGCAAATAGCAAGGTTGGCTTTGTGGATGGAGATGTGCTTTTTCAGGAGTATGAGAGTATTTGACTGGGAAATCTGGAAGATTAATGTTACCTTGTTTGTAGAGGAATCAACCCACCACTGTGAATCGTGGGCTGGTTTTCAGGTTGTTGTTTTTTTCCCTGCACTTTTGCTGTTGTTTGGTTGTGTTTGGTTTTGGGTTGTTTTTTTCTTGGAGGGGAGGGATGTTCTATAAATTGCTCATTACCTGCATGGCAGGATGTTGTGGTTTTTCTGAAAAATGGTGTTTGGCCCTGTAAAACACAGGGGAGTGGTAGTATTGCTGACTGCCTCATCAACTCTGCACCTTACTCGGTCTTGTTTATTTATTGCACAGCAGAAACGTAATTCCCATTTGGTTTGCAGTGTATGCCAGTGACGTCTCCCGTTTGGCTCTGCTGAATAACCCGAGCCGATGGCTGTGCAATGCGAGGTGTTTCTTTAAGGCTTTCTTTACGATCTTGCAATGCTCTGACACCAACATTTTTCAGGGCAGCTATTTGAAAGACGAGAGAGGGAAGGGAAGGGAAGGGAAGGGAAGGGAAGGGAAGGGAAGGGAAGGGAAGGGAAGGGAAGGGAAGGGAAGGGAAGGGAAGGGAAGGGAAGGGAAGGAAAGGAAGGAAGGAAGGAAGGAAGGAAGGAAGGAAGGAAGGAAGGGAAGGGAAGGAAGGAAGGAAAGGAAAAAAGAAAAGGAAAGAAAAGAGAGAAGAGAAGAGAAGAGAAGAGAAGAGAAGAGAAGAGAAGAGAAGAGAAGAGAAGAGAAGAGAAGAGAAAAAAGAAAAGAAAAGAAAAGAAAGAAAAGAAAAGAAAAGAAAAGAAAAGAAAAGAAAAGAAAAAAGAAAAGAAAAAGAAAAGAAAAGAAAAGAAAAGAAAAGAAAAGAAAAGAAAAGAAAAGAAAAGAAAAGAAAAGAAAAGAAAAGAAAAGAAAAGAAAAGAAAAGAAAAGAAAAGAAAAGAAAAGAAAGGAAAAGAAAGAAAACGTACTGGAATATTTGCCCGCTGTGCCGGTGGGTGGATGGCAGAGCGGAGCCGCTGCAGCAGTGACGTCATCCCTAAAGGCGCTGCCGGAGCCGCGCGCCCAGCAGGGGGCGCCGCGCTCCGCTCCGCGCCGCGCGAGGAGGGGCGAGCGCGCGGGGTCCCTTTGTCCCCGCTGGCGCGCGCTGTGCGTCTCGAGCTGCGGCTGCGCCAAGGAGTCACTGGGAGCGGGGCATGGCTTTATCTGGGGAGCTGTTGTTGTGCGGAACCGAATGAACGCGAGAATCTGATCTGCAAAACAAATTGTCTCCCTGCGTCCTGCGCTTTCTTTGCTGTAGGTGATTCTTTCCCTTTCCAGTAGCCTGGGGTAATTATCTCTATTCTATGTAAAAACAAAACAAAACGACACCACCGTCTTCCCCCCCCCAAAAAAAAAAAAAAAAAGGGAACAGCAAGGATTACGTCATTTGTTTTTAAAGCGAGTGGAAATCCCTTTTCTCTGAGGAGTGAAGCGAGATTGCTTTTCCCGCAGCCTCCTGCAGGTGGAGAGCTGGAGGATAAATCAGGGTCTGATGGAGAGCACGTCATGCGGTCCGACACAGGAGACAACGCGGCTCCTAATCTTAGACAGGAATTTCTTGAAGTCAAAATTGTCGCTCTTGATTCTTGATACGCCGCCCCGTCATAAGAGCAGCGACTTATTTTTCTGATTGATTAGAGCTGTTTCGGTTCACAGAGGAATGCAGTTTGCATGAAAACCAGTGCTTCCATTGGACATGCAGGAGCTTCTATCCGCGCCTCAGAGAAGTCCCCCTGTAGCCTCTCTCCCCTTCTGCAAAACTTTGCCGCACCAACCCAACACAATTGCCAAAAGAAATAGTCCTGGAAGGTGATTGTTTCTGTCTTTCTAAGCGCATGAAGCAGTTCAGTGGTTCCTTCAGGTGTTGTTCACTTGGGTAGGCAGTGGCTCAACAAAGATGCAGTAATCAATTTTCTGGTAAAGAAAATAAAATGTACTGCTAGTAAGGAGGAAAAAGGGAGCTTGTTGAAGCTTGCTCCAAAATGTTGCTTGTGAAATATGCAACATTCTGGTGATATTTGAAAAGAGAAACGCTCTTAAATGTGACTAAAACCCCAAACCCTCTTTGTAATATGATCCTGAGTAATTCTGTGTTTTCTGAGAATCCTGCTAGTAATAGTGAAACCTATTAGGGTATTGTCAGATCTGCTTTGATACTGTGTGAGAAAGCTATTGCAATCATTGAAATTATTAGCATGGGGAAAGAGAAGATGATAATAGCATAAATGAATGAAGGGACTGATACTGGAATAGGAAAAAAATACTTTGCTAATGACATGTGTGTTGAGAACGTCTGGCTGTTATTAACAAAACAGATAAAATTTCACAAGTATCCTAGGTACACAATTCCTTTATCCTGAATACTAATTCATTTTACTGAAGCCTTTTCTGTTTGCTTTTGTCCTTCAAATCAGTTAGATTCATTGGCAGCATCCCCATATTCTGAGAGTAAAATTTTTTCAGCTGACTTTTAAAATTATAATTATTTCAATAACGTAGTAAAGATAGTAATTTGAGATTTTTCATTGTCTTTCAGTGCAAAAGTTACATAGCTAGTCAGCCATGTTTTTGTAGATACGGACTTTTGCATTCTCTTCTCTTCCAGCTGTGAAAATATAGTTGCAAAACTAAATCCAGTTTATGTTGGTATCTTTTTTTCCGAAAGTTCCAAAGAAATTATTACCAGTGCATTCTGATGAAGGTGTGTCTTCAAATGCAGCAAAAATTGGTGAATGTAGTCACCATGCAGGATACAGATACTGAATTGAAAGATGATTATAATGACAGTTTTCCTGTCATGATGCTAGTGTGATGAGCGTTGTTGAGATTCTGTCACTGGTTCTACTAGATATTCTTCCTTTAGAAGGTGTTATAGCCTGTGTAGTAGAGGAGATAGAATAGCAGGAAGATATTTTGAAGCAAAAACTCCAGGCAGAAGTAGCAGGGAAAAAAAGTCTCTGTTCTTCACAGCATTTCTCTGCATATTTTTTTTTGTGAATATTTGCACTGGTGCTGGGAGACAGCTGGAGGAGTAGCCCAGGAAAACACTTAACTGTGAATGATGAAATTGAACTTACTAGACCAAGTATTTTCTTGAAAAGAGGGTTTGAAGAGTAAGATTTATCTGCTCTTGTATTATTTTGGGCAATGAGGAGAAAAGATTTTAGTTTGTTCTATAGGATTTTTTCATTTCAAAGTGTGATACTGATCAACAATTAAATATTTTCTGACCAGGTCAGTTTCAGGACTTTCATACCAGAAAACTCTTTTAAGTCTGTCTGAAAGTACTGATGTGAAACATGGTATCTGAAATATTTATGCATCCTTTACCATAGCCCAGAGAATGGCATATCCTTGACCAGATTCCCTTCCACAGTCATCTGAGAAAAGTGTGCTGAACAGTTCTCTTATATTAATTGCCCAATAATGTACCAATTATTGACCCTGGGAATCATAAATTGTCCCTTTATGAAGGCAGGTACAGTTTGCTTATATGTAATATAGCTAATATACCTACCGTTTTTCCATTTAAGATTTGAAGGTCATCTCTTTGGGCCTCTTGGTCCCTGCCAGACATCTGTGCCTACTGGGAAAGTTTTGGGGAGAGGAATGCTGACTGTGTGAGAGGATGATTGAGTTAAGAGTTCATACAAGCAAACTGAGACTGCTGGATGTGCATCCAATATTGCTGTATTATGAGGGGGCTATTTCTTACCTTTTTTTAAAGATTATGGTGATTGTGAGAGGTCTTCATTAACTGGAGGAAGCTAATTAATACGCCCACTTTCAAGAGGAAAAGGAAGAATATCCAGAGAACTGTACACAGGACAGTCTCATCTCAGTTCCTGGGAAGATATGAAATAAATATTCCTGGGAGCCATTGTTAGGCACAGCAAGGTAAATAATGTGATTTATAACAGCCATCATATCATGGCTTTACTGAGGACAAGCCATGTCTGACTAACCTGAATACATTGTATAATGAGGCAGCTGTCTCTGTAGATGAGGGGACAACAGGTAAACGGTTATGTTGACCTTGACATCATTAAATATTCTGACATGGTTTCTTTAAAGCACTACAGACTGGTGGCCACAACAGAGGTGGGAAAGCAGCTCCACTGTATGTCTCAAAGAACAGAGGTGTACAGCATGATGTCTAAGAAGTGGCTGCACTTCAGAGGCAAATGGTGCAAATATTGCTTAACATTTTCATCATTGACTTGGATGATGGGAGGGAAAAGTGCCCTTTTGTTTGTGAATGATAGCAAAATGGATAGGAAAGTGAGTCAGTCTATAGGCTAGGCTAGCACAGGGCTAGCATTCAAAAGCACCTCTGAAACTCTGTAAGATCAGACATACCTGGGCTGGCATAACCCCATGCAATAGGCTGGTGAGTGACTTGCCACAAAACAGCTCTTTCATAAAATACCCGAGGTTGAGTGGGAATTTAAACGTGAGTCAGCACTGTGTCACGAAGGCTGTCTGCCTGCTTGGTGGTTACAGTAGTGTAGCCTGCATAGCAAAGGAAGTGATTCTTTCCCCTCGTTCAGTACTTGAGATTTTATCAGGTGAGTACAGCTTGGAGATATGTCCATCCTTCTCCCATACCCATCAGGAGATTGCTAAACTGGAATATGTTCAGCAGATGGCTATCAGAATAGTTAAGGAGATAGAGCGCCATGGAGATTTTCAGCTGTTGAAAACACAGAGTTCTCATTTCATAAAGGGATAAATATATACAATTATTTAATACAGAATGGATCATTAAAAATGGTGTGCTTTTAACACTGAAGATAGTGTGGGCAGAGAAGTTCTGGAGTGAAAACAAAATCTAATACTTAGGAAGTAGTTTGGAAAGAATACTGTTCTTTCCAAACATGCAAAGGTTAAAAAAATAAAAGAAAGTAGTATTGACCCTTAGTATTCCAATCTGCATTACGAGAAAGATTAAAAATAAACAGATTAAAGGAATTTTATGATTGGCTTATTCACTGTTCTCCTTTTACACCTATTCTAGTCTGCTTTGGTTTCCATAGCTACTAGTTTAATCATGATGCACAGAGCTATTTCTAATTACAGTATATGCCAGCATAAAATTAATTCTTTGAGTATCTCAAGCAAAAAAACCAGCTTGCAGCTTGTTCTTTGACATTTTGTTATCACAAATCCTTAGGTAGAACACTAGCACATCATATTTAGTCTGTTCAATTTTATCAAAAAAAAAAAGGTCTTTAAATATATACCCGCTTAGATCTGTGTCAAGGGAAACAGGTTACAGAAGGACTGTATTGTACGCAAGGCTGATGCATTAATTTCAAATGATATAGCACTTGTAAATGATCAGTGGCTATTATAGAAAAGACTTGTCATACTGAACATCCAATGTAATCTAGTTCTGTTCTGTCTTTTATCAGTGTGAAGTTTCTGTGACATCTTTAAATTCTTCTTAGGCAAATACATGTTTTTCCCTTCCAAAATAAAGAGAATGAATTAGATCTACTGTCTTGAAGAACTTGCAATATGCAGGACTCGGGTTCTAAAACTGAGTACAGGTGAATCAGACATAGAGTTCAGTGAGAATTTAGTCAAGTGCAGTGATTGCAGGCTAGGTCACAAATGAAAAAAAGGCTAAATTTTATAAGAAAACTAAATGCTAAACATGAACATTAGAGAAGTTGGTGGGACTTGATGGTCAGTGCTGTCCAAAACCATGCCAAAACTTACTGATATTGACTTTCTAAGTGAAGCAAACATTTGTATCATTATTTTGCCTTATTATGGTACAATCTTGTCTTATATGAAATAATATTCCTATTTTAGTTCCCTATTCAACTGCCATCCGTATCTGAAGCCGTGACTATAGTAATATATTACCTTTCCAAATATGTTTCTGCAGTGTAAAGTAAAAATAACAGAATCAGAACTTTTATCATTGTGATTGTTGCTTGACAATAATAGCATGCTTAATTAAAATGTTTTCCCCATCTTTTTGCCTATTAATAATCTGTGTTGTCAGGAATCAAAAATAGCCATTCCTTAAATGTTAAGGATAAAGGTAGAATTCTGCAGATTTGTAGACATTTGAACTGGAGTTAAAATTAAAATTTTCATGAAATACAGAATTTTAAATATAAATAAGCAAAGCTGTTTGACAATGCTTACTATACAGGTCATCCATTTATCAGACTTGGAGTGAAGTGGGAAATACAGTTGTCCTGTTTGCTATGTAATGAGTGTTCTGGCAGTTCAATATTTCTTATATTGTTTCATTTACTAATTTAAAAAGTGAAAGTATGAATTAAGACATACAGTGCTTACAAGGAGCTAATGTAAGTAATCCTAAAATTATGGAGATAATTATCATTTGAACTGGTATACAGGTGAGTTATTGAATGTGCTTCATCAATGCACTTTTTTTACTTTTGTTTCTGACTAGAGACTACTTTAGATTTTTCTTCTAATTAACAGAAAAGGATGGATCTCTGTTGGGGTGAGCTTCTGCTTCCTATGTAAAAAAACTTATATCCATATAGATTCTTGAAAACCCAAATTGCTACACAATGAATGTTTTTTATATTAATCTCCCCTTTAAATTCAGTAAAAATCTTTCTGTGGGCAAAGAATGTGAATTTGGATCTGAATACATTTGTAAGTAACATCTAGAAGGTTAAACTTCTAAAAATGATACACTGACTTTGCTTGATGTATGAGTATTAACAGTGTTTAATTAGTTGGAAAAACTTATGCGCGTATTTACCTTCAGCAGAATTTGGGGCATGGAACATAATAACCAGTGTCTTTCCCATTTGCTTCTTACATAAACATCCTTGCTATATTGTATAGTGAGGTCTATTTTTTTATATAATATACATTACATGCTTGTAGTTCTTAAAATCTTTGCCAACCTTTATTGATTCAGTCACTTCTAGGTAAGTTTTCACATGTACATCAAAAGATGCTGCACTCATTGTAAGATGATTATTTCTGACTCATCACTTGAAAAATTATCTATAGACTGGGGTCTTTAATTAGTTTTTTTTAATGTTAAATCTATCTTGCTTCATCTTTAGCCCTCATCTCCGAACTTTCTTAGTTTTTTTATGTAGAATTTTACCTTCATGAGGTGGGTGATCTACTAGACTTTAAAGGTATCCTTTAACATTTGAAATAACTGTTTTTTTTCAGGAACCTTGTTTCTGGACTTGCATTGCAACAAATTAGAATGTGCTTTTAACTGAAAAATGCAGTACTATTTCACTTTCTGATCTGTAAAGTATTTTTTTGGAGGGTGAAATATCAATGTAGTTAAAATACCATTCTGTAAGTGCTTTGTAAAATATTGTCGTTTCCACAAGTATCAGTAGAGCTACTGATTTAAATTGGCCTGGCGAAAAAAGAAATAAAGTTAACCAACCAACCAGCCAACCAACCCCAATAAATATTAAAAATAAACTTGCTACGTTTGGTGCTGAATGCTTGGAACGTTTCTTTTCATGCTCTCTTATCTGTTGGGCATTCTCTTCCTGTTGTGATTAGAAAGCACAGTTGAAGTAAATTAGAGACAGTAATCAATAGAAGTTGGCCCGCACCAAAGCACACTCCAACAAAATCCAATCTAAAAACTCTCACAATTCATTATATTCTCATATATTCTCATGAACACTGTTAATATTTGTTTCAGAAACTATAGGACTGTACTGATAATACGAAATAGTTTGTTTCTCTCATTAGAATTAACTGTGAAATTCCTTGTAGAGTTTCCAAAAGGATTGTGGATGCTTGCTTCAAAATTTTATTGACATATTCAGGTAGACATGTGTCTTACTTGAGCAGAGTGGTTGGCCATCATTTATTATTGGCAAATGGAATTGAAATCTCTGTGTTACTGGTTATAATCAACTCAGACCTTGTTCTGTCCTGATTCTTCAAGCCTAATGGATGCAGCATAGAGCAGTGCTTACATCCATTTGTTTTAAATGTCTTGACAATATACTTTTATTTCCCTTTTTGAATGGTCTTGTAGGTATCCTTTTGTATTTGAATAACCAAATAATTGCTAAATATTTCTCTGGTGAACTGATACGGGAGAAAATTAATACAGAAAAGACAGAAAAACCAATGGATCATATAATCATCTCTTTTCATTTTCCTCATATTTAGTGATAGAGAAAGTGTGAATTGATCCCACAACTAAAGAAGTTAATGTTAGCCAGTTCAGAGTTAAAATAATATGACTTGTTTTAGTGGTAGCTGAATCCAATGAACCTTGCTAGATGCAAGGTGGCAGCTTCTCTCTGTTTCCAGGCAGTCTCTAGCCAGGCTACTTCCCAGTGGGCATGCACATACAGACACAACCACACATATTGCAGGGACAGCCAGCCATTGCAGACACCTGCAAAAACACACAGCATTCATAAATGTGAACAACCTAATGACAAACCTAATGACTAGTAGCTTGTTTACGTGTGTCAGGTCACTTTTATTCCCTGACTTCTCTCCATTTTGCTGCTCCTGTTTATTGTGGATTCATCTTGATCCCCCCTCATCTCCGTAATTGTCTTCCCCAAATTAACAATTTTTATGTAATTCTTCTACCCCATGTATGTAGGTACCACTGGCTTTACACTCCCTATTTGGGAAAATCAGACCATTTTGTTCATCTAACTAGGCAAACTGTTCATATAGTTTGGTCTAAAATGTGCATGTGTGGTTGTTATTGTTGCTAGTTGGAGGAAATAGGCAGTTGCCTCAACAATGGAAACAAACCTCCATAACAACAGGATTGTTCATACTACAGTTTATGTTTTATCAGCTCTTTAAGTGAAATACTGGTTAAAAATCCAATTCTAAAAGGCTTTAAAAATATTCTGTGTGACTCAGTTAGGGTTTGGGGCTTTGTTCTCAATGTAAAGTACAGTAGTGGTATTTTGTTTAATATCTATTGACTTTGAAATACAGTGTATACTTTATAAGCAGAGGAATTTACTGTTTAAAAAGCATGAAATGCAGATGTTTAGAATTATGCAAAGTGCTTATTTTGACTCAATGAGTGTTCCAATGGGTGATGATGCAGACTTTTAAATTTTATAAATGGTTGCTTTTCAGTATCACTGTTAATGGAACTGAAAAAATGTCAGTATCTCTCAGTTTTAGCCTTGAGCAGTACAAAAGGTCTAGTTTGAGATGCTAGGAAAATAGTTCTGTGAGGAGTTATATATATGTTAATGGTAACACATTTAAATTCAAAATCTATGTAGGAGTAATCCACCCATTCAGTTTAGTAGTGGTTATGTAGGGATTAAAATTTTTAAATTGGGAATTAGAAGGGCCCAATAAATAGCTAGTATGCTTGTAGATAGCAGTGACCTTTTTAGAACATGAGGAAAAATAAGATTCCTAAGGTTCTTCTTGAAAGTAAAAGGATAGTATTTTTAAAAGTCAAAAGTCTAAACACATAAAAGAGGAGAAGCTCAGACATAACATTGCAGTACTACGTTTAATGACAAGAGTTTGGAGGAGCAGTTTACTATGTGCACAATGTCCCCCCTCTTCCCCAAGGTATTTAAGTCATAGAGATGACACCAGGAAGGAACTCATAGACCACTGGAGTATAAAGTTTGAACTCAACAAAAATGGAGCTTACAGGTGGCAATGGCACACTTGAGAGTCTCTAGATAAGGATGAAGGGACAAACAAATAATGCAGATGTCTTTGTGGGAGTCTATTATAGATCACCTAGCCAGGATGATGACACAAATGAGTTAATATTTGAGGAATGAAGAGACACCTCCAAATCAAGTGCCCTTGTCCTTATGGAAGACTTCAACTTGCCAGAAATTAACTGGGAGCATCACACAGCTAGCACAAACAGGTCCCAAAGATTCCTAAAGCATTTGGATGATAACTTCATGGTTCAGGTTCTAAGGGTGCAAACTAGGAAAATGCCTGACAGAGTTTGAGAAGTGTTTAGACATTATCAGGCACATGGTGGTATTCTTAGGGCTGTACTCTGCAGGGCCAGGATCTGGACTTCGACAATCCTTGTGGGTCCATTCCAGCTGAGGATATTGTATGATATAATAAGACCCAGCATAACACACAAAGCTAAATCATTGTGGTCATTGCTTACTCCATTGTCACGCAATCTACAGGAGCAAGATTCCACTCAATGAGGGACAAACCTAGAGCATAGCCTCAAATAATGTATAATAGGTCTTTAATAATGGAGATAGAAATCAATTGGCACAATCATAGAATTAGTTTGAGACTGCTGAAATCTGAAATTGTTTAATTGGTAACTGTGGTGGTAATCTGAAACTGAGGGCAGCCTTGGTGGTGCTAGGTAAGTGGCAGATGGTAGAGGAATATTTTGTTGTTTTTATTTTTTTCCTTTAAAAGGAGACAAGAGAGCTCCCAAAAATTTTTTAGAATGCTACAGATTAAGTTTGTTTGAAAATTTAGGCTATAGTGAGGTATATTTCTCATTTTACTTCTAAAAGAGTCTATTAATGAACCTTTTTTCAAAGATGACTATTGGGCTATTAAGATGTTTTGGTTTGATCCACTAGGACTATTTCAAGTGTTTGTGTTTCATTATATTGATTGAATTTTGACTAAACTTTTTTCTTCAAGGGTGGAAAGGTATTTTTAAAATTGAAAAAGCCTATAAAAAGTTAGGGCTAGCAAAGGATATGTCTAATTTTCTATAAAATGTGCCCACTAACTTCTAGTGAATTCATACTTTGCATAGTTCCCAGCATGTGAATCTTTATAGTCCTTCAGGAGGGTCTGTATATCCTGTATAATGAGCTTAGTAGCAGTTGTGAAAGAATATTAAAATCTGTAAGGAAAAGAATTAATTGCTAATTTTGGTTCTTAAATATTTGGAAAAAAGAGATTGAGGTTTAAAACTGTTATTTTACTATCCACTGGATTGTAAGAGAAATGGAAAGAAAATAACTTTGTATTAACTTAGCCATTGAAATCATGAGAGAGGATCATTGAGTACAGGTTGTCTAAAAGCATAGCAGCTGAGACACTGATCTTCTTGGGGTAAAGTCAGAAGACAGAGATCAGAATATGCTTTGAGTAGTTGACAGGGTTTGGGATTTGGGTGGGGTATCTTGTTTTTTTCATCAGCTGGGAGGAATGAGAATGTCCCATCCAGAGAATGCAACAATTTATTGATGAGGATGCATCATTAAAACTGTATTTGAATTGCCTCAGGCAGATAAGGAAAGTGAATTTGCATCTTCTATTTCACAGGTGAGTGTTCTTGGTTTGTACTATGGTGTAAAATATGTTTTCTTTTTCTCCATCTGTATTTTACAATAGAAAATTGTCTCTGTTGAGCCGCTAGCAGAGAAAAGGACTCGGATTCTCAGCATGGCAAGAAAAAAGAGAGCTTTATTGTTTTGATTTCAACTTATAGAGACTTTTCAGAGGTCACCCAGATTGGTCAGTCAGAAACCTCCCTGTGGGCCTGATTGGCCAGGCCTTAACTGTCCAAATCTCGAGACACTGTTTTAATAACATGCAAACTTTATCTTTGTTTATAAAACACAGGAGAAAAATTCTCATGGGAAAGACCTGTGCTAGCCACAGAAAATTTATCTCCTAATTATTGAAAGGGAAGCCGTTGGCACATACCCTCCTTCTGATACTTACTTTACTGAAGGTGTGCCAGAAAAGGGACAGATTTTTATATATTCTACATTTCTTAGTCTTCCTGTTGGTTTTTCCTAGACGTCCTTCTGACTGGTGAACATGATATATTTTATACCTTTTAAAATACCAGTCTTTGTTCCTGGAGTCCTGTCACAGGATCCTAACTTTAAGACTTGTGAGCTGGCAGATAAAATTAAGGTAACTTGTAGATACTCAAGTATTTTCTTATATCTAGTTCTTATAAAAGTATTGAAAAGTTCTGCAAGCATGTATGAAAATTTAGCTGCACACTGATCTCAAATCAGCAAAAAGCAGGAGACACGGGAGTGACTTGTGTAAATAGTTTTTTCTTATTCTAATGCTGTTCTCTGGGAAACTATTCAAGCCTCAAAGAAAGAACTGTTTAATAAGAATCCTTGCAATTGCCAGTGAGCACACACACTTTCATGAATTAACTTACTAAGTAGGCCTATTTTTCCTTGTTTGTTTTTTTAATAAATTGTTTTCATCAGATCTTTTCAGATATGATACGATATGATATGATATTATAATACAATATTGATCAACCATCAACTATTACTCTGTTACATGCATCAGATCTAGATGCATGAGATGTATTTGAGCCTCACCCAACTGTTAGTAGTTTTAATTGCTATGTCCCTTGCTTGGGTTGACAAATGTGTAACTTGCTTCTGAGTCATTTCTGCTCAGAGCATACAGGGACCATCATGCTGAGCACATCCCCAGTCATGTGACTGAAAAGTCTGATGCATGATTTATCTTGAATCATACCTTGTATTTTTCTGGAACAAACAAGATATATTTGCAACAGCCAGGAGCATAGCAAACCTCACTGGTTTTCTAAACAGACATTGCAGTAAGCTCTTTAAAAGAGTAGAAAAGTTAAAGCTTATCTTAGCTTGTGCCAAGAGATTTAGACTGCATTCCCAGTCCTCTTTTCTGTCTTTTTACTTTATACGCAGGGACAACTTAGCTTCCTAGCTTGTTTCACACGCATTTCTTTGCTGAATGTGTCTGTGCTTATGACTGCATAATCCAGATATTGCTTATGTATTAGGTAATCTGTGAGTCTGAACCAGAAAAGATGCAAAATCATTACAGTCTTACAGTACAAAGCCTGCCTTGAGTTGCTGAAGCGTTTTTTGTTTCCCAGCCCTCTGGAGAAAAGCAGGTCTTCATCTTCACTGTTTCTGTGAGCAAGTTCTGGATTGTTCCCTGGCTTAGCCTGGGATGCTGTCCAGGGTGTCTGACATGCCTCAGAAAAGGAGTTTAGGTATTTTAAATGGGAGAATATTCTGTAGCTATTACTATAAATATGTAACTTTAAAACAAAGACTGTAGCAACAGCTGTCAGGTGACTTCAGAAATCTTTTTGTATAGATGCTTTCTGGTTTTTTCATTTTATTTAAAGACTAAAAAAAATTTTTAGACTCTTAAATGCTTTTTTCTTTAAATAGAGGTTTTTTAAAATTAATATTCCTGTCACTAAAACAGTACTGCAAAGAGAAAGCAGTCATACTGCCAATTGACAGTGAATGCAACAGTTGCTTTTGGAACTGAATAAAGTTCTTTTGATGTGGTTTTTACTGTGAAACATTTAAAAATGTTATGTACTTTTCCACATTATATAAGTAGTAGTAAGAGTATGCAAAAATATACAGCTTTAAAATAAATAATATGTTTACTTGGAGATTTTATTTTGTATGTCCCAGAGTTTAAAGATTACTTTTTCCCCTTGTGAAATTCAGTGGGTTGAATTGGAATTGTATTTATCATAGAAAATTTATTTCAGAAACTGCTTGTCTCAAAAGAATAAGCGTGTTTATTTTAACTAGTCACAGTCAGCTAAGTTTATTCCAAAAGTGAAACAGAATTTTTTCTTTATTACTGGACTATTTGCTGCCTTCTTGACAAACTAAAAATATTTTGTTCCTTCCTAGTACATCTATTTTGAAATTACCACTGCCATTACATTCTGAATCCTAAGAAAATCTACAAAGAGATTTACTCTAAGATTCATTCATCCACTATTTGAAAATACTGACATATATTTTTGCTGTTTTAGGGAAGGATGATGAAATGGTTTTAGCATGTGGTAATTCATACTATGGTATCTGTATGTATGTATGCTATGGCTTTGTCTGTACTGAATTGTATTTAATTGGAAATATGCAGCAGCTTATTTGTTTTTTAAATATATAGCTTGAAAAATTCTTTGGAGCAGGTAAGCTGATATAGATACTAGCAAATGTTTATTTTTATTTTTGTGTTTGTGTGAATTTCAAGATTGTTATGGTTGGTGTTTATATCTGATCCACACTGGCAAACTATTTTATTTAAATGTTAAATTTCCATCTCTGCAATGCCTATAGAACTATTAGCAGCAGAATGCTTCATGTCCAGATATTTTTATTTCACTCTCCAGTGGATTTCTGGAAAAAAAAAAAATAAAAGTATTCCAACAGCAGTCATATGCTCAACATCAGTCCTGTTTAATATTTTTATCCATGTTCTTTACAAGGGGATTAAATGCACCCTCAGTAAGTTTGCAGGTTGGATCAATGGGCTGAGGCCAGTTGTATGAGGTTCAGCAAGGCCAGGTGCTGGGTCCTGTGCTTGGGTTACAAGAACCCTCTGCAGCACTACAGGCTTGAGAAAGAGTGGGAAGCTCACTCAGGCAGAAAAGGACCTGGAAGTGATGGTCAATCAGAGCAGAATTAATTTGTCAGGTATATGGGACATCTGGAATTTTGTTTGGCTTTCCTGTAGAGTAATAACACATGAGGGTCTTTCTGATGTCTTTATAAGGTAGTCTAAGTTTCAGCTCTTTGTATGTTCTGGTAAATGGTTTTTGTCCATGATGATCTTTTTCAGGTATTAGCACCTACCTAGAACTATAAATTCAATTCTTACTTACTAATCTTAGTACTATATTTATACTTTGAATTTTCTCATGGATCATCTAAGAATTGGAAATCTTTGTCAGGAGTCCAACTGCACACGTGGCCTGAGTGTCAAACGCCCACATTTCAAAATTGGATGGCATATACTGGCCTGAGAGCCTGTTGCCAGAAGGTGCAACTTTCAGGCTATGCTGTGTTCACTGTCATTGCTGGTTCTACATGATAAGGACAGCTTAAAATAGGCACTGTTTTAATTTAATCCTAGGATACCTTGTTGCAAGAGTCGGATGGAGAATGTACTGTGTGCTGTCAGGCAGGTAGTAGTGGTGAGCAGGTAAAGGGGAGCAGGCAAAGCACCACCATTTGCTGGGAATTCTCAGTACAGACGTTCTCTTGAATTTTGACAATACTTGCTCATCAATCTCATTACTTTTCTCATAATTCCAAGTGCAAAGAGCTACCAGAGCAAAAGAGTGAAATTGTATTCTACTTTAGATAACTTATATATATAAATATGGATTAAAAATCATAAGCACAACCTAGAGCATCTCCTAGGAGAAGCTTGTTTTTAACATATGGCAGGCTAACGTTTTGTCTTCATTGCTGGAGTAGAGTTCTAGCATCTGTATGTCTGGCCCGAAGGCCTTATCCTTTCCAGGAATGGTCTTTGCCTATACCTGCTTTTTGTGTAGCTGGATTTAGATGAAACAGATGGCTGGTTGCAAAAGAGAACATAAAACTGCATAGAAATATTCTAAATGCTCTACTGCTTCTTGCCTTGTTTAACACAAGGTCATTTTGTGATTTTTTCCTATCCAAATCCTTGTTGAAGATGAAAATGTGCTGTGGGTTGTAAAACTCTTAATTCCCCACCCTTAATGGCCTGATGAAAGATTGAATAATCCTCATGCAAGTTAGAACATTAACATGAAGTCCACAGAGGCGGAAGGAAACCAGGAAAGCCTAAAAAAGAAAGATCAACAGCTTCTGATTAAACAACATGTTATTTTAATTCTGTCTTGATTTACTGGATGAGTTCAAATCAGTGGATTTCGAATAAAATCTCTTCTACACAGTAGATGTAGCATGTGTCTGATGCAAGTTGATATTCAGAATAGAGGTTTATCATCCTGGGAAGCTGTTTACTAGTTTGGGGTGACCCAGCTTTTTTGATCCTTAAGGGATAGAGTTCTTACTTTTAATGAGCTTGAAGATGTTTATGCTTAATTGATTAGTTAGATTTTTAAAGTAGTAGTGCCTGAATTTCTTAGCTTGAAAAATTATTTCGGCTTGTGGTCCACAGTGTTTTCCAGTTTAACCATGGAGGTTGCAGACCTTTTTAGTCTGGTAGTCTTTTTGCTTTTTCACTTTCCCTCTGGTTATCATCTTGTGTTTTAACCCTGGGTCTTCTGGTCTGTTTTTGTTTTAAAATATTAGTCAGATGGATTAATTGCATGCTAGATTATTGGTTCAGAAGAGGAGTCAGTGGTAGACTGCTGAATCCGGTGCTGCACTGAATAAAGAAAAAGATGTTTGCTACATAATAATACTAATTCTTGCTCAGCAGGTAGTATGCTTAGCATCTCATCTTCTAAGATCTATGCATTTGCTGGTATATTTGACTGAGGGTAATTTGTAGTCTGTGATGCTTCACATTCTTGGTATTTTGTTTTGAAGGCTTTAGTACTTTCATCAGCAGTTTTTGTTAGAAAGACTTCTACTCTTCTGTGGGAAATGGAAAATGTGGCAAAATTAGGAACTTCCATCGTGGCTGATTTCACTTGGTTTTGAGGCTTGGCTGGGTCTCAAATTTGAATTCTGTAATTGAAATTGAAGACAGTAAATACTCCTATTTTACTCTGTAGTTCAGGGAATAAGGTAAAATTACCGGGGCCTATCTGACTTTCTCCAAGTCAGTCCATGACTAGCCCTACTGAAATCAATGTGGTTAGAGTAATATAAAATCACTGTTGAGTGTGTGTCAAATTAAAGTTAACAGGATTTAGATCTGAGCACAATCAAAGTAATTCTACAGCCTAGTATTTTATCTTTTACTGCCACATGGAGCATCACTGCAGTCTCCGCAAAGACTTCCATAGGACCTCTATGCCTGGCTAAATTTGAACCAAATCATTTTGAGAAGGAGGTGACAGATGACCTTGTTTATAGCCCCTATTCCAGTCTACTAAAATCAAAGCTGTAAATAACCCACCTGCTCTCTGTCTGCCTGTGGGCATATTTGCTGACTTTCCCTTTATTTTTCTTAACTAGCATAATTTCTTGTATGATATGTGAATAACGAAGACAAGGCTTTTTTTAAAACAATTTTTTATAGTTCACATTTTAACAGTTTTAGAATTCCATGATGATGCAAATTGGATAAAATTTCTCTCAAACAGCAGATAAGTGGTGGTGCTGCTTCAAAATAAATAGTTTTGCTTAGAAATAAGACAGGAACTGTCATCTAGCAGCTATGTTTACAGAAGAATCACCTCAAAGTGGACTAAAACTTTCTTGAGACTAGTTCAGGATCAAGATTGAATACTTTATTTATTTATTTTCTTGAGATCCTTGAGATTACAAAGTGAGATTTGCAGAGAGATCATTGAGGGCCTGGATTGGAAGATTTAATGCCAGCCTTTCAAGGAGTCTCAAGGAACAGATTAAACAACATCTTTTTCACCTGTGATACTAAATTTATAGCTTCATTGATCTAACTAGCTTCTATTCTACCTTCTCTAGAATATAACTCTCCTGTTTAGCAGAGACAAAGAAGTCACTTTTTCAGAGCCTATGGCCAATTTCCTACTTGTGAAATATTTATTCTATTTGAAGATCTGCTAGATGCTCTGGAAAAGGAGGTTTGAAGATTTTGAATGTTAAAAGAACTAATTATTACTTGGGATTTAGTTTTTGGAAATCTGTCAAGAGTTCTATGGTTTTCAGAGAAAACACCAAAGGTCAACCCATTCCAACTCAATTTCTATATAATAGCTGATATTGTGATACATGTGTACTATTCAGAAAGAATTCAAAATTAATTCAAGGAACGCATGATAGTTCAAGAGTCTCTTATAACCTCTACGCTTTGTGTGTGTGCTCTTGCTTTTCACTTGAATAAATCCTTCATTTCTCTATGTATTACATCTAAATGCTTCTTAATACCAATGTCTTAAAGCATTGAGGGAGTATAATGAAGGAAGTGAGACTAATTACTTCAGTTTGATGAGAAGGTTATTCTTAAAGACAAGAAAATATAAAATTTTTCACTTGTCAAACATGACTTTTTCCATCACAATGTTTTCTTAATGTAAATATATTTTAGATGTTCCGTGAAAAGGAAATGGTTCTAAGGACCTTGAGAAATGTAATCCAGTCTTTCATTTTTGATAGTGTGATTAAATAGCTCTTTTTATTTCTAAATGAATTTGATGACTGTGTTTTAAATAATGGAGTTGACTGTGGTGAGGCAGAGCTAGAGATGCTTGTGAATATCAGTAAAACTCCTGGTATGTTAGGAGAAGACAGGGACTGTAATCCCCCCGAAGGGAAGGACAAGAGGATTTTATTGCAGTTACTAAATGGGAGCTCTTGCCCAAAGATGTGTTAAATGCAATACGTGCTTTGGAGATGGGAATGCTTGCTGGTATATAATTCTTTCAGGCGTATTTGTGTATTCAGTTGCTATAGGAACAAGACTTTAGATAGAGTTAAGTAGAGAATAAATTGAGAACTTAATGTACAGCTCTTTCTGATGAAAGAGATGTCCTTTAATCCTCATATCTTGATGCCATCTGGACTATAGTTCAATATTATTTTACTGTGCCGTCTAAGATTCTTCTAAAATATATTTTTGATCATGCCTCAGCAATAAATGCTGAGTACAATAAGCTATCTGAGTACTGAAGGAACTGTTACTCTGCAGGGGGTGGGTAATTCACAACTATAAGTAGAAGGCTTAATAACAGATCTCAAGTTCCTTTTACATATGTTACATATATGCCTGTAAAATCCCTACACATGCATGCAATTTGCATAAAACTTCAAATATAAATTCTGGAAATAACTATACCAAATTCTGGTACAGAATTTAGCCTTTAGCCTTCTGATGGAAGCTGATGCCTGACCACAGTCTGTTTTCAATGTTAATGAACCTTTTCTTTGGTTATACTGACTAATAAATGGCATTAATGACTGTAGTTCCTGGTGTTCAAATGTAAGGGCTAATACTGAGAAATTCTGGACTAGTCATCAAGAGGAGGATTTCAGGTGACATATTTAGGTGTTTAAAATAGAGGAAAAAATAGTCAAAATAGATCTCTGCATCAGTGAAAGCTGTATGGTGAAGATAATGATAGATTTAATGAACTGAGAATTTGACAGGCTTTAGAAAAGCACAGTGAAAACTGAGAATTGAAATGCACCAAAATGTTTCTTCTATTACAAAGAAACATCTGGGTAACACAGACTGCTGCAAAGGTTTAGATTCTTCTAAACATCATTTTCCCTGTTCTCAGTCTTATGGATATCCAACTGTGACCTGAAACTCAGTAGCTTCAAGAAAGTTCCTGTACTCTCTGCTGGATCCCCATTGCCTCATCGCAATGTCTCATTTAATTTTTATCTTTTCTTTTTCCTCTTTTTTTTTTTTTTATCATAGACAAGCAGTGTTATGTATGAGACAATCTGTAATCTGTGTCTTATCTTTTGACTGATATTTAGACCTTTAGATTTTTAGTATGTGTATATATTTCAGGTTCATTCTGCATAAAATTTTCAGAGACTCAATCTGTCCTTCCATACAACTCAAACTTCCAACCTGAATCTCATTATTTTGAGATGCAATAGAGAGAGAAGGCTTTTCAGTTAAAGGAAGCTTATGGAAACTGTCTATAATTTTGCATTTTATTATATTCTATAATGTTTTTTAGCTTTGTTTCTTTGATTTTTGAAATGTCTCTTGTAGTATCAGATCCCCTTCTTATTGTAAATAATGACATGATTAAGTGGAGCCAAATAATTGAACTGAATTAGTTTTCATTAACTAGGAGCAAGGATTTTTGATGTGCATCAGGGTGCATGTACTACAGACATGACAGTTGGGAAAAATATTTTTCCATAAATCTATGAAAGTACTGAGTGAAGAAGGATGTTGATCCTTACTAGATTGTGTTCTTGATTTTCTGAATGTGTGTACCCACATAGCCCCACTGAAGGCACTGCAGGGTGCCAACAGGAGACATTCAAGTCTGTAGGGCTGTAGAATACTGTGCAAACAGATGCACTCTGAACAAATGGACAATTTGAGAAAGGTGGTTAAAGTCCCAGAAGAGGAAAGACACAGTATGCATTTTTGAAATGTCAGGTCTGCCAGTCTAATTTTTTTCTGTGTGGAACAGATTTTATTTTATTTGTCAGTGTAACTTGGCTAAGGCACATAGAGGGAACAGTGCATCTAAAATATTAACACTTTTCTACTGCATCATATCAGCAAACTAGAGAGGAAAGAGAAAGTGTCATCTAACCATAACATCAGTGCACAGATACTTGAAATGTTTATTCAAAATAGGTAGAATTTGTATAAAAAGTGATATGATAAATTGAGGAAGATATCTGAAAGCAACAAGCTAAAATCAGCAGACCTGAGGTGGTTTGGGATGTTCAAACTGGAGAAGAGACGTCTCTGGGGAGACCTTAGAGCAGCTCTCCAGTACTTCAGCTGGGCCTGCAAGAGAGCTGGAGAGGGACATTTTACAAGGGCACAGGTAGTGATAGGATGAGGTTGCAATGGCTTTTAACTGACAGAGTGCAGGTTTAGATAAGATGTTAGGAAAATGTTCTTTACTATGAGGGTGGTGAGGCACAGGAAGAGGATTCCCAAAGAAGTTGTGGATGCCCCATCCCTGGAAGTGTTCAAGGCCAGGTTGGATGGTGATCTGAGCAACCTGGGACAGTGGAACAGGAGTTAGAACTAGAGGATCTCTAAGGCTCCTTCCAACCCAGACTGTTCTATGATTCTATGAAATACGTACATACAAGGTGCTGCACTTAAAAGAAGTCAAAAGCAAATAAGAATAGCAGAATAGATGGAGCTATCCCAGAAAATGCAAATCTAATGCTGGGAGACTCTGAAGAAAGCCTTGCATTAAGATAATGAATGTACTTGTTTGTCTTCAATGTTCCAGTATTGTATGAGATGGAATCTGTCAACTTTTAGCCATTAATGGGATGAAATGATTTTTACAAAATGTCAAGGCATAAAAGGAAGAGAAAAGTAGTTATAAAACAGTTGGATAGAAAGACTCCAGTTCTGTCATAAGAGAGGAAATGGAGAGTAACAGAAAAATAAAATATAGTTTATTAGAACAATGATTGTAAGAAAATTTTCTCCAAATCCACCCCGTCCCTCCCCCCAATAGGGTAAGGCATTAAGTCCCAGGAGGCAAAACCAACATACAGAATATTTCATTAATTATAGAATTCAAAAAGCATTTATATTAAAGAGTCAAGTTTGTTCAAAAGGAAGTTGCATGTTTTTTTACCTCAACTATACAGTTAATTTATATCAGAACGGCTTAATACCTTTGTGCTCATATTTATATAACTTCTTGTCCTCTGAAAATATAGCATTTGATATGATTATTTAAAACATTTGTTTCCATTATAAAATGTATTTGACTTAAAACTACATTTTTATATTGTATGAAGAAGCTCAGTGCATAGTTACATGAAATTAGGTGGAAAGATGCATGATTTCAGAATATAGGACAAATACCATACAAAGAATTATGTATATATCCATTCACTTCTTTTATTGAAATATCTGTTCTGCACAAAGTATAGTTCAGGTTAATGTAAAAATGTTTTTTTGTTGTGAAGAATATTTTTTTTTCCAGAAAAGCACATGTCATCTTATTACTTTTCTAATAACAAAAGAGAAATTAGTGAAATATAGGAATTTATTGTACTTATTAATAGCATAGTTATTGCACACCCACATTATAATAAAGATCCATATTCTTTTTCATGATTTGAAAATATTTTTGGACACTTTATTGTGAACAGAAAGAATGTGACTTCTTTTGTACAATCCTGTTTACAATTATTTGAATAAATTTGTTTTGTCTTTTGTGTGAAGAAAACTTGCATAAAAAGTGCAGGTATAAGAAAAGAGAATTTTATTACCTGTCTTATTTTCAATATGAATTTTTAACAGTCAGATTTATTTTTGTGTGGCAATGTCTCTTCAGGAATGATTGAATATCTACTACTGATGGAGGTTTCATAAATTTTCAAAAAAGTCAGTCATATTCTTATTTAAGAATTTATTTCAGATTTTACCTAGAATACTTGCTTAATATTATATTGATGTGATGTTATGATAACTTACGTTGAATATACTGTTGTAATAGGAAATATTATTCTGTAGTGGGTCCCAGAGAAGTAAAGCTATGTTTTTGTTAATTGTTTTTGTTGGTTTTGGTTTTGGCTTTGTTTTTAATGATCCACAAAATCTTTATAAGAATAAAATTGGAATTATTACCTTAAATACAGAAAACTCAAAATCATTGTGTCAGGGAGAGCAGAAATAAGAGGGCAGTTGTAAAATTCTGCCCACAGTGCTCTAGCATGTGGGGTCTTAAGTTAGTTCAGTGGATTTCTGAACTACAGGGAAGTCTGTGGACTCCTGCCTGGTATGTGGGGTGTTTGTTCTCTGAGGCTTGGTTGCCTGCTTCACACGCTGCTCAGCACCAATCTTATTCTCTTTGCTTGAAATGCAGCTTGAAGCTCTTTGGTGCCACTTTTACTTCCTCCTTTGTGTGCTGCCTACTTCAAAATATCTCCACCCTAAGAATGCTCAGCTTCTCCTTGGGAAAAGAGCAGCCTTCCCAGGCCATCCAGTCTTTTTTTTTTTTACTTTTATTTGCAGGGGTTCTTACCTGCTCTAGACAGTCTATTAAAGTTATATAGCGTAAATGAAGAACAAACCAATAAAGCACTGTCTGCGACATATGCCTATTATTTTAATTTCAGTATTTTTTTAAGGCCATTATATGAATCATGTCAGTAAACAGAATTACAACCTTTTGGTTCAGTTCCTTAGGGACTTTACTGTAGCATAATAAAACAAGTTACATGAAAAACCTTTTAGCTATAATGAAACTCAAGAAATTGTTTAAACTTTCATGAAGTAAGCTGATCTCAAACTGAAATAATCTGAATGGGTATTCTAGCTACATCTGGTTATGTAATAAAAGCATCAGACCAGTGATATTTCCCCCTGGTATTGGAATGGTTATATGAGTGGGAATTTTAGTTTATAATAGGTTCCCTGAAGGTGTTATGGAGGAGAAGATTTGACTTATTTTGAGATGTTTCTCACTCCTCATTTTATTTGCTTTTTCAACTAGTCTGGATTGTGCAGACACTGTTTCTTTCTTTCCTGGTGACTTCTTATCACACACCTCCCCACTTAGTCTGCAGTGAATTCAGTCCACTTTGTCTACGAGGTAGTTCAAGCATCTGTTACTTAGCCAAACTGTGAAGTAAGCATTAGACCTTAATCATTGCGTGCTGGTCAGTGCTAAAGTCAGTCAAGTCTTTGTCTGATTGGAGATGAGATTTGCATTCTAAAGATTTAATTAAAGTATGAGTTTCAGAGGTAGTCTGCACTAACTTGGTTAATGTTTAACCCCTCTTTTTTTCTTTTTTTCTTCCATGAACTTCATTAAGTTTTCTGAGCATAAGTGTGGGTAATAACCTCTTAGTCATAAGGGATGATCCACAAAAGGCAGTGCTTTTCATGTCCTTTTTCTCATGGTAATAGTAATACAGTAAGCAGCCCTCTTCTGTGTCCCAGTGCTTTTCCATGGATCTTTTCCAAATATAACTTTTGCAAATGCTAAATTCCCTTGTAAAAGGTGCTTGCTTTTGTTACATACTCAGTTTGGACAGAAGACTTGTGGGGGAGGAGAATAGTGCCAATCTGGATTGCCACAGGTAAGTACTGTAACTGGAACTAAAAGGAACAGCTGCTCCCTGGTAGATCTGTGTTACAGAGGAGATAAGGTACTGTGATAAACACCAAGGTGTGTGCACCCTGTGGAGCACAAGGGTAAACTAAGTGATCTCTGAATACCTGCAAATGGCATTCCTTTTGTTACAAGTTTAAATCTGGCAAGCTGACTATATGTGCCTGCACTCTGACCTAAAACTTAGACGATCTGTGGGGATGTCACAGAAGTTGAATCCACAGATTCCAAAGATTGCACAGAATATTTTGAGTTGGAAGGGACCTGCAAGGATCATCAAGTCCAACTCTTAAGTGAATAGCCTGTACAAAAGAGATGAATTGCACAGTATATGCCAGATATAAAAGCAAGTATTGTACATCTAAAGAAATAAAAGACCCCATCTTTCTGACACTGTCCCCAGCCACAGTGGTCTTCAATGCCCAAAACCTGTCACTGCATGTGTGGTCTGGTAGTTTTATGTTACTGTGGCATAATTCAACACTAACACAAAAAAATCACAGATCTCTTGTGCAAATACTATTCCTGTTTTCTGTGGAGCATTCTGAAATGCACTATAATTAATTTGGTTTTCAGAAAATTGATAGATACTAGATGCATTTTAAATACTTAAGGCCCACCCTATTGTGCAAGATAGGCTACTTTGCCACAGATTCATGCATCTGAATAATTACTGCATGCAGCTTTGGCTTATACTGTTTCTTTTTACAGTTAGTCTGGTGACAGGTTGAATGAAAATTAGTTGAGTGACATTAGCTAGATGAATAACATTCATCTAGTTATTAATAGACCTTGAAAATATTTCTGTCTTCTGGAATCAGTCAGCTATTTTCTTTGGCAGCGAATGTCTTAATGAAAATTAAAATCATAAAGGTTATGCTTCTTTTCCTACTCAGTTCATTTAGTGCTTTTTGAAAGCTGTGTTTGGGGTTCCAAGAAATGCTTTCCTCTTTGCTTTTTATTATATCACTGGGCTTACTCATAATAAATATTTCTATTAAAAGAAGGAGCATTACTTGAGTGTGCACCTGTTTGGATGGTATACATACATGTCTGTTTGTGTGTATATACGTATGTAACAGTTACATGCATTTAAATAAAATAATAATCTGTTTTTCAAGATTTAATCTTGAATAGTGTTATTTTTTTTGCTACATCTAATCTTTACAGTTCTGCTTCCCATTTTTAATATTACTTCTATTCCTCTCTTCCAATTATTGTATCTTCGTTTCTCAATAATTACAGTAACAAAATCTTTTTGGGCCCTAGAGGTTGATATCCTTAATGTACTAATGTTTGCTGATGGTTTTTCTATAAAAGCATGGATAAAGACAGTCATTATAGCTTTTCACTGTCATCCTTAATCCAATGGCATGGTAGGTGACTAGGTTAGATTTTAGTTTAGCTACATTAAATTTTGGGTTGTATTTAGCACAGTTAATAAATAAGATCTCAATACTAGTGAATGATGGGGGACGTGGTGGTTTTTTAACTGTAGATCACTTTCAGAAGAAATTTAAAAACTGGAATTACTAACCTGCTGGAAACTGAAAACCTGAAGATAAATGAAGTTTCACATATAAATGGTGTCATTATTGCAGGTAGATGTTCAAACTGACGCTGTAATTCAAACTCTCTGTCCCATAAACTAATTATCTTGCACGTTAAGACCACTCAGTATTGCAGAAATGAGTATTCCTTAATTTACGGTAACAAAACTTACCATAAATTTGTCAGAAAGTTGCATCTCTTAAATTCGGGATTGGCAAATGTCATTTGTTAATGATGTCAATCTTAAAATACAGTGAGACTATTACTGTGGATTAAAGGCAGCTCCTTACTTTGGCTTCCAAACTGTGGGGATATAATGGATCTAATTGAAATTGGAATGTGAGCTGATTGTTTTTCCCAGTACTGATAACCAGTAATGGAAGTGGATCAGTAGACAGACACTTAAGTTAAAGCATCTAACTTGGAATTGAATTGTAAAATGCTGTTTTCAGATACCCACCAAAGCAAGGTTTGCTGCCTAATAGTTTAATAAACTGTTCAAATAATAGATGAATTTAAATAACATTTAACATAAACACAACTAACATAGCAAACCAGTTGAAAACAGTTCATAATATCTTTTGCTACACTAACTAACATATACCCATTCAGTGATTATGTAATCATCTCTGATGGAGATAAGACAATAGAACACACTGGATTAGAAAGGATAATTGTTGCAATAATAACTACACAAAGATGGGACTCCTTAGGGTTCAGATTGGTTGTTGGAACCATAATGACTTTTTTTCTTTTTTTGCATTACAGCTTTATTTCACTTTTACAAAAGGTTTTTCTATTTTTCTTACACTTAAGCTTACCAAAGGCATGAAGTGAAAAAGCAAATAGAAGCTGCAAAGAAGTACAATTCATATTGCAGTGATAATTTTTCTTGATTCATTGCTTTATAGTCCCTTTGGGTTAAAACTTGCAGGAGTCTGTAGAAAGAGTGTCAGATAGAAATCCTTATTAGAAAGATGATGTGGATTAATCTGCCTCCTATAGTGTGGCTCACTGACATCTACCTTGAACATGAGTATTTATTTTCAGTCTGAAGTTTGGTGTCACTAATTAAATCTCCAAATCTGGGTTTGTTTGATAATTTGACTTTATTTAATGTTGTGAGTAAGTAGATGGTCCTTTGAGCTTTTAGAAATATGGGAAAATGTGCATTTGCTGAAGGAGAGTGTTCATAACATGAGATGGAATTCTGATTTCATAATGGTTGTGGTTTTTAGAAATGGTGATGTTGAAAGCTAATCATACACATTTAATAGAAAACTACATACTTTTGTAAACTTTGCTTATGGTACAGAAATACCAGGGGTAGAACAGTGATAGAAATGTCCAAGTGTTTGATTCTCCGGATTTTCTGTAATACACTAAGGTCTTGTGTATCACAACATTCACATCAAGAAGTTATAACTAATATTTCTCATTACTGCAGATGTGGTCCAGCCATCTCCACCAAAAAGGTGTGATTTTGATTCCAGTTGGATTTTTTTGGCTGCCACTTGTTAGTGCAAATTATAGTACATCAATGTAATGAGTATTGTGGACTTATCAGAGTCAATAGAATTACAAATATTTATTCAGATAAGATATAATTCTTGCCATAATTTATGAGGAGAAAAATCCTCATATAGTTTTACTTAGTATAGAGATACAAGGACATACAGATTTGGAGCCTGTGATTTCAGTGTTATTTTTGCTAGGCAAGCTAGACACCAGGTCACAAATAAGTGTAGCTTGAAGTGAAACAACTCCAATTAACACCGTAACAAGTTTTTAAGTCCAGATAATTTATTTCATGCTTACAGAAGGTGTAGAAGGTGAGAAGTGAGGATTTGGACAGGTAGTAATTATTAAGTAATTTAGTACAGTAATTTATCTTGAAAGCAGAGGTGCAAATGAAGTAATGAAAATGACTGAGGTTTGGTCTTTGAGTTTTGTGTTATAGCACCAACTTGTTCTGAATCTGAGATCATTGAGTGGCTGAGTATCATAGTAAAGCTATGAATATCAAACCTCTGTTACTAATCTTCAGGCATTTTTCTACTCTTTCTTCCTTTCTTCCCATTCTGTTACACTGATGCCCCACACCACTGCTTAGCCTTTTATTTTTGGGCCTGTTTCAGGGAATATGTTAATGCATTGCTGTTTAGCTCCTTTTTGTGATAGAGGTTTAATGGTTGAAATAAAAGTACTTTGAGACAAGGTCCATGACTCTGATTTTTTTCTTTTCCCAGTGCATGGCACTGCAGGTGTATGGTACTTCACTGAATTTGTAGGCAGTGCCACATTAATTACATGGAAAAATGTTGTGTTTTACTTCCACTTTCCATGTAATTAATGTTACTGGTTGAATAGGAACTTAGCAATATTGTATACTTCTTAAAATGCTGTATAAGAACTTTCAGGGAAAAAGATCAAATAAATAGTATGGTATCTCTATCAATATTTATTATAGAAAGTTGTACATATGCTGAAGTGCATATGTTACATATGTTACATATACTGAAAGTGGGATCATCAGGTTCTGCTAATTAGTAGACTAGATGCTGCTCACATTACAGTTTCATGAAAATGAAAATTTTGTGTCTCCTATTTTCATAGGTTGTGCCATCTGGCTTCACTTTTATTCAGTACATGACTAGCATTAACTTTTATCATGTTCAAACTGCTAAATTAATTCCTTTATTTCCTGTGTCTTATAAATTGTTATCCTAATTAAGACCTCACTTAGCAGAATACTGCATATTAATCTTTTACTAACATGCTAATTTATTAGGCTAAAATAACACTGTAACACTTCAAGAAATGGAACTTTCATAGTGTTTCTATTCATAATATCTAAATTCTCAGAATAATCAGCAGATCTTATCACTTAGTATTACTACTGAGTTAAATATGTAGCATCAGTGTTCAGTGATGGAAATTTTAATATTACTTCCAGTCTCTCTTCTTTGAGGCAGTATCAGCTGCATAATACTAAGCTGGACCTCCTTCAGAATGGGTATTTTCTGTTACTTTAGTTTCATATATAATTTTATTTGGGGAAATATGATATGGTGTACATGTGCTTTTACAATTTAATTCCAAAGCCTCTCAGGTTTATGAAATCAATTCTCTACAAAATTAGTTTATTTCTAATGACTGCATTGTTTAATTAGTGTTTACTATTGCAGATAATACTAGGCGTGTATGTGATTTTAATTTTTTTATCATTATCAAGAACAGCTTTTATTGCATTATTGATTCAATAGAATGGTCACTGAAAAAGCTATTTTTCTCTCCATTGTGTCTTCAATGCAGAAAGATAATGTGAATTGTATGAATTGAAGGGTTCCACCAGAAACAGTTGGTCTGACCATGCACTTGAAAATACAGCAGTGCTTTAAATACCTTGATACTTTGTGGCTGATTTCTACATGTTGAACTTAAATTGTCAGGATGAGCAATTACAGCCCCAGTGAGGCTGAATCTGGAGTGCTGTGTGCAGTTCTGGGCTCTTTAGGTCAAGAGAGACACGGAGCTTGTGGAGCATACCAGTTGAAGGCTGACAAAGATGAGTGAGGGACTGGAGCATCTCTCTTACGAGGAAAGACTGAGGGAGCTGGGCTTGTTCAGCCTGGAGAAGAAACAACTGAGAGGGGATCTCATCAATGTCTGTCAGTATCTGAAGGGAGGGTGCCAAGAGGATGGAGCCAGGCTCTGCTCAGTGATGCCAAGAATTAGGACAAGATGCAATGGACAGAGACTGATGCACAGGAAGTTCCACCTGAATATGAGGAAGAACTTCTTTACCTTATGCGTGACCTTGCTCAAACAGATTGTACAGAGAGGTTTTGCAGTCTCCCTCCCTGGACATATTCCAGAACACAATCCTGTGCCATTTGCTCTAAGATGACTGTGCTTGAGGGAGGTAGGACCAGATGATCCCTTGTGGTCCCTTCCAACCTGATGCATTCTGTGATTCTATGAATTTCACTAAATGAACTGGTCATGAAATACACGCAGCTTCCAAATACTGGAGTAGATCCTGAAAGTTTGTAAATATTGGTTTGCAAGAGAGGTAGTATCACAGATTATAGTCATAAATAGTCATATATCTCTGAAAGTCCAACACTTTGACTTCAGTCTATTTCATGTACTATCAAAAATGTATCTTTTAGCTGATGTTTGAGTAGTGTCAGCAAATGATGGGCTTTTTCAAACCCTATTAATAATTTTCAGTTTTTATTGATTAATTCTATGATTCTACTCTCATATTCCATGTTTGGAAGAAGCAATATTTAGAGATCCTCCTAATGCATGTCAAAACATGTGTTCTATTTATGTGCCTTTTGTCACAAAAAATTGTCTTCTGTCTTATCCTGAAGAGGTAAAAGAATGGTCTGAGCAATCTTTTTAGTCTTAAAACCAAATTTGTTAGGTTTTTAATAAAAAGACTTGTAAAACAGAAGTAGTACTGCCTGAAAATCAGCATAAGAATTTGATATTGGAGAAGAATGGAGTGAAATAAATTAGTATTTCTATTCTTATCAGTATGATTCTGAACTCAGTCAAGAGAGTAAATATTTCTTATGAGACTTCGGTAATCAGAAACTGAAAGAACCAAAATAATTAATGCAGTCAAGTGGGGTTAAAGGAAAGTAGTTCTTGCTTGACAAAATTAATGTAATGATGTATTTAAAAGCAGACAGGGTATGCTGGAAATCAGTGTCCTTAAAAATGTGATCTAATTTTAAAATTGTACACTACAGGGTAGAAGTTGGCTGATGGCGCCCAAATTAATTTTAAAGGGTAAATAGACACCTATATAGTCTATTTGAAGTGTTACTTGGAGGGAATTGATTATAAACTGGTTAAGGCTTTTTTAAAGAGATCTGGAGCAAAATATAAACTCAATGGTTATAGCGAAACACCCAGAGAATGCAGTGCATCATTTAGCCTAAAAGAAAAGTTCTGAGATGGTCACATTCTAAAGTATGATATGATAAACAAAAAAATGGACAGTAGAAAGCTGTTTAGTGTCATCAATGTAACATAGGGCTGAAACTTGAAATGTTTTTCAGACCAGTGTTTGACCAAGTGCAGGTAGTCTTGTGTTGGAGACAATTCCTAGTGGCTGTTGTACTGATTCTCTGACCTTACAATGATGCCCCCATGGATGGGTATACGTAAGTGGGATTGATTACACATCAGGAAAACCTAATGATTTTCAAATCTTCAAAAGTTGAGTTTTGTCGACATTTTATTAGCCTACTGTTCATATATGCTGTAGAACTAGTATGGGTTGAAAATAGTTGACATGACAAGTATATCCTATCTCAGGATTTAGTCAGAGCCAAGACTTCACCTTTGGTTCCTATGTTGATTCTGACTGCTCTGCATATATTGTTGAAAATTTGAAATCTCAAGAGGTAAAACCTGTTGGACTTTAAGGCATAAGCTGTACAGTGTGTGAGCCTCCTCAACGCTGGGTTCTCTGGGCCATCCAAACCCAGCCATCTGTGTTTTGGCTTTTAGTAGCTTGGTCTGCAGTAGCAGCAGAGTGTTTTCAGGAACAGGACTGTCTTTGGATGCATTGTTCTGCAAATATTCAGTAGCCATCGAAAAGAGACTTCATAGGAATTCTAAATGTTTCAACCATATTCCTCAAATGTGAATTGTCCCTTGTTTGATCTGTTAGCCGTTATTTCTCTCCCCATTGCACAAGAATTATACCACCATAGAATGCCAGCAAAGGATACTTTAGAAGTCACTAGAGATGTTTCTCTTGCAATCATGCCTTTCTTCTTTCTCCAGGAGGACCATTTTTGCCATTGCTTTCTCCAGCTCTGGTGAGGAAGAGCCTGGAGACTTTCCTTGTTCTGAGACCCAGGAGGACACTGTGCTTTTCTATTCATTTAAGGGCTCTGCAGTTTTAGAAATCTTACTTCTTACTGTCTGGATTGGTGGCAGTGCTCTTCTCCAAGAGCTAATAGAGAAAAATTATACCAGATAATAAATGACGTCTAAATTTCTGTTGCAGAAATTAACCTTGAGGTCTGACATGTGTGCTTAACTGGGGAAGGATAGGGATAAAATAATTAATATCTGTGCAATTTTACAATGGAAAAGGCATTGAAAAATCAGATCTAGAAATAGATAAATACGCATCTAACTGATACTGTGAAAGTAAATGTGTGATTATATCAACTACAGTTAAATTAATCATCTAAGCCAATGAAGCATCTATAAAAAACAATTTTTCCACTTGGTGGAAGGTTGCCTTCCTTTTCTTTCCAATCCACATATTACAGCATTTAAACAGTATAATTGTATACATTAACATTAATATTAATAATTTCCCTAAGGTCATACATATAATAGATGTGCTGATTCTCTTAGAATTACATAAATAATTCAATTTACTTTGGGGAATTTTTGCCATATTTTTTTAGCATGCTGTCTTGAACCACTACTTGCCCAAGTAGATTGTTGATTCTTGTGTACTTTCGTTCAGGAAGCTGGAATGAGGCCTACTAAGTTTGTCTTTAAAACATTCAAACAGAGGGTTATTCTGACTTTGAAGCAGGAGTTATGTGTCCATTATACATAACACTAGTAAAGAATAGGATAGCTGTCAGTCTGGATTAGAATCCAGGGATGTTTCTACATAGCTCTTCACATTAGTGTGTGGCCTCTGCTGACTTCCCTTTCTCATTTCTGCTTGATATCAGTGAGAAGGAGTGAAAGGATGTTTATTCATCTCTCACAGCACTGCTCCCCAAAACACGTCTTCAGGGTTGTGTTCCTTGAAGTAATAGTTGACAAAGCTTCAGCAGTTCTCTCTCAGTGTATTTGCAAACTCTTACACTGCTTTTAGTGACATTTTTTCCGTCATGGTGGACGTAAAACAGAAAATACGACAATTATAGAGGAATATATCACTGGAAAGAAGTAGTTAGCAGGGCAATGACAGGACTGTGGGGGGTAGTCCTCCAGCCTGGCAGTCCTTTCAGAAAATGACCAAATAGGGGAAAAATATATTGATGTAACCAAAACTTCATTTGTAATTTTTTTTTTTGTTTGGTCTCAGGTTAAACCTATATGTTTTCCAGTATGATCTTCTTCTTCTTTTCATGTAAACTTTAAGAAAAAATTGTAGGAGGATATCAAGTTGCTGTGCTCTCTTAGTTAACCAAATATCTTGGTCTTGACCTTTTTGCAATTTGTAAAACTGTGAGATTTGCTATTGCTTTTTTCTGTAACAGGTAAAAAAAAAGATGTAGTATTATGTTATTAGTAGACAATTGATCCCAAATATGAGAAATCATCATTGTTTAAGAATTAAAATAATGTTTTACAAAATATTTGAAATGGGTTTTTTTGTTTGTTTGATACTAAGAAAACCAAATAGAAATATTTGTCTTTAAAATATTTATTCTACTGTTGTTGTGGGATTTTTAGTTTGTTTGGTTTTTTTTGTTGTTGTTTATTTGTTTTGTTTGGGGTTTTTGTTTGTTTTGGGTTTTTTGGTTTTTTGGTTTTTTTTTTCTCATTAGCCCTATTATGTCTTCCACTTCTTGCAGAGGAACTTGTGTGAATTCAGACCTTACTTGATTGTGGGAGACTGGGAGATCTTTGCATTGCGTATTCCAGTTTTGTTCATTTGACAGGATTCTACCAGATTACCACTTCTTAAAGTGTGGACGTTTTAGAAAGTTAATTATATAATTACTGGGACCAAACCAAAATATAGTTGCTTTTGAAATAGAAATTCAAATCTCTTGACTATTAAACATTAGGGTGATGAATCCTTTTCTCCTCTTCACTTTTTAGTCTAACGTCTCTCACCAGCATTCTTGGTTGTAGTAATCAATGCAGTCCTTGGTAGTTTCCCTGCGAAAAGTTTGTGTGGTTTTTGGTGTGTGGTGTGCTCCTCCAGCAGGTCTACTTTTTTTAAATTTTTCTTTCCTGCCTTCTGTAAGCTTTTTCCAGATGAAGGTGAGGAGTTTCTCTTCCAAACAATCTTTTTGCTCTCCAAAAACTTGTATTTGCCCCCAATAGAAGCAGCACAAGCAAGGCAAATAGCCCTTCCTCTGCAGCTCAGCCATACTCACAAAAATACAGCTTACAGGTAATAAGTGGTGAATAAAAAAAATGAAGTGCATGCATCCATCACAGTTCATGATGGTGTCCTAAATAGGACAGAAGCTTCCTGAACAGGATGTCATTGGGCCCAATAGGAGATTATTGAAAATGAACAGTTGCTTAGAAACAATACAACTCTGGACATTGAGCATGTAGGGAGAGGACTGTGTTGCCCTGTGTCAAGAATCAGGGCAAGCTGGACAGCTAGAAAAGAAGTTTGCTACTAAAATTGTATTGCTATGAGCATTTCACAAAATACTGCATTACAAAGAGGTTTTTCAGAGTCACCAGATAGTTTGTTTTGACAATTTTTCAGTAAAGATAGCTGCAGGCGCTGTGGTAGTCAGTCAACAAAATTGGGAGTGTGTTTTAGAGAGAAAAAAAGAAGCAGATATTGGACTGTCCATACAAATGTGAAGCAGAAAAAATACCCTGAAGAAACTCCCATAACCCACTCACACAAACACTTTAAATATGAGATAATAAAGAAGGAGGTCTGTAGTTTCTTTAGTCTTGGTTTATAAATAGGTTGGTTGCATATGTGTAAAAAAATAAAACACATAAATGTAAAATAAAATAATGTTTTTAAAAAGTAGAAATAGTGAAATAATCAATTTAAAAAATCTAAATAAGGATTTGCAAAGTTTATCCAGACATTGGAACAGTTATAATAGACTTATGTACATCTGTATGTTGGATCAGCTCTAGAAATTATTTTCATACAGTAAATTCTAGCTGATGCACTATTAGATGCTTGATTTTTCAGGCTAAAGAGCCAGTTCCTCAGGAACCCTGTATCTTCTGGTTGTCCTTATGGAATAGTGTGTGGATTTGAACATGTCATCTTTTTATTATTTTCCAAAACCATTTTGGCTTAATAATCAGTTTCAAACACTCTTTTCTTTAGCTCTCTGTCTGAATCTCTTAATTGTAATTTAGTTAGGAAGCTATTTCAGTGTTTCTTCTGCTGTAGCATTGCTTATCCTCCCTGTTCAGAGTCCATTTGGAAAGATGAGGTGTGACTTTTGCCTAATTAGATAGAAATAGTCAGCTAAAAATATTCAGTTAATGACTTTGATGCTTTGTTAGGGCTTGAGCAGGGTTTTTTAATATAACATAGCAATATATTATAAGGATGTGGCAATAAGGTGGTTTGTTTCTGAAAATTTTCCTGTATCAAGTAGTCATTGATCATCTATTCAAGTGGAGCATGATAACAACTCTGACCTAGACTACATGATTTTTCATGTTTAGCGGTGCACCTTGACAGCACTTTTTAAAATGTCTGCATTTTATGATCACTTTTTGGTATTTCAAAATAGGTGAAGAAGTGAATTTTATTTTTGAAAAGAGGAGAAAATCAAGGAAGGGGCAAATGATTTAAAGTGGTCATCTCTCAAGGCAGAGATAGGCATGAATTCTGGAAATAGTGGTCGATATGACAGAAAGTGAAAGAGCAAGAAATTAGAAAGTTATGAAGTGAGATAAGTTTTTTTGTGGATGATATTGGTAATGGGTAAAGAGGTGCTGTCAGTGATGAAGTTGGATTGTGTCCTGAAATTGTACTAGAAAGATATAGCAGACAGTTTGGGTCCAGGTTATTTTGTCCAGCAAATGAACCTGACATATAGCTAAAATTATGGAATTTTGTTAAGCTGGGAAAAGCTAGGGGGAATAACAAAATGGAAATAACATTCGCAAGAAGTTGATTTTATTTATTTTTAAAAAATTTTCGAAACACTGGTAAATATAGGATCAACAGATAAAGCTTAAATGAAAATTTTTGTTCAGAACAGGAATCTCCATATAGTATAAATACAGTTATAATGATATAAGAAGACTGGTATATTTTACTTGTTAGGAGAGACTAACCGAAAACCAACCAAACAAAAAAAACCCACCACCCAAAACCACACAAACAAAACAACCCCCACAAAAAAAAAAGCCAAAACCAACAAAACAAATAAAAAAAGTATTACCAAAAGATGTACTGTCTGTTAGAGAAAACAAGTTCTTCTCAAGCTTAGTGGCCCTTAATCATGTGTTTCTGTTGTCATGGAAATGGGGCTTTTTTTTTTTTCAAGTAGGTTTATTTGCTTTTTATAGTCTTCCTTTTATAAGTTTAGTTTTGTCCTGCAGTGTTGTGCTTCATAAAAGAAAAGTTATACTTCCTTTATGATCCTTTTACTTCCCTTTTATGTGCACTAGAGTTTAATGGCTAAAAGGCTGAGGAAGAAACAAATATTGGGAGATAGGAAGGTACTGAGCATGTACTTTACCTTATATGAAACAGTTAGTCTCAATCTGGCAGGAGAAAGAAGGCATTGTTGCAATGAAGCATGCAACAGTAAGGTTAAAAATTGGATTGGACTACATACTAGATATTGTTAGCACTTCTCATTTCATACAAATATAAATTGCAAAGTTACAGATGGAGGCCATGAAAGCAATCCAGTTCTTGCTGTGTCAGTTTTCTGTCATTGTCTGAACAGGAGGCTCGTTCCTTTTTGCTTTAATACAGTTTTGAGTTGTTTACAGTTCTTCCATTTTTTTTCTGGATCTTGGTAAGAAAAATGATTCAAACATAAATGCTTAATGCTATTTACTGAATCATTAGAAAGTGACAGTAATGGGTTAATCCTATGTCAATTCTGATGCCAGGAGCCCCTGAGATGCGTCAGCATCAGGCAAACCTCTTCAAGATGTCCTTGACATGCTGCACAGAATTTCCATCCATGGTGATGTTCAACATGCCTGACCACCTGCCACGCTTTTATAGTGTCCTTCCTCACCATTAAATTTATCAGTTAAAAACGGTCTATTTCCTCACAATAAAGCCATTAATCTGTGATCTTGAGAGTGTGAAATGTCCATGAAGGACACGTAATACACGTTAGGACATCAGACAGGACCATCTGTACACCCTCCTGTAACATCTGTACATGCTCCTGTAACACCTGCAAGCTACCATGACATGGGGTCATGGGGTCATTCAGCGGCCACTTGGGATGACATATGGGTACTAGCTGGGGAGGCTTAGCTAGGTCAGCATATACCTCAGGATCACTAATTCCTCATTATGTGTTCAGAATGGTTACCCCATTTTTTTACAGAAAAACTTACAGTTTTTCTGTAAGTATATGTTAGAATGAGCTTAAACATTATGAGCAAGTGATACAGGTAAAAATAAGCAAATAAACGTTTTTTGTGCTGATTCAGAGAGGGAGAGAAAGCATAATTCAGATTGTGAATAATTTGAGCCTCTGCTCTGAAGACATAGATTCCCTGCTTCTAAGAAAAGATGGCAAAGGTTAAAAGAGATCACACTTGAGAAGCAAGTATGATCTCTTTTGCATAGTGTCTTCTTTCATGGGAGGACATTCTTTTTACATCTACTATTGTTTTTGCTCTGATATGATATTTCATCCTTCCTTCCAAAGTTCATATTGTATTGAAATAGGTATGGAGTGAATAACAGCTGCAGCTGGATTCCTAAGAGGTAGATCTTGCAAAGTAATGTAAGTTAATATAGTCTGCTTAGAGCATGAAAAACATGGGCAAAAATCTGCTAGTCATAGCAAATCCCATGTGTATCTAAGCTAGCTTTCCACTCTTTCTCAAATCTTTGTATTAGGTGCCTGCTGTGCCTCCAGTGTCATCACTTTCAGGGATTTTATGCCTTCTGTGAGTACTTTATTTTTTTACCTGTCCTGGTAATTTCTTTTTCCATAAGTTTCCTTATTTTTACAGTTGCCCATATGAACTTTAGTAAAGCAATGATTCTTTGTTCTTTTTCTCTATTTTGTCATAGCTTTTCTGTGTGTTGCTGTGTATTTTGAAATCTAATGCCTCAGTGTCTCACTGATTGTTTTCCTTCTGTATTTATATACTTAGTTCTTCAGTGTCTTCACTTGGGGCAAAACTTCATTTACATTTTTATATGTGTCAATTGCTCTTTGTCTTTAAACAAAACAAAGCTAAAATATTTTGATGCCTATTATTATTGCAGGTATCATAAAAAAGTATTTAAGAAAAGAAAAAAAATACTTTGTTCATGCGGAATAATTTAGAAAGGTACATTAGCAAGTTAGTACTTTATTAAACAAATCCTTCAAAAAATTATGCAGGTGGTTAATTCACACCTAAACATCTGAGATGGCTTCTTTTACATTTTGTATGATAAGTATGCAAAATATTTTTGTAGTGATTAGAAAATAGTTTATGGAGTAGATATTCATTCTTATGACCTAATTTGTTAGCAGATAGATTTAGAAGACAAACAATCTTCATAAGTAATTACACAATTCAAGAAAAAGTGTTCACTTTACTGTGATGAGCCCTTGAATTCTTAATGGTAAAATAATAGTAGAATAACTGTCATGAGCATAACAACATTTAAAAAGTCCTGAATTTATTCAGCCAGGATTTTTCCATTTTTTGCACCACAGTCTGAGAGACAAACTAGTAAGCTTCCTTGGAATCCCTTATCAGAGTAAGTGTTTGCTTTACAATTATTGTATTTATCCAACGAATTACTGGAAAAAAGTATTTTGTGATACTTTTATTTGCTAACATTTTTACAGTCTAGGGTGTAGATCCAAATAGGTGCAAATAAGGCTTAGAGGATATTTAAAACGTGTCTAAAACAGTAATCAGTTTACTTCAGTGAAAGTAAAGGTGATAATTCAGGAAATGTGGCTTGGTTTGCTGTGTTTTAACCAACTGGCAGTTTTTACTCTCTTTGTGGGAACCTTTTATTTTTTTCTTTTGGTCATCTGAAAACTGCTCTGTAATCCATTTATGTGATTTAGTTTTCCAGATTAGGAAGATCCTCTAATTATGTTGTATTAAGAGATTGCAATTAGAATTTGTAATGGAATCTTAGCTTGAATACCGCCCAAAATGTGACACTTAAAAAAATGTTTTGCTAATCTTTATTTCCCCCACCTTGTCCTGTTCTAATGTTGCTCTTTAATAAGAATATTGAATGCTACTTTGAGTCTTTCAAACGCAGTAAGTAAGTAACAGAGATTAAAAAAGGGATTACAGGATCCAGGGAGTTCACTGAACCAGCATCATTAAACCAGTGCTCATGGAAGATATTTATAAACTGTTCTTTTGTAGCCTGTAATTGAACACTCAATTTCTGTTATGGTTTTCAAATCTCTTTCTCTGATTTTTTAGGAATGATAAAGGGGTGGGGTGAGAGATGCAGTGGAACACTCAGTCTGTGTTCTGTGAGGACATGATTTACATGCCTTTTGTTGCAGGGCATGCATATTGCATAAAGGTCTCATTTGCTGGACACTTTGCATGTGAATAGAACTGCATGGGAGTATATATGTGTATGGCTGCGTTTATATGTATACATCTATGTATATATATATATTTATATGCACATACATGCATATTTAAATATCTAGGTGACCTTCATCACTAGAACTTCTAAAAGTCTTAGAAGTGTGCAATTTTTCTTTTAAAAAAATTATATTTTAGGTTTAGGTTTTTCTATGGCATGACAGTTTCCCTGAGAGAATGACAGTGATGCCTATTTTAGATTCTTTACATTTATTGAATTTAAGCTCTAAGAGACAGGGATGCATTGCTCATTAGAGGGTGTGCTAAGGAGTAAAAAGCTTTTGGTAAATTTCTGGTTATAAGCAGAGTCTAACTTTTATTGATTTACAAATTGTGTATTTGTGATCTCTCAAGGTTTAAAAAATAAGGCATCTAAAATTCTCATTATAATAATGATTAAACATCTATGATTTTTTCAGCTTGACAGTTCTCCATAGATCATTTGTGCCAATGGGAGGACCCAGCCAGCAGCCTTTTCTTTAATCTTTTTTTCACTCTACGGCTAATCTTCATTTTTTGGCTTGTTTTTCCTTTTCTTATTCCCTTCAGAGTTTGGATGAAGTAGATGCAGTTGGAGAAAAGTCAAGTGGTAGCAAAAACGTGGTTGGCATCTGCGCAAAGAATCTACTGTACCTGCTCCCTAAGTCTCGCTTCAATGCCTGGAAAAATCACGGAGGAGATCATTCTGGGAGTTACTGAAAAACAGTGCAGTCACTAGCTACAGCCAGTACAGGTTCATGAGGGAAAGTCCTGCTTTTCAAACCTGGTTTCCTTTTATGGCAAGGTGACCCACCTAGCTGATGCTATCCTTTTGGATTTCAGTAAGGCTTTTGATACTGTCTCTCACAGGATCCTTCTGGTCAAAATGTCCAGCACACAGCTGGATAAACACATCATGTGATGGGTGAGCAACTGCTCACCAGTCAGGCACAAAGAATTATAGTGAATGGAGTGACATCAGACTGGGGACATCTTCATAAATGCCTTGGATGCAGGATTTAAAAGAGTACTAAGTGCAGATGACAGTAAATTGGGATTTTAAGGAAGGCAAAGTGAGATCCTGCACCTCAGAACAGTCAACTGTAGATGTACATATAATCTGGGAAATGAGAGGCTGGAGAGAACTAATGTGGAAAAAGATCTGAGGGTCATGGTCAATGACAAGTTGAATATGAATCAGCAGTGCCCTGGCAGACAGGAGGGCTAGCTGTGTCCTGGGGGGCATCAGGCACAGCACTGACAGCCAGGCAAGGGAGGGGATTGTCCTGCTCTGCACTGGGGCAGCCTCACCTTGAATATTGTGTGCAGTTTTGGGCACTGCAATATAAGAGGGATATAAAGCTAATAGAGAGCATTCAAAGGAGAGCTATGAAGATGGTGAAGGGCCTTGAGGGGAAGCTCTATTAGGAGTGGCTGAGCTAATTTGGTCTGTTCAGCCTGGAGAAGAGGAGACTGAATGGAGACTTCATTGCAGTCTGCAGCTTCCTCATGAGAAGAAGAAAAAGAGGTGGACATTGATATTTTCTCTGTGGTGACCAATGATGGAACCTGAGGAAATGGTATGAAGTTGTGTCATGGGAGTTTTAAGTTGGATATTAGGAAAAGCTTCTTCGCCCAGAGGGCGTTTGGGCACTGGAACAGAGTCCCAGTGGAAGTGCTCACAGCAAAAACCAGATAGACTTCAGGAAGCATTTGAAAAATGCTCTTTGGCACATAATGTGTGTCTTGGGGCTGTTGTGTGCAGGGACAGGAGACAGACTTGACGATCCTTGTGGATATTTCCAACACAAGGTATTCTGATTCTGTGTCTTGTGTTATCTAAAAGTCTTAACTGCAAAGACTGTTCTGCTTCAAATAATGAACAAAACCAGTGCCTAAACTATAACTGGTAGAAAAATGGAGGGATAACATTAAGTTAACCAGCTTGGGTATTACAGGTTATTATTCTGTTGTTTATGTGCTATACATGTGCAGGAGCTTGCCTATTTGTTCTGTGTTGTGATTTGTGTGGAGAAACTGTAGAATCTGAAGTGAAAAGCAAAAGAAATGGATGAGTTTATAGAGATTCCCCATCATTAAGTGTAAATCAACTCCTTTGTCTGCACCTGGTATGCAGGGTGTGGGTAACAAATAGTGAACCTTAAGGTAAGATTTAAAGTACAATTTTGTTTTAATGCTGCCTTGAATTTTGTCTGTGAACTGTGATGGAAGTGAGGGATCATGAATTCAAGTAGTCCTACATGATGCTGCTGTTTCCCAATGGGAATTGGCGAACTCTTTCTCTCTAATAAGTAGGAGCAAGATATGACCAATAGACAATAAGAACTGTTTTGAAGCATTCTCGTCTGTGCATTTTTATCTTTACCCTCTCTCCTACTTTATTTCTGTACTGTTATATGAATATTTTCTTGTTGCAGTAATTGTGTTAGATGTGTGTTGCGTATTCTTCTGTGCCCAGCTGCCTTATTAGCTCCGTAGAGGTTAATGTAGTCCTTGTCAAAACAAAGGATTATACCATGTACAATGTTTTGTAATCATCAAGAGACGCTTTCAGAAATTTCTCAAACTTTGAAAACAAGACAATTATTCTATGGGGCCAAAAAGAAAGTTGAATGCTTTAGTAGACCAATAACTTCCCATGAATGGAACAGAGGCACACACGGAAATACACATCCTGTTGTTGCATGTAGGATGGATAACATCTTTAATCACAGTTTTTCAACTCTATAAGACTAATGGGAAGGGAAAAAAACCCAAAGGTTTTGGCTGTAACTAATTCTTCCATATGTCAGACCCCAAAGTTTTCAAGATATTTGAATGAACACTTTGGTATACAAAGACAACAGAAGTCAAGGGAATCTCAGAGCACATTAAGGTATGAAATTTCTCATCAAACATGTTACAGCTTTAAAGAATTAAGTGATTAAAACTCAGAATGGTCTAATGTGGTCATTTAGTCCAGGCTCCTGCATAATACAAATTTTAATCAGAGAAGTCCAAAGACCTAATTAAACTTAAGTATAACTAGGAAAATACAGATTATGATTTAATTTTGTATGTGTATGTGTGGGTCCAAGAATCGAATCTGGGCTAATTTCTCTGGTGCTTGGAAGAAAAATTTTGAATATAATTTCTTTTTTCCATTGTGTAGTTTCAAATTCCAGTAATATTCACTCAACTATAACAACTTCCCATTAGATCTCTTCTCTTGTAGATACTTTGGGGTAATGTAGGTGCCCCTTACCTTTACTCTTAAATTTACCATACTTTGCTTTTTTAAATTGAAGGCATACCTGTGGCCGGTTTTGAAGTACTTCCAGTTTACAACAGCAATTTTGCATTGAATACACCAAAACCTATATGGAATATTTCAGTGATAGTTACACCAGTAGGAAATCTTAGAATACAATCACAGTGTGATTTGGTTTGGAGAAGACCTCTGAAGATAATGTAGTCCAAGACCCCTGATAAAAGAAGTGTTGACTAGACCTGTGTGTGTTGAATATGCTACCCTGTGAAATGTTCTTTTTATAATCAATACATATCTGTATGGGTATTTATTAGTATGTCCACTTCCTACAGCACTTGCTGGGGTGAAAAAGGCTCTGTTGGATGATCACAATGCTGTACTTATGGTATGGCCTCCAGTTTTGAAAGGGGATGTGAACAGCTATGTGTTGTTGGGCTTTAAATATACTTATATGCTTACTATTGAGATTTAGAGTATCAATGTGGATAATCTAGGCATAAAATTTAGAAACCCTTATGCAGAAATGTATTATTGGGCATCTCCCTCAATTATGCTGGCATTCATTTTCAGCTGATTGTTCTTCATTAATCCCTCAACGAGGAGCATCTTTTTCAGAGTGAAACTTTACTGAATGAGTGACAGTATCCTTTGGGAATATGGCCAACTAATTTTAATCCCAAGGCTATTAATTCAGACTTGGCCTGTTTATAAAAGGCATCATTTTCTTAGTCTTAGGTATCAAAATGATTGAAGTTCATCAGAATTTTAGAGGAATTATATTGGCAGTGTTAACTAATTTTACTCTGAAAAATTTTACTTATTTTCAAAAGTAAAACCAGTAAGAATCATGAAACATGTCGGATCAGATTGAAGGTTTTAAATTATAGATAATAAAATAGCTACAGATAATAGTCTGGAAGTATATTAAGATTAGTATTCTGAATCAGAGATACTGTTAATAATTTTTTATTATCTTTCCCCTCTTGATCGTTATAGCATGTATGAAATATGTGTTTGAATACTGATATGAACAGGTCGCTACTTATCTCTTGTGTTTTGCATCTGGATATCATATGCAATGGTGAAAGATCTTCTCAGTGAACGAATTTTTTTAACCAGATGAGAATTTCACAAAGAGGTTAATTTTCTGAATGCAATAGTGATGTTAGTGTTTATTAGTATAGAACATAATGAGGCTATATGCAAGGAGATTATCTTCACACTCTCCTCTTCAATAAAACTTCTGTTTCTAGAAGTGTTAGAATATAAAAGAATGCAGAAAGAATAAATTAAGATCATCAAGGAAAGGATGCTCATTATTTTTCTGTCAAATGTAACATCCAGACTTGAGCACAAAAGCTAGTAAGAGACTCATTTCTATCAGGTGAAGAAATCCTGTTCTGAAATGTCTTTAGGCTATCTGACTGTCCTGGTATCTCCTGACAGCTGCCTGTTTTAAACTGGTACTTTTTTCCCCTAGAAGCATATAGTTTCCTCAGAAAAAAATAATTATTGGGAATTAGTAGAACTATACAAATCCCATCAATGGGATAAGCAACAATATTCTGCTAACGTTTCATTTTACCTTCTACTTTCTTCCTTCCTCTCTTAACATTCCATTTCCCCACTAATTCTGATAATTTTCATGTCATTAAGCATTTCTCCTTTCCCTGGACACTTGTGTGAGTGTCTGCTATGAGTTAAACTCTGGGCCATGTGCTCTTGGTTTATTATTTTGTAAGTATCTCATGAAGCTGTAAATATGAAGTACAAATCCCAGAGCAGACAATTAGATACATTTTGGAAGTCTTAAAGCTTCTCAATGCTTTCTCCAACATCCCTCTGTTGGAATATTCCAAAGATAAACTACGATGTGCCACTATTTTATAGTTAAATTCCTGTTTTGAATATCAAATATAAATTGAGGAGCATTCTAAATAGGAAATTGGAGGAACAATTTTACTTTTTCTCTGTGTGTTTTCCAGATTTCCATAATTTGCTGCCTAATTTTCATAAAATAATTACTTCATGTGCATCTACATTAGTGTTTAGGTGAGTTTAGGAGTGAACTTTGAAAATGAATGTTCTACTTTTCCTCACCTGCTGTATTTTGGTTTGCATCACAGAATAGTCCCTAAGAACATAAATTGTACTTATATTTTATGTTTTCATAAATGTTCTTATATATTCATTATGTTTTTTCATATAGTAAAATCAGAACATGCTTTCCAGGAGTGAACTGTACACCATTCCAACTCATGAAGGGCAGTCCTTCTGTGGTAACCTGACTGGCATTAGTCCAAAGTGAATTCCCTTGAAGCACAAAGGAGCAGCTATTGCTTCACTCCCCAGATCCATCACAGCATCTTCCTGCAGTCATAGGCGACATAGCTGAAGTAATCTGAGCTGGCTTTTGATTTTTCTTGCTTGGTTATTGAGAAGTAATATTAGCAACATAAATAATTTTGTGCTTTTAAGTTGTGTATTCATAATCAAGTTTATTATGTTGCCATGATCAAGACATCATTGCACCACATTACTATTATTATGTAGTTGAAAATCAATAGGACTGAAGGATAGAATGGTAAACTGATTTGAAGGCCATACAGAACTGGGAGTAAAAGTCAGGTGTTTGTCATGCTGTTTAAAGCTATAACTGCTCAGCTACATTTCATAATATCATAATGGACACCAGGGGATCTGTTAATGTCATCAGCTTCCAATTATTCTCTTGATTAACTGTTTATTTAGTCTCATTATACAGTTGGATGTTCTGTCTTGCCTTGCCATTTACAATTGGCATGGTTGTCCAATGATCACTTGCACCAATAATCTCATTTCACATTAAAAGGGAATTCTAGGCAGTTGAATGTAGCTCCCACTAACATAGCTTTTTTCTATGGTTAAGGAAGTGTTTCTAGAAAGAGAAGCTTGTTTAGTTTCTGGGTATGGCTTTAAAGTGGCTTGTGTTTCACAGGTGGTAAATATGTTTCCCAGTATGCTGAAGAAAGAAAGCCTCTGCGCTTGTTGTTGGAAGTAGTGTGTGAAATGGCTAAAACTTTTTCCAAAAATATTCCTTTACTCCCCAGTAATTTGCATCCCAGGGATCTCATATCCATGAATATTTGTGATTCTGATTTTCCTTGTTCTTTTCTTGGATTTTTCCCCCTTCTACAAAGTGTGCTGCAACAAGTTTCCACAACTTAACTGTGCATTATATAATATGTCTTTGTTTACTTCTGGGCCTACTTGCTTTGCAGTCCTCTCCCTTTATTGAGCAAGTTGTTTCTTCTTGACCTTTTTTATGTTGCTCAAGATTGTACCATCTTTATTGTATCTTCTCCCAGATATATCTTTCTAGCCTTTTTTCTTTTTGTTTCCTTTTATATTTGAAGAAAGTTCATATGATTGTTTCAAGCAATGAGGTAATTTGGTTTCATTGGCAACCTGTATATTCCATTGCTGCAAACATCAGTTTTGAGGATGTTGGCCACCTCAAATATTTGGTGCTATTGAAAAACATAACTTAGAAGCAATTTGCCAGCCTAGGTAAAATATTTGCCAGACCCTCTTTAAAATATGAAGCTTTGTTAATGCTTATGTAAGAAAATATTTTGAAGAGAAAGAATAGCAGAAGAGACTTACAAAGGAGATCTGTTTGAAAGGACACATGCCTCTCTTAAAAAAAACTGTCTAAAAGAATAATTCCTAGAAAGAAGGAAGATGCTTAGATCCTATGGTATTTGCAGCACTTCCATATGTATAGATCATCTCAATGTGTTGATTTCTAAATGATAAATTTGATCTGAGAACTAAAACAACTGATATTTTTTTCAGTTATTCCAGAAAATGGAGCCCTAGAAAGGTGAATCAAAAGGGAACAAAAAAGGTAGGGAATGTGTTGAGTTACAAATATTGATTCAGCTATTTAATTATATGTATACATTTGACTTCATACATAATAATTATTCTGATGGAAACCAGATGTGAACAGATTTATATGCAGTGTAAAAAACCAACAAAAAACAATAAATCCCCACAGCAAGCCCCCCCAACAAAACCCGAAACAAAAAAACCCCAACCAACTAAAATAAACAACTTTTTCTTTTTTTTCCTTCTGTGGCTCAGAAGGCAACACTAAGGGAAAGTATTTAGATAGCATCAAGTAAATGGTTAAGCTATTTATCATTTATATGTTAATAGGAATTTTCAGCCATGATAGTTGTTATTTTTATACTTCCCCCAGAAGGATGAGAAGTTAAATCTGAAAAGAAAAATTGGAATTGTGTTCAGTTTGCACTTTTGGTAAAATAACCAGTCTTAAAATGATGATATATTACTCTGTAGACTAAGGTACAAAAATGCTAATTTATTGCTAGACTGCAGCGTTCAATTTGCATTCCAAATCAGACTGCAGAGCTCCCCAAATTAGTAGGTGCCCTCACAGTGTATTTAACCTATGTTTTTCCAGAGCAAGCTCCCAGCAGTGTATGTGTTTGTATGTGCTTCCTCATGTACATACCCACATGTGGTACTTCACCATTTTAAGAGATCCAGTTATTTTAACGGAGATTTTAAGAATACAGCCAATTTGAGATACGAGGAATCAGAAAAAGAATGACGCAAAAACTGTTTTAAAGCTCTGAACTGCCTCTAAATTCCTGTTTACCATGAGGCTGACAGATAATGTGTAGAATGCACAAAATTTGCAGTGATTAATGTCATGTGTTAAATTGTGCTTGTGTGTAAACATATATACTCACACACACACAAAATGTTATTGCTATAAAGACGGTTTTGAGAATATTGTAAGGGCAGTAGTGTATATCTGCTGTTAGTTCCTGATGATACAGATATATGAGAAGAAGGGAAATGAAGAGTCATATTATTCTTAAATGTGCTGATACAGGAGGAAGGGGAGAGGCGGGGGGAGAGAGAGAGAGAGAGAGAGAGAGAGAGAGAGAGAGAGAAAGACAAGTAATACAGCATAAAGAACCCACAGGCATTTGGGCTTTCCCACTTCAGTAGCAAATAGGGGGAATTATGGGTTGGTGGTCTGCTTCCCGTTAGGAGGACACCCCTCCATCTGTTTTCAGTACAGCCTGTTTTCAATTTAAAACACAGATTTCAATACAAACCTCAATTTCTTTACTCCATTTTATATGCAAAGTGAGTCTTATGAATCGATGTCATTGCCATAAGGGCTCAGACCAAATTTCCCCCCAAAATTCACAGGCTGTTCATTTGAATACCTGCTTACAGTGGTACACAATGGGCAGCTTTGAGAAGAAAAATTGATAATCTTCACGGAAGAGTAATTTGAATGAAATTACACTTGACAGCCTGTCTCCAAGCAAACAAGGAGAGTGAGGGAGCCTTAGCTAAGCTCTGAGGACTTGCCTAAGCCTCTGCTGTTGGAGCTTCCCAGGGAAAAAAAAATCCACACTTTTTCCTACATCTGACTGAAGCTTTTGATTAATTCTCTGTAGCTGTTTCTAGTGAAGAAAGGTAGCCATGGAAGAGAATATGGAAGAGGGACAAACACAGAAAGGTATTGTGTTAAAATTGCTTTTTCTTTGCATGGAGGTAATTATTTTGCAGTTCCTTATTTGCCTTAGCAGCATGCTGTAAGATTGGGGAATATCTGTATGTAGCAGATGGGGAAAGACATATTTTTTTCATATAATTTCCCTTATTTTTCTCTCTTCAATAGCACATAGCATTAATATAGTGACTGCCATCTGATATCTAATATTAAAATAATCTAAGTAGCAAATTTTTCATCTATACTAATAATGTTGCAAGCATTTAAATGCAGCCTGCTTTCCAGACCAGTCTTTGTTAACATTCATTTATTTCACGTTTTCACGCTTGTCTAGCTGGGTCAAGGGAGTCTAGTGTGAACTATGAGAGAGATACTCACACAATATTTGGAGCTGGTTGCAGTTGGATATCTAGCAATGTAACCAATATTTACACCTTGAATGAGAATCCAGACTGAACAAAGACATGGGGTATTTTTTGTATATGTGAGACAGTATTGAAATTTCCCTCTGCCTTTTTGCTGCTTTGGTTTTGTAACGTGTTGCTATAGATATGCTATAGTTCTAATACTTGCATCACACAGATTTGCATTTTGCAGAAATTTATTTTGCAGCTTGCAGCTGAAATTGCTTTAGCAAGATGTAAACAGCTGTTCAGAGCATTTCTGTTCCACAGCTTCTGGTCAAGTTGAAAATAACTGAATATTATGAGATGTGTTAGCACTTAAAGGTCCAATTAAAGTGATTGTGGACTATTAATTAATGTGTGGATCTTTGGGGGACACAGTGTTTTCAGTTTTTCCACTTAAGTGTTATTCTGTGCAAGCGACATAACAGTAGTGAAAGGAACCAAGGCTTTTTTCATTTTTCTTTACTGCAAGCACAAAGGATAACCCTAGTGAATATTTGCCATGTTACATTTTCATACTTTTCATTTTACATTTTTTGAATTCACTTCCATTTTTGAGGAGGATATAGGAAGTTGCCAAATAATTTAGCATAAATTGCCTGTAAAGGCATATTTTTCTGCACTGATGCCATATTCTGTTTTTCTGCTCCCTGATCAATCTGCTTCCTACATGTAAATGTCGTGCTTTCTCATTATAAGTGACCCATTTAGACAGAATGCAGCTTTGAATTGTTTATGGTCTTGACTTGATCTAGATGCACAGTAGATAGTCATGAGAACATTAAAAGAGGATATATGTGCTGCGTGTGTATACACACTTATGTTTATAGATAAACAAATTAGTATCTGGTTGTTGATTACAGCAGTTCTTCAGTTGAATTTTGTTATTTGTAAATGACAGATAGAATAGGAAAGTACAAGACAGGTCAGTTTTTCTGTTTTGTTTTGGTCTGGTGTGGCTTTTTCTCCTGAAGGTAAAATCAATACTTTCACAATATGATTCATATTATTTGGGGTGCTTTATACTTAGAAATTGAAGACATGCTTTTTAAAAAAACTCTGAAATGCATTCTTTGGCCTCTTAAAACAAGTAAATGGAACTGTTTGACCAATGAATCAGAATACGTCATTGTTATCAAATGATATTGCCTGAAGAGAGTGTGAAATCCAAAATCCCTAAATTCTTATTAGAGAGAGGAAAAGAAAATCAGAGAAAGAAGTGAATAATTTTTTGTACATTGAAAAAATGTGTTGTTATTGATAAACTGCATCCTTATTGTTCATATGATAAGCAGTTGAATGACCAATAGCCACTCAAAATGGTGTGATTAATAGTGTGATTACAACAGCTAACACTACTTACCCCCCACCCCCCATTTACAATGCCATGTGTTCAGCCTTTTTTCCCTTCAGTGGTACCCAGCTGTCATCACAGACAGTGGCAGGAGAATGTGAAGAGCTCACAAATCATATGTATTTTTTCTTATTGGTGTGAAAGGGGATGCTGCTTAATTTCTGTGACCATACCTGTGAACTCATTATTTCAAGATGTTGTTTTCCCGTGCTGAATTATGACAACTTTCAAAATGTATTTAGAGTTTGAAGAAAATTTGCAATCCAGGAGGGAAATTGAAAAACATTTTCAGTTTTGAATTTTTGGGAGTGCTTGATTGCATTATAGGAAAGTGTAGGGATGATTATGAAATCGTGGATCTCCTTAAGTTTTGCACTTTGCACTTGAAAAATATTGACCAGTACTAGTACGAATTGATAGTTCTCTTACATAATTCCTGGTTTTTTTGTTTTCATTTAGCATAGTCTATCTACTGTGTGTTTAATTGATATCCACAGTATAGTTCCAGGGCATCCAGACCATTTTTTTCTAATTGTAGTGTTTCAGCAACATTAATCGTAATTTGTATATTCTATTTTTCATCCTCCTACCATCTCAAATTAATATGTTTCTTTCTTTTTCTTTGATTTGTACAAAGTCAATGGGAGCATAAATTGTCACTGTTTATCAACTCCTGTGCTTTTCACAGCAGATGCTTTGAACCTCTCACTGAACAGCATTACGTATTGCTAGCAGCCATGATGGAAGTGAATAACTTCATATTGATGCATTTCATCCATATGATAAACATAGCTCTAGCAGATTTGGAAGTCTTGTTATTTCTGAGAATTTTATGAAATAAACTATAATTAAGTGCAAACATAATTCTTAACATAGTGGTTCCAAATAATCACCTTCTGCCACAGTCTCTGAACATTCTAATGTTTAACACCTATGATTTCTTTATGTCTGCATCTTGAAAAATTATCAGCAGGGAAATATATTCCTTTTTTTTTTCTTAAAGTAATGAATTTCTAGAAACTGTATAGTTCAAAGTAAGGCACATCTTCTCACCTCTGCATTTTCTTTCTATTGGCCTTGGAAAGTGTGTTTTTGTGTTTGCATCAGTACCCTTGATATGCTAAAAATGAGATAATGCTGTTGTCCATCAGTTTTCATGTGTAAAGCTGTAAACATTGAAATCAAGAATAATTTCTAATTGTACATTTCCTGTTTTAAAGTACTAGAAGACTTGTGCGCCCTCCATCCCTTTTTTCTCCCTTAATATCACATTTCCTTTGCTAGGAAGTACAGGTTGGGAAGGATGTTTGAAATATATTTGCTACGCAGCTATCTCTAGCTGTCCAAGAACTGAAAGTGTGTAGGAAGTCTGTCTCAAATGTAAAGTAAATTAACATTAAAATATATTATAACAAAGTAAAAAGTCCTTACGTCTCAGAAATATCAGCTTGTTCACAATTTCCATAACACTGACATTATGATACATCCTAGACCTCTAACATACTAACATATTTGATTGCAAATTTGCTGTCTGGAAAACCCAGGATAACTAAAGCCTACAATTTATTTGACCAGTTTATTTTTCAAAAAATATTAGGTCCACTGAGAGGCAGAAGTTTCACTGATGTCTTTAGGGATGCATGCTAATTTTGAAAACCTCGTGCATAAATTCGCATGTGGCAGTGGTAGGTCTCAGCTGCCAGTGTTTGAAAGACAATGACGTCAAACTGATAGCTTTGTGTTGTGAAAAAATGTATGTCCAGTTCCTGCATTTCAGATCTTCCCTCTGTGAAACCACTAAGATTGCAAAGATGTCCCCAGCCCCAGTTATTCATCCCAATAAGAAACTTTTCCGGGGGCAGGCACCGTAATTTTTTGCACTGTAAGAAACTTGATACAGGGGAGTGAAAGATTATTCTCATCACAATCTGTTTCAGAAAAAAAAAGAAAAAGACATGTCCTGGAGCACAGTACGTCATACCACTTGCACTAAATTGAAGATGAATTTGCCTTTTTTACTGATTCAGCCACAACTTCATTTTGCAGTTTCAATTCCTTTATAAAATAAACTCTTGGGAATGAATTGAGCATCATGTGTTTGTACAGCAGCAAACATGAGTAAGATACTAATTTTGCTTAAGCTCTCTTGGCTGTAGTATACCTAACACAGTTAAGGTTTCACCAGTAGGGTAGCAAAATGTATGTAGTATTATTGTGACTAGAAATGATTGAATGCCAGAAAATAATGACTTAGTATTTGGCCTGCATTAGCAATAGAAGTGGTTCTGCAGCCTATTATCAGAGGTTTTTCATTTGTTCCAGAGCGTGCGAGTAAAGGAGAGCTTTAAGCAAAGTTTTGGAAGAAAATCATAAGGAGACTAGGATGCTATCTGTAAAATGTACCCACAGCCTCTGCTTCTTCAGCCATGAGAGGCTAAATTGTTTCCTCTTCCTTCAGTACTTTTTGGAAAATGGCAGACTGACTTGGTAGGATAGTACATAGTAGATGAAAATGATGTGTTTTATTTCATACTAAGAAACACCAACAACCAAATAGGCTAAACATTGCTGACATCCTTTGTAAGTTAGTCTTCTAAATCTTATTTTCCTCTAAGAGAGAAGAATTGTCCTTCTCTTTTGACTGTTTTTACAAAGCTGGCTAAAATAAGAATGATGAAGTCCTGATATTTTGCACTTTGGTTTTGTTTGGTACAATACTTGTACATAAAGCAGAGGAGTTATTTTTTGTTCTTTAATGTAAATGACACACTGAGTGTGAGCCATGCTTGTATATTCAGTTAGATCGTTTTTATGTTGTTAGTATTCAAAAGTAATTTGGAAATGTTTTTTAAATTTGGCCTTATAAGTAGGAAGTAGCAGACGTTTGCTGGCTGATATTCTTCCTACAAAATCTGGATGTGTAGTGCTTGATACTTACAGAAAACATGGTGGGCAGAGGTCAATCTCTGTTTACTTTGGAAATATATTTTCAACTGTAGGCTTAGTTCCCAAGCTTGTGTTCAGATTGGGTTTTTGCTATTTTGCTTCAGAGTAGAATGGCCTTAAGTTTTCATCATCTTTATTGTTTCCTGTTCTTAAGGGTGTGTGTGTTATAATAAGAGCATCAGATAAAATACTCACTTAACAGTTACAAAGTCATTAACAGAGTAAATAAATTTCCTTTTTAATCAGTGCTAAATATGGAAATAAATTTTAGCATCTGGCAAAGTATCTCACTGTATTTCCTGCTTAATACTCCTTAGTAGTTAATCAATATGGTTTATTAAAGAAAAATGCAATAACAGTCAATATGAATTTGAAGTTAATAGTTCTAATACTGTAAGAGTTATTCTCCTTTATGTAGTAACTACAGTCTACCTTACTTAATATTCTTACATTAGGAGCACTGAGTTGTAGAGCTGTAATTTGAATATGTTATTATTCAATACATTAGGCTTTTATTCATAGATAATGATGTAAATAAATTTAGTCTTGCTTGCTTATTTAATCTTTAACATTGAAATGTCTCTCTTAATAGTAGAAAACTTTGTATTTCTTACAGGCTTAACATTATACTACTCCTAGGCATGAAAATTCAGTATTAATAGGACTTAATTATGATTTTATATACACTCTTTCAGGGCAAAAAGCATTCCAATTGCCCTAAGGCAAATGGAATCCTCAATTCAATGTGTGAAAATTTAAGTCTTCATGGTAATTTTGACACTTGGATGTCAATTTCATAAACAAGTTATATTAAAAAGATATTTCATAAGAGCTGTAAATACTTAGGAAAAAAAGTGTTGAATATATTTAAAGTATTAATTTACACTAATTATTGAAAAAATATGGTATCAAAATAGCAATATAAATTTATACAAAGATTTTTTGATACTTTGTGAAAATAAAGACTCACCTTTGGGGAATAAGGGCTGCTCTGGGTTTCCATTATCAATTACTCTAAAAAAAAAAAAAAAGAAGAAATTAGAAAGGACAATGCAATTCTATAGATACAGCAAAATTAAATTTCATTCAGCTGAGTGCTTAGGCTCCTCATGGAGAAAGATTGAGAGGCTGTTATTCCTAGTATCTAAAATATTTTCATTTTAGATTGTGATTGTTCATTCATTTTTGCAAAGTACCTTAAACAACTTGGCAATGTGACTGTAACCTGTTTTTTGCAGCCTACCACTGCACTAAAATTCAAGATGGAAGAATGTCGAAATGGTACTGGCCTCACATAATGATGATGTTTGCTTTCTTGATACAATAGTTTTTACCTATGAATTCTCCCTATATGTATAGGTGAGATTATGCTATTTCCTCATAGTAGATTTATACCGAGGATTGAGTAGAAATATAATAAAAAACCCAACTACATTTTTTGGCTGTTTTGCCTCAGAGTGTAGACACTGTTTATGATTTTATAAGACCCATGAAAAATATAAGCACCTGAGAGCCACTGAAAATCAGAATGTAAAAAAGTCAAAGATGGATATTGCTCTTCTATGAAACTCTTTATCAGTTAATATTCTGTTTGGCAATTCTATTTCAGAAGATTTTTCAGCCAATTCAAGTGACTAAAATGCATAATTCCTGCTGATATCACATGGCTGATTTCTACGACAGGCAGCAAGTGCCACATTGTCATGTGTTGTCACAAATCTTTTTCTTGTGGGAGTGGGGAGTTACAGAGGCTTCAATTCCACTGTGTAAGGAATGAGGAGTAAATCTTGTCATCTTCTCAGCTGCAGAGAGATAAAACTCAAAGCATCAAAATTGTGAGGGTCAAAGATACACACCAAGTAGGAATTAACGAAACTGAGAGCTATTATGTACATGTGCTCTAGGGCCTTCTGAAGGAAAAGCACTGACACAAAAAATGGCTTAAGTATTCTCTTAGCTTGTCCATGATGACTCCTATGCTTCAATGCACTAGTTTCAAGAAGGCTAAATTTTATCTTTCTTTTTTCTACCCTCTAAAATTTTCATCTCCTTCTTACTAGTTATCATGTAGGAGTTCAGTACTCCACCCAAAATTTATAGTGCAGCCATCTGGAATAACATTTTTCCAAATAACAATTGCTAAAATACAATTACTAAATGCAAGCATTACTCTTCTTTTTACACTTATAATGCACCTGACATTTGCACTTGGACAGTTTCTGAGGAATTTTCTTGTTCGGTTCACTTAGTGAAAGTTTCATTTTTTTTCCTCAGTAGTGATAACAATACAACTATCCAGCAAAGGAATATCACAATAAATTTAGTATAAATTTTAGTAAAGTTTCAGACTTTTAACAGTGGTGTGAGGGGGGCAGTGCATTGGCTGAGGTTCTGGTATAAAATTAGACCAACAAAAGATACATTTGCTGGAATTTTGATATATGAGCTCTGCAGAAAGGTTCTACTGCCAGAGTTTTAAAAAAGAAAACCTTTTTTTTTCACCTCACTTGTCAGTATCTTCCTATTTGTACTGCAAGAGTGTGTTTTACTTTTATTCTTAAAAAAAAAAACCAACCTCTTTTTGATTGTTGTCCTGCTTTTCACTTTTCTGTGGAAACACTTTCTTTACTTTCTTTTTAATGCCTGGAAGACGGGGAAATAAAATTCTACAACATTTTTTAATTTATTTTGGGAACATGTAATAGAAGATGACAAGTGCTGCATGTTTATTAATTAAGTCATAGCTGGTCACATCCTACTTCTCAGGTTGCAGAAGAATGATTTTATACAGACAAAATTGGGCATTAAGGAGGAATTTGAAGGAAGAGAGTGTAGTAGCATAGCTAAGTGATTAGGCAGGGATTAATCTGCGCTAAGGCACAATGGGAAAAAAGTAGAGTAGATTGATGTAGTGCTGATAGAGATTCAAGAGAGACAATATGATCAAAAGAAGAAATGAATATGCAGTAGAATTTTAAATACCTTTGGAGGGCTTCAGAAATTTGAAAATTACATGGAAATAGGGGAATCATATGATCATTTATGTTGAACAGACCTCTGAGGTCATCAGGACCAACCATAAACCTAGAGGTGCCAAACCCACCACTAAACCATGGTGGTAGACAATGTTAGAGTTAAAAGACCCTTTGAAGTTTTGCATGAGAAATGAATACAATAAATTTGAGTTATCTTTTTAAAATAGCGAACATTTAATTTAACCGCATTTTCTCCCCCAAGTAAAACAGGAGTTATGTTCATGGCTACTAATGATACTGCAATATTACTATGGTAATATTGTAACTGTGGGCAGTTTCTAGCTACTGAGGCTATAGGTGAGCAAAGAGGGAAAGCAAGTCAGTTATATCTTAACAGATAATGATGAGAGATATGAAAGATTTTTAGTTGGAAATGGGAAGTATATCACTTAACATTCCTGGAAAAGAGTTATCACAGTTGACCTGTTGGCCTAGTTTCTCTGGTGAAGGAAGCTGGTACTGCACCCCCTTGCTTAGCAAGGTGATGTAGCCAGTGTGGGAGGCTCCACAGTATAGTGGCACCGTCTACTACTGGTGAATCAGCTTAGCTTTCTTTATGTAGTTCAAAGCCTCCCACCCCCTGCTTTCCCACCAAATCATCTTTTACTCTATTAAGACACATGCAATAGCAAGCACCTGACATAAATTTGAATCTACTTAAAAGCCTTTAGAAAACAACAATGGGAAGAGCTTGGGGTTTATCTTTGCAGATCTCCAGTGAGGATGTTTGGCTACAGCTAAGAATTTAGGCTTGCATATTTTTATACAGGAGTAGTTCTTGAGCTTCTGATGTCATGGTTTTGATTGGTATTGAGGGGTGAGATGAGGAAACCTTTCCAAACTAAGTACTCATCCCTATGCTTAGATGGCACAAAGCTCTGATTCTCATCTCTCCAGAAGAAAGCTAATGCATACATCCTGTTGTGTTCTACTTCCATCTGCCACATTGTTTGCTCCCAATCCCTTTCACTGTTTTATGACTCATCTCGCACCAAACAACCTTCAAAAGATTTCCTGCTCTGAGACAGTGAAAGTTACTATCAGTAACTTGAATGCTTTGGGAATGTTTGTGGATTACCTAACAGTGAAGTCATTCAGTTGAGGATTGCTTTCCTTGTTAGTGAGTGGCAGTAGATAAGGTAAAGTTACCTTAACCTTTCAGTAAATTAATCCTTGCCTTTTACCTGTTAAATACCATAATGTGTCCTCTTATTGTATGCACTAAGTGATGCATATTCAGCAGCTTCTTGCTTTTTACTGGTCTGCTTGTTGTGTGACCTCTGTGATGAAAATTTATTTCCAGCTACATTTTTCTGCATAATCTGTTTATTATGTTCATGACAGAACTTGGAGTTGGAGTCTGTTCTTTATGATGCTTACGTTTGGTTTACTCTCTTTGCAATGGAGGAGGTGGGGAAGAACTGAGACAAAGGTGCTGCTGTCACTTGGAGCAGACAAATGCTTCTGTGCCTTACCTGAGTACAGAGTTAAACAGGTCAGGCAGCTGCAGAAGAAGAGGATGGAGTAGCTGCTACTGGGTACAATGAGCCCAAATTCAGCCTCTCTGGTTTCTGGATTAGTCCATTTTGAAAAACCTTAACTGTGCAAATGTCTGTGAAATTATTTTTATTTTTACTGATAACAATGATTTTATTTGTAGTAAAATAAAATAATATTTTGAATTCTGCAAATAGCATGAGAGAATTTATAAACTTTAAATGGATAGTGTTTTTCAAAAATGTTATAACCAATAAAGAGCATGTACTTGAAATTATGGGGGTAGTGGGTTGATAAGTCATTGTAAATAATAACTCAATATGCATAACTGAGGATGAGAGTAAATGTCTGAAATTGCCTTGAGAAAGGGACCATTGACTATTCGCCACTGTGTTGGTCATAAAGGTATTCAATTATATTATTGAACATTGTATTATTGATTTTTAAACTCAGCAGCTTTAGTGTGAAATGCTTCCTACTTGAAATGGTTTGGCTTTGTTCATGACTTGTTGATAAACTAGTCCTGTATAGAAAAGGAATTTACATTTCTAGCTGATTGACACAAATACAGTGATTTACTTTATTGTGAAATAGTCTGAGTATGTTAGATCTATAAAATGCTTTTCCTGTTTGTTGTGGTGCTTCAATATAGCAGCCCAATTGTCTTCAGAGAATTTCCCAGCCTTCCAATTTGTTACTGAGGGGCTGAGCACTGCTTCTGGCCAACATACACTTTTGACATTATAAATAAACATAGCCATGATTTCCCCCACCCTTCCTCTTAGTACCAGATTGCACTTCCTTGTGAACACCTGCAGGTTCTCTTTGCAGTTCCCATGGTAGTCACGTCTTACTGCCATGTTACTTAACTAGATGGGTGAACTAGATTAAAATGAAAGTGTCTTGCTTTCCAAGCGTTCATAATCAGCTTGACATCTACTCCTCTGAGTCACAAAACATGTCTACTATTTAGTCTTGACTTATATTTGCTACCTAATGCTTTCCTTTGGCTGGAAAATTCATAATTCTGATAGAGCATTAAGGACCTCTTTTGTTCACACTGTCTACCAATGTTGTAGAAGAGATTAGGATTTGCTTGTAAGTGCATATATGGCCCTTTATTACTTCCAAAAATTATAGACATCAGTAATTTGGAATTCTGAAAAATCAGTGATCAAAGCTCTGATCTTGCAAAGACTTAAATATACATTTTGATGTCATGCACTGTGAGTAATGCCATTGGTTTTATACCAATGTAAGCAAAAAGGAAGCACATGAACAGTCTAAGATTAAGACCTAACAATGCCATGGAGTAATTTGCATTTTGCTGTCAGGTTTTTGGCAGGATGTCTGTGAGAAGATATGATGATGCAATTTAAAAGGGTTTGAGAGGAGGCTGGAAGGAAGGTTGAATGGAGTTTGTTTATCAGCTGAGGGTTTTTTTGTTTGTATTGCATGGTATTACAGTGATTAATATGCTTTGGGTCTCCTGTGGCTGTCTGCAGTTTCTAAAAAAATATTGTTCTTCTTAGATGCTTTTTTTTTAAAGGGTTTTTCTTTGTGGCTTTCTTCTGAATTACTGGAATTTGGACTTTTTCCCGGGCAGGCTATACTGGACCTTCTAGTGGTATTGAACAATTTTGCTAGTGTGTCTTGTTCACATACTTAAGCCAAGATGATCATCAAATTTGTTGTGCAGATGGAATTTTTCCCAAGGCAGGCTACTAGTGACCTTCTTTTTACCTTTTCTTTTTTTCCCTGCAACATGGTCATGGTCTGCTTTCTAAGATTATTTGGGAGTTTACTTTCATTAAATTCTTCCTTCTAGTGCAAGACTAACATTGGTTTTTTCCTTCTTGCTGTCCTCTTGTAACAAACTATACATGATACTTTTGGTCTTTGAATGTAGGTCTGGAGCAGCTGGTTGGTTATTTGCCAGTATTTTTTGGGCTAGACTGGAGTAGATTTAATAAATCCTTCTGAACTGAGGATCTATTACAAAATGCTCTATTAGAAGGTTCTGGACTCTGGTAATGTCTAGTCTGAGCACTATGCATTTTTTTCTGAGATATTTACCATATGAACTGTGCTGTTAAAAATTTTAAAGGGAAAAAAGATACTATTTTCAGCTATGTGTAGAATTTGTGTATCTTCTAGTTTTATAATACCATTTTATTAATATAGATGAAAATAATAAAAAGGATGCTCATCACTGACTATCCTAATAATTCAGGAAAACATGTATGCTTCAACCACACCCATGACATGTGGCACACAGGCTAGAAAATGAAAATTAATTTCAGCTGTGCAACAGCATATGGAGGCTACCATTTCTCAAAGATGTTATCTTTCAATCTCTCAAAATTATTCTATGTTTATGAGCATTGTTCACTAGTAAAAACACTGGAATAATTATAGCCTAGTGGTGGGTAGGTCTTTTAGGTCAGCTGTGTTTATGCTTGTGGTTCAGACAAGATATTTTTCTCCCCCTCCCCATCTGGTACACTCATCAAACATTTAAGACACAGGGGAACCTGTTAAGGACATTTGGGCTCTTTTATCTGCTTTATGGCTGTGTTTATCTAATGGGGACATTTGTTGTTAATATTTTTTCAATTTGATCTGTTATATGTCTACAATATCTGTATTATCTGTACTTCCATCAGATATCCTTCTTTTGTATCCCCTTCTGGAAGATGAATACATGAACTTTATTACATAATTATTGCTGGTATCAACTTTTAAAATTCAGTTCAGGCACCTCTGAACTGGATCTAGTGATTGTAATAGGCAGATTTCAAGACTTTAAAGAACCTGTAGCTGGATGTGGGTGTGTTTTGTGAGTATTATACACAACCAAAGAGCTGAAATACTCTTTTCTGATAGGAGAGTAGCTATGTCCATGCCTGGAGAGTTGCCTTCTAATACACATTTATTCCTGCTTGTCTGTCTTGATTTATTCCTCAAACTTTTTTATTTTTATTATTATCTTTTAATACAGACTCAACTGGATTTGATGTAGCTGCTGCAGATGCTAAGTCTTGTCATGTCCATTGTGATATATCTTTTCTCCTTTGTGTTATTCTCGCCTTAATCACTCCTGATCTTTTTTCGACTCCATACTAGCTCTGTACCTCAAGCTGGATGGACTGTCTCCTACTAGAGGTATGAAAGTACTGCCACTCCAGAATCACTGATCTATAATCATTCCTCTAATCTAATATCCTCACAAGGTGATAGACGTCAATATTGTTACAGAACGTGGTTGTTTTATTTCTAAAGGGATAATTTTACTAGGCTTTTTGTGGTCCTTCAGGGACAATGAATTACACAATGGCCCAGATGTAACAAGCAATAGGTAGCAGTCATTAAACTAAATTGTTGCAGTCATCCTTGCTGTCCTTAATCTGTTAATGTTTTTTGGTTTTTTTCCATAACCATCTCAGTGTGATAAACTGTATAATTTAAAAGCTTCCCTACAGAAGTGTGATTAGGAATAATTTGACTAAGGGTAGAAGTGGGTAGTAACGATGCAGAATTTTTTCAGGTAAGCATGGTCATAAATTCTATAATAAATTAAACTAGTAAGTACTAAATTATAGAATACTTGCATAGAATGAATATAATGAAAAAAAGTCCTCTTTGGAAGTGGGAAAGCATGTTAGAAACTTTCACAACAGTTTTTTTGCTGTTGTCAGAATATGAAAAACTTTCCATGTTTTTCATTTTAATGATGTTATGTAAAAAGAGGGCAATTGTTTGCATTTATGCAGTTGCTTTGACTCTTTTTTTTAATCTTTGTCCATTATGACTCATTTTATGAAATTGTTTGTTTTACCTTTGTTAAGAAGAATTAAGAAAACACCCTTTTCTAAGTGTCTTCATGATTATTGGGGTGGAATAGCAGTTGCTCTGCCAGTGTCACAGTGTTTATTTTAATCTCTGAATTAATTTTCTTGGTTGCTAGGCAATTCTACTTCATAGATTTAATGGAAATGACTAATTCAGTGTGCTCTCATTTCATAATAGGCAATCGTTTGCATTAAAACTGAAACTAGGTTTCTCTATGACATAATGCTTGACAGATACTCGTGTCAGTATACAATTTTATTACTTTAGCTAATAAAATATCTGCATTTCTGTTACCTAGTCCTGTATTTCTTGTACAATCCAACGAAGCTGTTGTAAATATAAAGTATTCAAAAGAGGAAGATTTAGGCTTTTATATATATGTAAAGGGCAAATATCTGCTCTAATGTCTGACATTTTGGAAAATTTTTAAGGCAGCTTATGGAGATGGCTCTGTAGTATGTATTTAGAGCTGGTATCATTTAAGTCTTTTTACATCAATGGCAGTGGTGTAATTAATATGTGCTATGTATCTCTGTTACTCAGCCCACAGATGTATTCAGCAGATCCTGCTTATTAGAAGTACAGGGAAGTTCAAAAATAGATATGAATATTCAAAGTAATAATAGCCATATTATTAAAGAAAACCTCTCAGCAGTCAGTAGTTCTAGAGGGTTTTCACATAATGCCTGAAGACAGTTTCCTTAAAATATTGTCTTCTGCTATTTTGATACTATTATTTAAGGAAAAATATACAGGAAAAGGAACTTTAAATGACGCTTCTTATGTTCCTCAATATCAGGGTAGTGCAGAAATGCAGGGCTTTTTCATTTTGTTGCTATCAGGTGTGCTTTCATTTATTCTGAGCTATCAGCTGGTGAAATACTGTCTTTTAGCTTGTTATCTGCATTCCACTCTTGTGTTTCCATGTTGGTGAGCTGCACAGCTTGAAAATTAATGGAATCCACCCTGCTTCTCTGTAGAAGAGTTAAGGATTCTGTGGGCAGACTGCTAAGGGTGTATCCTAGCAGCCTCTGTGCTTCTGACATTGGTTCAAGGTTTATCAGTTCAGCTTCTTTAGCCCAGAACGTCATTCTGCATGCTTAGTTGCTCTTTATTTTCCTTCTCTTTAGCTTATCACACATTTGTATTCCTGATATGGCCCCCTTTTTGTAGTTAGTGTGCTGAGGACCACAACTGATTTGGTTTATCTATATAGTTTGTGGCCATCACAACACTAAATTCTAAGTCCAGTTCACAAAGACATAATATTTTATCAAGACAGAGAAGACTGGGAATGCTGTATATTTTAATGATATTTTATTTAGTACACGGTCTTTCAGTATATACTAACACAAAAAACCTCTAGCAAAATCTTCCTGTTGCTATCTCACAACTTTAATTACCACCTTATGGTGGTAAAATAAGCAACAATACCATGCTATTTTCTAATAGGATTTGAGAGAAAACAAACTTCAAAAATCACACAATTAAAAGTACTTTCAAGATTTTTTCAAAAGGACATGGGAGGAAAAATATTAGATCACTCAGCTGTATTCCTCACAAAACGAAGTGCTTTTGTTCAGTTTTTTTTTTTTTTGTTATATTTGAGCTGATAAGGTGGGTAGTTAGCCAGATCACTGGCAACTGTAATAGTAATGAAAGAAAGAAATTGGCTGATTTGTATTCAATACATATTTGGGAGACTGTCTCACTTTTTGTAAATGAGAGGTGGAATATGCAGTCAAAATTAATAAGATTATATTTATGTTAGTGAACTATCCCAACTCATCTTAATATATTTCAACATTTAAAGAAAGCAGTACTGAGATGATAGTTTTCAGTTTGTGAAACTGGGTTATGAAACTCCTGCAACAGAAGCTTGAAAATGTTAACGTGGGTGAAAGAAAATCTCTAGGGAAAATGAAATAAACTTCTTACATACTCCATGAGGCAGAACACTTACTTGGATAAACTGCTTGTCAAAACAATTGCTTTAGTACTAACTTTACAAAATACCAACAACTGCCTTTCAACAAATGGGTTAATGGGAAAAAAACCAAAAACCAAATCAAAGACCTCAAGGTAGTTTCAGCAGTGTACATTTTCAGTAGGTACAAACATGAATTCTCTGTGAATGGGGAGATTAAGGTTAGGTATTAGGAAAAGGTTCTTCACCCAGAGGGTGTCTGGGAGCTGGAACAGCTCCCCAGGAAAGTGCTCACAGCACCAGCCTGACAGAGCTCAAAAAGCATTTGGACAATGCTGTCTGGTACATGGTGTAATTCTGGGGGATGGCGCTGTGCAGGGTCAGAAGCTGGACTTTGATGATCTTTGTGGGTTCCTTCCAACTCTGGATATTCTGTGATTTTATGATTCTCAATAAAAGTACACAATTACAAAAAGGAAATATGTCATAGCAATAATTTCCATCATGCTTGGTAATTCTGAGGAATGAAATTGTTATGAAATAGTGAAGGTATTTAAAGTGATGTGATTAGATTAAAAAGTAAGCTCTTCTTTCAGCTGGTAATTTGTAAATTATGCCTTTAATATTTTGTGAAAATTACTGGGACATCATCTAAGATTCTGGATTGAGATATGAAATATCTGAAACAGATTATCTGTATTGTTTACATGTTTCAAGTTGACTTACAAAATTGTTTGTGACCTTGAAAAATCTTACTGTAATACAGTGTCTTGATTTCCCATTTGTGAAAAGCAATATAGGATATACATAAGCTTTCATTTCTTCCATTCTTTCTATGACTTGTTTATCACTTTAATAGCTGGTAGTCTTTACAATTCTACAATGGAATCTCAGCTCAGGCCTCTAGATATTAAAGCAAGATGAAAGATGCCAGGGAATACTTACTAATTTGTAAATAAATAAATAAATTGCAGGCATTAAATGTTCTTTGCTATTAAAGGTAAAATACAGTGTAATTGAAGATTCTTGCAAATCCCACCCTTATTTCCGACCAAACATTTTATGTAAATGAGTAAAACTAAAGGAGTTGCATTTATTATGTGAATGGCATGTGTTGTTAAAATGAAGAGTGACAGACCTTTGATTTTTAGCAGTGACATAATCTAAGGCAGAGTGCTGTGATGTACATATGGTGGATGTCTGTACAGCATGCCAAAGGAAGGAACAGTTCAGAAAGTTGTTAACTTCATCCCCTTCAAAAGAACTGAATTTCTTAGTGATTATAACATGAGATATGGAAAATTCAGGATGGATATATTTCTACTAGGGATTAGTTCCTCTTTTCACTCTTTTTACAGAATTGATACCCAACAGAGATAAATTAGCCTGTGTTGGCTTGTTTGTTTAAAAAGATATGCATTTTCTTCTGATGAAAGGCTATTTTTCTTTAGGACTTTAGGTGACTACAATATTTTTAGCTACTGAAATGATGACAAAATTTGTTCTGTCTTTGGCATGAAAAAATATAGACCTTGTTTTATCAGCACATGATTGAGTATAACCCCAAATACAAAGAAAATTTCCAGCTGAAAATTAAAAGGCCTAACTCTTAAGAGAAATATAGTCAAAATGCTGTTTGTTAAATGCATTTGCTTTCTTTGAATATATTTGGTATACAGCCCATGCAAAGAGTATCTGAGCATCTTCCTCCATGGTGCATGGAATGCAGTCCCACCATATCACAGTGCATGCAGTCTCTCCCCAAAACTGTAAGCCCCATGATCTAATTTGGCTTAGTGGGAAGAACACACTGTGGTGAGCTCTGTACTGTTATAGCAAGATTTATTTCTGCTATTCAAGCTTTCTTGTTTAAGTGTTGTTTATAGCTCTTTCTTTAACAATTCTGTCTGTTAACAAGATGTACAATTAGATTAGTTGTTGAAATAAGCAGCCTTCTGCATGTCCCTCACTTTGTTGTAAATTTGAAGTCCTCTTAAACAGCAGTTCCAAAAATCATGTGATATGAACAAAGTCTCAGAAGTTTCATAATTTCTGGCCTTATGAATAGGATATGGATAGTATGGAGGCTCTGACAGTGCTGGTGACACTTTCAGCACGCATGGGCCCTTTCCTTGTTTTCATTTACATACTTCCAAAGAATTTGAAATGCTAAGTTGGTTTTAGTTTCTTACCTTTTTTTTTTCCTTCTTTTTTCTGTGATAAACAAGAGTATTCCTCAGCCTTTGGTATTTTAGTTTTAATGTCAAAGCACATGATGGACTTAGCATTTGCCACAAATGTGCTGTATAACATTGAAGAGCAGTTCTGCCCTCAGACAACAAATGTTGCATTTAGAATGACTGAAAGCAATGTCAAACTCTTATAGGCTTCCCTAGATATAAAAGCAGGCAGGAAGGACTTATTGCAATTTAAACAGATGAAGTGTAGAATATGGAGTTTTCTGAAGTATAGACTGTCTAGTATGTGTGTTGGGAAAAAGTGGATGGAACTTTTTCTTCAACATCCAGTCAGAAGTTGTAGTAGTACAGTTAGCTTGCTAGAGAGGATTAATGATAATACTAGGTCAGTCCGTAGAAGCATATTTCAAATTACTTCCAGTCTTTTCTTTTTTCAAGTAGGCGGTATTCAAAGGAAAGATTTGCATTAATTTTGTAAAAATTTGATACTAATCTATGAAATTGCATTTATTAATCCAAACATTTTGGAAGAAGATTTTTCTCTTCAAAATTTTATCTAATCTTATGGCAATTTCTTGAGACTCAGCTGCTTGCTCACTGCCCCACCAGTGGGACAGGGGAGAGAATCAGGAGGGCAAAAGCCAGAGGACTTGTGGGTTGAGATAAAAACAGTTAAATAGGGAAAGCAAAAGCTGTACATGCAAGAAAAACAAAACAAAGAATGAATTCACTGCTTCCCATGGTCAGGCAGGTGTTCAGCCATCTCCAGGAGAGCAGGGCTGATCACAGGTAATGGTGACGTGGGAAGATGAATGCCATAATTCCGAACATGCCCCCCCTTCCTCTTTCTTCCCCCCACTTTACATACTGAGTCTCTGTATCTAGGGTTGTAGTAGAATACAGTGGGTGGATAGAGACTTAGTGTGTAGTGTTAGGTCATTATTCAGTGAAGATCTGCACTTGCAGGAGCTGGGTAGTGGAGTATATCAAATAGGTTACAGATGTAAGACCACTGTACAGTCTTACATGGAGTGAGAGGGTGTACAGCTGCTGCAATTGCCAGTGGCAGGCACATTAGGTTACTATAAAGGTTGGAAGGTTAAATGCATGGAGGGAGTTAAGACAGGAGGGTCTCCATCTTTTATTCTGTGTCTAGGGAAGATGTTATCATATCTACATAATATTTGGCTCCTGCTACCTGCTGTTGAAGCAAGAAGCTGAGAGAAGAAAACCAAAATCACTTTTCAGCTAGAAGGCATTTCTGTAGCAGTTATGTTGGATCTGTGCAAAGCTGTCAGGTGCAGGATTGACACTAAGACTTTAGCCAGAGAGGAAGCCTCAAGAATTGTAACAATTCCTCCAGGCAACAGCAGAAAACAGACTCACAGAATCACAGAACAAGCTGAGTTGGGAGAGACCCTCGAGGATCATTGAGTCCAACTCATTGCCCTGCACAGGACAGCCCCAAGAGTCACAACATGTGCCTGAGAGCATTAACCAAATGTTTCTTGACCTCTGTCAGGCTTGGTGTTGTGACCACTTCCCCAGGGAGCCCATTCCAGTGCCCAACTGGCAATGCTGTGCCTGACGCACCCCAGGGCACAGTTGGCCCTCCTGACTGTCAGGTCACTGCTGACTCAGATTCAACTTGTCATCAACCAAGACCCCTAGGTTCCTTTCCACGGCACTGCTTTCCAATGTCTCATTCCCCAGTCTGCACATACTTCCAGGGCTGCCCCATCCCAGGTGCAGAATCCAGGATGTTCCCTTGTTGAACTTCCTACTGTTGCTGATTACCCAGCCCTCTAATTTATCAAGGTCTCTCTGCAGGGTCTCCCTGCCTTCAAGGGAGTCAACAGCTCCTCCCAGTTTTGTACCACCTATGAGTTTACTTAGTATCCCTTCCAGACCTATGTCCAAATCATTTATGAAGACATTGAAGAGCACAAGGCCTAGGACGCAGCCCTGCAGAACCCCATCAGTGACAGATCCCCAGTCTGATGTCACTCCATTCACTGTAACCCTTTGTGCCTGACCTGTGAGCAGTTGCTCACCCCTCACATGATGTGTTTATCCAGATGAGTGCTGGACATTTTGTCCCAAAGGATCCTGTGAGAGGCAGGATTGAAAGCTTTACTGCAATCCAAAAAGATCACATCAACTGACTTCCCTTGATCAACTGGTGGGTTATCTTGTCATAAAAGGAAATCAGGTTTGATAAGCAGTGCTTTCCCCTCATGAACCTGTACTGGCTGTGACCAGTGACTGCACTGTTTTTCAGGTGTTTTTCAACACCTCCCAGAATGATCCTTTCCATAACTTTACCAGGCACTGAAGTGAGACTGACAGGCCTGTAGGGGTGTTCTCTTTCTCGCCCTTCTTGAAAACTGGGGCAATGTTTGCCAGTTTCCAGTCATCTGGGACCTCTCTGAGTTCCCAAGACTGCTCAAAATAATCCAGAGAGGTTTTGTGATGACATCAGCCAGCTCTGTCAGGATTCTGGAATGAATCCCATCAGACTCCTTAGATGTGCAGGGATCCAGCTGGAGAAGCAGATCCTTCACCATTTCAGGGTCAACTGGGAGTTGATCATTCTCACAGTCATGGTTCTCTAGCTATCTAGTATCACTATCTAGGTTGCAGTGCTGCATAGAATGTGCACATTAATTTTGCTAAAAACATTGTATAAAAACATTGCTTTGCTTTGAGCAGCAATTTTAGCATAGTCCACTGCTAAGGCTGCTTTTTGGTGATACTTGCCAAAAGCTCAGTGCTGCATGAGCAATGATTCATAAAATGTTCCTCTAGTACAAAAGATTGAATTCTTTCATTTTTGCTGCCCTCAGTCTTTGGCTTTGGGAAATGCAGCATAGTGTCAGGAAGCATTTGTTACCACTGAAAGTATTTTGCAGGGGGTTCTCATGGAGATGGGAGGCACTGGACTGAGATCTGCTGGGAGTTTTCCCTAAGGTGCTGACTATAAAGAAAGGCCAGACTTGTGGAGGGGAGGACTACCTAACAGCATATAGTAGTCTGATTTCTCCCTTCCAGATGTGGTTTGAAAAGTGGAGAGAAAGTTGAAGAAGTACTTTCTCCCAATTTGGCATTGACAGCATTTGGATAGCTTCAATTCCAGGGAGGCAAGAATTTCTGAAATCATTCTCTCACAATGACTCTCATTTAAGGATGTGTTGAGGAGAAACCCAAGTACCTTTTAGTCACTGGCAGATGCAAAGCAGATTACTTGGTGTGGGGAGCAGAGGGGAACAGGAAGGTTCATATGTTCTGCAATCAAGAACAGCAGACCAGGTTGTACAAATTCTTATCAAGTTGCCAGGAACTAGAAATTATGGAGAAAATTTAGTAAACCAGCAGATATTCCCTCTTCACAAGGGCACCATAGGGTTTCCATAGGATACAATCAGGTCAGGAAGATTCTTTCTATGTCTTGTTTTGCAGAGATGCAGGAGAAGCTGTGCTATGGCCCAGCTGACCTGGACATCATTTGTTCCACAGACACAGCAAACCTCTGAGTGTATGTGTGTATCAAAATTTACGTGGAACAAGTCTGAAGCAATTTTTACAAATGCTTCAAAAAGCACACCTCTGAGATTATGCCTATCCCATTGCCATTTTCAAGTCACTCCTGTAAATCCTAAAAGAAATTTTAAAGCTGTTCAAAGAAAAGCTTGCTAGATTTCTCACCCCAAGGGCAAATTAGTATATTTTCCTTTAACTTCAGTCTTTAGAATAGTGGGAGGTATTTTGTCTGTAACTTTAGAGATTGTAGCCTGAAGGGACACCATGAATAGCCAAATGCATCCTTAGTAATTGATTTTGAAAAATTAGTAAATAAAAACACTGTTTGACGTTGAAAATATTGGCATAATAATGCAAGTTCCTACATCTGAGAGAAGTCAGGTTTAAGGAAGAGGGTAAAAGGGTGGAAAGAGAAAATCAACACAGCTGTATATCTCTATTACTGGTACATGGTATCTGTAAAGAATGAGAGTTTGTGGATTTTATAAAATATGTATTGTTTAAAAAATTTAACTTATGGTTTTATAATATTCTGCTATTTTAAACAGAAAATGTTGACATGAATTCAACTGTGTATGGAATAAGACAAAATTATGAATTAAGATAACCCTCCTGGGAGATAGAAAGGAGAAGCCTCTATGTTACTTTTGCATGGCACAGTAGCATGGGCCAAGGGAGCCTTTTAAAGATACAATGGATTTGGGGTATAATTTTGTGAAAAGAAACAAAGCTGGAAGAGCCCAGAGGTAGGACTGAGTGGTCAGTAGTGTGGAATAGAAAGAATGTGCATGGGGAAGGTGGCTGAAAGTAAAAGCGTGGTGTGTGGTTCCCCATATCTCTAAACTAGCGGGAACTATTAGATAATACTGCAGGGATATTATGTATAATCTAGAACTGCAATTTTTACCACTCACTGATGCTGAATTTTCTAGAAGACAGTTTTCACCTTTAAGTTTGTCTGCTATCAGTAATCTCTTGTAGGTATAAGGAACATTTGCATTCCCCACCTATTGAAAATAATAAAAAAAATGTTTTGCAGAAACGATGGGTGTCTGCAAGCCACATAGGTTTGGAAATATCAGTTTCAGGACATGAACCAATACCCACTCTTAGGTGTTAATCAGAAAGGTGTTTCTGATGGAGGTAGGTGTTGGAGAAACAATCCAGATGAAGGATTTTGGTAATATCAAATCACTGCAATATGGATTCACATATCCAAGGAACTAATAGAAATATACGAAATATTAGAAGTAAACATATAAATAAACCCTCATTAGATTAAAAAAATAGCCTGTTCTACACATACTGCAGAAGGCTGCAGCTATTTTTTGCTCTCTGCATGGTTTCTCAGATAATTCCATTTGGTAACTGGTGACACATGCAGTTAAAAAAAATTGCTGACTTTCATTTAAAGTGACAGGGTAATATTGCTAAGAAACTGAAGAATGTAGGTAAACATATATTAAACATATATTTTTTTGCATTTGGTAATATGCCATTATGTATATTTAGTTCTCTTGGTAATTGCCAGTCTCCTTAGGGAAATTATTTGTGTTTGAATAATCTATTTGCAGAAAATGAAAAGAAGAAAACTGGGAAATAAAAGGAGGGGGAAGGTTTTGAGTATGCCTGCCGTAATATATTTGTAAAGGGGCAGAATTGAATGGGAAACCTGTGACTAGCCTGCACATAGTTAATTTTTAAATATAAATCCATGATCTAACTGTCTTGCAGAAATCACTGTGGGGGTTTTTGTAACAATTTGCTCCTACAATGACCATATGTACAAATATATTCTAAATTAACCATTACATTCTTATGGTTTGAAAGAAGTTTTTTAGGTCTTAATTCTGCTCAGCTCTAGCCAAGAATGCATTATACAAAAGCTATTTCATTCCCATTAATTACTCTTATGGCCATATTGAGTTAGTTTTGTCAACCTAGTTAAAAAAAATAAATGTAAAAATAACGAATACAGGTTATCATGGTAGAAATTTCTCCTTTAAAACAACAAATACATTGGAGGATTAAAGCACATTACTGTTAACTCTGTTTATAGTGTTCTGGCTTTTCAAACCGACAAAGATTTTTTTCCAGACATCTTTGTAGTTCAGTCCCTGGGATTTAATCTCTGTAATGTGTTACACTCACTATTGTCCCAGTGAATTTGTTGACAGACAGTAAGTGGGTCACTGCATTGAAATGCCCGATGTAAGCCCCGAGTTCTCCCTTTGCGTTGGCAAGGCAACGGCAGTGGTCCAGGAATCATGCGCAGAGCAGGCTCCCAGCCTGCTGCTCTCACGGGGTCTCGCTGGAGGGCAGGGAGGAAAAATCTCTTGGATGCTGAAACAGGCAGCGGGATTCCTCCCTCTTTTTTTAATATGTCTATTGTCTTAGAGCAGTGGGGGGAGGGACAGAGGTGCAAACTTATGAATAACATGAAGCAATGCACAGGAACTGATTCTGTGTTATTGCTGTGTTATAAAGTGTTTGGATATTATTTTAGTTTGGTGGCATTGAATACATTATACATCAGTCAGACCTAGTTGTTCTAATGTATAACAGAAGAAAGATAAATATTTCATAGCTGCTTTAGATCTTGCTATGATTTGCCATTCTTTCCTCCCCTCTTCCACAGCTCCCTATAGAAAAGCAACTGATAAAGTGCTTTATTCCATGAATCTGTAGAGAAGCAGCATTCAACCTGTTGGAATTCTTATGTATGTTAACCTTCAAAAAACATCTGTGATAATAAAATTTATCACATTGTTTTGAAAAGTAGTCTGTACCCAGAGAAAGCTTGAATCTGAACATCAACAAGTTCATAGTGATTGTTTCTCTAATGAACTGATTACTACCGTTAACTCTGACCACTACTATGTTACTGCTAAAACTTTCAAACAAGGGATGTGAAGGGGAAAGGAAGGAATTGTGTAATTGCAGAGAGATTAAAATCTTCCCCCCAGCCATGTCACAGCATCAATGAAAGTCCTACATCTGGAGGAAACAGCTTGGTTACTGACACGCTGCATGGACTATGTGTTCCTTTGCTTCAGTTGAGTAGCTGATGACTGCAAGAGGTATGGACTTTGGCAAAAACTTTTTTTTTTTTGTAAAATGAAGGAGTTGTACAGAGCTCAGGGCATGTAATGCTGTCTAGCTACAAAGCTTTTATTTTTTGAAAAACTATATTCAGGTAGGAATTCCTACAAGTAGTTTTCTCCCAAAAACAGCCATAGAGCTGGGAGCAGTTGTAACAGCCAGCTCTGTTTTGCCATTCATGCTAAGCTAATAGAGGAAGCCAGGCTTCACTGACGTTTCACAAAGGTTTCAGCTATTCAAAAAAACCCTAAGAATGCCAACATTATAATGCTGCACATCTGGACCTGGAACAGCACGTAGCTTTTGTCACCTTCACAACTCATATGCTTCCCATCCTGGGCTGATCAATAGCAATTACTTCTTCTGAAGAGTAAACTCACATTGCATTGTAAATATTTCATACTTCATGTTTTAGGCCTGCAGATGTTTCAGAAGTACCAGAAAAAATACAGTTTGGAAACCCTTTTATATACTAACAAAAATTCAATCTACTTGGGGATCTCAGAAGGGTTTTGAAAGGATTTCTAAGTAAATGCTCTAATAAAAATAATTGCACACTGGACAAATAAGAAGTAGGCAGGCTCCAACTCAAAATAACTGAAAAAAGAAGGTAGGCAAATTAGTTATAAAAATTATTGAAGTTTAAAACCGAGGCGAGATGAACACCAACTGCACTTGGTGCAATGCCTTTTTATCTTCCCTATAGGTTTTAAGCAAAAGGGAAAAAAGGGTAACCAGTCTTGATTCTCCCAATATTCTTTGTGGCTTATCTTTCTCTTTTCTCCTGTTCCCTCAAACCATCCTCATCTGACTTAATTCTTTCTCTGCATAGGAAGAAAGAATAGAATAGAATAGAATAGAACTAAAAATATTGATTGTTATACTACTAATAATAAAATAAAAGGGAGAGGGACAGTAGGTTTTGAGTTTTTAAAAAAATGTTATACTTTCTAAAGTAGTTGATTGTTTTACCCTTTCACCTTTATTGCCTAATTATTATGTAGGCAATTGAAGGTATGTTTTTAATAAGAAAGGTAAGTAAAACCAACAATACATAAGCATTTTTAAAGGCTGACATACATATCATAGCTAGTCTATATTTTGTTCTTGGTCAAAAGAGCAGAGAAAATTTTCCTTTTCATTAATTTTCAGTTCAAGTTTGGAGAAACTCCATGGCTTTTGAAAACATTACTTTTTCCTTGATAAATGGGAAGTAATGTTGTGCAAAATTTTTTTCAGATTTTTAGAATTATTTAAAAATTGTCTCTTTTTTTTTCCTGTAGGAAGTTTCCAGTTTCTTGTAGTCTATTTCTTTAATATTTTCCTGCTACTTGTTTCTCTTCTGAGCAAAGTAGCTAGACATATTGCTGTTCAGTTTGACCCAAGCAGTCCTGTGATTCTAACTCATTTTGCACTGCTTTTACAGAAATCGATACAACTGCACAGAACCCACTGATGTATAGTCAGATCTTAAATTATATGCCTCTGGCGTGCTTTAAATCTCTTCAAGTCCCTGAATAAAAACTTCATATTTCATTAGAAAATGTTAAAGAATGTGGGAGACAGAGCTGCACAAAAAGCCAGGGACAGTAAATAAAATTACCACAACTCCAGTCACTGGCACAAGGTACTCAGATTTCTAGAGGCTGTGCTTAAGGAGTTTATTTTCAAGTGGGTACACAAGACAGTGGAGGACATACATATGGCACAGTCTTAAATCTCACAGCTTTCTCTGCTTTTGTTTCCCATTTGTAGCACTGTTATTTTCAATGTGTTTCATATATTCCAAAATGAACTTTGAATTGTCAAAAGACATGGGAATTAAATTATTTTCCCCTTCGGTGATGCCCTTTTCTCCTTTAGACCATATGTATGGAGAAAGCTAGTACCTGTAGCAAAGTATTAAATACTCACTGGATATATTTTTTAACAGATGGACTGCAGTGAGAATACAGGAAGCTGGTGCTAGCTTCCAGATAGCAAGTGTGTCAGGGATGAGGATATCTTTAAGAAGTTAAGGAAAAATAACTTCACCTTGCACCAAAAATTCCGAGACCCCCAAAATGAAATAAACCTAAAAATTCTATCACTCTGATTTTTGACAAGTGAATTGTTTCACAGCTAAGTAAAATGACAAATAATTTCCCAAAAAGAGCAGAAATGCATTTTCATTTTGAAATTGTTTCAATTAAATATTTTACTTGTAACTCAAGATGAAATGTTCACCTCTTTCTAGGCCTGGCTGTCACGTCTTCTGAGTAGCCTACTAGATGTAAAAGGTAAAACACATATGTAAATTAGTGTACAGAGATGGGGGGAAGATCCTTTTTCTGGGCTCCAACAAGGTGGGGCTTCGTCCAATATCTTTTCCAATTATCTTTATTTGATTGATGGTTTTGAAAGTGCTACATATAACTTTCACTTCCTTCTTAGGGACATAGCAAATAGCCTAATGGATTGAAACATCACAGATAATATTTAAAATTTTCTGCATTTTAAGATCTTGCAGAGTTAATAGAATGCCACTAAAGCATCTCTCTCCATGTTTGTTATTTGTGTAGTAGACAATATTATTGTAACATACCCTGCTGCTCCCTTTTATTTTTAAGTTTCTGTGGGGATTCCACGGTTTCTTCTTTCACCTCCATGTGTCTTCAGTAGTGGGATGGAATAAAAGCTGAAGTCAATAAACATGAATGGAATGGAAGGAAGCACAACTCTTATTGTGATGTGCTTCTGCCATAGAAATGCTGGGACCTGAGCATAACTTTGCCAGAGTTCATATGCAGAACAAAATATGAATGCCTTTATTTCAATATGTATGCAACCTGAATCCACAGATATGTTAGCTGTACATTTTTACATTTTATGCCACAAAATATTCAGCAATCCCTGTTAAGGGTTTGCATCAACTGTCTACATCATGAACTTCCAAAGAGGCTTGTCTTAAAATAAAACTCGCCCTAGTCCTTGCAAAAGAAATTGTGGGAATAAAACCTATCTAAAACCAACAGAAAGATCTAAAAGCTTCTCATCATGGTGTTTGGTTTTGTTTGTTTTTTTGTGGGCTTTCATTTTTACCCCCTTCCCTCTTCTCCAAAGTTTCCTGGGTGCTTGTCTCCAGAGAACCTCCCACAACTCAGCTTTGGATTGGATTGGCAGGGAGGCTTCCTGTAGCAGTAGTTTCATGTGGGCTGTGATGGACAGTAGCGCTGTGTTTTCAGGTTCCCAGCCTGAATCTCTTGCAGTTGTCTGTATAGAAGGAGTGGAAGACTTAGGACTCATCCAAAAGGGAGTTGGAGTTTAGGTATGTGCATTTTAATCTGATCCTCACTAAACCTCATGATGTTTTGCCTAATCCTGGTGGCTTCTAAAATGTGTATGTACCAAAATACCTTAAGTTGAATTAGAGAGATCCTGGAAGTGGAGCTGCCAGTAACTGGCTTAGTGGGTTTCACATCTTTGTGCAGTTCATCTACATGCAGAGTGTTGCTTCGCCTGTGCTGACTTCCAGGTTTCATCTTGAGAAGTGTGATCTGAAAATGCATCAGAGATGAAGTGCTAAGTTAATGGTTACAGCATATGCTTGGGATCAAGTCCCTTATCACCCACATTTCCTATGTCCCCGAGTGTATTCTAACAATTGAGCTGTATGTCAGGTTAAAATGAGGGCCATTCCATCTCTGCCGAAAATGTTGAATAAAACTGAAAATAGTTATAGATTGAGTAGAAAAGAGAGAGGAAGGGGAAAAAAAGGAACAGTAGAGAACAGGATGAGGAAGTCTAGTGATTGCATGCATATTTTAAATAAGCTGTCACTAAATAGGTTATTGAAATAAGAATTTGAAGGTTTGCTTATTGTGCTGGACTATCACAGTTGCCTTTCTTGTAATTCTTGTCCTTTCACTTGTAATTCTTCCCCTTGTCCCAGCTAGGGAAATTGTGCATCTTACAAGAAAATTTCATATTCTTCAAAAGAGATATGATGCTAAGGTCATTTTGGCCTTGTAGCAGCATATAGGAACAGTATCCACTCTGTATCATAATAAGGGTGTCATTTTTTTTTTTTAATCATATAATGGTTTGACTTGGAAGCGACCTTTAAAGATGACCTAGTTCCAGCCCTGCCACCCCCAGCATGAGCAGGGACAACTCCCTTTAGATCATGCTGCTGAAAACTTCATCCGGCCTAGCCTTTGACACTTCCAGGGATAGGACATGCACAACCTTTCTGGGCAACCTCTTTGGAACAAGCTGTATGTGACTCTGCACTCTCAAAGTAAAGAATTTCTTCCTAACATTTAATATAAACCTACCCTCTTGCAGTTTAAAACCATTCTCCCTTGTTCATCACTACATGTCCTTGTAAAAACTGCCTCTCCAACTGTCTTGTCAGCCCCTTTTAGGTACTGGAAGGCTGCTAAAAGCCTCCCCAGAGCCTTCTCCATGCTGAAAAACTGTCTCAGCCTGACTCCATAGGAGAGGAATTCTTTGTCTTTATGGCTCTCCTCTGGACTTGATCCAAAAAGTCCCTGTCCTTCTTATTTTGGGAGCACCCAAGTTGGAAATGCAATATAAGAATGCAAAAATCATTCAAAGGATTCAGCTGATACTCCCAGTTGCTGAGATTCTGGGGTTGGTGGACTTTTTGAATCTCCAAAGAGTGTTTCAGTTTAGCACACACACTTGTTTTCTGCCTTTTCTATGGCATTAAGATACATTTGACACCAAATTCAAGATCTTAATGGGTATGCATTTTCTTTATATAAATAAAGAATTTACAATCTATTGGATTCTATGAAAATAGGAGCCTTTTGCCTAAGCAGCTTAAATATCAAATGTTGTTGCAAATGAAGGGAAAGATGAAGATAAAGCACGTAGCTGAAACATTCCTATCCAAATATTAATTATTTTAGAATTTTATATATTTTTTTCCATTGAGCTATTTGAAAGAAAAAGTGCTAGCTCATAGTAGTTAATGGAAGATAATTTAGCATGAATGTGCTGGGGGAAAAATGAAGCTTATATAATGAGTGAGACATCACAAAGGAGGCAGTGAAATACTTTGTTCTGGTATCTTTCATGTTTGAGGTTATTTATATGTCATTATTAAATGAAGTATTCATAAGTGCTTGAATTATGCCATGAAATGTGAAAAAGTAACAAAGTTGTATAAATCTGAAATTTTTCTTGTCTGTTGTCTCATTGTCTAGCTGGTTTTCTTTGTGAGTGCATTCCAGATCACTTTGTAATCCATTTCCGGCAACTGGTATTAAAAAGGACAGAAAAAAATCCTGAAGAAAATGTGGTAGTTAACAATCATAATAATTCACACTGACCTCACAAAAGAACTAAACCAACATTTCTTAAATGCCTATTTTGTATTATTACCACTACACCTAATAGTTTTCTGATGGAAAAGAGATTTATTTACATATATTATTCTAGTATAATTCTTATCACCTGAGCTCATACCACATTGTATGATTTTTTATGGAATCACAGAATATGCTGAGTTGGAAGTGGGACATTCCACACAATAGAATGTGGACCATTGTGTGGAATGCCACAAGGACCATTGAAGTCAAACTCCTGGCCTGCATGCAACAGCCCCAAGAATCACACCAAGTACCAGAGAGCATTGACCAAACACTCCTTGAGCTCTGTCAGGCTGGTGCTGTGACCACTTCCCTGGGGAGACTGTTCCAGTGCCCAAACACCCTCTGGGTGAAGAACCTTTTCCTGACATCCAGCCTAAACCTTCCCTGACACAATTTCATAATGTTCCTCCAGGTTCCATCTGTGGTCACCAGAGGGAAGAGATCAGTTTCTGCCCCTCCATTTCCCCTTGTTACGACGCTGTAGATTGTGTTGAGGTCTGCTCTTAAAACTGCGCACAATATTCAAGGTGAGGTGCACCAATGGAGAGCAGAGTTGAACAATCCCCTCCCTTGACTGGCTGGTGATATTTTGCTTAATTCACCCCAGGACAGAGCTGGCCCTCCTGGCTACCAGGGCACTGCTGTCTCTTATCCAACTTTCTGTCAACTAGGACCCCTAGGTCCCTTTCCACAGTGCCGCTCTCCAGTCTCTTGTTCCCCACTCTGTTCTTATATCTAGGGTTTGCTCTGTCCCAGCTGATCAGAATTAATCTTCTGCCTGGCTAGGGTACTTCAGCTGCACTGATCAAGTAAAACATAATTTGACCTATTAGTATTTAAAATATACCTTCATTTTACTCTGTGTCCAAAAAATGTGAAGAAGCACTCTAAGTTAATTAAACTGAAGATGCTTAGTTTTCCAGTAAAAAATATACATGATTAAAATGACACAGAAGTTTTTCCAAGAGTAGAATGACTTATTTAATATGTTGAAGGCAAATGTCTCATGGGCAAGAATTTGAGTGTGTCTCAACAATGTGCACTTGCAGCCCAGAAAGCAAACTACATCCTGGGGGGCATCAAAAGAAGTTTGGCCAGCAAATCAAGGGAGGTGAGTCTGGCCCTCTACTCTGCTGTCATGAGACCCCATCTGAAACACTGTCCAGTTCAGGGACCCCAAACACAAGAAAAATGTGGACCTGTTGTAACAAGTCCAGAGGAGGGCCACAAAATTGATCAGAGGGCTGGAGTTACTTTCCTGTAGGCAAGTCTGGGGTGGTTCGACCTGAGGAAGAGAAGGCTTTGGGGAGATCTTATAGCTGCCTTCCAGTACCTGAAGGGAGCCTATGTAGTGTTAGATCTAGCAGGAATGGCTTTAAGCTGAAAAACAGTAGGTTTAGATTAAATATGAAGAAAAAGTTCTTTACTATGAGGGTGGTGAGGCACTGGAAGAGGCTGCCCAGAGAATCTGAGGATGCCTCATCTTTGGATGTGTTAAAGGCCAGGCTGGATGGTGATCTGAGCAACCTGACCTAGTGAAAGGTGTTCCTGCCCATGGCAGGGGGCTTGGAACTAGATGATCTTTAAGGTGCCTTCAAACTCCAGCCATACTAAGAATCTGTGATCTTAGCCTAACTCACAGGAACAATATTAAATCAAACTAGTTATCAATTCTGTCTACCTAACATTTAATTGTCCAGAGTGAATCATAACTACATAGTATATGCTTGAATATGATTGTACCTCTTTTTTGGCTGCTGGGCTGTATGGCCAGAAATTGTGAAATTCCAAAGCAGCTGTGCAAGTGCAGTGTCTCATATGAAGCTGCATAATGAAAAAATAGTTGAGACTCACCTGTATTTTTGGATATGCTTTTTAACTTTTGTTGTTATCAGTTATTGTGTGGCTCTTTTATGCAATTCTTTGCTGGGCTATGCTTCCTTGTTCTTGCACTATCTGAATTTGCTGTTGCTACAAGAACCTATTGCTTGCTGTAGACTTCATCCGATAGCTGGAAATAAAGAATGGTTGTCCTCTCTTATTTCTTATTGACCTCTTTGTAATCTTCCCACATTTTCAAACTGTTTTGGATTTGTGTTATTAAATCCTCTTTATAGTGTTTATAGTATAGTTTTGATATAGAAAAATAAAATATGGATTATTGTGCTAATAAAGAAGACTTTAAATTGGTTTTGCCCATTCAAAAAGAATGGTATGAACATATTATATATATATATAGATATAGATAGATATAGATATATATACATACGTATCTCCTTGTTTTTCTTTTGTGTGTATGATGCTGATATTAGGAATTCCTCTATGTACATAGAAAAGGGTTCAAGAAAATGTGCTGAAAAGTTGTCCTTTCAAGCAAATAAAAAACTACTAATGATGATCAAAGAAGGTATGGTAACATATCACTGCTTTTCAGAAACTGCTAAGAAATTTTCAAATGTAACTTCTTCACTGGTAGATTTGTATTGCAATGATGTTTTGCTTACTCTCCTCTTTTTTTTTATTAAGCAGGACTGAGAGAGGGAAGTTTCCTGGGAGCTTAGTACTTAGAACACTGGGGAAAACAGTGGTCATTTCTTTTGTTAATTTAAAATGAATTTCAGTTTTTCTTTCTTGCCCTTTGTTATTGCAGCATAGCACTGCTTTTGTACTTAGTTCACAGTGCTTGCTTGCCTGTGTTAACTGATAGGGGAAGCTAATGCAGAAAAACATATTTCCTGCCATGTCCATCCTTGCACTTTCCTAATTGATTTAATCTCTGCTCCATCAGAGCATTGAAGCCTCAAACCTGTTCCTTAACTCAGTCTATTAGTCCAAGAAACGTGCCATGAGAGGGGCTTTATTTGTCTGTCTTTATTGACTTAAAAAAGCCAGCAGCCAAAAAAGCTTAATCTTTGCCACATTAAAAACTGTGGACATAGACTTAAATAAATCTGAACCAGGCTAATACAGATGTTGGTAACTGGTTTGTTTGAAGAGTTTAGGTAAAAATCTGTGGCTTAATGAACTATTTTGCTTTTCATTTTTTTCTAAATTGTGAGGCAACAAAAATGAGACAAAAGAATATTTTATTTCCATTCATTTTTGGCTGTGCAAAAGCTATGCAAGATCAAAGACAAGCCCATTAGCATTTTATTTGGCCTGTACAGACAGAAATAGTAAAATCTGGTTCTCTACTCAAAAAATACTTCCCTCAAACTGGTTGTCTCCTGATTTATGCTTTATCTGTAATGATTTTTTAAAAAAATTTTCCTTTTCTGTTCTTCTCATTGTATACACTCAAATTTAAATTTGTGTAAATGCACTTGCAGTTCAGAGTTGTGATACATGTATTGACACCTACATGGACATGGTTGCATGGTGATTGATAGAGAAAAGTCATACTGACTTCCATGTTTGAATATTTTCCTAAGGTATTTGGCTTGTTTTTTTGACAGCTGATAACCTTTCTTGTCCATACCAGTACAAAAGTGTTTCATGTGGTGGTGACAGTGGTGATTTGTACTTACACAGAGAAAGGATCAAATACAGTTTTTCAAGTTGCTTTTTCTTTTCATATAGTCTCCTCCATTAAGAGTATTCTATACCATAGTTTTGCACCATGCCTGTACAAAAATTTAAACTGCTAATGGTTCCTTCTAAGTTCCAAGCTACTGTAGTTTTGGGATCATGGCCATTAATTAATTTTCAGCAAAAAAATTTACTATTTACATTTTACTTAAGTTTCTAAAGCCACATCTTGTGTGAGCATGCTCCTTCTGTTCTGCAGCAGAAACATATGTTTGCAGAGGGTTTCGTCTCACTTTCATCACATTATTTTTTACCTGAGATATGTATTGTATTGAAATATCTCTCAACTTGCTATACCCACCATATTTGTGACACCTAAAAATACTGATATCATGAAAACTATGAATAATCATGGCATAGAACATGAAACACATTACATTTCAACAACTGGATTTTTGGTTTCACTTTTGTATTTAATTCTATTAATATAATTATTGAATTTGTTTATCTTGGAAACAAAGTTGTGCTGAATCAAACTGACCAACAAAAGGAGGTACCTTGGTTTCCAGGGATGCCTATCTGCTGTAATGGCATGATGTGGTTAGTGACTCCCCATGATTAGGGAGATTAGGGAGATAAGGGAGAACCTCCGAAGTCTCCAGTGTACTTGAGTAGTGAGTACAGCCATCTGAGACTCTTGCACACCCTACTAGGCATCCCTCCTACCTGCCATCATTTTAAATGTGAAAGCTAAAGTAAACAGTCTAGGCAAGCAAGATTTGAAAAATCTGTCAACCTTATTTTCATTTAGCAATTTGCATATACTGAAGAAGAATATAGATCTCTGAACCTTGAGGTGTCAGGAAGCTGTCTAACCATACACAGAGGAATGTCAGACCATGATAGCCTTGACTGCACCATGCTCTGCTGCATGTAGCCAGTCATCCCTCCTCTGCTCAGCAGGGGTATCAAGTGTTATGATCACAGAAAAATGTAAGTGTGCGTTCTACAAATAAGTTGGAGGAAATAATTTGATGATGAGGGAACAGAATACACATCTGCTGGAAGTGAGGCAGAGGAGATTCATGGATGAAAAATAATGTTTATAAAAATGTTACTGTTACAGGTTCCTGATCATTTTCTTTAACAAGTAACTTCTGTTTATTCACTTTCTTCCCCCTAGAAATATTCTAGGTAAAACTGTTCTGGGAAACATTTGGTGGTGAGCCTATCAGCATGGTTTTTAATAACAATTATCAGAAAATCAATGAATGTATGCATACTATTGCTGGATATGTATTTCATCTTCTGACTAGGAGACAGCTGATTATTCAAATTATTGATCAAGTACTGTTGCTTTGTTTTTATATTAGTTGTGGTTATATAGTAGCTTGTGGTATATGTGGTTATATAGTATATATAGTAGCTATTTATAGGCGACAGTGATGTACTTAACTCTTTCAAATACGTTATATTGCATTTGTGATGTGTGACTTTGCCCTTATTAAAAAATTCAGAACACAAAGCTTCCCAGTGTGTGCACGCTAAATTTGTTGGTATTTGAAATGTCTGGCATGATAAATTGTGGAATATATTTATCTGGATTTACTTTTCAGGGCTTACTAGTAAAATGGAATATTTTTTACCTGAAAGTGGCATCATGCTAAGAAGGTTTTGAAGGCATTCCATATGTGCAAAGTATTTGTGATATAATCCACTTAAATCCTGTCTATTTCATTTGAACTGTAAAGTCAAGTACTAGGCAGGTCTTGTGCTTTAGAATTTCTGGTATTCTGTCTGCATTAGCATGTGATAAAGCTACTATTTTGCATATATTTCAGCTTCCTGTGGGCAGCAGCACATTTAAGACAAAACCGATTTGCATTTATGGCTTATACTTTTAAGAGCTGCCTCTTCACATTCTCTTCATGTTGATATTCCTTTCAGTGATTCTTCTGAGACCCAGAAAGATTACTTGTCTCTGCAAATACTACTGTACAAGTAATACTGGGCCTATGCAACTCCATCTTGGCTGTTTTTCTGTCGTGTGCTTGGACAGCTCTTTTAGACACATAAGAAAACATTTTTAAGCAACATTTTTGTTACTCTGGGCACTACTTCTTAAAAATACAGTACTCATTGGCAGTTTTTTTTTCTGGAATCAGCCTTTACGTGATTCTCTGACTTTATAAATATTAAATTAACAAAGTGCAGTTGGATCCTGTGTGAATGGTGTGGCAGTGGTAACTGAGTGACTGGAATGAAGTGAAAGGTAAAGTCCCTGCCCCTGGCATTAATTATCTGTATGTGGAAAACATAGTTCTAAATGTATTATGAAGAGGATAAAAGTCTACATTTAACTTTCCAAGTGAAAGACTTTAACTTTCCAAATGAGAGCTGTACATTGCAGTAGCTAACTCAGCTGTGGTTTCCACCCAATACCAGGTCTCTAGATGTTACAGTGTGTGTAATTCTTATCTACATGTGAAAACACCAAATTGCAAGTGAATAGTAGTAGTGCTCGTCTAATAGTACTTTTCAGAGGTACGACTAATATGTCAATTTCCAGGGTGAAATGCATAAGGAAGAAAAGGTAACTTCATTCTTCAGCCTTGAAGGAAAGTCTGTCTCTAGTATAATAGAGCAGATAATTTATTCAAAAGCAGTTCTTTATTATTTTTTAAACCATATTCTTGCAATATTTCCAGCATCTGTACCTGAGTAAGTATAAACAAACAAAACTAAGGCATTGCAGAGACATTTTTCACATCTGTCTTTTCTTGGAACGAAACCAAATTGGTTCAGTTTTCTGAACTGTGCTAATTAGTCATAATAATTCTATTTTTTCCCCATCTGGATTTACCTCCTTTGTATTCCTAACCAGCCGAGTCACTGTTTTAAATGCCAAATGTCATGATAAATACCTAGTTTGTATGAGCTACATGAAAAAGATGTGACACAATTTCTCACTTCTTTTTATATGTCAACTTGCACAATATGGTGTGGCTAATTAAAAAAAAATCTTGTGTTGTATTACTTAACTAAATATTTGGCCACAGAAAGTAAAAAACATTTAGACAATAAAAAGAGAATATTCATACTTTAGGTAAATACACAGGATTGCACGAAGTCATACACAATGATGCCTAGATTTACATTTCTGTTCTAAGACTGTCATATACCCTTTAATTTTTTTTTAATCTTGTGAAACAAAGACTTGAATGCACTTCTTGCTGATTTAAGGTTAGCTTTTTAATTATTTGAGGCTCGAATTTTGCAAGGGAAACTGTTCAGTGCATTATTGAAACTTAAATATCTGTTCTTGAATGAGAAACCTTTTTTGTTTTTATAAGTCTGTAAATTTTTCCTATAATGCACACTAGTAGGTGGTTCAGAATTTTAGAATTGTTCAGAATTGTTGGGGTATCAGGACACATTGCTGTCTGTGTCTCTCTGAGGACTGAGGGAGCAAAGTTTCCCACTGTGAGTAAAGACCAGGTTCATCATCACCTGAGGAACCTGAATGTATCTGTCTATAAGGCCTGATGAGATGCATCCCAGAGTCCTGAGAGAATTGGCTGATGTAGTTGCCAAGCCACTCTTCATGTTATTTGAAAAGTCGTGGCAGTCAGGTGAAGTCCCAGCTGACTGGATAAAGGGAAATATTGTAGCCATCTCTAAAAAGGATAGAAAAGGGGACCCTGGGAATTACTGACCTGTCAGCCTCACTTCTGTGCCCAGGAAGTGATGGAACAGATCCTTCTAGAATCAGTGCTAAGGCACAGGAGTGGCAGGGAATTGCAGGAGTACAGGGAATGTGCTGCATCTGGGTGGGGACAAGCCCTGATATCAACACAAGTTAGGGAATGAGCAGATTGAGAGCAGCCCTGCAGAGAAGGGCTTGGGGATGCTGATGGATGAGAGGCTGGATGTCACCCAGCAATGTGCACTCACAGCCCAGAAAGCCAATATCTTGGGCTGCATCCAAAGCAGTGTGGCCAGCAGGGCAGGGAGGGAATTCTGCCTCTCTGCTCTGCCCTGGTGAGACCCCAGCTGCAGTGCTGCATCAGCTCTGGGGTCACAGGAAGGACATGGACCTGTTGGAGTGAGTCCAGACAAGGGCCACAAAGATGATTACAGAAATGGTACACCTCTTCTTCAAGAAAAGCCTGAGAGAATTGGGGTTGTCAGGCTGGAAAAGAGAAGGCTTTAAGGTGACCTAATTGTTGCCTTCTGCTTCCTGAAACAAGCCTACGAGAAAGCCAGAGAGGGACTTTTTGCAAGTGCATGTAGTGACAGGACAAGAGGGAATGGATTCAAACTTAAAGAGTGGGTTTATATAAGTCGTTTGTAAGAAGTTATTTACTGTTATAGTGGTGGGACACCGGAAGAAGTTGCCCAGAGAAGTTGTGGATGTCCCATCCCTGGAAGTGTTGAAGGCCAGGTTGGATAGGGCTTTGAGCAACCTGGTCTAGTGGAAGGTGTCTCTGCCCATGGCAGAGGGTTTGGCATGTGATAGTATTTAAGATGATCTTCCAACTCAGGCGATTCTATAATGTCTTATATCACTAAACCATCATCTTCTGAGTTAAAAGAAAAAAACGGAAAGATCATTGCTAGATATCACACCAGGAGCCGAAGGCTGTGAGAATTGCCTAATGAAGGCTGCATTTTTAACTCACATGGAGTAGTTTCTTTCTGGACTAAAATGTGATCATTATTGAAAAATAAACTTTTTCCAGAATTTAGCAGATTAAATTATATCTAATATGTGGTAGTTTTATACTTATTTTGAAGGTGGCTTGAAGACTAATTTCTGTTTTCTTTTGATTAAAAGAACCTCCCTCTTCTGGAGGTTTCAACACTAAAGAGTAAGCTAAAATCTCAAGACAATCATGTTAATATAAAATCTTAGTATAACCAGATGTAAAAGTAGTAGTGCATATGTTTGTGAATCTTATTGTCCAATGCTTCCAAAAGTAAAATGTGCAAAATTTAGGACCATCAAAAAATCATAAATCGGATACAGAATTTTTTCTCAACATTTTGTACCTTTGGGTACAAAGAGTTTTACTCAACTCAATTTTCTGTTGAAAGTTGTCTCCAAAATATTGAATTATATATTAATGCTATTAGATATCAATTTGATGAAATTGATTGTATAAGAGAAGCTTCTATAAATTGCTATACATTTTAATATTTTAGTGAGTGTATTTATTGTTCCTGAAATCTACTTTTGGCATTAAATTATAAATAACCTGTAGTCAGTAACCCCTAATTCCCAAACTTTCCTAAGGAATATAATTTTACTACTTTTTCAGTATTATTATTATTTCTTGTAAGATTAGGCACTACATTATACTTGGGGCATAGTCTGTCTGACTGCAGAAAAAACCCAAACCTGTTGAAGAGTCATTTCAAGACTATACTGATTTAGTTAAGATATTTAGTGGCAGGAATGTTAACTGCAAAGCTCTCTCCTTCCTAGTCCCCAGAAACTATAGCAAAAGCAAATGGTCTGCTCTCGCAGAGATAGATGGCCTTAACAGGGCCTTGTAAACAAAAGAAATAGATGATAATGCAAAGGACAAATAAATGTATGACCAAGACATCTGTAAATGTCCATTTTAAAAACTATTGCCTTTTTCTCCTATATCTAACAGTATCCTAAGTATGGTAGGCAAGATTATCCAATCAAATCAAACGAATGCTTTTTTTTTAATGAATGCCACTAATTTTCTACACATTCTTCAACAATTTTATAGTTCAGTACAAACAAGTTATTATGAACTGCTTTTGCAAAGGCTCTTTGGCTATGGAGAGTAGAAAGGGACATTAGAGGAGGGAAATGGTAGGGTGGCTCTAGAGAGATTTTTCATTAACTTTGTATAAAACTTGCATAATGAGGGGAAGTTTCCTCTCCTTATTTCTGAGATGTTTGTACATTTTATGGTGCCAACAATAAGTTGTAAAACTCCTACAATAGGGTCTCTGGCCTGAATTAAACAAGAAAAATCATAAAAATAATCTTAAATAAGTAGAATGTTTGCTTGCTTTGATTTTTGGGCAAACAATCCAGAATTTTGTGTTCAAAAATGTATCAATGTGCCAATCAAAAAGCTTCTGATTCAAAGGATTTGTTTCAGTTTTGTTTTTTATAATTTGAAAATAATCTGTAATTGGGATATAATTCATGTTTATTAAAAATTGTACCAAAGGCTCAAAATGCTTTAGAAATTAACTGCATAGCAACAAAATTTTGTTGTTAAATGATTTAATGAAAGGTTTTTGACTTTTAAAAAATAATTTTGACATTTTTTGTTAAAGGAAAATATGCTTATTTTCTTTGAGCTTTTAAAATGTTCAAGGTTTCCACTCAGATAATATCATTTGAGCTGTAGCTAAATGGGGTTAAGTAGTTAAATACTATGCCTTGGTATTCATGTGGGTAAGATAGTTAAGATCAAGTGAAAAATATCTATTCTGATCTATATTCTAAAGTTGTCATATACCTAATTGTCAAATAATTTAATACAAATGTTTTTAATTTTTTTAAAAAATTTATTTGGTGTTAATTATTTTTCATTGTAGATATTACAATGAAACTATGAAAAAAGGTAATTTGTTGTTCAGCTATGTTTGCAAGATTATTTTATCCTTCCTATATAGACAGTGTCCCTTGTAGTAGACACCTTGTCCATACTAGGGAGTAAAAGATCAGGATGTTAAGATTTTTAGTGAAACATTTTGGGCAGCACAGCTCCTTATTGGAAGCTTAAATACTGCCTTGCAGCCATTAGAGAAGTATTTCCCAAGGTTTGTCTTTTGGAACAAGTGTTTTCCATCACTCACAATTTGTGGACCATGATGAATCTCCCTGAGCTGTTCTGGCCCTCTTGGGAACCAAGACAACAGCTGGGCCTGTTTAACATTTTTTAAAGCTGCTTGGAAGTTTTAAAATGTGTAGCTTTTAGATCTCTTCTGGAGTAAATGTCTCATCTCTTCCATTGGACCTTCCTGATAACCTTATAATTCTAGCCTTACTGACCCAGTTATGAGCATTTTGTCTTTTCAAAAATGGATGTATTTCATCTTTCTTCATCAAGAGATGCTGACCAGACTCATTTTATAATGAGTTTTAATAAGATACCAAAGGTGCTATAGCTACTAAACCTCAACCACTTTCATCAAGTTGCTGTCTATTGTTTGTCAACATAAAATCAATTTCTGAAAAAATGCATATTCTAAGTTTGGGGAATATTTTGTTAAATAATTCCACTTACTATAACAATAATATTTTCTTTGTGATCTGTGAAAAATAATCTAAGACATCACATAAAACTTGAATAAATATTTTTCCATATGTGCAGTCCAGGAATCTTCCCCATGAGACTTCTTTCCTTACATCAGCTTCGGAGAAACTTAGGGGGAGTTTTTCTGACAGTTACCTATTTTCCATTTTCTGTGCTCTTCACACTCATAGGTGATACAGTATGTGAATGAAGCATGTCTATTTATCAAGAATAATTAATTTAATTTTTGAGCTAAAATTTTTTGATATATTCTTTAAGAAAATCAATTGATGTGAAAGCTTTTGCTGCCTGCTTTACATTCCACAAAATTGTGATAAGCAATGAAAATATTGAGGCTGTTTGCCTTGAGTTTCTGTCTGTGTCTGGAGATTAGTTCATGGGACCTTGCTTGCTGTATAAGAACTCTCCAACTGTTTTATGTTTGGGTTCTGTGTTGTGAAATATAATTTGTCTGGCTAAGGCCAATGGCACAGGCCTCATTTAATGGCCTGAGGGAGGTGGGAGAGTTTTGTCTCTCCATGGGGTCTATGACATTTTTTCAAGGCCGTTTGTATGGTGTGGTTGTCTCTGTTCATTGTTAAAGATTTTCACATTTCAAAGGCTATTTGCCCATCCTGTGTGTGGCTCTGCAGAACGGGGAAGAACTTGATGGCTGCAATAACAGAGTTTACAGGACAGTGGTGAGAGTTAGGTCTCCTTGTGAGCCCTGAGGTCCTCATTTACAATTAGGATCCTACTTGTCCCATATCCTCCAAGAGAGTTCATTGGTTTCTAAGGAAAACCACATTTATTAATGTGCTCCAAAACACATACAGCTATGGGCTATACCACTACTGCCCGGTATTAAGATCTGACCTATTGGATAAGGAGGGAACTTGATGGATATGGTCAAAAACAAGTGACACAACTGAATTAGTTTAAATGTATTTTTGTCTCAGTGGAAGCTCTCTGTTTTTTTGAAGTAGAAAAGTCCCACGAGAAATGATGAATTAATTTTCTTTCTGTGGGTTTTTTTTCCACATATTTAGGCCACTGATCTGAAAAGTCTTTTTAAAATACCTAAATCAGTAAACCTTTTACGTGGAGAGGTTAGTGTACTGCCACTTTTTAAACAGAATTAACTTTTTGTCCTAGTTAATTATTTAGTTTAGTCTGGTTATTTTAATTTAGAATTGTACCTTCACTTAGTCTGAAAATATCAGCTGGATTGTTATATGTGATGCTGGCATGTTCAGAGTAGGATTTTTTCCCCCTCAGTTAAACATGCTGTTAGAAGTCTGTTTTTTTAAAGAGAGTTATATAAATATGGGTAAAAAAGGACCACTTTTTTTCCCCCCAATGGTGTATACACTTAACAGCATGTTTAATTCATCCCCTGAAGAACATGACAGTTCACTTTTAAGATTTATTTTAGCTTTTGCATTGAAGAAACAGGGGTTTGAAATTTTGATAAGTATCTTTGCACAATACGTGCATAGTCTTTTCAGCCTTATGACAGTTGGTGAATGTGCATTAAGAGATCATCTTCCTGTCCCCCACAGGAGATCACCTCCACACAACATATGCAGCATTTATCTGCCAAAATTCAGAAGTCTCTTGAATCAAGCTTTTCAAAAAATTCTTCCATCTGGAGCTCTTAGTGTTTTCCAGAGATTCTAGAAACCTACCAAAAGAAAAATCAGAACGTTTCAGAAGCTACAGTTAAGCTTAAATATTTTTATAGGAAAAGCATCATGAAATAAACAGTACATAATTTTAAGGACATATATGTGTATTTATGTGTTTTAATATACAAAATGCTATTTACATGCAGGTAAAATGCATATATTCCATATACAAACAAAGAGAAATAAACTTTAGCTTTTTAAAATTATTATTATTATTATTATTATTATTTTTCCTTCCAGTAGTAGAGAGGTTAATACACAGGACAAAAATGGCATACACTCCCTGGGAGATTGTGATGTTCTTACTACATCATTAATTTGATACCAATACTGATTGCAAGTTCATAGTATTGGCAAGACAAAAATTTATGCTGCTTTTAGATGAGAGAACTTGAAAAAGAGAAGCAAAAATGTGACAAAAATAAATGGAAATTGCAAAGCCTTTATTCTTCTCACACTCTTCTCTTTGGTTTATATACACAGGCTCTAACTCCCTAGTTGCCTAGACAGGGCAAAGAAGGATAGAAGTGATTTTGTGAATACTAAACAATCTCTTCAATTCAGCTTTTTGGCTGGGAAAATGTTAACCTTTTTCTGCTAGCTTTGCGAAAGTATTCTTTTAGTTATGGTGGTCAGCACAAAGAAAATGATCATTGAAGAACAGGGAAGGGAAAAGGATTAGTACATCTGCTCCCTAGACTTTGGCTATTTATTTGAAGAATGGCAATTGCAGACTATGATAGTGGTCAGCATTCAAGACTGAATGGGTGAAACTTGTTTTAATTGAAATTAGGAGGTAATTTTAGAGTTCCATCATATCAGATGATTTCATTTAGCCAAAGGCTCATATTATAGACTACTTGTTTCCTAACAGATTTTGACAATCTGATTTTATGAAATGGTTGTCTTGGTAACCCATTCACTTTGCTTCCATCTGTGAAAAAGCAAATGAGAATGCAGTTATCTGGCTAGAATTGTTTCTTAAATCTTCCACCACTCTCTTGTTTATATTTTCATGTTAGATAACATACAAACTGGAACTCAAAGTAATACAAATATGTAATACGTAACCCTGAATAATGTTGTCTGTATAGCTCACAGGCAGATAGATATACTATCCTCAATTACTCAGTATATAATTCACAAGGGGGTTAATTATAAGCTCTTCAAGGCAGTGACCTCATTTTTGGAGACATCTGTAAAGTGCCAAGCATAATAATGGTACTATCTGAATAATAACACAAAAGCTTTGCAAAAAAAATTTGTGAAAGTAAGTTCCTGTTTGTTCATTTTATATGTGTGTATATATATGCTTTACTTTATTTGCATACTTACTTAATGATTATTTTTGTCAAAATGCATTTGCATGAAATGATTTATTTATATATGTTTTCAACATATGTAGTATGACTGAGTATCTGTAGTATGACTGAGCATTTGTTTTCCTAAGGTACAATACTTTGGGAGGTTTACATGCATAGGATAATTTGAAGACAAAAAAATGTAAATGACAGAAAGGTTATTGAAAATTATCAGAAAATAATCTGTTCACTGATATAATATGAAATTAAGATGTTTAATATCAGGGTTAGCAGCCTTCTTGGATTCAGCCTAGAAGGAATAGCTCTGACTGCATGTAGCCACACAGGAATTTTGGAATTTGGGAAAGCAAATTTGAAATGCATTGAGAAATTTAGTTAGTATGTGAAAAATGAATAAGAAAATTCTGCCAAAATGGAATGCAGCTGAACAGTCTTAAAAAGCACACCAGTTAAGGCATGACTGATCACATCTCGAAGTGAACAGAAATAAAGAAACAGGAAAAAAGCTGTGTGCCTTCATGATACAGTTAAAGATGTAAGGCTGAGAAAAAAAAATACTCCCAAAAGAGAAGGAAAGCAACAATATAATGTGTCAGCATTAGTTAAACTGGAAAGGAAGAAAATAACATAAGCATAAAAGGAAAATTAATTCATTTTCATGAAAAGGTTAGAGGATTTATGAAAAGCTTGTGGAAGAGTATAACAAGATTAAGAAAAAATAGAACCAATATTAGGAAAGGTAGGCAAAAATAATGAGTTGTTGGTTTGTTGGTTTTTTTTTTAAGAAAAAGAACTGAGTCCCAAATCCTCAGGTTTACATCACTATTTTTTTTTAAGAAATTTTAAACATGAAAGTTAAAAAAAAAAAAAAGAAAAAAAATACTTTCACACATGAGGCAAAAGGTTTGCTTTCTTGGTTTTATTGTGACAGAGAATAGATTTAATTTCTTGCATCTTGTTTCCTGAGATGTTGTTTGGGCAAGTGGCTATAAAAATTTGATGCCGTGCAAGAGTTCAGGATCAGCTTTTCAGAGGTTATGTGTGATACCTTACCTTAACTTCATGTGGTGGGGTTTGTTTGTTTGTTTGTTTGTCTGTTTGTCATGAATGTGAGAAATTGTCCTGATTTCTCTTTAAATGCAAGTCTTCACTTTGCAGTTTTAAATCACTGGAAACCAGTAAAAACTGAAAAGGGGGAGGTGTTTTAGAAATACAGTTTGCCCAAAATCAGTCTTCTTGTTGATGGTTTTATAACTAATTCATAATATGCTTTCTCTCAGTCTGGCATGCAGACTTCCAGAAGACTAAGCAGATGTTCTCTAATAGTTGTAGTCACCCTGTGTGGTTAAACTCCCTGAGTGGTTTCTGGACTCCTTACTGCCTCACTACCTGCATTCTGTTCCCATAATGCTTGGAGTAAAGGAGGTCCCCAATATTTTACTGAATTCCACAGTCTCATATTTTACTCAGGTCACTTTCACTTCTCCCAGTCCCTTCTGAATCAGCTTGTATCTGGCCTGTGCACTCCGGTGAGGTCCCACTTTGTTATCTGCTTGATACAATGTCGGGGATATAGTTAAGGATTCCCAAGCTCTTAGAAATTATAAACTGTGCATGCTCTTTTTTGCAACAAATTCCTTGCTAATATCCATTCTCTGAAATATTTCACTTGAACTAAACTGATTAAAAATGCAGGTACACAAAATTATTTATAACACTTAAATTAGGCAGTAGAGTTCCAAATTATTAGGTAAAGAATGGTAACAAATTATGCTCTTAGATATTAATGTAGCTGTGTTATGATAAAGCTCTTCCTCCTTTTGCTTCATCTTTGTTTCCTTCTTGACCAAATGATAGTGATAACTTCAGCATTTTTTCATGCCTTTTTATTTCATGTTTAGAATTGTGATTGTGAATCTGTTCTTTCAAGTCTTCTCAAGTTTAATCTTTTTTCCGGAAATTCCATCATTTGTTTCATTCAGTGCTACAAAATTGTCATTTAGCATGACAACAGCTTTGAATGACTTTCCCCAGGTTCTTCCTTTGGTGAAAACCACCCACATTTGGTGAAAACCTTTCTGCCAGTAGCATTGTCATAGTAGGGAATTTCAAAGTCCCTCATGCGTATTCCTCTGCGCTGTTTACTGTCCCTGTTTTGGTATGTCCCCACAAAGCACCAGCAATCTTTAGATTGCTGTGGGCACACAAGTCATGTGTGAATGCTGTGCATGGCTGGCTGGGTGCCCAAAATCACTGGTCTGTGGACTTGCTGAATAGGAGAAAATCCTGGTGCCTGAGCACATGGCTGTTGTGTGGTAGGTAAGATTTTGGCTTTAGGCACAGATGGATAATATGAACACATAAATTTTTTATGTTAATATTAATAAAATAATAATTGTAAAATGTGGGACATGTAATACAAGATGACATGTGGCGGATTAAACATATTAATATTCATTTGGAAAGATCATTAGTACTCAGTGCGACATCCTGCTGATGGTCTTTACACCACTGCTTCACGTATATATTATCTCTTTCCTCCCCTTAATGGACTAAATTTTCCAATGTCACAGAACCTTATCTTCCTGGTCAGCTAGTGATATAGAATAGACATGTAGTTTTGGTAACTTCCTTTCTGGTGTGTATTCTAGGTTCTAGAAGAATTTTTGTCATGAGTCTTCGTAAAGCGTATGAATATTTAAGTAGTGGCACTCAGTTGAAAAAAATAATGATAATTGCATCACTTTCACAAGGCTAATTATTGCCCCCCAGATATGTAAAAAATATTCATTTTGTGTGCATGATAGATTGCTAATTGTGCTGAAGTATCAGCAGAAGAAGCTTAGGTAGTAGAAATAAAAGTGTCACAAATCCCTGTTGTTGCTTTCTGGGTTACATAGCAATCAGAGAAATTAGGTCTAAACAAATATTTATCATTGATACTCAGAAAGGAGTCTTTCTTTTTGCCTTACTTTCTTGCTTATCTTGTAACTCTACAAAGATAATGAGATACTTTATGAATATTTGTCCTTTTATTTTTTCTTTTGCTTGTAAATTTGCTTGGAGGTTTATAGAAAACAATTTATGTTTGATTACTGAATGTGGGAGTCAAAGATGCCTTTATATTCCTGGCACACTCTACTGATGTTTTGTGTGTGACATACTGCAGGCCTTAGAGATGAACTGAATTTCCATCTGATTGCAATGATTTGTTATGAAGCAACTTGATAAGTACAGAGGTTTAAGTTAGCTGCATATGGATGCTGCAGGAAACCTGAGGTGGATTTGACCTAGGTGGTGTATACCTAATAACTTAAAATTTTGTTATGCTGAAATGCTTCTGCAGACTGCTAATGGATTGAGGTGATCATCCAGAAAAGGGAAAAAAAAACCCCAAAAACCACCCAAAAGGTAATTTAAATTTCTATAAGCTTTATGGATGGCAGAATGAATTTCCAGTTTATTCTAACCACATGATGCATCACTGTTGGCTCTCTAAATTACATGGCGCTCATCTGTCAAGAACATGGAGTTGCAGCACAGTGTGATTTCTTGTGGATGCATCAACACTCTCCCTTAGCTGGCATACACCTCTCATGCAGAGACACCATCAGGAGAGCCTTAAGGAAAAAATAGTTGCCTTTCTGGAATATCTGACCTTGAAAATATAATTAATCTTTCTTATCTCTATAAGCTATGACAAACCTGATTTAATTGCAGTGAGAGGGTCATTTAAATTATATTAAAAATATAATATAACCTGGATTTCAAACATTGTCATATGCAGTGAAAGTGAAAGCTCCTTTTGGACCTGAAATGAGGTTCTTGTGACTGAAAGTTTATATGGTATTATTCATGATGCGACTTTGGAATTGTGTTTAAAATTTTTGTCTTTCTTTAAGTTATGTATTCGAGCAACACTTGTTTTCCTTTATAATTTTGGATGTAATATTTGTTATGTTGTTCAAGGAACACTTTATTTTGAGGGAACACAAGGCCCAGTTATGCAAACATCTACAAGTGGGCAAATAGTCTTTTGCACATGGGATTGAGCAGCAACCATCACAGCACCTGATGGGTTTGTGGCCACACCTCTCTATTAAATTTGCAACTGTTTGAGTGGAGTGAAGGCATGGAAACTGACCTTAATAAAAGGGGAAATGAACATACTGCTATCTACCAGGCCTCTTAGCTGGCTTGCCTCTTGTCCCCAGGCTCATCTAGTTAAAATATTCCCTAAGGGAAAAAGTATGAGTTTCTCTGTTACTTCTATTTGGAGAGTTTTTGGAGTGTCTGCAGAGATGCAGCAGCAAGAGAAAGTGGTGATCTGCGATGCAGATGTCACTGTCTGAAGACTATGCAGAAACATGAGTCATTTAGGCAGAGATTTTTTGAATTCACATAATTGACAGCTTTGGAAGCAATGACTTGATTGTTGTAGCAGAAAGTGGACAGCCCTACTCTCCAAGTAGCCAGAAACATTGGAAATAAAAATATCTTTTTAAACCATGATCACAGGAAGCCTGTGCCAGTTCTTTCCAGAATGCTCTCAATATATTCTGGCAATACACTGCAGATTCCTACGCACTTCTAAGATCCTACAGCTGTGAAAATCTGCAAATGAGGAGCAGGAGGGCAGAGCAACAAACATTGTACTTGAGCAGAATCCTGATAAGGCTCAGAACTGAATTTTTCCCCTAAGTTTTGTTTTTGCTGCCTTGTTTCATGTTGAAATATGTACATAAAGGAAAAAAACTGGTAAGTAGAAAATGGTTACTGTAGTATTTGACTAAAATACAATATATACTTCAGTAGAATTCTCTGGTTTGTGAGACAGAAAAATCTAATGTTTCTTTTCTCCATCATTTAAAAATTCTGGTTATGTCTATTTGTATTTCACATTGGAGTATATGCTTTGTGTGGTAGAAATTATTTGTATTAAAAAAAAAACAACATGAATTTTACTTGAAAGTGACATACAGATATGGTACTGATACTGTAATTATAACATATATGTGATGCCCAAGTTTTTAGGTACTTGTACAAGTAAGATGCTAGAAATAACCCATAGTTATTTGTTGATTTGTTTAAGAACTAACCAGACCAGAGCTTTTCCCTTATTTGTTTATCTCACTCACATTGCCCCATTCATCTCTGTCTCCTCAACAGAGATCCCTAACAGGGATGTGCTCAGTAAATCACCCTTCCCTTGCAGAGAGATTGCTGCTATTCCAGGTGGGGTGGGCAGAATGTTGTGCTGGTTTCTGTGCTGCTTGTTCTTACTCCTCTTGGGCATTGTTAGCTAAAGACCTTGGGTGACCATCTCCATCCAGCTGCCTGATCTCCTGGATCTTCTCTCACTTCAGGGATCTTTCCTCCAGCCAAGATCTGATTTGTGTTTTTGTCTTATGGTTCTAAAAGTTGAAATATTTGGCACATACTACTTTTGTACCAGAGGGTAGAAAGATTTGTGATCAGACTGTACTTGTGGCTGGCAAGTAGCAAACCTTTACTTGAAAGTTCAAACCCTGAGTTTTTGACATTCAGTCCTTCTATACACGTGCACCCAATTATCTGCCACTTGTTAGTGTTCTCAGTTTAAGATGGAAGATTTTTTTTTTTTAATGATAGGTTCTGATACACCTAAACTATCTGCAGCTGGATATCCTGCAGACTGACCCAGTCCCATGCTCTTTGCTGCAACTCTGTCCTTCCCTAGAACTGGGTGCTGAGTGGGGTCAGTAGAAGGGACAAGATTTTTCAAAGTTCCTTTGAGCTTCACCTGAAAGGTGTAGTAGTGTTTCAAAGGTAGGTGATGATATCAGATTTTCAATAACTGCATATGAAAGACTAAGAACATATTTTCCTTCATTATTGGACTATACAAAAATTAATGGTCATCAATACTCCTAGTGATAACATGTTGTGTAACTGTCTTACCTTGAAGCTCTGAAGCACATCAGGGAAGAAATACAAACATTCACACACCTCTGGCCTGGAATGTACAGTGAAGATAGGTCACATTATTATCAAAGTATAATTTAATTTTTTTTTCTCTTTTGCCTTGTTACGCCAGAGTTGATGAAGAAAGAAAAATTTTACATATTGTGTGAGGATAATAAAAATGCCTAAACTTATTTTTTCTAGTTTCTTACCGATACAAAAAAAGGGCTTGTAATTAAAATGTTGGGATTTCTCTTTTTATATTACATGATAAATAGAGAATTTAATGGAACACTGGTTCCATTAATGGTTTAAAACCATTAAACCATTTTAAAGGCTTTCATTGACTTAGATTTAGAAATCTTCATTTATCACAGACACAGTCTTTATATGGTACAGCCATCCTTTGTTAGTTTTATAACTGCACATGCTTTTATGTTTTATAATGTGCATTTATAAAGTGCCTTTATGGATATTTTAGTGGATTTGAAAGATCTCTGATGTCCAAAGATATACAGAAGAGCCCACTGACATCAAGTAAGTGTGTAAGTTCTTTGCCAGTATTTTTGGCAGTCGCTATTCATTGGAAATCTCCTATTTATTCATAAGTGGTTTTTTTTTAACCACTGTACTACCACACATCCTGAATTATAAATTTCAATAAAGGAAATGAAGGAATGTCTTATAGGAAAAGCTCATACAAGTGGTGTGTGTTAAAGACAATTTGTATTCTGGCCATATCCCTAGGGACGGCTGAAGTGAACCCAGTCAAATGATTTCAGGCATAAAGCTGTGCCAGTTGCAGCTTGTATGTGGATTTAGTCATTGAGGAATTGTAGATAAATGGTAGTAACTACTGCTTCTGAATTTTTATATATCAAGCATTGGAGGATGATCTATTTGAATAAATAAGCATTTTAAAAATGAGTAAAAGTTTAATTATTTTAACGATGATCCAGGATTAGTCCAAGTTATGCCTAGGCTGATGTTCACTGACTGAAAGACTGATGTTTAACTTACATTGTGTTCCAGCTTTACTGCTGTGGATAAAAATCTTAAATATTTTTGCATGGAATTTCTATTTAATAAATTAATTGATAAATCAGTATAGTACAGAGATATGCTTCTGATGTTTCTTTGTCTTCATTAATGCTAGATATAAAACAGATTCTATGTTTTCGTGGTTTATATCATAACTTGCCATTTGGTAATTGAAGTTAAATGAATATGAGTAATTTTGATGAGCATTATGATGGTTCATGATGTCTTATGATGTGTTTATGTGGTATAATAAAGCAACTGCCGTTACTAGACAAGTTCCTGAATGCAAAATAAACCCCAAGATAAATCCCCAAGTTTTCTGATTACAATTTTGTTCTTCCTCATTACCACTAAGTCACAGAATCCCAGGATCACAGAAACATCAAGTTTGACAGAGACCTTAATCTAGTCAATCAATCTAGTGCCACAATAACATCCCCATAACCATATCCCCAAATGCAATTTGTATTGGTCCCTAGTGAAGCCAAACACTTGTAAACTCTGGTAGGTTTATTTTAGCATGAGGGAATTTGGTTTTTTTTTTGAATTACAGATTTTGTTGCATGGTATGCAACATGTCAGAAAGACACAAGTGGGCAACAAGCATACTCAGGGAAACTTGTCACGTTGGTAGTGTCTGGGATTGTTACCTGATATTCTCTGAAGCTTTTTAAAGCTCTATTTCCATTAAAAAAAGACTTGTTGCACAATACCATGATGACAATATATGAAAATTTGATGTGAATCAAGCTAAAGCGGCTAGCATCAGGCAGCAAAATGTTGTTTTCATTTGACTCTATTCTCTGTCCCTCAGTGTTTGGAGAGAGTTTAATTCTACTTTTACCTTGAGGGTTCTTTTCAGCCTGAAAATTCCTGGAAGAAAATGGCTTTGCATTGTAAGTGTTAAATCTGGGGTTCTTTCCCATAGTTATGGTTTTAAATTAATGGAAGGGACATTTTGGCATTCATCAGGTCTTTAATGGGTATAAAAACATTCAAGCCAAATTGGCTGTTTCAACTCCTATCTGTATGATGTGAGTTTATGAAGAAATGAATGTGGCAATAAATGAAGGAGTTTGACATCAACTGGATGGATTTTGGAGTAAAAATGGTTTCAAAATCTTCAGACTAAAATGGTCCAAAAGATTATGGTGTTGCTACAGCTGAAGAAACATGTAGAGGTTTTTTTGACTGTTCAGGAGCTATTTTCTCAAGTCCTGCTGCTTATTTGCTGCAGAGCAGGTAGTATTGTGGTTTATGATATTTTACAGAGTGAAGCCTCAAGTCTTCAGCCTCAAGAAATTTACATAGGATAACTTTCTTCTGTCATGTATTCTTCCTGCTACAGAAGGATTTTTAATACCCTGAAGTGCAAATCACCCTATACAAATCCGTACTGTTTATGTTCTGTTGTGGTTTCTGGCAGTTCTGAACATCCTAGAGAGTTCAGTAGATTCCTCACTTGTGTGTATTACCAACTCCCAAGACCCAGCCCATGCTTTTCCTTTCTCTTGAAGGATTCTGTTTCTTCATCTTCCTTTACATTAATAGATGCTAAGGCTTTCTCTTCGTTCAGCATTTTTCAACACAATTTGGCCTTATTCTGCCAGTAGATTTCCCAGTAACAATTTGAGTTCAGCTGAAAAGGATTGTCCTTTGTATTGAAGTCTTTTTCTAGGTTGCAGCTATAGAAAGAGCTTAATAAGGCAGTTCTTCCATGAGAACATTACCTTGAACTGTGCAAGGGAAATTGTCTGCACTCAATGACATTCTGAAAACTCGTCAGGGATTGATTGTTGGTTCCAGATCTCACCTTGCATTTCATGTGATTTTTTTTTAACAAATAAAGCAACTGCTGAAGTTTCAGTAGTCATCTCCAGCATACAGTAAAGGCTATACCACCTTTGATATCCCCCATTAGAATATGCCTACCTTGGGACTCTAAAGTAATGACAATTTTTTAAATTTTTTTTTTTACACAATGTCTACACATTTAGAAGGTCATTATGAGGACCTCTCTCAGTTCTAATAGGCCAAAATCTTAATAATATTTAGAGAGTAGAATAAACCCTTGTTTTTTATCTGTGTCACCTCAATACAATAGATTAATACTTGTATTAATGCCTACAGAAATGAGCAATATACCAGTTGGAAGCAATGTTGGATGCTTTCTTGTCTCTTTCAGTTTATACTTCTCCCCTTCTCTTGGGTTGATGCAGTAAGAGAGATTTGATACATCAACAAACAGGTGTCAGGAAGTTATTTATGACACCGGCTATGGGAAAGCAAAGAGCTTTCCATTCTCTGATTCTTTTCAATATAATTTCAAGGTTTTCATATATTTTGCACCAGCCATGTGAATGAACATTTTGGCACCCCAAATACCATTCTGCAGTAATTTTAGGAAAAATTTTGAGAAAAATATTTTTTGTTTTGTTTTTTTGTAGCAATGCCTTATGAGTAAAGAATAACAGAAAAACAATGATCTTTCAAATGATATCTTAATTCTTGCTTAAACAAAAAGAAATTTTATTCTTGCAGAACATTCTTCACCATTTTAAAACCTAGGAAGATGTGTTGCTGTTATGTTCAACTGTGTTATGGAATTAGTTGTTCAACAGCTCTGGCTGTGTAACTATAAGTGTCCATGTACATATAAAATTGTTATTATGAAAATTTTTTTCTCAAATTTCAAGGACTATGTTTTTGACTCAGGTGGTTACCCTAAATATTATGTTTTGTTGTTGATTTGTAAGATCTTGGACATTCATTTTTTTCCACCCCAGTAAAGTCCTCAATTAGTGGGTGTAGAAATACTGGGAACTAAAAATATTTGCCTACTTAATAAACCTGTAAACTTGTTTAGTGACTCATTTATGCATGGAAAATGGTTAGTGATGAAGTGATGTCACATGATATGCAAGAACAAGTTATGTGTTTCCTCCCTAGCTTTTCTTTTGTCTTCCTTGTGTGTTTTTCACAGTACATCTGTTTCATATTTCAATTTCTTACTACATAGTATGTCAAATATGTCCTACATTTTATATAACTCATGAAATTACATAAATATCATTATATTTCACTAATTTTCATATTCAGAAACAAATGAGGAATCATAATAAATAATATAATGCGTTATTTATAGTATGGTGGTTTACTTGTATTATACTTGGGGATGAAAGCAATACTTGGGTCTTCAGCTCTCTTGAATTTTTTTTTACCTTGAAGATCTCTTTGCCACAACTATGCCTTGTTAATTCATAGAACCTTTGAAGATTTTTTCTCTGTTCTTTCATTGTCTTGAATTGGAAATAAGAAGAGAGGACTTGCCTTTGTTAGCTGCTATGTGAGTAGATGCAAATTAAATGGAAGTGTGTGGAATATCCCTTGGCAAGGGATTTCCTGATCAGCATGCCAGAAAGCTGATATAAGGACATTGGGTATGGTTGATTTCTCTGTGATGGTAGGAAATGTCCTAGATAGCTTTTGGAGGCCTCTTCTTTCTCATTTTATTTCATAAGAGAGGAATTAAAATCTGCGCATCTGAAATAACGTATGCTGTTTTTTGTAGAGAAGTTCCAGACAAATCTACTGTTCCATTCTGGGTTAAAGCCAACAAACAAAAGAATAAAGGGGGAGAAGGCAGAATTCATCATATGTTACTCCTTCTATACTTACCTCATGTCATCTAGCAGAACACTAAAACTCAGTGTCATCAGAGAGCTAGGACTGGAAATAATCCATATACTGTGTCAGCTTGGTAGGTCATTATGGCTTTCTTTTTTTTTTACATTCATGAAAAGAAGGAAAATGTTAGCACAAGATGTGCTTGTCACAGTTTTGAAGTTCTAGGAGCTACAGCTGTGTAGGCCATGTTATGACCAATAGAACTGCTTTGAGCAGTAAGCTGTTAAATCCTTTGGGAGAAGCAGAAAATTAAAGGAAAAAAGTATTCAAATCTTCTGTTTTGTAAAATGGTACTGTAAAGCCTAAAATGAAATCAGCTTTACACGGGACAAGGTTGCTGCAACTAGAAATCCATGAGTTGAAATTTGAGCTAATTGCTCAGTTGTAAACACTGAAATGTCTTTAGGCCATTATCTTTAAAATCGACATCTGCCCTACTGATCTCACATGGTTACTGAGAAATTTAGTGTTCTACTTCTGTAGTAAAGGACATGTGTAGTTAATTGCCCAAAAGCAAATAGGAGGTTAACCAGACTGGAGGAGGCCTTTACTTAAGATCAATAAACCCTCTGGCATTTCCTTGCCAAATTTGTCAAGAATATAAATAAATCTCTCTCAAAACCTTTGCTGTTTTTTAAAAGCATCAGATCTTCTGAAGTCAGAGCAGAATATTCTGTAAAACATCCCAGTTGTCCCTGAGAGCTTTCTCCTTGGCTGGGGAGTAAGTCCCACTTTTAGCTTTACCTCAGGGCTTTGATATTTGACATTTAAATAAGGCAAAAAAAAAAAAATCAGTTGTCAATAAGGCAAAAAAAAAAATTCAGTTGTCAACAAGGCAAACAAGTCTTATCAAGAACAACAATTCTTGTTAACCTCTTTATTTGTAGGAGAAGAAAACACCTTAAAGTTATGAAAGTAAACACTCATCCATATTCCTTTCTTAATTATTTGTACTAGATTTTGTGTTCTCTTTAAAAGTCTTGTTCCAGATTTATGTGCCACTGTTACATCTTCCACTCAACTGAACCACGCAATGATCTGAGTTTGCAGTCATTAAGAAGCACAGTTATTTTGTTGAATAAATCAACAAAAACTGTGAAATACTCAAATCAATAAACAAAGAGAAAATGTGATGGGATTTTGCTAAAACTTTAGTATCTGGCCATAGTTGAAGACAAAATATTAGTCAGCTAAGCAAGCTCATGCTTTAGTCTTGAATATGCCAAGTGCTGTCATGAAGAGAGAAGACAATCCTTAACAGTCTTCCATGTTCAACTAAGGAAGAACAAAATTTGATACTATCTTTAGGAGAAAGCTACCGTTTTATTTAATCCTTTCCTTTATAAACAGAAAAGAACAATGCCCATATTTTTGATGTGTTCAAAACAAAATTTAAGTCTCTGTCTCATTTATAGATGTCAAGTAGGTCCCAGAAGTTTACATTCTTTGCATACTTTCAAGACAGTTGCATTTCTAAAAGATGCTGATAGAGAAGACTCAGTATTTAAACGAGTACTAAGCCTTTTCTGTATTTAAACATTTTGAGACAGGAAATATGATTGTAGCCTACTGTTTCTGAATTCCATCTCTATTTCTTTCTGATACTGTAGTTCACTTTTCTTCTTTCACTATTTTCTTTTCCTGTATGTCTTATTATCAGAGCACATACAAAAAAATAGTCAGAACTTCTTTGCATACATATTTCAATATTTTTAACTTGACTAAAAAATACAGGAGCTTAAGGGAGATTTTGTACCAGATTTATGCCATCAAATTCAGTTTGTTACAAAGTATGTTGAGCAATTTTTTGTCCCTGAGGAGAATAATGAACTTATGACTCAATTCTGACTGAATCATTGCTCGGTGTATCAACAGTATATTTCTAGCTATTTAGAAGTAGTGAGAAAAAAGGAATTGAAATATTTTAATTTGTGAAATTTTTCCAAATGCATTTTTTAATGAACATTGGGGTTTTTTCCCACTTTGGTTGGGGTCTTTGTCTTCTTAAGGCAAATTATTGACAGCAGTTTTAACCTGTGCTTCACTAGGAACAAATGCCTTGGCAGCTGGCCATTGTAACAGATTTTCTGGGTGACATGCATATTCTATACTGATCTTGCCAAAGCCTGGTGTTTCAGATAGCTTCCTTTTCAAGAGCAGGTGTTCATTTATTCCACATCATTCTGCAACCTCGGCAGATAAGATAAAATTCAGAGCTAGCTCAAAAGAGCTCATTGATCCGGCTCCATAGAAATAAATCTTAACAATTGGAGCTTGAAGTAGAAAAGCCAGAAAGAGGCAGAGTGTGAAGTGGTGAAGTAGCTGGTGGGGTTTAGGAAAAAAAATGGTGAGTTATAGCTTGACATATGACCATATTAATTTGTCTGGATTCTGCACATTTCAATGGAATATGCCAATGGTATTTCTGGACAGGAATCTTACAGTAATAAGAAAAATCTTTTTGCATAAATAATTGTATCTGACCACAATACTTTTTTTTCTTTGTTAAAGTAAATCTCATTACCTCTCATTTTCTTTTACTTTTAATATCTTGACTTTTTCAATGTTGTTTTAATTACACATAATGTAAACCATCAAAATCTGTTATTAGTGCAAAACTTATGCATGGGATCTGATAGCAAAACTGTGCTTGAGAACTGAAGTGTGCTAAAATCCCCAAACTAACAGGGAAAATATTTTCAGCCTGTGCATTTCCATGGATATTATACACTTGAGGGAAGTAAATATTTGATGACTTTCATACTGTAGTAAACTCTATTTTCCATTTACTTTCATTGCCACAACTTCTGTTCCCTTGCTTAGAAAATAGTAAATGCATTTTGTGTTTAAATTATTCCTTCACCCTTGCATAGACAATCTCAATTAAACTAGCTACAGAAAACATTTGTCTTATGCATTACTTTATTTATCCCATGTCAGTGTAAATGTTTGAAAACTGTTTATCATACTTACGTCAGAAAAGTGAACAACTGTAACTTATTAAGCCTGCTGAGAGAAAATAAGCTTACTATAAAAAGTTGAGTATGTATAGAAAATAAAATTCAGTTAGAGCCACCTGGCTGACCCACTCTGTGGACTGAAGACTTTCTGTGATGATCCAGAATCTTATCACAATGATATAGGAACAAGCTATGTGTGTCCATAGTTCCTATTGTAAAATGATAGTGTATTTAAAAAGAGAAAGAAACAAGAAGCTAAAATATGACTGCAGCTCTTGGGGACATTTCTGATATTGCTTCATGCATAAAAAACTGCTTAGGTGTTCTTATCAGTACACACTGGAGAAGATGCAGGCCAACAACCAAGCGGGTTTCTCAGGTGGGTTATGGAGATTGTGTTGCTCTGTGATGGCACAACTGCTCTGATGGAGATCCCTGAGCTTACTGCAGTGCATGTCTGTATGATTAAGAATTACAGATATTTATTGTCTCAAAATAAAAGTTAAGTTCATCAAATCATGAAAAATTAGCTGTAGTTTTGTGAGTAGTAAATACTGACTCTGAAATAGATTTACATCTCTTCTCTGAATGTAACTTTACATGTGTGTTTTAATAAAGAACAACATGATGACCTATTGAGCCTGTGTTTTTCTTTTAGGATGTTGTTTAAGGTAATCTTATCTGAAAGTGTGTTCCTACAGTTATATAAAGTTGTAGAGTTTCAGAATAAAACTATTCCTGGAGACTTAAAAACTAGTCTTCTAAATTATGTAGCTTCTAGAAACTTTTGGTACTGTACATCCCCATCTTACCTGGAGTTGTCACACGAACGCCTACAGCTAAAACACAGCATAGTGAAAGACAAGACTATAGATTTGGAAATGAAAACTGCACAATAGAAGTAGGTCCTAACATTTTAATTGATTTTGACAAGCAATAAGTTCATATTTTGTTGCCAATGTCACTGTAAGTTTGTTTCTCATTTGCTGAGACAAAGATGTTTATGGTTTTTGCAAGAAGATTCTTAAAATTCTTTTATTTTTTCTGTGTAAGAGAACTCACAGCATATTAACTTTTCCTGATTGATTAATATTTGGAACTTTTGAAAGATATTTCTCTTTTGAAAGAATTTATTTTGAAATTTTATTTTAAATAGCAGTATTATTAATGGTTCTGCAATTTCAACAATGTTCTACTCTAACTTGTTTCCTACCACTGGTTAGCTTTCTCTTTTTTCAGTTGTTACCATTATTTTTGATCCTATTTTCTCAAACTTTTGCATTTGTATTTGTCTTGTCTTTGTAACGCTAGTGCACTGATGACTGCAGAAATACTCTTCTCATGAGGACCTGTAATGTGCTGCTGCTGACTTTTAAAATGTCCAGGCTTTCTTGGAGAGTAGTCAACTCTCCTTATCCCTCAGGAAAGACATTCCTAGAGATCTTGAGAACAGAAACCAGAAATGTCTAGTGATCAATTTTGTGTGTGTATGTGACCAGGAAAATAAAACTATGGTGTATGTTTCCAATGAGAAATTATAATCACTTTTTGTCTTTGCAAAAAGGTACATTTCTAATGAGTAGTTATAATCCTCTTCTTTTCTAGAAAGTGTGTGAGTAGATGTTTTGTCAGAAAAATTTAACTGGAACATATTCAGTGGTTCTTGAAGCCCATCTTGCTTTGGACACCAATATAATGGCCAGGAATAGCCTTTTAGGCTGGGGAACTGTATGTGTGACAGTGTACCTTAACTCTGCATGAGAAATAATTGCTGCACCAGACTCCCAGGCATTGTACTGCCTGTTTACTCTGATAAAAACTGCACATGGAGCAGAACGTGAACAAACATTTTGGTGATACTTAACCATCCTAACTTTAGGTGTGTGGGAGTGGGCATCATCTAGAAAATGAACTGTCTTCTTTTTTTAGTGCAATTTTGGAGCCCATTCAGCCAGCATATCTCTATATCTCTTCAAAAGCATGTTGGTAGGAGTCTTTCAAGCTGTAGTAAGGTTTAAAATAAAAAAGGCCAAAGCAAAAAAAAAAAAAAACCCTACAAAAAACCTTTCATCATCAGAGCTGCAAATTGTTCCATGCTGAAACACCATCTGCTCTCCAACAGAAAGGATTTTTACTAGAATGCAGTATGTTTGGATGAAGATACACCCTGGTGCATGTTTTTCAGTTTTTCTTCATTGTATTTGCCCCACCATATTAGAAACTTTCTGAAGTCTTTGGCTTCTTTATTAAATATTAGTTGAGTGAATCTGAAATATATACTTTCTGTCTGAAGGCATGCCCAAGTTTTAGAAGGATTCTTAGGTTCTTTATCATCATCATCATCATCTAAAGCATTGTAATGATCTTTTCATGTCTCTTTAGAGTGATTTTCCTCAGAATTTGAGGAAAACAGAAGGAAGTCTTTTAAGATAAAACTATTTGAGAAAACAGAAGGAAGTCTTTTAAGGTCATTTAGATGAGCTCACATAAACATATTGCCATTTGTGCTTTGTGTAAATGAACAGTTTTCTGTCATTAAAGGACATATACTTGAAGATTCATTAGGAGGTTTTTACTGACTTTACTGGAATTTATTGGCAAAATGTAGTGCCAAACTTCATGTATTTGTGCTATCTTAACCTATAGAAAAATTGATTTTATGTGAAGGTCCGATGCAAAGAAATTATGCTGGTTTGGCCCTGTTTTGCTGTCCCTTTCTTGTCAGAATTTTAGGTATATGAAAGTTAGATTTATTTGAAAATGTGAATAACCTGTCCTTTACTTTATAACAATTTCTTCTAATGTTTGGAAGAAAGCATGGCTTCTGTACTGGCAGCAAATACAAGTTTCTGGTTGTTGTTTGGCAATTTATGGAAAATGCAGGTTTTTTCTTTGCTTTTCTCTCCAAAAAGAACTGCCCTTTAATGGAAATTCACTTAAATAACACTGTACCGTTGCTCATATCATTCAAATTCCTTTGTACTATATTTATGTCATTCTTTCATGGCTCAGAGCCCAAGCAAACATAAAAACATATCCAGTTGTGAGTTTGCTGATTCTAAAGATGGGTTTCTGGAGGCCACTGTATGTGATTGCAGATAATGTTTACTGTAGTTTATCCAGAAGGCCACTGGTTTATAAAGCATATAAAGTGAATTTATTGTGTTGTAGAAAAACTATTTGTACTCTCAGATATTACTGGCAGACAATAGAAAAGTAAAAGGTAGTGTCCATTTAATCTGCATTACTTTGTATCCTCTACTTCCTGGTCTCTGGGTTTACTCAAGGACTCCTTCATTTTCTGATTTCAGTACTGGAATTCTATTCAAAGGTCTATGTAAATAGTGTGAGAATTTGACTTCATTCAGGCTCTTCAATAGTCTGTAAAACTGAGTCCACTGGGAGTCACCTGAATTTTCAATTTACCAAGTCTGATGAATAAATTTTGGTAGTATTTCCCATACAGAAATGCAAGTAATTTAATTTTCCAATTATCTGTATTGGCTATGTACACCCTCTTTAGTGTGTGATGTTGAATAAGAATAAGGAAAGGCCCATGAGAAATTATGTGACTGCAAAAGGAAGATGTTGCCTCTGCTGTGTACAGTGGCTGCATGTGCTATATGGAAGCTACTCAGTATTGTCTGGAGTCTGTGAGGTGTTATATGTAAGGTAATTTTGTAGCATTGCTGGAACTCTAAATATTTGCCCTTTAGTATACTCAGTAAATGCACATCTACCTCCCTGACTATGTGTCCTGCATCCACAGTGAGATTTCCCCAGCAAGACCTGTCTAGCTGTTCAAAACACTACTGTACTCACAGCCCTCAGTGAGTTTTGTTAGCTACACAAGGGAATACTTTACTGCAAATTGATTTTTTCCCATCATCTCTTTGGATGATTTCTACTAGGCCAGGAAGCAGATGAAATCCCTGGAGGCAGCTGAATTCTTTTTCCCTGTGCTGGTGTCTGTAACCCAGCCTAGTTACTATTAACCCATGGTTGAAAGATGATTGGCAAAATCCATGAACACACCAACATGCTCCTTGCATTGAAATGGAAAAGAATGTCAGATTCTATTTTTTATAAGAATGCAGTAGATTGACTAACAGTGATCTGAGTATAATTTTGGAAATTTCCTTTGCTATTTATCTGCAGCATGTGGAATTAGAGTCAATTATAGTTGTTACAACAGCAGTTAGAATGCTTTTCATAGTGCTCCCTAATGATGTTTGCCTGTGGCATGGAGTTCTGAAATCTTCACGTGGGGAGATAATCATTGATTTTGGAGAGAACTTTCTTGCATTCTTCTGCACTCAGGCACTCTTAGATTTGGCTGTGTGTAAGGAAAAATAATAAAAAATTTGTCTTCAGTAAACTAAGGAAACAAATGCTATCAATCCATATCAACAATGTTGCAATGTTAACAGCAAGGAATGTATAATTAAAATATTTTTATAACATTATATGCAGGAGTTGTTTGCAGTTTGCTCATGCTTTTATGTCTTAGCAAACAGAGAATATTGTAACTTCCCCTTAGATAATATCCTGTTTATAAAATGGAAATTCTCAAATCAATATTGTTTCAATAAATTAAATAGTAAACCAGTGTCCTGGTTTCTGCTGTCATTTATGGTATCTGGTTGCAAACTCTCATTAAAATGTAACTGCCAATAACTTGCATATTTCTCTAATGCATAATCAGTTAATCTTCAGCTTGTTGGTAGGCTCTTCCTGTTGTTCATATCTAATCAGAATAGGTGGAATTCACTTAAAATTCAGTATTTTAGTCTATTTCATTTCACATACATTGAGGATTTGGTCTGCAAAACAGCTCTCTTCCAAATCCTTGAGTATCTCCCTATATGATGTTTAGTGCTCGCAGTTTCATTTCACGTGTTGCATGTTCAGAAAAGACATAGTTCACATACTTGGCAAGTGAATCAGAATAAGCTTGGCTAGAACTCAAATAATATATGTAATTACAAATGAAAAGTTCAGAACTCTTCAAATACCTCCAGGTAGGACAGGTAATGCAAGAGGCAAAGTAGAAAGGTTTTCTAACCTTTGTTTAGAATTCATTGGCGAAAACCAAAAATGGATAATTATATAATCAACCAAAGCCTGCCCTTGTCTTGTTTCCTCAAAGTCTAAAAATGTAAGTAGCATCACTTGTGTACTTTGTATACTACTTTTCTATTCTGAAATAGCTAATGTTGGGAAATCTCAGTTTCTTTTATTAGTTGTTAATTCAGGAAAATTATTTGGCTTTATAAAAAACTGTGTATGTTAATTTTGTCCTTATTAAAATCTTGAATATAAAAACAGATAAAGAAACAAAGCTTAAATTTACAAATCCATTTGAAAATGCTAAATAATTTATAAACAAATAAAGCCCCCAAAATTTAAAAAATCTGTGGAAATCATTATTTCCCTTCCAAGAGGTTGGTTCAAAGAAACATTTTCTGGAATGCTTAGAGCAAGTTGGTGAAAGCATTGCTCAAAGTACCTGTTAAGGCAGTAAAAACTTGCCTGGTTGTATAGCTCTGTGCAGCTCCTTCACTACCACAAAAAGAAGTGTAGTGGCAGTCAAAAGAAATTAATTATCTGCATGCATGGATGGATGGTATTAGATTAGACAGATGGTGTTTGTATGGATGATATTAGATGACAAAGAATCTGACTCTTCCATTTTGAAAGTTTTGTCTTTATTCCCATGGTGAGTACTGTGACAGTGGCCTGTTATCACACTGCAGCAGCTGTTGAATACAACACAGCTTTGTTCTCGTGTGTGAGTGATGAGTTTCCCATGCAAATGTAGGTGAAGGTGTGTGCCTGGAATAATGGCATTGTAAAGCTTACTAGAAATCCCAGACAATGGCCTAGACATAATTGCCATGGACATAAAAATTGTAGAAAATAGTAGAAAAGACATATTCTCGAATTGTTTTTAAAAAAAAATCCTAGGGTTTAATCTAAATTAAGTTGTATAAATATTTATACATAAGTGTGGTATGGACACACATAGATCCATATCTTTTACATTAGCAAAGTATTTTTCTTCAAACGTGTTTCATTTATTTTTTTGTCTCAAACCTTTCTGTCTGTTGACCTTTTCACTTCTCTACTTTTTTTATTTCCCAGGAGTAAATATATTGCTCTTAGCATAGTGTTACAATGAAGAGACTGTATAGGAGTTCAATATGACTTCCTGAGACTGTGACCTTTTTTAATGCTAAATGGCTTACTTCTGGAGATAGATGTGCTAACCTAATTAAATTAGTGAAGAAAGGCTGCAATGGATTAATTTTGACAATTCCAAGTTAAAAAAAAATAATGTTTTACAAGAATTGTGACTTTGCATTTGGTGTAAAAATGTATGTTTTCATTTCTTCTAAAAAAAGGGTTTTTACTAGACATAATTTAAATTGCTTTATCAAACAGGTGTTTATGTTACTTTGTTCATGTTTATTCAATGAGTAAGTAGACTTTTAAATTGAAGATAATAAAAGGAAAACAAATTTAATATTCACCAAACATAACCACAGTCAACACAGGATTTATAGCACTAATTTTAGGTAAAAATCACTTCTGTAAAAGAGACAAATGTCTTTTATTTGTATAGTAATAACAACTATGTGTTCCAAAAACATCTGTTGTTTCCTTTCTATAGTGATCTTGCTTTAAATCACCCGCAAATTTCATAAGAGATTTTGTATATTACATATATTACATTATAATTCATAAGTTATATATATTACATCTATTATATTAAAAAGCTTTTAAGCTCAAACCTTTTGAGAGTATGAGAAAAATCATTTGCATCTCAAAGACAAACACACTACCTGAAAATTTTCTGTTTAACCATAATAAAATAACTACACATCTCTTAAATAAGGAAAATCCAATACAAAACTTACATACTACAAATATTATTTGAAAGACTTTGTTTTCACTGCCAAAGTCCTGACACTTTTGTGAAATATTATTTTCAACTTGTTTTATTATTATCCATGGTTTCTATCCAAATATGATATAGTGTCTTCTTGATTTTTGCTTCAAATTTTGTTTGATTTCCCTCTCTGGAACTGCTTCAGTGAAATAATTTAGTGGAAGGTAGATATTTCTGGCTGTGAAATGTGAGATTAACAAGCATCCCATCAGAGTGGTGTAGCTGTGAAGAACTGCAGAGATCTCCAGCTGTAAAGCAGGCCAGAAGAAAATGGCTGCTGGACAATGCTTTCTTATCTCAGGATTGGCCTGGTTTTTCTGTTTCACGTAAAATCTTTCCTTACCTTAGTATTTGAAATTTAGGAAGAACAAAATCTGTAGTAATAAAACATTCTAAAGCCAACATAAACTGCGCTCAATGACTGCAGGCATTTCCCATTTTAAAGTTAAGTAAAGGCATAGGAAGGTTCAGCTGGTATATTGATATCAGGTGATATTTATATCTAGAGGAAGAGGTGAAACTGTCTCTCTTCAAGCTGTCAGTTTACTGCTGAATTTTATGCAGTTTTGTAGTTTTACATTTTGTGCAAATCACATGTAGATAGGTTTCATTCTGCATTACTTGAAATGTATTTTTTTCTAAAGAAATTTTTTAAAAAGTGTAAGTTACAGTCTTAATGCAATTTCATGTAAGGATGAGGTTGGTCCCACTTGGTCTCATAATCAATGATTAAAAAAATGGTTAGTAGATGTCTGCCACTATTAGGATAAAAATGTTATATGGCAATTCTACTTTTATTTTTTAGCATGCTTCCCCCTTTTTTTGCCTTTGGTATCTCACAGATTTTTTCTTGATTTTGTATGCCTATCTAAAAATCCTAACTTAAAATTTCTGTGAGGAAAAAAGATAATTGTATCTAAGTATCTTACAAATGAACTTTTGTGAAACAATAAAGTAGTCTTTCATGGCAAAGCAGTGAGTTAGATTAATATGAAATGTGACTTCAGTGTCTGTTCTGGAAATGGAATTTTCTTGTCTGCGTCCCATATATTGTTTGTAAATGTCTTTTAGTATTTTAATATACAAGTATAAATGCTTTTTCCACTCTACATAGTGAAAATGAAATGTGTGTTTAATGCAGGTTGATCGTGCACTAGATTCTAATCTGTTTGGTTGAGAGCCATTTTCCTCCATGCAGTTATTAATTTTTTACTTTAAAACTTGTTTTTACATTGAATACTTGTTGAGTTTTCTGTTCCTGTGGGAGTTGGTAATAAAGGCTGCTTAACTCCAGTGGGAGATAGCTTAGGTTTTATTTATATGGGCTTTTTGAAGCCAGTAGAAGTCAGCTGTCAATGTTTCTGTTCACAAGAAATATGTAACTTAATTTGAGATCTTGGTAGAATGAAACCTAATGGCTCTGTTCCAATTAAAAACTTTCAGTTTTATATCACCATGATTTTTAGTCGTAGACTTGAGAAATTGTGAAGGATACTGGTCCACAGAGACTTTGCTTTATCTTTAAAGTTATTATCTATAAAAAACAAGAATGTATAAATTTGCACTGACTAAAGGACACCTGTAGACTGTTTATTCTAAGTTCATTAACAAATATTTATGTTCGTGTTTTACTTATGTCTGCAAACCTGCTTATTGATAGATACATTGGTTTGTGTTTTTAAATGAGATTAAGCTGCTAATTAATGTATAGAAAAATTCAACTAGCACATTTTAATATGTTATATGTATTCTTTTTTTTTTTTTTAATATGTGCAGTGGCATTAGTTAGTTTCACAGAGCAGTCTTCATAACTAGTCATGTCCTGAAAGATAACAGTTATCTGCCCCATCATGGTCTATTTCTTTTTTTTTTTTTCCTTTGTGAGATGTAAAAGTGGCAGTCATATAATGCTGTATAAAAAGATTATGGTTTTCTTTCCAGACAGAAATATCCAGAATATTCAAAATTTCACACAAAAGCTTTTTATAATTCCTTTTTCTACTACTTTAGTTGAAGTTATTCTACTGTTTTGGATAGTAAACATGACAACCTGTGCATGTCTGCTTCATTGAGGAATATCTCAGTGCCTTGGAGAGGGGCAGTGAATGAGGATGGGGAGAGAAGTCAGAAGCAGTGCTGTGTACTTGCCACTCATTCCCCAGAGCAGATGAGTTTCTGTCTCCCAGCTTTGAAGAGAACTAGCAAGATTATCAGCTCTGGTTGTTTCTCAGGCAAATAGGTGTTCAAGGGAATAGGAGTCGCCAAGATGAAGACAGCCCAAGGCTAAAGGGAGCAGCTGAAGCAAAGAGAGGCTTTTGAGATAAAAGTGATGTAAACCATGAGGATATTAGAATCAGAAATTGCAAATGAGGTAGAATAAAGAGAAAGGGCTATATAATGCCAATTAAATAAAACTTCTAATTGATACCATATCCAAAAGTCCAGGCATTTTGAGTTCTAGAAACCCACTGTTTTCACCTAGTACCTGGGTGACATACACATCCTATCTCCTTCAGCTGTGAAAAGACTTGTGAGGTGAAAAAATCATTTAAGGAAGCTGAGTATTTGGTATTTTATTCATGTGCTTTTGACCACTATGCCCTGTACTGCTGCTGGAAAATTTCGTGAGATCAAAGTACTCACGTCTTACTTCTAATTGTATTTTTGTTATTGCTGAGTTTTAAACACTGAGAATTGGAAATTACAACAGCAAAGTGTTCTTTGATTATATAAAGAGTCGTATAAATGTAATCATTTTGAGAAATCATATTAATCTTATTCTGAGGACCAAACTGAAAAGTCACTTGGTAAATAACGTTTGTTCCTCATTTCCACAACCTGAAAAAAAAGAGGATGCTACATTCTCTAAAATGAAGATGTGCAAAACCCACAAATACCTATTAAATATGGAAGAGGTTTGTAGAACATTCCATTTAAACAGATGAGTGCACAGAAAATTCATGAAGCAATGTTTTCTGTGTTTTCAAGATTTGAATAATGCACCAAAAAAAAAAAAAGTAGCTAAAGGCCTAGTATAACTCAGTCTGTTTGTGAATGAGGAAAAGATAGTGCAGAGTTATATTTCAGTACATACTTCATAGTATTTTTTCATTTGGGAGAAATAGTTCTGTTGAAGGCTGAGGAAAAGAATTGAGAGATTGATTCTATGAACTCTAGATGAGAGAGATGAAAATTATACTTTTTTCTCTTTTTATGATCCATGGCATTGTCATTCGCTTCATAATTAACATAGTAGGTGTTGCACAGCATAAGTGTTAGAAATTATTATTGTTTTCAATTGGATCAAACCATAAAAATTAATAACTGTTTCAATCATCATCTGGGCATTACTGATATAGATAATGTGTTTATAACCTATTTATTAACAATAATGAATTGTTAATTTATTTAATGTACAAATCTTAGATGCATGATATATAAGGTGCATGTAATAGGCAAACTCTTTGAATTAACTGACCCACTTCTTTATTATTTGTATCACATCTGTGAAGCTAGTTTGTTTTATTCCTGTCCCTTTAGCTTTAGAGTGATTTTGAAGCTGACAAATGTTGTCTGTGTTAAATCAGCCAGAAAGATTTTAAGATTATAAAGATTGACTATGTTATGCCTGAATGATTTGTATTTCAGGCAGTGACTGCTCTGTGTCAGTAACTTTAATGCTTATTAACTGCTAGATTGAGATCTGTCTCATTAAACAGCAATGAACCTAATGTACTGAAGACTCTATAACAGCTAATCACAACACAGTTTTCTCTACATTGTAATAGTAATCAATGTCCCAGATATGAGTATTCATTTCTGTTTGTAGTTCCTTTCCAAGGTGCGAATATATAAGTTTTTGCATGTATATAATTAAATTATTTTAATAGATACTTTTTCTGGAAAATTTGCATTTTCAATAACAATACTGATAAAATAGATCTTCCCAAGCATGTACAGATCCCTTTTCCAGTGTTTTCTCATAATAAAGTGTTTCTCTCTCACCAGAAGCATTACCCCTTGGGCACAGATAAACAAAACCAGCTTGGAGATTTATAAATATCTCATATGTAATTTTTTTTTTAATGAGTATGGAACAAAGAAGGTGTCATATCTACTGGCGTAATGTCATCTAGTTCTGGACAGCTACCTCACATTCTGTACATTTTATTGAAATTAGAGTGTTGATTTGATTTTAAGTCAATTGGACAAGCCACATGTTTTCAGCCAAGCACATGCTCAATACCTTACTAAATGGAGCCTTGTGTAGGTACCTAAATAGTAACTGAGCCAATTTCTCTGATAAGCTGTGAGGTGTGCAGCAAGGAGCTTTTGCTTAAATTAGTTCTTTGTTAGAATTACAATTGACAGGGCTGGGAGAGGTAGCACTGATATCTTAAAGGAAGCATACAGCATGCAGGATGATCATTTACCTGTCTATCAAAGAAGAAAAAAACAAAACAAGCCTAGAGTGATGAAAAGGTTAGTTTCCTGTCTGACTGGCAAAGTAAATGAGGCATTTTACTTTAAAAAAGTATTTCCAGTCAATTCAAGGTAGCTTCCCTTTGTTGTTGAGAGTTACAGAGTAGGAAAGAAATACAGGACCTTGTGCAGTCTCTGCTAAAGCTTGGAAAGTACATGAATCACTTCACTATGTGAAATCTAAGCCTTTGATCATGACTCATGATGAGAATTTATTGCCAAGCCACTGTTTCTCTGCTGTCACTACAGCTTAGATCTGCATTTTGCCAAAAGGTGTATTTCTTCAGTCTTTTATTGTGCTCTTTTATTGAGGTATGATATCTAGTGATTCTCATAATTCATTAGAAAGTTATCCAAGTTTAATCCAAGTTATCCAAGTTATCCAAGTTTAACAAATACTTTGGCAGAATACTTTGGTGCACCAGAGGAAGTCACCAAGCTGTTTGATTATTGATAAAAGAGCACAGTCCAGTATGATGGAAAATGTTTTTTTGTACTTGTGTATATAAATATTCATGTATATTTATCCATATTCAGCTATCCTAAATTGTGTTGCAGTTATTCAGATAGGTAGCCTGTTTGGTTTTTTCCCTCCAGATTTCAGAGCAGTTAAGATGGATGGAACAAGTGAAGCATATTTGGTATCTTGGGATTAATACATACATGTGACTCCTAAACAAGGAGAAAGAGGGGATCTCTTCTTCCTTACTGTTTGTTTCCATGCTTTGGGCTTCAATAAGAATTAAAATAATATTTCTTTATGTTCGCCGTGTCCTTAAACTTAGCTGAAAACTCATTTTTAATATAATTAAGCTCAAGTATAAAATATCTCTTTAATTTGGCTTTGAATGTTTCTTGTATCAGTTGATGTTAACACAGAAATTACAGATCTCTCTGCCAGGAGGATTTGCTAAACACAGTTGTTTGAATAGCTCAGTGTTATAGATGAAGGCTTCTTGAAACAATATTTCTTCTCATTCACAAAGTAGCTTATTTCATTTTATTCTAACTCTACATTAAGACAGTGAATTATTTGGTATCTATATGAGCAATCCATTTGAGATTTAATTGTCTTTAATATAAGTGAAGAAAAGTGTACAATGCATATAATGAAAATGCAAATCTAAGTTACATTTCTGATGGAGGAGGTACCATGATTATGAGAGAGCTTGCTGAATTACTGTTTTTCTATAGTGAGTGCAGTTCTTTAAACAATACTGAGCAATCTTGTATTGATATAGTATAGGATAAAGTAAATAAGTAGTTGACTACAGTTTTATTTCTGTGAACTTTTTTCTACTGGGGAAAAACAGGTAAATAGAACTGAGCTGAACTCAGTTATGTCCTTTAAGACTGTGACCACTCTATTTCTTTTGTTTTAATGACAACAAATAACATTCCAAATATTTTCTGCATTTCAAAATATGCTGAAGGATGAAATATTTCACCTTTATTGCTTCAATTTCAAGTATTTCAGCATTTAGCCACATAAGAAAACAGCTCTTAATGTTGGCAATAAAGCTGCTAATTTTTTGTCACTAAAGAATTCCTCACAAACCAATTCAGTTTGTGCAGTCTCTTAAGGCTGCATTTTCAGACCACTTTATTATAGGTATGTATTTTTTCTTTTCATTTTTGTTTTGAAACCTCTTTTAAGGGTATAATTGGTGGAAGTCCTTTGTATCAACTGATAGATACAATGTAGTAGTAAATAGGATGGAAAATTGTGTATTTTTATGCTGCAAAATTATAACTTTTGTTGTTGGCCTGGGGGCACTGTGGATATCTGTGTGGAGACTTGATATGTCCATGGTGAGATAATGCCAGTATCATTCAAATAATCTGAATCATATTCTTTTGATGACTGAACAGTTCTCTGTTAGAGAATCAGAGCACAGTCAGTGGGGAGGGATGTTGCAAAGCTAAATATTTTGTCCTTTTTTTGTTAAAGGAGGAATTGTGTGAGATGTTACAAAGCAGCTTCTGGTTGCAGGTTGCAGATGTTTATCCTTCATATAAATCCCTGGGGAAAAATGTTATCCTAACGAGTCCACAAAGGTGGTTTTGGGATTTTTTTTTTTTCTTTTAATGCAAGGTAGTATAAGCACAGTGATCTGGTGAAGGAATGGGTTTGTGGGAGTTGCTTCCAGGATCCACCATAATCAGACTATATCTCCACTGCTTAAAGTTGTCATCTTGGCCATCGGGATTCTTATGAGTAAAGGTGCATCACAGTGATTTGAGAATGCACAGTCTTAAGCATTTCAATTTAGCTTGAGTAATTTTGCATCTAAGTAAGCAAAAGTCTATGACTCCTCTCAGCCTTGGTCCCATGTTGAGTGCAGTAACTGATGCAACTATTAACTGCAGAATGGCTGTAAAAGCTTAAGGACTAACATTTTGATTTTCATTATTAGCTGATATCTGATTAGTTAATATCCAGTCACACTGTGGGGATAACAAGTCAAAGTAGACCCAGTAACAATACATAATTTAATGTGTAAAACAATACCCACATATTTGGTGTTTTTTTTTTCTTTTCATGCAATTAGTTGCTTGTTTCCTAAAATCCTTTTGTGTTTGTTGGGATATTATTCTTGTTTTTCTACATATCATGTTGCTTATAACTTTTCAAACAAAAAATGATGTAATTTAGTGTTCCAGTGTAGTCTTACCAGTCAGGATCTCAGAATTAATTTTGTGGTAAAATTGCTTTTTTTTTGCTTGATAGGTAATTCTGTAATTGTAAGGATTCTTATTGAAGATTAATTTAAATAAGAAGTCATCTCCTGAACAAGGCTAAGAAACAACTTCAGGTGTTAGCATTTGATGTAGTTTTCTTCTAATTTCCAGCAGGTCTTGTATAATGGTAGAAGCAGAGCAGGGGCGTATTCCATGAATTAGCCTGTGACACAGAGGGCAATCACATGGGATTGTGTGTGCAGCACTTCTTGAGCAGGTTTTCCAAATCAAAGTACAGGGGTGATCTCTGATGAGTCATTCCTGAATGTTGCCTCACTTCATTTGCAGCTTTGTAAAACCACATTGTGAATGTTTTGTCTTTCTTCTGTCCTTGGGATAGTGTTGAGGGAGCTGGATTGCTTCTACCTGCTGCTATACTGGGATGTCCTGGAAACCAGTTTCAGATCAGGAGTCATGCCACATGTTGAATAATTTAAGGGTACTACATTTAAGTAAAAAGTGCTGCTTTTTGTTCAGTACAATGTGCTTTGATGGCTGTATTTATCAATTAAAATATTACATAAGAGTAGCTTGACTTCTTGAGGTTAAGTCTAGCTTAATAGAATTCAGAAGTAAATCTGCATGTTTCATGATGGGGCTGTGAAACTGTATTTGAGTTGATTGGCCATGAAAACTGTGTGACAAGTGGTACAAATTTAGATATGAAGAAAATGCATGCCTAGCCAGGCATGGAAGACACAGAAGATTTTGTTATTTTGTTTTCCATTTCAAGTTTATGTAGTTCTCTGGCACTTATTTGGACTCTACTGTCCTGTCTCCTAATATTAGATAGAAAACTGTTTTAGAAAAATAATTTAAGAGAAACTGTTATTAAAGTGTTATGTGTTCTTCAGAGGTTCTTGTTTCCATTGGAGATGTAATTATCTGTGACTAATCAGTAATGCTTTGGACATGTAGTTGTCTCTGATTAATCATCTTAGATGTTCCAGCTGAAAAGGAGTTGGAAAGGATGAAAATATCCTTCTGTATTCTCCAGGTTTACTATATATATTATTTATATTTATATTTATATTTATATTTATATTGATTTTCTTCATGTTAATATGAATAGATATGAATAAATGGTTTAGTCACCATTTATGTAAAAGAGAGTAGCATGACTGCATTTTGAAACTGGTTCTGATATCATTGATTTTAACTTCACTTTCACAGACAGAAGTGGCAGTGGATGTAAGTCCTGAATATTTTTTTTTCTTTTAAATATACTGACGAGAAATGGATTGAGTATTTTATTTGTTAGTTGTTATGTCCTGATCTATACCGAGGAGAAAGAGTTCACATATCACCAACACACAAAGAAATTATTAAGAAATTATTTTGATGATGCAATTTGTGTGCATAATTAGATATAAATCACAGGAGAAATTTCTTCTTTTGCTCAATATCTAAATCTTTTGCCTTCCTAATGTAGAGATTGTATAAACAGAAGGTCATCTTATCTTTGGCTGGTGCCCTTGGAGTTGTATTAGAAAATTTGCTACCAAAACCCAGAAACTAGAAGACATACAGGCACAGATTTCCCTGTATAAAGAAGTTTAGGTATCTATATCAAGACTATTTCTGATGTAGACAGAAGGAATTGTACTAAGAGGAACAAAGAGGTAGTTGTCTATGAGACGTTTGTTGACTGGAAAGTGGATGTATGTAATGCAGCAGTAATGTGCTGCTTTTTGATAGCTGAATATAGCCAGTATTTGGAGTTTTATTTTATCCATGTAAATAAAATTTCTTGTCTTGTCATCTTCTATGTATTTCATGATTAAATTTTCTCTATGGAATTATTTTAATAAAATAGAGAAAAAAAGAACAGTACAGATCTTCATGTAGAAAACTACAAAAAAGGATAATGTTTTTGATTACTTCCTATGGTTTTTGTAAATACACATGGTCCCAGAAGATTTGGATTTTTACCTGAGGGAAAGATGTTGGGACACATAAGCAAAATAAGAACAGTAGATGCTGACTTATATAGCACAAACTTATTGTGCAGAGTGAACAGTTTGAAAAGTACTCAAAACTGTATTTGAAGATGAAAACAAACATCAAAAGATCATACAATCTTTTTCATCTTTCTTAGTAATTATTTCTGTGACTATATGTTTGAACTGCCTTGTGAAGATGGTGTTTGGAGAGGTGAATGACTGCCTGTCTCACACAGACATACACACATCTCACAGCTGAGTCACATTCTGCTGGTGATTCAATATCATTGTGCAAGTTAAAATAGCATTTCTATTGTTCTGTTATTAAACAGCCATTTTCACATTCTGAATAGCTGAAAGAATTGGAGCAGATATTACCTATAGCACATTACCTTATGTGGTGTATGAATGATGTGTGATATCCATTTTAAAATCTTAGTGCTGATTCACTGGTTTTCTTTAGTTTTGAGTTGATTTGACAATACTGAAAACTCTAGAGTTACTCATGAAGTAAGCAATGAGAAAAGTAGTAGGGCTATGGAAGAGCTAAATAAAAGAGCAAGGCTTTGAGGATATTATGACTATTTGAAAATTTCTCATGGTTGAATTAATTTTTTCTCAGTATTTTTTTATGAATGAAAAGATCTTGAATTAATTAAATGTACCACTATTAGAAGCTTCTCTCAAAGGCTTATAAACGTGGACAGTTTTGATGCAAGGGATGAATAGAAGCACTTCACAAACTATAAATCTGTTTCAGTTATTTTACAAATTTTGAAGCATTTGGGGAAAAAGTGATTTATTTTTTATTAAATTTTTCCTTGGATTGTACATTATTACATCTATCATTTATACTGTTTTTACTTTGTTATGCTGTTTTACTATACTTTTTACACTGTTTCACTATAATAAAGCTGAAATAATATTACTGGCTGTGGGTTTTGATGACATCTGAATTTGTGACTTCTGAGTGTGTGCTCAACCCTCACTGCACCCAGGGAGTGAGGTGCAGCAGCTTCAGGAGTTAATGCACAGCCAGCTGTTCCCAGACAATGCACACAACTTTCTCCCTTCCACTTCACTTTTCTCAGAAGGGGAAAAAGAAGTCTTTACAAAAATCTCTCTTCCTCTTCCCTGCCCCAAGCTATTGCAATATTAAGAAACACTCCCTAAAGTTGCATGTCCCTGAAAATATTTAGGTCTACCTTATTTTTTCATCTTTGACTTTACAAGCCCTCATACATCATTCCTGTTATTACTCTACTTTTGCCTCTCCCCCTCTTTTTTACTTTCTCATATAATGCTGATAGATGTACGGTAGTACATCTGGTACTAGTTTTCTGGGCTTTTTCTGCTCTTATTCTGTGCTGAAAATGGCAATGGGCATTTTGCGATAAACTCTGATGTCAGGTAATTATGTATTGTCTCACAGTTCTTGTTCAATGTATTTATTTTAAATATATATTTCATCGGTTTTTTCCTTTTAGACAGTAGATTTTCCAGTGAATGATTTTTTCTAGTATTTGTGTAGGCTTTTAAACACTGAGGAGTTAATCACAGTTATTATTAAGGGTAATCTTAGAAAAAAGGACCAAAGGAATTTTAAGAGTCTCCTGAAGTTATCTGCATGCAGCACTAGTTACTCCAAAAGCATTTATACATTTTCCCAGTCTGTTCCCAAGATCTTGCACTGATGAAAAGCCCACAGAGTCCCTGGGTATAAAACCCCCATAGTCTATCCCTGTAAAAAGACACCAAGTGATCACTGGACATCCAAAGCCTCGTGCTGCTGAGGAGAGCTGCCTGCTGCCAGTTCAGTGGAATGGCACGAAGTACAAGGACAATCTGTTCTTCACCAGTAATGTATGGGCTCAGAAAGGCGGGTGGGAAATGAAATGCTCACACCAAAAATCGTGGAAGGTGTTACACCTATGGATGTGTGTGGTGGCTGCTGGAGACGGGTGACTTGTACAACATGTTACTCATCAAGACTTTGGCAGGAGTTTAAATGTATGGATTTGCACATTTTGCTTTTAGTATTTCAGAGTTGCCTCTGATATAGCAAGTTGTCTTTAATCAAAAGTAGTCTAAAACTATAACTTTCTTTCTATTTTTGTACAACTAGCATATGTAGTTGGGTATTATTTTATCTTTTATATATTTAGTATATTCAAAGCTTAGCATACTATATTTTTCTACCAGGAACTATCCAGCCATTTAAATACTGCCTTCTGTAGAATTATTTATATTTATAAAATAGCAAGAGGTTTCTATTTGGGTAAAATATGTACATATTTGAAAATGGCCTAAACTGTTTTCTTCAGAGAATCTTGTATATAAATAGTTGCTAAATGCGTATATATATATATATACATAAATAACTATTCAATATTTATTCATTAAAAGCAGTAAATATAGGTTTGAATGGACAGACAGAGTTGTTATTATTATGCTTATCTAGGCTAAAGAAAATACAAACATACCAAATTAAAGGACAAAATATGAAATTACATCGAGAAGCTACATTTGAGAATTAGACATAGTGAAAGTAGATGTACTGTCTTTAAAGAATGGCTTTTTTCTTTTAATATATCTCTGTTACTCCTACAATTTAGCATAGAATATAGCCTTTGGAACAAATTAAAATATATTGCATCATACCTGTTGAACCTCTTGTACATAATTTTTAATTGGTCATTGTCTGTATAAGCATTTAAAATCTGTATGCCTCACTTTGTTTTCTATCCAGGTCCTTTTACTATAAAAGTACTGCCTAGGAAAAAATAGGACTTCTGATTACTGAGTCAATGCCTGTTTGTCTTCTCTCAACCGGTGGTTCCCACCTTCTCTGTTCCTTCAGAAGGTAACAGGAAGGGTTCCACAGGGTAGAGGAGTTCTTATGGGCTTGATGAGATTTGGAAGAGTCAGAGATGTTGCATTCAGGAAACTAGGCAGGGTAGTGCTGGAAACCTGAGCACACCTACTGAAAAGAAAGATTTGTTGTGGAACTGGGCATTATTTTAGACAGTGTAATGGCTGGAGCAAAGGCTGGCCTTTTATAACTCAAGAGCAATTACTTTCTCTCAAGAAACATCACACAGAGTAAAATATATTGAGAGAAAGTTCAACTATGTTGCTTTCTAGTTATGTGCTCTTTGGTGGATGTCTTTATTTATTCTTGCGAGGTATTTGAGTGATGCACAAGGACTTGGGGCTGCGGGTAGGAGCAGTTCTGTTGTCACAAGTGTACAGCCAAAATATTGGAATAAACTTATGATGATGGAAGGAATTGGACTGAATATCCTTTTTTGTTGGTGTTTTTCCTGTTATTGAGAGTCCGTCTCAGTAATCAGATAGGTGACCAACAGGAATTGTGAATATAGATATAACCTAGGACTGACATTGCAACCTGCTCTGAATAAAAACATGAAGCTCTGCAAGGAACTATCTGTTTAAGCTTTCATGTTAATCAGATGGCATGTCTACATTTAATAGGCCAAATAGCAACTGAGCAAACTCAGCAGCTATATTAACCTTTCACAGGTTTTCTGACAGTCTGGGTTGCTATACTTGACCTAAACTCTCTTTGGCCTGAAGTCTTTAATTTTCAGAAGCATTTCTCAAGAATAAAACTTTTTTTTCCTACATACTTTATCAGCATATAACTTGTTTGTTTTTTTTTTTTTCTTTTTGTAGGATGCTTCGAGTGTTGCATCAAATGCCTGGGAGGTATTCCTTATGCATCTTTGATTGCTACCATCCTGCTCTATGCTGGAGTTGCACTGTTCTGTGGCTGTGGACATGAAGCACTTTCAGGAACCGTCAACATTCTGCAAACCTACTTTGAGATGACAAGATCTGCAGGAGATGTTATTGATGTCTTTACCATGTAAGTTCTCTGTTTCTTTTACTTGTTTCCTTTTAAAACTGCTGAAAGATTCCACAATGGATAGAAATTTGACTCAAGAAGATGTTTTTCAATAAAAATCATAGAAAGAATCATTTGGATAAGTTTAGCAGATTAAGTTTTGACAGAGCTGATATTTTTGCTATTTACAAGCAATTTGTAATACTATTTAATACCTTGCAGTTTTAATTAATTTATTACTAAACATTACTTCATATAATATTGATGAATCTGTTCCATACATCCTTGCTCAAAAAAAAAAACCAAAACAAAAAAACCCCAATATCCACAAAACTCTAAATAGATGAAGCAGAATTGTGCAACAAGTAACAGTTCTGGGAATAAACACAGGAAAGAAGTAAACAATGTATTGTGCAGAACCCTGAGACTTGAAATGTCAAAATTCTATTGCCTCCGTTTTTTTCAGAATTAATCTGTCTTGAAGGTTTCATGTTTTGCTATTCCTGAAAATCTATTTCTGGAAGACCTTTGTTTTGCTAAGCATCAGCTTCTCTTTGTAAAATTTATTACATTTAAAAAGTAGTTTACTGTATGCTGAAATTAAATGAAATGGTTTCTTATATCTTTAAAATTATCTCTTTAAAACATGATTTTCTTAGATATTTGAAATCCAAGTTCTTAGCTGGCTGCTAATGATTGTAACTAAAGCTGAAGTATCCTATCCTTAAATTTGTAAATATTTACTTTCATGAATATTTTTGCTGAAAGTGGAGTGATTTGATCATCAAAAATAACGACCTGTTATGATGTATAGTTCCATAATAAACATCTCAGGGCTTAGCAGTGGTAAAAAACCAAACCAATTACCAACTAATGGAAAAATCAAAGAGAAACAGAGGACATATGGCATTGTTTAAGTCCATCTTTCATCCACATCATTAATGCTGTATACAACGTTGGTGCCCCAAAGAAGGAAAAAAAAGGATGATTACAGAACAGCAGATACATGGTTAAAGACTGAGCATAGGAGGACTCTTCAATCGAGACAGGGGACGATTAAGAACTGTTACACTAATGGTCTGTAAATCCACAGTATTATGAATAAAATGTGCCAGATTAGACTGTCTTTCTACACCAGTACAAGAAGTTTGAGGTATCAGAGGAAAGTAGTAGGCACCAAGTCCAGAGGGAGCAAGTTCTTCAATTGTTTCATAGCAGAATTACAAAGCTAGTTGCATATTATGGATGCCAGAAGCTTTTATGGGTTCAAAGGAAGACTGGATAATCTTGGAATACAAATCCATTGATGGTTTCTAGTGGCAAAAATTTATCCAGCTCAGGAAGTCACAAAGGCTAAACTAGTACTTGAGGTTATACTGTTGACTTGCCTGCTCTTACTCTTTCCTTATATTAATTGTTTGATGTAGGAAAATGAGCAAGATATATATATTTGATCTGACTGGGTACCACTGTTTTCATGAGAGGTAGAAACAGAACCTTAAATTTCTTAACTTCTCTAGGGTTACATTATCAACATCCTTTCCAAAGCTTCTCCGCAAATTTTAGGTGTACTCGCTGTGGGATTAGTAGCCAGAAGGGAGCATGTAGCAACTAAGTATGTCACTGCTATTCCAAATTAAAATTTCTTCTTTGGATCAAGGAATTTATATGCCCTTTTATAATGATATGTTGGGTTGAGGGGAAGATGTATCTTCTGCTTTGCTATTTTGGATTGTCATTTAGAATAATGAGCCTGGCTTGACTTGGTGGCTAAGGTTCATTGTTATTGTGAATGAAAGATCAGTCATTTTATTAGGCTCTAACTTCTTTTATTAGTCCCAAGGAAGCCATTAGTGCTGAACAACCACAAATCAATGCTTTCCCTTTATAGCACATTTTCCAGCTTCTCTCTGTCACATACTTAAGTGAAAGTATCAGTCAGGGAATATAGTTCAAATGCATATAATTCACTGTAAAAGATTAAGGAGTTATAAAGGTAATTCCCACACCCCTCTGGCATTTAACTGTTTGTCTTAGCTAGCAGCTTTTGGATCTGTTTGTTTTCATTGTTTACTTAAAGAGATATTAAACCCAGTTCTTTCTTTGGCAGACCTACTGTAGTTGTTCATTTTATTCAGTTGTGAAAGATACATCTAAACTTATGTCTTAAAGGGAAGAGGAGCAAATATTTTGACTAAAAGCGTATAAGCCGTTGCTTTGAACTGGATAAACTGTGTGACCCTCAAAGAAATTTGCAGGTGTTAATTTTCTACCTGTTTGAGTAGATATTATACTGTTTTCTAAAATAATTTTGTAGGGAGAATAAATCCTTGTTATTTTCTCCCAAGTATTAACAGTTAGCAGTACAAAAACCCTATGGTTATTATACTTTTGGAAGACCAAAAACCAAAAAGAAGGATATGTAAGTAGAAATAAACAGCATAGTGCCTACATTCTTAAAACAGTACCTATTTAAGTAGAAATAAAAACTAGTTATTTACTGTTAGGATTAAAAATAATAAGAATTGAAAAAAATCTAGCAGTGTGCCCTACTCAACTACACATTTTAAAGGTTATTTAACACATTTGGGCTCCTAATGCTTCTAGTGCTGTGAAGTGTCTCAGGCTGGCCTGGAGTCTGTCCTTCTGTGATAAATGTGCTGGGCAGATGCTACAGTGGAGTGAAGTGTATTAGACTCTGTTTAATCATGCTTATGGTTTCTGTCTGTATTTTTATTAGCATGCTGGATTTCAAATGTCATTCAGCATAAAAATCAATCCCTATCTGAGAGCTACTTATGTGGGTGGTGAGAGATAAAGGCTGTTTTAGCTGTGTCCACAAGTGTTTGTTCTGAGTCACCCTGTATCTTTTATCTCTGTCAATGCAGCTGCTGGCTGTAATTTAGAAGAAACATCAGACCCCTGTAGAGAGAGTAGGGCATAATGAGGGCATAAACAAAATCTGAAACACTCTCTAAATCCCTAAAATAAAAGCCAAAGTACCTAGATCCAACAATGCCATTCAGAAACACCCATCTCAATGTCCTTGAGGGCATCAACAGCCCTGACTGTCCCTGCCTGGCCTCTCCCAGGGCCTCCCCTCAGCCTCCCCATGGTCCAGGACCCCACTTCAGTGAAGCCTGAGGGGTTCAGTCCCACACCACAGACTCTCCTGGCCATGGCCTTGGCGCTGCCCTGGTGTCCCCATGGGGAGCCCACATCCCACATGGTACCTTGACTCCAGGGGAGAGATTATTCATTAAAAACCAGCAATAGGCAGAAAAGTTCCCTTGGAGCATTCAGCCCTTGGGAGTTCAGCCAAGAACATCAGCCCCATGGAATAGAAGAGGTGACCTGAATGCTGGTTCTGCAGATTGGTTCTTCTTTCCATCTCCCTGGACTACTCTACAAATAGTATGTAGCAGTTGCAGTTCATATCTGATTTGGAAATATTGGTAAGTAGTAAATATTTATAATTTTGAAAATTATAAACAAGTTTTGCAGCTGTCATTTAAATTCTATAAATGCCAGTCAGTTACATAAATTTTCTCAAATTTATGGTTTTCTTTCCAAGTTAAAATATAAAATGATAATTTTCAATAATTCCAAAATCATGGAGGCAACCTAGAGAGATGCTGGGTAGGGTAGAGAGTGCTTTTTTGCTTGCTTGTTTTGAGGGGGAAAACACTACCCAAAATTAAGTCTGTAATAAGGTGCTAAACTCAAAAAATTCTGAAAAAATAACAAAAAATTTTTTTAAGAATTTTGTCTCAAACTAATGGATTATAGCCTGACTTTGGTTTCTTCAGGGGACATAGGTAAAACCAATACTCTAAATAAGTGAAAACTAATATAAATCAAATGTATTCAAATTCATGAGGACACATGCTCTACAGACAGGTATTCCTTATGACGAGAATATATCTTCAAAAATCACCTGCCTGAATGGTAGACTCTTCTCTCTTTAGATACATTCTAAAATCCATGAACTTTTAATAAATTGGATGGCTATAAAAACATTAGGAATTATTAATGAGTGACCTTTTCATTGGGACTAACCTCTAATTATATTGCTTTCTGAATCACTTTTGGGAAGCTTCCTTCTCTATGGTTCCAGACTTTTTCTCTATCAACATTATCACTGTTCTTATTGAAGCTGTTTCCCCTCCACTCACTCTTCCACCAAGTGAAGAAATACCTGTTTGCGAATTTGCAGAAGTCATAACCTTTTTTTTTTGTTTGGAATGTGTATTCTTCCAATGGCTGTAGAGTAGTTATTTTACTTCCTTGTGATTCAAAGGAAGTCTAAGAAAATAAATATGATGCTTTAAATTATCCTGAAAACTGTTTTTATAATATTTAATAGCAAGAAATAAATGGTTTGTGTTGCCTACTTTGTCAGTTTAGCAGCTCTGTAGGCTTCACTAAAACTGAGCAATCTGCTTGAGGTGGATGGGGTGTTCAGTCATTCTCCTAATAACTTAATAAAGTGCAGTAACCACTCTGTCTGCAAAGCTCCAGGTATAACTAGATTTGCTTACTTAATCACTGATTTTAAGAATGTGAAGTCAGCAGAAACTTACATGTGATTATCAAGCATGTATTGTGTGAGCTGGATTTTTATATGTTTCTGGTGCTTGTAATAAATTCCACAAGAAGATTGTAGAAAATCAGCAGCACAAGTTATGTTTTGTGTGTTTCCCAGCAGCATCCTTTTCCAGTTCTTTCTCTTCAGTACACAAGGCCAGCTAGTGCCATCTGTCACATGTTTGCAATATATAGGCCACGGACCAAGGGAATCGTGCTCTTAAAGTGGAAAATGAAGATATCTCCCTGATAGAAACATTAAAACCATTTTCCTACTACAGTCAAAGTTAATTCAGGTTGTTGTAAATTCAATTCCTCTAAAGGTGTGAAACCAAATAGTAAACTAAATGAAATTGCAATCTGTAAATCTGTTGTTGCTGTTCTCTACAGGAAATGCCATAGACGTCTTCCTAGGGCTAAAAATTCCCTTCCTTTCAGAATGTGAAAGTCTGTTTCAGGTACTGCTATGGCCAAGTTTGATGCTTGCTGATGACTTTTCTGTTAGTCAGTGTATAGTCAGGGTTTATTATGATGGTATTGTTTAGTAATATAGATATGTATGTACAACTGTTTTCTTTTGAGGAAAACAAAAAAATAGATGTAGAATATTTTTTATCTCCCCTCTTAGTGATAAAACCCAGTGTTTTTAGCGGTAGATAAGTGGATGTTATTCTGATCTGCTATCCCTTTTTTTTTTTGTTGTTGACTTTGCAGCTATCACAAGTCAAATGTTGGTAGCACTAAAATACTATTGTTATCATCAATATTTCTACTCTCATACTAGTGGAATACTGTGAAAGGTATTTCAATGTGACCTGTAGTAAAGGACAGCTAATAAGAAATATGAAATTTATAAACATTTGCATTAAACTGTGTGATGGTTCTGTTTAAGGCCACACTACTTAATACACAATAATAGTAATCTGTTTTTCCCTATACATGTCTGGTCTCTTACAAACCTTGGCATTCTTAAAATTTGAACCTACATAATGTTTTAAATTCTGTTTGTATTATGGAAAGCAAAACATATAAGGCTCTCTATCAGAAAAAAAACACTTACTAATTTATGCAGGGCTGTGTCATAGCATGTTTGGAACCAGCAACTGACTGTGTAGAAGAATGAAGTTATCTCTGCAAGGAATGTCTAACCTTGACCCATGTGTCTTTTTTGGGTATTATAATTTAACAGGAACAACCAGAGAGAGAATGATGTCATTGAGGATGCAGTTTGCTTAAGGAGAACAGTTATTTCATTGGAATAATTGAGTCACATATAAATAGTGACACTGGACAAATACAGCATATTAAATATTAGAAGCAGAACTCAGGATTTTAGATCTGGTATCATTGGCAGATGCATCAAATCTGGCAAAAAATATCAGCACCTCAGAACATGACATTTGCAAGATTATACAGTGCTGAGAAGTCACATTTACCACCTTCTCAGCTATATTATATAGTCCAGTCTCCTGTATTTTATTAAAGGCAATACCATCAAGAACCTATGTAAGTAAAATTTAGGATTTAGGAAGTACCTGCTAAGACATAGTCCTCATTTTATGAAATTGAATAAGGAAATCCATAGTACCACATGAGAATATCAGCAGAATAATCTGGAAAATTCACAGCAGTGAATGTGACTACCAGCAGAGTGATCTTACATAAAGAATTTATTGGGCTTCTTCTGTGCAAATACATTCTCCTACTTTTAGTCAGACATCTGTATTATTCAGTACTGTGTTGAGCAGCTCTCTTTCCTGGCTGACTGGAATCTTAGATTAGCTATAATCACTGCATGTCTGTGATTTCCCTTGCAATAGACCTTTCTCAAAAGGTGGTTCATCTCCGTAGGAAATATCTTTTTCTTTTTCAAATGCCTTTATTTCCTTTTAGTCTTAGTTCACTTTATAAACAGATAAAATGGAAAGCGTATATTTCTATGTAATATCCACATTACATAGAAAGCTAAATATTGATTTATGTGCCATGTAAAACTGAGATAACTGGCTGTTCCACGGGATATCTGAAAGGGGAAAATTCTGTATTATGATCCCATCTGGACATACAGTAAAAAGTCAGTCTTACACTGTCAATACATACTTAGTGTGTCTCCAGGTTTATAGATGTACTAATGAAACACTCACAGATCCTGTGATATGCTTTTCTCACATCTGTTTATATTTTATTGCTACAGAAGGTTGCCTGGGAATTGAGTGCCCACAGTGCACAGCAACCATCATGTAATTCACCAGAAGTCAGCACACTACTCTGCACTAGATCCAGTGGGGTTTTTTGCCTTCTTCAGACAAAGAAGGCTCCTGATCTCTTCTGTACTTAGCATCTCTAAAAATGTTTCTAAGAAAGTAATTATAGACAAAACAAAATTAGATAATTAAAAAACCCAAAAAAACCCAAAACCACCAAACTGTTGAGGAGAAGCTTTGTCCATCAGTCATAGTCAAAATTCAGTGTTTTGGACCCAAAGATTTCATGATTACTAAAATTCTCATGCTGGATCCTTTCCTATTTCAGGAAACAAGATTCATAGAGCAGAGGTGTGGTTTGTGCTGCTTTTGCTCTTCTTTCATTAGCTTGAAGATGCTGTAGGGCTTTTAGATGTGCTGCAAGAAATCTCTGCTCAACAGTTCCATTCCTAGGAAGGAAGGAACAAACGTCTAGATGGTGTTGATCTAGGGTTCTATTCTGCATGCCTGTAGAGAGTTGTACATCACAAATTAAGATCAATGGGTACTTATGTCACATCAGCTTTGCTTCAGAGTAGAACAAGAAAATCTGGCCTTTGCAGAATGTGAATGTAACTTGCATATTGTAGTATGATGGTTTCTTCTTCATATAATCCTAACAATCTGGCTTTAGTTTTCAGCAAATGTTTTGTATGATTACACACAAAATTTCTTCCAGAAATACATAATCAGAAGTCTCTGTTTTCTTTCTATTGTATTTTCTTTCTGCTTTAATAAAAATTACCTTTTGGTGGTGTTTGTTCTTATCTTTTGTCTACTGTTAATCCTTTCTCTTCTTATCATTTCCTGATAACTATTAGTTGAGCTTTCTGTATATCAGTTTTGTTTTCTTCCCACCTGAAGTTTAGAAGTTAGTCTCCTTATTAACTGAACCTAAAAATTAATATTTCTCATGGATTTATGCTGACATTTTCTTAGTACTTTCATCTTTCCCTTCACAGTGAGACTATTTCAGTTTATTTTACCTCATTTGTGCTGTTACTTGGGTGTTTTTGTCTTACTTTGCAGGTAGCACATTAATAAACTCTTCTTTTTCACAGTGTTTTCCTTCTGAAGTTTGTCTTTGCTTGTCTCCTCCTTTTCCTAATAAATTCGCTCAGTTTCATGGTACCAGCTATCTTCTTTGCTCAACCTGTTTAAGTGAATAGTATCATGAACTGACACAAAGAAATTGTTCCCAGCTGGCTTGCAGGAGAGCCTGAGCACATCTTTTTAAAGGTTCCGCAGGGCTTGGATTCTGCACAGCCTAAACAGACCTTTTTATTCGCAAATATCCCCTTATATCTTGTCTGTCTTCTAAAAACACATTTGCAAAACTATTTCTACAAGCTTGAGACAGCTTGAGGAGGGAGGCTGCTATCTCAGTGTCTTAATACCCTCTTGAGATCAGTCCCTTAGGGGGCAAGAGGTTTGGCATGGAGGCCAGCATTGCTGGTTTACAGAATAACAGAGATTACTGTGTATTCTAGATATAAACATCAACAATTCAAAGTTCCTTGTAATTGAAAGAGGATAAAATTTAAAAAAACCAACAACCTTCCAAAACTGGCAAAGCTATTCCACCCCAATGGTAACATTTGCATGTATTTCTCATCCTTCTAAATTGTCTATGCCAGCTGAAAAAACCACAAACAAAACCACAAAAACAAAACCACAAACAAACAAACAAAAGAACCCCCAAAACCCAAAAACCACCACGTTTTCAATTAGGAATTGTACTATGGTAATCTTATTAACATTTGAGTACTTTGATTGCTTTGGTATTTAATTTTTCTTATTGTGCTTGGGGTTTTTTTTAGCTTGGGAATAGATGTGATTGCCCAATACTACTTGCATTCAGAGTATAGGTACAGTTTACTGGCAACCATGTTCTTTTTAACATCTGTAATATCTTAATGTCATTGTATATATTGGAGAAGCTACATTACAAATTCAGGGAGAGAAATGTGAGACAGATTTATACATTCAGGAAAACTATTCCCACAGTAACACCTAGTACTCTGGTGGGTAGGCTGATGAAACCTTTGCAATATTAGGCTTTTATCATTTGTTCAGGCTGAAGTGCACACATAATTTATTTGAATATAATGGTTTTCTGGGCAGCATGGGAATCACATGTCACAGGGCAAACTAGTGTGAACTTTTAATCGCTGTTAATTACAACTAAATGACTGGACTGCATTACTATATGAACCCACTTAAAAAAAAAAAAAAATCGCTAGCATGTATGTAGATTGTTCCAAAACAGTACTAACACACCTTTCACAAAAACCTGCTACACATAGACATGATTGTTCAACAAATTATCTTATTGCTTGCTGATTTATTTTTTTATATTAAAGTTGCCAAAAGACAATGCAAATACACAGTAGGAAATCTGCAACATTGATCTGATTCATTAAGAATGTTTTCACTCACCTCTGACTTGTCTCTGCTGGGATAGTCTACTTGCTACTTGGGTTCAACCTGTTCATTGAGAATACCTTCCATTAATAACTTCTGCCAGAAGAGGAAAGTCTTTTCTCTAGAGATATTTGAAATAGACTTCTTCCTGGATAGAATCCAGATTCAGATTAATGAATTAGGGAGTCTGATTAATATGGAATAATTAATGACCCAGTGGCAAGAGAAAGAATTGAAAAAATTGAAAGATTAGCTTGATTTAGATCACTAATTGAAAGCAGTAATGTTTTTGCTTTTAACATTTCTGAACACAGTGTTGTGAGGAAGGGCAGATCCAGAATCCATGGAGCATCTACGAGATTAAGACAGTATGCAAAATATGGTTTAGATTATTCTATATCTTTTAAAAGAGTTTTTACTAATTACAAGATGATTTTCACAATTATTTTATTTTTAGATAACCATTCAGCTTATTCTACTCAGCAGCTAAGGTTAACATGTGAAGATTGCATGATCAACATGATTTTTTTAAAATTATGTTTATCTTCATAATCTTCATGGTCTGTCCTTCAGTAGAAATGTTACATGACCTTAATTATATCCTTATATAATTCTAGTGGGACTCTTGTATTTAGTGACTAGGTATTCACTATTTCTTTTTGCTTATTTAGAGTAGCTTTAGTCTGCACCTAACGTATATTTTTCCAATCCTGTCAGAAGCACAAAATTTATCTTTATCATTTTGTCTCCTTTCTTTTCTCCTTACCCACCTCTTCCCTTCCATTCCAGCTTACACAAGTATAAGCTCTTCTTGTTCTTTTTCTTTGTCCTTACCCATCTTGCCCATTGGCTCAGGTTCATCACCCCTTCTGCCATTCCCTTCTACCTCCCTGGTTGATCTCATGCTCTGTCTGCAGCATTTGAGAATTTGCTGAAGCACAGATGGCAATTAATCTCCCTGAGTTCATCCACAAAGAATCCCATTTTATTTTAAAGAAAGGCAATCTCCATTTTATAAAGTCTATCTTTTATCTGTTATAATTTAATGAGAAAATATAAGTTTATGTGAACTGTATTAGATGCTGCAGAATAACTTAATAGCAATGCTATCTTCAAAATGATATAAAAATTTACTGTTGTATTACATTTTCTTTAAATACAGCAGATGTTAAATGTAGCTATAATGCAATACAATTCTATCTGACTTTTAAAGAGGTAGTTCAGTGGTTGTCTCACAATTTTTATCTTTTTGCTCTTTGCTTTGTAGGAGATTCTTTTCTCTTGGAATAAATCTGGCTATTTCATCCCATACAGTGTGACAAGCAGAGATTTTATGACCTCACTGTAGTGAGTGGATGAGGAAGAAATTGATTTCTATATTTGGCTAGTGTTTGGCTATATATATTTTTTCCTTTTGTGAAAGGAAGGCTTAAGTGAAAGTTATTCCTGTAGATGCACATAAGGCCAAGGTAAAAGCAGAGATCTCTTAGTACACTTTTTGACACAAGCAGCTCAGTGGGAGACTCAGCACAGATGGTTTAAAGGGCTGTTGTAAGGACTGAAATAGTCTCTGGACTTCTCAAAAGTCCTAATCTCTTTAGGGCAATGATAGCTTGTAACTGAGCACACAGAGGTCTGTGAGGAGCTGCTGCTGGCAGAACTCCTGGGTTTCAACCACTGGTGAAGGTCACAATTTTTTAAAGTATATAATATAGGAATTGGCTGAGTTTTTATGGAATAGTCATGAAGTTGCTATTTGTTTTTGTAACTTTTTAAAATCATAATGACAAGTTAGTCTTAAAACACAGTTTCAATGTTAAAAAAATGGTATTGCAATGGCTGAATTACTAAATTACCATAAAATCAGGGAAAATGGACTTTTGCAATGTAATCAGAATTATATATATTAAAATAAATTTCCTCTGCATCATCTCATACTTTCCACGGTGTTAAATCTGGTTCACCCTTTTGAATAGTTCATGTATCTATTCCATACAGAAATCAATTAATTTTCACCTGAATATGAAAGAAAAAGCAATGTAAAGAAAAAGGCTGGAAGTGCTTTGGTATTAGAATGTAAGGGAAAAAGATAACCTGTCTCATTTCCACAAGCATTCATTTATAGTACTTCTCCCCCTCACAATAAGGGCAGAAGTTTAATTGGATTTTTATTGTATTTTTTAAGTCTAAACTTTAACCTGGCTTTGAACCTTTTGAAAACCATTCAAGACCAAAGTTATTTTAGTGGAGTGTTGATATTTTTTTATTGTATTTTACATGTAAAATGTGTATTGTGAGTTGTCTTTTGGGTGATGATGAAAAGTTTGCTCCTAAGGAATTTTTATCATTAAATATTTCCTTTCATAACAATAAAAAATAATAATAATTGTCTTGAGAAACATCCAGTGTGGGTAATGGCATGTCAAAATTCTTCTGCCAGATTCTAATGGTTCTCAGCCTTATTTTTTGTTCTGAGGTGTTGCTTTCTTGATGTGGAGGATATGATTGGAACTTAGTGCCATCTTAAATTTGCGTATTACCATTTTATAGAGTTGTCCTGCCCTGTCACGCCAATAAACTGAAAATTTACTGTGGCTAGTTTTTTAGAGAAGTTCAATTAGAAAACTTTGATATCTGCTGATCTAAAGCTATGGTCAGTAGGAACGTTTCCAAATTTACTCAACAGAGCAGAGGTGCTATCAAAAATCTTTTCGCAAACTCTGGTCATGAGAGAATATTTAGGAGGCAGGGTTCCCTTGAGCCAGAGTTGAACTTCTAGGCAGTGCTGGGAAGAAAAACCACACAACCCAGGTAATTTTTTTTGTAGTGAATTGAACCTTCTAGGGCTCTGCATGTCACACTGCAAGATTCAGCTGTGTGTCTATGAAATGATGTTTTAAAGCCTTATTATAGAATAACTCCAGATGATCTGACCTATTTACTTCTTGAATAATATGTCTGGTTTGAAGTAAGGAATCTGTTTTGATGACTTTATTATTTTGTGTCAAACACTTTGTCCACTTGAGAATAAGTGAGAGACTAAAAATGAGAAGTTAAGGCAGACTGACATTGCGGCTTGAGAACGACTTGTATGTGCAGAAAGTTTTGTTGAAGATTGTAGCTAAATATCTCCTATAACCTAAATGCTGGATAAAATGTGTGACTCAGGAGTTGTGTCAGATTTTGGTTTCCTTTTACTTTTCTTTTTTTTTCTTTTCCACTTCATTTAAAGGAAAAAATAAGCAGAAGAAAAGTTTATTTAAGAGTCAGTTAGACTTTTAAATGGATGTGACAATTTTTGCTGTCTTACCTTAAACACATACATTTTTACATGTAATCAGATTAAATGACCTAGTGTTCCTTATATCAGTGCTATGTTATTTCAAAGTTCATTTCTGTCCCCAGCTTCAGCTGTCATTATGGCACATCATAATGACTTTTTACTGACTCCAGTGTAGAAAGTTTGAGTCTTAGTGGGTCTGATTTTCTCACCCTGAAATTTCAGAGTCAGCTTTATATATTTATGCAGATAATTTATTTTTACTGTTCCTATACAGGATTGACATCTTCAAGTATGTGATATATGGTGTAGCAGCTGCATTCTTTGTATATGGCATTCTGCTGATGGTGGAAGGATTCTTTACAACTGGTGCCATCAAGGATCTCTATGGAGATTTCAAAATCACCACTTGCGGCAGATGTGTGAGTGCCTGGGTAAGTGGTGAACAAATCTTTCGTACTTACGACAAATTCAACATGCTTTGTACATATTTTAGTGCCTTGTGATCTTTATATTTTGGTTTTGTGTTTCTTTAATATTTTGTGATACCTCAGTTCAGTGTTTAATAGTTTCAGCAAAGGAGAATAGAGTGTTACAAATGTTCTCTGTATTGGTTAAACTCTAAGTAATTCTTGCTACTCAGGAGCAATTGATTCCACCAGTTGAATGTAAAAACTTATTACCTCAGCAACATAAACTGTCCTGGACAGGACAAAAACTAAAGGGCCTCTGGCTCTACTGGGAAAGAAATATTTCCCCTACTATTATTTTCAGTTAGTTTAGGAATCTTGCCTGTTCCTCTTTGGAATAAGCTGAGACCTGTCATCAGGTTCTATTTTGTTTCTAACTGGCAAACAGCCCATTATTTACTCCTGTGTTAATCTCTGATTTGGAGAGACCATTCACTTATGACCCTGAAAAACCTAGATTAAAAAAATTCTGATTTGTACTGGGACTTAAATTTAAGTTTGTCATACTAAAATTGCTGACTGTTTCAACTGGCATTATTTTAACATTTCTGTTCAATGGCAGGTAACTAACGTTTTTGGTATTTGACTCTTCTGCATCTAGCATAAGAGGCCTGTGCACTTGGTAGCTGTTGGAGTTGAATATTTCTGCAAAAACAATCTGTATTAAAATCTCATATTTTGTGAGGAATAGTAAGTTAATAAATACAGCCAAATAGATCTGGATGTTAAGGTACACTTATTTTTATCATATATTAACAATAAACAACATATAAAATAATAGGCAAAGTTGGGTTTCCCACTGTACTCTACTACAACTGTCAACACTTAATGAAGTAGAATACACTCTAAAAACAAATATAAACAATAGATACTTCCAGTCCTACAAAGACTATAAAAACTAATATTTCGGATATCCTGACATTTAAGGTTAAACTGAGCAGAGATGATCTACGTCTTGTAAATTGGGAAATGCAGTATGTGTGTCATCTCTACATAAATGTAATGTGCTCCACAGTAATCCTGTGTTTTCATCTCTCTTTCTTTCATTCCTGTCGTCATTGTATGGTTTTGGAGCTTTGACTAAGATTGCTTTAAAACCTTTAAATAAATATATAAGCAAAGACAGAACATTTTAAATGAAGAGCAGTCATTGCTCATGCCAACACTGCTTTCATCTCCTGGAAAAAAGTCTGTAATCTATATTCACTGAGGACCTACTAAGCTAGTTTAAATTCTGTACAGAGTAGCAAAACTTTCAGAACATTATTTTTTTCACAGCTCCCATGCATGCCTGTCCTCAGTATTGCAGCAGAGCAGTGCTGCATCCTCTCACAGTTTAGAAAACTGTAATTCTATGGTACGTGCCAGAAGAAATGAACAGTTAAACAGTTATTCTATGGTTAATGTCACTGTTATTATTAATGATTCATTACATTAATTCCTTCAGCACTTTTCTTCCCTCATCAGTAATTTGCAATGTTTGCATTTTACTTTGAGAAGCCCTGGGTTTCTACATATCGTGCAGCTCAGGTTAAGGCTGTATAATGTTTATGATCACAATTATAGTAATCCATCATTTATTTTGAGTTCAATACATTTTTGTCTTTATTCTTTAAGTCAGTAGAAGTTTGGGTTTTTTCCTGGTGAAAAAACCCTTGAACCTGTTGTTTGACTGCTTGTCTTATTTTGATGATATGTCAGTTAGATTGCCATACAAATGTCTGGAGCTATTTCAGATTATTCTGGCTTTAGAGTCTGTGCTCTAGACAAATGCTAAAGCCAGAATGTCATATATGTCAATTAAAACTAAATACCCTTTTGACTAAGTTTATTTTCATTGTCTCATCCTTAAAATTCCTGAGGGGAAAAGAACATGTTATATTAAATATATATTTATATATGTATATATACGTATCTCTCTCTCTCTCTCTCTCTATATATATATATATATATATATATATATATATTTGGAATTAGAAAATATTTCAATCCAGCAGTGATATGTTTAGAACTTATTCAGTTCCTTAACAAATGCATTGATATAAAGAAATAAGATCTAAGAACAACAAAAAGAATACTGGAGAGATAAATGAAACTGAATCAGTATTGTGTGTCATGGCCAGATTTTTCCATTGTTAAATAGTTGCTTTAATAAATTTTGTTATGTACCGTTGCCAAAATGAAACAATGCTATTACAAGGGGTTGGCAGATACTACAAGTTGCAAGAAATCTTCCTTGTATGCAATTTTGAGCTAGTAATATTGTAAATATTAGAATCTAACCTGTCAAAGATTAAACAGTTGGTTTCTTTTAGCAATGCCTTAATAATAACAGAAAAGTATACACAGGATATCTGTTGCTTTGAAAAATTAAAATTATAAAAATTGCTCTACAGCAAAACCACCTTTGTAAAAAATTCAATTGTGACTCTGATTTCACATCAAATTTATTGATGTCTTTCTAAATAGTGGTTTAGCATGTTAAAGTCTGAAAATGAAGTCCTTCAGCTTTGCTGTTGTCACCAGTTGTTTGTCATTGATATTTTTCATGACCAAATTTGTTATGTCTGTGACTAAAGCTATTATGAAAATGGAGGGAAAAAAATCAATGAAAAAATTTCAAGGAGGAAAAGTTTGTTCTCTACATATGGAAATATTAAAAGTAACATATTTTTCTCTTTCTTGAGAAGTAGTCTTTGAAAAGCAAGCCTTTAAGAACACCAATAGCCAACATCTGAAGGAACTTTTCATGTGCCCTTCCTGACCTCCCTTTTTAGCTGCAAATAGCTCACTTTCTAGCTCTGCATGGACTTAAGGAATTTTTTTTGCCTGAAGTAATGGAAAAAGAAATAGCTCAACCTAACCTTTCCAGTGACTGTATAGTTGAGTAATCAGCTGATATGAGCATTCAGAGGCTTAGTATCCAAGTCATATCAGTGCTGCCATGGAGTAGAGCCTCTCACATTTGAGAGAGGGCTTGTGAAAGTGACAGTGAAGGCTCTCATTGGCAATGCTTGCAGACTTAATTTACTGTGAAAAGTAAAATAAAAGCAGCAAAACCATGCCAGTCACATTTGAGGAGGGATGGCTTTGTTTCTAGTGTTCATTTTTCCATGCCTGAACATGCTTTTAGAGTATTAAATAAACAGTCATATATAACTGTGCTGCAGCATGATTAGTGAAGAATAGGAGACAGGCCTGAAGCCATTTGTAATACTGTTTTCATGTTTGCAATTTAATACCCTTCCTATTTATATTCAGCTCCCTTGGTCACAGAAAGCCTCGTTTACACCTTGTTTTAGAATATCTGCTTACAGTCAATAGAAAAAAATGAACAAAGAAACACAATGATGCTTTTTACCTCATTTTATGGTATGAAATGGGAAAGGTTTGAGGGTTTCTTTTATTTCATCAGAAAACATTATAAAAGTACTTCATCATGGCAGTTGAATTTCTGTTTCTTTGTATCTTGCTTTTCAAAAGAAACATGTCAAGGCTCTAGAGAAAGATGTTTTATATTCTAAATTGAACTAGCATATATCTTCTGTATCTTTAGGAACATTTTTTTTTAATAACTGACAAGGATTTTTCTGCCTTTGAAAATAATTCTGGATACTGATTACCTATGTGCTATTTCACACTTGCTTTTTGAGTGCCTAAACTTAAACATGAATTTCCCAAAATATTTCCAGATTTTATTTTGCAAAAAAACATGGAAGCTGCACAAATGTTTTGAAAAACCATCTGTGAACTCATCACTTCATCTTTTCCTTACCAGACCAGTTATTCTAGAGGCAGTGAAACTGCATCAGATTGACATTTGATTCTTTGTGTAACAGGAGGAAGAGAGTTCAGTGCAGGCTCAGCTGGTTTTCCCACCCAGAACAGATGTATTATTTTGGAATGCTAGAAATGAAGCTCTCATTTCTGAGAATTAGATAACATATCTGGATATTCTGGTGAAAAATATGCTGAACTGACAGACAGGGAGGCCTTGCTTCTGATTAAATTCTGTTCCATCTGAGGACTGTAGTATGCTTCATACCATCATACTTTTTCATTTGTGAGAAATAAAGGACTTTTTCTCCAAGACAGCAGATGTACTTATGGGTCTAGAATTCTTTAATCTAACCTTAACTATGGAAAATATCTAAAAACCACTTGTACACATAAGCTGTGTATGCCGTAAGGAGTTTCAGAAAGTGATATGGGAAATGAGAAAGGTGAGATCCATATAGTGCTCTGACCTTTCTGACTGCTTAGTTGAAAACCAGAAACGAATTTTTTCCACAAATTACTCAGAAGTTAATGGAGTAGTTAATTTCAGAGGGAATATATTATGACACAGATATATCCCACCTAATTAAGAATGTCACTAAGGTTGTCAAGAGAAAGGCCTATGCTCCTTCAGTGGTTAAAGGAGACAGAGGCTTAGACAAACTTTGTCAGATGAGCTGAATTTTTCTGCCCTATTTTCTGCAAAAAGCCTCAAGTCTTATAAGTTATGTCTTTTATAGTAAGCACTTCAATCAACTATATATGTTTAGTTGGATGTCTCTTGCCTGGACCATTTAGTTGGAGCTTAGGTGAATAACATTTGCTATCTAAACACTGCTGGAGTTAGTAGATAACAAGAAACATATTAACAATTTTATAGATTGTTGGAAGTCATCTTGTCCCTGGATACTAGACCTGTGTTGGAATTTCTTTAGAGGACTTCATGCCTTACAATCTTCTGCTCTTCTTCTTGAAATAAGAAGAACAAGCCTAGCAATAGTTCACAACTTAGCTGAATGGTTAAGAAAGTCATCTTTATTCCATTGCTCTCCTAACTGCATTGCTAATATACATATGGTTTCTTGAAAAGAAAGAAGAATGCAAGTTCTTTTTTTCTCTATATGTTATACTTTTAAAAATCTTTTGCAGAAAGAAATTATTTTGCTCAGAAATTATTTTGTTTTACATTTCTAAGTGTTGCCTCTAATTTTTGTCCCTCTTATTTCTGTAATCTATCCAAGCTTTTTTGTTTATCTTTATTGTACAGTTCCAGATTTTCTCACTCAGGGATGCTGCACTTATAAAATTATACTTTCATTTGATTTTCCTTTCTTCACGTAACTTGCCATGTGTTGCATATGCAGCCCTTTGTTGACTGCAGTGTTCATTACTTCCTTTAATAGACAAGTGTGCCAGACATTGTAATGTGCCTTGCCAGCATCTTCTCAGCTTCTCTTGGTCTTGCTCCTCGCTGACAGAAATGCTCTTGCTGGTGATAAACCGGACGAAACGTTTTTGCTTCAGTCTGTGCTGTGTGTCTTGCACATCAATGACAGATTTTTTTTTCTTGGCATGTGAGCTCAGTCAATAAGTATTTTTTGTTAATTAAACTGCTATCATGCATTTCCAAAGTATGCTTAACTTTGGGAGCAGTTGCACTTTCTCCACAGGCTTTGAATTTCTAATATTGATCATCATAAATTGCTCAAGATGATAGCTTTATTTCCCCTGTGTTCAGATAATCCATTTCAGCTTTAACTTGAATGTTTCATCAGATGATGACAGTTTTTCCTGATCCTTGTTCTCACCTGGCTAACTTATTCATTGCATCTAGACATCTTACTGTTTTTATAGCTATTTAAGCCTTTGAATACCAGTGGAATTATCACAAATTCATTATTTTTATGGTGAAAGAAAACCCACAGAAACCATATACCTTTGTTCTCTGTTCACGTAAAAACCTTTGTTCTTCATGTGAACTGCATCACCCTATTGATGTCTTATGAATTCATGGCTAGCTTTGTAAACATTTTCATGCATTGCTTGCACAGGAAGGAGGGAAACTTCTAAATTTATCATTTAAGGTCACAATAAAAGCTTTAAAAGCTGTGTTGTTGATTTCAAATGCTTTTCAAGACAAGAAACAAACAAGGAAGATCCCTACCCCTTCATTTTCTCATCGGCTTCTCAAAACCTATTAAGAATATATCAGGAAAGAAGACACATTCTTATTTTTGACAGTCAAGTATAAACCTTGAGTGACACATCTGTCTAGAGGTTTAAGTATTATTTCTGCTTTCTAGTTTAAGCTTCACTGTCTTGTGTCCAACTACAATCCATGGAAACTTCCTGAAAAAAGGTCACAATGCAAATTTTGGAAATGTGAAAAATGTAAACAATCTGTATTGCTCAGTATTTTCCTAGCTAAGTGTTTTATCTTCTTCTGTGTATGGAAAACTAGTCATCACTGCAAACCATTAGAGTATTGTTCAGGATTTATAAATAAGTTATCAGTTATTTGGTAGCATAACCTGGATTTTTTTTTTTTTTAGGACTAGCCTACATTGTCATGGCAAAGGTAATGGTGAAACTGACTGGTTTTCATTTTTTATGTTTTTGAAGTGAATAGTTATGTGGCATGAACATAGGCTGAAGACCATGTGAAAAAGGAGTATTTAATGAAGATATCTACTCCATATTTTAAAAAGACAGTTTTAAAACCAGATTATTTATCTTTAATCATGTTTAAATACAAAGCAAATAGCTCAGCTATATTCCCAGGCAGTACCTCCTAGTGCTAGAAAAACACCACTAAAAAAAACCCAAAAGGTAGAGGATAACTTTGAGAACTGTGAGAACTTGTGATCTTGTGAAAACTTGAGCATATGCATTTTGAGAAAAAGTAATTCCTACTTGAAAGATTGTAAAAAAATTATATAGAAAATTCTGCCTTTGTTAAGCAGCAGTAAAGATCCAATGCTTTCTGTAGGGCTTCAGAAGCCTGTCAGACTACAAAAATTATAGTCTTGACTGAATGACATATAAAATAATTAATGATAACAACTTTAAGCATCACAATTCTACAAACCCATCAATGTTCTAAAGAAAATGCAGAAATAAAAAGTAAATTAGAGTGTTTGGTTTCTAAGGAATTACCAAAGAGAAAAATTACATGATCTTTAGTTAAAACTTAATCTTGCATTGATGCAAAGCTATCTTCTTCAAACTGATATTTCATTGATTTGTTTACTAAGCAATATTTCAAAAAGTGAATCAATTTGTTAGAGAGGGGTGCCTGTGGAAATCTCCTCCTCCACTGCTACCAATAAATCAACAGCATAAATCAGAAAGCAGCCCAGCTTTTTATATGCATCTAAATGGTTTCCAAAGCAATAGAAATAATGCATGAAATATTTTAACCTTGAAATACACATTTAAAGGAAATTTTAGAAAAATGTTTGTGCAAGTGAAAAGCAAAAAGTAACAAGGGGAATTGCTCCTAATTTTGACAAAATCTGTTTTTCTTACATCTAAACTATCTGTAGAGAAAAATGGTTTAAAAAACCCAAACAAAACTTCCATAAAATAGAATTTCAATTTTCCAGGGTTAATAATTTACTTGTAATATATTTTAACAGTCAAAAGAAATTCACATTACCTAGTATCTAGTATGTGAATGAATTGCAGTTAGGCAAACCTGAGAAGTCTGTCCCTCTATGAAGAGAAATTTGGATCAATATTGGCTTTTTTTTCTCCTCTTGAAGCAGTTGACTTGAATGCAAGCCAAGAAGAATCAACCACATGACAGTAATAGCATACCATGAAATCTATCCATGTTTCAACAAGACTCTTGGAGCTGTGCCTGGGAGTATAATATGTTAGAGAGAGAGAGAGAATGAACATGTTTTCTAGAGGCAATAATAAAAGTCCACCAAGTGATCGTTAGCAATGAAAGGGATATTGTAGACCGAGAAGAAGAGACTTTGTAAGGGTATATTTTCAGTGGTTTACAGTGCATTTAGTGGTATTATCAGCACAATAGTCTCTTCCAGCAACATTCTATATAAAATAAAACAAGTTGAAATACTTTTGCTTCATCTTTTATTTCTCTTCATGAATGAGGCATGAATTTGGAGATGCTAGTTAGCACAGAAATGAGAATGTTAGAGGCCATTTCCTTGTGGGATACTCAACAGTCCTTCTTGAACATATTAATTTCTAAAGGGATCAGTATAATTTTTTCTCAGTTTCTGATTTATTTACATTCAAATAAATAATAGCATTGTTGGTTCTAGACAACATTTTAAGTTAAGCAGCAAAGGCTGTTTTAGCTTCTGCATTGTTCAAATATTTTCCAGAGGAACTCAACAAGTTTTCTACTTTCTCTCTTTCATCTTTGTGTATGGGGAATTACACGTGTAAGATACTGTTGCAAAAAAATCCATTGGGAAGAGGTTGAAGTATTTATGTAGAGATTCTTCTTTAAAAATTAAAAAAATTGCAAAACTCTGCTGGATGAAATCTGAACCTCTCAAAAGAAGAACTAAACACCTGTGGGGTAATAATACAGGTGATGCACAGGAGCAAATATCTAATCATTAAACTATTCTGTCATTACATTTATTGATAAAAGAACATTATTGAGTCTGGACTGTTGATGCAAGGTACTAGTCAGAACCCTGCATTATAGAAAATTGAATTAAAAGAAACAATAGGTCTGAAGTTGGAACATGTGTAGTACTTTAAATCTCACTTCTTGTGAACTGAAGAGACAACTGTGCACTCCATCAGTACTCTACAAGTACAACTTCATCAAGAAATTTCAGCATCTTAGAAAATATGTGGCAACTGCAATGAATAATTTAAAAAGAGGATGCAAATGCATTTATGCATAATGTGCACAGGCCAAGGAGACAGTAGTAATAACTCAGAGGAATTTTTTTCTGGGCAAAATGAATAAAATAAAGCAGAAGGTTTGAAAGCCAAAGGTCAGTTATGAATTTGAGGCTGGGCAAAGTGCTAAAGCTAAATAAGTTTTTATTAGTATTGAAGTCAAATATATGGAGATGTGAAAGTGAATGGGACATTCTAGAGAGAGGGCAATTCAGGAAGAAATTGAAAAGATCTTCCTGTTCATGCTTCTGAGTGGCAACAAATCCTACACAGGGCTTGTTTTGGCATTTCCTGTTCAGACAATGCACCCAAAACCAGAACTACACTGCACTGCACTGAGGAAGCCAGCTGTTTCCCAATATTCCTATTGGATAACCAAGTTAACCCTGGGCTTGTCCTGGGTGATGTTCAGCACTTCCAGGGTTCCATAATCATGCATAATAGGTGCTGGGCAGGATGGATATACATGATCTCTGTAAACACAGTTTTGATCTCTGGCCAAAACTGGCAAAGAGAACTTCTGAGGCTGTGAAGAGGTTTGAAGGAACCTCTTAATTCATGTAGCTGAAAGTAAACATTTTTTGTGTGTGTGTCATAGGACAGTAAATCTAAAGGGGATGTAAACACAGCAAGGTGTACATCTTTTTGCAGCTCTCAGGGTTGAGAGCTCACGTCAGGGAGTGCCTATAAAATAAATATGAGATTGAAAGAAAGTGTAAAAGTAAGTACTGAGTGGTTTGGAGCAAAGATAAAATTACACGGCAATGTGAGTTTTCTGGAGTTAAATTTTATTTGGGCGTTAATTTTCTCGCTGTGTTTTTGTATTATTTTTGTTGTTGTAAGCAGTAGTGTCTTCATACAATTAGGTGAATGAAGTTAAATTTGTTTCCATTTCATTGCATGTCTGTCTGTAGAAACTGTACCTTCTAGATATGATTTCGTTGTGTCTGTCCCTTGGGTCACTGACGCCATCATCCAATGTTTCTTCAGGGGTACTGAAATATTTATAACAAAACTAAAACAAGAACAGTGTTTGAAATTTAATGAATGGGCTTTTCATGGGACAAGTACCTATAAATTAGAAAGAAGGATGAAAAAAAAAAACCCAGTAACTAAAATCTTGATCTTATTAAAATAGATAGGATTTGGGTAATGTTTTCAGTGGAAGAAGGATTTCAACCAGCCATGACCACCATGGAAATAGTGCTCCATACATGCAATTTCAGAATATGCTCTGAAAAATCTGCTTCCTGACATTAGTCTGTTTTGATAAAAAAAATCATTTCAGGTTGATGATTTGCCTACTTTTATAATTTAATTCAGGAAAGCCATTACAGGTACTGAAAAGCTTACAAAATCTGTCAAGAGGGTTTTGCCAGCTGTGGGGATGGTACCAAAAACTAGCCACTAAAGAGGTTAAAGATTTGTTTGCTCAAATAATTATTCATTTTGGCTATTCTTTGCAAATGTGAGCTGAGTTTAAATTAGTGAAATTTTATTTTCATGATTTGGTAGATGAATTCCACTATCACTTCCAGTTTGTTTTGAGTTTATGTGTTTGGCCTCATCGAGTAAAAATCGAACTGATCAGAGGAAGTAATTTTCACTATAAACACAATAGATAGGATGCTAAAGAACAAACTGTGATACCTTTTTAAAATGCTATACTGCTATTGCAGAAATCTCCAGCTTGTCACATAGCAGAATGCTACTTCAAAGGAGAAAGATCCCTTTGAATCTCAGGAGACTGAGTTCTGAATTTAATTCCTGGAGTGAACAGGCTCCTTAAGCATTCCTTGTAAGTTCTCTAGAGCAAAGAGGGAAGGTTGTAATAGCAGAGAAATTTATCTAAAAAAAAGGCTTTATTCTTTCCTGTGGTTTGGGGTTTTTTTAAATAAAATAATTCACAATTGCATTCTATTATAAAAAGAATTTATAAACTACCACCTGCTATTGCTAGAAATGAATAATTTGTTGTGCAAGGTTAAACTTCTTTTACTTCCCTTTCAGCAGGAAGTATATTACTGCCCAAATCACATTTCTGTGGTTTGCTTCACTGACACGAGTGATAGTAGCTTCCAGGCATAACTCATTACTACCACGTGGTTTAATTTGAAGTTTTGTATTTTAGTTATTCTTACAAAGAAGAATATAAAACAAAGGAAGCTTCCACCCTTTTTCCTGTTTTCTTGGTGTTCTTGGCATTTCATTTCATGCCGTGAAATTAGGCACATCATCGATCATTGGCTCTTCAGCTGAAGGTAACTGACAGAGGAAAACCAAAGTTCTTCCTTTTCTAAAATACATTTTTAAAATCAAATCATCATTTGAGCTACTTTTTCTGAGATACTCAACCAATCAGATTCGTGTTTTTAAAGAGAATCCGTTCCATAAACAAGCAGCTGATTCTCCCTGAGAAGGCAGCTCTTGTGACTCACAACAACTATCATCTGACAGATTTCTACTGCTATCATTTTATGCCTGAGGCAGATTTTTTAGAGGCTAATAAGCTCTGGTTTTCTCCTCTTTTTTATACCAATCCTTTGCATTATTTCAGTGGAGATTTTTTTAAGCAGGCTTCTTCATCCTTATTACAGGTCAGAAGGTAAAAATATATTAAAAAGAATTTGTAATGCTCATAGTAAGGCCTATCTTTTTTTTCTCCCTTTGGTGCTAATCACAAAATAGGAAGATTTTCAAATCTATATGGAGCCCAGTCATAAAAAACAGTTATTACATTTCAGTACTGTAACTAATACAAAAGATTTAGTACTCCATTAAATTATTATGGATGTACTACAAAGAGACATGTACAAAAATTATTAAATATTGTTTATTTCACAAATTCTAGCAGGCTTACAAGTAAGACTTCAGACTTTCTCGGCTTTGACAAGCTCAGAATATAGGCTAGGATGCTGGTTTTATTATTAAAACACTTGCAGAATATAGTCAATTGACAATTTAAAGTCTATCCCAAGACAGTCTTCTTTCTTATTTCTTACTCTTGCCTTAGAAAAAAATGAGTGCAACTCTCTAGCTTAGTAATAAGTTAAGATTGGACATAACACTTTTGTTGGGAATTCATAGCCCTGAATCTACATTTCGAAGTGATTTTCCAAGTAATTATTTGTAAGTTCGTGCCTGGGGCTGAGCCAGATGTTGTTTCATTAACTTTAACGCTGTAATATGGAGAGGAAAACAAGAAAACTGTAAAAGAAAAATAACAACAACAAAAAAAGGAGCATGTACAGAAAAGTATTTACTTGTGCTATTTTCTCTGCAATAGATGGAATAGAATTTCCAGTATATAAAGCAACTGAGACATGGAAATGTCTAGTGTAATAACCAAGTGTGCATATTTGTTATAGACTTTGCTATTGGTTTCTCTGTTTTATCAGTTGGGTTTCTAATGGGTGGGTTCTTGAGAAAATTTGGTAAGGAAGCCATTATCTGCATGAATGAATTTTTAGAAATCTTTTTGTATAAATTAGGGACATCAGCTTTCTTTTTAAACTAGTTGGATGTTGAGGGAAAAGTTAAAATAGTTACTCTCAAGCTTGTAACCATGGAGGTAAAGTATGAATGAAGCATGGAGTACTAATTAGGAAAAGGATAGAGAGCTGATATCAGAAGTATTAAACAGCTTTTCAAACTACTTCTACAAGTCTTCTTTACCTAGGGACAATCAGGAAAATTAATCTGGAATAAATTTTAAACTGAATTAATTTAACTACACTAAATCCCCATGTAAATATATTTCACATTTAAAATGAATTTTATTTAATAATATTTGGAAGTCAGTGAAAATAAATCAAATTAAGGGGTCTAATACTACTTGAGAACATCCATCCTATAACCTCAAAGCAATAAAATCACCTCATTTAAAATTCAGGCCTTTTGTTGTTTTAGATTGCTTTTCCTGATCAGGTCAATGTGGATAAGCCACTCTGCTACAATTTTTAGTACCATTTACAACCATTTAGATGTGGCTAGCACAGGTCTTTCTCGTGGGAATATTCTGCTGTGTTCATAAACAAAGATAAAGTTTGGATGTTTTTCAAACAGTGTCCCGAGACTTGGACAGTTCAGGCCTGGCCAATTAGGCCTAGGGGGAGGTTTCTGGCTGACCAATCTGGGCGACCTCTGAAAAGTCTATATATATATGGAAATCAAAATAATAAATGCCTTTCCTTGCTACACTGAGAACTGGAATCCTTTTCTCTGCTAGCGGCTCAACAGCGACATTTAGAGTCTGATCTTATTTGATTTCTATACCTAAAATCTGTATTTATATTAGGCTTTTTCCTGTATTACCTGATGTAAGAGATCTTACATTAAAAAAAAGACAAAAACAAACAAGAAAATGTCTTCCATTTTCTCCTATTTACTCTTTAAGGTTTAATTTTAAGGAGATTGTGGAGAACCAGATTATTCAGCTTTCAAAAACAGTTCTTATTTCTTATTCTCAGGGGCAATGTTTTTCTGAGGTAAGCAGCCAGAAAAATGTTAGTGTGATGAAATTTTTTAGTTTCCAGTTATGCATTTAGATTCATCAGCATTTCTGAAGCCACCAAATGTTGGGGCTATTTGGATTTGGTATTTAGAGACTGACTTCCACATTTTACCATACCTCTTCATACTCTTTCCACAGCAGAAAATGAAAAGATGCTTTGTTATTGACAAGTGTATTTCCCAGCAGTCTCAGGCCTGCAAAGGAGCAGCAAGGTAGCATGTTTATGGATTCACAGGACATGGGTGTGCCAAAAGTGCCAGCCCAGCAGGCAAGGAGAGTTCAATGCCTCCTGAGAGCACATTGCTGTACTCCTGAGGCTTATGGCTAAAGAAAGAAAACATGTAGCCTTTGGAGAATGTACAGTGCAAAGAATGGAATTTAATGTTTTTCTTATTAATAGAAGTAAGCACCCTACTCTTGTTCTGAATGATGAATTCCCTTGTAAGTAGATCCTAAATATGTCTGAATGCACTAACAGAGTGGCAAAAATAAAATCTCATTGGTTCAATGTAAAATGGATTTCCCAGTGAGATTTTGTGACAGCCATAGATAAAGGCTCATTTTTATTACGAGCCCAATTTTAGAAGCAAAAGCAAGCAAAGCCTACAGTTTTTAATTTTTTACATCATGATTGATAGTGGAAGATAGAGCCATATGGCCTCTTGTCCTAACTATAGAGTAGTGGTGATGAGAGAGAGGGACAGATATGCTTCACAAAGCATGCAGCTGTCTGTACTTCAGGTGCAGTGCTTTGCATCCATCGTTGGCACAAGAGAGGGACATGGGGTAAGCTTGCACTTCTGGAAGCATAACTCCTTGTTCTTCAGAAACACCATGTTAGTGCTCTGGCATCATTTTGACCCAATCATTAATGGATTATCAGACCAAACCCATAAATTAAATAAGGACAGAAAGAGACAAAGACAGTCAGAGATGCATTTGTTACTTCTCTGTAGTCCCTTTTCTTTCAATGGTGCATCAGTTAATTTCTGACTTAACACTGGTTTTGTTTTCCGTCTTTTACTGCAGTTTATTATGCTGACATACATCTTTATGTTGGCCTGGCTTGGAGTTACAGCTTTCACTTCTCTGCCTGTTTACATGTACTTCAATCTGTGGACCATTTGCCGAAATGCCACCGTAGTGGATGGAGCTAATCTCTGCTTGGATCTTCGCCAGTATGGTATGTGAATAAAAAGCACTAAATGAAAAGCAAGATTTCACAGAAGAAAGCATCACACTGCTTTGCTTCTGTGTATTTGAAATGAACTGATCAGTGTTTCTGAAACAATTCTTAAGTGTCTCTTTCTACCCTTTTACTCACTAGTCTAGGCAGTGTATAAGACATGAACTGCAATTCCAGACCTGGCAAAAATTGGGTCAACCTTGTCCATCTTCCCAGAGTAATGAAAATCTGAAATGGGACTTCTGCTTTGTCTCTTCTTCAGAAATTGCTGGGACTTGTCTAAAATGCTTAATTAGTCATTTATCTGGACAATGACTCTTTAATCTTGTGGTGGGATGCTGACTTGGAGATGTGAGATCCTAGGGTATCAGTTGTCTGCAGAGGTGAATTGGGACATTGAAAAATTCATTGCTTTCAAAAATTTTGATGAGGACCAACAGTACTGATAGTAACAGTCTAAGAAACTGGTGGAGAGACAGAGAGAGGGAGTGGGACTAAAGCCTGAACGGTGGAGGTTAGAATAGTGAGGAGATACGCACCTATGTGTGTTTCGAGAGGATGAAAAATTTGGATAAAAAAGGATTTTTAATCTTAAAATGTCTTAGAATTCTTGTGTTGGTGATAGTAATTCAATTCCTTCCTTCTACAAGACTGATTTGATCCTAAATGTCGTGGCCTTAGTGATTTCTCAACCCACAGAGCTTTTGGTAATCATACTCTTATCAGACAATTTCTTGTGTTTCTTTTGTTTCCTTGGCCTAATGTAAAATCACAGTGTATTTTTAATTGTTATGTGGAGATATAAAAGATGCTGCATTTCTTGGCAAAGAAACAGTCTCATTCATAGTAAACATTTCAATTAACCTGAAATAAAATATTTGAAATTTTTCTTTCATGAGAGGGAAAAAAAGTTGGGTTTTTTCCTACACAGCATGGCAGGTAAGTTTAAAAAGCAATTATCTGTATAGATCCCATCAAGAGTATTAATTTTTCGTTCTGTGACTTTTTATTTTAAAATATTCATGAGTTTTTTATTATGTCTATTTAGAATGTTCATAGAACAGTAACATATAAAAGGTGTATTCTGTGAATGTACCTGTTTCCTGTGGACTCAGTGCAAAAAACACTGATTAATATTAGGAAAGAACCATTTTTCATGAGAACTGAGTTAATTGCAGTTTTCTTCAAGCTAGTGTTTTATTTAGTATCTGGATATTAGCTAAAGGAAGCAAGGTAGCAGATTCTAGTTATTATTGCTGATAAGAGAAACAATAGAGAATGTTTGTGTAATGCTTTTATATAACTTTTGAAAGAATACCAGATCAATATGTCTGAAACCAATATACAGCACATTTCTGCCCATAAGAATAGAGAATGTGAGCATTTTAACTGTATATACTGGTTAGAAATAATTTCTGATTTTTTGATCATTGTGCTGATCAAAATGGGGAATGAAGATATTTTTAAAAATGGCTGAAAAATTATTACCTGCATGTTTCTTGCTAGGGCTTTCGCTAAATAGATGATGTGTTAGTTTTGTGCTGGCTGAAATAGAATAGAATCCTAGTGTGGTTTAAGTTGGAAGGCACCTTAAAGACCAGTTCCAACCCCCTGCCATGGGGCAGGGAGACCTTCCTCTAGATCAGGTTGCTCAAGACCCTATCCAACCTGGCCTTCAACATTTCCAGGGATGGGACATCACCATTTCTCAGTGAAACATGTCCCAGTGCCTCAGCACCCGCACAGTAAGGAATTTCTTCCTTACATCTAATCTAAATGTACCCTCTTTCAGTTGAAGCCACTACCCCTTGTTCTACTGCTGCATGCCCTTGTATAAAGTCCCTCTCCAGCCCTCTTGATGGCCCCTTTTAGTTACTGGAAGGTTGCTATAAGGTCTTCCCAGAGCCTTCTCTTCTCCAGGCTGTGCAATCCCAAATGACTCAGCCTGGCTTCACTGGAGAGTTGCTCCAGACACCTGATGGTCAACAAAAAACAGATATCGTTGTTAAAATAAGTTCTTAGCTTTTCTCATAGGAAGGAGGTTGATCTGTTCTAGGTAATACTAAATAATGTGAATATTTGTTCTTCTCCAGGTATTGTAACTATTGGAGAGGAAAAGAAGGTTTGCACCTCATCAGAAAGTTTCTTCAAGATGTGTGACTCTAATGAGGTAAATAAATATCATAGTATTTTTGGCAAATCCATACTATATGTTATAGTAGGAAGCAGCTGATGTTTGCTTTCTTACTGTTAATATTCTAATTCAAGCTATGATGATGAATAAAATCACAGTGAAAAATACAGTCAAGCAAGTAGTTTTCCTAGTCTTTTAACAAGTATCAAATTTAGTCAGCGTAATTTCTCCCTCCATTTGTTTTCTAAATACACTTGTGGTTTGTTTGGTTGGGCTTTTTTAATAATTCCCATATCTTGTTCTTTGTTACTGACATGTTTTTGAAAGCTAATGCACCTGCTGCATAATGAATATGTCCATATAATGAATCACTGCTTGAAAGGCTTATGATTACTGTTGTGACAGAAGAGTAAAGATTTCAAATGGATTTGGCCAAACCTTGTTGTGTGTTAGGATAGTAACTCTTAGTACATTTTTCTTTATAGTTTTTCCCTTGGGCAAATGCCACCTGTTTCAGTGCAGCTGAGGGTTCCAGTTTTGTTTTTAAATGATAAAGGATGAAGACAGGACAAACAAAATTACATCTACCTAAAACAAAGAGAGGCTAAAATGTTGATCCCTCTGAAGCCAGGTCAACATCTGCTAAATGTTTTCCTGGGTATTACTATGGTAGAATAAATCTTAGAGTGAAGGTACAGAATCTGACCTTATACCAAAACCATCTTAGAAAATGCAGCTCTTGTGGTGCAGTTGACTCTCTGTGGCTGCTGCATAAACCAGGTCACTGAAATTAAAAGCAAATGTAATCATTCGGTTTGGGGTGAGGTGAAGAAGGTGGCTAATTTGGATTATGTAAGTAGCCTCATTTATATTATATCACTATGAAATTAGATTGGCAAATTTGAGAGGAGAGTGGATAAATACACAAGGATTGAAACCTACAGTTAATGAAGGAAAAATGGGGATTCTTATGTTCTCTTGGCCACTGGAGAAGCCACCACAAATGTAATTCTCATAAGGTAGTATTATAGTATTGTAACATAAAAAAGAAAAACAAACAAAACCCTCAAAATGTACTGAAATGTTTATTTTTAAATAATTTTTTTTAGTATTTCGTTATGTAAATGCTGTATTTTAAAATAGCGTTATGCTTTTTCCCTGATATGAGTATTGTAACAAAACAAGCACAAGCTCAATGACATGTAGTGATGTCAATCTCTTGGAAAAATATTCTTATTCATTATTTTTGTGGAAGGGTGGCACCAGGAGGGTAATTATTTGTCCCATGTTATTCTGAATTTTTGTTCAGTTTCTGTTTGGTGTGGAGCCATGAAAGTCCTTTTCTTTGTCCCCCTTTGCAGCTAAACATGACATTCCACTTGTTCATTGTGGCACTCGCTGGAGCTGGAGCAGCAGTCATTGCTATGGTAAGCTACCCAACACTCCTCATCTGAATTGCTAATATCTTCTGGTTCTGACTTAGGATCAGCTGTTCAATTTGCATACTATCACTCAATGCTATTATTAAAATATAATTGTGTGATTCAATACTCTCTTATCTTTCTTTCTTTTCCTGTTTTTTTTTTTTTAATATATTGATGGATTCCCTTTGAAGTAGAATATCATGATTACTTTTATGAATTAAAAAAACACCTTTAAGTACATGCTAAGAATTTTTTCTATTCTCTTGATGTATTCAGACAAGAGTCTGAATTCACGTGTCTGTGTCATAACCATAGCATTATACTTTTATGATCTCTGCCTTTCTGGGTATTCACAGGCTTGCCATGCTGCTATTTAAGAAGCAGAATCTTTTTGTCAGTTCTGTGAATATATATGAATGCGTTGGTTTTTCTGTCAGGACTAATTTTTCTGCTCCTTTATAATGAAGATTACTTTAAATTTAGTGACATTTTGTCAATGAAAAGGTTCCACTGAGAAAAAAGTGTATGAGCTAGTGCCCTGCTCTTCTGTCTTTTGTCTGCTGCATTTGCTTAAGCATAAAGATATTTTTATACTTGTGATTCTGCACCAGTGTAGGTTTGTATTATGCACGCTGGAATGGGAAATGACTGTTACTTGGTGCTGATGCATTCATAGTGTTACTGGTGGTGATTACTGTATACTGCTTATAGTAATAATTTTTAATTGATCCTCTGGTCATGATTATATTGTTATCCTTAAAATTACATTTATAAAAGACTACATTTAGAGAATATTCAATTAAGCTAGTATTCCCCTTCATGATTTCTTTTGTTTTCATCTGCCATTTTTTCAGTATTACATGATGCACTGAAAACATAGCAAGTACAGCTAAATGAAAAATATATCTTTTCAATATAGTTTTTGTTTCAAGACCACAAATAATAAGTGTAATAGTAGAATACAATTCCTGTTAAGAATTTTATTGGTTTTCCAAATTGAAATTTTTCTGCTTAATGTTCCAAAAATGGTGGCCATATAGCAATTATTATAATATCATTGCTATCATATATATTAGTATTAGGAAGTTATATCCAAGAAATCCTTAGTTTTCCATTGTATGATTATTTTTCAGTATATTCAGTAGTAATTTTCAAATGCTGTTTTTTTCAGATGAAAACTCTGCTTTTAAAACTAAAGTTTGGAATCTGAATAACTACCAAAAATATTCAGTGAAAAATAACACATCTTCAGTGAAGGCAAATTGAGTAGGTACATTGAGACACGTAGTTTAAATACATGATACTTTCAATGAAGTTTTAAAAAATACCTATCAAAGCTCACCATATCAAAGATGCCATAGCTGTATTACACCAAGCAGAAATTCCCTGGGAATTCACTGTGATGGTGCACATTTATTCACATATTTTTGAAGGGTTACCCATATCCAAGTGTGCTTTCTGTTGAATTCCGTGGCTGCACAGAGCAGACATGATAACACTGTTTCAACAAAAATATAAATTAATGTCCTAAGTGCTAGTAAAGTGCATAGTGTCCCAATGTTGGTAGACATATATTTCATTAAATGTTTGAAACAGTTTTATATATATTTCAAGTTTATAATTATACTGTTTGTTTTTAATCTACCATTCTGATGTGTTAGGTAACTGGTAAAGACTAGCACATTCCACTCTTTGATGATGGTAAATTCTAAACCCACTGTTTAGAAACAAACATAAGCCGTAGGACATGAAGGAAAATTCAGAATTTTTGTGATTGGACATGCAGATATTAACAGGTTCTTCTTCAAGGGAAGTTTGCTTTCCCAAGGTAAAAGTAATGTGAGGGAGCGAAAATTAATTTGGGATCCTAACTATCTCATCTAGGAAGAGGAAAACATCTTTTTTTCCCCCAGATCCTACACTCAAATTAATAGATGGAGGTGATGCATCATTAGTGAGCTGAGATGAGAAACAGTGTTCAGAAGCCCTTTAAGTCATTGGAGAACCAGTGCCCTTCACTACATGTGCAATAATAATCACAAATACAAAATTATGACATTTGTCTCTGTGTATATTCAGAACAGCAGCAGATCTCTATGTTTCTGCAATTCAATAGAAAAATGAGAATAAAATACCAGTATTTTACAAAAGAAAAAGCTTATGAATTTAATGCACTCTTAAAACATTTCTTGCAAACAGTTAGTTTAAATCAGAGCAGTCCATCTGACAAAAGTGGTAAATATATTGTGTTTATGGCCAGCCAGCAATATTAGTGCAACATCAGGGTGCTGAATAACTGAATTGGTAAAATCTGCTCTATGAAATGACTTTTTAAGTTATGACATCAATATACTCTACTATGTCCTCACTTCTGGATTTGTTAACATTTGCAAGTGCCAGACTATTTAATACCTGAAGATTTCTTAAACTCTCTAATATCAATATGAATCTAAAAAATTCACAAAAGAATCAGCTTTTTAATAAATTTTAAGTCCATCTGTCCTCAGGATACTCTTCATAAAGCTGTATTTTAAAAATATATCTTTAAAAAAAGTAGATATATATGGCAAAGCCACCACCAAAAATTGCTAATATTTGCAAAAACATTTGGTCACAAATCACAATTTCCTCTTATCTCTTGGTCTCAGATTTGTATATGAATGTTAGAATTTTTTCACAATTCACTAGATACCTCTTTAGTCTGCAAAGGAGAATGCTTTTTTGGGATTCAAAAGGAGAATTGTCCTAGGTATTAGGGCTGATATAGAAAACCTCATCTTTTTTACAGTATATGTCAGGGAAAGCTTCATTTTGCAGCAAAGAAAACTGTTGAATGTTTTATTTTGAAAATGTATCATTCTTAGATGCCAACCTAAGATGGGGAAAAAAAGAACCAAACCCAAAACCTGATACAATTATTTATGTTGTAAATGCTTTTTGTGAGTCATCATCATGGAAAAAATAGCCAGGATTTTGAATCATATTTGATTTATACCATGTATGATTCTGAACAGTGCTGTTCTTTCTTATGTCTGAATGGATAACAAATGCATATGGAAAAGATAATTGCAGTAATACATACTAGTTTTATTGTTAGTGCAGTGTCTGATAGAAGACATGAAGTTGTTTAAATATAGGATCTAGCATTCCAGAGTTGATTGTAAAGTCAGTATACATTCCATCTATGATGTTTCCCCAAAAACACTGCAGAAAAACTTAATTATGAGATGCACAATTTCCTTTCTCAAAAGTTACCATGTGAACAGTACTCTTTTGCCTGAACTTCCACAGAAATTATGTCCTCTAACATGGAGATGCAATCAATTCACCTGAAATAGGAACAAGGGAAATGTAAAAGTGGTCTGTTCTTCTCTCCGGTATGATTGTGCTCTTCTGCAGGATATTAGATGTGTGTAAAGGGAGGAAAAAACGCTATTTAGACTTGGGCCCTGGGGAAGTAAGGACTTGTCCTGAATGGAATCATACAACAAAAAAATCCCCTCAATACCCTCCTATGCTAGCTGCAATTCCACAGTTTCTAAACACTGAAGCATACTTTCATCTTATGAAGAAATCTAAGCAGAGATAGGTCTGGAAAGACCCTGCACTGTCTTGCATATGTCTGCAATGGAAACCTCTTGAAGCAGACTGTGGAAGCTGCCCAGCTTCAATTTAAATAAGCCTTGACAGGGGCCCCACTGGCTTCAGGCCATTCAGGTCATGGAATTGTGAAATGCAATTAGACAGCCACTTAGAAATGACCTCCTTAGCACGGCAATGTTATCTAGGAACTTGGTGTTAAAATAAATAACAAAGGTGGCGGGACTGTTCAATGTATATGTCATTATAAAACATGGATATATATTTGAGATTATGTAAGTTAAAGTAAGTGTTTCCAGGCAAGTCTTCCTAATTACAGTGAATGTGAACTCCAGGAGTTTTCAACAGTTATTATAGTAGTTTGGTTCAGTAACTTCTTAAGGAAGGGATGGGTAAAGAATGGGTATTTAATGAAGGTCAGACTGTGACCAATGTACCTTCAAAATCGTTTATTTTTTAATAAAAAAGAAAAATGCCAAGTGAAACTGGCATTAAGTTTAAATTTGTCTCTTACTGGGTCATTACCAAGTATTTTTTGAGGATAAGAAAAGTGCCTACATTATCCCATTTTCATCACAGATTCTTCAGTTGCAAGGATTTCTGTCAGATGGGTTTTTAAGATGTGAATACACTGCTCAGATACTCCCCACTTTCAGGATTCTCATATCTACAATCTGTTTGTGATTCAGATTGTATTTTTAATTGAAATTTCAGCCTCAGAGGGCTAGTATTCTTGTTTTCCTGGGGTGCAAATTATAATTGAAATGACAGAGTTATTAGGATTACCAGCCTGTTTATTTTGACTTTTCTCAAGAGTTTTACTGTGAAGGAAATTTAAGACGTTTCATTCGGTACAATACGGATTCAGGACTGTTTGATCTAGAAATGCCTGATCCAGAAACTACCCATGGTGAAAGTTTTTGGAAGAGCTGAGTTAAGACAGAAGGTGTCTCTTTCTCCTATGTGTTAAACTATGACCAGAGAGCATTCCAGAGTGACACATGACATGCTGCCATCTCCAACACCTCTACTCACAGGCTGTGTTGCTAGTATTCTTCTATAGATATTAAGAAACTCCTAAAGATATGTAGAAATACTGCTTTCTAGTTTTCTTCCTAGAGAAACAAAAAGAAAGAAAGTTATTCTCGGAACAATTTCTTTCTATTTTGTGGCTCCTCAAGTCAGACAGTATTCCTCAAACAAGGATTAATTGGAAGTTTGCCATAAAACATGAGGACAAAAAAGCTAGCAAAAGTATTTGGTCTTTTTAAGGGCTCAGAATGCTTTCCTTGATCTTAATCATCCAGATTAAGGAATGTACTTTTGTCTGTACAAATCAGCAACAATTGCCGACAAACATTTGTGAAAAAAAAATCAAAACAAATTGGCATTTCCGAAACAGAAAAACATATTAAAACGGATCTGTTAATTTAGTATGAATCTAAGATACTCATATCTACAGCAGTTCAACATGAACAGGAGAATTTCCATAATCTCAAAGTGTTTTTTTTATTATTTATATTATTATTATTATTCCATTCTGCATTAACTGAATCCCAGTATAATTTCGGGATTTCTTAGTGAGGAGTGGAATATTTTGGATCTCACAAAATTGCCCATTGCATCTGAAGTTGATTAACATAAATTTAAGAGGTGCTGTCATGAGAAAATGTCTGACAGCCTGCTAGTGAAGGAATAAATGTCCAGAGAGTCCTAGCATGAACCAACTAAGTACCCTTATGGAAAAACTTTATTTTCTGGATGAATACAGAGTAAACAGAGGATCCAATTTTTTGTCAACTATATTTTGTCACATTTCGCCTAACTGAACTTATTTTTCAGTTATTGACAATTTCCCCCAGATTAGCGGGCTAAATACAAAGCTAGAATTGAAGCAAGTAATGGCTAAATGGAAAGGCAACACTAACTTTAATAAAAATTAAAAAGCAAAACTTTCTGCAACTGTATTTGATATGCAATCATAAGATTACAGATGTGTCTATGGCATATTTCTGTTTTAAGAACTACTTTACCAAATACTTCTTCAGTGGGGAAAGGTGTTCAATAAATATATAACCAGAAGGCATTTTTACATATAAATTTGCAGACTAGCTAAAAAATAGTGCAGGGATGATTTGTTGATTTTTCAGTTTGGCATGTTTTTTTCTTCAATAGCCATTCCTACCAACTCCTAGTAATAGTAGCAGTAATATCTGTGAGATGAGTAATCTGAAGATTAATGAAGATTGAATTTACTGTCATGGTGCCTTACTACTTCTTGACATGAGGTGCCTACTTCTTGCTGATGAGAAGTCTCTGTCCTACAGCCTTCAAGTTTAAATGTGCTCTATTCTGACTGCCTCTGTTGTTTCTTAACTCTGTGTTGACCTCTCTTACAGGTTCATTATCTCATGGTCTTGTCTGCCAACTGGGCCTATGTGAAAGATGCTTGCAGAATGCAAAAATATGAGGATATTAAATCAAAGGAGGAACAAGAGCTGCATGATATTCACTCTACTCGCTCTAAAGAGCGGCTCAATGCTTACACATAAAAGAAACCTTGTCTTACTTCTTAACATGTGAATGCTTTGTTGTTTAACTAAAGGCCATCCTACCATTTTAAAAACAATTGAAAGTGCTTCTCACAAAAGATAGTTTGGGTGACTTACATATCACCTACATACAATTCTTGGTTGTCTAGCACTTGGTTTCTTAATTAGTTCTTACTTTGTGTGACCATTCTATACCACAAAGCTCCTAAATAGCCTTTCCTGAATCCCTTTAAGCTAATTAGTTCTGATAGGTCAAGGATACTAAACTATTGTCAAATACAACTATGTGTTTGATTTTTTTAATCACTTTGTATGTGTTATGCATAACACCTTTTGCATTGTTTCTTATATGTTTTTGGAAAAAAAGGTAGCTTTTTATACTTTTTAGTTTTGAGTTCAGTAACTACTTTAACTACAGGTATACTTCAAAGGGACCATTGTACATGATGTACAATATATAAAGAAAACATTCTGATGACTTTCCTTTATATATGGAAAACCTGCCAGATGGACCCTGATCAACTTGAATGAAGGTCCTAAGAACGTTTTAAACAATCAAAGGTGCAATTTCTAAATTTGTAATAGTGGGTAAAAAAATGAAAAAAAAAGCGAAAAATTAAAAAAAAAAGAAAAAAAAAGAAAAAAAGTGCTTCTTATCTTTGTTAACATTGTATTATTGATGTTTTTAAAGAATATTCTCTTGTTTCAAGTTCCATGGGTGATAATTCCTGTTTGTATTGTGAGCATGCAGTCCGTGGTGCTAACAATGCATGGCCACTTGCCTTTTGAAGGAATTCAATACCACGGCTACCTGTTAACGAGTTATGGTATATAGACAACTGTTAATTAAGTGATATAGTTATTCATAGTTTTCTACAGAATAATCTCTCTTTAATTCAATGATGGTTATGCTAAATTGGAGCTGTCCATGTGATGATGTAAGAAATTACTGCTTAGCTACATTTATGAAAGTAATATATCAAAAATGCAGTGACCATAGGAGTCAGATGTCTTTTTACCTGCTTTAAAAATTTAAATGGATTGCACCTGTCTGAACTGTAAAAGATATATTAAAGGAGACTTCCATAAATGTTATAGCTTGGCTTCTAGCTTTCCTACACATAACAGTTTACCTGTATCATGTTGAAGTAAGGTGAAAGACCACTACAGAGCTTATTATTTCAAAGTGTAGTAATATATTTGAACCTTTATTTTGATAGGAAAATGTTATCAGAAAGATAGGTCATCTTAATTTGAAAGAATTACCTGTATCAAAAACAGAACAAGAAACCCTATTCAAGACAAGTCGGTATTATTGGACCAAATTTGGTGGATTTTTTTTTTTATTTTGCCTATTTCTAATGCTACAAGAATGCTGTAAAGTGTCTTTTAAAGTGATGTAGCCTGACAAGACATTTTTGTCAGTGTTAAAAATCTTAGGTAGTTTTGTGCACTTATTGGACCATTGTGAATTCTCTCTCAGTGTAAGTGCATTTCTAATAAAACTTCTTGGGTAAAACTCTTCTTTGTACTCTTACTAGTCATGCATCATCAGTAATTTTTAACAATTCTTGTAGTAAGTAGAAGGTAATACTATAGTTGTGGCATGATAATGCATTAAGTAGTATTAGTTGGTTGAATTTTTTTCTTTTTCTATTCTTTTGCTTGTTTTGGGGTTTTTTTGGTTGTGTTTTTGATTTGGGGTTTTGGTTTTGATTTGGCTTTTTTTTTACACTTAAGCTGTCCTACGGGGTCAACAGTTTTCTGATAATGTGCAGTACCGGTATTACAGTTCTGCAAAAAGTATTAGGAACTTCTTTTTGGATTCTCTATTGTAGTGTTTCAGTTTTGTGTCTTAAAATGTTTGTGCTGATTTTTAAAACTATGTCTTTTAAACTCATGTAATGATGTTAATGCTTTTGGCTCTTCTCTGGTATTAGAGTTTGTATTTTCACAAAGAATGCTTTGTAGCAGGCATTACAATTAATCTGTTTTGTACATAAATGTGCCAACAGCTTGATGGTGGCGTTTTTGAAATGTAGAACAAAGTGCTTGCAAAATGTAATAAACACACTTGTGTACTTTGTGTTCTTGTTAATTCTTTGTATAGTTTTTCTTTGCTTATACTGGATAGGTCATTGTAACCAGAAATGGAAAAAGCTTTCTCCTCCTATAGACCTTGCTATTGTACAGATTGATTTGAACATATCTCCTAATCAGCATTTAGTGTCATATATCCTAAGACTAAGAGAGTAAAATATTTTCTAGGAGCAGAGTTTCATATCTGGGAAGTGCCAGCTAGCGGAAACCACACTTGATATATTTTTAACATATCAGTCAAAATAACAATTGGGAAAGATTCGTATTACTGCAGTGTCATTCGGAACAGCTCAGCAGAAGCTGATCTGACAGTTTGACTATTGCTGAGGGTACTGATTCCTGGATATTACAGTAGCTAACACTTTGAAACTGCAATAACAATACTACATTACTTACGTGCATGTAAAGTAATTTTAATGGTTAAGAGAGATCTATAGATGTGCTAATTAATTTGATATCATTAAGACAAAATATTTAAAATACAGTCCCACTGTGTGTTTGTTTCTCAGTTAACTAGCTGTTATGTAGCTCTTTGTGTGATCTCCATGAGAACATGTGCCATAATGGCAAAACATTTTTCAGAAGCAGCACAAGCCAAGGGAGTAGAGGAGCTTCCCACAGCACAGCACATCAGTCATAAGGGATTCACTTCAAAGTCTGTGCATACTTGGTTTATTCCAGACTCTTCTCTGTTTGTTGACAACCTAAGCTGATTTTTACTGAGGTAGGCTGCATGGATCTTGATTTCTATAGGCTCTTCTGTGCTTAGTCTAAACTTGTAACTATCTTGCTTTTAAGAAAAAAGAAAAACATTGTAGGTTAATCTGACACAGGTTTTTGCTGCACAAAACGCTGCAGTTAAATGAAAATTTTCAACTTAAGATGATTCCAGCAAGATATTCAGTTTTGCATATTCATCACTGCTTACTATGCCCTATCAATACTACTAATAACATGTTACGAAACAGATTAAAAAAATGATTTGAGGTAGGCATCCTTCCCAGTCACTTTTTCCCTCTCACATCACCCCATCTTTTTGCACAAGGTTATTTTATCCCTCAGCAGGACTGCTTCCCTCAGCAGCAGCATTTTTTCTTTCAGCACAAGCACATAAAACATTGAATCAGCATGATTTAGACAATGCACAGCAGTGCATGGCAGATGTGGGGCTGAGTGTTTAAACCATAGTAGAGAAAATGGCAATTTTTAAGCCAATGTACCGTACAGTTAGGTGATATAGTTAAAAACAGGAGACACTGAAATTACTTGCCTATTTAATATTTCTAAATAGTTAATGATTTTTTTTTTCCACAGGATGTAAAATAAGAGGATTTAAACTATAACTGGAAATATATCTATAAACTAATTTTAAATTATATATGCAAATTTAATCTTACATTAATGCAATTATTTAAATTGTAATATGTATGCGTTGATTGTAAGTATTTATTGAACATTACCATGATTGCAACTCACCTTCAGTTGATGTAGTATATTTTAGGACAGAATATTTCTGTGTTGTACTTATAATCATCGATGGCAATAGTTTATAGAATCTTTTCCATCGTCAAGACCCAATGCATTTTTTAATTTTTCGTTTTGGGGTTACCACAAGTATTTATGTAGTGGGTTTTCTGAAGAACATGGCTCAGTTTATAAACCATAAAAGATCAGACTATAGTACATATCTTCTCAGGAAGAAAGGAGGTGTTCATAAAAGGTCTTATAAAAAAATCCCAACATTTTCTTTTCGTTGGGTTGGACAGAAAGCCCACATATATATTATTAAGCAGCAAGCCAATTTATGTCTCCAGGTGACATCACATTTCAGCACTGCCTCCATTTTGGGTAGATATCAATTGAAAAAAGCAAATCCAGAGCACACAGTGTATTTAACAGCCCTTTCTGTCCCACATGAATTCTTCTAACTTGTATTTTCTACAAGGGAGGAACTCCAACAGTTTCTGAATTTTGAGATTTTCAACTATAGTTTCTTGTTCTTTCAGGTGTCTGCAGAGGATCCCAACACATCACAGAGCTACTGCTGTATTTAACAGTTATTAGCAATGATGTTGACAGGTAAGTGATTCTGGTGGCACACCAATAGAGGAGGTGACTGTAGAGAAGTAGATCATCTTTGGCTTGCAGTGGTCTAAGCATCAGCTGGGTGTGCAGCTATTCTGCAGGGAGAAATTTATCCTGAGAAAAGGGTTCTGCCCACATTGTACAAGCTGCTGTGGGCTCTTTCCCTCTGTAAAGTGGAGTTTGGTCAGATAAATGTGAGCCCCAGGGAAGATCATTTTAGTTGGTCTTTGAATTGGCACTGCTGAGCTTACCATGGCTGAAAGGGATGGTTTAGGGGCTGGTCTATCTACTTGAGGAGTTCCTGAAAAACAAAACAAAACAAAAAACCCCAAGAGACTTGCATGGACATCCTATGGTTCTACATGTTGAGTTATTCAAGACAGAAATACCATGTAGGCCAGAAAATGATTATTAGAGCTAGGTTTTTCAAAGGGGCTAAGTATTTTTTTCTTCTCATTTGTCCAGGAAAATGATAACTAGCATGAATTGCTTTCCTGTTGTTGATAGAGAATATTTTGGTCTCTGAGACTGTAAGTCCTGCCTTTTATTAAATAGCTTGACTCACATGTATTTCTTTGTAAGGATAAATATTAATTTTAGAATAAATCTCATGAGGAAACAAATTTATCCTCAACAAATTAATGTCCCAGTTAAAACATGCAAATCAATTCCTGCAATTTTGCAATGCAGCTAGTTTACTTGCATGTACAATCACACACTTTGTCCTTTTTTAATAATAAACTAAATCACATGGTTAGACACAAAGGGAAATTGTCAGGTTCATCAACTGTCTGTTTTGATCTGACTAAGCAGATGGACACCTTTCCCAAGAAGGCAGTGTTGAATGCCTCATATTGATGCCATCTTCTGAAGTATGAAACATGTTAAGCATGGATACCTCATTAAGGTGTTTGATTCATATTTCTGTTTTCCTTTCATTATTTGCTTCTTCTCCATGACACGCAGTTCCTTGTGCCATAATTTGAATTGGAACTGAAGCAATATAAAACTTGCTGCTACTGAGGAGGGGATGTACTGATGCCATCGAGTGGTGATGTACCACATGCTTGGAAACAGGGATGAGCGCAGTGAAAAAGGAAGGCAGAAAGAAGGAAATATAAGATTTTCCTTTCCTGGTAAGCCCCAGCTGCAAGGTAATAAGCTGGTCTTGAGACCTGTACCTCACTTAAAGCCCTTGCAGGACTAGGGCTTTAGGAGTAGTGAGAGTTTCTGACAAGGTACAAAGGACAAAGGCTTCTTGTAACACACTGATTTTGGACAGTCCAGAGCCATGTTTCTCCTTAAAGGAGCAGATGGCCAGGAGAAACTTGTAAACCTTTAACTGTTACAGCAGGACCTCGTCCCTGGTCATCTGGCCATGTGTTCTCAGGATCTCTTCCCAGCATAGGTAACATGGTGATAGAGCAGATGTGTCACATATGCAACTGCATGGAACTATGGGGCAGAGTTTGTGTCACTTAAAGCAGCTCTGGGGATGATGCAGAAGAGGACCTCTGCTGCAGACATAGTCCTGGCCCCACTGCAGCAAGGTTGCTTTTCACTAACCATAGGAAGCAAGATCAGGATTTGAGGGTGATCAGTCTGGAAGATCTGATTTTTTTATGTGAGACATGTCAGGGTTTTATGCAATGTAATAATTACTGTTAAGTGCTTGCATTTTTCATATCTTTTAACTATACACACACACACACGCATACAACACATAGTCCAATAAAACAGATTTCTTTTTAAAATAAACCTCTGTGCTACAGTAATATTAATGACAGCCTTAAAGAAAAATAGTAAATTCAACAGTTAGGTGAAATTTTTCACAAAAGAAATGGCATTAATTGCTGTCTACCAGTTATCAGATACTTTGCAAATGATAATATCATCTACAAAGATAATGGCAGCTTTGCCTTTTCTTCATTCAGTTTGTTTTGCTTTCTGATAATAGCAGACCTCTGGCCTTCAGTGTGTTATTTTTTTTCTTTACAGAACTTCCAAACATTCTGACAGAAATGTTAAGTACGATAGGACTATTCCCAGCATTTAACACATGGAAATCCATGCATGAGCAGATATTTTTCCCTGCCTTACTTTAGCCAGCACAGTACTGTTCTTCCTCTCACTGCACAGCCTCCAGAGTGTATCCACACGTGCTGTGCTTTCATGCTTGCTTTTCTTCAGCCCTTTTCCCACTGCTCCCTTTACCCACAACCACTGTCCCTGGGAAACCACTGCTGGGCCCGGCTTCTCCATTCATCTCTGTGTGGGGGAATGTTTATTCATATCATGTTACCCTAAATCCTATGCAAATTTGTGCTATGCAATACTTTTCAACTGATATTCAAGACTTATTGTTGTTCTTCTTTAAGGTCAAACAAAATGGTAAATAATAATATTAGACAAAATAATATTTTCCTAAACTGGGAGGGGTGTTCCTCTGGGAAAAAGATGACCAGAAAACAAAAAGAAGCCAAATCCACTAAGTTCACAAAAAAAAGTTGGAAGTAATAATGTGAGTTCATAGCATAATTTATGTAATATAATTAAGTGAACTGTAGGAGGTGATAATCCTAAGGAAAAAAGTTTATTGAAAGAAGAGATTTAAAGGATGTCTTTTTTTTTAAAGCACAAGACCAACTAATAGTACTCAGAAATGTCTTGGTAATTTGTGTATGATATGAAATTTTTCATTTTGACAACAAATACACCGATTCTTATGTCCATTTGTAGATAACTTTATTAAAATATAATAGAAGGCCACATGCATTGAAGGAGCCATTGAGCTGTGAAAGTCATCTCCTCTCACTAAAGGCTTCCCTGTGTGCCATGGGAAGCAGTAAGAGTTTGTTATCTGCATTAATCTCTTTAACTGGATTAAATTCTTGAGAACAAAATCCACTCAGTTCCTGGACTAGTATATGGGCCAGATCTGTCAAACAGGTATTTATGAACAGACATGCAGACAATTTGACTATGTTCCAGAAGATTAGAGTTGAACTTTGTGTCACAGGTTTTCCCAGGAGGCTAACTGAGACCACTGCAACTCTTTCTAGGGTCACAGTCCTTCAAATAGTTCTATTGTTTTGTTTTCTTTAATCCAACTGGAAAAAAATAGAAAGCTGAATGGAAACAAATCTGTGATTGATCCAGTATTGTTTTGGTTACTGCTTGTGAGTTTTTGGGTTGATGCCAGACAGGGGCAACATAATCCAGTGCTACATTTCAATTTGATAAATGTTGCAGAGATTATTATTACTTATTCTATGTTTTTATTTTGGCACTTGCAATTCTGACTTCATATATTTACAGGCGACCTAACTTAATTTCTTCTGTGTAGTAAGTAGAGAGATTTTTCCAATATCATTTGATTTGTTTGATGTTGAACTTTTTTTGTAATTTTAAAATATTTTTTGATTATTTTATTATTTTTGATTATTTTTGATTATTTTTTCCATATGAATTTTTGAAAATGCAATAATTTCAGCTCTATTTCTTTCTAGGAATTTGTTCAGACTGAGAAATCTAACTAAACCAACTTAATGTACCTACCCTTTTTTTTTGAAGGGTTATAAGGTCCAAAATGCCTTAAGCTCAAAGCATGTTTTTCTTCTACCTAAATAATTAGATTCACAGAAAAAGAAGAGGGTGGAATCAAGTACAAGTGCTGTGGTGACACTTAAATTGGATATGATACATATTTTTCTGTCCTGAATTGCGTGTCAAGATGTGCTACAAATAGCTGCAAGCAATCATCCTATGAAATTCTGGCATTCTAGTTTGTTTCTTGGTGACCAGACCCTCTGAGGAGATGATCCCACCTCTTTAATATAATTTAAATAAACATCAGTGAAAATCCTGAAGGAAGAAGATTTGGGGTTTTTTTTGGTGCCTGCATGACAGAGCTGAGTCTCCTATTCATAGACACGACTGGGGATAAATTGAAAGTATGCTAGTTTTCTTCCTTATTCCTCACTAAATACAAGTAAATGTACATATAAACACTTCCACCGCCACCCCGCAAAACACAGCACACGGAGGTTATCCATGTAAGGTATTATTTTGCAGCTTTTAATGACGATGAGAAAAACATTCAAAGGGAAGATAATGTGGTCAATCGCACACTGAAATTTGTGGAGTACTGACATCTGGTGGTAAAGCCATGTAAAACAGAAAAATGTTCTGAGAGGGTATTTTAAATAATTGCTTTCAGAAGATCAACCTGTTTCTTTTCTACTTCTGTATGTTTAGAAATTATTCTGTAGCATAGCTTAAAAACATTCAAACACTCTGTCTTTACCTATATGTATATAGATTCAGCCCTTAAATACTAGTCTCAACTGGGAATGAATTAACAGTGAGTGAATAACTAATGGATTTCAGTGGGGAGCCTGACTTCTTAGCTCATTATTCTAAACGGGATTTTAATCTTTAGCTGGTTTTTCTACCGACTTTAGCAATGGCATTTGTACATAATTATCGTTGCAAGATGGTAGTCTGAATCACCACACCACCACCCCCGCTTCAAATGACGCTTACTTTTATAGTACAGATTTTTTTTTTTTTTGCCTATTTCAGGTAAAATGTATAGAAGTGGTATTTATAATGCTTACTTACGTTACCTGGTGGGAAAAAATGGATGCTAGCCTTTGAGAAACACTTGTCATTTTCTAGAATAAACATAATTAAAATAATGAGTGGTAAAACTAAGTAGTGACAGCTTCCAGCTGTATCTAAGCCTTGTCTGGCATTAAAGACACAAAGACAACACAGTCAAATCCATCTGTGGCTCTTCTGGATCCCAGCTGGAGGAACAGGTAGATACATCACATGTGTAGCTCTTCTCTTGATATAACATTTCCTCTTAATAGATAATGAAAATATAGATCTGATTTAATAAGGAAAATAGGTAGGATTAGGGCAGAGGAGAACCTTGTCACTTCACTTTCTGGTGCCTTCCTAAAGGTGAATGAAATTGAAAATATTTTTTTGAAAGCATGAGTTCAATTCAGCTGTGTTGTGGTTTTGTTTTGTGGTGGGTTTTTTTGTTTTTCCAAAGTAGAGAATTTTATCAGGAATTAAGCCATTGTCAAAACACTATTTTAGCAAAAGGAGCACAGCCTTAAAAGAAAAAATTAACTGAATGCCTTCCCAAACATGTAATTTTCTCTAGTTCTTTCTTAATTCCATTAAAAAATGTATAGTCCCTTCCCAGAGAGAAAATCTGCAGCAAAATAGTGTTCTTGCTAAATTTGTTCTTGATATATTTAAGTATTGGAAATGTGCCTTGGCCACTGCTTAATTTTAGGAGATGCTTAAGTTTACTTGCATATAGACCTTTCCTGGATGACAATACCTGGTATGAATACATATTGCTCCCTTGTTTTATTGAACAATTGTTAAGATTAATTAGAGAGCTTCCTCAGAAAAACTTTGTTTCTCCCCCAAAACAAGAACATCCTTCTTGTTCATAAATATGTACTTATCACCTTTTCTTCTCTTAAAAGTGATTCAGAGCTGGATGCACAGTAAATTAATCTCTAAATGCAGAAAAAGGCCCCAGAATAAGTGACTAGGCAAATTCAAAGACAGAATATCTGTAGTAAAATTCCTGACTCAAGTGGAAACATTGGCAGGGTGTAAAAGCTCGCTAGCTGTCAAAGACTGACTTTGCTGCTGTTCCCCGCTATCATCCGCCAAATGTGTGAAATGTCTTCCTGCATGCCTCTTGTCAATATTTCTGCAGTCCCTGCAGTCTGGAAAGAGTCCTGGAACTTGGCTTATGACACTAAACACAGGAAAAGGAGCTGGAAGCACGTAGTTTTATAATTGTCTGATAATTTTATTTGGTGCACTACATTTTCCACATATCAGTACTTGTGCTTGTGGTGACGGTGTCTGTCCTTAACTGCCACACAACCACACGTGCAACATGTGACATTTTGGTAGTCTGTGTTAAACATTACATTAAAACATTAATGTTAAATGTTTTAAACATTTTGGTAGTCTGTGTATGCCTGTTTCAGAGCCAGTGGTGAGAGAGGAGAGCAAACATTTCCGATGAACTGGTGCAGGCAACGGAATGGATGGACATGCAAAGCAATTGATGGGAAAATGGAAAAATGGGTATTGCTAGTGAGGCAAAGAGGATGGGATAGGAAAAAGAAATTACAAGACAAATTGGTGACAGGGTGACAACAGAAAAAGGAGTGGATCAGAACATGACACCATGTCGCAGGGAACCCTGAGAGGGGAAACAGAACCGGGATGGATCCTGCCTCAAGCACTGGACAGGATGGGAAAACCACTGAGGCATGGAGATAATTTCCAATCTGATGTGAGACCAGAGCATAGGCCTGAACAAGCAAGAAAGAATTTGAAAAAAACCCCAACACTTACAAATACGTATTTATATGAGAGAAATAAGTTTATTTAGCAGTATTTGGAGATCGTGGACATGAGTTCAGAGAGAAAGTAGTTCTGCACAACTTAGAAACTCAGCAGGACTTTGAAATAATAATAAAAAGAATAAGAAATAAAAAAAAAATGCAGCTGTTAAGAGACATATATATAAAATGCATCTTGACATTCAGACATCTGAGAACACCTATAATAAGGCTGAAAAACAGAGTGAAAATAAAGATGAAAGATCTTCCTCTGTAACTTTGCTGTGACTCAGTCATTGACACTGAAACAGAAGATCCCATTAGACCAGAGAATAGAATGAAATTTTCAAAAATATTTCCTTTTGAATTTATTTGTGACACCAGAATTACAGTGAGTAGCAAAAAAATTTCAAATATCTGATGGGACTTCTCTGCCGTGTTTTTGAAAAGTTGTGTAGAGTATTACAAATGTATATAGCATATAATTACATGAAATAAAATGAACATTCCCAAAGATAATTTCTTTCCATAAAAATGTTAATTTACTGATGTCCTTTATACTGCTGTTTGCCCTGTCTTCTGTAATTTGCTTTTCTATTCCATTACTTTGGAAATGGAAAATATTTTACTATATTATGACTGAGTCTTCACATTTCCAAAAAAATCTTCATGTACCTCTGAACACCACAAAGGGGTTTCTAGCTTGTGTGATATGGCTGGTACCACTTGTTTGCAACATTTTTTGGCTTTTTTAGTAGGAGGATAACAATAGGAAATAAAAGACAAACCCAACAAAACCAACTAAATTAAGTATAGTGCAAATATTTGCTTTTGGGTTCTGAATCTATTACACTTTCATATTTCTAGCAGGACATATCCTTTAAGGAAAATTAATTTTTCTGCACTGCTGTCCAGCCAGGATGAAACCTATGGTCTCCCAGCAAGCAGAAACTTCTCCAGTTTTCAGCCAGAACAAATTCACATGAAGTCTCCCAGATCCACCTCAAGGAGTCTCTCTGACATGAGGTGAAGGACAAGGCAATATCAACACTTTTCATACCTGCTCATTTTTTAATGTAATCATCCCAATTTTCCTTATGTGCCGCTGTTTTGTCCTTTAGTTTTGGGTGATGAGAACTGTCTGCTGTGTTAGTGTCTGGGGCATTTCACTGAAAGGCAGGGGAAGGTGGTGGCTGTGCTCTGGCTCCTGATGATGATGTGCATACAGCCCTTCCTGCTGACTAGAGTTGCATCTTAGTTTTCTTCTGTATGTTGCATCTTCATTTCCATGCAGTTTTCCAGCTCTCAGAAATGTGCTTTTTATCTTATGTTTGTCTAGCAACAAGCAGAAAAATGAACGCCAAGTGACACAAATATTGCATACACAACAAACGAAAGTTATGAATGCTTGCCAATTGTCTTACAAGTGTTTCTGTTCTATTCTGTTCAGATTACCTGGAAGATACTAAAATAGGCAGAGGAAAGTGATAATCAGAAATCACTGAAATTCAGAAATACTGTTGTTTCAGTGTGTGTAAATTGAACAGTTTAATTTGCAAAAATTTAAAAAGAAAAAAAAAGAGAAATTCCTACAAAAAATTGACTTATTCATTGTTTGAAAAAGTCCTTTCATATGTTTTTGAATTCTGTTTCAGGATTTTGGAAATGGAAGTTTTTTATTCAGTCATCAAATTATTTTGCCTTTCCTCACATGAATGAAAATTGAAGTCACCAGTATCTCCTTGCAAGATTGGCATGGTGCAGTGAAGATTTGGCTGCCAGAGCTGGCTGGTCCATAACGTGGATGTTCACACAGCTCTCAGACCTTTCAGGGTCTTAGCTAAGGAGACTATGGAGGCTCACATTGCCTCATTCCCAATGTGCTACCTTAAAGAAACAGTTTAATGTCTTAGAATTTTTTTTAATAATTTGAAATTAAGCATGTCAGGTAGCCTGGGGATGAGTAGAACTAAATGAAACTGAATTATTTTCTTTCAGTTTTAACCAAAAATATTTTGGGAACATTTTCCCAATTAGCAGTTTGGATTGGAGGAGACTATTTTCATGCCAGGAGTTGCTCCTGTAAAAAATAACTTGTCCAATACTGTATTCATGCTTTGCACACCGTCTTTTTCCCTAAATGTTAAATCCAGATCCCTTACTGCCACCTGCTGTTGTTTTATAGAGTGGCTGGAATAGTTACCCATAGGATTTTGTTAGTTCCATAATATTGTACTTTCTAAACAAGGAGAAAATATTTAGCATCTGATGCAGCACTTTCTAAGCAAGTACAGAGGATTTTTTGTGAGATTGAAAAAGTATACCAAACCCTAATGACCAAACCTTCAGACTAATTTAACAATCATATAAAAATGGCAGTAATACACAAGTTCTGTTGTCCTTTTACTTGTGCAAATATTCAAGTTAATAAAAAAACAAGTGTGGGAATAGATGCAATGCCAGAATGTCAGCTGGAGGTCTATTTATGTCTCTGCTCTACATATGCTTACATAGCTGCTAGTCCCAAAATCTTTTGCTAACATACCCAGGTAAAAACATTCACATAGCTGTGCTACTGAAAAAAAAAAAGACAGCTGTCAGAATCTTGCTTTAGCCAGAGTGAAGATGGCATACTTCTTCTGCAAAGAGATGGGAGCAGGGATTTCTCCCTCTCCCATCAGATATCAAAAGACTGTCAATGTAAGGTGAATGAAAAATTTGTAGATGAGGAATAAAAGCAAGAGACTACTGTTTAAATCTCTAAGACAGAAAAGAGTGGACTGGGAGTACCACCTGATCACTGGTTCTGATGATTACATGTGGTTGGGGAAAGACCCCTCAGAGCTTCTTTCAGATTTTCTGCAGATTTAGGCAGATAAAATATGGTTTTAGATGTTTATTGCAGAAAAAGATAAAACCTAGGTGTTCACTGTTATATAATGATAAAAAATAATTAAAAGAAAGATGATTGATATTGTGATGCATCAGAGAGGCATTATAAACCTAAGTCCCAAGCTTGTTCTGTCCTCTGCCACCAGCCCTGCACCAACACTGATGCTTTGTCAAGCTCACAGTAGTGTACTGATGCAGTATTTGCTTTCCATAGCTGAAAATATAACTACAGTTTCCCATAGGAAGCCAGTTTATATGTTTTGCCCTTAAGATTGCATTCTATAAGGTGAAAGGTGAGCTTAAGCATTGAATGTCTGGGAGTTAATTTTTCTTAATTGCTAATTCAGTTTGTCAGCTTATATATTTTCCCAGGGCTTGTTTTTGTGGGATGGTGTGCAGTAGGCAAAATGGCTGAGACTGGGCTAGATTTGGTCTGCAAAAAAACCCAAAACCAAATCAAAATCAAAACCCCCAAACTTATAAAGTCCCTGAGCAGTCACTCAGGAAGTTTACTACTGTACTTTCTGCATAGTTTCATATAAATCTATAACACTCATCCTCAAATTTCCATATAAAAAATTTCAGATGGATTACAATATGGCCTTCATTTTATGTCTTTCACTATGAAGTTTAAATAACTGAAAAATAACAACTATGCTATATCTGTAAAGATACCATATCCAGGCTGGAAGAGAGGCAGAGCCAAGAGATGTGTCTAGTCTGAAGTATTTGAACTCACATTGAGATAATGGTCCCTTGCCTTGTTCTCTTTGTTTATGTGTTTACATAATCTTCCTTTTGTTAGCATTTATGGTGTCAGTAGCTTGTGTTCTGTGCTTTTGAAAGGTTTGACATTCTTCCATTATGATATAGCTTGGAGCAGATTTAAAATCTACTGAAAGGCTTTCTACAAGAAGTAAAACACTGTCTCTCACTAAAGTCAGAAAAAACCTCCAGTATGTTACTTTTTTCTTGTTTGTCTGTAAGATGAAATAAAAAATAGCTTGTAAAGAATAGCAGAAAGAAACATATTGGCTACAAAATTATTAAGGCTGCTATTTCTGTCTATGTTGTTTTTGGGGTTTTTTACATGACTGATAAAATTACCCCTCTTTTGTGGGTTTGTAAATAATAAATACCATATTTAATATATACATTTATTGGCATTGAAACCTCACTAAAGGAAGATTAGGAGAAATACCATTTTAGATATATTATTTTTTAGGTATAAATAGAGAAATCTCCTTCTCTCATTTTACTGCTGATTGTTTCTGTCCCACATAAAAAAATAAGCTTTACCAACAAAATGAAGGAAACAAAAAAATTCAAGAAGAAGAATTTAAGAAAAAAAATTAATTTTTCTGAGCATATTGGACACAGGCAGAGTGGATAGAACTCCTGCAGAACTGTGATTCTGTTGTGCTAACTGAAAATAAATGCTTCAATGTGATAACAGGACTGCCTTGTGTGAAGTCTTAGCTGAGACACTGTGTGAGGGGACTTTGTGCAGTTCAAAGGAATTTATTCTAGCAAAAAAACCCATGGAAATATTACAAAGAGGATCAGGTAAATGAAAAAGAGGCCATGAAGGCACTGACATACTCAGACAAGAAAACCAAGTCTGAGGGGTTTTGGTTCTTGCCTTTCAACAGAAAATTTGAATGACAGTGAACAACACTAGGGAAGGGCAAATAATTATTTAGTCAATTAGCTAACACTAGTAAAAGAATAAATAAGTAAAAATTAAACAGCTTGAATTTAGACTGGAAATGAAAAAAAATATATATTCCTAACCTTTAATGTAAAGCTTTTCTGTAACAACCTTCTAATGGGAAAAGAGAAAGAGGACAAAAATAATGCCTTTCTAAAAAGAAATTAACTGTGATTTTGAAATTATTCAATGGTATTTTTAATACTAGCAGAGAACCAAATGCAATGATGCCAGGGATCACTTCAGTTCTTCGTTTCTGCATTTCTCCAGACTACTAAATGCAAGAAGATAATGTATTTTCTCTTCAAGAACAGAATTTTTAACTGCTCTGATACTGTGATCTCTTCTCTTCCCCTCATGTCCTCTCTCCTGGTGTTTCTGATAAACAGATTCAGCTCAGGCACATCTAAATGAAAATGTAATTTTGGAGCTATAAAACTCCATGACAAGGTATATGCAAGAGGATCTCTACGGATACATTACATACTTCAGCTACATTACTAAAATTGTTCAGTCCATACCCACAAATTTATTTTTCAACTAAGTAATAAAATGCAGAAAATTTCCACAAGGTGGGGATAAAGTGATGTTTCAGATCAAGAAATTTGCTTTGTACTAGACTCAGTTTATAGTTTGCACTTCTGTATGAAGTCTATGGAAGAGAAATTTTGTCTTGCTAATCAGGGATTCAAATAAAATATTCATGGAAGCACAATAGCTTTCCACTGAGTGTTGCAGGATAAAATGTAGATTTATTTTAATAACTTGAACAGTATAATCCTAAGTGTTATTTCACAGTGGTCCTGAGGGGGTTCAATTCAATATTTTTCACTTCTTTTTAATTTAAAATTATCAAATTTATTCTTCATTTGCCTAATGTTTTGTTATCCTGCGTTTCAGTGTCAGCATTCTAGTTTTATAATTAAGGAAAAATATGCTGGTTTATAAAAATCTCATCTTGTAATGCTGAATTAAAATAAAAATGGCTGTTGCTGCATAGTATAAGAGAAAATTAAATGCAAAAAACTGTATTACTTGTAAATCAGATCTGGAGAAATTACAAACTAAGTAAAATTAGAATTAAAATAGTTTACATCTTCAGGGTAATAAAGAGTTTTTTACTAGAAGGTTTTGCCTAGTTTGACTTGTCCTCAGCTCAGCAGAGACAAAAACTCTTTCAGAATTCCCCCACTTGTTTGTCTGAAAGAGGTTTTAAAAGCTTTTGTTATTAAGGAGGAAGTTAAACAGTGGCTTGATTAAGAGCTACAGGAAACAGAAAGTTCATGGGTTTAGAACCAGAGTACTAATCAATCACCAATGTTAATTTAACTGTGTTGTGTTACACACCATTAGAAATTGAAGAAATACTGCATATAAATCAAGAGGAATGGGTCAAAACCAAATCAAGAAGAGACTTGGATGCATTTGCCTGTTTACAAACTGAGCACACGAATTTCCAGTTTGGATTAATTATACAAAACTGTGACAAGTTATGTCACAGTCCAATACTTTCTGAACAGATCTTTTAGATATTCCACACAGGAAGGGTTTAATGCTATAATACCAAACTTACATTTTTGAAGATCCTTGACTCTACACAGGATTTAGCTTTAGCAGCGTGATTGGGTAATTTATTGAAATCACAACTTAAGCACAACAGTTAGGACATACAGTTGGACCACAATACAAATATGGTCCCCATGACAAGGGTCAATATGCTCTCTCTCAAAGTGTTTCCCGCCTGGTTGCTGGGAGCAATACATGAGCTGGACTTTGCTCAAGTCCTCTACTTCCTTCAAAGGTCATTTTAGGTCATTTTATAGGTGGTCTGATGTTGAGCTGAGGTGCTCTGTGTTGAGCTTCCCAAGAAACACTTCCCCCTGAGGGTCTTGATAGGTCAGGAAGAACATTCACACCTTTTTTGGTGGGGTCAAACTGGTTCATCAGCAAAACTCCACTTGACACCTGTTAAGATCTGATTATTGAGAGATGCCTCTGCCTGAATTAAAGTGCAAACAAGACAATATTCTGAAGTCAATAGTACAGATTTTATTAAACAGTAAATTGTGATGTAGAGAGATAGAAAGAAATAGAAAAAAAGAAGAGATGGAGAGGGAGAGAGAGGGGGAAAGAGATATTTAGGAGAAGATAGTCATTACCTGTGGACCCAGAGACTCTTCCTCACCTCAGGCTTCCCAGTGATGGTCACTATCTATATATTTTAGCAAAAAAAAGAATTAATGCTCATTGACTGTACAGTTCTCATTTTCTGTTGATTAAATGATTCCCTTGCTTCTAATGCTAACTAGTCCTATGTTCAGTCTTTCTCTTTTCAGGGGGTTTTTTGTCTTGAGTCAGTGGGTTGTGATCTCCCCCTGCTGGTATTGTGTTTTACCCACTCAGAGCTGATTTCAGCATAGATGCTGAGTTGGCTTTCCTTGTGGCCCATAAATTCTGCATTCTTTGTGTCCATTAGTGGTGATACATTCTTCCCCCCAATTTTGTTAACCTCTCCTTACGTGTGAGATAACACCCAGCACCACCTTTATCTTATCTCAAGGTCCTGCTATGGTGGCTTATCTTTCAGTCCAAGTTCCAGGCGTCCACAGAGGCATATTCAGGGCAGGGTTTGTTGTTGGTGGCTAGAGATGCCATCTGCCCCATAATGTGGAGTGGTCTTTGTTTGACTGGGGATATGCATACGAGCAGTTACTTCATTGTGCTGTTTACCATGGTGAGAATTTTTGTCTGGATGCATTACCCTGGATGTTCTAGCCAGATCTCACTTCTTCCAGGCATGAGTTATTGCCATCCTGTCAGTCCATTCTGTGCTTATCTCATGGCAAAGTCTTTCTGTGGCCTCAGCAGTGTCTGAGACAGGCAAGTGTGATCTTTCAATCCTTACAACACCAGAGCTACTGTTTTGTGCTGGAATAGAGCAGGCAGGAAGCACAGCGACTGCTACATGTGTTGGTGACCTATGACATTACAAAAAGTGACAGGCTGTGGATCCTAAACAAGTGCATCTTGTATTCTTCCTGCATCTATTAATTATGCATTATCTCTTTATCATGAAATTTCTACTGTATTATTCTTTTATCTGGTAGCTAGGGACATACTCAAGTTCCAGTCATAAGCAGCACTGTATGTTTAGGTCAGCCCACATAGATTTATATGTTGGATTTGATCTTTTTTATTCCTTTCCCTACAATGCTGCAAGTGTCCAATGCACACTTTTCATTGGTTTTTAATCCCATAAGCATATTTTTCAGTATTCTATTCTGAAGTCGCTTGTAAATTACATGTTCCAGCTTCAGTCCATAATGTAGTAACTAGTAACTAGTATTCTAGTAGCTAGTATTCTAGTATTCTCAGGCCTGAATATCATTACTCTGTCTTAAACATTTGATTTTGAAAGTATTGCTCTTGGTCTTCTGAAACACAGTTTATACTGGCCAATTCTATTACTAAAATTATCCATCAGTATACAACTTCTGCAATTCTTCTCATGATACAGGTTCATTGTAGATGGCAGAATACTTTTTTGTCAGTAAGACATAAACACATTAATTGAAGCTATTTAATTGAATACCTTCCTTAATAGCACTTTTATTAGCTGCTAGCAACCCAGTTCATACTCTTGGGTCATTAACTTTGATACAACAGACAAGTACAATTTTGTTGTAATCAAGAAAGTAATAAAGGGATGGTTTGTGCACCACAGGACAGTTTACAATAGCAATAAAGTTTAATGAATTCTATTATTCACTCTTTCCTGTTGAAGATTAAGTTTAGGTTCTGATATCAAATATCTGGGGAGTGAAGCAGATAAGAGAGGGACCATTTTGTCCTAATATGGTATTTATAGTTTGCACTTGAGAAATTAAAATGAAGCAATAGAAAACAAGTGGATTCCCATGGGTATTCCTATGACAATATATTGTGTCGCAAATGGAACCTATTCTTCGATGTGATTGTGAGTCAGCAAGATTAACCTCGGCCAGATTTTACTTTGACTGTTTTTACAGCACAAGATCCCACTGCTGGGGAAGAGGAATACAAAAAGAAAATGTTGGATGTATCCAGGATGGGCTGACAGCTTTTACCTGTGTTTCCCTGTGTATTAGGCATTGGCATTTATCTTGGCACAACAGGTTCCCTCATCACAGGAAAGCGAAATTTTTGAAATCCTATCTTTCCCTTTCTCTTTTCCCCTTTCTCTTATCAAGTTTGCACCCACCTGTGTCTTATAACAGTTCTCCTGGAAGTTTGTGTCCTGGATAAGATTCCAGAAAATGGTTAGAGTAATAACAAATGGTGAAATATGATTAGGACCTGAATTGCAGTAATTAGAAAAATGACTGCTTTTCAAGGACTTGTCAATTTTAAGGTTGGAGAGAGTTTTTGAATTCTAGAATATAAGGAAACCTCCTGTGGAGGTTGCAATAATTTTGGAAATCTCTTAGAAATTTGTGTGGTTTGTAAGAAACTTTCTCAGAGGTTGGGGAAGAAACTGAGTTGGCTTGAAGCTGTGCTCTCTTTGTAATTTCGAGATTATTCTTTTTCCTACTTAAAACAATCAAACAAACAAAACCCACACCAAAAACCCACAAAAAAACCCCAAACCAAACCAACAAACAAAAATAAAAACAAACAACAAAAAACCAAACCAACCAACCAAAAAACAACGAAAAAAACAACCAAAACTCCCCCCAACCCCCCAACCCCCCCTCCAAAAAAAACCAAACAAACCCCAAACCCCATCTACAACAGACAGATGGCACAAATGGACTGTACCTCCTCAGGTATGTGTTGCGGCAGTATATATCATCGTGCCTAGGCCTATGACACCCATATTCTTAGCTACACTCTTGACAACGTTCAAAAAGTAGCACAAGGAAAATGCATTACACTGTAGTAAGATGTACAAATGGCCTGATGGCTAGGAAAACTGCATGTTTTCTTTCTTCCCCTTTTCCCCTTTTCCCCGCTTTTTTGATGAGTTTGCACAAATGCAGTTTACCCTGGGGTTTGTATACATGGTGCTCAACTTCCTCTTTCACAGTAACAATAACCCAGTTTCATATTATTTCCTTCCTCCTCAATAATGTTATTCATGATTGCAGGGGTAACTCAAATCATGCCTTCATCTAAATTTTCCTTCTAGTCTTCACCACTTCACCAACACAGTGTTCCCTTGATCCTATTCCGGTTTCCTGAGGGTGAATGCAAGCCCAGGACTGCCTTTTACCAGACCTTGTGAGTAGCTTGGATGAGAAAGTCAAGAGCTTCTAATGAGTTGATTGATGTTAAATGACAGTCAACTGACAGTGGCAATCTTTTGTCCTGCAAAACAAAACAACATATGCACAATTACTGTCACACAAGACCTGCCTGCACTTGTGCCTGTTCATGGATGCCAAGAGGGTGGCTGCGTGGGGCTGGTTTGAAATGCCTGAATAAGGCTGTTCTGCAAAAGGTGGCCTTTTCCTGCTTAATCAGGCTATTTCAAACAAATTCCTTTTTGTATGTTGGTGCATATTGGATCAGTGTTCTTAGGGAATCAAGGTGCAGCACTGCTCATTTCCTGAGTTTCAAAGTGCCTGAGGCAACTGGATTTGCACCTCTGCCAGAAGAGTGGCACCTCCTGGCACATGGCTTAGTGAAGATTGCCAGCAGATGTCTAAGGCATCTCGAAAAGTAGAGTTAGACAAATTTTGCTCTATTTTCAATCTAGTTGGGATGTCAGTTGAAGAAAATGAACAAAAAATACTGCACCTGTAATTTGGTGAAAAACAGATATGGCTTTTCATTTATTAACTTGTGAGCTAATAAATTTTTGCAGGAATAGAAAGAATGAGGAAATTTAGTTTAACTGCAAGGGCAGTGAGATTTTTTTGCTCTGGGGAAATATCAAACATTGGAAAAGATTGCCTAGAAAGGCTCTAAAATCTCCATCCTCAGGCTGAGGATGGAGCAACCTCCTTCAATTTTACTTTATTTGAACAGGAGCTTGGACTGGAAGACCTCCGGATATCTCTTCCAACACAGTGGATTTTGTTTCTATGATTCGTGTCTATCTGATAACATTGTTGCATACGCTACCGATCAGCTCAAGTCAGCAGCTAATACAAATGGAATTATTCATAACAAATACAGGCAGTTATTTTTTGTCCAAGGTTTTCAAGCCTGTACTTTACAGTTTAAAGCACACCAGTAGGCACTGTAATGTTGTTGGCAGTAGCAAGTAATTCTTAGCACTGGTAATCTTTAGTCCAGTAGCTGCATGCCAGCAGTGTTTGAAAAACTGCAATTCCCTACCAAGACAAAGGTTCAGTTCCATGTTAGAGCTAGAATCTGGGCCTCACAATAACTTTTGCAGAAGGTGAGCTATAGAGTTCACCATTCTTTCCACTCATTCCCATTCTTTTATGTGGTCTGTATATTCAGCCACCTTCACTGACAATAGTTGAGGGAGCTGTGTTCTCCTCAGGGCTCATCTTCTTGTTAATGTTCACTGCTGTACTGCAGCCTTCCAGCAGCCTCCTTTTGCCAAAACCCTTCTGCTGCCTCATCCTTCACCTCATGCTTCTGTTGATTCTTAATGCAACTGATGATTCTATTTTCAGTCTGACACTGATTCCCTTTAGTGAGAGTTTTCAGCCACTGGCAAAGCTAAGCTCCCCAGCTCATATCTGTCCTGCCAGCTCCTCCCCTTCCCTGAACTTCCCATTGTACTGCTGAAAAAGGTATAATGCTTTTCTGTCCCCTCTCAGTCAAATGATGGCTCCCCCCGAGCCCAAATTCTGTGTTCTGCGTAGTCCTTACTCCAGCCAAAACCCTGTATGACACTATCTATGTGCAGTGAAGAGAAGTAAGAAAACATTTGATCAGATTTGCCACAAATAATGTTCAGGAAAATCAAGCACTTCTATATTAATTTTAAGTTTAATAAAAGATGGACAGTGCTCCTCTTCCATAAATTACCTGACAGTCCTCCCAGAACACAGGCTTCAAATGTTTACCTGGTGAGATATATATATAAAATATATTTTATATATATATAAGGAATTGTCTTTCAAAAGTAAGGAAGAAAAAGTTAACATAACTTTGAAATCTAATAATGTACCAAGTTATGCTGCTGCTGATTCCTCAGTGAAGACATTTATATTACAATTACTTTTATGAAGGGATATCCACCTGTAAAATGTGATATTAGAAATTTGCTGTTCTAGCCAAAAGCAGACAACTGCCTTGCAAATGTTTAAATATGATCTGAAGAAATACTAAAATAAACATTTGCAACGAATCCTCAATTTTTACCAGGAATCTTCAGTTAAGAAGCTATGAGCCAGTAAAGGAGAGAAAAAGACATGGCCACTGTGCTTTTCCCAAATTAGTAGAAAATAAATATCTAGGGAAAGAAACCTAAGACCATCACTGAAATGGTTCACCTGAAATTAATAAGCCACTGAAGAAATATTCAAGGAGGCAAAAGTGTAAAACTCAGAGAAATCTGTAGACAGATAACATAACAATCATGGCTACATTAAAATTTGTTACATAGCTTTAGGTAAACATATTTATCCCAAGAAGTTTTTTGCAATTCATAGTTGCAGAAAGGGAAGTGAATGAGAATGGATGCCTGTTAAAAATATTACATCACTGAGCCTAAAAACAAAAGGTGCAGCTGGATAACCAATGTAATGGCCATCCAGCTGAGAGAAAACAAAACTAAACCAGAACTCTGAAGCTTGTGCAAAAGGATTTATTTTGGACCTGACTTAGTATATCACTTTTTTTAGCCTTGGTTTCCTTCTTCTTTATATTGCAGATTTAAACTCATTCATCACATTTGGATAGCCTGAAGATTTTCAATTGTTACTTATGCAGTGTAGTGTAGCCACTTTCACAGAAGATTTTTATATGAAATCTTAATTAGTTAATTTTCCACTGACAGAAAAATAGATCAACTGGCGTGATTGCTCAGGAGTTAGAAAGAACAGGTACCACTGTCACAGGCAGCTGTCTTCTGCAGGATTTTCACTGTGGATAACTTTTATGTTCATTTGTAAAAGTTTTCTTGAAAGTCAGTAGATATGTTCATTTTATTAATCATTGAGTCGTCAGCTCAGAGTAGCCACAAGATGTCATTGTGGCCCTACAAAGATAAGCACTTTTGAGGTTGAAAAAGTACAAATAGCATAAATTAGAAACCACACCTAAAACCAAAAAGAATTCTTTTATCATATATTAAAAAAAATATTTTGAAACATTTTCCATAGCTTTTACAGAAAACTTGAGTACCTGGGTTCTTCACATCAGCACTTCAACACAGTCAGCCTTCTGGAAGGCATTTGCTGCTGGGGCAAAAACTATTTTAAATGAGAAGAAGCATACCCTTGTATGAGGCAAAACCAACACAGAAATGAAATACTAGAAAATAAAGTAAGAAAATCACAGAAACACTCTGAATTCTGAGGAGTTTTTAAACTTTTCTTCATGCAGTCTTGAATTTTCATTATTCCTTTGGGAGGATTCCCACACATAGAAAATTATTATTTTGTGTATTACAAAGTTCTTGAAAGCAGAGATTTTCAGTCTGTGAGTGTCTCATGAATATGAGGATGTAATAAATAAAAGTTTTTTGATGGGCTATGATATCCTCCCAAAATAGGAACATTAAAAAAATATAATGATTATTACTTTTGGTACTGTTAGATAAAATTTTCAGACCTAACAGCTTTTAGTTGAGCTCCCAAGGTCAGTTTAATTATGAGCCAAAAGATTTGGAGGGAAGCTTAGGCTCTTTGATGGATTTTGAATAGACCATAATATAATTTAGGTGTTATGATATTTAACATTTAGATGTATCACTAGTTATAAAATTTCAAAGTACCCCATGCAGAGACTGGGTATGGGGTGTATGTAGGGTTTCAGGGATTCACACTAAATGATGAATCACTGAAACACAAAACAAATGCCATTGAAAAAGTCTGACTTGTTCCTGCATCTTGCAGAGAGAGAAGTGCCCAGTTCTGTGACTCAGAAAGGTAACTTCATTCTTTTGAAACTGAGTATCACTGTGGGTCAGTATTCTCCAAAGCAGAGTAAAGACATTCACTGTTGAGAAATGCAGTGTAATTAATGCTGGAAGAAGAAAAACAAGCCAACAAGACCAAATCAAAATCATCTTACCAAATGTACATTACATATATTTATTTAGGAAAGGAATCTGGACAAACACACTGATGTTTAGTGAGCTGTAGTCAAAGTCCACGAGAGGAATGCATAAAGGAACAGGCAATTCTTTGATGATGTTGGAATATCACTCTTCTGAGAATTTTGATTCTGTAAAAAATTGTGACATTTCAGAATTTTCTACTGAAAAATTAAAAATACAAGTTTTCTTATTAAAAAATGAATGCATTGTAAGGTTATCTTTTTGTTCTGGTATCACAGACGTTTCTGATCTAATTACTGTACATGACCTGAGTCACTGTATCTTCACTGAGTCTTCAGTGTTTTTCCTAAGTCATGTTCTGCTAATTAATGAACCTGGCTTCAATTACATCTTAGAGAAATTCATAGTAACTGAATGATCCTCAGAGTCTGTGGTCTGACTCCCAGTACCATAATTATAATTAGGAGAAATTTCAAAAGGACCCAAATTTCTAAATACAACCCTTTTTTTTTCTGATTATATAATTAGACATTTGTTCAGCTCCTCTCATACAGTTTATGAACTTCAAACATAATTAGCTTGACTATATGAAAAAAACTGTTATTGTAAAAGGAAAAGGCAAAAAATAATGTTACTTGCAGTAACACATTTCCCTTGCCACTGATGGGATTAAGATATGGTCATTGTTGTTCCTTCTTGAACATAGAAATGGTACCCAGAGAGTGACAAATGGTTTTAGCATTATAACAAGAAGTATCTCTGCTTTCATTGTATGGAATTGTTTTATGCTTTTTGGACAAATATTTTGCAACAGCTGATGATCCTTGAGATCTCACTTTTCTTGTATAATACCATTATAATCTGGTAATAAGAGAAAAAAAAATGAAGAATGCTGATCAAAGTTATAGCCACAAGGCACTTAATAAAAGCTTACAGTTAGAATTTAAAATACATGAACATTTTTACCATGATATGTGGAACAGAAATTAGCCTTTCGATGTTTTTAGTAAATTTCAGTTAGACATATTTTAGACTCTAGAGGAAAAATCCATTCTTATTTATTTTGTTCTTTTCTCTTTGTTTATTTTCTTTTCTTTTATTTTTGCTGTGCTTATGTTTAAATGTATCAACAGAAAGTTTGTACCTCAGTGAGAACACAGCTGTTGCCTTACAGCCAAATTCTTTTTATATTTTGGGCTAGATGATAAGGATCTGTAAACCCATTCATGTTCAGAATGTAACAGACAGAAGCAAAATGAAGTCATCATCAGAAGACAGCAATGTTTTTTTTGGAAAACTATTCAGCAAAAATATATTAGAAAAGGAGGAGGACTGTTCAAATAACAGCCTCCAAGGGACTATTGTAGGAATTCCTGTTGGTCAGATGATGAGACACGGATGAGGGATGGTGGCACACACTGATGATGTGCCAGCTGAAATGTTTGAAGTTGGGGTGCTGAGAGAATTGTTGTCTGACAGATGTATGTCTGACAACATAATCGTCTCCACTAGAAAAATATGCAAGGAGTGGAAAAGGCAAATAGCGTCTTTGAGCCATCTTTCAATGGGGAGACAATATGAATAAGGGCAGTGATTGTTTATTAATAATTTCTAAGAAGGAAGTGGTGAAGGGAATTACCAAAAGAAGGGTTTCTGAGAATCTGAATCCCTGATAAAGCAAGGAAAGCAAATAATGTAAGTGGGGATTATCTATGCTTTTTGATGAGGTGATGACAAGTGAAAATCTGTGCATCAGGTAACATGAAGATCAATACAGAAAGAAATAGAACAAAATTTTTTTGGAAAATATGTCAAATGGTTATGACTGGCCCCCTTCTAATTGTTGAGAAGGTTTGATAATGAGCTACTTCTACCTAAATAAGAATAATCTTTTGAATGCTGAATATGTAAGGAACAGGGAGCCCAGGTATATCTAAGCTCAGTTTTATATCAAAACTGTAAATGAAGGTCTGTTATATAAAATTAAATTCTTGATTGTTAGGAAATTTCCAATGGATTTTTAAACTTGCAAAATAGAATGCTCCTGCCCTTCCCTGCCCTGCCCTACCCATCAAGTTCCCATAGAATGGAAATTCTGATATCTTGTCAGCTCTAATCACAAATTTCTTGAACAAGGAAGACCAGTTTGGCTATATGATGCTGCAGTAGACTTGCAAAACAATTTAAATCTGCATCCCTGAATTTTTCATGGAATCGAGGGAATGATTTAAATTTTTTTTTCAGTTCACCTGCTTTCTGATTTGATTTAGTTTGACACATAAGCATGTGTAGGTCAGGGAGTGTGATGGGACCTACATGTTTGATCAATGAATTTTATTTTGTCACTGTGTTGTTTTGTCATGGGTAATCCTGACATTCTAACTTATCATATTTTGGATATCTCTGCATACTAAACTATGATAATATTCCATTTATCTGAAACAGATTTCAACACAGTATATTTCCTCTTCTTTTCTTTTGTGAGAAAGTGTTCTTTTTGCTACCTGTTCACCAAGTATGAGCTAATAATTTTATTTGGAAAATAAATCTCTAGTGAGATAGTTCAATTTATATGCATATGTATTATGTATCCAAGGATAAAATAATTTTTGTATTTTTACCACTGTTCTCTATTCTGCCTCACCTGTGAGAGTACAGAGCAGTATAAAGACATTATGTTTTTCTCTATAAGATTTAGAAAAAAATCCAGTCAGATAAAATTTGACTCAAAAAAATTTGAGTCAAAGATCTAACAGGATTTTTCACTTTAGAGATGCTTTTTAAAGATTGATCAATTTCTGTCCTGGCTCCTTGTCTTGCTTTGTTGCTTTAGGTTTCTCTCCTGTATTGAACTGATTTGTTCCAACCTTTCTCACTAAGGTTGATGTGCTTTTGTAATAGGAATGATGAATAACTCAAACCAAAATTTTCAGCCTGGTAGGATTATTTAAAAACACACAAGTAATCCCAGCTTTTTCCTGTGGAAAGATATTTCCAACACAAAGCCCACTGCTTACAAAGGAAAATTTTTCACTGTTCTTTTCAGGGAGAGAGCATCAGGATGATCCTTATTGTTATATATCATTTGTATGTTTGGGTAAAGAGCAGGGATACCCTGTGTTAAATCTCTCTATATGGAAGCACCATATTTATTACAACTGTGGGAAAGAAGAAAATTAAATTATTAATGTATCATTTAAGTAAGTATTTTTCCCCAGTCACCCAGTTGCAGTAGCAATAGCAAATAGTAAAAACATAAAATGCTGGGCTTGTTATTTATAATTTACCTAACATTAAAAGAAGTCTATGTGACATATGCAAGGGCTATTTTTACAATCAAGTATCAAGGCAAAAATTTCAGTTTTCCTTGATTCTATGACAGAATTATAGTTTTTCATATTTCGTTTGATGGAATCTGGAGTGAGAAACATGATGGAGAAAAGGGGAAATTGCTGGAATTCACAGAAGGAAGGGAGGTCAATCAGTTATGTAAGGGCAGAGAATTTTTATGGGAAATCCAGTATTTAAGGCTAAATAATTGTCTGTGGAAATGGTGACTCTCCTTCCTTAACCCATCCTGGAAGCACTTAAGCTCATTTTCATCATTCCAGTGCTTTGCTCTTGACTACAGTGTGTCTCTCAGTGAGATAAGCTAGTGTTACTAACAGAAATATTATGCTAATCCCTAGCGAAATTCAGTATACATGAATGTCTGTATATTTAATGTGAAAATTTATCTTGTGCAAAATATGAATACTAATAATTTGTCTCAGTTCAAGACCTTACCTTCCAGTCCCATACTCAAAGCTGAGAAAATATGGGTAAAATGAAGGTCTTATATTCTGGTTTTATATCCTCATACTAGTTAGAATCTGAATTCTCTAAAGTAAAAAACAAACCAAAAAAAAAAAAATCACTGCACTAATATTTTGAATTTGTTCCCACATGATCTTACTTCTACATAATTCGACATTTTTTTTCATGTCAAATGATTCAATGTCTTCGGTTAGTATTGCACCAAAATTAATGTGGTTGATAAAAAATATAATGTTGGCATTTTAATACATAACTGAAGAAAATTAAAATTTAAACCTCCTAATTCTGTAATATGTATTTTAATTTGTGTTATAAAAAATTTTATTTAAGTATGTATTGATAGTGATGGGAGTTTTTTAATATAAGTATTATCAAAATCTTGGGTATGGACTACTTAGATAAGTAATAAATTACAAAACAATTTTTGTGGCAAGAGGCTTGAATAACTTCAGAACAACTATATAGTCTAAACGATTTGAAATTTGTTTGCTTTAGTTTTGGATATTAAGTATAGAAGTAATTTAGACCACAAGTCCTTCCTGTGCTTTTTCAGATTTGCTTCAGTGATAAAAACAATAATTTGTATTTTGCCTATTTTCTTTTACATATTTTGTCATCATCCCATGCTTGGGTTCAAAATTGTGGAAAAAAACTCTCACAACCAACCATCATCACTTCTTTTGAGGGGAAGGATAATGCTATATTTTCTTCTAGTTATTATTGCATGAATGTCTTGCACTTTTTTTTCCTCTCTGAATTTTTTTGTATTTGTATGGTTATGGAACTCTACAGTTTGTTTTACTATCTTTTGCAGGATGTCACTTGCTTTGTATTTATCCAGCTCACAGGGAATCTTTGATATCCTCTTGTTTTTCAAAGTTTTTATTTATTCAGAGATCAAATAGAAGCAATAGGTAATACTATCAGAAATAAAAAAATAATATAAAGCAAAGGACTGTTGTGAAAATCTGCATCTCATAACTTAAGCAAAAACTAGTCCTGAGAAAAGAGGTACTTTGATATTTGGAACATCTGTGGTAGCATAGTTAGCTTCAGAAGTGGCAGGAAAATGCACAGCACTCCATCAGCAATTAAGGTAGCACATACCCAGCCATTGGAAAAGTGGTAAAGGGTTAAATCACCAGATTTTGTGGTGTAACACCATGAGCTCCTTCCAGTTCTTTCCAAAAGTTTTGCACTTAAAAGAAGCTGAACTGAGAGTTGTCAGGAAAGACACAGTGACAGGGAAAGAGAGAGAAAAAGCAAAGAAGAAGCTGATGTGAGGTGATTAACATGAGGTAAAAAACAGCAACTAAAAAAACTTGTGACTTTTAAAATTTGGGGTTTTTAAAGAATGAAGTTTCCCTGATGAGGATTTGGCTAGTTTTTGAATGTGTGCATAGCAAATGACAGCTCTGGTGTTCTTAGTTGTGGGCCCAGCAGAAATGACATGTGAAAGTCCTGGGTGGTAGGTGAAAAACAGAAAATAGAAGGGACTTGGGGCAGGTCAATGGTCCAGTGATGAACAGGATGAAGGTCTGCTCCTTTCCATGCAGTTTGCCTAGTGTTATATTCTATTGTTTACAAGAAATATCTGGAGGAAAAAGAGAAAAAACAACACACCCAAGAAATCTACTTGAATTAGTTTGTTAGCTCACCTCCAACATCATTTTGAGTACACTGTAAATCTGGCATCATCTGACACATATGAAAGAAGAATGATTGGTTTTCCCCATATGTTGCGGCCCAAGCAGCTGAGATAGAGCTCAGTGCCCTTGAGAATGTGGAGGACTGGGATGAAATGGGAGAAGTGCCAGAAGAAAGTGAAGAAGAAATGGATTATCCCAACAACCTCCCAGAAAAGTATTACAGATAGTATGAGCCGTTATCTCTCCCCAACCACTCGACGCCTGCATATCTCAGTGTTAGGCATTGGTAAATTTAGACTGTAAATTACTTGTATTCACTTTTCTATTTGTTCTGAAAACTTGTAAACCCGCCTAGATATGTACCCTTATAACCTGTTGTAGAGCCTTTGTTCTGGGCTCTTCAGATGTCTCTCCAAACTCTCCTATCCCCTATGTAACCCCAAATAAAGCTGAAGAGACCTCATCTCGTCCCCTCGCCTGAGTCGACTTCCAGAAGCCCAAATTCATCTCCTGTGTTGCTCAAAACAGCCCTTCTCCCCACTGAATGAACTTTCCTGTGGCATTTAAAGCACTTCTGGTTATGACTTCAGAAGTAGCCGCCGCAGATGGTGCTCCCGTGTGAGGAAAACCACAGATACCATCGTGTGAGGACAACCACAGATCATCGTGTGAGGAACATCGTGGGAGAAGACGCTGAAACCGCGTGAAAAGAAGAAACCGGGAGAAAAACCGGATTTCAAACCCCTCCGAAAAGCCGCGGCTGCAGCCTGCTGCCGAGCGCCGCCGCGCCGCGCCGCCGCCGAGCGGAGGAGGGGGAGCTCAAAACATTCCAGCCACGCGTGAAATTTCCACCTGAGAGCAACACCAAAACTTTCCAGCTTTTGTGGGAGCCTACGCCCGATTGAAGCGAGCGTGGACGCCTGGAACGCGACCTCGCAACAACCGACTTTTCTTTGCCCCTGACCTCCTCACGGAACAGGACCCACGAGTGGTGTAAGTCCCCCGTGACATTGTGGGAGTGGGGAGAGGGAATCCCCACCCAGTGCCCCTGCAGGGCAGAGAACGAGTCTCGCTGTAGGGGGAGGGTCAGAGGAACTGTTTTCGTTTTTGTTTTTTGTTTTTTGGCTTAGAAAAAGACCACCCCCCCCGCTTGGACAGCATGGGCTGCTCTTTTTCTAAAGTCGCGAATCTGAGAGGCGAGATTGAGTCCAAATTAACCACACTTTTAGTTCAGAACGAAGTTTTCTTTAAGAAAAGCCATTTAACATCTTTAATACGTTTTATTTTAAAATATTGTCCCCCCGAAAACCCACAAGACATCCTTTCAGGGGATTTCTGGGACGAGCTGTCTGAGAAAATCTCCTTTCAATGCCGTTTACATGAAAAATTAGCCCTCCGATTGTACCCCCTGGTATCCAAAATTCACAGTTTAGTAACTGCTGCCGAAAAACTTTCTTTCCCCAGTTCCCCTTTTTTATCCCAACACCCTTCTCCTTACCCCTCTATCCTAAAAGGAGCGAGAAATCCCCAGGTAAAACGTAAAAATGCGCCCAGGAGCTGCCTGCGCTGGGACCTGCGGGTTTCTCCCTCTCTCCGAACCCCAGACAGAGACTGCAGCTCTGTTTCAACTCCTCCCTCAACCCCTCTTACCCCTAGTCCGCGTTTTCCCCGATCTCAGAAAAATAAAACCAAGTCCGCGCCAAAAAACGCTGAAAAATACACCCCAGACCGCGCTGAATCCAGACAAAGCAATCATGACCACGATCATGCCGGTGTCCGTGAGCGTGCCCGACGTTCCCCTTCCCAGCATTCCCCTTCCTCCTCTCCTTCCGCCCAATCGCGTCATGACTTCCTCCTATCTACTCCTCCATGTTTACCCGCAAAAACCTCCCGCGGCTTTTGCCGCGGGAACAAAACCCACTCCTACCATGATCTCACTCCCTCCTCCCTCTCCCTAGATCCACCCCCTTCACTCCCTCTCCCAGCCCTGTCCACCGCCTCCTCCATGACACCAGAGGGGCGGTCCGAACCCCGACAAAACACCTCCGGAGAAATTCTACATGGGCGCCGCCATCTTGACAGGAACTCCAGCATGTCAACATCCGGTGATCAGACCCTCATAGCTGCGCCCGCCCGGAGGCGGAAAAAGCAGCCACCTCCTTCACCCCAACACCCCTCTCAATCACAACTCTCTCCTAATTCTAATCACAGTTCCCGCAGTCCCTCACCATCCCCAATGAGCATCCACAGAGGCAACACACAAGCTGTCACTTGGTTCCCAATTCCACATTCAGTGAGAGAAAAAGTTTTAAAAGCTGCAAAAAATTTTGGCCAAAATTCAACCTATTTTAACTCATATTTAGATTCAATACTCCAATCAGAAACCCGTTGTCCAGTGGACATTCGAAGCATTATATCAGTGCTATTAACACCAGCACAAATGACACTCTGGGAATCACATTTTAAACGGAGGGTCCAATCTCTTTTAACAAATTATAAAACAAACCCCAATTTGCAGCACCTAACAATGTCAATTCTCATTGGATCAGAAGAAGGATTTAATAATCCGATTGAACAAGTGAAAATCATTACAAAATCAATTCAATTAGATTTAATAACAGCAGCACTTCATGCCTTAAAAGCTGTTCCTTCAAAACCAGAAACCTTAGTACCTTTCATGTATATCAAACAAAGCCAAACTGAATTATTTACTGATTTCATTGACAGACTGACAGCAGCCATTGAAAAACAATTTAAAAATCCTGAACAGCAAGAAGAAGTCATAATTCAAACAGCCTCTGTGAATGCAAATCCCAGATGCAGACAAATCATCTCTTCTTTACCCCCAAGCACAGAAATTACCTTATCATTACTGATCGAAGCCTGTTCCCGTCCATCTCTTGAACCCCCTGTCCGAGTACCACAATTCCCTAAAGCCTATACTTCCCGACCCCAATCCCATTCCAATCCACAACCACATTATACTTGCCACAAATGTGGCCAAGCTGGCCATTTGGCAAGAAACTGTCCCAATATTTCCCTCTCACGTTCTTCTCCTTTTCCTCCGAGAACACCTACGGAATCCCACCCTGGAACCCCAAACACCTCACGCCCTGCGTCACAACAATCTACACCTCAAATCGCCAGAAAACCCTCCATTCGTTTTAATCCAGCCGCAAATGAGTCAGCAAAAAACTAAATTATGAACGCGAACACTCACCGCGTGCAGAAAAAAATAGTGAGACCCGAGAACTGAACTGGACATCGGAATCAGACACCGATGATGACACGTTCCAGCATTTGCTGCCAACAGACCCTGACCAAGGACACGCCACATCTGTATTCTGGTCTGAAAACCTGGCAAAATCTCGTCCTTTGCTGACAGCATCCTTAACACTAAATGAAAAGACAATTACTCTTACTGGACTGGTGGACTCTGGAGCAGACATCACCATCATTGCACGCCGAGATTGGCCTTCCCAATGGCCTCTCACTGATTCCACCACACCCATTATGGGAGTGGGAGGGAATGCACAGGCACGTCGAAGTGCCCAAACAGTTGTTTGTGTAAATGTAGAAGGAGCAAAAGGCACTGTCCGTCCCTTTGTGGCGGACCTCTCATACAGTCTGTGGGGGAGAGATTTGCTCTGCCAATGGGGAGCAAAAATTATCATTCCATCTCCTAAAGAGCAGGTTTTTTCCACCGGGGCTGTGGTGGAGGGCGCTATCCCACGTCTTAATTGGCTGAAAGAAGAACCTGTGTGGATTGATCCATGGCCCCTGCCCCTTGAAAAATTGAAAGCCCTCAAAACCCTAGTGGCAGAGCAACTTGCAAAAGGACGAATTGTTCCTTCAACAAGCCCGTGGAACTCTCCAATCTTTGTTATCAGAAAACCTGGTAAGGACGAATGGAGACTTCTCCATGACCTTCGAGAAATTAACAAGGCCATGGAGGACATGGGATCTCTCCAACCCGGATTACCATCTCCGGCCCTTTTACCCTCAGACTGGAAATTGGCTGTCCTTGATCTGAAAGATGCTTTCTTTAGCATTCCACTCCACCCTGCAGATCAAGCCAAATTTGCATTTTCAGTGCCTTCTCTGAACAACTCAGAACCACTCCAAAGATTTCAGTGGACTGTTCTCCCTCAGGGGATGAAAAACTCACCTGCAATTTGTCAGCAATATATTGCACGAGTTCTCGCCCCTGTGAGACGACAGTTTCCTGAAGTCCGCATTCTGCATTACATGGATGACATTCTGGTGTGTGCTCCAACAAGCCCAGAAGTTGAAAAAGTGCTCACAATCGTTTCACATGTTTTCACAAAAGCAGGTTTTGATATAAGACCAGACAAAATCCAAAAAACAACACCAGTGAAATACCTGGGTTGTACCATTCATGATCGTACTATCCGTCCTCAATGTTTGAAAATTGGAAACCTTCCACGCACATTGCGTGATTTACATCAACTGTGTGGCTCCGTGAATTGGGTAAGGCCTCTCCTGGGTATCACAACCGAGGAAATGGCCCCCCTTTTCAACTGTTTAATCGGAGCGGGGGAGCTAGACTCCCCAAGAGAATTAACACCAGAAGCTGTGGATGCACTGAGAAAGGTGGAAAAGGCCATATCGGAAAGGCAAGCCCACCGATATGACCCAAACCTACCTTTTGAGCTTGTGGTCCTGGGGGAAGGCCGGTACATCCACGGGTTAATTTACCAGTGGAGTGTAGACCGTCCTGATCCACTGCTTATCATCGAGTGGATCTTCCTCCCCCACCAGTTGGCGAAAACGTTAACTACCCGAGATGAATTTGTATCCAAAGTGATCAAAAAGGGTAGGTTAAGGCTCCGTGCCTTAGCAGGTCAGGACTTTGTTTTCATACGTGTGCCTTACAAAGCTGAACAATTGGATTTTGAAATGCAATTCAATGAACCTCTACAAATGGCTCTCGAAGGGTTCTCTGGCCAAATAACATCAAGCCATCAAAAACACAAACTTCTAAGTACAGCATTTAATTGGTTTGAAAAACCAAAACTGTCACAAAAACCAATTCCCAACGCCTTGACTGTATTTACAGATGGCTCAGGCACTTCCAAAAAGTCTGTTATGACTTGGAAGAACCCCGCCACAGGACAGTGGGAGTCCGATGTGCAAGTAATCGAGGGGTCCCCACAAGTTGCTGAGCTTGCTGCAGTGGTGAGATTGTTTGAAAAATTTAAAGAACCTGTCAATGTTGTCACAGACTCTGCCTATGTGGCAGGAGTGACATTGAGAGCAGAAAATTCGGTCCTGAAACAAATTGACAATCCGAAAATCTTTTCTTTACTCCTGAGGCTTGTGACAGCCTTGTCCCACCGAGAGCATCCCTATTTTGTGATGCATGTAAGGTCACACTCCGACCTGCCAGGACCCATCGCCGATGGAAACAGTAGGGCTGATCAATTGGCAGCTTCTGCCCTGAAACCGAATACGCCAGACCACTTCAGCCAGGCAAAGTTGAGCCATCAATTTTTCCATCAAAATGCTCACGCCTTGGCCAGGCTATTCGGAATCTCTCGAGAACAAGCAAGAGCAATAACTAGGGCATGCCCTAACTGTTCCACCGACGATCTGCCCACTTACCCTATGGGTGTTAACCCTCGAGGAACTGAGAGTTGTCAAGTGTGGCAAACCGACATCACACATGTTTCCGAATTTGGACGATTGAAATACGTCCATGTGTCAATGGACACCTTTTCAGGAGCAATGTTTGCATCAGCCCACTCTGGGGAGAAAACAACAGACTGTATCAGGCATCTCACCCAAGCATTCGCCACACTGGGCATCCCGGGGCAAATCAAAACTGACAATGGCCCTGCATACTCATCCAAACGATTCAATCAATTCCTCGAAGAATGGGGGATCAGCCATGTCACCGGCATCCCTCACTCGCCGACAGGCCAAGCAATTGTCGAGAGGGCCCATCAGACCCTCAAAACAACACTTTACAGACAGCTGGGGACCACAACAGAAGTCACCACACCTCACCTCCGGTTGGCCAAGGCGCTCTATGTCATCAACTTTTTAAATGCCTCGGCCGAAGAGCCCATGCCGCCTATATTTAGGCACTTCATGAACGACAAGAGAGGAAAATTGAAAATACAACCACCTGTGTTGGTTCGGAATTTGGAAACTTTAAACATTGAAGGACCATTTCCCCTGGTAACCTGGGGACGTGGTTACGCGTGCGTATCCACGCCTACCGGGCCCAGGTGGGTTCCAGCAAAATGTGTCAAGCCGTACACAGCTGAGGATTTCAAACTTCATCCCCCTCGAGTGAATTTCGCGAAACCAAAACAAAAATTCAAACCCAGTTGGGAACGTCTTTCAATCCTCAACTGGAAACAACAGAAACAAATCAGACTCAAAGATCCCCCTTTAGTTAAAATACCTCTTGAATCATACATATATTCCCTAGCAAATTTTGACTTCCCGAAACCAAAAATTCTTCAGTATTGGGAAGACCCTTTGAAGTTTATAAATGTTATTTTTGTTTAATCATGTTTGTTTTGTAGGTTTCACGATGAAGGAGCTCCTGCAGATCATCATCATCCTAGATTCTATGGTTGCAACTGAAACATTCATAGTACCCCAACCAAAAGCTAACGTTTGGCGATCTCTCGCCGAGTCTCTGGGACAAAAAGGTTTGTGTCTAGGCATGGACAGAGCAGAAGATCCTATCCAGTCCTGTTTGTTGGGAATCCCACTGAAACTGAGAGAATTTCCTTTTATAGACAAATTAGTAAATAACCACTGGGGTTCGGCAGCTGCCTGGGACAATTTTGTCACAGAGTTGCCACCTCTGAAAGCAGAACCACAAGAACTTGAACTGCATGGGTCAGCCCGTGCAGATCAATGTGTCTCATTCATTGCTCCAGAAAAAATAAAATATTCACTCATCCCTGTAGACAAAAAATATTCCCCGAGAGATTGGTGTGTGACCACAGCAATTCATGGATCAGTGGGACCCGAACAACACAAACAATTGCCAAAAGGCCTCTTTTTGATTCATGCCTGGGCAGGAATCCCTGCTCATCCACGAGGAGGCCCATGTACACTCGGTAGATTGGCGACATTTACACCAGACAAACGACAGTTAATGGATTGGCTTTCTTCCTCCAAAAATTCAGTCCTTCCCAGTCAAAAACCAACATCTTTGACTGGGAAATCTGCCCAATTCGAACGTCAAAAAAGAGATCAAGGAGCAGCACAATTAGACCTGGAAAAATGTAATAGTGAAATCACAACCTGGCCCAGAAGCAAAAAATTAGCTGCAACTATTTTTCTACCGTGGACAGCCATTTACCACAACCTTGGAGAAATTGATCGTATAGAATGTTGGATAGGGAAAAATGCAAAAGCAACCTCTGAAGCCCTAAGCGAACTCCTTGCAGATGAAGAAACTTTAAAACATGCCACCCTCCAAAACAGAGCTGCGATAGATTATCTTCTGCTCCTCCATGGCCACGGCTGTGAAGAATTTGCAGGAATGTGCTGTTTTAACTTTTCCCTACATGGGGAAAGCATTTCTGAAAAGATTCACACCATCCAATCACAAATCAAAAATCTGAAACAGGAAACAGAGACTTGGTGGGGGAAGCTGTTCCAAAGATGGGGCCTGTCCGGATGGCTTGCCTCTCTCGTGAAAACCTTGGTGTCAGTTGTTCTCATTGTCACGTTTGTTCTTTGCTGTTTGTGTATATGCAAATCTATCATTGTAAAAGCAGTTTTATCCTTTTTATTTGAAAACAATCGGGGAGATGTTGCGGCCCAAGCAGCTGAGATAGAGCTCAGTGCCCTTGAGAATGTGGAGGATTGGGATGAAATGGGAGAAGTGCCAGAAGAAAGTGAAGAAGAAATGGATTATCCCAACAACCTCCCAGAAAAGTATTACAGATAGTATGAGCCGTTATCTCTCCCCAACCACTCGACGCCTGCATATCTCAGTGTTAGGCATTGGTAAATTTAGACTGTAAATTACTTGTATTCACTTTTCTATTTGTTCTGAAAACTTGTAAACCCACCCAGTTATGTACCCTTATAACCTGTTGCAGAGCCTTTGTTCTGGGCTCTTCAGATGTCTCCCCAAACTCTCCTATCCCCTATGTAACCCCCAATAAAGCTGAAGAGACCTCATCTCGTCCCCTCGCCTGAGTCGACTTCCAGAAGCCCAAATTCATCTCCTGTGTTGCTCAAAACAGCCCTTCTCCCCACTGAAAGAACTTTCCTGTGGCATTTAAAGCACTTCTGGTCATTACTTCAGAAGTAGCCGCCGCACCCATAAAGAGTGATATAGCAGCTGGTAGGAAACTTGAGGGAAGAACACTGTAACAGTCTGAATGAGTACAGAAAGCTATTAAGGTACACATAGAGTACACTCCTGGAAAAATAAACTGTAGCAGGTAAGCAGTAAACTACTAAATAAAATACTCTATTTAGTCATCCACTGCATATGGGTGTGTACAAATATACACCAACATAAAACAAACAAACAAACAAACAAACAAACACAAAAACCCTAAAAAACCAAACCAACCAACCAACATAAAAACCAAAAGAAAACAAAAGCCACTAAAAAACCAAAAAAGGAGATGGAAGTATCAAAATGTCATACACAGATTGAACTACATGCATTTGATAAATAAAAGTAGGATTATTTTATCCAGCACTAATGAAAAAATATGTATTTTCTTCAGCATTACAATATCTGAATTAACCAGAGATATTGCATTATACATGGAGATTAGACCAAAACTGAATTCAGCAGAAATAGAGAAAGAAGACATAGAATTTTAAGTAGTTCTGTGATACTCCAGCCTGTGTGACTGCTCTCAAGATTTGCTGCCCCTAATGAATAATGCATAGAGTGTGATTTCTTTCAAGGGAATTACAGGCTATCTAATGAAAACTTTAAAGGGGATTGCAATTTACCTGCCTGAAATGAACTAAAAAGAAAAAAACTAGATCGCTCATCATCAAAAAAAATAGTATCAACACTAGAAAAGAACAGCTTATTCTCTTAGTTTCCAGTTATTCTCTTGCTTGGCTTTTGTCTGAAGAGGCTGCATTAAAAATAAGACATTTTCAATGTTAAAACCAGCAGCAGTTTACACATCACTAAATAAATATATTTTTTATTTCTATATTGAGGTTAAAAGATAAATGACAAGATGTAATATGCCCCTAAAAGCTAATTTCCATATGCTACCCACCAAGGATAAAAAGACATAGAATATTTATTTTATACATTTTTTTCCTTTGTCTATTCTTCTTACTTAACCTTCAAATCAGGGGTGAGTTTGTTTGAATGTATTTATTGTTGCATATTACATTTGACACTTGTGGTTTTGTGTGGAATACGTGGATGAAAAAATAACCTAGTGTCAGGAAAGTAAAATTAAGAAGAATCAATATGTCTGCTGTGTTTAATGTGAAGACTTTTATTCATCTGTAAAGAGCTGAAGGCTCTTCAGTGACTTCACTGCATATGTGTGTCATACAGCAGCAGAGAACGGAATGCAATGTACAACATCATCCACTCTGGAAAGATTCCTGAAAGGATTAGCATAATTACTGAATAGTCTAGAAGGCTGAAAGAATATGCTTGCGTGGGATAGGCACAGATACTGATTCTGAGTGAATTGGATGTCAGGTACTTTAGTATAATAATTATGGCCAGTTTTGGTTGTGTAATTACCATGGTAAGAAGCAGGGATTTAAAAGACATCAGAAATCTACACTAAATGAGAGTCAAAACAGAACATATTATTTCCTGTAGAAGCACCCTTGCAGTGCCAAATGTTCAAAGTAAACACTGCTTAGTAGTCTAGGCTCTCAGCTCTACCTCTGCACATTCTAAATTGATTGACTTTGTACTGCAATTGATTGGAAGATGTTTGGTAATTACTTGGTTTGCCAACACACAGAATATTTTGCCCACAGTAAAATAATAACTTTTGGCTTTGCTAAAGTACCTAGGAAGTAGTCCAGTTCTTGCACAATTTCAACTATTTTTTTCAGCTCTATGGTAATATAAAATCTTGAGTTGTGACAAACCTTATTGCAGAACCTTGTGTCCAGGCAGTGGCTAAGTTTCTTACTCTTCAAGGAAGTATCTCCTGGACCATCATTTCTATGTGAAATTTAGTTAAACTATCTGTGCAAAAATCAACCGTACCATCCTTACTTATTTAAATTTCCTAAAGTACAGGAAAATAAGTGGCCAGAATCCATTTTACAAATTATGATTAAAAAAGCCCAACACCATTTTTAATGCAACACAGATATTAATTTTGAGATTAAAAACATTGTCTACATACACCTAACAGAAAAATATAGTTTTTATAATTGATTGTAAGACAGATTCTGTGATAATGATATTAAAGAACTGTTGGAGGATTTATCTACAGTTTGCAGTAACAGCTTCAGGTAGAAACAGTTTTTCCAATTGCAGAGCTGCTCAAATAATTTTTAATTGATTTAAAAATTACCCTTTTGCTCTTTATTAATAATTAAATACTCTGTGACTAATTTTCTTCATGTAATAGATATGGGATATTTTTCTACTCTCTGGGCAGCCCAAGGTATAAAGAATACAGAAAATGATGATCAAAAGAAAAGCAGTACTTAGAAATTATAGTAATTTGCCTTCAGCACTACACTTCTGTGCTGGGGGAGAAATATGGTTCCTGCAGAAAAAGGGAACGGGGACACACTGAAATGAAGTACTCAGGCATTGGCTCTTATTTTTGCTAGAAGTGGTCCAGGTTGTTCCACAACCATTTAGGGCTTTACACCTGACTTTCAAAATTTGGTTACTTTAACTCAGTTTAACCTGTCCTTTATCATATTTGCTACATTTATGTACATATGAGAAAAGAGAGGATTAAAATGAAATGTATTTTTTCTCTATTTACTAAAAATAACAAAAAAAGAAAATTTCAGCTAACATTGGGAAGACATATACATTATTCTTTATAGTTGAATAACCTTTTTGGTATTTAGAATTCTATATAGGGGAAGTTCTGCTCTATGAACAACAAAAATTAAAAGGAACATGTCTGAGGACAAAGCACAGCACTATGCAACATGTTTACTCTATATAGTTCCTCCATACGTAATGAAATTTATAAGCATGTTTTTCATAAATAACATTTATACAACAGTTCCTAAAATAATGTAATGAGCTAGTGTTTTCCATCAAAAGCTAAGTGGGTAAGAGGTTAATTATCAACAGAAGACATGAGAAAATTTCATCAGTAGCTCTGAGTTGGTATTAGATATTTACTCATATATATTAATATAAATTTGTATATTATCTTATTATATCTCTATGTAATTTATAAAAATTCTAAAAATTTCTGTAGTTAAAAAGCATAACTAAATTTATGTAGCAATTCTGGAATAAACTGATGATATAATTAGCCCTGAAGTCTATGATCTTCCTTCTTTTTCCTTGATCTTATGGTACATCACACAGTGGATTACCCACAAGATTAAAGCTATGTGATAGGAATGTCTCAGAAAAATGTAGCTGATAAAGAGTTGCTTATTTTTACCAGATATATGTATTAATATTTACCCTCAGCTCAAGATTTTGATTTTATGTGTTTTCTTAAAAGATAGGCTCCTATACAGGTGTTGAAATTGTTTGCTGTCATGGTAACGTTTTATGTAGGCATATTTTAGCAGGCCTGCTGTTACACTCTTTTCTCTGTGTGTTAATTAGTGCCCATAGTTCTTTTCATGTAAGTATAGCTTAGTCATCTCTACAGTGGGTATATGAGTTGAACACCCCAGAGGTGCAGTTTCAAGTTGAATCACTGAATGTGCTGATGCAGTGTGTAATACAGGCCGACAACTAGGAATTTGCTGTTGTATTCACTGTCAAGCCATGCTAAGCAAAAGAGAAGGAAAGGTGCTGTTTTGAAAGTATTCACTTGCCAGGCAAGAGTGGTGGGCTTCCCAGAAATGTTCAGTTTTGATCTCAGTAGCCACTGAAAATGATGGTAGATTTTATGAACTCCAAATGAATTCCTTCTAAAAGGGGAGGAATACAACCGTCAGTGTTATCAGCGCTGCAATGTCAGACAACTTGGTGCTTGCCAGACAGCAGCAGTAACTGCAGCAACTGCAGCTTATGAAGCATAATCACAGTGTTGCTTCATGGCAGACTTGAGGTTTATGGTCTTCAAGTTGTGTCCCTAACAGGCTTCCTTTGATGTTAAAATGCGTGCTTCTAACAAGGCACTCACAAAATCTCATCCCTTGGGGCAAATATAAAACTTTAATGGTTTCTGTCTCAGCTTTTAAATAGGGATCAAAACCAATGATACAGCAAATTACATTTGCATCCCAGCTTTGGTGTTCACATTTCATTCCTGTCACAGGGAGCTGGGCCACCTTGGAGTCAATGAACATTTCTTGTATCTGCAGGACTGCGTGTCCTATACCATCCTTCTGACTGTTAGTCTAGTCCCTATAGACCATTCATTTATAAATCACAGTTTCTCTAGGAACTGACGTGACAAATATTTTAACATTTATTTTGAGGATCAAAATACAGTGATCAGTGTCACAGAAAGATCCCTTACTTTTCCCCTCCTTTTTTAGAGGGAACAATCCACTTACTATCCTGCATAAAATGAGGTACAGAAACAAGACAAATCAGTGAGCCAGAGGTTGTTTTGCAGCCATCTTTAAAGTATATAGACACTAAAGGCCTATTTGTCTGTAGTATTGGTCTACACACTTGCTCATATGTGTGTAGGCTGTTATGCAATTAATTTGTTCTGAATGTCTTGTGTGGGAATACTACTGTTTGGATTTAATGAATTTAAAAAGACAGTTAATAAACATTTACAAGAATCCCTCACATCTTTAACAATTACCACCAGTAATACAAATTCTTGTCCAGCTTTTTTCTTCAGAATGTTTTGTTCTATAGTCACAGAATTATAGAATGGTTTGGGTTGGAAAGAACATTAAAGATCACATAGTTCCAGCCTCCCAGTCTCAAGTATTCCTGAGCAGCGACAACTTCTACTAAACCGAGTTCCTCAGAGCTCTATCCAGCCTGGCCTCGAACACCTCCTGGGATGGGACAGCCAAAACCTCTTTGGGCAACCTTTTCCAGTGCCCCTTCACCTCCACAGTAAAGAATTTCTTCCGAATAGCTAATCTAAACCTACTGTATAATTGTTTGAAACCACTCCCATGTCTTGTCATTACATGCCCTTCTAGAAATTGTTTCTCCATCTTTCTTGTACGTCCCTTCAATTACTCTGAAGCCTTTTGTTCTCCAGGCTGAACAAATCAAATCGACTCAGCTTTTCCTCGTAGGAGAGTTGCTCCATCCCTCTAATCATCTTGGTGGCTTCCTCTGGACTTGCTCCAAAAGATCAATGTCCTTCCTGTTCTCACTGTAATGTCATTTTTTCTTTTCATACTGAAGAATAAGTGGGAAGTAGGTTCCATATTATGCCCTTTTGTGTCTGAGCTATAATTTTTTAATATTCTCTGCGGCGGCTACTTCTGAAGTCATAACCAGAAGTGCTTTAAATGCCACAGGAAAGTTCATTCAGTGGGGAGAAGGGCTGTTTCGAGCAACACAGGAGATGAATTTGGGCTTCTGGAAGTCGACTCAGGCGAGGGGACGAGATGAGGTCTCTTCAGCTTTATTGGGGGTTACATAGGGGATAGGAGAGTTTGGAGAGACATCTGAAGAGCCCAGAACAAAGGCTCTACAACAGGTTATAAGGGCATATAACGAGGCGGGTTTACAAGTTTTCAGAACAAATAGAAAAGTGAATACAAGTAATTTACAGTCTAAATTTACCAATGTCTAACTCTGAGATATGCAGGCGTCGAGTGGTTGGGGAGAGATAACGGCTCATACTATTTGTAATACTTTTCTGGGAGGTTGCTGGGATAATCCATCTCTTCTTCACTTTCTTCTGGCACTTCTCCCATTTCATCCCAATCCTCCACATTCTCAAGGGCACTGAGTTCTATCTCAGCTGCTTGGGCAGTAACAATTTTCTTCTTTCAGATTGCATCTGGTCCTATAAATATAAATAGAATATTCGTAAGCATATATTACAGAAACTTGTATATTGGAATGAAGGAATTGCCTGCTTTCTAAATAATTAAAATTATTACTTCAGGATTTATAGTGGATAATTAATGCACAGCAGGAAATCTGAAAATGTGTAACAGTTTAACCGTCGTCTTGAATACAGTAAAGCTTCTTCTGTAGGTCTGACTGGAGAGTCAGATTACTGTTCTCTCAGCAGAAATTCAGACGAGTTACAGGTGCATGTCTTCAGAATTCCAGCAAATATTTTTTCAACTACAATACAGCGAAGGTTTGAAGGAGTTTATGAGTGGAGACAACTATTTTGTTCTGATTAGCGGAGCTGCAACCAGAATTCACATCATGTCCTTTCGAGTCTAAAATTCTATTTAGCAAGCATAGCTAAAACACAGGTCTTCAGAGACAGCAATATTCTTGAGATACAGTATTCTGTAAAACATTAAGGGGTGGTATTCTTCAAAAAGATATTGAAAAGCAGTGCACTGCGGTGTTTTCAACAATCAAATTGCAAGTATAAAATATGCACAGCAGCGCAACATCAGGGATATAATTCTAGATCAGTAGTCTTGCTTTCAGAATGCCACAATATATCTTACCTCTCTGTCCCTCTACTGCATCCATTTTATTCAGGTAATAGCTCAGACACAGGCTAAGTCTCAAGCCTCTCAACCTGTGGGAAACAGTTTACTTTCTGTAAAATGAAGATATGATATTGGTTTCCTTATTTAAGGATTTTCACACTGTTTTTGCTATATGCATTTATTTTTCTTGTTTATGTGTGGTGCACCTGACTTAACCAGGCTCCATTTGCTCATAAGTATCTGTGTGCTGCAGCAATGAGAAAGGAAATTGACTCAGCTTCCTAAGGAATGGTTCTATTCTCTTATTTAATGAAAATGACATCGTATTATTAAAGCTAATTGGGTAACTATGAATGATGATGCTCCAATCTTTGCTGCAAATACTGAAAAAATGCCAGCTATGTAATCAACATGGTCGAAGTATTTTCTACTGTGATGATACCCAATGCCATGTGAAAGCTTTTAGTTCAAAATCTTGGCCAACTATTGTGTTTTCATGTCTAGAAATATTTGTGAATTTGAGTAAAAATTGTTGAACATCTTGTGATGAGTCCTTCCTTCCTTCCTTCCTCCCTCCTTTTATTGAAATAGCATTCTATTTACATATACTGAAAAAGCAAGATATCAGGGGTTTTTTTTTTTATGATTTTTTTAAAAGAAGAAAGAAATCTGCATTCAATATTAAGACATTTCAAAAAAATCAAAAAGAAAATGAAACATTATTTAGAAGAGTGACAACTTCTGGTTCATCCCAAACAGTTTTTTTGGGGTTTTTAATTTTATTTATTTATTTTGTTTGTTTGTTTTGAGAAGATCATAAAAGCAATTCTCTTCATTTTGAGTCAGTTTTCCACATGACCAGTGAAACGAACACTCAGCTTTTTGCATGGCACCTTTCTATGCCAGTTGATAATCTGCCAGTATGGTACTTATGCTGTTTAAACAAAGCTGGTTTTGTTTCATTGCCGGCAGCTGAGCCAGTGAGTTGTAATGATGGGAACTGGAATCAGCTCTTCCCTGGAAAATGAAGCAGTGACTCTGAACAGGAACTTGGCTAACTACATAAATGTGCCATATTTGCATCATGAATTTTTAATGTTCAGCATTTCAGATAAAAATTCATTATTTCTATGAATCATAAATAAAAAATATATGGCCAATTTAAATGTGGTCAGCAAGAAACTATACTTCCCTGTATAATAAATGATAAGAAATATGAATACATAGTTAAAGGAAGTTTACAATACCATGATATTTAGAAAAGCAGCCAGACTGGTATAGCTGCCAGTGACAAACCCATTTTATTTCATTTAATAAGCTTTTAGTTGTTGGATCAAGCCCAGTCTTACAGAGCATTGGACTTTGCTAGACACATTTCTCATTCATAAAATAAAGGCAAAAACTCTGGGACTTCCTTCCCATTTACAGTTGGCTAATTAGATGGTGAGAGAGACAGCAGAAATAATCCATAAACTAACTGCAAAGCATTTTATCTGCTGGATCAGGGAAATTAAAACTCCATAAAGTTATACAAAAATCTGTAGCAGTAATTTAGAGAAACATAAGAATAAGACCAATTCCTCTCATGATGGGCATGAGTAAACCTCATACTGCCTAAGATTTCTTCCTCTTTGAACTTCAGATTTGGTATTGCATTCAGCTACAAGCAGGTGGGAAATATTTACTACTGCCACTGCTTATTTGGGTTAAATGACTTAATAACTGACAACAGCTAATTGAAAACAGCTTGGGATCCCCCAATATACTCTTAACTACTCTATCTTAGATTGTAAAAGTCTGTAACACACTGCTGTCTGATGTACAAGGCAATTGTAGAGGAAGTCAAGCAAGATTAACAGATGGCTCAGAGATTGCTGCAGGGAAGGGTCTCAGATGCTCATATCTTATAAGGTGAGCAGAGCAATACTCCTGGTAGATAGATTTCACCTGAGTACCCAGAAGAGCCTTCCAGTCTTCAAGCTGGCATGAATGATAAGAGCTGTGAAAGACTCTTCTGTAACTGCCAGTTTTAACATGAGGGATGAGCTGGCCTTTACAGCATATTATGGAAAAGACATAGCCTTTCATTTCCTTACAGGCTTGACAAAGTGGTGTGTGCTAGAAGAAGAATCTTCTCACTTGCTATTCATATAAAAATAATTGTATTCTCTAGATTATCTTGTCTATTTTTAGAATAGATATTAGGAAAAATTCCTTCCCTGAAAGTGTGGGCAAGAAGTGGAACAGCATGCCTGGGAAAGTGGTGAAGTCACCAGCCCTGGAGGTAAAAGGCCTGTAGACATGCCCTTAGGTACATGGTTAGTGGTGGGCTTGGCAGCCTTGGGTTTATGGCTGTACTCAATGATCTGCAGAGGTCCCTTCAAACCCCAACCCGTCTGTGATTCTGTGAGAGTGCAGTAACATCTCTTGTAGTGGGGAACCAAACCTTCTCCTTCAACATACAATTACTCCATGGATGTATACCTTTGCATGCTTTGTTTGTATTCTGTTCTCTAGTTCTTTCTCTATGATTGATAAGATTGTATTTTGTAGCTGTTTTGATGCTGAAGAAGTGAAGTAGCCTCTTCTGCTGTAATATACTACAAGGTTTGTCTAATTTATAACTGATTTGAATTTCGATGACAATAATAAAATGTTTTAGCAACACCACATTTTCAAGAGTTATATAAAGAATTGACTACTGTGGTATTTCAACTCATACTGCAGTAAGTTTATTCTGGATGATATAGAAATATATTATTTTTGGAATGATACTGCTGTGATATCTCTCTTAATAAATTACACACTGCTGCTGCAGACAATGCTATTATTAGCAAGTAAAACAAATAATGGTAGTAATATGCTGGTTTTTAGTTGTTTTATATAATTTATGAAATTCAAATAACACTCTGTATTTTCAATCCATGCACGCACGCTAGAAACATGCCATTTTGGTGCATTTGTTTATACAAGAAGAAGGTATCGTGTCACATTATTTGCATCAGGTTTCCTGCTGCTGTAGAGTACAAATAGTTTGGACTACTGCATTTGTTAATAAGTCAACATTTTAAATTCAATATATAGTGTTTGTGCTGAGTTTTTTGCTATGGGAGATTTTCAAGGGAAATATTGTGATTTTTTTTAAGGATTAAAAATACAGTAAAGAATTTTAGGATTTGGATATTTTACTAAAAGCAGATAGTGATATAGGTAAAGTGACACACTTCTGCTTTACAAGAAATACTACTCCTTGTTCAGTGCAGAGTATCGCAAGAGAATTGAAACAATGATATTGGGCCAAGAGTCAGATACAAACATACATGATAACAAATTAGACAGGCTGATAAAAAGCTGCAGTGTACCAGATTCTGTGGAAAAAAAAAAAAAAAATCTGTGGTAGTACACTGTGTATCTCTCATCACTAAGAGAGGTATCTGCTGCATTCATGCAGTGTGTTTGCCTGGCTCTGGAATCCAAGTGTCTTTCCAATTTAGCCACAACTGAAGCTGAAGTATTTGTCTCAGAGCAGCATGTGTTATAACTAGTTTTAAAAGAGTTTGGTTTGATATAACCCTTCAGAAAGGCAGACATGTTAAATGATGAAATGTAGATTTAATATTTCATATTAGTAATCTAGACAAGACCATGCTTTTCTATCTTTTAGGTGCATAAATACCTTTCTTTTCTTTTTTTCCTTTCTTTTTTTTACCTATATCAATGGTGCTTGCATCTTCTTTCTTAGAATTCAGTCAGTACACAGGGTTTGTCTCCATCAATACTGTTGAGCAAGTTGCTGAATTTCACATCTCATGAAAATCCAAGCAAAAATAGTTACTCCTTTCGTGTAAGTCACAATTACACAACTACGGTTCCACAACAGATGATGGCCTTTGGTGTCCTTACGCTCATGATTGTTATGCTTTTTCTGAAGCAGGTCAGCCATGAGAGTTACCAGGGCTGTTTTCCAAGGTAGAGACACTGCTGTGCTGTTTGATATTGAGACACTCTATTGATGAATGAGAAGATAACTTACAGTTCCTTGTGTTCCTTCAGTAAAGTTTACATTACTTAAAGCTCGTGACAATGAAAAGTGCTTAGAAACAGGTAAGTACTATCCTTCTGTATCAAAACATGGTTTTCCTTTGATTCTTGGTTTTTTTTTTTTCTCTTTCATTTACTATTGTGCCTTTAACCTAGGAAACTATCCAGCATGTTGACTGCATTACCCAGATGTATCATCAACTCCTGCAATCTCAGCAGGAATGACCCTTACCAAGTCATTCAGCTTCACATGTAGCTATGGGTTTAAAGATTAGAACTAAAGTGCTTAGGGTCTTGACTAGCACTATATCTGGATCAAACAGAGTACCTTCTTCAAAGTAAAACTCCATTATTGTATCTTTTGTTTTCTCTTTCTCTTTGAAAACGTAGGCTCAATAAAAATTCAGGCAGCCTTCTGAGCAGAATCGATAATTTTTTGGTAGATGTTTTAACTTCTAATACTAAAGAATAACAACTTTTTATAAATCTAGGCAGATTTTAAAAAGGAAGATATAAACTCTTTTTTCTTCATAATAGCTTCACCCTATAATGATGCTTCTTTTAATTTTTTTATTTACAGGGAAAAATTTCTATATTTTTAGTTTGGGCAAGACTCAAGAGTTCATGTCTGCTTGGACTGGTTTTATTGCCATGTGCAATGGTGCTCACATATCAAAAGAAGCCATATAAAATAAACTGAGTGATAGATGTGCTTGAAGAAACATTAAATTTACAGAGGGACTTCTGGGAATCTCTCCTAAAGAGGTTTGTGCCTTTCATGGCGATTTCATTATTCAAATGTATTTGGCAACAAGCAGGATCTGTTCCTTGTTCTCACTCCTTTAGTTAGTCTGCTCTTGAGGTTGGGTAACCAAATCTATTCCAGTGAATCCCACTCCTTCCACACTCCCCAGAAAAGAGAAAGGGGAAAATCAATCCCTTTCTTCTGTTTGAAGTTATATCTCCAGCCTGATTCCTAGCACAGCCTGGAAAACCTTTGTTCCAATATGAGCCAGAGCAGCAGCATCTGGTGGGGGCTGGGGCAGATAGAATACTGTGGTTTCTTCATCTGCTCTATTCTCCCTGTTTAAATTCTTTACTTTTTGAGACTAATTCAAAGCAACTAGAAGAATCGATCTGTTTTCGCTTCTTATCCCACATATTTGCTTTCTTGTACAATTATTATATTTAGGCAATACATTTTATTCCAGCTAATATTTCATCAGTTTGTATTTATTTTTTCACATAGAGTCAATAGAAATGGCATTAAAATCAAGGGAGTTGTTTCCCATCTATAAAAGTTGTGAACTTGTTGCTTTATCTTGATATTAAATAATCAAAAGCTGTAGAAATAAATTTGGTGTTTGGCAGATGTATAAACAATTATTTCTTTGTGCATTTTATTTTTCATTATTATTCTTGACCTTTTTGCACACATTAATTATAATTCTAAGAGTAATATCAAAAAGAAAGTAATTGCTTTTCCAAATAATACAGTTGTTCTCAATGTGTGAGTTAGTTCCAGGAAATAAAATTAGAGGTATTTGCATGCTGGAGCAAATTAAGAGAAGCTATAATTTCTGTACTTGGTCCTCCAACTGATAGGCTTTTCAGTAGGTGTGCAACCAAGTGCTTCAATAGCTATTTCTGAAATGTTCTTTGCAACTTCTAATAGTGAGCTAGAAGTATATTTCTTTCTATAACTTTGATTAATATAAATGTACATGTTCTCTTAATCTTATTTTTATGTTACTAAACACTTTTAGGTAGCATCTCCTTGCAGTTAATTCCTCAAAACCATACTAATTTGCAAAAATAAGAATTGTGAAACCTATTGAGTTGTTTAAATATGTTTTATTCAGAAGACCCTAAAGCAGCCCAGGCAGGTCATTGATATTTAATGGATTTATATTTAATTCACTTTCCTTCTCCCACTTAATAAATTTTCAGCCATCAGACAGTCTAAGTCAGACAGCCCTTGAATTTTTTTTCTAAATAACTCCAGCGGTATGCCTGGATTGACACCTCCAGAATGCAGTGTCATAAAATAGAAAAATTAGCTGTTCTGCAATTCCAGTTACTCCTGGGGTTGTGTTTGGAGATAGAAGTTTGTAGGTTTGCAGGTGGAGTATAATACACTCTATGATTAAATGAAATCTGATTTTATGTGCTGAAGATATGCTAGTTGTTTGCTATAAAGTTTTGAAATTTCTTGCATTTTTGCAGGAATATAATTTCTTTTAATACCATCCAATGCCAATTTGGCAATCTATTGCCAAAAAGCAGTAGAGATTTGTTCTTGTTTAAACAAATCACACTAATATGATGTGAGTACTTTTATTCTTGTATTAGTAAAGCCTTGAAAACATTGAGGAGATTTTCCTCAGAGACCAATACTGCAAATCTTGTTGCTAGGAAACCACTTTTATTTGTTTTCCTTCAAAATGACTAAATCACTTTATGCCTGGTTTCAAAGACAACTGGGAAGAGGGGAGAGGAAGGAAATGCATTTCACAAGCCTTACCTCTTCTTCCCATTTCTTTCTGATCTGAGGAGAATGAGTTACTCTGATGTGGTGGGATTCAGGGGAATGTATGATTAAATCTATGATGAAATATATTATTAAATGTATGATTAAATGACCCTCAAGCAGTGGGGTCTGTGTGTGTGTGTCAGTAGAATCATAGGGTGTGTTTTCAGGTGTAATGTATGTAGTACATGCACAAACACATCATACATATGTATCTATACATTTATGGATTTTTCAGAAGTAATCTGAATATTTTTGCTACTGCTAGTTCTGATGATCCAGAAGGCATTAAGGATGTCAATTGAAGAGTTAATACAGCTTAAACTTCAGCAGCATCTATATTTAGACAGGTAGTTTTACAATATCTGCATAAAGACATTAGCTTCATTTGAAAAATATATTTTCTACAACCTCTACACATGTTGAAACTGTAACTTTTAGGAATTCTGTGGTTGTATTGAGACCTGGAGGACAAGCGATACGCAATAATATTTTCATTCCTATCCACTGAGCCCAACTGGCCAAGAATTGCTGGTATTTCAAACTTAAACTGGGTTTAAGCATATTCACAGATTTTGAGGAAGACAAAATAATGATTTATTTATAACAATAAAGGTTATCTACAATAACAAGATAATAAATGATGGCCAATATTTTGCTTCCACAACATTCTGGTTGCCTGGCAACTTAAAATGTTTCTATCAAACTCCTGAAAATACTCAAATCCTGAGACCTGGAGAGGGAAACTGTTGCAGGGTGACTTGTGGTCTCCTTAGAGTTTATTTTCTCATTTCTTTGGGTAGCATTTGACCCTCAGAGACACACCTGGATCTCAGGTGGGTCCTATCTCACTTTTAGCAGAGAGAAGTGTTTTTAGGACTTAGATGAAACCAGTTCCCATGTTGTGGAATGTACAGAACCAAAGCATCATCCCAGTTCAGATAATATAAATGTTCAGGCTATGAGACTGTGGAAAGGATGTGTATTTTGTTTTGGGAAGTGCTAAATACTGGTGGTTAACTCAGGAGTTTTTGTTGCCTGTTTCCAAGAGGCTCTGGGTATGATCCTGCATAAAGCTGTATCTCATGAGAGGAGAGGCTGCTGCTTCTATAACCCATGAAGATTTTGAAAAAAGCAGTGCTGTAAATCAGTCGTTCTCAGGGATAAAATAATTAATAAAAGGCTTGTTTCTTAGCAAAGGTATGTGTTTCATTATGGACTTTCAGAGTAAGTGTGGGCCACTGATATCTTTTCCTGAGTAATCATGTATCATTCTGGTTAATATCAGCCTTTCTAAGTGGGCACCCCAAGACAGAATCTGACTAATTCTGTTACTTGTAGTTGCACTCTTTGCTGTTGCAGTTTATAAAACAGGTTCCTCTGCACTGTGTTGCTAAGGGTTTTTCCTTGTAGTTACTGAGAGGAGATAGGTGATTTATTTGTCTAGTGTCTCAGCAAATTCCCTCTTGCTCTGTTTAGTTTCTTTTTGGAGGGTTGAATTTCATCTCTTTCAAAATTATGAGGAATGGTTTTCTTGGTTTCCAAAGCATTAAAGATCTTTGTGCTTCTTTATATATAGGAGTTAACTGAAGTAGGTTATCTCTTCGCTCTTTAGAAATAGACTTTGTTTAGATCAGCTCAGAAGGTTCTCTTCTGTCTGTGCCAAAATGAAATAGTGCATTGGGATGTAGCAGAACTGAGGGATATTTTGATTCACTTCACACACTGGATAGGCAGAATTTTCAATTTAGCATCTTATTTATAGCATATTCTAAAATCACTTACGGAAAATTTAGAAGCAGTTGATAAGACGAAGTTCTGTAAAATGTGGAAAATTTAATAGTTATTGGTGTATGTATTGAGAAATTACTTAACTGCTGTTTCTTGTTGATAAGACACCAGTGTAGCTCCAAAAAGGGAGGAAGAGGGAGGAGGGAGAGCCCACTAAGGGAAAACAAACAAACAAATATTAAAAAACTATATATCAAAACTCTTTCCCAAATGAAAAATCCTATATGAAAATAACTGCATCAGAACATCTTTGGACAAATTGTTTATGTGGCCTCTATTAACATATTCTCTCAGTGATCTGTAAGACTGAAGAAGTACATCCTAACACCTGTAACATCAGTGTCTCTGTTGCAGCCTTCTGGCAAAATACAATTTCTATAACGTAAATCATGAGAAGTTTTCAGATAAAGATGGAACACAGACATGAAATGTAAGATGTAGTTGGAGGTGAACCTTATTATGAAGCAGCGGTAAAAGCAAAACTGTGTTTATATGGTGTGTTTACATATAGTCTTCCAAATACTCCACATAGTTAAGATACACTCTTAACTACACTTTTTCACTAATACTTTCAGAAAATGAGATTTTGTTCCTCACAAATTCTTATTCTGGATTGTTGTTTCTCTTGTTTGATTTCTTATATATGTCATCTCACTTTTCTGCTGTTAGAAATTAGACGACAAGCTTAACTTTCCTTTCAGATATGTTAAAATTTTTCAAAGGGTATAGATGTCAAGATTTAGGATTTACAGAGCTACATTCTGTTTAAAGAAACACTAGGCCTGTGAACAAGTGAGTTATTTGTATTCCATTAAGGAGACAATGCAGCAACTCTACTGTCCTCTGTCTTGGGCTTTTGTGTAGGTGAAAAAAATGACAGGATAACTGCTTATCATGGCAGTTTGGAGTCTTAAAACAAATAGCCTTCCTGAGTACGTATAAAGTGATGGTGGCAGCAGCTTTTGATTACAAAATGTCAAGGGAAAAGTTTTGGACAAGGTGTTTGAACTAATTGGGTCAAGCTGGAGGCAGCAGGAGAATGCAGGCTCTGGCATCATGTAGGTTGATGTGTTTAAGATTTCACTGAATCTGGCACAGAATGACATTACACAAATGGGTAGCAAGCAAGCTTTAAAAAGCTTAGTAGTGTTCTTATATTCTCAGATGCATTATCTAATAAAAATATTTCAGCTTGCCAGTGGAATACCTTGAGTGCTTGCGTGCAACAGATTAATTATAATAGAATGTGCATTATTGTGAGTCTGTTTTCTGTTTCATTTCTTTTCCACAGAAATTCGTTAACGATTGAAATTGTCTCTGCTTATTTCCCAAGAAGCAGGAAACAAATGGTCTGTGATACATTTAGTTTGTGAAGTCAATTCAGTATGAAAAGCTTTTGTCTTTTGGTATATTGAAATATTCTGAAGATGCTAGGTGCCTCACAGACTAAGGTTGATAAAAACTTTTTTTTTTTTTAAGCAAGACTCCTTTCTAGAGAAGAAGGATTTTCAGCAGTAACAAAGTCTAGTGACTTTTTAATAGTCTGTGAATTAGTGTCAGGTACCAACTCTGGGGACAGACTTCCAAAACTAAAAAGAAAAAAAATAAAGTGAGTAAAAACCTGTTGGTAGTTTGTAAATAAATCTTTTGATGTCCTTCATGTTTTGAAATTACTTTTCAGTTTGGAAATTTTAAAAAATTCTTTTAAGAATGTCAAAATTCAATGGATATATTCTCTAAACTCCAGAAAATTTACAATTTCTAAAAATTACTATTGAAGTTAAAAAATAATTGAGTTCTACAGTCTGCTCTAACATATTCATCTTAGACTTCTATTGATTCCTTGTATTTCACTTTATTTTCTTTCCAATAATTTTAATTTCGTCATGAAATAATCCTTAATTATCTGTTCCAAGGTAAATCTGTCAAATTCAAAAAGAAAAATGTACAGCCCTTTGCTTTCTTTTCCTGCTGGTAGTCAAAAAGTAGAGTTACAACCTCACACTTTGGAATAGGTAGTCTATTGAAAGCAATGCTCTGCAAAATTTTGAGGCAATTGCTATGAGATCTGTAGTAAAAATGAAATAAAAACTCTGGAATTCAGTTAGAAAGTCACATTATAAACTGCATGTTAAATAAGATTATGAGCAGTGTGGGGGATGGTTTTGTTGAACATTTCCAGAATCTGGGATTTGCCAGTAGAATTCAAAGTGATTCTCTGAATTATGGAAGATTTGAAAAAAGTACCTAAATTTTTGTTTTCTAGATCAGCAGATGTTAATTGATATTCTTACTTATATAAAAAGAAGAAAATAAAATTTTAATATTATTTCATCATCTTTACTGCCTTTCCAGCCTCTGGAATTTTGAGTGATCTTTGGAGAAATAGAAAGGTAATGATGAAATGCTTTGGAAAGATGCAGAGTTAGATCAGTGTCTCAACACCTGCTAAAATCCTATACTGGTAAGCATGACATCCAAGCTGGTTTAAAATTACAGCAAAAAGAAACACTTGAAATTGTTTTTAAATTGTTCTGTTGAAATGTTAATTCTACCTCAGGAATACCAGGACGTTTAGGCATCTTGCACAGTTTGCATACACACTTTCATTATCAACCCATTTAGGCATTTTTCTCTATAACTGACTATTTTATTAATGGTGTGTTTTAAAGTAATTATTGCAACAGAGAATTGATGATTTATATCCATATCTGTCTTTGTGAGCCTTTAAAGTATGCAATTTTAAGGGCTTAAAGAGAGCTGGGTCCAGTCATGTAAAGTCCTGCAGTCACAAATCTAATTGGTTTGCATGTTAATGATGGCTGCTATTCTTTGAAGAAATTTCATAACTGTGGCTTTGAAAATTTGGCTTTTATTATAGAAACATATTTGAAAACAAAACACTTGTTGGGAGAAATGTGGTAAAGACAGTTTAAGCAGAAACAAAGACTTTAACATTGGAAAGCACATGTTAGAACTCAGCTGGAGAACCAGAAGAAGAACTCAGCATATATGAGAATGACAGACATGAAAAGGAGAAATTAGGTTTTTAACTTCATAACATTTTAGCTTTAAAAACAATTTATCTCCCTATCCTATGTCTCATTCTATTTCTGTATACAAGGCAACATTTTCGGCTTCAGGAAACTTTTGTGGGATGAGAGGACATGTCACTGGTACAAAATCAGCATAATGACCTCCCTGTCTGTTTTCATTTCTGCTGTAGAAAACAGGCGTTTTTTGAAAGCATCCAATTCTTAAGCATTCATCAAAGCTTGTTTTTAAGGCGAATATCTCAAAAGATCTGGAGAAGTGGTATAACATCTGAGAATTTGTATGCTTTTTCATCTATACTCACTGCCCAAGGTGTGTTGCCTAGCCTTGAGAATTCTGTATCTGTTTTATCTCCAGACCCCAATGACAATGCCAGCAGTATGCACAACTCTCTTCAGAATCTCCAGGAACTGAAGCCACTTCTATAACGAAAATGGCAATAAGTATTCTAGTGCATCAAGTGATTCTCAGAACTGTTTGCCTCCTATCTTTTTGAGGTCTTATGTAATTGTCGTGAAATAAAGTCCTCACTCAGGAAAAAAGGAAGATTAATTTGCCCCAAGGCTCTCATCTTAGAAAATATTTTTATTTCCTCCTAGTACTATGCACCACAACAGAACTGTTCTACTTCCAAAGCCATTCACCTTACAGCACCTGGTGCCAGGGAAATGACACCTACACTTTCCTACCCTGTCCTTTTACTCTTCCCTTTTTTTTCTGGTATGCATCCTCTTCCACTCTTGTCTTAAGGTCCAATTCCATTCCAATGTCAAAAGAAAACACATTTTCTGGTTATTAACTTGTGAATGAATGTTATCTGTTAGTTGGCATAGGGCTGCTAAGAAAAATAAAAATGTATCTTTATATTTAAAGTCACTTAAGAACAGTACTGGCAAGCATTGCTTTTATTGTTTTTTCTTTCAGGAAAAAAACACCAGATGTAAAAGTTCATTTTTTCCTCTGTGCTAACAGAATCATGATTAACTTCCAGTCCTTGTGGACCAGTTATGCAGTGCTCACTTAATTCCTTTGTGATAAAAAATTTTAGCAGAGATTCTAATTCTATACTGTAGGAGTAGCCTGACTAATAATAACTGCTTGACTTCACAGCAGTACAGACATAAAAATTAGCCCATTTGGTTAGGGCATGCTGTTAACAGTGCCAGAATTGTTGGTTTGATCCTCATTTGAGCCACTGGCTCAAGTGCTGGACTTGATGATTCTTGTGGGTCCCTTCCAACTCAGAACGTTCTGTGATTTGAAATGGAGTAATAGGAGAAAAATGGAAAGAGACAAGAATTAATGTTTTAGTTTTGGTGTAGAATTTTGAGAAGCAATTTAATCTTTGAACAATGTGACTATATAAATTATGCATAAATGCATATTTGTTGCCACATAATTTATGTATTCCACATAGTCTTATGTATTTGTGTGTTTAAGTTGTTTTCCAAGTCTGGATTCTGCAATAATGAAAAACAGTTGTTTCTTTCCAGCTGTATCTAATAGGATTCAGAATAATGCTTTAAAGAAAACAAAAAATTAGCTTTTGCCTGAATATCAGACAGTATGAAAAAAAGAGTGCCTCTCAAGTTCCTAATGCTCCTCCAGGAAAAGAAAAAAAAGAGATGCCTACAGATTGGATAATAACAAGATTGTTGGGGTTTGATTTTTTTTTTTTTTCAGGGATAAAGAACTACACTGACCTCCTACCAGAATATTTCAGCACCTTTTCTTAATGTTAGGTTGCACAGTATTTCATCCAAGTATTTTATCCAAGGACTGTCAATGTGTTCTGTAGCTAGGCAGAGATTAATAATTTGTTCAATAACAAATTGTATGTACTCCCCTTCACCATCTGGAAGTTTTATGAAATACAGTGTTAAACTTATTAACTAATAAAAATTCATTGATTTCTCCAGCAAATAGTTCTCACTCTGCAGATTAATTGTGTAAATTTACTACTTCTGACTTCACTGGTTGATTAAGCAAATCACTTGATACTTCTGTTCTAGTCTAAGCTAGAAATCTGTACAGAGAGTAAAGCTATACCTTTTCTGCCTGGTGGCTGTAAGAAAGGAGATTTAGACCTTCCAAAACTGTTGCTAGGTTTGTAGAACCAGGCTCATTTATGTCCTTAATGCTGCCATTTGTAGACTAAACAGAATGCTTCAAAGGATCTTACTTTCATGGCCTATTTTTTCTTTGATCCATCCTGGACTAAGGAGAGAGAGAAAGAATGTGGAAGAGTCCAGATTTACTATTTTTCTTTAAAAGCTAGTGCCACTACCAGTGACCTACCTCTTTACTCTCATTCTTGTGCCACTATTAGACATGAATAAAATTAGATTGTTCTTGTGAACATTTCCACTTGTGCCTAAGTGAGATAGTTATTCAAGATTAATATGGATTTATAGCCTAACTAAAAGTCTTCCTGGGAAGTTACCATATTACTGGAGAAAATGGGTGAATCATGGTGTTAATCTTCACTCCCTTCCAGTTTTGGCTGTAAAGATGAAGTTGCTGGGCACAAATAAACAAGTTTGGTCCATTTCCTTAATTTTCATGGAGAATGAACTTCCTTTTTGCATTGCTAAATTTTCTTTTCCCTTTCATCAGTGCTGATACAATTAATATTTCTCTTGTGTATGATATAACTGTGTTTAAATACTTCTTTTTAAAATATAATTACTTTGTTTGTCCCTTCCGTTTATTCTGTTTTCCCCATGTCGTTTATACTACAATGAGAGCAATAGACAGGTGCTTATTAGTGCAAAATTAGTCTCAATTGCAGAGGTTTCACAGACTATTAGGATGGTGAGCAATTGATATTCATGATGGCCAAGACCTTCACTTCCCAATATGTTGTTTTTAACTGCCTTTTAGAATTACAATCTGAAAAGTGCTGTCACTCTAAAACTGCTCTACAGTGAGTTTCCCACTGATAAAACAAAGTATAACATATGGGTAAATATACTGTTTCACTAACAAGCACCAATAAACTGACATTTTTACAGGGAATAGAGAAGGTAAACAAGCTCTCAAGGTGATTAATCTTATTGTAGCTGTTACAGGTTATCACAGAGTGGATGCAAGCTCAATGAAAACAGTGTAAATCACATTTATTGTCCTTGAGTTAAATCTAAACATTCCATTGCTGTTTGGTACATTCATCTTGCTCATCTTTCTTAAGGTCTCTCTGTACCTATTTAGAATTTCAACTGAATTTTCACAAGCTCTCTGCTTTATTATAATAAAGAAAATGAGGTTGAATGTATCTTGCACATGATTTATGTGGGTAAAATCAATTTGAAAGCACAAATCATTTTCCTTTGATATATGCTAAGAACAAATTGTCAAAGATTTCTTTTAAGTTTCTTTGCAGATTTCCATTTAAATTATTAACCTTTAGAAACTGTAGCTAGCTTGCAGTTCTAAGTTCCAAATCATTCAACAATGGCTGGGGAAATCGTTATTAGACCAGACTTGTCTAAATTTTTAATTATCACTATTTATTCAACTGTTGTAGCACAAATAGTTTACATTAAAATATTTAATATATTTTATGCCTAGACACAAATATCATTATTTATATCAATAAAGTGCATCAGTAATATTTTTAGAATTAAGAGGTTTATTAACTGGTCTTCATTCAACTTATTTTAATGGAATGTCTGTACTTTTTTGTTGTTTTTATGATGAGCTGGATAGAGAATGAGCTCCACTTCCTGCCCTGTAGAATTTTGTAAATGCACGTTTTTGTGACATAGTCAAATTCTGCACATTTTACTCATGAGGTGTTTTTATATCAGTAAACTTGCAGTTAAATGGTATATGTGTGTGTGTTTAATTGATCCTGTCACCACTAAATCCCTGAAGGCTCTATGCAGTCCATGTTGCTATACAGGTTCAGCACACTAATAAGCCATAACAAACCTTCCCACTCAAGATACTAAGAGTGAATTCTACCTGTTTTTGAAAGAAATTGTTATCAATGTTAGTTTAAACAATAGTCTTTGTGTGTCCTGAATGAAAAACAGTATGATCAGAACTTTATTTATGCAGAGTGTCAAATGAAGAGAGAAGAGCATCAGACTTTTTTTTTTTTTTAATTACAAGATGCAACTGTAATTGTGCTTATCCTGACAGGAATGAGCAGTAGCATTTAGTTAGGCATGGCCTTAAGTGTTTGCTTTCCATGCAAACTTGAACTACAGTAAATATGAGGGAAAAAAGTTATTGCTGGTTATAACAAAATACTGAAAATTCTATATAAGCTTTAAAAATAAACCCTTATTTTTTGTGTACTCCCAGTACATATTTCAGCTTATATCATGAAGGATATGTGAAGTATAGGAAAAAGTTTATTCTTAATAGGTCTGCCCTACATGGTAGTTGTTTTAGTTATTGCTCCTCAGACTGACATGCTTGATAAAGATTAGATCTCAGCAAAAAAAACCCCAAAAAAACCTCTGCTTAAAAGTAACTGTTTAGAATATTGTAGTATGTATGGGAAAACACCAATATGAAATTATTAATCAATGTCTGTTTTACTTTGAAATCAGTGGTGGCTTTTTTCCCTCATTTTTTCTTGAGCAGGCAAATTCATCAGTTTCTGACTGAATGCATGTAAACTCTTTGTTCAGTGTGCAGGCCCCATGGCCACGTCTCATTTCATGTACTTCACTTTTGGATTAAAATGAGTTTTATCCCCTGGTTAGTGCAGTAATCTGCATGATGGAGTATCTAGCTGAAATGACCTTTGGATAGTTCCAAAAGACTGAGGGTCTGCCTGTAGCTCAAGGATGTTTTGAAAATTTTAGAGGAGATGGTGAAGAAGAAAGATTCTAATTCATCAGTTGAACAACTTATTACTTTGATGTTAGATTTGGTTCTTTAAACAATCATTTACCCTGACATGTGAGTAAAAAAATGAGCTTATCTGAAGCTTAGAGAACTATTGTTTCTACTTCTAAAAATGTCAGTAGTAGCTCATCATTTTCTTTTCTTTTTAATACGGCAAATGCCTTTCTCTGAAAGGTCAAATGATGTCATTCTAATTTACTTCGATAATTTCTTTTCCTCTGTTTCCTTAAAAGAACTTTTTAAGAAAACCATGGTGTGAGGGTGATCTTTTTTTCCCTCTTTATTTCTACTGGAAATTGAGGTAATACTGCAGCACCACATTAAACCATGTTTTTATCAGTATTGATGATGAAGTATTTCTGTATAAATTATAGTTAGATTTAGAAGGTTTTGGGCACTACTAAACTACCATTTGGAACCTATTAAGGGGAGTCAGAAGCTATTAGCTTGTGAGACTATGCAAATCAGGTTATATAGTACTAGTATGCAAAGAACTAGTATTTGCAAATTAACAAAACAGGAATGGGTTTTGAAACACAGTTGATGATGACTGTGGTTTTGGAGGCTAGAGTGTTAAATTTGATCATTTGGGTATAGCGTGTTGTTAGCCACTGTTACTCTAAATGTTCCCACAATCCGAGTCAGGCTTTTGGTGTTCGTCACACACTTCAGCCTTTGAGACTCACATTGTGAGCAGAAAAAAGGATACAGGGGGAAACAAAGTTGGAAAATCTGTTCTGTGATCTAAGGACATGATATCCAGAAAGAGAGGGCTTCCATTAAAATTGAGCAACATACCTGCAGTAGCTTTGTTTGGGAAAGCAAAATATGGGGTGGAAGATTAGCGAGAGTATCTATTACATTTTTCCAATCTGCATGAACCTTTGGTTCCAGTGAAGTGTAGGCTTTCCATAGTTAATATGTCCATTCCTTCGAGCCTCCCAGAGTTGCTTACACCTGCCTGCCCAATTTCTCTCTTCTCTACAGAAGAGTGAGAGAAGGCAGAAAGGACATATACTAATTCATAGAGGTGTTATTACTAATGCATTTGCTAAAAAAAAAGTAAACTTAAGTCTTGTTCCCACAATGTACAAGTGAGAAAATTCGGGCTGGACTGCTTTCTTACCTGTTGTTTGCAGAGCACAATTATGCGATCAGTATTGCAAGTCCCAAAACTTTTATAAATTAGCATACATGTCCAGAGAGCCCTTATATCTTCTAAATAACCAGTATCTCTAATAATTTTTAAAAGTTTATATTAATAATAAGCCTGAAGGCTGCATTAAGAATAATTAATTTTCCAGAATAAAGTAGCAGCTCTGTACAGATATTTCTGGGGGAAGGTGCAGTGAGAGGGAATTATGTGGGAGGCATCTATGAGGGAAAACAAAGACTATCCACAAGAACAAGATCAACTTAACTGTAACACAATGTATTTATGTAAAGAAAACTGTTAGATAAATTAGTCATCAATTAATATAAAATGTACACTATCTAAATTAGTATTTGCCTGTTGAACCTAGATATAGTTCAAAAACCATATATCTCCCTATGAATCAGTAATCTAATACTGTTTATTATACAGTTTTAAAAGGATTTGGTTTTGGTTGGTTTTTATTTTGCTTCTCTTAAAATCTAACAGAATACTTTAAATAAACATATAAAAATGAGGTAGAATATTTGCTTTTCATTCCAAGCTTCTGTACCTTTCCTTACATTTTTTTAAATATAAAGAAGTCAGATATCAATAATACCTATGCGGACTGCACTGCAAAAATCTCGTAATTTATGAAGACACTATGGGACTCTTCTTTCTTAGGTGTGCCTGCATTTCACATCATCTGTGGACATGTGACCTAGTCTTTCTGTTCTCGCATATTGGTAGAGCATTTTGATTATTCCAAGTGCTGAAGCCACCTCAAAAGATACTTTACTAATCCTCATAAATAACAGGCTCTTTATAGATTCATATTCACATGATTAGGAGTCATACTTTTTCTCCAGCCTGGAAGCAAAAGAGCATGTGAGGTAAATGTGGACATGGTTCAGAGAGAATATAAGGTATACATAAAGAGGGAGCCCACAAATAAATTATTTTCATCCTGAGAGACACCACCCTGACTTTAGTAGAGCAAAAGCAATAATAAATTTAGGAAGGAAAATAAATTTAATTATTGAATATGGACTCCTCTTTTTATCTATAGTCTCTGCAACCACCGAAGAGGTGTTTTGATCTATTGATCCTCTAAGAAAAATAATAACTGTCTTGCCACATATGTAGTGGTTTGTTCAGCATGTGTGTTCTGGATGAGAGCATTTTCTAAACACCTGTTCTCAACCTGGAAAACTGTATTTTCTAGGCTGTCCCTGTGTGCCCCATGCCTTTTATTGTGTACTCTCAGGCGAAGGTTGTAAATGCTTCCTCTGTCAACTATTCTTGAAAATCCTGGACAGGAATATTTGCAATACCATTCCAATGGGTGCCAAGAAAACTGGTGCTAATGGCTGGATTGCCTGAATCCTGGCATACAGTGATGATAATGAAAAAGAAAAAAAACCTACTCACCTCAAGGCTAAGTTTGGAGAAGACTCCAGGAGAGAGGGCAGTGAGCTGAGATAAAGGAAAACAGCTGCACTAGGTTTTCAAGTTTATCTACTATTCTTTGTGACTGAAAAGGTGACACAGGTCCTGGCTCTAGCTGTGGAGACAGCCTAGACTTTTAATAATTGGTAGTAAAATCTAGAGCTCCTGTGACAGGATGGAAAAGGTAGGTATTGAAGAACTGACCCTGTGCTTTTCCTGGAATTTCTAAAGATGATGTAGGCTAGCCTCAAGGTATTTTAGTGCTGCCTTTTATTATGCTGGTCGTGGATGCATATTGGAGAGGGGAGGCAGCACCAGACAGGAGTGAAAAACTCTGAAACACCTAGATTTAAGGTTTTGTTTTCCCAAGTTTGTTTATCTGGGACACACCCAAGAAACCCTTGAATATACTCTGGGATTAAAAGAAGTTTATTTGACCAATTTTTACACAGCTGTGGAGGTCTTCTCACAATGCAGTATAGGAAAGTTTTTTCTATGCTTTGTGAGTAGCACAGTGAATGCATATAGTGAAATAGAGCTTTTGCCTTCTGCACTGTTGTAATAGATGAGTTAATACTCCTCATTAGCTTTTCCAGTGCCAATTGTATTGTCATTTTGTGTATGTAATATCCTGGATAGCTACAATAACATTAAGGTGTTAAGCTACCAGAAAAATGAAAAAAATATTAATTCAATAACTCTTTAAAGCTCTCTAGGCAAGAACAAATTCTGAAATTAGAGCAGTGAGCTTTATATTTAGTAGCACTTGCTTAAAGCCAAATTTTGTGCTCCAATTTTTAGTATTGTTGAGAATTTAGCTTAAGGACTGGAAGCACATCTAGGGATGTGCTAGAAGGTTGAAGTGGTATGAGAAACAAGTGATTCAACTTTTAGGTGAAACAACTTTGCATTATATTGCTAATGTGTTTAAGCAAAATCTTTTCGTTAGATTTCACTGTTTATGATGGGAAATACTTCACAATTCATGGGAAAAATAAGGATTTCAAACTATTGGAAAAGTTCTAAAGTAAGGGAGATATCTAAGAACTCAGGCTAAATACTAATGTTGAGGGAGTGCATTAATTTAAAAGAAAAAAGGGACTATTTGAAAAGCAATGTATTAAGAACTTCTTAAATTTTGACTGTAAATGCCTCTATCTTTTGATCCTTATAAAACAATACCTTGTGAGAATATAATTTATTATAACTAAGTTTAAGAAAACAAAAAAAAAAAAAACCACCTCTGATTTCACCCCAAAAACTTCAACTTGAAAGTATCAAATACATAAGTAGGCATTTGAAATAGGGAAAAATGTAATATGAGTGCCATTTTACAGAGTAGATTGAAGCCATATATGAATACTGCATTAATTTCAACTGCTGAGTTTTTGAAAATGGAAACAGTGCCTGATGTTGTGCTTGCCAATTACACCTGTAAGTTGGTGCTGCTGCAGCACTTACAGCTAGCGTGTAAAACTAATTGCCATTGAGTTCAGAGGTGGTCACAGTTTCTAGAATCCTGTAGCTTCAAAACAAACTGCTCTTCATCTGCAGATTGCTGTGTGTGACTCTGCAGACCTCTGCTACTCTGTCTGCACTGGCAGGGGCCCTGTGTGAAACCACTGTATTTGCCAAATGAATCCTTTCTGCTTGCACAGCATTTTACCTCTTAAATTGCATGAAATAAGTCAGCAAAAACAAAATCTACTTAGAGGATTTGTGAAGAGCACATAGCTGATGATTGTTACAGCAGCAAAAGCTTGTGATAAGTTATCTTTGTGAGCACATAATTTTTGAGCAGACCAATGTCTTTGCTCTATCTAGATCATACTTTATTTTTGTTTGTAAATAGATGTGTAGATACTACAGTAATTTTTTTATCTATAAATTATCTTTCTAGAAAGATATTTGCTGAATTTAGAACACAGGACTGCTCTGGGTGCTGAAGTGTTGTAAAGGTGGGTTTATTTGGTGAGAAGCAAAAAGCAAAAAGCAGTGCAAACAATCTCAAGGAAGTAGATAGACTTGAGAAATCCAAAAGCCTGAGGCAGTGCCTTAAGGTGAATGTCTCTGTGGGCCAGAAACAAACGAAGTCTACTGATACTGTGCTGAAAGCTGCCATTTCCCAGACTCCATTTGAGTTAACTTAAAAGTTTTGTAGTTATTCAACACAAGATTCATGCAAGCTCTCTGTCAAGCAAAAGATAGAGTTAATGGTTATAAATTTCTATTTTGAACTATCTCCAGTACACCAGTGCTTTAAAACAGCACAGTCATATAAACAAAATAGAAGAAAAAAGGCAGAATTCTAGAGGGATTTTAGTACTTTAAAAATACAAATCAAGGCTGGTTCATACATGAAAAGCACAACTTTCTATGCATGTTTCTTAGTTTTATGTGCATTCCTTACAAGTAATGTATCTTCTTCCTTTATCACTATACACTAGAATGGTGGTTCATGTCTTTTCAAAATTAGTTTTTCTTTGATGGAGATAAATTTGATGCAGCGAGGCATACATCTCTATTTAGATTAAGCTGTGAAAAATGGTCTAGATTTAGATGTAAGGAAGAACTTGTTTACTGTGAGGGTGCTGAGACACTGGCCCAGGTTGCCTGCAAAAGTTGTGGATGCCCCACCCCTGGCAGTGTTCAGGGCCAGGTTGGATGGGGCTTTAAGCAGTCTGGTCTAGTGAGAGGTGTCCCTGCCTGTGGCATAGGGTTTGGAACTAGATGTTCTGTAAGGTCCCTTCAAACTCAAACCATTCTGTGATTCTATGACTTTTTTTCTCCTTAAGTTTCCATTAATGGCTTGTATCTATTTGGATATCACAGTAGCGAGAGGCAGTAAGTAAAATCCCTGTATTTAACTGCACTGTGCTGCTCACATTGGAAACCTTGCATTTAGGCACCTGCTTATATCATCCCCTGATACAGACCTTGCCAACAGGGAGCTGAGAAATACAGATTGTAAAGAAAATGGTTCTGGTCTGCACTTTGCTTTTGTAAATTCACTTGTTAACTCTGTATATGAGCTGCAACAGGACATGGGATCGAGTGCTGTGTTTTATGATGGTAGAAAGCACAGAGACCTGAAATTTTCATTAAAAGTTCTAGGCTGTAAATCCTTCAGTTGAGTCAGCATTAAACTCCAAGTGTGACTGGATCTCCTAAATAAATTTTTCATACTCTCTCACTGAATGTGGAAGTGCCCTCCTTAATTAAGCAATGACTGTGGAAATGCTCTGTGGTTGACACATCACATAAAAATGGGCTATTCATGCTTTTTAAAGCATAGTGGAATTAATCAAATATGTCCTGCTACACTTGGGGACAGGGATAACCTATTTCTATATGGTCTTTAATGTGTGTTAGCAACTAATGGGACTAAAAACCCAAGCACTCAATTCACTGATTCCAGTTCACAAGAAACCAGAGTCAGAAGGAAGGATTTAAAGAAAAATGTATTGATAATATAGTATATAATGATACTATATTATTATAATAATAAACCCAAGAACACCCTGGCTCTGCTTTTGATTAGATGGTAGCGAAGGAATGTAGACCAAGATAGGACCAAGATCACTAAATTAATATTTAGATTCAAAATAAGCAGTCCAATTTCAACAGTGGAATAGGGAAACAAAGATGGAAAATCAGGGACTGATTTTAAGGGTACTTAGAAAACACAGAGAAAAACAGAAAACAAACCTCAGTGAGAGGACAATCTGTTGGAGGAGAAAAACAAACTAAATATTCTTCTGTACTATTCCTGCTAATTTGACTTGTTATGAAAATTAGATGTAATATCTATCAATACAGGAAATTGAAATTTAAAAAATATTCCATTGAAAAAATATTAACATAATGCCAATCTTATTTAGATTTGTTTCATTATACCAAATATAATGATAAATTCAGCCATTGATTTCCATGTTCCTCAACAAATTCTCCATTGGCACAGTATTTACTGGTAGTGTGTTACGTTCTGCAAGGACTGTCTTCAAATGAATAATTTAGCTTCATAATATGTTATGTAGAGCTAGTGAAACATCAGAAAATTAATCTTAATTGAGATCACAGATTAAATATTATGTTTGATTGTGGCATTAAACAATGAATGCTTGGACTGTTTCCAAGAGCTGAAAAGGAATTATGGAACAGCCATGGCAGAATATTTTATGTGGTGAGGCAGGGGAGGACAAAGAGCAGGGGTGATGTAAATTACTGTTTTCTTGATGTTTTGTGTATGTGTGTGATTATCACGAGTAATGTACAATTATAAAATATTGATTCTAAAATTGTCATGTCATCTGGATAGATGATAACATTAGTTGCACAAAATAGATACAATTTTAGATTGCTTATGAGTGAATTTAAATAACAAACCAAGCTAACCTAACCAGGAAATTTAATGAGATTATTTTACGTCTTTGCTACTGTACTGCTTGCTATTTTAGAACTTGGCCTTTTAATTTGCAGTTTTGGAAAGCCTTGTCTTTCTCAGGTATTTTGTGTGGGTTTTGGTTGTGGGGTTTTTTTTCTATAGTTGAAATATTTTGAAAGAATTCTCTAAAATCATTGGCCCTTACTGCCTATTTCTCTTAAACCTGCATTTATATTCTCAATCACTTACAGGTAATTTACAAATAAAATGGTAACTCTAGGCTAGATTAACCTTCAGTATAAAATAAAGTCTTAAACAGATGTGTATTAAGTACTGATTTGTCATGCAGTGTACTTTTGAACAAGATAACAGAAGCCTATGAATGATTATGTATTATCTGGAATAAAAAAACAGATGTTTTCCCTAGGTTCATGTTGTAGTCTTTTTTTTAAGTTCTAGGAGATAAACTATCAAAGTATGAAACAACATTCCCTATACTGCCTATTAGTATACTAAATTTTTTACTGCATTAAGATATTGTCTTGGTTATGAAGGAGTTGAGGAATCATTGTCAGGCCAGAAATGAATCCTTCAGAGAAGTTGTATCTCTGTTGAATATCACCTGTGAAGATAACCCCTGTTACCAGTGCTACAGGTGGTTTACAAAACACAGAAGTACCCATAAAATAACAAAGGGATTATTTAAAAGCATATGCCTGTATGGATTCCGTTTGTTATCCTTTGCAGAGAATAACTACAGCAGTTGGTGATAAAAGATTAATATTGAGAAAAAAACCTTGAAGTAATTAACTTTAGGAAAAATCCCCATGTTTTATCTTGGTAATCTGTTTACAGCAGTGTCATAACAGAAGTAGAAAGAAGTATTTTGGAGATGAGAGGTTAATATTTTAAATTAAATTTGCTGTTGAAAAAAATGTAACATGTAACTGAGTTCTTGAGTCAATTCTCATAGGCAATTGCCGCAAAACTCTTTGGAATTATTCACAATACGTAGATACCTAAACATACTTAATAATCTAATTTTCAGTTTAAGGTTTCTTGTTCAAGAATACATAAATTTTGAGAAAAGAATTTCTGAAATTAAAATGGGACATATGCAAAAAATTTGAAATGCGATGGTGATAAAAATGAATAAGTTGTCAAGACCAGTAGGAATTATCAAGAGTTTTTAAAGTGAACATGGCACACCTGAGAATATTAAACTCCAGGCACAAATTAAAGTGATACATTTTTTAGTTTGGAAGTGAAGAACCATGATATACTTTGAGTTGGAAGGGACATTTCAAGGTCATCTTATCCAATTCTCCCTGTAATGAGCAGGGACATCTTCAACCATCACATTGCTCAGAGCCCCGAATAACCTTGGCCTTGAATGTTTCCAGGGATTGGGCATCCGCCACTTCTCTGGGCAACATGTTCCAGTGTTTTACCACCCTGAATGTAAAACATGTTTTATGTAGATCCAATCTAAATCAACCCTTCTTCAGTTTAAAACCATTGTCCCATATCCTATCCCAACAGACCCTGCTATAAAGTTTGTTCCCATCTTTCTTGTAAGCCACCTTCAAGTACTGAAAAACCACAATAAAGTCTCCTTGGAGTTTTCTCCAGGATGAGCCCCATGTCTCTCAGCCTTTCCTCATAGGACAGGTGTTCCAGCCATCCCATCCTGTTCATGGCCCTCCTCTGGACCTGCTCCAGAAGGTCCATGTCCTTTTTGTATTCGAGGCCCCGGAACTACTTGCAGCACTCAGGGTGAGGTCACATCAGAGTAGAGTGGCAGAATCACCTCCCTCGACTTGCTGGCCATGCTGCTTTTGAGGTAGCCCAGGACACAGCTGGCCAACAAGCACATGTTGTTGGCTCATGTCCAGTTTTTCACCTTCAAGTACTTCTTGGCAGAGCAGCTCTTGATCTGTTCATCCCCCAGCCTGTGCTGATGACAGGGGTTGACTTGACCCAGGTGCAGCACCTTGCACTTGGCTTTGTTGAACCTCATGAGATTGTTGAGCCTGTCCAGGTCCCTCTGGGTGGCACCCTGTCCTTCAGGTGTGCCAACAGAGCCACTCAGCTTGGTGTCAACTGCAAATTGCTGAGGGTGGACTCAATCCTAGTCTCTATAATTGGTGAGTATATTAAACTGTCCTGGTCAAAATATGGATCCCTGAGGGACACCACTTATCGCTGGTCTCCATCAGAACATCCCCTGCCCTGTGGATGTGAACAACCAACCAATTCCTTATCCACTGAGCAGTCCACCTATCAAATCTATAACTTTCCAATTTACATAGAAGGATTTAGAGGACTGTGTAAAAGGCCTTGAAGAAGTCCAGATGGATGACATCTGTAGCTCTTACAAAATGAAAATCAATGAAATAATGCACGGAAGTCAGTGCAATGCATACAGCTGCTCTCTTTTGAAGCTTCCTTTTGGACTTAATAAGAAACTTGTATGGAATGCTTTTTTCGGACAGTATAGAAACAGCGTAGCAGAAAGGGCAAAAGTAATGCCCCCACCCAGGGGCTGTGCAAGCTACTTTAACTGGTAGCACTTTATAGAGACCTAATTGTGTAAAAGGTCATTGTGAACTGGTGGAGGATTAGTGATCATCTCTGGAAAAATGGAATTTTCCTGTAAAACTTGTTGATCACCCTTACTTCTGTCTTTTGCATTTCAAAGGAGATTAATTGCTGGTTTTGGCCTTTGAAAATATCTTCTCATGGTTGGTAATTTTTGGCTTTCCGATACCTTTGTTAGTATTTCTTAACAAGTGATAATATTTTGCTGTTAAAGACCTACATCTGATTGTTTTATTAGAATAAACTTGAGATGTGATTTCCTATTGAATACTTTTTATTAGGGGAAAATGCTGTGTACTACAGAGTCCTAAATCTGAGGTATAAATTGAGCATAAATTTTAACAGTGAGGAGATTAGTCACTGGAGAAACACCAAAAGGAAATGAATTTTGTCTTTTGTTAATGAGGGTAGATGACTTTTTTTCAAAAATGTATTTCAACCAAACAAAAGATTTTTGATCAATAATGAGATAACTGGTGGAAAGTTGCTACCCTGAGTCATACAAGAAGCGAGGCTAGTTTGAATACTCATATCAGTGCTATGAATAATGTATATAAGTATCAGGAAGTTTTTACTTATGGCTTGCATATATTTCCCCTTTCGTAATCATCTTTTATTGTGCTACAGCAAAAGTACTTTTTTTATACTGAGTAGTATGTCTCTTACTAACAGAAGTACTAAAATTTATCTTTGCATTTCAGTCAAAATTATTTTCCACTGGAAAAGTTCTGTTTCAATATTTGGGGATCTTTTAAAGACAAAAAAAATCAAAAACATCCATAAGTCTTTTGGGTTTGTTACTTTTTATGAAATAAACCGTTTTTGCTTATTTTTAGAGTAGAAAGAAAGTTTAATTCTATTCCTACTTAATGTAGTGCTGAAATCTGAATCCTGCCTGTTATCCTACTTATTGCGTCCTTGAAATGCACAAGTTAATTATTGCTTAAATACAAAGCAATATTGTATTTTGATCACATCTTGCAGTATTTAAAATTGCAGCTTTCATTTCTTAAGGGACTTTTCCTACCCATCCATCTCCAAAGAAAAAAAGAGATGGTGGAGATTGGGCATTTTTGTTCTGTGAGATATTTTGTAACCTTAGATTTTTTCCTGACCCCTTTCACAGGGAGTCAAAGTTATCTCAATGTTCCCTCTGATTCAAGCTGTGATTTTTAGGATTTCCATCTCTCTCTGCTGAAGAGAGAAGAATTGAATGTTCTTACTTCATAGCGTGAATAAATCCTTAGTATATACAAGCCATGAGAGATCCACTTAAGTCTGAGAGTTATGATTTTCAGTCTTCCTGCTGCAGTGGTGAGGATCAAGCCCTGACTAGAGACTGAGCTTCCAGGACTGCCTGGAAATACACATATAGATGTCATTTAGATGGACTGAAATGAAAGATGTAATGAGTCCAGGTCTGAAAAAGCTGAATAGAAATTTACTAAAAGTTACGTTTGTGAAAATATGTCAACATTTAACTATTTTCCCACATCTATTTATTCAGACAATGCAGGGCTCCTAATGCTTTCAAATGTATATTTGGAAGTTTATATGGATGACGTATGCCTTATTTGTTATTCTTATAAATTCTAAACTACTCTCAGAATCTGAAATAGAGCACGACATTTTGAGAGCACAAGTATGAGTAGATGAACACACAAAAGGACAAATACACATACAAATATACACAATATATATACACACATTATATGTGTAAAACATTTGTAAATATAAGGAAAAGAAAACTACAGAGCTAGATGTAGGAGGCTGTGACAGTGTAAAGTACAGACAGAGATGGGTTCGCAGATTTGATCTGAATTTAACGTGGAAGAAGAATTGAGGCCAATGAATGTCCTGAAGACACATGCATCTTTTCCATGAAGGCCAGTATTGTTTCTAGTATACAGGCTGAGAAAAATACATTCTTATGTCTAAAAAAGTTAAGTTGTAAGCCATCAGCTGGAATTTAGTTTTTGTGTTGTTTTTGCAACCTCATTCTTGCTCAGATTTAATTTTGAGAGGCTTTTAAATAACCTTATTTGATCTTTTAACATGTATTCCAGTTTCAGCCAAATTTAGACTGGAAAAGCTCTTACCCCAAGGATGCACATGCAGGCTTTTTTGTGTGTGTTGCAAGTTCTTCCTTTTGGGTTCATTTTTCACATGATCATTTAATCACTGATTTCTATCTAGTCATATTAGCAGATGGGAGAAAAGAAGTTGTTGAGCTTGAGGGTGTGCAGCTGAGCCAGTGGGTGAATGTCTGTTATTGAATCAATTCCATCTATAGTTTAGGAGTGCCTTTTTAGAAATTTCTGCTTAATAGAATTCAAGAATGAGTGATCATTAGAACATGTGTCAAAATCAATGTTTTGTGTTCCTATGTTAACTGAGACCCACTGAAACTCTGTTCCTCTTTCCCCTCCACTAAAAGACTATGAGTGTTGATGAGCATCTACCACACTAAAAACATTATTTAAAAATAAACAAATAAATTTTGAGGATCAGCTATGTAGTTTGGGGTTTCTTTCAAATTTTAACCAGTGTAGAAGAAATTATTTTCAAGCAGAGATTTTTTTTTTTTTTTGTTACTGAAGGGTCACATTTATTCTTTTAGAAGTTAAGTGATTTTGAATAAAGGCATCTTTCTTTCTGAATATAATATTATACAAATTTTTAGATTTCATAAATGTAATTAATTAGAATAATTAGAGACATGAAAATTACTTTAAAACTTGTTTCAATCTACACAAGAACTAATTATTTTCAGCTTTTATCTATAGCACTCCCCTGTGGTCATTAGTCTTTACTCAATCTCTCTACAAGCACACCCTTTAGATGCATTGTTATCACTTCTCTTGCAATTGGAAAGGCCAGTGAACTTCTGTCAGTTGCAGAATAAAAAATAAATGAAATGCAGTAGAACATACTTCCCTTAAAAGGCAGAGTCAGCCTGTGTCTGTGATATTTCAAAGGATCTTAGGGAATTGGTGAACCTTGGCATTTCATAACACTTGCAGCTCCTACAAGAGCCAAAAAAAGAAAAAAATAGAGACAATGTTTTGTTTCCTCAGTTTCTGGTGGTTGTGGAGCAATACATCTGCTCTTATGCCATTTGTCTCAGCACTTCCTCAAACATTCAATGTTTATTATCAGTTAATTACTTTTGCCTAAAAACCCTCTAAATCTAAGAAAGTTTCTTCCTTCTTACTGAAACTTTTGTCCCCTTTTAAACTTTCTTATATATCTTACATGCCATATATATTTTTCTGTCTTCCTGTGCTATGGAAAAGATACTCACTAAATTGATTTTACAGCTATTTTGTCATTACAAGCATGAGAAAACCATATTTAATTTAATAAAAAAACCCAAAAATATGTTACTGATTGAAGCCTGTGGGAATTCCTTGTACAGAGATGAATAATCTGTATTTTAAAATTCCTGCTACAGTTCTTTCCAAAATAGGAGAAATAAAAACAGTATCCTACCTCCTAACCATATTGATCATACATCTGTCACATTTTCATACACATAACTCTTACTGTGTGGATTGTCTGTCAATTTTAGAGGTAATTTCTTTGTGTGTCCAAGCATCTGATGCAGCATCTACAGGCTTATCTATTCTATAAGCATCTTACAAGTGAGGACTTTCACACCTGCTCTAAAACCATATTTTCTTTAATATGATAGAGGCTATTTTTGCTGCCAGCACCTTTCACTTAATATCATGTTTCAGAGACCTTAATTTTGGTATCCTCTCCAGAAATATTGATGCTAATGCAAGGTACTGTGAATCTGTAGAAAGGCATATATAATAAAGCCCATAGGTATGAAAAACTAAGATTGACCAATTTAATATTTTTATAAAACATATTGTTTGCTTTGTATTCAGTTACAATTTTACTGGGAAGAATATATTGACTCATTTTTAACACATTATGTATCACATATTTTAATCCATGCAATAATCCTTGTAAATACTAAAAATGTGGAGAGAACTGGAGATAAGCAGTAAATGTCTAGAGATATTGCTCTTCTTACATGTGTCATCGGGAGTAGGCAGAGGAAAGGTCTTCAGCCCACAATTTTTCTTTTCATGCAGAAACCCAGGGTTGGAACTTTAGCTAAACATGAAAAAGCTTCATGTTTTATCAAGTTATGATCAACATTATTGCAGAAACTAGGAGTGGGGTATGGGTAGAAGCCAAAAGGTACATCTGGAAGTGTGTGATGCACAGAAAATCACATTGAGAGGTGTCATGCACCCCGAAAGGCACACTGAGGGGAGTGTGGAGACCCAACAGACACGCCCAGGGGTCCAGGGTGGTGCTGGTGGAACTGCTGATTGTGACTCACCCTGTAGGCAGCTGTGCTCTAGAAGCTTGGCTCCTCTTTTTTACAGGTGGCATCTGGCAACACCAGCAAGTCCTGTCTGTCACAGCCCCCTGGGCCATGGAGCAGCCATTGGGGTGCTGGGGAGCTGGAGGCTGCAGGAAGGACCAGTGTTCTCCAATGAGCTCTGGGACAAGGAACAGGATTTACTCTATCTAGAAGCCATCAAAAGCTTTGGGGGGAAGGCATGTGAAAACAAAGATTTTAAATGACAGTCCTTCTGTTAGGATTGTATTACACGCTAGTGCAAAATAAGACTTTCTCATTAATAAGGTCTAATTTAGAGTTTTTGCAAATTGTTTTATAATCTGATGTCAAGTTGGTGACAGTCCTCTTCTGATTATACATAATGCTGCCACTGGCACTATCTCCTGTTTTGAGTTAATTTCCCAAGTTTTGTCAATTTGTTTTCTTTAACTCTGAACAGGCAGAAGATGTAAGTGTACCATCACCAAGGTCTGATTAATCCTTTTCCCACCTGGGCCCTGGAAGTTGTCAGACACCAGAAAGTGTTGATGTGCAAGTGTTGCAGAGCATGTGAGCAATGGCTTCAAGTGCAAGAAAAGGTCAATGAGAACACCTCTGAGAGGTGAGAAACCAACTGAAGAAAGACAAACCAAAAGCTAGCAGGCTGGAAAAGGAAATGGAGCATCTGAAAAAACCCTCTAGGAAGAGTCATTGACTTTAGTTATATGGTGGAAAGGGAATTACATCAGGCCCAGAAGTAGGCAAAGGAGCAGGATTATTTACACCTTGAGAAAGTTCAAGGGAGGAAAGGGCACGCTCACTCCAACTCCTCCTCCTCCTCCTCTTCGTTCCCACTGCCTCCCTACTCACATCACCCCCAAAGCTGTTCGCTGCTGTTGGACCCTTGTTGAAGAACCCAATGGTGGGCAGACTTACATCTTTTACTAGAGAAGATAGAAACTACTGAATATTTTTGGAGTGTCTGTTCATTGCTGCACAGTGGTTTCCCTGGTTTACTATTTTTGCCAAAGTCACGTTGGCAGATTGAATTTAACTAATGAAGCTTTACAGTCATCTGAGTAATTTTTGGCCACTCTGCAAAAGATATAATAGTATGGATGTTTACTTTGTTTTCTGTAAAGCATAAGCACTATAATATGTAAAAGATGCTAGGGTGAATTGACTACGGATGAGACCATTGTTCAAGTTATTTGACCACATTACAGGGCAGAGCATCCTGCTGAAATTATATGATGCATTTTTGAAGAAGATTATCACCTATAAGCAGCAGTTAGCAGAGAATCATAATACAAAAGTCTGTTTGCAGCTAACATAATGTTGGTAACATTTTCTGAAGTTATATGGTTTTAAATTTTTACAGCTTTAATATTCCTCATTTATTACAGTGAGAATTTAGGAAGTTGGATACTCTGTTTTTTTTACAGTGTACATTTTAGGTGTAGCAGTTAGCTGTTTCTGACATGTGCACTTTCTTGGCTCTACACCAGAAGAAAATTGTTTCTAGTTGAAACAATCAACCATACTGGATTTAACGTACCTTGAGAGTTAGTTCTGAAAGTCAGTGATTTAAAGGCCATCCAGCTGTAAGATGGTGGCTTCTGTGGTGGGATGATAGAAGCATTGATACAGAAATCACTGAGAGGGAGCAGAGGAAATATGTGCAAATGGAAAAACATTTCAAACCCTACTGGCCATCCATGTTTTTTTTTTTTTCTCCTCTTGTTCAACTGATGTGCATTGTTTTGAGCTCAAACATCATGCTTTAGGACACACAAACAGATTCTGTACTAGAAGACAGAATCTGCTAGTGACTAGACTAGAAGTACAGAAGACTTGGACTTCTGTACAAGACAGAAGATGATCTGAAGAATTTCAAGATTGTAGGATTGAAATTTTTTTTCTTAATGGTAGAAGTGATAATGTTATGATCCACCAGGGTAATGTTAGGAACCCACTTGTGAGACAATGTTAGGAGCCAATTAATAAAAGACGCCTCTGCCTGTGCTAAGGTGCAAATGAGACCATATGCCAAAGTTAATAGTACAGATTTTATTCAACAGTAAATGTGAGGTACAGAGGTGGGGGGAAGAGAAAGAGAGACAGAGACAGATTAAACAGAAAGATAGTCACCACCACATGGGTTCCTGTGGCATCCCGCTGGCCCTTCTTCTGGGCTTCTCTGTAGTTTCACTGACATTACCCTTTTAATTTAATTGTTGCTTAGAAACGCTTGATGGTAATTCAGAATATTTTGACATTATTGGACATTTAAGATTTTCAGTATCAAATTCCACTCTACCTAATTGGAATGCTCTTAATTTAGATTCATTAATTATGATTTCTTCCTGCAAATCTACTGAAGCTTAACTAGACTTAGAGAGTAACTGGCATTTAAAAGTAACTGTAATTTGATTTATTTCAGTTTTGACAGATAAGTTAATGGTACTTATGTTCCTTTTGTGTGCATCAGTCTCAGAAAGCTCAATTATTCCTTAGCTCTGATGGATGTAGAGATCTTATTTATTGCATCAGTGCCATTTCTTCTTAAACCTTCTTTCTCTCTTTTAAAGGTTTAAGTTCAAGAAGCAATTGAAAACATTATGGACTCCTCTGTGTGTTTATATTGATCATCAATATTTTCTTAACTTTCTTATTTGAGGAATATCTTTTTTGCATTGTATTTTAATTTAAATTTGTATCCTTATGAGAATATCTTATTTAATTGAAATAAGAATATTCCTGTTAAGATCTAAGCATTGTTCATGCCATAATTGATCCCAGTGGATCTGTGTGCTGTGAACTCTAGTGCAAGTCCTAATGGTGCACTTAAATGAGTCTCCCAAGGGAAGGAAAGCAGGGTTATCATATGAAAAGTAAAGGTTAGATGTCTAAGCTGAATCCTCAAACAAGATATTGGTGAATAGGGGAAATCCCTACCAAAATTGCCTTTTATGAATACAGCTTAAGTGGAGAAACTTGGAAAGCACTGTAACCATGTGTTGGCTGTGTGTTGGGATGAGATCTGCATCCTGGCCGTTGCATCCTGTTGTCCCTCCTGCCTGGCTGCACGAGAGGAAGGGAATGCACAGTGGTGTGCTGCAGTAAATTCCTCAGTCCAGTTTTCTGGGAACAAGAGCTGAAGGTTGCACTCTACTCTGAGTTTAGACACAACTAGGACAATTGTCCTAACAAAAGAAAATGAAAACCTCTAAAGGATGTCTTGAAGAATAATATATGTTTTCCATGGACCCCCAAAGCAAACTAAATGCATTCACATATTTAAGTGGAAGCATATAGGTGTAGCACAGTGCCTAGGAGTAGCACTGAATGAGAAAAGATGGCTTAAATATACCTGGCACAAGTGTTAGGGTTTACAGCAATGCAAAGCAGTTTTTACTTCACAGTACAGTATCTAATACCAGTATGATGCTTTATTTTTGTTTATCAAACCTGTTCCCAACAGTCTGAAAATTACTCCTAATCTGGGGAAAACAAAATTTAATATGTGAAGAAAAAGGAACCTAGGTGTTATTTTTACAAGAAAGGGGGGAAAAAATACCTATTAATTCATACATTTATTTAATGAATTAGATAACTTAATAACATCTACAAAGAGCGAGTAAATTCTAAGAGTACCTTTATTTTCTAACATTTTAGTATCTCTGTAGATGAAGTCAACATAATCAAGGTAATCTGTTTCATCAGGTGGAGCAATTTAGTCACTAAAAGTAATGAAATTATATTGTTAGTACTTGAAAAAAAGCTGTCACTGTTTGTTCATCAGAGACGGATTTGCTACAGCCTTGGATTTCTCTGAAAGTGTCGAACTTGGACAAACTCATCATGTTTTGCTGAGTGCTCAAGCTAATCTTATCACTCTGGATGCATGGACAGAGGTATTTCTTTTGGAGTATAGGACAACCAAGCATTGTGTCCTGTAGTCCTTGATGCTGAAGAAAGAAACCAAGGAATCTGAAAACTTATTTAAAAAGGCCCTGTAGCCTCAGGGACCCACAGACTATCTTTTAGGTCTAAAAAGGTTTGAAGTTTAGAGAAACTTTGGAAAAGTTTTGAGGGGTTGCCAGGAAGAAGACTCTGCAGAAAGACAATCTCCAGCAATCAAGTTAATGAGCAGCAACCAATAAGGCTTTTTAAACTAGTTGAAAATCTGGAGAAATAGAGCAGCTTAAAGATTTCTAGATATATTCTGGGGAGAAAATCCCAGGGCATAGACAGAGACAGATATCCAGGTAGATCAATTTGTTCTGGATGATATGGATTTCAGTAGTTACTTGACAAGAATTTAATCTAACATGTGCCTATGAACTAGAGCTATGCACTCCTCTTTTAGGACTTCAAAACTATTCTAAAGAGCTGTATGGACTTCTTTATCTTAAAATAATCAATTAATCTTTATTTTAATCTTTATTTATATCTTTATTGTTTTATTTTATGCTTATGTTACAAGCTAGTTCAGGAATAAGTAATATTTATTTATTCTTGAACAAACATGGCTAAAGAGATCTTCTCTTAAAGCTATGTGGCTGATATTGTAAATTTTTCCACTGTTAGGTGTACATGTTATCAGCAAGTTATTTGGCAGGAGATATTGTAAAATATTCTGATATTTAAGCTTGTTACTGAAACAAGATGATCTGAAAGAATATCGTTGCTAAACAAAATTAATATTTTCACTCCAGATTCCCATATTTTGATGGAATATTTCACTTAAATGTTGAAACTATATTTATATGATTAATATTATTATATTTATTTATATTTATTGCTTAATAAGTATTCTTTAGACTTAAATTTTCCTCAATGGCTTCATAAAAATATTGTTTTATATTCCCAATATTGGCTAACCTCTGTTAATAAGGACAGGAAAAAAAATCAGAAATGTTATGTTTTCTTTTTTCCTGGTGCAGTTCAAACAATAGATAACACTGTGTAAGACACAGAAAAGACTTTTATGAAAAAAGAAGTATGTTCTGCCAAACAAATCACAGTGGGCACTTTAAGCAAATTTAACAAGTAGGTAGAATAAATATGGTGCTGTATGATACATATTTTATGAGACTGTAGGCTCTTACATATTTTTTCATAAATTTTTAAACCTGTGCAATTTTCCACTCCAATAATTTAAAATGAAAAATGTTTTACCTTGAGAGAAAATTAGTTAAAGGACTGAAAACCATTGTATGAATAAAGAAACTTTGCTTAAGACAAAGAAAATAGGTTTTTTAAAGTGAAAAGCCAATTTATATAGTTTTGCTAAATGCTTGAAGTAGAAAACTGTATAAGTAATTTAGAAGTGCAAATTGCCTTATGTTGGTTAGTAAATTACAGGGATGTTTTAAAAAATGCTCCCCATTGGTTACAAAACAGATTTGGGTAGAAATCCTGAAATTAGTGTTGTAGATATGACAGAGCACATCATGACTTTCACTGACCAAATAAATAAAATTCAGCTTTTCTGTGAAAAACAGGCTGAATAAGTTGGCTGGTATTCTCCAATAATGTGAAGGAGTTTTTTTTTTTTGTTTCTAACTTCTTTTACTCATTCTGGAAATCTTTTGTGATTATATTTTCTTTGAAGAAGCACATTCTATTTATTCAGAATTAATTCAGGACTGTGGCAGAAGTGGGCCAATGTCAATAATTTACTCATGCAGAAGTTTTTGTAACAAATGTGTTCTCTATGACATAATATACTATATTTCAGATTAGTTATGGAAATTCTCAGGACCCAATTAACTACAAAATGAGAAATTAAAATTGTTTCTAATTTTAGCATGGATTTGCAAAGTTTTGGTTCCTGAAACAAAACCAAAGATGTATGTTGGCCTTCTCTTGCAAGACTAGCTTTACAGTTGCTAGCAAATACAGTCTGTCCCTTTGAGACGAAATGTCAAATATTACTAGTTGTTAAGGAGCATATATCGAAGGGTCACCTTAACTCTGAAGGAAACTGTGCTTAAATATTTTACATGTATATAGATAACTAATTCCAGGGAGAATAAAAGCATCTCATCAGGACATTCATTGTAGAATTGTGGCTCACAAACTCAGTCACTGAAAGTGTCTAGGATGTTTTTAAATAGTCATGTGTGCATCAGAGTTTTAATAGGTTGTGGACTTATCTAAGGTCTAATACAATGTTGCAAACTGCACTCATTCATGAAACCTGATTTTTCGTATAGTATAAGAGGTCCATACCAAATCCCTTTTCTGCATTGTGGTTTATAATAAGAAAACCTTGGGAACTACTGCTTGAACACAGGTATTAAGGTATAAAAGTAATATATTTTGTTGCTGAGATAAAAAGAAATACTGTGTGAAAAGGGTTAGTTATTCATCGATTCCTCAAAATAAGTAGTGTTTAATAAAATAATAACGTTAGGAAAGAAGAAAAAAATATTCCAGAGAAAATAATTATTGTGCCAAGATTGTGAGCATCCTAACTCTGGAAGTTGATTTTTGTTTATTATTTATGTTGTCACAATGTTCAGGAGTTCTTGCTATTGACATGTGGCTTTCATGCCTAACAGTAGAGGAGCAGAGCTTCACAGGGTTTGTAATGAAGCATTTTTTAAGTGTTAGTGTGTGAAAATAGGGAGTACAGAGGACATGGAATCAATCAGTAGAGGTTCACTGTGCAAATAATTGTCAGTACAATCCAGACTAAGTTTTTGTAGGTGTTACAAAATGGGATGTTTAAGTAGAATTAAAGAGAGGATAATTGGTTGGTTAGAGCAGTAGGACAGAAAGCACAAAAATGTTTGTTAGAAAATTTGGAATCATAAAGTGTCTATGTTGGAGCGAGCATTATGGAATCATCTCATCCAATCCTCTCTTCAAAGCAAATTGCAAAGCAAGTAAAAAAGTAATTGGTAGGTTCTAGAAGTTGAGGAAATTTTGAATGAATTTTGGACTGACTTAAAAGGTGTTGGTTGCCATTAAAAAGATCCTGAAGGGTCTGTCAGAGTAAAGACCATAATGTATGTTCAGAGTGGATGGTGTCCATGGTGAATGGATATGAAGGAGTAGGTACAGGACCAAGCCAGCTAGCAAATGCTGGGTACCAGAGCAGTTTGAAAGGATAGGAGAGTATTCATCTGGTTTGTCAGCACCAGAAAATTGTGTGCTGCAGTTTTTGAGACAAAACATGAAGCCTGGCTGAGAATGTAGCCTGGGTAGGTGGATGGGGAGAGCCACACAGGGAGTGACACTGAGGTGATGCTTCACAGAAAGGTCTCAGCCAGTGCTGCTGGTTAAAATATAGTCTGGGATCAGCAGAGTGACTTTGCAAACAGTGTCTGGGAAAAGACTAGGAGTTATTGAAGGGTTTGTAAGAGCATTGCTCAGTCAATTTCACATTTAGCTAATGACTAGACCACTGTGAGAAGGTCACAGAGGCAGAGAATAAGATTTCAGGTCAGAGGAGACACACAGATCCTGGAGTTTTGTCCTAAATATGGTGTCTATTTTGTGGTGATGAATGGGACTGTAAGAGACACTGTGCTAACACAGGATCTAGTTATAAATTAGCAAGATTAAAATTTGCCTCTTCTTTATGTTGTTCCATTCTGAAAAATGGTCATATAAGCTCTATTTTTGCAAGGCATTGAGTTCCTATGTATTTTCACATAAATACTTCCATGCTTTCCACGTCAACCTTTTTTTCCCCTTGTGAAATAGGGTTTTTAGCTCTAAAATGATGCCAGACTTATTTCATTAAAGACATCCATCATACAGTAAGATACTGCAATAAATATCCAAGATACATACAGCCTGCTGTTTATTCTATTACTAAATATTCAGTACAGATCATCTGAGCATACACGTTAAGTGTCACTATTTAAATAAGAAACAAACAAAAAAGTGTTTTGGAAGGTCCTTTAACAGATATTAGGGCAGGTTCAACATTGAAAATATGCTGCACTACTTAGTGTATGATCGAAAGGCATTTGGGGACCTTTCAACCTTCTATGGATTTTTTGGTACTTTGAAAAGTACTAAAACATTTTAAAGCCTTGGTTTAGGTAACCATATATGACTCACAATATCAACAAAGATAAAATGTTTTCAGAAGAACAAACTATTTTTGGATGACCCTGGAATGATGTTGTGGTGATAAAAGAAGTTGAAAAAGAAGATTAGACCATTTCAGCAAAAAATACATTTTAAAAAAATATTATCAGTTTTGTTGTGCCAGTGGTCATTAAATTACGTCATTGAATGTTAGGATGCAAATAGTAAGTGGAATCTGGACTGTTCCAGAAGGCATTTTAGTAAGCTCTAGTTGTCACTGTTTGCCATTTTTCTTTTGAGCATCGTTTATCTAAGGGTCCTTTACCTAAGAATTAAAACTCTTTTATGCCTTATTATCACTAGAAAATTGTCTACCTTGTTATTTTTCACCAAGTGCCCTGCCCTGTATAGAATCTTAAATGTATTTGTTTAATGCAAACAGAACAGGGTAGCCTGAATCATTAATTAGTAACATGAGTAATTTAGCCAGTTACCTAATAAAAGAGTCTAATGGCACAGTCATTCACTTAGGAGAAGAAAATTACACTGACAAAAGCAAAAATTCAGTTGCCTATTAAACAGTGATATAATCTAATGAAAGATGATACTTAAATGTGAAAATATGCAAAACCATTAACTGGTTTTCTCAGTACTTGGTTCTCTTGTGTGTTCACTCATGCATTTACTTTCTTGTGTTTATGATTTGCTTGGATTTTTGTTTGTTTCATCTTATAGCCTTTCTACATGAAAGTATTTTCATTGAACTGGATAGTGAGAGTGAACAGTGATTTGACAAATTAAACTACTTCTCTAAATATAATACTTTTGCTATTTCCATCCAGAGCTGGTAATTTCAGTGTTCACATTAGCAGCTATCACACTATTCTATGCAGCTGCCTCCTTGGGTCTCCAATCATCCACTTGAATTCTACTGCATTGTGGTAAACCCAGTAGATTTTAAGTTTAGGATAGGTATGAAATATTTGTAGATAATATTAACTAACACAGTAGGAGCAAAGGAGAAACAGATATTAATTTCTCTTAATATATAGTATTGTGCTAAATTAATCTTGTCAGCATTACTGACAAGACCTTTCATTTTCTGATCATTATAAAGTCCTTTTTTTTCTTACAAATCCTGTGTTTATTTCTGGCTCAAAATTGAAAAGGAAGTTCAAATGCTGTGTCTATCCTGTTTTACACATGACCAGCTGATGATGATGTTTAATTGGTTACTTCATAAAATTTGAACAGGCATGATTACATCAAATGCGTAGATTCCCTTATTCCACTGTTTTCTCTTAGTGGGGGATGTCAAAATTTTGTTCAAGTTATTTTATCTCTAAATTACTATAAAAAGGAATTGAGCATGGCTTTTTCCAAAGTAAAAAGAGCTTAAATTAAATATCTTGAGTTATACTCCTGTGTATATTCTTACTCTCCATTTTTTCTCAGCTGACAGATTGAACCTGGAGATGTATTTGTAGGTGAATGACAGATCAGTAGGCATCTTTCTGCAACATACTCGGTCAATGTATTTTGCACGGAAAGTTTATTTATTAGGGTTGTAAGTGTGAAAAAGATGGAAAAAATTTAAAATATATGAAATCACTGATGTCTCAAGTCAAGCTTTTAGAGGAAAAGAAGTAGGAAATATTAAGTCTGCTAATCTTTTTCTTCCATACATTTGACGTGACCTGACCTCAGTTCTGTGGTCCAAGTTTTGTTAATCAGAAATAAGATTCACAACTTATTACGACACAGAAAATAAATATTTTAATTCCTTTATCTATGGTGATTTTAAATATTATCATTTTTTTGGTACCTGTATTTATTAACCTATTTAAATTGCTGGTTTTGAGTTACCAGAGTGGTTGTTATCAGATCTCTCCCTTTTCTGTTTTCAAAAAGAAATATTTATTTGAAAAGTTGTAGAGATCAATTTAACATCTGGCAATTGTTGTCCATTTGAAAATGCAAACAGAATTTACTTAGTGACCTGCTTATGAAAGCAGCAAAACACCATCTGCAGAGTGCAAAATATTTGATCTTTTATCCGCAGCAAGTTACATCAGACACATGGATTCTTTACAGTCCTCGAAATGAAGAAAGGAAAAACATTTGAAGAAGATCTTCTTTTTAAGTCTGGGATTTTGCTAAAGTGGAAAATGGAGTGATTGTTTGTAACCTTCAGTAAATATTGTATTGATTTGCTGTTTTGTTTACATAATAAACCAGATGTATCATGGCAATCTTTTATTTTTATTCTTCTATTGTGTTGTTTCTTACTACTGCAATTAGTTTATTGTGCTCAAAAAATATAATTACTGATAAAGAGATGCAATAAAAGGTCACTATTGAACTGTGATTATGTCCTTACAGTCCACAGAAACACTAATGTGAAAGGAAAGATACATTATAACTCTTACCTTGCTGAAAAGTGCCAATGGTTACACACTTTCCACCACTGAAGTATGATTTTTACAGTATATTATGGGGATTGACTTACCCATACAGCAGAAATGAGGTCAGTTGAGGTTTGGAAAGCATCAATGACCAGTTTATGAGAAAAATATGTGATATTGCAGAAACGAACCCATGTGGTGCACAAAGTCTTAGATTGGTGTTGTTTAGATCTGCTCCGGTGCCTTCTGTCTTGAAAACACAGTACTGAAGGAATGGGTGGTATGGACTGAATACTGATGAGTGAGTAATTATAAGAGAATTATTATAACATTTTGGTTCATGTGCTAAAGGAATAACCAAAATCATTAAGCTTAGAAGATCTCCATGAAACTGATTCCTCTCCATGTTTCAAAAAGCCCAAGCTAAAAGCAATGCAGAAAGATGCCAAGAGAGACTGCTGGATCCCAGTCAAATAGTTTATTTGGATTCCATTCAATTACAGCAAAGCCCAAATAAGCCAGACGAAATCTGTGCACAGATATTTGCTAAACACCATTATTTCAGTGTTCAGTCAGAAATAGCTTACTGAAAGATATATCTATAAGCCTAATAGGTAGATCTATCTGTAAAATAGACTATAAAGCAGGGAAAAAAAGCTTGCTCAGAGGACTAGATGAAAACTGGATATCTAGATTTTTCTTTTTGCACAGTCTGCAATTAAATTATGTGTATATACATTCATAGTATTACATGACATTAATACTTCTAAAATTAGAAGGTGGTAAGCTCTAAGACTGGATAACTAGTTATCCGATAGAGAAAATTGATGAACACAATGACAGTTTGCCAATACAATGTTGGGATGTATGTGGAAAAACAGAGATAATAAGCAGAAGCAGAAAGCAAGAAAAAAGAGAAGAGCTTGAAAGACAGATATATTACATATAATTTATTGCACAGTATCAAGAGTAATAAAATATCTTATTTCTTGCTGCAAAGTGAAGCGAAGGCTGATGCATTTTTTCACTGTCAATGTATTTCTCTATTAGGACAATAAATTCATGTGTCAACACCAGCTTCATTCTATTAACAGTGTATTTTTCCACAGTATCTGATCTATCAGGAAATTCATTTTAGCGCTTTCTCAACATCTCCAAAGGCATCTTGTTTACAATGATTGCTCAGTAAGATTTCTTTGGAAAGTGTGCTTAGCTGGAACAAATAACATTTGCATCTGGTTAGAATATCTGAGTGAATTTTCACAGTATGACTGCTGTGTAGGTCCTTGTAAAAAACCCTGGAAGCATCTCGTGCCCAGTCTATTGACTGACATATTGTTTTCCTTATCTCTTAATAGGCTGTATCACATACAGACACTTTGATTTATGTTATCTCATATCATACATTTCCTTACTTCCAGTTTTAGACTTTTAAATAAAGCTTAGCATCAGATGCAAGCTTTACCAAGCAGGATAAAGGATTCTTTTTTGACACTTGAAAATCCATTCTCCTATATTCAGAGCAGACTTCAAATGGTATGTCCATCTTAAATGACTCTGGATATTATTACTGGGAGCAGAGCCTACCTGAAATATTAAAATATATATATAAAATGTTTATATATATATATACAAACATAAATGTATGCACACTCCTTATGTTTTGTGTTTTTGATTACATAGCCCGGTAAATTTTCTAGTAAAATTAAACAAAACCAGCAAGATAAGAATTTATTTACAAACATACATACACATATTGTACATACACAGACATTAATTATTGCTCCTCTTTGTAAATCAGTAGCTTAGAATTAACATCTAAATTTTCCACCTAGCCACAGAATTGTGTTTTTTTAATTAAATTACTGAGTTTGGTATCTACTGTCAATGATGTCTCTAAAGCAGTATTGCTCTTCAGTAAACATTTCTCATGACACTCAATTAAATAGTCTGGTTTGTAGTTATTTTGAAGCAGAGGGAATTAGATCCAGCAGTGGGAATGCTCATATCTGGATATTAAAAATACAAATGCTCTCATTTTGCAGTGTAAATATTAATAACATCTTTTCTTCCTGATCTCATACTTTTCAATGATATTCTTATGAACTGCCCATGTTGCTTTGAGACTGCTAAGCATACGAATGCTTAGAAATTATTAGAAATACTTTTAAAAAATCTTTGCATTTCTATTTCTCATTTTCCTGTGAGTCATTAAATCCTTCATTGTTGAAATGTAACAATCATCTGTGACCAATTATATTTCTTTTAATACAATAAGATTTCGTACTTTGTCTGGTAGAAATCCAGTGGGTATGCTGACTCTTAACAGGCAATATTCAAGAAGAGAGTGAAAATGGTTTTTAATGTGCATCTAATGTCAAATTCTTGGCATTACAAATTGGTGAGGGTCTTCACAGATCTATGTCTTACTGAGGTGCTACATGCTAATGGTGGCACTTAAAATATCTCACTAAAATATCTTGTGAAATGAGATGCTATTTCACTAAAATGACCTTTTTCACTATGCTACATGAATCTCTATAATATTTGGCAAATATAAATATCTGCTTTTACACATTTTAATTCTTTCTTCTCTTCTGATGATCTGCATCTTGGTGTTGTGATTATTCTTACTTGGGGTATCTCGTCTCATGTTGCAGCTTTATAGAAGAAAGTCTGAGAATCTGAATGTCTTAAGCAATTTCAAGTGATATTTTTAAGAGGAGAGGGAGATGGTAGATATTTTCATGTGTCTGTCTCTCTTTGACCTCTCTGAAGCTGCTTGATCACAATCAGATCTTTACTGAAACAGCTGCTGAAATCTTTGGGGTTTGAATTTATATAGAGATTATCTCCATGATTTAAACAATTAAACCAAACAAACCACAAACACTCCTCCTAATAAAAAGATAGCTAGTCAAGTGTTCTTGTTTGAGCTGGGATAGAGTTAATTTTTTTCAAAGTAGATGGTATGGGACTATATTTTTGATTTGTGACCAAAATTGTGTTGATAATACAGCAATGTTTTAGCCCTTGCTGAGAAGCGCTTAAATAGTGTGTAGGTTGGGGTACTCAAGGAGTTTGGAGGGGACACAGCTGGCCAGCTGACCCTCACTGAACAAAGGGATATCCAACACCATATGCCACTGTGCTCAGCAGTAAAAGCTGCAGGAAAGAATGGGAATATTTGAAATTGTGGAATCTGCCTTCCCAAGTCACCCTTAAGCATGATAGAGCCCAGCTTTCTTAGGCATAGGTGAACACTGATCAGATGGTGGGAAGCAGTGAAGGGATGGCCTTGTTCTGCTTTGTGCAAAGCTTTTGCTTACCTCCTAAACTGTTTTTATTTCACACCATGACTTCTCACACTTTTATCCTTCCAGTTCTCTCCCATCCCATGGAGGAGGCTGAGTGACCAGCTGTGTGGGGCTTGACTGCATACTGGCATTAACCCACAGAATCCAAATTTCATGCTCTCACCAGCTACCTCCAGCTGGCCATGGTGTTTGCCAGAACTCTCCTCCAGTAGGTGCAAATTGCTAATGGAAAACATAGCTGCCATCCCTTGTTCTTCACCACCCTATTCTGTTTTTCTGCAAGAATGGTTTTCTACTGTTTGATACCAATGAGTGTCGGCAGTCTGAAAGCGATGAGGCAATGGTGAGGTGTCCTTTGTGATTATCCTCATCTGGTGAAAACGAGCTGCTAGTTCTGCACTTGCTTTTTTCAGGAAACAGAAAGGAAAAGTGCAAAAAATATAACAGGTCAGGTCAGATATTTTATGTTCTCCACATAATTTTCTCTCTTGGTTCCAGTACCTCTCTTTCAGTCTCAGAAAGGTGAATGATGTTGCTACAGTTAGTTAGCAGGATTGTATCCCAAAGGGTTTAACCTGTGTGACTGCATATGTGTATGTAAACTTAAAAATATTTCAGCAACAATCCTGTAATTACATTAGTATTCTTTGGGCTTACCTCTAAGCCCAAAGTCTATAGCTATGGATTTATTTGAAAAGCAAGCTGTGAAAAAACCATATATTTTGTTATGAATCTTCAATTATGTTCACAGCTGTTTTTATGGAAGGGTTTGTTTTATTACCTGTGGGAGCATATATTTCTTGGCTGTTCTCTGATGAAGCTGCCTTTGGAAAAGTATAAACTGCTTGTCATTAAAATGTGTTTCTGATTCTCATATCCCTTTTAAATTTTTTTTCAGGATCAGCCTGTGTGCCTTGAGAATCCTTTCTTACACTCTGGTTCTCAAGCTAGCTTATTCTAAAAGCTAGAGACAAAATAATTAGGACTTCTGTGGCTCAGTGCAGAATCAAAGATGCATTGTTTGTTAAGAACTGGGAAATTAAAAAAAAACCCTGACTATTCTTAATTTTTCATAGGAAGCTCCTATAATAAAACCACTAGCTATCTAGGAGTTCCTGACAAACAAGTAGATCAGATCTTAGTCTTTTTTTCAAAGCTGTTTTCTTTATGTCTCAAGGAAGGTGCTGCATCTGCCAACCTTCCACCTGCAACCCTTTCCCTAGCAGCAGTAAATGTTCTTTTTCTTTCTTGTAAGGAAATAAACAGGGTTCACCTTACCCAGTTCTTTCAGAACATTTAAGAATCAGCTTTTTTTCAACAGTTTAATATGAATTTTTTTTTATAAAAATAAATATTTTTTTTCCAAATAAAAATAAACATCCCATTTTTGCAAGGGAAGCTGAGTCATAACCACATCTTTGTCCATTCCTAGAAGACACTTTTCTGTAGCCTGAGGAGGACAGAATTTCAGCCAGCTGCTGCAACAGCCCAAACCCAACAGAGCAATGCTGAAGCAGAAGTGATACAGACAGACATTCCTCCTGTTTAAATTGCTTTCATTGCTGGATCTAGTGTATATGGCATTGGATCTGTCAGACATGTGCAGAATTATAGCCACGTCTGTGGGATTTCCAGGCCTTGGCAATTCATCAGATCATTACTTGTATGGAATTACCATTTGCCACTTGCTTAGTCTTCAAATGGTAATTTTAAGAGAGGAAAGATCTTATTATGGAAGAGGGCCTGTAGAAAGTATTGACCTCTTTACTGGCCAAATGAAGATTAAATGTAATTTAATTAACAGGATTAATTAATTAAAGAGAAAATTATTTCCGTTTAAGTATGAAATACATGAAAGGGTGGATACGAGGACTCAGACTGTAGATGGATTATAAGAATGGTGTGATGCACTAGGTCTACAATATTTTGCAGTGTAGATAAGTGAGTGATTCTTTTATATCACTTTAGATTAAAGACCTGTGGAGAGTAAAGACCACAGACAAGTGTTCATAATTTTAAGAAAGAAAGCCTACTTATGATAGGAGTCTTTCTAGTAATGAAAGGAACTATCTGCTAGCCTTTAGCAATAGTCTTTATGGTATTTTCCATTTTTCACTTTTTGTTTTTCTCTGTTTTACCTTTTCTAAACAGCAAGAATGTGTGAAATCAAATGGATGATGATATATTTTCTTCTCACAGATGCATTTGAGTGCAAAACAGCTGTCTGTGGTTGGGGTGGATTAACTGTATGGACAGAGAAATTCAAATATTCATGTTAATAATAAGTACATAGGGAGTACAAATGTTTTAATTTCTCTGGATTGGTTATAATGCTTAGCCCACTGAAATTGACTGTCCATTATGTCTTTGGTTCTGAAATGCAGGTGAAAGCAGAAAGATTTCTTCTTAAGCAAAATCTGAGAGTCAAGGAATCATAGATATTTCTTATAGTTACACCCAAAATGAAGGCAACTCTGCATTTAGATTGACTATTCCAGTGAAAATCATATCTTAAAATAAATACGCTCCCTGGCTTTTGGGTTGTTTCTGCATTCCTCTGCAACTGTGCATGTAAGAATTGTGAAAACAAAAAGTGGCTGGAGAGGATATTAATGAGAAAATAATCTTGAAATTAAAGTAAAAATCTATTCCTATTTACTAAATATTAACATGTAAAAACAAATGCCAAACTTCCTTATTGGAAAATTAGAATTAACCGTCTGCAATAGATCCTGGGTTAGTTATTGCAGCTGGCAGCCCACAGACTTTGGCAATAAGTTTAGTCACTTTTTTCTTCATCTCAGATTACTTTGTTCACTTAGAGTCATTCCAGTGGTGCCCTTTTTCTTTTTTAATGGTGTGCCAAAGTCTTTCTAAAGGTCTAATCTGCACTTCCAGGGATAACAACATGGGGAAAAAATGCCTGGTCTATAAATATGCTTAAAAAAGGACATCAACTGTAGCTTAGCTGACATGGGCGTATGTCTGCTGTGTTTGCTCCAGTGTCCACAAGCTAGTTGTTAAAGTTTTATACACACATTAATTTACCTGCACAGGATATATATTTTTGCTGTGTTTTCCAGAAAACAAAGAGAAAATTATTCTACATAAAATAATCTCACAGCCTGACAGCATTTCTACTCACTAAACTTACTGAAATATGGGCAGGTTTTGTGTCCTAGCTGAAGAGGCTAGAACTTGCCCTAGCCACTTAGTTTAAAAACAAAACAAAAAAGCAATGTGTTGTGGTTTCTTTAATCTGTTAAAAAATCTGGGTTAAGTCATCTGCAGAAGAGATATCATATCTCCTTTAACTGCTGCCACTGGTTACATCCAGAGAAAGAGAATCTTTACACTGTGTTCAGACATGAGTTGGCATAACTCCCAGTGATTCTTCTTTATGCTGGGACAGGAATTTTTATGCAAGCATATTAAATGAAAACCTTCCTCAAAAACAGATTCTGCAATATAGTAATGCTATCAGAGAACAATATGTCATATGGATGCCACTCCAGTGGATGAACTCTCACACTTTCTAGGGTTGCCTTTTTTCTAATTACTAGTCATGTTACAACTGGAAGAAGAGACCACAAGCAAAGGCAATGAGAAATAAGATTGGCAAAATGCAAAGGTTTAATACTTTTTGTATGATATATTTTCTGTTTCTCCCACTCTATATTTAATGTCTCTCTAGACTGATTTCAGTTTTGGTACACAGTATTGTTCTAATGTGTTTTTCTGCTTGAGTGTATTAATTTCTTTTCATAGCAGATAGAAATGTGTAACAAATAAAAAATTACAAATACCTATGGATGTACAATCCACTTCACACAGACTCTGTTTTTTTTTCTGGTATTTGAAGGGTATTTCTAATCATTGCAATTCATGCCTGTTGCCTCTTGTCACTGAGCAATGTGGAGAAGTCTGTCTCCATGCTCTTTACTACTCTCCACTAGATCTTTGTACACATTGATAGGGTTCCCAGATCTGCCTCTTCTGAAGGAAAGTCTCCCACACATTTGCTGCACTCAAATTTCTCTTTTGTGTGAGGTGAGTAACACATCGTATATGTAAATCAAGGATTTATTATTAGTCTAGCTGAAATCTTAGAATTTCTAATCTAAACATTGCTATTAGTCCAGTTGTGGTGTTTCTAGGACTTAGAGTTTTAAGGAAGTATTGCCTTTTGTGTTGCCATCTTCCTGTTTTTAAGCATGCTTTATTTACTAAACCAGGCCCATATTTAAATTTGCAAAATGCAAAGGGGATGAAACATCTTTCATTTTCCTCTGTACTGCTTGAATTGTTAAGTGATAATTCCTTGTGTTTACCCATGTTATGTTCTTATCTTTTTAATTCTTCTGTGGTTTGCACATTTTGCATATTTCTGTGGCTGTGGTAAGCTAAGTTAAAAAATAAATAAACCTACTATTTTTCTAGTTCTAAAAACTAAAAAGTCTATGAAAAGTCCTTTGCAATTTACAGTGTTATGAGTAATTTTCCCTTGGGACTCTGTCTTACATGTTCTAAAGAATTAATGATGCTGGAAATTAAACAAAACTGTTTGGTTTAGATAATTAAGTCAGGCAACCATCTTATAGACAGTATTTATTTATCTCCTTGGGATTTTTTCTCAGAGCTAGTGAAGTTTCTTTGAAACCTGAAGATGGAAGGTCTTACTAGGTGAGGAAAGAAAGTGAGCACTGACCTCCAGCACCAGAATGTGTAAAGGTGTGAAGTTTCCTTGGTACAATGAAGCTAACAAAAACCTACTGCATCCATTGAAATGGACTAAATCATAAGAAAAATCAATACCTAATTCTGCCTCTAAAATTGTGCCATAGAATCAACATTTTGAATAACTTTAGAAATCAAAGGAATATTAACTTCCAGGTATACCCCTGGATATTTCAACCTATTATTTGTTTCTTGATCGTTATTAAATACATGGTAAAAATAACAAAAGCAGTGGTAAGCAATATGCCTTCTTACACCATTGGAAGACTCAGCAAAAGATATAAAATTAGCTAGTGGAAAGGCATGAGTTGGGGACTTGGATTCTGGCTTTGTTCAATTGAATCACAAATTGGTTCCATGTTTTTTCAGCCTCCTGTTCTGAGAAACTAAAAGAGTGTCATAACTGTCACTAATCATGGCTCCCCAATTCTCTTTAAATCATTCTGTCTCCTGGATCATATTTATTAAAATTCTACTCTGAAGAAAATTGGAATATTTTAATTTAAGGTACTATCACAAAAGTTTTGTATTATATTCCCTCTGATTTGGGGGTGTTGACCATAACAATGGCTATTTAACATTAACTTTGAACTAGTCTGACTTTTTTGATTTTGGTTGTTTTGTTTTGGTTTTTTTTTTTAACATAATTTAAATCGTAGGATGTCCAAAGTATGCAGCATTTAAAAGATTTAGAGGGCTTTGCATTTGTGCCTGCTTCCATGAAACCCAGTTATTAATATAGAATTTGATTCAAGTAATGTTTTTCTTGTTCTTTGCTGTTTAAAAAATCACATTAACCACTGAGCATAACTGTGAAGAGAGGCAATTTTGTATACATGGACAGCATTCTTTCTTCTGTTCCTCTAACCTTGTAATTCGCCTTTAGTGACCTAGATCAACTTTCTTTTTCTTTAATAGCTTATATCTGTCTTTCATTTTTGTATGCCCAGAATTTCTTATTTGGAATTTCTTCTTTACGAAACGGGATTTTTTTCTTCCTCTTGATATAGGAGAAAGATTTTCTCCATCTATTTCCTCAACTTGCTGAAAAATCAGGGCTGTTTTGTATCAGAATTAAACTTGGTTTCTCTTGGTTTCTGCTATTTCTGGTGATAAACTTGTTTAATTCTGTAGCCTTATAGGCAATATTTTGACTAGGAAGTATTCTAGGTAAATGAAGGAATTTTCTGGAAGAGGCAGTATGGTTCTCCGAGAGAGCTATGTCTCTACATGGATCTGCAAAGCTGCTGTGTTTTTGAGGTTTTTTCCCAACAAGATAGATAGGCTGCTCTGACTTTACCCATACCGAGATTTTCATTTGTACAATTGTCCCATCTGATATGGGAGGAATTTTCTGTGAATATCATTTTCTCCTCTGGGTGTCAGACACCGTGTTACCTTCACTGAAACTAATCTGCAGAGAAGGGGTTGTAAAAATGTAGAGAATAAATGCAGGAATAACAGCTGCATGAGAATTGGTTGCCTAAGAGTAGAAAAAAGACACAGTTATTAATGGGAACTTGTAAGCCATATCTTAATTTTATATTTAATGTCCTTTTATATATAAAAAAAGGATAAATAGCTTTAAAGTGCTTGTGTTACAGTGACATCCATCTACTATATTCAGGTAAGAAACAATTATTTCCCATGTGGGAAGATACATATTTTCCATCTTTCTTCTTAAGGCTGAAAGATTACAGGGAGTAGGAGAGTCAGAGAATCTCCTCAGTTTTGCACCTAAATACAGAAATAAACCGACAAGAAGACTGCTGAGGCAATAGATTTCATGTCTGTGTACATGCTGTACTATGCCTGATTTTTGTGGCTAATTGAAATGGTGTTTTGAGAAGACATTGGGGTTAGACATAGATTAAGATCAATGTTGATCAATATATTTTAATTTTGGGATGAAACTGCATGAAATCTTACATAATATGGTCTGCTAAAAATCAGAGAATCTAATCACTCTTGATCTGCTTTCACATTCTTAAATGTTTCAGAGAAATAAAATAGACACTCTTCTGTGTAAAAGAAATCTGAAGTGATGCTAGAAGGCAGAGTAGCATCCTCCCCCACGTATGGGGCTGCTTCTGTACATCTAAACCAGTCCATGTGACTGTTTTCTCTCTCACTGGGTTGATGTCACACATATAGGCTGAAGATGCTCTACTGGAAGCAGGAGCAGATATGAAGGGAGTGGTCATATTTGTCTTTTTCAAGTGGTTCAAATAATTCCACAATGAAGGTTCACATTACACTGGATCCTTTGGAGAAGTAGCATTTTTAGTTTCAGGTTAAGAATAGGGTCTAGGGATAGCATTCCCATTTTACATTCATCCTGAGACATTTAATGGCTGTTTTTAGACTGCTGATCTATTAACCTCACATGCTTGCAGCAGAGTCCTCCATAGTATCCACCTTGAGTTAGGATAATTAATATGTAACACAGAAAGGAGGCATTTCATGAGTTGTCTCACAATTGAATATTCAAATGTGCATAATTTTATTTGGAATATTGTTAGGTTGATTAATAATTAAATTATGTAAAGATATGTGGGGACTCAGAAAAAAAAGAGGAATACAAACTTCTTGTGTTCCATCTATATGCAAAATGTTCTTCTAAAAGAAACTTAAAACTAGAAAGATGCTGGTGTTTGTGACTATCTGAATAAAGTCATGTTAGATGGAAATGTTATTTTAATGCCAGTTATTGAACATAAGTTTTGGGAAAAATGCTAGTTTTGAATGTGGGAGATAATAGACTTATATCTCTATTACCATATTGGACTCTAATTTTGATTAGTAATAAATGAAAAATGGAAGAGGGGTCTTAACAGTCAAGAACAATTACTATTTGCTAATTGTGAGTATTGACAAGAAATCTTTCTACCTAGCAGAACAAAACAGTTTTCTGTCCTCAGATCTTAAGGAGGAGAAATTAAGCTCCAGCCACATGTGATGGGGCTGAGCAAGGATCACATGGAACAGACACAGGACCATCAGCAACCTCCTACTCAGACAATGAAGCTTCTAAATAAGAAGCTGTTTATGAAGAAGCAGCCTATGAAGGAATATAGGATGGTGAATGACAGAAGCATGCAATATTGCAGCCAAGGAATCTCTCTGCCCTCAGTCAGAAATGCGGCTTGGTAGTGGGTGAAACTACTGAGGCAGTGGTGCCTGATCTGCTTCTGAAACGTGTCAGTCCTTTTACTCATGTAGTGATCCGGAGAAGTCAACTAAATTGGTTTGATGAAACCAACAAATTTATGAACAAACTGAATGACACTGACAGATTCAAATTCCATGCCCAGTCTTGTGCCTTCCTAAGAAGGTTTTATTAGGTCAGCAACTGACTTATAAAGACAGGAAGAGTACATGCAATGATTAAATCAAAAGCAGTTTGGAGGAATTTTTTGTAGTAACTTTTGCAGCATGTGACATTTAAAACCCTTGAAGTCTAAATGTAATACAAAGCATATGCATAGATATTTTATATGCCTTTCTTGGAAGAAGCATTTTTCCACTAAGTAGTACAGAGAAGATGAAGGAAAGAATGTCCTGTTTCACTAGTCAGTAAACTGATTGCTGGGTGACACACACCGTTGTGGAAATAATGCTGTTGTATTGTTGCAATTTGTAAAAGTACTAGGACCTCAGACAGAAGGATCCTCTAATGGAAACCCAGCAAGACATGCAATTAAGACATGCATTGTAAAAAGTGTATTTTGTGTGAATGTGATCTTTCTGAGTGTTGTTTAAAATGTTAAATATTCAAGGAAGGTGGTAGGGAATGGATTTTAGGTTTTTTTTGTTTTTGTTTTTGTATCATGTTTCAAACATTTTGAATGTGGCTTTTGTCTTTCAGTGGAGCTGAAAAAGTCTTTATGGATTTGATACTCATGAAGAACCTCAAACTTTAGGACATTTTAAATTTCATCCAAAATATTAATTATACAATAACCTCTTAGGCAACATTAGATCCTTACAATTAAAGTGCATTTCCGCACTGCTACAATCTGAAACAACTATTACCAAAAGTGTACCTACTTTTTCTGGCTTGTACTATTTGCCTGTAAGATGCACAACTTTTTACTCATTTCATGAAGTCTTACATGTTTTTTTGCACTCTCAAATAAAGAAGACTTAATATTTCAGAACAGTTTATGATGCCTTTTTCAATTTTGTTACCTGAATTGCAGGGCACTTGCAGCTCAACTGTCATGGAGGTGATTTTCTCTTCTATACACTCTCTGTTTCCTAAAATGTAATTCAGGTTACATTGAAATTTGCTGCATTTTGATAAAGGGTTTGTGATTGAATACTGTTATTAACTGACTAAGGAGTTATTAAGGTGTGTAATGGTTTTCTTCTCTGTCCTCCTCAGGAGCAAACTACAAGCACACTGTTCTTTCAGTTTTGCACACTGAATTTCAATTCTAACACCCATGGCTTGAGCTGTAGCTTTATTCCAGTTCTGAATAGTTTTCACCACAGCATGCTAGCTGAGCTAGTCCATACACCCCACCAACCCCAACACACCAGGGGTTATCTAAAAAGAGATTTCAATGAAATAATGCTAGAGTGGCCTGAATGACCCTCACCTATTGTAGGGTAATGTAGGGTTAAAAAGCTACTTGAAAGGGCAGTTGCTGTGGCCTTTTTATCATAGTTTTGTGCAGTTAATTTTTAAAAAAATAATATCAAAAGATAGTTGGCTATTTTCTTAAGGGGCCTTCATGAAATAAATGAGTATAGAATGATACACCGAAGAGAGAAGAATGGTGGAGATTAAAGATGTTCAGGAGAGAAATAAATGGTGAACATATCTGGGGGGGAGAGATGTCTCAGGTCGGGAAAATTGGAGGTGTATATGGAGAGTATTAGACAGGTTCATGGAATTAGATCTGAGCATCCAGAAAAGTCCCAACACTGATAATCAAGTAGAACTGTCTTTATTTAACAATTCACAATGAAAGATCTTAGCTTTTGGCTTTGTAATTCACATTCTATATACCCTGTGAATTTTCACACTGAATCTCACTGACCCTGGAACTGCTGAGAGAGGTACTGAATGTGCAGCATGAAACAGCAAAAAGTCAAAAGTCAGCTACAGTCAAGGCTCAGCCATTCATGATCCAAGAGGAAATTACAAGTCAACTCACTAAACATTATCAATCTAAAGGTAGGCTTTATTTATTCCAGCGTAGGATGCCTCAGGATTTGTCTAGTCATAACACAATTTTTGCTTTCCTTATAAACTCTGCCATACCGATGCCTTGGCTGATCTTCATTTGAGGTGACGAGCATCAGAGTTACTTCAGGTCACTGTAGTTTAGATTTTGTGGATCTTTGAAAATCTGAGTCTCAACTCAGGCAACAATATTTGACGTATGTTCATCCCTAATGAAATCAAAATTGAGTTGACCTGATATGGACTGACTCTAAATGAATAAGAGGCACAAATGTTTGGAGTGAGACATAATTATTGCCAAAAAATGGATGGCTAATCCCACATTTAATCCTATCTGTATGCATTTTTGCAGAGCCAAATGTTAACAAAACAGCAAATATGTAGATGTGGACTTTTGAGGTAACTAATGGGTCAGTGGTTGGTCTATTACAAAAATAGTTCATCTAATTAGTAAGAGCAATATTTCAAAACTGTAAATTTTTTAATTAGTCTGTGGTTTTAAAAGACACATGATGCATGGTGATATCAATTCCAAAGAGTCTGTTTATGAGCATCAGTAAGTATCTCCTCTGTTTCTAAAGTGAGACTGTCACTAACTAATAAATAAAATTGCTACCATTAAATTATTTATCATTAACTGATAAAATACCCAAATGTTCTCATTCTCCAATAACTAATTTAAGTATCTAAACATATATATATATATATGTTTGTAAATAATATAAAATGAGTATTAATTCCACTTGCTTTTGTCAATCATTGCTTTGACTGAGAAAATTATCTACTCCTTGTTTCACAAGTGACTCATTTATCTGTTTCTCAAAGATATTATTTGCAACTTTTGGTTCCCAACAGTGAGTCACTTCTTTATGTTTTTCAAAGGCTCAGTTTTCAACTTTCAGTTCTTTCAACAAAATTATCTGCTGTATTTCAAAAGATCATTGAAGAGAGCTCATACTTTCTTAAAATACTGCATTACTCTTGGGATTACAGTGTATTAATAATTTTGTGTTTTCAGATATGTTGAGTTTTTTCTACTAACTAATAACAATGGATAACTCTTCAGAAAAGAAAATTTTTATAGAAAAGGAAAGAGATACTTGTTAACTAAAGACTGAGAATTAAATTCACTTAAATAGTGTCTTTGAGCTTTAAAATCAAACCAATATAAATTATTCTAATGTATTATCCTTGTATAGCTAAATTTTTTACTTGCTTAGGATTTCAATTTTTCAGAGATCCCACTCCATATTCTGAATTGTCACTACATCTCTTTCAGGCTTTAAAAAATGCTCAACAAAACCATAGCATCTTGTACATCAAGCACTCTCATCTTTTAGATATAGACAAGGAATAGTGCATCTTATTAGTCCTTTGAATTCTGAAACATGTTCTGTTAGTGTTTGCTGTGGCTTCAGTATCGACAAAAGCAAATAGTTTTGCCTCAAAGGCACACAAAATGGATCTAGACTCTAATTGAAGCCTGCATTAATTTCTTTCTGGTGGCTCTACCACAACAGATTTTTCAACTTAAACTGCTGAGAAAACACAGCAGTATAAATAAATTTTAAAAAACTTAAAAAAAACCTTATTTATTAAACAATTCTTTAGGACAGAATAGTTATATTTTGGTAACACAAGGGTGTCACAGTGCTCTGTATTTTTAGTATAACATAACATAACATAACATCAACATCTGTTGTTTTACAGAGGAAAACTTCCCTCCTGGTGTTTCCAGTATACAAATTTAGTACAACATGAGTCTGAGTGGGGCAGATCACATATCATGAGAGTTAGTATAGAAATAGATAATCCTAATAAACAGAATCTCTATAATAAGGAACAGGTTGCAGAAATGGAGCTGTTTTCTACATTTTAAATATATCCAAAAGAAAAATTGTCTCACTTCCTAGAAATGTTAAAAAATGCATACAAAATATTTTTTTACTTTTTGTCACATTTTACAAAATTATTGAAAACCACTGTTATATTAAGCATTGTGGTTTGGTACCTAGTATTGCTCAAAAATTATATTTTGTCCCAACTGGACAGTGTTAGACATACAATACTTGAGACAAAGAATAATATATAGTAGATAAATCACTATCATTTGCATGTTGTCCTGAAGCATCTTAATCAAAGAGGCAGTTGCAATAATTTTATTTCTAAGACTTTATTTCATTCAAATTTCAGATTGTATATGTTTGAAGACTAGCTTTTAAGACACTGTCCTTAGAAAGAACACTGTTTAGTTTGAGGTTCTCTTGAAATGTTTCTTGTTGCTGTGGCATTTGTTTCTTTACTGTTGAAAGCTCACTGAATAGTTAATATTGCAGTTGTTAAATAACTTTTCTGAAATGTGTGTTTGCAATGCTATGCAAGTAAATAAAACATAAATATGCAAGAAGCATTTATAGGAAGATTCCTTTTCTCCTAATTAGGTGAGATGTAGTGTCTTGGAACAATTTCTTCATAAAGCACTTTGAGAGCTCTGGTGGTTTTTAGTGTATAACAAGTCCCCAGCAGTACAATTGTTCTGTTAGACTTTGTCTGTGTTTTTTCCTTTTGTCTTTCTTTTTTTTTTTACCTAAGAATATGTTGTTCAATTTTATTTAACCTAAGCCCTAAGAATTGGAAATATGTTGTATTTTCCCATGCAAAGCCTGTGGGTTTTCTAGAGAAATAGCAAGCACACTGCCTGATTCAGCTGGTTAATACAAGGTAAAGATCACCACGAATCCTTTTTTACCCAATATCTTACCAGGTTTTTTAGCTCTGTATTCTCTGCCTCACCCCCAGAACAAAGATGTCACTCCCAAACACTGAACGTACCTCTTGCAAGAAATATGGGTTTTTTTATTGTTATAACTAGGGCTGTAGTGCACTAGAATTAGTTTTCTTGCAGTCTTATGAAATGCTGTGGATTATGTATTAGGAACAGCAATATTGAGCCACATTGAGATTCCCATTGAATCAGAAGCTAGCTTCAGTTTCACTATACAGTGAACAGAAAATAGGAATTATTAAATTATGTTGTTTCTGATATGACTGCTAAGATTATTTTTAGTAGGCTGAACTCATCAGTGGGCTTTCAGGCATGGAAAGGTCAAATGAAACAGGGTATGGTGCATAAATATATAAATGTTTGTTCCTACAGGACTATCTGGTCTAATGCTCCAAGGAAACAGAGTAGGACAACCCTTTAATTAGTGCCACTGAACATTTAGTTCATGCAACCACTCATATTGTGCAGCATGGAAAAAAATAAAATCCTTCTTATTCTGCTTTGATTCAGAGGAAACTCTCAATGCATAGAATTTAGACATTTATAACTCCATACCTGACCTAGTAAATTCAGTTGTTGTTATATTTAATTACTTTTTAAATACATTTTGAACTTCTGACAGTTTAATGAAAGTTGTGTTTTCCTTTGGTGTTTGCTGCAGTGTTCAAATAGTGCCAAAGTGACTAAAACATTTTCATCCTCACAGAAATATCAGCTAATCTATTTACTTGTTCTGCTTGAAAAATGAGAAAATGCTTTCTATTTAAAATTCTAGGTACAATTTCAAATTATTCTGTGGTCACAAAATTAATCAATCTCTATTATAAAAGCTATTAATCACATGAGCAAAGTGACAGATTTGCTATTTTCCTTAAAACCCTCCAAGTTTCATAAAAGTTTCCACTAAGCAAACACAATACAGAGGATTGCCATTTGCCTAGACACTTCAGTTTTAAAAAGGAAATGTTTAATATCAGCAAATATGTTGAAGGTTCTCCAAGGAATTATGCATTTCTAATGACATGTATAAAGCTGATTAATTTAGCTTATGTGGTGTATCAGAGCATTTTATGAGCCTTTGAAAATAAAAGCATATCTTTTGATATGAAAGAAAGAAGTAGTAGAGGAATGTTTATATGCAGATATGCTGGTTTTAAAAAAGGCAGAATGATATCAAAGAACATGCCAAGGTAACATGTTTTTCTCCACACACTTGAAACCTCTGTTGCTGAGTTGTAACGTGAAAAAGCTAGAAGAGGGACAAAAAACCCCACTAATTAAAAAAATTCAAAGCAGTTTCAGACCTTACTGTTTTTTCTCATATTCTTGTCTTTTCTACCCCTGATTCCTTTTTCTCTTTCTTTAATCTTCACCAGATAAACTTCAAGCTGTTTTAAATTTAGGTTGGAATCCCTAGCTAATATTTACAGTTAAGAACACTTAGCTATAAGGAGTTCTGTAAAACTGTATGAAGTAATAGCCACCTTAATATCTCACATTTTATTTTGAGAAATACTGAACTTACCACTCAGTTAACAGCTTTAGATTGCATCAACAAGCACCAGGCATGAAATATAAGTCCAAATGATGGATTGTGCACCTGAGACAGAGTAACCCCTGGAATGTGGATAAATCAGTAGAGGAGCGGCTGGACAGCAGCCCTGCAGAGACGGATCTGGGGTTGCTGGTCAGCAGCAGCTCAGTGTGAAGGGAAACCAGAGGGCAAAAACAGACTCTGAGGTGCACCAACCATAGCATGACTGGATGGCCAGAAGAGGTGACTGTCCCACTGCATTCAGCCTTGGGGACCCACCCTGAGTGCTGTGTGCAGTTCTGGGTCCCACAGGGCAAGAAGGATGAGAAAGCCCTTGGGTGTGTCCAGAGAAGGCAACAAAGTTGGTGACAAGGCTGGGAGGCCTTTCCTGTGAGGAGCAGCTAAGATCTTTCAGTCTATCCAGTTTGGAGCAAAGGAGTGTGAGAGGTGACCTAACTGCTCTCTACAGCTGCCTCAGGATGTAAAGGGAAGTGCAAGAGAAGTGCTGAGCTCATCTCCTGGTATCCAGTGGTAGAGTATGTGGGAATGGCTCAAAGTTGTGCCAGAGGAGGTCTAGACTGGACATTGAAAAGCATTTCTTTTCTGAAGGTGGTCAAACACTGGAATATGTTTCCTAGAGAGGTGGTTCGTTCCATGAGCTTGTCAGTGTTTTGGAGGCGTTTGGAAAAAGACCTTAGTGATTTTCTTTAATTTTTGGTCAGCCCTGAAGTGCTCAGGCAGTTGGACTGGATGATTGTTGCAGGTTTGCTCCAAACGAAACATTCTATTTGATTCTATTCTATTCTGTATTTGCACTTTTGAAAAGCTGCATAATAATTGATGACAATAGGAAATAAAGTGTTAAGTTGCAGGCTGTGGACTCATAAATGTGTCTTGAAAAACATTTGAGAGATTACAGATGGAATGTTCATAAAGTATGAAGTCAAATATGTCCACATAAAATGTCAACAGAAATAATTTCAAAGTAAAAACAAAACTTAGCCTGCAAATACCCAAATACTTTATCACTGTCATTTACTGAAGAATTGAAGTGTAATGGGGAACAAAAATATCTTAAATTTCATCACATATGATCTCAACAGATCAATCTGCAGTCCTTTTGACATCAGTGCCTTCTCTCTGTCAGATATTACATGGTAGGTAACATAAAAAATCCTCATTCATTTGTATCTCATGTCGATAACCTCTCTTTACAAATAGTGGCAGAAAGCATGGCGAGTAGCACAAAGCTTGACATTTGTCTGTGCTTGGTCCCTAGGCCACAGGTGTTACAGTTTTCTGACTTTAATGCCTGCAGATACCACATAAAAGCTGATTTTTCTTTTATTGATTTGCTAGTTTCCTCCCAGCTCATGCCCAAAGCGTTTATGTGAGTATTTTGAAAGTGTGCAACAGAAATTCCTGTCTCACAGACTAGCTCTCAACAGGATAAGAAAGCAGAAGGCTAGAAGATTGTAAGTATTCCTCTGTCATCCCTTTTATGAGCAGCTTTCATCATTCAAAGGCGCTTCCTTCTGGAAAAAAAGTATATGTTCACCCTGTTAAGTAACTGCGTAAAGCCATTCCACATTTGGTAGAAACCAGCTTCTGAATTTGCTTTAGTTTTTGTATATGTTACTGCTGTCAACCACAGGTTCAAAAGCGACTGATCATCAAAAAAGTTGTGATCAGATCTCATTAATCTAAAGCAGCTGGTTCACTACATCCAAATTTATTCCTCCATTTGTTAGAACACTGGACACAACTAAATCTTGCGTTATCAAAAAATGTTTGCCCTCCAGGAATAGTTCCCCCTTTGTAAAACTTGAATTATAATTAAAAGCTAATATATATTATCAATATTATTTACTTAGATCATTGATGGGTTTTAAGTCTATCAAGATGAAATAGCTTTTTTTGTTAACTGCCAGCTGATTTAAATATATTTAACTTGTGTAACTTACTTCCACTTATCCCTTTTATTCTTTCCTTGGTTCTCCTAAACTGGTCAGATTTTTTATTCCTTTATAAATGCAATAACCTGTTGGGAGCAAGGCTTACATACAAAATTAATGATATCTTTTTTTTTTTTCCTGTGTCATTCACAAATTGCTTTTTAGATTAGTAAAGATTTGTTCAACTACATTGTATCATTACATTTGTTCAACTACATTGCATTTGTTCAACTATATTTTATCATTATGCACACATAATAAGTACATGATCATTTAACCTGTTAGCAAGCAATGGCTTGTAAAATGTTTTCCACTAATATTTCCCCCCTCTTTTTCAGCCTTTTTTTATCTGCCCTTTTTCTGTCCTCAAGTAGCTTCCAAAGGGCTTTTCAAAATAAGTTATGCTTGAAATCCTTGATTCTTTGATAAAGCACGGGAATGGATACACTACAAAAGCAGAAACTTTCGTCTAAAATTGGGACTTTTTGTTATCTCTCAGCTATTGACATCTACCTAGAGACTTTTAGGACTATCACTCTATCTTCAGTTTTATCACACTGATGTCTTTTTCTGGGTAATGCTAACACAAATACATCTGGCTTTAACTTCATGTTGGGAAAAATGATCAAATTCAGATAATGTTGTTTAGAACACCTTCTCTTTTGTGTTTGGCCTCTGAGGGAAATAGCCAATCTTCTGTAGCCAAACAAAAGTTATAAAAGGATAAATATTGTGCTCAAAAATTCAAATGGACAGATATCAATCTTTCTTTTTTTTTTCTGTGCTTAGCTATCCATTACTGTCAACCCTCGTAAAATATTGCATTAGTCTCTAATGTTTCAGCATAATATTAGTTCTTTTCTTTTCTTTCTTCTTCTTTTCTTTTTATTATTATCTAATTTGTTTTATTGTGTTTTTTTAATTTGATTTTTGAAATTAATCAAATTAATCTACCTCTGTAGATAAAATTATTTGGGTTTTTTTCTTTTCATGGAAAGAATGTATAAGCAATTTATGAAGACTGGTAGAAAACCTTTAGGAAAATACACATTTTCTTCATAAATACAGCCACCACACTTTCTATGAAGCTTTCTCATTGACAAGGTAACACTGCTGTATTTCATATCAATTATCTTTACTGTTCAGATTACTATAATTTCAAGTGGGGTTTAAGTGATCTTCACAACGAAGGCAACCTTACTTACCTTATTATTTTTAGCTAGAATGCCCTAGCTGTGGGAGCTATAGTTACATATAAGAAGAGAAAATGGTAGTGTGTGGTTTTTAGAAGACAGATTTCATGCTTTTATCTTGTCAGGCACTTTGGAGTAAATCCCAATTGGGACTTCAGGGACACAAGCGAAGGATTGCCAAATTTAGCTTCAGAAGGTATTTGACTCCAGGGAAAAACCCAGGACTCTGAGTGAAAAGCCTAGGATTTTTTTAATGTGTAACTGTACAAAGGATTAGACACTTCATAATAAGAGCCAAAATATATTTGAAAAAGAAAAAGAAAAAGAAAAAGAAAAAGAAAAAGAAAAAGAAAAAGAAAAAGAAAAAGAAAAAGAAAAAGAAAAAAAAGAAAAAGAAAAGAAAAAAAAAGAAAAGAAAAAGAAAAAGAAAAGAAAAAGAAAAAGAAAAAGAAAAAAGAAAAGAAGAAAAGAAAAAGAAAAGAAAAAGAAAAGAAAAAGAAAAGAAAAAGAAAAGAAAGGAAAGGAAAGGAAAGGAAAGGAAAGGAAAGGAAAGGAAAGGAAAGGAAAGGAAAGGAAAGGAAAGGAAAGGAAAGGAAAGGGAAAGGGAAAAGAAAAGAAAAGAAAAGAAAAGAAAAGAAAAGAAAAGAAAAGAAAAGAAAAGAAAAGAAAAGAAAAGAAAAGAAAAGAAAAGAAAAAGAAAAGAAAAAAGAGTTTATAGGTAGAGTGACTTGAAAGTTTATTTCAACTGGTTTACATGGACATGCTTGAATTTATTCTCTAGATCTTTGGTTGTAATCACTCCTAAATTTCAAAACTAAAAATTTTAAAAATCTCATGGTGTTGTTTAGGCAAAATAGCTCAGTGGCAGGAAGGTCCAGATTCATTTTGACGTCTTCTCTCTGAGTAGTCTTTACATCTTACACCAAATATACAAAGCAAAGCCTAAGAAAGCAAATGGAATTAAAAGTTTGTTTTATTTTGTGGAACATGGAACAAATTCACTGACAGCATAAAAAAATCATTTGATTAGGGAATTCTATGGCATTGAATCTTGATTATCTCATAGATTAGAATCTCCCCTTGATTTTTTAGGAGATCTTATTTGTTCTTTTCATGAAGAAGAGAAAATGGGTCTTCCAGGTGAGCACCCTGAGATATTGGATGATTCTTCCTACTCTTCCCACCAGGGAAGTACTCTTCCCACCTACTCTTCCCACGCCAGGTGAATGAACGTACTTGAGTAAAGTGTGCTGCTTTGAAGAGAAAATTGAGACCTATGCTGTGAATTGTTGGTGTGTCGACTGTGGTAAATTGGATGATGAGAAAATCTATAGGTATTATTGTTGATATAAAAAATAAATGGGAGGAATTGTGATTTCTGAACAGAAAGAGAATAAAGATTGTCATAGCAGAGGAAAAAAAAAACAAACCTGTTTATAGAAAAATCTGAGTGATTTAGTAGCAAATGTGTAGGTTAAAAGAACTGTCTAATTTTCATGATTGGTGAACTTAATAGGCTACTGCATCACAGAATTTTCTGGCTATAAAATATATGCCCAAAATACCCATTTGAAACTCACAAAAGTACAGTATGAACCACAAGAAGCATGGAGCATCGTTATTTAAAAAATCACTCACTTGAAATTGGCAAGCATTAAATTAGGTCCCTGAGTATTACTTTGTGTGAAACATTGTTACATAGTGTGATGCATTTTTGGATCCACGGAAATACCAACTACCTGCCAAACTGAAGTAGCATCACGGAAAAGCAACATAGAAGTGTACTCCCTGCATAACAAGCAAAATAATCTGAAGAACTAGGGCTGCTCTGGGGCAAATCTCTCTGTGTGATCTCAATGGGATAAAGTGGAAAGAAGGCATTCATGTTTTATGCAACATCTGTAAGAAAGGGAAAGGTTTTCCTACCAGAAGAATGCCATCAAACAAACACTGAATTCTTTCTTTTCCCCTCTTCAAAAATGATATCCAATTTATATTTGGAAAAGCTCTGTAGAATCAACAACATCAAAATTCTGGGGGTCAGAACAGACAAATACTAAGATATTGTGAGATTAAAACTGAAAGAACTTCACTTTACAATTCATATAATAATGAGTCACTTTTGCTGAGAGAAATGTCACTTTTATTTGATTTTCTCTATTTTGAAAAGTGCTTTAAGTAGCTCTATGAGTTTGAAAACCTCTGCAGATTACTGTTATTAAATAAGATTCCATTATTCATAATCGTAATTGTATGTTGCAACAGTGCCTACAGTATTAAAGCATTTTCCAGACCAGGAAAACAATGTGCTTCTTGCCCAGAAAGCTTCTTAAGTAACAAAATAAAGAGGCAGAACAGTGTGAGACAAACAGGGGAGGAAAAAAGAACAAGTGTAAGAAATATGGTGATAATTGCTCCCCCAGGCCCCTGCAGGGCTTTGTCATACAGCATTCTATCTGGAAAGAAAAAGAAAGAACAGAATAAGGGGGCTGAGGGGAGAGGGGAGAAAAAAGAAACACAATTTAGCCAGCATCCCTGACACTGAATTATGCTAAAGAATCATTGCTGACAGGTATTATATTCTTGTGGCTGATGAGCATTTCCAAGCACATTGTTCCAATAATTTATTTTTAAATAAATTTAGTCTCATTCATTAAAAATTGGAATATGATCTGAACATTCCATTTTCTGTTAAGAAGAAATTATGCTAGCTTTGCATATTGTGATAAATGACTGAATGCACTGTAGTGATATTTGATGGATTAAGTAATCCAGGAAAGAATTTCTGGATTATTTTGATGGCTGATGTAAAACAAGAGTGGAAAAATAAGTTGAAATTCTTTTTTGTGTGTGTTTATATTACAATACAGAGAAGATTTAATATTTAGCCCATGATGCTTTTAAGTTTAATACAAGTAAAAGCCTTGATAAAGTGATTCAGATCATCAGTAGATGCTGCAACATGTCCTACTGGGTGTTACAGAGGGAAATAAACTAGTTTGCTTCTGTCAGACTGAGCTGTCACATCAGTTCTCTTTGCTGGCTTATCATCAAGAAAGAGCTGTAAAATATTCTGGTTTTCAAGGTGAACTTTCCCTCCTATCACCCCAAAGAGGGAAATCTGATTCACTGAGATTTAAACACTTGGTAATCTGATTATATTTTTTTCCATGAAGTAATCCAATTCATTTTAAACAAATGAAACAGTTTCAATCTTCATCTTTTTTGTCCGGTGTATCTATTTGGAAGCCATAATGTTTTAGAAGTGTTAGCTACATTATTTCTCTTTTGCTATTTTTGACTATAAAATCAGTCATGATTAAATCTGAGAAGACTTCATGGCTATACATGTACACATACCTTTTCTAGATGGTGGATTTTCCTTAGAACATCTTTTTCTGTCATGTTTATGTTGCTGTTGAGGGGTTTTTTTCTGATTTCATTTTTAGTTTGATTGCTTGTTTTTACAGAGATTTTATTGCATATATGGTAGTCTAGAGCAGAAAGGCTTTTAAACAGCAATCACAGAATAATTTGTAGCCCAAGGTCTTTGAGTGAGAAGCAGAAAACAGAATATTTTGCCTGTTTTCCTGGTTTGAAATAAGACTTTAATTGTTCGGTATTCTGTGTTTCTCCATTGTAAGCAAGTTTCTTTGCACAAAATAATTAAACAATTGTTGATTAAAAACAGAATAAATTCAAATTTGGAGCATGACACCTAACAAGAGATGCAATCTGTGAATATGAGTTTATTTACTCCAGATGAAGTTTTCAGTTTAAGATGGATGCATTAAATTCCATCAAATTTAATTTTCAAAGTAGATCAAACAGTATTTGCAAATCTCCTGCTATGATTCCTCCCATCCAGCACACTGGATCAACACAGATAATTACTCCCTCAGTCACTGAATGCGACTGAAGGCACATAAAACACAGTAAAAACAGCCACAGGACAACTCAAGAACTGTGGTTATTTGGTTCTTTTTGGGCAAATCTGTATGTTGTATAGATAATAGTATATATATTAACTATGTCTATTACGTATAGATAATAGTATATGTACATAGTATATCTATTTCTAATGAGAAAATGAAAAGTAATTTTGGGGGTTTTTAAAATGCAGTTTAAGCTGCCTGTGAATACAATTTCTTAGTGTCTGTGGATAATACTCTTTTTCTCATTGGTGTTGCAATTGTAGTGTACTCAATACTATTTTCTTGGGAGAATACAAGGGACTAGATCAGAATTTTTTTCTATACAGAAACCATGATGAAAAAGCTTTACGTTTCATATCTATTATTTGTTGACTTCTCCATTATTATTGCATTTAGCAATTACTATATTTGCAGCTAAATAGAAATACAAGTTTTTACTGCAATTCTCTTCTGACTGCTTCATACCTAAGGGGCTTCAGTGTACTTATTTAGCTGATCTGCAAAATGACAGAAGAAAATACTAGTTTCTTTAAGTGAAATGCTTGAAAATTGTTGAAATAGCCCCCTTTAAACTATATATAGTGATCAGATATCCACTACAGAACCAAAGATTTGATTTATATTTTATGCATGAAGGGCAGAATAACCAATGTAAAAACTAAACAGTGGCTGTACAGAACAATTGTAAGACTGTAAGAAAACTGTGAGGGGAAGAATTTATAGTGATCTTTGGAAAAACACATGTAAAACAAATCTCCTTGGAGAGCAGTACCACTTCATATTACCAGCTGGCAAGGAGTGAGTAGTGTGAGTAACATAACACGCTCTTCCACATATGTTGGAAAGGAAAGAAAGGAAAAGAAAGCAGAATACATTATTTGACTGTAGCCAGAAGCTCTCAGAGGAGAGATCAAGGCCTGTTTAATCCAACCAAAGGAAACAGAGTAGAAGTGTTTTATTTCTCCACTGGGGATTCACAACCTAGAACCCTGTCATAAATGTAAGCACTTGTTGCAAAAGAAAGCACTTTTCTTGATGAAAAATTCTGTGTTTTAGCTGGAGGAAGATCTTGTTCCTTAGAAATCAAAACCACAAGAAACATGGATGCAACTCAAAATACAAAATGGAAAAGTATCAAAAAAACCTAATTTAAAATGGAAGTATATTACAAACTCAGGGAGCTATCAACAGATTCCTCAACAGATGAGACTGTGACTGGAATGAAGAATTGGACATTCATTAGAGATAAAAAAATTAAACTACAACAGTTCAAATGAAGTTTCTGAGCCACAAACATCCTGCTTTCTAGAAAAATTTAGTATAGCTGAGCAATGAGCAATTTGAAGATATTTAGGGAAACTGTATGTCATACATGGATCACCCATAATCAGCATCCTAGGCACTGAAACAACCTCATAAATGTGTTCTGTTAGTTCAGCTGCAGCACTGTGAAAGGCAAGAATAAACACTTACCAGAAAATTGCATTTACTATCCCACTACAGTGCTGATAATTTTAACAGCACTTCTGAGACTGCAAAGATATAACTCTATTATGTGTTTGATAATTTGATTTTACATTTTTCTAAACTGAGTGCTGCCTAGGTGTTAATTTTGAAAGTTCTTGTTGGATTTTTGTGTTTTAGTGTTGTGTGGTTTTTTTAATGTTGTAGCTTGTGCTAGGTGGATTGTGAGAATATTAGTGAAAATTTTCTTAAACAACTGCAGGCTGTAATCCACTAAATGAGAGTATTTACAATTCCACTAGATGAACTAGAAAGATGAGCTTTAAAAATTAATATGTTCAAGAAAAAAGAAAGCCAGAAAAAAGAATCATGCAGTTCAAAATATTTTTGCAGCTGATGATTCAAGGTTATCTATTAATTAATCCATAGGGTTCTTATATTATTTCTTTAAATATGTGTTTTAAATTTGGCAGAAAACTATTTTAAAATTAAGTTGAAATTATGGCAGCATAACCTATGTTACCCTAGAGAAAAGGATCCTGTCTATGTTTGTGACTCATTTTAAAAAAGGATTCTTAGATGGTCACTTAAACAAGAATTTCAGGTCAGTACTTTTGTGCTAGGCACAGATAATGCAATCAGGCATCCAGAAAATATGAACCTGGGGGCTTGATGTGCAAAACTGAGGAACACTTAGAGATAAACTTTTGTTAAATGTACTCTGAGCATATATCTGTGCTCTTTATATCCTGCTGAATTAGACTTACTCTTAATTTATTTATCTCAAGCTGAAATATGCCTTAATCAATGCAATTTAATGTATACTTGAGGGTTCCCTTGGAGACTATTTTTAGTTTTAATTTTTATTTTAATTCCTTTCCATTTATCATTTGTTGGCAAAGTACCTCTGCCTGAAGAATGAAAAGGACTAGCAATCAAATAGCAGATCCTTCACTCCCTCAGTTTATATTAATTTCTATGTATTCAATTTTGAGTGCATATAATGAATTTATGTATTTACAATATATGAACTAGTTGGTAGTTGGTTTTGAAAGCAAAATGAGTTACAGAGGAGCTTAAAAGACCTGAAATTCTATTGCAGCTGTATCAATATGTGTTTCCAAGCACGTCTGGTCTAGTGCAGGAAGAAAACAAACAAATGCCAAAAAGAAAAAAACCCAGGACACTTATCTCTAGAGAACAGATCATACTAAGACATGACTTTTCTATATAAAACTACTTCTTCAAGGGAAAACAAAATAAACCCAAGCCTTGCAGCAACTGCATGGGGCCACCCACCAAAGCAAAAAAATGAGGGCCAGTGAAGCATTCTCAGATTTTCTTGCTTGTGTTCCAAGGAAAAGAAACAGTGGTGAGAAAAAAGTGGAATTAATTATTTTTAAGATAAATGGATCTCCTTCTAAAAGTATTTTCAAAACTTAGAACTTTTTTTCACTCGCTCAGAAAAAGAGAAACATTGAGAAGAGAATTAAAAGAAGCATTGAAAACAGAGAGCAATAACAACTTGCTGAAGTTAAACTGAAGAAAAGAGTTAATTGTCAGAGTGAAGATGAGACAAAAATAGACTAGAAGTCTAAATGCAACCCTGGGAATGACAATCATTCAAGAGAAATGAGACAATAAAGAGAAATTCAAAAGGACATGGTTCTGCATCCATAGAAAGACTAAATCTCAGATGCCAGCAAGACTCAAGGTGATACTTCACATGCATAAGGACTGATGTTCAGGCAAAGATTTGGTACTCTGCACAGGATCCTTCAGTTGTAATTCTAGAAACCTGGAAGGTTCAAAATAGAGAGGAGAAGGATATCAAGAATGAAAAACAATTTTCAATCCTGAAATCATACTAAACCAGCGGGCAGGAAAAATCAACTGTGAGAGAGAAACATTCAAATACATTTTTTTTGTTACAGTGGTGAAACAAGTAAAAAGTTTTTAAAATTACTGTGGTAGGTCTTCTGTATCAGAACAATTTAAGCTCTTTTCATTTATCGTTCTTGTTGCCTTTTTTTTTATTAATAGAAAACCTTATAGATAACATTTTTCTTTGCCAGAAGGTGATAATCAAGGACAGAAGAAGCATACTGTAGATAAAATAAGAAGGCAAATTAAAACCTATCAGAGTTATATATAACTTCACACAGCATTAATTTTCAGTGTAAAACATCTGTAATGTACTGTGAGCTAAATTATGAATATTTAATTCCATCTTGCTTTAACTTTATTAATAGAATCAATATTTACTATGCCATATGCAAAGATAATTAGAATAATAGCATTGCATTAATATACATGAGTTGTCTTCATTTGCATGGATCATAAATGCTTTATAAAACTTAATAGTGAGAACACATAGGTCAAAACCTGTTTCAATTATTCAAGTCAATTTTACATCTGTTGGACTAGCTTGAGTTTCCAGTTATGACAGAGAATATACCTTGTCATGATCCACATGGGAATCACTTTGTTCACAAATGAAGTGCAACCGTTCCTGGAGTGAACATCTGCTAGTTTTAATAGCATAGTGCAGCATGACACAGGAAAAGAACCAAACTGTAAACTAACTATTGAACTAACTATTGCATTACCAGGGTGTTTCCAAACCACAAAGCTTACACATCATGGCGTAAGTCTCCCAACTGCATTCTTGGTAACTGGTTGGCATCAAAATGATACCCAGTGGTGTTTAAAACAGTTTGGTTCTTCTGGTGTAAGCAGAGCTAAAGTATCATGGCACTCACCCCCAGGCTGAACTTTAGGTAACCAGTGTAACTTGAATTTCAGAATTTCCAAAATCGGAACCCTAGTGGCAGAAAAACCTATCTATAAATAACATTCCAGGAGTAAAGAGCAAATAGGAGAAACACTAGTGAAAGAAGTTCACAATGTTCAGCTTGCCCTTGTTTTCGAAGACATGATCTCATGTATCATTCAGTTTTGACTCCAAATTAAGGAGAAAAAATCAAATGTAAAAATCTGCAAAGTATTAATGACAGTGTTGACTGGTGTTTACTGCTTACAGGTGTTGCAGACTCTGAAAATAATGCAGGCCCTGTCAGAGTCTACATTCATCTCCATTCCAGTTTCCTTTATGGGATAATTTCTTCAGACAGTGAAATCCTCTAAGCATTGGTGGGACAAGCTTTGTTATGACTGTGATTAGTGCGAAGGAAGAACATCATTATCTTCTGAAATTTAAGTTTCTCTTTTCAAAGATGAAAATTCTATAACACAAATTAACCTTCTCACACGCAACACACACAGTTTCTGAATCTTCTTACACCCAGAATCACATTTTACCATTATTTTCCCTGTCATTCTATGGTTTCCTCTCTCTATTTTTGGGCTTAACATCAAATTTTAAGAAAATTATATGGACTTGCTTTTAAAAACTAGCACAAATTAAATTGCTCCACATCTTAAAACCCTCCCTGTTCTTTTACAACTGTCAGCTGTTTAACCATTCTGAGCCACACAGAAAAAACTTGATTATGGGTCCTGAGGGAAAGATATAGCTTTTCTGCAATCTTCTACATAAATATTGTAATATTGTTTTGGTTATAGGATTATTTATTTTTTAATGCCTAGTGAAAGGTAAAGTTGCAACAAGATAGTTGAATTTCAAGGGGATGACACAACAGTATATGCTCAGCATCAGATTGGGGGTTTTTGGTTAGTCACTTTTTGTTTGGATTTGGTTTTTAGCAAGGAAAGGTTTTAAATACAATACTGAGAAATACTGTTACAACAACATTCAAAAAAAAATTTAAATGGTCCAGCGAAATTCTTAATATGATATTCACATGATAATGGGGGGAAAGTGAAAAAAATTAATGCATGCATTTACAGAGGTACCCCAGCTGCAAGGACTCTTCTGTAATAAATTTGGGGCTGCTCCAGCCACAAGTTCAGAGTCTTTCACTTCATGGATTTTCGGAGGAGGTTCCACAATTTACAAAGATGTCTTGCTACAGCTTCCAGCACTTAAGCACCTGAGAATTTGGGTACTGGTTAACCACCAAATTTGAATGTTGTAGGAAACTGATACTGAAAAGCCATGCACACAGAGAACCTGCAGCCAGTTTGTGCCTTCTGCAGGGATATATGTCATGTGCAAGTCAGATATTTGTCTCTTACACACAAATAATAATAACAAAAAAAGGTTGAGATCTACAAAACTTGCAGTTATGTGAGACTTATGAATACTACCAGAATGTAATCAGGGAGCTGATCAGGGAGCACAGGGGTGTGCTCAGGGTGTCTGCAAACACACAAAGTGTCTTCCAGCATTGTCTAACATGAGTGTTTCAATATTGAATTTCTGCTGAAAAATCAAATTAGCACCCAGTGATATGACCCAAACCAAGATCCAAAAAGTAGCTCCAAAGCATATATGTTTTAGAGAAAAACAATAAATAAGTAATTCTTGACACTGACTTTTTTCTGAAATGTTTTGAATTCTAAAAGGCTTGAATAAATTCTTGATCCTAGAAGATGTAAGCATCCAAGTGGGGAAGTTTTAACTCACCTTGGCAGATTTTTCTCCACTTAAAGAAATGTAATCCATCCTTCACCATCCTTCAGATACCCAAGGAGGGTGAGCAGTAAGGAAAGAGCTGTGAGTACAGCACAAATCAGACGAGCATGACAGGGCACTCTATGTCTGTACAGACTGCATGGGGGGACAAGACAAAAATTTAACCTTACATACATGTATTTAATTTCAAACCTGGGTGTATAATTGTGTAATTGTATTTCTGTTCACCTCCCTCCCTTTTAAGAAAGGAAGATGCAGCAAAGGTCTGGTTTGTTAATGAGGAATTAACAAAAGGGAGCTCAGAGAGTGTGCAAAGATAGGCATTACCTATTAGTCTCCAGGATGAGCTCAGGGTTAGAGTAACACTCAAACTGATGCATTACTTCAACTTCTTTTTCTCTTCAGCCTGCTACATTTGTTTCTTTCTGGATAAGGCCAAAATAGCTGAAAACAGGCAAAATGGAAACATTTGCCTTTAGCTAAGAGGGGAATTTTCTTGGGAAAAGGTATCTGATTCCAAATACCTTTTTACACTAAATGGGTTAGCATGTAGTTAGACCTTTGGGAGATGCTGGTTGCCTAAACTACCATATGGGCAGTGTCTAATATCTGAGGAAACACAGTGTGCCTTATTGTGAAGGAAAAGATGGATAAACATTTGCATTCTAATGGAAAACATTGTAATCTGTAGCAAGAAAGGGTACTACTAGTAAAACAAACCCCAAAAAACCAGTAGTAATAAAGCAGTAGAAATTACCTGAGAAAACTGTTAAAAACATGCATACCTGAGTGTAGTTGCAGTTGTCATCATAACCCTATGCCTTTTAGAGCAGTCCAGAAAAGCATGGAGGTGCCGTTTGGGGAAAAGCAAACAAGATTCCTAACTTTACTTTTAACAAATCAGTTTTAAAAGGTAGTGTGAGAGTGCAAAAAAAAAAGAGAGATAACCAAGGGGCAGAGGATGTAAACCTCAGAGAAAGCTGTGAGAAACTGATCAAGATGGCGAACCCCTTCCTTCCCCCATGCTCTGAGGTATTGCACAGTAAGCAATAATAATCAAATTACTCACGAGCACTTAGAAGGACTGAGTTGTCAAGTGTTCTCATAACAGCACATTCAAAATTATAAAACTACTTTTTCTCTGCAGTGGGCATGAAAGAAGACTGAACATCTTTACTTTGAAACTCCGAAAAGAATTTACACCTTGAGGTTTATAAACCATGCAGAGGAGTGTCTTTTTAGCTTAAACTCTTTATCCACTACCAACAAAGATGTTTATGACTGACAGTGCAGAAGTCCCATCCGTCTGCCTTCGTCTCCTTGCCCATTATCTTTCCCAAATCCTGCACTCTAAATAATTACCTTGTTCCTTATTAATCCGTTCATTATCTACATTCTGGAGTTCTGAAAAACAAATTAATTTTGTCCTGAATAGATGCTGAAATAAAGGTCATTATTTTGGACCTTTTCTTAAGTCATTGCAGAGGGATAGGGGATATTTTAGTTTAATTAAGTACCAAAATCATGTTTGACCCACTTCCTTCAATTTGCTTGTGTTCCAAAAAAGAACAAACAAAAAAAACCAAAAAGGTATTTTTACCTAAAGAAAAAAGACAAAATATACCCAAGACACAAAACATACTTTGCACATAACTTTTTTGACCAGCTTCACTCATAATTAGTCATGCCTTAGAAAACTCTTTCTACTTATTTCCAGCAGTTGCGTGAGAACATCAGACTGCTATGGCACGGATAAAGGTCTTTAACAGCCACTAGCTCTTCCATTTCTCCTCCTGCATCTATGCTATAGAAATTTTGAGAATCCCCAAAATAACCTTGATGTTCTTGGGGCTAAAATCACTGTCACAAAAGTTTCACATCTTAGAAGCATTTATGTGTATAATTGTAACGCTCCTTTGTTTCACAACTCTGACATAGAAAGAGAGAAATGTATCTTTAACTTACCAAAAGAAATAACTCAAATTCCTGCTCTACTATGCCATTAGGTGGCTAGCCTGATACCAAAGAACAAGTGAGACTAAATAGTCAATGGGGAAATGAACTGAAGGGCCATGGATGTAACTGCCTCACAGAAGTTTTAAAATACTTAACTGTGGATAGTAAACACAAAAATCCTGTATTTCTATGAGAACTTTGTACATGATGCCTCAAAACTCAGAAATATGTGTTAGTAGAAATGTAAGGGATTTTTTTTAATTCACCAGCACCCTATCCTTTCACCTGGTTTGAATGCTGTCTTAGTAACTCTGTCTCAGTTTGAATTCTCTCTGCAGTGATATTCTTACCCTCTCCTTCTGTTGTGGGCAGAAGTTCACCACCTTTCTTTCCCTTTCACTAGCAGTGTCCCTCCTTGCTCTCCAAATCTATTTCAGCACTCTCTGTGATAATTTAGTTTCTCCTCTGTGCCTGTCAAACTCAACTTTGTGCATTCCAGCTGTAGCTGGCTCACCCTCCACGGGATCAATAATTTATGACATTTTCTGTTTTCCAGCAGCTGCCCTACCTATATAAACCACCTGCTAATTTTAATCTGTAAACCTTGTTTCTCAAGACCTCTTGGTAGCTGTTGTTGTCTGCCTGTGAATGACCTAAGATCCTCAATTACTAACAAGCCCTGTCTGTGGTGGCAGCATTTTTCTCCCTCTTGGCATCACTCCTTCTTCCCAGGGAATTAAAAGGGACTTTCACCACTTATTAGTCCAAGTAGCCAGCAACTCAGGCAGACCAACAGCCACAGAAAAGTTATATCCTGTGAGTCAGCTGTGTTATGTAAGTGTGAGTTTCCAGTGTTTTCCACTGCCAGCTGTGCATCAGCACATTGTGGAAGTGCCACAGCTGTGTCTGGGACTCACCGTGTGCAGCCACAAAGTGACACTGAGCCAAAGGATCAGCTCTGTCCGAGCTCAGCATCAGGGACCTGAGGGAGGTGTAAGAGGACAAGCTTGTAGTGCTGTAGTTCCTGCCATACTGTTTCCAGCAATCTGCAGTTCATGAACTTCCTGATTTTATTTCTTTTGGTTTGGTTAAACACCTTTGAAACCTGGTAGCATACAAGTCTCTGTGGAATCATGTGAATGTGGCAATTACAGTAGAATATCAATGTCAGCAAATAATTAACTCAGTTACTGCTAAGCACAGCAAGTTGTACTTTTTCCTCCTCTCTCTCAGTTGTGAGCACAGCCCATTTATGAGTTACCTGAGGCTACAACTGCCACATTTTGTCTTGGCTGATATGTTCAATAGCTTGGGATGTACTGTGCTAAACAGATAAAATGTTTTGAAATGAGTGGTTTGAAAAAAAAAAAAAACCAAACCTGACATAACACAGTTATATAACTGAAGGGGTGGTAAAATTAAATAAACAAAGAGAAAATATTGAAAATTTAGAGTTTGCTTAGATTGGACACTTCCATAGTAAACGATCAATATAACGAAAGTGTTTCAAGCATCATGCAACAAAGAAATAAGGAGGAAAAATTGCATACATTACTTTAAATGTCAGTGATATTGGCTTCAGAATTTGAAAAAATATTAGCCCAAGAAAAGCAGAAAAAGATCCACTTAATTTTTCACCAGAAAATGGAAAGTAGTGGTGAGTAAAAAAACCAAATTTCACAGATCCCACCTGTTTGGCTTTTTCTTCATGTCTGCAATATCTATGTTGTGGTATATTAAACTTGTACTAAACTGGTGACATTGCATTGCTTACGTCTCAGCTTCAGGGCTTCAGAATGCTCCCACAGTGGTAATTTTTGTTCTGCTTAAATTAATGGTTTGCTTCCTTGGAAAACAAAGCATAGAAGTACATGACACAAATAAATTTTGCATTAAAAATTTGTGAAGATCTGCCCCTGAGCACTTCAGCAAACTGATTACTGTGTTTTATTGTTCAGTACCAATATAAATTCGTAAAAATTCCTGGTATCTGCAATATCCTGTATGAAGGCCCCAAAGCCCTTGTACTGGTGTTAGATGAGTCACCTTGTGCCTTAACTTGGTACTCTAGTTTTTGTCTTGGAAGAGACAAGGATTGTTGATACCTACAGTCTCTCTGCATCTGAGCCACATTTTCACAGGCAACTTCCATGCCTTCTGCTAGCTCTTCAGAAAACCTCCTTGTTTATCTGTCATTCTTTGCTTTGAAGCTATTCCATGGCTTTGAGCACTCATTTTGTTCTCCCCTAAAACATTTCTTGTTCTACCACATAACTTTGCAGTTAAGAGGACTAGGTCTACATACAGAATTTAGTAGTTTAAAAACAGGAAATAATCACGGACATACACATTAACACAATCAGGGTGTGTGCAAGTGGCTGTGATGGCTTCTTTTCCCTTCGTAATTATTCCTTCTTTTTCTTTTTTCTTTTTTCTATGTTTTAAAACCAGTAATGGCCAAACTTCCCCTCTTCTCTTGCATGCAGGTTTTTTGTCATTGAAAGAGCTGTGGCAGCTCTTTGGTGGTCTTATATCACTGAGCTGTGAGCATGTCCCACACGACATGCCAAGAAACATGATATGACAATGTCAACTGGAAAATACTGAATATTGATATAATGTGATATAGCCTTTTAAAAATTTAGATTTTAGGATAACAAATTTGGCCAGAAAATGGTTTTGTATATACTCACACATATACATACACATGCACACAACTATAAACACACACAGACACTATTGTAGAGCTCATGCTACTCCCATTCTGTACCAAACCTCCATTATTGTCAGTTTGATTCTTCACAAACCAAACCTCAGGCAAAAATAAGATTTTAAAGTGTACACATCTGTTTATCTGTCTTGACTGCTAAATGGTGGGTAGTAAAATATCACCAGGTATAATTCCAATGACTCTAATGGTTTGATGCTGTGCACACAATAGGGCATTACAAATATTTAAGTGCATTATTTTTAGAAGATTCTGACCATTTTTAATATTCTGAAAAACTCAGAGAGGAATAAAGGCAAATAGCAAGACAGGCGAGAGAGTGAGGGAACATCCAATTAAGGATGTCAAAAAGATTTAAATGCTCTGCTTTCAACTGCTAGAACTACTTATGTATTTGGAAACCCTGGCTGAAAACTTGTCTACCCTCCTTTAAAAACCATCATTAAATGTCACTGCTTTCTTTGACTTCACTCAGAATATATCATGTTTTCTTTTCTGCTTAATGGAAATACATTGAAAGCTACTTCTAAAACACATTTTCCAGAAATTATCTTGACATAAGAAACACAAAAAACAATTCTATCTTTTCTCTCCCTCACATAATTGTAGTTATTTTCTAGCTTTTAAAGGTTTACAGTTTAAAATTATGAACTTATTTTTAAAGCACAGCTGACACCATCCAAGAGTGAATAATGTGACACAGAATGATTTTAAACAGAATTGTAAAAGACTTTGATTGATTGACTGCTATATGGATTCAATAAGTTCTGATGTGTACAAGGTGTTAAAATATTTCTTTGGATTTACAAAACAAGAGAAAATGAAACAGTCATATCAGTTCAACAATTTTCTGTCTATACAGTGAATTAAATAGACTTTGAAGATATACCTTCTCTTCTGGCATTTTTTCCTGGGGTGATCTCCTGATGTTTACAATGCCTTGAGCCTTGTTCCCACTTGTAAAGTGGGAATAATGATTCTTTTCTGTGATGTGACATGCTCTAAGATCTGCATATCAATAATAAAAAGAGTTATCTCACTTGCAGGTAATTCTCATGTTCAAAATAAATAAATTCACTCTTTTATCTGTAAAGGAGTTTAGGATCCAGGGGTTAATGGCCGTGAAATGAAATATCTTCACAGCATATAAAAAACCTCCACTCAATTAACAATGACCAAACAAACAAAGGTTTAAGCAAGCAGAATTTAATAACCAACCTGGATTTTTTCCAGGACTGATACTAATATATCTGTGTCTCAATAGTTTATTTCTGACACAAAATAAGTTGGATCTTTATGTTGGATGTCTTAGCAAAAGACAGCAATTCTGCCTGCAGAGCCGTGACTGATTCAGAGCTAAATGAGGAGTAAGAGCTTTTCTGCTGCTACTAGATCACCCTGTGAGATATAAGGTATTTTATCCAAGTATTGACCTGGTTTTATCCTTTTTTATTACTTTAGACAGGAGACATTACAAATCCAAATCTTCCAGATAAAAATTGGATACCAAAGTAAGACTCTGCAAACTGTAGAGGCGCTAAGTCCATCGAGACTCTAACAGACAGGGTTGTGACTGACATATGCTTATAAAGTTTGTAAATCTGGGTTTGGTTATTAATTGCTTAAGGAAAGGTCTTCTCCTGACTGATTCCAGGAGCTTTGTATAATTTCTGATGACAAAAAAGTGAGACAATGAGACTGATCTTTAGAAGATAGGGCCACCTTTTTGATTTTCCCCGTTGGTTTAGTATCAGCAAAATAAAGCAAAAAGGAGTAGGAATACTCTTTTTTTCTGTATTCATCTGTGTGTACGGTAATCACTGACCTAAAAAAACCTACACCAACATATGCTGAAGGGAAAGCTTCAAGCAACCTCAGCACCACTACGCAAATTTCAGTAAAACATCTGTTGAGAAAGACTCAATTACGGAATTGACATGATTTATATGAAACTAATATTACTTTCATAATGAAAAATTTATCTCTCAACTTTTCTTGAAATGAAAGTCTTATGCTTTCTATGTGTTCATTGTCACCAGGTGGTCAAAGCCAGTATTTTTAGTTCATTTTATTTGCTTGCTAACCAAGTGTGGCATGTGCTAACAACGCAGAATGCAGCGCTCTTCATTGCTATTTAGAGCAGCACACTGAAGACAGGTTGTAGGTATTTGAAACATCAGCTTTTTAAACTGCAGAATGTTTTCCTCAGAGTAATATGGGGAACATTCAGAGCAATAAGGGGAAAATAACTTTTTAAGCTACAGTGGTTTCTCATGTGTCATGTGCTATACAAATTCAGGGTTTTAGTTTTATTTGTTTTCCTAAATACAGAATGAAGCACTTTGGGTTGGTTTGATATAGTTCTGGGACCACCAATTGTCTGGGTACATACAATTCTAGTACTTCAACTACTTCCTCAAAAGATTTAGAGGTTGCTCTGTTACATAAATTTTTGTTGGTTCTACAGAGTACATCTGTAGCACAGTAAAGACTAGAGATATTCATTCAACAGAGCAACAGGGCAACAGGATGCCAGACTTGTCAGGCATAAAAAATATCCACTTACTTACACGTGTCTTGTGCTACATTTGATAGCATTATCCATGCTGGGATAGCTTTACTTTAGAGCACTCCTCTGACACTATTTCACCAGCAGAGTATGCTCACTTTCCTTCACCATAATCCTTTATGTTTTCAACATAACCTGTTCTTGCCCTCTACTCTGGCCAAAACCGCAGAGTAGAATAAAGTAGTTCCTGTTCTACCTATTTGCTTTTAATTAGAAGCTCTTATTGAGATACCTTTCATTCCCAAATGAGTGGTGTAGAGGCTGGGAACTGTACTGATTTTCTTGTACAGGTATAGTCTGCAGTATCATAAAACCTTTATGGAAGAATAACAGGTATGTGTAAATCACATCAAGGAGGACTTTTGTTCACTTACAAACATGTACCACAACATTTATTATCATTACTCTTATGTTTGAATGTAGGTTTCAAACTCAGAGTATTTCTTTTTTCAGCAAAAAAAGAAAAAAACTCTCCATATGGGGAAACTTTAAAAATTCTGCAGCTTAAGATGAGTTTTGTGTGTATACATAAATCAGATTTTTTTTCTCCTGCCTTCAGACTTGGCTTCCAACAAACTCTGTGGCTCTACTTGATACTAGAACTGTGTGGTTTTAAAGACTGGTGATATAGAAGTGCATAAAAGGATCCAATATACCTTTTGCTCATGACACAGGTTAACTGTGAAGTTTGTTAACTGGAAAAAAGCAGTATGCTTTCAATCCATGTTCAAAATCTGGAATAATTTTCAAATATCAGGGCTTAAAAAGTGACTATTAAAGACAGACAAGCTAAAAACTATAGGAAAGCTAGCTAACATTGAGAACAAGCACATTCTTAAACGATGAATGGGCTGAAATATGGAGTAGTCGTAAATGCTCCTTCGGTGAGAGTCTGATCATTATCGTTCTGACACAGTCAGAATTGAAATAAGAAATTCTGTCAGCTGGGTGACAATGCTGCACTTTCTGCTTTCCCAAAAGTATTTACAAAGATGATGAAAGACTAACAGGAAGTCTGGAGTAGCTGTGCTACTATAAGAGGACAGGACTGTTCCCAGCAACCCTGCATGGAAAGCTCAGGACAGATTTCACTCTGTCCTTGTGTCCTCACCAGTACTAATTCTGCAACTGGCAAAGAAGGAAGGAAGAGTGCAAAGTGCAGGACATATCTGTCTCCTTTCTCCCATACCATGACTTCTCTCCTCACACTCACTGGGTACAGAGGTCCTTTCTGAAGCCCTGCTGCCTCTGTTGCGAGTTCAAGTAGAAGCTCTTGGCTTGACCGGCACTAAGTTCTAGCTCCCCACGGGGCTCTCTAGGTGCAAATACTGATTATAACAAATATAGATTAAAAGTACAAATTGCAAAATCCTTCAGTGTAGTTTTATGATTAAGTTGAAAAGACACTGTCAACAGTCTTCACATGCCATACCTATCCTCCCCACCACAGGTATTTTTCATCTCTTTTCTTTCAAGATTGAACCAGCTCCTTGGCCTTCCTCTAACAAGGCACCTGAGGCTTTCTGCCCCACTCCTGCTGCTGCTGTTACACAGCCTAAAGCAGCTTCACCAGCCTTGGTTACACTGAACTGCAGCTTTCCCCAGCCTTCCTTCATGGGTTACAATACCCTTGCTAACCGGAAAGCCTCTCTGAACTTGCTTATTATTGCTTTCAGCAAAGACGAGAGAGGAGTTCTGAGAAGGGAAGATGCTGGGAGGGTGGTGCTGACAGTGGTAAGTCGTCACATTTCTCTCTGCAGGCGCTACCATTTACGCTTCTACACTATACAAAGTCACATTTAGATAGACAACCTTTTCCTTTATCCTTTCACTTCATTACTGATATCCATCATGTCCCTCAAAAAATACTTTCTTGAAGTCATCCAGGCAAAATCTCAATCTTTATTTTTCATTAAAAGTAGAACCTGATTAATTACCTACCTAAGCAAATCATTCCAAGCTATATTACTGCCAGGAAGTTAATATTAATAGTCTCTATTCCTCTTTCTCCAGCAGTTTTTTATATCTCTGTAACTTCTAATATATTTTTTTCAGAAAACTATTATATTGCCCTATTTATTATTTTTTATATAATTAAGAGTAATTTCCCTATGAAACACAGTGTATTTTTCTTACATAAATGTCACTTCTTTTCATTGAGTCCTACTGGCACTACAGGATTATATCCTACCAGAACAAGTCAAAGTTTGAAATAGAATTTTAGAGAGAAAAAAAAAAACAGTGATCACAAAACAGTGATCAAAAAAAAAAAAAAAAAACCAGTGATTACAAAATCATAGGCTAGTTTTAAATGGAGAAACAAAGGTTTCTATAAAGAGTTTTTGCAGTATTGTTTACTTTCTTACATTAAAGTCTTCTGTTAGATCTAGGCACAGTGCTTGAAGCCTTCTTTAAGACCATATCTACGAGCATTTAACACCATCTGTGGCTGAGGGCAAATGTTGAATGCCTTGTCATTTCAAAATGAAGAACACGGAGTCACAATGTCATACTTCAATCCTTTGAACTATAGATGTTTTCTACTTCAATACCCTAAGCTGAGGAAAGTACCCTCAGTTTTCAAGGTAGAGTATGCTCAGTTTTCTGCAGTCTCTGTAGTCTCTCAAAAATAAAGTCAAACCACTCGAGGTTTTAATCATCTTACATATTTGAACTTTTTAATATAAAATTAAGCTATGATGATGAAGTAGCTTCCTGGTGGAGTCTGCCTCTTCCAGCTGTGAGAGAGGATTATAATGGTGTTAAATTTCCTTCCATATACTCCATCCATCCCCAAAAGAAATTTTCCCTAGTCTCCTGCTTTCAGAGAAAAGAAAATGGATCTCTTGCAGTTATTTTCACATCAACATCTTTTATTATGTTCATTCGTATGCAAAAGCAAAGAAGCAATTTCAGAACAGGAACTCAAATACTAGCAAGCTGTTTTCTAGTCTTTTTCAGGATGACTCTCTCTTTTTTAAGGCTATGGCTAAAATTCAGTTATAATAACTTCCTTTTTAAATGATGAATCAAGCAGATAACATAACCCACTGTACAAGCACATGAATAAATCAGGTGATGTCAGATCTCTGTTACAACACTTGCTCCTATCTCCATCACCCTCACCCCAAGAGGACTATATGTTAACTGTAAAAGATTTGTAATAACAAATGCTGTAACCTTAGTCAGTTTTCATGTTGGTTTTAATATTACATTTCAGTAATAACTGCAGTTCCTGTGATATGTTCTGTATAAAAGCACTTGCTTAAGAACTATTCTGTACTACATGTAACTACCAGAGCTGGCACTTGTAACACAGCATGAATCCTTCCCCAGCAGCCCTCCAGCTGGCTGGCCCACAGCAACTGTGGGTTTGATGGCCCACATAAAAAAATTAAACTATGTTTTATTCTTCTCTGCCTTTTCTGAATCACAAACACTACAGAAATACACAGGTAATATTTTATTTCCATTAGCACATGTAGTCAAAGAAAAGGAAAAGTACTTTATCTACTTCTTATTTTGGTGGTTTGTCTTTTGAAATTTTGGATAATTTTCCAATTTGTTTCAGATATCTAGTTGCAACAAGTATTTAGGAATTTAGCCAAGGTTCCTTCCATAGGGAATGGAAGCTGTGCATTGACAGATATTTGTTGCATCTACATATTCACAGAGATCCCTAGTTTGGATGTCTCTGGGGCTATATGTCAAACCTGTGACTAGGACCTTGATCAGACCCTTATCTGGATTCCCTTTATTTCTGGGGAGAAATAGGGAGTGAGTCTTTGAATATCAAGCCTATGCCTAACCTATAACTTGTGCTCTGAAACGGTCTGCTTCCCTTTATTAATGAAAAAGGTTAGTTAACACACAAACACACACACACACAGAGCCACACACATATATATAGTATACATGTTATATATTATAGATATTATATATATATATTATATATATTATAATAAATAATATATATTATACATATTATTTATATATATATATATATATAAAAATATATATAAAATGTAGACCAAAAAAAGGATCAAAGCTGAATCCCACAGCATAATCCCTCTGCAGGCCTTCTGAACATCAATGGCAGTACAATAAAGGTAAATCGTTGTTATTATTGAGATGTAAGAGTACACTTAAATGTGAAGTTTTTGCATAGTTTTGCCGTCTTCTTTTTGGCCAGAAAACACCAAGCAAATGAGATTGGCAAAATGCTGTGGTTTATGGGTATTACAAGTCTAAACAAAAAAATCCTCCTTATTATCTCTATGTCAGCTTTTACTGCTGCAGGAAGAAGGAGAAAAAGGATTTACACTGACAAGACCCAAAACTTTATTTTTTCCATAACCAAAGTTAACCTGAATTATTTGTTGCTGTTACTGTAGCAGGGCATGCCACACTTCAAAGAACAAGTCCAGCACTGGCTGATTACATTTTCTTGATGAGAATAAAAAACAAGAGTGTTTTCAGGGGAAGTTTAGAAGTAAAGAGCAGAAGCATGCAGAGGAAAGTGAAGGTCGGCTCACTTCCATCGGAGAATCTTGGCAGCCAGCAGGGTTCTGTGGAGGACAAAAGTAGCAGAGCCCTTTTCAGGAGGCAGCAGACCTCTCCACCACCCTTGACTCAGCAGCACAGGTTGGGTCAAAGCAAAGTTTCTGTCCTTTCCAAAGGAAGTGACAGTAATGGGAATTCCTGCAGTGTTGGGAACTGGGTAGCAAAGTATAGGGAACAAGGTGCTAAAATCAAGAGCCGACGTTAACTTTAAGACACATGAAAATTTACTCATTATATCCTTCCTGAGCAGTCAGTTAACATCTGGGTAGTGTCTCCCAGCAGGAGACAAAGCCTTTTTGAGTAAACAGTGGTGAAAGGGAGACATCAACAGTGGTGGAGTTATATCAACAGTGGCATGAGTAATTCAGGACTCACCTGTAGAAATTTTCTCACTATGTGATTCATATTTCAGCCTCTTAACTACCTAATATCTGCTAGAATTACTACAGTTGTGTTATCTAACAGAAAAGCCCCTGCTAATTTTAAATATCTACTAATGTTTTTAAACATCTGAGCTTTTCTAATCAGATTTTGTTTTCTTGATGTGACATATTTGTGACAAATATCTGATATTTGTCTTATAATTTAGTGTTTCAGGTATGTTGTGGGACTCTACACACTGACATTATTCTGGGGAAAAACTATACGAATAAACCATAAATACACTAAAATAATCTTTTACATTAAGGAAAAGTATTACTTCTTTCCTCTTGGTTGTTTAAATGGAAGATTTGGCATTGGAAATCAAAATCCTGTTCTATTCTGAGGAAACAGTGATTTTTTTCAGTTAATAAATTACTTACTTATTCTTATTGTTAGTTTCTTCTTTAAGTTCATCAGAAAATGGCTATAAAATGTAGTGTAAATGTGATAATTCAATCCTTGACTATGTGGAATAGTTGAAACGGGATCATATTCAAAGTAACAACAAAATATACTAATTGTAACATTTGATTGGTAAGATCAGCATTTTTGAAAAGATAAAAATGTGTTACAGAAGATGAATACCTTTACTACCTGGGTTTCCTGAAACTTGAAAAGAACAGTACCACTACCATAGAAAACTTCTGCATTATTTTGGGAGCTCCCTCCTTATTGAGGTCTCACATGAAGGTCAAATATACAACCATAAGGGGATGAAAAATGTTTTATAAAGATTGAGATTACAAGCAATGTGTCCTAGAAGATGACCTGAGTTGAGTGAATAACCCTTGGATAGTTGAGATATACTGACAAAGAGACAGACACTTTTAAACTCATTTTTAATCCTTCCATCATCATTATTCTAAATACTAAAGTTTCACTGATTTCTGAATTTCCTTTTGCTTAATTTGTAAGATGTGTGATAAAAATAACTTATCAAATTAAAAAAATAATAAATTTTTCAAAGTTTTTAACTTTCAGGCCAAAAGAAGTTTAACCAGTCTGAGAAATATTTCTCCCTTGTTTTTCTCATTTTCATTTTTTGTGTGTGTGTGAGGGTTTGGGGTTGATTTTTAGGGTGGAGTGGGGTATGGTTTGGGATTGTTTTGGTATAAAGACTGAATTTTAAAATAAAATGGAAAGATTTCTAAACTGTAGGAGGATCCCATGCAAAAAAATTTCAAGTCTTACAATAACATGAGGAAAACACTATGCTAGTTTCGGTACGTTCATGTGATCTTCAAGAAAATTATTTGCAGAAAAACAAATAAAAAGTACGCCTTGAAAAACAGGCATAAATTTTCAAAATTAAAATAAATAAAAGTAATATACAATGAAGAGAAACTTAAGACAGCTCATGAAAGAAATATTTCTGTTTGGAATTGAAATAGCATGTTGCCTTACAAGCTGAAAATGTTCATAACATGATGTAGATTAGAAATACATTAAAGTTCTGTAGTCTTACTCCTCTAAAAATACATAGATTTGAAAGCCAGTAGAGATCACATCTGTGAAATTATGTTAACTCTGTAAAGAAAAAGACAGGTTTTAAAATAAAAATTATTTCCCCTTCTTAATTCAGCTCTAAGTGTATTATAAAACCACCAACTGCTCTGTGTTCTCCAAGTTATTTTTGTGTGTCAAATACAAATTGGTCTCTGTTCTCAGTAGCTTTTGTTTTTTTGAGGGAGATGGGAGGAGGAGAGAAGAAAGATTATTTTTGGATTCTTTTATCAGTTCTTTCTGGAGAATTTTTTTTTTTTTAAATGCTCTCATTGACATAACACATTATGAAGCATTGTGCTGTGAAGTGTAACATCAGCTTGTATCAGTCACACTGCATTACTTTACATGCCCAGCCTAATGTGTCACTGCACAGCAACAGCAGAACCATCCCACATAACTGAAGGCAGCAATTGCTTGCAGATGAAAATATTGTGAAATAATTTCTGTACCCAAATATACTGCTTGTATAAAAGTGTTTCCAATTCTGAGAGGTAACACGACTCACATGCAATTTCCCTGGGACAGCAGGAGGTTATCTGAAATACAAATCCATAAGAAAATAGACCATCAACAAAATACTATCAAAAGGAAAAATCTCTTGTGGCCATTTTAGAACTAACCACATATTGAAAAGAGGATTTTACTGTTCATACAACCTCTGTCAGTCAAATATATAGGAGAAAGAGGCTCTGCTTTCACAGATAACTTTCCATTTTGCTTTGAAAACCTCATTTTCATGTAGAAGGAAGGATGCTTTTTCTGCAAATCTGTAGATATAAGGAGACTATTTTTGGATGGACTAACATTCTCTTCTGCTTCTCCTGTCCTCAAAAGCTGAAACAGCATTTATTTTTAGTTACATTTTTACATCCTGACTCCAGAGGAAAGATTTCATTTAACCCTTTTGTAGTGGCATGTTTTCAGATGAGGACTAAGTATAGTCTAGGCAGTGTTTTGTCTATGTCAAGTTCATAGGCTATACTCTACTTTTGAATGTCTATACAAGAGATAACAAAATATGTTTTTTAAACAAAGGTAAGTTATTGTCTTTTCTTTTAGGTCTGTGATGCTCTTATTTGAAGTTGGTTTACTGCTTGAAACATTTAGTGATAAACTATGACCTTAGCAATTAAATGCTGTCTAGATTTTTAAGTTAAAAGTATCAGACATTTAGGCAAGGGATAATGTTTCAAAATTTCAATTATGTCCTTCAATAAGAAAAATAGTTACCAATTTTCAAGGCTTGTGTTTCATCCTGTGAGATTTAAACATCGTTTTATAGAATGATTTTCGATACTGCAATTAAAGAATTGTCATATAGGGCTGTGTATTACTTCTTTTTTCTGTTCAAGACATTGCTTATATGTTTGCATTTAATAATAATCATATGTAGATCTATTAATTTTAAATGGCAATGAGGATTAAAAAGCATCTGTAGGCCCACTAAATGTTTCTGAGAATAAATGTCTTTTGTACCCTGAATAAAAGCAGAATGATCTTTGTTATCAATTTAGCCTCATTATCCAATCAGAGACGTAGATCCAATTAAAAAAATTTATTAATTAAAAGCAAGCGGATATCAGTCAAGTCAGCGCTGGACGGGCAGAGATTCAAGCATATCTCTATGCACCGCGCCTCGGGCCTGCAGAGGACTGAATTTTATAACCCTTTAGTACCCCACTCCCCCCGTATGTCTTGATTGGCGTCTCTTCATGAATCCTTGATTGGCTGTTGAGACGTCTTGGGCTGGTGTGCTCTGCGTTGGGTGATGGTTACTGGGCCTCCTGGGATGGTCTCTCCGTGGGGGTTGCACAGGGGGAGGTTTTTATGGACCCCTGAACCACATTCCTTTTGTATCTGCCTCATAGGGGCTGCACAGGGGGAGGTTTTTTATGGCCCCTGAGCCAAATTCCTTTGTATCTGCCTCATGGGGGTTGGGCAGGGTTCCTAACAAGATTCGTTTTTATAACAGCAAAAAAAAAGAAAGAAAGAAAAAAAGAAAAATAAAAGGAAAGGCAATTTTAAGACTTATCACCTTTTTCAAACAGTTCGTGAACTAAACTGATTGTAATTTATTACAATCTTTAAAGAAAGCAACAGGAGTTGAAAGTTGAACAAGAGCTGAAGGACCATAGGACCTTTTCTTCAAGTGCACATGGCAAAATACAATACAGATTCATGGATTCTTTCCTGCTCATAACACATTTGAACAGAAGCAAAATTGATGGGGCCTGAAGAATTTTTCCAGTATCTCAGAAATTTCTAAGTACAGTTATACTTCAACAATTAGCACTGAAAAAAATATTTTCCATGATTTCAGAGTGGGCTAAAATACTCCAAGCAGTAGCAGAGAATGGCAACACGGTCAGCACTACTCGAACTGTAGATCACAACAGATCTCTGGTATAGTATTCTGCCTACTGACAAATTGTGTGGACAGATAAGTCATGACAGACATTTGCTTTGAAATAGAAAGAGAAAATAAGCATGAATACCATAAACACATGGAACCAATAATCCAAAAATTAATTGCATTTACTATTCACAGTGCTCAAGAGCCCACACTTGCAAGCTCCTACGAAGAGAGTATTTCCTGAATTCACAGTAGGAGAAATTTGGTAAAGTTTTTGCTCAGCCTTTAGTAGGAAGCTAAGAATGGACTTTATTTCAGCAGAAAACAATTTGGTTTGGTTCAGGATATTTCAAAAGAATCAAATGACAGTTTGAAATTTTTACTGATTTTGCTTGAGATTATTTCTTTATGGAGAATAAAATGAAAAATGTCATTATAGGCATTTAAAAATTGTGCATTTCTTAAATTCTGCTTTCTCCACCTCTTTACATAAAACCTTTTACAAGCTCTTACTGACAAATACTTCTCTTTCTGCCTTTATTTAAGTTAAAATAGGCCTTATTTTAACTTTATGTGGAAAAACATCCTGCCAAGTTCATCTTCATGGAACCTTTATATTTTGAAACAGCAAACTGTAATAATGCATGATGTATGAATATGTAAAAATGCAACATTATGCCCTGGAAAATATGTCCATCTATACAAAATTATGGAAATAATTAGGTAGTGAAAAATGCCAAACCAAAAGTACTTAAAATTTATAAACATCAAATTTATAGACAATAATTTGCAACGAAGTGTAACTGATGTTTTTATAGCTATATGATTTTATTTCTCTGAAAACTAAAACAGACTTAATTTGTTCAGGTACTTCAGCTGTCTCTTTTCAAGTCGCTACTACTCCTGCATAATTGGGTATTTCTCTATGCACTAATTAGCAAAAGAGCTCACTGCTGTCGTCAGCCCAGCAGAGTTGCAGGCTCAGCTTCCGTGTGAGTGGAAGATGTTGGGCTGTGTTGCTTCACCAGGGCAGCCTTGGCATTGCTGTCACAAACTCCAGCATTTGATCTTAACAAAAACCAAGGGTGTCTCTGGGTGCATGGCAACATCCTCTTGTACTTCGGGATAGAGCTACTTCATTAAAAAATAAAATAATTTTTTAAAATCTACAACTTTATTTTTCTCCATTTTGTTTGCAGTTAATGAGATGTAGGTACTAGGCATTCCTGGTGGGTCAAACACCTAGGGTTTTACTTTGTCAGTTATTCCAGAGCTTGAGATTAGTTCGCCCATAGAGGTAAAATGCCACTAATGAACTATTTTATTTGAGATTTTATTTGACCTCTTTGCTAATTAGTGCATATGAAAATTTCAGTTTACCCAGGGGCAGCAGTAACCCAACTAACAGTTGCTAAATTACCAGAAAATGTTTTTATATTTTTATTCCACTGCTTCATTTTTAGTAAATTGTGGTTTAGTATATTTTTTTACTGTGTTTTCATTCTTCCCTCTTTATTTCAGAATTAATTGCTTGCTATATTAATTCCATCAATAGTTCATAAACGAAGTTATTCCAAACAGTGTGTCAGATACTCTCATCATAACAGACCTTGAAGGTGGTCACTGAGAACAGGATGATTTTCTTTTATTTCTGTTTCCTGCTCCCCCTGAAAATATGTTCTGTAGAAGTTTGACAGTAATTTCCCAGATAGAGAAGCAATTTTTTCTATAAAAATTACATAATTGAGAGGCGATACAGACAGGGTCTTAGAAATATATGCAGTTTAAATACCTAGTTAAGAACCTAAATATATTGTACTATAAGGACTTTCTCATTTGTGTTACAACTTTGCTCCAGAAAACTCCAGAGACTCCTACAGCACATTGCAGAATAAATAAAAGAAGGCTGCTGCAGAACAGCTACAGACAGGATGCTCCATCCTTTCTGACTGGCATTGGTGTAAAATATAAATAATATTATTGGAAATTTTAAAATATTGTACTATAGCCTACTGTCTCGGTACTTGCAGTAGTTATTTCAGCAGAAATGTTACATTCAGAAGGTTTCATGAAGTAAGGTGAAGAATGGAAAATAATGTGATAGCAACGACTATTGCAGAAGATTATTAAAGGGTGATGATGAAATTCTGCAATGACAGACAAGTGACTATAGTGCTGATGCAATACTTTTGCTCAAGGCCCATGAGTAATGTCAGTAATAGCCAATCCTCCTCTCAGGACAGAGAAATGCAGTAAGTGTGATATGCAAAACTAATTTTCAGTTATTTGTTATGAAAGATGGAGAGACACCATTCTGACATTAAAATAATAATTCAACGTCATTAGCATTGCATGGCATAACACACACCTCAGAGATATATGGCTTTTTCAGATATTCTCACATGCATTCATTCATTTTTTGCGATTGCATAGAAATTCTTTGTTGCCGTTTCCTTCCTCAAACCATTAATATTGATGCTGTTCAATTATCTGAGTCATATTTCATTTTAACCTCACACACAAATGCTAAATATTTCACTATGAACTTCAATGTTGAGGGTTTTTGTCTGGGTTTTGGATTATGTTTTTTTTTAAATCACATGTACGAAACTAATTTCTCAGACTATACCTCTACATTCCCAAATCAGGGACATATTGCTTCATCTCATTTCTGTTGCTTGACAATGACAAACATTTTTTCCACAATGACAAGATTAAATACTGTAATTTTTCAAAATGAGAATTTCAATGCCATTAGGAAATAATAAAGAAGAGTTAGAAAATGAGGGGATGCACTATTCAGTATTAACATCAGGAAACAGATTAACAACATTTTCTCGATTGTTATTCTAATTTTTTTCTTGATTAAATATTCTAATTAAAAACCTACTTACATCAGAAGAAAGGTAACAATTTCCAATTGATTTGTTTTTCTCTTCCTTTTGACACCCATTAGCTCAGATGGAACACCACTACTACTTTGCAGGAGGCACTTCAGAAGTTCTGTGAAGTCTTTATTTTGAGGTTCCCAACTAAATGTATTCTCTGGAGTTTTTAAATTAAACATGAATCTTAGGAGAAAAACACTGGCTCAGAGTATTGCAGAAATAAGTCTTACTGGTGACATTTCACTAACAGTTACCTTCTTTTGTTCCAGGCCATGTACAAATACAGAATACAATTGCTTCTGACCCGAACATCTTTCAGACAAGAAAATCTGGTTAAGGAGAATGACATGCCTAAAATAATGCATGAAGTCAGGCTGTGAGCTGAGCACACTGAGTCTTCAAGTGACTTCTTTAATCCCATTAATTGCTGAACTCCTTTCCTGGTAAGAAAATGAAATAAACCTTTTTCAGAAATCAGAAATCAGTTTATCATTTCCTCTGGTCTCTTTTTTTTTTTCCCCAGTGTGTCCTTTCCACATGTCTCACCACATTAGTGAAGAGAGAAATAGACATACATCAATTAGAGGTGTGAGGCACTCATAAACCTGTTTTGTTTTGTTTTGTTTTTTTCTCTTCAAGGTGCTTTCTTAGCAATTCCCAATTATATTACATGAGTGATTAAGCAATATGTTGAACTATAAGACCTTTCTGAAATAAATATATAAAGTCTGGCAAGCACAGACTGAAGAGATTAAAAATCCCCAACATATTCATTTCCTTTGAACTTTGGTGTGCAATTGGCATGGAAAATAAAACCATGAGAGCACTTATCAAAGTGCATTTCTTTGACTGATGTGTATTAATTTCACACAGCCTCTTAAATCAGTTGGGCTTTTTTATTTCAGTTTTTCCATTAATAGGTGCAGCTCTATATATGAGTCCTAGCAAAAAAATCAATTTATAGCACATTTTCGGTATAAGCAATATCCATTACAGCAAAAAGGGAAGTGAAAAAATGCACAAGCATATTCCTTTTCTTTATAAGTACAAAATTCTGTCCTGTTGTTAATCAGAAGTTGTTTACCCATCAATGAACAACAGTAGTAAAAAAAAAAGCAGGCAGAAATTGGTAAGTTTTATATAGTGTCATCACACTAGTTATCTCAGATATGTGCCCTGAGACCTTGGGATGATTCCCTTGTAAATTGTTCATAAATGTGCCCTGGAAAACCTCTGTAAGCTTTCCTTTGTGTCATACTGACTCCTGAAAAGGCACTGGCAGATTTGAGAACACTCTTTTATTCTCCTCAACTTCTTAATCTTTTCCTCTGGTGTCTGCAATTGATGGCAAGAGAATTCACAGAGATTGTGGTTCTCTCAGAAATGAGATAGGTAACAGTCATCAGAGATTGTTAAATATACTAATATTTGTTAGCTAACAATCCTGTGTTCTGAATCATTGCATAATCTGAATCAATGGCATAAACAAATTGGAATAGGAATAGATTAGGAAAATAAAGAAATTTTCCTAACATTGGAAAAAAATCTTGAGAGGGAAACACATACTGTTCCTGCTATCATAAGTGTATGGAAAAAATGATATAGGTCTGTTATACATGAAAATGGAATTCTGGGGAAGAAAAATAAAGATAAATCTGCAAATGCAATCCCTTTGTCAAATGTGATGAACTTTTATTTCTCTTTCACTTTCCATTAGATACAGTCAAGTTTAATATGATAACTAGCAACACCAGGCCTAATTGTAACTGTGATGATTACCTTACATTTTATCCTCTAGCATATGCTACTTTTTGCTTCATACCACAATTGTGGCTTATCATGCATTGTGTCATCTGGAAAGTGGTTGCAGGCACTTACTCTAATGAAATGATTTAATTTTTAAGCAGTGATTCCATTATGTCAACCTTCTGTAATATGAGATAACTAGCTTTATGCAGGTCCACTTTCTGCAGGGAGAAAGCAAAAGCTTTATTACTGGGTGACAATTATATGCTGACTTTAACAAAATATTTCCACAGATGAATGTCAGTAAAATATTTTCTCTGACATAGATAAGAAGTAAAAAGAAAGAAATGGAGCTACAAGTCTGAGTGAATGCAGAATAATAACAGGAGAATTCTTATTCCTTACCCAAGAATATAGGTTTCTTTGTGGCAGACTTCCAGAAAAAATGGTATCTCTGTATTTAGGTAAACCAAGAAATTTCAAGTTTCAGGAAATTTTTGGTGTGGCATTGGGAAGCTTAAAATCTCATATATGTGCTAATATATACATTCTAACAGAAGAGGTTCTACATCATCTTTTTAATACATATTAGCTATTTATCTGTATATACCCCTGCCGGCCTCAGAGGTGGCACAGATACTGACACTGGAAATTCTCCATTGCTAATATGAAACACCTCTATCGAATTCCAGACAAAATTTACCATGAAAATTACTGAAAAGAAGTCAAATTTTGGTTCAGGTTCTGTCATTTCTTCTACTGATGAAACTCCTACATCGAATGAATTATATACAATGCATAGTAATTCTGTTTTACAATGAGCAAGACTAACAAGAATGTTGTATTTCTATGTATTGGAATGCCATGTGCCTTTCTTGACAAGTCAAATCAAGGCATGGTCTGTCACTTGTAAATTGTTAACAAACCATAGCTATGCCCTCTTTACACCAAGATTCATCTCTATCCACAGGTATGACAAGGACATAATCAGGAGCAGTCAGCATGGATTTACTATTGGTAAATAAATCATGCTTGAAAAACCTGAATGCCTTCTACAATGTAAGAATTACCTGGATGGATGAGGGGAGAATGATACTGTCTACCTTGACTTCAGCAAGGCTTTCAACACTATTTCTCACAAAATCCTGATAGGCAAACTCAGGAAGTGTGGATTGGATGAGTGGACAGTGAGGTGGGTTGAGAACTGCCTGAACAGCAGATCCCAGAGGGTTGTAATCAGTGGCACAGGGTCTGGTTGGAGGCCTGTCACTAGTGGTGGCCCCCAAGGCACAATACTGGGCTTAGGATTGTTTATCTTGTTCATCAATGATTTGATGAAGAGGCAGATAGCTCCTCAGCAATTTCACTGACAACACAAAGCTGGAAGGAGTGGCTGATAGCCCAGAGTGCTGTGCAGCCCTTCAGAGAGCTGGAAAGATGGGCAGAGAAGAATTGTACAATCATAGAATGCTTAAGGTCTTTAAAGATCATCTAGTTCCAAGCTTCCTGCTGTGAAGAGTGACACGTTCCACTAGACCAGGTTGCCCAGATCTCCATCCAACCTGGCTTTAAACAGTTTCAGGAGTGGAGTATCCACAGCTTCTTTGGACAACCTTTTCTAGTGAGTCATCCTGCTCACAGTATTTTTCTGTAATGTCTAATCTAAAATTCCTCTCTGAGTTTGAAGGTTTTCCATCTGCAGTTCAACACAGGCAAATGCAGGGTGCTGCACCTGGGAAGGACAAACCTCATGTTGCCCCATAGCCTGAGGGCAGAACTGCTGGAAAGCACCTCTTTGAAGAAGGACCTGGTGGACACAAGGTGTCCATGAGCCAGCAGTGTGACCCTGTGGCAAACAAGGCCAGTGGTGACCTGGGGTGCATTAGGAAAAGCATTCCAGAAGGTCGAGGGAGGTGATCCTACCCTCTACTCAGCCCTGGTGAGACCACATCTTGAGTTCTGTGTCCCATTCTGGGTTCCTGAGGACAAGAGAGACCTGGAGCTCCTGTTGAGAGGGAAACAGAGATGATGATTAAGGAACTGGAGCATCTCTCTTCCAAGGAAAGGCTGAGAGAGCTAGGCTCACTCAGTCTCAAGGAGTCACGACTGAGAGGTGATCATCAATGTCTGTCAGTATCTGAAGGGAGGGTGCCAAGAGGATGGATCCAGGCTCTGCTCAGTGGTGCCAAGAAATAGGACAAGAGGCAAGGGGCAGAAACTGATGCACAGGAAGTTCCACATGAACATGAGGAAGAGCTTTATTGTGCAGATGACTGAGCACATTGGAATACATCCTTCAGAGAGGTTGTGGAGTCTCCCCCACTGGAGATGTTCAGGAGCCATCTGGATGCAATCCTGTGCCATTTGCGCTAGGAAGACCCTGCTTCAGCAGGGAAGTTGGATGAAATGACCCACTGTGGTACCTTCCAACCTTACCCTGTCTGTGATTCTTTGATTACAAGACCTTAAGCAAAGCACTGGGAATGGTGGCTGCTCACTACAACTCTCTGCCTTGCCTTCTTGCTGAGAGAGTTACTGGTGACTTGACCATCAGGAGTGTCATGATAAGAGTGAACATGACACCGTGTTAAGAGAGGCATGTATTAATTAATTTCCTGTTAACAATTTACACCTGTATTGCTTATGAGCTCTCTTTTGTGCTAATTAGATAATTTGAACAGTGAGTATTAGCTCTTGGGCTAACCTCAATAAATTTTTGCTGTGTTTTAATTAACTTTAAGGATTTTTAATTAGACTAGGAACATTATTTGACTTTCTGTATGAGATGTAATCCCAAAATAATCTAAGTACAAAGAAAAAATTAATATTTAAAAACAATATTAATAAATATTATTTTTAAAAAATCCTCACATCAATTAACACAGTAGAGTAAGCTTTTGGTTTTGTGTTTTACAGAGGTGTGGCCATAAAACATAAAAGGGGAATGCTGTTTCATGCATAGTTACTTTCATTGAGAATCAAAGTTTAACTTATTACTATTACTTAGTCAAAATATCTATTTCAAATCAGTTGGTTGCACCTCATGCTCATGACAGACTTAGAACTTATTATAAATTGTGATTTTATGTAGCTGAGAAGGAAAGACATTTTGTCTATATCACACATGCAGGGCAAGGCAGAACCAACTAATAAACTTAGAATTGCCTATTTTCTGGTCCATTGCATTAATCACAAGATCATCTTTCTATGTTCAATTGTGGATAATAAAGAAATGATATAATATGGATTTTTCAAGCTTCATTTCCAATGACTTGTCTGTAACCAGGGTGCACTTTTATTTTGTCTCTTAGGCAACATTCTTTATCTCAATTTGTTTTGAAGTTGATAGGTCTTTTGTATGCAGTGACTTTTTTTTTTTTAAACTGGTATAGATTATTCAGCATCTCAACAGCAATGATTAGACATATTCAGTTGTATTTCCTTTTTCTGTGGTTTGGTAAGTAGTCACAGTCAAAATATTTGCACCCTCCTTTATCAAGTCCAAAATCCACTTTGAACGGTGAATAATGGCATTAGGTCCAAAAACAAACTTGATGAACATTTTTTAAAATTAACTTATTAGATTAAATACTTGTAGAAAGTGGATTACCACTTTTGCTTGTAATGCTTTCAAGTATTCACATATGCATAATCATTAAGTTGTATGGATATAATGTCCTTCTGTGTAGGATTTGGCCCGGATTTTTGGCTCTGCAGGCTCGACAACTGCACTTCTGGACCTTTACTTTAAAAAATCAGCTACATGTAGTAGTTAAATCAATGTGTAGTAATACAAATACATACTGCCAAAGCCATCCAGTATGTAAGTACTGCCTGGGGTAAGATATTGTGGAAAGCTCCAAGTATGAACAGAATTGTTCCTTTCTCAAGTACCTCAAACATTTCATGCAGTCATCAGTGATCCCTCTCAGGCATCAGGAGAAGAAATTCAATTATTGTCAGCAATTGTCACAGCTGAAATTTTTCAGAGTCATTTTGTCAGATTTTGAAATTCCCTTTCACATCACAAATTAGAAAAAAATCATATTTTAAGAGTATAATATGAAAAATAAACCCCACTCTACATCAGAACTGCTTTCATAGTCTTACCTGTCTTATCAGCTCTAGAGTTCTGACATGATGTATCAGCCAAAATCTTCAGATTACTTGTGACATAATTCCACCAAGATTTTAAAACAGAAACCAAGAGCACATCAATACACAAGTCTGGAGAAATTGCTGGTTTGTGAAAGTTTGAAGATTATCTTTTTATAAAGCCATTCTGTATAGAATATACTAATTACTGTAAAAGTATATAGCTACAAAATGGTTACTACACAAAAAGAGAAAATGCCTGTTTCAATAAAAAATGTCTTAAATTACAGATAAAAGTATTTATTTATAAATACAATGGTATTATCCTTTTGATCTTCTTTCAGCTGTCATGACTCAGACTATAGTGAACAATCTTTTAGTCTAATTTTAATAATGTTCATATATTCAGTAGTAAGAAACATTATGTCATATCCAAAACAACTTTCTTTTACGTGTTGTCTTTTTTTAAATACTCTACCACTGATCTCCAGAGCATTGCTTTCTCGAATGTTAAGGCTGTATGTACAAAAGAAATCATATAAGTAAGAAAAATTGCAATGTCTGACAGATCATTTTTAGCCCATCAATTTGCATTAATCCCAATTATTTTGTGGAAAATGTGCACAAATTTATCATCATAAATTGTTTCTGCAAACCCGTAATTCATCTTTCCTCCAGTTAAAAGTTATGTATCTATACCTGGAGAGGAATAACAGAATATCTCAGTTCATTTTTGGAAATTTAACAAGGAAATAAATATGAACTTGGTTTATCACTGACAAAGGACAATTTGAATAACTCTGCAAACACTTAAGAATCAATCTAATGAGTTTTGAGCAATGAATAATTTGAAGTTACATGCAAGTTATTGCCTTGGCTATGAGATGTCATTTGTGCTTATGAAGTAATCCATCTTGTTCCAAGACTATTTTGCCCCTGCTTCTCATAAAAAGACTTGCATCAATATTTATCTTCAGGCTTCAATTGTTTTGTTCATGGTTGAAAGTATAATATTAAAATTCTTCATATTGACAAGCCATCGTTAATTTATAAAAAACTTTCAATTAAACTTTTTTAATGATAAATTACAATTCATAGTTGTCTTATAAAGATTCAGTAGTGTGTGCTCAATATAAATTACAAAAATATAATTAAAACTGGTTTTAAATCATAAAATGGACAAATTTTCCCAGTTTTTAAATATAATCTTGTTGCACAGTTAATGGTAATAGCAAACAACCTTATTTTTCTGAATTAGCTTCAGACTGGAAAAGCTACATTTCAGGCAAAAGTATTTGGAGGGCAGAACCAGGTATAGTCAAAGGAAATGTTCCCAGTTAGAGTTATTTTGCATCATATTGTTATTAGAGTGTGGCTGAATACTTTACAGGTATTTTGAAAGGCGTGTCCTAAATCAAATTTCTTAGTTTCTGTTAAAATTCTGCTAGAATAAGAAAAAATTTTGTCACTTTCATTATGAGCAAGAAAAGCAAACCTTATGCTGAGAGTTCAAATTACTCTTTGAAATTTTAAATTGTTATATGAGTCGCTCAGCAAAGACTAACTTCGGTTTGACTTAGTCTTCCCAGACAGGGGAGAAAAACTTTCAGATGATGTTATAATTCCATATATGTTCATGGTTTCACATCTAAACTTGACTCTTAAAATCTTTCCCAAAGAGTTGGCAAATGCAAATTCATTTAGATTCTGCTGTATTACAACCATCCTCATTTTATGTCAGAATGAAACTATATTGTAAAAAGATGTATTTTGGAAATTAGTTTCTGACTTGAGATATGTGGTAATACAAAAGAGATCGTGTAAAGAGAAGACAGGAAAATTAATTTGTGCTCCTGAGATTTCATGCAGTTGTGCATCTTTTTATCTGTGATGGACTAGGTGAGAATGCTGTTCTATACTCTTTGATTGGGAAAGTGTTTGCAGGAGTAAAAACTCCCTCCAACAGGAACAGATAATGGCCTTAGTGTACTACTGAGGGTTAAAGGTGGTTTGAAATACAAGACAATTTCAAAGAACAACAAAAACAAAGAAAAATTAGGAATCAGAAATGCAAAAATCCTGCTGGATCTCTTTGGTAGCACTTGCTCTATAATTATCCATTTTATGTTCATTTTTTTTATTATTATTGCTGCATTTTCTTCTAATGAAGGTGTATTTTTATTTCTACATTCATTAAATAATTTTAATATATTTAATTTATGTTATAATTTCTTATTTACTAAATTTTGTAGCTTTTCTTAGTGGAAGAGCAGAAGAAAAAATGGAAACATTTCCAGAAGGAGCTTTTCAGCTTTCTAATATTGAGTTTGCTGAAAACATTGAGAATAGAATCTCCATAATAAAAAATAACAGTTTTTACTTATGCCAGTGAACACATTGATAAAAATCAGTGAAATATCAGAATAGTCTTGAAGTCCTGCCAAGCATTACTGAGATCAGCAAAAGTAGTAAAAGCTCTGTGGCAGGTTTTAATTTCTTCTCCTCTGTGTTTGCTCTTCTCATTTCATTATAGTTTACATGAATTCTTAATTTTTAATGTCAACAGTACACTTAAGTTTTTAATACTTCATAAATTAAATAATTGTCTAAAGAAAAAGTGAAAATATCACTGTAATAGAAGTCGGGTTTTTAAAGACTAATCATTGTGAAAATTTTTACTTTCCTGACGTATGTTATATTTCTTTAATCTATCAAAAAACGACATGTAGCCGACCTTCTTATAGAGCAGAAATAATGTTTTTTCAGGGGCTGGAAATGGTATTGCTTCTAATGAGGATTAGCACGGATGAGTGAATAGTATCAGAGATTCATAGCTACTGCTGTCACCATCTCTCATGAAACACGAGTCATGTTTCAGCTGTCAAGTCGTACGGTTCCTAAACTTCCTTCCATACTTTGGGGTACTTTTAGAGGTAGTATAATTAATCAAAAATCCCTAGCTCCAAGTAATTCTTTATGATATATTGGAATAGTCATGCAATTTCCCTAGGCAGCACAGCTAAACACTACAAACATACCAAGTGTGAAAAAATGTTATCTGAAATGTCAATTTGCACACACAGGTGTTTGACCTCATTTATATTCTTCTTCCATCTAACACAGATAAAGCACATCTGGCAGTTAATATTTTGTTTGAGAAAGTCTTGCTGAGCCTCATCCCAGCCAAGTGTGTCCAGTTTTCTCTTCCTGCACGAAGCATGAACTAACATTGTGCATCAAAACTTATCACATGTTTTTTCAGCTAGTGAGAGTTTATCCTTTTTCAGCTGCTGCTGTGTTTGAAATACAGATGGTTTACACAGCACAGTAGAGAGGGGTTTGAAAGCTATTGCCAGCACTGAAAGGAAATATCTTTTCCTTTTCAAACTAGAAACTAAAATGCTTAGTTCTTCCTTCTATGTTACCACAGAAACCACTTCAAATGGGCAAAGAGGTTCTAGAGAGATACATAATCCTGTTTCCACAGATCATGGGAGCAACACCATCCCTGTCCTATTCCAGCTGGCCTTCCAATCCATCCAGGAACTAAAACCATAATTCCCTGAGACTGAAACAAGCCTTTTGAGTCAAGAAAAATCTTTCAGCAGTGACTGCAGCAGAAACTACAACTCCAAGAGCAAACACAATTGTCTTCCATATCAAGTCCATCACATAATAATAGAGCCCAGGACAATGTTATCATGCTGATCTTTTACTTAAGATGTTAAAAGTGTTTCTGTGAATTACTGGCAGCTCTTTTAACCTCCATTTCCCCACTGCTGTTTCCCCTCTTTCCTTCCTCTGTTCTTTCCATGGATTACTAGTACCAATAAATATATTTAAATGTATATGCACAGAATATATGGCAACAAATTAAAGAAAGCTAAAATTTGATTTCTATAGCTTGTTGTAACTACAATCTGACTACAATTTTTCTGACCTTGTTTAACATTTGTATTTTATCTGTTCGCTTGACAGTGAACCAGAGAGTTGTTTTTTTTAACAAGAAAAGTAATCTGAATTGAAACAAAACACTTTTATCACTATAAAAGTTCTAAGCACACATATAGCTAAGGTGGGAATCAATTATATGCCTAACACTTCATACGCTATGGCATTCCCTATGTTGAAGAACAGAGGGATACACCTGTCACAAAGCAGGCTGACAAAAAGTGAAAATCATTAAAAGTTTGGATGAAAAATCAGAATAAACCCTCATTACTTGGTTTCAAATTCTATTGCAAACTTGGAATTCACTCCAGCTTTTCCTAAAGGTTAAAAGCAGAAATTTTCCCTTGTACTGTTCCAGATTTTTTTTCCATTTGCAGTTATCTTTGCTTCCTGTTCTCCTGATAGTGATATTTTTTTTCTAAGCCTCCCATGGATTTTTTCTGATTTTAAATTTTATGTTTTGAATGTTTTAAATTTTTTTCTCCATGATTGAGGAATGCACTATGAGTGCATTGAATGAGACAGTCAATGTGTTTTGGAACACAATGAAAAATTATTTATGCTAAATGAAAAAGTTTAAAGTGCATTGTCCCAGAAGATAAGAAATGCAGATATATTTCTAAAAGAAATTGCTGACTAATCTGCAATAAGTTTTTTCATAAGGTTTTCTTCCATTCAAAAAGAGAAGGAAAAAATAACCCTATTTTTTTTTTACTATTTCAAAATATGTATCTACCAACATTTTTATGAGATTCCAAAAGTCTTCACCCTACACAAATTTTATGCACAGTCATAGTGATTTAACCCCTGTAGGCAGCTCTGCACTGCACAGATGCTTTCTCGTTCCCGTGCAGTTGCATGGAGGAAAGAATTGGAAGAGCAAAATTGAGAAATATTGTGGGTTACAATTAACCCACAATTAAGTGGGTTAAGTAATTTAGTAGGAAAAGCAAAAGTTTTTGTTTAGCACTCAAGCAAAGCAAGAAATTAATTCTCTGATTCCCATCAAGAGGGAATTGGGGCCACATCACGTATCCTTTGGAAAGCAGAATATTACCAGGATATATACTGTGATTGAACAAAAGTTATTCTTCAAAAAGGACAAGAATAAAATGTACAGAATTGTGGCTGCTTCTATAAGAAAAGAAGAAAGAGAAGAGCATAGTTTAATGTTTTAATCTGAACAATTTCACTTGGAATATAAGACACTAGTAATTTTGTTTGCAATAAAGAGCAGAAGGGAATGCTGTTAATGTCAAAGTTGCTTAGATACATAGCCCTACTTAAATCAATATGAATTAAGCTTCTAAAAACATTTGTAATCTGGGCCTATGGTGCTTGTACATCAAAATAATCAGGAGAGATTTAGTATGCATGGTTTTTTTCCCTGAAGGTTGAGCAAGAGTTGTGGTCAGCTAGCATTAGAAATTACGCAAGATGAATGGATAAATAAGTTTCACAGATTTGAGCTTCTATTGCAGACTGAGGCATTTGGACAGAAGGACAACCCTTCTGTACTGATCAGTGATCCTCACCTATTCCAATGGCAACAGGCTTCCTGTGGGATTTATTGTTTTATAACATTGCCATCTGTGCTGGTGTCATGTTGTGGATGGGTCTGAAAGCATAGATAAGAATTATGGTGACACTAATTTTTATATGCAATATTGCCTGGATAATAGAATTTGGCCATGCTCTCACTCTTCCACAGCTTCAACATGCTCTAAAAATCAAGGAATACTCATCACACTAACATAAATTGACTTTATGGTACTGTCATGGACAATGAATTCTCTCAAAGGTAGGAGAGGCAAGATCTGACAAAGAAATGAATGTTTTTCTTAATTGTTGGCAGTTTGCAGTTGGGGATTGTTTTTTTCTTTTTTTTTTTTTTTTGTTTATTTTCCTTGTTATTTTGTCACCTATTTATTGAGTGATCCATACAGGACTGGGAGGGATAATGACAACAATAAAATATGGTGACTTTGACATCTTGTATTAACAGAAGGTGCATTCCGGAATCACTTTGCACAATTCCACATAGCTTAACTTTTTCTTTGATTAGTCTGTGCTGCCCAACATTGAGGACAAGGTTTCAACAGCTCATCATTAACCAATCATTACAAATTCCAGAAACAGCACAGGAAAATAAGGTAAATAGCACTTATTTTGTAACTGTATATATTTGCATGAAATTGATTTCACCTGTGATGGCATTTTATGAGAGACAGAGTGCTTCATTTTGATTCACATGAGGAATCAGTATGCTTTGTGATAATTCAAATTTTATACACAAAGAAAGATAGAAAAAACAGGAAGAAAAGGAACACTGAAAAGAACTTAGTAGAATTCTTATAGCAGAAAATAAAACTGTAAGAAGTTAAGAGAGTCAGAACTTAAAAGAAGATTCCTGGGTGGGGGGAAGCCAGATGGATGGTCTATAAAGGAATAGATTTTTAAACAGAACTTCAAAAAAGAAAAATTGAAAGTTATACATAAATCCTAGAGAAGCCAAGGATGGTGTCAGAGGTTGGGGAAAGAAAAAGTACCAGTGCAAGCATCACTGCAGAAAGTCACAGTCTGGGCAGCACTATAGACTCACCAGACAGTTCACTACAGCAGGAATGTGTAACAATTTTCTGAACTGTAAATATTGAATCTTCACTTTAGTGCTTCTTGTTTGTTACATTCACTCCATTCTCAGAGTGTACCTTGCTATTCAACAATATGACGGTGGAGAACTTGGAAAAGCAAAAATGTTCTAGGTTTCTTAACTACTCCAAATGACTGAAATCGTAGAGCCATAACTGCTGAAGGCAAAGAGATGAAGTTTTCTTTGCTTCTGCAAAGCCATCTGCCATACTCTGGTCTGCAGAACCATTCCAGGTGGTGCACAACCTGGTTAATCCAGTTTCTGTCCAGTTGGATATGCAAATGAGATGTTTATGCTAGGAGGGATTTTCAAGATTCTTTACAGATAGCAATTCAGCTGGCATGTTCTGCCTCACTGCTGTTGGAGCAGAGACTGAGGCCACCATAGCAGAGCCTCTGCCTTCCCAGCCAGTGCTGCTCAGTTGTGTTCATTGGCACTTTAACACAGATTCAGCTGTGGTCTGCATGAAGAACCTTCATTTTGTAACTAAAAAAAAAATAAAAATACTGATCTTATCTTCACCCAAGAGTTAGAAAAGCTGTAACAAGACTGTTTTACTGGTTTGAAAGTACCTCAAGTGTTCAACAGTCAAATTAAAAAAGTCCTCAAAACAATCTATGATGGATATTCAAACAATTAGATTGTTGATTGAACCATCAATGTGGGACAGAAGAAGGAAAAAGGGAAATCTTCCATTAAAAAGTAGCTAAACATGGCATGTGACTCTTTGTCTTAAAATTGAGCCTCTATGATCAATATTGCCTTCAGTGAAAAATATAGCTTGCTAATAGGGTGTGATCTGGGATAGCTCTATAACGAGTATTCTATGCCAGGCAGTCTAATACTATTATCATAAAACAAGAATAAATTTATGGAATGTCTGAATTTTTGTTATTTTATTACGGTGGCACAAAAATTGAGCTGTTCCTAGAATAATAAATGCAGAATGCCAAGCAACATGAAAAGTCCACAAAATACATGAAAAATAGGAAGGTAAATCAAAAGAAAAGCCAAAAAAAATTGGAAGGCAGAGAGGGACAAAAAAAATTTATTATTCTCCAAGAAATTAGTCTCAGCTTTGATGTTGCTGAATATTATTCAAATCAGTATTTTTTCTTTTATTGTATACCATGAAAATGCATGGAAGTAACATTCATTTTGAGTTTTAGTATGTAGAAACACAGAAGGAGAGAGAAAAAATATATTTTGAATAATAGTAGGCCCTTAAAACTCATTATGTTAATAGTGGTAACAATTCGTTAACAGAATAACTTTTCTGAAAAAAAGTCACCAAAATATTTTAGGACTTTTGGATTTAAGTCTTTGTAAGTTTTAGACTAATTTTGACTGCAGAACCATTTAGGCCTGGTGTCAAATACTTTTTGAGAAATAAGCAGCTGGGTTGAACCCACTTCTAGATCCTTTGCCCCATCTAAAACAACATATTCTTTCAGAAGGCTTGAAACTACTGGCTTATCTCTTAGAACATGGTCTACTGATAATATTCTTATGCATCGTATGGAGCCAACCTGTGTTTCATTTCAGATTTCCAGGGTTTGCTCCCAAGTTAATAGATTGAGTACAAAATTTACAACTATTGTTGTTCTCTTTTAAGTGATTTTTAAGACCACTGGAAACAGAATCTGGTGCTAGTATCAGATTAGTCTCCTTTCTGATATATAAAGGTAATATTGATTGGTAAGACTAACTGTAAATCCACCCAAATAAAATCTTCAGGAAACATATCAAATACAATAAACTTTAAGACCTTTCAAGGCCACATCTTCAGATGAAAGTTTGCCTAAAAGGACATCAGATTTTACTGTCACTTTTTACAGCAACTGTATTAAGTATCTCCAATTCCTCCCCATCATCCTTTTTTTCTTTTTTTGAGACTTCACACATAATAAACCCAAAGATATCTATTAGCATGCAGCGGGTAAAAGCAATTGCAAACAACCACTACAATTTTTCATTGTATTACTTTTTGCAAATGTGATTGTTATCTTCTAAACACAAATTGCTGAATAAATAATGGCAAACAATCTGAAGCATCAACATGCGCTGCTTCCCGTTATGGAAGCAAAACACAATCTTGAGCAAACTGTGTAACTTCTAACATTATTTCAGCATTGCTAAATGCCAAAAAAGTCTAAAGAAATTTGCAAGAAAAGCTATAGCCAAATAATTCTTTCAGTCAGATGCTGGACTTAAGTTTTTAGAGTAAATTTCTGAATTTTTTTTTTTGCTTAAATAGCGCCATTCTGAATTGAATCACAACATAAATGATGCTTTTCTTGAACTCTAAAACACAGTGGACATAACTCTCAAACACTACCAGCTGTCTCAAACAGACCTCAATTTAACACACTCAGGTAGGCAGAAATTAAGTGTCTAAATTAGTCAGTACTAGTATAGGTTTTTTCAATTTAAAAGACTAAAAATAACAACAAAATCTATTTTGTTACCTTACAGCAAATACCCATATAAAATATTTACAGAAATGAAAGTTAAAGACATTATAAAACAACTATAAAATAGACAATTATAAAATAAAACAACCATAAAATAGAAATCTGAACAGATATATTTAAAAAAAATACATGAAGTAAATGGGCACAATTGCCACAATTTGCCATTAAATAAAACCACTTTGTGCACATTTTCAGTATCTGCTTCTTGTGGTGTGCTTTCCTGTCTTTTCTGTTTGGTTGGTTTTTTTCTCTTTCTTTATATGCACATGCAAACATTCAGGTTCAGGCAATCCATAACATTTTCTCCATATCCTGAAAAATTTTAAAGCAATCATTGTAATCAACATAGTATGGATACAAGATGTAGTTTTCAGAATTTGAAGTCACAAAGTGAAACCTCTACATATTCATGAGAAAGATCTGCTAAGGCAATAACATTTCAAGAAGACATTTATTAGTTTCCTTAATGGCATTTTTCACCAACTAATTTTTATTTTTCCTTCTTGAATTGCTGCTGCCACCTTTCCCATATTACAGACCTATTTAGATACCCAGACAGGTGATGTGTGTTTTCAGATGTTCTTTTTAAGAAATCCAGTAGTCATGCCAGTAACACATGCTTGAAATACACCACTTGTCAATTTTTTCCTCTTCAGTTTATTGTAGATCAAGTAATTTGTTAGACAGAATGTGTCTCCTATCTGCCTTTTAATGAAGAGTGGCCTATTTCCTATAGAGCATGGAAGTACAGTGAATAGATGAGAATAAACGAGCACATTGTCATAGTTTCAATGTCTGCAATGCTTCCAGACATGAATGTTTCTTCATGTAGCCATGGAATTTCAGGGTATTCCTAAAATTTAAAAATTAATTGTTAGTACTAATGAAGATAGATGATAGATAGAGAGATAGTTAGATAGACAGATGGACAGAGAGATAGATAGACAGATGTAATTAATTTTGAACTTTTCAATGTGTTTCAATTACTTTTCAGAGGAATAAAAATTATTTTTTAAATTTATCTTGGCAAGCTAAATAAATAAGAAAAATTGTCTAAATATTTGTCAACCATAAGGAGGCATATTCATTTATTCTAGTCTTTGTGCAGCTGGAACAGTTAAATAGATTACATATATCACCATGACAAAGATCAGATATAGTAACCTGAAAAATAACATCAGCTTGCATTAATCAATCAGAAGGGGGATATTCCCACCTGTGCCTATGCTCTTTTGAAAAATTCAGTTCATAAAACTGGTAGTTCTGACTTAAATTTTCAATTAAGTATAAAAATAAAGCAAATGAAACACCAATCACTCACAAACAGAACAAGAAATCTCATCAATGGAGATTTCAAAAGTCTTGGCAAACATTAAAAAAAAAAAAAAAGCACTGTGTAATGCAAAGATGTATTCACTTGCATACGTTTGTGAATAGTTTCCAGAAACAATGCAGGCATCTACTTTTGAACTTTTTGCAGAAAGTAAAATGCTTTTTCTCAAATAAGTAAACACTTAGTCTGAAATCTATTCAGTGAAATATAGTATAAATATAATATTTCTAGACTTTGTCAACTTTGAAACAAGAGGTTCTAATATAATTAATTACTAGACTGTTGTGTAAACACAAGTTTTAATTTTATTTATTTCTTTTTCATGGCATAGCAAATCAATGTTTGTTCTACGAGCTGTTAGATTTTGAGGACAGGATTATAACTCATGATAAACAAATTATACTGCCTAGAGAATAAAAATAGCTGCATTTTTTTCACTGGAATAAAACAACATTTGAAAGATCTTCTATGAAAGGAAAAGAGATTTTTGAGGCAAGACCACATAACAGTACACTTTTGTATGTATAATTGTCATAATTAATAAAAAATATTGTCGGGTTTAGAAGTTTAACCTTTTCCATTAAAACTTTCTCACATTTTCTTTTGCATACCTTAATCTTAGAACCGATCCAGCCAAAGGATCCATTTTGGAACAGTGTAAGAAGCTGTCTGATATTCAGTTTCAAGTAGGCTGCCAGCAATAAATTGACACAGTAACTCTAACCCTTGACAGCTAAACGTAGAAAAGTAATGCTTATGAAATATTTAAGGTCATCACACAATTGTGAGACTACACAGTCACATCTCCAAAGCATACAACATTCAAACTGAAAAACAGCATCGCTATCTTCAATTCTAATCATATTGTACTGGGGCCAAACACATTTTTCTTATTTCTTCAGAGGGTGAAATTACTCATCCATCTTTGCCAGTTTCTACAGCTAGCAATGTTTAGCCTAATTCAGTACATATAAGAGCCTACTAGACAACAGAAGGGAAATATCCTGCACTTTAGCATCCTTTTCCATCCCCCCACCCATTTCTTTGCATTCTCTGCTCAGCCCTAGCTCACCACAATGCAAGTCCCCCAGCCACTATTTTCTTCAACCAGTGGTCAAACATCCACTGTTTTTCCCAACTTCACATCCAGTCTCATCATTCCACAGGCCCAGTGTATTTTTTCCAAAGTTTATGACTGGCCTTGCAGGCACTTGGAGCCCACCACTCTGCTCCAGCTCTGTGACTCGTTGCCCTGGGGCTTGCTGCTGGTTGTTAACACCAGACTGTCTGTCTGGTGAGATCACGAGTGCTCCTGCTGGGACACTCATTGGAACATGCTGCCACGGAGGAGCACTGAGCAGCTTCGCATGCCCATCTGTCCCACGCTGTGCAAAGCCACAGCCACACTGGCAGAGCAATTTCATGATACACATGGTTCCAAAGCACTGCTAAACAGTTTGAATATCATTAGCAGTTTCAAGAAAAGTAATCAGTGATTTGAAGTAAACATACTTAATGGCCCTATGCTGTTTCCCACTGCAATCAATGTCAATGCTTGCGAAACAAAGGTCTATTAAAATCATTGAAAAATATCTTTCTTTCTGAGCAAACCCTGCTTTTCTTTGGGAACAGCTGGCATTTTTTTTGAGTTTTGTGTTTTCCTGGCTTCATTAATTTTTTTCTTTTTGATTAAAGATATTTTTTTAGGAAATAAGAAAGGGAAACTGGTTTAAAAATAATTAGTTTGAAAAAAACTTCCACAAAAAGATCATTAAAATAATTATGTAGGTCTTCTAAGATTTTAATACTGGCTGAAATAGAAAATATACAAAAGCTTTTTGTACACAAGGAGTCATGCTAACAGTTGCTATGATGACATTGTCTTGCTCTTCTGGCCTATCCTTTTCTTTATCATGACATTATAATTCTTCAGACACTATAAATATGTTTCCTCCTTTAAAAAAGCAAAAGCAAAACCAAAATCAGAACAAAATAAAACCACACAAATACCCCCACAAACCACCTCACGCAAAACAAAACTGAGACAAAAAAGCTGTCATAAATTAGGCATGAAGTCCATTAGCCCAGGACTTTGCCTCCAAAAGTGGATGCCTAGGGTGAAGAATAGGGTAATATTTTGAGTACTCTCATCCTTCACCTGTTTCTAAACTCAGCTTGATTTGTAGCTATCTAGCATGCTCAGGGCATGCCTTCTGCAGCAGTTACCCAGCCTCCTCTTGAAGTTAATGCAAAGTTCCCATCCACAACAAACTGATGAGGAATTTCACAAATGTGATCTGTTGCAGGAGAAACAGCTGCATTACTTCTTCCTGTTACCTGAACTTGATTTCTCAAGATCTTTTTTGCACAGAAAAGAATATTAATTTTTCCCTAACTTTCCTCTCTAACCTAGCTTTGTGTTCCTTTTCTCTTTTAGGGTATTTCCTGCTCATCAATTTCAGAGAGTTGTTCTTTGCACAAAGGTTGTTCCAAGGCCTCTTTTCATCCTTGTGCTTCTCTGAACTACTTTCCATTCCACTTTGAGAATTGAATTCCATTCCACTACTTCCATTTTGAGACGAGGGGTAGAAACAGTAGAGAATTGACTAAATCCTTCTCTTCCTTTTTTTCTTCTAAAAACTCTTGGTTTTGCTCCCCTGTAACTACTGAGTTTTTGTTTGTTTGTAAATGAAATTATATCAGCATCCTGAGAGCTTTAGCTAAAGTGGTAAAGGTCTGCTGTGCACTCATGGACAGACAACATTTCTTAATATTTTTTGCTGTTTGTTTTTAAATCAGTGTTTCTTAAATACACAGCCCCTGCATTTCCTAAGCTTTTTCATCTCTTCTTGTTCTTCTGTCATCTTTACTGCTCTTGCGTTTCCTTGCCTTTTCTTCAAGTGAGCTGAAAGAACATCAGCCAAGTACCATCTGGCAATAAAATGAACACAATTAAACTATTTACTCTGCTCTTACCAAAATACTACAGAGATACAGATTCAAGCTTTTACCTCTTATAATCCTCCGTAAGATAAGTATCTACTGATTTTCAATACAGTTGGCAAAAGTACTAATGGCATTTTGGATGAACTGGCCAGGGTTATTTGCAAGTGGTATAGCAAGAAACTGAATATACATCACCCACTTGTAAAAGCAAGTTAAGAGTTCATGATGGCAGCCAGAGGCAGCAATAAAAGCATGAAATCCCATGGCTAAGGAGAGCTATTTCTATTTTGATGCACAAAAAGGAATTATTCATTTGACAATTTTGTATGCTCCCATGGGCTGCAAAATCCTGCGAGTGCCTCCATGACTGTGGGAGAGATGTGAATGCACATTGGCAAATATGCTGAACAAGGAATACATTTCAAGTGTGACTGTACACCATTCAATGTGCTGAAGAGAGCTTCATCTGTGAGTGAGTCTGAATGAGTGGTCAAAATCCCCATCCCCTCAACAGAACTGCACCAAGACCAACAGAATAATTCAAATTCTGTTTCTTAGATATCTTGTTGCAAAGCGACTTCTATCTTTGGATGTTGTTTTTGTACATTTTATGCAAAACACATCCCAGTTCTGTCAGTACTCAGCTAGCTACTAGTTGACCTCAAGCCTTCCAAACTTCTGGCATAAACACATGCTTTCATGCAAATACAGGCTATAACTGTCAGTAAAACAGAGCCATATAAGAAAAAACCCCAGAAGATTTCAGGACTGGTTTCTATTCCTGCCTAGGAGTAAAAAAAAAATTAGAAACTCTGGCTAAAACCACTAGTGTCAAAAAGTACATGAAAACCATAACACAGGGATACTTTAAAAAAGGTTGTACTTATGGCAACATTTACAATAAAAAAGAAAGCCAAGTGATACTAGTTTTACCCAGTCACTTGTATGTGAACTGCTGTTCTGATTTTTGCAATCATAAACTTAGTTTTCATTGCAGTAACTTGTATGGGTCTATGTTTTAGATTGGTGACCAAAATAGAGTTGATAATGCAAGGATATCTCAGCTGTTGCTGAGCAGTGCTGAACGAGTCAAGGAATTTTCTGCTTCTCCTGCCACTCTGCCAGGGAGGAGGCTGGGGGTGCACAAGAAATTGGGAAGGGATGTGGTCAGAACTGTTGACCCTGACCAACCAAAGGGCTATCCCACACCATATAACATTTTTGTTCAGCAATAAGAGCTGTGGGAAGGAAGAAGTGGGATGATCAGAGTTAAGGTGTACGTATTCTCAAGCAATGATTATATCTGATGGAGCCTGGCTTTTCTGGGCTGCTCGTGGCTGAACACCTGCATGTCCATGGGAAGCAGTGAATTAATTGGATGTGCAGCTTTTCCTTTCTGTATTAGAATGTCTTTATCTCAACTCATGAGTTTTCTGGCTTTTACTCTTCTGATTCTCTCCCCTATGCCAATGCAGAGAAGAGAAGAAGAAGCTGTGTGGGGCACAGCTGCCTACTGAGGTTAAACCAAGACAGAAATATAATAATCTTTTATTGACTTACATTATCTCACATGTTAATATAATGAAAATATATAAAGTAGGTAAAGTACTCAATTTTAAGAATCCATGTAAAATTATAAATACTTTATAATGTGCATAAGTAGATAAACAAAATTAATAAATTCTGAAAGTATAAAACTTTAAATTAAAATTAAACTAAAATCTTGCTTTTAAATCCAATTTCCGGGGGATAGAAAACTTTCCAAAACATTTGAATATTTTAATATACTGATAGCTCATCAAAATTTCCAGATTACTAAAATTTTGTTTTTGTTAAAAAACAATAATAAAAATATTAATTCCAAATGTTTTTAGAGTAATATACGTTATCATACTCATCACACTGAGGATTTCTGGGCACAGAATTTAGTTGAAATAGATCATAACAAACTCACTGTCAGCAATCCTTCAGAGCCTAAACTTATCCTTCAGAGCCTAAACTTATTTCCAGAAAGTGAGCGAGCACTATTTCAATCTTATATATGTGTGTGTATATATATATATATATATATATATGTATGTAGCATTTTCATAACACTGAATGACTATGTTCTGGATATGATTTCAAATATAAAAAATAGATTATTATTCTTTTTTCCCCAAATATCATACAAATGTGTATTTTATTGCAATATGAAAGCATCACAATATGGTGACAAGCCATTATAAAGACGAAACACAATTTAAAATTTCCCTTAGTGACTCAAACCTTTCTGCATTTTTGAGAATCATTATGCTGCAAAAAGGAAGCATCAACCCTCCAAAGTGTTAGAGCTGAACGACACTCCAGTCTCCTGGGCAGAGATGGTACACACCAGAAGTAGCAAATTAAGGCTGACATTGTTTATTAGCTTAGGAAAGTACAGCAAACTCCAACTGCCATCATGCTTTTCCTCTAATAATCCTTGCTGAAAAGTTATTCAGGGCAAGAATGAGAGGGAAGAAGACAGAATGTTGTACTGACCATGACTATATTTAGGTTCCCATGTCTCAGTTAATTCCTCTTGTTTTTTAATCATCTCTTCTGCCTTGAGAAAACAGATACTGTCCCTTCCCACTGAGGTTAATAGTATTTTTACATACATAGCACTTGGCCCCCAGAGATCATTACTCAATTAAGGTACAAAATAAAAGTGCTGTGATGGTGCTCATCAATCCCAGGGATGAGAGTAGGCCAATGTTTAAACTAACATAGTGATAACAATGGATTTTGTATTCATGTCAGTACAGCATATTTAAACCTCGGGGAAGAACTGTCATGGTCTGCTTGTCCAACTGTGAGAGCTGGCCTCCTCCAGCTATGTTTTGAATAACTGTCACAGGAGAGCAAAAGCTTCTTCTTCAGAGCCTCAGGCACCCAGACTGTTTAGTCTATCATGATAATAAAAACTCTGAGGAGGTATTTTTTTATGTGAAACACATTTTTAAAGTCATGCCTACATGATTTTGCATAAATATAGTTCAATTTTTATCTTTGTGTCAGCAAAACGTGTTGCTGAATCACATATTTCAAACAAAACTTCAGCTATCTGAAGGGAAAACAAAAATCTCAAAGATATGACCTACATAAAGGTAATCATGTTTTATGTTTGACATTAAAAAAGTGAATACTTCATGCCTGGAAATGTACAAGGCCAGGCTTGATTCAGCTTCGAGCAGCCTGGTCTAGTGAAAGATGTCCCTGGCCATGGCAGGTGGGTTTGGACTACATGGTTTCTAAGGTCCCTTTCAATCCAAACTGTTCTAGGATCCTATAATTATACATATTAACTATATATATAATTTAAGTTACTAAACCTAAGTTAATTTAAATATGGCTTACCAATTTTTAAATAGTCTTTTTATATCAAGTAATTTCTAAAACATTTCTCCTCAGTAACAGAAAAAATGTTGACAATATTCCACTATCTAACAAGATTAGGGTTCAATATTCCTTTCAAGGCCAGCATTTTGATCTATGGGGTAAATTAAAATATACATGTATTTCATTATAAAAAATGAGATTAACTCCCCTACACACAAAGGCCTGAGATTTGATTCTTTCTAGAAATGCACTAAGACCTTATACTGTGAAATGCAGAAACAAGATCTGAACTTCTTGCTTTGCCTCTTAGTCTTTTGGTTTGCAACCAGCAATTGCTTTTTAATACATGAAGCCAGTGGCTCATCCTTCTGGCCTTCTCATGTTACTGTTCTTTAGACAACAATCAAGCAGAGATAGAAGGACAACTGGAAAGGTTCAGCTTAAACACTCAGCATTCATTCCAGGGCAGAACACAAATTTGGTGGCTTTTGAAAAATTGAGAATTGAAATAAACAAATGCCAACTACGAAAATCAGAGCATATTACTGTACAGCAAATCAATCCTTTTCTGCTTCTCAGAAGGCATTTGCATCCCTTTCCTCTTGATAATCATTACCATACCTTTTGGTGAAAGCAATAATATTTTGAACAAAACATTCAACATTTAAATAAAAAAAATTACTAAGGGTGTAACCTTCAGTGTTCTGGCTTCTCTAGACAGCCATCAAGACCTTTGCATAAGCATAATTTTTGAAGAAGGAATGAAACATAGCTGTTCAAAAATTTCTAGAAATGGCCAAGGCAAGATGGGAAGGGCTGTATCTGCCCAAGCAGTTGCAACCTGATAATATGTAGGATTTTGCTACATAAGCAGGTAAAGTATGAAAGTATATCAGGTGTAAATTACATGGGTCAGAAGGTAGAATAAACACACGAACAAGAAATAGAGCTAAAAAGTAAACAAAATCTGGTTAAAAATGTCATGAAGCAATAAGGTACCAAACAAAAAAATACTGTCAAACACTAGTGGACCACACAAAATCTGTTGCTTTTTGCAAATCTGAATTGTTTCTGTTCTTAATCAATAAACCACTGAGCTAGAAGGATGTTTATAAAAATCAAAGTGGCCAATTCTGGGACAGAAAATAACTCAATAGCTAAGAAAAGTCAGAAATGAGAGATAAAAACATTTAAGCCAGAAAAAGCAGCAAACTTGATGCACTCTTTAATATCTACAGATCTTTTGTTGTAGAAAGAAATTTTGAACTTATTACTTACATCTGAAGTGTAGCAAAAGACAGAAAAGTCAGTAATTTTTTTAACTCAGTACAAAGATATGATTCAGATAATTAATATAATAGAAATAAAGCAAACTGGAGTTTTAGAGTAACGAGGCTTCCGTTAGTCCAAACCTAGACTCTGCAGGCTATTTAACTCTTATTTAAGTAGTTCTTTATCTGGATGATCTGAAAGTACAAAATATGAAAGAGTGAAGGTAAAATGTACAGCTCTTTCAGAGCACTTTCAGCACTTCCAGGTCATTCTGGAAACAGACTGAAACACTTGTTGATGCTATGAAACTGATACATCAGAAGGGTGTGCTGCCATTGATGGCTTGGGGAGTTGGGCACTCTGTTGCACTGGTATGGTACCAAGGTACAGAGTTTCCCTTCCTGATGGACAGAATACATCATTGTATTCAATACAGCAATGCTGCCATTACGTAACTTCAAACTGGCTTATGTGTAACTGGCTTAGAGGCTCTACAAAGCACATTGAAGCTTTGTGTTGGAAATTTTCCATCTGCAGAATAATATATTTTTTCAACTGTTTGTATTTGCACATACCCCTTAGAGTGCTATGAGTCAGATTTTCATCAAGAGCAAAATTTACTTTCCTCCACTTTGTGAAGACTCCCAGTGGTATATCTAGTTGTTAAGATTGCCACTGTGAACATGAGACCATGATTGGCCTCCCAATTGTAATTTCAAAATCAAGAACTTCCATCTCCTGCTTCCTTTCTTCCCTGACCTCCTAAAAAAATTTGTCCTTATTTGGAAAGATCGATTATCTATCTATCTATCTATCTATCTATCTATCTATCTATCTATCATCTATCTATCTATCCCACTACCATCATTATTTTCTATGTCAACATCTATCAACACCTATAATTATCCCTCTCCTAGTCTCATAGCATTAAAAACATACATTTTAGCATCTTCTTAATTCACAGTTTGTACATTTCTCAGAAACTAATCATAAATGTTGCTTTATTATTTGAAAGTAGTCTGAATTTAAGAGATATAAATGGTCCATTGGATTCAAGTGAATAGTCTTTTTTAATGAAAAAGAAGCAGTGAGATATGTGGTCCAGAGACAGCTAATATCCACTTACAGGAGTGAGACACCAATAAATAGAATTTTATCCTTTATTACAGGTTTCTACCTATTGTTACTAAAAATGCATTCTTTTGTTATGAAGTCTGGAACTGTAAATAAAGGCAGAAATAAAAATAGTCTAGCAACTGATAAAATAAAGTCAGCTTATTGACAAAAGGAGAGCAGTGGGGTTATATGAACTTTAGTAAGCTTTAATAGACTTCTTAATAGGTTTCACAAGGTTGCAATATTCACTGAAACCCAAGAAAAATGAATTAAATTCCTTTTATATAGATATAATAAATATCATTCTGCCAAAAGGTACAAAAGAGTAAAAAAAAATTATTAGGAATTCATTTTGACCAGCATTCACTAAGAAAAAATACCCAAAGAAAAATCAATACAAAAGAATGTGATAAAAGAAATGTAATCATATCTTGTGGAACTATCTAAGAGTATGTCAAGCCATTAGTTCAGACAAATAAGCCTACCAAATAGCAAAAAATCTCCACCAAACCCCAATACAAAACCAACAACAGATAACAGCTGTTGCTTTACAAACATCTTGTCTGGAAGAATGATTTAAAGTCAAAAGAAGGTTCAACTGCCAAAGCATGAAAATATAGATAGATCAAATGCATCACTTCAGACAAGGTCAGGAAATCGTAATGCTTTTTTCCCCTCCTCTGTTTGTAATTTTACTCCCAAAGCAGTGACTTAGTATCTCATCTAACCACATTTTAATCATCTAAAAAAATAAATAAACAAATCAACCCTCTCAAATAAAAACCCAAAAAGGACCCCCAACAGACTAGAGAAAGCAGATAATTCTATCACATTTCTCAGAATTTTATGTTACTGTTACCAGAATAATCAAACAAACAAACAAATCTATAAGTGAAGAACAGAAGTTGTTTTTCTCTGGAATCAGTAATACTTAAGTTCATTCAAATTCAATTTAACTATACTCTTCAAGGTTTTGCTCAGTGTTTATGACAGTATTGAAATAGTCTTATAAGGGTACTACCCACACGTTCTTTAGACTGCATATCATGTTTCAACAAAGTACATGTTTAAACAGAGAAAACATTTATGAATTACTAGATAGACTGAGAAATTAATTAGTAGAACAGCAATGATAAGTGGGACTTTTTCCAGAACTCAATTCTGGAAAAAAAGTTTTTATTCTTTTTCTCCTAAAACTGCCTTTGGTGGCCCGAAAACTCTCTCATCTATCTCATCATTTTGAGGACATGATGGAAAGAAACAAAAAATAATAAGCTCAGAAAGCTGATTTATTGTAAGAAACTTTTAACTTTATTTGTTGCGCATAAAATGGTGGAAGATGCATTGTTTTATTACTTACATGATAGGATATTAATTACCTGAGATTCAGTCTCTAATAAAACATTCATCCCATGTTTTGCATGGGTGGGGAAACATGTACAACAGGCACAGCAAAAAGCTCTGTCTATGAACATTATCAGAAATTAGCGTAGTGCAGAAATTTTCTGCAAAAACATCATTGATCCAGAAAATTAGTGATCAGTGGAAGAGGTGAAATATTAAAAAACCAAAATTTCAAGCATTTTTCTGATAATGTTGAAAAAACGGAGGTATCTCAAGTATAGGCAAATTTTCTAAACAGATACATGCAGATCATTTGCAGCCAAGTTAAACAGGAATTATTTGAGTTTGCATAATCTAAATTAATTTTGCTTTTTTAATGTAATGACCATAGATGGTTTCATTTCAGTGTAATTATGTCAATAATTTAAGACCTAGGACAATGGAGATTGCAAGAAAATGTGCAGACATCTCTCTAGGTGGGTAGATTTCAGAAATGAACTTATAAAGTTCGTTTACTTATGTTTCTGGTGGTACCACTGTCAGTGCAAACAGACCAAGGAAGGATGAGTGTGCAGTCATTCACTTGCCAAGCAGAGCTTTGCCACTGCACAGAACCCACACAAACACTAGGGCTCTGCACCTTGACTTTACTTAGCCAAGAATAGCTTGCTCTTAATCTTTCTCATATATGTCCCCAAATAATGCTCCCAAAGAAATTAAAATGTACCATCAGAATCCATAAATGCTAACACTAAATTGGTTAAGTCAGGAGTAACAACTAAGGACCTCATGGTGAATAGCCATGTTTTTTACTACAGTGAATGGTACAGAGGCCATATGGTCCCTTTGGACATATTTGCAGCCAAAAACAGGTTGGTGCCCAAAAAGGAAAAAGTAACATGAAAGGTCACGTTGAATAGAAACACATTTGTGTCATAGAGTGTCAAAATCATAGCCCAGACCCAGAAAATGTCAAGTCAAATCAAGTCACAAAATGTCTCTGATGCAAGGTCCTGTTTGATTGTACTTCATAACGGACATTTTAGAAGATTTTTAAGTGGTTGTATATGAAGACTTGGTTAATACACTCTCGGCATGGGACACACAGCTATCTTGTTACCCCCACCTGCTTTTTATGTCCTATATCAACACCAGCCTACCAAGCTTATGGTAAAATCAACAACTAACAATTGTATAAAAAAGTTTTTATATTGTGACCAGGAATGCCTGTAATCCTTTCCCATCTCCTGGACTGCTTTAACTATGCTTCTGTGCTGGAAGACACCTATTTCATTTGAATCCCCTCAACTGAGCAGAAAATCCTGTTAAGTGTCTGCTGTAACTGAACTTTATGTACTGCATCCATCTCATCCAAATTCAATTATTTATAAACGGAGTGCCCACTGTAAGTTAGGCAAATAGTGGAAAAACAATGAAATTCCTCAGTTCAATTTTTCACAGCCTAATGCTCTTTATGGGAAGTTAGCCTTATGAAGGTGCTTGTCCTTCCCACAATTATCATCTAAAACAAAAGCTTTGCTAAAATATTTAACTTTTTTTGATGGTTACTGTTAGTGAAAATTAATTCTTATGCCTACTACTTATAGCAACTCTTCGCACACATATTTTTTCAGAGTGAAGAAGGGAAATTTTCAAGATGACATAGACGTTTGGAGCAACAACAGACATGTGGAAGGAATTCTATGAAAACAAGTATAATTAATATAGCAATTCAATTTTCCTAGCAAATCCCCCAAAATGAGGATTTTTGTTCAGCAGAAAGAAATCTAGCCAAGCATGCAATGAGAAATCTCTTAAATTAATTAATTTACCTGTTTAGGCGTGTTGTTTGTACCTAGAAAACAATGGCTTATTAAGAATTGTCATTTTTTACTGAACTTATTTCCAGTGTGAAATACTGAACACAAATAATTTGCAGTAGTCTTATTTTAAATGGTGGTAATAGGAAACTGGCCCTGAGACAGGCAGTGCTGGACAGTCTATGCTTCTTGTCAAGGTCACACTGAACTCACTGCCTCAGAGCAGTATTTTTCCCTACAGTTTTGTGATGAGTTACCAATGTGTTACCACACAAGTCAGGGCATAAAACGGAAGAACTGAAGTGACTACAGTTCTGGTGACACCCCCTACTAATTTCAGGGATACCTCTCTATTTCTTTTCTAAAAATTATCTGTCCATTCTTCTTAGACTTGTCTCTTACACATAAAATGAAATGACATTTCTAAATAAGTAATGGCTGTTGAGACTGGAGATTGGAAATTTCTGGCGTGGGGACATATAAAATAGTTGTTAAAATAGAGGCAACCCTAGCAACATATTTAAAGTTTAGAGTCCAGCTTGCCTTAGTGCTCTGTTTCCCATTAAAAGATGTAGCCTGCCTTTGTACAGGATATACATAAGGCTTTGTCAGTAATACTGGGCTGGTCATTTCAATGCTAAGCAGAGACAGAATATATTTCAGGGGAGTTACTTGCTGGGTGAACAGGTGTCCTAGGTTGCAATATTGATGTAGTTAAGTATTCTATTACCACCAGCTGTGGGCCATTAGCTGCTATCACCCACTCCGGATGACAGGCAATGGGCCATCCGTTAGCTATTATCACTTGCTAATGACCCACCCCCGCATGACAGGCAATGGGCCATCAGGGACCCACCGTGTGACTCATGGACTTATCTCATCCCATTGTGAGATGCTCTGCCGAGGAGGGAGGAGCCAGGTGTTCCCAACTGGATATAACCTGGCCTTGGAACTGCCTGAGCTAGCCCTGTCTACTGGGTTCCCAGAGGACCAGAGCTACTACTGGATCTTCAGCTGGAGACTAGACCTTCACAGGATCACCGCTTCAACTGGACTACTTCAGTTGGACTGCTACTACCACCCTAACAGGGTGTTAGGTTGTATCTGACTTTGTCAGTGCTTTTCCTTGTATTATTTCCCTTATTTTTAATTTCAATCTTGACTTGTGATCTCCCACTGGTTTGTTTTCAAACCAAGACAACAGGCCTAACCCATGCCCATCACTGCTAATAAGACTGTGTGGGATGAGGTCATGGGCTCGGCATACCTGATGTGCCATGAAAACCTTTTGTTCCCTGGTGCAATCAGCAGACGCAGCATCCATTCTCAGGCTGCAATAGCCCAGCAACAGCAGGATGTGCCCTCATGACCAAAATGTGCAATTAACTACCACTTCACAAGGTTTACAGCTCAGAAGCTCCTCTACCTGTGGCTTCTTTCAAATATCACAACCTGTTTTCCAAGTGATTTGAGCAACTGATTTGCTATGCCAACCTACACACTTTTTTTTTCTTTTAATATAAAGCATTTCAGCAAGATTAATCAGCTCTCACTCTATGAGTAGTTGCCATAAATAGGTTCAATTTTTTTAATGAATAAGCTGAGTAATTTTTTATTTTAAGAGTCTTCATTATCTCGGATCATTACCTGTTTTTATGTTCTACTTGAAGTGCACAATCATACCTATCCTCAAAGGTAAAATTGCTGGCTATTCCGTACTGTTTGCAAGCTGGTGCATTTTTCATGACACGACAGGGAAAAGGGCAAATCAGCCACTGAGGGGCAGAACTTGAAGTGGCTAAATTTATCTCACAGAAGGTGTAAAAACCGACTTTTTACATCATAAGCCATCCACAGCTCCCCATAGGATGCTCCCCCTATTCTACCTGCCAAATGTAGTCCCACACGTCCCTAAGCAAGTCAGTCTTTGTGTCTGCAGTCCTGTGCTATTCCTGGCCAGATTACTCATGTGCCCTAACAGAGGGCAAAGACAACTCTCGAACTCCTTGTGACTCATGCTGAACCAGGAAAGGAGTTTAACCATGATAAATTAAGCGTTTCTCAATTTTGAGCCCAAGACAGAAGCTGAAGATTCAGGATAGGTTCAACTCTGATTTTTGAGGAGGGGAGGAAGGCTATACTAACAAAGCGATTGAGAACAATTAACAGCAAAGAGAGAAATAAAAAATGTTAAGTCTTTACTTATTCTAATGCAACAAGATAAATGAGTAAACATTTTTCTCTGCCTGAGATGATAATTACATTTTCCAACAGAGTTTTTGAAACAATAGCATTTGTGTGCCTGGTAAAGAAACCCAATAACTAATTGTGAAAAATTAGTCATGAGCAAGAGTGAGATAAACATGTTTACATTCAATTTAGCATTTATAAATAGCAAACCATTTTAACTGCCACAGCATATTACAGATGGATGACAAACAAGTGATTCCCATAGCAGATGAAGTGAAAACCATTTGTCCTGTGTCTGGAGCCCAAAAGTAATATACTGTAAAGATAATTCCAGCAGGGGGAGATTGCTGCCACCAGCTCACAGCCCACCGACCCAAGAAAGCCACTGACTCAAAGAGAAAGACTGAGCATGCAGACTAATTAGCATTTGAGAGCTGTGCAGACAATGAGCATTAATTCCTTTGTTTGATAAAATGTATAAATAGTGAAAAGTTTTGAACAACATTGGGCTCCTCACTACTGAGAAGCCCAGGGCAAAGAAGGAACAGCAGGATGCTACTGGATCCATGGATGTTAACTATCTTCTGCCTGATCTCTCTCTTTTCTATTTCTTTCTGTTTCTCAAATGAATTTTTTAATAAATTCTGTATTATTTACTTTGGCATGTGGTCTCATTTGCACTTTAATTTGGATGGAAACATCTCTCACTAACCAGATCTTAACATGGGCTCATAACCACCTGCTGCTGTTAATATTAACCAACTTCTTTTTCTCTAATAAAATTAATTAAAATAGGAGATTTAAAAAAAAAAAAGATCTTAAAATTATTACTTTTAGACTAAATCTAAGAGTTTTCAAGATTTTTTTTCAGAGTCTTTGGAAAATAAAAGAACATTTTCAAGACCCACCACCCGCAAAAAAAAAAAAAAAAAAAAAAAAGAAAGAAAGAAAAAGAATAAGTAATATTAGTTTTGTTTTGGATTTTTTGCAACACATGATCTCTACATCAAAAAATGCCACTAGACTGGTGGCTGTAGTACTAGCTTGGCACAAACAGACTTGTTTCCAGATTCTGGCCTAGCATAAGCAGGGTGGAACTTCTATGAGCATTGTCACATCTCTTAAAAGTGCTCTGGTTTTCAGACTACAGATTGCTCTTGATATAGTTATCTAGCCCATTTTTATAAATCAACTTCTCACCTGTCTTTTAGGACGTGGTTTCTGGCATACTTTGTTTTACATTCTTTGCCAGATGAAAATCAGTTCTAGAGTATTAAAAAAACGTTTGTAGGAAATTAAAAAAGTGCCAAGTTTTAAACTATAGAATAAATTGTTACCTTAACTTTGTGAAAATTAAATTACATTCTAATTGTGGTCTCTTTCATATTTATGGCATTCTAACCAATTATTCAGTATTGGCATTTCCCAACCACAACTGCCAAGTTTCAAAACTAGTGAACTATAGGCATATATCAGCAGTGTTTAACCTCTCTGTTGTATTTTTTTCCAAACGTAGCTCCTTTTAGTCTCAAGGGAACATAACTATTATTTTTTTTCTTTAGTCATTCTCACTTTTCTCTCTTCACACCCGTTGGACCATTATTATTTTTTTCCTCCCTATAAGAAAATTTGATCAAAAAGCCACCCAAGGCATTCCAAATGAGAGCCTAATCAAGAGGCCTGTTTATAGGCCAGAGAGTGAGAAGAAGACAAATAATGCAACCAAACCAGCCTACTTTGAAAGACAGAAGGATCAACTACACCCCCAGTGAAGAAATGTGAGGTTACAAGCAAGAAATAAATTTACTGTCTTGATTCAGAGATCCGTGTTTCTTTCAGAAACACAATTTCAAAAGGCAGCTAGTTGTCTTAAGATGCTATGGATTCCCCGCCTCTCCAATTTCTTTTTCTTCTGTCTTTAGAGTGAAAGGAAATTTTAATCTTATCATTTAAAATACAGTACTCCTCTTTGGTTTTCCTCCTCTAAATATGAAATTAGTATAGATTTGAAAGAAAATAGCAATTTGGCATTGCAGCATGGTTTCGACCCTATTTGGGCTCCAAATTACTTAATAAAATGCTGATTTGAAGGGCAAGATGGTTTAGATCCTACTGTTCATTTTCAACTTACTGAAATGCTTTTGAATTTATGAACTTTATGTGTAGAGTCAACTTACTTTTTTTTATTTTCACACATCAACAAAGTCTTTTTTAGAGTATGGCAGCTGCTGTGGTTTTAGCATTGAGCAAATCTGATAAACATATTCAGTGATATTCACGTAATTACTAGCTATAGTAACCGCAAAGGAACACTTTTAAGTATTTATACAGCCTACTCAACCCAATCTGGATCAAGTTATTCACATTGGTCAGTAACATTAGCACAGATGCATGTTTCTCCGAGATTATAGTCAATACATCTGAACATGAGAGATATAGAAATTTTACAATTTATGTGTAGCATCATAGAAATTTAATACTTGTTAAAGCAGTTTTAACATTTCTACTAGACTGAAGATTCCCTATTCAAAACCCAGTCACAAAATTTTAAATAGCAAAGTAAGTGTTCCCTTTTAGCTTCTTTTTAAACAATTCCATTTTTGAAATGGGATATTTATTTTATTGAATTAAGTCATTTGTGACAAATATCTGGGGAAAGAAAGTTAAATGTTTTCTCTACTACCTGAATTTCTATGAAACTCTAACCTATAAAACACGAGTTGTCATTTCTGTGCTGGGACTGGCTGGCAAAGGCAAAGCAACTGTTCCACTGTCACTGAGTGACACTGCACCTATAGCCCCCAACTTTTTAGTATATTAATTTAAAGAAAAAAAATGCATTTTTTTCACTAGGAAGGCTTTTTCACCCAGGTAAGAAATGAAAATTCATGCTAAGGGATCTTAATTTATATTGCTACCTTGAATCCTGTTACCTTCAGTACATTTTCTTCCTGAAGATCAATTTCTTCATGCCATGAAACAAGCCAATAGCATTAATTTTACTTTATACATTTCCTGATATCCACTGAAATCACCTGAAATGAACTAAAGTCCTCAGAAATAATAACGACCATTATGTTCACTTGTTAGCTTCAGAGAAAGCAGTAATTGAAAACAGGCCATGCAGAGTTCCTTATTTACTATCAGTTAATTATAAATCTCTCATAATATCTTCTTCCCTAAGAAAGGAAGACTCATTAAGCCCTCCGTATCATCTCAACCACTTGCAGTCTAGCACATAAAAAATAAATTGGAAAAGATAAAAACTGTCAAGCAAACTATAGAATTTTTTAAGACTGAGAACTCATAGGGAAATTGAGATACTAGAAATGAAATTATTTTTTTCGTATAAAAAGTTATTCTGATTACAGAATTGTGTTATCTCAAATGATGAAAAAAACCCCCAAAACCAGAAGAGCAGTCTCTCTGATACTACAAGAAATTATTATATTCCCTGTGTTCTTCATGGTACAATTTATATTCTGGACACTGGTTTTGTGTTAATTTAGAGAACATTGGGGGTTGGAGTTTTTTTTCCCTTCACCTTTCTTGAGATTTTCGTGGTCCTTTAGCTGGTCTAATACATGAATTTTTTATGATAATAACTAAGAATGAACAAGGATTGAGACAGCTTATTAATACAGTAATTTTTGCAAAGAATATCATAGAATCACAGAAACACAGAATTAACTAGATTGAAAAATACCTTTGAGATCTTCAAGTCCAACCTATGACCTAACACCACCTTATCAACTAGACCATGACACAGAGTGCCACATCCAGTCTTTTTTAAATACCTCCAGGAACTGTGACTCCACCACCTCCCTGGGCAGCCCATTCCAATGTCCAATCACTCTTTCTGTCAGGAATTTTTTTCTAATATCCAGCCTAAACTTGCCCTGGCGCAGCTTAAGACTGTACTCTCATCCTGTCACTGGTTTCCTGGGAGAAGAGACTGACCCCCACCGGACTACAACCTCCTTTTGGGAGGACTTTGTAAATTCTTATGATTATTTTAAATTATCTGCCATTTCTTACCGTTGTTATTAGTAAAAACATGGGTTCTGTCCTTGTGTAAGTCAGCCTAAAATCAACAGAAGGGGTTTTTGTTAAAGTCTGTAGTATGCAACTAGCCTACACATTATCACAACTCACATTTGGCATCACATAATTTTAAAAAATTTATCAACTCATCTAATTTATACATGTTTTTTCATTTAAAAACTTGAAATGTTGCTCCTTAACTCCCATATGGAGTTGGATGTTTTACATCAATACTCTTAAAATTCTATTAACATATTTCTTTAGAAGCTTTTAACATCTCAGTTACAGAACAAAACAACCCAATTTAACCGAAAAATGTTTTTTCTCTAACAAAAATTCTTTGAATACAGTAGAAGATTCAATTGATATAAATACAGCCAGAATAAATGTTTGTGTATTTCCCCAAACTGGACTCAAAAAACATAATAAGAATTTTATATTTCCATTTTACTTTTTAATATAAAATTTATCCTCCAATTTCTGTAACAAATATTTTCACGTAATAGAAGATAAGTATTTGTTTTTCTTGCAAAACAAATCTGATAATTTATTATAAAGATTTCATTTTTTAACAAGTTCAAATAAGTAGTTAAATCATAATTAAAATGTTTTGTCACCTTAGTGAAATAATAGATAGAACAGATGGCACAAATTAACTTTCATTTTCCAAGCAAGGTGAAGAAATACAGACTATTTGTTTTGGAACCTGGATCTGTAAAAATAATTTTCCATAAGAGACAGCCTTCATGTAGGGTGTGGGAAATGCAGTGAAGAACTCACTTCTTTCCATCACGTGCTTTCCATCACACAACATTTGCAGTTCCTCATTACAACTCTTCTGCGATACCAGACGAGCAAAGTCAAATTCTAGAAAATCCCTGAAGTCATTTTATCTACAGCTGAACTATGGGGTATTTAACCAAATAAGTTCAGTTGTCATTGTTGACTTGACTTGTCAAATAAAGGGAGGCTTATTTGGTGAAGTAAGCTGACTTTGCCAAAAGCAAGATCAGAGAAGGGACATCAGAGAGGGGTTCAGTGTTTCTTTTTAAATAGCACTGATGCTCATAAAAATAGATTCTCAATGGCATTGCTATTTTATAAACTGTTTAATCAAAAGCAAAATATTATCCTATCTTCTAACATAGAATTTGGTCCAAATCACAGAATAGATAAGGTTGGAAGGGACCACAGTGGATCATTTGATCCAAATTCCCTGCCCAATAGTGAGGTCATCCTAGGGCAAATGGCACAGGATTTCATTCAGATGTTCTTGAATATCTCCTGTGAGGGAGAGTCCACAGCATCTCTGGACAATCTGTTCAAGCAAGGTCATCTGCACAATAAAGTTCTTCTTCATGTTCAGGTGGAACTTCCTGTGCATCAGGTTCTGCCCTTTGCCTCTTGTCCTATTTCTTGGCACCACTGAGCAGAGCCTGGATCCATCCTCTTGGCACCCTCCCTTCAGATACTGACAGACATTGATGATCACCTCTCAAGTGAGGCGTTGTCCCCTAGAACAGCCAAAGCCCCCAACGCTGCAAAGGCGACCAGCTGCATGTGACGCGCTGAGTGGGTGGCCCAGCACTGGCGCCGGGGAGTGCACGGAGGGGTATGTAACTCAGGCAACAGAAATTCGGCAGGAACCACGGTGAGGTGAAAAAACATACTGGACACAGTCTCTGGTCTCCCAGAGAGGTTTATTAGGGTCTTCAGGTACAGTTCCAGGGGAGGAGAAGGGGTAAGGAAAGCGGGGAAGAGGCAGGGGGGCTGGAAGCCCAGACACTGTGACCCCGGGCTCACTCTGGCAGGGGTTTATAAGGAAAGGGAAAAGGGGAGGGAGTTAGCTCTGAAGAGCCAACCTAGGAGAGTCTGAGGGAAGAAAGGCAGGGGTACACACCAATAGACCTGATAAGGCAGGGTGCATAATTCAAAACAGCCAATAACATACAGAGCAGGAGAACAAAGGCAAAACCTCATTGACGCTGCAGAAACACATTGCTACACTCAGTCATGACTTCTCGAGGCTGAACAGGCCCAGCTCCCTCAGCCTTTCCTTGGAAGAGAGATGCTCCAGTTCCTTAATCATCTTTGTTGCCCTCTCAACAGGAGTTCCAGGTCTCTCTTGTCCTGAGGAGCCCAGAACTGGACACAGCACTCCAGGTGTGCCTCATGAGAGGTGAGTAGAGGGTCAGGATCACCTCCCTTGACCTGCTGGAATGCTCTTCCTAATGCACCCCAGGCCACCATTGGTCTTCTTGGTCACAAGGACACTGCTGGCTCATGGACAGCTTGGTGTCCAGCAGGACCCCTTGCTCCTTGTTCACAATCTGCTTTCTGGCAGCTCAGCCCCCAGCCTCTGGGGAAGCATAGGATTATTCCCCCCAGTTGCAGGACCCTTCATTTGCCTTCGCTGAGCTTCTGTTATTGGTTTAATTGAACAAGCCCTTCTGGTTGTCTTTGACATTCTTGGACAGTTTTATTTCCAGGTGGGCCTTTGTCTTTTCCTTGTCTCATTTCTACTTACACTGAAAACATCCCTATATTTATTTCAACTGGTCTGAGTCTGCTTCCAGCTCCTGTGTATTTCCTATTTACAGGTATATTACATGTGCTTCCAAATAGAGATTAAGAAAAAAAATACAGCTTTGGGCTCTGATCAGTTTTTTTTATTTACACAGTAAACACAGGAAGGAGGTGTATTAGATATCACAAAATACATAATATGTATTATTAGTACTCAATAAAGTAACTTCCACCATACTAAGCTGCAATCATATATTCTTATCTAACCCTTTGAAACTTGAACAAAATTAGCATGGAAACAATGTTTTACAAATTTAGAGGATACTGCAGCATGCAGCAATATACATTTTAAATATTCTTCTAACAGGTATTAAAATTAGATGAGTTATTGTCTACAAGGACAATGTACAGAAAATATTCTACAGATTAGCAGATGGGAAATATATTAATATTTCTTGTAATTAGTGATATTTTAAATTATATAATAATAATAAAGGTATATTATTAATTTATTAGAAGAAATTTTTATAAGACTTCAATTTACTGATTTAATAACTTTTTCCCTTGTATTGGGAAGAAGTATAACTGAGGATAAAAATTATTCTACTTGAAATAGCATTTCAGGAATCTGGAATTGATTCTACTTTTCTGTAGAGGCTATTTGGTTACTACAAATGCTTAGAAGCTTTAAGAAGATGAAAATAGAGGACTCACACTATTCCAAATAACTACTCTTTTAAAGAGAGCACTAATTGATTTGTTTCTGTCCAAATTTAATTCTTTGTCAGTTATTAATCTTAACAGCATTTGTTTGTTTATCATGTCTAGCTGTGAAGAAAGAAATGAAAAGACAATAACTCCATGCCATTCAGAATTTTTCTGAACAGTAGACAGGATGTCTGACCTTGCTTCTAATCTCTTTGATATTTAGACAGACAGTAAATGGGTATTTTTACAGAAAAGTAATGAAGAACCCACTAGTAAAAAAATATCCAATAGGCACAACCACAATAATAGGTTTCTGGAATCAGAAATTCAAATTTTTTCCTCAAAAACATTACAGTTTGCTTTCTGAAAAAACATTTATTTAAAAAAAAAAAAGAATATTTAAAATTTATATATACACACCCACATCCACACCCACATATTGTTTTATTAAAAAATTAGTTTTGACAAACAAGATGACTTTCTTCTTCAAATTATACCTCCTGAGGTCTTTTATGAGATTCAGATTTTTCATGGTAGTCAGACTTTCAAACACTAGACTGTGAAGTTGACACTTCTTTTAAGCCTGGAACAAAACATCCCCAAGCCTCATTTATCATTGTTGGAGTCACTAGGTCTAGAAGGAACTATCAGGTTGTTTCCCAGAGTTTTTTTCAGAGACTTCAGCACTAGGAGTGATGGCAGAACACAAGAGTGAACTAAGTGAAATGAAGAAGAGAGTGCTTGTGAACTTGGAGAAACATTCTTTAAATTAAAAACTGGCTTGAAGGATCATTGATGTGTACAATTTCACAATGGAACTTTTGAAAAAAGAAAACTGCTAGGTTAAATTAATTTTAATGCTGCAGTGAGAATTTGACTTTGTGATGTGTTACCAAGTTTATATGAATGCTATTTAACTAATAAACCTGAGATTTATTCTTGCAATCAATCAAAAAAAAAAAAGTCCAATAAACTACAAAACTACAGTATTTTAAAATTATTAAGTACAGAGAGATCAAGGTCCTTGAGAGTAAGTAGTGAGATATTTTCATCTGACAGCAATATAGAAGGCATTAAGTTGTCCTAAGTACTATTATGAATATTGTTAACTTGTAGATCTATATTTTCATCCCTTTAACCCCTTTTATCTCTTGGGGCCATTATAATTTGAAGCTAAAATCTACATAATTAGCTGCTGCAAACATCTTCACAGCTGGAGTAATCTGTTTTCTGTCCTTTAAGCAGTATGCGATCTAATGGAATTTGTTGCAGCTGGAAAAACAGATGCCAGATGTGCTTAGGCAGTCCTATAAATATCAGTGGGTTTTCTTTTACTCAGTACATTAACCTATGGTCTGCAGGCAAGGGATATATACGTTACAAGCAAAATATTGTTTCATCAGCCTCATCTAAAGGAGAGCAAATAGAAGACTGCATTCCTTCACTGAAGCCTTTAAGCTCCGGAAAACATCAGTCGTTCAACTTTATCAGCAGGAGGTGCTACAGGAACAGAGCATGATCTCGAAATCCACTTGTTTTTCAGTGATGAGTTGAAAAGCATCTTCCATATTTGAAGTAGCTCTTTTGGTTTTTCCATGCAACATGAAAAAGCTACTTAAGCTGCATCGCCATGTATGATTCCTACAGTTTCTTTCTATAGATTTTGAAACATCAGTGGACTGAAAATATATTTTATCACAGACTCTATCTATGTTTTTGGCTCTTCAAACTTGTTTTTTAAAAATTAATTCCACTGGCACAATGCATTAGGCAGACATCAGAATGTCCACACTGTACACTACTCCTGCTGAGGTCAGAAATATTCTGTGTTGTTTTTAAAAGACAGGGAGCTGCCAAGATGCTTTATTGAATGGAGGCAGTCAATGGAGTCTCAAGAGAGCAGCAACAAGCTGTTGTAAACTAACAAAAATGGCAATCTTTTTAAACTGAAAGTCTGCATTGGGTTAAATGCAAATAGAGAAAGAACTTCTGATGTCTTAGTTCCAGGAAGAAGTTAGTGCAATCAGGGACTAAATGCAGATATTTTATAAAAGGAAAATTGCCTTCACTGTCTCCTTAGTAACAATAAAAATACTTTAACTCAAAGTTTCACGTCACCCTACTTACTGAGTTGAAAATTTTACTGCTTTATTAATTATAAAAAAAAATCATAGAGAATTAGGTAAAGTAATTCTTTGCATGAAAAAACAACAAAAAAAACCCCCCAAAAAATCAATATTTGGCCACAGCTGTAGTTCAGTCAGCCAGTGTATATTTTGAAATAATCACTGAACTGTGAAATTAACAATTGAAGCAGTAAATTGGACTTTTTATCTTCTTAGTTTCAAGAATATTTCTTGTAAAGCTTTATCAGTAGGACAATCCAAAGTGGCTAAGTGTAAAAGGAAACAAAAGTTCCTGTGGCAACATTCAAAAGCAATAATTACCAAGGAAAATAAATGATGTTAGATTTTATTTAATCTAGCAGCAATTGGCTTCTGTAAAATTGCTGAATGCAACTTTTTTTTTTTTTTTTAAAAAAAGCCTTCCTCATGATAGTAGTGCTTCTCCTAACAACCCTTTAAAAGAAATACTGTGAATTTATGGGCTGTATAAAGGAGAGATACAAGAGTGAAAAAAAAAACCAAACATGCAATCATTAACAGCATTCTTTTGCAGGTTTTTAAGAAGGAGTAAACTGATTAGTGTTGTTAGATACACTATACACCTGTTTTGATTAGGGGGTCAGTCTTTTTAGTATGATGGCAAGCATGTTCACAGCTGGCAAGCTTTCATTAAAAAAACAAAACAAAACAAAACAGCCACCCACAACTTCCTACCCACCAAAATCAACACCACAACTGTTACCTGTCTATAAGGAGGAGCTGTCACTAGAGCAGCTATTCTCCTCCTGTAGAGACGAATTAAAAACCTTTGTACTACCATAACTCTCTTCAACATTAGACTCCAATATAAGTAAAGCTATGATTTTAATCTTTGCCCAAATATAGAGACTGCTTTTTTACCTAGTCAGAAAAAAAAAAAGTCAAAATCTAATCCACCCAGATAGGACGTGTCAACTATCTGAAAACTGACCAGCAAGGCACAAGCAACACCAGAAAAAAATCTTACTTTCTTTGTAACCTGCAGCCTTACCAATTTTGCACCATACAAAAGCCCACTGCATCATTCTATTCCCACCATTCTGGGAATGGAGACCTATGCACCATGAATTACAGGGGGAAAAGTGATTCTCTCCTTCAGTGTAATATTTATTGGACTCTTGTCCCTGTAAGGTATTACTCATCCAGCTACACTAGAAATTACAAACACATGGTTCAAAACACATCAGAGCTTGCCTTGACTATTTGTTAGACTGTGATTGTCCTGTTTATATCTACAATCCATCGTTGGCCTTTTCATTTAACTCTGCCAGTGATCCTAACCATGATGTAAGAAAACTCTTCTTTTTCATTTCATTTATTTCATTTCATTTCATTTCATTATTTCATTTCATTTCATTTCATTTCATTTCATTTCATTTCATTATTTCATTTCATTTCATTTCATTTCAAATTTTATTTCATTTCATTTCATTCCAGATTATTAAAACAGAAGCCAAATTTAATTCCTTCTAACTGTTACTGTAATAGAGCTCTCTTTGTTAATGCTTAAAATCTTAAACTTTTTATTGTAGCGGGCAGTAAAAATTGGCAGTTCTTACATTGTAAAAGGCAACCTAGATGAGACAGACCTTTCATCTGACCTCTTCTGAATACAAGTGAGATATCTCATTATCAGACATCAAGTTAGGACTATCAATGTCACAGTCATCTTACCTTGACCAAGATTTTTGTGGGATTGTCAGAGCAATATCTTCTTGGTGCTTGGCTGGCCTATTTCAGTGGCATATGTGTTAGGTAACAGTGTGTTCTTTTAATAGCTGCTGTCATAGGATAGGAAATGCTCCTTTTATCACATCCACCTATTTTAAGACATTATTTCCACTTGAAATGCTATTGAGAAAGACTATACTAGCCTAAGGTAATACAAATGCATAATCTCACAGAAATATGAAGATAAATGTATGACACTTCAGAGCAATACTTCTTTGCAACCAGACCACATAAACAAGAACGGTGAGCTAATTTTCAAAAGCCCAGGAGCTGCTGTGGTATAAAAGAATTAGTGTGTGGAAAGTTCAAGTAAAGAGCTAAATATGTTGGGTTCGATGGGGAAGGAAACAGGAAGGCAGAGGGAAGAAAGGTGTGCAAATAGTAAGGTTTTTAGGGAGGATAAAGCTCAGTAAGATCTGAGTAAAAAGAAAAGTGTCCATGAATTGAAACTTTATAGAAAATCTGTTGTTTAGAGTGCTACCAAATGGAAGAGCACAAGCAGAGATTATTTCTTTCGGGTGCCATAAAATAGAAGACCCTCTCAATTTCTCACACATATGGTGACTTTAGGAAGACACAGCTACTTGCTTTGGAAAAGCAAAAGTAAGTTTTCAATCAGCCCTGAATGTTATAAACACAGGAGGAACGAAAATGTGGCCTGTGTACACAGCCATTTATAGTGAATTACTTGAGTTCAGAAACAGCCTAGAGAGCCCAGACTTCTCAAATCTTTGCAATGTTCATTACTTTCCTGGTCAGCAGGCCAAGAGTCCTTTCACTGCTCCACGGAGGCTCTGAGTGCTCTTGCAAACACGAGAGGTCTTTGGCTTCTCTGCAGGTCATGTTACCTCACCAGCTTGTTGGGATGACACTGCTCTGCATTTCTATCAGCTCTGACCAGCTGCAGGCCTACATAATTTTCCCACAATTGTTCTTCTGAAGCTCCCCATATCACTCAAGCCAGCAACATTTTCCTTCTTTTTCTCATGGATAAAAGCAGGAAAATATTTCTTTCACAGAGGTTTCTGTGATATTAAGGGATAAAATGCCAATTTTTCTCATCCTTGATAGGAAAAAAGACATTTGTTCTGGATCGTGGATGAAAGAACTCTTCTCTACACTTTCAATGCAGCTGGAAGAATATTTTATTTAAATATTCTTTTGTTTTCTTTAAAGATAACACAATTATAAATTTATTTTCCCCTTTTTTAACAATATAAGAAAAGAGAAGACTGTCTTCTGAGGTACTGAAGAAGGGGCAGAGGCCACAATTCAAAACTGGAAAGATCAAGATCTAAGGGTACTCTTTCCTGCAAGTGACTCCAAATGTCAGCCTAGAACTTCATTGCCTTTTTACAGTCTTTCAATTTTAAAGAGTTTAAAGGCTAGAATGTGCTGAAAGCTAGAGCAGAATCCTAGAAGCAAATAAACAAACAAACAAAAAAGAGTGGAAGAAATGCATCTTGGAAAGCCTGACAGCCTGATAATTGTAACACTTCCTCATAGAACTGGACAAAGTTGACTTGTTCAGTACAAAGATTTAAACCTCTAGGCCATTTCAACTTATATCCAAGAGTCAAGTGTTTGAAGACATCTTGAAAGTGTAACAGCTGAAACTGAGTTAAAAAAAAAACAAACCTGGCCATCATTTAAGTGTCTTATTTTTGATTTCCATATGATACAGTTCTGGGGGAGAGAAATAATTGTTTTGCTTCCTAAAAAATTCTGGTACAGAGCTAGAGTTTTTATTTGGTTTAGATTCAGCATCTAAAAAATCAATTATAGAATCACAGAATGCTTTATCTTGGGAAGGATCTTAAAGATCATCTTGTTCTAACAGTCCTGCCATGGGCAGAGACACATTCCAGGCTCAAGGCCTCACCCAAACTGGCCTTCACCACTTCCAGAGATGGGGAACACTCTTTTAGTCACACTCAATTTCCTGAATTAGTTGACTGTGATTTTAGTTAAAAGAGGTGTGTCATGGAAAAGGACTATCCAATATACAACTCTTATTGTTTTCCAAAACTTAAAACATTCAGCGAAAGATGCTAAACGACAGGCACTTATATAAAAAATAAAATAAAATTTAAAAAATGAAGACATAGAAAACAGAAGAATATTTATATCAGTGTCTCATTTACCCTCCAGCCCCTAAGAAATACATTCCTGGTGAAAATAATACAAGTAGTCATCTTGACTCTAACATGTTCTTGAGTCATTTTGAACTGCTGTAAGAGATCCTCCTATCTAGACTTTTCAATCCATGTTCAGCTCTGAAATATGACTTTCAAAGTACCTTAAATAAAATTAATCAGAAAATACAGAATTATATAATTCCCAATAAAAATATCAGCAATTTTCACTGCAAGGCAACAATGTTAGTAATAACACCAAATCATTGATGGGCATAGAGAATTTCTTTTTTTAAGGTTATATATATTTTTTTCTACTTTTAATTTGGTTTGCAGATCAGATCAATTTCTAGAATTCCTGTTCTGCAGGAGAACCAATTTCAGTCATATGTATTTGGTTGCAGTCTCTTCATTTGTGACTGAATCAAATCACATGTCTTTAATAAATCATGTCTTTAATAAAAGGAAAAAAAATCTTATATTGTGTCCACTAGCCTTTTGTCTTGTTTATATAAATTGATATTTTGTTTTGGCAATGTCCATTAATTTAAATATTAGAAGTCAATTGGAATGTTCTTGCCCAAGAATTCATTAAAATATCAGCTAACTGAAAAAAGAAAATTGATTTTAACAAACTTTTGATTAAACAGACAGGTTTCCATTATGAACAGCCTAATGGATTCCTGTCCAGGACCCAGGTAGGCACCAGAAAATCAAAGCAACAGAAGTTCACCGCTGCCCACTGGTGGAAAGAAGGAATCTCTTCCAGTTCATGTATGTAATTTTAAAACAAGCAAGTTATAGAGATGAGGACCAGCAAGCCTAGAACTTCCACAGAGAATATATGCTATTATTTGCAAAAACCTTCAATTAGCCAAAGCAGAACCAAAACATACATTAACCAAAACATTACATTACACTGTAAACAGTGTAAACAACACTGTTTACACCTACAATCCAAATATGTTAATTTAGCACTTCAAATGGTTGTCTAAGTGCTGTTGGAAGGAAGACAATTCTTTCTTGGGCACAAATATCAAGACATTGGAAGTGGAGGCTGAGGTAACAGGTATCATCCTGCTCAAGTCATATTTATTTGCATATACCCTGGATCCAGTTTAAGACTGTGTTTGAATGAAGGTCAGCCAAAACCTATAAGAATTCTGAGGCACAAATAAGTAGAATCAAGACAGTGTTTTGATTTCTGAAATATGTTCATAATTTCTTGATTTTCTTTAGTTTAAAAAATATTTTAAAATTAAAAATTCATGTGACAGCTATTCAGGTTTGAATTTTGAGATCTAGATGACTGTGGCTATACAGCCTGGGATGTAAAGCAGCTCTATTTCTCTTGAGAATATCATTTTTCAACACTAATGACTAAGGCAAAATTGTGAACTAGCAATGAAGTGTGATGTTTCTGCTAAAATAATGTGCAAAAAGAGGACAAAACCAATCTCATATTTCACTATAACAATATTTGCACTTGAAAACTCCAATTTGGTGGCATTAAAATTCATGTCTGAATACCCCAGGAACTAAGAATAATTACACATTTACTTTGCTGAATGTAAGATTATACTGGGCAATGAAGTTTATGAAGTATTTATCCTGTTACTGACAATGAGAGAGAAACACCTTAGGCAAAGTCTCATTTTATGCAAGTGTGGTATCAAAAGGAATATCTAAATTCAAACATTCTCTTCCAGATTTTTTTTAACTAAAGATGACGCAGAAAAGAATAGTTATAAAATAACTTAGGAGAAAAGGAGGAAGAGATCTGTCTGCATGTGTCATGGATGTTGCAACTAAATGAAGACAGCATTTAACTTTGGCAAAGTGTGCATATTTGAGTGAGCTTGGATTAAAACTCATCTTTAGAGTACAAGAGCGAGCAGTTTGGCTTTATGAGGTGGATGTATGATGAGGGTAGAAGCCCTTTTCTACTCAGTAATTCTGAGCACACTTTACATTTATGTTGATATGTCAGTGTTTTATTATCAAAGCGTTGTAGAAAACAGACAGTCATTGTTTAGTTTGACATCTTTGTAAACAGTCATATCAGCATGTTATTTTTTTCCATTAGTAAATAATATGAGAGAATTCCTGTCTATTTTCTAGAATACATATTTTATATTCAAAATTTCTGAAAGTATACTGAAGAAAATCTATTTACAAATGCATAATAGGATTTGAGGACCTGTTACTAAAACAATGTAGTATAATACAGTATGTCAATAATACCTGTGTCAACAAAATTTGGCAGAATTTACATTCTCAAATACAAGGAAAAAATGGCTTTGCTTTTAGCTTTGCACTGTGAAACACAGTCTCACAGCTGGACTAGCTAACAGCAAGGCAAGGAGTGCTGGTCTGTCTTTGCTCTAGGCATGCTCCAGATAGGGTAAGACAGTGCTGTTTGCACAAAGTCTACTGCTCCTTTGCCTTCAAAGCCTCAAAAATAAGTTAGACTAGGAAGGGAGAGACAAATCCTTACCTAGAAATAATGCTTTAATTTTAATTTAAGATTTGTGTAGACCGGATTTATGACACAAAAGGTCAGTTTAGAAGCAAAATATCCAAAAGTCAAAGGGTACTGATTATGTATTTTGTAATACAGACCACTGATTTTCACTTTATCACATGTATGACTGAAGTCTTTAAAACTTTTACTTTGCTTTTACTTATACTTCAGACTATTTTCTGTCATGTTTTACTGAGAGAGACTATGCCAACTGAAAGCTTCAAACCAGTGGGAAGGAAAAACAAAAACAAGTGTGACCATCCAGAGAATACCATAGCTGAAGTGAACCAGCTGAAAGAACAGAGTGAGCAAGCTAAAAGCCCAAGATGGGGTAGGAAGCAAACTCTTCTCTCCCTGAACAGTCAAATGATATGTGCAGTTGAAAAGTTTGTGATCTCTTTCTGAGGTCTATTCAGTTATTTCTTCAGTTCTGGTATCACACCCAGTACAGGTATGTAAATTTAAAGATGGAAGGTTAAAAAAAAAACAACTGAAGACATTCTTCCATTTACAGATTTGTAGACCTGAAGGTCATTATCCAAAAATGTCTGGAGAAAAAAAAGAAAATCAAATCTCCACAGAAACAGGAGAGTGGAAAGATTAATCTTAATAGGTCAGACCATTCAAAGCCTTCTAGAACAACCTTACCTAGTGTACATTGATACCAACCTTGTGATCTCACCCTCAGTTCAGAAGATTCTGACCTCTAGTAACCAGAAATCAGATCAAATTTCCAAGTACACACAGAGAGCTATTTGGGGGGCGGGGGGGAACCAAACAAAAAAGAAAAAGAAATAATAATAATAATAATAATAATAATAATAATAATTAATAATAAAACCCCCATATCATCCAGAGAATTCAGTTAAGCTAGAGTCAAATTTAGGGGTTTATTATTACCCTGGAGCAAAGGTCCAAGTTTTAACTCTGTAGCACTGTCTGCAAGCATTGGAGAACCCAGCCACTGCTATTGCATCAGTCTACACATGCTGCCAGGATGCAGAGCCTCCCATTAGTGTTATTTCAGGTTACTAATACTGTTGTCACTTGCAGTCATTCCATTCCTAAAATAATCCCTCTCACAGCACATAAGCAAACATGGGTACACTCCACAGCAGAAACAGAAATGGTGAATTGAGAGAAGACATGGTTAAAAGAAACACCATAAACCCAAGACGATGCACAACAGACTGCCATGCAAGTTCCAAATTATCAGTGAGAAGAAATTTCATAAAACTTACAAGGAATTCTTTCCAGGTAAAAGGACTGGCAAGAGCAAAAATACACCTCCTATTTACCCATATGGGTTTCTTTCCCTCTCCTATTTCACATATATGTTGATTTTTAGATAGGATATACATGTGCATACTTTCCATCAGATATTAAATGCACATTTTTTTTCTGCATTCTGAGTGTAAGAGTTCTCTTGGAGATAACCTTTTCATGTATTTTACACTGGTAAATTAGACATATTTTCTTTCAAACACCACCCCCATAAACAAGAATAAAAGGAAATAATTTTGAAATCTCAAAGTGTTCATGCTGAAACCTGCTCTACAAGCCAGAACACAAACAATATATTTTAATTTTGTTACATTGTAGTATTAATTAACTAAGAACCAAGTTCCATGGAATTATCTACTTTTAGCTCTTGCAAAATAGGAATGTAAAAATCACAGCAGACTTTGTAGCATAAAAGAATTGTATAGGTTCTTGACACAAATTTTAACCTTTTTAGTTACTATATTAGACTATGCATTTTCCAAATAATTACATTTTCATCATAAAAAACTATATAAAGTCAATAAAATTTTTGTCTGCTTCTCTTTCCCCTTACTACCTTATGAAATAACAGAATAAAACTCAGGTAGTATGTGTAAGCTTTACGTTTCCTTCCAGTTGGACCATTTCAACACTATTACTCAATTCACAGTTAGTTACACTTAACAGAACTCCCACTAGTTTTGAATTCTCCTTTTTTTGACACAAGATATCAAACTGCTACATTATTCCATAACAAAAAACACATTTCATCGTTGAATTTCAGTTTTTCCTTGACAGACCCTTACAGCTAGCAGAATAACTCATAATGCAAGTTTCTACTAGATGCAAATGCTTTGGGTAAATTTATGCTACAAATATGAAGTTTACTTAATGTTTGTATCTTTACTTTTGAAAAATATTCTTTTAAAAGACTGTGTTGGTAGCTTTTGAATCTAAAATATTTTTCTGGCCTGGATCATAATACAGAATTTTTTTTAAAGACCTATAAACACATCCATTTATGTCATATGCAAATTCTTGTGTTCTGGTGTTTTTTTATTCTCTATTGCCAATGCAAGTCTATCAAAAATTCCCATTTGTATTCTCCCTTCATTGCCCAACATCCAAAATGTCTATCATTTTCAGAGTAACTATTTCTTGCGATAAATAGTAATTCAGGAGGTTGGGAAAGATAAGAGTCAGAAGACTCCTTGACATCCCACAGTACTAATATTCCAGTTTCTAGCTGTCACCTGTGTCTGCAACCAGAGTGTCATTATGCAGAAATAATTGAGTAATCCTGGCTTCCTCATGTACATCTGAAAACCTGTTTCCCTTATTGCTGTCATACTTGCTTCTGGTAGTCTTACACAAAATTAGGTGACTCACATCAAATAAAAGTTGATACAAACAGGCAGAACTAAAACTAAAACAAATTTTCTATACCCCAGGTGATTGTAATCACTGGACAAAGGTGGAGGAAACTACTATCACTGAAAACTCCTATCACTGAAAACCAAAGAAACCTCAAAAAACCAACAGAAATTCCAAAAAGCCCACAACACTCTGCTCATCTCCGCAGAGATTAAGCATTTCTGGGTATTTTTAGAAAACCATAGGATAGTTTTATTGATAGATGCCAACATCACCAGGGGAATTTTTCAAGTCAAAACTTGGCCTGAAGAGGAACTTCAGACTCTAAATACTTTCTGTGTCTCATCTCATACTCCCATCATACTGAAAGTAGACATCCTCCCAAGCCCAGAGTATTGGAGTGTTTAACGTTAAACTCTCTAATGAAGCTTATTGTGTTTGATGAAAAACAGCAAAAGGCTTATAAAGAGTTTCAAATTGTCATTTAGAAGCACAGTGATGGATTCACAAACAATACATAGTATCATATTAATTTCAATTAAATCTAATATCACTCAGGAGAACAGTGAATAAACCTGAATCATTCTGAATTATTGTACCACAAGTAGCAATAAAACATGACAGATTCTGCAACTGCATTGTAAAAGGCTGTTATATTTTATGTAATACTGCAAGTCAAAGCTCTGAAATAATTGCAATAAAATCTTTCAAGCACAGATAAATTCAAGATTTTTATATCTCAATAGAAACTATACACAATTTGCATGTATCTGTAAGTGTAAATTTCAGTTTGTGAATTTTAGTAACCAAAAAGAGTGGCTAATGATTTATCAGTGTTTACAATGCTAGGTGAGATTGACTGGGAAACAGTGAAAGATTTTCTTATCAAGTATGTATTAAGAACAAAGGCAGAGTATAAAGAATTAAGTGAAACTTTATACACCTGAACTTATGAATTTTTATAACAGGTTGCCTGGATCCTGAAAATAACCTGGAAAAATATTTCCAGAAATGCTATATTCTCCTTTTCTCATCAATTCCTTAATGTTTAGGGTTGGAATCTTGCAGAGGGACAAAAAAAGTCTCGCTTAAGGGAGGGGAGAGAGAACATCTGTGAACAAGGTGAGTAAGTCAATGTATCTGACTGATTGCTGTCATATACATTCCAGTCTTCAATACCCTGTGGTGCCTAGAAAGCCAAATATTTATCTATCCATGTTATCACAAATTCTTACCATTTTACCCAGCCTTCAGTAGCAAAGTAAGTCATTTTTCTTTGACTACTTGAGGAAAAGGAGGCTTTCCTTGTTTGTTTCCAGGTTTAATTTAAGCCATTTTTAATGAGCCATAATTGCTAGATAATAACTTTAGTAGAAATATTACCCTGGAAACTATTTTCCCCCTGTTCATGAAGCCTATACACAGAAACTGATTGTCCTGTTTAATATTAAGCCACTCGTGAGTCATCTGCCTTAAAAGGCTCACTTCCAACTGATAGCTTCTCAAATGCTTCACTAGTCACTGAACATTGAGAAGACTGAGAAAGGGTTGATTGTGTAAGCATAAAAGTGCATTAAATCTTCATTTTACTATAGATGTTGTATTATTTTTCATAATAAAGTTTTGAAATTTGAGAGAACTAAATGTCAACAGATTTAACATCAGCTATTAAGATGGGATTAAGCCATGACTGATTATACCAATAAATGTGTCTGATCCATGCACATATTTATTGTTGAGTCTAGCTTTTGGAATAATGGACTCTACTGAAGGCAGAAAAATGAAAAGCAATAAATTGTTTTCAGCATCCTGTATATTTCTGCACTGCAACATCCAGGATACAGGACCAAAACTGGCCAAATAAAAATTCACCTAATCCAGGATTTATTCCAAAATGTGTTACATGATCTATGAAATTCAGTAAAAGCAAGTATAGGCCAGACTTCTGGTCAGAATGTTTAATTCTTCCTTAAAACACTTGAAAAAATTCTGCACAAAAATGCATTTTGAAAACAGAACTTTAAAAACCTAATTACTTGCAGAACACTGCTGCTCAGCACAGAGGTTTACAGTGCTTAAAGACTGCCTACATAATGTCAATATTCAGGCCTCAAACCCAGAAATACCTTGGCGCAATATATCTTTCTTAAAATTGAATCATACTAAATCTTTGTCAGGGGAAAGATCAAGGTGAAGAACTCCTCTTCAGAAAGTGTAGTTCAGAGGCCACATGTAGTTTCCCAAAGTATAACAGAGTAGGAAAAAAGATCTGTTTTTTGTGTAAAACATGAATGCTTTAGTAGAGATTTATCTCTTAGTAAGAGATTTGGCCTGGCCTTGTAACAAATGGAATCAGAGACAAGCAGAGAGAACATGACTAGGTCAGACTGACATGCAAGCTACATTTAATAGATTAAATAAATTTAATACCACAGAAGTTCACTGGACTGTTATTAGCCACTTGACATTATTTTGACAAATATGGATAAAAGTAAATAAAAATAAATTAATTGTTTTCCCCTTTACTGTAAGATATAACTTTCTTATTTTATAAATAGCTTCAGGGCCAATAACTAACAGTGGGTGATGAGGTTTCTAGCCAGAAATTTGTTCCCACAAGGAGTTATTGGTACCCTGAAACCATGCAAAAGTGAGGAAAAAAATCTGCCTGCTGTTTTTATAGTATTTGCAGTTTTTAAAGAGTATACCTAAAGATTCTGTTAAGATAAACACTCACTAATAAATATTTTGAATGCGCTATTAATATTTAATAGGAAAAAAAATACGTGATTAACTGTATTTCTGTTTTTTATTTTCCTGATGAATTTCATTGCAATGAGTACCATTTACTTGGGAGAAAAAAAAAAAACAACCAAAACACCCAGAACAAACAAACAAAACCAAAAAGCGCTCATCAAAAGGTCAGGTTGTAGTTGGCAAGACAAAGTTCTCTCAACCTTACTAACATTGAATATGGTAGCCACAAGACTTACTCTTGCATGATCACTGCTGCAAGCAATGACAGCCTGAAGGCTTTCAGCATGAATGAAGTTGTCTGTACATATACACTGGCAGAGCAAACTTTGATTTCAGGAACAAATATCCCTGAAGTTCCTTATTAATTTGTTTAGAAATATATTCTGTTTAAATCAAAGTAACAAATTTTATATCCAGATTATAATATAGATATTATTCTCTTTTCAACTCTTTTCAGTTCCATTAATTATGTTAAAACACCATGAAATTTTAAGTGTTCTATAAACATTTCTATCTTTGGGATCATTTATTATTCAATTCTTGGCTATTTCCAGAATACATTATGCTTTGTGTCTCTTTGGCACATCTCCTTGACTCAGCTGTAAGGCCGCTCTTGTCTAGATCTCAATCCCATAGGCACAGCACACATTGCCACCTCACAAACCCATGAAAATTCAAGAAAAATCTCTATTCAAATGTAACATGATTCAAAAAAGCAAGAAATATTTAAATAATCTTTTATTAAAAAAAAAAAAAATTGAACATAAAAGGCTTTTTATTCTAAGTGGAAGTTAATTACTGATATCTTGGCAGCAAGCATTTCATTGTAGGGCTGACGGAACTCCATATCAAGTTAGTGGTATAAACAAACAACTCATCTACACTAAGATATTGGTCTCATATACTCAGTTATGGGGTTTTTGTCTAAAAAAAAAAAAATGTGTGATTGCATACACTCATGCATGCTCCCTTCTGCATAAGCACCAAACCCACCAGTATCCAAACTACTACTACTACTACTACTACTACTACTACTACTACCACCTACTACTAGGTTTTGATTGAAAAATTAACACTGTCTAATTTTTTGTGTGTGAGCTCCTGCAGCCAAGTTAGATATTAAAATCCTTAGTCGGAATATCTTTTTCATTATCCAATTGTTGATTTTGTAGCCTTACTTACCAAAAGCAAATATTGATACCTACTAGCAGTAGAAATACCCGCAACATTGACAAATAAGGTTATCAAAAACCACTTATGTGTGTGCAAATTAACATGCAATTGAAATATTACTCCAAAGTAAAATACTCAGAATAAGGTGAATATTTGCCAAGGAACATTAACTGGGTACCACGTTCGATATAAAAGGACTTTCCAGAGACCCTTTACAGAGTAATGAAAACATAATCCAAACAGACAGCTGCATAAAAAGTTAACAACTCAGTAAGTTCTTAATATATTTGAATTGGGTAAGTTATTTGTCATTGTGCACTTAACAATTCTCAAGAGCCTGGAATAGTTTACAGAAGAAATACAAAAGATTTCAGCTACCTAGAAATAAGTGTTGCAATGCCAAGCCGCTATTGACATGAGATATTTCACTGCTGCCACCACAGAGGGGGTTCAGTTTTCAAACAAGGAGCAGAACTTGCATGATATTTGAGCTCCACCAGACTGAGCACAGTACTGACCTCATGGAATTCTGAAAACTCTGGGTGTTCTGAAACCACATTACTTTTACAGGTATATTTTTGATCACTCTGAATTGGTTTTTAAAGTGCATTCGCAGCTCTCTTACCTCCCTTCCTCCCCAGTCATTCCTTGTACAAAGGAGGCTTTTGGCACTTGAGCCATAATCCTGTAACTGGTACTAGGATTCACTCACAAATATATTACGTCAGAGCTTTATGCCTGAATTAAACCAGGAAAAAATTAATAGTCCCTGACAAAGTGAGTTTATTGGACTATTTCCTCAGGCTAAACCAACACAAATTCCACTGACATGGGAAGCCTGGAATATTAGTTCACTTAATACCAGCCTTCTATGTTTAATGTCCCTGCAAGAAAAAAAGTGGGTTTTTTCTCTTTCTCTTTGTATGCACAGATAACCATAGTCATAATAATCTTATTTTTATTTTTTGACAAATGAGTAAACTCAGATTCCCAAAAGAACAGAGAGGGAGAATCAACTTCCTTGAACATGACTCTTTGCCATGTCTCTTTTATACACCCAGGATGTGGCTGGCCTTCTGGGCTGCAAGTGCATATGGTCTAGTCATATTGAGTTTTTCATCAAAAATGCACCCCTCAAGTCTTTTTCCCTAGGGCTAGTCTTGATCCAATCTCTGCCCAGCCTGTACTTGAGCTCGGGATTGGCCTGACCCAGATGCAGGATCTTTCATTTGGCCTTATTGAACTCCATGAGGTTCACAGAGACCCATCTCTCAAGCCTGTAAAGGTCCCTCTGGATACCATCCCTCCCTCCAACCTGCTGATGGCACCACACAGCTCAGTGTTGTCAGTAAATGTTCTGACAGTGCACTCAGTCCCACTATCCATATCACCAGCAAAGATGTTAAAAAGCACCCATCTGTTGTGAGGAAAGGGTTAAAACTGGAAGAGTGGAGAGTAGGATGGTAGACTAACTCAAATGACCTTGCAGCTGGGAATATTGAGGCCGGGAGAATAAGAGTGTGGGAAACCACATATATTATGCCTACTGCTTATTATCCTCTGTGTGTTTTAAGAAATGGAATCTCTGTCTAGAGATAGCAGGTGATTACAGAGGCTTGGAGGCACTCTCATGGACATGCTTGAGCTCCCTGTCTTGAGAGACAGAGGATCAAAGCTCAGACATCATCAAGAGCACAGGAAAATCACAGCATGGTGGCAAACCGCGTGTGTGTGTGTGCTCTCAATAAAATGGTGCAAACAGCAGCCCCGCTGTGTGCTGGGATGGACTGAGCCTGACAGTGCCTCTGTTCCCACTTGTGTGTCTCCGTCTGGGTGCTGCTTTGGGATCCTCTGGTTAATGAGGTAATGAAATAAATTTACTCTTGGCATTTCAGCTGTGGCTTTGGGGTTATTCTGGCTGCCTGCCTGTGTTGACTCACACAATATCTCTGAGGAATGCCACTTGTCACTGCTTTTCACTTGGACCTTGAGCCACTGACCTCAAGTCTGAGTACAACCCTCTAGCCAATTCCTTATCCACCGAGTGTCTGTCCATCAAATCCATGTCTCCCCAATTAAGAGACAAGGATGGCATTTGGGACAGTGTCAAATGCTTTGTACAAGTCCAGATGGATGATATCTGTTGCACTTCCCTTGTCCATCACTGCTGTCATTCCATGGTAGAAGGCCACCAAATGTATTAGGCATGATTTGCCCTTAGAGAAACCATGTTGACTCTCACCAATCACCTTATTTCTCACATGCCTTAGCATAGTTTCTAGGAGGATTCACTTCATGATCTTGCCAGACAATGACCTGTATGTCCCTGGGTCTTCCCTATTTCCCTTTCTAAAAATGAGAGTTATGTTTTCCATTTTCCAGTCAGTGAGAACTTTGCCAGACTTTACTGCACTGACTCCCACTGAGAAAAAAGGATCCACCCTATAGTCAAAACTTGCATATATTTGACTACGCTTCTTAATACAGGTCAGACCATCCTGAGGCATATTTTTCCACAATCCTGATCCACCTCTCTAATATCACCTATTTTTAAGCCTCTCTAAAAATATAATTGCAGATCCTTAGTGCCCTGCCTTTCCCTCACAAGGTTCAAATAGCTGGAAAAAGGTGAGAAAAGAAGTCTGATATGAAGACAGTTTAGTATCAGTTTACTATCAGTTCAGTAGGTTTGCTGTTATAAACTTGTCCCTTTTCATGGCTTGTAAAAGAGAGCAATTTAAACACCTCACAAAGTACTTCTGAGAAATTACTATTAATGCATGTTTTCTAATTAATATTTTAAAAGTCAGGTCCAGCAAGCAAAATATCATAGTTCTGATCCAGCACCATTTAAAATATTCACATATTAAGCAAGTGTATAAGGAGCAGAAAAAGAATTAGTATTTATATCCGTTTAAAAAAGAATAATAATCTGTTTTCCATTGTGCTGTTCACATAATTTTGTGTGTAGAGGGAATGCTGGTCATTATGGTTCAAGTTTAAAGTCAGTGATAGATTGCATACTAGCAGTCAGTATCATCTCTGAAACAGCCTGTGGCTGAGTCTCCTCACTTCAGCAAGAAACAACCTTAGTTTAAGGCCACTTGCAAAGCTTGGTAGAGAGCTTGATAAACAAAGACTGTCTGTGGCTTAAAAAACCCCAAGCAAACAAATAAATCCCTAAATTATATATAGTATCATAAGTTCTACCAGGCAGATGTACTAAAAATAAGTACTTTCCCTTTATCAACTCCCACAGCCCTTGTTTTGAGTTAGGACTGGTTGCATTTATTACTTCCAAAAATGCCACCAGTTAGTTGCAAGGTAGCTCATATTAGGCTGCACATGCAGCAAGTTCTGTTGTCAAAGAAAATGGGGGACATCTAACATCAACACCCTCTTCCATACACACTTCTTCCCTTGTTTACAATGGACTCAAACTCCTTTCTTCTGAGCCTTCACCTTGCTAAATATCTGTGATTGTGAACCAATCTTCAGATGACTCAAATGTGTGTGTGGAGGGAGACTGTCTTTTTAAATTAAATAAGCCTTGCAGTTACCAAGCAGCAAAGCAAACTTCTACAGAAAAAGAAAAGAATTTGCACAACCTTTTTCAGTCCTACTACCAAAAATTTTTTAAAAATTAAAAAATTTTAAAAAATTTAAAGTAATTCACACATCTTACATTAGGATTTTTAAATGGTCTTCCATTAATCTTATTACTATCCTTGCAAGTAAAACACTCTGCTTATTTGTCAGACTAAGATTTCTCAGGGGAAAAAAAGCTTTAAAGAAAGATGAAAACAAAAGGAAAACAAAAACATAGTCACAAGATGCATTTTCACTGGCTGTGAAAGACACTCCAAAATGATTTGTCTGGTCATGAAATGAAATTTCCTCTTTGAAATTCATTAAGTCAGACACTATCAGCCCAATCCTGCAATTCTGATTCAGGCAAAACTGTCATTGACATCAGTGAAAGCTTTGCCTTTATGAAAAAGCGAGAACGGAGTTCAGGACTGGAACCTAGTTGTGTTTCATTTCATTACCATCTTATTTTACAAACAAAAACCCCATTAAAATCACAATGATATTCTAATCTAAAGGAAAAACTGTGCATCCCCAGAACACAAACCAAGCATGGTATGAATTGCAGTGGAATTTTATTGTGGCCTTTATTTTAACTTTCCGTTAGATGTCAGGACTGTGCAAAAATCAACATATATTTTCTTTATGAGTGTTGGCTTCTCTCAAAGTGATTTATGAAAACAGATCTGCTGCTAGAAGTGCTGTAGGGTAGACAGAAGGTTGTAGGGAAAATGCCAGCAACTAAAGAGACTAGAAAAATAGGCAAGAACAAAGCATAAAATAAAGCAATATAGGAATACTCAAGTATTTAATATTTTCTTAAGATATTACAAACACTAAAGAAGCTATCTGTTTATGCTATGGGAAAGGAAAAAAGCAAATATCTTTGCATCAGACAGACTTTCTTTCAGAACTCTGCTAAATTTGAGAGTAGAAGCCTTATTTTTCTCATTTTTCAAGAGTTCCTGTCTTGCATGTGAGTTGAACTAGCAGTTAAACCTAATAATCTTAAAATTAGCAACTCTGTGGAGATGAAAAAGCATACTCTTTAAAACCCTGGAAGAACTTTTTGTTAAAAGGATTTTGCAAAACTAACTGGTCAAAGACAAATATCAAGAGCTCAAGTTTCTGAAAGATATTTATTGCCAAGAAACTGTTGGATGTTTCAATTTCTATCTTTAAACTATTGAATCCTCTCTCAATCTTAATTCACCAAACACCTCTTTTGTTAAGAACAAATATGAAAATTTTAACATTACTTTTCAGCAGTAGACCACATACAAGACTAGAATTATAAACCCCCCCAGATTTGAAACATCTCATTGCCTAATCAGGAACAGTTATATTTCAGTTCATAAATTTATAGAATGTCTCAAGTCGGAAGTGACCCATAAAGATCATCAAGTCCAACTCCCTCATCCTCACATTTGGTGATATTTAGATAGGAATATAATAAATCATAGTCCAAAATCCAAAGAAAAAATGGCACAACTGACACTGGTGTAAGGACTCGTTAACTCTTGCAATCAAATGGATCAAGCACATTTATGTTTTCTACAACTCAGAGGGCATATTAAAGTTACTATGCTTAGATCTTGAAGATCTGGCCAAACACTGGGGAAACTATACTGGCATTGGAATGACACTTGGAAAAACCCTGTATTATTCACTCTGTTAAAAGATATCGTTACACAAGGAGACAGAGAATGTTGCTTGCAACTACAGGAGTCATCAGAGCTTATTATTACAGAATATCCTAGTATTACATATTTAAGATTCATGCCACAGTATACAAATCTGTTACTGAATGTGCAAGACAGTTTAAAATTTGAATACAACAAAATATGCAGTGCATATTAAAAAAATATAAGAAAGAAAATTTGAAAGAATTTTAGAATATAAAGACAAATTCTAAAGAAAATATCTGCATGTGTATCTTAGTTGTTTTGTATACAAAACCAGTTTTTCAGCAGGATTCTTTAAAAGAAAAAAGAAATTTAAATGAAAAAATGTCTGAGGGAATTAAGTTTAAAGCTTAGCAACTTTAGCAACCTGTCCAAACAGACAACCTGTTCAAAAAGTTAGCAACATTTTGCTAAATATGTCTGTTTGGAAATCGGCTAATTACAACAGAAAAGTTCATGAATTTAAAGAAAGCCTTCACTTGTTAATTTCAGAAAAAAAAAGAAAAAATTATCTCTTGGAGACAGTTCTCCTCTTTGGATAGTCTTCTAAGTAAATATTTCAGTCCTTCATAATGTTTGATGTTCAATATTTTTTTTTATTTTATTTTTTAGATGTATCTGTTTTCACCATGTATTTTTCAGCATTTGCTGGAGGAGGGGAAGGAATAGGGCTTAGAGCAGTCTGATATTTTCAGCAGTTGTTTCATCATGTCTAAGTGGATTAAATTAAGATTCACTACATGAAGACACCAAATAATGCTTTTTTAAAATTCTTAAATAATATCTTCTACATCAAACTCATTTTTTTGTGTATTGAAAGGTAAATGGAGGCAACTGACATCCTGGAGACATAGTTTCCCCTCATTTGTTTCATTGCTCAGATATGCAATGAAGGGAGTGCTCTCCCAGGCAATTCTTCTAAGGAAATTCTTCTTGCTAAGGAAACAGCATTGGAATAAACAACAAATCCTGACTTCTGTCAGTTCTAAACAAAGTTGTTACTGGCCAAGTAGAACCTTTAACAAAATGTTTTTCTGTGCAGCTCACAGAAGCCATCTCCACCTGGAACTGTGTGCCTTTCAGCACCTGTCCTGACAAGGAGTACCTAAAAAGCATCTGTTTGCTGCATTGTTTGACCTGAGAAATGGTGCAGCCACTTCTGATCCTTGGAGATACCCGAAGCCAGCTGGATATGGTCCTTCGTAGCCTACTCTACATGACACTGCTTGAGCAGGTGATGTGGACCTGACAACTTGCAGAGGACCTTCTGGGATTCTAAGATTCAATGATAAGTTTTTAATGTTATCAAAAAATTCCTGAGATTCCTGGATTTCTGATTTTTTCCCTATTGAAATAAACCACTGGGAATCAGGTTTTTACTGTTTCTAGCTTGATGCATACTGTTTTCCCATAATTTTTCAATATATATATATATATTTATCTCTACAAAATTATCCTGATGTTAAAGCACATGCCTCAAAACATGACCAAAGAAATCCTAATCATATGAAATCAGTTATACCAATTTTAGAAAAAAAGAAACCAGAACAAAACAATTCAAGCTACTCTTAGCTTATAAGGAATCCTTCACTCTAGGGTGGTGAAGCGCTGGAACAGGTTTGCCTAAGAATCTGTGGATGCCCCACTTCTGGAAGAGCTCAAGGCCAGGTGGGATGGGAATTGGAGCAACCTGGTCTATTGGAAAGTGTCCTGCCATGGCAAGTCAGTTGGGACTCTAGGATCTTTAAGGTCCCTTCCAATCCAAACAGTTCTATGACTCTGTGAACTGACCAGCACAACAGTATTAGTTCTTGAAGTAGTGGTCAGCCAGTTTCTATTTGGCCTGTTCAGAAAAATTAAAACCTTCCTTTGTGTATTATTTTAAAAATTGCAAAAAATTTCTTCTTATGGGGAAGCATAAATGCAGGAAAACAGACATTCTTACTAACCAACCCAATACATTACAATTGTTAAACTGTTACAATTAGATCCAATAATGCTGAATCCCACTAACTTGTTTTCAGTATGTTTCACATCCCTAGGAATTGAGTTTTTGCAAGGCTGCAGTGCATCTCTCCTATTCTGGAAGCAGGAAGGCAGAGATTTCACCCCACCCAGATGAGAATTTGCTTTATCACCATTACAGCCTCGGAACTAGGAACTGCAGTACCACCTGCAGCAGGTGAAGATCTGGTCTTGGTCATTTTGCAAGTCTGACACCATTTGTTTGTCAGTGATAAGCTACGACTTCATCGTTATGTATTGATACAAAGCTTATTTCTATTCAGACAGCTTAGACACTACTCAACCAACAGCTTTGACCAAGCCTCCCACTAAACACTTCAGAGAAGTCACTTGAAACCCTATTCTTTTAAAAGGATTTTGCAAATTCATAGCACATTAACAGCTTTCCCTGTTACATACTACTTGGAAATTGGCAGTTAGGCAACACAGTGACAGTAATCTCAAGTGCAACACCATATGTCAGATCTGTTAGAATTAGCAATAACAACAGATAAACACTTACAATCTCCAACATGCACAAGCTTCTGCTCACACAGGGAGTCAGTACATATGAATTTTTACAGGCTGTGAAGAAGACTCTACAAGACCTTAGTGAAATAGTACATTAAAACTCATTTATAGTATCCATGGGGGAAAAAAGTGAGATCATTTAGGGTTGCTTGCATTTCCCTCCCTGTATCCCTCCACTGAAAGCCCAATGTATCTCGGAACTCTCTTCATAAGATCTTATAAGCCATGAAAAATTGCAGCATTTTTTCCTCCTTAGGTAAGAAAGTTTTGTGAATCTGGTAGATTTTTTGTTACATTGACAAATTTCAGTATTGAGAGGGTATCAACAAAGAAAAGAAGAACTAAGTTTGCTAAAAAGCAGTCTTCCTAGATTAAATAGAGCACATTCAGCAGCTTTCAGTTGCTCTTCAGCTTTTCCATTAGACTTTTTTCTCTTGTTTGCTGCATGCTAGGTAGAGCTAAGAAGTGACCTGGCCTACATTTATGCAAAATACATTCATATCTCTTTTTTCTGAACATTCAATTAGAAACATATGCAAATTGTTAAGTTTCTTGAACAGACTAGGTGGTACTATCTTTGTGCTTATCATAAATGTGTATGTATGTGTATTTGTATATGTATGTGTATATGTATATGTATTTGTATACACACCCATCCCCTAAAATAGGAAGCTTAAAAGAAGTCATTACTTATTCAACTTCTTTTTTTCCAGTGAAGAAATACATCTTAGATGAGAAAAACTACAGAAAAAGCAAAATATTTTCCTGGTCAGCTCACCTTGGCAAATGCAGGGACAATTTTTTCATGGCTATTCAGTGTCCTTCAGAGTTTGGTGAAAGAACAACACAGCATAAATTAATTTTCATGAAGTAAAAGATACAAAAATAATCTGGTACTGAAGGCTAAACTGAGTCTACGCTTGTGCATATTTTTTAATTTCACAGGCTGTTTTTGTATGCTACTTTTGGGATTTATCTGTATGCATTTCAACTCAAGAATATTTTTTTGAAATCTCAATTATTTTTATGACCTGGCAAGGTCTAGACAGCATTATCCTGTCAGAATGGCCCTGTCTTAGAGCTGATCAGTTAAGGATAATAGTACAAGCTTTTCCATAAACAAGTAGATCCAACTTACAATGGGCAGTTTGTTGTTTGTTTCACTATCTGGAAAACAAATGGTCTCAGATAAGGTATATCAGTCTCTACTGGTCATAAATTACTGTTGACTTTGATAAGTTGTCAGTGAAAAAACAAAAAGCCGTATTTCAAAATTGTTATCTTAAGACAAGGATAAATTGCTTTAGCCCCTGCAGTAAATACAAACAATTCAAAAGTCTCAGACAAGCATCTACACCTGAAAATGATCAGCATGAGACCCAACCCAACCCAAACCTTGTAAAAGCTACCTATTCCATAGGAATAAGAGTAGCCCAGGTTGGAAGGCACTTTGATAGATCATCTAGTCCAGACTTCCACGGGAAAGGGAGTCTAGATGAGATTATTTAACAATATTGAATTACACCTTGAAAACCTTCAGTTGTGAGGAAAGATCATGATCACATCCCTGGGGAACATCCTAGTATTTTGTAAGATATTTACACCATTCTGAAATTCCTCCCGTTTGCCTTCATTCAATAAATAATAGATTTTAAAAAGACATTCACAGTTTGTAACCCATCTACAGAAAATAGTTGTATCTTAAAAACTTTTCTGAATGCTATGCTGAAAAAGGAAAACTGGGGTACACTAAGCCATGTTCCTTTGCATTCTAATGTCTCTTGAGATAAGCTCCTCACACATATCTCATTTTCAGAGAAAAAGTTTCAAATAACTGAATTTTGCCTTTCTTGTATCTGGAAAGAAATTCTGGTTCACTGTAATGCCAGGCTCCAAATGCCTCATTGCCCAGGGAAATTTATTTCCTGCCCACTGGCTTTGCAAGATGCCTGCACTGTATTTAACTTCAGAAATTCATTTATATGTGCAACCTTATAATAAAGGATATTAGGTCTCAGTACTGCCAATAGACATGAAGTAGCTTTGTTATTAACTCTGGTAACTCAACAATTTTTCCATTTTACATTTGTTTCACCTAATGGCCTTCAGTTATTCAAAGCAGATTCCCACAGGTATCTAGGCATGCATAATAATGAGAAAACATTTTTCTGAAGTAATAGTCCATAATATACTACCTTTAAGAAAGAGCACTGTGAAAGAGGGGTCATGCTGGTTATATTGAATTGAAGTTTCTTTCAAAGCACACTCCTTGATCTCAGTTTTAAATGCAATCATTTAAATGAAACATAACAGCAAAACATAACCACCAAGATAAGCTTAAATACATTTAGATTCTAAAGCCTTCCTCCTCACACTGCATGGGCTACATCCTTATAACAAAAATGCTCTGTTTCATTTTAACATTGAAAGAAAAATTACCACCCTAGTTAAAGTCTGGCTTCTTGATAAACACTGTTCAGATATTTGAAATAAAATGTTTCATCTTTCTCACTGACGTCAGAGTTTACTCCAGTCACTGCTAATCTTTGTAAAATACTGAAACGTTGCAAAACAAGGAAACAATTTACTATTGCCTGAGGAAGCAGAGAATTGAGATTCATTCAAGAATCCATATGAATTAGCTTGGATTTGCTTTATACAGATTTTGTATTACCACTTTTTTAAGAATGCAGGATATAGCTCTATTTTTTTAGTGCAAAGAGAGCTTCTGAACTATGTCAAAATTTGTCTGTTACTGTTGCTGCTGAATCTCATTCAAACTTAGTGGAGGTAGCAGTCATCTTTTTCCTAAATGTGTTCTGTTTTTTGTTGCCTTATCTGCTGACAAGGATGTCTTAAAAGCTTAAACATTTCTGCCTTTATTTAAAGCTTCTGATGAATGAGAGATTTTTGTGAAGATGCTTTTATGCAGCAAAAATATTTTGGACCTTCCTGTAGCAGAAGTATCTTGATGTTCATGAAAAAAATGGTAATATTTCCAGCAGGTCAGGTCTGCTTGAAAATCCTATATATTAGTAAGGTTTCACACATGAGAGCTCTTTACATTCGTTGTTGGGTGGTACTCAATCAGCTGGGTGGACCTCAAATCTGCATTCTGCTATACCAAAAGGCAGATAAGAAAGAATTTTTACCTACCCCCATTTTAGAGTCTGGAAAGAAAAAAGAAATAGCACTACTGTAGAACAGATTTCAAAAATAACTATACACGTTCTCAAGACTGGACAACATTACAATCTCCAAAGCATTTGGGGGATTCTTCAGTTTGTCAGAGAAATAGCAAAAATAATTCTATTTCCCTAAAAGGGGTATGAAGCAGTGCCACAGAGACAAGAACAGAATTGTTGACAACATCAGTTTTCTCTGTACTCCTGAAGACTGTATCCTAACCCTACTGAGGCCAAGAAAATGCACAGCAGCTTAATTTGCTTTTTGCCATTACTGCATTCCTGCTCCCTTGGTAATAGGCCTCATATTGTTAGATATCCTAATTACTGAACTGACACTCTACATTTGTAATGCTAGGCTATTTACATTTGTATTGCAGTTTTTCATCCAATTTCTTTCATTCCAAGGAAGAGGTCACAAATATCCACCATAGAATTACTCATCAGCCAGAGACTATTTGAGTTCTGCACATTTATGTCTCCAGATTGAAAGTATGAATCATTCTTGAACATCATTTCTGCATGTAGACCATGGCTCCCTAGCAGGAAATATGAATGAATTTGAATTTGATCCACCAGGGCCTCATCTGTTGCAAAATCTCACACCCAAAAGAACTGACATATTTCTCATCTGTGTCTCTGATCTCCTCAGCTGACATACAGGACCATTTGTTTAAAAAACCCCAAAACATAGTTTGATGACAATTTCAGGAAGAAGCGTCCTTATTGAAAATTAAGAATGAAAAATACCATTTATGTAAAATAGAAACAGTGAAGATAAATTGACCTTGTTAATTCTCCCAATATCTCTGGAGTTGTTCAGGGCTCTAACTGAAACTTCAGTATGCCACTTTCACCACAGTCTTATGATATCAGTTGAATCTGAATTTTCTTGTCTACATCTGTGACTGAAACAGATTTGCTTCAAGTTCTGTCTCTCAGGAAAAAAATTAAGGTGTGAAAACATAGAAGGAACATAAAAGTTTCGTCATTCAGAATGAAGAAAACTGATGCTCCAGGTGAGATTGCAGTTAGTATATCAGCAGAACCAAGATATTTTCCAATGAAAGAAGCTTCTTTATTTAGCAAAACCCCTTCTTCATTAATGACTTCAATGCAGGACTCGAAGGAACACTAAGCAAGTTTGTTGATGATACTAAATTGGGAGGAGTTCTCAACTCCCTTGAAGGCAGAGAGGCCCTGCAGAGAGACCTCAGCAAACTAGAGGGCTCAGCAATCACCAACCTTATGAAGTTTAACAAAGGAATGTGCTGGATTCTGCACCTGGGAGGGGGTAACCCTGGATGTACAGTACAGACTGGGGAATGAGAGGCTGGAAAGCAGTGCCCCAGAAAGGGACCCAGGGGTCCTGGTCAGTGTCAAGTTTAACCTGAGTCATTGTGTCCTGCAACCCAGGAGGGCCAACCACATCCTGGGAAGAATCAGGCACAGCATCACCAGACAGACAAGTGAGGGGATTGTCTCACTCTGCTCTGCTCTGGGGCAGCCTCACCTTGAATACCGTGAGCAATTTTGGGCATCACAATTATAAGAAAGATATTAAGCTAGTATAGATTGTCCAAAGGAAGGCAATAAAAATGGTGAAGGGCCTTGAGGGGAAGCTGTTTGAGGAGCATCTGTCACTTGGTCTGTTTAGCCTGGAGAAGAGGAGACTGAGGAGACTGAAGGAAGTTCTCACTGTAGTCTTTAACAGGGAAATGAGAAGCTCAGACACTGGTCTCTTTACTCTAGTAACCACCAACAAGATGCAAGGAAATGGCTTGAAGTTTTGTCAGGGGAGGTTTAGGTTGGTGTAGCAACGTGATTTCTAGATCTCCAAGTGGCTTCCCTTTTTTCCCCTGCCCTGTATGTTATTGGTTCTTTTTGAAATATGCATCCTGCTGTACCTGGAATCTATTGGTGTGTTTCCCTTGCCCGTCTTCCCTTCAGACCTTCCAGGACTGGCTCCGGGAGAGCCAGCCCTGCCCCCTTCTCTTCCCTTATAAGCCGATGCCGGCAGGACTTTGAGCCTGCCAGCACCTCTGACCTTCCCCTGCTTTCCTCCCCCTCTTCCCGTCCCTACAACCCCTACCTAAGAACCCCGAATAAACCTCCCTAGCAGAATGGAGATGGGTCCAGTTCGTTCTTTTGTCCCACTACGTTTCCTGCAGAATTTACATGACCGGAGACTCACGCCATGCTGAGCGCACCCCGGGGGCTGCCTGCCCCAAACTCGGTGGAGATACGCACCTCAGGGACCTCGTTTTGGGGGGCTGCCGGCTCCTGCCTTCCTCCCGCAGCCTGTTACATCAAGTCGGATATGAGGAAAAGGCTCCTCACCCAGAGGGTGGTTGGGCACTGAACAGGCTCTCCAGGGAAGTGGTCACAGCACCAGCCTGGCAGAGTTCAAGGAGTGTTTGGTCAATGCTCTCAGGCATAAGGTGTGACTCTTGGCATGTCCTGTGCAGGGCCAGGAGCTGCACTGAATGATCCTGATGGGTCCCTTCCAACACAAAACATTCTATGATCCTATGATTGACAAGCTTCAATAAGGCCAAAACTATTAGATAGCTGGGAACTTGCCATCCCACCAACACGCACAGAACTCCCCTTCACTTGTTCTGTTTTGAATGTGCACAAAGACTTTTCCCTCTGAAGTAACTAGACTTTTTGATGCTACAATTGCTGCAACATGGGCATGTAAAGCTACAGATTTCCATTTGCATTGATCTCCTCCATCTTGGTGTCTTAAAGCATCCTCAAGGGTATTGCCATCCACAAATTTACAAAAATTGAAAACTTTTAGAAACTGCTAGCTTCCAACTCATTAACTAAAGTATTAAAGCTACAGTAAAATGCAGCCTATGGAGTCTCACTCTTGTAACTGTGCCATGTGAAAACAGCCTCTGAAATACCACTCTGAAAAAATAAACACCTGTTTGCTTATAGAGCAGGACACATTCTCATCTCTGTGGGGCAGCACCACAGGGCCCTTCATGCGCCTTTGCTTTGCAAGCACCTATTTAAGGACAAAGCAGATATTTTATGAGCACAGTGAGTGGGAGTCTCTGAGTATCACATGTCTCCCATTTCCCAGCAGCTATGCTCTTGAAGTGGTTACATTAAGTCCCCAAAATAGTTTTATCCACTAATGTAAAACCCGTATGAGGGCACTGTCTTTCTTCACATTAAGAAAATACTTGTTTAAGTAAAGCTTTGAAAAAAAATCTCAATTCTGCTGTGTTTTTATATTATTCAGAGTTTACAGTAGGTGAAGAAAGGAGTGCACTTCTACAGCTTTTGCATGAAGTGCCTGCTCTTGCCTGAAATTCTTTATTTTAGTTCATATGTTTTCTTTATTATTAAATGAAATAAAGCCTTAGGTTCCATATCAGGTTTATATCTAAACCTGAAGTAAAATCCATGTTATATTGAACTAAAAATACAGCCAAGGATGCTCCAGTTAATATGAGAAACATATATGTCACTAAAATATAACATTTTTATGATTCATTAGCACTTATACCTCTGAAGAGTATAGAATATAGACTTCATGTTGTAGTTATGTCAAAAAATAGACTTAAAAATTTCAACATTTTCTCCACCCGATGATAACGTAACAGAGATAATAGAAAATAAATACTTGAAATTAAGGCATAAATGTTTTCAATCATTAATTCAAGGTGAAGTTTTAGTATGTCTTTTGAACCATATTTCAGACAAACCTTGAGGTTGTGTTGTATTTAAGTGAAATAATACATTTTACAGCAAATTAATTAGCTGAAATAGGTCAAGAAATGTAAAAATGTGTTTAAGAAAAGCTACTGAGGAAAAAATGGGCAAAAATAATTTGGTTTTCATTCACAACTCTGAGAGTCAGTTTTGAGTAACAATGTTTGTAAAGAAACCCCTTCTTTAAGAACAAAAAATGATACAGACTAAAATACAAAGCATCGAGGTGTTCTCATAATAATTCTGCTCATCAGAAGACCCACAGATTTTCAACTATATTAAAAAATGGTCTCAACCCATACTACATTTTACAAATGCAAGCAATCATATTTCTAGCATCAAAATCCATGGGAGTTAATTTGCACAGGTACAATTTGCTTCTCTGTTATTTTTTTGCGTGCAAAACTATCCCAGGGGCAAATTAAAAAGTAAACACTCAAGCAAATAGAAAAAACTGAAAGTTTCACACTGGGAAAATGGCAGGCTACTCTGGATATTTAAGAATTGTTCAGGTATGATTACATGGAGTAATTAAATTTAAAAAAAAGAGGAGCACTCACTAACTAGCAGAATGGTCTCCCTTGATGCTTGATCCAGTGAAACATTCACAGGGCCGCTGACTCCAGCAGAACAGCTCGCTTGCTTTGAGCTAAGCAGAGTTAAATGGATTGAACCCATGATTAATAACAAAGCTAATAACAAAGTAAGAAATTAACTTGCAGATCTTTCTGCTTTTGATTGAACTGTGCACAAAATGGTTCATAGACATTTCTGCCTGCTTTATAGACCGCTATTGTTTCTGATCGCTTTTGTAAAACAGAGAGAAAATATTAAGTTCCAATTGACTTTTATTTTCCAACAGAAATTATAGGCACATAAAGAAAAGATCAGATCTTACTCCAAGGCAGTCAAGACAACACAGTGAATTGATCAGGTACACTTCAGAACTTCTTTTCAGTGATGACTGAAAAATTTGTGCTTTTGTAGCAAAAATTTATACTGTATTTACATACTTGTTCAGTTGTATTCTTATAGAGTGAATATGTACGGACACTTTTCTGTAATCATAATGACTAATATTTAACAATAATTTTATATTTAGATATCGGACAACTTGGTGGTATTTTTATGTATATACCTGTTATTTACAGCACAGGGGGTGGGGGTTTCATGTGATATATTATTACTCTGAAATAACATTTACATATTACACTGAAATAATTCTTCCTAACATTGAATGAGATCTTATACTGAGAGTAAAATGTAGACCGTTTATCTGCATTTTAATTTCTGTTACTACTATTAGTCACCTCCCCAGAGACTGATGCCTCGTATAGATTAGCACAGATCTAAACATCATGATGGATAAAACAGTTGCCACTGGAACTTGGGAACTCCATCTGATTTATGAGAATAAAGGCTTAAGATAGAATGTATTTGAGAAGAAAAAATACCTGAAAAAAATTACATGCAATCTGCTGTTTCACAGTTAGTTAAAAGACTGAAAAATTAATTAACCATGAATTAGAAACAATTTCTTTGTATGCATCTGAAAATTAAATGCAATGACCAATAGTTCAGCAAACCAAACTACATTTTTCTTTTTAGTGAAGTTACTCTCATATTTTAAAATTGGCCTTTCTATTTCAGGACTGTGTTTATCGAAACACATTTATTCTATTTGTAGTGTTGTGTTTAGTAATAGGTCAAAGCCTCTGGGCTTTCACACTTGAATGAATTACATCCTGGGGAATCCTGTGTACTGAGAACGCCAGACTAATTAACATAATGAAACATGTCTCAGAAAAAACAGTATTTAAAACTACAGTGATGTCATATCCCATCACAACACCCTCTTAAAATGCTGGAATGTTCGAACTGGCAATAAAAGTGTGGTAAGGACTACAGACATGAGCTTTTTATTCCTTACCATTATGACATATGTGGTTTTCAACTGTCACTTTGGAAGCCAATCTAGCGCTTGTAAGAAAGTAAATAACTTTAACTTTGTAGCTGAATATATAACTACAAAACATTTTGGGTTTATAGATTCACATGTTTTATCACTGGAGCCATTGCTAACTTTAACTGAATCTCAAGGATCATCAGATTTTACCCAGTGGCTTCTAGACCAAACCCAGAACATACAGCTGACCTAGATTTAAAGACTTTAAAGATGATAGTTCTGCTCCCTCTTTAGAAATTTCAATCATTTAATTGCTTCAAAGCAGTGTCTAAAGACCTTTCAGTCTTTTACAAGATGGACATAAGCTTATATTAAAAAAGTATTCCAAACAGTAACATTCTTTTAGTTCTTTTCAGAAACCTTATAAATTATCAGCTGACTTCTTACAGAATCATTAAACATATTGAACCATAATGTGTTTATGATTGGGCATACTAAAATGATAATAATAACTTCTCATGACTACAAGTATGATTAGTTTGTCTTAATATTCCAGAATAATTCTATCACATCAAAAAGCACATTAATTAATCCTTCTGTCTCTACATGCATTTTGGTTCCTCTGTATGAATAATTTTGAGTAGCTGCATTATCTTGCATTCAATTGTATAAATTGTGTGTTAATAAACTGAGGTAGTCTATAACATTGACCCATCTTGTCTCTTGCTGTCCAAATATACAAAGTTTTTTGAGTATCCCCCTTTTTGGAACCAAAGAAAAAAAATATACTGCTATGATCCACCTTAGGACCATCTCCTTCCAGTAACCTTAAAGCATTTTTGCCTCCCAGGCTACTCCTGGTGAACATCTCTCAAGATCATAAATACAAGTGATTTACTTTCATACATACCTAAATCATGGCTGGACCAGAGAAACAGTAGCTATCCAGCCTGCTGGTTATAAGGAGAATTGGAGATTGACATTAGAATATTTTGGTGGAATATATTATTTCAACATACTAATGTTTTCCATTTGTAAAGAATCTATTTCAATTAGCCTCCAATACTACCAAAAGTAAACAATGCAGCTCAGTTTTGTGTGCATATGGCACACACGTACCACCTGTCATGTTTTGAATGATGAGCAATATTATTTGACTTTTTTATCCAGGTATATGAGGCATATATCAATAACCAACATTAATATTTGAGACAGAAGCTCTGTGGATTCTGGTTTTAAAATGAATGTTCAAAGAAATCTCACCTTTTGATCTACTGTAACTGTCAGAAGTATCAAGAGATACCATAAAGATCTTCTAAAGATGGGATATTGCCACTTGTTTAGACCTGTATAATAAGCAGTTAAGTCCACCAGTAATGCTATGGAAAGACTAAAAGAATAGTAATTAAAACAACAATGAATTGAAACATTCTTAACAATTAGGGAATATTTTACAAATGTTTGAAGTCAACAGTATACGCTTGAGTGCTTTGTTGAACTGGAACTTTTTATAAATTAAGGTGAGTTGTTCAAATTCTCTCAGAAGAAATATTTTAATATTCAACACTATCCACAGAAAATTTTCAAAAGCTTGAAAACAACAGTCTTATTTAGCAGAATAAAATAATGCAATGGCAAAATGGCTATTTAACGCACAAGCAAGAATATATTTTTCCCACAAGGATTTTGAGAAGCTTGAACTCTGCATATCTAAAGTATAGCCTGCATTCATAATTAATAGAACTGTTCCTATTGGAGACATGGAGAGTTCATGACGGTAGTTTTAACTAATAGCACCTTAAGAAAAATGCATTTGCCTCAGTGCAAATAAATTAAATGTTAGACCAATTCATTGTTGAAGTACATAATGCACAAAGATAAATAGCTCCTGGAGAAACAACCTCACTGCATACTTATTTTAAGGGGAAATATAAGAATCCACTTCTCTGAATATTCAAAGTACTCCACTGATTCTGTAGAGCACCTGCATTGACAAACTGTCCCTGAGCAAATTGGGGGATTCTTTACTTTGTTATTATATTTTCAGTTGAGGGTTTTAGCAAGTTCTGTTCGTGATCATTGTTGCCATTCAGGGCTACAGGGACAACAAAACCAAAAGGATCAACTTTTTGTAAAGTGGACATAGAAACTTAGAGCATCCCTGCCTTTATGTTACTACTACTAATTTAAAAAGTTCAGGGAACAAAGAAAAATTTGTTAATGATATTCTAGTGCATTGTTTGCTGTACACTTGATAGGTATTAACAAAGAAATCTCAGCTGGCTCTAAAATGTGTGGTAAGCATTATTATTTAGTGATACCTGCTGGGAACAACCTTGAAGAGCTAAAAAAAAAGGATATTGTGAAAATGGACAATGAAAGTTAAGAACTGTGGTGAAAGTTACATGTGGGATATCTTTGAAATTAAAAAAAAAAAAAAAAAAAGGAAGACAACAGACCTGGAGGTGGAAAATGTGGTTGCTTTCAAGGCTTCTAAGGAAATACCCTATTTCTAACTCACACCTGTCTTTGGATATAAGGAATATATAAAACCCCTTTTTCTTATTTCTTTCATGCATCTTGGCTACTTGATGACCTTTTAATCTTTTTTTTTTCTATTCTGTGTTTAAAGTTGTTCTATATTTCACTCTCTCTCTTTTCATCTTCCTTTTTTGTGATGAGTTTATTATACTTCCCTCAAATTTCAGGTTTTTATTTTGCTTCATGTGCCTTATCTTGCTGAACCTTTGTGTTTCTCCACATCTGCTTCTGTCTTTGGCACTTAAGTTTTCTGTGGCTTGTTAATAGTTTTGATGAGTCTGGCATGAGCTAATCATGTGGGCTGTGTGACTATTGGAGCTACACAAGTAGCAGGGCTGCCATATAAAACAAGTTAGTGGCTACAGGAAAAAAAAGCAGGCAGATTATACTGAGGCAGTCAGGGAGAGTGGGATAGCCCAGTTGGATGCAGTTTACAAATGCAGTGATTTGTCCTGAAGCAGTACCCCCAGATTGCTCTTTCCAGACTTGATGTGGGTGTTCAAAGGCCATAGTCCTTTAGCTTCACAGAACACCCCTACCTTACAATCTCATACATATTTTCCCCTTCTGTTCTTTTCTAGGTACAGCCCTTCCTGACAAATCCTTCATTTTATCTTGTGCACAAACCATAAAGGTTCCTACAAGAACTTCTCAAACAATATTTCTCAACATGAACTCGTAAAGCCTCATCCTTTGCTAAGGAAAGCTCCTGGTTTGCATGAAATGTTTGGTTTCTCCGACAATAAATGTAACAATGTCACTTTCCTATCGCCCCCTGTACTTATAATTTATTCTCTGTCCCTCCCTGTTCTCATGAAAAACTTTCTGGTTTCCCTCTTAAAGTGTTCTTTCTCTTGTTCCTTGCCATAATCCCTTCCACTCTCCTTCCCAGTCAAACTTTCTAACTCTTTGGGTTTCCCTATTAGTCCACTTTATGGCACTAGATCATCTTTCTTTTCTGAAAATGTCAAACAGAACAGGATATACTTTTCCTGTGCCAATCAGCACTGTACTTGCAAAGAAGAGACTGAAATACAGCAGCGGGTTTCTCATCCCCCCTCACCCATTTCCTAAGGAAAAGCGTTCCACCAGCCCTACAGGCAAAGCAGAAGCGCCCTTTTCCCCAATCCTTTCCGAGAGCCGCGGTTCAGTGGGCTCAGCGGAGCTCTTTGGCGGTGGCTACCCCGTGTGGGCACGGACTCTGCCGCTGTTAGCGGGGGGCAGGCGCTCGGGCAGGCTGCAGTGAGCGCAGGCATCGCCCCGCAGCCGCAGCCCAGCGCTCCCCGCGCCCCGCGGGCACCCCGGGGCAGTCCCTCCAGCGCGCCCCCTGCCCGCCGCCGCGCCCCGTCCCGCCCCGCCGCGCTCCGCCGAGGCCGCTCTCTCCGGGGGCGGCCGCAGCAGCCCCCGCCCAGCCTCCGCCCGCCCCGCCGCCGGGCCGCGCCGCTGCCCGTGCCCGGGATGCGTCCGGCGGCGGCGTGCCGGCTGCTGGCAGGAGCCGGGGGCGGGCGGGCGGGCAGGGGGGCTCCCGCCGCCGCCGCGGCTCGGTGCCGCCGCCGCGGCTGGGATTAGGCTCCCGCTCGGCTGCGATGCGGAGCGGCGGGGCGGGCGCGGCGGGGCCCAGCGGGAGGGCGCGGGGGGCCGCCGGGCACTGAGACGGGCGGCGGGCGCGGAGCCGCCGGAGCTCTCCAGGGTGCTGCTGCGCCTCCCGAGCCCGCCGAGCCGCGCCGCGGAGCCGCTCCGATGCCTCCCACACCGCCGCTGCCGGGCTCCGCCGCCTCTCCGAGCAGCATGGGCCGGATTAGGTACCTCCGCGCCGCTGTCTCGGGATTTTATCTGTGGGAAGCTGCGCTACTGCTCAGGTGAGTTGCTTTCTTTGGGAAAGTAGAGGTGCCTCCTTCCCGGCTTTCGGGCAGCCGAATGCCCGGGACGGGTGCGGGCAGCCTCCGCGGTCATCGCCTTTCCTCACCACGAACGCCCGGCTCCCTTCGGCAGCCTGGCTGGGGCACAGAAACTAAATGCGTGAGCTCCACGCTGCCTGAACATTCGTAACATTGCGCTGTCCCGAATTTGATTTTGCATTTTGCAAGCAGGAGGTTGAGTATTTCCTTCACCTGCTTGCAGACAGAGTTTCCCTGTATGATCTATGAATTTTGTCACTGTTTTTAACAGGAATTGTAACATTAATGACATTGAAAATTCTTAGGGTGCAAAGAGTCTATATGTAAAAGTTACGGAAGATGATCTGTGTTGGGAATATATAGATTTCTTTATTACTGCCAGTTCTTTTCAGCAAAAGGAAAACCACAGATTGTGTTTGGTCAGCAGTCTTATACAGAAAAAGAAAAACACTAGCTGGGTGAAGAGAGGATATGGTCTGCAGGAGTTCCCCTAGGAGGGGAAGCATTTGCTGTACAGCCAACAGTCTAGGATTTTTGTTATGAAAGATGACAACATATCCACAAATTATGACCTGAGTAGAAGACTGAGGTTCATACACCTTTTTCTACTTTCTGCCCAGCACACTCTCTCTAGGTAAAGGAATGTTCTTATATCAGTGCAAGCCTTGTTTTAACACATAGCTCTGGAAGTGTGGTGATAGCAGGTTAAAATGAACTTGAGTCCTACGTGATGGAAGACTTTAAAAGAAAAATCACACATGTAAAGGGACAGACTTTAGTGTCATCATGTATTCACTGCTAAAGCAGTTAGTGATGCTTGCTATCAACATTCTAGCTCCGCATCACAATAAACAAAGTATGGCACATAACATGACAGTGCCAGACTATTTTAAGAATCACATTGTTACTTAACAAAGACAAAACCAAAAACTTATATTTGAAAACAGAGTTTGGGGATTATACATGTCAGAGATTTATAACCAGAAAGTTAAATCAGCAGTGTGTAGTGCCCCACAATGATGGCACACTTCACAAGTGCTCAGAGGCTTATAGCAAATCTTTCCTGTTTGAAGTTAATGACATGCTTTGTATCAGCATAAGTAACATAAATAATTTATAATGCAATTATATTATAATTGTGCCAAAAGAAAGAGATTTTAAGAAACTTGGTCACATGGTATGAGATTGAGACTGGGAGGAAAGAGTCAATACATGTATATTACACTTTAAATTTTGCATTGAGTATTTCATGTTCAGAGTAGGTGGCCAAACCCTTGTGTAGTGTAGGCAATACAAGCAGTACAATGCTATTATTATTAAATTTCAATGTACTTATAGAACTTAGTTTTCCTCTGCATACTATTCCATGCAAATGCCATCCTACTGTTAAATTGTTCATCCTTTATTTTAATGATATAAAAGCATTTATTCCAAGAAGAAACAAAAGCTATAAAGTCAATTTTGAAAAACATACAGGTATTTTGCATCGCATAAATCTGGACTAATATTGAATTGTTTCCAAATGTGTACAGATATCTTATTTAGCATAAATTCAAACTACTCTCTTCAACATCCAGATAACAGTGTTACTGCCATAGCCTTCTCATAAATTGTCATTTTATGATCATGAACATGGTTACTGTGCACAAGGACAATATGGTTGGAGAAAGAGCTCAGAAAGCTGCTCAGGGTCTATGTATATCATCCATATCAATCTCAAGATAGAGGCTGATGGTGACTTTAGGTCTAGCAATAATACATTTATTGAGTCAATTCAAAACACATGGGAGTCTTCCCCATGCTTTAAAATAGAGGAGGGGGAAAAACAGAAAGAAACATTTTAAAATAGTAAAACCTGTGCAATTCTCAACTTTCCTGGAGCCATTAATTCTATTTCTTTTCCAGCTTAAGCCTTGGGAAATTATTTATATTGGTGCAAAGGGAACAGGGAATAGCAGAATGCTGCTTCCACTCTGTTAGACACAGACCCCAGCCTTACCACCTATATAACACTTGGTGAGAAGATGGATGTGCTGTGAATTTCTAGGAACAGTCAAACCTTACGTGGTTTACTTGCTCACACATTTTGGAAGAAATAATGTCATTGTCTCTTACTTGGTGCAGCTTTGAAACTTTTCTGCTCTTCATTAAGAAACTGAAGGCTGTGTGAGAAAACTGAAGGAAACTAACAAGAAAAACCTTCATTACTTGTCCAATAGCCCTGAGGCTATATAAAATTAGTGTTTAAATGATATGCCCATGAAGGTAGAAAAAGGATGTTTTTCAGTATAAATTTAGACTTGTTACTTTAATGAGCAAAGTCTCGAGATTCATGCTTCATAAGAGGAAACTTCACCTGATTTATTTTTTAAAAATAATTAATTTTTCATTCCACATCAAAAGACCCTTCAAATTGCAATTATTGAAACAAGATGTATATTGGTCATTGTAGGATCTAATTATTAATTTTATCTCTGAAAGACGCTGCAGAAAGAACAAATAACATTAGAAGAGCAACAAAGATGGAAAAGGGTCTAGAGAGTAAGTCTTGTGAGGAGCAGCTGAGGGAGCTGGGGGTGCTAAGCCTGGAGAAAAAAAGGCTCAGGGGAGACCTTATTGCTCCCTAGCACTGCCTGAAAGAGGGGTGTGTCCAGATGGGGATGTTCTGGCCTGTTCTCCCAAACAACAGGCAACAGGACAAGAGGAAAAGGCCTCAAGCTGAGCCAGGGAAGATTCAGGTTGGATATCAGGAAGAATTTCTTCATGTAAAGGGTGGTCAAGCATTGGAATGTGCTGCCCAGGGGGGTGGTGGAGTCACCATCCGTGGAGATGTTCAAGAAATGACTGGACATGTCACTTAGGGTTGTGGTCAAGTTGAGAAGGTGGTGCTCAGTGAAAGGTTGGACTTGGTGATCTTGAGGTCTTTTCCAGTCTTAATGATTCTGTGATCATCTGTAGTCTTTCATAATTTTGTGCATGTTTGTACGACTATGTCATAGATTAACACACATATTGATAATATCTTAATAGATTTTTAACATGAAAAACAGTTGCTTAAGTATGTAACACTGGTTTATGCAATATATTTGAGCATGGAGAGAAAAGCTATCAGACCCAATATAAAAAAATATTACTTATTAAGTACTGCCAGTCAGAGCCTGAGCGTGATACTAAGAGATATAAAAAACAGGACAAAATCTAGGAAAAAGAATTTAATGTAGTCTAAAAATTACTGTAATTTACTACCAAAGAAGGAAAAAAATTCTAAGATATGGTTTGAAGTTATAATAATATCTGAGTATTCTTCTGAGTTTTCATTAAAGTAATAGTGTTAACACTAAATCCTCTGGATTTGCCTGAATTCCAAGAGGTCATGGTGAAAGCAAGATGGTATATGTAGAGTCAACAAGAAGATCAGATCTGTGAGTCAAATAGTTTTATAACAGCTTAGGAACTTTCATGGACACCAGCACTGATCTATTAGAACCACAGTCAGGGACTTGCCAGGGACTTGCTTTTTCCTTAAAGGGTGTAGTGTGTCTATTTTGTATGTAGACCTGTGATATGGGAAAAGAAAAGGGTGTAAAGTTAGGTGGCACTGTGGAAATGCAAAATAGATTCTCTCTATGTGGTATTCCTTTATTTATCCATGCTAGCATAGACCAAGAATCAGGCTACAATTAGGTTATTGCCTCTTTCCTTGTTCTTTTCACTACTCCATCGGACTTATGTTGAAGGAAACAGTATTACAGACACAGATAATTGCTCTTAGAAACCAAATTCTTGTGGAAATAAACTCCATGCAACCTTACTTAGGGGCATATCTGAGTTCACAGTTAGCTGACTTTGAAATTGTTTCTGCATTTCATTGCAAGTTGATTTCAGGTGAATAGCTGTAAGAAGCAAAAGTCATTATCCTTTAAGCCAGTATTAGTTCCTTCAAATAATAAACGAGAAAAATACAACAGCTAAAAACTATTAAATTTGACATACCAAAACAAACATCTTTGAAAATAAAGATTTTCAGGTGTTCTAATGAGACTTCAGTAGTTTATTAACATGTTAAGAATTACACTTATGATATAAAAAGAAATAAAAGTGTCTGTTAAAATCAAGATGTGAATAAAAGTGTGTAAAAGAAAATCTGTTAATTTAAAATATGACCACTGAGCCACAGTACCTTTCCTCAGCAGTCCAGACTCAATTTTAAAGACAGTTTCTGTGGAATAAATTGGCTGACAGACTCCAGGTCTGATGAAAAACACTTAGCAACTCTCAGGGAGTAGCAAAGGAAGGGTAGGAGAGCTGGGAGTTCAGATGCACAGCAAGGGAGGAAGAAACAGCATTCTGCCATAAGTTTGCAGTCCCACAGCATTTGCACAGGAGAAGAGCAGTTCAAACAGTTCAGACTGATGGGCAAGTCTGGTCATGAAGAGGTATGTCCGAGGTCAAAGCCAAAGGGTTAGGTCAGCAGATCAGGCTCACGATCAAAATTGTGAAGGTACAGGACTGGGTGAAAATATGCTTGCACACTAGCTACTGCAGAGACCAAGAGAATCCCTCCAACACTTCTGAGGGTGAAAAAAAAGGGAAAACAGACACAAATAAAAGAAACAAAAGGTCCTGAGAGAAGAGAGGTGAACCCCTGCTGAGGGTTCTACAAAACAAACACAAACAGCTCTGTTTCAAAGCTGCATTACCAGAGCTCACACTGAGCCCAGGTAGTCAAACTCCTGTGATGAAGGGTCCTTATAAAAGGCTGGGAGGAGAGCATCAGGGCTCCCTTGCATGTACCCTTAGGGAAGCATTGTACTTTCCAAAACTCAGACAAAAGTGACATGGGGATTTTGTGACCAGGAATAGGTAATTCAGATCCTCTTGTATTTCAGCTATAACAATCTCTCTTGTATTTGAACTATACCACTGAAGACACTGAAATCTCTTTGTCACAAAGAGGAGTTTCTTCATGAGTATAAATTTGATTAGGGCTTTAGATATCCATTCTTTATTTTTATAAAAACTTGGTTATTTTTCTAAGTGATTACCATCTTTATAATTTTGGTAAAGGGTTATGCTTATATTTTTGTGTTTATAGTACTATAAACTGTAAGGAAATTAAATAACAAAGAAATTTCAATTAAAACCATGAATCTTTCAATTCTTACAGTGATAGTGACGTTTTTTTACTTTTCAACTTCTCCTAATTCATTCCTAGGCAATTGATGGAAACAACAACTGAAAGCAAGTAATATTGTGAGATAAGTGCTGTGCCTCTGTATGATGATAAATCTAATAGCTCCTCTATCATATTAGTCTTGTCCAGGCATACTAGGAATCATGACAATCAGAGAAAATGAAAATTTTTACAAGATTAGAGCTTCTTATTTTAACAGATTCAGAATACAGGCTTCAAATGACCTTACTGAGTATTATGTAATAATACCTATAGGGAATTATTCCTGCAAATCAGCTTTTCTTGAGTAATGAATGATGAAGAGCCCTTGTGTGTGGTGTTGCTTCTTGTCCTCTTTACTGCTTTTCCTACTGATCTTCATGATGTTTAGTGAAAGAATCAGTAAAAGGACATAGGAAACAGAAGATATCACTTTCAGTGATACATTCGCATTATGAATAGGTCAAGTAAAAGGTACCTTTTTGAGGATATCAACTACCAGCAAAAAGAGAACACCTCATAGAACAGGAAAATACACAATAAAAAACTATGTTTAACAGGAATGCAGGACCAAAACAGAAGAATGAGAAGAACATCGGGAAGCACAATAGTTTCCACAGTAAAGTCAAGAGAAAAGGGTGAGAAACTTTAATTTTTCTAGCCAAATCCATTTTTTTTGAGGCTTCTGAAGCAATATTATCCTTTCTGGCTGATGCCTTTAGATGTGTCAATGGAAGTATTAAGTAGTGAGAATAAAAAGAAAGAATGAGAAAATAAACTAAAAAAAAAAAATAGACAGTATGTATTTATAGAAGTATAAAAGAATGCATTTCATTATTACTTTTCCAGTCAGATGTCTAATGAATTACTCCAACACATGTTATTGAATACAAGAGCAAACAGGGTAATAACACTTGATCTACACTTAATTGGACTTTCTAAATAATGAACAGAATCACAGAATCAACTAGGTTGGAAAAGACCTCTAAGATCATCAAGTCCAACCTACGAGTGAACATCCCCATGTCAACTAGACCATGGCAGTAAGGTCCACGTCCAGTCTTTTATTAAACATCTTCAAGAACAGTGACTCCACACTCCAATATTTTATATACAACTTTTCTACATCACATACCGCCCGCCCTGTTAATTCTCTGGGCTTACCACTGATGTACAAAATGAGTGGGGACAGCAGGGAGAGTAAGGGCTATTTCTAGGTAGGAACTTCCCTAAGGAAGATCAGTCCTCTTCAATATTGTTATTACTGAAGTTTCTTTCTGGTGACATGAAACATTAGCAAAATGCAGTTTCCAAGGGAAACAGTTTGAGATCACAGAAAAGGTAGAAAATTTCGAGAGCATTCTGGTCTAGTGTAGTCATGGTCACTGATGGGGCTGTTGAAATAGTGAAGCTGCACAGGTAGCAGGGCTACTGACTAATGCAAATCAGTGTCTACAGGAAGAAGCAAGGCAGCAGACTATCCTGAGACTCTTTTAGTGAAACAATAGAGTAGAACACAGGAGAACTAAGTTTTCTCACACTATTAGTTAGGTTGAGTTAATTGCTATTAACATGCATGGGATTCTTACACTTAAAACTAATTTAGAGAGTATTGTAAGAAAAATCAGAACAGCTGTGAAATTTGAAAAAGCAAACTCATTTTTTTCCCTTTATAATTAAAATTTAAGCTGTAGTTATAACTGCACAACCTACTGTCTTAATATTTTGCTCTTTGTTGCATTCTCTCTTTACAATAAGATAGATATATAAATATATTTAATCTAAAAAAAGTATTGGATTATGATACCCATCACACCATTTCTCAAGGCTTTGTATACTATATACAGTTTACATTAAGACTCCACTATGTCTAGATTTTTCCTCCAGTTCCTTATAAAAATTCTGAATACGTTCTCCCTTTCTGAATTTTGAAAGGTAAAATATTAACTTAATGTAATCCTAAACAGCATTTCTGAGGATCCACAAGTACCAAAAAATGCAGTTTCACTGATGACTTTCTACAAAATTGGCTGTTCACAATTTTGTATGACTTTTACTAACAACTTTAATCAATTTCAGAAACAAAAATTTCATTCATCAGAAATACCTAGCTAATATAGTTATACCAGCATGGTTTTCAAAGGTTGATTTTCTTTTTCTTTTCTTTTTTTCTTTTCTTTTCTTTTCTTTTCTTTTCTTTTCTTTTCTTTTCTTTTCTTTTCTTTTCTTTTCTTTTCTTTTCTTTTCTTTTCTTTTCTTTTCCTTTCCTTTCCTTTCCTTTCCTTTCCTTTCCTTTCCTTTCCTTTCCCTTCCCTTCCCTTCCCTTCCCTTCCCTTCCTTTCCTTTCCTTTCCTTTCCTTTCCTTTCCTTTCCTTTCCTTTCCTTTCCTTTCCTTCCCTTTCCTTTCTTTTCTTTTTTCTTCTCTTCTCTTCTCTTCTCTTCTCTTCTCTTCTCTTCTCTTCTTTTCACTAATATGACTTTACATCTTAGTGGGGAACTGCAGAGGTTAGGGACTATTTTGTGAAAAGTTGGTTTATAATGTTCTGGGATAGAGTGGGACTCAATTGCTAAAAAGATGCTGAGCTTTTGACCTGCTAAGCCTTTTAATTTTGTAAAGTGTACAAAACTGCACTGTCCCTTATTAGATTCAGTAATGCACAGGAGAGTCCATTCCCTTGGCATATGCAGCTAAGGCATCTCCATCTGCAGGGACCAACTAAACTTCCAGGTTTGTGAGCAATATATGTGCTGACTAAGAGTGCCCTGCTAGATAAAATAAATATCAGAAAGTGGTAAACTGCTGGCAAAAATAAACACCTTGAAATCAATCATGACTAAAGCACTGATTTCACACAGCTAAGTTGTGGCTAACTCCTGTGTTCTAGGGTAAATGTTAATTCTGTGCCTAAACACCTATGTAGAACTTCTGTGAAGAAATGTGCATCTGTGGGATGTTTTCTCTGATGCTATTGGGTCAGATCCATTACCTCTGACTCAGCAGTATTAGTACTAAACTCAAAGTGGGCACATTTCAGCATCATATCTGGAATACATCCCTTAAAAGACTTTTTTAAAAAATCCATAGTTTGTTTTTTTTTCATTGTTTCATTCTGCTAGAAAGAGTTATTTCTAGAAAGACTTATTTCTAGAAAGTTGCTTGGGTTTTTTGCTTTTTTTTTAAAGGAGCAGATTTACCAGAGTCTGCTTAAATTCTTAATTTGCAAGAGTTAAAGTGGAATAAAATATGTCATATTTTCCCTCAGTTCTTTTGCACTGAAGATTGATAGTCAATTGTTTTGAACATAATATTACAAGCTTATACCATAAGTATATAGGAAAAAGCAAGGCAATTCATAAATAGAATATGAAATGTCTCCCCTTGAGACAGTAATCTATGATTACAAAAAGTACGATACAGTGGAGAACTGGAATAAAAAATGCTATTCACAAGTTTCTCCATATACATGTTAAAATTTACCCAATTTTATCTCTAAAACTTATCCCAAAATTCTAACACTCTGTAAATGAGCTCTCAGAATATCTCTGTCTCTTTACCTATTTCTATTGTTTCTCCACACATATCTTTGGACCCAAGAGTGCTCAAATTCTCATCTGTAATCAAAATGCAAGCACAAAGACACTTGTTCAGATTCCCTAAATAATGGTTAGCAGAATGCTCTTTTTCGTCCTTTTCAACAGGGATGACCTCTTCAGGAGAACATGTGTTTTTCACACAATAAAGCCTGTAACACTGTTTGGGAAGGGAGCAGTGTCCTCAATGCCTTCATGATGATCCAGGGAAGGGAGAAGGTGCTCTGCCTGGACCCCATGCAGTCCCTCACTCAGTTGGTGGAAGATTTGTGAGGGCAGTGGGGGATCAGCTCAGGTCATGACCCTTTCTTCCCTCAGCTTATTTCCAGTTCTTCACACAGAGCTCAGAAGACTGGGATGATAATTAAGAGGATGCTGGCATAATGAAGGCTAGAACAGCAAAGATTAAATATGTATCTGAGGGGAAGTTTAAATACCACTTTCTGTGTGTGAAGAGAACGCGTGTACTGGACCAGGATAATTTTGGTGGAAGCACGAAAGGCTAGCAGCACTGTTTTTTTAACCTTCATATTATTTTCTCTGACTTATTCCGTAAGGAATATGCTTCAGTGCATGCATTTGGAATACTGGGTTCTGTCATTATGTGGCATGAATTCTGTCACTCTCATCATCACCCTGAAGCTCAACTCTGTTGTTAAAGAAAGTCTTATACTGAATTATTACAGCGTCAATCCTGGAGAGAATTAATAAAAAGGAAAAAAATTAATTAATCCAGGTAGCTCATGTAAATTAACACAGCTGGTTGAACATCCCCATTCCTGTCTCACATAAGATTCCAAAGCTCTGAAAACATTTTCTCACCTCTTCAGTGCATAAAAAGAATTTTAAGTTGCAAAAAGCAGGAAATATCTCTGTTAATTCTGTGGGGAAGATGTTCAGTGTCTTTGCACCTGAGACTCCAACTTCAGTTCCCATTGACATTGGGAAACTGATTATGACTGACAAAATAGAAAGGACACTGGACAATATTCCACCCAAGCTTGCCAGCATTTCATAAAATAACATTGAAATGTATATATTTCTGTAAAACTCCATTTCATGAAAACAGCATTTTTTCAACTAGAAATATTTTGTCTTAATTGAAAATTCTAAATTAATAGGAATAACACAGATCTACACTATAGTTGGCTAGCTAATCAAAACAAACAATTTCATGAGAAGTGTTTTGGGAAAAAACTTTATATGGTGACTTTTCAGGCTATATTCAGCTTTTCTCAAATGGAACTTATATCTTATCAAACTTATTTTAGAGAAAAAGTCAAATCTTCTAAGCAGCCATCAGACATGCTCACTCAAGATACAGGACTGATACAAGCAGAGCTCTCTAAGGTAAACAGAATAGTGTTTAACTGAATTGGGGTCAGTCTTCACAAATCTGGGTTTTTACTTCAAAATCAATTTTTTATCTAGTTTTGATAAATCTTGATAATTTTATTCCAATGTAAGATTTTCTGAGATTTTTGTGCACAGTAAAAATTGTTTTAGTGGTTTTTTACACAAAAAACCCATTTTCAGTTTTGGTTATGGTTTACAGCTCATGAAAGTGGATTTTTAAAGCAAAACAAGACAAAGAAAGAACAGAATACATATGGCATTCTAACTGGTCATTATTTATGATTACAAGAAAGATATCTTTTCTACTGATGTACACTTTAGTTGACAATGTTTCTGTTTACACTGTTGAGAGTACAGCAGCCTTGTAAATGCAAAGCTGATGGGGCACTGCCACAATAGTAAAAAATCCATTTAAACTAGGAAACTCATTGATATGCATCTCTACAATTTAAAGGATATTTTGAGATGTATTCAAAATACAGAATCAACAAAGCAGCTATAATCTGTAGAAATCTGTTTGCAGAATTCACAGGTTCTTCCTAGATCTAGGAAGAATTGCCTTCACAAACAACAGTTTGCGGACAAAAGTCTCATTTGCATTAATTTGCCCTTCAATCTTGTGTTGCCTCATTGTCATCAGCTGCATTACCATTCATTATGGAGGTGAAAGACACCAGTCAGCTCCCGTGCAAGTTCAGTTGGTTAGGGGAATAATGCATTAACCATGACAAGAAATATAATTATTCAACTCTGACAGCTTTTATAGAAGAATAACTGGTGTATTAAAATTGAATATTAAAGAAATTATTTTAGTTGGTTATTTTGCAATCTATCCATTATGCCGATAAATTTTCTCCATTATTCAGCAAATACACAAATTACTCTTCATAGTGAAAGAGTAATGCAAGTTCAGATTACTATAAATAAGAGGTTTACAGATGCTATTTTCAAAAATATTCCATTCATTTTAACCAAGTACTACCTGTCAGAAAAAAAAAAAAAAGTTAATGGAATTTGGAGAAGAACTAACTGTTTTTAATTAAAAATTAAAATTGTCAAAACCTAAACCCATTCAGTAGATCCTTGGGAGAGTGAGAGATTTGTTAGAATTTGAATATTTGAAATATTCTCTGCTCTTCTTTGGGTCAGCTTTTTCCTCCCCCAAAAGTAGGCTGATTAAATTAAGAAATGGCAAGAAACTAAGATCTGAGTTTAGAACACTTATAAAAATACACTATGCAACAGGTTGAAAAGGCTGTTTAAACAGGTGCTTCTGGAAAAACAATGAAAAATATTCAGAATAGAGTCATAAGTCATAAAATATATTAATTCACATGCTGCACGGCTGAAACTGGCAACAATAAACTTGTCTTATAAAATGAAGCAAAATTACAGAGGCAATCTGTAGTTTATTGAATTCCTATCTTAATTAAGATAGAAAGCCTTGCCCATAGGATTATGAAGAATGCTGACAAATTACTTTTCTTCCTTTACCCTAACAATTTTTTTTCTTATGGAAGAGGTAAAGCATTGTGCTTATATATATATGTACCAAGTCACAAAATAAAGAAAAAAGATTCTACAAATTCAACTTTATCTAAACTATAATATACTAGAATGATGATCATGTCAGTGACTTAGTCAGAAGACTTAAAATCACATTATTCTCTGGTTTTTTCTCTCTGTTAAGAAAAGCTGAAACATTCCACAGCAATCCAAAATTTTTTGAAACTAGCCCATAATTTATGTACTTTATGCAAACATGTGTTAAGCATGTGTTTACTTTAACAAGCTGTTTTGCTTCCATGTCAAACATGACTAGAGGAAGACTGTAGGGCTGGAGAATTTCTCAACTGTATTAATATAAGTGAAAGAAAAAAATATGACACCATAAAGGTATCAGGAACATCATAAGAAATGCTTGTAACCTTTGCCTAAGCTACAGGAGCACTAAAATTTATTGTTAATTCTGTAGTTGAAAGAGAAATTTTTTTTTTTCCAAATCTGAAAGAAAAGATTTTTCTAATAGTTACATTGAAATGCAACCCCCTATACATTTCATGTGGCTTTCATTTATAACGAATAAAATAATAAAGAATGTATAATCAGTGAACTTAAGATGGAAAGGGGTTTTTGTTGCACATAAAAATTTTTACATTCACTGAAAATGTGTCCTGATGCAACTCTACTTATTTCTGTAGCCTTATATAAAAAAATTCATCTGATCACTTGCACTTAGTCAAACTAAGAGGATAAGAAGTCAACTAAAAAAAAATCTAAAATTATAAAAAATCAATAGAAAATGTTGTTACACAAAATATTTAAAATTTTCTTGAGGATTTTTCTTAGAAAATACCTGTTTAAAATCATGGTGGTACAGTGCTTCTGCTCCACTTAGTTGATATGACAGTCTTTTCTCTGGCCAACATGAGTTAAGAATTCTTTGTTTTCTCTGTTCTGATAAAATTATTATTATCTAAAACATTGCAGAAAATGAAAATTTGCATTTTCATTGCAGTAGGAACTGTCAACTTTATGACCTAAAACAAGTGAAAGATTTCATCTTTAATTAGCAAGAAACACTTTATTGTCACTTTTAGCAGATATAAAATTAAAAGCATTTGGAATCTCAGTCTTTGTTAACACATTGCAAACTTAATTCTTTCTCCTTCGTTTGCTGTCTTTGCTTCATTATGTGCCACCCTCTTTCCCTATTCTTTCACCATTGGAATCTTTTTTTTGGTCCCTCAAAATGAAATTAATTAATTCACCAATAAATAATTATTCAAATAGAGTTATTTTCATGCTGGAATACAAAGGAGTTGGAAGGAAATTACCTCCTTGCATTAACCTTGAACAGTAGAAGGCAACATGATCTAATTTAGGCATTTACACAACGAGTTCAGTTACCCTGGGTGCACAATGCAGATAATGTAAAGAGCTTGTCTTCAAGGATAATTCAGAGAAGGAGATGAATTTTGTGTTTTGTTTTGTTTCTCAGAAGAAACGATCTCTGTGTGAGCTAGAATGGAGCAGTGACAGCTGATTCTGTATGTCACTTTCAGTACTGGATTCATGCAGCTGTGTACCCTGACATGACTCCTGGCTTTCCAGAATGGCCCTGGATTTTTGTGAATAATTATTGCTGATGAATGGCCTCCAATCAGAATAGTCTATTTGTCTTTTATTTTCTATAAAGCATTTTAATTTTCAGTAGAGTGAAGAGATTGGTTTAAAATTTTACTAACATTTTAAAATATATTTGCTTAAAAAATATTTATCCCATCTTCTGAACTCCCATTCCACAATATTTATTAATCTTCAAGGTTGCCAAATTTAAAATTCTTTATTGCAATAAAACACAGATACTTGTATTTCTCTTCTGACACAGCTATCTCAGTTAGCCAGTTTAAACATATCTCACCTCAAAAGAATATCTTTGTCATGCTACTTAACTGAACAAATGCACTTCAATGATGAACTGTGCAAAAATTTGGAAAAACATTAGAATTATCCACAAAAAACAAACAAATCAGTTTTGTTTATGCTTTATCTTGCTGTATGGTTTTTTTGGTGTAAAATTGAAGGCAGTTATTGTTTTTCTAAAAAGAGCAGGATTTATTTCTGTAAAAACAAGGAAAACACTTTAATTTGGATGGGCTTGAGGCCTTCGGCAATCATTTTTGTAATATTTCTTGTGTTTTATTTAAAGCTGTCACATGCTGGAACATTCTAGTGTCAAAAAGGTATTTTTGTCGGGTTTAGGTAGGTGTCTTGAATAATGAATGCAAATTCTGCTTACTATAAACTCTGATCTTGTTAGTCCTTTACCCACTTAATTAGTAGATCAGATTGTTAGAGACACTCCCATTACAAAAAAAGCCATCCTATGCTTCTGACCTCCTTAAACTAAAAGCTTGTTTTCCCCATTAGTTCTACTAAATGTATTTTATGAAGGGTCTATAGTGCTCAGATGAGGGTTTGAAGCCTTTCTTTGTAACGATGTGATTTTCAGATCTCCATGTGGCTTTCCTTTGTTCCCCTGCTCTGTATGTTATTGGTTCTGTTTGAAATATGCATCCTGCTGTACCTGGAATCTATTGGTGTGTTCCCCTGCCTGTCTTGCCTTCAGACCTCCTGGGATAGGCTCCGGGGGAGACAGTCCCGCCCCCTTCTCTTCCCTTATAAGCCAATGCCTGCATCAGTGTGTGGTCTCCATCTTCGAGCTGCCAGCTCTTACTCCCATCTCCCACTCTCCTCCCCCTTTCCCGTCCCTGCACCCCACCTAAGGACCCCAAAATGAACTCCCCTGGCAGAACGGAGATGGAGTCCAGTTCATTCTTTTGTCCCACTGCGTTTCCTGCTGAATTTCTGTGGCCAGAGACCCACGTCACACTAAACACACCCCAGGGGCCGCCTGACCCGGACTTGGTGGAGATACGCGCCCCAGGGACCTCATTTTGAGGGGCTGCCATGTCCTGCCATCCTCCCACAGGGAGTAACATCATTTCTTCATATCACAAAACCTTATTGCTAAAATTTTCAAAAGCAAGACACCATCAGATGATCCAACACCACCAGTTAGAAAATAATTTCCTTCCTAGCAGGCCTCTTTAATTACATGGTTACACTGAATAATTTTTATTTTAAAAATTGATGATTTCTATTGCCATTACTTATAGCTATGGAATCAAGGAGATTAGTCATGAGATTAGTTCACCCAACCATTACTAGTAAACCAGTGAATAAGTACCACTAGACTAATTTACTGAAATGCTTTTGTGTAGTAATGTTTGTGAGATACAATTAAATGCATATTGGCCGCAGTTTTTGCTTTCCTTCTAAGGGTATAATTAATTTCTTTGAGCTTCTCTGGGAAGCATTTTAATATAAAGTGCATTAAAAATATTCAAACATCAGCTGGAGAGAATGGACCACAAACACAACATCCAGTTGCTTCAGGGGTTTGGCCACACTTGCTGTCTGAGAGAACAAGCTAAACAATGAAATGAAAGACCTACTGGACCATCACAATGCGTGCAGCAGCACTGTAGTATGCACTGTAAGATGAAATGCAAACCTTCTACCTCTCTGAATGACTAAAATAGATTGTGTTTGAGATGAAACAAGTAATTTATGATCAGATGAGAAAAATCACCAAGACAAATATGACAGTAACTTAGTGTTAATGTAAGATTTTCAAGAAAAATAGTTTACCTATGGAAGGGAGAAAATGAATTTACCGTATAATTCAAATATAATTTGTATAAATTTTATTGAAAAGTAAGTCTGTGAGACTCTGGAGACTACTCTCAGACTAACTTGAATAAATTAGCAGACTGCCTTAAATTGGACTTGGAAACATCTCTCTGGAGAAGTTTCCGGTGGAAGGCATAGTTACAGCACACTATATCCTTTCTTTATCTCTGTCACCTACCTGTAGCAGTAACAAAACAAGAAGACTCAGCAAATGGTGTAAGATGTAATTGCTTGCTTCACTTTTGTCTATACTGTTCTTATTAAGCCCTTCTGTAGCGATACAGTCTTTCTTATAGAAATGCTGACGGTAGTCCATTACTTCTTTTCTTCAATATTTTCAAACAAATATATATTTTTCAAGGCTGAACCCACACACTGAAAGCAATTTTTTAATAATGCACTCTGAAGATGAATGTTTAAATGAGGGAAATCAGTGAAAAACAGCACTTTCTGCAGTACGAAGATGATAAGTCTCAAAGGCAGTAGGATGGAAATTACCTTTGAAAATAAACCTTTTAAAATAAAGCTTATATAAAGCACTTTCACATGTAAAGTTTCTTTCCTTTGTTTGTGCTTTGGTAAAAACCTGCAGAAGTTTGGGATAGATAGAGACAACTTACAGGTAGAACACAGTAGTTCTTCAAAAAAAAAAAACGGGGGAAAGCAATCTGATTTTTGCAGCCTGAAACGTTTTAGAGAGGGAAATATTTGTGGAGACTGTAAATTCCCTTTGAAGAGTTTTCCTCAATAATTTTCTTTTGGAGGAAGGCAAGAGAAAGATGTTCTCTCACAACCATGCCTACTTTAAATAGACATTTCAGGAGTGCAGATTCGTGATCCGTGCTTTGTCTTGGTGACTAAATTGCCAGTTGCTAGATGAGATCTCCCATTTAAATTCTGTAGATATTGATACTCTGGCTGTATAGTTGTGTTAACTATATATTTTTTCAGACTTCTGTAGTAGCAATTATTTTAAAAACATAAAAGAATTAACAAAAATGTAAATATATTCTCAGCGGAGGATTAAAAAAGAACTGAGTCCCATCACCTGCAATCACAGTCATACATGTCACAGCATCCTGATGCCTAGCTCTGTCTTGAAACACTCAGGACTTTTCTATCTCAGCTCAAAGTGTTAAACTGAACTGAACTGAAGTGTTTCAGTGGCTAAAAGTCTTTTAATTTTGGTCTAGATTTTATCCCTGTCTACTTCACATTCATTTGCTTTCACGACAATGTTTTAGCTTAGCTTTCAATTCTTTATTCTTTGCTGGTGCAGGTTGTAGAATATTTAAGTCACTTTTTCCTGGTAGTTGTCAACCTCTGAGTTTTTAAGCTGCTTCTAGTTTATGGGCAGCTCAAGTGCAGTTTCCATTCTGGAGTTTAAGTCCCTACTGTGCAAGGAGCTGATGCTCACACAACAGCTTAGTAAGTCAAATACCCAGCTGTGAAAGGAATTGAGCAAGATGAGCCCACATTATGGCTGTAACTTGCAAACCTGATTACAGTAACTGCAGAGCCCCTGTGTAGAAGGACCCTGAGAAGACATCATTTCACACTTGGAACTATGCCCATTACTTCCTCAAATCAATCAAGTGCCTTTTGACAGTCTCAAGATTTCTGCATGAGATTTGTAATGTTTAATCTGAATTTAGTCTGCTTTTCTGTATAACAGAGCTCATTCCTTTTCACCAAGCTAACCATATATGAAAACCAATACCTTGTGTTTTACTAGTTTCTTCCAGAAATCTTCATTGTCTTGGTGGGTACAGTTTGATCGTCTGTTAAGTTATTACTAAACTGTGTGTCCAAATTCCCATTTGAATTTGTCTGTCTCTCATTGGTTTTTCTTCTGCCTTTCTTCTTTAGATAAATGTCCAGCATTTTCTGCCCCCTTGAGATATTTATACACTTCAATCATGCTTTTTTTTTTTTCACTCTTCTTTTTTGATAAACTAAGCAGATTAAGCTCTTAAAGTCTCTTACTTGAAGCAAATTTCCCTAACTCTCAGGTCATGGCTTAGTGGCTTTGTTCAGTACCTTTCCAAATACTTTAATGTCCTTTTAAAACTTGGACATGGAATTTGATGCAACATCCCAGAACTGGTCTCATTAATATCGTATAAAATAATAAGTGACCTTCATGCTTCTACTCTTTCAATCCTTCCGCACCACTGGATAACACAGTAGCTCAGTGGAGAACTTTATCACAACAGTGCTGAGTTTTTTTGATGATTCTGAATCCTTCTTAACTGTTTTCTCCAACTCTGCCCACATTCCCACTTCATACATCTCTTAATATCCTTCCTCTAATTGTTTTAAACTCTTCTACTTAAATGGGTTTAATGTAAGAAATAGGTTATTATCTCAACATCAGTGTTTATGTCTTTGTCAATTATTTTTGCAATTCTTAGTTTTAAACCATCAATTGTTTTGCATTTCCTTTCCTGATTATAGATGGCATTGCTGAACACCATTCTTATAAGTAGTTTTTTGTCTGAAATTTAGAATGTGGGTGCAGATCTAAGGAAACTGCATCTTGTCTGCTCAGTCTGCTTTTTACTCTCTAACATTTATATTCCACTTGAAATGTCTTCTGCTTGACCTAAGAGTTTCTGATTCAAATATGACTTTTGGTAGGTAATGCACTGTCACAGACCTGTGATTTAGGATGTTTCATTCACTAGCTCAGTGAATGAAATTGCAACTTGACAGGCTTCCAGGCATTGGTGCAAAGCTCCTTTGTCCTTAGATTTAGGTGAAAAAATAATTTAATAGACAGAATAGGCCAAAGATAGGAGTAATTATAGTCCTTGTGATTCTAATTTTCTGTTCATGTCTAGTTTTGTGTAACAGCTTATTTGAAACAAAGATTCCTACCCTAACTTTTGATAGTGTAAATTTATCTGGTCACAAATAATTTTTGAATGCATCTTTTGACATTTTCGATTTTCTTCTTGATTCTTGTCCACAACTACAGCTAAAAAAATGCTTTTTAATTATTTTCGAAGGCTTAATTGATATTTTAAAGACATTTAGGAAATTAAAGTCAAGTACTGTTCTAAATCTGAAATTAGAAAATGTTTTAAATCCTTAGAATTCTTACAGTATTGGCCAAAAACTCACAGGAGCAACTCAGAATCACTACCAGGGAGAGCATTGCGGATGGTAACTTTTCCTCGGAAAATATGAACAGACCAGAAGTTTGTGAGGTTATAATCTCTCTCCAGTAAAAGACTTCAGCAATGGGAAGCTTCTACCTGTGAAAAAAGTGTACAGCTTTCTTTCTCAGTAATTTAAAGTCACATCATGATTTATGCTAATCACAAATCCGTTGTACCTTACTTTTGAATGCACTTGCTGATATTAAAATTCTTGCTGATATTAAATTCCTGTAATTCCTCCTGTTATAAAATGCATGTACAAATTCTTTAAAGAACTGTGACAGGTCAGAATGAATTACCTCTGGAGGCACGCAAAGCCATTCCTGGACTTATGCAATAGTTGTGTATCAAGGACGAGGCTATGTGCATTATTAACACTTAAAGAAGCTCAATTCTTAGCTCATGAAAGGAATACACCTTTCTCTAAACCCTTAGCCAAAGGCCTAGCTTTCAGAAACAGTATGCAATAAACCTGAAGAGCCCTTATCATGTAGAGTAAATTTTTATATTAATCTGTAAACAGAAAATCCCTTCCTCAAATCCACTGCTTTACCCAGGTTTTACTATATTACTAAGACTTGCTCCTTTTTAACTGGAGGAGTATTCCACATGTCAGCTCTGATTGATGAAAATTTTATTTGTCCAACAGTATTCTTGAAATATGTATTTTTGATTACAGTTAAATCAAAAGGGCAGAATTCTGAAGAACTCAACTACCTTTTAATCATAACACCCCAAGCTTAGTAAACGGGAAAACATTCCTTGAGGAAATATTTAGTTAGAAATTACAGCTGACTGGAGATCAAACTTGTTTATACAAAGTGTATTAATTATGCTGAATATATTCTTTTCGTAAGCAGGTATTAAATTATTCAAGATATTCTGAGTCTCATAATTGACTAATGAAAGCAAATATTAATGAGGCTATCTTATGAAAAGGTAAATGTCACTTTGAGAAAATCCACAGTCACAGCAACTACTATTTTTCCCAGTCAGCATTAGTTAACTTAATTTCAAAGTACTCTATTCAATGACAAAGCAAGAACTACAAATACAACAAGGAAAGATTTAGAAAAAGTTCAGTGAAGTGCAAAAAGGTCAAACAAATTCTTTCTTACCAGAAAGTGATAGTGAAGCTAACAATGGGCCTTTCTAGATCTGTGTTCTGGATAATTTATGTATACTAAGAATAAAAATATAGGATTGTATACCCTGTAGTATAGAAATTTTATGTACCTACAGAATAGAAACATGTATTTCTTTCAGTAGACTATTAGAAAGAAACCTAAATGTTTAAGTGTGTATACTAAGTGTGTACACACAGGAACTTGGTTCTCCTGCCTTACAAGTAGATAATATCCAGCAAAGGATAATTGGACTCTCATTATTTGTTTGCTTTGTAAACATGTGTAATGTTTTACAGAAACATAACTCACTACAAGTTGTGATAATATGATGAATCAGATCCATTCAGAATGATTGATAATGAAAATTATGGCAATAGGATAATTTCAAACTGAACTATAAAAAGAATATGTTGAATACTTACTTTCTCAGAAAGGGAAATACATTCTAAAGCTATGGGAAGAAATTAAGAACTACGTTAACTATTGAAGGAGAGTAAAGAAACATTTTTATTGAAAGAGATACCAAAATATTCAAAACAATTTAGAGATATCCAACAATTTAACCATTATGAACACTTTAGGAATATACAAATGATCTTAAAGATAGAATAGAATAAACACTAGATAAGCAAGTAAACTCAAAGATCAAATTTAACTTTCTGATTTAATGTTACAATTAAAAGGCTTAATTTCCATTTTTAATTAAAATGTGAACAATTGCATTCTAGAGAATTCTGTGCTCATATTCTGTGTGCCCAAATTTGTAACTCTCAAAGAATAGTATGATTTTTTTTTATTTGAGATAATAAATCCATATTTCAAACTTGAAGACAAAAATTTTAGTAGGCCTTCTAAATGGAAGTTTCCGTGAAAGTTTAACTTTTAATGCCCTGAGTAAGAGAGTCTTGAAAAGAAAGAAATTACATTCCCAGCCTGCACTCCACATGGCCTCTGCATACATACATATTTGTATGGAATTTTTCCATTTTGATATGCCATACATCGTTAAGAAAAACACTTTAGCATAGGTTTTTTCCAAGTCAGAAAATTCCTAAAGGCTTTGCATTATTCCCTGTGTTTACTTCTGAACAAAAGCATATTTAAGCAGTTCTAAAAGAGTGAATTGACATGGAGACAATGAATTGGGTAAGTAGAAGAAATATAAGTGCTTCTGTAACAGATTTTTGACTTGAATTCATCACAAACATGCAAAGCTCTTTATCTTTTTTGAAGCTCCAAAAGCCACAAATGGTTTCAGTTGCACTGTGTATCACTCAAAATTTATACATTTTCTGACTATATTGTTTTTCCAGTGTGTTGAACCACACTCAAGAGTTGTTCCACAACAACAAAGATTTTTTCTTTGGGTCCCATGGATGATCACAGTGCCACCACTCTGCTCTCTTCACATGTGCAGAACACACTTTAGAATGTCCGTGGGAGTTTTGCATGCATATGAAGAGGAAGCTGTAGGAGATAGCACTTGTCATGTGGCCCTGAGAAGAAAAGTTTGTCCTAAAATAGTTTCTTCAGTAAGTTGTTAGGGCTTTTTTGTTTCCCCCACTGTAGCAGTCTCTTTTGTTTTAACAGAAAATGAAACTCTAAGACAATGTTAAAGGATGCCACCTGCCAAGAGACTCATCTCTTTTATCATGGTTACATATCAACATAAAAAAAATTTCGTGCTATGAGCACTATTCTAATCAAGATCCTTAGTACTACTTTTTTTTTTTTTTTTCTGATCTAGGCTTCTATCACAGCACACTCAGTTAAAATAGCTCATTCTTAGAATAGACTCCAAAATATGGCATTCTACATACTCAGATATTTCTGTAGATGACATTATTTAACTCTGTGATTATGATATTGATTACTGTGGACTGGAAGTGATATTAATCTTCAGAAGTTCTAAGCAAGAAGTAACCTATAACTGTGTAGCATAGCAGGATAAAATTTACATATTAAATTATATAGAAAGAACTTACTGCTTCAATTTATTTGCTACTATTTTTGAAGCATTAACTAGCTTGAAAGGCTATCTTAGCTCTCCTGTTTTCCTGTTCCTAAATAAATGAACTGTGATTGACTAAATAAAATTAAAGTTTCCCTAACAAAACTTCTAACAAATGTTTTGTTTGTGTGTGTGTTTGTTTGTTTGTTTTTCCTTGCTGTTAGCTTGGTAGCCACAAAGGAAACAGACAGTGCAAGATCTCGTAGCATGCCAATGTCGCCATCCGATTTCCTGGATAAGCTAATGGGTAGGATGTCAGGCTATGATGCAAGGATCAGACCAAACTTCAAAGGTAATTCCAAAACTAACTAATGTCAGTTTTTCAGTATGTCAGTATTACTGCTCACACAAATGCAATTCCAGAAACTAATACAAAAACAAAGCAGTACATTCACTGAAAAACCAGTGCCTTCTTTTGCCTTTCCTTTGTATGTATAACAGTTCCTTTCAGTAGCACTACACTCTACTCCTGCCACTTTCACTGCTGCCCAACTGCAGGCCTTTCATTAATATAGCTTATCATTTGATTTGAGTTGTCTCACATGGTTTGTTGGTTTCTTCTCTTTCCTGAAATGCTTACTGATGGATTTAGATCCCCACCTCAGAGTGCCATAGCCTGAAACACTCCAGAAAGCAAGTTCTGTGAAAGATAGGCCAAATCTTCGCGTCTGTCTGGTTCTAAGAGTGTGTTAATTATATGACCACCAAACTCAAGGCACCTTTTCTATCTACCAATTCTAACACCAAATTATATTCCTCACTCCTGGGCCCCAGATGTTCCTTGAAATGCCAACAGGACCAACTTTCCTCTCATTCTTTTCCCTGCTCCCTGTTCTCCACTGAAATTGCAAGTTCTCAATACGTGGAGTTATCTCTTGGCATGTGCCTTTTACATACTTATCATGAAGGAGATTCAATCTAGACAAAGCAGATTCAAAGAGGACTGAAAGGGCAAAGTTTGCAAATGGAATGATTACATCTGAGTGTCTCAGCATGAACTTTGTTATCCACACTAAGGCATGTTAGAGTATATAGTGAAGGATTACACAAACTGTATTTTTATATGAATATGCAGAGTATTATACAGACAAATGCCATCCATTCTAACTTTTGCAGCCTGGGAAGTTTAGGTAAATTTGACTATTCTTTTTGTTTTTTTTTAAACAAGGAGTTTCAATTAGTGGAACCATATTTAACTCTCTTACTGAATCTTTAAACAAGGTATCAGTCTTTAAATTACACAGAATATAAATTATGTTTTGAAAAAATAAACCTATTGTGATTAAAATTATTCTTAATTTGTTTTAGTTACTTCCTCCTATGCCTATTCTTGAGTCCAAGACTTTCTCTTAGCTCTAAAATTTCACTATAAGGCTTTACTCCATGTTTACTACAAAATTTTTCCTTCAAGCTGGCAGTGCTTTCTCCTCTAAGTCATGTGTCACTGCCTTTCCATCCTAATTCTTATTCCTCAAGAAATGTTATCATTTCTTGACATCTCCAAGTTCCAGAAACTTAAGTGGTTTTGACTCTAAAGCTACTGCTATGTGCTGGTTTTACCAGAGTTTGCCCAGTCTGATTCATAAGGACCATGTAAGAGATTTGTCAGATTACTTCCTCGTCAGCAAACCATAAACAGTTGGTTGTGTGTACATAAACTTATTATCCAGGATTTTCTGCAGCTGGAAATGCTTTGCTCTTTTAAAGTTAGTGATGCTGATATTTCTCAGAAAATTATAAATGTGCACTGGAATTTCAAACACATCTCTAGGTGATTTGAGGATTGAATTTTATAGTTTTTTATGGACAGCGTCCAATCACAATCTTCTGATGAGGCTACAGTGAAGAATAGGCAGATGGTTTAGAGATTATGAAATTCAATGCAGTCCTTCTTGAAAGTACAATTCAAAGGATTTAGAACCTTGTTTTGCAACTATTGAAACTTAAAGAGACAAAACCTAATTTGACGTTGTTCCTTTTCAAAAAGTGCACATTCTAAATCTTCTGGACAGCTGTGCAGTCTGAACAGATCTGCCCAGAATGATTCAAATGTACCACTAAGAATATGTATCTCCTTAAGTGACTTTGTCACTTTTTGGTTAGTTTTTTTACTCCTAGAACAAGTGTTGGGGCTTAATGCGTTTTTGAGTTTTTGAACTGGTGATGGTTTTAATGAAAGAGGATGAATTCTAATAAGATAACTCAGACATTCATTTTAAATAATTTTTTCTTTCAGTAAAATTTCTATGTACACAATATTTTTACCCTCCAATTTTAGTCATAATTAATCCTGGTCAAGAAGACAAAATTATATATTTTGTCTATGTGCTCTGCTTTTGGATATGGAATTCTGCACATCAGTTCTTGTTCAACAAATATAATAGAGGAGACATAGTATTTATTCAGCTATGGAATACAACAAGAATTTTTGTAAAAACTTTGTTCAACTTGCAATATTTTTTTCTGTTACATCAAACTTACTGCAAGGTGCTTCTCTTACTCAGTGTTCACATTGCAGACTATATCCATTCCTGCAAATATGGAAAATACTTCACTGCCTTTCAAACTTGAGCACAATTATGTAACCTAGGTGTAAAAACTTGAAATATTAAGGTAAAAAAATCGGAGATTTACATAGGAAAATGCAAAGTGTTACTTGCCCTGCTATTGGCAAAGATTATTCAGCAAACATTAGTTAGAAACTTTGTAAGCCAAGACTTAACTGGACAAAAAACTTAATTTAGTTGCATATGTTCTCCTGATCCCTTCTGGAAACTGTTTATATTTTTGGCCTTTTCCTTACTTTCTGGCAATAAAACCTTTGTGTTTTGAAATATTAGAAAATATATTTTTTTAATTTTCTTTAAATTTGGTGATTATGTTACTGATTTTATTGACTTGTGACATACTGAGAAATGGAGAAGTATTACTTCCTTTTGTTCTTTAAAAATTTGTATACTTACATATTAGTCCCTACTGTATACCCTTTTTCCAGTGTGAAGGGTCCTGTTCTACTTAAGCCAGTTTTATGTGGCAGCTTGTCATAGAATTTTTGATCCTTTTTGACTTTTTGACATCTTTCTCCCTAATATATAAATCTATTACTCTGTAAAATGTATTTATGTACAATATGAATCTGTATCCGTTAATTGTAGTTCTCATTATTTCTACTAGTTTGGCTGGTACAGAGGTAAGGTTTGCAGGGAGAAAATTCATTGTCTACACTATCCACCATCATTCCTGAAGTTTGTTTTTTCATTCACGTTGTACTTGCTGAACATGGTACACATTTCCATTGATTACAAAACTGACAGAGGTGATAGCTGACTCACAGTGATTTGTATTTCCACAGTTTTTCAAAGATTTTTATAATGTCTGGATTTATATCACCTCAGGCTGTCAGTTTATTCCTGTTCACTTAGTATGAAATGTCTTCTACAGTTCTCGTACAAAATTCCAGCAGAATGGCTCTAGTATTTGACACAGCTGGCAATTGGAGACAAATGCTTCTACAAAGACTTCATTTAGTTTTTCTGCTCTGACCTTCTTCACTTTTATGGATACTTTTATACCTTAATCATCTTCTTTCACCTTCAGATCTTGGCAGGATTCTATTTTTAACTCCTTGTAGATAGCGATCACTGTTAGCTTTTCTGTCTCTAGTGAGTTTCAGCTCTATTTCTTTTCTGCCTCCCTTTAATCTATATTCAACTTGCCTGAATTCCTGTGTTCAAATATGACTTCCAGATTTTACAGCTTCTCATTCATGATTCTTTTTGACCATATTTTAGGAAGTTCATTTTTTCTCTCAGCACAGTATTTTTAAGTTAACTCTAAAATATTTGCAAGCTACTTTTATCTTCTATATTTGTGCTCCTTTTAACTAGCAATTAACTATTATATTGTAATTTGAAATTAAGCATCAGCACTGTAGTGATTTAGAGTTTTTCTTAATAAAAGCAAATACGTTGATATAGCAAACATACTTTAAAGCATAGTACTATTTTAGGCAAGATAGTATCACATCAAATTTGAAGTTATGACGAGTACTACGACATGGAATTGTTTGAAAGAAAAGCTACCTTGCCAACAAATTAACTAACATGGGGCAAGAAGTACAATTTTCTCCCTGACAGTTTTTAGTGACTCTGCTTTTGTTCCCCTTTTTCCCTTGATCCTTTTCAGGAGCTGAGCATATAAAGCTTTTACTGAATTCTCAGAAGTACTGGATATGCTCAACAACTCTAAATAATTAACTGAGTATCAAAGTGACTGCAAGTGCTACCTCCTTACCTGAGAATTCTGCTCCATAGTTGTAGTCTTGTGTATTGCAAAGACTGAAGTACATGTAGAAGTGTTTTGTGCCATTGCTATATGGCACTTCAAAACAATTATTGCCATCAGGAAAGAAAGCTGGATGTTCCAAGTTGTGTCATATTGGCATAATTTTTGATGGACCTTCTGATTCTTCAAGTATTTAATGTGAAATTTATTGGTTATGTTAGAGTTTGCTAGTTGCAGAACTAGCACCACCAGAAGTGGCAGAGCAGTTTCTTTCTTCAGTGATCCTAAAAAAGAGATTTTACATAAAGAGTTGTAAAACTCAGATTCCAGATACAGATCTCTCATTGTTAGTGACTTCTTACAACTGCAAAAAGAATCCAGGTTCTCCAGTGCTGAACTGGATTATTGATATAAGAATATTGAGTTGTGGGATGGCAAAAAAAACCTTGTGATGGAAAAACCTTGTTTCTATTGGACACAGACTGAAATTGATAAGGAATAACGGAAAACTAGCATGCTTTTCCAAAATGACATTTCAAAAGAGATTTCCAGAAAATAATTTAAACCCTTTTGAAGAGGCAATTCATTGTTCAGTTACCACAATGACTGCTCTGCCACTACTGATACTTCAAAATGCAAGATAAGACAAAACAATTGACTGAAGACCCATGGTAACAGAGAATTCAGTTATAAATGGACTATTAAACATCTTGTGAACTTAAGAGAAATGGGAATAGAATCTAAATTATTTTACTGTAAGCAGTAGAGATAAGAGCAGCAATAATACATTTATTTTCCCAGTGATGACAGATAACATTGAAGGTAGAAGCTGCCTGGAGTGAAGAAAGTCACTTTTCCCCCTAATTGTTGTAAGAACTGACATGTATTCTCACTGAAATACAGATAAAATATTTTTACTATGTATTTCAAATGGGATGTTATTTTTTTCTTTTTTGTATAAAAGCATGTGCTCAGGCTTACACTGAACTTTTTAATTGCTAAACCTGGCCAGATAAATAGTGTACCTTTGAGAAAAATCAAAAGGAACATTACTAGAAACCATTCAATTCAATTGTGCATTAAATAAGCTGTGAATGTAGCACTATTTCTTCTGAAATCAGCAAAGGTTTCATAATAGTTTATATTGTATAATCAATCAATAAGCAATAATTCTGGAACAGGGACTGGTGTTTTTTTTCTCTTTTGCAGGTCCTCCAGTTAATGTCACATGCAACATATTTATAAACAGCTTTGGATCCATTGCAGAGACAACCATGGTAAGATATTTTAACTTAGTCAATGTTTGAAGTTTAAGTTAAATATGTTCCATGACGCCTAAGCTAACTAGGGCTTCTTTTCACCTGCAACTAAACAAAGAAAGAAATCCACTTCTGAGAATAGAAACTGAGAATATCTAATTTGGCAATTGATTTTTTCTAACAAAAATTTCGTTATACCATCACACACAAGTAAAAGTAAAGCCAAGGGTTGAAGGGTTCTTTTATTTCTCCATAAGTTTTATTTGACAGTTGTAATGAAATAATTATCAGATAAATATTAGTTTCTATAACGTTCTACCTTTCTAACCTCAAAAATTCCAATTCATTAAGTTGCTTCACTAATAATATTTTATCATATCTCCATATACAGTGCATACAGAAATGTGTACTTTATTTTAAAAGTCCTTCTTCCACAGAGTTATTGCGCTGAAATAATAAAATTGCTATAACTTTGAACTGGTATACAAAATTTGGAGTAAACAGAAGTGAATTGCATGCTTTTGTACATACACTTAAATTTTGTCTGCTAAAGAAAGGTGGATGATACAGTACGAAAATATGAGATTTTAAAAAATAAGAAGATGTCAAAGTCTAAAGGTAGCAAGACTAGATATTGAACTGTGAACTGACAAAAACCCCCAGGATAATCTCATTGAAAGGTGAGACACATCCTAGTAACTTGGAGCACTGATATAATCATTAAAATTTAGTGAGCAGAGATATTGTCATTCTTTCTGTCTACAAGGGCTTCAAATTTTTTGTAGAAAGGAAAAAATACCTCTTTGAAAACACTTACAAAGTAATTTTGAGGCAGAGAGGGTTAAAATACAGAGAGATGGCAGAACAACTATGGGAGTTTGTAAGATCCAAATATAGTAAATGCTCTGAAATCCCAAAAATTTCAGGGGTCAGGATTTGTACTTGGAATGACAGAACACAGACTAAAGATAATTGATATAGTAAAAAAAAAAAAAAAAAACAAAAAACCAACAACCAAAAAAAAAAAAACCCAACAAAAACCAACCAAACAAAAAACCTACCAAAAAACCTAACAGAACCAAGGACCTGTAGTTAGGAAAATGACAAAATAAATTCATATAGTCAAATATTTATTTCCCCTGTCTCCAAGTGGTATTGACAACTGCCTGATCTTTGCCTACCTTGGAACATAGTAATAGATGTTACTGAGAGAGGTTGATGTGGGGTTTTTTTCAGATAGAAAATTACTTTAATTTGTATTTGGGGGGCTTTCCAGATTGCAAATCCCAAACAGATTGGCATGGCATCCAGAGAGGTTTATTCAGGTTCAATCAGAGGATTAAGCAATACCCACATGATTAGAATAGTGTTCTACAGCTACTTTCTAATGTCTGGATGAGTGAATCTGGTCCAAACAGGAGACAGACCACAAGGTCAGTAAAGTGCAAAGACCCAGCCACTCAATTGCTATATAAAGGATATATACAAAACTGGAGTTGTTAACACTTACAAAAATTGTCCTGAATTTGGGAAGAGGATGACTGAGTTCACATCTCAAGTGTATTTTCTCTCCAAAAACAGAGTATTATAAACATTTCCTTTCAGTGAAACTTACTAAGTTAGTACAGTATTTCTATTTTATAATGAAACTACATTCTGTTCTGTGTTACCTCGAAAGCAAATTGAAACAGTCAAGACAGACAAAGACCTGGTCTGTAACAAGTAGTTAGTTCCAGGTAGTATGTTATAGAAAATACCAAACCTTGTCAGAACCACAAGGTTTTTCACTCTCTTGTTTTTATTCATTCAAAAACTGGACACTTAAGCACAACCTTGACCTTCATGATGCTTGTGTTCTTTTAATAATGCATTCACTGGAAGAGTTCAAAACAGGCAAACTTATTGTCAGCAGCTGATGACCTCTCAGAGACTCAAACCTTTCTTTGTGGAAGAACAAATGCTTTTGTCTAGATAGGACTTTCAACTGCATGGTTTTATTAGCTTTACTTCTCCCCAGCACTTATGGTGAATTTCTAAAAAGCATGAAAATCATTCTACCTTTAAATGACAATGAAAACCATCTTGCTTTACTTCACAAACTGAATTTCTGCATGGTTTAACAAAAGTCAATTCACTGCAGTCCAGTGTTTCTCCAGTTGTCACTATTTTATCAATTGGATTTATTTTACTCCTTAAAATTCAGGTGCCTATGTCTTAATATATGTTATAAATCTTTATGCATAGAAGAATTCATTAAAACGATTTTTTAGACTCAAAAAGGACTTTTACATTCTTGATAAATGCCTCTTTTTCCAAACTGTAAGCAGAACAGGCTAAGTAAGCAACAAGTGCAAAATAAAGCCTGGCCACGGAACACTGGTATTTAAACCCGCCAGCTGATAAGGGGATATGCATATAATCTACCAGCTCTAGAGGAGTCCGAGTACATCTCGCCCTGCCCTTCGCTGTGGCTGTGATTGCCCTTGGCACTGCCCGGCTCTGTCCTGCCTCCCCGGGCCTCTCGCTGGTGACCAAAATCTGAGCTCCCTCTGCTGCCTCGGCTCTGCATAACAGAGCAAACGGGCAGAGTAACAAGGGGTTAAAACAACCCGCGTCTCTTGCAAAGGAGTCCCACGCCAGCTTCACTTGGCTGGACTGAATAGATCTCTGTAATGACGAGGAGTGTGTCGGTGTGCAATGGGAATAGCTGCGTGTGTCTCTCGGGCAAGCACATTCTCTGAAACACATCCACACTTGGTCTAATAGCTCAGGAGGGACAGACAAAAGAAAAAAGTAGCTTAATTTGGTTTACAGCTTGTTAACTCTGTAAACTAGTTCTTTTTTTTTTTTCCCATTTCTTTCATCTTTAGGGTATGACTTCCAGTTATTTCATATTCTCTTCCTCAAAAGTCAAATCAGATGGTTCATATCAGGGGAAGGAATGCCCCCTCTTGCTAAGAAGCTGTGATTTTAGTTGAACCTAGGTGACTTTAAGTGATCAAATGAGCAATTTAATTTATGTCATGTATACTCTGAGGAGGCAGGAACAAAAGTAAACTACATAGTCTAAAACTCAAACTTTTATCACTGGCGCCACTTAGGATCCAGCCTCATCAATTTTTTTTTCTATGCTATCAAACTGAATGGTAGCACCAGATCAGTGCATGTCTCAATGATATTCACAAAGTAAGGATTTCACACTCATCCTCTAGCCAAATAAAACTCTTATTGCTTCACATATATAAAGGAAAACCTAGGACAAGTCTTTCATATTTTACATGTTGCTACTGTTCTGGACTTTCACTCATAATAATTTAGAAATCTAAATCAATAAAAGATTAAAAAATTGTGGAAGCCCAGAATAAAATTAGTATTTCATTATATGAAATTAACATAATTAACACAAATTAATATGTGAAGTTTTTCATTTGAGATAAATAGTAATGTACCTGAGCACATATAACCTTAAAAATCTGACAAATCAGTTGGATTTCTTGGTCATGTAAGTTAAATATATTTTAGCAATATGGAAATCATATCCTACAGGAAAGCCAATACTTTTCTTACTGGTGCAGTGGAACTTAAATTTCAACTTTCATCACAATGCCCTGAAACGTTCCTTAGAGAGTTTTTTTTGTACCTCAAGCTGTGCTCATCTTTTATTCTCAGTGTATCTCCTAAGGCGAAAAGATTTTGTGATCATTAAGAGCAGTGTCATATATATTGTTGGCAATTACCAACAAAAAATAAGAGCAGATTATTCAGTCATACAGGATCAGAATAATATCAATGCCAACATTTTCAGCTGCAAATGTTCAGAGTCAGAATACTAAATACACAAAAGAGTTAGACTATTGAGTACATAGTAGGCCATACCAAAAGTCTGCTTTTATTCTAGGAAATGTGACTGATAAACTTGCTCAGGGTTTTCTGAGTATTAAAGGTCAGGTACAATACTTAATTTTAATGCAGATTTACAGCAATTTTTACTCAGTGTGTGTTAATATGCTTAGCATAATGCATGTGCTCAAAGTGCATTGGAGGATTTGGCCACGGAGAGACAGGATGGCAAATAACAGTGCAGACTACTAACACACTGAAATTCACGTCTCTTTTTTGGCCTTACCATATTTGTGCTCATGGGTATTTCTTGATTCAGTCTGAAAAGGACTGAATGTTGATAGGAAGCATGTTATTGATCCTTCTGTACCCCCCCACTAATGAGATTAACCTGCATTTACAAATAAAATGTGCCTTTAAACCACAATAACCTGTCTTTAAATTACCATAATTTCATGAGCCACAGCTGTTTAATTTCTTTAGCTTCATCTTTCTTCAAGTGAGCATTTCTAATTGTGTTCTATTGTAACTATTCTATGTTGTCTTTCCATAGAGTGATTGGAAGAAATGTTCACTTGTACACATTGCAAACCTTAATGCTGAAAAGTTTCACCAAATATTTTTCCTCAGATTAATCATTTAGAATATTGTCTCAAATACAAGGAAATATATGCCTTTCTTTGCTGAAAATATTCTGAAAACATCTGTGGAATATATACAGCAATGTATTAACACTGAACTGGCAAAAAGAAACATCTGTGGTTTTTATCTCAGATGAGTGAAAGTGAGGACTTGTAATAATGGCACTTTACAGTTTCAAAATTGGAAAAATAGGTCAATTTTTTCCCTATTTGGCAATCAAATTCCTTCTATCAAGAAAAAAAAAAATATTGTTTTTGTGCAAGTTTGGGTGTTACATTATATAACATCCTTTATTTTTTCATACACTTGTCTGTGCCATTCTGATCCTGGGTCACAGTCAGGAGTAGACAGAGGTTTTACAAATTCTAGAGGGTCTGCAGCTGTCTGGTTCTTTATCTGTCCAGACTAATCCATGCAAATCCCTCTGCTGAGCCTGCATTCTAAGCAGAGAAATCATATCACCCTCCCAAGATACAACATCTATTCCATATTATAAGGAAACTCTATAGGATGCAACCAAAGTATGCTTGGAAAAACACATTACTATATATACAAGACATGAATTACTAAACAAATATAATCTTTTTTTTTCAAATTAAAAATAATTATTCCTATACACAATGATTTACCAAACAGAAACAGTTAATATTTTTTTTTGTACACTTCTGCTCTGAAAGTTTTAGTCTAGGATAACTTTTTAGAAGGGAATCTTGGAATTCAGGTGCTATGTGGTGGAAAATACCAGGTAAAATGCTGTCTAGTTTTACAACAGCATAATGAAGTAGAAAGGGACAAGAAAATGCAAAACAAAGGCTGCACAGCCATGTCCCAGCTGTCTCAACAAGTTGCAAGCTGGGACATGGCACCAACTGCTTGCAACAGAGGATCAAGGGTGATGTTTCATATTGCATATCACTAACGGGTATTGAGGAAGGGTTTTCAGGTGCCTGCTGAGAATGAGATTGATTTGAAGCTGTGCATAGAAACATGAGTGAAGTATCTTATTTGCTGATAAGCTGTGATAGACAGTGCAGCAGATGGATAAGCTGAGTGATGCTATGCATAGAAGAGGCTGGGATAGATGAAAACACGCCATGGTTATCAAGTGCCAATAGATGAATTTTCAAATCTAAGGAAATATTTTTTCCTATTAACACTGAAAATAATCCTTACACAAGTTGGAAGTGAAGACAAATAATATCACTGTGTTTATCTACTGGCCTCTGTGAAGCATATGAGAATTATTGTACTATTCTATACCTTTTCCTAACCTCTTTCTGTGTTATAAAATGCAAATATTCCTGTATTCTTCCTGACATCTCTATTTGAGTTTCCTTCTCAGGAAATAACTCCAGGCTTTTAAGCTCCTTTTCTGACTCTGAAAAAGTAAAGGAAATATAATTTTTTTCCTTTTGGAGTCCTCTGATGTTTTATAAATGATTTTGGGAAAAAAAAATTGATAGTGTTTGGATTGTATGATTCCAGAACTAAATTTCCAGAATCTGGGCAGCAAATGAGCTCTGCACTGAAGAAAAAAGTTCAGACTTTTATGTTTGGTTTGGAGTAGCAAAAATGGCTGATTAAATTGATTTTTAAAACTCACCAGGAGCTTTGTCATTGCTGGAGTTGATGGCCTTTGCAGAAGCTGGTAGCAGCCTTCTTTTCCTGTCCCCTCAAGCCAGTGGGTTTTAAACTGTTTTCAGAAGCAACTCTCCAGTGAGTGATTATGGAGCAATAGTGTTCATTCCTTGGTTAATCAACTGTGTTTATGTTATTTTGATAAAAGGCTCAGTGACAAGGATGGCTTCCACATATTTCCTGCACTTGAAGACAGTTTATTCAACTTGAATATACCAAAAACCAGACATATAAACTATAAATAGATACATGCATAAGAAAAATGAAAAAATAATCTTGTCTTATTAAGCATTAGGTTAACCTTTCTGGTTTGTAGCTGTAAAACAACAACAAACCAAATCAAGACTAAGTCTCAAGTTTATTTTTTATAGCATCCTGAGCCCAAGTTCTTCTGAACTTCTGACCATAGAGATATAGTCAAATGTACCTAATAACAGAGTTCGTATGTCTGAGAAAAAAAAAAAGAAAACATAGCAACGTTTTGGGTTCTAGACCTTTCTAGATATTCTTTCAATGGTTTACGAAGAATTGAAACTTCCTTTATAAAATTAAATTAAAAATTATTTTATGCAGCCAGCATCTCAGAATTAATTGCAAACTTTAGAATAAGTGACACTGTAATAATGAAAAACTCCTTTAAAAAGTTTTGGACATTTTCAATAGCTTTAGATGAAAGAACTTTGGCAGAGGATCTGACTTAGTTGTTCTTGTGCATTTGCAGTATTAATGGAAATTTAAAAGTTAACCAAGAACTAAAAATGACTGTATTCTGTTCATGAACAAGTCATAGTTCTGAAAATATAATAAAAAATATCTACAGTAAAACAGAAGTTCAAACTGACTGTTTTTCACTGAGAGCAGCCATGTAACTGACACAAATAGAATAAGGTGTGGCCATTTTGCAAAACTGCCTCCAGTGCAGAATTTAGAAACATAATATAACTAAAGCTTTCCAGAATAAAGTACTAAAATTCCCATTTCATTTATTTTGATTTGTAATCTGGATTCATTTGTGTGGTTGTGACCCATAATTTACTTCCAGATTTTTTGGAAGCTGAATTGGAATATTTTGTGTATGCACCTCAGTAAGACTTGATGGGTGAGTCACAGCAAAATAATCTAATGTTTTCTAGAACCTGGAGCTGAAATTCAATGAGATTTTTATGGAATATGGAGAATAAAACAAAAATAATGACTGCAGGTTCCATTTAAATTTCTCTACTGATATAAACATGTCATATGGATCTAAATGCCTATCTGTACAGGTAACTTATGACTAATTCCAGACCTTTGTGGTGCCGTCAAGATTTCCAGGTATAACTTCTATTACTTATTGCGAGAAGACAAGGGGTAATCTTTCAAGTTCTCCAACAAGAACAGTGTTTCTAGACTATGGAACATGCAGAAGACAGGCACTCTGAACTACACTTTTTCATGTAGAAAAGCTGCAGGTGGAGATGACATATTTTCTCTTTGTAAGGCACAATGCACTATGGTGATCATACTGTTGTACTACCTGAAGGTGCAGTTTCATACCTACTGATCAAACTAGTTGAAGAGAACTGCAGATTTTAAAAAAGCCAACACTGGTAGCCTTCGCTTCCTGAATTTTAGCCATGGTTTTTGCCATTCAATTTCATAAAAAAGTCAGACATTAAGCTTAAAACACTTTTGTACTCTTTGCCAATATATAAATCCACAAACAAATGTTTTCCATTGATGAACAATAGCAACAGCAAAATGTTGAATGTTGAGTAAAATCTCCAAGATTCTTCCTGAAACACAACCAACAGTTTCTTGTCCCAGCTGTCACACAAAATACGGAGAATATTCCAGCACCTCAGGCCCAGTGAAAGCTGCATGACTGTAGCTACTCATTTGAGCTGGGCATCCAGAATATCTCTCTGTACTACTACCAAAGGCATGCAGTATCTTCTGCTTTGACTTCCTAGTCATTGAAGAAATGTCAGGTATACAAATCAGGTATACAACTATCTATACCGACTTCTGTTGCGGTTTAGAGGATGTTGCAGCAGACTTTACCCTAGAGCTTCTCTACCCAGCCCGGTTCAGCGCCTCAGTGCTCCAAACCCTCTGTCCCAGGGCAGACACTGCGCTCTCACCGGCCGGGGAGCCATAAGGCTAGCTCTGGTTCGTCTGCTTCCACAACCGGCGGTGATAAAGGAGGCGAGGAGGGTCTATGCGTTGTGTCCATGGAAGATGTTTATTCGCATGGTGCAGCAGAGGCCAACGACCTCCCCGAGGCAGAGATGCCTCGAGGGCGAAGGCCTCACATGCACAGCCACATGTGGAGCATAAACACACGTGGAGCATAGACAGCAAGATGGTGGAGGGTAAGGGGTTTTATAGGGAAACAGAGAGGGGCAGGGACAGCACACAGGCCCAGTGACCTCTGGGTACAGGGGAGGTATAGGGGCGGAGTTAGGAGTACAGGAACCAATAGGGAAAACTGGGGGCGTGGCTAGGACTATGTGGAGTAGGGAAGGCAGGACAATAGGTGACAAGTACAGTCGTTAAGAAAGGGGTGTGGGGAACTTGCAGCTATTATCACAATATTTCTCTATTTTTTACTAAATTAAAGAAGGAAAGGCTTTTCCTAAAAGCTTTTATAGGAAATTTTTAAACAACAGGAAAATGGTAAAACAACATAATGTAAAGCAATGACAAAATTAGTTTTGCTGTGAGTATGGGGAAAACGATGATGTAGCTGGCTGATTTTGATGTTGGAGTTCAGTATAGACTGAATTTTCAGACTGCAGTCATGTTTCTAGTTTGTTTTTCTTTTGCTGGGGCTGCTAAGATGAAGGCAGGGTTTGCAGCAGCAACGGGGTTGTCACCGAAGTTTTTCTCAGCTTAGGAGAGGGAGAAAACTTTGGACGCAGCACAGCTCCACTGGGTGACACACAGCTCTTCCCTGCTGTGGCTCTGCTGTGTCTGGAACAGTTCCACTAGGCCCCAGCATGGCCGGACGGCAGCACAGCTTCAGGGACTGCTCTGGCGCAGCTCTACTAGGCTCTGGGGGCAGTGTCTGCCGCGGGGAGCTAGAGGTGCAGCCCCACCGGCTCCTCCGAGCCTGCCGCGAGCAACTGGAGGTGCGGCTCTGCTCCCGGCCAGGCTATAGCTGCTTCTGGCTGAGAGGGAACACCTGAGAGGATGGGAGGAGGGGCCCGCACCGAAGGGAAACACTCAGATGGGGAGGGATCCGCGACCGAAGGGAGCGCTCACCGACGCGGGGGGAGGGGCTACAACGGAACACGAGGGACGCAGGGGGCGGAGCTTCGGCAAGCTCGGGAAAATTTTAAGGGCAAGAAGACAACATGGCGTACTTGACCATGCGGCTGGCGCTATATTGGAAAACACGTGGAGTCAGCTCAGCTGAGGTTTGGGGCACAGGAAAGGAGGTTAGCAGGGATCTCGAGTTAGAGTGATCAGTTCTAACCCGGGAAAGGGACAGGAGAGGCTGAAAAACATACGATCAGCTGTCTCCTGAGGGACAGAGGGGGAGCACGAGCTGGTGGAGGAGGGGGTGCTACTAACACATGGCTGGCACCATGTTGGGGGATACATGCAGCGAAGGTGCTTATTAGGGGGAGAACAAGGGTTTTTCACTGCCAGATAACTAAATAAAACAAAACACAGATTAGTTTACTTTATTTCTCGCGCGCAAAAACTTCCCACACAACAGCTGATTCCCCATTCCTTATAAAATATGTCTAATTTTATAAGAAAAACTTCTCCCAAAATGGGGGTACAAAACTTAGGTTTCCCCTTGTTAGAAGTGGGTTTTTTCTTGTCGAGATTTTGCATGGAGTGCGACTCTTTTCACCTCGACAAGACGCTACCTCTAACCCTCCACCCACCCCGAGGCAAAAAGGACAAACTAAAAAGAAAAAAGGGACCCCCGTACCAAGCCGACCAGGCTTTCACTGGCTCTCCTCCCAAGGGGCTTTCCAGAGGGCTTACCACGCACGGAGAATCAAAAAAAAGCACTCGGGATGGTCCACCGCCGTTCGGCCGACCTCTTTGAAAAGTGCGACTTTTTTCCAGAGGCTACCGGCTGCCCCTTCGGTTTTCTCGCTGAATGCAAGCTTCTCGTCGGGCAAATGGCTTCCCAAATGCGACTACTCCCCTGCCGCAGTTGCGGCTGCAGGGGGACGCTTTCCAGGGTGGCTTCTGCCGCACGTTGGGCGCCATTTGTTGCGGTTTAGAGGATGTTACAGCAGACTTTACCCTAGAGCTTCTCTACCCAGCCCGGTTCAGCGCCTCAGTGCTCCAAACCCTCTGTCCCAGGGCTGGACACTGCGCTCTCACCGGCCAGGGAGCCATAAGGCTAGCTCTGGTTCGTCTGCTTCCACAACCGGCGGTGATAAAGGAGGCGAGGAGGGTCTATGCGTTGTGTCCATGGAAGATGTTTATTCGCATGGTGCAGCAGAGGCCAACGACCTCCCCGAGGCAGAGATGCCTCGAGGGCGAAGGCCTCACATGCTCAGCACACGTGGAGCATAGACACACGTGGAGCATAGACAGCAAGATGGTGGAGGGTAAGGGGTTTTATAGGGAAACAGAGAGGGGCAGGGACAGCACACAGGCCCAGTGACTTCTGGGTACAGGGGAGGTATAGGGGCGGAGTTAGGAGTACAGGAACCAATAGGGAAAACTGGGGGTGTGGCTAGGACTATGTGGGGTGGGGAAGGTAGGACAATAGGTGACAAGTACAGTCGTTAAGAAAGGGGTGTGGGGAATTTGCAGCTATTATCACAATAGACTTCAGGTATAAACAAGTTCTGAAAACATTTTATAACTTATTAGTCAGAGATTTTTTCTTAGGTCTAGGGAATTGGTAGCAGTAGCAGCCTTAGTGCTCGTGTGCTGGGCGACATTTTAATAAATTCTTGTTTACATTAAGGGAAACCTACCTTCAAATATTTTTTACCTCATTGGAAGAAAAGACTGAAACCAGACCTACAGTTGTCTTAGTACTCTAAGCTAGAAGTAATTTTTCTGGTTTATCTAAAATAAGTAAATATTTACCAGGACGGGTGTTATAGTCAGCTACTCTAGACATAACAAATGTATTCTTCTTTCTGGTCCATTTTAGCAAGCATTCTTAAAGAATTTGCAAAACACTTTGTTCAATACAGAAAGCCAAATATCTCAGTTTATAGACACAAAGCTTTCTACTTCCCCATAGCCATTTACTGCAATTATTAGCTTACAGAAGACCCGAGGTGACCACCTATATCATCACTTCAAGCCCGTGCTATTGCACATAGTGTTGCTTCAAATACTACACATCACCTGTTCTAATGCTTCCTAAAACCCAAATAGTTTCCTTACAACCTCATCAAAGGCTCTTCCAGAACCTTCTCATTCCAAGGGAAACCTAGACTTCAGTTAAATTTTCACATCCATTTTTTACCTGCAGTCATCTAATCTTCTAGCAGAGCTGGGGAACAGTTCACACCTCTTATTTCCCCTTACCTGTGTTTGCTTACATTGATTACTCTTCCTCTGATTGCTCTTTTTCACTTAAAGGGAAAACCATTACCTGTACAACACTGCACTATGAAATCAAGTGGCATTACTCCCATCCCTTCCAGTATCTTCCTACTTACTTCTACACTATTATATTAGTCTTCTTAATCTATTTGAAGACAGTTATCAGGTAGGCTGTTCCTAAAGATCTATATCCTGGTATAGCAACTGCATTATTATCTGGAAGAAGCTGTGAAAGTAACTAATTTGCAAGCTGAGTTCTACTCAGTCACTATTGTAGGAAATCTGAGTATCTGTGAATATAAGATTGTGGCATCACTACATAGCTCTGTTCACTTCATATGTTTATGAAGTTTCTTATTTTGTTGCAATCATGCAAGACGAACTCCCTTGAGGTTATAGTTATGTAACACTCATGCTGTTTCCTAAAATTATAAGAGCAGGGATACCAGTGTAAAGATATTATAAAAAATAAAGTTAAATCAAAGGATTGGGCCGAAAGTAATAGCTTTATTGCAGTTGCCTCATGGTGTGTATTTATGCAATGGAAATTAATCTCATCATTGTCGCTGTTGAGCAGCTAGCAGAGTAATGAAGGCACCAGTTCTCAGTGGCAAGAAGGAATGACCTTTATTGTTTAGATTTCATCATATATATAGAGTATTCAAAAGTCACCCAGATTGGTCAGTCAGAAGCCTTCCCCCAGGCCTGATTGGCCAGGCCTGCACTGTCCAACTTCTGGGACACTGTTCCAATAACATCCAAACTTTATCTTTATTTATAAAACACAAGAAAAATTCTCATGGGAAAAACCTGTGCTAGCCACACATCATGATATATGCAGATTTTGTCCTTAACTCCCATTAACGCTAATAGGAGTTAAGTCCATAAATCCCCATCTATCACTGTAAGAATATGGCCTGTCTCCCTCAGTTTTGCATGAACCTGCAATTTACTAACACTTTGTTTACAGAAACAAAAGCTGCAGTGGACTTTAGAAGAGCTGTTGGATGAACCTGAATTAAGAAAATAAAGGATGTTCAGATTTTCACCTTTCCTAATTTCTGTTCTTGAGTCTGGTAAATATGTACTGCAAAAGCCAGAGAATTTGTGGGTTGAGATAAAAACAATTTAATAGGGAAATGAGAAACTGTGCACACAAGCACAGAACAAGGAATTAATTCATTGCTTCTCATGGGCAGGCAGGTGTTCAGCCATTCTCAGGAAAGCAGGGCTCCATCACACGTAACAGTGACTTGGGAAGACAAACACTCCAAACACACCCCTCCTCCTTCTTGCCCCCCTACCCCTTCCTCCCCCCCAATATGTACGGAGCATGATGCCATGTGGAATGGTATATCCCCTTGGTCAGCAGGTGTTATCCCAGCTCTGTCTCTTCCCAATTTCCCATGCACCCCTAGTCTCTTCACCAAAGCAAAAAATGCTTTGATTCTGTTAAAGCATTGCTCAGCAATAACAAAAAAACACCTCTATATTATCAGCCCTGTGTTCAGCACAAATAAAGACATAGCCCTGCACCAGCCACAGGGAAGTAAATTAACTTTACCTCAGCTCAAACAATCTGCAGAATTCTCCACAGTTCAGAAACGTCCCAGCTTGCAAGCCTCTAGGTTTAAAATTTAATTTTACCTAGGAGCAAATTTAATCCCATATCTTTCTTTCCCAGAAAAAAGAAACAGGCAGCCACCTCCTCAAGGCATTTCTCATTGGAAACCAAGGCAGTGTGAATGGATACTGACCTAAAACTTTAACACAACCATGAAGACATTGCAGGTGAATTAAAAAACAAATGTATTGAACACACATAACTGAGAAAAATCAAGTATTCACTATTTCTTCCTTACCTGTGTTTGATGATAAAACAATAATCTTCAAAAGCGCTCCTGGGGAATCTGAATTTATTCACTTGCTTTAAAAAATAAGCAGTCTTTACATTGCCTGATCTTTCAGTCAGTAGGTTTCTTTTTCAGTTAATGGATTTTCAAAATGTAAATGTATAAGAACATATGCAAGCTAATTTATTGGCATAACAGGATTAGTTAAAGAAGATTTCTAGTCTGCTTTCCATCTACAAACATTGTAAGCTACAATATGTGGGATCTCTCACAATCTTCTTTTTACTTCCTCTATCTTCTTTTAAAAGATTTAAATTGAATGAGGGTTTAGCTACTTAACTCCCGGTAGGATTGAAGGGATAGAATACTGAAAATTTCATGTTTCTAGTCAGCCATTATTAGTTCCCTTGTTTACAATATATTTTTCCTTACTTTTGCGAATGTTATGAAACTGGCTGCTCTAGAGTTTCAGAAAACTGAATATATTTAGTACATAATTTGAATTTCTTGTTAATGTATATTATATATATATGTAATAGATACTATATACAAATATAACAACAGTTTTCAATGTGTATGGTTGTATTTTACAGTGGCTAATTATGCCAATAATTTTGGGTAGTTTTACTTCAATTTTTAAATATCTATACTAGACCCTACAGGCTAACAAAACTGTTTCCCAGATTAATTCCCAGCAATATGTAGGGAAAATATTTTAGATTTGGGCCTGTGACAACTGTTCTGGTACTACTGTAGTATTACAAACTACAGTACCTTTTAAAATAAGGTTAGGATTGGCTTTCCAATGAATAACCTTTACTTCTACCCCTTTCATCATGCACCTAGTAGAAGCCCATTCTTTCTTCCTTGCCACTCACAAAGCACTGGTTCACAAAGTTAAGTTCTTAAAGAAATAGACAGGTTAGCAAATTGATACTGAATGGAGTTTGTGTCTGTTAAAGTCTTATTTAGTTGCCTGAGTGCATTTAGTGTGGCCTCAATAATCCTTAGGAGTCCCTGAGTTATCTAGGAAGGTCAGGACTGCAGGAGACATGCATCTTTTTGAACCAGCAGCCCAAAGGCAGAATATCTCAGGACTTTTGCAAATGCCATTGGATGATGTCTTTGGGTAGACAAACAAATTGCTCCCTTTCTCCTCAGTACTGGTACAGCTCAAACACACATAAAATTTTATGTGTTGCCATGGCATCACTGTAAAACCACTAAACCAACATGATTTTCCTGGTAGACCTCTTTGTGCATTTCATGCATACCAATGAATTTAAGGTCAACTCCTATCTTACCAAGTTTGTTTAAAGTTAGAAGTATGTCCTCATAGCCCACTTTAGCAGGTATTTAGACTATGGAAGTTAGCTGGCCCTGCTTCTGGACTTGACCTAGTTTAGCTTTACCTTTTATTTTACCTTATTTACCCAGTTCTAGACAATGCCATATTTGTCTACCAACACAAGGAAGGCAGCTGCAAAATTTAATATGGCATTCCCAAAACTATATTTGATCTAATTTGGTTATATGTCCCTGAGGAGATGAAACAGCGGATGATTTCAAATACATGTTTTCAGTAAAGATTTATAAAATTAGCACATTCAGCAACTCATTGAAACCAGTGATATTCTAAGTGCTAACATTAATAACAAAATGGAATAAATAGCACCAAAAGTATCATGTGAACAAATGAATAATCTCAGAAAAATTCAATTTTTCACTTAGCAAAAAGTACCTTCTACTGTTACAGCAAAAAGTTCTTCAGGGACACATAATTTCTTTGCAGAAAAAAAACCAGAATCTTTTGTCAACCAAGAACATGGCAAGGACCAAATGGTGACAGAGGCTTAGTGTATGTTGTTTGTTCATGTAATTGTCATGTCCTTTTTCATCTAATCCTTATACTACTGCTTGAAAGTGCAAACATTTTAAAAGCCCCTGAGCTAAAGCTTAAAAAAGCAATTACACTGAACAAGTTGCAAAATATGATTTTATTGTAATGCATTAGGAGTTGGGAACACACAGCTTCCATTAAATATGGAAGTAGTATATTCAATCTTTAATTAATTAATATTCCAGGACATGCAGTAGGAGATGTGACAAACATTATTATACAGTTTTTCAGTACTATAATTAATATTTTTAAGAATGGGCATCCTGGATATTAACTACTTTTGACTTCTGATGATTATTTGTGAGCACAGAAACTAAAATCCAATACTGCTACTGATAATAAACTCAACAAAATAACTCAATGCTAAATTAAACTAAGCCTGTCCATTTGCAGTGTTTTAGCCCTAAAACACATGGAAAATAAGTAGATAATGTAGCACATTGTTGAATTCAACTGACTTTGAATGTTTTGTAATAAAGGGAGTAAGTAAGGCCAAAATCAAGGATTTCTCTCAGAAAATATTGACTATATTCTTCTTTTAGCTATGGGTTGAATGAAAAAGACTGACAGCTCTGTACTCATAAGCATCCTGTAAGTGACCCAATACTTTCACTAAGGCAAAGACAGAACTGTTGCAAAACTGTTTTCATCCTCCATCATTTATAGTGATGGCAAGTGAGGTATTACTCATCCCAGAAGAAAATAAAACAAGAAGCATTCATCTGTGCCAGCCAGAATGCTAACAGAAATCATGCCATTTCAGAATCCAAGAGTGTGAGAGCAAGTGACACACCTAGGGAGAGCACTTAGTGCAGAAGCATTGTGCAAATTTTTTTGCTGAACTCTGAATTTTAATTTTGTAAGGAAGCCTGAGAGGTCTGACCTAATAGGTAGCAATGTTGAAGTACTAGTTTTAGCCAGGTCTTTGCCAAGTGAGTCTCATTCTACTGACTTCAATATGAGTATTGATGGATAGTTATTGGAGTCAAACTCTGAAAGGAATTAGGCAGAAGTGAAATAAAACTTTAACCAAACCATTCACAGGACACCCACCAGGATACATAGTAGCTCTGAAATGCATGAAAAACAAACAAACCTAACTAAACCCCCAAAAAGTAACTTAAAAAAACCACCAACCAACCAACCAAAAAAACTAAAAAATATTAAAAACATTAATGCACACCTTAATATCTGGTCCTCAGAGGAGATATTTCTCCAAATCCATCAACTGTCTTCTCTGAATACTTAAATAACTACTTAAATCTCCCTGAGATCAGAGGCAAGTTAGTCCTCACTTAAATTTCCCAACCATCTGGGCTTTCCTACTTAATGAAGGGAGTAGGAGCACCCACTTTCAAACTAGGCTAGGCTTAGAGCTTTTATCCAGGAAATGGAGGGGCCTTACTGCTTATCCTCAGCCTTCAAGGGCTGAAATCTAGAGATCCTAATCATCAATAAAGTGTTTAGCCAACTAACTTCAGGCAGGACCAGACAGGAAAATTTTCCATGTGTTTGTGTGTGGAACTGAATTCTTTTCTTCATGCAGCAAAATTGCAGGAGTCACAAGATTAGAAACAAAAATTGCAAGAAGGTTTTCTCTTAAGGCACATCCATGAAGACATTGCTGTCTGAGGAAGGGATCATGTGCTTCTAGAAAGCTCACAAAGCTGCATCTTACTGAGGGAGTGGTACAGTATGCAGTTGCTCTCACCCTCTCTATGGGTTCTGTAATTCCAGAGTCAGAACAATAAGGTCATTCTTAATTTTACCCACTGCCCAAATCAGTTCTGGAAGGAGAGATTCCACCTATGGAAATATCCAGCAGCACATCACCAAGAAGGGTTCTCTGTGCCAGACAAACACTTTATCATAATCAACAGCATATCTACATTGCTTCTTGTAATGAATGCCCTACAGCTCTTCAGCACAGAAAAGCATGTTCTCAGGGATGTTTGGCATTAGTCAAATCTGGGTACTCTGACACAGATTTAATGTGTCAATTAAAGTTAAGTACTAAGCAATTGATTTAAATCATAGTTAATTTCTCTTTAACTGCTATGGTAACTCTTTGACAGATTAATGAGTTACAGTTAATAGTGGAGCACGGAGCTTGTTGCAATTTGTTTTCACTCATTAATTGAACTGTCAAACAGCATAGATATAGGCACCATCCTTGCTGCAGTTCAGACCTGTAATCAATCATAGAATGTTGAGAGGTTGGAATGGACCTTAAAAAAAAAAAAATCATATAGTCCCAATGCTCCCTGCAGGGACACCTCCCACTAGACCAGGTTATACAGAGCCCCATCCAACCTGCCCTTGAACACTGCCTGGGCTGGGGCATCTACAGCCTCCCTGGGCAACCTGTTCCAGTGCCTCACCACCCTCACAGTAAAGGATTTCTTAACTCAACCTGCTCCAGGCTGAACAGCCCCAGCTTCCTCACCCTGCCTTTGTAGCCGAGGTCTTCTTTTCTTCTTATCAACTTTGTGGCCCTCTTCTGCACTTGCTCAAACAGTTCAATGTCCTTCTTATTCTGAGAGCACCAGAATTGTACACTACTCTGGTAATAGCACAAAAATGTAATAAAAAATAAAGAAGCACCTTATTTGCCACAATAAATAAGACCAATGAAAATATCACCAATGTTTGTTAACATGATAAGAAAAATATGAACCATTTCAGTTCAGTCGAAATTTATTAACAGTTAAGGAAAAATATTCTTGTCCTTAGATATAAATGTTTTCTCACTCCCCTCTGATATATTTACAGAAGGCAATGACACCATAAATGAAGTCATAATACAAGTCCTTTGCATTATCAATTTAAAGAAATCCGACTTTTCATGCCTACTCTCACAGAACTGACTACCCTGTCCAGTCCTGTTTCATCCTTCCCTGCACCATCTTTTATATATTCTTTTGCACAGGTGAGACTGCACCATAAATAATCTCAGTAATGATGGAATTCTGACTATTAAGCATGAGAAAATACAAGGGAATCCTTCAGACTACAGAAATTATATTTGCATTTCTCAAATGTGAGTGTGAATTCCAAGGTGCTTGTCCTACTTTGATTTTGCAATGGCATTGGTAACCTACAGGGAAAATTACTTTACAATTTGAGTGGCTAACTTAAATTTAAGTATTTGAGTTTCTATAATGGAGAAGTTTCATCAAAGGCACATTAAAATCATTAGCCTGATAGCTTTTGGTCCATTCTGAAATTTTCAGCCGTGTAAAGGAAAACTAGAAAATTCATCAGTTTATGCAAAGTAATTAATTACCTAAACTGCAGCCATGCTGCTTAAGAACAGTGAACAAATTTAAAATGGAAAGATGTTATTACCACAAAGTACTACTATGCCACGGGGCATCCTGTCTAATTATACCAGTCAAGGCAGCAATAAAAAGTATGTCAAGTTGCATGTTTTACATAGACTGAGACTGAGACAGTAACTTTAGAAAATCTCAGCAGTCAAAATTAAAACTATTAATGTTCTGCAACATAAAATCTTTTCTTGTACAGCAGTGAGAATGAGCTTTCATTACAAGTGTCATAGTTAACAGATGAAGAAAAAGTTTTCCGCAAGAGCAATATTTGCTATAGTGACTCATGTTTACTCCTTAACAGTGTTCTTTCCAGGTTAAAATCTTACAGTGAATTAAAATAAGTGAAGGAAGAATCATTTGAATACATTATACAAAAGACAAGTCTAGATTTCACTTAGAAGGATATATTAGGCAAAATTATCATAGTGTTTTGAATGGCAACAGAAAGTTTCTGTAATTTATGCATGAAATTCTGAAGACTTGGTTCAAATAACAGCATACAAAAATTATGAGAGCAGGTGATATTCAATGTTCAAATGAGGGGCATATTTTGGAATCTGTCTCTCAGATATAGAAGGATTCCTCATGCAGTGCATATTAAAAATGCATTAAAGAAATAGTGAGAATTAGGAAATTAGTACCTTGAGGATTTGAGCAAAAGTCTCCATAAAGTTACATTCTGTGTGTTATGGTAATACAGCTCTATCTGTAAAAGTATAATGAAGTAGAAATCAAATTATTCTGGAAGCATAATGAATTAGAAATCAAAATATTCTGGAAGAGTCTCAGATTTCACAGTGTGATAGAAATTGCTAATCAAAATGCTAGTACTGGAGCCCATAGTGGCCTCAGCCTTGGCATGGACAGCAAAGAGCAATTACCTGATCTCCAATTCTTATTTTATTGAGCCTTGTGAAGCAGATGAACAGTATCCTGACCCTCTGAGAAAGTTCACTGTGTGGCTAAGGTTTTGAAATATGATGAAACAAGTGAAACCCATGCAGCACTCTTGTTCTGTAGAATCAGGGTACAGCAGCTGTTCAGACAATGGCAGCCTTGAGGTTACAGATGAGGCTGTGGAAGTCACCACAAGTTAAATGATGATTTCTCCCTTCCCTCAAGGAACATTTCTGTCACAGTTATTTGAATTAGGAATCATCCTTTCAATCAAATAGCACATGAGAATAGGGAGACTCTTGTAGGATAACAAATGCATTCAGGCAGTTTGATTCTGGTGTCTGTGTTTGCATTAAACAAACCTACTTGTTTAAGCAGTTAAGCCTTGTGCTCATAATGTGTAATTATAAACTGAGATGATGAATACTTGTCCTTCATAAAATAGCAGTCAAACATATCTCTTGCCTTTGGTTAGATTAGGATTTTTTTAGTGAATAGTGAGAGCCAATTTAAGTCAGGCTTCAAGGGAGAGAACAATGAAAAATAGCTCCAGTTGCTTCAGTGAGAAGCTTAACCAGGACTTTTTTCATCTTAAAAGCTGGAAAAAATTTAAACCTACAAACTTTATTCATACTGACATACAGAATAACTTAATATAGTCTTGAAAAGATTCCATCCTTTGTCATCCTCTATTTTCCTTTTTCGTTTTGACTTCCTGCCATGCATTTTTCACCTGCTCTGTCTCACACGTATGAGGAGACCTTTACTCTGCAACTAATCCTGTCCATAGACTCTTCATATTCTACTGAGAAAAGTAAAGTAAATAGACAAATCTGAGGTTACATAATTTAAAATATAAAGCTTGGGTTGGGCTGAAGGGCAAAGTCCTGAGAGCTGCAGTGCTCTCATCCAGTGCCCCAGGTTTAGAGCTAATATTTCCTTCAATGCCAGGACTGCCCATGCTGGGAAAGGCAGTGGAGCCATCAGTGCTCCCACATCCTTCTTTTTCCTGTCCTTTTGATTTTGTTCAGCAGCCTCGAATGGAAACTGGTAGTACATGTTGTTTGGGATGTCATTCAAAGAAATAAGGATATTTCAGGGGTTAATATTCCCTTTTACTAGAAGGCAACAAAAATATAGTTCTGTGAGCACTGAGGCACAAGCTTGTCCAAGAATTTTGTCTTACTTTAGAAATACACAAAAAATACAGGCTTGTTTCTACATCTGTAAAGAACAAATCCCTGGCTCTGGTTTCATCACATCATGATGTTAATTAGGAAAAATACCAACAGATTCTCATAAGAACTTTTTATGGCTTTTGAGGCTGTCACTACCCATGATGAAAAAGAAAGAAAATGTCTTTCAGTCCTTTCCTGAAAGGGGTAAGGGTGTGTTTGTGTGTGTGTACAACAAATTAACTAACAGTTTATTTCTTTAAATAAAGCAGTTGATTAACAAGTCCTATGCATTTAATGCTGCATGCTATCATTTGGTCAAAGAGCCTTTTTCCTGTCTGCTGGAAACAGAATTAATCTGAATTAATTAATCTGAGTTAATTTCATTCTTCATGTGTAGTTTTCCACTTACTTTCTTTGTCGTAAAAATTGTTAATGTTATATGAACATAAAATTAATTTCTGGAGCTTTCTCTATACTATTTGCAATATTTTCAATTTGCAGTACTTGGTAAGCATGTTTTTAGCATATTTGGCTACCCTTATTCAAGATGAGTAATTAAATTGACAAAAACAGCAGGATGCTGAAGATATGAAAAACTGTTTCTCATGAGTAGATGCTGCATATTGAGGTTCCTGTTGTCCTTTATTATGTCTGTTAGCATAATTCTTCCTACTACATGTCTGCATGTTCCGAGTTTCCTAAGGGCAATATTGATAAAATGCTGGATTTTTAACAGTAGCCACAATTTCCACAGCAGTGGGGTTTTAGCTAGTTAGTTTAACCTATAATAACTGGTATGCATAGTTTTTGGCCAAATTGTATTGCTCAGCCCTGTACACTTCATTTTCCATCCTGACTCAAAAAGTTTTCTTGTTAAAACTAATTTCCATCATCTTTTATAGCCATAAACAAGTGATTTTTTTTTACTATTCTTATATTCAGAAGAGTCTTGTAACCATTTCCTCCCTGCAGCTACCCTATGTTTCTATTTTATTTTTTTCATTAATGCAGTTCAAATAATGAGGAAAATCATATTATGGCCAATAAAAGAATAGTTCCTATGCCCTTATGCTCAGTCTCAGTTCTATATGCAATTAAATGATATGCTAATATTCACCTTTATTTAAAAACAAATATTTTAAAAGTGGTAAAATGGTAAGAAAGTGTGGAGCCATAAATACATGTATGTATGACAGAATGTATGTTCAGCTCCAAAATGACGTCCAGAAGTTTGAAGCACTCCACTCATCTTTTCCATAAAAACACTCTTGATTAAGAAAGGACTGTCTGTAGAAATTAAGATGACTCCACTTGTAACTAATTTATCATAAAGACTTATACGATCTTCACTATATTTGAAGAGTGGAGAAACATGTGCCCTCAGACTGCTATACGGCACGTTACTGCTCACACAATGCTTAATAGGGAGCTGAGGCACAGAAAGCCTATGTGGGGGGTCTAAAACATGTAAGGATTAGAGAGAGAAAAAAAAAATTAAATTCCCTCACAGTGGGACAGATTCTCACTGACAAAGAGGAGGAAGTGGGAATGCCCGTGCTGGGAGTTAGACAGAAAATGATAACCCCATAAAACTGGTTTCACGCTTCTCATTTCAATTTTACGACAAATTTGTGATGGGGGTAGAGTTATATGAACTGTACATGGAGGTTGGATTTCCTTATTTTAGGATTTTTTTGATTGCCCTGAAATTCATATTTATTCTTATCCATTGTGTCCCCAATAATGCAAATAGGTATCATTCTGGCATTCAGCTAAGTAATTCTTTTGTCATCCACAGATGGACAGGGGATTACATGGCTAAGAAATGAAATAAAAGCTAAATCCCTATGCTTGATAAAGCTTTGCTTGTTTTCTCTTTTATTCAGGATTACCGAGTGAACATCTTTCTCCGTCAGAATTGGAATGATCCACGCCTTGCATACAGTGAATATCCAGATGACTCTTTAGATTTAGATCCATCCATGCTGGATTCAATTTGGAAACCTGATTTGTTCTTTGCTAATGAAAAAGGTGCCAACTTTCATGAAGTTACAACAGATAATAAGTTGTTGCGGATTTTCAAAAATGGAAATGTACTTTATTCCATCAGGTGAGTCTCTAATCTAATGATTTTTTCTGATAGAAGCTCAAAAGTATAACTAGGAGTTGCTAAAACATATATTTGGTTGCTAGTCCTGCAGAACTTTGATCTGTGTGTTTCGAATACAGGATTTGGTCAATGTTACAGCTCATTGTCAATACTAAAATAGAAGATGATCCCTCATTAGGCATACACATAGTAAAAATAATAAGAAAAGTGTCTTTCCCATTTTAAAGTACAGCTACTGAGCCTAGAGGAACTAGGACACTGCACAGAGCAAACAATTCCTGTAGTATTATAATCTGAGTTGGCCTATGTATGAGTTTCACAGTCTGTAGCCTCCAATGCCATGACAATCAAATGTTATTTCTTTTTCCTCTCTTTGAATATTGCAGCTGCACTTCAACATGAAAACATGGCCTGTTTGAAAAAGTATAACATTTAGAGATTAGTCATTTGCTGCTGGAGATGGAAAGAAAACAGGAAAGTAAATTTTTGAAAAGGTTTTAAGCTGAAAGCAGTAATCATAAGTATTGACAAAATCTAATTATCACACTTCTCTTCCCACCACTTTCTTTTTAATACAGACATCCATAGGCACTTTGCCACTGCCTTCAAAAACCCAATCTAATGACAAACACATTGGCTATAAGAATGCTAATGCCTCACTAGACATGGTATAGAGTTGGTATCGAAGCAGTGACTCACTTGTGCAAAATGTCACTCTTTTCAAAATAAATATGCTATTGCCCACTTAGTGTTTTGCTCTGCATGCTTTTGTGACACTGAATTAATGGGTAATTAGACTCTTTGAAGAGATATCAGGATACTGTAAACAGTTTGTATACTGCAGAAAGAGAAAATGCTTATGACTTGCATCTATGTGTCAGTGGCAAGAGAGTCTCCTTCCTCCTTCCCTCCTTCCAGTGCGAGTAGGCAGCACTTTTTCAAGCTTGCACAAGGAGAAAGGGTTGGGTTAAAATTCTTATGAGCATTTCATATCCAAAAAGAGGTTAGTCTGCCACTCTGGGAACATAATCAATCTTCAGTGTCACAACATTTATTCTGTCACTAGAAGCAGAAGGAAAGCAGGTTAAAAGGATTCCTTCTCTGGATTCAAGTAGAAAGTAGATCTAAATCAATTATCTGCAAACTGAGTCACCCCAAGAGACACTGGCAGTTGTTCCACTCTAATCAAGTAATTCCCTGCCTTGCCCTACTGCTTCCTAATACACACAGCACAGAGTATAGAATCCACCACTTAACTAAAAGAAGTTTGGATTGCAGCTCCAATACAATTCAGACCAAGTTTGTGGCCACATGAAATGGGGTGAAAAACCCCAAACATGAGAAATATTATAATATTAAATTATAGAGGTGATGACTGTGATGAAAGAAAATATGGGATAGCTCCTGTATTTCTTATGAAGCCAGAAAGTTTATATTGCCGTGATTTAATTAAGAACTAGTACAGTATCTGAAACAGATTTTAAATCATATCATTGGCATATAATTTAGTTCTTCTGTTCATTTGAGTGAGGTAACCTTTTAATAAGGAGAGATATCATAATTGCTAGCTTGTTGATATTAAAAGAAAAAAATAATAGAAGTTTCTCAGTTCGCTTCTTTCTTTCATCACCTAATGTCTGCTCATCCCCTAATTGCATTGGAACAATTCAGACAAGAAAATTATGGAAAATTACTGTTCCTGACTCATTGAATACTTAATATAAAATATGAAAATATTACTGAAGCACAAAGTAAAGCCCAGGTGCCTCTGAAATTACTTGCCATATTACCAACCTACCAGCCAGAATTTGCATTTGGGACTATTTTTAATAGCATGGGAAAAGGGCCTGGGCCTGACTGCCCTCCATACACTCTCCCTGTGCAGCTCTGTCGCTGGCTGGCTAAACAGAAATTATGGCAACAATGAATCAAGGAGGTTTGGTAAGCAAAAAAAATAGGTAGAAAAAATATACAGCAGTACTTGCCACCTACTGCCCAGTTCCCTTTAGCCCCAGTGCCAAAAACAGGGGAATGGGTTCAAGAGAGGGGAATTAGAGCACTGCCCTGCTAAACAAAGCCTTCTGTGTAGGGAATTGAACTGAAGCTTCTCAGGTTTTTGTAGGACATTCTGTCAACTGAACTGATTAATGAAGATAAAGTCATGGCCCTGAAAGACAAATGGATACCCAGACATGGCCAGGGAGGGAAAAAAATGTGTCTTTATCTCTTATATATTCTTCTTTCTGATTCCTCTGAGAAGTATGACTCTAAAGATAAATTAGTGTATATATTTAAAATACAAAAATACCTTTTTTGCCTATAATTTGCAAAGAATTCCATAGGAAGTATTAGGACTAATGCTCATGCACAGCTACATTTCAAAATGACAGTCATATTTCAGTCCACTATCAATATCAAAAAATGTTTCTTTAAACTTTTTGTTGACATTTTAGGACAACACTTAAAACTACTTTGCCACCATGATTTGCAGCTGACATATGTTATGAAATTCTTGCAAATTTGGGTAAGTTTTATGTCAAGGATGTGAAATACTGGAGCAGTACAATTCTGCTGTAGCACAAAAATGCACACTTGCTGAATTCCTTTAGATTTCTCATAAAGTTAGGCAACCCTACAGAAAAAATTTGTTTTCTGAAAGCCTGTAAAGTTTTTTCCGTGCTGTCATACTCAGCTGAGTTAGGTTCAGCTGATATAGACCCTTTTTAAGAGTTTCCTATTGAAACACGTATTCTGTTTCTAATTACTTCCACTGTATTCATGCATTCTTCCTGCACAGTTCTATGGTGCTTTTTTGGGTATAATTTTAATGGGGTTTTTTTGTTCTTTCAGATTGACTTTAATTCTTTCCTGTCCGATGGATCTCAAAAATTTTCCCATGGATGTGCAAACATGTATAATGCAGCTGGAAAGCTGTAAGTTTGCGTAATGTATTATCCTATACATACTTTTGCAGGGATTACAACAGCTATTCAGGAGGTAGGAAAACCATTTGAAGTGGTAGAAGAACAAGTTTTCCAAATGAATCTATTTTATCAAAAGAATCTGTGAAATATACATGGTTTTAAGAAGAAGAGGTTAATTCATCCCTATTTGCACTGAAAATCAAGAGTTTTGTGTAAATCTAAAGCTACCACTAAACTTAAGTACGCGGTGCCAGTTTAGCTTTAAACAAAATTTCTGCATTTAGTGTTTCACCATAGGTCTTCCCTGTGTTCACACATACAGGAGGTGAGAGCAAAAAGGAAACATAACAATAACTTAAGGAAGCGGTTCATAGGATTTTAGGTGAAATATAATTAGCATTTTCTAACCTATCAAATATCATACTTAGCCCTTATATATCCCCTATATTGTACATCTCCCTTGATATCTTGCTTCTTAAAAGAGGATGGAAAGTGTCAATCAGCCATGCCATTTCAAGGCACAAACACACACTCACAAATGGACAAACCAACTGTTCTGTCTGATGCATTATATTATTTTCCTTTTGATATGAAGTATTTGGAAATTGCTGTTTCCCTTAAAATGAGAGGTCTTTGAAAGAGAGTCCTAGCAGAAAAATCCTCCTAATGATGCCAAGAACAAAAATAAAATAAAGCATTCTTTGAAGCTTTGAGAAATCTGAAGTTTGTGAAAATTAATGACAGGGGCAAGATATTTTAAGAAATATCCATCCAAATATCTAGATTTACAGTTTTAGGGCCAATGAGTGAAATATTTCAAAAATAAAAGAATTGTGCATATAGAAAGAACATAATTGATTATTTTAAATGTATCACAGATCAAAACCACAACACACATAATTTGATTAAAGTACCTCTTGGGTTTTTCCCTCTTTTATCGGAGGAGGGAGGTAATTATCTATCAGTCAGTATGTCAGAACTGTTTGTTGCATGGTATGCTTTTATAAAAAATTGCAGGGTGAGTATAAAAGCCAGATCTATCTTTTATTACAATGGACAGATGGTAATATTACAAAGCAGCCTTTCAATATGAGGGCAACAGCTGAATCTGACAGCAGAAATTTTCTTGACTAAAATGGAGAAATCGTTATTTGCTGCAAATGTCAAGGAATTTAGGACAATATTCTATATCCATGATTTAAGCAAAACTGCACAGTCAACCTGAACAGATGATCCTACTGATAACCTATGTCACCTTGTATAATTAATGTGACTAAACAAAAGGTTAACATGAAGCAGTTGCATCAGAGTACATGCAGATGGCAGCTATACTCATTAAATACAATTATGTTTCAAAGAGAAAATATCATGGTGTTTGACCAAACAAGCAAAAGGTATAATTAATAAAATGTTTTAAAAAGTTATGAAATTTTTGCTTTAACAGCTTCATAAAACTCAGCTGCATTTTTCCTCTCTTTCAGCTGTTTTGAGGACAGGTCAGACAACCACTGAGCATTCTTGAACCAACACACATATGGTTTGCTTTATAGCAACCTTGCAGGAGCCCACAGTTCCCACAAACTGCACCACAGGGAACCAACATTTATTAGTTGAATAGCACTGTAGATGTTCTACTGTATTTTCCAGCAGAACATTTTTCACTGAAATCTTGGTTTTAGTCATTGAGCTTAGTGGGAGTAAATTCCCAGCTGCACATTCACATGGTAAAAAGAAGCAGTGCTCACAAAAGAAGGGCTGAACAAAATACAAATGAGTGCTTCAAATTCTTTATTCACACAGAAAGATCAAATTTGATTTCATAAGGAACTTACAAGTAATAAAGCTTTCCCCATATTGCCTTGTCTAATTCTATTTTACCCGTAACTTCAGACACCAGAAAACAGATTACGGGAAAAGAAGATGGCTTGAGGCATGAAGTTTGTAGCATGTGGGACCTCTGGCTATGTCTGATAGCAGAATAACCAGTTACGTTTGCAAGAATAAGGCAGAAGTTCCCTGAAATTATTTTGGGACAGAGCCAAAGCAGATATGTACAGTGACCAAAGTTCCAAGATCCTAGACCTTTGAGAGCAGGAATTCACCTGTCCATAAACAGTTTCTCTCTACAGAAAGGACAGGAAAGGAAATAGACATCTTGGAAGTGTTACAAAAAAAAAATCTACATGCTGGGCAGAATAGTAATTAGGCAAAATAATAACAATTTTTAAAAAATTAAAATTAAAAAAAAAAAGGTTATATGAATGCGAACTCTGACCAATGTCCAAAACTTAGAAAAGCGTGAGCAGAAACATTCAAATTCCTGACTCTCTGGCTAAGAAAAGGCATCCAATTCTATTAAAAATTATAGGAAAAAAAAGGGTGATGGCTGCATTTGGCATTTTCCCAGGCTTCACATCAAATCTCCTGAGGTAATATAACCCTGAGAGCCTGAGTCCATCCAAGCAGCTCTAATTTCTAGGCCTCAGTGTCATACCCTGCTCTGGCTGTCTGCCTTGCATTTTTTGGTGCACAGTGAGACAATGTAAACAGAGGGATCAAAGCACTACCCCTGGTGGTTAATGCCTTGTCTGGGGAAGTGGAAGACATTTGGGTTCAAAACAGAGAACAGAGTCCTCTCATGTCCTGCGTAAATGATCTGACCACCAGGCTATGTTATAAAAACCAAAGTGTTTGCAGGAGCAAAACAGCAGTATCCATGCTTCCAGATGTTTCTTTTTGAAGTGGTGATCATTGCTGTTTTTTCCACTGAGTGCCAAGTTGTGTAGGAGATTGTACATTACGAATTTACAAGGCCCATTTATCTCACGGTTTCTGTAAACTGTATCTGATCTTGCAAGCCTTGCTCCCACATGTGTCACTAAGCAAATTAGACTGAATCACTCATCTTTTTTTTACTCATCTTACCACTGGGTTGCAAAGACTGACAGTTACTTATAAGAAACAGATCATAGGTTTTGTCTCTGCTTTAAATTATAATTTCTTTTAGTACTAGATACTTTCCTTCAATAGTGATAGTGTTGCTCCATCATAGAAAAGTCTAAGACAAAAATTCATGTATATTTTCTTCCCTAATGGTGTCTTTATTTTTAGCTGGCTCATGTAATGTTTTTTTCCCAAGGTCAGTCTAACCAGCTGGATTTGCCCCTGGTAAAAGTACTTCATTTATATCATGAAGTGTCTGAAAAATATTTAAGTGGAAATCTCTTCTATTTTTAAAGGATTTGTTTTACCCAGTGATTTCTCAGCAACTAGAATGAGCTGCTTTTTTATCTTAGAAAGGGAGGAAATAAAAATGCACATATGAAATAATCCCCTCTACATCTCAATGCCTTACACCAGGGCAGCCTATAGGCATGTGGGATAATTTTAGTTTTATTCTGCTTCAATGGGATACAAAGAAATGTCAGCTAGATACATATTTATTTCTGTGGCCTGTCTTCCAGGAAAGAAACGTTTTTCTTTCAAGTGCTAGATCTTGTTGTCTTTCTTTTTCAAGTTTCACTTTTACCTCACAGCATTCCTTTATTCATAAATTACAGTTATAACTTTATGTGACATTTAATATTACTGAATTTTCAATGAATATTGAAAATACTTACTCAGTTACAAAAGACAAAATGTGCTATGGAAAGCAACATAAGTAAGGTATAAAACACTTTCTTACCTTATAATTTTAATTTGATGCTTCTTATTAAACAATGATCCTTTTCCCCCCCTTTTGATTTACGGAGGCTTTTTAGTCTTTCTAAGGAATCATGCTGTTGTCTCCTGTATTGTTGAAGAAAATTCACTCTGTACTACATGATGCTAAGTTGCACAATTTCTTTCCCCCCAGTCTCTAATTTGGAGATTGTACAAGTAGAAGGACAGGTATGCAGGCTGCAGCAGTACAAGCTAATGCATTACAGAAAATTATGTGCACATTTTTCCTTTCCCAGAACAGAACAAAGACACCATAAGAAAGATAAAATAATTGGAGTGTATTTTTTATCTGCCGGGAAACCTCAGGTCTCTACCCGAATGACAGAAATTTTGGACACACTAGGTCTGTGTGTCTGTGCCAGAAGGTGTAGAAGCCATACTGCTTCTCTCCTTTCCTTTTCAGTACCACAAAAATTATCAACTGCTCATGCTGTGGTTTGTATTCTGCAGATGCGTGACTGAACCTATTGTGTCTATCTGAAGTGAGACATGACAAACAGCCACAAAGATCAAGATACTTGCAGTCTTCATCTCCTGACCAATGCAGGACAAAAGGGCAGTAGTAACTGTACAACTGCTGCTGACATACAGAACCTGGTATAAAAGTGATAGCTGAAAATCTATAGGCTTCAGTAAGGAATAGTAGGTTTGAGAGATGTGCTGGAGCACTGAGCTCAAATGTTATTCTTTTCTGAAATTCAGGCTAAGAAGAATAAGCCTATAACTCCCCAGGGAGAGATTCCATCAGAACAACTTAGAGGGCAGTGCAAGGGGCAGACACTTTACAAGCAGCTCAGAAGTACATTGAATAAAATCCTGATTTCTTGGAGCTCCAGCATAAATTTAGCCTTGAAATGAATCGCAGCTCATTTTTGAAGCTAATATTTTTAGTGAGTAATGCAGAAGAATTTATTTTAACCTCAAGCCAAAACCAGATTCGTTAGCTTTGTCATATCTTCCCCCTGCTATGTTGCTGGGAATTTAGGGCACAATTCAAATGTCTGTCCTGCTCTTAGCAACAGTAATGTGCAGGCAGCCCATCCTGGAGGCAAACTGATGGGATGCCCAACAGAAGAGTAATGGAATAACTCTAGTCAGCATGACTGTAGTCCTTGCCTCAACTGCATACCTAAAGAACTGATGGGTTTGCTGACTAAATCCAATGTTACATTTGGACCTGTACCTTACTAAAAGTTAAAGAAATGAGAATGGAATTTAGATCAATCACTGGTATCAAAACGTGAAAAATAAATTCTGTAGCTGAACTAAACTCTCTTTTACAAAAAAGCCTGATATTCTGCTCAGTTGTTTCATGCTATACATGTGTCCATTTATTGAACCTGAGGAAAAGAGCTGGGTTTTAATATACCTGTAGGCATTTTTAAATGACACTAGGGAAGCACAACCTTCCTGTATTAAAACAGAATGAGTAAAAAATTTACAGGATATATGGATATTCAGCTGGATCACAGGTTTGCTCACAGCTTGGAAAGGTTTGTAAAAGGTAGACAAATTTAGTAAATAAACACTTTTTCAGCACATGTGAAAAAGGAGTTATGTTAGAATCGCCAAGACAATGTGGGTTCAAAGGTGTAGAGTCTCTAAAGGCATAGCTGAGCTGCTTGCCTTAAATAACAACCTGTTTTTCTGTAATGGAGTAGTCCTTAGAGAAGCAGAAGAAGAGATGTTAGAAACTTCAATAATTCTTCAAGATATACTTGGTGGATGTTCGCTGTCTTGTCTGTGAGATAATAGGTTTTTGATGCCTACCACTGGTACTGAATTATCTACAATAAAATCTTCCTACTCGTAGCATGCAACTGATATAAATAGCTTCCAATAAGCTCTATAGAGTAATGTGGACTTACGTGGTTTGAATGGAACTCTTTATTTAAGGCAGGCTTTATTCCTATACTTTCAAAATTTGATGAATGAAAAGGTGTTTTTTATTATTAATGGTAGTGTTTAAACAAACCCTAAACAAACAAAGATACAATCTAATTCTTTCTTTCAAGGACCTCATATAAGTGTTGATAGCAACTTGTCAACACCATTTTTCAAAAGATAAGTTTTTCTGTGAAAGATGAGTCAGACCAAGGGAAAAGTTTGTTTTTTCTTTTCCAGACATGGTAGATGCCCTTGCTACTTAGAACTATTTCAGCAGGATCACATTATTTTTTTCTGCAATTTTTCCTGGAACCTGGTATTGAAAATGCTGAAAATTTTCACTCTAGCTAAATATTTTTCATTGCCATCTAAAGGCTAAAGTTACTATGTCTGTCTTGTCCACCATCCGCCAGAGTTTTGTATAGATTAGATCAACTGAATAAAATATCAGTTCAATCTCATTTTATTTTATGTCCAGATATTCAAAACCCTCTATCAACTATTCCAGGCACAAGCCCTGAGAACCACTTTTCATCAATGCCTTATCTCTTCCACCTTCTCCCTCTGTATGCGTGACAGACTTTCACTGTAACACAATACCAACTCTGTCACACATCATTTCCTAGAGCAAAATTTCTGCAGGCCAAATCCAGGTTTGCCAATTGTTTCAGGCCCTCCTCCCTTCCAGTTAATTCTAAATTCTACTTAGTTTGTCATATTCATCTCAGGCAGAGCTCTCAGTCTACCAGGATATGCTTCATTAGCTAATCACCTGGAATGACTTCAGGCTCCTAATAATGACTTGTCTCTTTAAGAGGACTGTTTGCAAAGAGGCTACAGTGCCATGCATTCACACAGTTCTTGAGTTTTCCTGAGAAATATTCCCTCTGGCAATCTTCTCCTCCTGGGATGATATTTTTATCATATAATTACCAACCATTTACTGCCTGCTTTTGCATTTTAGATATGCAAGATCTCAGACTTTGGGCTAATAGAGTATTAGTGAAACCTAACCAGTCCTGTAACTTCTGAACACCACTGTTCAAATACAACAAGGTTTTTGCTGTCCTTTGTTTATAATCCTATGATGATGCCACTTAGATTTTGTATAATTAGTAGTGTCTTAATAGAATTAAGTAAGAGCAAGTACTGCATAGTAGCCAGACAAAAAGAAATACATTGCTAACCGCCCTCTTCTTCAGCCACAGCAGCTGGTTTGTGTCTCATAAAACACAATTTGACAACTCTACTTCCTTCCTCAACCTTCATTCATTCGTGGCTTGCAAACCCAAACCCCAGCACACTACATTTCAGTGACAGAAGTCTTTATTAACCCACCTGATTTAATTTAGGTTGGCCTGGTCTTGAAAACCATGCAAGATTATTGCCTCCATTGCTTTCAGCTATTTTATTCATGTAGAATAAAAGATTCACTTTTTGCACCAGTGAGCTGCACCCTAGGTGCATTTAATAAACTGCCTAGGCTAGTGACTGACTGTCCTTTTTTCAACAATAAAATTTAGCCACTAGGAATTTCCTACATAAAATTGTATTTCCCAGACACTGGTTTTAAAAATATCTGGTAGCAATTTATAATGATCACCCACACCACCTCATAGTCAAAAACATAAAAACTTCCGTTTTAATGAGAGGCTGAATATCGTGTTGGGTTGCATCAAATCCAAATAAGTAACAGATATATATGTTCTGCTCATGAAGCAGCAGCAAGAGAGCTGCTTTATGTGAGCTGCTCACAGTAAAACTGAACAGCGAGACTGAGCAGCCAGAATTTTAAAGAATAGGGATAACCATCATGTAGCAAAAGTTTACCCTGAAAGGCAAGTGTTAGCTAAATGTTAGCTGCATAGGAAATATGATTAAATGTTACCTTTAATATTTTTTGCTAATCTAAAAATATATAAATAAACTGCAAAACTCATCACTCCATTAATATTTGTCACATTAATATGGACTTCTGTGACATAACAAATGGAAGGAGGAGGATCTAGAAACATCAAGAACGTAGGGCTTCTGTAGGTGTGAATCCAAACTTGCAAAACTACAAAGCATAGGATTCCTCATTCTATGTCATTACTGCAGACTGGTTTCTCTAATTCCTCAAATTCAGGGTCCTAGATTGTGCCAATTCTCCTGCCTATTAGTTTCTGTGTGTTCAGAATTTATGGACCTAACAGCACAATTAAGACACCATTATCTTCCTAATCCCTTAGAGACCTTAAGGAGAAATCTTGCTCTTTACAACTATTACATATTTCAGACCAGTTCTTACAAGCTGCATAGTATGTCTAAAAATATAACTACCACATATAGCACAAGCTTGTAATGTAACCAGACATCTCTTCAGAATAAAGTCTTCACATTTCAAGGCCACAGTTTACTGCTCCATTTGCACAATGCAAACCGTGAAGTGGACCGTACAACTGCTCAGATATTTTATCTCATAAATCATTTGGAAAATACACTCAGTGTATTTCTAATCTTCACAAGCATACCAATATCAGTAGCAGGCATTTAGATTTTTAGTTAAATTTACGAAATTAATTACTGTTAAATTAATTAGAATTTAAATTACTGAATTACATTTTTAATTGCTTTAAAGATAATGCACATTTGTAAATCAGGTAGCAAGCAGCAAAGAACCAAAAGCTCAGGTGGACTTCAGGTTTAGTATTTCTAGAACAGGACACGGACAATTATTACAATTAATCAGCAGAGGTCCCAAAATTAGGGTGCTGGAGGACTGTATTTTAGGCTCATTTCATATATAACATCACACACCTAAACTGTAACGGTATATATAACAGTATGGTATCCACTAATTTTTTCAAATAGTTATTTCTGTAGAAATGCCTTTTTCCTCTTATGCACAATGGTACCATAAGCATTCTGAGTGTTAAGCACTTTGTTATTCAGCAGGTGCTCTTCATAAAATTAATTGGAAAAAATTTTTCTTTTGATTTAATTCAGGTTAATTTAATTTAACATACCTAGTGGAAACATTATGCTATTTTAAATTTATTTAGTATAACATAAACTCACATCTCCATTAAGTTCTCTATACCTTACAACACACTTACTTTATGACTATGACCTTGAATTACAAAACAGAAGTTACAGTACTGAATGCTAAAGCTATATTTGAGCATTTAAAATGTAAACATGACCAAAATTAATTATTACACCAGCATTTTGAATATACTGCTATTATTTTTACTATATGACACTCTAGAAGAATTAGTGGGCAGGGTAGATAATAAAAATTAAAAACTTGCATTAGAGATGAATGAATCTGGTTTAGTGAAATACATTTTGATGCAGCAGTTGTTTCTTGCCAGTTCAGTGAGTTTTACTCAGGGAATATCACTTCTGGCCATAATCTATATGCTTCAAATGGTAATCTGCTTTGCACACAGCTGCTTTTTGTCTGAATTCATGCAAAGTTTGGTAAGATATATACTTCTGATTTTTCCCATTTTATAGCATTTAATAGTGAATTTTAAAACTGTGATGATAGACTGTCATACAATCAACAAGAAAAACAAGTGTGTCCTTGCACATTTGATATATGCTTGTAGTGACTTGAGTAATGTCTGATCTTAATTAAATACTTATTTAATTATATATGATCTCATTTTTACCATATTCATCCAGCCTCAAAAAAACGCCAATTAAATCAACAGTCAGCCTGAGTTCCTGTGAACACCTTGTATAAAAGTTCTCCACAAAAGAAATATCTAGACTTTAGAGGGAAGAAGTGTTGAAAACATTTTTACATTTATAAACACTAATTCTTATCTCCTAGGTTCATTCAACATAGACCAGAAAAGATGAAGTGTATCTCAGTTTTCAGGTCAGCAGATCAGGTCACTGAACGGCATTTATAGGTGTATTAAAATAGTAATGAAGTCACTGAATGTAACAGGGGTAAGATTTATGCCCACACACCAAAGAGAATACTTTCTTTCACTGGAACTCAAAATTTCAGTAATTTTGGGCAGACAGTTACACTTCGAAAGTTTTGAACAGTATACTTTAAACAGTAATTTGTTACTCAATTTCTGGTTCTCAGTAGGTTTTCTTCAACAACCCACTAGCATTGGACTAAAGCAGAAAGGAAATATTGCAAAGCTGAAAGTTATATAAATTAGATGAAAAAATTCTCCTTTTTCATTCTAGTGCCTTCTGGTATATGTGGCTCAAACTTGAATGAGAATATGAAGTTTTTTTGGCTTTTTTTTCCAGTTATAATAACCAGATAGAATTCATTCAGAAAGAAAATTAGAAAAAAATGCCCAGGAAAGTTAATAGATCACATATTCAGAAGAAATAGGGATGTTTCCCCGAGTGATATCCCATGCAAATATTCATCTGAGAGAGGGAAATAGAAACAAAAACTACTTGTCTTCTAAAAATGTGGCCCTTGATTAGTCTGGCTTTTGGTGTTCTATCTAATCTTATACACAAATGCATGAGGTATGGATAAGTGCAGGAGTCTGAATATTAAAGCTGAGTGCCTTTTAATATCATTATATGTCACAGTCAGTTATATGAGAAGATTATAATCAATTGCTTTCCCATGTGTCACTCCAGTTTCCGAGAAAAGCAGATTTTCAATTCAACTCATACTTCTGCAGAACTTTCAATTCATTGCTGTCTTTGAACAATTTTCACCTAACCATTCAAACTGACATGAACCCATAAACGCAGCTTTGACAATCCACATTTCACCTCAAGTAAAAGCAGGAAGAGATCTGAGTGTGAAGAACCTATTTTATCCTTCATGGTTTGGGGAGGGCAACATATTCCCAAGCACCCAAGAGATTTGGATGTTTAGGTAATTTAGATGCTTGTGTTGAATCTAAAGCATTATGTTGAATCCAGACCATAAAATTATGAAGATTTAAAAAGAGTTCCATAAGACAGCTTTTTTGCATCTTCTAATTCAGTATGGTATACAAGGGCAGATAAAAAATTGTAATTAACAGGTACAAGCAGACCTTCTGTATTACCTCCTTTTTATAACATTTACTTAAAATATTATAATTTGATATGTTACTGCTTTTCAAAGTTTGCAACTGATGTAGAAATTATTTGGGTTTTTTCTTTGTTTTAGTTGGATACACAATGAACGATCTCATTTTTGAATGGCAAGAAAAGGGAGCAGTTCAAGTAGCAGAAGGTCTCACTCTACCACAGTTTCTGTTGAAAGAAGAAAAGGATTTATGTTACTGCACCAAGCATTACAATACAGGTAGGACAGTGATTACAACTGAAAAGACACTTAACATTTATTGTTATAATAAATGTTACAGTTGGGGTATTTTGGAACTGTTCTCACTGAATTCAGAAGGTGGTTAAAATTTACAGGTACATTGTGCAAGATAATAAGGTCTTAAATAATTGGCAAAAAAACCCAAAACTGCCTGAAGGCTGACCAAACTTCAATTTTAGTTATCTTAAGAAAATATAAAGTTGAAATAATTCAGATGTTCAGTCAGGAGTTTTACTGTGACCACATTTACAGTATGGGGTCTGAAGCATTACTGAAATCCAAAGGCCTGCATGCTGTGCACTAATCATAGCCTGGCTCAGTCAGGAAAAAGGGACACAAGGTTGCCAAGGCAGCTGTTAGTTATTCCTGCCCTAGTTCATACAGCAAGGGGGCAATGTGAGTGAGCTGAAAGCATTCTCAGTGTGCAAAGGCCAGGTGTACAAACTAGACATGAGCATGTAGTGACAGGACAAGGGGGAATGGATTCAAACTGAAAGAGAGTAGGTGTAGAGACCAGGAGGAAATTCTTTACTGCGGGGGTGATGAGGCAGTGGAACAGGTTTCCCAGAAAAGCTGCAGATGTCCCATTCCTGGGAGTGTTGAAGGCCAGGTTGGATGGGGCTCTGAACAACCTGGTCTAGTGAAAGGTGTCCTTGCCCATGGCAGGAGGGCTGGAACTAGGTGGTCTTTAGGATCTCTTCCAACTCAAGCCCTTCTATAAGTCTGTGATTCTATGATACTGAATTTAAGCCTTTCTAGAACTAAGATATTTAGCTCATCTCTGGGATTATTTACAAAAAAGGAGGGGATTAACATTATTAATACAGTTATTATATTTTCATTTTTAATTGTGAAAAACTATATCCATAACTGAGCAATCACAAGCACAATAATCCTGAAATGCAAAGCCTAAGAATGCATAGTTTATATATACTCTTGAGGAAAAAAAAGCTAAAACTCTTCCATTCTAATCTGTATATCTTTTGATTTTTGTTCTCCAGTGTGAATAAATACATCTTAAAATTTAAGATTAGAATGATTCATTTAGATTCTGCTGAAATGTCAGGGACAGAAAATTAGATAGGTGGTGTTCATAAGGAATGTCCTGTTACAATCAAAATTAAGGAGAGTGCTTTTCAACACTGTTTTATCACAACTGCAGTGGTGTACTAAGAGAAAAGAAGGTTCTCTGATAATTTCCATTTAGAGTAGGAAGATATTGATAGAGATATTTTGAAGTGTTCCCTAAAATAAAGTGGAAATACTTAATATGCACTTTATTGTACAAATACTAGTATCTGGATAATCCTTAAAAACCTTCTAAAATTTGTGATACATATCCTATAGCAGAGTAATTTTTTTTCACTAAGACATTCTTTTGTTAATAATAATGTAGAAATTCCTATTATTCCTCTTTTCCTTTCTACCATAATCCTTATGAAAACTAAGAAAATTTTATTTGCATTATTTTCCACTGTCTCCTTTGAGATATACAAGGAACTTACCCGTCCTTTTTGGGATTCTCCTGCTTTTGTGCCATTTTAATGTGTGTCTGTAATTGTATTCTATACCCTGTATGTGATATTAACTAATGAGAAATCATGTTATAGAGTATTCTTATCATTTTTCTAAAGTTCATTTGCATAATATGATGCATCAAAAATCTCTAACTGAGAAATTAAGACATTACTGGAATTCTTAACTTGATACTGAATGGAAACCTGGTTTAAAATTTCAGAATTTCCAGTGATTTCCAAACACTTAATCCAAAGCAGAGTTGTACTCTTACTTATTTGTTTGAGAACTTACATTATAATTGTCAGAGTTTAAACCTTGTGGTTTTGACTAAAACATCACTTTTTTCAGTATTTTGAAGGCACTACATTTTTCTTCACAACCTCTTTCAAGCCTATTTAACTAACTATTACTTTTCATCCAAGGAAAAATAGTCTAGCGGACAGCAAGGCAAATCAGAAGCCTGTTGTATTCTGTATGTCTGTGTCCAAACATGTTCTAAGATGTGAGTGCAACCCACAATCCTGGAAATATGAAGTTCATGCCTCTACTGAAAAAAATAATTGGACCATTTAATTTGTCCACAAAAAAAAAAAAAAAAAAAAAAAGCAAGGTATTTGATAACACCGAAACGTTGAAAGCCAGGATGCCGTTAGAGGATGGAGAAGTTAGAAAAGGCCAGCAAAAGATAAGGCAATTGCACAACTGTGGGACCTGCCTGTGATGGCAGGGGGGGGAAATGCAATGCTGGTGCTGAGCAGCAGTGTCTGCAGGTGGAAGGGTATGTCCTCACCAGAGGAAGCAGCTGAGTGCCCTGCTCTGAGGTTCAGCACCAAAATTACAGGTACAGATCTAGAACTCTGGCAGGGCAAATCAGAAAGCAAAGGTGGTCTTACCCATGAAGGACTACATTTATTGTGATACTCTCTTCAAGATAACAGGATTTTCTCCAAAGCTGTTTAAAAAAAAAATTTAAAAAATCAAATCTTCTGTATGAAGCAAATTTAATCCAATTAGAGGGGTTTGGTTTCTAGGAGGGTAAGAATTTCTTTTATTTCTCTGTTACAACCAGTATTATCAATACCATTTGTAGGCTAAAACACCATAAACATTACATTAAAAGACAACAGCAAGTATTTTCACTATGTCACTTGGATATATGATTATGATATATGAACTGATGCGCTTTCTTAGGGCCTCTGCAATGAGATATTGCAAGCAGACATGCCTTTAGGATACTCCACAAGAACCAAAATTTTTAAAAATCAATTTTCAAAACTCGATGCGAAGTCTATTTCTCTGGCCAATGACAGATTAGATAAAATGAGTTCTTAAAATAATGCGAAGCAACTGCAGCTGGTATACAATAAGTGACCAAGGAAGAGTTTTCAAATTAAATTTAGTCACAACACAAGATGGAAAACTCTTCTGAGATATCCTGTAAAACAGAAAACAAACCCCAAAAATTCTCCCTGTGAAGCAAATTAACATGAAGCTTCAGGACAGTATGTGGAAACTCATCAGTGCACGTCTCATCAGTGTTTCATGCCCAATTGAAAACGGTTCACTGTAACTAGAGCTCAAAATATGAACAGTGTCTAAATATAGACACATAACAGTTTCAGCAACAGTACAGCAAAATGGCTCATCAAATCTTGTGTTCTGAAGTGACACAACAACATTTCTGATAAGTTCCATATTTTGCATCCACAGGCATATCTGCAGTGACCAATTTGGGAAGTGAAGTAGAATCATAACAACCAGAAAAATCACATATGAGCCATTTATGTTACAAGGATGGTCTTGCTTTGCCTCATTCCCACGTGACATTAATTGCTTCCCTGGGCTGTTATGCAACACCTACATTTTATTTCAATCACAGATAATTTCAATCACAGCTGCAAAAAGCCCAATATACAGTAGCATGAATTTATACATAACAGCATTGGCTAACAGGAACAAATGAGTCTTGGCTTTATTCCTGCATCATGGATAATGCATAACACCTGCATTTAAGTGATGATTTTTCAGAACTGTCTTAGGTCTAATAATGCTTTGGATTCTTTGGATCAAAGAATTGGATGTAGGGGAACTATGCTACACTCACCACCAGAAGTGATAGATTCTGTATGAGACCATTGCTGACAATTGCAATCTTGATGAACAGCATGTTTAACTCCACACTCCCCATTTGACCTTCTAACATGTGCATCCCAAACACAATTTTTTCGCATAATGCTTTTTGTTCCCCCATAAACTCAAAAAAGTTGCTTAACAGCCTTTAGATTGTGGCCCTTCTAGGTCTCATCCTCAACTGACCTAGTGCCTTATATTCAGCCATTTTGCTGCCAGCTTGGTAATGACAGTGATTAAAGGAGACAGAAGTTTGATCCTTATCCTGCCAACAACTCAAACCCCTTCTTGTGTTGACAAACACCTAAACTACTCTTTTTGAGACTATAGGAGTGATTTTTAAGACATGTCTTTTTAACTCCCTTGATTTTTTCATAGACCATTTCGCCAAAAAGGAAGTTTGTACTTTTTTTCCAGGAGGTAGTCTATGGGTGTGAAATCTCTGAAGCTGCTCATTCCTTCACTGAAAAAGGAGAAATTATAAACCCTTTGGAAAACAAACAGAGTTTATGGCAGGCTGAGGATGTGACCATCCCTAGATGCAGAAAATGCAACTGTCTGACTCCAACAAGGCATTTAACTCAAGGGGAAAGAGGCCACAACTGTTACCCCTGCACTGATCAAAATTTGAGCATTCAACCTTAAAGATTCATTGAATAAAAATTCATCATCTGTCCTGGAAGTAGAAGAATTACATTCAGATGTCTCTCTTGTTTTCCCCTCTCTGCCCCTGCTAACAGAGTGCAGCAAGTGACTAGTCGCACATCACAAAACTTCTGTTCAACTTGATATCTCCCAGGCCTGGCAGAACTGACACCTACCCTGTCCATCCCCAGCCTGTATCAGTGCAGGGGGTTACTCCATCCTCATTGCAGATCAGTGCACTTGTCTTTGCCATGATGTTGTGCTGGGTTCTCCAGCCTACAAAGGTCCTACTCAGTGAGGCTCAGGTCTCCATTCTGAGGAACATGGGAACTGCAAGTGCAAATTTATCAAGCTGAAAAGAAAAAGTTTCTCTTTTCCATATTTATTTTCAACTGTTTTTTACTGCAGTGATTATCAGTCTTCCACCAATGTTAAGTTTACCACTTGCCTCAGTATTTTTTCAATAAAAGCTATGTAAAGACACTTCCTTCCTGTCCAGGAATTTATGTAGTAAAAGACAGGTGACAGAATCAGCACTGATTTCCCTCAATATACTGCTGATATCCACAGACTGTGGCTTCAAAGAAAAACTGGAGGGTAGTACATTCCTAGAGTTTTTTAGTGAGTCTTGGCTTCAGATACATAGAGAAGTGCCATGTACATGAGAGTTTGTCTAGTTCTATATGCTAGATGATGGAAAATCATAATTTCTGTTCAGGCTGTATGAAGATAGATACAGTGTTTTATCTATTTTATGATGAGGAAGAAATGAGTACTTTTATAAGCAACTTTTATCAGCAAAATGCACTCAAATTGCAATTTATATTAAAGTGCAAATTGGAAAGTTTCTGAAGACTGCACTTACCAAGTGTTTTTTATTATCCTGACTCCTTCGTAGAAACGTATGAAAATTATTTCAGCTAAATTTACTTATATGTTATCAGTTTTATAGGTACAATCTATTTAAATAATGTGCTTTGCACATGTGCAATCTATGAATTTTATTTTTTGTTTAAGAAATTTTATCACTGGAACGTAAAGGAACAGAAAGCATTTAGCTGTATTTCAGTAATAAGTAAATCAGAGTTCTCTCAAACAATGGTGGCACATTCTTGGAAGAATAAAAAGGAAACTTCTTTACTGAACAAGGTAAAATCAAGAAGATTGCATTTCTTTGATAATGACTCAAACAGGAGACAAAGTTAAAGGGACAGCATTGCTTCATGGAAAAGTCAGTTTATATATTTCATTCTCCTTCATGGGCTCTGTGAAAATCATCTGTTATTCTGATTGCAGTGTTATGTGTAACACAGTGTTGCCAGGAGATGTTAATTGCAATCTTATTTTAGCAGATGCAGAGAAAAAAAGACAGCATGCAACAAAAGTCAGAAGAAAAGTGCTGGTGCTCCTGAGACTGTCTATTTTTGGCTAAGCAGTTTTTTCAGTTAGAAGATAAAGTTCTCAGAAAATTTGCTTTCAACATTAATATCTTTAAAAATAGAAAGTCTTATTTGGTGTTTAGGGTCTTTTTCTTTTTTCACTAATCTCTTTTTTTCTGAAGACACTTGGAGTCAATAGCCATACTCTCACTAAAGGCCAGGGTGATTGCATCCTGTGTTCTAGATAAAAAATTAGGGTTTCTGTATGCAGGACACTTTGTAAAAGACTTAATTACACGGTGAATTATTTTGTCTCGGGACAATACTGATCAAAACTTCATCTGTCTGGGGCTTTAACACACATGTATTTAAAAGACTAGCTGTCTACTGCCTAGCATACTGAAATTTCCCAACTCAGAATGAGACAAGTGCCAGAACCAGCATTAGGGAAGGGATGGGAAACACAGCAAAGGGGAAGTCTATGATGGTCTGCAGTAAGATCGTATTTGCTATACATATTATATATCTTGAACTATTCTCAGTGTGGATTTTCCTGCAACAGACATTTGAGTAAATATTTGACCTTTACAGAGAGTAGATAGGACTACTCAAAGCGTTGTAATGACAATCATTTAGTAAGAGCACGTGAATCCAAAGTATTAAGCATTAGAAAATAGTCAGAGGTATAAGATGCAATAGCCATGTTACATCAATCCATACAAAATCTGTTTCTTGAGTCCACCTGTTTTTCCATTTTGGAAGAAGGGTCTTTAACTTTTCTCTTTAGAACTGTTCTTACTTTTATCTTTATAGAGAAAAGCATGTCAGCTGGCTTTTAAAATATGTTACCTCTTCCACATAAAATGAGAAACTGTGGTTTTCACAAGTCCGAAAACAATAAACACAGCAGAGGTTTGGAATAACATCTAGAAGTAAATACTCTGTCGAATGCAATTTTCAAGCTCATTTTGAATTTAGGATCTCTGTGGGAATATGGGCAGTAGAGGAATTGAGCTGCTTAAGAAATGGATTTCCAGAAGACAGACAAATAGGAGCAGCTGTCTATTGTATTAAGAGATCTAAATCTAAGGCAGCCATTTAGGCTGGGCATATCCTAGCCCCTGAAATAGCCTCACTCTCCCTTTCTCCTTTCCCACTGTCTCTCACTACCTAATTTCATGCTAAGCCTTTGTCTCTAGCTGCTTTTCAAGGGGGAAAATAAAGTGTTGTAGCACAGAAGCATCATCACAATGCAATTGCCCCAGGATTCTGTTAGCAAATTTCTATAGCTAGCAATATTTTGGCTGCTAGACTGGCCGATTTTTGGCTATCAGTCACTGGCAAAAACAGAACTGTGTAGTCTACATTCATATTGACAGATGGGTAAAACCAGAATATGAAATATCTGCTTCCCAGATCCAAGACACATATTCTGCAGAGCTCCATAAAGATTTATTCAGATTTGCTTAACATAGTTCAATTTTGATAAGCTTTAAATCATCTCTATTCAGCAAGCATAAGATTCTTATTTTAAATAAATAAATTAATTAAATTTTATTAAGCTGTGCAGTCCTTAAGCCACAGTCCTCTCTATATCTATAAAATATTTCACGGTAAATAATTTATTAGAATTGTCAATTAATTACTTACAAGGTCAGGCTAGCATTTACTACTATCTAAAGTAGTATAAAGAATTTTCAGCAAATAACTCACCATTCTGCATGGATTAACAGTTGAACTCTGCATGCTTAGTTCTTTTCTTTTTTGTTTCTAATTATTCATTTTATATTTTATTACGCTATTATTTTTTATTTCATAGTGATTGAATAATTATTACTCCTTTCTTAATTATTTCTCAGGCACACTATTTCCTTGACTCAGAATCCTGAAGTGATTCTCCCTTATTAAAACTTTCTATATAGCTTCAGAAACAGCTACTCAGCCTTCCAGGAATCATAAACATGTTTATGACATTGTAGGGATACAGTAAGAAAAGCTTTCCCCAAAAGACATTTTAAGGGCTGCTAAAAGGAGACAAATATTTTTAAGTCCTACCAACTCTTACCTCTGGGACAGTTTGAGACACATGAAACTGTAAAAGAGGACTCTTTATGGCCTGAGCTTACTGCTTATGCTTGATTTCCCTTGCACATCCCACACTACTGGCAGTACCTTTTAATGACACAAAGCACACTGCTGCCTGCATAGCCCATTTTTAAACAGCGCTGGCTGCAGTCAGCAGAGGCTGTGTAGTGTGAAGATGACCTCAAGGTGAAAACTGCCCTTCCTGGGTTGTTCACAGTTGGCCACGAAAACAACAACAATTAAGTATGTGATCAAGACTGACTCCAAAGAAACTGTCTTTTCTGGGGAAAAGAAAAATAATATAGACCGACTACAATATATCGTTTTTCACTACACAAATAGCTCAGCATGGACATTGCATAGAAATCATGCCAGTCCAGCAGCTCTACAATCAGGGTTACCAAAGAATATGGGTAAGAGACAAAAATACACCATCACATGCATATACACCAAAACATTCACTTCATGTGCATAGGTACAGCATTCATCAAGTCAGTACTTTTGGCTCCTTTAACACACCTAAATCCCTGGTTAACCTAGACTTACAAACACAAAAAATGTATCCTCAATCGAGGAAAAAGAATGTTTATCTTTTAGGAAGCCTGCTGCTTCGCGCTTGATAGCTTTTTTTCTTTTGGATTACAAAAATCCATCCATTTTATGAGTTGTGTGCACGTTTATATTTAGCTTTAGTCTGAAACTACTACCAGGTCTTAATGTGTTGCTCAGCCTCAGCAAAACCACCATACCACAAGGGATTCCTATCCTCCCACTAGGCACTCTCTGTGACATTCACAGTGCATATCAAAATGAACTAGAACTTACCTTTCATGTACTTCAAATGAATTATTAGAGCAATGCTCTTATCTGCTTGTCTATCTCATTCCCCAGCTTCATGGGTATGTCTCTTCTGATCCACGCAAGCATCCAGTCAAATAGATTAAAGCACAGCTAACCTCACTTTGAATGTGAAACAGAATACAGGAAGAGAAAGGAGGCCCACAGCTGGATGCTGTTTCAGGTGGGGAAAAAGCAGCACAGCCCCTGCTGGCTGCTTCCTAGCTAAAGCACTCATCTGCTAGAGCAACTGTTTGCTTTTCCACTCTGCTTAATTAGCCAAGTTTATGCAGGTGGCTCTTGTTTCAGTCAGGAAGGGCAAAAGCTAACATCAGCTTTTTCACGCTTGGACCAGCAACTGCTGCAACTGCAGTGCTGAGACTGACTTCCCTCTGCTGCCTTTCTCCAATACTCCGCAGTGGAGCAACAGAGTAGACACCAGCTGGGTAGCCACCAGTCTTCCTGGAGAGTTGCTATATATTAATTTTTTCAGTGCTGTACTGGAAGAGAGAAACACAACAGTCTTTTCTAGGAAGCACTGGACATATGCCTGGAAAGCCCATAAATTTTCTGGGTCTAAGACAAAGGCAGGACTCTAAGTCACACACGTTGTAGAGCTAAGCAAAGGTATTCTTCTACTCTGAGGCACATTTTACTCTTTTTTTTTTTTTCAATTTTTTGTTTGATCTTGGTGTTATAGGTTTTGAAGATTTTTTTCCCCTTGGCCAATCATATTTACAAAAACACAAAACCATGCAAAAAATTGTTCTGTATAATTTCTCTGACACATCATTCAGTCCTAGTTTTGGCCTCTTCATAATACCCTCTTTTTTCTCTCCTTCCCTGTGATTACAATATAGTCCATTTGCACTTCTTTCATTTAGAATCTCTTTAATTTTGTTAGGATTCTGTTGCTTACAACTGTTCTTCTCTTTCTCCTTATTTCAGTTAGATCTGTCAAATTTGCAACCACATAAAATAACCCATATCAGAGTTACTCTATAATTTACTGTTCACTGTTTAGGACTACAGCATTTTTGTGCTGAGGGTCTGTAATAGTTCAGGTCCACTGGAGTCCTCAGGAAAGAAACTCAGATCTCCTATCTCACATTTCTCTGGATGGAAAAAAAACAACAGACAAGCAATAGCCAATATTTATTGACACTCCATATATGCATATGCATATACTATGCACTCTGATGCTCCTTCGTTTTCCATCCTAATTTGTTTTGAAAGGAGAATATAGGACCAGATAAGAAGAAAATATTCTGTGCTGAATAATTCTCACTGATATGATGACAAATAAAATGGCTTTGCTTATACCTAGATTAGGCTGATGCATTTGTCACTCCTTACGACCACGATTTACTGTGATGTATGAGAGAGACTGCTGCTGTCCAAGGCTGCTGAATTAACAGAATGATTGTCACAAAAAAAAAAAGAAATCTTCAGGGTAAGAACCAGTTTGAAGTAAGAATATGGTTCCAACAAAGGCCAGTCAGTGCAGAACTTCTGGTTACGTGAGGTGTTCTGAACTGCTAAATGAAATACTATATTGCATGGGTATCCTTTTGAAGACCATGGAAGAGAAATGTAAGGGAATATCCTGGCCTTTTCTGAAGTAAACACCAAAATTCCCATTCACTTTGTTAAACCAGGAATTCATCCCATGACAGAGGCAGAACTCTGTCTTGAAGCTGGGGCAGCAGATGGTTGAGCCAGGATCTGGGACACAGATTTCAGGACTGTAGATAGGATTCAGAAAACACTGGCAATTAGGAATGGAACTAATAATTGAGCTTGCAGATATAAAACTCCTGAGATACAGACTGTATTTTTAAAATTGAACATCATAACAAATGTCTTTCTAAATTTTTTTAATGCCTCAACAGAATAAAAATGTCATGAAACTGCATTCATTATGGCATCATATAAAAAACTGGTGGCCTGTTAAAAGAACTGTTATGAAAATAATGAAGTGCAGAAGGCTTTTCCAAGCACTTAATATTCTAGAATACAAACATTTCAGTCTGACTTCATCTGAAGTTCATTTCTGTATGCTTCAGCATAAACCACAATGTATTATATTAGTATAGGATAAGATCATAAATCCATTACAAATTTCTTTAATCTGATAAATATTAAATCACTATTAATATTGAGTACTTTTGTATAAAATGGCATTTTGGCAAATAAAAACTGATTAGGAAAATATCTATTAAAAAATACTGAAAAACGTAAACAACGTGCGTCATATCACCTGAGAAATATATAGCTATATAGCCTTCCTTGTTAAATTCAGAATTAGGAAACATTTTTTCTCAAAATAAGGAAGAAAACTGAATTATGTGTATTTGTTGCTGTGAGAAACTGTTTTATGTATACACCACTTTCAGTAACAGCATTGCCTTCAGCAACATTCTTATGTGACTAATGTGAGAATTGAACAAATTAGAAAATCTAATGAGGCCAGGTCAAGATCTGTGAAATTATCTACAGTTTGTAGGGTGAAAAAAAATTAAAAAAATAAAACAAACAACCCACAACAATCTGGATAATATAAAAACATGGGTTTATGGAACTTTTAAGAGGTAACAATAGATTTTTTTTGTTCTGGTTTGGTTAAATCAGTAGAAGTTGCTTTATGTTCAGTACCTGGATAAAACTAGGTCATTTAATTACCTTTCTAAAATTTCCTAATCTTTGGTCTTTCCAGTCATCAATATGTGTTTGAAACTTGGTCATTTCACTTATGAGCTGGAACAGTCTGAATGAAGATCAAGGGAGAGATTTAGCAGATTCCCTTATTGATAATCTAATGCCCATACTGATCTCACTATATTTTCCCCAAATTTTAGTTTAAAAAAATTTTTATTTTTAAAAAAAAATAAAATTAAACTCAAAATTGAACCAAGATATAAAGGAGATTTTATACAATAGGGAAGCAAGCATTTTCTTTATACAGAGAAGTATTTCCAAGCCGTAAGTGGCAAAAAAGTGTGATCTCACAGAGGAAATTGTAATAATGACTTGTATAACTGAATTTGTTTTTTATGAGAAAACAAAAATTTCAGAGCTTATCAAACTCTTAATATTTCAGGTTTCTGCCCCTTTTCAGTAGATACTGCTGGTACAAAGAGGACTGTGCTTATTAAAAATCACTATAGAGAATTCAAAATATTAACCTTTTCATAGTGAACAAATATATTTGACAGAGCATACATTCTCTAAGACTGTGCACTAGATGTTGACAATAAAAGTGTTCTATTTCTATTGAACATTTCTTCTTTGTTGCAAAAAGGAAAGTTTACATGTATCGAAGTCCGGTTCCACCTCGAGAGGCAGATGGGTTACTATCTCATCCAGATGTACATTCCAAGCCTCTTGATAGTGATTCTCTCCTGGGTGTCATTTTGGATCAATATGGATGCAGCTCCAGCCAGAGTGGCTTTAGGCATAACAACTGTACTGACCATGACAACACAAAGTTCAGGTTCACGAGCATCTCTTCCAAAGGTAGGCAAAATGTCCTTTGCTTGTACTATATTAATCATTATGCTATGTGACAAAAGCTTTCAGTCAACTTTATGTGTTTTAATTATTAGGACCCAATCATTTTCTAAACCAGATAAATAATTTTGAAATATTTAGGGGTTTTTTTTTGTTTCTCCAGTCAAATATGTTCTATTTCTCCCCAGTCTCAACTATTTAGCCAATCACATATCTAGTAAATTCCATAAACCTTAACAAGCAGTTAAAACAATGTTATTCAGTACCGCATAAATCCTGCTTAACAATTGACTGGCTCATCCTTTTTCACATCCCAGTATCTGATGAAATGCTAGCAGATATGACTGAAATTCTAAAGGCCATAAATTCTAACCTGTCCTCAATTATTTTGCTCTCTCAAAATCTGCCTAAATTATGAATTAACTCAGTAGTTACAAGCACATTTACATTAAAATGTAGAAAAATGTGAACCTTAACAGCTCCAAACATAAAAATGGTTCTCAACACAATGTAAATCACTTAAAGTTCATTTCTGTGACTATTTCAGTTTTCTCAATTGTAAATGCTTTAAATATTTTCTGTTTCATTTTAAGGCTTATTCCTTGATCATCTTCATGTGCTATTGAAGCTAAAAGAAATAAAATGTATACAATAAAAATACACAAAGCCTACTTCTGTATTAGTTTTATCATTATATTTTTAAGTTGTCTTATTAACATTTGTTAAGTAAAATAAATAACCCTAACAGAGTTTAGCATGCTTTTTGTCTCAAATATATGGATCTGAGTGCATCCAAAGTTAGCATCAACAGACAAAATTGAATGCTCTAAAAACTCAGAAAAACAACCATGTGAGAGGCTAACAGAGACCTGCAGATGATTTTGTTACCTTTTGAGGCCTGAAGTTAGCTATGTTTGCTTATATAAAAAAACCTTGTAAATCTGCAAAGATGGACTAGGCCCTACTTTCTAGGTTCAGATAATGTCTTGCATCTGATCTTGACAATATAGGATTGCCATGAGCTCTATTCTGTATCTGATTTTTAGTCCTTTCACTGTGTCAAAACTACAGGACTAATTTAAAACTATATATTTGATTTTCTGTGCCTATATTAGCAGAGAATGAACACATCAGACCTCTCCACCTATCTCCTTTCTTCTACCTAATTTTTATTGCAGGAACCTTCAGCCACATCATTTTAATACAGAAATTCTCACTGATCCCACTACAAGCTATTTTTTGCTTCCTTAGTGCCGTTCACAGATCTCAGTGGGACAAATGAGGGAAGAGCATGTGTTTCTTGTGGATTATTTGGTCTGTGATGTAATATACAGTACAATATAAGGGACTGTTAATGATTTAAACACATTTTGTAAATTTCTTTAACAAAAATTTATCATTTATAGATTGAATTGTTGTTCTTATGATTATCTACCTTTCGTGCTCATTTTTATTTGATAAAGGTATTGTTGGGATGTGGAGATATGAATGCACTTCCTCCTGACATGAAATACTAAACTTCGTATCTGTGGTTTTTACATACTCAGACTTCTCCTGTCTTCTCTCCATAGGTGTCATATGTCAAAGCGATTGACATCTGGATGGCAGTGTGTCTGCTCTTTGTATTTTCTGCACTTTTGGAATATGCAGCTGTAAACTTTGTGTCAAGGCAGCATAAAGAAATTCTGCGATTCCGACGCAAGAGGAAGAAGAGCAAGGTAAAAGTAACGGTGTTCACAGCTGTGAAAGAGCTTGACTGAATTATGCAGGGACATGGTTAATTTGGTAAACGTACTGCAGCTTAAAGTGGCAATATAAATAAAATGGCAGCACAGCATAAAATTCACTATAGGCAGAGGGTCACTAGAAGGACTATGAATTGTATAAATCCAACTTGAATTCTCGAAAGAGGGATTAAGAGGGATTTAAATGAGGCATGGGCCATGTGGGAGCCATCTGCACAAGCATGAGTTTCACTCTGTTAGAACAGTTAGATTGTACTTCAGTGAATGAATGTTACTGGTATTTGCAGCAGTTTGTGCTACATTGAGATTTGACAAATGTTTCCTAATTTCATTCTAATACTCAATTCAAAGCCTTAACAGCTGTGTTTCACGCAAATATTTTTTAATACCCAAAGTACTTATTCAAATACCTTTATTGGTAGAATAACATTTTACTTTAAAAGGCTGGTAAGTTTGGGTTTTTTCTTCTTTCCTGTTAATTTTGTGTTTGTTGCTCATATTACTAGTTGGAAACTTAATTACAGTAATGATTACTAGTATTTATATTATAGCTGGACAACCAGTAAACTATCAGTAAAACTGGTAGACTACCAGTAAAACAACCAGTAGACTACCAATAAAACAACTCACTACCAGTGTGCAAAGCCCAACTGCTAAGGTTACAGGTTTGAACTATGAAATCTGTAGTTAAATCAAGCAACAAGGAAAATTTCTTACAACACTGTGTAACTCCTACCCCAGATTTTACAAAGTGTAAATAGTTCTCCAGCCTACTCATTAAATGAATACGCCCCACCAATGTCATGCTTTGCCTGTCACTATCAGTCACTATCTAGAACATTACTAGTGAACGAAAGCCTGACCGTAGCAACATGATTCAGTTCAACCACCTTTCATTCCTGAAGACTTATCTCAGTCTACTGCTTACATCACCAGGAGAAGATATTTTAAAAATTTCCCTCTTATTTAGAAGACACTGAAAACCTTCACTGCTGTAAAGCCTACCTGAGCAGCCTCTGTTAGTAAGACTCCATGTTAAAAGGCAGACCAGTCAAGTGAAAATGAGTTTCATGCATCTGCCTGTCCCTGAGTGTTGAGTCCCAGACTTCTTCAGCTGCACAGAGAAACTCATGTACTCTAGACTAGAGGATGATTCAGACTGCAATTACCTGTGTTCAACATTTGACCCTGTCAAAAATGTGCTTCTTCCTGCTGACAGTAGCAGAAAAAACAGCAGTTTTGTGACAAGGTGTTTGTTCTTGGAAAATGGCTGCTCTCTGAAAGCTGCTTAAATGGATGGAGTGGGAAGAATGGGGTGGGGCAGACATGGATTACTGGACAGGGGGTAGGTAAGTCACAACAAATGAATTGTGTATCAAATAGAAACAGCTGTGGAAAGCAATACGTTATGTCACTATACATTTCATCCATTCATCTTTCTCACCATGTAATATTGTTTCTTATGGATTTCAAGCAAATTCACCATATTCAGCTTAAGTGATATCTTTCTCAAATACAGGTCAATTGTTTTGATCACAGGATTAGGAGCTGGTAGTTTGCATCTTCGCTCCTCAGAATCAAACCAAATCTCTTTTCAGTTCCCTCTTAGTAAGACTTCAAACTCACCAAAGACATTTGTTCAGCAATCACAGTCAATTAAATTTCAGCTTAGAGGTATGTGAGAAAGGAACTAAAATATAGAAAAAACTTCTAAGTGAAGACCTTTTGAAGAAAAAGGTTTGTGCATGAATAACCACATTGACTTAAGTGTTTCTCTGGATCATGGTATTTTTGAATTCACACTTAAAAGCCCTTATTCTAATTTTACACTTCATTAAAGAGTCTTTAGCTTTATGTAGGTTGCCTGCTAAATTCTCCTAAAATTACAGGATTAGAATTAGAGACTTTAGAGTGTACAGTAAAGTACCAAGTGCTCCACTTTGATTCTGGATGATAGAAACATGCATTTCAATGCTTTTCTTCATAACGTACTTCAGGTGAGGGTATTAAATATATTTGGTGGTATATGGCTTTACCTTCCTCCCTGTACCTATATGTTTCATCATGAGACAAGCTTCTGAGTCTAAATTTACCAAAAACTCCTTTGTTCCTATGAAAGGTTATGATTTTAGAAAAATATTAATTTTTCAGAAAATATTAATTTTATGAAGTGTTTCTTAACTCACTCTAATTCCATGCAGAACTAGAGCTCCTGGCCAGAGTTAACCTCTGAGAATACACCTTCTCAAGCTCTAGAGACAGCCTAGCTAATTGCTTCTCTCTTTCTCAATGTTTTATTAAACCTTTCCTTGCCAACAAGTACACGGGACTTGAAACATTACAGCATAGAGATTTTATCTCTCAAAAAGAAATTTGGATCACATCCTAAACCCTCTGGTATAAGAATAATAAATGTTGTCTTACACATTAAAAAATGCAGTTGATAACTAGCCTTCCTTACCACAAATGTTATTATTTATTCACCACAATTTATAACATGAAACGCAGGCCCTAGTATCATAACTCAGAATAACTTGGTTTTCCTTCTTCTTTTGTCTTTTTCAAAGTCAGTTACTATAGCTTATGGTTATAAAGTTTTGTATGTTTGTTATTCCTTTGAACTAGGTCAAACAGCCACTGGCTGTCAGGGACTAGATTATATTGACTTTTAAAACTACCATGTATTAAGAAATATTCATTTGACCATAAAGTCAAGAGATGAAAAGAAATTATGTAAAAAGGCTGCATTTAAAATAAACTTCAGGGACTTCCTTGAACATTAATGCTCCCTCTTGGAAAAGTGAAAAACAATATTCTATTCAGTATTTATTACTAAAACTATTAGAGAAATAAAGCAGATAGGATAACTTACTAGACTTTTTCATTCTGCACACTTACCATCCTGGAACATTTTACTAAGATCAGATTTTTCAACTAGGTCAATTCTAATTGTTGAAAACAGATTTTTTTTTGCCACTGGTGTTTTATTGACAAGGGTACAGCAAAACTTCTAGTGATTTGACTGTGTTGCAAAAGTGCAAAAATAGATCCGTTCGAAAATGTTTCATTTTAGGTATGCGTTGAAAGGAAAGATCATTTATGAATAATAGGTAATTGCAATAGGGCAGCTGAAGAATTTCCAAAGTCTATTTACTTTGAATTAAAAAGATATGCTTGTTGCAAGAAATACTTACTTTTACCAAGTAACGAAAGCAATAGTCCTATGACTGAATTTCAGTGTCTTTAGGATGTAAGTGGATCCTTTTTCCTGACTTAAGATCATTCATACCTAATTCACCCCAGCCACAAAAATTCCACAGGGTCCCCTGAAATCTATTCCAACAGTTTAAAAAGTCTTTTTAAACTAATGCATTTCTTCGCCTGTCATGGCTTGTCTAGAAAGGACACAGAAACCAGACTACTTCATTCCTTTATGTCACCATTTGCACATTTCCATTCAGTGTATTCTTTAAATATTCCCAGTGGATACAGCTGTTGGTTTTGATTTGTTTTGAATTTTGGTTTGTTTGTTTTGGTTTGTTTGTTTTTTTTGTCATTCACCTTCCCTGGCAATTCTCCTAGTAAGTCCATATGATTCCTGAAAACTGTGTTTGCAACATGAACATGAAACAGACATAGTAACTACTGAAAGCAGCCAAAGGACAAAATTACAAAAATAATACACTTGTTTATCCAAACCAGCTTAGCATTTGCCTTTAAACAGCATCATGTTATTGACCCATATCAAGATTGTGATCTTCCATATCTTCTAAGTCTTTTTCCAGAACTACTGGAGAGCCATTGGCTTTCCATCTAATGCAAAGTTGATTATTTCTGGCTAAATGTCATATTTACTGACTCTCCTGTATTTTTCAGATGCTTTGTTCGAATCATTGAATCCAATTTCAATTCTAAACATATCCTCAAACAAATTTTCAGGTTTTTAGGTTGGAATATTTTGTAAATTAATTTAATCTATGGGTTATTCCTTCTCAATGTTCACTGAAAACACAGAGAAACTGGAATCTCTCTCTTAAGAAGCATATGTTGGAACTTGGGTAAGACCCCTACAGTAAATTCTACAATTATACAAATTACAACTATGTACAGAGCTGTAATAAGACATTTTGGCATCCAAAGCTTATCTATCCTTGCCATTTTCCTTACGCTTTTTCCACCTATAGCAGCTGCCTCTTTTTTACACTGCCTAGTTCATTTGCTACCTCCCTTCCCAGACAACATTAACAGCAGCACCAAAGGCAATTCTTTAAGTATAACTGCACCCTGTGGCTAGCATTTTATGATTGTAAGTATGGACCTCACTCAGTGATTCCAAATTACTGAAAGGTAAATTTCTATTCTGAGGCCCAATCCAGTTTGCACAGAACTAGCAAAAATTTTGAAGTGTCTGGGATTGTGTTATAGATTCATTTATAAATAAAAGCTGTTGTTGCAACATAATATGCAACCTACTCAACGCTGTTTTCCAATAAGAATCACACTAGGTAGAGGAGATTTTTTCAAAAGAGTCCAGGGTTTTATGATTACACAAATGGCATAATGAATCCTGAAAACAGGGGAATTTTGGTTCCTAGTTTGTGACTTCATTTGATACTTAGTATATGAGGCACAGTTCTTTGTCTCTGACAAAAAAAGAAACCTGGCCAGTGAAAAGAACTATTCAGAAATATTATGTTACTGTTCCTCCAGAATGAATGACCGTTAATTATTAATTTCCTTCTTAAAAGACAAAAGGAAAAAATGGCAGAATTAGAAGTCATACAGGGATACTGAAACACACCTGTGATCAGTGCTTTTTCTAAGTTACATTTACACTCTATGGGAAAAATATTAACTGTGTACGTATACTGAATAATAACATTTTTATTTTAGGTGAGATGTTAATATATTTAGGTTTTGGGAATATTCAGTCATTTAGTTCTATTTTCAAAAATCTAAAGATCACCGTATCTTTAGAGAAGAAAATAGACATGCAAATTAGATTGTCTTTAATGATAATCACATCTTTTTTCTTTTGTTTTCTTTTTGGTCAACCATCCGTTTTGATGAAAGTATTTTGAGGGAGTTCTTGATGGAAATGAAATCAGTGAATCATTACAGCATAGCAATGGCTTGAGATGTACAGGACGTATAGACGGGACTTTGCCTCAAATCTACAGTACAAATTTAAGGGTAAACTATGAAGAAGATGTCCCATTTGTCATAATGTGATATCCAACCATTAACAGAGGCCCTGTCCTTTTGTCTGAAATAACATCTTCCCATGTGAACTTCATATACCTTCATTGCTACCTGTATGTGATGACGTGAAATGTCAGTAAAGGAACTGTCTTGTTATTTTCATAATCCATTTTGATCTGTTTAAATCTGGATTAAAACTTATAAGCACATGGACAGAAAACACCATAGTCACAGGACCAAAAAACTCACAGTTTTCTATTAAGTATAGCTAAATATCTTGTAGAACAACACTGATACAGAAATAATTGAATCAAAATTATTTCCTTCAGACCACTTAAGAATTCTAACCTTCCAAATAAAAATTTTTATCTGAATTTTCTTCCACTCCTTACAGCAATTTTAATAGACATGATAAAATATTTATATGTAACTGCATGCAGAACAACTCTGAAGTTGTTCATTCTAAAGCTGAATGTATGAAAAGTGCATTCAAATTAAATTCATTCATAAAATTCATTCATAGTAAGATTTTCAAATTTTTATCAGAAATCTATAAGAAATAGTTTTCTTCAGTGATGTTACACTAAAATCATGCAAAAGAAACAAAAACTTCCTCATCGCTTAAAAAAGTTATTAATTCAACCAATCTGCATGACTTTTTCAGAAAGTTTCACTGTAAAGACTCTCAAGTGGGTCATACAGGGTATTGTCCTTTAGATAATTTTTACATCTGTAGAGTCAGACAAATGCATGATGAGAAATATTTTTAGTCAAAAAGAGGGACTCTAGCCAAGTCAATCAAATGAAAAGAAAACAGAGTGTCACTGACATAAATGCCTCTGAAAAAGCCCTCAAAGTTAGTATTGATAATAACAGTAACTGCATCTGTCCTGCTGTGCACAAGCACCCTCAGATATGAACCTGAGGCCAAGCTAGTGATTCTTCTGCGTTATGAATCTGCTGGAAAACTTGCAGAGCCACATTTTGAATATTCAAGCTGCTGCCCCTGAAAAGAATTATGGTGGCACTTCTTATGCTTGAGAAGGTGCCCTTTCCTGCACATATCCACTAGCCCCAGCACTTTGGCGTGACTTGGCTGGCTCCAGCCATGCTGCCTGCCCTCATGGAGACACCATCCAACAGACACTGCGCAGCAATGCTCGACTCCTACAGGGAGCTTCACATCAGTTCAGCAACAGGGAGCAAGCAGTCTGCTCACAGATGAAATACAGGAGGTCTGCAAGCACAAAAATGAGAGACCTGGCCTTTAAAAGATTCTAGGGGATCGTTCCATTCAGGTAAACCTAAAATAGGGATGGTAAAGTCTTAGTATATTGTGCCTCATCCTGAAAATATGCATAGCTGAAAGCTGCTACTCAGAAGAATAATTTTCCTATCTTTCTCAGCCTGTGCAATCATAAGCATTATTTTCTGGAGAGGCATGAAAAGACAAAACCCTGGAATGTACATATGAAAATGTTTAAAAGGCAAGTTTATGGTCAATTCTCACAGTCCATGTATCTATAACTTCATACTTCTCTTAACTGGAACACAAGACTGCAACTATTCTAGAATACAGCTACATTAAAGGTGTTGTTTCCCATTCTTATCTGCCAGGAGAGGAACACTATTGCAGTAATTAAATCTCTGTTTTATCACGTCATCAAATAATGATCCTATCATTTTGTTTTTCTGTTTTTCATTGCCATGGTAAAGTCAGTCAGTGATTTTTCCTCCTCCTTTTCTTCCATGTTAATTTTTCTTTATTTTTATTTTTTAAAGGCAAATTCTAATACAATTTGAAATACAGTAGTTTCAGTGAACTATATCAGTATCTATATTTATTCAATTTACATATATGAAGAAGTATTGCAGTTGGGTGATAACTACAGCTCTGCTGGATGGTCATGATGATGGCCAAGTAGTTCACTTCAAACTTAGTAATTTATCTGCATTCTTTTGTAGCTAACATATTCAACTAATATTGATATTAAACCTAGTTGGATTTTTTAAACAAAGAAATTAAAAATTATTTGATGGAAGCTTTAAATATGTTTAAAATTATTCTTTATTGAAAAATGTTTTTCAAAATGTCATGGACATTTTCAAAATGAAAAATTTGGGACTTTGAATTTAAGTTGTGCTCCTTGAGAAATTGCATTTGTATAAAGTAAAAAGATAGAGTAAAACAAAAATGCTTCAAACTATTGAATTAAAACAGTAATTATTTGACTCGTTTTCACAAAAAATATTTTTAGCCTTTTATTTTAATTTAATTTAGTAAGAGCTTTAAAATATCAAAAATTCTCCTACAAAATAAAAATTCACTGCTGCTCAATTCTTTTTATAGTACTTATGGAAATTATTTTTCAAAATACTTCTTTAAGAACTAATGTATACATAATAATTTCTATATTTCATAAAAGTGTAAAATCCTAAAGCAACCAGGCTAAATTAGACATGAAAAACAGACATTCCTGCAATTGAAATTAGTATTGAAAAAATGGTGAATGCCATCAAAATCACATGACTATTCTTGAGTAGCCTACAGGATGAAGGAGTACACTGGAGTGCATTTCAGAACCAAATTTGGCCCTGGCTTCACAGATTATGTATCATTTATTTGCATATGTGCCTTTTTTATTACTTGAAAATACTTATAACCAGTTAAAGGGAAGTAAAAAATATCTCTCCAGACACAAGCTAAATTGTTTAATTTTATGCTATAAAATATGGATATCTTCAGAACATCTATTTCTATGCCATGTGATTAAGAACTACTTTCTTTTATAGTTCCTTAATCCTGAATGACTTTGCCAGTTTTGCTTGAATTGACAGAATAATGAGTCAGAGGAAAAATCTGGCCTTTAACTTTCATTTACTTTATTTTAAGCTAAGACACTTTTTGTACTATTCTCTTTATCTGATGGATTCACAGGGAACAGCAGAAATAAGGCATACAAATAAGATTAACTAAACATAGAGTGGCCAAATAGGCAGAATTCTCACTAATATAATTAATAAGCATGTCTTTAGTGGTTTTATGATGAGTATCTCTAGAGGCCAGGATCCCAGGTTGTAAGGAAATGTACAGACTTAATAGCTGTTTTCTAAAAGACCAGTGTGAATCTTGTCCAGTTGAAGACTGCACATATTTAATGTAAATGGGGAAACTTAAACTGAATCAGAAGTTATTTGCCCAATTACCAATAGTTTACTAAGATTTTTCATTTGTCTAAAGAGATTACAGAATCTATAAACAAATAGAAAATTTTGTGCATGGTAGGGATCCAGCAATATTTTTGACAGACTCTGAAAGGGATGAAATTTCAAGAAGTTAAGATAAGCTGTGGATTCAAGAAGTCAATGAGGTAATGGTGCAACTGCTATTTAGCAGCAGGTAAGGTTTCTGTAAATAAAAATGGTAAGTTAAAAAAAAAAGCAACAAAAACTTCTTGCTCTTTTTCTTTCTTTTCTTTTTTTTTTCCCCAACAGGAAGATGATACACGTGATAGTCAGTTTAGCATTACAGCGTATGGAGTGGGCCCATGTGTGCCAGCAAAAGACGGAATGGCACAAAAGGGGCCAAACAATCCTGTTCAAGCTGCACCAAAAACCCCTGATGAGATGAGAAAGGTATTCATTGACCGGGCCAAGAAGATAGACACAATATCCAGAGCTTGTTTCCCATTGGCCTTTCTGATTTTCAACATTTTTTATTGGGTAATCTACAAAATCATCAGGCATGAGGACATTCACCAATAACAATATTAAGGCTTGCAGTATGTAAAGATCTGGCTCACACTCAACAGGAGGATTTTTGTTAGAAATGCACTTCAGATGAGTGATTGGAAGAGTTAAAAGCAATGAGGGAGAGAAAAAGAATCCTACATGACCTGCAATGACCAGCTACAGTGGGATGGAAGAATGACACGCAGAGAAGATACATCTGCATTTGCAAACTTCCTTGTCAAACTAAATATTAACAACTTTTTCATTGAAAATCACTCTCTACTGAAGCTTTACTGCCAAGTATTTATACATACTGTTACATAGTGGTATAATTGTACAGTACTCTTTAATGGTCCTTAATTTTTTTAAATTCTGGTGTATTTTTAATTTTAAAAATGTTTCCAGAATACCCTAGGTAAACACCACAGTATTACAGAATAGATTAGAGTCTGTAAGTTATATTTTAATTTTACAATATGACAGATTACTGATTGGAGACAGCAGTTTAAAGGACTTGATCTAGTCTTAAGGACAGTACTGGCAGTTTTGAAATGAACATACTTAACATATTTAATTCATATAATTTATTCAGTGCACATCATATTACCTGTTCCCCTGGAACATGTATGTTAAAATAATCTCAGAGGACACAAGGTATACAGCCTAACATACATATCTTATGAGAAATATTTTAAAATTTGCAAAGCATTGATTCCTGCAAAGGATTTGTTTTTCTTTTAATTGCTTATATTTTGATAATTTAAACATATTTTTTATATTTTTAACAGTTTTCTTTCTCAATTCAAAACCCTCATATAGCTTGTGAAATGCACATATTGCATCAAAATTTTGCAAAGTTTCATTTTGATTCAATGCAAAGAGATCTTGGACCAAAACTGAAAGAAAAGAGTCAGCTGCTTCACTGAAGCATTTGGAGGATGAATACAGTTATGTTTATGCTCATTCATCTCCTATATATTATATAATTACACAAAGTTTAATTTATGAATGTGCCAAGTTTTCTGACTCATTCTTTGAAGTTTATTAATATTATTTAGATACTGGTTAAAAAGCACTTCACAACTTTGGGAAAACACACAGCTCTTCTAAAACATAAAGAAAGACCTGGATGGTCTTTTACATTTACTGAATTTCACATTAATAAATAGGAGAACAACTGTTAAAACTCTTAGAAAGATCTTCCCTGTCTAGGTTTAAGTAAGTCATATTAGTTGCTTCTTTGAATTGTAACACCATAGATCACATTTATGTTATGGTGTCTAGGCAGGAGTATGTAGTTCTGTCCATCTATTGGCCAAACAAAACCATGCCAAGATGCAGAAATATAGCATTTAGAATTGCTAGATACTCCAAGTCCAGTAGGTGAGGCTGATTCATATTGCAAAATATTTTTATTTTGAACATGCTTAAAATTTGTGCTTTGTTGATTATTGGAATGTGTACACAAAAGCAAAATCAGCTGGAGGCAAACATCTGGAGCACTGCCAAAGGCATGGTGTGTATGAACTAACAGAAGCAATGTAACTCTGCACTGAGGGCTGTAACTTAGCAACCTTGGGTTTGGTTTGGTTTGTTATTGTTTTTCTCCAAGGATTAGAGAGATTCTATAATAATAGCTCTCACATTTTGTTAAATTGTGTCAGAAAAAACATGTATAATCTGCCTTTATTTTAAAACTATTATTCTTTTCTAGTTTTGCTTCATTTATAATCTATAATTAATTCAATTCACTTTTTTACTTTCTCTTTTTCTGATATTGTGTCTGCTTTTTTATTCATTTCTTTATGTGGATGTTCCAAAAAATCTCATTCGCTTATGAAGGTGCTCACCTGTGTGAGATGTATCACAAATTTATGGTTTATCACCTCTCTCAAAGTTATGGTTAGCTATATTGTATGAAAAGGGGCCTGAACTTGTTTCTGTTATCAGCAAAATCAACTGTATTTTGTTTAAGGGTTGTTTTCAAATGCACGTAACATTTGGCATTTCATTATATTATGATATAATGGAACCAAGATTGCTCCAGAGCTGATGGCTTTGTGGACTTTTTTAATGGAACCATAACATTCGCCAAGGTAACAGAAGCCTCTGTAGTCCACTAATAATGTGTTATTTAAAAGAAGTCATAACTTTAAAGTTAAGTTTCATTTAGATTATTCCTAAATGACTTAGTATAAAGTGACACGGTAGAGAAAGAGAGAAATGTCATTTAAGATGATAAGAAACTTCAAGGCACAAATGCCTACTATTCACCACTGGCAACAGGAATAGTCCAAAACTGGCAGCAGGCATGCCAGCCCTCTGTGCAAAGTTGGAATCAGCAGCTACCAACATCAGCTAAGATTGGTGTGAGAGATTACTTTTTTGCATACTGAAGCAGCAGGAAATAATGTAAGAAGATGCAAGAATTGAAAGGTAGTCTGTAGTATTTCTCAGACTGCACTAGTTATGCTACAGTCCCATGAAAGAGGCAGTGGAAATGCAGAAAAATAATCATCTAGTAAATAATGCTTGAGGCAAATGCTATCTAGCAGGGTTTCTCCCACATATAAAAAAGACCCCATTCATTAGGCAGTAGATAGCTACCTCTCTTCACTATCACTGGACCTGGGCTCTGCAGAAGACAAGTCCTTAGCAAAGCCACACCAGAAGGTTTCTTGTAAGCACAACCCCTGTGTGACAGGGTAATGCAGCTTTGTCCCAAGTCATCATTCTCCATAGGTGTAGACCCTGTACTTCTCAAGTCATGCTGTCATGATTTCTGTGGACCAGCCTTATACTTCAAAAATGAAATATTAGCACTAGAAGGACATTGTAACACAATGAGAACAGAGGGAGATACTGTAGGATCTGGAGGAATACCCCAGTAACACAGCTACTGAGGAGCTGACACAGTCACCATAAAGGAGACAAAAAAGGATGAGTCATCCTTAGTATTTTTCCCAATCCCCCAGTGTCTCCATAGGTACACTTGTTCAGGTGGAAGCAATTGCTACAGGGGGAAACCATTTCTATCATCTGCTGCAAAGTATATATTGTTTTGTGACTGTAGTTTTTACCTGTGCAGATTGACTTCCACACAATCCTCTTTCTTGATGGAAAGAGAAGTAGAACAGGAAGGTACAAGATGAAAAGTTTGGGCTGTGCATAGCAGAACAGGGGCCACAGGGAGAGAGAAAGCCCAAAGCAGTGCCTGGAACCTCTCCTATGACTGTCTTTCTGTTCTGCGCTAAAGAGAGATGAGGCCAAATCCATGTCATCCCTCATAAGGCAAAAAACCTCAGTATCCTTGAGAGAGGTTAAGAAATGCCCCTCAGAGATGCAGTAGAAATACTCAACTACCACTGTACCAAACTCCTGCTTAAATTCAAGCAGCAAATGCATTTTATTTTTAAAATTATATTCAAATATCAACACAACAGGATGGCATGGTTAGAGGGATGGCTTTTTTCTCTCTAGTGCTGATAAATTATGGGAGACTTGAAGAAAAGGAACAAGGGATACTAGTGTCTTGCTACTTAGAATTCAGCTATTTTAACACCAAAATAAAGCACATTTTACTTTCTAGGAGCTATTATTTAAACAGCAAGCAGTATTATTTAAACAGATTAGTATAATTGAGGAAGAACCAAGCATTTACTTAAGATTTAATTGTTTTTTCAGTTCAATCATACACTAGTTTTCTTTGCATTCCTTTTCTTATATTTCATTCCAAAATCTGCTTTATAAAGAATCATTTGTGATGTGTGAGAGGTGGTTCTGTTTACTCACTAGAGGGACATATTTAGGTGATTAAATGTGCACTTTAAATTTAAGGAGTAAGGTATTGCTTCCACTCTGTGTATAATCCCTTACAGAACTGTAGACTGATAATGTAGATAAAGATAGAATATAATAAACTGTACAAAACCTTATATTTTTTAACAGTAGGGAAAGATAAAAAGTCTTCCTTATCCTTAGAAAAAAAAAAGTATTATTTTCAGCAATAATTTTATAGTAGATGGAAATGAATTTATTTATACTGTTCCCAGCCCAAGCTGACATGATTGGTTGCAAAAGATACACTTTTCTTGCAACTTCTGCTCTCATTTGAGCTATCATAGGAATTAACCTAATTCAACAGAATAGACTTTGGCCTTACAATATGAATCAGCTAGTAATGCATACAGTGCCCCTGTGAGGTAGTAAAATAGCTTTATACACATCTTACTGCATAATCATACAGTTATTTAGATGAGTACAAAAATCAGCTTTCACAGCTTTTTTTCCTTTTTGAGACAATGAAGAAGAAAAACATAAATCTCAAACCAGACTACTTGTTAGTAATAAAATGGGTTTTCTGTTTTGGAGTGGTTACAGAAAAGATGTCTTCAGGCAACAATCACCTACAGTAATTACTGAAGTACTATCAGTTTGGAAGGCTTGTGGAAGCAGGTTAGATTGCTAGACACAGTGGATTAATGCCAGAAAACGTGTTGGCTCATCCTGTTATCTTGACATTCTCGAATATTACTGCACTTCTTCACTTTCATCTTTGTGAAATATGCAAGAACTGTTTCTTATGTTTGTATTTTCATGTATGACAGAGTGATGTTAACAGTTGAAATGGACTAAAGTAGCTACTGATGTTCCATGAATGTGGAATTGTGAGCTGTATAAAAAGAAATTGTGCCATACGCTTTTGACATAAAGGTTCAGTATAATATACAGTATTTTTTGTGTTAGTGATCCTGGCTTTTTAAAGGCTACAGCAAGAAAAAAAGAAAAATTGATATGATAGTGTATTAATAACTTGTCTGTGGGTTTTCAAAATATTCTCCTGTGAGTTCTCTCTGACAGCAATTTCATCTCAAAGTACTTCCTTTTTTGGTAAGAATCTGTAAATGTGTTGTGCATGGATTTGATTAGATTCCTTTTTATTGTATTACAGTACCATATTGCACTTAAACTGACATTCTCTGCAGTCAGAAGTGTTAAAAATGTGAAATTTATGGTGTCACCCATGTCATTGTAGATATTTTGTTCAAAAAAATAAACTTATCTTTTTTCAGAAACTGTGAAATTATTTTTACGGTCTTTTAGATAATGAATATAAAGACAAAAGAGAGACTATCAACACCACTGGAAAAAAGATGAAACCCTCAGCAGTATTTAAGGTGCACTGCCATTAAGTACTTCAGGAATGAAAGCAAGAGAGAGAAGGAATAGCATGCCTTCAATTGTTATATGGGCTCTAGTTCTGAAAAAAAACCCATTCTGAAAACTCAGGGAAAGTTGTCTTGATAAATGCCTATTGAAATTAGTGTACAGCCACTCCAAAATAGTCCTGCTGATCTTATTAGCACAAAGAGTTTCACTTGCAGCAAAATAGCCTTCTGAAAATTTTATAGATTTCTAAGCCCTCCTATGTACTCCTTGATAGAAAACACTTGAAATTAGCACATAATAAGTCCTTTGAGAACAGTCTGAGTTCTTCTAATCTGATTACAGCAGTGTTAATGCTCTTATAAAGAGCAGAGAGAATGGGCATCTCAGTAACAGCCACGTGTATTTAGCAGACAGTGCAGATGTTTGTCACTCCCTGCCCACATGTGACAAAAGTTCACTCCTCTCAATTTGCTTTTCATGTAGATGGGACACAAACCAGCAACTTTGCCATGCTCACAAATGAAGTATTTCCATTATCTGTTGCAAGTAATTCAGTTCAGCAAACCTGTAGCTTGGAGCTTTATAAATGGAAATTTCTCAATGGAACAGTCAAATGTAAAAAGAGCACCAGAGAAGCCTTAGCAGAGATCTTGAGCGAGCCTTCATAGAGCCTGCAGAACTCTCAGATCTTTGCTATTTGTGACAGCTGTTGCTCCAGCAGATCTATACCATCTTGCCTTCCCTAAAGCAAAGCATAGCTGCTGGTGCTTCTGACATTGCTCAGATATGTTCACAAGCAACAATATCATGAAACTACTGCAGTAGCAAATGCTTTCATGATGAGGTTCAGTTCCTAGGGCATGAAAATTCAAATTCAATACCAGGTGTGCAACAAAAATTAAGAAGCAAGTAACAGCCAGGTTATGTGACCTGAGTGTCATAGGAAAAAGAAGTAACAGATTGTAAAGAGATCAATATGTGATTTTATGGCATAAACTACATGGCCCTTTCAACACAAAATTATGGAAAAACAGATATCAAATATCCTCTCTTTTTATGACAGCATATATAGCTACCTAATAATTTTAAAAATACCTAGTTATTTTTTAAAAAATTAAAAATACTTATTTAACATGGTCCATACAGTGGATTTTATTTTGTACTATGTATACATTATCAGGATCTGAGAACACATGGGTTTTTTTCTGAATAAGACACAAGCCTGTGAATTTAAAACCCAGGACAACAACCCTCAAAAGTCACAGGCCTAGAATTACGGGGCAATTTTTATTTTGGAAATAAATCATGCTGTCTCCAAATTTTAAAAACTGTTCCAAACATTTAATAAACAAGTATATATTTTATATATACTATTTTCTCTTTAACAAAAAAGAGATATTTCAAAATTTAGATCACAGACTTACAAAGTCACAGAGTGGCTGAGGTTGGAAGGGACCTCTGGAAGTCCTCTTGTGCAGACCCCCTGCTCAAGAAGGGCCACTTACAGCCAGTTGCCAGGGCCATGATCAGATGGTTTTTGAATATCTCCAGGGATGAAAACTCCACAGCCTCTGCAGGCAACCTGTGCCAGTGTTCAGTCACCCTCAGAGTAAAAAGTGTTTCCTGATATTCAAAGGGAGCATCCTGTGTTTTGGTTTGTGCCCATTGCCTCCAATCTTGAAAAGAGCTTGACTCCATCTTCTTTACATACTTCATACAATTTTTTACAGAAGTTGATGAAATCCCCCAAATCTGGACATAGTAGTCCAGGTGTGTCTCTGCCAGTGCTGAGAGGAAGGGAGCAATCACCTCCCTCAACCTGCTGGAAGCACAGTGAATGCAGCCAAGGTCACCCTGGTCACAAGGGCACATTCCTGGCTCATGTTCAGCCTGAGGTGCACAGGACCCAGGTGCAGTTCTGAGCACCCCCTTTCCAGCTGCTCACCCCGCAGTGTACACTGGTGCATGGGCGTTGTTTCTCCCCAGGTACAGGGCTTTGCACTTTTCCTCACAAGGCTGAAAATACTTTTCTTGTAAGATTAGTCCTTATTTAAGTAATCTGCGTTTAAAACCTCTACTGAGGTATTGCGTTCAGCCTCAAACCCACTTATGTCATGTTTTATTTCCTCTCTCAACAAGACAAATAGCACACTGACCTGCCTTGAAAACTTCTCAGTGTTGCTTTGGATGTGTTTAGTTATTCTTGTTAGGCATGTTCAGTAGGTACAGAAGACATTAAACATTTGTTTTTAAAAGCACATGATACTGCAGCTGGTTTTCCACCTGAATATGGGGAATAATTTGACTGAGTGGGTGAGTGTGCACTGTAACAAATTTTTCAGAGAGGTTGTGGAGTTTCCCTCATGGAGATATTCAAGAACTGGCTGGATGCAACCCTGTGCCATGTGCTCTAGGATAACCCTGTTTGAGCAGGGAGATTGAACCAGATGAGCCACTGCGATCCCTTCCAACCTGAACCGTTCGGTGATTCGGTATGAAGTAGGAGTAAACCTCATGTAGAGATTGGAATAAATCAACACGTTATTCGAATTAGGATTAACATGTTTAAAGTAGGAGGTTATTGGACATTTTTAAGGATTTCAATTATACTTGATTGCATTATATGCCAACAAGGTTTCACTCCCCATCCATTCATTGCAGCAAAAGCATCGTCCCGTCTCAGGACAGTATAAATTACACCACAAGATGGAGCTCTCTCATATGCATTGAGGGATGTTTTGGGAACACGCGTTCTGTTCAACAAAACAAAAACAAAAGGGAAACAAAAGGACAAAAATCTTGGCAAAATGCATTCTTTCTAAAGACATTCCGCTCACTGACAGTCATTATTAAGAAGTACATTTATTAATAAAATTACTATTCTTACTACGAATCATAATTCATTTTGAAAGTTAAGCAAACCTTTTGAGGTGATGCTGTTTTGGAAACACAATTAAACATAGAAGGCCTTTGGAGTAGATTCGTCATGGTAAGGATGCCTTCTGAGTATAGGTACAGCTAGGTACAAATGCATCACTTATCAAATATGCACAACAGCCATTCCACTTATTAACATCATCTGTGTTGTCACGCTGTAATAAACACAAAGAAAGAAGCAAATGAAGGTTTCAGGGTGACTTAATTGCAGCCTTCCAGTACCTGAAGGGAACCTTCAAGAATGATAGAGAGACACTTTTTACAAGGGCATGTAAGGACATGGATAAGGACATCAGACAAGGGGGAGTGGATACAAACTGAAAGAGAGTAGGTCTACATGAGCTATCAGGAAGAAATTCTTTCCTGTGAGGAGGATGAGGCACTGGAACAGTCTTCTGCAGAAGCTTTGGATGTCCCACCCATGGAAGTTTTCAAGACCAGGTTGGATGGAGCTCTGGGCAATCTGGTCTAGTGGAAATTGTCCCTGCCCATGGCAGGTGGGTTGGAACAAGATGATCTTTAAGGTGCCTTCCAACCCAAACCATTCTATGGTTCTGTGATATATAGGTTTCACTGAGGAAGAGATAACTTCATATTTTGTCATATCTAAGAGGAGGTGAGCCCATGCTCTTCAGCAATATAGCCATTGCAAATCTGTCACTCCCTTTGCCATGTGATAGCTTGTTGTATCACCAGCGTCTTGCTTTCCCAGCAGACTTCACTCCTTTACAAACTCACTGAACAAATATAGAAACAGCAATAACACCCTGAATTGATGATCTGAAATGATACTGAGAATATTATTAAATATAAATACTACAGAATAGTTGGAGACTAGAATAGATACCACATTGTACCACTAATACCCTTTTTTTTTTCTGTCATTTCTCAAGAGAATACAACATACAATGTCTTTCAGGATTCAGATGCTAATTAAATAGGACTACTATGAACATTATTCATTTTGAATTTAGTACTAGTTAATAAATTATATTCCAAAATTTAAAGAATTATATGTTTAAGGTTTTCAGAAGTATTTACAAATTAAAAACCAATGAGTGTCATGGTTGTAAAACTCTTTTCCCCGCAGGCTTTGCTCCTAGATGACAGTGCAACTAAATTACTTTAGACTTTGCATTTAACTGCATTGACAATAAAAGAAGGTCAATAAAAGTAAGTCAAGAAGAGCACATCTCACTTCAACAGGAAATTTTTGAATTGTATAGAGCTGTGATCAGACATAATAGAGGAATAATTTTATTCCAACACAGAGTTTTGCGAAAATAAATTTAAAAGCAATTTCAAAAGTATCCTACCCCCTTTCCAGGATCCTGAGATTTAATTAAGGTTTATAAGTACCAAACAAAACTTTGAATTTTGTTATTGCAAATAAAAGAGACCAAGTAAATTTCTGAAGTGTTCTGAAGCAATATCAAGGCAGCTTCTAGATGAGGTTACAGGGAAACTTACTGCTGGTTGGGGCTGCTGGTCAGTGTTCAGGCAGTGTCTTGATGATATAAGAAGGCCCATTTCTGAGAGTTCCTTACATATTGATTTCACCCCTGAGTTAATTCCTTTATTTCTCAATGACCCCTCCAGAATCCTGCTTTCATTTGAAAGGCAGTACATTCCAACACCACCCTATGACACAGGGCAAGTGTATTAAACTGGTTTGTTATCCCTGCTCATCTTCTAACTATTTCTCCACTGTGACTAGCATCACCATTTCACACAGCTGCTCCACTTGTAGAACAGTTACATTTTCTTTCAGATTATTAAACCTCTAACACTTTATTCTTACCTACAGTACTCATGCTTGTGTTCGTACTCCAGCACCACCACACCCCCCCCCCAAGGAAAAAAGATTAAAACCACAAGCATTCTCTTGGCGTAAGAGTTACCAGAAAATTCAGGTACTTAGTTCCCTTTCTCACCTCTTTTCTTCCTTTACTGCCTAATACTGGAAAAAATTCAAATCAGTTTTCAGTATTAGTAGGTCCAAGCTGTCTTAAGCCTTCTGTATCTTTTTCACTACACATATTCAAATAATCAAACCTATGTCTAAATCATATCATAATTTATAATTTTTTTAATTCCTTCTTTGTTTTCACCTGAAGGGTACAATTCTTTTTGGATGTCCAAAGGGCCCACAGGACAATTTCTGTAAATACACAGAAAATCCTATACATTCTCTTTTCCTGTCTACCCTTGTAGTCTTTCCTCAGCCTGTACTAGCTATCATCCAACCATATCCTGCTATCAAATACTTATGAGATGTCTACAGGGTAATTTCAGGGCACAGGCAGCATTAGCCCATGTGTGAATTTTGTAAGGTTACTTAACCTTTTTTAAATTAAAGCAGAATATTTGACTTGGAATCACCAGAGCAACATAACCTGTGTGCCTCTTGGGGCATGTGCAAAACTATCCAAAACAAATTAATTATTTTCACAGTATCTAACCAGGCTACCAGACCACTCTGAGCTGTCCACCTGGGAGAAAAACCTTCTAATACCACCTCATTGGGAATGTTACAAACTATGCATCCCCATCTGTCTTGCCTGATGTAAGTTTCCCTTAAAAGATATAATTCAAATTGCACAGACAGTAGTTTAAATCAGTGAGTTGCATCATTCTGTGCAATTTTCTGAACTTTATATCCTTGACAGAGTTTTAGTGGTTGGAATTTCTGTGAATCTGTTTTGAGCTAGAATTTGCTGTCAAGCCTGTTTGGGTAGTTCCCAACAGCCCTATTCTGTGGCTCTGAATTCAATGGAAAAATGTCTGAGAAATTGGATCAGGATGGTTTATCTGCTTACAAAAGGCAGTGGATATATATCTCATTGTAGCTGGAATTTTAATTATTGTTTTTTCAAAGGAAATTGAATCATCATCTTTGACATAATCTTTCTGGAAAACTTCAGTTGGCTTCAAACCTTAAACAGATGTTCTGAACTCAGGGAGTTAAGCAAACTATGAGGCTTTTTCAGTGTTTAATTGTTGTGTGCCTGCAAGTTAATGAGCTATTTAAAACATATTCTCTCCATAAAAATAAAGTACAGCAGAAATTAAATTGAACATCTGAACCAAACTTGAACATCTGTAAAATATGCTTGCCATCTTGCTTCTCCTAATTCTACTGCCATCAAATTGAGCTCTGCCTTAAGCAAAAATATTTCTACAGCCCTCAATAGTGGCTGGTTTCAATTATACAATAATATTTTAAATAGTAAAGTAAACATGGAAAATATTGTCAGTTGGTAACACAATAATCATGAAACATACAGAAGCACTATAAAAAAAAGTCTTTTCATCATACAACTTTTTGACACTTATTTTATCCTCCAATCTCTTTTTTGTTGTTTGTTTTATTTGTTGTTTGTTTTTTTAATTCTAGGAATAAAAGCCTGTTGAAACAGACTAAATATTTTTGTTTGCAATGTTTATATATAGACAGTAAATAGTCAGCATAGAGGTCAGAACAAGGAAAGAAACACTTAAATCACCTAGCTCTACACAATATATTTGAGATTTAGAAAAAAATCACTTTTTTCTTTTTATTTCATGTTTTAGAGAATTTTCATAAGAAGTCCTAATCACTCATGCTTTTGTTCCTTTTCCACTTGAAAACCCAAACTGAAATTTTACCTATCAACATTTTAAATCCATCAAACAATAACAGCTCCTGCCTTTCCCTGGACAGTAATCTTACCAAAATAAAGCAAATTGTTTGTGGATTGGAGTCAACTTCTTCAGATTCTGGATATCCTCTCCCAACAGATATAGCATTGAACAGAGATATCTTTCACATTGCTCTAAATCCAAATATATAAACTGCCTCCCTGGAGTTTCTGTGACAAGGAACTTTTCTTTGATCATCAGAAAGAGGGGAGAAAGTTGCATAGGTGATTAAACAGATTTTACCCATGTCTTACCTGCTAAGGAATCACTCTTGGATATTATGGAGAGTTAATGTTACTTATGAAATAGATCTGTCTAAATAATTGGTTTTCCTATAACTATGTAAAACAAAATTTCAACAGAAATTCTCCTTGATGCTTGGTTTTGTTAATCAAATTAAAATTCACCTTTATGTGTGATCATCAATTTTATTTGAAACATAAGTAAGAGATAAATAAAATAAGTAAAATACATTGAGTAAAATTCAAAATTATAACATTATTATTTTCCAGATGTTTGTAGTGGGCTGACCCTCTCTGAATGCCAGGTGCCCACCAAAGCCACTCTGGCACTCTCCTCCTGAGCTCGACAGGGGAGAGAAAATACAAGGAAACGTTTGTAGCTCAAGATACGGACAGGGAGGCATCACTCAGCAGTTACCACAGCAGGCAAACCTCCGGGTTAACCTGGAGAAATAAACCAAACTCATCACCAATCAAGTTAAAGTAGGACAGTGAGAAACAAAACCAAATCTTGAAAACAGCTCCCCACTACTTCTCACTTCTTCCCAGGCTCAACTTCACTCTGATTTTCTCTACCCGCTCCCCCCCACTGGCACAGGAGGAAGGGGAATGGGGGTTGCGCTCAGTTCATCACACATTGCCTCTGCCACTCCTTCCTCCTTGGGAGGAAGATTCCTCAAACTCTTCATCTTCCCCCATGTGGGGTCCCTCCCACGGGAGACAGTGCTCCAACTTCTCCAACATAAGCCCATCCCACAGGCTGTAACCTTTCACAATCTTCTCCAGAATGGGTCCCTTGCACAGTGTGCAGTCCTTCAGAAACAGACTGCTTCAGCCTGGGTCCTCTGCAGAATTATAAGCCCTGCCAGCAAACCTGCCCCAGCATGGGTTTTGATTCCCATGGTTCAACACATCCACACCAGAGCCTGCTCCAATGTGGGCTTCCCCCGGGGTCACAACCTCCCTCAGGCATCCACCCACTCCAGTGTGGGGTCCTCCATGGGCTGCACATGGATATCTGCTCTGCCATGGACCTCCATGGGCTGCAGGGGCACAGCTGCCTCCCTTTGTTCTGCACCACAGGCTGTAAAGGAATCTCAGATCCAGTGCCTGGAGCAGACCCTCCCCCTCCTTCTTCCCTGACCTTGGTGTCTGCAGGGCTGTTGCTCTCACATATTCTCTCTCCTCTCTCAGAATGCAGTTGCACAGGGGTTCCTTCCCCCTTTCTAACTCTGATATACCAGAGGTGCTACCAAAGTCACGGATGGGCTCAGCCTTGGCCAGAGGCTGGTCTGTCTTGGAGCTGGCTGGAGCTGGCTTTATCAGACATTGGAGAAGCTTCTGGCAGCTTCTCACTGAAGCCATCCCTGTAGTCCCCTGATACCAAAACCTTGCCACTCAGAACTGGTGTAATAATACAGCTGAAATATTCCTTAATTAAATATTTTGTTGCAAAAGACAGGTCTAATACCAGTTATGTGATGCAAATTCATATATCCAGTGTACCTAAAATGTGCATTGTAAGTGAACACAAAATCATGGACGTAAAAGGGATTTCTGAGTTAAGACAAAATCAGATATGTATGTCTCAACACACACTGGTTAAACCTGTTTTTAAAGAACTTCACAGCTTCTCAGCAGCTCACTACTTTTACTCTTAGAAGTTTTTTTCCTAAATACCTTATATAACTCCTTATTTTTGCAATTTAGGCTACTATTGCTCATTTTATCTACAACAAACAGGGAAAGCATTACTCCCTTCATCTTTGCTAATGGCTTATTTACTGCATTCCTTCTCCACATCATATTCCTTTATTTTTATTTTGTTTTTAAAGAAAATAATCAAAATCACTTATTCTTTCCTCATAGATCATGGTTTCCAGAGTTGAAATCCCTGTTGCTTTTCTTCTCTATGTGCATTTCAGCCAATCCTCTGCCTGGTTTGGAGAGGAAAAAACAGAACTGAACAAAGTATTCTAATGGAAGCCTTGCGAGGGAGGTCCAGAGGAGAGGGATTTGCCTGTTTTGGATATAGAGTTCTGTTTATACATTTTCTTTTTCACAGCTGCATGCCTCTGCTGATTCATGTTCAGACATACTAATCCATAGGTTTTCTTTTGTGCACAAATAGTAGTAAGCCTCCTACTTCACTTATTTGAGCAAAATATTTTACTCACTCTTGTGAACCTTCCTTTTAAATTTCCTTCCCCAGCTTCAAAAGACTTCAAAGCCTTTAAGATTATGTTAGTAGAGCTGTCCCCATCACTCAATTATAACAAGGTTTCCCCGTCATAGCCAAGATACATATTATTCACATGCTGTAATAAGAGTGCTTTTAGGGAAGAAAGCATGAAATTTTGAGTAAATATTCATCTCTTGCCATTTCTGTCTTTTAGAAAATAAAGAGCAGATTTTCCATCCTTCCCTTTTCACACATGAATGCTCACAGGCACAAACTAATTTTCTATGGAGGACTCTGTCAGTGTTAGACATTTTTCAGAATGCTCTCAGCATATAGCTGGCACCTAAAGAGAAGGATTTTCTGGTTTTGAATGAAAAATTCTTGTGATAAACATTGGGGGAATGTCTTAGGTGTAATTTCTCAAAGTATTCAGTTGCATGATAATACTTTTTTAGAGAGAGAAAAGAAATCTGAAATTGCTGATCAAAGCATTGAGATATTTAGGTCATAGTCTTAAAGGAAGGGACTCATGCAAAAGCTTGATTTTAAGTGAATCACAGAGGGTCAATGAAACAAACAAATAAGTACTCTGTTACTTTGAAAATAATTTGATTATTCAATAATTGAAATGAGAAATACCAAGTAGACAGATAAATGAAGGATTTATTTAGCAAAATAGTGACTTGTGTGAATTAATTTCGTAGCTTCCAGGTTCTGTTACTGCTAAACCAACCATATAATTTCTGAGAAATTACAGGTAAGGGTCAAGGTAAATTCAAACCAATAGATTAATGACAACTGACGTTATACAGAAACAGAGAGTAGGACTGTGGGTTTTTTGTTTGCTCAACGGTCAAACTTACAGCTTTTCACTTCTGGTTATTAGTGTTACAATGAAAAAGGAATTGAAAACAGTTGCTGAAGAATGCCTTCCAAACATCAAATGATAGGTGAGTTGTTTAAGAATTAGCTATACCTCTATTGGCATAAATATTTTGAAATCTTGTAATACCAAATTGCTTCACACTGACAACTCTTAGTTTAAGATTTTTCACTGATTTATAACTTAGGATAACTGCTGTTGGAGGTGGTTCCCTGGTAAAAGCTAAGCTGTCATCAAATAAGGGATTTCTCCTGACAATATGGAGCTTCTTAAACTTGTTTTATGCATTTTCAAGGTCACAACTAGCAAACTCAGTGAAATTTGCTCTCCTACAGAAGTTAGGTGTTCAGCATTCATTTAGCAGGTTAAGAGCTACCTTATATGCACCTAACAGGAAGGGAGAAATTACTGCCACCATAAAAGTAATAAGTGACAATCTATACATATGATTACATAAAAGTATTATTTGTGACTAGTAATGATGAGAGAGGTTCATATAAAGAAATGAAATTTTAGGTTTTCAGAATGCTGGGAAACTTACTATTATTGGATAAATGTAACTTTGGTGCCAACATTTCTCATAAGGAAAAATCTTGTTCTAGCTCATTTTCATGTGAGCATTTAGACACAGCCTCCAGGAGAACCCACTGTAGACTAATCTAAATAATTCAAGCAGCATGACCTACTGCAAACTGACAAGAAAGCTATCATGGATTTTTGGGATACCTTTCATTCCTCTGAGGGTATTGATGCACAGAATATAAACCAGTCTCACAGCCTATGTTGCCCAGCATCTCTCTCTCCACCCTTTTGTGGATGAAAGTGGTTTCTATTCCCCTGAAGCTTTATCCAGAGAGGGTGGAGAATAATCCAAGCATGGCTTTTTAAATGTCCTATTCTCATCTGCTTAGTCCTTATTGTGGAACCTTTACATTTTCTCTAATTGAGTCACAGCCATTAGCTAGCATGCAAATAAAATAAAATAAACTTATAGCATTCTTTGACCATGGTCCTGACAGTCATATGGATGATATCCCCAAAAAACAGTGTAATTTTTGTTTTGCTTTGTTTTTATATAGCCGCAGCAATCCAAATTGTAATAAAATGCATCAAAACAATTTCATATTCTTATATCTGGGTTTCCAGTATTTCCAAGAGTACACCCACACCTCTAGTCCCTGCTTCCTGTTGCTAAGGACAATGTGTTCAGAATCAATACTTATTTTTAATTTTTCTCTGAACCTGCCAAAGTGTTCTGCATGTCAAGAATTACTAAAGGGAACTGCCAGTTATTTCAGAGAGCACATGGGGAAAAACAGACCTAGATACCCTTCCAAAATCCAGAAGTGTCAGCAAATCCAAATGCTTCCCTTGATGTAATTTCGAACATCTGAAAAAACATTAGTAACCCAATGTTAAGGATTAGTCTTAAATTATTAAAGCAAAGAAAATAATAGACCTGATTCTTACTGCATTTTGGCTCATACAGTTATTATCTATGTAAAACATATACAGAAGAAGACACTAATTTTAAAATTGAGAACGAAGGCAGTGAAACATTTCCTCTATCAAAAGTAAACTCTTTGGCATATACTGGTGGCTGATTTCATATCAGGTGGCTCAAATCTGTGGAATACTTCTCCTCTTATGCACTTTGTAAAGAAAAGACATTAACCATTAATTGGTGATGGTGAATTGTCCTTTTGCTTCCCTCTTCCATTTCAGTTGCATCTCTGATTTCTATGTGAGAAACGGAACATGAGGTTGTGTGCACTCTGGGAAACACAGTAAGTGGAAATGGGTAATAATACACTGAGGATTTCAGCATTTCAAGAAAAGACTTTTTTTTCTTAACATTAATTTATTTTTCTAATAAGATTCTTGTCTTTTGGTTCATACTTAATGGCTGTCATGGTTTACTAAATATATTAAAGTAAGTGACAGAATGCTATTTCAGAAGTGCACACGTGATGCAGAGGGATGTGTTCTGATGAAACATGAATGCAGTAAAAATTAATCATGTAGCATGGTAGGAAGAATTTCCATTCTTTTTTTCTGTTTGGTTTGTTTGTTTGTTTGTTTGTTTGTTTGTTTTCCCTAGGATCCTGGCATTATTGTTTTTATTTATAGTTCATCCAAGAGGTTCCATAATCTTGATTTTGCTCTTACCCATGTTTGCAATGGGGTAAATTGCTACAAAAATAAATGAGGTAAATTGCTACAAGATAATAGAGAGGAAAGGCTGGTTGTGACCACAGTTAAGGAAACAAAATAACTGTCTGAAAATTAATCATATCTTTATAGAGATTCCCTTGGGATTTTTTAGCTTTTTGTGTTTGTTTTTTTTTAAACCATAAATAAAAGGAGACAGTGAAAAGAGAAAAAGGGATCATTGGATGTAATTTCCATATAAGTATAAAGCTGCAATAAAACACGTTACGTTGAACATGGAAATTCCCTGCGTGGTTCTGGACTCCTGTCACAGCAGAGCCATTATGAAATCATAGGCAAATATATTCCTGGTCACAAAAACTCTTTCCAAGAAGTAGATGCAGCTGGTTAAGTTATATTTAATAGCTGCTGCTTGGTCAATCCTTTGACTGTTCAGAAGCATGTGGCACAATGCCAGATCGACATTACCAGTACACGTGATGCATCACAGCAAGTTCTGTAACTCTCCAACAGCATGTGACTTAAAATTTGGTTTCACAACTTCCAAACACAGCTGTTTGGAAATATGCAAAACAGTTTCCATAAACTTCTCAAGGACCTTGTATGCTAGAGAAGAAAGGGGGAGCCAGCATTCATTCAATAGTATAAAGCAGAAAGTCTTCAAATTATTCAGTAAACTAGAATCTAGTCAGCTGCAAATGCCCAGAAAAAAAAGGACTTAGAGATGACTACAGAATAGCAGTAAATTATCTTGCATTGCAAGTGAGAAAAAGGCAAAATAATTAATAATCAGATACACTTTTATTAGGAAAAGACCCCATTCCCAGTCCTGGGGTCCCAGTCCTGGAACTGTTTTGAATGTATGTGTCCAAACACCTAAGGCAGATCCAGAGGAGAACTACTTAGGTAACAAAAAGAATATTAAATTTGTCATTCCCATGAGACGGCTTGAAGAGCTTAATTTTTTTTTAATCTGGTAATAGAACCAGCAAGGATATATGACTGATTTCTGGAAAGTGAGCATATCCTTGTAATCCTGATGAGGGATAAACAGCAAGAACAAAAAAGAACTCTTTCAAGATAAGAAAGAATGTCAGGGGAAAAAAAGAAAGTGATTATTAGTATTTTAGACTTTCTTCTTAAAGATTAAAGAGTCCTAACCTGTAGAGCTTTCAGTATTTAGAACAGACTTCTAGTGAAAGCAGTAGGAGTAAAAGGTTTCAAATAGAGAACTTTGAAGGAACATAATGTGCTTTCCTGCAACAGAATGGGATTTCTCTCAATGACTTATTTCCTTCTAATCCATTGTTTCCAATACTGTGAACACATGCATGAGCACATGCATACACATATATGTATATGCAGCTAAAAATTTTCAGTACATAGAAACTACAAGTTATTGTATAATGCATTTTACCCATGGCAGTGTGTAGCATTTGATCTGACTGCATGCATGTGAACAGTAAATAGAGATATGTGAAAGGCTGGCCAGGAATTAAATGTCATAACCTTTTGCCACTGCAAAGCAAAATATGTACTTTGGGTGTATAGCCCTGAGTCAGTGTTTTTATTGACATTAAATTGTTATACAATATTTTTATTTTAGATAAACACAACGACAAAGAAAGAGCAAATAAATTTTTCCAGGAACTAGTTAGGATCTAGTGTACCTTAGTATACCCTGAAAAACAGTGTATAATTTAGGAGTGACTCATTAGGGCACCAGCTTTGGAGGATTGTTCAATTCCTGCTCTATCATGGACTTACAATTAGTGAGAAGAAAGCCAAGTGGGGCCAATTTCTACTATTGTTAGTTCAGTCACAGTGTTGATGGAATTACTGAAATTGGTGCAAACTCACTCACTGTACTGAGTACAGCACAGCCTTCAAGACAGTGTGAAAAACATTAAGGCAGTCCAGCAACCCACGGACAGTGAAAGAGGTGATGTCATCCCTTCCAGCCTCCTCCCTGATACCCAGATACACAGCCCTGCCCTCTCCCTCATAACAGCTCTGGGGCTGCCCTCCAGAAATCTAATTCAGCTCACAAAGCAATAAAAACAGGGAAAGAAGTCTATTCTAGCTGCTCAAAGTCAGGACCATGGGAGACAAAGCTATGCTTTTTAGTATGAAATATTCTTCAATTGGTTGGGTCATCTGAAACTATGTGCAAAGTCTTCAAAAGGGATGAAAAAAACTATTTCTCAAGAAAAATAACACCATTTCCACTAATGTCTTCTAGGCAATCATTCTATCAAAACATTGAGAAATAGGAAGGAGACATAGTTTTGTCAAGGATTATACCAAAAAGTACACTCATTTACATTCAGTATTAATCTTTAGCGCTAAAATACTTCTGTATAGATAAAAATGTCAATGCATTTGTGAGTGTATTGTATGTGTATAAACAGAGAATAACTGAGTTACCCATTTCATGTTTCAAAACTCATTATTAGCATTTATAGCCAAAAATACCTGGGACATGGGTGATCAGAATATTATCCAGAATACCAGCCCAAGCTAACTACCTAAAGAAGCAACAGTATTTGCTTCATAGTACTGAAGGGTTTCTTGGATATTTTTAAAGGAGTGAAAAAAAGTGTAGTATTTATTGAATCAGCTGAAAAAAGGTGCTACTCAAGGGTCTTCTCAGGCTAGCAATCTGTTAGGCTGGGTTTCTGAAGTCCCAAGTCCTCAAACTGAGCTGGATTAGTTTGAACAACTGGACATTGACTGGTTCATTTTGACTGAAATGATCCCAGGAAAAAATACATTAATAGTTCAGCTAGCAGAGCTGATGGAACAGTGGTCTCTGGCAAGACTTCATAATACACTTCCAGGTTTGAACAATTCCAGCCAGCCTACTTCTTTTGTGATGTGGAGCTATGCCTCAAGTCCCCCTGAGACACAGGGATAAGACCCACAGACTGCTGTCTCCAGCACATCCAGCTAGTTAAACCTGAGCTGCTCAATCACTACTACTGCAAGGCAGAATCTGGAAATCATCACTAAAAAAGATGAGGTTTTTCTATACTAAATGCTGCAATTTTTAATTGTATCTAATTTGTTTACAAATACAGTGTCTTTTCCACAATCACTGTGTTATCTAACAGCTCCATTTGTATTTGGAGCTGTTACCTCTATGGGTGGAAAAAAAGGATTTTTTTTTCTATACATGAACATGGAAATTATTAACAACTACCATGAGAAATTATTTTAAAAATTTAAAATTTAAAAAACCCCAAAACCAATCCAACAAATTACTTAATACTAAAACAATAGCAGCATCATGTCCCATCCTTAAGTGATGCAACATTAACAAAAGAAACATGGGATACATTTAATGTTTTACTTCACTGCCTTCATCCATCTTTTTTATGCTCAGTGGTATTAACAAAAGAAGTGCAGCATGCTCTCAGCCACTCCCAACAGCAAAACCCAGGAGCAGCCTAGGCAGTTGGAACAACCTGCCCTTCTCTTTCTAATGAATCAGCATCCGCTTACTGTGCGCTTGTATAACACTGTTTTGCAATAAAATGTGATCAATTTGTGCTGATTTATTTGCATTTGTTTCTATCTAACTGATAGAATAAATTCTACAACATAATATGCATATATAGCTCTGCATGACTTTATGCAAAAGCAATTCCAATGGTTCCCTTCTCCAGTTTTCCTTTTCAGTACCTTGGTGTTGCTTGCATTTGTGAGCTCTTTGCCAAAGAAAGAAATGCTTTCTTTTTCTGAAATGCTAAAATCACTAGTTATCATCTGACCCATGGATTATAGATTAAGACATGAGATTGTGCCTCAGCAGAAAAAAGATTGCAATAAAATTTTTATGAGTATCATACCTTTCTATTTCCCTTAAACTCTTTTCCAATTCTTTAGTTATTTTTGTTAAAAGGTTTCCCATTGTGAAGGGAATTGCATAAAAAGCACAAGTGCTGGAGTTGTACTGAGGAAACATTGTTGTGCTTTGTTATGAGTCAGACTGGATGGAGTCAAAACATATGACTTGGTCTTAAGAAACCCTGGCTGAAAAATAATCAAAATCACATATATACATCTGCTTTTATAGAGTATATAACATCTGGACTGAAATTCCTCCATCATCCAGTTGAAAGTGATAAATATTCTCTTTCCCTTTCTTCATTGGATGTATTCTAAATGACAAATTTATGATTTTTTTAAAGGTTAGAAATTTTATAGAAAAATCTGGTAACATTTTTCTGTGTAAAAATTATTATGCCTGCAGTCAGAATATCTTCTTTTGGTTCCCCTTTCACACAGTGCCAGTGGCAAGCTTTCATGTCTTCATAAAACTTTAGAAAGCTTTATCTCATGCTATACTAAATGCAAAGTCCAAAAACCAAGTTATAGACACAAACTTCCTTATTACTGTATTTAAAACCATTGACTTGTGCTCTTCTTTCTCTTCTGGTATCTTTAGTTGCACCCTTCACTTGCTGCAGCTTCCTCAAGCTGCAACACTCAAATGCAAAACACTTTGTCTGATGAATATCATCCCTTTTCATATCTACATGACAGGGGATGTTTTGAAGTCTTTTATGATCCAAAGAGAATAATAAAATCCACTTTACACAAAAGGGCTGAATGAAAGTATTTGTGCAGTTTTAGAAGGCCTTATTTTTGTATGGCACAGAACTTTAAACCTTGCTTTCCCACAATCATGGCAATTGCTCTTCAGAATGTACAGTATTGGAAAGGGGATTGCTGTGAGAGATGAGAACAATTGCACACCAAACTTATGGCTAAATACCCTGTGAATGTGGAGGTTTTTAAAAGCTGAAGTAAGCTATTCCTTTTGACTACATCAGATTTTTTCTTGAGTATGGAGAAAGATTTCACTTATTTGTTGCTTCTCCTTTTTGTTTTGTTTGCTTTTAACTTTTCCCCTGAAAAATTCTGAATGAGTTGCCTTCAAGAGTACTTTTTAAGTGAGTACCTAGTCCAGGAAGTTAGTGTAGAAGAATTTGACCTCATGTCTTCAGAGGAGGGTAGGGGATGGTTGTGGTGTGTTTGAGAATGAAAAAATACAACCCTCACACAAATCAGAGTGATATCTTTTATCCTGAATGGTTTTCTCCTGTTTTATCGTCTCACCAGTTTCATCCACCCATTTGAATGTCAGCTTATTATGAGAATGTTGATGGACTACTGTCTCTCACTCAATCCCCTTCGTGCAAAAATATATGAAAGGCAGGTTTTGGTGCCACTGAAGAGTCTTTAAACCTATAATGAATAGCTCATTTCATACAGTCTAGGAAAAAGAGGATGAAGAATTCTTTCATCCTGAAAATTCATGTGATGAAGAAGGGTGTACAAAACATTCTGCAAAATAGACTTGTTTCTTGTGGTCTTCTGCTCAGTTAAAATAAACATCTTTTAAGCCTAAAGCGATCTCCTAAATTTAGAACTCTCAGTTGTGTACATATCCTTGTGGATATCATGAAAACAAGAAGTTCATTGTTGCATGTTAAATTTATACTTGGTAAACCTGCCAAGAGTGTTTCCAGTTGACTTAGAAAAATGTCAAGCTATTGCCTTGGAAAACAGGATATTAAAATGCTTGTTGATAATTTTGTTTCCCCTGAAAAGAAAACATTGAGGAGAGAATCCTTCCCTGAACTGTCACATAATGATAGTGACCATGTGTTTCAATTCACAGCGTGTTCTAGTTAAAACACACATGAAATTGATGAATTACTGGTGTGCATATCTAACTGTGTCTTGCTTAAAGCAAGGTATGCAGGACAATAAAAATCTTTGAGCAAGATACATTATCAGATTGATTTACAGAACTCTAATCTTGAATGTACTCATCACTTTCCAGCAAATGATCAGTGTCACCAGGTGTACAGTTATCACAGCCAAACTGTATCTCTGACAGTTACTATTGGAGCTGTCATTCACAAGTTTCTCATTGTTTTCCACTAGGCCCAGTAGGTAGATCTCTGAGGTAAGAAATCAGGTAATATCACAGGTTATGGCTAAATATCACCTGATTATTTGGAATTGTATTGTTTACATACATCTATGTACATATATGTTTACACATGTGTGCTTATATAATGTATGCAAACATTACCTTGTATATTAGCTACTTGAAATCTTTGTTAATCCTACAAGCTGGCAAAGACAGCAACTATTTAGCAAGAAGTCAAAAATTTTACTCTGTATTATTTGGAGACTGGAGACATGTGCGGTGCCATGGGCAAATTACCACTATATGACTGACATCAAAAAGGTTCAATTGAATGAAGACTTTCTGTAAGACCTGTAAGTCTATAAGACTTTCTCTGCCATAACTGCAAAAGAACCTTTCTACATCATCAGTCCATTCCTATATCCCCTGCCTTCTTGTAGCCATAACTGGCATAGCAAGGCAATGTTTTTCTACATTGTTTTGTTTTCAGTCTTCCATAACAAAAACAGACAGAAAAGTCATGCATTGTATTAAACAGTTATTGCAAAATGAATCATTATCTGACATGCGTCAGAAAAAAAATGAGATTAATTATGGCATGTTCTAGCTACAGCATTTGGAATCTTGCCATTTGCCAAATTTGTTTTCCATTAACTTTCCTGAAAACAAGTCCACTAGTTCTGTTTAGATACTTGTTACTATCAGTTTTCTTATCAATCTTAGCTGTTATTTATCCATATAACATCATTAATATTTGTTCTTTAGTATCCACAAACTTTCTACCACAACATGAACATACTCTCAAGCAAAAACAGACACACAAAAAAGAAGGAAGAAAACACTGAAACAAACAAAAATAAGGAACTTCCTGTTACAAAGAGAAATATTTAACAAAACTCTACTCTCTACAATTCTCTAAGCCAAAACTTTAAGGGTCTGCATAAGACTGTCTTCAAGCAGGCTCTCTCAAACCGATAGGGGAATGGAAGGGCCTCAAATTCCAAAATTCAGGCTATGAGCCACAAAACATTTAAGAACTGCTTAATTTGAAGCAGACAGGCTTGGGTGTAAGCTTGGGCGCCTGTGTATGCCTGTTGACTTACTGACCTGCCTGCAGCTAGCAAAATGTTTTCCAAGCATGGAAGCCATTCTCATGGAGGTTGTGTCTTCAGTAGGAAACTAGGTGTGTTGTCACCTAAGGTAACAAACACCTAATAAATTACTAATGAAGACAGGAAATTTGTAGATTATATACATTAGCAATTCACTACAGCGGATTGGGCTGCAGCAAAGGTCCTGCTTGATCTCTAAATTCATGTTGAAATTCTGAACTGATTTATCTTCATGAGGACTTTACCTCATACTAGTAATCTTAGTTATCACATGCTAGTTAAGCTGAGTAATGAACACCTTGAGTTTTTTGGAGAAAACAAGATGTGTGAGAATCCATCTGTTTGCTTGAGATCTAAATTACAACTCATCTAAAAACAAAGAAGTCTAATGATTACATTGAGAATGTCTGCTGATCTTTATCATCTTAGTGTTACAAAAGAAGGAAGTTTCTTGAACTGTTAGGATGCAAAATACTGGTAAGGACCACAGGGAGGTAGAGAGTTGACTGTGTGTTAGGACAGATAGTGGTCCCTTGTCAAGGGCCTTCTTGGCAAAATTTGCTAATTAGACTGAATCATGTAGAAGGTTTTAAACAAAATAACTTTTTTCTTGGCAAGCAATCATCAGGTTTACATTCTTTTAAAAATCCAAGCCACGGTTCCAGTAATTTGCCTGGTTTTCCAAATGAAGCATACACATGTAATGTTCCTAGAATCCTGTTTGCTATGCTTTGGGTTTTTTTTAGTGAAGATAATTACCTGCTTTATTTCTTTAGAAAATGGTAATTTGAGAGGAGTTGCTTTTTATTGTTGTTTGCTTTGCTCGATTTTTACATCCATTTGCAGACCTATGCTGAATTAAAAGCTTAGTAGAGCCAAGATTCTTCAGTTTTGCTTTTAGGTAAAATAGATTAGGTTAGCAGTATGCCTTAAGGTCTCTCTTTTTTATATATATTTATTTACCCGGTAGAGAAACTGAGGTTCCTTGTCACTGCATGCATTTTTCTTGTAGTAATTACCCTGAGGTAAAGGCTTTCTTAATAATCAAAGCCAGACTGAGGTTTTTATAATTGTGGGGTTTGGAGAGGTGGTTGCATGCAGTTGGTAAGAACATGAAGCCTGATGCCTGCTTGGTAGTACTCTGAAATTACTACTGTTTAGTAAATACTAAAAAATTCACTTTTCCCTTCCAAGAGAATCTGCATGGAACCAAGCTAAGTCCTGTCTTGCTTTCAGATAAAATTTTTCTCAAATAATGTCTCTAGGTGCATTCTGAGTAAAAGTTTAAAGCAACACTGTACTTTATCCTATAGTACCACACCTTTACCACAGCTCCTGAACAGAGCAAGAAAAGGCAGTATAAACCTAGAAGAAACAATTGGACATAAAAACTCATATGCAATAATTATTAAATTAAGTTAATATAAGTTTAATTAACTTAGTTAAATTGCAAAGTTCATCCAGTAATTTCCAGTAAATACGTACATGTTTTTATTCATACTCTTCATTAATTGCATGAATATCTTTCTTTGACAACTTTGTTCTTCGGAATGTATCTATTGAAGAGGCTGGCAGCTGCTTGTATGTAAAAGAGAACCAAATTTGGGCAAATTTGTTAAGAATAGCATAAATTATTCAGTTTCAATGAAGTGACTACTGAAATTCACTAATGCAGAGACCAATTTAATTGACAAGAATAAATATAAAATAATAAATTGAAACGTAAATAAATAATGAACCCGAACTGAAGTACAGAAAACTATGAGACCATGGGCTCTGAGTAAAACTAGCATCCTGGTATCCTGATTCTAAAAGACAAAGGGAGAAATGAGGGAAAAGCTAGTGCAGGACGAGCACAGATTATATTTTCTCTAATATTTTCCTGGCCTCAATTGTTTTCACTTTACAAATTTCCTGAACCTCATGTAGTTAATCTATTTAATAACCTCTCCAAAGTATTTGCATCACATTTCTAAGTGTCTTTCCAGTTCTTTGCTTGAGCACATATTTATTTTTTTAATATAAAATATCATTTAGCAAAAAGTTCAAAATATATACAACACCACTGCATGAAAAATCACCTACTTGTATTTTAACTGCAGAAAAGCCTCTGTTTGTTAGCCCCTAGTTCCTGTCCTGTAAGAGGCAGTGAAGAGGTCTCTCTAGCTTCTACAAAACTATCTCCAGATAGCTATGATTCTGAAGAGCTTTTTCATATGCCTACCCAGTCATCTCTTTTTCAGTTGAATATAATTCTGGTTTATCATTATTCATTCTGAAGCTGGTTTATATCTTTGATCATCCTTGTTGTACTGTGAACTTTTTTGATTTCTGCTGTAGGCCTATACTCTGCTGAAATGAGATAAGAAAAAATCACAATATTCTAGGAGCAGATGAAGCATATATTTATAAAGTGGCATAAACATTTATTTGGCATTTGCTCTTTCTTCCTTTTGTAATAATTCTTAACAGTCCTTTTTGTCCACTGCTGAATGTCAAATCAGTGTTTTGACGGAGCTATTTATCATAGTGCCAGTTCACTTATGACAAAGAAAGTTGCAGACTGCCAGGTCACGTGTAAAGTTAGGAATGTCTTTCCTCATGTGCATTTGTTGTATGTATCTAGAATGAATATCAGTTGCCTCTTCATTACACAGTCACATCGATTCCTAAGGTCCTTTATCTGTCTTCAAATGCTCTAGTAAATAATATTATCTGAAAACTGTTTCACCCAGTAAGAATACAATTTTTTAAATAACTTAGAAGACAGTTATAAGCCAAGATGCAGTGCAACTGCAGTGGAACTACAGTGGTAACATCTCTCTTGTAATGAAAACATATAAATTCTATTTTGGTTGTCTTTTAACCAGTGTTTTATCAGTGGGACCTTCCCTCTTATTCCGTGATTATTTAGTCCCCTTAAAAGCCCTTGGACAAATACAGGTAAACAATCAGTCAGATTACCTTTAGCTCCATGTCTGGTGAGTCCTTTGAAGATCTTCAAGAAGTTTGCAATGCAGGATTTCCCTTTAGTAAAGCTATACTGAGTTGTCCCACAGGAATTGTAGTTATGCAGGCTTCTACCCTCAATTAATTCAATCTACATTAAGATTCCCACAGATAATTAAATGTTTAAATATTTTGCTTACTCGAGCCACCTTTTAAACAGCATGAAGCTACGCAAATAGGTGAAGTGCCATGTATGCTACACCTTTTTCAGGAATGCCTTGTGCTCTAATATGAGCAGGGGCTCTGATTCTTTCATCACTACACTAAATGTAGAGGTATAAGTGCACCACCAAACCTCTAAGCTATCATAAATTTGTTACACTGTAGTGATACTGCATTACAATGAGTCGTCTCTAATACCTAAGCTTCTGTTAGAACCTAGAAGCAGCTCTCACACAAACAGATGTTTAGTCTGGAGAGCTGGAGGTAAAATATGGTGTCTGGCAAGAGAATTTTCAGCATCCTTTGGACTCATTCTGAATTCCTGTTGTATAAAAACCAACAGCTGAGAAAACTTTTATTAGAAGTGACAGCCTTTGGGTTAAAGCAAGAGAGGCTATTTTATCTGAGACTATATATATATATATATATATGACAAAATAAAATTAAAGAAACAAGACAAAGCACAAACAAATTTAAAAGTAATATTAATAAAACACACTAGACAACTGTCAACCATTCCCAGCCTAACCTTCTTGGCAATTTTGCAGAGACAAAGAGATGTTTGGACCACTCCTCATACAGCTCAAGGCTCCAGGACACAATATAGCTCTAAACAATTTAAAAGCTTTTCTTTAATATTCATAGAAGCAAGGACTTTCAAAGCTAGTAATAGCCTTTCTTTATGAGTAATCGTTATAAATATGCTTTGATTCGGATAAAGCCTTCAAAGTAGTTACAGACTATCAATTAATACATATACGAATAAAAGCACTAACAGTTTTGTAATGCAGCAGAAGTGAGAGGCAAGAAATTATGTATTTGGACATACCAAAAGAGATGTAGTCAGGACGGAGTAGGAGATAAGAATAGGAGACTTCAGAAAAGACTGGATCTTCCAAGACATAGGCACAGAAATAGAAATCTTGTCCCGTCTGTACAATTCTTGCCATTTCAAAAGATCCTAGAGAGTTTCACAACATTTGAGAGTCAGAGGTTGCCTCCAAAATACTCTTATTTCAGACCAAAAGTGGCCTCATGAAGGAAGTCCCCCAGTTTCCTCCAATCACTGCATGCTGGTTTGCATTGCAAGGTAGTCTCAGTGTGCATGAAACTCTTTAGGGTGAGACTGATATACAGTGCAGAACTTCACTTCTGCTTAATAACACTTCAGCTGGTAACAGACATTCACTTAATGCAAGCCAGGAGCTAACCTGAAGTAATCTCTCTGTACTGCAAACTTGTACCATGGATGTCCTCAACAACTGGCTACCAGCTAAGGTAGATGTAGCCAGAAGATACATCAATAGCTCACACAGAGGAACAGTGCATGTATGCTATAGCATCCAAGTACTAAGTTTTGCTCAGTCTTCAGAGTAACATATTGCAAAATTTATATGATTTATTATTATTATTATTATTCTATATGGAGACTAGAATTAAGTTTAGCTTATGTTAATACTTAAAATTTATGCATGGAATTTATGCTGGTTAAACCTGCACTCAAAACAGATTCATCCTGAGTAGGAACAGTTGCTGGGTACGTGCAGTGGATGTGTCTTCCACATTTTAATAATCAAGAATGATACTTGGCCTGAAGCTGTTTTCCCTCCGTTCAACTTTTTGAGTTAGATGCCAGGTGGTAATAAATACCACCTACTTTGGCCTGTAAGAGATGGAAGTCTCAAACTGAGTCACATGAACATCATTTAAAGTCAAGTCTTCAGCTCTTTGTCTCTCATATCAGACTGAGAAAACATACTGTCTTAACACCAGTGTTGAATTTTAAGGCATCCAGCACTCACACATACACAAAACCCTACTTGTGCTTTTCAAGTCTTTGCAGGTGTGTAAATATGCCAGCAGAGTACATCTATCAGCCAGTGAATATTATCTTGCCTCTTTGCATGAGAGAGATCCAAAATTGGACCCAAGTAGCTCATAAACCAAAGTCAAGGCCAAATGAACATATTAAAAAAGGTTTATAATTTAGTCACAGCCAAAAAAGTCATAATTTATCTTAATCCCAGACATTTTAACAGGTCTTTGCTAAGCATTGTTCCATTTGTTCATGAACAGATATTTAGCATAGACTACTTGGTGAAAACATATTTACTCTACTTGACAAAAAAAAAAAAGGCAATATTGGCAAGCCTGTTTAAATGAAGAATCCTCTAGACTATGGAACTCCTGAGGCAGCTACAACGTAGATAACATCTAGCTTTTGGATTAAGGGCAACAAGGAAATTGTTTCAACAAAGCAACAGTGAAACATATGGAGTTATTACAGACATCTACGTAATAACTGGGGACATGATAATTACAGTGTCAATCAAGGTGGAACATGATCAGAAACAGATGAAAGAGAAGGCAAAGATCCAAGCAGAAAACATTAATTTAATTCAAGAGAAGGCTAAAAGATGGTAAAGACAAAAGGAATTTAGACAGATGACAGCAAAGATGAACACTTCAGCAGAAGCGAAAATGAAAATTTTATAGTACAGGAAGCTGTACAAAAGATTCTGCAGATAATTAGAGTAACCACAAAGGGTACCCAAGGGAAGACAGCTTTGCTGAGACAACGGGATAACTTGGCAGTGGTCAGAGAAATGTGTTGGAGCTCCACAGCAAATAGTGTTCTGTTATGTGAGTAGTCTTTTCTGTCCAACAAACAGAGATAAATTCATAGGTTTAACTCCTCTATTGTCTGACTTTCCAAACATTGCATTGCTTTTCAGGCACTGTATACTTTTCTAGACTAATTTTCTAAGCCAAACCACTATTTCAGCATGCAAAGATAGCTTAGAAATTTCTACAGTACAAGTAAACTGAACTCCGACTGAAATAGAATTAAATTTAATACAAACTAAGATGGAAAACCGGGCTGTCATACTTGCCAGTAGGAACTATAGCACACAAAGCTTCAACAGTAAAAAATGGAACAGATGTGACAAAGAGGTGTTTTATTGTTGCACTACCATGAGGGGCATCTAATGGAATACTGCACAGGATGTTAAAAGCATAATAATAATACCATAAAAACTGGTCAGATGAGAAAAGCCAATGCTTCTTGAGATAGATACACAATATAAACATGTTTGAAGAAGACTGTCTCACTGTCAGGTATTTTTTGCTTTTCTGAAAATCTGTTCACAAGTAGGACATGAAGAATGACTTTTTCTATGTAATACACACTGCTGTGATTTGCAAGGCCTCAGTAAATTTGCATGACAGTGGAATATTCAAAAATACAAAGAGGGTACTATGCCAAAAGAAGCAGCCAAATGGTTTATACCACACAATACAAAGACCTGCATGACAGTCTTAGGCAGGTATTCACAACCAGACTGAGCTGGTGAAAAAGACTGAGCTCAGATGAGTTAAGTGTTAGCAATCTCTAACCTACACAGGTATAATCAGCAGATTATCACAAGTATGCCTCAAGCCTAATGATGAGGACATTATTTGTCTGAGATATTTTTAATGGGAAATGGCAGAGGGAGTGTATTGTGATACTATCTTTTCAAATTAGTCACAAATAATTATCAGAGAACTTCCATTAGTGAGAAGTCTCATATGTGAGGCTCTGAGTCTGTGAGAGTGGGATATCAATACAAGCCACTGTCAACAGAGCTTAGCAGAGCTCAGACTGGAATGCTGCATTCTTGTTCTCACTGCATGTCTGGTGGTGCAACAGTCAGGAAAAGAAATCAGAAAGTATGGAAAACTATGTATCACATCCTAATGTGATGATGAATCCAATGAAGATGAACTACAAAATCCCAAGAACAGCCTAAGGAGCAAGTCATGACAGCTGGAATGACAGCAGGTATAAATCAAAAGCAATCCACAGCAATACTCATCCAAGGCTAATATGTAAAATGACACTACAATGAAGAGCTGTTCCTATGCATGACTGCCACTTAGGATCAGAAAACTGACAAATTTGTTGTGCCCTTCCTTCACAACTGCTTCTGACAGTGAAAGAACAGTGGTGTAAATAACATAAGCATTCTTATATGATCTCTTTGCTGTGTATGGCACTGCTTGTATTCCAGTTTGAAATGATTTGAGGTTTATTTTGTGGAAACACAAATTTGACATAACTGATTTGTGACTGATCTCATAATATGGAGAAAGAGTATAGCTGTACTTAATTCCTTTAACCTTTTTCTTTTTTTAAGAAAAGGGAAGAAAAGAGGTGTAAGCACTGTTTTGCATCTCACGAAAGTAAAGCTGCTTCCTTGGTCTTAATGAGATCTTGAAATTTTGCATGCCAAGAGAACACCTTTTTATCTAACATTGAAAGAATATTTGTGGTTTATGTGCCTAATGCAATAGTTTATTTTACCTGAGCCCACCTGTCTGGAATAGGTTTAATTTTTCCATCTCAGATAAAATTGTAACACCAGCTAGAATTTTCATTAAAATATATTCTATACAGAAACAACACGGATCTTAAATGAGCTGTGATAGTCTTCCTAACATAAAAGTTCATATGATTTTATGTCAGTGAGCTAAGAGATAAAGTGGAATGCTAATATTTATGCTGTGTTTTCCTTTTTTTATGCTGTCACAGCTGTCTTAGACTAAACAAGACTGATCTATTTTAAAGAGACTGTATAGTTACTTTAAAGAATTAACATAGCTTCTAGAATATTTGCTTTTAAGAGACTAATGGGAGATACCAATATTAAATAAACATACTAAAAGACAAATATACACATTGTCTAAATAAAAAACAAGTTAGAAGAATAGTTTGTCTATATATTCATTTAAACATGCATACATAGCTGGGGTTAACCATTTCAAATAATAAATATCCCCATCATTTTATTGTCCTACATATTGTTTTATTTAATTTCCATTTCCACATATTATTCATAAGGAATAAGGGCATATTTTTTGTATGTCTATATTTCTCCTTCAGTGACACAAATTTAATAAATCACAACATGAGAGACAAATACATTTTTAATCACTGAAGTGAACTGAAGGTCTATACTTTCAAGAAAAACTGTCAAACTCCACATTAGCTTTAGTGAGGTTTTAAAAAATATATTCAGGAAAACTAATGAAGTGTGTTGATTTGCTATGTATTTAGTTACTCCCAATTCTATAACCTGTATTAAAAAAAGTATACACAGGGATCAACATGTCTCTTCCTCAGTGGTGCTTGTGTCACCCTTTTTGGGAGGTTCATGACCATTCCAATATCTAGTAAATTACTTTTGATGTATCAAGAGTACAGGAAATTCAATCTTATGTAACAATGAATAACTGCAAATTCCAAGAAAAATTACTTCTATCAATTAGCCTGGGCAATTTTATTACTGTTCATAGCTTTTAAATCTCTTTTTCACATCTTTTCTGTCCTTATGTCATGTATCAAAAACCTTTCCCTGCAAGCTCATCTCCATGTTTTAACTTCATAGTGGTTTATGTCTCATTGCGTTTTCTGTAGATGTTTAGATCATGCTCCTGTATTTTCTTCATCACCATCATCACTATTATGCATAACACTAAATTACAGATCAGCATACACTGATGAAAATAGTGTTCACATACTGGAGTTGCAAATAATGGCACTGTGTGTATATATATATGTATTCAAAGCACTTCTATTTACAAGTAAACATTATATGAATAGGTTCTGTTATACTGTATAGAAGCTGCTTACCTAATTAAGCACATCAAAATAGTTGCAAGATCTGATCTTAAGAAGATTTCTGTAGGAAAGGAATAGCTTTGTATACTAATTGTTTTTAAAGAAGATCCCTTGGTTTTGCCCCTGAGGCAAAAAAGGCTGTGACCTACCACAGTTTTCCAGTTTATAAATGAAAATTATTTCAAAGTTTTTTGAGTTTTGGAGATATTCTCTATATTCCTATATTCCCCTGATATTCTCATAGTATTTTTGGCATATGAGTTTTAGACGAATTTAGCATAAGAACAAAAGTTTTGCTTCAGAATTTATTGTATCGCATGAATTTTAAAGGCTGTAATCTCGTGAAAAATTTTCATCCATAAGGACTTAAGCCTAAAGAAACATAAATCTGGAATCTCTTTACTGAAGTCAATGGATATGTTCCAGATTTAAATGGCTGAAAATAAGAGTACAGTTCAGCTTCAAATTTTATTCACAACCAGAAATTTTTTAAGAATAGGATATTTTGCAAATTATTTTTATAAAGTTTTCCTCTGAAAGGAAATATTTATTGCCATTACGCTGTCAGCTGGAAAAAATATGGTTATTTATTCCAACCCTTGAAAAATGAGGCTGATAGTTTTGCCACATAGGATGAACACAAGACTGAGTCATGGTTACAGTATGCTGGGTGTGGCTACAAAAGAAAGAAATATTCCTTACCTTGACAATATTTGTTTTTCTAGGGGGGAGGTGAGGATGGGGCAAATATGGGTGATTTTATCAGTGAATGGGTGTGTTCACAGCAAATTAGCTGTGTATGCCAGCTGAGTAGGGTTCTCTATGAACTTTTGGTACCACAACACAGTAGCAAAAACAAATAGTCTAACAAGGATTCACAGAAAATCTTGATGCTATAGGAAAACTCTTACACCAAGTTTGAAAGTGCCTAAAGCACCTGAAGGAGAAATACAGTTTTCACAACAAGCAACATTTTTCCAGGTTCCTGACGACCAGGCTGCTGGGTGCAAGGACAGGGAGATCACACACAGTTACCATATTTGTCCATCTATAACTTCCAAGTTATCCACTGAAATCCAGGGCAGTTCAGCAGCTATGTGGATTAAACATGATATCAATAATGTTTAATTAATCATAGGTGAAAGGTTAGAGCAGAGCATTTTTGCTGTTGCCTCTGGTCTGTGACAGCCTGGTGCTTTTCCTTCCTAAACTTGGCTGGCTCACGTTTCCATCTCCTCTGCCCCTTCCACTCCAGCCTCCATCCTCCCCAATTCCCATGGCTTGCTCTCCCTGTGACACAGACACACTGCTGTCAGTATCACCCCCTCCTTTCCCCTTGCAGAACTTACCTGAGTGTGTGGGTGGTCTGAGCACTTCTTTCCACAGAACAGAACTCTAAAAAGGCCTGGATTACTAAAAGCAAATATTTACACAAGAAAGTAAGAAGCTTTGCTTATGCAGGTGAAGAATAGCTATCCTTCCCTCCTTCAGGCTCCATTTCTGCATGTCAGCCCCAGCCTCAGGATCTCCCCTGGCATCCATCAGGGGAGATGGATGTGTGCATGGCCTGTGGGATCTGAAGACACTGAAACATGCTGTGCACACAGGCAGGGGTGAGGCACTCCCGAAGAGGGGAATCGTGGTGAGCTGAAGAACCATCCTCAAATTCAGCCCCAGTGTCACAGGGGCTGAGAATGGGTGAAGGCCTCTGGCCAAACAACATACAGACACAGACCTTCACTGGCAAAGCAGCATTGGACAGGGATGCATAGTCTCCAAAAGCATATGGAAGCAACAAGACAGTTACAAAAAGCGTCTCTTACCTTGAAAACTTTCCTTTTTTTTTTTTTTCTTTAAGTAATATTAGCGTTAATCCCATTCCTTATTCTGTCCACACCATCCAGTGGCTAGGCTGTTGCTGGGGGAACCATTTCACACAGTCTCAGAGAAGTTCTAGCAGCCGATGGTGACTGTTTAGGCTTCTGGAGTTTTTTTGTCTAAATATCATTACTGATCTGTCTAACCTACTCTAAACTGAAAAATTACTGATACTAAAATTACTGAGAAACCAAAAAGTGTCTGATGTATCTTGTGCACAAATCTGAACAGTACATTCTGCATCAATCTGCCTTTTAAATATCTGTTTGAAATAGGGAGCTACTCTTCAGACCTTTAAATGTTGTTGCAGGCCTGAAGAGAGCTTTTTCTCCGCGTCAGGGCTTAGTAGATGGCATGTTTGCCAAAATGATACACAAAGAATAGGGCAGGTGTTGGACTTATAGCTTGTTCTTCCAGATCTCAGGGAAGAACAGGAAGCTCTTAAAAGTTTGTCTTTCTAACATTTCCCTTATTAGTGCACTTGTTCTATATTTGTTTTGTATTCACCTCTGCCAGTGAACACCTTTCAGCAAGATTTCTAGCAATAAATTACCCTTTGAATCAGGATACTTGGGACGGATTTTAAAGTGGAAGCTTTGCCTTTTATTGAGTTAACAAAAGATAATTTTCAGCCTACATAATGAACATGTTCCAGAGAAATATCTGAATTCCAGAACTCAGTCCTGATGCTTTTCAGCTGAAATTCTGTATTTTAGTTCCCCTATGAAGCTTCTCACTTCCTATGAGAGGAAGCATAATGATACATGTGAGGGGAAACTCAGGCTAATATGACTTCACATTTCTTATTTTCTTTAAGCTCTTGCATCCAAAAAAGCACTGCCAGGTCACATGAAATCCCTCAGAGTTCTTCCCCAAGGACTGGCCACACATTGCAACAGAACTGCAAATATTCAATACTCTTCTTACTTTTTGTTATTGCTGCTAAGTCTTTTTAAGGACAGTCACACATACACAAAGACAGAGAAAATATTGTTTCTGAGTCAACTTGGATACACTGAAAATTTTCTTCTGGAGACCAAAAACTGATTTCCAGAAACCCAGTTCACACACTACTTCAATGGCACATTCAAGAATAAAAGACAGCAAGCACCAAAATATGTGCTCTCTGTTCAATGAAGGGAACAGAAATTAGTCTGGACAAGTTGATCCTTCTGCTTAAGACTATGTTTACCTCAATTTCCACTGGATTTCCTTCCTAACCCGAATATCCTTTCTTATCCCATTTTAGGAGAACAGTTCTCATTTCATCACTAAAGTGCTATTCAACTCCGTCTTACAAAAAAAAAATATTATAAAGGCCTCAGTCATATGTTAATTTAAAAGAACTGGTACCTAAAAACTTTTACTTTTGTTTCTTCCAGAAAATTATTTTATTTTCTTTTATCTGTCTATATTGTTCTCAATAGACCTTACCTTTTTTTATGCCAGGTGTTTGCTCCTATGCCTAGGTTCCCTACAAAAGTGAAGATATTTTAGATAAAGTCTTCAGATGCTGGATTTATTTTTCCTCAGTAAAAGTGCTGTCAACAGAACAAAGGCTTTACCTGCAAGGAAAACATATGACAGCATATGACAGCAAATGCCGTATTAGTCTAATACATTAAAAAACAGGTGATTTTAAGTTCATAACCCCTAACGCTGTTCTGCAATGAAACTTGGGCAAGGCTCTAAATCTTTCATTACTGACAGCTAAAAGTAAATAATCTATTGTAAAGGATGTAATTTTCAAAACTCCCTACTTTCTCTTTGCAATGTCATAACAAAGCTTTGTTGTGGCAGCTTTTATAGCTGACACCACACAAAATCCCTGTTAGCAAAAATAATCTGCAGTTTTAAAAAATATGTTTGTTATCTATAAACTCCAATGAAACCCTGGGTGCCAGTGAACCCATGGTCTGGTAACTCACAAATTAATGAGCTTTAAGACTAGAAGGTACTATTAAGATCATTTATTATGACCAGATACACAGGGTAGATTGAGAACAGATCAGCAAGTAAATGCTGCATTAAGTCAGTAATTTGCCCTTGAATTGAATTATATCACAGTACAGAAGAACTGAATTTCTATCACCTAAATTTTAATAAATTAATGGGAGCATGTGCTGGGAATACATGATGGAAAGAGAGCTTGGGAGACAGTCTTTACACCTGGACACATGGTAATAAATACAGCAGACTCATTTGGCAAACCAAATTTAAAGAGAAAAACACTGATGCTTCTAGAGCCCCTATAAGGCTACGCTTTCAGCTTCTGGACTATCCATCCTCAGCTGGAGATGTAAATCTCTTAGTTTCAGCTGCAGGTGTACACTGGTCATCCTGGCAGGATGGCTGTGACTGCTTGAAGAACATTTTATTAATAGTGATATTCCTTTTACATACAATCCAAGATTTTTTCAGGGTCAGTTTATATGTATTTGTTCTTGTGCCAGTGTTGTTCTTTAACTTAAACAGATCTGTTCCTTCATGGTGTTTATCCCTGAGGAGAGCAATCTTAGCCCCTCTCAGCCTTCCTTTTACAAAGTTAAATAAATCACACCCTTCTACTATCTCTCATTACTTAGGTTCTCCATTCCTGCTGTTACCCTAGTAGTGTTCTCTGCAAATTAACTATTTTCAGTTAATTTTTTTGCATATCTGTGACTGGACTTTTAACTATTCCAGATGACTGCAGCACCTCTGTCCTGCTCATCGACTCCCCTGGAATGTTTCAGTCTCATTTGCCTTTTTTCGTGGCTCCACCCCTTGAGCAATTTACACCCATGCTATGACCATCAAAAATGCTTTATGTTTCTCTTCCTTAACTACTTGCAACAAAGAAGATGCAATCTTGCAGCAAATATCTTTGTTATCAGCCCACAAATCATGTTCTTATCTATGATGAAATGCCATATAGATGACATTCTGAAACAAATCTCTTCTGGGCAGATCAAACAGTAGCAAGAGACATGCATGCATGGCTAAGAACAGTTAAAGATGAAGGCATGGAATGAAATTGCTAAATCTTCTCATTTAACCACAAGAGGATTAAGCTTAATGCTTGTTCATACAATAATAAGCATTTAGAGAGAGAGAAAAGTCAAACTTGGCAGTATCCAAGTACAGAGAAATATGAACAAATATTGTAAATCAATACACAGTCATTAGATTCTTTTTTTCTGGTAAAAGTTTGGTAAGGGTTTAAGTTTGGTAAGGGTTTTGTTACACAGAAATACTGAATACAGTGAACTTGTTAAAAATTCTGCATGCTTTCATACCTCAGAAATAAGGAAAGAGTAAAAATAAACACAAATTTTGCTTCCCAAAATTTGAACATATAAATAGCAAGCACCAGCATGTGTAGAAAAGTCTGAGATTAAAGTTGCTGAGATTAAAGATTCATAACTTGCTGATTATTTGCCTCTCTCACCTCTTAAATGAACCTTCTTTGGTAGTGGAAGGTTTTCTCAATCTGTCCTTGCCAGCAATAGTAAGTAATAGTAATTAAAACACAGCAGTGAAACGGGAATCCAGGTGCCTGTTTCTATAGTGAATGTCCCAGTGACCAAATAGAGTCACTCTTCTTCCAGTTTTTAGTCTCACTGAAACAGAAACTTCTGAAGTTTCCATAAGACAGACTGTTACAGGAATAGTTAAGAGAGCCATTACACACCCAGGAAGTTAGAATGCTCTTTCAGGAGGTAAAGGACATGATTTCAAATCTCAAAATTCTCCCATGCAGAATGCCAGCCCTGCATATTCTATGTCTGATTATCCCAGCCTCCTGGCAAAAGAAAAGGTGATCTTTCATTGGGTCTGTGAATACACTCTCTTGGGTTTTTTTTTTTCTGACAAAACCTAGAAGGCATTCCTTTTAAACAAAGGGTTTTTCTAAGTTGAGAATGAAGGCAAGGATCAAGTTTATTTCAGTACAGCAAACAACAAAACATATTCATTTAATAGAAAATATTTTTTCTTTTAATTATCTGGTTAAGCAGGCAAAACAGAGAACTTATTTTTTGCTTCCTTTTCCAAATCTTAGTCATTGCAATGTCTTGCAGCTGCATATTTTGACACTTTGACAGATACTTCCAGATCTGCCCAATGGCTGAGGAATGACTCTCTCACTTGGAAGAACTGTCTGAGGCATGGGAACACATAATGCTTTTTAAAGAGGAACTGAACTAAGCTTTACCTTACTTTTTAGATCATTATGTGTATAAAAGAGAAAGAATGGTTCTGCTATGGCTTGTTTCTTATATCAAAATGCTCATTGCTAGCACTTTTGATCTGATTCTTTATGGCATTTTATTATTCTATTACTTATTATGCAGTTGTGCCCCAGGCACTGACTTCAGCTCATTCTAAAACTTCAGATGATCAGCTAGAATTTGCGCAACAACACCAATTTCAAAACAAGGCTCTGTTTGCTTGTGCATTCATGCAAATTTAAGGGCAAAATATATACCCCATAAGGATGACTGCTTTTGACAGTTCATATGAGAAGTTTATACTTTAGTCTCAAGATCAAATCCTAGATTTTCTTCACATCACTGAAGAAACAGTCTACATTTACGATACCACACCTTCTGTGTTCAATACGGCTTTTTGTGCAAAATGGTAATTTTGTTCAGAATTGTCACATCAACACATCTGGCTTCTTTAAAATACAACCTTTCAGTCCATTTGGTTGTGTTCTGGGCCTTCAATCCAAAAGATATCTTCTGGCACCAGACATCCCCGAAGAAACACACTCCTAACTTCCTCAAGGAGGGTCACTACTTTCTTTTTGAAATGTTCATTATGAACTTTTAGTCAAGCAGCAAGACCTTTGTTTTCAATTTTAGACAGTTTAGTTCCTGTTATTTTCTGTACAGTTCTGTAAGGTCTTGAAGGTTATCTGTCTTTTGTTCTAACTGAGAGAATGTGCTTTGGTAAGCAAGTAGATTTGGCTAGAGGTGTAAAGCTGAAGTTAGTTCATCCTGTTTTAAGAACATGGGATATATATATGATTTTCAAATTCATATATATTGCGTATTAGTTCTGAACTCTCAACAGAGTAATGCTAACAGAGTCAAAGTAGTGACTAAATTTGCATTACATGAAAGTTTAAATTCTGTAAAGAATATTTCACAAGATTAATTTTTTGAGACCATACCATTCATAGGATTTTATAAGGATAGTGCCAGCATGAAGAATTGCTTTCAATTACACTGTTCAGAAGGGAATTCGTAGCTGGTTTTCAATGTTAATTTGGTTTATTCAGTAACTCTGTTTACGGAAACATTTTTATAATTGTGGTTGTTATTTTCTTTTTCACTGTTAAGGGCCTGGAAAATAGCTCTACATACATTTTAAGAACTTTTAATTTTTCATGCTAAAAGTTATCATTTTTCTGCATGTGAAGTTTTACTGTCATGTTCCAAAAACTCAGCAGAAGCTTCTAGGGTCTCTCATTCACAATGCTTGCTTTTCCATAGACACCATTTGGGAGCATTTTGTTCTTCACCTGTAAGAAAATGTACCACCTGGTAAATTGCTCTTTTAGGACATGTCCTCCCTACCATATTTTTTAGTTTGTTTGATCCATGAGGCAGTGCCATCCTACAGACACTTGTGGACAAGATAGGTGATCAGTTGTATTCTGCCAGCATCATCTCTGTACAGAAGTGCTCTTCTCGTGGCACTACAGAGCCAGGCAAATGTCCTTTTTAAGACTTCAGGGAACCTGTCAGTGAAGGCAGGAGCAGCAACAAACCATATAATGTCTCTGCTACTCCCTAGAAGAAAGCATAACTGTGGTCAGCATCCATACACATTACCTAGTGAAGTTCGTGGCTCCAGGGTGTTTGCAATGATATTTTTGCTGCCTCTGAAAAGACTTGCTACAGTGTGTTGAGCCATGCTGCTGGAATGAACTGATGAAATCATGAGAAGCAACAGTTAAACGTTATACTAAGAGTGCTAGCAGACACAGTGCTTGACTCCTTTTCACCTGAAATAACCTTCTGGGTAATACTTTTTACTGTGATTGTTTTAAATTTTTTTATCATGCCTAATGTTCCCACCCTTTTCAGATCACAGTCAAAACATCTGCATGGCCATCAAAAAGCCACTCAATAGTTTTGGGTTAAAAAAAACTAAAAGTGGAGATGCTCTCTACCAAGTAATATTTCCTTTGATCTTCCAGTAGGGAATGCATTTAGCCCAGTGCTGTGAAAAAAATGTAACAATATTCTTTCCATAATTGAAAGTAGATCACAATTACAGAATTAATTGAAAATCTCTGGGAAATGGCTGGAAGCGTTTGAGACTTTGAAGAAGTTATCTCAGGTGATCCTAGGCTGATTACAGATGTTCTTCTTCCACATCATTAACATTCTCAAAGTGAAGGGCTGTACCTCTACGTCAGAGTTTAGCTTAGGTAATTCACACTCACTGATTATTGGGATTCACGTTGCAAAACTTCCAGATTAGCTGTTCCACTTAGCAATGTTCCAGAAGTAGAGGACTTCTTTCTGTTTCTCCTTCTGAAGTAAAGGTCAGAGAAATACTGTGAACAGCCTGTACTGCTGTTCCTAGAATCATAAACCAGTTTGTGGCTTTGGGAATTGTGAAGCTGCCAGATCAAGCAGCAATATTACATTATCAGAGGTAGTTCCCTTTCTTTCTTGAGACTAGGGAAATTAGTAAATCCCAGTCCTCCTTTTCATCGTTCAAAAAATATACTTATGCATGCAATCAGTCAGTTTTTCTAGAGAATCATTTAAAGTGACTGCTCTTTCTGCTCCTCTGGGCAGTCCCTTCCCTTTACCACCATAAATAGACAGAGTTTCAAATGGAAAATCTTACAACTACAATAAGGGGCAGACTTCAAGTGTTATTGCTGTTTCACAGACTCACAGAATGAGTAAGGTTGGAAGGGACCATTGAAGGTCATCTAGTCCAACCTCCCTGCTCAAGCAGGATCCTCTAAAGCACATTACTCATAATTGTGTCCAAACAGTTTTTGAATGTCTCTAGGGAGACTCCACAACCTCACTGGGCAATTTGTTCCAGTGTTCAACAAGCCACACAGCAAAGTTCTTCCTCATGTTCCCGAGGAAAGTTCTAGTTTCTGCCTGTGGCCTCCTGTCCTATTTCTTGGCACCACTGAGCAGAGCCCAGTTCTTGACACCATCTGTTCAGACACTTACATATATTGAAAAGATCCCCTCTCCATCTCTGCCTCTCCAGGCCAAACAGTTTGCTACAGTGAACCATGGGTATCATCACAAAGTGTGTACTCACAAAGTCAACAGACACATGCAATAAAATGCAAGAGAAGTAGAACTTCTTGAAGTCAATTCAGAATGAAACAGTAAAACCACAATGGTACCAAATAGACAACATATTTTTCAATTAGCTTGAGCATGCTACTGGAAATTTTTCAGAAGCCAATACAAATTATGTGGCTTTGGTTTACCAATATTTTCTGTGGAAAAAATGCTATTCATGAAAAATTTGGACCAACTTTAGTGAAAACTACTTGCAAAGTGCAAGATAGATTTATAAAACCTCAGAGATTTGATTTTCAAAATATTCTTTTACTGATTGCAAAATCTATTTTTTATTCAGTGGTGATACAAAGGAGTTAAAATTTAGGAACAAACTGAGGAGCTAAAATTCTGCTAAAGACACATAAGTGAATAGTCACATGATTGCAGTTGTGCAGCAAAGAATCTACATGGCAACTATGAGTATATAGTCACCACAGCTAAATTAAATGCTAGTAATGAATACATTAAGTAAACTGCAATGAAAAACAGACTCTCATGTGCCAGAGGCAACATTTTTTTTAAAATCTTCCATCTTCCAAATACAATTATAACATCTTCCTGGAGTCACCCTGAAGTAATAATTCATTTCATACTCATTGGCTGTAAACATCCTGGTATGACACAAAAATATTTAAATTCTTTTTTATTTATTACCTTATATTGTTTCATGGCTAGGATGCCTTTAGAATGAGTTGCTCTGAGGTGAGAGAGCACCAGGCTTAATCTAAAATTATTTCACAATGGATTAAGAGCAAGTCATTTACGTGATCTCAAGCACTTCATGCTATCATGAACTCTTTAACTCCTTGTCTCCACCTATGTATATGTATGACACATGCACAAATGCACCTATATGCTCTGTCACCTGTCACCTCAGCATAATTCTTGGATCTCGGGATAGTAAAGACTATCAACAGGATATGACAGTTTTTATGTCTCAGAGAAACTACTTTTAGGAAATCCCCCCTTGATTCATAGGACAGAATTGGGTTTCATGGTCATGTGCATTGTTACATTTTCACTGTTGCTCCAGAAAATCTGGGTTTCTTGAATGCCCTATACAAATCTACCAGTGGGTATCTAATATTCCTTAAAGCATCTAAAATTATGTGGATGCTAATGTTCCCACTATTGTCTCTAAACTGAAGTAAAAGGTGTCTTACAGAAAACTGTGCTGTTCAAAGATTTGGTTTGGCACTTTAGCATTGAGCCATAACTATTTTGAGGCTTTCTGTGAAGAATTCTTAGGGAACAGAAGACAGCCATAATAGCCACTGCTCAAAAGACAGAATATTTTCTTTCTTTGTTAGTAAATGTAGACTGTGTGTGACGTACTTTCTCTTGGGAGAGATCTAAAGCAAAAAAAATTATTGCATGGTATAAGTCTGCATTTTTATTGACTATTGTTTATTTGACAGTGACTGTACTAAAGACAATCTATAAACATGAAAACTGAGTTGTTAAAATTTGAAAATGAATTTGACATTTTCTGACATGTTTGTATAGTCTAGTTTCTTAAACATTTGGACATAATTTGTGAATCTATTTTTCTTTGTATGTTTGGAAGAAACAGATGTTTAGTTGCAACTTCCCTATCACAGGATACTCCATTTGTATTTCACATTTATGGTATACTAAATTGTAGTTACCACATACTGTGTGTTTATTTACTTTTCTCATTTTCAGTCTCTCTCTCTTTAGTTCTGGTTTTCTTCTTTTACTTTAATTCTGACTACATATGCCTTTCATAATCAGAGCACTGAAAATCCAGTTTGACCAAAAAATGCAGTCGGATGCCAGAAAAACAGAGAACAGCTGTCCCAGAGTAGGCTGTTACTCAGTTGCATTTATTTACCTAATTTTTTGAAAAAAATATCCCTTTTTAAATACTAGTCACTACTAGTTAATGTTGTGATAAATGACATCTCCTGCTGATACATCTTCTAGGTTAAATGACCAGAAACAATACCAGGTAAAAATTCTATAGACTCACAGCTCTTTCTGCTTTACTTCTGAATCTGTTATTTCATTCTTCGTTGTTCTTGAAGACCATTTTTGCAATATCTAGATACAATAATTAATCCACAGTTGTGAAGACTTTTCTATTCCAATTTTCTATTTCTATTTGGATTTAATAATTGCAGAAATTTTTTTTAAGCCCACAGGGTGTGACAGCAGTTTTTGCAAGAAATTATATTGTCTAGAATTTAAATGAATCATGTTGGTACACTTAAAAACAAATAAACAACAAAAACATCTCACATAAGCCTGGATGTTTCTGCAACTACATAAAATGATCATTTACTTTAAAATACACAGGCATACTTCAGGAACTACTGAAGGACTACTTAAAGTGCCCTAGTTTCAAAAGAAGGGCATTCCCTCACACCAAAACCAGTATCACTGTACAGCCTCACAGCCTTGTGGTTAAACACTTTCTAGGGAGATATGGATTTCAGTTCATTCATTTTGTGAAAATGTCTTGAACCCCTTAGCCCCATATTCTATGTGAATGTTTTAACTGTTCAGGTATTCAATAAAACAGAAGACAGGTCATCTCTACCACCTCTTTTTAAAATTTAAAAAAGTGGTCAAAACATCAATATATTGACTGAAGTTCATATGAAGTTGAACAGGTAAATATTTGGGCAGAAAAACCCTGTTATTTCAAAGTACTGATTATATTTAAGTTTCAAACAGCTGCCCATCTTAAACCTAGCAAGATGGCAGTCGCTGAAAATAGTGACATTTTCTGCATTAGAGGAGTTTTACTGCCAAAAATACAGTCCCTAACATGGTTCAGCAGGGTTTTTGACAATCATAGTCTTGGATTTAGAAGCTCAAACAATCCACAGATCCACTTTTGGCACCATAATATTTTTGTGGATCTTGGCCTGAAACCCTCTGAGCCTTGATTTAAACTAGAAAAGCTCTACAAGAAACTGCAGGCATGCCAGGAGCTATTGGTGCTAGTAGTACTCTATCAGCTACCATGAGGACAGTGCTTCCTCCCCAATACTAATGGTGGAAAGATGTAGAGCAAAAGGCTAGTATAGACACATCTCTGATTGTTTAGGCTGATTATTTGTTCTCAGAGCAATAGAAGGAAGCTATGCAATGAATTTGTGCAATAAATTAAGTGTTAAGCAAAGTGTTTTCCCCGTTACTGATATTTTTGCAAAGTTTGCTGATTTCTCCAGCTCTCATCCCCTTTTGAGTTTGCTACTGTGTTAATTCTGCCTGATTAGTCACATACCTAGTGAATCAGCATAAAATAATTCATGTGTGTCTTAGCTTCATTGGATTACATTTAGTCATGCAATATTTGACTTGTCTTGGTTCCTAGATTCCTAGTGTATGATTTTGAATTTGCACATAGTTAGTCTCTAAATTTTTGGACATCTTTGCTGGTTGTTGAGACATCCTGCCTTGAACTTTATCTGCTCCAGATGCCAGATGTGGTTAGTAACTTTGAGCTAGAGCCCAGAAACTCAAAAAAAAAATAGGCCCAAAACAGATATGGAGAAAGAACCTACAGTAGTGCCAAGATCCACCCTCACTTTTCGTGCAGAGAAGGTACACTGAAAACTTTGAGCAAACAAGTGCTCCATCTACATGCTTAACGCTATGAAAAGATGACATTAGAAAAATTGCAAAAAGGAAACTGGAAGGCTCCAGCCTAGGAGTACACTTTGTACTTACTAGAAACCTCTGATTAAATATATATAGAGTTTACTTCTCTCTTATTCCGGGGAAGCCTCTGCATAACTGACTTGAAGAGAATGTATTTCTACCTTACAGAAAATATACATGATTTAAATAAATGGCCAGATTTACCTGTAAAAGCAAAAAGTAAAAAATAAAATAAATAAATATATTCACATTCAGGAATATGCTGATAGTAAAAGGCATGATAATAAGAGGCATGGTACTAGTTTTTTTCTTTATGAAGAATACTCATTTTTTACAGAGTTCAAGCAAGTCAAACAGCTTTATGGAGGCACAGAATATTTTTAAGTGTATTTTTAATATCTTGTACCTCTGTAATTTGCGAAAATAACACATTTCTGAAAGTCTGTTAAAAACAATGCTATTCTTTTCCTTAATTTGTGATAAAGTACTGGTTTTCTGTTGTTTGAAGACATATTATAAGCTCTGTGGTTAAACTGTCTTTAGGTTGTGGAATCTGATCATACCAGATTCTCATATGAACCACTTGATACCTGCAGCTTGCCTGAAATTAATTTAGAATCACACAGAAACTGGATTTATGGGCCTGACCTTAATCTCATGATATCCAGGAGGAGAAAGAACAAAAACTCTTCCTGTTTTAATATAAAAATATTGCCCATTGAAATTTCTTTTTTCTCATTTAAACAAGAATAATTTGTTTAAGGTATGGAATCAGATAAGTTCCTCAAAATGCTCTTTGAGATGCATATAAAATGCTTTTCTTGGCACTAAACACTGTCAGCCACACCTAATGTCACCTAAGCCAGAAAAGAAAACATAAACTCACTCTGTAAATACTGTTTCTCTTCTGCCAGCTTGTACCAGTTTGGGTATTTAATAATGGGCTAATTTATCTTTCAAATAGAAACTAGTGACATGGAGAACCAGCTTATTTCCTGGATATGGAAAGGTATGCAAGCTATGTGTATTTGTATACATGCACACAAATATACTTTGATTATTGAATGCATATTGATATTGAAAGAAGGACAGAACGAAACATACCTAAATTAGGTTAAGAAAAAGAAACATTTTTCAAAAATAATATTCTGCCTGGAAAAAATGTTCTGAAAAAACAGTGTGGAATAGGTTTTGTTAACTTTATAGACACTATAGCACCGCCATAATATCAAAAAATATGACTGTATTCATTCTGAACAAAGATCCACATATGCTAAAATCCTGGTTTTGACAGTCTCCAGAACATATGAGAACATACAACATTTACGTTGTAAGTCTTCCACATTTTGCTATCACCTTCAGTGATGGTAATTTGGCGTCTATGGGTGCAGGAGCATGCAAGTCCCAAATGTCAGAAGTCAAGCAAGTGAGGCAGAAGGCTGCTTGGCTGAACAGGAATATTCTTTGGAAATACAACAAAAAAAGAATATGCATGCACAGTGGAAGCAGGGTCAGATGGCAGGAGAAGAACACAGAGATTCTGCTCACCACTGTAGAGAGAAAATTCATGTGGCCAAAGCTCAATTTGAGTTGAAGCTGGCCAGAAATGTGAAGGACAATAAAAGGAGCTTATTTCAAATCCATTAAAGGCAATCGGCAGTTTAGCAGAAACATCAGCCCATTACAGGATGAGGATGGTCATCTCACAAACAGGGACAGGGGCCTGATGGGATTCAGCCAAGAATTTTCAAAGAGCTGGCTGATGCCATCGCAAAACCTCTCTGGATTATTTTTGAGCAGCCTTGGGAAAGGTCCCAGATGACTGGAAGCTGGTGAGCATTGTCCCAGTTTTCAAGAAGGATGACCCCAGAAACTATAGGCTTGTCACTGTCACTTCAGTGCCTGTTGATGTGGACTTTTTTCATTTCAGTGCTGGATTGTGAATATCTTCAGATCACAAAGCACTTCAATTAAAATCTGTTGCAGAATTCTGCTGCAATGCCTGTGCTGTAAATTGCCTTACAGACTTTGGTGTCTCAGCTGCTTAGAAATGGATTACATAATTCTTTACAATTAGGCTGGGATTCACAAACCAACACAAATTTTCACTCCAAAGTTGGGAGGATGATATTTTTTTAAATATCCTGATATATCGAATAAATTTTTGTGCAGCACACACTTGAGTATCTTGTGAGTGCTTCATGATTTAAAGCAAAAGAAAAGCAATAATTGGGAGACAATAAAAATTATGGGGGTTTCACTCATGGGAATGCTGTCTAGTAGTATTATACTTATTTGTTTTCCAGGCAGACAATATGTCTAAATGTGTTTGTCTAATAAGCCTTAAAATATAATAAGCCTTAAAAAACTCTGACTGGAATGGCTGACACTTTGAAGTTCAATGTTATGGAAAATTCTCACATTTCACAACTACACTACTTTATCACTACAAAGGAAGTCATAGTCAGGAAATTATTCATGGAATATGAAATTAGAAATTCTGAGGCAAAAAGAACTGTTAGAAAACTGAAACACATCAAAAATATTATATATAAGAAAAATTGCATTGTGACATAACACAATTAATAGAATATAAAAGCCCAAATCAACAATAACAAAACAAATTAAGAATAAAATTATTTTTGCCAAAAGAAATATTATTATTGCTAATGAATGAAGAACAGTCTTATTCTAATGATTTTTTATTTGAAACTTGTCAAAATAAATGTGGTGCCATAAGAGATTTTGCTTTCTTAATACTGAAACACTGAACATCCCAAATTACAGAGAATAGCAACTTGAAATATGATGTGGTATAGGGTGCTAGAAAGACAGAATGATCCAATCTGATTCATTTGACATTAGCAAAGATAATTTGGTTGTTACTAGGGTTCATTCTGGTGTTACACAGTTCACAGATTTCTGGCAGAGTATGTTCATTTTCATTTGCATCCCTATGTTCAGTCTCATATCCTTACTTTGGATTTTTAGCTTCTCAATTGCATTTTTTTTTCCTTTGAAAAGGCAAAGTAATTCTTAGCATCTCAAACATTGTACGGTTATTCAGTAATGTTACAGGACAGGAAATAATTCAAATAAGAGTGATATTTCTCCCCTAATTTAAAAGTAATTTCAGAAAATAAAAAATGTTATTTAATAATATAATGTAAGGTATTGACAATCTTCATTCCAAGAACAGAAATTCAGTAACAGGATGAAGAAGGACTAGATCCATAAAAAGATGTCTGTGTCTCAATACCTATGAATATATGTCAATTCTATAGACCTGTTAACTCCATCAACAGCAGTGCATTATAAAATTTAGGAGAGAAATTAAACATTCCAGTAAACAGTGTGCCTATCTTAACACAAAATTGATAATTAATTGATAATTAATGCACTAAATTAATGGCAAAAATGATAATAATGGCAAAACACTAGCTTGAAAGACAGCTATCACCATACATAAAATTGGAGAACAAAGTAAGGAGGATCATTGGTTTCATGGCTCCCTGCTAATTCCTTATTTTTCAGATTTGTAATGAAGTTTTTCTGGGGCTTCTCTCTCTCTCTTTTTTTTTTTTTTAATATTTTTACTTTTAAAGGTTAAAACAAATAGAATTGATACAATCAAAACAGTATTTCTTCTCTTCCCAACTAGATATTACTCAAAGTAAGCACATTACTAGTACTTATCAAATAAGACAATAAGACTCCAGCATTTCAACAAATATCAAAAAACATGAGTTTTATCTCTGTGGTTATAATCCTTTAAAGAACTAGACAACAAGTCACTTGCACTGGAATTGCACAGTTCTAAGAAACACAAGTTACTGTACTGTGTGGCCAGTCCGATTTTAATTGCTCACCCTAGCTTTTTAAAAAGCCATTTAAAATTTGAGTGCAAGCCTACATTTTCTTTGCAAACATACAGATATTTGCAGTGCTTGATGGGTTGATAATCAAATTAATAGGGAAGACAGTCAGTCCTACATACAGTGTGTTGCCAAAGTTGCAAGAGGCATGGGAGGGGTTCACATATTTTTGTTTTGGTTTTGCTGCCAGCTGCCGTACTGCTGTGGTGTTTAAAGACAGTGCCAAATACAGGGTTTTAAAGGTTCTCCTATAATTATATCAGATAGAGAAAGGGCAGGGCATGCTTTAACACTGGATCCTTCCTTATTCATTTAGAGTCTGTCTCGAGCCTTGAGAATTTTGAAACCTTGCAGAATTGCCTTCCTAGCAAGGCCTCATGCTCATTCTTCTAGCAGACGACATTTTTTTAAGTGTGTTATTGATTTTCAGGCATGGGATTAACCCCAAATTTCCCTATCTAGCAACATTTTAGAAGTGATTTTAATGATAGTGCTTCCATACTCATTGAACGTTGTGTCACCTTAATTGCTTTGAGCTTTTTTATTTTCTTTAACAGAATTAAATATCTGAGGGGAAATAAGAGCAGCTAAGTGTTCCCCAGTTATTTGACCTATATGCAGGACAATGGATTGAAATATTTACCACTGTCTTGCCTGACATGCAGACTGAGTTAATACTGAGCATGGCAGAAGGAATTTGATCAAGGAAAGATATGCTGGAGGGCTAGAAAGCCTCTCTGAATAGGTACTCAGGAAAGGATTTCTAAATCTTCTGTCTTTAGCTTCCTAGGCAGCTATTTTCTTCACCTCTTCTCTAGATATTTTGTCACTACATTATTTCCTTTACTTCAAAACTTTTCTTTCAGTAGCAGTAGATGTTTCCAAAATGATGGGAAGATCAGCATTCCTTCTCTAATGCCAATTAAAGGCAATCTAAAAACCAGTCATCATCTCTCTTGCCTCTCCTTTACTGTAACATCCTCTCACATGCTCTGACAAATCTTTTTACTAAATCTGTATAGTTTTTAGACATTCTTAAGAATCAGGAAATTGCACTGCACAAGTTTCTCATTCCCTTTTTTATCATCTGCAGTGACACCCCTTTTCTAGTTCATAAAGCAAAGTGATCTAGTCTTTACTGTATGATCCTCCTTAAGCTATTAAATCAAGACTTTTTATTCTCATGTACTACTAATGTATCAACTGCCATTTCTATTATGACAATATTGCTAACCTCAATTGCTATTTCTCGTATTTTCAAAAAACTCCACATAATGCTCTCCTATCCCACCTGCTATTTTTGAAAAGACAGACAGCAGGACTCTTTGCTTTAGAGTCTTACTCCAAATCTCACCATGAAAGTTATGACATCTTGAACATATAGTATGAGCACAATGAAAATAGATTTTTGACAACTGTTTTCTTGTACTCTACTATGATGTATCCCATTTTCTCCTATTTTCCCCAAGTACGTTATGTTTTTGTGCATGTTCTGCTGTTGTCCTGGATGAGCAAAATAATCTAACCACTCACCTACCATGAGCTGATATGATGTTGTGCTCTAAAAAGGCATTTTGGCAAATCTCTGAGCCTGTTATTCATTCATTTTCTTGCCCTCTGAGTTAGTCAGATATTTCTGGCAGCCAGTCTATGTCTTGAATTCTTTCGTATACACAGCCAGGTGTAATATTTGAAATGTAGCACAGCTGCTTAAGCTCATCTTATGCAGTAATTGATGACTTTCAACTTAACACATGCAGAGAGATAACACAGAAATTGCATTAGGAATAAGCCTCTCGGACATGGAAAACTGTTTTATACTTGCTGAACACCTAAGTTTCTTGCTAAGGAAGAAATACACACCATATTAAGTATGTGGCCTGAAACCTGTCTTTTAATTGTCCCATACAAACCTGGGGTAAATCCTCTAGTTTTGTTTTTCTATTCATTCTTCTTAGTAGAAATTGGGCAAATGCACTAAACTACATCCCAAAGTACACATGCTGCTTAGCTGTGTTTGCATGTCCTGCTACACACATTGCCTGATAATGCATTCACAGATGTGATACCACTCAGTTCTCATAGCAGCTTGGATAACGTCTTGCAGAGAATGAAGAGATGGTAACAAAAAATGAATGAACAGGGTGACATATGTCTGAGAGGTCATATTTCTGTCTTCATTACAAAAATAGATACAACTACCTGGAATTCGTTCAGACTTTGATACCACTGTGGTCTGTGAGGAACACTGCAGCACAAGCCATGAACTTACTACATGAAGGGAAATGGAAGAGGAACCATAGACATAAAAGGAAACCAAAAAAAGACGTGTTGCTAGCCAAGAGGTCTACTAGAAAGCAGTAAAGGAAATGACATTCTGTACACAAATAACATGCAAATATGAATAAGCATTTGACATTGCACTCCTTGTGCAGGAGTTTGTGTGAAAGATCTAACCTGAACAGCTTCAGCATCTCAGACTTTTTTTGTAGTATTATTATTTCTTAATTTTGAACAGAAAAGATAGATGACCTGTATGGAATTACTTGTCTCTCAAAGCACCATATCAAATATTCATGGACTCATTTAGTATCTTTTCATGCCTGTGATTTCAGATAATAGCCCTTTGTGATATTTTTGACTCTAGCTAATGTATTGTATAAAAACTCCTTAGGGCAACCATTAGTGCAAATTTCATTTTGGTGAAAAAAAATCACAAATATTATAAGATTTGGTTTGACTCTACTGTTGAATAATGCACCATTATTAACTGTCTCACATTTTCTTAAATGAGCATATCAGCTTAAATGAGCAAATCAGTACACACAGCATAAGGTACCCCAGGCATATACTCAGTCTTCTCTAAACTGGCCACTTAGAAAGACAGATCCTTTATGGTATATTTCTGCCTCTTGTGACAGCTCTTCCAACTTTTTATGTGAGATTGGGTATTCTTTTTTCTTAAGGATGGATTTTTTGAAAAGGTGAATCATTGAAACATTGACAATGGAAGTCCTCCTGCTTCCATGAAAGTGTTCTTTAAAATTGAAAGTAAGGTTCAAAAACTGTCAATTTATGAATTAGAGAGGTAAAATGTTTCACAACTACTCCCTACCCCCAAGTTTCACCAAGAAGACTGAGATGCTAACTCTGGATTTCTAACAAATGTCTACAAGGAGCTTCTTCCTATGGGCAATATTTTACCTTTTATGCAGTTGGTCAAATTAAAAACTTGTGGTGGTAAAGGACTATATGGAAACAAATTTCTTAAGAGTACCTGTAGTGAGTTGGCAGCAAATCCAGTGTGGTTTAAAAGACAGAAGCACACACATCCTTTACAGCCAAGCGATCTCTGCTGGCTCCAGGGGTAAATCATACAGCCGTCTTTCTAGTACTTCCTCCTGCATTTGGAGGATTGGCACATCCTGTTCCAGTTAGGAACATTGTCTCTTATATCAAATATAGTTTTCCAAGGTTATGGGTATCAGCGTGGATCCTTTTTTTGCCACCTTGGAAGATGTGTCATTTAGATTCTTGAATGAAACAGTGGCAGTTCAGCCAACATAAACAGGTAAGAAACTCTGGGTTAGTTCATCAGAATATTTCTAAACAATTTCAGCCTATAATACCCAAGATAATATTCAGCCAAGCTGATCTCTGGACACAGATTTATAAGCTTTGTTTTATGGAAACAGTGTGTGCACTCAGATCTTAAAGCATTCCAGCATCTCTGAAGAGTCCAGATTGTTCTTAACATTCATGCCAAATTATCAACAATTTAGAAAACTCCTGCCAAAGGTCATTCCAAATACAGCTGTTTGGAATACAGAGGGGTTTATTGATCTTTTCCTTTGCATAGCTCTTTGAAAAAATATTACATTGTGCAAATAAAGACCATGAGAGATGTTGATCATTGCCATAGGAGGGGGAAGGAGGGGCAGGGGGGTTTCAGGGTTAAACTGAGAGTGAAATACTACATTGCAATGTGATTGTTCAGTCCCTGTGTGCTAGTACTGTCCTCATGATGTGACTTTAACTTGGCACTGTACTTGTGTCCCAACAAATTAGGGAAGCTGGCTCAGCTGGTTGGGACAGAGCTCATTAACCATGCCACTTTATGTCACATAAATTTCTCAGCTCCAAAGCAAACTGGAGTCCTCCCAGAAACACAGGTATCATATTCTAACAAAATCACTAACCCCAGAGGCCATCTTTGACTGCTCTTATGAAGTACAGTGAATCATGATCTTTAGGAAAACTTGATGGCTGTGATCCAATTTAGCAGCTGGATTACATTAGTTCACATTTTTAAGGACAAAGGTTATAATAACAAGATCCTGTGTTACTCAATTTACTTAATTAGGTAACATAGTTACCTTAATGGTTCTGTAACAGTTTGCTGGGTGTTGGGAGCAATGTAATTTCTTTCTTCTAGATAACACAAAAGAAGGGAATTCCATAGATAAAGGAAGACTAGTAGAAAACAGAGGAGGGATAAGAGAGAGGGCAAAATAGGCACACTGTGGTTGAGAAACAAGGAGAAATTACAAGACGTTAATGACAGAGATGCTGTCTGAGTCAGTGTACTTCAGGGCCTTGAAAGCACGAGTAAAAAGTTTAAACCTGATACACCAGGCAAAAGAAAACAGAGAACATAAAAGACAAGTGTCATTTTTGCATGATGTGCATGTTTATAGAACTTACAACTGAAACAATGGATTTTTCCTGCCTACCCAACATTCCACAATATTGCATTTTCTATGGGATAATATTTGTGAATCTCGCAATAAGCTAATGAACAAAAACATTTATTCCAACTTTTAGATTTTTAAGGGTGCTCTTATGTCTACTGCATGGTGATATACATTGAGAAATTTTAGTTGCATACAGTTCACAGTAATGTAGCACACAGAATTTGGCTTATAAGATGTAAAAGCAGTTAAACATGTTTTAAGGTACAAGCTTCGTTAACCACAGACCTGAAAATTTCTAGAAAGCACTTATCTTGAGACGTCTAACATCTGTAACATTATATGGCTGCTTTTTCATGCAAATATATTCTGCTTACTACCGGAATGAGAGGGAGAAGGCTGGTGGGTTGAAGTGTGAAAAAGGGCCCTGTGTTTGTTTCTTTCGAGGTCGCCCTCATCCTGCTCCTAATGCAATTTGGGCCAACCAAAACTCACACAGCCCCAGGAGCTGCCAGCAGCCCTTATCAAAGCTTGTAGCAGCTTCTCACGCGATTTACACACACACACACACGGAAATCCCCCTCTCCACCGAGCGGAGCTGTAGCTGCCCTGAGACCCTTTCTCCGGGGGACGCCGCCAGCCTGTCCTCTCCGAAAAGCCTAGGAGTGGTAAGAGGGGATGAAACTGATCCCTCTGCCTCCTGCTCTCCAGGGCTCATGCAGACACTGGGCAGGACGATTTGATGACCTGCCCCGCCCCTGCTGCCCCCGCCCATAAGCTCCGGGCGGCTCTCGGAGTGGGGAGCCGAGGGGAGGGAGCCGCTGCGGCGGCAGGAGGAGCAGGAGGGAAGGCAGGAGGGAGAAAGGAAAGCGGACAGGTGACACCGCGCTGGGTTGCACCGGCTCGGCGGGCGCGGAGCGGGCGGCAGGAGCGCGGCGGCCATGCACGTCAATGGCAAGGTGGCTCTGGTCACCGGTGGGGCGCAGGGCATCGGCAGGGCTTTCGTGCAGGCGCTGCTGGGCAAGGGCGCCAAGGTAAGCCTCGGGAAGCGCGTCCTCCCTTTCCCTCCCCTCTGCCCCCAGCCGGCACCCGCGGGCGGGGGGTGGCGGCAGCCCCCGGGGCTCGGCTCGGCGGGAGACCTGTCCGTCTGTCCGTCCGCCAGCCCGCCACTCATTTTCCTCCCTCCGCGCTTAGGTAGCCCTGCTGGACCGCAACTCCGAGGCCGGACAGGAGAGCAAGGCGGCCCTGGACGAGCAGTTTGAGGCGCAGAGGACGGTGTTCATCCAGTGCGACGTGACGGACCAGGAGCAGCTGAAAGGTAGGACGGAGCGCTCAGCACCGGCGAGCGCTCAGCGAGGCTTCTGGCGGACAGCCCTCTTCCCCTCGCTCTGGCACTCGCTCAAAAACGATTTGTTCCTGTACGTACAGATGTGAAAAATTACTGCCGGCATTACTACCACAATTTCACTTTGTTCCTTGGCACATCCGAAAGAAAAGCCAAAGAAGTCATTTCCATTGAGTGTTGTGTGTGATATTTTTGCATGAAAGCCTCTGCAGAAGATAATTGCTATTTTATGAGTAATTACATATAAACTATAAAGCTGAGGCTTGCTTTTTATGAGGTTTCACTACAGATTCCAAGCTGCATTCCCTCGTCACAGGAGTAATAAATTCTGTACTGGGTTACAGTGCTCTTTCCATATACTTACTTTCATTGGGTGCTGCCATAGCTGAAAGCAGAACTGGCAAAAAGCAGCACGCTACTTTATCATGGGGTTGACTGTAGGGTGATAACATTTCACACACGTTTTGCAGATGCATGGAATGAAAGGAGCTTCCCTGATGAATGATTTGCATTTCTGTTTTCACTTAGTGGATAAACAGTGTTCCCTAACTAAGTTCTTAGAGTATCACATAACATTGATGTACCTTCACGATATTTCATAACAAGCACATCACTTCATTAAAGTGTCATTATTAAATGATACATTCATAGGTAGTGACTCAGATTCAGATCTTGACATCTCTTTTGTCAGTGCCCTTTCCCCAGATTCATTTCTGCCAGGCTTCATGTGAACAGTTTTAGTTCTGTTTTTGTTCACTTCACTGGTCACTTGCTCCACAGTGATCATTGAGCATATCCATTCCTCTTTTAGAAAACATTGCTGCTACTCCAGAATTCAGCAGTCTTGTCCACTGTTCCAAGCTAGCATGATTATTCCTAATTCTGTAGTTTTACATTGTCTGTTTGTAAGAGAGATGCTAGACTTTATTTAAATCCGGGATCTGCTCTAATCAGCAAAGTTTCCATCAGCGAGGTTGATCATTAACTTTTTTCTCCAAGTGGGAGGAGTAAGGAGCAAGAAAAAGCATCCTAGGGGTAGGAGTAACGTGTGCTGCTGCACGGGTGTTGTTCTAGTGTGCCTGCTCTCCCACAACTCATCCTCTCTTTAGTGCCAGGCAAGTGCAGGAGCAACAGGGTGTGAACTGGGAGCTGGACTGAGTAGGTCAGGTCAGCGGGGGAGTTTTTGGAACCAAGTTAGTAAGAATAAAGCAGCCAGAGTAGAATTGGAAATGGTTCTCGCAAAGAGAGTAAGAACAGGCGGCTGCTGCTGCTTTGCCTCTCTGATCATTGTATTAATCCTGCTGCAGATTTCTAACCATAAATTTGTAATTGTGCCTTACAATCCTTTGGGGATTCTGGGTTGGTTTAATGTTGTTTTTTTGCTTGTTTGTTTGCTTGTTTTTAACTGCTGGGGTTTTTTTCTTCGTATTTTTCCACTTTTAATTGTAAGCTGCTACTTAACAAATTTAGATTAATTTCACACATAGTGTTAAAAAGTCATATTAGATGAATCAGGTCCTGTGCTTTATGTTAAAGGTCATGTGCGTGAATGAAGTTCCTCCTTTTTTAAATTTAGCCTTTACAGTAGGAAGCAAATCTCAGTACTAGAACTAGTATTTGTAAGTACATGAGGCTTATGGGTAAGAAATCATCCGCTTAACCGACTTTCAAGTCTTGCCTCTACTTTTTCTCTAGTGGTTCTTTCACAGAAACTCCTCCAAAAATCTCCTATCTCATCCCACTTCTGAAAAATCACCATGCATTTACTTTTGCCCTCCAGGGACAGTTAGGAAGCTCACCTATAACTGATGTTTGTGCTTACTTTGCATTGTTTTTCTTACCTTGCCTTTAAAATGGATCTTCCTCTTAATTTTTGCTTCTCCATTCAATTTTTCTTACGATCATCTGCTTTTAATTTTTATGGTTCCATAAGCACTAATTAATGTGCAATGTAAAGAGAGAATTATTCTCCATATGAAAAGAAAGGAATAAATCAGCTTATACTGATGTGTGGGTGACAACTTTACTAAGAATTTATAATGAGTTTCTTCTTTTTGAAGATGGGTAATAGATGGGATTGCTGTAGGCAGATAAACTTTTACCAGAAATATTCCAAACACAGATAAGCAAAAGCATTTGGCTTTTTTTCTCAATGTGCAAATGAAAAACTACAATTAGTCAAGACTGCATAAATTTAATAAATAATTGGCAAAATCACTATTATCTGTGGTGGTTCTGAAAGATTCTATTAAGAATTAGGTTGATGAAATATATTGTTTAGAGAGGGTTTAAAAGGCAATCAGCCTGTTTCCAAAATTTGGAAGCTAAGTGAGAATTCAAATTATATTTATTTTACTCATTGGAAATAACTTAAATAATCACTTCTGCTTCTAATAAAGACAAAGGTTTTCATTTGCCCTTGCTGATGAGGAATTGGAAAAATAAGAAGTCACTGAAGAGTTAAGCTGAGAAACCAGAGAATGAATTGGCAGCAAATATAAGAAAATCCAAAAAGGCAGACAGACAAAACTAGAAGGTTTAGTAGTATTACAGTATTCTAGTATGGAATAAGAATATTAGAAAAATCTTTACCATAAAGGCAGTTGGACAAGTAAAACTTGTCCCATCAGCTGCCTAGCTCTTGTTTTGGTGACGAGATGATGACTATGATGTACCTGCAGCACTGAGGCAAAGAAAAGGCTGGTGCAAGAAAAGCTTTGCAGACCCCTGCAACTGCTGCAGAAAAAAGGTAGCTGTCTCAAAGCTGATGCTGTGCACCTGATTGACATGAATAGCCAAGCACTAAAGATCAGAGAAGGAAGATGCTTCTGGGATCACTTTTCATTGAAGGGATTTCATTAAGGTCTGTCAAGCATAATTTTGGTATACGTGAAATACTGTAGATTATGAGTCAAACACCAATGGTTTTTTAAACAATATTTTTTTTAAAACAATATGGGGGCAGGTGTCTTAGTTTACATAATAGTAAATATTTCGTGACAAGGAACAATATTTAGAGGGGAAAACAAGCAAGCTATATATACATGTCAGATAATGTGCTCAGTCCTGGAGTATTTCAGTCTGGAATGAACATCTGGAAGTTATCTCATCCAACTATCTTGTCAAAGCAGAGTCAGGCTTGATGAGTTTGCTCCTCATTATGACATCATCATGTTTTTCCATACACATCTTTTATCTCAGTTCTAACACTGTCACCTGGGAGAACACAATGTCATTGTGGAAGTTTCCCAGTTCTTATTTTGAAATTCTTTGGAAGAGAGGTCACTATTTTTATCCTCAGAAAAAAGAAGATTTGGATTTGAGAAACACATTATTAAAGGTACCTTACAAGTAGGATATATAACAACTTATCCATAAATAGATACATCTAAACAAGAATCATGATGAATTATTTGTAGCTGAAATATTCCTATCATTTATTCACTAAATAAAAATTGTGTATTAGGTTAAATTTGGACTAAATGACAAAATTTGTTCTGAACACATGAAGATTTTATTTTTCAATCAAAATAGATGGTGTCAGATCTTGAATTCACTGGCTATAACAAACTGTTACAAATCAAGCTATAAACGCTTATTTTATACAATTGGGGTGCCAAACATCCTATCTAATACAAAATGTATAGGTGCTAAGAACTTTCATTAGCTCCCGTTATCAGACACTATAAAACTGAATGAAAAGGCAACTATGCTACCTTAATCCTTCCAGTTTCCCTGAATATATCTAATGTTTGTTCATGTTAAAGAATTTAAATGCATGTTGCTCACTAATGTTTAAGAAAATAATGAAGACATTTTTGTAGACTAATAAATGATGCATTTTTATGTATGCACTGTATTTTATATCTTACTTTCCAAAGTTCTAAGAAATTTCACTCTTGGATCTTACTATAGGTGCTTTCAAAAAAGTAATTGAACATTTTGGAAGGCTGGATATTGTGGTTAATAATGCTGGAGTGAACAATGAGAAGGACTGGGAAAGCACTATACAAACTAACTTGGTAAGCATTATCTCTTTTCACTGTTTATATTTCAGTATTTAATGCTGGAATACAGTTAACAGCCTGTGGGTTGTACAGATTGTGCCAGGTGACAGAACTTTAATTATTGAATTGGTAAGTACAGCTATTGAAATAATCACCACATAACTGAGAGTGTGGTAGGTCCCTAAAATTGTCTATCCAAAATATACAGCACTGTGTGGAGGTGCTCAGGCTGTCACCAGACAACATTCTCTTTCTATAAAATCCAATGAAATCCCAAATAGGTGTAAGAATTGACTGCCCAAGACAGTAGAGCTGCATTTACAGTAGGCTAATGTGTTTATATGACTGTTTTAGAATATTTTAGTTACTTGTGAGGCTCAGCTGGCCTGCATTAGAGAATAAATTGCCATTTATTGATATTGCAAAAAAGCTTGTTCAACCAAGAGCTCCACACTATTCACCAACCATGCTAGCATAAAAGCTGAGCTTTTGATATAGGCCACTTCACCATCATCACTGGTAGGAGAACACTACTTAAGGGCACTTACTTGCTAAAATCCAGTACATTCAACAAGACTGAAAAGTTAATTTTCAAACAAACTGTTATCAGTTCTTTGATAATATCCGGTATCTCATCAGATCAAGCCACAAGATCTGTTTCTCATTTGAATTTTTTTTTTTTAATTTAGAGTACACCTCTAGGATATCTAAGCTCCAAGGAAAGAACTTTCTAGCATTAAAAAAATTTCTAGGTTAATAAAATTCTGACCAGCTTGTATTCTACCACCTGTGAAATCCTAATTCAATGGTGATTCAACAAGTCACACCAGAATCATACTTGCTGCAAAGAAAGTAGCATAAAGAGGCTTTGAAGAGGGAAATGTGGAGTTTTCTCATTTGAAATTTCTCATGCAACAAGAAAGCTCAGAATAAGAAAATTAGGTGTGTTTTTGTTGAAATTTTTAAGGACAAAGGTACCGATCTTTAAATCCTAATTCCTCAAAAAAAAACAAACTAACTAACTCCAGGACAAGTAACACAAGCTGTATGTGAGACAAATTATAGAAAAATTAATGAGAAAATGGGCATTTGGGAAAAAAAGTAGTTTTATAACACCTTTCTCAATTTTTTTATATAATGCACCTCTGTATATTTTTTTAATATCTTTTTTTTATTTTTTTATTTTGATTTTTTTATCTTTTATGTATGTTCTTCAAGACTTAAGTACATGTATTTCTTCCTTTTCATTTCTAAAATGTCACAAAAAAGTAAACATCAGGAAGCTTCATATCATGATGTAACAGTAGTCTGTCATTCTCAGTTATATGCAACATCAGTATTTATTAGTACAGATCCTTTGAATTTGAAAGAAGACTGTGCTCTAGATGACTTATTTCTCTTTATTTTTGTGCCTGGTTTTAACACAGGATATAAGTTACTGTAGGCAGCCATCCTGTCAAATTTACAAGCACCAATAATTAGTCATCACTGAAAATATTGAAGTCCATGTGAGAAATATGTTTGATTGTGATTTACCTTTAAATTTAGCTCAAAAAATGAAGGTATTTCTGATCAGCAAATCTTGAGGATATTTATTGTCTAAGTAAACATCCTAACCTAGAGTGATGTCCAAGTAATTTTTCAATGCCAAGAGCTTCAAACAGAAGATGTTGAGAACCTCCTTCTACTGTATTGCAGGCGACACCAAGTTGTGGGTGGGGATGTTGATCTGCTGGAGGGTCAGGAGGCTCTATAGATCAGAACAGGCTGGACTTAGAGGCCGAGACCAATTGTCTGAGCTGCAATACAGTGAAGTGCTGAGTCCTGCACTTTGGTCACAACAACCCCATGCATCACTGCAGGCTTGGGACAGTGTGGCTGGAAAGATGTCCATCACAAAAGAACCTGGGAGTGCTGGTTGATGGCATCTGAACATGAGCCAGCCGTGCCCAGGTGGCCAAGAAGGCCAATGGCATCCTGGTTTGTATCAAAAATAGTGTGCCCAGCAGGAGTGGGGCAGTGATTGTCCCTCTGTACTTGGCATTGGTGAGGCTGCACCTCAAATCCCATGTTCAGTTTGGGCCTCTCACTACAAGGAAGACATTGAGGTGCTGGAGCATGCTCAGAAAAGGGCAACAAAGCTGGTGAAGGGTCTTGTGAGGAGCAGCTGAGGGAGTTGGGGGTATTTAGCCTGGAGAAAAGGAGGCTCAGAGGAGTCTTATCACTGTCTACAATCACCTAAAAAGGAGGTTGTAATGAGATGAGGGCCAGCCTCCTCTTCCAGGTAACAAGCTGTAGGATGAGAAGAAATGGTCAGAAGTTGTGCTGGGGGATGTCTAGATTGGATATGAGGAAAAATTTCACTGAAAGGGTTGTCAAGCACTGGAACAGGCTGTCCAGGAAAGTGGTTGAGCCGCTGTCCCTGGAGGTATTTAAAGGACCCATAGATGTGGGGCTTGGGGTCATGGTTTAGGGGTGGATTTGGCAGTGCTGGGTTAAAAGTTGGGTATCGTGATTTTAAAAGTCTTTTCAAATCAAAACAATTCCATTATTCTATTTTTTTTTTCTTATTGCAAGTAATTGAGAGGAAGCAGACCGTGTCTCAAGCAGCAGAAAATCTGAAATCCAACTCTTAGAAACCTACATGCTTAACTGTCAACATACTGCTCTATTTTTTTATTATTTTTAAGGGAATGTTATATATTTTATACATTATTGTATAGGTAAGCTCACCATAAATGTCCTAATGACTTAATACACAGTTGAATGTTCAAAAAATTAATAAATACACGGTGGTGACTGGAAGAACATCTAGAACAATCAGAGAGAGTAGCATTACAGTTATGTGGGTTCAATCAAGGCTGCTCTAAGATCCAAATATCTCCACTCACCTATTGATTTGATTATTCTTTCCCTGTCTAACATGGAGCGAAACTACCTACCTTATTTCCATAAACATTTATATTTAGTTACTGTAATTTCCATAAAACAAGATAAACTTCATACTTCTTGTTTTTTTAATTATAACAGTGGAAGAAAAATAGCTGATGCATATAATATCTTATATGGATTGGTTCTATAAAATATTTTTTTTGTTTCTTGTAGAAAGGAGCAAAATGTATATGAAATACATGATTTTAAAATGTCTCTATTTCCCTCATGTAAGATAGTTAGGTATTCTTTGCATTATTCCTAAGAACAGAAATAATTCCTATACCCACACAGTATGATACACAGTGTATACATATTTTTCATTTTAAAATGGGAAAAAACCCCTCTATGTGCCAGTTGTTGTCTTAGTGATATCATTTATATATTGATACAACAAATATTCCCTGCCCCAGTTTAAAGTACAAAGTACAAAAGTGGAGCAGTACAGAGCAAGATAAATCAGAACAAACACATCTGGGGTGTGTTCTTTACGGCTAAAACAGTTCACGGAACCGGCTGGTCTTCAGGAATGTTTTTAAAGGACTGTAAGGAAAGTTTTCTGATAGTACTGCTTGAGAAAGCATGAAGAAGAAGGTTCAAAAAGTGGGACTTAGTTTGGAAGGAAGATAGAGGGAATAAAGCACAAGACCTTCTTTATCCATTAGTTTCCTGAGAGCAAGAAAAGACAACTTGATTAAGATGGGGAGAAGGCGTATGGAGTACCGACTACTAAAATTATATTTCTATTGCAGTACTTTGCACCATTTTGCTACATTTTGTGCTAAACATCCATCTTTCCCTTACTTTATTAATATTTCTATTACTTTTTTAGTGAAGTATTCCAGCAATGCCACCTATTCCTCACTTCAAAACTCAAAATCTCATGTTCTTGACTTGATTGATACCAGCTTGATCAACAGCAGCTTCAACTAGGGATACTCATACAAAGGAACACTCTTGTTATATATTTAAATCAATCCCCCACATGAAATTAGGAAAAAAATTGAAAGCAAAATCACAACTATCTCCTGTTTATGTGATGATTTTGCACATTTTAACACTTTCTGGCAAAAAAGGTCACAACTTGGGCACATAAAAAAAACCCAGTCATATAGGATTCAAGTATTTGTTGCCTAGAGGTAATTAGAATTCATATGCACACATAAAATTTATTCAGGTGCATGACAGTCTTATCCTTCATTACTAGGCAAAACGTTGAAATATGCAACAATTCCGAGTTTTTACATTTTTCATGAGTTTGATCTATTCATTTTTATGTGACAGAAGTAAGAAATTTCCATGAATTTAGAAAAGTCCTTTGCTAAAAGGAAGTCTACCACCATTGTGGTTTGCCCTGCAAAATACTTAGATTTGAACTACAGAGAAGATAATGCACTACTGTATATTTATGTGTGACTCCTTACAGTATAGCTCATGGTGAAATACCTCTTCCAGCAACTAGCAAACCTGCAAAATCAATCTGTTTGCTTATCAGTAAGGACCTATTCCTCAAAATGCCAATTAATGTCCCAGCAGAAACCAGAAGGGTAACTAAGCAAACATCAGAAGTGATTAATTGGATTTATTTTTGTGACAAAGACTTCATGATCTTCACAAGGCCATTCCACTGTGCAAGCCATAAAAGGAATAATTTGGGAATATGCTGCAACCTTCTTTTGGTCCATACACCTTTCTGGCCTTTCCCAGTGTACCAGGAGAAATGACAAGGACCAAACTTTCATCCCAAAGTAATGTAACCAAGACACAGAGCTGGATTCAGCAGCTGGAAATAACCCCCAGGTCCCACAATACAGACAAAGGCAGTCACTGGTTCTTAGGGCCACCAGCAGAGAAACAAACCAAAACAAACAGTGCTATCTGTAAAAGATAAAATGGCATAGGTGACTGACTTACTGACAATCAGTGGCTACCTCAATGGCTTACTTACCTATTCTTCAGCATAATATGATGTCAGAGGATCAAGTGTCTAGGGAGAGATGTGGCCAAAAAGTGAAAAGCAGCACTTACCTTGAATTAGTAGCACAAGGATCAATTCTCTATGTATGTAAAGAAGCCCATAGGTATCATTATCTTTGTGGTTTATATTGTACTAGGAAGGACACAGTGACTTACTTAATTGCACAATAAGTCAATGAACTTTTTAGCTTACTGTTTTATTGTACGTTTACAGTAACCAGTGTTGAAATACAATGAAAAGCAAATGTCTTTGAACCAAAAACATAGGCCCAGCTCTTCAAAATGGAATACTATTCCAATGTCCTTCAGGAATGTGAAGGCATGTGGAAGGGGAGGAGGGAAGTAAAGAAAACTGCACAATCAAAAATTGAAACACAGTGTTTCAGTCCCTCCTTTTAAAAAAGCTATTGACTTCTAGCAAATTATCAAATCCTACTACATATTCCTTTCCCCTTTCTGTCTCTTTCTCTGTAGATTTTTTGTTTTCCATAGTTTGAGCTGGAAATTCACACTCAAGAGCCTTCAATATCATTTCATATAGCAATCAAACTAACCTATACATAGGAATGCCAAGGGACCTGCAGGCTTCCTCCATTTTGTCTACGTCCTAGAAAATCTACGTTAAAAAATCAGTCCCACCCTCCTGTTCAACAGCAGAATGCTAAAATTTTCCATGGGTGTCACAAACAGTATTTAGTGTCAGACTTTTGAAGTTCGTCTTACACAGTTCACAAAGAACTTTTAAATGTTTCCTTATAGATAGCCATCAATTTACAACATCACTGCATGAAAGGCAAATGATCTTGGGTCAAATTCCATCTCTGTACTAACCTGCTTTATGAAACCACAAGTCTGTGGCTCTTTCATTTTCATTCAGTAACCCTAGCAGTGAACTATCTTAGCTCAGGAACCTACATGAAATGTTAGGACTGATTACCATTTTGTTTTCTCAAAGGAATTCATATTCCCATGTCACCTTGGTAGCAATACAGTGCTCACCTTCAGCACTGAAGATGCTGACGTATTTTCTCAGCAGGAAGTACTAGATGTATGAGACAAGAGGTGGAGAGGGAAACCTTATTAAATAAGTTAGAAACTATAGAAACTATGTCCATTGGGACAACTGCCCTGGAACATTAGGAAAAAAGCATTCTGTGCTAAGTTACTTTCAAAGCACTTGTCACTTGAATGGGTTGATGATTAATGATGTCCTGGGCACCCTCACCAAAGAACACTTTTTTTTTTTAAATAGATAAATCTAAAATGAAACACAAAGTATAACAGCTTACATATAATACAAGAACATTGTACACATTGTACACATTGGAATACAAGAACATTGTACGCATTGGCTGACATTGGCTCCTAAAGGCAGAAAAAAATTAATTAGTACTCTACTGAAGACACTATGTCTAATTAGAATTTCAAAATATCAAAATATTTTCTTTTGGAATGAAAGAATTAGAGCTATACAGCCAAAGGACACATAGAAAAGTGAAGAATCAAAGATTTTGTAAATTTTATTTCTGATTTTGACACTGGCAACTAAATTGCTATTTAAGAAACAAGTTATTGATTACTGATATGTTATTCTCAAAAGCAACTGCAAATATTTTGAGTATTTGCACAATTATTCTGCCATGTTTACCATGCTGTTAGATACCATTTTGGGCATATTACTGTATGATACTTCAGCATGTCTGATCTCCTCTAATTTAAATGTGTAATTTATGTAAACTAATGCTAGGAGATATTCCCACACTCACAACTATAACTTTATTTGAAAGAATCCTAAATTTTCCACTGTCAGTTGAAGGGTAAAATTGCCTTTCTTGAGAGCACACTCAGACCTCCAGGGTACCTTGATGGCCCATTTTCATTATGTTTTATAGTAAAACACTGTATTTTGATGAGAAAATAAATAGCAGTGTTACTGAGATCACATATTTTTCAACAGCTAGAAGGACAGTAATTATTTTCTGACTTTATTGATACTATTGATGCCAGTTTTCCGTAGCCAGGACAAAAAAAACAGGTAAGAGTCAACTGTCCCAGTTTTTTATTTACCTACATTTAGTTACAAATCTGAGTACTTTCATACACTTTGTTCTTGACATGTTTATGAAGAACATCCATTCAGCTAAATGCAGTTGTAAATAAAGGAACTGTAAAAAAATCAGCTATAGAATGCTTTCTTGTACAAAGCCTCCCACTATATTTTCATCTTAAACTTAGGCTTTTTCTTAATTAGGTAATTTTAAATTTAGTTTTCCCAGATTTTTGATTCATAGAAAATGTATGAATTATTTTTTATTAAGAACATGGGATTAAATTATTAGTCTTAAAAGTACAACCTGGAAACTGCACAATCTGAAATGACCTTTCGTTTCTTTCATTTAATTTAAAGGAAATTACAGAGATTTTTTGTCATAACCCAAAACCAAAAAACTGGGTGCAGAAAACATAATTTTTTATGTGAGAGGATTGGAGAGAGGTGTATTCTTGCAAGAGAGTGGGAAATCCATCACACACTACTTTAGATGAAAAGTGCCATCTGCTGAGTGTGCAGACAGATAGGCTCTTATCACCCTGGGTATGTGGTTCAGAGTTTATCTGCAGAATTCTTTATTTTATCAGCCCAAACATCATAAACAGCCATTTCACCCAAGATCAGCCACACTCAAATTAGGTTTTTGCCAGGATCACAGGTAAGGATTGCAAGGCTATAGCAGGTATAAGGGGCAACATCCAAATGGAAGTCTGCATTTATGTTCAACACCACCTCTTACAGTACATTAATGTAAAGGACAACATGTCTCCAGTCACTTGAAGAAATACTGAGTTGATGGATTCCAGAGGGAGAAATAGAACAATACAGTAATTTTGACAGGACAGCCAAGCTACCCACTTTTTTCTTGGTTTATAATTGTGGTTTGGCCAAGGACTCATCTAGGTCTATTATCTCTGTGAATTAGAAGGAATAGAAAAGCCTTTAAGGAGCTCCAAGCTACTTCCTTTTTCAACTGATTCATTTTCTCTAATCATAATAAATGGAATTCTCTTTTTCTGCTCAGCAGGCTGAGCCACTGCTCCAGGGCATGACAGGACCTGCACCTGCTCTCCAAAGAGAGCATTAACCCCTTTCTTTCTAAAATATCTTCTGTATAGCCTATCATAGATATATATTTAAAAAACACACCCCACTCTTAAGTCCAAATCTAATTTCAGTAGAGGTGCCAGTAAGTTTATGTTCAGAATAAGTATATCTTACAGCAACACTACTGGGCATTAACAATCTTCATTTTAATGAATCAAACCTACATGTGGCAATCAACATTAAACAGTACTAGATTAACCTTTATAAGGGCTCTGCTACTTCCCAGGACGTGCAAGAGAAATCAGATTTAGTTTGGCATGTGTCAAGACACTGAAGAGAATTCTTTGGAAAGTTTCTGTATAAGTTTCTGATTTAATCAACAGCATCCTTTTTTAATAATTCAAAATGTTTTTTTTTTTAAATATGTTAGCTTGAACAAAAGTTTCCAGGAAAGAAACAAACAAAAAAAAAATCTATTTATGGGAATTCTTTCTTTAGGAAACATTTAAAATATTATTTCAGAATGTTGAAATACTCATATTTTGTGCAGTTTTACAGTGTTCCAAAAAATAGGTATTCTGAGAATATATTATTAGTGAGAATATCTCACTAAGTGCTTTACTATAGAAAATGAGAAAAGCTGATTCATTATCAAGATTCCAAAGTAAACTTGGTAATGACGTCTCAGGTTGGTTTATCTCAGTCAATGGGCAGCCTCACATTACTTGAAAAATGAACAAGTGATATTAATAAATCAGGACATGCACTCTTCCAAATCTAATTCCTATTAAAACCAACAAGTATAAAGGATAAATGAAATTATGAAAGGATGAAGGATTTATGAAATTTAATTAGAAATACTGCTTTATATTTTATAACATGTGTGTCTAAAAATACCAGCAAATTAAAATGAAAGGCAATAGCCATCTCAAAATTATTCCAGTTTTGTTTTAGGCATTTAGATAGTGGCAGAAAAATAGTTCACATTCTGATTTTAAAAGCTTTTCTTTTTTTCTCCAGTTCCTGTAGTCACTGTCCAGTACATTTGAGGCACATACTGAGTTTTCACTGTGGTTTTTTTTATATGAGAAATTTCTGTCTCCATTATTCACAATTCTGGAGATCTTCTCTGGTCAAAAATAGTGAAATAATCATGCACACTTCATCGTTTGGGCATCTTAATTTTTTTGGGTCAATAAATAGCACTGAACAGTCATAAAATACAAATGGATTTCTCATGTAAAAGTGGAAATAACATTCCCATAAGAATAAAAGAGTGTCTCAATGCATTTTTCCATTTTAAGTAGAAACTGTAAAGCAAATGTGAAATGATTACAGGGAGATCTAAAATAATTGCTAAGAAATTATGAAACTCATCACTAATGCAGTAATATTGGAACATTTCTCTGAAGTTATTATCTTCCACCAAGAGCCTTGTCTGCTGCTGTTGTGATAATAGCTGCAGGCTCCCCACCCACCCACTTCTTGATGAGTGTACCTGTCACCTATTGTCCTGCCTTCCCCACCCCATGTGACCCTGGCCACTCCCTCGGGTTCCTGTACTCTAACTCTGCCCCTGTACCTCCCCTGTACCCAGAGGTCACTGGGCCTGTGTGCTGTCCCCACCCCTCTCTGTTTCCCTATAAAACCCGTCACCCTCCACCATCTTGCTGTCTATGCTTCACCTGTGTCTGGGCGCACATGTCTATGCACATGTGGTCTATGCACATGGTCTGTGCACCAGGGGAGGTCTTTGTCCTCTGGTGCAGCCACGTGAATAAACCTTTCCATGAACATTCTGCATAGACTCTCCTCGCCTCCTTTATCACCTCTGGTTGCGGTAGCAGACCAGAGAAACCAGAGCTAGCCTTATGGCTCCCCGGCCAGTGAGAGCACAGTGACCAGGAGAGTTTGGTGCACTGAAGCTCTGAACCGGGCTGGGCAGAGACACTCTTGAGTAAGGTCTGTTGTAACATCCCTCAAACCACAACATGCTGCCTTTCACTTACCGTTTGTTTCACTCTCAGGTAAAGTGACTTTGTGGGAAAAAGTCTCATCATTCACCCAGGAGGCTGGTAACCCCAGGCTTGGTGTTTCTTTGGACATCTCAGTTTAAAAGTCTGAAGTTCAGTGAGAGGAATTTCAGCAGAATTTCTGACTGCAGTAGAGTTCAAAAACAGATTTTAAGGAGTCAAGATGATACAGGTCTTAAATCTTCACATTTTTTAGAATGCTTTTATTACCTTATCTATATTTGCCTGAGTGGGCTAACTTTCATTTGAGAGGAGTGGTAAAACTCCTGTAACTTTAGTCAGAAAATAATACAAATTTTTAATCCTGGGACCAGAAATATATCATGGTACTTAATCTTAAATAGTGTGAATTTCTTGTTAATTTAGCCAAATGCAGTTTTAAGAGTTAATGTTATCTTCAGACATGATCAGTATTTTTTTACAATATAGAACAGGGTGTCTCAAGAAAAATGATGGGATTTAGATCAGTTCATCAGCCACTTATATGTTTAGATAATGCATGTGTTTCATCTATAAATTATTTACTTACTGTTTATTTCATTTTCTTCACAGCTCTTATTTCGCATTACAATATTTTAGTTAGATTATTTATATCTTATTAAGAGAAATTAGTAAACTGCTATTCTGTCTATCACAGTTGTGGTTCTGAAGTTACTCAGTTGCAATACTGTGGAGCATCTGTGTTTATAATCTTCAAAATGTAAATAAGATCACTGGTAGAGCAATACGGGTTCTAGGCACCACAATAACAGCAAGTTTCAGTTTGTAGAAGCACAACAGATATTTTGAATAACGTCAATAATTCAGTTAATTATTTTGAATAGCTTCAAATATTCTTTGAGTATCTGCAATAATTCGTTCCTGTCTTTACCAGACATCTGTGATTAGAGGAACCTACCTCGGCCTGGAATATATGAGAAGAGGAAATGGAGGCGATGGAGGAGTAATCATTAATATCTCATCCTTGGCAGGTGAGAAAATTTTCTGCATAAACTATATCTGCTGGGTTTTTTTCTAAAGTAAATGAATCATGCTTATCAGTCTTCTTCTTTCTTGTGGCCCTTCCCTGTTTACAACTATTTTGACCTGGTTTACATCACAGCAGCAGAAAGAATACACAATGACCACAACATTCATTTGCTTTTTCTAAACACAGTTCAATAGAAATGAATCAATAATTTTCCTAACCCATCAGTCTTGCATTTAAAATTTTGAGCATGACGTAAATTCGTCCATTCAACTCCACAGGAACACAGCTGTAGGAGTACCTAAGGCTAGACTGTACGTACTTTTATTAACAAAGACTGTCACACGTCCACTCTGTGTTCAAGTCCTTTCAGATGTCATCTACCTGTACTCGAGGGGTCATAATATTAACACTCATATTTCACTAAGCTTAACCAAGTGTTTCTTTGCTTACTGCTTTTCTATGCTATAACTGTATTTCAATTTATTGGTATAAAAACAGAATTCCATGGATTCTAAGTCAGTTGGGGGTAATGCTGTCAAGTTGTGAGGAAGAATTCTGCATCATTTCCTGTAGGTATACTCAGTGTTGCAGTGACTGGGCTCACAGCAAAAAAGCACAGCTGAAGGGGAAACTGTACATGGAGAATGAAGTCACCTGACAAACTTCTGCAAAAAATTTGTGGGAAAGTACTTGCTTTCGCTCTTTTTTGTTTGGAGAGATTGGTTCCTCTTTCTACTGTCAGACTTGCTGGGAAAAATAATGGATATGCTACTTTACACTTGGATTATCAGAGGGGTTTTTTGTATCTGTGCAGATTACCAAATTATAGTAATTTAGTTCCGGGATATTCCTATGTGTTTTAACAACAAAAAGCCAGTTAAGACAACGCTGGCTATAGTACTGATTGTGGATAGGTGTGGATGTTCTGAGTATTTTTGTGTTCTGTCTTGGCTTTTGTGATTAAAAATTCCAGTTCACCCTATTGACATAATGCATATAGATCTTGAGGATCTGACTCAATATATGCATATATGTCAAATGGGTGAGGGGTTCTTTATTAAAAGCCTCCATGTACCTCTAAGTCAGCATTTGCCATACTGCCTAACACCTTGCAGACTGACACCAGTAAGTTTATCTCTATAGGCTGAAATGGACATTGTATTGGGTGCAAATTAACCTGAGGGAAACTGCTGTTGCAGTGCAAGGGTTCATCAACACGAGTAAAAGATTAAACATTTTCACAGAAACACTGATGCCCATGCAGTGCTTAAGAAAGGGTAGAGGTAGTAAGCAGCTTGATTCCTTTTCTAACTGGTCTCAAATGAGCACAAAATTATTTTGTTTTTAAGACCTAAAAGCTTGGCTGTTCTGTTTGTTAAGAGCTTATAAGTGCTTTTTTTAAATTATTTGATTTAAGTTTGCATTTATCTACTTAATTTTTTTTACAATAACGTTGTGCTGTGATGATTATGGATGTTTGTCAAAACAAAGTTTCTTTGTTTTGTTTGGTTTTATATGGCTTGCATTTAACAATTGTTTCCAAGGTCATTAGGAAAAACACACTTTAAAAGCTAACATATACTAATTTTTATTGCTTATTTATTTACTGTTATTTGTGGTTTTGACTCTAATTCTCCTCTCCAGTCTGAAGGTCTAAGTCCTGCAGTTTATTCCATATATGAAAGGCAAAGTTCCATTGGCTTGCTTAACATCCCCTTCAAGTGTTTTCTTAGAGCAAGCTTCTGTTGATCATTAAGCTTTTGAGTGGTTTTGATTCCCACTGTCCAAGTTCCCTATAAGATACAGACAGCAAATCTTCTGTTTGCTTGGAAAGAAAATGAGCAATGAGCAAGTGAGCAATGAGAAGGGTTGTATTTAGTGCTTATGAGGCATTCAGTAATATTTCCTTTGCACATTAACTAGCTACAGGTACATCACCATGGGAATTTTGCCAATGATTTGGACTAGTGACAGAATTAAGCCTTACAGTTTTGCATTTCCAAATACACAGAGAACTACTTAAATTATTTCTATGAAGTGGATGCTTAGAAGTGTTCTTTCAGCTGGATTAAAGCCAGAGCGTCCACCCTGTCTATCCAGTACTGAGTCTTGCTTTCTTTAGTCTCTTCACAGGACAGGACTAAGTAAGAGAGGGAGAGAAATACGTGAGCATGTGCAGCAAGCACTCAACCATGTCTCAAAGATACAAAATCTAATTTTATTGGATTTGTGCATTCATATCAAGACAAATTCCTCTAAACTGAGATAATGAGAAATGTGTTTTACTTCAAACTTTGCTCCATAAAAAATAATTCCAATGACTGCAGGTTTTTGTATTGGAATAAGCTTATTTTCAAGTTCAAGGAATAAAATGTTCTAGGAAGAAATGTAGGAAGAAATGGTACCTTTAATTGTGCTCAATGGAATAGTTACAAGCAACAGAGAAAGCATAACTAAAGAGGCTGTTTAAGTTACTAAATTTAACATTGTCGTTTGCCTTGTGGTGGCTGGTACCTCTACACTTTTTGCAATTAAAGGATGAAAGGTATTTGAGTATAGGCACACATTTTGGTTTTGATGGCTTTCATATTTTTAAGAAGGTATTCTGTGAAACTGAATTTTTAACTTTCTGTATTCTAGCAGACAAAAAAAAAGTCAAAATATTCACAGAGGGTTTAAAAGTGTTGGAATTTTTTAGCATAGTATCATGTTACTTTTTTGAGAGGCTGTTCAATGTGTAGTGAGTCTGAATACCTTTCTGCTGTACAGCTACATCGGGGGGTCGATTGCACCCAACTTCAAGAACTCAGATTCCGCAAACAGCTAGTTTGTCCTCCCTCTATTGAAACCTTCAGCCACAAGAAATACTTAAAGTACCTCTTACAGCAAACAGGCTTTTGTAGGACCAGATTGTCGCTGTTGAGCAGCTAGCAGAGTAAAGAAAGCACCATTCTCAGTGGCAAGAAGGAATGACCTTTATTGTTTTGATTTCATTGTATATATAGAGTTTTCAAAAGTCACCCAGATTGGTCAGTCAGAAGCCTTCCCCCAGGCCTGATTGGCCAGGCCTGCACTGCCCAAGTTCTGGGACACTGTTCCAATAACATCCAAACTTTATCTTTATTTATAAAACACAAGAAGAATTCTCATGGGAAAAGCCTGTGCTAGCCACACCAGATCCTATATATATTACAGGAAAAAAACTAATCATATGGTTACATCACCAAGCAAGGACTCTATCACCGTGATACAGGGGAGCAGAAGTGTCAATGACTGTTCAACTGGTGCTTCTGTTCAGCATCATGACATAGCTTTTGATCCCTCCCCTTTGTGAAAAGAAGAATGCTGAGCAGAATCTACCAGAATGAGGTTAAAAAATTTAGAAGCTATTCCCTTCAGACTCCAGTTCACTATAAAGAAGTCATAGAAATGGCAGAGCTTAGAATTTTTGCTACGATTTCTGTTTCACCTTCGTTTTGGCACTCAGGAAGACTACAAGGATATCATGGGGGTAATACAGGGAGAAAAACCAAAAGGGCCAAAGTCCAACTTAAAAGTAAAGAGGCTAATAAATCTTATTAAAAGAAAGAGATATACTTAAATCTCTGAGGGCAACATGTGTTCAGTGGGAAAGTGTAAATGGGGAAAAATGTTTAATTCTGTTTTCATCAAAGTTCTTCAGTGGAATGAAAGGAAACACTGGTTTCAACAAAGCTTACTGATAAAATTCAAACTTGTTGATAGAATTCTCCACCTGCAGTATTAATTTCTCGAGATGTGGTTATTGAAACTATTGACCATGATAAATAAGGAGTTGTAGTGAGATGCCTGACACCATGTCTTTGATGGTAGAGTGATCTTGACACTCTAACAACAAGGGGACTAGAGTATAAGCAAGTGTGGGAGTTGTCTCTGTCAGCCTGCCAAGAGCTGAGGAAAATAAAAAAGAGCAGTTTACACTGGAGCACAGGGTTATTGTTGGTCTGCTTGCACTGGTTTTGGTAAACTAAAGAGCATCTTGAGTCATCACAAAATCATTTGCAAATCATCATGCAGCAACATCCAGACAGAGAAAAATCTAGCCATAGCTGCCCCCCCACCTTTCTAAGAGAGATTGAAAGCCAGATTTATCACTTTCAAGAGGCACACTGATCCATCACCAACCATTTAAACACCTTCCCTTTCTTCCTCCCATTATATTGTGCATGATGTTCTCCAGTCTGTTTCATTGCCATTCTGCTTTGCATAAGATAATTAAATAATCATGGAAGCAGCAAATAGAATCCAGATTTTCTAACAAATGAATGCCCTAACTAATATGTTATGAACTAATCTCAGCTCACTGATTGAATAAATATTATGCAGGCAGAGCAGACTCAATGTCACCCAGTGGTTCATCATAAAATACTTGCTAGGAGAGTCGCTGGGACACACCCCTTAACAAGGGCCCAGCTCTTCCCAGGGCAGGAAAGTAGCTTAGATCTGGAAAACCCACACTGTGGTTCTGAGTACTGAACTCAGGAACAAAAGTGAGGCAAGACTGTTACTGTTTTATTTGAAGGATGCTAAAACTACTCTTAGATGTTTTGTCTGAAAGTGAGTCAATTATTTTTTTTTCTTGTTTCTCCACTTCAGCAAAAATAATAATTTCAATTAGGAAAGAGCTAGTTTAAAATTAAAAAAAAAATCTATTTGTTCCTCTCTTCCTGCCTAGTTATTCCTGCTGTCTTTGGCATTTAAGTAAATCTTTGAACTTTATTCCACTTCTTTATTGGGAGCTGTGCCCTTCCTTTGTTTATTTCTTGACTTTGTTTCTCTTGCCTCTCAAGTAAAACGTAATTTGTCTTACTGTCATTAAAAAATTAAAAATAAAATTACTTCTAAATTACTCCACCCTGTTTCCCAGTCTATGTTGTCTGTCTTATTTCTGTTAGCTTTGGCCTAATTAGGATTTCCTTTATTTAAAACATGTAAAAGTACGTAAGAGGGGTTTTTTTAATAATACTGTATTATTTCTAATGTACTCATATTCCAATATTTCAAAAAATTTGACGAATGCTGATCATCAAAAGTCAACAAACAGAGGAATATTAAGGCTGTGTTGTGATCACATCCCACAGGAGAAAATACAAAAGCCATTTTCATAAATTTTTTAAGCAGAAGCATAACACATTAATCCTAGCTAAGCAAATAAATACAAATTAAAAAGAACAACCAGCCAACAGGTTAAATTCTTCATTTCCCACCATTGAACAGTGCTGCTTTCACAGGATCACCAAGGCAGCATTTAATTCAAGATAAAACCTTGAAGCTGTCAGGTGGGTAATTAGAGCTTCGTGCTGTCTTAGGAAGTTTTTCTTTCAGACAAAATAGATTCCATAGCAAAGAGTCCATGCAAGTCTGGCATGTATCATTTTTCTGGCAAATCCATACTTAGAGCTAGGTAGTGGATTTTCATCTCCACTGAGAAAAATCACATCCATCTTTAAATGTATCACTTTAAGATACGACATATGAAAAGTGAAAAAAACATATGTGAGTTATTAATTGGGATGACTTCCATTAGAATCAAACATTAAGACATCAAAATTACTATGCAGTTTTACAATGACACATTCAGGAAAACATTTTATCATCTTATTTTTGGACAGGCTGAAGTAGGTGTTCATAAGGGCCTATTTTTCAGGTGGAACTACAGTAAAGATTTTGTCCAGTTGAGCTGGCCAGAAATTGCTGGCATAATTGGCAGAAATGAATATGCATTCATGGTCTGTCATTTCTTCTTGACTAGCTCTTTGCCATCCACTCAGTCTTACTAGAATTAAATTTTTTTTCTTCCAAAACCTGTTTTCCCTTCTTTCTCTACTATAAATAACAATGTTGTGCTCTCCCACTCTGACCGTAAAGGCTTACAGAGTTAGCAGAAATTTTTTTTTTTGCTTCTCCTATTCCCACACTTCCGTCCTGAACACACCATAAATGATTGCAGGTGTCCAGCTTACATGTCAGCTATCAAAGCCTATATAAAATACTTTGCTCCTCACTATATTTTAAATACTTTACTGATTCACAGAAGATGGCTCAAAAATCTCATTTTTGAGTGTTTTCTTCCAGATCCTGTCCCTTCTTGTACGTCATTGTCCATAGACACAACTTTTCCTTTTAAAAGTTACACTTTTCTATTACTCTCCTTTTGACTGCGCATTTTTATCCATCTGTTGTTTTTTTTCCCAGGCTATCCCAGATTACAAAATATAATTTGCAAATTTTTACTAATCTATTTTGTTGCATCTTTATAAATCTACCACAGATTTTTTACACTATAGACCTATATGTGTGTTTAAGTTAATCATAAATTAGGAATATTCAACATCTTTATTCAGCTACCTTTTTATTTTAAAGGACTCATGCCTGCTGCATTCCAGCCTGTGTACTGTGCTACAAAGCATGGTGTAATTGGATTCACACGGTCCGTAGCAGTAAGTATGCATTTTCCAAAAGGCTATCAGCAGCTCCTTGGGAGCTTGCCGAAGTTTTTCATGTTCCTTCTCTAGAGCCACACAACTGGAACTAATTATCTGAAAGCAAACAAAGTGTCTGAAGCAGTGGAGGTTCCCTCCTTTCTCAAAGGGAATCCAAGGATGTGTGTTTATGACTGATTTGAGGTTTGGCGAGCAGAGAAGATGTTGCAAAGTAATTTAAGGACAGTGGGAGGAGTCCAAAAGCCAAGTTCTAATCCAAGTTTTAAAAATATTTTTTCAGAATCCCATCCAGTCATTTAATATTTTGCTTTCCTTATTACTAAGTAAGATTGATGACTTTTTTTACGATAAATAGGCACTAAAGTGTACAAAAGTGACTTGCACACATCATTTACTCTTACCTACTCTTAATACTCTGAAAATGCAAAATGACATATTCAGGATGGGACATGTAAGATGGCAGTATTGTAAGTCTCAGCCTCTGACACCAAAACTTTCAAGTTAAATTGAACAAGCACTGTAATAAAATAATTTGGAGGGAAAAACTATGACTATTCTTTCATAAATTAATCTTAAAGATAGTCTACTCATATAAGATTTCCAATCTGATTTCCAGAACAAATCACGAGGAATTATACTTTGAATACTCTATCCATATTTTAAGCCCCCATCTCCACACAAATAACTTAATTTTCAGATTAATATAAAGAGAATAGTATGGACAAGTGTTGCATAGACCATGTTAAACACATCACGAGCATAACACTTAGGTCTCCGTTTTTGTTTTCTCATTATTAATATCCCCATCTAAGCACAAAAGTAAATCAGAAGAAATTTTGTCTTTAAAGAACATGAGAATGGCAAGGAAAAAAGAATAATAAACATAATGAATTACAGTATTTACCAGGAAAGGCAGTACAGTCTGATGTTGGGGAGGTCTGATACCTTACATCTAGGATTTCAGTTTCTTGTCTTCCCCAGACCAAAAGGGCAGGCTACCATACCATGAAAATGACATGTGACTTACAAAATACCTGAAAGGAGTCCTGCTAAATGTTAAAATAAATAGAATGCAGTGTTTAACAGTTATGGTTATTCTTGGATATATCATGTTTAGTTCCTCAGTTCTGTGCTATTGCTAAGGAAGTTCATCCAGCGTTCAACACATACCTGGAAGTTGATCAGAGTTCTTTGCTGCAGACACACTTTGGTAGAACCTCAAACAAGGGGTCCTACCACTGCCAGAACAGCTTGTGCTTCTTGCTTTCATCATGTTCCTGAGCTGCTTCCTGAAAAAAAATCCATTCACAGGGACTTTCCAGTGATAGATTCATACCTTGGCAAGTACAACAGAGCAACTAGAAATGTTTAGCATTACAGTTGTAGGGATAGAGAACAGATCCTATTTCTGTTGATGTGAGGGAGGTAAATACAGAATCTTAAATTTATTTATTTCAGAGTTTTCTTTTAATTAAATATGTTCCTGTAAGATTGGAAGCTTACCTTTGGGAAAATTTTTTCTTGTTTTTGCTTAGAAGATTTATCCCCCTAGAATAGTGTTAATGACATGCTAGGAGCTCTAAGAACAAAAAATATTAGAAAAAAACAGCTGCACAGAAATAAGAGTTTTGATTTCTTGTAAAATTGTTCTCCTAACAAAAGAAATGTAGGATTTTTTTAAATAATCTGTCATGATTACTAGAGAAAACATGCTTCAAACTTAGTTTTTGAAACAAAACAATCAGTAGTAACAAAATATCCTTACTAAGCAAGTCTCAAAAGTACTTCGTGGTAAATCTCATACTTTGAAAACTTACTTACACAATGCTGTCTTAAAATGTTGATGACAAATGCCTAACCCTTTCTCTTTTCTAGTTAGCTGCTAATATGGACAACTACGGTGTAAGACTGAACACAATTTGTCCAGGATTTGTCAACACACCAATTCTTCAGTCAATAGATAAAGAAGAGAATATGGGACAATATTATTCATACAAGGATGAGATCAAAAATATGATGCAGTTCTATGGCGTGATGGAGTAAGTCAAGTCAGATACAATGGGTTTTTGCCCTTTCTTGATGAAGAAAAAAGACACACAATATTACTTTCAGCAAAATTAAAATACAAGGGAAATGCTGCCTCTGATAAAAGTCTATCAAATGCATTATCCTGTATACAAAGAAAAAATGGTAGATATCTAAGGCTATTTTAAGGGCATCGTCTTCACAGTGATATATCCCTTATGTATTCCCATTTCCCAGTAAAGTCCAAATCAAATTCCCAAGTTAAATTTAGTGATTTTAGTTTTTAATAGCCCTTGGAGCTCCCTCATGAATTTGTTTGATCAGACTTGTGAGATACAGGGTATATAATTTGCACTGAATTTTACTGAATTTTCACAAAATTTTCAAGTGAAACAAGATAGGAATCAGACCAAGAACTGACAGCAGCAACCACCGTGGATCAGATCTAAGAGTTACCTGGCCCATTACAGTATTGCCAACAAAGGCCAAAAGCAGACTGTGAGAATATGACAAGCATAAAGTGATATTTTTTATCACTTTCTTAGTTTCTAACAGTTATTTTCCAAGATGCTTCTGCACAAAGGAAAATGTATGACTGTGTTGTTTCACCCATATTTTTCATTATGTAACATATTTTGCACCTATTGACCACAGTGAACTGCATATGAAATTATCCTTATACTAATTTGTACGTCAGCTCTGCTACAGAAACGGGGTAAATCAGCAGTTTAAATGCCAATTTTAAAAATTTTCGAATGTCTAGATTTACATTAAGTTCCTTTACTTGTCCTTTTTACATGTTCTTTTATAGCATGACTCTCAAATAACTTTTTTTTTTTCCCAGCCCATCAATTATTGCTGAGGGACTGATAACAATAATTGAAGATGATACTCTAAATGGAGAAGTTATGAAGATCACAGCATCCCAAGGAATTCATTTTCAGCAATATGGCCAAACACCCTTTACATCATCAAAGAGATAAATAATTTTTGTGCTAATTAATTTTGGCTTTCCTTAAATACAAAAACTTTTGAAAAGAGTGATTTGGGGGAAAAAAAGGTTAGTATTTTTTCTAGATCAGTGAGAGTGTTCAAACATTTGCATCCTAATAATAAAGAGATAGGTGAGAAAATCTGGTGTGGGAAGATGTTACTACCCTATTGTGATTCTATAAGCACTAATAACAGTATTAATTTAGTAGAATAAACACATTGCTCTGAAGCCTTTTTTTATTATTATTTAGTAGTAGGGGCCATTTTTTTCATTCTGGTAGTTCTGATCTACATACTCGAAGCATATTTTGGTGGATCTTACTTACTTTGTTATAATTCTTTTCACTGTCATGCTTACTTATTTACATATTGAATTCGTTAGACCAGGAATTCAGTTCAGTAATCTAGACCACAAATGGAGCCATAAGGAGTTAAAAATTTATTTTTTCTTATGAAACAGTAAATAGAACAAGAGGCGAAATTCACATTCCTCATATGTATATGCAACTGAATACGTTGTATATCCTATCAGAAAGTACAGATTTTTAACTTCTTGGATTTTACATATTTATAAAATTGTTCAGAAATATTTTTGTTTTATTTTATATATGTATATATATATGTATGAGAATTTTCTTACTCTGTATATACAAGGATGAATATTTTGGAATTGATTGAAATGTCCACTTCCTCATTAAATCTTATTTTCTAAAGCTTTAAATCTAATTCTTGCAGTGATTGTTTAAAATTTCAATTGTATCCTGAATAATCTTGTTTTTATCATGTTTTATACATGTCCCTTTAGGTTTCACAGTACATATTCTGAGATGTAGCATGTCATATAGTGACAATGAAAAAAATTGAGCTTCCTACCTCCTGAGCACTACTGGACCTTCTGAATCTAAGTCAATCCCCAGCTACATTTATGCAACAAACCTTCACACTTCATGAGTTACATGCCTAACAAAAATAATTTTTTGCATGGTAATTTAATTAGGCTCATAGCATAAGATTTAATAGCTCCTGGGAAAACTGGGAAGTTAATATTTACCCTTCTTAGGAGTACAGACTTTAATTGCACTAATCATTTTTTTAGTATTGTAACTGAAGGAGTGGAAACAATAGTACTTTACGTTCTGTGGAAGTCAGGAAGTAATAAGTCTGTGGAGAAAAGAAAAGAAACAGAAACATGTACTTTGAATTACTCATCATTCTACCAATGCCTCCATTTTTTGGTTATGTTAACACTATTTTTAAAGCCCATTTTGAAAGCACACATGATGCTAGCCACAGCTTTAGCATCCCTGACAGCATCTCTATATCCCTCTGGATTAAAAACTACTATCTGATTTGATAATATTAGTTTCTATATTTCTCTCATTAAAATCAGAGAATTTCCCAATACATGGCAGAATAGTGTAAAAGATGTGATGTAAACATGAAGTCAGCATGCGTTAGTTAGGTCCTAATGCTAATCATCTACCTCTGTGTGTCTACTTGTTAAGCAGCATTTCAACTTAGTTTAGAAACAAGGGAAGATTTGATAATAATGATAGTACATGCAAATCATATAAACACCAAACACACTAAGACAGTGACTCAGCAGCTTCTCTTAGCTTCAGCAGTTTCACTTCAAATAACTAGAGGAATATTGGTGATGATACGTTGCTGTCTTGACTGGTTTTGCTCATCTCTGCTCCTTGATACCCCAGAAGAAATATCTGTTAAACAGGGTGGGTTGATTTTCCAGGGAATAAGTGAAAGCATATGTAATTTAATAATGTTACTAATAAAAGACCAGGAGTCCAATGTATGCTTCCTGAAGGGAGAAAACCAGAAAGAAATGTAAAGTTAATTGCAGCTAATCACTTTAGTCATTGTACTATTAACTTGTGATATTGTACTTCTATAAAATTCTAATTCCATGAATTGGCATTGTTCTAAGATTCCATTTATGTGGTATATAAATTGTCATGCAAGAAAAAACTAAATTCATAAAGCATACAATTAGACTCCAGGACACCTGAAAAATCTAAACCTGTATCTGGGAAAGAATTTAAATAATATCGTATATGTATAGGTCTTTTCTTCTGGATTAATTTTGTAACTCAAAAGACAGATGTTTTCAAACCAAAGCCATACAGAAAATTTCATGAAAGGCATATACAGCACTGATTTCCATCTGATAATCTGATAAGGAAGTCTCAGAATCAAATAAACATTTAAACAAAGATAAATCTCAAATTATTAGGACATCTGGAACTCATTGAAAGAAACATGTACAACTGAAGCAAAATCCTTGATGCAAATCCTAATGTGAAAAATAGCCATCAAATTTCTAGCTTTTAATTAAAAAGTGCCCCAAACCAAATATTACAGCTTTCCAGTTTCAGATAGTCTGAATTTAAACACATCTGAGGGTTTTATCTGCACAGGAAGAACAAGTCCTACATATGTTTTGGAAAGGTTTCCTGTAAGACTTCCGCCCAACCTTTGGAAGCCTTCCAGTAAGAAAGAAAAAGAGCATATGTTTGATTTACAGAGAGAAACACCAGAGAAGCAGTAGGTAGAAAGATGACTTGAAGGGGGAAAGTGAGTTTCACTTTTTTGCACAAAGACTGTTTTGAAACTTCAGTTAAAAGTCTTGACATAATTCCAAGACTTAATTTATTTTGCCTGAGAGACCATAATTTAAAGACAACTGTTCCAGTTTTGTAGGGAAACGCAGCCAAAAGAAAAAATAAATATTTTAAATGAGATACACTAATTGCCAAGAACATAAAATAACAAGTAATATTCTAGACTCATATAGTGATTATTACTTGGAATGAACACTCAACCCAAGTTTACTTTTCAGTGGGTCCTTAGAGCTTCAAATATCATTTTTCTTAGGGGTAAAGAATAAATATTACTTATGAACTCAATTTTTTTCAGTGCTTATGATCCTACACAAAAGCTGACATCATAAGGCATTTCACATGCTTTGTTACATGACAGTGTTAGTTTGTATGTATTATTTAATGCCTTAATTCAAAGCACTTAAGAGGTATATAATCTACATAATTATGAGGATAATTCATTGCATTCTGTAGAGTTCAGGATGACCTGGAATTAACTTGTATTATGAGTGTCATAAAATCCTATGTGTATCAATTTTGTTATTGAGAGGGTGAACCATGGAATAAAAAATCCTTCTTGTAGTTTCCTTAAATTAAGGAGACTAGACCTTTTCCTCTTATTTGGAACATAAGCTTCGCAAACAGTAAACCAACAATAAACTTTAATAAAACCAAAATGTGATTTCCAATGAAATCTTGAATATGAGACTAATCTTTAAAGGAACTGCATCAGATTTTAGTGCTATGGCTTTTGGGCAAGATGGAGCTCTTCTGCCAGATAATGATTTCCTTCCAGTGTTGAACTGCTCTAAACTTTCTACAGGCTGATTCTCCAACTTGGACTTCCCTTTTAGCTAAGTCTATTTGCTTTGCATTGAGACGTTGACAGTTTTCAGCTCCAGCTCCAGGAATCCAGATGGTGCAATGAAAGTGAAGGATAATACCATATGACTTAGATTTTTTTCCCCCCTCCAGTACAGAAAGGAACAGCTTAATGTCAGGTCAAATTTAAAATTAAAACAGAAAGGGATAGTAAACAAGAAGAGTTGTGCTCCACTCTGATGGAGGCTGTAAACAAGAAGAGAACAGATCAGGTAAAAATAAGGTGCAAAGAGGCTAAACCTGAAACAACTTTAAATAAGTAACTTTACCCCACTGTTTAAATGAAATGCCATGACTATGTACTGTGGCCCAAATTTAAATCTGAGTGTTTTCTGACTTGTATAGAGACAGTCTAACATGCTATTCTCTCAGGGATTCAGAGGATAAAGTCAAGATCTTCACAGTAAAAATTAACCTTAATGAAAAAAATGGAACTATTTCAAGCAATCATTCAAGCATTTGAGACAGTTATGTATTCAGGTCCTTTTATTTTTCACAAGCTCTGTGCTAATTCATCGCTGGCATCTGCTGGGCAAACTTTACAGACATTATTACTAATGCAGAGGCAGAATTAATTTCTTGCTACAAGAATCGCATTTTTCCAGCTTTCCCTTTCATCAGAGGGATGCTCTCCCTCCTCCTTTCACAGAGGAGAGAGGCTACACAGGACAGGATGATCATCTGGTGACAGGTCTGACGTCTGGTCCAGGAATTCTGGATGGTTGAAGGGTCTAGATTTAGCCTCATCAAGCAGAGATTTATTGTAGTGACGTCGAAGAAGATGAGAACCACTGAGAACACATTCACTTAAGACATCACTCATTTCACTGATTTCAGAGAAATTCTAAGGCCAGTTTGTTATTTCACATGATCTCCACATCAGAGAAATGGCTCTAGGTATTGCAGCAGCTTTTTTTCCTTGCAATGGAACCTTTCCTCAGCAGCCACAATCTTGAGAAAAGAAAAAAAGAAGAATAGGAAATCAGGCTCTCAGTCACACAGCTTTGAACTCTTTACTGCAAGACATGAGAATAAGCACACTTCTGCTTGCATTCAGAAAAATAGCAAAAACACAACTTTCAGTGCACTTTCCCACAGCTGCAAACAAAATCCACAGAAGCAAAGAGGAAATAAAGATATTTTTGGAATACAGGAATGTAAAACTCTTCAGAAAAAATAGTAATATTTTAGCTCATCTAGCTATTCTGATTTACTTAGTTTAAAAACTAACACTTCAGATTCTTGTACAGCATTTGACCTTGAAAATTATTTCAGCAATTAACACTACAAGCAGTTAACGTCATGTACACATGAACAGGGCAGTTCTCAAGAAATACCCGAGATGGGAAGAGACTAATGAACTCTCTACTACTTATTCTGGAATGGTTCTTACAAAAAATGAATCAGCTTCCTTGTACAAAGTCCTTCTGGCAATTTCACTTCAAAGAGATAGAATGTTCCTTTACGGAGCTTTTATCTTTCTCTGCATTTGTAAATCTGTTTAAATACACTGCCCTCAGAAATGCTTACAAATTAGTTGACACTTACCGAAACTATTGCTGTTGTTTTGATTTAAGAGGGTTACTGTACTTGGTATGTATTAATGCAAGACTAGAGACAATGCAGATAGTGTTTCTTTACATATCTCCACATGTACACACACACATCTGCACTTATATGTATCCAGTACACACTCATAGACTACACATACAATAGAAATTATCTTTTGTTCTAGAACAATATTCACTATCTATGCATGTCCCTGGAGGTAGCAACTTTTATAAAAGTTGTGAAGCTTTATTTCCCAGTGATGTTTATCTCCCAAATCTGGTCTCTTCAAATCATTAAATATACTTAAATCTGTATAAATTACATTTTATTGAGAATGTTTTACCTAGTTGAATTTGCTGTTTCATTTTTCTTCTCAGGTCCTGAAGTATATCAAAATCAGATTTACTCTTTAATTTAAACACTCATATATTAGCTGATGCATGATCTTTCACACAATATGTGTCCCTGAAATGCCACCTGCTGAGGCAAATCTATTGTCTTATATTTTCTTATGTTTTATGTACTGTCATAGATTATCACAGTCACTGAAAGGTTTGTGATGCTATACATGGGACACTTCCCAAATATTTCATGATAGAGTCTTTAGAATCATAGAATCACTTAAATTGGAAAAGATATCTAAGACCATTTAGGCCATCCTTGTGGCAGGGCAAATTTACTTTTTTTCATATGGATTTTCCTTCTTTGGTTGTTTAAGCTGCTAGCATTATTAAGTTTTACTTGGAGAAGGGGAGAACAAAATGAAACAATAACACCAAAACTCAAAAAAGGCAAAAAAGAACACCCATTGACATTTCATTTATTGAACAGAATTGTACACTAAATACAAGAGTGAGTTCTGCTTATAAAGAACAATTGTGCTACAGTATGGCCTAAAGCAAAGATATGGTCACTAGGCCAACCTCTGGGACTGTGTTCCTTGAAAAAGCATCAAATATATCATCTGAGTAGCCTCATTATTCCTTATCATTCCCTATTATGTCTGTCAACCATTAAAAAACACAAAAAAAAACCCCAAAAAAACCAAAAAAACCAACCAAACAAAAAAAGTAAAAAGCACAAACATAGAACAAAATGTTTCCATAAAGTACAAAGCTTGTGCTACTCAAGTGAAGATAAATAGCTCTATCTTGCAATATGGATATTTGCCTATGGCACGTACATGGTGCAAATTCTGTGGCTAAAAGAGTGAGGTTCATTCCCATGAACAACAAAGAGTCTGTATAAATATTAGTATGAATAGTAAGTTTCCTACTGGCCACTATTTTTCCCTCAATTTGTCATTGTACCATACTGTAAAAAAAATTATTTAAACAGCTTAAGGAGGAAAGATGGTTCAGTAATCTATGCACTGGAATGAAATTCAAGCTCCATTTCCAATGAGAGTTCCTTAAAACAATGTGGCCCTGAAAACACATTGGTAGCATAAATTAAAATAGTACGTGGTGCCAACAAATATCTGTGGAGTCTGTTTAACAGACACAAGGACTAAAACCACATTAGACATTGGTTTTGGCATCTACAATTAGCAACAGCTTGAAAAGCAATCGTAATCAAATTAATCGTACTTAATTTCTGTAAATTTCAATCCTTGATGCTGCAATTAAAACAAAACATTTTTGATCTCAAACTAAATGAAACTTCAGCCCTGAAACATTTGTTTTGTTGCAGAAACATCTGTATGTAAAGCAGTATTTGCACGCTAATCTTCAGGGAAATGCTAAGATGTCATCAACTTCGGTGAGGCTGAACCAGCCTACAAGTCAGCTGAATCTGTGCTCAAGTCTCCGTGCTAGACAAAAAATAATGACAGAGCATATAGCAGTGAGGCATTAGCTGCACTGACTGCAAATTGGTCCCGATGGAGTTTTCCTTCTTTGCCAAATCTTCCCATGAAGACTAAGAATTTTGGACAGCCCTTGTAGTCAGGGAAGGTGAAAACTATGTCAGAATGCCCCAAAAAAAACAGCTGGAATTTTCTGCCTCTCTCCAAGACCTTGTTCCTGCACAACATTGCTCTCCACCTTCTGGATAAAAAAGGGCTGCATTAGCTGTCAGAGATTGTTAGCTCTTTGCTTCCATTTTCCCTTATTTTCTGGATATTCAAAGAAACATTCAGTTAAAAGTCTTTTTTGGCTTTTCCAGCTATCCCAGAAAACTAAAATTCATCTCCATAGGTATTGAGTCACAGCTTCTGAGCTGCACAATTCTGGAGAAAATGTAGAAGAAAGTGTTAATTGACATGGACTTGGGAACTATTTAACAGTAAATGCTGCTCCAGAGCATGTGACAAACTGTGAAGATTTGCCAACAGTAGTTAAAAATATGCATAAACTAAGTTCTCACTCAATTTCTAAATGAAATGTTAATGTCTAACCAAATTGACCACAAATACCTTTTGCTCTTCTCCAGGCAGAGGTGGTTGAGTCCTCAGTTCTGAAAAGCTAAGAAAACAACATTCCAGAAGAAATTTAAAAAGTGAAAGAAAGATGAGACTTCACTATCACAGGTGCATATTAGCAGAAATCTACCTATAAAGCCTGTAGCATTATAGTATAGTAATCATTCTAAATTTTCAATATTGATTGGGATTTCCCAAGGGGGGCTTGTGATAAAGTAAAAATATCCTTAACAGCTATTAATGCTTCACACTCATTGCTATTGAACTCTGGAATATAAGTAAATTTTGCACATCTATAAACTGGCAAATAACTGCTAACAAACAGCTTGACTACCCTGTCTTGGAACTTGGCTATATCTATAGTACTAAAACTTTGAGGAAAGATCTGACCTGCAGAAACATAGTTATTGGTTTCTAATTTTTTATTTACTTTTTTTTTTTCTTTCCATTCCAGTAGTTTTTGTATATTTAAACACTCTGAATATATAATCAGGCCCCTAATCTCTTGTAAAGCAACTACAACTACTGAATCCTCAATATTTACCTGCTTTTTAAAAAAATTTGATCAGGTGATCAGAAGATCTGGCGTTGGTGTTTGGCTGACTCCCAAAGCAGAAATGCAAATTACAAAGAAAATGTATTTTGATTTGCAAATCTTTGGTTTAGATTTAATATGTATTCATATCTGATTAAAACTCAGAGACTGAAATGCAACTATTATAACTGAATTTCTAATGCCTACTCTAATTTTTCAAATCATTAGTAATTCGTGCATTTTGATTAAATTTTCACTCTCCAGTAATTCTTTACAGCACGTCTTTGAAAGTGAGCTGCATAAAAAGTTCTATGATCAGACAGATTCAGACCAATTCAGTAGCTTTGTTTATAGGGCAGCTGCCAAGACTTGAGTCACTAAGTCAGCCTGTGACATGCCCGCTTGTATAACTTGTATTCTTTGGCAGCGTTTGAGGGGTTTGCATATCTCTTGTTGGATACATAATTCCACTCACATATCAAAAAAAGTAAATAGAGTGATAAATTTGTATAAAATTAGTTTTAAAACTGTGCTCATTAAATCCAGTGGAGACCAGTGTATTTTTTTACATCCTGCACCACCCTCTAACTTGGAGGTCAAAAAGGCAAGAACTTGAAGCTGGTTAAACACAAACTTCTTGGCTTACATCACACTTTTGATTAAAAGAACAGATTTAAAATCCATGAGGATAGTGTATCTTCTAACAGAAGTTGGTAGATACACCAAAAGAGCAAATTTAATCAATTTATCACAAGAACCATCGACTTCAGCCGACTGCAGATCAACAGCCACCTTTATGTGCACAGAGAAAGCACATTCTCTTTTGCTCTTTCTCTCCATCTACTTAATCAAATTAGGGAAAGGACTGTGGAAAGGGTAACAAACTTCAAGCACATCTATTTGCTCTTTAAGTTAAAGTTGGATGCAATACCAAAATAATTGGTCTCCACCATTCAGAGATCTGTTCTACTATTTTTGTGCAAATTTTATGCTGACAAGAGCTGTTTCCTAAGTAAATGGCTCAAACAATAAACACTTTGAGAGATGATTTGTTTTGCTTCCTCTAATGTCTAGAAAATGGTTTAGCTTATTAAGCTTCTTAGTCTCATACACCACATTTTAGCTCTGGATTGAAAGAGTTTCTGGTCACCAACTGTTACTTTTTTGCTCCTAAATAGAGGTTTATTTAGTGGAACAACCAACTCTCAACAACTCTTGCATCCTGTTTAGGTGGTATAATACAATCGAATTTCATATCAGATTTCAAAGCTTGTCAGGGCTTGCTTAGATGTTCCTATTTATCTTTCTCTGGAAAAGAAAGGAAATGTTTTGTTTGCTTTCTCATATCATTTTGCCTTGGAGGATTTCAGTAGGCCAGCTGGAAATCCAGAATATTAATTACCTTATATACACCATTACGTCAACACGATCTGGAGGAAACATATTTTTCTGGGTTTCCTGTTCTAAATGATGTGGTTTCAGATAGAACATTTGATAGTTGAGGACTGGGGCCTCTCTACATGCAATCAGTTCTTCCTTATCAAGTAAAGCATTGTTTTTAATTTCATTTTCTGCTAGTGCTAGGCTGAAATGAAATTACATTATTTTTCATATTTGACCTTTCCACACCTGAAACTTCATTTTTTACACTTTGAGGTAGGGTGTCTGATGGTCAAGGAGGAGAAGGTAAAGTAAAGGTAGTCATCAAGGAAGTGACTGTAGAGCCTGATATTTACAGCCTTAGAGGACACAGAATCAGTGTTTCCCATGCTCTTTGGAATCAAACTGGTATTGGGTAAGTTTGGCTTGAATTTTGGTGAAGCACATTCATCAGATGACTAAACAGAGAGGAACTTGGAAAGAAATTTGTCACCCACTGTCTATAGATCAGTCCACAGCCTGAGAGGTGAAGTGTCAAAATTCCCATGAGGGAAGAACATAAACCAGTGTCAGTCAAAATAATAAAACATAAGGAGACAGACAAGAATCCATACAAGTTTCAGGACAGCCTTCTTAGGGACATCTCCTCTGGGGCTAAGAGCTCTATGATGTTTTAGATCATTTGGATAATCTTACCTTTGCTCCATTTCTTATTAAAGGTTGGACCTTATGATTTTTCAGTGTCCCTTCCCACCTGTTCTAAGATTCTTGCACATTTTATTGGTTTGAAAACAAACCAGTGGGAGATCACAAGTCAAGATTGAAATTAAAAATAAGTGAAATAATACAAGGTAAAGCACTGACAAAGTCAGATACAACCTAACACCCTGTTAGGGTGGTAGTAGCAGTCCAACTGAAGTAGTCCAGTTGAAGCGGTGATCCTGTGAAGGTCTAGTCTCCAGCTGAAGATCCAGTGGTAGCTCTCGTCCTCTGGGAACCCAGTAGACAGGGCTCGCTCAGGCAGTTCCAAGGCCAGGTTATATCCAGGTGGGAACACCTGGTTCCTCCCTCCTGGGCAGAGCATCTCACAATGGGATAAGTCCATGAGTCACACGGTGGGTCCCTGATGGCCCATTGCCTGTCATGCAGGGTGGGTCATTAGCAGGTGATGGCAGCTAACGGCCCACAGCTGGTGGTAATAGAAAACTACATCTATATTGCAACCTAGGACACACATTACTTTTTTAACACCCTCTACATGGGCTATATACTATATACTATGGTGCTTCTGGGGCTATTCATTTTCAGACCACCATTACAGCCCACAACCAGCCTGAACTCTAATCTGTCGGCAAATAGCTCACATCAAATGGTGGCAAGCAACGTCAAAAAGATCCACCATACAGTGTCGGTGTATGGCTAGGAATTTCCTTCCTAAAAAGAAGTCAAGTTTTATGCTTTGGGTCAGAAAGAAGAGAAAGGCAAAATGGTGCAAAGTTTGGATTTTTCTTGTAATCACTAAGTGTGGCTGCATAGTTCTACTTTCCATGACCAGATCCAGAGGTTTAGAAATTACACACAGAAGAATGGGCTGCAGGATTTTATCTCATGATAACACTTCTACCTGTAGTGTAATGGCAAGGAAAAAAATACACAGACACCTGAAACCAGTTGTGAGGTTGGCCACCGCCTGAAACAGCAGAGGTTCTACTTCCACATGCACAAACTGATGAAAGAAGGGAAATTTCTGTTTATGGCAGAAAAAACCCGTGCTGCTAGCAGCATGAGGGCACCACAGACAATGTTTTCCTTGTTTCTGTTACCCTTGGTGAACAGGAAGAGCACATCTAACCTGGTCTGAGAAAAGGAGGTGTTTTTCCTGCGCTGGCCCGGAATTGGCTGTGAAGAGGAGGTATCTAACATATCAAAGGGCTTCCTGGGCCATGATATGCCGCTACAATAAGGAAACTATAGACATGACAGACTGAGATGAAATAGAATAATCTGAATTCTTGTGTATCCTTCCAACATCAATTCTGCCAAGGAGGAGGTCTGGGGAGATTACTGTACCTACCTTGCTCCTCCCCTTTCTTGGTCTATGTACCAGCAGGAATTGTTCACCTGATCTGGACTATGCAGCAAATGCATCCCTAGGAGGTCCTAATCATACAGCTTGCAAATCATATCAAAAAACACATTTCCAAGCTTGGAAAGCAAGCTGGAAAAATGGACTGAAAGGCTAAGGAAGGAACTTATACTCAGAGGCCCCTGTTGCAGAATTTATGGAGATACAGCACTTTTTATATTTGCAAAAGCAGACAACTTTCAAAATGGAAGGCAAATTATAAAATCGTAGAATTATTAAGGTTGGAAAAGACTCTTAAGATCACCAAGTCCAACTGTCAACCCAGCACCACAACCATATTCACCATTAAACCATGTACTCAGATGCCATATCCACATGTTTTTTTTGAACACTTTCAGGGATGATGACTCCACCACATTACTGGGCAGCCTGTTCTTAGTACTTAACCCTTTTGGTGAAGAAATTAAATGAGATTACTTTATTAAGGCAGGATTCCTCACATAAAAACATCAATATCTAAATTAGTTAAATATTTTCATGCCTCTGATTTCCTTGTAATTTCTAAGAAAATATTTTTTTCTGTGCTAGCATCATGTTGAAAAGATTTTTAACATTTTTTTTAGTATTAAGGGAAAACCCAGAAATTCCATTTTATCCAAAGGATAAGAAACACTTCATATGAAAATTTTATTGTCAGTGATAAACATAGTCCTCAAATTTTTTTTTGTCTGTTTCAGACTAGGAGTATTAGGTGCAATTACTAACATTATTTGCCTTGGCAAGTAGGGAACTCAGGGCAAAATATTTCTATTTCAAAGATAATGTATGCTATTTCACCATAGAAAGCATTTTCACCATTATTAGCCTGAACTCGTATTTTCTCAAGAATCCATGACCTCTTTGGAACTAAAACTCACTCTGACCCTACTTAAGTGGTACCTTATTGTGCAAGGGTAGCGATTTTATTTTTTAAATACTAACTGATATTCAAATATGATTTCTATTTTTTCATGAACACTAGTTGACAGACATTTATCATACCACACTGCAAACAGATTACGCTTCAAAGTACAATATATTTTAGAAGGAAGGAAACTGATTGGTTAAAGAATTGAAAGATACTTTCTTTCTAATATTATTTTAAAACATCTATGTAACAGCACACCATATCCTCCCTCCTCTCTTGTAAACACTTGAGGTAGCCAGGCAGGTTTTTGAAGGTCACATTGCATTGCTACGGATGAAGTTTCATAAAAAGTCCAAATTATCATGTTTCTAGTATCCTTTGTGGCAATATGCAGTAATATACATGCAACCTGTAGCACAAACATGATTGTTCCTAAGAATTTTTCAAAAAGAAACATAGACAGCTCAATATGCATCTATGTTCATTTGGGGTTTTTTCCAACTCAACGATAATCACTTTTACCACACAGGCTCCATGAGAAAAAATGCAACAAAAGTATACCACCTTCCGTTTCTTGTGTAAAAAACAAAAACACCCAAAAAAACAAACAAAAAAAAAACCCAAAAGAGAGTTTATTGAAAACCCACAACTTATGAGGACATGCTTAAACACACAGATAGTACTGAAATTGAGAACGACAGGTTGAAAGAGAACAGACAGTGGAATCAAGAACCTGCCTATACCCATGCTGACCCTGTTCTTTCACTGCCAGATGTTTATCCCATTTGGTCCTGTTGCAGACTTCCTCAAGGAGTTGTTCCTCTAAACAAGCCAAACAGTTGCTCCTCTAAACTGCTGGCAAAGTGCCACAGTAATCCAGCATTCTTTGTACCTCACAACATGTGTGACAACTTTCAGAAGGCTGAGCCAGTTCACATTACTAGGTAGCACTGACATCAGCTCTGGTGTGGATCATGGAGGCACAAGGATGACTAGCAAACTCACATCCTGATCATGCAGAAAGATGTTTGTAAGTACATGACCAGGCTTGCATGTTCTGCTTTTCTTTCATACAGCTGGCCTGAGGAGAAAAGCCTATTGGATTAACTAAATATTTCATTTCCAAACCATAGAGGACACTTGCCAATCTATAGCTATAAATTTTGGGGGAATTAAATTTATAATTTTTTCTTTTTTAGTTTCAGGTTTTTTTCTCTGCCTTTTAGCTGGCTTCATTCTTTCATTTCTCTGCACTTGCATGTTCTGAATCATAGGATTCCACGTATCATTAATTTCCAAACAATTTGTGATTTCTGGTACCCTATGAAACCATTTTTTAATAAATACGAATGTTCTCTCTCTCACTAGAAACCTTGCACCAGCTAATGCTACAGAAGAATATAAAAGATCTTGAACTAAATATAAAGAAAATATGGAGAGAAAGATCAGAAGTAAAATGTCTTGTGAAATTCCTATTTTCTGGGACATTGCCGTGTGAAATTTATTCTCAGAATAAATACCACAGTGTAAAATCAGTAACCCTAGTATGAGTAAAAACGTTTGCTTCAGGAAAATTACATTCATTATAAGTCCTGACTTCCTGTTATAAGATTGACAGCAATGACCTTCTTAGAGTGTGTATGGAAAACCAAGGAAAATGGAAGTACTATATGGTTTTTAGGCAGTGTCAGACTGTCCCCTCTTTGTCTTCTACCAACAATTTCTTCTCAGCAAAAGACAGAAGTAGAACATGAAAAATGGTTTGTTTCTGGGAGCAGGTACCCTCTTTTCCTTCTCCTATTTTTTGCTACACCACGCTCAAGTGCCTCTTTCATCCAGAAGCTTGTTGGAGCCTTCTTCTCTGTCCTTGGGTCTATCAAACCACTGATATTGATCCTAAGCCACTTTCTCAAAATGCCCTTACTGAAGAAGAGGAACTTGCAGAAGTTAGTACTTAGCAGTTTCTGTTTGGGATTAGCAAAAGGATTTTAAAATCTCCTTAGAAAACTGTGAAAAATTGAGGTCATAATAAGTAAAACTGAAATTCTAAATAACACCAGAAGTTACAATAGAAACATTACACAGTGTTTTCTGGTTTTGTCTCTTACTCAGCTCATGTTTTGACTTAGACCCCAAACCTTTACATGACTAATAGCACAACAAAACCAAAAATCTTTCTCTTAACAAGAAAACACTTACCAAGAATCCCTTTTCCACAAACATAATTTTTGCTGAATATGGGTTATGTAGGTGAGCCTCTTCTGGGAAAAGCAGCCTAGAGTTAGAGCCACTGAAACCAGCTTTCCATCCTTCTGATGTGCATCAGACCACAGAATTGTTTGAATTGGAAAGGACCCAGAAGAATGGTTGAGTTGAACTCTTAAGTGAATGGCCCATATTAATTATGTATAATTTTTTAATTCAGCTGATTCTACTTAATAATTTCACTTCATTTGAGATAAAAATTGTCAACTGCCAGCTTTTCTTTTTATCCTGATCAACACAATTTCTAACTGCTAATGAAATTATGCATTATTTAATTTGCTTGCATGCTTTCCTCCAGAGTCCACTGTACAATTTCTGGAATGCTAGTTACTTCATAATTTTTCTCTGTGCTATCCATAATCTTGCTGGGGATCCAGACAAGGGAAATTTAAGCAAAATTAAATAGATTGTAGAAAGCCCTGTCTTGTAATCACATTCTGCACTGCTATGTTATATTTTACTACAGTTCCTAGTCCCACATGAATGAAGCCTACTCTTTATTTTCTACGCTTGATTATGCCGAAATTAATAACTACACTTTACAGTGGAACACTTTGAAAGAGGAAGACTTTAAAGACTAAGTCCTACCTTTAAGAGGTCTATGAGCTTTTACAATTTTCTTTAAAGGAGATAGCATTTTGTTTGGCAAGATTCGTACAGGCACTTGGTGGCTATGGAGCATTTTAACAAAATTCTGGGTAGCTCTTTAACCACTTTAATGTCCTTTTTATAGCAGCCAGGGCTGCTCTTTGCACCTAGCAAGCATTTAATTAGTGGAGGAAAGCAAAACAACACTTTCTTTGGGAAAGCACTGAAAAATGAAATGGTCTGCAAGATTACCACCAACATCAACCCCTTTCCCAACTACTGCATAGAAGACTATTTCACTCTTAAGTGCTGTGATTTTGTATTTTAAGAACTTCAACTTGCAGACTGAATTTTAAAGGAAGGGTTCCTGTAATGTACAAACTCTGTTTAGGCCACCAGAACCTCACTTCTGTTTGGTCTGGAAGATTCTTTACTGAATCTAAAATGAGGGCAATTGGTTTGCCCTCAGGGTTTAGTACAAACAAAGCTTTGGGAAATAATTAATTTAAAGTGCAGAATAAATAGTAAGGGAAAAAATGTTTACAGGTAAAATATAAATTTTTTAAAAATCAGGAAAAATCAGTGAACTACAGGAAATATGCAACTGGAAAAATGAGATGGCCAGATAAGCAATAAACTATATTTTTTTGTGAACATGATGCCAATTTTAATTTACAAGAATTAGCTGTGAAATGCAACTGAAAATTGTAGCTGAGTCAAAAACACAATAGCAAGGTTTGCAACTAAATTTTAACACCAAAAAATCCTTATAAAGAACGTATTTATAAAGAGATTAAAGAGCATGTGTATAATATATAAACATAAGTGTTATCAAAATCTCATGAGAAAGCAGCGAGAGTACTGCTGCTTTTGCTGTAAATAAAACCTGGTAATTAGCTATTAATCATAGAAAAAAACACTCAGAGATAAACATAAAAAATGTGCACCTAGAGATAAACATATACACTATTTGATCTGTGCTAACGAAGAAGGTAGTGTGTCGCTGTTGAGCAGCTAGCAGAGTAATGAATGCATCGGTTCTCAGTGGCAAGAAGGAATGACCTTTATTGTTTTGATTTCATCACATTTATAGAGTTCTCAAAAGTCACCCAGATTGGTCAGTCAGAAGCCTTCCCCCAGGCCTGATTGGCCAGGCTTGCACTGTCCAAGTTCTGGGACACTGTTCCAAAACATCCAAACTTTATCTTTATTTACAAAAACACAAGAAAACTTCCCATGGGAAAAACTGTGCTAGCCACAGTAGTGTTCTGGAAATCAATTTTTTTTTAATTTATTATCTCAGCAGGTTTAATTTGTTTCATATATACAGTGTTTGTGGGGTATTTTTAATCGATCCTGACAGTTCTCCAGTTAATTATTAAAGTGCCTAAAGCTTCTGCATGTACTTCTTGTAGTTGACATAATGAAAACAGAACTGAAGAGTTTTTCTAAGCAATTCTGTGAACATACTGTTCAGAGTGTAAGAACAGGGACATCCTACCACATTATTTGACTGCTAAGCAAGGAAGTTCTGATAACAAGTTATGTAATTTCATCATAGATGCTGGTGGATTAGTGGTAACATCCTAAAAAATGTAACAGTTAGGAGTTATGAATTCATACACATGCACCTTCATCCTATTGCCCAGATATTTTACATGGCCTTTCCGTATCTCCCACGCACTATACCTGCAATCATCAGACTTTTATTCTGTTCCTATATTTAAAAAGGATCCAGGAGGAAAATTACTTCCAGCATTTATGGCCACAAGTCAGAATAGCCTCTAGCTATGTTCGTAATGACATTCCTTATCTGTCGCAATCTTGGCTTCCTTTTGTTTGCTGGGCTTTTTGGGAACACTCTGTCTAGTAGTTACTCTAATCTTGTTCTTTTTCCTAAAACACTTCCACAGTGGAAAAAAAAAATTAATGCAATGCAGAATAATTCATTTATACTGTTAGAAACAAATCCAATAAACTTGGAAAATCTATCCATTTCAGTCACTGTAAACAGGGCAGATCCTGAGCACCAAAACTGACTACAGTCAGGCAGAATACATAAGTGGGAATATTCAGCAGCTGTTTTACAATGTTTGTATTTTTTGTAAACAGAAAAACAGGGATCAAAATTATTAGGAAATCCCCAAAAGTGGGACAGCAAAGTCTTTCTCCTTTTGTCTTCCTACAGGGTGAGGAAAGAAAAAGAGTAAAAAATTTACACATCTGAAATGCATGCAGCTTCCTCTGCATGTTTAATGAAGCACTTTTTTGGTACACAGGCTTTTCAATTTAGTCTTTTTGGATGTGTTCTCCATTAAACCTACAAGTAATGCTGAGTGAAAGTATTTCCCTCTGATTTACGTAAACAGTGGATGTATGAGAGTACACAGGAATTGTCAAACTTCCATATCCTGTTTCTGATAGCAGGCACTATCACTGTCAGAAGAAAGCAGGCAACAGGAATGAGATATCCCTATCAATGTGGACAGCTGTTCCCACCCTCTGAAACTGGCTCATGTCTAGAAGATAACAAACATCAAAACAACTGTTAAAAAATGCAAATAATCTTGTTACCTCTACAAAGCAGCAGCCTGTTGTTTAGTCCTTTGGCTTTGATGTTACATAAAAATTCTTAACCATCTAGTGTATTTCCAAGAGAACTTCTCATTTCTCCATCACAGCACAAGATCCCATCTCTTACTCAATTCTATTGCCTAATGATAGAACTGAGTATTCTTTTTCCCAGCCAAAACACACAATTTTGTGCAAGTGCAGGATTGGCAGTGGCAGCGTACAGAAACAAAGTGTACCAGGTTTCTACTCTACAACCACCCTCAAGATATACCAATGATGTTCAAATTATGCAATGTATTTGGCCATCATAAAAATTCAGAATTTATTCAGACACCATTACACAATTTTTAATGGAAATGTACTAGCAATATCAAAGTAGATTCCCTCACACTCCCTACTTTATCAGTGGCTATCCACAGGACTTCTGTGAACCTGGTGCTGCTTCCCAGCATCAGATAACACAATTTGGAAAAGTCGTTGAGACCTTCCTAAAATGCATGCAATTCTTTAGGCATGAAGTAAAACCAACTAAAAGAACAATTTAACTTTTTTTCCACATCTGTAGTACTCTATTTACCTGAAAGAAGTTCTGTTTTCTTCAAAGTAATCTCAAATGGAATTTTAAAAAGAAAATTGAAAAAGTAGCTTTTTCAATGAGAATGTTGAGTATTTCCACTGGGAAAACTGCAAAGAAAATTAAGCATGAAATAAGTTGAAAAAAGCTTTATAAAAATATCATCCTTTGAAAACTCATGTAACTGTCTCCATCAAGTGCTTCAAAAATGTTATTCACTGATATCTGAGGTTACAGGAATACAATTTCTGGTGATAAAATAATAGTTTTCAAAAAAGGTTAGAAAAAGTTACAATTAAAAAGTGTTACTCTATTGAGTGAGAAATAAGCAACCTAGTAGAAGGGTTTAAGTGAAACTTCAGAGTTTTAATTTGGCAGTTCACCTCAATACCAGCTTACGTCCCTCCTGTTGCTAGATATTATCACATCAGATTATTAGAACAGTAATATAGGATTTCAAAGTCAACTTTTCTCCTTATCTTTTGTATTCAGTCTTTCTATGTCATCCAAAAAAAAATCCTAGACAGCCCCTGCTGGGTTAGATCATCCAGCATAACTCAATACAGACAGCTCTTTCCAGACAAGATTGCTTGTTCTACAAAAATCTATGATGTTGGGATTTCTGTAACTTCTCTCACATATCCCTTTCTTCATGGATTTCACTGGAAAGAAGCTTTCACATATTAAAATCGGAATTTTATTTTCCAGATTTTGTCCTGTTGTACTGGTCTCCAGTTCAGGCAATAAAACTACATGATTCCTTATTGTTTGCATCTGAACTAATAGTATCAGGACAGAGATGCAGGCCGTGTCACAGCTGAGTGCCAAAAAATAGAGAGAGCAAAGAGAGAGGCCACCAAGTGCTCTAAAGTGATGGGAAACGTCTCACAGTGTGAGATATGCTGGGAACCAGAAAAGCGATGCAAACTTCCAAAATAACTTACACTGAGAACTATTCTGTTTAATAAATAATTAGTAACTGACTAATGTACTTTAAATTTCTGAACTAAGAGCAATGTGAAGATGTATTACGCAACAGAAAGAGGGGGAGTATACTGTTTACAGTATACTTTTCACACAGCAGTATCATTTTATGCAGAACTAGATGAATAAAAATAGGCTATATAAAAAGAATTTGAGAAGCACAGTTCAGTCTTTCAGGACAGGCATTGTTTTCTCCATAAGTATTTTGGAACTTTACTTCAGAATTCCCACAAGAGTCTTACTATGAATCACTTCAACTCTTGCTGACTTTTGCAAGGCCACAGCAATGTTCCTACTCTGAAATGTACATTTAATTGGAAGGTATTAATCTACTGTTTAGAGTAGAAGAATAACACAACAGACTCCATCTGCCTGAGAGCTCAACAGTAAATTGTCTTGCAATTTTCAGATCCTTTCTCTGCCTTACTGAGATTCTGATATAAATTCAGCATGAAGAAAACTGGATTCTCATTTCTCTCATCTGTTCTTCTTTCCCTTATTTCTCACACATTCAACAATGTGAACTTTGGTGTGTGTATATAGACGTTGTTAACTATTGTCTGAGAACTATTTATCCAGAAATCCTAAAATGGTTACAGCTTTTTCCCATTAAATTATTCAAGCTGAAACTTTTCCACAAAAGGTTTCTACACCTACATAAAAGTCTAATTGCACCTGGCAAAACCCGTTATTTCCAGAACATGAATGGGTTAAACTTTAATTTGTTATGATGGAGGCCAGTAGTGCAGAGTCATCCCACAATGAAAAGAAACACCACATTGCAACACCAATGTCTCTGAACAGCCTGTACAGTCGTCAGCTGATATCACGTCAATGCTAATTAAATAGAGTTGACACAACTTCTTTAAGAACATATGGAGAAAGATGCCTCAGCCTGGGAAAACTGCATGGTTTTCTTGAGTAACACACAGTTTGAAGAAGTATCTGATTTATAGAAGTCTTACCAGCTCTTCCTGGGAAAGGGACAAGTATTATGCCTGTGTACTCAAATCTGAAAGGGAAAGAAAGTTAATCTGTTTGAATGCCACTGAAGTAACATGTAATAAGTAGATAGTGTGAGAAATAAAAATAAAGTATTTGTACGAAGTAATTCAGCTTCCAAGGTAGAAGGATTTCTGGTGCCTGTGGTGGATAGAAATTCATTACACATACTACACTTATTACACGTGTTATTACAATAATACACCTCTCCTTTCTGAAGAGTTGCTAGACAGGACAAAACTATTGATTTTGTAAAACCTGCAACACAAGTGCACAACAAAAATGTGGTAATCACTTCACTGATCACAAAAGCAATGTTTTACATTTCTTTTAAACAAAGTAATATTTATATGCTGTTAATTCCAGGTGTTTTACAGATAATTCCACTGGGTTATTTTGTGTAGTAGCTACTCCTGTGCTGTAATCTGAATATTTTCCATGCAAACAGATTATTCATTGAAGCCAAGGAATATCCACTTTTAAGCATGTAAGAAAAACAGATCAATAAACTTCACATGCAGCACAATAGTCTCCAGTTCATTAGGACAGAAATAGAAAAGACCTTGACTCTGTGTAAGCACTGCTCAACAATAATAAAAACAGTCCTGTGTTATCAACACTGATTTGGTCACAAATACTAAACATAGCAACATGCAAGCTACTGTAAAGAACATTAACTCTATCCCAGCCAAAACCAGTACATTCACAAATAACACCAACAAAAAGAAATCAGAGCAAATAAAAATTTTTAACGATATATAGGTCAAATATGCATTAGAGTCAGCTCAAACCTATTCATAAATAAAAGAGGGGAAAAATGTAAGAGGAGGGGTAGAGACAGTTTCTCAGAAATCACTATTCAACATTTTTCACTTAAAGGAAGTAAAACATTATCAAATTCTAAAGGCAGCTGTGTACTCTACAGTATTTTTAAATTAATTTTTCCTGTGAAAATAGGCATATACAGACACAACCCAAACAGCTATCTCAAGGTTTCAAGCAAATCATGTTTTTGAGAGAAGGAATTTAATGAACATTTAACAGTGCACACATTGAATTTGAGATATTTGAGCACTGAAAAAGATGAAAAATTGCAAAATTATTTCTGAGTGTTTTCACCTTGGTACAGGAGAATTCTGTTCAAAAAGACAAATTGGAGAGCTGAGAAAAATCTTAGACATTTTTGAGTGTGAATGGTAGCCTCAATGCAGGTGCAAGGTCAGTGAGAAGCCAATAATGCAGAAGAGGAATTGCAGAGAAAATCACAGGGTTTACTTCTCAATTGAAAAAACCCACAAAAGCAAAAACAAACATAGTTTAAGAGCATGTATTGAATAGATTAATTTTACAGACACCCAGATGACAGGAGTGTATGTTTGTTAAGAAATTGCCTGTCATATCTTTTTTTTGTGCAGTAGGTATTTGCCAAATTAAATACTTAATCCTGAAAAAAAAATTAATAAATACTTTTTTAAAAATCAAGGACATGAAGAAGCATGGCCCTCAAAAGTATCATTGGTGTTTTCTGTCCTGTTTATGTTTCTAAAAGAAACATAAGTTATTAGTTTACATGATGAAACTCTTTTGGCTGGACAAAGAACAGTGGCCACCACGGCCTGAGGCACTACAGGCAACAAAAAGCAGCAGTTGTATGTTCATTAAATATAACAGGAAAAGATGACAGCTTGTGACGAATCAGGCTAGCTCCCACTCTGAGCAATGTGTAGGGAGGAACAAAATTCCTGAGGGCAGAAAGCTCTGTTTTACATTTGATACCAGTCAGAGTTTATGATATTCTCAAGCCTGACTCTGACCTGTCTCTTTCCCTTGACCAGATAAAACCAGCACAAACACCTGCAGTGACCAGAAAACATAAAAGCTCTCTTGCAAGTGGCCACAGCAGCAAGGGAGTCAAAGACATTGCCTGACAGCTGAGCAAAGTAAGCATCACACTGTTTTCCACCTGAAGCAAGAGAGTTCTCCTTGAGCTGGAAGCCCGTGTCAACAGCTGGGTACAGTTCAGCATTGAATTGTGATGATGGCTTCAAGGCAGTAGGGGGTTCAGAGTGACGCTCACAGCAGGGGGAATAGCATGAGGTCCCAATTAAAATGATTTGGCTGAGATGCAAAGACTACTGTTGGTTGGAGGAGCAAACACATCCACTCTGTGGAGAACAAATTTATTCTACTGTCCAGTGAATCTACATCAGAGTGACTTTCCTGTCATCTGAGTCATTTGCCACTTTAAATACTCTAAATCAACATAGCTGTTGTTGATGTGCACTTAGAATTTACAGAAATTCAAAGAAACACCCATCAGATCTCAAGTGTAAAAGAGCCAGCACAAGGACTGTGAAAAAAAGCTGCTGCAGTAGCAAAACCAGTAAAGTTTGTTGCTGTATTCTGGCACTAGAGTATGCCAATATCTCCAGCAGTGACAAATCAACATGCACAAGTCATTGATTATAAAACTGCTGCTAGTATGACATTGTCAGTTCCTCATGCTGCTTCCTCAGTATCTACAGTGAGCGCTGGTATGCTGCACACAAAATTGAAAATGTCTATTAATGTTTATTAGCAGCTTCTCTTTATTTCAAAGGATGAATCATCTCTTGGCTCCCCGAAACTCTGAGTTAATCTTAGCCACTCCTGCACTGACTCATACTCACTATTGTTATTATTATGGGGAGTCCAGTGAGATACTCCAGTCCATATTAGTAGTGCCATAACACATCTGATTCATCCCAAACAGCATATTGCTAGTGAGCACAGTATGATGTCAGGATGTATGGGAAAATGGAAACATAAAATCAGAAATAGGAAATATATTTGTTAAAGGATTAACAAGTGGACAAGACACTTGATAGCTCTCAACAATATATTGCTGTTGAGTGACTGAGATCGAATTAGAAAATAAGAGCCCTACAAAGTTCTAAGGAAATAGAGAAGGAAATCATTCACTTGCAGGCAGGCATCATCAGCTGGAAGTTTCCTCGTTTGTGCTCCTGCCTTAAGAAAAACAGGGGAAATGCACTGTGACCTCTAGAAATCATTTTCATTATTCCATTTTCTCCTGAATTTTGAAGTTCCTATTGTAAATGTGTGCATACCTGGTAATCTCTCCACTAAAGGATGATGCTATAAGACTACTCTGGACATACAACAGGTGCTTATAATAAGATCCAGACCAAGTCAGGATTGTCAGGGCTTTGCACATGAGTCTTTACAACTCCAGAACTACTTTACTAGAAACATGTAAAATAAAAGGTGCTATTCCTTAGACCTATTAGTTAAACACCCCTTTACTAAGGATTTCAGAAACTGCAGAAGGAAAAAAATGTAGCAGCATGATCCCTTAATAATGGACTATTTCACTTCAGGTTACAAATCTCCTTCAGGTTACAAATCTCCCATCAATACAATGTACAGTACTTTCATCAGGTACAAAATATCCATGGCACAGATAATGCAGCCACAACCCTTACCCAGCTCTAACGATTACATGGTCTACTGCCTCTACTCTAAAGCAGCATCCTGCTCATGCAGAGCTGGTTTCTTGGGTTTGCTGCTATTTTTTGTAGTGGGATTTATTCTTTCTTTTTTTTTAATTCAAGTGACATTTCCCTTTCTTGTTCCTCCCACTAGATTTTCCCACTAGGAAATTCAAAAGGAGAATAATACATGGGTCCATCAGTCCACAAGCTGGGGAAGTCATTTGCAATAAAACATACTCCTGACCTTGCCTTGACTGCAATGTACAAGGCCCTTGGAAGTGTTATTCTAATTGAAGTGATCTGAATGTGAAAATAACTAAATAAAAGAACATAATTCTATTGTACTGTACACGGAGCTCGGCAGAATAAGACAAAGTGAAGAAATAACTGTCTTAATTCTAAAAAAGATACTTTTCACTGCTTTTATATCTCCTTTAGTAAATACAAAGTCAAAAATTTGCTGCTGAATTTAACATAGAGTGTGATTGCCAGATATAATGGTTTGCCTGCGTTATACCATTCAATATTCGCAAACATAGCTATTGTATAGGATAAATCTGATTGCCAGTAATCATCCCTCTTCCCTCTCACAGTTAAAACCAGACTTTATTTCATTCCAAAAAACAACCTTCATTAAATCTGATGTCCTGTACTGTTCAAGGACCACATACATATTCTCTCATGCTCTGGATCACTCAATAATCATAGAACCATTTAGGTTGAAAACGACTTTTGAGAACATTAAGTTCAATATTAATCCAGCACTTCCAAGCCCACCACTAAACCATGACCCTGAGCACCACATCTACACCCCTTTTAAATACCTTGGGGTATGGCGACTCAGCTTCCTTGGGTAGCTTGTTCCAATGCTTGGCAGTCCTTTTCATGAGGAAATTTTTCCTCATATCCAATCTAAATCTCCCCTAGCGCAACTTGAGGCCATTTCCTCTTGTACTATAGCTTGTTACCTGGGAGAAGAGACTGACCTGGAACAACCTCCCTTCAGGTAATTGCAGAGAGTCACGTATCTTTCCTCTACCCCATACACCATGCTCCCTTTTTGAAAAGGCTGTCTAAGCCTTCCTTCTTACCATTTTGTTCCAGTGACTATTTTTTTAAACTCTTCTGATGGCTTTTTCTTCTGCTTACCAGGGTTTAGAAGTGGTTTCCTTTTGCCCTTTGAAATTCATGTCATCAAAGCTCCTGGAGCTAGTTGTCTGGGTTTTGTAATCCAAAATTCCTTTTACAAGCTCTTGACACTAACAAGATTATTGCTTCTTTCCTTAGAGGACATAGCTTTCCCCTTCAAATTTTTCTCTCTTTTCTGATGAAGATTTTGCCATCTGAACAAATGAGAACATTTGAAAATACATGAGGTGAATCTGGATTTACTCAATCCTTCTACCTTATTCATCTTCAAATTTGAAATTAAAGAAACAAACCATTTCATGTATTTTGTTTATCTCTTCCATCTAACTGCACAAAGCCAATATAAATCTGCTCAGTAAAACTGAGCAAGAATTGAGGTGACCTTGACGATGGATCTGTAACAATTTTGTTACATAGATAACTATGGTTTTACTGACAAGACATTCAATTTATGTAGAGCAATGCTCTTGTAAGTGATAAAACACATCACTATCAGTGTTGGATGAGATATGAAAGGACAGCTTTAAGCCTAATTAAAATTCAATGGCCTATTTTAGCACACATAACTATGCGGGACTTGCACTTGAGTGCTCTGTGAAGTACTGACACTGTGTGATGAAGTTGTGTGTTCTGAGATAGAGAAAACTGCAAACCAAGCAGGCTGGCACTGAGCTTGCCAAGAAATTGACACACTTTGTGACTCAGCTCCAGGACTAGACCTCATTGACCTAATAAACTAAATGAGACAACTTATTTTCAAGAAAAAAAATCTATTCTGAAGGCAATCAGAAAAGTAATTTTCCACACAAAGTTCATATCAGTTCTTTGCTCAAAATGCTGAGGAATAGCTGAAAATCTCCTAGTATTAAACCTTTATTCTCTCATCCTGACTTTTATACATAAAACTGAAGCTCAACCCTTTCTGGGCCACTTCTCTATGTAAACAGTTTTCTCTGAATAATAAAATAATCCTGTCTCCAACCTCTATGTCATTTTGGAATTTAAAAATCCACTCCTTTTAAAATTTTCACTGGGCAATGCAAGCTACCTCATTTTCCACAGTATCCCTCCAGTCCTAATTTAAATTTAATTTTCCCTGTATTTAATTTATAAATGTGAATGATTTTCACTGGCTCACTAGCACTGGAATGCAAGGTATATGCTATATGTCATGCTTGATGTGTCATGTTTGGTTTGGCTAACAATTCTTAGCCAAGTAAACTTAATGTGGGTTTGTTATCTCTACATATCTTTGATTGCAAATTCCTCAGGGCAGTGACTGAGACCTCAACAAGGTACTGAAATCTACTAAACAAACAGCAGTAGTTAACCTGTACAGTAAATTTCCATGACTTCACTGACAAACATATTGCCAAACATTTTTCACTACGATAATTGGCCGTCAACTAGCAAAATAATTCCTGATCAGAAGCTGATATAAATTAAAGAAGTCTATTGAAACTGTATGACAAACCTACGTAACATAACACAAATCCTACTGGGCACCAAAATAATAAACATTTTTGCACCAAATCACTGGTTGTTGGGATAAATCCAACAAATTCTTTATTGGCTATCTTCCATACACTGTCAAGTTGCTCTTTCCATCCTCACTACACTTGCGGAGACACATAACACACAAAACAGCCGTATTGCTAATCAGGAACATACTTGTGTAAAGCACTAAAAGCCTCAACACTTCCCTGAAACCCATACAGATTTGGCTGTGCCAGCTAGATAAGAAATAGGCCAAAAGGACAAAGATAAACTTGTTAGGCCTCCAAGACTCTAGCAGAGACTTTGTGCACTGCTGCAACATGGCAAGGTATTCAACACAGATAAACACCATTACATTTTACATGGTGATGAAAGATGACTCCTTCTTACTGAAGCTCCCTTCATTTTTTTTTTCCACTTTTCCATGGCTGTAATCAAATCAAGTTGTAGGAAGCCTAAACTTCACGTTCTGGCTTTTCAATATTGCTACACTCGACTTGGAGCAAACGGGATTTTAAAACACAACTGAGTTTGTTACACTGTCAGATTGCATTCTGTAGCAATCATCTGGTACCCATACATTCCTCAAGAAAAATACCCAAGAAACTTTCTATCACTTCTACTTCAATGACAATTTTACAAACAGAAATCAACAGAAATTGCACACTAGAAGGTCAATATGCTCTTAATGCCCCATTTGGGCAAGGAACACTGACTGTGTTTTACCTTTATTCTTTTCTATTTGCCTTTTGAGGTACTTGGGAACACAGGTGGGGGGAGCTTATTTTAGTTAAATTCCAGAAAATTAAATAACTTGAATTTTACAAATAAGATCACTTAACCCTAACTGAAAACATTCAAGCACTGTGTGCAAAACCCAGCTGGAGCCCTTATCAGTGGAAAAATTTGATTATACTGATTAGAGCAAGATATCACCAAGTGAACTCCATGCATTTAGTAAAAAAAAAAAACCGAACAAAAAAACCCCAAAAAAATAAACAAACAACATGCAGGGAATAATTTCAAATCACAGTTTCTATTATTTAAGAGCACAACCCTGCCTTGGTTTTAAACTTGCAGTTAATAACAAGTAGAGGACTGAATGCATTCTGAGGCCTTTAAGAATATACACACAGCGAAATGGGTATCCAAGGAAAGGACCACAGGTCTACACACATAGAAACTCTGATTATACAATAATGCACAGGAGTCTGTTTTCAAACATTAGGTGAACCAAATTCAGCCAAAAGTGGCATTACTCCCCAGCTTGCAAGACTTGACTTTATCAGTCCAGTAGTGATATTTTCAAAATATAATATGCTCATTGCTTAGAGTTGTTATGGCTTCTAAGCACGAAACAAAGGGCAAGAAAACAGTTATATGTATTTTAAATAAATTATACCAAAACCTAGTGGTAATAGAAGTTACTGAGATTCTGTATCACCCAGAATCTGACTAAATACAATAATACAACATTTAGTAATTATTTTGTAGTTATAAATGGTTAGGTTACCACTAATCCTCTCGGGTTTGGCAGAACAATTTAAACTCAGAAAAAAATGCTCCTACACTGCCATCTTGTGGAAAGTATCCATTTTTCATTTATTAGCTTTGCTGGATGAAATACCCATTCAAAAGGAAATTTTTGTTTCTTTTAGTACACTGCTCTTACATATCAGACAGGTAAACTGTTTTGGTTTTCTTTAATAGGACAGTATCCGTTTAACTTCAACTCATTTTTCTACTCTATAACATAAAAGCAATGAAACAGATTCTGCATCACACTTGTACTTCAAAGTGCAACTCAGATAAAACCTGTAACTCAGAGAGAAAAGGTCATATTACACTGAATGCAGCTCAGTGACCAATTGGCATGTTCTCATTTTCCAGAACCATATTTATAAAATCCCCCTTTCAAACATATCCTCTCGCCTGCAATTTAAACAGCACCTACTCAGCATCTCAAATAATGCCCCAAATAACATTTGTACAACATTTCTCACCCTCAAAGGAGCTCTCACTGAGCAGAATTCATGGTCAGTGTGGGAATAGCTCCACCACGAACATGAAGGAAGCACTTCTTTCCCCTTTCCTGGTTAAAACACACTTCCACTGTAGGCTGTAAGAACAACAAGGTATGTATATTTCACTCAGGACTGGTAAATAAACATTAGTCCATTCCAAATGGTGTTATATCAGCTAGATTCAGAAAAAGAATAACAACTTGTCTAATTTTCTATTTTCATGAAGTTTTTTATATTGAGTTTGATAATCTTGAAGGGACCACCCATAAAGGTTAAAAAAGCAAAATACCATAACATGACACAAGACTCTGCAGCACAAGCAATAGCTGCAGCAAAACCATAGTTGGGATCAAGTCTAAAGTTTTGCAAATGTGCTCAGATGCCCCTTTTTTGGGCTGTTTTATTTTAAAAACATGCATTCCAGTCTACCCCATTTTTACCTGGAGCTACTCTATCTTCAAGTTAATCTTCCTAAATATTCTCCCTTATCTGTCTCTATCACACTTCCAGGACCACTGTGAATATGAATACATCTTGCTGCACATTATATTCCCCAAACAGCTACAAAAAATATATTGGCATTCTTGAGTTCATGAAGATTATATAGCATTTTCTTAAAACAGTGTTACTCTATTGTCTTCAGCAGGAAGACTGCTGAATTCTGAGATCCTGAACACCACAAAAGGAACCATTTTGGTCCTGTTTGCCCCCAAAACACAAACAAGCCAACCTTTGTCCATCGTGTACGGGGCAGAGAAGATTATTGGGCAAAGTGGGATGGCAGACATGAAAGATGTTTTACTTGAGTAAAAATTGCACCAACCAGTAAGACCCCCCACCCTTAATTATGATGAACTCTGAGAGAGACAATTAATATGTCTACTCAGGACAGAAATAACATTTACTACTGGAAGAGTAAAGAGAAGTTATGTGTCAGTAAGCTGAGAGTTCAGTATGTAGCATAACAATTAGCTGCTATGACATAGTATTTTACAACATTAATAGTAGTAAAGAGATCTTAAAATTTTAATAAAATTCTTCCCAGTTCAGTGTGGCAGACTTCAGAAGGAGACAAAATACAATAGATTTTCTGACTGAAAGCTGTCAAGGCTCTTAGAGTCCAGATTGAATGTAAAAATAAAGTTAGAATCATATCATGGTATATAGGAGAACAACATGCCTGGAGAGGGGTGCAATTTCCAATCAAAAAAAACCAGACATTTTTTATTTCAATCATGCATTTAAAAACAAAACCCAAGAAATGCCCAAGTAGTTCTCTATCCACAAACTCCTGGTTGAATAGAAAACTTCAATGCATTAATTTTTTTCACAGCTGCTGGGCTGAGTTGGAGATTGTATTAGCAACAAGCAGTTCTATCAAAAATATGCTGGTTTTATCCTGCAAATGTTAGATCATCTTCAACATAGCATATTAAGTTGACCCGTCTTTTAAATTTACATTCTGTTAAAATGGAGAAGTTGATGTGCTTTAAAACCAAGTGGAAAGGTAAAACTTCTGCTTACACTGACAATTACTACATAAAAGTTTTCAAAAACCATAAAGCTGCTTACACCTTTTTGATTATAAGAAATAACTCCAAATGGTTACTTATCTAAGGATGTTAATTAGTCTGCACACATCCTGGTCTTCTTCCCTCCTCAGGCTCTTCTACAAGGGCAACCCTGCAGCACCACATTCTTGCCTGAGTCAGAAACCCTCATCCCCCACTGCTGCAGCTGCAGTTGTGAGAAACAGCAACAAAATCGTAAGAATTTTTTATGTAATAGGTTAATTTTTTAATAAATAAATATTATTCAATTAATAATATGTGAATATTATATACCATGAAGTTATTTTCTCAGAGACATTTTGGGGAATGCACTTGTTGTCCAAGGTAGGTGAATACACATAGCAGCCTGGGATTTTTGGCACAAGAGAGGAAAGTGAAGGGGGAACCAGATTACAGAGGAGTTTCAAATGAAGATAGAATAAAACCAGGTAGAAGTGGGGGAAATTATGAAACCACCTGTTTGTTAAATTTCCATAAATTATAACAAGCATGAAAATAGTTACTTTATAGAAACATCCAAACTTTTGAAACAATGTACACATAAATGTATATCTGTACATTTGGTCTAAGACCAAATATACTTTCTTTACCTTAACATGCCAGCTATCTCTGTCTTTGTGTTGACCAATGTATAGCATGCTTTAATAGTGAACATAAAAAAATCTTCATCAAATAATTTCTACTTCAAACATAGGACTTGGCACTCTATAAGTTAGTAAGAAACATATGGGTAGCATACCAGCACAGAAAATGGCAGGTCTGTAAATGTGCAGCATCCTCCTGATGGCCATTATTATTATAGAAGCCCAGTATTCATACATAAAAATCTGAAGATCTATTTTTATTGCCTTATGGCTGGACATCAGAAATCACTTTAATATTTTAGGGCTCTCAACTCAATGTATTTGAAAGGATCACAGCTCCATGTGCTTCTCCAAAAAGGATCTGATTTTAGTTCACGGTTTCTCTGTATTTAAACATCCACCTTTAAGGTACTTTGTGTCCCTTTCCCCCACAGTATACTTGCATAATTTCTCACAGATTCTTGGGAACCCATAAAAGTTTTATATATACCTGTCAAAATAATACATGTCAAGATAATAACTTTCAGGTAAGTAGTGTCTATTCTGAAAAGCTCTAGACGGCAAGAGAGCTAAGCATAAAACACCCTGACTTTGCATTTACTTCTATGTGTATCTCAGAGAAATTCCTAATTTCTAAGTGTTGCTTATATTAATGGAAAAACGATACACTCAATATCTTCAGTGCTACACTCTTGGACATTGAACAGATTTTTCAGAATGCAGAAACCAGGAAACTTCTTCTAAGGATTTATTTTTTAATTATTCCTCCTAGAAGTTATGATTTTATTCTGATGAGGTTGATAAATATAGCTTGATCCTTCCAATTCTCTTAAACATGAAATGACTGTGGTTCACTTTTAAAGGGACATTGTACAGCTTATTCAGATTCGGAGATTTGTGAACAATACAAGTACAGATTTCAGCGGTGCAGTATCAGGCCTTACAACAGCCGTCATTCCTGCCTTTTCTGTGACTTTTAAATTCAAATTATTTTATTGGCAGTTCTCTCACAAAAGTTGCATTTTTGCACACTACATAATGTTTAAAATGTTCAAAGCATTCATCAATAAAGTAATCAAGTATATCCCACAATGTTAATTTATTTAGACACCGTTCAAAAGACATAAGATCACACTATTTTATGCTCATTAAATATTTAAACTGCCATAAAATGACATGCCATAGACTTTTTTACACATAATAAAAGAAAGAGTTAAACCTGTGAGTACTGGTACTTAAACAACCTTATAAACTTGTGCAAGACTGACATGGCTATAAAAACTCTGTTCATCACTAATAAATCACTCCCTTCCTTTATCTTAATAGCACCAGCATAAAACCTCATGATAACAGTTACTGTCCAGATTTACAGTGGTGTAACAGAGGTCAGCACTTGGTTCCACACGTTTTAGCGTGTGGTTATTTCTATGCATACTTAAAACTTTGGACCATACAGAATGAAAGAGGCTGCAAACAGAAGAGAACAAATTTTCACTAATAATTTGTCTGTATGCCCGATACAAAGCATCTGTGAACAAACAGAGAGACAGGTCTCTCCCTAGCAGAGCTAGTTTGAACTTTATATCTAAAGGCATATATTGAGCAGGGGGCAAGGAAGTGCACAGTATAACATGAACTGACTTTCACTGCTGTCCTGCTCTGCCTCTGAACAGGCAAGGGACACTAGATTGCATAGCAAAGAAGGATGCAGGGTTTCCAGAGGGCTGTGGAATAGAACATAGAAGACCCTGTAGCTCAGTTCTAGAAAGAAAATCAGTCATATTGAGCACAGATAGTTCAATAAACACCATGAAATACAAAACTCATCTGAACATGCAACAATCAATTGCAGAAACATTACTGTTTAATTTACCAAGGAAAAAGATGCCATGATTTTTTGTTGGGAATGCTGCATTTCATTTCACGTGGAACAGCAGAAAGGGGACAGAGAAAGGGAAGGAGAGGAAAACTTTTTCTGTCTGTACTCTCAGACAGGGAACTGGGGATGTGTTCTCTGTGCTGCTAACAGAGAATGTCAGATCATGTCCTCTAAAAAGATACTTGTGTCTATAGCTTATTTCACACTTCAGCATTGTACTGCCAAGCACTGTTGGACATGTAAGCAGAACTTAAATGAAACCAAATTGACAAATCCATTTTAAGCGTTCTGGTTTAACTTAATGGAACTATGCTAGTGTGCCACTAAGAGGGTCCTTCTTCCATAAGTTTGCTGTCCAACTACATTACTACAACCAACAAATAGAGATAAAGTTTGCAATGAAGAACATAACTGACCTTATTATTGCATATCAGCTGTTAGATTCTAAGCTTGTTTTGATAGCCTCTGCTTTCTTTTGTTTGTATCCACAACAAACAGAAGGCAACAAAGCCTGGTCTACGTAATGGGATCTAAAAACACTCCTGGATGCAAAGGGATGCACATGAAATTACAATTTCTGGAGTACTTAATTTTGTAACCAAATCAAAGCTTCTCTGCCTCTTGATTAAAGCCATCTTGCCCAAAACTTTCTTCACACACCTAGAACAAAAATCTATAAACACACTTTTCACACGTGGATAGAGAACAGCAAACATCAATTGCTTCCAAAAACATTTTTGAAGAAAGATGAATGCCATTTCTTTTGCTCTTAGGTTTACACATAGAACCATGGTCTTTTCAACAGATCTTGTATGTGTACCATGACTGTGTCACAAACTCAAAATACTGCATAAAATATGTTTGTCAAATGGCATTTCCACATTTCTTCCCAAAATGCATTTTGTTTATAAAGAAAAATAAACAAAAGATCTCCTAACCCTCTAATGGTCTCCTCACCAAGCTGACATACACCCTTCCACACTAGTTCCTCACAAGCTGGAAGGATTCCAGATAGTCTCCAAGGACAAACTTTAGAAGGAGGTCCTAGTTAAAATATTGGCAGCACATAAATTTGTCTTTTTAATGGCAACCACTTTACATTGTTTAGCACATTTAGAAGGATTTAAAGATGAATTTAATATGCTCACAAAGTCTAAGAAAAAGCCTGTGAGGTGGAGGGGGGAAAATGGTGAGAGATTAAACATACAGTCACTGCCAACATGTCTTGAGCAAGCACTGCATGAGCAGGTGAAAAAAATCTGGTGACTGTGAAGAGCTTGATGACAGCTCTGGGTCTGCTCCCCTTTTTCAACTGTTTCCACTTATATTCACTTCTGCATCTGTTATATATTATGGGGTGCTTTTATTAGTAGCTTTGGATCCATTGAAGGAGGTGAGCATGTGTTCAAAAGACAACTAAAAACAGTAAGACGTTAAAAAGAAAACATGAAACAGTTCAGAGAAAAGCAGAACAAAGCGTGCTCTTTGCAAATAAAGGCATCTGCATTTTGTGTCTATGCCATTTGAATGGAGACAAAATGAATAAAATAGTTTAAATTAAATCAGGGAAAGTAAGTTGATGCATATAATCTCTCTTGGCAAGGACTGCTCAAGAAGAACAGCAAATATACACACTTACCACCTGCAAGTATCTATCATAGAATGATCTTCCTTAAGTAATTTTCCCCATCTTCCCAGCCTTCTACTTTAAGCAATTATTTACAACTCACTTGACAATCTTGCCTGTTTTCCTCTGTATTTATGTGTTGACAGAGGTCCCAAGTCAGGAAAGCATTTGAGATACAAGTACATAGTGGCAGGGAGAAGAGTTGATTCCCCACAAAATGTCTTTCCTGAATATGAACTCTTTGGCCAAGGGTGATGAATTCATGCTTTTTTTTCATACTGTTTTTGGAGGGAAAAGGGAAAAAAAGAAAAAAAAAAAGCAACCCACAGACTTGTATACAAAGTATTTCTTATCTTTTGGGTTATATGTAAACAGTGTTTTTTAGGGTTCTTTTGCTTGGATTTTGGGCTTTTTTTACCTGTGTTACCTATATCTTAATATCATAATTGCTGGCTAGGCAAATATGCAGCTTTACATTTGGGATTATATGCAAAATTATTAAAATAAATTTTAACAAATTTTTTTGTACTGCTGATGGTACATAGTTCTGATAGGAGCTGTGAAACACTCCACAGTCCAATAAACTGTAATTTCGCCTCTAAAAAGTTTAGAGTTGCTGCAGAAGCACTTAAGCACTTGACCAGCCCCTCCCTCAAAGGAATGCAAACATCTGTATTAAAGTGTAGTTACATGATTCATTGTCTTGTCTTCAGACAGTAAAGCCAGTTTAAGATGTTCCCATGCATTTCCTCCCTGACCCCAGCCATTCCTTGCTTCCTTTCAGCTGCTTTCTGAAATAAGTAAATTATAGAAAACTCTTACAAAAAAACATTCTCTGATGCTTAGGTGTTTTAATTAAATGCCTCTCTCTATTTGTGATCACTTTGAAAACACTCTCTAAGTTACAAGTACCAACTTATTATTGGAAGGAAAATATTTTTCCCTTAAAATACACATGGTGGTAACATCTATAAAGTAATCCAGAGGAAATTGTCTGGGCCATAATGACAAAAAAATCCGTGAAATTCTGGTCTAGCCATCAGGAAGCTCACAGAGAGACAGTTTACATTCCATTTGCTTTTCCCAAGACTGCTTACCTTATAGCTATACATATAATGCAATAACAAGCAAAAAGTTTTGTGAAGCAGGGAAAAAACCACCGAACCACACTCCTTATCTGAACTATACTATAGATGGGTGGTTAGGACAATCCCTGAAAATATAGACACATATTTGCATTCCTACCACTGAGAAAACTACTACATGTCCTAAGCCATAATACAAATGGCACAGGATCAAAATACAAATAATACTAAGTCACAGGATCAGAATCAGTTAGGTTGCAAATGACCTCCAGGATCATCACGTCTGTGGAGTTCTAGACTATGCAAATTTTTATATTAATGTTTCTTTTAAATTCTCTTGGCTCTGGAGAGACAGTTTTGTGCTTATGCATCCTTAAATTGATGCCACCTTTCTTCAAACCTACTTTAATAACTCCTTCGAATCTTCTTGTTATTCTAAGGCTACATTATTGTTCGTACACCAAAAAGGAGATAAACCACAGCTAATGTTATCAAAGAAATGGAGATGGGTGCTTTCTTAAAGACAAATATCACATGGAAGAGAACATATGATTTAATCAGTGAAAACAATTCAGTTGCTGAAGAATATATGAATTATGAACACACATTTCAAGAAGAGCAAGGCATCTATAAGCACAGAATTTTGAGTAATAGTAGAAAATATTTCTCTGAATATATTTTTCAACAGTCCACAATCCCGCAAATTAGGCCAATTATCATAATTTTGTTCAAATTACAGTCCCACTGTAAAATCAAAAGTATAAACCATAATAAGACGATAAAGCGTACTATAAAATTTCCCACTAATTGCATGCTACCCTCACAAGGAGAACTAGATTTGTTTTCATTTTTTGTCACATATTTGGCAAATTTACAGATACCCCTGAAACATTAAATTGGTCAGATTTACAAATAACAAAATCAACAGTTTGCCAGCTTCTGGGGGTGGGGGAGCTAAAACATTCAAATTACTGATAGGTATTCAGTCCGTGTGGCCAGATTAGGTCTAACCCAAATCAGAGCACATGGTCACATTTGCTGCAAAGGAGTAAAACCCATTCACAGCACAAACTATGTGCTAGGGGCAGGAAGGATACAGGTTGAGGACACCAGATAAAGTATAGAGTCAGGGGGATTTAGGCAAGAAAAGGTGTGTAGTCTGTTTAGGTACAGATTTGTCAACTTTTTTCAGTTTGCTCTAATACTTGAAAAATTTTGGGTTTTTTCCAGAGCATTTATTGAGGCAGACAAAAATAATGCATCACAGTGTTGTCATAAAAATAAAATTCAAATGCATAATTTTTATTTTGTGGTGATTTTTAACATGAAAAGTTTTATCATTTTCAAGAAAGTTACAAAACAAACTTTTGCTGACTGTCTTAATAGATTTGTTTGCCCCTTTTGTGTAACCATAATTCATCACCTTCATTTTGACATGCAAAACATTTCACACAGCTGCAGAAACACTGGAAACACTTGTTGCTTTCAAGTTCCTAAAGGTATTTTAAACAAGCATATCTCAAAATCTCTTTTCATAGGGAAAAGAGCTTGAATAGATTATCCCAAGATATATTTGGTTTTCATTCAGAAAGTAACCCACCTTTCTCAGTCAAAATATTCAAATACATGAATGGACACCTCCAAATGGGGCTGTTGTGATTAAATCTTCAACATTTTGCTACATTGAAAGACTAGCATTATATTCTTAACAGATGTAGTGTTGGAATGGTTTCATATTCTTCAGAGAAATTACAGAGTATGATTTTTCACCCCGACTCAAGTGAAATGATACTGAATGGAGTGCTGTCAATGATGAACAGCAATCCCAGCTGACCGAAATTTTCTAAAGCAAAAGATGGCATCATTTCACTATTTAACAGTTTGGAAAAGCAGGCTGGAGTGATGAAACCTGCCAGAATTTCTATAACTAGTCCCCGTTTACTCGCTACTTTAGGCAAAGGAACTACACAGTTTAGATTATGGACCTGAGGCTACACACTGTAATTTTCATCATCTCTGAGGAAGGATTTAAACATTAGTACAATTTTATGCAGACACAATTTTTCTAAATGATTTTTCTGATACTACAGAAAAACACTCCAAGTTAGATGTTTTCAAATCCTTGCAACTTGAAACCTAGATTTCCAATGTATTGGGTCTGAATCTCTCTGGCACAAGAAAAGGCTAAGCAAAGGAAAACTTTCAATGAGGTATTTCAATTAAGAAATACATCAGTTTCAAAGTCTGTGACTGGTGTTCATAATCTGTGAGGATTTAAAATCTTCACATACTTATTCCTGTGAAATAACTTCTAAGAGGACTTGAGGTCTTTATTTTTTGATACCAGACCAGCAGGAAATAAATAATCAAGTCTTGTTCACAGTACTGTAATATCTCTCAAACACATTAAAACTTGACTACTTTTTAATTAAAGAAGAAAAAGTAATTTCATTCATTAAAGAACAAATATTTAAACTTATCCCCCCCCCTTTTTTTTTTACTTTTAACATTAATATTTGGGGGGGTTAAGTTCTAGTCACCATTGCATTAACTGTTGCTCTAACAAGTGTTAATGCAGTTCCTGCCTTTCCTCTAAAGAGCTATAAAACCACAGTACTTTCAAAATTTAGGTAAAGACATAAATCTTGGCTGCAGGTGTTCCTGAATCCTTTCCATAATCTGAAAAGAAACTAGTCTTGACCAGCTCTTAATAAAGTTTGGATGCAGTATCGATTTGTATTGAGTTAAACTACCTGAAGAATGAGTATGTAAAACAAACCAAAACTTACTGACATATTTACTTTCCAGAAGGCATGTTAAATGAACTTTAATACCAGATTTGAAAATCCAGCTGTAAAAGTGGTATGCAAACATGATTAATGAGCACTGAACACCATCCAGATCACATACTTACTTGTAGGAACTACAGCAAGCAAGTAAAATTCCACCCTTAAGTAACAATTCAATTTACATTAAGTAACATTCAATTTAAATTAGAATTGCAGTTACTCTTTTAAGTCAATAGTTATTCTGCAGTTGCTATATATCAGAAAAACCTGCCTAGTGAGAGTATAAAACAGATCAGTGCAACAAACATAAGCAACAACCTTTTCAAATATCATTCCTGAGTGCAGAGTGCACAACTTCTTGACTCCCAACCCTAACACAAACCCTTCTGAGTCTGTACCCACTAATCATGTTTCTACTTTCAAGGAATGTCTGAATGTCTCCTCTATCCCCCAGCTACCACTACCACTCACTAGAAAATCCTCCCTCATTATCTTGACTGATTGCTTCAATTAGTGAGCAACTCAGTCACTTACATAATGTTCTATGTTTCAATTCCAGGAAAGTAAAGGTTCACTGATATACTTCAGGTTTACTTAATTAGAAGGAAAATTAACTTAAATGCTCTATAGACATGGTGCTGGGTTAGACTGCCTGAATAAGGCTCACAAACTGTTTGCCAAGACCTTCCTGCATCACAGGTTGTTTTCTCTGGCTGATAAGAAGATCAACATGACCTGTACATGTGCATTTGCAGCCCAGAAAGCAAAGCACACCCTGGGCTGCATCAAAAGCACTGTGACCAGCAGGTTTGTCACAAGAAGTGGATTGTGCCCTATACTCTGCTCTCCTGACACCCCACCTGGAGTGCTGCATTCAGCTCTGGGATCCCAAAATCAGGACACAGACCTGTTGGAGCAAGGCTGCTCACTGGACTGGAACACCTCTCCTATGCAGACAAGCTGAGAGAGTTGAGCTTGCTCAGCCTGGAGAAGAGAAGGTTCCAAGGAGACCTTAGAGCAGCCCTGCAGTACCTAAAAGGGGGTCTGCAAGAGAGCTGGAAAGGAACTTTTTACAAGGGCAGGTAATGACAGGACAAGAGGGAATGGCTTTAAATTGAAAGAAGACAGGTTTAAATTAGATGTCAGGAAGAAATTTTTTACTCTGAGGGCGGTGAGGCACTGGCACAGGTTTTCCAGAGAAGCTGTGGATGCTCCATTCCTGGAAGGTCAGGCTGGACGGGGCTTTGAGCAACCTGGTCTAGTGGAAGGTCTCCCTGTCCATGACAGATAGGCTGGATCTAGATGATCTTTAAGGTCCCTCAGGTCCAGATGGTTGAGAAATCAAGGATTCTGGTTGTATATACTCACTTTTCAAAAAAATATCCTGCTTTGTGGTATCACAAGAGAGATCCACCTGCCTTATTGCAGGAAATTGGCAATTTAAATTGTTCTCAATAGTTTCTAGATGGTGCTTGAAACAAAGAATTAGGGATCCTTACAGAAAGGCTACAAGAGGAAAACACAGGTTTTCTGCAATATAAGAAATCCATAAAATTCAAATTTGAATGACAAAATGAACAGCAGCATAAAAAGCCTCCAGGTTCAGCAACAGTTTTAACAACTAGGTATTTACTTCAAGGCTTTTTAACAGTAACATCACTTAACAGAAGGAAAAAAATGAGATAAAAATCCTATTTTCTGCAGGATTCTGACTTTTTGTATTTCTCAAGATGATTCTGATTCAGGTTACAACCAGGAGAGAGTAGTAATTATAAGATGTCATCTGTCAGGCTCTATAAACAGTTGTTAATGGCCTTTTTATGCTTCTTCCAAATAAATGAACTATCCCATCTCTAGTCAACAGCAGCAGTTAAACTCTACTGAGGTGCCAATGATTGTCCAGCATTTTGTTAGAAACAGCCCTTCACCTTACCCCTTTTGCCCTATTTGGAAATGCAATGTGAAGTTTTACTTTTCTTAGCTCTCAGCTTTCAGACCAGCCTGAGCACTAAAAAACTTCTAGATGCATCTGAGTACCTAAAAAGATGGGGAATGTAAGGGAAATAAACCCATCCTGTGACAAGAGATTGAATTAGCGAGCATGCACATTAAAGCAGAGGAAGAAGTCACAGAGATAAATAGTGGAACATTTACCATTTTAGAAAAGGAAGGAAGTGGGTTCTGCTGGCTTGCTACAGTACATGGATATGGAATGGATATCAGAAGGCTTCTACTTGTCTCAGAATTATTTGCTTTACAAGTGAAATTTACTTAATTTACATAATTGCTTCACAAGTGAAAACTAGCACATCAAATTTAAAGAATTTTAAAGAAAGGTACAATACATTCAGATGCAGAAAATTTTTATGATGTGAAGATAAATAACAAAGCCTAATGAAGAAGTTAATCAGACTGCATAAATAAGGTTGGACAGATTATTTCTAGAAAATTACATTGTCACAAATGTGGCCTACCAATATATGAAAGAAATACTGAAGCTTTGTCTAAGCAGAAGCAGTTTGGACCAGCTGTCCTTCATTATTGGTTTCTAGCTTAGCTCAGGGTTAGACCTCAAGTCTCTGCTGACAGATGTTTGAGTAATACTTTATTTGGTTGCTTTGCAAGAAAGAGCTTAAATGATTACCTTTGCTGACAGAAATTTTAACATTAACTTGAATTTGCAGTGGTACCTGTTTCTCACAGGTCACCTGATGCAATTTTAGCTATGTAAGGAGTTTTGAATCTTCCTCAATTTCATCAGGCATTTCTGTGTGGCCATAAGGTCTCAGGCAGAGAAGTTGTTAAAGGTTACTACCAGATAGGGCCTTAGAATCACAAAGAATGAGGAAAAAATTCATAAAATCTTTCATACTAAACAGACACCATGGTTAAGTGAGCTGAGCAGTCAGTTTAAGGCATTTATCTTTTTAATGGGAGTCTAAATGTAAAATCATTGCCTCCAAGTTAAAGTTGTTATCAAGTACCATATAATAAGCTATGTTACACTACTGACAGCATGAAATTCAATTCCCTTTGAAGGATGTTGCACTCAGCTGAAAGTTGTAGTTTCTGTAATTATGTGATATATATTATAAAGGTTTATATAAAAATCTTAAGCTTTTAATCCTTAAAATTATTGCCTGCAATAGAGAATATTTCAAAATGGTGTGGTTTTTTTAGAAGAGAAATTCAATTTAATATTCACTTTTTATTGCTCAGGTGGGGCCCTTATTTGAAACACTGAGTCTGTGCTGGAGATTAAATCTCTCTAATTCAATAGTTTCCAATGTGTAAGAAAATACATCCAAGCATATTGTCTTTAAATCTCTAGAGAAATTGCTGGGTTACATCTCTTGCATCTCTAAAAGTGTATCCACTCCCTTGCTAAGAAAGATTTTCCTGACGTCAATGACGAGAACATTATTGCACATGATTCCAGCTCTCTTGCTATAATTATTAGCACATATGTCATCTAGTCCTTATTGTAAATTCAGTTAGAACTGGTTTTGCAGCTGAAAGGGAGTTTTACTCCCCTTTCACTGCCCTTCCTTATACCTGGCCTATTAATGTTTTCTTCCATTATATTCCATATGTTATCCAAATAGAGTCACAACTTTACTAGTATGCTGATTGAGAAATTTTATGGGGGAAAAAAGGGGCTGATTGTCAGCTTATTGGGAAGTTCTTTAGTGTTAAATCTTTTCTCAAACACAAGGACCTTGTTGCCCCATTGCTCCATTATTCAAAGTTGTTCTTATCTTCTCCATGACTTACAGAACTGCAGCTAATCTGTTTCCTGATAAGACAACACTGGCTACTGTTAAATGGAAAAAGCAGCAAATATCGATCTTTTATGAACAAAATGCAGCTAAAAGACTTAACTATCTATATTATAGTAAACAAGTCTGTCTACATTTTCCAATAAACTATACCAAAATAGAAAATATATATCACACTTTATATGCTTTATCTAGGGTCACCTTCATAAGAGTCAACTTTTAATTTTGTACAATGACTAACACTGGAGCAACAAAAAATGGCCCTTTACCAAATTGTCTGACTTAACATTCAGATTTAAAAACATTTGACTCTTGGGAATGGTCCTGTGAAGGGCCAGGATGATGATCTTTGTGGGTCCCTTCCAACCCAGTATATTCTGTGATTATTTTTGCATGAATTATGGGCTTACTTTACAAGAAAACAGGATATTATTTCTTAAATCACTCCAAATACAACTACAATTTTTAACAGGAAAGCATTGAGTCCATTTTAAAATTGAAACCTTGAGTTCAGGTACTCATTTGATTTTACCATTTCTGTTAAAAACTAGGATTAATTATGTTTTGAAAATTTTATTGATATTTATAAACATATTTGTCCCTTTAGTTCATACAGGTAGACAAAAATACACATCCAACAAGCATGGTGGGATGCATGAGATATTTCAACTGAATAACATGAACTAGCGAGAACACTATTTAACTTCAGTTAATGATGTATTTGCTGCTGTCCAAGATGTTAAGAATGGAGTTACCAAACTAGCACGGTTATCATCAAGAGCACAGTTACAGCAACAGAGATTGGCATGTTCTGACTCACAAACTTCCTGGGTCCTGTAGCCTGTGCTGACCTCATCATTAGCCTCATCAACAAGTCAGGACCTGAGCTCCTCAATTTACTGATAACTTCGGTATGCTTGCACAGGCTACAGCTATAATTTTATTTACATGGACTTAGAGCGATTACCTGAGCTACTTTATGCTTCTGAGTACACCTCTGGTTTAAGTGTTCACAATAAACCTGACTCAGGGAGACAACAAAAACCGCCATCAGTTATTCTTCACTTCCCTCCCCTCCCCCCAAACATTAAATACAAAAGCATAACAGAAATAAATATTGTTAGCATGCCTGATGGGACTCAAATGGTGGTAAAAGTGCAAAACACTGTAAATGAGGAGCTAAATGAATAATCAAGATAACATAGGCGGACATTTTAACATTAGCTATTTGCTCATGGGTGCTGCTGAGGTCAGTCAGCACACATCTGAAAGGTCTATTACCTAAAGCTCAAAAACCCTCTCTGACACCTGTGCAGTTTTAGACAACCTGTCAAATTGTTTTCTCCTGCTATTTACAGGTCTGTGATTAGCACAAGATTCAAGATATTGTCATATTCCATCTTCTTTCATTGTTTAAAGGTTTATGAAACCATTTGCTGAAGCAATATTGTTGTCTATCCTGGTCCCTGCTGGAACAGGTTTAATTTTTTGCAGTAGCAGGGAGACGGTGTGATAAGGACATGGAGGTTATTCTATACCACCCCACCTCATTGCTGAGGGCAGGGGAATGGGACACTCATCCAGAGAGAAAGGAGTCTTTCTGGGTTCAGTGAGCATTTTCCATGTAATCACTCTCTGGTTTGAACTCTTTGGTTATTAATGCTGTTGCTATTACTGTGCTTTTTCTTATCTCATTGCTGTTTCTAGAAAATTGTTCTTGTCTCAACCCATGATCTTTGCCTTTTTTGCCTCCAATTCTCAACTACATCCTGCCCAGCAGAAAAGGAAGGGCAAAACGGGGAGAGGGAGCAGCAGTGTGGTTTTGGAGTCAGCTGGGGCACTGAATTGGGGAGTACCATTCCTAAACCATGACAGCCTTAATTGGTATCCAGTGTAGGGCATGAAGCCTTGAGATAACAACAGATCTGCCCAGAGCAGGTTGGAACGATTTTAATCAAAGCATTTGTGTATCAGGTGTGGAGCCACTGTCACAATGTTGCTTTGTCTGTTTACGTGGGTATGGTACCTAACCCTGCCTTATGCATACCATACTATGTGGTATATTTTTCCTACTTATTTGAGCTGTTTTAATTTCAGGTGGTTCTCAACATGAGTATACTTTTAATTAAATGCATCCCCTTGGTATTTTGTGCTGCTTGATTGTCAGACACATTTCATTCTGAAGGTAACTTCTACAGCGTTACTTAAATAAAATAAGTCCTGCTGACACCTGCTTCATCAAAAGCCTTCTTCCTGCTTCCCTTGTAGTTCCATTTTTACCTTCTACAGAGGAATGTCCTGCTATGTGGACCTTACTTCAAGAACCAGGAAAGACCTCAATATTCTGTTTTGATATTTCAAGATCTCATCTCTATTAGGACATTGAGCTGCTTTTTACACAAGAAAACTTCTCTCCTTAAGCAAGAAGGGATTCACAGACAACTTATCTTTATTTATTGCTAAGGTGAAACTATACCTGTACAGCAAAGCTCACAAACCTTACCAGAACACCTACAGATCATTGCTGCTGCTTGTAGTAATAGATCAGTATTAGTTAGTATACATTTCTGTCAACCTTTAAAATGGGGGCAAGACCATTAGAAAACTCACTTAAAATCCAAACTCTTAGCAAAGACATGCCTGTAACAAAAATACTTTTACTCAAGGCTGAGGTCTTTAAATCAACTATGAAATAACAATAATCTCATGCCTTCTCCATCACTAGAATAATTGCTTTTATTCTGTCCAAGCTAAATAATGTAACAGTTGTGTCCCTTCCCTCTGTACATTTTATACTGAAGACAATTTATGATCAGTGCATCAACACAGTATTATTCAAGTCCAAGTCAGTTTCATATGAAAATATTTAACAGTTTTCAATATGACATTCAATCACAAAATACTTAGAACAATATATTGTTTGCTGGTATACCTTAATGAAAAAGGCTGTATGTAATACAGAGAATAAAGAAATGTCCCAATAGTAAAATATGAAAAAACTTACAGAAAATTTGAGTCACTAATCTTAAATTGTTATATCTCAGCTTAAAATGGAGCTTGAAGAAGTATTGAGGCTAGTAATCTTCCACCATATCAGCACCTATTTTTCTGCAGTTCACACAAAAGCACAACTACTTTATCTGAAATTATCACAGCTGTCAACCACTTTTATAACTACAAGAAGCTGGAGCCTAAGTTACCACTAATACATAAGCTCAAGCAAGTTCATGAACTTACCCTTAGTTCCTTCAATAGGTTCCAATGGGATGGTTTCAATTACAGGAAAAAAACAGACTACATTTTTTTCCATTAACTTTTTTCCTAAGTAATTCTTAAAGTGGGCATAAACAATGAACCAAACCACATCATACTCAAGAGAAAAACAAGGGCAATCACTTAATTTTGCAGTTGGAGAAAGCAGACAAAGAAATTACTCTAAGCGTCTTATGCAACAATAAGGGACAAAGACTGTGCAATGCCAGATCATCAGTCAGTATGACAGAAAAGGCATAGTGCATTCTACGTGATCACCTATAGAGCAAATGAACATGCACTACTAGAAACAACTGGAGAGCCTTCCTGTATATTGAAACTTGCTCATATTGGTAGCAATGAAATGCTTCAAAGTCCATTAAATATATTGTCTAGTTTATCACTACAGTTAAACTAAGGTTGAAAGGAGAATTTTTTCATATTTTTATAATACAGTGCGATTGCCCATGTGAAATATTTTAAATGTGTTACACATTCATACATGTTTATTACACAATACAAAAGATTTCAAAGAATATGCCCCAAGGATTGGGTTTGCATTTACCTGTATATTTTATGGTCATTTTACACGGCAGAGAAGGGCTTGGGTTTCTCAGGTTTTTTTGAACATATGAAAAGTATGCCTTTAAATCAAAAAAAAAACTGGCCAAGGGAAAAAAAAGATAAAAACCACAAGCACTTGTAATAAACATACTATTTCAACTCTTGAAAACTGACCGAATTCCAAATTGTAGATTTAGATTTCCTTTAATCCTATTTTCCATGTTTTTCTCAGACACACATTTTCCCTTTCATTCAGCCAATTCAAAAATAAGTTCAACAAGTTTTTGTGAATACATACATTGGGACTTTGCAAATGAACTTCTTCACTTCTAGCTCACTGTGGACTCAGAGAAAGATATACTTCAGCAGTGAAACACCAACTTGACCCATTCTCACTCCTGTTGCACAGTTACTTGTTGATAGCACAGCAGGCTGCTACAGCTGAAAGTTCAGGCACAAACATTTGGATGCAATGTCATAAGCTGATCACAAAGCTGATGTGAATGAGAAAAAAAAAATAAAAAAAACAAGACCATCCCAAAAAATACAACCAATACCCCTCACTATTTATTTTCAGAAGAGTATATTTAAATCACATCAGTTACAAAACACAGTTGATAACACAGACAGATGGGAATGATCAGTCCTGGGAGGAAATCCCTTAAGCTGCGAAAAACTTCAGCTTTGTGAAACTATTCTCAGCATTCATGGAAAGTATTCAAGGCTCTCTAACTCTTAATCCCCGTTCATATTTCAACATGCACTCAATGAAGTGCAGCAACACCACGTAAGAGGAGGACAGATACGTGTGAAAGTTTATGAAAACCTTCCAGTATGTTTTAGAAATATAATTGCACCTTTGATTAAAATACCCTGAGGCATAACATTCTTTGATATTGCTTAAGCTAAAAAATTATCGTTATAAACCTAATATTGGAAAAATTGTATTTCTGTTGATTTTGAGTCTATCATCAAGTCACTTTGCTTTACAGCCTAAGTTTTCTTTACAATAACTGTATAGGGAAAGGGAAGAGGAAAACCAACACAAAACGCTGTATGAGAACATCAGTGCTCCACGCTAATGCTAATTGTTAACCTGTAACTAGACCAGCTTGCTCCCAGAGAGTAAAAAGCCTCACTACTTCCAAATCAAGCATCTGCTCTAGATAGAGAATGTTTTGCAATGATTGATATAACATTTTTCTCTCAGATAAGGTCACCTAGCCTAAACGGAGCTACTAAGTTTACTATACCTCATTAAATAAGCTGTAGGATGCTCAGGTGAAGAAATATCATCGTTTTGGTACAATTTTCCCTACTTGGGACACTTTAGTTAAACGTGTTTTAACCAGTACTCTTGTACTGATTGCTCATCTGACATAGCTGACAGAGTGCATCTTCCCCAGTATCCTACAAAGACCACAGCCCAGGCCTCTATCATACAGAAATCTGCCTATGTACCATAGAAGCAACATACTATCATTAAACAATTTTTGCAGAGACAATACCTTTCCTGAAAAAACATACTTTGTTGCCTGAGGATTGTAAGTGAAATAAGGTATTTTCATTGCCCATTTAGAGCTAAAAAAGATCCTAGGAAAAAACCGAACAGGAACTATAGGCAGCATAAAGTGTTTGGAAAGATAACTGTAAATAATTAGATAATAAATAATTTTAAGGTAGAATATATTACAACTGCAACTGTTTGAAATGATGCCTAATTTCCAATGCCAAAACATGCAGCTGATAGACAAAAGCTGTTTCAAGCCCTGTTCACTAATGATTACAAAAAAATTTTAAGCATCTCTAATAAAAAGTAACTAGGTAAATTCTACAAATATTAGTAGTTTCTAATACCGTCTTCTCTTTCTCCAGTAAAATTAACCTTTACAAGACTATAACACACTTCTCAAAATTCAGTTTCTCCATATTCTTGATTTTAGCTTTTCCTTACTGGGGCTGGAAGAAGGAAATAGGTGGACACTTCGGTAGCACTAAATAGAGATGATATTGAATTGCATGCATAGAGAAAGATCTTCGTCTAACACTTACTATGTTCCCCAGATGCATTCAATGATAAATCTCTGTAACTTAAATCAATTAGATTGACTAACACTTCTCGTTTTTGCCATGACAACAACAAACAGATTCATTCCTCTGGTTCCTGATACAAACATTATCAAATGTCATAGAGAATAAATATCTTACTGAACATAAAAACCTCTTTGACTCCAAGGCAAAAGGGAAAAATAAGAGAGAGATAATTCAAAATATTTGACCATAGTGACTTGAAGCAGACAGGAATATTAATTTTTACTTCTTTTATACAAAGATTTCCACAAGATGGTGCTGTAGTCCTATTTTAAGACATTAATTGCTCTAACATTTGGAAGAAAACCTCATTTCATTTCATTGTTAGAATAATGAACAGTGATTTGCAAGGCCTATTTTCAATTAAGGCGCAAAACATGTTCCTACTATGTAATTTTCCAATTTTTTTAGTTTCTTTTGAACAACTCAAAAAGTAAGTCCTGTTGCAAAAATTTTAAAAAACCTTGAACAAGTTTATATAACATAACAATCACCATTAACTTCTTCTGTTCATGTGTAAAATAAAGTCTATTTATATTCCATATGGTTATAGAAAAAAATCGTATTTTTAAAAGATATAAATCACTTTTGACAGCTGCTTTTACCTTCATCTACAAATTCTGCCCAAAAAGCATTCTGATTGTTTTTTAATATTAAACTCCAAAAATCTTTTAAAGTGAAGTACTAAACACAAAGGAACCTTGATATGATAGGCTACCAATTTACAAAGAGTAATAAACAAATTAATAAATCTTATCAAGCCTCACACATCTTTGGTTTGATCATATGTTTATGGAAGTCTTACATCTACTTATGTCTCTAAACAGAAATCTTAATATGGCTTCAAATAATGAAAATGTTGTGTTTCTTTGCATACTGGCTGGTCTCCATCTGTGCTGCTGCTTAAGATGTGTTGGGTAGGAGTACTAAAACACTCAACACATCTCTTGCACTCAAAGTCTGTGGACTTACTTGCACATTTTAGTGTTTAGGATCAAACTGACCCTCACTTTGTCAGTGTTAATGGAAGCCATAAAGTGTTGGTGTTCTCCAGCTCAGCATGAAAACTCATATTTAAAAATAAAAAAAAATAAAAAAACACAGCAAAAGAGGTACATATTTGAAACTGTGCATGTAAGTTTTTTATTAAGACTTATTCTAACAGTACAGATGGTAAGATGGTATGTAAGAATGCCTCTTGGGTGTAGTATGCAAGTTACAGCTGGAATGTTTCCAACAGGATGTAAACCACGGTCCTCAAGCCTGCACTTTAAAAAACATATTACTTAGCACACTGCTAACAAATGTCAACACAAGAATACACTGCTGTAATTACTTCAATTTAGAAAAAAGCAAGGAGGTGGGAAGAAGCTATCTGAACAGTGATTAAAACCAAAAACTGTGGCTGTGGAGAGGGAAATCAACACACGGATGCATGAGAAGGATATTTATTCAAAGCAATAAAAGCCCTGGTGATCATTACAAATTCAATATATTTAACATTTCATGCTGTAAAAGCACATATATTACTTCTGGTATCCATAAGTCTGCAGAGACCAGGTCTGAAGACCTGTGTTTTCAGGTATTCTCAGAGATGGGCTTGATGTTCTGAACAATTTGAAGGTTTCTTCAATTCTGAAAATAAATTTAGTTCACATATGCTTAATAAAATAAGGTACGAAATAACTGACTTGCGTTTAACTCTCCAATTATCCAAAATACTAACAAGCGGCATGAAACTAAGTTTTCTCTCATCCCCCCTTTTCCTCTGCAACTGGTTTGTATTTTAATTAAAAACATAGAATAGGCTAAAGCTTCTCATATGCCACGCACATAGAGAATAGAAATCTCTTGCTAGAGAAACATTATAGTGTAAGGCATTTCTCTTCACGTATAATAAAAATATGCCCAAAAAATTTTATTACAGATCCCAGGATTAGCATCAAATACATCTTAATACAGTTATTATAATGCTTAGACTGAAATTGGTTTTACTTTTCCTTAAGTAATAAAAAACAGTTAAGATAACGTAGATAGTTTTCAGGAAGAAAAGTTGCAAGTACCAGGGAATTTCAATCAAGAGATAAATAATATTCCTGTTTCTTGTCAACCAAATTCTAAACACTCTTTCACCTCAAGTTAATGCTACTAAGAGTGATGTCTATCGCTTTTTAGAAACATAAACAGTGACTCATCCCACAAATACAGAACTGTAAGTGGATTTACTATCCAGTAGAGTCATAAGGAAATGCCACACCTGATGTAGAAACCTTTGAGGTTTGGAACACATATGTACATTCTCTGTATGCCTTAGTCCAGGGTACAACTCCCTCCTGAGAAATAAATTCCTTCTGCCCTTTCCTATTACTTACATTTTACTTATCTTTTCCATTCTTTGTCTTATTGTCTCCTACAATTTAAAAGCAAAAAAGTTAGTTAACTCTTCAAAGCTGACATTCTTCAGATGGACTTTCAACTCAAATTCAGAGAAAATGTTACTTTAAGCACTGTTTACATACCAAAAGCATTTTTATGATACAGACCTAGATGTAGTTTTGTATGGTTTCCTTGATTTTCTATCAGCATATACAACTAAAACCAATGCTTACTTGTTCTCTTGACCTCAAAGGAAATCAAATGAGCATTCACCAGTTCTACTTACCTTTGAAATGTCTGTCAGATCATGAGAATTAATGGTCATGTCTTTGGGAGATGCGTCTGTGGATAACAGCGAACTGCATCCAGACAACTGAAGATGACTCTGCGGCATCTCCTCATTCCTCTCTGCATCTATAGAGAAATACTCACTTTTATGTCACCTTTGCCTTTTTGCTCTCTTTTGCAAGGTCAGCTATCAAATAACTTGATTTACAGCACGTAATAACAGAAGAGAATGCATTGTTTAGAGAGGGAAAAGAAAAAGCTACTATAAGACTCCAAAATAGTTTTTCATTTTTTTAAAACAAGTGCAGTATTACACTATGTATAATATACACAAAGCAAATTCCAAAGACTACGAAGATTATTTTCTCCTGATTAGAGTAAAATCAAAGCTTATGAACATTTAATAGTAATTTCATACTGATTACGTTATTTTTATTGTAAACTGCCTGTTCAAACATGTCTTTATTTTATGCTAAGTAACCTGTCTTACAAGTAGCAAGGATTTTTTTTTTCACTGGGAAGGCTATGATATTCTTTGCAATTTTAGATTACTAGTGTCAGGGAAGAAAACTTAGCATCTAGAAAAAACATTGCTCCCATACCCATTTTTTTAGCAATGACACCATCTATAAATCATACCTTTGGAACACATTTAGCTACATTATTTTTATCTAAAAAACATATTAAATTGTTTTTAAATACTTAAAATTAAAAATTGTTTATTCTGTACGTGTGTGATTTCTGAAGAGTGCTATAACCAAAAAGAGCCTGAAAGCATTCCAAGTACTATACTTCTCAGGCTATCCCTATAATTTTATGCCTAAAATTTCCTGAATTTTAGAAAAGCTGGAATAACAAATTCAGAAGAATTTGAGGAGTCTGAAAATATGAAAATTCTGTTTTAAAGACTATCTGCCTGTTTACTTACTACAAAGTCCTCAAGTGTCAGTAACACACCATTATGCTTATCAAAGGAAGTAAACATGCTGCAAGGTTTCTATGTCCTGTAAAATGAAGGTCCCATTTCTGAGACTCCACAATAAAAACAATCTTTGACATAGCCAAGAAACTACCTTCCTAATTTCCTTGGAAACTGAACTACTGAGACTCCCTTTCAATTACCATGCAAGATCCCAACACTGGACAAAAACGCCTAATATGTGAGAATGGAAAACAGAACATTCTCCTTACCACCAGTAGTGGAATAACAACTGCCACAAGGCAAACAGGCCAAATCAATGAAGAGATCGGGGGAGCTAATAGAGCTAATGGATAAAGAGCTACCATTGAGGGAAAACAAAAGAATTACTCCTGGCCTGGGCAATGCTTTTAATTTCTTTCCCACTTAAGGCTGCTTCGTTTATGTCTTGTATGCTATCAAAATCAAATGGACATTGGAAATGGAAGAAAAAGATTTTGTCTTCCTCTTCAAAACAAGAAAGTTTAGCAAAAATGCCAATTGGATAGCTGCTAACTGCTTCAGAGATGAAATACAGAAAACATTCAGTAGTGAGTTGAAATACAACACAGATTATTAATCATTGTTTGTCTTGAGCCCCATTATAAAAGAAGAAAACAGGATCATAAAACATGTTAATGGCCGCAAAAGTAACTCCCTTTGTGCTTATGAATAGCACATTTTTAAAACATGATAACTGCTTTTAAGTCCAGGTAACAGTATTGTTCTTCATAGCTTTAGCAACAGCACCTTAATTAACTTTGCATCTTTGATCTGTAGCTACTACTTAACTACACTATAGCAACTAAATCTTCCAAAGAGTACGTTAGAAACATGAAATGATGAGGAGGTTAACTCATAATCTGCAGTAAGGTTTTAAGTTCAGAGGTCACTAAATTGCAGTTATCTACTTCAACTATTCTACTCAAGGTCAGCAAGAAGTGTCAGGCATATTAATGTTAATTAAAATGAAAATCATTAATACTCACCAAGAGAAACTGGAATGTTACTAGTACTTTCTTGACTTATATGGCTGAAGTCTTTAGGTAAGTCTCTCTGAAATACAAGTTTACTGCATTTTAGGCATACACCCTGTTTAAATCATTTTCTGACTGAACAAAAGTATATTTAAGTATTAAGTATGTATGTATGCATTTGCTTGCTATGCCATCCAGATATGTTGGCATTGCATAAGTATCTTTATAGGACTAAGGAAATTCAACAATTCCATACATACACTTCATTTGAAAAGCAGTCTATTTCATGGGTCAATTTTTTTAATATCAATATTGCTGTTCATAAAGAGGTTGAAACCAGTCTGAAATACATTGCATGTAACTTAGGTATGAGTAGAATGGACAATCAGTCTGCTCCTAGCCTGTACTAATTATTTCATCTTGACACTGGTTGCCATTAGCTTAATAAAGTAAGTGTGCCTTCTACTGCTGGTTGATACTCAAAAATGCAGTCTTCAGTCCCAAAAAACCAGCCTATAGACTCACTGAAATTCACTCCACTTAAATGTTCAGAACTCAGAAGGCTATTTTAACCTGGTTTTCCAGGCCCCTAAATGAGAGGGCTCTTTTAGACTGAGTTAAGCTGAGAATGTTTATTAACTTGAAACAGGTTGTTCATAAGTGAGGAAACAATAGGTATTTTTGATTTCACCTTTCTAATTTCAAAGTAAAAAAATGTAACACTCAAACATCTTGACTTTTTTTTAGCAAAGAGTTATCATCATAATTTGAAATCTCAGCCTTTCAAATATGTCACTTTATGTACTGGAGTAATTACATCAGCTAACAAGGGAATACTACAGCCAAATAAATGAATGAGGGAGAAATAGTGGTATTGTATGGGAAAACCCTGGAAAAAAACTGTAACGTCTATCTCTTAAAAAAATACAAAAATAGAATCTCCACAGACTGTCTATTCAATTCCTTTCATTGAAATGGATTTGGTAGCTTTCAGACTTTCTCAGAGCTAAATGCACAGCTGCTGCTACTTTGGCAACAACAAGAAACAGATCTTAAGAGTGTTTCTGCTATGTTGCCTTAATGCCAAAAATTCCCTAAAAAGTACAAGACTAAAAAAAGTAATTCTGAATTGTTTCTGTGTAAGTGAAGCACAGCTTGGATGCAATTTCATGATATAACAAAGCTGCAATTCTGTGGCCCAAAGGATTATTTCTCAGGAGTTTTCAAATATCTATTGCAAAACAGTTAGTTTTGAAGACTAAGTATACATATATATAGCCTTATATATTTATATATATAAAACCAGCTAATTCTCCTTTGAAAAAAAACAGCAACACAGAAACTACAACTGAACTTGTTTCTGCAGATGAATTCTTTCAATAACATGCAATACAGGAATATAATTATCTCACCGGAAATTTTTGAGTGATATCTTTGGGAGTATTTGCCAAATACTATTCCAACCATACAAATAACTGCAATACACATTACTGAAGCAGTAATAAACCAAATTTACAAAAATGAAAGAATAAGTCTAGTCTGAAACACAAACTTTCCCATGTGCTACAATAACTTATTGAAAAGAATACATTTGAAACATGAGAAAAACTGTCTATGGCTGTTCACCTGAAGGCCTCTTGAGACTGCTACCAGCAAAAAATATTATCAGTGGTGGTATTATTTGGACATATGTCTACTGGCCCATAAGAATCTGATTACATATGGTAAATCACTTGAGCTACTACTGACCTAAAACTTTTTTTTAAAGTGACTGAGAATATCCATCCTTACTAATTGAGCTACAGCCTTTAGAAATAACCTTGTGATCAGTCTGAGCACTTGTCCATTTCAAGACTTTGAATAAGCAGCACACTTTCAAGGCACCCAGTAAAAAATGTCTTGCATACAAGTATTAGCAACATTTTCAAATCTGTGGGGTCAGCAACATGCACAGAGCTCCTGGTTAAGAATCAATTCAACTATTTTACAACTACAGAGAAAAACACAAAACTGATAAACTATTTTCCACAATGGTTTTTGACTTCTGGAAGGCATCTGACAGTATCTCAAAGATACACAAGATGCATGTAAGAATATACGCCCTGGATCACTATTAATCCAATTTTTGGCTCACTATTAATTTCGAAGTGATGCTATGGTTCACTGCAAGTCAAAATGTTTACATGTGTACATATAGCAAATTATATAACATGCACAATATGACCTTTCAATAGTAGGAAAAATAGCCTAGAGTCTTAATGCAACAAGAAGCTTTATTTGCTATGCCAAATGTAGCCACATCACAACTTGTAGTGCCTTTACACATTCAAAAATGCAATTAACATCACTGACAAAAAATAGTAAGTGGGGGAAGAGAGTGGAAATAGGAGAAAAAACCCATTGATTCAGCTAGAAATTTGAAGTACCCACAAATTAAAAATAGGACTACAGTAAGAATTAACTTTTTTACTAACCCTGTGTTTGCCACTGTGTGTGCCATCTATTTTTGTCAGTATCAGTTGCATAGAATGAAGAGTACATATTCAAAAACTTCCTTCTGTAACTTCAGTAGTAAATAAAATCACACTGAATCATATTAAGGAGAACAGATTTCTATGAAGAAACAGTTTCCAAAGTAAAGCTTTGGTTCACAGAGTATGAGAGAGCAATAAAATTTAACAGTTAAGAAAAAAATATTATCAATTTCATAAACAGCACTTCTATTCAGATTGTGCCTTTAAAACCAGTGAAAAAACACATCAGGAGGCAGAGAGGGCAAAACCAGACCAACATTACTGTGTTTGGGCAATTTTTGTTATGGAATTAAAAGAGAAGTTAACACACCTTTTTGGATTGTAACAATAGCTCTGTTTCAAGAAGCAAAACTCGATTCAGTAAGTTATTCCAGTCCTTCTCATCTATGATCACCTTTCCTTGCAGTTTCTCTTCTAAAGCTTGCAGTTTATCTTCCATCCAATCTAGCTTATGAAGCTTTTCCTGAAAATCTGCAAGCTGATTCTTTAAAAGCTCAATTTGTGAATTATCTTCTATGACCTGAAAATATCAATAAGAACACGTCCTCTAATTTCAAAAGAGATACAATTTACCATTTGATCAAACAAATTAAGTGCAATCTTCAAGTTCAGTAACCACATCCTGCTATATGAGAAAAGCATTTTTCTTCCAGAATTACCAAAATGTGCCTGTTCAGGGAACTCAGCTCTTAAAAGAAGCTGTTGACAGAACTGTGTCTCCAAAGAGACAGTACGATATAACTGACTTTTCTTTTTTCCAACTTTTTCAAGATATTTATTATATAACTATCAGCTGCCTGCTCCTAAAGTATAACTTTAATATAAAAAACCTTTATCCTTTTAGAAAAATCCTGTAAAAAAAGTTAAGAATACACGCAGATAGCATAATAAAATAGAAGTACTTACTTGTTCATATTTGACTTCCACAATTTCATGATCTAGGCACAATTCTTCTTCATTCCCTCCCTGTGCTGGAAGGGGTAGTGGATGAAAGTCACCACTAACTTCATTTCCTGAGTGCCGTTCAACTAGAGGCCTCTTTTGATTATGTTAAAAAACAAACAAACAAACCGAACAAATTGCTGGTGTTATTCATTACATGAATATTTCAATTCATTAGCCATGTAATGACACATAAGACCTATTATTTCAATATTTGTTTAAACCTAACTATCTTATCCCAACTGGTTACAAAATACAAAAAGCAATAGCAGGCAGTTTAATTTGAAAGACTTCATACAGACTTGAAGGAACTGTAAAACAAACATTCACACACTTTACCATACATACTGTACACCTTGTTTCCTTTCCATAAACAGTAATGAAGGCATTAATGGCTTCACTTAATGTAAGGGTTGTTAGATTTCTAAGTGTGGACTGGAAAATATGATATTACATACAGTGAAATTCATATGTATAGACAGTTCCAACATCAAAGCCATGACTAAAACATTAAGGGGGGAAAAAAAGGTTTAACTAGGAAGATTAGAATTCTCTGTTTCTCTTGTCAACTGTCAGCAAAATAGCCCTACAAGCTACTCATTTAGTTTCCTTTGAAGGCTTCCTTTAGAGAAAACAAAGAGACAAATTTTGCAATTCTTTCTAGAGGGCTAAATTGTATGAAACTGTCACAAAACAAAATAAAACACTTCATGATTTAGAAATCACAATTACTAGTTTTGTGCAGCATCTTAACATGTGCAGATTCCTTGATGTTTTAGTTAAGCTGAAACTCTCCTCTGCTAGGGAATTCTTAAAACACATGTATCTATCCCCATTCAGTGCTACTAATAGACAGCTAGCAGAGAGGGAAGCCATTCCAAATACTTTCTTTGTGAAGTTTTCCTTTATAAAAGCAGAATTTTCCTTATAAATAGAAAACACCAAGTATTAACAGGCAGTCATAGTCCTGAAATTTTTCTACAACTTTGTTTTGCACCCTTTTAGCAGAAAGTATTAGGAAAGCTGCCTCCTTCACATGTCAAGAGTAGCATAATGTATAATAATTTTTACTCAATGCATAATTGTTATGCCTTTGTAAAACCAAAGCCAAGAGAAATGGTACACTATGAAATCTTTGCTGAACAGATTCAGACAAAAGGGCAAAAATTGCCTTGAAACCTGTGTTCAAAACACGTGTTAGGCCAAGCACACTTCATGCTTCAAACACAATATAGCTTCTTTGCCTGCTATCTTTTTCCATTGCTGCCCCTACGCTTTATATAATTCAAATATAGCACAAACAGAAGCACTAGATCATTACCACCAAGACTTTGCAATCAACTACTCAGTAAGAGACAAAACAACATCCTCTCTATTTCAGTTATTATTTCAACAACCACACTTTGGGCAAAAACAAACAAACACCAGCCTACCTCAAAACTGGTTCAATTATGCATTAGAATCCAAATAAAAGCAAAAATTTCAGCAAGAGCCTGACATGCTATAAATGAGATTAACCTTTAGGCATAAAATATAAAAATTATTTTCATACCTGTTTTGAATTCAGAGCATTGCCACTAGGATCAGCAAGACCTTTACCACAGTTTGACCATATTTCATATTTAAAAGGTCTGGGTTTTTTCCTCATTTGGCATTTAACCTCCAAAGGGAACAGAAGAAAATAACATAAGAAAATTTTCGGGATTCCACACCCCACTTTCTACCACCATCAACAGTCAGGAATACTTCATGGTGCACACACACAAACACATTTAAACCTCTGTAGTACAATAATGTCTAAAAAAATTAAGCATGACCCAAATTTACAAAGAACACAGAAGTGAACGTCATATTTTTACACTCATTAATGCCTAAGCTAGGTTACATCAAAGCTGGTTGTAATTAGAAAAGACAACTCGCAACAGAGATGAAAGTAAAACAAATACAAAAAAATGTATTTATGTATTCAAAACTACCAAATTAAGTATACAGAAGTCCTGATGACTTGTTTTAAACTCAAAGGAAATAAAATCGTGTAAAATATAAAGACTGGAAATTCCTTTCATTGAAGCAGAGACTGATATACAACACACACTGATAAAAACTAATGCCATTACAAGTATTGTTGATGAAAATAATCAGATTTGAGAAACAAATACAAGTGTCATGTTTAAATTGTTACAGAACTTCAACAGTATCAGATGATTTTGCTTTGCCTTTAAATTTATGTGGAAAGTTTATTGATTCACATGTTCACTGTATCAAGAAGTGTAAAAGAAAATATAACACTCACTGTAAAGACACCAAGTATTAGATTTATCTTCATTCTAATTATTTTTTTATACTACAAAGTATTGGCAGCCTCATGTCTTGAATGAAAGCATTCAAGCATCTCACAATGGAACTTCATACTCACTTTCCATTATTTGGTCCATGAGCAAAACTGCATTTTCAAACAGAAGCTGAAGCCCAGTTTATCTGCAGCACCAAGCATGTCAAAAGAAACTCATAATAAAAGTAACCATTTGATTTGTACCTTGCTAGAGTTACTCAATTCCTTATGTTTCTTCACCACACAGTTGATAATGTCACAAACAATTTGCATTTTTCTTTCTGCAAAGCCAAACTGAAGAAACTGCTCTTTCGTTAAAATTGGTTTATACTGAAATTGATCTCGAAGAAACTGCAACAAAATAAGAATTTACTTTACTTTCAAAATCACCTCATAATTTCCTGTAGAAATGGCATGCCCATATTCTTGTTTAACTACAATCTTCTCTTTCATTCTGTACTTCAGCAGTTAAGTCTTTTCTCATTTGACTTTATATATATATATATAGTTGCTTGTTCTAACTAGGCTTTAAACATACCTCCATTTCCAGAAAGAAAGGCTTTAAATATATCTCCTCTTTCATTCACATCACTCTTGTAAACTTTAACTAACAGTCTTAAGATTCACAAAATAAATTACTATAGGAATTAATACTAAAAAACTTAACCCAAAAGTTTTTTAAAGTGAATGCACAATAAAAAGTTTTATTAATCTCAGCAAATGCATTAGAGGGCTAAGTAAGACTCCCACAGAACCTCTCTGTAAAGCAATCTCTCAGATGGAAAACTAGTTTGAATAAGACACTATTTCTTAATTCATCAATCCTCCTTTCATAAAAACGTGCCTATGGATATTTTAAGGATAGTTTAAAGTTACTTTCAATCAGTTAAGAATTTGATTCCAATTTATAAACAAATATTCAATTTTATATGTTAAAATGGCACAGTGTTCTAAAACAGCTGTACTTCTTAACTGTGCTTTAATTACAATTTTTTTCAGTTTCATGTGATTTTTTCGGTGGTTAAGATTTCTGCCAAGGTCACTTCTATAAATCTTATTGTCCAATAAACACTTCTGTATTCTTCAAAACTAACATCTTCAAAACAAACATCTAACAATATTACTGTTTCTGCAACTGTCTCAAAATTGAGATTTGGCTAACACCACCCATGCTTATTTTCATTAAAATCTAAACACTTGCACACAGTGACTTACTACTCATCTTAAATCCTAACAGAACTAAAATTCATGTTCATTGCCAAAATTTTCACTTTCTAGTAAAACTCAGATGTTTAATTTTTGATGCAGTTATACTCAATACTATGTTTCTTTTGCAAAGAGCATGAAGAGATACCTTATAAACAGCTTCAATAAAACGCAAATCACTCTTTGCTGTCAGTTCCACACCACACTTTACCAAAAGCTCTGCTATGCAAGTTGAAAAAGATGTGAAACAATAGCTGATGATAGGTAAAAATGCAGCTGGATCACCCTTTACTAACCTGTTAAGAAACAAAAGTATTTTACATAGCAGAAGATAACAAAAGCCCTTCATTTCATGAATTCAAACATTTAACTTGAAAGGCATAAATACAGCCAGTAAGTTATATCCAAATATCTTTCATTTTAAGGTTTTTTTGTCCAGGCATCTTTCACTCAGCAGTCTTTGCTGCTATCTGTAAAATGCTCAAAAAATGTCTTTGTGATCTTCATGCAATTTAAACATTGTGAAGTCTAAAGCCCACCAGCATTTCCAGCTCAACACTCAACACCTTGTTTTTTGTTTCTGAAGTTTACAGGACGGAACTTCCTGAAGGAAGTCTTGCAAGCACTTACAAAGATATTAGAAAGGTGAGAGATTAACCAAACCAAAGAGAACAGCAGAGAAGGAGCAAGGCAGTGATACACTTCAGGATTGTTCTATGGATTGTTCAGAACAAAACTGCATACCTTTATACTTCAGTTCACATATAGCACACCTCAACTTCCCACAGATACGTTCTGCTTGCTTATCAGTGGCTGCAATGCTAATACTTAGACATATATTTTTTACACATCTTGCTGTCATCATGTGTTAGCATAAATTTGCATGCTGTCACTTACAGTGTATAATCCACATCTCTTGGATAATTTAACAAGCGAAGTCCTTGCTCTATTTTTCTTAAACTGCCATTTAGGTCTCCTGTTGCCATTATTCCAAATGCTATTCTTCTTTCAGGTTATGAAATAAATGTTGAAAAGTACATCTGTTAAAAAACATCATGTACACAAAAATTACAAAATGCACTGAATATCACAAAATATCACTGAAATTCAAAGGTTTTTGCTCCCCTTTCTAGACACTATTTCCAAAGCACTACAATACAGCACAGAACTACAGCTCAATGCCAATTAAGATCAACCTTCATCACCATTCATTTTAAACCAGATCAAGTAGTAATCCTCAATGTGATCAACTACCAGAGGTAAGTATATTTGAAAGCATATTTGCAAGCATATTAGGAAAGTAATTTGAAAGCATATTAGGAAAGTAGTGCTGGCTAAGTCCACAAAAATTAAGTGAAAAGTAGTTTCTTTGCATTTTCAAAGGAGCAGAAATTCCATAATGGGTGAAAAGCTTTTGCATTCTTCAGTTTAGAATGCTTCTTATTCTTTTCTTCACCTGGCCCCAAGCTCACTGGTCAAAAGAGCAGTATTTGGCTGTGAAAAGACAACACTTCTCTATTTAGATGATCTATTAAATACACTTGAAATTGTTCAGAAGGGGCTAAGAGACTGCTTAGATAGTTTAGACAATATAGGTTCAAGTTTATTGGAATGGTAACCAAAAAGTCCCTGTTCAGCTTTTTCATTGTAATACGCAAGTTGAGAACCCACTTTTTAATTTATTGTGAGCTTTGCTTTGCAGAAGAAAGTGACTCATCTAAAGATATGGTGCAAACTACAAAAAGGTGTTTTCCTGAAGATCTATGCCACAACGACAGAAAAAAAAAAAAAAGGAAAAAAAGAAAACAAAAGAGAATCAGCAAAACATGAAACATCCAAATCAGTTTTCAGATCTATGGAAGGGAAAAGTAAGTACAGGAATCTTCCATTCACATATGTCTCACACTGACATAAAATTGAAGCTCTAATCTGCAGTGCAAATACTTACAGAAGACACTTTCACAGAAATCTATCTAATCATACAGGCTGTTTCCCAAAAGTATCAACAATCCTTTCTTTTTACACCAGACCTCTGGATGTAAAAACGGGTAACTACTGTCACTACAAAACAAAACAGCTTAAGAGATCATAAAAATTACAGTCAAGTTGGCAGAAAATCTAGGGAAGGTGAGCACAGTAAAATGAGGTACATAGCTTTTGACAGTAAGAATTCCCAACAGAAGTTAAAGAACGTTGGCTATCCAGAATAAAATCTATTATAACGAAGTTTCAAGATATGGTAATAAACAACTGCGAATGGCTCAAAGAACAACTCTCAAAACTGCATACGGTATCTAAAGAATCAATGTAAAGAAAACCAAACAAAAAAACGAAAACAACATATCCCATGCAAGTTACCATGCATGTTAACACTGTAAAGGTTGTCTTTGAAATGCCCAACAACCAGACTTTTGATTCTTCTAACTGATCTAGGCACTCCTGTTGCATAGGGCGGGGAGCTGGGGGCGTGTCGCACCATTACGCAGAGATGCAAAAACGTCACCGATAAACACTGGACTTCGCTATCGTGCCAGCTGCGACACGCTTTGGGCAGAGGCCACTCGCACAAGAGCGAACTGCAAAGGGACTGCGCGTCCTGGGCTGGTTGCCCTGGGCGCCAGCGAAACACCAGCGGAAAAAAAGCGTGAAGCGCGTCCCAGCCAGGACACGGCAAGGCGGGCTGCGGGCCCGGAGCCAGCGCGCTGAGGGGAACTCGCGGGAGCGGGGCCGGCTCCCCTCCCGCCCTTCCTCGCCCCCCGAAGAGCCGGAGACCGGGCCTCCCCGCGGAGCGGGAGAGCCCTGGGCTAGGAGCCGGGCCGCGCCGCCGGCCCGCCCGCCGTGGGACAAACCCCCGGCCCGAGAGCGGTGCCGCCGCTCGCTCACCCGCGGCGCTCCCTGGGCAGCGCGGCAGAGCCCCGCGGCAGCTCCCGGACGCGGAGCCAACAGACCGAATCTGCCGCCCCGCCGCCACTTCCGCTTCCCGCGCGTCCTTCCTCGCTGCGTCACTTCCAGCAACAACAGCAGACGTCAAAGCTGCCGGGGCAGGAGTCGGGGCGGCGGCGGCGGGCTCGGCCTCCCTGCCGAGGCTCCTTCCCTGGGCCTGTCCGCCTGTCCCCGCCGCCGGGCCCGCGCAGCCCCTCCGTCCCGCCCGGCGCGGCCCTCGCACGGAGGCGGGCCGGGCTCGTCGCGGCGGCGGTTGGAGCCGAGCTGGCACAGGTAGGGCCCGCGGGTGCCCCGCCGCGGCGCGGACGGACGGGCGGCGCGGCCAATCGGCGGCGGGGGCTCCGGGAGCGGCCCAATGGAGCTCGGGGGCGGCACCCGCCGGGCCGCGATCGCCGCTGCCCCGGAGCGGGGCGGCCGTGCCCGGGCCGGGTCTCGGCGCTGCCGGGCGCGGGGCAGAGCGGCTCGGAGGGCGGCGCGGCCGCAGGCAGCTCCGGCCCTCGGCTGCCCGGGGGTGTTTGGGCCTGTGGGACGGGTTGTGCCTCCCCCTGCCAGCCTGCTAGTCCAGTCGCGCTTGAAGGGCTCTCACCTTACGGGGGGACCTGCAGGCCTCGGTTGCAACGCAGCTGCGATGAACGAAGCTACAGCCTCCACAGGCTTGCATCGAAGGAAGGAACGCTTTTCTCTTGGGATAATCGTGGGTGCAGAGCAGCAGCTGTAGGGCTCAGTTACCATAAAGCGGAGAGTGTTTATATCTAGAGGACATGTCGCTTTTTGTTTAATGAAGTAGAATCCAGTACTAATGCAGCATTAATCTAGATTGCTTTTAGTATCCTATCATGCTTGTCAACACTGCAAAAGAATTTATTACGCAGTAGCAAACTAACATGAAGAAGACATAATTAGAATTTAAATCAGACTTTGATAGATACCAGGCAGAGCTAGAGAAGATCAGCGATTTATAAACAAGCTTGATGTTATTTTTATTGTGGTAGTTACTGCAGCCAAGCTATCAAGAGGTTTCAATTACTAGATAAAGTTATGCTTTTGGAAGTTTGAAACCATGGATTTGAGTGGCTTGTTGAATCTGAAGACTGAAAATATAAGTTCAAAATAATTTTAAAATATAGGTTTTGACACCATTACTCAAAAGGCTTTATAACAATGGGTTTGCTCATCTGGTATTATGAGTGAGCACTGAAAGCATTCATCCTGGATTACTACAAAGCTGAAAGTAATTATGTGATTGGGAAAATTATATGTGTTCTAACAAATGGTGTGTAAGCTGCTGAATATCTACACAAACAGTAGAGCTTGTGGATTTTAAGCATTTGATTCTAGAATGGTTTAAATTGTGATCCATTTTGTTTCTTCTGTGAAATTTCTTCAGTTGGTCCTTCAAATAGTAAATATATTTTAAATTTTTTTACATTACAAAAAGGCTTTTTGTGCTATTTCTGCAGTGATATTCTCTCTATAAGTGTGTGAGTACCTTATTCTCAAGACTTTATGTTATGCTACTAGAAAGCTTGAAAAGATACTAATTCTCTAGTTTCTGAGCACTCAAAATCCTTACTGCATTATCACTGAAGTTATTAAACTTTGTTTCAGTGTGGTCACAGCCTCATCTTGTGTGCTACCCAATACATTTTTGTTTCTCCTTGTGTTTTATAGTGCTTCATTGACTCTAAATAAGGTATTTTTATTAAATTTTAAAGGAAGTCTGAATATTCCAAATGTTCTGAAGCCCAAGGCTTCTTAACTTGCATAGGATATAGATAATATTTGGTACTCTTTGCAGAAGCTTCTTGTTAATTTTGTAGCTCTTCAAGCATTGAGACTTTTGAAAAAAATCTTACAGTTTTTTTATGGGTTTTGTTTTCAGTATTTCTTCAGGTACCTCATGAAGACTGATTACCTAATTAGCATAACTTTGACAAAACTCACTTTCAGTCTGTTCAGATCAGTCCTAACGTTTTACTTATGTGTTGAGTCTGTCTTACAAATGTTTACAAATAGCTGTCAACATCTAATTTGGATTTTATGTCCAGCAGGCTTGCAGATGGGTCAGGGACTCTGGAGAATTGCTAGAAACCAGCAATTGCAACAGCAAGGATACAGCGGGCAAGGCTATCTTACCAGAGAGCATGGTAGGAGGATACCTGCTAACAATGTTTCCAATGCAAGCCATCGAAAACAAGCCCAAGGAGGCATTGACATCTACCACCTGTTGAAAACAAGAAAATCTAAAGAACAAGAAGGATTCATTAACCTGGAAATGTTGCCACCAGAGCTTAGTTTTACCATTTTGTCATACCTGAATGCAACTGATCTCTGTCTAGCATCATGTGTCTGGCAGGATCTTGCTAATGATGAGCTCCTCTGGCAAGGGTAAGCATGAAAAAAGAAGTATCACCTGGACATAGTAAAAATTACTAGATTTTAAATTTGTCTCAGTGAGTGCCTTTTGTCATTCTAACCTTAGCAAAGGTTTCGTGAGTTAAATGACATTTGACACAGAGGAAACATACATTGTTTAAAATGTGTTATTCTGGATTTCTAATTACTATGCAGTATTACTAGAGATTACTACATACACAGGTGTGCTTGGCACAAGTATATATGTGTATTATTATGCACCTGTCATTTGAGATAGCATGGGGAAAAAATACAGGGAGTTGTCTTCAGTTTTGTATTCGCTCAAAGCACATCTCAAGTGTTTGTATCATTACTGCTCTGAGCTTCAAACTGATGTCTAGTTTAAGCAAGCAAACCCATTCAGCCAAACTTCCAAATGAAAAGGAGTGAGAACTTATCTACTGCACTTGTAGCAACATGAGCGTATATTTTTTGGAAGATGGTTATGGAGGGAGGAAAGAAAAGGTTGGTTTTTCTCAAGTGAAATTTCTTCAGCCTAACACTTGAAACACGTTTATGTATAATATATGCAGAGTTTGTATGTCTGGGAAATAAATAAAGGAACACTCTTTCAGATAAAGTAATGTAATAAGACTCATAAAATCATACTTATCTTTAGAGCAGATGGTCAGCAGAACTTTCAACTTCTTTCACAGCATTTTCTTCCTTAACAGACAGGACTACTACTGTAGCAGTTGGGTTGCTGTTCAGGTTGTTTATTTTCCTTTCTTTATGCTCTACATTTCTTCCTTCCTTCATCTATTTCTTTGCTCTGCTGCATTTGAATTAATCAGCTTCCCTTCCTATTATGCTTTTGAGCCTAGCGCAAGGATAATGCAATATGACTGCTTAGTCACAATTGTTCTGCTATTGGGGACTGTTATATTGACAGGAAACAGTAATTCTGGTGAAGGATACCAGTAAGCTTCTATGTTTATCAATATGAATTGTACTGGGCTCAGTTCTTGGTATCAAACCCACCCTAAATACAAATTCCCTAGACCAAAGCCTGAAGATAATAGAGCTTCTTATTTGCATGAAGTATATATTCTCAACATACGGGGGAAAATAGGTATTTTCTTTGTTCATTCTGGGAAACAGTTCAGTAATTTTTAGTGGAATCTTTCCAAATAATACTCACATTTAAAGTATGCACTTTGGTAATGAAAATGTGTCCTGATCTAGCTGTAAATAAAAATCTCAATTTGTGTCATTTTTGTAAAAATCTTCACTATTCTACGTGAATTGGATGTGTTTAAACTTTGGTAAGTACTGTGGTTGCAGTTCCAAACTCAGTCCACTTAAGACCCAGATTCCTGAACTGAAAACAGAATCTTTGCCATGTCTCCAGGGACTATTTGGTGGGTCCCAAACATTGTCCTTAATTAGTTACAGGGCAGGTGTGTTGAAACAGAGCTACCAGTTCAATAAGGAATCTGGAATGGGTAGAAAGTGAAAGTTAAAGATTAATTCAGGTGGTACCATCAAAGCAACTGAGATGAGGGACAGAAACCAATGGAGATACAGAGTCAGGGTGGAATAAAAGAGAAAGAAACTGAAAAGTTATAGAAGATATAGAGGGATGGGGCTGGATCTAGTACTTAGGACTGGCCAAGACAGGAGGAAGAAGAGTCAGGTGAAAAAGGACACATGGGGAAAGTGCTGAATTAATGGCGTAATTTTGTGCAGATGTGTGCAGGTGTCCCATTCACTGTACAACTGGGGCACAAGAAAAGAAGCACAACGTTTTAATCTGTCATAGTACTGCACGAGAGCAACTTGCCAGTGTTCAGATTCTAGGAGTGCCAGAGGTCTCGGCTGTGTGGTTGTCATTGTGGTGCCACCTACTGGGATATGTTTTGAGGTTGCACTCAAATGTACCAAAACCTCTATGAGAAGAAAACATAAATCATATAATTGCGGATTTTAGAAAAACACGTGCAAAAGACTTAGTAACTGTTACAAGCAGCCTACTTCTAGCTTTTTCTATAGTTCAAGTATTTAGCTTTGCAGTGTTGATTACATTTTGCTTCTGTAAAATCCATTAAATTCAGAAAGGAGTTTTCATAATAGATTAATTCTATTTTCATAGGTTGTGCAAATCCACTTGGGGTCACTGTTCTATATACAATAAGAATCCGCCTCTAGGATTTTCTTTTAGAAAATTGTATATGCAGCTAGATGAGGGCAGTCTCACCTTTAATGCCAACCCTGATGAGGTAAGTGAACTGTTGCTGACAGTAATAAGCAATTACAGTAATTGTCATTGTTGTTTTACAATTATAGCCATATAAAAACAAAGTTTTAATAGGTATTTGTTTTATTGTAGAGATGGTCAATACTGAGCTACAGGTCTATTCTGTTCTTTTTTTTTAATATTGTACCTGTGCACATCGTTTACATGACTTGCCTCTTTAGTGCTATGTACACCAGTCTGATCTGTGGATGCCAGAAATTTGTAACCACGTATTGATTTAAAATGAGGCAGAGATCCTAACTGAAGAGACAGTGGTGAATTGCAAGAGTATAACGATACCTTACATAAATAAAAATGCTGAAATGCATCTGCAGAGTATGAGTTTGGTTCCACTTCAGGCAAAGCAGGATGAAGTATAAAGTCCCGTTACATCTATGACAATACATTTTCTTGTAGGGGATTTTTACCTGTTTCCACTATCAAGGAGCAGATCTTGAAATATGTAAAAGATCTAATGCTGAACTATCCTGAAGATCAATTTGATTTAATTTCTGTGTGTGTTTGTCGTGCATAATCTTTCCTTATAGAACAACATAAATTTATCTTAAAAAAATCCATTGTCAAATTGAAAGGTTTCCATGTATAAGTTCATGTAACTAACTGGAAAAGTCAGTTTCTGCTTTCATCTGTTACCTTTCAAAGAAAACAGTTTGAGAGTAGACAGTTTTTGCCTGGGAGATGCACAGTTAATGCCCTAGGGACAGAGAGAGTCTTGTCTATAGAACCAGACTCCTGCTTCATGTTTCCTAGGAAAAGAGGGTACACAATACTGAACAAAAATAGCGTTAATTTCCTGCATGTACTTACACATACACATGGAAGTGGTAATTAAATAAATCTGAAGTAGAAAAAGGATTAAGAGTTATGAAAAGGTGTACTTCTAGAAGCACGTTTCACTGTGCTGATGATACAGAAAATGTGAACTTGAGACTATGGGGTGAAATAAATAAAGTGGTTCTATAAATCATTGCAAAAATGTGATTTTGTTTAAGTTCTTGCTTTATCTCATGTTCTGCTTGATTGAAAGACCATTGCTTTTATCGGTACAGAGTATTTTGTAATTTCTCTGGTAGAACTCTGCCTTGAACTCTGATACAAAGCCTTGATCAAGACATCAGCACATGGCCACTTGAGTGATTAGTATTGATTTTTTGCAGAATTTTCACAAATCTAGTAATAAATGTAAAAGTTTTCAAATAAAATGCAATATTTAGATAATTTACACGTTTTCAATAATGTATCAAGTATATTGGTAGCAGCATTGTCCATCTAAATCTTTCTTTGTATTTCAATTTAACATAATTTTTTACTTAACTATCTTAGTTTATAATGTGCTGTTATACTTCAAGCCTTATTTAAAGTAATCTTGGTACATTTAAAGCATTTGGAGCCTTCAGAAAAGGCACTTAATAGAAGATTTATTGTTTTTAAAGGAAATTAAGATCTGCAAATTAGAGCTAACTTACGGCATACCTAATTAGGTATTAACTTTATTGTGCTACTCTTGCTTCTTCATTATGGTTATATTTTACAATAGTAGTACAAAGAATCTGCTTCAATGAGAGATGAGAACCTCAGGGTATCTCCTAAGGGCTCTGTTCCTCTCTCCCTGTGGAGCACCATAGCCTGGTAGGAACCATTCAGGGCCTGAGTTTCAGGAGAATTCACAAATACTGTTGCTTTGACTGTTTACAACTGTGATATTGGCAGAATTATAATAAGGACACTGTGACTGGAATATATGATATGACATTCCACTATTACAAATTGTGTCTCCGAATTTCCTGCCAAACTCTGCTTTACATTTGATAACAGACCTGATCAAATTACTATAAAAATAGGAATACTTACAGCCCCAGGAGCAAGATTCTCCAAAGGACACCGCCCATATCATGAAAATGGGTAACCAGGCTCCACAGCAACAGCTCCAGAGCTAGCGGTGGCTCACGGGGTAGGGAAGAGCATCTACACACTTTGTGGTAGGATTCTCTGGTTAGCCATTGTTGTGTGCATGGTGTTGTGATATCTGCTGTAATTTAATGTGTTGATTGTGTGCATGAGCTTGCATAATTCATAGCAGGTGTTCACATTCTGCTGAAAGAATGTGCCTAAACACATTACACGTAATCTGAAAAAAAAACCTCCAGTGCATGTTTGGGTTGGGTTTTTTTTTTTTAGTTGATTGGTTTTGTTGGGGTTTTTCATATGGCACCACCATTGCAGCCAAGATTTTTGGAACCTGGTTTTTGTTGTTTCTTTGGAGAGAGGGGGTGGTTTAGTGTTAGTATTAACACTTGAATATAAATACTATGTTGTTTAATCTGCTTACATGGTTTCTGGTGTATTTTGTTTTAAAGAGTGTATGGTGTATGTGAAATGTTTCTCATGCTCATTTTGTCTTGTGTGCTTATGACTCAGAACTTGTAAGCAACCAGAAGTTATTTCCCATTGTTTTGTATCCAGTTTCTAACTCCCTACAAAATATTTTGTCAAGTTTATTACATGGATCAATGCTATGTAGTTAAAATTGAAACTGAAGGTATAAAAAAGAATCTTTTGGTCAGGAAAGAAGATCTGGTTTTTTGTTTCATCCTTAATGATTCTAACTGATCTATTTAGTGCATTTTTTTATGGACCTTCTGGAATCTGTACTGTACCAAAACTATCTTCAATGAGATCAGAATTTCCTTTACATAGTATAGCAATAAAGTACAGTAAGACAGTGCTTATACTAAGCCTGCCTTCCACTCTTAAGATTGTATCATTCACTACAACCTGCCCTTAGTTTTTGTCAGGGAGGTCAGGTTTTTCTGACCTGTTCCTGGTTATAAGTTGTTAGCCACTTGTATAAAGCTACCTTACCTGACTTTTAGTTATAGATAGTCTGTAGATGATGGAATGTTTACTGTGCTGTATTTCTAAGTAATTTTTTTGAAACTTCTCCTATTTCATAGTGATCTACTAAGCAAGCCAATTTTGAGATGCATTGATTTGTCTGTCTGAAGAATATTATAAGTGTATGTATGTTGTAGAGGAAGGAAGTTCTTTTGTGTGATTTATCAAAAAAGTTGGAAAGGAACATTGAGCTGAAACATTTTAATAACTCTACATTAATATCAGAGTGGTTTAATCTTGTAAATTATTAGTTATGGATTCTGTGTAACATGAAAAATATTTCTGTGTTCTACTTGCAATTTCTGCCATCATAAGTTTGTATCACTGAGACTGTATTTTAAAGACATACAGTGAAAGAGACACTGTTTGAAATGTGTGTTACGTATTGTGTCCACATTTGTCACCACATGATTTGTAACTTAGTAAAACAATCATAAAAACTTGTATATCTCATCAATACTGTGCATTTTGTTCTAGAAGATGCACCATTAAATATATAAAGATAGTGTACTTCCCTAGAAAAATGGAGACAATAATACCATACATGTCTAATTATTATTTACTAATGATGTTAATGTTGCCTAGAATCATCAATAGAAATTGAGACCCTACTATAGTAGATACTGATTTCAGAATTTCTGTGCCATTAACTTAGGATATGCCTGGTTTGTTTAGTTTGCACCTCTACCCAGAGGAGTCAGAGGCAACTACAAAAGTTTTAATGTTGACTGCTGTACTGAGGAGTTATGAAAGTACTTTTAGCAAAGAAGAAAATCAATGCAGAAATGAAACCAACACTGAAAAAGAAAAATTTTCCATTTTAGATATGCTGTATGTGTATAAACAAATGGAAGGGCTATTGGAAACAGGTAGAGAGCAAGCAAGGAGTGTCAGTGCTGTAACAGATTAGGTTGGTAAAACAAGCATTGAGTGCCTGGAAAAAAAAGGAGCAACTGTGAAAAATAACATACTGAAATACAACAAATGGCTTTTGTTGTTACTGTTAGTATATACTTAAAATTATTAGTTGCATATATAATTTAAATCAGCGCTTCCATACATTGATATTTTATCCAGAGCTGTTTGAAATTCAGAGATAACATTCTTGCCACAGAGGCAAGGCAGGCAAGTATCCTTTAGGCATCTTTCCTAATTCTCTAATGCGAAGAACATTGTAGTGCTCTGAATCAGAATTAAGAAAGTACTTTGTGTGCTCATTCTGCAATGTTTCCAATGTGTTAAAAAGGGTTTCTCAGACCTGGTAGATCATGGCACAGAACAGCTTACCTGACTGCAGTCAAATGTTTCCTAAGAGAATTGCCAGCTGACTGAGAAATAATCTTAGCATAGGTTTTAATAGTGTGAAGAGCTACTTATTTCAGCTAGTGTATATGCCACAAGCTAACATTTTAGCTACCCAAAGTGATTTATTTGAATCAAGGGTTCTGAGAGGTTTTCAAGGCAGTATTCACAGTGATACAAAAAGCAGATTCAATGACATGCTGTAAATCTTGTAAATTTTCATTTGCTGTGAGGCAAAATTTAAAAACTTAAAAGGAAATCAGGCATCTACTGTTACAAAGTATTTTTGATAGCTTGGAATGAAATAAAAATCAACTAAAAACAATGGCACATGCTGAAATATTTTTTATTTATACCCTGTTTACTTGTGAAGGAGTTGAGGAAAATGCATTCACAGAAAGTTGTTGTCAAGCGTTATGTGTAGTAGGGGAAGAGAGGGAATTGAAACGGAGAATAACAATGCAAAGACTTTGTAGCCTATCAGATGGATATCCTACATGGAGTTGCAAGCTAGTGTGTGAGAAACTGCAGCATTTACTGTCACAGAGAAAGCAACCTGTTGTCTGTCATAAAGAAGGTGTTTTTTCATCTTGCCACTTCTATGCCATGCCAGGTATTTCTGGATATGTTGCAGGAGTGTTTGTTAATTGCAGCAGGAATGCTACTCAGGACTTCCTTGCCAGGCTTCAGTTTGTATTAGCTTAAGCAAATTCTTATTACTGAAGCCAACACAAATCTCATTAAGTCAGGGTATGTGTAAAGGAGCTATTCTGCTGCTCATCTTACATAAATTGCCAAAATTCTTGTTGTTCATTTTAATCTCCCATTTTTAATTTTTTACTTACCTCTGGTTCAAGAAAGTACTTAAAGTTATGTTGTCCATCCATATTATGGACAAACTTAAAAGTGATCTGATTTGGACTGAAATGCAAGCTTATAGAGCATTACATGTTGCATTATCATCCTAAATAGAGATTTTTCTTAAAATTGGGGCATAATATTGCTAGTTTTTTTGTTTTACCTATCTGAAAGCCTCTATATTTTTATTTATTTTTATAAACTATTATTTTTAAAAAATAAACGTATGTTGATAACTGCTATTTTCTATAGCTATATAAGCAAAAACCATGGACTGGTAAAAAATAGCTAGTTAATACTACAGGCATTTCTTGGCTTTTAACTTGTTTTCTCAAGCATATATTCTAATTATTTTCCTTCTTGAGGCAACTAAGACTTTGCTTTACTAAGCCACTTTACAAACGGCTCCAAATCTGCACTGAGTCCTTTATTTCTTTTTCACACAAAATTTAAGAGCACTGGGAAGTTTAGTTTATACTCTGAATGACAGGTTGCCCCTACATTTTTATAGATGTAAAGTAAATTAAAAGGGCAGACTTGCAAAATATTGTGAATTTGATATCAGAAGATTTATGAAAAAATACCTCAGAAGTATTTAAAAGGTGATTTAGGCTGTGGCCTTGGTACATTGTACTATGCAGAAATGCACTGTCCTCTTCATTTTACATTTCATCATTATGCTGTAGGCACGATATATTGGACTTAAGTATCGTAAGACTTCTTTGTAACAAATGCTGAGACCTGCTGCCAGCCCCTGCCATACTGAATTGGAAGAACTTGGTTAGTTATTCTCAGGTTTAGATTTTACTGTTAAAAAGCGTGAACATTTTTAAAATCCATTAGTTGGGTTTTGATTGCTGAGATCATAAGAAAAATAATTTTCTGCTTTGGGGTATTTCAATGACCAGAGAGAATCCAGAATATCACTGAAATACTTTAAATTTGTCATGTGTATTTATAAGAAATGTGTGCTTGTTCAAAGTGTAAAATTCTGGAAATCATAGTATGAGTATAATATATATGCAATTCTGTATTTTTAAACTGTTTTTATGTTAGGCATAGTGTTCTTATTTATGTGTATGCATATTTATATATGTTGATACTTACCTATGCTTTGAAATCAACGTGCTTGTGTTTATTTGCTTTATTACACATTTAAACAAATGCATTTAATGCATCTGTTTGAATGTGATACATTGTATACATGTGAGAAGATTACCATTTTAATGAAAGATATTAAAGACTAAACACATTATGGCTAAGATTTTCTCATTTGCAAAAGTTATGAAATTACCAGTTATGGTCCCTGCAGCATTTTAAATACTATTACAAAAGTATGAAAAGCAAAGTACCGATATACACTGTAAAGAAATTATTAAAGAACCAACATGCTCCTTATGGGGTTCATAATTTAAAATTTTCCACTATGACTGTATGTAAAATCTCAACCATAACACTACATTGTTTCTTTGCATTTGATTTATAATTTTAGAGTGTATTCTGCATGTTAAATTTGATTTAGAGGAGGAGGAATCATTCTGAAAAACAAACCAGTTAATTAGTAGGATTACATTCCTACATTGGTGAAGTACAATATTTGTTCCTAAATACAATGTAAAAAATAAACATATTTATATGTACATGTATTTTGTCTCAGGGTGTCAACTACTTTATGTCCAAAGGCATACTAGACGATTCACCGAAAGAAATAGCTAAGTTTATCTTTTGCACAAGAACACTGAATTGGAAGAAGCTGAGAATCTACCTTGATGAAAGGTAATTCCAATTTCTCTTAAGATATTTTCTATTAATTTTCAGTGTACAGCCCCATTTAACAATATTTTGCATGTAGTGATGCAACTTCAAGGATGTAAAAAGGCAAGAAAATGCAACTAGGTAATGGTTCACATTACTCAGTTCAAGTATTTATGTGACTGTAACACTTAATAAGAATCCTTAAAAATACCACCTATAAATAATAAATCTCACATCCTCACAAAATCTCACATAAGTATTTTGCTGCATTTTTTGACTTGAGGTTTTTTTTTCCCTTGCAATGGGTGTTATTCAGAAAGAGTAAAGTTACCACTTTGCTAAGGGATGATAGCTTTTTAACTGATGTTGAATCGTCTAACCATTACTTGATTGTCTGATATTTCTTGATTGTAAGTAGCACACGCCTCCTAAGATGGAGGGGAGACATCAGAAGCTCTTGGAGACATCAGGAGCTGCAGAAGGGAACACTCTCCCTGCTATAGTGTTCTCTTCTGTCTCCATAGTGCTTTTTCATGCCATCAGGTTGGGCCAGGGCAGTATTATGAAAGAGGAGAAACCAGCAAGAGAAGTCGAAAGAAAAGGAAAATAGTAACTGCACCCAAATAGGAAGAACAGAGGGCCAACGGCACCTCTAGCAGGAATCTTCTGCTTCTCATCCTCTTTGGCCTGTACTACTAAAGTAATAAAAGAAGTCATTCTGTAGTGTTACCACCACTGAAAGTCATGTGCTGTAAAACTTTAGATTTATCAATTTTTTGGTCAATAATAAAAATACAAAACCATTTAATGGATGAGATTGCAAGTTAATATTAGCAACTCCTACTGCCATTGATCTTCCCTTCATAAAGAGAGTATAATCAGACACTGAAAATAAAAACTAGTTTTCTAAATGTTGAAACTCCCATATTAGTACTGAAAGGTAAAAATCAGGTTAAACATAGGAAAATATTCTTTGGTTCACTTCAAATTTGCTTCCAGACTTTTTTCGACTGTCTTTTAAACATCTGGTAGTATAGCTGTGGTCTAGATCTTTTAGATGTTTTTTTGTTCAGTGGAAAACATTTGAGAACATCACACACTGAAGAACTTCCATGAACAAATTTACCTAGCTGAAGCATGGTTTTAACAAGATGCTACTGTGACACCTTCTACTTAGACATCAAAATGTGTGACACACATGAATCTATTCCCTTTATTGTCTTTTTTAATGGTTTTGTCACAGTTTAAAGGAAGCAAAGCCTCTCTGTAGACTTTGACTGAATGTACATTTAAACTTTGAATTCTGAATTAATGTGTGTTTTTATAATATTTGGCTACAAATAAGCAAAGAATACATGTTTATATTATCTTTGTGCTGTTAGTGATAATTTTGCCTTTCAGCAAAAACAAAAGCTTACACTATTCTAAAGCTTTAATTTTAATTTTTAAAATTGACACGTTTTCATATTTAAACAGTTAAAAGAAACTTTACTAATAATGTGGGTTTTCATTCTGCCAGGAGAGATGTTTTGGATGACCTTGTGACACTGCACAACTTCAGAAATCAGTTCTTGCCAAATGCACTGAGAGAGTTCTTCAGACACATTCACGCTCCTGAGGAGCGTGGGGAGTACCTTGAAACTCTCATAACAAAGTTCTCTCACAGATTCTGTGCTTGCAATCCTGATTTGATGAGAGAGCTTGGCCTTAGCCCTGGTAAGCAAAAATGAGCTTTGATTCGGTAGATCAGTCTTTATACTTCTGAAGGATGCTACTGTTTCTGATAGCTTTAAAGTCAGCACCTAAACAAGTATTTCTGAAAGAACATAATGGTTCAGTATAGAGTCATAATTCTACTTGGGTTAAAAAACCCAACCAAACCAAACATACAGATTCTTTTTTTAGCTGATTAGTTTGGTTTATTTGCATGTTATCTTTCCTTCATTTTTATCTGTACTTGAGCTTTTTTCCGTTTCTGAATTTCCTCTTGTAGAGTCTTACACAGTTAACATTTTACCTTGTGGATAGTCTCAGAGAAATTAAAGGGAATATTGGGCCACATTCAAGTTAACAAGCATTTCTAATTGGTTGGGGGAGGCAATTTTCAACAGTGGAACTGCTTACATATTTAAAGTACAAGCTTTTGCAGGTTGTTGCTTTAGTTTACGCAAACTATGAGAATCTGTTTAAATGAACATGCTTAAAGCCCTTAGTGGCTTTTGGATTATGTAGAAATATTAAGAGAATATTGTGAATTCTCATTTGGCAGTGTGCTGACATTATTACCTTGAAAGTTGCTACATTAAATTTTATTTCACTGGAATACCTTTCTGAGTAGTTGTATATATCTATATCTGTATATATATGTGTGTATATATGTATATATAAATAAAATTATGAGCCTAGATGATAAAGACCACAAGGTTCTTAGACAGGGAACAATATTTTTAACGATCACTGTTTCTTTTTTAATTTTTTTTTGCTTATTCTCTCATGTCTAGATGCAGTTTATGTACTGTGTTACTCTTTGATTCTACTTTCGATCGATCTAACAAGCCCTCACGTGAAGAACAAAATGTCAAAGAGGGAATTCATCCGAAATACGCGACGAGCTGCACAGAATATTAGTGAAGATTTTGTAGGGCACCTTTATGACAACATCTACCTTATTGGCCATGTGGCTGCCTAAAAGCACAATTTGCTAGCACTTAAAATTTATAATTTCAAAAATTACACCAATTCAAGATATTAATTATTTTGTAGAGATGGGGGTTATTTTAGTGCTGGTCATTCTAACCTCTGTATGCAATCAAAGTTTGTGTGTGTAAATGTGTGTATGTGTAAACTAGCTTTTCTATCTATTTACTGTGGGAACAGAAGGATTTTTTTTCATAATTTTTTTTTAGTTTTGCACAAAACAATGCCATTAGTCTGACACAGCCATTTATGAATGTTAAACTGACATTACAGTCTAAGCTGACAAAGTGGTGAATTTGTGCATTAGATCTGCTTGAAACTTTAATAAGTTCATTCTTTTTTAGAATACCATGTAATGTGTATATATTTAACTAAAGAGATTTATAATCATAATTATTTTATTGTAAAGTATTTTAACTAAAATTTCTCCTTTTATCTCTTAAATTAGTGTTTGACTTTCGTTTGCATTTTTTTACAATGCTGACTACCTCAGATACCTAATTTAGAGGAACATTGGACTGAATACTACAATAAAGTTTATTCTAGGAGATAATAGAACTTGTAAAATACCTAAGCTGGTATTTTGTACTATATTTATTAACTTGAATTAGCATGTTGCCAATCTGCTATTCACTCAATTTGAAAGATCACAGGCTCTATTTTAGATGAGCCCTGATGCCATGCAGGGATAGCCAGGGGAAATCATGCAGTATACAGAGAGGTTTACGTTATTGATGTACCTAACCTGTTTTGCAGGTACTAGTTTTGGGAAACAGGGCAACTACAATCACCTATTAACACAGTAAGTCAGGAAAAATCTGAACAGGGAAAGTGGTAGGAGTGACTAACGTGTTGATGCTTTCAACTGATTCCCTCAGTCTAGAAGTGTCAGTGATGGAAATGCCTTGGCAAATATATACCAGATGACTTGTTGCTGAAGCTGTTAAAAACTGACGGTGCAAGATTAGAGCAGTGACTGTGCAGGATTGGAGAGCTGTTTCAGAGTCAGATACTGAATTACTTTCTAAATCTGTCACAAATATAGATTTTAAACAGTTCTAGATTTATGGAAATACTTCAAAAATTAGTTGGTCAGGTTGTGTCTTGACATTTTCTGAAGTGTGGAGAATATTAGCAGTGCAACTGCTGTGCATGTGTAGAAATTGAATAAGGATTTGCCTAGTTTTTGTTCAGACAACTCACAGAGCAGTGCTTTTCTTAAATTGACATAGCATGTAGTTGAAGTAAGAGCTGTTCCTGATTATGTTTGTTTACATAATTCAGCTATCAGTAGCATCTGGATACATCATGGTAACAAGTATATTTATTCTTTTTCACTGCTGTACCATGAGGTGAGGTGGGAAGGTATTAATCTCTAAAACAGAGCTAATCTGAGTTTTTATGTAGAAAGCCTGTTGCAGAGCCAAGAATTTAATGCAAGAATGACCCCTCACAGCAATGCACTTTGCCTATGCTGCTGCTTTCTGTTTGGCGCCTAGGGAGTGTTGCATTTGTTTTAGATGTGAGAAGAGTCCATTCAAGGTCTACATAAGTGATGGGAAGAAAAAGATGTAGCTATTATTGCTATTTCAAGTGTTTATAGCTCTGGTCCACCAACAGAAATGCACACAGAAAAAGTACTTTTTTACTATTGATTTATTTAATCAAGTGTAAATGCCATTGCATTTATGTAGCACACACAGCCAAAGCCAGGAGCCAGCAGTATTGCGGCCATATTCCAGACAGGTTTACAGTATCACTTGCACTGCTCAGGATAAATACTCTTCACTTCACCCTGTGTTGTTTCATGTATTTCAAAAAGTCCAAGGATGTGTTCTGCAGTGGTCAATTAATCTCAAATGCAAATAAAGAATATATGGTACAGTGGGGAGCTTTGTTTAGGGCACAGGTGTCTGGTCCTGTATTACCAAAAAAAAAAATCAATAAAAGGGGGAAACTTTTAACATAATTTGTAAACTGACTATAAATGACAAGTGTTTCTGGGCTCCTTAAAGTGATCTGAAGTGGAGACAGCAGAATACAGTTTTCTAAGAATCACTCCTCAAACGTTACACACATTAAAAGAAGAACTCAGTGAATCTTGCGATTAGAACTATTCTTATTAGAAAATATTTTCTCTTCAAACCAAAAATTCTCTTCTGACTTATGCTTAGGTTGACATTAGTGATCCTGGTTTTGATTTTGCACTAAGAGCATGTGAATTGTTAGCCTGCATTTCTCTTAATTTCTAGTTATCCTGATGGAGAACAAAGACTCCAGGCAGACAGCGTGGTTTTTTGTGGAATAGATGAGTATATCTATTAGCAAGGTTTGGAAAACTTCAAGGCCAGTGTAGCAGCCAAGAAGATAAATTAGAAACAGGATAATACAAGTTTCCATAAGCCAAGTCCAGGGGAAAACAAAACCCTAATGACATGCAGATAACAGCATCTGATCTTCACCATAGCATTTTGAACAGTGTTAGAGGATTAGCACCCAGCTCATGCTGAATGTTATAACAGAGTTGAACAGAAAATAGCAAACGCAACATGTCAAGTGTGAATTCCCTCAGAGGCAACCAAGAAACAAGTAATTAATGCAGACATTTCTTCTGTCCTTTTTCCAGTTTGTCTGTAAAGTAGCTGAGAAGTAATTTTTTACATTTTAGCAATCTAGACTTTACATGAAATTACGTAATTTTCTGTCGTAAAAGGAGGAAAAAGTCTTAAGTAGGTGCAAAAGTACTCTTAAAAACAGAAAAATTCTCTCAGTTGTCCTCCAAAAATTCTTTAAAAAACAAAGTTTTGGGCAGTCTTTTTTAATGGGCTTGGTGTCTCCATAGACATTTTAAAATAATGATACTTCATTGACCCACGTGTCACTAAATGATGTGATGTGGAAATAGCTGCTTCATCAAGCACTTTAGACGACTTAGGTAGAGGATCTTAAGCCTAATTATATGATCATGATCATGCTTATAGTTGCAAAGTGATTCCAAGCTATTGCAATTCCACCACTGCATGTCCTTTGAACTTTGGCCACGTGATGTTGCCTTGACTCTTAACTGTATGCACTGTACACAGCACTGATGGAAGAAATGAGGCTGCCGCCCATCTCTCTGCAAACATTGGCTGTTCCAGTCCTAAAAGGCTGGAATTGTTCTGAGAGGCCATTTCTGAAAGTTTGGTAACTTCAGTGTACACAGACGTGACAGAAGGAAAACTTTTCTGTTCATGTCAGGAAATGAGTGTACCTGTGTCCATGTAAAGTGTCACACAAATGCAGCTCATGTTTGCCTTTATTAAATTCTGAGGCTCTGATTGCATTTATTGAAGGAATATGGCATATATTAGATATTCACGTGGCTTAGCTGTAGACAGTGTCTGATATTGCCTGTTTTCTCAAACTCTGTTTCTATCTAGAATACTTTCCATTCAAACTCTAAACAACACATTTATACAGCTTTGACTTTTTAAAATAAATCAAAGCTGCTTCAACATTTTAGAAGCCCATACAAATACAGAAGCCCAAACAAATACAAGCTTGAGACATGTTTGTCAACTTTGAAGCAAGTGAGAAATTCGCATTCAGGAAAAAAAATGCAATTTGTTCTCTTTAACCTTTTCTTTCCACCCCCTACATTGGAGAAAGAAAATATGTAAACAGTTTCAAAATACAGCTTTAAGAAAATAAACTGACTAGCTGAACAAATAAATGTGACTGTTTCCTCTTCAGTATTCTAATTAGTTTATTAATGTCCTTAACATAAACAGGTTTATCAACAGGAATTGCTTTTTTTTGAAGTGGTAATAGTTTTGTTCTCTGTGTAAGGATGTCATTGTGCAATCTGATATTGTTTATGGTTCTGTTTTTAGAAAACAAGTATTATTTTCAGTACTTAAACAAAATTGAGGTATACTTACTTGATCATGTTAAAAATGTCAAAATCATAATAAATATTTAGGAAAGTCAGATTTACTTGCCCTCTATTGGATTAGGATTTTTTTCTTTTCAGATATTTCATGGATGTATTAAAACTAATAAATATTAAGGCTGATGACTTGTTCTATGCCATTATTAAATCTACCACTCTAAGCTCAGAAGCACTATTAAAATGGGCAAAGAACAGGTACAAAGTATTTCCTGTGTATCACAATGGCGCATTATGGTTTCATTTTGCCTTAAAGAGAAATACAAATTTTTATAATCTGCATGTAATGGTGATTTTAGTATGATAAAATTTTATGTGATACTTTAATATTATTTATGAGATGTTTAAAGTTGAGACTTGCCATATGATATGTGTAATTAAAGCATAATCAAATAGCTAGGAGTAGTTAGGGAAGTGTGTATGTAAAAAACTTAAAGGAGATCCCATTTCTCCTTTGTCACCTCAGTGATTTTGCTAATATTAATGTTAGTAAATTTGCAGTTTTCCTTTCTTATTCATTTAAATATGCTTAGAGAAAATACTTAAACTGAATACTTCCATTTCCCAGGTGAAATTTACTTGTATTAAAAGCAAACTTTCTGTACCTACAATTTTAGAAAAGCAAAAAACTTCAATTCATTGAAAGAAAGTGGCTCTTAATTTTCAGTTGTGTGGTTCACTTATAGACCCTAATAGAGAAAACAAGCAAAAAGCACTTTTCAGATTCCTAGCAATCAAAAAAATGCCTTTTTCAAGCTTAAAAATACAGTATGTATACCTAACAGAAATCAAGCACTTTTTTGTGAAAGCAATATGGTCAGGATACCAGTTATTTTCAGAGAGAGTATTCATTTGTAAAAAGTTAGCTTTCTTCTTGGCAGTGTTGGAGTGGAATGTTGGATTTAATTTAAAATGATTAATGAGATTTTGTCAGACTCCCTGCCTTTACCACCACTGCAGTTTGTCAGCACAACAACCTGGGAAACACGGACGCCACTCTGTCGCCCAAAACTGCTTTCCAGGAAAAAATAAACCCGAGTAACTAGTGCCAGGTACGTGTCAATGGTATTGTCTTTCAGCTGTTGAAAGTTTAACTCTAAGCTGGGACATTTACACATTGTGAGGAAGTGAACCTCATTTGTTATTTCAATAGTCTGTTTTTGACAGTGGATACCAGTGTAAACTTAAATTTTTAGAGCAAGCATAGCTGTTGTTAGCCTTATGGAAAATCCTATAATCCATGCAGAAGAGAAATTCTTTAAAAGGGAAAAAATATGTGTCAAAACTTATTTGGCTAAGTTTTTCTATAGAAAGACTATCTCTTCAATCTGTATACAGTATACTGTTAGGAGGAACTCATCCTTTGAACACTATGTATGCCAGTAGGTTGCTGAGTGGCAAGGAATGCTCTGTTGGACTTGAGGCAGATGCATCAGTGTGTATGTGTATGCCAAGAACCAAAATCTGACCAGTTTGCAATACTTTTCATATATAACCATAACATAAGCAAATGAGTAATTCTTTTGAAAGACAAGGTTGATATTGAAAATTATTTACGATTTGTCTTCGCTTTCCTTGTGGAAATTTGTTTTGTTGGTCTACAGTTTGAACATTGTGTTTTCTTACACATGAAATACACAAAAACAAAATGTTATTTCAATTTCAAAAGCAGCCTTCCACTTCTGAGAAAACATGCCTGCCTCTGCTATTCAAGTCCTCCTGCAGTTACATAATGCTGTATTGAAAAACTGACCTTGCATTCACTCCTATGGACCCCTTTATATATCAGCTCTATCCATTAACTCATCAGGCAGGCAAAAAGTCCTGCAGGCTTCACAGAGATGTGGGTGATGAAAAAGAGCTTGTACTGCTCTGCAGCACCAGGCAGAACATACTCATTTATGGAGCATGATGGCACATGTGTTCTTTATCCTTTGCATTACTTTTATGTTAGCTATTCTTATGTGTTAAAAAAAGCATTTTCACAGCTGCAGTTTCCCTGTCTTCATATCCAGAATTCAGACTAATTGTCATAAATACATGTAACAATTGAACTAAAATATATTTTTATAACTGGAGAACTTACTGAGTTTATTTGCCTTCTGTAGCATTAATCACCTGCATGACAACACAAACGAGGAAATCACAGAACTTCTTTACACATGCTAAAGAGGTGCATCTCAGCGTGCTTTTAGTAACAATCAAGATGCTGTATTTTTCACATTAAATGTAACTTCTTGTTTCTATATTCCACTTAGGAATTTATATCAATAAATGTACTTGTTACTGTTCCACACTCTCTGAAGTCTGGCAGTACCATTTCTGATTTGTACTAGCAAAAGCTGACTTTTTTTGGTTTTTTTCCTGTGGAATAGCAGGAAAATCTAAAGTAAATAGTCATTATTCATCTATCACTGCAAAACTAGGATAAGAAATGCTTGAATCTTTTTAACCTGTAAATAGGGTTTAGATATGTAACAAAATGCCAAAGCACATGGTTAGTAATCAGATTTTGTTAAATTCTTTTTCAACTTTTTAAAAGTAAATGTATTGCTATATGGTTTCCTTTTCTTGGTATTAGGTGTTCACAATGTGTGTAGTGCTGCATAACAAATACTGAAAATCATATTTTAGTCACTTAGAGGACTGATTTGATGGTTTAAATAGAACATAGACATTTTTCTGGCTTCCTATATAAGATATATTTTATTTAAAATCATAAAGACTCTGAAATGTACTGAAAATTCTTTTAAATGAGTGATGTTTAGTAATGTTAAGTTAAATTGTCAATCATAAATCCAGATTTATAACCTGAGTCTAAAGACTCAAATTAGTAAAACAGAAAAAAACAAAGGAAATTTTCTTTGATAAGACTTCATTAAACTTAAATTTTGTTGACTTTCATCTAGATCAAGACAGAAGTTTTGAAGAGGTGACATTAGTGGTCTCTGTAAGAGGGTGCCTGGTCCCAGTCATATTCATACCTCATCCTCCCTCTTTTCTGCAGTAACATGACAGCTTTTCTGCCCTGCCCAACACATCTGCACCTCTCCACAGCTGCCCACAGGGAACCTGAGCACTCTTTCTTTGCAACCGACACCTCTTTCCCCCAAATTAGTAAATAGAGAGCATGTAATCTTGTTCTTTTTAAAATATAAAGTGTTCTCTGTAATTTCTTCATAGTGGTTAAATAATAGAAATGAGAAATTAGCAGTTAAGATGTACTCTCAATAAGTATCTATATTTTCTAAGTACAGACAGTTCTATTATACAAAACAACAGAAAAAGAAGCCCATGTTGCAAAATGTACAGTTTCATGTCAATAACTTCATTCCAAAATCATCCTCAGATTAATTTCATGAATGCTAATTAATGATCTTTATTTTAGAAGTTGTTTACCACAAACTTGAACTAAGAATTTTACACAGAATATGAAATAATACTTGGAAGAGCTTATTTGCATTTTCCTTACCACACACCTAACAAGTTACACCCTAGTAAAATTGTTGCCCCACCTCTGTCAAATGCAAATTGGTAACTCAAGGGAGAAGAGTCAGGATGTCATTGCCTTGGAAGAAGTAAAGGCTTAGAAGTATCTTTAATGACTCACCTTCTAACAGAGCCATGGTCTCAACACACTGTTTAAGGTGATAAATGTCAGTGTTATCAGTTGAAACAAAGCAGTATTCTCACATGTTCTTGGATAATCTATTCTCAATAAAGAAGAGAAGCCAAAAGCAGGCTGAGGCTTTGGAGGCTTTATGCTTACTACAAGTAGTGCAAGTAATACTGTTACTTCATACAAGTAGTGCCAAACAGCAGTTAACCTCAGAGAAAAGAGAACTAGTAAAATTCAATGTCCATGATGCAAAGGAGAGCTGTAAAATAAATAGCAGAGTCCCACCTGTGCAGTTGTAGCAGTATATTGGTGTAAAAGAAAAGGTGTCTCAGTTTTAGTATGTAACTATATATATTAGATTATAATTACAATCTAATTTTCTCAAGCAGCGATTGAATTATTTGGCTTTACCCGCTTTGTAGCCAGTGCTCAGTATACAGGTGTACCACAAAATGCAGGAAAGGAGAATTTGTGTGTCAGTATGCTGAGGAAGTAACCTGTCTGCTCTGGCAGGCACTTCTCCCAGTCAGTCTTTGGTCAATCAGTGGAATTGTAAGACCTTCCAGAAAGACATTTGTCACTTGCAGTATTACAAAGTTTAGAAGGAATACTCAAAGGCTGAACAAAGCCAGGTTGGGAGGTGAACAGGGTGGGGTTGTTGATATTGTCAGGCATGTGTACTGTGTACTTCTATCCCCCTTTCCTTCTTTTTCACTTTCTCCATTTCCAGAAAAGCTTTTTTATGTTAGTCTTAACAGTCATTTCACCTGGAATATGAAAGCACCCAACTAAACAAACCGAATCTTTGAGGGTAAAAAACTGTGTGAGCTTTCACAGTTTTCCCATAACATTAAAATCACATCAAAATTGATAATTATTTACAGAGTGTTCAGATACTATTTTAATTATTGTTATTTATTTGGTGTGCTATTTTAATTGGAAATTGTCAGTTAATACATTTATCACTCATTGTGTCAGTCTTACACACCATAAATCAAGACAGGTTTCTGTGAGAGGACTCCATAATATATTGCTATGGAAAATAATACATTGGGTCCACAATAAAGCTTTGATTGATGAAGCATTCACTTGCATGGTGATAAGCATAAATTGCTATATGAAAATGGAGCTGCCTTTAACAAGCAAGTGGTCCAGTCTGTTTTAAACACAAGTCCTTAAAAAGGGGGAAGGGGGGGTGGGTCTTAGATGTAATCCCAATTCTGCTGACCATACACTTCTTTAAACACATTAAGTTTCTGAGAAAGCAATGACACAACTTTTCCTGCTATTTATGTTTCTAAGACCCAGTCAGCTTGGAAGGTCAGCACCAAAACCCACTCTCCTGACATGAAGAGTATTTGGCTTAGGCTCGTCATAGGATTTGTTTTAACAGATGACAACCACGGAGTGAAATGACCAAATGTCAACTTTATTCTTGACAGAAAAACTTACACAATAAATGCAGTAATTAAAAAAAAAAAAAAAAAGAAAACTATTCCTGACAATAGCTCCATAAAGGCAATGCAGTCACCATGTCTTTCCTGAGAAAAACCAACACTCTGGTCCCCAGTTTTACAAGCTTGTTTGGCAGGTTTTACCAGTTGGGAAAAGCTCCTCTTGATACTTTCTCCTAGAGCACAGCTTTTGCTCTCTGAGCATCATTCCCCAGACTTTCCTCAATGCTCACGATTTAGAAGAGACAGAGTTTTGGATCATGACAGTGTAAGAACAACACACAATTTCTGCACTACTAACTAGTCCTCTATTTCAATGAAACTCTTAATTTACACCAAAAAAGAATATGTCCTTCTCTTTTAAGTTTTGATACTTTATAAGCTTTCTCCTGCTTTGATATGCAGCTATTCTTTCTGCATTACTGGAAAGTTCAGACCTGTTGCACGCTTCATTCTATGGATTCCTTGTTCACACGTCCTTTTGCAAGAAAAAGACTCAGTGTCAGAAAGAGGGAGCACAAACGCCATACTGTGCAGAGCTCTTATTGTCAAAAGATCATTAAAAAAGAAGCCAGAACAAAACAACACAGTGCATTTGCAAGGACCTATCCCTAGATACAAATATGTTTCAAATTAAAGTCTAGAAATGACTGCAACATAAGGAATACTTTGCTGACTAGAAAATCTGGTAAACGCATGTATTTTACAGATCTGTCTATTGTATTTTAAAGTGGTCAGGTTTCATGTTTTTCAGCCACATATTCTTGAAATTGTCTCTCTGACTGTAAGCATGAAAATTTCTTTAGAAAAATGTTAGACTTGTTTAGATACTTTCTTCTTGCTTTTCCAATGTTTCCCTTGCTGGTATTTAAACATACAATGCAATATAACTTCCTAACATTACCTCCAACTTTTCCACTGTGATTTCCTGACTATCACAATCTTTCTAGATACAGTTTCTCTTAGAAAGGCTTACAGAAAAAAATTGTAACTACTCCAAAGTTGACAGGGTTTATATGTATATATTTATGCCTTGTATATATCCTAGGCTCCTGGTCTGCTTGCTTGCCTCTATGATTGATTGACTGTGTCCTGAAAGTTTATAAAAACCGGCAGGCCCCGTATTTGTAGAGATCTGCAAACGCCCGAAGAAAACTCAGCGCCTGCAGATCTCGCTGTTGGCTCTATTCCTGCAGCCTCAGATAGGAGCACTATTACCGCGCTGTTTTAACTAATGCCGCCGGCGAGCTGCTCTTCTTCTTCCTCTTCTTCCTCTTCCTCCTCCTCCTCCTCCCTGGGCTGCAGCGGAGCCCCCGCAGCCGGAGGGATTTGCACGGTCGCCGGCCGCGGATGGCGGCAAAGCCAAGCGGCCCTCGGGGATTGCGAGGGCGACCCGGGAAAATTAATCAGCTTGTCCTTGCTTAGGCTCCGAGGAGGCGGGGGAATTGCGTCGGGGGGAGCGAGCTCGGTTTTGGGTTTTATTCTCCTGTTTCAGGGGGGGTCCCTTGTCCTCCCAGAGGGATAACAGGGTCACTTTACAGCCGCGTCACCTGGAGCAAAAAGAAAATTATATAAAGTAACTTGCCCGCAGATTGAGGCGGCTTAGTCCGATGCTTTATTTATGCTAAAGCCCCGAGCCGAGCCCCGCCCTGCCCGTGTCCACCTGCCAAGGCGCAGGGCCGGGAGGATCCCTGCCCTAACCCCCCCTACGGCGGGTTTTTCCATGTGGATCCCATTATCATCATTTGCTCCTACTATAAGGGGGATTAAGGCGATTAGAATGAAAATAATTAAATGATTTTTCAATTCACCCGTTAATGCAAGGGGAAAGAGAGAGAGGGGATTCCACCTGGAGAAACAGAGATAGGGTCTGTGATTCCCTTTTGAAAGGGGTAACTTTTAAAGGAAAGGAAGGAACTCTCGCAACTGTCAACTGTTTTCCAAACACTGGATTAATGCTGGCCAGACCTGTGTTGTAACGTGGCCTTACTGTTTCCAAAGGGATTTTTCCACCTGTAATTGTTAAGTCTCAGCGTTGAATAATGAAAGCAAAATAAAACCAAAAAATTCTCGGACGCTTTGGGGTTTTGTTTTTCTTTTGAAGGTGGGAAGGTGAAAAACTCTTTTGGAGGTGGAGTAGTTTGTTTCTTTGTTGTGGGTTTTTTGGTTTTTTTCCCCTGTTACAAGCAGAGTTCCTCAATTTCATCATTTGGAATTCAGCCATAATCCTTAAGAAAGGATTTAAACATTTAAAAATAACAGACGGCTTTTAATCTGATAAAGGAATAATCGTTTCGTCAGCGTCTCTTCTTTTTCAACGGAAGTGCTCTAACAAAATTGCTTACATACATACATATACATACAAGTCACACTAAAGCTGTATGTTCATTTAGATATCTTTATGAATTCGTACGTCAATATTTACTGTTTTCGTTTGCACGGATAAAATTTAGAGCTCAAATCCATGTCTGAGAAAAGGCAAAAATTCAAAGGTTGCTTAGTTACAAGTGCCTTTGTTTTCTTCTCTTTCTCTCTCTTTCTTCTTCATCTCTTTTTTTTTTTTTTTTTTTTTCAAGGTAACGTTAACATTCCAGGGCGTATTGAAGTACAGTTGTCCACCTGGGGAAATTCGCGCTAGATATTTTCAAAGACAAAAGAAGACAGTCTTTCCAAGGCCAGTGGCAGCTCCTCTGATGGTCGCGCCATCTGATTTTCCCAGCCGCGCCTCGGTGCGTGCCAGCCCTGCCGCGGGGTGGGCAGGGAGGCAGGACAGCGACTGCCGGCAGCGCTGCCTCGCCACAAAACCCCCTCCGCCTCTGCCTGGAGCGGCAAACTCGCTGCAACCAGTCTGTTGACTTAAAATAGGCATCTATTAACTTAAAATGGGCAGAGACAGGGGCATAACACGCCCCTTCACAGCTGAATTACAACGAACTAAATTAAAATTTTAATTTCTCTGAAAGGACCGCTGCTGATGGAGGAGAAAGGCGAGCCAGAGACATTCAGACAATGCAGTTTACAATTCGAATGCCTCTGCTACCTGAAGGCACAGCGCCAGAGAGGGTAATTCCTTTCACTAATTACTTGACAACAAGCAGATCAAAAAGAAAGCCTTGTAGGTAGAACTTCAGGATCTGCAGGAGTAACAGTCCTGTGCTCCCTGCATACCCGAAAATCCTTACACAAATATTGTGGATGCTCTGCTTTCACCAGCTCTAAACACGTCTGCCCACAGGCAACTCTGCGGTTTGGGTTTAAAGGTTCTTCTACGGCTGGAAAATTGCCCTGTGGGGTGCTGTTATTTTTAAAATAGTAGATCTTTTAGGGTGAAATTTAAGTATAGGCGTTTCTTTGGATCAACGAGGAGAGGAAATCCCGCTTGTTGTCAGAAGTTAATTTTCAGCTATTAGAGAAGTTTGTAACTTCAAATATTTTTCTTTCCTCTATAAATGTTATTGGCCTGCTTTCATAGTTACTAAAAAATTTATCCGGCAAATCGAAGCCTGAAACCCGGCATTCATTTGGCAGTAACTCCCTTAGTAAATACTTGTTACTGCCGAGTAGCGCCCTTTGCCCGCTGGGTCTCGCCACCGGCCCGGCAGTGTAATTCCTCCCCGCCGAAGCGATCATTAATGCCAAACCTGCGGCTGCGAGGCGCTTCTTAGTTACTAATAAAACCTTTACTGCGACTCGCCTCGCAGCGTCTTTAGAGAGCGCGCTTGTAGGCGCCCGGTGCCTGAGCGCTGTTCTGCCTAATGCCTCCTTTCCTGATCGCATTACCGGCCGCTCCCCCGGTACTATTTATGGGCAATAAAAGCCCCCGCAGGCCCCGGCCCGGCCCGGGCTCTCCTCTGGTCAGGATGTCGAGCAGGTGAGCGAACCTCGCGGCTTTTCTTTTTCTTCGCTTCAATGCCAGCCACACAAATCCTCGACTTTACTCCGCTCCGTTTCTTCGCGGAAGTCACGCACGGACTTTCGGAGGGGACGTGCCCTCGGTGGCCGGCCGCAAAGGGACCGCGGGGCCGGGCACAGCCGGGCTGGAGGCGGAGGGGCCGCCGGGCAGGGCGAGCAGCGCCCGCCGGGCCGAGAGCTCCGCTGCGCCGTGCTGTTGGGGAGCCGGCGGGACTCGTCCCCCCCCGGGGACAGACAGCTGGCGGGGACACGGGGCGGCGCTCCCCGGGATGCCAATAGCAGCCTCCCCCGGCGGGTCCGCGCCGCTCAGAAAACGACGAGAGGAGGGAAAAAGAGAGAGGATGAAAAAAAATGCATATTTTAAAAAAATCCGCAAAGACACAGATACAGAGAGTAAAACTCCCACAACAAAACAAACCACCAGGACAAACAAAAAGTTCAAAACAGCAACAACAACAACAACATAGCCCCAGCCTACATCGACCAAATCTCATTTACCTTTAGTGGCCGGGAAGGTTGCTATGGCTCTCCCTCCAGGCGGGATGGGGTCTCCTCGGAGATGCTCGTCTCGTCCGCTCCCTCTGTCTCCTCGAGTGGCACACAGCGCGTGTTCCCCGCGGCGGCTCCCACCCCACGCACACTGTCCCCGCGGCTCGCAGCCCCCCCGCCCCAGCCATATAAGGCGCTCCGGGAAAGCCCCGCAGGACCCGCCGGTGCCAAGCGCTGTCCCCGACACTTTGGGTCACCCAGCCCCGCCTCAGCTGCTTTAACACCGGGAAACCCTCCTTCTCCAGCAACGCCCCGGGGGGTTTGGTGTGTTTTCTGTTGTTGGGGGGGAGGTTGTTGTTGTTTTTTTCCCCCTGGAGGGTATGTACTGCGGCTGAGCTCAGCCAACCCCTCCGACATGCTGGGAGGAATCCTCCCAGGCAGCTGGGGCTCCTCGGTCACCCCCAGAGCCGCGGCAGCCCCAGCCCTGCCGAGACGAGGGTCAGGCGCTGGCCGGAGCGGCGGGGCGGCCAGACGCGTCTGTCTGCCGGGTGTAGCAGTCAGGCTGGATGGAGTCCTCCCTTACACGGACGTTTGATTTAAACCTGCCTCCGGGGAAATGCAAATAAATAACTTAATCGGGATGAGGAGGGGGGAAAAAATCCAAAGAACACCCAATCCCAAAACTGACGGGAGCTACAGACACTCAATACGTGTAGGGATGGGAGAAAAAGTAAATAAATCTCGGTTACCTAATTGAAAGGCAGAAGCGAGCCCTTTGTGTACACAGGGCTTCAGGGAGAGGAAAGCCAGAGCACCGGGAAAGCGGGGGGAGCTCAGGGGCTCCTCTTGGCCCTGCCGGCGGGAGATTTACCTTCGCCTGGCCGTCTCCCCCATCCAAAGAAAGACAGAAAGAAAGAGAAAAAGTGCCAGGAGAAGCCGAGGAGCTGGGGCGAAAAGCTGAGCAGCACGGAGAGCTGTCCCGCTGCAGGGAGGGGAGTCAGGCTTCCCCGTGGCGCTGGGGAGGAGTGGGAGCTGGCAGCTCTTGCAGCATCAGTGGGAAACTGGCAACAAGTCTGGAAAGGAGCAAACAAACCTGGGGAAAAGATATAACACTTTTTTCCCATCCCATCTGCAAATATCCTGTGGTGCTCGAGGAGTGCTGCGGGATGAAAGAAAGGATAGGGCTTTTTAGCGGGGTAAAAAAAAAAGAAGGGTTGACAGTTGTTAGGAGTTTTCTTTTTAAACGAGGTTCCTTGTGAAGTTTATTAGCACACGTTTCTCTGCATAGAAGCCAAAGGATCAAACGGGGCCTCCAAAATCAGTTCTATTTAATTATTTGTGCACAAAGCTGAAACTTTGTCATTCCCACCTAATATGATAATTGACTGAAAATGAATCTCAAGAGAAATCTTTTTGGTGTCTCACATAAAACCAAAAGTTTTTCTCCCTGCATTTATAATCAATGTCCAATAATTCCCCAACTGTAGAGGATAATGCATATGATCAAACCCTTTCCTTGAAACTGTGAATTTAATGCACTTGTTTGAAGAATTTAGCTCTTTAATTTGAGAGGGTGCATCATTCCAAAGGATGCTCTGGACACATGCTTTCATGTAAACACATGCAAATCAATCTTATTCCTTCTGTTAATCCCTCATTCACCCACGGTAACAACAACTGTGATTAATAGCTTCAATTTTATATCTCATGGTGTTCTCCACATGAAAATTTACTGATGATCTGCAGTTTGCAGTTTTCAGTGTTACCACCATATGCAGAGCAACTCTCAAACATTGTTTTCCTCAAACATTACCTTTCAGGTACCCCTCTCCATGATATCAAGGGGAGCCTTTCCCCACCAGTCCCAAACTTGTTTGCAACAATTCAGCCTCTTCACAAGTCAGCCTCTTCCTAGACACTGTTCCAGCATCATTTCCATAAAAAACATCACTCTGCTAGCTCCAAAGACAGTAGAACCTGTTCCATTCAGTTGTTTCCATTAAGAAAAAAAAAAATAAAAAAGCAGTCTGTTAAGAAATCAGTCCTAAAACTCAATGTGCACATATACATATTTCTAGCAAATATCAGTATTTGTTCTGATACCTCTCTTGTGCATTGTGGATGCAGTCAGAAGTGACTTTTACAATGGTGTGCAATATTCTTGATGTGCAGGTGCATATCTGGGTTGAAAAGAGCCTGTTTAGTGTCATCAACGCTATCTAGAGTCATGCATACACTGCTAATCAGATGGCGCAACTGCAGAAAAGCAGTGGCCTCTCAGCTTACTCTAGGCCATTACAGCTGTGAATGTAGAAAGTCTTCAGAAAAATAACTATCACCTTCATCTGCTCATCATTTCCTACTATATCAATTTTCCAGCTACCAGAAATAGTGTTTCAAAAATGCAGTTTTCATATAGAAATACAAAGCTGATAAAATAATAAAACAAAAGGTAATTTAATTTTTAAAAAGATGTAGCCCCACTCATAGACATGGAACTGAAAATATTTAAGATGACTAAAAAGTTTTTTAAAATATTCTTCTTACTCAATTTCTCATTTTCCCACTTTTATAATGAAAGTGTACATTTAATTTTCAGTTCATTTATAAGGCTTAGTTATAGAAATGTTATCAGACTATTTCTGCAGAGACAGCTATAGACTCCAAGAGATACCATTGGTGACTTCCAGTCCTCCTAAGGGAGCACAGCAGCAGTTGTTCAGTAGTTAGCAACATTAATCAGTAGTCTACATCCCACAGTTTAAAGCAGTGAACGGGTAAGGTAAACACATATAAATCCTTATGTCTTAGGGAGAAATCTTGCATTAGTCTGTCATATGAAAGGGCAAAAGTGAGAAGGTGAAGAAAGCCTTTTGAGGCTCTATTGCCGATATGGAAAATTTCCACACTAGTCCTAGCACTAGGTGAGAGAGTGGCTGAAGCACTGGCTGCTCTGGGTGAAAATTAGCTCCTTGGGCAACTGGAAAGGGCAAGGTCAATGGAATGCTCAGAGGAGAAATTTTATGCCCCAGGAAGAAGTCAAGAGAGAAGTGGCTACTTGTAGGTAATTGTAGTGTCAATCTGGCTATCCAAAATACTTATGTCTCCCTCATTTTTCTGGGAGGCCAGTCGGATTAGCCTTGAGTCCCCCTTGATGGCTCCAGGTGGTCCCTTGCTGCTCTGTGCAGCACAGTGGTGAATCTGGGCACAGGACTCTGCAGGAGTCATGCAAAGTCAGGAGTGAGTTTTACCACTAATTTCTCAAAGTAATCTGATATGCTTCCTCAGCTTCTAGGATGGTAACACTGTGATTTCTCTTCTTGCATCTGTATTACTGAAATATACAGAGGTATGAAAACTTGAGAATAAGCATGAAAGCCATTTTAATGGCTGGATACTCATTGTTGTCATCTTCCTGAAGGTAGAAAACCTCTCGATTTACAGCACTTACTATCTAGATCCTGGAGGGCTGATTCCTAAAATAAGATACAATACATAAGAATTTGAGAAATAAAAAGACACAGCCCTGCCCTCCATGTTTACACTGGCCAGATGGTGGGTTTTTATCATCTAACTGCATCCTTGCTCTGGACTCTACTTTCTGCTCTGAGAGACAGGCATAGAAATTTCTTAGCCAAACTGAGACCCAAGCTCATTACCTGCTGTGATGTTGCTGAGAAACCCAGGGGCAGCTATTTCATGTTGCAGTGAGCAAACTGGAAAAAGCAGAGCGTTATGAGTGGGGCTGTCCATGCCAGAGAAGGACTGAGGTGCTCTGTGAGTGGTGTGGAGCTGTGTGAAAGCTTGGGCTACACCAATGGCAGCTGGAGAAGCAATTGTAGCCCTATTTTTGGAAAGAAAAGGCAGACTGCCAGATGGCAGTCAACCAGAAGAGCCAAGGTGTAAACAAAAATCTTAAACAAAACAAAACAAAACAAAACAAAACAAAACAAAACAAAACAAACCCCATACCATATACAGGAGAGAAGTCTTTTGGAGTAACACTGTTTTCATTGAAAGGTATTAAAAAAAAAATTGTCTGTGCTATCTCTTACTTTTCCAAAGGGCACATTTTACCAGATACCTGCATCAATAATACCAAAAAATGTTACCTAGCTTATTCAGAAAGTTACTAAGGGGGGGAAAAGCGCCTTTCTTCAAGGGGAGTTTGATGTGCTGTTTAGCCTGCTCTGTCATTTTTCTTGTCTCTGTTCATAATCTCTATGCAACCCAGAAACAGCCAGTAAAAAAGAGAGACCCTCTGCTTGTTTAATTACTTCCTGAAAATTTGACAACTACTACTTCGGTCTCATTGGATAATCTACTTTTAAATTACCTAGTCTTTCAAAGACAGCATAATTTGAGTACATTTACTTCCCTAGCTATACATCATGCCTATCAAAATTAAATGCTTCCAACATACCAATGCAGTGTTTTAACATTTCAGTCCTGTAACATATTCAACAGTAAATTTATCCTATACTTCCTTTTTAACATATTTTCATACCTTTAGCAGTAAAGCACAGTTAGAAGTGGATTTTTTTTTCCTGATGAGAAAGTAAAATTATGTAAAAAGTATAGAAGTTTATAAAATGCAAATCTTTGGGTAAATGTTGTGTTATTTAGAAGGCTTTTCTTTATTCCTGCTTAAGAAAAAGATTATTTCATTAGTAAAACTGATTTCTGAACAAAATATGGACTTGTGCATAACCCACCAAGTTTGCATATTTGCCTTAAATATAACCAAAATTATAAATGTTATCTCAAGAGAATTAATATTATTTTTCTCTGATTTTTTAAGACTTAAAAAAAATAAAATTATTTACAGAAATTTAGAATCAACTCTTCAATGTACTCCTTTAGCAGACTGTTCAACTACTATTTTAACCGGTGAATATGTCAGTTTTTAGAAATTCTGTTTTTCTGTGATCTACATCATTATTTCTTCTCCTCTATTAGAAAACCAAAAATGATCTTACCAACACGTATTGATTATCAGCAAAATAGGCAATAAGCACGTATTCAGGGTGCGATCTCTGCAGGGTGTGTGTGTTTTTCAAAGCTGAAAGACTACCCCACGCACTACTAGGATTCCTCCTGTAGAGAAACGGGAAGTGAAAAGCAGTCACAAAACCAGATCTCTCTCCCAGATATTAACATTGCTTTTGAGCATTCCTCTCTCAGGAAATGCTGAATTTGAGGTTGGTTTTTTTTGTTTTTTTTTTCTTTTTTTTGTCTGCAGTGACACACATCAGTAAGCCCTATTTTTAAGTGAGAGCAGTTTTAATTGCAGGAATGCATGCAGATCTCATGGTGGATCCTGTTGGTATATGCACCACATGTGTGTGCATGCATGCAAGCCAGAAGACTGTCTACAGCACATGTGCATGTCAATCCAACATGAGCAAAACCAAAAGCAAAGGAGGTAAAGAAGCAGCACGTAAAAAAAAGGAAAAAGAAAGAACCCCCCCTTGCTTCTAAATCATCACAAAGACTGCAATATCCTGTTATCTGTTGTAGTAAATTCATATACAAAAATAAAAAAACAAATGTTACCCTTCTGTGAAAGGAGATAATAAAAGATTGATTCTTCAAAAAGGAAAAAAAATCCTAACAGAGAAGAAATATGTTGTTCTAAGCTATACTCAACAAAAGCACGGGCTGACTGACATAATATTTAAGCAGCCCCAATCTCTTGATATTGTCTGTTGAAGTTGTCTTATGGAGCAAACACTACAGACATGAGATGAAAGACAAGTAAAAGCCACTGGATGTCTGGTTGCCACAAAGCTGTTTCTAAACCATGCCATTGACCTAGCGGAGACAAGCTTTCTATGCTGATCTTTATTTTTTCCCACTAAAGAGCTAAAAGGGAATAAAAAACACCAATGGAATATACTTTTTTTGTGAAGTCCATAAGAAATGCATTTTGTCTTAAAGAAAGAATACTACTCACGAAGGATTAGCATTGATTTAAAATATCTATCCTGAATGCCTCCTTAATTCTGTTATGATGTTTACCTAATGGTAATTAGGTAGATATCAGGAAGGCAAAAATGTCAAGTTAGAACACTAAATGATGACAAAACAGCAACATCACTTCAGACACCAATATTTTATAGTTCAATATCAAGGAATTAAAATCAGTTACCTCCCTGTTTCTAAAATCCTTTTTTCTGATTTCATTGATTTACCAACTCAAGTTTCCTCCTCTCTCATACCCTAAACACATTTACATGTTCAGGAAATATTAAAAAAAATTCAAATCCTATTAAAACTACTGAAACTTTCACTGATATACCTTATAAAACAAGAAATTTTATGTATAAATAAATCTTCCTCATTTCCCTACTCCAGGATCACAGCAAAACGTGCAAAGTGAAAGACTGATACGCGAGAAAATTTTTAGGCACTATTTACAGAACTCACAAGAGTAAGCTTGACCAGGAATATTTGGAAAGAATGACAGTAATCAACAATGCATAGATTAAGAAATTTTAAAAGTTAAGGCTGCTGAAAAAAATCATTAGAGGTATATGCCTGTGGTTGAATTCTCAGAATCTTATTTAGCACCCTAATGAAGTCTGGCCAACAATTCCCACTAATGTTAGTGGAAAGTGTTCTGCACCTCTGAAAATGCTTATTAAACTGCCTATATAAGGTGTTCGGTTAGGCAGAAGGCACATTGCAGGGAGGGAGTAACCCTCCTTATATTTTATATATATCCTTATATTTTCACAAGTTTTCAGTGTAGCTGGTCTGCTCCTGTGCAATAATCAAAGCTATTTTACCTGTGGGAAACACAGTAACAGTTTTTACTCTTATATGGTATTCAATGGTGCAGATTGAACAGATTGTCTCTGCTTCGAAGCCCTTTATTATTTCTGTTTTATTTTAATGTGCAGAGCAACCTAAGTTGATACATTAAAAACACAAACCAAAACATGATAGTTTATCTGATTGTAGTTGGTTTTGATTGTAGTCAGTTGATTTTGCATAATCACTGTCAAACTTAGAAAATAAACTTCAAATTTTTATAAAAAAGTAAATTATGCTATTTATTTATTTATTTACAAGAGTATTGTACATACTATCCCACATTTGCTTAATATTTAAGGTCAGAACAGTCAAAATATAATTAAATCACTCTTCTGAATGAAGTCATGCTCATCCAGTGATTTATAAAAACTGGATTAGATCTTAAAAATCAATCATCATTAATGAAAGAATTCCAGGCAACATCCCACCTGGAATTAATATCTAATTAAGTCCTACAATATCAAAAGGAAAAAAAAAAAACAACAAACCCTTCTTTAGTAACTTATGCACTGTAGCTGGCATTTTCAACTTTTCTTAGCTAGAAGCTCTTATATAGTATCTGCCACTCAAGATGTATAATTTTGCTTCAGTGTCAGCTTTCAAATTCATGTTACTCTGGGTATCCACTTAAAACAATATTTAGCCACTCCTAAACCTCTGATCTATCTTAAAAAACTTGTACTAAAGCCAATTTTCATATTGAAGTTTAATCCAGAAGTTCTTAAAAATACCTGAAAAAGAAGTTGTTCTGATAGCAGTTTACAGCATAAATATATAAATAAAAATATTAAAAATGGACATCTTCTTTCCTTTCTTGTTTTTTTTTTATTGAATGATCTTGATTTTTTCAAGAATCTATTCTTGAAAATAGAATTAGAATGTTGTTTCCTATCTTCTCCTTAAACCACATTTCTCTAATGGGACATTGCAGGGCTGCTACACAACAGCCCTGTTCCCAACATACACAGTTTTCTCCATTTGAAATCTGTCCTTGTTCCACTCCTCAGGGCAAGGCCCAGGGGTGAAGCCTCACTTTAGTGGAATATGTTCCCTAATGATCATGACAGAGTCAGCATTTTGTAAAGAAAGTATTTTTGTAATATTTCCTCTAATTAAGTTCCTCTAGAGGTAGAGTGCCACAAAAGTAGAAACAACTCAGTTACTGCAGAAAGACAAGCATTTCTTTATCCTCTGAAAAATAAATAAAATAAAATAAAATAAAATAAAATAAAATAAAATAACTTTATAAGTGAATGTAATAAGCTCTGTCTAATATTGGGTGATTTTTTGACAATCTGCAATAAAAAGCCCGTTGGGCTAGGTTCTTCTTCCCCTTAATGAATTTCTTTTTACTTGTTTCTTTTTGACTTTGAAATAGAGTAAGAATTATTTTTTTAAACAACTGGCTGCAGATTAAAATTAACACTGTACATTTCAATTATTATCAATTCATCAGGGAGCCAAAAGAATTGGTATCTTTTTAATTAAAATATTTTTATCAGATAACCTAAGCCTCTAAGGCCATATATTTGATTTTAATTAAAAAAAATTCTGCTTGTGATCATTGTTCAGAATTAATATACCAAATAAAATATGGGAAGAAAGGAGGTAAAGGGAGGTTATATAGTGTTACCTGATAAAAGGAGACAGTAATATTTAAAATGAGGTAAGTGTTACACCGATTTATGATGTATTTTATCTTCTAGAGAAACCCTAGTTTATCGTAGTGTCGTTCAGTTCGAAACGTCAGCTGTATATCTTTCTGCTTTTGAATGTAGCTCTAGGTTGAAAGGAAAAGGTTTGCAGTGACGTGATGTATAAGCAGATCAAAAGCTTGGCATCTTTTCTGGGATAATTCACTTTGGTATTGAAACATTTTTGTTGTCATAAATACATAAATATTATAAATATCTTATAAATATCATGAAAGAATATTAATTAATAACACTTAACATGCCTCTCATCTTCACGGTGCTGTACAAACACCTATTAATCAGAAAGCATGAAAATATTCCTTTTGTTTTAGTCCCCGGTCAAATTATCCTGTAAACATCCTCATCCCTAAGCCAGGAGCACCAAAATTTGTATTTTTTCTTTGCTTCAAAACCAAAACAAAATATCTACATCCATAGTCTGCTTTCCTTTGTGTCCATAACATATCTGTATCAGAAGTCTTGCCAGCACAAAAAACAGTGATCTCGTTTGTAAGATAACGAGGCCAAGCAAATCAGCCTCTAAACCCCACACTTAATGTAATTGCTCAAAAGCAACATAGCAGCTCAGTGCCAGACTGGCCTGTGTGTCACAGCTGGGGGACACAGTGGGGAAAGCAGAGGTGGCACTTGGCATCAGCTGCATGGTATGCACGAGATGAAAATGCCTTGGTGTTTAAGGGCGGTATTGAATGTCATATAATATGTTTTTTAAACTAAAATTATATGACAGCCAGGATTCAAGAGCTGCTGTGACTGAAGGAGGAAAGATGTCACCAAACTGCAGATAAGCATGACTTAACTTCTGTCAAGGTAGCAGTTCCTGCCTCCCATTGACTTCCAAATACCAAAGAAGCAATGAAATGTCACTTCTTGGTAAATGCTCACTAAATATGCTGTTGGTTCTCATCTCCTAAGATTACAGCAGTGCACAATTTACTATTCAAAATCACAAAAATCATGGATTTCTGGTCCTAATGCTTGAGGGCATGTATCTATCCAATTTCTCTTTGTGTACCCATATAACCAATGGAAACTATATTTCAATTTTTTCTTAGATTTAGTAGTATACACACACTTTGAAGAAATTAACTGAAGGAAAAATGATGATCTTCACTTGTACTGTCAGTGGGTTATTTTGCTCTTTGTAAGCTCAGCCAGATCCCCTGAGCACCATTGTTTATTTCCATTTACAGAAATTTGTAGGATAATGTATAGCATAGTCTAAGGATTATAGCAGCCTAACACAAATGTCAGCACAATTTATGAAAATGTGCCACCCTGACATCTCATGATCTTCCACTTTTCATCTTTAGAGAACAACTTTTGGTCTAGGTTACAATATATTTATTTATTATACTGTTCATTTTTTAGCTCTCATAGCTTGTTCCCAGAGTAAATGGGATAATAGTTATTTTAATCTATAAACCATTAACATATTTGCCTCATGAGACTTCAGGGTCTGGGCTGTACACTTTAGTGTTAACATCTTGGATGTAACTACAAGAAAAGAAATCATTGTTAAACCAGAAGGATTTGTTTAATTTTCACTCTAAAAAAAACCAACCAACAAACAAAAACCAACAAAACCAACCAAAACAAAAAGCTAAACACCAGCCTCCCCCCCCCCCCCGAAACTCAACAACAGCAACAACAAAAAAAAACCCCAACAAATTCTTCCAATTAAGGAAAAGAAGAAACTTGCATAAATCTGCCAGGGACCTCAGCTCACAATTTAAGCTCATCATGGTGGCTAAGGAATTAATAAATAACTGTTGAACACTCATACACATTCTGAGGATTTAAATTAACATAATTTAGACAGCAGGGTTTTATTTATGCATATGCAATCCCTTAGGTTTTTATGACATCAACCTGTTGGATCCATTCCAATTCAGTCAAATGAAAAGGAGAATCTCCTATCAGCTTAGGGTGCTTTGGGTTTGGACTATTGAAGAAAACAGACCCTGAAGATATTTTCAGACTTTCTCTTGGACAGGCTCAGCTACCTTGGGAGTTTGGAACAAATTTATGAATGCCACTTGAGGCTTTAATTTTTATCTGTTTGCCTTCCACTGAATGGCTTTCTGGTTATCATCTGAATCATTTATGCACACACCCAGGCAGATGCACACCCATGGATACATACAAACATGTAGAACATGAAGACTCATGCAGAAAATTAACCATATGCTTTTCTGATTCCATTTCATGATTTTGAAAAGGGAAAAAAACCTGGTGTCTTTCAAGTCTTCCCAGGACAAGAAAGATTCTTGAAAGATCCAAACCAGAGAAGTGACCAAGTTCATTACTGAACAGACAATGAAACAGAAGGTATCCCTAGAGAAGCATCTCTTTGTCTGATGTTCACTAAGTTTCTATCAAGCTAAAAATTCAGGGAAGGAAGGAAGTTAGCAGAAAAACCCCTCTTTTGCCAAAAGGAGCTGGGTGGAAGACAGACTTGCAGGCTGAACTGGTCCTTTGTAATTGGCTGGGGTGTAGAAATTATAAGGAACTCCAACATGCACATCAAAAGACACCACGAATTACCAGGGACAAGAATAATTTACCCCTGCACAGTTCTGGGAGTTTTGATCTTATTTTTAAATTTTGCCAGGGCACACTCTTTCCCTTGTGGTTTTTCACTATTCATTTTTACTATTCATAGCATCCCCCAAACAAAAAAAAAAGCACAAGCCTCGGACATTTAGCACTATGGTAACTGTTGTCAGCCACAACCCTATCACCTGTGCTTTGCAAAAGGTGAACCTGGAGCGCAGTCTGCCATTTACCACAGTCAAATGAGCAAGTAAGAGATCTAAAAATAAAGCTTTTTCTCAAGCCTCCTATAACCAGCTGCCAGGGCTCTAGGTGCAGATCTATATTTTTCCAGTCACATACTGTGTCCTTAGAGTCTGAGGGCAGCAAAGAGCCTTTCACATTTAAATCCATTGCAATTCCAAGAAAGAGAATCTTTGACTTGTTTGCTATGCTTCCCTTGACATACTGCCTCCAGGGCAATGTTCAAAATGACCTTACATAACAGTTTACATTCATAATCCATCACTGCAGAGGGAAATCAAAACAACAGACCCTTTCCTGCTTCATTATGAAGGGCTGCTCTTGTTCTATGTTGTGTCCTTGGGAAAGAACCAGTAATGAAATCAGATTAGAATATGAAAAACACAGACCCCCCCACCCCCAAAAATAACCCTCTTACAATGTGCATTTGCAAGTTAATTACACCTTGGCAATGTGCATTTACAAAGTAGTTGCAAAAATCAAGTGGCTTAAAAATGAATAAAACAACGTTTCTTCAAAACTCAAAGGCCTCTTAATGCTTGTTTATCAGGTGACAAATCTCACTGAAATATCTCTAGTATCACTTTTAGAAGATTCTAAATATTAGTGTATACATACATTACGCCCTTTTTTATATGTAAAAATTACTTTTTGTTTCAGCAGACTACATTTAATACAGGTTTCTTTTCCCTTCCAACTTCTTTCTTCACCTGTCAATATAATATTCCAGAAGCTTGCAAAGCAATGTTATTACTTACCAGAGCTGAAGAAATCTCACAATCTCTTGAAGCTGACAATGGAAGCCCCCCTCATTTTACTTGTCAGTCCAATTAAAAAAAAAAACAAAACATTTTTACCTCAAAAAGCGAGTGAATATACAAACATGACACAGCAGGTTTAGAGATAAGAAGTCAATGAATTCATAAAAACCTTGAATTCTGTAGTATTGTTACTATCACTAGATCTAAAACAATTTTGCTAAACAGTTCCCCTTCTTTGGTAAGAGAAACAAGGATGGAAGCTGTACAATAACCTTCAGTGCTTCTTGATAAATAGCAAAATAGCTCAGTGGAAATGTTCAACTTCTCTATGATTAAAAAACAAACCTTTAATGTAGTTTTTGTTTACTGTGTCATAAGTGCAGTGTTGGAAGTTGTTGCCAAAGAATCATTGGAACAGGCATCACTAAGGCAGTGTCAGCCAGCCAGCTCTTTGAAAATGATTCAGTTCCTCTAGTCTTATGACTAAAATAATATGCAGTGGCTCCAGCTCGAAGCCTGGTTAATACATCTGTCCAGAACACATAATTACTTGGTCATAACATTCCCCCGGCCACCAGCCAACAAACCAATCAGCATTTCTTCTTAACTCACTAGAATTTTTGCTGTGTCAAACTGTTTGATCTCTAGGTAGTAAAAATGCAAAAAATGGAAGGACACTGCACTGGAAGGTTTTAATTTAACATAGTTTCTCATGGAAATTAAATCTGAAGAGAAACATGTTTTTGTTGACATTGCTAGAGTTGAGATTTTTATTCTGCTTCAGGAATGATATTGACATATTTATCTTGCAGCTTTTTTCTTGTCTCTTCACCAGCTAAGATTCTGAAATGTAATCTCACCACCTAAGATTCTGAAATGTAATCTCACTTTCATTAATTACTTTCACAAAAAACCTCGTGTTTATGAGAAAGTTAAACCAGCAAATTTAACAGACCACTATGTGTGTAACTATCAAGGAGTATGCTTGATTGTGTACACTGTGCATGGAAATGAAACTGAAAGAGGTAAAAAACAGTCTGGATTTACACAGATACTGCTATCCACACTTCACTGAGCTTTATTTGTAAGTACATATGTTTAATTTTTTGAAGCTTAATTTTGTAAACTGTGATCCAGTTCCTGAGGCACTGTAAAAGCTTTATATTTACTTCACCAGAGGAGCAGAACAGCCGTTATATTTGCTTTCTATATCATGTGCCAACACCACACTCAGGAAAGCACTCTGTGCACATGTCAGAGTAATTCAACCTTTTCACTATGCAGATATGGTATTTCTAAAGTAACAAAATAAATTGCTACATTTTCTACAGTGAACAACTTAGGCATTTTGCTCAAATCTGCAACCTTAAAGAAACCACCGAATTTCCCAGTTCAGATTATATTTATTGGCTTAAGTGCTGTAGTTTCACATGGTATCCTTTTTAACAGTGTCTCTAGACAAAGAAACACCTTTACCTCTTGGCAAATATTTAGACTTAAAGACACTAGAAGAATACAAATAGAGAACAAGGCACATTCCCTGTCCACATGGACAGGGATTTGTTCTGGTGAATAAAACACAAACAATTTCCCTAGTTTCCTTCACAAGATTTCACAAGAGCTACAGCAGATGCAGTTAGAATTTTATGTAAAGAGTAGTGCATGAGAGAGGAAAATAAGGTTGCCCAGTGTATCCAAAATGGAAGACTGAAAGGAAGATGAAGCTCTCATCTGAATTCTGTTGCAGGTTTTCTCTCCCTAGGTCACAGAAGGAGGCGGCACTGCGATAATCCCCCTTTGAGAAGGAACCAGGATGTGGTTGGAGTTGACTTGGATGTTTTCCTGACACAGGCTTTCCTGTTTATTCCCTATTAGTATCAGATCTCAGATTCAACACCTTGTCTGTGCAAAAGAGGAATTTAAAACACCCAAACAGCATATTCTGAATTCTTGGCCTAGTACAGTACAGGGATAGTTAAATATTTCAAATTTCTATGCATATATTCTATGAGTATTAATAATAGTACCATACATTTTTACATTAGCAAAAATTATATGCATTCAGATGCAGAGAATTTGTGACAAAACTGCAAAATGGTTAATTATAACCAACTGATGCCAAACAATGGTGGGGTTCTTATCACATGTATCAGCTTCTACTTGAAATCACTCATACTTTTCTGAGTCTAAACATTCAAACTATTATAGGGAAAAGCAAATCTAGCTCTTCACAACATTTTGAGTAAAATGGGAAAACATTACATAAATTTTGTGCTCCAGAGAATACATAACAAATATAAAGGCTGGTGGCTTAAGCTTGAAAATGCCAGAATAATATTGTCTGAATTCATGTGATCTACCCACATCAGTTGCTTCTTCATGAAAGTGCAATTTTATTCAACTTTTATTCTATGATCCTGCTTTAGATTTTCAACAGGATTCTTGTATTATTCGATGAAATCATAATGCTGTATTTTTTATGTCTTCTTCATTTATTGTACCTTTAACCATTACACAGAGGCATGTTATCCAGGCCTGCTTTGAATACAAAGCTATGAACTTCATGTATTTATACCCCCTTCCACCTTTCTCCCTCACACCCAGCTGAATGGAGTACTTTGCAGATTCATTTTCATGCTACCTTACTATTAAAACCCATGAAATTACTAGTATTTTTATCCTCACAGGGAAACAAAAATTCATCAGGAGAAGTCATAACACAATCTTAACATACATAGCACTGTGAAAATTTGACTACTTACATAGGTTCTCAAAGTCAGCACTGAACAATTTCAGCAACAGCATTGAAGGCTCAGTACCCCTGGAAAACTGGCACAGGTCTTTCATACCAGTTAAAATAAGAAATTATGAACATGAAGTGAATACATGAATGAGAATACTACCATTTGTATGCTTTGCTGTTTCCCTCACTTATGGAAGTGAAAACACCCAAAAATTCTCATGTGTCTCCTAAATATGCCTTGGCCACATTTACAGAGATCATGGCTAGATACATTTTTTTCCTGAAATTTTTATTGCTCCTCACAGTATCATAAAATTCCAATAAATCCCACCTTGCCAAAACACCAGCTAACCACAGGCACTGAGGTATCTCTTACCCTCTCCACTAGCAGCGAGAAGCACCTGGAATACAAATTCCCCTCTGGAGATGCCTTTCTATCTGTTGTGAACCTCAAACCCAGTGTAACTGAGATGAGGTGAAGGTAACTTTGTCTCAGTTAAGGTTACTTCAAATGAAGAACCTATTTTCCGTCCTTATGGGGTGTATGGGCTGGAGGGCTGCATCCAGACCAACATCTCACAGGATGCTTTGTTTGTTGAGGCATGACAACCACAGCCATCTCCCACATGTGGCACTCTCTTCCCTCTGCTGCCACTCTTTCCAAAGGCAATATTTATACTTCTGCTCAGAAATGAAAATGAAAGCTGGTGTGTGACAAAATGTACAGTGTGATGCAAAGCATTTCATGTCATGGCAAAAACAGCTTGAAGCCAGCATGCCAGTGATGATATCATTCATAGACAACAGTTAATTTGGAAAGTGGAAGGGGGAAGCCAATATCTCTAGTGTGATGTGATTTGGTACTGAAAAGCCCTCACATAAATGCACACGTGCACAGGAATGGAATTAAAAGCACTTATTTTGGGGACTGAACACTAGAAAATGTATAGTTGGGAACAACTTTGCATTAGTTGGTAGAGAGATAATTGGTTTTATTCTTTAACATGCTATTGAACATCTATTAACATTTCCTGATTTTTGCAGGCTTAAGCAGCAATCTGGACACTAACAGAGCGGCGTTTTTTTTCCTCCTGGAACATGCATTTTTTCCAAAACATTTATCATGGTTTGTTCTGGTAAAAAGGAAAAGTCTTAAATTACTATTAAATACACCTTTGACTGAATCCAGGCTACAATGAAATAAGCAGCTATGTATTCTGGATGGACTCTAAAGAGCTTCTCACAGTTATGTATTCATCCCTTCACAATCCACTGTACTTCAGGCAGTATACATATATTGCAGCCTGTGTATATAGATGCTGTATATATTACTGCTCCCTTAAAATAACAAGCAGAGTCATGAAAAAATATAAAGAATAAAGATGAAAGACATTACTGCTTAGTTTGGAAATTAAACATAAATTAAGGTGGAAGAAATTCTCATTATTTACTTAGGGCCTGATCCAAAGCTCTTTAAAGTCAGTGGAAAGAACATCAACCGCACAAGGATTTAAAATGTGACACTACAGTTGAATGTTTTGAAAAAACGTCTGGGAAAGCAGCACCAAAAAAAAAGCCTACTTAGAAGTGGGGAGGGAAAGGGCTTCCTGGATTATCTTACCCCATTTTTACCTGTGGGACGATCTTGATCTCAGTTTACAAGGATGTGCATTACTTTATTTCATCTGTGCCAGAATGAAGCTTGCTAAAGCTTCATGACAGTGGCTCAAGTGTAAGAAAGGGCTAGAGCAGGAAATAAAATACCTTGGGTAATTCTCACGTGAGCACTGCAGCTAGGGGAGGACACCTCAGAGCAGCTGTGTCTGTGACTTGTAGGGAGGTAGAGGCACAGTCCCAGCCCATTCTGCAGCTCATGGCAGCAATCCATGCACCACAGGTTTGGGAGAACCACTGGTACACCACGTGTGCCTGGAGACACACACTGCTGAAACCAGTGCAGATCAAGGAAATTAGCAACCAAAGGAAAACCACTGCTTCTCAGGATTTCCAGCATTCTGTCCATTACTGGCTGTCATTTCCACTGCTACTAAACAGTGTGTCCAAGGTATACCATGAGACTTTTGAGTTTGGTTTTTCCTCCCAATGAAATTTGTTTTTCTGACTCCCTTGCTTTTCTGTCTTTTTGCTCTTATGTTTGTCCTTCGGAAATTTTAACTAAACGGTTCTCTCCACTAATGAGTCAATCTATTATTCTGAATGGATATTAAGCTATCACTAAATCTAGCACACCACACAACTGAAGATCAGATATTATTTTGTGAGCACAGAACACTGTGGAGCACCTACACACAGCACTTTTATAGACGTTTCAATAGATTGAAAAGCATAAAGCTTTCTATTGGGGTTCCAGGAGAGAGAAAATCTGAGTTGAAAGTGTGTAACACACTTGAATGTAAGTCTCCAAGAATGTACAAAATTATAGGATGGGGAGAGGTTTTCTTATGCTTTTTCCTATTCCACATCTACAAGAGTGTGAAAGTCAGGGCTGAATAGTCCTTTAAAAGATTTCCTCAAAGCTTTCGTCTCATTCACTATTATATTATTTGCTCTATGACAATTGCAGTCAGTAGCAATTAAACTAATAAAACTTACAGTTCAGTGAGACCTTGTACAGTATGTAGCCTTGGTCCTATATTCCCATTAACAGAAAGTGTGATAAAAACAGTAGCAAAAAGACCATTGATTTAAAAAGTCTGGTTCTGTGTCTGTAATTGACAGAGAATCACAGAATTAAATCATTAATAAAGTTTACTTTATTTTATGAAATTATGATACTAAACTTTTCCTGCTCTGTTTTGGTTGTAAGTTGTCCAAGGAAAGAATAAAGAAGGAATTTAGTGTTTGCTTGTAAAATCACTGGAAACAGAAACCTGAGCCAACTGAAGTTTAACAGCAAAGAAACTTACTCACCACCACATTGCTACTGTTTAATTGTTTATTACTTTGAAATGTAGTCCCAATAGTAACATTAAAACCTGGTTCTAGGCCAACCCAGGCACATAAGGTAGAGCTGGAAAAGATTCAGTTAGTTTACAGCATCACATTTTGCAGTGTCAAAGCAGCAAAACTTTCCTTTAGTTTCAAAGACATCATAATACCTTGTTTAAATTAAATGCTGAAAATATAAACAGACTTAGATAATTTTTTGTCTTTTTTTTTTTAATGTTTGGACTCATCATAGTGGAAACAGATTGCAATATATGGATAAAACTAAACAGACATAGTGATATTATTCTGGGAAACCAAACTGTTACCTTCAAGAACCAATGTCCACCCTGCTGAGTCAGTTGAGAAGTTCAGCTGATTAAACTTCAGAAACCAAATTTAAAGAAAAACTTCCAAAAAAATGTCAGCAATGCAAAACAGGTGTGGGGAAACCAGCATTCACATAAAGAGCAATTTTCACAGGAAATGTAGGCTGTTTGACTGCCAATTCTATTTATGGCATTTTCAGGTTTCTCCCTGTTCTATTCATATTAGAAGTACCCAGATTAGTATTTGGTTGCCCAAATCAACTCCATGCCTTTTTGGAATGTTGTAAAGCAGTCTCCTAGGAGACAGCTGTGACATTTCTCTCAGGTCCTGATCTCATATTTCTAGTTACAAACAGAGACGATGCTCCTTGTATCTGGTACAAGCATTTTTTCTTCCCAAAAATGCTGCTATTAGCACCTCCACCATTTTCATTACAGGGCATCAGAGCATGGTGGCTTGTGTGCAGAAAGCAAGCCATTCTTTGAACATCCATTTTGCTCCCAAGTTAAAAAATGTGTTAAGGAGTTCTTCATGTAATATCATATTCTGCAGTATGTTTCATTCAACATTTGTTCCTCAATAGTTTTCACTGGGCTATGGCTTTAGTTATTCTCAAAGAGCTTCTCTATTTGGCTCCTAACCCTTCCCATGCACCCCAGAAAAAAAAATCCCAACACAATACCAAAATAAACCTGCAATCACTCCACAGAATGATTGTTCTCTTTCCCGAGCCATTGTCACACAGCTGAGAGGTTGGCCAGGGCACTGCTGGGAGGGTGTAGTACCATCCCCAAAGATGAGTCTGCATTAAAATTTGGGCCAGAGAAACTCCCCCAAACTCTCAGAGCAATGCCCACGGAGGAGCATGGCCAGTGCTGCAAACAGCCGTGCTCTGCTCTGCAGCAGGGATCACCACCTGCATCCTCCCCAACACCACGAGTGCCCGAGGCAAGCAAAGGCTCCGACCTGGTCTCTGTGTCCCTTAACAAGGTATTATGTAGCCTTATCAAATGAAGTGAGACCAGTTCTATGTTATGTCCTAAATTTCATACTGCACTCCTTTTCTCTGTTTGTCAGCCTGTCTCCTAGCTTGCACTCTGTGAGGAGAAAGTGAATGCATTCTTTTGTAGAAGGCTAGCACTTTTTTATAGTAATTACTAAACTACAAGAAAATGCAATATTTATTTTTAGGCCATGTTATATTTTGTGAAAGAACTTTACCTTTTTCTTAATGGTATTACTAGACACATGGCAGTACATGAAATGGAATGTAAACACCTGCAATTATTTTACCCATAGTTTTTAACCATACTGCTCTGAATGATTTCAAACTGCTTTCCAAACTGGTCTGTGAATTACATGGCTTAGCTGATGAAGCTTCAGAAGAAACTCCTGTACCACAGAATGAATTAGCACAGCTTTCTTTTCCTGGTAAAGTGTGTTTTTTCTGTACTTTCAACAAAATATTATATTTTACAGTACCAGGCTCTTAAGAATACATTAGCAAAGGCTCAGTCTCTGTCTTCCAGCCAAAAAGCCCTCCAAACCATTTAGAAGGTGGCATTGTCCTTTTTCTTGGTTGATACAGTATTTAGGAAAAGCATTATTCAAAAGGTATCAAGTAGGAACAAATGTCTCTGTCTTCAAGTCCCAGGAGATCATGATGGCATGAAGAGAAATTTAGCATTTCAAACTGCTCCATTAAAATAAATTCCTATAAACGTGTACTTAGGATTATTAGACTTGGATATTACAGACTGTATAGAGAAACCACTCAGAACAGAACACAGAAAAGGATTGACAGAAGGAGTCTTCACAGCACCTGCTGACTTTACAGAAAACCAAGTTGAAGATTCAGGATGGTTTCTGTCCTGCTGCAAATGAAGATGTTTAAATCTGTGCTACAGGGGACAAATGAGACACCCACTACTGATGTGGAGTCCTAAAATTCTTGGGTTTTTTCCTACCTTGTATAGGCATAGAGATGGGAGGCTGATTTGGCCTGCAAATATAAGGCTTTATGGCTTTCTTTCAGCACACCATCAACTAATTCAGAGCAAAGAAAAGAAATACACGATTTTAGCTGCTTTTATAATAATAATAATCTCATTTCCTGGTTGACAGGTACTGTAAAAATCTCCTAAAATTCAGATTTCATACTACTGCTCTGTCATGCAGAGTTCCCCATATCAGAGTCAACCCTTTAAAGAGCAGAGGTTGAAAATAGTAACATTTTTTTGGATTTAACGTGGAACCCCACCATACTTTGTACATCCCAACAAAGCAAAATGTTGAAACAGCTTGCATGCCTGCAAGCACATAACGTTACAGGTCAGGTGCATGCTTATGTCAAGCCTTTGAGTTTGCTACTTTTATGGTAAGAGGCACAGAAGAGACTTCAAAAGTGTGACAAATTTTATTTTATTTTATTTTGTTTATATATGAACTCTGTATTTTTCTGCTGTTCTTATTTAGAAGATACACCTGCGTTGCTTCTGTGTCTGTAGCATGAATCAAAGATCCTGAATGGAGGCTGAAATGACAACACTGAGTGCTGAGACATGAAAAATGCATTCTAATATTTAATCCTGAAAATTTTTGTTCAATCCACTTTTATCCACAAAGCAACCAATGTCATGAATTTAGGACGTAATTGAAGTTACATGTGAGCTCAGGGAAATTGTGGTCTAAGGGGAAATGGAATTTTCTGACACTGTGTCCCTTGTGTAGAAGTTACATTTATCATCCACATTCCACTTGGGATCAACTCTGTCTCTGAAAACAGAGGAAAGTACATTTATTAATGTTGCTGTAAATAACCTCAACCATTTTCTTTGCTGTACTCTAGCAATTAATTTTATTTTAATACTAAATTTAAGCAAACTGTGTAAGGGAAGAGGAGCAGAGTACAGCAGCAACAGCAGAAAGTGCCAAGTTGGAGGAAAACAATTTGAAATTATCTTTCTAGCTTAACTCAGAAAATCAGAAACATAGTTTAAGTCTGAATTTCCTTAACAGTATTAAGTAAAGATAAAAAATTCCAAACAAAACCACAGAATATTAGAGACAGACTTTCTAAGATACTTCCAAAGAAGCATTTGCTAAGCTTGTACACACACTTCTTGCCTAAAAGCTCTCATGTTTACACAGATCATGACAGTGCACACTCCACACATAACAGGAGCTAATTTTTCATTTTAATCAGCCAACACACAAGATAGAACTCCAAAATGACAAGTTCATGTGGGGGTTTTTGTTGTTTTTGGGTGTTTTTTGGTTGGTTTTTTTTCATTCTTTTTTTTTTTTTTTTTTTTGTAACAAGCGAAGACATATCATTGACCCAAGTATTTCTCACATGAAGAAAAGAAAACTATAAGAAAGAGTTGTCCATGGAGGTCAATTAGACTTTTTCAGACTCATTTAAGTCAGGTGCAGTTCACCCAAGATCTTAGTGCCAAAGTGGTGCTCTAGAATAAGTACCATTCACAGGACAACAGACAAACATGATTTCAAGGTGTAAAAAGAAATTAAATTCTGAATATGCTATTTTATGAAAGAAATCATCATGCTATTTAAAAGTTTGGTTCATAAATTGATTTTAATTTCAGAATTTGTTATGGAAATTAGAATTATAATTGAAGAGTTGTGAAGAAAGGAAAAAAATTGGAATTATATGAGCAAACAGACATAAAATTTGCTCCATCTAATTGTTTGCATGGGGCTTGCAGCTATTTTTCAGTGAATATGCAGTTGATAAAATATTTTTTTTATTGTAAATAGGAACTTATCTCTAGTTAAGACACTCTCTCCCCTTTTTTTATCCTTCTTTTAAATTCTTCTTTTAGTCCCCAAAGACTAAGACCAGTTTCAGTCCAACCTTAAGAGAACCCTTTCATGTTACTCATATTTGTATGCAGTAATTACATAAAGATTTTCTTAATCCTTACCCACTGATACCTAAGGAGAATTAAGAGCAGCTTTTCTATGAGAGTCCAGTCAGCTGTTCCTGCAGACCACTTTCTAATGTTTTTTAACCTTGTGTCATTTGGACTTCCCTCTCCAAACAGATACATTTCAGTAAGTGGCTCATTAGCATCACACAGGAGAAGAATCTTTATTTTTTTCCTTTTAAAACCACCATATCCTTAGCTATCTATCTCTGGTGTTTGTACTGATATTACAGCCACTTCAGTAAATTGAAGCTCTTCCCCAGATCTCTACTCCAAATCAGCGCCAGCCTCAATTCTTTGGCTGAGGCAAATGCCAGACGTTGTTTATACAGTGGTAATCAACATGGTAAATTTAGAATATACCAGAATAAATTATGATAAATTTGCTGCCTCAGGATAAAGATAACATACGGGTAGAGTCAGTGGTTATCTCTTAAAAAAAGGGGAAATTGATGAACAGACATTTTTTTTCCTTCCAGGCTATCAGAATAAATGGCTTTTTTTCCCTTCTGGGATTTGTAGAAAAAGAAGATGGGACATGTGGATCTCATGAACTCTGATGCTAAATACAGCTACAACTTTGAAAGACTCTCTTCCCTATATTTCAAGTTGAACTCCGTGTTCCTTCCTTAGCATTAAGAGTTACTTTCTTTCTTTCTTTTTTTCCCCCTGTCATCTCTCCAGAGGTCAGGAAATGAACTGTGTGTCATCAGAGAGCAAAGCAGTACAGAACCCAGGGGGCCTGATAGCAATGGTGCTTTTTTGCCTGATAGCAATGGTGCTTTTTTCTGCCTGATAGCAATGGTGCCTTTTTTTCCCACCTCAGCATCTTGACTTGCTGTTCCCACAGCAGGTTTCAGAATCACCAACTAGTGAAAAATCAGTGGTGGTGTTGGTTTTGGGGGATTTTGGTGAGGGTTTTTTTTAACCTAAGAATATTTATTAAAAAAAAAAATCCATAACATCTCTTCATTGAGTGTGGGATTGCACTTCACTTTCCTTCTAAATCTTAGTGCTCGAGAGCTTTTTCTACAACGTTTATTTGCATGGAGATGAGTTTCCAGAAAATATACATTCCAAATGCAAATTATCATCAGAATAGACTGACATTTCTTCCTCTGTCAAATACTTGAGCTAGGCCCAAAAGTTATGGCAGAAAAAACACGTTTGTGGCTAGCACATAACTTTGGCAAATCACCCGGGTAATGAAGGCATTTAGGATCTAATTAAATCCAAATCTACTTGAAAGCATGGCAATCCTCGGTAATAGATATTAGCTGTCTGTATCAGGACATTTGTGTAAGTACAATACTGCAGCCAGAATCCACACAGGGAAAGCATACAGTCAGTCCTTTGTTAAACCAACAGGCAGAGTTGCAGCTCTTCAATTTCATTTTCCACGTCTGCCTTTCAACTCCACCAAACTTCAAGTATGTGTTTAAGTCCAACAGGCTTTAATAGGATTTAAAGCCATGCTTTGCCTCACTGAGGAGGAAAGGGTTTACTCACATGCCCACTCAGATTATGCACTTTGCCAGATGGGAGACTTTATGTCCTTCTATGTCAGTACTGAGAGAAGATGCCACAGTGGAAGCCTGAAGCCTGATAACACTTATTTGCCTTTTCTCTGTGTCATGTGGAGGGCGGTGAGCAGGCAGCAGACCTTCATCTTCCTCTTGATACATCATTTAAGCAGTCGCTATCCCAGGCAGAGCCCAAAAGAACTGCAGAAAGACTGTGCCCCCCCCAGGAGCTATCTAGGAGATAAACTGCACACTGCCATTTGGTAGCACAGGCATCTTAGAAGCTGCTATAAGTGTTGATTTTAACCTCCAGAATGATAGCAGAGAAGCAAAATTCCCATCATGATGTCTATTTTTGTTAAGTAAAACAGTCTTTCCCATTTTCCAGAATATCCTAAGCCATTAAGAAAATATTTGCAGCACACAGCTTGGTACAGTTACAGTACCAGGGGGCATCTGGTGAGGATGTGAAGAGGACCCAGACATTTTGCTGTGCAGAGAAGCAAAACCCCTGAACTCTCCTGACCTCACCTCAGAGAGCTGTGGTGGTGAGCTTCTGTACCCATTGCAACCCAGAGACTCAGAAAAACCCATCACCAATCACTGAGCCCATTGGAGAGCAACTAGAAGCACTTCTCTGTACCTCAGACTTTTCCATCTCTTCCCACATGCCTCATTCTCTTTTTTTGCTCACTCGCTGCAGATGCACAAAACATCCTAGTACTTCAGAAAGATATTTACAATCTCAGGCATCCAAGTGACCAGAGTTTCCCTGTGACCTCCTCACCCCATCAGAGAGCTGTCAAGCTTTTCTATGTTATGTCCTTACAAAAATTTTTCTTAGGCTTCTGTAGCTTAAACAGAGCCCGTCCAAGGCTCACACATGGAAAGTTTACATTTGTCTGGAGAGTGACTGCTCTGTGGGAGCAGAATATCAGCTACCTGGCACATGTGCCTAACCCTGTAAACCACAGTTTAATCTGGCAGCACACAGCACTTGGGAAACATAACACATGACTGAGCTGTAACAATAACTTCACATTTCCATTGATTCCTGTCTTTAACCAGTACATTTTTTCAGTTGGCTACGACCACTCCTGAAACAATAGTCTTTTTACTTTTTACCACACTGAAACACAACAGGTGAGTTTAAACGTACAACTCTATAAAGTCTTTTCTTGTGTTAATTGAGGAAAAAATACCTTTGCCTTTGGAAGCCATGTTTCCCATTTTAAAAAAGCCAAAATAATAAATAAAAAAACAGAAAGAAAACCAAAAAATCCAAACAAACAAACAAAGAAACCCCCCAAAGTTTTAATTCACTCTGAAAAATAACTGAAATATGATATATTTTCATATATAACTACAAAGATGGTCATTGCATTAGCGTAAGCATTAGCATAAGCATTTCATTTATAACTTCATATTGCATTAGCATAAGCATTTCATATATAACTTCAAAGATGGCTATTGCATTAGCATAAGCAGGGTGTTCAGCAATAAAAGTGGCTCTGGAGAAATTTTTTTAAATAAGTAAAACACAAAAAATCTAATATTGAACTGATTTTCTTATTAAATCCTATAGGAATGATGAACTTTGAAACACTTGAAGAAATAATGCGAGAGAACACTGAAAATTTTCCCTGTGAACTGGGAATTTGGACGTCCTTTTCCTGATTGAAATGTTTGTGGATATACAGACATCTGGGTAGATAGATCAAGTGCATTTAAGTAAAGAAGCTGGAATTGGAACCGTCTGATGGTTCTGACTGGCTCTCCTTTCCATCAGGAATTGCTGGAGACACTACTGTTCCTAGGGACATCAGCTTATCTCCTGTCCAAGAGCTGCCAAGCAAGCATGGGTGTAGGATTGGCAGACAGCCCTGATACACTCCCTGAAGTGTCCTGTCTCTTCCATCAGCTGTGTTCATTTTTTAGGGTAGAATCATTGCAATTGCTCATTCTGCAATTAGAAGTTTCAGTGTGAATAAGCCACACTCAGTTTGAAGAATGACCACTCACATTGGTTTCCTGTTCTATTTTACTGCTGGAAACGTGGCAGCGACTCAAAGTCTAAACCCAGTGCAGGGCCTCCTCATCTTAGCTGAGGTAGATGCTCTTGTGAGAGGACAGGCTGAACCTCCAAGAAATTTCAGTCTTTCAGAGGGATTTGCAGAGACAAAAGCCAGGTAAGTGCTTTGCTCTTCCTAAATACCCTCCATAAACAAGCACAAGACAGGCAATACAAGGGCTACTATGGAATGCGATATTTTATAGGTGGGCAACTGAGACAAAAGAGTATTTTAAGAGTACCTCTTAAAGTGTTTCAAAAGTGTTGAAAATCTGAGCCTAAGTGAACTGGTCAAGGTTACAGAGGAAGGCTGTGCCTGAGTGTGAAAATTAATGCATGTCTCCAAGTTCCATGTCAGGCTCCTAGCAGTCCTTTTCCCAGCCAATTTGTGCAGTAAAAATATTCAGAAAAGCATCCATTTTTAGGAAGTCAAAGTTTCATATGGGCAATTCTTGTGACTGAAAGACATACCAGGTCCAGGGAAATTAATCATTCACCAGGAAGGAGAGAGTTAGCTGCATATTCACACAGTAAAGATAAAATATATATCAAAGCCTTCACAATTTTCCATTCTGTAGTTCGCTCCATACTTTTAAAATGTGTTTAAACTGAGTGACCACGTATGCAAAGGAAAGCTTTACAAGCAGATAAGTATTCTAGAGCTGAGTGTCTGCCAAGACAAAATGTGTGATTTATTTTAAAAGGAGGAGTGGTTATCACTCAGAACACACTATTTCTTTTGAAGCAGTGAGGCCAAAAATTAATCCCTACAATTTTTACTTGTCATTAAAATGGAACTTTCAAGAAATAAAATCACTTTTTTTTTAAGCTACACTGAAAAAAAAAATCTCAAATTTTGTAGAGGAAATTTTTTAACACAAGAAGAAGCATATTTTGAAAAATTGTTTCATGAAGAAATGAAACTATGATGCCAGGAGCTCTGACATACAGGTGTTATGTATTATAATCTACATTACAGTATTGTACTATCCACATGAGACCAGGCACAATGAAAAGCTTCTGGACTTTATTCAGGTTTGTGGGTTTCAATCTAAATTAATTTACAACAAGTCTTACCTCCATAGACATGAGTACCTCCACTGGCTTCAGTGAAACCTCAGACCTTATAGCAGTGCTCAGTATGAGGTATTGAGACTCTTACTCACTTCTATTTAAAATCTCAGATGTCAGTGTGCAAAGGCAAAAGGCCAGAAAATTTTTATTTATACCATTATCAAGAAAAGGACTTTATATTTCTTACAGTTTAACTCAACATACTTTGTCATGACCAGCATGAATTTCTAACTCTTTTTGTAAGAGTATAAGCAGGTTTTGGTCCAGAGATAAAAATCTACCAATGCAACAGAAATAAGTGAGATTACATTTAGGAGATTAAAATACAAGTAAGACAGAATCACATCAAATCCACCTCATCTGTTTCAAACAATAGCAACAACAAAAAGCACATTTGTATAAACGTCTCTTTTTCAAAGTAGTGTTCATTACTAAGTTACTGTATGGTTCTTAATTTATGTCAGCTGGTGGGTATCCTAGTTACTCAAAAAATTGTTTAATATTTTTATATTCCATGTAATGAGGAAATTTAAATTCATGCATTTCTTCTTGTTATGTCTAAAAAGTTTAAAGAATTGCACCTCTCTCTCTTGTCAGCTAACAAAAGCATTTGCTCCTGAGAACCTTCCGGGAACTCGAGCTAGTGCACGGAGCAGGGAAGGGCGTGAGAGCCACTAGGTGGCAATAGAAACCCCTCAAATGAACTACTCCTCCTCACACTTTTTGTGCTGCTCAAGAGCTATTGATTTCAACTGAGAAAGTGTTGAATCGAAAACAAGCATACAGAAATTCGTATTGGTCATTAAACTCTCTATAATTTCAGTACAATTTTCCGTAAGATTAGTAGGAAACAAGTAATTGATCACTGTATTATGTTAATTTCTCCTACTTCGTATTTTCTCCCAAGATCATTATTTAACGTGTCATGCAGTAGAAAACCTATTTTCAATTATTATTTCAGCATTATTGAAAATTTTATATTAATTTCAGTTTGTCCTTAATAAATTTTTCACTCTGCCATCACTATAGATGTCTGAAGGCAAAATTATTACATTTCTGGATTTGGAAAGCATTAACAGACTTAAACTGCATTTGGCTTAGCTTCTGCTTGTATTACTTTTTTATTTTCTCAAGTTCTAAAATCTTGGTGACCCTGACAGGAGAATTAAGAAGAAAATTAGTCTTCAAATTAGTTCTGAAGTTACGTTTCAAAAAGTATTTTAAATGAAGAGGTCATTGTTTCAAATTTAGCACAAGTGTTTCTGTGCTGGAAAGTTCCTTTTTTGTATATGTGGACCTCACTACTATGCTAAAAATTTCACACTAGTAATTTTCAAAACCTTTGAGTGAGCAAAAGTAAAAGTCACAACTTAATGCTCACACACATTATAGCAGACTTAAGATTGTGGAGTTCAGAATGCAGAAAGATATGAGTGTACAAATTTAGTGCTTCCATTTTCAAAGCCTAGATTTTCCAATTTTAGCATCTCTTTAATACTGCTCTTGTATATAACTTTCAAGATTTGTTTCTGTATGGACAACAAAGCCTCTTGTGTCTTGAACTCCTCCTTGCCATTATCATGGTAGTTCAGCTATTGGACATTGAAACATTGAACATTTGTACCCCAAAGTGCCAGGGCTGCAGGGGCAGGACCAAGTGCTACTTTCGATTTGGTAATGACCATCAGTTCTCTTGATTTAGCCCACTTTTTTTCCTTCCTGTTTCAAGGAGGAGAGGGGAGCCTGTATTTGTAGTGCCACTAGAAAAAAAAGAAATTTAGAGGAGGCTGATTCAATTTCTGACCCTCCAAAGCACTTTCTACCCCAGCTCTCACTCATTCCCCTCTGCTGTCTCCCTTCACGTTACATTACTATGTTAATATCCCTGGATGCCAGCATTTCTCCAGGGGATTGCCATACAGGGGAGGGAAAGGGCAATAAAACTAAAATTCAACTTGATTTAAATTCCAAAGGAAAAGAGCAGAAAAGTACCTGCTCTTCAGGTACTCTGCTGCTGGAAGTTTTTATTAAATGAGTCTTAACAGACAACAAATTATCTCCAAAAAACTAAATGCTCTGCGGAAAAACTGAGATAGCCTGCCAGGAACTACTCTCATAATTTCTTATAGAACAAGTTAATCAGAGCACAAATCCAAACACCCCAGTCAGGGAAAATGGTGTGAAAAGCTCAGCTCTCAATTGTGCCAAAATTTCACACATTAATTTAATCTCTAAAAGGGGTTAAAGGAGAATAAACTACCAACTTTTGGAAAAATTGAGTCCAAATCTGGATTTTCAAAGCTCAGCCTGTTTTCTGTTTACAATGCCATTTACTTCACACAGAAATGCATCTTTTTCATTAATACATTTTTCCTACAGCTTTGGAATACTGAGAAGCAAAATTAAACTCTTAGTAAAATAGAAATATATTCACAGACATGCACACAAACACTGCCTGACATCTGCAGACTTTCCCTTTAAAATGTGACTTAAAATACATTTGAAGAAAATCTGGTTTAAAATTTGAAACCATAATTTGCCTGTCTGGAAGTGGTACAGAGTCATACACATTTTATTCTTTACCAGAACAATTAATTCTAGGAAGGATCTGAGGGTGACATAACTGAGTAAGTCATACTTTACTTAAATTAAAAAAATAGGTAAAAGAATGCAGCAAACACAGATATATCATGTTATTTCCAATATTTAAATAAAGTCTGAAGTGTTCTGGATGTAACTTGCTTTTCTTGTATTCCTCTACATTTAGCATTAATAAACACAATGTAAGAAGATCTTTTACGTATCCTTCTTGCCACTGCTTTTTTTGTTTAGTCCCCCTGGTTGCTCAGGTCTTGTGGTTTAGGAAATATACAGCATCTAGAGATGTTGATACTAACCAAGGCAAAAAATTATTCATCAAAGTTACCATACAAGTGATGAATATAATAATAAATTGAATGTTAGAAATGTTGCTTTACTGATAGGTTATCGAGACAAAGAGTAGCAAAACCCCACAAAATCAATATTTTCTCATACTTGCATCAATCAGTTTAAAAACACACATATCTGACAAGTGGCTGACAAGCCACACTAGGAGCTCTTGTAGACAAGAGCTCATTGAAGTCTTCAAGCATTCTTGTAAATTCACTTGAAGTGTCACCTATAAACAGCCTTTGTTTAGCCTGTGAACCTCTCCTCTGTCTGGGAGCACACTGTAACTGACCCTAAGGAAAGGAAGCTTCTGGTTGTTAAACTGAGATAAGCTAGCATATTGTTAAAAATATCTTACAATTATGCCAAATTCTCACAACTTAAATACAGAAAAAAGAGGAGCAAGATAATGTTGACCTTTTATATTAACATCTCATTTTCAAAATGCTTCAAAATGTAGAGCCCATTAGCCCATTTGCTTCATTCACTTTTTTCTCCACTAGACCCCATGGAGAAATTCGGGTAAGGGAAAATAAATTCAAGTAGTTCACTGTTTTATATTTAATCACTGTCCCAGTAGGAATTCTTTCTACCTCAGACCTGGCAGCAAAAAACAATGGCAGGAAACAGAGCAAGAAGCAGAGAAGTAGGAGGAGCAGCTGTTCTCCAAATACCATGCAAAGGTGCTCCATCTATGTGACAATTGGAGTGATCTCAGGTGAGGAAGTACTTTCCTTCTGCAGGTAGGGATGATGAGTGGGTACCTGAAATTGGTGAAATTGGAGATTTTGTCATAGGAAAAGTGTTTGCAGATCCAGCACATCTTCCAACATCTGATGTTTTCAATTTCTAGCCAGATTATGGCATTTTCTAGCCCAAATGGTGAGGAGCTTTCTTATTTGTGGGAGACTTCTGTATACATCTTCTCTCTGAAGAAGAAAAGCTAACAAAACTTTTTTGCTAAAGGGAAATAATTCACAAGAGATAGGATAGAGAAGGACACAGAAATCTGAGCTCTGACCAGCTGAGGAGAGCAAGATCCCCAGTCTATAAGTTTTGATGCCACAAGCTAGGGCAGTTTCAGAGGCGACCACCTCACCCACCCACCCATTTCTCTGCTTGCGAGCAAACCTTCCTCAGAGCAGAGCCCACCTTCTCCACTGCTGCAACTCACAGCCCATGTTAATTAAAACTAAGATCAAGCTGATAACCAGCCCCAGCATACACCTCTGGAGTTTGGCTGGCAGCACTATGGACTTCACAGGACCCCTTAATTTGCCTTTCTCTTCCTGATGGAAAAATTTAGAGACCTCTCTGCTGTTAAGAGGGTTTTAAAGGTTTTTGTTTCTTTCCATTAGAGTCTGAGAGGTGTCAAAAAATGGATCTGTGTTCTGGAAGGAGCAGTGTACAGGTGGTTTTCACCCAACTCCTGTGGAGCATTTTGCTTAAATGCCCTCTAACCATGCATCTCTTGAAGTTATTCTTAGAATAATATCCTGGCTGCTCTTAAAAGGGTTTGGTATTTTCTTCTTTGTGCTCAGTATAAAACAAAACACATTTAACATTTTATTCTATTTATTTAAAAGTTTATTAATTTATTAAATTAAAAGTGCTTCTCACCCAGAAAACATGCAGAGCATTTGTCCAGATATCTGTCCAATCTTTCATTCTGTTCTTCAGGGCTGGCCCAAATAAAGCATATGACTTTTCTTGAATGATATGACCTTTAGTTCCCACTTCTTTTCAAATACATTTCTTTTCTGCTTTGATTTATGTGGAAAGTAATGGAATGACAGCTTCCAAAAAAATTATCCAAAACCTATTGTAAATAAAGATTATTTTCAGCTAAAGAGCTTGAGTGCATTCTTTACATTGTCATTCCTATCTAATACAGTTCTTTAAATAGATGAAATTAAAGGGCACAGTTGCAATAGAAGAACAACTAAAATATGTTGTTGGTTTTCTATTTATGTTGGAGTGAGCAAGACTTGGGAATTTATAAAAGTTCAAATATGACAAAAAGGTTGTTTACCTGTGGAGGCAAGGAGACATTTAGAAACAGTTTATAATCATTTTTAGGTAACTTCTTTAGCTATTGTGGGAGAGCTAAAATCCCACATATACAGCATTCTTATAATTTACTTTTTATGATACACCCATTAGGAATGGTTTCACATGGAGGTAGACTGTACTTCTTGAAACATACATTTGGAGAAAATGTTGGGGGGAGAAAATGTTAAAATACACCCTCCTCTAACATGGGTACTTTCCTTTGACCAGCTTTCGTAGTTCTTCTGACTGGTTTTGGCCTGATTTCCCTTAACATACAAGTCTTGCATTTTGCATCCTCACAGTCTTTGGTGCAGTCATGCTTGATTTACATCACTTAAGACCAAAGGTGGATACCTGGGTAAAATCCAGGCCATGTGGAAGCCAGCAGCAAAGCTTCCACTGACTCTGACGGGGCTAAAATTTCATTCTTTTCTGTTTAAACAAAGGCTGTCCCCTGCTCCCCTCATACCCAAGAGAGGCTTTAGCACTAGATCATCAGTTTCACAACCGTTCCACAAACTAAAATAGTCTGAAAGAGTTAAAAAGTGTAGGGAAAGAAGATAAATTATTTAAAGATATACCAAGTAAGTATGGGCTGAACTTTAGAAAGGTAACATTTATAGGCTGGCTGTATGGAAAAACATCCTGACTATACATTAATCAATCCTCAGTAGGAATATTAAACAAGGCCAACATTTTCAGGCTCAGATGCCTAAAGTTCAAGTCTAAAACCACATTTAGGAATTTGGGTTTAAGACTACCTGGCTTGAAAACTGAGGTTCTAATCTGAATTTCTCTCTTCATGTTTTCTTGAGAACTTCACAAACTAAAGAAAACTGCTGATCTGACTGAAGTGCTTACCTTATTATTTCAAAATAAATGCTGCAAGGGAACTCACATTGTTTAAGAGAACTCTCTCAGACAATTGAATAACCACAACTGATTCTCCAAACAGCAACATGCATGCATCAGAACTTAGGAACATACATCACTGCTGGGAAAATACTGCAGGGAATAACAAATAAAGAGAACTATATTGTCATTAAAGTTTTACTTTTAATCTTTGCTATATAAAGAAACACAGAACTTGAAAGCATTTTGGGATTTCTCTGGAATTATGTGTCCTGATTCTTTAGAATAAATACTATTTTATATCTTCTTTTAAAAATATATATTAAACATATTGCCATACTATGCTATATTAAAGACATTTCCCATCTTAATAATAAAAATAACTCATATTATTTGAAAGTTGCAAGATGTTAACATCAGATGGGAAACAGTTTAAAAGACAAGTGCTAAAAATAACCTTTAAAATACTGTGTACATTGATGTTTCAAAGATGAGTGTAAGTTACACTTGGCAAGGGTGTTGGATCCTTTCATACACTGGATATGTTTAGCTTTGGTATTTTCTTAACAAATGGTTAGTATTGGGCCCTATGTCCCTGGAGGAAAGACATCACCCTACAGTGACATGTTTCTATACAAACATACTCAAACCAAGGTCATCACTCACCTTCCTAAACCCTCAGTAACACAGGCCAACAACTTAATTTACAGAGAGAAGCTGTATGAAGTGTGGGACTAGCAGATCCCAGGGTCCAACCAAGGTCTGCCACTGAATTAAGGGAACAGATGGAGTGGCTCAAGTTAGCAGAGAATTTTTTTTCTTACTTCACTCATATATTTTCACATGCATCTCTAACTCGTGCTTAACCCTTTCTCATCTAGGGAGGCACATAAGCTGAATGACACAAACATCAATTCACTTTGCTTCTACACAAGTCCTGACGTTGTCCCTAAGTTGGTGCCCAGATACAACAATGAATTCAAGCGACTTCATGACAGTTTGAGGCTCTGACCTCTCCATTATAATTTGCAGGATACCTTCCTATAAGGAAACCTGCAGGCTCAGATTCTCTTAATCAGATCTTAAAAAGAGCAACAAGATCCAAACCAGATACAGTTTAACCATGATTTAGATTCCTCCCTTTTTCTTATTTGTATCTGACAGGTACATATTTGAGTTTCCAAGCTATGTGATACAGCATATTGATGGCCACTGGTCACTACTTGAAAGTAAAACTATCAATCTGAATTATTTTAAGTTTACCAATTTTTCAAAATTACAGCTACTGACAAAGCAAGACCGGAAATATATAAACTACTAAAAACATATTTCTTGTGTCCAAATATAACTAACATCAGTGTCTCTTCCCACAAGAAAGAAATTGCATCACATACAAAAAAATTGAAGTGGTTTATCCTTCTCAAATTGAGTTTTACTTTTACCTTTAATACTAGATAGAACTAAAAATTGAAGTTGCAATTTGCCTATTCAATAAGGATCAGTCATCTAGCTGGGTCTGTGAGTTTTATACTCTAAACACAGCAATTTCAGTGCTTCCATTAGATATAATAGGAATATATTCAGATTTATGCTTTGGGTTTTTTGCTTGATCTTGGCGTTCAGCATGCCATAGCTTCTCTGAAGAGGATGATATTATTTTCTCAGCAAATATCAGTCATATATAAAATCTCTTTTTGTCTTCTGGCAAGACTCTGCAGTCTTTCACAGCATGAAACAGAATTCTGGAAAACAAAACTCTGTAAATAAATAGGTAAATATTGGCCAGTGGCTACCTTCTTGCATATGTGCCCTTCCACAGGAAAGCCTGGTGGTATAGACTGAGAGTGTCTGATTGCACAGAAAAGGAGGGGTTGCTTTGTCTTTCTGTTATTCCCGTAACATCTGCTACTGGTCATTGTTACAGTCGGGGGCTTTGATCTAATCCAGAATGGCTATTCCTATGTCCTATAACTGCTTTCATAAATGAAAGCCATAGCCTTTTCCCTTGTCATTACTGTTAATTACAAACACCATTTAGCATTTTAGTATAACGTGGATAAAGTTATCCAAGAACTATAATATACTGGTGGACATTGTTGGAAATTAATTTTGAAATCTTCAGTCAGCATGATTTACTTTACAAAGGGACATAATTCTTTAGTCCTACCAAAGTATTAATTGTCTCAAATTACTTTGTAGAATTACTCAATTGTTGTGAACATTTGTTGAGAAATCAGAACCCTGTCTATCCACTGTACATTATGAAAGAACAGTAATTTGCATTGGCAATGGTCAGAAAACCCCCTCTGCACGCTAGGAAGGAGTTATTTACCTCTCAAGAGCTGTATTTCTTTAAAATGTGTTATGCACATGTAGTCCATTCTTGGACTGTACGTGCTCCCTGTGCCTGAACTAGCCATGAGCACGCGCACAATAAAAATGGACTCCATGTGGACAATTACTCAGGGAAAAGAAGAAAGTTATTTAGGTAGTAAAGTCAAGGAGCAGAAAATTAGGAAATGCCAAATTTACTGTTGTCTGTGCAACGGTGACCTCAGTGGAGAAATGCATTATTTACTGTCACAGTGCAAGAAGTCTAATTCCCTTTCCCAAGTAAAGGAGCAACCTCTATCTTCTAAATGTCTTCTTGCCAAGTGCTGAAAATACATGTGGCTCAGACAGTGCCAGGAGTAGCATTTTGAAATTACTGTTGCAAACTCAAAGGAAATAGCTTGTATCCTGTGGGGGCAGGGGGATAAAACCCCTGGAGTAATTTTCACTCCCTCTCTATAATTTATGTTGCCTTGATTTGCATTCTGTTGTTTTTCAAATGCATAGAATTCATTTTATATGGTTTTTCCCTTCCTTGCAGCCTGCTCACTACCTAGATCATCTGCTGCATTCTCATCCATTGAAAAATAGGTTCTCTGGCAGGGCAGAAATGGGCCTCTCTTTATTCGGTAAAATACTTCTCTGCTCTAGTGAGTGAAGCTGTTTTCTAGATAGGATGCAGTTTTCCCCCACATGGTGTGTTTTCTTCTGCTCCATGTTGCTAGGATTTTCCCCTCTTAATCTTTAACTTTTTTTTTTTTGGTTAAAAATTTACCCAGTTTTTACTGCATTGGTATCCCCATTTCCCTTTGCTTAGCAGATTCTCTCTACTGCTTGCTAGCTAAAATTTAATCTAGTCATCTTTCCTTCTCCCTTTATTCCCATGCCTGGCTGTAGCTTCTTGGAAGTCTACTATTCCTTATGGCAGCACCTGCATAAAGAGGTTAGGGTGCATTTCTCATTTACTTTCTGTTCACCATGTGATAAACACTGTGAAAACTGAAGTCAGTGGTAATATCTGCCTTACTACACTGGGTTTGAGTTTTCTGGCAAAATTCTTTGTCTTCTATTATCTTTATAGTAAAACAGAACATTTATATGTCTTTATATAATAGAATATATATATATATATGAAAATAGAAAAATATTTATCAGTTAGACTTCTTTTAGAGTAGAATATTCTTAATTTGGTCATAAAAGTATCAAGAACAGACCTCCTTTGTCTTGAATATTTAAAGGGAGAATAATATTTAAGGCAAAATTGTGAGTTATTATAAAGGTGTACAAAATCTGATTTTTCTTTTAGTTATTTATTTTCATGGCTTTAGAAAAGTGCCCAGACAAATAGATAGGAATTATTGTCATTCTGTGTTGACACAACAGTCCCAATCCCTTGCATGTGTACTGTTTGTGTAACTGGTGACATCCCCTGGCACATAAATTCACATGCACAGGCTTATGATTCATGCTCACAGTTAAGGTAGATACGTGAAAATGTCCTGCAGTGGCACCTGTACTTGAACCAAGGACATGTGAGAAAACCTACAGCTCCAGATGAGCTGTTAGATCATCCTGTCTTGTTCTATCACTCTTAGGTTGGAAGACACTGCATTTCACTCAGCTTCTTCTGAGTGGAGTGCAATTTGAGCTAAAGCAGCTAATGCTTGGCTAGGATACAGTCCCCCAAAAGGTTGGCTGGTTTGATTTGAGGACAGCAAGAGAAGTAACTAGTGCAGAAGGTACCAGTTCATTTGATAGATTTTTCTACTTGTCCCTCTTAGAAGCTGGACCTCATTTTTAATTTGAATTTGTCTCACTTTTGCTTAAACTTTCTAAAACTAATTTTGCATTTCTCTGATGGATTAAAACCACTCTTTTGTCTCTGTGAAGGAGCTGGTGTCATACAATCACTTTGCTTGTCAATCTTTTTTGTTTTTTTTTTAATAATAGAGATTGAACATTATAAATTTCTCATTTTGAGACACATTCTTTGTAATATTTTTATATGCCTATTTTAATTTTCAATTTTTTTAAGTGGAAAGTAGGACTCATTTCAGCCTTCTGTGATCAATAGTGTCTCTACACACACAAAAAATGGGTAGCTCATTTCATCACAATGTTGTTCTGGGAATGATATTCTTTTGTGTACTCATTTTGACTCCCAGATTTTTTGGGGGGAACAACTGCTTTCCAATACATACTGTCTTATTCTGGAAATATGGATAGTTTCTAGACTTTTCTTTTAAATTTTGCACATTCCAGTGCCTTTGTATGGCGTGAGAAAAATAGCTATAGGGAGATGCTTAACAACCATATAAAAGTATCTCTAGCATAGATCAAGAGAAAAGATTTTTTCCCTGTAATTTAGGGTTTTTACCTAATTATTTAACAACTATCTGGCTATCAACTTTTAATTGGGTAATAAAAGGCCTTTGTTGTCACCTTGTGAGACTGACAGTGGATGAAATAGGGTTTTTAACTCTGAGATGAAAAAAAGGGAAGAAGAAAGCAGATCTAGACAATCCCATACTATTTCCTGTAACTATTGCTTTTCATAGAAAATTCACCAGAAGACACAGCTAAGATCCACAGACACTTGATTTTTTAAACTCGTCATATTGCCTGAGTGCTCTTGGGGACAGCCAAACAACCGAAGAAGGAACCAGTCCTGGGACAATGTAAGTGCTCAGCTAGTACTGGAATCTAACTAACGAAGGGAGCAATGTTTTTTCCTAGTTATAGCTTTAAAGTACATTTATCATGCAGCTTATACTCTGGCAGAGAACCCATTCCTAATCTGTTTTAAAACAAATAGATTGTGTACAGCTGTCCCTATATCCAAGGCAAAATGATGATTTAATGTTGATTAAGAGAGAAGGCCTTTGAAGTGAGTGAGGCAGGAGCCCATAGTATGTCTCTAGTGATCATTATCAGTCTTTCCCTGAAGGGTGACTTGGTGCCAAAAGCGCTTTCCTCAAACTAGCTGAGGTGGATTCAGGAGCAAATGCTTTGTAAATTTAGAAAGACCTTCTCATTTGCAGGCCTCTGATGTCTTATTCCTTTAGCTGTATTAATGTCTGAGAACAAGCAGATGCAGTCTTTTTCACCAGTTAACTACAAAAAGGGGCAAGGTCCACTGCTCCACAGCACCGTGGGCATCACAAGAAGAGCAGCCGAGCATGTATCCTGCAGTAAAATCAAAGAAAAGTTGCTGGGTTTGTCTGTTTTCCTTCCCCACCCCTCCCATATGAACAGCTGCTTTAGCAAAAGGAAAAGAATTTGTATTTAGCTTTTTACAGCTAAACACTTTTGTGAATAATTGCATGACATATAGGAAAGGCACTCAGGTTCTCTCTCTCTCTTCTTTGTCTCACATTACAGGCCAAACACAGTCACAACACGTGTGCATATGTGGGCCTACACATAAACATTGTACAATATTTACACACACACACCCACAGGCTTACCTTGCCATCTGAACCAAAATGAGTGGTAGGTCATTCATACTGGCATCGTATTCATATATCCATCTGTCTGTGATTTGGCTAAAAAGTTCCCAGCACCAGTGACAGATAAGAGTAATCCTGTGTTGTTTCATGCTAACAGTTGTAAAAAATTTAATTCTCATGTAGCTGAAGGGATGATGGCAAGAAAAAGGAGACGAGAGACATTGTGTTTCCTTGATTGACAATTACAGTTTTCATTCATTCATTTAGAAAAATGCTGTTTTTTTCTCATCAAGAAAAAAGGGAAAAAAGGGATTAATAATTAACCTGAGAAAGCTCTTGTCATCTCAAGTCATGGGAGTTTACAGTTTTACAAAACCAAAAAGCCATCCTCGCCTGTTTATTTCTTAGCATTCCATAAATAGTCATCATTTATGATCAACATGAACTGTGCTTACCATCAAAGACTTCATAGCTACTATTTATAGCATCCCCATTACTAACATATTTTCTCAAATACTATAGTGCTAGGTAAAAGCAAAAATATGATTTCAAGCATACAGTGCTCCTCTGTAAGTACAACCAAGACACTTTTTTCCCACTGCTGAGAAAGGACATTTTGCTATTGACTTCAGGGGGAGGGTGGGGAAGGAAAGCAATCCTTTGATGGAGAAGAGTTTTGTATAATTGTCTGTAATTTAAAAATTATGTAAATGTTTTACTGTGAGAGCTGCCAGATTGACAATTCTGGGAATTTAAGTCATGAGCAATAGCATGGGTTTCTCAACATTGCTCCATTATTGTGTCGCAAATCATGCCAGGAGGGAGATATGTCTTAAATATACATAACCAAGTGCAGAAGAGCTCTTCTAGACCCATATTGTAAGATCTTAATTCTTCCTCAACCTCCTCCCACCCAAATAACCAAAACCAGACAAGTGTTTGGCTGAAAATATTTTGTTTAGGGGCATTTCCACAAAAAGTTGAAACGATAAACCATAGAAAAATGTTTTGTACCAAATTTCAGCTATTTGTATTAAATTTAAGACTTTTCTATCTATAAACATAAAATTTAATAGCTTCATCTTTTCTCTTTTTAATGTGATTGGATTTTCAGCTTTAGTTCCTAATCTGTAGCAAAAAAACATCAAAACATGGAAAAACGTTAATATTATTTTCACATTGCCTTTCAAAGCAGCTATTTTGTTAATGTCTGACTATTTCACAGCTAAGTAAAGTGAAGCATGGATAATACCATAGCATCAAAATCTGTTTTGTAGCAATTTCCTGTAAAATCTACAATTGTGAATTTGACAGCTAAAAATTTCAGTGGAAGCAGAATTGCACTGAAAGCTCAGATCATTCTCCAAGCCTGCTTAATCCTTGACCTTGCTAAAACTGATGAAGGTGGCAATTAATCCCAATTATAGAGTTTGGTTTTGTGCAATGTACAATATAAAATTTATTTAATGAAGTTTGTCTGATTAATTAGGCCTAGATTTAGTTGCTGACTGATTAGCCAGTGTCTCTAGCAAGGTGCCATTATTAGATTTAGTAAAGAGAATTATCTGGGTTAAATACATATCCTTCTGGTTATGACATGACAGTCTGTAAACATGCCATTCAAAAGTGGGTTTTTTTCTTCAGTCTTTTCTCGCCAAAATATCAGGACTTCTTTAACAATTCAGCGGGAATGTTGGTTTTGACATTTTCCATCACTTGCATGTTTCTGTTCTGTTCCAGAGGGCAATAAAAATGAATGACCTGCAGGTTTGAGGTTTGTTTCTTTTCAAGAAAATGTCACACTCTGCAAAACATCCACAATTTTGAAAAAAGTATTTAAAAATATGTAAGAACCCCATAACAACTTAGCTTTTCTAATTTACAGTTTTCTAGTAATTAAAGATATTTTGAAAATTTGTGAAGTTATTGTTTCAGCATCAAACATAGTAAAGTATCTTATGTAGGTCTAAGGTATAACTGGCAAAACTTATCAGAAAGACCTCAAACAAAAATGTTTCAAGACATAAAAACGGGAAACCTGCAAACCCTGTGCAGTTCTGCCAAAAGACCTGACCCTGCAAAACTGCTTTTGCCATTTACTGCCTTGATCAGCTCTCTAGCAGTTGCGTAAACCACAGTAGTATACACAATTCTTAGATGATCCTTACTATCCAGACATTTTTCTAAACCTGTGTTCACACTCCCTCTGTAAGCTCATGTATAATTAATTGATTCTAGTGTATCATTTTGTTTTCTTGTAGGTGGCTGAGGAGCTTCTCATTCTCAAATTTCACATTTCTTGGCTTGCTTAAAAAAAATTCTTTTATTCAGTGTCACTATTGTTTAGTATTTCAATTCTCTAGGTAAGTTTTGGTTTAAAAATTGGTCCCATATTAAGCCTATATGGTATGCAATTAAACATACTTATTTACAGAGTAGGTCCTCACAACAGTAAGAACAGCATAATGACACAGAGTAAAAACCCCTCCACCTTATTTAAATACAGCTAAAAAAGATTTGTTCATGCTTGAACTAAAAATTGGTAATTTTAGTCTCTAAGCAACTTATCTGAACAGATCACTGTAAATGGCATGAACAGCAGCTCTGTGCTTTAAGCCTTCTGTCACTGCACTGTCCACTCTGATATTAAACTGAGTTGATCTAATTTTTGCAATCCAAAATATATGATGTTAGCATTTTCCCATGCACAACCAAAAGACAAGCTCAGTTTTCTAAATAGTGTGGTTTCAAGATCACAAAAATAAACAACATCTGAAGGAATAAGATTAATTAGATCAATTTATGGAAAAAATACATTATCTGTTCTTTAATAAATCATTGGCCAAAATAATAAGGCTGACAACAGGGTCCCTCATAATCACAGAATCAAGTAATTCTGAATTAGTCAAGAATTAGCAGAGTGTGGAAAACTCTGTGACTTTCACCAGAGACTTCATTTTCTTTCAGGGAGGAATGACACTGAGCATATTGGACATGAATGTAAACAGTACAAATAGAAATAGTTATGGATCCTAAATAATTAGAATGAATATGTGACCATCACCAACAAAAAAGAACCAAAAGCTGACATGACTGTACTCTGCTTGCAGAAAGTACGTAATACAATCACAATTTAAATACCAGAGGATTGTGTGAGTCTCCTGAGAAAGGTGGAGTGTAGAATTTCATGCAAAATGGTCCTTCTTGTCCCATTCTCTGTTTAAGTGGTTTTTATCTCCATTTTCTCTTTGTCTCACTTTTGCTAGTTATAGTGTCCCAAAGACACTTCTTATTTACAGAATTTTAGCAATTATTTTGCTGCTAAGTAGAAAACTGCCTAAAATATATTGAGATATTTTTCTATTAACATCTTTCACTATAACTGTGGTATTCAGAATACTACTAATAAATGTGGAAAAATAGGCTGATGTAAGTTGGTTACGAATCAGTTAAAAAAAATGAGCCAAAAATAACATCTGCACCAGCAAATCTGCGCTGCTTAGCATACGGTTTTAATTTAAAAATATTTACTCCTAAATTTTGAGAGCTGTGAGAGCTTTTAGATGTGTGCTTCTCATTAAAAAGATGCTGGCAGATAGTGTAGGCCAAATATTGGCTCCGGAGGAAGAAAGGTTTAGAAGAGACCTAATATTAGACCACATTTAGCCATTGACTTTTTTCAGGCAGAAGTCTTCACTGAGTCCTATCAGAACTCACTTTAAGAAATTTATGTTAATAATTGAAGCTCTCTTTTGAGTTTTTGTCACATAAATGTTTAACTGTGGTATTAGCTGGTACTTGAATATCACATAGTAATTAACTAGAGCTAGACCAGTTTAGGGTCTAGTTTAATCTATTGTTAAATGTTTAAAAAGTGTCCTTTAAGTGCAGCATTAAGCATATGAGTTTTTAATTACTAATGCTGGCAAATAAGACTGACTCTTAATTTGCTTGAGTGTGCCCATCCTTTCTAGAGAGGTTGTTATTTCTAGAGGCCCCAGATAGAAGAAGCAACAGTTTGTCCTGAAGTGAAAGAGAACAGAGCAGTGAGACTGTGTGTCTGCAGCAGGGGTAGGACAGGGACATGATGTGTGAATGTGCCACTGCACAGCTATTTGCATCTGCTAGTCCAAAGACAAAACCAGGACCCTTTCTTGTAGATCATCCGAACCACGTCTGAAAGTGTCACTTGTGCCATCAGTATCTTGGCAAGGGTGCATCTATTTGCCATTGTTGCACTCCTTTCAATATCAGAGAATTAGGGGCCTTAACGTTCATCTGTGTATTTCCACAGTGGCTCAGTCCCTTCATGGCAGTAATGAAAGTCATACAGGACACTCCTTGGTTTTCTAAGAGTTTCAGTCAAGCAGGCAATCCTGAAATATTTCCTATTATATTTTGCCCTTAACTTAAGTAGCTACATTAAAGACATGTTTATTTTAAAAATTCCTTTGAAATGCCTAATATTTGTGTGCTGGGTTGCAGCCTGCCTGAATCACTGTCCTGTTACTTTAAAACATCTTTTTAATTAAAATAAAATACAAGAGAGGTAAAAACAAGTTGACAACACTATAAAAAGATTTTATGTGATTGGTTAAATTTAAATAATTCTGCAATTAAACATTGTTAACTTTTTTGTGCTTTTGTTTCCTTTTTGTTGTATCCAGTTTCCTACAAACTGAAAAAAAAATTATTTTTAATTGTCCAGTGATAAAAGCTGTCCAGCAACAGAAAAGACTGCATCTGCTTCAACAGCAGACATGTGAAACCTGTGTGACAAACACAATCATTAAACAATCTGATTTTCTTGTTGGGAGGGTTTAATGCTCTTGGGTGTAGTATTAAAATGTAGAATTTGATAGTGCATCTTAAAATTTTAATGATGTGTTCATGAATATAAAACATACTTCCATCAGTGACTTTATGACTTCTCCTCTGCATAATTAGTGGTATCTGTTTTATGAGCTTACTGTTGTTGCCTTGATCCCATGAAAATGTGAAACCACTGTAATAATTTACACCATTCCATAGCTTTAAAGATACAAGCTGGAATTTCTTCCTCTTTTCTCCTTGCACATTCCCTTGCATTTAATATCAAAACAGAATATTACGTGGCCTTCTTGAAAGCTGGGCAAGGCAAAAAATTCAAGGACAACTATTAATTTTAAACATTTGTCATAAGAGTGTATTTGTTGTCTCACTTAAATCTGTGTTGTTATCTTCTGTTAGAGAATAAGACAAGTTTCTTACTGCAAACTCAGTAAATTTAGGTGAATTCAACCATTGAGAAATGTGCAAAATAAAATGTGACTTCCAGTGAAAAAAATAACTGTTCAGATGTTAATGATTCAATGATCATAATCAGCTAACTTCTGAACTATCATTTGTTGTACAGTGTCTCTCCATTCTTCCTCCTCCAGACTTCAGCAAGCACTGGATCCATATAAATAAAATCTAACTTGATCCATTAAAAGGAACATGGCATTATGTTTAGACACTTAGACCAAATATTAGGCAAGAAGGACAAAAGTTTCTTCTTTGGTTTCATGCCTGTAAATCAAGGCTGATGCTGGATAAAACGATGGCAGGTTTTTGTGGCATTTAACAGGGATGACTAATTAATCTTCCTCCACCCAAAGAAGATAGTGAGGTTGTGAGCCGCATTTGCAGACACATATTCTAAATGAGCACACATGCTCCTGGAGGTTACTCAAAACCAGAAAATATGTCATTGTCAATGCTTTGTGCAAGGACCATCCACAGTCTGATTCTGAGCTGTTTCCCTTCAGAATTAATTTAAAAAAAAAAAATTGACCATCGTGTAACAAGGACAAAGGGTTCCAACTTCCAATCCAAAAGGTCAAGTTTCTAAGGAGTTACGTAAAGACCATTCACAAAAACAAACAAACAGACAAAAAGGTAAAAATTAATGCTGAAAAGAGAGAAAGTCCTTAATGATATTTTGGTAACACTATTGACTATAGAAATTGGAGCTATGTGAGTCTCTCACCAATTAAACACCAGTTTGCTATTTGTCTAGGGAGGAGAAACATAGATTAAAAAATGTAATCAGTAGAAATTAGCCTTTCAGTGAAAATTCTGTGAAGCATAAAAAAAATTTCTATTCTTTATTTATTGAATTTCCTTTGGTTGCTTGAATCAGGGAAAGTTATCATCATTCTCTGAGGGCTATAAATGGAGATGCATCATTGGCATAGGTGCTCTCATAGGAGTAGCACTTCCTGCTACACTTTCTAATATTCTCTCACCCCTATGATCTAGATACAGTACATCGGTGTCTGAAAAGAAAAGTCATCCCACCAGAAAACCTGGACATGATAAGAATTTGGGCACAAGGCATATGGGTTACCACACTCAAGAGACAATGTAGTCTGATAAGCAAATGGAGTCAAAACAATCCATCTTTTCAAAATCAATTTAGCTGGGAATTGTTCATTCAAAAAAATGACAAAAAAGCCCCCCAACAAACCACAAGACATGATGTTCCAAATTTCTTTGCAATCTAGGATGGAAATAAATATCAATGTATCAGAATACCTCAAGGGGCCAAAGCGTCAGTGCTCACTCAGTTATAATGTAAACAAGGATTCAGGTCCTGCTTATCAGCTCTTCCCATTTGACAAACATCAAGCAGCTCTAGCTGAAAGACCCTTGCTTCTCACTGACTTTCAAAGTGTCTGCCACAGAAGGGCTTATCTCACCCTGCTTTTGCTCCCTGCAGCATGGCTGGGTAGGTGGAACTCTGATTTAAATCAGCCACTTTGCTATGGGACTAACTAGTTAAAGAGTTAAATTAATCTCAGTATTTGGCTCTCTAAACCGTTTCCAGTTTTGCACTCCCTTTTTGAATTTTACTGGACTTTCTTCTGAAGAACATTTCTCCATATCTTACTTCAGTGGGAGGTTATCTCTTTCCTTTGAAGGTTATATTGTGATTGGCAGAGGGTCAGGAAACTTCAGTCACATTGGCCTGTTACGGAAATACTTTGAAAAATAAATGTGAAAGACAAATGTTAAGTAAAGAGACTCCTTAATCAGCAACAGTTCCATAAGACTTCAGACTCAGTGATGTATCCACAAAAGTTTTGTTTACACAGTTTATTAATACAGATATTTGGGAGCAACAGGAGATTGTCTGTTGACTTTGATAGTCAAGCTTAAGATATACATGAGGTTCACGCTCTGCTGGCAGGATGTTCACAAAGGAACAGGCTAAAACACAAACACACTATTTGACCACTGTCGAGATTTCATATAGATTAGAAGACTTGTTATTAGGCAGTGCTGTAGGATTTTCCTAAGCTTTGTCTTGCCTTGAGCTTGCTAAACTTTATGAGAGCAATCAACAAGATCCACACAGTACTGCTTGAAATATGTTCTCACAATATAGAAGTATTGTGAGCATTTCTGATATTCTAATGCATTCTAAAATATTACAATTTCTAGTTTTCTAATTTTACTCTCAATTTTTATCTGTATATACTAAAAAGAAGTGAGACAGAAATTTAAGAACAAATTCAGTATTCACTTCATGATATACAATCCAAGTACATATTATTTTGCTTTGAAGTGTCTGAGTAGACCTTGCACTTTCTAATGTATAATGCCAAATGCACTTACAAGTGGATGATAATATTAGAACTATAATAAATATCAAAGCTGGCTAGGAGCCTATTGTTTCTGGAGAAATCCATTTGATTCTCACCAGTAGCAAAGGGAGCTGTGTGCAATCAGAAGAAGGGCATATATCCCTTGGATTTAGAGCTTGAGCTGTCTTTATTTGATTCAGTTGACCTTAATAGTCATGTTTGCAGGGAGTCCAATTAGCAGCTGGTTGTAACATACTGTACCATATGTGCTGGATCTCTAAAACACAAGTGGGAGCTTAAAGATGGAGGGTCAGGCCTAGCTGTCATTTTTACAAAAATTAATTTCCTCTAGGCATTTTAAAACAAAAAAAATAGTAGCAAACACATTAGAATAGTGCTGCCTTTATGGGAAATGGCAATTTAAGCAGCAGCCCATGTGTTTCACTTTCAGTAGGTCAAAATGTTATATGGCACTTCATAGATTTTCTTCACAGTATTCTGCACTGTATCCCCACTGTCCCCCACTGCTGTAGGGCACAGCCAGTCCAAGCGCCACTACCAGGAAATCTTCCTTTGTATTGGTGCTTTGAAATCTGCATAAACCTAGAACAGGAAGTTAAACCCCTGTGAAGCACAGATTTGGTCTCTATTAATTAATTAAACAGCAAAATGTGTAAAAGATGTTCATGTTCTTCCTGGTTTCATCTACTTACTCTCTCAACCCAAGCTCCAGTTCATTGCCTGCCCAACTGTGCCAACACAACTGTTTATATGGCTCTGCTCTGTGTCAGGTCAGCTCACTGGCAAAAAATTATATGAAAAGCCTAAAAAAAAAAAAAAAAAAAAAAGGCAGTAATTTCCCCTTCACTGATTTTCACATATTTCTTTTTCGTATTTGGTAACTGAACAATTGTTTTGGAAAAGTCTTCCCTTTGGAATTATTTCCTTTTCTTGTAGCTATGTTTCCATTTCACATTAGTTAGTGCTATGGCTTATTTTTCTCATTGCACTACACTATCTGGGGTTTCTAATGAGAGGAATAACACACTGTTGAAATTTCAGCACTCTCCATGGGCAAAGTCACCAAGGCTTGTTTGCTTTAAGTGTATTTTTAAGCACAGTCAATGGAGGGAGACTTCCTGACCTGCAGCTTCCATTCAAATAGCTGAGGTCTCACCCTGGCGCAGGACAGAGAGGGAAGTTGCTGTGGTCAGGTCAATTGTCTGCCCAGCTTTAGCCTCTGGCACCTCTGAGTGCTTAGAAACCAGCTTAGGTTTAATCCTGAACTTAATAGAGAAACATCTGATTTACAGGACAGACTTTCATCTTTTTCAGAAGGGATGAATCGAATTTTTTTTATGTCAAGCAAGATTTTATAATTTCCAAAAAGAAAAGTTTAGTGCTAGGATAGAGATAACCTTTTTATGGTTAAAGCCACTAATGTGTTCATTCTGATTCTGGTTGTCTTATCCTTTTTTCCTACTGTCCCAGAAGGTCATTAAGGCTCATAAATGCACATTGAGTAGCAACAGGGAGTCTGCATGGCTCTTAGGTTGGGTGAGATCTGCCCCACACACCTTCATGGTGGACAAGGGCAAGAAATGCAACTTCTTACTGAAAACCTACTAAATTGGTTGTATCTGTGAATAGTTATACTGGCAAACTGATCTTTTCAGCACATGCTCAGGCTTTTCAGAGATGGGCGAGTAAATCAAGGATTCTGCTAGTGCATGGAAGTTTACACAAGGCAAGGCTGCAGTTCCCTGCAGCAGTGATGCCCCAGCACTGGCATCCAAAGCCCAAAAAGGAGCCTTGTACACCCTGAATAAAGCCTGGTCTGGCAGCTGAAGGTTTGCCTTGTGTCTGAAGGCAGGAGACATCAGAAGAAGACAAATAAAACTTTCAGACACAGTATGTGATCAGTCACCTTAAAAAAATGCAATTGTCTTCTAGAGAGCTTCTACAGGGCAGAAAAAGTAACATAATTTAGAAATCCAGGCCTGTACAAAAGTAGAGGAATGAGGAGGAGCTGTATCCCTGCCTTCTGTAATTTCTTCCTGAATGATAGGATGACTCTGCATTGTGAGCAGTTCTATGTAACAGGGGAAAAGCAGCAGGATTTTTGTTGTAATAGAAATGTCTGAAAAAATACAGTACACATATACATTCCTTCTCTGTGTGATGCTTTATGAATAAATAGGGATAATTGGACCTTGATACCAATTCCTAAAAACAGCACAGAGACAAGTCTCACCGGAAAATTTTTACTCTTCTGATAATATGTTTGCTTTTTTTTATCATCACTGCTAGTTTTCATGAAGCGATAAATATCTTGATAAATGCTTGAAGATAATTCAACTCAAGATTAAGCATATTTGGAGTAATTTATGACATTATTGCACACAAAAAACCACTACACAACACAAACTTATACTGTTCAGATTCTGTCTGTTAATAAAGGGTTTGAATAACATCGAGCCATTTGAACTCTGTGAAGCTCAGACATAGAAATCTGTTGATTTACATGCTGTAAAGAGAAACTGAGGTACAGGGCAAGACTCAGTCTTTTTACAATGTTTGTATTCCTGCTTTTTAAATAATTGCTAATAAAGAAGGCATTAATAGCAGCATTTACAGTCCTGTTAGCAGAATCTGTGGGTCCTTTACAAACTTAAAAACCTTCCTTTCTGTGTAACAAAAATAAACTATAATATTATCTGGGAGATCTGGGCAGGATTGGGACCAACATTTTCTAGATCTTCATATCTTCTGTGAGTAAACCTAACTCCAGGGCTCCAAACTGTGGTTAGGATTTTACCTTCTGGCAGCCATATTTATGGAGTTTTTCATTTTCCTGTTTCCCAAATAGCCTCAAGTGATTTCATTTTGTTAATCTTTATTTTCTCCTTCTTTTAAGCAGTAATCATTTCAGCAATTATTCACAGAATAAACTGCTTCAAACAAGTAGTGACAAAGTCTGCAGATGAAGCTGGAGAAAGGGGAAGATCAGACAACACTGGCAGCCTAAAAATATTATATTCAAGTTGTTTTTGTAGTTGCAGCACAAACTCTGTGGTGTTTGCAAGGTGGCCAATGCTGGCTTTTCAGCCCAAAATTCCAAAATGTCAATAAAAAATAGAGATCCATTTTTAAACACTATTTAAAACCATGGAGAAGTCATCAGTGCCAAAATACATGTTAAAAAATATGATTCATAACACAAGACAATTGACAATCTCTGTCATACCCTACCTTCAGTACGTGTGAATATATGCATTCATGATCAATCTGGTATAAAGATCTTTCAATGTCAGGACATTCAGACCTTCCCAATAAGCAAGTAGCTGACATTTGGCTGAGGCATCCTTTAAAAACCTTCACAACAACCTGAGATCACCTCATTGTTGTAAGAAACCAGATGAATTTCCTCACTTGCAGTCAAGGAGAAATAGTCACAGCCTGAACTCTTACAATTTCCAGATGTCTATTGACATACTGCCCAATCTTTTTCTGGACATTTAATCTTTCTGCCTGAAAAAACTAGGAAAAACAATGTAACACATAGAAAAATCTAAGACTGTATTTTGTTGCTTGTTCAAACAGTGTGATGTATATACATTATATGGTAATACATACACATCTACAATAGTATATATATATACACACTGTACTTGCATATGTACATACACACCATCATATATATACATCACTTTCGTGGGAGTGGCTGTTTAACTAAAGCAGACTGTACTTCTCTGCTTTATTCTAGTTTTTTTTTTCACTTCATTAAAATAAGCAATTTAAATCATTGTCACTAACATTTTTAAACAAAATGTTGTGAGTAGGATTATGAGGAATGACCCCAGCACTTACTGATGAACATTAAACATTGAAGTCTTCTATATTTCACAATATGGTTAGAAAATATGTGGAGAAAATAATTCATCTGTTTCTCAGGTTTCTAAGCGTCAGAAGCTCAGAAGACAAATGGTTATAGAATTTGATTACATATATTCTTCACAAAACTTCTCTACTTTTTCATTCATATGAATAGGTTAAAGTGGACTAGCCTTTCTTGACTTATACAGAATGAAATAGTAAGTTGATTTAAAGAAACAACTGTACTTAACTCAGCTGTCTTAATATTATGGGACAAATTCTCCATCAGTTATATACACATGCAATTTTTATCAGTTTCTGAGGAAGCATATGGCTCTAAGCATTGCTCTCATATTTTAATTGCTGCCAAACACACATGCACCTGCACATACACACACAGTCCTCTTCCTTCCCTTAGTTCAAAGCTAAAAATGAGATGGTTTTGAGATTTCAAACACTTTTCTTGCCGGACTCAGAGCAAAAAGTTGAAATCTCATAAATTTTCGTTGGTGTACATTCAAAACAAAAGTTTGGATTCAGTTAATGAAAATACTTATGTAGAATTTTTATTTATTTTAGATACTGCTATTTATCCTAAAATGAGAAAAAAAAAAAACTGATAAAAATGACATATTGAATTTTCCCTGAAGTTTTTTTCTTTGTTTCAAAAGATACAAACTGAACCAGATAATACCTTAGCACTTCCTTCTAAAGAAGCTCAGTATAAAATCCCCTGATCAGCTATTACTCCTATGTTACATCAAGTGTAAAACTCAGAGTAGTCAATTTTTTGCATGGCAAGGATTAAAACCAGTTTCTCTGTTGGTGCTGGGACACAGATGAGAGCAGAGAGGTGGTGTGAGGTGGTGACTGGGGAGGGGGAAGGTTGGAGTCTCATTCTCTTCCATATTCTGCTGCCAACTGGATGCACAATCCTGAGCAGCTTGTATGGGTTTAATGCCTAAAGGTTATCTCTGGAGGCTACAAGTGTTTTGCTGAAAAAAGGACTCTATTTTCCTTTGCCAGTGTAATGCATTACCGTCCTTCAGAATTCAGGAGTGTGTTTCCCAGGGGTTATACCTCTTTCTGTCCTCTGGAAAAAAATTACCTGGGCAGAGATTTGTGCTCCTGTCTTTTCAAGCATGACAGGAATGAGAACTTGGAAAAGCATTTGCACATTGTGGTATCTGTGCTGCTGCATAATTACTAGCATATTTCTCAGCAGCAGCAGAATACAAGTGGCTGATTTTCCAAAGTGATGACCATCATTACTATGATGTGAAAAGTGGCTAAGCAGTGCTTTGGGAAACAAGGCTGCTCAAATGTGCTGCTGTAAGAGCCAGAAGTATATAGCAGCTTTGTTGCCTTTGGTTTGCATGGACCTCTCTGATAAAATCCTGTCAGATTGAAGATGAAGACTGTGGGGATGGCTCCCTGTTTTTTCATCATGTTAATAAGACCTTTGGATCAGTTACACATCTTTTATGTTGTTGTGCTGGTTCTTATTTTTTTGAGGAAATATAGGCTTGGGTAAAAGAATCTGGGCTCTTCCACACCTCTTAAAATATAGCATTTAGAGAAGTTTCCAGTAAAGGAATGAGTGTTGTCAGCTAGTTAGCACAAGTCATTGGAAAAATCCTTCAACTCTGTATAGGCAGAATAATTATACACAAACACATTCGGAAATCCTATGGAAAATGTAGTCCAGTGACCTGGCATGGTTACAGCACGATTTAGCAAGTATGTTAGAACAAATTACTCCTTTTAACCATAAGCCATTCTGTTTCACGCTTTTAATGAAGGTCTGTGCCACACACTAGAATACTTCTCACCTCATTACTACCCATAAAAAGCAATGATCCATTCAAAGGCTCCTCATATCTCCCAAATGAGATGTAAAAGAGCCCACTCTTTCTCAATCTGGCACAAAAGAGAAGAACGGCTTCTTACTGCAGCCTTTGATGTTGATCATTAGGATGTTTACTAGATAAAAGAACTGAAAAATTTATCTGTGTAACTTCACTGATGTTGAGTGTAAGTGTTCTGCCTCCTGGCCGCTGGCTCCCTATTTATAAATGTAAATCCCTTTTTGCTGTTTAGGGAAGGAAAAGGGTTTCAAACATTTCCGCACAGCATTTTCTTCTCTTTGTGTATGTATATATATATGTGTGTGTGTGTGTGTATTTATATATAAAAAGCATACAACAAATGGGAAGAAAAGGGTGGAGTGAGAAATAGCCAGAGAACTTGAAAAATATAACGAGACAGTAAAACAGAAACTATGAACTGAATAAAAATTAAATGTGACATGCTGTCTGATAAGCAAGTTTAAAAAAATTAATCATGTGTGAATTTAAGCTAGTTATTGCCCAAACACATACCACACATGCAGTGTGCATAGTTGTGTGTATTTGAAAATGTAAACTCCTGTCCAAAAGATGCAAAATTAAAAAAAAAAAAAAATAGTGCTGCAAATAGCATTTTCTCAAGGAGGAATATTCTCATTTCTTAGTTAGCCCATATATATTGCTTTGGTTTTGCTCTTTCTTGAAATAGCCAAGAAAGGACTTTATTCTGGCATCAGTTTTACTGTTTCAGTATATCTTAGCAAATCACTGTCTGACAGATTCTGCGTCACCTACTCCAGCACCACGATGGCAATGACCAACACACAGGCATTGCAGTCAGTAACACGAGGTGACCTAAGGTTTTCCCTGACAACCTGCTGGAGTTTAATCAATTCCCCCCCAAAACGATGGACAATGGCTAGAGGAGAGCTGAGGTATATCAGTACGACACTCTGGTGTGCTGTTCATGTTCTCTCAGTGGAGATGACCCAACCCCAACTCTGTCACCAGAACTGTTTGTTTAATTACTTTCTAATTCTGTCAGAGCGACTTGGCTTGCTTTGATTACTTAATTAGTAAGGCTCTTCTCATTGGAATTATGCCCACTGAACCAAATCAGAACCACAAGCTTTTAAATTTCATCAACAAATGTGGAAAACTGAAATACCTAAGAGTTTGGCAAGGTGGGACATGCCTTAGCCACGTGGTGTAGCCATAGACAGGTATGGTGTGCATTAGTAAGGCACATGCAGAAGCTAAAAGGTTCATCTCCACCAGGCAGTGAGGATCTAGAAACACACAAGACTAAGACCTGCCATTCTTGTTGAGGCCAGCAGCTTGTTCAAACTAGTATCTTGTTAGCCAGCAGCGTGCCATTCTTCAAAGTGACATGCACACTACCCCACCACCACCCAAAGTAATATCTTAACTAATAAACTGCCTATAGGAAAAAAGTTTCTCTTTTAGTCTCAAGCAGTTAGACGTGCCAGGAAGCTTGAGTATTTTAAATCCCTTGTATCTTATCCTAGGTAAGTATGAATGTTTTATTATCTGTATAAATGTCTAATCATATTTAAGTTCTGGAAAGCCTATCTTTAAAGTGTTATAGCAGCATTAACCGATCATCCCTTAAAAGGGGAGGTGGGTAAGTATACTCTTGTCATCTCTCCCTTTTCTTAAATATACAAAAAGTAAAGTATGGAGTGCCTCAACTCTGTGTTGAAGCCAAACAATGAATATAAAAGCTGGAGTTAAAATACTGAAGTTCATGATTCATAGCACTCCATGCATGCAATAGGTTCCAAAGTTCACATGCATATTGCTCACATTTATCCAGGAAATTTGAAGGCAATATTTTCTTGATTATTTTCTGATTATCAACAAATTTATAGCAACTTACTAAAAATATAATTTGGTAGTGGTCAGACTGTTGCATGTTGTCATCTTTCTTTAGAAATAGCCCAGACAGACCACATTAAATCTGTGATGATTCTTCCCAGTTTGGGGGCAGACAGCACTAAAAAGAAAATAAAAAATGAAGAAAGGCATTAGATCATCACAAGGTGCATTGAATATGTACTGCCTTTTATTGTATATCTGTTCAGTGACTGTCACAACAGCACTTCTGTGAGCTCTGAAATCCTGTAAATTACAATAATATAAAAGTAAGCATGAAAAAGAAAAAGTATCCACCTAACTTTTTAACAGGCATGTTCAACTCTTAATTTTTTCAATGTTTTTTCTAAATACAGCATTCAATCACCTGTTTCAAAATCATAAGTAATGATAGCAAACACAAAGAACCACTTAAGCTGTACTGCTTCTAAATTAAATTGCAGAATCTGTCAGATTGAACTTGACTTTAAATATTTTGAACCTTGTTCAGTTCCATTAAAGAAATTACAATATTCTAGGAAGATCAGAAACTTAAAAAGAAAAGTACTTTTACAAGAGTGTGGCCTCTGGAATAACAGATGCAGTGCTCTCTTTTATTTGGAAGCTCAAATCAATATTACTCATATTCCTGGTTAGAGATTTATCTATCTTGAAAGCAGAATCCTATCAGTGAGTAGAAAGTGGAAAGAGGAAGACTATGGACATGGTGACATTCAAACTTCTCAATATCTTCCTGCATGCATCATTTTGACTGTGGTTTGCAAATACCTTTCAGATATAATTCAGAACTTCTCTTAACTTTACCTGTTGTTTGCAAAATCTATCCAAAAGCATAGGAGAAAAATTTGATATGCCATAAATACTTCTTGATACCAAACACTCATGGCATAAACATCTACACTTGAAAATCTACATTTATTTGTAGTCTGGTGGTAAGAATGAAAAAGGCACAACCAGCACCAGCATGAAGAGTTTTCAATCACAATTGTCATTCACTGATAAAGTTTTTTAAATCCCCCAAAGCCAGTACAAATAATTTCCAATGCTCCTCTCTGCTTTTGCTATCAAGCTGCAATAAATTCTTAGATCAACGTAGGTTGATGAAAAATGTTTAGGGGGGAAAAACCAAAAAAAATTCCTTTTGTGCTTTATCATAGCTCAGTTCTGTAGGTTCCCGAAAACAAGAACTTTTCATACTTGTTTCAAAAACAGTACATTCAGGTCTCAGCCTATCTTTTTTACAGCTGACGTGTGTATTATTTTGTAACAAAGAGACCTGTCAGCTGTATTGGACTGTTTATTGCTTTGACAACTTGATTTTGACTTTTTCTACATGATTTGCCAAGATTAGCTTTTATTTACAGGGTTTTATGTTCTAAGATGAGGTGAAAGTAAGAACAGCAAATAAATCTTTTTCCCTGACATCTCCAATAATTTTACCTGGTCAAATGTTTGGATACATAGAGCTGCAGTAAAAATGCATGATTAGTACACTCCCCTGTGGATTATGAACAGAAAGCATGTGTTGGGCTTACACACAGGCAGTGATTTACTCACAGTCACATATAAAGGTATTTGCTCTGTCTCTCCAGTGTCTTTAGTGCCCTTTTCTCATTAAAGAAGACAGATGCCAACAGATAATGAAACGAGTCTGTTCTGCAAAATAAAGATCTGGCTTTTGAAACAAACATACTGACTGAAGTACTGGAAGACAGTTTTCAAAGATGATCCTGCAAGAGAAAAATATGCTGTTTATGTGTGACCATTGCTATGCAAAGCTTCAGAAGCAATGGATTTTGTAGTATCAGATAAAAGTGTTAGCAGAAATAATTCTGTAACCTGTTTTCAGATAATGGGTTTGGGGTTCCACACATGCCATAAAATGATAATAGCTGTATACCTATTGGCATGAAGTAGATTTTAACAAAGGCTTAATAGAAACTCCAGATTCCATAAAAATACACAGCTTAAATTCAGAGTTAACAACCAAAATGACTACACAATAACTATTCAACACATTCAATCCTATAACAGTAAATAGCAGGTTTTCATGAAGAATTTGTTATTTTAAAACATATGTACCAAAATGTCCCTGTTCATCACAAAGCTGCTCACTCTCACTTAGCACACAGAAAGTGGAATAACATAGCAATTTGAAAAAATGCAATTCTTCCTCAAATGTCTTTTAATGAGTTTCATCAAATTCATGGATTTACTTTGGTCTTATGAGCTTTCCAGTTTGTCTGAGAGGTTTCTGCAGAAAGCCTGTACTATGCAGGAGGGGATGTGAGTGCCTCAGTAGATGGCACCCTTCTCTCTGTCTCGGAGAAGGAACATGCATTCAGCCCTGCTGCTGCTGCCCATCAGCTCCAGTAAGGAAAAAAAGCCAGCAAACCACATAAACAAGGCTATTATGACTTTTCAGCAAAGGGGTTGTTGCTGGGGCTGGTGCCAAAGGCATGTCCTGCACTTGATGTGAAGGTAAGCACTGTGAGAAATCCCAACAAGGCCCATGAAGAACCACTGGAGTTCAATCAGTGTGACTGCTTACAGTGCAGGAAGCTAATCACAAGGATCAGCCCTTATTAGAGGCATTTTCGGGGTAGAAAGTGCTTTAATTATGGCTGTAAAGCATGCAGCACAGCTTATACTGCACCCAGGATTTAGTCCTTATTTGGTTACACCTCTCTTATACCTCTGTAAAGATACTCAGTACTGCAGAAGAAGATAGTAATACAGCCATTGTTTGCTGCCTCTCACTGAATTATTAAGAGAGTCAGTTTTTACTAATGTTCAGAGGAAGTCTTCTACTAACCACTGGATTACTGAAGATTTAAAATTAGAATGTTTTTAAGCAAAGACATTTTTAGAAATAAAATAGATGTGCAATTTGTTATGATTTGTTTCTGTTAGTTTTATTGCACTCTTCATGTCCCAGTCACAGGATTTTTATCTGAGGCACTGCATAGCTAATGCCTTCCTGACAGAGGTATATAAAATAATCAATAGTTTGTGATCATCTGGTTTTAGTAATAAATGCCACAACAGTTTATTTGTAAGGCAAGCATATTTTCAAAATAAAAAAGAAGGACTTTTGGGGCAGTATTTTCTACAGTCATGAAATGTCTCAAGTGCTCTGTATTCTGGCTTCTTTCTTTGATCTGTCTGCCTGGGTCAGAAAAGCTTCAACTGGAACAGATCAAAGAAAGCCTGAGCAATGCCTCTTCCTCCTGAACTTCTCCTTCCTTCATTTCCCTCTCCTCTATGTTGCTGGAAATCACATTAAAAAAAAAAAAAAGGCAATATAAAGTATCCCTCTCCAGCAGACCACATCTCCTCCAATCTCGAGTGTAGAATTTTATGTCTTCATCAGGCAGGATCATCAGACCACCAGGCTCATTCCCACTGCAGGGCTGTCACTCCACAGATTCTGTTGGGCTTTGGGCACTGAGTGCCCAGGAACACAGGGGCTGCCTGCACTCACCATTCTGCATCATTAGCAGGGCAAAGCAATTGAGTTAGGCAGGATCACTCACAGGCGTAAAATTAGCTATATGAAGTGGTCAGCATGAAACAGGAATATAGCAAATATAGAATGTCCATCTAAAGATCCGTCTGACAGGAACACTGGGCAAAAAGAAGGGGTGAGGGAGGGCTGTGTGCCTTAGTGAAAAAAAAAAAAACCTTCAAAGAAAAATAAATTGTGCAAATGCAAATGCGATACTTGGCATTTAAAGCAATTGAAAGAATTCAAATATCAGAACAACTTAAAAACCCGGCTCTATATCTATGATATAGACCATAATATCTGATTATTTTAGGAAAAAGAAAAAAAAGAATTATAAAATACTTTGAATTTTTCCAATGAAACAGCCTAAGTGACCATAAAGGTTTTCTCATGTAAATATTCTAGCAGAAATCAAATAAAATATATTTTGGAAAGAATAGGGGAATACAAAAATCTTTAAGCAAAAGAAATTATATTTGAATGATTATTACAACTAAAAGGGCTAGAAGCCAATAAACTGGCTAAAAATATCCTTTCTAGAAAATATTTTAAATAATACTTTAAATATAACAAGAAGAGCCGTGCTGACATATTTTTATATTTTCTATTCTAACTGATAAATAAAATAGAAGTCTATTTAAATGAAAAAAAAAAAATGCAATACTGTCAGGGTACTTCAGATCTGTGAAAACCATAGAGAATTTTTGTACGATAACTTTAAAATGGCTTTGCTCCAGTCAGCTATCTGATAGCTTGACTGCTGGTGATAGACTCCAGGTATCTCTCACTGGCAATTCCCCAGCTTCAAGGGAGCACCAATGTGATATGGCAACACAGGGCAGATGTGACTGCTGGGCCAGCAGTGAAGCAGTTAACCATGAGAGGGGAAGTGCCTGCAGGAATGGGAACTGTTAAAAGGTTTGCCACAACTTCAGAGAGGAGAATGCATAGAAATGGACATTTCTGTAGCTGTGTCAGGGTTGAAGGAGGGCTTTCTTTACGTTGGCAGTTGGTTTCATTTCGGTGCATCATTTTCAAAGCATCCTTCAATTTCAAAGTAAAGAGAATTTATAAGCAATATTTCATATGTATAAATCATGCAAAACACTGATTTAAAGTTACTTTTCCTTTTACAATAAATTTCAAATTTCAGAATACGTACACGTTTTGGGAATTTTCCCAGTGTTATGCTTGTGTGAAGTCACTGGATCAAACTTTGCTCCTCTTCATACTGCTGTAAGTACTGGAAAGTTCCATTGTAGTCAAAACCTCAATTTAGTACATCCTACCTCATCCCTTTGCTCTAAATGGATATTGTGAGATTAAACCTTATTAAACTTGTAGCTTTGAAATAACAGTCAGAGAGACACAAATTGCAAGTATAGGAATGAAATTGCATGCTCCATAGTGATATAAAAGCCATTCCCAGATGTTTCAGATGTTTCCTTTTTTAAAATTATGTGGATATTTCTGGCCTGGGAGGTTTAGACTTACCTGGAAGTCAGCAGACCAGATGGGTGGTACTGGGGCTGCTACTATTAATTTTTGATAAGGTGATAGTTATACTCCTCTTTAACTGAGCAGCTTTATGCTGGTACCAACTTCCCTTTGTCTGCAAAGGCTGGAGGAGGTACAGTGCTTCCACACCTGCTCTGAAATTTATTGAAAAGCAAATTCTGTACTCAGGTCTATCTAAATGATGAGATAAGTGAAATACTTGAAAATACTGAGAACTGTATCTGCATAATGGGACTCAAGCTCACTTCTACTGCACAAATTGCTGATTTACAGTAGCTTTTTTCTCTAAGAGTTGTTCCTTCTCTAGGAGTTATCTCAAAGCACATAAATGGTAGTGTTTCTTAGAATAAATAAACAATATTGTGACATCTATGGAAAATGTACCACTGACATGAAATGTCATTTCCATGTAAGAAATAATATTTAAACAAGATATGATTGGTTTATTTTGATTTTGAGTAAAACCTACTAAAAGAGAGAGAAAAATTATGTTCTATAACTATCATGCAAAGGTATTTCCACTTTATTTTCCACTGTAATTTTGTTACAAATACCTGTTTCGCTTATTCCAAACCCTGAAACCAAAGCTTACTGCTCAACACGATTTTTAAAGAGTTATTTCTTCTGTTCTGATTATACCATTTAAAGTCCTCAAGAAGATTTTGCTTATCATCTGCATTAATGTCCTTTACCTAAGCATGACAGAGAGATAGCAGATGTCTGAACACTCTTATATTGGACATGCAAACCTAATAGCCAGGAATATTTCTTACATACATTTGTTGAATTCTAATATGCCCACAACTGGAAATTGAGAGATAACTCATGGTTTTGTTGTTACCTCAGGTCTTTAAAATTCCACCAATTTCTGTTACAGAAATGCTGTGCTTATTGCACCAAGCAGCCAGCACATAAAATACTTGAAATTTACCGAGAATAGGGATGTGATCCAGAACAACTCCCCACTAGGCAAGGCTGTCTCATCCTGGTCCACAGCTGGGCTCCTTCCTGCTCTTGTTTGATTTCATCAGTTCTGTAGTTCTAGATCTCTAGTGGCCCAAGCTCACCTGGAAATTATCAGGCTGCTCTCCAGACAAATGAGATGGGAGCATTGAATCTTCTGAGGTTTGGGATGGATGACAATCCAGGTCTGCCCCTCTGTAAGCGCTCTAACCACTCAGCTGAAGCTAACAAAGGGGTTTAGGTACCTTCCTCTTGCTTAGGGTAGTTCTCTTTCCTAACTTAAATGATTGACAAAAAAGACATTAAATAACTTCCAAAAGCTGAATTGCAAGTGACGTTTTGGGGATTTCCTGTTGTCTGGCTCCAGCACTGGTTTAGCTGCCCACTTTGAGCCATCATGACTATAAAGAGATCCTTTCATGAATTTGGAATAAGTCACCTGCTTCTCACACTTCTGAGCAGCTCAGGTTTTATACACAGCATGGTGACACTGCTCCCTCAGAAGTGTAATCATGAGCTCTTTCCCAGATACATACCAGCTAAATTTCCAGGGGACATCTGTGCCACTTCAGGGAACGAGAGGACCTGAGAACACACTTAGGAAGTCTGCATTTGTTTTCTGAGAAGGAAACTTCAGAGATGATTTTTGCAGTACCTCTGGGCTAGAGACTGGTGTGTCACCAGGCAATTAAAGTCTTTTATTTTCACATGTTAAAGTAATTGGTATAGTTCAACAGTACTGCAACAATTCAGACACTTAGATCCCAGTATGCAGAGTCTGAGAAGCCTCAGCTCAGGCTGTTTCACTTTGGACTTCATGTTTTGTCTGCTGACTGATGGAAAGAGGCAAGCAGGAGCTTGCATCATTTTCAGCCCCAACCACTCATGAATGCAGAGAGTACCTTTGATTCTCAGTGTGGGTCTACTGCTGCCATTGTGTGTTATACAACAAACTGTTTACATAACAGCCTTTTGTTACAGGTTTTAAATCTCAGGCTGCCAGGGCGAGGCAGAGGCTGCCAGCTGGCAGACACAGAGGTGCTTGTGCTCCAACTGTTGGAGGTAATTAACAGCCCAAACTGTCAGAAGGTGACAGCCGGCAGAAAGTTCCTGCCCTGGGGTCACAGCTGTATTCCGGCAACTTGCTTCTTGATTTACCAGTAAAACTAATAACGTAAATAATATTGGTATTAAGTTATCAAGCAAGGAGGACTGAACCCAAGTTATGTTTTCTACCCTCAAATTAACTGACAAAGAAAATTAGCATCAATATCTTGAAGCAAATAAGTAAGATGAACTACTTTGAGGGGAAAAAAATAAACTAGTCCACTGAAAATTTGATGAATGTAAATACTAGGATGGTTGCAGACTAAAATGCTGTTGCGTTCCCATTTTCCTGGAATTGTAAAAAATTAAACTAATATTTAGTATTAGTGATCTGGGCACTGGTTATCAGCCATAAACTTTTAATCAGTGTGTCTTTTTTTTTTATGGTATCCTACATCTACCTTCACCTACTGTAAGGTAGTACAAATTGGCTTTTGGGAAGCTATAATGACTGAGGCTAGCCGAACATTTGGCTGAGATGTTAGTTTGTAGTACAAGAAATACAAATGCTTCAGCACTAAATTGGCTCTTAGAGTGGCTTTTTTTGTGATCCCAAGAAGTTTTAAGATATTTTCCTGTATCCTTGAATGACAACCAGTACAGCAACACAGTGATATTTTCCTAGAGTACCTTCATAGTACCTTCACACACACACATATTTGACAGCTTAAGTTCCAATCATGCTGTTGCTTTCTACCCAAACTTTGATGTATGAATAGTCATGAATTAGGCTTCTCCTGTTTATAAAATGTTTTGATATGCAAGAAAAATAAGTAATACTAATAAGTAAAGTTTCCTAAATCATCAGCATTCTAGGTAGTCACAGTAAATCAGAAACAAGTAGAAACTTTAGAAGCAAACAGAAAAGCTTGCAGACAGTGTCCATCAGAATAGGCAAAAAAAAAGAAGCTAAAGTACTTCTTTGTCTTGCTGTTACATGTCTGTCTAAACTGTGAGTGCTTTGGAGCCTTTCCTCCTTCACTGCACAGACTAGAAGGCACAACAGTTCCCTCTTTCCTGGTGTGGGTTTCCTGCTGCACACTCAGATCATGCTCCAGTCTGAGGCTCAGGCCATTGCCAGTGCTCACATCTCAGCCCAGGGATGGGGATGGGCATCCACACCCCATCATTCAAGGCATCTATAGAAATCTCATGAACATGTACTGCAATCTACCAAACACAACCGCTCCATGGGCAGATATCCATCCTGAAAGCAAAAGCTTCCTGAGAAAGACTCCACAATTCTCTTAACTTTCAGGAAGATGAAAAATGGGAAGGGATTTTGCAACATTTCCTGAAAATAATATAAGCTATTTAAATAGCTGACATTTTTCACACCAATGTTCTTCACCTTCCTCACTCCTTTTTCCTCTGTTCTCATGTGCCCTCTGGTAGAGCAATGTCACACACTCTGTAGGCAGATGATACCACTGAATCTTATAGAATCTCATAGAATCTAGTTCCTAGATATTACCCATATCCCAAATTTGCTGCTCTTATATGCTGCAATCATGACTCCTTTCCAGCACTGTCCTGGGGCTTGGACAGATCGTTTCAGACCTGGCCCTCACAGGTGGATGTTGCCCAGATGTTCTGAGGAGGTGTCTCCTCTCCTCAAAAATAAATTTTCTAAGCAATGAACTAGGTTGGTAGACAGCAGGAGTGAAAAGCCCACAGTACTGTTAGCAGTGCTAGATAATACCAAGATGGACAAAATGTTCAATACTCTTTTGATTCATGGTTCAAAAAAAAAATAGAGATTACAAATTGTGGGATTATCATTGAAAGCAACAGGGTTACACTTCATTGTGCAGTGAGTTATACAGGACTTCACAAACATATGTAAAGGTGAAATAAACTTGCTATCATTAGAAATCATTAGAATAATTAGACATTAGGGAATCTGCAGAGGTCAGAATTCTGGAGCACAAAAAAAAAGACAAATATACTGCTTATTCCTAAAAGTGGGGAAAAGGAAAGTCAAGGAACCATGTCAGCTAGCCTGACTTCAAACAGCTGAAATATTAAGAGAGCATCTAAATACTTGAAAGATTAATCAGTGAAAAGCAACAGCCAAAAATAATGTACTGCATCTTCATTAAAAGAGTCAATTCTGCTTTGCATAAATATTAACCTCCTTGAAAAAAAAACAATCAAACAGTGAAATAACTTCTTTCCTCATACCTCTGTAACAAGAGTGCAGAAGAGACTGGAAAACAATATGTTGAAAGGTTGTATCAACTAGTGTTCTGCTGAAATCTGTCTAGAGTCTGGTACTGTGCAGTCATTTCATTAATGCTCTGGGCAGTACAACAGGCAGTAAGTTTATTAAATTCTTATATGATAGCAAGCTGGGAGGAGTGCAAGCATTTTTGAGGGCAAGGTTAGAATTCAAAATAAGGAAGATAAATGGGAGAAAGAAGCTATAATAAATAGAAAGCAATTCAATCAAGACAAATAAAACATTTAAGTAGGAACAATCAGCTTCACAAATACACTCTGAGAAATGTCTTGCCTAGATAGCAGTCCTACAGAAAAGGATCTGGATGTTAAAGTGTATCACATGAGTCATAGGTGTCTTTAGATTTCAATAAAGCAAGTACCACAATGGGAAGTATAAACGCAGGAGCTGTATGTTTAGCACCAAGGTTTGCAATTGTTCTGTCAAAATTGGACAAAGCTCAGCACAGAGCAAAAGAGATAATCAGCCATCAAGTAAATGTGAATTTCAAGGAACAAGAGCTAAAAATGAATAATTTTAGAGGAAAAAGCAGACTAAGAAAAAATGTGAAGTGGCTATGTAAAAGATTACTACAGAGAATAAATTACTCCCCATGTCTACAGAAAGGAAAATAATTGGATTAATTTGCAGCAACACGAGTATCTAGTTTAGAACTTTTCTGTTATTATCTCTCTGTAAGAGTACTGGAGTAGACAGTGGAATAGATTACATGAGGAGGTTGTGGGATCTCTATTTCTGGAATTTTTGAAGAATAGACTAGGCCAGCTTCTGTCAGGAAGGTTTTAGTTCTACTTTATTTTTAGAAATACTTTGGAGGCCAGACTACACGACCTCTAAACATCTCTCCTAGACTCACTTTTTTTGAAAATGTGTCTGTTAACTGAAAAGTTCAATACATATAGTAAATATGTGAGATGAACAATTTACTATTCATACTTCAAATGAAAACAAGCACTCTTGAATTGCTACTGGAATTGCAAGAACTGTGTAAGAGTAAATTATGCACAGTCCTGGATTATGAAAAGGGATTGCTCATCCAAAGACCTTGAATTCTGTACAGTGTGAAAAAGGCAGCCAGAACAAATTTATAGGGCCAAGCCATAATCCCATCACAGTGAGCAGCAAAGCTCTCATTCATTTCAGAGGGACCAAGACTTGGATAGGCTTTTTTTTAAAGATGTGGCATTACATAATGCCACATGTCCATTGTTATTAAATTGATATACATATATGCCAATATTTCATATTGGTATTTTGTTGTCAGATTGTCATTTGGTAGAATTCAGTGTGGTCAGTTTAACAAACCAAAATACTACTTGTCAAATAAATCTATCTGTAAGAAATATTTATGAAGAAGCCTGGATCTGAATTCCCTATTGCCTTTATTTCTTTACAAAGTCTTACAAATGAGGAAATAGTACCAAAAATCTATTAGTAATAGTTATTTCCTAATTGCAGTGGGAAGCATCCTGCATGTTTAAATAAATATTGTTAACTCTGACCTCTTGGTTTGCCAGGACTGATAAGACAATTGTTTGACCTATATGAAGCACATACAGTATGCATGGACTGAAAGCAGCAGGAAAACAGGAAACAATAAATCAGAAATTAGAGCACTGATTGTTATAGCTAATTACATCAGACTTCTGCTTAATTTCTCACTCTGTCATTCTAACCTGATTTTCTTGCCAACAGACTTTGCAAATTGCTGGTGTCACGTACATACAGCATGTAATAATCTTTAGTTACTGTGATTGACAAATGAATGAGAAGAAGAACATAGTTTATTATGGAAGAATGAACTGTGACACACACCAGATACCTGCTCAGATGCTTTTTTAATTCACTTACCTAGATATGCTGTATGATACATTTTGCCAGGACCACAGGTTTGGCATCACAACATCATAATTGAATTTGTGTCATGGTTTGATAATGCTGGACAAAGGAAAAATAAGTCTGTAAAAGGAGAAAAATGGCATGGATTGATCTCTACAGCAAGAGAGATAAAGTGGTAGCCAGAAAATTTAAATCAATTCTGCAAATAACATGCTTAGAATTAGGCATATTAATCAGCATGTTTGTTCTTGATATTATTTTCCTTATACTGCACATCAGATAACTTGGCATCCTTATTCTTGTCTCTTTCTACGTTTCTCCACTTTCAAACTATAATATCTTTCCTTATCCTGTTTCATCACTTCCACCAGCATCTTCAGCTGTCTTAAATTAGCACAGACATTTTACTGTAGCTAGAAATATTTGGTAGAATGTAAACAATTAATTTGTAGGTATCTAAATTACAATTTTGCCCTTCTGATCCAAGTAAAGTCATTAGCACACTTAACACAGTGTCTTTCTGTGCGATGTATGCTTTCCTTTAGACCAGCGGCTTGCTGACAGTGTTTTGAGAGGTCAGGCCACTCTGTGTCACAGGTAGCTGTTGAGGGGAGATGCAGCTTTCACTTTCCTCAGTGTCTCTCAGACTCCCACCAGCATGAACTCAAGGTGAGTAGAGCCAAGCAGACACACTGGAGAAGTACCAGAAGGATTAATATCATATCATCATTGCCTTTAATAGTCTGTGCCTTGTGTATTATGTATTCTGAAACTGCCCTTATGATTTAACAAAGCAACATCTGGTAAAAAAAAAAAGAACTCCAAGCCAATGTAATGTTTTATTCATGTGGTGTACACATATATCATATCCCTTAATGTTATTTTGAGTATTACAAATTATTTTCTTCACAACTGTTGACATGTCTGCTTCATCCTATTCCTTTGGGATTTTTATTTGTAAGTTTGTAAGGGTCAAGGCCTAGAAATCAAGCAAAAAACCAACATACTGATGCTTTTAGGTATGGATTTGCAGAGCTCTTCCATCCTCTTCCCAGAAGGCCATCATATTACCTCCACTCATTGCCATAGTGCAAGAAGTTAATATTGTTCTGCAGTGCTTGTCAGGTTGTAGGGCTTTCTAAGTGTCTCTTCTCCCCTGACTAGGAATCATAAAATTCACCTTCCTCACAAATTTCCTATACTCCAGCAATGGCATCAGGGTCCTGTAGTGCTGTCCTTAGAAGTCAGCTTCTGGACAAATTTACATTCATTAATCATTATGGACATTATGTGTTTCTGTATGCAATTAGAGATTTAAATATTCAAGTTGGGGTTTGAGTTTTATTAAATTATAATATTTTCCAATCCACAAATTTTTATACTTCCAAAGCATAACACATTTGTTTAGCCATTTCTTTAGCCATTTGTTTAGCCTATCCTCCAAATTAACAGTGGAGATAACTCTTTTTTAGAATTGCTCTGTCCTTTTGCTTAATTTCTACTTATTTTTTTGATAAATTGATGGGCTTATTTAAAACTGGAAACAAAAAGCAAATCTTGTGTCTTAATTACTGACAGAGAAATAAGTATTCCAATATCAGAGTAGGTATAATATTTAATAGGCATTAAAACTTACTGGAAAAACTTTTGCTTTACCTTGTATGATACCTTTGTAATAATAAGGCAACAGGCTTCCTACAGCAACAACACTGCTATTTTATCACTACAGCTAAAGCAACAATACCACACGACAGCACAGCTTTCTGTTAGCCATGGTGGGCCACATTAAAACATTATATATTGTTGGGGGAACCAGCTGAGAACATTGGAATACCCCCAGGTCTTTCAGCAACGTAGGCACCAAGCCTGATAGCTGCTCCAGCTAGAAGTACAATAAACTTAGGGGATACTAACGATGGAGAAGAAGCCCTGGAAAAATTCCAGTTACTTTCTGATTTCCCTCATGTTATCTTGTTGAATTCCTGGCCTTGTTTTGGAGAAAGCCAGTTCATCCATCTCCATATAGAAGACAAGCACAGTCTTGTTTGCAGCATAGCTATCAAAGACTAATGCATGGATAAAGCAAACAAACAAACCCTAATCCAAAGCTATTTTAACTGCAGCATTAGAGCGAGGAAACCTGCTGATTGCCTCTTGTTATGCATTACAACTAATGGGACTAGTGATATATTTGAAGCATATTCTTAAAACTATGTGATACAGCCCTCTTTTGCAAATGAATGGGTCCATAACCCCTCTCCATTGGTTCTGTTGTGTCCTAGTTGAAAAAGACTGAAGTATAGCGAAATCCTGCTCCATATTTTGACATGAAAGGAAGATAGAGAATGGTCAAGCTTTGAGAAAATAGAAAACTTTCTTATAATGAAGTGTCTGCATAAAGTAGCCTAAGAGATAGGAGGAAGTTTTTAAATCAATTTCATAGAAATACAAATATAACACATGTATCTTTATCTTTCTCTAGAATAAAATAATCCTGTAGCATACAGCAGGAATGTAGTTTACTATTTTTCCTCATAACCAAAAAAAGTACTTTTGTCTTGGAACTATATATAATAACATCTTCAAAACTGTTGGTTTTCAAAACTAAAAATAATTAATGAAAACTGAGGCATTCATATCTTTGCTGTATTTTTCTGTTTGTTGTGTGTTAACTGCCACCTGTTTTCCTCTTAGTATAGATTTTGACCTTTAACACACAAAAACCTGCAATCTGCCCCTCTGCATCAGACTCTGTACAGAAGTCCTACAAGTAGACCACCCCTTCACAGGTAAGGAAAGCCATTAAACCCTGTGAATTTTCACAGTGGATAAGCCTAGATTAATTTGACCCAGGTGTTTGTCTATGACTGTGCATGGGAACACTCGCAGTGTCCCCTAGCTGTTTCTCCTGCGGTGGTCCAGCCTTAGTGCTCTCTGGACTCTAATCTAAACCATGTAAGAGTACCAGCTGGCGCAGGACTTTGTAGACAGACTCTTGTTATGCTGTTTGTGTCACTTTGATGTATTCTTTTGCTTTACATAGGAATACTTGTACAAGTAGGAGGAAAACACGAAGAGCCATGTGCTGGAATTGAGTTACAGATGTCAATCCCTTACTCAATTTTACAAAACTGAGTCCTTGATTTTATGCTACACATGCAAAGGGAAGTGTCATTATGAACAATGCAAAAACTTAGAGGCAAATCTGTCCTCATTTGCACCTCTGCAACCCTTGCTGAATTGAGGCTGTATGAGCAGAAGTAAGAGAGGTTTGAATCTCTCTCATTAGAATTTATTTGCATGTAGCACATTTAGTTTAATTTATATTTTATTTTAAAACCAAACAATTAAATGAACATTAATGGCTAAGTAATTGGATGCTAACTCAATATGTGTATGGATGTGAGAAGCCTGAGTTACTGTACCAAAATCTGCCCAAAATATAAGATGAGGTATTTTATAAAAAAACCTAATTTCAGTACACTTTACTAGACTGAAATAGCGAGAAGAGTAACTTTTGAAGTTAATTAATGAGTAAAAATGTGATTTGCCCCCTGTGCAACTGAAAACATTTCTAAAATTAATCATGGCTAAAATACAATACATGACTGAAAGGTGCTCTCACATGCTTGGTCCACAGGAGACACAATTATATCTTGGCAAGATTGAAAATAATGTGGGGTAGCAAAATTTTTCATAAGGGTAAGATGAATCTACAAGGTCTGATTATCCTCTCACAGCACTACAGATTGGCAGCTAATACAATTAGGTTTGTTTTAAACATGTATAACTGAATTGGGCCCTGGATAATCAGAAAGTTGGCATATCACAGACCAATTTTTTCATTATTAATAACCCTGTGAAAATCCAGGGATGCATCTGGAAACTCACATGGTAAGTGAGATGAGAATCAGGCCATGCCCGAAAACTGCAATTAGACATAAACCAAAAGAAAAGACAATATATTAATCGACTAAAGCTGAGCTGGCTACATCTGTCAGATGCATAGCAAAAAGATTGCTTATATTCCTTGGCACAGTAATGTATATTAATTCTGTAGTCATACTTAGGACTGTTTGTGAAGATGTCCTTCAATACAAGGCTCACATTTTGAGCTGAGTTTGAGATCATATTAACATTAATATAAATTATCAGATTTAAGATCAGAATTACTCAAAACCACAAAGAGAGTGCTATCTCAGTTACCACAAACTCTGGCTGAGACTGATAGAACAGTAAAACTTAACCACTAATATTTAAACACAAAGCTAGTAATCAAACAGTGAGTAACAATTCATGTAGATCAAATAATGATGAAAGCTGCAATTGCCTCTAGACTGCTACATCTTTAGTCATCAAATTCAAATGTATAAAATTGTTTATAAACAATGGAGTTGTTGAATGCAAATGGACTGCGGGTACTGCACAGATCAACCTCTGACTGCAAAGATTGGTTTAAACCCATTTTTAAACAGTTCTGAGGAGCCATTTTTTCAGGAAATGTTTAAGGAAATTAATGATTTGATTTATATATTCTTAATTTTCCTAAAATACAAACTATTGCAAAGGAAAAAGCAATCCTTTCTACCTGAAATGTTGATCTATCTGAAATTTCTGATCTGCAATGCTAGTACCCAAAGAGATTTGTATTCCAAATTTATACCATCCTTTAAGTGAGATGCCTCATCCTGCCTTGAAGATAAGATTCCAGGCATTGCTCAGATACTTGGGTATAATTTATTGTAGCCACACAAAAGTCAGATCTAAATCCTTTTGGATCACGATGCCACAAAACAGCAGTTCAAAGTTCAAAGAGGGAGGCCGACAGATGCAATTAAGTTATCACTGTTGGGATAACTGTAACCCTTCCTGTGCTTTTAGTGCTTCTGGGATCCTGAAGATTGTGAAATGTTAAAAATTTTAAAAAGAGCATTCTCCTCAACAATACCTAAATTTTCATTGCATAAATCACAGCAGTTGGAATAAAATACATCCAGTGAATGACTTCCTGCCACTAAGGAAAAAAAATCCAAAATCTTGTTTCCTGATGACTACAAACTTCTCTTGACAAACCTCCAGTGCCAAATGTGGTTTCCATTTACTGTTTTGGGATTTATTTGTCTATGCCAAAGTTCAGGTGTGCCAGCTCTTTGTAATAAGCCATTTGGATGAAAGCTTGGCTAGCTCAAAGGATTCTGATGTATTTTATTGCTGCCTTTTAAGATTATTGTTCAGAAATACCAACTCTAATTTTGAAATCAATTAGCCATGCAGTCTGATGAGGTGTTGGCCCAGCTCAGGTTCACACCCGCTGTCCGCAGATTATTGTTAAGTTGAGTCAGGTCCTTAGAGCTGCTCTGCGTTGCAGGCATCTGGTGTACACATGTTTGATGTCCTCACAAAATGACGCTGATGGCTTAAATGGCAAGGCTCTAATGAAGAAAGCCTAGCAAGTTTGCTGCTGTTTGCCAGCAAAACATGACTTTTACAGGGCAGTGTAAAAGTCCTTTTTCCCCTTGTTTAACTCTTCGATGTCAAAAGAATATAAATCTTCCCTGGAGGGTGGAGATTCAGCAAAGGTGACAAGAACAGGACCTGAGGGTCCACTGTAGGCATGCAGAAGGAAAATCCCTCTGGGATCTTGCACCTTCCTGGCACCTGCATGGCCTGCACAGCCATGCCACAGAAGTGCTGCATCCAGAGGGAAGGCTGTGTGCCTGCACTGGCCAATGAATTCCACGGAGGCAACAATGTGGCACAGCCAAAAAGAGAGGCAGTCAAGGTTCTCCAGCCAGAGGGAAGTGAATCATAGAATATTAGAATGTCTTGGGTTGCAAAAGACCTTAAAGACCATTTAGGTCCATCCCCTCTGCCATGGGCAGGGATGACTTGCAATAGTCCAAGTGGCTGAAATCATCCAAAATGGTTTACATTTGTCATCTCATTATGAAATGCCTCATGGTAATAAAAAAAAAAAGATGAGTGTATGAGGTTATTTTCTATTACATGTGTGTAGCCTAGGAAGCTTTTCTGAAGTTGCTCCAGTTTTGTGCATGAGGTCTAAGAAAACAACCTCAAAACCTGGCAAAAATACAAACTAAAAACACCCAACAAAAATAAAACCCATCGGACTGTGCTCTTTAACACCTATAAAAGGATTAAGTACTTATTCCCTGAGATTAAGGCTCTTTTGAAAATCAATTTCTCCTTCTTATAATAAAAATATACTCCATCAAATTCACCTGGAGGAGCTGAATATCAGCAATATAAACCATACTGGACAAAGAGCAATAGGAGGGATGTGTGATGAGTTATTTGTGGTCATTATTATGCTAGTCTATCTTGAATGATAGGTGCTAAACTGCCAGTCAAATCATCTTAATGGAATTTACATGTATTATATCGTGGCTTCAGAGCTGGAACAATTTATTAAAATCAGCCTTCTGTTCAACTCACCTGCAACATTCTGGAGAATAGTAAGTACATGCAGACTGAATTTTATCTACATTTCTTTGTTTTTCAAAATGAAAAATGTTTTTGTTTTTGCTTACATTAACTACCATGGTCATGTGGTCATTTAGAACCATTGTACTCCATGCTACATAGAACAAAAAGTTACATACAAGCAATTAATCTAGCTCAGAACAATCAGGTATGAAAAATCTAGTTCTTATCAGGTCAATGAAATTAACAGGGCAGCAATATAATCATACTCAAAAGCTATGCTGAAGGAAAGATTACTGTCTCTAGAGTTCAGAGGTGGCCATACAGAGTATCAATATTCAATACACAGGAATTAAGTTCTATCTGTAATGCCCTTCTTATAAGAATGCTAAAATGAGTGTTTATGACAAGAAGGAAATGGAGAAAAGGAAAGAAGCCTAGAAGAATAAGGAGGACAGTTTAGGAAGATGAGGTAATAATGAATAACAACTGATGAGAATTTTCCTTTTCTTAAGTCCTTAACAATTAAACATGTGAAAAGGCTAATGGACACAACAGTCTGTATAGTCCAGTATCCCACCCCCAACAGTGGTCATACAGGCATATAAAAAACAAGTACAGAAGAATCAGATACAATCTCCCAACTTTTAGCAATCACTGAGCAGTTTCCTACATGTTTAAAAGTCCCTGATACATCCATCTTCCAGGAACTAGTTTAGAACTGTTTGATTCCAAATACTTTTGTATTTTACTTTCCATAGCAGTCCAGGGCTAACAACTCTGTACTGCAGTACTCCCTGACCACCATTTAGTTATGTGGGGAGAGAAGAAGGGCCTTCTTTTAACAATTTTCATGTGCTGAGTTATTGTGTGAAGAAAAAATAAAGATCATATATTCACCTCTTCCACATACTTGATTTTGTAATACCTCTCTACACAGACCATAGTCCCTTTGGTCACTGTTCTTACAGTCATCTTTCCATACTTTCAATCCACCCTTATCAGTCTTTTTATCTGGTTCTGTTTTATAATTGTGGCAATGCAGTGAACAGACTCTGTACACCAGATTCCTTTCTAACATGGATCTCAACATTCTGGAAACCAGAGCCTGCAGATCAAAAGCTTGAAAAATCTTGCTTCCAGACTAGCCAGATCTGGCATAGCTCCTTATGCCATAAACAAATAGTTTTTCTTTAGCATCCTGGAAGGTATATTAAGGGAAGTTCTGTTATCTAAAATATCATAAAGGGAGAAGGGAAATGTGAATTTCTGCCAAAATGCCACTTCTTTAAAATAATTAAATAACTTTCATTTTTGTTGAGGCCAAAAAGAAAGGTGTGTAAATGGAAGTAGTTTGGCTGCTTCTGAGTCAACACTGGAATAGCTTAGTCTGTCTAACCACTTTCTGTTTGGTCTATCAAAAATTGGACTTTTTAATTAAATTTATTAAGGTGCTTTGATATTTTATTAGGAATATATCTTATTTGATAGTAAATCCATTTATCTTTCTGCTAGCCAGGTAACACAAACATAACTGGCAGACTTATTTATGCCTTGCAATAATATTAATGCCAGTAGTGCAGGCCAAATTGCTCTGGTCGAAGCTGTTTAACACAGTAGATATTATCCAATTATGGAAGGCTTGAGGGTAAATGTTGGTAAAATTAAAGAAACCCTTTATGAGATTTCCTTAGAAGCCTTTTTATACAGTCTGACATCTGAAAACAATACTTAGTCTCCAACACATACCAGGGAGATAACCACCTGACTGCCTCTGTCATGAGTTATTTTTTTGATCATTAATGTTTGGAGCTTGGACTCTGAGCTTTAAAATATATGATGCACTGGGCAGATAATGTTGTATAATAATTATGGGAGGAAATAGTTATGTGTTTTAATACATTTTAATGAGGTAAAAGAAAAATCTTATCATGGGAAGATTCTTTTTATTAATCAGAATAATTTTTTTACAGTGAGTGACTAAGTTTACTGGCTCCACATCACAAACCAGCACTGATTATGGCATTAAGAATGACAGATTCTGTGAGCCTTGCCTATCTATAAGCTGTCAATATTTGAATGGAGATATGATGAGGAGTTGGAAGAAAATCTCTCAAATTGTTCATCCCACGCTTAGGGCTAATCAAGTTTCTGGATTGCCCGCAATGCAAACATAACAAAGTAAACAAGAGTAGAGTTTCTCTTTCACCAGACTCCTTTCAATTCTGCTAATCTGTAAAATGAAGTCTGTCATTTGGGCCAGATCTCAGGGCAATCATACTCTTGGCCACATAAATCTCACATTGTTCAGGGTTTCTTTTCTTCTGAGAATTCTGCTACAATGGGCTTCTGTCTGGGATGTTTCAGGCACTTCAGGTTTGATTTCTCAGTTTTTTACATCACGACCAATTTCTTTTTCATGAGAAAAATTATATTTACAATCTGAATATGATCATATTGATTTGGGGTTTGGTTTAGGTTTTTTAATTTTTTTTCTTGTTTTCTCTTTGTGGGGTTTGGGGTTTTTTTGTGGGTTATTTTTTTGAGGTTTTTTTTGAAACTCTGGTTGAACTGAACTACACAGACACCATCAGTATACATCATGAAGTCTTCCTTAAAAATTCTCATTGCTCTCTCTCATAACAGCTATTTCCATTGCTGTTACTGTAGTCCTAATGAGTAACACAGTAGAGGATAATAAATGGTTTAATCTGAAACCATTACCTTTCTCGAATTTTAGAACTGCTTTGTAGAGAACTGATTGGACTCTAGTAATATTCTACCTGACTTTAGCTAGTTTGTGCAACTCTTCGAGACTTGTGTGGCCCAGGAGACAAGTTACTTCTATCCGAAGAGAATAAAAAGATAAATACCAGGCAGTAAGCATTAAAAGGAGAAAAGCGTGTGAAAAATTAAAATGAAAATTTATGTATGGCACACCCTATATAAGCTTGACCTTGCTCACATTGTAATCATTTCCAATCCTTCAATGACGTCAACTTGTACAAAGCTGAGCCTCATAAAAATGGAAAATGTGAAGGTTATGTGGCAATACACTGACAAGTTTTAATGCCACCTCTTTCATAGCAAATGGCCAAGATAGGTGCAGAACTGCCTGCTAGTGGTGTGTACTTACAGAATTGAGGGAAAGGAAAGGCAAAGCTCAACAGGTATAGAACATAGGTCACGACACACACATTGAAAAGTCACGACCTTCAATATTAAGGCAACAATTCTGTCCTTAACTCTCTGTATGTTATGAACAACAGCAGCTATAGTAAGGAACACTGCCACAATAAATTGAGAAGTCAGAGAATTTTGTTGCTTTGCTCCAACCGTAATGTTACGCAAATGCTGTTTTGTTGTGCCTTTAATACAATAAAGGACTAATTCCTCAGAAATCAAGGATATAAGTCATGTAAATGAAAACTTGTAAATTATGTCAGTAATCCATAACTCATACAACTGATTTGGAAACCAGAGCCTTATGGTTCAGAAAGAAGTAATTGCTTTATTAACTCCCATTTATCAGTATAAAACTGGCTAATTTAACTGACTGACTGATTTATATATTGATACTTTAAATTTAGCTCAACATCCTAATTTAATAAGGGGATCACATATGGATGTTTAAGAATATATTACTTTCTTGTTGGTAAAACTCTAAGCATGCCCTTATTAAGACAGATTATCTCCTTTCCCTTGTTCTTTTAAGAGAAGGACAAAACAAATTATATATCTCATTTATTCTACCTGACAGAAAGGCCATGTTTCCATATAACCCCCTCTCTAGTAATATATTGAATGCATGACTAACCACATCATTCATTCTCTTTTTAACATCCATGATGTCATAATCTTTTGCAACAGTAAGGGTGTATTCCTGCCTGCAGATTTTTGAAAATCACCACAGGGAGTCAGACTACCGAAGCACAGTCAAGCAATAAATCTACCAGCTACACTTGAAACAAAAGTTGGAAAGAAAAACTAATATGGATTTATACACCTCTGATTCTCCAATAAGTGAGGTCTTGTGTACATTAAGCTGATCCTAAATTATATGTTAAGAACTCAAGGGTTCTCAGTAACTACCTTTAAATCACAAAATCAAGGCAGGTCTGTGTTACTTGCTTTAAGTAAAATTATTGATTTTGCCAACTATGATAATAATACTTTTCAGGGAGAGACATGGGTTAGGAGCCTAATGAGCACAGTTTTTAGGTATTGGTATTAAATAACTTGCAGCTGTAACAATCATGAGTTATAATCCACGTAAGCAAGGTTACAGACAGTAAATGATGTACAACTGTGACTCTATAATGCTAGAAGTGTGAGCATTCAGTGTGTTTAATTTTCAACATTATCACACCTATGAAATGTGTCACTATTAGGATAAGGCTGTGTGTGGATCAAGGTAGTTAGCTCTGAGCCAGCTTACATTCAGACAATTTGTTTAGATTTCTACTAATAGCAAATCAGAGAGCTGACCAGCCAAATGTTTATTTCACTATTAATATGAAGTCTGAAAACTTCAGTAATGTGTGGGATCTTGAATCAACCAAACTCCCAATAATAGGTCTAACATCAGATAACAATTTGTGCTAAATTGTTGTGCTAAATTGTCTTGAAATGTTGCTTTTATATCTCATGCTATCATGCAACAAGCATTTTATTTTCCAGAACACATTTTGAAAATTGTGGATATTGGTTAGGAAATCAAACATTTTTATTTCAGCCCTTCATTTTAGTGATTTGAGCTGAAGATTCTTAGTGACTTCAAACTTTAATAACAGATGATTAGAGCAGTGTGAAAATTTGCCTCCTGAAGCCAAGACAAGTTCTAAAAGGAGTGTTTATTTTGCAGCCTACATTTTTCTAGTGTAAGCTGGAGTTATGTGGTCTTGCTACTTCAAAATTATCAGAATGATGTTTTGCAATAAAGAAAATCTACCCCAATGCCCACACATCACAGTCTTGTCTCCTTGGTGATTCCAGTTTCACATACTTGGATTTAATGTGTTTTACCTCCCTTGAAACTGGAGTTAAAGTGTACAATTCTATACAAGAATTAAGCCTTCCTTTTTTGTCGTTTCATGAGTACAGAGACATCTGATCATGATGAGGGAAAAGAAGTTTCAGTTTAGAGTACTGAAAGTGAAAATTATTGGGGTATAAAATCCATGTGTGCTCCTTCATCTTTGCAGCCTCATAATAATAAAATCGTATAATGTAGCTCAATTCATTATCTATTATATTATGTTACTCTTCCTCTTTCACTCTCCCCATTTCATGCAGCATTTATTATTCTTAGCCATATGGTACACACACAGTTCCCTTAACAGATGCTGTGCAACCTTGTTTGGGGAATGTGAAAAATAAATGTCTGATTAGAACCAGAAAGCCACTAATGAAACAAAATGGTCATTATTCCATATAAAATAATCACTGAAATGATGTTCCTAATAGTCTTCTTGAAGGGTATTTCCTCAGTAACAATAGGCTGATTGCTGAGATAGATGGCTAATAGAGAAAGCTGAAAATTGTCCAAAAGACAAATTGTTCAAAAGGTCAAGAAAAATGATGAAATTTTAGGTTTGATTTTGACAGCAGGAAGTGTTTGAGACAAGCCTATAGTTTACCAGAAGAACATTTTCTTTCTCTTTATAACAATTTTTGCTGTCTCCATATGCAAATGTACAGTGAAGTTAGAGTGCCCTTCAGTCAGAGGTAAGTCTGCAACAGTACTCGCTGCGGATGATACTGAAGGCTTACAAGGAAAATAGTTCTGTCTGATCACATTTCATCAGCAAATGTCTCGCTCACATTCAAGTGTTCTGCAATTCAAAGCTGATGCTTCAGTCTCACAGCACTATTGCACTCACAGTGCAATGGACTCATCTTGTATTTATCTGGAGGGAACTGCTGCCAGCAGCTGAAAGGTTTGTGGTTTTAGTGAACGCACTTCAATGTAGCCCATCATGTATTCACTCTCCAGAGTGGTGAACATTCTTTTCCCTTCTCTAGAAAAATTGTTCAAGGTCAAAACAAAACAATTTGTGTCAAATCTGATTTCCTGAATTACAATTTACAGTAAATAAATTTTGAAAAACAGATATTTTAAATTCCCTGAAGATTGTGATGAATTTGAAATGAAAGTCATAATTTTTCTTTTCACTTAAAAATTCTTTTTCAGAAACAACACATTTTAACAGATTTAAAAAAAAAGAAAATAACCATCTCTAAATGGTGGGATTTTTAAATAAAATAAATATATCTGTTAATAATAAAAACATATTGACAAATTATGTAGTTTTTTTCTTGCCTCTATTACTCTATAGCACATGGGGTTTTCCTCCATTTTTATTCTAAAAAACTGTCCAAAAATTGACACATGAAGACTTTCTAATTTTAAATCATTCTGTTTAATTATCAGAACACAGTGTTGCTACAATGAGTAACGAATCTGTCAGGGGACTTCCAAATATTTTTGATTGTGTATGCTCAGCAGAATATTCAGTTTGCTGTAGCTTTGTTAAACTTGAAAACAATGTTTAAAAATTAGTGTGATGCCATTTGGAGGGACCTGGGCAAACCTGAGAACCACAAAAATATTCTGAGTTGGAAGGGACTCACAAGGATCATTGAGTCCAACTCTTGAGTGAATGGCTCCTGCAGGGATCAAACCCACAGCTTTGACATTAGTAATATCATGATAAACTAAAAGAGGGTCGATTCAGCCAAGAAAAATGGAACTAATTTTTGACAGTGAGAATGGTTAAACAACAAAACATGTTGTCCAGAGAGGTGGAGGATGCTCCATCCCTGCAAATAGTCAAGGTCAGATTGGATGGGGTTCTGAGCAACCTGATCTGGTTGAAGATGTCCTTGCTTGTGGCAGGGGGGGTTGGATTAGGTGACCTTGAAAGGTGTCTTTCAACTCAAATTATCCTGTGATTCCATGAATAACAGTTCTTGGCTGAATGAAAACATTTCTATGTTAAGCAAAACTCAGGCAGTTATTTTAATTTGCTTTACAATGGTTTTGTAGATTACTATATTCTTCTAAATCTATTTTAAATGGAGAGAGACTTTCTTACCAGTTTTGCTGAGTTCAAAGTAGAAGGAAATTTGGTGAAATACCTCTTTTCTCAGGGAAGATATCTGTATGTTGAAGTTCTGTTCAGACATGTTCTATTCAGACTGTAGTGCACACTTTAGAAAGTGCGAAACAGCCGTTTCTGTGAAGTCCATAATCCCATATGCTCTCATTTTTTCTACAAATAATGTCTTTTACCTTCAAGGATGTCTGCCTTAATTCTCAGTGCAGAAGCAGGACTACATTTTCTCTTTCAATCCACATCCTGATTCATATTCCATTGAAATTAAACAAAGATGTCATTGGCTTCAGTGAGCTTTGGATGAGTCTTCAAAGGCATGTTAAACATAGGAATACTATATATACCAATTGGTTTACTGCACAAGAAACTGTACCTATGCAACATGCAGAACTGAAGACATACATATGTTGTAGAAGAACAGCCCAGGAGAAAAGAAAATCACAGCTTTACAATATTTGCTAGCAAAACATCAAGGACATGCAGAGAAGAAAAACGATCATTTTTTAAGGGTCTGCCTTAGGACTTAGAAGAGAAAAATTCAATACTTTGCATTACCAGAGTGTTCGTATGTGACCATATACTACTCTATCCCTCTCTGCTTCTGTTCTTCTGCAGGAAAGAACAGTACTTCTGTATTTATAAAACTAAAAGGATAAGTATTTTTAAAAACTGTAGTATGTTCTTAATGTTGAGCCACAAGAAGCACTTGGGATGGGATGTAAACATAGCTAAAGAAGGTTTCTACCTACATCAGTCAGCTGGTACCTACCTACATCACCTTTGGGTACCAAAACAATCACAGTCCTACGGTCTGCTTTGCCTATGCCAAAGACCTGGAAGCTTTGTCTGGTTCTAGCTTCAGGGGATAAGAAAACAATTGTGGTGAGGAAAAAGGGATCCTCCCATCTCTTTTGAGAAGCAATGAGGCTGGCACCAGCTGTAAGCCCTAAGGTCAGTTCTCTTCTGATCTGTCCCTGGTCTTGGTCCTGAACATTCCCTGCTGGTCTGAGACAAGAGCATCGCTGTGTTTCCTTAGCCAGATCAGGCCCTCTTCTGGGGATGATAAACAGAAAGTCTGGCAAGTTTAGGGAGAATTGAAGTGTAGAAGAGCAGCACTAGACAATAATGAAAATATACACCAACATCATCACCATATACGCAAGCACCATATTTACTCTGAAAAATATTTGCCATGACTGACTGATGTACAACTGGTGTGACCTAAATACATTCAAAAGATGCCTACCTCATAAGACTCCCCAGAGAATTCAGTCACAGGGACATTTGGGTTGTGACTCAGAGACAAATTGCTCACTTAAGAAAACAGAGAGGCAAGTCCTACCACAATGTTACACACCCAAGTAGCATCACTCCAGAAAACTTGAGGTTTTTATACTCCACAGTGGTTGGAGAGTCTTAAAAGTTTATTTCCATCTTCTTTTTAGTGAATAGTCAGAGTTAATTTAGTCTTTAAAATTATATTTTCGTTTCAGCCTCAGTGTACACCAGTTGTTCAAACATATATCTGCTTGTAGCATCCTTGCACTGAACTTCACTTGTTTTTTTCTTGTATGTGTCTATATATATATATATATGTCTCTATCTACTGTAATTTTTGTGTTAAAATATTTTATGATAATTCTAATAGAAGTATTCATATATTGTGTAATGTATGTTAATATAGAATCCAGGATTTACCATTTTTATTTTGGCTTATGTTGATAGAATACTGGTGTCTGCATTAACTGCAACAGCCTAACCTGATGAAATTTTCACAAATAAACATGGAGCAGTAATCAACATTTACCAGAAAACAATGACTCACTAAAGGGAAGAATCAGCCAAGGATACAGCATGTCCAGACAGTAAAGAAGATTGCCCAAATTGTTTTCTTTCAATGCCAGCAAAATGAAAATTGGTTTATTTTTCATTTGGTCAATATCAACAAAATTTATTTGCCTTGAAATTCACCAGCAGAGAATTAACTCACTCTCTAGAGAGACACTGGACAAGGACTGCAACAAAAAAAAGTGAATATCTAAAAGAAATAATTTAAAATAAATTGGAGAAAGGCCTCAAACACAATCCTACTTTTCCCATGTTGTCCTTTTTTTTCTTTATGGCAACTCTGACATGGATATAGGTTGGCATTTTTTCATTCCATTCAAATATAAAGACCTCAATATCTTTAACATATGAGTCAACATTTCCAGTCATGGAACTGTCTTTGATATACATGTAATGGCCAACCTTTTGTCTTTAAGATTCTGCAAGTTTGACTCCATTCTTCCATGAAGACTCAGCAGCCCTGGTGGGAGTCTCCTGTGCTGTTGATGCTCCCCCTGCTGACAGCGCTCAATCAGAAAAATGCATTGCAAGCGTTTCAGGGAACAAAGTGGGAAGAACAAACCAGTTGGATGGTGTTAACACAAGAAATAGAAACAGTAGAAGAAATCACAGAGAGGAGATGGGCAAAAGATCCAAGATCACCAAATCACCTACATGCCCTAAGCAATCTACAATCAAACACAATCTTTCTAAGCAGCAGAGTGGGAAGACTGCAAAAGCTGTGATGGGCCCTGAGGACCAAGCTAGTGATTGCGTCATTGATGATTAGATGATATTTTCTTCCTTATTTTTATTTTATTTTTAAATTGAAATAAAAACCTCATAGGTTCAGTGAACATTTGTGTACTTTGTTGAAAGTTGTGTCAATGTCACACGGTTTGCCTCTCTTCACTGCCCTCCCACCTCCCAGCAAAGTTTCACTGTAAGATCAGGTGAGTTCTTAACCTTAAAATTCTTCTATTTTCTATGAAAACTCTGAAAATTAAAACTTTAAGAAGCCTTCTTTAGTGATTCACAAACAAGATGACAGCCTCCCCTCCATCCGCTATCATTAGTTTAAAGGACAAAGGACTATGGTATATTACTAAAGAAGTCCAATAGTATTGATGAATTTCTAAAGAATCAGGCTTTCATTTCCCATGATCCTCTGAAAGCTTAAGAAATTATACAACATGACCACTTCTCCTACAACATTCCGCCCACACCAAAGAAACTTTGCATTTGACTTCCAGGGTTGTTTGTCATGGTATAGTCTTCAATTGCATGGATGCTTTGTACTCCTGTCTCAAACACTGAGTAATTCATTTGCCTCCCAACAGAGAATTGCATCTGCATGACAGATAAAGCCTGGTGTTGTTGTATTGAAATTGTCAACAGAGAGTGCAACACAATGTTTACTCCAATTAAGCAAAGTTCCCCTGGAGATTTGAGCCTTATTCCCCTCTTTGACATGACGGACTGTGGGCAAGTAAGCACCCGAAATTGTTTACAGCTGATCTCTTTTTTTTTTTGCTTGTTTGACTGAAAAATCAAAGGCAGGATTTGTCAAGTAATTAATATTTATTTGGGGGGGTAAATGACACCTTATTTCTTTTCACTGGCAGTAAAGTAAATGTAAACATTCTTAATTCAGGTGCAGACATTCATTTCTGTTGTGCTTTTAGCAGTAGGATCTGAATTTCAGAGGTGAATACTCCCAAGCGCAACTGAAGCCACCCTGAAACACAACCAAACCCAGTGCCTCTATATTGCCCAGGCACAAGGCAGCAGCATTTCATTATTCCAAGGATTTAGAAAGCATTTTTTACTACTATAAAAGGATAAGCACAGCAGAAGGCTCAACTAAGTAGACAGTGTGGGTATTGCTAATTTTCTAATAAATCATATATAAAGTCTAAGGATAAACAGAATTGTTGCTGCCTATAAAATCAACATATTGTACTTTGCATGTGGTGCACTGGTGCATTTTTATCAACAGGATGTCTGTGCTGTGCAAGTAGTGTGATGCACGACACTAAATGCCTGTGTGGCATGTGAATCCCTCTCAACAAAGTTAGCTACCATAATTTTGCTTTTTCATAATTACTGATAGCTCTGTTGTCTTTTTTTTTCATGTATGGCTAGCTATATTAGCTATGACTGAAAACTTTAAAAAAGGAAATATTTTCAGTGAAAGTTGATGTATATCATGAGAAGAGGTCAGTTTTTAATGAAACTTCTTTAAAAATGGTCAAAATACAAGAGTTCCATCACCAAAACAGCACTGGTCTGGCCACGAGAGTAGTCATTCCAGATCTCAGAGATCCTCTTTCAATGCCTTGCTCTGAAACAGGGCAGGACAGAGCAGTAATTTGAACCTGAGCCTTTCACATTCCAGCTAAATGCCCAAAAATTTCCTGCCAGCTCTAATCTATGTGGAAAGAGATGAAGAGAGAGCACATTAACTATGTGTGGTTGTAACAAACAGTTTTATATATGGCAGTAAAACTGTGAGAGTCTTAGCTTAGACATACTTGACACAAACAGTCTAGTTTTACAAAATATGACTTTAAGAAAAGGGAGAAAATATGGAGCTGTGTTGTTTTTACAGACCATTCCACAAATTTAGCCTTAAAAACCTTTGGTGGGAAAGGTAAAATCTGTCTTTTGCTGTCACAATACTCTGCTACCATCAATGAATTTTGTTTAGAATAATATGGCCTTAATGCCCCCATCTCCTGTAGAATTGCTCAGACTGGTAGTTGATTAGAGTGGAGAGAGGTGCCAGTATTATCTGTGTTAGTGCTCCAGAGGTCATCCTACACTAACAAGCCCGCCCCAGTCAGGGATGACAGAATCCAGCTGTTGAGCCTTCAGCTGAATGAGAAGAATCCACTTAATGCCAGGGATGCATCTCAAAAGATTAACTATTCTAACTAGTTACTTTCCACCTCTGCAAAAGTGGCTACCTCCTCATTATTGTCCTCTTTTTAGCAGAGGCCTATGGTATACATGAAACCATTTACCTTTTTAACCTCCTGAACTGTAAGGCACCAAGTACACATTATTTTAAATGGATACAACAAAGTTCTAACTTCACTGATATCTGCTTAGAAGTGAGCTCATGTAACAGAGGGTATCATTCCATTTCAAAGAAATATGCATATGGACTTTTTAGACATGAAAGCAGTGTACTAGGTGTGCCATGCTCCCTCTGTTTAGCAGCAGTATGTTCTGATCTGAACACAACACAAGCACACTTGCATTCATTATATAGCACTGCTGAAATATCCTCTGAAAGTCTAATGAACATCCTTAGGTAGAGGCTTAATACTTTAAAAATACTTTAATTAATACTTAAAATACTTTTAAGTCTTAATACTTAAAAATAATTTATAAAAAGCTAGTGTTAAAAATCTTTGATTTTTTTTTTAATAGCACTCTCTTGGGGGCCTGAAACTCGTCCCTGACTAGCACTTGCTTGTATGGTGTTTCATGGGGCTTTTGTTCTGCTCTTTAAGAGGATGCAAGTCAACGTGGCTCTTGCTTCCAAGCTGCTCACTGGCTTGCACGTCAGCATCCGTGGGAATGTCAGCATGGCTCAGGGGCTACAGATTTATTGCTTGGCCAGCAGATGGTACCAGAGTTTTCTAATGACTTCACAGACCCAAAGGAAAAAACAGCCGTGAAGTCAAAGCACACCTATTGTTTCTTTCCATTTCCTACTGATTGCTCTGGGCTGCTTTTTGGTAGGGTGGTGGGGTTTTTTGCTTCTTGAGTCTTACATTAGACAGGACTGGTCTCCAATTTTCTTTCATTCAAGTGACCCTGACTAACAGAAAAGACATTTAAAATTAATTTTACAGTTGATCTTGGTTTAATATGCCGAGGTTTTCTTGACATTAGAGTTCTTCAAAAGTTTTAATATGTTTATACTCTTTTAAATACTTGGCTTCTAAAGTGCTGAAAATGAGATTTTCCACACTCAAGAGAAAATTCAATAAGTGAACCTGAAGATATGGGAAAAGCCTCTGTTTCTCAGTAGGCATTAACATTTGCAGATTCACGGAAGTCCTATTCTAAAAATAGATTCTATTTTATTATCAGTATTTTGATTTTGCTGATAAAGCTGATGCTTAAGATAACAACCCAGCATAAATTCCCTGATTTATTGTCTGCTGATAACAGTATTAGGGTGAATATAAAAACACAGATATGCATTCCCTTCTGCTCAACCCTGAAGAGGAATAAGCACATAAAACATGGTGGAAATCTCACAGGAAGATATTGCCAAAGTTTTGAGAGTTTTCCCTGTTTGTTACATTAAAAATACAAATCTTGCTGATCAAGTTTTCCCCAGAACCTGCTTTAGTGCCTGGAGATTGAGTGAAATTATGACACCACTAGAACCCAGGAAGTGAAATTTGACCAGATCAGATGTGATTTCATCTTCAGTTATTTGGAGATTTTAGTGACATAAGGGATCGCGCCATCATGTAGTCTGACTTCTTACATAACAAAAACCATGGAATTTCACCCTGTAATTCCTGTACTGTGTCCAATAAAAATATGGTTGAATTACAGCATAGTATTTAAAAAGGCATCTGGTCTTGATTTTAGGAGTCCGGGTAAAATGTTTGCTCCCCATGCTTGGGTCATTTTAAAATGGGATGGGCGCCTAAATCACTTAGACTTTTAATATTTTAGTTCCCTCTTTTAAAAATGGCTGCCATGATTGGTATAGAGCCATACCAACAATCAACTAACCTTGCCAAATGTTGCTTACAGTAATTTTTATAGAGAGGGAAAATAACATAAACCTGATGAAGAGCGCGCTGTTTCTTTAGGTATTGTAAGAATCTTCACCTCTCATTTATCCGTTCCAAATGCCATTTTTATTAGAAGAGGTAAATAATAATTTCTTGCAAGTGTAATACGGAAATAGAAAAAAGAAGTCTGAGTGAGAAAAACAGTGAAATACATCCTTAATATTTATATATGAAAAATAATAATAAAAATAGATTAACAGAGGACTCTAAACTTTGCCTCTGGAGTGCTGGTACTTTGGAAAACCTGAGTACCAAAGCTTTTAGGCTTTGTACCAGGCCAGGCAATTTTGAGAACAGTATCTACATCCTCAACTAGATATTCATATACTGTGATTTCTCTTTCTCTATGTAGTTTTAATGACGTTTCTGCCGCCTTTGGTCTAAATTCTTAAAGCACTTTCCAGAGCTATAGTTGACCATGTATATGTAATCAACAAACAATATCTATGAAAGCAGTATACCTTAAGAGTGAGGCTGGGAAAGGAGAAGGTGATATGTGAAAAGATTTAATACCCTTTCTTATCTGCAGCATCCTGCTGGATGATTTCATGTTGAGAAACATGTGCTCTACACAGTAATCTTCAAATTCTGCTCAGGTAGGGGAATACCTATTCTTCTTACCATCTGGTTAGGGAAATCACTCAGGTACTGTCATTATCAAGGCCCTCTTTTCTATTGGTACAAAGAACAGGACAGGACACGAGAGGCATTGCCATCTACCTTACAATTTAACTTACACTTGGAAAAAAATGTGTAACAAAAGGACACATCTTAAACAAGAAAAATCTGTAGCAACATACACTTGAAAGAAAATAAAAGTAAAAAGTCTTTTTTCTGTTCGAGTTGTAGTTGACATTGAGTAGAAGACGCTGCTGGAAGGCTGAAAAAAGTATAGTGGTAGGAATGGCATCTGCTTGCAGGGGTATCAGCTGGGGTGTGCTGCCACATATTGCCTGCGCCTGAGCTTCACCTGCCAGGTGTTATCCGAAGTTGCCACTGAAGACTGCGAACTAAAAGAGGTCAAATGTAACCTTTCTAGTGGAGCACAAGGATGTCCCAGAAGGATAGCAGCACACACCTGTGTAGAGTGAGGGAGATAGCAATGCCCGAAACAGCCTCAGATTATTTTTTGCAGTCAGAGCCCTCAACCAGTTTGTGCTTGAATTCTCCATCTACAGTAGCACATATCAAGGACATTCAATCATTAAAAGAATAACAGTGCCAAAGAGGGAGAGATCCTTACAGCAGGCAGTAATAAGAGACTTTACTTTCTTATTTAGTTAGAAAGTAGCTTGAAAGGAAATAAAAACTAGTTGTAGAGGAGAGATGCAGAGGAAGCGCAAATGAGATTAAAATAGAAATTTTCAATATGTAAAATAAGTTATTAAAATATCCTTACCCACAAACAAATACATTGTATCTATCCTAACTATCCTAATTATCCTTCAAAATGAAGACAGAATTGAACTTGTTCTGGCTTTCATTGATAGTTTGAGGATTTAGCCAGTTATTTTCATGGAGAATTGCTATGTCACCATTTAATCAGAAGAAATAATAGATCACAGATCAGGGAATGTTTGTTGTTTATTTTCTTAAGACTAGTAAGAATGCAACATGATAAATTGGAACATTAGAGAGTTTAAAATGTTAGCTCAATAAAAAACATCACATTGTTTATGGATTGCAGTGAGGTTTTGCTATTATTTTTTTAATTGTTCCTGCATTACTTGTGGGCATGTGACATAATTTATGCTGTTATGTTGTCAGGCTTCTGATCATGGGAAGGACTATTTGTTTAGACTGTGCAGCTCTTCACTTTAATTCACTCTGGCTCCAGTGTGACATGTTAAAACTACTATCAATGGAAAATCCAAATTTCCCAGAAAGACTTAAAAGAGCACCCTCAGTGAACTGAAATTATCTCCTCTTAAAGCTAATTACCTTAGTATACTTAAGAAAGTAGCACTATAGGAAATCTGTTTCTTTAGACTTTCTTCTATTTCTTTAAATGCCTCAGGTCAGCATGAATAATTATTGTTTGCTTTTATTGCACTTTTTTTCATTATTCATCTACATGCCTGTGAAAGGACATAAAACTAAAATAATCCAACAAATTAAGAGTAATTTTTTGAGACACACATTCATAATTAAAAAGAAACAGAAAATATTTTCACCTTTCAGTTTATTTTATTAGAAAGAAAGTACTGTGAGGTTTCCATTTAATAGGAAGCTTTAAAGCATTAATGAGTCTCACAGGGCAGTTATTGCAAGTAAATATGGAATGTGTCCAAAATTAAATACATTCTACAATTATCTCTTACCTAAGGGCTGGATTTAGGAGAAATATGCATCAAAGGTTGCTTGCTGATGAAAGCACTACATGATTCTGCGTTCTATGTCATCTTCTCTCCACACAGTCCACCAAACACCACGAGCAGAGTGGTAATTTCCCCAGTCCACAAGAATGGGTTTTGAGAAGTTTCTTTATTTTGACTGACCCAAATTTAACTTTTGTAAATATTTTAAAGCCTCACATCCTGAGGATTTTATGACCTCACAGTAGCTGCCTTTTATAAGGCCCAACCTGGGAGACAAATCAAGAAGCTCTCATACTGCAAAGCCCTCAGTCTGTACTGGAACAAATTGGCTGGCTTATGTGCTACCAAGATGAGAAGGGTTTGTGAAGAGAGACCTCAACACAGCTCACTGTCACCTTCTGGCAGTCACATATCCCACTTCCATTTATTTTTGTATAAATTAGGCACTGGTTTCCCAGACTTATTATTAAGAGAGTTCTTTCCCTGTTAGTGCTGTATGATTCAGCTAATCCTTGGTGTAACTGAGTCCTCAACACATGGACTCCCCCACACTTATTCAGACTGGAGTTGTGTTCATCCCTCTCTAGATATGTATTATTGGTACACTGCCATATAAATATTTTTCATAAACACCATGTACTGATTTCCTTCTAGCAGTTAAACACAAACAATTGAGACACAAAAATAAGTAAGGAATTATACAGAAAATTTAATTTATTTGGAATGAATGAACAATAGGTCAGTATTCCTACACCTTTTCTAATCCTGGGTTACCCACATGGAAAATACCCTCTACTCTCTTTCACTGCCTATTTAGTACAAGTTAAGAAAAAATAATGAAAATATTTTAAAGCAAGTTTTTAGATACTATCTTCTTTACTATTGTCATGGAAATAAAGAAAAATACTGCCACAACAAATAAAAAATCAAAGCACCTTCTCAAGCAACCATAATTGCTCACATATCTGTTTTTCTGTTCATAGCCCCAGTATCATTTGTCAAGCTCTTTGGACAAAGAATAATTTTTGGCCCTCAAAAAAGCAGCAAAATGAAACCTTTAAATATAATGATAATTTTAGTAATCCTCCCTGTAATGTTATTCCTTATCCTAGAATTTACTTGTGTAGTCTTCCCTTTTTCTACACAAAGCTATTGATCATATTGTAAGGAGCTTGTCATGCTGAATCTCTCTCCGCTAGATTAGCTAGTTTAGAAATATTTTCCTTTTAAAGGTCAGTATTGATGTTCTGGAAGAGAGAGGAAATTAATTTGTCGTAGAAAGCCTGCTGTAGAACAAGACATATAGCAGAAAAGGGATTTTTGAATCTATGCTATTTTTCAGAAGTAAGCTAAAGAGCGGCAGTCAAAGAGTTGCGAATCTCTTGTTATTTTAGCCCTGACTACACAGGATGTTTTATAAAGCCAAAAAATCTCTTAGGGAAAAAACTTCTTCATGAACTCCTGGCTACGATGTCATCTTGCAAAAGGGAATAACACTGCTAATTGCATAGGAAAATAATTCCCCTTATCAGTACGCCCTTTTGGTTCTATTCTTGTCTTTTTACTTTAGAGATGAGAATGACACTTTCTAATAAGCTGCATTTGGTATGCTTCTCAGTAACATGATAATGGAGAAATTGATTGATTTGCTGTGTCTGGTATAAAGAAGTCTACCTGGTTTTTATTTTTATGTAACAATGATAATGATAATCATTTGCTTTAAACCCTTGTGACAATCCCTATATTTCATCCAATAGCATACAATGATGAGCTTAACAGATTTTGTAATATTTTCTTTTTAGATGGATGACAGTTATCTTTCTGAACAGAATCATAAAAGCAATTTACATGAATGAGGATCAAAACAACTTGAACAATAACAAAGGTTTAGAAAACAAGAAAATTTAGACATTTTCTTGAAAGACATAGTCCAAAAGTGAGATGTACAAGATAAAGTACTGCCTGCTGCAGAAAAGCCTAAAACCTAGTGTGTAACTAGTATGTATTAATGTTTTCAGGAACAAGCTGGGGGGTTTTGGATGTTTTTTTGGTTTGGAATTTTTTGTTATTTTGTATTTATTAGTGAACTCCTGTGCTCTTGTAGCAAAATTTTAAAATATCCTGCAGCAAAATCAGAATCCTTACCAAAGAAACCCCTTAAAAAATTAGACTAGGGTAGACTAGGGATCAAGGTAAGTTATTTACAGTTTGGGTTTAGCAGTTTAATTTTTAGCCTTTTTTTTTTTAATTGTGGGTACACATACAAGCATTCTACATGTACAGACTTAAACAACATGGTATGTCTTCTAGTGATCAACATAAAGGTAAGCTGAGCATGTAATATGGTAAAAATTAACTAGGATATAAGCTTACTAAAAGTTATTGGAAATAAGGATCTAGAGGAGTTCTGTATGCTAGAGTTGAGGTTAAACACATGAGGAATCAAATACATACCGATATAAAAATTTTCAACAGGACTCTGAAGGTTTATTTCTTTTTCTTTCTTTCTTAACAAAATCTGAAATATCCTGCATATGTTTTTGTATTTTTTGAAAATGCTTTCCCTAGTATTTAGACACCATGGTAGGAAGGTTTTTTGAAACCAAAAAAGAGAAAAGAGCAGATGGAACTTCAAATCTGCAGTAAAGCAGCAGTAAGAGATAGCTGGTGACATGTGGAAATGACAAGACTGATGATTATCATCAAGCAAGTCACCTAAATTTTAAAGAGGACAGAAAACCTGTTCATTTCTTTATTTTAGAGAGGGTCATGACTTATTAAAATGTGGGGGTTTGCGTATTTTGACATCCTGATTTGCAGCTTGGACATACCTGTGTTAAAGACCTTAGTAACTTTGGGAAAGACCTTTACACACAAAACTGTCTGGGCTGGTTCACAAAAATCTTGTCTGACTTTGAGGTAATGAATTCATGTCTGACTTAGTGATTCTAAAGGCCCTTAGATGGGAGTGAAAAAATGACAGAGATATTCTGGTGTAATCTCTGGTTAGTCTTTGACTGATCTCTTGGAGAACAACTGGATTTCTATTGTGTGGACATTTGTGGTTGGAGCTGAGGGAGGTACAGGCTTCCAGAAATGGGAAAGTCTGAGAACAGCTGGAATAGGGTTCCACAGATGCTGTGACAGTATCCAGAAATTTCTGTGGTATGACAGAAAGGGTTGAGAAATCATGAGACTATATTATGCTTCATTATTACAGCCATCTTTTTCAGCATCTTCTTTTTCAGCATCTTAATTTCTTGCTGAAACAGAGCCTGGGTTTCCATTTTTTAACAGTATTTCAAAAAGTAAAATACAGGGTTAAACTTCAAGTTTACCATGAAGAAATCTCTGAAAAAAGATCTTGCAGTCAACACAGGAAACATTTTAAAATATAAACTTTGTAAGTCCTATTTAAAATAACTTTAATTAGAACATTCTGGAGACTAGATTTACTAGAATCCATTATTTAAAATGTTATATTCATGTTCAATTATTTAAATTTAAATGCATAGTTGAGCACAACGAATACATTCCTGTATGCTTAATTGACATAGTCCTGTCCAATCAATTCAGGTTTCTCATTCTCCTGTCTCATGGGCAATCACAGCATGCATCATCTGGTTTCCTCCAAGCTTGGAAACCATCCGGCAGCTTCTCAGTTCTTTACAAATTCTTTTGATCCCTTTCAACAAAGTGCTGAGACCGCCAAAGGCAGCAGCATTTCAGCCCATGTGCTAACAGCTGACTGAGCATCAGTGACTAGTGAGACCAAATCTTTGTAGTCCCAGCAGCATCAGTGCTATCAGTGCTACGAGATTCTACTTTGAGCCTTGGTCAGCTGAGGCTCCTGCTACAATGGCAGGTGAGAAAGGCAAACTGATAGCTCTGTCCACCTGTATTTGTAAGCATGCTGTCCTTACTGTAATTAACTCACATGCCCAAAATAATGAGGTGTTTCCTGCTAGGCAAGTGTTTTTGCTGAGGTCTCCAATAACCTTTTACACTGTGTTCGGCAATCCAACTTCTCTGTGCTTTTCGGCCATCTTAAGCTATCCTGTCCTGCACTGCCACCATGTAGAAACACAGAATTTCTAGTCTACATCTGAAATTATCATTCTCTGTTTTTCCTTTCTCTGGTTTCAAAAAATTCAGGATAAAGTCCGTGAATTACATGATCAGTCTCAGTTCATTAGCCTTATTTTCTCCTCAGTTTTCACTGTTTTTTCATTATCTCACTTAATCTGATGATTTAACAATTATTTGATTTTCTCAGAAGCTATGTTGACAATAATTTAAATCTTCATTGTTCATGAAAGAATGGACCAATATTTCAGTCTATTCAGACTATTCAGTCAGATTTTGAGTTTTCTGTTAAAATGGAGAAGCTTTACTTTTGGCTGGGTCCTTCCTCTAGGCTTGTGTCAAATTTATATTTGATCTTTGACACTGGGATATTAATCTGAAGTCATTCAGTTATTTCTAACATCTATAAAAATCTAATTATTTACAGAACTTTTGTTCTATTAATGAAATAATAAAAGAATTAATTATCCATTCAAAGAAAAGGTAAAAAAAAGTGTGCTGCTGAAGTGTGTAAATGCCACAACTTGATGGAAATTTAGTTTGGTAGGTGTTGTACAAACCTCCCAACAAGTCAATTGTGTTGATATAAGACACTGCCTAAGTTCTCATTAAAAGATTTGGCCTTGGTCTATAAGGTCAGATCCCAAGAGGCTATTTGATTCCAGATGCAGATGTAGTCTAACCTGCATCTACTCAATACTTATACCCCTTTCCAGAAAAAGTCTGATTTCAGAATTTTAAATATCTAAAAAGAATGTATCCGTGAATACAGCAAAGAGCAGGATGAGTGTGATGCACAATATCAGGAGCAGTGCCTTTGTAAAGGAGACAGCTGTACACCTTGGCAACCCTCATCTCTGCTGACACCATTGTCCAGAATTTGAGTCACACCTTATCATATGATGGACCAACCCGAGGTTTTGGAAAAGTCTACAGTACAGCAGTGAGCTGAGAGGTAGCAAGGGATCCTGGCACACGGTTTCTTTGGAGATTGTTTGGAAGAGGCAGCTCATATTTTACATACTATGCAATGTAGGCTTTGGACATGAACAGATTCATGCCCAAGTAAAAGAGGCTAAAGTTAACATAAAAATAACCAGCCTGGAAACAAGGGAATGATCTTCATTATGCTCTTCCAGCAGAACCTACTCTCCCTCAAGGACAAACTATTCAGACTTACACTTCTGGCTCATTCTTTTCCTAGTCACTAGGCTGTACAACTTTGCTTGTGGAACTATTCCCTGTTAATCCTATGCTATGGCACAAGAACCTCTTGTTGTCTGGAAATGAAGGAATATTTCCATGAGCTGCAGCTGCCAAAATAAGAGTCAGGAAAGGGTTAATTTTAAAATTGATGAGCATACTATGGGCTTAGATTAGGTCTACTAGAAGTAGGCAGAGGATTTTCCTAACTCTCACAAACAGCTTTTTTCCTTGGCCATTTATCCTCTGATGCCACCTTGATAAAAGTTCAGGCCTGCCCTTCTAAAAGCGGTACTGGTTTGGTCCTCTAAGACTGAACTCTATAATGCACAACTCTCAGAAACACATAAAGTTCTTGGGCAGGTTGAGAAAGAGAAGGGCTATGAGTGAGGCTAGGTATCCAGAGGAATGCACTGCATTTTTCATTGGAAAGAATTAATAAATCCTGAGTTAGACGGGGGGTTTCTGCAGCTCTGAAGAAGTGCAGCACTGCTGCTCTGTCTCATGAGCATAAAAGTCTTTCTATTCCACATGCAGATGCTGGTGGTCAGCTGGGCTATGTCCTGCTCTCAGAATTTAGCCAAGTATAAGTATTTCCTGGAATTTTTGTTATAATTTTAAGACAAAGGTCAGCATAAGAGAACAGGCTATGTATCAGCCTTTTTTCCTTCAGAATTAAAGCTTCTTTGTTAGTTTGAAAGAACCTGAGCATGTAAGATTTACTTTCCCTATCTTCAAAGCATGGCCATTTGGCACATAGGAATGGCTCTGTGAGTTCTCCAGCTGACTAATCTCAAAGAAACTCTGTTGGCTTACTCAGTGCCTGTCTCTGACCAAACCACCTTATGAAAGAGATGCTGTAATAAAGGAAAGGGAAAGATATTTTCTCATCTGTAAGCATCAACAGAAGCCTCTTCATTAATACTGGAGCTTTCAGTAAGCATTATATCTGCAGCTAGAACTAGCTCCACTCAGAATGCTGATCTCAAATTGCAACAACTACATCGAAGGAAACACTAGAAATCAGGAAGAGGCTGTTATGGAAATTACCTCCCCTTACCTGCCAGCTGTATAAGAGCATGTGTTGTACCTGCACCATCTGTGGATACAGCTTCACTGTAATTTAAAGTGTAAAAGCCATCATATTTTTCTGTCAGGATTCAGGACTCCCCAGTGTACACTAATATGTAAAACACTTTGTTGGTATAAGGTCCAATTGCATGTGCACATATGTCAGCCTTTACTGAGGCTCACTAAGTCATTGTCAGGCAGATGTTGTTTTGCCAGGTGTGCTTTTGTAAAACTTACATCTGGATAATTTTCCCAGAGAGGATTTTTAAATTGGAGATGGGCAAAGTCAAAAGGTTTAGAGGTTCAATTAAATAAGCATCTAAAAATCTGGATGAGTATCTGAACCAACTCAAGATCCCCAAAATAAGGGTATGGCCCTTATAGAATAGACAAAAATCATATTACCTCCCTGCCATGATGGCTTATTAAATTTGAAGATTATTTTAAGTCAGATTTTTGCAAGCTACAAAGTTTTGTTTAAGTCTGGCATAAGGCTTCAGGTCAGTTTTGTTTTAGCCAAATCATTCTCCTAGTCCCTAGTTTAAAACCTTGTGGACCATATTGCATTCCATTTAACCTAGGTGGAAAATTTCCCATTATTTTGAATCAAAAAGGAAGCTTGGAGCTCCTCATCTTACAAAGTACATCTAATGCAAAAAGCAGAAACTCTGCACAGAAATAAGGCTTTAACTTGCCCATGCATTTCAGTGGGAGAAATAAGGCATTGCTACCAATACCAGTTGTTCAAAAGTCACTTTTTTGTTTCTTTGTGAGAGAACATTATGTTTGGAATTTGGGGGAGTTCAATAAAATGCCTCACTTTTCTGCCATAGAAAACTAACCTAAAAAGAGAAGCAACTAAGTATTCAAAAGACTTGGGCAATTTGCAATGGTGAATGCTGTTTGTTGCAGAAATGTTTTGGGGTTGTTTTTTTCCCACAACAAAACAAACATAAGTCTTCCCTTCACATGTTAAACATTTTAAAGTTTGACCTGATGACTGGATTTGCAGGAATAATTTGTAATGGACAATTCATTGAATAGGTATGTCTCATTTCTTCATCTAAAAATATTCCCCCAGATGAAGAAAAAAGTAGTGATTGAATTTTCTATCAAGGTTAATAGAAAATTGTTTTCAGGTCAATGAAATGACTCAAAATAACTGTCTCCACTTATTGGTTATTTATAATTCCATGACAGTAACATCTGATAATATTGCTTCATCATTAGTCTTTTAGTAACTTATTTTGAAAGTCCAGCATTTTTCCTGTCACTTATTTTCTTGTAAGTGAAGAAAAGTTTGTTTGATGGAAGATATATTTAGATATATTTGTTAAAAGTATGGAAGAATTTCAGAGAAAAATATCCTAATTTACAGAATTACTTGTTGTGATATGCTACCAAATATTTCCAGAATATTTTTGTAGAATGGAAGCAATTCACTTGGAACCATTGACAGTGAATCAATTGGCTTGACTGGGATATGTAAAAATACAACGATTTTTACTGATATAAATAGTCATTAGAATAAAACAATCTGGAAACAATATAAATATGCAAATAGGAATTGCACAGTTCTCTGTACGTTTGACTATATTCATACCTTTACAGTAAGGCATAAACAGACATTGTAGGACAATCTTTATTTTCCTACACAAGTTCTCAAATATCTCAATCCTACCACCTTTCAATCTGTGTATAGATGACCAAGAATTATGTAGACTCTTCTCATTTGACAGATATACTCTTATATATTTCATTATTCAGTGAAAAAAAATATAAAATATGATGGAATCACAAAATTATTCAGATTGGAAAAGACCTCCAAGATCGAGTCCTACCTTTGACTAATTACCACCCTTCTAACTAGACCATGGCACTAAATGCCATTTCAGTCATTTCTTGAACACTTCCTGGGATGGTGACACCCCCACCTCCCTGGAAAGTTTGTTCCAATGCTTAACAGCCCTTTCCATGAAGAAATTCTGCTTGATGTCCAACCTGAACCTCCTCTGGTGCAACTTGAGCTCATATCCTCTCATCCTGTCACTTGTCACCTGGGAGAAGAGTACACCACCTGCCTAGGTAGAACCTCCTTTTTAGGGTTATGCTTGCATGTTAATTGGATTACCTTTAGTCATGTATTGTTTAACCTAAAGGCAGACTTCTGTTAAGCAGCCTAGATAAATCTCCTCAAGATTTTTAAAGGAGATTACTATTAATGCCTCAAGCAGGAGGTTAACAGAAATACCTTTTCCTCTCCTGAATGTCACACTTCGTGATCTCTCTGCCAGGATTCGAATTCCTTTCTTGCAAAGGTTCTTGAAACAAAGAGCATAAGGAGGAGAAGAGGAAGTTTCAGCAGTTGGTACACAGAAATACCTAAGAGGTGCTCTGTAGCCAGTAAATATCCTGAATAGATTAAAAAAATATTTTATAAGCTTTTTTTCTGTAAAGTTAACGAAATTGCTTTAACATGGCTTAATTACAGTAAACCTATGATTAAAAAAAAATGTAAATATTTAGTTAACTTTTCAGTTGGCCAGGTTTGTATTTCAAATTTATGATAAACTCCAAACCATGAAAGTATCAAATTGTTTTATTGGCTTTTTTAGCCAGCACTTTGTGCTGCTATGGTAATTTCTGATTAGTCAGGATGTGAGGTTTGGGATTATGTTCCATAGCCTGCATTTGATTCTGTTGTTTTACTACCCATAATGTTAACATTATCTCATATTTTTTCTGTTATCTCCAGAAACATCAGTAATAAACTGTGATGCTTATGTTGGTGGCATAGTGTTAGCTTTTTAAGGTCATGTTGTAGCAGTGTTAAAACCTAAAAAAGGGTAATACTTTCCTGTACAATAAATATGTTTTGATCTATTGTGAGAAATGGAAACTCTTATTCATAAAGAAGTCTAGATAATTTTCTCTGTCATGATCTTATTAGTTCTGATTTATTAAAACTTCCTCTTTACTAGGATAATTTCTGAATCCAGAAATGGCTTGTCTATAGTGAAGTCTATCCTGGAACTTCACGTCTAGTTCTCTTTCACTAGCTCCATTTTCACACATAGGTAAGTCTATTAATGGGGAAAAATAACTAAATTTAAAGATACAAATATATATACCCACAGTTGATATGACAGGTAAAGGACTGACAACTGTAGAAAAAAAACATGCTTGTATTCTACAGAAAAAATGCACCAATTGTATTTGCTTCCTTTACAAAATAAAATAGTGTTTGTTCTTTTCAGAGTTGGCCTTATTTTTACATGAAAAGTGAACTTTAAGATAAGGCTATATTTTCAAACATAAAAGGATTTTCTTTATCTCACTTCCTGACACTCTGCTTTAGCTGTTTTTTCTTTAAAATAATCATTTGACCTTTTAAATTACTAGAATTGGAGATAAAACATCAGAGAACCTTTGGAGCTGACAGACAACTGATCACATAATTTTCAGTTGTTCTAGCTGTATCTTAATGTAGTGAGATGAAAAATAGAGCCACATTTGAATAGCATCAATCTGGCTTTCTGTCATTTATGGACAGAATTTTTTTATGGTCATAGAAATCCTTGGTAAAACTGACCTGTAAAAAACCATCTTTTTTCAGATTGTTATGAAAAAAAACAAACACACCAAACCAGCACCACCAAAAAACAAAAAACAAAAAAAAAACCAAACCAAAAAACTTATGAGAACTTATCTCATTGGGTTAGAAATTAGCTCAACCACAAATCAATGTGCACCTGCTAATATAATTGTCTCTTTCTGGTATTTTCCATATAATACTCCTTTACCATGCAATGCAGTGTAGGTAAATCAGCTATCTTTTAAGTAGACCTGATGGCAATTAAACTTGATGAATAGGTGCCGTGATTCCAAGGTATTAGTCTTTTCTTCTTTAGTCAACCTTGCTATTAATATGAATTTTCAGCCCAAAAGTAATTTTGTGAAATGTGGAATCTGAGGACAGCCAGAAGATGTTTAAGAAGACAAAATGAGATTATAGGTCATAGATATCCTTTTAAAAAGTTGAATAAAAATTAATCGAGGGCCAGGAAGATCAGACAGAAGAGCTTCATCTTCCCTTTTACCTGACCTGGGGTTTAGTCTGTGTCATGCAGTGATAAATTTGATTAGATATACTGGCAGTGTGGCCAAGATGATTCAGGTCTCCTACTTGTGACAGATTCTACAATTTATGTTACATGCAAAATTTTGGTCCAGATAAACTTCTCTAAAAAAAGCAACCCTACAGTTTAATCACACCAGATATGTGCAATGTGTGTTAAAGAGCACTGCAAAAAGAGCACGGACCACTAGAGGTCTGAGCATGCAGTCAGATGTGTGTTATTGTCTATCCACACAACCTCCAAAGAAGTTTAAAGGAAACACCTTGAGACTTGTGTGGATTTTTATTAACCCTGCACTGTGAATTGATGGGGTGCTGGGGAAAAACAAACATAGGCAGAGAAAACATGAGGCCTGCTCTACACAAGAGCTCTTTATTGACGGTTTATGACATAGACTTGGAGCGGCCCAATATTGCTCCTATGACCTTTGCCTCCCAAAACTTACAGGCATTTTGAGACTTTGTTCACCCCGTGAGGGCCTGCTGGCCTTGTCGTTGCAACTTTCTTCTCAGTGTTGTTCTGAGGATTGATCGTGAGCACTGTAGACAATTACATGTGCTTTTTGCCATCCCTTGGCCTAAATTTCTGCCAGCTTCACTTTCGTAATCTACACACAGACCTAGCTCAGGATTGTGACAAATCACACAGGGGAGCTTAGTAGTGGAGTCTACAGTTAACTAAAACTTTGAGTTGACGCCCAAATTTCCACACCCACATTGGTTCAAATTCAAAATACGTTGCAGGAGAGGGAAGGACATGGACATGGCCTTTTTTTTTTCTTTTTGATTTTCCCCAGATGTAAGGAAAAGTATTGCAAGAAATAAAGCTACTAATTCTAATTTCTACAAGACAAGTTTCTTTGTTTTTTTGTTCTATGTTAGTTTGCTATTAAAAAACTAAATTAAGAATGGCTAATTAGTTAAAAACCTAGAAGTATAGATCTTTCAGTAGAGAAAAAATTAGTACAATTGGGTTTGTTACCTATAGGAGTATTAAAGTCATTAGAAAAGGTATTTCCCTTGATCCCAGTAGTCCTTTCTGTATTATGTTCTGATAATTTTCTAGCAGTAGCTTTCTTCCCAATTTTCTCCATATCTTAAAAAACCGTTAAGAAAGTGGACAAAGAAAAAAGATTCGGGCTATATACTCTAAAGCCAAGAGCAGGCAAAATGTAAAACATCAAAATGAAAATTAAACTTGCTTCAAAAGAAATCCAACATTGCTACCAGGTTTCATGTTATCTAACAGGACTCATTAAAACAAAATTGAACAGAGCAGTAAAACAGATAATAAGTACACACTAAGTTCTAGGGCCAATTTTTCTGAGTGATTGAGTTCTTCGAGAGCTTGCAGAGATTAAAAGGCTACAATCTATTTTCCTTACCAGAGTCCCACTGCTGCGTCTTGCCAAATCTGTCTTGAGAACTAGAACAGGAAATATCCTCCTAGCAGCTGTATCTGTAGATTTCTCAACTTGGGCTTTTACTCACAAACAGTACTCTGCATTTCTGGGGCATGGTTACGTTTTTGCTTCTATTCAAAAAGTTCTCAAATACATTACTTTGGCAATGGATGTTAAGTATCTGTCATTCAAACAAGCCAATAAAACAGAGAATTTCAACCAAGCTGTTAAAATATGACAGCCAAGAAAGGACAGTCAGTAGAAACGAGATATTTTGAAGTATCAATTCCTGCATAATTATAAATCCATACAAACTGTAACGCTCTTTTCCCCTTTTATTCTTGCCTTCAGCTTCCACATTTCAATATTTGCAATACAAAAAATTTTTAAAATTCCTTAGTAGATATATGTTTGTTGGAACAAGCAAAAATCACCTGTCAGACAATTCTATGACTTGAAAAATTACAAGAAATTAGTACTATGTACACTACTTATAGTCCATGTAGAACACCTGGTCTCCAAGAGTGGAACGACTTAAAAAACTTCTGAAAATGAAGACAAATTCAGAATCTGATTATTTTTTTAATTAAGGGATTTGTTAAGAAATCATTTCTGTATGTATAGTCACACCAAATAGTTGATTCATGAATATGTCAAACTTCTCCACAAACCACAGATATTTTAGCATTTGCTACATCTTTTGGCAAAGAGTTCTCAGCTGATCTATCCATCTGCATTAAGAACCTCTTCTCTGTTTGCTTTGATGATCCTTGGTTGCAATATTCAGAGAAATAATAAAAAATTATCTTTTATTATATCCATACTAGTGTCAAGTTTATTGGCCTTTTTCATGTTCTACCTCCCCCATTCTATTTCCCTCACAAAATGTTTTTTTTCCCCCTAAGGAAGTCTTTCTTTGTTTTGATACTATCCTGTCCCCCCTCTCTGAATATTTTCCAGATTTACTTTATTTGTTTTTGAGATTCGAGGTGTCACCTGGATTTACACAGTTGTATAATGAAGTAGAGGTTGAGATAATCTGTGCAGAGCTTTTTATTCATAGTATCATCTGAAAACTACACTATGGGAAAACTACACTGCAATGTCAAGATATTCCAAAGAACAGCAAGTAGTAATGTTGGAAACAAAACACAAAGCCCAGGTTTTCACTTTGGGCTTTATTGCTGTGGGGTTTTTTAACTTTCATATGCATGGTTCTTTCCTCAGGAGGTTCAAAGTACCAAATTTAAACAAAGAACTTTGAAATATCAGTAAGTGACTATGAACCATACTGGTTTGGAGTTTGAGAAATTGCATATTTTAATGGAGTTTGTACATATCAACAAAGTCTGTAAAAAAAAAATACACTGCTCATATAAGACAATTATACAACATTCAAAAAATTTCTACAAAATGTTCATAGCACTTATATATTTTTTCTCTCTCTCCCTGATCATGCCATTAGCCTCTGAGTGACGTGGTAAATCAAAATCCAGCACCAGCCCCAGCTGTTCTTTTTATAAGATGACAACCAGGGAGTGCTTCAGCTGATAAGTGCCAAAGTGTTCCAGAAACCAACAGATACAGATACTTTGATTTTCATGCAATTTAAAACACAAGAAAAACCTTGCTTAGGGAAGAGCCAGGCTTTCCAGACTATTTAATTCTACTATTGCTACTTTTTACTGCCTGCATACCTCAAAGGCAGCAAATTAATCTTATGTGTGAGCAGATAATGGCTGAGAGTGTACTGACAAAATAAAAAGAGCTTTCCAGAGCAGCCTGTGGGAAGAAACAAAAGCTTCAATGCAGGAAGACAGAAACAGCAGGCAACAAAGCAATGGCGGATGTGGGGTAAAAAGGAAGCAATGAAAAAGTGGATTTGGAAACATGGAAAAAAGGCAAGAACCCAGAGAACAGAGCAGGAAGACTCAATGAAAAACAGAAAGAATTTTGTAAGTAAAGGGATCCAGAGTCAAGATGTCAGAAGAACTAGCAACTTGGCCACCAGAATAAAAAATGAGGGAGATACCTAAGATGAACATTCTACTTCTGTAAAAGATGGAATCTGGGGTGTCATGGATAGGTGAGATCCTTGGCATACATATAGGAATTACTGAAAGGAAGAGCTGGTGAAGGTCATGCACTAGGCATAGAGATGTGAACTCTGATGAATGGCCAGGAACCTGGGAAGGTTGGTTTCTCAGCCTGCAGAATAAATGCACAGTTTCTGTGCCATCCGTGTCTCATGACACCCTGAAAGGGTCTCCTTGTCCCTACAGAGCCAAATATGTAAATTGTTTTGGGAGGGATGGAAGGAGACACACAGACCAGTGATCTCCATGTTAAGGTCTCCTTCACTGCTCTGTGTCATGTCTTCTTGACATTAGGAACAATTGAAAACTATGCAATTAAGAAGGTGATTTTATAGTAAATGCTTCAGCTTGTTAAATAAGGTTGTGGGGGAGTAGAAAAGAAAGTCCCACGCAACATATAAACTTGTGCTCCTTGTCAGCAGCTGGGGGAAGATGACTTAGGAAGGTCACACCTCTGCCAGCCTGTGTATAAAGTGTAGATGCCTAATTTTGCAGTAGTGCCCAATTTCTCAGTGCTTACTGTAACTGAGACACCAAAGAGCACAGAGAATACTGGCAAGAACAGCACCACATTCCATGTTCCACATGCAGCAGAGCTGATAACTTCACATGCTAATGAACAACTGTATGATTGAGAAAATTAGTCTGAGTGCCTCACCACAGAAATTGTACTGGAGATGGTACCTTGTCCACATCATTATTTGCCTTTGGCCAAGCTGGTCTTTATCCAGTCACCTGCGTGTGTAGATAGTTACCTCCTGAAGATTCTGAGATGTAAAGTGCCAGACAGTAGTCTTCTGCTTCACGCCAAAAATATTACCCCATTTTTTGGTGTCTGGAAATTATTGAGAAATACAGGAACCACAAACTACTACCAGCATGAAAATACTACTTTCACATTATACAGAATAATGGATTTTCACTTCTCAAATCTTCAAGAAGCTCCTTCTTGAAGTCAAGCAGCCTACCAAACTTCAGAGCAAAAATACTCTTCATGACTCAGAAGTATTGTGGAAATGCTGCCGAAAAATGTAGACATTGCAGTTCCAAGTAGCTGGACATCTTGGACAGCAGGACAGTACTACTGCACTGCCAAACATCTTTATTGAGCCACAAGATGTAATTTTAGGAATTATTATCACACAAGCTGTTAAACAAAGTTGGTTGCAGACAGCTCAGTTTTCCAAGCATTGCTTTTAGTGACCTAAAAATGAATGTTTATAGCCTATCATCAGATGCATACATTATAGTGGCTTATAAAAGTTCTGGAAGAGTCTACTTACAGCTAAGCAGAATTTAATCATTAGGAAAGTATTTCAAGTCATTAAAAAGAGCATATGTGTCTTGGAAAACTTGATATGTAGAATTCTAGTGGAGGGAGGGGGAGAAACAACAATATTTTATTCATTAAATAACTTCTCTGATGTCGTCTTCTAAACTGTGCATGGATACACAGCAGTTCACGGAAAACACATTTGCATCAGATTCCAGGAATTGGATTCTTTTTAGTATTCTTTGATGGAAAATGAAGGCTTGGCTGCTTACCAGATTATTTGCTCTATGATAAATGTAAAAGTTTTACAAGCTCTGAAGGATTGTGGACAATCATTCCTGAGAAATTTGATCATCACTGGGGCTATTGCAAAAACTGAAGAGATGCTACCAGCTCAGTAAATCCTGTAACTGAGATATAGATGTTGAAGTTGCATAAGAAGATTAATGTTAAGCATATTTATAAACAGTGAATAAGAAATTCAATTACATACCTCCATAAGCAAACAAGGAAATGAAAATAGCATGACAGTGGCACACTTTCAGGACATCAGTTATCTTCAAGCTGAGCTATCAGCTGCCTCTTGAAGTACACTAAACTGATAGAATCTTTACAGTCAACACAACTTCCAAACATTTATTTGCACCTCTCTTTCTGTCTCTGATATCCTAATCTTTTACAACAAGCTTAAATACCTTCTCTTGGCATTAAAATGGGGAGGGATGTTATTTTTGCATCACTAGTTTCAGATTTAAGATTACTGAATGGTATCGCTGTTTCCACATCTCTGCAATGTTACATAAATTTAGGCAGTTCTTTCCAGTATGAGAATTATTTCATTCTTCTTTTGGGTTGATTTCTGTCAGCATGCTTTCACAGACATTTACAAGACAGCAGACTTACTTTGGGATGGAAATCTATGCACAGTGCCAGCAGTACAGTTAGTATACGTGTTGCAATATCTTCAGAGAAATAGTTTTATAAGTGGATATTTTGAAGGTTCATGCTGAAAATTGTTTTTGTCAGTGGGGCTTAAAAAAGACTTTGTTTCCCTACCCAGTCAAATACTTTGACAAAACTGGAAGACATTTTCATCTTTTCTCCCTCTGCAAAATTTTGGCTGAAATGGAAGTTATTGAAGAAGTAGAGGGACTTGCAGCTTTTTCTGACAGAGATACAGACATAAAACATAAGTTAATAAGACATTTCCTTAGGAAAATTCCAGCCCCTTTATCTCTCACTGAATGAGTCACTCTTGCCCAAGAATGTTTGTGTTTTCTCTGTAAGCATTTAGGCTCTGTTATCCTCATATCTCTCCTGTAAAGATTTACTGTCACAGTGGAAATTCATAGAGGAAATAAGCACCCTAGAAGAGAGTTTTTCCGTGGAGACTGTGTCTTCAGAGGAATGCTTTGCAGTATGCTGTTTGAGCCTAGAAACACACAAAGTGACCAATTCCTCTGCTGAGTCAGGATAATAATGCATGCTAGAGCCCTGCACAGGAAAAGCAGAGAGGTGGGGGTTCCAGTTTGGTTGTTGCTGGGTTATTTTGAGTAAACCTAATAGACAGATCCTAGGTCTAATCAGAGTTCAAGTGAGTTTGACATGTTTCACTCTTGGTCTCAAAAGAAAAAAAATGAAAACACAGACCAGTTGAATCGAGGCAGCAATCATATATTGGCAGCTATGTTATAATTCTTGAAATTCACATGTTCCATTTTTCTCATCACACCTGAAATGAATTCTAGCTACCCCCAGGGTTTCTGACACAGTTTCAATCTAGCCAAAGAAGGTAATAGTATGCCTGGCATCCATGCAGCTTGGATTATCATCTTATGGCAGCATAGCTGACATAACTAAATTAATTTTACTTAAGAAATCAGAGAAGTCTTGAACTGTTGTCTTGTAGATGACAAACCAGTGCCTTATCAGCTGAGCTACTCAGGTCCAGTCTGCAGTACTCTTAAGTGTGATTTCATCTAAGTAATGTGTTGCTGAGTCTAATGTCAAATGGATCTATCACATTACAACCTTTTCTAATTAAAGGAAAAGAAGATTAAATGCATATGAATAGTCATTTAAGAGGCTGTAGTAGATTAATAGTCAACATTTTTCTAACAATTTCAAAGTGATTTTATCGTTATTCCTTTGAGCAGAAACAAATAGCTTTTATTAAATTTTTACACGCTATATGAAGATAGGGCAGACTCTACTACATTTTCTTGCAAAAATAAACTGCAGTTCAGTGTATAAGTCTATCCGTTCATTTCACTGGTTCTACTGGATAATTAAGATTCAAATTGTGCTAACTTAATCCCATATGAAATCTTAGTATTTCTCATTGGCTGGCCACAGGCCAAATGATACAAAATTTAGATGATTAAAGATTTTGAATGTGGGTGAGTAACCCACACCAAGAATAGTTCAATATTTCTTAGAAATAGGCTCTATTCTTCTTCAGATATATTTGTATAAGAAAAAATAAGACTCATCTGAACAATTTTACTTGAAGCCATTCCTTTGGTATTTTCCCTTTTTGAATTTGCAATGGCCTGTATGACTTGATGGTGCCAACAACTGTGCTTTTAAGAAAAAGTGCCATGCAAATGCAGAACACCTCCTGAACTGCTAACTTTTGGTCGTCTAGACATTGTGCCCAGACACTATGGGTCAGACCATCATTTAGCATCAGAATTAAAGATTTCCTTGACCTAAAAGTGCTTGTTGAAACTATATGTAACCTACTCTTTGGTAGGTGTTACCTCTTTCCAATGTCAAACACTAATTCCTCTCTTTGACATTACCTAAATCCTGTTCCCAAGGGGATCTAGGCACTGGGAATCACACTTCCCACTGGAAGTTACTTGGTTTATACTTCCCTGTCACCCTTGACAATGTAAATTTTCCCAAATTGAACATCATGAGCATGAGCATCAGGTGGGAGAACGTAATGCTTCTAGCACTCTGGAGGCCTTAGCTGTGGATCTGAGTCCCATACCACCCCAAGATGGATCTTAGTCCCATAGCACTTCAAAGTATAATAGATATATCAAGCATTAAGGCATCTGTGCAAGGAAAATAACCTGCCATATTCTAAAGGAAAAGGTGAACAACAGGAGCAGAAGTGCTTTGCTCAAAATCAAAATTGGGGCAGAGATTATTAACAGACTTAAGAAATGGAATTACCAAAAAAAATTATTTCATCATTCCACTCATAGTGATAAAGAAAATTTTGTTAAGATATTTTTTCAGGCTAGTAAGTACTAGTTTTCCAAAAACGGCAGGCTGGCTAGTATGTTTTCCAAATTACTAGATGCAGTGGTAATCTTTGTGGATTTCAAAAACCAAAGTAGAATTAGTGGAATTTATCTCCTCTCAGATGGACACTGCAATATTTTGTTGTTGTTGTTGTTGTATCGCTTGAAAACTATCTTTTCCTAAGGTAACAAGAATCCCTCAAGCCTTATTTTTTTTTAAATAAAAGAGAAATTTAGACCTAAAAAAGGCTGATTGTTTATTTACATGTACAAGCCAGAGATATATTCACATGCTACACAGAGATTTAATTAATTGGTTTCTGCAAATGCGTGATTAATTGCATTTCTCTAGCTTTTTTCCTTTTTTCTTTTTTTTAATTCTTCTCCATATTCACATTTCCTCACAGAGAAATGGTATCTCTATGTTTTGCTGAACTGATTACATCTCTCTTTGGAGTTCAGCACATCTTTAATTACTACCAGATCTTCAAATCTTTTCAGAAGATTCCCATTAGAAAGATCTTCAGCCATTTCTATCCTCTTTCTCTGGAGGAAACTCTGAGCAGAGGCTCTCGCCCCATAGTAACATTGACACATTAACTTTCCTCAGCCACCTCACTTAGGCTACTTAGTCTGGCTCCACCACGGCTGGGAGCCTTAATCAGATATCATACTACCGAAAGCTATGTCAGTAATGATGTCAGATGAATGGTGGTCACATGGCAACAGCCTCATTTGAAGCAAACAGTGCCACACTTGTTTTTAGGCTACTTTATGACTTGGCTGAAAAATGACTTTGTTCACAACAAAACACCACTAATGTATGAGCTGTTACCATAGGATTTTAGCAAGTCTACTATTTTCCCAACATTCTTTTAATATACCTAGCTGGACAAACAGTGTAAATATCATTAAACTACACGTATTATCAAAGTCATCAATCAGCACGTAAGCTAACCAGACGAAACACCGACAATCCTTTCTGGCATTCCGAATCTTCAAAGACATGGTATTATGGAAAACATATAAAGGAGAAAATATTTTAATTTTGCAGTTTGATTTGGCTTACACCAAATTCACACATACAGGAGAATAGGGAGACTCTATTCTCTGCCAGCTCTCCTGCAAGGTCCCAGAAGGGTGTTTTTCCCTTCCCTGCTCAGGATGTCAGTGGCCTGGTGGGATATACAGAGGGTAGAATAATGAGACTGAGCAGAAGGGAAGCATTTGCCCTCTGGCTCCACTCACACTGTGACAAAACAGAAGCCCCCAACTCTCCTGTCACTTAAACTCCCTTTCCTTCCCTGGCTTCTGAGGTAAAAATGCCCCTTGCTATTTCTTGTATGCACTTAAATTAGTACTCTTACTCCCAGCATGGGATTAGAGGCAAGCATGACTTTTCCATTGGGAAGCAGTGGAAATGCCATTGATTTCTCTGGGATTCTGATGATGCTTGAAGCAGGTAACACCAACACAGCAGTACAGCTTGGTTAAAAATTAAAATTTAAATGACTGGTCATAGACACTTGCCTAGAGAAGATAAATATCAGGCCTGAAGTCCAGATGGGGTCATAGATCTCTCTGTTTGGTCTGTTATGCTTATTCCGTTTAAACTACTGATCAGGAACAAAAATTATTGTGTTTATGCAACTGGGGAGCAGGAAATACAGCAAAGACAACAAAGAGAAGCTAAGAAAGAAAATCCTGACTTTAGGGCATTGAGTGGTCAGAAAAAATTGAAAAAATATTTCAGTAAAGCTTTATTATGGATGACTGTGTGAAAATCAAGAATCCTCAAACAGAAGGCAAGAAAAAATATTCAGATATTTTCAGAGAATTACTCAGTTACTCCTACCTACTAGTATGAGAACTGGGACTGTGAAAACATGCTGTAGCTGTTCTACCCATAAGGGAGAATTAGAATTTTAACTAGTGACCATGGAGCCTTGTTGGCATAGACTTTGGATTAACAGAACAGTGTGAAAACTCTGCCTTTTAAACCCTGAAGTTCCAACGAAATATAATAGATTCTGGGCACAAAGTGCATATCATTCATACAGCTAAGCCTTTAGCACTGCTATTATTTTCTGTTGCCTTCTGGCATCACTTAGTAAGTTCCAAGTGAATGAATTCTCTATCCACTGATATATAGTGGGGGGGAAAAAATGCAGACTCTCTGCACTGAAAAATAACATGCATGCTTCTCTTACCTTCCCCTCTCAGCTCCTCTGCAACACAAATAGCCCTCAGAAAGCTGCACTGATTTCACATTGCTAGCCAAAAACACAAACAAAAATAAATTGTTACATTTCTATGGGGCATTTGTTTTTTAATCATTTTTTTATCTTTTTTTACAGAACTTGCAAAAACTTTTGAAACAACAAAGGATCAATCTTTCCCAGTAGGCCAGCACAGATCCTACTTTAACTAGACACATGTTGAACCTCCTGATCTGCAGAAAGTCCCAGGATGCAAGCTGAGTATGCATTGGCTGAAGAAAGTACTGTGGAAATCAGAAAAGAAAACAGGTGAACATGAAGAGCAATAACAATTTATACCTTACTTAGAAGAGTTTAAAGAAGGCATAAGAAAAGCTGGAATAAGTGTCATCCAAAAACTGCCCAGATGAGGTGAGGTCTGACCAACATAGTCAAAACATTATTGTGAATCCTTATGAGCTTTGAAGGGTTGTGATCCAGCTCTGAGAGACGGAAAATCACTTACAACTCTAAGATTTGTTTGGAGTATTCTCACAGATGACTACAAGGAAGAGAGCTGCAGTGGTTCTTTTTTTTTTTTTTCCTTTTTCTTTTTTTTTTTTCTTTTTTTTTTGAAACTAAACCATCAGCATCTTCTCCTAAATAAAACGGTTTTGTCATCAGTTTTTGATCCTATATTTGGTTCTATCCTGCAAAGTTAGTGGAAGTAGCTGCTTTGGAATAAAACAAAACAAAACAAAACACAAAAATAAAAGGGGAAAAAAGGCAGGAATAAGCACATGAGCAGCAAGGATAACCACATCAGGGCATACCAGAGGTTTACACTAGGGCAGGATACTGTCTTTGACAGCAGACAGTGGCAGATGCCTGGTAAAGAAGATAAGAACAGGCATGCACATGATGATGTCTCCCCAGAATAATTTTCCACCTTCCATTAGAAAGATTTGTACATATGGTAGACACAGGATGGCAAAACTTCATAGAACTGAGGCAGATGGCAGTGGAAAAGGCTACCGTGAGTCCATCTTGCGTTCATTGCTCTAGACATACCTTATATATCCTACTTGAACTTGCATAAGTTGCATAGCTAGTGAAGGCTAGGGGAATTACATGCTGTCTATACAGAGACTTTTCTTTCTTTTTTAATCTGAGAAGCACATAACAGGTTTGAGATTAGGTTTATGCTTACACAATGAATATAGTTCAGTTAAAAATACATAGAATATTACTGATTGACAGGACCACTATTAAATGTACATTTTATGTGATCACTGGCTGTTGTCCTTGACCAGTACACCATATAAAAATTGTCTTTTAATGGAAGAATAGTGTACAGAGACCAAAATAGAAACTGCTAAAACAAACAAGATAATTATCTAAATTTTATAATATCACTCATAAAACGTCTGCCTTTTCCCTTTATGAGCTTGATAGATTAAATTTAGGGCAGATGTTTCATATAATTTACTCAGAAAACAGGAAAATTATTTTAAAAAAACTCATAAAACCTACAAAAACACAAACGAAACTAATCTAAAACATATGCAGTCTACAGATTTAAAGGAAAAGTTAGTTATTCCTGAAGCTATGGATGGGGATACTTAAGAGATAAAACCATCTCTCCCACATATTTTATTGTATCAGATGTTCTGAACTGCTTTGGACAAACAAAGGCCCCTCTAAATTTAGGGTGCATGAGGTAGCTCTGGCTACTTTCCCAAAAACAGAGAGGAAGTCGCAGAAATACCAACCCTGCTCCTCAGTGCACAGAAGCCAATCTGTGGTGTTTTAATTGAATTAGAGAGGTACCTGCTGTAGCATGAATGTTGTGGAAGAATACCAGGTAAAAGTATTACATATTATCTATTAATGCACTGCAAAAGGAGGAAGAGGAGCAGGTGCAATATCTTTAATCCTTCAAAGAAAAAGAACCTCTTCACTGTCAAGAGATACTGAAATCAAATACTGTTTTAAATGGAAGGTATTTATGGTCAGACAAAGACATATAGAAGCAACTTTCATGAACATTTTGAAAGGTTTTGTTCTGAAGGCTCAAAAGTCTCCATACCAAAACCTCAATTTTAAGAATGGCTCAGTTACAGAGATTCCAGGAAAAGAAGTATATTGTGTTCTGTCTTGCTGCAAACACTTTTAGCCCAAAGTTGTCTGTCAGAAAATAGTTCATTACTATCTGGGGTTTTATATTAACTGGGTTTTGAAATCCAGTTAAGAGAGCATAAGGTCTGGGAGTGCTGCTGGCAGTGTTAGTGCTGGAAAGCAATATTTTTGGTTCCCCTGCAGACTGGCAGTTAGTTGCTGTGCAAGGTAAAGGTCTCTAATTTTTTGAGTGTGAGAGCCTTCTCTTGCAGGAGGCAACAGAGATGTATTTTTGAAATAAAATTTTTCCAGTCTGTCTCCATGTAATGCTGGTTCCTGCACTTGATGAGGGCAGGAAAAGGAATTGAAACACTACACCTACCTGAAAGCTTCTGAGTTATGTCCTTGGTTTGCAGTGGCAAATAAATTATTGAACAGAAAAAAATCATAATAATATAAAAAAATCCCTTTTACAAGATTATCAGAAAGTATAAGCATACAGAATCCATCTATATATTATTATTTACTTATATATGAGTAAAAAGCACCAAACCAAAGAATCCGTTTAACACATGCAAACTGTGGGAACAAGGTTTAGGTATAAAAGAAATACAGCTATTATTCTGACAATAGTCATGAATTTCAGGATCCCAAGAGGAGGAATAAATATTCTAAGCCAAACTACATGCTTTAAAAATACCTCAAACAATAGGTAAAGTACCCGTTTCTCAGTCCCTGAAGTTCAGAGAGACAGGGTACCATGGTACTTCTGCCTGAGTCCTACTCTGCCTGGAAAGAAGAGCAGCTAGAGAGCAAATCCTGCTGCTGAGGGGTATGAACACTTTTTGTGCAGAAGCAAAGCTTTCTCTTCCAAGATTTTAGTCCATTGCACTTTGCTCTTGCTGGCAACACATCACAGTCTTTTTTTTGTGAGTGTGATAAAGAGGATTTGGCATTGATAATACACACTGTGTGTGAGATACCAAATGAAAGTAGCAAAGGAACAGATGAAAGCTACTAAGTTTTGCTCAGCCACCCTGTGCATCATCTGAGAAAGACAAGTCAGCTGCAAACAGAAGAGCAAAAAAGTCTACCTCAGACTCTTGGGGTAGCAGCAGTTAACTCAATGAACTAAAATGTGCTGTGAACTTCTGCTCTTATGAAGCAAAGTTCCTTCAAAGGCAAACACTTGCCCTCCTAATATTGAATCAAGTGTTTTTGAGCATGTCACCTTAACAAAAGCTGTGGGACAACTCCTCTCTGAGAACACGCCAGGTTACAACAATGCAGGGAGAAATGTGCAGATGATTTATCATGGGTAGCATCAAAGCAGTGCAGGACAAACTAACTCAAATACCTGATCTGAGACAGAAAAAAACAACAAGTTTGCATTGATGTGGCATATACACACGATCTTGAATAGGTATGGCCAAGGCTTCAAAAAAAGCTGCAAAAATAGTTAGCCTAGCTCACATGTCAGTTCTTCCACAGACCATAAATAAGCTTCAAAGAGTTATAAAACCAAGCAGTAGACACCAAATGCATGCAATCTTGGAGTAGTGCTAGTAAAAGTACATCACCACTTCTCTGCTGCACAGAAAAATTAGGTAAATACTTCATTCATACACAAGTGCACACATGCATACACACATTCACTTCAGAGCATTTCTATAGTTTATTAGGTACTGGCACTGAATAAAGTTTTGTAAACATTTTCATTTCATGATTGTTAGTGGTAAAGAGAATATTTGTGGTGCATGGTCACTAAGCAAACAGAGTGAAAATACTTTTACAGGGAATATAAACAGTTTTATGGAGTATCAGAGAGCAAGAGGAAGCTGCAAATATAGAGCACCAACAGCTGTTCTGGGGCAAGGCAGCTGCTCTGGATCCATCTAGTAGCAAACTGTATTTGGGCAAACAAGTGGGTGGAGGACTGTGTAATGGAATATAGCAACTTTTCAAGTGGCATAACTCATAAATGGATGAGAGGACTTCTTTCTCTCTTTTTTTTTCCCCCTTATTTTTAATAAGAATTGGGAAAGTGGCCCAAAACTGTTCCTGGATAATCACTTGAATAAAATGCTGGATTTATTTTGGTGTTATTGACACCCTTTCTCAATCTATTTTCCATGAATATTCAGTTTCATGGTAGGAAAGCTCGGAAAAACAGGCACTAGAGCCGGTGCAAGAATATAAGGCATTTCCACATTATGTATTTTTATAAGATCCAAATCCTTAGAGATTTATTTGTTTTGTCACAAATAAATAAGAAAACACTAGAAAACTATGCATGCAGGCAAATTTGTTATGAGCATTGAAGATACATTTGCAGAAAGCGTTCAGCAAATACCTGGGAAAGCAAATATACTGTAGATCAGCCTTGATGGGAAATTTGGCTTGTGGGAAATTCATCAATTAAAAAAAAAAATATTATATTTATAAAATTTCTTACTCAGCTCCAGTCAAACAAACATACTAGACTGTTATGCTGCAGCCAGGACTGCTCATTCAGCAAACAGTTGTTTCTTCTCTTGAGGTTGTTAGAGTGACAATTGGTTGCCAACAGTATATTATTGTGGTAACTAATGACTACAGGATTTTTCCTCCTCAGAAATGTTTTGGATGCAAGCACCAATCCCACTGTGTATGTTGCCATGAGCTGGTATTTCACCCTGTGTGCAGGGCACTGTCTGTGTGCCCCGGGTCAGAGGGGAGCACTTCAATTTCTGTAAGCTCTGCAGCCTCTCCTAACCCATATGGGGTTTCCATAAATGCTTCTGTTTTGCCTAGCAGTAGATTTCCTTCTGTGACAACCAGAAGTAAATAGGTTATATGTTCTCCGGACAGCTGCTGCAACTTATTGTGAAATACAAACTCAACAGCATCAAAACTGCCCTACAAGCTCTGTAATGATACAAACTGGAAGGAAAATTGATTTTTAACTTCAGCTAGCTCAAAGGAATGGACAGAACAATGACTTTTACTGGTTCTTGCAACACACCCACACAGTTCAGCTGGCCCTTTTGGCTTGGATGAAAGAGGTGCTGCACTCTCAGGCTAGTCTGTCCTGAGTACAGCTGAATCAGAGGATCTCTCATAATGACTGTGAGAGAAAAATATGCCTTTGATCCACCTTCATTTCCAGATCTCTCTGAGCTGAAGCTTTTATCCAGCTGGGAGTTTACCTTATATTTTGACAAGATAGAGAGAGGCTGGTGGCTCTAATTCATGGCAGCAGCCACTTTCACAGCAAAATCATCCTCATTTCTTTCTTGTATTTGCACTGTTGGTATGGTTTTAATACACTACATTTGTAATTGTGATAAATTATCTCTATACATAAGATGGCCCTTTGGGGATTCCTTGGAGACAGCTTTGCAAAGAACCCAAGATACATAGCTGTCATCAACAAAAACCGGAAATAGTCCCTTCCATCATTTGTTCATCTGAATCTTGTGTAGCAAATGGCCAGCATACTCCATAGCTGATATCCCTGGTTATTAGCCAAATTTCTGCCAAACCTTGTATTGTTATCCTTGGCCCATTAGCCCAGCGATATTAAGCTCAAGCATTTCAGTACAGTTCCTGCTGCATTCCAGTTAAAGAACAGTGATTTGTTATACCATTTCTTTCAGGAAGAATAGACCAGCTACAGGCATCATTTACAAAACCTGATTAACTGGAGGCTGGGTTTCTTACACTCAAATGTTAATTACTTCTTTTTACTTACCTGTTTCCCAGTAATCAACGGATTTCTTGAAAATTGGTATCAGGTAGCATCAAGCACAGATTTAGGGAGAACACTAATGCTGTACTGAACCTGCACCATAAAAGCATCCTTGTGCTCTACTTTCATAACTGTCTTTTACTCTTGTTTAAAAGAGCATAACTATCAATAATGTTTTGTTCAGTATGTGTATATATAATAATGTATATGAGCCCATCATTATGGTGTTCACTGTGGAAATAATGCAGTCATACAAAAGACACATTGCTCGAAATAAAACCTAAGATAAATAAAGGAAGCTATAAAATGCTCTGTTGGGCCCGCTTCTGGACCTATTTAAAGTCAATGGCAAAGTTCCCACTGACCTCAAGCAGGAACTAGCTCTTTTTTCTCTTTCTAGATTTGTTTAAAAAGAAATATAATGACAGACTTGAAAGGTAAGATTAAATATTTGGGGAGAGGGAGAGAAAGAAGAAAAAAAGGGCAAAGAAAAAGCTGAATTTTTAACATTCTGTATAGGATGTAACAAGAATTGCTTAGGGTGGATTTTTTCAGATTTTCCATGTTCTGGTTTTGCCAGAATACTTTAATATTTTACTGCTTGCATTTCTCTCCCAGCTCTTTCCACCCTCTTCTCCATGGGCACTTCTACTGGCCCTAAAAAGCATGTGGTGCTTCACAAAACTAAAAATGTGTTTGCCATTAAATATAATGTGTAAAATCTTACAATGTTTTCAGAAAAATAACACTCACATATCCAAAATGAGGGGAAAATGGTACCTAATCATACATATAATTCACAACATTTATTTCACCGGTAATGAATGTTGTCAGGCTTTTCCTATGTTGAGCGGTCATACCTGAGGGGCACAGCATTAAAGGGCACATTCACTGCTGACATAAATGGTAACTACGGCCACTTCAGTGAAGTTATCTCCAATTAAGCCAGCCATTACATTCACTTCAAGGTATGCAATACATTTTAAATGATAGAAACAAGTCCAGGAAATGCTGAGTACTTCTACGAACCCTCTTTGGTGTGTGACACCCCCTGGACTCAGACTCCTTCCCCAAATCCAGCGGGTTTGTGCTAAGTGCCGCCTGAGCAAACCGCAGCGATGGTCAGCACTGTGTCCTGTTTACCGTCGCAATTAACAAAGCGGCATTCAGCGAGAGACACCAAAGAGCCTGCTGCACTTAAAGGGCTAAGGAGAGGTGATAACAGCCTTCGCTTCGTTAAGGCTCACTGCCCAACTTTACTGAAAATGTAGTGACAGATAAAACATAAATCAACATCCTTATCGTTCTGGCTTCCTTGCCTGCCAAATGGGGGTTTAGTTTATCAGCGACCTGCAGGCCCACTGGCGGCCTTTACACTTACAGCTGGTCAGCGGGGTGGGACGGGGTGGAAGCTAAATGGCTGCTCTAAAACGCCTTGGTGTAAACAACCCAGGGAAGGACTTCCTTGAACTGCCAGTTACCTGAGTGCGATCCATCTCACTAAAGCGTCTGCCCCAAGAGGGGTAGTATCGCCAGGAAAGAAAACAAATAAAAGACACCCAGCATGTCACAGAGCAGGCACAGGCTGGGGAATGCTGTCCCCTTGAGGGGGTGAGGGATCCTCAACGAGGTAAGCTCCTTTTGGCACTGCTCAGGAGGCAGGCAAGTATTTTGGAAAGAAAGGGACTTCACCAGCACCACCTGCTTCCTCTGTGTTGTGACCCAAATGTACAGCCTTTACATATATATGTATGTATACATAATGTACAGCCTTTGCTTTGACTCCCTGTGAGCATCATCATGAGAGCAAGTTTTTCAAAGGCACCAGTATCACCCAAGGTTCAGGAGAGGACTGTACTGAGGGCATACTCATCCCCCCTCACAAGCCAGCAGACTTCATTCCCTGTGTTACACGTAGGTTGCTATATGTGTAGGTATTTTAAAAGTATTTGTCTCAATTAATTGTATCACAGTTTTATTTTCATTAAGTTCATCTCATAAACCAAAACCCAGTTAAACTGGACCTTGCTCATGCGGAGGGTAGGAGTTTGAAAGGGAAGCCCCCAGTTTTTGCTAGTTACAGGGCTACACTGACATAATCAGCCTCATGCAAACACTTGGTGAGGATGAAATTATCATTTAGGTCAGTGATTTATTCTCCCTTGAGATCTACCACAGAAGATAATTTCTCAGGAGTTTGAAGTGAGGCAACTGTAATGGTGAGTTTATGTCACTACCAAAAAGGGTGTCAAATGCAGGTAGGTTGGACAGACACTAGCACAAGATTTGCAGGGTTTTTTGTAACTAAATTTGAATTTTTTTTTAAAGTGTTGATTTCTTCCTTTCCTTTGGCTATAATGAGTCAATGTATATCATTTCATTTAGGCAGCAAACTACTCCATATTTCTTTGGGGCTTAAAAGCCCCATCTTCTGGAAACAACTCCATGGAAAATGATGTGCTGAACACAAGCAAACCACAGGTGGAAAATGAAGACACAATGTTGCACCCATACTGTTGTGCAAAAAAATGCAGACGTACACAATGCTATGTACATCAGAGCCAAACCTTCTGGCAAAAGAATGTGCATTTTATAATAAAAGTTTTGCTTCCTAATTCTTTTTTCACAGAGGAACATTTTCTAAATATGTTTCAAATACCTGGGATATAAAGAAAGATATTCTCTTCTTTGTGTACTTGTTTGTTTAGCAGTGTACTTTGACAAGGTTACCAAAGCAAGAGCAACATACTTGCACCTATATTTAACCAAAAGTCTCCACAAAAGCTCATATTGTATGTGCTCGGAGCTTACATACAAGAATTACTTAGTCTTCAAGAAGTCTGTCAGAAAAGCATGTTTCAATCTAGAGCTACAAGGAGCTGAACAAGGAGTTTTTTGAAGGAACAGATAGCAAGAGAGTGGTCTCTGGAAAGGACAGAGGTGAGAGCAAAGCCCTTCCACTCTCAGTGCACTCCAGCCAGAGAGGCAATGGAGAAAAAGAAGTGCTCTGCAGAGCCTGGACAAGTAGAAGGCATATTTGGAAATGCAGCAAGTTTATAGGAGTTGTAAAGATGAGAGAGGGCAGAAAAGAGGGTGAGAAGGAAACCAAAGGCAGAAACCAAAGCTGAAGTCAAAGAAAAAGAGAAGTGCCAAAGCCACTCTGTATGAAAGGATGGATGCAAGACACAAGCGGAAGTAAAGAGACATTGTAGGGATGCTGAGGAAAGAAAAGAAAGCAGAAGAGAACCAGAACAGAAAGCTGGAACTATTGGTGAATGTTCTACTTTTGTTAAAAGTTTCCAAATAATCTCTGCTATAAGCTGTGTATTGTACTTATAAAAATGACTAGCTTTCCTCTAGCTGCTGAAAATAGACTAAAAAAGGCAAATCACCTGCTACTAAAGCTACCAATTGCTATGTGGCCAACTGCTCATTTGCTCAAACACAGCACAAACTAGGTTTTGAAAAAAAATCTGCCTATGATATCAGTTGGTGTCTTACACGAGTCCACATGACAGAAATGACTCTAAGATGGGGCTTTATAGTTGTTTTGAATTAAAAAAAATATTACAAGAAGTGAAAATACATTTTAGATGTGACCATCCAAAATCATAAATCTCTAGTGTCCAGATCGTCCAAGTGACTTGAATTCCTCTCACTTATTCATGTTTCATGAGAACATATCCCTATAATTTTTTCCTCTGCAACTTATTCATACATGCAAAATGTCTAATGTAGGATCCTGCTGTGTTCCAGGGGCTATGGATCACACAATTTGGAAGAGGCTGTGCTCCTGGCCAGAAAATGTTCATCTTAATGGAGGCCCAGCTGACCACAGGATCTGCTACAGACCACAGACCAGCCAAGAGCTGCTAAAGACAGCCCACTAGGTTGGAATGCAGACCACAGTTTGGAAACCATTGGGTTATGAAATAAACAAGATAATATTTTAGCCTATACTGTCAAACATGCTTTTCTTGGAGGACTGTCAGGACTGTGTAAGAAATAGGGTCATGTCTATAGGATTGTCAAAGAATCTCAGTGGAAATACAGTGAACTCTGTTCTTCCAGAAATCAGCACAAACTGAGACAATTGAAAGAGAATGGTAATTTTTCATCTACAAAGCATGTAAAGGTAATTCAGATATTACCATCAGAACTCTTAAATTTTGCATCATCAAAACCATTAAGAACTAAAATGTACGTCAATGTATGACAACCAGCACTGCAAACTGTGATTTCACTTCACACATCAAAATGTCTCTCTGGATGTGTCATAACTATGACTAGTACCAAGTTAATATTTACCATGCATCTGAGTATGAGAAATTAGTGCCAAATAATTCAATATCATGAGATTGAGCATTCACATGTGAACTTTTTGACATTAAAGGTAAGGAAAGAAAAAGTTATTATAGAAAATGGAGACATTTCCTGACAAAGTCTGAATTACACAATTTTGAAAGATAATATTTAACCTTTGGAAAGGCCAAAATTTTTTGGACTGACGCAGAAGTTATAAAGACAGATCTTGCCAAATGTAGAGTAATTTTTGAAGAATTACTCTTTTTCATAATGCTAATACAACAATCTTTGGACATAAAACTGAGAACTCTGGAACAGGAAGAACAAATGATAGATGCTTTAAAAAGCAAGTCTATTTAGAAGCCATTTTTCTGAATTTTGTAATGTCTGCTGACAATAACATATTGTCATCCTTGACTGTATTTTACTAGCTCATTTCTTCATGCACAGAAACCAGTATATTTAGCCTTTCAAAATATATGTTTTAAAAGTGGATAGTGATTCTTACTTCTATATTTTGTAAAAGAAAGAAAAAGAAAAAGAGCTCTGAGAAATAATGCAAACATATACACATAGGGCCACATGTATAAACCTGTTCATACACTTATATTGAAATTGATTAACATAATTTTGAAAACATGGAATTAACAATGGAGCTTTTCTGTAATATCGCAATTTTAGTATAAGGAACTCCATTTATATTTGCTTCTGCAGATGGTAAATATGCTTCCTCTGAAACAGGGTTTCCTATGGAGAGTTTCTGTTTATAGAAACATTGAACACAAATAATCCTCTTATTTAACTGAATGACTTCTTTTTGGTTTTATTGCTGTTGAATGAATTGAAAAGTTAAAGCATTACACAGTTGTAATGTGAAATCAAATTCTGCATTGCAAACTCCAAAAACTTGAGACTTTCTAGGGTGCTTGTGTTCAGAATATGTTGAGGAAAATTCCACACAAACGAAGAATGTCATAATAGCAAAGAAAAAGGAGAGAAACAGGGAGGAAGGAAACAGCAAACACTGAGAACACAACATCTGTAAAATGCAACAACAATTCCAAGCTTGCAATGGGCTGTCACTGCACACGCAATGAGGAAATTTCATTTAAAAGTTACAAAAATGACCTTGCTTTGAACCAAGTGAATGTGATTATTTCTGAACTGAACGGAAAGTAAAGAAGTTTGGATTAAATGTTTTACCAGTGCCAATGTCCCAGAACTTTCTTTGGCTCTATATTCTCTTTTCCTATGTTTGTCAGCTGAATTTAATGTTCTCCTCTTTTTGTCTTCTGGTCTCATTGACCTTAATGTGACATTTTAGTTGGGTGATTAATTACTATTAAATGGCACTGCATTTATTAAATGGAGTCCTTGTCTGTGTAAGAGCACAGCCACAATGCAATGATTCAGTTTGATAAGCTTAAATATACACAGTTAGATGTGGTAATATCTAATTTGTCAAGGATCTTGCGGCTAGCTTTTCTGCCACACAGCTAGAGAGAAGATGTGATTGCACAAAAAGCTTAATACTCTGAGCTTAAATGTTCTCAGTAAATTGATCTTCTCCATCATGTAATCTTATTTCAGAGTGTGCAGGAGACAGCAAAGTTCCACACAAGCCTAAGTTGCCTTAATAATAGGCCTGAGGGTTCCTGACCATGGAAATAAAAGCTATGTGACAAGATTTGTATGTCTCTTTTCAGCAGACAACAGCTGACTCGCCTTGCCAGAAGCTTTCTTTCTGGGTTAATTGAATAAAAAGAAGAACTAATGTAGTAAAAGGATGAAAAGTTCATTGAGAAAGAAAGGATACATCTATAGTTTGGACACCTAAGTGAAAAAGAGATTGTGAATACTTAGCTTAGTAAGTGAAAAACCAGCACCTAACCTTGTAATCAGCCAGGTTACTATTCTGTCAGTTACATTCTCTGAACACTGCTTTATTCCTTGATTATCTAACAGCTGATTTGGAACTTTTTTCATACTACAATGAATCATCAAAGCAAAACTTCTTGCAAGAAAAAGGTTGGTTTTGATTTAACATCTGCTAGGACAAAAATTCAGGCTGGATAAAATAAAAATATGAGGGAGACTTCCACGAAAAGCTCAGAAGTTTTGGGTACTCACGGGAAAGACAGACAGCAGCTGGGGCTAGTTTCTGCCTGTTCCTTATATCAGTTCTTTTCCCTTTTGGTTAAACACAACTAGGCTAGCAAGAAAAATAACAGAAGCTTTACTCAGGTTTCATTCTCAGTGCTCATGTCCTCCACTTCCAAAAATGTGCATTCTTGCTCCTACATCTGCAGTCAGTGTCTGTCTATATAACTTTATAATTCTTAGTACGAACTCCATACAGAACAACCAGAAATTAAAATAAAAATATGTAAAAAGAAATAAGAGGGCTTCAGCCTTTTCTCAAACCTGCACTTTCTCACAGTGCAAATTGTAAATACTGTGAGAGAGCAGTCACTCATCTCATCTGAATTTAGGGGTTTACAGAGACCTTGTAGAGATATTGTGGAGCAATGGGTAATGTTTGGGTATGCATCTTCAGACCTTCTTTACATCTGAGGAGAATAACTTCATATCAACCACAGCAGGAATCCAGATGCAGACCTTCACCTGAGAGACATTTACACATGGTCAGGGAACAGCTCCCAGCTTTCTGCTGGAAAAGAGGATCATGAAGCCACAATTCAGAGGGATACTCTTTGCATGTTGAAGAGTTAAGCTAAACTCCATGCACAAGGAGATACTTGAGCTTGCATGTTCTGCACGTTGGCAGACATTGTGCCATCTGGAGACATCAAAATAACACTGCCTTGAGGCCAAACAGCAGCAGTAAAGTGAATCTAAATGAACCAAGAAAGGCCATAATCTTGACTACCTCTAACAGGATTATATTGTTGTCTTGACTACTGATGACAGTCTAATGATAAGATTGCAGAAGAAAAACATTCCTACAATTCTCATTAAGGATTAAGTCAGCACATTCCCAGTTGCCCCTGCATAGATTTGTTTGCCTCCATCTTCCATTATGGAAGAGGCACAGGAAAAGAGGCACATTCTTATTGCCCAGAATCCTATGGGCTCAGGATTACAGGCACAAAGATGCACCAGGTGTGTGCTTTAACAGACTCAGAATATTATTCTCTCCAACATTCTGGATGCAAGAGATATGTCAGGCACTTCTTCCTAAAAACTTCACAGAAACTAGATTCAACTACAAAAAATGCCGGTTTAGTCTGGGCATAGAAGCTACTAAAAGAGCATTCGATTCCTACCTTTCTTGCAGAAATATATTTTTATTGCCCTAATTTGCTAGTTTTGGGAAACAAAACAAGGGCAGCTGCAGTTTGTCCCCATGATCTTCAGAACAATTTCGAGAAAACTTTGAGCAACTTTGCAAATAAAATTATCTAGTCTCAAAAATAGCGTAACTATTTTCGAGTGACAGATTGTTCTATTTCTAAAGCCAATTTAATCTTACTGTATATGATTAACAAAAACTGGTTAATAGCAACATAATATATTTCATGTTTATCTATGTGAAATGTTTTAATTTATTGATCCAAAGGAAAATTTTACTTCAAGGAAGTATAACCAGAAATATTATCAGAAATAAAAGTAAAAAAATTTATTTTCCAACAATGCCTAAACTTTAATTTTGGCAGATGATGAAATATTATAATATCTCCACTAGAGCATTTATGAGATTTCAAAATATTGATAAAACATAGGCAGACAATTTACCATCTGTAAAGATGTGGTAAATCTAAGGTTTTTAATCACTCAGAATGTAAGAAAAAGTTTCTGCTGTTCAGATCACAAGACAGATTGCTTTGTAGAAATTAAACTAAAAGCACAATCTAACATACACTTCTTTCTCTATGCAAAGAATAAACCCCCACAGATTCATAATATAAACTGCTGATCGGCATGCTAATTTTCAAGTCATAGTTTAATGATGTCCTCTGTGCAGGCAAGCAATCAGGGAAATAACTGTAAAGAGTTTGTAAAATGGAGGAGCATAGTATTATATGACAACACACCAGTAATGGTTTCAAATTACAAGCAAATCTGTGCAGGGGAATAAAGTCTTCTCCCCTTTCTCCCAAACACATGCACAATTTCCTTTGGAAGAAAAACAAGAGAATTGAACGCACTCCTTGCTCTTTCTCAAAGGTATATCAAATGCTGATGAATTCTAAATCTTCTGAATTGTAATGTGACCATCAGAGCAGAAAGTGGCTTTACAATGCTTTCCTGTAACTCAAAGGGCAGTACAAAAGTGACTGTGTTGAAAGAATTATAGCCAAAGACATAACTGTAATGAAGTATTATCACAGACATATAATATTATCAAAATATCAAACTCTACACATGTCAACAGTCACCCAACGTGATTAGAGGCAGATCTGGTTTTCAGTTTAGGTGAAAGTCAGCGGTTGTTTACGTTGGCAGATCACGGGGGAAGGGGAGGAAATTAAATGCCCCCATACAGGGTGCCATGGCCTCACTGCCTGTTTTGAGGACCCTGAGAGAAAGACAGGCAGGGACAGGAGCTGTGTGCCCCACCACCATCAGATCAGCTCAGAGAGGGAGCAGAAGGTTAATGCTTCCCTGCCCACCAGTTCCTAGTAAATCTGCTCCCTCCCAATAAATCCCTGCTTCATTTCTCCAGTCCTTCACATTTACCTCCGGGGATGGGGCAGGAAACAAAATAACCCCTCTGCCCACCACCACCTCCACATCAGTGGTGGCTCCCTGGAGACCACAGCCAATTCCTTTCAATCCCCTTCCTTGACAGCTGCCATCAACCCAGGCAAGGTCTGTGGCAGGTTCCCAAACCTGCTGACCAGATTTGTGTCTTCTCTCAGAAGCTGCCACAGTGCTGCCAGGCTTTTCCCAAAAATTATTTTTTCATTTTTTGTCCAGTGGTTTCCCCTTGCGAGGCCTTGCCTGCTGGCCTGGGTGTTGATTCACCAAGCAGACAGGCGCATATTGAATTGAAACACACCAACCATTAAGCATGGCTAAAGGTGAGCATGTCAAGGAAAGGCAGTGTCTGCTGTCAGATTACAACCCTTTTGAACTGCAGCCTTATGCAACTGTCCTCTATGCCTATTATTTATGAGGTGAACTGAGGATATGACAGCCTCGTCTGCTGATGTGACAGAAAAAGCACATTGTTAGCTTTGAACCTTGCAGAAACGTGGAAAGCTTTCTTGCACTCCTTTCAGCATAGCCCCACTCCAAGAACCATATTGACTTGTAATAGCTTCTGTTTATGCAGTGCAATGAGCTGAGGTCAGTGGGAAAGTGTCAGCTGCAGCGTATGACTTTGCTTTCACTGCATCATGGAACTTGGCACGGCCTCGCAGTGACAGATAACAAACTGCATTCTATAGCTTTCAAAACCCTCAAAGGATATGTGGCTGGGAAAGGCTTGCAAATGCCTTCTCTTGATTAATAGTCACAGAACTGAAGTGATCATAATTTAGTCCTAGTGAGGAGATGTACTTCTTTCCAGCAGCAATAAAGAAAGACACAAAAGCCCACAAACCTACACAATATAAAGAAATTGTCTTTAAAGAAATTCACAGTCATCATGCCAGACAGTAAATGAATTATTTCTCTCATTTCTTGTCTCACCACAGTTTCCTCCCACTTGGACACACATGTTAGGCATTCAGTTAACCTCAAGCATAGCTCTCCTGGCCCTATCACTGTATCTGCACTCCCCATCAGGAGGGTATGCTAGCCTACATTTTTGCAATGTAAAAAGAGTGACATCATTTTTTCTTAAAGTAGCTTGTCTGAAAGAACACTTCAGTTATACTCAGCTCGGCTCAGTCCCAGAATATGCTTGTTCCTGTGCACTTTCCTGTCCTGTGCTTAGCTCAGAGTTCAGAGCTGCTCTGGCTCACAGCTCTGTGCTATATACCCCATTCTGAACCTCTCAGCTGCATTTGCTTCCCCATCTATAACTTTCATCGACCTCCTGCTCTTGCACTGCACTTCCTGGGAAGTGTTTTGTTCATGGACCCAGCGGAGGAATATGTTATGACAATGGAGTTTTAAGGAAAGCTTTTTGTTTTGTTGTGTCATGCACTTTATCCATCCCGTTTTATCATCTGGTGGTTTTCCTTTCTTGTTCTAGCACATATTTCATTGCTAAAGCTATTTCACAAGCAGCCTTGGAAGTCAATCCTTTTTCTGATAACTTTTTTTTTCAGCTGATCCACCTTCCTATCTACTACCAAATCCAACAGACACTGCTTTATTTGGCTACAGTCCTGCATTGTATACTGGAATATTTATAGACTATGTTACAGTGCCATGATACTTGCCAGTTTGAATGAATTACAGATTTTTTTTTTTTTTTTTTTACTTTCTTTTCAATCAGAAAAGTCAGCTTGGGATACTAACACTGAACTTCACTGCCTATGCAAAAATGCAAATGAATAAAACACTCAAGTTACATGGAACCTTTATTTGGGAAAGAGTTACCTTTTTTCTTTCAGGAAAAATTAAATTTTAAATTGTTTGATGGCTTTTTAGATCTAATAAGCAGCTGTTTCTGATGTTTTACACATTCAAGAGAATATGTTATGAAAATAACAAATGTATTAATTTTTCCTTACAGAGCCTCTGATCACTTTGTTGGAATTTCATGCTACAAAGTGTCATTATTCTCACTTCACTGAGAGAATTTCACCTGCATTTCACAGCCTTGCCCGTTTATTGTTTGGTCTCCTTCTCCGGACTGAACTGCCTTGAATATTGGGTTAACCAGCCTCAGTGCAATTTCTCTTCTTTCCTGTATCCTGATAATATATACAAGTAACATGTGGCTTAAGGTCTAGAAAAAGTTTTTAATTAAAACCAAGTGCTAGAATTATACTGTCTTTAGGTTTCCTCATGTTTCCTGACTTTTTTGTGTCCAGTTTGCAACAGAAAAAATTGTTGAGAGCACAAATTTTCCTGTTAATAGTGTCTTGTAAAAATCTTGATACACAGACTATTTGTTTTGTTACTTATTGCCAAGAGTACTGCTATGAATGTACAGTTCTATGATATTAACTCTAGGAATGGGAAATGTTTATGCTTTTAAAGATACTTCTGATTATGAAATTACTGTTGAAGTACAGTAAAATACATAGTTATTGCCTTTTTCCTTCTTTTGCAGCATGGATTTTGTTTTAAACAGGAAAACAGAGCAAAATCCTGAAAGTCGGTTGCATAATCTAATGCGCTATATTTGCCTTCTGATAACCTTCACCAACATCTGAAAGTAGTCATTTGACTTTTAGTGACAGCCGCTGCTCATGTTATATCTACAAATTTCCTTCTTGAAAGAGCTGGTGCTCTCACTGTTGAGATACCACTGCTTCTGCATTTGCAAGAGCAGAGGGGGTGTAGCTGGCCTGGATTCAGTTCTTACATAGCGTCTGCAAGGATTTAAACACATCAAAGTGTCAGCTAGATCGAATGAGCCAGAATCTACTTTAGAGTAATTGAAAGTTGGATTTCCATTTGCCCAAGATCTCTATTTATTTATTTTAACTTCGCTAAAATTTCCTCAGCATTATAAAATTAATTACAATCTTGTTATTGTTCCCTCTTTGCACCCTCTCAATGACAGCAGGCTCTGAAATGTTTCTTACAAAAATCTCAATCCTAAATTCCTGGAGTTTTGCAACAAAAGAGTGGGTCCATCTTATATGGAAGTTCCTGATTTTCCATGCTCAAATGGACACATTCCTATTTATTCCTCAACTTTCAGTAGTAATAGGAAAGCCAGAAGGAATATCTCTCACAGAAGCCTTTGAATTAATTAAAAAACAAATCACATTTACTTTGAAGTAATTTAAGAAAATATCAAGTTTATCAATATCAAGTTTATGCTTTGCCTGTCTTCAAGGTCCCTGAGACTCACGAGAGCATGCAACCTTCCTGTCTTCTTCAACCCTGTCAGCAAGAAAAGTTTTAGAAATACTGCATCAGTGGTTCAAATTCTATATTTTTGCGTATAAATCCATACACAAGAGTAGAAGATACAAGGCGCTGTCCCCAAAATCCACTGACTAATTAATAAGTCCCTCCCTACCAAAAAAAAAGAGGGAAAAAAGAAAGGTGGGGGATATACAAACAAACAAACAAACAAACAAACAAAAGACCAAGATTGAGAAAAACTGTATAAACTCTGCAACTGCACCAAAGGTCTTCTCTTATTCCAGAAGGTTGAGAACTATGCTTTTTACCCTGTCGTGGGGATATTTACATGTCAGCCTCAATTCTGCCCCATTAAAGATCATAAGGACTCTAACAAGTCCATTAATGTGTCATCAGGACATAAGCAAATATGAACATTTCCTCTAAAAATATCACCTTCTTCTTCACTATGGTCTTCAAGGCCAAGAATGTATCCATAATAGGAATTTTGTATTAATGGAAACCCAAATTTAATTTTTCTAATGGAAAATTATGAGAAAAAACCAGATTATTTAACTCCTCTAGTCTGAATGTTTTTTCAAACCCTCTTCAGAAAAAAAAACCACATAAACCTTGCTACCAATACAGTAGATAATGTCACTTTCTAGGTCTGCTTCTAATAACGTGAAAAATATTAATCTCTCCTAGAAGCTGTGCTAAGAATCTCTTTTGGAAAGTAATGACATCTTTGCATTATTAATAGCTGATTCAATCTGACTTGCTGTAGTAACAGCTTTTGCCAGTGTGAGATTAGGTTCAACTAACAGCTTTACAAATTTCAGCATGTCTTTATCTAGAAGGATTTTATAACACAGTGGCCTTCTCTGCCCAAGAAAAGTAGCCAAACAGAAACCATGCCTGGCTTGTGTCATCAATCATGAACAAGCAATTCTCAACTACACTTCCAATTTCTAAGGAATTATTTTTGAATCTCAAAAAGATTCTCAAAATTGAATCTGAAATAAGAAGGCAAACACTTTCATGATTCTTCCTCATTTTGTACTTTGCTATTTCTTCAAATATCTTGAAGCGTCTCTCCCTGCCTCTTGCTAAAGTGTATCTATTTTTCACTGACTTCCTTGCAGTGTATTTTTCAATCTTTCTCCAATTTTGTTTCATTTTTCCTTTGAGAATATATCTTTGCTATCCATACTTCCACCCACTTTTAATTTCCCATCCACTCTCTAAGAATGTGTATAATACTATTGAGTAGATATTAGGACTTCTTTCATAGATTTCTCACACCGCAAGGAGCAGGACTGGAAGAGTGACATTTTGACCTCTCGTTTACTGCCAAATGAGCTATTGGGTGCTCTGGATGCATTGGTTCTCCTTTTCCTGTCAGAGCAGACCATTCTTTTGCAGGTATTATCTCATCAGTCTTTCAGACAAGTGTGCACCCTAAGCTGGTCTGGTTCAGGAGTGATCATTTGCTTTCCACTTTTGTTCATCTTCACTAAATGAGTTTAGATGATACAAAAACTAAGAGTTTGAGGGCAAGGAGGATTGGTGCAATTGAGTCTACAAAAGTTTGATGATACTATACACAATAAGGAGAACTTCTAGAGAAGATTTAGGGCACAATTTGAAAGAAACAGAAATAAAAGTAGCAGATGAATAGAAAGTAGAAAGAACAGGAGCTTTGGGAACTGTCTTTTTCTACTCTAAGCCTTATTGCTTTTATTACTGACACTTGTTTTAATCTTAGGTGCACATAAAATTTGTAATTTTATTTTCTTACACCTAAGCTGATTTTTTCCTGGTTTAGAATAAAAAAAATAAGGGCTCCTGCCTTTAAAGCAAGAAAATAATTTCCTCAAAAGCTGAAGAGAAGGAAATATGCCTAAAACAGGATGATAGTATAGGATGAGCACCGGATTGATTTTTAAAAAATGCCACAAAATTAGTCTGTTCCTCAGAGAGTCTGACCAGGATACAAATTATGGTTGGCAAGACAAACAAGGAGCATCTGCTGAGCTGCTAAGCCAAAATCAGCCAAACTAAATTCAGACCAACAACATAAAATTGAAAAGGTTTCCATCACTCCCCAAATCTCAACCACCCATTTATATTTGCATATTTTTTGATTGTAACCTTTGTAGCTGTTGTGTTGATCTCATCTTTGTGATACTAACAGAGATTTGGCTTAAAAAAGCAGAAACTGGGAGGAAAGTTATCAAGACATGATGTCTTTTTCCCCATTTTCTGATTAACTTAACAACCTAGATTATTATGTAGAACATTCTTAGTTTTTCTCAGCAGTATTGATAAACAATTAGCCATGTGTGCCTCACAGGAAAATACATGGAAACACTGAAAAGTTGTTTAAAAGATCAGGAGAGATTATACTTTAGAATAATATTTAGACTTTTCACATACCCCAACCTAATCAGAAAATTGTTATGGGAATGTTTCAGGTTTCATAGTAAAGCCCTTTTTTGGGAGAAATGAATTATTACAGGCCTAAGAGCTATGTGGCTGCTGAAAGACTACCAACCTATGATGGTGCCTCCATTCAGATGAGTGCTATCAAAACCATGGTAAAACCTTAATATTGAGCTGTAAAACTCAAGGGAAAATATATTCACATGAAGTGATTATCTCTTATGTTTCTGGACATTCTAAAGATACATTACATTCTCCTAATAATACTTGCCTTCTTTTGGATATGATATTTTAGAAGAACAGCTTGCACTTATAATCAGTACAATTTATCACCTATCCCCAAAGTACCCTGCCGTTGAAATGCCTGACATATATATTAGGTGTTGTGGATTTAGCAAAAATTGAATTATAAATTGCCTTGCCAGCTTTTGCCTCTGGAAATAATGAAAAAGTGAGCTAAAGAAATGTTCTCCTGAAGGATTTATTTTTAGCGGCAATAGAGAAAGAAACAACAAACATGGATTGACCAGACTTTATCATTTTAAGAGCTGAATATCTTTGTCTCACAAAAAGATTTCATTCTTTTTCTTTTAAGAAAAAAAAGACTGCACTGAGATTGCTTGAATGTCCCTGAAAATAACCCGTTGAGAAAGGAAGAAAAAAATTAATAAAACCCAAACAAAACTTTGATTTGTATTCAGTAAGTCTATATGAGAATTTCAAGGTCTCGTGCCCAATGAAGTCAAGTTAAATGTCATCCAAAATACTTTCTTTTCTCTTCTCTTTTCTGTTAAGCGCTGTTTCTCGATGAATGAAATTATTTGCAATGGCCTTTTAGAGTTTAACATTATCCAACTCTCCAAAATAATAGAGCCTTTAATAAGTTATCTAAATTGGCAGAGTGATGTAGAATCCACTTCTAGCAATATTTCAGCATCAAATGTGCATAGTTAACTTAAATGATTACATAGGTATTCATAAATACAGTAAACTTTGGTACTTCAATTTTAAACCAACATACAAAATTTCTTTGTGAAGTCTATACTGACTCTTAACAAGTTCCTGCTCAGAAAAAAAAGCAACCTGTGTTTATCTACAGTTACATAATTTAAAGAATAAACAATCTCTATGAGCACATACACAAATATATAGCCTGCACTCTGTATTTCAGTCAGTCTGAGAATAGGTTTTCCACTTAACCTAAGTGGAAATTTTAGCTCAATTTGTGTCATTTTTGCTTTATTAACTGATGTTTGAGCATGAGTGCAAAATCTTTTTTCCTTCATCTTTGTAAGTTTAAATAATACCCAGCATTTTAAATGCAAGTGTTTCTGATACATGTGATACAAAACCGTGGAGCTGGGGGGGTGGGGAGGAGGGGAGGGCGTGTGTGTCTGTGTTTGTACAAAGAATTTAAATGTAAGAACTTAGTCAAATATTACCCCTTCTTATATTAAATGTCCTATTACTAAATGGGATGATCATAAAGTTTCAATGTCTCTTTGGTAGTATTGGGCAAAAACTGTATGAATTGTCTTTTTATATTTGATGTATTCTACAATATGACTTCTAAATTAGTCACATGAAATTCACTCAGCAGTCTGACTGCACAGGTTAATAAAATTTAACTGTCTATGCCATGCTGAGAGGAGTGCAGGCAAATGGAATCAGATGAATTTGTGCCTAAATCTGGTTGAGAATATAAATGATATTAAACATTCACTCAGTTCATCTTACCAAGTGACTGCTATTCCTTAGGAAATTATGTAAAGAAACTACCAAAAGAAAAAGAAGCAGAGTTGTAACTTCTGAGTAGATCCCAAACAAACACGATGACTAAGATTCTTAACTATCAAGTAAGAAGGCAAGAATGTCCAACATTTTGAAGGTCCAAGAGAACAAGTTCAGTAAAATAAAAATAAACACATTAGAAAAAGGTGTAAATTAAGAAAACCAGTTGAAAGAAAGAACACAAAATAAGAGAAAGGATGAGTTTTTCTAGTAGCTATATTTACATTTTGTTACATCCTTGTTAGAGGGCAAGCTTTTAATGCCTTGCCATTTTTTTCTGTTATATGGCTACGTACTTGGTTTCACTGGTCACTGTAGGTTACTGAGCTTGAGGAAAGAATTAAAAAAGATATGTAAGAGGTCATAATTTACTTTCATTTTATAAAATACATATATAAAGGTCTACAAGTCAGGAAACATGCTGAAGAAATGTGTTGTCATCATATAGGCAACAAAATATCCTGCAGATTAATCCTATGGTGGCCCCGCATGACACCTGTAGTATATGTGGGCATTAGGTCAAAATATTAGCTGGAGCTAATGATGGGCCCATTATGACCCTCCTTAGTGCTCATTACTTAGGGGACCTTTTGAAGGTGCTCTGTATCATTCTCTGGCTGACAGGCCAGGCAGTGAAGGTTAGCAACTCCCTCTGAAGTCCTGTTTCTCTCTTGCGGCTAACAACCTACTTGGGGTCATGGAAGGCACACATGGATTCTTCACCTAAATGACAGAAATCGTATAGGAAATAATTAACATCTGCATGTGGTACAAAGATTTCGAAGGAAAATAAATTTACTGTTTTTCAAGGTTAATTTTTTTTCTGAATTGAGCATAATCACCACAACAATGAATCAACATTGTTAGCTTTGCACTCAGATGAGGGGCGACATGAGTGTGCATGATGTGTTCAGAAGCCCAGTGAAGGAATTCTACACAGATGTTCACGGTGAAGGCAAGGGGTTAAAATAATATTCCTGTAATCATAGATTATAATATTGATGAACAATGGGGTTCTTCACCAATAGCCCTGACACTTCAGAGCACCTTTACACTAGAATGGTCTTCCACCTCCTTTTAAGCCTCCAATGAAACATCCAAAAGTTTGGTTTTATTCTGCTTTTCAGCTTCAATAATCTACATTTTATCCACAATCAAGTTGGTTTACTACAAGCATGGAATAGTCCTGTTCAGTTTAGAGAATACATAACCTGGAGGAAGAATTGTGCATTTCCAAGTGACTTTCTATTTCTTGCATACCTTATTACATGAAAAAAAATATATAACATCTCAAAATCTTCTTTCTTATCTTTCTGCCCCTGCAATGTCTAAAAACCCCCAACATATTCAGGGCTATGGACCTGCTAGTTCAGTCTTTTCTTACTCCTTAGTTTTGAATCTGACCTTGCCTTTCTGCAGCTTACATACCAATTCCTCTCAGATGTAAAAACTAATTTTAAAGCTGCCATACTTTTCTATGGACCTTGTTTTCACACTGCAGTTTTCACCCAAATTTCTGAGTGATTATTTGGTGAATTTGCGTACGTATTTATTCCATTAACTGCCTTCACTTCTCTGCAAAATACAGAGATAGAATTATATTTACTTGTAATAGATTCTCTCCCTTGATAAGTAAAAGACACTTTGGTGAAATTTATGCTTCCATATTTTCCTCCAGGAAAAAAAATTCTATTAGCATGTGCATCTTTTTTCCTGGCTAACACCTACAAGCAGACAGCAAAAGACATAAGCATGGTGAGTAAGACACATTGTAGCTGCGAACAAGAAAGCATGAATAATAGTGTTGTGGAAATATTGTACCTCAAAACCTGAACAATTTCCAGCAAAAAAAAAAAAAATGCATCACAAACTATGGAGCTGAGGATAACCATATGGAACCATTGCATACTCAACTAGTTCTCAAAATGCAGATTTAGCGATTTCTCAAATATGTGCATTGAAGTCTCCAAAACAGTGATCTTTTTATGTGTGTTTGAACACAATGTGAGTTCTGAAGATACAAAAGGAGTACAGGAAGGAAGGAAGGAAGGAAGGAAGGAAGGAAGGAAGGAAGGAAGGAAGGAAGGAAGGAAGGAAGGAAGGAAGGAAGGAAGGAAGGAAGGAAGGAAGAAAGGAAGGAAGGAAGGAAGGAAGGAAGGAAGGAAGGAAGGAAGGAAGGAAGGAAGGAAGGAAGGAAGGAAGGAAGTTAAAAAAAATTTAAGACATTGGAGTCTAGGTAGATTTATTGTTCAAGGAAAACTAAAAAGCAAAAGCAAAAATAAAAATGGAAAGAAATATCCTCCAGTATATCAACAGTAAAATTAAAGTCATTAATTCATAAAACAATCCACCATTAAAAGACTTGAGTTTTGTTCTGCAGAAATAAAGTATTCCTTGAATATAGATCAGTAGCAAAGAAAAGCATAAGGGAGTAAATATTTTCTGAAAAGCAAGAGGAAATTCCTCAAAAATAACAGTGATTCAATTTGATAATTCTGAGTGTCATTTACAGCACTGAAGCTGAGGTCTTGGAACAACTCTCTCATCCTCAGTATCTGACCAGATTGTAGGGGTTGGTAGGCAGCCAAGGGAAACCATTTCTGATGGGACAATGAGACCCAAATTTGTCTATATTACAAGCCTGAGATGACAAAAATATTGATGGACAGTTAAGAATCAAACCCGAGTCACTTCAGTCACTAGGTTAAACAAATGAAATTAAAAATGTCAATATAAAGTAGTAAACTGAAGCACCAGAACACCAAAATTCTAATTGCCAAAGCCTCAGCAATATCTTACAAAAGCTAGAGAATTTTGTCCATGTACATTGTTACCACAACAGAATCCACTACAAAGCTACAACAAAACAACTTTTATGTTCATTTTTTTCACTCGGTTACCCTTTCCTTACCCCAGAACCCTCCCCAGTTACATTATTTTAAATACAGTAGAGTATGGTGGTGGGGAAACATTTCAGGCAGCTCTTCTAGCATTCAAATTAATTTGAAAACTAATTTATTCCCCACTCCAGTCAAGCAGTCTCCAATAAAGGAAATAATCTGTTTCTAACCTGAGATGACATTTGGCAAGTTTCAGAGCAAATATTCATGACAAAGTCATAAGCCTTTGTTAACAGAGTTTTCCCCTGCAAATGCTGACAGGTCCTTAAGCACAGTGGTGTGAACAGCACCTCTGTAATAAGCAGTAATTTAAAGGCTGTGCACTAGTTAACTATTAGTGCTAGTAAACAAGTGACCCTGATGGGATTTCAAATTAGAGCTTCAAGCAACTCATTTGATATTTAACCCTCTTGCTTTCTCACCTCATGGCAATGGAAACATTATATATCAGAACAATATTATTTACCTCCCTCAGTCGATAGAAATAGAAATCCAATAAAAGCAAATGAAATATTTGTGACAATAAGAAACACCATATTTAAATAAATGCAGCCATTTAACATTTTTCTAGTAGTAATTACATCTACAGCTTTACACTGGCTGGTGTTGGCTGTGACACCAAGGAATGAGAAAATATAGTGTGCTATCCTATTCTGCCAAGCAACAACAATGCATCAAGACCAACTTTAAAATAATCCTCTCTCCTTTTAAAGGTGGATCTTCGTCACAAAACACGCCAGAGTCATGCCACATCCCTGCTCTGTGCCCTTTGGATAGACAGCAGACACACTGCTGCCCAAAAAATTGCTGCTTCTTCCTAACCTGTAACTAAGAAGCCCCAGCTGACTCTCCAGGGAATGCCAGTGACATGCTTAAACTGTGGAAGAGCATTTGATTTATAGTTTTTAAATCAAGAACTCTTATAGTACCTAAGCAAGATGGAACATTTGAACATGAATTTATATTACCCCAGAACATAAATGAGATGGTGTGTCATATCCTCAGTCACACATGCTGTGGTGTTGTACCACATGAGCTGTAAACAGCCCTGAAAAATTCAAGGAGAGAATTTCATCACTGTCACTAACATTGACCTCCTGCAGGTATATAAAGAAACCACAGCCCCTCCTCCTGCTCCTGTTTCTTGCAGTCAAATGCAGTAAGTTTTCACAGAGAGGTAACTCCGGTTTGCTTTTGACTGAGAAGCTAGGAAGTGACAGGATATTTATTCATTTGATCTTAGTCCTGTCCAGGTCTCTTAGACCCTTAAACCTCTGATAAATGGTAAGACAGAAGAATGTTCACAGCAACCTGGCCTTTACCCTTCTAGCTTCTCCTTCAATATTATGTTCATCACTGTTTCCTTTGAATTCCAAGCCTATACAAAAGCTTTTCTTTTTCTTATATTTCAACACAACATACTGAAAACAGTTTTTCTGCACATGGTACAAATGCAGTTCACATGATTCTAAATGTAAAAATGTGTTATCAAAGAGAAAAATCCTACAAAATTTAGGACACAAAATACATATAATCAAGTGAAGAACAACTACAAGAAGAAATACTAAAGAGACAATGAAAGTCTTTAAGGCAAAATATTTCTACTCCATACTGCTAATATTAATCAGATGTTTAAGCCCCATTATTTTAAAGAAAACTTTTACAATGTGTTTTGGTCTCTATAGATAGTTTCACAATGGCATTTCTAAAAATTTAATTATTTTTCCAACAAGATACTATGAAAATATGCATAGTTATCAGTCATGAGACTCATTTTCAGTTATAAGCAGATTTATTATGACTACAGAAGTAAAAATCAATGAAGCAATTAATCTGTAAAGAAGCAGTAATCTTCTTCCTACTAATTATAAAAAAAAAGAAAGAGGAAAGGATCAGAATTCCTTTGCCTGGTCAACTTGTGTTTGCATTTTCCAAGTGGGCATTAGTATGTCTTTATAATCAAAACCAAAGGAGTACTGCTATGAGTCTCCTGTATTTCATACCACAGACATAACAAGTCTATGACAGGTCCTTCAATTGTTAGCCAGCAGTCATTTGTACACTAGAATCTTGTCACAGTTAACTATGATATGGTTATTTTGCATTTGATTTGACCTCACTACACTGTTAATAGCCCTTTATTCTCCTTTTCATAGGTGTATTATTACAGAGAAGTAGTGATATCCAGAGGTAAAGGGAGTGTGCCCTTCTTCAAGGTGATATTCTTGCAAATGTTGCTATAAATTTGGTATTTTCAGTATGTTTTATTTAACTCTTTGCAATTAAGTGTACCTCAAACATAATGCATGGTATATGTAACTACTCCTGGGTCTGTAAAAAAAAATAAAATGTTGCAATGTGGAAGGACTCACCCTCCTACATTTCCTTGCAACACCAATTACTTCTGCAAGAATATAAAAACACCTCCCCCAGTTCTTTCTCAACCTCCCTTTCCCAAAAGAAAAGATTTAGAAAACTTCTTACCTTATCTATTTCCTCAAAATCATTTTCCATGTTACCATGTAACAATGAAATGACAGAAAAATACTGGCACATCAAACAAAAAATTAAATGTTTCCATGTCAGTTCACCAAAAGGCAAAATAACATTTCTCAGACATTGACTCAGGCACTTTCTCATAAAGTCAGGTTCTTTTTTTTTCCTATTTTCTTCCAGAGATTTACAGATTTTCCCATAACATGACAAAGTGTCAATCATTCCAAAACTGATAAGTTCTAGCTGGAATATCAAATCATTACAGCACCAAGTCAGCATCATTGCAATTAGATACCACTGACTTCAAGCCTGCAGCACATGCAAGTCTGCATTTGCTTCATAAAGTTTAGGGATGCACTTCTACAAACAAAGGAGATACATGCTGAGTCTTACAGTGCGAACTGAATTGTCATAGACATACATAGCAAGAAGTCTCTACCTATTTGTAGAAAAGCTACTTCCAGCACAAGCAAGCTGGACCAGCTGTACATTTATACTGGTCAACATGGTTTGATTTGAGCTACAGACAGCATAGCTCAATAAGCAGCACAAATAAGCCCTCTGACATGGGCTGTAGCATCCCTCATTTGATGAGATGCAGCGATCAGTCATTTGGGAGCTGCAGTGGTCCCACAGCAAAACACAGGTATCTGTGCATACCCACCTCTGCAATGGGTTTATCAGATGAGGTGAAAAAAACACACATACTCCAATTCCTGTAATTTTAATCAGTATCTGTGATTGTTTCTTTAACATGCATTTTAAATTTGAGAGGTCGGAATAGTTTGCCTTTTCCTGGTCCTGTCAGACCTAGTTCTGTTCATCCTCCTGCTGGTTCCAGATATCTGCTGTGTGGACCTATGCCCTCTGTTCTGGCACAGCATTTCTGTCTTGTGTTTCCAGAAACTCCTAGTCTCATTACCAAATGAATACAGTTAGCAAAATTAGTCATGTAACCCAGCTGAACTCTAGTTCCACATTCCACTGAATTCTAAATTCCACTTTCATTTTAAAAGTGCATTTGAGTCAGTTTACAGTTGTAGTCAGGTGTATTAGATCAGGACACAGCGAAAGACTTGGCACTGTAGCATATTTCTTTTACTGTGTTGTCTGACTAGCCTGAAAGTAAAGTATTTGCCATTTAAAATATTTTAGAATAATAAGCCAAAATGAACTTTCATAACCTATAAAAACTGGCTTTACTTCTCATTCTTCAGTTTCTTCAGTCTTTGTTTCAGTTTGGAGATTTTTGCATTAAACTAAAGTCCTAATCCCATGAGGGACTGAGCCGGCCCGAATGTCATTAGTACAACATGCCATTAAAAATATTCAGGCTCCCATTCTGTCATTGGATATAGTCTTTTTGGACAAAACAAACAAACAAACAAATAAACAAAAAAAACACCAAAAAAACCAACCAAACAGCACCAAACCATCTCTGGTTGTTTTACATCATTGTTGGACATCTTTCATTCTTCTCGTTAAAATAAGACTTTTTTTTTTCCCTGCAATGTTTATTCTAAAACCTCCATTTCCCTCTCTACATTCCCCTAGACTTTTCCCAAGTTTTCTGAGACTGTATTGTAAAATGCAAGGGACTGTATTGTTCATCAAAGCACACTTTGCAGAATGCAATACTCATTTACAGGATAAAGCTAGTCACTAGTCTCGTTTATAAAGCTAAAAAATAAGCATCTGCCCATTCGAAAGTATCAGAAGAAACCTGAGCTATCATGACATGTGACACATCATGCTCCTTGCTTATTTGGTTTGTGGGCTATTTACCCTTCTGTCAGACAAGTTTGTCTTCAACATGTGCTTTCTATATAGCCTACTGGTGTAAAAAATAATTATAATGTTTATTAAATTAAAATAATGAGGTTTATATGAACTTTCAATAATGCAGACAGGCAGACTATAACTGTAAACCACATGCTATATACTTTGGACTTTTACGGCTTTTAATTTATCAAAGGAAATAATTAGCACACTTTGTGGCAGCCAGTGATGGAATTTATTCATTTGGAAGCCATGGGTTTCCTGTCATTAAAACTACATCATGTCCTTCCTTTTCTATTAAACTTCAACTGAGGGCAGTAAGAAGTCACTAAAAGGAAATGAAGAGTTTTTTTGGCAGCATTCACATGCAATGATTTAATACTGCTAAAAGATAGCAAGCCATAATCTATGCCAATAAGGGATAAGGGTTCCAATTACCACATTATTTCCTTTATTTGCTGCTTTGTTTGTGGCTCAATTAACTGTGATTTGCAAACTCGCTTCAATAAATTTATTTTCTCTTTGTTGACTTACTGCATTTTTCATTCCTAATTGCAAGTACTTTTTTGTGGCAAATAAAATGATTTAGATCTTTGAAAAATACATGTAGATTTATATGTAATGGGATATTACTTTTTTCCTTTCATGGTGATCAATCACATCTCATTAACTAAAAATTCATTTTGCTATTAGAAATGCTTTTATTTTGCTTGAATATTTTTGCAAATATAAGTGGCAAAATATCTGGGGTTTCTTCAAGCCAAAAAGAAACAAAAGTACCCATAAATGTTTCCCTTCTCACCTACACACACAACATAAACCCTCTGCCTTATGCACACAGCTATTAATGGCTCCTGAAGACCTAAACTTGCACCACAGAAGTAGCTCAGTTCAGAGTGAAGCTGACTGAAGGACACACATACTTTTTCTTCAAAGGAGGTCTAAAATCGAATTAGCATAGAGACAGACTTATCCCCTCTTTTACAGGAGTGGGTGGTCCTTCCAGGTCATGACCACAGTACAGCAGCACCAGCAGCATAATGCAGCTACAGGGATTTTATTAAGTGATGCCAGGAAATGTTAAGGAATAGGTGATACAGAGTACTGTAAGGTATCTGGGGTTTAAAACAGAAAGATACTAGTTAAAAATTATTCAAAATAGATCAAACAGTCAGAGCTAGCCCGCATCAAATTACGATAAAAAAAATCTTCAACTGCTTCACAGATTTATAATGGCTAGTGCTTTATGTTTGCTGTGCTAAATCCAGAAAAATTTCAGCAAAATTACAGTTTGGATCTTCCAGATGCATATTTGATTTCTATATCTAGGATCTACCAGACAACTTAACTGAGGCAGACATTAGATATCCAGAATATTTATTATCAGAACCAATAAAATTGGGGGAGAGGAAGTCTTTAAAGCAATGTGCAGACAATTGTAAAAAGGGTCTTTACTGCAGGTCAATGGGAAACTGTTTAAATTCAAAAATATTTCCTCATATCCCCTAAAGTTGGGCACTGATATTGCTGCTGAGTTTTCAAATTAAGATGTAAGATCAGAGCTAGCTAAGATTGTCATATTGTCTCCTCTAATTTGGAAAAGTAGAAGTAGGCTAGAGAGAAACCCATAAAAGAGACTTTATGACTCTCTTGAAGGCTGACATAGAAGCCAATGCTCCAATCCTTTCTCCCAGCCTCTTGCAATTACATTTCCGCAGGAAGAAAGAAAAGGAATTAGAAACAGGATAATGTAGCTTTAAATCATTTCTCCTAGTCTTTGCCTTCTAGTGAGCTTTTTTAACATGCTTCTCATATTGTTTAGTGTGACATAACAAAAAGCACAACTTGTTTGACCCTTCGTCAATAAAAAATCATTTTGTTCTGACATCCTATAAAAATCTGACACTGCATGAGCCTGCTAAGCTGCAGTGTCTCCTCTAATTGACAGGGAGCAAGCACTGTAAACACATACAGTAAAGATCCCATACAGACACATTTAAGGCAATTGTGACAAAAGAATAGATAGCATTAATACACCATGGGAACAGGCAAGCATGTGCTTCTGTGGAAAACAGGGATGTTTACAAAACTGAAAGTTATTTCATCATCAGACTTCAAAGCTCCTGAGTCACCAGGGCTATCTTGACTGGGTTATGTCCCTTGTGTATGCGAGCAGGTATGACATTGTCCCAAACTTCATTGTCACTGTGATCCAAACCTGAGAGTGCATCAGCATGGGCAGATCAGTATCCTTAGGAAGGGCAGTGTGTTAATATATTTGACCTGACACCACTAAAAAGGCTGAAAAGTTTAGCAGATTACTTATTCCTCCCCAGCGCTACCTTGGAAACAGTGAAATCCAGGTATAAACTCACTAAAGGTCACACTAGTTGTTAGCAGTTACTGCAGCATTATATGTGTGAAGAGCAATTGTATTCTGGAGCAAGAAGCATGTAGAAAACTTTGTTTATGCTTATTGAAAAGACAACTTCTGAATAAAGATACTGTATAATATTTTAGCAGTAGTACTTGTATTCTATTTGTGATACTCTTACTGCAGCATTATAAAATCCTAATATCTGTGGCAAGAAATTAAAATTTTCCTGAATTTTATACCTGCATAAATTCTAACCAAAATCCTCTTTAGTTCCAGAATTATGATTCTTCAGCAATCTTATTTGAACACATTTCTACTTTTACAACAGTTTTTCAAAGAATTTTTACTCTAGGACCACATGCTTTACCATCACTTAAATTTTGCAAGATTTCTTAATTGTGATGTTCTATTGTTATGTCTATTGTTAAGACCAATAAAATGGCAAAACTAGGAAAAATACCTTAATTAATTTTGGATGTCCAGTGTGAGATACCTAGAACCATTTTCAGACTGCATAACATTAAAGCTGTTTAGGAAAATTAAACAGTGGAAAATTTCAACTTTAAAAGTGAACGAAATCTGAAATATTTTGGTTCACAATTAAAATACCGCAGTAATGAAATACTACTGTAATACCTCAGGCAGCTGTAGTCCATAATCTTACTATTCCCATCTTCCTCTGCAGCACAGGCTTTCTGAGCAAAACAACAGAAGTAAGAAGAGGTTGCTTTATTATGCAGTCCCTGATTGAAGTGTAGAACACATGGCCTTGTTGGATACTTCACCCCATGCAAGTAGAAAGAAAAGAGAGAAAGAATTCAAAGAGGGACAAGGAGAAAACTGAAAAATAATAATATGTTCCTTAAAGATATTGTGGATGGCTATCTAAACCAAAATATTTTGGTTCTCAGGTATTTGGTTTTAGGGAATATATAAATAGCTGCTACACATAAGACCAGCCTAGATGACATTTTCCCCTTTTCCTAAAGTAAGAAAAGCAACAGTCTCTGAAGCTTGTACCTTCAAAGACAAACTCCCATCAGCTCAGAAATGTGTGGACATTCACCACTTCAGCAAAGATGACCTCAGAGACTCAAGTCAGGTGTCTTGAACACCAGAGCATATGGTGAAAGCTGGGATAGGCAGAGTAAGGAGCCACTTTCTCACCACAAAGAACAGACCTTCAGAGCTTTCTACAGTCATTGTACTGCTTCCCATGCTGCCTATCTTCAATTAATACCTCCATCCCCAAATTTCTATATCTCTTGAGGACTGAAAGGAGCATTTTTTGCTCCCATTTCAACTCGAGGTTCAAGACAAATTTCAGGCTTCTTAACACACAGATGAATGAGAGGACACAGGAATGGGATGATCTCTTCAGTTGAAGCACTGCTAATGTTTCAAGCTTTTTTTTCCTTACAATGAAGACTGAGGGTTTAAACATGGCACAAGCCATTACAGTAGATGAAGGCAAGTGTCTGTATTTCCTCAAAGAAGCTGTTCCCAACTCTTCCAGGGCTCTCTTCACTTCCCAAATTAGACCTAGTCTGTGGTAAACTTGCACCAACAACATATGTGTTAAACCCCAATCCTCAGCTCTGTTCCTGTTTGATCCTACTACTTGCTATTGTGAACATAGCCTGAGAGAACCAAATGTCTCCACAAAATTTGATAGAAGAGTGACTATACCCTGAGTAATTTGTAAGAGATGAGTGAATTGAGAAAAATCATGTTTAACAAAGAAATCAAAATTGTTAGCCAGGTCTGTCTGTACAACTGATGGAAAATCTTAGAGATTTAAATAAAAATCAGAGATTATGAAAATTCAGATAAATACACTGAATGTCTTCTTTTGTCCCTTCTTTTAGTAGACTCTGCAAAATTTTCAAGGGCAGGAGAGTATAAGAGAAATGACAGAATTTAACTGCAAAAAACCATGTACTTTACATAATCCAAAGAGATCTGTAATAAAGCATGAATATGCATTACAATGCTGGAGATAAAGTTCTTGTTTTTCTATTTAATCTTTGCCAAAATCCCTTTAATAGTGTTATTTTTGAAAAAGAAAAAATATAATGTATCTTAATCCCACTGAGTATCTTTAGGCCAAAATACTGTGCTTGAGTTGTATACTATTATCCATTTTTTTTCCAGTAACTGACAAGTGTCAAATGCTTTATCAGTCTGAAACTGACAATGGTTTTGTCAAAGGGTCTCCCAGACTGCTTGCTCTGCATAGCTGCATAAAAGGTTTAAGTGATCAGGACTAGGTGGAAATGTTAACCTCCTACATGGCAGATCTATTACACAACTGATCAGAAGAATTGGCATACATCACACATATGAATATTTTAGCAAAATCCGCACCAAAACAAACTTCTAAATGCATGATGCATTCCATAGCTCTACCATTTTCAAGTGATAGGAGGCTTTTTGTCCTGCTGCAGTAATACTTCACAGGATAGGAGTACAATATTAGATAATGTTCACATAGAAGGAAAGACAGACTACATGGAGGAGAGGAATATGATACTGCTACTTATTCATGTAGATCTTTAGCAGTTCTCGGTATTGTAACCAGGTAATTTATATTAGGGATGAATAAACCCTTAGGAATAAAATTAGACCTAGAGTAACTTCCCTTAAAAATAATTTAAACTCATGGGGTTACCAAAGGCAATTTTTTTTCCCTTTTCCAGTTGCTATTTACCTTTGTACTTTCCAGCTCTGTGAAATGTCAAAACATTAGAAAACTGACTTTTGAACTATCTCCAAACTGCTCAAATCCACTTTCTAATCTAACTGAACTTCATCTAATGAAAACTTTTCTCAATGGTAAGTAATGGAGTTTAGAAAACATCCTGTGTATAGATGATGAATGTAAACAGTATTTTAGTCTACAGATAAATTAACCTTGCTTTGCTGGCTATTATCTTTTTGTGTTTATAGCAGAATTAAATACAGGTGTTTTTATAAAAAGTGCCGTAAAAGTAATTTTTTACAACAATATGGAAAAATTTGCATGGAATACTGGATAATTTTTTAGTGAAAAATCTTGGATCTCCCATTTATTACAAATTTTAAATCTATTTAACTGAGCTGCTTGGTGAGCCACAAATACTGTCGAGACATGCCATTCTCACACTCTTTCCAGGGTCTGGTTTGGCCACAGTTGGAGGCAGAATGTGGCTTTACATGGTTCTTGTTTTGATCTAGTGTGCCTGAGTTTTACCGTACTGTTTGGCAATTCTAATGCAGTGAGGTCTTTCTCAGTTTTAATGTAGATGGATATTTCCTAGTGTTGAAAAAATAGAAACAATAGGATTTAATTTTCCTTTTTTCTTTATTTTTTTAACAGATGTGCTCATTCAATAGAAATCCAACAGGAATGTGCATGGGAAAGGTAGTCATTCCTGTAAATCATGTCCCATCAGTCTAGACATGTCAATATATTTTATGCTGTCAAAATAACGACAGAGAAAGTAGAAATGTAGATCTGAAAAGTCAGGACAATGACAGTAAGAAAATGAAACCAATTAAAAGAGAAAGAAAAAAAAAAGACAATAAATTAAAACGAAGCTTGAATTACACCAAATACTACAATGATACCATGACAGTTAGACATGAAAGCATCTCTACTGAACAGCAGAAGAAACAATGGAAATAGCTAAAAAAACTAAAATAGAGTTCACAGTACTGATACCAGAATTAACATAAAGTAGGAACAAGAAAACTTGCACGAAAACACAATTCAAATGCATTTGGATTAGCAAACAAAAATCAGAAAATTTTAAATGCTAATGAAATTCAACCTACCCAAACTTCATTTGGTAGAGAGGGAAGATAACACTCCTATTTTTCAAGCTGTATTGTATATTTCTACACAAAAAACATAATGCCATATGTGTGGAAAATGATATTACAAAGTGACTGGCTAGCACCTCTTCAGGCAGATGTAAATATTCGAGCAGGGTGTTACACTGTGAGCTGGGGAGCTATCTCAAATTCTTCTGATAAAGAACGACATCAGAACTGAGCAACTGCTTATCAGCCAGGTTGTTCTCAGATGCAAATTACCAAATCAGTACCATTGCAATAATGAATATTTAAAAGTACTTCACTTGCTCCACAAGTACGTGCTGATGTAGCTTTACATTTGAAGTAAAATCACGTTAGATGGAATGCTACAGAATGGTGAAGCAGCATATATGAGATTAGGCATTAGCTTAAAGACTTCATTAAAATCATAGTGCCATGAGTACCATGCAAATTCTATTCATATGAGCAGTATATTTGAATTTTTTATCTTGGCTAATCCTTACAGAAAATCTCTTCAGTTATTATTGGAAGATGGTGGAAGTAAAACCAATTTCAAGTTATAACAGGGACTAAGCTATTTCAGAGAAACCTAAATCCTTGTGACATTTAAAATTGTTCTCAGAGTCTGAATAACACTTCCCATGGAGGAAAAACTCTTGGGAAACTTTTTTTCCTCTGTCATTGCATGATTCCATTCAGTTCATGGTCATGTATGAATGCAAGCACAAACCTGTAGGCTCTGGATTCCATGTTCACCTACAAGGCATGGAGGCACTCAGCACAGTAGAATAAAAATGGGCAGATAAGTCCTTTTTAGCCATACAGATTAAAATAAACACTCCCAGTAGAATCTGAAATTCAGGTCTTTATTGAACTTAAGAACCTTAAGTGTGCAGTCTTCATGCGGAGTCAAATTCAGCTCCTGACATATATATTTAATCTTTGTTCAGATCTAGTTATTTTTGTTGGCAGAAGAATTGGTGCTAAATCATAACACATTCCAGTTTTCTCATTCTATTGCACTTTATTGTATGGATTATCTAAAAGGATGTCCGTATACAGTTCAATGAAAGTTAATGGGTCAAGCTACAATGTCCCTGAAACTTTACTATTCAGAACTCAAAACTGTTTCAAACTAACTTTAGAGAATGCCTGAGGTACTGAGACACTAGTTTATTTGTTTAGGCAATAATTGTCCTCTGCCTCCAGAGAAGGCCTAAAATTGCTTCTATGTTTAGAATCAAGATTGGTCTGTTAAGGCTGCTTGTCACAAAGTTTCACCTCTTTTTAGAACTGTTTATTCCCACTACCCTATTTTCCAATTTAGTCCATTATGGAATTTGATTGATGTATCTGCCTGACACAATATAGCAAGAACACTAGAATCCTTTATCAGATACCTTAGGCAGTACAATTACTATTTAAGGGTTACAGTGACATTGTTTGTTAAAGGTTTATTGCCTGCCTTTCAGAACAAACATTTTTATTTGTAGCAATTGGGGTTTTTACTGTCTCGATTTGGAGGGGAAAGACTGTGTGAAAATACATCAATATAAAAAATACTTAGAGACTCACACTCTCATCCCTTGGCAGATGCATGACATTCTGCTGAAACTTTCTGCTGTTAGTGACATTCTTGTATAGAGGTAAAACAGGAAAATAGCTTCTGGTCTTGTTTGATTGACTAAAATAAGGAACGATCAGCCTCTTCAGTGATGGAAAATTGGGTGTTATTGCTTAATAGCCAGTACTACAACAGATGCTGTCTGTACAAGAGGTGAGTCAGAGCAGCTAGAGCCACAGAAAAACAGACTGGGAAGGGGACTTGAGAAGTCATCTGGTCTATCTCTTGCCCTAGGATATGATCACCTCTAGTTGCGTTATTCTTGAAAATGTTTGTTTGCCTTGTACCTAAAGACTCTCCAGAGCTGGGAAGTCCCAAACTTCCCTATATAATCTCTTTTTGCGATTATCTACCCTAAACTCACTACCTAATAGCTGTGAACAAATCTTTTTGTCTGAATTTTAGGTCTGCTAGCTCTTGCTACAGCCAGCGCAGACAGACAATTACTCTCTTTTTGCAGTTCTTCATTCAGAAGCAGTGACAATGTAACTCCTCCGGGGAAATGTGGTTCCACTCTTGCTCCTTTGTGCCTGCAACTTCCTGCACGGGGCTAATGCACAGTTTAGGAAATACAGATTAGGGATGGCCATGGTGGAATAGAAGAGGAGCAGGAGAGGAGATAAAATCTTCTTTATGACTGAACAGTCCTTTAGCTCTCTTCATCCTGCTCATTCTATCCCTTTGAAGTTAAAAGTTACAATGACTTCAATGACTTATTCCTGGAGATAACTTCATACCTAAACTTCTGGCTAAAGAGCTGCAGGAACATTTAACTCTCATTTAGATTAAAATAATAGCTTTTGCAAATATTAAACTAAACAGCCAAAACAATAAATAAATTCAAAGGTGTATGCATGCATAGCATGAAGCTGGTTTAGCCAGCATTTTGTTTTTTCTACAGTCTTTAAATATCTCCAAGTCTCTATTACTTTTCAGTATTTTAATAATTTCTGGGAATACCAGCATTTTTATTATCCATTAAATGATGTGTTAACAATCATATTCCATCAGTACATTTATAATAAAACAGTTATAACTTGACAGCCTTCATAGCAGGCTTCACAGCATTTACCAGCAGCCACCAGAATTGACAACTAGGAAATACATAACTCTGCATTTCAATGCAAATTAGGAATTAAAAATTGTTTTTCAAGGCAATCAAAATCTATACCAAATCTTATACCACTGTCCAGCACTGTCATATTGTTTTGCACTGTTTTTTGATGAATGTAACAAAACATAACAATTTTCTCATTGTTTGGCTTTCCATTTTAAATTAACATAGCTTCATTCCTACTACCAGGGTTTTTTTCAAGTCTTATGTGAATTTCCTGTATTAACATATCTTGGCTTCAAATTTCTCTTACTCTTCCCTTCCTCTCTTTCTTAGAAACTGGTTTTTGGTCCCTATTTCCTCTCCCTGTCCTCAGTCTCTATTTCCATAGTAAGGTTGGCCCTTTGGCCTTAAACTAAACTCCTGTCTTCTGCATTTTCATCCTTTATCCTATCCATCAGAAGTGTTCCAGTTGTGCATGGTGGACACACGGTTCCTGAAATTTGCATCCTACCATTTCATAATAGTCTTCTTTGCTGAAATAACTGAAGAGATGTTAAAAGATCAAATTGTTTAGACTCAAATATTTAAATTTCTGTCCATATTTCCTGAGATTTTCAATTTGGTGGGACTTACACCAATATTTCATATGCAGCTTCTTCATTTGCTTGCATTTCCATACTTCATACCTTTTGTAGCAAAGGAATCCAACAGAGATCAGCTTCATTTAGTCTCATCTGGTCTGGCCAGCACAGATGGGTATAGAACTCTGCTCAGAAAAAGACATTTAACTGGGCCCTTGTCAAAACCCCTCCAAATTTCCTCCCTCCCCCTACTATAATGAAACACTTGGTGAACATAAAGAAAAGCATGAGCCTTCTCCAGCTGCACAATTTGCAGAAATAAAAGTAATGGTGGTTTCTGCCAGCTAATGTAAATCAATGTGGTTTGCTCAGAGGCCTTAGAGCGTCACTAAAGTGATATCAAAAGCAGCTAAAGAGTTGCAAGATAGTTTTCAGATAAAATCCACTGGATATAAAAATCTGTCTTTTCTGTTCTTGCCTTAATCTTTTACCTTCCATCTGACCGTTCTACCACAGTCAATGTGGAAACCTCTCTGCTGGAAACATGGAGATCAAAGGATGTGCTACTCCCAAAAGATGTTTGTTAAGAGAATATCTAGATCATTTGTTCTACAATTCTAGCTCTAGATGGCTGAATCTTCTAAGTGTCTCTGAGAACCCTAAGTTTCTATTTCCATTAATGGAAACAATTGACATGTACCTGAGCTCCCATAGGTAGCTTAGTATCTCTCTTCATAGCTAAAACAAAAGGCGTGTTTTGAGCAAGAGGTCCTTGATGGCTGTTTATTAACACTGGGGCTTGTAGAAAATGTCACTGTTGCTGAGTGAGGTTAGTCAGAATTTCCTTTTCTTTCAGGATTCAACCCCTATAAGCAAAACAACTAGAAACACCATGGGAACAGCAGGGAAACTATGCAAAAGATGCATGTATCTTTTAACTGCACTAAATTTTATGAAAATTCATTTATCTTGGTGGATTTATTTCTGGAACACTATGTCAAGTATTTCAAGTCAAGTTTTTACCAGGAAAGTCCTTCAGATGAAATGTATCCTCTTCATAAGAATTCTCGGTTTACTTAATTTTGGGTTCTATCTAAAAAACACTATTTTGTTAGGGATGTGTAAAAGCAGCCATGAATTGATTCATGAATCAAAGGTAAAATGGAAATTCTGCCTAATTAACAATCATAGAATCCAAGACTACTCTGGGTTAGAAAGGACATGTTAGGATCATCAAAGTCCAGCACCTGGCCCTGCTCAGGACAGACACAGAATCACACCATGTGCCTGAGAGCGCTGGCTCCAAATGCTTCTTGGTGCTGTTACCATTTCTCAGGGAATAGAACATTTCTGAGCAAATACCAAAATTATAGCAGATCCAATGTACTACAATTCCATTTTAGGTAAAACTGTCCCTTTATGTATAGTTCCTTATTCTAACATTGTTTCAAGTTCTAATTTTGCAAGACCTTCTATGTATAGGTCACATAGAAATTCTGTGCCATGAAAATATTTTCTTTTAACCTTGAACTAAAGCTAATAAAGCTAATGTATATTCTTGTGCATTCTACAAGCATTTTTATTCCAGTTCAGATTAATTTGTTGTAGGTGCTGAACATATGTAAATATATTATTCATCTAAATTTTTGTAGTTATAAAATTGCACGAAAATTTGAAGTGATGCAAAACCAAGTCAAATATGATGTAGACAAATAACCTTGAGAAATTAAAATAGATTTCTCTTCTACTGGCAAGAAAAGCCTAGCAACACCACATTTAAGACAGCCACAGGAAATATGACAGGGGTAGTTTTTTAGATCAAGACTTTGATGTTTCTTTAGATTTCCAGTAAAAACTAGTGGACTTTTGCCTGTAATTATATGAACTTCTGAAAGATTTCACATTAGATAAATGCAGAGTTTAGATTCCTGGTGTACCATTTAGACCCTTTATGGATTCAGTTTGTGATCCCTAAGCTCATCTTCCACTGTCCATCCCTTCATAAACACTAGTCTTCAAAGGACTGTGTTTTGAAATAAGGATAATTTTAATTTGGGTTCTGCTTCTGTTCAAGTGAGGGGTCATCCTTCAACCTTGCCCATATTTTAGTGAAATTAATTTTCTGGTCTTGCTAAAGAGATAATAATCATATCCTGCTAAGAACAGCTCAATTTTTTAGCTTGAAGTAAAGAACATAATACTGTTTTCACTTGGTACAGTCTTCTCTTTTTTTCATTTCAACTACCATTTATCAATGTCTCAAAGTACTACAACTCAGTTTATTTGTATTATTAGGACTCCTTCCATGTAGATTAGGATAATAAATTTTAGATGATCTGTTTTCAGAAGCAGACATACTGCTGCCTAGATCTAACAGGGAGGAGAACCCTTGTAAAAAAGGAGAAACTCTTGTTTTAAAAGATCCTGTGCTCGCACAGTTATTAAAAAGGTTGAATTTACATTCTTCAAACTTCCTTACATACATTAAAACTTTATAAATGAAGTTCAACATATTTCCAGGCATTCATCTATTTATTTGTTGAGACTGTCGTACACCATTCAGCAAAGAAAGCATCATTTCTTGCTATGCTGTTAATATGCTTTTGCTTTCAGAATTCACAGATTTGAAATTGTTTTGTTTTTACTTTTTTTAATATCATTTTAGGTAGGATTAATGTGTGTGTGTGTGTGCTAGAAGGATAGCTATTGTATTAATTCTATACTTGTTGAAATTCTTGTCACCTAATGTGGTAGGATATTAGATTACACTTAATACACATATAGCCACTGAGATATTTGGGTTTGCTTTTTAACTATTGTTAAGCCTTTAATTAAATCAAGCTTTGTGTCCTTGAAAAATTACTCCTGAAACAGATTCTTGGCAAAAATCTTGCCATGGAAAAAAAATGTTCAAAGGTTATTGTCTGTTCTCTTAAGTAATCATCACTTTTCTAAAGAGGAAAACAGTACCTTCAGCGGATTTTGAGGAGTGGAAAACCGTTTCTGACCTTTCTCTGACCCTCTTTTAGTTCCAAAGGAAGTGTTTTCTTCTGCCATGGATAAAATGAAGGTAAAGGAACCCAAAACCGTCCACTAGTTCTTGGCAAGAAAATTAGAGGTTATGATGTTCCTGATGGTGGGACTAGTGTATGAGGTGCGTGTAGTACATATATACACAGCATAAAAAGTCTTCAGCTTTCCCTGATCTCTCCCTGGAATGGTTTATACCTACTGCTTCCTTTTCCTTTCCAAGGAGCAAAGGCAAGAGGATTGTCCTGTGGAACATAGGATACAAATACATATACAACCTTTTCTTTAGATTTACATCAGTTCTGCATTCATTATGATTGAAATTAAATAGAAATCAGAGGCAGGGTCTTTTTCAAGATTCACACTCGAGCCAAACATATATACATATTGAATTTCCTCTTTAAGGCCCATGGAGACTTTTCGTTATCTGTATTCTTTGTCTGCCATCTTTGTAGTCTATTAGAAATTAATGGATTACCTTGACCACAGCCACCTGAACGGGCAAGCTTTTCCTCGTAATTCGTTCTTTTTAGGTTGGGAATTACAGGTTAGGGTCAAGCCATTCTGAGACCAGAGTAGACTGTAAAGAACACCCCCAATAGATTAGTCCTAATTTATTTGACCCAGGTGTTCCTGTAATTGTGACACACTGAAAAATTTCACAGTGTTTTAATGGCCCTTAAACTTACATTTCCACCTGCTCTTTCTGGCAGTGTGGTATTGCTCATGTTCCTTATGTTCCTTTGTTTATTTAGGTGTGTTTCTTTGTTTCTGTATCTAATTTAGCACATTTTAAAAAAGAAGGAATAGTAAAATTTAAAAGGCTGGTAGTGAGAGTTTCTCACATTACCACCACATGCACTACTAACACACAGGTGTTCACCAGAGGAACAGGTAAAGTACAGTGTGAATGATAGCCATAATGAATGTTTCCCCAGATGCAATTAAACATCTGTTATATACACTATGTAGCTCATTTCTTTCCTGCATTGATATCAGAATAGCTTAAAACAGAACCCCACAAGGAGTTCCCTAAAACTTGTGTATATCTAGCCATGTCTCTTTTGTTAGGGCGAAAGACAACCTTATTTCACTAAACAACCTTGTATCTGAGGACTTCAGCAGTAAGGTCTTTCAGCATCTGATGCTGGAACCTGCTTAGAGTTCTTCTGTGATCTGGGCTCCAGAAGACACCAGTTCTGCCACATGTTGAAGATTGTTCAGGTAGTTCATAATGTTGATGTAAACAACAACACTTGCACCAGAAAAGCAGGTGAAGAAACCATGCAGAAAATTCAGGAATGAAAGAGGGAAAGGTAGCAAGCTGAAGTCTAAAACATCCGCACTAGAATATTTTTCCATAATAAACCAAAGGGCCTGGAAGAATCTGTTGGTCAGTGTCTTACTGAATATTGTTGCAAAAAATAAGTTTCTGTGTAGTGTAACAACTGCTTGCAGCTGGGAAGTGCTAAAACCTGGTTATTTGTAATTCTCTGTACCTGTTGCTTTCCCAAAATAGGAAAAAAACAGCAAGAATCAGGGTTATCTTCTTACAATTTCAAATATGCATCAACTTAACTACTAAATTAGTTATATCTTTTAATCTTCTGTCAGACCTTTGGGGTGTAGTTTTGCTAGTCATTCTCATTGAGGACTATTTCTTCCATTAAGCCCAACTTTAATACTAGATAATAACCTCTGATCTAACTAGTGCTTAACTCTGTTTCAAACTGACCTTGGATGTACTTATATGCGTTTTTCTTTTGTATTCTGTCCTCTCTGTTTTCTTCAGTAGATACTTCCTATGCCATTCTTTTCAGGTGTAACCAGCACTACACCTTGTCTTTTAAATCCTGTTTCCCTTGCACAGTCCCAAACCTTTACATTTTTCATTTTTCAGAAAACTGCCTTCCTTCTTCTTTCAACTGTCTCCCATTCAGCTGCTCACAGTTCATGAGGAGTCATTGGCACTTGATGCCGCTAAATGTATGTAAGAATTTGTTACAGCCTCACCACAGCTGCATTTCCACACGGTGATGATTTATTATTTAACTGAATTTCATCAGCTTTGTCATCTAGGCATTTATGAGCCTGAACTGACCGATGTTCAATGCAATAAAGAGTACTAAGTATGGGTCAAGCATGTCTGACACTTGCACATTGTTATCAGTGGGCTAAGGAGTCTAGCTCTAGATCATCCAAAGTCATGTCTTCTAATTCATCTAAATTTCTTAGGATCCAGTTCAAGAAAGTGTTGAAAAGTGACCATGATTGCCTTCTTATTTCATACTAAACGCTGACCTGAAGCTTTTGTTTAGTTTCTGTCACTATTTATCATACAGTACACATAACTTTTAGAAATGTTATTGTTCCCTGAGTGTTATTGCTTTATGTTTTTTTCCTGTTATCCATCATGGGCTTCTCCTAAAGGAGTCTTAAAATTAATGAAAATGCCTTCTAGTCTTATTTTCTTTCTTCTCTCTCTTCGCCGCCCCTCAGCTTTTGCTGAAGTTGACATTCTGTCTTGTGGCCAGAAATTATACGTCCTTTTAGAACAAGTTCATATCAGTTTGGTCTTTGATCTTGTAGCTTTCTGAAAGATGTAGTGGAAAAAACACTGAATTAGGCAAAACATGTGAATAGATATGCAAGCAGAAATGCTACAGATTCTTTTTGGAATTCCTTGCTTATGGTTACTTCTTATTAACATAACCTCTGCCATCACCCGCATTTTCATAAATGGAAGTGCAGTAGAGCAGAATCTATCTATCTAGGCCAGAAGATAAAATGCCAACAGAGGTTGGTCACACCACAGTACAAAGTACAGGCCCAAACTTCTCTTAGCACCAGGATTGAGTTGAGGTTTTTTCTCTGCTTTTGCAGTTAGCCAACATGGACTTATGTGATAGACAATAAAGGAGACTAAGATAGTCATCACATAGCAGGAAGCATGTCAGCTCTTCAAACTGCACACCTGCCAACCACCCCACAATTTTTTATATCAAGGAAAAGATGATAGTGGGAGGGAAGTTGTGAAAGCTAGAAGACTGCATTACACACCAGTTCTGCTCTCTGCTTCAGAGGACAATTTTTGATTGTAGTGCTGAACAGAGAAAAAGAAGAGTTGAATTCAGGACATACTACCTAGATAGGAGTTATTATCCCCCTTTAAGAGATTGCATTTGGGTAAGCTAGCAAGTAGCACTGTTGAAGCAAATCTGTAGAGCACACGAGTTGCTACTGTGGGTTTAATGCAAGTAATACATGCATTTCAGGATTTTCCATTACTTTATGAGACTCAGAGCTGATCTCTTCTCTGCCTAGCCATTTGAAGCTAGTGCATCATCCAGAATTCGCTTTTCCTGAAAGGAATCTAGGTTATGCTAGTCTGAGACTACCTTGCAGAGTCTCTGGAAAGTTATGCTGAAATGCCCCCCTAATTCACTTTATCACATCAGTATGGACACCTACAGGGAAAAGTGAAAGCTAAAGACCCATGCTAGGAATCAGAAGAGAAGAACAAAATACAAAGTCTTTGAAATGGGCAAAAGGAGGACTAGGTTGACCATGGGGCTGGGAATTAAAATATTTCAGAGAGACTGAATTCACAAGGGTCTTTGTCTGGTTCATTGGTTGTTCTTTTTAGAGAAAGTTATATCGTTCAAATAATTAGATGCCTTGTGAAAGCTTCTTATCTTCTTCTCTGTTTTTATAAGGGAATACATAAACTCTGCAACAGACATGGAAGTGAAAAATCATTTTTAACAGTGATAATTTCCCCTTTCATTAGAACCTTTCTATATTTCCACTTGTGAGCCTTTTAGTTTGGAGAAAATGGGAAAGAGGGAAAAGAAAATAGAAGGCAGAAAAATAAAAAACACAGATTTGTTTTGGAGTGGGAAAAAACATAAAGAAAACAAATTTCTGTAGAATGAAACAAAGACTTTTCACTTTAAAAATGTTAGCTACTGTCCCTCTGTTGAAACAACTGTTTTCATGTTTTTACCAATTTGGACTCCTCAAGTTTTTAGAATGAGTGTGTTTGCTTGCAAGTGGGTGATGAGAGAGAGGGAGATTATATTTCATTGTCATTCTTTCACATGTTAGTATATTTTTTTTAAGGTCATAAGAAAGTCCTCAGAGAGCTTACCTTCTATAAAACAGAAAATATTTTATATTAGTAAATTACATGCTGGAAATATTAATTAATTTCAATTATATCTTCAACAGTACTTCAGTAGCACTTGGGTATTTTAATTTTTTATGTAAATATTTTACTTTTTTAATGTTTTCAGAATCAGGATGACATATATCATATGCCTAATGCCTCAGATTTTTGCCCTTTAGGCAGTACCATCTTCTCTGACATATCATATCCCATTATTTTAGAATGTAGGAACCACTTGGTGATTCATAATTTCAAGGGGCAGAGTTAAATAATTTCAGTGTTGAATTCATAAACCTCTGTGTGTTCAACACTATAATCTCCCTGACAATCCATTTGCATTGTAGAGTAGCTACACATTCTCACATGTAAATGAGTAGGCTTGTATTATGTGTGCAAAAGAGTGTACTCACATTGCTGATCTTCTATCTCTGCTGTATTTGCCATCTGTCTGTTAAAATATCACGTTGGGGCTGAAGGGACTGAATAATTTCAGAAAAACTTTCTTGCCCCCTTGAAAATTTGAAGTTTATCTCCTCCTCTATGACTTTCTTCTCTCAAAATTATGCTATCTTAATGCTCAGGTAGCCAACACTCAGTCCTAGGCTGGAAAGCTATTTAATTCATATATCTCACAAGAGCACTGAATTGGAAATCAAGACTTCATGAGGAAAATAAACCTCATTCTCTCCATTACCAAGGAGCACTAGCTCTCCTAGAGTGTTAAATAATTATGTTCTTAAGCATAAGCAAGTTATCTAAGGTCACTTTTGCATCATGACAAATGTTCTCCCTGCATTATCATCTGCATGCTGCCGAACAAGTGTGACTGTAAGAATGAGGCCGTGTGGAAAAGAAAAGTTCCATTAAAAAGAATCTTCTGAAGTTTCTAAAACTTTGGTATTATTGCATAAGATCCCTTTATATAATCTACGCACTTGTATGATATACTTTTAGCATCACTAATTGCCAATTTAGACCAAAGAGTTTCATCCCCTCACAAACTTTTATCCATATCTATAATTTGCTTGTACTTGTGTCCGGGAGAGCTATTATGATATGTGCTTTTTACTTCACAACCCAAAGAAAGAAAAGAGAAGCTCACAGTCCAAGCCCACATACAGTTACAGAGCTTGGCAGAAATTACCATTATCCTGCACCATGTATAAAGCTTTCACTAAGAGCTCCCTTCATCCAGTAAATGAAGATGAATGCTTATTAGGAAAAAAAGGGCTTGCTGTGATCAACTTCCCAAAAATAATCAGAGTGAGGCACGCAACCTGAACATTAGGGCTCTTAATGGCTGCTTTGGAGTGAACTGAGGAAGGCTAAGGATCCTTGGCTGCTTGCACTGAGTCATAACTTTTTAAACAAGGCCCTAAGTCAGAGCTATCAGTCCTGTGGTGCTGTTTTCCTGGCTCAAGATAAGCCTGTCTCTTTCTATCCCAGGCTAGGGCCTGTGATTTAACATAGCAATGACAGCAATTGCAAGCCCCAAAAACATCCTCAGCAACTCTCATCTAATACAAATCACTTATTCTTTGTGAAAGATGAGTGAGTCATGCAAGTAGCAGACGGCACATTAAGAGTACATTGTTAAAGTGTGCTTTAATTAGTTATGTGGCATATAATGATGTGGGGTCAAATAATAATTTAATTTTTGTACACTATCCTTTTTTTGTACATTACCAGAGGACCACCCTCTATGATGAAGGAACTCTCAATAACATACAGGATACTTAACAGGATACTTACTAGAGAACATGAGGAAATTCTTTATTCTTTTGCCACAATAGCTCTTTACGTGTTTTTAAAGTGCTTTTTGTGTTATACAAGTGACTTTGAAAGCTGTGGCACAAAACTTTGTAAAATATCATTGGAAAAAAGAAAACACATGCAAACCCCATGCCATAAAATTAAATGAGCTTTTTAGACAAAGTATAACATACCACTTAGCTATTAATTTTTACTTCTACATCATAAAAGCCTAAGGCCAACCCTTTATATATCTCTAAGCATACTGAAGTTGGTTTCTGGAAGAAAAAGCTTTGGCTTATTTTTGTTATATCAAATAATGTAATACCGCACTGATTTTTTTAAAAAATGCACACTACCACCAACAAAAAACCCCTCTGAAGTGACTGTACGTATAAGATGGATTTACTTTAAATATTTAGTACAATAGCACATAAGAATAAGGATATTGCAAAAAATGAAAATTACTCCCTCATAAAATAAACCTGCAAGCAGAAAAGCAAGCTATAAACTCTAAGGTTTAGCTCTTCAGATTTTGAGCTGAAGTCCTCTCCATGAAAGTGGGATTATTCCCTTATGACCAGATCAGAATTATGAATCCGTTCAGTGAAATCAGGGGATTATGTCCATGCCAACAAGATTAGATTTTTTTATACTTCACCTATATTGCTGTTCACATTCACTTTATTCACACATTTTAACATTTGCTGAACAGCAAAGACACAAAAACTTGGAGATAAACCTGCAAATGTGTTGATTTCAACTTCCATATTAGACAAATTTAAAGGTATAAGCATATTTGTACGCACTTATGCATTTGTAGAGTACTGCTTCAGCCCTTACTAGACAGCCGTACCGGTGACATCACTGTGACCCTGCAGAGAATTTGTGCCTTTGCAGAAGCCTGCAAAGATGCAAGTGGTTACTCCCTGTAGTGCCAATTACAGGAACTGGGTCCTGGCAAAACAAGGACAAATCATCATTATTATATCTGCTTAGGAAATTAAGTCTAACATTTGGTCATACTTATCAGTGACCACCAGTGTCAGTGGTGGGACTGTGCGGTGATTGATAAGGTGTCCTCAGAAGGGTTCTAGAAGATGGAAATCAAGAAATTATAACAATTCCATGGTATGGGATGTCTCTTCCCCCAAAGAATGTGGCTTCTTTCCAATGAAATTTTATGGAGCACATTTCATTTTCATCTCATTTAATCTTTGAGCTGTCTCTTTGGCCGATGACTACATTTGAATGTCTCTCCCACGTTCAGACCCAGCAGATTCATTGTGGAAAGATGAGCACTGACACTGTCAACATGGAAATCCAACTCCTGCCATAGTAACCTCACATATATTTCTCTCATGGACAAAGTTTGCCATTGTCTTCTACACTCTTATCATCCTGCTGGACTACTAGTGTAAGAGTTGATTTTCTTTACAAATCATCTTGGATTCTCAAACTGTCACCCTATGTATTTTATTATGTGAAAGCAATAAAGAGGCTTCTTACCTCCTACACACTATTCTGAAATTGTTGCCACTGTGCCAACAGATCCATTTTAGAGTATTAGTCTTGACACATAGACCACTTCTTAATCTAAAATGTAATTATTTGATTGATGGCTTCTTATGTTTCTCCTTATATGTGATTCTATCAGGATCTGCTGATGGGAATTTTCTCTTCTTAAGAACTATGAACTTGGAACCAAGACTTTCACATGCTGAACTTTTTCTGTCATTCCTTTGGGTATTTCCAGCAGCAGTCACTGAGTTAATTCATTCCCTTCCAATGAGAGACAGGATTGTAACACATCTACCTGGTACCAGCTAACCAAAACTGATTTTTTTCATTAAATCTAAGAATGATAATATCCTGAAAGTTTCTGAAAACTTTACCCAACTTATAGCTCTCCATCCCAACTAAACATCCACTACAAGTAGGGTTTGAGGGTCAACAAGGCTATTTTGTAGCGCTCACGACGGTTGAGTTAAAACTTTCAAAGTTCAGCATTCCAGTATCATCATTAATGGTTTTTATCATTGCTGACATGAAGTAATGAAGTACTAAACTAGACTTGTACTAATTCATATTAATCAAATTGTCAGTTTGGACTGCTTATCCTCTCTCCCATTTGATTTATAGATCTCATAATTTTCTTCATTCACAAATTAAGACATATCAGTAGCATATTAAAACAGAGTTAAAAGTCAACTGGAGAAATTCTTGGAAGTACTCTCTGTCATGATGTATTTTGCAATTTTAGTTAAAGGAAAGCCATCTTGAAAATCTCACTCTGAGTAGTGAAAATTGAGAAATCAGTTTAAACGTTAAGATGGCATTAAGGAGATTCGGTCCATCCTTCATCCAGGTATTCCCTTGTTGGTATTAGGAACAAGCATCCAACCTCCCTGTCCCTAGAGGCTTGTAATATGGTCTTGCAGGCTCATTAGTGGAAAGTATATATCATTCAAATCTTCTGAATATTTTATATAAAATATATAACAAATAATAAGACTAGAGTAAAGATTAAGGTTGATATTCATACCAGTAACTAACGGTGGCTAATAAGCTTCCTTTTCATTTACAGATGGGCGTATTATTTTTCCAGCCAGTAATTCAAAGTAGAATCTTAATTTATTGATCCACAGTTAAATTTGGAAAGAGGCTGAGTACAAGGGAGGCTGGACTCTTAAATCAGACAGAATCTAAAGACAGAATATCTGTTATGTGAAATACTACATATAGAAGGATTATATCACAGAGACTAAGATCACTGATAAACGGTAGGGGTGTTGCCATGTAAAACTCCTATGAAGTTTGAATTCTTGGATGAATACAGACTCTGGTTTCTGGGTTGAGCATCTTGTAGTTTTGCTAATAATAAATAACTCATTAGTATGTTGTAAACACAGTATTGGTTCTCAACAAGACTGGTCTGAATACATTTCCAAAGCATGCAGTTAAGCCAGTGGCACAATTTCAAGTCAATACATCACTCAGGAGTACTGAAAGAGATCTCTTATTCTATTATTACTCTCAAATTGCTCTACTCCAAAAGTTAACTAATTAGCAGCCAAGTATGACAGTTTCATCCTGTGATGGTTTCCTGTCTGTAAAAGGATATCAGTTTAAGTACTGGATACTAAGTTTTAGGATTGTATATCACAGAAGTGGGCTACAAGGCACTTGCAGATTTTCTTCTTGAGAACTCTAAGTGTTTTGCTGAATATGTTCCAAAGAGCCTGACTTTTCAAAAAATATGAATACTTAACACTCTTGGCCTTAGCACGTGCAGTAGTTTTTGTAGCATCATGATAATTATTTATATTGGTAAGAGAAAAGATGGATTACTAAACTCAATATAAAATAAAACTGACACAAGCACAAGACACAAGCAAAATCCAAGGCAGTCTGCCTTTTTAGGCTGGGAATTCCATTTGTATGGTATTGAAGGAGAAAGAGCAAAGACTGGTAGAATGAAAGAAGATTTTAAAGAAACATACAGAAAAAATTGCATTAAATTATTTTATAGAAAGTAGTAGCTGTATAAGAGAAATGGAAATTAGGTGGCAAGAAATAAAACTAGGAAAGAGTGGTAGGAGAAGGTAGGTAATTCAGGAAGCTTCTAATTGGTAGTACAAATTGCTTTTGCCTACCTGACTTTGTTGTAAAGGTGACTTCCCTGTCATTTGATAGTAAGCAGTAGGTGTTGCACATTGTTAACAATGTAAACAAAAAAACTTATATTTTTTACATTAATCACTGATTAACAAGATATAAAAAGTCACTAAAAAAAACCCAACTGATTTTGCTTTGAATAAAGCCTTATCAACGACATCAAATACAACACTGAGTTTTGACTGACTTTAAGAACAGTCATCAAGTTTTTCTTGTAAATTTTGAAATTAGCATTAACTTTTAAATGAAGAATAGCTGAACACAAATTATACCTCTTCCCTGAGGTCATCACATTACCACAGGAAACGCCCCCTATATTCTATTGATATAATTATGCAATTTACATTTGCAGAAAATTCCATTCAAAATTTGTCCACTGTATAATAAATTAGCTTTTATAAGAGTGATTTAGGCATGATACTTGTTCACTGTATGTATTTTGAAATATGCAGGTTATAAAGTATTCTATTATATCTTTTAAAAAACTTATTAACTTAATGAGTAAAGAGTTGAAGTTCTCCCTTATATCAGGTATGTGAATTCTGATTACTCACATTTTATGGATATTCATGGAAAAATATTTTCTTTTTAGTTTACTTGACTTGGTTTCTAAACTGGCTTAGAGCCAAAAGTGAAGCTTTGCCAGTGTTATCAATTCCCTTCCAACTTTGATTCAAAGCCACTAAATACACGGTTTCTGTATAATCCCATAACTTTTGCTAGATTTAGTTTATTTTTCTGGTAATCTTTTTTTTTTTGTTTAACTTTACTGAACTTGTTATCATGTAACAGATAAAAGAGAGACTGTATGAGTCAGTCCAATCAGAAATGGCTTAAACCACAAAATTTTGAAATCTTTGTATGATGTCTTCTGTGTTTTATGACTTGTTTTGCTACAGTCCATCCTCAATTTAACATCAGTGGCCATAAAACAGGAAACATAAAAAGGTAGACATGAATATGATACTAAAAAAGTGGAGTTTTCCCTGTTGTTTTCTGGAGAATACTAAAAACAACTTACTGAGTTTTCAAGAATTCACATATTTGTGAAACCTGTTTACTTTTGCATTCTTTTACAAGTAATGCTAAACTTTGGGTTCCCTACTTGGAAGACATCAGGGCTAGAAACTCTGTTTATGCTCTTTTTATCATCTGATCATACTAAATTTTGTTACTGTTTTTTCAATTATTGCCCTCAAACTTAATTTTAATAAAGCTGATTACATATGTGATTTCCTAATAACTATCATTTAATACCATAGCACATCTAGCATATATCTTACCTTTGCTGTCCATTAAGACAGCTTTTCCAGAAATCATCCCTTTAGTTTTCTCTGCTAGGAAGAAGATAAGGCTTGACAAATAGAGGCTACCCACAATCCTTTGACCAGGTTTAGCCACAATCAAATCTCCAATTACAATTATTTTCAATTAATTTAAATGGGAGCAGAACTGTCCAACACAAGTGAGTGGGATTGAATGCTGGTCTCCTTTTGAGCAGTCAAATCTGATGGCAAGGGTTGACTCACAAACCATAAGCCTGATGTACCCAGGTTGTACTGGGCAGTTTTTCACATTGCACACACTGATAAATTATGCAGCTTCCTCCACGTTTACCTGGGACTGTTGAATATCGACTGAATATCTGCTGATTATCTGCCCATGCAACCCAGCTTGTACAGTTGTTTCTGTCTAATGCAGATTGCCTAATTAATATTCTTTACCTTTTTAATCTTTGTCCTTTTTCAAAATAATATTTAAGTCTACTTGAATGTAGTAGGAGCCAGCTGACATACTGAGACCAGTTTTTGCCTGCCTGAAGTTTTAGGCTACTTTGAGACCACAGTATAATAATAAATATGAGTAATAAAAAATCATTATTATTTCATCAATCAGTAGCAGCCTGAAGAGTAAGCCAATAAAATCTGTTGTTCCTGGCACCTCTAATTTTTTGCTCCAGTTACAGTTTTTAAAATATGTCATTTGTCAAGCTACTGGATATTTCCAATTAAAGAAGCAGTCAAATAAGCTAAAGAGCTTGTTAGCTAATGTCTGACAATCAGCCATACGCAAAGACTTACCAAAAGCAAGTGGCTTTCATTATTTCCAGTAGAGACTGAAAGTTACAGGATTAAAGAAATTGATTCCAATTATTTAGGATCCCATTCCAAGCGCATATAATAAATCAAACCATAAGTGGCATTGGTCTCACTAAAATATAGCAATAGCACCTTTACCACTGAAGAATATGTGCTTAGCCATTGCCAATTTCTTTTTTTCAGGGGGAATTTCAGGTATGTGATGGAATTCCAGCTACTTGTAGAAAATCCAGCCACATGGTCATAAATAGAATTTTGTGGCGTGTAAACTTCGGATGACTAAGATTTGGTTATAAAATAACATAACACTCCATATTGGGAAATCTTTTTAAAGTTGAGTGGTTCCTTTTATTCTCTATATATCAGCTTCCTAATGGCTTTTCAACAGTTTGAGCCATTTTCTAAAATTGCCACAGCTGCTTCACATTAGTTATGGGGTTTTGTTGCTAAGAGACCTTCTGCTTGCTAAGTCTCACTAGATCCTTAAACTAGATTTTTTTGTTGTTGATTGCATATTCACAGCGAACACTGTTGTGAAATGAGAGTTGGTATAACTTTTCCTTCCAAATTTGTTCAAAAGGTGCAGAGACTTTCAATCTGTTAAGAGCAGATCTGTCTTAGGTAACGCTGCCTCAGCCTATTGACTAAGCAAGTCACTGCTCTGAAGACTTCAGTATGTTTCACAGAGCCAAATATTGTATTTGTTTCACTGTTTTGACAATAACCATGTTTCCACTAACAAGCATGTTTAAAAACAGAATCCCTTAATTTCACCAGTTCACAAGGTATGGGAGGTAACTTCTACCAGGAAGCAGGACATAGCTGAAAGCAGAAAGGGCTGGTGGACTCAGCTCACCAACATTCTGCTCACTGAGCAGTCACTGCCATCCAAGTGGTGAATACAACACATTCTGTGCTACCATTTAGGTCTGACCACTAGTTTCATTGTTTGAACCATGAGGAAACAAGGTAAAAATTAAGAGCAACCAGGTCCCACAAGGAGCAACTAAACAGTAGTCCCTGTATAGAATAATAAAGGTCATGGAAAGTGAAGAGGGAGAAGTATATGACAGATGGAAGTGGCTAAGAACTGACAGGAATACTTGCATCAGAAATGTAACAAGGACAGAAACATAAGCTGGAGCAGACCAGTCATGAAACAGAGAGGGATTCACAGTATGTATATGAGCAGTACCCAAATGTTGAACCAGTCTTTTCTTTCATGACAACTCAGGCCTCCACCTCAGCTGGATAGGGATGGTGATTTTCAGCTGAAAAATTGAATTATGTGTGACAAAGGGATGCTGGGCTGCCAGCTCTCACTTCCAGAGGTGGAGAGCAGAGAAAGCTGGTGTATGGGAGTATCTGCAGAATTCCTCCCAGGACAGGAAAAGAAACAGCACATGGGGCTTCTCTGGATAATACTTCCCAGAAAGAGGAACGGGTTGACAAATTTACAATCATAGTAATGTTGAAGGTTTTTTTTGTAGTTTTAGTATTTTCTTCATGTCATTGAAGACTTGGGTTTGTGGTTCCAGAGTCCCAGCACAAAACCTATTTCCTTTCCATGTTCCCTTTCTTCTTGACTAAATGGCTGGTAACAAGGAGTCCACTGTCAGGTAGCTGGGAAGCAGTAGCACCAACAAACAGGGTACTTGAGATGAATGTCCCATTGGTACCTGTAGACAGAGCAGGACAAAAATTTAATGTAATTCAGAATAATTTCATATAGGAATAATATGAAGTAATATTTTGATTAGGAAATAAGGTGTTTGGAAATTAAGTGAAAGCAGGGAATATCAGAAGTTATTGTAAGGAGGACATTGAGCTGGTTGAGCCTTCATACCCATACTTTCAGTTCTGTCCAAAAAAGTATATCAAAGGATGAGAGATAAAACTTTTTTGATATTTAGTTTTAAGATTCCAGAGAGTGGAATCACCTAGCATTTAACTGCTTTATTGATAGCTGCTGAAGCCTTATTCTTGGGTAAAAAATTTCAAGGTTTAGCATGACTGGAAAAGGGAACAAAACAGAGTGGAAAATGGAATATAATTACCAACATTTATAAACCAAGGAAAGAGTTTGGTTAGACATGAAAGAAGACTCTCTGCTGGTGAAGACTCTGAAGTGTATTCCACAGAGGTAGAGCAGTCTCCACTATTTGAGTTTTCTCAGAATAAGTTAAAAAAAAAAACTGTTGGTGACAGTGGAGTAGCAGATCCTGTCTTGCAGGAGAGGAATAGCCCTCTTCAAAACCACATGATACTCTTTCAATCCCCTGACAGAATTTCTTATAGTCCAGGAAGAGAAACATTTAAAAGAGACTCTGAAATCTACAGGGTTTTGCAGTTCTCACTTACCTGGAAAAGGTGTCACTGCTGGGCTGATCTCAAGTGTTACTGTAGAGGCAACCTGTGCATGTAACCATAAGAACATGCATGGTGATTAATTTCAGGTACTATGTGCAACTGAATACAGTGGAGTAGGAATTATCAATGTAAAATTAGGTCACAGCATATAACAGCCCTTATAAAAATGAAAGTCAGTATTTGACATTAAGTAGGGCTTTTCTGTTTTAATGCTATATTCACTATGTTTATGGGAAAGAAATTATATAATCTTAATTCTTTACTTGAAAAAAAAAGCTATACTGGTTTTAATGGTAAATAGGAATTCATTAATTGCATAGTAGTTTGCTGTGCTATGATATGTAATGTTGAAATAAGAAGTCAAGATTGGTCTAGCCTGGAATAATGTTTCAACCACTAGGGAACATGATAGTTTTGTAAAAATAGGCTTGTGATTCAGATAATGATATTTCCAATGTATTATTTATTTGTTATGTCTGACAGTGAGCTTGGCCCTTTAGAAGAAAAGCTAAAAACTTTTCCTGTCCTGGGACTACACAGCCTTAGGCCCCAGTCTTAGAAAGATTTATGTTTGAATAACTTGAGTAATCTCACTGGGATATAAACATAATACCGAATTTACAAAATTGGTGCATGTGGCCAATGAGTGGGATTACAGTCCAGAACATGGAAAGAAGAATGTAACATGGCATTAGTAGTTTGACCCACATCCTAAGTGTTTTGTGGAGCAAAATGAAAAGTTTGCATCTCAGCTGCAAGGAACTGATTTTCAAGATCGGATAACCTGGAAAGCAGTAAAAAACAGGGATCACAGTGGAATGACTGCTAAAAGAAAGCCTTGATTTTAACATTTCCAATCATTTGTTAAAATCTCTTCAAAATACTGAATGTTTTTTTTAACAATCACGTGCCACTCAAGTGTCACACATTACTGAATTCACAGTCTGCATGATGTGAAACTAACTTCTTTGAAGGTTTTTAAGAATTTGTTTCCTATTCTGTGGCCACAGATTGCCTGAACTGGAACATCATCTATCTAAAATTATCTACAGAAAAAATGTCTAAACATTCTTTGAACATTGTCAGCATAATAGTGAAATGTTCAACTATACCCTTGGGGATCGTAAATAATAATTTTAAAAAAATATATATATAAAATACTAGAAATGCTACTTTATTTTTTAACTTTTATTCCTCTGGTCTTACTGAACTTGAAAACTTCTTCCTTTTCATTGATTCTCATGGAAAAAGACTTGGAAATAACTTCATATTATTGCTCAAAATGTCAGTAACCAAAGTAATATTTTAAAAACTATAAATGAAAAATAATGTTTTCAACCATATTCATATATATTTGAATTCTGAAGATTTCCTTTGCAGTACACAATGCACAACTTAAACATAATACAAAAGGACTGAAAAGACTTTTTCCACATGCAGATTTATCTCTCCTTTTGCTATGTCAGTACACAGCTGGTGACTGAAAAAACAGTCTTGAAATATTTAGCAGTTAAGATCTGAATTCCCTCTTTTGCTGAACCTGGGTCTCTCTGCTCCCAATCAGATCTTCCCAAAACATAAACCGAAAATTTTTGCCTAATGTATTTAACAAATTGTTCCAGCGATAGATATTAATATATTTTCCCAGAAGAACTTGGGCACAGGGATTGATGCTGCAAGCAGTATTTTCAACCATGATAGGGAAGTTTATTCATTTTGGTTACACAAATTTTAAATCATCACTAACAATATTACTCTAGACAGAAAAAATATAAAATTTCCACAATAAAAATTTCAAAATAACTGTGTTGGTTCTGGTAAACAGATAAGCTATGTTATTTCTGCATAATTGTATGGTCTAAATTTATAATTGCAAAATAAATTTAAATTTTTTTGAAGCTTCTTGTTCCTTTAGTTACAGAAATTAATGTGAGGAAACCTTAGACTTTCAAAGTAAGAGGATCTATTACTATCTCATAGTTTGTAGCATTTTTGCAGGCCTCTATGAAAGGTTAGAGTAAAACTGCTCGTAGTTGATTTGTCCTTCTAGCAATTTTAACTTGCCTTCTTCCTCAAAACTGACCTGAACAGCTTTGATTTTTGCAGATTTGAGACTACAGAGAGTTAATTACACTTCCAACAAAACTACAATCATTTAGGACTAGGGAATTTTTTTAAATTTTTTTGGTGTTACAGAAGGATTAAGGAGTGTGAAAGCTCAAATTTCAGCAAGAATCTTTCTACTCTACAGTAAGTTCTAAACACCAGGACAAACCCTTGTATGAACTTGCGAATGGAAAGAACAAACTTATTTATCATGTCATTGCATAAACATGAGTGTTCACCTTCTACTACTCCGTTCACCAAACCTCTTTCTTACCAGCTGAGAAACTGAAGCTTTATGAAGTGAAATTTTTGATCACCTTTTTCACAAAATATTAAGTATGGAGGTGGGGACTGAAAAGATGGCAAATAATCATGGCAGACATCATGATGTGTCACTGGCATCCTACAGACAGGACACAGGCTTCACTGTCCCAGGTGCTGTCAGCAGGGCCTGAGTGGCTTTGCTTCTTTCTCCAAGGGAGATCTTCAGAGCATCATCAGGATATTTTCACTGTTATTCCATTTACAAAAACGATTCATTCCTTGTTAGGTTTAAATTAAGAAAGAAATTACATGAAATAAGTAAAGCAAGGACTGAGATGGTGAATTATTAGGCAGCAATTGTGTTGAAGTAGGAAATTAAGCTATAAATATAAGTCAAAATATGTGAAGATATATATTTTCATATTTTCATTACATTCATGTTCATTTGTCCCTATAAAGAGAGAAACTTTCATATTTGCCAGTGGCATGAGGGGAAAAATTAAAAACAGAGTTTTAAAAGCTAAAATTACAGCCAGATATTCTTAATAGTACCCTTACTGTTGTTGTTTACATTGTCTAAGAACTTTCAGCTATTTGCATTCTATTTTAATTGGAGAGAAATGAGAGCAAATCCTGTTTGAGCAGCTTTTCAGTCTGCATAGAAAATAACAAGTTAGAAATTTTTTCAAATATTTCATACTACACAAACATGTTTAAGCTCATACCATATTACAGCTGAATGGCAAAAAAAGAAAAATGTGAATTAGGTTTTTTGGTTTTAATTTTTTTTTTGTGGTTAAACCACAAAACTGTCTCTGAGATTTTGTTTTTGTTTTTGTTTTGAAAGTTAAGTGTCTACAGCAGTATTTCTTCATGGAAATTACTTCTAACCATCACAAAGTTAGAGTTTCCGGACTTTGTGCATCAGTATTACATAACAGTACCCAAATCATTTTAGAAATCATGCCAACCCAGGGAAGCATTTCCACTCTACAGAAAAATGTTCACTCTTTACAGTCTAGGTTGATGGGCATTAGAGGAGAAGAAATGAATTTTATACACAAGGAAAATAGCACATTAATTTTGTACTCTTGACCTTCTGGGCTGAGCACAGCACCAGGATAGATCACAATATGCACACAGGATTAACAGGTCTGGAAATAATCTACCAACTTTCCCCCTATTTTCCATGTCAAATGTCGATTGGCTTGTAAAAAGGTGGTTCATAGGCTAAAAGCAGGAAAACTCCCAGTTTCCTACATTTGGCTGGTGAAACTGATACAAGTGCAAGCATAAGTTTCTTATTTCAAGGAAGCTGAGAGTTAACTAGGTCCTCTAGTAAGTCTAAACAGTTTGCTACAGCTGGGTTCAGACAAAAAAATAACTAAATGGATCACCCTGAGTTATCAGTACAGCAAAATATTTTCACCCCAAAACAAAACCTCAGGAAAAGGTCTTTATCTTATCATGAAACACAAACAGTTTATTGTTCTAATTTGTGTTGTATCTATAGCAAGACAAGTCTGGGGAAAACTAGAACCTTGCTTCTACAATAAGGACCCAGTGTAAAGCTGGAACAGTCAAGAGAAATAGCAGCTTATTTGAGATTCTTTTCTTCTCCAAATACTATTTTGAGACAACCATTTTTAAATTATTTTCTGTACATGGCATAAAATTATAAGTAAATATTTACACAGTATTTAATGACAAAGATGAGCTATGTAAGTAGAATACACAAGACTGAAAAACCGACGTAATCCTCAGAAATATTCCCAAGAGCTGGTAGTGGAGGACACTCACCCCAAAAAATTAACCAAGTTTTGTTGACAGGTATAGAAAGAAGAATAATCCTTCTAAACCTATGACCATGAATCAGAGGCCATCTTTTAAATCAAAATAATGAAATAATAAAACAAATATAAAGTCTTCAGAGCACTGTCTCTCCCAGGCAGTTAAAAATACAAACTGAAAGTGTCTGGATAGCATTCAAGTGAGGCAGCCTTCTGAAAGTGGAGATGAAGTGGGAGAGAGGAAAATGGTACAAAATCTGAAAAAATAAATTTTAAAGAATTTCTGGTAAAGACAAGGTAATAAAAATACTCATTGAATGGTTGAATTCAACTTCTTCATGACTGACTTTAAATAAATTTTGTAATGCAAAGGTGTTAAAGGTCAAAAGCAGAAGACACTTGAGAGGACCTTGAGAAAGACCTTTCTGTGAGAGATGCAAATTGATTACCTGAAAATCTAGCCTACTTGAAACCATGTTCTTTTATTCAGAAGCAGACACATATTTAGACTGAAAAGATTTTAAAGTTATCTGATCCTGAAATATTAAATATTTCCCCTTTACAATGATCACATCAGTGTTCCCCTTTACAATGATCACACCATTGTTCCCCTTTACAATGATCACATCAGTGCACCATGTTTTTTTAGTGCATAATATTATTTTTGCTGTATTAAACACTACATTGTATAAATACTAATGTGTTTTTGCACAGATTTAGAAGCAGTTATTTAACTTCTCATGACACTTGGACTCCTGAACACTTAAATTTCTTTAAAATTTTATTTAGGCTCCAGAGAAATCTGGAGCAGACCATCCTCATAAGTCGTTGATGGATTATAAGGAAGAATTATACCTTTTCTGTGACAGAAATGTCTATCAAAAATAGAAAAAAGTCAAATTATGGTCAATGTCCTGTATTTCCTGTGTCATTCAGCACTAGAATTGAAATTATTTTTTTACTTATATTATGATTTGTCAGAGGAAACACAGAACCTTTTCCTTTAACTTCCAAGTCATATTGTGATCCCACTAAAATTAATAAGATGAATGCACTGCTTCAGGACTAAAATGATTGAAGGTATTTATGACTCACAATGGCAAAAACAAAAAAAAAAAAAGAAAAGGTAGATGGCTGTGATCCCACAGTTCTCAAACTGTCCTGGACTTGTCTGAATCAGAGCAATCTCTCTGTAGAACTCTCACTAGACCATAGAGGGTAGCCAATGCACAAATACTTACTCTTTTAGTTGTTTGAGATTAATTTGCAATAAAATTAAATCCTTTTAATTAATTTGCTAATTACTGTGGAGGTTTTAGACCCTTGTTTTCAGCTAAAAATAAACTGTATTTTCAAACTCTTTGTTTGCAATAACTAGTGTCATTAGATGATCTAAGGGAATCAGTAACTCTATTGGGTTGGTTGTAAAAAAGTTTGATTGAAAGACAATGACAAGTTTTTGTCACTTAATATTTTAATGGAACACTAAATTCAGTCATGTAACCCAAGAAATTACAAGCTGGAGTTCAACTGTGATGAGTAAAGTGTGTTTCATAAATCCATAAGCATGGTGGAAAATACAATTGGGTAACAGTCATATTTCACTGGTGATAAATCCCATATTATATTTCTTAATAGACTCTTAACAGATCCAAGTTAACCACCAATTCTTAAAACCAAAAAAAACAGAAAGTCTGATCTACCTCCTCAGAGTTGCTCATGGGTAAGACAATACAGGATGCCAAATATTTTTAGAAACATGACTAATGGATAACCCAAATCCTTGCCCTCAAAACAGTCTGATAGTCTTGAAAAAGTGTTGAGTACCTACACACTAAAAATCAGGTTTCTCAGATAATTCTGCTTTACCCTTATCATTTCCCTTTTGAAATTTTAGAATGGTAGAGGGAAAAAAATTGTGGTATCTTTGAGATAAGACTACCAATCTCCCTTTTAATTCAAAGGTCTAAATGCTGATATGCCAATAGCAATCTACAGAAGTCAGACGTGCAAATGATTTTGTAAATACTTGCCTTACACTTTATTATGTTACTGTGCACATCTGCCTCTTGACTGCAGCAAGTAAAATTTTTCCATAGTTGTCCTTGCAAATAAAATTGGCAGATCTGCCAGAATGTCATGATTTCCCTAATAATACATTACCCTCATATTTAGCTTGAAGTCACGCACAAAATCTTCAATTTCTCCTGTTGAGTGCAGACATAAATGTTTAAGAGTCCCCAAGGATGGTGAGAGACACTGGAAGGAAGCACAACCACTATGAAGATGATGAAAATATTGAAGATCAGCCAACATAGATAATAAATAACATAAAAGAAAGACCCTGTTCTCTAATGTTCCCTGAGAGCTATTCGAAGCACTACTTATGTCAGCCAATTGGCTGGGGAGTGGAAAGAGGATTCACATTGTTTGGATGCATCAAGTAAATAAATATTTTTTTCCAGGACAACTATCTTTTCATTGTCGTGTTCTGTGGGGAAATTTAATTTCGTAACATTCTGATCTCCTCATATTTGGCTTTGTTGCATTCATAAACATAAATTAAGCATCTTCTCTTTTCCACTTTTCCTGACAGCTGCTCTAGTGGGAAGCACAGGTGGATCTGGCATCTTCAGCTTTGACAGTGTGCTGGCTAGTACAGGTCAGGACATCAGAAAGCCCCCAGAGATGGGCTCTGGCCATGCTCAGTGACATGCTCAGTGGCTGAGCTTCCAGCCTTCTCTCAGCACATTATCAGGCACAGCAGCAGCAAGGAAATCGAGTAACTTTCAAAGCCCTCTAGGGATGAATGTGAATGCTTTCACCTCAAGTATACTGTAGCAAGATACTTCTCTTTCAATCAATAAGAAAATTCTGATTGAAAGAACACTTTAACATTGGCTTTACTCATTTGGAACTTTCCTGAGTTCTGTCTCTTTTTTATTACAGTATATGGGAAGATTTCTGCTGTTAAAATGAAAGAGTATGGAAATAAAAGCCACCTAAGTTTAAATAAGTTTTCACGGCTTCTGGAAATTGCATTCCTAGTTCCTATATTAATAAAATTAGGACATGCAAAATTCAAGCATTTCCTTACAACTTTCCTTATGTAAAATTCAAGCATTTCCTTAACTTCACTACAGTCCACAACCATGAACAAAACACATTTTAACAGTCTAAGTAACAGAATCAACTGACATTTATTTAACTGAATTTTTCAATAGATTTCTTTAATGAGCAAGTTAAAACTATTTTCCTCAGAAAGCCTACCTTATTTAAGGCACCTTAACAAACTGCATCTAGTTTCATATTATTAGATTTAAAGATCGAAGTCAGATTTTTTCTTGACTAGCTGACATGATTGAGCCTGCAACAATCTTATGTCCAGTAGGACTTCATTGTGGCTTAATCAGCATAGGTTCTTTATGTCTGGATTTAGATGATAATCTTTTCTTCCTCTTTGGAAGCTGCAGTTTACAAGTTTCTGACTGAGAAATGAAGTTGCGAGATGCTCAGATCAGGATGCTGCCTTGGAATAAGTTCACTGAAACCAAAGAACTTTAATAATCTTTCAAAAGAGAGGCAATAGATGAGCATTAGTGCTTGACTAAAGGGGTAATATATATTAGTTAAAAAAGTGAACCCTTGCTACTTTGAGAGGGTACAAACTGGGGACAAACTGAAATCCCAGATTTTGAGAAAAGGTGGAACATACAGGATATGAGTAATTTATCTCAAATTTCCTGCTCCCTGAACATCTCTTAACACTGGATTACAAGGTCCCATCTGACTTTTGGGTTGACTTGAACTCACATCTACAAAATCTTCCTTTTGAAGAGACAGCTTTACTCTCTGAATCTCTGCATGAATGCAGAGATGTGACCCTGAGGAATGGTTTGTGGTATTGGGGTCTCAATGTCCACTGTTGCTCAGTGTCATACAATAAATCACACAAAGATAAAGCACACACAGTCTCTACAGAGGTGATTTGAGTCAGTGCTGCATAGGCTGGAAACCTTCTCATTTGAATTGGAAACAGAATCGCTTTGCTTCCTAAAAGGAAATACTGTGTGTAGACTTGGCCATTGAATGACTTCACTAAAATGCTAAACTAATATAATCAGAAACGTTTAGCTATAATTTTTGCAGAGACCATTGATAGTACAGGCTTCCCAACTCCAAATGTGTTTTGCATTTGTTTAAGGTTTGAAATAATTGGGCCTGTTCTTAATTGTGCCAGTACAACGAGTTGCAGAGTTGTTTTACTGCCTTAAAATACTTTTAAAGAAACTTAATTGTCTGATTAAGTTACTGTATATTCTTTACACATACAAAGGGAAAGATAATTAATAAAATTATTTTCCTACAAACAAGGAGAAAAACTTGTTCATGGAAACTTTGTAATTGTTCTGGAGCAGCTTTTTTGAATAAGATGCTGAGGATTCGCATTTGCTGTGCACCTACCTGCTGTCCTACTGCTGAGTGACAGATGGGCAAAGAGCAGATCTTCTGCAGTCACTGATATCTACAGCTCTAATCCCAACTGTTCACAAAGTCATGAGAAAGACATCTGTTAGTACCAGTTCTGTGCTTGTTTCTGATATTTCTAACTTGAGGAAAAGCGCATCGTAATTAAAGGTGTTGGGCATAACAGCAACAAAAGGAGGGCTAAGATGGGACCCTTGGAGGCAAGACTATCAATAGCTAGCAATCTACAATGTAGAGAAAAAAAGCCTGAAGGGGAATATGATTTGAGTTCACAAAGTCATTTATGTATTGTGAGCTAAGCAGAGAACTGTTATTCAGCTGGCCATTCTGGATAAAAATCAGCGACGCCCATGAAGCTAGAATAAAATAGGTTTTAAAAAGTGATAGGTAAAAATGTGATTATTTTCTCAGCAGGCCAGGAAATTTTGGATCCTATTTTCCAAGGATGTTATGGAGGAAAGCAGTAGAAGATGCTTCAACAAATTTATTAGAAAAAAACAGGTTCATAAATGGGTTCCAAAATGAGTGGGAAGGATGCTCCCTCTAATGTCCCAAACGCATCAACCATGAATGCTGGAGAAGCACAAGTTAAAAGAATTGCATGGAGCACTCAACCTTGCAATCTCTTCTTAAACACTCCATAATGCTACTTTTTGAGGCAGAATACGATGCTGGGTGGACCACTAGCCTAACCCAGTAGAGCACTTCCTACATTCGATGGTCTTGGGGCATGACTGAAAGGGAGCAAGTGGTATGACAACCATTTTTAAACTGAACTGAAAGAGAAAAGTAGTTCTGTTTCAAAAATAATGGGAAAATCATTACTCCCAACAACAACAGCTAACTATTTCTGGAACTGTTTCCCCTATAGTCATGGTGTGATTCTTGGAGTGTCTACACAGGGCCAGGAGTTGGAGTTGACGATCCTTCATAGATTGTCCACAAAATCTGTTAGTTATAAAGATTTGTAAAATTTTTGTACATGCATATCTTCCAAAATATATAAAGTGTTCAAGAACTTTGCATCCTGAGGATTTAAAAACACTAAAAAAAAAAAAACACAAAAAAACCAAACCAAAACAAACAAACCAAAAAAAAAAAAAAAAACAAGGCCACTTTGCCACTTTGTGATCACTTTGTGATGGTGAAGGAGTCCTAAAGCTGGTCATAAGATCTGCATTTCTCAGAGAAATTTCAGCTTGAAAGTTTAGGTTTTCACAGAAAACTTCTTGAGACTGTATGAAAAAAATTGAAAGAATGTTTGACCATTTGAAGTAACATTTTTCAGGGGTATATCTAAGCAAAAAATATGATAAGAGCTTGTCTGTAGGTAGGATTAGGCTGAAGGACTTTCCCAGGCCTAGACCCACATTCATTTCAAAAATCTATGTGTACAGTTTAGTACTACAGTGAGCAAAAACTGTTTGCCCCTCCAGCATATTCGTGTGGAGAAAATAGCAGAGAAGGATTTCAGTCTCTTTCAAGTTTTAGATATGCAAGTTTCCAAGATAAGGAACATAAGGTTCACAAGTTGAGTAAGACTTTCCAGGCAGGGCTCTCAGCGTTGGAGGGGAGCAGGATCCTGCCAGGGATCAGTCTGTGCCCCAGAGCTGCTCTGGCGCTGGATGGATGCTTTGCTCACGCTGGGTGTGAAGCATAGAAACTAACAGCACCTTTGAGTTTGTCATTGGACCTGGGCTTGGATTCCAGCATGCATCTGTCACTCAGGTCTGCAAAACAGTGGTTTTCAGACACAGCAAAAATACAAATCATTGCAAGTAACAAATTGGCTAAATGGAGTAGTAAGTCTACAGAATTCTCATGAGCACAGAGAGTTGTTAGTCTCTATAATAATAACACCATTCCCAGAAATAGATTCAGATCTTGCCGAAGCTCTGCTAAGAGAATTACTCTGCCTCTGATCCTTCCCCTCCAAATACTTATTTAAGTATTATGGTTCCATTGGATTCCTTGTGTTTCTATTTCACATTCATCGTTACATCAGTCAATTAAAGAAACTTAGATAAGGGGTTCTTTATCACCAATTCAAAATTCCTTTTCCATTCTCCTTTGTGGAACTATTTAGCCTGTGTCTCTGGTATTGTTTCTCTCTGTTCAGCCAGCTTATCCAATCTTGGTGTTCCCTCTGGTATAATCTTCCATGTTTGTGACTCTTGGGGGACCCGCCTTTCATTTTTATTGCCCCACCTACAGGAAAATTTTTGCTCCTTATTTTATTTTAAAGATTTCAAGTTTTCAATAGCCTGACTTATTTCTTCTCGATCAAGTGTTGTAAATGCAAAACAAAAAGAGAAATATATGAAAGAAATGGTAATGTGTTTATACTGATACTATTAAATTTAAGTGTGCATGGCAAAGAGATCTGAACTTCAAAATGTACAGAATAAAGCCTTATGGAAAAAGTAATCCACTCCTTTCCTCATCATGGAAATACCAAGTCACTCTACATTCACAAGTGGGTTTTACTTCAAAGTTGCATGTCATGCAAAAGAATGAGTTGTTAGCTATGACATTTAAGAAAAGGATTACTGTGAACTTATTTTAAAAGGTAATCTTATTTCTCTTACTCATGATGACTCAGTGGTTATGACATTTGAGTTAGAAACATACCATATAGAGATAAGTGCTCAGGGTGTTATTCGTAATCAGTGTCTGACAAACACTGAGTAGCAGGAAACCAAGACAACGGAGGTTGTCTGCTATGCTTGGTGTGAGGGCACAGGATGAGTGTGCTTAGTTTTAATCTTTGACCTTTCAGTAGAGGATTATGAAACAGGCAGCCAGATAAATATTCTGGAACAAACAAACTGAACAAAAAAAATAAGGTTTGGTTTCCATTGGTAAAGAAATGTTCATACTTAAACCTATGTAAAGTATAGGTTCATGTAGTTTCACAGCAGAAAAAAAAATGAGACTTAAAATTTCATGGAATTTTATCAGGGATTTAATGTCTAGAAGAGGAATGACCTTTTTTTTAATACTGACTTCTAAAATAAATATGGAGGAGGAAAGAAGTAGTCAGTACAAGGAGATGAATGTTGTGGGATATGATTTGGGGGAGAAAGAACACTGCATCTACATAAAAATGCAAAAGCTACTAAATGGAAACTGCTTATGAGATGTGAATGGACATCATCCTGATTAACATCATGTGATGTTATGATGCCTGCATGTGACTGCTGCAACAATGGTGTGAAACAGCCAAGGAACAAACTTATAACAGCAACAACTTGTCAGATGTGTTGGGGTTCTTCAATTAATGGCGCACTGTGGTTTGGAGTAAAATTTTTGTGACCCACGAAGCCTGGCTTGACTCGGCAGATCTCTCTGGACCTTCTCATGAACTCAAATTGAAGAACTGAGAGAAACAGGTCAATCAATCTAGGCATATATTTTAAATACAGATGTGTATCTATAGTTAGCACATCTCTGCTCTAGGACAATTCTCCCTGCAGCATGAGAGAACTTCACTGTGAGAAAGCAACAGGCATCAGTTTCTGTTCAACTTTCTGGAAATTTTTTTCTGAAACTTTCTGAAACTTTACCTTTTAGGGATAAAATATTTTGACCCAGAATGGTCCAGCAAACTATATATTGTGGATATTTAGACTTGGGATGAAGGGATAAGGGGTGGTGGGAAGAAATGCTTCGGACTTTATTAAAACGGACCAAATTTCTGAGTAAAAAATTGAGGCTCAAGTTTGTCACAACAGTGGGAATGCAGCAGCCCTTCCCTTGGACACCAGCTAGTACAACAAACATGTCTGAAACACATACTGTATGGCCAACCAACCATTTCTTCCCTTTCTATGTAGATGCAAATGGAATAAACATTTCTCTCAATAGCTTTCTAACATCATTGAATCATAATATGTCTAAACTGAAACTACATATTTTTGTATATGTAAAGAAAAAAGGCAATGAATACCAAAATGATGAAAAATGTAGAGTTGTTATACTGAACGGTGTACATATTTTTAGATATTGCAGTTGTGGCTTCCAAATATCTTCCCTTTTCGGTATCACACTGACTTATTTGGCTTATAAAGCCTTGAACATATTATATTATGTCAAACTTTGACAAGTCAGACCGATGAAATTTTAAAGGGCACTGTTTATGTGCATTCTAGTTGGAACATACATTTCACTTTTGCTGTGAATTTTCCTTCTTAAGTACTTTCCTATGAAGCTTAACTAAGGCATAGAGGAACAGTATGTTCCATCCATATGTGCCTGTAACATCCACTTGAGGTAAAGCACTGTTTATTCTAGGATCCATTTGCCATCGAACCATGGAGGGAATGTGATACATTTCTAGATTCAGTTGAGGACTGAGAAGGGAAGGTGATAATAAACTATTTATCATCTTTCTTTAATATTTTAGCAAAACAAAAAATAGAGTTCAAAGGTTTCTTGTTTGAAATGTTTCTACCAAATAGCAGATTAGGTGCTGTCTGTCTGTTATGATAATATTGCTTTCTGGAAACTCTTTTCAGACAGAAAGCAGCAGTACTTTGGCTAAATAATTAACAAAACACTTGACTAAAGGTATCAACTTATTTATCAGACATTTGTTTTGCTATTTAACACAATAAAAGAGAGACAGTACTTATGGTTTGTTAAGAATACACTTTCTTTTTAAAACATTTTTTCGAACAGCTAAAGACCTACTGGTGACCCAGAAAGGAGAGCAACCTCATCCTTCCAGTACCCTGAAATAGGGTTACACAATGCAGTTTTCTGACCAATTTGCTCGAGCATGAAAATAGAAAGAAGCAAGTTTGGGGGAGCCAAGAGGATGTGTCTTGACTGACATCTCTGCCAGGCAGCAAGTGCTTTCTCCTCTTGGCCTGCCAGTTTGGGCCAGCAGGTTTTTTATAGGCATTGAGATATATATGTGTAGGTATATATAGACCTTATTAGCCCTTAGGGAAGCCAGCCCTGAGCCAGTCCATATTTGTCATCACAAGCATACCCTGCTCCATTACAGATAATAAACCCTCCTGTATTTGGAGAGATAAGGAGCAAACCACAGATACCCATGGATGTCTCTGCCAGACAAAGCTGTAGCCCAGCACAAATAGTACCAAGCAGGACCTGATAACCTCAAAGGACCTGACTCTCTGTGGTCAGTCGTAGCAGTCCCCATGATGTTGCCTCTACTGCCTACTTTTTTTGCCTATATTGGCCTGGGTAATGAAGAATTGGTATTATAATTATCCTCTCATATTAGGCCAATTACCAAGAGAAAAATGTCCTGATGGTAACAACATTTTATGGACACAAAGACTAGGTGCAATGACTTTGAAGATTTTTAGTAGACTTTAAAGTTGTATTAAATAAGCTAAAAAGGCTTCATACAGTAAACAAGCTTAACAGGAGCGTCTGAGATTCTGCTACAGGTTTATTGGCGAGCATGACATGATAACAACTGCACTGTGGAAATGAATAAAGCAGAAATTATAAAAGAGATGTGCATTAGTAAGACCTATCATGTTATTAGTAATATATTTTCTAACTGATATTTTCAGATTCTATCTTCAGCCCAAGGAAAGTAGTTCCAAAATATGATATAATGTTATCATTCATTAGGTAAATGTACACATCATATATTCATGAATTTAGATTTTTTTAGGGATTTAGAAATCCTTAGATTGATTTAACTTTAAAGTATTTTACAGAAAACATTTATTCTTTATGAACCAGTCAAATTCTCAGAGGCAGCTACCAATTTCTTATTGACTGTATCTCCTACAAATATAATTCTGTGTAGATTACCAATACTGGGTAATATGTGGAAAAGCCTTTCAGTGGAGCAACTTTAGAAAATGAATCATCTCATTTCCAGAAGACAAATCAAGCAGTGCTGGCCATGTGGTGGAAAATGTAGGCAATCTGTCTGGATGTATTATGTCTATTTAAAGACACAACTGGAAAATAAATGGTAAGTTTGACACTTTCATGCGTCACAAGTGAAAAGGCATAATACTGCCCTTGTACATAGAAACTGGAGGCATGGTGCTTAGAACTATGGGTAGTATTCTCTTATTACTCTTATTACTACATTACAGGTAGGAGTTGCATCATTTAATTCAACAGATTAGGTGTTCCCTCCCTTCCTTATGTGCTCAGGAAGCTGGTATACGTTTTATTAACATCTCTAGCCTCTAAATATAACATGAGGACTCAAGTAAAATGCTTAAATTATGTGGTTGTGTTTTTCACTTAAGTAACAAAGTTGTGAAAGAATGAAATATTTTGTCCCAGCATTCACACTATTCTCCACTTTCTGCTAGCTGCAAAGTTTCAATATGTTACATGTGGTACCTTTCAAAACAAAACACCAATTAAAAATAACTAAGTGGAATATTGAGAAATTCATGTTTCATGGAACAACAAATTGTTTCAAATCAGTGGTACAGAACCAAATTGGCAGCATTACAGTTATTAACATTGCTTTCTCAGTTAATCAGGAGAAAACTTTTTGGCAGCTTTCTGTGTGTATTTTCATTGCTTTCTGTGACACATATATACAATACAGAATATAAAATGTATTAACATGGATATGCAGCAAAGGCGTGAAAGCATGTACTTTTCGTGAACCACAACAAGTATTTTCTAAATGCTGAGATTCATTGTGGTCTACAATAATTCCTGTTCTTAATTTGTATTGTAATTTGTTCTTTTCTTCTTGTACTTCTAGTATTATGATGTTTTTCCCTAAGTGTTATAATTATGCCTTGAAAACCTGCATTGGTTTCTTTCATATAAAAACATGTATTGACATTACTATGCACAAACTTGGAAAACCTTAATTTGCAAATTTTTGTATTATTTATAACTGTTCAGAACACATTTAGACTACAGAAATAGTGAGAATGGATACATGTGATGGAACATGGTGCATGGCTCTACCATACAAAACTGTACTACTCTGTTACATGACAACTTAATTTGTACTTTACGTGTTTCCAGCTCTAACTTAGAAGTCTGCTCTAGTGATTTTTGGAAAATCTGTTCATGTTGTGGTTTGCTCATTTTGGATATGATTCCAGCATGAAGCCTTCTCTGCAAGTAAAACTTGTTCTAGCTGCTCATAAAATTTTCCCCAGAAGTGTTTATAAAAGCTAATAAAATAGAAAGTGCTCATTATTTTTGATAAGCAGTGAAGGATTGGAAATACATATTTCAATAACAGAGCTAAAGCTATTTAGGAGTAAAGAAGGATATATATGCATTTTTAAACTGATAAGTGTTTCTTAAAAACATGAATTTTCATGAGTCACTTACCTCAGAGTTGAAAACTTTAAACCTTTCTTTTAGCTATGGTTAAATGGAGGGAAAACACACCAAGTCCCAGCAAATGTCAAATCCTGCTTTAAAATATTGGGATTTAAAGGATGTATAATACCAATAAGTCTAAAACTATTAGGGCTTCCTAGTGAGAATACACAGGACTGGTTTATGTAGTTTTTGACAGAGAACTTAAATTAGCCCTGCAACATGGATGGTGTAACTTTTCCTGCTGCCTGGGAAAGAAATGCTGTCAAGCTCTAAGTTGTGGTGATGGCACTTAGTCTGTACAAGTCTAATAAAAGGGCAGAGCGTATGCATGTTTCTCCGATTTTAGATTTTTTTTCTCTTGGTCAGAACTTTGAAGTCTTTTTAAAGCTTTGTTCTCTTCCTCTTTTCCAGGCTAATAAAAAGAATTATTATTACTACCACATTTGTGTCTCTTGGATTTTATTTTGGCTAATGCAAGCATTTTTACAACATGATCTTGGACAAAGGAGCAATTAGAATTAAGGAGCCTTATCCAACAATTACAGCACTTACTGCAATTATAATAGTAACTTAGTAAGTTGATGACTTACTGAGTTACCCAAATGATAAATTTTTATTTTGTTTTTAAAGTCAGCAAAAGCTTAATGCTAGAGTTTTGTAATGAGCCTGTGGTAACCAGATTTGTAGTCTGAAGCCTTCGTCTGCCACACTGTTAGCCATCAAAGGAGCCCTGTCCTACCAAGCTTTCTATTTTCACAACAGGATATCTGGTTTCTTTTATGAGGATACAGCTATGTTAATTTGGTTTAGTGGTTTGTTGGAGGTAAGCATGCTCTTCACAGCACAAACACCAAAATCCCCTTAAAGCAGTTCCTCGTTAATAGCTGGGGTCTGATTGGCAGCATTGCATTGTAAAGTGTGATTTGGTTGGATAAATATGTTTAGTCTAGTAAGCACTTTAGTGATTGAGTGTCTGTTAATGGATAAAGGTGGATTATGGCGAAACCTCTACAGGCTGTCATTGAGCACTTAGAGTTGTGAGTTGTCATGGGGGGAATGGAAAACAAACCGGCACTGTGGAAAACCTCACCAACTATAAAATATTTTAAATATTTGGTGCCATTTCAGCATTTAGGTTTAAAATCATATTTCACTTGAAGAAAACAAAGTAGAGCAGACTGTGCAACTCATTGCCTTCTTGTCTGGCCTTAAAGAAAGTAGACCCATTACATGCATCTGGGCATATTCAGAGAGAGATCTTTCTGAGCACATGACAGTCAAAAAGTCACCAGGTACCTGGAAGGTAAGTGCACAGTAGCTATAACTTTTCTTAGGTGTGTACTGTAAATTTTTTAATTCACCAAAAAGCAATGCAAGTCTGTGCAGTTTTATAAAACTCTATGCTTGTTTGTAGCTGTACAAACCCTTTTTTTTAATACGTTCTCCAAAACACAGATTTTTGCAATATCATCCTTCCTCCTTCTCCTTCTAAACACTTAGAGGAAGATCTTTCTTTCTCTTACTTTTAAGAAAGGTAATCTGATCCTCCATACAAACCACCAACAAATGTCACTTTTTTCCTCTACTCAGGTGTACACAGCTTTTTTATGAGGTGCTAAATATCAGCTTACTTGAGGACTTGAAATGGCCTTAAGGCCAAATGGCAGGTATTCGGGCATATACACAGAAACTCTCCATTTCTGGTGGGTTTTAAAACCTGCCTGTCCTTATTGATGACCATGGCATAGTGATTTGCTAAGTTTGATTATCATACTGCAAAATATTGCCGATAGTAACAGGTGAATGGTACATGCAGACTATTTTGGTTTTCATCTGAAATGCATGAGCCTTTTTAAGTCATTAAGCTAAAAAAGTCTTTGGGTTCTTGTGGGGTTTGTTTGGGTGAGTAGAGGTTTGCTATCAAGGAAAAGCCTGGAACTCTTCCCTCGCCTCTCTTTTCTGGCCTCTTTTACTCTTTTTTCATCAGACATACCAGGGTGACCCACGCCTTACAGTTGATAGCTACAATTTGTCAGTACACATTCAAGCCCACAGCATTTACAAAAACTCTTGTGAGATTTTTGGAGTGGAAAAATTACTCCTACTTAGTTTGGGAAGCTTCTTGCAGCTTCACTGTAAACCAACACATTACACACACTTTGCTCATCTGGTTAAGGCTCCCTCCTCAGGAAGGACCTTTTGGTCAAGTCCAGGTTAACTGGGGCTAGTGGTTTTTCCATTAGTCTTTACTGTAGAGGTTCTTCTAAAAGATATATTAAGTCTCAAATGTATTTAACAGACTTGAAAGGAACCTAATGATCAAGTCAGTTCTTTCTATTTTGCTGTCCTAAAGAACAGGCTAGATGGTTATAAAAGCTATTTCTGGCCAAGTGGCATCCTGGGATTGAAATTCCTCACGAGGATCCATGCAACCACTCCCATCCTGCAGAAATTTAACACAGAGAAAAACAGAATTGTAAAAAATCTTTTTTCTGTGCTTCTTATCACAACTCTTCTTTCTTGAATGAGGTAACAAATCACCATTGTGATTATTGGTTTCATATAACACAATTGCCTAAAATCACAGAAATCTTGCTCTCGGATGTTAATTGTTGGCAGTTAATAATACATAAGAAGGGAAGTAATTTATAAATATATAAAGATAATTTTTATTGGACACACTGCTTTTGATTTAGATACTGCCTGTACCTTATTTGCCAAAAAGGACTGTGCTACCTAGCATGCTAGACCAGTCAGTGATAAAAAATACAGCTGAGGAAATTATGACAGAAAAAAGTTATTTAATTTTCTAAGTCTTTAATATGTTGGTGTGTCTTCATATAGAAGATCATCTTTACTACAAAGAAGAAAAAACAATGCCAGGCATATGCAAGGTTTTATTATCTAACCAGTAATGTGGAATCCTGTTACTTGTTCTTCAATGTGATACTCTAGCTAAAAACTCTGTTTTTAGAGAATTTTTCACTGATTTTATAAGCCAATTAAAAGCTAAAATGAAATTTTGGAAATTTCTTGGACAAGGGATAACATTTGGAAAAGGGTTGAGAAAGCAGCTGATTGACTGAAGACAAAACCAAGATTTCTTGGTAGTCTGGGAAAGCATATGATAAACTAAATTACTGTAGCAAGATTTTGGATGGAAGAGGAGAAGAAAAGCCAGATAAAGGACCAACAGTGTGAAAATCCTATTGACAGTAGGACAGGGATAATTATTAATAAAATTTTAAAAAAAATTAGATAAAATAAACAGCAGGAAGGCAGAACATTGGTGACTGGAAAGGAACAGAACAGAAAAACATGGAAGAAAAAAGGAAGGACATAAGAGGAATAAGATGTAGAGCACATAGTTTTGAAATCATGAGCAAATTTTGGACATGAAAACTGCAGACTAACAAGATGTGACTGAGCCAGGTGATAACAGAGGAGTAATTTAAAGGTAAAGGGAAAGTTGGAGAAGGCGAAGAGAAACATAAGCTGTCTGAAGGAAAAGAAGTAATGGAAAGATTCAGTGAGACAGCAGGAGAAGAAACTGAATATAAATGTCTTGTGAGAGAAAGCAAACATTAAAAAATCACTGATAGTGAAGAAAATCAAATATTTTGCAGTAAATCCTTTTGGTTCTGTATAGTGGAGCTAGGAAGTAGATAACAAATATAACCTCTGGGACTCTTAATCCTATGCCATGGACAAGCAATTTACTTTAGAAATTTTAGAATGTTTTAAAAGAAAATTCAGAAATATTGACTGTATTATTAATGTTTAGTAATGTTATTAATCTAATAAGAAATATGAACGTGATCCATGAATGTAGGAATCTGGGGTTAGTATTTTAAAGTGATGCCAGTGATTTTCAGACTGAAAAGCTCTTTTTCTAGGAGTTAGACATAGCTGCAGAAGCTCAGGCTATCTTGGTCTTCTTTGGCTAGCATTTCCACTTTTGCTCTTGCATCTTTCTTTTCCTGTAAAAGTAACAATTTTGAAATTTAAAAGTGCTTTTTTCTCCTAAGTTGCTGCATAGGGCTTTCACGTTAGAGACAGGATGAAAAAACAGACTGGCTAAACAGGGGAAACAGTAAAAACTGCGCATAGGAAAGCGCTCTAGGTGCATGAACTAATCAAACAAGAGAAAACAAGTATTAAAGAGCAGGTAAGGAAGTCATTTAAACTGCTGTAATTTTAAGTAGTAGCATACTTAAATTGGAGGTAAAATTTTTGAGCATAAATGGCACGTTAATAATAAATAAACACAGACATGCACACAATCCATGCATAAATACTAGCTGGGGTTTTTAGTTTTGGTCTACAGCCTTAGCAATACTTTTCTTATCTTGCTCCAGTGTAGTTTTTCTGCTTTGGTTAGCCTTAACCACCGCACTGTACCTCTGTTCCACAACTGCAGGTGAAGTATGTGCAGCTTTTGAAACCCTTTTTCACCAATACCCAGCAGGCATCCAAACACTTTCAAGCAATAAATAAGACCCCACAAACAAAAGCAAATTAAACCTTCCACTTCTATTCATAAAAATATATATGCAGCTTTATTTAACCAATCAGATGGCTGTTTGTGACACATGAAATAACTTGGTGGTCTTAGCCCAACTCCAACTGGACAGCTGCTTGGAACATAAAATTCTCTGCTATAATTGGCTTTAACTGGCATCCTTGTCAGTGAAATAGCCACATTTTCTGGGGCCACAGAGGCTTTCTCATAGCCTAGAGGTGGTTCTTCTGGATGAAGCATGTGGGTGGCCTGTGGATAGCGGTAAAATTTAAAATAACTAAAAAGCAACATTATACTGCTGGAATTTTTTGCATTATGTCTTTATTTTTTTACAGATCAGGATATAATTCTACTCCTGAGATTCTCCCAAATGTTAAATTTAAAAAATGTAATGTATATTAATGTTGAAATGTGTTTTGGAAACTCAAATAAATTGTCCTTTGGCAGACAATAGCAAAATAATATAAAGATACCAGAATTTAATTCCATGCTTAAAGCAATAGTCTTGGTTTTTCCTTAAAAAAGAAAAAAGAGAGAGAGAGACAGTGATTTAGAACCAGACTGGTTTATATTAGTGGAAAGGGAAGTGCCACAATTGCCACCTAGTTAAACCCAGATCTCCAAATTTATCCTGTGCTGGGAACAAATAAATTGTGGAATTGCAATGAAACTCTAGCCAAACATCTGACTAAATGGTGAAGTAGTCTAAAAGAAATTTTAGAAATTGTAATCTCAAAACAGAAACTAATGAAGAAGAACCTACCTTGTCCAGACCGAGAAACGGCTCAGAAATATTATAGCTAATGCCAGTCTGGAATAAAAACTCTGCCTTTGCCTTGACTGATAGGACTATCATGCATGAGGTACCTCAGGAATATAAATGTATATGAGCCCAAACACAATATACCATAGAAAGTATCTGAGATAGCTCCAAACGCTGTCAAATGAGAAGAATGAAATGTATAAATTATTACAAAAACAAGCACCAAATTCTCTAATTCCCTGTAGCTTGTGCAAAACCTTGGCACCAAATACAACATACAACCTGTCTGAAATAGTAAAGATTTACGCTCACTTTGCACGGATGTAAATGCTGTGCAGGGCAGTGGATATCTTAGCCCATAATGTGGAATTGTTTAAGTGCTACAAGAGAAATGTTACTGTAGCATTCATTTTTTAAAGTCTGCCTACTTTTTTCTTTCCCAGGGATTGCTTTTTAAAGAAACGGCTCTTTTATTCACCTTTTATATTCTATCTTGTGTAGGAGCCCTTGACAAGCTGAAGGGAAAATATAGTTTTCACAATATGCTGTGGGAGAAAAAAAAAAAAAGAGAAGGGATTTTTTTAATATTTAAAAAAAGAAAAGAAAACCCAACAAAAACAACAAAAACCCTGTTAAGTCAGATGAACCCATGCTTTGTATAGCTCCCAAGGCCTCTCTGAAGAATACTGTACAAAAACAAAGCTTGGTGAAGAGGAAGCAGCTGCAGGGGTGATATAGAGCTCTTTCTTATAAACAAAGAGCACCAACAAATCTGTTTGAGGATGAATATTAGATTTGCTGACTTTTGCTGACATCACCATGGGAGATAAACATATTACAAGGAGTGGAACAGCTTGTTGCTTGAGAGGTTGCCAAATGTGATAAGTGAATGGCAAAGTGGCAAATGAAGACAGGGTGCCCATCCTGACAGTCTCAGCCATAGCTGAGCGCTGTGACTTGGTGAAGTGTTGCAGTGAACATTACTAGGCTGGAACAAGTGGATAAAAATGAACTATGAACCTCCTTTTTTCTAATGAGGAAGAGCTAACAGCTGCTTCCATCTGGGAACTGTGTGAAAGTGCCTTACAGCTGTACAATAATAAACAGCTAAAAACTCTGCACAGCCCACTGCTCCATTTACATTCTTTCCCAATCTTTTGCCTCATTAAACAGTAATCTTCCTCCTAATTATATTTCATCAATCTGTTGTTTATGGAACTCTAGATTAAATGGCAAACATATTGAAACAAAAATAAACTTATAATTAGTTGTCTTCTACTCACCCCTCCTGCCTTTGTATTAGCAAGTGCATCATTATCAGGCCCCGGGGGTTTGGTGAGGCAATCAGTTTACATGGTGCACTTTTGGCAGCAAAGAATAAAAAAACATTTGTAGCTGCATAATATGATTTACCAGCCCTAGGGCTCCAGGGTCTACACTTCCATAAATATAAGTGACAAATTATCAATAAATCATTCCCCGGTCTACCATATTGCATAATGTTTATTGAAACCCAGTTCTAATAAATATAAAAGTCACCTTTTTTATCCAAAGCATGAGAAACAAAAATGACAGCGATTACAAACAGAAATGAAAAATGAGAAATAAGTCCCTTCACAAGCAAGGAACTCTTTATTCCCTAGCATCCTTAATGCTTTAGCATTGTTGGCCTCTAAAATCTGCCTTGGAGCACACACAGCCTTCAAATGGTGATTTTACTCTTTGATTATGACAAACATTGTTCTTCTGGTTTTGTTTGTTATGCATATCATTCTCACATCTGGTTCCTGATCTCTGAAGAAATCAGTCAAGTGCATTTGCAGGAGATTTATCAGAAGCAACATTATAATTGGTAAAGTTCTCCCAACAAGGCATATTGTAGATGAGCTCAGCACACCAAGGCCTGTGCTCTGGAACTGAGTTTGTTTGGTTCATTGCAAGAAGTTATTTGAAAAGTGAAACAAAAGGAATAACAAAATATTTGCAGATTAATTGTTTTCATTCTTCATCTCTGTAAATTGAAAACCACAGCTCTCCAGAGTTATGGTTGGTTTTTTGGTGTTTTTACTCTACTTCTTGACCACAAAAACTAGACTAAATATTTCTCTAGGATGTAAAAAGCCCTACAGAATACTATTTCAAGCAAATTGCTCATGAAAAATTTAGATTTTATTGCATTTCCCCTCCACATAAAAAAAAAATCATATATTTGCTTTTCTTGAATTTTTGAGATATCTCACCTGCTGCAGGTCCTGATTGCAACATGGGATTATCCTCTCCCACCATTTTCAAGCAAGTCAGCATCTGGAAGTAATTTATGCGGAGTAGTCATTAGACTTCTGTAACACTTTAAAAAGTCTACTTAAATCTTAACCGAAATTCTCTGTCCTTTTGTGTTCTGTAAGTCAAATATCAGACACCCAGGTTAAGCTTAACTAATATCTCCTCTTCAGAAAAATTCCATTTTCCACTAGTCTTCTGATTTTTTTTCCACATAAAATCATAGCTTTGTATCATGAAGAAAACCATGAAAAAAAATGTGCTAAAATATTTTATTCCCCTGACTTAAATTTCTGTTAGGTATACTCTGCCCAATAGAACATAGGATGAACATGATGAACATATAATCTACGTGTTCAGAGACACATTTTTGCTGGTGTAAAGAAGCATGCCCATTTGGGAAAAGATGTTTTTTCCCTTGTAGCTTTGGTGGAAGTTTTGTTTTCTAAGCCTTGTAGGACTGGAGCAAGTAGTTTCCTTTCCAGATTAGACTGTATTTGTGGTGCAGGCTTTCCTCTGCTGCATGATTTTTATCAGTGCCCTTCCATGTCACGTTTTGAAGACAGCACAGACCCGTGCAGTGCTGTGGCTGTTAGTGGTGTATGATGGTTAATATCTCTTTCTCAGAAGTTCTTACAGAGTTTTGAAGGAAATGGCTCATTTCTTACAGTTTTAAGGTTCAGTCTTGTCGACCCACTGGAATAATCCTAAAAAATCCATTTGCTCTGTTCCAGTATAGAAGTGTTTACCTATGAGAACTTAAAAAAAGTTTGAAAAGATGGAAGACTCCTGACGCTTGTAAGACATTAAACAAAACTCCTCTGTTTTAGAAAAGGCTCCTCCTCTGACACTAAATCAGACTAATACATACCAAGCTGGCAGCATTCCGCAGTGTTTATAGCTAGTGTGGCTGCTTGCTGCCCTGGCAATCCATGGCTGCCAGGACAGTAAAACCATATCTAAAATCCTCATCCATGGGAATCCTCATCCATGAGCTCTAATGAGTCCAACCACACTCTTCTTCCCACTTAATCCATCCGTCTCAGTGGCAGCACAGCACGTCCTCCAGCTCTGCTGGGGGAAGGAGAAGGGATTCAGGCTCTTACCAGAGCAACAGCAGCCTGAATCCCTAGGAAGGAAGCAGCTGCAGAGCATTCATGAGTTAAGAGATTTAATGCCAGCTCAATATCTCACATTCAGTGATGAGTGAGGAAGTGGAAGAAACTGAGACCACTGAGATGACAAACTATTTCCATTCGCTGAAACAGGATGTAAAGAGAGACCTCAGAAATATGGACTTTTAAATAAAGTCAAAATATAAACTGGTGTGTCTATCCTGATGTAAAAAATGACATCTGTGAGACAGTTTGAGCAATCTGCATGAGAATACCAGAAGACTAACAGATGATTTTCATAGATTTGAATGCCAGAGCTGTTGCTCAACATTCATATCTCTCTGATTTCATACAATATACTCTAATGAGGTCATAGCCTGGAACTAAGTGTAAAAAAAAGGAATTATACTTCAGATTGATCATAATTCCAAATGAATCTGGCCAAAAGCTAGTATTTCCATAGGGAAAAGTAGACTTGTCTAATCTGTAATAAGAATTTGCAATAGCTTGACATAGGTATTATGCTTCTGCCTTTTAAAGACCTGAAAATACTGTTGAAAAGCTAAAAGAAGAAGAAAAATAAAGAGAAATTAATCTACCTATAAGATGGCCATCTTGCTGTAAGTGAATTTACCCATAAAACACCTGGGCCTTGTGAGATTTTTGGGGGATTAAATGACTGTAATAAATAGGTGTTTATTTTCTTTCATGGATGCCTCAGTCACATTTCCTGAAATTTTTCTTTTTTGTTATAAGCAAAATTGAGCAATATACATTGGTGGGTTTTATCCCAAAGGTAAAATTAGAACTCATAAAAACACCAAAAGTCTTTACATGCTTAATTGTGAATTGAAGACAACTCATGCCGAGCAAAGACCTAAACTGACCTGTCTGTTATTTACATCAGTCACTTGCAGTATTTTGCTGGGGTTTTTAATGGATTGCCCTACTTTTTGTCCAGAAAGTTTGTCGTTCACTGTAGCAGTGGCATTATCTCATGGTTTCGTGCAATGATCTGAGTCATAACAGAAGTCACCCTATAAAACTTGTTCAGTTAATTCTATTATGGTGCACTCTTTCTGATAAGTTCTGTGTTAGTTTTAATTAGCTACATGTTGACACTAATAGCAGAATTGTTAATTTCAGAACCAAAAAAGCAAAAGCCATCCAAAAAGATACATGAAGACAGCATAACAAATAATACATCCTCTACTGAAGTTCCAAAGCCGCTTAAAACTTTCACAAGGACTTTCAGTCTTGCTACCTGATTGCTGGCTTATAGCTCATAAAATCATACTAGGCTTGTTCTTGATGCTCAGCAATTCATCAAGGAGCTTCGTGCAATCGTTCAATTTCTGACAATGACTTTCCTTGATTGCACTCTAGGATCTGTTTCTCCTTTTGGAGCCAATGCCAGGGTATTGTTTATCATTTAGCTGATCATGCTGATATGACACATCTATTTTAATACCGTCTGTGTGTGCACTGATAGCAAGTGCTAGCCCGCCAAGAAACAATTAGGGATCCTATAGTGTAAGCACCCCAGTCCCATTAACCTCAGTGGATGACATTTGTGTCAGAATAGAAGGAGAGACTTTGGCCCTGAACTTATCAGACAGCTGGAGTGTATTTTTGTCTTTTTTCCACAGTGCCAGTAGACATAACATAGGTTTTGCATGGGTTTGCATAAATCCAGTTAGAAATGAACACATTACTCTCTACACATAATTTTTTTCCCATATTTTTGGCTACAAAACTGCTTAGCAAAAGCAGTGTTAAACTGATATAAGCCAAAAAAGTGTTTCGGATTTTGCAGTACTCTAGACAGGTCTTTATGCACAGGTAAGCGCTGCTTGCACACCAGGTTGCCCAGACATGACACCCAGGACAGAACTCGTGGGCTCATCCACCATTCATAAACATCTCTAATAAACTTTGATGAGGGGCTGGATTATTTGTTAATATAAGAAGGAAATTTTACCCAGCTCAAAGTGGTGTAGGGACAGTAAAATATACCTGTCCCTGGATAATCCACATGAAAGCCAGTCACAGTATAGAATAATGAATTCTCAATAGGATGCAAATTGCCCTTGAATGTACCATAATCTTATGTTTGAATGCAAAGTGTAAAAACAGTTTTGAGAGCCCAACTTCAACTATTAATGGGAGGTTCCTACATTTTGTAGGACTGCTGGTACTAAAAGTGAAAGTTTCTAGGACTGGCTGTTGTGGTTTCTTGCATGCACTGGTTGCATTGCACTCAGTGAGAGGTTGTGAGAAAGGGACTGGAAATGGAGCTCTCAGGGTGGAGTACCTATTGCCAGGCAGTGGAAAAGCTCTGGTAGCTTGACTTTTTTTTTTTTTTTCAGATTAAGTTCTTTTCTGTATCCATGTGCAGAACTTTCATTGGCTTCTCATCTCCAAGACCTATTGTATCATTGTAGACATTTGGTCTCAATAATAGTTGGTGAATATTTTTTTCTCTTAACATGTTCTTCATAGATTAGCACAATCTTTCATTGTCATTATTTAGTTGTCTGTCTCCTTAAGAACACTAGTCATTAGCCCACCAGTCTTCAATATTTTTCTGAAGAAGTAAATAGATGCATGTAAATTTTTATTTTATTTTTAAGACTTACCAGGGAGTTGCATTTATGTTAGAAAACGTTTTTAGACAAATTTCCCTTGAAAATAGAAATTCCATGCATGAGGGAAATATTTGAGAAAACTCACAAGCTCCTTGTTAATTCCCATGGTATTTAAATCAATTTTTACTGTGTTCAAGGTAGACCTATGCCTACTAGTCCCACTATGTCAACTGCCTCTCTAAAATAATTCCATGTCACCTGCAAACTGTTGCACGTGTATTTGGCCATCCTCCTGACCATTTTGGCAGTAAAGGGATCAATAGAGAGCCCTGAGGGAGAATATTTCTAACATTCCTCACAGGAAAAAAATGACCACTTATTCCTACCCTTTGTTTCTTATCTTTTAAGCAGTTGTCACTCAGTTGTCACCATATGACAAGTCCTTCCCTTTGACTCTGTAAGGGCACAGCTAAAGTGAAAGTCCAGCTATGCTGTACAAGCTGGATTTACCAATTCACATGGTAATTCATCATTCTTTCAAAGAACCTTATTGCAAATCATATCTATGTCTGCAAAACTTACCTAGTCTTTCCCAAAACATCATATCTGAGTATCATATTCCAATATGTTCTCCATCAATTTATCGAGGCTTACATAAAGACATCTAGAAATACCACTATAGGATTTTCCTGTCTTTGACACTCTTGGAAATACCATTTAGGGACTGAAAATTTTTTTTCCCTAATTTATCACCACAGAACAGACCTCTTCAACTCATGTTTCAGCAGGAGACAGTTCTTCAGACTCATCTTCAGTGAAGCACAATTTGTGTCTACAGCCTCTTCTGTAATGAATACCAGTGCAAGGAATTCACTTTGCTTTTCACAGTGACTGGGATTTTCCTTTACAAGTCCTTTTATATGAAGATCATCCAGCATTCCCAACTTCTTTTTGAAAGGCTTTTTTTTTAATGCACTGGAAGGAGTTTTTCATACTAATATTTTTTTCTTTCAGCCAGTTGCTTAACGATTTTTGCCCTGTCTAAATGTGGTTTTACATTTAAGACTCTGATTTTACTTTAAAGAGGTTAAGGGACAATATTTGCACATGAAGTTTTTGAAGCTATATATATATTACATATCAGAAGGGCAGATTTTTGTTTCATTTAAGCATTACTTAATCAAATTTAAAAACTGTTATAAAATAAGAATTTTTCTTGTCTAGCACATCTCTCTATGCTGTTGGGCATTATCAAAGCAGAAGTGCTTTGCTGCCTTATTAAAAAAAATCTAAAGACCCTTGAGTTGCAATTCTCAGAACTCTCTCAGCCTTGAAGTTTAGGCATCTGGAATACAGCCACTCTGCTTCTGGAATGGAGCTGCTCAAGGATGTAAATTGTATGTCTGTCCTCAGCCTTCCCTGCTTGCTGTGCTTTGAGAAGCTGCACACATAAATTCAACCTGTCTATTGATGTCCATTATTGTTTACTCTCCAAGACTATTAGATAGGTCAGTACCTTAAGCTGAATTCTGAATTCTGCTTCAAAAATCTTTAAAACATGAAGTTTTAGGTCCTTTTGTCTTTTACTAGGCAACTTTGTTCTGACGCATGTTCTCCAAAATAAATTAAAACAAAAAAAAAGTGATTTTTCTATTATTGTTCTGGTAAAATAATTTTTTCTAGATTATTTTACATACTCTAAAAATGAATATTGAGCTATAAAACTATTAATTTATGCTTTGTTTAATTACAGAAATAATGAGAATATTACAGGCAACACAAGCCCATCATAACTCGAATTTAAATTCAACCTTTGCCTCCATCCTTTCCATATACTTATATCCTTTCAACTTGATTTTGTTAAGTCTTTGTCTTTTAGTCACCAACAAGTGTGTCTAAATCTTAATTTATATGAATAAATTTGTCTCTAGATATGTTCTGGTTTTAGATGGATTTATTTACAGTGGGGGGTCATTACGTAACATCTTAATAGCTCTCCCTCATGTTAGAGCAAGGGACTTTTTTTAAAAAAAAGGGTTTCTAATTTGTTGCTTGTACAAGGATTTGCAAATACTTTAGAAGAGGTGGAGAGAGTCAGATACTTGCATAGATGTTTTCAGCTCTGGTTGAAGGCAGTGGCTGCTGAGGGAAGAACAGATCAGAAATCTAACCATTTGAAAACAAAGAGGACGTCTTCATTTGCATAAGTAGAGAGAGTGGGCTGCGCAAAAACAAAGCAGAGTCCTAAATTTTCAACAGCACTGTGCCAAAACTCAGCTTTAATTATAAACATTAACTTGGACATAGAACTTCAGTGTTGGCTCTATTTTGCATTCTAATCCACTTACTACCACTTGTGACATCAATACCAGTCCACTTCAGTTTTCCAATCAAACGAAATGGTGGTAATAATATTTAATAATGTCCAGATATTAAGTGGATTAAGCACATTTCCTGAGCTCTTCTGAGCTGCAGCATGCTGCATAAAGAACGGTTTTGCAACAAATACAAAGTCTGCTCTTAGGTTCAGCCAGAGCTGAACTTCTTTAGGGGATCCTCAAACTGATACAGAAGATGCTTCTGGCCCCTGTCAGTATCTACCATATCACTACACAGCAACAGCTCAGTGACAGCCACTTCACCAGGAGACCTTTAGAATAAGATCACCTTTCATCCTAATTTAGTTACTTTCTTGAAAATTCTTGTAGGTGAATCATCACCCTTCAGTCATAATATCTACAAGTGAATGCCAGTTTGTAAGATATTGTACTCTTGCAAGATCCAATGATTTTATCATTAATCTCATAGTACTTGCTTATTTAAATTACCAACTCCTGTAATTACATGGAAAGATCAAATCTCAGCTTTTTTCATCTCTGGGAACAAACCCAACAACAATAACAAAGAAAGTTGATTTTGATTTTTAAACTAGCACTCTCCTACACTGAAAACCTTAAAATGCAATGCTTAATGTTTCCAAAAGCAGAAGAAACACAGTGCTTCCAGCTTTTAAAATGTGGTGCTTTTTAAAACTTGCAATAAAGAAGATGAGGAGAGAGTCTGAATCACAAGTCTTCAATACTTGGGGTTAGTAGCACAAAGCAGTGTTTCAACTTTTATTCATTGAAATTCATTATAAACGCTATCAATTTTTACTGGCTCAAGGCTATGGTCAGAGAGAGACGCTTTCCTGTGCACCTGCCATGGCTGCAGTAAAACTACTCCACTGATGTCTGATCTTGCTAAAACCACAAGTCTAACTTGATTTTGGCATGAACCAAACGAATTGCTCACTTCCATTGCTTTCTCTCCCATATATGTTTTATCATTTTTATCAAATGCTAACTTGCTTTTTCTTTCCCCCCCAGGTTGAGAGTTTGTTTCCTGTGCCATATTTGTTTAACCTCTCTGGTCCATTGTGTTTTTTCTGGCTTTACTTTTGGCAAGATCTTTCAGTGCAACATCATCAAATCTAGTTAATATGATCTTTACTCCATTTTCCAAACCACTAAGATGCTAATTAAAAACAGCCCTTACACTGATCTTTCCACTGGCTTGAACAGTTAGATATCTTGCCATTTAACATTATCCTGTTTGCTAATCTCTGTAGCCCCATTTACATAAAAGGTTGAATTATGTTTTCAAATTATGGGCCATGAGACTTTACTAAGTACTTGAGCCAAGATAATGTATGTTAAGCTACTTTATTCCATTCTTTCATTAATTTTTAAATTCTCCTAAAGAGCATAAAAAAGTATTGGCAACCTTTATTTTTATTCACCCTGTATTGCATACTCATGTGAGTTTAGGAATAATTTATATTTAATTTTTCTTTCTTTTCACCTTCATAACTTAAAACATAAAAAGAAAAAAGTAATAACGGTCTTCATATCACACTAGGATGAGTATTTTATCCCATCCTATACATATTCAGTGAATTGTCCAAGGGTTGAGGCCAAGACTGTGATGCAAAGAATAGCAGGGCCCAGAGGCCATATCACTCATAATGTAATATAAAAATACTCTTAGGGTCAAATTCACGATTTTGCCTTTGGCTTTTCTTGTTTTTAATTGTTTTATTATTTAACTTGGAGTTTAAATTTCACCGTTTTTTTCTTCTCTACCATTCAACCAATATATTTGTTGTTTACTTTTATATTAATAATATATACTCATTCTATTTCTTTGCCCTCAGAAATAGCTATTAATCCATGCTGTTTTCCCTATATACTTGAAAACACCCACAATTACTCTAAAACAGGATTTTAAAAGTTTTGGATGGAGTACACAAACCTGTAATTGAAAACATTGACAAACCATGGATGATTTAGGAAAAAAATTTTGTTTTGAACAGACTGGTTTTCTATTGTTTATATTTCTTTTCTTTTGTACATTCTTTAGATTTTTTTGCAGCTAGAATTAGCTGTTTTGTTTAAGATATATTAATTTCATTGGTAATGTATTACTTATGAAGTCAGGTAATTCATACTGAAACAAAACATGTGAAGAAGGAATTCCAGGTTTTTTTCTCACCATTTTATTGCAAAGTTCTGAGTGTTAAGCTATCAGATCACAATTTTTTTAAAAAAGTCTTTCTGAGAGTTATACACCTATAAAAATGGCATTTTGTGCCTGCACGTCAGGTTCAGTAAATATAGCAAGGAGTCAGCAGGCTGTAACAATCATCCCACAAGGAGTCCTCTTTCAGAAACTGCCTCTAGTGGATACTGTGGGACTGATCTACCAGTGAATATCCTGGATGCAATCTGGAGAGTGTGGAAAAAGTTGGAAGAGGAGGAAGTAGTGACAGGTGCCTGTCTCACAGGGAGTATGGCCCTAGCACAAGGAGAAGAATGAGAATTAATGCTTAGGACAACTATTTTGCAGAGAATGCACAGCAGGAGGAGCACCTAAGTCTCATCTTGCAGACCTCTCCTTACCTCAGGACAGACTGCCACAAGGGACTTGAAGAAAGAGAGGAAAGAGAGGAATAATTCAAAGAGAAGTGCTCAATATTATCCTCACAGAATTTGCATGGAATAGATCTGTTCTTCACAGCTGTTTTCTTTCATCTTTCTTTCTGATGGACTGTGATGTGAAGTGAGCACCTCCTTCCTGACAGTGCTTCCGCTTTGGAGTTGCTTTCTTCCCCTCATACAGTTGCTCTCATGGCAGCAGCTGTGCAAGGAGGCTGTTGATACCATGCAGTCACTAAAATCCTGTCTGTCAGGGAATTTCTTGCACCAACATTGCATCAGTTCTTGGCACTGCTGGCAGCAGTGGTGGGCAGGGTGTTGCTTTCGCTATAATTTCTACTGTTAGCACCAGAGCTGGAATATTATAGGGCAGAACTGCATGTGCGTCTTTTAAGTCAAAGGAGCACTTAGCATTAGTAGGGATTTTTTCTACCTATTTTTCTAATTCAGTTTATTAAATTATTTGGAGCTTTTACAACTTTCAAAGATGGGAAATGTATTTCTTTAAATCACTTTAAAACTCTCCAGTGGAGCATTGCATTATATGCGTTAGAAGTTAAGACAGAGCACCAGTTTCTATGTGGCTAAATTTGCCACACTATGTACTCAGCATACTTGGATACTGGGCAAAATCCAAACTGTGGTTTTTTAACAGTAGTGAGATTTTTTAAAAGGAAAAGGGCAAAATAGGAAAAGATGACAAGGGTTTAAGGCGTAGAAACTTGAGACAATAATACTGCTCTTAATTTCTTACTCACAGGGATCTTAAATAAATGTTTGTATTCGATTATGGCAATGGGCAAGAGTACAAATTACCTCCCTCCTCCCAAAGAAGGAGTGAGCAAGGAACTCACCTTTCTAGCTCCCACCAACATTGCCTGATGTTGTCTTGCCAGAGTTGGACCAGACACAAGACCAGTTAATAGAACTGGCTTCAGTAGATCATACATATATATATATATATTTTGTGAGTTAGGAACAAATTCAACATCAGGGACTTCTCTGATTTAGTGCATGCAAGAAACCCTCTCTTTGTTGTAGATTTAAAGGCATGGAAAATTTTGTTTGTAAGTAATTGGCTGGAAATCAACAAACCATATGATATTAAATGGGCTTTTAATTATTAAGGAAAAAGTACTCAAAATGCATTAAAATTTATTTAAAGAAAAGGCAAAATATAATACATTTCAAAGTGACTGCTTGAATACTTTATTCCCTTATATCCAATATATTTCTTGTGCTAGTAATCTGGAAAGCATGCATTTGTTTTCTGAGAGAAAAGGCATCATGAACAAGAAGCCTAGACTAGGAAAAATAAGGTATTTTTCATATGAGGCCAAAAGGGTGACTTCCAAGCACTGCAGTCTAAATCAAATGATTGCATGTTAAAAAAGTCCAAACTTAAAGTGGGTAAGTAATTTGCACATCAGCTTTAATGCTTGTCCTTGACTATCTCTAGATATGACTTCAGCATCTTCATTTCAGTCAAGAGGTCTGTCTATCAGTAAGACCTCCAAGAGCTGTTTAGGAAAAATATCCTGACAGTAAGTACTTTGGAATATGTCAACAAGTAAGGAAAAACCCCCTTGTTCACCTATGGTAAAACTGACAGTAGTGTAAATTGGTCTCACGGTGCTCATTTTTAGCATTGACTTTCTGTCAAATGCCAGTATTTTGCTATGATTTTTCTTGAAATGTGACCACAGTTACTGAAACAAGAATGAAATTGTCATAGTAGAGAGCCTTGGATTTATACTTAGGGCTTCTATGCTGCTACCTGCTATCTTTATCTTCTAATGTCACACATCTTTTTTTTTCTCATCCCACTTGCCAGTATGGCAGCAGAGTGGAACATTTCCAAATGTGTACTTTTTCACTAGTGGACCAAGCTACTTGTCATTCAATTTTCAGTAAAGTCAGTATGGTCTCTTGGTGTATTTCAAGCCCTCATGTACCCTTAAACCTGAATATAAATAAGCTTATGGTTTAGACTGTTTGCCAGTTTTTGTTTTCTCTATGCATATGTGGGTTTTAGTAAAAGATGCTATATGGTAGAAAAGATCTTGCATAGTCACAGAAAGTGACTATCTCAAGATATAGACCTCTTTAGGAAATCATTTTATGTGGAATAATTAGGATAGATTAGTAACAAATGCTTTCATCTTAGTTTTTTGCCTATGTTGCATTTTAAAATAATTAGGAATCCAGATTGTTTCTGTTTTTCACCTTCATTTACTGGCACCCAGCAAAGAGGCCTACACTTTGATTTTAATCATGGCCAGGCAGTGTAAGACCTTGGTCTTAATGGCAAGCGGAGCAACAAGCTGAAACCCTGCTGTGTAATTTCAAAGCAATGTACTTCATGCTGCTAACCCTACAGTATGATTTCTGTTCTGCCAATGGCTCCAATAGCAGACAACTTCCAATTTGCACCTCTTGCATAAATCCACATTATGCCAATAGGTTTAGAAGAAAACCACAAGCTGCCCAGTTCAGCAGTCAGAGGTCTGTTAACAGATCTTTAACTATGATCTATTGTGTAGGAAAGTCTGAAATTATGGATGCAGAGTTTCACTTTATAGAGCTCTCACTTGGCTATGCAGGTTTTCTTGAGATAATTATAAGTGTTTATTTTGGCTTTTAACAAGTTTAATCACATTATTTAGCATGTTCTGATTTTGTCACTGAGGCAACCATTACTCTTGCACACAAGTTTTGCTTAATTGGCAGCAAGACGAGAAAATGCAGCTTAAAGCAACTAATTGCACTAGACCTCACAGATGCCAAGATGCAGCTCTTTTAATTAAAACTTTTTACAAGATAATTTACTAGTGTAAAAACACTGTCCCTTGTAGGTACCTAATATAGCATCCTACTTCCAGTTTTGCTCCCATTTTAAGAGTCTAAATATTCTAGAAATCCAAGTAAAGGACAACTGAAAAAAGTATTTCAAAGCACAGAAAACAACGATTGGGAGCATAAAAGCACAGAGTTAAGTAAGGCCCTTCACTTAGTTATCCGAATTCCAATTTATAACTAACCTTGGCTGCCTGTAGAGAGTAATTCAGTCTGTTAATTTCAGGCCACCATTTAAGCATCATGCTGTGCCAAATTGCATTTGATGGTTTTATAATGGTATGACTACAATATACTAAAATGAGATCTATAAAGGTATCCTCTAGTGGGAATTTCAACCCAGGTCTCCAGTGGTAAAAATGACATTCATATTTAGCAGATCTTTACACTGCATCACAGGTATCTGTTACTATCCTATGTTACACAAAACATGCATTTTTCATTGCAATTTAAAGTGTTTACAGTTCCTAATTTAAATGGGCTTGTGATTTCTAATGCTTGTAATTTTTTTTTCCAGAAATCAAAGACTATACTTTTTGAGGCACCTCATCCCCCTTTTAATTTCTGACGTATGAGACTACAACTCTATCAAAAGTGACTGAACAAGTAGCACTCAATGGATAATTGTTTCCCCAAAGGGAGTGTTATTTCTTGATCTTTGGCATGAAATGACATAGGTAAATGGCACAAAGGTAAATGCTTGCATCAGGATATTGTCTCACAAAATATTTCCCTGGTCACAGTGGCATTTTCCAGTAAGCAGGACATCTTCACCCCTCCTCCAGTGACCCAATGAAGTTGAATGCCTTTTGGAAGGTTAAGCTCTGTACACAGGGGTCATGGGACTGGGCTGAAGCTGGAGAGTCTGTTTATTTTCTTCATGTGTTGAACTATGTTGTTCTCTGGGTGTGAATGTAGCTTTCTAGCCTTCACAAATGATCCCAAGGAAAAGACCTTGCTGACTAAGATTGGGTTTGTTGCTGAGCCATTCCAAAAATTCACATCTTTCCAGATGATGCGTAGCAGCCAAGGAGAATACTCATTTAAACACTGAATTGTCTTTTAACCTCTAGTATTCAGAAGCAAAGCCTTTACTGAAGTAATGGTGCAATTACTCAGACACTTTTTCAAACATATCTTGGGGAAAAAAACAGTCAGAATGTATCTCTCTAGCATCAGCAAGCACCACAGTACTGTAGTTTCCCTTTGTCTGCCATAATGCCCTGAATTATACCATGTAAAACAAAGCACTGGGAACGTTTTAAACTTCCTGGCTTATGTCACAACTCCTACATAATGAAACAGTCACACTATGCATAACTGCTCGGAAGGAGGATTGCTTTTGTAAAACTTGTAGCTATATCTTCATTTCTGATTTAACCATTTCTGAGTCCATGTAGGTTAGAATTATCTGCAGGGTTTAAGTAGCAGAAACTGTAAGCGAGTATCTTCACTTTCAGGCATCCAGAGATGAAGTGTCCATATCAAATAGATACTCTTACTCAATTTCCTCCTGAGACAATTTTTGAGGATCTTGGCATGTCCTATTTTTATCTCCTTACAACTCCAAGCTATATCCAGTGTGTAATTTAAACTTTTTTTTTTTTTTTAATTCATGTTAAAATCTTCCTGTAAACCAGGGGGTCCCAGACAAATAGTATTTCCACTAGGTTAGTGCTCCAGCTTATTGCACAACTTATTATTTTTGCAAGTTCAAAAGTTATCCTATGTCATATCCATTAATTTCAGCAATGATTTAGTTTAGGAATTTTTTTGCTTACTTCCCTAGGAGAAATCTTCTCTTATGTGTGACAACAGATCGAATATGCTGTGACCAAACTAGACTGAGTAACTCCTGGTTTCAGGTCAGAAAAGGTCTTCAGGAAGGGTGTACATCTTCTCCTACAACACTGACAGTGTAATATGTCTATCTTTTTAACTAGTCATAATATTTACAATGTATTATTAATAAAGAATTTCATACTAATTCTGTTGCTGACCAGACAGTGAACTTAAATAACTCATCAAATGCATATTTTGATAGTTGCTGGAAAATGAGGCATTCTAATGTAATGGCCAGCTCCATAGAATTTTGTTAGATTTTTTAATTTTAGACATTGGATTTTGCTATATGTATTTCATTGTGGAGCTAGTCAGGCTCTTGATTAGTTTACGACACTGAAGGGTCTATTTTTTGAGTACATATTAAAATATATTATTGAGAGACAAATTTAATAAAGCAAAGACATTTGGGACTAATTTAAAAGCTATTTGCAAATATAATATTTCATTACAAGAGATTGCACTGGTGTGAAACTGGTGTAACACCTTTGTATTAAGCAGCCTTTAAAAAAATACAGACTTTAATTTGATTTTTCTTTTCTAAGAGACACACTTAAGAAAACTATTGCAGAACAAGCAAGGAAGTTTCAATGTAAAACATCAAATTACTTTTGCATGTATATTTCACCTGAATTGCCTAAAATTTTTGTGTGTTTTATGAAGCTAATGATAATGTTAACCTGTGCTCTGGTACGTATCAACATCAGGCCTAACAGTCGACACTGCTCTTCTTTTAGAAATTGCAAAAAAAGACACATAAACTATGCTGGCATTTCCAGTGGTAGACTTTTTCCCATAGGAAATTGAAAGATTATAGTCACACTGATGATGATGCCAATTTTTAGATAAGATGTCAGACCAGTGTCCAGAGTTCATTTCCAGTTATTTGGGGCTTCCTGGACATTTGGCAATTTTGTAAGAGGAAGAACATTCAATGTTCCAACCCTGCTAAGTCCTGTTATGGAAATCTCGCTTTAAAATTTTAGTGGCTTGTTCTTGTAATGAATTGTTGTCTTTACGAATAAATTGTTTTTCAAGGATGACTGAAGCAATTATTTTGTGTAGCTCACATTTCATTGGAATTCATCATGTAATTATGTTCATGTCCTTTGGAGCAGAACTGGAACTTAAAATAAGTAAAAAGTGTACATTTCACTTCATTTCATTTCATTTCTCTATTGGTACCTTTGAATGTGCAAATTTTCTCATTATATTTTGGTCCAAAGAAATAAATATTAAAATTCCATCACCATCAACACCTAGAAGCAAACAAAGTTTTATGTATTTTGAAAAAAATATTTGTATGCACATGAGCCTTACATGGCATTCAGCAATGTGGTGCACATAGCCTATCACCAAAATATTGGTGTTATATCCTAACAACTCTTTGTAACAGACCTGGTAGCACTGAGATGAAGCAATGCTTCTGGGTGTCAATTATGTGTGTTAAACTGACAAAAAATAAGACATCTGTCATGCCAGGAGCAGGCCATGTGTCAGAATATCCACCCTCTATCTTTTTTTAAACTAGCAACAGTCAGGCATTTTTCAGATCTATGTGGACAGGTCTGGAAGCGTAGAAGTGCATACCTGAATGAGGAGAAATATCATGGCTTAGGAAGCCTTTGGGAAGACATTTGAATACCATGAGTATGAGAATTTTTTTTCTAGTCTACCTATCTGTTTCACAGAGAAGAAACTGAAAGAACCTATGCTGCCATTTCTATAAGTCCTATGAGGTCCTATAGGCTGTGGGTAAGTGAAATTTAATGCAGAATTCACTTTAAAAAATAAATGGGGATTTTTTTTTCAAGCATAATAAACTATTTTACATTAAACGAAACCTACCCAAAACCCATATATTTAATTTTGATTTTACAAGTAAGACTGTTTCTAATGGCACTCTAGATTTCCTTCTGAAAAGCTTCCATTTTGGACAAGGTGGGGTTTTCTTCCATCCAATTATTCTGACAACAGAATAAAATTCTGACAAACAGAACCAAGCAGGTTTTAGGTTAAAAGGACATTATATGTGTTACAGATATTTCTCACTCTACAGCTTCTTCAAACCTCATTCTTTACCTTTTGTTTGTTTCTTTGTTTTATTTCTTATTTCTGGCCTTGGAAAATAACCATTCAATAACTTATTGCATAAGGAAAGGTGTTGATGCATGTGAATAATGCTCAAAAAGCAAACCTGATCTTGATCTACTGAACTCAGATAGCAGAGTAACAAAGGCCCAGAGTCAGTGGAATAATTAAGAGAAATAGTGTGAAAAAATAATATAAACCTGCAGGAATAAAAAAAAAGAGTGAGAGAAAAGAAAACAATATAGACAATAATATGCTTTTCCACTGATTAAATTATTTAGACTGCCTTTATTGGAATGCAAATATTTATTTTGATTTTGCATTTTTAGGTTTGATAGAAAATAAGCACTTTGTAAACAGCAGAAGCTTCACTTAATTTTTGACATGTCTATAGTAAAGAGTCAAAAATGAGAAAACACTGTAATTCACTAAAAATTATCGCAACCTACTCCCACATTCCAACCTTCATATCTCCAATTGCTCTGCTATATAAAAGCAATGTACAAAGTTTAAAAAAATTTAAATCCTCAATTTTCTATCTCAGAAACCCAGTGTAGAAATGGTGAAGATTTGGTCCAGAAAAAAAACTGGATTCTTAACGTTGTGTAAACCATAGTTTATCTCCATCATTATCACCAACTGGAGTAGAGCAACCACTTGCTTAATTTAACTATTTAAAATGTTATAGACAGAAATGTTCAAGAGTTTGTGGTTGGATGAGCTGCTTCACACTATTTGGGAGAGTCCTGCACTAAATTTGCAGAAGTTTAATAGCTTATCCCAAATTATGACTCACAGCAATAACATTTCTCTCAGTAGCAAACAAGCACACAAAAGGGAAAAAAACATGATTAAAGTAATCTCTAGACTGCAAATATAAACTAAATATGGGAAAAATTGGGGTGGCTGTTTAATTATGATCAATGTATAAATTTTTCTTAGTGGATTCATTTTTTCACAAAAGCACAGGGTGTGTAAAACATGCCAAAAAGGGCACCCTGACCTCTTTAAATTCTGCTATTAACCTAATAAGGATCTTGCCCTGGACAGCTGATGATTGCATAGTATAATTATAGAAACAAGGATAATTGGAATATACATAGGCAGTAGGGAATCTGCTATTCAACAACAAGGGCTGAGCATGACGATCCTGCTGACTTCGGCTCTTAATTGATTTCAAAAAGGGTTAAAACTGAACAGCAACTTTTAGGATAAATCTTTTAAAAAGCAGAAATTTGGACAGGTGAGATGATCCAATACATTTGACAACCAAAAAACTTTGCTTCCACATATCCATTTATGTTCTGTTTTTTCAACTCAGCTTCAACTCCAGCTAAGGAATATGTTATGATTTGAACAGGCACATAAAATACAAAAAGTCTCAATGTTATGATTGGAACAAAATGTTGTATGAACAAATATGTATGAATAAGTTAAATACCCATGGTCTTGAAAAATCTTTATCCACTCTTCTGGGGTTGCATATCAAGTAATTTAAATAGTCAGTCACATCTGTTCTGTGTTGGAAAAACTGGGCCAAGAAATAAAGTACTAGCTTCTGCCCAAGGTTTCAAAATGGGAAAGAAGTGGTTATACTTTGTGTTAGAGCTTTGTTTGATGATAATTAAGAGTGCAAACATCTAAGATAGCAAAGCACACAGCATGAGATGCTGAGGCTCTGTCTTGAGCAGCAGCTACTGCGTCCTGATAGGAGCAGATATGGAGGGAGACAGAGATGCTGCTCAATACGTGCCACTCTGGCTCATGTTAGCCTGATCTTGGGGCCAAATCCCCTTCAGCTGGCTGCTAAAGGTCAGTCATAAGGACTCCTAGGGCACATCTTCCTGTTTCCAGTTTCAGGATCTAGTTCTGTGCACTTCCAGACCACTCCATGGTGTGAACTGAAGCCCTGTTGAGTGGGGATAAATTTGCTTCAAAGGTAGACTCCTGATCCAAACTGGGTGACAGGCACTTTTCAATGGTGTGCCAAAACAGTTAAATCCTGTTAAAAGTTAGGAAAACATAACTATTCGAGTCTTTGGAGTGGTCTTGCAAGTGTTAGCTTTGTAAATTATATGGATTTACCCATGAATAACTTCTCTGTACAAGAATAGTAAATGTGCCTCAATAGCATTTTAAATTATTTTTTACTATGTGAGTTCAATATTCAGTTTTCCATGCAGTTTTGTGTTTCCATAGAGATGCACTGTTTGGAAGAAAAGTGTGCCAGGAGTTAATCTGATTAATAATATTAAAATGACTTAAACTGAGAAAAGTTTAAATATTCTTTGCCGGTGAAAGCAACTCTTTATCTCACCTGAATGTGGAATAAATGGGAGAGACTCTGGCATGTGTTTGGGGGAGTGTGAGATACAAATCTGAAAGGCAGCCAGCCCTGAGGAAAGTCTAAAGATGGATTCAGCTTAAGTTACCATGAGTTTTCTCAGTAAAGCCAGGCCTCAAGAGCAGACGTAGTCTTGGAGTCAGAGCAAATTGGGAAGGTCACTGAGGAACACTTAAGGAATCAAAGCCTGGAAGGCACAGTCCCACATTTCCCCAGATTCTGCTCCTGACTAGCATGTAGTAAAATGTTGTTCAGCAGTAAGAAAGAAAAGAGGCAACAAGAGAGAGCAGAGGGAAAAAATAAAGACCTGGTGCACAACTAACCAACTGTTCTTCAGGGTTTCACTCTGACAGTGGTTCTGAGTGTGGGAGCCAGAGGAAAATGCCTGAATGGGAATGAGGACATGAAAGTAGAAATAAATATGTAGCAGATGGGGAAAAAAACTGGGCAGAACAAGTGCTGGAAACTTCTTTTTATCAGGAAGGGGAACACAAGAGGAAGATTATTTTGCTGAAGTATATAATTACAATAATATTTTGTGAATATTAATCATTAATAAATTGTGGCTTTCTGCTAAGTGGTTTGCAGCAGAAAACGATTACTGTTCAATTAGGATTAGTAGGAGCAAAAACTAAACAGTTTTAAGATCAAGCCTCATTAATTCATCCAAAATAAAACCCAAACCCAAAAAAAAAACAAAAAAAAAGTATTATTACTGTGATAACAGAGGCTGATTTTCAATCAGCCTGAAATGAAAATTCAGGCCAGTATTTCCATATTTTTGAACCTAGTGAACTATTAAGACTGTCTTAGCTTCCTTTACAAGAGCAGACCAGAACTTCTCTAAACCAAAATTTTAAACAAGTGATTTTATTCCTGTGGTTATAGTGTCTCTCTATAAAAACTTTTTCACATTTAAATTCTAATTATCTAATTTACTTTTATGGATATAGCATAAGTCTTTTTCATATTCCAGTAACTCAGAAAACTGTTTTCATCCCCTTCTCCTTTTGTATGTGCACTAATTCTCACTACATTTTAAATTGAAAAAAAATAGCAACAAAAGCACTGGATACAATACACAGATATGATTGACTTTGAGTTATTTTGTTGTTTTGTATAAGCTATTTTTTCCTCACTGGGAACAGAAAATATCCCACAGGCAAAACCAGTATTTCAATATGATTCTCCTTAGCAGAGGAACAAAAAGTTGAAATATCACCATTTTTTTTAAAATGAAATGTTGCAAAATAATTCAATTTGGAAATGTCTATGTTTAGTTTTGACTTACTAAATCAAAATGTTTTATTTTGTTGAACTGAACCCAAACACTGTGTTTCAAGTCAATTCAACATAAAGCTGTTTTGGCCTATTGTGCCTCATGGGAATTTGAGCAGTGCCCCCTGGTTCCCAGGCTTTCATACGGGATAGGCTTCTTGGCAAACTTTCCCCCATTGCACCACAGCCATATGGCTTGGACAGAGGGGAGCATAATGGGACATAAACTTTTGCAAAAAGACTCTGCATTTTTCCTTAAAAAGCATTTGACACAATTGCCAGCCCACTTTCTTCAAGTTGTACTTCTACAAAGGCTAGAAAAGAAGGAATTGGTTTGCAGGTATGCTGCTGAAAATCTTGTGTACATGAAAAGATGTGGAATTCCAAGAGTTAAGAAACAGGACTGCTTTCATGTCTGTAATAACTCCTTTTAGATGGGGAGGAAATTGGCCCCTACATATCTTGACAACATAGTAGAGAGGACTGCAATCTACAGAAGTCAAGGGGAAAAAATGTGATAATAGAGCAGATGGGGAATGTGTTCCTATGGTGACTAGATACACCATATTTTCTGCTAAGATATACAAATGAATAGCAACACAAACTGCAGTAAGGGGAGATCAAACACTAGTTCTTCCTGGGGTATAATTTTAGTTGGGGTGCTGCTAATAGTGATACTCAAAAGCTACATCAATTTCTTGTTTATTATGTAATATAATATGATTACCAGAAAATATGAACTAGACAAAAGTGTAAAAATTAAAGCATTTTGGTTTAGTATTTTGCTTTCGGATGCCCCACATAAAAAAAATCAGCAGTAAAGTTCAGAACCGTTGTTTCCTCAGTTACCTACCAAAGCAGATGGAAATATCTGGACTAAGAGACCTAGAGAGAGGACATGTTGTTAAGAGATTTCTCATTAAATTGCAGGGAGATGCATTGTCAAATGGACCATGAGGTTGCAAAGGTAAGGTTTAAGAGGATAGCAAATGTCAGAATTATAGTTGACAGAGACCTTATTTCTGTCCCTTGAGAAATAAATGAATGACACTGTTTTTCTCCCCTTTATAAAAAAAAAAAATCTACACAAGCAAAAAGTTATAGCTGTGCAAAAGCTCTCTCTGAATAAAGCTTGTCAAATCATATCTTCCATGGAAGCATCTACTCTGACACTGACAATATCTAAAAAGCATTTAGATGAGAGCATGCTGCTTTTTTTAAAAATCCTTAATACAAGGTGATGTCTCTGCTTCTCTGGCTTTATTTCAGAAGAGAGAGGTTCCTTCTTCTGTCCTGGGCAGGATGTCTGGTTTTGGCTTTAGCATGCACATGCAAAACTGGTTCCACAGAAATTGGTCAGCTAATGTTCAAGACTCTCTGAAGAACTGAGCTGCCTTTTCATGTGTATCACATGACTAGTCTTGGCATTGTCTTAATGGCATTAGTAATGTTTTGATATATGATATGCAGCGATATACTTCCTATATAGTAGAAATAATAATGATGATATAATAAAGTGGGGAAAGATCTGTTTGGCAAGTGAAGCTAACTAAAATAATCTTACAATCACTAAGAAGCCTCTGCAGGGTTATAGTGGAAACATGAATAAAATTAAAAGACACAGTCAGTGATATTTTCCTGGATGAGTCACTGAGAATGTGTGTGAATAGTAAGGGACTGGGATTATTGGGGGATATCCAGCTATTCATTTTGCCATGAGTCTGAGACAACTCACTTAATGCAAATGAAAGGCATGTTTGCCTCTGTGATGGTCTGTTACTGGCTTGACTTGCAAAAAGAGCTATAAATTATGTTGAAGAATGCCAAATGTATAGCTCTGTGATTTCACTGGTATATGAGGGGAAAAAAGGCGATTGTAAAAAAAAGTAGCCCTTTTTGTCTTGCTTTTGATGAGCCAAGTACAGATATAATACATTCTTAAATTCTTCTTCTCAGAAATGCAAATTATTTTATCTGGCTGTCAAGGAAGGTTCCAATTATCAAGTCAGAATGAAAAAGTCACATTTTCTCTCCCACAACCCTTTATGTTTGCTTTTCTCTAAACCTGCCTCAGCTGCACTTGCTGGGTAGTAGTAAAGAAGCTTGTCTGTAATTACAAAGGTGTTAATTTCAGCATTGCCTGTACTTTTTCCTTTTACTAGATTGGCATGAACATTTCACACTCTAATGCGTGCTGTAATTGGAACAAACTGCAACACCTACTACTAAAAACTGAGCTCTTTGTAGCCATTGCTTGTCCCTTCCATTTAAAATTCCCTAGCCACACTTTTGCCTCCCAAGCTGCCTTTGAAGGCAGATTTATGTGTTTTAAGTACAATTCAAGCATATTGCAGGCACAGCAGGAGATTGTAAACAATCAGAAACTGAACTGGGGGAGTCCTCAGAATCTCAGTGTGGTAGAACCTGAAAAACACCTACAGCTTAACTGTTTGCATGTATGTTATGGATGATTCAGCACTGCCAGTAGATGCTACTGAGGAACATCAAGCAAAACACAGAGACCAGGGTAGGCAGATCTCTGTGCACACAAATCACCACTGTTGAAGACAGGGCTTGACCAGCTTTCAGAGGATTCATCCACTGCTTTATTATCATCTCTATTTGGTATGGCTGACTTCACAAAAGGATATCTTCAGGCAATAGGGGAAACCAAACTCTGATTGGAGCTAAAATTCAGTGATTACATATGTACCTTGAAGGACTCCCACTTGCTAATTCTGTATTAAACACCTGCTAGAAAAATGCTGGATGTAGATATTACACAAGGCTTGTCTTTCTTGGTGTGTGAGGTTCAAAATTATACACAGCAGATATCCAGACACAGGAAAAATATTACCTTTTTCTCACCTCTTTCTGTGCCCTTCTGCATGTATCTAGGACCACCCTCCTCCTGGAAGAAAAAACACTGATGCAAATTCTGGATATCTCCTCAGTGTTAATTGTTGACTAGACTAAACACTGTGGACTTTTAACAGCAATAGCCTCAGCAGCATTTAGAACTATTTTCCCTCTCAAAAATTGTCTTAAGCAATAACACTGTATCAAGACAAGGACCACCATTATCAGGTAGCTCCCATTTCAATAACTGACCCTAACAGGGATGTATTTGCTCATGGTTTTCTTTCTAACTTGTTGCATCTTTGGCACCATTCTGCACCAAGGGTATGCAATTTTTTTTTTTTTTTTTTTTTTTTGACACTGCGGGCGTGACTTTCCCTTTCTCCTGACAGAAGGAAGTCTGGATGTCTTGGACTGGGCAAGGGAGCTGAAATCAAGCCTCCCTCTTCCTGGGAAAATGCTTTAATCACTAACTAACATTCACTAATCATGCAAACAGTGAAGGGTTACTCTCTCTGAAATTATTTTACTTAGTGAAAGTGGCTCTGGTGCTCTGCTTTGTGCTAAGCCTGCTGCTGCTGACAAAGTGTTTTGGGATTCCTCTGCCAATGTGTAAGACACAAGGGCTCTCAAGGGACTTCCAGATGTCCTAAACTGTTTTAGAGATAGACTCAATTTTACTAAGGTTATGATCCATGTAGACATGAATAATAGGAGAACATAGGATGTATAATGATTAAGGTTAGTTGTTTTGGACATGGAAACCTAATCTCTGCCTAAATTGCACTCTAGACTCAAATGCTTTCCATGACTCGTAAAGTGAGTGTTTGGCAAATGACTGTAACCACTATTATTTATAGGGAAACACTGCTAAAGAAAGTCTGGTTTTCACTGGAGTAGCAGAAGGTCCTTCATTCAAGACTTCATGAAGCTGATTAAGCCAGCTGTGAAGTTTCTAATGAGAAGGTTTCACCCAAGGCAATGTTCCTATCTAAACTCTCTGGCTCTCTTCAGCTGTCCCTCAGTCTGATCAATAGGTCCTTCTGACTTAACCTAGGCACATTTTGTAGAATATGACCCTGATTTTGTCTTTTACAAGTACATGAGCAGCTGCAGTCTTCCCATCTAGAAACTCTAAGCTAAGGAAATCACTCTTAACAACTAGTGCTACAGCTGGGTAAGTCAGAGGAGATGAGCCTTTAAATTGCATACATCCTGAGGAAACACAAAGTGCTAAAATCAGCCTGGGTTTTTAAAAATATTTTTGCCTTAAGAATCATACAAGAAACAAGAGAGGTGATACCATTCTTGGAGACTTCTAAAAGTTGAACTGTGAAACACACCACTCAAGTTTTTAAAACGGAATTTACAGAACTGAACTTCTGTTTATCCTTCCAAATGCCCAGTTGTATCCTCTGAAATCCTTCTGGAAAGTCTGTAGAGAATATCAGGAAATATTGGCTCTACCTGAAACCCTTCTAAAATGCTGTACTATTCCACTAAATAGGGCATGTTTATCTGGGGCTGTGAACATCCAGAAGGATACTGTATGTGGTTGAAAATTCATAGTTTCCACAGAGGACGAAAAACATACTTTTTCAGTCTATCTATATCTCAGAAATGAAACATGCAGAAGACATGACAGAATGGTCATTAGATTTGAAAAAGCCAAAACAAATAAAGGAAAATAAATTAAATTCAAACATAAATTTAAAGAACAGAGAAACATCTAACAGGAAACAATTTACTTGTCCTGCAAGGCTTAAAAATAGTTCTTTATTTTAAGGAGATTAGCAAAAACTTGTGAATTTTCCTCAAAAGCCTTTGATTCCCATTTTTACACTCTGCTCCCCAACTGAAATTATTTGCAATGTTGATATTTTCTCTATTATCAAGTCTAATTATAACAAGTTACTGCTGGCTTAACTGTCATTTTTCTTCAGAGGCTGAAGGCTTGTGTTTCTTAATGGCAGTGAGATTTCTTTCTCTCTCCCCAGCAGTGGTGTTTCAGAAGGAGCTCTGACACCAGTATTTACATACATCACTGAATGGCAGAGGCTGTGTGCCTTGCAAATGGAAGAAGTTGCTTTATGGCTATTCATAAATGACCTACATGACTGATGTACTTGACAAGCAATAACTGACAGCATTTTTGTGCTGATATATTGTTCCTGGTTTAACTTTGTTTTAATTTTTCCTCATGATTAAAATTAGATTATGCCAAGCTCACATTCCCATTTAAGATAAAAGGAACCAACAAGAAAAGGGTTTTGTTTTTCCTCCTTAAACTCCCTTAGACCTCATAGGTTAAGTCATGGAAACCTATAAAGCTCTTTTAGTGAAAACATATACACGTTGCATGTTGCTGGATTTGTTGAGGTCATTTGATATGATCTATGTTCTGCAATGTGTGACTAGATCTCATGTGAACCTTTTAAACAGTAGGCTAAAATGAACATTTTAAACATTTTAAATGAACACTTTAAAATAAATTAGGCTCCAGAAGCATATATCTCTTGCAATCCTTGCCATTCAAGTTGATATAAAGAATGGATATTTGAGAGAAAGTTAATGTCAAATATTCTGTTCAGTAAGTTGACCATTTATTCCACCTTTATTTTTTACCATTGTGTGGAATTTTGTCATAAAAACACTGGGAGACTCTAGTTTGCAGTATATGTGAGCTAATTAGGTAAATAATAGACAAAATAGGAGGAATATTTAGTTACATGGGATTGAAAAATAGGGTGAATGCGAATGCTGTCTGGTATTAAATTACCCTCATCATTTAAAAAACACCTGGATGGGTTCAAAAAGTAAAGTAAGGCTGAGCAAAATATGAATTAATGAATAACACGTTTCCATGATAGAATGTTTTTGACTACTATATAGACCTATAAATAAAACATGTTGTGTGCATAGTTGGCACCCACCAATTGGCTGATGTTAATGTAAGTAGACACAGATTTCTAGACTCTTTTTATATAAAATGTGGCTAGTTTCTGCTTTCTATGCTATGTTAATGAATGCCAGGGAGACTATCGGCTGTATTTTAACTTTTTGTTTACTTCTTCAGACTCATGCTGAGAGAGCAGTAAGTGCCATTCCCATAGCATAGGGCTTGCCACATGTACTTAAAAGGTCCATGCTTACACAATTATTCACATTTTAAAAATTATTTGCTTTCCCACATTGAACACAATAGGCCTTTGTTACATTTAACACACAAAAGAAATGCACTAGCTGCTAAAATACTATAATCACATAGCATTGGCTACAATAAATCACTAATTTTTAATATGTCTGGACTGCTACAGGCTCCTGATTATCTAAGATGGTGGAAGATAATTTCCTGGAAGAAGAGAGGAGACAATTTAGCAGCTTTTTTTTGTGTGGAAAGCTGCTGAGAGGTTACAGAGAAGAAAATGAGTCATTGGTGGCAGAGAAAACAGAATTATCCCAAATGTTTCAATATCAGCAACAAAGAAAAACCACCAAATAAAAATGGCAAAATAATGACAAAAAGCAAGTAGACTGAATTAAGATGTACAACGGGTCGTGTATGACAATAAATAAACAGCAGTTAATCCAGCAGTTTAGGAGTGGATCTAGGAGAGAGAACCTAAAGGGGTTTCTGTGCTTTTTAGCATTCAATAGAAGAATATTAGGACAAGCCTAGGCTGCATTCTTCCCATATTGATGAGAAGAAGGATCATCCCTGCCTCTCTTCCTGAAAAGGTAGAGAAGCAAAAGGAAATACAGCACTATTTCCAGTTGTGGAAATACACAAAGTGGCATTGAGAGAACAAGTAGTGTGGCAGAAGCAGTAGCTGACAGGGCCACATTCTGCACCTGACTGCCTTTGCTTGGAATAGCAAAAAGCACAAAGGATATTCTCAGCCAAGCAGCATCGCTCTGCTTAACCAAGCCTAGGGAAAGGTTGCATTGGAAGAAATGGATTTAAAAGAATGATAGGCTAGTAAGAAGCTCTTAGTAAAATTGTACCACTAATCATAAGAAAGAACTCCATGAACCCTCATGTAAAAAAAATCTAAGTGACAACATGGAAATAATTCAATTTGCATTCCAGACAAAACATGTTTGTCCTTTTAGATAAAGTATGTGACCTCTATTGGTGTATACTGCTTTTAGTATACAACATAGAGCTTATTTTATAGGAGTCACAGAGGAGTACAGGCACAGTTTTCTGCAGCAGATGCAGTTTCAACTGATGTTGGAACCCACTTTCACCTTGTAAGCAAGAGTTGATACAAGTGTAGCATATTAAATTGTCAGTGCAGACAGCAAAATATGGTTGCCCAAAGTGTTGAAGTTCCAAGATATTTTAATTAGATTAGATATGTGCATGGTTAAATGAACTACTGAGATGTCAGCTTTAGACTGGCTACTGTATTGATTGCTCTGATTTGGAAAAATGCAGGGCATTATCACTGATTACTTTCAAGTTCTTCTAACATTTTAAATTTTTTGTCATAAGCTGTGAGAGCAATGCCCCATATAATGAATCCTAGATCTTCAAATGAAAAGGAATAATTTCATTTCCAGGCCAACACACTGCACACAAAGTGTATCCATGATTGAAATCTTGGGCATATTCTACTGCTAACTAAATGTGTGAACAGCCAGGCAGATAACACTGAGACTACTCAATTTACCATGTTTGCACAATGTCTGGGCAAAAAAATAGGGCATGAATCAAAGACCTCTAAGTTGGATTGGCAGCAGTTAGTTTTCCTTACAAATAAAACATGCTCCAAACTTTTCTCAAAATCTCTACGAAAAGCATTAGGTGACCTTCCACATTAGATGAGAATGAGGAAGAATTTGAGTTTAGCTGCTGAGAAAAGGAGAAGTAGAAAAGTAGAAGGTAGAACACAGACTACATGGACTATCAAGAGATAGTGAATTAGGCTGAATGCAAACTCGTAAACCAACCTGACAGAAAAGTTGTTTTCTTCCTCCTCAAAGTGACAATCTATCACACAATATTTGGAGCCCTATATAAGAAAATGTGGTGAAAAATTTGGTTTGGCTGGGTTTTCTGTTCTATGTAAGTGAGAGGTAAGACTGAACTGCAAAGCAGTATTCTTTGAAAGGTTCCCGTGAATTTACTACCAAAGCACACTCCAAAGGGTTATGAGAACTTTGGGATCCATTGCAGCAGTGTTCACAATGACCCTTTCCATTATTTTATGGAACATATGGACCTGGCTGTCAATTTTAATAGGGACGAGAACTTTGTTTAATACAGAAATGTATCTTTAATAGCCAAACCTGTAGCTGTGAGACTTCTACAAAAATTTCAGGCAAAGACATTTGTGGAAATGCACTTGAATTGCATTCAAATCCTGGAAAGGAATGAATGTCAACCAAATCTTTAATTTTATAAACTATCCATGTGCCCATGGATTATAAGATTTCCTGATACCATGGAACAATGGAGTTATAACAAAGCACAAATGGATTTGGCCAGTATCTACAGGGAAAAGGCTTTTTTCACTTTATTTTACTGAGTGAAGGATGGGATTAGGAGGCAGGACTTAGTAAATTCTATTTTCAGCTCTGCTGCTCATTTATTGTGTGACTGCACAAGCCACAGCCATGTTAGCAAGTCTCAGCTTTCTCTAGCTGCATTCAGTGTAGACCCATAGCAGCACTCTGAAAAGCCTGTGCTCTGGGTACAGCCCAGCAACCAAATAAGCAGATTCAGGCTCTGCAGCTGAGCTGGTTCATTCTCCATCCAGCATTCTGCAGTCACCAGGGGAAATATTGCTCTTGGAGTCACAAGAAGTTTCTGTAGCTGCGGGTCCCCAGTGGCTCATGGAGTTTATTTTCTTTTTTAATTTAGTGTGGTCTGGCAGCCATGGAGACTACATTCACCTGGGTCAAGTCCTTAATGATGCAGGGAGTAATACTGGATTGATTAGAAGCCATCGCCCAGAATTCACACCCAGTTTATTGGTGGTGGTGAAGTCCTCACAGAGTAGTAAACCCAAAGTCTAGTGTGCTGTTTAGGTTCCCCACCAGCTGCATCAAATAGGCCATCAATTAGTTTGATTTTTTCCCCATCATTTTACAGTGTTTACTTCCTGGAAGGCATTATCTTCAATAGGATCTACACTAGCAATTTTAGATGAGTTTTCATATTTGTTACTTACTGCTCACAGATCCATTTGCATTTAAAAGAGAGCCATCAGTAGGATTTATTAACAGTTCAATAATGTAGGATCAGCATTTTAGTTTACGTTGTTTGTTGTGTATTTGATTTCTTTATTACACTTTGGTAATGCTGCTATAAAGAAAGCATCCTGGTGGTTTTTCTATTTGTTTTATTAAACCTCTTTGCTGCAGGGTATTTGGCAGTTGTCATGTAAGTTCCCTTTTAATATACCAGCTGTACTTCATGCTTATTCATTTCCTCTATCCTTAAACGTTCCTCAATAAACTAACAAACTACTTATTAGTAGTAATTTAAAAAGTAAAATTTGTACACTCCCTTCAGTGCATTGGAAGCTGCTATACCTTTGTTTCCTTTCTGATGACACAGTCCCAAATTTATAAACACTGTAAATGAGTTTTTCAAAACATCAAAATGTACATTTTTGCATAAGCAAATACAGCAGCTACACTTGCTTTTTTTGGAGCAGATAGACTAAATAATCAGCAGTCCTTCATTGGACTGTTCTTTCCTTATTTTCAGCATTATTTACATGTGTTAACTATCAACGTAGGTTTTACATGAATCAGCATGTATTAAACAATTTTGAATAGACATGGATAGAGAATTTTCCCCTCAAATTTATTTTCTAGTTGGTGAAAGCTACTCCTATATGAAACAATGTAGAGTCCAAATATAATTTACAATAAAATTCTATTTATTTAGAAAAGAAATGCAACATTTCTCTGAAACAAATCAATCTGGTCTTCATGTACATAGGGAGTGTATATGCTCTTCATACAGTATCTCACACAAATACTATTATGAGGTGGATAAGATGCTTGTGAAACTAAAGGAATAATTCCCATTATAATATTATTTCCCTGACATTTGGGGCCTGTTCTATGAAAGTCTGCCCTCTGCAGAGGCTGATCTTTAGACCACAAATACTCTGCTGAGGGCCATCTGAGCACCTGCCTCTCCTTCTGAAGTGCACTCAGGTCTCATCTAGCAGCTCTGTGTGTCAATTTTGAATTTCTCCAAATATACCCATCATGGCCACTATATAAAGACTCCTCTATTTATCCGAAAAGTCCTGGAAACACCTTGAAAGGTAAGTCATTTGGTAGTCCCATCAAACACAACCCACAGTTATACTCAAGGAGCATGGCCTTTCTCAAGCTATTTTTGCCATTACCTTCTGACAATAGGATGGGACTCTTTGATGGGTCAGCCTACAACCACCCTGAAGCCACCCAAAACACTGGATAAGGTAGAATTCAAAACTGGTCCCTGGATCTCAAACTTTTTCATTAAACTCTGCAACTCTAAACTCTTTAAACAAAACAGGACAGTTCTGGTGACTGTTCCCACAGAATAGTTCACCCATTGTTCACCCACTTGACAACAGTTTCAGTTCTTCCATGTTTCACTGCTTTTAGAACACCACTTGAGATCATGCCAAAAACTTTACTATAGTAAATCTATATAATATCTACTGCTCCTTCCTATTCAATCCCATTAGCAGAAAGAATCTGATTAATATTTCTTGACAGTATTTATTCTTGACAAATCCTTAACAAGTTGCTTCTTATAATCTTGTACTTTTATCTCCACTTACAGACATTATTTATTCTGGTATTTTCAGGAAGAGGAAGTCAGCCTGATTGGTCTATAAGTGCATAAAGCCTCATGCATAGAAATATAGCTAGCATTTGTGGACTTAGGCCCAGCTTCTGCAGTGAGTTTCACTATCCATGAAGACATGAGATGGACACATAGTGCTGAAACCATAACCCACTGGTGTGATCAAAACCTAGTCTTTTCTTCTCACCCCCCACCATTCAGCCATGCAAACACTCCCTGTGCATTTCTGCTCCCTCTCCTTTTTGACTTCCTCAGCACTACTCAGGAACGACCTTAAATCTGTTTCAGACAACATGTATGTCGGATGGTTGAAGCCATTATAAAGTCTCCATCCTCCTTAGAGGACTTATTTATGCTTCTGAGTTTTTCTCTGCCCCTTCCCTTCCCTTCCCTTCCCTTCCTTTCCCCTTTTCTCCACTACTTTTGCTTTGTGGAAGACCAGAATCAGAGAAAGTAGTATCTACATATGACCTGAAAATAACAACTCCCTGTGTTGCTCTTCCTTCCTGAGAGAAAGGAATTTTGTTGTCTCAGGCAGTCTGCCAGGAAAGACCAAGCTTCACTCTATTGAAAACATCACTAACGACAGAGAAAGCTCAATTGCTCAGAAACTGAGAGGGAGAGCATCAACAGGAAGGCTGCAGCTTTGAGTGGCAAGTTGGGCTCTTCAGCATCTTGGACATGTTTCCTCAAATTATATAGAAACAGGGTGACTTTAAATATTCAACTGTGTGCCAATGAAGAAAACTGAAAACTAGGGTGATGCACGCTACAATCAGTTTTGGTGAGTGGGAAACAAAGGAAAGAGGGAGGCATGGGATTAGTCTGCTCATGGGCCAGTGACTGTTCATTCTATAGCCTTGTTTGGGATCCTTTTTAGGGGAAACTGTAGTGTATTTGTTATAAAGTATTTATGATAAAGAAGTTGCAGAACAATAATTAATATTATATAAGTTGCAGAATAATAATTAATAGTATATTCATGCTATGAAAAGCTAGTATATTTTTTGTTTAAAATCATTGCTCCTGGGTTGCTTCAAGCCAGAAACAGGGAACAGTGATCAATGAGTTGCTTTGCTAATCATTTAATAAACATCCTTAACCTAACCTTAAATGAATAAATGACTAGTGAAATGACTGGAGCAAATGTCATCAATCAATCTCATATACTCAATATGTAAGCTGTTCCAATTGAGTAAAACATATGGTTGTAGTTTAAAAAGAAAATCCTTTGCAAAACTTCTTACAGCGTTGCTTAAATCGAAGCTAATCTTTGACATAATCCAATATGAAGAGAGTGAGAAAGATTTGTTTCCTTCCAATGTGATTATAGAGTCTAGCTTTGAAAGAGATATTTTCCAAATATTTTGTAAGTCACAGTAAAGTACTTTGGTGAAGAAAGAAAAGTAACAGGGAAAAAAGATTAAATAATATGCAGCAATTGCTAAGGTTAAGAAAATTAATGTGATTGAAAAATTATCATAGTATCTGCTACCTGCAGTGTTTGAGATCTAGGAACACCAGTCATCACTAAAGATTGAGACCACCACTTAATGCTGGCGGCTATATAAAATTCTGTGGAGAGAATTACCTGTAGTCTGGGCTGCAGCATCACTGCCAGGACAGGAGTAGGAATATGTGCAAGATGCTTTGCACTCTCTCCAAAACTGCTTGTCACCGGGTCAAAGAGAGTCAAGTACGGCATACTGCCCATGGCACTTACTGGAAAAGGCAAGAAAACCCATGGGAGAGCACCATTACAAGACCCACGCTGGCTTTTCCAAGAAAACTGGGATTATATTTTTCCAGGCAGATCATGTTTTCATACAAAAATTATTCAGATTAAGCAAAAGCATCAGTGTAAGACTTTTCTCGGTTGTTGTGCAAGGGAAAGTATCTTTCATGAGCACCTGGACTCATTTCTCCTCCCTTCTACTCTTAAACTTCATAGCTCAGCAGAATGATATGTGGGAAACAGGCTTAAATGTAGGTATTCCTTTTGTCTTTCTTTGGAAGTGGAAGGAGACCAAATTAGAACTGAAATAAGTAAAAATGTAAAAACTGCAGTTGTGTGATGTATGATGTGCTTCGAAAATGACCAGTATTTATATGTGCTCTACTGAGAGTTATGCATCAAAGTTGATGCGGAAATTTCCTTTACTATCAAAGGGAATGCCTTTTAGGATACAATCTCATGAACTACCCATGCTTTCTTTTTAAACTGCTATTCTTGATTTTATCATAACATTTCTCAGGTATTTTCCCATCTATATATATCTTATACCAATAATCTAAAGAGCAGACCAATTTAGGTAGTTTAAATAAAAACTTCATTTATAAGAACAAAACTAAAGAATTAATACATAATCTAAGCACTTCTCTGAAAATATGAAAGTAACAATATTTCAACTAAAAATATTTCTGTGATACTCCTGCTTCAAGTCCTCATCTTGCTGTTGACAATGTGTAGCGTATTAAACAGAAAAGGGAAAGTTGTCACCAGTGTTAGTTCTGCAAGATTTAGTGCTGCAGTGAAACAAACAGCAAAGCTGATTTGACTAAAAGCCAATGTCACTTCATCATACCAGGTCAGTGAAATCCTAAACAAAAAAAATGGGAGGTTTAACCCTTAACATTATTACAGGCCAAAGTTAGTTAATTTCCTGCTAAAACTGATTTACATCCTAAGTAATTTGAAAATAAGATAGGCACATACCTAAACCACTCAGGCTTTATCAATCAAAATCAATCAATATTACTTTTAAATAATACCTAATTAATTTTTAATCTACCATTCGCTGTCTGGAAAAGTTTTCCATTGTCCCTGCCTCCAAACAGTAAGAAAAAGTAATAGTTTTATTTTAAATAGAGATAATGTTCATCACTAGAGCAAACAGACAATAAACATTAGAGCAAACAGACCATCCTTTTAAACAGAACTATTTTTAAATGAGGAAATTTGAGAAACACTTAATTTACAAGGAAGATGAAAAGGAAAATGGTCTGGTGCTTCTAAGCTCATACAACTGCGAAAAGCAATATAACTCATGTGTTAATTTACAGGGAGAGGTGAGACAGATTTCCTTCCTGTCTCATGTTGAAACAAATTCTCAGTTGCTTGGGACTTCAGATTATAACTTTTCACACAGATATAGGATTTGTGCATTTCTTACAAACAAGAATAACATGTAAATTGGATTGCTTTAGTGGAATACAAATACTTGTGAAAGTCCTAAATGCTTGAACTTCTTTGGTGAACTTTGGAAAGCTCTGGAAATCATGATTAATGTCTAATCAGAGTCATTGTAATGGGAAAACTGAAACCCACAGGCTCTATTCAGAACTTTCTGGCATTCCCCAGGTTGGGAATGCCATCGTAATTGTTGCTTGCCTAAGTGAAGAACCTTCTCAGGAGTGTTTGGGAGCAGAGCTGTCTGCCACAGCTAATAACTCACTCAGTATCTACCCCTCCAGAATTGTAATGCTCAGGCCCCAACCGCGCGCCTGCTCGGTATGACAAAGAGGCTGATGAATGGTAAGAGCGGGCAGAAATGGTAATGAGTCCTGGGATTCGGGGGGACACTACCCACCTTATGTGTTGGAAGAATTTATGAAGATAACATGACATACTAATATATTTTTACAGCCCAAACAAGATATTTTATGCCAGCTGTGGGATCCACACATAGTTTATCAATATAACTTCCAAGACCTTTCCCCCTTTTTCCTCTGTGCTTGAAGGCTGCATTATTTTCAAAGTAGGTAAAAGCAAGCTGCTAAATAGAAAGCTTGCCATTGTTTTGCTTCTTTTTTTATTTTTTAGATCCATTTCGAACAGTCACAAAGAAGGGACAATGCTTTTCATGCATAAAATCTCTCCTGTGCAATTATACTCTTCTCTTTATCCCTTAGTTCTCTCCTGGTACATCAGTGCATGTAAAATATTCTGTATAATCATGTCATTCTACGTTGCACAGACTCTTCAGGAATTTTTTGAAGGAATGATAAACATAATCACATTTGATTTTTGCCGAAAAACTGGTGCAGCTGACCAAGTTGAAATGTTGTTTGCAAAATTGACATTAAGTTCTTGTCAGTCCTTTGCAAGTGCAGCTGCTGTGAAACACCAGCCAGCTATCTGAGGACTATGTGAAACATATTGAGTTTACATTATGCTGATCAATGAGCTCCTTTTCAAGTAGCTGACTTCCTGTGTTAATGGTTTAACAGATGTAGTAATTTTTTTAAATAATATTTTTAAAATTCAGCAAAACTATTTGACCACTAGGCAATGAAGAACATAAAAAGTAGCCTGACATTTCTATAGACTATTTTCTCTAATTCACAAAACACAGAAGCTATCACTGTGTGACAGAAAGGAATTCCAGACTTTAGAATAACCATCCAGGCAACAATGACACAAAAATCCACATCATACTCTGAAATATGGGTTTACTCCAAATTCACTTGCATGCCAATTTTAAAGCCTTCCTAATGGTCTCTTCCCAAAGCCCTGATCATGTCACACCTCTGAGACAGGCTTGAGGAACTGGGTTTCACTGTATAGGTCAGTATTTGTTTGGTGTGTTTTGTAGACTTGAGATCTGGGGGACGTCAGCACATTTAACTATTACGCAGTCAAAGAAAAAGAAAAGTGCAGAGTATTAAAAAAACGCTTTCAAATCAGATTAATATACTAAATCTATTTAAACATTTATTTCCATTTTCCTTTACATTCCACTTTTCTTCTGTTACCTTTTCATTTCTTGTAGGAAAGAAACATTAATGAAAAGGAAAAAAAAAAAGGAAATTGCTATGTTGTTTTTCAGGTGGATGACAGTAAACATGCAGACTGCCTTTGTTTGAGTTAGATAGAAAGGACCCAAGATTTTAAACAAAGGAAATGAGTAATTCAACATGACCAGGAAAATGGATGCTTTGATACATACCTAATTTTGTTTTATGGTGCTTTATAATGCGTAATCAAATTCCACATCAGTAAATGTGGATTAAGTCAATGGTGAAAACAGATTGTTAATGAAAATATAATCGGTTTATGCTAATTTCCCATGAGATTACTCCTTCACTGCACAACAGTTTATAAATTTATAGTGATCTAAAGTGAAATTATATTTCTTGGAATTTTCAAAGCCGACAATGGTATTCAGCCCCAGATTTAAAGGAAACCATTACTCTTGGTATGTCATGTGCATCAAGGTTTAGAAGGCAGTACAGTGTTACATCACTGAAGCTCTGCCAAACATCCCAAAAGGGAAGCTAAAGAGCCATACATCTGGCCTGCAACTTTGCCAGATACACTGTCCTGTCTGGGGCCAGGGCAGGTATGGTAAAAAGCACACACTGAACGCCTTCACTCACGCCACAGAGGTGAGAATGTGATGGCAGAATTATACCAACGCCGCTACAAATTTCTTCTGGGAAGAATTTCAGTCGTAACTGACCATGGCCATGACAAGAATCCCACATCAAGGCTCTACCACTGCTCAGGAGTGAGGCTACATATTTCTTAGTGTGAGATTAGAGTCCAAATACAAATTGAAATTTGCTCTGTCTTCGTCCATAACCCGTATGTTTGAACCATATTGTCAGCATCTGTTTAGATTAATCTAGTGAGTCAGGAATTTTTCAATATAACCTTTTTTTACTAGAAAGACAGCAGTTTATCAAAACTGAAATTTTGTGGCACTGTGCCAGATTTTGTCAAAAAGCTTTCAGGTCCTTGATAGTTTTCGTTAAAGAACCTGCAGGCCTGAATATCTAGTCCATGTCACCATATCTACTGTAAACTGGGTTATCATACAACTTTTATTTGGTGGGCCAGTCATCCTTTTTAATCTAAAAATTTTATTTAATTGAAGAAGAATTTTCTGTTTCTTTGTACATTCTGGACATCTGGTACCCTAAAAAAAAAAAAGAAAGAAAGAAAAAAAGCCTAAATAACTCAATTGGGCTGTTGAACATATGAAAATTGTGAGCAAATGACCACTTTATGTGAACAGATCAACTGCTTGAACATGGATTTCCACCAAAGCATTCCCATAGGAATTTGTGATGTTCAGTTCCCCACGGCAATGTCTAGTAGCCATACCCAAATGAGTTGGCTTTAGTATCTCTATATAGTGCCCTATTAAACTATATCATTCTTCCCAGAACAAAGCAATGGCAGTTGGATGGATTGAAAACCATATCCATATCCGTGTGCTCCTGGATATCTACAACTAACTTATGGGCTCCCCATCCATGTCAGTGTTTCCAACCTGCAAGGTCTGAGGAGCACTTTCCAGGCAATCATGTCAGAGATGTCTGCTGTGAACATTGGCACAAAGCACATCTGTGGATGAGCCACACCTACAGCTCTCCTATATTCACAGCTTATCAAACCTGTTAAGTTCACCCTGGCCTGCTTTCAGTAATAAATATCTACAAGCTTCATTAATTTTCCTGATGTGGCAAATGTTCCAAGTAGGAAAATATTTTCATCTCCTTCCAGTTAATTCTTTGGAGCAAGAATTATCCATGATGTTCAACATTGCAAGCAACATCAGTACTCTATAAATTAATAATAATAACACACATAAGAAGAAAATAATTGAGTCTTCTTTCCATAATAAACAACTTAGCAGTTTCATATAAATACTCATGAAAGAAGTGGCCTACAGAAGTGGCCTACAGAAGGGGCCACCTTAACGATCTTGAAGTGGCCCCTTCTGTGGGTTAACTATTTGAGTGCATGAAGATTATTCATTCCTGTTGATGTGTGTTTTAGTTTTCTAAGTTTGTTGGAAAAATGCATCTCTCAGAAATATGGAAGAAGTTCACAGATCTGGAGTCATTTCTTTCTATCTACCAATCCCTGCTAAATCTCAGGCACATCCAGTTAAGTCTGTGCAGGTGTATTGCAATAATATTTTATTGACAAATTTCCAAAGGGGCTGGAGCCCATACTGCCATAAGCAGCATTCTTGCATTTCCCTGTCCAAATTCCTCAGTGCATCAACAATTTTAAATAGAGATGTGGATAGTATGGCATCTAGTTAGTTTTTAGTTGTCTTGTGATACTCACTCTATTGAGAACACAAGAGTTACTAATTTTTCTAAGTTTTAGGATATTTTATGCAGCTATTAAGGAAGGAAAAATCATTATTTTGTATAGTTTGTCCAGTGTTTATACACAGGGTTTACTGTATTTAAATTTAAAAAGTAAATACACCTTTTTATTTCATGTGTAAAAAAAGGAAAGAAAATTAACACTAAAATACAGGCACACGCTTGATCTAACAGAAGAATATCACACAGATCACCAGTAACCAATGGATCCTATACCTGCCAAAAGCTCAATTGCAATATTATTTATTGTGATATTATAATTGTGTGATAGTATAATATTAATATTGCGTCTTCTTATTGCAATAAATGACAAATTCAATTTGTATATATCCACAAAAAAATATATATAACACACATACACAAGAAACTTTAAAAGAACAGTTCAAGCAAACTGAAGCACCAGAAGAGAGGAATCACCACAATTTGATTGCACTGTATAAATGTTTATTTTGCCTTTTTTTTTTTTTGGTGTGTTCATTATTGAATAATTTTAACTATATATATATATAGTACAAAAAAAAAAAAGGTTTTCTTTACAGTATCAGTTCCCAGTCCTACCCTCTGTACCTTTGCAGTCTATTACACCCAGATGGGCTCTCCTTTTCATTACAGTGAATTTCTTCTTTTTTCTCTATACTGCCTAAGTATGAATGGAAAGAGAACTAGTGAGGTAGTCTCTGCTTCCAGTCCCCATACTCACATTGTCCCACAATAGCCAGATTTTGCAGTTCCAGGGAAAACTGTCAACCTGCCAGCTCTGGCCTGGAGCATACTCAGCTCCAATGAAATGCTCAGCAAATCAACTGCTAAACTCTAAGGGGGGATCCCAGCAGATATAGTGTTTCTTTGATGATGTTGCTGCAGTGGAAGGTGTTGAATGTGCTTAGCTTGGCCAAGTTTAGGCATATCATTAGAAATGCAGTAAAAGGCACTTTATGAGCAGCAGATACAACATTTTTCTTTTCCAAATTTTAAGGCTGTATGCACTGGTTACAGGGGACATTTTCAATAACCTTTTTTTTCTTTTTTCTTCTTCGTTTTTGTTTTTTTGATGGGATTTTATTGGTTTGGTGGGGAATTTTTTGGTGTTTATTTTTTTGGTTTGGTTTTTTGGCATTTTGTTTTATTTTGTTGTTGTGTTTGGGTTTTTTGTTTGGTTGGTTTTTTGTTTTTCATTTTTTGTTCAGTTTGGGTTGGTTTCTTGATAGAGCAAACTCTCTAAAGAAGTATATTCCACCAGAGGTGAAAAAAAAAGAAAACCAACAACAAAGAAAACTTCTGTGGTTAGCTCAGCAAAATCATATTGAAAACAGAATATTCTGTGATTCTGTATTAAAAGTGGCATGAAAATGGAGCTACAGACAGCACTGCCTATTCTGTTGACAATATTCACTGAGTTAGTTAGGTTTCCTACCTCCTGAACCATAACTTTTGGAGAGTTTTTGTCGTCCAGTCTCTCATGAAGAAAGTTTTAAGTTCCCTTTGGGATAGTGTATATATATGATCCCAGCTGATGTATTTTCAGGCTTGAGGAGTGCATAGCCTTTGCTGGTAGCTAAAAATACCTTTATGAAATGAGTTGTTTAAGTTGTGACAGGATCATAAAACCCCCAAAAGCAAATAAAATTTACCTTGAAACAGAAGACACCCACGTTAACACTTTCTAGTCGGATGGATACAGCCTGGTGCCTCTGAATAAAAGGGCAAACTTTTGCACCAAAAATTAAAAAAAAAAGAAATGTTCCACATGCTGCATGTTAAGAGCTGACTTACTGTGGAAGTGCCTACAAGAGGATACAACTGCAAAACTGTGGGCAAAGGAACATTGTTCAGCACAAGTGCAGAAGGCTGCAAATACAAGAATAAATCAGCTTTTCAGACAGATAAGGCCCAGTTGCCTCACCTGAATCATTCTAGAAGGGTTTGGACTTGGGTTTCTAGCATGGGCTGAAGGCTCAGGTTGCTCCTGGACTCTTTTCAAGCCCCTTGCTCTCTGTGCATAAGTGTGCAACCACACTGGCAGCAGTCAGGCTAGCAGCCCAGTGCTCCTCCTCATTCCTGTTCTGCAGAGAGACCAAGACCAGCACCACCCTCTGGGTGATGGATCTGCTCCCAGCTGCTTTCCCCTCTGAAGGGAAGTAGAAATAAATTGCATCAAAATAGTTCCCATTAGAGCCAAACAGGTTCTCTGGTATCTCTTAATTCATCCTTAACAATTATGAAGTTCATATATCTTACAAAATTTCCAGAAGGTAGGAAACACTGAAGGCTAAAAACACATCCATTGCAACTGAAAATTTTGCTTTCTCTTTTTGGATAATGCCAACGTATATCTCTACCCATCTTTTATACCACTGGCATTAGAGTCATGCTCTGCTGCTCCCCAGGTGAAAGGAATGTCTTTACAACATCAGCCAACAACAAAGAGCAAGAAGGAGCAGGAAAAGGTTTTGCCTGCCATTGCATAGCCATGTCAGGAGTTCACCAGATGTAAATGCACAAAATAGAAGGATGGGGCTGTGCATGTGAGTTCAGCTTGTCGGTACCTGGCAGCACATGACATCCTCTTCATGCTGCTCACCAGAAGATGAATGTAGTTGAAAGGATATGCTGGAAACCCAAGAAAGCCCATAAACCCTGCTGAAAGTCCTACATGCAGTCTGAGCCTGTCAGCTTTCCAAACATCCCACCTTGCTACAGCTAACCAGGCAGAGATTCAGGCTGGGAACAAAACTCTTCCAGTGGGTGCAGGCTTATGCATCAATGAGAGCAGGAGAAAAACGTGTTCTGGCACTTGCAACAAGTGCTGATCCCTTGTTCACAATTCATAAGAATGACTCCACACTGAGACATTCAAATAACTTAAACTCCATGATGGTATTTCAGTGCTTAGGGGCATCCTGCCAATACTCATACCATCTATTAGTGGATTTCCTTAATTTTCAATTGTTAAAATCCAGAAAACAGGTAAAGATTTCCAGAAGACAAAAATAGACACTGATTCCTTAGTATGAAATGCATGCATTAAAAGTGGCAGGCTCCATGCAAATCCTCTGGGAATGGGGCATGCCAAGTTTCATCTGGCACTCAACCATGCTTGTCTATTTAGAAAACTAGTCTCAGGGATTCCTAGCCATGGTCTTAGGCATGGGTTTTGACACAAATCCATTTATACTACATAAATCATGAATTCATTCCTTCAAATCCCAAAGTTGATTTTGGAATCTTATGTTTGTAGCGGTTCATCTATATTCATCAGCACTATCACTTTAAAAAAAAAAAACCAGAAACTTTTAACAATATTACAAGTGAGTGCAATGGGAAAAGAACACGAGATATTTTTTTTTTTTAGCTACAAATCTGAAGTGGAAGTGAATGTTAAATGTACGCCTCATACTAAAACTTTATGAAAAATGAAATGAACAAAAAGCTGGATGCTTGCCATGACACCCATTATGGTGAAGTCTGAGACTCTGACCCTTCATGTTATACTTATTGTGTTTTTGACACATTTAGTCAATTAAAATGGGTGAAGTGTAATTTGTTTTTCTTAAGTTTAATACAGCATGTCAATAGAAGCTAACCAAAATTTATAGTAGGAACACTAAAACTGCCACTTGCACTTAAACAAATGAACACAATTTATCATGGTTGAAATAAAAGGAACATCATGTGCATTTGACTTTATACTTCACATGAGCATGTTGCCAAATATAGGAAAGCATGTTACAGCTGACACTTCCAATGGAAAAGACATTTTACTTCACATTAAATATTGGTGTGAAAAATTTGGACCTTGTCCAATCCTAAGAAGTGTTAACGTTGGCACTTCCACTGTATACTTTTACTGTAAATTGTTGTAACATTTATTTGACATGGAATACCCAAAGGATTGATGAGTAAAGAAAGGAAGACTTTTTATTGTGCCATGTTCCCTTTTTCAGTCATGCATACTAAGCCTTTACATCTTCAGAGTTTAAACAAGTCACCACCTGTACTCAATCGGTGAAAGTTATTTTTCATGCAACTGGAGTTTGCCTTTTTTATAAACCTATAAAAGCACACATTTTCCATTTTATTGGTCAGCAAAGCAATGGTTGATTTAACCATAAAACTTACAAATGTTGTTTCTTTATGGAGATCTATGTTTTTTTAGCCTTTTATAATTCCTTGGAATATAAGCCTCCTTCATTTCATTTGTTGTCAGAGACTGAAAACACAAAACAAAGTGGAGTATTTTTTCTTTTCATTAAAAAAGTTCACCTAACACTACTACCACTTATATTATTATCCATAGACTACTAAAGATTTAGGAGGAACAAAGTACTGCTGCGTAAAAATTTATCCGCTTCAATTAAGTACCTGCACAAGAATTCTATGTTCGTATTATGTGAACTATAACTACATTTATCTGCAGTAATGAAGCACTGTAAAACGTTGGAAAAGTGCTGAGGGGCACTTCATATGATTTACTGAACTGATCTCTAGGTTAAGAAAGCAGGCCTAAGACAAGGGAATTACTCTTTTCATCCATATTTTTTAAATTAAGAAAATCCATAGCCTTTTGAATTATAAAATTAAATTTTAGAGACACAAACATGAAAATGATTGGGGTATTTTAACAATCTTAAATACCTAATCCAAGACCTTGAGTTTTGATCTGTTTAAATACAACACTTCAATCTTTCTGCATTTGATTACAATTAAGAGAACAATTTACACACAGAAACACTGGGAAAACAGATTTTTTTTCAAACTAGACAAGCAACAGAGTTGTCCTATACCATGGAGAAACCTCAACAACCATGTGAAGCAATGAAACAGGAGAATGTAGACAGCAGAGGACATGAGCTGGTGCCTAAGGGTACATCTGCTGGTACTAAGAACATGATGTAGTGGCACAATCAGAACACCTCTGGAGAGAGGAATAGGCTTATTATTTAATTTTTTTTAAGTACTGAAAGGAGTATCTATCCATTAAATGGAAAACAATTCTATCCTGGCCTACAACCAAGAGTGTGAAAACCAAACCAAACCTAAGTGAATGGAAAGTCTTAAGAGAGGGACTTTGAATAGATGATCCATGTATCAGAAACCATCAAGCCCATCATCCCTTTTGCTATTTCTAAATTGCAAACATGCTCTTTAGAAAAGACAAAAGATAGAAAAAGCACAAGAGGGCAGAAAGGTTTGGAGTAGAGATAAAATAAAATTTTTGGTAGATTTTACAATGCTAACTACTTGGTCAAAAAAGGAATGTCATCAAAAGCAAAGTCAGCTCAATCTTGTCTCAGCTATGTATGATCACACCGTGTTGCTTCAACATCATCCTCAGTCTTATAGAGCTATTTGTTCATAACAACCTCATCACTCTGCTTAGCAAAAAAAACCACTCAAAATCACCCTACCGGCCACAGTCAGTCGTGTGGTAAAAACATGACAAAGAGATTGCACAGGCTCCATCCTTGAGTGTTTCTAAGGCTCAGCTGGATAAACCCAGTGTAACCTGGTCTAAACTCATGGATCACCTTCCTTTGGCTCCCCCTCCTTTCTGCAGGAGATTACACTGGATACCTCATGACATTCCTGCTTAACCTATGATCATATCATTAAATTTCTTATTTCCCATGACTTAAAAATACGTATTTTGAAGATAAACTGAGAAAACAAAAAAACAGCCAGCCATTTGATTGTTAAAGAGTAATAAATTATAAAAACTTCATGTTGTGCTGTTCCCAATGCAATGGAACCACAATTTCTACTAGAGAGCAGATAAAATACAGGTAGATATTTCTATGAAAGTTGCAAACAATCTATTGCAAACAATCCTGTTTGCATCTGATTTTGGGAAAAGAGCAACTACAGATATTATAGAGGCTTCCTGAGGTTTTTTTCCTAGGTAAAAGTTATTTTTTCCTTTTGTGTGGATGCAATGTCAAGCCTGGACAGAAGAAGATGGTGTTTGTGTTGTTCCAATTTCTAGCTGGAGTTAATGATGAGTGTGCAGGAGGAACACTACATTTTAAAGTAGCGCTACCTTTCCTCCCATGTCATGCTATCATCTTTAATGGCAACAATAATTCACTTGAGGCAGGAAGACATTTTTTCTACTTTATCTATAGATCATTAGAGCAGTCTGCCTGCTGCATTAATGCCTGCTAAAATGGCATGCTGCTTCCCACTTCCTGGCTCTATGTCAAAAATGTCTCTGATAGCTGGTTACTCACTCCACTTTGTCGGTGTTAAACAATCCATTCCTTATTGGATGAGCCACACTATCACATGGCAGTTACTTGACTTCTATAATATCCTCTACAGGTGTCAGGTCTCTGGAGAACTGTACGTCCTCAGCTCCCACTGAAAGCAAAGGTAGATAGCACCTTACAGATCAGATGTTGTGACTTTCTAAAGAGCTCCTTAAGCTTTTCAGTTAAAACTCAACAGCTGCACAAAATGTGGGCATTATTTTTAGCCATACATTGCTAAAATATCTCCATTTGTGATAATTTACTACCATGCAAAATATGTTGCTGTGATATTGCTCAAGAGATAACAGCAAGGGAAAATTAGTACAAGTATGTAACAAACTAGGGCCAAGCACTTCTAGAGACACAACCTAGATCTCCTACACTGACTCAGAGTGTTGAGAAATGGTTTTTGTATTCTGTAAGTTTTTATTTCCCTGCAATATAAATGATATTACAAAGAGTCAGGTGAAGTGACTTATGACATTTAGTGATTCAATTTGTCTTAATCAAATTCAAATTTGTTTGTTCATTTTTGTTGTATACACTCTGGAGGTTCTTCACCCAGAATAGTTATATATGAGAAAAATACAGAAGAATGGTAGAAATAACGAAAGAGAGGTAGAAGAAAAATATTTTTTAAATTACATTAACTGATGAAAAATTATTATCTATACCAAGCAAAATAAAGAAATCTGTTTGCACAAGTGCATACAAATGGCACAGAAGGGGCTACTGCATTTATAGACTTGGAATGCACTAGATAAATACTTCATCATTCTGTTCAGATGTCATAATATTTTACAGATTTTGTTAAGTAATATAATGCACCTAAAGCTTTGCAAAGAAACAGACACCCTCTATGAATTATATCCGATGTATAGAAATACACTTATATAATCTTCTCTTATTGGTCACCTGTGATCTACATTAATGATTCTGCACAAATAGTTGTCTCCACTGAAAATGTAAGACTCAAAGGCCCAATCTTGTATAGACTCCCTCAAAGCAGCCTTTCACCATGGGTCTTTCAAAAAAACTTTTCTGAAAACAAGATTATATTTTTGCTTCAATTGCTCCCTGACTAAGAGGCTTAGAGTATACATAGTTCACCTGAGAGACTTGGCCTGGGCACATGCTCTAGTTGTGAGTGTGCTGGACACTGTACAAACATAAAAAAAACACCTGATTACTGCCTGATTCACTAGTGTGCATTGCACTCCGTGCACAGTACCTTTAGAGCAACACTACTTTGAGTAAGAGACTCTCCCTTATTTTGTACTCAAGAGGGTGATTCTGGATACCATATATGAAAGATCTTGGGTCATTTTTCCTAAGGTGGAAAAATTTTGCCCCCTTTGCAAAATTTTCTATTTGCTTCTCCAACATCAGCATCATACAAGGCAATATTTAGCTGACTGCTTGTTGCAGCCGCCTCGGGCAATGACCAATATGCTGCATGCTATTTTACAGATCTTTGAAGTTTTAGGCCTGCCATGAATGAAAAATGCTGAAAAGTACTCCAAAGCCACCCTTTGGAACCAAAAACCATGAGGACTCAGGGATCTCTTATGCTAAAAAGACACAATCTGTATTCCTGAATCTCTTTTTCATTGTTGTTCCTACAGTTAGCTTATGGGTCAGATTATTCCTTATATTAATCAGGGAGGATAATGCTGATGAAAATGTGAAGTTTACAGGGAATCATACTAAGTAAGCGCTGCTTCTTAAGCTGCAAGCACTTGGGAAATGGTTTGAGGCTTCTCTTTTCAAGTTAGACCGTTACCTCCCACTTTGGACAGGAATGTCTTGGCTCCATTTTGATGTTATATCTGTTAGGTGCAGAGTGATGAGTCTATCTTACTGCTGATTCACACCGGCTGTTCCAGCGGCAACATGTGACTGTGATTCCTCTGTGGCCCAGAGGATATTTTCCATCAGTGGTAACAGATGTTACTAATTCAGAAGGCCAAGAGAAAGAATAAAATTATAAGCACATAATATGTATAAATATTTCAGTCATATTCTTTTGCCAATAGGACCAAAAAATGCAAAAGGTAAGAAGAAATTAATGTTGCCTCTTCTGTTGATATTTTTGGAAGGCATGGATGGTCAGGAAAGAGTCCTACTGAATGAGGACTGAATGAAGTAGGTTAAATTGCTGATGGAAAATAGCAAATAAATTGTGATCCTGCTTTCCTGAAGGCCACAATAGAAATGAATGTGAATGATCTGAAAGAATATATAAGGGGGTGTATTATGGTGAGCTAGTGATACATTAAATCACCTTAGTTCTCAGCATACAAGGTGGGAAGTGGAAGTGTGTTCCTGGGGGCAGTGATTTCAATGCAATTCTCATAATTTAAGGCAAGTCATTGAATTGCTACTAATGCCTGGCCTATTTTAGGATCAATATGAGCATAAATTGGCTGGTATTCTATCAATGCAAAATGGCACATTGGAGAACTTCTCTAACAGAAATGACTGGTACAAACCTCATCCCATCTCAATCTCTGATAGTAATTCTGTCATTTCCTGATGGATCATACCCCACTTAAATACCATTTTCATTTATTACTGAAAATTATCTTTTCAAAGTAATTATTATAATTTATATAATCTATTGATCTACAAATGTTTAAAGAAAAAAATAAACACCTGTTCCTTCAGCTCTATTTCATACCTTTTTCATAATCTGTCACCATTATAGACCATTCTACAGCTGAATTGTGTTGCCTTTGCCCTTGGTATAAATTATTCACTCAAACAAGAAACCTAGCTCAGTGCCCTTTTTACCTTTTTCATTTGGGGTTTTTTTTTGGTTTTTGGTAAAGCAATGAATTCCGTAAAGAAATAAACTTACATTTTGTGGATTAATCAAGGGAAAATAGCAATCTGTTTAGGCAATGGGAAGGAATCACCTCCTTTTCATCATATGAGCAGGGCCTTTGTAAATTTTTCAGGACAAGGATCATATCTTATTCACTGGATAAACTTTGCCATGATATACACTTATGTTATTTAAAAAAATATGGGTTAAATAAGAATAAAAAAAGTGGTCATTTGGAACCCAGCTTGAAACTCACTGAAGTCAATGAAAATATTTCCATTAGCTCCAGTATGAGCTGGATCAGATTCAAGAGGTCCTGTGAACAAAAACATCCAAGATAATATAATAAAGACTGCATCACTCAAGGGGAACAAATTAAGATCACACAGGTAACCTAAACTGTTGTATTTCCTTATGGGTTTGAGCACTTGATTTTGCTCCCTTAAAATTTTTAACATTGCTGTTTTACCTGTGTTACTGGCAGCATCACATTACACTGCAATGCAAATCAGCAGATGTCTAGCTTTTGAATTTTATCTTCTTTTTCTCTTTTTTTTTCAACAGACAACAGCCTTGCCTGCAAGTCACAGTATCTGCAGAGTTACTTTCAGAGCAATAAAAGCCTTGTAGACACACAAAGCAAAGCTCTTCAAAGTCAGATATAATTACCCCTTCTATGATACACTTTATGTAATATTTATTCCCATTAATATTGGAATCTAGGTGTATTTTTAATTGAAAAAAATGAATGCAATGTCAAATATAGAACCACACAAGAGAATATATTGGAATTCTGGAAATTTTCTAGCTAATTCAACATTTTTGCCATACATGTATTAGGAACAATCCCAAGTGTAAAACCTAATGTCACTGATGTAAAACTGTCTTCTAAAAGTTTGAAAGTCTGTCATCTTTCTCCATATACTCACTTCATTAAATAGTTTACAGCTTGCAAGGGGATCACAATGTTGGAGTAAGAAAATGACTGTCCTGACAGATTCAGACAATAAAACAACCAGATTGTTATATGAATGTTTTCTCAGAGACTGTTGCTGCAACACATAATAAATACAAATATTGAAACACCTGCATGATAAACATAATACTTTTAACAGATGTTAATCCCCCCTGAATGCGACCAGTGGATTTAGATCACATAAATGCAACTTGCCCCGTTCAGGTCTCCCTGGAAAATTGCCAATCATATGGTTGCTTTCTGACCGACTGCTGCAATCTGCACGCATGGATTTGCTTCTCAGTTCTCCTACTACTAGTATTTGAAAAACAATCCATAAATATAGCAATATGTGTGCATGATACTGAAGCTCATCTACAATTTAGGTTGCTTGTCAGCTGTCAGCATGAATTGGTTATATTATTTTCAGAAAGCAGCGTTCCAAGTTAAAAACAAACCTATGTTTTCAAAATCCTGACATTCTGGCAAGCAGAGCAAAATGTTTCTCTCCCCTTGGTGGGACTTGTTCTGTCTCAATACTCTCTGGTCATATGCAGCTTCTGTTTACTCCAACAAATTTAATGGAGGTTCAGCATATTTGAAAATTAGCTATTAACCCTATCAAAACACTACCGAGGTTTTGATACCCCTAAGGGAGAAGCACACACTTACAACCTGTTGGCTTAAGCTTAAGTACCTGCTCATGCACTCTGTTGGAAAAGAGCCTGAATTTACATCTGTCTTTTCACCTCCAGAATGCATTTGAATGCCTTCCGTGGTAACTTCAGTTTATACAAATAGCTCTCACCCGTATGGCCATCTCTGTGTTACCAAAGATGACAGTGAACATTTGCACAGGACTGAGTGGCATTACTCAGTGCTGAGCTATCCAGCCGGGAGGGTCTGACCTACTGACGTGTGTATAAGTGAAAATAAGCAACACTGGAGGCAGAAAATAACTGACAAGTGATTATTCATGGAAACTGGATGGCAAAGGAAAACCTGTAGACCTGGTTTTATGCCAGCAATAGTTGTATTAATTCAAAGAAGATGACACAAAGAGATACAGAGACACAACAAAGATCAGTGCAACAGAAAAATACCAATTCTTCATGAAAACACAGAACTTTACTTTCAAAATTAACAAGTAAATAAAGGAAACAACAACACAATTCATATAAAAGTTAACATTAATTTGCTCTACCTCCATGCCTAACCTAGGGACATCTAAGTTTAAAAAAAAATGAGTGTAGTATTCCAAAAGATAGAAAGGTTCAACTGGTAAAGACGTTTCCCAGAGCAATTTGTGGCTATAGATCAGGAGAAAGAGATGCAGCTGAATAGGAAGCAATAGAAGTGTTTACCAAATGGCTCTGGTGAATCTCCAGAGTTTCTCCTGGTGGCAAAGGAAGACATAACTACATCTCAGATGCTTGTTGAAGAAGAATAACCATTGTTACCAAAACTGAAAACTCAATGCATCCAGTTCAATTGTATTCTTCCTGAAATAATTGCAGGAAAAGAAATATGGTTGGTCATAATAAATAAGAAAAACCCCCAAGAAGATGTATTTCTTGGGATATGAGCAGCTACAGAGAGAGAGCTGCTCTAAGATATAGACAGAGAAAAGTTTTCAAAATATTACTATTTAGGCATTAATAAATGGATCTCTGTTCTTAATGGCAAAGAGCAGTGTTTTCTCACTTCATCTAGCTGATTCTGCAATTAATTGCCATAACATGATGACACAGAACACAGGAAATTTTTTCTATTTAATATGAATTGAAAAAATTTAGCTGATTTTCCCACTTTTTAAGATTATTAGTTCATCATAATTAAAAGAATAAAGGATGGTATTGCATAAAAATTGCTCCAGCTGAGCCTATGTGATCAAAAGTGTGAATACCCTGCTTGGACAAATGCACAATGGGTTAGAAGAGAACGTGGACTTTTCTAAGATAATGATATTCATGATTACGATTATGGTATTCTATGACTGTAGTAACATGTGCAGCTTATTTTTAAAGGCTATTGAGGAACCAGAATAATATAATCATATAATCATATTAAGCAATATGTTTAACTAAAGATCTTTTGGTCCTGTCTCATAAGATATAATAGCAAGAGAAGGTCCTGGCTACACACACATGCATTTATCTTTTTTCTCTCATCTCCTGCACAAGTGTAAAGGCTTTCAGATTATGGTTGAGAGGAAGTGTGCTAGGGCATTCCACTGTGCAACAATACTTGTAGACAATGTGATTGGAGTAAACTACATGTACTACTAACAGCAAGCAAAAAGCCTTAACATGTTAAAAACAACCTCAATCATTTTCATTCTTAAACCTTCCTTTCCCATGATATTTATGTGCTAAGGTTTCAGCTGAACTTAGGTTATTTAGGCATTTCTGAAAAGTCTACACTTTAATGGGTTCAAATTACTAAGATGAAAATGAAATTTCAGTAATTAAAGTCCATGTAAGGGGAGGTGTTTCATTTAGTTTTTTGTTTGTTTGCTTTCATCTATAGGCCTCCAGTGTTTTCATATCTATTCTATAAACAGGATAATATAAAATCATCTAGTTACAGAAGAAATGAAAAGTTGAATGATTCGTTATATTTATATTACCTTAAAACATGTTGCAGAATTGCATTTATTACACAGGGAAAAAAAAAAAAAACAATAAAACATCTTATTGAGTAGTTGATTATATGGTATTACAAAAATCTGCCTTCCAGTGGAATCCTTTGGCCTGCATATGTACAACACTATAAATCTTGCTAAATATTTGTTTCAGAAATTGTCCAGAAGGATGAACAGATTGATTTTCCAGACCTAAATCACTTCAACACCAAATAGTACTCTGGAGAAAACTGTGTTTCTCTTCTTGTTGTTTGCAGACACATTAAGATCACACACTGAGCTGCAGCAGTTCAGCTTTCTGGTCCTTTTGCTGTTTCATAGCGACAAGATGGAAAAGGCACAGCTTTGAGACTACCTAAATACAAGGATTTGGTGAAACCCACAGCAAAAGTAAGGAACTAATGAATGCATTTCATTAATTCTGAAATTACTAACACACCATATTTCTAGCCTGTGGATCTGCGCTAATTTGAAAGCTTGAAGAAGAACGAAACCAAAGTGAATATAGGACTTTTTCACAAAATAGCTTGTAAAGGGGTTTTTATTTTACAGCACAAGACATTTTCCTACATTTTTACAAAAAGTCAGCAAAAGATGTATTTGTCCATTAAACTTTTCAAAGTTTAAGGTCAGCATTTTACAAAGTAAAATTTTTCATCTATAAAAATTTTGACTTGCAAGTTGTTTATAACTTAATACCTCTATTTAATGGTGTTCTGATTAATTTCTCCAAATCATTTGCTGTTCTAATTTCAGCTCACTTTTTCAATTTATATTCCATAGCTGTGATTTTTTAAATGTTATAAAATGTATTTTTTCGACTGAAAAGAGTATTTTTTCTAAATTAATTGAAAGGGAATTCCACATCATATACCTTACTGCTAAAGCCAATACATAGCTTTTGACTTAGGCACTTAATGCTGTGCCTTTAACTTGCTTGTGAAAGCCTGATGCTACCCTTTTCTATTGGTACTTCAGTATCCTGCCCAAAACACCATGCTTGCCAAAGATATTCACAGATTTTTTTTAAATGTACATTGCATCAGAACCCATTAAAAACTGAAAAGTAAGGAGTGTTTTTTCTCACTTCTGTCATTCATAACATGTACCAAATACAATCAAGTGTGTGTGCACTCATCATGAACACTTAACAATTGCAGTTTTACCAGACTTCTAAGGCCTGGAAGTACTGATTCAGTTTAGGCTGGTTTTATATATGAGATCAGTTTTAACAAATCTGTTTTTAAAACATGGAGGCCTGAAAGGTGAGGAGTCATATCTGGTATGGTCAAATATGAACACTTTGTACAGCTGTGATGAGACCAGCCTCAGACCCTTTGTCATGTCTGCTAGATTATATTTTCCTGAAAATCTACATGAAAAGTTAAAGTTTATACATATTTTCTAGATATTTACATCCCTTTTAAGCCTGCAACCAGATAGATTACTATGTAAAGGGCACTAATGTCTTTTTATATATGGTATTGCTTAGTATAAAGAAATTTTAGTGTGAAACATCTTTTTCTTTATGGAGAAAAAGAAACCTGTGCCTTCACCTGGCCAGTCACTTCTCTGTCTTCAACTTGTTTTGAAGGTTGTTGGGGCTCTTTCAGATAGTTTTGGGTTAAGAGAATATTGGTAATAAATACCTCACAAGAAGTCTCCTTGCAAGTACAATATAAACTCTGCAATCTATAGAAAAGGTAAGAGAGAAATTTTCCAAACACAGCCACAACCTCTCTCATTTACAGTCTAAGCCTCTTTGGATTGCAAAAGACTCTTGCATTTTATGCCTACTTCTGAAAAAGAATTGAAACATTTCAAAAGATCCTAAAAGCCATGTGGAAATGTAGACTATGCATCTTTGGGAAAAAAAAAAAAGCCCAACACCTATTTGTCAAAACTCTCATTTCCTATTAAGTAAATGAAACTGAATTGGTGTTTAGTGGTTTAGTGGGCTTCTCCTCCACTAAATGAGCACAACCTGCTGGATCCTACAAATTCATTAAAAATGTGCTTTTACAGGATAGAGGGCTTTAGGAGCTGCACAAACCCATCAGACTTTATGAGTTTCAGACTAGTTCTATTCACAGGGTACGAGTCAATAACTCCCAGTTCCCAGAGAGCCTCCCTTCACAAATAAAAAGAACAGAGATAAGCTGAAAGACACGCTAGGTGAGCATAAAATATAATTAAAACATACTTGCATTTGCAGTCTATTGAAGCTGCTAACCTGACTGGTTAGCAGTTCTTCCATTTATGAGTCATCTCAGAGACCTATTCAAAGGGTGTCTGAGCCTGAAATCACTTTTGTTTCAAAGAATGACCAAATATTCAGATGCAATTCCATGTAGGCTGAAGACCAATAAACCTACAGTATGAAGTGACACAACATGTGTCAACTCAAAAGCAATTATGCTAATTGAATCATTTGCATATGATAATTGTGTAATGTATATACTCTCTGTGTCTCTTTTTCATGCAGGAAGTTCAAAAATCAAGACAAGCAAAACAGGCTGCTAAGCACAGATTTCTTCCACTTGATATTGGTAAGACACACCTTGAGGCCAGAGTGCGAAAATAAAAAGCAGGCAAATTCTGTGTAATCACTAACATCAGAGAGCTGACCAGAATTTCCCCCTTACATCTCAGTTTGCATAAGCGTTAAATATAAGTCCTGATGGTGTTTTATGAACTTTACTCTTAATGATTAGAGATGGTACTAAAATCAAGTCCACTGTTTGGCTGTTCTTTACATTCCTTTACTTGTACATCTGGAAAACTTTGTAGGAAAAGCATGCCAAGATAAAAAACTCTTAGCCAAAAAAAGTGCAGAAAACAGGTGCTTCAATATTCCAAGGAGGATGAGCTGAACATGTAGTACAAGATGCTCCTGAATGCTCAAGTTGTCCTCCCCCATTTCAGCCTGACTTTTCTACATTATATGAATCCATTGTCCTACATTTTTGGTCAGTAAAAAAATTTATAGCTCACACCTTTTCTCTCCTAAGCTCTTTAAGGTTTAAAAGCTCATGACTAAGTTCTTAATTTTTAACTACTGTATGAATGATTTTACCACTGTAGCAAATGTTTCCAATATTTTTTTAAACACAAACCCACTAAACAATCTTTGTATTTATTATGTTTTCCTTCAATATATAAATCAAAAGACAGTAACAAGCCTAATGTCAAAGAAAAATTTTGACACTTCATACATTAAATAAAAGCAGCCGATAAACAGTTTAGATGAAATTATGGCTTGAAATGTAGTTCCCAAGAGGAATGTGGTTCTTAAATTGATTTTATACTGCCTCTGTCGTTGTTGATTTGAGATACCCACAAGACACACATGGTCATTACCAGTGCTTACCATTACTTAGCCAGTCTTTGCTCTGACTGATGTTTAGACACATGGAGACTACCAGCCATCTATTTCTGTGAAAAGTATGTTGTTTGGTTGTCATCACATGTGTAGCATGTTGCCTTCTATTTGAAAGCTTGACACATAATAAAAAATTTGGAAGAAAATCGGCCCTTAAGTTTTGGCCATGCTTGAATCCCAGAAGCATCTATAGCTACTTTGGGTATTCAAGGGGAAAGTGTTTTCCAGTCAGTAAAAATGAGGTAGTATTGGATTGGTAATTGACCTAACCTCATTTAGTCTCAAAGGTAAACCATTTCAAGCTCATGAGTTCTTTATTGTATCCCAGCTTTCAAGTCTCCTTGAAAAAAATGCTTCCTTTCTCCTTTGCACTTAATCTTTTTCTATAGCTAAATGTTACCACAGAAATCACTGCTTCAAAGATTCTAGTCTGCTTATTGCCAGAATATTTATAATTATTTGGAAATTAATATGCCGGTGTTCACTTTAGATATGGGAAATGAGACATTAGTTAGTGTGCAACCAACCATTACAATCTACAGCAAGGCTCAGAGCAAGCATTTCATTTCTCATTCAGTTCTGTTAGAAGAAAGTGGTTTTCAAAGCACTTGAGATTATGTAATACTGTGCCTTTCACATTAAAGTATTGATTTTCAAAATTGCATTCTTCATTCAAATATTTCCCTCTCATAAAAACAGAAAAATTTGTTGATCTGTGCTCTCTCTTATTTCACCAGTGAGTACTTCAAAATGGAGTTAAGGGAGACTTAAGAGTTAACTCAAGCATTCATTGTAGAAATGTTCTAATAACAATGAATAATAAATAAAACATCCATAGATGTACCCATCTAGCAAATGATATATTTATTAAGTGTACCACTTGGGTTTTTTATAGGTCAAGGTACCCCTCCTCTACAAGCAAAGGTGGTAAGCTTCTCAAAATGCCCTTAATCATTATGCTGACTATGTGACAGTACATTTGCTGAAAGCTATACAAATGGAGCATTGTACCTGAATGGCAAATATATGCTTTCAGCACAAACAAAACTAATAGATTTTAAGAGTGACTTTATGCCTTCACTAACAACTAGTCTTTAAAGAGTACACATCCTTAGCACAAATCCTGATGATAAAGTATGTGCAAGCAGAGCTCTTAAAAAGAGCACGTTTGAAAGAGAGTCTACATGGCCCAGCAGATTTCCTATTTGCTGTGCTTTCAGTTCACTCCCCTAACACCTCTACACAGAGATTTCACAGCAATATGCATTCACTTGAAGAAAAAAGTGGGTCTATACAAAATAAACCATAAATATATTTCCACTGCTCTACTCATGACATTTGTTGCCACTGTTTTGTAGGGAATGGTATAGCGGGCTGATAGCACCATTTTTTTTCCTCCTGACAATTTTCACTAGTAAGTGCCACTGACATTGCAGAAAACCCATAGAAGCTGGCTGGCAGCTGGCAGGCTAGATTTGCAAAGGGAGCTTTGGGCAGTGGGGCCAAACTGGGAAGTACAAACACCTATTGCACTCACACAAGTCATGAATTATTCAACAGGGAGATTCACACCAATAAATTAAGCACATAAGCATAACACATGCAATTAGCTTATAAAAATTTATCCAGAAGTGAAAAACACCTAACCTGTACTATTCATCAGTGAAGGTTGATGTTGCCTTTCTTTTTGTTAATTTCCTTAAGTATCATGGAAAGGCTACTGCTTTACTTTCAATGTCATTAAAGCCTGCAGTTCATTCCCCTGAAACTACAAGGTTTTATTTTTTTTCTCTTGTCTGAGGGTGTAGATACAAAACTAATTATCCAGTGAAGGTTTTATCCTTGTATGGTATGAGGAGCTGAGCTCACCTTTGGGCTGTGTCCAAAGAAAAAAATCTACAGGGTAGAAATGTATTCCTGAGAGGCCATTAAACTTGCACTAGGCATTAATATTGATAGTATGTTGATCTAGCTTCTGTCCTCTCTACTGCCCTCGTTAAAGTGACTAAAAACCTTCCCTTCATCAGATGTGACTCTTTTTTACTGAAATCCCTGCTGCCTTCAAGATGTGGGGACCAATTCTGATTCTTGAAACTTTGGGCTTCTTAAAACTTCCTTCACTTATCCCTCATGGCTAAGTAATAATGCTTTCCTCACTTTCTCCTCTTTTCTTGCAAATAGAAAAATCCACAGTGAGACTCAATGAATATCAAGACCAAAGTTTTGTCTTTAGTTCTCAGGACAAGAAACCAGGAGGATTTTAGATATCTCTCAGTCACAGATTGAGAAATCCTACTTTTGAGCATAGACTAATTCTGAAGGCTCCTAAATCCAGCCAGCATTAATTCCACTGTGGATCACAGAGTTTCTTCTCAGACAAAAGTTCCCCAAAAGTTGAATGCACACTAACTTTAGCTAATATTGGCTGTTTGCCCTCTGCCTGGCCTTCCGGGCAGAGCAACAAGTGGCAGCGACTGAAGAACCAGACACCAGTTTTTCCTTCTCAAGAAACCATCAACATATGTACAGGAGTAGAAGAGCCATCTGAATGAGACCAATAGCTCTGAGCCACTCTGCTCCTGACCTCTGCAATGTTCCTGTCCTGCCCTGCACTTTCAGGCTTGGTCACAGTGATCAGACTGTGCTGTTCCCCTGACCCCTGCACACTTGCGTTGACCAGTCTGGTAAAGACACAGAGATATCCCAGGGTGAGAAGGGATGGGTGTGCAGGCACCCACACAGAATGAAGTTGACCAGGCTGCTGGGTGGCTGCTGGAAAAGCTGTGGGAACTAATCATGGGCAGAGCAGTGCGTGGGAACAAGCACTGTGTGATGTGATGATGTGATGTGATGTGATGTGATGTGATGTGATGTGATTGATGTGATGTGATGTGATGTGATGTGATGTGATGTGATGTGATGTGATGTGATGATGTGATGTTGTATCGCGGTCCGGGAGGGTGGCACAGGCCGGCTCCCCCCCGGACCGGGTCTCTGGTTCTTGTAAATCCCACCGGATCCGGGGCGGGCGGCCCCCGAGGTTCTGCGACATGGCAGCAGTCTTCTAACCGCGTCAATTCAAGCAGGAAAATAGGAGACTAAGAAAGAACTGGACTGCATCTCTGTTCTGCTAGAGGTTTATTTGGGGTAACGGGGGAAAGGGTCACAGGGAAGGAGAAGGGGGAAGGGAGACAAGGCAGGTAGGGGATGCTAGCAGCCCAGAGATGCAAAGACCACGAGGTGATCTGGACATCACCTTACAAAGGGAAAGGAAGGGGAGGGACTGTCTCCCCCAGAGCCAGTCCCGGGGAGTCTGAAGGGAAGACAGGCATAGGGAACCCACCAATAGATTTCAGGGTACAGCAGAGCATATTTCAAAATGAACAAATGGTATACAGAGCAGAGGCACAAAGGAGCACATGGAATCCTAAAACCCAAGTTGCTAAAATGTGATGTGATGTGATATGTGATGTGATGATGTGATGTGATGTGATGTGATGTGATGTGATATGTGATTGTGGGTGCCATTTGTAATTTTTCTTGCTTATTCCATTACATTCTCAGTGATTTTTCCCCCATGTTCTTTCTCTTGTGTGGATTTCTTGGGCAAATCCTAGCCCAAAACTCAAGTCCAATCCCTCCATCTTTCTGTGTGACTACATAAAGCTTTCTCCAAACCTTCTGACCTCATCTCCCTTCACTATAAAGCAATTCAGACTGAAAATTATTATGGTGGTCCTATCTGAAATGCAGCTCTTCCAGGCTGTCTAGGGTCACCAGCATGGCATTTTCTAGATTAGGTTTCTAACATCAGGCAAAATAAGCAGAGCATAACCCTGTACAGGAGTGGAGCTGAACTCCTGCAACTGACATCATCCCACCATGGATTAGATCACAGTTTCTCAACAACAAGAAAAAGGCCTGGTAACAGCCCAGCTGGCTCATAACTTGAAAGGTTAAGACTCAGATGTTAAGATGTTTTCTCTGCACACTTAAGGATTAATTATTGCTAATGGGCTAAAGAAAATATTAGCCACAGAAGAGGTATTCTAAATTGTTTTCCTTAGATGTCAGTTAATGATTTAATTTTTTCAAGGGCTTATGAGAAATGGACTGCTTATTCTGGAACAGGTATATAAAGTGACTTACCTATATGTGCAACACACAGAAGGAAAAGACTTTTTGTACAGCCCAAGTACAAATGTACCTCTCCTGCCTCCTCTTCTTGTATAAGATTTAGTGTGGTATTGTCTACTATTATTTTTAAGGTTTTGGGGGTTTTTGTGAGAAGGGCAACTGAGGAATATCGACACATTCACAACTAAAACAAACTTTTTATTCTTGACTTCTTTAACCCTATCCTCACAGAACAGTCCTTTAAACCAAGGTTTATAGTCAATAACCAAAAAGAAGTGGGGGGTCCATTACCTTCCCCTTTTAATTGTAGGGCAGAGGCCTTTAACTTTCCATGAGGCTTTACTAAAATTTCTTCTGGGCAGCATTTCCTTGAACCTGGTAATTAAGACCACAGGATACGTGTTAATTGTCTTTGACATGCAGAATTATCTGCATTTACCCAAACTAATAACATCACCCCAGACACGCTGTTTTTAAAACACATGGTTTAAAATAATTTAGAAATTCAATTACTCTTCAAATAATGCAAAGATTGACAAATACTAGAAAAGCTGAAAGAAATTAAGGGAAATATGCAACTTTGTCCTTGATTCACCCTGTTTGAATTCCATTCTCTGAAAGACTAATAAGGCTTAGGAAATCTCTCCTTTTTATAGTTTCTCTTCTATTAAGGTACAATTGCACTGGTGAAACATCAAGTTATAGACTTAATTTTGAATGGGCTTGCTTTTCTGGGCTAAAGTCAATAATCTTACTAAAAACAATATTTTAATTTCCCTGAACACATTTTTTTCTTGGTGTCCAGCTATATAAAATGCCAGAAATGAAAAAAAAACATAAAATAAACAGCTTGTAGAAAAGTAATGGTGGAAATGATTGTACATAGATGTTCAGAATCAGAGCATCTGTAAGCATCTGAGAGTTTGAACAATTCTTTAAGTTTGTATAACTTCTACTTTGAAAGAATATCATAGCTGTTAATAATTATGGCGCTGCACTGCTGGACCCAGTGTATTTTCCCCTGCTCTAAATCAACTGGACAAAGGACAGTACACACTGGCATTTTCTTTCCTACAGTAATTCTCTGCCTATCACACTGAGTTGCGTGGGAGCAGCTGAAAGCCTAATGAATAGCTTTCCCATGTGTATTGATGATAGTATCAAGATGACAGAACACTATAAAGCTGAATATAACAAGACCACGAATTAAAGAAAAAAAGAAAGGTTTAGAGGTGAAGTAATATTTCTGAGATAATGTTTTAATCAGCAAATTCTATTTCTTGCCAAAAATAAGTGGATTGTCAGGTAAGAATGTGAATAGGTTTAGGCACAAAATTAGAGCATGAATAAGAAAGTATGTTAATTCTCACAAGATTTTTTGCTGGGGTCCTGCTCTTGGGCTAATCAGCCTCACCAGAAGTTGGCTTGGCTGGAAATCCATAAACCCTGGTAGGGATGGGTGCCCTGTCCTGCCCCACAAGCTTTCCATTTGTAGTTGTTTTCTGTGTTCTGATCCTTCCTCATGTTTAATTCATAACAAAAGCAGACAGAACACCTTGACATTGGTAGAGCCTGCTGGGAAAGGTGGTGGCAGCATCCACCTCGGAGCAGGAGTGGTAAGGAGAACAGGTATGGACTGACACGCTTTGCCCTTGGTCTTCTCCTTCACTCATTTTTTTCTTCCTCTTCCATGAGCTGCCTAACCTGACATCTCCTCATTTCACTGCCTTCAGATGTCTCTAAACCTCCCTTTGAAGCTGTGAAAATCATGCCATGAATCACAGCAGTGATGAGACATGAGTGCAGACAGACAGAACAAGAAGCTGATTGCCAGTTCTGCGCAACAAAAGACTCTCCCAGGTCAAAGAGGTGGATATGCTTTTCAGCAAGGTAAAACTAATGGGTGAAACCTTCAATTAAAAGCAGAGATAGTCCTCTGGATCACATGCTTAGGGTAGTAATAATCTCTCACAGTATTGGCCCCTCTCTCTTCAAAAATTTAGACTTTAGTGCCTAAAGTGACCTCGGCAGAAGGTTACAGTCTTCACTCTCTGACAGAAGCCCAGACTTTACTGCTTTTGTTTGACCAACTTTTCCTTCAGCTATAATTCTGGGTCTTTATCCTTCCTTCATTTGGTAGATGCAAATAAGTTATTTAAAAAATAGGCACAGAAACATCTGCATCCTGGAGCTTTTTTAATTTTGGCACATGATCTTGAAAGGGCTGTGTAGGGGAGCTCGACCTGTCTGGCTTTTTGTACAGTACTGCATGACTTCACACTGTGATGACTAATTATAAATAGAGGACTGAATATCTTGAAGAAAGTGGAAACAGGGGAACAAGCATTTGCAGAATGTATTTCTACATGCAAAGTATAGTTTTGAGAACAGACTTGAAACTGCAACTTCCAATATCAGTTAGTGCTCTTCATTTGTATCATAAAGTTCAAGGATAAAGCAACTGGAACAAAACCAAGTGATGTTTATTTTTTGCCAGAGTTTTATAATCAACCAAACATCTTTGCTGCCATTTACACAGTTGAATGGCACTACATTTTCACCAAGCAACTTTGTGTTATTTCTATGTAAATATTTCTTTAAAGCCAGATGTAAGTTCAGATTAATTGTGAAAGGAACATTAAAATTAAATAAACTTCCATTTGGGAGTGATCACAAATTACTCTAAAACTGAAGAGCAAGATTGTTAAAATGCAAAGTGAAAAGCAAACAATATTAAAACAAGCTGAATAAACAAAAAAAAATAACACCCAAGCATGCCTTTAAACAGGTTTGCCTTATTGCAATAGATTCTCAGGATTACAAGTAAATTAAAATTTGATAGGAGTTTTAATTTAAGCAACATGAAGTGACACAGGAGTTTAAAATAAAAGGTTGTTGCATACCTATACAAGGTCTGAAATTCCCACTAAAACAACTAAAATCAGAATTTACGCCTTCTTCCTCTAATTCTAGTTAAATCATAAATGGCAATTTCATTCTTCCGTCCTGTTTCCTCCTTGAAATCCACTGCCAAAGCACAAAGCTCAGAAAGAATCCAATGTAAATGGAAGAGCAAGACTGGAATTTAAAATTATCTTGACAAAATGAAGATGTGGTTGGGAGAAAAATAGAAAGTTATTACACTTTTTGGAGTAATCAATTGCATAATAAGAAGGCGATATCCCAGACTGGGATAACCTTTTAGGTAATTGTTTACTGGTTATTGTGGAACACAGACTGAACATAAATCAGCAGTATCAAAGTTCCATCAAAAAAGAACAGCTAGTAGGAGATATTAACAAACATGCAAGCTATAAGATAGATGAGATAAACCTTCAATTCTGCTCAGTGCAGGAGAGGCCTAGTTGCCCTACTGTGTTTAATCTTAGCTACGCTATTTCAATAAATACAAGTACAGTTTAATTAAAGAGCCAGAAAAACACATTAGACATTTAAGAAGTGTAATAATAGTAATAATAATAATAATTTTTTAATTAGTTGTCGTGTACTGGTGTAGAGAAAAGAATGTTAGGGAGAAACATGCAAATCAAATACGTAGAAGACAGACATAAAGAAGAAAAGAATAAGCTTCTCTCCATGTTGACAGTACCTAAACCACAAAACGAGCTTCAGTTGCAGTGGCAGAAAACTCAGCAATGATTTGGGAACAACCACTGCAAGAAAGAAAGAAATACTGAAATAAATATCCTGTAGAAGAAATGAATAATCTCTGGAAATCTGTGAAAATACAAGCCCCTGCCTGGAATGCTGTTTTTGACAGATGAAAACATCTTGCAGCAAAAGGTGAAACACTTGCCTCTTCAGACACAGTCCAGCCTTTTGTTTTCTCTGGCTTCTTTTAGTATTTACAGTGTAAACTGAGATATCTTGTCAAATTAACTTTAGCACTGGTAACTTTGGAGTTTAATCTTTCTGTGTGAAAACACTTTGGCTTTGTTTCTTTGAAAATAAAAGAGAAGGGCTATTTTTTTTTCACGTCAATAGCACAGTCAACATATTCATAGTGAAGAAAAGTAAGTTAGTAGTAATTTTCTGTCCATACATCCAATCCACTTCTTTAGCTACCTTTAAGTCCCTTTACTAGTATGAATTTTGAACAGGCTCTCTGCACAGGATCATCCCCCACTCAGATGAAAGTTCTTCAGCAATAGAAATCTCTTAATGTTATTTTATTATTAAAGCGCTTTCTTCACGAAGGTGAGGGGTTAATGACACACACCAAGTTGTACAGAAATTTCTTTAAGGAAGAGATTCATCTTAGACCAACAGCTACAGAAAAGAACAACAATGATTGATCTTCTCACCACTCAGCAGCATCGGCAAAGCTACAAACATATATTGTTTTTACTCCTCTGGGAGTTATTTATTGAGCAAAGGGAGGATGGATAGCACTTCCTTTGAAGTCAAACATCTTGCTTGGATAAGGAGATATGTTGCACAAAACGAAAGTAATAAAAAGACAAAAAGCTTTATTAAATCTTCTTTATCACAATATTGTGTTCCAATAACATGATCTAATTAAAGACGTATATGAACCTCTTTTCATCTGAAGATTAGTTCAGAGGTCTTAATTTATTCTGAAACAAACATGCTGCTGAAAGGTTTCCAAGATTTCCAGTGATGTATTCTTTCCATTTTCTCTAACAGGTGTTGAAGCTTTAACTACCTCTTCAAGATTTGTTGTACAGGGAGGAAAAAAATTACAATGCTTTTTGAAAGGAAGAGAAAAATTATTTCTTTATTATCAAAGCAGCGAGAAATATACTGGTTAGTCATTTAATACAGAAAAACTTCATAAATTGTATAACAGCGGATAGCTCTTAGGGTGGATCTAATTGCTTACAAGTTCACTTCTGCTCTTTCCTTCCTGTGCAAGAGGTGAAATATCACATGTTTTAAAGACACCTCGCACAAAATGTCTTTTGGAAAATTGGGTTCTTATACATTTCTCTTAAGATCAGCTCATCTCCCAAATAAATTGAATGAAGGATGTTACTAACTTCCCTTAGGATGGTACAAGAGGAAAATGTTTTGCAGGCTATAGCCGTTACCTTTCTCTTGAGTCACTCTACTATTCCATTTCGTGGTAGTTGTGGTTCTGTCATGTTTGGTATAAAACAAGAAAATAAATCTGATATATCATATTCAAGGAAAGCCAATTGTACAAACACTATAAAACACTGCTTAGGTGTAGCATATTTCAAGTCTCTAATAGTAAAAATTGGATGACAAATAGATATTCCCATTGCTACACACAGCCATACCTTCATCTCAGGAAGTTTTATGCTATGGAACTGTAAAATTTACATAAACCTGAGTGTGTATTCTGTAGTAACAGCTTTGAAGAGTGTTTTAATCATTTGAAAATTGTTTTGCATTTCTCAGAATTTCATCAAACTAGACCTAGAGGAGGTTATTCCCTAACTGGAAACAAATATTTAGCAGAAGGGATCTCTTTCTTCATTTTATTTTCTCCTAAAATATTCTCTTCCATATCATGCACCTTGTTCCTTCCTCTTAATTTGGAATTGCTGTTGTTTTGGTTTCTGCATTCAACAGTCATTCTTATTTATGTGTATGAAGGTTCTTCACTGAGAACATAACTCTGGTGTAGTTTTTGTTTACTTATACTTACAAGTATACTCCCATTCCCCTTTTAGCCCTTACCAAATGTCATCAATCCTGCCTTAAGTCTTTACTCCTCCTGTGTAATCATGTGACTGTAGTTAAATCTGTAGTTAAATCTGTAGTTAAATTTTTGTAATCAGATGACTGTAGTTCAAAAAAACCTTGTCCAATGCAAGTACTTTTACTCCTATTGATATTAAATATCCAAGACCTCTGCTCCTCCCGCTAAGCCCTCTCAGTGAATTTCTTATGACTGTACATTGTATTCCTTCTTATAGTCAAACAGAGATCAGATTTGACACACTTAGGATCTCATCCAAGACCATCTGTTTTACTGGGTCTTTTATCCAACCTTATTAAGCCATTACTTAAAAACAGAAAATAGGGATGCATTATTAACTTCTGTAGTAGTCTGGAGGAAGACAAAAACATTTTCTGCTTGCAACGGTATAATACACCCATGTGCTACGGCAATTGGAGTTACTACAAACAGCTTTTACATAATGCAGATTAAAGCTTACCTACAGAATGTGTGAAGCAAAATAATTTTGAAGAAAAACAGACTAAATGGACAGCAGAATTCAAAGCAGGTGGTATATTTTTGGGATGGGGAGTTGGTCATTTGTTTTTCATAAGCAGATTGAAATAAAAAATTTGGCTACATATTAAATTTTGGGGAGAATTAACTGCAAATAATATCTACATTAGGTTAAGAATGAAGATAATTCTACAAAAGAAAAACAAAAGTATGGGAAGAATGGGACTTCAATTGTATTTTATGTAGTTCTTCTGATAACTGCAAAAAACTAAAGCCTAGAAATATTTATATTAATACTGAAACAAATGGCAGTTTGAGCCAATTATAGAGCAGAGAGTTATAAAAGTAGCAATTTCATACTGTTAGCTACTAAGCAGGTGAAATTTCAATAAGTCACTGTAAGGACTGGAAGATTATTCTTTCAAAAATCGAGTTCACTGCCACCTCTAAAAAACAACTCTAGTAGGAAGCTCTAGTATCTTTCTTTTAGATATGTTGTGTCCACATTTAAGTTAAACTTGTGGTTTTTATTTCTTTTCCTATGCCCATTACCCTGTGTATGTTCTTGATCTAAACATATGCTTTTGTTCTTAATGAACCTCTTTATAGATCTTGAAGCATGTTAGTCTCCAAATTTCTACAGAAGGCCCCTTTCAAGTGCATGAAAAAATTGATTCTTGGTCATCAAGGTGTATCATGCATTTAAACACTACACAAGTACAAGTACAGTCATCACTGGGTTAAAACTGGCTATATGGCTGGGCCCAGAGAGCAGTGATGAATGGAGTTACATCCAGTTGGTGGCCAGTCACAAGAGTCCTCTTTAATACCTTTAACATTGATCTGGATGAGGGGATCAAGTGCACCCTAGTAAGTACACCCTAAGCTGAGCAGGAGTGTTGACCCGCTGGAAGGTAGGAAGGGTCTGCAAAGGGATCTGGACAAATTGGACTGATGGGCTGAGACCAATTGTCTGAGGTTCAATAAGGCAAAGTGCCAAATCCTGCATTTCAGTGCCAGAGCTACAGCCTGGGGGAAGAGGGTCCCAGCAGAAAAGGACATGGTGCTCCTAGTCAACAGCCATCTGAACATGAGCCAGCTGTGCCCAAGTGGCCAAGAAGGCCAATGGCATCCTGGCTTGTGTCAGCAATAGTGTGGCCAACCAGGACCAGGGCAGTGATTGTCCCCCTGTACTCAGCATTGATGAAACCACATCTCAAATCCTGAGTTCAGTTCTGGGCCCTCACTACAAGAAAGACATTGAGAGGCTGGAGGTGTCCAGAAAAGCACCAAATGAGCTCGGGAAGGGTGTAGAGAATAAGCCACATGAGGAGCAGCTGAGGGAGCTGGGGGTGTTTAGCCTGGAGAAGAGGAGGCTCAGGAGAGACCTTATCACTCTACAACTCTCTGAAAGGAGGTTGCAGCCAGGTGGGCATCGAACTCTTCTCCCAAGCAACAAGTGACAGGACAGGAGGAAATGGCCCCAAGCTGTGCCAGAGGAGGTTCAGGTTGGACATCAGTAAGAATTTCTTCACTGTTAGGGTGGTCAGACATTGGAACAGACTGTGTTGGAAACTGGGAGGTGGTGGGTTTACCATCCCAGGAAGCGTTCAAGAAATGACTGGATGTGACACTTAGTGCCATGGTCTAGTTGATGTGCTGGTGATCAGCCAAAGGCTGGACACTATAACCTTGGAGATTTTTTTCAACGTTAATGATTCTGTGATTCTATGATTAAAGGACACTGTTCCACATACAGCAATCCTGTCTGTGTCGCTTCCTACCAAACTGACATGTCTTCACCCAGCTGGCCTGATGAGCCATCTGGATTTTAACAGAATTGCCAATTTATTTCTGCAAATATTTTACCGTTTGCTAATATTAAAACTCTGTAAATCTCAGTGAAACATTAAACAATTACTAGCACAGATAAAGAGTTCCCAAATGGTACTGATATGCATCAGAATGGCAGGTTCAAAGACATGGGAGAACCTCAGTACATTTGATCTGTCATATGAGAATAGTGGTTCCAGGAAAAATCATCCTATCTCTTGCCAGTAGAACATCATACACTTATTACAGCCAGTGCCAAATTTACATTGCATCTTACAGATATGTGAAGAAAAGCAGTTATTGTCCCAAAACTGTTCCAGCTGTAGAGAAGAGGAGAAATATATTTTGTTAGGGAAGAAAAAAAGAAACTGACCCAAGCCCAAGGACAGCATAACAACAGACACAAAAGTGGCAACAGATTGAGCAGTTGATTAACAAGTCCTGAGCTAAAATGAATGCTGAAAAGAGACAGCTTTAAGTATATGAAGGACCTCCACAGCATCTACAACAAACCAGGGTGATTCAGACAGTGATTAAAACTCAGGAAAAGTTAATAACCAGTGTTTCTATTTGTTGATAGATAAGCACAGCCTGATAACTTCTCATTGGATTTTCATTATTGGGTTCACAAGAGGTGAAGGACAATGGAAAGAAGTCAAGCTTATAACTAGCCTAGAAGGAAACATAAGCATTTGTGTATGTCTTTTTGTGCTCAGCTCTCAACACATACCTTTTTTATGGGAAATCTGTATAGACACAAATTCATCACATTTCTAGAAGCTGAAGAAGTGAAAGAACTTTCATCAGGCCACATGAAAAAGACAGTGCAGGTTTTCCAAGATCTTAAAATACTTTGAAGAAAATACTTTCCATGTACTCTCTAAGAAGTGTTCATTTCTCTTTTAGTGAAGGGGTGGTTGATCATCTTGCCCAAGAATAGGCTAATCCTGTATCATACCATATCTGCATATCTCTTCTTGCTCTCTACATGCTATTGTTTCTCTAGCAGAAAGGTGGATGCTGGTCAGTCTGACATTACCAAGATTTCAGACAGTCCTCCACCATGCTTGCATGCTCTCATCTCTAGAAACCAGCAGCCAGGACTGCAGAAAAGCTGGGTACCTCCCCAGCCTTCAGCAAAGAAAGGTGAAAACAACTCTGAGCTTCCAGGGAACCCCATTCAAAAAGGCTTGATGTCACCCTCTGGTTATCAGTGGCTGTTGGAGGAGGTTTGCAGTGCCTTAGAAATTGAAGTGAAAATCTATGACAGAATCCTACTTCTACAAAAATACAAGGCTAACATAGAACAACATTCACAGAAAAATCTTCTTTTTAAAAAGCCTTATTACAAATTATGTCTCTCCTTCGCCTTAAAACCGGTCCTCATATGAACAAATGAGCTTTTGCTTTACAGAAATTTTCCCATTTAAATTGTTATTTCCTGCATCATTTATTGTGTTCTTTGATCTTGGGCTGCACCTTTAAATCTATGTCATCTCCTTGGGCTGTTTAAATAAATGTAGCTTAATAACTTCACAGTTTTATCTTTAAACATAGATCACTATCACACAGTCAGTTTGCTGTTCAGTTGTGAACAACCACAAGATACTATTTTTAAAACTTCATAAAAGCGCTGCAAATAGCTGAAAGCACTAAAAAGATAATACTAGTGGCTATCACTGTAATTGTAAAACAGACCTATAAACCAAGGTGAGACATCTTCTATTATTTCAAAACCAGATCTCAAGGAAAATATCATTACTTCCTAATGTCTCAGCTGTTAAATAACTCTGCATTTCTCATGCATTCAAATCTCAGATTTTATTAGTCAGACTTTAAGTAACAGATTAGGTCCCTCTGGTATTTATATATATAACTTCTAAAAACATCTTGACCTGTAAATCTCTTTACAAACAGTAACAAATATCTGAACAGAAGAACTAATACATAGCAAGATAATTTTAAAATCATGAAGCATTAAGCATTAACTTGAATGGTTTGTTTTATAGAAAACAAGTTAGAGAGATTACTACTGAGTTAGAGTGCAAGCTACTGAGTGAAGATGAAGCACCAGTAGTCTTATTACTAGAGACAGAATTTCACTCAGAGGGAAGTGTTGGTGGCATTACTACCTAAGGTTTTCTGACATTAGTGCACTCCACAAATGTGTAAGAATTGAAAAAGAAGGATAAATCAAAGCTTGGGTGTTATATTACAGGTTGGAAGATTCTACTCAATGTGGTTTCCACACATTCAGTGCCTTTCACAAAGCTCTTTTATATATTTTTAAAGCATTCCATAGCAGACCAAAAAAAAAAAAAAAAAAAAAAGTTTCTTAATTTATCAATTGAGATATTTTGTTCTGAGCTTTTTAAAAAATTGCATCTGTGAATGAACTGATTCAGTGAGTTCCAATTAACAAGGGTAAGCTCATATTTTCCCTAGCATCATTAATCATTCTTCCTGATACAAATAAGGCCAAATATACCAATTCTGATACAGATTGTCTCAGCTGACAGCTTAGTTTGGAGAATAAATCTCCTGTACTTACAGAGTGTGAGAGATGCCTACACTACCTAGATCTAGATGCCTACACTACCTAGATCTAGGTGTCCTTTCTGACAACACTAACAAAGACTCAGTGGTCTCTTCTACAATGCCTGACACTCCACAAAATACCAACCAGCAAGCTGAGCTGCATTCCAGCAAGTTGAGTCTGCTTCCATTCAGAGTGAAGGAAATGTTCAGTTGCAGTAAAATACTTTTCTACTAGCTGCAAAGCAGAATAAAGAGGAAACAAACACACTGTGCTCCCAACAATTTGTGAGATACTCTCCTTCTTATGTTGCAAGAATTGAAAAGCTGGCATGACGGAAATTAATGACTTTCTTTTCCTCGGTCACAATCATCATTTAACAATCTGAATGACGATGATGTTTCCTGATACCCTCTAAGTTGTTATGTTCTGGGTTCTGAGTGAGAGTAAACTGGCTAGATCAGCAGCTGGGCAGTTGGCAGAAGAACAAGGCAGGTGAAAGAAGAACATCTCTCAAATTAGCTTAGCTTGATCAATATGCTCAAGGTCAGCGAGTAAAAATCTTGACCATTCAGAAATGAATAGGAGAAAACAGCATATAAAGAGATAGCACAGCCAATGAACACACATCTGTCCAGCAAGAAGCCACCAAAACTGTTTCTTGAACAGGATTGAAGCACAGGACGTTCTGGATACTGTGGAAAAAAGATGACATTAAGAGAGTTAAGCAGTGGGACACATTGTGCAAAGAGGATGTGCAGTCTGTTCCTGAGAGTTTTCGGGACCCTGCTGAGCAAAGCCCTGAGCATCCTGTTCTGCCCCCATAGTTCACTCTGCTTTGAGACAGATTTTGGGCTGCAGACCTCCATAAGTTTTTTCAGCCTTGACTATTCACTGTTTGCAGATGACTGCAGATAGTGTTGCAGATGACTGCAATCAGTGTCATCTCAGACTCACAGCGATCATTAAGAAATCTTAAGTTGCTTCAGACAATTTATAAATTCACTGACATGGAAAGCTAGGAAACAGGTCAGATGTTTCACAGATTTTCCATCACATGCCAACAGCTCACTTGTATGTGCAAGAAGAAACTACAATGCCCTGAAAAACATTTAGCCTTGAGAATACCTGCCTATTTATTGGCATACTATTCTCTCTACAGTGACCCTACAATTTGTTCACTTTTCAAAGGACACTAAAATTCCCATTTTTAAAGCATGAAATAATAGTTGGCTTTGTAGGAGCGCTGTTTGATTTTGGAGTGGAGAAGAAGCAAGGGAGGAGAAAACACCAGTTAGAAGCTAATTTTTTATTGTAGTTATTGATAAATGTTTGGCTGTAAAAGGAGCCATGAAAAAAAATCGCAGAGATGGTGAAATTATTTGCATCTGTCAATCTGTAGTGAAGGTCATTTCTCAGTTCTTCTTTTAGCGTCAGCTTTATGGTAGATATTGTGCCATCCTATTTCCATGTGCGAGATTGCATCAAAACTATTCATATGTTTTTCATATCAAAGGGGGAGAATAAATAAATAGTAAATGACAACATTTTTTTAGTTAATCAAATGTGAATTTTAAATTTTGCTCATCCTCCACTGAGATTAAGGAATGTTGCTTGACAATGTTTTGAGGAAGTTCAAAATATATAGCAATGGAAACGAATATTCCATAATAAATGCATACATGGACCCATTATTGTCCAGTTGCAGACACACGTTTTCCATCATTTTATCATCTTGATAATCTCCCTCTGTCTTACTTAAACTATGTTTACTGTTTCAAAAGGTGATACTTTTGTATGAGATACAAATAAGGCCCTCAGTTATGGCTTGGGTAACACACAAAATCCATTTTTTAAAAGTCCATATGGATTCAGAAATCTAGTCTACCCCAAGAGTCAATGGAGCTTAGTCACCTGCTACATAGGATTTTTTAAGAGCTTGACTCTGTGATTGCACATAGAGAAAAGCAGCAGAAATAACAGCTAATGTTACCCTCTTGCCTTTTAATTTTTCTTTTGTACTTAAATCTGAATCTAGGTGTTTTTTGCACACACGCACACATAGGTAGAAATGAGTGAAACTGTATATTTGAATAGACTCATTTGCTCAATTCACAATGAAATACCACTGTGGTTATTTTACAGCTTCCAGAAAAGTCACATATCTGGTGTCTGCATACTAATTAATATATTTGTCTCCCCTTCCAGTGTTACTAATTGTTCCTTGGGCTTAACCTTAGACAGTGACTTAGTTAAACGCTATATTGAATTTCACCATTTCCATTTGAACTACCTTTCTGGTAGTTCACTGAAGGGTTTATGGTTATCATGAGTGACCAAAGTACTTGGATGTGTGTACTTAGGTCAGTGTGTAGGCCTGTACATGTGGAATGGGGGCGAAATCTTTTAAAATAAAACAGCTGCAGAAGAAATGGTCAAGCCATTGAAGGCAATATGATAGCTGCTATTAAATCCCACTTTGAGAAACTTCCTTTAGCTTTGATGACTTTTTTTTCTTCTCAAAAGTTGCTATCAATTTTTCACTGACCTCAGCTCAACCTCAAAGAATCAACCTAAGTTCTAGTCTGCTCACATTTTTCTTACATAGGCACAAAAATAATAAAACAGAAATAGTGAATTGTATTGAAACTGAAAGTGATCAAAAGTTGGGATTGTTTGAGTTTTAGAAATTTCATTAATTTTGTTTTGCTTTTGTAAAACAAATACCCTGAGGTGGCTCGCATCAGGATCCCTTTTTGTCTGAAGTTCAGGAAGGTAAGAATTAGTAGTTTGAGACTTTCTCTTTAATTGTAACCAAATGCTACCTTTTAAGGGGTTCAGGATTACCATAAAGGTGTTCTCAGATTTTCAGGGGTTGTTGCTGTGCTTGGAATAAAAATAATTTGCATAGTGCCTACTCAGTGTAAAATCTGAAAGACTCATTATCTTTATTTATGTTAACAGCATCTTTATTAGGCATCTTTGTTACTGTGAACTCCTATATTCCCGTTCAGATGGGAAATTAAGCCATATATGGACTAATACTACAGAGCAACACAGACTCTGCATCACCTATAGCTGCAATGCCTGCCTGATAGAGGAATCTGGCAGTATGTGTCAGGCACTGAACATCTTATTCTCAGTGTGTATCAAGCACCTTGCAACAAGGTTGACAGAAGCACCATGCCAAGCAGCAAATTCCTTGTGGCACTCGTGCATAACAGATCTTAAAACTTTGCCCCTCGTCAAGTCTTGAGTGTTTGGCCAGTAGAGAAATCCTGTATTTCAGCCTGAGAAATCTGTGCAGCGTATGTGCACCCCACCCCACACTTCAGGAAGCAACACGTCCTGTTGCACATGCAGCATTTCATTGCTCTGCATATTCCCAGTAAATCTGACTTGCAGAGGCTTTTCCGTGCGTGTTCCCAGTGACTGGGCAGCACATGGGCAGTAGGTCCATTAGACAATCCCCAGAAGTGTAAGTCTTACTGTGCAGGCATGCAGTGACTTCATCACATGTGCATAATAAATATGATTGCTCTCTTAAAGTGTTGGCCTGACTGGGAGGGTTCTTGCAGTCTTGTGGTTATCACCAGGCTGTATACAACCTGTTGTAGAGCATCCTGGGCAGAGCATCTGACCTGCCGCAGCTTCCAAACAGCTTGAAATTGTAACAAATGTATAAATTTAATCAACATCTGCCCGAACAATGTTTCTGGGCTGAAAAAGAGAATGTGTTCAGGAAATCCAACTGTTTGGTAGCCTTCAGTCTACAAAGCCTACATTTGCAAAGTTGTCCCTGAAGTTCAGTCTCCTCTTGAGCACTTGCACTTGCACCTCTTTCCTCACCCTGGGATAAGCGACCCTCTGCCCCCATCTCCATGGTCCAAACCTCACCTCAGGTAGTGAAGAAGGCTGTTTCTTTCCTAGTCTGGATGACATTTCTGAAAAATTTTTGATTTTATAATGTCAGTAGAAGGATTGGCTACCATTACATTCAAATAAATGCCTGCAGTACTTTTTCAGAGCTCTGACTAATTATAAGCCAAGAATGATTTCCCCGCTGACAAATACTGGCTTGAGTATTTAGGCACTTGTATTTTGGCTTGCACAAAGTGGCACACCTTGGCTAAAAGGCAGAGAACCTCAGGAGCAGAACTGGAGTGTCCCAAGATAACGATTTTGTTGCCCAAAAGACCAAGTCATTTTCATCCTGTCTTCTCTGTACATTAAACTGTTCTCCAGGATATTTTAAATGCTTTTTTTTTTTCCTAAGGATACATGTATTAGGGAGTTACATCTGAAAGAGAAAAAATAGAAGAAAATTTTGTATGTTGGAGCTGGTGAATTCACCTTTCTGATGGACTTTGTGACTGTGGAAACAATTACGAAACTGGAAAACCTTGCCCCAGGGAAAAACTCCACTGGGAGTTTCCCCCAAGAAAACTCTTCCTCTTCCACAGGCAAACTTTCTCATCTTGACAGAAATTAGCCTCTCATCTGAAGGACTGAACTTGCCTGTCAGGTTGTCTGTGCTGGAATTACAGTCAGGGGCTTTATCTGCATTGTCCAGAGATCGCTGAACATTGCTGTGCCACTCCCTAGGAAGCCAGCAAAGACTGCATGATGACTAGGAGGTACTACTACTTGGTGGAGAGACCTGCTAATACTGTTTTATTTCATGTGGGAGATAGCAAAGCCATGTGTATTTGAAGTGGGACCACCACAAGATCAGGCAGCCACAAGAAATGTTAGATGTTTATATTGGGTGCATTTTTCAATGACACCGGGACTACTCTGAGCCAACAGCACCAGCTCCTCCTCAGAGAAGCCATGTAAAATGTTGATTCTTACAGTTCACTCTGCTGGTAAAAATGTGACCTGAATCCCTGGAAATGTTGCAAGAAACTAAGTAATTGACTCCTCATCTTTACAGATTCTTGAATGCAATCTTTACTTTCTTAAAAAAACATTCATTGGATCAGATGTGTTTGACAGTCTCCCACAAAACCTTTTAGGAACATGCTTTCGCAAGACTTGTGGGTGAAAAATGTTTATCTACCTGTATCATGTTCAATCACAAAACCTTACCCTTTCTCTGCTGCTTCTCTCTGATACCAAATAATTACCTTGGGCTGCTATACCTTTTCTCTAAAACTAGAAATAAAGGGAGAAATCACTCATCCTTCCTAGATTTCTTGCAATCTGACAAGAAATTCTTAGATGTGTAAAAAAGCCCTTAATCCTTGTTGGGTTTGTTTTTTTGGGTTTTTGTTTCTTTGTGGGTTTTTTTTGTGAGAGAACACACACAGCAGAGTATAATTTCTGCATTTCTCTCAGATTAAAGCCTGATCAAAAATTAAAATTCACATTTCTTTTTGAAAAGAGTGATGCCAGTTTTGTGCATTCAGACTGCTGGTTAGAAATACAAGGACTAGATTTGCCCAGAAAGAAGATACATTTGCTTACAGGGAAATATGAATTTGATATTTAAGTTGCATAAAAATGAAACTATGAACAATGTAAGTAAGCATGAATTATACTTTTCTGTCTTAACTATATAGAGGGTAAATTGTGAACTATATAAAAGGTGAAAGTGTAACTGGACGATGATTTCATAGTGACCATAAGGATGTTTTTTATCTAGAAATGCATGTCACGAATAACTGCAGAAGCTGCTTACAGAACGAGTATTAAATAAATACGAGACTATCAAGAAGGTAGTTGCCTATTTGCAGACCAAAAATCAGTCATGCATTACAAATAACAGTTCTCTGCCTGTAAATGCCTATCTTCTCTTTCTTTTCCATGCAACAGCAGACAGACTGTGCATGGGGAATAACAAGACAAAAATCTGAGGAAGAGTGGGGAGAGGCTACTATTACATTGAGATGCATAACCAGGTCTTCTGCTCCATGCCAGATGGATTTCTCAGGATAGGTCCTTCAGCAGAGAGGAAGACTGGATTCATGGGCACAGGCTTTTTTTCCTGCTGAAGAAGCCTTGTACACGAGCTGTTACAGCGAATCCACCAAGTAGACTTGACATAAGTTGGTGGGGACTTGGACTAGCAACTCAGAAATGAAAGACTCCATTGTCTATTCATGGTCTCATAAACTATTAACTCCCACTTGAATTGTTCCATTAGATTCCCACTATAAAATCTTCAGCTTTTAGATTCCCACTGTAAAATCTTTGGCTTTCTTTTGGTTTTTCCCTTCACTTTATCCAATAGTTTGTGCAGGATAGCATTTTAGACAGGTAGTATTTTAAGCTGAAAGTTCTCCTCCACTGGAAATTTATATAAATTGTACAGTAAGAAAATATCTCTCAGCACAAAAATGTTGCATGCTACAGGGAGTGCAGTGCTTGCCTGAGTCCAAGTTATTACTAAAGATTTGTATGAAGACTAAGCAACAGAAAAAAATATTTAGGAAAATGCGTCTTAGTTCTTATAACATTGATTCTTTGGTAGACAACTCTCTTAGTTTATGAAATAATTTAGAAAGTGCCGTATTGTAAATTACAAAGTACAGTACATAACACTCAGAGTAAGGGCAGTTTTGTTATTATGACTGCCCAAGATCTGATAAACTATTATATCTGACTTTATAAACACTTTATTAAATATCACGCTATCACAAACCCAAGAATGTTGTATAAAAGCAACTTGAGCAATTTGACATCCCCTTTTTGTCATAAAAAAAAGAAATATTCTCTTGATTAGTTTCTGTGAAGCATAATATCTGTAAAATAAACAAGATAATCCTTGTGTAAACAGCACAGGGTACATAGAGCACAAAAATGGATAGAGGCACAAAGAACATTCTTGGCTTTAAAGCCTAAAAGCAAAATTCTGCATCATTTAATCTAGTTTAATAAGCGTTTTAATTGCAGTATTTCTTAAGTAACTGAAAAAATCTTTTTCTTTTTTTTAATTGTATCTAGGTTTGGTTATTTCATTGAATCTATCTTCCTGGGTAGCATCCCCATGACTGCAATGAATCTGTGTGTTCATGTGCTACTTCGGACCTATCTGCAGATTGCAACAGGGGAGTTTTGCCTGACAATTCTTGTTCTATTCTTCATATATCAAGGAAGAAAATGTGGACCACCTGTTCTCAAAGTGTCTAACCTGTAGTCCACTGGCAGCACTTCTTGCTCCAGAAAAGAAAAACAACCTTTGTTCATACACATAAATATAAGAAATATGTTTATCTCACAAGCATCTGTTGCACTTTTATGAGCATTTCCTTTGAGTCAGATATAGTGGATGTATTTTACTTTCCTTTTCTCATTGTTGTAATCTACAGTTTTGAAGGCACAAATCGTTTAGGTTTCTGCAGTGACTGGTATCCGAAGTACTCCATGCAAATATTACTTAGTGAAACTCCATGTGGCCAGATGGAATGAAGACACCTGCCTCCACAAATACAATGATCCATGGGAACCCCAAGGAAGCTGCATCAGATGTTTTTCAAGAAATGTATGGTTTGCAAATATTGCTAATCCTGCCAGATTCCAATGTATCTTTTGAGCTAGAACACTGGTTAAGATGTAAATACTGGAAGGAAATGTCTAGATCCTGGGGTTTTTTTTTTTCAGATTCCTATATATATGTATACATGTATATGTTTGTGTGTTTGTCAGCTTGTATAGGATATAAACAATATTAAAATTTAAAGTCCTGGTTTCTTCTTATTTATAAGTCCATAGCACCCACCCTATAACTGTCAGATTTCCTATTGACAGCAGCCATGGGAAGGTGTATTGACAATCAACACTTTAAATGGCCTGGAGATCTTCCAGACCACTGAAAGAGAACCTGTCTCCATACTCTCTTGCAAACAATCCAAAACAAGAACCAATTCTTCACAATGCAGAAAAGGATTTTTACTCTTTTTTAAAAAGATAGATAGGCATTAAGGTATTTGGGGCTTTTTACTTAGTTTACATTAAGAGATGTTTTGTCTAAGTGTACACTTATACATAATTTCTGATACGCCCAGATTTACCCAGTGGCAGATTCCTAAGGAGTCTGAGTGAGAAAAGGACAATAACTGCTATTATTCTGGGTAGCACCATGCACATGTCACATAATGCTTTCCTAGTCATGCACCACCTATGTGTAGTTTATTAGGGAAATGTCCTCCCCTGGATTATCTTCTATTTTTCTTTATTCCCAAATCAACAGAATTGACGCTTCCCATTTACAACCCCTTGCTTGGTGGCTTTTCTCTATTTGCCTGACTGGCAAAAGCTACAAAATATCTCATGGAAATACCACAGTATTCAGTGCAACTCCACCTTTGACACTGGTTGCACTTATGTCATTAGCACAGCAATCAATACACATCATTACTCACTCTTAAACAAGCATCCCCAGTTTAGCTTCAATGTCAGAGAAGCTAAAGCAAGCATCGAATAATTCCCAATGATTTTTAAGGGGCATGCAAAAGGGAGGAGGTTTCTCTCACGTGGCTTTGCAGAGGAATTTCTAACCCACGGTGCCTCTAATCAGGATTAGGCGATAGCATCTGAAACACAGGCAGCTGAGGCTCCATTCTCCGCTCTCCTCAGCTGCAAAACTGTGTCGGTGAACTGATAACAGACAAGCACTTAAAAGCCTATTGCAGGCACAAACTCCTCTCTTCAGGAGTTGTCTTGGCGAGTTGGGAGTGAACCTTGCCCAGTATGCAGGGCAATAGGACTCCCATTACCTACAGAGGTATTAGAAAAGTGTTCCCAGATGAAAGCCTTTATCCAATTTCAATTGTCCACTGAGCAACAACAACATTAAGAGCAACATTGCTCCATTTGCTACTGTGTCAAACAATACAACGACTGTTTAGCATTACATATTGTTTCCCTGAGTATCTGAAATTACTGTGGGAGTAGAGAAGTATTTACATCTAGAAAATCTGCATTCCTCAAAGCAGATGTTTTTAATTTTAATAACATCAGCCTATAGAAGTGAATATCTGAAATACTCTGATCACTGAGTGCAAGTTGCTGTTTAGAAGTAACACTCCATCGTAGCGGGTTTGCAGAAAAAATCAGGAGCAGCCAGGAGAAATAAACTGCTACTAACTGTGCTACCAAGAACAAATCTGCTTTTTTTTCTTTGAAAGCCACTTAAAATGCCCTCCTCTGCACAATAATGTCATTTTCTGCACTGTAGATGTGCCATATTATAGACCCGTAGACCCATACTTGGAAAATAGCACATGTAAAATTTTTTGTAGTGTGTGCCTTTACTTTTCCACACATGCAGCCCAGATGTGTGCATGCACATATCACACAAAATGGGCATGTACTGTTTTTACAAGCTAGGACATATCTTTATGAATAGCACACAAATGGAGTGAGGGGTAGCCCTTTGTGGGCTCCAGGGTATGCAGGGCAGAGTCTCTGGACTCCAGGTAAGGAAAGATGTATACATATGCAGTGCTCACTTTTCCCACTACTCTGTCTGTATTGCAGACTGCAGGCTAGTGTCGACGCCCTTGAAGGGACTGCAAAAAAAGTGCTTGCAGTCCTTCAGTGCAACAGAATGCAGCTCAGTGCAGAGTACAGTCAACTTCGCTCAGTGAAAAAGAATAAAACCAGCCTGCACTGTGGTCTGCCTCCCTAGGCAAGACTGGCAATGGTGCATAATCTAGCCTGACCATGTAAAATTTTTTTCCACCGACAGTAGGCACATGTAAAATTTCAATTCATACAAATAGGTGCCTCTCTGACAAAAAAGTTGGCTTAAACAGAATAACTCGTACTGATGAGGTCTGTATTTGTGAGTTTTCATGATCTTTCTTTTTCCCGTGGATGTCTTTTGTAGATGTTGTTCCATGCAAGATTTGGATTGACATATCTGAACTGACTGTTCTACAACCTTTCTTAATAAAATCAGGTCTCTGTACACACTCGCCTGTCATATTAAAAAAAAAAAAAAAAAAAGCACAGGAAAAAAAGCAGTGTGACTTTCATTTAGCTGTATGTGAGAAAAAAAAGTTCAACTGAAAGGACTTATTTTAAAAGAATATGTCTGACTGCACATGCTGCGTCTGCATTCTGCTTTCATAGCTGTTAGGTTTCAAGTGACCAGTCCCTCAAAGTGCCATGCTGCATGCATGTGTGTGTGCTGAGATGGGAAAATCTCGGCACCGTGCAATATGTGAAGCAAGTGTTTCAAAATCTACACCTCCAAATCACTGCAGCCCAGCAGTAGACCACTGGACCTACCAGCTATTCCTTGATTTCTAGGTGACCTAAACCTGGATCTGGGTGCTCAGCATAAGATATATCATGAGTTGATCATAAGAAAGAACAAAAACAAGGCATGGAGACACTAAAAAATATGTTTGGCACCTTAGATGCAAATATGCTTGCACTGTATATAAGAGTTTGAGGACCTATGAATGGTTTTTTACAGTGGAACATGAATCTAGAAAAACATGCAGGGTTTAAATCTTCCAAGCGATTTATATGCAGAACCTGCACTTACTTCAGGGAGAATTAGACCCTTCACCACTTGGAAATCCTCCCCCTGAAGTACCTATCTTTATTAGTACAGGAGTAACTGGAAAGGAAACAGCCTAATGTGCTCATTATGAGATGGAAGGTGGAGCATTGCTTCTGACTAAAAGTTTTCTGTATTAGTAAACTATGAAAGGGTAATGCCAGCCTCATCATAAATAATCGAAGCATATCCACGCAGTGGTCAGAAGTAAACTCTTGTGCCCATGAAAATCTCAGGGAATTTCGTCATTGAACTGAGGGGCACAGGGTTGGATTTCTGTGTTCCGAGGGGGCTAGAAGAGGAAATACGGGTTATTCTTTTCTATGTAGGTATTTTTAGATGTACCTGCAAAATAGTTGAATCGTAAACCCGTTGAATCCTTGTGTTTTGCTGCTACAGAGAATCCATAAAAAGAGATTTATTGTCATATTTCCCTTTTGTGTTGTACCGTTCCCCTCCATCATAAAATATTCTCCTCGTTTTATAGCAAAGCAAATATAACAGCTTAGTTCATAAACGCCAAATTCTTCTCTGTTACACTCCGGCTTTCAGACATAATCGAATTAGCTCCGATCTGTGTTGATGTCGCTGCCCTGAGCCGCAGCAACGAGGCTTATCGAGACCTGACGTGTGCCAGGGTCGCTGTGCAGTGACCGAGGTGGACCCGCACCAGCCTGCAAGTCTACAGGAACCCGCCCAAGCCGTTTTAACTTTTATTCTTCCTGACGAAGATTTAAAGCGGCTCTGTACAACAGTCAAACAAGAATAATCAGCTGCGGAAAATATAACAAATCTTAAGAGCAGTTTAACGGAGAGAGAGAGGGAGCGAAGCCCGCAGACCAAACCAACCGCTCGGACTGCCCTGCGTGGGGACAGGCGGGCAGCCTGCCTGCTTCCTGACCCCGTCATAAGGGGGGCAAGGCGGTGCTCGGGGAAAATCCCTTCTGCTGGAAAGCTCGTGGCTTCACAGCAGACGTAGCCAAAAAAAAAAAAAAAAAAAAAAAAAAAAAAACACCAAACCAGCAACAGCAACAAAAAACCACCAGCATTCAGCCGGGGGGATTCTGTATGATTTTTTAGTTTTGACCCGACCGAGACCACTCGCTCAGTGGCTCCCGCGGGCGGTCCCGCTCAATTCCCAGCCCACGGAAAGGTGTCTGCGGGGCTGGGCGGCAGGGGCGGGAAGGGAGGGGCGGCCGGGGGGGTGGCAAGGGGAACTCTCCCCAGCGTGCAGGTAGCCACAAGCCAGGCTGTAATTACAAAGCAAACAAGGGTGAAATATTGAATCGGCCTCGCCCGTGACAAGATCTGCTCTTTTTGCCGCCAATGTGTTTGTGGAGCTCTATTTAAAGGCGCTTGATTGAGGAAACGTTGAAAATAGCAGTTAGGGTTTCCCTAATGAGACCTCTAGAGGAAAGCAGTGGCATTTAGGGGGCTACAGCAGGAGGAGGGGAAGCGCTTAACCCTTTCCAGCCGCCCCCGGCCCGGCGGGGCTCCTCCCGGGCACGGCACCGCCCGCGGGGCGCCGCCGGGACCGCCCGCCCCCGTGAGGTGCGATGGGCAGGGGGGCAGCCCTCCGCCTCGCCCTCGGCCTTTGGCATTTCCAGCGCCGGCGGGAGGGGTGCCGGCGGCCCCGCCGGGGCAGTGCCGGGCAGGGCTGAGCATCTCCAAGGCTCCCGGAGCGGGCGGCCCGCGGTCCCGAGCGTGCGCCCCGAGAGGAGAGCAGTGTCGGGGCTCTGACTCCCACTGCCCTTTGATGGACTAGGTCGGATGGCCAATTGGCTACGGGCTGATGCTTCAACCCAGTAGCTGAAGGGCGGGTGGGGAAAAAAAAAAAAAGCGGCCCTTAGAAATCCCTAGAAGACCGGGGATGTATTGAATTAGTAACGAGACGTGTCACACCAACACGCACTGCGCGGGGGCCTGTGACACTCCTTTCCCTCTAGCCATCGCTCCCATTTCTGTTGCTCTGTGAGCCTGCCCCGACACTCATTCTTGCAACCTCGCACACGCTACGTGCTCAATTAGCGCCTGTCTGAGCCCCGCATTACACATGAATGAGAACTCTGGTAAAAATGTCTATAATATTTTGAAAGGCGCTAATGCCTGTGAGGAAATATGGATCGCAGTCCTCTTCTCTCGAAGTGCTAACACTTGAACAACATTGATATCTCTCCGCTCTCGATTTTATAAATCCTTTCTAGCTCCAAAAAACGGGGCTTGGCTTCGCAATGAGTTGCCCCAGCCTGTAGGGCCCTGGGATGTTACCTAGGGCATCTGGTCGCCCCTCTCCCCGGTCACCGCACCAGCCTCTGCTCACACATGACCCTCAGTCTCTTGGTTATATATATTTATATATATATACACACACCTGGACGGGGATCAAAATAAACTTTTAGGGAATACCTAATAAAAAGTGAGCATTGTCTCTCCCTAGAGGAAAGAAAAGGTGAGCTGCAGAAAAACAAAGTGTTGACTTAGTTAAATAAGTTCAGCACCGTGATATAAAGTATTTATTTTCATTGTCGCATTTACACCCACTCTTTCTGGCCGCTGCTCCGTTTCCCTGCCGGTCTGGGGAGGTACATGACACCCACTTCTCCATTTTTCGGCTTCTTAACTTTCCTGAAAAGAAGAGTAAAGAAATTTTTTTCAGCTAAAGCGCTGCAAATAAGCATTTTGTGTATCCACAGATACGAACATATTACGGTACACGCCCGTGCGTTTCTAGTAAAGTCTCCTGTATTCTGTTTACATTATACCATTTCTGTTTGTAATTATTTTATTTTAATTTTATGTCACTTTTAACACAAGCCAGACCGGTTTTCCCTCCGTGTTTTGTACACAATGCTCTCTTTCTCGATAAGATGTTCTGTCCTATCTTTTCGGTTTTTTCTTTTAAAAAATGTTTATAGTTCCCCACGAGCAATTCTCCAATATTTCACTCTTGCATTTTAAGGACTTGTCCCTGTCTTGCTTTATTTGTTTGTGTGAAATTTAGTTTGAAAGGAGATCAGAGAGAGCAGGAGGGGTTTGTAATAAGAGAATGACCAAGTGACCTAAAGGCTGATTATATGTCATTAACTGGAGACTTGGTGTATCCAAATTACCAAAAAGACCTCACTCAGCCAGATCAATTACACCGAGATACGCATATAGGAATTGCGGTACGGGCTGGTCCTTCCACCAAGTGTGCAGCCGACATTTGTAGGACTCAGATGCTGAGTTTTCGGACAAGCTCGTGTGCTGCAGCCGATCCCGGGCAAACGGGAGCGGCGTGCAGTGCAGCAGGTATACAGCGCGGGGGACACCGGCACGACGACACCGACATTTTGGGGCGTGCAGTTAGGGCCAAATTGCAGCTAATTTTCACTGCTCCAGAGGGATTTTTCTCTTAAGCCAAGCGAGGTTACCTTTGATCTATGAAGACATTTTAAACCCCAGCCTCGTTAAATGGAGACTTTCTATGAAGAATGAGAATAGAAGTGTTGATTTTTGTTAACCTAAACACAAAACGATGCCAGCCTAGCCGCCTTCTTCCTCCAATGTCTGAACTTCAGATGCTGGGGGACAAATATTCGTTAATGAAGGCAATTACATTCGAGAGCTATTTCATCAGCGTCGAGCTCAAGTGTAGCTTAAGATGCTCTTTCCCGGAAAAACAAAAAAATATTAGGTGAAAAAACAGCGTGCTTGTCTGTATGCGTGTGTGTTTATACATGTGCATGTATAGGAGATACATATAACAATTTCAAAAAACAAAGACACACTGTATTCATTGCAGAATTTTGTAAGGTCTTTATTACAATTCTTTTGACAAAGAAGGGGTCTTGGTTGGAATTCGTTATGTTTTTCTTTTCTTTCCCTGATTCCTGTCCAGGGTCTAAATGCAACTCTGAATCCTCGGTCACAAATATAAGCAATCCTCGAATAATTGCTTGCACATGCCGTGGTAAAAACGCGTAGGGTCCCGCGCTCACTGCCAATCACTGCGACTTACGAAATGGTCAGTGTCTTGGGTTTTTCTCATCTCTGATCTTTTCTCTTTCTTTTTTTTTCCTTTTTTTTTCTTTTTTTTTTTTCCTGTATACACAACGGCTGCGAGATTATCATGCCTGAAATATGTGGGCGTTCATTACCGATAATAGTAACGTAAACCAGGGTTCCTCCACCTCCAAGGGCAGCGATTAATTCGGGCCTGCTGGGCCCGATCCCGCCCTCTGGCCTGGGCGTTGAAATCCAGGTTGTGTGAGCATGAGAGAGGGTGCAAGCCAGGCCCCTTAGGCACAAGTCCTTTTCATTAACCCGCACTGATAGGTTGACCTCCAAATCATATTTCTCCGTGCTTCTTTTCAAAAATCCCAATTTTTTGCTTGTTTATGTCCTTTCACGGACTCCTAAGCAGTGGCCCAGACATAGAATGCGTCGCATCCCTGGGACACGGGATGCTCTGGCATCCCCAGATCCATCCGAGAGCGATATCCCTTTCTGATACGTTTGGTCCCGGGTCAATGACATCATGCACTCTATAAATTCAAACCCCTCTCGGCTTTTTAAGCCTTGCACCGGGCGGTTGAGCGATGTGGTGGGCAACCGGGCAGAAGGAGAGGGAATCGGCACCCCGATACTTAGGGAGCTGCGGGAAGGAGAGCAGTCGAGGGGGCTGCCCGGCCAGGGCAGCGCCTCAAAAGCAGAGGACGGCGTGCCCTTGGAGTGCTTTCGTGTGTCTGATTGTTTCTTTGCTTTAATGGAAATTATGAAGGGAGGTCCCGGCGCTGCTGCACGGAGCAGGGATGGGTAGGTCTGGCGTCGGTACCGGGCACCGCAGTGGGGACTGCGGCTCCCGCCGCTGCCCTGTCCCGATAATCGTCCCGCCGATACCGGACGCTCCTCAAAAGGAAGGTGCGGGAAAGAAGCCACTGAGGGGGCTCGCCGTCCAGGCAGCGGTGAGGGGCCTCTCTGCCCCTGGCCTGCTCCTCACAGGGCCTGGCCCGGTGTGGCTGCCGTGCTCCCAGTCAGCCAGCCCGGCAGTCCCCAGCAGATGTGGGTTTCCGACCACCCAGCGTCGGCATCTCTTCCCCGTTTCCATACGGTTTTCCCCGAGTGATTCGGAGAAATTAGCTTAATTTGCAATTTAGCTTAATTCACACAAGCCCGAGGGGAGGAGGGGGGAGCGCAACTCTATTGTTCTGTTATCCCAACTCCCACCCTACTCTTGGCCCGGAGGAGAGAAGTGACCTGGCGATAAGCGGCCCGGCGGCGACTGAGCGCCGGGGCAGGGCAGCGGGTGGCCCCGGCGGCGCTGAGCGGGCGCCCGGCCCTCCGCCCCCCGCCGTGGGCTCCTGCCCCAGCTCCCCGGGAGCCGCGGGGCACCCACCGGGGGGCAAGGGCAGCCCCTTCCTCCGGCTCGGCCCCGCCGAGGGCTGCGGGGCTGGAGAGGCAGGGAAAACCTAACGATACAGCCCCACACGCCGATTCCCGACAAAATAAAATAAAATAAATTTTAAAAATAGGGTAGAGAAAGAGAAAACCAGCCTCGGCACAGTTTGCACCAAAATTTCTTTATTATAGCAAGGTTGGTAAGTCCCGTTTGGCAGCAGAGTCCAGATAAATCGCCGCCTAACATGCAACTATTTTGGCAGGGAAATAAAGTGACATAAGACTTGGGTTTCTTTTTCTTTTCTTTTTTTTCTTTTTCCTCAGGTTTTTTTTTTCACCATATGATATGTGCAAGAAAACAAAATCTAATCAAATCAATAAGTGTAAGATTGGAAAAATGCTGGTGCTTTTTAGCGAACTTTGAGCATATTATTGGGAATGGTTCTTCGCGCTGCAGCGTTTTTCAATGCGTGGATCAAACAGAAAAGGTTATAACCCATGATCGGGAATCCTGAGTATTTAAAAGCTGAGGGAGGACACAAGACTTGCATTTGCTCTAAAACTCCCTTTATAAAACACATAAACAACTGCTGGGATGGGAAGAAAATATACGTATAAGATCCTTCTGGGTGCTTTATCTAGAGACTCCCTTTCTTCCAAAGTTAATTTAGCAATCATGATGCTAGCTTTGGAAACTGGTGTTCTGATCGATATCTCCTGTATATTTTATTACTTTTTCTCTGTCTCATGTTTTCCGTTTCCTTCGTCATTGGAGATGTTATCGGAGTGACCGTAGTGTCTTGTCACAGAAACTGTCACAGTTGCAGTTTAACCTGCAGTATATCGGAAAGCTCATACACAGACAGTAGGAGAGTGTAAAGAAACACAAGCCCGTTTGCAAGTCAATATAACTTTCCGGTCTTAACAATGTCCACTTCTTCTTCGCATCAATAATATATCGTGGCAAAATAAAACTGGAGAACCGCTGCAGAAACTGGGTGGATTTCCAGGCTGAGCCCTGCAGACATCTCATCCCGAGCTGCAGGGACACGCTGCCTGGCCGCTCCAGGGCTCTGCCTGCACGGTCTGCCCACGGCCTTCCTTACTTTTAAAAATCCTCACTGCAGACACGTTATTCCTTAGGATAACACAATATATACACGTGTGCTTGTGCAAATATAGATAAAGATATCCATCAGTTGGTTACAAGCGTGTGTGTACGTATAAGATATATGTGTATATACATCAATTCTACATCTGGACTAGTTTTTCACTTTCGTACTCAGTTTACACCCAGACGCTCACGCATATGTGTATATGCTTATAAAAGCGTATGCCTGCGTGTCTGCACTCCGTGCACGTCTCCCCTCTAGGGCCGACTCTGCACTCCCCGTCCTGCCGAACCGTAGGGCAGGCACTCTCCCTCGCCTTTAGTAACTCCCCGACGAAGCCTGCTCCCTGGTACCGCAGCAGGCTGCTCCTTGGAGGACGGCCTTATCCGCAGAGACTGTCCACTCCCTGCCGGGCATTCCCCGCCGAGAGCCCGCAGACCCACTTGCAAAGCCCCCGGGCCCCAACAAGTCCCCTTGTACCGTCAGCAGCCCTTTCCACGCCCCGAGCGCAGCCTGCATCCTCTCCCCGGGCGCTGAGTTGATTTTTGCCGTCTTCCCACCACCCAGCGCTTCCCCCCGAGGTACCCCCACCGCCTCTGCAGAGGAGCCGGAGAGCGCATTAAGCTGCTGCAGAAATTGGAGCGCAGCTCTTGCTGCCTTCTTTCTCTGACTCCTCCATCTCTATCTTTCTCTTTCTTTAATTTATGACCTCTCGGCTCCTGTTGACACAGTTTTCCACACTGCCTATATTGTAGAACTGCACTGTAATATACGCCGAATCAGCCTAGGCGTCAGCCAGCACAAATAAAGGTGCGTGTTTGATATTTCGCAGCTATTTGGTAATGCTCGGCTCCATTTGAAGATGACAACAGTGCACCTCGCCTCCGAGTTATCCATGAAATAACTTACAGCTTGAGATCCATTTTTCTTTTGTTATATCTGCAAGCTTACCAAAGCAAAGCACCTAAATAGCTACAGGAAATTTCCTCCTTGGCCTGAGAGTTAAGCAAACGTTTAACTACTCCCTTTCGATAACTAAACCTGCTTTCTGCAGACGCTGGGGTTTTTTATTGCAGAAGCAGGAATGCTGAGAAATATTTATATATTTGTTAGCAAAAGCTAGAAAATTAGCTCGGAACATGCTGTAAAAAATATTCGGTTACTTACCAATCATACCAGTTAAAGAAGCACGAAACTGATTTCAGGAGCGTAAGCCACTCGGGTGAACACTGGTGGAGGTGCATAGGCACGGGCAGCAAGCTGGAAAACAATCAGTTAGAGTCGAACTTATTGTTAATGTCTCAAAACAATTCCTTCTGAAAGACAATACCATCCCCGTGCAAGCCCCGAGAGCTCCACTCCCTCGGTCAGTCAGCAGGCGCGCAGTCGGAGCCAGCCCGTGCTAACCGGGGTCGCGAGTCGGGTGACAGGCAAGGCAGAGTAGCTTCGCCTCCCTCCTCACGGAAACTAGTGATCTCGTGCTGTGTATTAACCAGCAATACAAGTATAAGCCGGAGCGCTGCGGGGACATGCCTGTCGCAATCGGGGCACCGATGGTGTGCCCTACGAAGCCGGTTTTATTTTTTCCTCTACTGGACCGGCACAAAGCACTTTTCCAGAGCAACCTCAGAGGCTATAAAGCTCTCACATAGACTTTCGCCAAGAAATTTCTTGGGTCCATACTGTACCTGGTTTGAGATTATCCGATATTTAAATTTTAATGAGTTTGTAGGGGGTTTTTTGTTGGTTTTTTTCAGTTTTTTTTTAAATGCAGATTTTACTGTAAGGCATCTGCTAAACACTTGCATTAACCTCTGCCTCCATGATAATTTTTCCCCCCTTATTTTAATTACATTACGGATGCGGAGGGGCAGCCAATCCTAAAAGAGGAGCTCGGCAATTAGCAGAGCGAACATCAAAAAGTTTTATTGCGGAGGGCGGTGGGCCCCGCCCCCACCTCGGCCATTGGCGGCCGCCGCTTCTGACGACATATATTAACCCGAGCGGCCCTAAACATGTAGCTGTACATGGAGATCGGGCCGGGAAGCCCTGCCAGTGCCCCGTGCCGCGCCGAGCCCCGCCGCCGCCTCCGCCCGCCGCCGCCGCGCCCGGCCGAGCGGCGCGGATGCCCCAGAGGAGCGCGGGGGCGCTGAGCCGCGCGGCGCGGCGGGCAGCGATGCGTGCGCCCGCCCAGCACTGACGGCCCCGCCGCCGCGCAGGGCAGAGCCAGCGCCGCCCGCCCGCCCCGAGCCGGGGGCGCATGGAGGGGGGCCGCGTGTAAGTACCACCGGCCGGGCCGCGGCGGACTTGGCGAGAGCGGAGGGAAGCAAGAGGCGAGGAAGATCCCAGGCTGGGAAGCCAAGACATTTTGTTTTGGTCGACATCTCTCCATAGCTTTTTTTTTTTTTTTTTTCTGTGCGAGCTTCCTCGAAGACCCGGCCCCGGGCGAGGAGGAGGAGGAGGTGGAGGCACAACGCATGAGCGGCGGCGGCGGCGCCCGGGGAGGGGGGATCGCTCGGGCACCCGCGGGGACTTTGCAGCGCCCTATGGAGAGGCAGCGGGCAGCGGGGCAGTGCTGAGGGGTGAGCGGCGGGCAGCGTCTCCCGCCGCTGCGGCGGGGGTGGGGGGCGGGCGGGGAGGGGAAACCTTTGTTTTGGGGCCCGGGGGGGCGGGGTGGGGTGCTCTAGGGAGCGGGGATGAGTCTAGTGGGCGGCTTCCCCCACCACCCGGTGGTGCACCATGAGGGCTACCCTTTCGCTGCCGCCGCCGCTGCCGCCGCCGCCGCCGCCACCCGCTGTGGCCACGAGGAGAACCCCTACTTCCACGGCTGGCTCATCAGCAGCCACCCGGAGATGTCCCCCCCCGACTACAGCATGGCTCTGTCCTACAGCCCTGAGTACGCCAACGGGGCGCCGGGCATGGACCACTCCCATTACGGGGGGGTGCCGCCCGGGAACGGCCCGCCCGGGCTCGGGGGGCCCCGGCCGGTGAAACGCAGGGGCACGGCGAACCGCAAGGAGCGGCGCAGGACTCAGAGCATCAACAGCGCCTTCGCGGAGCTGAGGGAGTGCATCCCCAACGTGCCCGCCGACACCAAGCTCTCCAAGATCAAAACCCTACGTCTGGCCACCAGCTACATCGCCTACCTCATGGACCTGCTGGCGAAGGACGACCAGAACGGGGAGGCGGAGGCTTTCAAGGCAGAGATCAAGAAGACAGACGTGAAGGAAGAGAAGAGGAAGAAAGAGCTGGTCAGTGCTTCGGAACGGGACGGGGCGGGACGGGGCGGGGGAGCCGCGGAGAGGAGGCTGCTCGGTCGCCCGCCGGCGCCCCATCCGAGCGCACCAGGCGCCGCGCTGGGCAGAGTCGCCGGGGGATGTCCATGTGGGACACCTCGGTCCCACCGGTCCCTGACCGTACCTGCGGGCCAAAAGCGGGAGAGTGCAGAGCCGCGGGCTGCCGACGGCGGCCGGATCCGACCCGGCGCTTGAGAGCAGCCACGGGGAAAAGGCTGCCGCATTAGGGCCCCTCCGGGGAGGTTATTTCCCGGGCTGCTGCTTGTCCCATGTCCCAAACCATGATCTCGCAGGAGACAAGCCTCGGCTCTCTTAAATGAGAGTCTGGAGGTATGATTACCTGGAAAGCCCAGCCCAGCTTTGAACCCTGGGCAAGCACGAGGTTCCTGCCTCTGCGTTCGGAGTTTCAACTTTTTTGATTTTTAACGGGAAAGTCGGCTTAGGCGAGGAAGCGCAAGCCAAATTTCGTGTAGGCCCTACGGCATACTCGCGTGTGATTGATTCCCGCAGATTTGAGGTGGCCGCAGGTCGGATGTTTTGCCCCAGTACGTGCCGGTGCCCAGCTTCTCCCCGCAATCAGTGAGGGGATGGTTTAGGGGGGGCCTTATCGTAATCCCTGTGGATGGCTGGCGCCTCTCAGCCTCCAGCCCCGTGCTCCGGCCGCGGCAGAGCAGCGGGATGGCACGGAGCGGGTATCGGCCTCCGCCGGGGTCCACGGGCCGTCGCGCAAGACGCGAGGCCTCTCCCACGGGCGGCGGCTTCGCCCGCGGCGAGATCCCGTGAAGGTTCCCGTTATGTTTCTTGAAGCACTCAGGCCTCGATAAGGTCAGGTCTCCTCGTAGTTTTCGATCTCGAGGCAGAGCAGATGCGACCTAGAAAGGGGAGGAATATATCTAACCTTTTTTTCTCTCCTTTCCCCCTTCTGTTTCTCTCTCTCCCCTCGCATCCTGTCTCCCCAGAACGAAATCTTGAAAAGCACAGTTAGCAGCAACGATAAGAAAACCAAAGGGAGGACTGGCTGGCCGCAGCATGTCTGGGCTTTGGAGCTCAAGCAGTGAGCACGGCAGGACTGGAGGAGCCGTCCTCTTAGTCTCGGTAGTGAGCTCTCCTCTGAGGACTCTTTGTATTTGGAATCATCCAGTTTATTTATGTGCAATTTCTCCCCCAACCCCCCAAAATGTGGATATTTGAAGGAGAGGGAAAAAGCATTCCATATATGAAGAGGAAACTCCAGCTTGGTAAGGGGTAATGTCTCTAAATGTTTTGTGAATGTTATTTGCTCTGTATAAAACACATGAGGAAAACAGAACCATAGAAAAGGAAAAAAAATCCCTCCCTGGCATTAGTGTGTATGTGAAGTGTATCTTTAATACTTGGCCTTTTGGATATAAATATTCATGGGATTATAAAGCTATATTTCAACAGAAGCAGTTGCACCAATGTTTCGATTGACTCGGTATTTAGTGTTGTAATTTTGTTGTGGTCGTTCGGTATTTGAAGATGTTTTCAACAGTTATTGGTTATGTGCACTTCCGTCCGTAAGGGAAAAAGTGGAATCTAATTAATATTGAAGGTGTAAACGTTGTAAGTACTCAATAAACCACTGTGTGTGTTTTATACAAAACAAAAGAAAAAAAAAAGAAAAAGAGAAAAAAAAAAGAAAATCCAAATCTTTTTATGTTTTATACCTCAGAATGTTTTGAATAACAGCGTTGTTTATGGCTTTTTTTTTCATAATATTTAAAATATTCGGAAGTAAACTAAATTATAAAGATGGCTCCTAATTTTATTTTTAAACAAGTGACTGAATGAAAGGAGGGGTAGAGGGAGGGATCTCTCAGCCCCGTGGGTGTTGAACAGAAACCGGCAGTTCAGCTGAGTAGCAATTCCTTGTGGTGGTGTTCTCCATGCAGGAGACCTACTGCGAACGGGAAATGGACAAGGGTGCAAACCCCGGGCGGGTCAGGCAGAGCAGAGATGCGCGGTTTTGTTGCTGTCGGAGCCCGGGCGGCGGTGCCAGGCGCGGGCCCGGAGCGGGGGCGGCTTCCCGGAGAGGGGGCTGGAGGCAGGCGAGAGAGGCTGGTGAGCTTTGCTCGGAGTGATTATGTAGCAGGTAATTTTACGTCAGGGAAGAAAGAGCGAACAAGGCAAGAGATTTGCGGAGGGAGGGTGGGGGGAGGGCGTGCTGTAGGGAATATATAAGATTTACAATGAGCTACGGTGAACTTAATATTAACTTTGTGGTTCCTAAAACTCTCCTGGGTTGCACGATTCCCGTACGCCACAGCGAGTCTAATTATTTTTAACCTTTTTTATCCAGCTGCAAACTGCAGCAACCCGTGCTGTGGCTCTCTGTAGTATGTTCACTGCTTCCCCAATAGGGTTTCTCTTCCCTTATACATTTTGCCCCTTCTATCGAGTCCTTTACAAGGGTCCCGATGCCAATCTGGTGACTTTTCTGCTCCCCAATCCCAGGGCGAGCTGCAGATTTCAACGCTGGGAAATGCGTGGCATCCTTCTGTATCGTAGGTATGCAAGGTAAAAATGAAAAGTTTTTACATAAGGAAGCTGGTCTAGGTATTTTTTGTCCATTCCTGGTTAAGGGCAAGGTTTTCCACCTGTTCCATAATATAATTCGGTCTAGTATTTTAAACTTTTACTTAAATCATCTCAACTTAAACCAAGCTGGCTCTCTCCCCAGGTCTGCATACCTGCTGGCCTTCCCGCGCCAGCGTGCCTAAGGAAGTGGTTCCCAACGAGACCCAGCAGTAAGCGTAGGTAGATGTGCAATTGCCCATAAAAAGATAAGGGAGCCCCTGCGCCGCTTCGCCGCCCCTGCTGACAGTGGGAAGGTTGCGGGGTTACAACAACCAGACAAAAGTGATGTGCCCTCCCTCCCGTCGGGTCAGGCAGCCCGGCTCTGCTCCCCGGCGTGGGTCTGTGTTTACAGACACTTGCCTCTGTTTATAACACTTGGAGAGAAGAATCTGCCCCCTTGTTTGCTTTTCCTTGCCTATTAGTCGCCCAGCTGGTGAACTGGAGCTTCTCGCACTCTCCGTTCCCTATTCAAACAATTTTTATTTTTCTTTATAGCGGCACACGAAAAAATTAAAGGGGTGAGGGGTGGCCGCGAGTGCTGTGGTGCGGCACATCATGGACAGCCTCTCTGCAGATGCTGTGTCTTCCCTCGACCAAGTCACCGGGTTGCAATTCCCCCGAGAGACTAGCGGTAGGGCCGGCGGGCGAATCCGGTATTTCCCCATGAATAATTTTCCGGGTTTGTAACGTCAGTTTATCAGAACCAGGAGCCCTTCTGAATCCGCTAAGGAGGAGCTCTTTTAATTGCTCACTAACGAGGATGTTGCTATTTTCTCAGGAGCAGCCATTCCCGCAGCTAAATCACAGGAGCCCTAGACAGGCCGGAGCCGACAAAAATGTAGGTTTTGACGTTAAAAGCTAAATGGGGAAGCAGAAGGTAAATTGATGGTAGATGGGGATGTCAGTGCCCTGGCCTCAGCTCTCCTCCGGCGGAGTCAAGGCCTGATAACAGCGGAGCGCTGCGCTCCGCATCCTGCCCGCACCCGGGGGCATCGCATCCCGACGACCTGTCCGGTAATTCCTCGGGGCCAAAATATTTTTGGGAGCTTTTACCGAGGTTAAAGGAACGTAACCTCTTACATGGGATAGCAGCCTTTCCCACTCTGCAACATTTCTCTGTGGGTGCAGGAAAGAAGAGAGAAGGGAGGGCAGAGGGCCGGTGGAGAGCAGCCGGGTGGCTGAAGCCCTGTCCCCTCAGACTGACTCAGAACCCGTGTTTTAGGCCAGTAGCCTCGTTTCATGGGTGGGGGAGCGAGACCCTCTGCTCTCTCTCAAGAGAACATAGTGTTTTAATTCTTTTTCCCCCCTTGAAAAAGAAGAGCGACAGAACTCCCCCGGGTGACGTCCCGCCTCCCCTTCCCTCCCAGGGAGCGGCCCCTCGGTTCCCCGGGTGCGGGCCCGGCTGCTCGCCCGAACCAGCGCGGTAGTCCCCTCGCAGGGAGGCGAGGACCTCCCCAGCGGCTGCGTGTCCCCTGGGGGCCCCGAGGCAGACGGCAGCGTGGATTTTTAGAGCTCGCCTGGGTTTTGGAAAGCAGGGACGCAGCGCGGGGCCTGCTCTGTGCTTCGCTGCTGGCAGCAAGCCTATCGGCCTCTGGTAGAACTCAGTTTTGGGGGACTCTGTGCAACCTGCGGGACCCCGGCGGGACCTCGTTGCTATCGGATGTGTACACCATGCCTGCACTCCTGCAAGCAAAAGAGAAAACACCCGTGGTGGGCTTTTTTTCCTTCGTTTTGCTTTTTGTTGTGGGCTGGGGACTTTTTTTTCACACACTCCTCCTCTCCCTCGTCGTTCCCAGAAGCTCTTCTCTGCCTCAAAAGATTATTGCAATGATTATTTCTAGTTTGATATCGTTGTCAAAGAGGTGCAAGGGGGCTTTTCGGCCAAGCCAAAGACACCCCCAGAGCAAGGGCCGGGCCATACGCGAGCAAACACGCGGGATATAAGCAGGACTAGAGGATGCCGTGGAGACAGCATGAAGTTGAAAAGTGGGCAGGGACGTGGGGAGAGAAGGTTAATAATAAAACCTCTAACCAAAATATCCTCCTTTTGCGCTTGGAAATCTTACCTTAATCCTCCTTTTTCACACGTACTCGCCCAGCGATTCACAAATACACCCAGAAGAAATCTCCAAGTAGCGATGGGAAGGAAACGCATTCCGCACGCCTACAGACATAATCCCCTCTGCTGTAACGAGGGGCTTATCAATGTTTTATATATTTTTAATTTGGGATTTTTTTTTTGCTGCAGGCCATGAAATATGTGCTTTTGCAAAGCAGCCCCGATCTTTTCTATTTCTAATTGGCCAATTACTGTTCAGCGGTTTCGGCTTGTCACATACAATGGAGAATAAAGCAGAGCTGTTATCTGAATTATATATTCACATAAATTTTAGCAAAGCTTTCTGATGCGCGGGGCCGGCGGATTTCTGAGGTTCCCTGTGCCTCTCTCTTTCCCTTCCAAACCAGCGTGGTGTGTGTCTCCCTCTTCCTCAGTTTTCCCTCCCCCAATCCCATTTTCCTCTAGAAATACCATTGCTTTGATGATGCGATTTTAGAGCATTGATTACAAATTTATTCTCAGACACTATATAAGTCTTTATATCTGCTATTAGAGACATCTGGGAATGATTAGAGCCGTCCCTCCCCCGGCTCTGCTCCCTCTATCTTGCAGCGAGGAGCTAGAGACATGTTGACGTCAGATCAGACGGCTCGGAGCCATCCTGCTCTCCACTTGGGTGTAATCACGGCGACGCTTTCCAAGCCCCGGCCCGGCCGCGGCCGCCAGCTGGGATGCGGGTGCAGTGGGGACGCGGCACTCCAGCCCCGGGGATCCTCGGCACAGTTCGATTTTGAGCCCCGAGGGCTGCTGCTCTTCTGAGTTTGCCGCCGAGGTCGTTTGTTTATTTGTCTGATTGGTACTTTGAGAAAGCAAAAGCGGTGCATTCCGCGGGCGGGGTTACTCCCCCACCTACCCCGCTCCCCCCAGCCACCGGTCCAGCGCTTGCTTTATCTCAGCCCGATTTCTCCCGGCGCATTCCCTCACAGCACTGTCTTCCAAAATAAATACCGAGCCAGGCAGATTTCCACCTTATGTCTTGGCAGGGAGAAATTAGCCAAACAAAGTGCAACGCTTACGTGCGGGCAGTCGCAGGCGCGCCGACACCCCGTTATCCAAAGTGGTAGTCAGGTTTCCAACGAGCCGGGAGAGTTGGAGGCTGCTGTTAAAAGAGGACGATTCCCTACCCAAACGGCAGTGCTGCTGGCGAGGAGATGGCTTTGCACCTGCTATTAAATCCTAATGAATCGCCTCTAATTGAGAGCTGGGGCTGGCTGACGGGAACGCTGAGCAGCCTGCGTGGAAGCCTTGGCTCAGTGGGACCCAAGACCACGTTTGATGGGCTCACTTTGACAAACTTTTTACTTTACGACTTTTTATGTTTCGTATCACTCTGTTTTTTCCCCCAAGGAGATAAAATAATAATAATTGAATAAATAAAACTTAAGCCTCCGCTGGCTGCTCGTAGTCTTGGACGGCTGACACTTGTCCAGCTGTACGTTACAATCAGTGCTACTACCAGGAAGGAGGGCGGGGGGGTGGATGAGAAAGCAGTTGATCTCGTCTCCAGAGGAAAAAGATAATGTTAGACAATTTATCTGAAGGATTAAATTCTCGCGGTAAAATACGCTTGCCAGGAAGAGGGAGAAAAGAAAAACAAAGCCCAGTGTGGCCCTAAAAATAAATTTAAAAATACTTCAATTTCTTTGTTCCAGCAGAATAAAATAAAATAAACCCCCTAAGATACCGCAATGTTCCTCTGTGTCTATCCATAATCTCGAAAGGAAAAGGAACATTTCCTTTCTGAATCAGTGCAAACGTTCTGCTGTGAGCTCGGCTTCCCACCGCAGCCACCGACCCAGGGGTCGGGAGAGGGTAACTGAATTTAAAAAAAATTGTTAAAGAAAAGAGAAAAAAAAAAAACTGCGAAACAAGGCCTAACTGAAAAAATCTCAGGAAAATCCTGTCTCTGTCCTTTATGGGAGACCTCCGACTGGTGACGGCTCTGTGGCAGGGCTGAGGCTGTCTCTCCCGGCACCTCTCTCTGGGGAGTCCCCCGCCCTGGGGCTGGAGCCGTCTCTCCGCCGCCAGAGGCCCTGCGAATCTCGGGGCAGAGCGGGCAGGGTCCCGCCGGCCTGCCTGGGCAAGGCGCAGGGGTCCGCAAGTCGCCGGGCTGGGGGAGAGGCGCGGCTGCGGCCCGGAGCGGCCTTCTGGGAACAGCAGTAATGTGTTAGCGAAACAATGGAGATCAGCGGGCCCGCAGCTCCCAGCCCTTCATTTGCTAGCCGTGGAGGCTGTTCAAAGCGCAAACAAACCCCTGCGTTGCCCAAAGGACTCGGGTGAAAAAATGTACGATTCTATTTTAATGTAGAGCAGTAGAATCGTTTTGCCGGTCCCGTCTATTGAACAAACGTGGGGGTAATAGAGAGGCCGACTCTCCTATAGGGGTCCCTATTTGCATGCCATATGTGCCTATAGGCTGCAACAGCTGCGTATAATGAACTTCTTAAAAAGATAAATATGTGTGTAAACCCGGAGAAGTTTTCTAAAAGTGGCCTAAAAGACAATGAAATGTCCTGCCAGAAAATACAGGAGGAGGAAGAGATTAAAAAAAAATAATAATATTAGGTACTCCCCCCACAAGCCTGTAGCCTTCGCAAAGTTGCTGGCAGCGCTGCCCGAAGGAGGACCCCGGCAGCTGGGGGGGTGCAGGAGGCCGACGACGTCCGGGGGTCGGGCGGCGACGGGGGGAGGTGGTGTCTGGAGCGGTCTGGCAGGGGCTAGCCGAAGCACAAGGCTCGGCCTTGACTGCCTCTCTCCCAAATCTGGTTTTCATAGACCCGCGCAGTAATTACCTAAAGCCATAACTGTCTCCGAAATTATTCATTAAAGTCATTCCCGGGAATCTCGCGGCTCGAGAGCCTGCATTTATGGCCTTTGCGCCCTCCGAGCACGATATCGCCTCTCGCCTTGCATCCTCGGCGGCCGAGCGTTCAGCATCGCGGAGAGCAAGGGGGAGACAGGGCTGCTCTCTCTTGCCTTCCCCTCGGTGCATTTGTTTGCCGGGGCTCAGGTTGCTTTCCCCCTTTTGGCGAAGGAGCGCGATGCAACCCGGCAGATACCTTGGGAGCGAGGAGGGTATTTTGGGGAGTTGCAGTGTTGTGCGGAAGATCATGTCTGTGCCCTGTGGTGCTGTCAGCGGTGACAGATCCCAGATGCAGTCGCTACTGTATGGCAGATTGAGTTTCTCAGCAGAAAACTCTCTCCCTCCCTCCCAAACGTCTTCAAAAACCTTCTCCAGACACTGCGGGTCACTTCGGCTCAAACGGGGAGAGAAAGGGGGAAAAAAAAGGCTTTTCCTCTCTCCTCCCGCTCTCTTCCTCCCGCCGGATCTCTCTGGGGTGCGCGGGGGGCCATGACCGGACCCTTGTGCACCCGGGGGCCGAGGCCTCCCCTCTCGCCCTCGTCCTGCCGAGAGAGCGCGTCGCCGAGCACGGGGACCGTCGTCCAGGTAAGCGGGGGGCGGCGGAGAGCGAGGCCGGGGCCGACGGCCGAAATGATCCCCGGAACCGGACCCTCCTACCCGGGTCGGATCTCGCTGCCTGCAATGAGCTGCCCTACGCTGGGTGGCTGAGGTGTGCCCCTGTCCCAGACGCGGGCATGGGGTGGGAATGGGGGGACAAGGTAAGACCCCTCGCCCTGCCACGCCTGCCGCGGCGGGAGGAAGCAACCGGGACCCGGATTCGCCCAAAACCCTGGCCCGGCGGGGCTCCGGCTGCCGGCGGTGGTAACGAAGCAGAGTGAATTTAGGGACTTTAGACGGGGAACCGGAGGAAGAGCGGCAGGAATAGGGGAAGGGCGGCGGCGGGCGCTGGGAGCACACCCGGCCGGCTAGCCAGGAACCAGGAGGACTGGCCAGCTGCGAACCCGGAGGCGTCCCTTCCATCCACTGTCCCGGTAAGCGGCGGAGGTCGGAAGACCCTCACTGTTCCCTCCTCCCTGCTCTTTTTCACCTCAACACGTAAATGCAAGAGGCTCGGGTTTTAAAAGCTCTGGAAAGTCATCCTTCTCTTCGAGACATCTAATGTGTTTCAACATTCCTGTTCTCCCACCCCCATAAAATATTGGTGCCCCCGAGTATCCAAATCAGAGGCCAATTGGCTATAGTGTCCCCTCCTGGGGCTCTTCTTCCCCTCCGTGCAAGTGGGTGATGCTTGAGGGCTCGTAGTGGACTGTGGCCATGTAACCCTCTCCTCCTCACCTTAGAGGAGCAATGCCCATACAATGTCTGGCAACAGTGAGGACTCTCGTCCGCCGATGAGCTCTCAAAACACTTCGGGCAACTGCTGGCCATTTGGCGTGGCAGCCCTGGGGTCGGAGTAACCCATGCGAGGTGCCTCGAACCTCATTCCCCCAAATTTTCCCTCTGCAACCTCATTTTGTTCTTGCTTCTTGGAAACGGTTTCAACTAACCCCGCTCTCGGTCTTTCCTGCCCCAAATGAATTAAAAGTCTTTAATTCAACTGCTCACCCACTCCCTCTCCCCCTCTCCTTTTGTCTTTTTTTTTTTCTTTTTTTTTTTTTTTAAAGGCAACTCTTGCCTTTAGCAGAAGTATAATTGTGACCCTGCCTGATCCACAGAGCCTCCTGTTGGGAGCAGTTAGCTGTGGTTGCATTAGGCCAAAGGACCTCCCAAGTGGCGGTGGCCTGGGTGTCATAGGAAGGGACTCTGCACATTGTCCATTCTTTCTCATCAAAGTCCCAGGCACTGTGGAGCCAATGGTTTGGTAAAGGAGGAAAATAGTAAACAAGCCTTTTCCCTCCCTTCTCAATACAGCAGCCCCGAGATCTTCCTGGGACACAGAAAAGGGAACAAACTTTTTCATAACTTCAGCTCTACGGTGTGATTTACATTTCCGGCTGCTCTGTCAGAGTGGCAGTAATTTACAGCCTGATAAAAAACACTTTTACAACACCAGAACATGTTCAAGTGGTGGCTTACTATGCGCTTTTCTTTTTTTTTTTTTTTTGTAAATGGGACACAGGCAAGAAAAATGTTCAGTTTCCTGCCTTTTTCCATCATGGCTTTTTGAAGAGTCAAATGGGCTGAAGTCGTTGTGTAGGCAAAAGAAAAAAAAAAGTAGGAGCAGGCTGAAGAAAACAGGCATGAAGTCAATCCTGGGCTTTTGTTTCTATGCTGTGTATTAGACGTCCACGTTTCTCCTATTTCTCTAAGGTTTTCGTTTAACGGATACTTCTATTATTGCGCTCTCTGGCCAAACCCTGCTAGTCTTGCCCCAGGGATTGCTTTCATTTAGCCAAGTAGCTATTGTGTTTAAACAATTTCTTTCCTTTAATAATTCATTTCTTCTCCGAAGTCTAAAATCGAGTGGGTCTGGTAGCATTTATGAAAGGGGAAGCATCTTTTATTCAGTTCTAATACCGGGGGTAATAGCGTTATCCCTTCTTGAGGAACATCCAGTTTGTTCCAGACAGGCTTCTTCACCGGGGCAGGGCAGGACGGGTATGGAAACTAATGTACAACATCCCTACCCTGGTAGAAACGATAAAGTTTAGTAAATTACAAATATGTGAATTTGGCAGACAGTTAGGAATGAAAATGATCAAACGATTAAAAAAAAAAAAAGCATCAATGAATAAACCACATGTAGCAGTTGCTGCTTTCATGACTTTGGTAATTATTTACACCTGAATCATAGTTTACTCCAGCCACGGTTTCAAAAGTAAACCTTTAAAGAATTTAATTATTTCCAGTTTTCGGCAATAGAGATAAAAAAAAAAAGAAAGAAAAAAAGAAAAAAGAAAAAAAGAAAAAAAAATAAAAGTAGGTTAGCATGCAACTGCTGTCTCCCGAGCTCTCATAAAAGGCTTTATGTGCATTTCCATCCCAAAGACACAAGCGGCCCTTCCGCATTCTCCCCTCCCCTCCATACAGGAGCGTTCACTGTCATCTGTGCACTTATTTACGGCCTTTTGAGAGCCTGCTGAGTGTGGTCACATGGGACGCTGTATATATATGTGTGTGTCTTTGTGTATGTGTATATGCATATATATATATATATATATATATATACACACACACATTTGCCTATGTTCAGTCGAGGCACAGTACTGAAGCGTGTGTGGGTGAACTCCCTGGCTCCTTCCTTCAGCTCTATAATAGCTCTGTTATTTTTGCTAAACGATCAGGATGGCTCTACGTGACCCTTCGTCATTTAAAACCATTTTCTATCATTGCACGTGTGCCGGAGTTTGGGGGGTGTGGTGGTGGGGATGTAGGGGGATGGATGGGGAGGGGGGAGGAATAGACAAGTCATTGAGAATAACCGGGAAAGCCTGTGATGTATAGCACATTTTATCTTTATTTAGGCAACACGACGTTCCCGGGATGGCCTGAGTTTCCATGCGCGACAAGGGCATGAAGCACATCCATCCTCGGGGAGGTGCAGGCAGGCTCGGGGAGCTGCTGTGGCCGGGGGACGGCTGGGCGAGCGCAGGGGCAGGGCACCCTCTCGTTCCCCTGCTGCCGTTCTCTGCATGTGAATGACGCACTTTTGGGGGAAATTTAAAAAAGGAAAAAAAAATTAAAAGGCGGCTCTCCGTTGCCGGAGCTCCTCGGCCGCACTGGCCTGGGCGTGTGCAATGGGCGCGGGCAGCAACCCCGGGGCTGGTACCCCCTGTGTCCTCCGGAGCCCCCCTTGCCATGGGTACTGCGGCGAGTACTTTCAGTATTTCGCTGCTCCCTCTCCTTGAATCCACCTCACTCCGTGCGTCGGGGCTGACTTGGCATCCTTCGTACGGCATCCTCGTGTGCACTGTATCCTGGGGCAGGGCTGGCTTTTAAAGGGCTCTGAAACAGGCAGTTTGCCTTTAGGAAACCGGTTCTGGCTTGACTCCGGGGGGAGTCCAGGGGGTAAAAGGGAGAGGAGACAAACCCGTGGTTTGGTTTGGAGCGCAGGCTTCTGCAGGCGGGGGTGTGCCCCTTCCCTGCGCACGGCGGCAGGGACAGGGAGTGCCGGACTGTGCCCCGGTGGGAGTTCCTCGGGCACATCCCCCGGCGGGAGGAGGCGGTGGCCGGGGATCGCGGGGCTGCCGAGCCCCTTCCCTCTGTCCTGCCCGTACCTGGCGCGGCGGGCGTCTGCACTTGCTGAGCGGGCGGGTGATAAAAGAATGGAAATATTAACCCCACACAGAGTTTTTAAACTTTCTGGAGTTTCCCCAAAACAAACGGCAACCTAAAATCACTTGATCTGTGAGGGGTTTAGACGCACTCCCTCTCCCTGGCCCAGAGTAACACGCTGCTGGTGCATTCAGCACTAGCTGCAGAAATATGTGGACATAAACATATGTGTGGGGACATCGATTAAAAAGCTGTGCATCACCTTGGGTTAAGGGATCACTCCTTAGGGCTTTTTTGGTCACTGGCTCCTCCTCTGTAAAACAGCTGTTAGAAATGGTGTTCCCTGAAGGACAACGAGTTCGGGTATTTAAAATTTATTTCCCCGCCCCCCCCCCCCCTTGGCGGAGAGAAGGGAATATCATACGGGGGGCAGTAACTAACCGTAACTTCATTTTCTAGAGGTGTACAACCTCAAACATGTGCTTCATTATACTCTTATTTGTTGTGGCCGATCATCGTCATGTATATCTAGTGTTACTTCATTCGCAATGCCATTACTCGCGCGTCTTTCTTATTTTTTAAAACAAAGGTATGTTTTTACTTGTCCAACCCTAAGAAGATTGGACAAGGGTTGGACAAGTAAAAAAAAAATCTTTGTTTTAAAAAATAAGGTATTTTTTAAATACCTTATTTAAAAGGTATTTAAATACCTTTTTTAAGGTATTTAAAGAGGGGCGGCGATGGTTCCCACTGCAGCATCTCATTAAAAGCGACAAGAAAGTAGAGGTTGAAACATGATAACGTTGTATAATATATTCTGAGTGCAAGCTGTATAAGCATAGAAGGTGTTTAGAACGTTAACATTTTTCTTTTGTTTTTCTTTTTTTTTGTTGTTTAAAGCAAAGTGGTGATTTTATTTAATGGTGTACACACACACGTCTGTGTGTGTGTATACATGTATATCTAGATATATTTCCTTCTCCCCGAAGAGAGCTCTGACACCTGTTGTAAGCCCTAAAAGAGAAGAACACACTGTAAATGTTTCCTGTGATTTTTTTTTTAATGATAAGCACTCTTCTCGGACAAAATAGCCACAGGAAAACTTTACTAAGTAAACGTTCACGAAAATATCTTGGAGGTTGAATTAATCTTCTGATGGGATGAAAAACGTCTTTGTTCGGCCCGTGTTTCCCGAGTAGGACACCTCCGAGGAGACCCCTGGCAACGTTTCTGCAATCTTATTAAATTCTGTGGAGACTAGATACTGAATTTGCTCTTTATTTTGACTTGCTGAGCAGTGGGACGAAAAGCATGATAAAATTAAAAGCGCTTGCAGGGAGAGTCAGAAAAAGCACCATTTTCTTCTTTACCTACTTGGGGGCTCATTCCTGGGCTTATTTGCACCCAGACCACCGAGTGGCCTCCTGCTGCTCCGCGGGGCTGCCGCGCCATCCAGGGGTGCAGCGTCGTGCCTGGAGCCCGCGGAGCCCCCGCGCACCCTCCGCGCCCCCTTCGCGCCGGCAGCACCCAGTGGAGGGGGTGAAGCCGCCGTAATTATTTTCCCCGCAGATGTTGCCCTGGCATTTAAAGGGCTAAATCCCAACTTCCAGGCACACAGCTGGGGTGTGTTGTATCCTATCAATTCATAACAAGGAGGCATTCTGGAAAGACTCGTAAGGATATTTATTTTAAAGTGTGTGCTGAAAAGATGTATGCTGGAGGGAGGAGGGACAGGGCTGGGCGTCTCGAGTTTTGTTTCTAAGCCAAAACGGCACAGTTCGATCTGTGAACAAATGGTTTCCAGAGAATAGTTCTTTTCTCTTTCTTTTCCGTGCAAGAAGTTTGTTTGAAGTTCCCGGAGTTTTAATGTTAAATAATATTAATACCAAAATGAATACTTCGGGGCTTCTTGGTTTAATTTTGAAAGGCTGGCATGTGTGGATTTCTTTCTTTCTCTCTCTTTTTCATTCTTTCTTGCTTGCGTTCTTGCTTTCTCTTGCTTTTTTGTTTTCTTTCTCTTTCTTGTTTCTCCCCTCTTTCTTGCTTTTTTCTATCTTTCCCTCTTTATCTCTAGCTCTTCCACCCTCTGCCTCTCGTTCCTCTCTTTCCTTCTCTCTCTTCTCCCCGCCCGCCCTCGCCCTTTCCCCCCCCCAACCCTATTTTTTTTTTTTTTTGGAAACTCCTTCTTTCAACCGGACTGTGTTCGGTATATTGTTGCTGGTAAAAAAATAAATAACCCAATAAATAAAGCAGGCTCCTGTTATGACAAGTTCCAAGCCAGAGCAACGTTTTATGAGTTAAAAAAGCCCTCGAGGAAAAACAAACAAACAAAAAAAGACAAAAGCATTTAACCACAGGATCGCTGTCAGCTGAGGTGTGGGACGGGGCTTCGGGCGCACCTCGCCCCCAGCCCCACTGCGGCGCAGCAGTCAGTGCCCCTGGCGCCCCGGAGAAGGCGGCGGACACTGCTCCCGGGGAGGAGGGCTTGCAGGATCAGCCCTTAGGGTAAATCACCGGCAAACCCTCCGCAGAACAGGCAGCTCGGGGAATGGGCAGCTCGGCAGGGCGCTGCTGTTTCCTCCCTGCCGCTTTTCTCTTTCATCTCTGCCAGTTTGTTAAAACTATTGCGAAAATAACGAGAGATCGCGTCAGCGCATTGTGGAGGCTGAAGGCTGCCCGACCACCTTCAACTCAATCGGGCAGTATCCCGGCTGCTCCTGCCACCCGCCCCTTCGCTGCTGCCTGGGTGGGCAGCGGCGGGAGCCTGGGTCCGGTGTCCGCCGGGAGCCCTTTTTGCTCCGGGCCGGCATCTCTTAACGTGGGGCCAGCGTGCCAGCAACGCCATCCCGCTGCCTCTGGGCGCATTCTTCTCTAGAAATGGAGAGGAGAAATAAGGAAATGTTGGTAGGGGGTTTGTAGAGAGTCGAAGTCTGAAGACTGTTTGTTCCTCTGCAGATCCTAGGAGGGGCTTCACTCCGGCCGCGGGGAGCCATCCCCAGCCGGGAGCGGAGTGGATCTGCCTGCCCGGGGAGGGCCGGAGGAATGGGGTGACAGCCGCACCGCGAGAGGTCCCTCCCCGGGTAGCGAGAGCCTTTCGCTCTTCTAATCGCTTGCATGTGCCTGCGCCCTGAGCACCCCGTCTCTAGCAGCGGCAAATGCCGTAACAGCTCGAGTGTCGTAAATTACAGAGACTTCACCCTGGCAGGGAGATGCCGGGGAGGCGTCCGGTTCGTCTGCAGCTCTGGAAGGCACGGGAGGAACCGGCCTTGCTGCTTCCCTCATTTCCCTTTTCCCTCTCTCCCCCTCAGCCGGCTCCTTCACGGAGGGTGATACCGCAATGACTCGCTCGCACGTTTCGGTGTAAGGGAGATTTTGGTCTCCCACCCCCCCTTTTTTTTTTTTAAGTTGTTAACTCCCGTTTATGATCGAAATGTTACTCTCTGCGTTTTGTTTCGTTCTGGATGCCATTGGTTGGCCTGGGTTTAATCAGAAGGAAAAAATGCTCGCCACAAATGTAGCTATTGTTTGGCTGGAGAGACGGCTGGAGAGACGGGGCCGGGGTAGGAAAGCAGAGGAGACGGACGAGTGTGTGTGACAGTGACGGTGGGACAGGCCATCCGTCTCACCGAGTCCTGGCCCTGTGCTCAGCCCTTCCGAACACAGAGCTCCCTTTTTCCCCAGCCTGCCCGCAGCAGTATGCAGGGGAGCCGGGGGCATGTTATCTCAGGAACATAATGCTAATAAATGTGCTCAGATGTTGGACATTCCCCTTGCCTGTTTTATAGGGTTTCGCTGGTGGTGCTTAATGGGCTGGGTCACCGGGACTGATGCTAGCAAGGTTATTAGGATTAAGTAACCTAATGAATCGTATGGCCATTAGCGGGCTTTGAAAGAAGGTAGTTTTCTCTGTAACCTGGTCTCCTGTCTCTTAACACGGATAATTATTTTTAACTGTCCCTCAATCACAGGTCGGAGGGGGGCTTTTAAAAAAATTATTTGTTTAAAACTCTCTCTGATGCTTAGGAATTGATTTCTTCACAGAAGAAGCCTGTCATTTTATCTCGAAGTTCCTGGGATCGGCGGGGAGAGCCGCACGCTGCGGCCGCTCCCCCCCTGCTCGGCGGAGCAGCCACCGCCGGTGCCTTTCCCCTCCGCTGGCCAAGGGCATCTATCACTAGGGACGCGGCTCCGGGAGGGCTTGAGAAGGATTTGTATTTATTTTTTTCCGGAGAAGGTTTTTCCTTTTTGTGTCTTTTGCCGAAGCCAGGTAAGCGATGCAACGCTCGGTTCCCCTCCCAGCGGCTCGCCCCGCACCTCTCTCTCCCGGGGAGCCCTTGGAGGCTCCATTCTGGCTGTGGTTCCATCGCCCCGCACTCGGGTACCACCACCGGGGCCCGCGGTCCCCCGACCCGAGGGGCGGTCCTGGGCCAGCGGGGAGGCCGGGCGGCGACACAGGCAGGCGGGCAGCACTGCAGCCTGCAGCTGCCCGCGCTTCCCGGGGCAGCCATGGCCAGGGGGAGCGCAGATTATCAGGAGCTAACCCCCGGCTATCCGCTGTCTTCTCTGGCCAGGAGAAACCAACTCTTATTATTATTAAAATTATCATAATTATTTTGGCCTCGAGGTTTAAGATTTTTTTTCAAACGTCGATGTTTTCCTTCCCACCCCCCCCCACACCCCCCCAACGAGAAGGTAGACTCTGAATGTGGACACATTCATACATACCGTGATGCTCCTTCGGGGAAGGAATATGTGCTTCAATTAGAACAAGTGTTAACTAACGGCTAATTCGATTTGATCAGGTCTGAAATACTTGTTCTGTGGTCATTTTTCGGACCGTTCACACTTAAAAAAACCCCGGATGTACTGGTGAAAAATTAAAAAATGGGGGAAAAAACCCCTACAAGAGAAGAGTCCTTTTGTCCGGGTGCCTCTGCGAGCCCGGCGGTGCCTACCCGGCTGAGCTGCTTGCGGCTGGATGAGAGAGTGCAGCGGTGTGGGGCCGCGAGGCTGAAGGCAGAGCAGGGCCCAGCCTCGGCTCCCGGGGGAAGAGAAGACGGGAAGACCTTGGCCGGCGAGTCCAGGGCCACTTGTGAAGATCTCCCACCGAGCCGCATCTCCCGCGCCCGGCGTCATGGCGCTGGCACGGTGACAGCGGCGAGCAGGCTGGTGGCAAAACGCGATGCTGCGTTTTCCAGCTATACAAGCTCACGGTCAAGCCGCGATGGACATCACACCTGCCGGGCTGTCTGGCTCCCAGCCGGCGGGAAGGAGGCTCCTCGGGGGGCCCGGAGGCAGGAGCAGCTCAAGGTGTCCTCCAGTAGAGCAGAGGAAAGCTCCAGCCCGCCTGACTTGGAAAGAATCCACTTTCCCACAGCTTTTTCAATCCCCAATACTTTTCACACCCTGTTAGGAGTTAATACCGCCGAAACCGCTAAACGCTTCCATGCCTAAAGGTACGTCCCGGCAGGGGCTGCGCCTGGCAGCCCCCAGCCCCGGGGCAGGACGGGCCGCGGCGGCGGGAAGCGCCGCCAGCCCGCGGAAAGGGCTCGTTTCCCCGCTGGAAATTCCTCGGATGCTTCGTGCTTGGGCTAACACATCGGGCTGACTTTGAAAGGGCTTCGGCCGGCAAGGGATTCCCTGGATACCTTTTGGGGAAGAGCGGGGCGATACTGCCGGAGCCGCTCCATCTCTCTGGGTAATATTTCAGATGCCAGTCTCTCGGCGCGGAGAGCTGGCTGGGGGTCAGCTATGCGGCCTGGGCTCTGCAACCAGCACCTCCGGGCGGCACGGCAGCCACACGGGGCTGAGGAGAGCGGGCTTGTGTGTATCAAAACCGGAATGTATCCTGTATCCATCTGATGGATTGACTTTTTTTTTTCGGGTGGGTTATATTTTTCGAGTCTGGTTGATCCTCACGCCTTTCAGCCACCGCTCGTCACAGCCACCGGCAGTCGGTGCCGCCCCGGCCCGGCCCAGCCTGCAGCCGTGCCCCTGCTGTGGGCCGAGGCCGGCAGCCGCTCCGCTCCGGCGGTAGCTGACCTCGCCCCAGCGCTTCCATTCACCCCGCAAGGCCAAGGGTAGGGAGAGGGCCTCTTTTTCCCTGAGCTCACAGGGACGATGTGATAACCGAGAGCACGCCGCAGGAAAGAGTCGATCGGGGGAGCATTTCCCATCCTATTTTCCCACTGAAGTAATCGCTGGAAAATGCTGGATGACATTTCTTGCCACTCCTTTTCAAACCTGCAAACACCGTGCCCAGCAAAACCTCTCGAATGGGGTCTCCCCAGCTCTCAGCAAGAGCACTTGTCTCTGAGAAACTCAAAATTCGCCCAGAAAACCTATGCAATGTCCGGTGGTCAAGCCAACTGTGTCCAGCCTTCCAAGCAGTGGGACATGTAGGTTGTCATTCAGAACCTGAAGGGATTTTCCCCTCGTTTTTGGCCCCAGAAAACAAAGGATTTGTTCCCTGCATAAAGCGAGAGCATCTCTGGAGTCGAGCGCTGCCGTAATCCCCTCCAGCCCTACAAGCATACGGATGCTCCTCTTCTTGTACGCCTCAGCTCATAATCAGCCTTTAATTTGCAGTAATTCCGGGGAAGGTCGAGATACCAGGTCGGTGGACACCAAATATGTGCGCTGTACCTTTAGGTATATCGTCCCCAGCCACCTGTGAACACTCTCAGCCTTGTAAGCTTTGCAGCATCCCTCAGCTCCGCGTTTGCCCTCCGTTCAAAACCCGTTAAAACCTTGCGGCGGGAAAGGGAAATCCATCAGTAACGTGCACTTGGCGAGACACTCCACAACCCTGATTTGTCTTTTCCCCCTCGCAGCCAGAAAATGCCCTGAGGGCTGGTTGCGGAGTGTGCCGCACGGAGAGAAACTGCGGGTGCGGTGCCAGAACAGCTCATTGCCGGGAAGGGAACGCGAGGCTGATTCCCAGGCGGGGGACGCGATTTCCCCGGCTGCCCTGTCCCTGCCCAGGACACTCACAACTCGCCCATCTCATCAGGGCGGGTGTCCGTGGGGATGGGCCCACCTCCTCCCTCACGTTGCCACAGGCCTCGGCAGGACTCGTAAGTCCTGTCAAAGTGAGGGACCGGCGGTGGGGTTGCTACATAAGCCCTGCAGACCCTCTCGCTGCTCCGGCGTAGCTACCAAGGGTCTCTCCTCCCAGCCTGCGGCTGGCCGGAGCCCTGGGATAGGTGTAAACCATACTCTCCCCGACGACGAGTGCCTTTCATCTCGGTGGGACCATTTATTCAATTAGCACATAGAGCCCCAAGTCGAGAGCTAGGCGGACCATCAGGGAAAAGATGCTCTTTGCAGATGCCAGACGAGGTTGAGAACATCGGGACCCGAGCACGATAGCGGCGGACACGGCAGCCGGGTGGCCGGGGCGGGCCCTGCCAGCAGCTGTGACCCGCGGGAGCTGTCACCGCTTGCTGCCCGCAGCTTCCAAGTCCCCGCCTTACGCGGGGCAGGTGGCAGGCGGCACCAGCAAGATGCAGGCTCCCGTATGCCCCACGGCAGGGCAGCCCCGGTTCCGCAGGGTACATTCACTTTCCTTTTCCTCTTCCGGGAATGGGGTGGGCAGTGTGCCGCCGCCCGCATCGCAGCGGCTCAGGCAGGATGGGGAGGAACGGAGCCGCCCGAGGGGATGGCTGCTCTAAATTAGAAGCGAATATTGCACCCTCCCCGCAGCTCAGAGAGCAGCAGCGGTGGGAGCAAACACATCCTCCTTCTCAACCCTTGCCCCAGGTGCTTCCCTGGGCGGCGCAGCTCCTCCCCGCGTCTGCGTACATGCACATGTACGATTAATTCATGCTAAACTCTTACAGTCGAATATAGATTAGATTGTTTTAATTACCTTTTTAAAAAATAGTGAGCTAGTCCCGTAACTTCCCTTCATTTGTTTTATGTGCTCGTAGATCTACAAGCAAGAAACACAAACTGAGGACTATTTAAATATACATTTTACATATTAAAATATTAAATCATATACACATATACGATATATACATAACCACGCATCAACGTGTCTGCATAAATACAGGTGCGAACTTTACTGAAACGCTCCGGTTTGCTGATGCGGCAGGATGGGACATCCGATACGGTGTGAGGGGATGTGATACAGTGTCCCTTTGGATGTGAGGTTCGCAGAGGGGGCTGCCAGGCTCCCGCTCCCAGGGCTGAGCTTTGGCATCGCTCCCTGCCCCTGATCCCGTGGGAAAAGGACAGGATTTCCCTAACGCTGCCCTGTGCTCGGGCGAGATGGGGCAGTGAGACACGAGTGACTGGTTCGAGAGACAGCGCCGTGTCACCTCCGACGCTTCCCGGCAGAAAGCTATCTTATTTATCAGTGGAGCCAAGACGTGCCTGGAGTTACGAGCAGGTAACGAATCCCCTCTCTGGCACGAAGAAAAAATAAAGGAAAAACGTTCGAAGGAGAGAGCTCCAGCTGAGAGTAGGCAAAGAGGGTGGGATCTCTCTTCTCACTGTGTAGAGACGAGGCTGGTTTTCCTTCGTGTTCTTTTTGCAAAACTTGCTCAAGTGCCTCAAATTCTTTTCCAAAATTCACGTGGCACAGTCTACATCTTTCAAAAACCTCCTTATAAAAGAATAAGCATCTTCCAATTTTTTTCTTTTCTCCTGTGACTATATGCTGTGGCATACAAAAATAATGGACAAATGCATACGTCCATCCCTCCTTTAATAACATTCTATGAAGTCACCTTGTAACATATCAGAACAATGATTTCGGACCCGACTAATTCACTTCGTTAAAAGAAAAAAAGGACAAAAAGTGTATCCAAACCCACTGAGGAGAGGAGAGGAGAGGAGAGGAGAGGAGAGGAGAGGAGAGGACAGGACAGGACAGGACAGGACAGGAGAGAGGAAAGCCCATAGCTTTGATTATTAACATTTTCTCGTCGGTGTCTTGCAGGGAGAGCCAAGAGCGGGCACAGAGCAAGGCAGAGGGAGCTGCCGAGTACCTGCAGCCAGGGAGCTAAAAGTTCAGAGCCGTTGAGCAGCCCTTCCTTCCCAAAGAAAAAAAAAAAAAACCATGCCCCCAAATAATTAAAAAAAAGAGAAATAAGAAAAATAGAAGAAAAAAGAAAAAGACGCTAACGGGAAAAAAGAAAAGACAAAATGCAAAAAGAAAGAAACATTTAAAATGTAAATAAAAATAAAAGAGAAAAAAAGGAGTAAGAAAAAGGGGGGAAAGAAACCCAATTAAAAAGGAAGGACAAAACGTGAAAAACGGCCTTGTGTGCTGGGGATGGGTTGAATCCTCACCTAGGGCTGCACGGCGTCATCTGTCACTGCGATTGCTGTGTGGGGCTGGCACCGCCCGACCTGGAATGAGGATCTGGCCTCACGCCTTCCCACGAGCCAAACCCGACATCAAAGGGCGCGCGATAGACAATGTGGAGCGCACATGGGAGGCTCGCAAGCCTTTTCTGTCAAAACGTGTTTCCTGGCTTTTTCGTGCCCTATCAGACCTGGCTCCGCAGTACCCTCGCAGTACCGCAGAGAAGCAGCAGGGACCTATAGAGATGAGCTCTGAATTTGTTCAGCATAGAGCTTCTCAGAGTCGGTCCGGGGAGCTGCCAGTTTCTTTTTTTTCCTCCATAAGGGTGCAGTGACTTGCAGCCAATTAGTAGCCATTGTCATTCAGGGGTGGTTTTAATTATCTTTTTGGGCCTCTGCAGATTTAACTCATCTCCTGCTACTTTCCTGTACAAATTAGGTATCAACCCAAAGTCCAGTTCCAAACTCATCCCTCACAATCAGTATCTCACCTGCTTTGCATCTATGTCCCTCCAGCCAACATCCAGTTCAGCCAAACACAGCAAATATCTCCATCTCAAGCCCAAGAACTTGATGGATATTCCTTTACCCCCCTGCTTAATGACTGCATGTGACCTGCCCTGTGATCTGCCAAGGTCTGGAGTCAAAGACGTGGCAGTCATCTGACATCACTTGTTATAGGAAATGGAGAAGGATTTTATGGCTCTGGTCTGTTGGAAAGCAGATAGGAGATGGTAAATGGAAATAAGACCATTTGGTTTTGCATGAGGATTCAAAAAAATAATATGAACATTTTAGGTAATGAATTAAATAAAGTTCTGATTTAGGAGGAAACTGGGAATTTGCTACTCATTTTAATGACTATTTGTTTCTATATATTTAAAAAAATTCATTCATTCAATCACACCGTGCTATTTTAAAAGGTTATTAATAAAAAAAAAGAGGAATAGGTTTGTGTGCATCAGTTAACATACAACAATATACTACAATAAATGCTACATATTTATATGTGTACTCAGACCTTATTGCCATAACAAATCCAGAGCAAAACTTTAAGTTTTTGCAGAGGTTCCAAGACACAGTGTTTAGAAAGAGTCACTGCAATCCTTCATACCATCTGCACCTAGGAAGCTCCTATTACTTAACTGGGACACAAGCCCAGCTCACAAACAGAGCAACATCAGGGATTGGGTGGAGATCTGGTGTTTAAATTTAGACTATCTTTTTCATATCATCATGTCTTTACCAAGTAACTCTCCCAGCACCAGGGAAGCCACTAAGATGCCTGAAGTTCTGCTCCACACATGCACTGAAGCCTTTTGGTCTTGACAGGGCTGAGTGCATCTTTCTCACCTAATCCCATCAGGATTCACAGATAAAGCATGTCTCCTCCCTGAAGGAGCCTGTTCTGGAAGTGCAGATGTAACCCATACTCACACAAACAGGGATCTGCACAAAACACAGTGCCACCAGCAGCCCCATTTCTCAGAGGAGGTTGTTAGTCATGCAGATATTGAAAGGAGCTAGCAATGTCCATCTTCTTCATCTCTCTGCTTTAGGGAATTCACAACCACATTTCCCATTACTGTGGCATGTAGTTTATGTAATATCAGGAATCCAAAGGACAGGGACAAGAAATAGTGTTCTTTCTCTTGATGCTGCACTAATCTTCACAGCACAATTGATGATTCAGTCCCTCTTCCCTTCTTCTGTGGCAATAGGAGAACAGCTTCTACCCAGACCTCAGTATATGGTTACAGAGAGTGAGAAGTAGAAGTTCAACCCTCCTAAGGAACTGAATAAGGTCCCCAGAGCCTCATACCTATATATATATACACACATATATATATATATATATATAAAGTATTTTTCAGTTTCTGATTAAAAAGGTTTATTTTCAACTACTCCAATGCAAGAAAAGATTAAAAGCCATTGAGCTGGGCAGACACTCCTGACAGACCTAGGTAATGCTGAGAGGTTTGCTGGAAAGTGATGGAAGATTTTGTTCCCAAAGGAAAAAAGAAGAGCGTTTTTTTTAAGCTGATGTCATTCAGAAGCAGTCAATGCTTTGGAAAAGGTCCAAATTGGACTGCTCTCTTTGGGTTGCATAAAGTGGTGATGGATTTTTTAGTCCTGGATAACGACAGTGTGTTGCTGTGCCCATGTGGCTAGAAAAGCATGTTTTCAAAAGTAGGGATGAATGCCACTTATGGAGGTATCGTTGGCGTGAGCTAACTGCAGCTGGAGTCCCCTGGGAGTGCACACACATCAGACACCTGACCTCGAGGACAAACCCTGCAGGCTCTGTGCAGCCATTTCCTCTGCCACCCACAGATGTTGCCATGCTCCACTCTGGCTCCTTGGCTTCCTTAGGTTCCTTCTTCAGAGCTCATGTTGCACTTTACATCCGAAAAACAAAGACCTTGAAGTTTAGTCCAGCCTCATGTGCAGTCTTTATGGAGCTGGGCCAAACTTAACGCAGGTGAGGGAGCCTTTGAATGTGTATCTGCATTGCTTAGAATAAAGGAACTTAAAGTCCCAAACCCATGCACTTCATATTTGCTGAAGCTGCTTGAATAGGGAGTAGAGCATAAGGTCCAAAAGCACAACTTTTGAGAGATTTGAACCAAGTCTTCCTTCTGTACATGTCACTAGATCCTGTCAAAGACATTTATTCCAATAAATATTTTAAGAACCCAGGGTTGGTGTTAAAACACAAAACTTAATGCTTTACACTTGCAGCCAAACCTAGAATCCACATAGCTGATAATAATGGGAGGTTTTGGGAAGTATATTTTCTGGTAAAGAAAGGAAGCGGGGAAGTATGGTTCCTGTGCCCAAAGCTTTAATCACCCCCTACCCCACCCCCATAAAAATAACCACATAATTTATAATCATTTATTAGAGTAGGAATTGTCCTGACTTTTAAAAGACTTTTCTCATTATACAACTCTTTATTCATTTTAAAGCATATTATTGATCTTAATATGAAGAAAATGCCATAGCTAGCAACTCAGAATGTCAGTGCCATTTTTGCTAAACAATGAGAATTGACGGGGTTTGGCAAGACATGAAAATACTTAATGCTACAACTCTGAGAAGTCTTTTATGTGTTTATACTAATAGGAAAATCTTTTAACAGGAAAAATGTTTTTCTCTGCTCCACTAAAAACTCCAGTGAGGGCTGATTCTGTTTGCATTAAACCCAATGGGAGGCTTGTTACTGACTTCAAAGTCAGTTCCAAGAAGAATTCCAATTTGGAAAATCATGGCTAGGAAAAAAATCATAGACTTTTAGTTACATGACTAGTGCCATTTAAATTAGCACTTAATTACACGCCCTAGCACTTCAGAGTGTCTGGGGACACAGCATTTGGTCTAGCCCAGAAAAGTTGCACATTACCAGCCTGAATACAGTGGGTATGCCTTCCCTTACAGCATCATGTCGCCTGAACCATGGGACAGGGACCAGGTGCCATGCCCAGGGATGTCACAGGCCTGTATCACTTACCTCTAAGAGCCTACCTTAGCAACGTGCTTTTCTTTTTTGAGATTATTTAACTGCTCAGATCTTTCTGCCTATAGAAACCTGGCTTGGACAGCTCAGTTCTAGTGCCTTGGCTGACTTACTGTCCTCACAGCATTATGTGTAGGGTGCAGAGCTTGGGTGAAGTAAAACAGGAGGCAGCAGGGTATTCAAAACCAGACCATCTCTACACAGAACATTACAAGACCTAAATAAGTAACTGTGTCAGGGAAAATATATCTGGTTCAGTTCCTTGACTTAGTAAGGAGTTTTACCAGCTGGCTAATTTGCCACACCCTAGTGCATTGCATCTGGGCTGTGGCAGAGCCCTGGCAAAACGGGAACATCCTCACATTAGGGCTGGCAAGAGTATCTCCAGTTCCTGCTCCATCCAATGAGCCTGAGCATTGCTTCAGGCTGGTGCATACCAGCACTGAGCCCTGCAATGTGTGTGTCCTCTGACTCTTTGTCTTTCCATTTTAGATGGAGTAAAATTATTTAGGCTAATTAGACAGTCTGATTGAAAGTTGTGATGAAAAGGAGATTGTAAATTTCATTCCTATCTTCATCTCTCAGTACTGAGCTTGTGTGAGGGTATTCTGATCTTGAGCACAAAAATTGATTTTGCTCACATTTCCTTTAAAAGCTCTATGGGCAGAGCTCAGGGTCCCACTGAGGCCTCTTGGACATTTAAAAAAAGGCTGGTACACTTAATCATAACTATGGAGCTCATCTCCAAGTTTTCCTGAGGTAAGCAATTAAATGACAAGCATCAGGTTATTTGCAAAGATCAGAATTGCTTTTGTTAATTTGTAATATTTCTTTTAATCCTGGAAGGCAACACCGTTTGTAAATGCTATCAGGAAAAGAACAAAATGCAAAATTGGTATTCTGTAATCATATTTATTCCTATACACAACAAGCTGAAATGCTGGGATCTTTTAATAGCTTTTTCCATATTGGAGTCTTTGTTTGGATGTGGTTTTCCTGATGTATCCTAGTAACATGTTTAGTTAATTTATATTGTGTGTATGTGTAGACAGATATACACACATCCATATGTATGCACACACATAGTCCTCATTAAGTAAGTGTTAAACCTCCCACAGCAGAGTTGGGTTTGGAGGGCAATAGGACTGAAAACTACAAGTCTGCTCCCTCTGCAGAGGGGTACCACAGGCACTGCTCCAAGCAGGCACACACAGCCCCCAGCAGGGATCTGGAGCCCTCGTGCCTCTGGTGTGAGGCTCGCTCTGGCTGGTGCACCCCAGGCAGGACTGAAATCCTTGTTTCTCACTGGCAGCAAAGCTCCATGCTTACAAGCTCTCCCGGGAGGGTGGGTGCATCATCCCCCCATCTCTCACTTGCACGTGCACAGACTGGAGAGCTTGGCCAGCCCCTTGCTAGCAGAGGGATCTCTTGCACTTACAATGGTGGTGTGAGGATTTGATCCTTAAAATGTTGGAGTATCCGAGCTGTTGCAAGACAAACTCCAAATGCAGAAACATTTGGCAGATGATGAAGAAAAGAGGGATTCCACATATTTCACAATAAAACACAAATATAACCTATTTATCTGGTGTTAGAAGACTCACTCATCAAGGATTCAATCCTGGCCATATCTGCCTTTACTAACACAAGCAAGTGCTGGTTCCAGGGCTTGCAATATGCACTCTTGGAAAAGCCACACACTCCTTATTCTCTTTTTTTCTGTTCCAGGCCCACAAGTGGATCAAAAGCACTGCTGTATTTAGTCTCTAGCAAAACTCCCTTTCAAGGAAGATTCTGCAGACTTAAGGACCGAGGAGTTAGGACTGGGAGCTAAGGAAAAGACAGAAATAACTTCCTTCGTAGCTGGTTTTAAAAAGTCAGCTGCTTTCTACAGTCAAGCCAAAACTAAGAGGAGATGGTCTGAGGTTAAGAAATATGCAGGATAATTTTCACACCAAATGTGAAAAATGAGAAACTATTTTAACATATTGTAACTTGCCATAAAAATACATGTTCCTTTCCAGCTTAAAAAGAAGTCTTCATAAACTCTACTGTCTTTAATTTGTTAAGGCAATTATATATTGATTTTTTAATTCATGTGTTCTTAAGAAAACATAATGAAACACTTGATGTTTTTATTATCTTGATTAGTGCTTCATTGTATAAGGATTTGGTTATTGAACCATACACTAAATATTGCACTGTAAAATGTGTTGTGACTTATTCAATACCTTTTGGAATTAGTAGAAAAAAATCAAGATTACAAAAATGGTATTTAATTTTTCATTTTATTTAATTTAATAAAAAACTCATGACCGCACATTTCTTTGCTGTATTTTGTCATTTACTGTGTATATATTTGAAGAAAAATATCTGTGTCTGTTGCATATCATCTATCTAACTCATGAAACTGATGCTGTTCTTAATAAATTCCTGAGAAAAATAAACCAGTTTGCACTTTGATTTCTATCACTCCTGGTGAATGATTTGTCTGGAATAAACATAGCTCTCACACATGTAAACAACACAGGAAATTAATAACAAAATTCTTTGGATTTCTTTCACATGCCACATACTTTACATAAATATATGTGGCTTTCAATTTCAATGATTTTCCAGTAAGTAATAAACTTTGCTCATTAAGCATTCTCTTAAACTAAACATTTATTACTTTATAAGTGTTATTTCAACTAAATCAAGTGGATGTCCGTGATAAATTGATGCAACAGATCTGCTCAGCCACAGGATGGGTTTTTTTGAGTTTGGAAAACACTGAGTGTCTATTTAAACTTCAAGGGAATAAGATGCAGTATAATATGTTGATTTTTAATGTAAAAATATTGATAATATGTTTTAAAAATTAATCGACCTTTACCTCATAATCTCTGTGGTAAAACATGGGAAAAATCCCATCAGTTGGATAAAGTTATATATCTGCTCCATGGATCTTGGGTTAGTAGTTTTGCACAGAACTAGGTTGGTGGGTTTTTCACTACCAGCTGCAATTAGTCCTTATTTTCCTGGAGGGATGAGCCAGGTGTCTTTTCTGAAAACAAAGCTCTTTTAAGTGTACAATTTAAGAGCATACAGACAAACATATTTTATGTTTTCTGTACAAACAAGAAAAAAAAAAAAACCACAGTAAGAAATACTCTCATTATTGTCATTTTATGTCTGAATTCTGAAGAAGTTGTTGTCACTGGTCTTTGTGAAGATTTTGCAGCCTTAGAAAACCCACTCCCACGAGTCTGGGTGTGCAGCTCCTGATGTGAAAAAGCCCTACTACAATGAAAAGGTTCGGTGTGGGGCACAACAGCACCTTCATTGCCCTTCTTTACTTGAGAAACTGGGAGAAAACTCCTTGGGGGCTCAGCCAGGGGGACTGGACTCTCTGCGGGAGAGAATTCCTTGCTCTGCCCGTGTCAGATATCAGCACACAACCTTGTATTTAACATGAGTGCTAGGCTTCTGGGTTTTATCTCTTAATGAGGCACAGGCTATCCTTGGGGGACACTGAATCATCACATTTCCTGAGCGCTAGCTCCCAACCAGAAGCACTCACTATTGGGAATGCACTGGACAGGAGTCTGCGTAAGGTGATGCTAGCTCTGACCACAGCAATCAAACATTAAAATCTCAGATACAACAGGTTTAGATTTCTTTTGGTTCTCTTTGGTTGGATTGAATTTGCTTCAGATGTGTCTCATTGCCACTGCCTGCATCTCCATGATGGTTCCTGCAGGACCCTCCTCTGTGGAGCATGGCTTGCACCCACCTCAAGCATAATGCAAAATCTCATGTACATTTTTCATGCTGAGACCTCATCTGAATTAAACATGGCAGGCCAGAGGGTATGCAGTACACATCCTTGGTTCTCTTAGTAGACTGAAAAGAGAGCTACAAAGAAAAAGAAAAAAAGAGGGGGGGTAAAAAAGGGGGGGAAAAAAGAGAGCGAAATTAAAAAAAACCCCTCTGGATGTATAAAGGAAGAAGTCAAATTCCAAAAGCTCACAGGAAGTCAAATTTTCCAGGCACAACAGAAGTGACATTATCCAAACAAAACCTGAACACAGCATGGAAATGTGATGAAGAGTAGGGCTGGTATTTTCAGTAAAGCTATAGACATATATGTAAATACAATCAAATTGGGAACACATTCTAGGGATTAAAGAGATCTGTGTAGCACTAGAAGAAAAGAGCAGCAGATGTAACTGCAAACAACAAAAGAAGGGATTTCTGGCCAAAGTTCAAGATTTTCTTGCACCCAAGCCCATTGTTGCAAATGAATCTGGACACAGTAAATAATTTGTAGTGACTTGTAGATCCAACTTTTTTCTGTTGTTATCCATGAACTAGCTACCATTTACCAACATGCTGACTTTTATAAATGAGTTCCTTCAGAGCTGTTCTGCAAATACATAATGCAGATGTATTCCTATCGAGGCAGTGTCTCTGCTCTCTTAAACTGAGCCTCTGCAATGGCTGTGAGATGGGCAGTGACTGAAAAGCTCTGATGACTGAAGGTGAGCAAAAAATCTGTGCCCTGAACAGCAGATTTCCAGCAGGAGAGAGATGTAAACTGCCCTGAAGCTGATGTTAAAGCTTTAAAGAGGTCCCAGGCATCATGATTCATACGCCTTTCTTGATGAAGGAGGGGAGGTACGTGATGGGGAAGACACTTGGTGGAGAAAAGACCTGGGGAGCGGGGCCTTTCAGGATAATGCAAATCTGATTTCAATTTCTTGGTGACTGTGGTGAGAGGTCTCGGGATATCTTAACAGTAGGTATTAAACAAGCTATTAAAATTGGGCTGTATAATTAGGAAATTTTGCCAGGTCAAGACAGCCACTAAATAAGTTACCTCAATTTCCACACATAGTTGAGAGCATCCTGAATGCACCAGAAGAGTGCTCAGCCAAAATTAATCTGGAAATAAGACTCACTTTGACAAGTCTCTTCTACTGCTCACCTGAAAAATATCAACAATATAACATTATTAATTTAACACTCCTGTCTGTGTATTGTGCTGGCCTGAAGCCTGATGGGTTAGGGAAGCCCACAGAAATGTTGTGTTCAGTGTCTACATAGACTTCACAGGTCTCCACAGCAAAGGATACATTTTGACAACTTAAAAGTAGTTAAAAATTAGGAAAACAAATGCAGATGACAGTGCTTTACTGTCTGCAACAAGGCGATCTTTGTCTCATGTTTTTCAGTGATCTTGAAAGACAGAAAGGGAGACCACATTGTTCCAGGGAAAGACAAAGAAACAAACATCATCTGACCATTTTTATTATTAAGGGACTGGAAACAGCTACCATCCCATGGCTCTAGGTAACCACTCAGTTCTCCCTTGCTTGCTGTAAGCCACTGTGCAATCTCAGACTGAGCCTAGACCACAAATCCAAATGCTCATCATCTTTACATTGGGGGTGGCAGTAGATTAAACAATGAAAAAAAAATTAATATTTCTATTTATTTTTCAGACTGAGTGAAGAATTGACACACAATAGTTTTATTTTCGTATGATCCTGTTGTCAAACAAAAGGGGAGCAGATTAAGCAACTTTATGTATAAATTTGAACTGTTCTTTTTAAAGCCTTAAAATCTGCATTCAAGCGCTGCTATTGATGATCCAGGATGCTAAATACTTTTTAATACCTTATTAAAAAAAGCTTTTCAGCTTGCTTTTTAAAAAAATGAAAATCTGGTTTAATATAAGAAGCCTGAAAAATTGCCCGCTATTAAAGAACATCACTCTCTCTCTTTATTTCTTTAAATTATTTGAAATGCTTCTGAATTCCCAACATAGTTATTGAGATCCAAGTTTATGATCTAAGAGAAAAGATATGTTCATTTAATTAAAGTAGCCTTTTACATTTTTAAAAAAAAGTTACTTTTGAAACATTCATATTGTCATTTATGAGTTTTGGGAGTACAAGAGGCTCTGGGGATTGTTAATGACATACAGAGAGCCATATGTTGCTCTCACCTCAGCTGTTTCCCTGGGACTGATTCTTCACTACGTGTGCCATGTGCAAAGTAATAATAATCTATGTCTGTTTTATGGAGCTTTTCAATCTTTGATTGCAAAGCACTTAATGTTATGTTGCAGAAGGGAAACAAAGGCACAAAAGATGAGCTGGTTTGTCCTGTGGGTCAAACTGCAGACTAGTGGCAAAGCCTGTCCTTGAACAATACCCTCTGACCTGTGCTTGGTGTAAAAGCACAAATCTGACATTGCTGACTCCTCCACAATCCATTGCTACTGCAAATGCAAAGGATGGAGAAGCACATTCATTGATTTATACTACATTGAAAAGAAAGTCAGCCCCAGTTCATACTCAGCATGATCAAAAGAGAGCAATAAGAGATCATCTTCAACTGGTATTTAATAAGAGATAAGATTTGCAGTTTCATGTCAGCTTCAAACAGACAAGAGTCTTCAGAGCAATGTTCTGGTCACTCTTTGGGCACTGTATAAATGCAGCCACAGCATGCCAGCAAGCCACCCAGCCCCATCAGCACTGAGTGCCCTTCCCTGGAATTCTATTTTATACCTACAACATTGTCAGAGTAAATGGAAAGCTGAATACAAAATCCTAAACTGCACAACAAAATGAAGAAGTTCATACAAAGCGATCTCTGGCTCTCACCAGAACAAATGGTGAAACAGTATGATTTTCTTCTCTTCCTCAAAAGTTAAACCATGCCGGCCTCCCTCAGAGTCACAGATGTACTTACGAGGTCTAGCTCCGTGCCTAATTGCCAGAATGCTGTCTATGATGGAGCCTATTTTTAAATAACTTCCCTTCCATCTTTGAAATCAAAGAGAGAGTATGTGATGTAAAGAACAGTCTAGGTTCAGATAAAGTTTTAAAACTTATAGGAAGGAAGTAAAGCAAAAGTAAAGGAATAGAAGGATGGCCTAGCAGCCAAGATAAGGCTCATAAATTCCCCTGGCTTAAGGGCAGAGGAGTTGTCAAAGTGTCATTCTTGCACATGCTGTGGGTCACTAAATTTTGCCCCATCAGGCCTACATTGAATTCAGACTGACTATGGCATAACTGGTTTTGATCCCCACTTTGTTTTGTCTCAGCCTCAGTGAAAAACTAGCCAAATCCTCATTGTGTTGAGAGAAAACTTGCAGGCATGGGGGTGGAAATACAGTAAAAGTTAGCCAAAAAATCTTCCACTGGAACTGTCTGGGATGAGAAGCACATCAGGGTCAAAGCTGGAGGATCAAAGATTGTGTCTATAGTGTCTTGTTCACTAGAGGCTTGACCCACACAGTGGTGTGATGGCTGGAGCAAACACGTCTTCCCTACCAGTGTCACTCCTCCAAAAAAAGGCTGAGTTTGTAGCAAAATAATCTTTTTGTCTGTGGGGCATGCCACATGTCACACCTTTATATGCCAGGAGGTCTCTTTGTGTTTCCATGCTCTGGTATGACTCAGTGCTGGGAAGAAAAAGAAAAACCAAGGCAGAAGCCTTCCTCAACCCATCATTCCTCTCCGTGACTGTTACCCTTGCAAGAGTTTGCAGGGAAAAAGCTAGGAATGTATCAGATGGAGGCCAAACAGAAAGATTAGACTGAAAATTAGACACCCCTTGACTACAAACTGGTTTGCTTTTTCTCTTCAGGCTCTCCTTCTATTCTAAATACAGCACCTGGAGCAAGCCTGGCGTGCAGATGGCCCTGCCACGGTGCACGCAGTATGCAGCCCTCCCAGTCTGGCAGGCAGCTGTTTCACTTTCTTTTTGCCAGGCAGCCAGTTCAGGATTGGTTTTACTTTTCTTTCCCCTTTTCTGCTCCCTCTGTACTCAGCCTTACCCTCCGCAATGTAAATTGGAAGAGCAGATGTATAATCTGGGAAATTTTCCACATCCATCTTTTAAATAGGAAGGTGGATAAGCTAACTCAGCTCTTTAAGGCCCCAGTTCGGAAAAAGCACTTTAGGCACATGCTTAAGTACTGTTGATTTAGGAAAGGCAAAAAAGGCTGGTGATTTCATAGGTCTTAAACACATGCTTATGTGTCCTTCCTGAAGAGCAATACGCACCTGAACAGTGGCCCAGTTATGCCAGTGCAGAAGGCACAAAAACAAGTGCTCACTGTAAAAATACACAAGACAAGTAATGTCCTAGTTTAGCTCTTTACAATGGTAAGAGTTTCATTGATTTTTGAGGTCAAAAAAATGTGCTGACTCTAGAGTCTTGTCAGTATTGAGGAGCTCAAAGTCAAAAGAAAATATTTAAATCCCAGTCACCCCCAAATCTCCCAAAGTTTTTCTATACCAATAAACTCTTGCAGCCCTTATCCCTCAATACAGCTTTGACAGCATTACCTGACCAGGCACATTCAGATTTTAGGAAGGAGAAAATGAAAATAGCTGAAGATTCCTCACTAGGGATGTTTTCCACCAGATGCTGAGATGAAATGGTTTCCTAATCTGCTGCAATACCACGGACATATGTGGTACAGCCCAGGAAATTTCACTGGGCAGCCAACCAGACTTGGAAATGGGCAGCAAACTGGTGTGAGCTGCTCTCTGGGACGACTGAGTGAGCTGCATGCAAGCCAATGGCTGTCCTCAGAAGTTCCACTGGGTATTCCTGACATGGTCTCCCCAAACACTTGGCAAACAAAGCAAACAAGTGCAGCAGAGCTACTACTGGGCAATCACCACTGCCATTTTCAGGATCCTCTCTCCAGGGAAGCACACTTCTGTTGGGGAAGATGAAATAGGAAGGCCTTACAGATATGATAGCCTTGCAAAAGATGATGAGAATATGGGAAATATGAGCGAGATTAAAATGAAAACAAGATTCGAGTTGTAGAGTAACTAGAGAACAATGGTATGGCCAAGGCAGGTAATCCCCCTTTCTGATTGAACAATGCCCTCTGCCCAGGCAAGTCCAAGGGCCAGGGCTGACCTTACCTGCCTGACAGAAATCCCAAAAAGGCAGTTTTTCTAAGGTTTGAAACAAGACCCTATATGCTAATGTGATGACTCTTATAGGCTGTATGTAAATGCTGTAGGACTTGTAGTTTGTCTTAGATTGGTTAAAGAAGAGTTGAATATTCAACAGAGAAAACAATTTATTGTATTGTAAACGGCAAATCGCTCTCTTTTAGCTCTTCTCTTCCTGCTCTCTCTCTCTCTCTCTCTCTCTTCCCTCTCTGCTGGCCTGCTTGGAGTCGCGTCTTGCGACTCAGCAGGCCTCTCACCCCCACTCTATTTCGCAATAAACCTTCATGTTCTAAAACTCATCTTTAGAGATCTCTTGTCCCTATTTTTACCCCCATAACTAAACCCCACGGAGTCAATTCATACACACTTCAGCCTTCACGACTGTCGTGACACACATTAACAAGCAGAGAGATATAAGTAAAGAGATTTGGGTTTTGTCAGAAGCCTGCTGGTTCATTATTTTTGCCAAGAGGTTGCATGCAGGTCCCTGTTTGACTTTCACGTGTTTTATACTGTCTTTCAGGAAGATCCAAGGAGAGCTGAGAGCCAAGGTTCTCCTTCATGGTCCTGATGCACTGAGCCCAGGTATCAATAGGTACAAGTCAAACCCAGGAAGAAAGAAGAAATTTGGTTGGAGAAATTATTTCAGAGGCAGTTTTACATTATCTTTTCCCCTTAGTCATAGCCTGTAGCAGATTATTAGAGATCAGCTTTCATTGCAGCTGCTTATACTGTACTTGACCTATGCGGTAAGAATTTGGTCCCCAAGCCTGGAAGTCAGGCACCCTTGCCTAGCTCTGATTTCTCTTAAACAATTTTAATTAAACAAGGAAAGGAAAAAAGTGAACTGACAGTTGTGAATAATGAAGTGGAAATGGGTTATGAATACAATAAGAACTAATTAAACACTGAGGGTAAGAACATGTTGATTTTTTTTTTGGTCAGACTTTTAAATGAAATACATGTGCATTAAGGAGGGATTTAAATCTGCTACACACACTTTCCTTCAGAGCACAACTCATGACAGCTGTTAGTCACATCACTTAATGCACTACTGCATCAGGCTTCAGACACCAGTGAACAGTGCAGGACAGGAAGCTGTATGGGAGACCATAGGAAATTATGCTGGAGAAGTACATTTTACCTTCTGTTCTAGATGTGCTTGCACACGTGGACACTCAACCTGTGGTACAGCAAGTACCATAAAGTCAAATCATTCCCAAATGCTGAGATGCTTCAGTCTGCTCTAATAAAAATATCTGTATTTCCCTAGCATGTAACTACTGAAGATGTGCAAATAACAATAGCAATATATTGCACCGCAGCAAAAATGAAATCACTGGCAAGGGACCATCCCACAGACCACCTGCAGATTATATATCATTTCTTTTCAGAAAAGTTGGAGCAGAGGGGAAAGGGGATTATTTTATTCCACAGAAACTGATGGCAGCAAGCTGAAAATGATACAGGCAATATTCATTCCTCATTCCCAAAGGGAGGAGCAAGGGCCAGCTCAGAAAATTAAAAGGCTTTACTGAAGATTTTCTTGGAAGAATTCCTCCACAGGCTTCTTAGTGCTGGTTTTTGTGGCAAAGAACAGTAGGAGCACTGAAAGAAGTGACTGAGACAGTAGCTGACCAAGTAGCCTCTGCCTCCCCATACCCAGCACTGTGACTCCCCTCCCATGTGAATCCGCACTCATAGACTCCCACTCACATGTAAATGGATGGCTGAGCATCCCCCAAATATTACTGAGAACTGGCTGTCTGCCTCCAAGCTTGAGACTGACTCCAGGCTTTCCAGAGTCAGCAAAACATCCTTCCAACTCCCTCATCCTGTTGCTTGTCCACACTGTCTTCGAGTTTATCATCTCCAGCAGCAAACGTCACTGCGCTAGGTCTGGTAACACCCAAACAAACCATATTTTTCCAATTGTCTTATGGAGTGGATTGTGTGATGTGGTTGCTGTGGAGACTGTCAGAGGCACAGCAGTATATCTGAGAACGAATCACTTCATACATTCCTCGCTTCTTACACATTTCCCTAAATAAGCACCAGGGGCACAGGAGGCAGAGGTAGGAGGATCTGCGACCTGAGCCACCACGATGAGAGCCATGGGCTACACCTGATCATTGGGAAGTCCCTTCGAGCCTGTGCTCCAGCCTTCTTCCCCTATCTTTGCTCAGAGGGGCTCATATCCAATCAGAAACCTTGGAAGGCCCTTTGATAATCTGCATTCAGAGTCCCACAAAATAATTTGGCCCATCTATGCAAAAAATGTCTTTTTGCTCAAAATGGAAGGGCTGTATCTTCATGGCGATCACTTGTGCACAGAAGGTCTCATTTATGAATCTACTAAATGCAGTGAAAATGTGCCCTTTGTGTGAATAAAGCTCCAACTGTCTGCTAACAGTGCTAACACACTGACATCATTCTGCAAACATTTTCACGTAATACAGTCTCTGACAAGCTTTGTTTCCACTCGGGTCAAATTACTTGGAAAAATCACACTTTTCCCATAAAAGAATCATTTTCTCTTTAAGCAGTTTCCAGTGTACTCCACCCCACCAACTTCCAGTTGGAGCTGGCTCACTTTTCTTGGCCTGGTCCAGTGGCCAGAGCCCAGAGCCCAGGCAGTTCTCAGTGCCGGGTCAGGTGGGAGCCAGGCAGATGTGCTCAGTTCAAATATTAATCAAGATTACAATTGCTTAAGCAATTTCAACGCTGACCACAGTCTCCAGCCAACAGAGATTAGAAAGCTCTGCATGTTGGTGAACAAGTAATTTGTGGAGGTTTACAAAGCAACATTTTTACTCCCTACATTTACCCAGATATTTGAAGTCAGGTGAGCCTTGCACAGGAATTATTTGAATAAATAAAAACGTCCTAAGCTACCAAGTGAAGTCCAGCTTTACTGATACACTCTGGGTGCTTCATATTTTCTAACAAACAGCACAAACCCAGTTCACAGAGGCCAGTTTGTGACAAAAATAAACTGAGAAGAACAATTTTGCCTACAGTAGAAAATTGTCACAAATATAAGTGAACTAGCACTGGAGGCTTGATGAATGCTTTGAAGATGAAGTGAGAATTTAACTTGTTGCCACGTAAATTATCCATTGGCATATTTTCAGAAAGAGTGAAAGCTCTTTTTTTTGGCTGCAGGTTGAACTGCACACTAGGCCGCAAAATGCAGCTACAGGAGCAAATCAGCTTATTTCTGCATGTGTCTGCTTGAGAGAAGCTGGAAATTCTGAGCTGGAAATCAAGTTCAGTTCTCATTTTGACCAAGTCTGTCCAAATTTGGGTAAGGCAACAAAATCAGAAACTTCTCTGCTTGGAAAAAATTATATGGGTAAGAAATCAGTCTTTGTACATTATCTTCTCTGTAGGAAAAAGAAAACTCAGTTACAAGAATTTTAGCTTGATTATTTTTGGTGTGGCTAATGACTTTTGTGTCACTTTCTCTATGAAATTTTCCTTCTGACACCTTTATACTTGCTTCACTTTCTGAATTACTGGGTAACGCTAAAGTGTTTTGTAAGTGAAAAGGCAAATTTCAAGCACTGTCCACATGCAAACTTGTGTCTTTCAAAAAGCTGTAAATGTGGACTCTCCAGTCTCACAGAGGTACTTTGCTCCTAGAAACAATTTTCTTCTATTAATTGTTATGACCTGAAAGGCTTTTTTTTTTTTTTTTAACACCAAAATACAATGCATGTTTTCATTTGGTCTTTTTCCAGCTTTAAAAGTTTATTTATTTTTGTTACTTTCGTGGAAAGCAGGTAATTTTGTTATCCCCACTCTACAGATGGGAAAATGCAGCACAGATATTGTGGTCATGCACTGGACTGATGCTGAGGCAGGGAGAGAACCTGTGGCTTCAGAGGCTCAATAAAACGCTTTAACATAAATTGAGAAAAGCTGCTCTGCCCAGCATTCTTATAGGTTTCATGACAATGTGAATGGAGTTGAGATCCCTTAGAAAGTAATTTCTGTAGTCCATGCATCCTATGAAATGGCAGAAACATCAGCTCAGAATAAAATTCTTCAAGCAAGAAAAATAGCACTGTAGGAAGAGCTGTATGCAATTCAAACAAATGATTTTTCTTTTTTTTTTACTTTTTCTCCCTTCCTTTCTGCACATTATTTGCATTTGTATCGCTACTTGAATATCATTCTTCTAAATATCCTCTTGGGGATAGGTATGTACTTTCTCAGTTTCTTTTCATGTTATCAATATTTAGGAGTTAGAATATGCTCTTTTACCTAAAAAAATATTGTTATAGGGTTACTTCTAAGCAAAGGTTGTTAGTATGCTAAATCATGTTTTATTTCAGTAAAAATTGTCTATGAATATGAATGCAGTGGTTGCTGCATAGACACACAACTTGAGTCACTTAAAGAAAAACAGAAGTCACACAAAAGGGATGAATGGCATAGATAGTGCACAGGGGAAAGAATCAGAACCATAATTTATTTATTTGAATTGAAAAAAACAATATGTTGTTTTAAAGTATTTGGATTACCTAGAGGCAGGAAGGTGGGAAGATAAGAAAGAGAGGGAGGAGAGAAGAAGGGAGGAAAGCAAGAAGATACCCTGCTGTTGTGGGTATCAGAAAACCTGCTCTTAGTTCTAAGCAAAATCTGGCACTGCTCACAGGCCAGCTGGTGCACTTGTGACACAGACATTTTTCACTTCCATCTCTGCAGAACACACCACAAAGTCCCCTGGGATGTGTCAGGCTCAGGTGGTCCACTTCTAGTGAAGCTACACCCCAAATTCCCTCAGCTCAATCAGCTCCAGATTGTAGTGTGCTCAGGAATCTGAGTTTTGCTTCAGTTTGCCCTCAGTAGACACCAGAGTTAAAGGCATCCTCTCACCTCTCTACTACTCTTCCAATATTTTAAGAAGGAACAGAAATCCTTTCTTGGTAAAGAGCCCCCAAAAAGGTGTGCAACATGATATGGTCCCATGTGAGCAGGATTTTCTGCCTGACATATGAACACTTCTTAAGAATTATTTAGCCTAATTTTCCTTTCTAGCATGTAACATGAAGTTTTCCATTTGTTACTACTTACAAACAAGTATCATGAGTAATTTGACAAATAACTCCAGATTGAATACCTCTGCTGAAATTTTTCTTTAAACACTACATCATTCTGGACTAGTTGTTGGAGAAGGAGAAACAACCTCCTTGACAACAGATAGAAGGGAGCTTTTAGTTCTCATTAGGAATTAAATAGATTTATTCTATACCTGTATCATGGTTAAATCCTGGCTGGCAACTAAGCCCTACACAGCCACTTGCCCACTTGTCCCTGGTGGGATGGGGGAGACATGAGAAGGATAAAAGTGAGAAAACTTGTGGGTTGGGATAAAGACAGTTTAATAAATAAAGTAAAAGCTGTGCAGACAAGCAAAGCAAAACAAGGGATTAATTCACCCCTTCCCACGGGCAGGCAGGTGTTCAGCCGTCTTCAGGAAAGCAGGTCCCCATCACACGTGACAGTGACTTGGGAAGACAAATACCTTCACTCTAAATGTCCCTCCCTCCCTCCTTCTTCCCACAGCTTTATGTGTTGAGACACCATATGGTCTGGAATATCCTTTGGGTTGGTGTGGGTCAGCTGTCCCTGCTGTGTCCCCTCCCAAGTCCTTGTGTACCCACAACCTCTGGACTGTCAGGGTAGGGTGAGGAGCAGAAAAGGTCTTGACTGTGCAAGCCCTGTTCAGCAATAACTAAAATATCATTGTGTTATCAACACTCTTTCCAGGAAAAATCCAAAACTTAGTCCCATATTAGCTACCATGAAGAAAATGAACTCTGTCCCAGCCAAAACCAGCACAACCTGTGCCCCCAGATTTGGTTATATATATGGATGAAATTTTGTCCCCACAGATCAGAGAGATCAGTGGGAATTCCAATTGCCAAAGTGAAAGGGTTGAGAATCAACCCATGGTGAAAATTATATTTTTCCAGGGGAATTATAAATTATCAATGGTGTAAAGCTAGCCTGAGATTTCTCTTTGAACAGAGAATTTCCTGAAGAAAATCCTCTTAATTTTCCTTTAAGTATGTATATCAATAATGAATACAAGACTAGCAGTCTAGTCCCATGATACTGAATAAATTACTACCCACTGGATCATAAATCAAGTGTTTGCATAATTTGGCTATTTACAAATCAAGTCTCAGTCCAGAAACCACTTTTTCCCAATGCAGTCATTGTAGTTAAGCGAATACTTGGAAAACACACAAGATCTCATCTATTTATCAGTTTCTTTTCAAACAGCTGTTCATATCTGTAGTAAAAGGGAAGATGCAAAATGTTCTTGGACTATATTCAAAATATGAAAATTATCATAGTAACAGTGGGAACAACAAAAACCTCATGAAGGCAATCCAGCTTTCTATTCACTGGCTCTCAGGACACAGATGCCATGGAAATGGAGACTCTCAGGAGGATGTTTTGATAGCTCAAATTCAGAGCACCTTTTCCTGGCCAAGGGATGGCTGCATATGGAGCTGCTGGCACATCTGGTGGTTCATGCCCACTCTGTCCTTACCCCCAGAAAAGAGTCCTGCAAGTTGCTCTCCACTTCTGGAAGGGCACTAGTAACATATGCTGCTTCCCTCAAATTTAATGAAGGGATTTTAATGAAGGGATTTGCTGCTAGAAAAGGGTGTGCTGAGGGACTTATGGAAAGTTGGGCCAGCACTTACTCCAAAGCCAGCATTGACCAGATGCACCTGTCAGAGGACAGGGGGTGACTCCAGGGAGTTTCTATCTTTCCTTACACTCAGCACAGGATTTTCACTCTGCTCATATGAGCAATTATGGGGCAAAGTCTGCTCAAAGTGGGTGTGCAACCCTAGCCAGAGTATTGCAGTATGCAGCTTTTTCACTCGTGTAAATGGCAAGGTAAGGACCAAAGTAAAGAGTCAGCTTGCTTGGAAGCCATGCCTCCGACCTCATTCCAAACAGATATGTAGAAGCATAATATTGTACTTAGAAATACATTTGAATTTCCGTGGTCATTTTTAGATGCAATAAACTAATGAGAGCCATGAAAGCTGGAATAGGCCACTGTTCTCGTTTCCAAGATAAATATCTTAAAATACATTATGAACAAAATAAAGCAGACCAAGCTGCCAGTAAGGTTTCCAAGAGTAGGTGGCTTGTTTTGAAGTTCCAGTAATGTTTTTAAATTTGTTTTGGTGCCAGCCTGCAAAGCAAAAATATTCCAAGAGATAACATAAAGGTACACAGTCAAAGGAAGAATAAACCCATTATTCATCTACTGCAAGGCATTTGGCCACAATGAAGTAAGAGATGGAGAATGGAAAGTTGTTGACGTGTCCGGAAGATGGAGATTATTTTGTGGAACGTAGCACAAAGTTTAGTGCTATCTATAAAAAAAAAGGGAAAAGATTGCTGGGTTGTGGGAGAAGGAAACCAGCTACCCAGAAGACAGAGGAAGCCCCACAGTCACAGCAATGTCATCCTGGGTTAACCTATCCACGTAAACCAGTGTGCAGCCGTGCCCTTGGGCAGGATAAACGAGATATTTAATTCTCACACCCACAAGCCTCTTTCCATTTCCTCTGTAACAACCATAAAACCCCCAGAAAGAAAGAACACCTACAACTATAAGATACTAAAGGATAAGAATATTCCGATTTTTTTTATTCTGTTCACCAGCAGGTAATCTTCCTATATAACTTCCAGAGCAGCCTAGGAAGTGACCCACAGCTGGCACGAACATCAGCAATCCATTCAAATCCAACTCAGGAGGAAAAAGAACTACAGAGCTAAGGCTCAAAACAAAATGCAAACAGGTTATAGGAGTCCCATTGAGAAACATTCAGCATCACAGGTCTCCTGGGGAAAGAGCAGCTGCCAATATTTGAATAATACAGCTACTATTTGCAATTCTTCCATCTCGCTTTTCTTTTTTTCCTGTTTAAATTTTAGTTTTAGAATAAAGAATGAATCTGCTTAACAAGGAATTTAAATCCAGGATTACCAGATTATTGAGTTATATTTTATAAACTTTCACAGAAATTAAGGGAAAGGAATGTCTGGCTTTTTGGAATCTAATGAGGGCAAAAACATAAAAAAGGGAAAGCTCAAATTTTGTTGAATGACAGCACCTTGTTTTTCCTTATTTTATCAGTTTTCGACTTCCAGTGCATTTTGCTATAAATCCCAATACCTAGCTGAGTTATTGGTGATTTACACCAGTATAACAGAGCAGATTTTGATCTGGATATAACCTGATGAGCAGTAATCACATCCTTCTGCTCCCAAACCACAGACCTCATCACTCGAGCTAAAGGAAAATTTTCGTTCATTTTGATTAATGTATGATTCTTGTTCAGGACTAAATTAGACTATGCAATGCTGAGAAGGTTCTAACCTGACCTTTCAAACACACCTGGGAGAGGCCTTTTGGAGGGGAGCAATTTAGTTTATCTGTAGTTATCATAATTCCAATTTTGTGGAAATTTTGTGTCCTTTCACATACAGTTGTACAGAAAATGAGAATTGGAAAAATGAGGGTTTAGAGGTATTTGCCCTAGAAATAGTTCAGCATTTCATTTTCCCTAATTGAATAGTTTATATCTGCCATGCTTTTGTGTTTTAGCACACAGAGAATTATGTTACAAACCTGAACCACAAATTTATCTCCAGTAATCATCAATCTTTGGTAAACTCAAATCTGAACTTCCAGCTCATTAAAAAAAGCTGAACCCAGGTGGGGTTTTGCCTGGTTTTATGTTTCATTGTAAAAACATTGCATACCCATACTCAGAAATACTTGGTGAACCAGCCTTTAGCAGGCAAGGCTTTTTTCCAGTGGTCAGGGAAGTAAGGTTCTGCTCAGCAGGGGTGACAACTGCACTGGTTTCTTTCCTTCTTGAAAATACTTCTATTAAAAAAAGTTAAGACTATCAACATTCATTGTCAAAAATACAACTTCTTACTTATCCTAACATGGGAAGATAATGTGGTTTCAAAGCTGATGGCTGGCTTATAGGTTTTCTCCATTATTTTCTAGATTACACATCCAGCTGATAGGAAGATTTGAGTGCTTGACTCCACTGATCTGCATCTGGTATCTCTGGGTGGACATGGCAGAGTCTCTGCAGCACCAACTGCATTTTCAAAATTCCCTCAAGGTCAGTATCTTACTAAGTATCCTGAGATACTTCCTAATAAAAATTGCCAGATATATTCTCTCTCACAAACTGGAACATTAACACTCTCCCAAGACATGAATACTTGATTTTTCTCACTTCTGCACAAGAAATAACATTTTTGTTTTGTTTTGTTGCTTTGCATGCAAAACCTGGGGGAGGATTAATAGTGGCACTAGTAATACCAAAGAGACTTTCCAAGATATTTTAGGATGTTAGGGCATGTATTTTCTTTAATTAGTCCAATTAATTGAGATTGGTGAAAGGTGTTGAAATCAAAGCCAATTTGACGGGCTTTGGAATCACAGTCAAAAGTGTGTCCCCCTTCAGCAGCAGCAAGAGTCTTTCTCATTCACAGTTAGAAGCAAGTTAGAGCAGCAAAATCTGCCTTTGCATTTCAAATTCACCAAAAGGTATTCAGATCATACTGATGAAGAAACAGAAGGATCTGAGAAGAGTAAGGCTACATCCTGTGCCTTATATGCCCTTTTATAAGGTTATCCATAATGGAGAAGAAAGAAAGAAAAAAAAAAACAGATGTTTTAAGATTTCTTATCCTTGTTAATGTACATTTTCACTGATACTAAAATGGAAAATATCTTTGTCAGAATATATCTGTGGTATAGCTGTACCCTATCCATATCACAGGCCAGTCCCTTAATACAGAAAATTTTGTTCTAAATATGGGCATTATTCAATTAGCCACAAATTATCAGTGTGCCATTACTTCCAGTGCTGTAAACCTCACATCCCAGAGACAGAAAATTTAGTCCTGTTCAGGTTTAAAGGTGCTTTCTGGGACTTGTTTGCTGACTGGTTCCTGAGACTGTGATACATGACTTTTACTCATGAAGACCAAGATCCCACTCATGGAACTTACCTTCTATTTAATTTTAAATGTCTGTCTTTTAGACCATTTACCAAAGAAAAATATTTGAAACTTATGTTTCTGATATTAGTCTTTGGCTCGGGTTTTTCGGCTGTTGTTACTGACTTCCAGGTCGGACTGCTGAAATCTGGTTTGAGGGAAGGAAAGAAAAGAGGAGACCAAACACAGCAAAAAGCCTGGCAGGCATAAATTTTGCTTTCCAGAATGTCTGTACTTGCAATCAGCAGCCTAAAAAGTTCTGCTATGATCATCAAGAGATGATGTCTATCAATCAGTCTTTAAACACTGCCCATTAGGTTTTCTTGTTGAGGATGTAACTGAATCTACAATTCCCTGAAGGCTGTTTTCAGTCCATTTTTACAGCCAAAGGAGGAATAAGGGAAGTTCTTTTGCTTTCCAATACATTAAGTGGTGTGGATCAAAGAGATTAGTATCATGGCCTAAAAAGTTATTTTCTAGAGCTATAATAGAATCTATACTGCTACTTTTTTTCCCCCACATAGAACAGTTTAAGACATAAATCAAGTCACATAGTATTGATTGTAGAATATATTTGCAGATGTCACCCCTTAGTATAAAGATTCAATTCCTAAGTGTTTTATTTTCTGGGACTGCAGGATTTTATACATTCTATCGGGTGCATGCAAAATGCATTATATTATTCTCTGAGTTTAGATTTTTTCCAGACAACAGGCGTTACTTTTATGATGCCCTGAATGGAATGACAGAGTAAACTGCCCTGATTTATACTCCATTACAACCAGTGATACTGCTGTCACAACTGCTGCTCTTTTTCATTACACAACGTCATACACTCCCTTGCCTAACAACGAAATAAGTTGCAGCATTCCCAAATACCAACAACACAAGTTGATTCCCATCGTGTGTCTTGTTCATTCACCCTGGGAACTTTTCCATTTTAGACCTCAGTCTGTAGCTCCTCTTATGGATGGTTTCCATTCCTTTGCCTTATCTGGGATATAGAAGGTATCTCATTCTTCATTTTAGATGTACTGTTTGGAGACAAGCACCAAAACAATAAATCATGGGGCTAGGTTATTTTTAGGCCACATTTCCGAATCAACATTGAGACTTTTTCTGAAGAACCTGCACAAGGAACTTATTGTGTGCATACACAAATAAATGACACAATTCAATGGTTTAATACTATCTGCCAAGTTAAACTACTGCAGAGCAGCTGTGTACATTTAAAATGATCCCTGGCACTTCTGAAGAGTTCATAAATCAGCAGCAACATACTTTCTTCCAATTAGGAGAGTTAAAGAAAAAAAATCAGAAATTAATGTGTCTAGGACATAAATGACATCTCTATACACTTGTGAATGTGAATCTGAGAAAAAAAAAGAAGAAAACAGTGTTCTTTACATTACTAGGATTATAATAATTTTTAAATGCCCATTTTTGTAAGTGTGTCAGTTGTTGTCAGAAGCATTGTTTTAAGGAGGCTTGCTTGAAGTCAACCAGTGATATTAACCCAAATCTATTGAAGAAGTGAATGACAGCCAAGCCACAGAAGTACCTCACCAGTGTCCCAAACTGTGGCTCCTTCCAATAAGAGTAACATGAGATATACAGCCTCTGTGGGCAGTCACAAATCATCTTTTAGAATTCACTCTGAAAGCAATTATTAAAATACTGCTTATCACTCTAAAGAATCACATGGTCTAGTTCCACCATCTAAACTTTCCTGACAATCTGCTGGTATCATTTGAATGTTCTAAGGAGGACAATGAAGATGGTGAAGGGACTTGAGGGGAAGCTGTGTGAGGAGCATCTGAGGTCACTTGCTCAACCTGTAGAAGAGGAGGCAGAGGGGAGACCTCACTGCAATTACAACTTCCTCATGAGGGGAAGAGGAGGGGCAGGCACTGATGTCATCTCTGCGGTGACAGTGACAGGACCCAAGGGAATGGCCTAAAGCTGAGTCAGGAGAGGTTTAGATTGGATATTAGGAAAAAGTTCTTCACCCAGAGTTCATCTGAGCACTGGAACAGGCTCCCCAGGGAAGTGGTCACAGCACCAAGCCTGACAGAGTTCAAGGAGTGTTTGGACAAGGCTCTCAGGCACATGGCGTGTCTGTTGGGGCTGCTGTGTGCAGGGCTGGGAAATGGACTCAGTGATCCCTTCCAGCTCAGGATACTCTGTGACTCTGTGGTCAACAGCACCCACCACACAGTGGCTCAGGGACTGTGTGCCATTGGCCCTTGCGCTCTGCTACAGTGAGCACTGTAGAAATACAAAGGCAATAACAAGCATCCCTGAGCTTTTACCACCTATGGTAATCTCTTCTATTTGCAAATCTTGCAACTTCTTGCCTTCTCACCCTGCTCCTGCATCTCTTCACAGCAGAGTTTTCTGGTCTCTTGCTATAGCTGGATCTTCTGCCTAACCATATCTGATATAGTTTGTTTGTCCCTGTGACTACATACACTAAAAATGTATGTTTACTTCTAGTTTACACCTCACGAAAGGAGGCAGAAAGAATAAGTGCATTAATAAAAATATTTTAAAAAAATTTTTTAAAACCCTCTCCAAAACAACAGTGTTGTGCAGAAACCAACACCCATCTGACAAAATCATCTCCCTTTCCTCTTCAGCAGATTTTTCAGTTATATTCCAGAAAACTCCATTCAAAACAACATTGCTTCCTCCCTTTCTTCACTGAATTGTGTCTGCAACAAGCCTCCCACTGCTATGGTGCTGCAGGACACCCAGTTCTTACACACATGCAATTTGAGAAACATGCAGGTTGGAAGGGATTTCAGGCATTCACCTAGAACGTCCTCCTGCGCAAAGAAGGCTGTCAGAGCAGGAAGTCAACACTTTGTCCAATCAAGTTTTCAATATCTCCAAAGATAGAGATTGAACAGTCTGCTCCAGGGTCAGACAACTCCCTATACGGAGCTGGGATTTACTGTTTTCCAGTTTGTGTCTGTTGCCCATCAGTTTTGTGCTCTGCACACCTAAGAAGATGACTCTATCTTCTTTATATCTTACTGTTAGGAAGTGATTCCCAGCAGTGGGCATCACAGAAATGAATTTCGTTACTACAGTTCATTTACTCAAAATCTAGTATTTCCATTTAAATACATCCTAAGATCTGTAATTGGTTCTCTCCACGCTCCAGAGAAAGGATATCTCCTTTCACTCTGTGCTCTGGCAGAATGGAGAACTGATACATGCCTAATTGCCAGCGTGTCTGGAGCAGGCTTGAATCTGCTTCCTGTTAACTAAACCATGATTGTGCATTTGAAACAGAATCAATGTTAAAGTGTGTCCTATTGTTTTAAGCTTGTAGTAATGCAGGCCATTTTTGTGGTAAACCAAGTGTGGGATGGATAAGATTTGAGGGACTGGGAGACAAGTCTGGGTCAATGCTGCTGCATATTGCTGTAATGAGTCATAACATCATTTAGCTGTAACTCTTCAACTGGTGCATAAAAATTTCAGCATAGTATGATGCTAATTTAATAAGAAATAAAAGGCTGGCTTTAATATAGATTTGTAAAAGGTTTTGCAAAAATGCTGTATCACTTGATTCTTTCATGGCATTATTTCCTGTGCCAGCTGTCTCTGGTGACAATGATATGTTTGACAATTCAGACGAGGAAACTTTAGGCCTGGAAAACTCTAGGAACTGAACAATGAGACGTTTCCAGCTAACAGCGTAACCTTCTGGAAAGCTGACAACCATTCAGGACTGCTATAATACACTTTGCAGGTTCTTCACAGCTCACATTCACTTGACAACAAAGAATTGCCATTCTTCAGGTGAAAGTTGATTTATGTACATAAGGTGTGGACGTTATGCAGGTGTATTTCAGGGGGTGAGTCAGGTGAATCACACCCACCAGCTGGAAACATACCAACACATCAAGAGGTTGGGGTGTGCTCCTCAGGGCTTCTGAGGAGAGGATGCTGCACAAGAAAATAAATGGTTTTCATGGCTAAGGCTCTCCCCCATTGCTGCACTCTTTTCCAGCCTCTGCAGGAGCAGAGGATTTGCCTCTTCCACGATTATGGGGAGAGATCAGCCATTGTGTACTCTAAAAGTGATATGAAAATGATTGCTATCACCTTTGTATGGTTTCCCCTCCACCTTAGAGTTAGTCAGCAGAAGCTTCCAGAGGGAGCATCCTGTGACCAGCAAACCAAACTGGATAATGATGAGAAAGCTAAGGTAGTTTGTAAATATCCAGCAACAGAGAAGCAGACAGACTAAGTGTATCACTAGTACGAAAGCAGTGGACAGGCCTCAGCCAAGAAATGGGCTTAGACACCTCAGTCCCCACTGCTAGATCCCTTTCCCAGCTGCAGCTTGCCCAGAAAGCAGATATAATACATTAGTATCCTGGTACCCCTACAACTTATCAGACCAGATCTGGACAGCATTGAACTGCTTTGCCTTGCCACAGACAAGCAGATTTTTTACTCAGCTGAACCTAGGCCCTGCTGAATTCTAGCCAAAATGTCACTGAAATGGGAGGGCAGGTCAGGAAATAGCTTGGAAAGCACAGTTCAGGTGATACATTGCTGTTTAGGTACAAAACTGTGATTCTGCAGTCATTACTCAGCTGAGCCCTGTAGCATCAAGCTTAGTTTGCTTTCTGCTTTTTTTACTTTTTACAATTCCCTGGCACCTACATCTGCCAGGATTGCAGAAGGACTCAGCTCACCTGTTAACCACACAGGGAAACTACCATCCAGAGAAATGAGTGCCCGGACAAGATGCTGCAGGAGGCCCACAAAAACACAACCCATCCTATCGCCAGTCTTCGATTTCTCACATGCAACAGTGAAAATTGCCAAGGTGGTGCTTTTCAGTGCCTCCACAATTACCCACCAGGAGAGTCCTCTCTGGTGTCTAGGGTAGAACAGAGACTTTTTACCCTTCTTTTTGGAGATGTCCCTTGAAATACCTGTGGATGCCAAGCAGGACTTTTCCTATAGCACTGCAGAAGGGATCAGATTCATGATACCTGGTGCTCTGTATCTGGGTAGTTGTGTGTCATTTTGATTGCAGGGGCTCCTCTCCTAGTGCTACACAGCTCTCTCTGTGCACAGACTGGGAAGATGGAGAGCATGGAATTTGTTCCAGGACCCCACCAGCCAGGTCCTCTTCCAGCCCCAACATTTAGGAATCAAATTCCTACTTCTGCACAACAACCAAAAAAACCCAAAAAAACCCAACAGTTTATTGTGATAAAATGTTTCATACTTTCCATTAACAAAATGAGTAGGAAATAGAATTTCCATTCTGGAAAGTTAAAGAATTGTTATTAGTAAATGCAAGTAATGCTCCAGAGTTTAAATTTCTGAGGAAGTCTGTGTTTATCTTGGGGAAGATAGTAAAGCTGATCTGTTTTCTAGATTTTCATGCCCCTGATGAAGTAATATTTTGCAAATGTTGTTTACAGTTTCTGTCTTACAAAGCCATATTATGTATATATATAAGTATACATATATATATATACTTAACGAGATATTCTAGAGGGAATCCAAATAGCATGTGAAAAGCTAGAAATGCTTTTGCAGAATATACATCTTACTTTGCCTGTAAGTATCTGACAGAGATAAGAGATTTATATGATTATTTTTATGGTTATTTTTTACTTTACTTTCACAGCCAGCAGGTTTAAAAGACAAAATTTCAGTTACAGCACCAAATATGCAGACTTACACATAAAGAGCAGTATGATAAACACAAAGTGCTTTCAAATGATCATAATTTTGCCCACTTTAAAAAAAGGACGGGCTTCATAGCTGTAGAGCAGCACACAGCTAGATGGAAAGAAAATTCCACCAAGTATTTTATCAGCTGGCTGCCATTCTCTGTATGTGAGCCAATAAAAATTGAGAACTTTATTGAGAAGCAATAATTTCCTCTATATCAACTCTTGCAAGCACTATTACATCAAACCCCAAATGTGCTCACAGAAACAAAACACCCTTTTAAATGTTTTCCCAAGATATGATGCAGCCATTCCATCTATCATTTGGACCCCACTATTTTAACCAAACATGCTCATTCTGAATAGGCAGAGGTCTGAGCTGCAGATAGCACAGCCATGCAAAAGGACTACAGGCTTAGTAAGACTTTACATTATTTGTTTGCTTGTTTTTAATTTTGGGGTTCAAAATAGTGAGCTATCTTGGATGTGATATAACACAGCTCTAAAACGTAGTGGCGGGAAGACCACAATTTTATTGAACAGCTCTTGTTACACAGGGAAGGGATGTGAAAAGCTTTTCAACACAGGAAGCCATAGTCACTCCCTTGACCAGAGGCAACACTTCAAACCAAATTAAATACAAGTCAGCTGACTAGAAGAGCACCTGAATATTCCCAGAACCACTAAGCTATTGGTCTCCGGAACGTGACCACGTGAACCAAAATGCAAGTCAAATAATTTCTGATGACCTTGGAAGGCGTTACAGCTAGCCCACAGCCTGTACTCCAAAGCTTTGCTGATGTGCTGAATTTCAATAATCTCCCATTTTGCAGTTGGCTGAGATAGATAAGAGGCTGTCTCTTTGACTTTGGTCTCAGCTGGCTACAATAAATAAATCCATTCTCTGTTTATATTTTTTTTGCCCATACAAACTGCACTAACTCTGCAGTCACTCAAAGCCCAGAGGAACCTGCTACAATATGTCAAAGTGATCATTCTCTTGCCATCAGTGTCAGCTTACGTTGCTACCTTTGGTCAGTGGCTTAGTTAGAACTGGAGGCAAGCCAACAGATAAAAATTAGGAATAACACCTTAACAATGCCTAAATGCATTTCAGTCTCAGATAAAAGCTGGGATAATAGTAGCATGCAAAGGAAACTCCTTCCCCTGAAGTGACTGGCAGTACATAGGCTCTAGTAGCTCTCAGGGGCCCTGAAATAAATGCATAGCCCAACACAGAGACAGTGTTTGGACTTGAAAGTAAAGAGCTGGAAGCCAGGTGGAAGAAGTGCTGTGCTTTCTGGATCTCATATTTCTAGCTTCGAAATCCTAGTTTAGGAGTTAGGTGGAAGACAAAACCTGTGCTGACTGAAGCTGACCGAACCCATGGAAACCACGAGATGACCCAAGACAGTGTCACCCAAATGTTGAATTATGTCATCTGAAAATCCTCATTCAGCTCTTGTTCTAACTGCTGACCACCAAAGTGCCCATCAGAAAACAGCCCCAAACCCTGACTTGGTTCTGGAACTAAGTGCCAGTGCTCAACAGCCAAGGTGATGGGAAGCCACACTATATCCTAAAATGAATGCACTAAGGAAACACTGCTCCTAGGCTCAAGCATTTGTGCTTGTTTTGAGTAGCCAAACAGTTAACCCTCAGGGAGCATTCTTTTTTGAAAGGCCATAGAAGCAAGCACACAATCTTTTTATTATATTTGTGCCCAAATATCTATCTCTGTCTGATAAAAAATACCTCAGACCGAGGAAAATGTGTAGCAGGAAGATATGCAGCAGGAAAATATGTCCTTTGCCTTTCGATCGAAAGCTTTTAATGCAGCTGAATCAGGCACCAGTAAGTGAACACTGATCATACCAGGAGAAAGAAAACAGCTGTTGACACCAATAGGAACAGCCCTGCTGTCTCATCTCATTTAATGATCCACTGCTTTTGCACTTGATATTTACCTCCTTGAAGCTGAGTCCCATCCATCAGTGATACATCTTCCTTTCTTCCTCTTGCAGACTCAATATACATGATAAGGTTCATTAGTCAAAGCAAAGTTTTCTCCAATTTGTCTGCAGCTGACATTGCTGTATAACATAGAATAAAATTAACCATAAAGTGGTACCAAAATTAAGATCCCCAGCAGTATATAAGCAGAGTACTTAGTTTTCTCAAGGGCACCTAGCCTGACATGGGGACAGAGGGATGGATCACTGATCTGTCTTTACAGCAAAGGTCCCCAGTAAGGTGATTTTAAGAGGTACTGGCTCTGTTTTAGCTTGACTTTAAGCTTCTATTTCTTTATGAAATAGCTCCCTAGGACCACTGGCAGCCACAGTGTTTTCTCTGCACTGATCATTGTAGGTAACTGCAGTGCTACTGGTAGGACAGGGCAAACAGTGGGAACAAGATGAGCTGCCATCCCCTTCTGCCTGAGAGGATGAGAGAGGGGAAGAGGAGGAGATGCCTCGAACACTGAGCTTGGGTGTTCATTTTTCTTCCCTTCACTAAATCAAGCCAGATTTAGACACATGGTGCTCTGGGGAAAAAAAAAAAAAAAGAAAAAGAAAAAGAAAAAGAAAGGAGTTTCTGTAGAAAAATTTTGAAATTAAATATTCTGGCTTTTCAAAAGTTTTCTTCATGTTCTTGACTGAAAACTTTCCTAGGAATTTAACCTAAAGCCTCAGATAGTTTCAGTCAATCCAAACCTGCATATCAGGGAATAGACATACCTAACACATGCCAGTACAAGGCTGCTGACCATTTGTCCCAGCAGAATACTGGAGCTCTCATATGTCACTGAGAGCCTAGAGTATAACAAATTTCTTTTTGTTTTAAGCAATTTCCTTTAGTGCTCAGTGAATTACCCTGTCACACATTCAACAACTTCTTTTCATATTGCTACAAGCAATTCTGCTGGATAAAATTAATGTAGTTAAGTGTATTCTCAGTTTTTATTAAGCCCTCTTGGCTGAGAAAAGATCAATATTTAATAGGAAGATGGGGGAGGGAATGTAAGCAGAAAGGTTTCACTTTTCTCTCTTGTATCTAAAAAAATAATTATTTACTTACATGAATGACAGATCAGTTCAGCTGACTGGCCAGGTTCGGCTGAATACCAGTTGCAATCACAAAAATTTCAGGCTTCTTATGCTTTGAAGTTAACAGAACTGGCACAGGCAGTACTATAAAAAGAAGCAAACAAGAAAGAAATGGAAAGGCAGCAAATACCATTTAATGATGTGACTTTGGAGACGCCTATGTGAGCAAAGTAATTAAAACCCAAGCAGTAGGGAGAACAGGAAGAAAACTGAGAAGCAGTAATTAATTAAAAATATTATGATGCTTCTTGCTGCAAATTCTGTAATTTTCACAACACAGCAGAAGCTAGAAGTAATGCCTTGCACCTTCAGGATGCTGGTCTCTGCAGGATATAGACACCTACCCAATAAAGTATGTATAATAGATGAATAAAAGAAACAATTGTTTCGACTTCAGCATGATGGTGTGGTGGTGAACTTTGATGGCATCCTAGTAAAACACATAACATTTATTGCTGTGATAAACTACCCTTGAGGGAGTGATTTCCCTGCCCTCCCAGCTGGAGCTGTCGTACTGCAATGACAGAGTGGGTAAGGAAGGGACGGAACAATAGAGAAGTCAAGGAGCTGGAGCCTGACCTTAACAGAGTGGGTGGTATTTGCTGCAGTCCAGAAAAGCAAATAACTCACTCAAAGGTGATAGATTTTACTGGGGAGTGGAAATAACAAAGCTGAGAAATAAACTGGAGCAAACATGGTACGAAAGCATATTAAAGTAATTGAAGGTGGGGATTTACTTGTCAATAGATTCAGCTATAAAGGAGAGAGAGGAAACAGCAAAAGAGGGGTGAGAGAAGAAAGGAAAGAGGGCCAGAAAAAGAAAAAAGAGAGAAGAATAAAAAAAGGGGGGAAAAGGGGGAAAGAAAAAAAGGAGAAAAAAACCCCAAAAACCAAGGCTCACAACTGCAAGGTGTTCTTGATTAACTGCATCACTCAGTGACATGTCCAAAACACACTGACCCACTTCATGGAACACCTCGCCTGACAGCAAGAGTGTAGTTGAGTAGTTGGTACTGGAAAATTTGTTTCTTTTTTCCCTTTTTGAGACTAGGGACTGCAGGGAGCTGCAGCCTACAGGCAGGAGCTACATCCTTCTTGTTCTCTATCTCAGACAAGAATATGCAGGAGAAAAACCCAGGTTTTGATAGCAGAGGGGATTTATTTTTAAACTTTTTTTTTTTTGCACGAGTGTGTGTAGAGCAACTACCTGTCTGTTTTACTCATTCTTTCCCATTGCCCTCTCTTCCTGAGAATGAGAAAGGCCAGAGTTCTACTCACAAAAATTAAGAGTTGCTGTGGTACTAGCAACTTTAATCCAGTTGCATTTGCTGTGTGCAGACATAACTTGATATGGGTTGCAAAATGTATGTTGGGAACTTGAAAAGGTGTCAGTTTTACAAAGCTGAAATAAATCAGTGACCTGACTGACTAAAGAGTGGTATTGTTCAAGGATATTCTATTTATAGCTTTGCAAAACATCACAGATTGATAGGAAAAAGTAATCTGACTGAAAGGAGACATGGAAGCTCCAATAAGTTATAGATATATGAAGAGAATGAAAAGAAATCAAATAATGCGTCAATGTAGTGAAGTTACAAATTTATGTCTCTCATAACTGATTTTAAAAGGAAGGTAGAAAAAATGTATAAAATATCCATCATCTATTCTGCAGGGCTTTTTTCTAAAATGTGTGTAATAAAAGATTCTTTCACTCAGTTTGAGGTACTTTTATGGCTCCTGTCCATATTGCATTAAAGTGCTTCGAAACAGAAAGGTATTTAATTTTACAATGTACTTTTGAGAAGCAGATGTCTCTTTTGCCTCCATGTTACAGAGGGGAAAATGCTACAGAAATATTCTGAGTCAACATTAGATGGGATAGGTACAGTGATTAAGCACGATGAATCTGGAAATTTCTGGGCAAGAATGTGATTTCCCTTTCTCCAAGAATAAAAGCAACTGCCTGTTTGAATCCTTAGGATAAAGAGAACAGCATTATTATTATTATTGTTGTTGTTGTTATTATTATTACTACTACCTGACTCAAGAGAATTAGAAGTAGTGTTACACACTGTGACTGGCAAATTGCCATCATCTGCAAACCTTTCTTTACTTGGGATGGTGAAAACCAGGGGCTGCACTGATGGTCACTGAAGGGGTAATCAGATTAGATGTTTCTAAGCATATTGAAGAGTTTTAACTTCTTTTTGTTCTAGACAGAAGGGTAGGACAGGAGAATTACTCCATAAGTCACATAATCAATTATAAGGATAGGGCCAGCTCTGCTGTATAACAATGCTATGATTATTGTTGTTCTTTTTGTTAAAGCAGTGACTCTCAAAAAACTTAGTGGTAACCAGCAACATTCTCATCCCACATCCTGCTCCATGGTCTCCTGTTCCTCCCCAGGCTCTGAGGCATGGAGGGAGAACTCAGCCACCAGGATGCTCTAGAACAGGCTGCAGCACCCCCTCAACCAGACTGCCACTGTTTGCATTCCCAGGGGTGGTCTCCCGTTCCTCACCAGCAGACCTGGCCCAAACAATATGTCTTTAAAGGAGGGAGGGTTAATATTAGTTGGGACTGGGGGGACAGAGCATTTGGGGAAGCCCAGTGGGAGCCAAGGCACTCACACCTGAGAGGTGCTGCTCCCTTGGATGCCCAGAGGTTTATGGCAAAACTGCTTCTCACACCCTTGTCTCCATCCTCCTTTTCCCTTACCTGCCAGCTTTGAGAATCCCACTTCTCAGAATATTATCCTACCTTTTTTATTGCAATTACCCTGCAGGTCAGCAGCAGGCTCCTTGTGCTCCACTCAAAACCAAAAAGCATGGTATAAACGACCTCTTCTGGAGAAGGAAAAAGAGGAGAGACAATTGCAGCAGCACAAAGACATAGATGGAATGTTCAGTTCTGTGCACATCCAAGAGGAGCACTATTCCCATCTACAGAGGGACAGCATTGGTTTTGCATCTCTAGATTACATTAATGCATCCTGCACTGCAGAAGCTGTGCTAGCAAGTTGTCATTCACTTGTACAGACACCCTCCAGGCACAGGGCTCCTGCAAGATTTCTTCCCCTTTGATCCCAACCCCTAATGGTGTGCTGCAGTACACAGCATAGCTCTGTAAACACTCAAATCAACAATTTTTCTGTCCAATTCATACAATTTTATTCTTTTTTCACACTCTATTTTAACTCTATATATATACATACATATATACATACAAATATATATTTATATACCCCAGAATAGTTCTTATTAATGAATCCATTATGTCTTACAACTCCTGCAGAGCTGATAATTTGCTAAAAAAATTATAATGGAAGGATGCCATGGAATGCTTTAAAACCAATTTACAATTTTTTTGTCTTTGTACACAGCTACACAAAGACTTTGAGTGTGCCAGTTGTTTGAACCAAGTTCTTTTCATCTTTTCATCTGTACCAGAACCAAATCTGCACCCAGTTTGAGCCATGTCATGGAGCTGTGACTACTTAGGTAAGTCATATAATACCATCTTCTCCAGCAAAAAACCACTTCCCTTTGGAAGAGAGACATAAATCTCCCCAGAGAGTGAATTTCAAACCTCTGGGCTGCTGCATTGTCTGAATGCTTGCTGAAAGCAGACATAAAATAAAGAGCCTGCATTTAGGAATGGCACGGATGGTTGAGGCATTTCCCTCTCTCCTGCTCAGCTGGTTCCAGGTATCATTCAGCCTTGGGCATGCTGACCATCTCAGGAAACTTGTCCTCTCTGATCTGGACTGGCAAAGTTGTTCTGCTCTCTGTCCCTCAGCAGGACCCCCTGGAGCAGAGGGTGCTGCAGGTGGGGTTTCAGTAAGACACAGCTCCTCTTTCTCAGCCAGCAAACAACCTGTCTTGCAGGGGAAGGCTCAGCATGGTGGGGTAGTTTTCCCTTCCTGGTGAAAGCACCGGCAAGGGAGATGTGAGAGCTCTACACGTTGCTCTGTCAGAACCACTACACTGCAGCCAGTTCCCTTTTCATACTATTTGTGTGCACATGTTCAATAGGTCCTTGCAAGTGCCACAACAAGACTGTGATAGAAAGAGCGTATAAACCAAAATACTCAAAATAAGTAATTCTTCATAATTCAATATGACATCCTTCCTTTAATTTAAACCTAATCAGGGAATAAGAAACTAAAAACAGCTGTAAGCATTCACATTACATCTCTCTGGGGAAATGTACATAAAGTTAGGATTTGTTTTCACCCAATGGAAATTTTGCGATTTCACACAGCCACTCTTTTTGTTTAAGCTGCTTCTTTATTACATTTTCCATAACAGAATTTACAGTCTCCACAAAATAAAAAGCAATTCCACTGCATTTTCCTTGCCTTACCTTCTCCCACTAAAAACATGAAAAGATTAAACACATAAGTGTTTCTAGTAATCTGGCTATCTCAGCCATAAATTCAGCAGGCAGGAAAGATTTCTTTTTTTGTAAGATGTGCCTGGTAAGATGTGCCTGGAAACTGTGCGTGGCCCAACATGATACACACATTTCTTTTTCTTTTTTATTTTACCATTCATACGGTAAATAAGCTTTTAGGAAACTACATCCAAAGGCATTTGAAAGCTCTCTTCTCCCACATATATCAATCCTGACCTGCAGTGCAGAATTAAAATGCATGGTGAGCTCAGAAGCGAACACTTCCAAAGCTTAAAATGTTCCACCGAGCATTCCAGTATGGAGATGCCATTGGAGAGAAGGAGGGAATGCACAGCACAAAAGGACACAGCCCCCAGACCGTGGCCATTCAACAATACCTCAGCTGTTGAAGGGAGCAGGGAGGGAGCCAGCAGCAGTGTGAGACAAGCAGAAGCCTGTATCCTCTGCATCCAGTGGGAAGCGAATAATCCGATTACAGCCCTCACTCCCTCGGAAAGTTGGTCTCTAATGGAAGTTTTTAGAAAAGTGCTCTGCTGCTGAAGCTCACTGGGATAAAGTGCACAGGATTTAGGAACAGCGATGCCTCATGAATCCGAAGTTAATGCTAGCAACAGCCTCTTAATCCATACTTAATAATCTGGCAGAGTGAAAGGCTGACATAAGGCAAAGTTTAATGATCAAGGCAGGCAATTAGAGCTATTGGTAACAATTAGTTTTTCTGCAAATCTGCTTTCCATCGTGGGAAGTACAACTATTAAATTTCCAGACATTTTTAACTACGTTTTTAATAATGTGGCATTATAATCTATAAATACTGCACAAGACCATTATCTGAAGTTAAACACAGGAGTAGTTGCAAGATCTTGCAGAAAAAGGCAATAGATGCAGTTGTGACATTTGGCTGCGATCACAGACATAAGTGTTTTCTTCTTCATGTACAGGAAAAACTTAAAGAAAAAAAAATTCCCTCACAACAAAAGACTGTGAACATGACCTTGTAGTGGAAGAAAATCACAATGCTACAAACTGGCATCACCTGAGAGCCAATTGCCAAGAGTGGTACTGTCCACGTTTATCACAGGACAGACAAGTTTTGCCAGCTTAAACCCCCAAGGCAAGTACCTGCTTAAGTTGAAACAAGCACGTAAACAGGGCCCATCTGTTGTACTGTGAGATGTGGGATCCCAACAGCATTACTTTCAACGTCTTTGGTGCAAGGCAGGGGGAACTGTGCAGCCACTGAGTTTCAGGAGAGCATCAGACATGGCTGGCTACTCCTCTCCATGCCTCCAGAGGCACTGGCTGTTCAGGGCTGCAGCCAGATTATACCAAGGCTTTGCTCCTCCAACACACTGAGGGGAGAGAGTGAGGGATGAAGATGTCCCTCGCACTTGGCAGGGCTAACAGCACCCCACTGTTCTTGCATGTGATGAAATCCTCCTGGAATTCACTGGAGCAGCACCATGTACCTCTTACTGTACACCTGTAACGGTAATGTTGGAACTAAAGTGTTGACATGCTTTTCATTAGGACAAAAACCTGCTTGTTGGAGTACAAGAAAGTTGTGGGAGGAAGTGGGAATTAGGAAGTAGAAGAAAAACAAGAGAAAGAAGCCAGTTAAGAAAGGCTGGGCTTTGCCCTGTTTTTAAAAATTCCCCAGCCAGTATTTTAGGTTTTAAAGACGTGAATCATAAAACTGGTGAATTTTTCTTCTGTGTTTTTGGAATCTTTGTATGTCTTCCCAAACCCCCCCTCCAGCAATTACATATTGAATTCCATAGGAAAATAAAAAGGAAAGAGAAATGGAGAAATATTAAAAGAGGCATTCTGAAGCATATTTTCCTAGACCATTAATATATGCCTGAGAGATACAGAAGAGCAAATTTGGGCATGAGGCAAGAATTCATGGCCTACTAAAATACATATTATCATGTCTTAAAGATGTAGTCTGGAAAAGTTAGACTTCCAGTTAGCAAAAACAAAAGCATTTAAAAAATTCAGAGAGCAAAAGTGCATTTCATATACGGTACTGCATAAGCTTAAAAATACTTCTGACCTATATAATCAAATTAAATTATTGTTAAATTAATTTGTAACCTATCTAGGTTCCAGAATTGTTTTTAAGAAAAATATGTACACATATACATATATATATATTATATCCTAAGACAAATATAATACTGTGTACAATACACAAGCATTTCTAAGATTTTTTCAATCACTACTGATAAATCAAGATAGCTTTTCTCAAAAATCCAAATATTCATGCACCCCATGTAGTTCAAATCAGGACAAGCCAAGTCAAATACTGTTCATGAACAAGAACAGGTACATGCAATTCTTAAAACAAGTTTTATCTGTTATTCTGACATTACCTCTTATGTGGGTGATTGTTTTCTCTGCTTGTGTTTTCTCTTTTTGCCTTCTTTTTTTTAAGCCTGGAAACTGCCACAGAAAAGTCTGGCAGCTATAACCTCCAGCTAACTACTAGCAAATGCTAACATGCTGTAAAGTGGAACATTTATACAAGATCCATCTGGTGCATACAAGTAGGAATCCAAGATTTAAAGCCATTACATTGTGCATGTGCATTTACACCTTCACCAAAGTTGGCAAAAAGAGTAGATTTTACCCCATGACTCCAGTAGTAAAAGGAGCGGTGTGAAACATGTGCTGACCCACACTCCTCCATCCAATTGTAGTTATTATATACTGCTCTTTGGCATGTTACATCCCAGGCTTCATGCCAGGAGTAAATTAGTTCAGTCCTGAACTTGCCTATCAGAAATTAAATAGTACAAGAGTGAAACATGCCTATAAAGGACTAGAGTAGCTGAGCATTTTCTTTTGATCAGTCTTACAGATTTCAAAAGGCAGTCCACTGGGTCTGTTAAACCCAGCAATACTCCCATCAAAAGGACGTCTCAGTTGACTCTTTTTGCCATAACTGAACAGTAAGGAGGGAAAAACAGCTCTGAGCTTTTTGCTATTCTTCATGAAGCTTAGACTTCCTCAACCACATACCTAACTTTTTAAGTCGTTTTCCACTCGGTACATTCCCATCCCCTCAGGCAGAGCAGACCTGGGCTTGTCAGCAATATTTTGCTTTATATTTATGCAGGAGGTATATAAACGAAACACTCAGAAATTAAAACAAAGCATGCAGGAATCGGTGACAGACTGATCATCATGCTAAAAAAAGAGGTTGAAGGAACAGGGTGCATTTACACTGCCAGAGAAACTCAGGTTCCCGTTGGAAGCAAACCCCGATGCTTAAGGCATTCACTCATGCCCTCTGCCGTCTGTCCCGGCGAATTCCAGCGCAGACTGACCGCCTCTCCGGCAGGAAAGCCCCGTTCACAGAGCTGTCTGGGATGAGTGAGAGTGCTCGTTCCGGGCGCGTTTGCCCACCTGCCAGCCCAGCCCAGCCGCAGCTCCATCCTCCCACCCTGCCGGGGTGTTTGCCCTGCCGCCAACCCGCTCCGCCCGGGCACGGGGCTCTCCTCAGCCCGCTCAGCTAAACACCAGGTGGCAGCAAACAACAAGTTTCAACAGTGTGGCTCCGTTTGGTATGGTTTGTTTTTTTGGGGTTTTTTTTTTTTTTGGTTTTTTTTTTTGTAAATTGGTGGAAAGGTCCCACAGAAACGTGTGAGAGTGTAAAAAACAGACCAAAAAAAAAAAACCAAAAAAAACAACCAAACCCCAAACAGACAAACAAAACCCCCCAACCAAACAAACAAGCAAACCCAAACCAAATCAAAACCCAAAAAAACCCACAAAACCCCAACAAACCTCAGAATGAATCTGGGGTGAGTTCACCAAGAGTAATGCCTCCATCTAAACAGCGATGGGAAGAGATGGAGGGGCAGACAGGTACTGCTGACCTTACCTGCCTGTGCAGTTGTTCCTTATGGGACCTGAGAGCAGTAACTACCTCAGCATCTCACAGCAAAAACCTATTCCTCCCAATTAAGTGCTACACACAGACCGGGTTTCTGAGTGGGGCTCTCCTTGCCATCACCATTTGATTACACCACTCAATCAGATCATAACATGCCAATGAGAGCAAGGCCAGTACTCTTTTTTCAACATTTTCATGATCAATTATAATTTTAGAAGCACTGTGATTGTACCTGGTACGAAGGCATTGCACTGTGGTGTTTCACAGAACCATGAAACTCTTGAAATAGACTTTTGGAAGCCACAGACTGCATTCGTCAGCTCAAAGAAGGGCTAACTTAAGCTAGGCCAGGTAGTTCAATATATTTTGCAATCAAATTTTAAAAACCTCTCAGATGAAAATCCCATTGCACCTCTGCTTTTTAAAATGGATAAAATGAATCAAGTTATTCTGGTTGGACTTTTGTGTGCATGTGAACAAGAAAAGCATGCTTGAAGACCACCATGTAAGTGGATGAAAAGCCACAGTATTGCCGTAGGTGATTTTCCAAACTAAGGGAAAGGAAAGCCTGATTATACAAGGTTAATACAGTTATTTTAATTATCATCTTTTACATGCTGCAGGTGTTCAATCTGATGCCAATTATTTAATTCCATTTCCTTTGTGGGATGCAAAGGAGAGCGATCAGAATTTAAATATTCACATCTTCCACAGGACAGAGGCTGCTCATAAACTCATAAGAAGAGACTTAGCCAACAAGCTTCCCCACGTTCTGATGGTAAAAGAAGTTAAAGCCTCCGTTAGAGACTGTCCAGCAGATGAAGTGTGGATATCCCAGCCAAGGGTCACTCTCCCTTGGGATGAGGACACAGCCTGTGGGTACCAGCACTCACAGGTTAAGCATCCCCATTGCCTCAGGGCAGAGCAACAAAGAGGGCTGGGCAGTGGGAGGCAGAATAAAATACACCATATTGTCTCTAAAAATATGGATTTTTGTACTATACATACGTGCTATAGTGCCATTGTGCTATCAAACTAACCCTGTGGACAGGTTCACAATTATCCCAATGTAATTCTCCAGGCAATGGAAAGTTTGGGGTGTGATTAGCACTGTCAGAACAAGCAAAGAACCAGCACAGTCACACATGAGCCACTGGTCTGATCAGCTAAAAAGGTTGTGTTCAAGTCAGGCTTTAATCAATAAAAAGAGTTTTAAAGGAGAATTAATTTTGAACAAAGTCAAACAACCTGTTTAAAAATGTCAGTAAGGAAAGACAGTTTTCCATTTTAATACTTACCACTGCGCTTCAAAGATTAAGCTGTCTGAAGGTGATTATATAAACCTAATTCACTGCCTTCTCATGTAATAATGAGGTACAATTTCTGCAATGTGCTTCCTGAGATGCCTCTTCTTTCCTTTCCACTTTACACGGCTGGGGTACAATTTAAATCACACCTACCAGAATCTCTGCAAGCTAGGTGACTTCAGGCCCTCAACTAGGCCATGAACTTTAAAAAATGTTTTCCATCTTAATGAGCAATCAGGCAGGAGTCTTGAATTTTTTGTTCTTAAAAGACAGAATTGGCATTCTTCCCAAATTCAATAGCAATTAGTGGTGTTCCTTCTCTCCATCACTGAAGAGACAAAGTCCACTGCTGTAACTTCCTTCCTTTAAGCAGAGGTTCAGGAAGGGTGGAAGGAGTGATGCAGTCCTGCAAATACCAGACTTAGTATCTGCAGGTCAGGATCACTGTTCAGGGTGATGATGGTGGGTATAAGAAGCTGAACGCCAGCTTCAGTAAATCATAACTTACTTTTTCTTCTGTGGCAGTTGTATTTTTCTATGCTGGTCACTAATATCTAAAGCAAATAATTATTTAAGTAATATTTTTACTTATGACAGGGTGAAAAATTTAAAGAATCTGCTTACCTTACTAGCCCAGTCTCCCACTAAGTTACTCTGAAACTGCCTGGCTCACCAACAAATGGTGCTTTTCCTCCATCCACACATAGTTAAAAAAAAATAAAATGAGCAAATATTGCTTATATAAGTAAAAGTTTGCAAGATTCGACATGGTTGCACAATATGGAGAATTGGGGATCAGATTCCTCTGGTAAAAGATCAAGGGCATATTCCTACAAAGCTTGAATGAAGAGTTCAAGCAAATCAAATAAAGAACTTTTCTCAAACAGCTATTTGTATGAACATGACAAGACGTTCTTGCATATTATGTGAACATAGATACTTTCAATGACAATGATACCATGTTCGCCTCCAGAATTAAAAAGTTACTTCATATTCTACAGAATTTTGTTATAACTTCTCGTTTTTCTCTGTAACCAAACCCAACTAATTTTCAAGAGACTGATGTTTAATAACATATGCACCAAACTAGCAGAATGTACAACTAAAAAAACTTGCAAAAAATCACTGTTTTTCTTGCTGCCATTATATTGTTTGAATGTAAGATGCAGACTTAAGCAGTAGCAGGCCAGAGTTACAAAAAGGCTTAGTTATTTCAATATAAAACTGTGATCCAAAACTCACTTTATCCGAAGCCTAGCATTCCTCCCAGTGCTCACCCTCGGGGCACAGTCTGGCTGGCATGCTCCAGACCACCAAGCAAAATGCAAGTGGTGGCAAGGGGAACACCACATTTCATGCAATAACTCATCCACAATGACCAGAGACCAGCCTGAGTGAAATTAGCCAGGCTTCAGCTTGGCCATCTGAGATGCCTGATCTACAACTGACAGCTCATCTTACCTGTAATAGAGACAAGTTATTCTCCCCTCTTTCTCTTCCATAAACAGAAATGTAACTACACAAAACACAAAAGCTGCAAATTATCCTACACAAACTATACCCAACACCTTGGAACACTCCCTGAAGTTGCAGAGAAAGAAATTGACCTTCTTAACTTAGTAAAACTGGCTAAGCACTGATCTACTGCATGGTTCCCTTCCTGGCTCGAGGAAAGAGAAGAGCAGATTCTCACTTTCTTATCAAGTGAGAGAGTTTAGGCTGCTGGGTCCAAAAAGCATTGGGCTATGAGAGCCCTGAAAACCTCTGGTATATTTAATCCATAAGATCTCACACGATGCAGACTTTATATCTTCCTGAAATGTATAGTCTTTCTCCACCTTTTAATCTTGTGCAGGAACACCTTCTCCATCAGCAGGCAACTACATTACACTTTCTACTTTATGGACCAATCTTTATTCACAACCCCTTTTTTTGTTAAAAATCTCATTTCTTCAGGAAAGCCATCAAGGAAGGAAGCTCCTCAGCATTCTGACTTTCCACCTCATACATGTCTTGCATACTTTTAACAACGATAACAGACCAAGAGCTGACAGTTCCAGGGAGCTGGTATGGGGAAACATTATCCCTCTCATCCATTAGCCACCCCAAGCTGAACCAACCCTTGGGGTTTAAATTTAAGACAAATCCCAGCTATTGAGTAGCCAGTGCTTGAACAACCCATAAATGACATGTAGCCTCTTCAAAGCATAAACTGGGAAAACAAAAGCCCAAAGGAATATTTGATGCCTACCAAAGTGATGTTTTTAGAAGAATTGTTACCTACAATTGTTACCTACCTAGTGATTAAGTGTGACCAGCTAGGGATAAGTTGTGGTCACTCCAAGGCTGATTTATTCCACTTCAGAATCCACCTTTGGTATGCTGCCATAGCATGCTGTTAACAGCATTCATACTTTTACATTTTAAATGCCTTGGGGGTCTGGGTGGTGTTGTCTGAGCTTTACATGTGATAGGACAGTGATAGAATGGGAATAGCAAATAAAGATAAGAAAAAATACCAAATCAGCTACACTTCGGTTTGTTTTTCACATGAAATTAGGCTCATCAACAAGAAATATGAGAGCAGAAATGAATCCTTACCCAACAGGAGAACTTACAAAGTCATTAATTGGGTTAGATCTACCGTGGAGAAGGCAAGCAAAGAAAAGAGCATTGCAGTAAAAACTGCAGGAGTATTCAAACCACAAATCTTCACACTTTTCAAAAAATCCAGCTTTATGGAATACAATTAACAACAAATTACATTCCTATTGGATAACTAAATGTCCTCAAGAACTGGCAGAATGAGGACTAGGATTTAAGTAAGCCTTCCTATATTTATGAAGTCGGTGAGAAAGCAAACCCAAGGTATTTAATGCAAAGAGCTTTCAAGCATAAACTTCTCATGATGACTTTATAAATGGTGAATACTCACCACCTAGAAGTCAATTTGCTGCTTTGCATGCCAGTTATTTTCAAGGACAGGTTTGCCAAACTGTACAAGCTCTTTCAGTGACAGTTTATATTTCAGGGTACAAAACCAGGCCCTGAATTGTGCATGCTAATGTGCTGGTACTGACAAAAGCAATCTGGTAACACTGACTCAGAACTATACAAGTTCAACAGTGAGGAACAGCATTGGCAAGAGGGGTTAAAAGGAAGTACAACTCAAATAATCATTTTCTCTTGAGTTGTGAATCCCAGGGAGACACTCCCATTACAGCACAACAAAACTGTTGTAGAAAATAAAAAGAAAGCAGGCGGGTAGGCTGGGGGCGCGCGGCAGAAGGACGCACAGCAGGCAGTCTGCGGTTCTCCAGTGGTTTATTATGCGGTGCAGTAGGGAAGGTCCGGGGAAGGAGAGACGGGGCGGAGAAGCAGGGACGGGCGTGGGGTCTGGAGCTCCGGAGGCTGCAAGCTGTCAGCGGCAGTTGGTGTCGGGCAGCAAGGTGTCCCGGTGAGCAGGACAAAATGGCCGTTGAGCAGGACAAAATGGCCGTTGAGCACACAGTGGAATAGGGTCTTAAGGGGAAGGAGAGAGGGAGTGGTTTGGCACGCAGGCCAACCGGGAAAGCCATAGGGAAGAGGGACAGGGGTAACAACCAATCATTACAAGGGAGGGGAGGATACATAATCTAAACCAACCAATGGGGTACAACTTAGGAGGGGAACAAAGAAGAACAGTCTGGAAACTAAGCCATATATGGGAAAGGGGCGGGGGAGGCGTCTGGGCCAATGATCTTCTTAGCTGGTGCATACATTGCCACAGGGGCTCATGGGCTGATCTCACTGTCACCATGACTGAGACAGCACAGGCTGTCCCTGCCCCCACGGCTGGCCCTCTAGCTGGCAACTCGGAGGTAAAACCTCCACACAAAACCAATAAAAATATGTAGGAAACAGGGACTGGGCAACCTTTTGAACCAGTTAACCAGCTCTCTCCCTAACAAACATGTCTCAAGAAATGTGAAAAATGCTCACGCTTGGGTTGTCACCCTATGGACAGAAAGGCTTCTCTGCAATTGTTTCTGAACTGTTAAAATAGAAACCATAAACCGAAAAAAACCACAAAATGTTAATCATCTAGTGGGAATTCTGCTGCAAATGTATGTCATACAGGCAATTGAATTTTTATGCTAAGATATACACACAAAAGTCAGATGAAACTATTTCTGTAGTTTACTTGCTTAGAGGTCTCTTGCAAATATGGTGATGAAATACTTTAAGGAGAAAGGCAAAATGCCCTAGGATGACCCTGTTTGGGCAGGAAAGTTGGACCAGATAAGCCACTCTAGTCCCAGCCTTACCTGCTCTGCAATCCTGTGTAATAAATCCTGATTAATTTGGTGGTGAACAGACTTAGGGCAACATATAGAAAATATTAATTTTATATAAACATTTACATTAATACACACAGTATTCCCAGGTCAAATTATTTTTTAATTTTCCATGTGTTGGGTATATCTTAAGCTTAGTGAGTGCCAAGGTTGCTGACGACAACAGTAAATTGCTTCATTGCTTTTTCTTTATGCAAAGTTGTCCTTTTTCTTGGGCAACTTACTGTTGAAGCAGTTGAACTCTACTAGTTCTATATTGAAGAGCTGGATAATGTTTACCTAACACTCAACTGTCAGGTCTTGCTAATACAGTCAAGAGTCTATGCAAAGATTATAAAATAATAATGCAGTTTTAGATATTCTGAACATGATGTGTTGAAGTCTCCATTGAAGCAGGGACAGCCTGGAAAGTATTTTTGACAATGCTTTGGATTAAATTCTCAGTCATTCCATGGCCAAGGACTGCATAAGAAGCAGCTGAGGACCTATATACACACATATATTATATCCTGCATAAAGATATCTTATAAAGATGTGTATTCTTTTCAAACCTTGGAAAACAGAGATCTACTCTAAGATGACATATTAAATTTAAATGCAAAATTAAGAGCTCTGCAAAGTATTTACAGGGATGACAAGAAACATGCAATAATGAAGTAGTCACCTAAGTACCCTTGAAGGAGTTATCAAGGCTGTTCCTCATGGAAACCAAAACACACTCTTTATTGACTTGAGGATCACCAAAAAAGGCGTATGAAGACATAATTTTATTACTTGTTTTCCTATTGAATTAGCATATATAAATACTGAAAAAAATAGTATTAGAAGAGTAATACACTTAACCATAGTGACCTAGGTGAACAATGTGAAAAATATTCATTGTAAATTGTATACCCTAATGAGAGAATAATTATCATCCCTGTTCAGCTTCTCCTTAGAAATAAAGAACGATTAGCTGAAATTCATTTTTCCACAAATAACACTCCTGTATGGATTTTTCTGGATTATGATTACAGTAAACTACAACAGTAAATGGTCTCCTTTAGTAGTTAAAGCTGACTAAAAATGAGCTGCGCTGACATACGTTGCAAATAAGACCATGTAATTTGTCTCTGTTGAGTGTCAAGTCTAATATCATTAAAAAAAAGTTTCAGTTGTGATTTGCAGTTTTGTTACCCAAAAGTCTAGGGAGCACTCCTAATGTCAGTTACGAATGCAATCTGTAGCTTGTACATGTAAGACACTGAAGTTTTGTCTCATTTTGAGTCCAGAATAAAAGTCTGGATTTAAAAGTGATTTCAGTAAAATTCCTCTTCATCCATTACATTAAAGAAACAGGGAGAGTATTTAGCCAAGGGCCTACAGCACACTTAACACAGTCCTTCCAGCAGCAAAGCACACTGTCTCCCTGGCAAGGAAGAAGGCTCCAGACTGTGGAGACATTCTTCTCTTTATTTGCATCCTCTGATAGAGACATGCCTGCCTAAGAGTCAAAGATCTACCTTTTTAAAATATGTTTGAGAAGGTTGCAGAATGCAGTGTCTGCCAGCAATAGTAATGTTTGCGTGAAACCTCTAAAGTCCTTGTGTGGGGCTTCATTTGGGGAACATACATAGGTGTAATTAACAAATCTCCACAATCTTCATCCCATGAGATATTAAATACCACAGACACAATTAGCTCTATTAACACCAGTAGATTTGCTGGCAATTTTGTATTATCCCTAAAGCTGGTAGCATTTTCTATCAGAGGCTGTAGGATTCATGAGGATATGGAAAAAAATAGCAGCAGTTGTGCTCAGGAGCTACTGCCCTTTACAAGTACAAAACCTTTGTAAATCAATTTGAAGTTACCAAGGGACTGTGTAATTGAAGCTAAAAGTAGTAATTCCTTGGATGAAAGAGTCCAGAGGGACAACTTTGCAAAACTAAGATGAATACTTAAGAACCATAACTATTAGTATATGTTAGTTTTAGAAAAACAAATCCTTTTCCTGTCAATAAACATCTAGATTGACCCCATTATTACCTATCAACAAATGAAGAGGTTGTGTTAAGACTCAAATGCAAAAGACCTTTCAGTTTTTATAGCCCAAAACTATTTCTGGCAGACAAAGCAGGTGGAACAATGCCACTGTGAGATGAACTGTGACTAAGTGGTAAGAGTCACTCAGCTTCTATTACAGCATCTGCAGTTTTCAGAAAGCTTTTGGCAAAAATCCCTCATCAGAGGCTCTTAAGGAAACTAAATTTTCTATTCATTGTTAGTGTTCAGAAACAAATGGTGGCATACAAAATCACTTGCCACAAAACAGGGAAGTTGCTGTTATTCCAGGGCATTTGGGCTGTGACCTCACAAAAGCAATAGGGACAGATAGGGAGACTGCAAACAAAACATTTGTTTTGTAAAACCACAATTACATGAAACCACTCAAGATGGTGCACTCAGCACAGGTGATTACAGTTCAGGAGCCTATGCTGCACTGCTAACTGATTTTCATTTGAGTGAGGGGCTGAAATCACAGAGTAGATGAGGTTGAAAGGGACCTCTGTAGAGCAAGTAGTCCAACTCTCCTGCTCAAGCAGGGTCAGCTACAACAGTTTGGTCTGGTCTGTATTCAGCTGGGAGTTTAATATCTCCAAGGAGATCTCCATAGTCTCTGTGGTCACTGTTTTACCTTGCTCACAGATAAAAATTTCTTTAAATTTTGAGGTGGAATCTCCTGTGTTCAAGCTGCTGTCCATTGCCTTTTGTCCCATCACTGGGCATCACTAAGAAAAGCATGACTCCTTCTTTGCCCAATCCTCAGTAGGTATTTTTAGATAGAGAGACAGACACACCCAAGATCTCCCCTTGGCTTCCTTTCTCCAGGCTGAAGAGTCCCAGCTCTTCCATACTCTTTGTACAATAGATGCTCCTGTCCCTTAATCACCTTTGTGGCCTTTCACTGGTGTCACTCCAGTTCATCCACATTCATTTTACACTAGGGCGCTCAGATCTGGACCCAGCATTCCAGGCAAAAGGCAGCAGTGTGGTTGAGGACTTCAAAAGTCAGTGCAGTAGCCATAATGGTTTTGGTGATGGTGATTAAGGAAAACTAAGTCAAGCTTAATGATAAGTTTTGTTTTTATTTTTGTTTCCTTTAACTAGAGAGAAACTAGCACAGGTGATAGAGGCAGAGGTATTTCTTGATCTTCTGTCAGACTCCTGGCACCAGGCAACTTCAGCAGCTGCAGAATATTCCACACCCTCAATCCCAGGTGCCAGAATCAAGAGCTAATTCCCAGCTAAACAGTAGAAAACAGGCCAGAACAAAACCCAATAACATGCTGAACTATTAGGGAACCAGAGCAGGCATGGATTTCCAGGTATCAGACAAGCAATATCTCTGATGGCTGGGAACAGTTTCTCCATTTAAAACAATTTTTCCATAATACATTCAGACTCATTTGCCAAAGACACCAAACTTCATATATACACACAACGTTGACTCATTCGGCCTGTCTGGAATTGATAGTCCATAACATCAGCAGGTTCTGAGTACACTGCATCCTCTCCGCCCTCATAGAAAAACCCAGCAACAGCCTGAGCCTGCCAACAGACCATTGATCTGAGGAAATACACTAAAAGATACCTTTGATTAGCCCAGCACTTTGGGTTATCTATCTTAACCGAGCACAGATTGCAGCCTGCAGATGAAGTTGTGAAAACTGGCAGTAAAACCAGGAAGCCAAAAATCAGAGAGAGAGAGGAAACAAAGGGGCTCTGGAACTCCACAGAGAACAGCCACTGGAAGTAAAGCAGAACCCAACAACTAAGGCAAGAAACGGAAGAGATGTTGGATGAACAAGAGTTACAGTATAGAACAAACAATGAACAGTGCTCCAGAAAACTCAGATGAATTCCCCAGGCTAATGCAAGTACAAGGTATAAAGCAAATTTTCAGGTGCAAGAATCCAAAGGCAATTGTAGAGTATTTAACAGCACATTTTCTTAAAAAAATAGAAATCATCAAGAGAACAAAGAACAAAATTAAAATTATACAAAATAAAAGCACAAAAACCAGTTTCCAAATACTTTTTCTGACTGACATAATAAATTTTGAGTGATGAAAAATGTGACACGAGGGGTATAACACAAGATATATTTGTTTAACGCTTATATATATTTGCGCAATGAACACACAAGACTTTTATCTTTGCTTTAAAACCCACTGCACTAATGACTGAATTCAAGGTCCCCTACCCACTGGGATCCTGTAACAAATGATGACAGCAGTTAATATCTTAGCTCTGCTGGCACTGTCATTAATACTGGCATTATGTCTCCAAGGTCTTTATGCATCCCTACAATACTTACATTCCTTTATAATCTTCAAGTACAGCTTTATACTGCATCATCTGCCAAAATCAGGTTCTGAGGCTCCTTATGGATCTCCTCATATGAGCTCTACGTATGAATGAGGCAGTTAACTCAAAGGTAAAGTGGTATCTTTTAAGAAGATTTAATATGAGCAGAGATGCATCGCTATTTCTCACTGTCAGCCTGCAAAGAGCTTAGTGCTGGTATCAAGGATACAAATAAGATGCAAAGTGGTTTTTGTTGACAGCAAAAGCTAAACCTGTGTGGCTCACGTTGAAAATGCAAAGCACATTTTAGAGTGCGCTGGGTACTTAAAAAAAAGATCATTTTCCCAGGGCATGTTACACAAATTTAGTCTAGAATAAAGCTGTATGTCAGAGGTAGCCACGCTTTTGCAGCTGAATTTCAATGCTGCCTTTTCTTTCTTCTGTCTCACCCTACCAGGGGCCATTCTCCTTTGAAAACTACTTTTTTCCTACAGATTGCTGCTGCCATCTTGTCACACCCCCTCCTGCCTCCATCTGCCACTGCCTCCTCATGGGCCATCACTTCTTGCTGACTTCAGCCTGGGGAAGAGAAAAAACCAAAACAACAAAGTAGCTCTACTTTGTATCTTACCTATAATAATGCCATAACTCCTCAGACAAAAACACGGATACATGTACATCTGAAAAAGAGTCTCTAAATAAAACGAGTCCAACACAATTCAGGATTACTCTCTCTACACAGATAAAGGAGGGTGAAAAAGCAACACTTCCTTACGGTTCTCCTGCAGCTCCCAGATGCCACGGTAGGGAACAAAAAGGCTTCTGCAATGTTGAATAGCCCTCTGTCAGAGCTGGCACCCTGCCAGCCTGTGCCAGACACCACCGGCTGCTGAGCCCGCTGGGGAAGTGGTGCTGGAGCAGAAAGGCACAAGGAAACCGAAAATAAGGGAAAGGCCATCAGGGCTGGAGACAAGGAGCGAGACAGGGTCAGCATAGAAACAGATATTCAGGGCAATGGGTCAGGGGCAAAGCGGAGATAGAGAAAAGAAGGTAAGATCTGGAAGTATTGTTATGCACTTTGCTTTCTTCATTGCAGGCTCCCTAGCCCTTCAATGCATTTCCCATACTTCATTTTTAACACTTTAAAGAGTTGTTCTACAGCAGCCCTAATGACCTCCTCTTGGGTTGCAATTTGCTGACAAGATTCCCCAAAACTTTTGCTTCCTCCAAATCCCACTGTGCTTCTGAATCTCTAAGATCACAAGCAGTCTCTCAGCATCACAAGGGAGAAAACTTCATTTTGCTCCTGAAAGTTTTTGGTGACTGAAGACATTGTACATGGAGCTATGGAGGGAGAGAAAAGAAAAAAACAAACAGCAAAACACCCACTTTGTTAGAACTGTCCTTTCTCAAAACGCAGCAAGCCACCTTGTGAAGAAAACTATCCCTCACACATTTCACTTTATATACAAAACTATCAATTCACATGACTGCTGTCCAAACAAGGCTTTGAAAATGTTCTGAAAACACATATATTCCCAGGAAAACACAAGAAAATTTAAATGGAAAGTGAGAGAATAGTCCTAATACATTTTTATTACACATTGCGATAAAAACTTCAAATTATTCAGACCAAAATTTATTTTCAAGTAACTACAAAGGCATTCAAATCCAGAGCACAATATGCTCTCACTCCCTTCTCCAAGTTTTATCCGTGCTTATATATAGCCAGTCCCCTGCTGCTGTACATCCGCAGCAGGCTCAGAGCCTCCTCCCTCCTCGCAGGGAGAACGCTGCCCTGGAACACCGCGTACTCCCAGAGGCATTACGATAATCTCATTTAAGGCACGGAACGCCGGGCCAGGCTCTGCACCGGAGAAGAATTTCTGTAGCAAAGCAGAGGGAGCGCCAGGCATTTTGTCACCCTGAAAAGGCAAGGCTGTCCTGTTCTGACAGCCGCTGCCTGCAGCTATCTCTTCCCTCCCCTTTTAAGTTGCTATGTGTGTGTAACCACAGTGGCAAAAAATGTCCTTCCTAACGTTTCTAACCAGAATTAGAGGCAGAGGTACAGCCATGCACCCTGTTCTCTCCATCCCAGCAGAGAGGGGGGACATTCTGCTGGACAGGACCACCATAAGTAGGTAGGCTCAGTTTCAAAAGGTTTGTTTCTAAACAACTATGTCGTTTGCCCCTCTCTTTGCTGAGGCAGCAAACATATGCACTTCTTACAGAGGCCCTAGCTTGCTTCTGGCATACAATAAATCAAACTGAACAAGCACCAAGACATCAAATTGTAAACTGAGCCAGCTCAGCAGAGGTACCTTTTTGTACTCCTGACAGACCTCTGTACTGGAAGCAGCCCAACAGACACAGAAAACAAAACTTTTACAACACAACATCAGAATCAAAACAATGCACACAAGAAAAGGACAAGAATTACAGCCCAACAATCATCCTTCTCTATTGCCATAGCTAAATAGATCCAGGATGGCTACAACAGAACAAGGATCTAATTGCAACAGAAATATGAGGACACATGCTTCACCCTCAAGACTATTTTCTCATTAGTCCATAATATTTCAATTCCATTGTAACCTTGTTACGTGTTTTTATGGTACCAGATCATTTGATTAATCTGGTATTAGTCTAAAATAACTTCCTCTGAAATGCTGTTCCATGTAATGCTTTACCTCTTGATTAAACATTTGTTCACTAAAAAAAACTTGATGTATGCCATCATTATGCTACACTAGATATTTGGTTAAAATAATTAAGGGGTTTTTTATTATGTCAGTTTCAGAAAACCAAAAGGATCCCAAAGTCAAAAATGAAAGTACTGCATGAGAGGATTGAGTAGGCCTGCTCTTGTCCACCAAGTGCAAAATAAGGCATCTGTCCAGAAATCATGTTTTTCTGGCTGTGAAACTCCAGGAAACTGCTCCTTCCCATTTTCCCTAGCCTGCTCACCCTCCACAAGCAAGACACAGTTATTCCACAGGATCTTTCCTCTTCTCTTGTTCTGGACATTATGCGTTGCTCTGTGAGGAGACACCTTCGCATCAGATCCTGTATGAGTTAATTGTTTCCTGCTGGAAAGGATGTGCTCATTTTTTGCCCCAGGACTGGGTTGGCAGTGACTGAAAGAGGTGGCTCCTGAAGCCCATCCTCGGACCCGGGCTGGAGAGCAGCGCTCATCAGACCCAGCCAGAAGTCAGGACAAACAAAGGGCTGTTTGTACAGCATCTCCCATCAGCCCTCCCTTCTTCTTCTCACCCCTGCTAGATCCAGCTCTCTCTGGGTGCATCTAAAAAGATACAGCTGCCAAGAAAGTGGAAGCGAGTGAACCAGAAGATAAAGGTACGTTTTGCTCCTGAAATTATCCTTCTGTACTTGTTCTGCTCCTTCTAGTTAGAGAGCACAGAATTAGAAATACATATGGGAGAATGCAGGAGAAGATTTGGGGGATGTTATATTGCAGGCAAATGATACTATTCAAGATAGTTGCGTGGCTGTGACCCAGCTCAAAATAATTCTTTTACTATCTTGCTTTTCTTCAAAATTGGATACTACATATTAGCATCTGAAGTCACTAAACTATATTGCCTTTGCTATAGTGCTCAATATAATATAGAGAGAGGTGTCTTCACAATGAATTGCTGTCTTAAAGAAAATTAAATGGGGTTTAACAAGAACTCAGTTTCTGGAAAGAATTGTGGTATTGATGATAATTACAAAGCAGTCATTCACTGAATCCGTCCTCAGTGGAATAGCTGCTGTCCTTACAGTGCATGAACTGTTCAAGCAAAATAGATATAAGAATTTTTTAAAATGAAAATAAATCTTCACAATATTATCAGTTATGCATAATAACTTGAGTGATGATTTTTTAGTAATGCACTAATAAACCTATCAAGCACTAACACATCTGAATACTTAATACTCAGCATCTTACAGGTGTTTGTGAAAGGCAAACTTGACAAACAGACACTAAAATACATTTCATTTTGAATAAGTGAAACAATTTTAATATATATTTGCTTTTTAAGTGCATCTTGTTAACCTGGCACATGCCACTGGACAGACTGGAAAAGATCATACACCAAAAGTGTACCAATTAATGTATTTCATGTTTTCAACATTAGGCAACTAGAAATACAGCCTTCTTAAGGGGACAAGAAGGGTATATTTAATGAAGGACTGGTATTTTTAACAGTTGATAGACCAACCTGTAAATATTTCTATTTTCCCAACCACGCAGGATCTCTAGAAGTGCCAAAACACACATTTTGTGCCATTTCTCAGTTTTCCCTATTTCTAATAACCTGAGCTCCTATTGCTACTGTGTGACCTTTAAAGAGCATCACTTCTCATGAATTATTACCCTTTTGTTCCTGGACAAGGAGGCTGAAACTTGGGGTTTTCTCACTGGTCTTTCCTGATTACCTCTGCATCTTGTGGATCCAAAGACTAGATGGTGCCAAATTGCCTGGCAAGATAATTCAAACACTCTCAGCTGAACAAGCAGGGACAGCACTAATTCCTGACTCACCATGTATATTCCCAAACTAACCATTTTCCTTTAGGAAAAGCTCCAAATTATTTCAAAGCACTTGTATTCCCAGGTGCATCTGGTCTCAAACCTTTTTTACACAATGTCAAAGTAATCAAAATAATTAAATGAAAAGAACTTACACAAATGCAAGGAGCTCATTTTTGGTATTTTTAGATGGCTTTACTGCTGCTAGAATTTGAAATTACACAATCTTGATAGAGCAAGCTCGTCAGGCTTAGCATATCTGGCATTGCTATGTTTTCAGAAAGTTTTATAAAATAAAGAAATGTAAGAGGATGCTTGCTGGCAATGAGTGAGTCTTTGAGACACATCAGTGATTGGATTTGTTCATCACATTTTCCTGACTTGTTTTATGAGAAAGGACTATCTTCTGTGCTTTGCAAAAGCAGACAATGTCTTTGACACTCATTTTGAAATAAATATGCACATGCTAGCTCTGTTCTTTACCTAGGCAATCAGTGACACTCCAACATCTGTTCAACTGCACTCAGGAAAAGAAGTTGCAGCAGTTTGTCAGACAGAGATGCTGCATCTGAAAGGTCTGCCCAGTTTACCAGCATCAAAGTTGTGCAGGGAGCTGATGAAACACTTCAGCTCCTTGGCAATCTTTCATCTGCAAATAGGGACTATTCTCCTACAGGAAAGAGATAACGTTTTGAAGAAATGTATTTTGATGAAAAGTTTCTGTTTGGTTATGATGTGCAAAAAAACAAACAAAAAAAAAAACCCAGAGGAAGTATTTAGGCAGAAACAAAATTATACTTTTTTTTTTTCCTGAATAATAACGATGTTTAACATTGGTAAGATGCATAACTGGCCAGAGAAGCTGTCTATCCATAGCTTTCCAGCATGTTGACTTTGCTAATACTGATTTTGGCACCACCCAGAGAAACCCTTCTGATGATGCACTACAGCAATATCCTATTATGTTTCAAGGCAAGTAGTGAGTTACAGAAACACCTTAAAAACTATAGGTAATGATTTTTGATACTAGAAATTTGACAGTGTATAGAGAATGTGCCTATTTTCAGGACAAAGTGAATACCTACAAATTTTGAGGAGATAGGCAGCTGGCAACAAATTGAAATGAGCATTTCAGTTGAACTCCAGGCAGGGAAAGGTCACCTGAATTATTAGAAATAAAACAAAAAGTACACAAGAGGAAAATATGAATACCTTATCCTCAGTAGAAGAACACAAAAGAATCCAATCACAGGACACAAAGGCATAATTTCCTAATTTTCTTTTTCATGGAAATTTTCTTCTATTAAATACTTAAATAATTAAGCTCAACCATTTGAACTGAATATTAAATTGTACTCCCTGACATTGGCATTTATGTAGGTATAGTACAAACAAATTTGTTCTCTTCAAGCAGTAGACTTCTCTGAGCAGAACCCTCATAACTGCAGTGTTTACACTCCTACAAAATAAAACCATTAATATAATAATACAGATTCTTCACTTAAGTTTAAAAAAACAACATCAGGCAAGGTTAGAACAATGTTTACTCTATTTGAGTAGTAGTTTTGAGGTCTAAAACTAATAAAGACAATATGTTATTCAATACTGCACTCTGAGATAATTAAAAATAGATCCCCAAGGCTCCATTACAAGTAGTTTATAGGAGTCTTCTACTCAAAAGTTCCCATACAAGTTCATGGAAACTAAAAGGAATTATTCAATGAATTTTGCTTCTACAACAGAAGCCAAAAAAACACAGAAGAGCATATTTTCACTTTACTCATGTTCTTTAATATATTGGCCACTTTCTAATATTTTATTTGGCTACTGGCGTTCAAAACCCCCCAAGTTTAAATATAAAAATAATCAAAAAGCATTGAGGTGTTGTATTTTATCCCCCATTTTAATATGAATTTAAAGTCCCAGATTTTCTTATACTTTCTGGTATGTTATTCACTGGCTGAAGAAACGGAAGATAAGCAAGATAGCTGTGGTGGCAAGAAAACCACCAGAGAAAAATGACTAAAAATCACTATAAATTTATATATTTAAAAGTTTAATCTTTGTTTTTCAAGGGTGATATCAAGATTTTTACCAAGTAACCCATATTATAGCCACTTCCATAGCTGGCATACCTCATTTTTTTCCTTATCTAGATAATAGCTCTGCCATCTTAACTTCACCTTTGCTAGTCTTTGATTAGACATTGGCTTACACCTTGCTATTTTCGGGTTAGCCTAGAGCATTCTAATCTAAGCAGCTCCACAAGGAAGACCAGGGCTGGCCGATAATGTTGTGTCAGGGGATCAATTCCAAAATGCCAACAGGATGAAGGACTGCAAAGCCTTCCTCAAGTCTGGCACAAGAACAGTAATGAGCACACTGAGAGAGTGCTGGGCAGAGCTGGTCATTCTCAGGTTTGTTTTCAGAGCAGAATTCCTATTTAAATTCAGTTAGGATAACAGATACATTTTGTTTGAGCATAAGGAAAGGTAAAAAAATAAAACCAGTCTCTCTCCTAATACCAATAAAAGCTCAGTCGAAACATTGTTCAAAAGCCTAATTTCAAAGTGAATGCAAATTCAAGAATCCCAAGCCTTGCAGCATGGTCAGACCACACAAAGCAGCACAGAACAGCAGAGCTAATGTTTGACGAAATGAGGTTTTGCTGGCCAGGTTGTCAGCAGAAGAATTTTGCAAGGGATAATTTATCCCACCTTTTAAAAAGCCAATTAAACCAAAATGACCTCCAGTAGCAAGGCTCAACTAAGCAGTCTGCAGTACTAAAAAACCCCAATAAAGAAGATTCTCCACAATGCTGTATCATACCTGAGCCCCAGTCCAGGACAGCAGCACTGGCAGCACTGCAGACAGCTTTGGTTGCTCGGCTGTTTAATGCCTCAGCTTCCCACACAGCCCATGACAGAGGATTCAATCAGCAAGCAGCTCTTCCACAACTTTGATGGGGAAGGATACTATTTATTTTACATGACTTTAGTTTTGACAAGCAAAGTGGCCAGGAAGGCAAGGACACACACCCAGACGTTTTCCCCTGGTTTAGCAGCAATCGATACAATCACTTAGACCACAGAGAAAATACAGTCAGCTCAAAGCAATTTTCTCAAGGTGAGAGGCCAAAGACAACAAAATTGCCAGCATCAGAAGCCTCAATTCCCAATGAAAGAACTTCCAAGGTTGTACAGAAAGTAATGAATATCAATTCTGCTGCAATATTATTTACCTCCTAGGAAAAAACACTCTCCAGCACTCAGGCTCAAATATCCAAAACTTCACGGGAAAGAAAAATGCCAGGCAGAAAGCAAATCAGGGAAGGAAGTCTGCTCAGCAGCAATACCTGTGTCACGTACCTTGTTTCTCTTTAGCACCCTGCTGTAGGAAGCTTGGCAAAAATGAAGATGGTCTCGGTGCTGCTTCTGCTGAGCACCCTCCTCGGTACCCCCGCGGTGCCTTCCCAGCGCCCTTCCTGTTACAAGAGAGCCCTCAAGGACCACAGCTGCCACACCATCGCCCAGGGCAAGGAGAACCTCCGACATGTCGACGATGGTCTGCAAGATCACTTTTGGGAGGGGAAGGGCTGTGAGGTGATCTGTTACTGCAACTTGAATGAATTGCTCTGCTGCCCAAAGTAAGACCACACTCATTTCATGTAAACTTGTATAGCTCCTCACAATTGCCCATTATATTTCCATCATCTGACAGTTTCCACAGCTGGAATAAGCTATCATTTCAAAGAAATTCATCACTTCAGATGGCTTGAAATTATATCAAAATATATCCATTTTTCTGTTACTGTCAGTTTTGAGGATTTGTTTTTCAGGGTCAAGCTTAGGAATTGCTTAGTGTATTTTGTAAACCTCCCTCTCCTATTAATAAGGACTTCAGCATTTAAACCACCCAACTTCTGACTCCTCTGTCTGATCCAAACTAAGTTTAACTACATCAAACCCTTATTCACAGCATTTTGCAATGAAGATGTTTTCAGGACCATAAACAAAACGATTTGACTTCTGTTCTATGGAAGAGAACTGTATTGCTAATCTAAAGTTCATGCACATGTCAGTTGAACAAATGATTCTGTAAAGATAGCTGTTAGCAGAAAAGCAAAGGAGGGGCACAGAGGTTCAAAAATACTTGCATAAGGCAAGGAAAAATTTAGCCCAAAAATATCAACACTTCACTGACTTGCTGGCACTGCTGACAAAGCTGAACAGTGAAGTTCTCACTGAAAATGCGGTTTTTGATGTTATTATATAGAAAGAACATAACTGAGTTAAATAAACACTGTCAGGCCATACTGGTTTTAAGTAAAAAAATGTATTAAGAAGTATTATTTCATTCAGCTTTTCAGCAACATCTTTTCTTCAGTAAATATGGATTACAAATATCAATAGTTCAAAACTTATTAATACTTCAGAGGCACTAAAATGTGATGGCATTATAAAGGCAAGCAAAAAAGATTTTTTTATATATGCTCCTCTTAACACTCATTTCTCAAGTCCCCTGAAATCCAATAAAGGCAACTTTTCAGCACTCTCGGAGAGGACTCAAGTTGAACAAGTGGGAAAGACTTTTAAAGCTAGAAACCTCATATTCAAACTGAGAGCAGGGTTTAAGTATGTTTTTCATCTTTCACTTACCCTAAAAGCAAATGGTGTCCCCACCCTGAAGCACACATTGGGTCTCTAGCTTCTCAACCTCTGACCTTTAAGCAGCATAATAAAGCCTCTTACTCCTTCCACCATCCTGAGGTACACAAGACCGGCTTTGCATGTGTGCTCTCGGGACAAACGGCACAAAACCGTATGTGTGCACATGCCAAAGTCCTTTATTTTGGTAAAATCTATTTTATAAGTTTATTTTCTCAAAGTTAAAATATCAGGGTGGAGTTCTGGCAACCTGGTCAGCCAATGAATGTTTTGGCATTGCTTGCACAACAGGCCAGCAGAGGTAGAAATGCAGTATCTTCATCCAGATCTGCCATTACATTTGCATTGCTGGAAGGACATCCCACAAATACAGTAATGTCACATATATCACAATATATGCTAAAAAATAGCCACAACAGGAAATGCATGTCGTTAAAGCTCTAATAAACCAATGAACTAATTATTTAAATATGCGATCGTATCTTTCAGGGATATTTTCTTTGGACCAAAGATATCATTTGTGATCCCCTGCAACAGCCAATGATGCAAGTCTGCAAGTGAAGATAACAGACATCATTCTACGATCATGTAATAATGTTTTCAAGGGGAAAAACAAAACCACCACCAACAAAAACTTCCTTTCTAACCACAAGTCACTGCCTCACTTTACACTGTAGAAAGAACTTCCTTTCTATACCTCTATGGAATATCAAATGTGTTGAAAGTTTTCTTTTTAAATCTGGTAGCTGACCTGATTTCCACAAAGCCATCTCCATGGTTTAAGAGACTATATAAGCTCTTAAGGTATCCTCATATGCATCACCCCCCAGCAAAAAAGTACAACTCTTCTTACTCAGCACAATATTCTTAACTAGCTTGGACAAAGAACTTCAAGCCTAAACCTTCATGTTGTTAGGAATATGACCCTCAGAGCAACTTTTGGCAGTAAAGGTTCCTATTGCACTATTGCCATCACACTTTTAATGCTGTTTTAAACTGAAGTCACTCAGTTCCTGGCACTTCTGCAGATAAGCTCCCATGCTCTATTGAGGCATCTTAAAATACATGGACATACAAAAAGCATAGATTTCCACATTTGCAAGTATTTCACTGGAATTAAAAAAAAAAAAGTCAAAGCTGACATTACAGTACTAAAGCACACTTAGGTCTTATGTCTAACTGGTCACCTGCCTTGACTATGCAATCTCTAAACCCTTAAATTGCTTAATCTTTGCATTGAATATTAGAAAGTGCCAGAACAGCAGATTTTTTAATTAAGCTTTGTTTGAAATACAGTACCCCAAAATTAAGTTAAAATGCTGGCTTTTTAATTTTAGGCTAGCTCTGTAAGGAAATAGCCACAGAAGATAAAACACAGAGATAATCATCTTAATATTTAAGAGGTATTGTGATCTAGGAAATGGATACAAAAAGACAAATTTTTGACCATTTTTCTCTTATACTGCAATGTGTATTGTCAGATGTTGGGACGTGACCACATAAGTTTAAAGACAGTCACCTGAACAAGCCAGGCTTACAGGCAGCAAGCCTGACTTGTTGCCTTACCCATACAAACTCTTCAGCTGTCAAGTCAGTCACATGCAAAGTGTGCAGCACTGAACTGCAGTCTTCCCTACTGAAAAAGTGCACTGTTCACCTAATAATCTTACACATTGCCCAAACTGCTACCACCAGTTTACCAGGCTTACTTCATGTCCCAGTATGAAATATCACCATGACCTTTTTTCTTCCTGTTAGTAAACAAGGGTTGGATACTGGGTGTGGGGGTGATTATACATAGCTAATAATAAATGATTCAAGTAAATCTGTGTGTACTATTTTTGACCAACTGACTGCTAAACGGTTTGTGTCACCAGGCTTTTCAAGCCTTATTTGTTTAATTAATTCCGAGTAATTTGGGCTTCCTACCTAATAATCAATTGATGGTAAAATAAACCCCATAAAGCTGGCAACCCAGTAAAAATACCCAAAGTCAGCATTCTGCTAAAAAAACTTATAGCATGTGCTCTTGTGCGAAGTCCTCTATAAGCTTCTAGGGTATGTAGCTTCTGTTGTTTGTGCCATTTAGTTTCTACAAGAATAATGTTGCACATGCCTGGCATTCACAGCCTTGCAAAGCAGCAGTAGGAAAAAAATTTAAGGCAGATACAAAGCTGGGTACTAAAGCTGGTGCCTTTCAGTTACCTTTCTTCCATCACTCCTGGAAAATCCACAATCCACTGGAGCAAAACTTTGCCGCTTTCCACATGCAGCAAGAAAGGGTCACTTAAACTACTACTTTAACACTGACCTTCCATAGAAACTTGCTTTGGTTTCTCTCCCCACTCTCCTTCCCTCACACAGCTTCTTCTACAGGTCCTGCCAGGCCTACGTGAGAACATTCAACCCTGCAATTCACTCAGAAAAAAAGTCTTTATCTTTCTGACGTCCTATCCATGGCTAGGTTCTCTGGCTTTTTATGCAACTCCTAATTTGAAGGTAAGAAGCTGAATGTGTGCAAAGGATATTTAGCAAACAAATTTAAAGTCTCCGTAGCGAAATGGGCATGAAAACATATTTCCAATTTTAGCTCTCACTAGCTAGATATCATTGTCGTGAACCTAGGCCAGCACTGCAGAACCGTATTGTGGAAATACATAAAGGAGTACAAGTGAAATAAATCATACCACTGAGAGATACTGGGAAGGCAGCCAGTTTGAGGTTAGGGTTTATCATCATTCAGTTCTATGCAAGCATCACAGGTCAAAAAAAGCAAAGTGTAACATCTTAGTTGTAGTGATGCCAGCAAAGCAGTAATTTTCAAAGAAACTCAAAAGATTAACATCAAGCAGATTAATCATGGACATACTGCTTTCTCATTTTTTCCAAATTAAGAAAAAGCTTATAAACATCTGATAAGGTTAGGAGTTGCAATAAATGCTAACTGAACAAACTGAAGCCATGTCCTCTTCAGCTTTAAGATGAAAACTATTTTCCCTCAGCTTTTTCTTCCACCTATGCACACAGCTTTAAGCAGAAAGAAATCATATTCCATACACCACACATTTAGACTGGCACAACAACTGACAATATAAGAAGTCATTCATTACACCATCTTCAACATCGGAATTTTCTAAGACAATCAATTAAAAGCTTAAGTATTGCTGGATATTAATCTCCTATGCTACCATAAGTTTTGGGTTTCTTGGGAGGGGATTGTTCGTTTGGAACAGGGCTGAGCTAATGCATGCAATGAAAAAGAAACAGTGTGCCTGTTAGAAGAGACTGTACTGACCCCACACAGACTCAACTCTCATTCCCCAATTAAGTTCTTAGCAGCAGTCCATGCAGACAAATGGAGAAGTCAGCAGGTAAAGGATTTCTTACTGAGTCGAAGGATTTCTCAGCATAGTAAGCTGCAGCAGTTTCTTCATCTGTACTTACAGCTTTGAAATTCAAGAGCTGCATTTTTTTCCATTTTAATATAGGAGCAGGAAGGCCTTGCTGCTTGGAAGCACATATCTCAGTAGTGACAAAATGAATAAACAAATCTGAAAATCCTCCATCAATTCTTGTTTCCAAAGCGGGGGAAAAGTGTTATTCAGGCATTTCTGCCCAGCTAACAACCGGAACTGTCACTTAAAGCCTTTTACCTTAGGAAAAAGAATCTATTGCCAAGTCTGCTACAGCTTTTTTTTTTTAAAGGCATTGCATCATAAGAACTTGAGGTACATTTATAAATATATCCTTGGCACATTTTAATTGAAAAATATTTTAATATTATTACATAGTTCATTAAAGCTTAACTTTTACGTACAAGTATCATAGAATCATTGAATATGCTGAGTTGGAAGGGACCTGTCAGGATCATTGGGTCCAACTCATTAAAATTACAGACACACCCATTCGAGCAACAATATCAGTGATATTTATTTAAAATATTTTGCTGTGGAAATTTGTTTCATAAGAGATGGTTTTCACACAAATCAGCAAGGTTATGAAAAATAAAACAGACAAATTCTCTCAGGAGAAGTTACAAAGAAAGCTTTTGCATATCAACAAAACCTCAGTCTTTTGATTTGCAGCCTGAGTCTCAGTCCCAACCTTTTCCACCTAATGAACCCCACTATCCATCTTTAGATCTGGTTTGTTCTTGTCATTCTTCACTGAGTAGATGAAGTACGTTAAGGTGTCCTTTTCATTCACTGGAATTGTCCTAAAATGGCAGCCAATTATCTATAAAGGAAGAATGCAAGGAAATTAAATAATCACTCTTACATGCAAAAATGGAAGATTTAAATTTAAATCTACTGCATTAAAGTTTAAAAGACAGATCAAGAGACTTACAAAACAGGGAAAAATTGGTTCTCTTCAAAAGTCTTTAGTAGTCATAGAAAAGGTAAACAGGAACCATTTTACTGATGACTGTGAACTAAATGTAGCAGATTGTACCGCTAATTTCCAAAGTAAAAGGTCCAGAAATTTTTCAGGGAAAAAACCTCAAAGCTATCAAAACAGCCATGGGACTATCATTTTATCTGTTTAGTTAAAGCTTGAATATAACAGGTAATGACTACAGTATATCAACAGTGACAACAGTAATGAGCAGCTACTGCTCTCCACTCAGCTTGGGAAATGGTGTGTCTGCATCAAATCACACACAGAAAGATCAAACACAACACTAGAATATTAGAGAATTATAACTGAACATTCAGCTCTTCAAAACAGAGCTATCAATGAAATTCACCATTAAAATACAACAATCTGTAAGCAGTTCTTGAATCACTTGTCATTTCAGGAGTCTTTCCCATCATCAAAATGAACACCAGCTTTAAAAGAAAGTTGCAAAATATTGTAACTATCTGAGTCTATTCTCTGGCTTTTTGCCAGATTGACAGATTAAAATTATGAAGTGAAAAACATGGGACTGCTCATTTAAGTACCACAGGATATAAGAATAAATATTTAGCCTAACTAAAAAGTTAGCTTTCTAAACTCTACCCCCAAAAACATTCACAGAGAAGCAGTTTGACAGAGACATTTGAAGTGGACTTTCAGTAAGAGCCAGAGCAGGGTCTACAGTATGTTAGGACCAATGACAAGGAATCAAATGTACTGCATACTAGGGAAGTCCTGTGGCTATGGCTCACAAATACCAGCAGGTCAGTCAAATCAAGCATGTGGCAGAAGCTGCTTTGCCTATGCACACCATGTAGCATAGGAATAACCTAGTGCATGTATCATATTAGATGTACCTAAAGCAGGTCCTTAGAAACAGGCGTTTTGCAGAACAAAAGCTGTGTGTGCTTTTTCAAACCACAGTCCTGCTAATTCAAGAGCTAACCTATATATAAAAAAATGAAAGACTGATTTTGCATTCCTACACTTAGCAGTAGCAGGACTACTGTTTTACAGTTCAGCCTTGAGATCACCCATACCTTTAAGAGCCTTGTTAATCCACAGAGATTAAGGGAGAGATGAAAAAGTGTCTCTAAACACAGCTGAATGTATCACTGGACAAAAGTGAAAAATCAGTACCTATACCTCCCTGTTAAGATCACCAGCCCTTCCACTTATTTACATCAATGTGCTGTAATTGCACCTTTGCAGCGTAAAGCAATTCCTCTACAATTGCACTCAAAGATGCTAACATAAAGCTGTACTGACACACAGCTTCAGCACTTTTAGAAATAGTGGTATGAAAAACCCTAATCCATAAAATTCCAGTTTTTTGACAGCAGATACCAGTGGTTTTAACAGAACTAATTATCAATAGAAGAATGTTTTTACAGGTTTCTCTATTTTACATACACAGAAACCCATGGTTGCAGTAACTAGCTTTTTAAAGCAAAGTCTAAACCTTACCAGAACTTCACTGACACCTCTCAGTGAGTCTAGCTCTTTTCAGCAGGACATTTCAGGAGAAGCTGTGGTTGATGCACAGACAGAATAAATCCAGGATTCTATAATATTCAGGAGCATGAAGATAATCTCACTGTTCCAGCTCAACATTGTGTTTTAAAGCAGCACACACTCCTTTTGGAACTTAAGAGTCCCTCCTCTGGAAAGAGCTTTTACTTTTGATTTACTTGGCTCAGGAGCTGTGGCCAGTGAAGGAAGCTAGATAAGCAGCTCCCTTTTGTTCTCCTAAAATCCACATTATATAGGCACTTTATGCAAGGATCAGATTGTATAGAAAACCACATGCCATAGCAAGTTGCATTTTCTGTTATGGAAAACACTCATACATACTTCAACAAGCTGTGCTTTGTTAAGTCCTGGTCTGGTCTGTAGCTTGAAGTGTCTTTTGTACCTTCGAAGTGTGTTTACTTGTAACTGATATAAATCAACCTAGAAGAAAAGAGGGGGAAGGGGAAGAAAACAATCTAATATAACTGAAAAAGATTCAGTCATTAATAGTTCACCTCGCAAAAACATTTTGGAATCTCACAGATACGCAAGTGTAAACAGTCAGCTCAGCAGATGTCATTTTGACAAAAAACAAACTCTACCCTGCACCTTCCAGCAGAAAGGAAAATATCCCAGCTCAGTTTAAGAGCATTTTGTTGTTACCAAGCATGGCTCTACCTCCCCTTAGCTGTGGACAGTATTTAGAACTCATTATTGTACTTTAATGAGTTTTGAGGTTTTTGTTTGCTTCCCAGTTCCAGCAAGATAACAAAGTCCAGTGACAACTTTCCTATAACATCTATGAAGACACTGATGCAAAGGAGATCCTTACATTGTGATTTCAGTCATTAAATCTTACGTAGATTACATGCTAGACACAGCACATCTGCACCATGAAAGAGCACATATTAGAATAAGGACAAAGTCTAGAGCACAAGTTTTCTTTTCTTATCTCAAGCCAAGAAAAGAAAACAACTGCTCTTGCTCTCCAAACGTAACCCTGATACACAAGCAAAATGCAGGAGTTATGTGCATGGGCATAAATGTCCAAAAGCCTTTCTCAGTGTGAGTCAACAGTTGAGAGAATTACACAAGGTCCTCTAAGGGATACAAATACAGAGCCTTAATCCAGTACTCAGTCAGTTTTGAATCCCATGTACTCTGATCAGTCACTTCTCCCAGCAACAGCTTACCCTCCCATCTTCCCTGACAACCTAAGAGAGCTTAATCAGATAACTGAGTGGGAGCACAAGCTCAGAAAGAAAGCTGAATGAGAAATTCTACTGGGTCAGTTGCAATAGTATTCTCCAAACTCACCACATTAAAGATTGGCATTCACGTTTACTTTAAATTCATTTAACAGCCTCACTGCAGAACACTTTAGAACAGCAGTGCTACTGCATGCTTGGCAACCTGGCCAGACTTGAGGTGACACCACCTCACATGATAAAGGATGGTATCATATCCTCTGGAGTTTCTAAAGTTTACATGGCATTAAATTCCACTTCCCGAGTCACAGTGGGGAACCCACCCTGGGAGCATCATGCCAAGGAGTAGCAGCAACTTTTCACCAAGCCCCAGAAGCTACCCTCATCACAGGAGTTTCTTCCCCTCCCGTAGGAATCACTTCCAACCAATAAAGATGGTCATGACTGAGAAAGGGGAGAGCCTTAGAAATCTTGAGAAGAATGATACTTTTTTCCTTAGCAAACTGGATAATAATTGAAATTAAGGTGGTCAAGGGCAAACAGGTATCTAAGGCACATGGTAATTACAACAAATGAACATGCTGCCCATGTCCAAACAGCCAGCTGACACTCCTCAAAAACAGTTCCCAGCTTTCCTTTCTGTAATAATACTGTTAAGAAAAAAAGATTTTTTTCCTGTTCTGGAGATATCAATCAGTTGTGACATGTTTTATGATCCTGGCATAAGAAAAGAAAACAGGCTTGCAGGAGAGCTACAATCACACAGTGTCAGAGAGCCACCTGAAATCACACACAGAGCTGGCTTTAGACAGAACTTTCTGAGAAACAATCCCAGATATTTAACACACAGACAACAGCACCCAGCATCAAACTTCTCTCAATCTTTTAAAATCCTCTTAGCTAGAGCTTTCGGACTGGAGCCTCACGCCTTTAGGCACAGATTCCTGTACAAAGTTTCCTCACTTGCTTTGCTGTTATCTGCAGATGCTGATCATAAGAATGCCATTAAATTAACACTTAAACATTAACATTAAATTTCTGAGGAATGTTTTAACAATCCCGCTCAGAAGGCTTGACAACCTCTGCTACGAATTAACACAGTGAACAGCACCTGCTAAGCAACACTGCAGCAGAAATAACCCAGAGTACACGTGAGAAAAAGGGAGCCCTAGGTTCAAGACTGTCCCATTACACCATGAAAAAAGTTAAAAGCTTTAGTTCCCTTATTTTAATGGATGGGATTTCACTGGTGTGCAGTGGAGAAAACAGGTTGAAAAGACACCATCTCTCTCTACTCCACTCCTTCGCATCATAGCTCCCCAAATGACTCTTCCCCCCAGAGCAGGGCAGAAACAAAGCTATCATAATGAAACTTTCAGTGTTTAACATGACTAAGGCAATGGAGTAATTGCCAAGAGCCATCAGCAGTGCATTTAGCACAAAAGAAAGGTTTGGGGGCACAGGACAGAAAAGCATTTGTATGCCAAGCCCTGTGTGCAATTCCCTTCAGGTTGTGAACTCCTGCAAAAGATAAGAGTTCAATGGTATGTGCCAAAGCACTGAGGAGGAAAGAGCTGAAAACAGCAGATTTACAAGAGAACCGTCAGACACTTAAAAATAGAGGCTCTTGCTCGTTCTACTCTGCACCATTTAATCAGAAAACATGCCACAAAATTCAGTTAAATTCTGTTATATTAAGAACAGGGAGAATAAAGAATCTTCCCTTTCCTATGTATAAGGAAAGGTGTAAAAGTGCGAGAGTGGTATTGGTGCAGACTCTGCGTCATTAAGAACAAGCTTAACACAACAACTCGAAAAAAAAATCACAACCACTTAGCTACCTCTGGAGTGTCGATGTCTTGCACTGGTGAGTCACCATCATCATCACTGCCTTTCCTCTTTCTTCTATTTCTCACACTCTGAATTAAATTTTTGTGGAAGTCACAAATGTACAGATGTCTCGCCTAGAAGAATAAAACGGCGTCTTTCAATCAGATCCATGTGGCGTATCGCCCACACTTAAATGCACGTAGACAGACAACCCTTCAGTAATCAGCCACACGAACTGACTTGAGGAAGCTTTTCTACTGGCTTCTTCTAAATGGAGAGTGTGCTGCGCTGCAGCTCGCTGCCACGGGCTGGGCCCCGAGCTGGCTGGAACGCTGCAATAGGCCGATGCAGCAGTGCCAGGCTGCGGAGCCACGCGAGCACAGCCCGCCCTCCCTCCCTCCCTCCGGCCGCGCATCGCACCGCACCGCGGGGGCCGGGCAGCACGCAAACAAAAAACAAGCCTTCGCTTGTTCTCTGCAGGGCAAAGAGACGGCTCTCATTTCCCCGGCTATATCCTCCCCTCCTTGTTTTACTTCCGCTACCCGGCGTGGTCACGCAACACACTTATTTCTACTTTCTTTCTTTTTCACAAGTTTCCCTTTCGTAGGGATCTGCACGCTTTGGGAGATTTCGGCGCGGAGCAGCCCTGAACGCCCAATTCCGCGTGCTTTAAGGGCGATGAGAGCACGGGGCAGCGTTAGGGGCAGCCCTGCAGAGCGGGCCGGGGTCCCTCGGGGCGCACGCAGCCCCGGCCCGGGGCGCTCCCGCCGGCAGCCGCACGCTGCAAACCCACCTTGCCCTGCCGCGGCACTCAGCGAGGGCGGGCGCTCTCCCAGCTCCCGGGCATCCCGCCCCGCTGGAAGGCGTCCGCCCGGCGCTGGGGGTCCGCCCGCCCTGCCCAGCCGTGCCGAGCCGCGTTGCGCGGGGCCCGATGGCTGCCGAGCGGAAGATAGAGCGGCACGGGAGACGTGCGGCGCTGCAACACGAGGCGGGGCGGCGAGCGCGGCCCTCGCCAGCAACACAGACAAACTAGCGCGCCGGGAGCCATGCAGGCTCCGCTCCGCTGCGGCTACGAGGGGACACAAGCAGCCGATGCCGCGTCTCTTGGGGCCAGAGGGGACCCCCAGAGCAAGCAGGAGAGGCAGGCGCTGCCCGCAGCCCGGAGGGAGAGGACTTTCAGGCACTGCTCCCGCCGCGCCAGCCAAACTCGGCCGTGCTACGGCAAAGAGATGAGAAGGGGGAACGAACACTTCCCCGCCGCAAAACACCCCTTCTCCCCCATGAAACTTGATTAAAAGTCCCCAAACGAACTAAGCCCCAGATGCAGCGACCCACTGGCCGCTTTTGTCCGGCCGCCCCGCCGGCTGCCCTGGCGCGTCCTCCCCTCGCGGACTTACGCTCTTGTCCACCTCGATCTTCACCTTCTTCTGCGAAATGCTCTTCTGGACGCGCTTGCTGAAGCTGGCGTTGCCGGCGGCGCGGCCGCACCGCTCGCCCTCCTCCCGCAGGCAGCACAGGTGCCCGGCCCCGGGGCCGCCCGCGCACCCGCTGCCCGCCGAGCCCGCGGCGGCGGCCGGACCCAGCCCCAGCGGCGCTGGCGGCGGCGGCACCTCCACGGCGGAGCCCGCATTGCCCACCACGGCGGCGGCGGCGGGGTCTGCCCCGCGCTGGGTCACCTCCTCGGGGGCGAAGCCGTTCATACCCGGCGCCACCGCCGCGGCCGGCGGGATCCCGCCCCGCACCAAACTTCCCCGGCGAGGCGCCGCGGCCCGGCGGGGCGCTCCCCCGCTCCCTGCCCGCCTCCCTTCAGCGGACGCTTCGGGGTCGCAAGTCCGCCTTCGGGGGCGGTCAGCCCACGCGCTGCGGAAAGGACTCTCCCCTCCGGCGGCCGCTGGCCGAGCCCCGCGACTACCGGAGCGGCGGCAGCAGAGCCCCACGGGCCGCCCCACTTCCTCCTTCCCCCCCTGTCATGTGGAGACTCTTCAGCTGTTTCCTATGTAACAACAGCAACCTGCCGCCCCGCCCCGCCCCGCCCCGCCCCGCCGCCGCGCATGCCGGCTGCCGCGCGCGGCCCCACGGGAAGCGCAGTCCCTGCGCCGCCGCTTGCCCCGGCACGGCCGCATCTCCGGCGGTGGGAGCGCGGCCGAGGCAGCGGCGCGGTGCGCTGCGGCAGCCGCTTCTTTTTCCGCCCCGGGCTCCGCTCCCTTTCCCTCCCGTCTGGAAGCCGGGCCCCGCTGCGTGGGAGCGGCGGCGGCAGCTCAGCCCACCTTTAAAAAACCCCGTGCGTCAGCCCCGGTTTCCCCCCCCCTTCCCGCGCCTCCCCGGCGACGCGGCCGTGGGGTGTGAAGGGGCGGCCCCGGAGGGTGTCGCGGCTGGGAGCTGCCGCTGGCACGGCCGAGCGCGTACCCGCGCTCCAAGCGATGCGGGGCCGGGCGCCTCCGCCGCCTCCTCCCGGCCCTCGGCGGCGCCTCGCCGTGCCGCAGCAGCTCCCCCTGTTCACTTGTTCTCTCTCTAGTGTTTTCGCCGAAGCCGGCACTGCTCGGGCTGCTCGTTCCGGATCTTCTGTCTCCTGCCTTCCGTCTTGGCTTCTTCCCTTGCTGCCTGCTTTCTTATCCGCTGACTGTCGGCCATGGCTGGGCAGCGGCTGCCGGAGAGGGCGGGCAGGCTCTGTCCGAGCGCTGCGCTCCTGCCCCTCCGCTGCGGGAGGAGCTCCCCGGCAGCCGCAGCGCAGCCACCGGCCGTGTCTCCCGGCAGAAAGCAAACGAAGCTCCGTCCTTTGTTGGAGCCGGTTTTACAACACACGTAGTCAGGGCTCCGTCCTGCGTTTCTGTGGCAAAGCCCTCTGAAAACAAAGGCGACTTACAGTGCGAGTTTCCAGTTTTGTCATTTCAAAGGACTTTTTGGTAGTAAAGGTGACTGTAACGACAGAAAAGACTGAGAATGCAGAATTATTTTCGCTAACGATGAACCAAGACCTTGCTGTGCACACGACTAGCTAAAATAGACACAGTGAAAATACTTGACAAAAGCAGGTATTTTTAGTTTTGAGGCTTTACAAAGCTACATAAGAGATGCGTTGGCATTAAATCGTTTAACAATTCAGCTGTTGACAGCAGAGTGGCAAAAGCAGCAAGCTCTGATCTGCTGTCCTTTCAAGCACATTCAAAAGACGCGCAAGGAAGGGAGAGGTTTTGCTTTCCCTTTGAACTACCGCAAATACTCCTTTAAATCTCAGACGCGGCATCTGAGCTGAGCGTACTCAAAGCGCAATGATTTAATCGCTGAAATATTTGACCGTATCGCTTGCTGTGCGTTTCCAGCTTGAAGAAGGAGAGGAGTAGCAGGGAGGCCGGTGAATAATTCAAGGAGACATAGATCCTGCGTAAGCCAAAGTTCTGCGTGAACCGGGAACGCGATTATAGAGCAGTTTCAGTTTGTGCTGCAGATGGCTCCTTAATCTTATTGCGTAACCTGGTATTAGAGAATGAGGGTAGGTCCCACTGCCGCAGCTGAATGAAGGATACAGTAACTGAAGCTAAACTCAGCATAAAGTCACAGCAGTTATCCACAAGGCACGTTTTAGTGGTTAGAGTGGGGAATAGGAGGAGAGTTGGAAAAAATAGTGAACTCTGCTTTGTTATCAGCCAAACTGAAGACTGTGTAATGCCTGGGTTTAATTCCACACTCTGCTGCTGTGCAATCTCAGGCAGCAAAGGTTTAACTCACTTTTTGACTTCCTTGTGATTTCAAACTTTCGAAAAATGTAAAAATGTTAAGATAAAAAGGAACAAAAAAACCCCAATAACAATCATAGCAGACCTTAAAATTTGAGAATATAGGAAGCATAGGCTGGGAAAAGTGGGACAAGGGTGAGTTCCAGGAATTCTTCAGTGGAAATCTGGGTCATGAATAGCAATTTCTAGACTCTCAGACTATGTCTTTTGAGGTCCCTTTGTTTTGGTGGTTTTTTCTTTTTTTTTTTTTCAGATGGATTTGACCTTACTGTGAGCATAAAATATATCAATCTGGGTCTGGGTGCTGTGGTTTGGTTTGATGGAAAGATCAGTTGTGCATTTTAAATGTTTCTGGTCCTCTTTATGCAGTTTGGGAGCAGTTAAAAGCCTGATTATGTTACCCAGCCAAGCTTGCCAAGATGCTAATTTATAAGTGTAATTTCAAGTAAAGTGGTATCATAGTTTCATGATTAGATCACGATAAGAGAGTCGTGGGACTTAGCAAGATGGTTCTGCTTCTGCTGTAAGCTGCTCATTTTCACACCTGTGCCCTGTGCTTCTTTGTGCCCATAAAAACATTTCTGTGGCTGCACAGCAAACCATATTGGGTTACAACTAGACTAGCAACAAGAAAAATCATTTAAATTTAATCCTGATCTGCTTTACTGCTCAGTTGCATGATGCCCCAGCACACAGGATGGTCCAGTAGCAGGACAGGACTGTGTGACTGGTGCAGGGGGATGACCACCTCATTTGGTATGAATGCCTGCTTACCGTAACAAAGAAATCATGACACTTTTAATCTTGCAGCATATGTGGGATGAAAAATACAAAGAGCTGCAGCTAGATTGGCTTATCAGACAGTATGAAGCTTGCTTACTACAAAATGGATTAGCTAACTTTCATGAAGCTGGGGCCTCATGAAATAAAAAGAAAAATCATTGTGGAATATGTTGTCTAAAATTACTATTTTATAACATAAATTCTAGTAGTGGCTAGCATAAGTATTCAGCTATAAGTAAAGCATGTATGGGGAGATATTTTAAATAAGCATAAAAACATGCAGCACTGCAACCATATCCTGATTAAACTACAAAAATTAAATCAGTTCAAAAGAAAGAGCAGCTCCAAACTAACTACCCTGTACATGACATGTCACTAGTACTCACAGTGGAGCTGAGTAGTACAGAAGGCAGCAGTAATCTATATCCCTTGTGGGTGCCAAGAACACAGCGTGGATGACTTGTAAGTGGCATGCAGAAAGAGCAGGAACTACAGCATCCCGAAAAGTCTGTCTGAATTCACAGCTCCCAGGCTCTGAAGTCAGCAGGACCCAGCGGCCCCTCCTGGCACTGAGGCAGGCCAGGCACAGGTGGGAGCCCAGCAGCTTGTGCTTCTCTGAGATGCCATATGGCCCAGCTCCTGTTAGCTTTTGATTGATGTGTTTTGTAATTTGAGAGAGAAGAATGATAATCAGATGCATCACCTTGGGTATATTGCAAGCACATTGCAAACATATTCCTAGTAATCAATCCTGGAAGAGCAATGTGGCTTGCAACTTTGTATGCATTTCTACCTGATAAAGTTCAACTGGGAAGGACTACTCTTCCCTAGCAGCGCCATTCACTTGAAATCCAAGTGTACATTAGTGCACTTGTGTGCAGCACCTGAAATCATCCTGTTAACAAAAGAAATAATAAGGTAAACTATTGGTATACGTTTTTCACAGCAAATACACATTTTCTTTGTTATGTATTGTAACTATTTCAGTGAAAACAGATTCCTTCAAAACACTTGAAAAAGTCTGCAAATTCCACCACACACCTTGGTGGTTTTAATAAAAAAAACAACCTACTTGATGGGCATTCATGGGCTGTGATAAAGAACAGTGACCAAATCTCTCCTTTCTTACCAGAAACAAGTGCTATTCTTTTTATTTTTCCTTTTCTTTCGTTCTGATTTTTTTACTATCTCGTTTTCCTTTCCCACTCCTGCACCACCTAACCTGCTACTGCCTATTGCTCTGCTTCGAATTTATTGTCCAAATTTGTTAAAGTATAGAGCCCAAAGCATAGGAATATTGGAACTTGCCTACAGACTATTTTTTTTTTTTTTTACTTCTTTACATGTTTTAGGCTAGGATGGTTAAAATATAACTTCAGATAATTAATTGTGTAACAAAACCTAATCTGTATTAGTACACATTGAGCTTATAGTATATGATTCAAGAAATGCAGTAATAGAAAAGAAAATCAGAACTTTAACCAACATTATTTCCAGGTCTGTATCCAGCTGATGCCAGTCTTTCTTTTTTAAGCATTCGGCCCTGTAGAATGGAAACTCAAGATGTATGAATGAGTTTATATAACACAGGCTTTTATTAAATGATTTAAAGCAGTAAAGAAGGTCAAAAACTACACATTGTATTTTAAGAATACTTTAGGTGTTACAGGACTAAAACTGATAAACCCATGTATTGTAAAAGCTTTAAAGGTTTGTAATGCAGTCCCCTCAATGATTTGTGCCAATTCACTTTCACAACAAGCCATTAGTTACAGGAGCATCAAAGGATCTTCTGGTAGAAGGCTTCGTTCTTATGTGCAAAAACACAGAAACTGTTATGTTCTTTATTAAATGTACTTGATGAATTGTTTGTTGGTGGACTTAAAAAAATGAAGGATGAGTTAGGAGAGAGAACTCAAACACAACAACCACACAGAAGAAGGGAAGCCAACCCTCCAGCATTGCGCTGAGGTACCCCGAAATTTCAACACCCCTCCTCCTCCTCAGCTCCCACTCAAGCAAAATGCACCTCCATCTGCTTGCTTCACAGTCACTGATCACTTGTTCATCCAGGTTGCTTTGATTAACATCCTGTTTCACGTTGTATGAGATCACACACTTAGAGACCTCACTAAATCATCATTCATGCTCTTCTGAAATGTAATGCAGCTATATGGAATGTATTGTGGAAAAGTATCACCCCAGAGGTTTTGTGTAATGCAATAAAAATTTAAGCACTAGTAATAGAGCAATGTAGTATATTGCTTAAGAATTATTTTTCAATCCCTTGAAATTGAATAAAAAATTTGCTCAGATTTTTTTCCCTGTAAGATAAACTGTCACATCTTTTCAGTAAATTTTGCTGGTCTCTAGTGCACGCTTGAGACCACAAAAAGCACTGTATACTCTGTGCTACAGTCTTGCATTTTGCAAGCCCCTGTTTTCTTATTAGAGAAATTCAGATTTGACAATGGCTTTAACCACTTCCTTCTTGCTTTGTATAACACATACTACACCATCTTCATGGTTTTGTCAGGGGATCCCGGAAACTACAGGGCTCTGTTACACCATCATGTCCTCTTCCGATACAGATTTGTTTTACAGAAAAGAAAATAGGAAAGTTCTGTAGCCCTGAAGCCTGTTTGAGTACCTTTGTCTTTGCAGGACAGCTATAACCATCTGTAGGTCTGACTTAGCTCTTGTTGAAGTCAACAGCAGGTTTTAAGTGCCCCTTGCGAGGGGGTGAACACTTCCTCCACCAAACCATCAGCTGGATACTTGGATTTCCTCAGTAAAAACAAAATAGTTTGATACTAATGCAGACATTTTATAAAAATAAAATTAATAAAATTATGTGGTTTTGGGGGTTAAATGCTTTCCTGACCTCCTGCGTAGCTCCTTCTGGGTAAAAGATATAGATAGCCTTATACTCCAACAAACTCAAGGATAACAATAGTTTTGAACTGCAGTTGTTTTTTGATGATATTACTTGACAATAAACCCTTAACTGAGAACTATTATGGGAAGAGGATCAGCTAAAATGTTTGGCAAAATTTGTCACAAAAAATGGCCACCAGGCAGAATGTACTACATTCTTGTTTGGATAGTACCTATTTCTATTATTCACATTCAATACACAGCAGCTGATCAAAAGCTTTGCTTCTTTTTAAGATATTGCTGTTCATCTTTAATGGTCTCAAACCTCAACTTCTTTAGCTGAAAGATATTAGAATTGCAGCTTTCATGCTGATAAAGCTTCTAGCCTTTACAATTGTAAAGATGTGTCTGAATCTGCTGAAGGACATACCCTAAACCATAGAACACAGAAAGAGACCCTCACCCTCCAGTTTCAATATTAAAAGTTTTAAATAAATGTGGGTTTAGAAGTTGGTGTTTTGGTTTTTTCTTTATCCAAGTGTTTGGTTGTTCATATTTATTAACTTTATAAACACTACAAATGAGACCCAACTTTGTTATTACAGCTATTCACAGGCACTAAAAAAAACCTTACCTCTCTCCAGAAGTGACTGCTGACATCATCCTGTACATTATGTCAGACTCAGGAAAATAGTAATACAGATATTTTACCTCTTTCACGTCTTTGGTGTGTGATTATCTGTGTTTCTAATTATACAAAGAAAATCTGTTAAAAAATGAATCATATCATTAACCAAGTAAACTTTTAACTACTAGAAAATGAGAATGAGTTCTCTTCTTTTAGTATTTGTACATATTACAATAACTTAGCATCATATAAATGCTAATTATTAGTATAAAGTGTAGCAACATAAAAATCGCACAATATGATCAAGCCTATGAACTGGAGTGTATTCACCAAGGTGGTTTCTCTCTTAAAGGCTTGCATTGAAGTTGAGAGTTTACACATATGGATGCTTTTGATTTTCAACTTTTAAAAAACTGCAAAAGACATGTTTTGGGCTGCAATTTAGTTTCTCAGTAGCTTTGAATAACCTAAACCTATCCTTGACAGGGAGCAACTTAAAATTTCTGTATTTCTTCAAATTAAGAACTGTGCCACTCCCCAATTTTTAATTTGCAGTAGGCACTTATCCCTGCCAGTACGTAGGGAGAGCTTCTACTTAACTTCACACACAGTCACACTAAATGATGAGGATCAACCATTGGCCCCCAGGTTTATTATCAAACTTCAAGATTTTTTTTTCCACAAGAGCTGGAGCTCTGGAACAGAAGCCTTAGCTTTTGATTGGTATTATAGACAGACATTTTCTACAATCTCTCCTGTTACTGTGAAATACTTTAGCAGTATAGAGTAGGTTATGCAATGGGGTGCTGTAAAGAAACTATACATTTATATCAGCAGTTGCTGGAAAATCCCACAGGATCCGTGACTAAAAATGAGACTGATGATTCAATCAACCATTTCAAAACTTCATGAGCATTTTCCTTCTAGTCTCAGATCACCAATGTATCCTGTGGTCATTTCTATGACACATATCACAGCACTAGTTGCCAGAAGTAACAGAATAAATTATTCTCCCAACAATGTCTACATGAATAACAGCACAGGATGCACACCATGCGACCAAAACTTGAGATCCATTTAAGTTTAATGAGACCCATTGAAATTAATTTAAGCTTTTCCACTACCTGGATTCAAGACAAAGGCCAGTGTGTTGATGAATATCTCAGTGCTTACAAGAGACCTGGTTGTTACCAGCCAAACCTGCTTATCTCTGCTGGCTCCTGCCTGCAGCCCATGACACATAGCCTTGTCTACTCCTACTGTTATTTCTCTTTCCTGGGACACTTAAGGAAACAGCTTCTGCTGTCAGGTTCAGCCTGGTTTTAAGTTTCTAGCCCTCATGACCACAGAAGGAAACAGTCCCTCAGACTGGACAAAGGTACAAACAGAACATTCTGGTTTGTTCTGTAGAAATGTATCAATATTTCTAAGTCACCGTGGGTTGACAGGTACTTCATTCTGGCAGCAGCAAGCACCAGCAGCTAGTGTCACACGTGACTATTCAGAAGCTAGACCGTGACTACAGCCTCTTTGGATCTGCTTGCTGGATATCACACCTCCAGGGCCAGACACAGACCAACCCTTTGTCTTAGTGCTTAGAAGGAGAAAAAAATATCCTCGAACTATGTTCTCCAATTCACAAATGACAGAACAATTTTATTGGCAATTAAATTTCATTTCCTAAGAGTAAGTTGCATCTATTTTTCAGACAAAGTACCAATGTTTACCAATGCTGGAAGAGTTTGGGGGTGGGGAGAGAAGAACAGAAACATTTTTTAATCCATTTAAACTGTATTCTTACTGTAAATTAGGCTATCCACATTTTAGAGCCCATCTGAGCTGCCTGTGAAACTACCCAATAGATAAAGACAAGTTGCTGCTTTCTTCCCATACCTGTAAAAAGAGATTAGTAGTATAGCAAAACATAAAGAACATTTTAAAATATCTTAAGGGGAAAATGTTGTGTAAGTATTACTTTGAATGTAAATAAGAAAGTGAATGAGAGGTGAACAGAAAAGCAAAAAGGTTTTAAAAAAGTTAAAAGCTTGTAAACCCAATACAAAAAAAAGTTACTGTCGAATTAAGACTGAAAAAGTTCAGGTAACAATTATTGTGATTAGGAATTCCTGTTTTGGAATTGTTCCTAATATTGTCTGCATGAGTACCAGAAGAGATTTGTTGTATTTATTTCTTCTCATATGACCACTGCAGTTTCTTTCAGCCTTTGCTCTGCAGCTGTCCCAGATAGTGTCTCATGCAAGCTGCCTTTGTTTTAGCTATTGGGTACACAGCACAAAGTCAAAATAAACTCCTGAGCTTTCAGCCTAACCCAGCCTGGTGTAACTAACACAGCCACATTTGCCTATGAGCTGCTTAACTGGTTATGCAGGCTTTACAATAGCCCACATAATAAAACTCTGATGTTTAAAGGGTAAATACATTTCATTTTTACAACACACATATTATTTACATGTTATACAACACCAGAAAACCCGAGGAACATTCTAATATATTATCTTAAATGCATTTCTTTTGGATATTGACAGAAATACCAGTTTTGTAAACTTTTGGGCAGCAGTAGTAGTATATGTTTTTATCAATGCATGACAAAAATAACTGCTAATACCTGGAACACTACAACAAAATAAGTTTTATGTTGAATTTAGGTAAGCAGTAGGTTATGCAGTTTTGATTTTTGCTTTTCATCCTAAAGCTCCTACCATACATCTAGTGAGAGATGCTTACATAAAATAGGCCAAAAACATTGTTGCTGTCTGTAGGCTTTGTAATTCACATTAAAAGGGTTTTCAAAGCAGTGACCTACTTAAATGCTTTTTGTGTCTTGAATTTTAATCTTTTTTTCTGTAACAGAAAAGCTGCTGATTAAAGCTAAATTTGCTTTCTTTCAACATCTTCCATTGCTATTAGTGAACTTAGGTTAGATTAAAACTGAGAGCAGTTGTAACTCACTTTCATTATTCATCCACTGGCTTTTCAGGTCCAGAAGAAGAAATTACCTATCAATCAAGAGTGATAACTTTTGAAAGCAGAATTTTACTGCCATTAGTCTACAAGAAGGCATATTCCATTCAGGAATTTGGCTAGTAGGAGATTTTCTGGGAAGTGACAGTAGAGCTTCTTTATTCAACTGACCAAATTAAAACTGACAGCATCACTACATAAATATACTAGAAGGAAAGTTTGGTCAGAGTTAAGGTCATGCAAATGTAGTTTGCAATCTCAATCAGCTGAACATTATCTGTTGTAATGGATCTGCTGATGATTTAATTCAAATAAAAGGCCTTTGTTACTTTCTTCCCTTGTTTTGTCCACATTGACACCACTCTCCTACAGAAGCTGCCTACAGAAGCCAAGAGATACACTATGATAGAAAGCAGTGTCACTCCCATCACACATTTTTGTTTTCTGTGACATACTTTTCTTTATATCCATCTCTTGGCTCTGTAACCTGGTCTCACCCCTCTGGTCTTTTCTCCACCTTCTATCCAGCATTTCTAGCCTCATGGCTTATCTCTCCTGACTTGCAGTTTACTGAAGATTAAATAGCACCCCAAATTGTGGAGCAGATGAGAAACTCAGAAGGGCTCAAAGCCAGGGAGCTATAAAATTAAACAGTCATTTCATGAGCAGAATTATTCACGCAGAAGCAAACTCCAAGTCCCGGAGCTTATGCTTCTTCCCCACAACTGTCATGCACATGTGGTTAATAAATTAACCATGCAGACCAACCAAAGTCAATACTGCATAGATCACGGCTTTAGAACAGTAACAGTGACTGAATCTCTGGAGACAGAAATTGTGGTTTTGTCTGAAAAGGAACAGTGTGGCACAATGAAAAACAGTGATGGCTTATTGTGGAACCAGAGAAGCACTTTTCCAGGCACAAGGGTGCTGGGAGGAAGGCACGGCTTTGGGAATGACAAATTTCTAATATCAGCATTCTTGTGTGGGGTTTTCAGCATTGGCACTGCTGTGGGAAGCTTCCAGTATCATGTTCAAGCATGGAAAATTCTCAATACTGCCTTCCTTGTTGGAGGACAGACAGATGTTAAGGAGTACAACTGTATTGTTTCTCATGTGCCCTGTGTTGAATGAGATAGCATGACAACACTTAGTGGATCTGTTTAAGTGTACAAAAGCTTTCTTTTCCAGGTAAGAAAATTTAAAGAACCTAGTTTCTTTCTTAAAACATTTGATTAAATAATTTGAAAGGCAGATCTCTTTTTCCCCCCCATAACAGTAATTACACTTTCTCACCACACCTGCTTTTCCACAATCATTTTCTTCATATTTTTAGGGCAGATATAAAAACAGATGCAACAGCAGAAGCCTTACATCGCAAAATTTCCAAAGACAGTTCCAAAGTAAATTTTTTCCATTAACTTGCTGTATTAATGTTAAAAGAGTGAGAACGTTAATAAAACTTACCTAAAGCTTTCCACCCCCCCTTCCAATAACTGTCAGCGAGTGTCTTGGTCAGTCTGAAAGGCAAGGAATGGTTTTACACCACAGATACCAATGGTTGTATTATGATTCACTCAGCACACAACAGTATTGTAAAATTCTACCATCTTTTACAAAACTGCTTTATTAACTAGAAAACAATACGTAAGAAGCTGTCATACAGAGGTGGTTTACCACAAAGTAAATGAGTGACCCATCTGGCAACTTAACTCATCAAACAAAATAGTTCTTTCGATGTAAAATATAATGGAAAGGCATTTTTAAAGCCACATGACAAAAGAAAACAACTCTTTGCAAAGTAAACAGACCTACATAGAACTCAGAACCATAGAACTGAGAACACTATTTTGCTATTGAGAAGTAATGGAATGGTTTGCAGTAACAACAAGCCAAAACTGGAATATGAAACATCCCCCACGTAAATGTTTATTTTAGAAGGTAAGGAAGGCTAAGTTTTATTTGTATGTTAAACACTATCAAAAGTAATAGCCACGTAAGTGAACTGATACAAAGTTTTCGATAACTGGCTTGTGAAGGCTTTCACATGTGCAGAGGGAATGCATATCTGTGGGTTGCTCTGTCAATTTACATCCCAATTACCCTCTTCCATAGTGGATTTTGCCGTTTAGGGCTGCAGTTGTTTCATGTGAACATGTCCTGGTCAGAAGGGAAAGAAAAAAGGCTTGAAGAACTGTACCTGATAAGTTCTTCTTCCATTGAGCTACTTTGGGTGGGAGAGACTGGAGATCAAGACATTGACCACTCTCACACCTGCAACTACTCAATACTCTCAGATAGCTAGCTTAGGGATTTGCACTGCTGTCTAAAGTTTGATTTGATTTTTCTTACCATTGAGGAAGGTTAACATGATTAAAGCTCTACTGAAGGCATTACATCTTCAGCAAACGAAGCTATAACCTGCTTTTCACCAAGGCCATAAACTACACCTGAAAAAATAAGAGTGTTAAAAACCTCTTGAACTACTAAGAATATTTATCCTAAGTAGAGAACAGGATGAATAATTCGAGAGAAGAAAACCAACGTCAGCACAACCTGTATAATGCAGTCTGTGGTTACATCGAAGTAAAATAAGTGAAAAAATAAGAAAACTTCCGTTTTCTCCCCAAAGGGCCAGATTCGCTGCTAGCGGTGCACCTGAAAGTATTAATGCAGACCGCAGGCGTGGTTTGCATTAAAGCCTCAGCTCGACCGAGACTGGGTCCCAGGCTTTCCCCTGCTGCGGCTTGCATTTCACAGAGCACCAGGCTCGGAGAGCTCACACCTTCCCTGCTCAGCGCCGGTGCCTCTGCTCCGGCGTCACTGCGGGAAGCCACCCCTCATCATGAGCAGCCCCGGGCTCTGCCGAGACCCTCCCGCCCGGACAGGGAAGCAGTCGCTCTGTCTGCCCAGGGATCACTACAAGCTGGGCACCGCCAGCCCTCCTTCCCCCAGCACAGCCCCTACCCCGCGGCGGCGCGGCTCGGCTCAGGGGCCCGGGAATCAGTCTCGCTGGGGCGCCGAAACTCAACCCTCGGCCCGGCTTTACAGCCAGGGGCTGCTGCCAGGCAGGCGGCGCTGCTCGCCCCGGCCGACCCCCGAGCTGGGGCAGGCAGAGCTGAGAGACCCGCCGCGCTCCCAGCGCGCACCGCCCAGCGCGCCGCCGACCCCGCTCCCTTTGTATTTTTAAACTACGCTGCAGCACCCGCGCTCCGCCCAATCAGAGCGCCCGCAGCCCCCGCCAGCCAATGGCGGCGGCCCCCGCGGTTTTTTAAACCGTCCCTCTCCCCCAATCACCGCCCAGCGCGTTCCGCCAAGCCCCGCCCCCCCGCTCTCCTCACCCCAACCGGTTCCAACGGGTATGAGCGCCAACGACCCCCTCGCGCTCGACCTAGCCCGGGAGTTGCCTCGTCGCTAACGTCAGAGCGGCACACAGCCAATCCCGGCCGGTCTGTGCGCCAGGGGGCGGAGCTCCGGGCAGTTTGAACCGGCGTGGCAGCCAATCGGCTGCGGCGGGGGGCGGGTCCGCGGGCGCCGCGGGTCGGGTTGCTGTGGCGGGCAGTGCCGCGGAAAACAAGAGGCGGTAAGTGCGCGGCCGAGCACCATTCGGCAGCAGCACCTGAGGGAGCAGAGCCCCGCGCCGCCCGCTCCGCTCAGCCAGGCAAGGCCCGCGCCCCGCGGAGCGTGAGCGCGCCGGGAGGGACGGAGGGAGGGAGGGAGGGAGGGAAGGAGGGGATGCCGGCGGCGGTCCTGGGCGCAGAGGCGGCTAGGGGCTCCCGCGGCGGGCGGGCGGGTGGCGCGCCTGGGGCTGAGGGGAGGATTCCTGGCGGGCGGGTGGGGCCGGGAGGGCGGCGGCGGCTCCGGCCCCGGCGGGGAGGGCTGAGGCGCGGGGCGGCGGGCCGGGCGGGCTGCCCGCCGCAGCCGCCGCGGGGGGCGGGGAGAGGCGGCCGGCGGCGGAAGGTGCCGCGGCCCCGGCGGGGGGGCGCGGGCAGAGGGGCTGCGGCGGGGCGGGGCCGGGCGCGCCGGGGCGGGAAGCGCCGGCGGGCGAGAGGCGGGAACGGCCTGAGGCGAGGCCCCGCCTCACGCCGCCTCCACACCCACCTCCTCCCGCAGGGACCCGCCGCCGACCTCGCCATGGGCAAAGGCGACCCCAATAAGCCGCGGGGCAAGATGTCCTCGTACGCCTACTTCGTGCAGACTTGCCGCGAGGAGCACAAGAAGAAGCACCCGGACTCGTCCGTCAACTTCGCCGAGTTCTCGCGGAAGTGCTCGGAGCGGTGGAAGGTGAGCGGGGCCGAGCTGTGCTGAGCCCCTGCCGGGCCAGCCCCCGCCCCTGCTGCGGGCTGCTGGGAAAAGATCCCTGGTAGCAGCTGCTGCTTAGGCGTTAGTGGGTCAGTAGCTGCTTTAGCTCATCCAGACTCTTCTTCCCCCTTCGTGTGTCCACAGACAATGTCAAGCAAGGAAAAAGGAAAGTTTGAAGAAATGGCTAAAGGAGACAAAGCTCGTTATGACAGGGAGATGAAAAACTATGTTCCTCCCAAAGGCGAGAAGAAGGGAAAGAAAAAGGACCCAAACGCTCCTAAAAGACCACCGTGAGTGTTTCTGTGATTCCCTCCCCCTACGTAGAAAAAAAGTATTAGTTCCAATAGTTGAACACTTAAATCACTGTCTCTCAATGTAGATCTGCGTTCTTCCTCTTCTGTTCTGAACACCGTCCAAAAATCAAAAATGAACATCCTGGCTTGTCTATTGGAGATACAGCAAAGAAATTAGGTGAAATGTGGTCTGAACAGTCGGCCAAAGATAAACAGCCATATGAACAGAAGGCTGCAAAACTAAAGGAGAAATATGAAAAGGTACAGTAAAAGCAATAAAACAGTAGTTAAAAGTTGTAGAGCTCACTGTAAATGTGTCTTGCACCCAAACCATATGGGGCTTAATGCTTCCGTCAGTCTCTGTCAGGCTTTGGAACACATGGAAAAGGTGTGGTGGGGCAGGTATCTATAACCCTTACAGTGAACCTAGTTGTGTGTTTTGCATGTCTAGAGATTTTACCAGTAAGATGTCTTAGTACCAGAAAACAGGTCACCTGCTTGCTACAATAAATATAGTTAGACTCCAAAGCACTGTGGTCATAAATTTCTTAAAACTGACTGCATTGCATGTTCTTTTGCCTAAAGATTTAAGCATGAAAGTCGCAATGTGGAAATTCTGCTTTTTTGCACACACTGTATTTGATCTGCACAGTACAGTAGTACCGAAATACCAAAGCAGTACAAATTTGTCTTCAGTGTTCTGTGGCTAGCAACTTAACAGCATTTTTCTTGCAGGATATTGCAGCATATCGTGCCAAGAGCAAGAGTGATGCAGGTAAAAAGGGCCCAGGTAGGCCTGCAGGATCTAAGAAGAAAGCAGAACCAGAGGAGGAGGAGGAGGAAGAGGAAGAAGAGGAGGAAGAAGAGGAAGAAGATGAGGATGAAGAATAAATGGATGTCCTGCTGTAAAGATTTATGCTCAAAATCCAATATTTTGCTAAGAATGTGAACTCAAGTGCAGCTCATTGTTAGCTTCAGTATAAAAATCTGTACAGAATTGTGTATAGGTAATGTGGTTCTTTGTAGGAAGACTTCAATTTATAATGTAAGCAGTAGCCAAGGGCTGCTACAGTTCGGTTTGGAAAAAAAGTTGTTGAATGTTTCTGCTATTCCTGCATATTTAATGGTTTATTGAAATTCAGTGACTGATAGCCAGGAGTTTGTTTTTAGCTAAGTAAAGTAAAGGAGGTAGCTTAATAGCTGATCTCATATTTTGTAGTATTTTGTTGCATTGTATTACTTTTTTAACAGTTTTGTAATAAAATGTTGTACATTATTACTTTTGTATTCATGATGTTTCTGTGAGGCTGGGCACCCCCAGAATGCTGGAAGTGTGGGAAAGTGCACTGCAGTGTTCTTGAGCTCTTGCTGTTACTGCAAAACTGGCACATCCCTTGGGTGTTGACTCCTGGAGTTTTGCAGGTGCTTAAACAACTGATTTCCTCTCCCGCATCCACTACCATTAGTTGCAACTGATGCTTTCCTTGCACTAACATTTGCCTGTGTTACTTTGCGGGTGAAAAATCTCTTTAAGTAGTGAAGTTCTTGGTAATTACTCCTGGATTATTTTCTTTCCCCAGACTGCTGAAGCACAGGTCTTTGTTTTGGTGTAGTAGCTGAGAACGAGTGAATTTTTAGAACTTTCTCCTCTGGAGCTCAGGGTCCCTGGCCTTTTCTGTTGTCGGTAACCGGACTGGAAAGTTGGCTATAAGACAGATATGGTTAGAGGCATGTCTTGCCAGATGTAGCCTACTCCTTTTCTCTCCCCTTGGCCCCAGTATTAGTGGCTTCTCATAAAATACACAGCTTGCAGAACAGCATGAAAAATGTTGGAATGTTATCTCCACACATGCCAGTAGATTCCTACAGAAAGGAGAGAAGGCATTTGTAAAGAACAAGTGCTCCTGCTACGTTCCTGTTCGTGGTTGTAACAGTATCACCAGTTACACTATTTCTTGGCTTTCACTTTTTATTTTACTTTAGTGTATACAAAAGCTTAAATCTAGGTACCTAATGCTATTTGCAACTGGGGAATTTGAGATCCTATAGCTAAACTAAATAGCTTAAGTTTTATTTGTTGAGATAAATACCAGGAAATAACTTATACAAGCCCTTGAAAGCCCAGCCCTGAAACATGTAATGTCTAAAAAATTAAGTAATATAAAGGGCAGGCTTCCAAGACTTTTGTTTTAAATGTCTCCCTATTGTCCACTAGCTTATGAAATAAATTTGTGTCCCATTATTGTACCATGTGTAAGATAAAAAGTGTTTTCAGCACTGCACTATGGTAAATGTCACTGGGTAGGTCAACGATAATGGCCCTTTCTGAAACAAGAGGCTTGAGAAAAACACTATATTTTTGTAAGTATGGCAATTAAGTAACTGTAAAGGCAATTCAAACATTTTTATACTGGAGTGGGTATTAATCTTTGAGAGCCTTAGAAACCCAGAGTTGCTTTTTCCTCCCCACCCTGCTCCTGAAATACTTAAGTAGCATCAGAAGGATTAGCTGCTGTTTTACAAGTTGGAACTGCCAGAGATAGCTTGGCACAGGTGGGCTCAATGGCTCCATTATTCAGGCTCAAATTTTGGGAAGCCACAGGCATAAACTGGAAGTGAGAGGCAGTGGTTCTTTGCACAGGACATCCAGTGCTCAAGAGCATTTTTTTGCTGTAGAATTTACAGCACATGTATCCTTAACTCAAAAAAGTTTTTCATCTAGAAGCAATTCCCTGTTGTAGTGTGTATCCAAGATTATGCTGGTCTTGTCACCATATCCTGTTAAAATTTCCCTGTAGAAATGCACCATCACCTCCTCTCAATTCTCCCACTGTCTCCCTGTGCAGAACAACGATGCTTCAAAAAGTCTTTCTGATTAGATTTAAATAATCTGCAATAGAGGAGTAATGTCAGAGTAAATTAACTAATTTGAAATTGGAATTGGAACTTCTGTTTGTTTGGGGTTTTTTTTTGTTTAATTGAAACAAAATATAACCCTTCAGGTGTATTAGAAGTTGCACAGGTTGCAGAATTTTAAATACTATATCAGAATAAGAACAGATCTTGAGATAATTCAGCGTAAGGGAGCTCTTTAATGTTTTCCTCTGTGAACTAAAACAGTTTTTGGATTCTATTTCATTTAAGCACTAATTGGCTCATTTATCTTCAGCCCAACTGCTGCACAAATCAGTGCAGAACTGCCAAATCTTGGCACTTTCTTGTTGCATGTCCTGACAGTGCTCTGTGAAACGCTGCCTGTGGGTTACTTTTGTTTATGATTTCATTTACAAATATATCCCAACTGCTGGAGAGATCTTTATAACAAAAAACAGGCTACTGCACTACCCTGTAGCCTGCCCCACATCATGCCACAGGTCACTTTGTGTGCACACCAAAAGCTCTGCATCAGGCTGATCTGTCAACTGAGAATGATGTCATGAATAAAGATAATTAGCATTTTTTCAAAAAACAGTATTTTGTCTTCTTCATAAGAAGGATTTGGAATATCAAGGCAAATGGAAAAGAACACATGAAAATTACTGCTTTCAAATTAAGCTTTAGAAAGCTTAAATTAATAAATAATGAAATTAAATAATAAAAGCTTAAATGATGTGTCAGGTCAAAGAGTTCACATGTAATGCCCATCTGTGAGCACTTGCTGGAAAGGACTAATAAGTAATCAAAGTGTAATGGGAATGTTACTAAAAGATAAGGTCATAGAAAAAAAGAAAAAAAAACTAAATTAATTTTTCACATCAGTGTTCAATATGGACAAACTTATGAAATTACTCACTGGAAACTTTTCACTGGAGGTGAACTGGGAGGTCAGTCTAAACCCAAAGCTAAAAGGGATGTCCCAAATGGTTGCAGGCACTGGGGAGAATGCTCTCATTGCACAAGAGATCCAGCATAAAGACATCCCCCACAGTAAAGCAGACCAAAAGACCACCAAAAATAAGTCTCAAGTAGATAAAGAGCAAGAATGAGAGAATAACAAATGTAGGAAAGCAGTTTTTAAAAAATTCAAGTTATTTCTTAACCAGTGGGCCAGAGAATACCCGCACATCAACGGGCCAGACACAGCAGTATGTGGCAAAAAGAAAAAGAGTGTCAGGGCAACTTGACAGTCTAACAACAACTTTCAAATGTATGAACTTCAACCAGCAACCAAGCCCCATGCAGCCTCTCGCTCCCCCACATAGTGGGATGGGGGAGAGAATTGGAAGAGCAAATGTAAGAAAACTCATGCCTTGAGAGAGAAGCAGTTTAATAATTGAAATAAAAATAATAATAAATGAATAAATTATAATGAAAAGGAAAGTAATAAAAAGATAAATAAATTAAGTGATGCAAATGAAAAACAACCAAACCATGCCCAGCCAGCTCCCAAAGAGTGTCCCTTAGCCAGATTTCCCCCTGGTTATATGCAGACCCATACAGTATGGAATATCCCTTTGGTCAGTGGTGGGAGTCATCTGTCCCAGCTGTGTCCCCTTCCAGCTTCTTGTGCACCCCTGGCCTCCTCACTGGCAGGGCAGCAAGAGAAGCTGAAAAGTCCTCGACTAGGTGTGAACACAGCTCAGTGACAGCTAAACCATCAGTGTGTTATCAACATTATCCTCATCCTAAATCCAATACACAGCACTGTACCTGCTACTAGGAAGAAAATGAACTCATCTAAAGCCTGGGCATCCTCAGAACCAAGAGGGCTGCCAAACTGTCCTAGGGACAATGGATGTTCAAGATACAGTAGCAATGCCTAGAAGAAAACTTCTTTTTTAACCTTGTAGAGGAGCTTCATGCAGTTTTCCCAACAAAATTTTTTAATGGAAGAGGCATGGTGAAACATCTGTCTCAAATCCAAGTGTAAAAGGTCCTGAAACAAAATGACAGGACAGATGGTATTCATCCAAGAGTTCTAAGGAAACTCAAGTGATGAAATGGCTGAACTTTGAACCATACTTTATATTTTTTTCACTTAAAACTGTCTTAAGTGCTAGAGGAATGGAAGGTCACAAATATGACACTAATTTTTAGAAAATATTCTGTGGAGATGCAGAGAGTTTCAGACCAGTAGTGTCCATATGGCAGGTTGGTAGGAGCCACAGTGCAGCTGAGAGTTGCTGCACAAATGGTTAAATAGAACTTGTGATTTCACAAGAGGAAATCCTGTTCCATAGAGCTGTAAATATTCAAAGAATTCTGTGAACATTCAGGTAAAGGAGGTCAGGTACTTTTGGTCCACTTGAGCTTTTCTGATGTACTTCTCATAAAAGAAATAAGTCACCATTGAAGATCTTGCATGAATAACAAGAGCCAACAGTGAAAATCTGCAAAGCCAGCCTGCAACCTGAAGTGACGGGATAGTAAAACCAGCAGGTGAAATATGGTGTTAGTACAAACTGTATTACATGTTAATATGTGCTCCACTATCACATGTGAAGGGGAAAAAGCAGGCCTAATGTTCAAGCCATGGGTAATATGGGCTAATACTACAGTAGTCTGGAGGAGATACTGGAGCTGTAACAGATAATTCTGTGAAGGCATAATGAATGTTTGCTAGAAAAATAAATAGCATGTTAGTCATTATAAGGTAAAACAGTTACTAACAAAATACATGTTTAGTATTGCCTCATCATCTTTTTCTGCTTGTTTTCTCATTTTGGCTTGTATTTCTTTACACATCTTGAAATATCTAAGTGTTTTGCCAGCAAGCTCTGTATTTCCAAAAATTGCTGGGCCTCTTGTATGAGCTGCATCACAAACCATCTGCTTTTCCATGATCCTACTTGAATCAAGTGTCAAGAATCACATAACAGAGCCCAGATGTCGGGCTCACTGCTGCCTTCTCCAATGCGCACAGCCCTTCAGGGATACATTAAGTCTCCTAATTGTGGAATATCATAAGATTCAGATCTGCCTGTTAAAAAAGATGACTCCCTACACAAATTCAAATTACTTAATTGTCACAGGCCAGAACCAATTACTGACTGAACCTGTACATTGCTCTGATTATCCTGACATCCTGAAATCAACTATCCCCCTTAGCCTTGGTGTTGGAGAGGCTCATGGTGTTCCAGGACAAGGTATCCTTGCAGCATCTTTTCACTCTTCCCTGCACTCTTTGACCACACTGATCCTTCTGACCTCTGAGTGAGACAGGCTGCTGTGCTACCTGGACTTTTGATCTGATCTTGCATGTGTTTTATGTTTTAATGTTACATTCAGTTCTTATCCTAACTCAAATTATTTACCAGCTTGTCCATGAGAGACAAAGGTTCCTGGTATTTCTGGAGCATGGACACCATTTTTCTCACGATGGTTTGGAAGGTAATGGGATAACATAACAGGGAAAAAAACCAAACTACCAAAACAGGAGTGTTTCTTATCTCCAGCTGGAAATGGCCCATTCAATATTACTTTATCCTCAATAGATTTAATATCAATAGTAACCAGACCTCACTCTGCTATAGGGTTACAAAGCATTTTCCTCAGCAACACCCCACACCATCTTACCTTCTCTCGCAGATGGCAGGACAGACACCTTTCCTTTCCATTGCCAGGTTGATTAGCTCTATCTCTAGAGGTTCCTTGGCATCTTCAGGACAGGTAAGACTTCAGTGCATTCCTTAGTGCAATTGAAAGAGCAGCATGACTAGAAGCCCTTCCAGAGCTTTTTCTCCTGGTCAGTTTTTCCCAAATCTCAGCTTCTTATGAACTCAGAGGAATCTTCCAGAAGGCTTCTACTTTCATCCAGTTCTACTTTTTTTCAGAGTTTCTGCTGTGTCAGAAATAAAACCATGAAAACTGCATTTGTATCTTCCTGTTGGGCAATCGTGATGGCCTTGAGGGCTCTGGCAAGGTGCTGCAGCCATCCTGCAGGCTCAGGCGGGCAAGGCTTCCATCACCAGGCTCGGCTCGGGGTCTCCTGCACAGAATGACACAGTGGGACAAAATCCCTGGCTGTACAAAAGCACAGCTTGCAGAGGAGTGTTGTCACCCACAGCCCTCAGAAATGCCAGTACCACTCTCCATGGCTCTGGCCCAGCTGTTTCCCACAAGTGCTAATGCTGTATCCCTGGCAGGTCTAACTCAGGTAACTCAGGGAACATGCAGCCCCCACACAGATGATCCAGGAGACAAGCACCTACTGCTGCGCAATGTCTGGGCTTCCTGAAAGATACTAGCCTACATTATTTTCCTGGGGAAATCCTCCCACAAATTCAAGGGGAAAGGCTGTATTTTGATTCCTATTTCCACTTTAGTGCCTTCAGGTGATTCAGAAAGCCCATTCCGAGCCAGGCTGCTTCATCTGAAGGCTGTACTTTAACAACTGTCTGGGCATGCTGCCTTCTTAGCTGACACACAGTGCCACCAGCAGCCCTTTCCAGGGAAGTAAAATATCATCTCCATTCATTTTCATTTTCCCTTGGATGTTCAGCCAGAAGGCTGCTATTGCCATCACGCTCATCTCAGGCACTAATTTTTTGTTGGGTTTCTTTTGTTTTTCTGAGTTAGTGCTATGCTGCTTCTCCTACCTTTGTTTCATTTTTTTATTTATTTTTTTTTGTGCAGGAGAGATTACTCTTGCACAAGAAACACCCTGGAGTTGTTCGAACTGTTAGATCACTGGAAGCAATTCTGCTTTCACACTGAACAATCACATCTACAGAGCTGATGGACACACCCAGCCCTCAGCCCTGCTTTGCACTCCCACTTCAGAGAGGACACTGTTCTTGTCCCTAAAACAATCGAGTTTCTTCTCTGTATATTAGTAGGAAAAAGTAAGGGTCTAACATGCAAACATACCTTTTCATCTTGGTGTTTGAGCAGCTGTAACTCCTCCATACAGACTTTGATGCTTGTCACCTTCATTGCTCTGTTGACTGAAGGAATGTGCATTTTTCATCAGTCACTCCAGACCCATCAGACCATCAGCCACCACGGACCATATGCCACTACTTTGCTGGGGACTCTCCATCCACACTGTTCAGAAAAGCCACACACAGCAGTGCAATGTGGTGAAAATCCTAAGAGTTGAGCAGACAGCATAGTTTTAATTTTACTGGGCTCCATGTTACATGGTAATGGAGAACGCTTCATTAGTTCCTCCATATAAAGGCTGGGTTGGATTTTTAAAAACAAAGGTTACTAACTATTACCTGGGTTACTGAGATGTATAATTCACACAAACAGCTCTTCCTGCTTTACTGGGCTCCATAGCAGTTCCCACAGCCGAGGGCGCTTTGAGAGAGGCAGCTCACACCAATGCACACTCTTGAGGCAGCAGCAAGGGAGGCTCCCAGTGACAGGAGGGCCAAAGAGGTTTCAGAATTCAGGGGTCACTTACAGTATATGTTTTGTGTTTTACTCAAAGCCCAAGGGAGCCAAAATCACCTACATCTTTTGATAGCCTATCACTTTTTCTAACTAGATTCATTCCTCTTAGAGTCCTTTTACACAGTGCCAGCCAAGCTACACAATTTACTATTCCAACACTGCAGGAGTTCAGAGTAGCCTTGCAGGGCTGAAAATCAACAGCCAGAGGACCAAATGCTGGCAACCACTTCTGATGTTCCCTGAAAGTACATATTACCCTGGAAGATAACCACTGACACTTCTCAAGTATTATTCTCATAAAAACAAGCAGGATAAGATTTCAGAACACAGCAAGACCTAGTATTCTCATGCCTTTCATAGCAATGAGAACAATCAGAAACAGAAACACTGCCAATTTGTTTTCCCTTGTGTTATTTCTTTTCACCTATTACAATTGATGGATCTAAGCTCACCAGCAGAGAACAAACAATAAATGCTTTTACAGAAACAAAGTCTGTGTTCAATGGTGTAGGTAATTTTTTCTTCATGTTCTTAAGCTCTCCTTATTACTTTGCCTCCAGAGATTCTTGAAAAATCTGATGTTTTTTAAATTGAAATTGTGTTTTATATACAGCAAAATTTACCAAAGCACCTTTTGTGTTTTACAGGCAGTGGTATGTTTTGCTGTTTCTTGTGAGAAGGCTCACAGATCAGAGTTAAGCATAAAATTTTTACATCTCTGGCACGGTGTAATATATATCAGATTGCTTGATCTAGTTTTAGAGCAGTAAGTTGATCATTTTTGGCTTTAGGGACTGCAGTTTGGAGGCAAATGGTATGGAAGAAGCAGACAGTAGTAAAGGAGATTGACTGGCATTAGGGAAAGAGAATGCATTGATTCTAGGATGCCATCAGTGGGGACAATGTCTTTGGTACTGCCCTAAGTGTGCTGTAAGCTCTCCTGGCACCAGGATCTCTGGTAAGAAAGAAAGATGTCCCCTCCTTCCTATTGCTCCCTGTTTCCACACATAGAAGGGTGTTGCCTACATGAATTTTCTGGGTTATAACTCCAGGGTTTTGTCAAAAGAGCCTTTTGAAATCTGAATATGCAAAAGTGCACTGACAGATATGGCTGGGAAGCAAGAATCCCATTTGTAAAGAAAACCCTGCAGATTTCAGCATTTAGGTTTGCTCTTAGAACTTGTGTCTTTCATGCCCCGATTTAATTACATACTCCTTTGCTAAGGAACCTTCTAAGGAAAAAAAAAGGTTGATTGAAACATGTTTCTTAGTGGAAACATAAATGAACTAGATAAAATACAGTAAAAACATTACAAACTGGTCCTGACCTTTGGTTGTACTCTCAAGTTCATTTTCTAGGACCATATTTAATCTACCTAATTATATCAGGGCAGGTGATACAAAAATACAAATATGTCCATGTGGCAGTTCTCAGTGGGAATTTAATTTTTCATTTCATCAGAAAAAACCTGAGTCCTCACAGATGCAAGAAAAGGTACTTAGATAAAACTTAAAATAAACTTCTTTTAATATTTGTAAGTTTGTAACATTGAAGTAGTCTAGATTTTGATATATGGGGTTTCTATAAAGATAATAATCCATTTTTACTCTGTAAAAGTATAGTAAACCGAAAAAATTCAAATATTTTATTTACTTCACCTAAAAAACAAGCAACCCATGAGTAAGATATACATAGGTTTCCCGGATTTATCCCTAATAAATTTTTTAAAGATTTATACAATTTCTACAGAAACATACAGTGTATCAAAATCTGCATAAATCAAATTTATAAAATATGTAGAAATGCATAGTGATATTATCATCAACTTACAAAGCAAGAATATGGGAATTATTTTTTTCCAAGCCGGCTATAGTAGGAAAAGGTCATTACAGCAACAGCTTCTTATGATCTCATGTTTTGTAAGGTTTCAGTCTCACATACAGATTCATATTCACATACAGCATCAGCTTTCAATGAATTGCACATAATACCCATTAAAATGCACACCCGCACAATTTATGTGCCACCATTCTTTCTCTTATGCATAGTTGTATGATTAAATTAATCTACCCAACACACAAATGAGTCAGTTTTCACACACACAAGGAACAAGTACCGGCACAAAACCTTATCTTCTTTTTTTTTTTTTTCCCAGTTTCTCCCTCCTTTATTTTCTATTTTTCATAGCTCTGAAAGGATAGACGAGAAGTTTAAAGAAACTAGGAAAAACCCCAAACTAATAGATCAGTGCAGACAGCCCTATAAAGATCAAACTCTGTCACCAAATATGATACATAACCCTTGTTAACATCAATGGAAGCTGCATGCAATGCTATTCTAGACTTCAGGGAAGTATTTAGTCATACGTAATTATGTGACGTGTTATAGGGATAACAGTTATGAAATCAGTACACTGATGTCAACATTTAAGTCACAAATCTGGACAAAGGAAGTGAGAATAAGTCATTTCCCCTCCACCTCTCTATTCATTCAGAGTAAGTATTTATACTCCTAAGGGAGTATAACTCCTTAACAAATCCTTTCCAGAACATTTTTAGAAACAACTTCTTCACATTCTACTCTGTACACTATAGCACCAAGCAGTTGTTTTTTTGTGTTTGTAATCCCTCTGGAGAAGTTGCAAATGACAGAAGTAAGAAGAAAATTAGTATGAACAAGTGTGGTTTCAGGATTTCCATTTCTCTTTTTGAATCTAAATCTGGCATCCAAACTGGCTGACAGTTGTCCTTGTGACAAATTATGCAGATGTGTTAAGAAGCTGGATGCTTCTTCCTAATTAAAAGGTTTAGTCCACATCTAAGTGATTTCCATTTAAAATAGCAATATAAATTATTTGATTATTTCTAATTTTTTTTACATAATTGTGCAGCTTTTTTGTTTGTTATTGATTATTTTAATTATTTTCATGTAAGGCATGGCTTAAACAAGCAAATTAGTGCTTATAAATTCTTAACTGGATTTGTGAGGGTGCTCACCTCCATCAAATTGTACCACATTAGCACTAAACTTGACAGTCTTCCTTCCACCATACCAAGCATTCAGTCGAAGTAGAGCAGCCAAACTGGCAATAGAAATTTGTCTTGGTTAACACAGGAATGACATAGGGTGGTACGGCTGGTCCCTACCCTGGTGACAGCTCAGAACAATCCACTGTATAATTTCCAACAAACGCTTTTCTTGTGAAAGAGAGAAATGAAAGAGGCACTAAATATGTTGAAATTCATCTTCCAAAAAAGCAGCATGACTGTGAGAGAAGGCCACCCTGGCTAATAACCTGTGGCAGTGCTTAGTAAGATGTAAAATTAAATAAAAATATACAACAGGTTGATAATCACCAAGTTCTATGAAAATCTGGTTACTCCAACCTTTTCAAGTGTGTGTAAAAAAACTGCCTTCAGACCCCTGAGTGTAATCCCAAAGAAGACGACAACGCTTTTAACTATGTTCCTATGAACCATAGCTAACAGCACATTAATTTACCAACATCTTGAAACAAAAAGATGTAAACATCTACAGAGTTTAAGGTAAAGCAGTTTTGTAAACATTAACTGCGGATGATAATGTTATTGTAATAATCACAGTTCCTCTATGTCCTTCATCCAAGCCAGGAGGCTCACAGCTGTACAAAGTTAATAACTGCAGCAGTTTTCAGGCTATTTTCAGTCCTGTACAAATGAATGCGTCAGTAGGTAGGTTTTGTCTGTCTACACACTAAGGATGTTGTTCATTTCCCATTTTTGTGTTGCTTTACTGGAGTCACACTCTGAAATGAAAACTTGATGGAGGACTTCGGAGCGATCCAAGCACTTCCCTGATGGAATGTGAGTAAATCTGTGCAGATTCTGCAAGACAAAACCACCAGGAAAATGTGTTGGGTTTTTGTATTTGGCTTATTTTTGTTTGTTTGGCATTTTTTTGGTAACATTTCCTTTACCTCTGCAATATAGAGATTTACAAACCAGGTTTCAGTGTCCCAGAACAGATCAATTCTATACTCATCTTACTATTTATTACACCTTGCATTTTGCAGCCTTCATATGAAATCTTTGGTTCTTGTAGGTCCACTTGAGATGCCTTCCATTTCTCTCAGGCAACGATGCTAAGAAAATGAGCAAAACTGTTTGTTTATGGGCACTGAGCTCTGCTACTACTCAGTGCTCATGCAGCACACGTTACACTCACCAAACTGGCACACTGTTCTTTAGAGACAACCAACTGACCAACCAGATAAAATCAGCCTTGATTTACACAAGGCCACAGCATTTTTCAGTAGTTCATAAGTGTTTCATTCCTTACACCTTCATCATCAGAAGAAACAGTCATACCCTCTGTACTGCACAGCAGTGTGCCCCATTCCTAGCATTTAGTTACACACTCTTGGTGGTCCTTTCATTCTCACCCTCCCTTTTTTTTCCTTCTAGAAGCCAGTCAATGTTTTGTTCTACAGCCCAGACTGTGCCTACTGGGCTTCCTTATAACTTGTGGTAATAAGCAAACAATTACACAACTGGTACTAGTGTAGAGGAAATGGATCTTGCATAAATGAAATTCTTAGAGAGAAGCCAAGTAACGTGCTGGGACACACTAGAATGGCTGGAGAGTTAAAAACTGCTATGTATTATTCCAATATTAAAGCTGAAGTTGGCACTTATGTCACTGCTTATTGATTTTTACATTTCAGGTTTAAAGAAATTTCTCTGTCTATCCAGCACAAGGAAGATGAGCTGGGTGGAAATGGCATTATGGTACCTGACATTTGCTAGCTCTATGCAAACACCAGAAAATGTGGAGTGGCTTAAAGGATAACAAACAGATTTCACTGCACTCAACTCTGCCTGCATCTTTCAGACAAACAACAAAGAATCCAGATAACCAGCTAATGAATTAATAAATATGCAATATGCTAGATAGGCTGAACAAAAATTGACTCAGAATAGTTTCTTAGATTTGGAACCAAGTTAAGTGTGGCTATTTCCAAGGATAACGTCACCCCTAGACTATTCAGTCTCACTTTTTTAAGAAACAAGCAGAAATAGAATCATAGACATTTTTTAAAGTAACACAAAAGTTCTATGAATAGAAGACTTACAGATGTAATGACTAAATAGACTGTAGCAGCCCTCACATACATATCAGCCAACATTCCAAGTCCTTATTAAAAATTTATAGATTTTGCAATAGCATTATAACAGCACCACACCCAGGATTAAGAACAGAGCATGTTATTGTTATTAGAGAATGGCTAATGAACAGGAAATGAAATACTGAAGAAGACAACACTGACAGGCAGAGTAATCTTACATTTACTTGATTCTGTATAGGCTTAAAAATATCTTCTGTCTTTAACAGAGAAACACTTAAATTTAGACTGCCCAAAATGACACCTAATGCTGACCCTAGCCACTAAATGCACTCCAGAATTTAAGCCATCTTCTCACAGCATGTATGAGATAAAGAAGCTTTCTTGATATAAAGCATACAAGCAGAGAGGGTGATGGCACTGAAACCTTTTATAAACTCTCACTGCTAGTGGATGTGCTCTTTGCTTCCTCTGAGACAAGCTTCCTCCTAACATATCTGTGGCAGCACATGAAGCCTTGTGAGATTTTCCTTAAAGATTTTGCTACAGAAGACAGCAACTAGAACTGCTAAACAAAAGCATCCTTCACTAGAGGAAGTCTTTCTAGCCAGCATATATTTATGAGAACGTGCCATTAATTTTACTCTACTCAATTCAGTTAACCTTGTCATAGATCTTTAATTTCAGATGTACATCAAACAATTTATAAAAGGTGCAAAGAAACAGTGTGAAATCTAAAAATTAGTTTTCTTCTATATATCTGTTGCATACCTTGAAGAATTGCCACTCCTTGTATTCGTTCTGATTACAGTGTGTAATCATAATTTTGGATCCATCTGGTCCTTTAGTTAAGCACTGATCATACTGCATGAGTTGATTGGCTTCATTGATTCGGAAAAGCTAACAGAAAAAAAAAGCCATTTTTACAAAAGTTGACTCAACGAGCATTTTAGAAACACTGAAAATACAACGAAACTGCAACAGTCAAAACATTTTCTGGTTTTATAACACCTATCTTTCAGGAGGGTTCTTTATTTTGCATAACACACTTTCACTATCACAGTACTAAATGGATAACTTTCCTGTAGGACTTAGAAGGCTAAGAAACTTAATCAGAAAGACAAAAATGGCAAAGGGATTCCTATTCAGGAGACTTCTGAAAGTGTTTGATTACAAACCTTTGTATGATTTGATGGCCAAACAACTCATTATCTTTATAAAAGTCTGGTAGCAAGTCCTTGGTCCTGGACAGTAATTTGATGTGAAGACACTAAAATGTTGGCATTTTACCCATGGAAGAAATCAATCTAATGCACCCAGATACAAAAAGATTATCCTAACTACTTCTTACGGAGTAATTGTTACAGGTTTTTTTGGGTATCATATGCAGAAAAAGTAGTTTAGGGAAACTTTTCATTAAATATCAGAATAAAAGGGACATTTCCAGGGGCTACTAAAAGTTAATCCATATAGGATTTCTAAAAACATCATCCTACATGTAATTTTATGATTGATGTGACAAAACTGCCTGGTTTAAGTTTATGTCAGCTTAAATAATATTTAGCTTAAAGACTTTAAATTCTGAAAAATTTTCCAACCGGAAAAGAATATATAAAGACAGAATAGCATGTTTGGGTGGTAGTGTGGATAGGTTTGTGAAGATACAGCACAAATGGATTAAAAGCTTGGATTGCAACCATCTAATAATAGTAATTATGTTCTGTCAGTTAATTTGTAAATGAAGCAGAGACAAATTTCTGTTTAATTGCTCCTTGCATGTGGTGGAACGTGAGTTACTGCACGAAAGTGTTTTATACTTCCATTACAGCAAAATAACTTCATGAAATAATTGAGCCAGAGTGAGTAAGGCTTTTTTTCCTGAAGCATTAACTATTAAGTAAAGGTAAGTGGTGAATCAGGAGCAATGCTAAGAGGTAAAGTTATTCTAACACAGTGATACTGTTGCTTCTTCATGCTCCTGTTCCTCTGATGAACAGATTATGAGCTTACCTTAAATTTCATACCATTTATGTTTGAAACAGTATTTTCAGACTGCTGCATTTAGCAATGTCAGTATGCTTACAGAAAACATTAATTCCCACCTTTGTAGCTAGAACCCAGGTGACTTTATGTACAGGCTTAACAGAAAACCTGCCTGTTATCAATCCACAGCAACCAACTGTCCTTCAGACTTGCCTCCAAGCTCCTTACCTGATTTCCTCCCATTCTGTGGCACGGCCCAAGCTCAACAAAGCCCCCGTTGGTGTGCCCCATGCTGTCGATGCAGTAAGAGGTTTCAAAGCCTCTAATCTGGAAAAGAGGTTTTGCACTCTCAGTTAGTCTCAAGGGAAAAATAAGTGCTAAGGAGTTCAGAAAATTCTCACTTATCTCCCAAACCAGAAACAGGTATCTGACAGAGGGATGAGACAAACCTGTGTATGAAATTTAAACACTGATGTTAACTGTTCTGGGAGATGGAGCTTCAGCCTGCCCATGCTAATTTGCACGCTCTTACATGAGTTATTGTATGCTGACAAAGCTAGAGTTGCAAAGCTCAATTCCAAATTAGTAACACCAAAATATAGGGCTTTCAAGTATTTTAATTTATTCAGCCTCCTATCAGAGCATGTTCCATCACCCAGGTCTTTGTAAATAAGCTCAGGAGCTCAGCTAAGTTGCTCTCATCTTGTGGATGGAGAGAAATGGAATGCAGACAAGTTATGCACAGCAGCAATTACCTACAGCCAGGCACAGCCCACTGACCCGACTGCTCAGATGGACCTGCCGCAGCAGCAATTACACAGGAAAAAAAAAAAAAGAAATAAAATTGATGAGGGGCAGACTCAGGGATAAAGAACAGAAGTCCTGTCATAAAGCATGTCTCAACTGCTGATTATCTCACCCCCTTCTTCTCAGAAGGGCCAACAAGCAGTTTTACAAAGACATTGTGACACAAATAACATTTTCTCCAGACATATTTTCTTTGCCAGAGCCTCCTTCCTCTTGGTAATGGTATAAAATGTCTGGAGTACTAAGCTTAGGCTCTTCCAGGGAGTGTCAGGGAAGATGAACTTCATACCCTTTGCTTTCATACCCTACAGTTTGGAAATGCAATCAGTGTGGTGTTACAAATGGGGAGAGGGGAGACAGGATTTCTCAGATGTAGGAAAACTAGCAGCCTGTGAAGAAAAGTTGAAGAAAACTTCAGAGAAGTCTCTGAACTCATAATTTTCCTGTTGCTTCACCAGACCCACTTGCCTTTATCAGGGATGATTTCCTGCAAGGTTGCCAGTACTATTTTTTTTTCTTTAGATGCTTTCACCTTGGTGAATACTAATATTTAGTGTACCTTCCAAACACCTTTATGCAGATTCCAAAGGAGGTCTAAGGCTAATTTAGTAGCTGATGCTTTGTGCCAGCTTTTAGGTCAGAAATCAAGGTGGTGTTGGTCACCTGGTCCCTCAGATAAAATATTATTAGTACCCCTTTTCACCATGCACATGCTCTGTATCACTAATTCTCCTAAGTAATTAGAGATTACACTTTCTTGGCCATAGGAGACAGCATAGATCTGTATTTTCTAATGCACTTTTGAAATTACAAAACTACATATTATATCCATGATATCTTGGGAAGAAGGCTGCTAAATTTGGTGGACACAGGAGTTCTCAGCTAGCAAGATTTTCTGATTTTGCCTCAACAATCTGCAAAAGTGAAATTAACAGGAAAAAACAGGGCAAAGATGATATCAGTTGCAGGAGGGAATAAAACATCTGAAAGCAGGCAGGAGACCTGCAGTAAGTGCTCTCCATGGTGTGGGCTAAATGCCAGAATGAGATGGGCAGAGCTCAGTGGGGTGTCCTGCACTCACCTGTGATATGCCAACTCTCTCTGTCAGCCACCTGAAAGTGCCACATTTGTAACCACAGTCTTAATTTAGTGAAGTCATATATATGAATGCTGGGAACAATGGCTACAGAATCATATCAAATCATCACATGCAGACAAGGGATTCACTGAGGCTGTATGAGCACATCCCAGTCTAGCAAATGCAGGCAGAACATTCTCCACCTGGATTTCATGGCCTTCACAGAAAAAATATTTTCACCTATTAATCTTCACCAATACTCCTACATGCAGGATTCACATTTCTTTCTTTTGAGAAAACCTAAATTCCAATTATAGAAAGAAGTGCTTTAGACAGGGCTAGACATAAATTATCCTTCAAGGACCTGTGGAACTAATTAAAAAAATCACACCTGCTAAAGCAGATATTATTTTTTTCCTGGGGTTATATCTTTAGATCTCTCTGATTAGTACCAAATAGCTTAGTATAGCAGTCATCAAATAGCCTGTTCACATGTCAAGTAACAATTGCCTCCTTTTAAATTCACAATTTTAAAAGAAACAAGCTCCTAAAATACATAGGGACTATGTGCTGTACCTACCTCTCCCCAGTCCACATTTTTGGGTGGTAAGGGATAATATGAAGTGATATCATATGCTATTTCTTCCATAAACCACTTAAAACTTTTGCAGTTGTGATCTTCACGGAATTTTTTCAGCTCAGATATATCTCCATAGGGTAGCGCTTTTGTCTCCGGCCGACTGGCATAGAAGTAATCTTTGTATTCATCCCACCACACTTCTACAACTCTGACATAGTTCTGTGAAGAATAAAGACACTGCTGTGACCTCAAAGCACACCCAAACAGGCCAGAAGCAACTCCTTGTTAATAACAGAAATTTAAGGATTTATCCTCTTAAAAAGCATGAAGTTATTGTATAGCAACTATAATTTGTCCTTATCAGTAGATGATACAAGACATGTGAATATTATTTTCAAGTGACATTTTAGGACTGAAGCCAGCAAATTAAACTGAATTGTTTAATGAGAGTTCAAAGTTTTTTCCCTAAGGTTACAGATTGTTTATTTGAAAATAAAGACTTTCCAGTTATGGGTGCAATAAAATGTTGCATTCATTTGCTGCTCCCAGAACTGCAATTCATGGTTTCTATTCACCTTCTACAGTTTTTTTTAATGCAGAGAATTACATGCATTGGTCCACTAATAGGGAAAAAATTCAGTCTTAAATGGGTCAGCTATTTGGAGAAGGGGAAAATTGGATAGCTCACTTGGCAACAAGCCTCTCCTTCATATCTTCCTTTGCATTCTCTTTGATAACTCTTATCTCTATATTACCTGTACACATTCTAGATGAACAGCTCACTTTGTCCAATTCCTCTCGCATTAATGACCTGGTGTTAAAACAGTCTTAACAGATCTGACTAAAGGCATAAATTATTGTGACTTTTACTTTAATATACATCTAGCATAAATTGAACAAAGCTATAGGAAAAGGACATTTACTACAAGGATAGGAGGGTGCCTGAAGAGGGAAAAAGTTATTTGCACATCCTGCCTTGTATAGAGAAGCAACTTCATACACTCAGCAGTGTTTTGTTACATTCAGTAAGCAGACCAGCAGACTCATGCAAGGTGTTAGGATATGCAGTAAATAGTTTTGATCAGCTTTTCAGAAGATTGAAATGGTTTTTATAATTTCAGACAAGGCAAACAAGCATTTTGCTTGCACTGAGGAATAGACCTATCATTTGCTATCCTGCTGCCCATTGCTCTGCCTCTATTCCCAGATATGTCCCCCTGGGCTCCCTCATACTGGTCCTAGTCCTAGTTTCATCAAAATGTTAATCAATTCACATTACTAATAAGGGACATTTTTTTTTTTTTGGTGGGAGTGTGGGGGTTTGAATGACAGGTTAGTTTTTTAGCATTAAGCCAGGCTGGGACATTCCTTTTGGAACTAACTGCTAGCTTGGCTCAAGCCATACTCTATAACCCTACAAGTACTCATTGTCAGAGGTAATGTCTAGGAAGATTGCTCTGGGATTGGAATTTACAAAGAGCTGGATCTTTGGGAACGGGATTTACCAACACCAAAACAGTGCACAAGAGAAAGCTTATACTGGGCAATAAGAAAATTTAACAGGAGGGTTGTCTCTCTTCCTGCTGGTAAATGCAAACTGATATGAAACAGTTTTTCTTGATTCAAATTATCTCTTCAGATCTAGACAGCCAGCTCACTCTTTCCTTGAGCTGATGTCTAATTTTAATCTCAAAGCTTGAGTAACTCCTCTAGAACCTGCAGTGTACCTGAGGAGTTACCAACCCTGATGATGGAGTGCAGAGCATGCCATCTCCCCAGGTGTCATTTATTGCCTCTTAACTAACAAATGCAGACACAAAAGTCTTAGAGAAGCTAGAGTCCAGAATTCACTAAGTTGGCCTAGGATCATACCCATCTTCATCAAGGTAAAGGGGGATTTCAAGTCCATGATCTCCATCTCCAGGGGTGTGCTATAGTTACTAGAGTTGTTCATACTTAGTTGGGCACAGCACAGCAAAGGCTTGAGGTGCTGAGGTTGAGTAACAGGAGATGGATTTGTACCTCAAAGATAGTGGGGAAGGCTTTAGAACAAGAAGATGGGTTCCAGGATTCTCTACTCGTAATAACAGTGGGATTAACACAAAGATTTCTATCCTGTGGGGATGACCATCCTAGTTTTAGACACTAAATAGCTTTGGATGAAGTGCTCTCTAAATTGTTACTAATAATTTAAACAAATTTATTGAAAACTGTTCTTATCTGAAATCAAAAAACCACCATCCAGGTGGCTTCAAAACTGTACCTTTAATGTAGGAGAAGACCCAACGTACACAGGGGGTGGATTTCCTTGCCAGCCCTGGAGACGATAAATGTGTCCAACACGAGAACAGGGAACAAACAGCAGTTTCCCCCCACACTGCCAGATCTACAAGTTAAAACAAACATATTATTAATAGATATGCACAGGAATTTATGACAGACAAATAGATAATAAATTATGGAAGAAATGTCAGCTACATTGCTTACTATACCGACTATCATATTTACATATTTTGCTTCAGATGTAAGCATAAAGAAAATAGGTCTCTGAAATGAAAGGTATACTCATGCATCTTCAACTCAGCCAGGAAGTTACTCAACTAAAATAACTTTTAAAAAGCTTTTAAAAAAGTTGGGCATCTCATTCCATCGCTATTTTAGAACAACAATAATGAATAAATGCGCAAAACTTGGAACTGGGTAATTTTTATTACAACAGAATTAATGATATTTTGAATTTTATTACAGTTATTTACATGCCATCACTAAGATGGGTTTTGGTTAGATGCCTACTTACATTTTGGTTTTTCTTAATAAAGATCTGTAGGAGATAAGGATGTCTTAGGTAACCCACTGCTCCAAATAGAAGCAGACATTTATTAGACTGTAGTAGCTGAAGATAAAAAAATGGGTAAAATATATTACCATTCTGAAATTCCCTCACTCCCACATATCTTTGGATAATCCCTTAATGAGGAAAAGAAAACATACTTAAATCAGAATTTAGTTGCTCAGTTTGGAGAAGTTTAATTGTAGCATCAGATCCAAATTCAAGCTAACTTTGGGAATGTTTCAAATTAGTCCAATTTCCAGTCCATAAAAGTATGATTTACCAGTATTAGGAAAGATGGTCAGAATATCTTATTTCCTTCATTGCATCATGATACTAATTTTCCTACGTTTCATAAAAAAACGAAAATACTCAGATATGCAAGGCCATTAATTTTATTTGCTATCTAGGAGTCAGCATGCAAGACTGATAAATGTTTAGCTCTTCTGAAGATTGGCTGTGATCTACATGAAACCACTTTGGAGGTCTCTACATAAAGAACATTTTAATTACAAAACTACTGTAAGTAATTTCAATTATGATTTTGATCTATGCAAGATGGAGAAGTATATGGATAAAGACCCAGTGTGTGTAACATCCTCAATAACTTCCCTTTGCATATGGATTTACAGCTGAGCAAGGACACTCAGAGATTTCCTCTAAATCATGAAGAGCAAGAGTAACTAGGGGAGCTCTGAATGTACTTTTTGTAAAATTCAATTACGATTTCACAGATTGCTGCTGACGATATTAGACATCTTCAGTTTTATCTGTTAATTGGGACAGATTCCTGCTGTCTGCCACTTGTGTCATTACAAATACTGAAGCTACAAAAAGCTAACGATGATCATCTTACTTTTCCTGCACACTGAAGAGCATGCATATGCCTAGGAGTGAAAATAAAGTCCTCCTCAGCGATTATGAATTATGCAGTTAGTGTTTCAATTATGAGGACTTCTTTTGTAAAGAAGTTCTTGAAATTCTGAAAAGTATGTGAGAGAATTCTTCACTCATAAAACTGGCAGGGAGGAAGCAGATCACTCTTGGTTGCACCATTATACACTTTCCAAGTGCACATGCATAAACTAAGGACTACTTGTTCCCTATCAGTGCTTTCATTAGAAACAACATTTTCCTATACTCACTATGAGAACATTCAGTTTCCTCCCACCAAATTTGCCAGTCTGGATTCATATTAGATATTTGGGCAGTTAGGGGTGCAATCCCAAAGCATTTACAAAATCTGGATTACACGTTATTTGTGCCACAGCACTAGGCCACCTCTCTGAACACTTCTGTCCTAAAGTCCACAAGGAAACACTGAGGAGACATGTCTCTGTCACAACATCTCCTCACAAAAAAATCTGGGCTTCATGAGGAAGAGGTAGGTCTGTCTGAACTCCAAGCAGAAGTATTTACAGAAAAAAAATCTATTAAATGGAATTAGTTTTCAAATATTGGTGTTACCTTGTAAGAAATTTCAAAATTTTCACCACCCCAGATTTGCAGCCCTGGATCATAGAGACCCAGTTCAAAGAAGAAATCACGTTCAATGGCAAACAACCCACCAGCCATTGCAGGGGACCTGAAAGAGGAAGACAGAGTAATTCCTTCTGCCAAAGTGATACAACAGCACTCAAAGAAAGCATTAGATAAGAAAGCAGTTCAGTTAACATATAGTAAAGATCAGGAAAATGGCAATACACTGAAAAATCATAAAGCTTTGTCATCAGCTTGCAGCAATTTTCTGAAGTGGCATCTACATAATTTTTAGTAAAGTCACAGCTTTTATTATGTTGTGAGTTTTCTTCTATAATTAATTTATTTAATTAAGGAATATGATGATAGAAAATCTTGGTCCAAATTTTCCATTCAGCCAGTCAACAGCCTTCTATTAAAGTATTAAAAAATAAGATGAGAATCAGTGTGATGAGAGGTTTCTCTCTTCAAAGTTGTTCTAGTTTTTGAGATAATATGAAACTGCAAACAGGTTTATATTCTGAGGAGCTGCCACATTGAAACATATTGTCTATTAAACAAGGAACAGAGTTTTTCCAGCTTTCTAATCCTCCTCTAGCTCTTTTTTTACTATTGCCATAGGAGACACTTTACATTATACTCAGCAAAATTTCAAAGAGGGCCTAGATAAAGCAGTGAAAGGTTTCCATTTTGGTTTAGTCTTTTTTTTCCTCCCACTTTTAATTACTTTTTAAAATCACTTCCTATATGCCATGATTCAATTAGAAAGTTTTAATGTGTCAAAAAATGCTGTGGTCTGGATTAGAGCATGTGCTGATTTTGGCTGGGGTAGAGTTTATTTTCTTCGCAGTGGCCGGCATGGGCTATGTTTTGGATTTGTCCTGAGCACAGGGTTGATAATATGGAGATGTTTTTGTTTTTGCTGAGCAGGGCTTACACAGAGCCAAGGCCTTTTCTGCTTTTCATTCTTCCATGCTGCTACATGGGAGGTTGGGAGGAGACACAGCCAGGACAGGTGACCCCAGCTGACTAAAGGGATATTCCACACCATATGGCATCATGATCAACACAGGAAACTTTGGGGAAGAAGGGGGAATGTTTGGAGTGATGGTTTGTCTTCCCAAGTCACTGTTACATGTGATTGGCCCTGCTCTCCTGGAGATGGCTGAACACCTGCTTGCCCATGGGAGGCGGTGAACTAATTCTTTGTTTTGCTTTGCTTGTGTGTGTGTATTTTTCTTTCTGATTAAACTGTCTTTATCTCAACCCCTGAGTTTTCCTTTTACCCTTCTGATTTTCTCTCCAATCCCTCTGGTGGGGCACAAGCAAGGAGCTGTGTGGTGCTTGGCTGCGGGCTGGGGTTAAACCACAACAGAGCATTTTTGCAGAACAATTCTAACCAAAATTCTTTGGTAGCTTGTTCACACTGAAATAGAGAATAAGATATGTTAAGCCATTTCCAGTGCACATAGCAAGCACTTTTCATCTAAGGATCAATAAATATACAAAAGCCTTAATGGATAGAATCTTACTAAGTTGACAATTTAAAAAAGAGATTGTAAGGAAAAAGTTCTTTCTGACTTCAGATGATCTGCAGCACTGAAAGATCAGATAACCCTGGTGAGCCAATTAAAACACAAGGGAAATACTCCTGCATCACTAAATTATTGAGATAGGTAATTTCGAGCACTATTCAGTCTCTTGGAAAAACGTCTGGAGAACTGCTAAAGAAAAAGTGACCTGTAGGGTTTTAACATATACCCCTTTCTGCATAGCAGAGGCAAGACAACAGACACACAGCTACTGACTATAAGCATAATTAATTATCAGTTTAGTTGCTGTCCAAATTAGGTGATCACTTGCCAAGTTACTGCTAAATGTCCCTTTCTACTTGCTGCCTACTGTATTTTCCTACAATGCTGCTTTTGCATCCCGGGGTTCAAAGATTAAGAAAAGCCAGAAGACACAGCAGGGGGAAGCACTTTGCATAGCACAGCCCCGTGGCTTTCCTGCACTTTTGGTTTTCCTCAGCACCATAAAGCATTGGCAAGTGTAGAAGCCTCAGATACTGAAGTTTCAGTCTTGGCCTCCAACATGCTGCCAAGTGTGTTAAAGAACACAGTAAAATCCACATAAGCTCAGTAGTTTACTTTATAGGATACAAAGAGGTAAGCACTGTTACTGAAAGAAGGATTCAGTCCTGGGGCAATTCTCACATTACAAAAACTTGTCTCTGCGCTTTAAGCTGTTGAGGATCTTTTTGTTTTCTTTTCAAACTAAGCAAACCCGGCTATGGTTTGAGCAAGACTTTTACTTGGTCTTACTTGCCTTGGTGTTGCCGCAAGAAAATGCACACAGCCCGGACACAAACAGATGCAGGGCATGTCTCTTTTTAAAGGAAGCATTGTAACTCTGAAGGTATTATTAAAAATAAACTCATCTATTAAAACATTCTGAGAACATGTGTTCTGTGTTTCTGGGAACAGTTTAAACGATTTTAAGACCTGTTTGGATGGTAAACACAGAACACTACATCAATGTTTGAAATAGTTTATCCCCCTCAAAGTGAATATTAAAGTTCCAATGTGGACAGCCTCATCAGAAAATGGTATTATTTAAACTATACACAAAACAGATCAAAGCTTCATAACTTGCTTGCATGTGTTGCCATTTTAGCAAAGAACAATCATGGGTGGGGATAGGGAATTACCAACATCAGCTCTTACAATGTTTAAATCATATATACAAGCCATAGAAGACATTAGATTCTGAAGATATGAACATTGCTTTCAAATGCAGTAACACGATTAGTTAAGTGTGAAGGGGAAAGTAATAAAAACCAGCAGAACCACAGTCTCCCAGTCTTGAAAAGCCATCCAGAAACCCTAGTTTCTAAGCTAGGGTTTCTAGGCAGTTTTTGTTTGCTGGGAAGAAAATATGCCCCACTACAAAGCATAATAAAAAGGCAGAAATTCTGTGAAAATTATTGGACCTTTCCCACAATAAAGGGTGCTGTTTTTATCATTCTTCCTTTTTTTTTTAACGTTATGTGCATTATATTAAAATTTTTAGAAAATAGCCAAGATTCTTGAACAGTATGCTCCTTTGTCAGACATGATACATTGTGAAGCAAGTGGGGGAAATATGACAAAAAGGATTTTTTTGAAACACATGCATAATCCTCCAGCTGTATGCATGCATTAGGCCATGACAGCAGGCTACAGATTTTATGCATTACCATCTATTACAAATACTTCCAGCATGCTCATTATTTCAAATCAAATAGTTAAACAACCATTGTTGTTTCCAACAGTACTTAAAAAAAAATCACGGCTAAATAAAGTTTTCCCTGGCAAAGTTAAATGATATTTTACTTTGCCAAACAGAATCCAGTCATTCTAAAGTACACCCTATTAACCACACAAGAGCAGGAATGGAGAGGCAACACAAGGTAGCAAAGATATTTTGAGCAAATAGTCAGTTGTGGCAAACAGGTCTGACAAATAAAGCAGCTAGTGTGGTTAGAAACGTGAAGGTGTTCAGGCTAGAAGTTCATGCAGGTTTTAGTGGATCAATATTGACTTCAGAAAAAAAAGAAACGGGTAAGTGATTTAGTGATTACCGATACGGTTCAGTTTTTGTCTTTCTGCTCTCCTTCTCTCTCTTGGTCAGGGGAACCCTCTTCCATAGCATACTCCAATCCCACGCTCCTCTAGCAAACCCATCTTCGTCACCACCCCCTTGGGGCACAATCTTATAAGTGTTGCCATCTATGACATCTATAAGCGGCACCGTGCATGTGGTTCTGCGGGCAGCGCGGTGCAGGGCAGGTGCGGTTATGGGCAAGGACCGCGTGGCACACGTGCACCGACCGGAGACCATGGGGAGAGAGGGGTGGGGGGAGAAACGAAAGGCTTTAGACAATTATTCGTTATCATTCACAGTATGCAAACAGCTCTCTTTACCGATAAGGCTCAGTTTTATGTTTTCTTTTGGACTTTTCCTTGTGGCTTAACGGAATTCGTTTCCATAGCAAACTCCAGTCCCAGGCCCCTCTGGCAAAACCATCTTCATCCCCACCTTGTTGTGGCTCAATGGAATAATCATTCCCATCTATGTAATCTATTAGAGGTACAGTACATGTAGTTCTGAAACATTTATAGAAGGGAAAGAAAGAGCAAAATACAATTTCAGAAGAGTAATCTCTCTAATCTGGAATTTACACCATCAATTAATTTTATAGAGCAGTGTAAATAAAAAGTCACTTGTAAACATACTATTAAAAAAAGAAGCTTCCTTAGAAGAAAAAAGAGATGGTCGTTTCTTTACATTGTTTTAAGGTGTTCTGAAAACAGAAAAGTTAGGTCTGAGATGCTAATATATAAATTTGTTTATCAGTACATTTTCCTTCATGTGAACTTCTTGACATTGGTCTTTTAATAAAGCACTGCTGGAGGCAACAGAAGAGCCCTCAGAGGGCCAGGGTTTTCACAGTGTTATTATTTCCTGTAATTTCTATTCACATCAGATCTTGGCTGTCAACAAGTATGATAAACTATCAGTTTTACTAGTGTTAACACAGATTTTCATTATACTGTCCTATTTACATGCCCTGAAAACCCAACCTCTAAGGATAAAGAAACATTACTAGCAGTCTCCTAGAAGCAGTCTTCAGTAGAATTCTTCCTGTTTGATTTGCAATACATTCCTCATTGTGGTTTATCACACACAACATTTACCAAGGAAAAGACATTCTCTCATTTTTCTCCCTAAGCTTTTCAAATGAGTTTCCCAGTGACCCAGCCTGGAGCACTTACATCTTTTTAAATGAAGCCCCAAGCGACAGAAAAGTGGTGGGAAGAGAAATGTTAACACCATGCTGTTCTTTGAGGGAGAAGCAGCAGCAGGCTGCCCTGGGTGCAGGGCTTGGAAGAAGGCTGCCAAGCACTGTCTGCTGGCACCATGAGCCTCAGCATAGCTGGTTCTCCTGCAGCCTCCATCTCTGTGGGCAGTGCTGGAGGATGCCCCTAAAGCTCCCTGCTCTCACCAGCCTTTCTTGTGTAAAACAGTAATACACACTCAGTGGGAGCACACAAGCAATTTCCATCTTCTCTCTAGTATCCTGGCCCAAGTAGAGTCTTGAAGTTGAGTTACAGCCTTTAAAACACACAAACCCCAATTCTTCAAGAGAATTCTGATAGCACGGCAGGTTAACAAATAGTTTTTAGGATTAAGCAGCTACTTTATGGGATTAAAGAGTTCAAACATGCACATGGTTTCCTAAACAGAAATACCACTGTCCACACAAGCTCAGAGTGCAGTAGCACATAGCAACAACAGCATTTCAACAGCTGGAAGAAATGAAACCCCTGGGGATCTCTCTCCTGTCACCTCTTGCAGATCTCCCCTCACAGTGCAGGCACTTCCACCACAGACTCCCCAAGCAAGTGTCTGGGCTGGGGCAGAGACAGGCTCTAGCCTGGCCTTGCTTTGCTACACACAATGGTCCAAAGCACTTCAGAGGAAACAAATAAGACTATATATCAAGACCAAAGATGACAAAGTTGTAAAACTCTTGAGATCACAGGGACTTTAAACTCCCATTAAATCAAAACACTTATTGTTACTTTTTCACTACCAAAAGGCACAGTTTTTTAGTTATTTTGTTCAATCATCCTCCTAATTCAGCTAGAATGGAACATTTCTGTATTAATGCCTCAGGTCATTGTAAAAGACAGGAGTTATCTTATATGTAATCTACACAAAACAAAATATTCAGTATGCCTATTAAAATAAACTATCTGGAGATTAACTTGCCTGACTATTTCCCTTCCTCCTTATGTACCTTTTATGCTGGGAGATCATATAATCATCACACAGAAAATATTGATATCGTTTTACATAGATATAAAACACATTGACTGTAGTTTGAAAAGTGAAGATTGTTACTGTGACTTTTTCTTCCTAAGAGGCCAGACACTGGAAATAATAGGAGAACATTACCTGTCCTTAGATATAGGAGCTATAAGTGGCGCATACCAATTAATTCCCACCTCACAATGGGCATCAAGGTAAACCAAAACCTTTGAAGAAAAGAAAGAAGTAACTTGTATTTCCATATACAAAATCATGATTTAATTAATCTTATTGACATTGAGATACATTCATATTATAAACAAGAAAATGAAGATTAAATGAATAAAATCAATCTCTTCTTAAAACAGTATCAGTAATTTCCATGTCTGTTGAAACCACTGCAACCTTTTCCCCCAATAAAGAAAAAAAAGACAGACTTGTATGTGAACTGGCTCTTACCTGTCCAAGTTTAGCCTTCTGGGCTCCAATGCTTCTAGCTTGGATCAAACCTTCTCTCCTCTCATTTCGAAACACCTTTACAAGGCCATTCCACTGCTTAATATAGTTATCCAGTCTCTCTTGTAAGTGAGCTATCAGACAACAAAGAAAAAGCTTTTTTGGTGAGGTTTAATAATAAAGATTTTTGTACTCTTAATACAACCCAAGAATATCTACAGACATTTACAAGAACCTTTAATTCAACCACTCACAAACACTAGAATTGAGGGGATCAAGACCACTGACCTCATGGCACAGGTTTGTGTCTGGCACACCTGAAGAAAAGGCAGCTGAAGTGGTTGGCCACACCCCAGGGAGCTGGGTGGACAACTCCCAGTCACTTTAACATATCACATAGCAGCTTTCAGGTTTTTATCTCTATTCCAAGCAGGCAGAGAAATTTCTACACTTCAGCACACAGTTTTTCCTCATCATGTGATGTCACATGTACTGCTGAAGGCACCACTTTTCAGTCAAACATTTCCCTTCACTCGCTGCCTCAAAATTTTCTGTCAGTCTATTAAATCTGGAAACCTGAGGCAGAATCTCACCATGCTCAAATTATTGCCCTCCTTCATCTAGACCTGTTCCCTCTTGTGCAAGTCTTAAGATAATCTTCTAATGAGATTAATAAAAACAATTAGAGGTCCAGAAGTGCATCCTACTGAGGAGACAACAAACCTTTAGCCAAAAGGACTTCTATCAGTAAAGGGACGAGTAATAGCACAAGAATCAAGATGAGCTATGCATAAATGGTTTCAGATTTGAATTTGCACATTGGTCTCTGCCAGACTTCTCTAGAAACCATGTTCCTACCACACAATTTGAGAAAAAGATCTCAGTGTTGCTTAACATTTCTGCCCTGATGATTCTGTTGGGAAAACCCATGGAGGCAGAAGGCTGGTTATCAGGAGCCTGCTGTTTGAGGCTATGCTGATTTAGCTACTGGTGTTTGTTAAAAATCTATTTTTGTACTCAAAGGCTCAAAAGATTTGCCTACAGCTTCAATTTCTCTCAGACAGGAACCAAAAAGAGCCATCTAATCTACATCTGAGGCACCCAGGCACTGGTTTGCTTTGCACCAGCTCCAGGGGGCTGATAGGTGCCATGCCTGTGCTGCTCTAACAGAAGGGGGACACACAGAGGTGGAAGCAGAAGGATGTTCATTTCAGTAGCAACATGCCATCAGGTTACTTCAGCAGAAACATTTTTTGCAATCTGAATGAAAGCAGTGAAGGCTGGAGACTTCTGCAACTTATGTTTCAGTATGTTTTATATTCTTGTCAGCTGTATTAAAAAAAAAAACAGTTTGAACAAAAGCTACACGTAATTGGAATGGAAATGGTGTTTCTTGGCATGAAGTTTCCAATATTGAAAATTCAGCAATTCTACCAAAGAACAATCTTTTGAAATCACTATCTTTTGACACTGTTATTATCCTTCCTCTCCACCTTTATAAAATAAAAAGTTTTCTCAACTAAGTTTTATGTATTCTCTTCCCCTTTCCTACACACATTTACAATTTCTTTTGTAAATCCTTGTGCATTAGGAAAACTTCAAGGATACACAAATGTCAAACTAGAGAAAGAACAATTTTATCAAATATGGTGTATAGAAGAACATACCATGTAATAAATAGAGAAAATATGATATAATAGCTGTGACATAAATTTTTATAGGATAAAATCAACAGAGTTTTGAGGTCATACTGAAGTGGTACTAAGAGAATCTTTATACCACACCATTATTTATGCTGCAAATTCCAAGTATGTGTTATAGAAGGACTGTCAGGAATGTTTTAAAGATTTAAAACCTGAAGTTATTTCCAGCTCTCCTGCCTATGAGGCCAAATGTTTTAGTTATCAAATGTACAACCATGTAAGGCTCACAGGGAGCTGTAAAAACCTGTCATATTGATTGTGTAAAGCTTTTCTACAGTACAAGTCTCAGGACTTTGCAGTCCATTATCTGAAACCATGCCAGGGTTAGCAGCAAGTGCTATTTCCCACAGGAAAGCTGATTTTTTTCCTCCTTCCCATACTACAAAGCCTGCATGACAGTAGTGCATAAAATCCTGGTACTTTTACAGTTAAAAATACTGTTTGGCCAGCATTAAATTTTGTTCACCTAGAATGTGTATTTATGACATCTGTCAACAGCCTTACAGCAATCTGGTTTTTGTTCAAAAATGTATATTTTACCTTTCAAAATATTATAATCACCAATCTGGCCTTCCTCTGTTTGAGTTCCTCTCTCATGTCTGAGTGCATGATTAAAGCATGAATCAGTGTCTTTTAAAAACACATAGTTTCTCCAAAGGATCTTAGGCACTGCAGATTACAAGGAGGGAGAAGGGGGAAGAAAGCAGGTTTTTTTTCCCCTCAACTCATGGACATCAGTTTGAGAACTAGAAAATGTTATCAGAAATCCTTCCTAAAGCAGCTGCCTCCTGCCTCTGAGTACTGTAATACTATTCAGGTGGGGCTCTCAGCTCTGACACAAGCACTGATTAATGCTTCACTTTCCCCACGGCAAGCACCATTACACAGGTTAATAAAAATACTGCCACCTGCCTATGATCATTGCTTCCCCTTTGGTTATCTCATGGCATGCTGCATCAGCTGAAAATACAGGTAATGATAAAGAAAATGTAAGTAAACACAAAAGGTAGACAAAGCCTTTAAGTGCCACTAGGAACACTGATATTTTTTTACCTCACAGCCGCCCTTTACAGGTACATGGGCTACAAAAGCAGTTCTGGCTGAGATATTGACCCCTGTGGTTCAGAAAGCAAGCAGGCTGGTACCCAAATACAGAACAAGTCTTGGGGACCTATAGACACAACTGTAATTGTAGGAAGCTTTAGAAAATACAGCCTTATGAATTCTCACTGCCCTTCCAGAACAGCTGTTTCCTTCACACGGCTAGCACTCACAGAAGAATAAACTGCTCCTATTGAGAACACAAGAAAAACTGGGGGAAACAAAACCGCCCTATGTGTAACAGCCTGGCCTCACTGACACTGTGGCAGAAACTGCTGCAACATTTCTTGGACTCTAACATGAATTAATACAGAGGTCCCATAGAGAATGGGGATAGAACCATTCAATTAGCTTGGCAATCTTCTTGTTACTCTTCCCTTTGTGCTCTGACAAAGAAAAAAACACCAGAGTAGAATTCAGCATATACCTCTGCAGAGTTCTCCACAGTCAAATCCTGCTGTTTGCAGAAGAGATAAGGAAAGAGTGTCATTCAGCAAAAAGACTGCTCCGAACTGACTTTATACTAAGAATTATTATGAAAAGGACATTTTTGAAGCATTGCAACTGTTCCTCCCCAAAAGACATAACATATATAAGCTTCTATGCAGCTGTAACTCCCTTCTGACAAAAGAGGATTTCTCATAAGGAAGGACAGGCAGGGTTTTTTAGGAGCCAGCCTTTAGAAGTGTTTGCAACTGCTGTGCTCCATTTAAATTTCATATTACTTGAGAAGGTGGCAGCTAAGAAATAAGGACAGTCACACTGAGTGTGAGCAAGCATCTACCCAGCCCAGCCTGTGTGTCACTCAGCACTGGGCTCCAAGAGCAGCAAGGTGGTCTTTGCTGCATGGAAAGCCAGATACGAAGTGTGCAGCCTGAAAGTAGGTGGGCAAGAAGAAAATCCTGTATCTGTGCTGTCAGCACGACTTTTCTTCTGGCTGAAAAAGCAAAAAGCTACCAGCAGCTCTGCTGTGATTAAGAGTGTTTGTATTTTGTAGCTCTCCTAAAAACTGGAGAGCTTTTCAGGCACCTTGGCATGCTTTGCAGCCCATACTACTTCATCCTTCTCTCTGGGGAGTAAGAAGTGGAGCAAGATTCTATTCTCTTGGCCATTTTTCATCTAGAACATAATTTGAATTATTGAAATTAAGTTAATTATATTTACCAAGTAATAACCTAAAGCAGTTTGAAGAGTTATTGTAGTTAACTAGTGTAATTGCAGTAAGGTGTTAAGAGTAATTCCAGTCCATGCTTGTCTTACCAGTCACTCATGCCTGAGAAAGCTGCACCTTGAACTTTCTTTATTGAATTTTCTGATTTAAGAAAGTTATCTGGGAAACTGGAGTGTGAGAAATATAGAGGCAAGAGTCTGCTGGATCTTTGATCCAGGCTAGCTGTGTCTGCTAACCATTCATTTATGAGCAGAAAGCAAAAAAGTTTTGTATAAAAAAAAAATCTTTGAAAATACTGCTTTTGTTTAACAAACGTCTTATATTGGAAAACTAGTACAGGTTGTTATGCCAGACAAACTCATTCCATGAACTACATATACATGGCACAGAGTCAGCTACAAGTCATGTGAAACCCAAGTACTGAGACCTGTCATTAATAGAAAATCTGGTAAGTTTTCTAGACACAATCAGTGTCACAGTTACTTTATGCATCTCAGTCAGTCCTTGAACAGCTCTGAAGGAAAGCTGTGATCCTAGCTGAAAAGCAAAAACACAGCATATGTCTGCTGACTGTATTATTAAAATTATATCCCTTAGGAGAGAAGATATTTCTGGTTTATAGCATGTGTGTATATCTAAGCCAAATTCTCAACAGCTGCTAAAGGATACAGAAAACTATAATTTAGTATTCAGTATCTTTATTAGGTAGTCAAGTTTATAATACAGGTAATTTTCCACTCCTGTTAAAACAAACAGAAAATGATACCTGCCTATCTGCAGGTATGATGCAAAATTTAACATAAAATAACTATTTTTAATAGTGACTTACACTCAAAAAAGGTAACCTCAACTATGTGATGAGTTAATTTTTAAAATTTCCTTATATCTATAAGAATCAGACATAAAAGTACATGCATCCTGCCCATAAACCAAGATCAGAATGTAAATCAGAAAAGAAGAAAATCTCTGGTCTTATGTTGATATGCAGGACACAAAGAAAGGCAGATATTGAAACATATTTAAATTCTTAAAAGTTTCTCCCCCTCAATAAGAAACAATAAGCAGCTTAATGTGATGTTTAACTAAAAAAAGGATGTTAGAAATGAAAAAGATATTGAAAATAAATCAGAATAATTTGATAGCCTAGGTAGATTTTTATAATACTTAAAAAAAAAAAGTTATCTGGATTCCTATACGCAATAAAGAAAGGAATTATTCCCAACAGGCTTAATTTAGACTCCTTTGATAGTCTCCAAACTACTTGTTTTCACAAGAGCTAAAAGAGATACTAGCTATCCCAGCTTTCTTCTACATACTACCCAAAAACTGGTAGAGAACTCAAAGGACTGACTGTAAAGAAGCAATAATTTCTCCCACAGTCAACTCAAACCACGGCAGATAATAAATCAAAAGAAAACTATTTAAGGAAAATAAAAAACTTTCCTTTTCTACAAGGAGTATGTTAATAATCCAAACGTACCTTTGTTGCTAAAATCATCAATCAGAACAATTTCTGCCAAGTATTTCCTTGGTGTTCTCTTAATGACACTGTGGACTGTCCTCATGAGCGTGGACCATCCTTCATTATGGAAGACGATGACAACACTGGAGGTGAGCAGGTTATCGTCGTAATGCCAGTATTTGCATCTGGAAAAAGATTGGATTTTATTCATTTTCACACTGTATTTACAGAACTGCTTAGCAGAATCCCTGTGCAAATGAAATCTTCACTATCCTTCAGATTTAAGAGAGACAGGATATGAAGGGTAATACAGCTTAAGAACACCACAGAGGCATGAGGCGCAAAGAGCAACCTGCCGCCTGCCAAGAGCCTTTCTCCCTCCTGAAAGAGGAACAGTGCAGCTGGTAAATGGTGACTTCTGCTGTTTTTCCCTAAGGCTCTTTAAATCAGATTCACCCGGCAGAAGGACTCTATAAAGTCCTTCTGTATACTTTATCCAGTCTACAGGCAGCATCTGCATAATGCACAAAGTCACCAACATTGTTGTGGCAAGGCAAAACTCAATAATTTCTGCTCTTTCACAATAAAATAGATTTAAACATAGTAAGTAAACTTGCTAGAAGTGAAGCACATGAAATGCTCATGTCAGCTGCTCTGCATAAAACGATTTCCTTTTTCAAAAACCACCAGAAAAGCATAGTTGCTCATGGGAAAAATGTAATCCCAGGGCACAGATGATGTGATCTTTACTATTTATTATGCATGGTTAAACTATTAGGTATAACTACTAGACAAAAAACCCAACCATACCAAACCCATTCCACCTTCTATTCCCTTAATCAAAATGCAGACTCACATGTTTAATCAGATGTAAGAAGTTAACAATTTTGGCTAAATTTGTACAATTGCGCACTTTTCTTTTAAACAGATACAAATAAAAATTAAAGGAAAAGTAAACTGTCAAGCATAAGTTTCAAACATTGTCCAATTTCACTGGAGTCCTTCCTTGAAAGATATGAAAACACGTGGAGAAAAAAAATACAAGAAAAGAGAGGTAAAAAAACCAAACAAAAATAGTGTAAAGACTCAGGTGTTTTTTCCTAAAGGGCTAGAGATGATTTAGAAACAACCAATATGAGTACTTCCTATACCTTCCACACTTTCCAATACCTCTTAATCACATTTATCAACAATGGATTTAATTTGCAGTTGTAATATCCATTTCCCCAACTGCATCCCTAAGTGAGACTGTTCAGTCTCCCTGATTACAACCAGTCCAAGTATTTCCTTAATTGGAAGTTTCCCTACCTGATCACTAGCTCCTTTTCCAACTGTAATAATACAATTCCTCTCATCAAACATAGAGACATAGCACTTTTGATTTCAATGGGAAAGATCCTTCCTTTTTAAATTTTTCAGCAAACAAAATCTCTACTAGAGAGAATCTGACTTTTCAAAGACAACTATCATGTATGAAGAAATTATTAGTGACAAATAAAAACTTTTAAACTTACAGATGTACCAACTTCCATAGTTATAGTTCTCTATATACAATAAAAAGCTTAACTGTACAGAAACATTGCTGCTTCTGAAAAGAATTACCTTAATCATCAGAGATCACCAGCGTTTCTGAAACTACATTCAGTTAAACATGGAAAGAACTCACATAACAGATCCATAGGTATTTAAAGAGTTTCTCTAGTGAAGAATGCACTTCACTTATTGTCAAGGAACAGCATCAATATATATTTCTGACCTCACAGAAAATAAAAGACATTGCTAGAAACATACTGCGAATTTTGTTCCTGTGGGGAAAAAAAATTGCAGAATCAAACCAGACTATAACAAAATTTTATCTATTAAGCCATTTCTTCTCCTGGGTGTGCTGTCAGCAAACTCTGAAACAGCACAATCTCTTAGAAGTACAATTTACTGAATAAAATCCCTGAGCTCGATTGTTTTTATGCCTGAAGTAGCTGCAGCTAATCATAGTTACCAATAAACAAGTGCCAGACTGGCTGTTTAAAAGGTTCAGGCAGTGGATGCCTTCCTTGCACAGATCCATCCCAAAGATTCCAGCTGATTACAGATTGCAGTACTTCCATTTGTAGCACAAGCATTTAAGCTGTCAACAACTTACTTAGCCATCTGCAGAAATAAAATGGATATCCTACCTAGGTGTGTTAAGTAGACTGTGTGAAAGGAATATTTAATATGTTTAACAGCAGATTTATAACAGAATGGTGTTGCTTCACATATCTATTCTCAGTATTAATTTGGGTGATACGGTTATGTTAAAAAGGTGGAAAACAGGGCGTTATACTTTCAAAAAAACCCAGAATATCAGCTGAATGCCATTCAAGAGCTCCAAGTAAAAGGCAGCAGAATAGCATTTTTTGTCTCAAATGAAGAGGCAGTACCTGATGCAGCTTGAACTGTGCTCCTGACCTGCACCTGCAGTTTAGCTAGGAAACTTTTTTCCTTATTTCTGAATAAAAAGAGAGAGACAGCTACAATGTTTCAGACTCCCTTCAAGGAAAAAACGAAAGAAAACCTTGAAAAAGAGCCCAAATCTATTCCTCCCACTTCATGCAGCATGGGTTAGTCATATTTAGGAACAAAATGGTGAACAGAATAAGAATGAAGGACAGTAAGTAATTTTGCATAATTTTAAAAAGTTGAACCTATCACCAAAGCCTGAACTGAACAATAGATCTATGAACAATTAATTGTTAAATGTTAATTTAACAATTCCAGATGTTAAATACAGATTATTTGATCTGTATTTAATACATTTTTAAAACATAAAACCAGAGGTCTAGGCAGGCTTTTTCCTACATAGCCAACTTAAATCTCCTCAAACTGGGCATTACTAAATATGCCATTTGCAAGCAGTGAAGCACTACATTTATATCTCTAGTAAGATCATGCTCCTAGTTTTTTCCAAAGGTTTTATTTCATTTATTATACAGTGCATAGACTGACTCATCAAGCCCATAAACTCTGACAGAATGCAGCAACTCCTGTGCACAGCCTTTCTCACCTTGAATTGAGAATTAGAGGTTTGAAATATAGTAGTTGTTTTAGATATGAAACACTTTAATCTCTGCGGCAGTTTCTTTTTTCAATGCATGTGAACATTGCTCAGGTATTTGAGCGACAAAAGCCAGGAGCCTCAGCTCTCACTTCCTTCACATCTACAGACAAGGAAGCAGGGAAAGCTTTCCTCAGTGGAGCCTTTCCTCAGTGGAGCAGCACTGACATCCAGTGGCTGGCAAACCACACACCAATAAATGATAAAAGCACTTTCCTCATGTTTGAAGCTGAATTTTAGGGTACTGGTTTCCCTGTAGATCTTAGGCACCAAAAAAGGAAAAAAATATGCCTGAATTTCAGGCAGAAAACTTCCTTCATTTTTAAAAGACAGGTTAAAGTAGATATGAATGTTTAGGCAAAAGCTGCAAGCTATTGAAAACTGGCACAAGCAGATTCAAAGTACAGAAGAGTCTGTTTGTGACAAAGAGGATTTAAATATATTTCAGCCTCTATCTTCAAGCTTCATCCCCTGGGTGCAGTCCTGCCTACATACTAGCACAGGGCTCTTTCAGCTGTAGCCTGCAGCCCAGCTGTGGCAGTAAACTCTGCACCAATTAGTAAACAAATTCACTTAAAAATGGTATTTTGAATTCTTATTGATATAGCTGACAGGATGGCCCATTGCAGCAGATATGCAGGAATGACAAGGTAGCATCCTTAAGCCAGTGCTGCCTCTAGACACTTCACTTTTCCTGAGCCCTGTAAAGACTTAGTGTGTGGGAAAAGAGGAGCAGGCATGCACTGAGTTATGAAGGGCTGTAAACACCTTCCCTGGGCGGTGCTGCAGGGAAGAGCCACTCTGTTTGTGTGCCCTTTCCTTGGGGGACTCACAGGAGAAAGCAAACAGCACCTTCAGATCAGTCCATGAATAAAAACTTTCCATTCCCCAATCAGCACGGGTACTACTGAGGAAAAACAGGAGTGACTCATCACTGAAGCAAGACGAAACTGTTCAGAAGGCACAGTAGTGATCTAATTGAGAAACAGGGTGAGTAATGTTTTTTCTGTCTATTAGCCTGCATACTTAGGATGTGAATTAGTTCTACTCCCTCTCCACCCCTGGAGGGAACAGCACTGCCACATCAAGGTCCCTTACCCCTCAATCACAAAGCTGTGCACCAGCCACAGCAGAGAGGAGCCTTTTTGCAGGAGACCCTCTGCACAAGAAGCTGAGCATCTGGGCTGGACTGCTCCTCAGCTTGGGGAAATTTCTGCTGTTACAGCTCTGTACTCTATTCATTGGCTTGCTCTTAGGATGTCCTGGGGCCCCACAGTTGGGATTGTGGGTACATGGTCCAAGGCTGGGATGACCCTGTTAGCTACCACTGAAGATGCAGATATAGACTCAAATATCTTTAGGCTAAAAAAAAGCCAGAAACGGAAAGTCCTGGAAGAGTAATCCAACCACCAAGCAAAAATGCAAGAGCTGAAAAAGCAGAGCACCTCAACAGCAATTTAAGGGTGAGCCCCACCAGATAGATACACAGAGGGCAATTTAAGATCTTGAGCCAACAGAAGTGCTTCTCATGTCATGCTGAATCCCTAACTTTGCAAGCATGTCAGCACCTAAGCTTCAGAAGAAGTAAGAGGTATCACAGCTGCATATCATGACTCTCTATCCTGATCCTACTTTCCCTGGGTCAGCTCTCTAACTTGCACCTGCACGTACCAAGGACACATCAGTACCCGCTGGATTTTGAAGCACTGTATTTATGTGCTCAGACCACAATGTACCAGCCCAGATTCCTCCAAGAGGGCAGGCAGCTGCCACCACATTCCTGTAACCACTCCAGAAGCCAAAGAAGCTCCCAGGAAGCTAATCAGCTGCAGCAAGATGAGGGCCCTGAATCAGTAGAAAGCTGAAGATCTCAATTTAGTATTCATCCTGAAATTGTAACCAACATTAAAAATGGAATTTCTCCTCTCCATTAATATAGAACTTTTCACAATTTAAAATTGTATTTTAAATTCTATTTCCCATTTAAAGTTGTATGAGATTCATAGTTGTATTATCACCTATTATAATTACTTTACTGTGCATGCATTTTTCTCAACATTTTGAAAGGGTCCAGCGTTAGCAGATCCCAAAAATAAGTTAGGAGATCTGTTTTCATTTTCAGTTTCCATTTCCAGTAAGCCCTGTTCTTGTCTTACAAGGGGACAGTCATTCATCTGACAGCATGCTGTTTATATACTTTTAATACTGAATTCAGGGCTTGTTATTTTAAACCATCAATTTATTATGACTACTGCAGTAAATCGAATCTAACCCCTTGAAAATGGATGGGATTTTTTTTCACAAAACATATCTAACTCTTTGCTCATCTGTATGGGTGACATCACAAAGGTCATAGCTGAGACTGCCTGCTTGACACCTGCAAGTCAGAGGGATCATTGCCTAAGTCCAGAGTAGAGAGAATAGACAGAAACAGATCACAGAACTGGGCTGTTCTGGGCTAACAAAGAACCTATCTTTGTTAGGATACAACTAAGTAGATCTAATGCTAATACTGGATTTGTTACCTATGAAGCCTTGTGGGCTATTTTTATGGACCAGCAACACCAATACAATATTATAGTAGGCAACTTACAAAACAGGGGTTCTGGAAGAGAAGTAAACAGACAACCCAAGAAGGTCAGAGTGATCAGCTGAATAATTTGTTTTTCTCTTCAGCAGACAGCAGCAAGACCTCTATTGCATACTACCAAACAGCTTGAACCTATGCTGAAACAGCATTTGCTATTTTTACAACAGCTACAAGCTTTGCCCATTTCCATGCCTGAAGTAACTTGCAAGGCTATGTGACTACATTTTATTATCAGGGCCCTTGGAAGCAAAAGCTACATCTACCATGCCTCTGAAAGCATCACGATCCAAATCCAGGGCAAGGTTTGCATAGAAACCCAACACAAGGGATAAGAGGATAAGAGGAGAATTAAAGGAATAACCTTTGTGATTTTACTAATCACAAGATTATTGCCCATACTATCACTTACCCAACACTGAAAAAATTGAAATAATAACACCACAAGGAAGGAAAGCTGGCACAGCTAGGTGGCTAAGATAAACTCCCTTCCTCAGGGAAGGGGAAACTCCCATACAGGGAGACAGAGCGAAAGCCCTCTGCTTTCCTGGTTTAGTTTAAAGGGATGAAGACCTCACAGTTCTTGAGGCCTTCTGCAGTCTGGTGACACACTGTGGGCATTGCAGGGAGGAGGGGAGGCACCAGGGCAGGGCACTGCTGGGGATCAGCCACACAAGGGCAATTTGGGTGAGTGGGCATTAGTTTGGGAAGTTATGGCTTGAAGTATTTGCTTATCAACAGCTTGAAAGAGTCCAGGCTGGGCCTAATTTTGGATTTATCAAACATTCATAGGCTTTACCTAACGTAATAAACAACTAGAAAGAAGCTTGAGGCAGTGAGCTCAGTCTCACAGAAATACTGTATTTTCACCACACCTGCTTATCAGATATTGAACCTTGAAGTTCCTACCCATGCTCATCTGGACTGCATTATAAGTTGTATCATACCCATTTATTTGAATGCTCTCACACAGTACAGTCTGGTGAACAAGAACAAGACAGAGCATAAGAAGTGCATTTCACTTTTTAGTTCACATTCAGATTACAACTCATTTGACAGAATGAGTCCATCTGCCCCAGAATTTCTATGCTGCAAGTCAGCACCTGGAGGGTTACACAAACAGCTGCAGGAAATCATTCACACTCCTCTCTGCCCCTGCACTGAAGTCAAGGTTTAAGACAGAATTTAAATATACTCCAGGTGTTGTGCTATATTTATGTTTTTGTTGAGTAAGAGGTCATGTTCAGAGCTTGGTCATCTCATTTCAGATACACACACAGAGAGGTAAGTAAATCCGACTGCAGGTAACACACCTGGTGCCTCTGTCAATTTCTTTGTACTCTTTGTGTGAATTATTTCTCCCTCAAAACGTGACATTTGAAACGCTAGAAGCCAACACTAAAGAGATGAGGGATCCATTTTCTCTGTAGTTTTCACTACTGCGACCTGAAATGTTAACAGAAAATGCTGGGCTTTTGCTTTAAGGCCAATGCCTGTGGGATTCAAACCTTTCCTGACCACGTGAGATGCTCTCACAATAAATGTCTAATAACAACTTAAACACCTTTTTTTTTCCTCTCCAGGAGTCTTGCCAGCAGTAAGGCAGCTGATAATCTGCAGTGGAAAGCTAGCCTTCCTGATTTAGTGTGACCACTATAATTCACCTGATTCTCAACCCCAGCTCTCACTGAGGTGCACAAAAATTTATGTGCACACTATAGAATTAGTTTTCTTTGTTACAGAACTCTTCTGTGTATTATGTGGCATGGAATAAAAGATTTTCCCAAGGTACCACGTGAAATGACACCAAGTCCCTAAAGATTCATTTCCAATGATATAGATAACAAAAGTAATTACTGAAATCCTTTTTCTTGTAGCAGTATCAAATATGTAATTTGTAAAGTGCTATAATTAAGGAACTAATCATATTCCTGAAGAAAGCAGCTCCACTCCAGAGTCTTTCTATTCAGTCTTCTTAGCTACAACAAGATTGACTGGAAAAGTAACTACTTACTGTAAGAGAACATATTAAATTCATGTTATTTGCCCAGAGTAATAAGACTGTCCATTTCTAATGAGGAGCCAAGACTCATCTGCTTTATTTCATACCCTGAGTAATTAGTTACAAGTAAAGATTTTGGTATTTTTTTTTTACTCCAGTCCAGCACCAACAATTTTCTATACAATTCAATATTTTTAATAGCATTTGGACTATACAAAGGGTCCAAGCTGTCACCATCAAAGTATGACATGAAAAGTATCTTTACTAACAGCTCTGCCTTACTATTACAGCTCTGCATGTATGTATTCTTAGTAAAGTTAGAAGTCTACTTTTGGCACAAATTCCCTCCTCTTTCTATACTAAAAATAATAGAAAAATAAAACAAACACCCTTCAAAACTACATGTGCAATTTTTTAAAGCAAGCCATTTCTCATTCCCTTTTGTTTTATAAAATGAGCTGCAAAAATGGTTGTCCAAAAATACACTTCTGTATAGACACAGCATTTTATTCAAGCAAGGGAGAGTTACCTTTCCAGGTTTTTCAACAAAAGCTCATTGTCAGTGGTTCTGCTTGAAGTCAAAGGTGACCTGTGGCAACAGATCCAATTATTCAAGTACAAATTTGTATGGCCCAGGGGCTATGCCCTGTAACAGCAATAATGTCATTATAAAGGAAAACTCAAACTGGATAATCCAAAGAAGGAAAAAACACTTAAAAATATTTATTCTGCCATGATCATACTGACAGATGTGTGTGGGTGATGCAGCTGAAATTCTGGCTCACTCTGATGAGTAGACAGCAGTTATTTATTGTCGTACTGAAAAAACAAATCCAGCAAGTGATTAATTTGTCTCATCCCATAAACATTAATGATATTTCCTCTCCCAGTCAAACTATTCCATGTAAAATTCCTTCAACACTTGTCAAAAGAAGCTGTCAAAAAAAATCTAGCTTAAATAAAGTCATAAGACTAAAACCTTCTGGGTCAGTAAGAATAATTTGTAAGCAAGCCTTCCATGGGTTGGATAACAACAGCATATCAAGTCTGAGCAAAGCATGTTGAGCTCTAATCCTTTCTTTCAGCCAACACAGTTAATTACCCTGGCATGAAATCTGATCAGCACTATGAACATCCCTGGCTTAAGGGCTCTATAGCAGTGCAAGTTTGTTAATCGGAGAAACAGGAAGTTTCACAGTGCATCACTCAAAATATACTGTATGAGAATGCTTCTTGACTTCAAAAGTGCTATCAGCATGGCTCAAACCCAGCAAAATACAGGAATGAAAATGGTAGGTGTGCATTGGAGTGTTCTACTGTGAAAGTGGACTTCCTAAAGGAAAACCTATGTTGATTCTTAGTGGTTTTGAGCTAGAAGTATAAAAAGAGGCTACAAACTAATGCATCATAGATATTCATTGTTTAGAAATACTGAATACAGATTCCCTGGAACATCTTGCACTGCTTTGGTCTTATATTACCAGGTGCATCTCCCACGAGCCATACACAAAACAGCCTCTTCTCAGAGCTCTACATCTGTGGTCATCAATGACTTTGTCCATCATGCAGTTTTCTCTCCCTTTTTGACTCTTCCATGCATGATTTACATGTTTCCTTATATCTGTCATAAGAAGCTAATGATTTTGGGTGTTACAGCTTTGTCAAAAAGGGCCCAGGAATGGCATCTTTGAGGACAACCTGCCCAAAACACAGGAGCCATCTATTCCCACATGCAGTAAGTCAAACAGGGGTGGCAGAAAACCCACTTGGCTGCACCAAGAACTTCAGGAGGTAGAGTAGGGAAGGTAGAGGCATGGACTGGCTACCTAGGAGGAGCACAGAAATACCTGAGCCCATGAAGACAGAATTAAAGGCAAAGCTCTGTGGAGTTGAAATCCGTAAGATGGAAAGCGCAATGAGAAGAGCTTGTAGGCTAAAAAAAGGCTAAAGAAAACATGAGATTACTGATAAAAGAGATGAAATTTAGTGTCAAAGGACACATAAAGACTAAGACACTCAACATCTAATTTCCTTCAGTCTTTACTGCAAGGTTTGCTGTCCCAAGTTCCTGTGTCCAGGGACAGCCTGCAGAAGGGAAGGAATATCCACCACAGAGGTGTCAGGGACCCCTTCACTGGACATATCACAGCAAGGGGGATAAACACAGCACAAGTCCATGGGACTGGGTGGATGGCACCAGAGGGCCTTGAGGAAGTTTGTGATGTCATTGTGTGATCATGCTCTGCTATATTTACAAGGTCCTAGTGCTTGACAGTGGCTCCTGAGGACTGACCAAAACAAATTCTTGTCCACCTTCAAGATGCAGGACCCAGGAAAGTGTGACCTTGAATTCATTAGCACCAGGTGAAATTTTTGAAATGGATTAACTTTAATTAACTTTAGTCCATGAAAGACTGCTTTCTGCTAGATAAATCAGAGCCACTTCACTAGAGTTTAAATGTGCCAGGGATTGTCTAGGACAAGAACAAGGGGAAGCCATCAGTAGAACCACACAGAAGTACTGGATGTCCAAGAAACCCTCAGACAGCACCTGTGACATGTATGGAAGAATCAGAGCACTTGACAGGACAGAAGACACAGGCAGGAGACACCTCCTTTTGCAAAGGGGAACTGTGAAGAAGGGAAAGACAGCATAAGTGAAAACCAGGAGCTGTTAGCAGTAAGACACACATTCTTTAAATGCACAGGGTGTTGTCCAAACAGTGGAAACAGAAATGAGCATTAATTTAAGCTAAGTGCATGTAAATAATATGATAGAGTAAAAAAAAACCCAAAAAAAAAACCCAAAAAAACCCCCAAAACCCAAGTTTGAGAAATAGCTTACTGTAGTATGAAAGCTGCTATTGAAATATTTGTTTCAAACACCAGAAGTAGGATGCCTGCCAGAAAGTCTGTTGTGCGGATACATGATCAAAATGAAAAGAGACCACTTTGGAAGCAGGAAAGCTAAATTAAGTATTTCCGTTGAGCTCTTGGCAGTGCCCAATGCCAGATACCCAGAGAAAAGAATAAAAAAAAGGGCAAGTACACATTGCTTCCTACTATATGCTCCTCTCTTCAGATAACCTGCGTGATAACTTCTACTGGAATTTTCTGCCATGAATAGCCTAATAGACTTTTTTTTTTTTAAATAAAACCAGTATTTCCTAAATGACTCAACAGAAATTGTCAAACTATAGTAGTGTATAACTGTTGCTGGCTCCAGTCTTCTTACCAAATAAATAGAGGAACACACAACACCAATTTTTATCAAAGGGCTCTGGGGAGCTGAAGAATTGAAGACCACTAAGTCTTACTTCTGTGTTGGATTGAAGCTAGTAATAAATAACAAAATTAGTAAACCATAGACAGCTTTTGTGAAAAAAAGCCATGCCACAGAAAAACATCATCATCTTTTGAAGAAATCAAAAATTATGTGGACATGAGTGAGGCTATTAATACAGTAACTGAATTTCCAAAGCATTTGATGGGGTTCTTTTCGTTCTTCACAGGCACAGTTCTTCATCAAAGTATGGCAGATCTCTTAGGTTAATAACTGTTAAAGTCTATTAATTCCAACTTTTAAGTGAGTCCATGAGTGTAGCAGCATAAATGTCTATGCTGGGAGCCAAGCAATCCTTCTTTTCTTCCAGGTCATTCCTGAACAATAAGAAAGTTCTTGGTAGCTGCAATTAAAATGACTATAAACAGCTGCAGAATAATTCAAGAGCACTATCAAGGAAATGAGCTGGCAGAAGAGCTCACTGCAAGTGCAAACAATGGTATATAGAGTGTTAGACCACTCAGTTCATTTACTCAGTGACAGACCCTAAACTCTGTTACCACTGGGAGGAAAAAAATATTAAAAAAGATCTTGGAGTCAAATGCAGATAGGTCTTTCAGAATTTTAGTTCAGAGTTAATAAAAAGGGAAATAAAATAGAAGGAATAATAAGGATGGAACATAAAACATTTGTATAGGAACTTCCTGGTGTCTCTGCTATTCCCATATCACAGGGTAGCAGAGTCACAGAGGTACACAACAGTATCCATATCTGGGAGAAGAGGTTAAAACAAGCACCACATTCTGCAGCCACTGACCCAGGGTGTCATTAATTTCAAGACTATAAATGCATTCAAAAGGCAAGTCTGTGCACAGAAAGAGGTCTATGAAGCATGACAACCCTGTTGCAATTTTTGGCTCAAGTGTCTCAGTGCACTGGTTGCCAGCAATGAAGCTTATCCATTCTTGTATGTTTTCCTCACTAGAATATGTTTTTGGCCAGAGCTAAAGTTCTCAAGAAAAGCAATCACTGGTCAGACCCAGTATAAATGCATTTTTTAAATTAAATTTTATTTTAAAATACTCTGGGCAAAGTGGATCATTATACTGGTTAAATAACTCTATTGCTATTTTTAGCAGTGATTCTCCACAGTTATCTCTTGGGGTTTTTTTGGGTTTTTTTTTGAGAGGACACACCTTGTTACCTGACAGCATTCATCCCCAAACCTAGGTCCCTTTTTTATTTCCTTAGCATTGTGTATTTGGATCCAAAATAATCCAGAAAATTTATCACTCTATTTTTACTTCAGCTATACCTATGTGCAGACTCCTGACTAAAAAAAATAGAATTCAGGGCGCAATCAAATTAATATCCTTCCTCCCAAAAGCTAACATTAATTTTATTGCAGGTCTGTTAGGAAGTCAGGATAACATGTAAAATCCAATATAAATGACTGCTCTTAAATGACTGCCATCTATCAGGATGATAAAATAGATCCAAAAAAAGGTAAAAATCACCAAGTTGAAAGAAAAAGTTTTCTTCCAGCTACTGTACAGAGGGCCTGCTAAGCCTGCTCTACTCCTTTGCAGCTAGAAATAAGGTGGAAAAGAAGTATTTCTCCACCATAGCCCAGTTTATGTTCCCACTGGCCCTCTTGCAGAGTGCTGAAAGACTGCAGTTAGATGAGTCATGTTTTAAATTTTGTACACTGACTTTTACATATCCCCATACATTCTTGATTTTTTAACCAAACTTACTCCTTGCTGTATGTCAGCATAAGTGCTGGGCATCAGCACTGAAATATATTGGTTAAAATCTGTAAGCCAAGAGTATGTGGCACTGGCAAAACGGAAATATTCTGATGTACCTGACAAAAAGTTTCAACACACCATCCAGTGTTACTCCTCTCTACAGGACACAGCAAGAGTTAAGGCTTTTTAAAGCAGCTGAGGCTGCCCAGAATCACCAGCAAAGCTCCTACTGAATCAATAAAGGCAGCTGGCAAATCATCTTGGCAACATGTCAGACTACAAAGTCAAATCCAAACGTAGCAGAATTGAATCTCCCTTTACTGGCATTTCTTTCCTCTTCTCCCTCCAGCAGAGACAAGCCCTAAGGCTACATGGCTTTTAAGCTGAGAGAGACAGTTCTTGCAGCACTATTTCACTCTTGCTAGCAGAGCCTGGGAAACCATTTGGCATACTTCACTGAACAAACCTGACTGCACAGGGTAACGCTTAAAAATTCTGATGCTTGAAAAAAGAGAGGGCTGAAGGGAGGTCTGCTTACCTATGAACGAATAACCCAGTCTTTACCAGAAAGATCTTCCTCAATTATCAATGACAAGATACTATTCACAAAAAAATAGGACTATATTGCACTTTGGTAGATTAAAGTGAATGCTGACTGGCCTTATCATCCACAGAGGCTTCTGGTCTTTTTAAGCAGAGCAGTGGGAGGAAAATAAATGGTGCATCCAATAGGTAATCTGCTACCTTTTGCTGCATTTCTCGCTGGTGTTGGGGAATGAGCAGGAAAGTGAGCATGTGGAAGCCTGAAAACATAGAGCAATATCAGCCAATCTCACATTGCTTCCCCTCTCTTCTGCTGTTCCCAGGAGACACACAGAAGCTATAAACCTTTAACCTATTGAGGCAATTGCAAGCATCCCAAGTATTCAATATGTCAAATAAGTGATATAACGCTGTCTGAAAGATACCTTTTGTTCACATAGTTTTATCGTGCTGTTTTGTTTGCTTGCTTAGAACATTAAATACTAAAACCTAACTTGGATTTGAGCTGCTGGCTTTGACCTCCACAAAGACCTATCTGCAGCTGTGCTTGAAGGAAACAATTTCTAAAATTCATATTTTACTCACTGCTGCCCCTCCTCTTCCTCAAAGTATTTTAATCATTTTTGGGCATTTTTATTGATTAATGTCCTTCAGAACAGAAGACAAATTCTGAGATTATGCCGAAAATACTTTAGAAAGCTACAGGAGTGGAACTATTTGGCAGATATGTATGCTCTCTGATGCCCTTCACCTTGAGTAACAATGAAGAGGAGGGAGTACTTGAGTTCTGTTGCCAAGATATTGCAACTCACCTGGGCAGAGGCAGCCCAGTCCCACCTGCAGGTGACACGTTGCCACCTCTGCTTTGCTGTCCTTACAGAGTGAAGGACAAGGAAGGAGTGTGCTTCCACCTCCTTTCCCATCTCTCTCCAGGGAAGGCAGGGCCAAAGCCCTGTTCTGCCAACACCAGCTCCTGGCAACAGCAGGCAACAAGCAGCTCCCCCCTGCTCAGTTAATCATAATACCTGACAGAAAAATGTATTTTCTTCAAGCTTCCTACAAAAGGCATTCCAGTGGCTGCAAATGGCTCAGCAGAAGCACCAGTGTCTAGGGAATAACCTCCTAAAAAGAAAATGCAGACCTGAACAGGTTATCTAGACCATTTTTTCCCTTTCAGAAAAATCTCTTTAGTACAAAGGACCAACTTCTGACCACAGCAAAGAAAGAAAAACAAAATGAACCCCCAGGACAGCTGGCATGTCCTTGCTGCCAGCAGCAGACAGGCACAGTCCCCTCCTCTGACTGCCAGCAAGTGGAAACCTTTAGTAAGTCACCTGAGTAACACAGTGTGAAGGAAGTGAAATGCTGCACTCCATGTGCTCCATTTGCTTGCAATGAGTACATACCACATAGTAAATTCAAGCAGCTGTACATGCATGGGTATGAATCAGACCCACAGCTGGCCAGTTCTCTCCCATCTTGCAAAATGAAAAAAACACCCACCATAAAAGCCCAGACCAGAGCCTCAGTAACCAGTTAGTGACCAACCAAACAGATTAGCTGCCACAGCTGGATACATACAGCCCAGATATTGGCACCCAGTCCAGGGATCTGCATAGCTCCATTTCTGGGGATGAAGGGGAAGTGAAAATTGCAAAGTACTTAGCATTATCTTTAAATTCATATACTGCCCACAAAACCCCAACCAAAAAAACAGACTAAAAAATACCCTACCATTAAATCTGTGTGCTCAGAAACCTCTCGCTAGCTGATATTGAACAAGGAAAATTATACCAAATGCAGATTAACATGAGAGTAAAATTGGTTCCAGCATGTATCAAAAATCAGGATACACTGTGCAAACCTGTAAGTAATCATTCAGCAAGTGTTAGTAACCTTCCAGAACTTTCCCACAACAAAGGAGACGCTTTCAGCAAGCAATTAAACGTTTTTTCTAAGATTGCTTCCCTCTTCAGGGAAAATGCTGGGAGAAACTGTTGGAAGACTATTTCAACCATTATTATGGCAGATCTGTAGTTCTGTTACTGCAGGTAATCAAGCAGAATTATTTAAAGAGAACAGTATTTCTTTGTTTCTGCTCTATATTTATGCTCCATTTTAAAAGCATCAGGGTAAACCAAAATTGAATAAACAAACTAGCGCAGAGATGTCTAATAAAGATAATACTTCCCTTCTTGAAGAGAAATCTTAAGAAGTTATGGATTAAGAAAAGATATGACAATGAAGAAGACTGTGGCTAGACAGAGAACATGCAAATACATGCAATTAGACACTAAAACAGATGACTTCAGAGATAAATCACTATAGACCAAGTATTCATGGAAAGAATCATTGCAAAATTGCAACAGCATTAAGATGAATATGTGGAAATGTGGTATACTGCAGCACTCATGCCTTCAGTACAAGAAGCCTTAAGTGGCCTAATAAATAATATTTTAAGCATCAGTTCAGATATATGGAAAGAAAATAACTGAATCCTGTAAAAACAGAACAAAAAGAAAACAAAAGATTTGCTTACTCTTCTTGACGCAAGTCATTAACGCTCCGATCTAGTGAGATCATATCACTTGCCACCATATTAAACCCAAACTCCTTAATGCTGGCTTGAATGGATTCTTTGTAATCTGGTCCTAAAACATATGGCTTCGCTTCCTCTCCAGGGCCACCAACAACTCCATGAGGCTCAGGCTCTTTGGGTTCAAAATTACCAAGGACTCCAGGTCGTAAAACAGGATCTGGATATACAAATGTCTGAGGTTTAAATGTAAGATACTGCCTCTGGATGATGTTTTGCTGCTTGTTATCAACACCATGATGATTTAGTTCATTTTTGGCCTTATTTTTCCTTCGAATGGATTCCAAGTCCACTTCCACACCTTCAACGTGAGGCCAAGGTACCACAGGTTTGAACTTCTCATTTCCTAGTCCATGGTCTCCTTTGTTTGGCAGGGGTCTTTTGGCTTCTTTGTCATCCTATATACACACACAGAGAAACAGCAGACCATATCAATTAACAATCCTTTATTTATTTACATCCAGTAGCTTAATGCACCAAGAAATGGTTATAAATATATGTTTGAGCAAGTAGGGATAAGTCTCTGTTGAGGGGCTCAATGAACACTTTTTGCTAAAGCTACTGACTGCTGGAGAACATCACCAGCTGTTATCCCCACTTACCTCACTGAGTTGGTCCTGGAAGTGACCTAATGCCCAAAGCATTCCCAAAGACCAAATACGCACATAGGACATGTTAACTTGAATGGAGTTCAAGCTGTAATTCAAACTGATGTGCAGGGGGCACTGACAGCATTTTATAAAGGAGAAGGTGACATGAAGGCAAACAGTGCCCCAGTCCAGAGCACAGCATCCTTGGTCCCACTCTCTGACAGGGAGGGTTTCTGAGGTTTCCCTGCGCACTGGTGGCTCAGAGCTCTGCAGGGTCTCAGCAGTTGCTAGATACAGCCTCAGCTGGGAAAGAGTGCAGTGACTGGGTGTAGTGTGGCACACACGGCTGTGGCAGCCGCGAGCCACATCTAATCCCTACCCTCCACACACACCCTCGTCCCCCAGCTCGCTCCCACCAAGCATTCCTCCCTCTGCTGCCACGATTTATGTACAGCTGGCAGGTGACGCTGATGGCATCGGGGACAGCAGGCAGAGATGAGATCAGCTGCATGCACACAGGCCTGGGGAGGCAGTGCTGGGGCTGGAGAGAGCTGCCACAGCTACTGGCATCTCTGCATCCTTACTGCACTCCTCCCTCTCTCCCCACCAAGAGATCTGAAGTTCTCACAGAGAAGAAAGGCTTGGATTTTCAAAACTGCTTAGCCTTTTCAGTGACCAGCGGGGTTAGTGGAGTTAGAACAAGGGTGGGTGATTTTGGAAGAAACTAGACAGAAAGGCTTTGAAGTGTCTGACTGTGAAGTCTACAGAACACAACAGCACCACCCACGAAAGCACTCCAAAACACACAGTCACTGCTTTTTCCAATACTACTGTCCAAGAGTATGACAGGGAAACATTGCCGAAGGTTCAGATGTCCTGCTAAAATTGTTTATTTGTAAGCAGGACAAATGTTAGTTCATTCAGAAATCTGCAGGAAACAACACACACATTTTAGCAATGTCTCAGAATCAAACATTTGAGATCAGAAGGATGTCACCTATTCAAACCTGCTGAAGGCAGGTTCACAGTGAGATGGGGTTTCTCAGAGGCTTGTCCAGTCACACCCTTTTGTCCAGTTTCTCAGGACACCCTATTCCAGTTGCTTGACCCATCCCACAGTGAAGGTTTTTTCCCCTCATACCTCAGTAGAAGTTTCTCATGTTGCATCTTGTCCTTTCAGTCTGCACCCCTAAGATTTTATTTCCATTTTCTATGCAACTTCACTTTTTGGGGTGAAAAGATGCAATTGGATTACCCATTAGACTTTTCTCCAGTCAAACCCAGCCTCTCTAGGAGGTCTTTTCTAGGTCCTCAGCTTCTGTTAGCATCTCTCCTGTGTTGGGTCAGTGTGGGAGGAGAAACCACACAGAGTGCTCCACACAGCTCAGCTCTGTCTAGGGCATCCACCCATTGTGCACTCTGCCTTTACCGCAACAAGGGCACAATGCTGACTCATGTCCACGTTTAATTAAACCACACAATACTTCCTACTACAATACACTGTTCTCCTCACATCACTCTGTGTAAAAAACCCTTCCAAAATTAGAAAAATACAGTATATAGTATTTGTAGCTTAACACGGTAACAATGAGAGTCAGACTGGCTTCAATTCAAAATAAAGAATTTTTTCAAGAAACTTTCTGAGTTCTCTGTTTTTGTTATAGTTTAAACAGGGAAGACATAGAACATGCAGAAGTGTTACATTATTCTGTTCTTCCATCATCATTTTTTGAGGAACTCAAAAGTCAGTGTGAGAAAAGGGAAGTTTAAGGGCATGTGAAAAGGCACATTTTGCAAGGAAGTAGAAGGTTGCCATGGATCTAAATAAAGCCCTGAGAGGACTTTTGAAGAGAGCATCATCTCACACTTACCCTAGAAATCAAAAGGAAGGCTTTGCCACTAGACTGTCAGAACACTGCTGAGCTCTCAGCTCTTACCAACTCACATCTAATTCCTGCTCTGAGTGCGGAGGCAGCTAAAAAAGCCAACAAAACAGTGAGCATCATCAGGAAGGATGCTTAAAGAGGCATATTTTTGACTACATAAAATTTTGAGGCATTCATGTATTCAGCAGCATTTAGTTCTGGTCTTCTCATCTCAATAGGAGTCAGAGAAAGTACATCTCCAAAGGCGTCAGAGAAATTACAGAGTAGGGTAACCAGAATCAAGGAGAAGGTAGAAAGGTATCTTGAGATGAAAGACCAGAAAGGCCACTAATCTTTCATCTCTAAGAGTCTGCCACTTGGAGATGTGACAGCTAAAGGGGATACAACTGAAGTTTAAAAAATCATGAAAGTGATGGATAAACCCAATGGAAATCCACTGTTTACTGTGATGGATAACAGGTCCATAGGGGTACTGTAAAAGGGCTGGGAGAAACCTGAAAATTTGAATTAAACAGCTGTAAGTGCTGGAAGAGTCCAAAGGGAAGGCAGCATAGAAATTAGCCAGGTTTACACACTGCCATGCTCAGCCACCACCCTGATTCATTAGTCTCAATCAGACAGGAATTTCTTATTCCCCTGGTTTGTGTGAAATTAAATAACCTTTCATTCCACTTCCATTACCTATAAAACAGTTATGAGCTTCCACTTAGCCAGTTCTTCGACTGAAGCATAACAAGAAATTTGTTTATTTTGCTGCCATCAGAGCTATGCCTTATCCTTTATTACATTTAGCCTCATTATAACTGTTACGCACAATTTGCATTATAATGCATTTATTTAGAGTTCTCTTCTACACACTAAATATATTCCATTTTGTGGGCCTGGAAAAGTATTTCATAAAACAAGGAAATTATACACCAATACACAGACACACAGTTAACCCCATTCCTCCAATACCTATGTGCAGAGGACAAATAGAAGGCATATGTTGTGGGTTAACCCCTGCACACTGCTCAGCATGATAGCTGCTCCCTCCTTCCTCCCTAGCCCTAGATACAAATTTAAAACACAGCAATCATATGGGATGCTATGAAGGAAATTAACTTAATCTCAGCATTTTATGGACATTTAAAAAAAATAGAAGAGGAACCAGCAGTGTTTAAGTGCATGGTGCAGACCACAGCTACTGGACATTATTAATTTCTCCACAGATAACTGAGACAAGGATTTTCAAATACTGTCTTGGAAAAAAAGCAAAGTCAAACCACAGCCAAAGAACTACTTCAGTCATCATATCAACCACAATGCCTTAGTTAGGAACTTCTAGTGCTTCCTCTCTGTTGTATGAATCATGACCCACACCCCCTTTTAAAACAAAAAGAAATTAATGACATATCACAAATCTGAAATAATTTTTAATCAGTGTCCCTCACTGATTACAAGCTTGGCTCAGGTAAAAGTATTCATACAACAACAACAGTCAAACTGGAAGACATGCATGTAAAAAAAAAAAAAAATGAACCACAACACCAATAAACCAAACCTTTCTAAAGTGGTAAAACAAGATGGTCTGCAAATTATTTTAAAAACTGTGAAAGAGATAATAACAGCAAAGTGAAGGGAGGGCTCAGAAGAAGTGAGCACAACATACATCTGAATACTGCACTTCTAGGTTGTCCAAAAATGGGGGGAGAGAAGCAAAAGCTGCAAATTCTCTCACATCTGAAGACAAATAACAAAACCAACAAAACCAACAAAATCTCATTACATCTTTATAAAAAGTACATATAATATAGATTTTTTTTCCACAGATCATTATTTTCCATAGAACTGGATCTAGGATTTCCTGCCAGCTTTCTAGCTCCAGTTTGGTGCATGCTTCTTTATTTTTTGAATTTTTTTTCACTCCTGAAGGAATTATGTATGCATAACTGTAACGGGTGTTTCTGAAACAGTGACATGATATAAACACAGTTACTACCTGAATTGTAAAAAAAAAAAAAAAAAGGGTTATTCATTGTCATTTTACTTCACAAAGTGGGTGCCTCATTGCAGAAGACAGGAATGCAGTTGAAGGTATAGAAAACATGGCTGTTTCCCTTTGAAAACATGCTTATAAATTACACAAAGTAAGAGGAAAAACCATGAGAGGTCTTAATAGGGTTGCAAGATCAGTCATCTGGTAGGAGGGCTGGAGTTGTAGCTGGCAATAAAACTGCCAATGTGACAGTTGCATAATCTGCTTTTCTTCAGTAGCTAGTTCAAGGCTGGCAACTCCCTAAAACTCTCTATGAAGTAATGTCTGAAAAAAATTGATGTTAAAAAAGTGGATTTGCTTCAGGATTTTCATATGAGAACTTCAGAATTAATAAAATAAGCAATGATACCCTCAACAGAGCTGTCTGATTCCCAAAGGGATCCATCCCATAAGTCTTCACACCTCCCACCCCCACCATCTGAACTATTAGAAGTTATACCTACTGCAGGACCAGCTGCACACCAAAAGCACACATAAATGGAAAACCACCCAGCTTCTCAAACAAGGATAAAGATCTATGGCACTTCTGCTATCACTTAAAAAAAAAAAAAAAAAGCCCTTTCAATCACTACAACATTTTGGAAAAAAAGTCTGTTTTAAACTCCACATTGCAGCACTGCCTTTAAATCATATTTTGTAAAACCTTCCATCAATTTTGTCACAAGACAACCCTGTTGACTCAAATGATGGCTGAAGTTAGACCATAAGAGTTCTTTTGTCAGACATGAGCAGCGACATTGAAGCCATCAGGCTTGAAAGGGGCATTTGCTGTCATAGTGTCTGGGCAAAAGAGTCTCTATCCTGCTATGACTTCTCTCAGTGAATTTCAGAGGCACTACAAAGCTGATGGAAAGCATACTTATATGCTCAGTAGCTCCTCCAGTGACTTTTAAAACTTGTGGAAATTTAGAACAGAACATTAATGAGAACTGTAGAAACACAGAGAGAAATAGAATTTTACACTAAATTAGAGAAAACTTCTGAAGTTTAAAAATGTATGTTTGTTAAACTACAGATTGCTAAATCCCTCCATTGCATGCTTTGTGCTACCCAAATGAAAAACCATGCTATTGGTGGTATTTGTTACCAACAATTCCAGGAAAACATACATCTGTCCATAGTTGCCCTCAATTTGGACATATTCTGACAACATGAAATTCCATTATGCAACCAGTGCCACCTCTCCATAGTAGATTTCTGCCCCATCAAATGTCCTAGGGTAAACAAAATAAACAAGACCAATTCATCCTGGAATAAGTTTTGTATACAGAACTACCATGTCTATACAGATTTGTACCACAAACACATTGCTGTGATGGCATCTCCAAAGTGCAAGCAATCCTACTAGACAATGAACACACATCTGTTATTTTTCAGAGTACTCAGCACAAAACTTGTGAATCACAAAGTCCAAACAATTAGAAAGAATTTTGATGATATAAACAAGTAAGCATTACACTATAGGTGTATTTACATATATATATATGTTCTACTCACTAAAAAAATACATAATCCTGAAGTATAAGGGTTACAAGAAGCCTTGGAGAAATGCATGTTGAACAGTACTTTTATACTGATGCTTTTTGTACTCCCACCTGTATCTGAGTAATGGAAAATAAAATTTTGTGGGTTGGTTTTCATTTCTTCTTGTTTGAAACGTAATTTAAAAAAAAAAAAAAGCAGGGCAACTTCCTCCTTCACCTGTTTCCTAGATTTCACAGCGTCTGTCAAGCTGAATGACATGTGATACACTACTCATTGCCCTGCACCATCCTTTATCCAGCTTGTTATTTTTCTCTCAGACCCCAAGCAGCTCCTTGAGAGGAAACAGTTTTGCCAGGAATAGATACCTGTAATCAAATTGCTAGTCATCAGCATTGAGTGAAATCCCTTTCCCACTCACTCCTTATGTCCTATTTGATAAGGAAGAACAGGACAATCACTCGTTCATCCAATTCTACAGTACAGAAGCTACTGAGTTTTCATAAGATATCAACAACCCACAGTCACTGATGTTGACTCAGCCCACTGAGAAAAATAAAGTAGCAGTATTTTTGAGCCCCAAAATTACCTGTGCCAGCCAGGGTGAAACAATTTAGTGGGGAGTAAGATCAACAATTTTATTCTGTTTTACAGTTGACATTCCTGAAATCTGAGAGCATTGCTTGTGGAGCAGCAAGTGGCATGTCCAAAAATAAGAAAGGCACACAGTAAAGCAGAGTAACTGTTTGTAAAGATGTGAATTTGGTAACAGCTCAATGTTCTGCTATAATGAAGGAGTTTGATAGAATTTAGCATTTGAGTTCCAAGTGACTTGCATTAATCTACATGGGTCTCTGTATCACTGATTCCAAATAATGGATTACAACCTTTTCTTACCTAGTAATGAGTCTAAAAACTAGCAATCTTTACTGAGGTCATCTTTGCTGGTGTTTGAATCTGTGAGTTCAAAAAGCCACTGAGGAAGATAAGACTTAGTTCATCAACTTTATTGTTTGAATGGTTGCTCCCAGAGTTCCCTGGGCAAAACGACCAACTAGCTCTTCCTGTCTTCTTGGATACCATCTACTCTGTCACAGCAGAAGCATTCATCTAGGACAGTGACTTCAGGCTAATGCTACATACTGCCATGGTCTGCAGCCAACATTTCACAAGGTCAATCACAAGGCATAGAAAACTTGTATTAAGGTATGGAAGCCCTGAGATAACAAATCCTATGGAAGGAAGAATACTAATTTTCAGTTGAAATAACCTGATTGCCTGGTTATTTGCCTAACAGATGGGAGCATAATCAATCACGTGTTTTACTTGCTTACTTGCAGAATACCTTGTTTAAAGAGATATATCCATATGTGGATGTCAATATGATACCCAACTAAGCATCCCATTTAAATGGAATTGTTCTGTTGCGATATTATCTTTCACTTGCAAGGAAAGCTACTGATACTTCTGTCATCCTCTTTGGTCTTGCTGTGCATATATCATTTAAAACTCATGCAAAGTAAATGCAATCCTGCCACAATTCTCTTTCAACATGCACTGCTTTACACCCTGTTCTTGTTTCTCACTCCCTTTTCCAATGACACTGCTCTCCCAGAACTTCCTGCTGGATATGTCTCTCCTGGAGTCTGGATTTTCTACAAATGTAATTGTCACACTCATATGCAGCTGAACAGACTGAGCAAGGTCCTTTAATCTGGAAGTTCATATACCTTCACTGAAAGCACAGACTACCCAGAGACCAGGTCAGAGCACTTTGGGCAGATGCAGTCTCTTACAAAGGATGCCATCGGCCATCCAAAACTTGCAAACTTCTCTCTCTCTCCTTCAGGGAGATTTAAGAGTACAAAAAATGACAGAACATGGCCTATACCTTACCTATTTTACATGATGCCTCCTTAGGAGAGGTGCAGAGCTCCTCAAATTCCTGTGCAACAAGCAGTTTCACACTTTGACTCTGCCTGACTGAAAGCAAGTAAAAATAAAGACACTGAGTGCTTCAGAACAAATTGCTGTAAAAAATAGCAGTCTCATTGTCCTCATTTTCACTAGCATTCAGTGCTTGGGGAATATTGAACCAGCTCTTAAACCTACCAATCTCCTTCCTCACTGCCTGAGATTCAACTCTTACTCAGCTTTTACACATCCCATACTGCCATTCCTGGTACTGTCACACTGCCCTGGTCCCATCTGTAGTTCAATAGTCATGGTGTGTTAAAGAGGTTTTGACAGAGATCCATTTCACTCAAAGCCCCCATCTATGCCCAAGAACTTTGCAGAGTTAACCACAAGTAATCACAGACTAACAGAATGGTTTGGGTCAAAAGGTACCTTGAATATCACCTAGTTCCAACCCCCCTGCCAAGGGCAGGGACACTTTCCACTAGACCAGGTTGCTTGGAACTACAGCCAACCTGGCCTTGAACACCTCCAGGGATGGGGTGTCCACAATTTCCCTGGACAGCCTGTTCCAGTGCCTCACCACCTTCACAAGAAAGAATTTTTTCCCAATATCTAATCTAAACCTACTCTCTTTGTACCTCTCAATGTACCTCTCCTTGTGACTACGCAGAATGCCATGTAATCTGGACAGTAATTACTGAGATCTAAAATAGAAGGACTCAGATAAACACCTGAATAAACTGATATCAAAGAAATCCGTCCTTGACTTTGTAACTTAAGGCTAGTTTTAAAGCAGGCAAAATAGTCTCTTATCATTAAGATTACAATCACTTTCAAGTAACAGAAATATTCTTCAACTGAATCATAAATGAAGCTGCTGCATTACCTAAGGGGATGTACTTTACTCTCTCCCATGTTCTAGAAATGTGAACATGCTGGCACTAGTAACCTGTGCAATAAAAAGAGCACACAACCTTATCTGCAGCTGCTTGCTGCAGAATAATAGGAAAGTTGCTAGAGGACCCTTGATAAGACAGAACTATGATCCAAAGCTTCTTAAATCCTCTCCTTACAGACAGCACTCTAAAGATAACACAGAAACTTTTAAACTCAGAATAGCAAGACTTGATTACAAGTTTATTACAACCAGACCAGTCAACATTTTCAGTAAGAAGAAAGCTGAAGTGATCATAGAACCATAGAATGGTTTGGGTTGGAAGAAAAAGATCTCTCAGTTCCATGGCAGGGGCACCTTCTACTAGACCAGGTTGCTCAAAGTGCCATCCTACCTGGCCTTGATCAAGTGGGACAGAACACAAATAAAAAAGCATGAAAGCAATTATCTCCCTACACACTGCATCTTTTCAGGTATGTTTTTGCTCTTTGCTAATTAAATGGCTTTCTTTGTTACATCCAAGTACAATTTGTCTGGTCCCCAAGGAACCAGAGACCACCAGAGACATCCCTGCACTGATCCCAGCTCTCGACATAAACTGAGGAAAGACAAATACTGTACATCACACAAGGTAAGTCAGTTTAGGTTAAGCACTTAAGACTGATCTAATAAACCACCAGCTGACCCAGTGACTGTAGAAAAGTCTGCCACCAACTGCTTTTCAAATATCCATAACCTTCCTTCTTTCTCTGCCCAACAGCTAAATTTCTACATAATGCAGCCTACATTGTCATTAGCATGCATTTAGCATGGTATTTCAATTACGAACTTTTGTGCAGTATCAACCACATTAATTCATTTTTGAACAGAGACTGCAGTGACTCAGACCTCCAAGCCAACAAAAAGCACCTGTTCATTATATTTACCCTCAAAATGCACCATATGGGTTACTATACCATAGCTGAAACTCCTCAGAGATCTAAACAAAACCAAACTAATTTGTATTCAAGTTGACTAATCCCATGCTAAATTCAGCCATTTAACATTTTATTGTATTTTAGTTGTTCAGAATGGTGTTATGGTAACAGCCAAGCCCCAGGAAGAGGCCAAAGAGAAGGAGAGCACCAAGCACAGTTCTACTGCAGCATCAGGGAGAAAATCTGTCCCAGGTAAGCAAAGCCATCAGACCCTGATGACTCTTTTTCTACGATAAAGTCTAGTTTCTTGTCTAGTAATGAGAGCAGAGACACTAGGGACCCAATCAATTTCAGTTTTCCTTTTTTTCCTGAAGCCACTCTCCATATCGAGTCCGGGGAGATGTCAAGCTGCACCTACCCACAGAAAGACCAACACTTACTGCGTAGAAAGTTAAACCCTTTTTTCTCTTAAAAACATAATGAAAATAATTCTTTTTTCAACTTCTCAACCTGGAGAGTACCTTGCTGCACAAGAGGATCAGTAAGGTGACTTGGTCCTGAAGCTGATGTGCCAGCTGCTGTAGGTATCACAGGAGGAGCAAAGCAGCAGGTGAATGGATGCATTTCTAAACAAAAAGTGCATGAAACTGGCTTCTAGGGACACAGCCAGCACCAGAACAGTGTTTAAGCTGATGAGGGCTACAGGAAGCCTCCAAATGCTCAGAATTCTGGTGGTTCTAATCAATATCATCATTGCTTATTTCTGTAAACATTTACTGCTATGTACTTTGTTCAAATGCAACCTTTTGCTCTCCTTTTAATTTCTCTCAAATTTCCCATTTTGTTCCCATTTTTGATGAAGATGATGCCATTACTTACCCTATTTGAAAAGGGCAGAAGGTGAAGGCAAGAAATTTTGCCAACTCTTTCTTCCAGGCAAAAGATGAATATCAGGAAATCTCGTCTGAAAAATGGACTGCAGAACTGATGGCACAAAATGCAGGACTTTTTTATCCTGTCTCCCTCCTCCAAGCGATTAGGAGTATCACATTTGCACGTGGCTATGTGGCTCGAAGCAATACAATCAGATTCTGAAAACACTGTTTAATCAGAAGCATACTTGAGCTTTAGCAAATTGCTTCATAATACTTTGAATAACTAACACCTTTCTGGCCTATGATACAAGAAAAAAAGAGAAACATACCATAATTAGACAACTGTCCACAACTTTTCTTTTTTAGAGGGATTTTATGAATGCTTAACTGGAAAAGTTATGAGTGTAAAGAACTTAATGGACAATTGCATAAGACATCATCTCTAGCAGAGCTGACTGCAAGATGTAAAATGGCCTCCAGATTTCAGGGCTTCATAACTCTTGGAGTATTTCTTACCCTCTCCATTAAAAAAAATGCTTCTTTTTTTACTGTCTTTCTTTGCACTGTAATGAAAGGCTAGCAGAAGAAGACGTATTTTTTTAGTAATATAGATCACTAAAATGGTGTTCAAACACTTCTTAGAAGCTTAAATTACCTCCTACCCAAGATCCTCAAGACTATGCAACTCTAACAATTAATAAAAATTAAGAGGAAAACTAGCCTGAATACCTGAAAATACTGTTGGTTTGTGTCTTAGCAATGTAGCATATGACGATCCATGTAGTTTAACTCTTTCTACAGTATTGTTCTACTACTGCCACACACACACAATCTCAAGTGCTTGGCAAACAATTCCTGTAGTTTTGCAATCAAATAGAAGAAAAAGAGGGAAAGCAGACATGAGAATGAAATATTTTGCTGCAATATTGCGATAATCCAGAACACTAACACGTCTATCATTCAGACCTTTTCTCTAGAAATTTCTCATTTCAGTCCTGCACTCTGTGATCTCCAGCTGCATCACCTTGTTTTCTGTGCCCAGCAGCTGATCTCACCCAGTACTACACTCAGTACTTTGCTACAGTTCCTAAGAACTTTATTCCACAGCCCTTAATAGCTCAGCAATAACAAACATCTGCCCATCCCAAAAACCTCTCTCATCCCTTTTTCCTGGGAAGGTGTGCCCTCCAAGGTGAAAGGCTTAAAACACAGCATCACTCAAGAGCTTCAATACAAGATTTGTTCTCATCACTACATTTCAACATTAAATGAAGCTTGTGACCTTTCTAGTTGAGTCATTGTTCCTTCCACGCTCTGTTTCACTCTAGGAATATCCTTCGTTTCATGCATATGTTTCAATGAGATATTAAAAATAGAACTCATGTTTATTCATATGGACGTTAGGGATTTTTAAGAACTTATAAGATGTCCTCTGTCCAGCTTAATTTCCTTCCACAAAGGAAGAATTATTCTCCTTTTCCAGTGTAGCACTATTACACAGTGGACCAGAAAGGAGCAAGGCCTTTCATTTTACCAAGACCAAGCCCATTTTAGGAATGTTCTCTGTAAATTGAAGAAAGAAATAGATAAAACTGTTTGTTTTTGACTGAAACTATCAAAATTTAAGTAATGCAGTCTTAAGGTGTAGAGATAACGAAGTAAAAACAAGGTGTGCTAGTTTTGGCTGGGGTAGAGTTAATTTTCTTCCCAGTGGCTGTGTTTTGGATTTCTGCTGAACATAGCATTGATAATATAGAGATGTTCTTGTTATTGCTGAGCAGGGCTTACACAGAGCCAAAGCCTTTTCTGCTTTTCATTCTGCCATGCAGGGGAGGAGACTGGGGGTGCATGGGAGGCTGAGAGGAGACACAGCCAGGACAGGTGACCCCAGCTGACTAAAAGGACATTCCAGACCATATGGCATCATGCTCAGTATGTAAACTGGGGGGAAGAGGAAGGAAGAGGGAGATATTTGGAGTGATGATGTTTGTTTCACCAAGTCACTGTTACATGTGATGAGGCCCTGCTCTCCTGGAGATGGCTGGACACCTGCCTGCCCATGGGAAGCAGTGAATTCATTCCTTGTTTTGCTTTGCTTGTGAGCTCAGCTTTTGTTTTCCATATTAACCTGTGTTTATCTCAGCCTGTGAGTTTTCTCACTTTTGCCCTTCTGATTCTCTCCCTGATCCCACTGGTGGGGGAGTGAGTGAGTGGCTGCATGGGGCTTGGCTGCTGCCTGGGGTAAAACACAACACAAGCACTTGCTTTCAATTAAAAGTTACAATATATAATCCATAATTTTACCATTGATAAAATCTAACTTCTATTATTTTTCAGAAAAAGCCTCAAAAAGAAACAAAAGCTACCATCAATTCTCATGTTCTAAGTAGCTGAGGACAGCTTTTCTGGCCCTCCAGGCATCAGCTATGAACAACACAGTGGTTCAAGCCTGCAGAGGAACTTAATTCTTGTTTCTCAGTCATCTGGGACAGATGGATATTTAAAAATCGTGCATTTCTTTTATGTAACTCAGTGAGTAAATGACATTTACAATACCATAAATCCATCACTAATGGACATGCTTGATCAAGGGATGCAGTATTCTGTGCTATATCTTGTCTGCCTCAATTTTTAAAGACAGATATGTCAGTCTCATTCCATATTTCCTGCTATTAAGGAGCAAACTGCATTATTAGATTTTCATTTATCTTGAAATATTGTCACCATTCTCAAACTTTACCACAGGCTATTTCTGTCTTTTTTTTTTAAATTTGCTTTTTAGAATTTGATCCACCCTACCATTTTGAAAGCTTCTTCAACGAAATAGCCAGCTAAAGCCAAAACCTCATTGTATGGAAATTATACATACAATCTAAAACCCACTTCTGCAAGTTCCATCTGAACTCCCAAAAGATTTTAAAAATTCAAGGTATTTATGAAATTAGCTTGTGTGCTGCTTGACTAGATAAGAGAGGGGATATAACTTGTGATCAGTTGTGTTCTCTGTGATTTGATCTTAGCTTTCAATTTGATCTTAGCTTTCATTCCTGGTCTTTTCTACATAGGAGAATGTGTGTGGTATTTGCCAATAAATTAGTTATAGTCTACTGAAACATTGAGGTAAGTTCTAATCTGCACCAAACACTTTAAAAGCCAAACAAATCAACACAGTACCTGCATTTGAAGCATACAAAGGACAAAAAGATCTTCAATAACACTAAACTAGTAAAAACCAATTTACTGAACAGATAAATCAATCTTGGTAAATTGACTACTCTTTCTGTGACACAAACAGCTAGTGACATTGCTTGTTTTGCTGTGAAATAAACAGGATGAATATCAAAATCTATCTTACAGCTTTGCTTTAGAAGCTACATAATGTGTGAGCACAGCCAGGATGTCTGCATCTCTTAGACAGTCAGCAAGAATGCTATGATATTAATTCTCAAACTTCCTTAAATGGACTCCACTAAACCAGCCTGTTCTCTGCTGTGCTTCCAGCTTTGCATGGTTCTCTGCATTTGCCACACAATATCTTTCATTTGGAGCATGGAAGCCACCATGGTCACCTTGAGACCACGGGACCAATCAGAAAGGCAGACACACTGCACATGAACTTCAAGCAATGGGACTGTTCAAATTACTGCTCAAATTAATATGCACACAACACACACAAAGAAAGACTCACGAGGCTCCTTCTTGCTTGTAAAAAGTGTAAGTCAGTTTTCTCAGCATCAGGTCTCTATCTGCAGGATACCTTCAACATCCAACCAGCCTAGCAACAGGCATTTCTCTGAAAAATGTTCATTTCTTGTAAACATTTTTGTTATGAAATCTGTAGTTTTCGCAATTCAGACCCTCCATGTAAACACTGATAATAGAATATTGGTTAAAAATTGATCTCAAAATGACAGTGAGCCTTTCCTCAGGGTATAATCACCCCAGTAATGCTGTTTCCAGCTGGAGTGACTTCCACAAGCCCTAGGCATGTGCACTACTAGTGGGCTTCAAATGGGGCTGCTAATAACTGCCTTTATGAAAACTGTGCCCTTCCCTTACTGCACCTAATGTAGAATAGACATTAGCAAAATCTACTTATGATCTATCCAGTTCATTAAATGGGTGTTTAAATTCACAGTGGACACAGTCCACTGAATCAAGACCTTTACGTGCTAGCCTTGCACTTTAACTTCTAACAAAGACAATTTTGTTAAAGCTTGTCAGAAAACCCAATTCAAAAGCCCTCTGCAGTCCCTGAGAAAGAGAGTCTGTTGTCTCTAACACAGTAAAATCTGGCCTGCAGCTGGAAAATGAAGAGTCAGTAAGGCAGTTCATACTTTAATCTGACTGGGTATAGATAGTGCCTCCCAAGAGGAAGAACTGCAAAAGAAGAAAATCATCAGTATTTCAGTCTCCAGTATAAGAGAGAAGCTACATACATCAGCCATCAAATACCACAGAGGGATGAATTGGTAAATGAACCAGGACAGGACAGGAAACAGTATAGAATTGTTTACTGTACATCAAAACAGAATCAGCAAAAGAAACCAAAATCCACAAGGATGACACTCCAATCAAAATATAAAACCAAACAAAAAACAAAACAAAGCACCAAAAAGAAAAACCTAAAAAGACCTCACTGCATTTTGCTACTGTTCAATAACCTGCAAAACTCTTATATTGAAAATGGAAAGGAAAAGCAATATAAAAGAGCTTCTGTAAGAGACAATACATTTCCATGGCTGTCAACCAAGGCAATATTATTGCTGTCATTAATCAGCTGCCTTTTGGGATGAGGTGCTTTCTTTTCAAAAGTTCTTACACACAAGTGACAACAGCACAACGTAAGAGGTATATACTCTGCCTAAAACTGTCACATTCAAGTTATCCAATTCAACATTTTCTCGATACATTACTTTATCATCCGATATTAGACTTGGAAAAATATTTTAAGATAGAGAAAACCAGATTGATTCACTATCCCACTAAACATTTCCAGTAAATGATAAAAATAAAGCAAACAAACAAACAAAAACAGCAAAAATTCCACCAAAAGCTGGAACTTTTGACTTTTCAACTCACTTCAATTAAAAAAAAAGGTAACAGCTTAAAAATAAACTACTACACAGCTTTCCATTTTTAATAATTTCAGCAGAACAAGCACAGCGTAACTCGTAACTCTATGCATCTCTTTAGCTGTTGCTTCAGACACAGTGTTTTACCTGGAAATAGCATATTTTCCTTTTGTTTAGTATAGCATTTCCAGTTCTATAATTCCTGACAGGGTGGCAACTGTAGATTTGTAAAGAATGTCAGATTTATATAAGATGTGGCAAAGAAAAAACAAAACCAAAAAAAATCACTTGCCCACTCCTCCTACCGAGTGAAGAGGCTCAAAGCTAACTTCCCCTTTCAATTTAAAAAGCAAACTTTGGAAGGCTTCTGGATGTCAACATTGATACATTACATGGATGTTTATCTTCCCATCACTGCAGATATACACCAAAACCTGAAGGGGATATTTTCCATGTCTGCTGTAATGAGAACTGTGGAACAGCAGCAATATGAATTACAAGAAGAACCTAGTTCTTGCAGAAGATTTATGAAAACTGTATTTTTTAGCTGCTGTAGACGAGCTGCCTTTAAATTTTTGTTCTTGCTAATTGGTTTGGGATTTAAGCCTCTGTCTGATAGGCACTGGATATTTCAGGCTGATGTTATGGAGTGGGATGGTTACATTTTTGCAGTCAGTTTACTTCTGCGCCAGGCATTTTTGTCCTGTCTGTGTGCCAACGCGAGCACCTTTACACTCTCACACTGAGCTGGATCAAGGACTCCCCACAGACAGCTGCATGAGCAAGCCAAATGAATTTGGCATCCATGAGCAGGGTAAACACCAGCGCTGAGCTAATTCAAAATACACTGGGGCAGGGGGGAAGCTGCTGGAAGCAAGGGGTAGCTGAAAAACAGAGTGCCTGGTAGCAGCAAAACACAGAGAGCACTGCTGCCTGTCTAGAGCCACCACTCTTGCACAGGCACACAGAGCAGACTCACGGGCTGCCCAGCCCTGCTCCCACCAGCCATGCCCAGCCATCCCCAGAGCCCTGTCAGCACCTCTGAGGGACACCTGGGACAATAAGGATATGCAGAATGGCAGCACAGCAGCTGCCTGACTTCAGACGGCTTGCACCTTTTGTACCTTTAAAACAAGACTGCACAACTCAACCACAACCCAGCACTGAGAACAGAGCCAGAGGGCTGGAGCATTTCTCCTATGAAGACAAGCTGACACACTTGGGGCTGTTCAGCCTGGAAAAGAGGCCTCAGGATGGCCTTAGAGCATCCTCCTAGTATCTAAAAGGGGCCTACAAGAGACAGGGAGAAGGACTTCTTACAAGGGCATGTAGTGACGGGATAGGTGGGAATGGCTTCAAACTGAAGGAGGGTCAGTTTAAGTTACATATGGGGAATTAATTCCTTACTGTGAAGGTGGTGAGGCACAGGAACAGGTTGCTCAGAGAAGCTGTGGATGCCCCATCCCTGGAAGTGTTGAAGGCCAGGTTTGGTGGGGCTTTGAGCAAACTGGTCATGTGGATGGTGTTCCTTCCCATGGCAGGGGGCTGGTACCAGAGGATTTTTAAAGTCACTTCCAATCTGAACCCTTCTATGATTCTTGTGAACAAAACAAACACCAACAAACCTTCCCCACCAAATTCTTCTCCCTAAATATTTCTTATCTTTTGGAGGAGACTCACTGTGCTGAGAAAGCAGAGGCACTAAAGGCAGCAAATGTGTGTCCATAATGCATTTATGGTCAGATACTCGTGGTGTATTAAAAGCATCAGAAAAATAAAAGCAGACCTGCCCAGTTGCGTGGTTTACTGAGCCACCACACCCAGATCCTGTATAAAAAAAAAAAATTCAAGTGGAAATCATCCAAGCAGGAGAAGCCCATAACAGTAAAACAAATTATTTTGAGTGGTCTGGGTGAGCGGTGCCGTTCCTTTTCCCCAGCAGCCCATGACTGCTATCCCAAGGATTCCTATGGTATTAATAGTAATGCAGGAACACTGTTATGGTCTCCACAACAAAGTATGTTTCTGTTAAATATACTTAGCAATATGAATATCCCTTTCTTCTTTCAAGCCAAAGCTACAAACATCAGATTATTTTCTTTCTCACTACAGAATTAAGGAGACAGCTGCATGTTCTTAAATTCGTGGAGGAGAGGGAAGACATGCATGACCAGAGGTTGCCCTCCACTAGGAGAGGGCATTTCTTGCTTTTCAGGAAAGCTCTGAGTCTCAATGGAGTTTTCATTAAAATATGTTTAGAGGGCTGGTGACTTTTCACAGCATGATGATTTGAACACATATTCTATGTGTTCAAAACTACCCTTTCCTTAGAAAGGGCACACAAATGTCAAGCAGAACTCCTTTCCATGCACTTTCTCACTCTTGTATCCAATCTTTTATGCCACTACAGCTAGATAAAAAAGGGTATTAAGGAAGGTGCCAGTCTAGTGCTAGCATGTCTTCAGTCTGCAGACAAAACAAGTTAAGAAACCAAAATTTTAAAAGCAAACATATTAAGGCAGAGGAACATCGTGGAGGTTAACATGCATTGGGATAAAATCGGCACTGGTTATAAAACATTTGAGTTGCCAAAACTGGTCTCTTGCAATTGGTTTAAAGTTTCTTTGAGTGCTGTAGCCCATATAGTATAAAACCAGTTAAGGAACATTCAAGTGTGACAGAATTAATAAACACATGTAGGGCAGAAAATAGACTTCCTACAGGAAAGTTGTTGGGGTTTGGTGTTAGGCTATGAATAGATCTACTAAATATATACTGCTGAAAGGTTTCCACTTGTAAAGCCAAAGTGACTTACAGAATATCCGAAACATTAACTTCCTCACCAGTAAAATGCAGCTTTAAAATACAGGCCCATGCATTTTAGTAAATACATTAAAAAGATGATGCTCTGCAATAAAGATATCTCATCTTGGAAAGTAAAACAAGGATGATGAAAAAATTACAATTATTTCTGACACGCAAAAACATATTCACCAATGAACACTTTAAGGCATCAGAGTCAAGATTATTTAGTTAAGATATAAAATATATTTTTAAAGCATTAACCAAAAAATTATAATGAATTCTGCTCGCAACATTATGCCTTTGGTAACATTAAATAGTACATTATGGTTGCTAGATAAACCAAATTATAGATTAAAGCTCTGTCAGTTTCTTTGAAATTAATAGCAGTGAAGCCATTCCTGAAAAATTATGATTCCTGGGATTAGACTGCAAACAGTATTTTGACAAGTTATCAGTACAGAATGAATTCTTGCAAATATCATACAAGATAAAACCTGTTCAAAAACCTGCTCAATCTGCCTGTCCTTTGCAGCAATACTAACTGGCCAAATCTATCAGTAAAAACTTTGGTGCTTAGTGTTTAAGGCTGTGAAGTGTTTAATCATAGATGTGAATTGTAGAGTTTAAAATGAAAACTTATTTTTTGCATAAAACCCTTTGCATGTTATATCCTGCGACAAGCCCACTGGAAGATATATTGCCCAAACTATTATAAAATCAAGAGGAGTAGTCTGGCCATTTATCTTTCTTCCTTACCTCCAGATATCCATGTCACTTAATACCTTACTGCAATGCAAGAAAACTTGTAAGCTGTTGTACAGTGGGTTGTGAGAATAAGCCTAATTAACCCCCACAATTCCCACAAAGAATGAATGATGAAACAAACCAAAATGAGCAGGAAAAAAAGAAATAGAGTAAATGAGGTATTCATCCTTTAGCTGAGAGACTGGAATAAGAACATGAAATAACCAAGATCAATGCATCTCATTATACTAAAACAGACTTGTGCAGGCTGCAGTCAATCAGTGATCACCATCAAGGCTCCTAAGGATCTAATCATTCCTTGGTCACCTGATGCAAACATACAGGATTATTTCTTAAAGTTTATTTTAAAGAAGCAAACCACATCACTGTTTCCAGAAAATATAAATGTTAAGAACTCAGAATCAGTGTCTCACACGCCTTACTGTAAGTCGAATGGCCTCTCTGTTCTCGGCACAAGAGCAAAATCAAAACTGGCTACCTCTGATTACCTGCAGCCCCTGTGTGCATTTCACCACACACATACATGCAAGTCAGCTTTGATTTAGAAATTATGCCCCCCTGGGAAATATTATCAAAACAAATGCCTCCCAAAGAGGCACAAGGCATCTCTCAACCACAAGATCTAGGCATATGGGAATCAGACAAAAGAGGACATAGGACAGATGAAGTGTGCTCAAGGACAACAGATTTCAAAGAATTCTAATTATTTTTAAAGTAGGCCAACCCCCAGGACATATCCATTTCATCCAGAAAAATTAATCCAGCCTGCTCCCTGCCATCCTCTTTTCCCAAGGCCCCTCAGGCATACACAAAGATTAAAAGCTACATGAACTATCCTGGCAGTCTGCTCCCTTTTATCACAACAGCTTGACAACTCCCTTGTCATCACCAGTCTTGGTAGAAGATAATAATGGGAGCAAAACTTGTTAACTCCCTGTGAGGTGACTGATGTGACTATTCATGCAAAAGGTAAGCCTGCTCTCTCTGACAGAAACTCTGCGACTTGCAGAGATTTCTCCCCCTCTGTTTCTCTACACCAAATAATGGCACTAACTTTGACACTTTGGACACCTACTCACTGCTCTGTCAATGAGCACTCAAAGGTCTCATCATCCACTGCCAAAGTTGGGCCAGAGTAACCTTTTGCCCCAAGTTTGGCATCAAAGTCTTATCCCAGACTTGATTGCAGCATCATGGATAGCTGCTCTCCCTGAGGATGGCTTTTTCTGCAGATGACCCTGAAGGACAACATTACACCTGGACCTGCTCAAAGAGCTTCATGGCCTCACTGTCAAGTTAACACTTCTTGGCCTCTCTTAGCCCAAGCTTTCCTGTAGTGTTTACATAAATAAAAAAAAAAAGCAAATAGCTAAGAAAACACAATGAGGGACAGAAGTCTCACCAAGATCACACATATGCATCCAAGGAATAAATTCTCACTCTTACTTTGGACACCCAGGGCTGGAATACCTCTACAGAGAGTACTCAAGACCACTTTACTCACTTAGTAAATCTCATGATGTAGGAGTACCTTATTTAGATTGATTGAAATATCAAAATTTGGAGTTAAAGATCTCCAAAAAGCTATCTAAAAGGCAGCAGAAGATTCTTACCCACCACCAAGAGCTGAGGCACAGGAACCTCATGCAGCATCCTTCTGGATTTGAGGGCTCTTGGTTAAGAACTCTGTGATCAGAGGTAGGTGATACATTCACTATCACTAAAATCTCATATTCCATCAAAAGAAGCAAACAAAAACCCCACCTACCACACCTTTCCATCTCTGCCATTTACTGAAATACTGTTTTCACACTGTCATTAGTGAAGGTCTTGGCTCTGTGCAGGAGGAACATACTTCCTAGAGGGGAGGGAAAAAAGGGTGGAAAACATGGAAGAGGTGAAAAAAAGCCAACATATTTCATAGCTGCAGGTTAAAGCTTCTCACAGACTTTGAAATGTTAGAATAACACTGTGGGAGATGCAATAGCAGAGCCAGAGCAGGGGAAGCAGTCCAATGAAAGCAATACATTACAAGATTTGAAGAGCTGACTTCAAGGCCTCATTTAACTGAGAGTGTAACAAAACTTGTTTCGAGACTGAACTATGCAAAGAAAAATTAATTTGCTCTGAAGAACCCATCATCTTAATATTGTCTTTCTTGATCCTTCCTCATCAAGAGGAAAAAACAGCCTTTTTTAAGAGGTAGCTTGGTTACTCTTTATGGTTTTGCTTCAAAATGTTATTACAGATGAGACATTTTCTACATCAAATATAAAATAGTAAATACTTCGTTCTTTGACATAGCTAGGATTCTCATTAAATGGCTCAAAATAAAGCTAAAATAGCTTTTATATAAATAAAAATAAAATACAAATATTATTTTATTTTATTTATATAAAAATATAAAATATTAATTAATTTTATTTATATGAATAAATTAAAATAAAAATAAAACAATTAAATATCTCAAATCTATAAAGGCAGGAACTGAGGAATAAAATAGGGTTCTATGATTTGGCCTTCAGTCCATTTATTAATGCTTAAAAAGAAAATGTTTTACTGCAGGTTAAAACCAAAGCAAACTTTAATCCCCAAATTGTGGAAAAAATGTTTGAGTATGAAAAAGACTATATTCGATTTCATTAAAAATATTGTATTTTTTCTGAAACATAGTGTTCAAAATAATACTTTTCTGCCTTATTAAAACAATCAACTCAAGTCAGAACAGTTCTTGCCAAGCCATTTTCATTGCCAGTTTCTAAAAAGAAAACAAAAATAAGTAAGAAACTTTGTGGGCTGAGCACCATCTGCTCATGCTTTAATTTCATTAACAGTTATATTTTGAGACCATCAACAGTAAAGCAAGTTTCCCACATGTAAACAGCATGTAAACCAGTATACTGATTTTACCTTCTACCTTCCTTCAGTTCTCTGCTGCTGCTCAGAGGTTCACTCATCAGGGCTGACTGCAGGTATTTGCAACTGAACGTTCCACAAGGAAATCAAAGGAAAATACATTGTAGCTTAGGAAAGCAGAAGCAATGCTAAAAAATGTTACCGCATTCAAGGATTAGAATGAGGGATTCAGGAAGAGAAACTTAAAAGAAATACAGGCCGCCATAGAGCAGCAAGCAATTAGTTTATTACAATAGAGAGAAAAAATAAAAAAGCAATTTGTTCTCTTGCAAAGAGGCATGCTTATGCACGGAGAAGCATGCTTAATTCCTGATTAATACAATTCTTTTTAATGCATCATCTCTTAATTACAAAAAGTAGCCATTTTTATTTCAGTAATAATGTCTGTATGCAGCCTGGTAAGAAAACTATTTTTATTCCCACATGGGAAGCTCATTGGGTTTTCAGAAAATAGGAATTTTGTGCTATAAACTGCATCTTTAGGAAAGCACCAACCTATTTCAAAAACAGCTCACACTAAGCAAAGAATTCAGTTTTTTTCAAATTTCAGACATGCCAATTCAAATGATATTCCAATGAGTAAGCAAACATTTCAAAATTGTTTGATCCCAAGCAAGGGGAACACAACAAGGATGCTTATTTGAAAAACAAAGGTTGAATACAAGTATCAGCCTTCTCCTCCATATCTTTGTGCAGCTATTAATAATAAGATACTCCTTTTCCACAAAAGCACATACTTTTCCCACAAGCTCCTTCACAGAGGAGGAAGCTACAATTAAACTGATAAATCCTAATCTGCCATGAAGCACAATCTTAACATTTTGTTTAAGTTTACAGAAACCCACTGAGTTTATTTTTTTTGCCACAACCTATATTAAATGAAAAGTCAGAAAACCCCCAAATCCAAGCTTAAAGAATATCACAGGTTGTGAGGACATGCAAGCTGCTAGTTGCTAATTGCTTTCCTTTGTTGGGGACATTCTGAAGACATCTTCCTTCCTGAACTCATCACCTGCACTTACTAATGGAGGGGGAAAGCCTCACTCATCGGGAAACTGTGTCAAACCCTAATGTACTGTGGGGCAGAGGTGGACTGCTAAAGGCAGATTCAAGTAAGATAAATTCCCTTTGATTCACAAAAATATAAAAGAAAACTGATGGAGGAGGTGGCATTTTGATTGGCATGAACTCAATTGAACTTGAAGCTGACAAGAACTGTGGGGAACAATAAAAAGATTTTTTAAAAATACATCGTCAAAAGGCAGTGTAGAAATGACATCAGCCTGTTACAGGATGAGGATGGTCACATCACAGACAGGGGTATTGACAAGGTGAAGGTATTTAATGCTTTCTCTGCCCCTCTCTTCAAAACCGATGACAGACTACCATGGCTGTGAAAATGCTTAACTCCCTGAAGTTGTGAGGAACCTGCTGCTCCAGTTGGATCCCTATAAGTTTATGGGGCTTGATGGGATTCATCTGAGAATACCTAAAGAGCTCGCTATGTCATCACAAGGCCTCTTTGGATGATTTTTGAAAGGTCTTGGGAATCTTGGGAAGATAGCCCAGTTGACTGGAAGTTGGCTAACAGTGTTCCAATTTTCAAAAAGGGCAAGAAAGAGGACCCTAGAAACTACAGGCCAGTCAGTCTCACTTCAGTGACCAGTAAAGTTATGGAGAGGATTATTCTGGGAAGCGTCGAAAAACACCTGAAAGACAAGTCAGTCATTGGTCACAGCCAACATGGCTTCATGAGGGGAAAGCCTGCCTGTCAAATCCCATTTCCTTTTATGACAAGGTAACCCAAGCAGCTGATCGAGAGAAGCCAATCAGTGTAATCTTTTAGGGTTTCCCTAAAGCTTTTGATACAGTCTCTCAGTATCCATCTGGACAAAATATCCAGCACACAGCTGGAAAAGCACCTAGGTAGGGCAAACCTGGATGTTCTACAGCCTCCTGCTGTGTCTCCCGCTGTCTGGTCCGCTGGTCCCTGGGCTCTTTGTTATACAAAGGATCTCAGCTCACAGCCTCTTGCCTGGGGCACCTCTGCCACCCAGAGCCCAATCAGCAGCCCAAACTCCAGCAGCACAGAGCTACCTGCACTGTCTGTATTCCGTAACGTTGTGTCCTGGGGTGCCTTAGGCACAGTATTGCCAGCCAGGCAAGGCAGGGGATTGTCCTGCCTTGCTGTGCTCTGGGGCAGACTCACCTTGAATATTGTGTGCAGTTCTGGGCACTGCAATATAAGACATGAAACTATTAGAAACCAAAGGAGGGCTATAAAGATGGAGAAAGGCCTTGAGGGGAAGCCATATGAGGAGCAGCTGAGCTCACTTGGTTTATTGAACCTGGAAAAGAGGAGACTGAGGGGAGACCTCATTGCAGTTACAACTTCTTCATGAGGGGAAGAGGAGGGGCAGACACTGATGTCTTCTCTGCTGTGACAGTGACAGCACCTGAGGGAATGGCCTGAAATTGTGTTAGGGGAGGTTTAGGCTGGATATCAGGAAAAGGTTCTTCACCCAGAGAGAGGGTGGTTGGGCACTGGAACAGGCTTACCAGGGAACTGGTCACAGCACCAAGCCTGGCAGAGTTCAAGAAGAGTTTGGACAATGCTCTTGGGCACATGGTGTGACTCTCAGGGGTAGTGCTGTGCACGGCTAGGTGTTGCACTCGATCATCGCTCTGTGTCCCTTGCAACTCAGAATACTCTGTGATTCAATGTTGCTAATTTTAAACTAATAATCCAGAGTAGACATTTGTTTTCCATACTTACGGAGGAAATCTAGTAATTAAATGTAACTGTTGCCAGACTTAAAGTCCTCTCAGATGATATGGCCTAGTTACTGTAAAAAGCATCCTCCCTGCCCCCCACAAAGGTAGAAGTCAAACCTATTAATGTAACAGCTTATCATGCCCTATTTCCACTTGGCAGTCTCCCGTAATGCTGATTTAATATCTGACAAAAATAGGACAAAGACACTGTCATTTTTCATTAGAGAACGTCAGCTCAATACAAGCAATTTTAACTCTGCTGAGCTTGGGTTAGGGAAGGTGAATGCTGCTTGGCCATGTGGAGAAAAATCCACATATCTACTTCTGGATAATCTTGTCATCCTGATGACCCAATGAGTCTTTTCCAATAACTAAATTTACTAGCATCAGAATTCCTACTACTTCAGTTTATCCATCCATATTCACCAGCTTTAAAACTGAGAGTTAACTATAACCTACAATTTTATTTAAACGAGGAATTTGTTACATGTTGTTTTCAATGCCCCACTATTTGGCCACTGAGCAGCACAAATTACCACTTCTGTTTTGGCTTTTTCCCCCTCCAAAACCAAATTAGAGCCTACCCAGTCCATGGTGTTGATCCTGATTTCTGTGGTCTTATTCACAGCTTATTCATTTGGTACTGCAACTGATTAATAGTTTTACCTGTGTTATCCCCAAAACAGAAGAAATTGCTAAGTTTTTTGTTGCATTATCTTACCTAAGTGTGCAGAGTCACCTTTCATCCTATGCTGATGATCCTGCCAAATGTTCCCTGGATATTCTAGATCCCTCTTCTCCTGCAATGGGTGGGATTCTTGAAAAGCAAACACCAGTCTTAGCTTAAGAGCTTTGATTTTTCATCTGTTCAGTTTTTTTTACATTATTCACAAATGGTAACACTTGGGGCTACAACAGGACAAAAGATATCTTGTCACATACACAAAAATGGTGCAGAACTGCTCTTAAAAGAGGAGCAGACACAGACATAATTATGGTTGTGAGATAATAAGTTCTTTACCTAACTTAATACAAGGATTTTTTAATGATGAGAGAGTTCAAGAAATTTTTGATACAAACTATATATGTATACTAAATTGTAGGTGTCATATAGGCTTTCTTTTTCTTTTCTTTTTCTTTTTTTTTCATTTCTTCACGTTGTTTTCTCTGTGGTCATTGATTCTGCAACATAACTGCAAGTACTTGTCAAAGGATTTCCCTTTTAATATGATAGGGTTTGGCGTTTTTTTGCTCTCCCAAGGGTGATAGATTTTTATAAGCCTTTTTCAAAGCAAATTTAGATAAAAGCACATATTAAAAAAAATATCATTTAATATCCCAAACCATTTTGCCTATTACCATTGCTAGCAACACAAAAGATTACTGTAAGAAGTGATTGTTACTTTGTACTACAGCAATGCTTTGGCTATAGAAAGCTCACTACCTCACTGTGCACAGTCTTCAAACCAAACTTGCTGAGCACAAAAAATCTGCCAAGGTGTTAATTGTCACACAAGGAGTAGTGACTTATTACAGCTTTGATTGTAGAAGGCAGTGTGGCTATGTCTAGCCCTGCACTTGTACAGAGCTTTTCATACCCAGGTGATGAATGATAGTGTTCAGCTTTCAGATAACGCCAGAGTGGCAGAACTCAAGCAGTGCCCTTTGTGTTGGTGCCACTCAATTACAGAAAGGCAAACCAGTAAAAAAAGTGACCAACGTATAGATAACTATACAAAATAATTGGAGAGTGGTTATTTTGTCATTTTATCACTTGTGTACCACCATGCATCATGTTTTTACCAAGTTCAGAGCTTGAATCCCTTCATTACTGACCACCACTGTTCCTGTTACATCAGATTTATTATCTTATTTCAATTCACGCCTTTCCTCTAGTAATGATATCAACTTCAAATTACTCTGTCTCAGTTTTTCTTCTAAGCACACTTACTCCTAAAGGGAAAGTGAACAATTTCCTCTGGGATTTCCACACAAAGAAACTAATTTAAACCACAATAACACTTCAAGTTCAGTCTGAAACTTGTCATTAAGATCTCAGTGACAATCCAGCCAAGGTATGCAGGATATTAGCAGTTCTTAAAGTGGGGGAGAAGGGGTGTTACCAGAAAGCTCAGAAAATGCCCATTCAGCTTTTATTTCTTCTTTTTTTTCCTAAAGCTTCTGCCTCCACATCATAAATTCTCCACCTTCTATTGGCCATGCGGGAATTGTAATGTTTAAACTTGGCAGCTGGTGAAGGCCCACAGCCCCAGCTGCAAGGCCATCATCTGGTTTCCTGAACAAGAGGGACGTGCTAGAATTGCCACCTGACCAGGGCACTCAGCAAAGCCTCCTCTCCCTGTCCAAGGACACCCACTCTTGCCTCACTCTGGCACAGCTGCCATGGCATCTGGCAGCAAGGACAGCTAGCTGTCATGGCAGGGAGATAGGGGTATAAATGTCTAAGGGTGGGAGACTGACCTCACAAGCTCCTGCTAAGCACATCTGGTACAGGAGATGTGCACATTTTCAGGGGTGGTAGGAGGAAGTTGTCCAACTCCTTATGCACACCAAAAAAGCCCTTGAAACACAATCCAGAAAGTCTGAGAACCATTAATAAACAAATAAAAGCTAAACAAAATCCCATTAAAAACATGTCACTTACAGACAGAAAAAATGAAATTACTTCAATATATGGCAAGTCCATTGGTTGCTCAGGTGTAGTGGCTATGGAAAATACTGAAAATACTGTAATGCTTCAAATCTGGAGCACCAGGTTCCCAGATAGGAGGCCAAGCAGCCTGTGCCAAGTTTTCAGGAAGTTCTCCTCATTGCACATGTGAACAGGGCAGAACATGGAATTTATTTTTTGAATTTAGCAATCTCATCACTACATTTCTGCCATGTGCAAGGTCAGGCACACACTTCCAGCCAATCTTTTACTACCTTACTAATCCCCCTCTGGACCTTAGGAAAACAATGGACACTCCCTTACTGTCCTTCATATGGACAAATGAACAGGGTCATTTGTAATTGGTCAGATCTGGAGAGTTAAATTTGATCCACAGTACATTTACTCCTTTAAATAAGCTTTCAGCTTTTCGGTAACGAATCTTTCATTACTGTTTCAGCCCATTGGTTCTGCCTGCTGTACTACCTACTCCTTGACAACACCAGCTTTCAAGGCTGTACCTCTGAGGCTGATCATTAGCAACACATCTCGCTGGAGACCAACAAACACTATTGCTGGGATCCCTACAGCAATCTTCTTACGATGAATGGCCTCAGTGGTGTGAATGGCATATGGTGTGATTCCTGTGGTGTCCTGTGCAGGGCCAGGAGTTGGAACTGATCGTCCTGATGGGTCCCTTCCAACTCAGCATATCCTGTGATTTTCAGTCGTTTCCTGCTGGTTCCTAAACTGTGACCCCTTGAGCCAAAAGACCAGAAGGTATTAGAAAACATCCAAAAGACACAACATGGTAATCAAATCAATAATTCTACCTAATTTTTTCTCACAGCCATAAACAGAGTGCCTGCCTAAATATTCGGTAGCCTTGTAATCCTTACTATCAGACAGCAGGTATCCTTTACTCACACAAAAGCAAATATGCACTTAAGACTCTGGGAACAGACCCAGACCTTAATATGTTTTCATTGTTTCTATTTGGTTTAGAATGGAAACTGAAAGTTCTTAAGGATCAGAGTTATTTTATTGTCTTTGGATATTTCTGATAATGCACATAAATACTTAATCTCTTGTTCCAAATCCCACAAGCAGTTTTTCCTCAAATGGATTCTTGGAGGAAGTTCCACAGTCAGGTCACCTAGAGAAGGGTTTTGTCCTCCCAACTTCTGCATATGCATCAGTGGGAGTCTTCTAGGAGAAAGAAAGGTCTTATCTCCAGCTATCTGTATTGCTGTTATTACCACTTTGTTCTCATTTCCTTCCTAAACAGCCACTTCTTTACTTTCATTTTTATCTTGTAAACTCCCTATACACTAACCATTTTTACTTTCCAAAAGAACTCTGGAATATTTTAAATTGGTAGGAAAAAAAGGTAACACAATATTTGAAAGGATGATTTTTTAAAAGGTACATAGTTATAACACTAGAAGATCTTCCGTATTACCTATTGTCTGCCACTGTGAGCAGGAAAACACTGAAGGTTATAAACATAAAAAAGAACAACACAGCAAATCTTTTCATCTTTGCAATTTTAATGCTTTGGTGTTATTAAAAAGTGCCCAGGGTTACAGTGAAGAGAGGAAAAGGGTACCACCTGAAGTTAGCTAAAAAAGCTAAATTCTATTTTAAGCTGGTACGTCTGACAAGGAATTTTGTATTTGCTGGCTAGAGCTTTCAGTGCAAGCAGAAGGAGGAGGGTGTTGTACAGGAAGAAGATTTATCTGTCATCTTCAGCTTAACAAACTTTTGGGCAACTAACAACAGAGCAAACACACACATTTCTATGACTGAACAAAGTGCACACCACTGCATTTCAGAGAAGCAGTTAAGAATAAACTCCCACTTCTTTTATGCTGAAGCTGTATGAAGGCACAGTCTGTTCCCAGGTGTTGCAGGGAGCACACTCCAAGATACAAGCTCAGCTCACAGGGTCAGCTCTACCTCTCCTAACATGATGCAGGGTATGCAGGTCCTAACCTCCGGACATATTTTTGGGCTCTGACAGCTTCCCAGAAATATGCCGAAGCACTGCTAGCAGCAAGCACAGTCCTGAGTGTTTAACTAATATCCCTTACCTGAGCAGCTTCTCAGGTGGAAAGCACTCCAAACCGAAACATGAATTTAGTAATAACAGTAATATTTTTCAGAAAATGATGAAGCAGCATGTGTTACTCTCATATATATCACAAAGACAAGCAAAGAGCTGACCTGGCTAATGAACCAGATATTCTGTTTAGATTTCATCTTTGACAGTGTTTACTTAATATAATTGTATTTGTTCTCAACAAAGGCTGAATTATTCCCTGAGATGGCTGTCATGGATATTTCCTCCTCAGGTCAAGACCAGGTAATCAAGACAGAATGCTGGTTTATCAGGAGCTGGACTGTAAAAACTCTTGCAATTCCTTTACTGGAACACACACCGGCTAGAAAAGATTTCTGAATTAAACCTCACGTAAGAATGGAAGTGGCTACAAGGGTTCAGTTCAAACATCTCAGAGCAAAATCCTTTAGGCTCATAAGAAAGACAATATGATTCATTACAGCACCTGAATAAGTTGATACAGCCCATGCATGCTAGGGCTGCAACACTTCACCTGTCACACCAGAATAAGCATCCGAAGATGGTCACTGCCCTACACAGCAATACAACCCCATTTTTTTTCCCCCCCGCTGTTGGCACTTTTCACACCTGTTTACAGTCTTTTCCTGAGCAGGAAAAGTAATTTGACTGGTTTTGATGCAAAATGTCTACTGCCTGACAGTTTCGTTGGTGGTATGCAAATAAATCCCTGAAGATTTTTTCACACACAGAAAAGCCCATGTTGTGTCTAGAAGAACAGATTACAGAAACTTCACCACTTAATAAACTGCTTATCTCCAGAAGAACCGCTATGGCCTATTATCTCAGCAGTAACTGCCAAGATACAGCAAACTGTAACAGCTTCAGAAGACAGAGCATCTGCTGAAGGAGTCCTAAGTCATTTCCAGTTTTGGAAACAAGAGTTCTGTCAACTCACTTGCCACACACAATTATCCAAAGTAGCCCTCTAGAGAGAACCAAGATTATTAGTGAGCACATCATAAAAGATCCCTTTTTAAGATAATCACTGGAAAATTTTATGACTTTACCAAGATTATTTTAATCTAGGCTAATCTTACTTCAAGCAGATCTCCTTAATTCCAGTTATGTTCCTGAGCTCTAAAACATCTGGTGAAAACGGAAGAATTACTTTGACTCCTTCTAAGACCCTGGTGTCAAAGGGTCAGATTATTTTCATCTGACTAATACAAGGCCACGGCAAGACTCATTCTGCAGATTTGCTCGTCTGACCTCCTGAAGCATTTCTGGAAGTTAGCTGAAGCACTGCCCACGTCGCATCTCACCTGTGCTCCCACCATTTCGGCGTGGGAGACCTGCACCACCAGCTGGATAAATCCAGCGCCTTTTGGCTTTCCGTGCGCTGTTCTTAAATTACCTGATCTGCTGCTTCTCCTTGGCCAAACCTGCCCTTTGGATAGTAAAGCGTCGGGAAGCCGATCCGCGGCAGCTAGGTGAGTTGGCGTGGCGACACCCGCACCCTTTGTTGCGGCTCTGGGGACACCTCTGCCGGGCACTTACGCAGGGGACAGCGGCGCGGTTATGTAGGGATGGAAAAGCCCCAAAGGGAAGACGATCCCACGCGTTTGGGGAGCGCAGGGCACGGCGGGCGGGGAGGTCCCGGGGAGGGAAGGGCCCCGGCGGGACGCTGCCCGCACCAGCGCCGGACACCGGCGGCGCGCTCCCGGCGGGCGGGGGGGCTGCGGCGGCCCCGCGCACGGTGGAGCGGCGCGGACCGGACACGGGCAGCGCTCTGCCGCCAAGCCCCTCGGAACGCGGCGCCCTCCAGCCCCGCCGCGGGCAGCCCCAGGGCGCGGCGCAGCCCGGGCAGGGACGCCGGCTCCGGGGGCCGGATGGGGCCGGCCCCGCCGCTCCGCTCTCCCCTCTCGGGCCTGCAAGGCTCCGCAGGCCGCAGCCCGGGCAGCCGCCCCCCGCCCGCCCGCGGCCGCCGCCGGTCACATCCCGGGCGGCGGCCCCGCCACCCGCTCCGGCGCGCCCGCTCCGGCGCCCGGCGCGGCCGCGCACTCACCCGCGTCCGTCCCGGGAGATCCGGCTCCTCGGCGCGGGGCGACAGCGAGGACCAGAGCAGCAGCAGCCCCAAGAAGCTGCCCGCCAGCAGCACGGCGCGCAGCAGGAAGCCCAGCTTCAGCCGCATCCTCCCGCCCGCCCTCTGCCTCCCGCCACCGCGCACGCAGCGCCCGGCCCCGCGCACCGGCCGCCTTCCGCCCCCCGCGGCACGGCACGGCACGGCCCCGCCGCCGCTCCCCCGCCTCCCCCGGCCGCCGCTGCTCTCCGGCAGCCGCTCGCCTGCGGAGGCTGTCCTCTCGCCGCCGCCGCACGTACAAACTTTCTTTTTTTTTTTTTTTTTTCTTCCCCCCTCCTTTTTTTCTCCCTCCCCCGCTCCGCCCCGCTAGGCTCCCCGCCGCGGGCTGCGCGCTCGCCTCCCCGCCGGGCGCAGCGGCCGGGGTGATGCGGAGCAGGAAGTGGCCGCCGCGGGAGCCGCGGTTCCACGTGGCCGCCCCGCACCGGGCGGGAGCGCCTCGCCCCGGGCCGCCGCTCGCTCCTGCCCCCGCCCCGGCACGGCGCCGGGCGTGCGCTGCCGTGCACCTGCTCCCGCCCGGACCGCGGCTGCGGCCAGACGGCCTGCAGCCCTCCGGGAGAGGGGGGAGGAGCGGGACACCTCCAGTGCGCTTTCCCATTGGGGTGGGCAGCGCTGCTTGGGCACCGACTTGTAAAAATTAAGGTGCAAATGTTTAACTTTAGGGGTCGTCATACCCATAGGGTAACACAGGCCCATTAACTGTTGAGTGCAGCCTGGGCAGAGTAGCACTGGAAAGTCAACAGATTTGTCTTGGGGATAGCAGATTAAATACAAGATTACAGAGATGTTATCAGCGCTATAGCGTGTGTGTTATTTTGTTACCAATTTTCTGCACTAAAAGGTAGGCATCCTGTTTCTCCTTTGAAGGAATGTCACACGTGTGCGCAAACCTGATAATGTAAGCTCTCCAAAAACCAGAGGGATGCAAAAACAATACTTCCCATGTAATACTGCTTTTGTCTTTTCTGTGAATTCCATATTATCCCCTTGCTCTGATGTTTTCCAGTTCTATTTCTTGTGTGCACTGCGAGGGTATCAGATCCAAGGATCCTGAACATTAACTTTCAATGATAAGGACTGCAGAAACGAAACAGGATATTACACCCTGAACAGGATAACTTTGGAGAAAAAAAAACAACCCCACACCTAAGTGACCTTTGTAGCTGGACACACCTAGACACAAAAGCCTTTGTTTATTCATATAATTTGTGCTATAGCACTGTGTGATTTCTTTTTTCTTTCCCATTCTGTAAGCTCAAGGTATGAGACATAGACAAATGCAATGTTTAAGGCATGGGCAACAGCTCTAATCCATACTAGTGTTTGCACAGCCCTGTGAATTCCACAGGAACACAGAACTGATTTCCCCAAAGCCCCCTCCCTGTCTCCAGTTGCATCAACCACAGAAATACCTCAGCACAAAGGTTTAGGTGACTGTTTTCAGGTAAGTAACAACATCTGCACAGGGCTGAGAGGGATTGTTAGGGTTTTTTTAGATGGGAAACACACAGAGCTGAGGTGTCCAGCTCTTAACAGATCCCTTGGCTTGCTGAGCCCAGAAAGAAAAGGCATTTGGGCTGCAAATTGTGAAGGTCTGTAGGCTGTCAAAGAAGTATAGAAGCACTTCCCCAACTCTTCTTTCACTCCTTTGTGGAGATCTTTCTGCAGCAAACAGTGCTCTTTCCTCATGTTGTTTCATTCTTCATTTTTGTGATCCCTATTTAACGTCCTGTGCTGTTGCTCTCAGCATGCAAGAAAAGTGAAAAGAAAAAGTAAGTTACTCCTAGCACTGCATGGAGGATTAAACTGCCCACAGCCATAGGAGTTAAACTGGAGTTAAACTGCCCACAGTTATAGGATGTCATCTTGCTCTGCTGCTGCTTCTCAGGGCAGAGGGTGGTGGGGACAGAGCCCTCTGTGTGCAAGTTAATATGATGAGAACTCACATTTGTAAGGCTGCCTGCTGAAACCAGTTGGGGTTTGTTTTCTTTTTTTCTTATGGAGGTGCATGTTCTGCATGAAGCCATAGGCAAAACTAAACAAAGCATCCATGATTTCATAGAGAGCTACACACATGGCAGATGATCTAGAGTTTTGTCGTTTTAGTTTTAGATACCCAAAGTCTCTCTGCCTGTGAACTCCCCCATTAGCTGTCCAAGGACAATGGCTTCTGTAGCAGGCATTTTAACCCCGCTGCGTTTCATCCCAAAAGAGAAGTAGCTGATGCCCACTGGGAGGCAGTACGGGCCAATGGACTGGGTGTTCATGCCAGCCAATCCCTCTGTCTTCTGAAACCACCAATGAGGGGAGATTGAAAAAGGCATCATGTTTCTGACTGACCATTACACCTGCCTGCCCGGGTTCCTCAACAGGGAGCACCATCTACCTTTTTTCTTCTCACGCACAGGCCTTGCAGTCTGACTCCAGAAGTATTAGAGTAATACTGACCTTGGAAGTAGTTTCATTTCAGTTGTATCGTCATTAAGGATGTGCTGAAGTTTCAAATTCTGCACTTAAAGTTTCTCCTATGTAGTAAGGTGCTTAAGAAGACCTGCAGAATACATTTTCATGCTTGATGAATTTGTATCAGCTGAGACAGAAAATTCAAATTAAATTTGCCTTTGGATTGCTTCCAGTACTATCTAAAACCACTTTTCAAAGTTTTTTACAACCTGGAGAGAAAAAGAGGGAGGGTTAAACACAGGCTTTTGTCTCATTCAGTTACAAAATGTGAGGAAATATAAATTTATAAACAAAACTATAAGTATATATAAAAATAAAACAAATATGTAATATATAAATATATCTAAACCATGATCCTTTTACTATACAGGCAGTACTAAAACAAAACACAATTCTGACTGTTATTAGGGAGTTAATCTCTGTTAGATTGATATTCAGTCATTCAAATGTTTCAAACAGGCTGGCAACTGTCACAATGTTTGTATCCATCTGTGGACATCTACTGCTTGTTACAGAAATCCTATGTTCACTTCTCCATGTATGACTCCAAATAAATATCCAATGGCATTCAAGTCATTACAAAGCTTTGCTGCTCTTGAACCAGAGACCTATGATGACCTGGAGGTGAGGTATCCGATTACCAATCCCCTAAGCCATGCAGTTGCCTTATTGCTGGGGATTTGGGGGATGGTGTCTGGAGCAGGGTCACTAACAAGTGTCAAAACCTCATACAGTTGCTTGCATGGGAGATGTGTCTGCATTTGGATATGTCCCTTAACTCTTGTCCTCAATATTTGGTCACAATAAACACTGATTGTTCATAACACAATGTCTTGAAGGAAATTCCCACAGACTTTTGTACGTCTCAAGGTGAAATTCATGTGTCACAATGTTCCATAATACAACAAACTGCAGTAAAGGCTTCACTGTACATACAACTTCACATTTTGCTCATTTAAGGGTTTTCTTCTGTCAACACATAGGCGATCTTTGTAAAATCTGCAATTAAGAGACTAAATTTTCTTTCTACTGAGTGCAGAGAGCACAAAACACAATTTGTTTTCTTGTCACATAAATAGGTTCTTTGAAATTAGCAATGGTGCGCTGGTTTTGGCTGGATTGGAGTTTATCTTCTTAGTAGCTGGTATGGGGCTATATTGTGCTTTTGTGCTGGAAACAAGTTGAAAACACTAGGATGATTTGGTTGTTGCTGAGCAGGGCTTGTCCAGAGTCAAAGCCTTTTCTGCTCCTCACTCCATCCCACCAAAGAGGAGGCTGGGGGCACACAAGGAATTGGGAGAGGACACAGTTGGGACAGCTGTTCCCCACTGACCAAAGTGATGTTCCACACCATATGACACGATGCTCTGTATAGAAAGCTGGTGGAAGAAGGAGGAAGGGGGGGGAGGGCACACATTTGGATGTTGTTTGTCTTCCCAAGTCACTGTTAGGCGTGATGGAGCTGTGCTTTCCCAGAGGTGGCTGAACACCTGCCTGCCCATGGGAAAGGGTAAATCAATTCCTTTTTTTTGCTTTGCTTTTGCAAGGCTTTTCCTTATTCAAATGTCTTTATCTGAACCCAAAAGTTTTCTCACTTTTACCCTTCCAGTTCTCTCCCACATCCTGCTGATGGTGAGTGAGAGGTGGTGTGGTGCTTAGCTGCCAGGTGGGGTTAAACCATGACAAATGGATTCTAGACCTCAAACAGTTACACTTTCCTTAGATGTTTCCAGATATAACTACCAACACTTCATTTAGCGCTGTATTTCACTAAACACTAAATACACTCTAGGCTTCATGTAACACCAAACTTGGTCATGCTTTGATTAAAGAAAGTCCTGGAAAATGCCAGCTGGCAGATGGTAACTTGCCTTCCTAAACAGAATACTCTCAACACAAGCAACACCTCTGCTCCAGTGAAACCTTCCAGCTCTATATAATCTCTTTTCCAGTCCTGACCTTGCTTTCAGATGGTCATCTCTGATCAAAGCCTTTGCTGTTTTCCCCACAGTTACTTTGGATCTAAAGTGAGCAGGCCATTAACACTTATGGAAACTTGTGCAGTGCATTAGCCCTACAGCAGATCTATTAGTACTGCATATTGGAGTCCCGGGGTGTCCAGGTGGAGCCCAAGACACACCATCCTTTAGTTTTCATCTGAGAAGGGAGAAACTCAATGTGTGGCTGAAGAAGCCTGGCCAGATCTCCCTTACTTTCTGTTAAACTCATACTCCCTTCTGACACCATCCCCAGCATTGAAGGATTTGCAGTTAGATTCTGGATTAATGAGGTGGTCACTGCTAGGAATAATCCAAAAGGCAGAGTTTGGCACACATTATGATGAATATAAAGCTATGCCCTAAATATTTACAATGTGTGTATATTTAACCTCAGAGTTGACAAAAAGGAACTGAAGTACAGGATTTGAAATTCTTTTTAATTTCTGAGATTGTTTTAAAAGTACTTTAATCAAGTAAGTGCCTCTAGGGAGTACTTATTATATGCTTTTGCAACTAAGACTATCATTGCTTTATCTTCACTGTTTTGTGTTCATGATCTCCAGTCTTTAGTACCATTCTTCCTGTAATTCTCAATTATCCTTTTTTTTTGTTTTTTTTAAGCCAGCAGTTTAGCCATGTATGTCCAACCAAAAATTATCCTTCTGCATTTCAGGATTTGAATAGATGCTTTTGGCAGAGTGCTGTTCGCCTCCTTTGCTTTTCCTGTCACTTTTATGAAGAATGTGTTATGAAGTTCCTGTCATTACATTTAGCCCCCATACTCCTGTCATGCCTACTTAGTCTGTTTTATTCCTGCAGTATCACCTCTAGCTCCTCTTCTCTTTTCCCACACAGCAACAGTAAGCAAGCTCATTATTTTGTACTGGTCTGGATTCTACCAGTGTCCTGAAGACTGGAATGAAAATTATTTTTTTTTCCAGCTGCCCTTTCTGTTAATGAGTACCAATCAATGTTTATGAACTATGTTGTATTATTAATACTGCTTTTGTCTAAAAAAAATTAATTTCTTTTGCACCTACAAGTCCTCAAAATATCCACACTGATGAGTGTTGACAATCCTTGACAGATTTAGATCTCATTAAAATAGTGGATGGGATGGTCTGTTACGTGGGCATTTCATTTAAGTATGAGAAGAATTTGAATAATCCTAAGCATGGTTTTGCCATTTAAAAAGTGAAATATATATTTTAAATTACTTTTCAAAGAAACTCTCACCTGTATTTTGAGCCAGACAAAAGTCATATAGTCTCAGGTCTGTAAAATTTCCTTTTCCAAGGTGCCATATTTCTGAACACTTCAAACAGAAATTAACTTGCATCATTTCCTGAATCTAGGGCAGAGAAAATTGAAATGTTGCTGCAATTTCTGTTATGCTGAAAAAAATGAATGTTGTAAACACCCACAATTTCAGATGCTGAGTTATTTTTCTAAAAGACTTTTCAAGTATAGTAAATGAGTGGAGTTAATTTGATTAAATTGCTTGTCTGAACAAGAACCACAGTACCTTTGAGAGAAAAAATGGGAAATTTTACAACTGTAAGTTAATTAGTTTTTTGTATTTCTTTGGAATTTTGCTATTTAGTGATAAACTGTTGACAGTTTAGCAAATAACTGGCAACTTGGGTATTACCAATTCAGTATCACTTATCAGCTATAAACCTTCAATAAATTTGACAGATTTCAGGATATATTCTGCTATGCTGTTCAAAATTAAACAAAACCTAACTGCTGAAGCTATGAAGCATTTCTAAAGCATTAGAAGAGTTAAATAAAGCCAAAATGTCAAATCTACACAAGACAAAGCTTTATGAAGTTTCACAGACAAATTAAAAAGGACACTAAAATTGGTTACATGGAAAAATATGGATGTATAACAGTTACTAAATGCTAAAACAAGTATATGTGTATTGTTCCTTAGCTTAGACACCGTTTCAGAAAGAGTGCTCTGCCTCATTTTACCTAATACATAAAAGGTCAATTAATAATGACTGGAAAAGACCAGCCCAGTATATATATTTATACATTAACATTAAAATAATAGAAACTGAATAACATTGCAGAGTTCTGCCAGACTCTGATTTTTAAACTGAGGTCCTTGGATTCCTGGGGAATGGGAATGCTGTCTGCAACAGAGAATGACAGCAAGACTACTGCCCTTAGCCATATGAAGTTTGTGGTAGATATCACAAATTGGTGACTGGCATTTAAGGGCCTCAGTAGCAATGAATCACAAAAGCATTGCTAGGCAGCTCCAAGCTTTCTTAGTTCTTTTTAGATTTCACAAACTGTAAGTTTGATGTTATTGGTGGCTAGAAACAAACACCACAACAATGCTGAGCAGCCTCTTTTCTTAGCAAGCTGCCATTTGGAGAGAAATTCTCAAACAGTAGGTTATTTCTGTTATGTATCGTCTGACACCAAGTTGTATTGATTAGTAATTCAGTGAAATGATTCCATTATAAAAGGCATGTTTTGTGGGAATTGCAGGCAATAGCAGCTGTTGTATCATAACACTGCACACATTCCAGTCTTTTACTAAATATAATCATAATGAAATGGATTTCATAAGGGCTTTCATAAGGGCAGATGCATAATTTTGTGAAAGTTTCTCTCTTTTCTCAGGTCCAAAGCTGCAGACAGATATCCCTACTTGGTATGAATTAAATGATTTCTAACTTTTACAGTTTTAGCTCAGGTATCAATATAGATAACTCTTTCATTTTTTTTTTAGTATGTTTTTCATCTTTTTTCCAAATTGCTAGCTAAACAAAAAAAACCAAAACAACAATAAAATCCCAAATGAACTCAACCCTCCAAAAAACCCCAAACCCAACCAACTTGAGAGAAAAAATTATAAGACATGTCAAAAAGACATTGAAGTGAAAGTGAAGAATTGTAATAAAGACATCGTCTAGGCAAGCCAAACTCCACTGCTTTTCAGTCACCTGAGACAAGTAAAAGTAATAATGGCAGGATCTCATCCATCTTCAAATATTGCAGGTTTCCAGATCTCTCAGCTCACTGCCACTCACCCCCCTTTTTCTAAAATATAGAACCATGTGCTGGTTTTGGCTGGGGTAGAATTAATTTTCTTTGCAGTTGCTGATAAGGGGCTATGTTTTGGATTTGTAAAAACACAGCATTGATAATGTTGAGATGTTTTTGTTATTGCTGAGCAGGGCTTACACAGAGCCAAGCCCTTTTCTGCTTTTCATTCTGCCATGCTGGTGCATGGGAGGCTGGGAGGAGACACAGCCAGGACAGGTGACCCCAGCTGACCAAAGGGATATTCCACACCGTATGGCATCATGCTCAGTATGTAGAGCAGGGGGAAGAGGGAGAAAGGGAGGGATGTTTGGAGTGATGATGTTTGTCTTCCCAAGTCACTGTATGTGTGATGAGGCCCTGCTCTCCTGGAGATAGCTGAACAGCTGCCTGCCCATGGGAGGATGCAAATTCATTCCTTGTTTTGCTTTGCTTGTGCATGTGTATTTTGCTTTTCTGATTAAACTGTCTTTATCTCAGTCCACAAGTTCTCTGGCTTTTACCCTTTCGATTCTTTCCCCACTCCTGCTGGTGGGGAGGTGAGCGAGTGGCTGCATGCAGCTTGGCTGCTGGTTGGGGGGAATCCATGACAAATTGCAATGACTTAAAAACTAGTTGTCTGAGTATTCCAATTAAAAACTTTTCTAAATTCCCAGGTGTGTGCAATTAGCAAGAAGCAGATCTCTAGACTGTACTTTTATTTTAACTCTGGCTTAACTAAATCTTTGTTCTAAGTAGTTTGATCAAGTCAGGGACATCCCTTAGGTTTAGATGTTAAGAGTTTACAGAGGAAGTGGGAAAGGGTTGATTTAGAGTTCTGTCCTTAAAAAAAAAAATCACTCATTTCAACTTGAAAAACATACTTATAGAGCAGGAGACTAATTCAATTAATGTTAATTCAAATCACTGATTTACTCTTATTCCCATTCACTTTGGGGATCCTTTGAGTAACGAACGCTACTCCTGTAAACCTTAGGCCAAAGTGAAGTTTATTTCATTCCTGATTTACTATCAACAACCCTGACATTTGTATATATCCAAAAATGAACACAGCATCTGTGTAATTAATTGTTTTTTCTTTTCCCCCTCAAATAGTGCTTTGGGACATAGTAGAAATGACAGGAAAACTTCATGTTCAATTAAAGCACGGTGATTCACAGCAGGACTTTTGTAGACCCTTGGCTGACTGCTTGAAAAACCTGGATGACTTCTTACTAACCTCCAAGATGCAGGAAATGAACATGTCTTCCAAACATTTTAGATTTAAATAAGCAGCCTTATAATATGATTGAAAATGAGTGTAACAATTTGCCTCTCTTTCAGGTTTATATCCAAACAGTCTGTCCAAACTTGCCCTGCTAAGTCCTTGGTGTCAGGGCTGATTAGCAGAAAGCAGGAGATAGAGGCACTGTTCCTCCCAACATTTAGGTCAGCCCTGATACTCTCTAGTGTGTATCTAGGCCACGTCTAATTAATACCAGAATATTCCATCACTGCTGGATTACCTCTGTCAGCTTCTCCCTCAGAAACCTGGCAGCAAAGATTTTACCTTAGGTGAAGATTTTCCCTTTACTAAAGGCAAATGGGAGTGGTTTTTTTCATTGTCTAACTACTTAATGTTTATGCAACAACTCACAGAGCCCTGAGGAGGTAAAGTGTTTAGCAGAGGTGAATACCTCCACTTGAAATAACTGGAATGTTGCCAGAGATTTAAACACAGCCAAGATTTCACCCCAAATTGTTTCAAAGATAAAACTTACCAGCCTTCTCATCTCCAAGTTTGAGGCTGCTATTCAAAAGAATCACATATGTTTACTTTTTCTAAGCCAAATGTGAGTACAAAGTGCTTAATCAAACTAGGATCAGAAAATAAAAAATATCTAAAAAATTAAATAAAAAATCCACCTAAAAGCCTATTGGAGATCAGCAAAAGTTAAGGAACTAAATTGTATTTGTGCATTTTAAGCTGCAGTCTGCAGTCTGCCATGGTCATTACTAGAATTTCATAAACAGTTTGCCAAGACAGGTAACAGCTCCAGCTTAAATCAAGACAAGCCAACACTGTGGAGCAGTGTATACACTCCACAGTGGCTACTGAAAAATAACCCAGAGCACTTACTGAATTAAGGATACACTGCATCCATGTTCCGTGTATCACAATAGTGAAGCACAGAATCAAAGTACTAAAACCAGAGCATTAATTAGCAATGCAAAATTCATATGCAATTATGCAAGATGCTGGGTGTCTCAAGCAATGCCACATTCATATATTGAGGGCAAAGAAAGTATCATGACTTTTGGAATCAATGCTCTAAAAACCAGCATCCATCTGTGTAAAAAGACAGTTGATTTTTTCTTAAACTTATGATAAAGTACTAGATGACAACACACCACTTGCAGAACAAGAAATACCTGTTATTGGAGATCTATTAATATGCACTTTAAGACAGAGATGAAGAACAGCCCATACATTTTTGCAGTGGGTGAGGTATGTTTTTTAACTCCACCCTTCACTTCTCAAATTATGTCCTTACAATCTCCTTTAGTTAAATGTCAAAGGGATTTTCACTGTATTTTGTGTAGGATTGCTGTTGAAACCTTCATTTAAATGTTCCTACTGATAGCTTCAGAATTATGTAATATTAGAAATGTAAATAAGATGCAGATTTGTCATATATTCATTTTCCTTTCCTATGTGAGTTGATTACTAAAGCAGGAAATGCTATTCCTAAATGCTCATAACTAACACACTAAAAAAATCCATATAGCAAAAGTTTTTTTTTTGGACGTTACAAGATAGTCAAATCAGTATCAGTCATGAGTTTTGCCTGAGTTAAGATTTACCTGCCCTTCAAATGTGCAGTTGTGGGCCACTACCATACTTAACACCAGTGTTTGAGAAGTCATCTTATGTTTTAGCTCATATTAGAAGCAGGAAAGCAGATTTTCTGAGATGTAGGATGAGTGCACTTGCAGCAAAAGTACAATAGGTGTATTGAAACCCATAGCCACTGCAGTTAAAGTGCCAAATCCTGTTGTCTTGCATTTATTGTCTTAGCATGAACTCACAGAAAGGTAAAAAAAAAAAAGTCATTTTGACAGGTGAAAAATGCACATTGGTCAGTGAAGTGATATTAAAAACACTCCAGCTTAGTGCAAGCTCTCACAATTCACATTGCTCTTCCACCAAGGTCCCCTACTATGATATTGGACTTCACCATAGGAGAGGGATTCTCACCTTTTTTTGTTGTGGCCCACATGTCTGGCTGTATCTGAGAGCCCTTTAAGTGCATGTGGCTCTGCCTGAATTTTGGTCAGGCAGCTCAGTTCAGAGAAGAAGGATGAATTAGATTTCTACTAGTGCTTTTAACTGTGATAAACTTCCTGATGCTATGCTTGAAGTAAGATACCAAAATAAGCTTGATGGTGTGGGACAGAGTACCATAATTGAGAGATTAGAGCATCTTTGTCCTTTTGCTTTGGAGATTTACTCCTTCTTGTGCTTCATCACTCAGTTCAAACTCTGTGAAAACTGTGGCTTGGTGGTGGTAGCAAGATGAAGACCCCAAAATGCTCTTTAATCTTGTCATTCCCCATCACATACAATGCCCACTAGGCTACTAAAATTTCACCACCTTTTTTGTGACCAGCATCAAACTCATCAGCCTTAAGCAGCAGAGCAAAAGTTAGTTGTTGGAGTTACCTATAGTCTTCATGATAGCATCTTAATGAGACAGAGAGAGAAAGAAAGAAAGAAAGGTGTGTTATTTTTGCGGAATCTACAGGATCTAAACTTGGAGTGCTACTGCTCTGTATGCAGCAGAAAAACACAAAGTTGTTATTCAAAAAGCATATCAGTCATGTTAATTTAAAAATTCCCCTACATTCAAGAATGTGGATTTTTAGACTCAGCTAGCCATAATTTTCCTTGTAACACCTACAGAAGTTAATTAAACTTTGCAATCCAGACAGAGATGCACTATTAACTTAGACAAGAATGATAAATAACTTGCACTCTCTGAAAGTACATATAGTACATGTAAAATGCAGGCTATTATCTTAAAAAGAGCTTTTAAGTTTTTATAAGTGCCTGCACAACTTGCATTGTTGTTGAAAAATTAAAACAGTTTATTGTATACCATGAATGCTAGAAATTGCTTCATATCATAACAGTGTCCTCTCTGACCATTCAAAGCTTTCACCTAATTCTTCCTTTCCTTGTACTGCCCTTTTGTTAGTCTGTCATTCTTTCTTCTCCCTCAAAAAAAAAAAAAAAAAAAAAGAAAAAAAAAGAGATAATTTTATACATTATGAATTCCTCACCACACTCCTGATACCAGGATTCCAGTTTCCTGGTCAAGTATCTGGGTACAATTAAATTATACTCTCCATTCAGTTATCCCCAACAGTCACCATTAGGAAGACAAGTGTTCCACCCTGCACCATGATGCATAGACAGGACCAGTATAAGCATTTACACTCCTTACACAGACTAAGCAAAAGCTGGCCCTTTCTAAAATTGGTGTCACAGCCTTCTCCCTGCTACTTGCAGGTGTGGGAGGAGCTCCTCACAGTGATCAAACAAGCCTCCAGCACTTTAGGGTAATACCAGTCTGTTGCTGATGAAACCTGAGACCTGGTATAAAAAGCAAACAATAGGCAGAATCATTCAGCAAATGGATGTCATAGTTCAAGAGTTTTCGACAGCCAAAGTCCTCAACAAATACCTGCAGCATGTCTAAGTTTATGATTTGAGCTCTGCATAGCAGCACATGCCTTCATTACAACAATCCTTATATTAAGGGTGCCAAAACCTGAGCTCTAAAGAAGTGGCAGAACTCAAGCTGACAAATCTTCATATTGTTGTCTGAATACACCCAACTTTCCACCAAATCTAAGCTCAGGTGTTCTGGGGATGAGCATCCTGACAAGCTTTGCACCACAGTAAAAAAAAAGCAAACAACCAAAACAAACAACCAAACAAAAAAAACCCCACAAAAAACCCCAAGGGGTTTCACTTTTTCTTGAGATATGATAAAGGCCTGGTGTCCATTGTTGGTTATCTCAGAATCTCTGTCCTGTCCAACTTCTAAAATCAAGGTGCATAGTTAAAGAACATCATTATGTAAATCAATCTGTCCAGAAATCAGCAGATACATCTGGTTTTCTTCATTCCCCTGTGATGCTGTGTTTCAAATTCAATTCATTATTTTATATATCCTGCTGACAATGTTTATTTTTAAGAGCATGGAACTGTCCGTGCTCATCTATTCTTCCTGAATGCTGACAGTGCTCTGAACATGGCACTGGCTCTCTGAAGCAAGGAAAATGAAATAGGAATCATCTTAGAAATGGTTCTGCTTAACATCAGGGCAGAGATTACCTTGCCTTCTGGTTTTAAAATTTCAGTATGCAAATTTTAAAGATCCTAGGAGCTCTGCAGGCTTGGCAACGAGTATGAAGTTTGGGTATTGTCATACTGACAATACTGGTTCAGCTCTCTATCTCTCTGTTTTTTGCTTGATACACTGTGTCTGTTGCGTGTCCTTGTCCAGTGTTTGCTCAATTGCCTGGCACAGGCCAGCCCAGGCTGTTATTACAGCACCTACAGGATGGGGCATATATTTGCAGTCTCTTAATGCAGGAGGAAGTTGAGACCTCAGGCGTGCACACACATGCACACACAACCTCCTTATCCGGGATTTCAATATGTTCTCTATAGACACAAAAACCCCACAGGGATTTCAAAAGGTGTATCTGCACTAATTAGAATCCATACCATTTGCGTGCCAGACCTTTACTCATCACCTCAAATTGCCCTCATCCACTCCAGTTTTAACATTCATATCCTTCTTTGTTGTGAAGGCATTTGAAAATGAGTTTCAAACTCACAATCCATCTCTAAAGCAGTAATGAATCCTGTGACAATTTTTGTTTTCAAAAAACCAGCCTGCATAGCAAGTCACAGCTTTTATTATTGTTAAGTTTCTTAATTCTGTAAGACTCCTGAAGCTGAAATACCTGCAGCTGTTCTGTACCATTGGCTGGGTATTTAATCTCTGAAAATATAAGAACCTTTTGTGCATCAAATTTCGCATACTGCTTTTTTGGGTAGTATTATAATAAGATTTCATCACTATTTTTACCCAATCATTCTTAAGGTCGACAGGCTAGATGCTGAGTATGTATAAACCATGCAGCTTGAAATACATCAAAGAAACTATATTCATTTGTCCCAGGATTTGGCTTCTTACTTCCAGTTTTACCAGGCTTTTCTTAACTAATCTTGTGAATGCCTTAACCACATCCACTTCCTACTGTACTCCTCTCAATCCCTTTCCATTACCTCCTTCTTTATATATAACACCCCCTCCCCCAATTATTTCCTTGTAAATCCTTTTAAATCCTAATTTTTCTTCTTCCTTTTTTTTTTCTTCTCTTTTTAATTAGCTGATTGTAGGAAGCATTTATAACTCTGAAATTGTACTTCTGAATGCATTGTGCTATGTTGACTCTAAGGGCTAAAGTTTCTAAGCAGCTTTCAGAATAATGAGATTTGTGGGCATGACTCCCTTGCATTGCTATAAAGATTTACTCTTTAGAGTTAAAAGATTTTCAAAAAATCAGTTTCTTTGTGCTTCTGGCTTGTAAACACTGTGCTTGGAGCATGGATCCTTTACAGCAGAGTTACTCTTTTCTCTTTCAAGTTACTTATTGTGCTTGAGGAGCTTGTGAACAGCTACCCTTAACATACAACTTTATAACCCGAGGGTGTGTCATCCTTAGCAGCAGCTGATACACGCTGCAGCTTTTATTCAATTTGCCTCCACTCTGCACCCAGCATTTGTGTGCATAAAATATTTGCACTACACATTTCTTTAACAGGCAACTCATTCTCTTTCTTTGCCTGACCACACTTCCACTGATAAGTGGCAGCAACCTATAGATATCTTATGGAAAGTTTCAGTCCAGTCAAAAATGGCAGACTCGTGCCATGTCTCTCAAGTTAGCAATGCCCAAAATGTTAATCTAAAAGACCTGGGTTTTGCAGATAGTTGTTCCTGACATTTCATAGCCCATTATACTTTCTGTTATATTCATCAAGTTTCATGACAAGTAAGCCTACCTCACATGTAATTCGTGTCTGCAGTATGCCTGACCTGGTGCTTTGGGTTGCATTTGGTGGGTCTAACCTTGGATACCTTTGTTTGCCTTCGCAGTGATGCTGCAGCACAGGTATACCAGCGTGCCAAACAGGGTGAGGTGGCTTCACTGATTGCACCAGCTGGTCCTCACGTATTTGCATTGCCTGAGGCCAGCCCGGCACTCCTGCACCACACCTGCTGCTGTGTGTGCTCTCCCTGGGTGCTATGGGATATTTGTCAACCTGAAATCCAACTTCCTGATGCAATCCAGGATGTAGCCACGTATTATTGCTTTTTTCTTCCTTCATCTACCTCCCACAGCACAATGAAACCACAGCTCATCCTGCTGTTTTTTTCAGAGCTAGTCAAAGCATGTGCTGAAGCCTCTCACATACCAAAAATGCATATTGTGCTTCTGCTTCCTCAAGATATCACCAGATTTTGAGTGCCATGGTTTTGCCTCATCAGCAGCTTTTTGGTAAACTAGCTGATGCCGTTACTCATGAGCTATGGGAAACATAATTACAAAGAATTGGAGAATAAGAATGCTATGCAAGTCTCCTGGAAGGGAGGGGAGGAAAGGCGGAAAAAGAAAAAAATGCTATTAAGTACACATACAGGTTTTCACACATGGCCTCATTTGCCTTCCACTTTCCTCAAGAACTATGGGATAGTCATTTTATGATGACCCTGTTATCATGAAGTTATACATATGCCTAAGTAATTTGATAACCAAGGTACTAAGGCTTGTGCTGTGTCTGTCATGCTGCCCAAAGCTGCATAAGTATATTGACTTTTCCACAAATAATACAGCAATACCGCCTCATTGGAGTTAACTGTTTGCTGAAGAAAAACATAACCAGAACTGTTAGCTGCAGACTTTTACAGACCTTCGAAAATGTTAAGGCTACAAGCATAACATGCATAGACATGAAAAGCTGAAAGACAGGTCGAAAGGTAAAGAATTAAAAAAAAAGTTAAGACTGTTGAGTATTCCACACATTAAAGTGTTTAGAAGGCTTCATTTTTATCTATTCCTTGTACCAACTATGCTTTTATACTTAGTTTTTAAATCCTTTACATCTTAGTAATACAGTTGTCACATCAAGAATTTGTAGCTATCCTAAAGTGTTTTCATTTTGAAGGAAAATAAGTCTCCTGCATCAAGAATCACCTCCTTGCTTAGCATGCACTGGGAGTAGGTACTCCAGTACCAAGGATGTGTCTGAATCCTCAATATGCCCATCCAGCACCTTTTAGCTTATCCCCTTTAAATACAGAGGGTTTGGGGAGGAGGGGTGTGGTGATGGCATCTTTCTTTTTTTTGCTTCATTTTGCTGCCCAGCAATGTGACTTGGCATGGCTGCTTTAGGTGAGGCAAAGGAAAGACCAGCATCATGCTTTTGTTCCTTGGCCAGCACAGCGTTTCAGGTCAGTGAGCCAGGCTGCCTTTGCTGCTGTGCATTCACCTTCTTCCCTGTATTAACCCCAGCAGCCTTAGTACATTTTTCTTGGGGAAAAAATGCTTTTCTTCCCAACCTAGTTGTTGTCAGATATAGTTTTTATGTTTAAGGAAGCATTACACAAATGCTTTAAGCATGCAGGACTGAACTCCTGCAATCATATACAATCTTAAGCATGAAAAGATGTTTCAAGAATTGTAATTCTTTAAAAAGCTTTCCACTCAGAAGGTAATCCTGCCTGTATCTGGTAAATGGATCCAATGGTTCTTGTAGCTCCAGGATGTCACAAGTGATGGGACTAAGCTGTATCTGAGAACCCCAGATGTGGTACTTCAACAAGCACTCCCAAAAGCAGTATTCTGTGCTTTATATCTGCTCTGCCAAGTGCTGGAGTGGGACAGCACAGAAAAAAAACCAAGAGCAAGATATTTTCTCCTTTTTGTGCCAGCTCTTGCAACTCTGGGGCTTTTTACATAAGGCCTCAGTCCTTATAGCTCTGTAAATAGCTGCTAGCTGGGACAACTGAATAAAACCACAATCTTCCATCCTTGCTCCCTGAGCACTGTCACCCTCCAATCCCCCTCAACAGCATGCACAGTGCTTAAATAGCCCCAAAGTCAATAAAAACACATTAAAAATATGCTTTATGAGATAAACTGGAAATTTTGTATGCTTGCCCTTTGCTAACTATTTTGTCTTTCCAGCTTCAGGCTTGTGCCTCTTCCTCTTTCTTTGAGTATAAAGTTTCCCAGGGTTTCTAAAGGACTCCAGTGACCTTTTCTGGACCCAGCTGGCTTTTTCAGCAGGCAGCACTTCTGTTGCCATGGCAGTGAGAGCCAGGGCTCCAGCTCCAGTGAGAAGGGTTGGGGAATTTCTTCTGAGGCAACATTGCCACAAGTAATAGAGCAATTAGGTAAGAATATATAGATGCGGCCTGGGTTATCTGACATGGCATGTTTTGCTACAGATAGGTAGCTATGTCATTTATGGAGCAAATTACTTCTTTGTGAATTTTGTCATGCAAAAGGTCCACTGTGGGAGCTCTTCTATGCTTAAACTCACCATGGCCTGAGAACATGTGCTTCAAAAGAGTGAGTGGTGGTGTACTCTGCAAGGGGAGTTACAGCAGCTCCATCTTTCTGGGGAGAAGCCAAGTGCCAATAGGCATTCTCCTTGCAAGCTGTATTTCATTTAGAACTAGCAGACTTCTTGCCACCTCCACATGAGCAGCTGCTGTTCACAGGCAGTCATAAACCTACAAGCGCTGCAGAGCCACAGAACTTTCACTGGGGTTTGGCTTTGCAGATGGGAACATCTCCATGCAAGTAAGCTCATATTTGATCCTTGCACACAGCTGTCACCATTACAGTCAATAAGGCTTAGAGAGACGCCTGCAGTACAGTTTAGTGACCAGAAGCATTTGAATGACAGCAATGCAAAATTCCCTTCTGCCAGCTCATGTAGCTCATAGGACACAGAAGGACCAAGAGTCTGCCCCAGGGCTATGAACTAACTAGGCTCTTCCTAGCATTCTTTGCTCCCTGCTAATTTCTCTCCTCACTTCTCCATAATCTTTGGAAAAACAGGTGCTCCGTGGAGGTATTTTTTGTTTTGGTTTTTCCATCCAGTCAACTGATGAGATCATATGTTTGGTTTTTAGTTTGGGTTTTTTGGCATTGTTGTTATTGTTTTGTTTGGTGGTTTTTTGGGGTTTTTTTTTTGGTTTTTTTTTTTGAGCCCAAGATCCATTCTCAGTGAAATGTGATCTTGTTTGGTGAACGTTAGCAAATTGTGTAAGACCACTAAACTAACAAAGGCAAAGAGATTAGGTTTTGTACATTGCTTAAAAGTCGAACAGTTACAAGCTTATGTTGGTTCTTCCCAGAAAAGCAAATAAAGACTATGATCTATTAAAAAAAAATCTAAAAAAATCCACAAGAAGCTAAACACACTTTACATGCTATAAAAACTAAGATCTAAATCACTATTGCTTTTCACAGAATATAAATTCAAAGATGCCAGACAAAGTCTAATCCTTTTACTTACAGAAAACTACTCAGCACACAAATAAAAACCTTAGTTAAAAAAAAAGTAATCTTTAAATGTATACACAAACTGCTGTTAAATAGTCTGTAAATTGCTGCTCTTTGGGGCAGAGTAAATATTTTGTGATTTACTGTTGTCTCTTCATCTGAAATGCAAACTGTTTTCTTTATTAATGATATAACAATGCTTTTTTAAAAGATGAGCTGCAATATTTGTATATGCCAACCACTGTGCCCAGACACCAAGTAAAGAATATTCCAGCAGGAATATAATAGAAAAATATTTAGTTCTCCTTCTTCAAACACATGCTTTAGAAGTGAAATAGGTTTTTTTTTTTGATGGAAGCTCTCAAGGGAACTGGAAATGTTATAGACTTAATTCATGGCTAGACTTTCCTTAATTTCATCACATATAAAGTGACAAGACTATTCTGAGAATCACCACAGCTACAGCCTTTGGGGTAAGCTAGTTGAAGATTATCTCAATAATGGGCCAGGTGAAGGTCTAACACAAGAAAAAGGCTTTTTTCCATGGAACAGAAGTTCAGCAATATTCTCTATACCAAAAGTAGCTAGCACATAGGACATGAAATTTATTGTTGCTTTTCATTTACTGGAAATTAGAATGTGGCAGCTCCTAAACCAACATACACATTTCTTAACAGAAAAGCTACATCTCCCCACCTTTCCCCCCCCACAAGCTGCAATTTCAGAAACAGCTAAATAGACAGTTCTTGCTCTCAGGTCTACAGCTGCACATGACTTTATGAGCTTCCTTCTGATACTGCCACTTGACTTGCCAACATCAAGAGGTTTAATCACTGACCTGATTTTTGGTTGGCATGGTCTCATGTCAGCTGTGTGTCCGAGTCCTTGGAGAGTCAGGGTCATACCTTCTTGAAGAGCCACAAATACAGGTTTCTTGTCGTGAAAATGGAGAAGCCACGGCTGGTCACTAAGGAGGAGGTACAAACAAGAGTCCAAGTGAAACAGCTAAAAAACCCCAACCCTGAGCATGTACCTGTAAAGGCTTTATATAATCTTTGACATGGTCTGTTGCTGTGTGGGATTGAGGAGGAGCTGTTGGTCGCTGCCCCTGAGTGCAGTCTCATGTGCTGGTGGTGCCAGCATAGATCCTCCTCAGTCACCTGAAGCATGTGGGGTGGCCTAAGGAGGCACTTCAGGGGGATGTCCAATGATTACTGGTTTCCTGCTCTCCATCAGAGTTCTGGGAAGCACCAAGGAGATAACAATAACCAGGAAATCCAGATACAGTGCACATCTTCTTGTCTAGTCAGGCAGTAGCTGCAGAGCAAACATCTGTGGCAAAGGGCTGTGAGGGTTCAGCTGCTGCAGCGGTTAGTACCCCCAGCTGCACTTTCTGAACTCTTCTCACTTCTCTGTCTGTTAGGAGACACTATCCTTCTACTTAATCAGTTTTGCTTCCCCCTGCCAAAATAAAAGTTTACCCTGGCAAATCCTTGAAGTAGAAGCTTATCATTTCTAAATCATGAGGCATGTTTAAGACAGTGGTGAATATCACTTCAGAATCATTCAGTCAGGCGGGAGAAAAAAACAGTATTAAAAACCCCGATGTTTCCCCCCCCATCTTAAAAGCAAGCAAGCAAACAAACAAACAAACAAAAAAAAAGCCAATTAGAGTAATCTTCCAAATACAAACCTCCCACCAGACACCCCTCTTCTGCATCTACTCACCAAGGCCTCCAGTTGAAGAAGTCACTGCAATTTCCCTTCAAAAATCAGAGGGGAGACACTGGTGCTGAGCAGGAGTGCAGACACATCTCCTTATCTGGCTGGGGCAGCGGGTTGTCCAGATCTCAAAGCCATTCCCATTGTGCAGGCAGGCAACACTCCTCCAACTGGTGCAGGGAATTACCAGCCAGAGAAGCAGGGATGTAAGCACCACTAGTGATCAGCTAATGCGCAGAGCTATTGCACAATCTGGTGGTGGACAGCCTTTCCATGATAGGAATTCAAGGGCAGCTTCCCTATGCAAGCCCTAAGGTGGGGCTGTGTCTGTAGGCTGAGATCTTGTCAATGCCACCGACCTCTATGTCAGGGAGCTCTCCTACCTCTGCAAGGAGCTGCCCGGCCAAGAGGATCACACCCTGTTCTCACCCTTCCGCATCCACAGGCATTGCAAAGGCAGGGAGGCCAGGAGGTAGGAGCCAGGTTTGGATTCTCTCCTTCTTGACTAGCAGGAATACATGGCAGCATCTCAGCCTTGAAGTAAAAGACAAAGCAGAAACTTGCCCACTGTCCTCGTCCCTGTTCTCATGCTGAGAAGCTGCATTTGGAGTTGATAACCAGGCTCCAGTAACTGTTGTGTAACTTGTCCCTCACTGCTCCTTGCAACCAGGGACAGGGCATTCATTTCAGAACACGATGCAGTTCCTTCTCCTTTCTCTTCTCTCTGCAACAAGTCTGATTACTCTCCCAATACACTCGTACCTGCAAGAGCTCTTTAAAGCTTTTTCCTTGAAAGTTTACACCTGATGTTATCAAAGGTAATTAGATAATTGACACACAATTCTCATAAGGCTCTCTGGTTTCTTTATACATCGTATTTTCCTTGGGCTGTGAACTTTAAATGATGCAAATGGGAAAATTCTCTGTTCTTTTACGGCTTTTAACTTTAGGCTACATTAAAACTAATGCCTAATTGATCTTGATGTATCTCAAACACTTTATTGTTCTTTTAATAATAATTCTTCTTTGTTCCTAGTTGCTCCCTTGCCAAGGGTCATGCCTGTAATGTTAATGACTCCAGTCTCTTTAGGAACTTGACAGAAGCTTTAGTTATTCATTAAAACCCCCTGACTTGTAATTTGTTTGGTTGTTATATCACCATTTCAGTGCGAAGATATTTACAAAAGTTTGTTCAGTAGAACTGCCTGTAAAAAATTAGCCCCAAACAGTTTAAGTGGAAAAGTTAGGTAGGAAACAACATTTTTTTTTTTTCTGATTGGGCTGTGTTCAGTTTGCACTTGACTACAGTATCTTTTTAAGCCATCTAGACAAGGAGCATATTTTCAATGCATGCTTATAGTTCTCTAAGTCTTGATAGTTTTGATTGTCAGAGGTTATTGGAAGAAATGTTAATTTTAACTGCTCCCTCAGACACAAATAAAAATTAGATCGTGTCCACTTAAATCCTAGCACAGCTCTGCCATACGTAGTAGATGTCAGGGATGGATTTAACCAACGAATTTAGAAGGTTTAGGATAGAGGTACAGCACTGAAGAACTGAAGTGTATGGCTATGCATAAAATTAAGTTATAGGAGTCAAAGTAAAGAGACAGAAATTAAAAAAAAAATCTTTTGAAGATAAATAATAGATAATAATCAACTCTTTCTTCCTCAGTCTTTGAAGATGGTTGATTGACTAATACTGTTCTTCTATATGACTCTTAAACTTCTGCAGTTAATCCTTTTTATGAAGATGATGTATTTTATGTCTTATCAATTGCAGGTAGGAGAACTAGTGGTGCTGGGAATTTCTAGGGGGTTTTTTTGTTGTTCCTTTGTTGGTTTTTAAATTTTTTGTGTGTGTGTGTGTGGAAGTGGGACAAATAAACCTTAACTTACAGAACTTTTTACTGGAATTAAGTCCTCACAAACTTTTCCAATGCTTCCTTGTCAGACACTTACCTACACACTTGAGGACTATTATGTGTGTACAACTGTTTTGTCCTCACTTCTCTATGTCTCTTATTTCGGTGGCCATTCAAGACATGATTTAGAATATTGCCAGAGCTAACAGAGTTAAAGGGGAGGACTTTGTTTTCTCTTCCTGTTGATCTTACACAGTTGGCATGGCTGGAGCTGTGGGAACGAGAGCAGCCGTATGGCCCTGGGCAGCCCTGCAGCTGGTTGAGCTTGTCCAGCTCTTCACCCACCTGACACAGCAGGTTATTTTAGCAACAGTAGATGTACAACAAACTGAAAAATTTATGCTGTAGCTTCTGAGAGGTATTTATTCATTCAGATAATGGTAATTTTTTTTTAAACTGCTGTTTAGCAATCTTTTACTTTGTATCCTGTAACATAATACATCCAAATATAAAATAGGACAGGTGTACAATTTTTATTCCATAGTTCAGCTTCTTAATTACAGTCCAGAAATTTACAGGCATGTGCTCTCTGTAAATTCTTTAAGCAAGTCCTGAAAACATTATTTTAATGCATCAGTAAGTTGGTCAAAGTTTCTACAGCTGTTGTTCAATAACATCTAAGCCAACTATCTCAGACTAGTCAGCACAGAAGTGTATGTTTTACTTTTACTAATTATAATGTATGTATTACTAATTGCATTCTATTGTATAATACTTCAAATGCACACACCTGAAAATATTTCCCCCATTTTTTTAGAGAGCTATATTTCCTAAATCATAACAACCAAATAATTTGACCTTGATTCACAGACAATTAGACAACTCCATCTTATTTACTGATTGATCTCTACTAGCTGCCTATCAGCCCAGCTCATTACTCGGTGTCTTGCCCACTGGGACATTGGACAGGGACTTCGCAAAGTTGTCTCCTGTTCTTCTTGGCCCTTTATATATAGTTTATAATAGTTGAATTGCCAGGAAATTTTTTGTCCTGAATGTTGTTCAACAGCAAGTGAAGGCTGTAATTCCAGACTCTCAGAAAAGTGAGAGAAATGGATATTTTGCAGGATACCTGCAGGAAAGTGTGTTTATTCACAGAGATGCCTGGAAAATACTCTGACCATCAGAAAGAGTAGTTGATAACTAGAAGCATCCCAGAGGCTTAGAAGGGACCACATATTTCTATTTTGCTACTTAGCACTTCTTACCAATAAGTGTGTGTGGGTGTTTATGCGGACTGGACTGCTGTGAGGTGTTGAGAGATGTGCAATGAACCACATCACCCGGAGAGCTGCGCAGTATCAAACTACTTCAACCAACAAGAAAAACTACAGGTTTGAGGTGGAAAACTGCAGGTCAGGCCAAAGTTGGAAGGAATGTAACCCTTGCCAGGATAATAACGGTGCAGAACACCCTCCAACCCCAACAAACAGGTTTATATATACATGCTACAGATATGTATCAAAAACTGGCAGCAGAGGCCTGATGCACCATTATCCTTCCACGTGTAGATTACCATGATATGTTTTGATCTAGAGCAGTAGCTGCAATTTGGAGGTTGATATGACAGGAAAACAAACTTTAGAATCATAGAAACATAGAGTGGTTTGGGTTGGAAGGATGATCAAAGATCATCTCACTCCAACTCCCCTGCTGTGGACAGGGACACCTTCCATAAGACAGGTTGCTCAGAGCTCCATCCAACCTGCCCTTCAACAGGTCCAGGTATGGGGCATCCACAACTTCTCTGGGCAGCCCATGCCAGTACCTCACCATCCTCACAGTAAAGAATTTAGCCTTCTCTTTACCAGGCTTGACAATCCCAATCCTCTCAGCCTTTCCTCACTGGAGAGGTGTTCAGTCCCTGTAATTAACTTGGTGACCCTGCTCTGCACTCACTTCATCAGGTCCATGTCCTTCCTGTGCTGGGGACCCCAGAGCTGGATGCAGCACTGCAGGTGGGGTCTCACCAGAGCAGAGTGGCAGAATCCCCTCCTTCACCCTGCTGGCCACACTGTTTTTGGTGCAGCCCAGGACATGATCGGTTTTCTGGGCTGAAAGTGCACATGGCCAGATCATGTCTATTAAGGGAGTCTTATTTTCCTTTTGTATGAAATCCCCATTCCTTGGCTGACAATCCTTTGGACAGTGCATTTGTACAGCCTTTACACTGGTATTCTGATTTCCTAGGAACTCGTTTACTGAAGGTATGGGGTATAACTTTTATCCATAACTTTTATTCATTACAAATAAATTACTCTGGAGGTGCATAAAGACATACGAGAAAACAGTGAAAGGATTCTCTTCTAGTAGGAGGGAAAAGGCGATGTTTTACTGCCATCTCTGCAAATGCTGCTTTGATAATGGGAATCATTATAGATATTGATTTTGCTGTCATGCTGGGGAATAAACTAGAGCCCTGAACATCTGTAAGCAAAAGCTGCTGCACATTGGGCAATCTGTCTTTTTGTAAATAAAGCCCCTCTGACCCTGGAGCTTGACTAGAGGTTAACCTGTATCAAGCACTCATCACAGACTACACATCCGCTTCAGATTTGGAATAATGCCGTCAGTTGAAGTTGTTATGACCCCTCGGTGGCTTACACAAACCACTTTTTAATATAAGTCTCTTCGGTTCCTTCTATCTATGTTAGCTCAGTAGGGATAATCAAAAGTTAAAAACTTAAAGTCAAGAATAAGTTCAGCTGCTTCTAAATATTTGCACAAAGTATATCCCCTGAATAAAATGCTTCCTGTTCTTACATACTCCCCTCTTTGGGCAGCACCAAATTTTGAAAATAGGTGAAGAAGTAGATCACCAATGCAATTTTCTCCCTCAAAGATGTTTGTCTATGCTATGGGCTATAAAACTCTTCCATGGACAATATCTGTGGTGAGATTGGCCCGTAAGTACAGAAATTCTCCTGTCTCAGGTGCCTTCCTCCTCCCCATCCCTCTGTTAGAACATGCCATGTACTCCAAGGCAGAAGGGCTTGTAGCTCTGCCATGCCAAGATCAAGGCAGCTTTAGTCACTCTTATCTTGAGGAAGGGATCTGCAATAGCAGAAACACCTTTGGCACAGATCAGAAAGGTGGGAAGAAAGAGAACCAGAATTGTGGCATAATCTGGCAGATAGGGAGTCAGCAGAAGGGAAGAAACGTCAAAAAGGAAAAAAACCACCCACTAAAAAAACCGAAATGCATAAAAGAGGTGAATGTTGCAAGGAGCCATGAAGGCAGAGCCACAATGTTCTTTTTTTTTTTTGTGCTGTATGTGATGTCCAAACAGAAACACTTGTTATCTTGATCCACAAAGGGATTAGGCAGAGCAACTTCACACTGATGCAAGTTGACAATTCCTAGGAATATTAGCTAACGACTTTTCCTCTTTCAAAAAAGCCTGAGATAGAGAGAAATATTAAACTGAAGTAAAACAGTGGATCATAATGTCCTGCTTCTACATACTACCCAAAAAGTATTTTCAGGGACACACACACATACCTTTGGTGGAAAACTCAGAACAAGCTTGGAGTCCAGCAAAGCTTTTCTCTGTTGTGATCATGTATTTCACAATCAATGCATTTCAGATTAGGCAGTTTGCTTTATTGTAAATTTAAGTCTTTGCAAGAGGACTTGATTGCTCCTCAATTCCTGAATATTTGTGATAGAAATAAACATGCAAGCCCTGCTATGCAGAGGTATCCAAAATTATCAGTGGCTGACCCTTGTAGGTCATACTTCCTTTATATACAGAATTAAATCCAATTCCTACTTTTTCCCTTTTACCACCTATTTCCTCCTTCCTCTCTCAATTAAACTGCCAACTCCTAATCTTAGCATTTGGCCTTTCACCTCCTTGAAAGCTCACAATTCTTGATCTTCTTAATCTAGGATCATTACCATCAATCACTACTTTAGGCAAGTGAAATCTTTTCTCACAGAGGGATGCCAGAGGCCTACAGATCTTTCGGGCTGATAAAATTGTTTTAGCTCTGGTGCCACTTGGAGTTTTTGACAAAACTGTACCTAGTGGTATCTTTTGCTGATTAGATGCTCTGGAGTGATCAACAGAAATTTGCTTGGACTGGGGTTCCTTCCAGGTTGAGTCATTTAGCGGGAGAGATGAAGGATTAACTTAATTAAATCAACTAATACTTTGACAGTGTTAGGGATCCTGCAAAGATTAATGAGGACTAAGGTTAATGAGGACCAAGTTTTCTTATGTCTTAGTATCTTTAAGATAGTATCACTCACCAGACTTGCCTCACTGCAGCTTCCCTCACATCCTGTACACTGTCCATGATACCTAGCTCGATGTCTTATTCATCTGCTTCACTAAAATGGATCATTCTGAGTTTTTTTCTGCATCTTTTACCGAGTACAAGCTTTTCTGCCGGCCCACTTTGTAAGGCTCTTTCTTATTCATCTGTTGTGTGAAGCTGGGACCTACCAAAGTGGCCGCACAAAATATACAAATTTCTCTTTGTGTATAATTAACCTGCCGGACAGTGCTTTGGTAAACACATCTTTGGGTAACCACAAATTATTATTGTTTTAACCCACATCCTCTATGTTTCCCTGTTTTCTGCATTGTTTCCATAAGACCCACTAAAGCATATACTGCACTGCAAGGTCCTATAAAAAAAGAAAAAAATACTAAGATAATAGAAACCTTATAAACAATGAAGATCTTAAGGCATACCCATTTGCAATGTTTGAAAGCAATTTTTTCAGAAGCTGTTCCTAGATTATTTTCCCCTCTGGCACCATGCTGTCCAAGTGCTAGTAACACTAGTTTCAGATGTCCTGCCCCAGGAGTAGTACCACTGATATTAATGATACACTGAAAGAACAGAAAACCATTGCACAGAGCAAATATATTTTCTGAATGCTGCTGAATCTTTGGAAATGTGATGCATTCTCTGAACATCTCTAGCTAAACTTTCTCATTATTTGTTTTTACATCTATTTCTTACTTTTTAGAGGGTTTTTTCATGTTTGGATTTTCTTAAATCCAGTGCATTCAGGATTATAACCAGGAAACATGAGGAGAGAAATATTTCAGGAGACCAAAGAACAGATTTATGTATTATATGTGGTTAAAACAAAAACCCTGGCAGCAACTAACCACACAAATCCACTACATTTTTTTAAAAATTAAAAAACTTAAATACAAAGCACTACACAATGAAGATTTAATAACTCCATTACTTATTAATCTAAAATTTTCCAGTTGAAAGATACTATTTTAGCACAAGTTTAGCAAAATTGCTTGGCGCACTAGACATAATAGTCAGGTATTTTTCTTTGGGGTTTTTTGTTACCTTTTGGTTTATATTTGCTTATTTTTAAAAGGCTTCTCAAAACTTTCACACAGGGCAATATACTGAAAATGTTATGTAAAAGCACTCTTGGACCCTTGTATTCTTTCTAAGAGGATATGGAACAGATTTGGAAGGGGGTTACACAAAGGAATTAATGAATATTATAATATTAATACCAGCTATAAAAAAGTTATTTCTGATCAGCCTGTTGTTTTTTTTTTTTTTTTTGAGGGCTTTGAAATTATTTACCTAACAATCTTAATGGATTAAAAAAGAGAAATAAAACCATTACCACATTCCCTTTTTTTTTAACATACCTGCTGTATTCTCTTGAAATGCACTGGGTTAACAGCATTACAGATGCTCTTTAAATAGCAAATGGATGCAACCCTGGCATCAGCCTCGGTGAAAGCTTCCCAGTACTCCCTTCCTAAAATGCTCCATTCCCAATCCATCCAGGTAGGCTAAAAGGATCCCCCTCACTCAGTCCCTTGCAGAAGTTATCAGTGAAAATGCAAATGAATTGTGATTATGATTCTTTTTTTTAACAAAGGTATCATCCACTCCTGCAGAAGTGCAACCTATGTAATCAATTTGGTCAATCTATTTATACATATTTCTTCTGATCCTCTGTGGCATCCGATTTTACTAAGATCACTGGAGACATTGATGCCTGGTAAATTGCCAGTAATCAAAGGTTGTTAAGTGCTTGCCAGATTCCTTTCAAGCTTAGTCTATCTTTATCATGAGGCAGACTTAGTACAGCAGCTAGAGACCATTTATTAAAAAATGGATAACACTCAGGAATAATGCATTATATCATTAAAATATCCGTACTGTTGCAGAAACATTTGTTCTAAAGCAATCTCATTTTTCTGAAATAAGACTGTGGCCAATGAAAAGTGAACTCATGTCTCTGCAACAAGGCTGCTCTCCAACACATGAAAGGCTTTGTTTCCCAGCTCCTCCTCTCTTTTAAACCTTGTCCCCCAAGGCCTCTGTTTAGTTTAGATTCTGGAGCAGGGAAAGATGGGTGATTTTAGAATTTTAGTTGCACCTGGAGTTTATTTCAGTTTGTCCAGTTACTCTCTCCAGTTATAGTAATTTGTTGGCCACAAAAAAGAGGTCAGATAACCTTAAATGGAAAAAAAATTAGGGTAGATGTCAATGAACTCTTTAAGATACAAAGATCTTATTTTCAGGCATCTTGATTAAAGCTATAAAATAATTAATTGAAAAAAAAATGAAGCCAGTCATTAGTTGGAGAAATCAGTATAGCTCCACTGAAAGGATGAGCCCACATCAGCTAATGCCACCTGTGCACTACATTTAAAATACGTTCAGAATTAACTGGTGTTTAAAAAAAAATCTGTGAAGAAATTTCATAGTCTTTTGAAGGAACACATGTTAGAGTTAAACGCTCCTGGAGAAATATGAGAGGAAGATATGTCTCTCCAACCTACTGAATTGTTCAGAAGTTTATTGGGTGGAAAAGATATGATTGCAGGAACAATTAAAGAAATTCTGAATGATAAATTAGTAATGAAATACTCTTATCAGTGGAACATTTGGAGAACACCCAAGACAGACTTTTAACTGAAAGGTAGCAATGATCATTTATTATTAATAAAACATTTGTTGAAGGAGTCCTGTGCAAGGAAAGGACTGTTCTCTTTCCTCACAACATCTGACTATAAGTCTTACGGATTGTTTTCTGACAATTACTGCTAGAGTTTACAATTTGTGAACAGCTACAAGTAAGTGGAAGGTTTCCTTTGGCATGTAAGGTGCTGCGCAATATGACTCAACAAGGGCTGTAAAAGGTATAGAATTTCTTTGCCCTAACAGCAGCCTAGTTCCCCATCAGACATCTCAAAATCAGACCACTGAGATGCAGACACTGAATGATATAAACCTACCAATCTGCTCTGGTTTAGCAATCCTTCTTTGCCTCTCTATTTTGGGCATACAGCGTTGCTTCCAGGACTAACAGTTTGGGGCCAGTTACAATCAGCAGCGTGAGGGCTGCATTTATAGTTGAGGCAGCCATTTTCTTCTCTTCCCAAACTTTCTTTCCCTCATGTTCAGGCTGCAAATAGATGATGCTGCGAACACCCCATCTGGGAAAGCTGACAGTTTGCAGTGACTACTCTGGTTCTGTGTACTGACAGCTAAACAAGCCTGCATACCATAACCTTATTGCTTCAGCTCCCGAGCACACCATATCTTCAAATTAAATTTAAACAATACTTAAACAAGCTCACATTTTTAAATCATAAAATGAGAATTTTATGGACACATCCCTTTAAACTAGCTCAAATATCTCTTCAATAACTTTTAGCAATTGCTCAATATATCGGAAATTTCACAATTTCCCGAGTGCATGACTCCTGAATGCTACCGGACCTCATTCCCCTCCTAAAACTTTCATATGATCTGCATCACAAGATGCTGCCATAAAATCGGACACTGGTACTAGAACCATCCTCTGGATGCAATCAATGCTCTTTGTGCATAAACAGAGCTTAAGGAGAAATAAACAAAACATAGTCATTCTGCATTCCCTTAAAACAGGGTAGATTGCACATCAGTGTTTTGGTTAGTCAGCCACCTCACCAGCAATCAAAAGAAGCAACTTAATTACAAATGTTATTTTTGGAACCTGAAAGGAGTTATAGCACAGCGGATGTGATCTATATACATTTGTGGTGCTTTCATCTGTGAATTCATCTTTCAAGCAAAAGCAAGCCACATATTTACTTGACATAAATTTATACTTGCTCTTACCTTGAACAATCGCAAAGTCATCAGTCACGTTCCACACATCAGTATGAACTGAGGAGAACCATAGTCACGCTCCCTAACATGTTTTAGAGGCCTCTCTCCCCAACAGCTTGATGGGTCTGAAGGACCCATCATGATCATCAGTGTGATATAAGTCTGCATTACCCTGAATGGTGCCTATGCCTAAAGTACCAAACGCGTGACTTGCGTGCACTTTGTTTCCTCATGACATCTACAAACACCATTCACTTGCTAACTCTGGAAAGTTCACGACTTCCATCACAGATTTCAAAAACTCTGAAAACACCCAACTGATTTCCTGTCAATTTTTCTCTCCACTCCTATGTGTCAAGAGTACTGCAAGATCTTTTAAGCTGCACAGCAGGAAGTCAGCATGCTTTTAGGTGATGGCAGCATACCAATATTAATTTGACTAACCTAGTTCAGCATGCAGTATGCAATTATTTCCCACTCTTCTGATTTTTTTCCCCAGCCTATTTTCAATTTAATTTATATGTTGGTAAGGATTCTACCTTTAGAAAAGATAGCTAGTCCACAAGCCTTCCATTATCCTGCAGCTGCTGCTGTTATAGTTGTCACGAAAAAAAATCTCACCTTGTGTGACAATGGGATTTGAATCACAATTGCTAAATATATCATATATAGAAATTTGATTGCTTTGCTTTTTTTTCCTGAAGGGGGAAAATGTGAGGGCAAAACCATACAGTTTATTTCATGCTTCACTACAGTGTAATTCTAGACCCTAAGATTTCTACCATTCCTATTTTGGTAATGAATGGAATGTAAAAGGGAGGTATTCAAAATTAATTGCAGCAGTTTTGAGGGTTAAACCTGCTTAACCCAACCTTTTATTAAGAGAACATCAACGGAGCATATATCTTGTCTAGGGAGTGCTGGGACATCATTATCCTTCTACCAGCATGTTCAATTCTAAAACCTGGGATTTCTTCAGGTTCCTGTAGGCATCATGCACACCATAAACCCATCCCAAATTATACCGTCTGTTCTGAGCTACTCACTACAGCAGGATTTGACCTGAGAAACTCTAGAGTTTTGTTTTACTTTATTAACTTGGAGTACTTTTAAACAGTTTTAAAACAAAGTTTTTCCCTTGACCAGCAAGGGAATTTTCATCCTGAAGTTCTCAGCAGCATCCGGTGAGGCTCTTGGCCAAGTTCTCCAGATACTGTATATCCACAAGGACAGCCTGCTGGCTCTTGCTGTGGCATTTTCTTAATCCTCAGAACAGATTTCCTGGATCTAGGAAATTTAATTCCTGACTCCTTTGACCCAGATGCTGGCGAAAATGTAGTCTGCAGTCTGTATGCAAATAGGTGTGTTCATTTTTTCTCTTTTTTTCCTTCTAGGAACTGGCCTTGCTGTTAAATTTTTCTAAAACAGTCATATTTATATGTTCAAAAATCCACTGTTGAGTTTCAGATAAAGGATCACATCTGTTCATGAAAATCTTCTTCTCAGCTGGGTTGCAATCTATGCAGCTGCTGCTTACCGGATGGAACAAAGTTTTGTCCTACAGGAATGCAAAAAAAAAAAATAGAATTAAATAGCAAATGCCAAATCACTGGAAGTGTTCTCATTTTACAGAACATGGATTAACGCAGTCCTGTTTGAAATGATTTTGTTGTCTCTGTGCATTAACCGTGTGTAATAAGCACAGCTATTATTAAAAAAGCTGTAGAGAATCGAGTATTTTCTCCCTTGAGCTATTATCCTTTATGAAAGTGGGGATTCAAAAAAGAAGGAGACATCATCTGGTCTTTGACTAACAACCACATAATATAATGAAAAAATACAACGTCTTTTAATATCTTTGCATATTATGTATTTACTTTGAACCCATTTAAATGTTTGAACCTGAAAAAGGGATTTGTTCAGGGTTTTATTAGAGAAGTTTCAGTTTTTGCAGTGTTGTGTTTCTTGGCAGGGGGAGCTGCAAAATCTTCAACCTGGCGAAGAAATTAAAAATGAATTATTAACTTAAGTGGTGGACAGATGGACACTGGATTGATGTTCTCATCGCATTCAATGCAGACTTTGCCTGTGGCCTCAGTAAGACTAGCCACTGAAATACGCTCTCTCTCCTAATAAAATGGAAATCCTAACACTGATTTAGCTCCTTATGGAGATTTTGGAAGGGTAAGCATGGACTAAGTTGCTTTAAAAAGCATATTTACAATGATTAGTTTTATTAATTTTACTTCACAAAGCTGGAGAGAATATTAAGTAACCTGACGGTGAATCTTTGTTAAAGCAGAAACTACTCAGCTGAGCAGCTGGTATGTGTGAGTTGGGTAGTTTCAATATATTTAGTTCATGTAGGCAAGTGTTTTGAGAAAGACAGATGTGGGAGTGATTAGATTGCTTGAAAATTTCCAGGGACTATACTGCATATGTTGAAATAAATTTCAGATTACTGTTGGTAAACCACATTAAGGCTTTTCCGTCCAAGCTGACGATGCCCTGCCAGTATTTTAACACTAATCCAGGATGCACCTGCTTGCCCAGTTTGTAAGAGGGAAAAAAAAATCTACTTGTCAAACTGCAATTGATTTAAAACTCACACAAGTGCTCTGGGTGCTGAGCAATTATCATAAAAACTTCTTTTTAAATAAAAATACCCCAGTTTAAAACAGAAAAGTATCGAAACAAACAGAAACAGCAGGTATTTAAAACCACTTTGAAAAATCAAGTTAGGGGTTTTTTAATTTAGGAAAGATGAAATTCATTGATTTGGGGTTTGTGAAAAAGAATGGTAAAGTACAATGCTTCTTTTTAAAATTAATATATGCAAGAAAGAACAAAGTCAAAAATACTTTGTGCTCTGGCTGAGGGTGATGGTGTTACATCTGCCTTTTAAACTGTGTTTTACCTCCAGCACCCACCTTTCCCCAAATCCAGGGGGTGAACCCAGAAATTGAAATTCACACTGAAATTCAGAGGGATACCATCAAAGCTGACAGGACCAAACCAAATGAGTAGAGGTCTTTCCCTCGTGCTCTACCAGGAGAGCACTGAGGATACTTCAGCTTGCAAGAAGGGGGTAACTGTACTGTATATAAAGGCTATTGTATCCCTACCAGGAGGAGGTGGGCCTGCAAGAACTCTCAAGCACCCTATGCGGTGGTGCAGACCCATCTGCACCTTGCCAGCTCCTCCTGTCCTAATAAGAGTGGCACTGCCTGCAACCAGGACACGGTGGCTGTGCCACGGCCACCCTGCCTGATGTGGCACCTTGAAGGAAGGGGGCACGTGGTTTTCCTTGCAGGATAGCTGGGCACGAGGGTCAGCCAAGCTATTAGGAAACTGAAGTGGGAATACTAGAAGCTTTAATAAGATAACTGGTATAAGAAGAAAGGAAACAGCTTCAGCACAAAAAGCTTGCTACAAAAAACATTCCAGCCTTTCCAGAAAGCTGGCAGTCCTTACAGAAATATCACAGGCAGGCAATTTTTGAGTGAAGCATTTTTGGTGCTTTTACTTAGAGAGTCTGGGTATCAGGAAAGAAGAGTGTCTTTTAAAAATAGGGACAGAATTACCACTCTGGAAAAACTTCTGGCTGACTTAGCTGTATATAAAGGCCTATTAATTTACCATCTCAAGCTTATACTGATTTAAGGTCAAAGCCTGGTGGTCTTACAGATTTCAATGGAAACCAGTTCAGAACTTCAAGGGGTAACAGTTGCGTGCATCCCAGAGAAGAACTTCACAAGAGAAATACATAAATTGGTCTTTACACCAATATTGAGAAACCACAAGCACTTCTGTGGAGACATTTCTAACATCTGAAAACAGCAGAGTAATTTTTTTTGCCTTCTGCATGAAGGCAAGCCTGCAGATTATTTGCAGAAGGAGAAACTCCTCCATAAGATAATTGGTCTCGACAGTTCAGGGGATTGGTAATGAGACACAGATCCTTTCATTTCTTATAGGTCACTGCTATAACTATGGCCAATGTCAAGAGCAACTGGAAGTCATTATCAGCTGGTGACTGTAGTAGATTATCTGAAATTAGCTGGTAGCTCCAATGCAGTTTCAGCAGGACTGACATCCATATGATAAAAGCCACTACCACATTGACATGTATTCAGTTGTCTGAGAGAATAAATCTACACACCTACCAGGTGACGCATGAACTGACTCTTACAGTTTGTCCCTGAAGCTGTCAGGAGACTATGAGCAAACTCCTGTTTTCTGGGCCCAGTTTTTGATACTGGCAGTCTAGCATCTATAATAATCACTAGGCTCAGGGTAGAATTACCGTATAATGAAATTGATTTTGTACAATTGTTTCTTTTTAAAGACCTACTAAATCAGCCCTCTCTTGGATACTTCTGCTCTACAAATAGCAGTAGTAGGCCTGTGGCACATAAATTGAATCATACTTTATCAGAACCAATGCACTACCTGTCAGCCCAGAATGATGCTACATTGAAAACCAAAGGTGTATTCCTTCACTGTGAGGAACAGAAATTTGTAGCACTGCTCATCATTGGCTCTGGCATGCTAAGGAATATCAAAGAGAGTCAAAGAAGTGGCTTTAGTTTGGGAAGTTAAAGCCATTCTCCCAAATATCTAATAATTACAGGTTATTTATATTTATCTATCTAATTTCTTACATTGCTCCAATATGGTGCCAATATTTTTTGTCCTGGCACTACACTCACATTCTTCTATTTACAACCCATAGCAATGTTTGCACTACTGCTTGGATTTATTCTGCTCCATTGCTTCTTACAGGGTTTTCTCAAAGGTACACTTGGCTGTAGACCAGTACTTTGGATTGGTCCTAAGAAAATTGATTACTTAATATGGCAGACTTACTAGACTTTCAAATAGCTGCCCAGATGTAGTTTAAGCAGTATGGGAATAAGAACAGTTTTTTGACACATGTTTATTAGTGGTAGTTTTGGCTTCATTAATCTGAAAAGAATGTGGTTTGCATGCTCTGAGGCTGCACTGCAATGAGAAGCAAAGTGCACGTAATGGGGATAGGCTGTAAATTTTTTCCAGAAGAGCACTCCTTACCCAAAGTAAAATATTAATGTATTCTACTTGCCACTGAAATATTTAAGCTGTTTTTATTCGCCAGGATCCAAAACCAGGTTGTTAGGATTTCTATGCTGTAAGAATACGGAATCTGAAAATAGTGCTTGGCTTCAAATTGCTTTTGCAGCAATTTGTAATCACTTCACAGCCCTAATTTCTTACCAGTGGCTCAAGGATGCAAATGATCATGAGAAGAGACTCATCTTTAAATGAATAAAAATCTCTTCCAGTTCTATAGAAATAATATGACAGCTGGTAAGAATGGTAAGATGGTAAGAAATGCTTCATATTAAGCATCTTATAAGACATTGACAAGCAATGTCATTTTTTCTCCTAAAGTAACAGAAGAATTTTCGGCAGGATGGATACATGACCATTTAGAAGCTACAGTATCTATAAATGGGACAGAGAACAGAAGAGAGTCGCTGACTTGTTCTCTGTTTTTTAAAAGGAAACACTTCTTTCTTAATCACATTATTATTCTTATTTATTTAGGATGCAGGCTTAGTAGCATACCATACACTAGGTAAAGGGCTCTAGTACAGATCAGTTCTTGTTTTGTAGGGGGGGGAAACTCTAAAAGTTTTGTTGTCAAGATGCTTTCAAAGCTAGAAAAGGATTATATCATACATAAAGTTTTTGGAGGTATAACTGTACTACCAGAAATCTCTAATATAAATCTGCCCATTATCTGAGGAAATAGACTATAGGAAACATTAAAAAATACTTACTGTGTAGCCAAACTAAAACTAAGCCTAAAGAAAACCATGTATACATAATTCTATTATTCCAATGCAGTTTCTTAACTTGAAGGTTTATGCAAATTGACCAGCTTGCTGTCAGGTTGGTATTACAGTTAAGAATGAGTCAATACTTCCATCATAACAAAACATGTTTCTTGCTTAGATGGAAATGCCTCTCTTGCATGGAGAATTTTTATATGAGCCCTGCCAGCCTTCTGGAAATTAAAAGTGAAGCTGTGTAGAGAATTTAATAAAACTTACACTGTGTATTTTTTTTAAATGTAATTTTTTGTTAGTTACCAGCTATACTCTGTCATCATCAAAGCCTTACAGAGAATAGCTCTAGACCTGCATTTTGTCTAATGAAACAGCTACATTAAGCAACAGTGAAGTGCTTAAAGATATGGAAGCTTTTTGATTTGCAGCTTGAGTAGGCAAAAAGATAAATCGGAAGGGTTTTAAAGCAAGAAGGTATTATGGTATTATAAAGTCAGATAGGCAGCAATACAACCACCACAATTTATATCCTCTAAATATCTGCCCCATACATTCTAACTTTCTTTCAGATAATACCTCAGTTTCAAAGGGATTACATTCCTGGAAAATCTTATGATGGACTTCCATTTGTAACATAAATAAGGTAAAAAGGCACAAGCTAATAAGTAACCACTCAGAAAAAGAGTCAGGACAAACCTGTTTTTAATGCTTCTGAATTAGATTTCTACTCTATATATATTTTCTCAAACTAGAAAACAGTATTGAGGTTTATCTGGCAAAGACCAATTCCTGGTACTTCGGCCTCAGCTTAAGCAAGGTGAAGGGCAAAGCACAATGGTCAAAGAAAATTGAAGCATGTGAGAGGAATCCTCAGAGCTTCAGATAAATCCTTATCCTGAATAGAACACAGAGTTTATTACTGAAATCTTAAATCAAGGCAACTTGCTGATAAACCATTAAAAACCCTAATAACAACAACAATAACAAATCAGTTCTACCAGGACTATTTCCCATAACTGAAGCTTTGACAATTTCTAGCTTGACCTCCTATTTTCAGTGATTTATAAAAATGGGCTGAAATTCAGCAGATCAAAGTAGTTCCTAAGCTGCTTATCTTTAGTTTATAAACGCCTGCCTTCTTTGGGCTTACAGAAGTGCTTTTAATGTTGGGTTGGGTGGGGTTTTTTTTTGTCTTGTTTGTTTGTTTTGTTTTTTTGAGGGAGATTTTTCTGCCACTTGTGGTCTTTAAAATGTAGTAAAGTAATAACATTTAACTCATGAGCAGCATGTCTTGCTACTGTCACATTGGATGAAAATATTTCCAACAGTGCCTCTGTTAAATGACACAAGCATCTTGAAGTACCAAAACACCTTTCAGGGAACGGATCCAATAGAGACACTCTCTGAGCTGGATCAGATCCATTTTCATTTATATTTGACCTAAATATCTGAATGCTCAGAGAGATTACCACAAAATTAAATTGGAATAGGATGTGGCGGATTTTAAGACAAAACTTCTCTGATGGGAAAACACAAGCCTGTGCTAAACTGAATACAGGCTCAAGACAGTCTGAACCTCCAAGATGCCCCACAGTGACTCTGACCTTCCTATAGCTCCAGTGCTGGTTTCCCTTCATCCCGTGACAGTCATACAGTGTGACAGGGCTACTGTGTGAGATGGCGTCGAAGCAGAACTTCCTGGTGTGAAGTGGCTCCCCAGGGCGGATGTCTTCTCTCCAGCCAAAGGTGAAGAGCTAGGAAAACAACCAGGCAATACAATGATATATTATTAGCAGAAAAATGTTTAAAACAACACACAAAGCTTAATGCAGGATTCCCTTTTCACACACCCCAGATGCTGGTTAAACAAAGTCTGGCCTATGTATGACTCAGCGATGCCAGCTGCCTTAAGTAAAGTGCATCAGTGGCCATGTGGAACATACCCCAGGAAGGCACAATCCCTGTGTCAGGGAAGGAAGAAAACAGTGACACAGAACTGCTGAAAGGAGAGGGGATATGCTGTATTAAAGCCTTTAGTTATCCCAGTTAAAGCAGCACATGTGTGTACAAGGATTTTGGCTACCTAGGACTCAGAAAGCCTCCACCAGTGATGTTCTTTTAGCTCTCACTGGGGTCTGAACAAGCTGCTTAGAGAGATCTTCCCATCATAGCGTCTTTCCTGTTTGATGAGCTGCTTCCTTCTGTTTATAGGGGACACTGTTACCATAACCCCTCTCAACTATCTTTTTTCCCCCAAAGAACACATGTTAAATGATCTTCATCTTTCTACTGTGAAACCTGTGAGCTACAGGCAGCTTGTCAAAGCCCTTTTTCTCACTGCCTGAGAGGAGTCATGGAGGGTCACAGTTAATAGAGGAATCCTTCTCAATTAGACACCAGCTGTCTGAAGTGATGCTGTGACACTGCAGTCTTTCAATCATCAGATGATGGTGACAGGTCTGACAGCATCAAATTTAAAGACGTGGAGTGCATTTTCGTTTCCATGGACCAATCCTTGCAGAAAAGAGGTTGCAGGTTGTAAATTACTACCTAGAAGCTGTGAGGTAGAGCTCTGTCAAGAGCGGTGAGGTTTTTTCTTTTCTTTCTTTCCTTTTTTTATTTTTCTTTTTTTGAGTGAGTGCTATTCTTTGGCTTTCTGCATGACTTTTGATTTTCCATAGGAAAAAAAAAAAAAGAAAGGGAACACTGAGAAAGTGAAGCTCTCTTTAAATGAGCAAACTTTGCTAGTAGAAACTGTTCAGCTGAGATGGTTCATGTGGAACTGCATGCAGGCTCGTTATCCAGAGAAGCAGCTGCCCGTACTGAGTTCAGTTCCCCATACTCAGTTCTGACTGTCTCAAACACCTCATCTCAGGTTTCTTTTGGCCCTTATCTAGCACCCTGCTCCTCCAGTGTGTACGTTCCCTGAGAGAACCAGCTATAAATTGAAGCTTAATATCATGTGGGTTCAATCCTGAATAAATCTGTGGTGGTTCCCAGGTTTTTTCATTGCTATAGTCATCTCCTTTCCATGGTCTTGCTTCCATAAAAGAAACAAGTCTTAAAAATACTGCATCTTCAATGCTGTACCAGCCTCTGAATACCGCATTTGAGAGGTGTTACTGACTCTCTTGGCTTGCAGGCCCCAAATATAAACAAATATCTGAATATTTACCTTTTTTTTTGTTCTGTGTCTTATTGTAAGCCCTTGTTCTCTCTGTTAGCTGCTGTTTCTCCCTATTTATATCTGTATTACAGGTTTTCTATGGAGTGTTTTCTTAATCTGCCCCTGTGCCCTGCTTATTTCTTCTATCTCCCAGAGTGCATTTTTCATTTATCTGGAGTAAAATGCAGCGGACAGCTTTAACCTCATTTTCAAAGCAATTTCTGCTGTTCAAAAGGTTAAACCTTTTTCCACATTTCTTCATGTTTCTTTGAAGCATCATCATGGACTCCCTACAATAACTTATCATTTCACAAGCAAAGACAGAAGTAAGATTTGGTTCAGTAAAAAACTGCATTGCTGTTTCTTTAGAAAAAAAGAAGGCTGAGACAGTTTTCCTTTAACGAAAAACCAACAAAAGCCATTTTCTTTATCTTATCCTTTACCTTTCTATAGGCATGTAATAAACCTAGAGTTCAAAGTGATGAATAACAAATACCTAGAGGAATGGTGTGGAACAGTGGTTCTCTGATATTCTCACTCTCATTACTACTACTGCAGAGAGAGATCCTATTTCAGGACCATCCTCATTTTTCCCAGTGGGTGGCTTGCCAAATTTCTCATTCTGTGCATGAGTGGTGAGTGGAGGGGCCAATTCTTGCTGCTCTCTGGACCTTGGCCTGAGGACTACTACCCCACTGAATGCATCGGTACACCTCAAAGAGCTCAAGCCAGCCTTTAAATCAGATCATGCTGATCCAGACTATCCCTTTGCTCTTTCCACTCCTCTGTGGTTTCTGAAGACTGCCTGGGCTGTGTCCTGTTTGCAAGTCAAGACGTGGTAACAGTGGGGGGTTTTTATTTCCCTCCACTGAAAACCAGGATCTGTGTAATACTAGACGTCAATGTTTAGACTAGCTTAGATTCTTTTTCCTCCTTTGTCCTCCTGGTCTTTTAAAACAGTTTTATTTTTAATTCAACAAATACATCTTCTCCCTAGTGATACTATTATAAAACCAACCTTTTTAGGGACAGGAACTCAGTTTTAGTACTAAGAGAGAGAAGAGAAAACAAAAAATCAGAAAAAAGGTTATATTTCTCTATACACCCAATTAGTATTAAGATCTTGCAATTACAGACACAACATGAAGGCGTATAGTCCTTCCAATCTCATCATTTTAGGCTATCCTCTTTTAAACAGCAATTTTCCTCTGGTTCACACTGAATCTGGCCAATACAAATATTATCTCTCCACTGCATAATGTCCAACAATGCTATGTGCTCCAGTTATTAGCTGGAGCCCAGAGTATATAATGTTCTGCTTTGCCACTCTGGATTTTGTTGTTCCTTTGTTAGGAACCAGCTGTGTCAGATTTTACAATAAATGGCTGAGCCCTTTTGTACCCTTGTACTTCATTCATTTCTGACTGGTTGTTGATTTGAAATAAGGCTGCACCGAAATTCCCAGACACATTATTAACAAACAGCAGCCTGATTCTTCACCTGCAACACATGGGGCTGCTGTTCTCTGTTTCCTGCTGGACCCAAGAAACCCTCTGTCCTGGCTCATTCTCCTTTGCCTTCTCTCACACCAGTCTGTAAAACACAGCTCCATCCTCTGCATTTGCAATCAAGTAAACCCTCAGTCCTCATGCTCTGCCTTTTCATGTAGCTGAGACTTGTCATGCAGTAACTGGGAAAATACAGCTTTCCAGCTTCATTTATAATTGGCACAGGGCCTGAAGAATGATTGCTTGATAGAGCCATTGGCTTGGCACTGTCTATAGGACAAAGGCCCTTTTGAAGCCATTAATGCTTTCCAGCCTGGCAACGTTGCTCAATTACTCGCTGTCTGGCTAGGGTCTGTCAGCTGGTGCTATGCTTTGACTGTGCCATTACACTTGAGGGGACAACATATACCCCACCCAAAGATGAAATGCCATGTTTCAGAGCTGGGCTCTGGCTTGAACTATACATCCAAGTAGAGAAGAAAGAGCTGGGCACTTGCTGGGCCATGTTAGAGATGGTGCCTGTCCACCTATTCCCTGGCGGGACTGGAGAATCTGATAATTGATAAGTGATGCCTGTCATTTTCCTTTGCTGTCAGTTATCAGTCCAGTAGAGCCCCATTTTCCCCTGAAGCCAAAAGTCAGCTCTGGGAAGACAGAGATGGGAGAATACAGTGCCGTGACATATCCTCATGGTTCTTTTCTTCCCCTCTGTTCTTAATTTTGGGGAAGTTTCCAGAAACCACAGTGACACATCCCTCACTTCTCATCCATCTCCTGTTTACCAGAAAGCCTACAAGTGTCCCACAAACCTTTTGACTGCTGCTTGCCCAGTAGGCTTGCACAGCCCTGAGTTGGCAGATTGCCATCCTCTCCTGGGGTCTGCTAAAGGGCTGTGCCCCTGGCATGGTGGCTGAGACTTTCAGCTTTTAAATCCTGCCCTGGTAACATGACATGAATCAGGTGGCACAGAAGATCATCTCTGTCTAGCACTAATGCCTGTCGTACTGGTCACATCAAGCTACTATAGCTTGCCACTGAACTCTCTGTAAATTTACACCATGTTACAAGTCCAGCTCAGTGTCAATCCACGCTATTCGAAATACGATAATAAAAGACCAGATACTTTAATCAATCCTGGCCGTGAGGGGTGCAGGTTGAGGGGTGCAGGTTGAGGGGTGCAGGCTGTGAGGGGCGCAGGTTGTGAGTGGGGCAGGCTGCGAGGGGCGCAGGCTGTGCGGAGCGCTGGCTGTGCGGAGCGCTGGCTGTGCGGAGCGCTGGCTGTGCGGGGCGCTGGCTGCGAGGGGCGCAGGCTGCGAGGGGCGCAGGCTGTGCGGAGCGCTGGCTGTGCGGGGCGCTGGCTGTGCGGGGCGCTGGCTGTGCGGGGCGCTGGCTGTGCGGGCGGCAGGCTGTGAGGGACGCTGGCTGTGCGGAGCGCTGGCTGTGCAGGGCGCTGGCTGTGCGGGCGGCAGGCTGTGAGGGACGCTGGCTGTGCGGGGCGCTGGCTGTGCGGGGCGCTGGCTGTGCGGGCGGCAGGCTGTGAGGGACGCTGGCTGTGCGGGGCGCTGGCTGTGCGGGGCGCTGGCTGTGCGGGCGGCAGGCTGTGCGGAGCGCTGGCTGTGCGGAGCGCTGGCTGCGCGGGCGGCAGGCCTGTACCGCGGCGGGCGCGTTCAGCTGGGCCGCGCTGCCCCCTGCTGCCCGCCCGCCGCACCGCAGCCGCGGCGGGCACAAGCCTCCCGGGCAGCCGCAGGGCGAGATACGTATGCGCTGTTTCCCACCAGCCCGGCGGAGACAAATCGTGCTGTCCCTGAGGCACACGTTGTCCTGCGGTGAGGCACCGAGGTGCTTGAGGCTTCCTGGCTCTGGTTCTGGGATCTGAGGAGCTGGCTGGTTGAACTACCTTCGTGCCAGCTTCACCTACTGATTCTAATGAATCACTTTGCGTGCTTAGTACAGAGTAAGACCTTTATACCCGTCTGATCCCAAACGCTGAAGCACCCCTGCTGAAACACGGATTCCTCCCTAATATCCTTCTCCCTTTGTGTCATTTCTCCTTTGTCCAAGCCTTTACTCTTTCAAAAGATGTTTCAAGTCTCCCTTTTCTCTACTAACTTTTTTTCCTTCTCTCACTTTTTCATCCAACTTTTTTCCCCCTTTCTCATCTCTGGCAGCCTCAGCATTCCCCCTTCCCTTCTTGAGGAGGGTTTGGAGCTTTGCAGATTTTAAAGCCAGAGAACACTCTGATGGACTACCTGGACCATACACTTCCTTCAATTAACTCCTTGAATTACTGTATGTCTTTAAGAAACAAAACAAAATTATCTTTATCTAGTCTTGGCACCCTATCCCCATGCAGTATTCTTTGGTAGCTATCTGAAGAAGTCTTTCAGCAACTTCCTTTTTTGCCATGTTGGCACTTACCTAAATTGAGATAATCCTTCAGCTTCTTGGTTTCATGCACTTACACTTCTCCTGCATTTCTCAGTATCCTCAGAGCATGATTTCTTGACCTCAGAACTTCAAACATCCCTCAGAACTCCTCTCCCCTGAGCTTTTAAGTTTTTACAAAGTGCCATGAGTGACTGCCAGGTCAATTTTTCTCTTCAGCATTAGGAGTCTTTTACTAATCTGGGACCTTTTCCTGTGAAAGACACGCTCACTAAATTTGCTAATAAATGGTTAGGTTGTACTTTTTATCTGGATTCTCTTTGCTCACATTGGCCAGACCCATGGCCTGTGAGTCATGATCCCTTTCCTATGGCACTCACAGTGAGTAAAAATCAGAGCTCTTTTCCTCCATGCTCCTGAGAACTAATATTTTTCTACCTCACCAACCTACATAAAAGCTTTCATGAGTCTTTGCAATTGCTTGTCTTTTGAAATGCTTTTTTGCTTGCTTTTACCCATTTATCTCACTTATATCTCATATTTGTTTAAAATATAACTGCTTATTGAAAGCATAAAACCAGACAAAGACTAGAGCTTTACAAGGCCTGGTGCTATATTTAAAATATTTTCAGGTAACTCAGCTAAAATCAACATGTTTTCATGACACAGGGGGTGAGAATAGGGCATCAAAAAGCTCTCTGAGCATTGCAATTTCTTTTGGAAATGAAAACAGTGCAGGTGGCTGTTGGAATTTCTGAGACTATAATAAGGAGTACTTTGTAAAAGCCATTAAAGTCAGTAGTAATTCACAAATTATTTCTAAACTCTGTTTTACCTTAAGAAAAGCAGAAGTGCTCAGAAAAAAATGTCTAAAAACTGGAAAAGAGAAGCAACATTACCCTGATTTTCTCTTTCCACCATTCAAATACCTGCTCATGTGACCATGTTCGTTCTGAGCCATCCTTCACACAGATGTCCAGCCTCAGCTCAGTCCCTGTAGCTCCGTGTTTACTGTCCACACAGAGGTTGGCTGCCACATTTCGAATCTGCAAAACCAAGCAGCAACATTTCACATTGAACTGGGCGGCAGAATAGAGCTTTCAATGTCAGGGGGTTAGCAGTTTAGTTCTGAAGGGGTTGAGATTGACTGTCAGTTATCTAAAACTGGTAGGAATTACTTTTTACAGGGTAGAGAGCCATGTCCCAGAATGAACTACTCTTTATAGGAGTAGCTTCAGGAGCAGCAAAGTTTGAAATATTCTGCTTAACAAATGAAAGGTAGCTCTTATGAAATATCTTCATGCAAAAAAACTAAGAGGAAAAAAGGTCTGAGAAGTTCAAAGCTTGTCTGACTGCTTGTTCCATCCTATGAGAGCAAGAGAGATCAACAGTATTAGAAGGAACTGATTTCTGTATGAGTCTCTCCCAGGCATTGGAGCAGTATGCATTAAAAATTCAGGCATGCCCTGTTCCAATCCATGCTCTTACTTTGACACAGTAACACCATTGTAGATAAGGCCAAACAGTACTCCCTGAAGTGCATGAAACTAAAAAGTACTGAACAAATCTGTACTGAAATGTATGCTTACCTGTGGAGGTTCCTTCTGCATGCCTGCTGCAAACACTGCAGCGTAACTTGTTCTTAAAAGGAAAATCTCATTCTTGAGGCTGAAGCAACTGAGTAATAATTAATCTATGACTATCAATCATACCAGTTATGTACTGCTGCTGCCACATATATTTTCTTTGAAATATTGGGTTGAAAAGTAAGATTTGCCCGCTGCCTCCAATAAGAGCAAAATCCTAACTTTATTTTGTAAATACATGCACATTTCTCCTTGAGTGCCTTAGCTGGGCTAGTTAAAAATCCTTTAGACATCTTCATAATGAAAAGAATTTCTTAAAAAAACTTTCCCTCTCAACAAGAAAAATAGACACTGAGTAATCAAAGTGCACGTACCTGCACGGAAACAGGCACAAATTCTGTATGTATAATATATATAAAGCAGGTGCATATTTTGACATTCTGGATGCTACTTTGACCCTTTTTTTAAAAGAAAGTCAGATGCTGAATGGACATAAAATTGAGTAGTCTGTGTTTTTTCATGAAAAATAATTTAGATGTCACTGCTTTTGCCATAATATGCCAGACAAATGTACACATCACCACTGAATACCTCATACACATCCTCAGGATGGAAAACTCCTCAGCATCGCACAAAACATTGTGAGGAGCGAAAATCTTTGTGCATGCAAGACACATGCCAGAGCTACTCTTCTCTTTTTCTACATCTGGAGGAGTGGGATTGAGTCTATTAAGTATGATCAAGAAAGATTTTCACAGATGGGAAAGCAACAGGTAGTGCAGAAAATGTAAAAATTGTCACCTTCAGGAAAGGTTTTAGGAAGTGCATTTGTTTAGCTTAGAAAAGAGCAGATTGGGCAAAGGATGGGGGAGCATCAGTCTGAGCAACTGCCTTCAGGAACCTTTGATCCTTCACCACAGATCAAAAAAGCATTCTTTTAAAAACTTGGACAAGCCCAACCCTAGGATATTTTTTCTTTTTTCAATACAGTAAAAATTGCTAAATATGAGGTAAAACACTAGCTGTTCACGGACACAACCAGATGCAGAAACCCAGCACTGGCAGTCCCACAGTAAAAAAGATGAAAGGTAGTCAGCTCTCAAAAACCTTCATTTTCATATCACCCAGCAAAAGAGGCAGGAAAGAATAATGAGGGGAATAGAATTTAATGTAATATTTTTAAAGTTTCATGTGAAATACCTACTCCAAGTATATTTTTTTTGGAGAATGTTCAATCATTTCTCAAGGCACTTAAATTTCCATTGTATAGATAAAGATTTCTGGTCTAATAGAAAATTAAATGATGCATCAGTTCAGTTCAGTTCTTAGAGCATGCAAGTTAATTAAAATGGAGCTGCTAACAATTGCCATTAATAATTGGGTATATTTATGTGATTCAGAATTGTAAAATGACAGTGAATACACTCCATGTCCAATTAATGCTTATTACATTAAAAGGCTTTCATAATTTTGTCTCGATGGCATCGCTCCATCCCAGTCTCTGTCATTTGGACTGTGCAGTAAATGTGTTCAGTCCATTTCTGGAAAAGGCTTGAGCTGAAGCTACATTTAGTTCCTTCACTGCTGGAATCTGTCTCACATTCTTTATTTCCATTCCTCTTCCCTCTGCTCCCAAAAGGTTTTCCTGAGTTAGTTTTTCCTCTGGTTTTTTGCAGCTTATATGTTAGTTCATCCTTTTTTTGTTTCATCCTTTCAGCTGCAGAGGGGTCATGGTTTGTTTTATGTTTTCCTTTTTGTAATAAGGCATTTCAGTCAAGTCTGTGCTTTTGCTCTCTGGTGCTTGTGTGGCCTTGGCAGTTGCTAGAAACTGAACTGAGCCACCACGCCAGAGCCAGAGCCAGGGGGAACATTCTGCCAAGCATCAGCACCACACAGCCTGCAAATCCCCTAAGATGCTTTCATGGACAAAGGAAGGAAAGCAGAAGTACAGGGGCTTTTTTTTCCTCATTTATGCACCAATATGCATTTGAACTGCCTTGTCTCCAGTCACACAGCACAATGTATTTAAGATTTTTGAGGTTATGAGTTACAATTAGAAAACAAATAGCTAGTGATCCCAACACATTTCCAACATTCATATTTGTGCAATGGTAGAGACTGGGGATGAACAGGAGACAGATTTTATCAGCCATACAGGTAGGGCATCGAGGTGCTACATACAAAACTTATTTGCTCAACCTTAAACGGCATCATTTGTACACACTGATAAGCTCGCAGGAAAAGCAAATTTCCAAGGACTTCGATGTATGGACTGACAAGGATGGTTAGTGGTGACATTAAAGGCTGTTTCAGAATTAAATAAATTCTGACAAAAGCACAGGACACTATCTGTAAATCATTATACATACTTAGTTCTTGAAATGCCATCTTAACTCACTTTGGGACTATGGGCACTGTAGTCCTTATGGAGAGCAGATGAGGTGTAGAAGCACAGAAAATACAGCTTCCCAGGGCCCAGCAGTTATGTTGACCAATATTCTTTGATAATTCTAAAACTCTACAACTTTTCCCAAGCAAATGAGTTCCTGCAAGACTTGCTGTTGAGGTAGTGGGTGATGTCCCAGCTCCTGCAGCCTTGCCCTGCCTGCACTGGAGCCAGGCTGTCACCCAGGTACACTTAGGCCTTCATGGGGCCAGGGAGTGGTGAGCCAAACTCCCAGGGGTTCTGGGAGCTGCCCTTCATGCTCATCATGACATGAAACTGTGCCAAAAGCAGAAAGAAGGAATATGTAGCAATATAAAGACAACTCTATATTCAGTAGAGTCAATGGTCATCTGTGAATGATAACTGTGGAGATGGTGTTAGGCCAATCCTTAGGGATACAGCAACAAGAGAGGCATCTTGGTGCTATCAGTTTATATAATACTTTATGTACATCTGATTTAATGCCTTAAATAAGAAAATGGCTGTAACTCTTAGAAGACATTACCAATATTCATTTATGTTACTTTTTTTTGTTTGAGCAGCACTTAGAGCCAGTTACAGTGCACTGCTTACATTCTCAGATAACCCTAGGGACATCAGTGTCTATGGACCCAATATGGAAAAATGAGCCACTTCTCCTGTCAACTGATACATAGTAATTTTAGAGGTATTTACTCTTTGGGTGAGCCATAAAAAAGTAAAAGTCAAAGGCAAAGAAGTCAAGCACTGCCAAAGACCTCACTTGAAGAAACAGGGGACTCCAATTCAGTGTGACATTGATCCTGACAAAAGAATTGGAACAGTCCAGCTGTGCAGCACTCGGTCAGTGCAGGGTGTGGTTATGTTGCTTTTGTATAACAGATGTGTGATACTTGCTGAGCTCAGACTGACTCATTAAGGGTATGAGGATAACACTTTTTGAAAAAAGGAAAATAATCGGAAGAGAAATTAGTGAGTTAGGCTTTCATCTTTTTTCAAATGTTCTACTTGACTTTATGTGTGAGATTTTCATGTCAGCGCTGTAAAACAGTTCTGTAAAATCCATGAGTTTGGGGCTGAGAAAGGAGTACTTTCAGGTTTGACAGCTTAGCACTGCTGCAGTGACTGAGACACTTCCTCATTAAATCATTCAAGTTCATGTTGAATGGCATGTGAAGCCAACCTTAAATAAGACCTTTTTGACTGAATAAAACAACTTTTTTTTTGTATTACCTTGACTATAGGACTCATGAAATCTGAAATAAATGACAATGTGTGACATTATATGATTGATTTACTGTAAAATGTTTTCAAAGATATTGGAAGCTGTGATATCTGCACAATATATTCATGCTGGATCACAGCTTGTAGATTCATGAGTGCTTCCTAAGAAAACACCTGGTGTCCAATTCACTCCTATTGTTTTAGGTGGTAGAACTTCAAATACACATTACAAATAAATTATTCTGTCATAGAAAGAGCATGGGATGGGTATTCTGTGGCATAATGGATATTTTCAAGTGGCACCAGCCTTCCCAATATATTCAAATGAATAAGAACAAAACCTAATTGAAAAGTTTCCCCTTTTACACAATGCCAAAGAGTACAGTTACCTCACTCAAACACAGAACTGACAGTCTCACTAACCTTAATCTGCCTGGATTTGCTGTTACATTGCTTTACTGCATATATTTCAGATGTTACAAGGCAGAACAGATTATCAAGGGAATGTACACCCTGCCAGCTACAAGGACAAAAGGCAAAAACACACTGAAGAGATAAGGCCATGGCAAGTGTAGTGAAAAAAGATTGCTTTTTGTTTTCCAAATGTCTTTCTTTTCCATCACAAACAGATTTTGTCAAGAAATATGAGTCAGATTTTAAATAAATGTGTTTGCAAAAAAAGAGGAGTTGAGCAAAGGCTGTTTATGAGACATCTGCTTTTACACCACATGCTTTTACTAGCTAGATATCAAAATACTACAGCCAAATTTGTCTGAGTACTTCATTGTTTACTGTTTCTCAGACTGGCATAGGCAAGCAGATGTAAAGTATTTCCAAATGGAAGCAGCGAGGGTACTAAATGACAGTCAATGTTGGCCCAGACTTTTAGTGTGTATTATCAGCAAGGTTTCTAGAACTGTGTGATTCCTACAAAGCAGTAACATTACAGTGCTTCCCTCTTTCAGCTTCTCACAGCCACTGACCTTCAAGTTTTTTCAAGTTCCTCACAAGTGCCAACAAACTAATTAAAACTCCACAGGAATGTGAGAGTCTCAAGAAAAACAAGAATAGTAGGGCTGAAAGTTCTCTTCTTGTTATTTTAGGGAAAGTATGTTTTAGACAAAAATGGAAGTCTTTGGTCTCCACGTCCTTCCTAAGAACTCAGCAAGTGCTTTTAAGGTACAGATTTAACACCACTGATACGATCTTTGTTTTACTCTTAAAAATACTTGGGTTTTGCAAAGATCATATTAATATTGCTGTGAAAAGAATGAATACCTGAATCAAAAGCTCCCCCTCTTAGACCCTCTTGATTGAGCTAAGGATTGTCCAGCTGGCCAGAGAAATTACACATCTCCTGATCACAGTCCCCCAATAACACACATGTATACATGTGGGAGATGATGAAGGAAGATCACAGTAGCAGTCACAGCAACCTGATACAGCCTGACTTCTAGTGATAAATTCCTTACCTCTTGGTACACATTCATCTCATAAAGCATGGGTAGCAGCACCAAAAGGAAGAAACTTTAACAACTTTTCATTCCTTTAATGAAAAGGAATTCATTACAGCCAAGAAGTAGCAAACAGTAAGACACATATAAATTGGAGGTTTTTTTAACACCTGTAAATATGTTATTACGTAAAAAGATGTTATATAAAAGCTTATAAAGAAGAATTAAGGATTACTAGTACCACAGAAAGTTATTTTAAAAATCTTATTATGAAGTAATTTGCTTTTCTCAAAAGAAATTGTGGAAAATAGTAGAGGTACCTATGTTTAGAAGTTTATAGTCCAGTCTTGACCACTGGGAATACACAGACTTGTGTCTGATCTTGCTAAATGTTTTGGTCAAAGTTTCAATTTCCTTCAGTTTCAGATATGAAAGTTAATTTTCTGAGAGCCCCAACAACATCTCCCAAAAAATCAGAGAAGACTAGAACTCACAGTACAGATATTCCTATGGTTTTTAAGAAAGTAGCACAATACACTGGAAGAGTGAAGCTTTCTTTATATATCTTAATGAACTGAGAGGAAAAAGCCCTTTGCACATGACCTACCAATGGAGTGAAGCTGCTGTAGTTCTTGAGGGCAAAGGCCACAGCAATTTTTCAGTGCAACTAAGGAAGTAATTTCCTCTCCCTGCACTCCTTGTGTTCTCATTTCTTCTGCACAAAACAAACTGTCAAAGCAAGGCTTGCTACAGCTCTGCTCTTCAGAGAGGTCTGAACGCAGAACATCTTTGATCACAGGTGGAGATTTGCAGCCAGCTGTTTGCTCACCCCCTGCTCTGTAGTGATGCTCAGATATTGGCTTCTCCTTTGTGGTCTCTCCCTCCCCTCATCCATCAATGGAGAAATTGTATTTGTCTGCTACTGGTACTCAGTGATGACAGGACCTACAGAATGCAGAGAACAGCTGAGCAAAATCAGTCTTTTTAAAAGGCAAGTAGCAAGGCCTTGCTTGTCACATATCACATGTGAGCAAACCTAACTCCACCTGCATACAATTGTCCTTGTAAGGACAGGAGGAGGTATACAAGTAGATATGCAAAAAACTCCAAGGACTGACTTCAGACCTCCTTTTTACTAAGGCGATTCTCTGATATAAAGTCTTCTTGTGACATGCAATGATAAGTGCTACATACTCTTTTCCTCATTCTTGTCCTCATTATGCATACATTGTATGCCCTGTACACACAATGTTCCAATGAGTTACAAAAGCCACAGTGATAATTCTAAGACATGACAGGGATTGTTCAGGGATTGTTTTCAACCACTGTGAATTCCCTTAATAACACTACTTATGATCAGGTTTACTCTGATTTAATAATTTTAATTTCCCCCAATCTAAAATGTTTGACTCATTTAAATTTGATCTATTCCTCACCTCCCCCCAGGCAGCAGGTGGAGGCTCCACAGGAGGATAATATTTGGGGACATCCCAAGCCACTGCAGCCATGAACCACTTGAAATCTTTACACTTAAGGTGCTTGCGCAGCTCCTTCTGGGCAGAGATGTCACCAGTTGAGAGATGTCTGTACTCAGGCCGTCGCTGGTAAATGTACTCTGCAAACTCATCCATCCATGTCTCTGCCACACGCTTCAGGTTCTGCATGGCACAAAAAAAAAAGCAAACATTAATTTCTTCATGCTTTGAGTGAATGATATTACAGGGAAAATTCTGAACAAAACAAAACAAAACAAGAAATCAGCATTCCACACAACTTTTTAGCTTAGCTGCTCTGATTTCTCAGTCTTAACACCTAGAAAAGTACCAGTAACCATATGCTACCTTCATTACAGTGTTGAGCAAACACTACGGAGTATTGAGTACCCTGCTTTCCTGCTGGCTTTGTAAGATACAGTCTTCTGTCTGTTGAACATCTTATTTTCCTTCATATTCTTTATGCATATTCTTCACATGGGTTTTTGATTAATGATGGATGTTGGACAGAAATTTTCTTTCAGCTGCTTACATTGGTATCTGGTTTTTCCCTTTTAGTTCAGACCTGCTAATGTGGAAGAACGGTTCAAATTATTCCTTCTGATGTATTTCACTTTGTATTTGAAAAGCATCTTAATTTCAGTCAGTCATGATACTGCTCAGGCATGTAGCAATTCCTACTTAAATTTTAGGGTCAGGTCTTACATGTGCATGTTTGGGGGCAAGCAGCCATGAGCTTGCTCTGCCCCACCTCACAGCTGGTTTTGCACAACATCTGGACTGGAAGCTTTGCTGTGTTGCCATGCTAGTAAGCTCTGTGCAAGGTGAAGCACAGACCCCTGAAAGGGAGTTGACCAGGGAGAGGTACAACAACCTGTGGCTTTCTGCACTCACTCATCCTAAGAACATATCTAAAACTATTTAGGTTTCATGAAACCCAGTTCTGGCTTGTGTTCCACAAAGTTTATTCTTGTTGGCATTTTACAGGAAACAGAATCACCTACTTTGCTGCATAATAATTTATTCAAATTAATTAAATTAGCTGACTCAAATTATAAAATAAAACAAATATCATTGCAAAGAAAAATTCTGGGTAGACTGAAGACATATATATATATATATAAAAAACCCAATATTTTATTGTTATTTACCACCAAGAAGGGGGCCCTTTTTTTTCCTGTATTTTTGTTTTTAAAATTCTTCCTTCAACACAATCCACACAAATTTATATGCAGATGTTGTAGTAGAGTACAGGCTTAGTCTATTCTGTATTACCACAGCTGCCCAATGATCTTTTATCCCACAAACAAAGCAACATCTCTCTGGATAACATTGAGACACTAGGGTGTTCTTATTGCTTTGTTTGTAAAAACAAGATAATCAAGTTTTATAATATTTTTTTTATAGAACACTAACTGCAAAATGCTGAGATTCACTCTGTAATAAGCTGGAGGACAACATACATCTGATTATCATCAACATAAGGTAATGTTTCTTTTCAGAACATTCTCTGCATCCAAGGAAGCTGGATTCATACTCTGACTTGCCTTCAAGATTCACTGGAAAATTCTTTCCCTGAATATTATTAATCCACATAAACTCAATGTCTCTGAAATAATAAGGCTTATCTGAATACAAAGACAGCAAGATACAGAACAAAGGAAGTACTTTTAGCTGACACTGCAAGATAAGTTTCTATGTGCTTTCTTTCTGTGAAGCAAATGTGTTAAAACCTGCAGGGATAAAGGAAGTAACATTAAAGCAGTGTGAGAATCACATCACTCATATCCCTATTCAAAAATGGCTTGTGCCCCACGTAAGTTTAACATGCGTTGTAATTTCATGAAAACCTTAATAACTTTACAAGAAATTAGAATTCAAGGATACAGGAACTGGGTAGGACAAAGAAAAGCAGAAAAGAATTCAAGAACATAATCTAAATGACAATTTCACCTTTCTGGCAGAAAACCTGTAATACAGAAATTTTCTGACAAGTGAAAATACTATGTGATGAAGTTTTGTACATGAGGCAAAAAAAATGATTAGGAACATTAAACAAAAAGCCATAATTATGAAAATATGTGTGATTTCTAGCATATCTTTCACTGCAATGCTGTATACCTCATTTGCTTCAATGTTCTATTAAAGATATTTTTGCAATCACTTGATCTGATAGGTTTTTGTAATATTTAAAAACCACACTGTAAAAAGAGCCCTACAGTAAAAGGACAGTTAAAAAAAATCTGTTAGGAAAGAAAAATTCAAGTTAACTCTTGCGGCAACTCACCCCACCAACATTAAGAGTAGTCTCTGATGGAGTTTTTTATTTAGTTACTTGGCTGCACTGAAAGGACTGCATTCTGCTTTAGATGATTGTTACTGATAAAACATGAGTCCAGCAAAAATATTGATATTATACCTAGTCACTAACTTAAAATTCTAATACACCACTCAAAAAATTTTTGTTTTCCTCTAAGACCTTTATAAACTTTTTAAGTTTCGTGTGCGTTTGTGTGTAAATCCACCAAAACATTATATTAAAAAAAGAGTCAGTTCTTCCCACCATTCTCCAAGTATCAGCTAGGATATCTTGGACAAATCTATTAAAAAATTTGCTTCCCTGTTCTTCCAAGACCATTCTTTCCATCATATGCTAAAAATTGCCTGTAATGAAATTGTATATCATCTTTACTGTATTTATACTTTGATGTCATAAGCCAAACCCTTATGAGGCAGCCCTTTGAGTTTCAATAGGTTTGTTTTTAAAAATACAAACTCTTGATTTGCTAGCTCTAAATCTCCAGACTATTTATGAACATGACTGAAAGGAACACTCCGTTCTGGAGTAGTGAGAAGCTCTTTCTGAAGCTGTTACTAGGAAGCAAGCCCTCAGCATCTAAACAATTTAGTTTTAAAGAAGTTTGTTGACCTCAGTTAGCCTTGGTTAGCATTTCTTACCCTTACTACCACAATTACTTACAAGCTCATTAATTGTCACATTTCCTTTTAACATAAATGTGTCCAGAATAATAGTAAAACTCCCCATACTTGAATGCAGTCAGGAAGAGTTGCTGTACTGAAAGCTGGTCTGGTGCAACCTTGCACAAAAAAGGCAAACATCATTTACATACTTATTTAGAATGCTCTAATCCAGCATGTTCCTGGAGCAGAAATGCAGGCTGTCCAAGATGACATGGGTGAACTTTTAAGCTGAAAATCTCCATTCTGTAGCTGTCTACCAGCATGATAAGTTGCAGAGAACCTTTCAGGATCATAACTCTCCTCTGCAAATTATGGCCGTGAGCTGCTGGGCTTTTACTCATCCCATCTGAGGAGCACAACCAAAATGATGGCTTTCAGCTCTGAACACTTTAAGTCCTACCAATCAAATGACTTCCTGTAAGGTAAGGATGTGATTTCAAGTCCTTTACAAGTCTTCCAGAGTTGCCATTCCCATAATCTGGGTGAATGTCTGACAGAGTACACAGAGGAAGAAGGGTGGAAGGGTGACTTCCTCCCTGCCTGACCCTTAGGTAAGGCTGGATGCAATCTGAGCATGTCATATTAAACCCCACAAGTGGGAATGGTTTTGAATAACTACCCAATCTTGACAGAGCTGTAAACCAGGCTTTAAGCACTTTGACTTTGACATGAATTTACTCTGTGTGTGTATACTGGTACAGAACTTGCATGTCAAAGGACTTGAAAAGCCTACCAGATTAGGTGTCATTTTGTGAACATCTTATAGCATCACTCAAGCACTCATTTCATTTTCATCATCATGAGACAGTTAAATCTCACGGTGAAACTAATCTACAAAGAATTTAGAACAAACAAGAGATAGATTTGAATCTTCTTGATTTCTGTCTCCTGTTACTCTTTATGTAATCTACAGAAAACTTAATGCCAGTTTCTCAAATGGCATCAAATATCACTAGAGGAAGAATCAGTTTGGGCATATCTTTGTGCTAGATCACTCTTGCTTGGATTCAATCTGAACATCTCATGTAAATGAATGTAGCAAGGCAAAAATGAAAAACAGAATCACAGAATCATTTAGGTTCAAACTGGCCTCAAAGATCATTGAGTCCAACTGTTAACCCAGCATTGCCAAGTCCACCACTAAACCATGTCCCTAAGTGCCACATCTACATGTCTTTTAAATACCTCCAGGGACGGTGACTCAACTACTTCCCCGGGCAGCCTGTTCCAATGCTTGACAACATGTTTCTACAGCTGAAAATGGCGTAGCTGAGCTTGGTTGACAAACTCACTGCAAGGCTACAGATGTCCAGATTGGTTACTCTTAATAGGAAAAAAAAAAAGGAAAAAAAAAAACCTAATTAAATTAAGATAAATTAAATAATAATTAGTTACATGAATTGACACACAGTATAAAGAAGTCATAGGGACTGTAAATGGACATCTGAGGAGTTTCTCAGGACCTATTCAAGAAAACCAATGAAAATATGTTCTCTCTTTTGTCATTTTCAGTGAAAAATTTCTGTATGAGAATAAGTAAGGCCAAATGGTATTTCAGTAGATGCACATTTCTATATGTAAGTATGTGACAGCTGTCACAAAGAAACTGTGAGATGAATACAACAGTGACAGCAACCACACTAAGACTGAGTCATCAGCTGTCATCAGTTGCTCATTTACTCATCCTTGATATAATTTTAATCACTGTTACAGTTTTACTCTGTGGTAAATTCTTTACCACTGGGCTTACATTTAGACAAGTTTTATTTATGTTTATATGAACTCACACATTCAAGACTGTGATTTTGCTATATATTTTCACTCAACAGTAGTCTGCAAGATAGTAAGTTACAATGTCACCGATATGTGGAGGTCATGGTTTAACCTCAGCTGACAAGCAGAACACAGCCACTCACTCAGCCCCCCTTAAAGGGGTTGGAGAGAGAATTCAAAGAGTGAAAGTGAGAGAGAGAACTCAAGAGTTGAGACAAAGACAGTTTAATAGGGAAAGGAAAAGCTGTGCACATAAGCAAAGCCAAACAAGGCATTCATTTACAACTTCCCATGGGCAGGCAGGTATTCAGCCACCTCCAGAAAAGCTGGGCTCCATCACACCTAACAGTGATTTGGGAGGACAACTGGCATCACTCTAAATGCCCCCTGCCCTTCCTCCTTCTTCCTCAGCTCTATATACTGAGACTGCTGCTATATGATGTGGATTATCTCTGTAGTTAGCTGGGATGAAATGTCCCAGCTGTGTCTCTTCCCAGCTCCTCACCCTGCTCGGTGGCGGGGTGGTGTGAGGAGCAGAAAAGGCCTTGACCCTGTGCAAGCCCTGCTCAGCAATAAGGAAAACATCTCTATGTTGATAACAGCTTCCAGCACTCATCCAAAACACAGCCCCTAGCTACTCTCAAGAAAAGTAACTCTACCCCAGCCAAAGCCAGCACACTGGACTTCAATAAAAGAGTTTAAATCAACTTGACTGAAGAGAGATAAATTACAATTTCTGCACTTGGAAAAAAAAGAAAATTTTTCATGGGTCATTTTGTTCAGTAAGTAGGGAAGATACATCTCTGTGATCAAATGACTGTTCCTTCTTTTTAAGTGTGTAAGATCACCTGTCATTTTCAAGAGATGTGATATTACTCAATGAGAAGAAAGCAGACTCTGGCCGTAAGAATGGAAAAGCAGGGTAAGGCAGGGACATGTCAAAGGACAGGTCCATAAATATTAGCTCTAAGCAAGGTTTAACCAGATTATTCCCTAATATGAAAGGGGTAGTTCCTTGTTTTGTAACTGTGGCCAGTGTGCTGGCTTGAGATGACAGCACTTATAAGAGAGCTCCTGAGCTGTACTGAGAGCCAGCACACCTCCATCCTCTAGGTGCATCTTTTCCAATTGATATTTTGGATGCAGCAATTGAACTTACATAACAATGTAATTCCTGCTCTTAGTTTCTCCAAATGTTCTAAAGATTTTCATCAGGTGTCACTAAAGGAGCACAATGGTTCTATTGTTTGTTTCACTTCACCTGCATAACCTGTTTTTTCTGCTTTTGTGTCTATGTCACTGCATGAAACTGACCCTGATCTCAATCAACAGACTTTTCTTTCGTCAATATTAAACTACTACTGGAACATTTGTGTCATGTAATGTGCTCCTATTGTTCTGCATTTAATCTGAAGATTTTCCAGGGAGCTGCGTGTCACCAGCTGGTGCAGTCTTATTTGTCATGTTAGCCAGGACACCAAAAATCACTTTCAATTATGCCAATCAAATATGAATCACCATAGCATGTCTGAGGCCTAACTGTATTTCGGTTGTGAAATGTAAGAGGGGATATTACTGCTTACTTGCCAAGAATAACACAACAATCTTGGCAACAACTGACATATTAATCTCTTTCTCTTCCTAGTAAAATTCCAGTGGGATTATTTTCAGTTCACCTACACTGTCTTCCTAATTTAAATGTTTCTGTTTTGTGAAGCACAGTGTTGTTGCTGCTTCAAAATGGGTGCCCTGTTTACCTCTGGAAACAGCCGTATTTAGTTTGGCTGGAAATAATATAATATACAGTTTGTTTTACACAAAATGTATTTAAAAAGTGCATTGGGATCCATCCAGCCAAGACAACTGTACTTTATGTTCCTCTGGAATATGGATAGCATAATGTTACAATGAATCATGACAGAAGAGAACAAAGTATGACTGGGGGAGCTCATCCAACAAGTATGGATTAATATGCCAGAAGCAGCAGAGTACAAAACTCCAGAGCACTCACAAGGAGAAAAATGGTACCCTCAGTTTTGTGCAGAGCTCCTTCCATCCGTGTCATTACATTGTGTGTTTATAGTTCCTGTGTATTTCTACTGTGGAAAAACAATAAAATATTTCCTGGACACTAATCACAGTCTTGTGTTGCTCAGGTCTCAATACCTAACCTGCCCACATTAGTTAAGTCTCAGTGGGGGTTTCATACCTTTTTCCTTCTTCCCTAACTCCATTTTAATTTACACAGTACTATGTTTGTCAATATTTCCCCCTTTTGGGTATCTTATTTTGGTCCTTTACACCTAACTGGGTTTCATTTCAGCAATGTTTCTATTAAAAAAATTCCAAAAAACAACAAAACCCAACCAACCAAAGAGATATCTGCAGGCATAGAAGAATTGTATCTGCATGGAAGACAGAATTCTAACTAGGTGACAAAACTGGTGTTGTATATAAATAAATCTTCTAAGAGTTAGCACAGCTGGCAGAGAAGCAAGAGACTATTTACTCTCAGCCAGTAGTCTGCAAATACCTAGAATTGAAATTCCACAGATGCCATCTGAAAACATACAGGATTCCATTCTCTCTATAAAAGTTTGCATTTCCACCAGACACACAGAAGTAATAACGTAAGATCCATGCACTGGAAAATCTACACCTCTGTCTCACGAGGCCAACCTGCAAGGTTTGGGGGCAGTCATGTTTTTGATCCTAGTGAGGATGATGCCTGCCCCCAGCTCTGCAGCTGTGAGGGAGCTGTGGAACACAGAGTGACGCTACAAGAACATCACAAATTTGCTGGCTGCTGCCATGCTTGCTTTACAGACCCATACAGACCATAGCCCATCCCTGCAGCTAAGTCTGGAAACGTTCAGGGGTTTGACTCCATAAAGATTTCTTTAGCCTTGTAACTTGGGTTCCAGTGCTAGCTTATGTAGTAATTCCTGACAAGTACTGATACCACTTTGATGTAGCTATTGTCCAAAAATATCTAGCTCTCCATTTGCTTTGTGCTCTTTTTGGATAGCTAAGCTGTCTATCCCATTGTATTCATTAACTTGTAAGCAAAACTTCTATTCAGATTGGAGAAAACATAAAAAAATAACACTAAAAATTACTTTGACATTTTTGTATTCAAGGATTAGAAGATCAAAGAATCACAGAATGGGTAAGGTTGGAAGGGACCACAGTGGGTCATCTGGTCCTACCTCCCTCAAGCAGGGTCATCTTAGAGCAAATGGCACAGGACTGTATCCAGATGGTTATTAAATATCTTCAGTGAAGGAGATTCAACAGCCCCTCTGGACAATCTGTTCAAGCAAGGTCACGCATACAGTAAAGAAGTTCTTCCTCACGTTCAGGTGGAACTTCCTGTGCATCAGGTTCTGCTCACTGCCTCTTGTCCTATTTCTTGGCACCACTGAGCAGAGCCTGGATCCATCCTTTTGGCACCCTCCCTTCAGATACTGACAGACATTGATGATCACCTCTCAGTCGTGACTTCTCAAGCCTGAACAGGCCCAGCTCCCTCAGCCTTTCCTTGTAAGAGAGATGCTCCAGTTCCTTAATCATCTTTGTTGCCCTCTCAACAGGAGCTCCAGGTCTCTCTTGTACTGAGGAGCTCAGAATGGGACACAGCACTCCACATCTGCCTCACCAGGGCTGAGTAGAGGGGCAGGATCACCTCTCTCAACCTGCTGGAATGCTCTTCCTAATGCACCCCAGGTCACCACTGGCTTCTTGGCCACAAGGTCACACTGCTGGCTCATAGACAGCTTGGTGTCCAACAGGACCCCCAGGTTCTTCTCCACAGAGTTGCTTCCCAGCAGGTTGGCCCCAGCCTGTGCTGGTGCCTGGGGTTATTCCCTCCCCAGGTGCAGCACCCTGCATTTGCCTTTGCTGAACTTCAGGTGGTTCCTCTCAGCCCATCTCCCCACCCTGTCGAGGTCCCTCTGAAGGGCTGCACAGCACTCTGGGCTGTCGGCCACTCCTTCCAGCTTTGTGTTGTCAGTGAAATTGCTGAGGAGCTATCTGCCCCTTCATTCAAGTAACTTTGAATGAATGAATAAGTTAAACAATTCTGGGTCCAGTGACAGGCCTCCAACTAGACCCTGTGCCACTGATTACAACCTTCTAGGATCTGCCATTCCTCCTCATGGAGCCAGCCCTCTATCCACCTCACTGTCCACTCATCTAACCAACAATCTTTGAGTTTGCCTATGAGGATACTGTGAAAGACAGTGTGAAAGACAATGTCAAAAGCCTTGCCAAAGTCAAGGATAATAATTTAAATATTTTCTTTGATAAGTGCTCTGTTTGAGACCTTGGTTTAATTAATGATGAATTTATAAATCTCTTACTGAAAAATGTTACAATGGAGACGTAACAGCTATATTGTGTTATAATCCTAGTTATCATACATTATAGCTGTACTGTTCCAAGAAGGTGATTCTTCCTTGATTCCTAAATAATTTGCCCATTCTAAGCTGATGCTGCAGCTGCCTGCTGTGATTGCTGGATCATAACTGACTTTTTGCTCCAGCCTTTTGTGCTACAGAGATGATTGCAAAAGTGCCAGCACTGTTCCCTGAACAGCATGCCACATCTATCCATTCACACTCTGGTCACGAGAAAATGTAGCCATTACCTAACTGATTCTCCTGGTTTTTTAATCTGCCTGGAAACGGAATAGAAAATGTTCACGGATTGCTTTAAGAAACTCCCATATATCATTTGCAGATGGAAAAAAATAGACCAAAACAGTCATTAAAGAAAGCTCTGACAAAAATCCAAATGTGGTCAGAGCACCAGATGGTATAGTTACAACAATTTTCTTTGAAGAACCCTTTTGAAGCCACACAAAAAGGCTGAGCCAAAGGTTCAGGTGGGAATCTGAGCCCACCTTTACCAGTTGAATTCCTGAACACAAGCCTGTGCAAGTTCCAATTCAGTGACACCAAATAATGAGAGAAATGTCATTGTGCTTGTTCCTGATGGGTCAGAGGATCACCATGCTCTAGAATCCCATGTCCTGGCAGGCAGGGAGGAATTCAGCTTTAGGTTAGGATTCACCACACTGCGTTAGCATCCAATTTGAGCTTCAGTGGGATTGCCCTTCCCTTCAAAAAGGCCTAATGCACTAATGTTCAGTAGTTAGTGTCAAAAGGCTGTGTAAAATACCTGCAAGAAAAAGAAATTCTGTAGATATATTTTGAAACTGTGTTCATCTCCACATATCCTATGGAATGTGATATTTTATTGATATATTTCTTATAGCTTTTAAAGAACCACAAATAGAAAAAAAACATGCAAAAAGCAAACAGGAAACCAAAGAAAATAAATAATAAATTGAGATACACCTAGAAGAAAATGCTAAGAATATTCACAAGTCTAATTTCATAGGTAACTGGCTAAAAGTAAATGGCTTAGCTAGAATTGTTGAAAAGGAAAAAACAGTCAGAAATACAAAAAGGAACTAAATTAATCCAGTAAAACAATTCAGAAGTTTTTAGGACCTGGGGATTTGCTTTCTAAACATGCCTTACCTAAAATGAACAGGCAAAATTAGTTACTAGTCACTGCAGTTTTGTGCAGAGATTGACAGGTTTGGAAGGACTGAATAATTATGTGGTGCTTCCAGGTTATAAAGTGGAATCAGTGCTAAAATCTGCATGCCTATTAATAATTCTTTATGTGCAATTGCCTGTAAGTTGAACACTGTCTGCTTTCGGCAAGCAGCAACATCTTAAGACACATTCAGACAAAGATATTCAGCTTTTTAAACTATATTTGATTGTCAGAATCTGTTTATAAATCTACTATGCAAGTTTACAGTTTGCTTTAATTTTGCTCTGCACCACCAAACAATTTTACTAACAGTGTTTCCTATGTGTACGCTTTTAAATTTATGTTGGATGTGGCAGTAACAAATATGCAGTTTTCCAGATCCTCAGTGACAGATAAGAAGGACGTAGAAAGTTGATGTCGTGATCCATACTGTCCTATGTGATACACTATGGTTATTTAGTGATGGGGAGGTGGAACAAAGTTTTGACAGGTCTCTGATTTCATAAAGCAGCCGTGATCCTCACACTGGGCCAGAGCTCTCTCAACAGATATGGAGATTGGTCAAGCGTTACATAGCTGTCTGAAACTGAGTGTGGAAATTCACTGCTAAAAGATAACGAGAGGTGAAATCCTAAGGGAAGGTAAAATGCTCACTCTAGGCATTACTTGTTAAGGGCAAACATAAGCTGAAACAGCTTGAAAGGAAACCCATGGCATGATTTGGGCTATGCCTAAATTTGTCTGGAAGCTCTGTGCTCTTCCTAATTCCAGTACTCATATCCCTTGTGCTGGTGCTGTGGAATAGGATGGGAAAATTCATCAATCTTTTGTGCAGTATCTGTACAAGGGGAAATTCCCCCTTGATTAATGAAGGGGTCTTACATTCATTTACACAATCACAGCTGGGCTTTCTAGGGCTCATTCCTTTGTGAACTGCATCTCTGGCATGCTCCTTTAAACAGCAGAAGGTGGAAAGGGATTTAATAAAAACCTGTGTGGAAGCTACTTAGTAGTGAAAAGTGCTGTTACTGGCAGTGGGGATAGTATTTCCAGATATTCTTGAGTGTGTTATTCATTATATAAGTATGATAATATTCATTATATAAGTTTTAGGTAAAAAAACTCATAAGGCATAGACTATAATCTTTGGATTATATAACATTTGGAGGATAATGCAAAGACAGTTGAAATATCTAGGACACTCCAGTGCATACTTGCCTAATATTATTTTGTCTAAAAGTTCCATTTGGGGCATTTTATTTGGAATACAAGAGGTCTTTATCAAAGGGATTGACACATTGAAGATTAATCTGTCCTTGATCTTCTTTTTCTGGCTAGGATGAGAGAAAGAGAATATTTTTAGGCTTAAAATTACACACGATATGATGGGTGTCAAGGACAAAACTCTCTTCCTTGGCTGATCATTGAAATAGCCCCAAACACTAAAACACACAGATGCTCTTGTGCTCTTGGTGGCCTTGATGCAATGTAAAGAATATTGTATAGAAAAAAAGCTGTGAATCTGAGAATTCAAGGTTTCTTTTAGTCATAGCTATATGTCACAAATTTACCTAAGCATCAGGTTTTGGACTGCCACAACACAGAAAAAGCTATCCATTATTTGAGTGGAAGGATAAGACCCACCAGATCTTTTCCCACAAGTTTTAGGGTGATTGATCTGTGCATGGGCAGATATAACTGGAAATGTTTTACAGTAATATTTCATGAGTGATTTATTGAAATCAAGTTAAAAAAAATAGTATTGGGAGGTTGCAGGCTGTGGCTGCCTGATGGATCTGAGCACTCACAGTGCCACCATGAAAGCCAGTTAAGTGTTGAACCATGCAAGATGCCAGTAGTGCAAATAGAAATTATTGTATTTTGCTCCTGCAGTAGTGCATGAGACAGCATATTCTCTAATGAGATATTATATGCTGTAACTGAAGAAAACAGAGACGGAGGCTTGAATTTCTTATTTCATGTTGTGTGATTTTTGTAGGGAATATCATAAACAAAGCATTTTAATTTAGGCAGTCCAAAAATCTGGATAAGGCAACTCTGACAGGACACAGAGCTATACTGGGGGAAGATATTAATCTCACAATTTAGTCAATAGAGTTTTTGTCCTCACCACTAATCCCATTACTGAATTGTGTGTCACAGCGCCTGCACTGATGCTCTGTTAAGGCAAATCCTTCTTTCTGTCTAGCCAGCTGTCAGGCAGGCAGCACAGGCAGCCTGTTTTTTCTGCTGCAGTTAGTACAGCAAGTCTTGTCCTGTGGTGCTGAAACCAAGGATATCTCCCCCTTAAAGCAAGAAATTCATTCTTTTATTCATACCACATTTTCATTATTAAGAAAAAACTGTGATTCATAAAAAATTACCCTATGGCAATATGCCGACTTTAATATTAATGCCACTTTATTAAAAAAAAAAATCCTCTAAACCAGAAAAGATTAAACTGATGCATGAATAAATACTAGTATCTTCCTGGAAGCTACATCTGTGCCCTTCATCTCCCATCTTTTCACATCCTGTGAACATCTTCACAAAGTTACAGAACATTTTCTCTTGAGCAAAAAGCCCCTCATGGATATGGATGTGTTCAGTAGTCTTTGAGAAATGTCTAGAGGTCTTGTAATTTCTCACTCTCACAGCTCCAAGCTGGCTGTATTCCACAACCAGATTTTACACAACAATCAGACAGTCGCTCAAATAATTGTTACTCAGTTCTTTTGCCTCAGAAAACATCCCTTCCATGAGATTCTGCCTCTTCTGCTGACTGATAAGAAAATGTGCATTCAAATTGGTCCTGCTTATAAAAACTATGACTGACAACACAGTGCAATTTGAGAACCACAAGCCTTAGGTTATTCCTAGGTTCTTTTGAATCAGCATGAAACGTCCTTCTGTGCTGAGACATCCAACCCTGTAATTTTAAGCTTCCATTTTATTCTTGGCAATCTTATCTCTGAAAGGCACAATAACTGCAGTAATTGCACATCTCATTTCAGAAAAATAAAGAAACATTCATTTTCCATTTTAATAGTTTACTGGAAACTGGTTCACAAGGAATGAAGAGACTGATAATGAATGAAAATGAAAACCAGCAAGACCCAATTACTCACCCGTGCTAGGCTGGTTCCAGAAGGGACTTTATATGGGACATACTTCCTGTAGATATGTCCAACTCGGGAGCATGGAACATCATACATGCCACCTCCACACATCCACACCTGGAAAGCAGACAGAGAGCAGGTGAAACAATGATTCCTGGAAACAAATGAGGCCAAAAAAAGCATCTTAACTAATGTGTATGTGAAATAACACATCATTCTGTGCTGACCCTTCCAACAGTCATGGTGGCCTTCTTGGCATGCTGGTGACTGGGATGTGGTAACATGGCACACTCTCCCACCCACAATCTCACTGTGCAAAAGCAGGATATGTTCAAAATAAAATTATAAAATATATAGACTAAACTAGAATAGAATAGAATGGTTTGAGTTGGAAGGGACTTTAAGTTTGGCCACTTTCATTGTGCTTGCCTGTTTGTGTTATAGTGGGGATATCTGCCTGGTCCTGGAATTCAGCCCCTGATGGACTGTGCTATTCATACTGTGAATGGAGAAAATAGGAGTTAGAGTAAAGGCTTGAATTACTAAGTGATTTAGGCAGCTGCTTCTTATGGCTCATTTGTGTATCAGCCCATACAGTCCCTTAGCAGTTAGCTGGGGCATCCAGCTGAGACCTGATAATGAAATATGTGAGGATCTAACCTCATTACAGGACAAACCTAAATACTCTAATGTAAATGTCTAAGGAAGGCCTGAAACCAGTGAATGTAGGGCTTTGTCCTTAAATTCCATGGACACCCATGTGCAGTCAGGTAGAGTTGAGAGCTACTCCGGAAGCTGCTCCCATTACAGGATGGATTAAGGCACAGGAGCTCTGCCCAGGTGCTTCTGGACATGTCATTTACTCTCCTAGTGAGTACAGTTCCGCTCAGGGAGGAAATTTACTGGTGGATGGGGAATGGAGACCCAAACAAATGCTCTGCCTCCATGCCAAAACAGCTCCTTACTGCCCAGAGCAATCTTGCATGTAGTCCTGCCATGTGGACATGAGGATCATTTTCCTTTCAAAATACCATTTTGTAAAATTTGCCTCTTAAAAAAACATTGAAATCCTCACCTGTTTCATCTCATGTCTGCTAATTCACTGGCAAACATATCCATAAACATAATAAAATACCATAAAACCACAAGTGTTAAAGTTATTCGCTTTTTTAACAATATTTCTTTTGTATGTGACATCACTTGTACTTTTTTTTGAGAGAATTTCCTCTCTGTGGCTGTCTTCAAACAACCCAGTGAACCAATGAAAGTGCAGACCTATGTTTACTATTTGTTCTTGTTTTTTTAAATGAAGGTGTCATTTCAAAGGCTACACAAGTTATTACAGGGATTAATCAAGGCTTCTTAGCCTTTGAAGAATGGATAGCATAGCAGTTTGACTCAAAGGTGGGCCCCAGAACAAATTTAAAAGACAAAAAAGCAGAAATTATATACATACATATATATGCTAGTATTACTTTAACTGAGGCAATGAGAGCTGCAGTAGACATATATTGCATTTCCTCTAAAGCAGTAGGATATCAGTTTAAAAAAAAAGAAGAAGAAAAAGAATTAGAAACAAACCGCAGTCAGATATGCTGAGACAATAACAAGTGGGAGGAAATAACACTGTGTTAGGCATATATTTGATAGATATAAAACCTGAAAATGCTGTGCTGCACCTGGGGTATGCTGTGCAGGGTAATTGAAATGAATCTTGGGCTGCCTTGAAGGACATTTAGCAGCTGTTCCTGTTTATCTTTCAGCTTTAGAGTGGTATTAAAAGCATTTTTTATATTTTCCTGAGAAGATCAATTTTGGCAACTTTGTCTTTAAAATGTGCATTTTTATGTCACATGCACTAAATGCAAGAAATTGGAGAATGACTTCTGTGTTAAGTATTACAGACCTCTAGTGTACCATGAAAGGAATTCAGGTGGCGTGGGACATTTGGCAAAATTGTATCAGAAGCAATGAAACTCTCAGGATCGTTAATGTCTCCTCCTTACAAAAGCAATGAATCTGGTCTGCAGCTGAGGTATAAAAAACAAAGATGAAACCAAAATAATGCAATTCCAGCTTGGAAAGATCAAAAGAGTAGTTTATGTGTCAACTAGAGACAATCTCACAATTTATATGGCTCCTTCCAACAGAATGTTGCAAAACACTTTATAGGGATGGCTGAAAGCAAAAGACAGGCATTAACACAAGCTTCAAAAGAAATTAAGCTGTGGTTGGTTATGTGGCTTTGTTTCTGACTGGAGTTTAGATGTCACAGATGCATTTTTTGGCTCTGTTCTACAGCTCCTGTGATATTTTTGGTGAATCACTCTCTTTTCACAACACTTCTTTGTCTTTTAAATTGAATTCTGCCTTCTCTTGCAGTTCTCCCACCTTATTGCTCTGGTTTATGAGTGATCCAGCCAGGAGACTATCTGGAAAATGTAAATACTGTGCATGCAAGACTGAGATTCCAATCCATATGCTGCACTGTAATCATAATTACTGTAGTAAGAGACTCATGACTTTTGAGCAGTGGAGGATGTGTCACTGGGGAAAAGGAACATAAACATACAGCAAATTATGCAAAGGATTTAGAGAGTACTGAATGGACTTTGGATCAGGCTTCAAGACTAATTAAGAAATACACTGCTGCTGAGAGTAACAAGACAGACAATAGTGGGAGACACTGAAATGAATGGAAAATACAAACAGTAAACTGATGGAAGACGAATATAAAGTATTTCATGCAAAGGTGATAACTTGGCACTCTTCATGTGGTGCAAGAGGGATAGACTACAAACAGGAGAAATGTATTACAACAGTGGGGTTGAAAAAGTTGTAGAAAATAAGAATATAAAAATTTTATGGGATTTTTCAGTCACTCTTGAAATATAAGCCAAAAGAACAGATTTGGCAGTTGTAGAAAAGAACAATATTTTCCTGTGAACTTTTACATGCAGTGAGAATGTTCAGCTAAACGAGAAAAAAATTGAAAAATAGGATCACTGACTGCAAATCTACAGTCAATGGGTTCACAAATTGCAAAACCGTTTACTGGAGGTGCAGTGGGATTTCCTGTCAGGAAATATTAAAACCATACCGTGTGAACTGGGAACTGATGACTGTAGGTATTTCAACAATACTCACGAGCACCTCTAAAATTCTGAGAGAAATGGCAATATTCCACATTTGTCAGTCCTTCGTATAGATTACAACTGCACTGACAAATGGTAATGCTCCTCCACTCCCTATCTCCTGCCAAGATTGACAGCTGTGGAGGGAATTAATAATGATTATGATGATAATGATAAAGAAAGGGATTAATGAATTTGCAGGTGTATTTTGGAAAACAGGGATGAAGAGAATTTGGAAGAAGTATTGGCATGGATTAGGATTAAACAACTGTAGACACATGTGACTACCTTCAAGAGGCTAGGGGATCACGACCAGCATTTTTGCTAAAGTATGATTTACAAGGGCTAAGGAATGTCCAGTGCAAAGGATTGTATTGGGTGCACTTGGCCAGGTTTTGGTAGCAGAGGCTGCAGGGGTGGCCTCTGTGAGAAGCTGCCAGAAGCTTCCCTCAGGTTCAACACGGGCACTGGCAGCTGGCTCCAGGATGGAAATGCCATGGTCCAAGGCCATCAGTGGTGGTGACAGCACCTCTGAAATAACAGATTTCAAAGAGGGAAAAGTTACTGTGCACTTTTAGCCAGAGAGAGGAGTGAGAATATGTGAGACCACCAGCTCTGCAGACATCAAGGTCAGGGAAGAAGGAGGGGGAGGAGATGCTCCAGGTGCTGGAGCAGAGGCTCCCTTGCAGCCCACGGTGAAATCTAAGACTTGGGTTTATTTGTCATTGGCCTACACTGATTGAATTGGTAATAAAATATTTTTTCCCTAGGTAAGGTCAGCTTTGCCCATGATGGCAACTGGTGAGGGATCTTTCCCTTTCCTCATCTTGATCCATGAGCCCTTTGCTCTATTTTCTTTCCCTTATTCAAGTGAGGAGGGGGTGATAGAGCAGCTTTGCTGGGCACCTGGCATACAGCCAAGGTCAGCCACAAGGATCTTCAGGAAACACAGGAAATTAGGATCTTTTGCTATTCTATGTTGTAGTGATTACTACATAAATTGTGCCTAGCAAATTTAAATTTAGAATTTCCCAAATAGTAGCTTTTCTTGTTATTGTGAAGAGATGCTATTAATCAGGTGAGTTCTAGTGCTTTGCCAGCTTTCACAAATCTAGCACACACCAAAGAGTATCGTCAGCAAGATGTTATACATCGCTTTAATTAAAAAAAATTGATCCTGCTGCTGCCAAAAAAAAAAAAAATCCTGAACGCTTTCTTACATAAAACTAATCTAAGAAACTATGTAATGAAGTAGTTGCATTTTGAGACACAGTTTGTGGCTGTGTCACCACGCAGAATACTCCAAATAAATATTTGCCTAGCAAATTAATATAAGACATGGCAGAAACACAGGGCAACCATCTGACAACACTTCCACAGGCCATAGATGGGGACACTCAAAGAAAGAATAAATTGTCAGATTCAGTCAAGTGAAGCCAAGGAGACTGAACCAGTCTGGTTGTCTGGGTTTTTCACTGACTTTCACTGACTTTGTAACAGTTTACAAGTCCACCATCTTACCAAGTTTTGTGAACAAATCTGGTGAATTGAACTGTCTGGTTAACTTGTCCTCATTTAAATAAGTTTTAAGACGACTGAATCTATAGCTACAGTAGAAAGTGCTGAAGCAGAAATCTTTCCCAAACTGATAGTGGTGATTCTGACACGAAAAACCCCTGTTTTTTCTGCTTCTCTCTTCCACCTCTGCGATTTTTCTCCAATTTTTTGTTATTCCAAACCAAACAGCAATCTTCTTTAAAAAAATTGTATCTTTTAAATTCTTCCAATAGGAATTTACTCCTATTTGTCAGTCATTTCTAAAGACTATTTTTTTTCTTCTTTTAACATTAGTAAAAAAGGACAGGGACCCTAAGGTCATTATATCCTAATGAGATAGATCAGAGATAGGACTAAACTGAGACCCAGTGTGACACAGCTGCCTTAAAAAATAAATCTCTCACTTGAACAAAACACACTGGGACAATCTGGTATCTCAGTTTCCAGTTGTGTTACCATGATTTCTATACACAGTCTGGAGAACACAAGAAGTATATTCTTTGTGATGATGAATAGAATAAAATAAATATTTGGAATAGGATAATAAAATCATGGGTGACCTGTTAGAGACCATTGTGACAGCGACAAAAAATTACTTATATTTGCCTCTGAAACAATCTAAATGGACAGAAGGTAAATCAATATATTCTAAACATATGGTCTAGCTATTGGGTTTCCCCTGCCTTCCTGTTTTATTTTGCTGAGGTATAAAAATGATTTGAAGAAACATGAGAGTAAGCCAGTTAATGCAAAACATTTTGCTGTTCTTGGTAACTCCTGTGAAGACAGCTTGAAAACCCAGTGTTGGGTCACACTGTACATTTTATTCAACAGAATGGCCTCAGCACTGTTTTAATTGCAGCTGAAACTCAGATTCAGCAAGATATCTGATACTGGTCATGGCTGACATGCTAAATTTATTTAAAGAACTTTAAACTGACAGAGTTTGGAAGTAGGTTGGAAAGATCCTGGAGCTAAATTTGAATTGTAGTTTCAGTTCCAAGCTTTATCCAAACAAATACTTTTGACTCAAATCATCTATGTCATGAAATTCTATCAAGTCCTTGAAAAACTTTGCATGCAGAGACTATGAGGTAAAATTCTTATGTCCTTGGGTATACTGGAAAATAAACTCAGTTTTCAAAACTAGACATGTTAGTCCTCAGCAAACTAATACAAATTCTTGTTTTACATGTGGAAAGTAACAAGACTTTCAGCTTGAAGTGTAAGTGCCAAGTAACTGATTTCAATGCACGTCCACATACAGGATATGAGGGTGTACAGACAGCATGGCTGTCTGTAAATAACATGAGCACTTGAAAACTCCACATATGTCATTACAATAATTTAAATGCAATAAAAAAACATCTGCTTTTGAACAGCTGGCCTGCAGACAACAGCTCATGACAGCTGAGCTGCTCTAATGATCCACTGCTACTGAAAGGCATCTTTCTTCCTATGACTGTCTATTTCCACTTGGCTGAGCTGACTACAGGGGGCTCTATTCCCAGAGATAATTAAACTTGCTGATCTGGGCAGAAAATGATGCCATTTTGTTTTTTGCTGGACTAGTTCTCTGTTGGCTCATTGAACTGAGCTCAACACTTGAGCACAAACACAGTGTCTGTGCAAAGGTAAGCGGAGAAGACTTGATAAAAGGGTGGAACTTCATTCTTTGACAGTGGTAAGCAAACCATATTTTCAGAGGAAACTGCACTCAGTGTGATTTTTGTATGGCTTCTGGAGCATATATTTATGGCAGAGTGGAAATTCCTAAGGAAAAAAGTATTGTATTAAATTAATTTTAGTTAAAAGATAGAAGCTCATAGGAAAGAAAGCATCATGGTAACAGCAGCAAGGAAGTATTTGATAAGGTGACTTGATGACTTACCTTAAAGGAGATTTCATACTGCTCTCCTCCCCATATTTCTAATCCTGGATCATAGCCTCCCAGCTCCCAAAACCATTTCCGGTTGACGGCAAAAAGACCTCCAGCCATTACAGGAGACCTGAAGGATGAGTAAAGCAAAACACAATAATGAAGATGTTTGGACCACCTATTTGCGTGCCTCTGGGTTTGTTTGTGTGAATGTTGCTTGAATTGTAAAGCTATGGAAGGCATAAACAAACAGTAGTGTAACCAAACAATATTAACCTTTATTCACCCAAAAAGGGACTCCAGATGAGAAATAGGCAATGTGGTAGATCTGGAGAATGGTAGACAATCATGCACAAACTCCTTTTAAAAAAAAATCCCAACAAAACCAAACTCAAAACAACAACAACACCCCCCAAAGTTCTGTTTGTTGCCAAGTAAAAGAGAAAGAAAGGGACTCTGGAAACCTGCCAAAGTACTTAATGAGTCTCAGTACTTCATGTGAAGTAACTTGCATTTGAAAGTTAGCAAAAGTTTCAATTCATTTCAGTCTCATAGGGACTGGCTAGAGAAAGGCAGAAAGGTGACAGAGGATGGCTGAAGAGAAGCTGCTGGGAGTCAAACATCTGCTTTTCTAAGCATTTAAAACTTCTCATATGTGTCTCACAGTGGTGATTTGACTTTTGGGCAAATAATTTGCTACGCATCCCATGTTTCCATTTATTCCACAGATAAATATGTAGAATTTACTTCAATTAACTCAGTCTTTTTCACAGATAATATAGAAAACAAATGAGATATTTAAAGTTAGTGTTAGAGAATATTGACAAAATTCACTGTAAATTTATAAGCAGGAATTTTGTACTGGAAAATAAGCATTTTCTCTTTTTTTTTTTTTTTTTCCAGTACCAAGAAGACCACATTTCTAATGCAGTAAATTCATTGATGGCTCTCAGGATTCAAATGTTGCTCACTGATTCCTTGAAATTGTGGTGGAAGTGGAATACAAAGGCATCTCTGCTGAACTGGAGGGAAATAACAGGCTTAGGAAAGTACAACCCAGCTATGCACTTCCATCAGCGCAGATCAACATTGCCTTGTAAGTTACAGAGCCAGAGGCCAGAAGGAACACATTCATGCTGATGGCTGGTCAGAGAGAGAAAAGACAAAGTGCATGGGAGACCTGGATGGCTTCCAGGCAATGCTTCCTTGCCAGAGTGCAGACATGAAACTCGATCCTATGCCCTGTGCCTTGTAACACTGAAGGCCCAAAGGAAAATCATTCCATCCTGGGGCACTTTTGTTTTGAATTATTACTGGTGCTTTGTTTGGGGCCATGGAAGCAGATGGTATCATCCCTGAAGTCCTGACTGGAAAATAAAAACTTCCCCCTTTGCCACTGATTTAGGATTTGGCACTGAATCGGGACTGGTAAATATTTCAGGAATCCATGTATAAGTTAGAAGTTTATTGAAGAGGACATCGTGTTAATGGAACATTCAGCCATATTTTCTCTGCCGTGACAATTTTTAAACTGCTGTCTTTTATCCAAGGCAGCAGAGATGGTAAAATAGGAAGCAAACAGCTGAGTGGTCTCTGCCACCATCAGGAAGCCAATGAATCCCCACACATGAATGTTAGAAAATGTTCCCCTTATTTGCATTCATGGTAATGAGAAACATTGTGGATAATTTTCCTTTCACTTCTATAAGGTAGTTGTAAAAAAAATTAAACTACCAATTTTCATGACTCTTACAGACTAATTTCATTTTCCTTCAGAGATTATAATTTTAAACCTCATAGAAGCTTTGAGAAAGAAAGCTTAGTGAAAATAATACTCAAACTGGCAAGGCTGTGCACTGTAACATACACTGAATGCTAATACTTTTTACTTTTATTGACATTTCATATCTCAAATATTGACTGCATTTCCACATATGAATAAATTCAATGGAGATTTTATTAGAAACCTTCCCCTGAGGATTCAACTACTGCAATACATTTTCAATTCCTACCAAAGTAAATCTAATTACAACATGTCCTTTGTGACTTCAGGTTCTAAATAATCAAAACACAATGTCCCTTTTATAAAGATGGACTTACTTGGAGAATGCTAATAATTAAATTACTACTGGCAGAAGAAATGTAGTGCCAGAAATGACTGGGAAAATTCAGGATTTCTCTAATTCTCATAGATACAATATCTTCCCTGAGCATTTCCCTCTGCACAGTGAATGGCCTATAAAAAAGGCAATGGCCGCAGGTAAATCAGATGGAGGTTGAGAAGAATCAGAGACTTAAAATTGCAAAATAACTGGCAAATATTTACAAACTATATCTGAATCTACAGATTTTTCCAGTGACAAATACTGAATGAAGATACCCCTTGTTATTTAGATGTGAAAGTTCAGAACAATCACTGCAATTAACAAAACTACCCAATGACTGTAACAGTAGCAAACTCATAGTTTTTGCATTTCCTTAAAGAAAAGAGAAGAAATTGAATGCAACGATGCCCTATTAATTCCTACTCCACAAGATATTCTGACAATTGTTGTTTTGTTGGATGAGCAATGAAGAGGAAAACCAGGATGGCCTTTTGGTTTTCATTAGAGTGGAATTAGTAATAAGCTGTGGGAAACCAAGAGCTTGGCACAGCATGAATTCCACTCCACACCACAAGAAGCTACTCCTGAACAGGCCTTAAATTGCCCCCAAAATATGGAAGACAAGAGTCCAGTCTTGCAATCATGGCTGATATTAAAAGCCCTTATGTATCAATAGGATCACTCACACAGATAAAAGAACTGAGCCCAAAGGAGAAGAATTAATCTCTTGTTCAATGACTTCTGTATAGAAATGTCAAGTACAAAGACATGTTTGTAGAAGTAATTTTTTTCATTAAATGCCCTACTCAGATGCTTAAACAATTAGACTTGAGCTATTATAGCACAATATTATGTGAGTAATTACAGTGGAAAGCTGTAAAGTGCTTGTGGTCAAAATATTAAAAGACAGAACAAAACGTCAGAAAAGCTCCAAGGGTAAGGTTGCTAAACTTAAAATAAGTTGTAAAAACCTTCCGCATGAGAATTACTGCACAGACTCATTGACTATACCTAAAAGAACCATATTGGAAGTAAAAGCTAGCTGATTGAAAAATGGCCCAAGAGGTCAAATATTGCTGTGCTGAGACAGAAAAAAAATTTGATTTAGTTACAGTGTAAAATGTGTCCCCAAAACCCCACAAATATTGTTTTCCAAAAAAGATAGACTGAGAAAAAGGCAGGCAAATGCTTAATGTGAAAAGTCAGCTCACAAACTTTAGTTGAGAGTACTAAATGTACACTAAAAGAAGCATAGCAGTAGCTCAAACTGTAGCCAGCAAAGATTGTTACAACTGCTTGCAATTAACATGCAGAGGAAGGAAAGAGATAATCTCACCTATGAATTTTAAAGATAACAGAAAAATGATATGAACGTCAAAAGAGTGTGAAGCTACTTGCATTAGAAATAAATGTGGTGTATTGCAAACAAGTGAACTGCATAGCAGGGCTTAGAATCATTGCATTGCCAGAGTGATACATACAGTGGAACTAAAGGATTTGTGAAAAGGGAAGAGAAGCTTTGACAGCCTGTGGAAAGAAAATGAGGGAAATGAAAATGGGAAAGCTAGATGACGTGCACAGTGGGTGCACTGATAGGAACCACCTGCCCGAAACAGCTGTGATTTGGCCATTATAATCGTATCCAGGGAATGGCATCTTGCTCTGTGCACCTCTCTGTATAATCCAGGCTGATTAAAGGCTCTGTGCTGAACTACTGAACAGAGACAGATGAATGCAGGAGAGAGGAGTCCATCTCATGCAGGATCCATCAGACAAACTGACCTGCAGTGCCAAACCCACGGGCATGTTATAAAAACAAGGTAAATGTCATCCTACAACAGGAATCAGGACTAGGTCCTGCTGACCTTGCGGAGTCAGGGATGTTATGGAAAAGGAAGAAAGGGGCCATGTTGCTGCTGTCACAGCGGCAGCCCCAGAAATGACTGGTGACCTACTGAGCACAGCTTTGAGCTAGGCTTCTGCATTTTTTGAAATGAATTGCAACGTCATGTTCAGCAGGAAGTGTCCCTTCACCCTAGTGATATCATATGTAGGCACCTCAGGGCAGGGAATAAATTCAGTTACCTTGTTTCACTGGTGTCTGCTCCAGGTCCTTTCTGCAGTGATTCCTGACACTGGCATCAAAGCGTCTTAAAGCAAATAGCAGAAGCTGACACTAATTCTAGATAAATTTCTAATAAAACTAAAAATTAAAATTTATGTATGAGTAATGTAAGTGACAGACCTGGCCACTCGGAGGAAGTGCACACAGAAGTAAACCAAACTGAAATGAAGATAAATTGAGCAGATGGCAAGAAAGTGATGTAGGTTAAGAAAATAAAACATTATAAACAAAAATAAAAACTTAGAGGTTGCTCCAGCTAAAGAGAGATTCTATACTGTGCACAAAAAAAGATGCTGATGCAGCTGAAATGAATATGGATAAGTCTTCCTGACTTTCTTGAGAAGTTAAAAACCACCCGGAATCCTTTATATACTTAATTCTTGAATCAAATATAATCCAAATTTTTAATTTTGTATTTTTACATGTATAAACTCTAACATTTAATATCTCTCTAAGGCATCATTTTATCTTTTATCCATTCTAACAACATGACTCATCTCAATGTTTATAAATTCATCAACATTTAGAAAGTAAAACCTGTCTCTGTGACGTTAGCCTATGGCAATTACTCTTTTAACTCAAGTGTCCATTTTTCTGAACAACTTTTACCCTAAATGAATGTATAGAAACTACCAGCTCAAATTATCATTGTGCTGAAACATGTAGCAGACACATTGTATTATCTAAAATTAACTCCCAAGTGTCTCTATAATCACATGCAATTTTTAAACAAATAGACTTTTGTTTGGGAAATATTAAGATAAAACCCCATTCTTCAAATGGTGAGCCAGAAAACTGTGGAGAGTCAGCTGCAAAAAAACCTCTAAAAGTGCTTGACTTTCAGTTTATAGAAGTTTCCACTGTAATTTCATTACACATGCTTATTTTTCTTACCACATTGCTAAACTTCTTTTAAAAAATTGTATTGTAAAAGAGCGATGAGCCCTTATGTGGGGGATAAGGTCCTTTTAGCCTTTCTTCTCATATTTAGAAAACAATTAAAGCTGTAAAAGAGGTGAGTTGGGTATAGAGGGAAGACTGAAGAAATTTTCATAATTACCTCCCATAATCCAAGGCAAATCTATCTGAATTATTGTTAGAGGAGATCTACTCAAGCTAAGCAGGTGGGTCAGCAGAAATGAGCATCCTGAAGCAAAAAGGAAATGAAAGCTTCTGGAAATGTCCTGCAGGCAAAGGTGTTCAGAAGGATAAAACAGAGTAGCAAATGAACAGCTGGAAGTCGTACTAAAGAGACAAAGCCAATACATGAGCAGTCTCACAAGACTGAGGCCTGAGTGCTGCCAAAGCAAGAAAGCAGAGCTGAGAGCACCACTTCAGCTGAGCTGCATTCATGTCATGAGGCAGGGTGGATCTTGGACACATGGAGTTCAACAGCAGCAAAAAATCCTTCTATCTGTTAGTAGGAAGTAAGAACTGCTGGAGAAAACAAAAACAACCACTAAACACAAATTGAAGAAACTCCGTCAGTTTAGCACCTTTTCATATTGATGGGTACTATTTGCATTCATAGTTGCCCCCTGAAAATATAATCTTTGAAAATTAAATGTAGAAATGAAGATGTATTGGAGGAAAAATACTATCAACTGTCCCTAAAATAGGAACTTTAGGCTTCCTGGCTTTTGCTGAGCTTCAGTTTGATTCTATGATTCTATGAATAAATACAGTTCATGAAATCCCATCACTATCTTCAAGGAAGTTCTCTCAGAACATATGGGGGCAGTATCTGAACAGAATTACTATCCAATGTTTTCTTCCCTGCTTTAGACAGAGAGATATAAACCAAAGAATTATTTCCAGGGCTTATTTCTGCTTTATTGATTTACTTAAGCTGAGTATAGCATCATAAGCAGAGCTTAAATTCAAGGAGAAATTTTCAATTTCATTAAAGATAATAAATGATTTCTCTTGAAACACAACCACTGGCCTGAACATAGGTTCTTATTTCCAAAATAGTCCTTTAATTCAGACTTTGTCCTCCCAAGGCAGATATCTAGATGAATAATGATTACAAATCCAATCAGTCAGGAGTCTGTTGTCAAAAATTACAAGTGATTCTGACTAAATTACTTGGGTTATTACAGCTCTGTGTTTTCTCGAACTCTAAAACATTATGTACATATTGTAGACTAAAGTAGATTTAAAGACATCACAGCCCACCCAAAATAGTTTTGTTCATAAGGTGTAAAAGTGACGTCACAACGGGGATTACGAACTCTGCCGCAGGACCAGCTTTTGTGCACTGCTCCCACATTGCAGACAGCCTCCCAGGCAGAGCAGGGCAGCAGGAGCTCAGCTTGCTCCAGCAGCTCCCTGCACTGCAGTGTCTGCTCGGTGGGCAGGGCCAGCGAGGCTGCAACCCTCATGCCTGCCTTGTTTCCATATGAACTCCACAAGCAGGAAAAACAGCAGCTTGGGGTCTTTTATGAATGACAGGTGAGGAAAAGAGGCCATTCTGCTAAATATACTACATGCTACTGTGTAGCACCACATGCATATCTGTAGCAGTTGGGAACTTTGAAAAAACACTAAAAAAGTAGCTGAATTGCAATCACCAGCATAGACTCCACACAAAAGAGAAGCCTTTGCTTGCTCTGGATCTCCTGCAGTATTTCAGGTTCAAGCTTTGTTTGTGCAACACTGAACGATTTAGGTGGGCAAATGAGAAGCGTTAGTATTGAAGCACTGCAAGGAAATGGCACCTGGAGTTTCAGTGGATTTTCTTTTTTGTTCATGCCACTGCTCACACACCAGATCAGACTGAATAGTTAGTGAAGGTCATTTCCAGAACATTTCTATATTGCAAAGATTTTAAATAAGTGGAAGTACAGTTACAATAACCTTCTCCTGATTTTTTTAGCAAAATCTCTAAAAATACTGCTGCCTGGCATCCTGATGGAATTGACTTTTCTTCAGGGTCCCACAAACTGCCTCTGGCAACCCTGACTTGAGCAGACAGAGCTCTCACACTTGGCTAAGTAGATGAGACACACAGTTAATGATATGGCTGTGATCTGCCATGGAGCTGAGGATGTGGATGAATGTTATTCCTTTGATCAGTTCTCCTGTAGTACTGTCAACAACTGCACCCATTCTACTCTTACACATACACACTGCTTCAAAGGCGAGCAGGAAGTGGGGACAAAAGGTAATTTTAATATTTCATTTGTGTCTGTCCTTGGGGATTAATGCAGAAGCCTGAGAAGATTCCATGCTGACAGGGAGGGAGACTGGAGCTTGTATAGCTGTGCTATGGCTACAAAAAGCAGGTTATCCATTTGCCAGTGGTCAAAGATTTCATGAACATTGTCATTAAGTTTTAAGAAGGCAAAAAAAACTATGCTTGAAAAGGCTAATATGCAGCCAAAGGTATTCTGGGATCCTGGAAATGTTCTCTTTGATGCATCATTGCCATTTATTAAAGCTCTATAATTTACTGTGTTACCCTATTATGGAGGGAAATGGGGAGGCAGGGATTAGATTTCTCCCAGTCTGCACCAGAGGCACAAGAATATTTTCTTGTAAAAACTGTGAAGCAGTGAAAGCAGTTTTTCAAATATAGAACTGACAGAAAAAAACACTGGAAAGTACTTCTCAATGGAGGCTGAAGGAGCTGAAAACTGATGAGGTCAGGCACTTGATTGTCCCATGATAGCATCTGCTTTTAATTTGATGTTGTAAAGATGGACAGGCTGGAAAACCAGAGTAATGAACCTTCCTGGTTTGTTATCAGTTGCAGTGAAATGAAGCCATGTATGTGAACTCTGCACCTGACTTTAAAGGCAAATACGGATAATCAATTTGTCATGGAGTTCTGCTAGTTTACACAGGCCATAGTGGAAACTGCTGAGCAAATCATACTGATCTCAGAGCTGGAAATAAGAATCCCTATGTAGTATAAATGCTCACACACAGAAAAGTACCTCCACCAGTGAGACAGGCAACGTCCTTCACCCTAGGAGTCGAACACTACAATTGTCTTCTAGCTGGAAGGTACAGGATACATTTCTGAGAACAAGCAAGCAGAAGGGGACCTTTGGGAATAATTCAAAAGCAGGATAATGGGAGATGGTATGGGATCAGGCTGGACTGGGTATATAGCTGGCTTTTAGGTGACTCACCAACAGAGACTGCAGCTGCCTTGCAAGCTTTTTCCCTCCTGGATCCGGAAGCTCACACAGCTCAGATACTCTTGTGCCAGCACTGCCTGCCATGTAACAGCACATGGATCAAGAGGGGTCACACTAACCTATGCATATCTATAAGGAATATACTGCAAGAAAAAATTGAGAACTGAAAAGAACAACATATAAGCAATGCAACTGCATTAACTCAACCCCCAAGACTCCTGTCCTGACTTGCTTCCAGGAAAAAATATTCTTTTGCATTTATCTAGATTAATAGTGTATGGATAAAATAAGTGCTATGGTTATTTTAAGAAACATCTCAAGATTTGGAGAAATTGATTCGGACAGTCAATAATACTGAAATCATTTACAAAAATGTGCTAGAAGTAGTCCTTTCACTTCAGAATTAAATTAGAAAGCACAATAAAAGGTGCATCAAATCCTGAACTGGCAGGAAGGTAAGATAAAGAGCAATAAGAACTCTTGTAAGTAGTGAGAAGATCACATAATCTTCTGGGTTGGAAGGCAGCCACAAGTAAATGGCCTGTAGGGGATCAAACCCACAACCTTGGTATTATTAGTAACGTGTTCTAACCAACTGCACTAATGTAACCTAGACAGGCTTTATTGTTAAGAGGTTACCAAAAAACCCCCACCCCCAAACCCACCAAAAACCAACACAAAAAAACCCCACAACAGAAAAAGCAAATCCTTAACCACAAACAATCAGCCCAATCTTTGTCAGAAATGGCAGCTATTGACCCCACTGAAAGTGTCATTTCACTTGATCTTCTCCATCATGGCCACATTCCCCATCACAAACAAATGGGCCCTATATAATCTAGATGGTTTCTGACAGATAGTCTCATTAAGTAGATGGTATCCATAGGAGGAATTGGTAATACAGTAATATAATCTTAACCTTTGAAATTATCACCTGTTATTTGCTGGCCAGGGTTATCATAATCAGTCAGATTATGCTGACAGAATAAAATCTGTGCAGGTCCAAAGGATAGAAACCTTCCAATGATGTGTGTCTACACTGTCACTACAACCTTCTTTCTTTTTGACTTCTTGATCTGAGTCCCCTGAATACTTGGCTTCAATCCTGTCCTAGCTCATTCCCCAACTCCTAGGAAAGTTTCCCTGCCTAGGAAACTTCGCCAAGCCCCCTGAAAAAATCTCAGGGGATGTTTCTCTCTGCAGCTGGTGTGAACTGGGGAGCATGGATCTCACCAGCAGGTTTCACTCCTGCCGCTTACTTTTGTAAATAAAAATAATCCCTCACTACCAGCTAAAGAGAAATGAGAACTATGATGCCATACAGACCAAGATAATACATCTGAATATTTTGCTAGAGAATACATTTTCTAACCGCTCATCTCCAGCTAGCAAAAGAGAAGAGAGCCCACAGAAAGTGTAGAGAAGAACAGTAATTAGGTCAGTCTGACATTTGTTGTCCTATGTTTGTGAAAATATTTTCCCAAAAAATTCAGTTATATGACAACACAGAACCAAACTTAATATACACAGTAAATTGCTAGCTGTCATTACCAGCAATAAGACAGAAGAGTTATGGTTGTAAACTATAAAGCAGCTGCTGTAGCATTCAGTCATGTTCTGCTGGCAATAAAAAAAAAAACAAACCCTAATGAAAGATTTAGAGGAAGAATGTTATGCATGACCCTTCTTAGACATGCAATTAAATACAAATTACAAAACACAAATAAATACATTATGAAACACAGAATGGCAGGTCAAAGATTGAAATTATTAGCATTGACAGAATTGCTTTTAAAGCTTTCATTCTGGAGCTATACACAGGATGCTATTCTTCTGAATGCTATGCTTCTAAATGAAGATAAAATTAAACAAAACACTACAAATATTTTCTCCTCATAACTATACTTTAAAAGCAGAACCATGCTTCCACTGCAATTTCATGGGATGTTATTCCATTAACAATTAATATTAGGAGCAAGTGGGAAAGCAAACAAGCCAAAGGGAAAAAAAATCTGCTTTCAAGTATTGCTAAAAGAGCTCCATTCATAACTTAGTTTGTTTTTTAGTGATGAGGCTTAATCTCTCCATAGAGGCAGAAAAGCGATATGGTCACAACTAAACTGTGTTTTGGGTTTAGATGAAGTGGATTCATGACAACATCTTTCAATCACTTGCAGGTACAACTATTCCTGGAGGCCAAAACCTGCTCTACCTGGAAGGTACAATTTCCTGACAAAGAATAATAGCAAGAAAGAAAGACTAAGTACATTTTCTTAGAAGAAGAATGAGCTTCAGAGAGGTCAGCATTTTGTCTTCATTGCTTCTCTTTCCAGAGCAGGGAGAACGGCTTCAAGCAAATCTGACACAGCATGCTCTGCATTAGCAGTTTTCTTCCTCCATACATCACCCTGTCTGTACCAATATCCTTTGGATACCTTCTCATTAATCTAGGAGTGGTTTATACACCTGTGTTTTCCAAGGAGAAAACTCAGCATACTCCAACTCCCCATGCAGAAGCAACACACACAGCAACCTTCCTTTTCCTCTATCACAGGGGAGGGATTCACCTTGAACACTTGATTTCACCTCCTGGGGGATTTATCAAGTTAGAGAGCAATGGATGCAAGAGATGCACCACCTGTTTGGGGCTTTTAAAGTTTTTAAAGACACACCCTGTCTGCTGCAGGACACAGACTCTCATTACAGACAGGTACCATCTGAAGTGATGACTAAGAAGAGAATTAGGAGACAGTGAAAAAAGTCTTCCTATTTTTGTTTCAGTAAATTGAACAATTCTGAAAGTACACAGTAGATGTGGGCAAAAGGTCCATGTACGCATCCCTGGTAGTTCTCCAAGATTATCACATTATTTGCTGTGCACTAATAACAAAGACGGGTGCCGGGCAAAACTCCAAATGAATAATGTCATTCTCCACAGACTCCCATTGCCATGAGCAATGGTGTCCACATGATGAACGCTGTGCAACTGAGCCAATATTCCTTCACATCTCTGTGGAATAATGAAGTTCACTCCACTGTCAAGATACATTCAGAGCATGTGTGTATGTATTTCATTATTGAGACAAAATCCAACAGCCAAGTGTGCAGCAAGAAATATGTATAATAGTCTTGACAAATAATGTATGTAATAAAAAGCTCCTGTTTCAGAGAAAATAATGTCATCAAGAACATTTTTTTCCTTGCATGAAAGATTTTGAGTTCAGTTTTCCAGCTACACTTCTACTGTAAAGCTACTTCTAAGTAAAGCTAATTTTTACTCTAGGTAGAGACTAATGTAAGATCTTGTAAATATATTTTCTAATAAGAAGTCAGCATATGATCTATTGCAGTAAGTAGTAAAACACAGAAATTATCAATTTTCAGGAAGTGCATGGCTTGTCTGCTGATGCAAATAATCCTTTGAAATATCAATTCTTTCAAAAAAGATGTTTGTTTAGAAATTGATACATGAGGAGGGCTTTCCTCAGTCACTAAAACACTCTAACTGGGCCTCTATACTGACCTATAATACTGAAAAAATATTTTCAGGGCTACTATTTAGGAAGCTACATTTAAAGAAATCCTTTGAAATATTATTTCACACATGCCCCAAACTAACTTTGAATATGTAGTTTGCATTTTTCTTTGAATTGCTTTACAGTATTATAAATCTTAGAATAAAACTTTTTCAAGTTAAACATTCTCTGTTACTGTAAACCTTGCAAACTAACTTTATCACTAAAGGTCTAATTATCATGCTATGTTTCCCTCTTAGGAAACAAACATATAGATGAAGTACATCAGTGAATTAACAACACTCCTTCCTCCATCTCAGTTACTAAATTAAGTCTGTTGACTGAGCTGGAGAGTTCAACAAGTCACTAAGCACTGTTCTTTGTTTGTGGAAAAGAAATTTTCATAGCAAAAAAATTACCTGTGCACAAGTAAACTACCACTGCCACTGAACTTTTATACAATCTTCTGTAAAATATTAATGAGCTAATGAGCTAATGAGCTTCAGCCAAAGTTTATTAATGGCTAATGAGCTTCAGCCAAAGTTTTCTCCTTGACCATGTCTCAGACTGCCTTTGCCTGATGCAAACTTCAGTATGTAAAGACGGGGAAAATGCTACAACTGTGAAAACCTGCCCCACTCTCCTTGGAACAACTCAACACTATCCTCCTTTTAATTACTTTTTCCATGTCAGAAAGATACAATGTCTTTCTTCTCAGTCCTCTCTGAAGTCCATCTGGAGTCTCCAAATTACTATCCCATGGTTCCCAGACGTGGTGGTCAAATCTGGGCGCAGCCATGTACCCATAACAGATATGCAGACTAGAATATCTACCTGAAACTTTTATGGATGTTAACACATCACACAACAAAAATAGAACTTTATTTAACAATATAACGCTTTCATCCTTTCCTGTCACAGTGCTGACTAACTAGCTATTTGCATTTATGCTTTAAATTTCTCCTCAGCTGTGACACTTTGCTGATTTTCACTTTATTTTCTTCCAATTATTTCTTCGATTTGCCAGGATCAACCAACACTTTTTTTTGACCATCTGGTCAAGGACTTGTAAGCCCCTGCCAATGCCAGCTTACTTGGTTTTTAAATATTTATTGTTCAGATAATTAATGAAGACACTTAACAGAACTAGGATGTGGGGTTCTGTAGAAGCATTTGCCTCAGGGACCTGCATCAATACTTGAGACAATCACACAGTTTAACATCAAACCATCCAGAGCTACTCTTTGACAGCAAATTCCTCTCAGCCTGTCTTTGGTAATCTGATGAAAAACAAAGATGATAAAGGTGTATCCATACTCTACCAACTTTAGGAGAAAGCAATACTGGTAACACCAAAAGCCTTGGAAGGGAGATCCCAATCACTGCCTCCCTATTCTTTTAAATAGCCAAGTTCCTAATATGGCTTAACATATCTCATGTCTTTCTGCTACCAAAGGGAGAGAATTCCCTGCTCACTCCTCTGACCCTCCCTGCTATAGCCTGCAGGTGTGGGATCTTATGTCCATGGAACAAGAGCTTTATCCTCCTCAAACTGCTGAATTCACTCAAATTATAGAAAACGAGACTTTTTTCCCAGAGTGTGGTGGGGTTTTTTGAGTTTCCATGGCTCCTGAAGGTGGGTATTGTAAAGCACAGGAGGCAGCACCAAGTCACCAGTGTGACAGACTGTCCCACAGCAGGAGTATCCTCTCCCCGACCCAGTGGCAGGGAGCTCATTTTATCCCTGTGTTTCATAGCACCACATCTCCTGTCAAAGAAGAAAAATTAAAGTTCTATGACAGGGTCACTTCCTGACCATATTAATATATTTATTAAATTTTAGATAACTTAAAGTGTATTATTTATGGTTTTTTAACAGATTTTTGGTTCATGATCAAAGAGAGCCTTATTCACTTTATGATTAAAAAATCATGGAATCATCAAGGTTGGAAGAGCCCTTCAAGACCATCTAGCACAACCAACAACCCAATGCCACCATAACCACCCCTGAATTAGGCAGTTTAAACACAGATTAAGTATCCTATAACATCAACCATCATCCTTTCCTTTCCCTTCTTCCCTCATCCAGAGTCAGTCAATAAACCTATCTCTTGCCTGTCCCAAAACTTCATGGCAAGTATACATAATCTTGCACACGACACAAGTCGTCCTCCTCACTCTAGGTCAGATTTACAAATCTCTTGGGTAATCCCTGTATCTGCTGTACCTGGCAGAGTGCTCTGGTGAGCATTCTGAATTTTAGGCTGCTTCTGAGATGCAGAAGAATATGCCCACCTTTTCCAGTCACACTGTACCCAGTAGTATCGTTGGCACCTGCAATGATGCCTCAGATCTGCAGGTTTCTGGGTGTTTGAAATCAGAGTCACACAATCACTCCAGTTTTGCAAGAATCTGGGGAAGGCACAGACAGCACAACCTTCTTCTCAAACAACTTTTCCCTGACTCACCTCCTCTGCTTGCTCCTGTTATCAGAGTGTGTTAAGACTACCTTCAGGGCAGCAGTGTGTCTGCAAGGTGTGCTCAGACTGATGACACTCCGTGTTTCATTTGGGGAACACCAGCTGGAGTGTCCCTGGAGCCAACTCTGACATCACCCCTGCAGGTAACTAATATGGATGGATGGCTAATTTGGCTTTATGCCTGTCCTCCAGGATGTTTTACTCAGGAATCAAGCTTACTTCTGAGAATGATAAAACATACGCACTCTAACAAAACATTTGACTTTATACCAGCATTTCTGATTCCTCTCATCTATTTTCAATAACAGTGACATTTACATTCAGAAATCTCAAATTCAAAATACTTTCCTTGTTGAAATCAGTTTATTCCTTAGGCTTATAAAATATCTGAATGTACTTTTCTCTGAACAGCTTTGCCTCTCAAAATTATTTCATTAATAACATTTTTAAATTTATCTTCATGGATCAGAAGTCTCATATTTGAGCTGTATTTGCTGTGACCAGTCAACTGAGTCACCTGGTGTGATACTGCTCTTTCTCCTTGCTTCAGTGTAAATATCATGCTGGTCATTTGCTTTCCTATAAGGCTCGTACACAGAAAGCTGAAATATACTTCCCATGTGTTTTAAGATAATAAAACTCTGTATCCATCAGCTGAAGACAAAGTGAAAGGGATTCTAGTTGACATTAAACATTGGTGAAATTTATTTTCGTGTTATTTCCTTATAAATATGCACATGACAACTATATGTCCAAAAATATTTTAGGAAAAGCTTTGGGTTTTTTTTTGCAAATTATTTCTGCCAAAGAGCTAATTAACTAGTTAATTTAAATTAATTAAATTATAAAGAAAGCTAACAGATGGAGAAAATGGGGGAAGAAGATCTAAGATACAGTAGCAAAATTTGGCCTCAACAGTGAGGATCCTCTGTGGACACTTCTATTTCAAAGCTCTCTGGTAAGTGACTTGTTCTGTGCTTCATTTATTAAATTAAATTTTAATATCTTTCTACTTCAATAGGATGCTTTCATAACACTCAAACTTGTGATGCAAATAAAGGCTTTTGAGGAAGACCTTTAAAAGCTTCTCATGAAAGGTCAAAAAAACAAGAAGTAATTTCTTTTAATTAAGTTCACATGGAACTAAGAAAATAATTTCCTCACTTCATTTCTTAAAATTTTGTTTCAATCCCAGGAAGTGTGTACATTGTTTTTTCAGAAAATTTTAAGGGTTCATTTTGGCCAGAAGCCATCTCACACAAACATCTGTCTTCCAAAGGAAAAACCAAAGTGGGTTCACTTGGCACTAACCAAGGAGCAGCAGGAAAGCCTGTTTGTTCCACATGCATCAGTCACGGCAAAGACAGAGATTGTGTATTCTGCACAATTCATAGCAACTTTTGCCATAGATTAGAGAGTCCCAGTCATTCTCAAGAAAGACAGTGCTCTTCAAACTAATCCAGCCTATTTTTATTGAAAGGTAACCAATTGGGAATACTCTGAGTTACCATGAGAAAAACATTACAGCACCTAATCAAAAATCAAAAGCTTACCAAGCTTCAATCCTGAAACATCATTTCTTTTTTAGAAAAACAGAGCTCCAGCAATAAAAGTAGTAGATCAAACACTAGTCAAATATTGTCATTGTTGTCTTGGTAAGAATGACAATAATTTCAATTTCCAAAAAAGGTAAGGTATGGAAAAAGAACAATCAAAGTATTTAACACATGGAGAAAGGGACTGTCCTGTTCCTCTTAAAAGTGAGGTAGATGTAGGATAGGTCATGTATCAGCATTAGTTTGTGTCTGTTTTTACATGTCTTGAAAGGTTTAACTTTTACCCAGTTTTATACCATAGGCATTTTGGTATTAACTTGACTGAGACTAGGATGTATTTTCCACAGTTTCCCAGCCCTGCCTTGCAGATTCCTGTGAACTATAGTTGGTACTTTAAACTGCTATTCAAGTACTTACAAAGCAATGAATATATAATTGGGACATTTCTTTTTTCCTGTTTTTACCCATTGCTTAGCTAATTATGCTCCAGAGACACTCTCTGGCTAAGCAGCAGCAATGCTGAATAATTCAGAAATAAGGAATATCAATGTGCAGAAAGGAAAGCTGTCATGAAAATCCCCAAGGTTCTGTTTCAGCTAACAGATCTGACAGCACATCAGTGACCAGCCCTGCCTCTGGCAGTCTGATGAGCCTCTGCTGCTCCAGCTGTTGTTTTCATCTATAGATTTTCTGTGCCCCAACAAGAGAATCTCCAAAACAGTCCATTCTTCAGACTGAATTACCTAACTTTGAAGAACAGATTAAGGACACACAAGTTTACTTTTCCCGTTACTGTCATCTCTCTGGAAGATGTGTATATTGTTAACATTACTCTTAAAGGGGCAAAACCCAGAGAGAGACGAAGAGGCTCAGAAAGGCAGAATTCTCTAATGTAAATATGAACAGACACTGACTTTATGGCTAACACCAAATTTGTTTAAACAAACAGCAACTATACAAGAAACTTGAAATTTCAAGGTGCATTTTGAATATCAAAATGCTAGTCATCCTTGTCACACTTCCAACTCGCTAAATCTGCTTACTAAAATCTTGTTCAGTGGTAGAATATGCTCATCTATGGGTTTCAGAAATTTCAGAATAATAAACTGCTACAGTTCTTTCCTTAAAAATGTAAGGGCTTTTATTCATGCTACTACACATGCAAGTCACAACAGGAAAATTAAATCATAAAATTAGTGCATTTATGCCAGCTTTTAATAACACAGCATCTCTGTTAAGGTAAAGTGGTGCCACCAAGGAGTTCAGAGCGAAAATCGCTTTTAACTAAGATTCACATGGAATGCATATCCCCCAGAAAAAGAGCAGTTTAAATGTCGAGAGATTAAATGCTAGTTATATTGGGACAGACCAAACAACTCACAACATTCCTCTTCCTAACACACAGGACCTATCCAAAATACTTTTGACTTCTGCCTCCAGCTTTACAATAACTATTCCTAGTGCTATGCTACTTCTGTCAATGGTGTTGTTGCAAATAAGGAAGAAAACCAAAAAGCTGTGTTAATTTCAGGCTTCATTAGAAATGGAAGTGAAAAAAGAGACAATGCTTATTGAATGAAAATGGATTCAAGTATGGAAAAGTAACATCAAAGTTCTCAGGGAATCTTTCAAGTACATCTCATCTTGCTGCTCTTCCATACACCTTGTGTCCATTACCTCGTCAGAGCCATGACTGGATCCATTGAACATTTGCAAGAACAGCTGCCCCAAGTATCTGAGATACACGAGGTCAGATTGCTCAGGGATGGAAGAAACAAGCAACAGATAAGCTTTGGAAAGGAAAATCACAACTTTAAGATCTATTTGTAAGATCTTTCCAGCAGATACAGCTCAACTGCTGAGGACAGTGTGCAGTATGTGTACAAATCTGGCCTGCATTTCTCAAAACAGAGATGTGAAAATAAACTTAGAGCTGTGCCAGAACAACCAGAGAAATATGGAACTTGTATTTTTTAAAAAGAGGTGAAGAAGGCCAATGAAGCGAAGATTGAAATCGGATGTGAGTTCTCTTTAGCAACAGACCAGGAATTATCTGACAGATCAAATATTTTTAAACAGCCTGACTGCTTAGGTATGTTCAATTTAATTTCCAGAAAGACCAGCATTTTCAGAGATCTGAGGCATCATCTCTGCTGCTGCCAAGTTGCTGCCAAGTCCTGCTGTTGCTCCTGCTTTACAGGTTGAACTCCATATCTTTCTGCTTTAGTTCTGATCTTAGGACATTTTTGATTTTCTATTCTGTCCAGAATGTCACAACATGAAGAAATTCACAAATTCATTTAATTAAGTTTCATAATTAACTTTTCTATTTTAGTCAAATGAAAGCATTCAAAAAATCAGCTATCTTGAGGTCTACAGAGATTGTTTCATTACGGAATTAATGTTTCTGCTGGTGCCTATTGTTTACAGATACAAAGAAAGTACCTTTCAATTTTCTTTCAGTTATCTTCCACATTTTTTGAGAATTTCTGTTCTAGGTGGGTAATAGCTACTTTTCCATTCAGGACATGTTCCTATTTTGTGTTATTATTGTAACTAGTTGAAGAATACTCAGAGAAAAAAAACAAATTCAAAAGAAACATACATCATTTGGCATCTGAATTCTAGCACTGCCTAACATAAACTTCTGCAGAAAAAGATACTTAATTCTAAGTGGCTCATATGACTTTTTTATAGATGAACCTGATGTGGTATCTGGATCTAAACTGATCTCTGTAAAACTAACAGGGTGTGTGTGTGAGTTACTATTATTCAGCCCAAGCAGCAGATTTCTAGTTTCACCATGCACTGTACTGTATTAATTCTTTATATGACTACTAGACAGATTGTGTACTTAATGTTCCTCACAATAGATAAGATTTTATCATTATGTCTTTAGCAAGTTTCTGAAGCCAGAAACTTGCTAATTAAATGGAAATTAAGTAGAAGTGCCAGTCAAAAGATTTTAAGGTGGTGGCAGACAGAACATGACATGAGCTTTCACAGGTGAATGCCCCATCATAAAGAATGAAATAGGAAAATCTTTTGAGAAGACTTAGGTATGAAAGAACACCTTGTGCTCTAATTTTGTGTCTATTTAATGTTCTCGCCTCCTCCTTCCAGAAATGAGGACGAAGTTGTAGTCTCTCAAAGACAAGAGAAGCATGACAGAATTCATCTGCGAGTGTGAGGAGATGATATCCTGACTTGTGAGGAAAAGGAGTAGGGGCAGCTGGGATTTGGAAATATTTTGTAATTGGGGCCAAAGGCTACAAGGAAAATAAGTTCCAGGATTATATTTGTCCTTTTCACAGCTGTTATCACACTGGAGAGTCATTGTTATCTATGATCATCAGCTTCTACAAATAGCTTTTCTCTTCCTCTACTGCTACCAATGGATGACACTATTCTGAAAGAAATTCTCATTATCAGTCCACCTTGACATTGAACTTTTTGTTACCAAAATTCCAGACTGTTCTTTTTGCTGACTTCTAAACTGACATGCGATTTTTTTTCTTACCCTTTTTTTTTTCCTTCCCCTTTTTTTTTTCTTCTGGATGTAGCAATAATACTGATAATCGCCTGATGTTCATCTGAGTGCTTTGCTACAAGACATTTTTCGGTTTCTCTGTTCAAAAATTATTTCTTTACTAATACCATTCTTGTTATGCTATTAATCTTTATTGAGTTACACAGGAATAAATTTCTATAGGTGTGCTGTGTACTTGGCTATTGGACGTTCTCATGCATTCCCACTAGAAGAGTCTGTTGGTGGGTTTAAATAAATATTTTTTTCCGATTTAAAAATTCTGACATATTTTCATTATTAAGACCTAAGCTAATATGCATAGAGCAACGTTGTTTAAAATCAGTGGCTTCATGATATAGGTGGCTAAACAACTTTGAACAAACCTCACCTGAAAATTGTGGCTATAAATGAATAAGAAAAGCTTTTACAGGCAGAAACACTACTTGGATTTCATTTATACTAACATTTTAATGGGACCTTGTTCTATCAGCCAGTAGGTGGTGTTATAAGTCCAGTAAAAGCAGAAAACAACTATTTGGCAGTGCTTAATACAATTGAAGGTTTGTATAATACAATTTAACCGAGGTTAGATTTCTTAATAAGAATTAGATGAGACAGATGAAATCTGTCTGCAGTTAAAGCCCATCTATCAGCCTGCCTTGTCTTACAGGCCATGGCCAGCTGTGCCTGCAGAGCTTAGGAAATTTTCACATCCAACAAACCATTAATGAAAGTAATTAGGCTAAAAGCTAAATAGGTGATGAAAAAACATAATTTCTAATACACAAATATGTAAACTCAAGTATTTTTAAAAAGCTTGATCAGTATCCTGTTATATCGCATTAAAAAACAGGACAGTATTAAAAAATATAGTCTCAGGCACTCTAATACCCGTATTTTGACAAGTTTTGAGTCCTTTCCTGCCTACAGAAATGATGAGCATATTATTACCTTCTGGTACATACACAAATGTTTTTAAAGAATTTTAAAGTACCACTTCCCTTAAGACAATCACAATACTCTGTCTTGGCATTAAAAATTTATTAACCAATTAAATTACCATTATAGGAACTCATACTAGAAATTGGCTGCAATAGCAATAATATCTTGTGATTTACAAAAAACACAATCACGTCTCTTAATGTCACTCCACTATATAATAATAATAATATCCCTATATGTAGCAGAAATGGAAATGCAAACACATGCAGTAATATAACTGCATAGTATATAGTAAGTAGTAAAAATTAAGGCAATATAGATTATATTGAAAATTTATTTATTCAATTTATTTGTTTTGGTTATGCTGTTTGGTTTGAGGTCAAAGGAAAACACCCCTGAAATAACACGGCCCATATGATTAAGCTGTATCAACTAATTATATATATATGACTAACAAAGGACTATTCATCTTCCCCGAATGCCCTTTGAACAAGTTAAGAACAAAGATTGTGCTTTGAACAATTTTGCTGTTTAAACTGTCACTCTGTCAAGAAAATCACTACATGACAGGCTATGCATTAAAACCTACAGCAAAGCAGAGACCTGGGGACTTGAAACATTTCCTGTGGACTGAGAGCTTAGGGTTTGCTCTCCTTCAGGGTCCTCTGGGAGTCTCTTCAAACCACTGCCCTGTGCACCCCAGACAGTGGTCTGGAAACACTCCTCCAAACTTTCTTCCCTGCTGTTTACCTTTTCCTTGGGTATTTTGAGAGTTCCTTTGCATGTTTGCAATACTTTGAAAAGGAAAAATGTTGTTACTGTTCTCCCACTGTGCTCCTCCTGACTTATCACCATCTCTGCACTCCCAATTCACTGCATGTCCACAGGTCATTTGCTCTCATGGGAAAACAGAGTGGTTATTTGCCTGAGCACAAGAAAGCCAGGCAAGTTCTGCAGCATCAGCTAGACTTTCTGCTGGAGAACAAAGACAGGGGAGGGAGTGGGATCTCCTCTCTCCTTGCAGGCATCTCATTCTCTGTAGGGGGCAAATGGACTTCTGTAATTTCATGCCTACAGTGCCTCTCCAGCACTGAAAATAACACTGATACATCATCTTGGAAAACATCAGAGGGGGTTGATTTTCCAAGTAATTCACTTGGAGAGATATTTCTGTGCTGTTTTCCCACAAACAAAAGAGGCACATTTAGAAATTAGTAAAGCTGATACAAGAATCTTGTTTCCTGACAAAGGATACTGTCTTGGCAGTTTATGGAAAAACTAATGTCAACTCTTTTGAGTCTCATTTGTTCCTGGCCTATCAAGAGACCTGCACAGCATTTTATAAATCAACTAACACAGCAAAATTCAGAGTGTTTATCATAATTTTCACTTCACAGGTTGCAGGAGGCATTTACCTTTGCCTCTCGACAAGAACTTGTCTTCCAGCTAGAATAATGATATTTTGGTTACTTACATGAAAATGAAACAGGTGCTGCTTTGTCTGGGGATAATGCAGAATAAGGTCCTCATCAGGTCAATACCTATATTGAACTCTCCTAAGACTGTAAACAAAATATGTATTCACTTTTTTCTTCTCACTCAAGTCTGAGATAAAGAATCTGATTCACAGATAAACTGCCAGGGTTAAAAACAGCAGAAATATGGAAGGGACATAATTGCTGTCAGAGAGATGCAAAACCTTGCTGATGTCCTATAACCTGACATCAAAATGGAAATTGTCTTGAGATCATCTGCAGACATTGTCCTGCATCTGATTCAGCTCAGTGTCGCACTGAAGTCTGCACAGTGCAACTCAGCAGCTCCATGGAATGGAGGGCTTTGTGCATAAGTGGATCAGACTGGAAGATGTGCCCATAACATCCTAGATCTTGATCTCAAGGCTGGAAATGGACCTGAAGAGCAAGCTGCCATTGCGCTGTAAATCTGATGCCATCTACAGGATGTGAAGGAATTCTTTGGTACCATTTTATAAAGGTTTGCTTAGCAGGAAGCTGACAAATTTTCAAGGGCCACAGAGGGGTACATGCTGCATTTCTGGCTAAGAAAATGGATTGCTGGAAAGCCAGGAACTTTGCATATCTTTATTTCTGGCCTGGACTAAACACACATTATTATAATCAGGATTTAGAACAGAATTTGCCATTTGCACAAATCTCAAGTAAAGCTCAAGTAACATTGCAAACATTTCAACAGGCTGTAAACAACTGGAGGGTTAATCAGAATTTAAAATCTTAGCAAATTCGAGAAGTAAAATAAGTAAAGAAAGAAAGGATAAAATTCCAAATGTGCAGATACGAAATATCACACTGATCTATAGATAATGAAGACAGATCACCCTTTTGGACATGGCACTTGAAATACATATGAAGATAAATGCCTTGCCTTTACACATGTAAAATCCGAATTACAAGAGGAGAATGATGAACACTTGGCTAGATATCAGTTCTGCAGAAAATGATGTGGAAGTTACACCAGAGCTCAAGCCTGACATGAATCAATACTGTCAAGGAAATGTAAACAGGAACATAGTCTCAGAGAGAGGCAAAGTCACCCATCTATTCTGCTAGGCAATGCAAGACTTTGGTTGATGCTGTATGCTCTCAGGACGGAAACAGTCTGTAGAAGAACAAAGATAATCATCAGAGATCTAGAAAACATTATTTATTAAGAGAGACTGAAGAAAAGAATATAATTTACTTGAAAATGAACAATGAACTTATCTGACATGAGTCCTCAAGTACTTAAAAGTACTGCTCCCACTGTACAGTGTACATGATTAAAAATTTGAAGGGATTAAAGCTGTGGCAGGAACGTTTCTGATTGGATATTTTAAGAACAATACTGAAACACTGTTTATATACAAATTTCTTTCCCATCTCCTTCTTTTTCAAGCTTCCAGCACACATTGCATGGGTAGCCTAATTTTTTCAGAGTGGAAGCCAGAAAAATCTCATCACCCCAGGGCTAAGGAGGTCCTACACCAAGGTAGCTGGACAGTCAGAATTATTCCACGTGGAGACAAAAAGTCAGAAGGTATATATTGGCAGATGAAAATGATTCTTTGTCATGCTTAGTTGATCATTGCCTCTGAAGAAAGAACCATGGGCACTAGAGGAAAAGCACTGTGATCCTGTGGAGTTCCTGCAGACCCTGCAGAGCAAAGGGTAACACACATACCTCCCACCCAACCCCAACTGCTCATACTGGACAGATGCTAAAGAGTATTAATAAACTTGGGCCAATGAGCATGTATGGAACTTGCATTAATGTACAGATTTGAAAGTGGTTTGGCACAGAGTGATCCCATAAAATTAATTGGCTCAGTCTTTGTTCTTTTTTCTGTTGGAAGCAACTGCAGCACTAGATTGAGGTTTTAGACAGCAATAGATCATTTTTTAAATAAACCACAACAACCAAGTGGATAAAGAGGTCACTCCCAACTTTATGCTGACAAACACCATAAAATTTAAGAGAAAGTTCTCTGTTTTCTCTTTCTTAGAACCAATAGGTGTCACCAAATTCTGCATGAAAGTTCTAGATAAAATGGCTTAAAAACACATAATTAAGAATAGAAAGAACTGCTCTAAAAAGGTGACTTTTTTTCTTGATGGAAAACTGTTCAGCCATGATTTTATAATTTTGAAAGGGAAGCCATCTGTATCAGCAGCATGTGATAGTTTTAAATAGCTCACCTGTATGCACTGAACAACATATCTCTGTCTTCTTCTTGGCCACCATCCTAGTCTTTTTTATGTAAAGACATATTAAAATCATGCCCAGAAGCTACTTAATTTTCTAATTACTGGTAGTTTTGATGACCAATTCCATGAATCTGCCCCAGCATATGGGCATATAGACTGTCAAGCTCCAAAGTAATTATTTGTGTGAAGTAGCAGGCTAACAGCTCTAGAAGCACTACATTCAAGATATTTACATTTTTATGCTAATTATGATGACCCAAATATTAAAGAAAATTGGAAAAATGAGTTTAAACATTAGGAAAAAAATTAATACTCTTTTGTATTGGGCAGCATGAGCCACTATGACCATTTCAGTGAAAGGTTGTGTATCAAATTTGAATCTACCCAATTCAACTAGCATGTAGAACTTAATTAGTGATTGATTTCCTTGACTGAAAATTAAAATTATACTAGCAGCAGATTTTTATCCTTGATTTTTTTCTTTTTTTAAATTCTGAAGGGTTACACTCTGTAGAGTTCTCTCTTCTGCACTGGTACTGCTTGTACAGAATATCTGCACTGAAATCCTACCAAAGGCAGGAAAAAATGACTCAATAGGAGCATATGCATACTCACAAATGCTATGTTAGTGTTGGTATTTTTCATTGAAGAAAATTCTGAGATTTCAAGGGGCCATGGGTGGATGACAGTTTGTGAAAGCTATTGTTATATCCACTATTGTTATCTCCACTAGCAGTCTTTTACAGACCGTAGCTTGTCAAAACAATAAATCAAGACTGTAACTTACACAAACTCACATTGGTTGGAGAATGCTTCACTGTAGAGTAATGCCTTTGCATAAAACATTCCTATAGCACAGTTCAAAACAGTAGATTATATTCAGGCTTAAAAAAAAATAGATGATTGTTTCTGGTTGTGAGAGGTTTTATGAATATGTTTATAGGCAGAAATCAGCCATAAAAGACATAGACTATAAAACACTGGGAGCTATAGAACAGAAATCATTGTCCAAAGCACTTTCTGAACTTCAGAAAAGGATAATAAAATTGTAAAAGTACTTGTCAGATTTGAAATGCAGTCTTAGCAAAGACTTTCTTTGCACTAACATGTTGTAAAAAGTATGTATTTAAACACTGAAAGTAAGGAGCTGCAGAAAAAGAGTATTTCTGAGAGTATGTCAAATTCGAATAAAAGCATCCTGATGACAGTTTGCAAAATAATAATGTGGTTATAGATATGCAATTCAACAGAAAATGACAAGTAACCTTCCAATCTTACACAAAACTAGCTACATTAAGGTCATAAATTACATTCAAGGTTGAGAGCCTGTGATGCAAGGGAAAAGAAAAATGTACTGATCACCCAATTTCGTCCCTTGAGCATGTCCAAAATTTTACCCAAAAGTACATCCATTAAACATAAGTGGCTCGTATTACTGTGAGAGCCTTGTGATGGTGGAGTGATTCTATTTCTATATTATAAACAGGAGACTGAGTACAGGAACTAAAATGTCAGATATTACAAAGTTGTTTCTACTTGCTTGAATAGCACAGTATTTGCAAAACCATTGTCCTAGTCCTTTGCTAGAGTTACATGACTCTTCAGCTTTGTCTCCCTTCAGGAAGGTCTGGAGATCACAGCTCTACAGGAAAGCAAAGAACTCTTGGAGAGTAGGGAAAGGCCATACACCAAAACACCTCTAACTTCCTCAGATAGGTGCTAGGAGTCTTGGCATCCAGTAAATAGCACCACACTTCTCTCATTGGTTAAATTTTCCATCTTGAGTTGAAATTCAATAACAATGTTGTTAGATCTCACCTGCACCTTTCCCTCCCTCCTGCATCATAAAGTTACACCACCATAAAACTGTGCCAACGAGCTCTGTAGCCCCTTCAAAACACTTTTTTGAGTTGAATTGATCTTTTCTTGTCTGGTTAAAAATATGTTGCTGCTAGCATGAATGGACACTGATGCTGGTTTTGAGATCAGGCACGTGATAACATGAATTGATGTAATGTAAGCGCTTCCAGGAAATAAAGAACAGTCATCCCCAGCAGGCCTGAGCATATCAAACCTTTGCTTTGAACTTCCACAGAGCTTTTAGCTCAGACAGGCTACTAAATCATATAAACTGACATGCTGTATATCACAGTCCATTATAGCAACAAGGTTATCCTATTAGTTTAAGTGGCGATTGCTTGGGTTTGGCAAACTCCACTGGAGACCAGAGTGCTTGCACCACAGAAAGAAACAGCCCCAGGGGAGCATGCTCTTATGTCCCAAACCTATGTGTCCTGTAAGAGCATGCTCTCATACCTCAGCTGTGACAGAGGAACAAACGAGCAGGAGATGATGAGCCAAGATGACCCTTGCCACAAAGCAGATGAACATCTCTGGACCTCCCTACTTACAGACTAGAAGAAAATTTCCCAAGTCATCTCCAGTTCTGCTGAATGATCACTGATCCTGGGATCAAGACAGTGAGCATCATCATGCCATGATAATGATTTCACAACTGTCTGACAATTTCCCATCATGCATCAGAAGACCAATTGGAGTTGTTTGCACAACCCCAAATGCAGTAGAGGAAAATAGCATGAAGTGCTCTTCAGAGTATATCGGGGTAGTTGTACACGAATTGCAAGACAAAAATAACTACAGTCACTGTGATGATCTGCAACTGTGATAGATCAGTTGAATACAAAATAAAACTTCTTTGGTTTCTGCGGCACATAAAAAAGGGCAATCAAGGAGTTCACAGATTTAGTCTCTGGATGAGAAGGCAGGGGGAGATTATTAGGGGAGAAGTCCAACTTCCATGCCTGTAAGGATTCAAAGTATCCTGAAAAATACTCACACAGATCTTTCAGAAAAATAGCTAATCTTAAAAGCTACATGAGATCCGTTTATGGAGTAGTTGTTAAACTTTCCTACACGCTACAATGAGCATAGAAAAATATCCAATAATTCACATGGCAGCTTTGATTGGAAATACATTTTATATGGCTGTAGTTCGCTTCAGTGAAACCTACAGGAAATTTGGCATGGCCAATGACAAACTATATGCGAACCAAACTGATAAAAGTTGTGGATGAATGCTGCCTCATCCAAATGCAGTTACAAATTCATCATGTGACTCCCCAGTTGGTGCTAGTACATCATCTGTACCTGAATTTGACACTAGAAGCTTTTGAGAGTTTTTTACAGTCCTAAAGTCATAAATGTCAAGCCAAATCTTGGTGTAAAACTACTTGTTGTGAACAGCTGCAGAGGGCCTGAGAATGGGTGAGAGTGTACATCAGAAAAAGCTGAGAGCTGCAATGAAGCTCCAAGTTCTGTCACAGCGAAGGATGGAGATACCACCCCAAGAGGCACTGCACATTTAGGAACAATAATCCATGACTACACTCACACCACAAATGGATGAGAATGTCTTGTCTTCATAAGAGGGATTCTGAACTGGAACGCCGTGTTGAGATAGATGGCATCCAACAAGAGAGCACTGGGTCAAACACCGACCGCAATGGAATACAATTAAAAAAAATTAAAATGCAGGAAAAGATTAATTCCAGAACACTAGCTGAGCTGGCATTGGAGCTTAGTAAGCTCCTTGCTCCTGTCATACCAACAGCCTGCCTGACAACACTTCAGTTGTGTCAGCTGCAAACATGCTGCTGGTGTCTGCTGCAGCAGTACTTTGATCATGTGCAGATGGAAAGCAAATGTACCATGCAGATAATACAACTGCTCTTAGGTTTTCTGTAGTTTGATCTGGTTTTATATACATTATTTTGTAGGCTGATATGACCTTTTCTGCTTCACACATATACCGTGTTGGCATTTCAAGTGAGGGGAAAAACCTCGTCAACACACTTTTTAGATCATGTATCCATTATTTGCTGGTGTTTTACTAAAAATGCTGGCAATTTTCCAGTTCATTAGGGATCATCTCAGATCTGACTCTGCTGGCAAGAGATAAAGCTATTATGATACCAACAGTAAAATATTTAACCTAAATTAAGAAAAAAAAAATGTCCCTACTGCTTACAAAATAGTAGCATAATAATTACAGTGCTAGCTGAAGCAACTCTAGTTTTAGTGTATATGTACCTAAAGGAAAACTGTTCTGTGTCTTTAATTCCATAGAAGCTGTCTTGGTCAATTAAGTTACTGATAGGTAAAATGGTTTGCAATGTTTACTTTAGTTGTTGTAAGCAAGGTATTAAAGGCTTGAGGTCTCAGCAGGGAAGGCCCTAGGAGAAAAAGAGTACTGACTTTGAGCTAGAAAATAATTTCTCCCCTAAGAAAAAATTCATACTGATTATTTAAAACACTTCAATTCCCATTTGGCATTTTAGGCAGAGGATACTTTTAAGCAAGCATATTGTCCTAGCTCAGCCAGCCTTCAGTCCTACTGGCATGTGTGGGGATAGACATGATGGTTCCACGTGCAATGCTGCTTTTCCAGCTGCACTGCTCTGATGCTCATCCTGTTACGGGGAAAACAAAGGAAGACTCTCACTGTTCTGTGTAAGAACTGTGAAGCCTTTCCACCTGACAGCTACTCAGATTACAAGAGATTTATAAGCTGCGTTGTCCTTTATGTTGTTCCTTGAGAAGTCATTTATCTGCCTGCGTCTTACGCTGCCAGGGCAAGGTGGGTATCAACTGCTGCCATGCTGACTGGAACAGCAGTTCATGCAAAACCACATCTGATCTATACTGCACAAGACCTCGTCTTTCTAGAAAGTTTCATAAAAGTGGTTCCTCTTCAGGCCTCTCTTGTCTTTGAGACAAGATACTACAAGATGCATACTACAAATGGCAAATGTGAAACAACTGATAAGCAACCCTGTAGCTACTCTGGCAAGAGAGAAGTTTTACTAATACACAAACTTTGAATGCTGAAGCAAATTATACTTTTAGTAAGTGCCAAGAAACTACAACTGCTCAGAGGACCAAGAAGACTTAGGGCAACAGAAGCTCTAGCAGCTCTGGAGTGTTAAGTGATTGCACTAGCTGCATCTGTGCTGTGGAGTAGTGTAGCAGGGCATCTCACCCCTCAGAAGAGCTTATCTGTTAGCTGTAACTGGTGAAATAACTCAGGGCATCTCACCTCTCACAATTGAGGGGCTTGCTAGTTAGTGAAATAACTCAATCAGGACAGCTTGTCTTGCAGTGAGTTATTTCAGCGCCATGGAAGTAATGCTCCCAGATGACAACAGCTATCTTGCTGTGGAAGTGAGATCGGGAAAGATAAGCAGGAATTTCTGACAGACGTTTCACTTTACAAACTATAAAAGCTACATCAAATTCTGACAAAGAAAAAATCTGCACATTCTGTGGAAATGTGTGGGGCTTTCTCCCCAGATTTGGGATGCCTTCTTTGTGTTACTCTCCCGGGGGTTGAGTGAAAGGACTGTGTACACCATCGCTATTTCGGTGGTAAATTACATCAACTCCCAATCTATACTAGTTCTTTGCCAGCTTTAATCTAGTATTTTGATATTGTGCACTGTTTTATGTAATCAATTAGTTCTCGTTGTTGTATACTGTGTACTAAGTAACTCTGTTTAAGTCCTTTTGTCTGTTATCTCCTGTCTATTTAATAAACAACTCACTTTATAATGAACCAGAACTGCTATCCCTAGAACTTGCAGGCTGGAGCAATTTTAGATGCAGTCCACCTAAATTTAAGCCAAAAATCTGAGGCTAAGGCAGGGCTTGTCGGAAGTTCCCACTTGATCAGTGACACGTGGTCACATTGGAACCTGATGAAAAGTACTTCATTGGCACTTATGCTAATGCAAGATGAAGGGCTTGGATGGAGAGAAGTAAAAAAGAACAAGCAGAATAATGAAAATAAGCTCACAAATGTCACAGTTACCTACCCCTCCCTACAAAGAGCTGCTCATTCCCTGGATATTAGGGTCAATTTCTACATAAATTAGATTCATTACTTCAAAATAGTGCAGAGTCTGGGTCAGAGACACAGATTTCCTGTTGTTACTGTTTCCAGATTTTGCTTTGGACGGAGAATATGCTGAGGTTTCAAAGTGCCAGAATGTACATTGCGGAAGTCCAGCCAGGACTAATGAGTGTCAGAGCCCACCCCAATGGCAGCCCTGCTGTGATGTGCCTGCATGAGAGACCTGGAGACTTTCACACATAAGAACCATGTCTGTCTGTCTGTCCTTTCTCTGTTGATATGGATTAATCCTAGCTGATCCTTACATGAGAATAATTATAAGTAAAGATAAGAAAAAAGCATCTGCCTTTGTGAAAAGGAGATAATTCCTGTGAATGAGCAGATCCCTACAATACTGGGATCAGAGGCCGTCTTATCTAAAACTATTTACAAATCATCTTGACCCTGTTCAGGTTTAACAGCTCTGTGTTTTAAGTCACAGCACTATGTTTACAGCAGCCACATCACCAGTTATAAACAAAGCACCTGCTGGCGTGATGTGGACTCAGCTACCAATGCATATAATGCATCAAGCTCCAGCAAACAGAACATTAAATAAAGTGTTTTCTGAAATAAACAGAATACCTGTAATTGCAATAACTTTTTGTCCGATGCCAATACTTAACTACAAGTACGTGCCTGTTTCTTTCATGTACAACCACTGAGCCAGGTTGTGTTTCCAGGCACAGCTTGTGAATTCTGCAAATTGTTGCCTTGATATTTTTCCTAGTTTTCAGGTTTTATAAACCTGTATAGAAGCTGTTTTCTTCTATTACGTTTCATTAGTAGAAAGTGGCCTACATGGAAATATCTGGGCTTGGTTTCTGCTACAGTTACATTTTGTGCTTGCTCTTCTTCATGTTCCCACTCTCCTCTTTATTGCTACTTACTCAAAGGGGTCGCTGGGATCAGCTCTCTGGAGCTCTGGAGGAATCGGTATTCTTTTGTAGTACATTTCCCAGTCAAAAGCTCCTCGCATGGCATCCCCCGCCTGTGCCTCGTAGCCAAAGTGATTGTGGTCAATGACATCGATCATAGGACACACGATGGTTTTGTGGTTAAGTGCAATCTGGTCTGAAAAATGAAAGTAGAAAATAGGAAATGGCATGTCCGGTCAAGCCATCTATCATATTACTGCAAAGTGAATCCCACAGGTTTCTAATGTTTGAAAATTGCTTTTTTTGTGCCTTTTGGCCCCCCAAATAATTTCATTTTTCAAATCTGTATCAAACCTTTATTTAAAGTAGAATTAATGCAGTCGGCCAATGATTAGAAGTATTTATGGTTCTTTAAAGGGAAGCAAATCCCTGTGAGACCCACAGGAGTCCAGTCATCTGTATCTCTCTCCCATTGCTACTCTGAGCTGTCCCCAGTCTGTCAGCTATGGAACAAGCCAGCAAGCAAATTGTAAAAATACTCCTTCATCTGTGGGGATTGTGTTGCAGTTTTGAGGATGTTGCAGCAGACTTTACCCTAGAGCTTCTCTACCCAGCCCGGTTCAGCGCCTCAGTGCTCCAAACCCTCTGTCCCAGGGCTGGACACTGCGCTCTCACCGGCCGGGGAGCCATAAGGCTAGCTCTGGTTCGTCTGCTTCCACAACCGGCGGTGATAAAGGAGGCGAGGAGGGTCTATGCGTTGTGTCCATGGAAGATGTTTATTCGCATGGTGCAGCAGAGGCCAACGACCTCCCCGAGGCAGAGATGCCTCGAGGGCGAAGGCCTCACATGCTCAGCACATGCGGAGCATAAACACACGTGGAGCATAGACAGCAAGATGGCGGAGGGTAAGGGGTTTTATAGGGAAACAGAGAGGGGCAGGGACAGCACACAGGCCCAGTGACCTCTGGGTACAGGGGAGGTACAGGGGCGGAGTTAGGAGTACAGGAACCAATAGGGGAAACCCGAGGGAGTGGCCAGGGCCACGTGGGGTTAGGGTACAGGAACCAATAGGGGAAACGGGGGCGTGGCTAGGACTGTGTGGAGTAGGGAAGGCAGGACAATAGGTGACAAGTACAGTCGTTAAGAAAGGGGTGTGGGGAACTTGCAGCTATTATCACAATAGGATTGTGTATGGCAAGCCCCTGCGAGAGAGAGATTTGTTACTAAATGTGAATCTCAGCCCTTGCAACCATTCCATCACTGTTCCTGTGGCTGTAGTGTGCATCAGCTTTGAGATCAAAGGCTCCAAATTAAAGACAAACTCCAACACAAAAGAGCAAAACAGAGCTTGTGTCCTTTTTTTGTACCAATCTTTGAGTCATACAGAAAGCTCCACAGTATTATTCTTACCTGCTTTCTAAAGAAAGGAGTTTAGTTTTGCTTCAAAAAAAAAGTTAGAACTGTGAGGCTAAATCAAATACCCATCTCTAGCCATAAGCTCAGGTGGGCCTGAGTCTGCTTTGGTGAATCCTATTGCTTAATCCTATAGAGCTCCTCTGAAAAGAAACACAAGTAAAGACGACAGCCTAACATCAAGAACTAGGCAGAAGAATAATGGTTTGAAATGAGGACATACAGAGAAAACTTGTAGCTGTATTGACATGAATGGACAGTAAAAAGTACCTACGAACCCTCAAAAAAAACTAAAATCTCAAAATTCCAAGTATAATAAAACTTTTTCTCTGAATGGCAGCTTAGATCCTTTACATTTAGTACACTTAAGGGCCTATGTGGAAAACTTGGTCTTTGTTTTTAAGGATTAGATTTCCCTGATGCTTGGTAATACCCTAAAAATAATCAGAGGTCTGTGTGTGGATTGAACACTTAGATAGGAAGGCAGGCAATCCTGGTATAATGATTAATGATACAGATTTTGCTTCCATACTTCTAAGGGACTGGAATTAAACAAAAAAAAAAAAAAAAGATTATTTTCACAGAACATGAGTCTTTATATTTATTCTCAGTAGTTTAAGTTTAGAGACACTGTCCAAATCAGAGACCAATGCTGACTGTTAGTGAGAAATGACTATGACTGGAAGTTCAGCAGGTTTTTCCATCCTTATCCTTCAATAGTGAAATAAATTTAAAGTACAGGCTCTCACAAAATTCTAGGAAACTCAGAGATAATGGCTGCATTACTGTTGCTATTGCCAAATATAATTACATTCACTAGCATACTGTATAGTGTTATCTGTAATCATTATATAAAGTCACTTTTACATAATCTCTTTCCTGTGATGGTCCTGCTAATAGTTACAGGGCTTATAACAACCTGTCGCTGATTCCCCCCTTCTAAACTGATTGGAGGAGAGAAACCAAATGGGATTGATTTGTCTGGAGCAGGTCAAAGGTAGGCTCAAAAGGCTTTAGCATCCTTCTCTTCATCTTTAAAAGCTGCTGTCTTTAAATACACTGAAGGATTTGAAGTCCCCAAGTCACATGCAGAGATAGTGGGAAATTTATTTGAGCAATGCTCAAACTCAATCTCAGTCTTCATTTCTGCAACTCACAAGAACTCTGCAAGTATGATGATGCTTGCCTGCCTGTTTTAGTGTGTTTCTGCAGAACTTACTTCTCAGCCCCCAAAATATTTCAGAGACAAGGAACTACGGGAAAACATTGACTTTTGATGAAACGAGGGTGTTTGTAGTTGCGCACACTAAAAGACAGAGTAACCAAATTTGCAGCCTCAATGCTTCCTTCAGTATGCCTAAAACAATGAATTTTACATACATACTACTTAGGCTTAAAGGTAGCCCCAGTATGAATTTAGGAAACAGAAAAGGCTGTAGGGCTAGCTTACATTTCACAAGTGTGCTGGTATCAGAGACTTAGATATGCAAACATGCTGCTGCCTTTATCAGCCACTGCCCTTTACTCCACCTGCTCCTCATGCCAGACACTGAAAGCCACAGCTGAAAGGCTTTACAGTTTCTCTTCCATTACCTTTACTCCTCATCTCCTCAAAGATTCCTAGAGGTCTGAAAATATCCATGTATTATTTCACTGCATATACACTTCAGTTAAAGGGAAGAACAAACAGATAAGCATCACTGTATATGGAAAAATCTTGAAGATTGGAGGGAAAGCCTGGGAACAAGAGGGAACATTGCTCAGAGCTTTCTCCATAGCAATTTTAACCAATATATACATACAGATTTGCATTCACCCCTTTCAGGATCAAGCAGACTAAGCAGATATGGCAATAAACAGAAGTTATCAATATTGAATGAGTCACTATCTCAGAAATATAGGCTTTATCTTTATGAGAAAGAAGTACGCCTTTAATTTCAAGTGCATGTTTCAAATTGGGCTGGATAAAGCAACAATGCCAAATTGCAAATAGTCTTAACTTTGCAATTTTTCAATGATGTTAATATTTTTATTGTCCTACTTAAATACATGACTACAGATAGTGACATTTGAGTGACTCAGCAAATTATCTCTTGTTTTCTGAGTCGTCATAAGTAGTTGTACCGTCAGTTTCCCCACTGTCAAGCAAGACGTCATATACATGTTGTGAAGATGGATAACAAGCAGATGTTTTGATAACTTGCTCAGCATAATCCAATCATGACGTATTTTTAATTGTTGGTCAGGAAAAAAATCTGTTTTAACAAACCTATTTCTGGTAGCCTATGTCACTACTGATCTACTGTCCATCTCTCCTCTTGCTGCTCCTGCAGCAATATCAGGAAGGAAATACGTGCCTGCACCTTTCTGGTTTGCCACTCAGTTTCTTACCTGCAATTCATGTGACTTCACACTGCACTAGACTGTCAACTGCTGGAGCCCAAGCCAAATCTTTCCTTCTGCTGAGGAGTGACAGCAAACAGCTGTGTTTGCCAACATTTTACATCACTACAGCTGCCTACTCAGTAAGCATCAGTTAAAACTCTCTATTATCTCAGAGTGTCTTAGCTAAGGTTAAGAGCCAATTTAAGATAAAGAAATTAAATAAAGCTTAAAGAAAATAAAGGCATTTTACACCCATTTTTAAGAAAACAAAATGAAGAACTGTAACTGAAAACAATTGTGACTCAGCTCCACAAAGCCTTTTAGATAACCTAAAAATACTGAAACAACCCAGTCTTCCTTTGGTCTAAAAGTTGATAGTCGATTCTGAAAATATGAGTTAGATACCTAAATAGCTCTGAGAATCATCTTTAAGTGATTGCCTTTGCTTTCCTCACCCCCTCCCCATCCTCTAACTTTGAAGGTCTCATTTTGAACAAAACCTGGTTTGGAACAGCAGAAAATGTTCCCTCTTAGTGAAGACTGCCAGTCCAGAGCAGGGCTGAACCACGTACTTGTGGCAGATACAATCACAGCTAAAATAGGACAGCTTCAAAGCAATAAACACTCAACATGCCTTCTGTGGTGGTTTCCCTGAATGACTTCAGTCGCATGCAGTGCTCAGTGAATCGCAAGATATAACTTCAGATAAACATTTGAAAACATACACTTGAAAACATACATTAACTTTACTATTATTAGCAGCCAGGTGTCATCTGATCTCAGAATAGTAAATATTTGCTATCTAAAGTTCATAGGAAAGTTCTCTCATCCCTTTAGAAAAACAGGGCAGAGAGAAAATGTACAAGATGTGTGTTCATTTTCTATTTGTCCTTCATGTTATGCTCCACTTGTTATTTTTTCAAACTAAAGCAGATTTGATTCTGGGCTTCAGTATTCCTCAAGACTCATTTCTAGATCCTCTAGCTGGTTGGTTATCTATGAATATTCTACTATATGTGGACTAAGATATAAGAGAGAACTAAGGAGAACTGGGCAGCGCTACAGGGTTACAGATGCACGTCTGGGAAGCTGCCCAGAGGAAAAGGACCTGGGGGTGCTGTTGACAACAGCTGAACATGAGCCAGCTGTGCCCAGGTGGCCAGGAAGGCCAATGGCATCCTGGCCTGTGTCAGCAATAATGTGGCTAGCAAGACCAGGGCAGTGATTGTCCCCCTGTGCTCAGCACTGGTGAGACTGCACATCCAGTACTGTGTGCAGTTCTGGGCCCCTCACTGCAGGAAAGACATTGAGGTGCTGGAGTGTGTCCAGAGAAAGGCAACAGAGCTGTTGAAGGGTCTGGAGCACAAGTCCTGTAAGGAACAACTGAGGGAGCTGGAGTTTTTAGCCTGGAGAAAAAGAGGCTGAGGGAAGGCCCTATCACTCTCTACTACTGCTTGCAAGGAAGCTGTGGTGAGGTGGGGGTTGGTCTCGTCTCCTAGTGATAGGACAAGGGGAACTGGCCTCAAGCTGCACCAGGGGAGGTTCAGATTGGCTATGAGGAAATATCTCTTCAGTGAGAGAGTAGTTAAGCATCGAAACAGGCCACCTGGGGAAGTGGTGGGCTCACCATCCCTAGAAGTGTTCAAAAAATGAGTGGACATGGCACTTTGTGATATTGTTTACTGGTCATGGCATTAGAGCAAAGGTTGGACTCGACGGTCTTGCAGGACTTTTCCAATCTTAATGATCCTATTACTCATATCAGATGAGAAAGCAGGAAAAGGAACTGTTTTTCCAATTTGCAATTTTCTTGTGTTTAAGTTTGCAAAACTGAAGGATTACTGCTGTAACCTAGCAAAACACTTCAGAGGACAAGAGTAAGAAACTTATTGGTTTTTTTTTTTAATTTGTTAGAATGCATTTTGTGCAGTAGGGCAAAAACAGAAGCAAAGGAAAGGTGGCTGTACATGTAGAGTACTTAGGCTAACTTGTTGGGGCTGCATGTAGAAGGCTTGTTTTAACCTGCATTTCTCTCTGTTCCTTTATGCTATTTGTGCTTCACATGAAGACAGAGAGGTCATTTTTAAAAAAGCAGATGTTGTGATTGAGGGCAAAGGGGTAACAAGGGGAAAGACTGTATGTATGATTTGATGTGGAAGCTAGAAAGGATAAAAATTTGTGCATTATCTTGTTACTGATCAGAAAAGAAACTAATTACTAGTATTTTTCTTGGTCTCTACTGATAGCTCATTAGCAGAACAGCACATCTTCTTGCTGCAAATGCTTTATCAGCTTACTGTGTGGCCCAACAGTCCTAACAACAAAATACAAGCAACGAGAACCATTAATTAGTGAAACCATAACCTTCTGTGTACATACAGCACCCTTTTAAAATTAATACAAATTTCTTTATTAGGCAACTCAGAAATTTTCTTTGGTTAGGGTAGCAAAAAGCACTCACTTTGCAAAGCATACATACTTTGCATGTAGTCAGGTGTGTAGAAAAGAGAACGTTGTTTCCTGAAGTGAAATCCTAGACTACAACAATTGATTCTTTCCCTTCCTTTAACTAATGGAGCTTTGCTGGCTGCAGCTGGAATCCAGCAATGCAGTCAATAGCAAATCATTCTTTCTGAGCTTCCTGTTGTGAATGCTGTTGCTATTGGATTTAACACTGAAACCTTGGATATATTTACAGCAAAAATGGTTTTGATGCAATGTGGAAGACTAGGAAGCAGTAAAATATCTGCATAACAAAACTTTTCAGGTGTTTAGTAAGGACATAGCATAATACTGGATTTAGTAGTGTATTTAGTAGTAGTAATAATGAAATAAATTGTAACTATAATAAGCTAAAGCTAAATAAATACTGCATAATTTTACTAATCCTTTAGTCTCAAGAAACAAAAATGCAGCTGCTCACAATTTTTGGAGCTCTCTCTCATACTGACACCTCAGACACTGCAGCAGAACTCCAAACACTTTGATACAGGGTATGTCCTGCTTACTGTGGGACAAGTGTTGGTTGTATGTTCTGATTTTATGCCTGATGAATGCTCACACACTTACTAAGCAAGGGAGGCAGCCAATTCACGTTGACTTCACAATGGGAATCCAGGAATGTCAAGACTTCTCCTCTAGCCAGTGAGGCTCCCAGCAGTCTGGTCCGAATGAGCCCTTCTCGTTTCTTGGTACGTACAATCCTCACCTTGGCAAAACGGACCATGTATTCCTCCAGCTTCTCTTTCAAATGTTCTAGAAAGAAGGACAAAAAAAGCGTCAGTGGTGCCAGGCGTGGAGGAACCAACAGAAGGACAGGTTGGCATACAACCTTCAAGCAGCTCATCTACTTCCATCTCTTGTCACTTCAAGCCCTCCATGCTCTGCCACAAATCCTCCTGAGATGGTTCAGAAAGTCCAAATACTCTGTTTTATCACACAGAGGAAGACGCTGACACTCTGCTGCAGTTGCTACTGGCAACCTGCCACCCATAATATAATGGCCAAAACAGCTGCAGGATATTCATCCATTCTCTGGCTCCTGCAGCCCAGGGCCACACAAACATTCTGGCGTGTCGTTTTATAAACAGCGTCCTTTCCAAGTCAGTTTCCTATATCAACTAACTATGAAGAACTATGCATGGAAATAAATTTTAAAAAATAAAACTAGCATAAGATTGTATTTTTAATGGGAAGGGAAACAGACATGAAGAAAGCTCTTAATAGTTGGATATCAGCATGAAGCACATAGACATCTGACTTCCTAATAAAATTAAGCTGGAAATGTAGAGTAGTTGATAGGTTCTCTGATCTGCAAAGTCTGGTTCTGTTTGTATCGCAAAACATCCTCTTTGGGAACATTTTTTCTTTTGACAAGAAACACACACTAAGAATCATAAAAAACCCAACAAGAAAAAACACCCTACAGTTTTGCCTCCTCCTAAATACATCCACAACACAAATCCTGATCTTTGGTCTTTGCTATAACACCTCAGCTTGCTACTCATTACTTTGGAAAAATATGATAATTTCATTTGCCAGGGGAAAAGGGAGAGAAAAGCTTAGTCTCTGATAATTAAAACCGTTGATAATCTACATTTATTGATTCTAAGCGTTGCAAGCCAAGTCTCACTGAAATGGCTTTGTTAGGTTATGATTGTTTCTGATATCAGCTACTAATTCTTTGGGCTTTTATGGGCACCACAGGCCTTGTTCCTGTCCTAACATCATTACAGATTGCAAGAAGTTTGCTGCAGACTAGCTGAAAGGATTTCTATTTAGCAGTATCCTGGAGTATATAATGGTGACACAAAAATTAAAGGAAATAAGCAAACAAGTTACAGAGCAGACAACACAGGATCTTGGGTGAAAATAAAATTAGGCTCCAGTGAAAAAGGGCTCCCTGCACATTTATTTTCATCTGGTTTTTTTCCTAGCTGACAAACACATATGACTTTCCAAATCTACCTGCAGATTAGGAAGAAGTAGAACGCTGATGTGTAGTTACGTGTTTTTAGTGGGAGAGTTCTACATGGGATGGTCCTCTGTACTGAGGAATCCTGATGCACGCTGGCACAGAGGAGCTACTGGGAACATCAGCCTGCAAGGATTACAGAACAGACTGGGGCTTCTGGAAGGAGAAACCCAACACTTTGGAGACATCCTGAGTCAAAAGAGAGGTCTGTGCTCACAGTACTGCCTGGGAGAAGTATTAGATCAAGTGAGTAAAGCCATGTCTGAGACAAAAATAAAAATAAAAAATGACATTCAGATAAATACAGAATGTGTTTGTTTTCTGCTCTGTGGTTGACTGTAGAATAGACATTTAAATCCTGAAATAAGAAGGAAAGAAGTATCCCCCTTTTCATCCCATTTCATTATTTACATACTGTTGGAGTTTTATTAACTCCAACACAATCCCCCAACAGTAACAATGGCAAGAGATGTTCTGTGTCTTGAATGATGGGTTTTGTATGACCAACCATATTCACAGGACAAGGCCTGTGTGCTACTCTGACTCATTTTGGGTACCAGCTACAATTCAGTTTTGTGACTGAACTGAGGTTAATTCAAGCCCTGGATCATTTTCTGCCCACAGGCAAGACTGTTTAAAGTGTGTATTTATTGAACTGTTTTTCTGTTTTTATGAGCTCCATTGAGACTATTCCCATAGCGCAGGAATATAGAAGAAGGGAAATAGACCTTAAAAACAAAGATACAAAGACCTTGCAGGTAATATAAGAAAGTCTGTTAGGGCTGTCAATCTGGATTTTTTCCTATATTGTAAATCGTATCATCTAATAGCCATGAAAAATGAAAAAGCTCCAAAGTGACAGGTTATTACATATTTCCAAAGTAAATCAAATCGAATCAGTTAGGTGCCATAGGTTCTGTTAGTCCTCAGACACCAGAAATTTTTCGTAGCTCTCTAAGGTCACCTAACCCTTCTCCACTTCCATCCACAAGTCTTCAGTTTGTTTGCACTGAATAGTGCATAGGGACCCAACACCAAGAGCCAGACCACACAGCTGCACATTGTGCAGACAGGTACTGAAAGGAATTGGGTTACTCGGCCTGAACACTCCTCTCCAACTGTGGAAGCAACCGCTGCATGCCTTGGCTAGAACACAAATCCCCAGTCGTCACCTGCCTGCCCTCAGAGATGGGCTCACTGGTGAGACTCCAGCTGACCAGAGGATCCTGCTCACAGCTCTGAATGTGATTATGTATCAGATATAATTGCTTTACTCTTCCCTGTTTCTAGAGAGTTTCCCTTCTTGTAGGTGAAAGCAGCTACCAGGAAAGCACCTAAATGCTCTGATGAGAGAAGCAGGAACCTTACTTGGATAACCCAAATTGCCTGTGGTATTAGTAGGCTCTCTGTTGCCTGTAGGCACATGTGAGTTGGACCTTCACCAGCTGGATGTCACAATGGTTAGGGTAAGGCCCTTACCACAGGCAGTTTGAATATGGCCACCATTGATGTTTAAATGAATTAATACAAACTCACTCTTTCCATGCATTCTGATTGTTATCACTTGTCTTGAGCCAAATTAATTCACCGAAATTCAGTCTCATACAAATGAATTAATTTCGTTCCTTCCACATCTTTCAGTGAGCAAATTCTGAAAGCTGAGTGCCTATCTTCTCAGGAAAACATTTCAGGGAGAGATGATGTAAACTCTCAAATTACGATACATTCTTTTCTGTTCTTATAGCAATTGCTAAATAACAATAGAGTTGAATAATATGATTTGATTTTCATCAGTTGTATTAGAGCTTGGAGTCCATGAAATCAACGGCAGTTCACACTGTTCTTCCATTGCAAACTCAGGAAGAAGGCCTCTTGAATTTTAATTTTTTTTTTTTTGCAAGAATAATATCTGAAATTCTGTGGAAAAACAAAAGCTTGTACCACCTTCCGCCCTCTCTCTCAGATAGCTCTTCACACATTTCAGACAGTATGTCACCTGATTTGTGAAGAACTGAGTTAAAACATCCCGCACATCTTTTGATGCCAGAATTACATATCCCAAATTTGTTTTCATCTACTCAATTAGTCCCCTGGCTGTATAATTTTATTATTTTCTCCTTGTTGCTTAAAGAACAAGTTGCAAAAAAGCAGAAATACACAAATAAAGTTTGCACATCTTGTTTGCACAGAATTCTAAATGCATCCTTATTTAGACATATCTGGAAGTAGTAAGGAAGGAAACAGAAGTAAAAACTTGTAAACTTTATAGAGCTTAGTTAGACAAGCAACATTAAAATACCAGGTCTACATACAAATCAAAGTATATGGATTAGTAGAGATATGTAAGGTATCTAAATTTTATAAACCAGTTACACGTTAGTAATATCCTAACAGTAAGTCATGACATAGCCAAATAGAGGCCTGTAACAATAGATACTGTATCTTTAGTTTTGAGATATGGCAAGGAAGGTGGTTTGGAATTTATTTGTGAAAAAATTCTAAATAACTACAAATACATTGTAAAGTATTTAAGTTCAATGACCAATTCCAATATAGTTATGAGAGTATCTTAAAGTGAAGGAAACAAATTCCCCTTTGGATCTACAAGTAATGATTTTTTAAACTTAAACCATTGTAAAAGTGCTCTCATATTCTGTTTTCTCCAGCGCTGTCTTGTGGCACTGTTTCAAATCTTACCAATCTCCAAAACCATAAATAAACACAGACTAACAGCCAGAGACAGTAGAACAGTATTAGTTTTAAACAAAACTCTAGTATTTTCTACTAGTTACATAAATAGTAAAAACATATCTATCATTTTAAGCCACATTTTTGATTAACAAACAATGTTGGTGTTCGTGATGTCTAACAAATTTAGATTTTTTTAATCTCATTTTTTTCCCAAATTTGTTAGAATAAATGGCCCATTTTCACAGAACTCCATAAATTTCCCTCACAGAAGAGAACACCAAATATTTTATTTCTTATCGTACAACTGCATTTTCTCACAGATCCCAACTATTTTATTGCCAATGTTATCTCCAGAAGAATGATCTCACACACAAACCCTGTATGTTACACACATATATTTACAAGCAAGCAAACTCAAGTGCACAAGTAAACGTGCATGGATCAATGTTAGCACAAAACAATAATTCTAGACAAATTATTTAAAAGAAATTATAATGCAGTATGTAAAATAGAAAGCAACCTGTAATAAAAAGACATTTAAATGTCTAGAGAGCAACATGTTCTGCCCATTTATTACCAAAGGAAACAGTTTGCACAGATTTGCCATGACAATAGAATAGGGAGCTAGGATGGTTTAATTTATATACTGTAGTACTATATAAATTCCACTTTCAGAGTTGGGCATGAGAGAGAAGCCAGAATTTAAATTCAACAGTTAGCTACCAATGGTACCTTTTGCATATAAAGTAGCCAAAGCCCTTTTCATTAGATGTGGGGAACAAATACCTAATTTGTAATTTAAAAGAAAATACATCATACTTTTCTTCACAGTGTTGATCAAATGAATCCATGAATCAGAAGTTTGACACATGCCAGGCACCTGCTAGGGCAAGAGCTGGCACAAGCGGTGACAAATAAAGAATAATGCATAGGCAGGCTGTTTACAGGCTGTCACTGCTCTGACAAGTGATGATAAAGGGAAGCATTATGTCTCTTCTAGTGACAGCCTGTAAACAAATTCTCCATTGTAATTGTTCTGTATGGACCTCTTCTGTCTTCATTTAAAGTCTGGAGAAGTTTTTTCTAAAATAATAGCAGAGATAAAATTGCTTGGTCATAATTAAAGATCTACTCAATAAGAGTACCCATTTACTTAATTTGGTGCCCAGAAATAAATTGGATATCAGGGTTCTGTCTTTGTCATGAAAAAAAATCACGTAGTAGTGAAAAGCAGAACTGAAATTCTTCTCTCATGTTGGGATGCATACAGAGAGTATTTCATTATCTCATCAGCACCACATGGCAACATGTGTCATGTGACAAGAAATGTTCCTCCAGAATTATTGAGAAGGCATTAAGGGAGACTTGAAAGATTATGTGAAAGCTAGAGCTGGTCTTCAGGATGTGCTTGACTGCAGTACGGACCGTGAAAAAGGAGGGAAAATATAAAGAAAATAAAGCCTTTTGTTAAGCCTCACTTCTGGCTGGCCAGGCATGTCCACCCCAAATCTTTGTCTGTAACAGAGCCTTTCTCCACATCTGCAGCACCTCAAATTTCTGCCCAAAAGTACTAACAATTTCTGTTTAGGATCACTGACTTTCAAATTATCAAATAATTAAGAGTAGCAACAGAGTTGGCTAAATGCCTGGATAAACAATCTGAACTAAATCTATTTATTTCTGACCTGAAGTGGTTGAGGGGCATGTAATTCCATGTTCTGGCATTCCCAACATGAACCATATAAAACTAATTCCAGAAAAACTTACAGTAGTAGAAAAGTAGAAAAGCCCATGGCTCTCATAGTGAGAAGAACTTCCATCACCTTATTATGTCCCTTTCTGCAAGACAGGATTATCTTCCCAGGTAAAATTAGCAAGGTTATCCTCCTTTCGTTTCCTGAAGCCTTGAGCATACCTTTTTCCCAGAACAGCGTAATCTTTTGATGACTGACTTAAGCTTGACAGAAAATACATAAAGGAAACTGAGTGGCCTGTGGTTATTCAGTTATTACTTGTTTTCTGCGGCAATTGACAAAATAGCCCTCTCCAGTGCATTGTCATTCTTTTTACTTTCACTGTGTATATGTCTGCTACCATAAAAGCAACTCAGTCTGAATAGAGAATACAATGTGAGCCTATGAATTTGGGTACATGATATTCCTTTCTTTCAGTTTCCCTTTAAGCTTCTCATTTGCAGAAGGTTGGTTGGAAGTGCTAGTTGAACATAGAAAGGTTGCACAGTCTGTACCAGGTCAGCAGCTTCTTTTTATAGCCAAGTCAAAGACCGCAAGAAGGACAAGTACCTTGGTTTTAACTCTGCATAAACTAATCCATTGATGCACGACCTTTCCTTTGAATAACTCTTTTCTAAAGTCCAAACTGCATCTACCAAGCTTCATCTTGGGGTTGTTGCATCTTATTACACCATCTGCCAGTATCAGGAGGAATTAGTTTTGTCATCTGCTCAATTCCCATTCAAGTTACTGTGGGCAGATGTTAGATCACCATTTAGCTGCTGCTTGCCAGACTAAACAAGCCTGGGTTCGTCAGCCTCTTCTCAAAGGTCACATACTTTTGGCCCATGACAGTCCTCTGTTAAGCTGACTCCAGCTGTAGTCCTTCTAGAACTGCAGAGCCCAAATTGGATGCAGAATTACAGCTCTGTGCAGAACCAACATTGTAAAAAGCATAATTTAATTTTATCTGCTTACTCTCATCCTAGCACAGCCCAATCCAGTTTGCCTTCCTGGTGACAGAAGGCCACCACTTTCTCCTGTTCACTTGCTATCATTATGACCTTTGCAGGTCCTTTGCATCACACCAGCTAGTCAGTTTGCATCTGTACTGGTACATGGGCTTATTCACCCAGGTGCAGAATCTATCATTCCTTATTGAACTTCATGAGATTTATCTTGCCCAATCTTCCAGCTGCCTCTATTATTTGATTGTCAATCACTTTCTCCAATTTTGTATCATCCACATATTTGCTAAAGGCACACTGTCTCAATCATGCAAGTTATCAGTGACTAACATTGAGCCCAGTATTTAGCTAAGATATTCTACCAATTCATCCTGACTAAGTAAACCTGGAGGAAGGATGGGAAAGTTTTCTACCAAACAGATTTTAGCATCTGATCCATAGCCATTCCAGACAACAGTAAGTTCCAGAAGCAGACAGGTAGTGTGGAGACTATTGAATATGGTAAGTCTGACATAGACTGATGAATGGGAGCAGGATTTATAGCTAATTAAGAGCAATTGGCTAAGAGCAATCTTATTTTAGCACCGGATAACCCATTCTTTCCAAACAGTTTTGCACACCTAAGACAAAGACCAATTGAAATTACTGTGTACTTACTGCCAATCTGGAAGTAGCACTGTATAGAGAGACACCTGTGCTAAAACTTGCAAACTTGTTTTGGCTGTGATGTTTGGGTTAACTGGCTTGAATCAAACTGAAATGAACTATCTTTTTTCTGATATTAATAACGAGCCAGGTTAAAAAGCAGTTTCTTTTTCTTACATTAATAATGAGTCAAAGTCCTTGCATGATATACTACAAGGCTGTGGAGAGTATTCTGAAGGTGCAATAACTCAGCCAATTCCTTGCACATCAATGGCTATAAAATCCCAGATAGCAGCCTGATTTTGTTCAGTTTAAACTACAGCCTATTAAAGTTGAAAGAATCTCCAAACTCCATAGTAAATGCACATTCTTCTGCCACAACCTGAAAAGGTCAGCATTACTAAGAGTGGGAGGCTGAACAGAGCAGACGAATACAGCTTGATTTCATTCAGAATAGACTTAAGGTAAACTTTGAACGAATCTGTTTTGTTGTGCATGAGCTTTCATATAGTTATGAAAGGAGTGACTGGGACTGGAGAATCTGTGAGGCAAGCTGGATTTGCTGAGACTTCTCCAGCTCCAGCTCCATTCAATAGAGACATGCAGAGATCCTGGTACCTCTTTTTTCCACTTCCCTGAGCCCTGGTAATTGTGACTTACCAGTCATTCTGTCACCAGCAGAGAAGTGCCTTTGTCAACAAGATGAGTGTTCAGGTAATTGAACACATGAGGTTACTTAGATATTAGGTGTGGTGACTTACACAGATGTCACTGAAGCATCATTAAACTCTTGAGGAACTTTTCCATTCTAGATTTTTCAACAGGAAAAGGAGCGAAACACTTTTAGGTTGCAGTAATGCAGCACAGCAAGTCAAACCACTTCATAAGCAGCTAGGGCTGGCTTGATAGTTTGTTGGTAGTGCTGACAGAGCTACAAGTTTTCCTTTCTTACAAGGAAACAATGAAAGATTTTTTAAAATGGATTTATTCCAACTACCAGTTGTATGAGGTAGTTCTTGATACCCCTAATGGTGTTGTAGTATGGTAACATGTCTTTTCTACAGCTGATAACAGACTCCTTCATTTGCTGTGCCTGCATCAGTCTAGCTCAGAGAAAGGTGTCTCCAGCTGGGAGAAACATGGGGCTACATTTTACCCATAGACTAAATGATTTAGTAATTATTTATCATCTGAAAGCCTCCAAAGTAAGAAAATTACCAAAATCTTATTTTCATATCAGTTAAACACTTTCAGGTATTAATCAATGATTAATGTATTTTATATATTCAAAAGGAGGCAGAAATAACTGAAGCACTCACTCCTTATCAATTGGTCTTATCTGGTTGGTGAACAAAAGTAAACTAATAAAAAATCCCCAAACCTTGGTATCTATCCCCGGCTTTTCTGGCCTGTCTTTTGCAGCCACAACAATTAAATGCATCTCCCCAACAGAAATAAATCTTTAAAACACTAGAATATTTACAGAAGATTACTATTCCTTTGAATTTCCTTTGCATCCAATTTTAAAGCAATTATCTTTTACATACTCAGGCTGTTCACATTCTTTCAATGCCTGTGTTCAGAAAATGGTTTTGGAACTGCCCGAAAAGCCCTGTGACCTGCTTTTTCCCATACGTGCCTGTACCTATTTTGGGGGATCTATAATGGTCCCCCAGTATTAGCTTTGAAAAAAAGTGAGGAAATATGCTATTTTTATAGCTCTGTATTGTATACAAATAGTTCACCATCTATAATACACGGATAAATAATTCTGATCACCAGAGGAAGGACATATTATAAAATACAATCACCTTATGCTGGATAAGGAGGTTGGTTAAGAATATACAGCAAAGCAGTCTTAAATGGAAAGTAAAAATTAATTAACAGGAAATTATTTTTGCTGCAATGTAAATACAATAATCACTTGATTTGGAATGTGATCAAGAAACGGAACCAATTAATGACCCAGCAGATTAAACAGGAGAGAGCTCTTAGTGCTCTGCAAACAGGAAGCAAAAGCCATCTTCCCCTCTGCTTGTCCTCCTGCTACCTGTATGGGTTCAGAGCGCTGCAAGTACAGCGCGTGTCCCCCAGGGTGAAAAGAAACCACACAGCTCACTTTGAATGGCACTTTGCAGAGCATTTTGCTCCCTGGAATAGCTTTACCACAACAGCAGCATAGCTGATGGAATAAAGCTCAACCAAACTGGGAAGAATTTCTTCCCAGTATCATCTTGGTAGCCCTGAACTCACACATGCAAGTGTGCTCAGGGAAATGCTGCCCACTCAGGAGATGAGAAGGAAAGCAGAGGAGGTTGCAAAAGCTTTTGGAATGGACAATTTTTTTTTTTTTTTTTTACAGCAGAGACTTTACTGTGGATGCACACACTTGTTTCAGCACTCTCTTACACTCCTAATTCAAGAAATGTTACTGTGGCTACAGCTCAAAGAACCTGGACAACTGGATTACCTATCAGGGAAACTACTGTAAGTGTATAGTAAGATAATGCAGAAATGTACAGATGTCTTTATAGACCATTCTCTGAACACAATTATGTAGCATAGAGCTGTCAAAAGAATGAACTTGCTGTACTAAAATTTGATTGTTTTTAACAGGTCTGTTTACCACACAGGTATTTATACAGTAGCTTGTCCCTAAGGGAAGTATATTGTGAGGTTTCTTCCAGGTTGCAGGGTCAATTAGAAGGTTATTTTGAAGTGAATCCATGAAAGAGAAACTTTCCTTGAGATCAATACATTAGTCACAAATGCTATCCTCTTTCTTTCACAGTCACAATTTTGCATCCTGAAAACATTGATTTTTAAAAATTGTAAATGATGACCTGTCAACAGCACTTTCTTTTGTAACATATTTTTAACACTGCAAACAGCCTTGCAGATTTTGAGACCTGTCTTTAGACTGACATTTTCTCTGTTTTGCCTGAAACTATCTTTGACATACTTTGAGCTCTTCCTCCAAAATATATCACTGACTTTTGCAATATGTGTTGTCTGCGGAGAACAGTTTTCTCTCATTTCGCTCTTTTTAACCTCTCAAATGCCAAGGACAGATTGCACTGGAGAACTGGTAAAACACCACTGTGAGGATAGCACTTGTATTAGGAGAGGACCATAACACTGGTCCTTGGGAAGACTGGAAATAGAAATCACAGAACTCATGTAATTATTTTTTAAGTGGCATCAGATTCTGGTACAGCTCCCTGCACTGAACACTTATTTTCCAGAGTAATCCTACTGACATTCTAATGTGTTGCAAACCTTAGGCTTGCTAACCTAAAGGTGTTGGAATATTGCCATCTACTCACACAATCTTTGAATAACCTCCCGACTAAATGAAAGTGCTATACTTCTGTAGTTCTTTTCCATTCTATGTGCTATCATTCACAGGCTAATGGTCAGGTCCTAAAAAGAGCTTGAAGTTAGTCCTTTTCCTCAAGAATTCAGTGGGTTTTTTCTTCCCCTAGTGCACAGGATTTTTGATTAAAATAAGAGACATCCTACAAATATACTTTGAAAGTCAGATTTCAAAATACAAAGAGACCATGGGCAGTATCTTCTTCATTCTCTTTGAAATTCAATATTCTATCAAGAAGTTGATCTTGTCTTCCAACTTTTGTATCAGTATTTTTCTTTTTAAAAATGCCCTCTCTGACACAGGAACTGGAGTTCTGAGGCACCAAGTCTTTCCTGTGGAGTGATGATTTTACCTATGCTCTGTCTAGTGCAACAGGACAAAACATGTAGATACACAATGAGGTTTCTCTAACCTACTGAAAGAAGCCTTAAATTTGTAGCAGTGCAAATGCTAGAAGCACAGAGCCATAAACTTCTAATTTTCCTTCATATCCGCTGAATTTTATTTCCTATAACAAAGCACCTGGCAATACTAGACTTTTTACAGCTGGAATGCAGGCCTTTCTAAGCTTCAAGAACACTTATTGAAGCAAGTATCGCACCTCTACAAGTATCCAGTTCCTCCTCTCAATTGCTGCATTTCATCATCCAAACATTTTCTTTTCTTAGTTGTTATTTCAAGAGTTTTCCATTTTTCAATTTCGACCAGACTGGAAATACAACCCTTCTTCTGATACTTTGATACTAAAAAGTTTCTGTTTTTTTCTAAGCTAGAACTGTAGTTCTCAAAAGTGTTTCAATCATTTAACTGGAAAAGTTAGCCCTGTTAGTAGTAATAACCTTTGCACTCACTGCTATGTCAAGGAGCACAGTGAAAGAAGATGGACTTATTACTGCTGAAGAGGTTTTCAGAAAGCTGCAGTCCATGGAAATTCTCTGACAACCTACTGGCAAAGAAAAGCAATCAGTTTAAATCATGTTTTTTACATTAGGTCAGGCAGGTACCTTGTTTACCCCATTTCACTATTTGCAACAAACAGTTTGCTTCCAAAATTAGGTCTGTTGAAATCTTACAGTGAAAGAGCTGTTTGGGTTACATACTTTGAAGCATGAGAATTAATTATCAAAAAGGAAACAATTCTCTGTTCACAGACTATCTGCTATGATGATGTTCCTCTACATAATGAGGCAAACAGTGATGCATAATTAGGCATTTTCTAACATCACTGTGAGCTATTAATCAAACAAGAACACCATGTCTTATCATGGATAGATGATCCGTTTTTCACTTTTTATTTAAAACAAGAAAAAGAATAAATAAATAAGCTACTACATAAATCAAGCTTTGGAAGAGGAGACATTGAATATTTTCTTTTCTTTGTTTTATTTTCCTCCCTTTGTTTTAAACATTGAATCAACCTATCTTTTCCTACCTCTCAGCTGTCACAACTGTTCTGCAGTATCACTAATGTTCTTCACATCCTCTTTAGTCTGGCAGGTTGCCTCATTAAGGATAAGAAACAGAAAGACATATTGAATACTAAATGAACATCTAAAACCTAAAGTTTAATTAATTAAATAAATAAATATGATATTGAATATTAACTAGCAGATCCAGGCTCCTAGAAGCTTTCATACAAAGACAATGTGATTAGGCTCAGACTATGCCCATACATTTACATAAATCTTATTTTGAATAGTCTTCCACCACTTTCCCTCACCCAAACTGCTGTCTGTCTTGCAACATCAAAAGATAGCGGACATGAGATAAGATATAACCGAGTATTTTTTACTTTACATGTTTACAAAGTTTATGGTAACATAGTCATCTCTGTATACAAAGAATAACAATGGCATGGACTGTTCTTAATCTGTATGGAAAACTGAGCTTTAGGCTCTTTCCACCTTCCTATAGACAACCTCATGAATCCAGATTCAAACACAAGACTTGTGACATCTGGCCTTTACTTGTATAAACACAGTACTGTCCTAGTGATCTTTTAAAATCTTTCACAAGTAAAGGATTAGTGGACTAGCTGGTATCAAGTGAGAAATAAATCATTACCATGAATATGTCTTCTTGCTCTTAGTGTAAAGCTATTTCAAAACTGGAATGGTTACATCTGCTTTATAGCATTTTCCTGATACTTAAAGATGGACAAAATGCTGTAATTCTGAACACAATTTTCACACCTTTATTGCTGTTAAAACTGCAGATTATAGAGATTCAATAGAGGACATAACCTTTGTATTTCATATTTCCTTGATATTTCCTTGAGATTTAAAAAAAATAACCATTTAAATCTATAATAGAAATAGCTTAATTTAACAATATCTGAATAGAAAAAACAAGGATTGTCTCATTTTCATTTTAAAGTACTTTTTACTGAGTATTCAGTAGACTGTCAATATCTTGGCTGATTCAAGAAGTCCCAATGGTCCTGCCAGAACTATATGAATCTTCCCCTGACCACCACCTTCTTACTGAACTGGAAGTGTGGTTCACACACTGCCTGTCACTTACACTTCTCCCCAGTTTTGTGCTGGTGTGAGGTTTCCCACCTTTGCAGATCAAGGTTTTTTTTTTTTTTTTAGTTTTTTTAAAGGTGTAACAAAAGGAGCGGGAAAGTTACTGTGATTCCCAGCAAATATTTTATTTTTTTAAATCTATGTGTCCTCTGCACTCTGAGTTGAAAATCAGCCATGTGAAGATTTACTGTGGTAAGCATGCTAATTGCAATGCAAAAATCAACCAAGGCAGCAAATATTTTCCCTGGAAAAACTTTTCATTGTGTGATTCACATTTCAAGAGATGTACTGTGCTACCTACAGATAACCTCCTCCAGCTACTCACAATCACACAAGTAGCAGTATCTTTCCAAAAATCAACTTCCTCATCTCACTGGCAGCTCCAGCAAGGGCTTTCCTGGGAAAAACGTAAGTATTGTTGCATTTAGATGTAGTTTGATATGTAGAGTTTTCGGGTTTTTCCCATGGATATGTTGCATTTGCATTTCTCTTTTTTTCTAGGTTTTAATTTTTTATAGCTTATTCCCTGAGGTTTGTTTCTTTTCTGCTTCTTGTGAGAGCATAGCTTAGGGCAAAGTAGAAACCAAATGGAATAGGTATAGGTAAAAACAGAGATAAACAGAGAAACTGCCACCAGTGACCCACATACCAGTTTTGTAACTGTTCTCATCTAGAGAATTTTTTAGACATCCACGAAAAATTGTGAAAAAATTAAATTTTACTAAATTTCCTGATTAGCTGTTTCTAGACCTAGTTGTCATCATCTGGAGTAGCAGATGTTTATTAGACTCTGAAATATAAATTGTGACAGCACTTATACACCAAGAAATCTGTTTAGCTTAATTTCATAGCTACCTGAGAGCTGGCGCTCAGAATTCTTTCTAGAGTTATATTTCTGTGTTCATATTTTCTTGGAAACAGCTGAAAGGAAGTACGAGCAAGAGAAAAATAACAGGGGAGTTGATAAAACTTAAAGTGGGGAAAGCTGAGTACAGGAACACTACTAAACCCAAAACAGCTGATAGTATATAAGAAAAAGGTAAAATAAAAATAACTAATTCTGATATGGATATGACTTCTATTCATACCAGACTGTTATTCTGCTGTAGGGTTGGGCTTTTAGTTCTGCTATAAACAACACACTGTATTTTAGCAATACATCTTGTCATTTGGTTCGCTTTGGGGCTTGGAGCCAAAGGGAAAATACTTAAAACCCAGACAAAAACCCACAATTTCCAAAAGAACAGCAGGAGATTTTCAGAAGAAGGATACAACATGCTACCTGGTTTCTTCAACTGACACATTCACTTTGCCAAGTGAATTTCCAAGAGGAAATTCTTTCTAGGATAAGAGACTCCCTTAACTGGAAATTTCCCTCTGTATGAAGGTGATGTGGTTCATTTATTAAGATTACCAGACAGCTTTTTAAAGCAAGGGTTTTACACAAGTGTAAATTTCAGTTCCAAGGGAATTAAGGATTGAAGGATTAATTTATATTGTAGCTCTGTGGACCACTCAGTTTGGCATTGCCCAGCGCTAGCAATTGACCTCAGTTTTTATAAAAAAAATTGAACACATCAGGGCATGGGACTTGTGCTGTGTCTTTGAACTTATTTTACCTTGATTTGCTGCATCTGTAAAAATACATAAGGAACATACACCATACCTGCAATTTGCTTAAAGAGCTGATGATTATTGTCTAGCTTCCCCTAGCTGTAATACCACAGTTAGTGGGGGGAAATTGGCTGCTGCTCATTCTGTGTTTCTAAGCTTCAGTTACGTTATCAGATTTTTTTTTTCTGTTGCATTTTGTTTCGCTATGTGTAGTTGTATGGGTCTCTCCCTAAAAGTAAATCATAGCATCTACAGAGAAGGATTAAAAAACTTAAGGAATCAGGCTTAGGAGGAAGTAACCCTTGTCCTATACTTAATTTTCCTGTGGGTAAAGAACTCAGCTCAATGGAGCAACATATAGGGGGGTGAGCATATCACCAGAGAACAGGGTAGATAATAAGATGCTGGCTTAAAACCACTTTAATTGCACCATTAATAAAACCAAGGAATAATTAGATAATTTGCATAAGTGTAAATAAAATTTAAATTGCACTAAGTTAACTGACTGTGGTATCTTGATTAAGCAATTAAAGCATTAGATCAACAGTGCATCTTAATTCTTGGATACAAATGCGTGCTCTTTTGTTTACCAAAGTTGTATATAACTTGTATATATAACAGCACACTTATATCACGCATTTGGAAGGATCTCACTGAACGTGAGAAAATCAAAAGTACTTCAGTTTCCTTTGAGCATGTCCTAGAAACTTCTCATATCTTGTTTCAATAACCCTACTGTGTGTTTTGTTTAGCAGCTACTGCAGCAAAACTCTGCAGAATACCTTGAAAGCAACTAAGTCAGCAAGGCCAGTATTTCATCTATTCGTCAATGTCAATATTGTTTTTACTTTTAAGGCCCTTTGCAGCCTCCAAACACCAGAGCTATCTGTTTCATCAGACAACAGTTTACCATGGGACCGAGAGCTTCTTAATGTAATGATTCAGTATCTGCCATAAGACTGAGGAAGCTTTACACACGCAAGCTTTATACATCTATCAAGTTTATGAAAATGCACTTTGTTTTAAGCCAAGATCTTCTGAAAAGAACTTTCAGATAATTTGTGAACTATATAGGGAAAACTTCAGCATATACAAAGGAACAGGAGGAGGAATTTATAGAGCCATCTCCATATTTGATGGCTCAGAGGAGCTTCACTGAACATCACCTAGCCAGGTACAAATTCTCTGAGAGCTGCTAAGGTACTGTGGGACCCCAGTTCAGTTCCAGTCTCATTTCACTTTTCCTGCATCTCATTTCTGGGGAGTGTAAAGGGCTCAAGGTCACTACCAAGAGAAGCTTTAAGAGCTACTGGTGAAGCAGGGAAATTTCTGACTCCAATGAGCCAGTGTAGCCTAAGGACTGCACAGGGCAGCACAAAGTCTTCAACACGTTGTCCCCAAGCAGCAATACAAGATGTTCTAGCCGTGTGTGTACACAAATGGGGATGGGAGGTGACAGCAGATGAGAAATTCACTCTCTGTGAAGCTCTTGTCTCACTGTGCTGACTGCTTAGACAACAAAAGCGAATGAATTACCATCTCAGGCAGCCAAGGCTGAGAACAAACACTTCAGCTCAAACTTAGGGCTATTTATTCTGTAGGAGTCAATTCAATACCATAACTTAGTTTTTCTAAGTATTTCTGTTTGCTTTAGAGTTTTCACCAAATTATTTGTCAGGCTGCAGAAATTTTCATTTCTTTTTTTCAGTGAAGCCCAGTTTGTTTGTTTGTCTCAAATTTCACTGATGTTTTGAACATATCTGTAGAAATAACTGCAACTATGAATCTATTGCATGCTTCTGATTAATTTAGTTTTTTTTTCTATAGGTTTCACATTTTTTCATAGTTGCTATTTGTGAGCAAACACGGATCTATTGCAAAAAAAAATGGAGAGGGATCCTTAAAGTCAGTTAATCATGTATTCATACATTGTCACACACTCTGCATTATTGTCATTACATGAAATGCCATATATTATCGGAATATGGTTACATGAAATAAAATAAAATTAGACTGTGGGCACTGTTTTAGGGAAAAATACAGACACCACTTGTTAGTTTTCATTATTACAACCTAATTTCCTTTTCATATTTCTGAGTGAAAAGGTGATTGCCTCGGGAAAAATGGAGAATGGTTACCATCGATAACTTTGTGAAACACTTAAGTTATTCAGCACTGGAATGACATGTATTTCATGTCATGTAAGACTTACTAAAGTGCCTAAAGACTCTCCAGCACTTTTTTTTCCTTTTAATAATTTATAGTAGCGCCACATGCACTTTTAAACACTCAATTAATTTTTATGAACGTTCTCATTCTTTTTGACAACAAACCCAAGGTGATTGTATGTAGTTTTAAAAATGGTTACCTTGCACTGAATTTCTCCTGGAAAACTTCAGCTAATATAGCAAAGCACAAATAGTCATCTGATTCACAGTATCATTTCTCTCAGATTTTTCTGTCATCAGTCATGAAAATTCTGTATAAAGAATGACTTGTTTATTTGTTTTCTTTTGTTATACATCTCAGTTTTAAACAACACCGAATATCACCAAACATAAATACATGTATCTAGGCTTTGGATTTTTTTAAATTTAATTTTTTTTCTATATTGCTGATCTACATTTCCTCATTTTTCATGTCAGCTAAATGACTTGCCTTCTACCTGGCTGCTGCATTTTCCCCTGTAATTGCCACATGAACACCTGCTCTTGAATCTGACCTGTCTGCAGGACAATGTACAGCTGGAAAACTGTGACTACTGTTGCCACAGACCAATGACTACAGGAAGCACGGAACACTATGTCCTGTGGCAGCAATTTAATCACTGACTCCTAGAACTGGAAATTTCTCCCCAAGTATAATCTAGATCCTATAAATGTTCTTGCTGAAGGGAAACTGAAAAGACTGCTTTCAAAAAGACCTCCCTGAAAAATTCATGTTCTTTTTACTTTGCACAATTCATCCATGCAAGGACAAGTTATGAAGATATGCTTTAGCAACAATTCCTCACATTAAAACCTTCAGACAGCTATGAATTGCACACATTAGGCAGGAAGATTTTTCTACATAATGTAAAATTTTCACAGTTCAGCCACATGTTGCAGAGCACTAGGAAAAGAGCTGCATTTATTTAATCTCTAAAGATCATTTTGCCTCTGTATCTGAAGTGAGAGGAATTAATGGCAGCCAGTCAGGTGCTTTTAGAGAAGTTTCCCTGCTTATATTTGTAAGTTCTCAGTAAAAAAATAAGGCTAAACTAAATACAGAAAGTCCTTTAACAAGCAATAACCACATCAGATGAACTAATTTTTAAGTAATGGCCAGAATGCTAAAGCTCTTCAAGCACCGAGCTTTAGCTTTTACAATGAGAGAGAAGTATTCAAATACTTTTAAAACCCTCATTAATAACAAAAAAGCATGAGAGGGAAAAATATTCTGACCTCACTTTCTGCTATTTTTCTTCAGCAAGTTCATTTGTAAAAGCTACCTGAAAAATGGAATTGGATATAATTAGTGAGCAATATTTATCACTGTACAATGGCTTAAAAGCAGTGCATGAGTACTTACTGACTACTTTAACTCAGATAAGAGGAAAGTGGTGAGCAAACCCATAATTTTGAGTATTGCTTTTAATTTGATTGCATTATGATATTCAGAATCATCTATGCTTTAGAATTATCTTCCTTTATGAACAAAACATTTTGGTCATTGTAGTTACGAAAAATCTCATGTTCCTTCACATGCAAACTGCTTTGCAGGATTTTTTTTAACTATGTAGGTAACAAGTAGAAATAAAGCTTGCACACCAACAGCTTCAGGCAGATGAAGACCATGAGGACATATTAGAATCAACAATGTTCAGCATGTTCAGAAAAGGTTTAGTAATTTTTCAGGTAAGTTTGCAAATTTTAGTGGATAATACAATCCAGTAATACTGAAAATATGGGAGCAGTTAATCACTGGCAAAAATACAAAAAGAGAAGTGATCCATGATCTTCACAAATCTCAAAAGAAGAATGTTAATCTGCACATCCCAAGCAAAATCTTAGAAGATGCTCTTCATTAGAAGTGATAATTATCATTCCATGACTCAAGACACACAGAATTTACCATCTTCCAAGCTAGCCATATGTATTATTGTGATTATTATCACTCTGACTGACACTGTGAAAATGTTCCTCTGGAACTGTTTACAGATTAAGATACCAGCCAGTAAAGCATATTTTGTTGGCACTTATTCAGTGGCAAAAACAGGGTGAAAGAGGTGGACAATTAACAGAAGTATTGCCTTTTTCCTTGACTGACCATAATGAAGTTGTAGTGATCAAAACCTATTCAGCAAGTTTTGAGACAAAGTTCAACAAAATGGTACAGAGCTGCATTTCATAGGCCACAAAAAGGATATTTTTATAGTCTCTGATATTAAAAGTGCAGGACTGTATATTTTATCTCTGCTTTAACACACTTTACTGTTAAACTAAAATTACACGTACACATTCAAGAAACTCTGGTCAGAAGTTAGTGTACTACAAGCAAAGTTGTCTCAGTATCTGCACAAATTAACAATTTGATCCAACAGCTTTACCTCTGGCAAAGTTCCTATTGATGCACCAGAGGTAGTACAAGACAATTTAAGTAGCGAAATGACTTTTTGTCATTAGGTGTGATTAGACTTAAAAACCAGTAAGTTCTTCTGACCAATTTAGCCTTAGTAAAATAATTACCATGTTGTATCAGCATTTGTGGCTCACTGAGACTCAGGCTACTGAAAACCAGATTGTGTGGAAGATGACTCCAGTTCTGGTCTATCCTACTCTCCTCTGTATTTTGAACCAGCCTTCTGCAGCCCCTGCCTGGGTAGGTGGAAACCAGAGCCCAGGGAGCAGGAGCTGCATGTTCAGGCAGTGAAATCAGGATAAAGTCTGCCATGCATTCATGTCTTTATGAGTCCAGGTATGCCTGGAGCTCTGAAATCTGTTTGAGTCTGGCTGGCTGTGAAGGCTGAATCTAAGATCATACCGAGTCTAGCAAATGAAACTAATTTTAACTAATAAAAATTCCAGTGGTTACTATTTCTGAACATTGGTCCATGAAGAATTCCAAATATCAATATGAATTTGAATTTTTTCATCCTGCTGGGGAAAACAAGTCAATAAATAAAGTAATACTCCATGTTTGAACTGGACTAGGCTTAATGAACACAGAACCTGGTTCCTATACGGTTTAGATTGGTTCCCCAAATAAAAACTTGGGAGTCTAACGATTTGAGGCACAACCTTCATTGTCATATTGTGCCTTAGGCATTAGGAAGTCACTTTTGGAAAAAAGGATCATAAAAAGAAAAAAAAAGTGAAATAAGAATAAATCTTGGCATTGATACAGTGCCTATAATAAACAGATTTAAAACAGAGGCATTACCCATTAAAAATTCAATCATGATGCAGGTATTTAAGCATGACATGGTAGGAATTTATTCATTGTGGGCCCAACTACTGACTTATCTACAATTTTGATTGTGTAATCATCTTTTCTATGTAAGCCTCTTTTGATTGTGTAATAACCTTTTCTATGTAAGCCTATTTTGGGATGTGATTTTTAGCTTACTTCAGCCCACGTCTGCTAAGTTTTGTAAAGATTCAGTTTTCTTCTCCACCTCTCCCCTGCATATTTATTTCCATAATGAAATATTTGCAATATTTCCGTTGCCACATTTGCAAAATTAGACTCGTTTGTGGACTGAACAAATGGAGTTCGTAACTTCAGTCACGATGTGGGTCTGAAAGGGGAAGACTCAGGCCCTAGAGGACAGAGATCTGTGATGTTTGAGCTGGATACAGGAAAAGAGAATGATGATAATAATGATCATACAGGATGATAATTGTAATGGTGTTTATAATGAACATAAATTCATACACACTCTGTAATAATAATAGAAGATTTTAATAATTTCAGGGAATACTACATTTATCCCAGCAGCAATCCCTCCTATTGACTTAAAATGCCCAAAGCACACATCCTTCAAAGTTTGAAAAATGGGCTAAATAGCTTTTATGTATCATGCATAGCATATACAAAATATGGGAATGTGTGAACTAGAAGCTTTAGTAGCACATTAACTTGGGATTCACAGGAAGTTAAGTGGTTTTTTTTATGCTAAACCTTTACATCTTAAACCTTTACACTTTGCCATATCATATTTGCACTCTGTACTGTAGATCTCACAAAATTACCTACATGCTCATTTGTGTAATAGAACATTACCATTTATGTCCAACTACACCTGACAATGACTTACGATGGATGAATAAAATGTTCATTTACAATAAAGACAGAGTATATGAAACATTTTACATTACCACAATACTTGGAAAATCTGGTGTGATCTTGCAGGCTCATCTGTGTTGAGACAACCATAAAGAGACTTAATGCTGCAGATATTTACATTCAGTCTTTGCTTTAGTAATCTGAATGGTTTCATTCAGGTAGGTGGGACTTTACTGTTTAAAGTTAAAATGCTTTTTTAAAGCTTACAGTCAGTGCTAAGACTAAGAAAACAAACAAAAATCAAACCTAATGTTAAGCTTTCAGAGATATTCTTTAAACATTCTTACTTAAGTTAGCCGAAGAATTTCATAGTTTACTGCTCAGGTGAGTGATTAGAGAACAGGCTGATAGGCACTTGAATCATATATTGATTGAATGTCATGAGAAATCAATTCTGAGACGCTCTTTCAGTATATTTATACAAGAATAGGTAATTTAAAACATGCAGCATACACAATGTCAGGAACTATTATTACTATTCCAAAAGAACAGAGATCTAGTTTAATTTCTAATTTATGAGAAGAAGACTCCTGAGAAGATGTGTGCAAGTTTCATCCAGTTCCTACCAACCATTATTTTATGCTAAGGTAGAGGTCTGAAAATACGAGACACAAAAGATGTAAGATAAAACCCAAAAACAAGAAAAAGGAAGAAAATTGTTAAAGCTGTTGTTGCTGGTAGTTTCCTTTCTTTTCATTCCCTTCATGTAAATTCTTTTAAACAGTACACAGGTAATTTAGTTATCCAATGCAACTCATGGCAAGAGAGTCTCTGACACTTTAGGAAAATTACGTTTACATGAGAATTACTAACATCAGTGTTATGTACCTGTGACAGTCTAGGAGTACAGGGTAAACAGAGGTTTGTAGTACAGATCAAATCTTTCATTAAAGCAGGTGATCTAATGAATACAGCTTTTTTTTTTCAATTAGGTCTTCAGGCTAAAAGAAGATGCTACATACATATAATAAATATTAATAAAAAGTAATCTCACTTCAAGGAAGTGAGTGGGATGGATCCAAGTTAGCAGTCTACAATTGGAAATTATATATGTCCAGGGCATAACGTACTTACAAAATAAACCTCCTAGGTTTCAGAGATCTCAAAATGCTGTATCTTTTATTTATTAGGTAACATAATCCTGAAGTGAACTGTAGAACGTAACTCATGATTCTTGTGTTAAAACAATGTAATCCGTTCCTTACACTTTGAAAAAATAGAAAAATAAAGAAGAGAAATTCAATGCTTGCTAAATCACAATAGCTCAAACATTTACAGATGTGAAAGACTTTGCATAATATTGCTGTGAATAATTTAAGCAGCACACAAAAATTTCAGGGATCGGATATGGACCTATTAGATTAAAAGACCTTTTGCTACCAATGTTAGCAAGGGAAGTTCCATCATCGAGTAAGTTAAAATAAATAGAAACAGAAATATGCTGAAGGAAACCCTCTTTGAACAGATGGGCTGGTGATCCAAGCTTATGAGTAATCTGCTATAGATAACTGGGTTAGCAATATTTTACAGACAAAATAAACACAATCAAATTTGTTTCAAGGATGGCTGTAAACCACACAATGAACACAAACAACACAATCACTACTTGATCCAGCCAGCTTCCATAAAGGAACTATCCTCTTGTAGTTACACAAGTATTGATGCCTCTCCTTCTACACCTTTGAAGTGGCACATTGTAGCTTTCCCTGCACTTGCCATTATAACAACATTTCACAGTTATTCCACCCCCCAATTAACTGGAAATAAAAGAAATTCAGCATCTTGCTATATAAACCATGTCTGATGGGAACATGTTACAAGGTACTGAAATCACTACTTAAATCCTACCCTCACAGCAGCATATTTTAATGAAACAAGACAAAATACGAGGAGATAGCATAATTACACACACACACACACACAAAAAAAAAAAAAAAAGAGAAAGACAAGTTTGCCTCAAAGCTTATAGTAACTGGATGTTATCAGATGTACTTAAAATGCAAATTGATTTGAAAACCAAATAAGAAGGTGGCTTTTGGGATTCACTTTGAATGCTTAAGATTTACTCAAGTGTGAAACTTTGAGTTTTAGTTCTGAAGCAATGGACCTCTTATAGAAAACACAAAGTTTCAACCATTTAGTCCATGGATGGTAATGTTTCATAATCAAGGATTTTTTCTAAAACTGCAGTATCATGAAAATTCAATCACAACTGAATTCTTGGTAAGGCGGGAAGCCCTGGAATATTGCTGATAATGCCTATTCTACAAAAATAAATGGCTTTTCTTTGCTTCAGTAGTACTAGTTTCTAGTTTATAATAATTATTTTTGACTGACCTTTAGCAAAGAGTAAACATTTCAGAGCTTTTACTGAAAGGCACTAACAATATGGGCTTCCCAGAAATGCTGAAGGAACTCAGCAGCTTTGAAATGTTTGCCTTTTACTGAAAGACAGTTAACATTCAAGATCAATACTACCTACATTTTGCTGTCATAACTAATGCAGGGTGTCTTGAAAGACAATAGTTTAAGGTTTGCTTTGTTTCCTATTGAATTTTTGTACTATGAATAACTGTTTAAGGATTATTAGAAATAAAATATAAATAAATAATATTGTTTAAAATGGTATCACAAATAACTACAATTCAAAAGTGAACTATTAATAACCTCCCCAAATCTTACATTCAGATTTCTAGCATACTTCAGCAAATGCTTTACTAGTCAACAGCATTTAGAAAGAGTGAATGCTGCTCTCAAATACTGACTGTTCATTGGAAGTACGTATTATTGGGATATCTGGGGGTTAGATTGTCATATTGTCTGACAGCCACAATTCTGTGATTAAGAGTAGTGATTCCACCCTTACCAGACACTGTAATAAGTGGAGTAAGTTATTATCAACCTGGTGATCTGCTGGAGGGCAGAAAGGCTCTGCAGAGAGATGCAGTCTGTACAGACTGGATCGATGGGCTGAGGATGACAGTACGGGATTCAATAAGGTCAACCTCATACATGGAGGGTGGTAGGGGTCCGAAGTCAACAGCAAACCTCCTACAACTCAAGACAAATATATCTATTTCCTTATTCACATTTCAGATCTTTTACACAAACATACCCTGCAGTAATTCTTATGGGTCAAGGGGGTATATGCTCTATCATACCCTTGGCCATCCCACTAATACAAAAGTCAGGATTACAGTTCAGAAATTGATTTTGCCTCATGAGGCCAAGGCTGTAAATAAAAAAACCAAAACCACACATAAGCTCATGTGCATAATAGGATAGTAATATTAAAAAAAAATACTATGTTCATTATGTATATGATTGTTTTATTCTGTGCAAATTAGTACTGTCTGCTCTGCTCTCTTACTGAAGCACTGCACTGGGCTCTTCTCAACAAAACTACTGCTGAGGCCCCACAGTACATTTCTGAGCTCCTCATGGGGCCCAGGTTACAAAACCTCTCCCATCATACAAACTAAGTAGAAGAATCTATTTGTACAAAGCTACAAACTCTGGTCCCTACTCTGTATGCAGCGTGGGGGGCTCAAGGACAAACAAAGATGTTCTCACAGTACAGAAAATTATGCATATGCACTTGCTCTATCCTGCTCTATGGTCCTCTCTTGCCAGAACTCACACCAATTAGACAATCTCCTGCCTAGCTTAGGAAAAGGCCAGCAGAAGTTTTCAAACTGCCCCTGGAATTACCTACAGGGAAGCAAAGAATCATATATGTAAAATTTAAAATAATTTTGCTCCTTAAGAAAATCATATTTGCTACTTACTTTGGGATCTTAATGAAAAAATACAAAAATACCATTTCAAGCCAAGTATCTTTTCCATTTCTTATTTGCTGCACATTCAAAATCTAAACATGGTGTGTTGTCCAAACTGAGCAGCAACATTAATCATGAGCTATAAATATGAATACCTGACTAAAAATTCCATTTTTTTCCACACAACCTATTTGCAGTATTTTTGTTACTAAGCAACAAAATGAACAAAATTCTTCTATTATCCAAAACACTTGCATTATTTCCAGGGTCGCCTTAATACAACTTTATTATCTCAATTGCTTCACTTGCTGAGCATGTGGAGCAGCAGATTAGGGATAATTAGACAAGGAATGAATGAAACTCCAGTGCAGTCACATCCTGAGACACAAATGAAGTATTGATTTTGATGATTCTACTAACAGCCATTTAATATGCATAGCTGCTAAACATTTGAATTCATATGACTTCATTCTCAATATGTTGCTAAACGTATTCCGGGTTCTGGCTGAGCAAATGATGTTCAGCCTTTATGACACTGCATAGCATTCATGGTTATTAAACACAATTAAGCAATGTGGAAAAAGTGTGAAGGTTGAAGGGAAGCTCACCAGGGCAGCTTTAAGTATGTCCTGGTTTCTTAGGTGTGATGAAAGGGAGAAACTAGGTAAGGTACATTTCCAAAGCATACACCCATCTGTGGCACGTAGCATTCCTCAATATGTTTTCTAGCATAAATCATGTATATGTTTTAATATTGGGGAAGAAAATAGTGTGCAAGCTAGGGAAAATCCATGATGTCCCTCTCAGAGCATTGTATAACATGATTAATGAATTATATGCCAACAACCACGTATAAAATAGTGTTCTGAGAGAGGTTAAAATTGACTTTCAAAAATGTTTCATAAACATTTTTGCCTTTGGTTATATTGTTACAATGCAGGTAACAGAAACTAGGGAAGTTAACCTAGATTTATATTCATGAAACTCAGTATTGAATTTTTTTCTTAAACTCTAGAGAAATTGCTTCTCAAGATTAAAAACTGGTTTTCTCAAGCAGCTAAAGAAATATTTTACAGTGCATTACTCAATGAAGAGGTACAGAGGAGAAAGGGAAAGCTGCTATGTATAATTGAGAGTACAGACATTTCTATCAAAAAATCACACAGACTCAAATATGCCCAAGATAGTAAGGCCAATGCCCGTAATTTTATAACTCTTAAATGAAACAGATCAGATTTTTATACACTGTACTCTAATATAAATCTAGATCAACCACAATGCCCAAAGTCTTGCCATCTAATAACCTCTTTGAATCTAAGCCAGAAGATACAGCAGTATAAATGAGATCATATCCCATTCTGCCGAGTGGTCAAGACCTCATTGCTCATCCAAACAATTCAAGGGCAAAACCAAGAAAAATAAAGTACTGAGAATCAACAGGAGAGAACCTGGTTCATCTTCATTCAAGTGAACAGACTTCAAGAGCAGCTACTGGAAGTTAACCTGAAAAGCTTAAAAAGACAGTGGCTTTTTAAACTGAGATTCACTCAGAGATTTATGCATCTACATGGGAGACTTGGTGTGCATTTGCTCGGGCCATTCTGCAGACAGATCTTACACTATCCAGCTCCAAAACAGACATAATTTCTGTACAACAGAATTATGCTTGTGTGTACTTAATGCCATGACCACAATTGCTGTACAGCTTTTGGTACACGTTGGATCTATCTGGCGTGTCTGAAACCCAAGTGTCTGAAGCATACACCTCAGAACACTGCAGAGTTCAGAAACAGCAGAACTCCTCCACTCCTGAAGAATTATAATGAGTTTATGTATTTTTAGATGAGCATGGGCCTCAGCTCCTTAACTGCAAAAAAGAGGAGATGTCAGAACACTGCATTCCTGACATGCTGTGGTCTCTCTCAGGCACTATACCTTTTAGCACAAGAAGATGCTCAGTGCATGGCATGAGTGGGATTTTGGGGTGACAGAGGAGTGAACTCAAGGCAGTAGAGGCTCTAGGGAAACTTTCTGATACCCCATCACTACGGATATGTTTCAGACTTACTGCATACTCTGCAACAGATTTTTCAGTGGTGTCAAGAAGAGAACACGTGCTCTTTCTGTCACCAACATCATCAGAAGTAGCGACAAGAAAGCACTGTTGGGGTTTGAGACCACAGGGGCTAGTGATAGCTGGGGGGATAGGCTTACTTTGATTCTGATGAAAACAAAGTCAGGAAAAGAAGCAGAAAAAAGATGCAAAGCAAGGGTTTGATAGGTTAGGGAATGAAGGACTTGCAGCCCAGAAAGCTGAGGACAAGTTCCTCTGGTACAGAGTGACAGGACGCATGCCACAGATGTGCTTGTGTGTGCTTACTTGCAGAAGGCTAAAATGGAGAGGTTCTTTGTATGTTAGTTTGGATTGGGCTTTTAGAATTAGGGCAGTTCCGGGTAAGAGTGCACTCAGTCCCTAAAACACACCTCATGGCATGTGAGTCCTGCAGTGGAGAGCCAAAGCCAGCACTATCCTGGCTGGTGCACATTTCCAGTGGTGAGCAGGCAGATGACACAAGTTGTGACAAGCACTTTGAACGCAGCAAAGTCAACTGGGGGTTCCTCCAGTGACTCTCTGGGTAAGATCACTGGTGTGAAAACAAGGGGTTAGTGTGGTGGGAGAAGCAGTCTGACAGCAGTTAATACCTGGTAATATTTTTGCTGGCTAAGGGAATAGCAAGCTGATTTTATTGAATTTCTGTGAAATTATTTAGTATTTTCTAATTAGGCAAAGTTCACTGACACAGCTCATCATAACTTGAACTGAAATAACTAGCAGAAGTTAAGACAGGGATCTTCTAAACTCTCCTGTGCTAACATAGCAAAAATGCTAGGGAGGGACTTAGCATAATTTTGAGTTACACTAGGGAAACAATTGTTACCTTGCCAGGAAGACAGAAAACATCAAACCCTCCCTGTGATGTCTCCCAAGGGAGATGCCCAACACAGAAATGAAGGTAAGGTTGCAGTTTCTTGTTAAGAATTCAGGTGCTGATAATTAGGAAATACTTCAATTATGAACCTAAGAGCCAAGAATCAGGGTTTCAAAAAAGGAAACAAAATGCAAAAAAGCCCAACTGCTCTCTCGATGGTGGAAAAGACCTGGTGTTCAGTGCTCCTGACTTCATAAACAGTAGTGAGATGGTCTTCATCAGTACTAACTACAAGCTTCAGACTAACACCTTGCATAGCATGAAGTCTTCTTGCCATAAATAAAAATATTAACAGTTGAAAACCATAGACAACCATGTTTTGGCTCTAAACAAATGTGATACCTAACACCTCAGCCCAATAAATCTACTTCAGTTAGCTTTCAAAGCTGTAAATCACACTTGGCCATAAGTTATATTTACATAGTGTTCAAGAAATTCACCAGACTCATGCCAAGAGGCCTTTCAAAGGGAGAAATATTGGCTTATATCCATCTTTATGCTGTGAGAGTAGTGTTTTTGAAAAAAATTGCAAGTCTTTTAATTCATTGCTTTTATGATAGTAATTTGAATTTTAGAATGATTTAACTGCACTGAAATAATTCTTTAAAACTACTTATTGAAGAAAAAAATTATTTTGATAGCATGGGCCACAATATTGCTTGAGAATGATAAACTGGATGGTAGGATTAAAAAGGTATATCCATTGCTGTCAGACTAAAGAATATTCAACATATGGATACTTCTCAAATACAGTGAACAACATAGACATAATTAATTGAACAACCCACTATCAACTATAGACAACCAATGTACAAAAAAATCTTTTGTCTTGACATATAAAATAAATACCAAGAAGGACCCACAAAAACTCCTCTGAAAACCTTGTGTGTCTCTGTCTAGGACACACAGAGAACTCTGTCCACAGTCCTTGGAGTCCACCTAAATATCTGCAGCACCTAAGTAGGCAGTAACACATTTTTCAAGCTTCCCAGCACTGTGCATATCTGTGTGCACGTGTGTGATCTTGTACATACCATATCCAGCTACATGGCAAAGATAAAGGGTCCGAGAAAGGGTCTCTATTTCACACCCTGCTGCCAATATTGCATAGTAAAATATCCATTGGATAAAATATGTAACCTATCTGTGGAACAAAAACGTTCACTTCCATAGGGAAACTACACTACATACTGATAACTCACTAAATTTCCCTTCCTCTGGCAAGTATAATGGCATCATTTTCACTCCCATATTAACCATACTTTAAAAGACTGGTCTTGGCCTTTCCTATTGTTTGCAAGAAAGCATGTAACTCCAGGAGATAGATCTGAGCAGTTCTTACCAAAGGCATGAAAACAGGCACTTGCAGCCTGCCCAAGACAATGAAGGGATAGTACATAAATCCCTTAAACAGAAGTTTCCTACCAGAAGCAGAGGGCTGTATGCTGATTCTTTGGAATGCCACTTAACAGCAGCAATCTCTAACCGTGCAGACATGCATACGCATAAACATTGCAGTCATTAAATGCCTCAACAGGGGCAGAGAAAGCACTTTCCAAGTACCTAAAAAGGATGCTGACAGAGTCTTTGTGTCTCCATCTATCTTAAAGGGCTTTACCCTCAGGAGGGATAATTCAGCCATATAACATGTTTAAAAATTATCATACTCGCCCCTGGAGAGGTTATTTCCTACAATAAGGAATACCTTACATTTTCATCCTGGTTTATGCCCCCCCTCTTTCCCCTCCCAATATATTATTTATTAATGCATTCTGCAGATATGAGCCAAAGAATCTCTACCAACTTATTTGCTGGCCTGGCTTTGTTTCCAGAAGCAATTCTGCTGAATTGCAATACAGTAAATACTGTTCAATCATTCATAACTGCCTTAGCTTTTCACAGCAGGCAAGAGTGAATAGATGAAATCATCAGCTATGTGACCACACACAAGAAAGCAGTCTTATGGTTCTGTTCTAGGTTACAATGACATTTTTTCTGAATTATTTTACATGGTACTGATTAGACTACATTGTGAAAAGAAATAACAGTGCAATATAGAAAACTGGTTATTCCAGTAACCATTTGTACTCATTGGTCCAGTAAGTCTATGTTTCACACCAGTAACTAAAAGTCTGTCATGGTGTTTTCAACACTTTGAGCTGTAAAGAAATGAATAATTAGCTTGGATAAGGTTTCTGGTAGCCCTTTCCCCATTTTACTGCTTGCTGTTTAGCTAAAATCTGACTTTTCTGTAACAATGAAGTCTGTGCTTTTAACAAAACTTTGCGATGCAAAAGGAACACTGTGGAAGCTACCAAGTGGCAGCAGCTCAAAATCTCAGTATAAAGACAATAGCAAATACTGAGTCAGCTCAGGCTTAACATTTTATTCACTTTGGTTCATCCCTTTCACCTGTAATAGATGACTCTAAAAACAAGTACTTTCTGCCACTGATGCCAAACCAGCAATACAGAACAAAAAGAAATAAGAAAGTGATAATTATATAGTACTGTCAAACACATTTTCTGGACATCACTCTCTTAAAATAGTCTTCCTGATTCTTCCTGCACAACATAGACACCATGCCTATTAAAGGAACTGGCTGTGGAAATTTGTACAAGAACTAGTAGCACAGACATTGTGACATGAACCCTATGAAGTATATACAAATATATCCAAATCCATGAGAAAGTCACCTGCTTTAGCTCACAACTCTTATGTGGAATCTTTAAAAAAAATTTACTGAAGTTCATTAATGGATTGATATGATTTACACAATTATAAATACCTGAAAGCTGTTAACTTTGAAGTCTATGTTCTGAATTTTGTACTCTCCCCATGAATTCAAAAGCTCAGACCCTTAGGGTCTGAATGACCACAGTGAAAACATAAGCTATGGTAAAGTTTCTCATAACTCCGAGAAGAATATATCCCTCTTTTCAAAGCACAACGCAGTGCTACTAAAACTAAGTAATAAGCAGATATTCAAGTTCAGCTAGAGAGATTTAATGCCTCTAATACAAAAATGGCACTTTGGTGAATTGCAGACAGTTCTCTGCCCATCTCTCTGTCTTGGTTTTTTTTTTTTTAATTTCAGCTTGTTCCACAGTATACATTTCATCTACAGCAAACGTGACACCTCATGCTTAAAATCATCCTGGTCTATGCAGGAATGCACCTCATGTTCCTGCTCCATACAGGAGTAAACAGACATTGATTTAACAGACAGCTTCTTAAGTTGACTGACTGATTTTTGATCTCATTTCAAAAGTTATGCACTTCATAAACAAAAATCTGTTAGTAAAGTCAAGAGCAAAGCAAACAATATCATAGTAACCGAAGACAGAAAGCACAAAATAGCTCCCAAAGCCATAATCAGTTGAAGCTAATTGTCATTCTTATGTAAGCAATCCTTAAAATAGAACTGAACCAAGAAAATATAGTTAACTCACAAACTGTACCAGTGGGTGTTAGGTGGGCATGGGGACAAAAGTGGCATGTTAGGTGATTCATGGTGTGAATTCAGGTTTGCAATGTGATTGAAAAACATCAGAATTAGCAACATAGCACACTACATCAGTACTGAAGAAGACTGCTGGCTTTACTTCTGCTGCCACCCGTATGTCTTGGAATTGCTTCCAAGTGTTCTCTGTTTTCAAAGCAGAATTTGTTTCAAATAGTGGCACTGAAGTAGAAACTGGTCGCTAAAATTCAGTGAAAAATTGCAGTTTTTACCCAAAATTAGTCCACCCCCCCCAAAAAAAAATACCCAAACCCTTAAAAATGTTTCAAATTAAAGTGAACCTCTAAACTGAATTTCAAATGCCATCACCTCTTGAAAGTTCCACCAAGACTCTGGAATTAACTTGTCCCATATGTATCATATAGCTAGACAAACTTCAGCAAACATTGATTGTCTGCATTTTGAATTTTGCCCATTTTGCTGGTAAACATTACAAGTTCAATCTCAATTTTTAATACCGCTCACTTTCCTCTAATGTATATTACACCACAAATCAAAGTCAAAACTCAGCTCAAAATAGTCTAACAAGTTTTACAAAAATCTCACCCATAAAAGTCTCCTGGAGACAGACTTGATCACTAAAGGAATGATGTATGCAGTGCTGTGTGAAATACAGGAACTTTTTCCAATCAGTTCTCTCTCCATGTCTTTTCTTTTTTTGGTATTATCATTAGCTTGCAAGTTGCAGTTGTTTGAGGACAAAACTGAAGAGTCACAGACTGCTATCAGCTCAGCCCCAGCTAGTTCTAGCATCTATAAAGATTCTTCAACTTTTTGTAACAATTTCATGTTAAAGACGAAAGATTTTTCCCTGTTGTTGCAGAGAACTGAAGGTTCATGCCTCTGCTTTTGCAACTTGGCAAAAATACAGACTTAATGACAGTTCAATAGTAAGGGAGAAACCATTTCTATTTTCATAGAACATAAAGGAAATGCTTATTTGTTCTGATTTGTACTCAAATGAAACTATGAAATTGCCATTACTGTTTCTGTTGCACACCTGCTTTTAGCTCTTTCTGATCATTTAGGTCTCAAGGAGAGGTTCCATCACAGGCAAGGAATCTTCAATGTAATTGAATGCTCAAAGTCCTTCAGTACTCCAATAAGCTGGATTTATCATTCAAAACTTCAACATCGTTGGATGAAAATGAAGAGAGATCTTGTAAAACTTCATATATCAGAAAAGAAGTGAGCTATAACTCTGGCTGGGAAGGCATTATAGCAATGCAGGAAACTTTTCTTTTGTGATATTTTGAAATATTGTATTTTCCTTAAAATGTAATGTTTCACACCCATATTTTCTCAGATAAATTCTTTCTGGAAAAGGGTTGATAAATCCACAGATGCTAAAGTTGAAAATTATCTTCATAACAGTTACTGTCCTGGAATAGAAGAGTGTGCTCACTCTTAGAAAAGATTGAGATTCAGCACCTAATATGTGCAAGTCGTTTTATAGTTCAATAGTTCATAAAAGAACTGATGCAAGGGCTATTCAAATGGAAGGCTTTATCACCCATAGATACATTATGGTGGTGTGAGGGGAAAGTGAAGCACAAAAACATGTGAGGAGTTGTTCACTGGTCACCAACAGAGTTGAGCTAGAAGTCCCTTCCAGAATCTGACAAAGTTTCAGACGTGTGAAGATTGTTTGAAGAGGTCATGAGCAGTCTCATAGATGTGCACTGAGAAGAGTGACAAGTCTCCAGGTATGTAAAAAGCTGTTTGTAAAGGAAAATACGATCTCAAATTCATGGTAGACAAGAGAGAAAAAAATGGGCCTAACCACTTGCAGCAAGGCAGATTAATATTAGACTGTAGCAAAAACATTCTCACTGTGGGGGACTTAAAGCATTGGAATAGACAGCTAAGAAAAGCGAAGACATTTCCTTCATAGAACCATATTAGACAAAAATACAACATGAATCATGATGTACAGGTATCTGACAACTTCTCCTGCATCACTGATTTGCTTTGTGCTTGGTCAGCCTAAAAAAATTTGGTTTACAGATTTAAGATTTAAAGCTGCTTACTTTCCCAGAAGGCTGCCTAAGAAATTTCACAACCACTGTAATTTGATCTGACTGAAGGCAAAAAACATCCCTTTCTAAGTCACCAGAGAAGAAAACAGCACCTGCTTCTTCCAGTTTACAGTGGAAAAACACTCCAGGGCAGCAAGTGGTGGTCCAGGAGCTGCTATGTGCTCTTTTCATGAGCTCAGTGAGACAGAACAAACCCCTCAGTCTGCAATCTCCTGATACTTCGCAGTTTTAGACCTTTCCCAGGGTAAGGTTTTGCATTAGAAAACTAATTTGCAGATCAGAACACTCATCTTCTGTAATCCCCACAAGCCACTAGGTAAAACACAAATCCTACCTGCTGTACACAAGTCCTCAGTGGCTCCTCTGCAGCTGGAGAAACCACAGGATTCCTCTGGCACACCTGCTCCCACATTCTTCCACTGAATCTAAACAGAACATCTCCACAACTGACTAAATGCAGGTGAAAAGAATCCAGTGTGGGGAAAACAGCAGCAAGATATTCTATGACTGAGAGTGTAATTTTGTATTTGTCTCTATATATAAATATCAAAAGCCATTTTAACTGCCAGATCCTTATGGCATTTTTTAAAAAGATATATGCTAAAGACAGCAATCAGATGCAGCAACCAGTGAGTACACTCACAGCTCTATTTATGGATATAAAAATATACAGTTGCTGTCTTTACTGAGAAAACCAGGGATTTCTATATTTGTGAGCTTGTGAATATGTGACAGAATTTGTTGTCCTCAGATGCTTCCACACAGCCTAAGGAAATGAACGAAATCTGACATTCTTTGGCGTCTGGTAGCTGCTAGCCAAAGAAAGAAGCCTTCCCACTCTCTCAGTCAGTTTGTCCAGTCTGCAGGAGGAGCCACAGATATAAGAGTTCAACAAGTCTATCAGAAGAACGATTAAGCTGCTCTGTTCTTGTCTCAGATTGAACAGGTAGCACAACACATAATCAGCTTTGGTGGTAATGGAGTCTTGGGCTAAAGGAGCAAATACCTTAGGAGTTCTGTAGCTTTTTGTCATGTTAAAACCTGCATCAGGGTTATTAATCTTTGGTTCTCCCTGGTATCATTTGCTTGTTTTTAATATGAGAAATTCATAAGGTCTTCCTTTGGCCAGAACTGGCTCCAGAATAATATTGGAACATTAAAAAAAAATAGATTTAAAAAAGGGGAAATTAGACTTTCCACTAGACTGGTTAATAGAACAGTATCTTTATCCTACCCAAACTTCTCTGTGTAGCTTTAAAGTTTTCAGATGACTTCATGGTCTGTACATGGTTCCTGATTCTATGGATCAGAAAGAAGTCCCACTACCTCCTTACCTCCCCCAAGTTTTCAATATACTACTTCTATAGCCTAAAATCAGGGCTCAGAATGGAACTGTGACAAGAAATTAAAAAAAAAGGAAATTGTCCTATCAGGGAAGAAAAACAAACTGAAGCTATACATGAACATTTAACTAAAAAAATCTTGACTTTTACAGCCAGATACTTGTCATTCATTAATATCACACCTTTCAAATTCATACAGAACAGTTTGTTTAAATTAAAGGAGGTTAAACAAACTGAACTTGAAACACACACCTTTTACTAATGTGCATCTCGCTTTACATAGTTTTTTTCAGCCACTGAAAATTATACATAGTATAACTTTATCTTTTTATTCACTGTCAATCATTCACTTTCTAAAATAGAAAGAGGTATCATATGTGGATTTGACACAATCTGTCCTGAATTTGCTCTATTTTTTCCATTAAGATCTGAAAAAGATCTTACTATTTATTCAATAGCATATCAGTAAGTTTCCACATGACAGGGACCAAAAAAATGCTTAAAAAGTTAGAATTCCAAGTTATATCTGGGAAAACTGGAGAGATGATCTGAAGAAAAAGGGATTTTACTCAACAAAGGAAAGCCTCTGATATTCAGGGACAAATAAGCAGTTGTATGAAGACAGGATGGGAAACATTTTTCTTCATCTAGTAGTTCCTTAAAGCAATTCTCTGATTTATAGTAGATCAGAAGCTGAATATGAGTAAATAAAATTAAGTTATTGTGAAAAGACAATCATTATAGTGGGGAAAAAATAGAAGCACGTAATACTTGAATAAATGTTAGTCTTCAAAATAGGGAGAAGAAATCCATAAGCTGCCTTCAGCATTGACACAACCTGAGGTGAAATGCTGTGATCACTCTTGGGCACCACTCAGTGTAACCAATTTCTGCCAACTGGAGTGGCTCCAGAAAACATACATGAAAACAATCAGGGGCCTAGAAAACATGAGGAAAGATTATATTAATTGAAACTAAAATTGGAAGAGAATGGTCTTTCTTTTTATCCACGACACATAAGAGAAGAAGGAATGTATTTAAAGTGCAACAGAGTAGATTCAGTCTGGAAGTACCGGATGGCAAATGGGAACTGTTGAAATGGGAAGCAAGTAGAGAACAAGCAAGCCTAGGTGATGCTGGGAGCACCAGGCTCACATCTCTCAGCAGGGACAAGCAAACAAATATCCTGTCTTGAAGTGGGAGACAGACAAGATGGTTTCCTGAGGAACTTCCAAGCCTGCTATGCATGATTAGCTATGGGTTTATACATTAGAGTCTGAGAACAGACACATCCTGTATTTGACTGCAACAAATCGTCACACCAGACATATTATAGTAAGGAACTGAGATATCTGTATTTATAACTGCTACAAAAAGTTACCAGTTGCAATGACAGCTGCTATCTTATTAAATACTAGCAATCCTTCTGGACTAGAAAATTGATTTAAAATGTATGTGTATTTGTATATCTGTCTATCCGCAGCACCTCACAATAGTTTGTGCTGATTTCTGGTTTGGCACTTTGGCAGATTCTGTCACTTTCAATAAATCATGTGATCTCTGCTACTAAATTCCTGCTTTTGAAACTCAAATTGTTTATATTTAATTCTATTTGATTAAGTTGTTGGGTGAATGCATTGATTAATAAAAGTTACATGTTCCAACATCATAGTGAAGGGACTGCAGAAAAGTTCACATTTAGGGGAGTAAAAACAGTGTGTTTAGGAGCAGAAGAGATAGTTCCTACCATTTAACATGACACTTTGCATAATATAGATCACAAGATTTTACTCAGTGATTTCCTCTTCAATGTCTAAAATGATAGGGATGTTCCATTTCCAGGGTTAACTGAACTTGAATATCAAGATGTATCACATAAGCATTCTACTTCATTATATACTGCTATACATGCAATCAAACTTGTGCTGATTCTCACACTATTCAGCTGCAAATTTGAATTTGAGTTCATGGCAATGGATTGACAGAGCTGAAAAGGAACAACATGGAGCCATGGAAGTTTATATGTATTATTCCCACTGATACACAGACTATGAATAGCATACTTCCTGTTAAATTTTTCCCCTGATCCTCCCTGCCTGGTTTCTGGTTATTACAATAAAGAATTGTCATGACTGCAAAAACCTGGAATGGGAAGGTAACAGCAGTTACCAACAGCAGGTAGGTAAAACCAGGTAGCCTGTGAAACAAGGCTCAGTGTGACATTCAGCTCGCAGTCTGAATCTATACTAATGAAACACTGCCAAAGTTTGCCATCAGGTCAGCTAAGGATTGGTGAAAACCATGTTATTAAACTCTTTGAACCTCTCAAATTATCACCAACCCTCAAACTGTGTCACAGGAATAGCCTTGGTCCTGGGTACATCCCAAACCATGCCTGGGAACTGTTTCATATGGTTGGTTATCTCAGGCTAAAGCTGCACCAGGAACCCTTCTACAAATTTAAAGTGTTTATCCATCTAGATCACTGAGTTGTAATATTCATACAAGTGTCTATCACTGTTCACTTACAGCTACATCTCTTGCCACAAATACTACAGGTATCACTTAAAAAAATAAATGGAAACAGCCATCTATACCAATAGATCTTTTGACATTATTCCTAATTATGTTGGTTTTTCTACCCTCCTTAATACAGAGTGGTATCAATTCCAAAATTTATAGGAGAAAAATCCATTTTTTCCACATGTAATCCATCTGAGATTACATGTAATCAAGCTTGCAGTTAGTAAATGGAAAGCACTGTTAGCTGCATATGTTCCTGTAAAATCTTTCTCGATCTTCTGATCAATTATGAAATTCTACATATCAACAAAACTAAGAAGCTCAATTTATTAATTATATTTATTCCATTTCTGTTTCAAAATCCAAGGATGAGACTAGTTACAGTTTCTTCACCTATGAGATATGGGTACAGAGTATTTTTTTCTATTAAGGAAGAGTGCAATTATTTTGTCAATAACTGCCTACAAAAGTAGACACAAATTCCCTCTCCAAAACAGTAAGAAAAGTGAGACTAGTTTTTTTCCTCATAAAAAGAAAGTACCACACACACTCTGTACAAAATGGTATAGGAAAAGCAATATATCCTAATATAGTCTGGAAGCAAAGTCAACCCATTATGCATCTTTACAACTCCTATTTTCAGACCACAGAAATACAGAATACTTACAAGAGCTTTTGTAAGCCACTCTGGAGTGTGTAAATATTACAAAGCAAAGTACTAATGCCTTGTCAGACCACATTCAGCTCCACCACAGAATTAAGAGCAGGATAAAATGCAAGTACCTGAGCTTACGTCCAGACTGTCCATGCAGCTCTCAAGCTTGGAGAGCCAGACTCCTGTCTGACAGATTTCCTAAATCCCTCTCAGTTTAGCTGCTACTACAGCATGAATAACACATTGCAGCTGTCTTAATTGCAACAACAGTTGTTCTCAAACTTCTGAACACCTAGCTTGCCACACCTTAACACACTGGAGTGGGACAGTTAAAAGACAATTCTTCATACTGGGATTTTGGGTAAAGAAATTCAGCACCTGAAGGATTTCACTTGGGATGTTTTAGAAGAAAAGAGAGACCTCCATTCAATTTTTATTCAGCTGACAAGAGACAAAAGAAAGTGTGCAATAACAGAACATTTTAATGTGAAAATTCAATGAGTAGACAAAAAACCACTATTTAAATGAACTTCCAAATTCCTATAAAATTAGGTCCCCTTTGAATTATTTGTCTCTTCTAAATCCTGCATATTTTACAAGAAATTTACAGTATGTTTACTTGTTTTGTTTTTTTTCCTTGTGAATGAACTATTATTACACTACTGTTTTTAGTGGTATTGCAGGCTGTCAATTAAGTGACAGTTACAGAACTAATTGCATAAAACCAACCTCAGCTTTCCTTCACGGTAACTACTGAATGTTGCTATATCCCCAGAAGTGACAACCTGCAGGCAGAGACATCAACCCTGGAAAAGGTGTTATTTTCAAACAAGGATGAGGGAACAAGTCAGACTGTATAAAAATGATAAAAATTATCTGAAGCAATTCTCTAAAATCACCAAGTGATGGAAAGCCTGGAAAGATTTATCCAGATACATAAACCTTACACTTGATTGTCAATGCTGCTTCTATTAAAGTAGTGTTCTATGGCTTGAATACCTGACCACACAGATTGCAGAATCTTCACAATTAGAAATAACCAATTACCTTTTCATTCTTAAATAAGTAAAAACAAACAAAATAACCAAACAAAAAACCCCCAAAAAACAGCGGAAGCAATTATATTTTTCAAGGTGAGTTAAAACCTTGCTTGTTTTGAAGTCATGGTGAGCTTTCCTTTTCAGCTAGAACTGCTCACATATGATTTAAACAAGCTGCATCTCCTCTTTGTGTATGGAGGGGCCCAAAGATCCATTAAAGATGATGTTTCATGAACACTTTTAGCTGGTCGCTCCAAAACAAGCAATTTGCCCACTCCACCACTTGATCTTGTTCCTCTTATGCTAGCACAAGCACTTACGCAGCTGTGCTGTAAATGAGATTAGGAAAATCCAGGTCAAAACTATCTTGTTTATTTATTTATTTTTATCCATTTTGCTTTTTTAAGTATTACAGAATTAATCCTGAAGGCATGGCTGGAGATCAGGGAAGCTGATGATTTTTTAGCTACGGAAAAGGAATGATGTACAGACAACCAGAAATGTGCCAAAATTAGCCAAGAAAGCTGTTGGAGTCAAGAATTTAATCAGTTGCCCAAACGTCCTCTCTTTTAGTAGTATTTTCTTAACAGGAAAGTGTATTTAATTCAGTTATCCATTAATTCAATCATTTATTTACAGAACTTAAAAGGTTTTCTGCTTAAGAATTGCCAGATTTATGAATTAAATTGTACCATGCAATTTTCAGAAGAACATATTAATACTTGCAGACAAAAATTTGCTTTACTCTGTCTTAATAATTAAAAATGAATGGCAATTTTTCCCCCTCTGTGAAGAGGTCAACTTTTCTCTTTAATCCTGTCAAATATTTATTTAAACCTGAGGGATGATGCATAATTAGATTGATCTCAGTTGATTTTTTAAACAGAAAGCACTAAACCCACCTGACAATGGTAAGAACCTGCAAGACACAATGAACACATATGTGACACATACTATTAGTGAGTTCACAAAATATTTGCACTTCACTCTGTTTCAGAAAAGAAGTATAATTCTTGTAGTTCTAAATCCTTTGAAGAAACTCTGTCAAAGGTCAATTATATTTGACTTCAATACTAAATAAATACTTTCTTTGCAGCCTGTAACAGAAAGTGTCCCAAGAAAGCAAACATCACTGAAGTGACTACAGAATCCCAGTATTTAATGGCTGGGATCACATCATGTATGGAATTTCCCTCTTTTTAGTGTCTTCAGTGTAGTAGCTTTGTACCCAAATGCTTTCCAAGTGTAACTACATGTGTGCATACAAAAGCATGTCTTTTCACAGAAGACAGCAGTCACCTTTCTACATCATTGTTTTGATGTCTCAAAAACTTATTGTCAATACCTTCCACAGGCTCAGCAAGCCCAGTTTATTCAATGGACTTCCCTCCAGTATAGTATGGTGTCAAACTCGAGTGCTTACCGAAGTAATCATCAAGTTTACTTTGAGTTAATGGAAAACTCACCAAAAAACCCATTTGGAGTGCTGATTACAGACTCTTCTCTGGCATTTGCCCATGCTTTCTGTGCACCTATCTCAATTAATCAATGTCCATAAGAGTCTTCAATTAATTATTTGATTATAAAGCCCGTTGTACACACTTAGTTTCTTTAATTTAAGTGTACTGGATCATGCCATATATTTAGCTTTGAATGAACCTGCTGGACAAAGGCTAATTAAACTAACACTTGGGTCATAACATACACAATACCACTAAAAACATTATTTTAAATGGCAAACAGTCTAACATGCTCTTACAGGCTGCAGAAAAAAAATAGATGCACAGTACTAGTATTAATCAAAGTAGAGGCAAAGCATGCTGTGCTCTGACTGCCCAAAGGACAAATGTCCATTGCAATTCATTCTGTGAAAACTGAAGGAAATAGCAACCTTTTGATTTGATAGTTATATTGTGGTTTGACTCCAGACTTGCAGTGTGCCCAGATGGCCAAGAAGGCCAATGGCATCCTGGCTTGCATAAGCAATAGTGTGGCCCTGTACTTTATTGTTTGTTGGTATTTATAAGAAAAGTACTTTCTGCTTAAGTAAAAACTGAAGTTCTAGAGACACATTTTACCATTTCAACCATGTTTTTACAGGACAATCAATACAACAATCTTCCCTTAACTTTCTCAGATGGAGGTGTCACATACAATCATGACTCCTCTATATTATTTCCCAAGAAACTAGCACAAATCCTGATAAATAATGAACACACTCCTCCCTTCCCCAGATAACATCCGTAGATATGTCAATTTACTGGGAAAGTTTGAAAAGCATTAAAGAAATATGGCATAAATGTAAATCTTACTATTAGAAATGTCCCCAAATGGGGGTATGCTGTAAAAAACATAAACAGTGCTTTCTCCTCTGAAGCATCTAATTTTCTTTATCCTGGAAACACAATGCCATTTCCAAGTTTGTTGCTAAAATAGTTGTTGTCTAATACTCCCTTATGAAAAAAAAATAAACCCTCTCAATTTCTCTCAGCTTGGACTGTACTATTTCTACTTAAAGATCTTCAGAAATTATGTGCAGCATATTCTACTCAGAAGAAATGAAGACAGGAAACAGTTCAAACGGCCCTTTCTAATTTTTCATCTCCACCTCATTCTTCCTGTATTCTTAGGGACTAACTTAAAGATCAGAAGCTGGCTCTTAACCAACTCTCAGCCTGTTTCACGTACCAAATTTCATGCTAAAGTTCTAGAAACTCCATAGGGTAAGGAAAAGAAGCAATAACCAGTTAAGTTTTCAAATGTGTCTGTCCCTGTCTACAAAACTTATTCATCACAATGTTCTTCCTACAACAATTACGCTTCCACTTTGCTCAACCCAAAGCATAAAGAAAATTAATTGTCTTTTTCCTTCCTGCAATGCAGTTTCCAGAAACACAGAGTGTTTCCGCCTTTGCAGTGGTCACAGGATGTGTTCTGTTCAAATCAGTTTTATTTTGTTCCAACTCTAAAGCACTTTGTTTGCTCCATCCTTTTGACCTCCCAATCAAGTAAAACTCTTACTGAAGCTTGGAAACCACCCTTAAAAGCCTAAATATTTCAGGGACCTTTGAAATTAGATGTTCACCTTCCTCTCTTACTGGACACCTGTGACCCGATTTCTTTGTGCCTCATTGCTGCATCAACTTGCTAGTCCCTTTCTGCCCCTCTGACAAGTGTTTAGCTCCAAAGCCCTCCTCACTTATAACCATATCCTCATCTTACACATCTATAAATCCAGCACCACCTTCTCCAACCACTCGAAAAAATATGGACACAGCTCTTAATTAAAAAAAAAAAAAACAGTGTAAACAGGACTGCCATACTTAAATGGATCCCAGGTTTGATAGCACTGATTCACAGCAGGGACTGTGAAGAAAAAAAGCTCACATGTAAATAATACAGCATACCTTTAAAAACTGACACTATGGACATAGTCAGTGAGAAATACTAAGGAGAAGGATGCAACAAATATTAAGACTTTTCTGCTTCACCCAAAGAACATTTTTATCCATGTCAAATACAGCTGAGAATTTTGTTTTTATGGATTATTTTATACGGATCTCCTATATGTGCTCATACTTTTAGCACAGTCGTAGGCAGCACTTCAGTGACTTAGGAGAAACGCAGAATTTTGTGGGGTCAAAAATTATGAGGAATTACTAACACATTTTCTACCTCTAATCTTTATGCTTAGTGTCATCATACAATTTTTAAACTCCTTTAATACACAAGGCTACAGAATCTCATTGGGTCTTTACAAACCTAATTCCAACTGTGCAGCCAAAACAGTTGTTTGGTAGTCTCAAAACATTGTCTTTATTATATTTTAATGGTAACTGCTCCACCAACTCACACATTTTTAACCTTAGCATTTAATTAGTGTCATTCTGTTTGCCAGCTTACAGTGTACTGACTTCAATTAACTCAACTTCATGCAGGTCAGTCTGACGCATTTTAAATCCTGTTGCTTTATGGCTGCCGGTGATAGAGTCACCTCTTGGCATCTGCTCAAGTACTGAAATACATGATGGTAACTTGACAATGCAACCAGATGAAGGGTCAGAAAACAATTTTCTTGGGTGACATCTGCACCCCTCAAACGATGGCAATTATTTTAATGTTTTCACCGAAGAGGATGTAAACAGCACACATAAGAATTTGAAAGAAGTTTTAACAATCTGCAAAACTCTTACTGATGTAAGCCAGACAACCTCTGATACATGTGCCAAGTTCTGCTGCTTCTAAATATATTTCCTGTGCTTCATCTTGCGATATTTACCAATCTCCCTGCTCTTTTAAAACAGTAAGACAAATAACATATTTTTAAATACTTGAGAGTCACTATTATTATTTTTCTTACGGTGGTCCTAATGACTTAAATGAGGAAACAAGCCAAGATGGAGATGAGAAAAGGATGCCCTTTTTAGATAGCTGTAGGAGTGTGAAGAGATACAATGGAGAGACTGTCTGTATGAAGAGGTGGATTGGTGCTAGTGGATTGGTGCTACAGGCAAAGCAAAGGAAAATGCAAAAGGAAGGGATAAACATGCAGTGTGGTAGCTGCAAGTCAAGTAAGATCTCACTATTTTATATAATATTTTTACAGACTATTTCAGCTTTGTAGTCCCTTCATTTTACAGATAACTTTGCCTTAATTAAAATGCATCTTGGTCTTGCAACTTTTAAAGCTGTCCTTAGAGCATAACTGCTTGTGATATCATTAAATGCTCTTCAGTGATGCTTTTACTTGTGCATTTTAATTTTTGTCACACATTTAATTCAATACTATTTGTTATGGTTTAAAAAAGAATTAAGTCAGTAGATATGATGGTACTACTTTATTACTTATTTTTATGTCAGGGCATGAAAATAATCTAACCATATTATGCAATTCCCATTCAAGAGAACAATGAAACAAATAAGGTGTTGTTCCTTGTGCCTTCTTTTTTTTTCCCTTTCTCTCACTCTACTTTGATTGTTGGTCTTTTGTTTTGTTTTAAAGGCTGCCAGTAAGTGAACTCAAACCACTGGGTTAGCCAGTTGACATAGTTATAGAAAGCACAATGATAATTTTGACAATGTTTTAATAGGTATTAGGGTTTTTTTAATTGCAGAGGAAAATGGAAATTTTATGAAACCCAAATCTGAAAAGGTTTCTGTTGTAAAATTAAAGAAAACAAAAAAAAAGGATTTTCAGGAGGTGATGATAATACTTTAGATATAGACAAATTATTAATTAATAGAAAAAAGACCAAAAATATGGTAATTCCAGGATGAGGTGATCTTGGACAATGAGTTGTACTTCTACAGTACCATTCAAAAATTCAAATTCAGTATATTTGACATTATAACACAGCAGTGGAGGAAGGTGAGCAGATCAGGAAACAGGGTGGCATGAAAGAGATTAGGCAGTAGTGGCACTAAACAAACTGTAAAAAGCGTTGTTGTCACGACAAGCTGTGAAATGTAACTGAGAAGTAAAGGAATAACAAACTACTGGGAGAGATGATCTCTCCCTTAAAATCTTTCTGTGAAGTTTAAGACAGAGGAGGAAAAATGACAGAGAATCTATCTCGGCTCTTATTACTAAAATGAACTATTTCTTCATGTACAAACTCTCACTATGTACCATGACAAAACGATATGCATCAATGAAATTTTCAATATTAAAAGTTCTGTTTTTGAATCAAATCCAGATGTTTGTCTCTTCATCAGAGCAAATCCTGATTTCACTTTGCCCTGTTTGCTCTTGCATTGTCTCACAGAGCTTCCTGCTGACTGAGCAGTGCTTTCAATTGGTTAAGTTCTCAGGCAAAATGATAGATCCTTAATTTTTTTGGTAAAAGAGTAAAACAGGCATCTTTCACTAATCTTTCATCCACTTGATGACAGATCTTTAATTAGGGTCTTTTCTATGCTAAGTCATTTTTGTGGAAAGTCCTACTGTTTTTGCCGAGGATGCCTAAATAGCAAAATCAAGAACATTTTTAATTTCTAGAATATCAAAGATGAGGCTAATCTTGCCACACTTCACAGACCATGAGACAAACACAGAGGAAAGTGACTTGCTCAACCTGAGGCAGCAGCTGCACAAAAGTTCTGCAGCAAAATTTTACCCAGAGTCTTCTGGACAAAATTCAGTATTTTCTCATCATCAAGCAACAATATCTCTGAAAAGATCCTAGTTCATCAAAACAGTTACTATTAAATATAGAATAGGTCAGTATTACAGAATTCTAGTTAATAACCAAGATGGATTTCAAGCATCCAGAATTGGAATAAAAATCTGAATAAAAAAGCTTGAGAACAATTGTTAACAGGAAGGTAAAGAAGCACCCCAAACGGCAAAATGACATTTGGGTGTATGGTATTGAAATTACAAAGATTTCACTGGAACAGAAAAGAGAGAGGATGAAAAAAAAATTAGTAGAATAATACAGTTGTCACTCAAAACAGACAGAAAGGGCCATAAACATTGTGTGAACTCTGACACTTAAAGGGAAGATTTAAACAATAATGAAACAATGAACACAGGGCTTTCCACTCAATGAAATACATGACACAAAATATGTATGTTTAGAAATTGTCTAAGAAGCAGAGTAGACAATCCTTGTATATGACTGTTTTAATAATAAAAATACATATGCATACATGGAATTTTGTCTAAAAGCACCACTGAGAGGCTGTAGTGTGTTTTTATGTAAATAGATCAAAATATAATATAATAATAAAATTTTCAGAGAAGCTGTGAGATGCTACTGTCAAGTACCAAAAATCAGTGCTGGCATTTTCCCTTCATTTTTGTTCTGAATCTCCATACACCTGTATTGCTGCAGGTAATCTTTTCTCCTCAAGTACATACAGTGTGGCTGAGGGATTCTGTCCTTGTGGAAACAAAGAGCTACAATGTCTATGGGAACAACACCACCGCAGTCTAGGCAAGTTCAAGGAATAAGCCTAAAAGCACTTCACACTTTTTAACAGTTTTCATACAACACCCTACAGCCAAGATACCGAATCCTTAGAAGCAAGAACATTTTCAGCGAATCTGCGTGGAGATGCCTTGGCAGAACATCAGTAATCTCCAAATACACTCCCAAAGCAAGATCACAAATATTCATATTATTTTCAGGCATTTTCTGTTGATCTTATGGGGTCTACTTTATGTCTGTCTTGAGTATAGCAACAAGACCTTCCAACCTGGCACAGACTTCTCCCTCTTATCTGGTGCCAAAACTAATATATCCGGTTTCTAATTTATCAAATACTTAACTCCTCTTACTGTGTACTTGATGGAGACATAAAAAATAACATCCCAGAATATAAAAAGTAAAATCTTTAAATGTGCATTTTTGTCTATTGAGCTATTATTATCACTTCCATGGATGATTTAATCAAATCCTACAGAAGAGTTTAAAAGACAAAATAGGAAGATTGATTGGTAAACAGGAGTTACCAGCTATGGGCTCATTATTCTTTATATTCCAACCCTGAACTGGCCTTTAAAAGACAAATTTCCACTCTGCTGTGTAGTTTCTGCACCATGGCCCCATGATTAATTATCAGGCGCCACATGCAAAATCCACTATGATGGATTGTCTGCCCACATCAGCATAATTACTAACCACAGTCATTGACAGTCCTTGCTACTGGAGCAACCAACCAGTAGGGTTGAGAAGTGAATGAAAATACTTTTCAAGAAAGGGCAAAGAAATGCAATTAGGTAAAGGAAGACATACCAAGCTGGCATAATACCTCAGCTTTAGGAAACAACTGATAGCTGACAGCAGAGTGAATAATTCACAGCAAATCATTTAGGTAATGCAGCTTCTTTAGATGCTGAGTCTGTAGACTCTATACACTTAGACTCCAATACTTAGAATTTGAGTGTTGCTTAATAATTTCTAAAAATCAAGTCTCTTTTTATGATCCTTGAGGGAATGAATCACTGTTTTAATCACAAACACTTGAAAACTTTTACAGTGACTGTGGCTGTTCCTTCTTAAGATGACAAAGAAAAATTAGATTCTGAACTATGATACGTTGTAAAACTTCTGAGCATTATTTTATATTTAGGCTGGAGTTTTATTCTCAGAATTTAAAGTTGAAGTCAGCAGGTGAACAAAAGGACACCTTTTGATGGGATTAGACACCATCTACTATTTTACCCTGCAGTAGCCTACAGCAAATTTAGTCACACAAAGTAGGGTTCTCATAAGGCCGACATCTAAAGGCTGCTTCCAGGCTTGTGTTGGCACTCTTGATTGTCTTTAGTGGCCTTCTCCAATAAGTTGAGGAGACTGTTGCCTTCTGAGCCTACCTCTTTCCTTTTCATTACTTCAAATGAAAGCAGGTAGAGGCAACAGGCATCTCAAAAAGTTAATAATTTGGCTGTTGAGAAAATATTCCTCCTGTTCATGTCCCTTATGGATTCAATTCTGTTATAAACAGATGGACATGCTTTATGGAAAAGACAGCCAGAAGCATTCAGCTCTATGATCTACTATAACCAGAAAACAAGAGTAGTAAATTTGTTTTCACCTAAAGAATTGGCTCTTTGAAGCATCACCTTTTATTCTCCTGTTCTTCTACAGTGACTTTCATTTTTTTTGTGGAAATATAAATAATTAAGGATGAATGAAAATGTTTGGGTTCTAAAAGAAAAATTCTGCTACAAGGAAATCTGTATATGGATTGTCTTTTGTGATATATATTATGGTAGACTCATAAGTTGAAACTTAGTCACTTGAGAGCAGCAGGCTAAAAAGACAGACTTTAAAGAAAAAGAAAAAAGGACGTCTTCAGGTAGTTTTCTTGTAGCACTAAGAAGAATTTGCACTTGGTCACAAAGGGGACTTGCCATTCAGTGACTCAACTGTTCTCAACTGGTTCAATCAGGACTAACAACTCTAAGGGCCCCCTACTTATCTAAGTGCTCCCTACATCATAGGCAACATCTCTAGCAGTTATATTACTGTATTATTGTATATTATTATATTCTTGTACTTTTTCACTAATAACTGCAGATGCAAAATTACAAAACGAGATTATACATACAGAAATTCATACCATTGCTGTGGCTAGCACAGGTCTTTCCCATGATAATTCTTCCTGTGTTTTATAAACAAAGATAAAGTTTGGATGTTGTTTAAAACAGTGTTTCGAGACTTGGACAGTTCAGGCCTGGCCAGTCAGGCCTAGGGGGAGGTTTCTGATTGATCAATCTGAGTGACCTCTGAAAAGTCTACATAAGTTGGATCAAATAATAAAAGCTCTCTTTTTTATGCTACGCTGAGAATCCGGGTCTTTTTTCTCTGCTAGCGGCTCAACAGCGACACACCTCCTCTAAGGAATTTAGTTGCAATCTAATTAACTGGGTAAAAAGATAAACAAAAAGGGGTTTTCTATTGCTGTTGCTGTTTTTAAAACAAAAGATGTTTTATTGAAGAGTTTTCCATTTTTATAAAATAAATGACAGCACTGTGTGAGTGGTGAATCAGCATGATAAAGCATGAAGACAGTGCCAGATTGAAGCTGCTCAGAACCATTCTTAATACCACATTGCAAAATACATACATCTCATTCATTCTTAACAAAATTATGCTGTGAAACTTTACTCTGAGCCCCCACCATTTCTTTATCAATATGTACTCAACAGGCACATCCTCAGCCAGGAAAAAAACCTGTAATTACTGTACCTACGGTAAAGATGGTGGGGCTGTGCAAGTTCTAAACCAGATGTCTGCACTCTGACAGAAACACACCAGTATTTCTGCAAAACAAGAAACCTGTGGAATGAGGTCTCTAAATACCAGTCTTGGGTTCACGTCACAAGAAATGGTAAACTGCAGTAATTAAATTAGCTCTCTTCTAATGACTGAAACTTCTCTATTATTAATGCATCTTTGATAAAATTTCTCTTGTGTAAGTAATTTGACATGTTCTACGATGAAGATCTTTGATTTTTAGAGGAGGACTGAATCCTGTGTATCTTTTCTATTCTGAGACTTCAAGTTCAGTTTCACAGCCATCAGGCATTGGAGGAAAAATTCCAGAGAAATATGAAAGCACCTTAAAGAAGGGAGTGGGCCGTATGCATCTTTCACTACAAATTCAACCAACCCACAAACCCACTGACTGAGATCCTACAAGCATATTTTCCTAAAGATATGCTGTCCATAGTCTTCATTCTTACTGTAGAAATCTTTCATAAATATATGACAATGAAATGTTATACCATTTATCACCATTTAATAAGTGAACAGGATTCATCACTGATAACTTCTGCAGAACGGTACGTGGCTTCCAAAATTTATGAAACAGATTTGCGTGTGAACTGTAAGCAACGAAACAGCTTGTAGGGTAATATATTGTATTCTGCTGTTAATAATCAAGACATCCAAAAGTGGTATCATTGTGGCCAAGACCGATTCTTCTACATGTGTTTATGAGTAATTTTTCTTAAAGTCCTAGCTATAGGCTGTGGCTAAAATCCTGGCACTGTATCATTTCAGCTGTTTGATGTGCCATGGAATACATGGTTGAAGATATAGCAGTACAAGAAATATAGCATACTTTTTTATATATTATTGCCAATATATTTCTGGTCTGCTTGGGAAAGGAAGCAATTTAGGTTTCAAAAAAAAGAAATGAACCCAATATTCTTTTCTTTATAAGCTTAGACATATCAGAGCAGGAAATTCACTAGAACATATCAAATTAAAAATACTACAATTATTAACATTTCATTTATTGTTACTTGAGATACTGCTCTAATAACATTATAACCTAATATGGCCAGATAATCTAGAAATCAAGCATTACCATGAAGGCAGATTTAACTTATGATGTTGAACTTCAGAAGTTTCAGAGCTGAAGAAGAGCAGTAATAATCTGTGGTATGCCCTAGTACAAACTACCTGTGCAGAAAAGCACAAATACCTACAGTTTTAGTTCCTATGTTTAACAATGGTATACAGAGTAAAACACTATTTAAACTAATCATCTTTCATTCTCCATTTTTCTGTGTCTGTTCCCTTTCTTTTTACAAATAGATAAAAATATGTCTCTCTTCTGTGTATATAAGATTCTCTAAAACTCTTAAAGTTTTAAAATAACATATAACCCAAAGAATTTTACATATATGATTTCCCAGTAAAACTGTATATGAGCAGTGGGGAAATTCCTAATTATATTTCTAGGCTAAGTGAAAAGGCCAGAAACAACACTCAAAATTAACTGCTTTGTTTGCAGACTGCACCACCTTTCTCTTAAAGACTCTTAAGAGACTAGCACTAAGTCAATAAAAAATTTCTTTAAGCTCAATCATCAAGTCAGATTTTTTAATCAATATACGATCATATCGCCTTACACAGCAGCGTCACATAATTTTGGCTTAAAAATTATATTCTTACTAAAATTGAACCTTAATCCACTTGAAGGGTTAGATTTTTTTACTCTAAATTAGAGCACCTCAATTAACAGTTTTAAATTACAAGTGGAATGGCTATAAAGCTGCAGAGGCTTTACCTGAAGTACAATGACTTTCTATGAAAAAAAAGTACCTGCATTCATGTGCAGGCATAAAAAAATCTTAAAATAATTTTTAAGGCAATGATGTGGAAACCATGCCTTTATATTCAGACTCAGAAGAGACACATGCAACCCATTAGCTTAATTTCTATTATATGCTATCAGGAAAGCACCTATCCCTGCAACCACCTGGAAACATTTTTCCATGTAAATCTAGTCAAGAGCCAGTTTAGGAACAAAGCACCATATGATGGACAGCCCAGACTAAACAAGAGGTTTTAAGGAAGCCAGGGGTTGACTTCAGGGAGAACAGTGGAGAAAGCTGTCTTTTCTCAGAGTGGAAGAACTGCCCAGCAGTTTTTTTAACTCCCAGCTACATTTGTAGCTGTCAAAGCTATTTTAACAATGGTGATCAAATCTTGCATTTCAGTATGTAAAATGATTACTTAATGGTCAGAAATAAATCCTGTCTCAATCATTCTAATACTTGTGGATAAAAATAATAATAATAGAGTATTAATAAAGAGTATTTATTATTTCAAATAATCTACTTTTTATTTTTTTAAATGACAGATGATGTAGATTTGCTTAGAAAAGTAAAGTGTATGATCCTCTGCATTTTCAGCATACCTGAGAATGAAATCCTGTGGCTTCATAGGTATATCCAAATTTTTGAATTTATATGCAAGAGCTGACCACCATGGGATTCCACAGTTGAGTTGTACTAATTACCTAGTTTGGTATTACAGAAAGTTTTTGATGAATACCTGAAAAGTAGAGACACCTGATCTTTTGGAAATACACAGGCAATCAATGATACTTTGCCCCTGCTCCCCACCCCCCCCCCCCCCTTTTTCTTTCTCTTCTTTTTTTTCCCTCTCTCATTTAGTATTTTCTCCACAGTTAATCTATGGATAACAAAAAGTGAAAAAAAAAAGTGTCTGCAAAGACACTAGAGTGTTAGGAGACAAATAATGCATGGGGATTTTTTTAAAAATAATTTTGAATTCATATTTTATCAGTTTAACTTGGATGGCACTCACAATAGCAATTCCTCCATATTGTTTCCTTAAAAATAAAGAAACAACTAAAGAATGTGTTTCATAACTCCTAGAAATCTTCCTGTAATTACAAGATAGGGATTAGGGGAAAGAAAAGACAAAGAAACAGCGCTGCAGTATTTGAAGTTTGCTTAAAGGCTTTAAAAGTTATATTTATCTACATTTCTAAATATAGATATAGGTAATAGTTTCCTTATTTTTACAAGATAATATTAACATTATTATTATACAGCAACCAAAACTGGAGCAGAGAGAGCTGTTGCAGTTTGCATGGAGTAGGTGATGAACGTGTGGTTAACAGAAGCAATGTGCTTCCTAATTAGGTACTACGAAGAGGTATTACAGTAATGCTTTATCTATGACTTGACCTTCACATGGCAATTAAGTGATATAAAGAATTTAACAATCAGAGGCATTCCATTTCAGCAGTGAAGGGAAAAGACACATAGGAAGAAATGACAAAAGTCAGACACTAAACCCAACTTAGCTGGTTTTTTTTTTTTTTTGTGGTCCCTAATTTTCAGGGTCTTTAAAAGTCTCAGATTTAGCCTTTATGCTTGCATATGACTTGCATGGGTCAATGTTCCAAAACCCAGGATAATAAAAAATTTGCTTTTTCTATTTCTATGTCATATCTTGCTATAACACGGCAAGATAAACCTCCTGTGTTACAAGTTAGATAGAAGTGAAAATAAACATGCACATTCAAATGTAAATGCACAGCCACAACTATATCCTTTTATGTAGGTATGGTTGCATACTATATAATATAATATATGCTTATATTCCCCATGCAAATATGAAGTATACATGTATACCTTTCTATATATGTGTGTGCCTAAAATTACACATAGAATCTACTGTAAGAATAATAAATGCTCCCATGTGGGTCATCATAAAAGGAGGAGTTTCAAGATTTATTTGGGGGTTTTTATTGAAAAAACCTGGTTTTGCCCCACTAATGCCTCAGACCAACACAACTACAACACTAGTAGCTCTGCTTGTAAGAAAAGCTCTAAAAGCTGCCTACTTTGTGGAAAAGAAAGGTTTTAAAACTCTGTCCATCTTCAAACTCTTTTTATTCAGCTACAAATTTTCAGAGGAGACTTCAAAGAACACCTTGGGAATTACAGGCTACAGTAACAAACTATGAGAATGTATAACTGAAAGACACCTCACCAGGATAAATACAGAAAAAGTCAGCATGACTCCAGCAAAAGGAAATCCCACCCAGCCAAAATTTCAGACTTCTTTGCCCTGAGGTAAGACTGGTCTAGCTCCTAAAGTCCACTGGGATTTCCATGATGATTTTGAGGAATTTAGTAAGCCACAGCCTAGGATGAAAAACCTGACATGTACAAATACACTGTGACTGAAGTATGTGCTGTTGAATGCAAAATAAAATGCTTATTTCTTACAGATTGCCACTGAGGTTTTGCCATAGTGTGTGCTAGAACCTAGAGTCTCAGGCTGTGGCAAAGGAAATTTAAGCTGGATGTTAGGAAAAAGTTTTTTACTGAAAGAGTCAAAGTTCTGGAATCGTCTGCCCAGGTTGGTGTAAAGTCGCCATCCCTGGATGTGTTTAAAAAAAGATTTGATGTGGCACTGAGTGCCATGGTTTAGGTGAGGTGGTGTTGAGCATGGGTAGGACTCACTGATCTTGAAGGTCTCTTCCAACCCCGTCATTCTGTGATTCTGTGGTTCTATACCATTCCGTATATTAAATAATAACCTGAGAACCAAGTGGTAAAATGCACAGTGACATTAGCTGGCTGATGATACAAAGTCAATTCTTATCTGTGAAGAATCACAGAAGAATCTGTAAGGGGAGTTTGGGCAATACTTGGGCCCAATGAACCAGCACACATCTGCTGCAGCAAAAGTTTGAAAACCATTGTTATATATTGAGAAAACATCTTTTTAACAAGCATTTAACAAGTGAAAAACTTATCATTTCTTCTCCTGTAACATTTCTTTCCCAGAAGTAAATTTAAATGCTCTTTTCACCAAGGTGGCAGTTGAAAAACAGACATTTTGCCAAATGAATGGGAGGTTTTCCTTCACCAGGATTTTGCCCCATCTGATTCTCCATGTATAGAACAAAGAAAAATACTAAAAGTGATGGTGACTTAAGTTTATAATACTTTAGATGCTAAATTATTAGTATCTTAATGTAAGTCAATAATACAACTCAGCTGAAAAACAAAGATGTTCTCATATCCATAAGATTAAGACTTAATGCTGCTTATTATTATATTTAGGGCTTTTTCCTTTGGTGGCACTTAATCTACATTCTGTTTTTGTAAATCTGACTGTACAATGACTCAATGTCTGTACACATCAGTGTCCAGAATACATCCACAGCATTTGTTCATACGTCCACAATAACTGAACAACTCTGGGAAATCCTAGATAGACTAAGTAAAACCCCTACACTCAGCTTCAAATAGTTTTTTGCACACCTTCCTTTATAGAAGTGACTGTGTTTAAGAGAAAATATGTCATTGCTTTTGTTTCATATGCAGCAGATGGAGTTGGAAATGGAAGATTTTGTGAAGTCTATCAATAAAGGAAACTGCTGTGTTAAACATATATAATTACATTGAATTTCATATGTTAATGAATATTAAACTAATTTGTTTAGGGGCAACCACGATAAATGCAGAAAAATTAACTCATTACAAAGTTCTTTTTATTAAAGAAATTGGTACAGATCATTAAGATACAAGCAATCACATGCTGACTGAATAATATTGGCTCTGAAAAGCTGAAAACCAAATAAGCTTTAATTTATGGGTAAAGCATTTGATATAACTGTCAAAATTTTGTAAATGAAAATTGCATAAAAATGGCAAAACTACCTCTTTTACAAGACAAAATCATGCCTTTGGAGCCTAATAAACAGAAAACGACTCATTATTAATTAAAGAGAATGATACCAAAGTTCCAGATTAAGATCCAGCTACTGCAAACCTGCTACGTGTGTTTGCAGCATCTTTTAGGACAGCAATAATTTAGAAGATGAAAAGGATGTAATAATAAGGAAATTAAGTCATATTCTGTCTCCAGGGACTCACTGCCACCATCAGAAAAGTGAGAGTTATGGATTGGATTTATAAGACACAGATGTGCTCGGTATAGATCATAAAACTAATTGTGAATTGCACAGAAATAAAGACAATGAAACTCATTGCTTTCATCTCATGGGGAACTAAGTAGACAGAAATAGCGTCTTTAAGCTATAAAACATACTTAATCTGCACAAACCAATGGACCTGAAAAAGAAAATAGGAGCAAAAGAATAAAAAAAATGAGCCACTGATAAGCAAACTATAATATTACATGTGTCTATGTAATTTCTGCTTTACATTGTTGTTTGCAATAAATTAGCTGTTTGACAAATTTTGAAAGAGCAAGGACTGAGGAGGAAGAAGAGGAGAAAAATATGGAGATTGCTCACAGTTAAAATACATTTTGATTTTCAGTCTTTCTAAACCACCATAACATCACCATTTGTAAAAGGCAGCCAATAGGTTCTTTGGCACATAATAAATATGTGCACATAGATAATGGAATTATCTTCTGCCTGAAATGATGCAGATATAAAATAAAGTCTACACCATCATCTTCAGAGGAAAAAAAAAGTAATCAGAAAGATGCGCACTTCCCTGTCTTATTCTAGGTTAAAGAATCTGCATCGTACACTAATTTCTTAGAACTATCATTTAAGTTTATGATTCCCTAACATGCATACTAATAGTACAACTCTAACATGCTACTTTTAAACGGTGCAGTATAGCATAAAACAGGCAAAACTAAGCTCTTGTAGCCTATCATTATGATAAAACCCAATTAAATTCTTCAGAATCCAAAGAGAGAAGATACTTTTCCTCATTCGTAATTTGGCAAGTAAAAAGCCCATTGGGATACACATTTTTCATAATTTCAGATCACGCTTGACCTCACTTCTTTTGTTTAACCAAGCCTATTAATCAAATACATCCCAGAGGTGACTAATGATCTTCCAGAATTCTAATAGAAGCAGAAAGTCAAGGACAGAACAAATTGATCCACATCACCCACCTTATTAAGTTTACAATGCTGACAATGCATCCTGTTTTACACAAAATTGTAGTTCATATGGTTATTTTAAGACTACTGCTTCAGACTGAAACAATTTGACATAGTACCTCTCAAAGGACCAGATTACAGATTTTTGTCTCAGGGCAATATATCCTTTAAAATCTATGTTATAGATCTTTTTCTTCAGATCCAAAGTTAGGGGGCAGCTAAAGTTACTTTGTTAAACTTCTCTGAAACACATAAGCAGCCTTCCATTGAATGACCATTGCAGACTATCATCCCAATGTACTTTTTAGAAATAGTGTACCTCAACTTTTCCACACAGTTTTGTTCAAACAAATAGGCAAAATGAAGTTGACATCACATTCGGTTCTCATTCTTCAAAAGTTTAAGCAGAATTTTTTGTTCATATGACCAACGTGTTGAAAAAAAAAAAAAAAAAAAAAAGAAACATAGAAAGCAAAGAGGACACAGTAGGAAACAGCATTTCTGTTCTTCCTGGGCTTCACAAAACAGCAAATTCTTCTAAAAAGACAAAAATTGAAAACAATGTTTCCCATATGGTAATGTTTACTCATAGAGGAATGGAGTTTACTCAATGCTTTGCACATCTCTGATTAAGAGGATTAGAACAGCATTTGTTGACATAGATGGGCCAAAACAAACCCACCAAGTCAATTTCTACCAACCACAAAAAGTGATAGGAGATGGAAGCTCCAGCTTGGGGCATCAGTGCTTAAAGAATATACCACCATCTTGCAGAAGAAATTTGAAGAAGGAAGAGGAAGAATTGCCCTTCTGCATCAAGTGATGAACACCTACCCATGATTTCACAGAGATTACTTAAGGAGTTAAACTGACATTTTAGATACCACACACCCTGACTTTTTCCTCTGGGAAAAAAAAAGGCATATACTTGAGAAAAAGTCAGACAGCCTTTGAGGCAGAAACAGAACGTGATTCTGCTATTAGAATATATGGAGAGTATTTTTCTTACAACTGAACAACAGATCGGTCATATACACAGCACAATTTTCTGATTCAGGAATCTACATGCATATGTGCTATTAAGAATTGTGTCATGTCTGGCAGAAAGATGATGCCATGAATATCAGAAAATGAAAGAATTCAATAGGTACTGAAAACCCATTGTGGTGAAAAATCCATCATTATTCATGTTTTAGATAGCAGAAGAATGGAAAAACAATGAAACAGAGACCTCTAAAATTCTGTGATTTTTCATAAAAGAAACAGAAGACAGAACAAGTAGAGATTTACTGCATGCTTTACTGATTGTGGGGAAAAAATTATTAACAGAGGACAGAAAACTACAAAGGGAACATAAAAAAGGAGTGGGAATAATATTGCTTAAAGAAAATTACTTTCAAATTACTTCTTTTCAAATTACGTGTTTATTTAAATTGAAGACATGGAAAGTAGTATGAAAGAAAACCTCAAGAACATTATGATTACACTAAAGCACAGAGAAAAGTGAGAGAGGAGCTCTATTCATGGCCCCATTAACCAAAAGCTTCTGATGTCTGGGTATGAATTTCCTTCCTAGTTCCCCATTGCTCCTAGGAAGGGACTTAATGCCTATATATATACAGCACATAATCCCATATTGCAAGTGAAAAAGACTGCTTTGCTAACACTTAAAAGAATGGTCACAGTTCTATTCCCTGGCCTCCCTCTGCTAAAATCAGAATTGAAACTGGAGCATCAGAGGATATTCTCACCAATCTTTCAAAGCTAAACCAAAACACATTAAAACTTTGTCTACAAAATAATAATTACTACCCCATGGATATATCTTTCAAATTGAAAAGCTCAGTTTAAAACCATTGGTTTGGTATTGAAATTCTACTACATGACTAGGAAGTCTGAAAACTATTGATCAAGTACATGGAAATTATCAGAATTGTGAGTAGTGAGAGGTAGTGGACCTGAATTACTTTTACTGAAATTATAATTCTTCTAATCAGACATCAGATACCTGAAAACTTTACAACAGAGAAAAAAAAAATTGTTGAAATGACAGACAAAATTTTATCAAATAACCTAACTGACTATGATTTGAAGAATTGTTGTGCTCATCTTGAAGATGAGGTGATTTGAGACAGACAGCAGGGCTTCACTGAGGGCAAGTCCTACCTGGCCAACCCAGTGGCCTTTTATGATGGGGTGACTCCATCAGTGGACAATGGAAGGGCTACAGATGTAATTTATATGAAATTCTGGAAAGCCTTTGACACGGTTATATTATATAACTAAAAAGGATTGTATAACAAAAGCTGCAATTACAAAGAAGACATGGAATTTGACCGGGAATCCAGACTATTAGTTCTCATACCATAAATTGGTGGGAATCCCATAATCTCTATGGTGCAGTAATATAATTTTCCTTTCCCTGATCCTAGAGAACAAATTTTTAGGCTCTATTTTCCCTTTATAACTAGGATACTATTTTTACCATAGAACAGGCTATTTATTGAAACTTTTTGCTTCAGATACTTTAATTTTGCTGCCTTTTGTTCTCCAGTTTTTCCCCACAATGATTAGGCAATTGGAGTCACAATCCTTGGAGATATTTAAAAGCTGACTGACAGTCTTGAGCAATTTACTCTTATTGTCCCTGCCTCAGTTTGGACAAGATGACCTCCAGAGGTTCCTTCCAACCTGCACCATTCTCTGAGACTGTGATGGGTTTGCAGAGAACCAGGTTGCAAAGGTAAGCTGATTCAGAGCAGGAACATTTCATGCTGTAAGCCAAACCACAGTCAAGTGGGATGACAGGAAGATTTTCTTTAAAAGCATATACCTGCTTCTAACTTAAACAGTATTGAAGTGGCATCCACAGCACTAAAATGTAGAAAAAGAGTTGATATTTGGTGAGTCATGGCTCATATCTTTCTGAAATGATTTCCTGATCAGTGTGGCATTTTGCATTACTCTGCAAACTGCCAAATTTTCCACTTGCCTTGAACAGAAAGGTATGTAGTCCAAATATAGGAGAAAATTTATAAAGCAGGGCAGATAAAACTAACCACTGTGGTCTGAAAAATTTTGTACTAAATCAAAGTTAGATTTCACTGCATTTTGTATGTTCACCATGCCTGTAACAGGGCTAGGGTGCTTGCCTATCTCAGGACACTGTGAAGAACACAAAGATGACTGGATAATGATCCAAGCAAGGAGCTCAAAACAGAACTATATTTTACCTTCTTAGAGCAAATGACTTAGCTATCAAATTACATGTAGGATAATCCACCTATATAGAACCAATCACTATTAGTTAGCAACTAAGTAACAGTCACACTCTGAAGTAAAAGTCGACTTACTGAAGGTTTTATTAGGCTTAAAAGCTTCAAGAGACATTGAATGCATTGACTAGAAAGTGCTATATGTCTCTATCTTTGCTATCAGTACAATAAATAAAAATCAATGCTGCATCCAACTCAGAGCTGATCAAATTAAGGTACACAAATAATCAAATCATTAAACATTACAGCAATTATTCCTATGCCAGGAAAGCTACTAAGTGGAAACTTGCAAACTAAATAAAATTCATTAACAATATTTTCCATTATTAAAAAAAAAATCTGGTTCCTCCAACATAATAATACAGTTCTTTCTATATTATTCAAAGTGCAGGTAACATATTTAATGATGATAGCCCAGCAGTCCTGAGCTGTTAGTGATTCCTGAAGCATTCCTCCAGAGAATAATGAAATCCAGCATGATTAATGATTTAAATTAACCCAAGTATACTGATAATAAGTGTTTTAATTTTTGAGAAAATGATATCAGACGCTATGTTACGGTAATTTGCTATAATGCAGTTTTTAGAATCGAATGAAAAGTAATCAAGTTACAATAAAGACAACTGAATAGGAATGTGTACAGAACTAAAGTAGTGCCACCCCTAATTAATGTCCCTTGGTAGCAAGTTAGTTTTGTAACTGGGATTCAGGAGGATGCATATGAATAAAACTCTTGGAACAATAACTACAACTGGCAATATTTATATAACTAGTATTTTCATTTATATTACTGAACAACAAAGATGCATTAGCAATTAAATCTGGAATTTTTACTAAAGCCTATAACAAAAGCATCAAGCAAATTATGGCACGTGTTATCAGTGAAAGCTCACTAAAGAGTATGAAAGTAACACAGAATTTACATGTCCTCATCAGGATATCACAGGCTGTCTTCATAAAATATTCGGACCTGGATTAATGATCACCTTACCACCACTAAGCACAGCCCTTACAGCCTGCCCTGGCTTTCAGCCACCACGATCTCCACGAAACCTAACTGAAGTTACCTGCATGAATTTTCTCCTGATGCTGCTTTCTAACTGTCACAGTTAGAAAAAATTGTATTGTCTGTATATCTACTGATGAAAAAAAACAGTCTTCTTCCTACATCATTTTACTTGTGTATCCCTACATTGTAGGGCTCGTTTTTTGGAGGGGGTTTGGATGTAGAAAGTAAAATTTGCCTGACCTGAATGCTTGGGGGCTTTATTATGTTCCCATCACTCACAGAGATGGAGCAATTATTCATAACAAATATCCCATTCAAATTCACTGGAATCCATTGAAAAAATGCACTGCTCCAATAGCTATTTAATAAAATTATAGATTTTTCTTCCCAATGGGCTAAATTATATATCATATTGCAATAGGGTGACATTTTGGTGTTCAAAACACATAAAAGACTTCTGGACTCACAAATGCTTTTCATCTTGTGAGATCAAATGATCCTTTATCCTCCATCACATTTACTCAGCAGTAGAATTTTACACTATTTCTGTAGATCCAAACAAAGGGTTTACAAAGCAAAAGAGGAATGAAATAGGAAGCTGATCTGAGGAACTTCTATTATAAATGAAACAACTGTCAAAAGTGAAGGGAAATTGTACAAGTTCTCTCTAAAAGTAGGGAAGGGATTTTGTAATTTTGTTCTTTAGGTATAGAAAAATTAAACGGGCCCATGTCTATAATTTCCAAATGTAGATAGATTTTCATTCACTCTGTCTGCAGCAATAACCACTTTATGAAACAACTAAAAAAGGTGGCTTTTATTTTTATAGGAATAATTCAGTGGAACACAGTGCTTTCTCCTTCCTTCTCCAGGTTCAGTGTGTGTATAAATATGCTATTTCAAGCTCTATGGAGAATCTCTCTTTAGTACTTGTAATTTTGTAAAGTGTATCATTTCAGAGAAACATTAACAATAATGATTGTGCATGGCCAACACATTCAGAATTCTGAACGTGCTCTGCCCTTCCAAAATAAAGTATGGGGCTCACATGTAATAGGTACACATTGTACAGCTCTAGTCTTACTGCTTAGCACACAGATCTTGTGGGCAAACAGGTCAGTGTGCACATATTATTTCAGGTGACAACAGTTCAAAATTTTCTGTAAAAAGATGATGATGATGATGATGCTTGCCATGAAAATCTATAAAGCAATATCATTACTGGAAAGAGACTTTTTACATGGTTATCAATATTACCAGAAGGATCACACATCATAGCTATATATGATCAACTCAGATGTTCGTTGTTCTAACCAAAACACACCTACACTTAACTGTATAAAAATAACACAATATAAAATGGTCATTAAATGTAATGAACTGCTCATGATGTCAAGTTTTTCTTGCTTTTCATCACAAAGTTTAACAATAATTTTAACAAATCTAAATCCAACATTGTATGTAGTGGGCAGGTTTAGCTCTCAGTATGGGAGACCGTTTAATTCCACTCTGAATTTGATTGCTGGATGGAAAGGACAATGAAAGCTCCTGACAATGAAATCGCTAAATTCACTGCTATGGTATTGTATTTTAATGCTGAACTGCAAGAGGTCTTTGATCAATGAAGTTCTGATACAAGTGAAAAAACCCATCCTGTTTAAAAAAATGAAAATATATATATATACACACGAGTACTCACTACCGGCCCCTACCTAATAACAGAGAAAAGAAAAAAGAGTGAAATAATTTTCAATACTGTCATTAAGGAGTAAAGCTTTTTAAAAAAGAATCCATACTTTGGAAAGGTGAAAGTCCCATTCAATTTCTTATCAGTTCTGCTTTAACTTGCACAGCAAGTGTTCCTGACCTAGAACTCTGGGCTCGTTCTGGGAACTCAACAGCTGCTGCATCACAAACCATCCTGCTCATTCTAACCCTTATTCTCCCTGCACATTAATGATTTGCTTGGTGGTACAGTCTCAACAAGACTGATACTTGTCCACTTTTTGCTATGCATATCACACATCAATGCATTAAACATCACTTATGATTTTAGAATTCACAGAAAATCTTATTACATCTCATTGTGAGAATATGACTGAATTTTCCCAAGATGAAATTAGCCTTGTGACTCATAATTTGCCTTTCATAGGCCTCATTTTAAGGCATCTACTGTGCATAAATAAACATACAGTTTTTAAGTACAAGTCTATATAGTGTGGTTTAAAATTCAAATATCCACATTTCCCCATTACAGAACTGAAAATATATATAAGAATATTTTAATATTCTTAGTCAGCAGAGTTGCTCCAACAATTTTTTAGGTTGCAAAGAATCTTATTTAAAAGCATAATCCTAAAGAATAAACAGAAAAGTTAATATTCATTCAGTCCTTTTCTAAGTGGTTGGTATAGATTAAATAATTAGTAAAAGTCATACAAGTATTAAAGCTCAGGCCCAGCACTGAATGAGGCATCTTGAGAGGTCCCTTCTAACACCAACCGCTTTGTGATTCAATAATTACAACTTGTCAGTAATAATGGAATAAGTGAATGAAGGATTGGATCACTTTTATGTTAAATGCTTTTTCAAACAAGTCACTGCAGGGATCTGGCCCATCAGCGTTGCAGACTTAGCAAATACGTCCCCAAGCTGTTTTGGAACAGATTTCTATGACATGTTACTGACCTTTTGCAATCTTTTTCTGAAGGGAAATGAATCTTGATATCAAAAGCTCATGAAACAATAACAGTATGGCTGTTTCTTGGTTATTTCAATAGTATGCTGTCAACAGGAGGGTTTATGAGCCTGATAAATGTGCGCTCATGCAGAATAGGGAAAAGGCCACATTTGCATTAAAATTCAATTTTAATTGTCCTTATTCTTTATTGATGCTTGGTGAATTGGATCTATAAAGAACCATTCCTAAGCAGAATGAAATTTGACAAATAGTATAGCTGCGTAAACAATTTCAGTAATTATGGCAGCAATTATTCTCTGTTCTATCTCTTGGTAGCTCTAAAAAGAGGAGAAAGAAAGTGACAAGAGCTTTAGAAACCCTGCAGAGATCTCAGCAGTATAAAAGTCAGAGAAGCCAGATATCAAAAATTTATGCAACATAGGTCTAGCACAAGAAGATAAACATTGTCCCTATCCTGATTTTCAGACAGGAAAACCTTTGTTACTCAGACAAATCAATAGACTCCAATTAAACAAACATATAGGAAATGCCAGCTACACAAAAACTTTAAACAAGAGCATACAAAGTTATGCAGTCACCAAATATAGTACATCATCATATTAATTATACAACTACCAGAAGTCATACTGGAATTATTCTCTCTTTAAACCATTAGAAAAAAATCAATCACTGCTCTGGATGATAATGAGGAACCCTAGCAGTCAGAGGTTAACTCCTTAGACAAGTTGTGTTCTCTTCTGCAGAGGTCTGGTTACGCAGCAAGTCTTTTAGTCTGAAATTGACATTTTCAGTGCAGGGGGAAATACATTCTAGCTGCACTAGTGCTGCTGAGAGCATGATTTCTAAAAACCCACAGGTATACTGCATACAAGTACACAAGAGAGATCAGATTATGATAATATTCTTTTCTAGACCCAAACCTCATTAATCATCCAGTATCCAAAGTGTAATAACTGCATCTCAGCAGAGCACTACTTGCCAGTTTCTCATTTCACACTAACTACAAGCAGGGCCACTGGGAGTGTTGTCTTACACTGACTGTGGAAAGCACAGAGACCTGAGCATGGCAGTGAATTCCTCCCCAGAACAGAAAGCTTTAAAACAGAAAGAATACAAAATGGCAACTATTTATTTTAGGACCTTAAAACACAATGCAGAAGACACAGAAAAAAATCTAGACAATAAAACAAGAAAAAGAATCCTGCAAGGAAAAAGGGAAGCCTATGAATTCAGAAAAAAACCCCAGCTTTAACAGAGAAACAGCAACAAAATCTTTATGACTAGAAAAGAGAATATTAATACCCCGCAGAATACATTACTGATGAGAAGCTAAACTAATTTACAAGTTTCTTGGTCCTCCAGCTTTTTGTTTTTATGAAACTCTGATATACTTGGGAAATGCAGAGAAAAGAGAAATACTTTCATTATCTGTCCAGAAGAATCAGGGAGCTGCTAGAAACAGAGAATATTACCTAGAAAAGCACACATAAATAATTCAATTAATTCTTAAACAAAACCTGGAGCAGGTTTGTTTGCTGTAATTTTCCACTGCTCACAGTCTCATACAAAATACTAAATGTTATGAGGCATTTCTCAAAAAGAATGTGTATCAAGGTATGTGGTGCTCTGCCCCTTAATAGATTAGAGACAGATTTGGGGGATTCTGTCCAAGAGTGTGCATCATGTTTAAAAGCTTTGCTAAGTCAAGCAGAGGTTACACTTACTTTTCTGTATATCAAACCTGTTATACATTTCTAGCCTTCATTGTGTTCTAAAAGCTGAGAAAGGAAGCAAAATGCATGCAAAAGAACATGAATTTACAGATAGAGTTTCGCTGAGACTCAGCTCTAGAAGCACTGGCAAGCATTAGTCACTACCACACAAAGTGCACATAATACAAAGCTCTGCAGCTTATGGATAAGACAAAAAGGCAATAAGAGAATAATAATGATAGTAACACCGAACTGTTTCGGTTGAAAAAAACCTCTAAGACCGTAGAGTTCAACTGTGAACCCAGCACTGCCAAGACCACCACTAAACCATGTCCCCAAGTGCCACATCTACACATCTTTTAAATTACTCCAGGGATGGTGACTCAAACACTTCCCTGGGCAGCCTGTTCCAATGCTTGACCACCCTTTCAGTGAAATTTATCCTAATGCACAGTCTAAGCCTCCCCTGGCACATAAGTCAGCACACTTAGTTTGACCAATCAAACAATCAATATCACCAGTAGATGAAGGACAGGTATTTTGCAGGGGTCCCAGCAGACTGTTATTTTAGAAGAGATTTACAGAACAAGGTGAAGAGTCAGAGGTGATCCCCCTGCACAGCAGATCCTCTCAGGAAGTAATTAGTTAGCTCCTGACAGGATACACCATCAAATACACTGCTTTGCAAACACTGAACTAACTTACCAAGAACTACAAGACTCCCAGCATCAGACAGCTGAGAACTCAGTTGCCTTCCTATATCCTGACGACTCATTTTTTCCATTTCTAAAATCCAGAGTGCAGCAGCCTTGCTCTCACTTTGTGGGCCAAAAGCTTCCCCTGACAGAGGCACCTGTCACTGCCTCAGTCAATCCATCAGTGGCAGCTGCCCATAAAGCAGTTGTTGCCTCCACCCTCTTCATGCAACCCTGTCTGCATATACAGTTAAAAAAATAATTTATTTTTATGTGTCCCTATTATTAATAACCTGTCTGGATTAGCAGTGAAGATGTGTTTTATTAGGCCACACAAGTATGGACAGCTGCATCACTAAAACAAAACTGATCTCTTACAACTTTGGAGAGCTGATGTATAGGGTAGTCTAACGGTAGAAAATAAACCTTACTGAAGCACAGTTAAGTATATGAGAATTCCAATATTACCAGAGAATAACAAACAGATTTTAACATTGAGAACGAGTCTAATTACTATAATTTTGCATTTTTGGTATCAATCAGAAATTTAATCCTATCCCTCCCCTCATAACAAAAATAATTGGATTTAATTATGTAGCTTTTATTTTGTAGGGTAAAGAACGGAGCTTCTTATTCATGCCCACATTTTATTTCTCACCATTTCATTACAATTGACCTGCTTACTATGCCTTTCACTTCTTTCCAAACCCTAAAACATACTACTATGAATCAGTTCATTTAAAGACAGGAACACAATTGCTCCTGTTTCTGATTCTCTCTGAAATATATTTTATTTTATTATCTGCTGGGGAATACCTTGCTGATGAGGCACAAGTTCTAAAATCAAGACAGCATTCCTGATATGATGTTTAAAAAATATTTTCACAATTTCCCTGGCAATCGACTATATTCATTGTAAGTTGCTGACACATGCATTCTTAAATGTGCAAAATATTAACATGAACCAAGCACTACAAACCCAAAAATACAAACAGAAGACAACTGCTGATAGTATTTAAGTCTTCCCAGCCTCTGGAGGTATCTACACCTCATTTATACCCAAGAATCTTAACAGCTGAGTAACTGAGTACTGAGGTAACATTGCATCAAGCAGTATTTTTAAAATTAGAAAGTTAGGGCCCAAATCAGTAGAGATTGTTGGTGAGTGCAACAATGTGGTATGTATATGCTTTTGCTAGATGGCCAAGTTAAAAGACTATTTCACAGCAGCAAGAGTTGACAGCTTTTTGTGTTTAAATATTAAGGATGAAAAATTTTGTACTATCAACAAATATATGAGAAGAAATTATAGGAAATATGATGGATGGTTAATATTTGAGATGTCAGCAAGATTTGTCAGGTGCTATTACCAAGTCACAGTGTTTGCTTTTGTCCTTAAAAGCCATTTTTGCCATTTGGATGGTATTCTGTACCTAAAAAACTTAATATAATCACTTTCAGTGTGCTACAAGGTAATCAGAAGATTACAATCTGTAGCAGAACATGACTACAGACATGGAACAATCCTAAAAAGGTTCAGAAATATCTGAGAGCACTGTGGCTCAAAATAACAAGATGGATACCTTGCAGATGTAAGTCTGACAAATTTGTATTTTGCTTGCCCTACAAAGCAACCTGAGAGCTCTCTAGCTAACAAAGGAAATCTACATAAAAAAGGATGAAGACTTTTACAACAATCAAAGAACCAAGTCTCTGTGGCATGTCCACCAAAACTGAAGTTATCAGAGATATCTGGTTAACAGTCTTCTAAAGTTGTAGAACAAAACCCAGATGTTTTGCATCTCACAAAGTAATACATACTGTGTGATTATATACTTGTACCACATTAATTATACTCAAATAGAACAGTTTGCTCTGACAGCATAAAGAGTGGCTATTCACATGAAAATATGCTTTATACAGGAAAAGTCCATTTTAAATAATATTGACTGCAACTGCTAGTATTATAACCAAACAGGTCCTAATAAACATTCTGTAGAAAACAGGCACTGTTTTGTTTTCTTTTACATATACAGCTTCAGAGATAGATTCCTGAAGAAAAGTTGCTGCTAAGCAAAACTCAGAACTAGACTGTCTGTTCAAAAAGGAAAAGGACCTAGGCAAACCTGTCTGATGTCACATGAAAAGTGGAGACTGGTTAGACATAAAGTAAGTTCTGTCATTAGCTGATCAATAGCAATCAAGACCTGACACTTTCAACTGCTTCATCAAACTTAAGGTATACGTCTCTAACAACATTCACTTTCCGACATCAGACAGGGTTACAAATGTACAAGGTTGCCACACTGATAAAGTCCACTAAATATTCCCTCTCCAGGGAGAGGAATACTTAATTTCAAGATTAAGAAATGTGATCGAGGGCCTTGTAATCCTAAATAAACCATTATAGTAGTTACATTCTTTCAGTGTGGCACATAGCAATATTTCTGGTAAATGAGTCTTCCCTGTCCCCACCACAAACCACAACATACTCCTTGACTGCACTTTTCTAAATGCATTTACTACTGAAATAACAGATCCACATTTAAAAAAAAAAAAAAAAAAGAAATACTGCAGAAGTGGACCTCAAATATCTGAAAGAAAAAAATATAGCACAGTGCCATCCAGCTTGTTGGAGGTGCATTTCTGATGCTGCTTTTCAGTTTGAGTGCCAGGCACTAATCTGAAAGCTGGATCCTTATACAAGTCTCTCAGCAGCTGCCAGAACCACTTCAACATTCCGCAGTTCAATGTGCAGAAAAGAATTTTCTGTCATGGGGATGAGTCCTAGGCCATTTTTCACAAATAAAAAGGCTTCAGGAAACTGGAAGGAGACTGGAGAGACAGCTTGGACAATCCACACTGTGCTCATACCTCTACAGCAAATAATCTTCATCCTCAAAACTACCCTGTTGGAATCAGCCTGACACTGCCACATTTTCCCACTCTTTTCCCCCATCAACTAGTATTCCTGACACTTTGTTCTAATGACTTTTTTTTTTTTCTTAATTTCCTTCTGCTTTGAGCAGGTGGTAGGAGCAACATCACTTTACCTAAAATTTTCTGCAGCAAATACAACTACTACAAACCCTCTGAGAAATAATAATACAAAAAATCTGTAGAAGCAGGACTGAACAAATCAAGTAAGAACTGAAGTTTCAGAAAAGGCCAGCACTCAGACATAATATGCAAAATTTTTGCTTATAAACTATGAGAGTAATGGTACATCATCAACCCACAGACTTCCTACATTGAGAAGACACAATAGGGAATTACACTATATTTTAAGAATGAAAAACCATTTACAGGAATCACTACAGAGAGTTTATCAGAGGGGTTACTTCCCACGCTCTTAAAATATCCTATATAAATCAATAGATTAAGTCAAAGACCATAACAGAAGCCACATATTACTGAAGTGATTGGAAATGTCTAGGATCAATAGGAATTTATTATGACTAACGCACAAAATATATTGAATGACTACAACAAATTACAGCTCTTTTGGTAATTTACTTAATAGTTGGACACCAGGCAATTTTACTAGGCATCTTAAAATGTATCCTTAAAATCTAGAACTGTTAAATTCCTTTTCACCTTCTATGCTTATCAAATATATGAAATATTTAATATTCATAGTCTCCTTCTGGGGTAGATAACTACCATTATCCTGAAAAAAGTATGAAAACTGTCCGGGGTTTATTTTCTTTACCCAAGACTACTGATACATCTCTATATGTAGACCACTAAAAGCTCCTATAATAATTATCTCCTTCAAAAACTATTTCTCTCTTTCCCTTGTATTCTCCACATTTACGTATTTGTCACATGAAAATTATGGTTTCAAACCTGGCTTCTGAGGGCTTCGACGTAAGCAAGTATTCAGAACTCAAAGCCATTTTAATAGCAAAAATTTCATAAGCAGCCCTGCACACAAAAATTGCAAAGCGATGGCCCTTTCTTCTCTGGGGCACATGACCAAATATGCGCCTTTTTGATGCATTTCAGCTATTCAAATTTTAAATCCTTTAAAGATTGACTTCTAATTTTAAAGAAAAATATTATTTTCAGAGAACTTTTCAAGATTTGAAAGTTTGTCAATGTAAAACTTTGTGTAGCAAGAATTAAAAGAAATAATTTTTGCTTTTGTTCTGTTACCGCATCTCTATAAAAACCATATTATATTGACCATTATGAAATTAAATAGAGGTCAATTTGCATATCCAGACTTTAGAGGACCTTAGGTTCTGTGGTTCTTGTTGCTTTTGAATAACCTAGCAACATCTCTTCCCAGAGAATTGTAATTAAACACACTTATATGGGTCTACTGGGAAAAACAGAAAAAGTAATTAATATACTCTGACATGCCTAAGCCATTGAGAAATTCCTACCATGTCACTTTCTAATTTATTACTTTTGAACATTTTTTTTCTTAATTTTTATGTAATTAGATTTGCAATTCTGGCATTTAACTTGTAAACTAATTCAGTGTTTATACAGAACAGCTTATATACTAGAGCTGCAGTGATGCTGCATCATGAGCTTGTCTACAACAAAAGCATTATGAGGTATATTTTTTCCCCTCCACCACAAACACTGAAATTTCAAGTCAAAGTTCCTTGAAATATATTCTCTTGTTCCTTCTCATCCAGCATTTACTAAGGTTACTGGCAATACCTGACCTTGAAGGAATCACATCCCATGCTCGCTCTGTTAACATCGTATATATTAGACTGGGCATGACAAGTTATCTTCAGCATTTTTCTTTCCTCTTCAGCTAATTTCTAGCTACTTAAGTGTATCTAAAAATACTGAGAGAGTCCAGCTACAAATATGGCTTGACGAGTATTGGCAGGACAGAGAGTAACTGCTGGTAGTAGGCCTTTCTTATTAGCCAAGCTTCAATAACAGCAATTCCCTTGATTAAGCAGTGTTGTCAGGGGAAGATTTAGGTGGAAAAACAAACAAGGCCTATTTCACAAGAAATTTGGACTTAGTAATCAGTCATGAAAATGTTTCAATCATTTTTCAGAGTGAGAACACTGACTTCCAGATGACTTTGATTACTCAACAGTGGCACTGTAAACATGGACAGAGAAAAAAAAAAGGACTAGAGATGGTTTTCTTCCCTTCAAAAAAACACTATGAGCTTTTCTACTTCATAACAAAGCTGCACACATTCTTGTGCTGAGGAGTACCCTACACTATTCTCCATCACAGGAAAATCATTTGCAACAAGAACACAGTGTTATATATTTACTACTTATTGAAGGACTTAACAAAATAGAATTTATGAGTATTACCATCTTGTCTGATTGCAGCTTAATCCTTAGCATTCTTAAGCCATGCAAATCAAAAAGTGAAAAAAGTTTATTTGCCCATTTGCCTGTATTTAGGGTTTAGTTATTTTTTAAGACATCATTTTGGCGATGCTCACAAATTACTTAGAAAATATAGTCCTGAAATGTTTCTGTATAATAATAATTAACACAAGAGCACTCATTCTCCAGCTAAAAGTGGGCCCACCCCCAGAACACTAACAGCTTGTACAACATGAATAAATGCATATGTGATTACTGAGAGGACAGTTCAAATAAACACACATAATAATTAAAAGTTTTCTGTGGCTAGCACAGGTCTTTCCCATGAGAAATCCTTTTGTGTTTTATAAATAAAGATAAGGTTTGGATGTTATTAAAAACAGTGTCCCAAGACTTGGACGGTGCAGACCTGGCCAATCAAGCCTAGGGGGAGGTTTTTGACTGACCAATCTGGGTGACTTTTGAAAACTCTATATATATGATGAAATCAAAACAATACAGGCCTTTTCCTTCTTGCCACTGAGAACTGGATTCTCCTCTCTGCTAGCGGCTCAACAGCGACAGTTTTTTATCATAACTATTTTGCATGCCTTGAAAGATCATCTACACTGTAAAGACATGATCCATCATCTGGAAAGAACTTCCTCTTCATTGGAAGCTTTAATTTCAGAAGGTTCAGTCTATGACTCTGAGAAATTCAGATTCTGTATTTCATGAATATCACGGCAGAATATAAAAGAAAAAAACTATTCATTTCAAAAGCAAGGCTAACTAATTAACAACATTAACACTTGACATAGAAGCTATCATTAAACATCATCTGCCCAAATACAACTCCATCTATTGCAGTGTTTTCCTTACTTAGTGGCACTGGAAAACATAAGGAAAAGAAGAGGACACTGGAATACAAGCCAGTGAAAAATGCAGTTTCATACATCTGACTTAAATGTTAATTGTATACTGAGACTGTAATACTCCTTAATGAGTCAGTTTATGTGGTAAGTAGCCTTTGAACACTTTCAAAGCACCTGTGCAATGTATTTGAGTTATGTGAGCCAAAGATTCTTTCGGTGTTTAAAACAATCCCTAGTAATAATGTATCAAACTCACCGGGAGATGAAAAGGGATAAGGTCAAAGATCTTATCCCCAATTAATTAACATGGAATACTCAGCAGAAGTGCATATACACTTACACATGCAGGACACTAATTACTATGAACTGCAGGAGACTTCAGAGTCACCTCTGTAGCTTTTCTTCTTTTCACCAATGAATTCATTAATAAAGTATTTTGTTTTTATCAAAGCACATTTTATATGCAAGAAAGAGAGCAATATATAATAATATTGATCCATTCTGATTAGTAAAACAAAGCAAAAGTAAGTAGTAAAGAAAAGAATTGAACTGGAACCAAAGATGATCCAACTTAAATCTTTTGTAGCTATTAAAGTTTCATAGTATTAAGAGGTATAAAACTAGTTTTTAGAATCTGTCTTGCAATGCAGCCACTACTTTGCCATTAAAACTGTTTACTGGTGTTTTTGGGTCATTTGCAAGAGAGGATACTGCATTTGATTCACAATCACAAATTTACAGGAATGACTTTGCACAATCCTATAATCTTCCTTCTAGATGTACTAGTTAATAAACAGCAATTAAACTCCTGGAAACCTGTAGTTCTTTGTTTCTTCCAATAACGAAGATGAAAAATGAAAACAGAAATAATTAGGGCAAAAAAGTGCATAATCTTATTTTTCTTGTTTATGTTACAGTAGACATTTAAGCATCTATTTTGGAATAAGAAAAAAAAGAAAAAAGTTTCTGTCAAATCTGCTTTCAAGTTTTGTTCATTAAAAACTTTTTTTTTTTTTGTTTTGATAGCAGGTATCCTTGCTTCATAACAATAGATGCCTCTGAAAAGATTAGTGGCATCTTTTCATCAGTGAGAGACACTTATAACCAGAATGGTAAATAATACTGGACTGACTGCCTTTCATGAGAGAAGGTCTGGCTATTAGCCTGTTTACTAATCTCTTCATTTACAGTGTCCAAATTAGACTTTTTCTTAGATTATATACCAAACATCATATTGCCAGCCTTTAGAATTCTTAACTCTACGCATTTTGGAGAATTTGGTAGTAATAACCAAAATCTATAGATGTTGAGTAACTCAAGTCAATGAAACAATCCCCATCTATGGTGCTGATTGACTGGAAAAAAGAGATGTGAAATCCAGCAAGGGGAAGCAAATAAATTCCCTAAAACAAGAGAACCCTTTACAGACCCAGCTTCCACTCAATGTGTCATGACAGCCTTTGAAGTATTTGCCAATTAGTAATTTCTAAAAGTATCATCTGATGACGAAGAGAAGACAGAACAATTTTAAACTCCTGGTTTTATAGTCTTTGATTTAATTGGAGGTGCTAGACATCAGGAGCAGTTAAGAAGGAAAAGGAAGTGTTACTTTTTCTTATCTTGACAAGGTGTAAGGAACTCAAGAAAGGCAGATATGCACAATCTACTGGGTGCAGGTAAAGCAAAGTGACATAGACATGTACTTTATTCACCTATGTACATTCACAGTCAAAAAAACCCCAAACAAACAAAACCAAACCAAAACCCCAGATGGATATGAGAGAGAAAAACTGTAAGTAATGCTCTTCTGATATATTATTTCTTTTAACTCAGACAAATCCATTCTTGTGTGTTAAATGCTGACATGAAAAATTTGGGATAATAGATTAATTTGTAACTTAACAAAAGATTTTCACAAGAGAAGAGTGCTGAACAATCAACACCCTTTTGCAGGAGGAAAATTGGAATTTGAATCTTCCCTCCAAAAAAGTGGAAGCTAAAAGAATTGTTCCAGGGTTGAATTCCTGATTACATTATTTGTCAGCTGAATGAAGGAAGGAGCAAGTGGCCACAAAAGACTTTTGCTCTTGGTATAAGTGAATTTACCATGGTTTTATCTCCTTCACTAAACTGTGCCTAGTTCACTTTGGATTTTGTACATTAATGAACACCTCTCATCTTAACTTTGTGTTAAATAAAATTTCGCTGAATAATATCAGGACATTCCATCACAGTGGCAAATTGTAAATCTTGGATACTAGAGTGCTATGCATTACACTAGCAATTATTTTTGTGGAATATTTAGAAAATATCAGACTTGATTCCCTTAATATGCTTAACCTGGCAGTTACAGAGCCTGTCAAGAGACATCTTTAAGAGCCAGGAAAACTTCTTAACATGTGCCAGATTAAAGAGGTACCAAGATGGCAGCTAAAAATCGCTTTTAGTGAATTTAGGGAAATGGAAATTAGTTTCCATAATCAACTTTATCAACTTTGCCAAAAGGATCATTATTGGTGGGAAAGCAGCAAGGTACAAACAAAGTAGCAGCATCATTGTATGTAGTGCTCTTAGCAATGACCATAATTAGCCTATAATGATAGAGCCATTCTTTGTCTCATATACTAAAGTTACAGGAAAGTTTAATAACAGCCTTTAGGGAAAAGCTTTTCTCTTTCATCACTCTAAGAAACCTGAGCCTCTGGAATAATACCTAACCACTGTGTAATGCTTCAATCATAAACACTTGCAAGCTGAAGAGGAATTTACTGGAACAGAACCACAGCTAGAATTAATCCATATGGATAGACTGAAATAAGCAAAATAGTGCTTATTTATGTAAACCAAGAATTTAACCTGTGATTTAATACAGGTCAGGATATCAGTACACAACAAAGAATAATGATCATATCTGGCTAGGTTGCATGGCAGTACTTCACCTTAGAAACTCAAATGATTTTGCTCAAACTATTCTGACAAGATGCAAATGAGCTCAAAGCCTCATAGCTGACAGTTAATAAGGTAATTTTAGCCTAAATATATACAATGAAAGTTAAGAACTATAAAATTGCTTACCCATGCACCAGGTGATACTATATAGGTACATAGGTTAATAAATATATATGTATTCATTTATATATTACTACACATATATGTATTTGGTTTGAGGTCTGGTACAAAGATAGAAATGAAGTGTTCAGGATAAATCAGTTCTCTGCAAATTCTAAAGGAGAGCTAAGAAATAATTCTGTAAAGAAAAAGATTGCTTTTTAAGTGACAGTTGAAGCACAACAGACATCAAAAGAATAGAGAGGATTACAAAGTATCACTCTCTAGACACAGTAGGGAACTAGGATCAGGGGGAGGAGCAAGGGAAGACAATTTACTAAGGTTTACTGAAAGCAACTCTGTTCAGCCATAAATTACAGACTAGCAAGACCTTTAGGAAAATAAATGTGGAGTATTTTCAAACACGTTTTTCTTCTTAAAAGGAATATAAATACTGCTATTTCAATAGGCTTGTGTGATTGTTCCATGTGCTAGTGCCCACAGCCAAGAAAATAATCACAGATTATTGCACCAACAGAGCTATCTAAAAATCTCTAATATCTAAAGAACTCTACAGAAGCATTCAGAGATATACAGGAGACATAGGCACAGGTAAATTGTACCTGGAAAAACCTTACACTGCAAGAAATAAAAACCCTATTATAACAAACCTAGAAACCTAGTACTGTTGAACACTTCCAAAAAGTCAAAATAATGTAGATAACTGATATGGAAATAACATTTTTTATTCCTTTCAACATAAAATATTTATGAATAAACATTTATGCTTTTGATTTCATATAGCACTATTTGTGACTCCTTACTCTTTGTCTTTCAAAATATCAACCTAAAGCCAAAAAAACCACTCCAAAACACTGAAGAGTATAAAGAAGCTGCTTAACTCCAAGGTTTTAAATTCTCTTCCTGAGACAGTATCTGGAAATTGTCTCAACTAAACAGAGAACTTGGTAATACTTTGTTATTGCATGGTTGTCTAAATAAAGAAGTAATGAGATGTTTTGGTCTGAACATAGCAATGAAAGCCAGGAGGGGGCACAAGTTTAGAATTTGAAGTGAGATTCTCTCAGTCTCTTTAAGACAGCCCATGGGGATTGCTTTAAACCTGGCACAACCACTTTTACCAAGTCATGGCTTTTGCTGGTGTGAAGAATGCATTAGTCAAGGATGATCACAATAAATAGTTCTGCTGAGCAAAATTTAGAATCCTGACTGGAACATGATAGACTTTCTACAAACTTACCAAGATCGTGCAGCTCCTCAAATCAACACAGGATTGACAGCCTTGATAACTACTGACACCTGAACAGCTTGTGCCTCAAACTGAAAAAGGCACTCCTATGCATAATCTTCAGAGTTAACAATATACATTTTTGTTATAGATTAGCTGGGTTTTTAAAATCAGAGCAAACATTCAGAGTCATCTCCTTCTAAAGTGCTGCAGAGAAACACTTTTAAAAAGCAAATAATTAGCTCTGTGAAACATCAGCATTGCTACCATTCATCCTTCTATGGCTGGTTTGCTTCTCTATGTTAAAAAAAGATCATGTGCTCAATTCTACAGTCTTATATTATTTAATGGGGTTTATCTGTGTGCAGTGCTCAAAGATGAAAGAATCTTTGTCTTTAGGGGCAGATGATTTTTAAGACCCTGAAGTTAATTAATTTTATTCATCCTGATGATATTTTGGAGGACAAAGTTATACCTTAACAGTTAGAGTTACTACTTAAGTGTTTAGTACAAATATACATCCTTGATTTATCTCGTCTATTAAGTAAATACCTCAAAATTATTATTAAAACAAAACCTTTAATATGTTGTGGTTCACTACCATATAGTTGGAAGAATCTCATGTTTCATATCTCAGACTTATTGAAACTCCCTAAAAAATAGCTTTGTAAGGTAGAGACCAAAGAAAAAGGCATTTCAAAACATAGTATTTCACAAAATGATCAGATTGTTACTAATTTTCACTCTTCAACTCTGCAAACTTGTGAGATTTATATCAAGGCATTTCTTAGGAACCCATGAGAAAACAGTCAGTGGAGAACTGTGGGTAATGGGAACAATAATGCCTGCACTAAAAATTCCTTTGCCTTTCAAAAGGAAGATCAAAGAAAAATATTAATCAAAATGAAATGTTTTACTTTCTTTTTTTTTTGTTCTTTTATATGTAGCATGATCCAAGGTTTTCTGTTAGTTGGGCATTTTCATTTAAAGTTAAGACTGCTCATGAATACAGTTATTCTGAACTAATTTAACTTTTTTCCCATTTTTTTTCCTCCTCTGATACTAGAGATTTTCTGCAGCTTTCTAAATAGAATGAGAAATAAGAGAAATAAAACCTTGCCTTATTTTGCATTTATAAATGAATAACTGCATATGAGTTGTCATGGAAAAACAATGTTCAAGGAACTTTGTTCTTTGCTCAATACATCATCATGACTGTACAGGTAAGTCAAAGTACGAGGAATTGAAAAAAATCTGGCCCTTCTACTGGCAATTTTTACAAAATCCCCTTGTTGGTAATCCATCAAATTCTGTATTTCACAAATTATCTACCTTTGCAAAGAAGAGTTATCATATTAATCCATAGTGGGTCTACTACAACGCTGTTAAAAAGTGGTCAGTATACACTGGAGGTGCTTTGCAATTATTTTATATAGAGAAAATTGTACTATTATTTACTAATAATGTTTCTCAAAAATTCTTTGTTATAAGCCTGTTTTCACTATGTCAACCTTACAAAAGCTTAATCATTAATCCTGGAATCTTCCATGTCATGGTCTTAATGAAGATTTATTTTCATTTTCTAATCATCACAGTAACTTTAGATAACAGCTCGACAGATTCTGAATAGGTAGAAAAAAAATTATTTCTGTGTTGAAAACTGCTGTCAGATAACTGAAATTTGACAGATGTGGGTGCAACTTCTGCAGAAGTTTGTTTTTTCTCATTCTTATGGCAGTCTTTTTAACAAACTTTGCATATATTCCCTAGAGATGTAGATTTTAGCTGCTAAATTCCTTGGAGCTTCCCTTCACTTTTTTTTCTTTATATTCCTTGTGATCACAGCTTTAGAGAATATTCAAAAAACCCTTTCTCAAGACAAACACTTTACAAATCTAGTCTGTAGTGTACATTCTACCATTTTATGGTCAATAAAACAAAGACTAATATTTGGATTAACCTGGACAGAAGATCACACTTAGATCATCACGGTGTCAGTCATGCTCATCCTTGAGAACTTCTAAACTGTAAGTTCAAACTAGGGTTAGGACTCATCTGGACCTAGGACTTTTCACAGAAGATGCTGCACATTCCAGACATGTACACGTGTGGTCTCTGTGCCTTTCATTCTTAGGCCAACATTTCACAAGGAACAAAGTGACAGCTACATGCATATGTCTAGAGATTTATTGCCTCACCACACATAAAAATGTCCTCGCAAAGGCACACCTTTATGTGGGAAAGAAAATATGAACGGGAAGAGAGACAGAGAGAACAAACAGCCTTGCATAACTGTAAGTGGCTAAAAACCTGGTTTGATTTATATAAGTAAACTTACAGTGAAGATAATATTTCTGTTGAAAATTACATCTGAGTGCTATCAATGTAACAACTTCATAATTGCAACTTTTTCAGATACTAACATGACTGAAGGCATAATAGGCTCACACAGAGGTATGAATGAAAAGTTAAAAAAGGTCAGTTACCGAGGTCATTCTGCCAAAGACTACCACAATTTCATGTATATATTTGCAGTGCTATGATGTAAAAATAAACACTACACTGGTCATTATCTTAGCAAGCTCTTCATAATCATTATCCAGTCATTTTATGGCAACACACAGGAACAGATGGGGAAATGCATGATATGCATTATCAGATCCCTATCCTGCTGGTAGCAGCCATCTATTTTAGCCATAATTCAAAAATCTTTTATTTTGCTCTTCTCTTTTATAGAAGTCTGGGATCACATTACCAACTACCTTTCATTTGGAAGAAATAATATACAAATTGAAACTATGCCATGTATCTTTATGATACTCTTCAGTTCCAATCCCTGAATATTTGACTACCAACATCCAAAACAACAGTGGATTGATGTATTAATCTCATATGTTTTTATTCTACATATTCGGCATCCTTGGGGGAGGAAAAAATACTACTTAAATTCCTAGGAGCTTTAATATGAGTAAGTCTTAAAGCATTTCAAACAAATTCATATCTGCAGCTGATACTGAATCATATTAGTGAAATTAATAAGCTTTCACTAGGGCTTTTTATATTAAACTGAATATGCATTTGCATAATTCATGTTCAGATACCCAGTTGCAATTTGCACTTTGAAAAAATAAACAGTAAATTAATCATATAATTTTAGAATCAACTGAAATGTAAAACTGCAATTTACAGAATAAAAATTAGTATTTTAGCAGTCAAAAATACATGAATTTGCAACTTCAAAAAAATTAACTTTTACTAGAATTAGAAAGGCAACAAACTTTTATGAATTGAATTGAGATATACATCAGTTAGAAAAGCCCAGCCAAACTGTACACTGAAATGGGTAAAAACATCTGTGAAGCATGATTTTCACAAGGGATGTAGTATAGTTAAATAGGTAATGATGCAACAGCAACTTTGAAGTTATGTCAAAACCACCTATGTTGCTTCAAAATTCTTCCTCACCTTGACTTCGCAACATCCTAGATTCTCAAATCACAAGAGAGAATTAAGACAGCTGTGTATTTGGGCCTAGATAATGAAATTGTTTCCTGTTCTGACCTTGTTTAGATCATATCTACAGAAGGACATTTGCAAGACACAATATAAGAAACTTTCTTGTGAACGCAGATGCATCAGTCAATGGCTGATACATTAGCAAAATAAATCAGCTCAAAATGCCTCTCCTTTGCATTCCATACTAAAATCTTCTATTTTTCTCAAAATAACATAATGGAAAAACAGTAATTTTTTTTGTGGAATAAAAGGTTACTGGACTAGAGCAGAGAATATGTAGAAGCCTTTCTGTTCAAAGAGATTTCAGTGGTTCATCTACCCATGGAGCTCCAAGAATCTGCTTTCCACAAGAATAAGGTCTTACTCGCCTTTATTTTGGCATAAAACACGAGTCTATATTTATCTATAAAATATAAGGTACTGTTCTGAGACAGACTTTCTTCAGCCCATTATTGCCCCACCCCAGAGTGCAGGGCAATATATAATCAATACTATAGAAAAAAACCCAAAAACCCCAAAACTCTACTCCACACTTTATGTTGAAAGAGCACACTTATTGTTACAGCAAATCATAGAGAAAACAATCAAAAAATTGTTATACTCAAGCTTTAAACTCCTTAACATTTAATATTCAGGAAGGAAACAAAATGTCCATCTCAATACTGAGTCACCTTGCTGTATTATTAATATACCTCAGACTGAAACTACCTTTTCAGTGAGTATTGAAATGCTATTAACCACCAAGTACCCTAAGTGAATGAAAATCTAAATCTAATTTTCTATCAGGCTCAATTTATAGAATAAAAGTTGCCATGTTACTTTAACTTATGTTATTGCTTTAAAATGACATCGCTCATAAAGAAAGCTCTAGGGTCAATTCATTGCACGGAGTTTCATCTATTATATATTTTCTAGATAGCATCTGACATTACCAGTGCCAAAGCTGTAAAATCAGAGCTAAAGGAAACATTTTCAAAATTTATATTTGCCATGCCTTCCAGAGAGCATGTCAGAGTGCAGGCTGAACTTCAGTGCATTCTGTAACACAGAGCTTGTATATGCACACTGCCACCTGCAAGGTATCTGCTCATTCAGGAGCAGCATGCCTGTGGCCCAAGGACATGCTTGCCATTGCAAGTCCAGCCACTCTGCAAGCAGGGGAGACACAGCGTGAGGACACCTCATGCTTATTCTTTCCTCCTTGATGTGCTACAAGTCTCCCCTGAATTGGATGAGCTCAAGAAAGAACCCTATGCTTCTTCTCTGAAAGTCACCCAAAATACCACAATAAAAATTATTGTGGTGATAGCTGAGCACCATTAACCACTATAATTAGGTAACAGCTCAAAAAGACTGAATGTGAAACATGAAAATGCAACAGAGGATGCATGTTGGTTTCGGGAAAAATATTTTCAGCCATTCTCACTCCTTTTTAGCAGTTAACATATGACCAGCCATTATCTTTTAGTCAATTTCCTTCTTTATAAGGACTGTAATTAAACACTTAAAAACCACATTTGAAAATGCGATGAGCTAATCCCAGCTTGTCTTCATATTACCAGGCATGTTAATGCAATAGGAATTTGTGTGTCTGAGCCTGTCATCTCTTAACAGTCAAACATTTCTGAGTTAGATTAATAAGGTCAGTTGATTATAGGAAAAATGGGTGGTCTGGAAATTACTGTATTTGTTTTGAAATATTTTAAAACTTTTTTGTTTTAATAAAAAAAGTATTTAGATCCTCTTTCATTAAACATGTATTCTTTTAAGGATCAGAACTGTAGCTTCTGGGCACCTGATATTTTACGTGTGAAATCTGTAATTCTTGTATAGTGGGCACCACCTCTTTTTATATTCAGGTAATAACAGCAATTAAGTACTGATTCTTGCCAGTACTTTCTGAATTAATGCAATTAAGTGTGAGTCTTAAACTAGTCTCAAAGTCGCAATATGATTGCCTTCTCATGAAGCTGTAATGAATAAAATCAAACAGCAGGAATTCCACTGGAAACAATGAATAGTAGCAATCTACCGCATCTTATATTACACTGACTGCTTCATATAATTTCATTTCATTTCTACATAAAATAGAGAATTCTATTGTCTGCTCTGCTGCCATTTCTTTTGATATTTGGAACGTATTTAATTATACAAGGTCACATCTGAAGAGATAAAGCTCTCTGGAGAGAACAAAATTGAACTTTTCCATATCAGATCACTTCTCTCTCCAGAAATGAATTCTTTATTACCCCAAAATTACATAGTATTATCCTGAAATGACATGATATGTCTTATTTCTCATATAGCACATTCCTGGAATTAGGCTTGAATATAAAGGAAAACTGATGGTTCTGAGAATTGGCTGCTCCAAAGGCTTCACTCTTTCATTACTCACTCCTGATAATTGGCAGGCCACAGTAGGAGAAGCAGGAAGAAATATGCCAGTTGCATTCAGAGATGGGAGTTATGGCCTTTTCTTTATGATATTGCATAAAAAATTATGGCAAATTATAACAGCTGTTACGGATGTGCTAAACCTGCCACAGGTCTGTTTGTGGTAAAAGATTGCTTTCCCTCCCCAAATTCTAAATGTAGAGTTCTTCAGTCCTTCAAAGGCCTAAGAACTGATTGCAATGGGGTGACAGAAAAAGAGTAATTAATGTGAAGGCAAATACCACTTAAGGTAAAAAGAGACTAAAAAATTTCTGAAACGTCTTTTCATCCCCATATAAAGTACATTTGAGAACAGACACACATCTCATAACTATATATTTTAGTCATTAACACAAATGTTGAACTTTAGGAATTGTATCTAATATCCACAGAATGTGTAAATAAAACACCTATTCCATTTTTTCTCTAGCTTTTTTAAGCTGCTTACAATGGTTTTATGAGAAAGTGATGTTTGTCAAGTAAAAAGGGAGCTGCAGAGCTGCTGGGGTTTGATACCCTGTAGGTGAGCTTTGACTGAGCCCGTGGTTACCTTCTGCATTTGAGGCATTTATAGTTTTTAGGAGACACCAAAAACATTTATAGTTTTTAGAACAGCCTGCAGTATTCTTCATAAAGCACTACTTTTGTTAATAGTTCATGATTTTTAGATCTGCTTTGGGTTTAAAATTAACTGCAAACTTTGAGCAACATCTGCAGCAAAATGCATTTGGAGATCCACAGTGCTAAAAATCTACTGAATGTACAAGGGAAATAAGGGACTGCAACGAAAACAGAACAGTTTTTTCAGTCTGGGCACAAGATTACAATGCTCTCCCTTCAAACTGCCCATGCTTTTCAAAGATATGCGGAACTGGCAAAAAACAAAAGAAAGTTTTATGAAAGCTGTGGGTGCAAGCTCTAAAAGGCTGTGTTCTGCCAACTAATTCACAATAGCATGCACTGTCACAGCACACATACACGAGACTTATTAAAATTTTCCACATTAATTAAACTTTAATTAGACTTTATTTAGACTTAGACTTTAATAAACAGTTGGAACTCCTGTTTCCGTTAACATATTGTTAAACCCCCCCAGATTTCCTAAGTCTTAGAATAAAACAATGGGACTACTCTTTGATATGTCTTTGTAACAAAGTTTTCAAGGCATTATGCTGTGTACAAGTGTTTGTTCAGATGCTTCATAATTTATTACTTTCTTATTTATATTTGCCTGTTTAGCAAAGCTAAGCAAAGCAACTGAAAAAAAAAAAAGGAAGGAGATGTAGAGATAATTACAGACTGAGTTCTTTGAACAGCTTCAAAACTGTTTATCAAAGCTAAAAAAAGTTAAAATATTTGCAGTACTGAAATCTGAGAACAGGTTAGAACCATTTTCATGGTTAACTATGATGCAAGGGAAAGGGAACATGAAAACAGTTTCAAAATCACTTCTTATTTTCTTTTTTCTATTGTTGCACTCTTGAAGTGTTTAATGGAAGCTACAATTCTTCACAGAAGAAATTACTGACTTTCAGAAAACCTTTTTTTTCAAAAGGGAAACATTTAACTAAAAACATTATGAAGACCTTCTATGTTATTTTCACAGTGGAAATTATTTTCCTTCCCTTGGCTAACAAAAATCAAAAACTAAATTAGCAGCTTTGTTGCAGAATCTGTAAATGCCAGTCAAGTCATGATCTGAAAGACAAACAGAAAACCCCTGAGGCAAGAACAGTCTTTCTATTTTTATAATGATTAACACGTTCTGTATACAACTACAGTACAAACTAAAAAGGAGCAATAAATAAATGACAATTGGTCTCAACATTTAACCCTGACACTAGGGAAATTATGTGGGGTTTTTTAATGCCTCAAATTCTTCAGTTTTCACAGCTATCAGACATACACATTCAGATCACTTATGGAGAATAGCTACAGAAAAAATATTGACACAATAATTTATATTTCAATAATTAGAAAGTAACTATGAAAGTTCATCTAATATTTCCTTCTGATTTTTCTACTACTCCTCTGGGAGCTTTCAATAAACCATGACCTCAGCTTCCTGTATGTCCAGACTAACTCCACTGCCTGGCAGATAATTTAAGTTTCCATTCTTTGAATGTTAAGCCTACACCTCCAGCTGTAATTCGTTCTTGTATTATTATTCCTTTGCAGCAGATCCCGGACCAAAAGGAAAAATTACCAAGACAATACTGCTATTTCACACAAGTGGGATATGTCCCACACTTCATGAAACTGGAAAGGAATCAGACTTCAGAACAATAACTTGTCTATGATTTCTGCTGTTAAAAAAAGGGGAGAAGGTGGCAAGGAAAAATGGAGACAATACACAACATATGAACATTTTTTTATCTTCTAAAGAATAGGTTACTACTTTGATTGCTTGGGTAGTCGAAAATTCTATTTTTTATTATTTCACTAATCTGTTTTCAAAAGAAAAAAGAGGGATGAAAGTGGACCTTGATTACCTCGGAGCACACCTTCAATAATTTGAGCCAAGTCTCCAGATTTCTATTTGTGAGTAGCAGAATTCAGTCCCAAATCATTAAATGTAAGAGTTCTCATAAGGAATTAATATGATGGTCATTTAACAGTAAATCTTCATTATGATACCAAAAAATTAGCAGGAAAACATAAAAATGGCTTTTTGTTAAAATCAATCCCTTTAACTTTCTTAAAACAACAGTGTCTCTTTTCTCATAAATTTTCCTCTCCCATTAAATACTTACTCAATGATCCATATTCTGTCCACTCAGACCCTACCTTTAGAAATTATTTTCCTTGGAAAAATAAAGTGTTGAATAACTCTGCCATTGTAAACTAGGGAAAATTTCATTTACTTCAGACAGGGTGTAAAAGTGCTATAATGCAGGATTACATGCCCAGCCTAACACACCTGTATGAAAGTTTCTAAACCTGGAATTTATTGCATATAATTCATATTTTTTTTTATTGCAAAAGGACTTTTCATGTGTGCAATTTCTCAGCTTCACTTTTATCTTGAATCAGTTTAGAGTAGCAGTCCTCTGTGGGTTTAGTTAGCCCAGCATCTTCTGAGAGATTGATAGCAGGTAATTTCTAAAGCATATGAGAACCGATGAATTTGCCATTATATCTTCCCATGCCTCTCTCTGCTTCCACAAGTGTGAACCTCAGTGTCCTAAGGTGAAGGGTTCACCTACATATTTATGAAACCTCAATGAATTTTCCTTAATTTTTCCCAGTCTCGCAAATCAATACAATCATTTAGCATCCGTAATGCAGCAAAGCAATTTCATAGCGTTGAGCATTCGTGCTACTCTTCCACAAAACTATCCTCATTCAGTGCTGCCACTTTTGAAATGAGAGCATCCCACACAGGATTCAACTTGTATCTGGATCAAAGGTACATTAATGGCATAACAATAACATTTTGTTTGCTCAACTCCTTTCCTAATTTGCATTTTTGGCAAATTATTTGATTTTAAAAATAAAACGCTATTTCAGAGTTCACCTTTCAGTCAATACCACCTGCTTTCAGCTATGCCTCTATGCTGGTGTCAGTGCATTAAGCTACATGGAGAAGGAAAAAAAAAATTAAAATCCATAAGCTATGATGTTATAACTCAAGGAATTTAGGGAAACTTCATCTTTATGGCAAATACTATGTAGATATGAAGACTACATCAGAATTTTATACATGCAGTAAAACTCTAGGCACTCTGCACAGGATTAATTTTAGTCAACATAGCTTCATCTTTTAGTCAGCAAAACATCAGAGGGCATTTTTAAAATGCGATCTATTTTCTGTAGCTGGTTCATTTTTTATATCTAAGAAATAACTACACTGTCTCTCTTTGAAGAAATCACCAAAATGAGAGATGACAAAGGATTCATCAGATCTTTGACTATTGTACAGTGCCAGTTTGGTAGATAACAATTCTAATTCCCTCCTCCTCCTCTCCCTCCCCTTTGAGAAGAGTTATACAACTTTTCAAAGTTAAGTAGAAATTTACTAAGATAATCTACTGACACTTTCCATTTAAAAACATTTCATTTCTGGAACTGTCAGCAAACTTTATCCACCAATGTAGCTGAAATTATTTGCCTCAATCACTTCTAATACAGCTTGAGGTGCTATGTCATTCACACCACCCAGACATCAGCAATTCTCTTGTCCCTTCAGCCTCCAGTGCCTGAGCTACCACATAGCTTGAAAACTATCATAACCCTCCAGCTGACTTGCAGTTAGGTTTTCTGTTAATGAATTTTGCAAATCAGCTTCTATGAGCTCCCTAGATTCAGAAGCTTAAGGCATTTTCTGTAAGAGGACCTGAGTCCTCTTGATAAACTTTCCTCACTTAATGAGTAATCCCGGCACACACTCAGTCATCAGGCCCAGCGCATATACCAGCTGTCCAAACTAAAAGCAAAACCCCCACAAAATCTTTTCATATTGCAGGTATGATATTCCATGGCTATTCTGAAGACAAAGGCTGCTGACAAAACAGTCTAGTTACTTCCCTCAACATGCTTTACACAGTACTATTGCATCTAGTGGCAACACTTGCATAAGGCTAGAACAAGTAAGTAAAAAGGGAAAGTTGAATCAGCTGGTAGAGTGAGATGGTGTGACCATTGTCACCACCAAGACAGAATGATGAGATGAAGGAAACAACAACAAAGTGCCTGAAGGAAGAATATAGAAGGGTGCAACTGAAACCTGAATCTAGTGATTTCTAGTAGAAATTCAGGGGGATGTGTCCCAAGAAAATCCTGCTGGAGATATCTCAGTCTTGGTTACCCATTTAATAAATAAGAACGCTTCGCACTGAGTACTCATTCAAAGGGAAGGAGGAAAATACTCTGGATGCTAAAAGATTGTATCTCTACTATAATGCTCCTGGAATCTCAGCACAATCAGTAGCACCAGAGTTGGAATTTGTTGAAAAGTATCAGAAGCATATTGTCGCTGTTGAGCAGCTAGCAGAGTAATGAAGGCACCAGTTCTCAGTGGCAAGAAGGAATGACCTTTATTGTTTTGATTTCATCACATATATAGAGTTCTCAAAAGTTACCCAGATTGGTCAGTCAGAAGCCTTCCCCCAGGCCTGATTGGCCAGGCCTGCACTGTCCAAGTTCTGGGACACTGTTCTAACAACATCCAAACTTTATTTACAAAACACAAGAAAAATTCTCATGGGAAAAACCTGTGCTAGCCACAGCATATTGCATAGCAAAAACCTAAGCTTTGCAACAGGGGGCAGGACCAGCACATGGAATCAAAAAGAATTACTGCCACACTGTGGTAGACTGTAAAAAAAAAAAAAAAAAAAAAAAAAAAAGAAAAAAGTAAATTCTTTATCAAAGTAGCCTGCAGGGTATCTCTGGTCAAAGAAAACAAAGGGAAGTTTTTTGCTTCCGTGACCACTCTGCTTTAATACAGTACCAAAAATAAGGAGAGAACTGTGTAATTGCACGAAATATCACAGTTCACCTCCTGGGAAATGGCTGAGCAGTCATAATGCTGTGTTCATGTAAAAGAATGAATCAGACAAAGGAGCTAGTTTCCTGAAAAGATGACAGCTTTTGACTAAACATTTCTTGGCATGAAATAGGCAGAAAAGAAAAAAATAATTTAATAGATATTTAAATAAAATACTACATTTTGTAAACATTCCATGACTATGGAGTACAATTATATATATGCTACATATGGCAGCTGAAACACTTGTTTCTTTAAAATGCTAAACCAGCTTAAAAAAGCTAAAAAAACCTTAAAGCTGTAAAACGGCAGTATATCTAACGATAGAATTATTTTTTCATTAAAAATTTGCTGAATAACTTCAAGCAACTTGTCATTTGAACTAGAACATAGCAGTTGATGCTATGAAAAGCAAAGATATAATTCTTAATTCTACTCTTATGTCCACTACAAAAGATGAAAAAATGGGATTAAAGAATCATTTAGGTTGGAAAAGAGCTCTAAGATCATTGAATTCAACCCAGCAGTGCCAAGTCCATGAGTAAACCATATCCCTAAGTGTCACATCAAAATGGCTTTCAGATTCCTCCAGGGTGACTCAACCACTTCCCCAGACAACCTGTTCCAGTGCTTGGCAACCCTCTGAGTGGAGAATTCACTCTTAATATCTAATCTGTATTGTGATTTATATATTCATAAATGTAAATACAAATCCCTTTTACTCAAAAATTCTTGCATGCATAACAGAAAAAAAAAATAACTAAATCATGCAGTTCTTTTTAAAAAAACCCAAAGAGCATCTATTGAGATTAGTATTTACAGATTGGCTGTAAATTTTAAGCTTTTAGCACTAGAGATTGCTCAAGAGTAGTCCTAAAGAGCAAAACAGTTTAGAGAGGGATTTGAGAATGTGGTATCTATTTGAAATGTGTGCAGACATGTTGAAGAAGTGTTGAGAAATACCAGAGGAAACAAGTTTTTAATGTTTTGTGAAACTTTAAAAGGAAGTATGCAGACTGGAGCTGAAAGGAGATGGAAATCAGAGTCTTGACAGCTCTGCTTATCACTACAGGCTGCTGAGAAAGCAAGCTCTCCAGAGGCTGAGAACCAGAACATGAAACAAACATCTCTCAACTTACTGGAATACACCAAATTGTGTTTTCTTATAAAAGAAAAGAAAAAAGAAAGAAAAAACAATTAATTTCTCCAGTATTGATACCTACTTTCTCCAAATGTGTCCATTAGCAAAGTTGTTTAATTTGCAAATCAAGAAGTAGTTTTTGTCATTTTCAATGCTATAAAGTCCATGACTGAAATCAAATTACATTTCTTCAATTTTTCTACTACTGTTATAAAAGCATCTGTAAATTAATTGTTTTATTAGTCAAGTACAGCTTTAGAGAAAATGAACATTATAAGGTATGATTTTCTGCAAAATGTAGAAATGCATTTCAATTATGCAGAAACTGAGAGAAAACAAAGCAATCATATTTGACAAATTACGATAAGAATGATGTTTAATTGATAGCTTCTCAAGTTTATCTGATACTAAAAAGAACATATGAAGTTGCAAAGGCAAAGCTTGCAGCTTTTATATTGAACTGCTGTGCAAAGTTAGTGTAAGCCAGTTCTCACAGATGGAAGGGCAGGGAGCAGAAACAGCTACTAACATGACATGCTAAAACAGGTATAATTGTGTCTCCTATCCTCAGGAATTGCAATGGCACTGCAAAAGTGCCACCATAAGTAGAAACAAAGGCATTCAGAATGATGTGCTGTATCTTTTTATTGTGTACTTCTATTTTGGTGCATGCATTTCCATTCCCACATGTAGCTGAATCCAGCCCAACAGTCCTTATTGCAAGAGATGTAACTGTATTATAGCAAAGAGTGGAGGGATTCATTCCAGCAGCTTAGAAGACCTATGCCTTTGTGCCTTGAGGGATCAAACATGTCTTATTACTGGCTATTTTTACACACTTCTCATTTTATGGACTTGCTATGCTGAGCCCACAAAGCTTTCATCTTGCTGGTAAGTTGCTCAGAAGAAAAGTGGCATAGTCAGCTGCAATCTCTGAGGCTGACCAATGGATAAGGAAAAGAAACACCTTAGGTACAATCCTAAGGTGAGAGGGAATGCTAAGTCCCTGCATGCAGGCAGCAGAAACCAGCAGCTCCCCCACTCCTGGCCTGATCTAAGCCAGTGCTTAGCACAGACACTGAATAGTGATTGTCTTACGGGAACCATTTGCATTTTCTCTGTATTCTTTTATTGCATCTGTAAAAGCAGAAATGCTCCTAAGGTGTTGTACTGTTTTGTAGCAGCATTACTCGAGATTGCAGGCTCAGGAAAGTTTAAACCTGAATCACACACTTCTGTGCTTTCAGGTACTTCAGTTCAGCTCACCTGCATGTTCTGGAAGTATTTTGGAAGTTACCAGGATATGCTATTTCCACAGAAATCCAGTTTTGGTTATTTTAAACTCTTCAGTTTTCTCAGTTACAATAAAATTAACAAACCACAACCCAACAAAAACACAGCATCAGCACCCCTGAAATGCCCTCCTTGCCTGGTTTTTATGCCCTCATAGTAACAGCTATGATATCTTAACTGACTTTGCAATGACTTTGTTGGTCCATTCATTTTTCCTGAGTCATCTTAGACATCCTGGCCAGTTCATAATGGTTTCCATAGCTCAGACGTCAACCAATACTGGACACTCAGAACTAAGAGCTGAAGAACAGACAGGACTAAAAAAAAAAATAATAATAAAAAAAAAACCAAAACCCAGAGACATGACCTATACTCTTCAGGCTATCTTTGTAATTGAAGCATGAATTTTAAAAGAAAAATAATTTTTTTCAGGTGACACCGGAAGCCTTCTCTCTTTTTGACCACTTTTCAGTACCCTCCTCCAACACATAGCATCATTTCTTCCCTTGCTACTCTATCTTTACGCAGTCTAAAACCTTTTCCATTTCTATTGCTGTGACCAACCAAATTTTTTTCTTGCCTTTTAAACTCTCCCAGTAAACTCAGAAGCACAAAGTTTAGCATTATACTTCAAGGTCAATAACCATGACAGCACTTTCACAAAGAAGCAGTAGACCAGTGCACCAACTATGACCAGACCAAGGATGGTTTGGTACCACTCAGATTAGAGACAGTGTTCATGACTGAAAAGAGAGGCTGGAAATTAAAACAGGGACTGAGGAGAGATGGTGAATGACTTTTTCAAACATCATCAGAATTAGAGTGCCAGCCCTAGAGAGCAATGATACACATGAACAACTTGAGTCTATTCAAATATGTATACAGCTTTTAGAACAGTCAAAGCCAAGGGACTGTTTTAACCCCATTAAAGTGCAACCTAAGTTCTGTGATATTAGCCACATTCAGTTCAGCTTGATACTTAGTCCTGTTAGCTACTTTTGTTTCCCTTTACCATGTGGGTAGTTTCTCATGGAAAAGAAGCAGGATAATTTACATACCTTCAGTACAGTTTGCCATGTAATTGGACACAACTATACCCTGATTTTTTTTGTGGCTCTAGCATTCCACTGCATGCCAATAATTATTTTACTAATAATATAGCACTTTCTATTCCTTTGGAGGGCAAGCTGAATTTGTTTTTCTGAAGCTCATAATATCAAATACATCAACGTAATTAAATATAGAGCTTCCAAATATATTCTGATCATTTCCTCCCAGAATATGATTCTACTGCTACCATTTTCCCTTCAATTTTGATTTCATATAGGAGATTTTGGTATCATGATCTAATCTGCAAATGCTTCAGTTTATTTCCTTACTTATGAGGAAAGACTGAGGGTGCTGGCCCTGTTTAGCCTGGAGAAGACTGAAACGTCTGTCAGTATCTGAAAGGAGGGTGCCAAGAGCATGGAGCCAGGCTCTGCTCAGTGGTGACAAGCAATAGGACAAGAGGCAATGAGCAGAAACTGATGTACAGGAAGTTCCACCTGAACATGAGGAAGAACTTCTTTACTGTGTGTGTGACTGAGCACGGGAACAGATTTCCCAGAGAGGATGTGGAGTCTCCCTCACTGGAGATATTCAAAAACCATTTGGACACAACCTTGTGCCACAAGCTATAGGATGACCCTCCTCGAGCAGAGAGGTTGGACCAGATGACTTCCAGTGGTGCCTTCCAACCTGACCCATTCTGTGACACAGCTGCATATTCAGCTGAAGAGTTGCGCTGAAGTTGGTAGGAATATTTGTTTCATGAAGGTTACTACCACAGTTAAAAATTCAGGGCACTGAGCATTCAAATTTATCCAAAATATCTGGTAGGAAGTGCAAGCTAACTAAAACAATTATAGTACTAATGATGACACTGAAGGGGGGTGGTTGGTTGGTTTGTTTGGGGCTGGTTTTGCTGTGGTTTTTAATAAAAGCTACACTCTCATTTGTTTTCTTCTGCATAGGTCTCAGTAGTGTTCTTCAGGTAATGTAATCTTCAGCTCTGAAGTGCCTATTAATGAATTTTGAGTGGTATCTGCATTGAAATCAATCAGTAGAGAAGAATTTCTATCATTATTAAGAAAAAGACAAATTTCTTCTCAGATTCAAGTATCTTCACTTTCAGATATTTTTGTTTCCTTTTCAAATGTATTCTGCTTTCAATTAAATTGAAACAGAGGACAGAGATAAGAATTTTAAGGGATGCATCATGAGTTGAGAGAGGATTTTGAATAATAGCGGATATGCCATTTTGCAACTGTTTCTAGTTGTAAAATGCACACTGAGTAAACCTCAAACCAGACACAATAACAGGCAATATAAAACCTGATTATGGTTTGAGTATCATAATGCTCAACCTGTGTTATAAAATGAATGATGTACATATTAAAGATAATTTCCACTGCTTTTTCAAAAGGAAATTTAGTTATTGAAGTAATTGCATAAGCCTTACAGTGTTTTGCTAAGGCTTTCAAGTAGATGTGCTCTTAAATTAGAAAAAGCAAGATTCCAAAATGATAAAGGCTAAAAAAAAAAATCAGAATTCATGTAACTAATACACAATATTCGACTTTACACGTAAAAGCAAAACTGCTTCATTTTAAATCCTGTGCTATTTCATTTTCAGTTCAGCTCCTAAAAGGCTTATTTCCTTCTGATACTGCTCCAGTTGCTCTCTGTGGGAAACTATAGAGTTTATATATTATTCATCCAACTAAAAACCCTGAGGCAGGACCCCTATGGAGACTCTTCAGTAATTGGTCTCCAGATGCTGGTGATATGCAGTGCTCTAAAAGTCCTTAAACATCATGAGAACACAATTCCATCTGCTTTTCAAGCTGCGTATGTTTAAAGGAACAACACCGACTGCTCACCCATATTTTCAGGCAGCTCCTACAGTACCCAATTATTCATGAACTCCTGTGCATCAAGCTACAATTTATGTGATCAACAAAACAACTCAAAAATTTTCAAATTAAATAATCACTGTATTATTTAATAAATATCTGATGCAGCTGAGCAACCTATCCACAAAAACAGTACACATTGGCAGCAAAATTATCAATTGCTTTAAGGTTTCCAGAATACACATAAACAGGAGGCAGAGAGGGAAAAGCTAAGCAGGAATCATTCTGCTAAGCATTCAGGCATTAACATACCCTGACAAGATGCAGGTATGTGCAGTGAAAGTTCACTTTCCATTTACATTTATACCCTGAAACAGTAAAATTATGACAATGCTTAAATCTTAATTTCAGTATCACTCCAACATGGACATTTATGCAATTTACTGAATCAGGGCATCAAAGCAGGCCTATAATTATTTTGTTCTCAACTTGAAGGGTCAACTCCTGCATTTCCTTGGACCCCACAAACTGAGAATAATAAGCATTTTGATATTTCTTTTTCCAAGAACACTAAAACCCAAAGGATATTAGTTTTCATGACATCTACATTTTCAACATCATTTAAATGCTCGGCATGCAAGTTATTAATAATAATTTAATTTAGATCTGCAAAGGGTGCTGGCATCAGTTATCTAACAGCCCTTTCTCCTTTCTGTTTTATTTTGGCCTATCTTCAGGGTTCTCTACTTCAGCTTGTGCAGTATGATTGCTCTTTTTTCCAAGTCTCACGCAATACCTTCTGTTTCCCTCAACTGACATACTGTACAACAAGGCTGACAAACTAAGGAAGCTCATTTAGCCTAGGGCTGCTCTTTGACATCAAGGTCAGTGAGATGCAACTGATACAATTTGTAGCCTAGTGCCACAAATGCGTCCTGTAGGCACATCTAGGTGCATGAAAGAACTACATGACATGAAATCAGATGCTACTCATGTTAGAAGCATCAAGGACTAAGAATCATAGCTGATAGAAACATGTCTCTGCTAGAACAGTGAAAATAAAAACTAAACTGGGTATGTAATACTACACTTTCACAAGATGAGTATGCTAGGGAATAAAAAAGAGTGAAAAACATAAAACACAACCTACTTGGGATGAAACTAAATTTTGTCACAAAATATTTGTTTTGTCAATTCACATTTGGAGGCAACATCCAGCAAAATATAATCCTGTATAACTTTATTACCTTAACCATCTTAGAAATGTTTATGCTCACAAGGGATGACAATAAGGTGATGAGAATTCAGTACCTCCTACTATAAAAAGCATTCACCCTTTGACATCTCTGTTCTAACATTTACATATTAAATTTTTTCTCAGTAACAGAAACCAAATTAAAGATGCTTGATCTCAATCCAAGAAAAATGAAAACAATATAATTCTTCTGCATAGATATAAAAAAGGACGTGGCCTTTAGAAACACAAAGCATGTATCTGTGTCTGTGCCCATGTGTGCATTTACCACTTGTAATAAATTTTCTCCTTTGCAGAATTTTTATCACTCTGGAAATCATGATTCAGAATTTTTACAGAGTTGGGTAATGAATGCTCCCCATGCATATGATGAAAAAATGGACTGCATATAAATTGTAAATACTGTAATTAAATAATTGAGGCAAGCTATGTAGAGTTCAAAAATACAATATTTGAAGCAATTACAAATTAATATTTGAAACACCTGCTATTTAAAGCACTTTAAAGGCATTCATTAAGTATCTGATGAAATATACACAGCAAAATAAGTATACATTTTTGGCCTGCTGTTTGTCTTTTGTGCTTAAAGGTATGCAACGCAGCTGTATTATTCATTAAAATTGGAAACATTCTCTGATGGAGTGAGCATCTCTCATACTTTTCCTACATCTTCATAGCTTAATTTTATGGTCCAAAAAGCTATCCACAAAGTTACCAAGCTTATATTTATGAGGTTCTACCAGCAGGTAACATAGCTCTGAACCCTTTTGACACACAACACCTCACACTTAGTATTTTAAGTTTAAAATACAAAACTACTGTTTGAATATTTCCATAAATGGGATGGCATTCTGTGATTGCTGTACTGCAAGTCTTAAAAATATTTACTACTTGCCCTTATTATTACTCTGTGTCATCAATCCTCTGGGAAAACAACACTTCACTCTGAGATGAGTTCCACATGGAGCAACTGGGGAAACGCATTTATAACGCTTGGAAAGTAAAACAGCAGTTCAGGGAGTTATGGCTCACAGCTGAGAGTTTTGAAGAGATTATATTAATTTTCTTAGAGTAAATCACTGTAGTAGAATAATCAAATTTGTGACTACGAGAAATGCACAAGCAAAATAATCTCAGGAGGATTGGGAACATGAAACAATTACAGTAAAAGGCAACTTTATGGATTTCTGTTTACTGTAGTTGTGTCCCAAACTCCTTTGAATAAGGCCTATTTCTGAACAGATTTGTTGAGGGAAAGCTGAAACAAAGCAAACAACATCAAAGCACATGGAATAAATATATAGAATAGTGCATTTGTAAACATAGTTGGCAAAATAATAGTAACCAGGGATGGATTTTCACATAGACTTAGAGTAAATGTGGAAGGCAAGACTAAAGCATTTCTTTCCATAATTAATATATCTAGCAATCAACACTACAGGAAAAAAATAACAATTGCATTAACTGGTTAAATAACATGGGAATAATATTTTTCCTATGTCACTCTAAAGAATAAAAAGTAACCATCAGTTGGGACATTACTTTGAATTCAGAATCAAGAACATATTCTGTAGTTTATGGTTGACTTGCCTGGTGTAAAAGACCCTGCTTATATAATTGTAATAACATTATAGGTTGTAGTAAGTTTATGTAGACTAATGGTATTATTGATTAGGAGAAGTTATTACAGCTATACAATATTTATGTATTTTTGTCTTTTAATTGGGAAAAATGTTTATGAGAGATGACAGTGGAATTACAATCAAAGTTAATGATCCTCATGAAGAGAGTCAAAGAAAAATAGTTGTAAGATTGCATTGGTGAAATGTCTTACCTGCCTTTCTGTAGGAAATACTTTTAGAACTAAAAGTATTTAAAGAGTTCTAAACATATTAAGATAACATTTTGAAGGCAGCATGACTTCGGCATCAACATTCTGTGTTTGGCCCTCTTTAAGGCATTCATGTTTCATTTAAACCAAAAGAAGACTATGGTTTTCTTTCTACAGCATGCAAAAAGGTCTTCTGCACTACAATAAACACTAGAGCATAAAAAATGCCACCACTAACAACTGGGGGGTAGGGGTGGAGGAAAAGCAATAAAAACATTCTATAGCCCTATTAGGACATATTTCAAGTGTGGAAAACCATTGTATGCCTATAACTAAAGAATTGACAAAATTTTGTGTCTATTACATGAACAACATGATGTGTGTTGAAGAGGCCTTTGCAATGTTTCAGCGGAGACACAGACGAAGTGTTAGCTATCCATACGAGACCTCCCAAAGACAGTGCAGAATCATTTAAAAGCAAAAATACATTTCCCTACATGTTCAACCTCTCTAAACACCAAATAGATCAGTAAACAATATGTCAGTTTGCTAGAATGTAATCCTTTTCTCTCAACTCCTCTAAATTCAGACGATTAAGTCTGATGCTACCCAAGCAGGCAGATCACCTACACCATAAAAATGGTTCCCATTAAGGAAATTTGAGTTGCTTCTGTCACATAGCAAATAGATGAATTTGGGTAGAAATGTGTTACAAACTGACTTTAGAGTTTGGTGTTTCCAAGCCTTTCTGGAAATTCTAAGAGGTGTCTGACTGCAGTGCTGAAATGCCAGTCCTGATACCTCTGATGGGTGTGGCCACCTGCCAGGGACCACATTCGTTTCACATTCATCCAAGTTTCACTGAAGGCAAAACTACTCCAATGCATGACCAAAGGAAAGCATTATGGTGAACTGCCACCCTTCTTCCATTGCTCAGTAGCAGAGTATTGGAAGGAAACAGCTGGGTATAGAGCAACCCCTCCACATTAATGCTTCCACAGTTGTGGGGGAACCATAGGCTAAATTGCAGCTGGAATAAAATTTTTCCCAGTAATCAGTAAATCTGGTATGTATGACCTCACCTCATGTGGCTAGCACAGGTCTTTCCCATGAGAATTTTCTCCTGTGTTTTATAAACAAAGATAAAGTTTGGATGTTATTAAAAACAGTGTCTCGAGATTTGGACAGTTCAGGCCTGGCCAATCAGGCCTAGGGGGAGGTTTCTGACTGACCAATCTGGGTGATCTCTGAAAAATGTATATAAGTTGGAATCAAAATAATAAAAGGTTTCTTTTCTATGCCATGCTGAGAATCCGGGTCTTTTTCTCTGCTAGTGGCTCAACAGCGACAACCTCATGACATTTTTGCACATTTGTATAATCTTGAAAAAATGACTTCTGTCTTGCAGTTATATGTCTTAGGATAAACTGCAATTCTTTTCCTTTTATGCCCTCAACCTAATAGCTTTTTAAATATCTCTCTATTCCTATATAAAGACAATGAGAAATACCGTCAACATTTTTTTTCCACTATCTTGTTTTGCACATACCTCAGTAGACCAGGACTAGTTCGGTAATCTTTAATTTTTTACTATGAGGGTGATAAGGCACTGAAATGTGCTGCCCAGAGAAGTTGTGGATACCCTGTCCCTGGCAGTGTTCAAGGCCAGGTTGGATGAGGCATTGAGCAACCTGGAATAGTGGAAGGTGTCTCTGCCTATGATAGGGAGCTTGGACCTAGATGACCTGTAAGGTCCCTACCAACCCAAACTGGTCCAAACTCCCTCTAATAATAATAGAGGGAGTTAGAGCTGATTTTGGCTCATCAGCACCTACAGTTTCCTTCTGCAAACTATTTTCTGCTGCACGGCATTTTGTGCTGCAGACTCAAATTGCTCCACTGTTTGGGGATTCATTCAAATATCACCAGAGGCAAAAGCACAGCACTAGAGACAGCATCAGGAGGAACGTCTTAGCACAGTTTTCAAAACGGGATTGCTGAGAAAACCACAGAGATCAAGCAAGGGTGAAAGTTGCAAGAAAAGAATATTCAATGCCTTCCTGAAAAACTAGCCTGATGTGGTGGAAAGCCACTGTGGTATTAGGGACATATTGTAACTGCCTAAAGGAGATCTTCATGACTTAAGGAGACTTGAATCAAAAGAGAGTATCTGTAAGAACAATAAATTATATACTACTAGTACTACTACTACTCAATCAGATTAATCATAAGGACAAAAGCAGACAACTGCAGCCCACAGCAGTTGATGAAACTCACCCTAGAGTAACTAAGTAAGCCCCTGAAACAACCACACTATTATTGTGAACTGAAGGAGGATGAGAATCCCAGAAGGCTGGAAGAGGGCAGACATGGTACCAACTTTTATAAAATACAAAAACAATTGAGCACCTGAGAATGTATAGACTAGTCCAAATTGATTTGATCCCTAAAAATAAATACTAGAGGAAATGAAAAAAAAAGTGCTAAACAAAAAGAAAAAAAGAAAAGCACCTATAAAAAGAGATGAGAAACAACCACAAGTTTGCCAATAGAAAAGTATTGCAAACAATTCAGTTTTGGTCTTAAACAGATTAACTGCCGACTGAATGAGACACTGTAGGAAAAGTGAATTTTAGCAAAAAAAGTTATTTGATATGATGTCCTAGGATTTCTTGTGATAAGCATTGCCTGATATCCACAAACAGTACATTTAAGCCTTTGATGTAGAATAAACTTCAGTTCTTGCTTTCCCTCTACATAAAGGGAGACACATATACATACATATATATGTACATACAAATATATATATATATATATTAAAAAAACAAGCAGACACATAGCAACATAAAATTAAGAATGGAAGGATTGGGATTCATTCCTAGTCAAGGAAGACAGGGCACTTGACAGATGTTCATGGGAAACAGCACCATAAGATTTATAAGTATCAAAGAAAGATTTGAAGACAATTGTGAAGTACAAAGTAGAATATACCAGATCAGACTGATGTTTACTAAGATTCTGCAGCAGGGAATTGGCTAGAATAAAGTTTGGATATGAAAACTAAGAAAATAGCCATAAGCAAGATTTGTGCTGAGGATGAAAAAAAAGAAGAAAGAAAAACACAAAATAAGGACAGAACCACAATAAAAACATTTTGAAAAAAGGCTTCATTTCATATGTCAGTATTTTAAATGATTGCACAGGCCCTTCTAAATATATGTACATAATCTGAGTAAGAGGCCATGTTTAAGAACTCAGCTGTAGTAAATACAACATGGTAGCTGGTGCAAATGGTAGTTACATATCTGCAAGCACAGGTAGGAAAATACCAAATAAGCAAACATACCTGAAAGCTGACTTGCAATCACGGTTTTGACAGTCTTGTAGCAATCATTTTACTGACTATTTCTTTTCTACAAATATTAGCACTCAAGCAGATGCAAATACTTGGAAATTCTGCTAGGCACTAAAACATATGTGATCTCACCTTTGGATTAATGTAGGAATATAGTTACAGTGAAGGCTGAAATACTAAAAATCCAAAAAGAAAAAGGCTTAAATTATCATAGGAAAAGGATGAAGAATCAACAAAGATAAAACATTCAGAAAAGCATGCCATAGCTTAGAAGCAAGGAGGAAAGAAAAAAAAATCCGTAAAGGAATCAGGACCTCTCCATAAAAACACAGAAATACCACAGCAAATCTACTAGAACACATATAAATGGGCTTTTATGAGAAAAAGGTGAAGATATTGCAATGAGATATAAAACATAGGCTGGGGCTCTGAGGCTCTTGGTGACTAACCTTACAAGATTTATACAGAGTGTTAATGAGGAATGGTTTAGACCCGGGTGGAAAAGAGAAAAGGGCTAGAGCTGCTTACTTTCAGTTTCATGTACACTTCAGAAGATCAAGTAGTATCAAGCTGCAGGCACTTAAAAGAGAAAACCAAAACGCATTAGAAATAGGGGAACATCACCTCCTGAACCATTATACTTGTGAAGATGGGAATCTCATGGCAAAGGTGCTGTGGAGAACAGAGAACCTTCTTTCACAGTAGGCAGTGTTAGTCTGAACAGAACATCATCAGAAACAAAGACAATATAGGGCAATATGGTAATAGCCTCCCAGTGGGAGAGCCATGTGTCAGTTCTGCTTTAGGAGGACATGCACGCTCACTCCAGAGAGGAGGCAACACAGGAAAACAGCAGGACAGGCTGTCAGCTCTGACTCCAGAGGGGCACAGGAGACTCTTCTGCTCAACAGAACGTATAGTACTTCCTCATTTTCTGTAACAGAAACTGAAAACAGGCCTACCCTTGATCGCCTATGGGAAAAGAAAAACTATATGCAATCTGACACACACATTTATTTGCGGTTTTCTACTTTTCCCCTCTGTGTTGCTGGATTTTTAGATACTAGAGGCTGGCTTTCAGGGAAAGGGAAATAGTAAAAGGCCCCTGGATTGGGACAGTTCAAAACAGCAGCATGTATTAACAGCACAAATATATATTCTAATTTTATACAGAAACCAGTTCTTATTCTCATCTATAAGAAGCTAGCAGTGTTTTTCATTACTGCTTTAGGATATTTTCTTCTTTTATTTTTGTAGGTACAAATTTTCTTTGAGTTTCTTTGAAGAGCCTCCTTTCACAGTTGGCATGGCTTTCTAGATTGTTTCCAACTTCCTTATCCCAAGAAACAGCAGGTGGTCTCCATTGTTATGGGATTTTCTTGCACAGAATAGCTGCAGTACAGTGTTTTACTTATTTTCCCAGTTACTTCTGGAGCAGAAGGAGTTGAAAACATGTCTTGAAACATGCCACTAAGGATTTTTGTGCAGTAAGTTGTGCTCGCAGCAGTGGTGACATCCCAAAGGGAGGTTTGCTGCTGCTGCTCTCTGTTTGGCTGCTCGAGAATCTCCTGCAATGGAGAGGCCACTGAGGGAGGCAGCAAACAAGCACCACACAAGCACAAAACATGGCAAACTCTCTCATTCAAACACTATCCCCATTTTTTAATAGTTCTCCAATTCCAAGTGTGTGAGCTTGATTTGCTTCCATTTACTCCCCCCCCCAAGATGGCTTTCTTCAGACCCCTTCCTACAACCTTACAAGCATTGAGGCAAAGCTAATGAAGTAAACACAATCTTTCTAAGGTGGTTTATTTTTTAAATCAAGGAACTAAAGTTAATAGTTATTTTCAAAGATTTTTTACCTCTTTCACTGACCTCTCTTTTATTTATTTTGAGGACTTCTCTATACTCACAACCATGCTACTATCTTAATTAACAGCAGGTTGTTTTTGTGTGTGTGTTAGAATTACTTTCATAAAAGAGGACAAAAGAGAAATTTTATACATCAATATCTCTGAAAAAATTGTATTTTCCTGTTGATTCTTAGTGGGTAAAAAGTCAAGGTGTTTCACTCACAGTTAACAAAGAATTGGCCCCAATAATTAAAAAATCATGAAAAAATTAATTTTGCTCAGACACCCACAATAACACGGTTGAATTCTGTTCTCAGCTGTAATAAAATAAATACAGATGAACATCAATGATTAAATAATTCTAATAAAAAATGGGGACAAGACATCAGAAGTGCCTCCTCTTGGAATAGAGAAACATAAAAATTCAAGGCAGGCCTGAACAGCAAAATATATCAAAACAGATCCTTATTCCCAACATTGCTTTAAAACTTCTCTGAGCTTACGGGATATTCAGAAAATGCAAGCTAAAGCATAACCATTTATATTAACTTCTAAAAAATATTTAATACCTGTAAATGTTTTAGGACTGTCATACTCTATTGGCTAACTAAAAGAAAGATGAATGGAACAATGGTACAAAAATTCTCAGGAAAGGAAGAAGAGCCATTTTATAGTTTTTTTAAAGCTGATCTATAAGTACTGCTGTAGCTCCACTGACTCACTAGAATTAAGCAGTATATCAGGTGAGGACCTGCTCCCAGATGTGTTAACTATGGTGACACATCAGATGAATTTCACCCAGAAACTAGATGGTAAAGCTCTATCCAATATCTTCATAGAAAAGCAAAACTAATGGAGGACACAGTGGAAATAATTTAGTTCATATCTGAAAACACTTTAAATGAGTATAGACATACATATGCAAACACAAACACACAGACTTATCAGAATAGAACATTGACAATCCCCTAACAGGATGCAATCACTGGGTGTTTTTCTTACTGCTTTGCATATGGAGATGAGACTGCCTTCGGCAACATATTGGTTTATGCATTGTGTACAAACACTTTCATATAAAGATGTGAATTTGCAGGGAGATGCACTATCTACAGTTGGGAATACAGTTCTACCATTCCGCTCTCCCTCATCTGAACTGTACATATTTTCATCAAATTTTGCACATCAGGAGTAACATCAACAGAAGAGGAGAAAGTCAGAAGTAAGGAAAGTGCAGACATGTTGCTGTGCTCATTTTTAAGCTCCTTTCCTGTCCTGGGTTCCTGTCATAGACTGCACAGATGTACAGGCATGCAGATTTCAATTCACAAAGACTTGGTCTTCTGTAAGTTAGTGAGACCACAAAGCAAAAAAAAAATTCCTCCACATTATTTTTACATCTTCCTCTATCCTCCACATAGCTTCCATATAATTCCAGAGTACCAGAGCTGAAAAACTGAACAAGTTAAAGCATGCTCACCCTGCATTGACTGTGTCTCACATTTACTGCAAACACACAAAAAGAATGCCCAAATACTGCAGTTTTACCTGACTGAAATGACAGAACATATGTGAAAGGAATTCCTCATCTCTTTGATCATAGATTGAATCAACAAAATACCTGAAGTTTTGGAAAGTCATGTAAAATGCCCCATTTACCTGTTGAAATACCACTGTTTCAGTCCTTTAGCCCACCATCTAGCTCATTCAACAGAACCTCAGCAATGCACACTGCACTGCAGGCTGGGCTAGGAACTCCTCTCCTGACAGCAGACTGGGAATGTGCTAAAGGACTGATATAGAAACAAACCAGCTGCAGGCTGTATGTAGTGTGACATGCATCAGGTAACATCTGGCCTGTTGCTCTGATCAGACGCCACCAGGACTCCTGAATCACAGATCCCTGTCCCTTTACAAGAAGATGTACTATGCAGAATTTAATTAGCACTTGTATAGCTGCTCACTAGGAGTCAAGATAATTCCCTGAGGTTATCTTCTGCTTGACAATACTGTTAAAATACCCAACCTTTAAGATGATGTTAACCTAATAGTTTTTTCACTGTCATCTAAATCAAGCCTATCAGGTGCAAAGGTAATCAAATCTGAAAATCAAGAACCTGGCTGTGACCATGGTGATGCAAAGAAGTTCTGAACAGACTTGCTCATGACAAAGGTGTCTGAAAAAGTGGCTGAGCGACCAGCACACCCCCTAGGGATTCAAATCTCTAGGCTGGCAGCAGCTGACCAATTCCTGCCAGCCTGCCCCCCAACATTTACATATCTCAGAGGTAACTAACTCAAAGTTTCAAGAAAGAAAAGATCTTAATGGTGACCATTTTCCACATAATTGAGGAACTAGAATTATTATCACCTGATTGTCTAAGAGCTATAGAAATCACATACAAGCTTATATAAATGCTTTAGCAATATTTTTCTCCTTGTTTAATTCAAAACTTACTTGGGTTAAAACCAAAGATCTCACTTGAATGACTTTTAATTATATTGAGTACATTATACGAACAGCATTAATTATGAAAGACATTAGAAGCTAAAAGAGCATTTCTTGTGTTCTGCTTTTCTCTGGTACACAGGCTGAATCATTAAACCAGTATCAAAGAAGCAAAAAAGGAATGGAATCACAGCAATTAACAAAAAAAACCCCTGAAAAACTAAACCAACCAACCAACCAACCAACAAAACCAAACCCAAACAATAGGAAGCAAATTAATTTGGAAACAGAAGTAGAAGGAAAAACATAAAACAAAAGTATTTATTGAGAAGAGGTATTTACTCCTTCAATTAATTATTCAAAGTTTTGTGACCTTTGAATAGAAAATATTTACTGATTTATTTTTTTCCGCAGGGAACCACAAGCAGTAAAACTGACAATATGCACCATAATGTTCAGTACCCCAAATATCAACTCACCCAGTAAAGGAAGAAGAACAGCCTACCTATGCAACCAGTTCCATTAGTCTAGAGATACTGATAGTGTTATTTCTTCTGGCTGCTTTCACATAAATGATGGAAGTAAGGGTTTTTCACAATCTTCCCCCCCCCATCACAATTAAGTTTAAGCCAAAAATATTTACCAGTAGTATCAATTGTTCTGCAAACTGTGTTAAAAATTGCAAAGCAGTTTTTGCTTAGGTGAGTCCATCAATTACTTTTATGCATTTCTCACTGAACAGGAGTTTCAAAACTGAACTACCTCTCGCCCCTCAGCATGCCAGATGAAAGATCTAGTAAATGAAGATTTTACAATTCTGTGATATTAGTCCAATGAGATAATATTTTATACAGCTTTGGAAGCATTTTCATGTGTAGTAACAATGTGTTCCTGGACCTGCCAGCATTTTTACACTAACCAAATTTTTGTTTTGGTCACTAAGATGTTTTTATACTACACATGCAACTAATAGCAGATGAATGTTCTCTGCACATAACTGATACATCTGTGCATAAAGTCAGTGAACTCTTTTCATTCTGTAGGTGAGAAGAATTTCCAGTTGTTTAGTACACACACACAGAAGCTAAAAAATAGAACTTCTAATGGGAAGGAAAAAAAAAAAATCTTTCGAATTCTGAATGCTCACTGCCTGGTTCTCAGTATCTCCTATTCTCCTGTGCAGCACAGTTTAATGATTTTCTTGCTTTAAGGAAGAAAACATTCTTTCCAAGGACAATAAAGAGGGCTAAGAAGGCTGCACTTCATTGGAAGACTAAATTTACTCAGTGTCTTTGGATGTCTGCCAGGTTCTTTTCAGTGTCACTTGCTGCAATCTTTAAGAACTGAAAAAATATAAATAAACGCCAGTGAACCTCCAAAAAATTAAATGAAACATACTTGCATTTAATATACAGAAATAAATCAGTACATTCAAAAGCTAATGAGACAGAAATGTCATTATATTTTTACAAAATCATCACTGTGTTTATGGAAAGTGTATCTTTATGACAGCACAAAAACCAGAGAAACAGATTTGAAAAATTCTGCCACCTTTGAATAGCAGAAGTCCAGAGTCTGCAGACTGGCCAGCTAATAATTTAGTAATTCTAGCCTATTATAAATTCCATTGTCCAGACTATTCAAAGTGAGCAATTAAAGTGCATATAGAAGTAAAAAGGGAAAACTCCTTACTTCTAGCATTATTATGCCTTATTACTCTCTTACAGAGAAATAAAAAAAAAGGGAAAAGTATTGATGACTACAGTGCACAGACCCGTATTTACAAAAAAAAAAAAAAAAAAAAAGCTGAGGACTTTCTAGAAAAACCCTGTTTTTACCATTACCTGAAGCTCTGAAGCTTCATTCTTTTCCATTACTATGTTCTATGCCATTGGAAAAAGAGTTTATCCCATACACATCAAAACATTAAAATACAGTCAAATACAAGAGGGAGCCTGCTTCAAATACATACATAAATTTAAGTGATGCCTGGGATATTTACATAAATGTATAAAGCTTTTCACACTTAAGTTTTAAACAGTCTTTCAGTCACTATATTTAAACAAAGAATAAATACACACACTTAGCACCAGACTGGAGTCACACTCATATCTCATTCCAAAACAGATCACATTTTGAGTCAGATGTGGTATTGTGACAAGTTTTTGTGACACTTCTTGCAGTTGCTAAGACTCATGGACTTACCACTTTGTCATCACAAAAAAAACCAAACCAAATAAAAGCAAAAACATATCAATAGACAACAAAGTGAATATAGCCCCATAGGTAAGAGATTTCCTTTCCTTCTTTCCTCAAAAAGTATGTTTGAAGTATGTTTGTACAGTGTCACAATTCATATAAATGCTGAAAGAATATCATGGACATCTGGGTTATCTGCATTTTAAACAATGTAGTGTTTATATTTTAGAATTAGAAGATGTGTGAATTAGATTTTTTTTTTTTTGCTAACCATTATGCATTCAGTAGTCTGGTCTTTTCAGAAAAAGGGTTTTCAAAGACATTAGCTTCTCTAGAAGTAGAACTTGATGGACACTGACAACTACTTTTCTTGCACTGTAAGCTTCTTCTCAAGGCAGGAATATATAACTTTTTGTCATCTCAGTCTCCATTATCAGTTTCAGTAAAATGATTTACACTAGGTTCTAGTGAACAGAAGGGAAAAGGAGAAAAAGAAATAATAATGAGCCAATTGCTTATATATTTGATCATTTCATTGACCCAGAAATCCTTTAGGCACAGATGTAATTTCAGGCACATGAATAGTACTATGATTCCAATGGAAATTGCTCCTGGAAATTTAAGAGTAGAAGGCTTTGTCTGGAATAAAGACTAAAAATCTCAAGCACTAAGCAAACAGTCAGGATTTCACAGATTTTAAGTGAAAAGAAGTCCTCACTTTTTTCTCATATACTTTTTATGCACTTTATAAACACTTTTTTTTAGATAATAAAAGTCTACAACTTCTAACCTTCATCTAGAAAAGTTGCATTGAACACTCACTAAAATGCCACAAAAACTTATACCAATGAGGATTTAAACATCCAAACAAGTGTAAGGAAACAAGACATTAATTTTTATTTGGGCTAATATAAAATTCACATCTGATTAGAAAAAAAACCTCACACAAACACAAAAACCCAACCAACAACCAAAAACTAAGTTCCAAACCTTCCTTCAATTTGGACTGGAACTCATGCTCATACTGGCTTGCTGTAGCCAATCTGAAAATGAAAAATCGGACTGGACATATGAACAAATAGAACAACCACTCATTTATTCCCCTCTTCTGCCTATTTGGGTGAAGGTCAAACAAACTTGTGACATTAACACCTTCATCCAGTAAAATCACCTGAGGAATCATTAAAACAGCACATGAAGGTGGGCCAAGAAATTTTAATCTGTAGGAGTTAATATATGTTTTAAGTCCATAACAAGGCTTAAAAATGGACAACTGCTTAAACCAACTGAAGAAAATTTTTCAAATTGAATGAAAATTGCCTTGAAATACCCACAAGAATTCATCTGTAAGCCTTTTAGAATAGAATTCATTCTTCAACAGATTCTCAAGAAAGGACAATGCAATCAATAAAAACCTCCACATGTTAGTGAACTTCAGTAATTCTTAGAATTCTGGCCATTCAGAGATCACTGAAATACACTTCACACGTTGAGCATGCACTGACCCAGATCAAGTAATGTGTGCTTTTAAAATTTTAATAATGAAAAAAATATACAGTTACAATATGACCTCCAGGGCTCAAGAAATTGCCCTGCACAGAATTTTATTCTTGCAATTTATTAATTAGTCTAAAATATATTTTGTATAGAACCACTGACTTAATAAAACTACCACTTACATTTATTAGTTTTACTAGAACATATTCTTTACTGGTGTATCTCAGTACAGTTAAACCAAAGTAGTACTTCAGATTTCATCATGAGTGGCTCATCACATTGATAATCTCAAAGATGAAGGATAGCAGCAGTTAATTCATATCTTATATGTTTTGAAGCTCTTTTAATATTTGTCTGCTGAGAAAAAAAAACCAAACCAAACCTCCCCAAAATTATCCTAGGCAACCTGTTCTAGATAAACCTGCTTTTGGACCACAGGATCTCCAGAGGTCCCTTCTAGTCCCAAAAATTCTGTGATTCTGCTACCATGAATAAATAAAATAATTATTGATTTGTTAAATACATAATCACAGTATTAAGCGATTGTACTTATTGATCTTTCACACTGATACAAATAACACAAATGAAAAATAACTTGGCACAAAACAGACTTCCACATAGTCAGTTGCAGCTATTGTTGACAACTGGAGAATTTGATGGTACTCAAATATAACTACAATAATTAATTTATCTACCTTCTCACTTTAAAATCTTTATCAAACAGATGTATTTGGAAATACTCAGACCTCTGAATACATACGTCTGGTACAAATAATGATTACAAAGGGGAAAGATCTACTGAAATGTATAACTCAGCTTTTTCTTTAAGTGCCAGCAGGACTGTATGGAAATCTGCAATAGGCACATGCTGGGCTGCCTCACTCGTAGTCCCCCCAGATTAATAGGAGCAGGGGGGAAGTATTTTGTGGAAAGCTCCAGCACTGTGGCCAAGTGCTCAGCTGTTAAGGGCTGTGTTAAGCCAGCAGGGAACCTTCAATTTCACACGTGAAAGGATGAAAGAGTAATTTCTGTGCCAAACCAAGGCCTCAAATTAAGAGTCTGGTGCATCTCTAATTCCATTTGACATGTAACACTCTCTCAGAAGGGTTAGGCTGAATAAGTATATTAAACTGAGCTCTATTTACTAGAATATTATGTATGAGAAACTGGAGAGACAGACCCTGTAGGAAAATAAATTTTCTTCTTTACTCCCAAAGGACTGGGAAAGAAAGAACTGCCTAAATTTACCGTTCAGGAAATTTTATCCAAATGGACCAGTTAGCTGTTAACAGACATGCACAGATCCAAAAACAAGGACTCAGATGGCAGCATTTGAAACAAAGGTGCATCAGATTTTTAGTTCAGAATCTGGACCTCTGCCCCAGCTAAAGAAAATCTGGTAAATACAATGCTCAGCTAACACACAAAGGTAATGCTATAAACCTCTACACGGTCTGACCAGGTGACTAACAAGTAATGAAATAAGGCAGAGCATATCTGAGGAAGTTTAGTTTTCACTAAATCACTCCTGTGAAGAACCTCCTAGCATAGGAGAAATAAAGAAGCACAATACATACTACATTAAATACTGGCTACACAAATTTCTATTAAAAAATCAAGAAATTTCCGCTATTTGAGAAGACCACAAGTATTCCCTAGTCGAGTAGTCTGTAAGTTCTGCTTGCTTTCAGACTTGTGTTTGGAAAACTGTTAATGTAAGTCATCTAAAATCAAGTTTTCAAATAACAGCTCCAAAGTTTGCCTTCACATAATAATTGTCATACACACTACGTGCATGAGAATTCTATATTTTAGGGTATTCTATATTTTCAGACATCCATAAAATCTTTGAAGGATTCATATATATGTAGAAAAATAGATTCTTGAGAGAAACTCTTGATATTTTAACTGGGGCTATTTACACAGCAAATACACAATCAAAGTGCCAGAGAGAGAGCTCTTGTAATCCTTCTCTATTTTCTCATGGAGTGCAAAACTACCAGTATGTGGAATGAAACCTACCAGCATCAATTAATATAAATAATCAACTAATCAAAACAGACAATCATAAAGACTTACTTGTGTGCATTGCAAAGTCTGGCATCAGAGAAAAATGGAACTCAGGATTTTTTTTTTTTTAATTTTATTTTAACTTTAAACTTACTCCCTGGAGGAGCAGCTAAACTTCTAAGCTATCCAGGGCTGGAAGCCTTCTTTGTATGACGCAGCAAAAGGCTGTCATATACATCTACTCAAAGCATTTAGAGAGACACCTTAGCAGCTTCTGATCGCAATTTGTTACCAACAGTGAAACAGCAGTAATAGTTGAGGCTTCCCAGCCACCAGACTTCTAAAAGTCATTATATGGTTGACTGACATGGCAAAGGGTCAAGCAAATGCTCACCTTTACAAATTTGCTATAAGAAATGAATGATTATACCCTTTTCTCTATGGAATGCTCTTTTGTCGCCTTCCCCCCAGCTTGTCACAACCCAGCAATTCTGTCACTTTTTCTTCTGAGCTGTGTGTCATTCAAAAGACTCTAGAATGCAGAAGAAATCCAATCTTTTAACTCTACTTGTGCCCCGCTATTTCTGCTATTCTCTAGCCCAGACCTAGAGAAGACAATGCTAACAGAGCCAAAGTCTTTTTCTACTGTAGCAGTGTGAGGCAACTAAGCCCCACTCTGAGTTGCAGTAATTAGCAGAGACAGGCTTGAGTGCATCACCATCCTGAGAGGCAGGATAATGCCTTCCTCTTCTTTGCAGCCACTCACTTGATGTGTGTTGACTCTCAAAGAAGCTGCTGAAGCACATTAAAAAGACAAGTACCAGTGCCACTGCAAATGACTAAGAGATGAAGCTACTGCTTCCTTCTTCCTGGGAAATACTTGGATGTTATACAGTTATTTATTTCTTTCTAAACCTTATTTCTAAATCTGCAATAGAAAAAGCTCTTAAAAGAATTACTCAAGCTCAGCAAAAGCACTAGGTATGACAGCAACATAAGCAACAAGAGCCACTTGAAAGAAGACTGTATTAAAAAATTCACTGCCTAAGGCTATTGATTAAATCACTTCTCAAAATTAAAATAAGTAAAATATTTTTCCTGAAATCAAAAGCTTAATCTGAGGAAAAAAAAAAAAGGGAGGTCTAACATTTGCCTTCTAATGCAGATGAACTTCTACATTTGATTGTATTCTGCAACACTGTGGCAGTGAATGGAACTAAACCCAGCTGGTGCCACTCACTAGTAGTGTTCCTCAGGGCTTAGTGTTACTGCTGGTCCTGTTTAACACCTTTGTCATAGATCTGGATAAGGGAATTGAGGATGCCCCCAGGAAGTTCACAGACAACACCAAGTTGGGTGTTGATCTGCTGGAAGGTAGGAAGGCTCTATAGAAAGGACTGGATCAATGGGCCAAGGCCAACTGTAAGATGTTCAATAAGGCCTCCTGAAAGAAGTTGCAGTGAGTGGGGATCAGTCTCTTCTGCCACATCTCAAGTAAAAGGATGAGAGGAAATGACCTAAAGCTGTGCCAGATACTAGAAGAAAAATTTCACTGATTTTTTTTTTTCCAGGGGCCATTAATGCTAAAACAATAAATATGGGGTATTTTTTAAAGAACATTTACAGATACAGCAAAACACTAGGAGACTGTTTTTCAAGGTCAATAAGCAGCTTGCTGCTACTTCTTATTCTACAGTTGAAAAATCAGAATATACACATCATCAGAAGGCGAATTTGTGAGACCTGAAATGTGCAGCAAAATTCCTTCCTCAAGCTGGAAAAAAGGTGTATAAACTAGAATCAATACCAAGCTGACAAAATGCTTCCTGGCAAAACTCTAATCTCTTCAAAGATTAGTAAGAGTGACGCTGTAAGGCTGGGACATAACACTTTTACTTTCTAGCGTTGACTCTAACTGCTGGGTGAGACATGCAGTGCCTGAAAAAAAGACAAATGCTGGCAGATCTGGCTACCAAGGTACTTTGGCTACCAAAGCAGAAGGTTAGCAGCTTTTGTCCTCCTACAAAAATCCATGTTAAGCACACTCCAGGTCTGCCACTGCAGTTGCTGACTCCCTTCCCTTTCCATTTGATGCCTCAGTAGTTCTAACTTTTCTGCACAAACAGGAACTCTCTGAAAAGTTCCCAGAATATAAGTTTGCCTGAGGTATTTTTACCCACTGAAAGATTTACTAGCAGCACTTGCACAGTATATTTGGTCAAAGGTCAATGCAGCCATGAAATTTTGTGCTGAAAGGCTGCTGGTAAGTTATTGTTGGGAACAGGCTATTATACACATAGATCAAAAGTCAGTCTAAAACAAGGGGTGATCTTTTCTTCATTAAGTTTAGTCACACAGTGCAATGAGATAAAAAAACCCTGCAAATTAAATTCTTGCTTACCCAGCCTTGCCATTTTCCCAATGTGATATATTCTTTATTTAACAGTGTAAGTCACTCATAATGAAATTAGATTTTGCCCTTTACCCAAATAGAGAAAAACCTCACATTTTTATTTTCTTGTTCTATAAAAACATGCTTATGACAGGCAATAGGTAAGTTCTTGCAGTTCATTGCTGACTCATATGCCAAACAGAATCATTAAATGAAATTGTTTAAGAGGTTGAATTTTAAGTAGTATATTACAGCTGTAAATATAAGCCAATGACTCATGCTATGCGATTCATTACAAATCTGCTAGGCAATCAAAACTCAGTAAGATTTCATCCATTGATGTTCAATAAACATGTCAAAATAATGTTTATAACAAATAACTAGAAATCCCTGTCCTCTGTCTACTAATGAAGATACTTATTTATGGTGAACTTATCAAAACCAAGAACCCACTGTACAAGTTGCACAATTATTTTGACTAATTCAAGTACTAATTTTACGTCAATTTTAAAATCTGGAAACTCTTTAATTATTTTTCATTACCATTAGCAACATTTCTGACTAGACTCTTTTATAAATGATGACTTTTCAATAGTAACTGGTATAACTACAACTCACATAACTGTTCAAGTGGGGTTTGAATAGTCTTATTTTAAGAAGGCTTACTGCATGTGGTGTTAGTCCAGAAGCATTCAATAAAACTGCAAAGATCACTCCAAGTTCCATGCCATGTTTTGAATTCATGTTTAAATGTGGGGGAATAAATGTTTAAATTGTAAGTGATTTTGCTGGTATTGACCAAAACCACTTGGGAAATCTGAAAACCTTAATTAAGGACAGTTCACGATGTTCAATGAACGAAATTTTAGAGAAATCATTAAACTTATAAAAAAGAATGAGGAAGAAAAATAAAAAGAGAAACCAGAAGCAACAACTTAGTAAATACAAAAACATGGTAACTACTTGATCTTACATGAGAGAATATCATTATCTTTGAAATTATAAAGAAATTTGGAGACAATCTTTCCATACCACTGCCAGTGAGAACAGATTCTGCACAGATCTTATTTTGCTATATTGCACTGAAGTACTTCAAATCACAAAGTCAGACAACCCAGGCACTGTCTACACTGAAGTTCAGAGTGGGTTAGCATACTGCAAGGAGTATCCTGACATTTATTAACACTGTTGCTGAAAAATAAGTAAATAGCCATTAAAAGAGAAGTATAGAAATATATAATCTGTCCATATCCCGCTTGGTTCTGAAATAAATTTCATATTAGAATTTACTCCATAATTACATAATTATCTGTAGTCTTTGGAATGTGATAAAAATAGATGCTGATTTTGAAAATATTCATTTGGCCTCAAATTTCAGTCCAGACTGCGCAACTTACTTCTAGGGTTACTGTCAACTCCCTCCCTTTGCAGATCCTTATATGATATGAAAGGCCTTATATGATACATGTGCCAACAGGGAAAGGAGGAAATTAGCAAAATTTAGTAATGTCAGTGGTATCACTCATTGTAACAGTGATGCAGTTTATTAACAGGCTTGCTTCAAGCAGCCAGGCCAGAAACCCAAATGCACATCTCAGATTCTCTAAATTTCTAAAATACCAACCCAACACACTGAATTAAACATATACCAAGTAAAACAGGCCACTAAATCCCAAGTACATTAGTCTGCCCTTCAGAATTACACTCTTTTGTTCTCAACAGATTCCCACACAATTCTGGTTCAAGAATTTCTGTGGGTCTGACAAAAGCAGACTCACACCTAAGGGACACAAGCAATTTGTTAGTCCCACAGCCTGCATATCTCTTTATGGTAAAAATTTTCCCCTCTAGTCTTATTTCCAAGTGTAGCCCATAATTAACTTAAGTGGCACAACATGATTAACAACTCTTCACAGGGGAAAGAATCTGTTTAAATGTTTTAAACTGCAATTTCTAATTTTTCAGTGACAGCCTTGGTACTTATTTGTGCTTACGATTAATTGAAGGCACAGATAATAGAATTTTAAAAGAAGTAATTAGTTAAGTAGGTATATCCAGTAATTTGCTACTACAATTACCTATATAAACTTAGAAACAACCCTTAATAAGAGCTTATTATTAATAGAGTAACTGGCATTGGTGGGAAAGAGGAATCATTCATGGAATGTCAAATTGTGTGTGAGAAATATGAACAATCTTTATACTCTAACTGTGAAATAGACAAATTAGTGCATAGCCTGTGATATGACAAGGGTATATTATTGACTATTCTATTTTGTATTTTCCTTTTTCAATCTACACATAGCAGATTGCAGCTGTTAACATGTCAGCACTCGTAACTCAATCAGATTCAATATCACATTTCAAAAATATTTAGAGAGTAATTTCTTTGCTGAGCAATGTATCTTGGTAAAAGAGAAGTTCATCTGAAATTTAGTAAATTGTTCTGATTAAACAAATAAAATTGAAGTAAAAATTTTCATTTAAAATACTTGAAATGCAAAAGTTATCTTAATTCAGAGTTTATTTTTATTACTGTAAGAGTGAAAAGGTGTATTTTCCTTCCAGTGAAATTAAGTGTTTTATGTAAAGAAGCCAATTTTATGTAACATTTTAGTCATGATTTCAATTAAAAAAAATATTTTCAAGATGGTTTTCCAGCTCCCTGATTTAGTAAAAAAATCAGTAAGAAAATGGAACTATACATTCGCATTTACTCATGATAAGAACACTTTGAATAAAATTCAAGCTGCAAGATTTGAATAAAAGCAAATTAAATAAAGAGAAACTATTTAGCTACCAACAGTCACATAGAAATTGCTCTTCATTACAAGTAAGCTTTGCTAAAAGTAAACCATCTCTGAGTTTAGGTCTATGTTAAAATAGACTGCTCATGTACACAAACATACATATGCATGAATGGAAACCATCGGTCTCTGCTGGAGGGTTATTTTTTTTTGCTTTTTATTGCACCTCACTTATTTAGCAATCAAAACCAATTCCATGTACTCTTTAAACTCTTTGCCATGTAAGATCAAGTCTAATGATTTTTTGGCAATATGTGAAGATATGAATAATAGTAAGGCAGGGTACCTTCTACTTTTTGCTCAGTTGTGTACATAACTGACTCTAAATCCTGTGTTTCTCCAGTAACTGAGGCCATAGATCCTAAACTGTATATTTAGGTAATGCAGCATGAAACATTTGCCTGAAGCAGTTCTCTTAACATTTTTTTTTGGGACCCTGTTAAAGCTTGCTATGGCACCAAGTGGTTATTCCAAGATAAAAGCCTTCCTCACTGGAATTTAATATGCTTGATTCTGATGTTGAATCTCTTTTTAAATGATCAAAAGAGCTCTTAAAATTTTATCTATTTCTTGCCCATTTTATACTCAAAAAAATATTACCATAACTTTTAAAAGGGTATAAAATGATCAAATGCTTCCTTTCACCATCACTTCCAGAACAATCCTTTATTCTCCCAACAAGCACAGGGAAGATTAAAATTTTTCTTCAAATTAACTCAGATATTTGTATTACTCAGAAGGGTACTTTCTTTTCCTAATAGCTACATCAGTTATTCCTAAAGGTTCATGGTACTCATTTAAGCCTGAGCACACTTTACAACTACAATCACAGTGTCAATCATAAGAATTATGAAAACGCAGGCTGTTGAAATCTCATAGACAATAAAAAGCAAAATATAGCTGCACTAACATATCATTTTACAATTAAAACAACATTTTACATATCACTCCTCTGATGGACTGAAAGGGGTATCTGCCCCTCCATAGCTAAACTACTCAATTTTAGTTACTTTTAATTGTTAAAAGGTTTTGACCTTTGTAACTTATTCTTCACTAGAGAGTCAGGAATAACATTCTGGACTCCATTAGAAGTTTAGTCAAGTAAAATTCAGATATATACTATACCCTACTGTTGGAAAACGCAGTTTTCCAGCAAAACTCATGCTAACTGAGCAGGGCTGAGCAAGGCTTCAGCATGGTCAGGCCTCAGTAAAATTCCAACAAGCTACAGTGGTTTGTTTGCCTGAGAATGTTCTGTGGGAAGAATGCCATGAGAAAGATTAGGAGTCAGGAGTGTTATAAGAAAAGAATAAGGGAGTTAGCAGGAGGATCCCTGAATGTGTGAGAACAGCTGCAGGTGTGTGTGTGTATCTATGAATAGAAACTTCTGTAACAGTATATAAGTCTCTCGTTTGGTGAAATAAAATGGAGCTTACTTTATATCTCATATTGAGAGTGCCGAGAGTTCCCTCTCGTCGTTTCTCTTTACCCTACAAGTGGAGTATGTTGTGTAAGTATTTCAAATTTTATTTGTACACTTTTTACACATTCTTAACAGATGTAACAAGAACCTTGATTTTTTTAATCACCTTCTTTTTAATACAGGATTTCCATTCTGATCAAAGTAAAATACTGAAATTTTACAAGAATTTTTGGTGCAAAGAGCCTTTTTAAAATACTTTAGACTGTGAACAAAATGAGGGAGCAAGGAAGAAGGCAAGAACAACTTACTTTCAAAAAGCAAACTCAGCTTTGGCTCATGGTGCAATGTAAGAAGGTGTGTTCAGAATTAATCAATCCCTTTACTTAACTATTTTGTCTTCAAAAGCCATAAAGAGATGCCCAGGTTAAAGTAAAGAAAAAAAATAGGGCAAGCACACACAATACTTCTCTCAGTGTTCCTTAAGACTCTTAACCATTTTTGTTTAAAGCAGCTTGAATGAATTTTCCGGTCTTGCCTTGAATCCATTCACACTGTGCCAAACACAGAATTGCTCGCTCCATTATAGTGCCACATAACTTGTGTTTTGCAAAAAAGGTACCCTTCCTTTGGTTTGCTTAGAAACTAGCCTCTGTCAGATTCAGCTGATGTTCTCTATGGTACAAAATAAATAATGCTTATTAAAGAATGGGTGCTAAATGTATTCCCCTTGTACATTCATATGAGGATATGCAAGTATACTTGATCACAGGCAGGCAAACTTGGACTTTGTAATACCAACTTGTCATCAAGATACGCTTCTAACAGTACATTCAAAACAGAAAAACACCAAATGATAGCTCAGTACGTTTAAAAAAAATGCATAAGAAATTACAGGAATTCAATTAGAATAAGGAAGAGTAGAACAGTTGTTCTAAAGGAGAATTCTGTGCAAATATGTCTCTATTCTTTAGGAATGGCACTCCCTAATTTCATGCCCTTACTGAGGCTCTCCCAAACCACGTGCTGCTCTCTCGCTTCCCCTGCCTGCTGGGCAGGATGGATTTGAGAACTGGAGGCACTAAAGGTGAAGACCATGGGTTGAGATAAAAACAATTTACTGGAAAGACTAAACTAAGTAAGAAAACAGTAATAGAGACAACATCAATAACAAAAGGTGTAAGACACAGGAATTATATACATGGAAAGCCCACGCAATAAACAAACACCAATTGGGAACGCCTTTTTCCCCAGAAAAAGAACAAGAGAGAGACCACCACATAAGGTGAGGTAGAATAACATCAGGGCCTCAGCCATGCCTCTCCCAGCTACTGTAAAAAACTAATCCTGTCCTGGCAGAAAACAGGATATGTCACCCTGAAATGTAAGACGTACTTTAAAAGTTTAAGTGATTTGAAGAGTTAAGACAAATATCAAAGTCAATTCATATGATTTTGAATTTATTCTTAGCAAAAAAAAGTTAATAATGCTGCTTTTGAAAAATGCCACACCCCTTCCTTACAGTATTGCTGCAGGAAAATAACCCTGTGAGGCTGAAGTAGAAATCTGTGCCATCATCAGCTATGATCAATGATTTATAGTAACAGTTACAGCCTTTGTACTCCTGTTGCATTATCTTGCTATTGCTTGCTTGGTCAATAAAATTAAAAATTAAGACTAAAACTTTAAAAAATGAAGTAGAAGAATAAATTTCAAACTCACTTAATAAAAGGAATGTGTGTATATGTTTATTACAAAAATTATACTATGAGTATTGGATTTTTCATTTGCAGTGATTTAACTCACATAGCTGTGAACTGATACCACTGAATTATCCACCTCCAAAATACATCACTATAACGTGATCAGGGGTTTTGGCCCACATGACTGTGACAATTATGAGGGGTGTCTGGCTAGCTCTGCTGTCCAAGAGAGATGCTACTGAGCTGCCAGGGAATCTTGCCATTGAAAGGGAGACAGAAATAAAGTACTTCAGAGCATTCAATCAAAATCCTGGGAAAAAGTCCATAGCATTCAGTCACCTCTCTTTTAAATAATTTAGAACAAATACAAAACTGCTTAAATAGATCTAATAAATTATATGGTATAAGTATTTGGCAGTTACAGCTTAAACAATGAAAGTCAATTTATATATATATATCTAAAAAAGAAGCTGAAGTTGTATAATTTTACAAGTGTCATTAATGCTAGAAAATCAGTGATATAAAAAATCTTTCATATGGTTTTCCTTTGAAAAGAAAAAATATCCAACATACAATGGGAGGTTTTCTAATGCATTTGGCTGTGTACGGAGGAATGTGTTTTCATTTTATCTCAATTGTTAAAATAACTGAATGGAGGAAAAAGTAATTTGCATCATTTTTTGTACTATACTTTCTTTTCTTGACTCATTCTGCTTTAGTTTCCCTCTATGTCTCATACACACATGTAGGTGACACATTTAAGATACCTACATACATTTTTTGAGGCTTACTTATAACCAAGATTTCCTTATCCTACACTTGATTAAGTTGATTTTTGTTAAAAGAAACAGGAACACATCTGTCCTTTGTGAACTGCCTTGTTGCAAAGAATTAATTTTTTTCCAGGCCATTTCTCCAAATAGTCAAGATGTTTTGAAGCTGAAGTTGTGCAACCAAATCTGCTTAGGTTCCCTCACAACTCTTAACTGTCACTACTTTTAACAGGCTCATGCTCTATTCCAACTTCCAATAGCAAAAATACATAATGTTATCAGAGCCAGAGCCCAAACATGTGGAGCCACACACACCCTTCTATTTCAAATAGTAGCCCCTGAGCATCACTGTAAGCACAGCTGCACATACAAGAGCAGTTTCATCTATGAGTTACTAATTTATGCATAATTTATGGACTTTTAAACTGCAAATCCTATCTTGACACTCTCAGCCAAAGTGGAGACGATTCCTATCTAAAAATCTACCAAAGTGTAGCAACACAAACCGTGAACTGATAGCAGCTTCAATAATATTTAGACCAGAAATAAAGTGGAAAATAAAGTAGCTTAGTCCCACGCAAAATAAAGCAACGTACAGAAGCCAACATTCGTATCCCTTACAGAAAGCACACATTCCTGTTCCATTCCTAAACTCATTTTTAAGGTTTAAATATTGCAACACTATTGCACTAGAGAGAGTAAGGATCCACAGGCTATGCCATCAGACATGCTGTTGACGTATGTTAATGATATAATAGGACACATATATTGGATGACATCTTTTGACACACAACCCTGGATTTCCTGAAAAATTGTATTTGCGAAAAATAGAAATTTGGAACTTAAATGTATTTGACACACATAAATTTCTGTTAAATCACTGCTTGCTTCCTGCTGGTGCATTTCTTCCTTCAGATATTCTACTTGCAGCTAAGTTTATCCTCTTGTTATTATCAGCACACTTACACAGGCAAGTTACTTAAATGCATTTCCAAAATTACCCAAATGAAAACTAGAACCGTGAAAGAAAAGTGAAAAAAGGAAAGCTCAAACAGCAAAAGAGCTCTGCAGGCTGGCACCAGTTAAACATTTCACTTTTTTGTTTCTTTAAACATGAACTTGTCTTTTTTTTTTTTTTTTTGAGATTATACCTCTTAGCATATTGTCTTGCCAGAGCCTGAAGTGCAGATAATCTGTATCCCAATGAAATTTGCATGTGATGAATACATGTTCAGAAATATTCCAGATCTGTAAGACTGATGCAATTTTTATGATTTTAATAATAATAACAACAACTCAGTTTTATTGGCTTGTACATTTGTAAGGAAACTAATTAACTTTTAAATGTAGTCTCCTTGGAGGAAAACAAATGTGTTAGAGATTGAAAAAAAATTACTGTTCAGTGCTCCCAATGATGATGGAGTGGTGGTAAAACTAATGAGAGTGAGGACAAACAGAAGAACCATTAAGTGAAATTTGGCTTTAATTCTGATTATATACCTAGAGATTCTCAAAGTCTATACCTTAATCCTATGAATGACTAGTTCTTTTTGAAAAGGACAAATGTTTTTTAACAATACCAGATTGAAAACTCCACTAAATAGAATGTGGATAGAACCACATACATGGAAAAAATACCAGACAACACGCTAAAGAAAACAAAGCCCCAAGTTTAAATATCAGTTTTTATCATGTTTCATTCATTACATATTTAGTAACACTTAGGTGCTGAAAAACTTATACCACATATTACTAAAACTTTAGTTATACATATAAAAATTAAAAGTCAATTTCCAGCATACATGTAAAATCAGTATGAAGAAAGAGAACAGAAACACTGTTTGATAAAATCAATTCTCTAAACTTAAATCCTTAAACAAGGTGGTACTAACATTAGAGAGTACTAAAAGTAACAAAAAACCCTCAAAAAATCAGAGATTTACAAAACTTTTGGGGTGGATGAAGGGGTGAGGAGGGTTCATTATAGCAACATATAGGGTGGAACTAATCAAGTCTGAGAATGTGTTACATCAGGCACTATTCACAGGAACAAACAGTCCCTGCCCACCAACATACAATTTCATCGAAAGGAATGCCTATTGAAGGGGTAAAATATTGCTACCAAAATACGCACAGCAGGTCAGTGGTGAGAGTCACAACTGCCCAGAGTTGCTTAAATGCAAACTCAGTGCTGTTTGCAGGGATCACCCTCCTCGCACTTCAAATGCTGCTGCAAGAACCAGTCCACAACAAATCCACAATTAGGCTTCTTTTATGCTTGTGTTTCAGCAGCAACTACAACCTCTGTGCTAGTCACTGGCCTTCTCTAAAGCAGATTTGTACCAGTTCTACTTGCTGTATTTAAGTAGCATAAATTGTTTCTCATAACTGAAGGCAAACAAAACAATTTAGTACTAAATAATGAAGACAATGCCTTAACTGCATATCAATGCAGAGAAGTTCTATTATAATTGCTGATATGCCACAGATGGTACAGATTATGCCCTTGCAGTTTATGTCACTAGTAGCACTGTTTATATGGCACCATAATCATGTCCTCTGCTGAAAAATAAGAGCAGAGTTTGCAACACCCATACAAATACCTCCTAGCTATGAAAAGACAACTTGAGATCATCAGTATAGTCAAGGTAGAAGCTTCCACAAATTATGAATCAGTTCATTGATTTCCATACTGTAAATTTTCACTACTCAAAACTGAGCCAATTTGGAAGAGATAATAATTTTTTTTCTGTCCAAGATAAAAATGAATTTATCTTTCACTCAGATTTATAAGTAATTTGCACAAGTTGGATTTTCATTATTCTAGCATTTCCATGATTTTGTGAGTTGGATTATTCTCTTCAGGATAATCAAGCTAGATAAATTAATCCTTTCTTCTGGTACTTCAGCCATAGTAAAATGTGTATATGCAGTGGGGAGTAGTAAGATCATAAGAGAATTATTTATAAAATCTTACATATTTTTACAATAGAGAAGAAAAAAAAAAAGGAAAGGAAATAGAACTCTAATGTAAGATGATGTTAATGTTCCACAGGGAAATAATCAATTCAAATGGTACTCCTAGGTGTAACTCTGTCTAAGATAATTTCTGGGTAAAAACATGCATGGATTTTTATTAAGATTTGAAAGAGGAAATTAGTGTGAAAAACTTTCTGATGAGTTCTGAAATGACAAAATATGGTCAAAATTATAGATAAGGCTGCTCAAAAATACGTTACTTCTTCATGTAAGCAGAGTTTCCAAATAGTAACCACATTTGGTTTAGGGTTTTGCCTATTTTTTTTTTAATATATCTATAAGATAAAAATTTTTTAACAGGCTTCCATGTGATGATAATTCAATGTTTTAAGTACACCTTGTCAGCAGGTTTTTGCACTAAGAACTACAGCAGATGACACCAAGTAATTCTCTGAGACATGTTAAAAGGCAGGCAGGCATTTAAAGCGATAAACCAGAAAGTTTCACTTTATCAAATAGATATTTTCCGAAGGTTACAACTTTTCTGAGCTGAATTAAGAGTCTAATTAAGCTGGCTGTAATAAAGATGACTAAGAATCATGACAAATGGCAAATCTGCAATATCCCTTTTCATCTAACTGCAGCACAAAACCCCAACAATGATAGTTTGTGGGAAGAAGTACTGTTTTCATTTCCAGTTAACAATTTCTTTGAAAAGTTTTTGAAATTTGTGCCCTGTTCTTTAATTTTCTAATGCACTCTGGAATTAAACTAATATTACAGAATTGCTACAGAAGTTTTGTATGTTAGTTTTCTGAAGAATTGTGTAGTTCAAGGTCACTCCTACAATTATATTTTCCTTGTGGGCAGGCACAGGTGCCTACGTTCACTGTTAAGAAATATCATCTTTTTCTGGCCTGTTAGTGTCAACAAGTATCACAAAGTGTAAAGAGATGCTTGGCAAAGCTGTCACAATGCATGACCTCTCTGTAGCAGAGATAGCATTTGCAGTATTGCACAAGATTACCATCCTAGAACATGTTTATTTGGCACCTATTAGAAATGGGCTACATGCCATCTTCACAGATGGCTCTAAGTATTCACCACTAAACTATCATGTAGCTTAAAAAAAGTGAGAGTCAAGGGCAGGATTTCTCATATGAGAACATTCACATGTTGTCATGTTTAACTTACCTGCCTCTGTAATTCAGTTGTGAGCTAAATTAACCTTCAAAATGTGAAACCAAATTTTGCAGACAGGTAAAAGAATACTTGTTAGAGTGACCTACAAGGAATGAACATGAATTCAAATTCCTTGAGTATTTTCTGCATACTGATCACTTTCCCTCCAAGGGCTTCAAAAGTAAATACTATCCTACTGTACAGATAAGAAAAAAAATTGGTATTTCCAAAAATGTAATGCAATCTACGTTGAGTCTTGGAAACAGGACTGACACTCAGTCCTGTTTATCTCCTCTTCTAGACACAAAGATTTATTTGTCTTCAGCTGACCTGCACACAAGTTGGATGCTGCAAAGAATTTAAACTTTTCATATTTCTAACAACTGCTTGTCAAACCAAGTGTGTTTCCAGATTTTTTTTCCTGAGACTTTTAAGTGGGAATTTCCTAAAGGTCCAATGAACAGAGCTGCATGATGACAGGCACTGAGTAGGACTGGCCAAATGGAAAACCATCTTGCCTAATTTACTTATATTAAAATAATATAGCATTTAAGTTTACCTGGATATAAAGGCCAACTTAATTATAACACTAAAGAAAACACTAAATTATGTTCACTAATGGCAAAACATGAAAAGAAAAATTTTACAGTTTATTTTATATAATACTGTATCACAAGAAAGAAAGGGAAGATAGGAAGGTATATTATTTGTAGGAAGAGTTTGCCTACATTGTAAAATCACACAGCACAGCTTTTAAGCCAGCAATTCTGCCATGACAGGATTGAAAACAATGCAATTCGTAAAACAGGACTGGACTTTTTTTAAAGTTTCAAGAGAACTGAGAAAACCAGGCTTCTATTCTTTCTCCTATTACTGATATTTAGTGATCCAAGAGAAACTGACTGTGTCTGCAGCCCCTATCTGCAGAACTGAGACACTAATGGTGGTCTCCCCAGGAAAGGACTTGTCACCAGTGCTTTGAAGTGCACTGGGTTAGAGACAAGCACTACAAGCACACCATGAAAAGTGTGTGCAAATGAAAACCAGTATTGAGATCTCTTTGACCAACACCACTGCCAAACAAGAGAAAAACAGAAACTCTATTTCCATTTCAGCAGCTTGTACCATACTTGCTTCTTTTAAATAAACATTTAGGTAGTGCTGTACTGAATTCCTGTTGAATTGATGTTTGCCAGAAAAAGTTTTTTGCCCATGATCTGATTCTGATGTTGTTTGATGAAAAAATAATACATGGTGGTATAAAGCCAGACTTAAAGGCTATACTGAATGACTGAAGATCCTAGAGGACGCCTAATATATTTGAAAATATTGGCCATTGGATTTTAGAACATTTGACAGCAATCTCTCTGTAATTAAGAAATGTGGTACTTTTGCATGGTTAGAGATACCATCTATTATTGTTACATATGTAACCAAACTAACATCAAAATCAATCTGAAAGGTTATAACTGATCTGTTATTTCCCTCAGTATGTTCATGCAGTATTTGTGAATTAATCAAGACTCCTATGTAAGAATTTCTAATAACAATGGGCCAATTAACTTAGACAAGTAATTTCTGCTTGGTAATAGGTTAAGTGAAATATTCAAAGTCAAAAGTAATAAGCTTCAAATCTGTACTGGTGCAACTACAGCTTATAGTTTCCTCAGAATTATAGTTTAAGACACTTTTAAGAAGAGAAATCAAGCAAAGTTTTTAATGACACTCCATTTTCATCAGTAAACCAACTTACTAGAAAATTCATGAAAAGCATGCTCAAAATATATTTGATATTATTCAGACAGTTTCTTATTGAAGTTTAGATGTGTTTTAATATTTATGCTCTGGAGCCAGCATTGAAAACACTGTAACAGCAAAACCTCATCAGATATTTAACAACATGAAACTGGGACTAAAGAGCATAATCTTTTTAACACTTGAAACCCATTTTACTGTTTCTCATATCAACTACAAGTCCGTCCTTGATACAAATTTTTAGTAATTTACCATTCAATTAAGAAAATGCAAACCAGCACCTTCTAGTTAATATTTTCCTACATGTATACCATAATTTCAATTGCAATCCATACATTCCAAGAGAAAATGATAGTTTGACAACTGCTTTTTTTCGCTCTCAGATATTAAGAGAAGAATCTGACATATATGACCTGTGGACATGGCTACATAATTTTTATTCATGTTTCAGAAAAGCAGCATATTTACATGTCACCACTCTAGCTGTATTGTTTTCAAAGCTTATGTGAAATTCATGCACTGAATGTCTCATTGGTGGCTCTAAATGTTTTTCAAATGCTTAACTGTCCCCTTTGACTAGTACGTAATTTTCAGTTTTACTTCCTAAAGGGTGAACTGACAGCTCACCCAAAAAGTTCTGGGCCCTTTTGCCCCAAGGTCTATCCTTATGATAGTGGTAACACAATACCTTTCTGCTACAGGGATAAACACTTGAAAGTGACACTACAGACAAGTAGGAGTTTCTGAGCCCTACTTAAATTTTGCTTACAAATATTAGATTTCCTTGGAGAACTCATTTCATTGCAGCTGCAAAACAAACTGATAATGAAAAACCTAATTTCTTCCTCCTCTTTCCGCTTTGCTTTTGTCAATACCAGTGTTCACTAACCATGAAATCCTAGGTTTCCCAAACTGTGCAAATTGGACACTTTCAGATTGTCTTCAGCTGCTCATTTCAGTGATGGTTTTCAGTTAAGGCATTTTGGTATGAGTGATCCATTACTATTTCTGGAACGGGAAGAAAGCTTTAATACAACTATGATACACATTATGCAAAAAACCCCCAAAACTGCTAATGACTATCAGGACATCAAAACTCATGCAATGGGCTTGCTCTTTGGAGTTCATATATGATCTTTACGTTTAAATCTGAAGTAATCTAAAAACGCTTTCTTTTTTTGCATTAAGAAGAAAAAATTTCTTAAATTCCAGGCAAAAGAAAAGCCTTTGTGGTGAACATCTCTATCATTTTTAACCAGATATTGGCACAAATATAAACTTTCTTTCCTAAGAGGTTGCATGAAGAGGTTTTCCAATCATTATTAATATTCATCTATAGTTCTAGACAGGGAAAATATATCATCACGTTTAAAGAAATAAGGATGAGAAACAGCCAGTTGTCAGGCTATTGACAGTGTCTGTGAAAGATTGGAGCAAAATCCAGTCAATGTTTCTTTTGAAGATGGCAACTTGAGCTGAGTGAAAAGCTAGTAGTAGTTCAGTGATGTACTATGTTTAGTCCTTTATTAACACCAAAAGATGTGCTAATAGCATATTTGAAATACCACAAAAATCACTGTAAAAGGGATGATTTTGGATAGAATTAAGTGGGTTTAATGAACTGATAAACAGAAATAAATTGTTAATCCTTATACTTCAATAAATCAGTTATAAAATGCACAATTAAAGGATAGACATACACTTGAAAACATGTAGGTAGCACTCAAGTACAGGTAGCTTCATGAGACCTTAACCCAAACAGTCCCACAAAAGGATCCTGAGTGCAAGATCATTTCAGTCTGAATGATTAGCAATCTTAACCAGAATGAGACACTCTTCTTTCAGTGATAATTGCTGTTTAAATGAAAATGCTAAGCAAGACACCTACTTAATACTTAAAACGACAGTTTGGGTTAAATGGTATTATACAATCTAGAATACGTGTCGTACAAATGGATGCATCACGCACACATGCAAACCATACCCAAACATAAAAACTTCTACAATCAAGTAGAAACCATATCTTCCACTTCTTATGTCTCAAATACATTTCAAACACTCTCAGAAAATTTTGCTAATGTTATTTCAAGTAAAAACCAAAAAATTTAATCCCCTGACAGCAAACATTGGACATAATTAAATTTGTGAAGTGCTGTAACACAAAAAATACTATTAGCATTCCTAAAAGAAATTCTATAATTATCCATAAGTTACATCAATACATTTAAAATGGTATATTTGCCCCAGAAACATGCATGAATTCTTCTGCAGCTTACATCTGTTCATCATCTCCTGTCAACTGTGTCACTAGGACTTTAAAATAAATGAATCCTGCTCTGTGGGCCAAATCATTAATCAACCTTGCCATGTCATTTTTCGTTCAGCAGCAAATCAAACCAGAGAGATCACATTTGTAAAGTATGCCCAAGAGGGTATCATAAGCATAAAAATTAAGACTTTTTAAAAGAAAGCAATACAAAATAGTAAAATGAGATATGGTACAGATAAGGCATATGGAAACTATTACCATAATAATTCTGATTCTCAACAGTATTTTCATCCTGACTTCTGCGAGATCAAATTTATCTGAGCTGGTTTCTGTGAGAATTTCATAATGAAGGTGTTTCCCATTTTTTTCCCTATGTAATGTTATCTCATCCTATTTAATTATTTTTCAGACAGTTCTTAAAGCTACAGGCTTGTGTTCAAATTTGTTTTACACTTGCTCTAAATCAAACCAATTTTTACTAAATTTGTATAGACAACAAACTTCTATTTGTTGAAGGGATGCAATTTTTTTGTGTATGTGTTTTTGTGGTTTGGTTTTGTGGGTGGTTATTTTGTGGTTTTGTTTTCTGGGGTTTTTTTTTGTTTGTTTGTTTTTAATTTTAAAAAAGGGAGTTAAAAAGAGAGAGCAGGACAGAGATATCTGTCCATTTAATTTTCCAAAACCAGAAAAAAACTGAGATTCTTTCCTCAGAGGAAACATGAGCTAGAGTTCATATAGCACAGTAACAAAAAGTGATAAATGCATATACCAGAGGGAACAAAGTGCTCATACTTATCTTTTATGAGAAACTAGACAAAAATTCATGCAGATTCCTCAGGCATCAGCCCATTTTGAGGTGGTGATCTTCTGTTCCATTCTCCTACCCTACTCAAAAGAATAATTTGTTTTGAACTTAGCTTTAAAATTCATATTAATGGGAAATCAAAGTAAGGGAATAATTTCTGGAAGGTCTCTCTCTAACACAAATCTTGTTTAGGAAGATAAAGGGAAGAAGTAGACAAATATGTGCTCTTTGAAAGTGTGGATAAGGAGACCAGCCTGAAAATCCAACATCAAAAGAGAAAACTGGCAGCCACCTCTATATTAGAGACCAGTCTTCATCCAAAGAGCAAACTTTCCTGAATATGATGGCGTTCTGTTAAAATTATTTTTTATATTAGTCTGAAAACTGGAAAAACAAATTTGGAAAATAATTTTCACTATGTCTTTGCAACCTCACCTTCCCATATTCCATAGAGAACAAACAATTAAGGAAATACAAAAATAACTTATATTCTCTACTGCAATATTTTGGCTATGTCTCAGGAAACATAAAAATATTGTTCCTTTGATAGTCTTACTAACCGCAATTAATATATTAGCTTTGGAGCAGAAGATCTGTTTAGTGAAACAGATTTAATATTAGAATATGGTGCTAAAAAATACAGCGTCTATAATACCTCATTGAGACTATATACTTCTCAGAACTGAGGCAAACCACCAATTTAAAAAAAATCTGTATTTATAAAGTGTTCCCCATGCCTAACAAATGTACAGGTAGATGAAATTTATATGAACTCACTTCCTTTCTGGAATTTCAAAATATACATGCCCATGTCAATAACTACCAGTGACTGGTATATTATTCCTACTAGCTTTTTCATAATCTTTCTCCACAAATTCACTACTGACCACAGGGTGTTGATCTAGAAATTTAGTCAGGTCTGTATTCGTGTTACATACAAACTTCAAAACCAGCCAAAACTCAAAGGCATCAGAGCAAACAGCCACTTTGGAACTTACGCAGGAAAAAAACCCACCACTTTTTTAGACTTAAATATGAAATATTTTTCAAGGAAGTCTGCTTCCTATAAATTCAAGTGTATTGCTGTTGATCTAATGAATCCATATTTCTGTATTTGGGGTGGTTGTCCAATTCAAACCATTCATTAAGGGTCACTTGTAACTAAACAGAATTAGAGAAGAAATAAGAAGAGGCCACAGCTTCATTTTTCTGTGTTACAGGTGAAAGAAAGCAAAATGGAGCTATAGAGGAAGAAATTTATTCTGTGCTATTGTGCCAAGAGAAAAAGTAATTCAGACAATTTCATAGGAAATCAGTCCCAGTGCACCATTTAATAGATTAGAAGCCTTTGTGTAAAACAGCATTCAATCTACTGTGGTGTCAGGCTTAAAATCGAACAGGCAATTACACACACCTAATTCAGAAATAAATTATTCCAATTGCTTGAAAGTACCTATAAGAATGTATGCTTCATGGAATTCAAAGAAATTAATAAAACCCACAAGATTAATGGAATCTTCAGAGAGATTAGAGAAGTTATCCTGTACTGTGAATTTTTACAGTGACCAGTTCATCTTTCCACTTGAGTTGGTTGATCTGACAGTAAACATAATTTAGAATTAAATAAAAGAAGCTGTACCAGGTCACCACCAATTCTAACTTACACAGAAAAAATATTAAAAGGCAGGAATCTAAAAATCTTTAATCATTTAACAAATCTTTAATCACAGGGCTGACACAAAATTAATTCTCCCTCAGAAATTCTGTTTAAGCCTTGTGACTGCCAAAACAATCCTTGACTTCATGCAGCAAAGGTACAAGGGAAGAAGAGAAATTGCAAAAGCTCAAACCACACCTCAACTTGTCACTAATGCACAGGCTCTGGTCAAATAACATTTTCCAAGTCTTCATGCCTTTAATGTTAGGAAAAATTCTTTCCAAGTCATTCTGTCTAATGGTGGACTTTTCTAGAAGTGCTTTATAATTCCTTCCAAGAAGGAGTAACAAGAGTGTGGTGCTTTTGTTTGTTCTAACAATGGCAGGGAGAGAGTTAATCACCCTCATCTCCTGAAATAGAGAACAGTTGCTGTGCTTTGGGCAGAATTCCACTGTTGCTTTTGTAAATGTACTAATGAGCCATTGTCATAGTGGTGCCAACCTGGCAATAACAGTCACCATAAATTTACTGCAAGAACACTGCTGTTTGTAATTAGCTCTTCATTACACAATCAGGCTGATTTAGAGAAGCTCTCGTATGATTTGCTCAGCAAATGAAGCAATATAATTACACCTCAGTTGAAATCAACAAATTAGACTGCTGTTTGCAATTGGCTGTATTATATGCTGTTAGCATGCTAGCAATTGCAGGCCTGCTGTGGCCTTTAGCACTTAAATAAAGTAAGCATAATTAAAGTGCTGAATATTTTTGAATTTGCAAGATCAGCTACATAATAGTGACAATTCTCTGCAATTAAAAGAGGAGCCAAGATTTATATGCCACAAACCCTCTATAAGTTTAAGTTTCCATGTTGATAAAACCTAGCGATACATATAAAAATCACTTAAAATTGCAGTGAGGATATAGCCAAGGGGGCCAACCTTTGCTTCATCATGATTTATTCTGCAGTCAGCACTGAAGACTTGAGTCTATTGAGATCAAAAAGAGCAGGGAGCTATTAACTATGCCTTTGGTTTTGCACATAATTAATAAAAGTAAACATAATTTTTGCTTTTTACATTTCATAAAGCTTTTCAGAAATGTCCCTTTTCTAGGTACGTGAGTTCAGATCAACCTCTTGGATGACTAAAAGCAGCAGAGGATGAATCCAACATATAAATTCAACTGTTTCAATGTCACAAAAATGCTTAAATGGACTGGTTAATCAACAGGAGTTCTTCTGCACCATGATCACTTGGGGCTAAGCTGTAATAGGACACAGGAAAATGCAGTGCTGGGTTTATATTCTGTTATTTATAAGACACACATTAACATCAAGAAGCAAAACCACTCAAAAAACATTAGAAAGGCTGATAGATGATACTGAGTGGAAAAACTCCTCGTAGAGGAGGAAAGGTCTAGTGTAATTATTTATATTATGCTACCCAAATGGATCAAACAGAAACCTGAATACCTAGAAGATACTATATTGACAGACACTGAAGAGGCAAACACTGTAACAAGCCCAATATTTGCTATTATGAGCCAACTTGATATATTCACTGCAGCAATGAGGAATAATCACCTTTTCCACTTTCTTTTGGCAAAACTTTACCAGCCACCCTCCTTTAAATGGCAGGGCTACTACATCCTATAGGATTTGGGATTGTGTTGGCTTGCCAGAAGAGATGTCAAGTAGCTCAGTACTTACAGTCCATATGCATATGCAAAGATCCTACTTGAAAAAAAATCCTAAACCAAATTATGTTGACCAACAACCATTTGAGCTGCTGAACATCACTAAAGCATTTACATTTTGTTAATATTAAAGGCCACAGTAAGTTATTTATCAGTGTAACTGGGCAGCTCCAATCCTCTCAGTATTTGTCAATCCAACTGTGCAGCAAAAATTCCTTTATCGGCTTGGTGGGGTCTTTTTTGTTTGGTTGGTTTTTTTTTTGCTTGGTTAGTTGGAGATCTTTTCTGTTTTGGTGGGTTTTTTTTGGGCGACAGTAAATACAGACTAACACTTGCAGTCTAATCAGGGAAAAATAGTACTGTGCTACAATTTAAATGGTGACCCCAGTGACTGACGTGCTAATGAATATTAAAATACTTGTGAGTAGAAAACACTACTAAATCAGCAATGACTTCATCACCAATGCTATTTATATAAAGTTCAGGTCAGGACACAAGACTAATTCATGATAAAAAAATATATCATTAGCACACAGTAAAGTAAGCTACATGAACAAACCTGAATTTTCACTTTATCTTAAGCAATATTCAGCATTTTTTGAATAATGTAATGCAACATCCATGCAGATTTGAAACTTCCTATATTCTATATTTCTGCATAGGATTTAAGTATGACAGACAAACAAGAATTATATAAACATAAAAAGTTCAGTAACAGAATGTTAAGAGGAGCATGTGAAAGGATAAAAAGCACCCCTGAAGCACTGAGGGGATTTTTGGGTTTGGCAGTCTTTGTATTGTTTGAAATTATGTACACTTGTCTCCAAGCAATAAATGCAAAACAATTTAGAAAAAGAGACAATAAGTAGTTCATCTGGTCAAACAGCAAGGTATTAAAGCTTATTTAAAATATGTTTTTACTCTTAAGTCAAATCTAAATGATTAAAAAACCCCTCATGACTAGAAAACTGAGTGTCCTACTTCACATGGGTAGGACAAAAATGAAGAAAAAAAAAAAAGATGTAGAGGAACAGCTTGCAAAACTATATGTGCCTAATTGTAAATTTTTTTACAAAGAGGGAAGCTTGCCAAAAAGTAAGGCTACTATATAAAACCAATCAGACATGAAAAGAGCAGAAATCTTTGCATGTTCAGTGGTATGTGCATCCACTGTAAAAACATTTGTGGTGATTTTCACATTACAACTCCCACTTATGACAGATATGGTGGAAGATCTGTCTGAAAATTAATCACTAGTAGAAGAAGCTATAAAACAGTCATAATACAGTCAGGATCAATGTCAGAATCAGAGGCTATGCTATGTGGAATTCAAAGGAACCCTAACATGAAATGGCTGAATTGCAACTCCAGCCCATAACTATCAAGTAGCATTTGGACACTGGAAAAAAAAATAGCAAATATGGGAAATATAGCTTCAGTATTTCAGAAGAGTGTGTTTGCAGGATCTGGGAAACTACAGCTCCTAAAGTCTGACACCAGTATCAAGAAAATTGACAGAAAGTGGAACAAGAAAAACCAAAATCAATGCACATACCGATAATATATCATACTACAGAATCTATATGTTGTTTTTACCAAAGATAAAAATAGAAAGCAACTGAAATGTTAGGGAGAGAAAATACCTTTCATGAAAGGATAAATGCTTAATCACAAAATTAATGGCAGGCAAATGCTAGTTTTCACATCAGAGGAAAGACAACACAAATTCCACAAAGACCTATTTAAGGACTGCTTTTCAACTTACACATATACGATTCAGAAAGGAGTTAATAGTGAAATGACAATCTTTTTGCTGATATAAAGCCTAGTAAAAGAGGTGAAATTCTTTCATCAATAACTGGATGGCAGGTGGATTTTGATGTAGATCAACAAAATAACTCTCATGGGAAAGAAAAGGCCAACTTCAAATATGTGTTGGACTGAAGTGACAACTACTATACAGAAAAAAAAAAAAAAAGACAATAGTTAGACATCTCAGTGGATAACACATCTTAATGTTCATGAGTAATCAAAAGAATCAGAATGCAAAGAATATATGAAGCCACTCAAATCTGGTGTGTGCCTGGATCTTTAGTATTATCTATAGCACTCTCTCTGCTGCCACCCAAGATATATGACAGATGAAAAATGCAAAAGGAAAAAAAAGACATGTTAGAAATTAGTATTTCTGAAACAAGGAATGATAAGAATGGTAGGCAGACCAACACTCTTCAGTGTAGAAAAGAGATGACTGAAGACTGAAGGCAAGCCTTATGTGTCAAGATCACAAATGACAGACAAAAGGTCAAGCGATAACCCTGCTTTCATCTACTGATTCTCATTTTAGATGGACTGGCAAGTATGAAAGCAAAAGCAACTGAACTAAACAGGCACTTGTTTCTCACCACATGAATTGAAAAAAACCAGAACTCAGTACCACAAAGCGTTGTTCAAAATAACAACACGAATTTCTATAAGGAAAAGGTACCAAGTTCTAAAAATAAAGAAATTAGTACTCCAGCCTCAAAGAGTTACTAAGCCACAGCTTGTTGAACAAGTATTTCATGTAAGCATCTTGCCTTTTTTGACCTGTTCTACTCTTTCAAGTACAGATTATCAGCCTTGAGGGAATGAGATGCAGAGCATTGCTCTGACTCTGTGTGGTAAGACCTATATTCCACCAGAATTAAGAAATAACTTCCCCAGATATCGAGTAGCACTTTAACGATAGATAACTGTTATTTTTGGCCAATGGCACCCAGTCACCTCAACAGCAAAAAGATCACTGATTTTCTGGGGATATTCAAAAGGGGAAAGCATAGGTTTTGCTGGTTTTCCAGTTACCCCAGAATAACTGAAAGATCAACTACAAGTAACAATACTTTTTGCTATCTATAAATCTGGGTAGTACTCTTGCTTTTATGATTTTAGATTAGATAATCACAATAAAGTAAAATTGAACACTGCACTTAACACTGAAGAGAGCCTCATTTATCATGATGTTGTACTGCAAAGAATATAAGAAAGTGGAAAAGTCACCAGTTGTTTTTATGTGTTAGTTTAAGGTCTGATGTACATGACAACCTGTTTTGTGCAAAATTCAAATTCTGACTATACTGTCCAGATTAGTACAAAATATATCGAAGAGCTGATCTTGACAGTGTGAGAAAAAGACCACTTTTTGGAGGACAAATATTTTACAAAATTCAAGAAGGATACAATAATGATAATGACAACATATGCTTACACTGTTATTTTTACGCTGGCTGGTGACTATTACATTATTGAGAAAATCTCTATTCTTTTCATCTTGTGAGCATTTAGACATTTGATTCCAGGTAGTTTTAAATAGACAAATATTTCTTTACTGGTTGATTTATACTACTTAAAAATCCATATTTATATTTGCTATTTTTGTGCGCTTGTCACAAATATAACAGCCCTTGATAAATTCACTTCACTACAATAAGATGCTATTACACTCCTCAGGCAAGAAGCAAACATTTCAAAACCTTTTAAAAACCCAACATGAAAAAGAAGCAATTTAATACCTTTGTAAGATTATGCTTTCTTTAAAATCATTCTGTAATAATATTAAGTTCCTGACAAAACTTGTCTTAAGATTCTAAGCACTTCATTGAAGCAATGGACTACTAAATGTGTTTTGTAGAAGTACATTCTAGAAACTTCCACAAGTTAACTTTGTTATTTCAGTCAGTAATACATCAGAAACTCCACAGTGGAAAATATTTAGCTGTGTTTAGGCAGTCCAACCAGACCTGGCAGATCTTAAATTTGCATATTTGAGATTTACAAAAGATAAAAAAATTACGAGGTGGGGTTGTAGGGCAGAGGGGTTGTTTATTTTGTTTTCAACAAGAACCTAATGCATGCAGATTAGTGGGGATCATGAAGTACTTTAAAATCAATTAATGTGAGATAATAGGCTTATTTAATACACATGAAGATATATATAAATAACATAAATAAAACCATTATGAATACCGATAAAGATATTACTACTTTCATAATCAAAAATACTTTTAAAAACAGCAAAAAGTATCTATGCAATCCTAAAACAGCTATTAAAAGATTTTGCTACCCACAGATTTGGTTTATATCTCAATAAATATGAGGTTAAGTAGAAACACAAATGCTTCTAAGTGGGCCTAGGAATGCACTAAAGATTGGAAAAAATGTTACAGAGCCAAGAGCTTTATATTAAAAAAAAAAAAAGTGTGTATACTGTGTACTTATCATGAAAATGCTGTCTATGCAAGGACAGATTTAGAAGCAATAGAAAAAATATAAACACACAAAACTTTAAAATTCTGTTTTTATTTTGTACTGTATTCTTTATCAAATAACAGGATACTGTTATATGCAACTGTAGTTCAATTTTCAAGAAAGCTGCCTGCTTTTTTCCAGTTTTTACTTTCTGGGCAAGTTCACCCAGAATGTTGAAGTTGCTTTTATTTTTCAAACATAGTTTCTCCGAGGTCTCTTGCAAAGTGTCAGCAATGTGATACCATGTTTCCACTCCTTATCTCCCCCAATTTCATGTCAGAAGTAAAGTAATTCTCTCCCAGTTCCATATCATTAAGGAAATAATTTGCATTAGCACTTTTGGTTGTCATCTTCACAGCGCAAACAAAACTGTTAACTAGGGAGGGAGGTGGCATGATGTTTTGATATACACTGCTGATTTTCACCTCTGAAAATTAAGTTTGACTCATGTTTCATAACTGGAATAAATTTGGTTGCCTGGGTCATGATGATTTATCCTAGGAAATGACAAGACAAAATGAGCAAAAGTCACTGATCTAAGGAGTCCAGGAATTAAAGTCTGTACATAGCTGAATGGGGAATTAATTGAAATTAAATGAAGTTTCCAAACCATGATCCAGTTCTAACAAAAGTGCTCTAAGAAGTACTGAGACTGATTGCATACACATTGACATTCATGCTCTAGAAGGAAATGTTAGGAACCCACTCAAGAGCCTGGGATTAATCGCGCACATTAGCATAAAACAGGAACAGCTTACTGATTTAAATGATCATTTCCTACTTGGAATACCATAGTTTTTGGAATATACAGTGCTAGAAAATTTTGCAAGCTATTTCCATGGAAAACTATAAGCATTTCCAAGAAGGTACCACCTGTCACACAAAACAAGAAAGGAATTAAATAATCCATGAAGAAAAAACCATACCTGCGTCACTTAATGGCAAACTTATTCAGACTGAGGCATCCTTTAGTATTCAAGGTATTGCTACTAGTTACATTTAAAATACACAATTAATTGTTTATGAGGCAATACATTTGTTTATATTTTCAACGTGTTTTGTAGTAATTCCTACACACATAAGTTAAAACAGGAACCATACTAGACACACACAGAAACATCTCCTCAAAATAGTTCTCGCTTCAGAGAGCCTGCAGCTGACTGCAGAATCATGACAGGATAAAATGATAACTGAAGAAACTCAGCCCTAAAGGGGTCATTGGCATTTCTTTCTTTTTTTTATTTTACCTTGCTGCTGCAGGACATGCATCTGTTCACTTGCTGGGTATCTGAGTGCATCTAAAAACATTTTGAAGAAATATTTAAAATGTAATCTCAACAATAGTTTAACAGTATGTCCCAAAAAATGTTTTCTTTGTGTCATAATTTCTGCCTTTTCTGGAAGAACTGAGAGAATGTTGCTGCTGTTATTAAAAGGCAGTTAAGAACTAGCTAAAACACAAAATGTCTCAAAAAAAAAATAAGATAAATACAATGTGCTGCGCTCTAAGATTCAATAGATAATTTCTTAAAAACATTAAAAGACAAATTTGAGTCAATCCCTAGAATAAGAATGAACTCAGAGATATTAGAGCAATTAGGTTTAACTAAGCCAGAAGGTAAGCAAGACAACTATGCCCATTTATGTGCTGAACATCGTTACAGATTAAATTAAATACAAACAATCCCAATCAAAAACCAAAATAAGGACATTCTTGGATATAAGGACAAAGCTTTAGAAACTGCACAGAGAACATAACTTTCAAGAAAGGAAGGGAAAATAGGTTAACAGCAAAAGACTCCAGTGTCTGAACAGCTAAAATCAACATTCACCTCCCAAGGCAAATGGGTTGTTCACAACCATCCATCTAGCAGCATACTCCAGATGTGTGAGTCTGGTAGATGTTGCATGGTTTCTTGTTCAGTGTTTAAAAGAGCAATAGATTACAAATTACAATATAATATGAAGATTACAAAATAATATGAATATAAATTATATAATGTCATCCACTAAATATTATTAATTGCTATAAAGGTATGTGCTTTAAAAGATAAGAAGGTGTTTTAAGTAACCATAATGGTCTGAGATGAAAGTTAAGCAATGTCAAGAATTCTGTATGCCTTTTTCTCCTTTACTTTTTCACTGCCTTTCTTGCTTAAGTCATAACCTGCAGTCATCTTAAATCAGCCCTGACAATACTGAGGAAAGGCTGCAAAAGCAGCAATTAGGAGCACCAAAACCACACAATTTATTGTCACTCTGAGAGCAATTTGTGCCTGTTATTAAAAAACACTTGAGTCCATCACACCACAAGACAGTCCCAGACTGACTGTCAGCACCAAGAAACAAAACCAGGCAAGTGCTGGCAAGAAGGAGGGAAGTGATCCGAGCCTGTGGTGAAGCCCTTGTTGGTGCATTAGGAAAGAGGAGAGAATTCTGAATAATTGGTTCCCTTCTCCTACCACAGATAACTCCTTCATGTTACCACCATCTGCATTTTACATTCTGGCTACAATGCACAACTTTTTAGGAAAAAAACCAAACCAGAGTTAAATGGATTTTCATAATGAGTGAGGAAACATGGAAAAAGTTATGATTTGGTTTAATGATCAAGTGCACCAAATGGAAGTCCTCTTATTTACTTTCTTTATAATCAAATTTATGCTATGCTGTAATACTGGTATATTGACCAGTATTGTCCATATGTCCTGAGGTGTCACTCTTGGTAGCACCCTTCACTTTATGGAAAAATCAAGCAGATAGTTGAATAATTCTATTAAAACAACATTAGGTGCTCAACTACAGTTTTGTGACTGAAATTACTTTACCATTTTAACTCTTCAGTCATTGTCTACTATTTTAATGATTTATCAAATGCTTTTCAAGACTTTTATGCTGAGGTTAGACATAATCTGAAATAAATCATTAATATAATGCCAGTAAGGCCAGCCAAGTTAGGGAAGAAACTTGCTCTACCTTCCACTTCGTGTTAGGATTGTTGACCTTCCATTGATTCACCTCAGTGTTTATCCTGCATTAAACAGTTAAGGAAAGCCATTTAGAAGATTGCTTCACTTCAGTGTGGGCAGTTTTATTAGTATAAAAGCATTTATACTGTTAACTTTTTTACAAAACATGAGACTTACATAGCTACTGTAACAGCAGTTTAGTGACCCTCAAGGTATTATAAGCTGCAGGGAAAATATCCCTAAATGCCTTAATTGTGATCAATGTATGCTTAAGAAAAACATATGTCTTGTCTTAGTTCCTGTAGTGGTTTACCTGAGACATGCCCACCCAAAATACATCTCTTAAGGCTTGAAACATCCACAGAATACAGATTAAAACAGAAGTTAAAATTGCAATAGCCATTAAAATATAAGGAACAGAGAAATACTTGGTCATTTGCCTAAGAGCTGTATTCCCAAGACAGTGGGAACTAAACAGTAATAGAATACAAGCATAAGGGGAAGACGCAAAACTTTTTCAACGAATTGCACAAAACCAATTTAAACTTTGCTCATTATTCATTGTTTGTGTTGTACCACTAGAGTACACCACACTTTTCACACATCTTGTTTTCCTTGCATCCCACAGCCAACAAACATTTGTCTTACTGTTCAAACATTGGAGTCGTTAACATGTGCTTTGAGACACCACAAACTGAACGTATTCAATTGCTGTGTGATAATCTGCTGGCAAGGCAAGAGATCCGATCAGAGCGCCAGGGAACCGTGTACAAGTTTAAAACACAAAACAAGCATAAATGTATGCAAATCTTGAGGCCCACCTGAGAATGTTCCCACAGCAAATCTCTTTTCCCAGCTCATATTATGTTAACAATAAGATGTTAACATAAGATGTTCTGTGCCTGTGGAATATCGCTGGATACCAACAGCATCGATGCTCACTTGGCATGAAGCTTCTCAAATGCATAATCTTATCTGCTGGGTTAGCATTCCAGCTGGCTAGAGGTACTTCTGAGCAAACTAGTGAATGAGATGCTGTCTTTGGTATGAGACTGCCATACAAATCAACAGGAATTTTAAGGAGACTAAGTTCATTCTGCTCAATGAGATAAGATGCTGCTGGTTTCCCTGTTGAAAAATGATTTGAAAGTACACAAAGTTAGATCATCTTACTGGCAAATTTACTGCATGATATCAAAACACCACACAGACAAGAATGACTTCCGAGTTAAATATGTGCACAGGTGTCCAATATCAAGAGAAGAAAATCAAGACAGATCATAAAGACAATTAAAAAAGCTGGAAAGAGGATTAAGGTATAAAAACCCTCTCTCCCTCTAAGACATGACCCAATTAAAAATAAGGTTCTTATACCAGATTGCTCAACAGAAAAGGGAGAACTTTTACATCTGTTTCCCAGAAATTAATTACATTTAAATCGGTCTTCTACTTTACTTTTTGCTCAATTCTCTCTTTCCTAAATAAGCAGAAGCCACAGTGCTTAGCTGTACTGATCAGACAGCAAACAGAATTTATCAAAAGCAGCTATCACTCACTAGCTTTCAGTGTAAAATTAAGATTTTTTTTTCATAACTGAAGCCCACTGACATAAACAGAAAGAAATAATGTTATCAACATAAGAATCAGTGAGATGTATTATTCTCTATTTGTTCCTCAAATACCAAGATTTTCTTTTTAACTCCCAAATGAATCTTGAAGAGAGCCAGCTAGCCCTATGAACTCGAAGAACACAGGGTGAAAATCACGATGCTGTATTAGATGCCTTTGCATATATCTAGGATATAATTCATATAAATTACAAAATTAGAATTACAATGGTAAAATACATAACATGAAAATAACAATACCATCTTAATGCTTTTTTCTAGATGCCACCTTATCTAATAGTGGTCTCTACAAAGTTGCCCAACAGAAAAGAGACACACATTAGATAGATCCATATGTAGCTTGAAACATGCATTCCTATTGCAATGATTACAAACAGTTTATTTCTTCTTGTTTCCACACAATAAATTCCTCACTTATGTTTCACCCTAAGGTTATTTGCTTTTCATTATCATCACTTGCACAGTTTTTTTTTTTTTTCAATTTAAGAATGAAACTGTCTAGATGAATACTCTCTTGGCTAATTCTTCTAGCTTACTCTTTCTCATACATAATCAATCTGCTCTAAGCCTTTCTCTGTAAAACAGGTGATATACCACAAAATAACATGCCTTCTGGTGTCAGGGGATGAAGATTACATCACTGACTTTTTACCTTAACACATCAATCACTCCACTTCAATTCTCCTTGACAATTACTAGTACCCTAAAGCCTTGCAGAACAACAGTGAAAAATAGCATTTTATATCATCCCAGAGCTGCATCATCAGAGACCTAGAGATGAGTCCCTTTGCATCTCTTTGATTTCTCATGGCTTAATCTAAGTATTTTAATTAGCCCCTACATTTTCTGAGTCGTAAAAGAAGAAAAATCAGATTTCCAAGTCATTATTATGAATCACATTACCCCATTTCCTTCTGCATTCACTAATCTTGGCCACTTCTGGGTGCCAGCCAGACAACCACTGCTTTTGTGCCTCACGGCAAGGCAGCTGTTAAACTCCTCATCAGAGGTACTGACCTTGGTCCTAAAGCAACACAGCTCTATTTAAATAATACTGGGTTGACCCTGTCTGGACACCAAGTGCCCATCAAAGCCTCTCTGTCACTTCCCTCCTCACCTAGAAAGGGGAGAGAAAATATAATGAAAGGCACATGGGCCAACATAATGACCAGGAGAGATCACACATCAATTACTCTCATAAGCAAAACTCACTCAATTTGAAGAAATTAGTTTAATTTATTACCAAGCAAAATAGGGTAGGATAAAAATCTTAAAACACCTTCCCCCCACTCCTCCCTTCCCAGATTCAGCTTCAGTCCTGATTTTCTCTACCTTGTCCCCATAAATGGCAAAGGGAGACAGGGAATGGAGGCTGCGCAATCAGCTTTGTCTCAGCCCCTCACTCCTTTCTGCTCATGGGGAAGAATTCTCACAGTCTCCCCTGTTCCATTGTGGGGTCCCTTCCATAAGACACACTCCTCCACCAACTTCCCCAACCTGAGTCTTGCTCAAGAGAGATGTTCCAGCCCTCCAATGCTACAGTGAGAAATTAAGAAAAATACTGTTGATTCATCTTAAAACACAACCTTATGCAGCAAGATAAAACTGGAAAAGCAAAACGCACCCTAAAGTTTAAAATATATGTATCAGATTATGTTTCTGGTCTTGATTTTTTCCTGTCAATCATCTTTTTCTGCTATGATCTCCCTCTATGTTTCCTCCAAAACAAATTCCTATTCTTGTCCCTTAGGTCCCTGCAGATTGTACTGATCAAGATCCCATCGACAGACTCTTTTTTCAAGAATAACTTCACCATCATCCCCATTCTTTTTTCTCAGCTACTGAAACCTGGAATCATTCAGGTTCCCTGGGATTTGGTATCACATTCCATAGCTGTGAAGGGGTTTACAGCTTCAGGGGCACTGGGTTTTGGACAAAAACCTAAAAGAAGCAAGAAAATCTGCTCCCCATGATGCTCAAGAACACAGCCTAAAGCAGAGAGTGAACACAGGAAACAGAAATTTCTCTCTGTTTTGACTCTGCTATTTGTCTCTTGTATAAAAGCAGGGATGTAACTCTGCTTACAGGATTTTGTTACCTCTTTTGTATTTACCTTTTAACAACAAGACTGCATATGCATTTAAGTGGCTTTACAGAAACACTGCAAGGATGCATTACCAAAAACCACATATACATCTGCAGTACCACTTACAATAGCAAGATAGGTTAGAATGACACCTTAGAGTTAAAAATTATTTCATATCAAATTCTGTGCAGTAGCCCCGGACCTGCCTCACAGCTCATGCTGCTGCCTCAGTAATGCAGGAGTGTCATTCAAGTTACTGTTTTCACACCACAGAGAAACAACTGTGAAGTAGCCAATATGTTGGGATAGAAGATGATTCTATCATGAAATAAAATGTCATCTGCCTAAAGAAAAATTATTTGCAAAATAAACTGAAATTGAATTGACAGTGGCACATCTTTTCACAGATTTCATGATATGGAACACAGATCTTCAGGGTGAGGTGGGGAAGAGCTTGTTGGGGGGAAACTGCTCTTGGGCACATGACAGGTTTCATTTTTTTTTTTTTTCCTAAAGCACATTGCTAAAATTCAACTCAGTATATGCCAGCTTAATTAGACAGTCTAAAAGAGACACAAGCAATTTAATCACAGATCTTTTTCTACCCACATAATTGTTTTATACTAGGACAAGCTCATCCCTTTTACTACGTGAATTCTAAAAGTACCCAAAGAGGACAAATGAAGTCCACTACAGCACAGCGAAATGCAAGTGATTGTCCATATAAAAAATTAAGATGACACCATGACCAACAAGAGTGCTATAATAGTTTGTTATTTAATAATTGCATATCCTTTCCAGAATTTCACACTTCTTTGAAGGGCTCCCAAACTCTACCCCATTGAAATAAAGGCAGTTTGCTTGTAATTGAAGTTTTACAACTATTATTTCACTGTAATTCATAAAGGCATAGCATTTAAAAAATATTCCATTTGTCAGGTACAGCTTAAATTGCCTACTCCATGAAGGAAACAATGCTGAAATAGATAACACTTCAAAAAACTAAAATGAACATTGGACATGAGAACAGAAAGAAGAAATTAGCTCACAGTTCTTGTTGAAGCTCTAAATTCAGTTAAATTACCTGAACTAGCAACACTTACAAGACTCTACAGAAATAATCAATTCAGTTCAGAAGTAGTAACCATAAATTTCCTTCAAAATTTAATCACCTCTACTTCAGGAGTACACACAAAAAAATAAAAGTGCTCCAGCATAATTGGCACCATCAACTATTTTACGTTTCACACCCTTACGTTCACAGCTGGCATGCCGATTGTCACTCACTGGCTAAGAACACATTTAAATTTCCCTCAAAGAAAAAAACCACAACAAGGGATTAAGTTTAAAAAAGGATTTCTAAAGTCCTGTTTATAAGACAGACTAGATGCACATGTTTGAATTTGTCCCATAGTACACTACAATGCTACATTCATGTATTTTTACGATTTGTAGCACAAAGCCTATTTCCTATCATTAATATCAAACTGCCAATACAAAACCACAAGAATGAGGTTTGCAGATAAGAAGGAAGCACTTCAGCTTGTGTTTTTGAACACATTCAAGAACTGCAGTAGTTTTAGACTCAAATGTAGTATGGATTATTTTAATTTTTTCCATTCATTAGCATAATCTGTCACTGCTTTCTACAGTTAGAAACTGCAATAGGTAAACCACTCAAGAATCAGACTAACATCTGTTCTGTATTGCTTTGTAGTGTTAAAGGATACTGAGTTCAATAATATTACACTTGCTTATAGACAGTACATCTTTCTTTCTTCACACCAGGAATTGCTTTATGCAAGACTGGGAGAGTAAGACCCTTGAATAATTTTTTTCAAATTCTATCAATTAATCAGTTATACTTGAAACTTTTAAAGCATCATCACTTGCCACTCACTAGAAGTGTATAACATTTTCAAACAGAAACTTTAACAAAGTCAGAATATTTACAAACATGAGTGGATTTCCTTGTTGACTAGAAATAGTGTACCACAAATAAAGAACAATTAATCTGGGTGTCTTCTGTGATTAAATGAGGCAGGAATGGAGTTAAGACAGCAAACTCATGTCTGCCTGGCTAAATCTAAAGCACTAAGTTTGTTATTTTGATAGTTGTGCATAAACAGCACCTTTTACAAAGAATGTCAATTCTCTTCTCCAAATTCAGTATGTTGCCCTTCAAATGAAGGGGAAGAAGAGACCTTAGGCAGAAATCCTCTACTACATTTCTTAAGAGATTTCTACCTATTAAAGAATTATTAGGTTCCTAGTTAAAAAAAATTTAAAAAATCAAAGATAGAAAAATCAAAGATAGAAAATATTGTGGAAAAATATTTCCTGATGTAACAGTAGGAGAAATTAGATTACATATGGTAAAAAACCAGAACAAACAAATCACAATCTCCCCAAATCCCCCACACCTCTCTGATGATAGCATCACTCACTCAAATTTTGAAAGCCAGAAATCAGCAGACTGCAAAGTCTTCATCCCTGAATGCCATGCACATGTTTGCAGAACATTTCAACAGTGTGATTTGAAGGGTTTTCTATATCATATAAAAGCAAAATCCCCAGCAATCACCTACTCTGAATGGTTAAGATCTTCCATATTGTGCAGTGATTTGGTGAAACACTTTCTCATTTATCCTAATGCATATTTCTTGAATTTGTGGGGAGGGCAGATATGGGGGTTCACAGCAGGTGAACAAATATTGCTAAGTCACTGACCATAAATGAAATCAACATATTTGTTTGCCTCTGTGTGCTGGGTGTTTCAATTTTGCAGCAGCCCTGCAAAGCTGCAAAAACTGAAGCATGCACTCTGTCTCATAATGCATAAGCATACAACTGGATAAAAAGGGAAAAATAAAAAATCACTACCCCAAGTAAAATGAGTTTATACCTGTAACTTTGGAAGGCAGAGGAGAATGCTAAAACCTCTTTGCATGCACCAAATCATCTTGCTTCTGGCACTCTTCGTCACTGAAATTTTCCACTGCATATGGAGCTTATTTTAAATTAGAAAACATGGTTTGACCCAGTCCTATTAAAATAAATCCTTTATAATTGCTCAATACAAATTATTAATGCTTTGTTCACAAATCAGTAACATTTAAAAAACAAACTGCGCATGACAGAGCCATTAAAGCATTCAGCCATTTTTAAGCTTCATAAAATTGCCCATCTGTCTGAGAGATGCATGAGCTCAATTTGGGAAATCAACACACACACAGAGAAAAGCCCCCAAAGCTGACTGAATGTCTGGATAGTGATTTCTGAGAGCAACAACATTCCTTTTCAAGTTAATCAAAATTATGATTGCATTTTTGTACAAGAAGATTTGTAACTAGACAATTCCATATGTCACAAATGCTTCCTGTGAGACATTCAAGATGCACAGCAATGAACAAACAAGCATAAGTACACTTTTGATTTTTGACTGCACAAAACACAAATCTGCATAAACACATACAACACTAAACAAATAGATGCTTTTGGCAACAGGGCCTTCTTTTATGCAGAATAAATAAATAAAATAAATAAAAATGATGGTGGAACTGCTTGCCATTATCCAGGAAGGAATCATCAGAAACAAACACTGTCAAATTATGTACTGTGTTATCTCAACAGAAAAGCATCAAGATTAAATTAATATAGATGAATTTCAGCTCTCTTAATACTCTAAGAAAATATTCTGTGGGCTTTTTTGTTTATTCATTTTCTTTCACAGAGATAGAATATTCCAGAACTTTAATGGAAATTATTAACTGTTTTACTCCACCAGTGAAACAAGGTCAGAATACCTATTACAACTCTTTAAACATGTCTGATTTTGGCAGGGTTACCAAAAATAATAGGGCAGAAAAAACCTTTGTTCTTCACATACAAAACTTTGAAGGCATTCATTTGCTAACCTCATTACAGCATGTTTCTTCTTTCTCTTGACTGTGTTAAGATTTGGAAAGTAAACACTACCTAGCAATCCATCATATAAGAATCAGTCTAGAAAAGACACAGGCATTTAGTTAGAGGAAATAAAAATAAAAAGGCACTTAGCAACCAAATCAATAATCTCCCAGGGACATTATTACATAGTATTTATACCCCATATCTCACTATAAGGACTTTTACAGACCTTTAAGCAAAACAGTGTTTTACTACCAGAATTCTGGGTTTAAAATTCTCTTATGAGTGACAATCATAATTTGCTGCTTTGACCGTTTCACAGCTTTCCTTATACCACCCACTCATTTTTCTTCTTACTTTATGTGAAGCTCAGTATCAGTGAATGAACAGGAAAATAACTTCTCTTTTATGCTATTGATAATATATTTAGAATATTAGCAGGTTTCAGACTCACCCATGATTTGGAAACAGGAAAAAGGACAAAATTAAAAAAAAAAAAAAACTATAGCACAGTAAAATAAGGTAGAAGGTTTCCTGAAATTATTTTCTTTAAGATGCATAAAATGTAGCTATGAACAAAACTATTGCCTATTCTTAAAGGATGTTATTTTGCTTGGTGATTACAAGCTTACTTGAAAGACTACATTCAGAAAAGGTAAAAGAAATTTTCCAACTCTACTTAGGTGAACTCAAGTGCTGCAATTAAGGCAACCTTGACTGTAACAAGCTACCATTTTTGGAAAGACTACTAGAATATCAATTTGAAAGCTTGTCACACTTTATTAAACTGCAATGAACTTTGAAAACTGAAAGTTGCTATCTTTTTCTCTGTACAATGAGAAGATAATGAGTTATTTGAAGACAACATTGAAACAACACTTGTGCATGAAAAGGATCATGAATAAATTTCAATTTTAAATTAAAGGAAATTTTTTAAATAACAGACAACTAATATTTGGCAAAAATCCTTTTCTGTTGATACTACAGCAAAACCTAGTTGATTAGCTTATAAAAAACAATACTATATGAGATTTCAGGCCTGTTCTCCTGACACCTAATAACAAAGAACCACACAGAAAAAAAAATTTGATGAATTTGGATTTGATCACATGGAACATTTGCTGAAAGTCCAAGGCAGCAGACTTCAGCTTCTATCCTACATCCTCTGTCTGAAGGTTTTAATCCTGATTATTCAGGAGACATATAATTTGAAGATGTAAAAAGTAGTTAACATCTCCACTACACTACTCAGTGAAGTTGTGGAAGTAACACATTTGGAATACTAGTTAAGAATTGCCTAATGCAAATAAGTCAGAAAAAATTCTGAAAACTTACAAAGAAAAATAAAAAGTTAAGAAGAAACTTACAAAAGAAAAGAAGAAATGTAGGGCAATGTGGTGTAAGAACGACATCTTTTCAAATTTTTCAGAAACCAATGTACATTTTTTCCATAGTTCGTTAACTGAAGCTGAAGATGATAATTGCAAGCTAATTTTTGAAGTCTTTTGTCAAGTTCTTTAGTCTATTACTGCAATGTAATAATGCTTTTTCAAGTGGAAAGTAAACAGCTGATGTTTCAGAGAAAAGCCAATGCAGAAACCAATGTTTACTCAGATTTAGAAATTTTCATTCCTGTTTACAAGATGAAATTTGAGTATTCCACATGAGGAATTTTACAAAAATGTAATTTCAGCCATAATTCAATTTAACTCTAAGGAAATGTAAATTAAATCTGAGATGCAAAGTAGAAAAATTTGCCACGTTAATAAATGTGCTTCTAGTATTTCAAGATTGCTCAGAGTGACTATACTGTTCTAAATCCAGATCTACTTCAAATATCTCATGAACAACGCTTGATATAAGTATGGCATAATATTTTTAGAAGTTGTCATCCAGAGAACACAATCTTGCTAATTACAGGCTGCTCACTGGTTCCCATCTCAAAAACTCTTCACATGTTCACACGCTAAAGGGATGCAGCATGTAGGCATGATGCACAACCAGAAAGCATTTCATAGGGTGGGCAACTAAAGATAGACTGACCGATATGGAGCTTGTGGAAAAAACACTTTGTATACTGACTCCAAAAGTACTGAAAAGTGCAATTACCTATCTATTATAACCAATTCAATCAACTATGTGAATAGTAAGAATTTGTTTGCATATTAATGTTTCATCACTGGAGTTTTCATTTTTACTGCTGGGTTGTATTTGAGTTCCTTGACTGCAGACAGCACAGGTATGTGGGAGGACTCCTAAATTTATCATACAGCAGACACATTCTCAATGAATTCTGTCTAGATAAAGTGTAGAACTTCAATCATTTGCAATTCTTCCCACCTCTCCCTTTCTCACAACATGACAATACTTTTACTCCAGCCAATTAAATACATTTTGAGATGAGCTGCAGTTGCCTTCAAGATGACCATTATTCTTCTGAGCTGGACTCTCACCAAACTCAGGGCAACTCTTTCTTTTCCCATTGATAAAGCCATGCTGTCAAGTCAAAATCCCTTCAGTAATCAAACTGCTCTTGCAAGGTACATCAAGAAGCTAAAAGCAAAAATCTTGTACTCCGTAATTTCAGAAGAAAAACTCTCTAACATAATTTATAAAATTAAATAATCAAAATTGAGAATGTACAGTGAAGAACAGGAAACTTGGTATTATGGATTCAAATATATTTATTTCAACGTATGCACAGATATCTTTTAAGTTGTACTTGTTATATTTTGACCAGAAGCAAGTCCAAGTTTCACAAAATTCAAATAACTGAGTTCATTGTAGAGAAAATGAAAGAGGCATTTTATAGCTCAATATCCCAAGTATAAAAATGTAAATCCTGCATTTAGTTAGATCTCTAGTCAATACAGACATTTTGAAACTGAATTTGTTTCATTTTCTATTTGGCCTTTTCCTATTTTTTTTTTTTTAAATCTCTTTAAAATATGAGACTGACCTTCATATAGGGTTAAAAGTTAGGATTTTTTTTTTTTTCTGAGGTAGTAAACATGATGCAGTCATACATTAATATTAAGGTCAACATTACTTCAAAACTTTGCTGCATTAAAATCACTATCAGTGAAATGAACATTAAAGTGTGAAGCACATCTCAAGTTACTGGGATCACTCTCAGTTCCAGGATGCTGCATTAAGCACGTGTGAAGCCACTGCAAAATTTTTAGTAAGCAGAAAATATCTCTCTTTACCTCTGTGTAATTACTGGACTGCAGCAACACACTTCCCGGCTGGCAAGGCTGTGTGTTTCAACTATTCATCTACAAAAATAGGGTTATATGTGGATTCATACTTTCTTACAAATAATGTCTTACATGAGCCTAATATTGTAATTTTTGGAGACAGGAGCTTTCACCATACTGAGAGTTTCTGTCTATAGCAGAGGTTTCCTATGACAACGCAGTCATTCATACAATATAACTTTCACTTTCAGTTCATCAGAAAGTTATATCTAGCCATGATCTGAAGGCAAACATCCATAAATTTGAATTTCAATGATGTTACATAAACTGTCTACAAACAAAATACAGGTAATTTCAACTTCCTGCAACAAATACCATGTATTTCTTCAGTGGAAAGTGGTGCAATCTGATAGTCTCAATGTTGTTCTGCTTTTAGCACAAACTCTCTTCCCTTACTCTACCATTACCGTATAACATGACCAATATAACTCACAGAACTACAGTTAAAAAGAGAAAACTAGGTCATACATCAGGTCTTCTTCAATGTTCACAGAAAAAAAGCACATTACCAGCACTGAAGTTCACAGACCAACTAAAGCTCTGATGAAGTAGTCACAGGTTGCTTGTGCACTCTGACCTCCGTGTTATTAATCTGGGCTATTCAAAACCCTCACCAAACCCCAAAACCCTCCCAGAAAAAAACCACTTTCTACAAGGCTCATTTCCCCAGAAACCAGGATCTGCTGGTTTGCACAAAACCAGAGCTGCACACAAAGCCACTGCAGATACCTGAGACAGAGGTGTGTTGTTAACTCCAATATAAAGGCTCATCTTTCATGGTAGATAACACTGAAACTGTTAGGCTTTTCACTTTGAGTTTGAAATACAGGACTTACATGAATCAGGTATGGGATGTGCAACCCAAAATTCATCACAAAGTCAGAAATACTTTGCATGCTTTAGTATGCAGAAGTATGTACATTAAATTGTATCCATATTGTATCTGCAGCTTTCTAAGGCCAACTACGGAGAAGTCTATTATTTGTTTCTCTGTTACAGTGCTTGTTAAGTGACAATCTATTTATTTTACACGTGTTAGAGTTCCTACGAACTCTAGATTCAGATCCCTTTCATCTCACCAATACACCAACATTTGGCCATTTGTGTTTACAATGTAAATCAAAGCTGTTATTTTTGTTGAAACGGAGTTCCACTAAATCAGTCATTTTTCTCCAACACATTGCTTCACCATTTTAAAATACAAGCACTCTCTATAAATTATATGAATGAATAAATATTGCAACTCTGTGTACCTATATTTAAATCTACATTTCCTTTTGTCACAGATGACTTCTAATATTCATGTAGTCTTTTATATTAAATCTGTCTGTAACCAAATATTGCACCTTCAAGTTTCATAACATTTGCGTATCTCTCTCTTAATATCAAGCCTCTAGTCTGCATTATATTGATATTTAAAGATGTGTAGCTGTCCTTTTATAACATCTAAATGTCATAATTTATAGTGAATATTATGCATGAACGATCTAAAGATTTTAGTTTTGAGCATAAAAGCCAAAGGAGTGAAAATTAATAAAATGAAGGCATGCAAGTAATTCTGCAGACAAACCAGCAAACTATTGGTATCTAGCTGGTCACTAAAACATTTTCATCGTTTGTTATCAAAAATTTCTTCAGTGCATTTCAGTATTTCTATTTGTATTAGTTAAAAAGAAGGAAATGTTGGAGACTTTTTTTAAATCTTTTACACAGCTTTCAAACATCTACTTTTTCTCATTTACTATTTCTAATAGGAACTGACTTTTCATGACGTCCTGGATGTTTGCAAGAAGGAACAGCAGGATTAACAGAAAACTTTGGAGAAAAATGTTTGTCATTTAATCACTGCTTTTAAAATACCATTGTTATTGAAATGCCTCATTTCCACTTTTGACTACCTACAGATAATGTTTAGACTCCAAACAGAAAACTCTCTCCTTATAATATGAAGCTATAGAACAAGAATAGCATACACATGTCACTTAATATAAAACGGATTTCTCAAAACAATAGCCGTTTGTCAGCTATATGGCATAAGAAGCCTCATGAAGAAATTGTTCAATAAGGAAAAGGGATATGGATTTATCACTAATCACTATACTGCCTCAACACTGCAGTAAACTTTGCTTGCAATGATTCTATGCGTTTTGACAGCATTTGAACACACAAACTGAATTTTTAGCCTAATCTATCTTCAATATCTTTTACGTTGCTTTACTTCTCTCAGTCTCAGGGTGAAAGAATAGCAACAGTAAACTAGACATCTCCCACTTTTTAAAAACAAGTTATTTTATGAACTCGGAGGGGACAGAGATAGATACCAGTCAGCATTTTTTCAGCATAAAATAATCCAACTCTATTATGTGTGGCTCAATCACAAAAAAGAAAAAAGCACGGAAGAAAACAATATAATCTCAGTTAAGTTTAGAGGATCACAAATAGAAAAATTAAACTTACTTCAGGTGTACCAAAATGATTCAACTGACCTGAAATCAGAGTTACTGAATTCAGAGCAGAGACTGCAGCACATTATTCTTGTGTGATCTCTTTTCTTAAAACATACAGTACCAATTACGCTCAAGTTCAAAACAGGCAGCCATTCACAAATGCATTTCTGATCTTTATTTTAATAACAAAAATAAACAGAAGTAAATTATTCTACTGGTACAGCACTTCTAGGTCCAGCTTCATATAAGTCTGCTCTGTAGATTTCTCTCAGTTTTTCAAACTTACATTAAACACTTTTGTTAAACATTGCTATGCTATATGAAGCACTTCTTCCAGCTGAAAACTGTTTCACTAAAAAGTTAGACAGCTTTATGTAAACGGAAATCAAAAAGACTATGGAGATTTTTAGAGTGGTATAGCAATTAATACTACTTTCAGCAATCAGCAGAAACTAAGAGCACGCAAGAAAGAGCAACAGCCTGTTTACCAGCATTAATTCTTTTTTAATAACCTGGAAGTAGATAAGCTGTAAAAAATACATTTTAAATTGTATCAACAATACTGATTACAATCTTCATTAAAAAAAAATGCTACAGCATTACCATATTGAGCAAGCATAGCCTCAACAGCTGCTAATTCATCCAAAAAATAAAAAGATTAGAAAGGGACAAAAAAAAATAAAAATCAAGCAACCAACCAAAAAACAAACAAACGAAAAAAACCCAAAACAAAAAAACTTTTAAAGTCGCCGGATACTTAATAAAACCAACTTACAGACTTCCCTCTAAGCTGTTTACTTCCAGGAAATTGTTACCCTGTAAAAACAGCCTGAACATGCTGTTTTACAGTTCAGGTTTCAAAAACTTTCATCTGTGGTCTAGATTTCATGAAAACTGAATAGTCAGAACTGTACTCTACAATTTCACTTAAATTGCATTACAGATCGAGAGGCAGTTCATCAAAGGACATATTGCAAGTAAACCAGCAGACATAAGAAGGCAAGATAGATGTGTGAAGCTTTTATCTGTCTAAACCCTGAAACATCAAGTTAAAAACCTTACAAAAATGATTCTGCTACTGCAGTGCTCTGCTAATATTTCTCTCACTCACCCAGGGGCTTCTTAAAACAGTAGGTCAGAAATCTGCTCCTCTAAGTTCCTAGCTGAGACAAAGGTTTTAAGTAAAACATTAGCAAAGGGTACAATTCTTTCTTTTGCTGTCTATCAAGCTGCTCAGAACAAGGCTCACATACACCAGCAACTGATGTTTCAATAGAAATAGAAAACCCACCCTACCCCGAAGCACCAAAGCCAAGGGTGTTCATACCTAAACTTGTAAGAGAAATACTGAAAATTGAAAAAACCTGAAACTATTTCCCAGCTCTATATCCTTATCATAGAGGAACTTTAGGTAAAGAACGGCTAAAATTAATTTAAGGAATTTGAGGCATTCATTTTTTGCGTTGCATTCAAGAAGTAATGACGGCCTAAGACATTAAGTGATTGAAGTTTCCTTAATTTTACTATGTATAAATAATGCAAATTTTTATCAACTATTCTAAAGCATTTTTTTCACATTCCATTCAAAAAAGCCTCATTTCTCTGTATGGCTTTTTTGTACTAGTATGTCAAGCTGCCTAGCTCAATAAAATTCCAGTATCAAAAGCTAATTAGTTGCAGCCAAAATGGTCAAAGGTAATACATTTTCAGTGTAAAAGGGAAGCACAGGGAAAAAATGAGGAAATATTAAAATCTGCAGTATTTCAGTAATATCATTCAAAATACAATATTAAGAAGGGCTAAAGAACAGTTCACAGTCTCTTCCCTTTGACATGAATTTCAGTATTCCTGCCAAGTAAAACAAAAGCTCCTTATAAATGTTTATTCCCACTAACAACCAAACAGGACTTCAAGGCAAGCAGCCCAGGAGGCCTGGTCTCCTCTTTTTACTTCCCTTAAGTTTCTGTATGGGCCACAGAGCATTACAAATTCCAAGTTAAAACAAAACCAGCCGGGCCTTACCTCTGTCGCTGAAGTCATCGACCAGAATGATCTCTGCGATGAGGCTGTCTGGGGTGCGGTTGATGATGCTGTGGATGGTACGCAGCAGCGAAGTCCAGCCCTCGTTATGAAACGGGATAATGATGCTGGTATTTGGTAGTGTTTCCAAGTACACCTTGTGCTTACAGCTGGAGAGGCAAGGAAATAATTGTATAAGCATACTGAAAATCTGAGTTGGCATATACTGTCATCCATTTGGGCCATTTAACCAACATGGTTTCTGGCATAAAATTCAACAGTGCAATCAAGCAGTACTTTCGTGTGAAAATAACTGGTTTGTTTAAAACACACACTGCTTGTAACACTGAATAAATTGGAACAATGACAAACTTTAAGTGGAATGAGTGAAAAAACCTAACTGTCTGGAATTTTTTTCCTTCCCTGAAAACCTTTTCATCCAAAATGACAGATGACGTATCTTCTATGGCATCATTTCCAAAAACCAAATCCTCTTACCAAAAAAAATTCTGAAGCATTTTATGAAGCTAATCTGAAATGATAGATTTTTGCTCTACCAAGAGATAAACTCTAGAAAACAATCCAGTATTAGTCTGGATGATATGTGCTTACAATATAAAAACCAACAACATCCACAAATACAACTCCAACTTCCCCTCTACATATCCAAAATGATTGCTCGTTTATATAGAGATAACACACAATTCTGAAAATGTAGACTCATAAACAAGGAAATGTAAACAACGTTTCATTGTCAAAAGGAAAGCACCGTACATTCAACATCTTAATTGTACAGCAGCTATGGAATATCAGTGCTTAACCCGACTGTTTTCAATATTCAGTTGTTCATCCACTTCAGAGGGAAAAAACCAAAACAGTCAAAAATAAATAATGGCCATGAAAATCAGTGTCTCCTAATATGCAAAAATATTTTATGATGAATGTTTAGATTACTGCAACTGGTAGGATCATCATCTTTCATGTTTTGTTGAAAAAGAGAAAACAAGGGACGCATTCCTCTGTTGTTAACAAAGCCTGGCATTTTCACCTCTGGGGACAAAGTATCTGAACAATTTCTCATTCCTCAAAAGAAAGTCACATCCTGATAAAGGTATCTCTAGAGCAGAAATGTGTCAGTTTTGCAATAAACAAACAAAATTAAAAGCTTAGACCGGCTAATTCTAGTTTTTAAAAAAAGTATAGATATCTTTGCTCCTTGTCAGAAAACATAACTATGCATTTAAACACTGCTATAGGATATAATTTTGATTTACATATATTGGCTGCTTAGTTTGCATTTTCTCTTTATAAATGTCACTTAGAAATCAATATTTACCAATATACTGTACAGCTACCATGCTGATGAAATGTGCCAAAGAAATAATAAAAACTTATAGGTACTACAGTTGCAATTGCAAAATATTAACTGTTATGTAGCTGCAAATAAACTAACTAGTTTTTAGATGCTTTCCTAAAAAAAAGAAAAGAAAAAAGTAGTTCAGACTTTTCTTCCTAAAACACAGTGAGAATTTATTTAATTACAAGCCATTTTCAGAAATAATAACTGTGAAAACTTTTTAAGAAACATCTTGCTTGTAAAACATATATGCTCACTGGAAAAAGGACAGCTGCTTTGTAAGAATGTGAATGAAGTTCTGGAGAAAACAGTGCTCATTATCTAGTGACACAAAAGTCTAAGTATATATATTCAAATGTTTTGTGAGAAAAAGAAAATCCACTGCAGCAAAAGAATTCAGTAGAAATTTTTCTTCTTATCTGTAGGAAGAAGTACCACAAATGAAGCCTATTGTTACTACATAGCTGTTTCAGTTGGCAAATTAAGAAAACCACCTACCAAAACCAACACCTACTGTTGCCAGCTGTTTGCCAACAGTGATGCTTCTTGGACTTGAACAAATGCAACCACCAGAGCTGCATGTAACTCTCACACTATTTCTGAAAGCAAAAGCTTTTCCTTCAGCATTTTCGACTCCCAGGAAATATGATTTTAAAACGAAGAAGTTTCCACCTTCATAAAACCCCAAGCCAAAAAAACCAAAAACACCACACAAAACCAAGCAAGAGAACCCCATATACAGTAGACTAACAGCTTCTAAATAATAAGAGGAAAAAGATACCCAAAACACCCAAACACATCAGAATGCCACTTCTATTTTAAAAAGTCACCTCTCCAGTGCCTTTGGAAAGCAGTTCTACTGAAATGTGTGTATTTGTATGGTCAATATTGCAACCTTATGTAAGGATGGAGAAGGTAATTGGATTTGGGTATTCTCACTGACAGCTTCAGAGTAATTGCATATTCTAAAGTGATGAGAAGGAGAAACAACATTCATGGATTTTGTTTAAAATGGTTCCATTCTTCCTGCTGAACAGATTGCTCTAACAAAGAGCCACACTTAGAAAAGAGCCTTACACTTTCTTAACTTTTCTCCATCATTCAACTTTGACCTTTAATCCTCATTTACTTTTATTACTGACTGCCATTGCAAAGGTATCTGGCTACATGTGAATTGATTTCTAGTAAGAGCCACAAACCTCCAAGATGCCCCTTTTCTGCTTTTATCAAAAAAAAGCTGATCAGATTTCAAACTCACAGAAATGAAACCTTAAATTTAGTAATTTTCCGTTGTAAAAACAGTCTGCTAGTTTCATAGTAGTGGTTTACTTGCCTTTCTTCAGCAAGTGGAATTCTGCTCATTTTTATCCCCTCATTCTCTGACATGTGACTCTAACTATAACAGAAGACCACGGTTTTAAAAAGCGTGACATGAAATCCATTCCATTTGAAGTTCTACTCAACGTTATCCACAGCAGTGCTCTGGGCTGTGATGGGCTGCAGGACAGACCTGATGAAAAGCTGTAATGCTCAGGAAAAGCCACAGCTGAGACACTGGATGTACCATGAGAGTAAACCGACAAATGTTTATGAGAATAAACATATGTAATGAATGCAGCATTTATTCAAAGTCCATGAGTGTGGTTCTTTACATCCTGTGTTTTAGAAGTGATGCCAAATACACTGGCTGCAAAAAGACTACTTAGAAGTTACAGACATTGTTTCTTGTTTTAAAAGTGAAATTCTTGAGCGCCCAAAGAAATTAGAAATTGTAATTCCAGATTCTTTCATATTTCCTGAAGACACATCCTTACCAAAATTTACTAAAATAAAAAATAAGGCAAGGTTTGCTGTAGAAACGAAAAATGCTATGTAGAAGATTACCATAACCTCATATACATTAGGTTAAACCTTCTGAATTATGGCATACATGTTAAATGAAACTGAACCGACTACCTATGGAAACATTTAAAATACTACTGAGCAAAATCATACTTTTCCCAAAGTCTCAAAATTTCAGTGGAAAATACTGTCAAACTTGTATCAATTTAGCAAATTATACTGCTTGCACACATGAACCCTCATTGTCATCCTCCACATAAAGACACTGCAAATTACTTGCACACTTTAAATGAATATAGGCTCTATGTGGACAGTAAGTATCATTCAGGTAGTTTGAATGGCAGAATAAAGTGTCCAAAGAACACACTGACTTTCACTGAGGCTTGAAATACTAGGAAATCTATAGAGGTCTGGAAATAAATCCTAAAATCAATACTCAAAAAAGGTTAATAGATTTAAGATGGACAGATTGGCAGTTCAGCCAGTTTCAGTGAAATAAAGGTTTGTTCCAAGATGTAACTTAGCATAAAAAGACTGCTATATAGTTGATGTCAAGGAAGATAACTAAGCTCTCCTGTTAATTATCAAATCATAGCTCAATTGATAAAAGCAAATATATTACTCTAGTGTTTTAGTGTCACATCATATTCTGATTAAGGAATTAAAAAAGAAAGAAATCAGCAGGGAATTGAAAACCAGGTACAAATACAAGGCATTTAAAAATAATTTAAACAGTAATGTATTATTTGCTATTTTTAACTTGTTTCCATCAGGACTAGTTTTTGCCCCAGTGTCACTTTAATCTGGATTAACTTTTAAAATAACACATGAGAAGTCTGCACTAACAAGACTGATTTAAACAGTAAATGAAGATGAAGACATGTCATTTGACTCTGTTAACTCATTCTGGATATATTATAAAATGGCTATCTTGAATGAAATATATATTAGCATAAACACACAAAGTTTCAGAAGAAAAACTTGCCATGACATTTTATAATTCTGGGATTGAGGGCAGAAAACTAAATCAGTCTACCTGAAATTAGTATACCAAACTGATTTTTCACTTGGGCTTTGATCACAATAATTTCCATGAAAGTGTTTTCTGTAATCAGCCCTGGCTATGTATGTATGCTCATCATTCCCACACTGATAAGAGGATAAATACTCAAGGATGCTAAGAGCACATTATTTGACTAGTCTTCTACTGTTTTCATTATAGTTTTTCTCACTTTTATCCGTACCTTCATACATATGTTTCTTCAGATAACCAAATAGCTCAGTTCAGTGGTATTTTTTAATGTTTAATGTTTGAGGTACCACTCATTCACTTTACTCAGAAACCTCACACTATGTCTTCCTCAGCTTACCTTGTTCAGCTACGGGTTTAATGCAGCCTCCTCATTAGTGGCTAGTAAGTGATCATTTCAGAACTGAAGGCTTAAGTGTTGAAGGTTTGATGCTGTCAATCACAAAGTATTCAGAAAAATCCTGATCAGTCAGCTTAGCTCCCATCTGTCCTCATTTCTCTAGGCATGTGCCATGCTACAGCATCAGCACCCTATGCAGTGTAACAGTAAACATCTGCACATCCCAGGGAACATCCATGAGTAGACCCAGGCCTCCAGTGCTCTTCAGAGGGTGAATTTGGGATTATCACTACCTTTACAGACTGCCAGACTAGGCTGGTGAATTCAAACAGCTTGTCCATTTCACAGCCAGGACTGGAATCCAGCAATGTATGAGCATGTTATCTCTCTTGTCCTTTCACCACACAGTCTCATCATATGCAAGTAATATGCCAACTCTTAAGAGATTTAAAAGACAGTGGCTTTCAGCGTTTAGGACTATACTGCATGTATTACTACTTCAGTTCACCTTACCAATACTTTCCTTTTATCGGAGGCTGAGAATCCATTTTATTGCTGAATTCCACAGTGACACATTTGATCACATAAAACAAGGGAAAAAAAAACTAGCTTATCATTACTCCATACAGCAAGATAACTATTAAAGCAAAATAATTTGCTTCTGTAGGATAATCCTACTGCATGCTTGCTCTGTTGTAAAGGCAAACTGGGAAAAGGATGTCCATTGTTCTCTCTAAATAAGAGGTGAACTCTAATTTAAAGAAAGTGTTTAAATTTTTTGTATTTTTATATAATGCATTCATCCTAGACACTGAAAAATGCAGAACTTTTCAGAAAGAGTTCAGTCAAGTAACTACTAGTCCTTATGTTGTATTTTTCAAAACAAATAAATGGCTGCCACCCAAAGAGGTTATTTTAAGCCCTTTGGAAAGCAAGGTCATTTATTTCTAGAGTGCTGCATCCAAATGCCTGAATCAACAAGCAGGGAGGGTACAAGGGGATGAAGAAGCAACAGTATATATCCAGGACTTATGGCAGGAATACTATTCAAGAGGGTGAAGAACCTGATGATTGAAACTAGAAAAAGGGTTCCTACTTAGCAGAAGTATTTTCCGTATAACCTTAACAGAATACTACAGATTGGCCTTAGTAATCTTCAATAGATGCTTTCCTAAAGATGCCTCTTTTGTTGCATTTTAACATAACATATTTTAGCGCAGCACACTAGCACTTATGCATGGAGCAATGCTGAATAATAGGTTGAGTAGCTAAGGTTAAAAAATTGAAAATTTCTTGGCAGAAATTATAGATTTCTTCAAGTTTATTTACTGAAGTCTTAAATCTCAGAATAATTTCTGTTATATCTGAAATGTCTTGGATACGCTTAGCAAGAAAATAACCATGATAAGCAACAGTCATCCACCTACATTTATGTAGCTCACACCTGTATTTTCTTACTGAAGTTATTATATTACCATTCAGAACAATGGGAGTGTAGAGGAGGACATGCAAGGGGCATTATGCATTGCCCCTGCACAAATATTCAGAATTATTTAATAACACTAGCAACGTGGAATTTTTGCAGAAACATATTTTATAAAGGACAACACTTGTGTATCTATGTATGAAAAACTGGCATCAAATGATGAATTTGCTGATGACCCAGATACGATGTCATTTTCAAGATTATAATGAAACAAAAGTTATGAACCTTGAATTAGGCTTTCAAATATTGCTACTCATCATTTTAGTATCTCTTTCCATGATATTTCAGACCATAATATCTGGTATTTCTTATCAAAGAATATCACTACATTATTAAATTAGTCCCTCAGAGACATCTGGATAAGATTTTACAAACAGAGGATCTATCTACCAGTTCACAAGCTGTTTCCACATTGTGAAGCAATACTCACCGCTTTGAAAAATGTCAGTCTCTGTCCAAGGAATCTCCTTCCTCTCTCCCTTCTATTAGATCCATTATTAAGCACTAATTGTACATGTGATTCAATTTTTTAATTTATTACTGATTTGAAAAACTCAACTCTGAAAGCTGCACAATCCTGTTTATCATGCACACCTGCCACAGAGTCACGAGAAAATGGTTATTTATGAAACACAAGTTCTTTACAAAAAGATATGGTAGAAGTAATTTGTAAATAATTTCTATAGTAAAAAAAATTAAATACACGTAACTGATAAAGTGGAACTTTCCGCCAGCTTTGTATTGAGCATGCTGGTCCTACAGCTTGATTTTGGAGCTGGGCACTTGACTCCAGGAATTCAAGGCTTATTCATAGAAACAATACACAGTCACACCCTTTAACTTGCTTTAAAACAGTCAATATTGACTTAATTATTCCTTTGAGAAACAGAATCCTTCTGCTGGGTTGAAGAATCAAAACTGAGTTTCTGAACAAAACAATTTTAGAATTGGCTTCAAAGTTGCAGGGAGACTTTTAGAAAGTTAAGAGAATAGCAAGAGGTTCCTCTATTCCTGAACTATTAACCTGCCTGAAGAAGAAAAAAAATTATCCCAGAAACACTGTGAAGCCATGTGCAGCAGGCATTTTTAAAATACAACTTGAAAAGAGGACTGTTCTTAAAAAGAGAAGTAGTGAAAAGGAGCTATAATTACACTTCTGTCTTACCACTACTAAAAATCCTAAGACTATTATGATTTCATTTTGTAGGTTAGCCTATTCTACTGGGCACAAATAACAGCATCCTTTTACTTCAAGGAATAGGAATAGTTATGTTTAATTCCCTGACAACTTTATATGTGGGGGAAAAAAAATGTCCTAAAACATCATACCAGCTTAAGAAAAGATGCAGAACTTCCAAATTCTCCATCTTTACAGCTCCACTGTTAAGAGAAACATGCAGAAATCTACTGCTCCTGTAAAAGACAAATAAAAGAATACAGGTTTCTAAAATAATGGGAAAGGAGAGCAGTGCTGGCACCATTCCAGCCATTTGACAGCAAGAGCTGATTCATAAAAGCAGCAATTCGCTTGACCCTGTAGATAGATCAACAATGTTTTATGCACGTTAAGGGATACCAGAAGCAATGCTGTGGTCAGTTAGCAGGCTCTGCGCCTTCCAGATGTATCAGCAACCTTGAAAATTGCCCTGATAGATAATAACATAGGAGAAGTTAAGTGTCTCACAGACATCCCTTTGCTGCATTTAGGAAACAAGGTAGCAGCCTACTGTGGCAGTTTCTGGATCATAAAAGCAGCCCACTTCCAATTTTCTCCTCTTACAGGAAGTGCCAGAGAAAGTTAAAGCAAAACAGAAAGATTTTCAACCTTTTTATTTTTCCCCCACTGGCTTTGCCAGCTCTCGCTCTCTTAGCTAAGCTGCTTTTTCAGATCTGACCTTTTCTTTCCCTTTATTAAAAGAAACTACAGCACCCACTGGGCTCCTAGGTACTGACAAGACCTCTATCAGCTACCAGAACAAAACATTTCCCAGTAAAATTTACATAGTAATTGTCTTAGCATGTCAAAATATTCAATTTACAGCAACAAGCTTCAGTCACACCATGTTTCTGTTCCAATCTAGTCTTGTCAACTGAGCCTGATTAAGTAGTGATAACTAGTAATTTCTCCTGCCATTTGACAAGGCTGTAAAATTAGCTTGGGTGTGAGCTGATGGCAGGGAAAGTAATCTTTATTTTCACAGTGATTCACAGCTGGGAAGAAAGCAGGCATTACCGGGTATGGGCCTCAATAAATGTCACAACACTTTACTAGAACAAATCAACCTTCTACAAAACATTAGTGCTATTTTCATGAAGAAGAAAAAGAAGGAACAAGATTAAATTGTACAGTAGAAATTGTTTCTGAAATTGCTATTAAATGCACTACCAACATGTCTTGGGAACTAAGGAGGCCAAGTCCTGTGCTCTATGTTGACTTCCCTCAGCATGGAATTCATCAGAACTTAAGGAACTGAATTAGGTGCTTGTTACTTTATGTCAAATTACATCATTTTAGCCTGTCATGCATAGTCTCTTCAGCAGCACTGTGTGTCTCTGAAGAAATCAAAGTCTGGGAGTTTTTATCACTTTGTCCTTCAAACCAAAAAGTTCCTCTAACCAAGGGAGGAGACCAAGAGTCAGATAAATCCTATTGGCACAAAGCATGTTTACATTGGCAAAGTTTTGTTTTATGATACAGTGAGTTATAAAAACATCATCACTTACAGAAAGATGTTATAAATTTTTTTAAACCATTATTTATATGCTGTAAGAAACTTATGTACTCAATCATATGTATTAAATCTAGGAGGCTTGGGAAATAATACATATAGTCATTTTATACCATCTCAGAACTCCTCACTAGCAATTGCACATCAGAAGGCATCCTAGTACTCTCATATTTTAGCTCAAACTTTGCACTTTGTTACCTAAGAATTCAAAAATAACAGACAGACCAATTTATTTAATACACATACAACGAAACACCCTCAAACAACCTTTTTTTTTTTTTTTTGCAAGTGGAGATCAGAGAAATAAAAATGTATTTGAAATTCATTCATTCAAACCTAGCATATTTCTCTCACTGTCACTCACAAGTAAGGTAGACATCAACATGATCAATAAAAAGCTTCTATTTTGAACTAAGGTCATTTTCCTGGCTGAAGAAGAAAGAGGATTAGAATGCAGGGTTTTGTCACTTCAAAGTGCATTTTAAAGCACACCACTTCAGGAACGAACCAACCTGTGACATTCAACTACCCTTTAACTTCTGTTTCAGAAATCCTAGTTATTCTTTTACCACTTGCTCTAATATTCCAAAGGTATCCCATAGGCTTCTAGGACTCTCTATAAACTCAGCCACTCCTCCCAGTTTTGCATCAATCCTCAGGTACTTCTCTCACTTGCTGTGATCATTCAAATACCATTGAGAGGAACCTCAAATAGGTAATAGTTCCTTCACCATTCATGGGTACATCCCATCAGGCCCATAAGCTTCTTATGTCCAGTTTGCTTAAGCATAAAGTACTTAATTTTCAAAGATAGTCTTTCTGTGATCTACCTACATCTCTTCACCACTCCCTTTCACTGCAGTATGTGCTCAGGCTTACATCTCTCTCTCAACACAATCGCCTGTACACAAGAAAAGAGATAACAGGCAAGATAGTACTAGATCTGACCAGTGTCTATAACACCAAAATCACAACCGGTAGACAAGGGAGCAAATGCTGTGGAAGTGCTGTTGGGCCTCATGGACCACATATGCCAACAAGATCAGTAACTTCTCATGCCTACTACCACACCCTGTGGCCAGCACAGCCTTCAGAAAATTGGAGCTCAAGAAGGTTTCCAACAATCAAATCAAGCAAAATGGAAGTTGCTTTTCTATTCCAGCACTGCTGCACATCTTCTGTCCTTATTACATGAGGTGCAATAGCTAATTTTGCTGCCACTGAGAATGTACTGCTGGCTCAGTTAGGTATACTGAGGCTTTTCATAAAACTACTGAATTAATAACATATATCATCACTTTCACCTATGAACTTCAAAGATACAAAACCCCAGAACATCCCACATTTCTCGCAAATCTTAGCAAAGCTGGATGTACTTTCCAATTTTACTGTTGTATTATTTGACAGTTAAAAGTCCAAGCCTTAATCACTGCCAAATGCTAATAGACTTGGCTATCCCAGATGTACAGAACTGGCTGGAGGGTGAATATGCTTCAGAATTCCTGTACCCATTTAGTTTAGATTTCACAGTTATGTTTACTGCAGCTTGCTATTTTCTCAGCAGCGTGGGAGGATTTACTGGATTCTAAGTAACATGCAAGGTATCTAAACACACAAAAACTACTTTTCCCTACATATATAAACAGATCATTTCTTTTATCAAATAATTTTCAGTAGGCAGAAACAGACCCATCAGGCTTGGACTCTCTTCACTGGCCTATTTAACACTGCAGCCTATTTCTCAATAAAAGGATGGAAAGGGAATCATCAATCTCCAGCCACATTTTTGCTGTTACTGCCATAAAAAAAAAAAAGGACACACCAACACCCAGAAAGCACTTGGGAATTATTCCATGTTATTTGTTACTATCAATATGTATTCTGCAGAGAAAGTGACAGAAGCCATGACAGAGACAGAAAGCCATAGGTTTTCTTGGGTATAAAATATTCCTGATACTGTTTTGAGGAGCTGCACTTCAAATGGGATGCCCTGAAGAAACTGCAGAGAACAATCTGGTCAGGCTTGGAAATGGGGACATTGCCTATTGGACCACGTGACTTTTCACTTTCACTACATTATTCAGTAACTACACAAAACAGTTTGAAAAGCATAGTCATAATTTCTAGCTTTTCTAATACCGACTAAAAGCACAATTTGAGTTTAAACAGTTGCTCGGTAGCCAGATAAAGTTAAGCTAATGCTAGTGATCAGCTGTATGAAGCAATGCAACATATACAAGTCTGAAAACATTTCTGATTTCCTAAAATGAACGAGAACTAGAAAAAACTGTCTACTATCTGTTTCTTTCACCATATGATCAAAAATTTAACAGAAGATCCAAAGAACTAAATACTTCCATCGGTGTTATTAAATATTTGTAATTTCAGCATACGTAAATGATGTAGTCTAGTTTTTAGGTTTTTTTAGCAAGGCAGGACAACCCAAGCATGTTTTTAAGGTCATAGACTGCTGAAGAAATTCATTGGAAGTTATCTTGGAGTGCTGGATTAAAGAGAAACTTTTAAATTTTAGTATTAGGCACAATATACATAGCCTAGATTCTGAAAAATGCACTGTATTTATACAAAGAAAGTAGCTAAATACAATGCAATAACTACTTTTTCAGGGCATTCAGATATGGACTACTACCTGATTATATATCTAACTATATCCCTTTCCCATGAGTCTAGTTACACTAATGTTTTTGCCAAGTTTACTGGAACATAGTGATTAAGAGTGACTCCAACTCTGTTAACTCTGCAACTAATCTAAAGAAACACAAAAATTGAGTCAATCAAAAAACATGTTGCCCGGAGAAATCCCATTTCATAGTCACTTAGCCTCTTTTTCAAAAATACAATGGAGAGCTACAACACTGCATTCAAATGTTTTGTGAGAGAACCATTTAGGCATTCTCTCAGCTTCTGCTACTGAAAAGGAGAGTTTCAGTTATGCAGAACCCATGGAATGAAATTTGGTTTTGTTATTAGAAAGAAATAAAACCTCATTAGTGTCCAGAACACAGAAGATCTAACAGCCCTTAGCTAAACACTCGTATTTCTTTAATCATGAAAATGCATTCCTTCTGAGGGTTATGAAAAATTTCATGTCTAAGAAAAATGAGGATAGTTCAGACTTCCAAAAAGGAATACTGCTGGGAGTGACATTGAAGGGCCAGCACTTCACACAGCAATAGCAAGATCAGCAGAAAAGGATTGGAAACATTGACTCAAGCCCATGCAGGCTAAAAACCAGACAGCACAAGATTCAGTTTGGAGATTCTTAATGTACAACAAGAATGGGAAGAATTTCATTACCAAATGAATCTATCTATGCCCAGTGAAACCTTACAAGGATGAGATTTCTTGTGAAAGAGTACTGAGGCAAGCTGGGAAAGATTTGAGCATCTGATCTGTGACTACCCAAGTCATAGAATCATAGAACAGCTTGAGCAGGAAGAGACTCACAAGGACCATCAAGTCCAGCTCCTGGCCCTACACAGGACACCCCAAGAGTCACACCATGTGCCTTAGAGCATTTTCATTTTCCAAACACTCCTTGGACTCTGTCAGGCTTGGTGCTGCGACCACTTCCCTGGGGAGCCTGCTCCAGTGCCTGACCACTCTCTGGGTAAAAAACATCTTTTTCTAATATCCAGCCTAAACCTCCCCTGACTCAGCTTCATGCCGTTCCTTAGGGTCCTGTCACTGGTAACCACAGAAGAGAGATCAGTGCCTGCCCTTCCTCTTCCCCGCACGAGGAAGACTGCAATGAGGTCTCCCCTCAGTCTCCTCTTCTGCAGGCTGAACCTGACCAAGTGACCTTAACCATTCCTCATACGGCTTCAGCTCTAGACCCTTCATCTTCATGGTAGTCCTCTGGATGCTCTCTGACAGCTTTTCATCCCTCTCATATTATGGTGCCTAAAAGTGCATGCAGGATTTGAGGTGAGACTGCACCAGCACAGAGTGGGACAATCCCCTCCCCTGTCTGGCTCACAATGCTGTCCTTGATGGGCTCCAGGATATGGTTGTCAGAAATCAATCTACATATTTTAGATAAAAGGAGACCTATTGTTCAAATTAAGCTATACAAACATACCAAACACAAAGATTTCAAATTATAAAGCTTGCAACTGTATTAGTATCAGGGACTAATTTGAATTCCTTGACTCGATAATGAAAGGCTTAAAAAATGGATTGTCTAGTATACAAAGACTTAGGAGCTTGAAACAGGATAGATCACAAAATTTATATTTACTGTTCAGACTAGATGATTGCAATCCTTCCCCCAAGCCTCATTAAAATCACATTTAAAATGCTGTTAAAAATGTGAGTCAGATTCAGTTTTATTTGTTTGAACAAAACTGGTATGAATAGCAGAATATTTAATAATGTGGGGAAGATAAGAATTAATTTTAACTGGTACATTCAATGTTATAATATGTAGCATTTCTCTTTATACAATAGAAAATACTGCCAACTTCTTCCCTGGCATTAGCAGGCTTGCTGTATTCTGGACTATAGAAAGTGGCATGAAGTAGGTGAAAAGAGATGTGAATGAAAACACTCTTCTTGTGGGTTTTGAAATATTTCTTATATCATTGCAGAGTTTCTAACCCTTAAATATTAATTCCACTGCTTTCTCTCAATACTAGCTAAAACTGATAATGTTGCCTTTCACTTTGGGAGATCAGAACTCTTATTTTCACTAAATCAGTCTTGAAACCAAATAAACTGAGGTGATAAGCCTCTTACAGATTGTTATTTAGAATTAGGGGGGAACAAAAAGAAGTTTGTTTCTTTGTTTAAACTCAAAGACAGGTGTGACTGTGGGCAGAGAACAGGGAATTAGCTAAGTAGCTCAACGCCCACTGTGCCAAGACTTGCACACAAGAGTGGGACAGAAACAAGACATCAAAGACCACTCAGAAATGGAAAAAAATATTATTTCAGTGCAGCTATGAGAGACATAAATAAAACATGGGAGATATTAGAGACATGCAATAAAAACATAGTAAGGAAGCAGCAAAGGTCAAGTCAGCCTTAAAATAGAAGTTAACTGTTTCATTTCTCTATGGATTTTTTTACAGCACACACATTTTTCTGTCTTAAAAAGGAAAGAAGAAGCAATTATAACACCTTGCTGAAGTGTTTTAAGTATCACAGGAAAAACATAAGGATATTATTAAAAAAATCTAAAAACCTGAATTTCTCAGAGTTCAATCATCTAAGCATTAGTTTAGTTCTACCCATCCCCCTGCTAGGTGTTATTTGCAAATCCTGAGCCCAGTTTCCGAAGAGACTCAGAAAGTTTATTTGGATGAAAAAGAGCAAGTTTTTTCTGTTGTCTTTGCATACTTCCCAGAAAACCAAACACTTGGAAGAGCTACTTTAAATTTCTTTGGTTTGACTTTGGAACAAAATATTTTTGATGTTATTTTAGAGGAATGTAGAAATTACTGAAGCTGCTTTTCTGACTTAAGTTTTTATTCAAATTACAGGATTTACCACTCAATTTTGTTGCATTTGAAGGTTCATTTTGTGAATTTTCTCTACTGATGGTAATAAAACCATTCTATTTGGTTCTATACAATATATAATAGTATTTTCAGGAAATCAGTCCTCAGCAGACGACGACCATTTTTAGTGCAAATGGCATACATGAAATAGACACAAAGGATCAAAACTCAAAGTCTACAGTACTGTCATCTCTCACAAATGTGCACAAGACAACAGCTAAAAGCCTCAAAGCAGTTAGAAGCTCCACAACACCAAACCCTTTATAACACTCAAAAGCTGGCCAAACTAGAGCTTGCCTGCTATACCACACCTGATTGATCTACTGTAATGTTCTTCCTGGAGAGAAATTACATAATTTTCTAATCAGTTTCTCCGAAAGCAACTTTATTAGTGCCAGGGTTTAGCTCCAGCCTCTAGCACAGTCCATGCATGCAAGAATGACATGCAAATTTATGAAGAAAAGTAACTCTAGCCAAGCCAAAACCAGCACAATGAGGTATGAACTACTTCACATTTCACACACACTTCTGAAGAGAGAAGACATTTCTGAACACAAAGAGCAGTTTGAGACTGGCCATATTTAATAGTGGCAGCAGCCAAGAGATGGGTTTGTTTCTGACAGTAGGTCAGAAAGCATTGTCAGACTTCTTTGTCTCTTGGAAGTTCAAGAAATATTCTTGCTTCAAGGTACAGCCATCAGAAGTATTGAGCCCAGCTTTGTCACCTTAATTGATGCACTACTTCCTGGTGCAATTACAGCACGAGAACATTTTTTCCTCTTTATATTTAGATGGTAAGTGATACAGTCAATTAACTAATGGGTACTTGTTAATGAGTGTTTAACATAAGGAAGGACAGAAAGACATGGCTCAAGTCAGTTCAGTCAGGACACTACTAAAACATCCACCACACAAGATTTCATTGAACGCCACAGGAATCTAGCTGGAACATGGCAACAATGCAGACACCTAAGGATACAAGCTTCCCAAATGAGTCACTCAGGTGCAACTCACAGAAAGATTCGTGTTGGGGAAAAGAGGGCTGAGAGAGGCTGGTGTAGCACTGACTCGTTCCTAATACGTCACTTCTGACAACACATCACCGTCATTGCTTCTAGGGACATGCATGGAAATGTCAGGGACTCTGAGGACAGCAGCAGGTGAGAAAGAGGTTGCCAAAAGACCAATTTACAAAACCACAAAGGGATGACAAACCTGACAGCTTCCTTTTAGTAATTCCCGTCTTAGTAACTGTCCTCTGCAGTTTTGCTAACAGAGAAGGATGCTTGATGAACATATTTATTATACCAACAATGTAATCTACCACAGCTTCAATGCTATACAGCTGTACATTAGAACTCAAACTCCTTGGAAACATTCATTATATGATTTCAGGTAATTTGGCAAAGGAGAAAGCAAAGAAAGTATATAAAACATACAGCTTGTTAGAGCAAGTTATTTCTTTTAACTTGATCCTATGCAAATGATACTAATATATACAAATTAAGAGATAAATAGGTTTTTTCCTCAAAACAGTACAACAATTAGACAATTCACAATTAAAATTAAATTAGAATAATCTCTAATGAAAGGTTAATTCCTCTGCAGTGAATTATTTTTAAAAAACTCTTACTATGCAAACAATCATACATTATTCATTCTTTGAAAAAGACAGCTCTACATTTGACAGAAAAAGAAGGGTTAGTTGCCATGATATTTCTCTTCTCCCTGCACTGAGAACTTCTGTCAAGCCCTGAAGTTCTGCTCTACTCTCTGACAACTTTTCATACCAAAATAAGCTAAGAAGTGAGAAGATACCTTAACATGAAAGATTGTATAATAGAGAGACTTGTCTCTGAAGGAAAATAAAAACATTGTCATAGAGACAATTAGTTTTGTCTCACTCCTGTACCTTTCCCCCACACAGTAGTTGCATAACATCTAATTAAAAGGGGGAAAATGCCAGGTAAGGAGACAAATCAAATCAGCCCTCTCTTCAGAATGACTCTAAAGAACAAGAGCCTGGAGCCTAGAAAGCCAAAAGTGCCCCTTTTCCTCTCACAGATAGGAAGCTCTACACTTTGTATAAAGGAGCCAAAAATTAAAGAATATGAAAATCAAGTTTGGCTTGCTGTATGACAATTTTTAGCTTAGTAGTTATTTTCCAGAATAAGCTTTATCCCATTTCTCTATGTTATATTAATGCTGTTAGGGAACAATACCATCATCCAGTGCCCCCAGATTCTGTCTGTGCATCATGCATGTTCTGTTATTACATAATTCTATTCTGCATAAACCAACTGAAGTATCAACACACGGCAACCTGCAGCTATTGGATTATTTTAACTTTTTACATACCAAAACAGAAGAAACATTTTGCAAACACAGCCAAAAACGATATACAAGTTCTCACTCTGCTCCCCAGCCCAAAGATCTGCAACTATTAACCAAATGAGAACATCAGAAATTATGTGAACGCTTTTTAGCACAATTCACAACACAGAAATTTAATAAATATCATTCTGTAAAGAAAAAAGGCCTTCTCTACTGTTCTATAGGCCTTCAACACATTACTAATCAAATGAGAAGTCACTTTAAAAGACAGAGCAAATGATTTAACAACAGTGGTACAATTTCCACTTCCTATTTTATGAAATTATTGGTTTTTGTTGATTGAGGGTTCATATTTACCTTCCTGGAAAACAAATTAGAGATATACAAGGATAAAATCTTAAAAATCAAATAGTCCAGGAAACAGTTTACTTACTTAGGATGTCGGATGTCTGGCAGGGATCGTTCCAGTGCTATATTGTTGCTAACAAATATGTTGAAGCCATTTTCCCTGTAAGCAGAATCATCATGGTCTTCCTCTGTAAGAGGATATGGTTTTCCATGTTCACCTTTCCCTATAACAAAACAAAACAGTTATTTGCCTCAAACTGACAGCAAAAAACATACTACAAAAAAGAAGTTACACTGAACTTCAATTACAACACTGTGCCTGGAATGCCTCAAAGAAACTTCCAGCAATGTCTTGAGAAACACTCCTGTTATTTCCAATACAAAAGCAGAAAGTAGGTACAAACAACAAGACTCAGAAGTCCCTCTGAATTCACCCAATTCATCTAACTTTCCTCTTTCCAGACACACAATCATGTTAAAGCCATTTTACACAGAAAAATTTCAGTTGTAAACTAAGCTAAGACCTTTCTTTGCCACAGCAAAATTATGAGCAAATGGATCAGTTCCAGCAATATGCCTTTCAATCAACATGAGGAACCTGGTTATTTAGTTACTTTACATTATAGGACCCCTACCTCCCACTCATGTTGTCAGAATACAACTTTAGTATTGAAGTTTAAGAGTATCCAACTTCCCAGAAGAAACAGTTAGGAAACCAGATGTTTTGCTCTAGGCTCCTTGAACACACTTGCACTCCTAGGGACAAGACAGATGCACTCAGTGTTTCTAATGTCACAGCACTGTGGAGCTGGTTTCAGAAACTGGTCACTTGGTGCTTCCCCAAAGAAAGCATCTGCTTGTTCCCTGGCAAAGCATAGACTTTTTTTTCCAGCTTTTTATTCCCAAGTTAGCTCATCATCAGTCACTTGGCTGGCTTAGTACCTACCTCAGGCTACTATACCTCTCTCTCTTTCAGTAAGAGAGCACAGAACAAAGAAAAACACTTCAAAGAAAATCAGGATATAAAAGCCTTCAATTCTTCTCAACTACTTTTATTCTTCCCATTTTTGCAGAGAATGTACTCTTCAGAGTTTCAAAACCCTTCAAGCCTACTCAGGTTCTCAAGAAGATACACTTTCCTTTACATATCATTGATCAGGTTAAAACCTCTCTATCCTTCTACCTACAGACCCCCTCATAAGAAAATACCTCTTTTTATCTGGGCTTTTATAGAGAAATTAATCAGCTGGATTCAATAACCAATGAAGGGCACGTGATCCTCAGCTAGTTAGGAGCAGCTACAAGAGGTGATGAAGAGGAAAGCAACCAGAAACTGAGAGAAACATCCAGTGGTGTCCTTAAAGCCTGTCAGCCTCTCTCAGTGATCTATTTCACATTGCACAAGACATTAAAAACACAGAATATGCAATTAAAGGCACTTTAGTCACCCAATTTTAGACTTTTTTGGCTAAAATAGTAATTTTTTCCAAGAATTGTTCATATATTTATAATTCCATTTAATTTCTTAATGAAAACAATTACTGTTACTTACAAGGGGGGGAATTAATTTGTATCACAAACCCCTTTTTGTTTATGCTATTTCATTACCAACAGGTATTTTTTAATTTTTATCCCCAAATGCATGCAACACACTAACATGATACAAAATCTGAGACTAAGCTTCTATGTGAATCTTTGTGATTTCATACTGAGAATGAGGAGGAACTAGAACACTAAAAAAGCAGCTAATGAGTCAAAGTACTATTCAAAATTCAATAGTACAATTGTATCAAATATGATTCATAATAAAGTAAGACAAAGCTAATGTCATTCAACCCTCAAGACACTGAAATTTTAGCACCTCTCTTTCAGCATATATTCTATATAGACCAAAAGCAAATATTTTAACTCGCTATTAGTAAGACATTTATCCAGGTAGTTAGTAATATTGTGAAAATTCCCAAATAAATTACCTATATGATTAAAACATACTATTGCTAATAATATTTTTTTACTATAAAATATCCTGTATATTTCAGTTATCCGCCCAATATAAAGAGAAGTAGATTCTTGCTTTGCTTTTCTTAAGTGAGTCCATTTGGCTATTCAGGAGATAAATATATTTCCTAACAGAGGAGTTTTTTCTTCATGATGTCCCTTGCTAGTGAAACTGAAGACAAACATTTTTAAACAGTCTTCCATTCTCCCCCACCAAATACGGAGCATTATCACTGTGCATAAGCCACAAGAATAGATATCATGGTTGTTATCTAGAGCAACTTAAGAACAGCTGGAACTTTCTCCTATCATGCTGTATAAGTATTTGACCAAATTGCTTTTTGCACTTACGCAGTATAGCTCAGCCACGAGGTGCACTAGAAGTTGTGAAGCTTGACTCCTTCCTAATACTGTATTAAAATACACATGTAGAGCATAAACAGAGGCTTGTGCCCTTTTATGAATGTCGTGACTATTTCTCCCAGCTTTTTGTTTGCCTGCTCTCTCACCCTGAGCTCCTCCCAATTAGCTAAGGGATCATTAGGTAAGGGAGCCAGCTATCAGATCCACCTGGAAGTAGTTTGCTAATTTCTCTAAAAGAGCTCAGGTAAAAAGAAACCATTCCTTATGAGTGACCTTGGAAGGAGAGAAATAGAGTTCAGAAGAGAAGTACTAAAAAAATTTAAGTACAACTTTTGGGTGATCATTAGGCTTAAAAGATTGCCACTGTAGAGAAAAGTGCCATGCATGAGTCTACTCAGCATTAAAAAAACATCATAAGCACAGAAAACTCTCCTGTCACTGATTTACCTTCCTAGATGTCTGACAGTAATTTCTATCATTGCACAATGGTTAGGAGGTTGACCTAAATGCCAGGATAAAAAGGGAAAAATTCACAATGCAAGAAGAGTAAAATTCTAGAGAAAAGGACAATCATTAAGACATAATTTCCCATTACTGGGTACAGAAGACTACTTGAAATCTACTGATAGACAGATTTAAGCCCTTTTATACTGCCTCTTCTGTCTGAAGACAAAACAGCAATACAGAAAGTGCAACAAGGCTATAACCTTCTGTAGGAACTGAGTAAAAAAGCCCAATGGTAAAGTTTTATGCCTCCTTTCATCTAAATGGGGAGTCACCCAAATGTGATGGATAAAACCAACCCAGCAAGAAGACCTGATACTAACTTTCTCTGAGGCTGGTTTACAGTTGCAGTAAAAATAACCTCATAAACTAAGGACAATCACAAGTTTTAGTTCAGGATTTTGATTCTTCAAGAAACGGAGAAACCCAATAGCACAAGAATGACACACATATTCAATTTGGGCCCAAAAATCCCATCAGAATGCTCCACTGCATGGGAAACCTTACAGCAATGTTTAATTCATACAGTGCTGTCTCACCTTTGTGATTACAGAATTATTAGTCTGATTTTTAACTTAGTACTCAACATAAGCAAGTATAAAAATATGCTAGGTTTTCCTCTTAAGACACTATGATGGTTTTGGAGTTAACATCTGTACATTGCTCAGTACTATGTTATTGTTAGAGGTTTAATACACCATCTCAAAATGTTTCTCCACAGATATTCATATTGAAAAGAAAGGTAAAGTAAGATATTTGAGACATCAAGATAAAGTACTGTCTTGGCCAAATATCAGATACTCTATAAGGCTTTTTTAGCCCTACTCAGCAATATTACTGTCTTCTAGGATACAATATACCTAACCCTAAAGATTTTCAGTTCTATGCTTGACAGCTTGTGATAACTGATAGTTCAAGGACACCTCAGTTAGGCATCTTCTGCTTATATATAATGCAGATACAGCAGAAGGAGAATAAGCCCTCTTGTGCAACAGATGGCACAAAGGGAAGATGATTAAGGTGAAATAAGAAAAGAAAAAAACACTCTGTATACTTGGTGCAAAATTCTATTTGCAGAATAAGGCTCTGGATCAGCCACACTGCTACAGATGCCAGGTACTATAATTATAAAGAGAACAAGGAGATTATTGGCAAAATAGATCAACTGTAAATTAATTTGAACATGCAACAGAAAAGGAGTTGTGCACTACTTCCATATACAATGGATAGGGGACCTTGCTTAAAATTATAAACAACAAAACACATGGCAACAGCTTCTCATTTCAGTGTCCTTTGGGTTTTCTCTTGGGGTTTTGTTTTTGTAATTCAAATGCACATTATTTATAATTCAATAGGCATGGTAAAAAAGATTGGCTTTGCCATATAAGTTCAAGAAGTTAAGCAATTGCTTGACATCTGAACACAGGAAACCAAGTGGATAAAGAGCATAAGCCATTCCGTGTCTGTGGGGAAGAACTCTGTACAAATCTGAATTATTTACTGTTTATACTCACTGCTATTAGTTTACTCAGGCATGACTACACAGCTACACCAAGCCAAGACTATAATTCACATAAGTATTTAAGCACAGCTTTTAATTCAAGCATTCAAACATCCTTTAACCCTAAACCATTTGTAGTAGGGAATGAGAATTCTCCATGTGCTAAATGCTTTAGTACATACAAGGAGTTTATTTTAACACATGAACCTACAAATAAGTAAGTCTTCTTACTTATAGTGCATTTTATTATTTTGGATAAGTTAATTCTGCCATTCTTTAAAATATGTATTAGGAATTATCTCTAAATATAGAACTGAAGTCCTCTGAGAGGAGAGTGATTGTATTTCTTAGCAAATGTAGACAGAGAAACACTAATTCCAAATGAATGCAGTCACACATCAGTCTCAAAGAAAGAGTGTGAGAAGGAAAATGGGAAATAAAGATCACCAACAGAATAAACCCATTTGAGTAGGTAATCTTACATCTTTTTGACATACAAACTTTCACACAATAACCTTTCTGATCTCTGATATGGCAACTGGGCAAGTCAGAGGGCAAGTAAGCAATGTTTAAAGTAATCTGTAGTATGTTTTACATAATTTCTGAGTTTTTCCTAATGCACAGTTGTATACAAGTCTGCATCTTTCACTGTGGAGATCAACTTCATATTATTTAGAGAAGTAAAACAGATTAGCAACGTAAACTCCCAGCCCATTCTGCTTTTTTGCGAAGTGAATTTCCATTTGTGTACAAACAAAATAAGTGTATTTCTTATTTTTCCCCTCCCTCACAGACAGAAGGGCAGGATGCAGAAATCACCTTTTCATTTCATACTAGAAAAGGAATTGCTTGTTTTGAGCAAATGCCTTTTGTGCTTTTGCACATTTATGTTAATTTCCAATAAAACAGGTAAAAATCTTAATTTAATAAATACATGAAGGATCTTTGCTGATTTGTTACAGAGACAGAAAATTAAAACTGCATGTCTTACAATAAAGTAAATGCCCTCATATCAAGTGGAACTACCCAAGTTGCAAAAAATGTGTATATGTATACTTATATGTATATGAAATGGCTTTTCAGATTGAAAGTAAAGAACATTTTTCTAAGAGTATGAGCAGTAAAACAATGGAATAGACAATTCAGGGAACTGTGGAATCCATGTGTAGGCATGCAAGAAATCATAGCATGCTTCAGAGAGATGATTGATACAACTCTGGTAATCTATTAAGGTAGGTCCCAATCTTAAATTTCTGTGAACACTATGATAAATATGAGGAGAGTTCATAAAACTTGCATCAGAAAATGAAGTGTATTTATCTCAAGTCTATTCTACTTTTCTTAAACTTCTCAGAGTATCTCAGTTGTACTATTTCATTACCCTAATTTATATTATAGGAAAGAAATTTAATTGATTTTACATCAATGAAAATGGGATCAAAAGCCTCTTTTAAAATTATATTATCACTACTCTACCTTGTAACAGCTTAAAAAGGCACTGCAGTAAGATTTATAACACTTTTAATTATTTATTACATAACTGTCAAGGTCTGAGACAATATAAAAGGTTTTTTCTTAGCATTATAGACACAGAAGTAATCAAATCTTACTTATGCAAAAACCTTGTCAAGGAAATCCTGAACAATAAATTTTCCAGCAGGAATAAATAATTTATTTATAAATATATAATAAAATTTATTACAATTTCAATATCCAACTATTACAGAAAACAATAAAAATTCACTCTATTTCTGGTAGAAAGTATTAAAGTCTCTACTATTTTATCTATCTTCAGATGACAGTAGTACATACAGGATTTTTTACAAGGATCATGCAGTCCTTGCTAAATGGTATAGAGATGTAATTGGGAGCAAATATGAGGCTTTGTCCTCTCTGGGTTGCTGCTACAGTAATATGATCTCAGCAGGAGAAATATGAACTAAACGGCTTCTGTCTTCAGGAATGGCTTTATACAAATAGTGTAGGTTGGGAGAAAAAGGGAGAAAAAACATATAATCTTGAATTTTGTCATTTGACTGCCTGCTCACATCCCGAACTAAACAAAAACACCTCAACAAAACAGTCAAACAAGGACAAAAAACCAAAAAAACCTCCAGTCAAACAAAAAACCTCCAACCAACTAAACCAAAAAATCAACAGAGAAGAACATGTTCCTTAAAAAATTTAGAAGAGTATATTCATATTGTACTGTAGTTGGATCTTTGGAGTATTGTTTGCTTATCATTCACATGAGATAAAAAGGAAAGGAACCTGTTACTAACACAAAATAAAATCTCTACTTAGAGCAGTGATGTGTTCTGCCATTCCTCAACCCAGAGTGGGTAGGAAGTAGGTAAAGGAAGAGCATTTCCTGGAGAGAGAGGAGATAAGAAGGACAAATAAGAACCTCTGAAACATACTTATTTTACAGATGTTTGAGAAGCATTTCTACAAAAAGAATATTCAAGTGGAAAAAAAATCAAATTACAGTTTTGTAATTGTATTAAATACAATTTCCAGATTTCTACAGACTTAATACATCTGGGCCAATTCTTCATGTTACTTTATGATCATAACTTCTGTGTCAGACTGCAAACAAAAAATGGCACAAGGTTTTTTTTTTTAAGACTCCATGAAGGAGGAGAAGATGATCACCAATATTCTGTATACCTTAAGGATATGGTACTACTTCATGTGCACTTCTTTAAAGCTGAAATGAGGAAAATGATAAAAAATGTCAGTGGTCAGGCTGAGCAGCACAAAAATGAGGAGCAATAGTGGCAGTGAGCACAAGAATGAATGAGTGTACCAAGTGGAGCAAGCAACAGCAGCATCTGGCAGAGTGTCAAAAGCCCCAGGTCACAGCACAAAGCTGTGGAAACTTCAGCTGGGGCTGATTGCCTTGCAGGACTCCAGTTTCCAAAAGTAAGGAAGGCTTTGGCTCAGGAGTGAGGAACAATCAGCTGGCCTAGCTGTTGCCTTGACAAAGTGGACTACAAAATTATTATTGTTATACTTCAGGAATCAGCTCTTCTATGTTACCTGTCTATCGGTAATAAAATATTGTTTGCTGAGTTAATTAATTTGCAAGAAGAAAAAATTAGCTCAGCGCTCTTGAGATTAATTCTTGCAGGTATCTTGGCATTTTACAAGATGTCACTTTAAAATGCAATCTGGCCTTTGCTGTCAGCAGTGGTGCCCTGGCAGAGGAGGGACATTACACATGTAACCATTGGAAAACTCCAACTCTGTATCTTACAGCTTTCAAATAGCCAATATGAAATGAGTGATATAAAAACAAGAAACTGTGGTTTATCTTAAATACGTGCATTTTCCCAATTGATCATTTTCAATTAATTAATCAATAATTAATTCCTAAATCATATGGCCTGTGCTTTATGGAGTATTAAAGCATCCTTCACCTTTTTCATTCATTTGAAACATTAAAAATGCAGAATGTAAATTTCCAATGTATGCATTGCAGAGTGAAAACATGGAGGGGGGGCTGGGGGAGGGAAGGGATTGCTTTAAAATGTATAATGAGGCAAACCAGTGTTGTTTTAGCAAAGGGATGACTTCATATGAACCCTGAAAAGTCAACTGCCTGAAAGCTTGAATAAACATTTCACAAAAATAAGTAATAGAATTTTTCATAGAAGATATGGCTTTTAAAACTTGCTGCAAGTACTACAGTGTCTTGCTGGGTGGAAAGACTCATTCTACCTCCCCATTTCCACTTTAATAAGTCTAAAAAAGAAAAAAAAAAAAGAAAAAAAACAAACCACACTGTTTGGTTTGTCCAGTGTATTTAGAATGCCGCACTGTACAATGCAAGATAAGCAGCAACACATGCTGTTTTGATATGAGTTGCTCTATCACTGCAGCAGAGAAGCAATATTCTCAGTAGTATTCTGCAGGCTGAGCTGAATCTAATCATAACTCTGTAGCCAAGGGATGCACTGTACATCTTCTATTTTGTCTAAATACTTATCACCAAATGCCACAGCCTCCAGAATGTTTTTTTCATTTAACATTAGAACAGACTGGCTGTAGACCATTAATCAGAGCCAAATATTGAATGAGCAAGCATGTGAGAAACAGAATTCAACCATAAAAAGGCTTCACAGTTTCATTTAGTAACAGAACAAACTGCTAGGATAAAAAGTATCTACTACAGAACATGACCTGAAAAATATCTACTAATAATGGTAAGGTGTTTGTTTCAGTACTTAAATTAATTCACACAAAAAGCCTCAAGAATGGCATTCTCATAGTCTCTAGTACCAAAGGGTCTTATATAATTAATGCATATGGTCAAGCTGATATCTTGAAAAAGCTCAAACTAAAGTATCCCTAACAAGATTAGGTACAGGAACTAAACAGATCCAAAAAGTTAATGCAAAATTACAGTTGCACAGGTAGTGTTTCAGAAAACACCAAAATAGAAAATGATAGGGTAATAACAGCTGCAATTAACATGAGAATTATCCCTGCTCGTCTATTTTTCTTCATTCTAAGACATATTATAACCATGTACTTTTTACCATATACTGTAACAGGAAAACCAATAGGATGTTCCACAGAAGAGATTTACCAATAGGGAATCCTTTCCTCTCCACTTTATTTTTTCTCATGAATTCAACCTAAACTAGCTCCAGAAACTGGCTTTGTGACTGTCACATGAAGAAGACAGAATAACCTGTAAAAAAATGAATTTAGCTATGTGTGAGCCAAGAGTGTACAACAGTGTAGTCACTCTTGTACATGAAGCATTATTCCACGATGTGTATCCTCCAGAGAACACATGAGCTGTCACAGCTCCCAGTAAATTTGGATTTTGCCTGTATGACCCCTACCAAAAAACCCTAAACCAAACCACAAACCCCTTCCCAAAAACAACAACAAATATATATATATAAAAGTTATAACCATTCGTACATATGGAGATAGTAAATATTCACAGTTAAAGTTTGGGGCAGACCCAAGAAGTAGAACTAAGCCATCTGATTCTCCACATGGTGACTCAGGGACAAGGACAAACTTATTCCTTCTGCAAATCTGAGAAGAATGCCAATAAGCAAGCAGTGTTTGCACACTCCAGGCACGTTTCTCAGGTGGTGTATACGTGGCTTATTGCCTTTTCAGGTTGGTTTAGATTAATACGTTATAAGCTGAGTATGCAAATAATTACCTGGGTTAATATAAAAAACGGGCATCCTTACAAATTCTGAGATACAGGAATTATCATCAAGGCAAGCAACATAAACCCAGATAAGCAACTGAAACAAGTTATGTCATGTTCCTGGGAATGGCCTCCTCCTGCTTTACTTAGCACACTTTGAATCTCAATGATCTTCTCTTTTTCGTGTTTTCTTTTGGCAAATTAGACACGTTACTCCTGTGAAAAGTTTTAATACTACATATAGTGCTCTGTATACTCACTACTACTGCACTACCCAGTGACTGCCTTTCCTTCTACTTATAAAAGATACTAATGCTGCAATCATTGGTATTGCCTTTTATCATTTCTGTGGTAAGGAGAGTTATAATTAATGCTTGACCTGCTATGAGCAAAGCTCTACACAGCTCTTTTCCTCCCTTGCCACTGATTCCCATCTTTTTGAATAATACATGTCTAATTAATGCCAACTGTTTCTCAAATGTCTGACACAAATTTGAGCAAATTTCCTTCAAAGTCAGTTGAAATTTCCAGCCAATATATACTGTGGAATCAGGCAGAGGCAGAAGCGGAGACTTCAAGAACCACCTTCAGCCAGGATCTAAACAGATTTTCAACTAATTAGTTTAAAATATTTTCTATTCAAAAGGACAACTCATCACTTACAGAACACAACTAAAAATTTATCCCAAGGCCACATTTATGCATAATTCAGCAGGAACCCAATATGTCCATTGGGGATTTTGAAAAAGTTAACTTGCTGATAGCTGATTACAAGATTCAGCCAAAAGTATTTGCTGATTCCTTTTTTAAATTTTGTTGATATCTGGGTTAAAAGCAACAAATAAAAAATATATTCGGAAAGGCAAAATTTTAAAGTTGCAGTCTTTTTCTTTTTTCAGATCTCATATAAATGACAGAAGTTAAATAACATTATTAAAGGATAGAAGTTCAAATTAAAAATTCTGTTTGTGAACCAAAACAATACTTCACAATATTACCACAGACAAAAAAAAAAAACCCCAAGTACTAACCCAAAGTCTCACACATACACAGCTTGAAATTTCAGATATACATTAAGAAAATCCATAAAAATTCCTTTCTCACTGAGAAAATTTAAAAAATGCTCAATTCCATTACACAGATTTATGATGTATTTATTTATGCAGCACACAGTAACTATGAATTCTCCTTATGGCTGTATGATTGAAAGCCCCTCAAAAAATCCAGGTTTTGAGGAGAAAGATGTTTAGCAACCATGTTAAGAGAGCAAGCATACACACTTCCCTAACCCTCCACAACCACAGGTAACAGAGGAATGGGATGTCAAATAGAAATTTACTTCAATTGTAGGCTTTGTTTCAGATGCATTACCAGAAATTCCACCATTTAATTTATCATAGCATATAGTATACTTGTCAAAGTATATTTAAAACTAGAAAAGCAGAAAGAAATAATCATACCTCACATTTTCCATAGAGGAAAAAAGCTCACTTAGTTTGCCTATTTTGTTGCTATTAATTAATCTCTGCATGTGATACATTTTAACTTTGAGAAAGTGTTTCTGCGTGTGTTTAATTAATTTTTTCCTTGCTTAAATGTACTTGCTTAAAGTGTAAACATTTTTACAATAGTGAGAGAAATCATAAAAGAGGATTTGGACTGGATTAAGAATTGATATTCTACTGTGGTGAGATGACCCTGGCTGGATGCCAGGTACTCACCGAGGCCATTCCATCACTCCCCTCCTCAGCTGGACAGGGGACCCAAAATATAATAAAAGGTTTGTGGGTTGAGAAAAGGGCAGAAAAAAATCACTCGCTAATTTCTGTCATGGGCAAGACAGACTCGACTCAGGGAAAAATTAACTATTGCCAAGAAATGCTCAGGGTCTCAAAACTTCAGAAGTCTCAAAAAAAAAAAAAAAGATGAAAACATTATCTGTATCACAGTTTATTACAGATTTTAAAAAGCTGATCTTTGCATATACTGGGGGAAGAAAGGCAATTTCGATACCATACTGAAGTGGCAGTATTTTAGTAACTTGCTTAACTTTCTCCTTAATAGCAGCTAATTAAAATGTCAGCCCTCTAGAACTTTAACTACTCACAGCTTTCAATCTTTTTTGTGAAGCATGTCAAGTTTGGATTTCTTCCCAGTAAAACCCCTTTAGTAAAAGCTGGGAACAAACTATATGGGGAAAAAAAAACCAAATAAACTAAACCGATACCTATTTAGAGGCTTCTTTTCGTTTAGTGTGACAATAATAGAAGTAGATTAGTTTCTCAATTCAAAAATCCTTGAAGTATTCAATAACCAGAGTTGCTTGGAAAGAAGATCTGGGAGGGCAACTCTTTTTAGTATTTGCAACCTGTCCTCTGGCAACTAGTCCTTCCCCACTTTAAGCACCAGTACTCACTGTGTTTCAGTTCAGTCTCACCTTTTGTAAACTGCGATGGAATAAAAATGCAAGTAACTAAAAGTATCAGTAACCTCATATACATTAACCATAGTTCCCAAAACATATACAAGCTGTCCAATTAATTATCATATAAAATAGAAGTAATGGTCAAGGTGACCTGAAATTACTTCAGCTATCTTTTAAAAATATAAAAATGCATACCACTTCATAAGACATTTCAAGAGAAAGACTGTTTCCATGTTTTAAGAATACCTATAATGAACTTTAAATGTGCATATTGATTTCCTTTTTTTTTTAAATCCGAGCATTTTTCCACTGAATTTCCCAGCAAGCTTTACTATTCACATTTCAACACCACCTGCAGAACCTTTAGTCAAGATTGCCTAAAAAAAAAGTTTATTTCTACCTTGTATATAGCAGAACTTTCACACAGGTTGGCAGAACAAAAAGTCACTCCCAGAAATGTGGTTTCTTTTTTTTTTTACTTTATATCAGGAGGAGGACAGATTGCCCCAGACACCACTTCACTGCAAGCATGCAGGGAGGACAACTTTATGTCACATAATCACATCCAAAAGGTAGCTCTGTTCCTTGAGAGGCAGTGATTACAGGGCATCATTGGATGGGCTAGTGTCTATAAAGCAAATTATAGCAAAACAATCATACATCTCTGCCTTTTCACATATATTCACTGGATGTCAGACAAATGGTTTCACCAGTCTAATAATTTTCCTCTGTCAGCTTATTTAATGAAAACAGGAAGGAAAAGAAAGTCACCTTACACATATTTCAGTCATAAACTGCATTGAGATAACTATACTAGACTTTCGTACTTGCAAACTTAATTCATATCCTCAAAAGAAACAAGTTATGACAGGAAAGTAGGCACTATATTTTGGGTTTTATTTTTTTAGGAATCACAACATCTTACTGGCTTTTTGAAGAACAAAAGGCTAAAACAATACTCAAAAAATGCTTTTACAAATGTAACTATGTCCTCTGCTAAACTGTACTTTCTGCGCATGAAAATAATTAAGTTTACAGTATTAAGTCAAATGGAAGCACAGAAAGAGTTCATATAGGAACACATTATATATATTTTTTAAAAAAACCTTACAGTATTAAGGAAAGCAAGTACTGAATTTTAGAATGAGAGCTTTCTATTGTCTTTGGGATGGTGTGCTTGTGATTATCATCATGATCATTCTCCATGATGAAGTCTGTAACATGCAAAGTTACTGACTAGGGTGCAAGTAATATGTGGCACTGGCGTACAAGACTGATGGCAAATTCCCCAAAATTATCATGTGGATTAGATAAAAAAAGAGTCTTGCTCATTTGGCAAACCTTTAAAATTGAAGTTCTTATGGGTTTTGGTCTGGATGGAGGCTAAAGGAATGTCTTTCTTAAATCTCTAAATGAGATGAACTTTAAAGCTGGTTGACAACAGTTCATTGCATGTTTTGAAATTAAAAGATGAAACAAAAGTAGTACGTAAAAATTCGTTTTCTTATCGTATCTGAATTGAAAAGTATGGTCTTAATACACTATAATTGCTGCCAAGTATTTGTTCAAGCTCTTTCACTGTAGTTTAATCAGGATTCATCTCCTTCTCCTCTCTGTTTGAGTTTTCACAGCAAATTAAGCAATGTTTGTTCTACTGAGTCAAGCATCAATTGTCCTGAACTGACAAACTTGATCATTTTTACACCCATCACAAGAGACAATAAGCTCAATTTAGATGGTCTGTAGAGCTCTCCTCCTCCTTTACACACAGACAGGTCTAGCCTGAAGGTCTCTAAGCTGTTTGCTCATTCCCAACTCTCCCTGCAAATGAGCCACATGGTTTTGAAGACTATCCAGATAAAAATCCTTTTTCAGAATTACTACAAAAGATATCTCTCTTAAAAAAAAACAACCAAACATAAAACCAAACCAGCCAAGTATCTACAGATAAACTCATATTAAATATTACTTGGATAGCCCTGAAAATGTTTAAGCACAAAGAGAAAGATGACTAACAGAGCCAAAACCCAAACCATCATTCTATACTGCATGTGCCAAATTCAAGGATCCATTTTCTAGCTATCAGGGTTTAAACTTCTGGAGAAGACACCAGTGAAAAAGATTTCTCTTTGCAAATCAGTATTTGAGAGTACAATAGTTTTATCATGCTTGGCACCAAGCTCCAGGCTGATCTCACTGTTTTCAATAGGACATCCAGACCATTAAGAGTGGTAGATTCAGATCACAGTCTGCAGCACTTTATTCACAGAGCAAATGCATTTTAATATGTGAAACACTTTATGTAACTGCAGTAGATAGCATCCATCTTTCATATTACACATCCTTTATGTGCTGTCTCCATGACAAGACATGATTAACATTACAGTTTAGAATTTTTTAATCATGTCAGACTTGCATTAAGATCAACTGACAAACATTTTTCTCTTTCACAAACAATACATTGTAAACTGCATGAAACATATTCATGATTAATGTTACGAACAATTAGGTTATGGCTGTTTATTGAGATCTTGGCTACCACTGCAGTTCCAATTATATTGCAAATTCTCAAATTCTTTCTAAAGGAATTGAAAATTCAGAGATCTAAATTAAATTTAGTAAATTTGTTTAATATATAATGCTGACAAAATGCCCGGTGTATAATTCTATATGAAATATGCTATAAGTAAATCAGTATTTTAGTATACATTTCTTTTCCTGCACAACTTTTACTACATTTATCTGTATAAGTATCAAGGAACTAATTTTTTTTCATAACCAATAGAGAACTACAAATAATGTTGCTTTCTGTATCATGCTGCCTCATACCTTCTAGAAACACTCTGGCACAAGGCTTGGCCTTGACAAGTTCTTCTGAATTTAAAAATGGGCACAGTTCAAAATTATTATAAGGATTAACCAAATACTCAAACAGAAGTGATGGAAATGGATCACTAGTGCACAATTTCTTTAAGTGACACCAAAGTCAAATTTCAGGTGCTCACTACTTGTTATTGCTGAACAAAAGCACTCGTGTCTTTTGCCTCCTTTTGACATCCCAGCCCAAGAACGCAGAGCTCCAATCTATTTCCATTGTTATCACAAACATCCACAGGTCACTTATTTTTCAATATCTCTGCTTAGCTTGTTTATAAAACTAATCTGTATGAATGTTTGTTTGTAGAACTGTAGAACATACTGTCTGTTTGTTCATAGAACTAATCTCTATGAAATGCCTGCACTGAAGCATGTAAAGGTCAAGATCTTTAAAATCCCCGTCTCCCAGTCAAGGTAACATTTTGAAGAATGAGAAAGGTAAAGACAATACCAAATACAGGAAAGAATTACAACCGTCATTCCTTCCCTCCCAATAAGGCTTCCACATGGTATTTAAATACACAAATTGGAGGAACAAAGTCTGCAAATGGTTCAGTAACTGCTGGAATAGCCATTGGGTGTTAAAGTACATTCTAAAAGGTTTTTCCTTTGACATATTATTAGCAGACAAGACCAAAATGGCTCAGCAGTCACACATAAAAGCACTGACAGCCATATCTCGGGAGTCACTTATTCTACTTCTTAGCCAATTTCTTTTGAAGACAAAAGTTTTTATGAGTTTATGTTTACACAGCTCCTTACATTTTACCATTCTCTCAGAAATTTGCTTGTTACAGTAAATTTTCAATCCACCTCATAGAACATAATCATTTCAGCATACACATGCAGTCAGACAAAAATACCTCCAAAGCATTATAAAGGAAGAAAAAAAAGACAGTAATTAAAGAATAAAAATCGAAAACAAAAAACACTTGCAATATGTGATCTTTCTACATGAATCTTATTGGCTATTAACATCACTGATAAAATTTATTAAAGGTTTTCAGAAATAAAACCTTATTTTTTGTTTTCCACCAGCTGTGCTCAGATGGAAATTTTCCCTTTTTCTATTCTTTCACTTCCCCTTTTACAGTACTTAACACTGGAAAAGCTATCACTTGTAGTTTGAAAGAAGTTGTCATGATCTGAAATAGCACCATATTTAAATATAAACATTCAATCTACACTTCTTTAAAAGCCCAAGAATTACACATATGAATTCTTTCTCTTATCTGAGAAGGGTTGTAATTCATTATTACTGCTAGTGCTCATAATTGATGATAGAGCTGAGAATTTCTTGAGTGAAATAGATAAAATAACTTTCACAAATAGAGGAGCAATGACATTGACTGATTCTCGAGGACTTCTAGTCTCCCTACCCAGGACATAAAGATAGAGGTGAAACCACCATATTGTCTTCTCGTGGGTGCTTCTGAATTACTACCTTAAGCTTTCATGGCTCTCTCCTGTGACTCTCATCCCTCATAGGAGCATTCATGGATCTCAGGCTCCTAGTTCTGCACCGAAAACTTGGAAAATCAGTGGCTATCAGTGCCATGGAAGCTGCCATGCCCCTGAAATGAACGTCTCGGTAGAAATGTCCTTGGAGTCCTCCCTAGACAAGTAGGGAAATCTCTGCTAAAACAAAGAAACAGCAACAACAGCAGCCAATTCACGGCTGTAAGGTGTCATTTTAGAGCTGCCTTGTCTCAACACTCGTTGTCAGAGGCGTGTGGGGTGAAGGGGAGCACCCGTGAAAGGAGGCAGCTAGAAGATGGGAAACCTTGTCTCTGGAGGAATTCATCTGCCAACGCCTCATAGCAGACACTGTGCACCCCAGAGATGCTGCTACAATCAGGGGGCCCAAGGTCTCCAACCATGACCTACACGGAAGGCTGGACTGGGCCGACGGCCTCCTGTCAGCAGGCGGACTTGGAACAGGGCTGGCGGTATAAAAATAAACTGGGTCACCAACTTGGGGATCACTTGGGGGGCTTTATTGGACACTGTGTTGTTTGCTTTTGAGTGGGGCCTCCCTCGCTGGCTCGCTCCCTGGCTTGCCCTACCCCTTCACCTGCCCCGGCCGGTGCGTGTTCCTGCCTCCCTGTGTCCCTGGCCGACGATGTGCGCCCAACCCTGCCTGTCCATCTGCGTGCCCCCGACCGCCTCCACTCCCCTCCATGCCGCTGTCCAGGGTCCTGCACCTCCTGCCGGTTGCCCCTCACCGAGTGTCCGGCCGTGTTCGTCCCGCGGGAGCGTCGCCCGTGGAGCCGCGTGTCTCCGAGCACCGCCAGGCTCCCCACAAGGACAGCGTGCGCTCCACAGGCTCTGCCACCGGGACACCAACTGCACTGCCGGTTCTGCGGGTGGGAATGCCCGCTTCTCTCTCTCTGTCTCCTCTCTCTAACCCCCGTTCCTTTTCCATTCTCTCCTTCTTTTCTGTCTTTTCCAGTCCTCTTTAGCAGGGCAGTTACTTCTTCCTTTTGTTTTTCGTTATCAATAAACGGTTCCTGATACAAAGTCTGTCTCGGTTGACTTTACTTTGTTCCTGACCATTCTAGAAAGAACTCGCCGTAGTTTCCCTCAGTGGAACGTGACAGTGGCAATGCCAGGGACTTCAGCAGCCAGGATGTCTACTCTCTCTAGAGATGCAGGAACATCTACAGTGCCCTGACACAATCAGTGTTGCTGCAGCTGGGATAACACACCAGGAGATCCCTTGGTCTTTACCATGTAGGGTGCAGCCACCACTCTGAGCTCCAAGGCAAGAGCGCTCTTCTGATACACAGAAGGCTTGTTTATTAGTTACCAAAACAAAAACTGACAGATGTAGGATTTGCATTTGTTTACAGTTCTCATATTTTTAATGCAAATTAAGCATATTCTTCATCAAGGCATGCCATCAGTTGTATTCCCAAAGGAAAAGAAACTAATAGAAAGAGGTCCTATTTTAAATTCTGATTTCTTGTCAAAAAGCTGGCATGACTTATCAACTCCAATAAAGTTGGTTTCTCTGATTAGCTTATTTTGTTCCCTCCCCCACCATTGTAATATTTGATTGATTTAATGGCTCACTTTAGAAAATGGAAGCAATTAAACTTCTTTTTTTTCCTCCTTTCAAAGAATCTATCACAACTCTTTAGTTAGGAATTCCTTTGTTTTTTTAGGTAAACTTTTGCTTTTCTATATTTCAGTCACTGGTTTTGTGCTAATGATAGAGCAGTATTCAGAGAAGAATGGAAGTGATTGGATTGACTGAATAACTTAATTTTCATCTCAGTACACCCATTCTGTACTGAGAAGTAGTATATTTACATCATTATATATTCTCTTCTGACATTCAGTAACTCAGGGCTTGGATAACTGGCAACTAAATGGGTAACTTCACTGTTCCACCAACAGTATAATAATTAGTACTTCTGCAACCCAACAGCATTTCCCTCTCTTGTGTTTTGAATTCTTGTATCAAAATTAACCAACTAATATTGTTAGAACTGATTTGGAAGTCAAGTGTTTTTAAAGTAAGTTTTGGCTATATGTAAAGCCTTGCCACTCCATGCTTCACGTCAAGTACCTTCTCAAGTAGTATCACCATGCTAACAAAATGTGAAATAACGATAGAAGCACCACAAACACACATTTGGATCATCAGGTGTTCCAACAAATCCATGCAAAACCCAAAGCAACACAAGCTCATTTCAGGATTTATATGCAAGATCATTTGGAATTTTAGAGACAAAAAAGATGAGCTAAAAAGCTAAAACACTTGAAATAAATAGAAATACCTTTGGCTTCTGCATGTCTTTCAAAAGTAGACATAGTCCTCCTCCTACTCTAGAGGAGAGACCATTCAAATTCAGAAACATAGGTTTGAATTGGTGGAATGAAAAGGGATCAAAATATTTGGCCATGAAACAGTAGTAGTCATGAAGAAACTGGTGCCTCTCCATAACTAGAAATTATGAAATTCACATTCCCAGTGCTTAGGAAATCATAAGCTTTACAGATAAACAGCCAGACTGAATTAAAAAAGTACTTCACTCCTTTCCTCTTCTCAGTACAACAAGCATTGACTGCCTTTCCTGAAATGTCCCAAGAAGCCCTTCCACATCATGGTTTCAGCATGATGATACATTTTTAGCTAATAATGTGTTTCAGCTAGTGTTATTAGGAAGAGAAATTACATAGTATGTCAAAAAAGAGTGCACTGAGATGCTTAGCTTTGCATTGTATTAACATATTGTGATTTTAAAAGAAAAGAGCATTAGAAGTTATTTTAATCTATTGAATTAGACAATAATTCAATTTTGATGACAAAAAATAATTTAAAAGATATTTCTTAAAAGGTCAAACTCAGCAAATGATAAAATGAAAAGAAAATTATTTAAAAATGTAAGTAAGCCAGAATATCTTAATATTCACATACTAGTGCAGCTACCATGTTAGTTTGAGGACTGAGAATTACAAAGCTATGTAACACATTTTTTCACTTTCTTAGTCAACTCCATACATTGCATTGCATTGGCAGTGCTTTCAGCTATCCATCAGACAATCACAAGTATTACCGTTATGGTCCAAAACACATAGGATACACATTACATATTTAGAAATTAAAAGCACATTGCCAAAGCATCAATTCATGTCCCTCAAAAAGGTCCATTCTAATCAGCAAACATGATATTCCCCAAATATGTGCAAGTTTCCATGTACATGCTGCTTTTATTTTGCACATCCTCTCTTAGATATTTGTCATTTTACATTTAGCAATTTGGAACACAAAAATTATTGATATGACAACTACTAAATTGCCTGGAATAATTTACTTCTCCTCCCCACATTTTTACCTCCTAAGCACAAATGGGAGGAAAGGATAATTTCTTTAGTTAGTGATCAAGATTCAAAAGAGAAAGGGAAAAAAGCTTACAAAATTAACATACCCTTGCAATATTTTACTAGTTCAGGCTCCAGCACAATTAAGTACCTACAAAGTCTTATGAATCTGTCAATGAAATTCAGTTAAAGAGGTATTTTGGGGGAGGTTTTGACTGTCTCAAGACGGTGGGATCAAGACAGCATAATTTGTTTTACAATAGTAGATTGGCCTTTGTAGAATAATGACTTTCAAACACTGATTAAGGTGCAATTCAACTGCTATTTCTCTTCCTTCCTTCTAATTTAATTCATCTTAATATTGAATAGTTTACATTATATTATAAAAGAATTCAAATCTGAACATGCTCTGATAACAGAAAAAGGAACACAAACCATATTCTGCATGTATGGGATGCAGTATGAGGAAGTACATTAAAATAACATTACTCACCGTAGCAAAGTGTCCTTCAGTGTATTTGCAAACACAATTTTCTCCCATGTTCAAGTAATCGTAGTCTGTCAGAACAAGGTGAAGTTGCTTTAGCAAGACTAAAGCATTGGAGTTTGACAATGGTAAAAGTGTCAAAGGTTCTTGGCAGTTACAGGTACTGAACTCAGGTTTCAGTCATTGATTTAAGGACAATTTGGCTTTAGTTGTAACATATGTCCTTCTACAAACCAACACTATGTTTCTATTTGGTCACAGTCTAAAAAATAATTTCAACACAAAAAATAATTTGTTGATAACATTTTTACTCACTATAAAATCACTACTAGCATGAAACACATTATTTTTATTGTCACTTGGCTATTTTCAGAGAGAAAGTATTTGTGCTTGATCTGACAGAACACTATGTCCTTGTCACACTGCTGCAATCAAAAAGAAGTTGTTAGGAATGCTTTCTAAAGGACTGAAAAGAAGAAATAGCCATAGAGAGAAAGAATGAATAAACAAACCACTTTAATTTGTTCTGAACTCATGTATACCTGAACGCATAGCATCTTTTTGAATGCTTTCATAATCATGCCAGTCCTTCCTTTTCAGGCCATCAGTCCAGGTAAAGAGCTGTCCATCTCCCAGCCCCAAAGGAAGTGTCTGTGAAAACAGTAAATAAACAAACAAATAAATATATACAAACAAATAAATATATACATACATACATATGTGGTTCACATAATTACAGAGGAATACTCATAATATGGCAGTAGCAAACAAAACATTTGGCTTATTCAATGCAAATATTGAAACTTTACTGTGGTAAATGAAGCTGTTTTTCTAAATACTGTGAGAAAACAGTGAATGTGGTTCTTGATGAACAATTAATTGAAGTATACCAAACAACTTGTGCTTAACATTTCTCTTTTCAGCAGTGTTCTGATGTGACTGCTTGGCAAGAAGCTCATGCAGATTAAACAGACCACTAAAACTGAACAGGTTTCAAAAATGCCTTATCCTTCAACACATGAAGGACTTTGATTTTTTCCTTAAACTATTACTTGTACAAAATTTGGGTTATAGCTACTCTGCACTTTACAATGTTCCCCTCTAATTTTTTTATAAGTTTTTTTTTTTTTTAATAACTGCTACTACGTTACTGCTATTCTTACAAGGTCAAAGGACTGGATCAAAGGCACAGAGCAAAGAAAGTCTCAAAGTGCTTTCAAATCCTGTAGATCTTCATGGTAAGTGATAAGAGGAAAAAACCCCTAAAAACACACCACCACCACCTGCAGAGAATACCCAGAAAAAAACCACCCTATATAATCTGTAGTTGGTATGTGGACCTCCCCTTTCTAAACTCCAAATTCCTGGGTAAAGCTAAGAACTGCTTTTTGCTTTTAAGCAAGATTATCTTCCTAGAGCCCCCCTCCTCCTTGATTCTTTCTGCCAAAAGGTAGAATCTTTAACAAAAATAAGAATCAGAAAGTACCACTAGGAGTACATAGGAAGTAGTTCAAATAAAGTTAACCTTTTTCTAAATGCTTAATTTACAAAAATATGTGGTAAAAGAAATGGATAAAATTTTGACAAGCAAAGAAGATCTACTCTATCTGTGTTGAAAAAAGTGAGGAAACGATTCATTGCTGCTTAGGAATAACACAAAAACTCTGGCTCTGCTAATTACAGGTTTAAATCAGTAAGTTGTCCAGAAAAAAAGGCTAGAAATGTTAACTAAATTATGAGAAAACACACCCCAAAAGCAGTTCCAGGGATGCAACATCTGAGCAGCCTTCTACTAGGAGATACTGAAAACCCTAGAAAAGTCTCATGCCTATGTATCAGTGATGCTTTGCACTTCATGTGCAAAGTTTGTAAACCCAGTGAACTCACCCATCTTCTCTTACTGATTTTACACTACTGGCTGCACAAAACTGGATGACAGCCACTGGCTCCAAGTGAAATTGTCCCAGCATTCTCATTAGGTTTCTTTTTTCTAGGACAGACAAATATTTGCCAAGCTCCATAATGCAGATATGGTTGCTAAGCCATCATTAAAACTCGGGTTCAAAGGCTTTTGGATTTGTAAGCAAGAAGTGAGGAATGTTTTGGGTCAGCTGAGAATGCTGGATATTCCAAGAAAAGTGTTCTGAGCTCAGTGCTCTCCAATAAATCCCTGAGATTCTGAGAAAAATCCATCACACTCTGCTAGCATGGCCTACATTTCTAAGCTTTAGTGTTAAAGGTAACTTATGTTACATAACGCCAAAATGCAATCTAGTTTGAGTTTATTCTTCTACTATCACTTTTTCAGACATATTCCAAGAAACCACTGTTGTCATATTTTCGTATGATACAAATCAGAGGTTCACTTGTGGAAGAATTGAAGAACTTAATACATCCTGATAAAAATATTTCAGGTTATCAAAATACCTAACCTTTCATGTTGTTAGAATGAACTCATTTATTTCAATAATTCTTGAGTTCAAACAAGGCTAATGTTCTAGTAGTAATATAAAATTGCTTGGGTTTCAAAGTCAGAAGCATAAGGTAGAACACAGGCTACAACGGCATTAATCACGACGCTTGAGCACAAATTCCTAAAATAATCTAGTCTGAAGCAGTAACTGGCTCTTTAAAAGTCAGGCCCAAACAGATTCACTTCAATTAAACTTGTATCCCTGTCAGTATGGGTACAACTGGTGTGAATCTCTTTGTTCCAAAAATGCAAGACTACTGCAACTCTCAAAACCAGGATAAACTTTAATTTTGTGACCCTTTATTCCTGCGCTGACTTCTTTCCCTAAAAGTAGTTAGTTAAATGACAAGTTTGTAGGACACTGAAAGAAAGCTCAGTAGTGGAGTTTACAGATGGTTTCCTGTTGTCTATTTGCATTTTGATGCCATTACTCTTTAAAAATATTAATTACATGTAGTTACTTTACCTGATAGCATTTACAAGTCTAATGTACCAGGAGACTCTCTTGCAAGCATAATATGGTTAAATAAATATATCCACTAAAATTAATCTAGCAGAAGGATAAATATAAATCCAAATAGCGTATGATACACAAAAAGGTTACTGAAGTCTTGCTGTGGCTCACATTTTGGAAGGGTAACATTGCCCTGAAAGGAAACAGGAAACAAAGCATAGTATTGTGCCATTGTAAGTTCCTGTTTAACAGCTGAAAGTATTGTTTGGATTGTTGGGATTTCTTTTTAATAAATCCCTTAACTCCCTCACATCTTATACCATGGCAATTTTTCAGCTCTAACATTCTTTCAGCGTAAGGGGAATTCAGTAGAATGCTCTCTCATGTCACTTTGTAAGACCAGTTTTCACACAGCACCATCTCAACACGGACTGCACATTGTGACCCCTACAGTGACTGGACTTCATGAAATTCACCCTGTGTACACACCAGTTTTACCTCTGCAGTGAGCATGAAACAGGGCTTACTTAGAAAGGGATGTCAAGTTGCACAGCCAAACTCTCTGGGCAAAGCAGCAGTTTTGCAGTGCAAGTTATCCAGCTCTGAAGAAATTGGAACTGCCTTTGGTCCCTCAACTAAATATCTCCCTTGTCAGCAAGTGAAGGCTTTCTTTTTTGTTTTTTGAAGTTGCTATATTGTTTAACAAGATACCAAAGCACTTGAGAAAATGAATTTCTCCATTTCACTTCTGCCTAAGGGTAAACAAGTTGCATTTTGAAAGACCTTAAAACACAGTTTCTGGAATGTTTTAAAACTGCTAAAAGGCTCCATTGTAAAATTCTAAGTAGGCTCACATGCCTCTTTTATCCAGATGATAATGACTGGAAGAGCTCCCTTTTCTAAAGCATTTCTATCTGTTGAAAAAGGAAAAGAAAATTAATGTAGTATTTTTATTACAGCATTTGTTTTCTCCCTATATAGTTTTCTTTCTCAGTTGTCCATCTCTTTTGCTACCTTGACAATTTAAACTAATTTGCATCAAACTAGAAGCAGCTCTAGTTTAGTTATATGCAGGCTGACTCTCTGGTGTAATAGCTAGATATTAACAACAATCAAGTGTTGCTACTTTTAATTATACAGAAGAAAGCCCATACAACTCTACAACCCATCTCAGAAAGACAAGTTCTGAGTAGGTGAATATGACATCACAAGATGGAGTGCTCTAATGAATCCAGACTCTGAATTTTTGCAGAACACACATTTAACCATAAACTGATGGACTCAAGTGAAATAAAATTAACCACAACATGTAAGTACAAACGCTAAAGAAGGCAACAAAAGGAATTCTTCATTTTAGGGGTACTGTATAAACAGCCAGACCAAAAATTATTTAATTTATGCTATAAAATGCATTATGAATTCAGCACAAAAATGGGTTTAGGCATTTAAACAAATAACAAATAAGGTTGGTTTCCAACACATAAAAGAAAAATTTATCAAGGATTATTAATCTCTGGCTCAGCAAATTATTGAACCATGTGTCATGGGAGACACAGTATTCTGGAAATACACATTTGCTATTTGCACTTAAATGCACTTTACGAACTTAAATGCACTTTACGAACTTAAATGGCAGCAACACTCCACAAGTAGCGCAAAGTGTTAGTTCTGTGTGCGCCTGTAGCCGTAAAAGCAGCAACACTCTTTTGGTATGCATAAGGGTCTTAGAAATGGAAAGCATGACTTCAGAACACTACAGTTCCTTCCAACATATTAAGTAAGGCTTTCTGGCGGAAACCAAGATATGAGAAAGGAGAAGGCTAAGGCACACCTGCCCGTTTCTCCACAGTACCTCATCTAACACAAAAACAAAGCTTATGTATATTCTTCAGCAGCATATCAATACACATAGGTGAGAAACCAGCTCAGCTGAGTGGCTGAAACATACTCATACTTTCGAAGGGTTTTCCCCTTCAAAATATTTCTGTAAGTCACCCAAAAATAGTGCAGTCTGCCTCTACAGCCCTTAGTCTCCTGAACTCATGAACTATTTTCATCATTGCAGAACTATTATAATATCAAATATCACACTGCATACAAAGTGTTGGATTTTGACTGTCAAAAAAATCCTACAACAATTTATCATCCAACCTTTTGTTACATGTAGTATGCACCTTTGAGTTACACATTTTTAAGTGTTTCAGTCCAAAAGGGATTACCCACCTACAGGAATATTACATACAGCATCTGTCTTAATATTTCATTTTCACATTAACCTCAAATCTTTTGGGATGTAAGACTGATACAATACTACATAAACTCAGAAGACTCTTCTCCTCTAGAGAAGACCCAACATCTGGTTCAATTAGAGAGAATATGATAAGCACAAAAAATAGTGCAATTGCCAAAAACTCACTCACAGACTATTAGATTCCTCAGAGAGGAAAAAATAAAGCTTCTCTACTTTGACATTTGAAAGCTTGAACTCAGAAACAAGTGCCTTCATTGAATAATCAATTTATTTTTAATTTCACTCTGTGGAGACAGACAATTAGAGAGGACTCAGGAACGGGAAGAGGATATATCAATGGAAATGCACCTTTTTTAAATAAAAAAAAAAAATATCATTACAGAAATTACAGATTCACTTTGAGCCTGAAGATTTGCTTGCTGGCTCTAGGGACATTTTACTAAACACCAATATACAACTGAATATGGCACCAACAAAACATCATATGATGATCAGCACAATCACTTTTAATTGTTTAATGAATTTCAGGAAATCATCTTAGACATAAGCACTTGTTCACTCAGGAAAAGATACACACAGGAAATAAAGGCAGTGAAGAAGTACTGAGCTTAGACACCTTTGGGGATGTTTCAAGAGAAGGATAAAAACAACCACTGCTTGATTCCTCTTTGGTCTTGAAATAAAAGCTTCTATATAGTGTTTGTAAACAGTCCTGTGTAAAACACATAATTCACTACTTTTTTTGTATTCTTCTAACATAGATCATTCTCAGGACTCTAAGCTCTGACCAAGTACTCTGATCAAACAAGACAATAACAAAATAATCAGAACTCACTGAGCAATTAAATTAATTCCTTCATCAAAACAGAATTAAGGATAACTTCTAAAGAATGGTGTCACTGGAATACGACCATATGCTCATTATAAATCACTTGCAAAATCCCAATATGTTTATTTACCAAATTTCTGTTCTGGTATTATAAAAGTATATGAGGACAGACATCTTCATGAAGCTTCTTTCCCAGTAGTTGGAAGAGTCATAAAAACTATTCATTTTCAAAGATTTCCCCTTTTGTGATCATGCTACAATTTAGCACATGAGCATCAAAGTGAAATCCTAGCACCATTGACAGCCAAATCTGAAGTCAAGTGCTCAAGCAAAATCCATTCTGGTGCAGTGACTGGGCAAGGATATTAGAGATGAAAACCAAAACATTATTTCCACTAAGGATGTGCTTGGCGTCAGGCAGCCTGATCTATGGAAAAGGTATAAAATCCAAGCATCCACACTATCTCATCTCTACACCTTTATGCTTAAGCTCTGATTGCCTGCGTGGCTCTCCTTTCCTGTTAGACTGAAAAACAAAAAAGTCCCCTTATCCAAACTGAGATCTCTGTACCATGCACAGGGAACAGGTACAATATAGCCCTTAAGCGCCTGTGAAGCTCCCATCACCATAAAATGAAAGCATCACATGTAGCAATTTGGATCCACCGTGAATCTTTCCTAAAGACAGCAGGAGCAGCCACTGCATGGCCTATAGTTTTGAACCCCCAGGCTCCATGTTTCCTGTGAGGATCCTTCCCTGGGACTCTGTCCCTCTTGGTGGGGAGCAGTAGCTGCAGTACCTGCAGTGGGAGGCTTTGGGGTGGGCAGCAGCTGCCCTGCACAAGGGGCACCCACCTCTTGAGGCCACCCACAGACAGTTTCTGTCGGTCCTGCACTGCTGCTGGGCAGCCACTGCCTGCCAAAATTGCTGCCCATAGGAAAGGCACTGATGATGAAGCCAGGATTGCTCAGTAAAATTCTATAAAGAGAAAGTGGTAAAGGCTCTAAATCTAGAATCTTTCAAAAAGAACAAAAAAATCAGAATGCACTGAGATATAATTACTGCCTTTTATTTTGATTTTTTTCTCCATTTTTATGTACTTTTACAACATTTTAAAAAATGTGAATCTGAATTGTTTTCCAAATCCTTGGCTTGAAGCCATATAATACAGACTTTAGGACATGACGAATTTCTTCATATGCTCAGATTTCCTGTGCCACTTATTTGTTATGCCACAGCAAATAAGTGTTCATTGCACTGACATTTACATTAGTAGAAATAATTAGCCCAGCACATCAAAAAAAGGGCAGCACTTGATTTAGTCTGCGACATCTGAATGACTCAAGGTTACTTCATTTTCTCAACACTTATACCAGACTTCTTGTGCTTGTAGATTCTAGAATATCATGGACAACCAGTAGCATCATGCCATCAATTCCAAATCAAAGCTGTTAATAATGTTATTTAGAAAATGCCAACCTCCCCAAGCATTTCATTACAGACAATTTTATAGACAGGTATAAAAAGCTGTTATTGCTGCACTATGGTTATATATTTCAGGTCACAAAACTGCAGCAAAAAGACTAAGTTAAAACATGAGCACGGAACTCCTTAATGGTTAATGGTTTGGACTCCATACCTGTTGAATGTGAAACAACCAGAATTGCCAAAGGTCACCTACAAAGTCTGGCACTGAACCTTGGCTTCCCAAATGTCACAATTTGAACTGACTGTAGGACAGGAGGTAGAGTCTAAACTTAAGGGATAATACAAAAAAACTAAAATAATAACAAAAAATATTCCTCAGAGGAAGCAACTCCCATCTCTTTCTGGCTGCTGAACAAAACTGCTGACAGATTTGCTCAATAACTAAAACACCTAAACATATATTTTCTTGTTTTATTTTCACTCATCTCATTTGCAGTTTGAGGAAAAGAAATCAAACTCAAGTAATGTGAGTATCTATGACAGACCTAAATGAACACATGCTGACAATGCTGAGCATGTGCTGCTCCTCCAGGTCTTCTCCTTCAAATGAAGGCTACTTTGACTGCACAAAAGGATAAGCTTGCAGAAGAGCCTGCATCCATATTTGACTATTCATTTTCAGGAGGTTTAAAAATCATAACTGATGTTGTGTTAATGCTGCATATTTTTAATAAGTACCTTTTTCAGAAATTATTTTTAACATCAAAAGACCTGAAAGAGCTTTGAAGAGACTCAGCAGGATTTTTGCCAGTATTGGTTGGTTTCGAACCAAAAAAGATCTGTAAGGCCCTTCTGGTGAACAATATAAACAATAACTTTGAGTGACTCCTGGAAGAGTTTATTATATGCCAGGTTTCTGGGGTGTTTAACCATATGTCACAGAAAATTTTAAGTATGTTCATTTTCATAAACAACCTTCTTCTCCTTAAAAAAAAAAAACAAAAACCAACAAACCACCAAATCCTGAAAATTAGAACAGAACCCTGTGTTCATGGAAAGAACCAGATTGTTAGTAATTTTATAATTTCCAAAAGGCTGAATAATCAAGATATAATAGTGTTTTTTGTTAATAGACTCATTACATACATATTTTCCCTGAAGTTTAGAGAAATGTCTTTAGATTTTTACTATGTTAAGTGTCATGCTGTTTTGCATTGGCTACAGCACTAACTTAACCCAAAAAGTGCTTTTGCAGGATTCAAGTGTCAGGTGTTTTAAGCAGGAATACATTTCTTGCTTTATCTGTTCAAGAGTGATTAAAAGCCGTATTTCCTTATGACAACTTAGTTCTGAAGTAATTTGCCTTTGCATTTCTTTTACTAGAAGTGCATTCTCTCTTAGGAAACAGATTTTATAAACAATAAAGAATGCTAATTACATTTAAGTTATCCCTAATAAGTAAAATTCAACTTACTTGGTGCTTCGTGAGGTAACAAGAATCATTTCAGGAGCAATTTCTATTTTTTTTCTCTGCTGGTGCACCTGTATTATAAAAATACAAGTTGCTTCATGACTGCAGCATTGTTCAAGCCTCTGTGGTACAACTGATAACAGCTTTCCAGCAAATCTGAAACCACTGATCCAGCAGACACAGTAAAGATTATCTACCAATTATTATTTTTCTTATATAACCCAAGCTAATCAATATTTTCAATATAAATGGCTACTTTTTTTGTTTGTTTGTTTTTTCACATTCTATTCTAGTAGAAACATTGTAAGAGAAAGGTCAGATGCAGAAACTAACTTTAGCCAAATTTGCTACCTGGAAAGTTTTAGCACAACTTAAAAATTTGCTACCAAAAATCAGTTTCTGTAGCAATGAGAGCATATTCTGTAATTTTAACTACCATATAAGGTAGTACTTAATTTGACCCCTCCAAGTATTTGTAGAAGCAAATACTATTCTAGGAGTACATTTTTAATTGTTCAAAAAGAAAACTACTAGATTTTTTAACAAGTGTTTTAATGAGCTTTAAATTATAATCTCTACAGTTACATTACCATACAATGAAACAGCTCTGCATACAGGTAGAACACAGTGACTTTTTATTTTATGTACTTGTCTGCACATTTTTAGAAAGAGCAGAGGGAAAATACTGATTTGTTTGAATAATATTTTTAAAATTTCTTGCTGATTTATGCCACAACAAAATTCATCTTCTATAGGCACCTATTTGCAGAATACTCAAGCCTTTGGCACTAACAATCAATTTTATAATTTGCAGTTTATGTTACACTGGATTTAAGAAAAAACCTCAATGTTTAGTTAACTAAAGTAATGAACACATGTTGGAAAAGAATTATCATCTTGCAGTTTACAGAAGACCTTAAACTAATCTGCCCAAATGAGAAAAAACTCTTATCAGCAGCTTCTGATGCCGCAGCATATGCACTATTAGTTGATCTCTCAGAATTCTTTTCTTATGTGGGCGCTGGATAGTAATTTCCATTGTCTAAGAGATTTTCAAACAAAGTCCACAGGCTGCTGCAGAAAACAAGCCGATTAAACATGACTGACAGGTTTACACTCTTGTTCAGTCATCTTAAGACAACACGAAGCTGATAAGGAGACCTCTTGCAAGGTCTTTGGAAACATGACAATTTCTGTGCTTTGCGTGAACTCCATGCAGATTTACTGAGATCAAAGACAGTCTTCCTAGTGCTTCCAGCAGGATGAAGTTTGCAGCTAAAGGAACTAAAATTTTTGGTGGTTGTACATGTTCACATATGGTCATGGAAATCTGAGACTCATCTGCTGAAAACAGTTCCTAAGCTCTGAACGAAAGGCATTGTTTCATTTCCCTGTGTAAAGTCAGATTGCATTTATACTGCATTTTTTTCCCACTCTGCACCAAAACTCCTTTTACTACTATTAATAGTTTTTAGGTTTTTGGGATTTTCATTTTATTTTTTTTTTAGGTCTCATCGTGCGTTCTCAATCTGACTTAGCTACATGCTTGTTTCCTTCTCAATCTCATACTCAGTCCCCCAGTCATTACCTTTCCTCTAAGAGGTTTTAAGTCAAGCTATTCCCATGCTTATACCTTTTTATAGGTAACTCTAAAAATTAAGTAAATTGAGGCAGATTTTACAAAATAGCACTGTTGAATATACTCTTTTCATGTGAGAAAAATTTTTTCACTCTCGCTTTCTAGCAATGGAACAGTAACAAAATTACATAAGACATACCTTAACAGACCAAACCAGATTAGATTTGGCTCACCTATAAATGAATTGAGTTAATTGCAAGAGCAGATAAATGAATACTGAAGCATCATAATACTTGGGTATTATGTCAGCTCCTGTTGCTACCCTGTCATGTCCATTTTCATTGAAACACCAAAATAAATTGACTACTACAGAGAGTTTAAAGGGTTTTGTGTATGAAGTTCAACCATCAGTCACAGAATCATAAAATATATCAGGAAGTTCTTTTGAGATATAATCTTACCCCACCTCACATCTGGACTGGGTATGCCTAAATCACATCTGCCCTTGCAGACTTCCAATAGCAGAGATTGCACAAGCACTCAAGGCTGTTTCCTTCAGTACTTCATTATTCTTGCAATTAGGAAATTTCCCCTTTCATCTAACCTGCTTTACTTGCCATAATTTAAGCCTTTCATTTCTTTGTTCTTTTCACCAGGGACAGGAATAAAATATTTCCTTTCCAGCAGCTACATTTCATGGACATGAAAATTATTTTCTCTCCTAGATTAAATGTTCATATTTTTTCAACTTCTTTTTAGCTCTTGTTGCTGACCCTAAAATATATGAAACTTTGAGGAGAACAGCATTACTTTGTTAGTAATTGGATAAGGCTAAGAATAGCAAGTATAAAATGATTATTAAAAAACCCCAAACAAACCAACAAGAAACATAATTACTAAATGGACAAAGAACTAACACAAGTACCAAGAGGCTACATTTCCTAAAAATAAGCAAAATTAAGATATTTACTGTAGCATGCTTTCCCCCTGTCTGAGAATAAAATAGCTGAGCATACCCATGTTGTACATTCATACTTCATACTTCCAATCCAACCTAACACTATTTTATGAAGCAGCAGTGAATTATCTTAATTCAAGTGGACAAATTACTGAAATGTTTAGATGTGATTAAGGTCGTCAGGATTAAATTATGTTACAAACCTGAAAAGACAATGATGTTCAACAGGATTCACATACTTAAAATTACCAAACTACTAGCAATTATGATCGAACAGGTCTTGTTCTTCTGCTTGTGCCTGAATCAATGCTGAGTTTTCCCCTAGCAGTGAGAGCATATTTAAAGAATTCACATATGCAAAGAAATTCATCCCCATGTGGGAAAATAAGAACAGGAGTGAAAGGAGAGAAAACTTATGAGAGGTTCAAATTCAAAAAATGACCTCATTTTTTTTCCGCGAACCAAAAATTTTGATACTGGACAATCTGATGATCTCCTTTGTCTAATGCCATTTAAGATGACCTTTCCATTTTATGCCAATAGTTTTCAATTACAAAACCAATCACAGTATATTTCACTAAAAGGAGTACTGTGATTAGTTAAACCTAATTTTATCAACAGCCAGAATGTGAATAGCATATAAAAGTAAGGTGAACAGCTTTGATTGATACACTGAGTTTTAATTTCTAATTCCTTGTCTCCCACTCTTTTAGTAGGAAATGAAGGTTACACATCATCGAGCAGGGTAAGCTACTGTAACTCAAATGTAGCTTCAAAGATTTGACCTTCAATTTTTCTCAAACTCTTTTTTCCCCCCTGTAATATATAGACACTAAATTGATAGGTCTGAAGCTATGAGCAAAGTTTTTAAACATAAAATCCTTATTTTAAAAAAAACACAACAAAGATGAGCATTAAAATTAATTATTATAAAATTAATTATCTTTTGGAAGAAGAATCTATATACACCTTTGCTATTGACTATTTTTATAGATTTTGAAAAAGTCTTCCTTCAAATAAAAAATAATAATCCTTTTTCTATGTGAGTTCACTTCCTGAATAATTTAAGACCTTCGGTTTTCTAAGAACTAGGACCTATCCTATGTCCAAATCAAGGTATTTAAATTTGTGTTTACATAAATTTAGTCAGCCTAATTTTCATTGGTACCCACAACTCCCAGAGATGTTACCCTTCAAGCTGGAAAATGCTAACGTTAGTAACTGTATCTGAACATCTTGTACTCCAGACCATCCTGTGGCATTGCACTGAGGAGTTCATGCAAAGTCTGAACTCAAGAGCCATTAAATGCAGCAGAAGCCATGGCAGACAGGGAAATGTTACTCCTTATACCTTGCACAGCTCTCAGCCTTGAGAACAGGTGCTGCAGCAAGGTCTGGCAGAGCCTTCCCATGCCCCCTGTCTGAGGGCAGCTTTGTGGCACACTCCAGGCAGCAGCCCCTCCTGCAGGGTCCCAGCTGGGGCACCAGTTAACCCTCAGCCCCTGCGGAAGCTTTCATCCCAGCAGGCTCACGGCTGCCTGCAGGCTGCCTTTCACCAGGCCTGGCTGAGAGATGAGGAGAGTCTCCCTTCTGTCTTTGCAAAGGCTCGGTGCATAAACATAAAACACTCTTATTCCCTCCACGGTACCTCGGCTGAACTCGGTGTCCTTATGTTCCCCAGCAGATCTGATATCCAGCTATGCTTCACTGGCTCTCAGGCAAACTCCAGGGCTCCCTTAAAGACCAATTCTCTCTACAAGCAGGGCCATTATTACCATGCAGACACAGAGAAAAAATTATATTATCAAAGCTACCACCATAAAGTAGCTGTTCTTTAAAAACTGACTTTTTACTGATGACTGTTACAATTACAGGGATTAATATTATTAGTCCCCCTTTTCTCTTAGCTGGGTATTTCAATACCCAAAAAATCTGAACTTCAAAATTTCTCAGATCTGGGGAGGAGTCAAAAAGGAAACACATTAAATTGTCAGTTTAATATATATTAGAATCTGTAGAGACATTAAATTTCACTTTCCATCTATGAATATTAAACATTAATGAGGTTTCAGGTACAGAGATAATAAAGTGAAACATCAGAGAGCTATGACTTAGCTCGTATACAGGGAAAGAAAGTTCACAAGAGAAGCTAATAAAGGTCAAAACCACAGAACTACCATAAACCAGAGCATACAATAGATGAAAAAGAGTAATTCAAGAAAACCTGATTTTGAAGGGGCTATTGAGAAATGCATACACATTTCCACAAGCAGAACTTTCATGTAAAACACAGAGAAATAGGAAGTAATTAAGTACATATTTCTACTCACGTATAATATGCAAACTGAGAGATGACAAATATTTCTTGAGTGACTTGAAAACAACTTGTAGAGGAAGACGCCCAACCTTAAACTGAAGAATTCATAAGCACAAAAAGCCCCCATAGTAACAGCTGCATCCAGATCTCTCTTTTTCCTCCTATGCCTCCTGCTCTGGAGACTAACGTCTACATCTGTAAACACAGTAATGCAAAAACCCAGACACACAGGAATTACATAGAAAGGTTAAGCAATGTGCCCTGATTGCGTGGCAGCATACACAAAAAACAAGGAAAGAATATCAAAGAAAAAAAAGGAAAGCAAAAGATCATAGGCCAACCAAGTGACAGCTTATTTTTTGTATATTTATAATTTATCTTTCTTTCTCTATCATTTATTCATACACACAACCCCTCTCTACAGGTATAAAAGCAGCTATTCCTTTCCTTCACCCCAAATACAAAAACTTCTAGCCACAAAATAAAAAATAACCTGAGAAATATTCTGTATTTAGAGTCATAGTGTAGCACATTTGACAGAAATACAGTGAGGCAAAATTCAACACTAGATGTTCCACGGATAAAAAAAACTGAAAGTCACAGACCTCCCTAACTATATAGGAGCTAGAACTGTGTTTCCAGGTTGTATTCAAGGATGCAACTCTGTAAAATCAGTTACAAGTATATGATGCCTAGCACAGCACATTCTGAAGGCTATCAGTAGTATCAATTTAACTGAAAATTTTCCCTTCTAAATGTTTTATTATCATTCTGATAGATATCTTTTCTATTATCACTCTGATATACAGTATCTTGGCAAACATACCATACAATGAAACACGAATAGCTCAATAGTAATTTGTAAAATATCTCAGAAATATATTTAGAGATAGATATATAATAAGACCTTTTTATTATATTGCAGCATCTGTCACTGTATAACAGTTACCATTATATGAAACATCAAAGGAGAGGTATCTATACCATTAGGTCTTAGATAAAGCCATCTGAAGACGCCCATCACTTACGTAAAGTTGATCAGGTCACCATGAACCCTAGATGAAATGAAGCTCTGACAGAATTTTGCTCCAAGTAATTTTCTGAGCAGCAAAATCTGAGCCCCCAGAAACACCTGTGCACAGTCACATGCCTCCCTGAGTTCAGACTGGTGAAGCCTGTTAAACCTCTTATTGCAGGTGAATTTATCAAACCCAGTCAGGGTGAAGGAGAAGGAATAAACTGAAATTGTGCTCTTAACTGTGCTCAGCATGAACTGTGTTAACAGAAGGAAAACAAAAGGATTTACTAAATCAAACTCCATCACCTCTGCATTTATACTAACTGCAAAGCTACTGAACAGAAGATTTTTTTTTTTAAACGGAATTTCAAAGTGCAAGCAAATCTTATTAAGCTTTTAGCATGGACAAACTGTCAGCAACATTATCAAGAACAGTTGGAATTAAAGTTTTATTGTAGATTCTTCACTAGAACAGTGTCTAACATCTCTAGTTAAGAATCATAAGCCCATTGTGCTCAGCAGCAAAACCTAGTTTTTGCCCAAGTGTGTTTACAATTAAAGCAAATGAGGAGAGAAATATAAGCAATAAGACAATATTATCCAGCATGGGAAACTATGTTTTTCAGTGCACTATGAACCTAACTAGTGCTAAATTCAAGAATCAGTCATCACAAAAAGGGATTTCCTTTTAAATTATGGAGTAGTTACATTATTTCATAGAAGTTTACCTTGTGCTCCTCTGAGGCAACACAAAAGGAAGATCAGGGTTTACACTGTGATCCATGAACTAATGAGAGTTGGTATTTGAAGACCTAATGAAAGCTGGAGTAATCTCCAAACCACTTGAGGATTAAAATGAAGAAGAGAATGTTTAATGTTTTATGTCAGGAAAATGAGACATAGTCAAGGCAATAATCTTTTCCTTGTTCTTTGTGAGTTCTAGGGAGAAAGATACAACAGGAACTGGGATGCTAATGCCTGAACAAATACTCAGCTCTACAGATCAATAAAAGAAGTTGCTTGTCCCTGAAAATACAGGGGTAAAAAACTTAAATTTTCAATTTGTCTCCAAACAAGATATCATATACTATCCTTAAATCAGAAACAACTCTTTAGTTAGCTGTTTTTTTCTTATAATTGGTCTGGAAATTTTTTAAGACACAACTTTCTTCATACAAATCATTAGGCATGCCTCTTGGGTTTCTAGAGTCAGCCAGACCCATGGATTCCTTCCCCCCTCAGTACCTCTTTATTTCACTCATATGGACATGGCATTGATGACAAAAGTACCATTCAATACTGATTGTGGCAGTATGTGTCATTCATCTGTGCTCAGGTATTCATCTGTCAGATCGTCTGTATTTAGTACCACGAATAATTTAAGAACAATTTTTTTCAATGTTTCTTTCCAATTGAAATTTTTTTCCAATTGAAAAGAAATTTCCAATTTCTTTTCAATTCACCATACAATTCTCACTAAGAGTGAGAATAGCTCTCCTTAGGCTGACCTGAAGGGGAATTAAGAGCTTTAGGAGAAGTTATAACCTAGTCCTTCTCATACCACAGGGGGCAAAACCCCCTTCACTTATTGCTAACCATTTCTTCTGAGATGAAAAATAATCTCTATCTAATATCAATCTCTGTAGCAAATGCAACTTCAGCAATTCATTCAATAAGAAATTCAAATAAAGCAATTCATTCAACTCAAGACTCATTCAATTTCTGCAGCAACTGGCTATAACTTTTACATCCAGTTATATTTTCTACATCTCTTTAAAGGACGGGATCATCCTTTGATCAATCATCAGGTTCCTGCTGCTAATGCACATGTGAAAAGGGAAAACTCACTGCAGAAACATCCATTGGAAGAATTTACTTTGAATTTTCTTTACATACAGCTTTTATCTTTTTCAATGAATTTATATTATCTGGAAAATCGTGGTTCTCAAAACAGAAGTCAGAGAAACATAATGTGATCATTATGAATGCTATATTGAAATATTTTTCACCAAGTTATACCTTAGTTACTAAGGTATAATTTGGTGGCAAATAATCACATTACAGTCATCTTTAAATGTTTCACAGTTGTTAGAATAAATTGATATATTAGGAAACTGCACTATGTAAGGTACTGTCCTACAGCAACGGCATTACTCACTTTCCCAAGTTCAAAAGGACTGAGAGTACCTTTAAAAATACGTAACTCCCCAGAAAGCTGGAGGCTCATTATCCAGAGAGATATAAATCACTGAGTGGGTTGTTATATAATACTAATTAATACTTAGCATAATAATGACTGAATGAATTGTTACATAATGTGAATTAAAGTCAGCTAAAAAGTTAACAGCTGCAGCCACCCAACCGCCACCACCACAGGATCACCCTGGTGACCTGGAAACTAAGGAAGGTCACAGGTTCTCTCCAGAAAGCTGTCCTTGGGGGCTGGGAGCCATCCATCCACGTGGGGCTCTGCGGGATACACCCAACAGCCAGCAGGGCCCAGAGCAGACCATCTGCTCAAGTGGATTGCTCCATGTCACCTAAGGAATGCACTGAGCCTGGGGTGAGCTAAATCAGGGGAACAGATGGAGGTCAGTTTTCTGTAGCTTGTGATGCACCTGAGTTGATGGTAACCCAGAGGCTTCCTCAAAGCACCTCTGGTGAAACCACACAGGCAGCTGACTTCTGGACCCAAAGTGAGTCATTTATGAGAGAAATACCACACGGCTCAGGCCATAATGCACTCTATTAAATTAATGTACCTGAAAAGAAATGCCATAAACAGCAGTCTTTCTTTGAGGAAAATACAAGGCTACAGTGAACCAGTAGTATGTACTAAAAAGCAAAAAAAGACCAGACGTCATGAATATGTTTGCTGTACCACATCTCAGTCATAAAAAGGGGCAAAAAAGGTAAAAATAAAACCGATAAGGGAAAGGGAAAATAATGAAGAAAAACCATTTGCACCACATGGGAGTCTGAAAATTAGTAGTGAAAAAACCTGTTGTCTATCAAAAAGGTCTAGATAACAGAGATACTAATAAACGAGGCACTACATGAAAGCACTGACAAATGATATAATTTGTTTCTTTTAAAAGGGTAATAGTCGGACAGAGTGGATTGCAGATTATGAAAGGTGGCAGGCTATACCTGCACTAACACTTCTAAAAGTGCTTGGGGGCACTTTTGAGCAAATAAACATGGCTTTTGATAACAGAGAACCATTAGAACAACTCCTGTCATGCTTTTATCTCTCACCAACTAGCCCACATACATTTCTGCAGTGATTATATCTTAATTACCAGTTCACATCCAGTATTTTGCATCCAGATGTCTTGTTTTGGAAACCAGGAGCTGCACAGGTAGGATGCTGGCCACTCTGTCACTCTGGTGACAGTTGGCCACCATTTACGGAAGTGTCAATAATTTGGGGTATTACATGCAATAAAAGTACTGCTTGGAAAAAGTGTTAATGCAAACCAGTTAAACATCAGCTGTCAAATTGCAGCATCCAATTTCTCTGTTCCAAATATTTTCATGTTAAAAAACCTAAAAAAATCAGAAAAATACTAAAACTCTTTCATATCTGCAAAATACGGTGACCTGACTCAATGAAAAAAGTTATGAATACATTAGCTACAACTCTCCTAAATTTCATTTTTAGTCTCAGTAATATCAAATCCTCAAAATGTCTGCAGAAGAGACTACAGGCATTATTGCAGTGTGTAGTAGAGCAGTGAACAGCACACAAACAAATTTTCATTACTGCAGTTAGTTCACAAGGTTTGACCCATCAGTTGGTACATTTCAATTCAGGTACAGTAAATACACATAAGAGCAACATTATCTAAAATGGTAAAAAGTATGATATCTATAACAGTCTTTGCAGACACAGGAATAAAGCCTACGTTGTCTATCACTTATATGTAACTACATAGCTTGGATGCTTATGTATTAGAAGTAGACAGAATATAATTAAAGTGTCAAAGGTGTTTCCTATACCTTCCCCTTACGTACCATACCCAATACAGCACTACAAATGTCATATGACAACAATTTAATCACAAGCACTGATGTATTACAGCTACTATACAGTCAAAAATGTATGCAGACAGAAGAAAACCTTCATGGTCTCTGACTGATTCTAAATACCACCTCACTGTTTTCTGCTTCATTCTCACGGCATAGTGTAACAGACACATGTCTGTACACATCTGTATCAAAGTTGTGACCTTAATTTGACATTACAGTTGCCTTTGGAAAAGTGTGACCTATGTTTCAAGAAGATATAACCCGTGAGTAGCTGTCACAGGTAAGGTGTTGACAGGTTATTGGAATACCTGTCACCTTCTTGGACGGCTTACACAAGTGTCAACAGTGGTGACTGTCATCTCAAAATAAGGACTTGACCCTTAAAAGACGGTTTTGCTAAAGAGCATCTCTGAAGTGACACTGAGTAGTGTGTGTCAGAAGGAAAAAAAAAAAAGTTTATTAAAGGTTTTTTTTTCTTGATTAACCACCATTATCAAAGAGGATCTACACATGCAAGAAAAGATCTGCCTGAGAGGACATCTGGTCTAAGGAAGTGACGACAGAAGACAGACAGAAGACCTTGCTCTGTTTTCTCAATTTTCCTGAAGATCTAAACTTTCATATGCCCTGAGCCCCCTATCCTTTTCTGCAAAGTCCATGTTCCTTATTTTATTTTATGTTATTTTACTGAAAAATAAAGCCAACCGCTCTAAAAAAGTGGAAGTTTATTCCACTGAAAAAGTAAATGTATTTTTTTCTACAAAAGAAAAGATATTTTTGTTAAAGTTTTAAATTTAATATAATGCTTAAGGCACAGAAGATGCAGAAGTTTATTGTAAAATAACTTCGTAGTTGCAATAAGAAAGCCTAGGCCTTCTCTTGACAACAGTAGTACTGAAATACAGGTACTGATGATTCACATACTCTTGAAAGTTTTTTTCATGTTTCCTTTGTGGCTCTTCCAAATAGCAAATTTCAATCAAGTTTCATAGCAAACTCTCACAAAAACTTCAACTGCACCCAAGGGAAGAATGTTACATCTGTGATACCATCCACACTCCTTCCTTCTGCATTTGCTCTGATGACTTTTGAATCTATCCTTGTTCAACAAGATGAAAAGGACTCTTTTGACCACAAATCTCTCTTGAACCTAATTTCTGCATGGTGAATACCATGCTTTTTAAGACTACAAATATTTTTAAAGTCAAATTGCAAGGGATGGATTTTTCATTTTCAGAACAGTTGTTGACTTTGTTTTTCCAGAACAGATATGTAATAAAAAAGCAAAACTAAAGGAAATTATGGGCACAAACATAGGTATAGCATTTAGGCAGGCATTAAGAAATTTCAAATGCATCCAGAAAGAGAAACTCTGGTAGGCACTCAGAACCCTATTTTTTTTCTTATATGCTGAGTATCTAATAAACTCACGTAACATGCTTGCTATCTTCTACTGCAGAAGAGTACCCCACTCAAGGAACGTGACTAACCCAGAACGTGGAGCCCACAGCACAACAAAGCAGATCCACTGACTCCATCTGTTCCCTAGAGCAGTACATTTTCTTTGCACAGATGGGATGAGTGGGACTAAGGAAAGAGAGTTGAATTTCCAGCTGAACTTGTGGAAACGGATTCCTTTTAAAAGAAGAGGATGTTTTTTACTGACACCATATGTCATGTATTGATGTTATCTACTGAAAAATAACGGGCAAAGTGTCCTCCCTCTGCCCAATTCAAATGCTCAGCCTGAACTGTAAGGGTATTTTTAAATTTTCTTTCTCCAAGTACTTTTAAAATTGCTTATTGCTATAAGGTTCCTCTGTTGTGCCTACACGGTTTGCTACCTATTGGATCCACCAATGGGTTAAACTTGATGCCTGAGCGCTATCAGATGCTGAGGGAATGTGTGCATGAGTGACCATGGGGCAGAGATACATCGGAGACCCAAGCCATGTATTTCAGGGTTGGAACATTCCAGTCAGCTTTTTTAAAGGAAAGATGTTGGACCAGAGTCCCAAGACTACAAGAGTGGCCAGAAACTCAAAAGCAGAAGCACCTAATGTTTCTCTCCTTGGGCTGAGAATTTTGGAACATGGTTCCAAAGTTCAGACCACCAGCCCTGTGATCACATGGCTGTAGGCAAGCCTGTAATGTGTATGGACTCTTCTGAATGATGAATTTCAAGTTATGATCCATTATTGCTGCTTCCCTCACACAGCCCTTGGAGTTCTCATCAAAGTTTGATTTTTATCACTTCTGTCCTTCCTCAAGTCAGGTTAAGTTTCAGCTATGAGAGTATGTTTCTTTTACTTAAAAAGATTGGGCAACACTACATCACATCATATTGTGGAATCCACTCTTTCTGTTTATCAGATCTCATCCTCTCTACCTGCTCTTCCTCCAAATTGTCTTTACCACCTCTGAGTGTCTAAAGCTTACAGCAGCACACGATTCCTGTCCAGGTATCAGGACAGGTAAACTTGTGCTCTCATTTTCACAGGATTTGGTAATATTTAAAGACTAAGAGCAGAATTCAGAGGATGTACACGGACACATGACATTTATGATCAAAAGCTTTATTTGACATGACCACTGTGTTTTTTTCTTAAAACATCTTTTTACTTTAAAAAAGTGCATTAATTAAGAGACCTACATTACCCTAATGTAACAAGATTGTTGTGCAGATATATTATACACATGTATAAAATACCTATGTAAGATATATATAGTGTATATATAATATTTTTCAAGTTCTGTCTGACATTTTTTTATGGTGAATTACTATAGAGTATCACATTAAAACTTAGTAGATTTTGTTAAATGGGTGCATATTTAACTGTAAACTAACAAAAATCACATTATCAATGCTTATGGAACTATAAAATACACATTACAGTTCTGCAAGAATAGATCACGCACCACTGCATTTTAAAACTGAAGCACAACTTTCTTGTGTTACTAAAAATCTTAAACATTGTGACAAGTACATGAACTTTCAAAGATCACGGAATGGTTTGGGTTGAAAAGGATTTAAAGACCATCTGGTTCCAACCCCGCTGCCAGGGGCAGGGACACCTTCCACTAGACCAGGCTGTTAAAAGCCTCACCCAACCTGGCCTTCAACACTTCCAGGGCCTCTGTGTGTAACCTGTTCCAGTGCCTCACCATCCTCACAAGAAGGAATTTCTTCCTAAAACACCTCATCTAAACCTACCCTCTGTCACTGCAAAGTCATTACATGCCCTTGTAAAATGTCTTGGAGTGGAAAGATAATACAGTGTGAATACTGCTGATGCAAAGAATGCGTATTTCTAGAATAGCAAGCAATCATAAATCTACTCTTTGAGTATAAAATATATTAAATGCACTACCAGTTTCCATACATGTCAGTATTGCATTTCTGTGTATGTGCTTTAGTCTAAACAGACAGGCTTAGTAACGTATTCCTCAGTTGTGTCAGATTTTTAATTTTAATTTGATATAGTGTCAACAGTGCACAGTGAACTATTATTGCAAATATGGTAAAATCATACAGCAGCATGCAGTTCACTGGACATGCTTAGGTCTCAGAATTCACATCTGTCATGTTCTCAGCCACACCAGGACCTAGCAGCTAATTGCGTGGCAGAAAGGGAAGGGACACCTTCAGCAGTTCCCCACCTGCTCACGAGCATTATTCACTCCTGGAATACAGTGATAAGAGTAGTGAGCAGGTCAGGCTCCAGAATGGAGTCCAAATGTAGTGGGTGCTCCAAAAAACAAAGTGGAAATAAAAGGAAAGGAAAAAAAAGGATATGCCCTACACATGTTGACAGAACAGAAGAGAGAACATATAGAAATGTTATTTCCAATTGAAATTTTTCTGTCATTGACCTAGAAACTACTATTCCTACTCCTGCCATCATCCTTAGGAATATTCCAAATGATATGTGAAAATACAGATAAATACAGATGACTATTTATGGAGACATGGTGATCACTTTTAACTCCATTCATTGCCCAAAATAACACAAAAGAAATTGCAGATTACTTGAAATAAAGAAAAAAAAAACCCTTATAACACAAAGTGCTTTGAGGTCAGGGGTGTCAAAATAAACCATTTTAACCTTTCAAAACCAATTTTGTTCAGCTCTGTTCTGATGCTGTACATCATACTGCTTATATTGCAATCTGAAAAATAAAATTGAAACTTATTTAATCAAGGGGATTCTAGACTTGAAACAGTCATTCAAAATGTCTTCATTTAATTCATATGATCCCCAGATGAGACCTGGATGTCATGATCCTATCTGAGGCTGACTAAATTCCCATGTGCTTATACCTAAGAAGATAAATAATTAACATGATATCTGGCTGATAGAACTTGATCTGTCTGAAACAACCTCTTGTATATTTTAAACCAAAAACTTACCAGCTTTGCACATCATAATACTGATGTTATTATTTACATGTCCATTAATGTAAATAATATGCACTAGCAGTTGTAATAAGAACTGAAGATAGAGCAAATACATTAGTGTCATTAGTGTCAGGGCAGAACTTTTTTCTTTTTTTTAATAGTGTCTGAAGAATTTCACAGGAGAAAATAAGAAAATAAACTGCACTTGAGTGTTTTTTGTTTAGGCCTTCTGGTCAGAACCACTGTACCAAAAACTCAGTGATTCTGAGACTGAAGCACATGATATAGAGTACATCCATAATCCTTTAAAAAAGATTCCTGAAAGATAGAGAACTGAATAGGCTGTACAGCACATAGGTCAACCGTTCAATAATGAGTTCAGCTACTTTAGTGGCTGTTGAGATAGATTAGACAAGCTTTTTCCACAGAGTTGGAACCATCAATATATACCATTTTCTTTATCAGAATTCTGCAGGTGCCTTATTTCCTCTCTGATAGCATTACTCTACTCTCATGAGAAAATACTTCTAACCTCAGCTGTCAAATTTCTGAATGATGCACACCTTACTATCTAACGCAGATTTTATGTTATGAAAATAAATAATGCCTTTCGATAATTATTGTGGAAGCCCTATGTTCTGCACTTTGCAATCTTTTGACTGACAAATTTCAGTTGTTTATCTCAAAGTGATTTTATGATCATCAAGATGCATTTCACATTTCTAGCTAAAAGCTTTATATTAAAATTCAGGCTAGTCTCAAAAGCTACATTTGCTAGAATGAAAACAATGAGAACTACCAAATGCTTCAAGACCTCTGTATTGCAAAAGAATTCCCTTATATTGTAATATTACAAGTTCATTATAGATTCTTTCACTAGGTATCTTCTCTGATCTTTTCAGCCCTATCCAAGATAGTGGATAAGACACTAGTTTAAAACTCTTATATTTAATTCCTATTAACATTAGCAGCAAGAAGCATCAGTCTGTCAAACTGAGGGGAAAAAAAAAAGACAATAATTTTAAAGGATTATACACTAAATAAAACTTAAGACAGTGACACCATGAAGCTACTGAAAATGGATATTGGACTGGATTTTCTGTGTGGCACAGGTTCCAATCATTTCCTTAACTGTAAACCTGTTACAGGGACTACTGCTGCAATTATTTAAACCTTTCAAAGTAAAGCTCAACTCTAAAAATTTCTCATGTTACATCAGCTTCTTACAAAAAAATATACCTTTTAGATTACAATTAAAATGGTAATTGCTTACTACAATAGTGATAACTATAACTACCAAGAATAATACTTGGAGGGTCTTATGAGTAATGAAGTATGTTCTATTACTTTCCCTGCAGCAATAAGAAAATTATTTAAAATCAATTATTGACACCTTGATGAACAACTGGGAATTGGTACAAACAGTTCATCATGGTAGACACCAAGATGAAAATAGGATAACAATATTACAAAGGTTTTAGCACTTGTAGTGAAGTTGATACAACAGGACACAAGAGCTACCCTTGAAGCAGTCATTATTCTACCCACAACAGAAAAATATGCATCAAGAATGGGACTTCTGAGCACTATGGCAAGCCTGAAAAAAAACCCGAAAAAACAATTCAAAGCACAAATATGACAGAAATTACTTTGCCAAAGGCAAAAATTTAACTGAGTTCTAAAAACTTAATTTCCTATATCCAAAGAAGCCAAATTTTCATGGGAGTTTTCAAGACACACTGTCTCAAGTTATGAATTTGATTTTGATACATGAGAGACATTTATGATCAAAACCCTCTCTGCAAATTACAGCACCCATCTTGTATAGAAGCCTGACAGGCAGCAGACATTCCCTGTCTGGGAATCTGTGACAGAGGAATCAAGAGCTTTCTACACTGAACAGTTTCACTGTACAGGAGTAATATGTTTCCTACTAGCATGGCCATTAACTCTGAACGTCCATTTACTCAGGAGTTGATGATAGGGAACTAGATAAATGTCAGCAGCAGAGCAGCACCAGGGACATATCCCATTTTGCTTTTTAAATTGTATGTTTCTCTGCAGAATGGAGTTGAAATGGACCACCAGGAGCAAAACAGGACCAATAAGGCTAGAAGACACCTCTACAAGTGACCGAGGGCAAACACAGACTGAGGTGTAGAGAGATAAGCCTGCTGTTATGGGGAAGTCTGACACTCAAAAGCTGGATTTCACGGCTCTTGAAAGACAACATCTGTGGACAACAGTCCAAAGAACGTCTAAGAAAGAGAGCTGCAGCTTGTATTCAGCATTCCTAGCTCAATTAAAAAAAAACCAAAATTCACAACAGCACAAAGTGCTTCCTAGTAGATTATTCAATCACTAAGTCTATGCTCTACTTTGCTTTATTAACATGGAGACTTTAAAGAATGCAAGTAGTTCACAGCTGTGGACACAGATAAGAATACCGATATTGGAAGAATAGTAGCACAGACTCCAGTGACAAAGTAATTTACTTGTGAAATGCTGACAATGTCCATTAAACATGTGACTCCACAAAAAGGCTATCTTGAAAGGCAGATCAGAAATAGTTGTAATGAAAGCAGAAGAAAACCACGAGGCACTTGGCAGGTGAACTGTGTGTAACTGTGCTCTGCTAACTGTTATGAGCAGAAGTGGTCCTCTCCATACCCATTATAATGTTTTATTCTAGTGTTCATTCTAAATTAGAGTACTACATTATCTTATCAAAGAAAAGATATATACTGCTAGATGAACACTTCTTTTATAGGTGATTTTATCCTTCAACTTACTTTTCACTTTATACCATTTTCATATTTACAGCTTGGAGGCTATACATATAAAAATCTGTGACACGGCTGCACTGTGACTGTGTATACATAAAAGTAGTACAAAAAGGAGTTTTATCTCAGAGCTGCTTCTCTGTCTCCCACAGCCTGATCCCCCATAGCACAATCTGCATCTCTCAATAGTAATCTTGCTATTACTCATCCTATTTCCACTACCACAAAAACCTGTCTTACTTTTCATCCTCCCCTGCTTCTGACATTGATTAGGAGAGGACTGTCTGTATGTGTGGGCTTATGTAAGTGTGGGGTTTATGTCTAAAAGCATAGTAACTGATTTATCTTAATTACATACTGTTAGCTAGCACTGATACAGAGAATTTATTTAAAATTATGTAAGATAGAAATGCCACCAAAATTACTTTCACAGATTTTTCCGTTTTTACTTAACATAAAACTGTGAGTAGACAGACACCGAGAACTACCTGAAGGTGGATGAAGTATTACTCTCACTTTTCAGTTAGTCTTTTCTTCAAATCCAACAGTAGAGCAATAATAAAATAATTAAAGCTACCTGGAATGGATTTCACTTCAATGTCCCTTTTATAGGCATTATTTTGCACTGTACTGTAACATAAAGGAAGCTTATCTGGAGAAGATATTTGCAGCTAGCAATTCCCAGAGATTTCTGTAGCCTAGTTAGGCAAAGAACACACTTGACAAGTTTTTCTCAGGGATCTTTTAGCTCTTCATTCTGTATGGCATTGACTTTCTCTTTCCAAAGCACAACAACTGCAACACTGTCACACACTGAGGACTTAAAAGCCTTATCTTTCCAAAGGAATGAACAAACCCTTGAAGAAAATGAAGAGCACCACCTTCTTTTTTTTCAGATCTACAATGACTGTATCGCAAATATCATACAATATGAGCTGCAACTTAACTCACAAAAAAAAAATTCTGAGTAGTCTGCCTTGAAGGTTTAAATAATCCTTATTTCACTCCTACACACTATATTGAAAATCTGGATAATCATATAGCTGGATAATAGCAGTCAGGAGACAAACTACTAGACAGAGAAGTGGATTAATGCTTCTTGCTATGTTGTTATAGACTCAAACTGTTGTAATTCACTAGAGCTCTGTGTATAAAGACTTGTATGTTTTGGCAGGTATGTATGATTCCTTCCTTCTATCCCAGAAATGCTGAACACATCACAGTTGCCATATTCATTACATAAACATAAGTCTTCAGTGAAAGCTCTGAGGCAACCTGCAGAGACAAAAGTACTCTGGAGCTGAGGATCCCACCAAGGAAGGGAGGAGAGCTTTCCTAGCCAGCAAGACCTCAATACTAGAGCAGAGAGATGGGCCCAACCCTCTGTTCTTGAGTTGGCAGGGGAGAAGCTGTGCCTCAGAGGCAGCTCTGACCCAGCCTGGGTGCTGCCAGCAGGGACAATGCCCATCCTCACCTGCAGATAAGTCACCTCCATAGAGCATGAGTGACTGGGAGCACTGCAGCTCCTGAGGGCAACTCACACATGCAGATCACAGAGAACCTACCTGCTCCAGGGCTCAACTGGTGCCATCACCCTCGGGGAGGAGGCGTGGAATGGTATCCACCCAGTGTAGAGCCAAGTCATCTCTGCTCAGCAAAATGGATTTAGTGACCCAGTCAGAGCTCCCAAAACCACATGTGGCCATCCAAGTGTCAGCCTGCAGGGAATGTCTATTCCTTTCACTGGACTGTAGCAGAGAGAGCATTTGTGTCAATGACTAACTTAAGTGGATGACCTGCCTAACCTGGTAATAGAGCTACAGGATGAGTTGGAAATGTTAACGAGTACTGGAGAATCAGAAGGGGAGATAGAATACTGGAACCAAGATCTAGCCTCCCTGAGACAGGAGCAGCCACCAGAAATATTTCAAGATCATGGGATCTTCTATCCATCCCAAGCAAGGAAAAAGCAGCAGTTGTAAAGAACGGAGCAAGTGGAGCGTAGTCCAGGCTCTGGGTGGCAAGTGAAATCCTTTACCCACCTCACTACCCATAGATGCCTCTGCACAATAATTGTGAGGCTTTGTATGCCATGGCTGAGGAGGGAACTGCTGGTCAAACTGAAGGGAAAGAAGAAAACACAGCCAGAGCTTACCAGCACAGGGGACCTGGAAAGGGTACAGAGATGAAGTGTGGTCGTTTAAGAGTGAGGAAGGCCAAGGAAAAGCTGCAATTGAACGTGGTAAGAGATGCAAGGAATAACAAGAAGGGCTTCTGTAGGTATGTTAGCCCGAAAAGGAAGGTCAAAGAAGGCACAATCCCTTAGTAAACAATGATGGTAAACTGGTAGCAGTGGACTAGGAGAGGGCTGAGGTACTCAACAACTTTTTCGCCCCAGTCTTCAATGGCAACCTCTCCTTCCCACACCTCGAGGGGATGAATAGCAGGCAGCGGAGTGAGGGAGCCAAGTGCTTCCCACTGTAAGCAAAGATCAGTTACATGACCATCTGAGGAATCTGAACATAAGTAAGTCTATGGGACCTGATGAGATTCATCCCAGAGTTCTGAGGGAACTGGCTGATGTAGCTGCCAAGCCACAGTCCATGGTGTAGGCATTAATGTTAACACTGAGGTTGAGGAGAAGTGTTTAACGGAGGAGCTTTCACTAATGCCTGAAATTCTCTTGCCACAAAATCCAAAACCAAACAAACTGTTATCTTGTTTGGACAGTACACATTTGTAGAATCAGCAGCACAGAGTTAAAAAAAATTGCATATTTATCATAAACAAGAGAAGAATTACCTTGTTTTTATTTCTTTTACTCAACTATATTCTGAAAGATCTCAAGGTAAGTTGCAATTACCAATGAATTTGATGTATAATATATTGCAATAAATTCCCCTCCAACAAATCAAGTGTTTATTATGTCTACATGGAAAAAACTTATGACCCATAAAGATGTCTATGTGTTTCTTAAGATAAGAAGGTGAGTACTGAAATGAGCACAGCAGACTTGTCCAAACTAAAATGAAAGTGTTAGCTGAAGAATGAATGGCTCCATGACATGCTAAAGAATAAAGTCACAGGTAATAGTGAGTATGTTTGGTTACAAGAGGAGAAGGTTATGCTATCTGGAGAGGAGAAAAAATTATTTAGTATATTTATGAGCTTTTAAACATCATTTGTCAAACTCAAAACCCCCTAGGTTTTTAATTTCTTACCTGAAGTGAACAAACTAAATGCAAAATGAGTTTAATTTTTCATGAACATTTAGTTTAAAAACAACCATTCTTCATACGTTTATGTTCCTTTCCAAAATAAAAACTATCTATGCATAACTTGTAAATTATAGTCTTTCACTGCTATAAGTGTTTTAAAAATGTCACAGTTTCATTGTCTATAATGGCTGGCAGCAGGAAGGCAGTACAAGCTGGTATTTCAGACCCTGGCAAGTGAAAATTAAATTTGTACATTATCTGTTGATGAATTATTAGATGGTGTGAAAGAAGTCTTGGAGATTTGATCCAGTAAGTTGCCATAGTTATGTCTCACAACAGCCTTCACAGTATGTATTACTTCATTAGCTTCATAGTATATATGGAAGATTTTTTTTCATGAATCTCAAAATTCTAAGGAAATTCATGCTTATTCACACCATGTAATTATGAAATCTTTCCCTGCAGAGTTTTGATTTTTACTAATTCAAGAGTTTACTAATTCAAAAATTTTGACAGGATCTGATTATTAAAAAAAAGAATTAAAAATCTCCAAAAGTCTTTAAAAGAGCAGAAGAAAAAGCAGAGAAGCTCAGATTATCAATCAGTTTTGTGTGTGCAATTAAATACTACTAACAATACAATTGCAGCTAAATTGTTTCAAAGTGAATTGATTTGTTACAATAGATTAAAAAATGAAGATAAGGCATCTATACAATTATACATATTTGCTTAAAAATAATAACATATGTATTTCTAAAAACAAACAAAACCCAGAAACATCTAATTTGGTGATCCTGCAACAATCACCTTTATATAGATACAGCATCAGGCAGCATCAAAACATACCTAGGTTATGTTATACCTGCAACTCTTCTCTCAAACAGACACTGCAAAAGTTCTTGATCTGTCTCTGGAAACTGTCAGCAAAAGCTGATGTTTCCTAAGGTAAAAAAACAAAATTGAAACTCTGTGAACTGGACTGAGACCAATTTCATTTCACAAAGGTATTCAGTGACCCAATTGAATGCCAAAAAAGCTCTGATCACTAATCATGGTGACCTTATTTACAGTGGTTATTTCATGGTGATAGATTATATATCCTATTACCATTCTCTTGAGTTATATAATTTCTCAAAATTAATAAAATGTAAAGTAAACTAAATCTTTTTCCAAATAATACCAAGGTCTGGCTGCAGCTGTATTTGTTTCACTTGCAGGACACTGAGAAAATCAAGACTAATCAGAGTAGAGAGATTAATTCCCTATGTGGAATTAGATTCACCTGTGCTCTGAACTCTTGCAAAAGGAAATAAAAGCCATGAATATTGGTTAAAGGGGATCATTAAAAACAAATAAAACAAAATGTGGTGGGTTTTTGCACCTGTCATTTCCCTTCCAGTCAAAAATGTAGCCTCTAAGTATAACAGGCTTACCACAGATTCACAGAATGGCTAATGTTGGAAGGGACCTCAGAGGTCATCTGGTCCAACCCCGTGCTCAAGAAGGGCCACCAAGAGCAGGGTGCCCAGGACCACGTCCAAAAATAGCTTTTCAGTGTCTCCAGAGATGGGTATTTCACAATCTCCCAGGGAAACCTGTAATCCATGCAGTTTTCTTTCAAAGACTCAATTTTTCTCATCCTTAGGATAATTTGTCCTTAAATTGTCTTCCAGGACCTGAGGTAATGCCCACTGATATACTGTCCTATCTTTATTGATTTTGACTGCACAAATCTCTTTAATTTTGTCACTTAAAAAAACTCTATGACTCATTAACAAATTAATTGTGTCAACTGTGAAATGCTTCCTTCACATTAAAAAAAAAAATCTCATTTTCAAAAGCTCATTTACAAAAAGTTTCTAGTTTTCATGGCACAAAAATAATGCAGAAAAAGAGAATCTGTCTAAACCTGTAAACTACAAGCTAAAGAATTATTACACTTCCTCATGATGAAGTAATTGAAACCTAGCAGTTTAGCATAACTTATATTTACAATATATCTTATGCTACAGTGCAAAAGGCACCAATATTGGCCCAATTTTCAACATGTGCAAAATTAATGTCTTCCAAAGACTTATAGAGAATGAACATAAACATAAAAAATAAAACATAAACAAAAAAGAAAACAATTCTTACATCTTCCATGGAAAAGAAGCTTCTAAGGAAAAAAACCTTTTCCTCAACTAAGAAAAAAGACTATACACTAAACATTTAAAGGCAATTGTGATGTCTTGGCAGGAAACATTATTTAGGGTACTGCAACAAGTCAATAGTGCTAATTATCAATCATGGTTAAATCCTCCTCATTAACAACTAGATTTTTATGAAAACATATTAAGTTTCTTGCTTTTTGTACAATAAGGTTCTGCCAGTTCAGAAAATATACCATTTGAAATGTACAAACCTTATCAAGTACGGCTTCAGATACACAACAAATAAAAACAACTTCACCATTTGAGCTTGGAGGAGGAGGTGATGAGAGGGGAAGTGGTCCAATTCCCACACACCTCTTGATAGCAAGGGAATGTGCAGTTTTGCTTCCAGGTGATGGCAGTATGTGTTTATCAAGGTATTGCTTACCTTCTATCAGGTAAAAGTCATGGGAATGAGCATTCCCAAGTGAAGAAGAAAGATTAACTCAATCACCCTCTGAATCCTATATTTCAAGGAAATCTTAAGGAATCATATTTGCTAAGTTTGAGATATGTAGATTAGATGTGAAATTGGTTGTCAAAGCCCTCACACATTTAAAGACAATGAATAATTATTATTGATGGACACGGAATTCTGTTAGAATTTATCCCTGAAATCAGGCCAGGAAAGGAGATGGTTGCCTCCTCTGGGAAATCATAAACACAGACAGATGTTATTTCCTATTTTAAACCACTTTGAGATTCCCACAGCATTAACATTCCAAATAATCAATTTCAAGTGCGTATCTCTACTCCAAAATCAAATAAGAAAATAGACATTTTATCTCTATGAAATTAAAATTCATGATGAAAGAACTACACCTTGTAGACATTATCTCTGTCATACAAATACATTTACAGCCTCATCTGCAATCAAATAAGTCATCAATCAATAAGGTCCCATTGACAGATTTGAATATATACCTAACATTAATGTTCCCTAACTGCTCCAGAGACAATGGCAGGACTGGCAGGACTAATGATAAATTTCATCAAGTTAAAGTAATTTCACTTCTATCTTTTCCTTTCCATGTCTACTGTTATTCTGCTTATGAGGCAATGTTTTTCTTGAACTGAAAACACGTTTTTTCATGCTGTCTAGAATGCAAATGATCTTCAGTGCTTAATCACTGTTTTGGATCAGATCTCGTAAGGGAGAAAAGGGTATTAATTCACAACACCTTCCAAGTGTAATCTCCAGCAGTGTAGGTGAAATCAAGACTCCATGAAGTCATCTGCCTCTTTTCTGTACTAAATCCTGCTTCCACTGCCCTGTTTCCAAAATACCTCACCTAGCCCAGTGATCACCACCACACCAAATTGTACAGATTCTCTTCCCACTCTTTCTTTCTCTTTGTTCTGGTGTCTTTCCTTTGTAAACCGAGTCCTAAATTCTTTCCCCCATAGCCATCTCGTCGTCTTATCAGATTTTGTACCCAATTTTCTCCCTTCTTTTTCCCATGTCACTTATGACACAGAGTTCATGTGCCACGTATTCAATTCTAAGCTTGCCTCAGCAGACACCATGTGTTTCCAGCCTACTAGTCCATAGATTCTGCTCTAATGTTCCATAGAATTGGGAAGGTTAATGATGCTAAGTGACAAACAGATCTAGTTACCTAGGAAGAACTGAAACATTTTCACTGGGAATGCAAATGTGGCATTACTGAAAGTGTTAAACCTTGCCCAGCTTTTGGCCTATGAAGCAGACAATAAGGATGGATTTGATAAAATCCCCTTCTCTGAGTAATTTCACCTTCCTGCTTCAAAGTAAGGCAGTTAGACTATTTAAAGTAAAATAATATGTATAAATGAGCAAAATGCTGTTTTCTCTACTTGAGGGTTCTGAAATATGCATTTTGCCTGAAAAATCTTCAAATACTCAACCTGATGCAGATATTTTACATCAGGAATTTAAACCATTTTGCCTTATGCTCAATAGTGTCATAAGCATTTTAAAATAAAAAATTATATTGAGAAATACTGAACAAACCTAACAGATACTCAATCAGTTCTACTTACAGTAACGGAGTGCAAAATTCTACAGTGTATTAGCGTATAAACTGTTTGACTTAAATCATGGAAGTCCCTAGATTGCTCTATTACAATATTAATTGTTAAAGCTGACAAAAGGAACCTTCTGTCAAAAATACTAAAAATCAAGTAGAGATTTAAACATATTCAGCACAAGAACTGCAATTATTTTAACAAAGCAGTGCACACTTTTGCCATACAAATCACTTTCAATTATCATTATTTTCATTATTTCAGTTAACTAATTTGCTGGTTTTAATGATAGGGAGAATTACATGCAGGGTTTTGCTGTTTTGTTTTTTTAATGTGGTATTCCAAAACTTGAAGTTTATATAGAAATAATGTATAATTTTTCTTTAAAAAAACCCTATTGCAGAATGTACTATAACATCTCTATTTTTAGACAAGGCTACAAATTTATGCATGTGTATATATATAAGCATGTTTCTAGGAAAGGAGTTTACAACAGTCAGAACATTCAGCATAGAGCCAATCACTACAAAAGCCTGTCAAGAAAGCTGAGTTCTTTGCCTTCCCCAGGCTCAGGCAGCTCATTTCTGGCAGAAGGCAGCAAATATTCTCCTTATTTGTAACTCTGAAATTTTCTGAAACACGGTCCTGAACTTCCTTCTGAAAACCAAGCAGCATTGATTCTTTCAAAGCACTTTTGATGGAGTTGCTGTTTTACCTGGTCGCTCACTGGCTACAACACACACATGAGATAACAGAAAGCACAGGTTCAAATCCCCTTCAAATAAAGGGTCGTCTATTCCAATGCCCACTTGCTCTCCACTTTCAGAAGACTGACACAGCCAGCTTGTGTTAACAGACTCTGCACTCATCCTCGTGTTCTCACAGCACACCTCCCCTGCACCACAAGAAATACAAAGATTCCCCTGATCACAGTGAACACATAGGAATTACCACAGCTCCGTGATTAGGTTATTCATTTGGGAGGCTGGAGGACTGAGTTCAAGACCCTGCTATTATGAACGCTTAATTTAAGAATACTGAAATGTTCATTGTTGTGGAATCTGAAAGGCTGCATCCCCATCCCAAAGGGCTGCAATAATCACTAGGTTACACAGTTCGTCTCTCTGGCTTAAAAAGACATTTAAGTACTTAATTCTAAATAGAACAGCTCCATCATGAAAGTCTCTGAAAGGACTAGTCAATTGTTTAACATGAAAACCCGTATGTAAAACCCTTGGAAAAAGGAAGAAGTGTGACTCTGGTCTATCAAATATTTCAGCTAATTATTTTAAGCAAAACCATTTTACATCATCTTTTCTGGAAGCTCTTTTCTCATGAGCACATTTTAGGACATCGTCTGCACATCACCATGGGAAAAAAGACATGAGCATCCATGCTGCATATCTGCTGTTTTCACAAATAAGGCCACTGGTGCAAAGGTTCCTTGTAGCTCAACTCTCTGGTCACATTTTGTAAGCCATGAAAATGCTGAGGAGCAGCAAATGATCAGCTTATACAGCTATGGAATCTGAAAGTAAAAATCCAAAGGAGTTTTCTTCTCAGTACTTGATAGGTGAGGTATGAATACATTGACATTTAAATGCTTGATTTAGATGCCTGCAGGGACATTTAGGCACCAGCATCCCTCTTGCAAATTTGTCTCTTAAACACTTTGAGATTTACAGACAAACAATACTTGTAATAATGAATTTGAAGAGTTTAATAATAATGTCATCAACTAATCTGTTTAAATTATCTCAGTTCCTTCAGCTAACCTGAATAAAAATGTTGCTTTTAACTCTCACAGAATCACGGAATTTAAAGGGGCTGGAATTTACCTTAAAGACTATCTAGACCCAATCCCCCTGCCACGGGCAAGGACATCTCCCACTAGACCAGGTGGCTCAAGGTCTTATCTCTCCTGTCCTTGAGCACTGCCTGGGCTGGGACATCCACAACCTCCCTGGGCAACCTGTTCCAGTGCCTCAACACTCTCACAGTAAAGATTTTTTTTCCTAATATCTGACCAAAGTTTTCCCTCTTTCAATCTGTACCCATTACTCCTTGTCCTACCACTACAGTTCCTGATGAAGAGTCCCCCTCTGGCTTCCTCCAGATGCTGGAAGGTTCCTATGAGGTCTCCACTCAACCTTCTCTTCTCCAGGCTCAGCACCCCAAACTCTCTCAGTAGCCTTCATAGCAAAGGTGCTCCAGTCCTGTTACCAACTTTGTGGCCCTCCTCTGGACTTGCTCCATCAGCTCCATGTCCTTCTTCTACTGGGGACTCCAGAGCTGCACAGAGCAGTCCAGATGGGTCTCAAAAGAGCACAGAGAGGGGCAGAATCATCTCCTTTGACTTGACCACACTGCTTTTGGTGCAGCCCAGGATACAGTTAATACTATAACGGCAAGAAAAACCCAAAATGATTAACTTAAAAATCTGGTAATAATCACTAAGAGACATAAATGCTCCTGCTATATCATTCAGAAATTCACAGCACTCGAAATAAAGGAAGAAAATAACTCAGTAAGTCTATCACATCTTGTACTGTTCACGTACAATAAACATGAAAACAATTTTACAAAGTATAAGCAATTGCTTTTCTTGCCACAGTAAGATTTACTACCTTTCTTTTCAGCCTGGTGTTACATAATATGTAATGTAATAGCAGACCATAAGCACACATGCTTTTCTATGTAGGAAAAAAAAAAGAAAAAGAAACCCAACCCCAAAAAACCCCAGACTTCTAAGAAGAAAAAGTATCTCAAGAAGTTGCCATGCAAGATGTTCTGACAGAGTTCAGGACAATGTCTGCTTGGGTGACTGGGCACACTGCAGAGGTACTGATTACTGTTCCAGTGCTTACTGCTAATGCTCTGCATGCAATGTTGTAACAAAACTGCTTCATTAATGATCTCCATTCTATTTTTCATAGATTTTAAGGGACAAACAGGCTCACACTGCAATAAAGTGAAGTACTCTACTTCACTAGCCTGATATGAGTGGGTGGGTTGTAGGAGTAAAAGCTGACTATGAATGTCTTGTCCCTACAAGAGCACTGTGGTAGTCACAACATGGCATTCAGAGTCAGTCTGCTTCCCCAATAAGAGACAACAAACTATACTCATCTATTTTTGGAAGGTTAAACTTTTGACCATGCTAATGACTCTGCTTTTCAAAGGCTTATTCTCTTTTCCTCTGTGAGGAAAGTGCTATGTGCATGTTCTCACAAATCCAGACCCTGATAAAAATCCCTGTGCTTCAAATAGGGATCTGTGTTTGGTTGGCAAATTTCTTTATATTATAAAGAAACATAGACAAACATTCCCAATCACTGTGTATATCTTTGCTTTAAATGTGAATTAAGTAGCTCTCTTATTCAGCACACTCCAAATCACAGAGACTGCAGTCCTCAAGGATTTGACCCTACTATTAACAGATGCATTGTCCTGGAATGAAATAAAGAGAGAAAAAAAAGTGTTTCAGAGCAAGCAAGTTGTATAGTCAACACAGAAAACATTTCTTAGTTTAAGAACATCTTAAGAAGCTGATGAGAAATTAAAAGAGTGTGGTAAATTATTCTACTATTTCTCATGTTACAAGTAAAGACTAACTTCAGGAAATCTATAGTTTGGATGCACTATTGGAACTCCAACTCCTTAGCAAAAAATAATCAAGCAATTATGTTTACGGGGAAGTTCTTTATAAATTTGTGAGCCAGTTGACTAATGAAAGCGTTAATAAGCCATTTCTTGATCTCTTTCACTATTCAGTTCTGTAACATTTCATAGAATTAAATAACCACTTCTTTGCATTTCTTCACTATAAGAATATATGTGACATTCTCACTGCTATAAGCATTTTCACAAGACATGTGGCAATAAACAGCTTAACCATTCCTCTATTCATGTTCATGATTCATGTGACTTTTGAAGAGATATCACTAAAAGGCTTGAAAAATCCTATACATCCTTCTCATAATGGATTTTATGTGAATCTTTGATTTGCATTACATGGTACAGATGTTTTAAGCATGGAAGTTGGAACTTATAAAAACAAATCAAAAGGTGTAGGGATTTCAGCATAAGAACCTTACTCCCAATATTGGGCACTCACACACATCAGGTCACTGAATAGGCACCAGCTTCTTTGGAGGTCAGCACACTGCCAAATAAATGGCAATTAGGATCATTGTGTGAGGCAACTATTAATAAACAAAACAAAACAAAACAAATGCCTTTACTTGGTATATAATTACATTCCTTATATACTTGCTTATCATTTATTCATTATTCATATTTTTAAAGTAAATAAACAAATGGAAAATGATCACATATAGTGTGGAAGAAAAATCTTTTCTATAGATTTAGGCAGTGTCATCTTACGGAAAGCAGAAAACTTCTATGAAATTATTATAAGAAATAATTAAAAGTACAACACAATTTAAAGAAATCGGACAGAACACTAAAAGGCATTTCATAACACTTAGGTTAATTAAATTGTAATATAATTTTCCAAAGGAAGTGATTATGTCTTATTAAAACACCAAGGGAGGCAAGGAAGGACAATGTGGTATATGTGTGTACCTACAGGGCAGTATTCCTCTGCCTGGTCTTCTAGGCTACATCTATACAGATCTTGGGGAGAAATGGGAACTAACTGCCCAGAACTCACAGAACTGAGCTTTTCCAGGTCTTCTACTAGCTCACAGCTAGTCCATGGGACCAGTCTACATCCACTCCAGAGTGAACCCTCTGGTGCACAATAAACTATGCCTTGGGTGCTCAGCAACACCTACTGTGCTACCAACACTGTTGATGTAAGCTCAGCCACCGATGGCCACCCATCCAGGCCAAAACTAAAAACTGGCATTCATCAGCTTACATTCAGCGCTCTGCAAACACAGCCAAAGAGTTTTCAGCTATTCTCGGGAGCAAAGCCATTTGCATCAGTGTAAACTATTGACAGAGTCAGCTCACATCAACCTGCAAAAGGTCACTGTATGTTCTTTCAGCAGAATTTGAGCTATTGGCTCTAAAGGCTGCTGGAGCTGCAACAGTCAGCCGGCTGCCGAGGGCTTTCCCAGTTAGGGTGCCTCATCCCCAGACAGACTTCCCTGGCTGTGATGCTGTGTCACGACATGGCACATCAAAGAGACAGTGAAACTAAAGCAGACACAGCCTCAAAGCGCTTCAGTCACTCCAGCACAGTGCTCAAGAGTGACTGGCAAGCTCAGTCAGCCTCCCCAGTACTATGTTATCCAATTTATGGAAATCTCCAAAGACAGTGCGAACACATTCACACTGCAAAACAGTATTATGACACCTGAAATAAGAAGCTTACTTAAGATTTAAACTCAGCATTCGTAACAATTAACTTTACCAGGATATAAAGAACAGAATACCCTATCCTTCACACTATTTTACTGTATTCACATCTATTTCAAAGCAGTTTGGAGGGAATCCAAAGAGCTACCAGATGCTGTTTGCTGTTCCCCGAAGAGAACCACAGATTATATCATAATAACAGACTGCAAATTAGAATTAAAAGTGATACATCATAAATCTCTTTCTTTGGTTCCACTATGTGCTTTGAGGCTTCTAAATATGATTTTTGTATTTTTAAATAAGTGCTTTTATTTTCTTCTGTTTTCTACAGCTGGTTTCTTTGGCTACCATTCATGCTGCCCAAATTGCAAACAGATATTCTTCCACATATTGGCCTGTGCAGCACTGCTTGCTGAGAGCATATTTTAATTTAGATTTCCAATACTGGCAGAGAGAATTGTGCAAGGCTTCTTGCATTCATAGTAGTGGAAGGTGCCAATAAGCACTCCTGGGATGTGACATTAGACACATGGAGGCCTAGCACAAGCCAAAATGAAGATAATTAATCTCACTCCCACCCCAAAACAGACAATGAACATTTCCATCAGATCTATAGACAGTCGTGTTTTGAGTAGGACAAAAGTCTGAGTGTATCCTGACTGTAACAGCAGAAAATCCTAAACAGTGTGAGATTCATCCTTGGATCTACTAATGCTACAACGTAACACTTGGTGAAAAATGGAAATATTTTTCCATTCACCATGTATTTTCTCATCAGTGGGGACTCAACAACTTATACATATTTTACATTTTCCCATCAATGGAGAAATATCCTGAAACTTTCCAAATTTCAGTCTATTTGGAGTTTTTTCCAAAATCACACAGAAGACCAGACTCTTTGAGTAGTGCAATGATCCTTTTTATATTTTTCACATGATCCAAACTAGTATTTTCTCTCAATATGTATTTTTCCTTACTGTGCTTCCTAGGTAAATATACAGAAGCACTGAAATCATATCCAATACCACCTTATTCACCGAAAGCATCAGACAGTACTTCTGAAGCAGATACATTTGAAAAGTATCCAGAACAAGCTGGTGAGTCATTTTGTCTCTCCTCTGAAATAACAGAAATAATGTTCCTTATCCTTAATGGACAATTTCTTATTTTTGAAGAGGAAATCTCTTTTGCTGTTTGAATTGTGACCCACTGCTTGCCTCAAAGCATGACACAGGGAGTCAACACCATTTATCATTCCTGGTCTTATTCAGTGTCTCTGTTCAGAATAACAGAAGAAAAGCATAATTAGCAAATAGCACAACTTCTGCACCTCACACATCAGGAGGGCTGTGATGTTGCACTCCTACCATTATTTCACACACCAGCTTCTGTAAGGCTGATGTGATAATAACACACTTTCAATTCACCAGCAGGAATAGGAGCACTGAATTCTTTGTACAGCAAAGTCACAAATGAAACAAAGGAAAACTATGAATGTATTAAGATTAGCGAAGCCTCAGATTTAGTTAAAATGTCATGAAATTTTTTTCTAAATGTTAATACTGGAAGACAATACTTCATAATAGCTGTTCTGCCACCCACAGAGTAAAGGCAGATAAATTGGACAAGTACTGAACTTTTAATAAACCAGCCCATTAAGTACTCAGGAGCTCCTCTGTATTTATGTTATAGCTTTCTTTCCACTTTATTTGCATCAGAGAATACATGGAAGACTTGCATTTAAATTTATCAGCTAAATGCAAAGCTGACAAAAAAAGTAAAGTAAGAGTAAAGTACAAAAAATTCCTTGTCATCACCAGTGCCATAATCCATTCCCCTTCCTGCAACTGCTAATGCTGCACCACGCTTTCTTGCTTTCCCTCTGCCTCCCTGGCCTTTTAAACTAAATTTCTAATTTCGAATCAGTTCAAGATGACAATTTCAAAACTGCCTCCCTTTGTCTTTCTGTTTTATTATTACTTTACTATGGTTTTCTGCAGCATTATACCCTATCCCCTATATTAGGTTTTCACCACCTTCTGTATAAAAACTATTTGTCCCTCATATTCAAGTTTTCTATGACAAACTAAAACTTCAAAGTTGTCTATGACATCAAGCTGGGCTTCATTCCAGTGGCCAATTAACCCCTGCTGTGAAATGTCCCTAAAAGCTTACTTTTAGATCTGGTGTTTAGGACACCTTAGTATCTTCGTTAGAGGAGAGAGGTTCGTGGGGGTTTGGGTGGTTTTTTTCAGGGGGTTGGTGGTGGTGTGGTTCTTCCATGCTATTACTGTAATTTTACACTTCAGCATCATATGCTGCATTAAAGCAAATACGCCCTTTCACCACAAATATTTCCAGCATACTCATTAAAAAACAAACAAACAAAAAAACCCCACAAAAAATCCCAAACCCCCACATTAGAATCAAGAGATTTGAAAGTCATTTAGTTTGTCAGTTCAAGTGAAACACACGGATTTCTCTCAAATACACTAATCTGTCATTTTCAAACTATCAGAACGTATTTGTTCCAAAATGTTTGTTTTATGATTTGAATGAATGATTCGTAATTAGTTAAATGTGCCTTTTGCACAAGTGCATCGTATATTTTTGGAAAACAATGAGCCAGATCTGAGGTTAAGATAGAGGATTAATATTATTGGAATACTGATGTAGAAAGGGATTAGTGATACAATGACAGACTTGCTCTTTATAAAAATAAATGTGAGGTTATATTTGCTAATTGAAATTTCTATAGTATGCTAGAAAAATCAAAGTACATATCCTTTTGCTTTATCACAAATGCAATAATATTGTGACAGGAAAAGTCTATGACAGATTTCTAGCAAAAATAACCCATTAGCTCCTTATGGTTGGTTACTTTTTTCAGCATTTTCCTTCAAATATGTTACTAGGGCTGCCAGTTGTCATGACATATTATTTATGAGGCATATGTCTTTTGTTAAGCACTGTTCTTTTTATCGATTTTTTGACAGGTTTTACTTACCGCTAGATAATATACTAGAACATTTTACTGGCATTGGTCATGTTAGAACCAAAATTTAAGCATTGTGATAAGGAAATGGAGCTCATTAACTCAAATTGCAACAGTTGGACAACAGGAAAGTTGTGCTATTTGATTTATATGGAAAATAAAACTTTCAGTATTACAAAACATAGCTGACTATTTGAGGCAAGACATGCCAACATAATTATGTCAAAATGATTCATCTGCATCAAGAAGAGAATCTTCTCATAAAATAATGTAGGATGGCACTAATTATATCATTAGACAATTTTTTGTTTCATTGCTCCCAATACTTCAATTTTTAGTGCATTTACTTAACAGGACACTAAGAACTTTTATTAACCTAGAGATATAAAAGAGTAAAATTCTATTTAATCTTTTCTGCTTTATTTAATTATCTACACTACAAGCAGAGTGATATATACCCAGGTGGAGAACTGTTAGCTGCTAACTTGCAGCTGTGTGCAATTATCTTGTTCTGTCTGAAAGCAGTTCAGTGAGCTTCAGTACCTCTGCTTTTTTGTGTTACACAAACCTAAACAAATATTATTCATGAAGCTTCTCATTTTTCAGAGACTGAACAGGACATGCTATTAACACATTAAATATCTTTTAGAAATCTACAGATCAAATCAACGTACCAATAATTAATCAGTGGGGGTTTTATCTAATTACTTCACTGATAAATGAGTGGTATCATATGAATATGAAGAGCAATAGCAGTGAATACATACAAATTAATATACAGGGTCTAACAAAGACAGTATAATTCATGTAGAAATCTGTAAAGTCATGACATCACCAATGCTTCAGGCCAGCTCAATTCAAGGCAGAACAGGTAAGTCTAACTAATGTGGTAATCATACATTCTGACTGCAGTACATGATACCCACAACAATCAGGAAAACCTTGATGAGATTTTAAATGTTTTCATAAAGCTACTCCCCTTCTCATCCACTCAAAATAAAACCCAAACAAACCACAAAAAAACTTGGATTTCTCTACTTCTCTATTATTCCATACTTTTTCCTTCTTTTTTTTAAACCTTTTTGAGTCTGGTGGATACAATTAGGCCAGGATTAATTAGATGGAAGAACTGAAGGGATAATAAATCTCTTCACAGTTCTAATGCAATTACTCCAATTTGGGAAACAGTCTAAGCAGAAGGTTGAGCTAGCTCAAATTCAATCAAATTCAATTTAGGAGGTCCTGCAAGGCCATAAACTGGCTCAATCTCAAGAAACTTGTTCTGGCTTTTCGAAGCTCAGTAGTGCTTAAAGGCTTTTCATAGCCTGGAAACTGAACTCACCTCAGAGGTTTGTCTGATGAGCTCATTCACTTGTATGTTTCTATGTATATATGTTCTATGTATGTATGTATATATGTATGTATGTATGTATGTATGTATGTATATGAACTTGCATATGTTCAGCAAACAAACACCTATCAAGCAGAAAATGAACTATGATTATTACATCAAGTTGAAGACTTTCTAAAAGCATTTAATTTCAATTAACACAACCCTCATGCAATTTTAAGGCAAATCAACAAAATCCCCACACCAACACTGCAGCTCCTGCTAGTTACAAGGCAACAGCTGTGGAACTCCCGAGATGAATTCTCTGGCTGCAGCTTGCCAGTTGCTATTTAAGGGGTCTCAGGAAAGACACCTTCAGGAAGGTAATATTTATGACTGTGCTGCTGCCTCTGCATCTCTTGCAGAGACTGCCTTTGAAAGACAGCGTAGGGAGGGGATGGCATACCTCTCAGGCTTTGCAAGACACACCTTGATAACACCCAGGAATTTGTCGATTGATGAGCTCTTTTAAACAGCCTCTTTCAATCTGCTTCTGGTCTTCCTCCATGCATTGAGTCTAACTCCTTTGTGAAGTTCTCTGGTGATTTCCTGATATGAAGCCTGTTTTCATACCTTATATTTTGGTAAAAATAATTGTAAACATTTATTTTCCTGCTCCTCAACTAAAACCCTGCAGTTATAGAAGTAAGAGACCAAAACGAGCCATTTCACCTAAAATTACAGACTTTCCCAAATTGCCATAACTAGGTCAACTTTTCATACACATTCTGCTTTCCTGTTTTGATACCTACCATAGCATGATGATAAATAATTAAGTAGTTATTAACCAAGCTCCTGGCTTATTCAAGGGAGAGCAATAAACTTCTCCAGAGGACAATTCAGCACCTTAAATCAGGATTTTGCTAAAGAATTGCTCTCTGGAGAAGCCATGTTCTCTCATATATGTTGAAGAGATCCTAGGGAGATTAGTGAGGTAATTTAGCCTGCTAAATTAGATACTAACAGTCATGCCATATTGATATCTTCTCCTAAGTCTGAATATAGTGCAACTCCACTTACATATTTCAAATGGGAGCAGGTTGTGTTGCTCATCTGCATTTAAACTGTTCTCCAAGGCAAATAAAATTGTACACACATTACCTTTACATGGACATCTTGTTAAACATAATGATTATCATTAATATCTCTTACAGTATTGGTACTTTAAAATGGCTCATAGCTCCAGAGTAATCTCATATATCGTGTTTGGTGACATACTCGATTCAAATTTTCTTAGGACTGAAAAAAAGATAAAAGACCTGAATAAACATTCTTATTTAATACTCATTTGACTGATTCACAGCTACAGAATTAAAGACAAGAAAGGCTTGTCTTCAAAAATTAAAAAATACAAGCTACAAGTTTCCTAAATCAGAAAATTTGACTTTTGATTAAAATATCTGAATCTAAAGATAACCTGCAATGTCATGTAAGAACTTGAACCTCAAGAGGGGTAGAAGAAAGAGGAAGAAAATGAACTAACAACTGTGTGAGAAGGAAACCACTTGATCAGCCAAAGGCACAAAAACAATTAGCAAAAAAAAGTTGTACAATTAGATCTAAACTATTTCTTATTTACTACCTACAGGTTCTTGGGTAAACTACAAACCCATAATTTATTAATGAAAATATTTTTATAATAAAAGCTACTTCACAAGACATGTGACTCCAGGTTTGCACTGTCCCTGTCCCAGACAAGAACACTGACAATAAACTTTCTAAGGCCTTACTCTTGCAATGTCAAAAACCATGAGAGAAGCACAGGTGCAATTACCTCAGAAAATGAGTCTGCCTCTTTATCCTTGGCCATCTCTCTCCCTGCTGTAGCTGTATCATTACTCTAAAATGGTACGTCAGTTTTTCAATTTACATCCTGATCTTGGCCATAAAATGTTTCAAAGCCCATCTAAGGATGCATATGATTTATTGGCCTACTGTAGTCTATGTCACATTAAATTAAGTAGCAATATAATTCATTACTTTTTAAGACTAAATACTTCTTCATATATTATTCTACTGGAAATAACAAGAATAATTGAATCCTTGACAAACTCTGTAAGAAACATGAATATGGGGATTCTTCATCTATATTCTTTACAATTAGCAAACTAGAGAGGGAGACCTACTTTTGTGTTTTCCTCTGTGTTCTACAGTGTGTGAGACATCATATGTGATATGACAAGGGTGAATGGTTTTAAACTAAAAGAAGGGAGATTTCAATTACATGTTAGGAAGGAATTCTTCACTCAGACGGTACTGGGACAATGAAACAAGCAGTCCAGAGAAGCTGTGGATGCCCCACCCCAGGAATTGATCAGGCCAGGTTGGATGGGGCCCAGGGCAATCTGATCTATTGGGTAGCACCCCTGACCACGGCAGGAGTTTGCAACTAGCTGATCTTTAAGGTTGCTTCCAATCCAAACCATTCTATGATGACTCTATAATATAACCAAAGGGGAGTTGTTACCTTCCCAAATTTTAAAAGAGAAAAAAGTTTATTAAAATGGTATGCTAGAGATCAATTATGCATTGATAATGCACTGTAATAACATATTGGTTTATTTTTATTCAGAAGATAAAATAAACAGTCTGAAGCTTTTCGGTAGTTTACCTTCTCTTCTCCAAGTTCATGTTGCAATATCATAACCACCAATTAATGACCCAAGAAAACATATCTAATGCAATAAAAAAAAAGTGGGTCATCTGCATACCATCTCAAAGTCTTTCACAATACAATAAATCTGTTATTGGCATAATCTTAGACCATTATTCAGTTCTGTATTCTTCAATCATTATTTTACTATCTAGCTGACTTCAGCTGGTATATCTGGGGTTCTTCCCTGTGGCTTAAGTAACTGTTGTAGAAACTCTACATTTGATTTGGTAAGGCTGAGAAAAAGATCAAACACTGAATATGTATAAAATAGACTAGAATAGCACAACCTACCATGTCCAGTGATGACACTGTAGCTGCAGACATAAAAAGCTTTATGAATATGTTAATGGTCTTCCATTTCCTCCTTAGGAAGTTAAACAACTCTCTCTGTTTCTACAGTATTTACAATTGAAATATATCACTGATTACTAGCAAGAGAGCCCAAATGATATTCTTAAACAGACTCAAGAGCTCTCTTACATTGCACTGAAGAGTTGCTGAAGAACAAATAAAGTGACATGAAACAGGTGGCAACACTGCCAGACATCTAACCCAGCTCCGATTCGCAGTGCAGCTGAAGAGAAGAGCACACTGCAAGCAGAGCTGATTCAATGTCAAGTGTCAAAAGAGAGCGAAAGCAGGAGATCTTATTTAAATGTTCAGCCCATAAAAATCACTGCTGCTTGGAACACCTCTGGATGTGCTGTGCTGCTGACACCCTCACCCTAATTAGACTGGCTACTTCAGGATGCCAGCAGCTGCATCTGCTTCCTTCCCCTCCCCTCTACAGTAAGAGTTTCTATTAATAGGAAGGTTTATGAAGGCATTATAGAGATAAACCATTTTGCAAATCCATATTCAGTACTCTATGTCTTAGTAAGACCCTAAGAAGTGCTTGCATAACCAAAACCATGCCCACAGAAATCAACAATTGCTACATTTATGGCAATATAAATAGCCATGATCATGTCACACGAACAGAGGAAGGTGACAATCCCTGAATTTGAAAAACAGTACAAAAGAACATCTGAAAAATGCACGGCATTATTACAGAGGTGATAAAAAACAAGACTATTTCTTAACCAGTGCTCTGTCGAATAAGAAGGTGGAGTAAGAAAGGATAAGGTGAAATCAAAATTTTTTCAAGAATTAGGAAAACACTTTAAAGTTGTTAACACGTTGACTAAAGACATAATATTACTGGATAAATGCTACAATCATTTGAATGAGACTTTACTGAGATACACTTAGAGAGGAAAAGCTCTACGGGACAAATATAAACCACAGAAAATACTGACTAGGGGATAGTACTGCAGGAAAATATATGAGAAATAAAATACACTGAATATAAACAGAATTATAAAACTAGCACTATATGCTAGAGATTGTACATAGAGAGGCTGTACAGGCAGTTTTAGTGGGGCAATTAACTTTGTGATGTATTGATACAGATAAACACAAAATACTGTAAATATGCTGCTAATCTGTATACTTGAATTACTGATAGCAAGAATGCAGAACAATAAAGAGTTACTCTGTAACACAAGAGTAAGAAGCATGATCAAAATTAGAATGAGTTAATATACACTAGAAAAAAAAAATATTACTGAAAGAGTGTAGTCATTTTTATAAGTACATAAGGAGAGCTAATGAAAACAATGAAAAGTAGCTACTGTCAGCACATGAAGAAATGGCCCTTGAAGTATGAAAAGAAAAACAAACCTCAAAAAATGCAAGCACATTTAGTGAGGCTAATTGGGTTGTTTTGCTGAAAGAAAGGCAACCAGGTCACCATCTTGGAAAGTGTTCACAAAAGACCTGGAGAGAAGCAGACGGGTAGTCTAATGAGTATTCTTTAGAAAGTCATAAATAACTTCAAAGTCATTGGAACAGAGTCCTTCAGTGAGACCTTCCTTCCAACCCTATCATCCACAATGCAAGTACTGAATTATGGAGGGTGCAACTATTAAGAAAAAAGGGCTCTTCCAAGACACATGAAGTTGTCAAAAACACACAGGGAAAACAAAACATGGAAAAGAACAAAAGAGAGTGCAATACACAGGGTAAGTCATGTCTCTATGGAGTACAGTAGTATAAAAAAATGACATGCAGTAACAATCATGCAACTGTTTTCATTAATGTGAAATGAAGTAAGAAGTTCTATCTAGAAATAAAAGTAAATGCCCATGTTGATTCTTTGAATTGAATTACAGCAACTTTCACAGCCAAATGTTGGTGACTATATAAAGCAAATAATGCATTAGTTAGGAGGTTAGCTGGACTCTTCATCTGGCCTTAATTAATTTTCTGACACTGGTTGTATTTTGCCTAGGAATTTCAGGATCAGAGTTCAATCCAGGAGGCAAGTGACTAAATAAGAAAACATGTTTTAAATATCTTTGAGGATCTGGTCTCTTTCACTCCAACTTAAAATTAAGAATGACGAAAATGGTGTCATGGACCCATAGTCACCATGATACCCCCTCATGGTGACTTGTATACATGTTTTGGGGAAAGAGATACTATTTCATAATTATAAATCATGTCTTGTAGCTTTACACACATTACAGAGATCAAATATCATATGGCATGTAACATGCATCCTGTGTCATAATGCTTGTTTTCATGAAAAGATAAAATCAAGAACTCTAAATCCATTAAAAAAGAAATTGTGAACTCTACCAAGAACTTTAAGCTATATAAAAATGATAAAAACAAACCTAAAGACCACTTAAAAATGAAAAAAAAAAAGCCCTACCCATTTTCTTGTACTGGTCACACAGACAAAGAAATAGCAACAACAAAAAGCCCAACTCTCTGCAGTTTAAATATCTTAAAAACAAGGAATGGAAATAACCTTATAAAAACAGCTGAAGCATTCAAGGCAATGTTCTAGGTAAAGAATATTTAAGGTTTTTCTTAGTTACATTTACCCACAGTTGCAAACTTTAAATCTGAAACAAATCAGTTTGCCAATGAAGACAAGTGGTTTTGGAGTGGATTTATAAGGGAGAAGTGCATGAAATGACTGCACTGACAGAGCATGAATCACAAAGAAATTGCATCTCTCAGTCTTAGGATGGTTATTACAGAATGTGATGTTACTGCTCTTTGAGCCTCACTTAGCAAACTTACAGTCTAGTAACTACTTCAGCAGTGGAAATAATACAACCTTTTGGGTTTTTTGTTTGTTTTTAATTATTTACACAGTCCATGCACTCCAAGCGTTTTCTGTAACACTAAGTCAGATCATAGAAAAATAACCAGTTTTAGAGATAACATGATACTAAAGGTTTACATCACACCCAGCCTCCAGAATTTCAGCCCATTTCCATAAGAGACAGCACTGCTCACAATGTAACTGGCTGAGAGACTATAATTACCTCTGAAAACATCTTAGAAGCACAACTAGAAATTTAAGTAATTACAGATAATATTAGTAGTAATTTTCTTTTATTTCTCAAGTACTGATTTAACTTTTCAATAGAAACTTTTCAAGCCACAATTAAAAACTTCTTTGGGAAAGTCAATTTGATAGATAGCAAAGAGCACTACAGAATTATCTGGCAAAAATAATGTATACTAAAACAAGTATTTTTATGGCCCTTAAACATCAGAAGTTGAAAAGTAATTCTTTAAAACTGTCTTTGCAGCGTCAAGTGGTAACATTAGAATCTGCTTTTCAAAAGTCTCATTTATAGAGTTTTAGCAATCTCATAATTGTAATCCAGGCTTTGTTACTATTCCTGTTAATATCTCAGAGTTCCTCTGCTAGTCTCAAAATATCAGAAACTGCTTAACATTTTGATAATCTTCCTACTTGGTGGGACAGAAATTCAATGCAAAACAACAGCAAACAATTAAAAAAAAATCCCAACCCTAATTGTGATAATTATGCATCTATGATTCCTTAAATAAAACAAGAACAAGAAAATAACAAGGACACTTGGTATTGGGAAAAAAATATGGTGAGAAGTACAAAGATGATGTTCCAGTTGAAAATGGCATTATTTCCTCCTGCATTTAGAATAAAGTCAACAGAGAGGCATTTCTGTATTTCTCTGCTCACATCAAGGTTCTACTGAAAAATGCAGAGTGAATTCATTACTTTTTTTTCCTAATTTGTGTCAGAATATAATTGCGGCATGACTCTTGTTCTTTACAGAGTGTTATTAATTTTGATATTTATTTATATGTATTGATTCTTTTTTACTCCACCAAGTAATAAATTAATGTATTTTCTTAGTTTTTGAACCAAAATAGAATGTTTTCTATTTAGTTATTGAGATTTCAGTTGAATATAAACTCTTCTCTCAGTTTTCATAATTATAGTAAATTACTTGCATAGGGGTTTTATTTGTTTTGGTTTTTAATTATTAGTCTAACTTGATGTCAACAACACTAAATCTAGGTACCAGTTTTCAAGGATTCATCAAAGAAAGGGAAGGGCACCAAGGAATTTATCATGCCAGCAAGCTCAGCATCTTTCTGTTCTGCACAAAACAAATAAAAATTAATGTCTCCTTAAATTTTCTGGGAGTCAGTTATGTGTGTAACTGCGTCATGGTTTAAACCCAGCTGGCAACTAATCCCCACACAGCCACTCACTCACTCCCCCCACTCAGTGGGATGGGGGAGAGAATGGAAGGGTAAAAATGAGAAAACCCATGGGTTGAAACAAGAACAGTTTAATAGCTGAAAGAATGATAACAGTAATAGTACATGGTGATGATAGTAAAAGATGACAGTGATGATAATAATAAAAATTCAAATGAAAAGGAAAATAGCAGGAAAAAAAAGATAAATAAAACCCAAAACAGACAATTATATAAATGAAAGACAATTGTTTGGTACCAACTGATCAATGCATGATATGCTATAAGGTGTGGACTATCCCTTTGGCCAGTTGGGCAGTGACTGACTTGAAGTATAAGAGAAATATTCAATACAGCTGCTTTCATGCAATTCTTTGGTATCTCTAAGCCATTCACACATAATTCATTCTGAAACCTGACCTTTGCACAAACCCATCAGATAACTGAATTCACAAACCAGACATGAAAAAACACAGTTTTATAAAAAGGATTATTGCTGATCCTACAAATCAAAAAGTAATTATTTACCTCTCTCTCTTCAATCACAGATATAGCAAAGGAATATAACTTTCTAAAATAAACAAACAAAAAATTTATTTGTATTTTCTTTACATTTGAAAACCATTTCAAATGAATGTTTTTTGTCTTTGTGGATCATAGGCTTTGTTTGTTCCTCTCATCAATCTAAAAACACAGATTCCCAAGTGAGGACAGAAAAATGTCTTTCCTTCTCTTCCACTTTACTTCAGCTCCTTCCCACAGACGCATACAGAAGCTTCCCATAAGCATACGAAACAGTAAAGCATTTCAAAGGCACTACAAGAGCTGCCAGAACCAAAAGTATTATCACTTTAGAGGAATATTCACAAAATAAAATTTCTATTGGGGCAGTGAAACTTTAGCAGAAATTATAGCTCTGGTACAGTTTGTACTGTACATTGCCTTACTTGCTCCACTGCCTGTTTAAAAGTAAAGAAAGATGCAGAACAAATATTGGTTCTTTATTTCCAAAAATAAACTAAAGGTGTACAGAAATAAGAAAACAGAGCAGAGCACAAAGAATAGCTTTTCCCATGTGAAACAGCTATTTTTTGAAAGAAGCTGGCCCTTCCTCAGACTGATACAATTCTTCTATATCCGACTTTTTTTTGGAGGAGTGGATATGCCAATGCTGAATGGCTCCATCGAATCATTATGTTGTGTGAGATTTTCTAATTTGCCAAAACTAACAGAAAAAATTGATTGTAATAATTACAACAATAAAGAACACAAACTCAATTTCTTTCCCCTTCTTTTAAAATTTTATTTTTGAAGAGACTCGGATGAATACTAGAAATTTTAAATGGAGATTTTCTGCCTTTTTCCAACATGATCAGCATTCAAAACAAAGATAAAAACCTGCTCAAAAGCTGAATGTTGTATTATTGGTTTTGGACAAGTGAAGGATGGTACAGAGGGATACCAAATATAAGATTAATTGCCTTAACTCCTAGCAATGAGTGTGAGTACAGAGCACTATTTCTTACATTCTGTATTTTTAATATGCATGAATATATTAGTCTTTGTAGTGTCAGATGTCAGTGTCTCCACTCGACAGTCACTTAGTGAGTTGTAAAGTATTATATCTAACTGTCAGAAAGACTTTAATTTGGGGTAGAGAGATGAATCATTCTGTTTCTTCCTCAGATTTCTAAATCGTATGGTCAAGCAAATAGCTCTGCTTTCAGACATGCCCAGGAAAAAGCAACAGAGCAAAGCATAAATTCCAGCTCTGTTACAGCTCAAAAAAAAAAAGTTATAGATACATAAATTTCTAAGCTATCATGCAATGCAGTAAGTAAATAAAGCATTAGTTTCTGAATTCAAAACATTATATATATAATTCTAATATGTGTTTTTCTGATCAGCAAGAAGCACACATACTTTTCCTCTTGATGCTTTAACCAGTCTGCTTACCTTTTTTCTTCTACTAAGAGACATCATAGTTACCAACTCCTTTGTACTAATTACACTATATTAATACAATATAACCTAATTCAAAGTAATATGCTGAATAATGCAACTGCATAATTTAAAGGATTTCTAAATTAATTTCAATTTTCTAGTATTTAAAATTCTTAATGTCATAACATCCAGTCTGGAACACTGTCAAAATGAGTTTCCAGTGATGTCAGTAGCAGTGAAGCATGAAGCACTCCTAGGTATCTGGGTCTAAATTTTCTATGTCTGACTATAACCCTTCAGAAGAAAATTCAATTGTAAGTGATAATTTTCATTTACAGATTTGGAAATCTAATTCAGACTAGGGATAAAGGATAAGGAGATTTCCATTTCCAAGTTCAATCAAGAATTAACTTGGAATGACCTTTTCTCCTGCTGATAACAGAGATGGTACCGTAGAGGTATGTACATTGGATAGAGCTACTTCTGTTGGTGAGCAGGATTCATAGATGACCTGGCTACATTTCCCAGCTTGGACAACTCCTTACTTTGGAGCCACTAAAGAACTCAACATACAGACAAGCAATGTCCAGGAGAAAATGGGTAAAGCGAGACCCCCCTTTTGGCTTTAAAAGCAGAAAAAATGTCCTTCCCTGTTTTCAGCTCATGAAAAACATATTGAGGTTAGAATACTACAGATTACACGTTTTAAATGCAGTACTTTGCTGCATGTAATGACTTGAGAATGTTGCAAAAGCATGTAGCAAGAAATGAATAAAAGCGAATGCTCCTTAGCACTAATTATCTTCTAATTTTTAAAATGTAATTATAGCAAATAAGATTATACTACTTATAATTGCATATTTTTTACCCAGAACAAATTTAAACCCAATGCTGTTCCTAAACTCTCCCATTATTTTCATTAATCTTTTCATATTCATTTCACACTTACACTTATCACACTGAATTGGTTTCTAGCTGTGAGCAGTGTACTTTCAGACATCAAGGCTTTTTTCCTCCATTGAGCTAGTCATTCAAAAATATCTAGCTAATTTTTCAACATTTTCACATGTGGTGCAGGCCAGAGAGTCTCCAATCAAAAATTCTGTAGATAATGAAGAATCTTACAAACATTTAACCTCCACTTTGAACCTCTAGAGCAGTAGCTTTAAAATCAATCTGCAAAAAAGAAGCAACTTTGTGCATTACAATTTGAAGAATAAAATTTCTGGAACAAAAGTGTGAAGTCCAATCTTCCTGCTCTTACTGCCAGCAGAGTTTACAGATGTAGCTTTTAGCTGCTGTGCATTAATTGTTTTCCAAGAGATTGGTTAAAAAGCAAGGACTGATAAACCTGGCAGGGAAACAAGAGGCTCAGGAGAAGCTTAGCAACGTACCAAAGATTGACTGTCACATATATGATGCTAATATATAAAATATAGATCATATCTCCATTTCCAGCTGATAGCAGTGTGCTGTGCAGCAGCTGGAGGGCAGGATCAGAGAGCTCTTCCTTCCAGCAGCAAAGAGGATGAAAGAAGATTATTTTGCATCAACCTAATTCTTTTGGATTTTGATTTTTACCTTCAAATATTCAGGATTTTTACCTTTACATATTCAGGAAAATACTATTGGGAAAAACAGATGGCATTGCAATTAATCGATGTGGAGCTCTATAACAGAATTTATTTAAGCATCATTATCCAAGGCCATGAGCAGCTCGCCTGTGGCAGTCTGCCACCGAGGGTAAGGCTGCTTCAGCAGACAGATCAGGGAGCAGGATGGGTGTCAAGGTGTAAAAAGGGAAAACACTGCCAGTATGTTCAGGGAGACTGAAGTTACAAGTACTCCTGGGACTGGAACTCAAATGAGGCTGGGAGCCCAAAACCCCAAATTTCAGTCTGCTTGAGCTGGTATTTATATCCACTGAATACCCCACAGCACCCACCGCTGATGACTAAACGGGCTTTGAACACATGGTAACATAATATGGTGGCTTAGTTTACAAGCCTTGAAGTACAAAACAGCCCCAGACAAAACACACAACAAAGCAAAAGAAACAAACTGAAAAAAAGGAGAATCATCACTGCTAGCATTCTGTTTCTTGTGCCATCCAATCTACTACATTTTAAATTAGTATGATCTGACTTTTTCAAATCAAATCAGAATGCATAGCAGGCAGTGCACAATTGAGAGAAAAGGAACGCTTCTGTCTAGAATCACTCCCAGTGCCAATGGGACAATTTTGTCGCATGCTCTCCTGTTAAGAAAAAACTCTTGGCTAGACTCCATCCCTCTATTCAAACAAATACTTCAATTGCTGCATTTTGTTCTGTTCATTTATTTTGAAATATTATCTGCAGCATGTAGTTTTAGAGTTTCAGATAAAATAATTCTGTCCTGCTCCTCAGAGGTTTATGCTTGAGAAAGGCCCAACTGTTTGACAGGCTTCATAAACTTGTGTCTTTGAAACAGCCAAGTGCTTTACATACACCTACTCTACTAATGTTAGATTACTGTTTGCTTTTATATGCAATTACACTACTACTGCACCCATACACACACCAAAAACTCAGCCCAGGCACCAATAAAAAATATTTCTGTAGGGAGATCGAAAAGTCACTTAAGGTGCATACCAGCTGTCAGCAGTAACATGATGCTGTCACAATTCTCCTGCCCTTTTCCAAGCCATGTTCTCTCCAAATGTATCTACCAAACCTAATTGAATGTTTCCTGATTTAATTAAATCCGGGTTGCCCTCTATCAGTAACTCTACTGCCCTGCTCAGACTCTCTATTGATCTAAAGGCCAAGGTACACAACTGATTCCACATCAGGAGACAAGTTGTAATGCTGGTTTGAGAGATCATGTGTTCCAATCCTGACTAGAATAAAGTGTTTGGGAGATGGCAGAGGAAGGTTTTTTTACAGATTTGGACTATTCCAAATCTTTAGCAATTTAGAGAAATTTGACATGTGGACTAATAAGGAACAAAGTCTTTCACACATGCAAACTGGACCTGTCTAACCCTGAATGCCTTCTTGATCTATATAAGCAGAGTTGCTAGATGTCCAAATAAAGATAATTACAGAGCCAAAGTTAGACATGCACTTCTCCATTCCATGCAGAGATGAAGAGAGGTGAATTACTTAACTAATGAAATTAAATTAAACTGTTCAATGTGTTTTTATTTCCTGAAAATATGCTGTTACTATTTAGAACTTCCTTTACCAAGGAATTTACAAATTAATAAAAAACATAATTTCATTTTTGCTTATAAAAGCATTGGGCTACAATCTACAAATAAACAAAGAATAGATCAATTTTTTCTTACAAAAACAACATATACTTTTTAAAATGTAATTTATTAAACAATTCATTCAACGATTGCTTTCCTTTTAAGACTTGGAATTTCTTTTCCAGGTTCTGGGGTACAAAAAAAAGCTAAATAAAATTCCACTTATACATCTTTTTGACACATATGTTGTTGACCCAATGGTATGCACCATCCTATCGTCCATATAATAAATGTCTACTCTACATTAATTTTAATTTTAATTAATGTTTTAGGCCACCATAACTGTTTAATATGTTTATATATATATAGCCATTGCAAGAGAAAACCACAGACTTGTCCTGTTTAAACAGACAAATTCAAATTTATCAAAAGCAAAGTCCAAAACCTAAAAATCCAAGCTAGACTGAAGCGCAGCTGTCTCAGCAAACTTTTTTTTTACCAGAAAATCAATAGAGAGCTGCAGGGAACACAGCAACAGAGGAACAGCAGCTGATGGGTCAGTCAATTAAACAAGGACACTGAGTAGCAGAGGACAGCAGGCACGCTTTCCCCGCTTAAGCTCAGTGTAATGATGTTGAGAAATGCTGTCCCCAGAAAGGGTTTTACAATCAAAGAAAAACTGTCAGTCATCTTCCACTCCAAAATTCCCAGAGTACACTTTCTACTGGAACTGTTAAAATAATGGACTGCCTTCTGCTCCTTCAGAAAAACAACAGCCCTGTACAAAGACTGAGAGACCAAAATACTGGAGATGAGTTTAGTATGCACATCAGTAAAAGTCCTGACATTTAAGAGCATATACGATGAGGCAAAGAGAATATTAAAGTATTGACCTTTCCGTTTAATTCTTCAGTAAAATGACAGGATCTGGGCTTTATGATAAATTTCTAAATTACACTTCTACTCCTAACTTATTTCTTGCATATCTCTTTGTTTATTACTTATATGCTTAACTTTTGCCCTGCTAACAAGTACAGACACTTAATAAGCATGAACAGTCTAGCTGAATTAACTGAAAAGACAGAGATACAAACAGTTAAGTAGGTAGATAGGTACTGGGGATTTTCTCCAGATTTACTGTTAAACTAGCTGCAATGTTAGGATATAATCTGAAGGAAAGAAACCAAGTCAGAATGTACTAGAAACTTTTTCATACTGTAGTAATTAATGACTATTAAAAAATAGTCATGCAGGTATGGCAAGAAAGAAGAGATGCTGTAAGATAACAGTGTACTGGATTTTTAAAAATTTATTTATTTTTATTTTATACTTGCTGCTTGCTGTGAATTTAGTTTGGCCACAGCCACATAAAAACATCTCTGCATGCAGGCGACAGACAGTGTCTTTGCAATAGGCATAATACATCTTCTGCAGCAATGGGGATGTCCCAACAGTTTCAAGAAGATCTGAAATAGCTAGCAAAGGCCAATGCAAGTTTTGGGAACTAAGATTAGAAAAGAGGGAAAACCTGTCAGACTGCTTTGAATGACTGTACCAGAGATCCACAGCAATTAATGGGCATTAATTGAAAAACAATGAACAATCAAAGGGGAGGCTCTGAAGGGACAGAGGACATCAGAGAGTGGTGCAATGGGGACCAGAGATGGCTGAAGTGGAGATAAGGACTGCAGAGCAGGTGAAATAAGAGCAAGAGATGTGCCTTTAAGGAGTCCATGAAGACTGAGGACCTCAATAAATAATTGAAATGGTATAGTATTTTACTGAGTCACAGCACACATAAACCTGTACCACATCTTTCTAAAAAAGGATAGGCACATATTTCAGATGTTGGGAAATCACAACAGACAAAGTGTATATACTACCAATATGATTACTTAAACTCTAAATTTAGAATTCAAAGTTCTCTGCTGAGTGTTCAACACAACCTTGTCAAATATCATAAATTGGAACCTCACTATTTTTGTGCAATTCTGTTGAGTCTCTCAGCACATTGCCAAATAAAAGGTTGGCTTGGATTTACATCTTCACCTCACTTCCTAAAGTCCACCTGCTCATCTTCATAAAATTCAGAGCTACTGGTATTTTAGATACTTTCCAAGAATCCTTACTGATGCTGTCAAGGAATAGAGAAAGAAACATGCAAACTGCAATTGCTCCTTCATAATCTGCATTCTCACATCATCCAGTTTTAACAAACTCATCATTATACAAAAGGTCAAAAACTGCCCCTGGTGAAGGCTGTACGTGATGACTTGTCTCACCATAATGTTAGTGCTCCACTCAATAGCATGACTCATTATCTATCATTGCTTGCTAATATTCAAGTTAATACATTCAAACAAATGTCTTTTTTCTTCATAATGTGGAATATACTTAATAAGATGGATGAATAATATAGAAAAGGATCTGCCTGTGGTATTTGTTCCTAAAATTTGATGTTTCCTATACGTTTTATTGTCTTATTCTTAACTAAAACTAATATAATAATATATTCTTACTTATATAACACAACAACCCAAAACTAGCTGCACATGAATTAAGCCTTTCATTGAAAAAAATCAAACCCCATCCTTCCATGAGCTCTACTTCACTGTAAAATAAGCTAAAATTTAAGATCTGTTCAAAATCCTGTAATATCAAACTTGACCAAGTCTATGATGCAGTAGTATAAATACAGAAATTTGATAGAAAATTACAGACACATATGGGCAATGTACATTACTGAAAATGTTAGTGCTCAGATCAACTGCTCTCAAAGTATGGCTTTTTGATACTTTTGTTTCACAGCTAACTGGTGTAGCCTTTTTTCCCCCCTTCAATTCATGACTATTGTAACTGATTCTAGTTACACTAAAATTAGCAATTGAAAATGAGCAAAAGTGCAGTGCATTTTACACTACTTCTATGACTTTTCAGTGCATACATCACATAACAGCAGCAAGTTCCATCTTTTCTCCACTCACTTCCATGCTGGTTTCTGAACATGTACTAAGTACTACATGCTCTAAATGGAACATGCTACATTACAGTTTAGGCTTCCAGAGTTTCCACTGAACTATACTTCCTCTTTTAACAAAATCACTTGCAAATTCACAAAAAAATCCCACCGTTTGCTAATTTTATTCACAAGTGTAGTGAATTACATCAAGGACAATATGTGTGAACACGATGCAGATTTTTTCATCATATGTTATTGTAATTTACATTTAACATCCTTTTTGATGAAAAAAACAAATTCTTGCTGTTCTGAAGGCCAGAGGTGAAATAATCTGTGGCTCAATCAATAAATACAATGAAGGATTTACAGACTGACACCTGAAAAAAAGGAGCTTTACTGATGTAACTGACAGGGTGATGGCAGATTTACTAGCTGTGCTGGAATACAATAAATTTGACTACAGCTATGGGTAAATCAGGTTATGAAATACTGCCATGTCAAAGAATTTCTCAGAGATGTCCCAGCTGTATAATGGCATGTCACCTGAGAATGTTATATTCTCTAGTGACCTATTCCTCATCCAGATGATGAAAGAGCCCAATTAGTATTCCTTATTTAAAAATCCCACAGCACTGAAAAATGTCTTGATTATCTCACATCAGAAAACAGCAACTACAGAATTGCAATATTAAAAAAACCAACATATTACTCTGGAATATAAAATATTACTTATGTAACATAATGCTGTGTTATGTGAAAAAGGCAGGGTACTTGCATAGTTGGGATCCTGAGATAAACACAGTTACCTCAGTATCTGTATAATCTCCTTGACTTCCCATCTCTGCATGTGGCAAAGCTGACCCTGAATATTCCTAATGGTGATTGACTAAATCCAAATTTTTATAATCATCAAATCTAAAAACTTTTAAGGGAAAAAAGTTCAGGTGGCATAAATCACTTCAGTATCACAGAAATCTATGGTTTTAATTCAGCTAATGCTTGGTGGAAGTTAATTCTCTGGTTTCTATCTAGAATATTAATAATCTGAAATGCCACTTCTGCAAAGCTTATGAACATATAATTTTATTAGAACTCTTTTGAACTTAATGGAGGTTCATTTCAATTTATATACACATGAACAGAAGTATACAGAGGATCAGTATTTAAGTCCAGAAAAAGCCAATAATTATTGATGAATGAAAATAGTAAGTCAGTATAAAAACACTTAATGGCTACCCTCATCATTATTTATCAAACTTCATGCTCATTTCTTAATAAAAACAATTAATCCCCTGTTGTTCTTCTCTCTCCCAAGATTTAATTATCTGTAGCACTGACCACAATAGATGCATTCAAGTAAAAGATCTCTAATGGAAAAACACGTGCAACAAATCAAATGTCTTTCTTCAAAAAGACATTTTTACAGGGAATAAGCACAATAAAATGTCAAAACATTTCTAGAAGCTGTACAGATTAATGTTCTGCAGATTTTACAACTGAAGAGAAAGTTCATGATTGATTCTCCATCACATCAAGCCTAAACCTTGTGTTTAGAATTCAAGACTTAATTCAGATGCTGTATCTTTTCATTGACTGCTAAGAAAGCTCGCTATTTTAAATAAATTTTTAAATGCTTCCCTGACTACAGATGGATTTGAAGAAGATGTTATTTATTTTTCAGAAACAGGTCTTGCATAAATTTAGATCTACAAAGCTCTCAGTGTAGCAAAGCACTTACAAGCTTGCATATCTCCACTGCTCAGGATCTACCATCAAATAAAAATACACAGCAGTAAAGGACAAGAAATTATCAACAACTCTCTAGATAATAAATTTAAATTCATATTACCTTCAGATCTACTGCTGCTACTACTAGTAAAACATTAGGATGGTGTATTTCTGACTATAGAAATTTGATTGTGAATGGAGTGGAGAAAATATTTAGTCAAGAACTGATAAGGATGTCCCATTTTGCAATCTGCCTGCAGTGTATGGAATCTGCAGTTTATAATATGCATAATATCACAGAATTCTTAAAGTAGGAATCCACAAGTGATATGAGGACAAAATCAAGCACTGAATAAAATGCACAGAAAAAACATCACTGTACAGCACACTATTAGGGGCACTGGTAAAACAACCTGGGTTGAGAACAACTTTACAATGCATACGTCTCATTATTTTCAGCGCAATCTGAATCACAAAATCTGCACCTCCTTGGGATCTTAATCCTTGTTGAGACCTAAAACTGCAAAAGAATTCCTCTAACTTGTGGTTCAGATACAAAGAAGAAATGTCATTAATTGCAACAGTTTGAAGTAGATAGCTTTTAGTTTAGCTGGTGAGTGGAACTCATGAAATTCTAGTGATAAATATCTAAATCCTGTCTGTGTTTAAATCTTACCTGTTAACTGAAATTAAACTAAGATCTAATAAAAAAAAAAAAAACAGCTTTTTCAGTTTGCTTTAAGTTTTGATAGAATCAGAGTTCCAAGTGCAAAAAAAATCCATACAGAATTCAAACATGGAGTTTTTTGTTTCACTGGAAAAGAGTTAAGTTACACTGATGAGAGACTGTACAGTTTCCCATCTGGATGTATACCTTTAAATAAAGTTATATGAGGGACCCTAAAGTCTTGTCATTTTACTTACATACCCATGAAGCTCCTTCTTAAAATACTTTGTGCCAGAACCAAAAAAGAACCTCCTGCCTATTTTTCATACTGTCATTTACAAAAGACACTATTTCTGACTTTATCTGATCACCTTAAAGATGCTTAGATTCTTAACTTCCTACATTTTCATACTTAATTTGTATCAAGTACTTTGGGGGCAATCCAAACAACGCATTTTCTTTAACCTACCTGGTGATACCTCACTTTTAGTGACTACTTGACAAACTAAAAGGAGTTGATATTACACATCCTTTCTAAATTTTCATACCAACAATCTTTCTTTTTTCTGAAAGTGTATGTAAAGTTATAAATACTCCAAACTGTTCGAGGCATCATCCACTAAGAGAAGTCTTAGGTCCACTCTGGTTTCTCCTCTAAGAATAATATGTTCTGCCACTACATTTGATTTTTCTTACCTTCCAGTCCAGTTAATTTCTGAAGCTTTTGTTTAGCTTATCCTTTCCTGCGGTTAATAATTCAGTATGAACATGATCCCACACCAGAACTTTTGTTGTTTCAAAACACTCTAGCTTCCTCTTTAATCTCTTCAAAAATCTGTTTCTTGCACAAATAACTCAGCTGTCTGGAAAATGTCTGCCTGTAGTTTAGCTTTCTATTTGCCTCTTTGATAACACAAATTAATCATAATGCTATTTTAGCCATATTTACAATTTTAAATCATCAGTTTCAGTGCTGATCAGGATTTTTTCTCCCCTGGATTAGAATATATTTTCTCTAAGGTATTATTCCAGCAATTATAATAAAAGAAAATGCATTTTCAATCAACATAGTCAAGTGTGATGGGAAAAGAACACTCTCATTCATTAATTATATTTTCTGTGGAAGACAAACATGGAGTCACATGCTGCATGTTTGTGTATGTGGCTGAGTATGAAGAAGAAATCACAAGTCATGCTCCTTCTAATTAAGTCATTTTTCTAGCTGACAACTGTCAAAGCCATCCCAGAAATCCATGAATATTAAAATGCTGTTCACTGGCACATTTGGCATTTTGAAGCTGGGCAAATAAAAGTCATGAAATATGAAAGGAGTGCCCCATGTCATTTTGTAGAAAATGTTGCCATTAAGATGATGTATGGGAAAATTCACACCTTCATCTTCTGGGAGTACTATACTATATTTTCTGTATTACTTTGCTTCAAAAGCATTACTAGTGGCTTACAGACTTCCATCTTTGGCGGAAAGAAATTTATGAAACACATTAAAGTCAAAATTTTAAATGCCTGTTAATATTGATATATATACTTACCTAAGCCAACTGCATATTTTTATTTATAATGGAATTCTCTGCTGAGAGAGCATTTTAGTGCAGCTCTTTTTCACATCTTCTAGGCATGACACTTAGTCATTAAATTAGTTCTGAAAAAAATCTACTATTTTCTTTTTTAATTAAAATCCACAATAGAATACAACAAGAGGACGGGACTTTTTAATTTATAGTTCAGACTCAACTTTATCTATGTTTTGGTTCTCCCATTTTGGATGAGCAAAATTCTCAGAGAATTTAATTCTCATCACAGTAAATACTTGCTGGCCTCAGCCTGCAAAGTATTTCAGAAATATTGGAATTTTTCCCCAATTCCAATAATATAAAATATATATTAGTTGCATCTGCCTGGTTTATGTACCTAAACACACCACCTAATTTACATTAGGACTTAAATACAGTAACAGGGCCTGTAATACAGTTTATCTGATCTATATACTGGGAAGCAATTTGCTAAGAATCTGGATGTCTGCTTTGTCACTCACACATTTAACAAATTTAAATCCCTGTCAAATTCACATTTAGAAGTCTGAAACACATGTGCCTGGCCCTGAAAGCAGCAGTGCCCCACTTGGCAGTGCCCTGCTCTTTATGCCCATGCAGGCCCAGCATCTTGTCTAAATTTACTTTCTTAAACCTGAAATACTAACTAAGACTGGCATTATTCCCTGGACTTCACACATGCCTGGAAGCACCCTGGAAAACAGGAATCCTTCCTAGAGACCTTAGACCTTCCCACCAAAAGCAGGCTTCAAAATACCATCTCTAATCATTGTCACCATCTTTGTGCTACTGTCCATTACTTTGATAACTTCATCATTAATTTATTCTCATATCCAAACTAATGCTCTCATATACAAATAAAAGCCGAGCTGCAGTTCGATAGCAATTTTAAAACATGTAAAGCAGAAACAAATCTGATGAACGGGTCAAGAAGAAATGGCCTAAACTGCTACAAGATGTATGGCCAGACCACAAGAAAAATCTAATAAAGCTTTGGATTAGACTACACACTGTTGCAAGCTCTCAAGTTTAGTGTGTTTAGAGTCCTTTGGAAAAGGGGCTCCTAAACTAATACTGTGTGAGAAACGAAGGTTCTCCAATGTTCCTTTGTTATTTTCCTCAGAAAAACAGCATTCTCATTATTCATCCAACACTGTGTACAGTCTTCATAAAGTAAAAGGATTCACTGGAAGCCCTGTAAAAACTGTAAAAGCTAAAATATTGAACAATTGTAAAAATCCAGCTTAAAATACAACAGATGTATAAAATATTATAATCTCCTTTCAATGTATGTATTGCAATGCTTCATTTCAGTCCTCTTTCTAGATACAAATAAATTTATTTTCCTGATTTTTCTTGTAAGAGGAAGGTATGGAATAATTTAAATCATATTTATCCATAAGAGGGTTTAGCAGCTTATCTGGCCAACGCTTAATTGGGTTTTCAGATTAAGAGAGAAAATCTGCAAGTTATTATATGGAATATAAGTATCTGTTTACAGCACCTTATGTATAAATTATCACCTTGAAAATAAAAGTAAATTTTTCACTTGTTCAAGCGAGAAAAAACTCATGCTTTTCTTGAAGGCATGTTTTATATTAGTAGCAATATTCCAGAGAAATAAGCTTTGATTTCACACTGACAACATGGAAAAAAGCCTTCTAAGTTAGCCAAATACTGAGAGTAAAGCCACCTTAAGAAAGGGAACTGAATTAATGCAAGACACTGAACACAACAGACCTTTCAAACTCAAGTTCTACACAAAGAAAGCAAAGAGCATCTATGCCTCAGCAGCCACTGTACTGCTAACTACTATGAGTACTGTAATACTGTTTTTTCAAAGTTCATTTCAAAGGTGAGACACACCTTCTCACTTGCAATCCTCTTATAGACGCAAGAAGGGAATTTCAGATTGCTGAATAGAGCTGGTAAGTGGGGCACAAAATTTCTCAAAACTAATTTGCCGTGCTACAAGAGTACACCTTGGTAGTACCTTTGTCAGGTCACATCACTGGTGCATCCTTGTATACCCATAACATGCAAGTAGCTACGCAATTAGTTGTTTAACATATATGGTAAGTTTAAAACCTTTCTGATTTGACATTGACAAAAAGCGCGTTATAAACGTGTTTTGAGGAACATTTGCATGCCTAGACTGACAACAAGGACTGACTAACAAAAATAGCATCTAATTGTGGAACTGATGGCATTCAACCAAGATCGGATAGATAGTAATAACATAACATATAACTATCTATATTTATGTTTTTATGCACATGTAAATATAAAAGTGTCATCCATAGGCCATCTGAACATGTTCAATGGGTGCACAAGAGAATGATTGCAGTCATTCACCTTTTTACTCTTCAAACTCAAAGAAACAGCAACACTTTGAGTGGTGATGGGTTTCAAAGTTTCTCCAGTCTTATCTGTAGGAATCAACTCACATCTGTGGTACCACCCTGTTCTGGAACTTTCTGAAGGAACACAACTTCCCTCTGCCCCACAATGTACTTTTACTCAAGTCTAATTCTGAAGTAACTGAGGCTGAATAAGCAAATATGCCTTTCAGACATACATAAAACAAGATGTTGTTTCACAGGAACTCCTGTTTGTCGATTTCAAATTGCTATGCTCCATTGTGAATGGCCATAGACATTGCATGCACCAATTAGTATTTCCTGTTAATGGAATTCTGCAAATTTCCTGGAAATTCCTAACTGGTGCATCCTAGTACAGCATCCTGCATTCTCATGAATACCTTCCCCAGCAAAATCCTATCCACCTGCTCAGTGGCTGGGGCAGGCATCATTAAGGGGCCACAGTTTGACTATCTCAGCAGTTCTTCACTATCTATATTTATCTGCCATATAAATGATGTATTTCTTATGACTGCTGATTATACTTATTTTTTCTTCTGGCTTTGGTTCAACTAATTAAACCCAACAGAAAGAGAACAATAAGCGTTTTGGGAAAGTACTATTGCTATTCAATTTTCATTTTGTTTCAAAAAAGTATTTTTAGCATTTGAACTTAAAACCTCAAGACCCTGGCATGTCTGTGAGCTATAAATCAATACATCATTCCATCAATGACGATTTAATTAAGATAAAAAGGCAGCCGAGTATTCATTTCTTTATCTAACAAACAGCCCGTAGGAGTTTGTGATGACATCCTGTATGCTTCCAAAAATACAGAGGAATAGAAGAGAGAATTGCTTAAATATGCAAGGAGATTTCAGATGACATGGATTGTAATAAAGGACTCTGAAGACACTTTTGTGAATGAAGACACTAATATTTAGGAATTGGTTTATCAAATCCTCCTTTCATTGTAAATTGATTTTAAGCTGATGTATTCTAAAAGCACTAAGACTGTAAATGCACACAGGAAAAACATGCCTTTTGCTGTAGTCCATACAAATGACTCCTGCCCTTTTGGCTTGATAAAATGATCTGCAATAAATACTCCTCATGTTCCTATATCTTTAATAACTCACTTGGAAAAGGCAACAATAGCTGTAGGCACAGTCTGTTATGATTAATGGCAAAAGCAGTGGTCTTTGTGTAACAAAGGCCTACTGGTTCTAGAAGTTTTCAAGGTCAAAACTTCTTCTAGAAAAGTTCTACTTATGTTAAATATACTTTATATATGTCCAAATATCCATGCATATTATCTCATAGGAAGGATGATGCAGAAAATACATCATGAAACTTCAGACTAATAAAATTCACATGCACTTTGAGGAAACTGCAGTGGGAAGGAAAAGCTTTTGTCACCCCTGTCTCAACATGTGGTGGAAATACAATCCACAGCTCAGATGATTTTTCCGTGTTATCATTTTTTTGCCACATTAATGATCTCCACATAAGGCATAAGCTAGGTAAACTATCTCTACCATAGGTCTGTTCAGAAAATGAAATACTGATAAAATAGTCATGCTGTGAAACTTCAGATGTCATTATAAAGAAAGACTTATTTTCCAGGCTGCCTTAACAAATAGCTGCTCCAGAAGAGAATGACAGCTTTTGATGCAAAAGTTTTGCTCTTAGCCTTTATAAAACCTGAGAGATTTATCACTTAGAAATTGCTATCGCTTACATCCTGAAACATTCATCACGCAGTATGAAAGATAATTATCGCCAAACTTTTTACTATAAATATATGTTCCTGGTGGTTTATGTTCCCATATTATTTTTAATAGTCATTGCCATACTTTAGAACAATTTACTACACTTAAGAGGATATCTTCACAAACTTAAAGGGAACAATAAAATTTAATACAATATTATATCATTCACAGAGAGCATATGCTAAAATACCTCACAAGATTAAGGTTTATGGCAGTGTTAAAAGGAATATAAAGAAATGTAGAAGATCATGTAACAAATAAATCCCCTTCTTTTATAATGTACGACAATAAAAAAGTATGAGTACACATAAATAGCTAAGTTTAAGCTTAAAAGAGAACAAAAACTGTTCAAAATAAGAGAAGATACATGAAGACTCTATCAGAAGTGATGGAAAAGTTTCATAAGTAAGGAAATAGCATAGAAAATTACTAAAATATTGACGATTCTTATTTTCAAGGAATGTAAAATAGAGTTGCTCTGTTAGATTCTGCCTCCTAGAAGCACTCAATTTTATGAAAAAATACCTTTCACTTTGTAAACATAATTTCTTGGCATTTCTTAAAAAAAGTACAAAAAACAAACAGACAAAAGCCCAAACAAGCAAACAATAAAAACAAAAACAAACAAAAAAAAAAAACAAAACAAAAACCCACCAATTTGTGATCCACGGAAACCCAAAGGTTTTAAACTCTATGTTTGGCAATGGTTTAGAAGAGTACACATTATTTTCACAACCTCAGGAAACTGGAAGGAAAAGATGCTCAGTACAACAAAGTTACAAACAACAAAAATAAAATCCCCAAACTTAAGTAATTTAGACATAAAAAGGATTTACAACTGCATTGGGGAAAACTGAAGTTTTTTGGGAAAATTTTTGTGGCATTTTGAGCATTATAATACACAAACTGCCTCAGAACAGGAGAGGGTGAAGCAGGAAAAGGGGGTAGAAGCAGGAGTGCATGTGCTGGTAGTAAATGTGCTACAGTACCTGGTACTTATGGAGAGACAGTCTTAGGCTCATTTACACAAATAGACCATTGTCCATTTAATTTAGGGTAACTGACATGCAGCAACAATAAATTTGTGTTCTCCCAATGATAAAAATAAACTACTGCCACGTTTTGCTCACAGTACTGTTACAAGTCTAGATGACAAACTAATTCAGAACCATCCCTTGTCAGCAGAACCAGTAAGTTGCAGTCTTTAGTGCTACTGATGCCTCTGCTAGAAGAAACTAATGCAATTTCCAATGTCTGCAAGAATTCAGTTTGCAAGAGTTAACAGAAAACCAACAGAACCAAGTAAAATATATTTACAATAGAAACAACCAACAAACCACAATTATAAAAATCACATACAACACTGTAAAAATATATCTTCAGTCAAGTTTAACCAGACACATATTTGAACAACTTAGAGCAACAGGGTCTAGACAGAAAAAAAAGCACATTTCAATCATACAAGAACAGGATAGAATTAAAGTTAAAAAATCATAAAAGAAAAACTGAGTTGGTACTCTAATAGTAAGATTAGCTTTAAATGTTAACATTTGAGTCAAAATGAAAATGAGAAATCAGAAAATCATCACATTTAGAGGCAGGGGGAAAAAAAAAGAAGGGGATAAATGCACATTTTATAGCAGTAAAAATAAACTCCAGCTAGCAGAACCAAGCTTGGATCATGACCTGGTCTATTAAATTAGGCAGTACATCATTTTGGATTACTGAAAAAAACCTGAAAGATACAGTCCTTGTCTTATAGTTGAGTGTTATAAAATAAATTGTAAAGCAACACATAATGACAAGCTGCAATATAAAGGTCTACAAGTGAAATAAAAATGGACATGTAACAGTTGACTATGATTGCTTAAGAGAAACAAGATGTTTAAAAGTGTTCAAAGGTGAGCACATCCATAAGACATATTGACAGACAAGAGGATGTAAAATGTTTCAAAGTACATGACAACCAATTTAATTGCATTTCGAGTATATTTTTGTACATTAAAACTGCATATACTGTGGGCAAGATTTAGTTAGGACATCAAGTTGTAAAAGCAAGTGATGTGAGGTACCAAATGTACCATGGCATAGGTATCTGATATACTCTGTAGTACAACTGTTGAGTGTATTGCCTATGTCCAGACAGACTATTTATAACTCAATTCTCACAAAGTTTTACACTCCCACTGAATCTGGTTAAAAAAAAACAAACAAAAAAAAAAAAAACCACATTAGCTCTCTGGCTGTATATTCTGGCACCTGTCGGATTTTTGGACACAAATACAATGTAAGAAAGAAAAACTATGAATGTTAAGTTCGCTTTCATGGATTGTAGGATGGATGCTTCTACTACCCAAAGATCAGGACACTCATTCATTAACATTGCTATTTCTGCACAGAAAATATTTAATGTGGCCTTCAACAGATCAGTGACTAAGATAACACATCATGCATCTTCCCTATTTTTAACAGTCTAAACTCAAAAATCAGTTTAACGAATAACTTCTATGTAAAAAAATACTCAAACTAATAGGGTTCAAATTATTAATTTTCTAGTGTTAGTCCACACAGATACCAGTTGGTGCCTTTAGAGCTTTGTAAATATAGCTCAAGCTTGTTTTGAAATACAAATCAGAAAAAAAGAAACTGGTGTTTTCTTGTGTCAGCAAAGGGAGTTGTAAAACTGACATTGTGTAAACTGCCTCCTTTCAACTTAAAACATGCTAGGTGTGGAACGATGGGCAGGGGCAGAGTGCCTGTACATACAGGAGCTGTGCAGAAAGACTGCATATTCTGTCACCATCAAGAGGCACAGGGGAAGATGGGGCACTGAATTTGATGGTCTATTTGTATTACTGATTCACTGACTTTTCCAAGTAATTCAGTAAGTGTTACACTGAGTTCACGTCCTCCAGCATCCTACTGGTGACCATGGCCAAAACCAGAACCTTCATACTGGTTTCACTGCCACAAAGGGACACTTAATATGCAAATAATCCTGAGCCCAAGTTCTATTCCCCCTCTCCAACCCCGCCATGAATGTTGATGAGCAGGGCCTGTTTGAAATATCTCAACATATGCACACAAAAGAAGATTAACTGAAATTTACCCAAGAGAAATACATGAAGATTGCTCCAAGTTTCGTAACACATTTTACAGTGGCAAAGACCCAGTGCTAGCGGTTAAGTAGCTGCTGTTAGCTTGGATGCCCCATTTCTGTTTGACATGTTTGTGCTCATCCCAGCACCCAGTGACACCTAGGAAATTAATTAGATCAGGTTCCTCTCTTCCCATCCATGACAACCGGTGATAATGCTTATAACCTTCTGCTATCAGGAACCTGTACTTCAGCAATGGGGAAATACATGTTCATTACTGCAGATGCTTCCGTGTCCAGGGCAGAATGCAGAGGCAGGCAGGGTGGTAATTACTTCTTTCATATTAAGTCTTAAGTATGTCAGTGGCAAGACAGGACTGCTAATGTATTTTTTTGTGTTTTATAGTCTGTATTTTTCTCCTCCATTTTCGTTGCTCAAGACATGAAAGCATTCAAAGATTATTAGGTTTTAATGCTTCTTTTTACATTAAGTATGTTTTTAACCTCCACTAGTAGAAATATGGGCAGATGGAAACACAGGAGGAAAGTCTACAGCTCCACAGAAGTCAAAAAAAAAGTTAAGAACCAATCAAACAAAAACACACTAGTTGACTAATTTATATTTTTAAACAATACAGCATTCAATTTTAAATTAATTTATTTGCTTTCAAAAAACAACCTAGATGACTAAACTGAGTGCTAACAGCATCTTTCAGATTCAAAATCTGAATCTGGGGAAACAGAAATTCCCACAGACAAGAGACAGAACTCAATCAAGAACTGAGATTCCTCTTGTAAAGAAGGAAAGAACAACAGCAGCAAAGACATTTGGAAAAGAATTGACAAAAAATAGTAAATTCACTTCCAGTGTGCCTTTTCTCATCAAAAGAACGGGAAAGAAAATGCTCATGGATTGTAGGTGAGTAAAAGAAAAACAGCCTTCAGAAAATAGCTAAAAATTTGAGGAACAGACAAAAATAGCCTGAGAACCCTTCTACCAGAAAAGATGTCTGTATTACAGCATAATAATTCACCAGCAGTAAAAATATTCTATAAAAGGAACACTACTGTTCATATCTCATGAGATATGCAGCCATTAATATAATTTGATAATCTATATTTAAAACACCTAGAATAAAGGTTTCACTAGGTCAATATTTCATTGGCATTTTAATTAAATAATTGGTCTAAATTCTAAACTGGGAAGTGAATTTATGATCTTATTTAAACAGAATAACTGAGGTCATCAAATGACTTTTAATTACATTGTTAATTGATTTTTCTTTAATTCTTTAGGATGATTGATGGCCACACACTTAGTTGCTACATTTGTTAATCACCACCATGAGTCAATTCCATGACATGCACTTTGGTATGACTGCTCTAGTAATCTCTGTATTAAAAAAAAGAATTTCATAGTTTTGCTACACCATTCTGTATTACTCATGCATGCTTCCCGAGGCAGTTTATTTTTAAAAAAATTGGTAAGGTAGATCAATCATTTTCATAGGACGTAGTTTACAAAATTAACCTGCAGGTGAATTAGTAGGCCAATCTTTTTCCATCAAATCTTGCACCAATTGGCTGAATAATCTTTCTTATGACTTTCTTACGTTCATTTTTTGAAAATTATGCAAGACAAGCTACCTTAAACTTCCTTTAACAGTTGGTGTAGAGATGGCAATTTTTTTTGCCTGTTCCCTAGCTTCATTTACAGAGTTCTGTAATCTCCTTACAACAGACCTTCTGTTTTTATGCACTAAATAAAGGCCTAGAGAAATGACAGCTTGTTTTCACACCTAAGTATTGCTATCTGTCCTTAGTTTGTTGACAGCATAATTCCCATTACCACCAGCAGTGCAAAAAGTAGCATAACTGCTTCACCTTCTTTGAATGTAAACTCTGGATTTAAACTTTGGGTTGAGATAAGCAATTATTGCATCCCATAACACATTAGGAATTAATAAATAGTCTCTGTTTTTTTCTTACCAAATTCTATATTCATAAGTATATTGCTAGAAAGATCTGAGGTTCCAATAAGACTTTCAGAATGTGTATCTAAAAATTTTATCTGCAGTAGCCCTTCTTTCATTTATAAGGTTGATTAAAAAAAACCCAAACCCAAACAAAACAAAAACAAACCCACAAAAAAACACCATACCAAAAAAAACCCAAAAAACCAAAAACCAACCACAAAACCAGATGAATAGTCCACAGCTTATGGAAGGCAGCTGTCTCAGCCTATCTCAGTGAAAAGACCATCACTTCACTATCTCATCACCATCAGGGAAGGCAAAAAACTACAATTTATATTTTTGAACACTATTACTAGAAAATTTGCAAAGGCTGTATGGAGAATCGAGACTACCGCCCTACTGGTAATGTGTTTTACTACTGTATACCCAAGAATGAAACAGAAATTACAAGATCCGTTCTCTTATTTTAGCTGTGATTAATGTGCCAAACATAAATCTTTGATATCCACCATCATGCTGGAAACACCATGTTGTCAGAAGAAATGTGACTGGCTAGGCCACAAATTTAAAAAAACAAATAAATTATATTGTTTCAAAGTAGTGATAAATTTAGATCTGAAAAAGCACAATGGGGATATAGTTAAAACAAAAACACAAAATGAAAAAATCCCAAACCACAAACAAATGCATAGGAATATTGTTTTCTACAGAGTTCATTTTGTCCACAAAATTACTTTCTTACTGATTTCTTTGGTGTTTTTTGCTGAAATGCAGAAAGTTTCATTTCACTTATCAAGTGATTATTAAAACTCTGATGAAGTTCAGTGTTTTACTTGAGTCTCCATTTGTTCATAACCAGAACCCATATATCTAGTAATTTTTTCCTGTTTATCCACTGTGTTTGAGCAGATGAATGGTTAGTTAGCACCTCTCTTTCAACTTCATTTGATATTAAGGTTTGCTAAACCAAGATGTTTGAATGAGATGGAGTTTTAAATCAGGCATTCCATCTGTGGCACATTTAATTCTAGGTTTTCTTTTATAAAAAGAAATGTCTTCTGTTGTCCCAGCATATCCAGGAAATTTTATAATCAGGAATAAGTTGATAAAAAGAATAGTTCTGGAAAGAAGAAAAGCAAGAAAATTCAGGACAGTAAGAGATACAAGCAAAAGGTTGTCTACCTTTTAAACTTTGACACGAGCATGGGTACGTCAACAGATTTTTTTGCTTCACGTAGGCAAGAAATGGGAAGAAACAGAAACCTTGGAATTATTTGCATCTTGGTGCAAACAAGCCTTCAGGAGCCAGCAGAGAAAGCATAGATGTGGCTAGCACAGGTTTTTCCCATGAGAATTTTCTTGTGTTTTATAAATAAAGATAAAGTTTGGATGTTATTGGAACAGTGTCCCAGAACTTGGGCAGTGCAGGCCTGGCCAATCAGGCCTGGGGGAAGGCTTCTGACCGACCAATCTGGGTGACTTTTGAAAACTCTATATATGTGATGAAATCAAAACAATAAAGGTCATTCCTTCTTGCCACTGAGAATTGGTGACTTCATTACTCTGCTAGCTGCTCAACAGCGACACATAGAGACCACTAAAAATTCTATTCAAGAGGAAAAAATTATTATAGGTCAAAGGAATGTGACAAAAAGTTGAATAAAATGGAACAAAATTCAGTGTACTGGATTTAAAACTGTGACTTCATGAAAAGTTTTTGCTTCCACGTTAAACCACATTTCATCAGTCTTCAAATATGCCTGCTTACAAAGAGGGTGGCCATTTTTCCTTCAAGTAGCACTTCCTAAGAACTGAAAATAGCCAATAGACATTTATGAAAATGTCTTCAGACATAAGTTTTATGCTTGTGTTAGTGAATTAGATCATCTTTCATTATTTTCTACATTAGTATTTCATTAATAGAGGAACTAGTTGAAGATATGCAGATTGTCCTCCTACAATGATTTTCAGCGTTACAATGTATGCTCATTTAGCAAAATGTTCTAAGTTTTTATAAGGGATAGCAAAGACAGAATCCTCCCTTTCTTAAACTCTTTTGGGACAGCTAAGCTCGGAGGTGAGAATGGACAGGATGACACCCATGATCCCAGCATTTATACAGCATGGGAAGCAAAACATATTGACTTGCTTTCATGGTTTTACTCTCCTACTTGAAATTATGAAACAAACAAGGTAAGGGAAGAAGTACCACAGTTTACAGACAGAGGTCAGGAACTCATGTAGGGCACCCAGAAACAAGGAAAATACAATACAGGGTTTGGCAAAGAAACTTCACAATCCTTCAGATTGCTGAGGTTCTGCTATTTTCTTTCCAATTCTTTTTTTCCTTGATTTATCTTTGTGTCACCCAAATACTTACACAAAAGCCTATCTACGACCAAAGGAAACTTTTAACTACAAACTGTGAATTGTAAGGGGTTTTTTCTACATTTACAGTCCTGCTTAGCCAGAGGCAGCAATTAACCCTTACAAGCTGTTTTACAACATGGACCATGTCTTCCTGTTTTATATCACGTTGTCAGCACTCAACAAATTACCTTAATAGCCATGTTTATCCTCCTTGCAATGTGCAATTCACACACCACATTTTGACCCTTCAAGTACAAAATACTACTCCAGGTATTTTCACTGCTATTTAAAAAACTGCATTCAATCTCAACAAAATAGAACTGGATAGATTGAATCATAAGATAAAAATCCTTATAGTTAGATAATGATGAAAAATAACTAGAAAATTATGAAGATGACTGCAGGTGAAAGTTGAGGGAAATAATGTCTGGGAAGGATGTAAATGAATTAGTCTACATTGCCTACATAATTATATTTAAAAGACAGTGCCACACTCCAGGTTCTGATCCCTATGATCTGTAATTGGTATTTACCATTTTAAGTCAAAAAGCAACTTATTTGTGGTATATTGTGGGATGATCATTATACAGCTTGCCAGTAAAGATACTCTGCATGAAAAATTCATACTTCTAGATTTTGGTGTCAAGATTATTTAGGCTTTTCTGTTAGCTACACACTATCCTTGACAAAAGTGTTCTTGGCTTTAAGTAATTGCAAAATCAAATGTCATCTATTTCTGTCAAACGAAAGGAAAGGAAAAATACTAAGAAACTCCTCTTGCTAAATGCCCCTTTGCACACCAACTATGGTTATGCTAATGGACCCTGTCCTCAGGTCATCTGTTCAAATTAAAGAAACTGCCTTCACAGTAAGAAATCTGCATAGATTGCCAGTTGTTCTAGTTCATTACCTGTTAGCAAATGTGAAGAGCCAAAGCCAATTCTGACATCTATGTGTAATGAATTCATTACAATGCCTGGCACATTTAGCTTTGGGAGAAAAAACAAAGGACAACAAAATGGAGCAATGCAGATTAGATTTTTATTAAGAACATTTGTTGAAAGAATAGTTGCTGGGATAAATTTTCAAAAGCTTATTTCAGCCTTTTCTGAAGTCTCATTTTTTTAGTAGTTAATTACATAACTTGTTTCAGTTTTAAGATACACATATATAATATTTATAGCAAGATGAGTTAAATAAAATGAAGTCTTATCATCAAACCAACATGTGGCTTTCCATTTAACAGATTTGATCATTCTAATATAAGACTTCTGATTCACCTAGATTTCAGGAAACATGACTCCTACTTGAGCATCCCCACTACAATACAAAGATACATGTTTAATAAGAAGTATTAGAAAGAAATAAAAAGCATTACAATTAGATGAAAGCTTTATTTGGAGATCATTTACAGAGAAAAACTGGCATTTTTTCTTATTGCTTTCTGTATTTACTCTCCAGATGGAACATTTTAAAATATTCAGATTTTTAATTATTACACTTTTAACAAACTAATGTTTTTAAAATATAATCTCCAAAGAGCATATCAATTTGAAAGGACAACAATCAGAAAAATAAACTTTGACTGTCTCACATGTGTTTCATGCTCGTTTTTTCATATCAAGTCAACTTAGATGGCCATATATAAGTAGATACTTATAATTCATAATAAAGTTCTATTAGGGATCATCTAAAAAGGCAGTATGGGCGAGAGCTTTGCTTGAAATGATTAAACAGAACCATGCAAAATTTCAGACTTGGTGTGAATGGGAAGCTTCCATTACCCAAGTATGTGTTTGATAAGGGACACAGCTGAAAATAGCTTCCCAGCAAGTCTTGAGACGTGTTGGGAAAAACCTTTAGAAAACAAGGTGAGCACTTAATTAGCAAACTCTTTAATGTATTATGCAGTGTGGGAACTCATTGCAAATGGTTCCTTATGAAACACAACAGAATGTTATTCAGTGCTTTTATTTATGATTCATTAAAATTTGCAGGCAACGTCAATTTTTTAGGGCAGCAAGTGCTTTGTGATCCAACAGAATAACACAGACTATTTTTACAGAAATCAAGAAAATTAATTAGTTGGGATATTAGATCAGTAATGACAACTGCAAGATTTTTGGGAGTCTCCACTTTGCAATAAACAAGATGGGAGTAGAACTACCTTGGCAGAGGAAAGTAGCCTCCTACTCCACTTTGTAGAATATTTCTTCTTGAGAGCTGAGTTCCTGAACTGAAATGCCATGAACGACCTATCATGAAGTATTAAAATCAACTGACCCTTGATGTATCCTGCAGACGATATTTTGGAATATCTTTGCCTGGAGCATCTCAAGTGTCTCAGCATTTGCATCAGGCTGATGAGCAACACACACCCACACCACCACTGTTACATCTCTCCTCTCCAAGCCCCCTTGCACAGGTAGCTTTTTTGATGTTTCTAGCCTGGCCATCTCGATGCTGCAGTATCAGAATGCCTGTCCCCATGGGGGTGGCTTGCCTCTCAGACACAGGAATCCCACATAGCCCAAAGAGCACCACTGGCAGCCAGACAAATCCTAATAAAAAACTGTCACGGTCACTGGAGTGCCACCCACGTGCATCAACGTGACAACCACACCTACCCTCTTTAAAATTTATGGGCAAAGGGGTTATTGATGCATTTTTCCAAGAGGATTGAGCCATTACTAAATTTCAGTCTTTCAGTTGAACCAATTACAGCATTTGGGGAAAAGGGAGGGGAGGGAGATCTATGACTGCACATCATTACTTAGTCGGATTATTTAACCGTAGCTATTATTTTTTTTAAAGATAAAGGTATCTCTTAGCTTGAAGAACACACAAAAAGATTTTTAATCATTTTAACGCAACTTCTGACATAATTAACGTAAAATATGGCCTAAGTGAGAAAACCAGCATTACTGTCCTGCTACAGTCTATATATCTCTTCATATAAAAGGAGGAAAGGCAGAGCTCTGCACACATACAGAGCCTACCAAAGTAAGGAAAGACCAAATTTCACAGGTCTGAGATTAAAAAGTGCCCTGAAAGCTTTTTTGCATCTACCTCAAGGTAGATTTTAAAACTCTGATTCAACTTGTGGTGTATGTCATTGAGCTTAATATGTGTTTATTGCAGTGAGATGATTGCAGATGTTCACTACTTTAGCAATGCAAGTGAAAATCTGTTAACAAAATAAATTAACAGTTAATGCTTAAAGAGACTAGCCCTTGCATTAAAAAAAAAAAATAGTGCACATTTTTCCATTTTCTACAGCTGTATGAAACAGAAATTTAATCAGGTGATAAAAGGTTAACAAAATCCCTGCAGAAAAACTACAGTCACTGACTAATTGGTTCTCACTTTTGTTTAGCTATATCATTTTGATAAGCTTTTATCCCCTGGTAAAGCGAAAACGATGCTGCTGTTCTTATCATTACAGTTGATCAATCTTCCCTGCTTCTGAGGGGGAATCCTGTAAACCTTCTCTTTGCAGCACATCCATCAGGCAGACAAAACAAAAGGTAAACCTGGCAAATACTGCTTGCTCAAGGTAAGCATTAATCTTAATAGCTGGCTGTAATTAGGAACAAGATGTATAAACTGACAAAAAGCAATAAATAACTTGAAACCAGAAATGTGGTAAGATTTAAATTCAAAGACTGCAGTTGGGTTTAATCTAGCTGAGTCACTTTGCTGGTTTTCCTCCACGTAGCACCACTTAAGTCAAAATAATTCTAGAACAATTAATGTGTAGAGCTTTAATGTTTTGCATTACCAGTTATGCAGAAGTCAGCTCAGGATTGCACACACTGCACCACATGGTGACCCTGCTCATTCAGTAAGCCATCTCTAGACCTTCAGGAACAATATACCACCTACAGAGACCCAGACTAACAGCTGAAATTCCTGTGTGGGGATCCTGCTGCCCACTCCAGGCTCCGCTCTTACCTCTCTTACCTTTGGTTATGGTAAGAATTTCCAGTACATGTCATACAGTTCCTGTGCATAAGTATCTTATTCACTACCACTTCCAGAGTAAATGGACCATTACCTAAACAGCTTGAGAAGTTCCCTTGGTATACAAGGGAATCATACGAAGAAATGCACACAGGCAAATCAAAACTGATCAGAACATTTACTCACATCCCATAAGTAGGGATACTTGTTGAAAGCTGAATGTGTCTCTAGAAACCAACAAGCCTAAGACACTGAGAGATTCAGTAAAAAACAAACTGGATGCTTTCAGAGAACTTTTAAAAATCAATGAAATACCAATACAAGAAAGTTTCTGCCTAATTAAAAAAAAGGAAAAAAAGCCCCAGAGATTAATGAAAGCTTGAAGCCTGATAGCGTGGTTAGCAAATGCAGCTGGCAATTAGGGGAAAAACCCAACATAATGACAACAAAAATGTGTGAAAGGCAGAACAAGAAGCCTAAACAGACACGCTGTGAAGAACTTTCAGTAAAATATGTTCTAATCCAAAAGCAAAGACAAACATATTTTTTGCTTTGTTCAAGTTTAACATCTGAAATAGTGATTATCTAAAGTCCTTCTGTTTCCTATCCATGAGAAACTACTGTCAGATATGTTTCAAACCAGAAGATTTAAAATTTTTTCTTGGTAGTTGAAGACGTGACAGAATTGCATGGTGCTGAATTCTCCAGTTGATTCAACTGAATATACTTTACTTTTTTTGTCTTCCCACCTACTTAGTTGTCATGATATAACTTGTATAATAAACAGAATAAAATTTACTCAAAAAATGCCAGTTCCTACGTGACATAAAACACCTACAAGCAGTGAGTGTGACTATGTGGTTATTCATAGCTGCCAAAAACTGCTGCCAAAACAAACACTGATGCTCTGTGCCATTTCCTAGATATAATAGAAACAGGCATTAATGGGCTTTTTTTTAGTCTATTCTTATTGATCAAGAAGAAAAAGCAAGATGAAGCAATTTTCCTCTAGTATTTCTCAGCCATACACCAGTATAAGCACCAGCTTGAAAGATTTACCCCAATGTGACTGCTGGTATGCTTTTCAATCTCCATATCCAAGTTTGCTTCCATCAGGAAGCAAAGGCTGACTTCATTCCCAAACACGGAAGTCCATTCCCCATCTGACAGATAATAAATAGCACTAGTAGCATATAAAGGCTTCCCAGATTTACCATGTTCACTGTGTAACTCAAAAATCAATTTCCTGAAAACACATTGCCCTGAGACAAAGTATTTAATTGTGATACATGCTTTCAAAACACCAGTGTCCAAATTCTGTTGCCAGCTAATGGCATCAAAATGGTGTAAGTTATAAAAAGAATTAGTCATTACATTTTAATGTTATTCTATAAGAATAAGTTAGCTTAAGAAAGAGCTAGTTAAAACACGTAAGGTCACTGATAAGAGAAAAAAATCCCCTTCTTTTGACAGTATGATATGGGTGAGTTACAAATATAATTCGGACTTTGGAGTTTTAAAAGAAATCTCTTTTAATACACTCCCCATACTGTTTCAGACAGTTATTATAAAACAGTTGTGAATAAAGTTTATGTAAAAGTTCACAAAGTATTCCAAGCTTTCCAGTACTCAGACTTAACTGACTTCTGTGGTATAAGCAATTCTATCACCTACATAAAGCCTTCCTAACAAATTCATAAATAAATACCTTAAACAACATTACTGCGAGGTAACAAGGGACATACAGCGTTTTTGTTGTTTGTTTGTCTTCCTAGGAAAAATGTCAGCATAGTCAGAATTACAGAAAAAACAAAGCCCCCAGTTAAAAAAAAATATTGATCTAATATGGCTTCTTCATTGATTTTTAAATAAATGTAATATAAAGAGAATGTCAACAAAATAATTCAGCTGCTGCTTATGCGGTGAAAAGACAGGAGAGCAGAATTAAATGCTGTCAGCTGTGGCATACTCCAACAATGGAACCACAATTTACATTTATTCTTTAAAATAACTCAGGCAATGAAATCAAAGCACAACAGAAATGGTTCTTTTTCTTCAGGCAGTGCAGTAATAATGTCAAATGCAATGGCTGTCATAAAAAGGTAGGAATACAGAATCATTTAGCCTGGAAAAGACCTCCAAGATCATTGAGTCCAATCCTTAAATAATCACCACCCTGTCAACTAGACCACAGCACTAAGTGCAATATCCAGTCACTTCTTGAACACTTCCAGGGATGGTGACTCCACCACCTCCCTGGTCAGCCCATTCCAATGCTTAACAACCTCTCTCCATGAAGAAATTCTTCCTGATGTCCAACCTGAACCTCCCCTAGCTCAGCTTCAGGCTATATCCTCTTGTGCTGCCACTGGTTGCCTGGGAGAACAGGCCAATCCCTACCTGGCTACAGCCTCCTTTCAGGCAGCTGTAGAGAGTGATAAGGTCTCCCCTGAGCCTCCTTTTCTCCAGGCTAAACAACCCCAGATCCCTCAGTTGCTCCTCAAAGGATGTGTGCTCCAGACCCTTCACCAGCTCCATTGCATTTATCTATGAGATAATATAATCTACCTCAACTAAATGTGCTTACTGTAAACAGTGGGTGCAAATCTAAATGGGAAATTCTGCACCCACAGAGCTGTGCCATGGGCACTCTATTTGTCTATGTCATGGACAGGTAAATTTTTCATAAACTTAATGTCCAAAAGAAGTTGGGTGTTGCTATTCATTGAACTTGTAAACAGAAGTTTATATCCAGAATTGAGTATTTTTCCCATGACGGAGAACCTATTGCAATGAAAAAACATTCTGAGAACCAGGAAAACAGATTAGCATAAATTACAGATCAAAAAGAAAGGTTACTAACATTTTTTTTTTAATTTACTGCATTTATATTCAATCGAGTACACTTAGCAATGTCACCCTCAGCAAAAGAAAAAAGCTTCCTATGATGGACAAATACAGTTTTTCAAGTGGAGCTAAGAGTGACCACGTGCTTAGGGACACAAACAAGCATCACAATTATCTTGAAAAGAACACGTATTACCTCCCGGCTGGACAAAAAACTCTCTTCATCCATTTTAAACTGTTGAAAATTATTTTGTGACTTCCCATGAGACAGAACACCTTGGACACAGGAGGAGGGAGATACACTATTTGATCTTGCTTTATAAATGCTGACAGCTACTGAAATTTTCTTACCGCTTTCAGTATGTGGAGTATCAGGCACAGACCAAAAAAGTCAGTAAAGAGTAGTTTTTTGCACAAAGACAACTAAAAATAGCTCTATAGGATGCAGAACTGCTTAATCATAGCCCAACTGAAGAGGGAAAAATGGCAAAAGCTCCATTACTTGGATCATTTTACAAAAAATAATCTCTAATATAAAACAGAATTCAGAAAGCATTTCCTATCATTAAGGAAGGCATGAAAACCAAAAAAATGTATAATTAAGTTTATTTTGCCCATATAGTGATACTGTTCTAACAAATTGTTTACATTTTAACAAATAACTTTTCCTCATGTCACTAACAAAATGAAAAGAATATCAGCTGGATGGTGATGTGTGCATATTGAAGCTGCAGAAATTTAAACAGTAATGCTTTCCTTTACCATCAATTCTAATATATGCTACATGGAAAAAAAGAATATATATATACTGTATATATACTGTAGCAATCAAAAAAAATTTTTAATTGGTTGTGAAAAATACCACATGTAAAACTGTTTTGCTGTACCTATTTTTCCCTAAGTAAAACATTTTTAACTAAGCTACTTCTTCCATGTTTCTTTTAAATATTTGTACACTTATTCAAGAATAGAAATACTTAAATATTCAGTAATTAGTGTTAATAATAATAACTGAAAACTGGTGTTCTTCATATGGAAAGAGAATATAGAGCTAATTGGTTTTGGCTAAGCAACACAGATTTTTTTTTTTCTCAGTGGTGAAGAAAACAAAGTTGGATTTATCTAAACTGAAAACACGGTATCTCCACCTCCAAGAGACACTAAAAGCTGATCCTTTTGTCAAAACTGTTCAAACATGCATTACTACTACATTACTAAGAATATTCTAAAAAATTAGTTCCATGTTTTGTTTCAAGAAATAAGATTATATATACAACTGCATGGAAGACCAACACTTTACTTTGTCTTTGAGAGCATTAAATAGGAATCTGATGCCTAGGGTGGAAAACTTCTTCTTGGGATATGAATCTGATGCTGCTTTCCAACCTGAGGTTATTTGCTTAATGTAATGTCAAAGATGCACATCTTTCAGAGATACAAGAAAACATAATCCAGCCTTTTAGGTACAGACAAAAAATTCTTGAACAGAAACAATAAACTGATGCTCCATTAGATAAATATAAACTAAATTTGTGAAAGATCTCTGTCCCTATCTGTGCCTAAGGATGTTGTTTAAAGCCTAAAAAGAAGTGCCAAAGCTGACAGGACCAGAGGCAGTCAAAGGAAAAAATGTGGCAAAGCAAAGATGGAATCCATAGGACACTCTTTTGCACTAGAAAAAAGTCCCCATACATGTGTAGATATTTATGCATGAGCATCAACCAATTACAGTTATGCATGTGCACAGGTAGGTAGATACTCAGAAAAAAAGATCTGAAACACCGCAGATGGGATCCAATGAACATAAAGAAAAAGAAGTGATTCCATCAGTGAACAAGAATTTAGAATGCACATTCTCTATATTCAAATAAAAGCAATACCCATTGAGAAACCAGAGACAACTGTGCCTCTGTGATGAATGGATATTCCCTTTACAGCAAAGAATGAGAATTAGAAGAGAATGAAGAGACTGAATATCCACCAGCACTGGGAAAGCACTGAATTGGAAAGAAAGATAACAAATATGTCTAGAAAAGAAGCCAAATATAGAGAAATTATAAATATGGGCAGGTAGTATCAAATCAAACTAACAGTCAAATAACAAAGAATAATTAGTTTGAATTATTCCTATTTTGCAGTAGGCAATGCTGAATGAGCAGTCCTTTCAGAAATGTAATTCCACTAACACAAGCTCCATAGCTGAAGACTGAGATGGGAATGTCTGTGCTATTACATTGCCCGAGATATCAGGACCGAACATAAATTTAGAGGAAACAGATTATTGCCACAACTAAAATAAGACAGTCTGTTCAGTATGGCACACAGAGGTGAACATCATCAGAGAAGGAGAAGCAAGAGCTATTTCATGCCCCTGTGTAGAGATACTGACTCAGAAATCAATCAGCTGAGTCCTATGAGCATTTCTAGCAACTGAAGACACCTCTACAGAAAAGTCATGACCAACAAGATGCATCATACTCACAAATATTGTAAACTTACCTCCCTAAAGTGTGTGCATACCACACAACTACTGCGCTAATTTGCTACTGGAAGAGCAAGCTTTACTATTTACCACCTGGGCATTCTAATTTTTAAGACCTAAGGGAAAATGTGATGGATCTGAAACAAGCTCTTGAGAAAGCACTGGCTCTTCAGGAAAGCAGTTTCTGCAACCTGTTCTTGTTCAAGGGACTGCAATGATAAGCTCTAACTATTTCAATAAACTTTTGGACAACCACTCTTGAAAAACATATATCCAGAACTTGATTTCATACAGCATCAATTCTGATCACTGCTGATGAGAAGATAATCAATCAATTAGCTGCTGAGACATTCAGACTGTATTTCTCAATGTAGTGATATGAAACCTTGTGTGGTATTTGTAAAAGTGAGTCAATATGACCAGGATACCAAAATATTTCACTGATGGCAAAGAAAAGCTAAAGATCCATTTTCCATTTTAGAAATTCACGTCCTTTTTAACACAGCAAAAGTCACTGAATGGCATCTACACATTTACTGAATCTCAGTTTGTTTTCAAAGTCTCCAAATTTCTGAGAGATTGACACATAAAAAGATGGAAAAAGGAATGCACATTTAAAGCAACCCACCCAACAGGCATAAGAATCAGAAACAACACACTACAATTACAGCAGCAGACTTGCTCCTGGTTTCAAGTATCTAAGCCTTCAGCCAGGTCCTCAGTGCTTCAGGCTTATATTACCATTTCTAAAACAAAAATGCTGATGATACACTAAGTTTTAAGCATAAAATACATTGATCTCCTCTGGAGGTAGAGTACATGGCATTGATCTGAGCACTTGTGGTACAGACAGCCAAGTTGTGACTGATAAAAAGTATTGTTCTTAAATGCTCTTGACAGGACTAAGAAAGCAGACACAAAGTGACAAATTAGAAGGGATTGAGAGCTGCAGGTATATTTTGAGGTAGTTGGCTCAACAATTAGAAAACAATTTTGTACAGATTGCCTGACTCTTGCCGCATTCATGCCTCATTCACTTGCTTCTGAGAAGGAAAAGCAAGAAATTACCTAGATACCCATTGGAAAGTTTAAACTCTTAAACTATGCATCACTGAACAATCTGTTTCCACTGGCTATCAAAAATCTGCTGCATTTAAATGTGAAAACAGACATCCCCCCAGCAGCCAGCTGTGGGCTAGAGAGGTCAGTGGATTTTTTTGCTATCATGAAATTATACATAATAAAGGTTTGGGAATCCAAAATGGACTGTAAGCATCAGCTGCTTTTGCGTGAGCCTCACAGATGTTACTCATTAGTTGTGGGTAAGCCATTTGGCACAAGAAGAGAATTCTGCTCAGACAATGATGTATGGTGGTGTTAAACTGTGCTAGGATAAACAAAACAAAATTCATCACTCAATGTAACAAAGTAACCAGAACCAGAAAGTACTCAACACACCACTACCATTTTTATACATGTGGCCTAGAACATAGGCATGTTGACCCAAAAACATAGCATTTAGTGGGGCATGGATCAGGCTTCCCAAGTGTAAAGGATACCTTGTTTCTCTAGCATGCAGCACCATTCCGTCCCTTTCTCTGGAGAGTGAAAGAGCAGAGCTTTGTGTTGCTTTTGGAGGAAGGAACCTAGCATGCACTGGACCATAGATATAAGTTAATTTCTGTAGAACAAGAAGATATGAAAATATAAAAACAAATTTTTGTTTGCTATTATTTTAGCATTACAAAAAGTTGTTTGAGATACATTACCTTATGTTCAGCAGATGTGCATTCCTTTTAAAATTATTGATGTCCAATACATTCAAGAGTCTGAGAAAATTAAGACAATGTGTTCTTTTTTTAATGACAATAAAGATGAGAAAAGAGTAAATTCAGCTGCATGCTTTAGTCGTGATTTTGTATTTTTAAGAAATCAAGAAACTGTAAGTTTTAGGTGGAAGGCATTGTTTGATTTTTCAGCTCATTGATTTGTCTCATTGAAAACTTTCCAAAATTCTTGCAAGTTTTTATTCACAAAAGGCATTACTGAAAAAAAAGTCAGTGTTATTGAAGTTTGACAAGCCAGCAGATAAAACTCATTCTCAATACACAATAGATTATCTCAACAACAACATTCATCAGACCACTTGAAAGACATGATCTCAGTTTTAAAAACCTTCCAAGAAAACACCATCACCTAAGTCCTCTAACAGTCAGCTGGCAGATGAAGTTAAAACATATTGTAGAGAACTGGAAATGTAAGACCTAAGCTTGGGTTTTCCTTTTCTTCACAAGCTTACCTGAAGATATTCACCACTTAAGTCTTTATAGGACTGTATGAGTGTTCTCAAGCTTGCAAACAAAATGTAAATATATGCATAAACTTGGAAGGCAATAAAACACTCTATTTGTGCTTTTGTGCGTGGCAAGGTTTTGGTAGTGAGGGGACTACAGGGGTAGCTTCTGTGAGAAGCTGCCAGAAGCTTCCCTGAGTCTGACAGAGCCAATGCCAGCCGGATCCAAGACAGACCTTCCGCTGCCCAAGGCCAACAGTGATGGTGGTAGAGGCTCTGAGACAACAATGTGACAAGGGGGAAAAGTTACTGTGCAATTGCAGACAGAGAGTTGAGACAGAATATCTGAGAGCAGCAGCCCTGCAGACACCAAGGTCAGTAAAGAAGGAGCTGGAGTAGTGCTCCAGGCACAGGAGCAGAGATTCTCCTGCAGCCTGGGGTGAAGATCATGGCGTGCCACTGCAGCCCATGGAGGTCTATAGCAGAACAAGTTTCTACCTGCAGCCCATTGAGGAACCCAGGCCAGTGCAGGTGAATACCCAAAGGAGGCTGTGACTCTGTGGTAAGCCTGTGCTCAAACAGGCTTCTGCTAAGACCTGTAGTCCCATGCATAGAGGATCCCATACTTAAACTTGTGGAAGGGATTATTTTAGTAATGAAGTAATTTCTCCAAGTTGAGTCTCGTTTGCCCATAACAGTAACTGGTGAGTGATCTTCCCTTGCTCTTATCTTGACACTTGGGTTTTCATTATATTTTCTCTTGCCTGTCCAGCTGAGGAGGAAGGTGACAGAGCAGCTTGGCTGTGTACTTTGTATCGCACCAGGGTCAACCCACCACACTAGGTCAAACAATTTTTGGACTATTTCAACACAAAGTACTCCATCAGTGCACTGGCTAGAAGTGCTTGCTGATACTGCTTCTCAGACTTAACCTTCTGAATTCCTTAAGCTCCTCAGAACATCCCCTCTGGAAACAACCAACTTCCTGTCCTGCTCTGAGGGAGTTTCATTCAAGTGATACAAGAATGACTAACTGACTTTTATAGTTACAGTCTACAAAGTGACTGGGTTTTAGTATCCTTAAATTTGATAGAACTATAAATAAAGCTCCTTTGCACAGATGAGCTGTTCCCAGAGTAAACCCTATGGATTAAAGTCCCAAATTCAATCTGGTAGATTTTGCCTCACAACTTTTCATAAAAGCAATGACCCATGTAGCAAGGGAAATTTATAAACTTCAGATATAGATCTTATTTGTCAACAGCTGGGGTGAGATGATGCTGAACAATCCCAATCTGGACACTAGCCTTGGTAACTGATCTCTAAATGCCAGGAAGAAAGTCCAGAAATACATATATTCTTTTCCCCTCTCCATTTCATATTTTTTGGTTTTGTTTAGTTACAAGCAGATGAGCAGTATACCAGAAGACACTCCTTATTCTTAGCCTAACATATCTTTGAGATTCTTTATATCTTTTTTACAGCTGATCAATCTGTCCAAGATTTTGCCACTTCAACTGATAGTTAAAGGCTACAATACTGTGCAAATAACATAATTAAGAAAGATAAACAGTGTGATAACTTTTGGTAGGCAAATTTGGAGCTGCATAACACCTGGCAATGACCTTTAATAAGGATCTTTCAATGCATCTGAAAACATGTGCACCAAGACAGGACATTGATTTACTTTTTTTTTTGACATGGGGAAATAGTCTAATATTTTGGCTCTGCTACTCAGTCACTCATTTCAAACACATGATAATGTGCTCAATATTTAGGTATCATAAAATGGCACAGAAATACTTCAGTCTTGGTGTTTTGGCTTTTCAATACTAATGTTTGCAGTTCTGTAAAAGTTATCAACTAGAGCCGTAACTATGAAACAACTGTATATCATACAAAAAAGCCTTTCTAGGAAGATTATGGATCATCTTTCCAAGTACAATGCATTTGAGTCAGTCTTCATAGATACAAAAGTTATCAACAATATAAATTGTTATGACAAAAAAAATTGCCATAAACTGAATAAAAACCTTTGTAATCTTGATGGGTTTGATACTATGCAAATTATGTATCCATTTGCTGTATTAATAAAACATCATTGTATTACATAGAGACACATTTTGCACTTCTGTTTTTGAGCTATTTTTAAATTAGGTTAGATTTGACAAGGGACTATTTGTGGTAATGTGGTAATTAAGATTTGAACAGATGTCAGCATTAATAAGGGATTCAAATGAGGTGTAGGGAGATAAATGTATTTTTTTAGCTGCGCTGGCACACCAGGCATCATTGAGAGGAGATGACAGCATGGATTCAGCAGTTCTTTTTTCAGGAGAGCTTCTGGAAAATTGTCCAGTAACCCAGGTTTTCTGATGTTATTCAGTCACTTTGCATCATCTTTCAGAATATCTTAATTTTAAAATAAATTACTGTTCCATCAATATTTATGACATCATAGAATTTGATTGATACCCTATAATTGCAACAGTCTTTTGTAACAGAAATTATTATCTTTTGTGCTATAGCTCACCACTTCAAAAAATACTCTACACCTAGATTTTCTTTGTCTCTCTGTTACAATAGGTTGCTTAAGTACATAATGCTGTGAGCAACATCTTTCAGAAATTACAACCTGAATTCACAGACAGGTCCAAGTTTAAATTCAGTTCAAAGAAACCAGTATTTACACTGTGCATACTAAACTAGAATAGGAAGTACATAAATTCACCATTAGCCAATCAAGATGAACAAAGATGAGCCGACTATTTAATTGGCAGTCAGTCATTAAACCTGTATCTACACTGGTAAGTAAACCTGGTCAGGCATCGCTCTCTGCCCCAAAAACTAATTGATACACCATGTGCCAAGCTCTCCAAGCCCTCAAATCCATACAGCCATTTCCAAACCAATTTAACAGTGGTGACTAGCCATTCTGAGCCCTGAATTTTGTTGATGCAGTGCTTGAAAGAGTGATAGGTGACATAAGCAACACCACATTTGGGTGCCAGCACTCGAAGCCATGCCCTCGCCTTTTCTTTACATTAAGTCAGCAAACCCCTCTGTCTATTGACTGAAATATTGTAGAGGTCTTCTTCCCTGTCTCACATCATAAGCTAATAAAATTTGTATACATTCCCCACTGATTTCTCCATTGCTGATTTTTTTTCAAAACGGAGATTGGATTGAGTCACAGAAGAAACAGTGTAAGAAGCCGTCCTGAAAAGAAAGGTTGCTTGGTTGTTTTTAAAAATCTCTTATTGGAGAAACAACTATCTTGTTCTCTTTTTGTTCCATATCTCATAACACATTTCCCAACTATATTCATAGCATCATATTAAGAACCTCTTTCATTTAGAATGTCTCATTAGAATTTTCATGTCTCATTACAAACTCAGAAAGAAGAAGACCCATGAATTTGACCCATAACAGTTTTATGCAAATGTATTTCAATCCATCAAGTATTCATTATACTTTTAAAATAGAAAAATAACAGATTAACATACAATAACAAATTGTCTCATTACCATGCAAAAACTGGCATGTGTCTGAGCAACAACCTCTTTGCAAACTAAAACAATTTATACTTCTGACCCTGTAATCACTTATACTCAGAATACAAGGCAAGAAGAGCACTATTATAAGGCTTGGGACATTTAAACTAGTTGCTGGAATTTGTTCCTGTTTTATGCAGAACTCATGATACGCAGATTAGATTATAACCACTATTAAGTCAAGCTTCATGACTCTGTGCAATTTCTGAGAATAGAGAGACAGCTGAAACAGTATTCACTAGAATATTAAATAAAAGTGTCTTTGAAAGAACAGAAATTTCGAGGGGAAAAAAGCAAATTCACATAGCATTTCAAATTACTATTGGGCATTAGTAAAAAGATAACGCTTCTTCTCAATGAACATAGAACTGGTTCTCATGCACTTTTTTCTTTTTTTTTTTTTTTTTAATTAGTGGGAAATAAGGTATTGGTTAACTTAAAAGTAACACGTTAAGAATGTGCCAATTTTTAGAAATACTGCCATCTGCCAAAAATCTTCCAGACTACCAAGTACGTGAAACATGACCAGACTGTTCTGGACCACAACGCTTAGACACATCCTGGAATTATGTTTCAAAAACTATCAGAATGTGCCAGACAAGTGTGCTGACATTTTCTAATCTTATAAGCAACCTGAGACCAAATTAGATAAGAGAAGGCTATGGGCAAAAATTTATAGGATTTGGAAAAAAACTGTTCTGGATTAATAGCTTACAAATAGGCAAAGTCTGAAACTGTGTCTGGAAAATCACACAAAAATACAATCCACATTACATTCCTTTGCAACAGTTTACAGCCACTAGTTCTTCTTTAATCTGTATGAAGGAGTTGACAAAAACCTCACTGTGTTCTGGTCAATGCTATGGACATATAACACAAAGTTCTGAATGAAATATTCCGTGAGAAAGAAAAGCAAATAGGATTAAAAATTTATATTCTAACCAAAAAGCCCCAAAAAAGAGCTCATGTATGCCAAACAACACAAACTGCAGCAAATGAAACAAGTCTAAGCATATAAGCAGTGCTCAAATTTGGAAGAAAGTGCAAACAATGGCAAGTTGTCCTCATCTTTGCAAGTTTTTGCAAGCATCAAAAACTGAACATGAACACAGGAAAGCAGGTACAGCACCAGCAAAAAGGATAAGAAAAGTAAAAATGAAGTTCTTCATAGAGGACTGGACAAATATTGCAACAGAAAATTATCAGTTTATCAGTGTGAATGGATATGAGGAGTTTACAATTTTAAGGTTAGACAGTGACACAGAGGCCCACATGTACCAGGCACAGCAATATTAGCTGTGAATAGCCATGGGCAAGCAGAAGTGTTAAAAACTGATAATAATCTTACTAATATAGTATTTGCTTGAAACAAAAGATACATTTAAAAAATGGAAAAAGGCAAGATTTGGAAGAGACAGGAAAAGTCAGTAACAGGTTGAAACCCACTTAGTTTCTGTCATCAAGGTGCTGAACACAGAAGAGGGAAAATGAGATGCCTTTTTTTGTTTTCTGTTTTATTCATTTATATATACATATATCTAAATTAAGGTGCGAGTAATTGCTACCAAGTGCTAAAAATATGTCACTGTCCCATTTTGATACCGCAGCTGCAAACAGCAGAGGTGTCACAGACATCTACCACTAAGAGTTACAAAATAATTCTCTAGTTCCATAAGTAGGCAGAGAAAGAAATCAACAAACTGGTTGGTTTTCAACTAATCTCCCTCAGATTAGGAACAGCTATAAAACGTCTAGAAAAACTGCCAGATTAATTGCATTTGCCAACAGGGACTAATGTTGTGGGAGTCCTGAAACTTCATAGCCTGTTGTGGGCTTTCATCTTTCCAACTAAGGGTATGAAGAGTCTTCAACACAGAAATACTGACCATTATTAATTATAACTATGTTTAAGTGGGAAAAGGAGACACAGAGGAGTGTTCTGCCAAGAATGTGGAAGCCTATTGCACACAACACAGACTAGTTCATGTGCTTCGATGCAGGACTGCTGCTTTTGTTTTTGCATAATTACTGAGCATGGCAAAAACCAGGAAAATATCTAAAATGACCAATACATTAGAATTACAGAGAACAATTGTTTTGGATTATTCTGTAACATCAAGAAGTAAAAATATTTTTAAAGTTGTTATTGTTACTGTCAAACAACAGTTCAGCTTAAATGGAAGTATTGCAGCACATTTGGGTTCAGTTTTGGGGTCTGCAACATATTCTCTTTGAAGTCTAGGTCTCCAGTTCTGATACAATAATGAAATCATTTCAGATCAAAATTTTAAATTGTTCTAAATTCCTGCATCTGAAGTTAATAGTCTTGGTTACAGAGGACCAAAACCTCAAATACTCACCAGGGAAAAAATCTCTGAAAATCTCAAAATAAAAACACCCCTTCACACACAATCTACTTCTTGTTTTTTTCCTTATTTACAGCTGTGATCTAAAGTATCACACATTGCTGTGTAAAATTCTGAAAATCGTTCACCTGTTGATACCCAACACAGTGTTCTCTGTTGGGGTCACTTAGATAAACTGGCAGCTCATTATCAAATTGAAATACACCTTATACAGAAGATATTGTACTGCTAAATTTTGACAACGCTTGAGAAAATAACTGAGAAATCTGTGTGTAGCTCCTTAGTGAGTGTTGCAATACAATTACAGTTTTTTTCTCAGTCATTTCCAATGGATTACTGCTCACACTCTGAAGAGTTTCTGGACTCCCAACAGATTACTGCTACAACATCTGTTTCCTCAGTATTCATTTCACTGCCCTTTGCAAGGTAATTATTCAACCAATCACTCTGTTTTCAGCAAGGTAAAGAACTTTTTTACATAGTTCTTGTTTCTCTGGTCTCCATTACACACAGACAACCTATTTCATGTGGGAAAGGTGGAATTTATATGCAGTTACATCTTTCTGTTCTCTTTTATTCCTGCAGTTCAATTCAGGCATATTTCCATCTTGAACCACTTGGGCTGGCAAAAACTGCAAGGACACTGTATCCCGTGCTAATCCTCTTGTCCTGCTTCCTCCATGTGTTTTTCCCCTGTCACACTGTTTTATTTCCTGGTAATTGTTAGCAGCAAGAGTATCCACCTCCCTTCTATTCCTCTTCCAATCTGCTTCAAGAACCACAGATTATGAATACTGTAGTTTCTTTTAAAGGGGGAAAAAACACTCCACAGAGCCAAAGCCCTATTATTTTTCCATAAGCATTTAAAGCACACATATGTAAAATGCCAGTAATGTCAAGACATCCCTAATGCAGAACTTCGTTTCTCATATGGTATTACATTAACCAGTTCACAAACATACCTTCTACATTATCCAAGACAAGCATAAAAACCCCCCACCACCCAAACAAGCAAAAAGTCCATGAAACACACACCCAATCATGAAAACTACGATCCTCTCCAGCTCCTGAAATTTAAAATAATTTAAAAATCATAATTAAAAACCCATTTAAAACCCAAACACAATAATTGGTTTTGTTTTCCCTCTGGCCACAGGTTTAATGTAACATTTTGGAACGTTTCCTCAGTCCTGTGATCTTAAGGAAGTCTACCAACATCAGAAAATTATTCCCACACACAATGTTACTACCACTACATCTCTCAGGAACATAAAGAAACTTTCCTTGCTTTCCCAAATTTATCTTGACCATCTCATCTTCCCAAATACAGTGTGATCTTTTTGACCTCACAATTCCTTTTGCAGTGCCTAAATTTCTGCACACATCACAGTGATGTGAACCTGGAGATTTCCAGGATCACCATAAGCAGGATTTTCTGACTCATCCATTAGTACCTAGGATCCTGAACAACATCTGTATAGTGGGGGCTAGAAAGAGCTTTTTCCCAGGTGACAACTTTACTGTCCCCCTGTATATCCCCAGGCATCATTTGACCTAATAAACGTCTCATACAATGAGCAACAAAAAGTGATAAGCTCTGTGTGAAGACCTGAATACAATGAACAGAAGTTAAGTTAAAGGATTTCCAGCTGGTAATGATATATATATATTAGACATAGTTTGCTGAGACTAGTATAACCCTTTTTGAATTAAGACAAAAACCAAAAGCTATGAAGACAGCAAATGTTCTTAGCAGTGAAAAATGCTGAACTAGAACAATAGCACTAAAATCAGCTTGCAGTTTTAATTATACATGACTTTGCTTATAAAGAAAATCAGAAATTCAGTGTCTATATGACATTTCCACAGGCTGAGTTTTAACTCTATATACAATGGTTCCAGATATTTCAGGATGAGCAATATTGTTATCAATTACAAGATTAAAGATGGTTCTCACAAATTCAGGCAAACACAGACAATTTCTCTGCTTTGCTCTTTGATATGCAAGGCACAGCACTTCACTCTCTCTCTTGCTATAGCTACCTGAACGAGTTAGGAAGCCTGCCTTAATCTGCTATCCAAATATGGCACAGTATGTCTGTCTATCTTTTTGACTGAATGTGGCCCTAAGTGATTAAAATATCAGACTATCTGTATGTAGAACACTCTCTCACAAACACATAATACAGGAAAATTATTTGTGCTGATCTACTTATTTATGGTATTCAGAGTAATAATTTAAATTATACATTTTCAAATATATTCACTAAATGGTCCTGTCTGTGAAGCTGTTCTTAGCTGTAGGATGGCAGAGAAAGCAGAGATGCAGTGAAACAGGAAATACACCTGCTTTATGTTATATGCATGTTTGCTACTATAGAATAGTAACGAGCAACAGAAATTCTAAGCTTCAGGCTATGTCCTTAGTCACACCGGTTTATACCCTCTATCAAAACAAAAAAAAAAAAAAAAAAATAAGACAGCACTGAAACAGGAGAGAACTGTGCTGAGATGCAGAGAAATGAAAAAAATTCAGAAAAATTATTGTAATCCTATTTACTAATAAAGAAACAGAAAATATTTTCCTCTTGCAGGATGATGACAATCTACAGGTTTCCATTATTCAAAGCATTACTTTAATGTTAATGAGAAGGAGATATTAATGTTTTATTAGGTTAAAGGAGTTTACTCCTGCTGACAAATCCAACTATGAGCCTAGAAATTCCTTATTTATATTCTGTTAAGTGTTTTCATGTTTTAAACAGCATTTCTTATTCATTCACAGTCTTCTCCATCCTGTGGAGGGTTTTGTTGTAATGGCTGGTGTTGTGGTTTGACCCTGCACAGCACCTCCTCCCTCCTAAGACACTGTTTCTCCACTTACCTCCTCTCTCCTTCCAACCAACAGCACAGAGGGAGCAGGGTAAGCGGTTTTTTCTTTGGTCAATCCATCATTGAAATTTCTTTCACTGCTCAGGGAGAGGAATCCTCTACTTAGCCACAGGGTCTCTCCCACAGGAGACAGTCCTCTGGGAACTTCTTTGGCATGGGTCCAATCTCACGAGCAACATCCCGCCCGAATTCTGCTGCAACATGAGTCCTTTTGTCAATAAGGTGCTGTGCAGAGTCTCCTGAGCTGAGGCCAGGCTGCTTCCATGCCAGGAGCAAGGCCTTTCTCTCTACTGAGACTCCCACTGGATCACAGCTTCCTCCAGGCATCCACCCACTCCTCTGCCGTAGCCACCTCCCCACAGGCTGTGAGAGGCTCTCTGCACTCCTGTGGACTCCATGGGCTGCAGGGGGAACCTCCTGCTCCCCCCCATGGCCTTCACCATGTCTAGCAGAGGGTTTTCAGCTCCGGCACCTGGAGCACCTCCTCCCCCACTTTCTTCACTGACCTAGACGTCTCCATGCTGCTCTGCCTTCACATATTTTCACCTCCTCCTCCTTCTCTACCTAAAAAGAAGTGCGTGCTCACATTCTTTTGATTTCTTCTTGCATATGTTTTCACAGAGGCACAACTAGCACCTCTAATTGGCCCAAACCTGGCCAGCAGCTTTGTCCATCATCTTCAGTGCCATCGGAGATTGGCTGTACTGGACACGGTGAAAAACTTCCAGAACTTTCTCACAGGACACACAGGAGCCACCTTTGTGCCCATCCCCACCCACAAGCAAAAACTGGGCCAAACAAAACTAACTCATGAACACAGGGGTACGCCTTCTCCCAACCCTTCAGACACATCTTCAGGCCTTCCACAGCAGCTTTTCAAGGGTTTAAATTTCCCTTAGATGCCAAAGGTACCTTGCTGATGTTCTGGGCTACGCAAAACCAACACAACTGGTCAGAACCACTGTCCTTTAACACCCAATAATAAAACAAATATATAGACACAACAGAGTTCACATTTAGTTTAGCAACACCGCATCAGGACCATGAAAAGCACTCAAATAGTCACACACAGAACCTATACACCATACATTTTTGCAGGTTAGCTCTGAGAACCTACTTGTACAGACATTAATCAATGCATATTCCAGTTAAAGGACTTCTCAGTAGAGAAGGTAAATACTGTTTCCTTTTTGCCACTGAGCTGAAGACAAGGATGGTGCCTGTTCTTAAAACATTTAATTTGGAGGAAAGATCCCTAGAAGGCTCTTAAAGGGTTACTAAATATTGGATAGTAGCAAAAAAACATTAAAAAGCAGAATCCTTATGTTTGTAGAAACTCCTGTTGTTTTCAGATATTCTAGAAAACAAAAGAAAAGCTTTCAGATTACAGAAGGCTACTCGATGCTCCCTCAGGTGTAGCATTCACATGTAAAAAAATTAACTTTACATTCTATTTTTAAGTGTTTCTAGAAGTTGCTTTTCTTTCCATGAAAAAAAGAACAACTTCTCACAAAAGATTTACCCTCCTTTCCATATGGACATCTTAATGTTCAGAAGGTAAAAGATGATCCACATAAAGCAGTGAAGTAAGTAGACGTGAATGCAGAGAAACTTCAACATTAAATTGGAGCGAGGAAAGTTAATTATTTACAAGAATAAAACCCAAAACCCACCACCACCACCCACAAAAAATTTTAAAAAACATGCAAAAAACACCCAAGGAAACATATGATAAATAAATTTACCCCTTCATGTTAGCAATTCTTCGCTTTTAGGGCGAAAAAAGACCCAACACCTTTATCACTACACTTAGTAAATAAGAAGTCAACTGTAAATCATCAATGTCATCTTGCATAGCACATTTTAGTTAGGATCATAACTGAATAACTGCTGATCTGCTGCCATTTAGGTTTGCTAAAACTAAAGAGAACAAAATAGTAATTGGGCCACCACAACGAAATTATGAAATCCAAAAAAATGTCTCCAAACTGAGCATTGCTTTGACAAGGAATTAATCCAATTTACCAAGTAATCAACACTGTTTGACAACAATTTGAAATAGTAATAGTGGTAGATTTTAACCACAATAAGGATGTCATTAAAAAAGTTGACTCTGAAGAATAAAATTTTGACCTGTAGCCCTACTTACTTTCATTAGCAAGAGAAATAAGCAAACTACAGCCTCTGCAGCAGAACTTGTTACAGATGTGGTGGCATCTGCTCCACTGCACCTCTGCCACCAAACCACAAGAACAATGAAGCTTTTAGAGCTGTTTCATTTGTGAAAATTAAAAAAAAAAAAAAAAGGAAAATTATTCATTTTCTGTAAAGACTTTCAAATATATCCAGGAAATTGATCCATATTTAATTGTATCTGTTTTGTCAGCTAAAAGAATATAGAGGAAAAATATCCTTAGATATTTTGGCAGTGTTCCTCATTTTGCAATACTAGCACACAATTGTACAGTAGGTAAATTATTTACTTTATAATATATGACATAAAGTTATAGGATTTACAAAGGTCTGTAAAAAAGAACATACTATAAGATAACATGAACAAGCCTGTAAATCTTCATTCAGAGATCAATCTAATTTATTTTTGAAAGCACAGTGATAACAAATTGCTTTATATACATTGTTTTCATCATCTATTTTTAAGGCATTATGACACTTCTCAAAAAGCTTTCCCTACGTTATAAATAATGGTGCTATATACATTCCGTCTATACCAATGATATTCAATCAGTGTGCTTATCTTTGAAGAAAAGACATCTGTAAGAAACAGATATAATTTTCAAATATCAACATGCACAAAAGTAGAAAAAAAAAATTAAAAAATCACAAAATAAATCTTCTGAGCACCCATAAATTCTAAGATCTAAGGACTAACCTTACATTACAGGCCTGGCTTCCTATGCACTTTTATCACCTCACATAGTGACCAATTTAGTAAATAGTGTAAGCAAACTCTCAATTTAATTTAAGGACAAAACTGCTCGTAAATTTGTATTTGAAAATACGGAGCTGTTTGGATGGCCTGCTGAACCTGAGATAGCATTGAGTGCCACAGAAGTGTCAGACATCATCCAAACTGCAAACATTCACTACAACACAAGCACTTGGGGAAGGGTCGTCTCTGCACAGCCGTTCTGGCACTGGTGGCAACTCACAACAAAAAAAAAGCAAAGCCCTCAAAGGGAAAAGCAGTTTACAGAGAAGTCAAACCAGTTTCTTCTACAAGTGTGGGAGAGAAGAATCTTGCTGCTCCAGACGCACATTTTGAAATTAGTTCTGCTCACAAATTGGATAACTGCTCCCTGGATGCAAAGGAACACACACGCACAAATGCACACACAGGCTTTAATCACTGCTGATACTCCACTGAGGGAAGTACATCTAGAAACTGAGCATGTTTTTTAAAAAGTGCATTCCAAAACTAATATTCTCATGCATTCTTCCACACAAATGAAAGAGTCAGGCATTCTAAATTGATATTATCAGCAAATTTAAATGAATGAACATGTTTTAAAATTCTTTTATTCAATGAAAAGAAAACTCTATGTTACCAAACTTCTTAAAGAGTCTGCTAAATATACCATACATTTTCTGATCTCAGTCATAATTTTTCAGTATTTCAGTACTGAATCCAAAGGCATAGACACTACTTATTTTAGTTTCAAACTGAAGATTCTGTAATGTCAGAACAAATAATAAGACTTTATTGCAAAAGTGTTATTTCATAAGACAAGTACCACAACCAGATTCAAAGCAACATTTACTTTTTTGTTTATGTCTCCCATTGGTTCAAATGAAATAAAATATCTTTCCCTTCACAGGAAATTATATTTTATTCTTAACCTAACTTTCCTTGTAATGCCTTCACAAACAAGATGAGGAAAATACTCCTATTAGTTCTTCCAATGGAGAAGCTTCTCTCCCCAGATTAAAGAAGTACACCACAAAATAAAATTTGACAACTCCCCACCTCAACTACATACACAAAAAGAAGAAAAAACAATGCTACTTAAAAATTTATACAAATGATGAGGCTCAAATCTGGCTACATAGTTTCTCAGAGGTTTCAGATATGCTGGTTTTTAATTGTTCACTAGGTTTCTGCATTTGTACTGGCCATATCTAGATCAAAACCTCTACAAACACTGAGAATGGCTGGAGCATTGGTTTGATTTAGTTTAAAAGGAGCTGTGTTGTGGAAACAGACACCACCAAAAAAAATAAATCATGTTGTATTAGAACCTTTCTCTGCACTACAAAACAATTGACTTATCTTGACACTGAAATACAAAGCATCTGGGAGATAATAGGGAGCTGGGTAGTGAAAGCTCTACCTCCCCCAGGAGCAATCTTGTGGATGTCACTGCTGTCAGCTGGGAGAGACCAGACACCCACCAACAGAGGGGAGGAGGCGGCAAAAAAGGATTAGCATTTTTGTCATTTCTGGAGACCTTTTTATGACATAAGTGGTAAGAAAGCCACTATAAGCCAAATGGCACTACTTTTAAAAACGCTAAGCCCTCATAAAAAGCGGGGTGTACCTTTTGGCATCTGGTCCATCAGAATGAACCAGAGCTTACATATCCATCCAGCAGGCATAGCAGCAAAGGGCAAGAACAAAAATCAACAGCAATTAGATGAGGAAAGCTGGTCTGCAGCCACAAACTGTCACTAATAATGAAAAATACCCTTATTTGTCACTTGGAAACCACATACCACAGGATTCTAGGGCATCGGTGGGTGTAAGGAGTAAGGGAAACTTATTTCATTTGCCTTCATGAACAGCACTGAAATATTTACAAGAAAGCATTTCCAGTTATTCAGTAGCCAGGCACACAGGCTCCTCTGCAGTTTTAGGCATTTGGAATGCTTTCTGAGTTGCTGGTAAGAGCATGCCTGCAATGTAACATTTGTTCTGTTAATGATAACTGAATTTCTAGACATGAAAAAGGCAGCACTCTTGAGACAATTTACTAAAGTGAGAATAAAACTGTCAGGTTGAAGACAACAAAATTTTTAAAGAGTATTCACACTTGTGCAGCTACACAGTATGCTAATTCTTAGGTAATCAATACAGAATGATGAGACTGGTATTTTTTCTTCTATGGATACCTTTGTAATCAGTTCTCTGGCATTCTATCCAGTGCCCTGTAAAATGCTTTACAGGAAAGACTCTTTAAAGAGTGATTAAAAGAAAATAAACCTACCCGTTTATATTAATGCGACACTGGAAAGTTTTTTCTGTTGGAGAATTGCCAGATAAAACAGGGAAAAAACTTTTAAAACAAAATGTCACATCTCTGGAATCCACAATAGATAACAGAGGGATTAGTGACCAGCCCACTACTTTTGAAAAAAAGTGTATTTCTTCTAATTTGGCAAATTTGTGAGAAAAAAAAAAAAAAAAAAATCGGCATGGCTTAAATCCAGGTTGAAATGTGCACATATTATGATTTATACAATGTTTATAAGATTCTTCACTTTAATGTTTTAGAGTGTGCAGATGCCACTGTATTTTGGAGTTTAGTTGTTCCTAAATCACTTTCTAAAGCATACATAAGACTTTTATGAATGCACACATTTAGACATTAACTCCAAGCTGGAAATTGTTAACACAGCTCAGCATCACACAGGAGTCTTGCTCCTGGTTTCTGTCTTGTCTGCCAGCTGAGATCATAGTCAAATTGAAAGTAGATTTTGGGAGTTAGAGTTGCTATCATGACTCTGCTTCACCTTGTGTAAACTGGTTTACAATAAGGAACTAATGCTAGTGGTAAAAAAGTTACGAATTCTATGATTTGAAAACCAGAATACTACAAGATCTAGGGAAATGAAAAATAATAATAATTCCATTGCTCAAAGATTATTGCCTTTGTCAAATGCACAGCATTTCACCAGGAATAACATTAAATTTGAAGTTCGAATTTCTCTTTCGAATAAATTAGTTCTACAACAATAAATCAAGGAATCTCCTGAGTAGAGAAAGACATTTTACAGCCTGGGACACATATACGTGGAATAACGTAGCTTTTCTATGTAACGATTAAAAAAAAACAAATAACAAATGAAAACTCAGAGGAAATGAAGTTATTTTTGCATATTTCTGTACCAGGTACTATTCCTCTTACTCTATTAATGAACTTTGCATTCACAGAATCATAGAATCACTATGGGGAGAGAAGACAGAGCAATAACCATTCTTAAAACACAAAGCCCAACATCATGTTTAAAAGAACACAGCCTACTCATTCACAGAACTAAGCCAAAGTTACACAAATAAACTCGTTTCCAAAAGTTTTATATAATTATAAATGTAACCTCAACCATTTACAGACATTGCATGGAAAAATTATGGAATTTTTAAATTAGCACTAAAATTTTTTGTGACTACAGTGAATGTTTCTGATTATATTAAGAACATTTTGTGTAAAAAGTTCAAGATATGTCACAGTTTCAGAACATAATGACTTCTAATATCTATGAGATTTTTTTTATTTTCAAGTGAACACTTCAAAATCTGTTCACAAATGTAACACATTTATTGATTCACTGCTGTAGGTAAGTAAATTTCTCAAAAGCTATTCCTTAAAAAATATAACCAAAATTTCCTGCACTGATTATACATAAATCTTGCCAATATAGATGTTTATATTACATAGTATTTTTTCCACACAAAACTTTATATCTCAGTATTTTGATGTTTGCTTAGTCAATGATTTGTACAGAAAGGCAAAAAAAAAAAGTCCAGCTGCTGGAAGAGAAGCATATTGGGGAATACATATTTGCATAGGCAGTTACAAAAGAACAAGAAGGTACTTAACCTAAGGTGTTCTACATAACTTCTATTCTGATACATCCATTGTGATAGCAGCTCTACATCCGTTTTATTACTACTAAACATGGCACATTCATTTATATAAATACAACAGTGTGATGGAGCTGCCCAAGATAAAAAAGAAGCACAAAAAACCCTCTAAATACCTGTGAGCCACATCCTCAGGTATTTTGCTTCAATGATACAAAATCTTGCCACAGAGGCAGGCTGATCTTACAGCTGTTCTTTGTTCAAATTCTCACTGGCTACACAGTAAGTTTACTGCATGGAGAAATCACATGGAATATGACAGAAATTTCTGACCTAGTTAGGTAGAAATTTTGAGATACAACAAAAGAACAGGCAGAGGAAGATACTATATTTTATTTTACCTTGTCAAAATGGTTTAATTCAAGTGTTGGTTATTCAAGGTAATAAAAATATTTGGGAGCATAAAGGTAAAAGGAAATACCTAATTCTTCCCTATAAAATAATGTTTGCAAATGCTACACCAATATTATTGAATTTTTCCAGTACATATGTAGCACTTATTTGTATCACATTTTCAATTTTATACACATAAAACCACACAAAGAGTGATATGCAAAAGAAGATACAAGTTGCAAAGTATATATATTGTCTGCTGCATATTGTCGGGTATTCTTTTTTTCTTTTGATTCATTGCTTTTGTGGAAAAATAATTTGCTCAGAAAAGCTTTTCTTTGTGTTTGGGAATAAAAAGACTGTAAAATAAACGTTGACCTATCTACCCAGGTAGGTTGGAGCTGTGAAAAGAAAAAAAGTCTTATTTTCTTAGGAAAGATAAACCAATTTCAGTCAAAGATTACCTCTAGCTTTGATTCTACAAGTAACAGAGACTGAAGCAGTACGGAAATGGAAAAGGGAAAGAAAGCAAAAAGTAAGCAAGAAAACCAAAAAATCTATAGTTCTATTTTTTTTCTGTAGGACTTACATATTTGGGAAGGAAGAAACAACACCACCAACCACCAACAAAAAACTATACCTTTCATTGTAACATTGAAGTTAAACAGAACTATGGGCTGGGCTCTGCAAAAGTATCAGTGCAGTGAACAGAGAAAGCAAAGCAGTTAGAGGTGCAAGAATTAAGGGGGAATCAATATGTGTACATGTAAAATACATAAGTGCATATGTTTCATAAAGTAGCTTATTTCTCAGTGAGCAATCTAGGAAAATGTAACAGTTCAAATACACGTTCTTGCAAGAACTATCACAACTTAGATAACCACCAGGGAGCAAGATAAAACTGAGGCTAATACTGAAAAAACCAAATAATTTTATTATAAATATAATCATTTAATATATGCAGCTGTGCCACATATGTATTTAGCATTCTCTTTTTCCCCTTTGAAATTACATACTTGTCATCAATATTTTTGACATCTGCCATGGAAGTACTTGAAAGAGAAAGGATGAGTATTTTGCACCCTTATCACTGTTATGAATCACAGCCTCTCATCCTTAAAACCTCTGTGTGACAACTCATAATAAGCTTTTCTAGTCTCCGTGGGGAGACAACAGTCCGCAAATGCGTAATAATCACACTATTGCACATTATATAGTGTATATCCCTTACCTTTCCCTGCATATATGATTGTGTTTAGTTATGGTGGGATGAGGATTACAGAACTACAAAACTAGGTAACTCACTAAGTATTGTTGCAATAAACGTGATTCATTTAATTATTTTAAAATATCTATGCTTTATTATCCATTTAAGAAATATCCAACCATATTTCACATATGACCTTATACACCTATTATTACTAAAATATTCTTAAATCTCCTTTTCTTTAATATTAATTTCATTTTCTTCAGCTTTTCATGTGTTTTAACCCATAAACAGTGCCAAAAAATTCTCCATGGCAATTCTGCCTCCAAAGCATTTCCCTTGCTTTGAAAAGCTGTATAACAAGAGATCTTCATACAAACAAGACATTCCATTTACCAGCTGTTTCCCATGCAGGACAGATTTTGCCTTTGAAAGTTTTAACAAGCCTGCTGGCTTTGGGCTGCCTTGTTCAGCTGCTCTCCATTGATCATGAACCTTCCCAGGGTGCTCTCTACCTGCTACTAGTTATTGTGGGGTTGCAACACCGAGAGAAAAGCAAATCCTCTTGTAAAAGCTCCAATTATATGACTCTTAGCCAGAGCTTCTTTATGAAGGCTGTCACCAACTGAGAGTACAGACCAGGCATCTTTTTGTGGAACAAACTCACTAAAGCAACAAGAACAAAAGACATGAATTTAAATTCCATATTTCTTTCTGGGTTTTTTAAAATTTTTACCTCTAAGCATAGCCAGTGACTTGGATGAGAAAGACCAGTTCCTATATGCAAGCCACTGAAGAAAAAGATTAGTTCTTATTTATTTGTGTAGATTTCCTCTGCATTATGATAGGTCTAGTATGAATACAAGAGAGTAACTGGAAGATCCAAATGAAAACACCAAATGTCTGAATTACAGCTGTTCATGCTGTTCAAAAAAACACTTGTGCATATCTCACAGAGACTAGAAAACTTTGTCTTCAGAGTCACCGACAGTCTCTATTTTGTAATAATAGCAGCTGCTGATACACAGTGATTGTTCTGCAGCAGATTTATTGGGAAACAAGTATTCAATAGCAAAATAAAAACATATAACTCATTTTTCAACCCTATTCACTGAGGATGTATTAATAATCCTTTATTGTTAGGAACACTATGAGAAAAACACAATACATTATAATAGTGGAAAAGAAAATGAGAGATTAACAAAGTAAACTTTTCATCATTCCCTTTCCATTTATAGTCAATCACCCAACCATATTAACAAAGCTTAAATATTACACCTTGCTATATCATTATATTGAAGTATAAGAACAGAATTTTAATAAGTTAGGTCCAAAGTGAGATAAGCAATTTCTAATTAATACAGCATTTCAGGCCTATGTTTTAAAACATTTTAACCTTGATAGATTATGACAGATTCATATAATCTGTCTTTGTTTCCATGCTATCAATTCACTGCACTTCTCTTTGGTTATTAACTGTGCTTTAATTTTTGTACTCTTGACCTTTGTTGATTTTACAGCAAAGATTACACAGATACTGAGCATAAACTTCCCTTTTATTTATATAAAAGATCTTTACCAGGGGTTTTCAGGAAAAGGTTCCCATGCACCTTTGGAAGGCAAGGCATGTTTGTTTCCCTGCTAGTCTTCTATCACCACAGAGGTAATCCCCTTGCAGCATCCACTACACATATACCTAGAATTAGACATTATTGCTTGTCAAAAATATAGTAACTCATAAGTTCTTTATTTCCCCACTTTAGAAAGAAACACTCTGTAAGATGAAGAAAATTATTTTCTACAGTTATTACTACTGTTTTAGAGCACTATAGTTTTAAAAATAACTGTCTGAAAACCTTTCATTCATTGGAATCTCTGGAACAGAGATACACTTTGTCATAGTTGATACATCATAAGCAAAAGACATTTTCTAAATGGCAGCAGTTTAATGCAGATTAAGACAGTATTTACTGCAAGTGTAGTAAAAAATGAAAAGGTATTTTTACACCTGTATTCAGTCAAGAAACATCTGCTGCTATCAACTACAACATAAAGAGAAATTAAATACTAGCATAAGATTGATTTCTGCTTGGCTCTCCTGTAAGGATGCAAGAGAAGGGGCAGGAGAATACTCCATTTCTCCTTTGTACCTTTTTCATCTGTCATCATTTCTCTTTCAAAGGTTATTCCACAGGGGCATTTTCACTGACTGAGCCTGTGGAAAAGGACATAGATAAACTACCGAAACAAAGGGATAGGCACAGAGACCTTACACTCAAAAAAAGATACCACATAGAGTTTTGTTTTATAAGAGTATGGAGATAGGAAAATAACGAGAAATTACCACAGAGTCACAGAATTATGAGGATTGGAAGGAGCCTCTGGAGATGACCCAGTCCAACACCCCTACCAAGGCAGGGTCACCTGGAGTGGGTGACACAGGAATGTGTCTAGGTGGGGTTTGAATGTCTCCAGAGAGGAGACTCCACAACCTCCCCGGGCAGCCTGTGCCAGTGCCCTGACACCTTCAGTGTAAGAGGTTTTTCCTCATGTTGAGGTGAAACTTCTTGTCTTTTAGCTTATGGCCACTGCTCCTCATCCTGTCACCAAAAAAAGTCTGGCACCATCCTCATGGTATTTACATACATGTCTACTAACATATGATAACATGATAGTCTACTTCCACCTCCTTGGCTTAATCATGTCTTCTCCCTGGCTGGTTCAGGCTCTAAACTTGATTAGGGCAAGATTCTGAATCCAAGAAATTGTTTTCAGATAACAAGATCTAAGAAAGATGAAACTTTTTGCAACTGAAATATCAACATCATGCAATGTGACGTGAGACCAAAGCAAAGCTGGAACCTTTTTGGCTTTTCCAGAGCACCCTCTGAATGGTAATAAAAAAAACCACTGCTAGTGTACTATCTCAGGGGGGAGAGGAAAAAAAGTAGCAGGAGACATCTATAATCTAAAGTTAAATACTAAACCATTTTAATGATAAATAACACAGTACGAAAAATGGCAAAAATTGTTGTCCATTTCAGTTAAATTTTAATTGACAGATAGGTAAAAGAGACAAAGAAAACTGTATCTATTCTGTGATTATGATTTTTTTAACTATAAAAGTTCTCAGGGGTAAAATAATAATAACAAAAATTGATCATATTGCAATTAAACACTGAATTTAAAAGAAGTTTGCAACTTATGTGGTATTCTGCCTTCAGTCTTTTTTTCATTCACCCAATGAGAGATCACAGAATAATTTTCAACAACATATGTTGGAAGGTGTGGGTTTTTTCCCCTAAAGAGTTTACTCTTGGTGCAAAAGCCAACGACTATAAACTCCTCTAAAAAGATCACTGTAAGTTAAAATATGTAACAGAGTAAAAACTCATCTGCTATTTTCAAGAGAGAATTCACAGGCATGAATTTGTAAAATGAATATACTTCTTTACAGGTTTATCACAAAAGTCTCCACAAAAAACAATACATAAAGGGATAATAAAAGTGATGTGTAGCTAGATTAGATATCCCAAGTTTCCCTATTAAATGTGCTGTCTGTTTGGGGCACAGCTTCTGTATTTTCTCATTGCTATCTATTTATTTACCAAAAAAAGTCACATGAGACTGGATGAAAGCAGAACTTTCCCTGCTTATACAAGTTTAGCATTGAGCTATTTAAAGAAAACCCAAAACTTCAGAATAAAAACCTGTATTTTAAGAATTGAAGACACAGACACATTTTTAAAGGGTGAAATTCACTTCTATGCGGAACATGAGTTAAAGGACACAAACACCAACTGGTGCATGCAATGAATCTCATTTTATCTTGAGGACAAAAGCTCAGGTTCAGATAGACAGAATTCTATTTATGTTCCCAAGACCTTTGGTTCTGGAGACTTACAAGCAGTCAATAAAGAGAAAAAGATGAAGTGCGGGTCTGGGTAGAATTTAGGTCACCCGGATTTACATGTAACATCCCACCTGTGGAAGCTGTTGAGAGCCACCTTGCTGACTTGGAGAGCTCTGACTGAATGGGACAAGCTCACGGACACGACTGTTTCAGCAGTGTGTAAACAAGTCATCCACCACAGAAATGGCATTTTCCCTAATCAAATACTTTGCAATAATCTCTGGAGAAAGAACACTTGACTGGGTGGTAAATACACTGCCTGCCTCTCTTTACAACCAATACCTCTTAAGGATTACTCAAAGATACAGCCATATTTTATATAAAATTTCCCAACAATCTGTGACACAATTTGCATCTAGTTTTGACAGGAATTTTGGGGATTTTAAGTCTCCAATTTTGATACAATTTATATAATATGCTTTTAGGGTCAAGGCTTATACCACAATGTGTCACAGAACTTCTTTAATTTTTTCTTTTTATTAATTGTACAATACAACACCAGTCTTTTCAAACCTTAAAAAAGTGTGTATCTCATTTTTAGCCTAGGGCCTAAAGCAATTATTAACCTAGAAAGAAAGACTTCTAACTCTAAATCAAAATGTAACATTGAGAAAACAAATTCCCTATTTAAGAGAGGAAATATTCTTTATGTATGTATTTATATATTTATATTTAAACATAATTACTGTCCAGCACTTAATTGGCCAAGACACTAGTATGGTCTTGATGCATGTAATTCTTCAGATATTGGGCAAGGAAGGAGAGCAAAAGAAAACAAAGATTTTTTGCCTAAGAATTTAATACATAAACACCATTAACAAACAAAACATAGACACTACACAAAGGCAACTCAGAGAGGTATATTCACAGAGATGGCCAGGAGTGCTTGGTCAGAAGAGGCTAGATCAGGCACACAGGATCTTGGGTTCTTCTTGGCAACTGCTGGGCTTCAAAAAACACTTGACCTCAGCTCAGCTGTGCTTCAAAAGGAAAAGTAGTGAGGCACATCTCCTTTGAAGCTACAAATCACCTTAAGATACCTGGGTCAGCACCATGCTCTTCTGAATCCCCCCAAGCACTTTCAAAGCTAGATGGGAGGTCTTTAATACTATCTCTGCCTGCTTCCAGCAACATGGAAGAAACTACCTTAAGTTACCCTGAAATATTGAAAATTCTAATTTTTTTACCCATTCTTTAGAGATGCAACAGTGAACTTCATCAGGATTAGGAGCTCTGTTCACCAACTCATTAGCCAAGTCAGGAAGAGAACCTTACATTTTAATCCTATGTTCCCTCAGATTTTCTATTTGTGCATTAGAAAGGAATGTTTGAAAACGATTATAAAGAATTACTTCTGGTATCAGAAATGGTCACAATTTCAACCCTTTTCAGAAACAGAATGATACAACTGTTCCACTGCAGGAAGTACCATCTGAGGATACACAGCACAACCACAGATACACTAAATCAAGCACAAACTACTCCCCTGCTCCATGCTCCTCAGAGATGACATTTAAAAGACTGCGATTCTAAAATCCTCCCAGTGACTTTCAACTCTGACTAGATGCTCATTTTCTTTAAGGATACACAGTTTTGTGGAGTAGAGTGATACTGATTAGAGTTATCAGATGACTAATGAAATCATGTCAGACACACAATTGAAATAAAACTAACTATAGAGCCTAACTTTATAAAATATTAATAATTTATCAGATTTATTTATCAGAATTTCCCATCCAGGTTTATCAGTTCCACAATCAGTCCCCACTGAATTTACTGCGGGGGGAAATCAATCTATTGCACAGCTACTCCTTTTTTTTCTCTCTGATATCTGGATAGGACCAAAGAAGTAGAGTTCATCTGCCCTCCAGCTTTTTTTACATCCCATCCCACAAGCAACTTATGGTTTGTTACATTCTCATCTCTCACACAGCATTAAGCTGCATCACTCTTGTGATCATCTCCTTTCAAATATATGCCCAGTTCTGGAAAATTCAAATACCTGTATCCATTAATTCTTTATGTATTAAAGCTTCACATACATTAAAAAACCACTTATGCCTAAGTCTTTCAAAGACTGTTTTGTTATACTGTTTTTGTTATGCAAGCTACCTGGAAATAAAGTTATGCATAAATCTAGAGACGGCATAAAAATATTTTTCTCTTATGGGAAAATTCTCTACTCATCAAAAATATTCACTGTACTGGACTGCCAATTAGTCCTTGAAGCCATAAAGCAAACCATTCAACCATATTTTGACATGAGTGAAGACTGAAATAGTCCAGAATTTTGCTTTGAAAGGTGTGGGGCTCTTGGGCTTGATGCCTTGGGCTGCCCCTGAGAGCTGAGGAGCTGACCTATAGGGATGTGAAAGCACCCAGAGCTTCTTCTGTGTTAGACAGGAGGGCCCCACCTCTATAACTGATTAATCCATTTGCAGGTAGTGCTTCCAAGATGCTGCAATATGATGTGGGGGCACTTTGAACCACCTTCCTCCCTTGGCCTCAATACAGCCATTGAGCAACAGATATCCTCTGGGTCATTAGAGATCTTAAGCACTTTTCAGATTGCTATAGATGACTTCCAGCATAGAACCAAAATACAAAAATATAGGCAACTACTCAAAGGGTTTGAAGTCAGACCTGTAATGTGCACTCTGCTTTTATTCCCCACAGAAATTTGTCCAGAGTAAAGAAGATAAAGCCACAACTCACAGAAGCATAAGCACAGGACTAGATGTGTGCTAATAGCGAGTCCATGCATATCCAAGATGACTTTACAGTGCAGTAAAATAGACACCTGAATATTGAATCTAACACCATCACAACTCCTTAGAGTTTCTGGGCTCAACCTGAAAACCCAGACCACACAGGACTGGCAGATATGTGCTAACACATTTGCAATAAGCCAGGGGCATCAGGCTCACCACAGAAATGCTGCACTGATTAGAAATGGGAGAATCCTATGCCATATTAAGAATGACATGAAAGCCAATAGGCACAGCAAGGATTGAAGCAGATTCACACTTCACAGCCCAAATTTCCATCCTGTTTGTTAAATGGTTCAAGGAGTAAAAGCTCCATCCCCACTTACTCCTCAGTTTTCATGTCACATTACTCAATCTAAATTTAAAGTTTTTGAACAGTCTTGCATCAAGTACCAAACATAAGTATTTGTTGGATCCTCTGCCAATGGGGATGGTGGACAGTATTTCTATGGAAATTAGTGAGACAAAAGGAACACTGTTTATCAGTCAGGACTCCCCAGATTTAAATATATTCTTAAAAATATGAACACCTATCATTCTCACAGAAGAGAGAATTCATTAGTGGGCATTTCATAAAGGAAATAGTGCATGAAAAGAGACTGCTAAAACAAAAAGCTATACAAATATACTTTGAAACAGCAGTAAACATTAATTCTTTACACAGATATTCTGAGTTTATCTGCTCACTTACAAATGGCTAGAATGACATTCTTGCTTGCAAATTGACAGTATGCAATAGCCCAGTTTCCAGTTAACTGTTATCATATATAGTGTGCTCAAACCAAATTATGAAGAGTATCACAATGTCTCCTATATTGACACTCAGCTTCCTGTGTCCCAGATGGCTTTTAAGCATTAAGACCCTTTGCTACTCTACCTACCAGGTAATCTGGCACTTGATTTCTTTGCATTTTTTTGTTTCAGGAGTACCCACCAAACTATATGGATGCTGCCATTATGCTGCCAAACAACGTCTTTCTCTTTGACTTTCCTAGAAATGCAGTCTGAACATGCAAAACTTACTCAAGGTCTGAGAATCTTTTGATTGTATTTATTTTATTAACTCTTTTTCTACCAGGCAATGCAACTGGTAACAACTATAGCTGTGTCAGCTAAAGGTAAGGAGCAATTTAGTATGAGTAGCAAACCAACATTTAAATTATTTCAAGAGTTATAATATTTTAATAACGTTAAAATGGGTACTATGTAATTATTTTCATTATTAAATGATTTAAAATTTATTATTTATATTATTTACATAATAAAATGTAAAGCATAAAGTATATCCCATAAATATGTGCAGTTACCCTAATTCTAAATTCTATCATTTTGATACATACATACACATAATTATGAACACATATCCACACTACAAAAAACTAAAATGGCCACTTGTTCTCACCTTATAATTACTACTAGTGATAATTAAGAAAACTGTACATGAGAGAGAAGGATCTGAACCCAGAGTAGAAAACCCTTCTCTATTTGATGTCTCTGCCCAGTGAAGATTTTGCCACTTATACAACCAAATCTCAACTTTGATTTAAGGCACCATCAGTTAAGATTGAACACAATATCCTACAACTGGAAATGAATGACAACACTGGTGATGCTCTGACTGTATCTTAGGCCTCATTTGGCAATGATACTTCTTAAATAACAAATCTTGTACACCTTCTACACTGGAAGACACCAGTCATACCAATCTTGTCCTAGTGATAAAAGTTGCCAGCAGTATGAAACCTTTATCACACTTATTTTTCTGCTTATCCAATATAAAATTAATAAGGGACATCATAACATCATTTCTCCATTATTTTCTTCAACAACAGGCAACGTTGGAAACTCTCCAATTTGAAAGCTGTCGTCCTTGCAACATTCCTTTCAAATAATGGGATTGGGCAATATACAAGTTTAAGTAGAGATAAAATAAACTTGCAAGAAGGAGTGTCAGTACTCTGGAAGAACAGCTGCTTCAAGTGGCATTTAAAGCTCCTGTGAAATTTATTGCAAGAACCCAGCAATCTGAGAAAATTAGAAATGTGAGAAATAGATGGTTACAAAAAATCATTTTAGCAATAATTTGTAATCAACTGATGAAATTCATAATTTAAACTCTCACACTGTAATTTGCATGGCTCAGTTTTACTCAGCTAGAATAGAATGATGAGCTTTATAACATACTGTATTAACCATTATTAGCAAGAACTGCATAAAAAATTTCATATTAAATGAGTTAACATGATTTCAGATTTGTAAAGCTTTATTTATGAGCTACCAAACATACTCAGTCTTTCAGTAAATTTTAAGATAAATGTATATTGTTTATGTAAAATATAGAAAAATATTTATAAATACAAATGGAAGCATTTAAAATGGTACATCCTACTGATTTTCAAAGGGTCGTTTTTCATTATTCCCATAGAGTTAGGTTCCCAAGTTGAATTTAACAATCAAGATTTAGTTCTCTAAGGATGTGGATCTTATGTGTTTAAATCACTTCTGAATAAGGAAATATACATTACTGCCATTTACGCATGGGTAGCCTTTTTAGAATGTAACTTTCTTGTGCTCCTAAGCAATACCTTAGTGCAACAACTGCTCTTAGTGCCACTTTCAGAACATGTTAAAACCAGTATTTTTACCACTAAATGTACATACAGGTATATGTGCATATAGTGATTCTAAAAACTTTTTTTAAAACTTTGCCGGAGTTGTGTTTTTCTACAGCTGATAATATACAAGAAGCATTAGGAATAATTTTAAAGCCCGTGTTGGCAAGGACTGTAAAGATTCCTACTTTAGACACTAATCTGTCCCTGCTGTTTCAAAGCTGATGTTCTTGAGGCTTCAAACATTTTAGGAAGATGGCTGATACATATATGTATCAGTTTACAACAAAAATGCTAAAGTCCATCAAAGTTACCTAGTTTTAAAAATTACAGATCTAAGAAATGACAAAAACCACTCTATTCTATGTCAGGAAAAGATGGAATTTTCTCAAGAAAAAATCTTGTTTGAAGACATACAGTATATCCAACTTGAAGAGAGGATTTTATCTCCAGTAGCATTCACTAATAATTAGATATGCTTTTCTCCACACCATTTTTTCCACTAAAATGAATTAAATAACTTTATTAAGAAATTATTCAATATAACTTCCATTAGTTGAATTAATGAATTAATTAAACAGCAGTTTAAAATGCTGCAGCAACGATTTCCAAAGTTTACTCTGGAATGCACAAGACTGTGATGGTACCTTCTTGTTAGAAATCTGCCTTTTGCACTTTATATTTCCACAGCATGGTCATGAAACAAACATCTGTGAGGGTTTGAAATACCTCTGTGCCGAAGGTCACTACCTACAGAGTGAGCAGCTGTGCACATCCATCTGGGTAAACCCTGGCCATTTGGCATGAACACACATTACATCATCAGCAACATTACACACATAATGGAAACTTTATCAAAATTTGGCTTTATATTTCTAAATTTTCCCTAGACACCTGTGGTGTGTATGAGGTTTCTTTATAAATTATATTCAAGCAAGTAAAACCTCTGAAACAGATTTTCATTTGTCTAGATAAAATGCCTTATGCCACCAATTACTTTGTCTGGTCAGATCAGATTATTCTATGGTACTTTAGAACTAAAATACCTTCACCTGGCTTTGCACAGTCACTTTTTTTCCTTTTAAAGTACGCATACAAATACCGGGGACATGTTGGCATTTTTTTTCAGAAAAAATCCCTAACACATATGTTACATATTTGATACACAAATCCTCCCATACACGAATATCTTCATTGTTTTGTGAATCTCCATTGGCTTCAATTAACAAGAAATATTGGACAGATAATTTCAGTGTTGGCAGGGTATCTTCATTATGATACAAAAAGAAAAACTCCTTTTATGGAGAACATCCAGCACAGTGGTACTCAGTAAGTGTTTCCACTATCCCAGTTCTTCTGTAATGGTGTTCTTTCTCTCCAAACCCCTTAGAAACCATACACAGCATATACACCCTGCTATAAAATAACAGGTTTACAGTCATTATGCCTCATGCAATTGTTTGGTGCTGTGCCTGAAATAATGCTCCCTGTGCCTGAAATAATGTCCTCAAGATCTGTGATCATGGTTTTCATCTGGGGAAGACTTTGGTCTTTGCTGTTCCCACTCAGGTGAGGTTTACACAGCATGGTCCCAAAACACCAGAGATAGAGCAAAATGAACTGGTGGCTCCAATCAACACCATAAAGAAGCAAGGTAGATGCACTTTCAAACCCAGAGCAGTTTCTGTTACACATCATTACTAACCTCCAATCATAATTACTGATGTCAGTTATATTTAGTTACTTGGGCAGTATCAACTCACGTGTCTCTGACATTTTAGGCAAGTTGCTGAGGCAAATCTTATCTTAATCAAGTAGGACATTGCTTTGAACTTGTTCAAGTTGTAACACTCCTGTGCTACAGATTTGCCCTCATCAATAGGTTAAAATGAGAACATTAGAGAAAGATGGGGGCATTTTACAAACAACACACAAATGTTTCTGTTTTCTTTGTAATACATAGCAAATACAATTTTGGATCCCTCTCAGCTGCAGCAATGGGGATCCCTCTCAGCTGCAGCAATGGTGCATTACTCATGTCCAGACCAACACTCTAAAAGAAGCCTCTTTCAGAACTTGAATAGTAAGTCAGTTTTTTTTTCTCTCTTTCTTTTTTTAACTTCAAACTTCTCAGGCCTCATTTTATCAAATTTGACACACCGTCTCAATTTTGAAATCACTGGGTTAAAATCCTGTGCTTAGAGGTAAGTAGGCTTTGAAATGCTTCTTTAGATAGGAATCTCAAAGAGCTCCTGCTGCCAAATGGGACACACATGGATCAGCTGTAGGCTAGTGGATGTCATTGGGATTTTCTTCAAGTGAAAAAAGTATGCCCATCTAAACAATCTTATTATGAAGGAAAAATGTATTGTTTCCAGTCCAAGTCTCTGCAGCTGCTAATATTTAGAAAAGTTAAAGATCCAGCATTCCAATTATGATGACAAATAAAAACTTTGAAACACCACATTTGACAAACTTCTTCAGGTGTTCCTGGCCGCTTTTACCAGTTGCTCTAGCTACAGCTTCTACATTCTATTTTTAAAGTCCCCTTTCAAAGTATTCAGGAAAGAGCAGAGGCTTTCATTACAATTTGCTTTAAGACAAATTGCTGATGACTAGAAGATAAGCAGTGTGTCACACTTGCTAGACCTTAATGCACAGAAAACATACTTTTTCAAATTTTAAATGCAGTATTTAATTAACAAATTTAGATAAGCCCAAAATGTTGAATGTACTTCAATAATGCTAGAGATCAGTGTACTGATAGTGTTGCATTAGCATGCATAGTTAATGTGTTCACAGCATGCAAATCTCTTCTACTCTTTCGGGATAGAGATTATGGTTTGCAGAGATTTTACTTTTCCCTCTGTCTCCAAACATGAATGTTGTATTTTTAACTTTTACTGGAAGCACTGAGCAATTGCATCTCTGCTGATTTTCTTTAAAAACATAGAAAAGGTTAGCCACTAGAAATAAGGAACCCAATTCTTATTGGGATTCCCATCCAAATCTCTCTCACTGACCCTCAAGTCAAGCTAGAAGTTTTAATACATTTTCTACAATGAGCAGGTCAAATTTATGGATTACAGTTTCAGAACTCTGTAGGCTAAGTGCTGTCTGGCTTGTTTCTTGGTTTTGGTTTTTTTTGTTGTTGTTGGTTTGGTTTTTTGTTTTGTTTCTTTTTCTGATCTGTGCAACAATGTAACTACATAGTCTCAAAGAACTGCAACAGTATCTGTACACAAAAAGAAAAACCCACATGCTCGTACGAATGAGGTACAGCACACCCCATTTCAAATTAAAAAATACACTTTTACTAAAAAGAAATAAAATACTGAAGCCTATTCAATAAGCCTTTATTTATTGAATAGGCCTCAGTAAAGTATTCCATTGGGGGTGGGAGGGGAAGGTGGAGAAGAGAAAAATCACACAGCAAAAATACCTCAATATTAAGTGTTAATCTTTCAATATTTGTATCTCTGCTAATGATAAGTTTCATTACACCAGATGTCTGCCTCCCCCAGCTGTCCTTCTACACTCCGAAAGAAATGACATGACCATGAAAAGATCAAGGAAGAAAACACAGATTGCTAACATTTGCACAAAACTGCAGGGATGATATTTAAAATAAAACTGTTGAGGCATCCCGTTTGATGTCTTCATAAAACCAAGAACTAAACTGTCCTTGAAAGTACTGAATGCAGCCCCAATTAAAAGTCCTACATATGTGGCAATGGTAAGTTAACAATTCTTTTTGCCATTGTCTCTCCTTCAGAGCTCATTAATGCACTGCTGTTACTCCCCTCCTGTGGATCATCTTTTATTATCACAGCATCCAAAATAACTGCCTTATCTGCAAAGTCCTCTTTTTTTCCTTCTCTTCCTGACAATTTTTTAAATACTTTACAGTTTACAAGATTTTACTATGTGTTACTTGACTCACTCTAAATGTCTATATAGAACATCCTTACTTTCTCATTGGAGTTTCTACGTAATCCAGATTACAAAGAATAGCTGCAATAATTTGCTTGTTTCTTCCTTTCCTCTGTTGACTATCAGACCTAACAATTCTTAGGATAAAATAAATCACTCTAAATGCTTCAGGGACTACATTGCTTAGCCACTGACTATAAAATTATAAAAATAACAAAAATACGTTAAAAGCTCCTCATGGGGGCATACAAAATGTTGTGCTTCTGTTGGACTTTCTATTTGAGTGTTTTCACTTGTAAATTTACTTTTACTTCATTTTTCTAAGACAGAAAAACCCACTTTGTTCTTTTTGATGTAGTCCTCTTTCCAGCCTGTAAACTGCATATTTCACTGACCCTTTTTATGCTCCTAGTTCATTTCCCCAGTTTTCCACACAGCATTTTATACCACATAGCATCTCTGGCTAATGTGAGAAAACACCTTCTTGTCAGCTCTGCTTTCAGTGTAGGAGGAATCAAAAAATATGCTCCCATACTTCAAATAGGTTTGTTCCAAGTCCAACAACTCTCCTGTTTGTCTCTTTGGAAGGGAGCAAGCATCCTCATATATGTCACTTACTGGAATTTCAGGGGGGGGAAGAGAAGTTCTATAATGGAATTCATTCTAGGGATTTTCTTCAGTAATAGGGTTTACCATAGCTTTTTTAATAAGGATGGTCAAAAATTATATTGCCATAGAACATGAATCCTTAAAGAAGCTGCTACTAAAGACCAAACTTTGAAAAATTTCACCTCCTAAGAAGGTTCACCATAACCTGCTCAATGTCTCCTTAAGCAGTTTCTGAAGTCCTTTTGAGTTTTAAAATACCATGCTTTTTCCATTCTACAAACTGCATCAATAAACATTTTTGTTCATGAACAGGATGTTAAACATCAATTGTTGTAAACATTCATTTGAATATTTTGCCACTAGTTTTGCATTTTCTTTCAGGTCTGTGGAATTTAATAGCCATTTTCCCTGAACTCAGCTATTATAATAAATTATTGAAGATTCAAAGACAGTTTCTCAACACATTAGAGTTAATCCTGAAGTCAGTAAAATTACAGCACTTTATACCACTTAAAATTTTTAAATCTGATACAGGTGTTTTAAGTGTTTGTCTGCAATTTTGTATCTCTCTAGAATATTTTTTAAAATTGAAAGTGAATGGTGTAAACTGTTAGGGCTGTCTTAATCTTTTATGTGGCTGGAACTTGCAATTCTGCAACCAAACTACATTATTGTAGTAGATTATTACAGTATATTGAAAAAATAAGAATTCAAGATCAGATCATTTCATAGCATGCTTCCTATTAGCACTTTTCTCTATTATTTCTCTCTCTTAGCTAAAATAAAGTGTATTTATAAATAATTACTAGATTTATACACACCAACATTAATATTTATCACAGATATCTTGTACATTAAATATTTCTGTCTTTTGAGTTTCCATTCCACAACAGCTGGAATCATCCCTGTCTGATTCCTCCCCCATGGCATTAAATATTATGGACTCTTTAGGCTGGGAAGTTATGACCACAACTGAACATAATCATACCTAGTACATAAATATAAAATCTACATGGTTTTCTCCAAAAAGATAAATGGAGAAAAAGGAAGGAGAAATGGAGACCAAAAAGGGAATGAAACACTGCAGCTACTTCTGTATATAAACTGGCAAATGCTGGAAGTACCACTGAGATTTCAGATACACTATTAGAATCTAACAAAACAATAAATTTTCAACAATTAGGAAGAATGCCAATAAGAAAAGCATGGTTTTGATTGCATATCAAATGTAATTGTAAGCTTGGGTCTTAAAAATACACAATACTGCTCTTTCACACAGGCAAACATTTTCTCTATGTTATTACTTGTAGTTAGTTTCCCAGTAAGATGTGTCCCTGAATGCACATTTGTACACTTTTGCATTTTCCTACAAAGAGTGACTCTTATTTCCTGTCTGTTTCAGTACTCCTCTGCTTTACAAAATGTCAAATTGTTTCAACATACACTATCTGCAGCACTTCTCTGAGCTGGATGGAAGTAGATGAAAAAACCCCTCATCCAGACAGGCACTGCAATCAGCTGAGAGACAGCAGACATTTTACTTGGGCTCTGCTATGCTGGTAGTTTCCAACTCCATGCTGAACACCAGCTGTTGGCTTTGAGAACAATTCTCTACTCTGCTTCAGTGTAAAATCAAACAGATTACATCACAGATTTTTCCGAGGTGTATCCACCTCGTCGCATATTTCCACCCTTGGCAACAATCTCTGGTAGCAGAACTAAGCAGCTTCTCAGGCCAGGGTGGCTCACAGGCACACTGCTCCCAGAAGGACCTTCCTGGCTGGTTCTTGGCCCCACCTAGGAGCCTTCTATGGCCCAAGACATAATTTTGGGCTTTTCAATTTGATGTAGTAGAAGCACTGTGAAGGCTGTGGTGCAACTTGTCAGTGCATTTATAACATAGTGCTGTGGACTTTCACTGCATGCCATAAGAGAATGCAGAGAAATTTTAGGACAAAAGATGTTTACTTGAATAAGACTGAAAGACCAGAATATAAAAACAAACTGAATTTGAGAGTACAGAAACACAATTTCATCCCACCTAATAAAAACTTCCTAGTTAAAAATATTATCCTACAATTTATCCCAACATTTATCAATTTTTATTCCCTCGAAATCACTACCATTATTCTGTTTCCTACTAAAATACACATATTAATAATGCAGACCCTTTCCTTTTTTCATCTATCTTTACATTGTACAAACTTAAATGCCTTCAAATTCCCTCTCGTTTACCAAATATGAAACAGCTCTAAGGATATATCATTACACAAAGCAACAAGACATTCACAGTATGTCTATTGTAAGTTAAGCCCCTATTATATGCAACCGTTGTTGCAAATGTTCCTATAATTTCAGAATAATCTAAAAGTTTTTTAGGAAAGATTGTGCACTCTAGTTTGCTTGAGCTGAGGTTAAGTAAAAATTATCAGTGTGGGATATAATCAAAGTTAAACTGCCTTAGAAATCATACATGCTTTAATATATTTTGTAAAAACATTTTGTTCATTAATTCTTAAATGCCTGTTTTCTCTATCACCTTCCCAAATTGGTTGCAAAAAACACATTACAGAAACTTGTCTATTGATTTTTGTTGCTTATAATGATATTTTTAACAGTACAATTAGTGTGTTTGGTGTGTATTTTAAAACACTAAACAGAAACAAACAAAACACCTCTGACAGCAAATTGCTTCACCTTCTTTTCTCTTCCTTCTTCCTTGTCTATATCCTGTGGCAAAGGTCCTGTAACCTCCTTTGTAGCAGAAAACTCAGAGGCACTGTGATTTTCTTTTTCTGCACTCGTCAATCCCAGGCACCTTTGGGTTTTAACTGGTAATAAACCTTTTCCTTTTTAAGGAAAGATTCTTTCCTGCTGCTGCCACATCACCTTTCTCCTGAAGGCTCCTTCCCCACCACTTGTACTTTTTTTTCACTTCCTACTGCCTCTTTTCTGTCTAATCCACTCTATGTGCACCAGAAAATGAGTTAAACTTATAAACACAGTAGATAAACAGGTTATTTTGTATATGAACATATAAACCACACACAATCTTACGGAAAGTATGGAGCCCAGCGTGAAGCAGTTAATTCTTACTAACTGTTCCAAGCAGTTATTTCTTACCGGTTCTCAGATATCTGGAAAAAGGCAGGGATAAAGGAAGGGAGACACCCATTTGTGCCTCCAGCTAGTTTCAACTAGATTAACTTTTAATATCTCCTATATTTTAGTTTTGTAACTACAGTGCTAAATATAAGTCCACAGATATCTCTGTCTCCATGTCACATGCAAAACAGGTAAATAAATCAGTCCCTTCCTTGGCTTGGTTTGCCAGCAGCTCTGTTTAATACTTAGGACAAGCTACAAGATTTGCCTTTTCTCTATACTGCCTGCTACCCATATTCTGCTTTTTCACATTGTGATATTAGCACTGCAAAGATATCACTTGGCACCTTGAGAAAACAATGCACATTTAGATAATGTCCCTACTATAATCTATCTTATATTGGACAATAACACACACATATTTCATGCATTAATCAATCACACAATATAATTACTTTAGGTGGACATAAAAGAGGTTTTCTGTAATATTGACCTATGCCATGGAGAAAAAGAAAGGAGGGCACAAACCAAGATGAGTGCAGGTTACTCATTAATTGCAGCAGAGAAAATCCAAAAGTCTGGCTACCTTTCAAGTCACAGCTATGAAAATCAGCATCATCAAACTTAGCTCCTGTGCTCTCAACAGTAATTCATAGCTTTTGAAAGTGGGACTTTAAATTCTTTTTAGTCAAACATATCTTTTTCTAACAGCAAAATTGGGAAAGTCAACCCAGCTTTTCAGTATGAAGCTCTCACTTTACAAAGACTGCCACACATCTGGATTTATATCTCTATTACTTTAATTAGATGTCTCAGAGAAAAAGGCACTGAATGGGCATTGTTCAATTTCTGTTAAGCATCTTTTCAATGTATTTATTAGGTCATCAACACACAAAAAAGAATCTTACGAGAATTCAAAGTGGGACAGTGGGGGCAGAGGAAGAAAACCTTTTTCAAAATCAGTAACTTCCAAGACCATCAAAGCATGCAGAAGATTAGGGTTTTTCTTGTTGGCCAGGTCAGAGAAGTGTTTTCCTTCTTCACTGTGACAGAGTGCATAGCCCTCCTAACAGAAGCATGTCAGTATAAAATAAACACCTCTTGCTCCAGCCTTATCATTGTTCTGCTCCCTGACTTTTGTATAGCAAAGACCAAAGATGATTCAACTGCCAGCTCTGAAGTCAATCCTGTTATTGACTCCACTAACAGCAGGAGCAGAACAGAAGTAAATTTCCTCAAGAAGGAAAATTCACTCTATGCTGCTTTTATTTCTGGCTTACAGTGATGTGGAGCAGACAACACCAAGGCACACATCACCTTTTGTGTGCCAAGTACTCAAGCCTTCAGCCTGAGAAATCAGGAAATGAAGCTACTACACCTGAGCTTTACCAAAAGATAATCTTGCTCTTCTCCTTTTCTTGCAGAGATGACATTTGTCTAGCAAGACCTTATATTGTAAGGGACAGCTAAGAATTTGTATTTAGGGCTGAATTAATATTCCATGGGGAAAAAACTGCCCTGTAATTTATTCCAAATTAGTCTATTTCTTTCTGTATCTTTGAGGACACTTTATTAAGGCACTAAGCCTAGAGCACATGAATAAGAACAACAGGAATAACCCATCAAGAAGAAAATGCTCTTGAAAATGCCACTGGGCCCTAGACCTGTCTCCTTGTTACCTATATTTTTTACAGCAATAGCTGGCACTTGAGACCAAATCACAGTAATGATAAATCACTTTATCATACAAAGGAGTACACTTTTTGCCAAAATTGACACCAATTGCTCAGACTCTGGGAAAAATGCTGGGGAAACTAACTTTCATAAACTGTGAGAAACACTTATTTCCTTGCAGGTTCTTATGACCTTACAGTGAGCAGTTTAGAGCATGCCCTGGGAGCTCCTACTCACCAGTTTACTCTGATGCTGTGTGTGTATGGATATGCACTGATAAGTGGCTGTGAAAGGCAGTTAATGTACTTAGAATGTGGAAATAGTGTTACCTTTTTTAACTTGTTTGCAAGTGTTTGGATGAGTTTGGTTTGTTGTAATTTTTTCATCATCTTTCTTGAAGACAATCTAAAGGGACCTGAGGAGAAAAATCTCTGTAACTGTGGATTAAAGGATTGACTTGAATATCCCACAATAACACAAGCTCCTTGTGGATGCCTTCATGATGTGGATCCTTGTGGGTCCCTTCCAGCCCAGGATATTCTATGATTATATGATTCCTTCCCACTGCAGGAATGGTTTTGCTTAAAGACCTCTAAAGACTGCGACTATCCCAGAGACTGCAAGAACATTTCTCACATTGCCAAGACAGCAAGAAGTTCACTCAGCTACTTCCTGTAACTGGAGCAATGCAAGTTTAGAGCACAGGTAAACCTCACTCTACCCCTGTTCATATAGCTTCCCTAGAAACTGCTAAAGTAGTTAATGAGGAAAATTAATTATTCATTTAGCTCATTGTGTAAGAGTCTTTTTCTCACAATAAAAATCCCACCGTCATTATAGCTTCACACTTATTTTCTATAATGTTACTGTCTCATTGTAAAGAAGACAAGAAAACAAGTGTCCCAAACCACGAGTAAATGATATCCCAAAACACTAATTTATTGAATATTTTATATTATTAATGATTTCTAAGGGACTGGTTTTTTTAATAAATCAAATGGTGTTGTGTTTCACTTATCTTTGGTGAGTTATATTTTGCACTATTTAACCTGACTTCTTCTTCATTGTTTTCATATTCTGAAATTCCAAAGCTCCCAAATTAAGAGACTGACTAAGGAAAATATAAAATAACCAGGTTCATCTTTCTTACTATAACAAGAAAAAAAAAGCTTTAAGGTATTAAACTAAGCCTTATTTTATAAAAACACTGAGTTATCAATCACTGCGCCTGACCCAAGTATTCTTTCTGTCTAGAACTTTTTGCTATTGTATTGCTTAACACATTAGAAAACAAACAAAAATATGAATCATTGTTTCAATACCAGGCAGCAACTATCTTTCAATCCTTGCCAACACATGGGAAATGAATTCATTCTTTACTGAAAGCACTGTCTTACTCCGCTGGGGCTGTTTGTCAGTTCCTCCAGGGTGACACTAAATCAAGCTGCAAAGTACTGTAATGTAAATCACAGCCTAATTTACTTGTCACTGTGTTGTGACACTTGGTTAAAAATGCTTTTTAATTGCAAAGATAAATTATACATTAACAATTCTTGGTGGCAGTTTCAATACTACATCAGATTATTTCACCCTAGAGAAAGGAGCTGAACAGCTACACAACCACAAGCTATGACAGAATATTTTTAAATTGTTGGGTTGTTCAGATTGATGGTGTTGGTAGTGTTGTGATGATGAGTTCTGTCCTCCACAAAAACAAAAGACATAATCAGTCTTTTATATTCAGTAACTCATAAAGAAAAAGTACTTTGTTTTCTTGAGCGTCTCAGATCACTCCAGCTTCTCACTTGCAAATTAGTCAGACTCCCTATAGTAATATGAACTGCTTCTCACTCATGCTCAAAAATAAGCCTCTATCTATTCTATAATCTAGGACAGGGAAATGATTGAAAATGAACAAAGTATGGTTAAAAAAAAAAAGGAAGTTGTTGAGTAATCTTTAGTGATTTTGAGTGTCTTCACCTTTGGAATTGCAATTCTCTCCACACAAACTAGGTTTTTCCTGCTGGAATGCTCTTCCTAATGCACCCCAGAAGACCATTGGCCTTCTTGGTCCCAAGGTCACACTGGTCACACAGACACATGCACACATGGACAGCTTGTGTCCAACAGGACCCTCTGGTCCTTCTCCACAGGGCTGCTTCCTTGGCAGCTCAGCCCCCAGCCTGGACTGGAGCATGGGATTATTCCCTCCCCAGGTACAGGACCTTGCATTTGCCTTTGTTGATTTTCAGACTTCATCTGCTACTCTGCAAGCCAGGGCTTGATATAAACAGAAATCTGCCAAGCACAACTTGCAATACATGAGCTAAGGATATTCTATCAGTGTATTACAGAGCTTACACAAATATGACACTATTAATGAAGAGACACTACACATTCACTTTAAGACCTTAGATGAAAGGTTTTGAAGTGGTTTGGATTTTTTTGTTCATATCTTCTGATTCCACTGAGCTGATGGTCACCTCAGTTTGGATGGTCTCAACCCTCAAGGGCAAAGCAAACAGACTGAAGATAGCTCATGCAGAAGAGAGAGAATCAAGAGGTAGATCAAACCCCTCTAATCCTTGCCATCTTGTCCTTTTGTCAGACATTTGATTTTGCAGAAAATTGCCACCCCGTGGCCTGCACCACTTGCTGCCAGGTGTTTCTCTCCCAGGACACAGAAACTGCCTCACCCTGTTGGCTTGGCTAACGTCCTTAAACAAAACCAGCCTTTTCCTAAATCTCCAGGGTGCTCTTTTCATTGCCCTCAGCAGGGCACAGGGTCTTCCTATGCTCATGCTTTCAAAGCCATTGCTATTACCCCAGTCCATCACAGCAAGTGGCACCACACACTGTCTGCACAGCAAGTTGCCACAATTAGTTGATAATGAGTCTAATAAAAGGTCAGGGCTGGGCTCTGCACTGCTGGGAGAACACCTCTTCTCACAAGGCACAGTTATCAGCAATAGCAACACTGTTTTTACCGAGTATAAAAACACTTCGACCATTACAGCACCCAAGGATATCGACATTCAGGATCAAATGCACAGCTTCTTGGGATCCCTAGCCTTCACGGCCACTGCCCAAGGTTTGTTGTGGCTTCCCCTGTCCACCCAAACCAGAAACAGCCAAATTTGGATGCTTTCCAGCACCCTCTAAGAGGCCTGTATTGAGGGATCCTTTTGCATAATACACATGGAAACATTTTAATGAGGTATTTCTGTCAGAATGACATTTTGAGCTTCAGAAAACAATCTGAATCTTTTATGACAAAAACACCCTAGACTATTTCTTATAAACTAATTTCTGTGATTTAAACTGCTAACAAACTGCCCTCCTCTTTTCTGACTTTTCCTAAAGACAGTGAATAGGTTTAAAAATCAGGACGCAGATTTCCTGTAATAATTAAGTATTTAAACAGCATGTAGGAGCTTAGAAGACTTCTTAAAAAGAACATAACCATCACGGAAATATGCAAGTGCTGACACCTAATTCACTTGCTGTGTCCTGAAACACAGTTGGTTGGTATTAGGTTGTAAATTATTGTTCCTGCACGCATAGTAAATCTGCTTATTAAAATTCCCTTTCTGGATATTTATGCAAACTCGGCAACCCCCTATGCATAAGAGACCTGTATTATCACACAGAGTAACGTGGCAGTTTCAAAGACACCTAACATAATTAAATCAAGCCAAATCAGAAATGAAAGAAAGTACAACCAGGCAAGGGGCTGACACCCTGAACTTCCACAAAACTGCAGAGTTAGAAGCATCCAGATTATTACAACACAAAGCTCCAAAACACTGATTTAGAAAGTCTTTAAAAATTATAACTTGTTTGTATTTTGAGTTACGTTGCCCAATTCAAATCCTTAATATTAATAAATTAGCCCTTCAGAATTTGCGATCCCTCTACTTTTTGGAGTATATGTTGGGTGTGCCTTCAATAAAACTGAGTATTTTGTAGGTGAGAAACAGCAAGGAAACCCCCAAGGCACTAACTCCTGCTGCCTGTTACTTCAAAAACTGCATAATCTACTTCCTAAACTAGTCAAACATAGTCTTCAAGGATTCTTCACACCTTCATTATTGCTCTGACAGACTTTCTGCATGATTTTTATATTTGAGGACCTCCTTCACATTTTCAACTTGATCTGTTCCTGAGCAATTTGTAACTTTTTGGAGTCTGCAGCTGTGCTGGATGTTTTGCAGGTGGGTTGTGGATTTTTGCTGTGGTTTTTATTTTTTTCCTCAATGACAAAACACAAGAGAATCTTTTAATCTTTCCCCGTGGGCTCCATCTCCTCTCCTCTGGTCACCCAGGAGGTCTCTCAGCACATGTATTTACATTCATTGTTCAGGAATACAGTACTGTCAGCAATGGGTAGGGTTGTGGAAGCACTTCCGTTACCCTTTCCATATAAAATTGCAGTCACACACTCTTGCCTACAGAATCACATCAGCAGATTGCAATTATTTAATGATCTGATGAGATTAGGTTTATTCTTTTTTTAACTGACACTTCCAGGCAATGAGCTCTTTTTTGAAAGAATTCTTAAGCTTGAGATAAAACACCTTATGTATCTTTGTAGAATATGATTTGATTTCAATTTCTAGTCCCTTACCTTACAAGAAAATTAAGTTCTTCATAGTTGTGAAGCATCAAGACTTTGCAATGAAATTAGTTGTATGATACAGTTCCAGAAGTTTACCACTGTCATGAATAGAAAATATGTGCATGTAATTTTCAGATGTATGTCCATATTATCAATTTTTTGCAAACATTTGTGATTACAACGTACAGTGCTATGGAGCTTACGCTATGTGACTATATGAAAAAAGGGTGTAAAACTAGAACAATATTAGTAGAGTTAATAGTATTTCTAGAAAGCAGGCAACTCTCCCTCCCCACAATAATTCTGATGCCAACAACAAAATTTACACTATAATAAGAATAGCTGAAATCACAAGTAAAAGTATCTCAATATCAATTTGACAGTATTGGAGGAGTTTTAAAATGGCTGAATATGCATATCATTAATGGTTTGTAAACATGCACAACGAAACAGATATAAGAAAATATAACTTTAATGGGACTATTCAAAATGCTTTCCAAGAAGGTCATGTTTTCATTCTTCGGGGAAAATTTTATGTTAATTTTGTAAAAAGTAGAAAAATTATGTTATTTTTTTCTAAACAATTGTTTTTAACTCAAATCCAAGTATTTCAAATTGCAAAAATAACCTGAAACATTTCTTTGAAGTCACAGCAACTTCAGCCTATTTCTTCCAAGTCTAAGAGTCTGCCAGATGCCACAGACCATTAGATGATGCTTTAAACTCACTTTTTTGAATTCTCTCCATTTTGAATGAAAAAAGTATCATTTTTCCCATTACAAAATTCGTGAAAGTTTTAAGTATACATTAAGTATTGTTGACAATCTGCTGCTGCTTCTTCTTTATTTCTCTCCCTCCCCCCCTGCCTTTTTCTTCTTTTAACTTTGAAAGCTTCAGTTCTCAAGGGCATATGTAAAATTCTGTATATAGTAATTCTTCTCTTCTGTTAAGAATTTAGCAAGAATTTATAACACAGCCTTGCGTCTTTACTTGAAAACATCTATTTCTGCATATATATGGACATATTATTTACAAATACATTTTGACAGTTTTAAGTTTGCAAATGCAAACTGCTCAATTTGGGTAAAATGCTGCAGTCAGATGATGCAACTGAATTCAATGGGAGAGAGAAAGAGCCAGAGAACATACATATGTGTGAGTACACCAAACACAACCAAATTATTTTGATTTCATACCTAAAATGCCTAAATATGATTTTTATTCTGAAGTGCTCATCACATGCAGAATTCCCACTGAGCAGGTTTACTTGTTTAGTACAGAGAATCAACTTACACTGTCCTTATTCCTGGCTGCTGAAATGCCATATTTACAGAACCTAATGCTATGGATGTACTTTTAAAAATTAAGGACTTTCTCAGACAGTATAAACTTTTATAGCTCCATTAGCTTGAAATTACAAACTGCAACAAGCTACAGTAACTGAAGATAAGTCACAGCATGGGTTTGGCTTTTTTTATTTTGGTTCTTAACCTCAAGCAAAATTCTTCTACCACTAGCAATGTACCAGTAATTTGATAGGGTGTTTTTCCATGTTCTTAAATCTCACAAATTTGAAATTAGCACAATTTTTCCAGAGTTTACAGCTATCATTACAGAGAAAATTAATACTGGCTACCACAAACCATACAGCCAGTGCCTGCTGGCCCTAAATGACTGCTGAGTTGAGATTTGCAGTTCCCAACACAGAGAGAACTTCTCTCTGTGGTTTTGGGTTTTGGGCATTGATTCGTATCAATGATCTACCACTAACAGAGCAGAGCTCTGTAAGGATCTACATGATACCAAAGGCAAGAAGAATCTTTCTAGCCATGCTGCCATGAGTAGGGTCAGGTCACAACGATCCAAAGATCAACTGCATCTGAGTTCCTGAGTGCTCTTACCAGCCACCCAGCTTCTCCCAGCATTTCCCTCTGAAAAGCACCTCTTGATGGTTCAGAGTGAGAAATGAAAACTTCCTCCAGACCTACTGTGAAAAGTCAAAGAGTGGAATGGGAAGGTGGGAAAACCTACAGCTGTCTCGGCTCACACTAACCATGTTTGTGCAACCAGCATTTGTCATCTCCTGGCACAGCAGCTCTGTCGTGTTGTATGCTCCCAGCTTACACAGAAGGCACACTTAAAGGGCTGACTACTTTGCACAGAGTGACAAAGATTCATAAGATACAAGAAACTACTAATAGGAGGTGTGCTGCTAGTTTTGGCCTAGTTCAGTGAAGTCTAATTTAAAAGTTCAGAATTGGCCTGATACATCACTCTTCTAAACACTCCCATCACAGCAATCTCTAATTCATTATCAGATATACACACACATATACACTCAAACTCAGTTAAACCAGTCTATAAATTGCAGTATTTTACCCAAATTCCATGGTTTGCATTTTTATCTACCTGAAATTGTTACTGCACTAACACAGTCTCCTCAGTTATTGCCCAGAATTAAAAATCATATGTGCCAGGGAAAAGTAAAGTACATACTACAGACAGTGCTCAGCAGGTATTCAAGAACACAGAATGCCAAGAATTACTAAAAAGCTAATAAACAAACATTACTTTGCTGCTGTGTAAATCAAGGTGTAACTACATTTTGAAGGATGCAGGAAATTTCATAAACTATAATAGTACTGAGAACAGATGATCACAAGCACACAGCTTTCCTTCTCAAAAGGCAAGATTAAATAGACTGGGATTCTCCAGCTTGGGAAGATAATGACTGAGAAGAAAAGATACAGATGTTGAAAATCTCTAAAAATCATTAATGATACAGAGAATGAGCAGGGTACAGGATTATTCACTACTTTAAAACTCATTTAAATTTCTACTTTTTCAGTTGCTAACAAACCATAAAGAATATATTCTCTAGAAAGCCCACAATACAGCAAATTTCAGTACAATAAGATCAATCTCACCGAGAGAAATGAAGAGAACAGAGAAGTCTTCCCACTGCTGCATGGCAAACAGGGATCCCAAAAAAAAAAGTGGCTCTACAAAGCAGAAATTCAGATTGGCTTTATACAAATGCAAACATAGGAGATAGGGACAATGGAGGCCAAAGACAGTGTACTTTTCTGTTTAGGATGATTATGATCAGCTTATAAAGGAACAGCATCTGTACTGTCCTAAATATCCTTTCCAGTAGTTCCAGAGCACCCTGGAGAGAATTGACAGTAGGAGGAGGAGGAGTAGCTGTAACAAGATCTGAGCTCACAGAGCAAACCAGGGGCAAAGAAATTACCCAAGAAAAACCAGGAGCAAGGCAGAGACAGAATTTCCAATGTCACTTCAGCTCACAGAGGAGATGATGATGGTGGTTTTGGGGGCAGGGGGAGAAAGAGAAAGACAACAGTACTTCAGACAGAATTGAAGGCATTACAAAAATCCCTAGGGGAGAGAAGTAAGGAGAGAATTTTCCTATGATTCAGAGAAATGCCATGGAAGCTGTGAAATGGGTAAAATACATAAGGGCACAGAAGCAGGTCACAAGTTCAGTAGAGGAGACAAGGAGACCCTGAGCTGTCAGGCACAGGGAGCTAGGGAGTATAGGGGAAGAAAACAAAGGCCAGCAGGGAAGATGGCAACAAAAATCACATGTGCTTTAATAAAGCATCACAAATGCTTTATTTAAGCTGGGGGTGGAGGTGAGATGAATCAGAACTCTCTTGAAAGAAATAAACTTAAACCCAGTCTTCCCACAGCTTCAGTTCTTGCAAGGAGAACAAAGGCATGAGAATGAGATGTAAATTTGTAAGAGAAGTAAAACTCCAGGTGTGCAAATCCTCACACAAGACCACTGCAAAACACATGAAATAAAAGCATATTCTCTAATCTATTTGTTGGTATCTTGGAGTAATGACCAACAATGTTTATGTTTCCTTCCTGGCCAAGTTCTTTTGTATTGTGTTCAGATGAGTTGCTTTTTCTTTCCAAACCTCCCCTTCCAATCCAAACTACATATTTCAAATTGGCACACAGCCTTAAGTTTAGTTCTTAATGAGAAAATACAATGATTCTGTCTCATCCTTAAGTGAACAGGAATACCTATTAGTCTGATGATTAAATTTAGACAGGTTAATTAAATCTGCTTAAACACAGCTCACCCTTTAAGCTATAGTTAGAAAAAAAAGTCATATTTCTGAGTCACAGGAGTTAAATGAGTTCATTAGTCAGGGCTTGAGTCAAATTCTCACTTGATGTATAAAGGCACAGGTCTGTTGAAGTCAACAGTGCTGCTACTGTCTACAAAATTGAGGAGCTGACTCATTATTCTGCCTAACTGCATCTGCATCTTCAAATTGAAGTGCATTATCCTGTTGGCAATGATTAAACCACTACAACTCTCCAGCAGGTGAGTGCCACACCAGCAATGAGTTCTTAAGCCCTGATGTAGAATCACAGCAAAAAAAAAAAATACATGGGTCCAATTAAGGCAACCTAAAAATTTCTTCATAGTGCCAGGATGATTTCGAGCCATGGAGTAGAATTAAACACTTAGTCCCCAATGCTGAGTAATTTTCAGGAAAAAGGTTTTGTTTAAAAAGTAACTGTGCAGTGACAGTACATTGATAGCTGGGCAAAATGCATTCAGTGCTGTCATACTTAAAAAGGAAAAACTTGTAAAAAATGCAAATTTAACCCACACAAGACTCATTTAATGAAATGCTTCTGTACAAATATTTATTGTCCTCCAACAGAAGGGCACTTATGGACTAACTCAAGCACCTGCATTTTAGAAAGAGTCTGTTTTATCTGAAATGTGGTTTATGTATCACCAACTACTGTATTGCCTGCATAAAGGCAATTCATATCCTGCTTCTTATTCAAGTTGGTATTGATATTTCATACCTGATTTAAATGACCTTGGTTGGTATATGTGTGCCTAACTTCAGACGTTTCTCTTGCCTGGCACACCGTTGCACATAGTCCAAACAGCCTCATGGAGAGCATCAGGTAGAGATCCTGCTTTCCACCAGTTTTGCATGGCTGATGACACACTGTGGATCAATGCCCCTTAACACCTCCGATCTTTGTCACCTCAACCAGCTTGTAGGGAGTAACAGGGAGGCCACAAGACACTCACTCCCTCTGTTTCTCCAGGAGCTGGTGAACAGCTATAAGCTATTGAGGCAGCACTTTCTCATCAAAGCCATGTTCCCAACAGCTAACTTCCTGCTTGTAAAAGACTTTCTATCTTCAGGACAGCCATAACTACCAGATTGAGCTGGGCTTGCACTGAAACACTGTCAGCACAACTATTTGCATTAGAACAGTATAGGAAGTTATCCACAGCCAGATACCATAGTCAAGGTGACAGCTAACAAGATTATTACTTAAAAATATCAGTGAATACACTGGGTTGTCAGATGCCAACCAAATTAATGAATTCCCAGCTAAACACTAGAAATGCGGACCATTAAATCTAGGATTCAACACTGGAAATCATTTTGTTAGAACATAGAAAAATACAAAAACAAGAGAGGGACAGTTGAAACATTGGGGGCATACACCTGTGCAGATCCTATGAAACTAATTTTTCACAAACTCAGTAAAACATAATCACTGAAAGTCAATCTAAAGTATTTTACATTTTTTTCTAAAGGCAGCTGGGAAGCACCCTGAACCATGGCTTAATGGCTTTTGCTACCTGCCCAATGCATATGCAAAGGGAAACAATTTTTTTATTTTGAGGCAAGTAGAATAATATTAAAACATGAGCAGCTGCAGGAGAATTTAACATTCAACACTAAAGCAATAAAACACTTGTATGGATTACATAAATCAATAACTGATTTTAAACAGTTCATCATTCTATCAGTGTATTTCCAAAGTATTATTTACTCAGAACTGTAAGTGCAGCAACAAGCACGCAGTCTGATAATCAGTAAAACCCCAAAATTTGCAATATAGAATAAGCAAACTGTAGTTCACATAGGTTAATTTTAAATTGCCCCATGGAGACCTTTCCCAGATGCTTTTCACATTTCATGGAGCTTTAATGACCAGTGAGCCAAGCTGAGCAAACAGATCTTGAGTTCAGAAATTTGGACTAGATTGAAGGGAGGGAGAGAGAGATCTTAATTTCTTTTTTATTATTATTATTATTTTAAACTCTGAGAGAATGTGAAACAAGATGTTTCTGAACAGTTGCGTTGAAAATTACATTCAGCAAGGTTTATGGATCTTTATACCCATTTTGATCAATCTTTTATTCAAGTAATAAATTCAATGTAAGAAGTCTTTTAGACTGATCATAGGGAAACCCAAGCATACGGTTAAGTGTTTGTAGAGCCATTGAATTCCATTTCCATAAGAACAGATATCAATGTATTAATACACACATATATGTATATATGTATGTATTTATGTGCATATATATGCATGTGTTTCTGTGTATCAACACAAGCAAGGAGAGGAACAGATGGAGAGCAGTTCTGCCACGAAGGGCTTGGATGTGCTGGTGGATGAGAGGCTGGACATGACCTGGCCATGTGCACCTGCAGCCCAAAAAGCTAATCATTTGAACCTTGTGTCTTAAATAATGGTGTAACTTTCTCTAAAGGTGTCAAGTTCATCACAAAATTAGAAGAGGAAAAAAACCCACAAAAACACAAGTATTGAAAATCACTAAGGATAAGCAAAACTTCAGTTACTAACTTCAGTTGCATAAATTCTGACTTTATATTAAACCATGAAATTATAAAATAAGTGAAACTACTGTGTGTGGGTTTTTATTTAATATCATATCTAGCTCAACAAATAATGACTTATTTTTTCACATGCAAATCCAGTATAATAAGCAGCTTTGGCAACACAGAATTACATTAGAAAATACATTCCAAATAGGTAAATGCAGGTCTTGGACTTTCCTCAGAACTATTTTGATTAATTTTTTGTCCTGTATTGTGGGGTAACACCAAAAGCCTAAAATAATGAGTTTTCTGTATCCTCTACATTTCTTTTAGTCAATCAGCAATAGCAATGGAGTGAAATCACTTTGGTTTTCTGAAATACATTATTTTGTTTACAATTTCTACAAGCCGTGGACTTGAATACAGCTCAGAAGATGCCCTCCAAAGAGGAAATGGATTATTATATTTTGTTCTACAAAGCATAGGGGATCATACTTTCTTTTTTCTTTTTTTAAGAACAAGTATTTTTGGCTGTAGGCAGAGATGGCATTCCTCCTACCCTTTATTTTTTTGCAAATTGTTGACATATCAGGGACCAAAATGAAAATCTACCCACATCTGCTCTTAGCAGTTACATCCCCTCCCCCTGTGTGCTCTTTGAAGAACTTCACTTCCATTCTGCTCTTCTCCATCCAACAGGTTTCTTCATCAAGTAGACTTTTTCATATCACATACATTTGTGAATTTCACTTAATCCAACTTGCTATTTTGTTTCCTTTTCACTCTAATACCTGAATAACCTCGTACTTCTGCACAGATGGATGTAGGGGGATTACTGCAACAAAAAGGTGACAGACACCAGAGCAGAAAACCCATGGACTAGCCAAATCCATCTGAAAACAAGAGGCACAATACCTCAATCTGGCAAGAGACTGACATAGCCCATAGGAGAGAAGAAAATACCACCTGCTGTCTTCCAAAAGGTAACACTGTGCGTAACATTGCAGGGTTAGTCTGTCTAGATAGTCAGATACTACAAGAGGAAAAAATAATTGCAATCCTCCCATATTATCCTTACAAGAGGAATAAAAAAAAGAAAACTAACACTATCGCATTGGGTTCTATCAGCAATATCTGAATTTATCAAATTCCTCAAATTTGATTACATCCCTGGATGTTCAGTCTATACTTGATCTTTAAGAGCTCTGGTTTTATCAGCACACAGTGCAAACAGACAAAATATCTATATATCAAATCACGGCATAAAAATGAAGCACTGATTGTGTGTATTTCCACGTCATGTTGATTTCATCACAAAAACAAATATGAGAAATGTGCTTATATCAGATTGAATTTTATTTATTTATTTTAAAAATATGTGAATTTTCATGTGAGCTAAAGCAAAGGCTTGCCACTGTAGCTATAAACAAGTAAACATTTATCTGGCAACTCCCTGCAGTAATAAACAGAAAAATATTTTAAGTTGCTCTATTTCCCATTTAAAAAAAAAAAAATCAAGAATGAAGAACAAGACCCTGGTATGTACTGCATGTTAAGATTTATACCTTCTGAACCAGGAGCAAAGCAGATGTGAAACACTGCTGCTCTATTCTGATAGCATTTTATGCCCACTTTAAAAGCACACAAGTGACAACACAAGGTTAAAAAAGAAACCAAACTTCAAACAACACATAGGAAAATTGGGCCCTTATGTTTAAAATGCAGATTAAAGCAAAAATGAAACACCACAAAAAAAAAAATTAAAAAAATCAAAAAAGCCCCACAGCACAAGAATATTGAATTCTTTAGTCCTTGAAAAATAGGAAGAAAAGTTTCAATAACGTAATATCACTTTGAAAACCGAACTCAAAAGCATTAAAAAAAAACCCAAACAAATCAATCACTTTCTCCATAATATACTTACCTCCATTTGCTGGATGAATCTCATACGTCATTGTTTCACCTTATTTTCCAAATCACTACATTGCTTTACTGCATGATATTCAGATTCTAAGCAGAGAATAGTAACCTTGATGACACATTAGCTTTCTGTGCTTGGTCTGAAATGACTACACTTCAGCGTATGTATTTGTAGCAATTATGACACTTTAAGGTTGTTCTTTCAAGTACTGACAAAGCAGTGATGTAAAAGATACTGGTCACACTATTCCATTTCTGAAACTGTTCCCATTGCAGGCTAATGATACAAGCACAGGACACTGCTCAGAGATTAATTTGCCTGAGGGGAGAGGCAGCCTTAGCTACATTCAAGTCCTGCAACTCAGCTGGTGGTCACTGTCCCTACCAAACCATGAGGTTCTCCCCCGAGCCTCCTTTTCTCTTCCCTATCCCTACAAACATTTCAGATATTTCTGACTTAACAAAACACATTTTTTCAGTTTCTGAGCTTCAGTGTTAGTGACAGATGTACACACCAAAAAAGCCCAAAACCTCAAGTTAGTTATCTCCAATGTCTTATCAGAGCCACACATGAGTTCTGTCAGCTGTCATTTCACCAGAAAAAAAAAGGTCACCTTCTTAAATCAACCAAAACCCCCACAACTGCTTCAAATTTAGTCTTCAATGGTTAAAGGAAACATTGTCATGTTATTTCCTTGCATATGACTTCCGGTTTTACATTTTCTGGCTCAAGTTATTCTTAGCCACAGCAGTATGCCTCTGTTAGCATTGGTGGGGATTACATGGATGAAAAAAATACCAAATTTGGCTAATGATGCTACTCTGCTCACAGAACACTGTAGCACAGAGACTGACTAATCTTCAAATAAATTACTAAATGTTTTCCTTTCCTAAACCATGGCGACAAGATTTGACAGGCCCATTTTTGTCAATGAATGAGTCTAAAATAGTATCTGACAAAATACACAGCAAGAAAGAGAAGTAACCAGGAGCTCTTGACATGAGAAGTCAGTAGAACAGAGGGTGTTTTAAGATAGGCTTTGTTGACACCTACTGTTTCACAAAACCCCATAAGCAAGCTAATTTTTTTGTTGCCAAACTAAGAGATTTGATACTGAGTATGTCCAGAACTCATCTTAAAAAGGCTGACCTCATCTGCAGCTTCCTTAACTCAGAAACCCATCTACCTCTCGACTGCTCAGCAGCCAACCCAGCTGCACAGAACCTCTCTCTCCCACACCCAACATGGAAGTTGACCAGTAGCTGTTTCTTCAACCAGTTAGGTAACACAGATACTGAAACTTAACCCACTTGAGAGACAAGACAATGAAATAACATATATAATTATATATGGATGATAATCAACCCATGATGAATCCTCTTCATGCATACCCTCAGAAGGGAGAAAAGTGAGCATTCATACCTTAAAATCACCTGAAAATTGGTAGCTTCTCTCTCCAAAGAGATGAAAACTGACCCTTAGCTCCCTTCAGGCAAAGGAGGGAGCTGAACCTGAATCTGCACATGCTCTCATTGCTATGTCTGAGAGAAAAACACTAAGAAAAAAAAGACAAAAAAACACGCCACTACATCTCCTCTAGATAAATGATGTTAAAATATGGGTCCAGGGTCACCACTGAGGAAAGTTGTATACAAGTCCCACGGGTTTGGTTTCTTGAGAAGGATGCCATGAAGGAATCACATGAGCAGCCTTGAGCACCATTTTTTCCAGCTACTTGCATGCAGGCTCATTCCCCTCCTCTTTAAGTCATGTAGGTCACAAGTAAGAATATCATCAAGACATTTAACCCTGAGGGTGAAACAGGCTTCTGGATCACTTTGAACTTGCCTTCAGCACTACAGTGTTGAAAAGCCCAGCACTTCCAACATTCAGGCCTTTTTTGAGATCAAGCAAACAAATCAAAGGACAAACTCACAAATTCTAAAGGTGGATTTCAGAGAATCATCATCAGACATTCATAGATTTCTATGGCATTACCAAAGTCAAGACACTATTAGAGTTCCCAGCTGGTTAAAACCCAGGAAAGGTTTCAAAGCTGACTTTTCTGCCATGAAGTCCCATGTCCTACTTGAGTTTTGTAATTACTTGAGAAGTAATTGGAATACTCTATGCATTGTTCCAGCTTATCTCCCTAGATTTTGGGGCATTAAAAAAAACAACCTAACTATTCTACAGAGAAGCCCATATGCTCTCTACATTATTCCAGGGGTATTAACAGGGTTGGTATTACAGTAATTACTGTATCCTTCTATCACAAGTTACTACAGCAAATTTTATAGAGCTGGGATGCAGAATAAAATAAGGAAAGAGAGAAAGAAAAATTTAGACAGACAGTTCCATGGAAATTTAAGACCTGCCATGCAAAAATAAATTCTGATGGCTTAATTCTGATTGTTTAATTCAGTCAGAAGTGGGGACTGAGTGGGCGTGGGGGAAAAAGCAGCAAAGACAGACCCACTACTTTTTCCATTAAAGCATCATTTTGCAACACATTTCCTTTTCTTAGTAGCTATGAACACAGTTTTTCAAGGCATGTTTTCAAACCATTAGCAGATTTCCAACAACAATCTAAAAATACTATGCCCAAAATCAGGAAACTTCACAGATAGCAATTCTTTCTGAATATTTCACTGAATCATCTTTACTTTTTCATTGACAAATTCCATCCCGTTAATAGGTGTTAATCACAACTTCATCAGCATGCACAGTGTCTTCTATTGTGTGGCTGTTCATTACAGGTAATTTGGCAGCTGTTCTAATGTGTTATCTGTTTCAGCAATGTAGAATATATAATGACAGCTTTACTTTCTGAATTTTTATTTAGTCACGAATCTCTTTTTCCCTACAAATGTTCATTTCAGGTGAAAGCAAGACCTGATGCTCTGGTGTTAATGGGAAAGAGGAGAAGCATAGTGTGTTTTAGAGGTAAATAGGATGATGTGTTCTGTGTCACCTGACCAAAAGTCAGTCTTGAGGACTGAAATGAAAGGATTGCAAAGGCGAAGTCACAGCCCCTGAAAATCACAAGCCTGCAGTCCATTTAATGTTTACTGTATGAGATAAACCCACACGGAACCTGAAAGAAGAAACAAGGCCATTGCAATAGCCAGTGAATTTTTTAAACTAGTATTTTTTCCCTAGTGTCCCTTTTTTGACAACTAGTTGCAAAGGAACTAGTTGTCAAAACATCGAGAAGGACAAAGAAATTGAGGCAAGCACACACATAATGTGTGGCTTTCCCTGAATCCGTTTACCAATTTGAAAAACACAGGAAACCTGTTGTTTCCAGTTTTTCTGATTATACCAGATCTTTTTTGCAGTGTATATAAATACGCTCTAAATGAAACTGGCTGTATTTTAGTTTTGGTCTATGATAAAACCATAATCATTTGTCACTTTATCATTGGATTATATTAAATGCCTTCAAAAATGAACTGAAATGTATTTCAATTCATTTAACCATTTAGCCCGGAAAGGATATTTGCCTTTCCAACTGTGTGATTACCATGGAATTTCAGAACAGTTTGGGTTGGAAGGGACCCTAAAGATCACCTAGTTCCAACCTCACCACCATGGGCAGAGATGCCTCCCACTGGACCAGGTTGCCCAAAGCCATATTGAGTCTTTGCCTAAACACCTCCAAGGACTGGGAGTCCACAACTTCTCTGGACAACCTGTTACAGGGTCTCACCACCCTGACAGGAAAGAGTTTCTTCCTACTGTCTAACATAAATCTACCCTTCTTCAGTTTGAAGCTATTCCCCCTCGTTCTGTCACTACATACCTTGTGAAAAGTCCCTCTCCAGCTTCTCTTGTAGGCTCCCTCCAGGTACTGGAAGGTGCTATGTCTCTCTGAAGCCTTCTCTTCACCAGGCTGAACAGCCCCAACTCTCTCATCCTGTCTTCACAGGAGAGGTGTCCCAGCCCTCTGATCAAATTAGTGGTCTCATCTGGTCTCGTTCCAACAGCTCATCTTTTTTGTGTAATACAATGTTAGTTTTGTATGAACTCCGTACATGAGGAGTATACTGAGTAGCAGAGTAGGTCAGTCTTGGGGTAAAAAGAAAACTAAATGAAAGTAATTTGCTTTTTCAGCACTTCAAAAGAAATTATTGAAATGAGCATGACATGCTGAAGGTCTCACTTACAAATGTTATTATGTTCTTGAGCAAAGTTGCACAGGTTTTCTTTTCAATCTGTATGCCCTAAAGCAGCCTGTGAGTCTCCTTATTTTATGGAGGGTTTTTTCCCTGCTAACGTAAAACTTATTTTAAAAGAGGTATTTAATGAAGTAGTCCCTTACTAGGACAGAAAGATGCAATGTCTTACTTCTGTAAATTTAAGGTCTGTTCAAAAGCATGACTGCTTTCCTCAAGTTGTTGAGCAGATTTAAAGAGAACAATAGTCTCTAAAAATAAACATAATATATAACAGTCTTTCAGGCAATGTCAAATGCAATAGGAAAAGAATGATGAGAGTTCTCCAACATGAGTTTTAATGAATGTTTTTTTCTCTCTTGTGTCAGTGCAAGTATCATTTATTTTTAAAGCAATCGGTCACAGTTTTCTCTTAGAATGATGGCCTCTTGACTGATTTTGTCCAAGTGCAGACAATAAGGAATAACATTGCCAAACTAGGAGTCCGTAATGAACAAAATTTGAAGTCAACTAAAATGAAGTACTGTATGAACTAGAATATGGGCTATAAGTCTTCAGACTACAGGAAATAAGCCAACCACTAACTGACAAGGATTAGGAAGAAATAATTTTCCCTGTGAGCATGATATTCCATTACCATCCATCACAGAAACTAAAAAAAAAAAAAAAATACTCTAACACTTCTTACTAGACAGGGCTGGAGAGGGGCTGATGCTGATGGGACAGATACAAAAAACCATTTACACAACATGAAAGTTCCTATTTTGTAAATATGCTGTGATTATTCACTGTAAATAAAGTGAAAAAGGCAAAGCACTACAAATAAAAGCTCATAGTTCCAAAGAAAAGATACGCAAAATTTATTAAAGAGCTTACTATGTAAAATTAAGTAGCAGTGATTTTTACCTAGTTCCTAATAATGCCCAGATTTTTCAAGTGACTTTTTAAAAAGGGGGGAACTTTCTTTGGGAAACCTCTACTTCAGAGGACTTGTAAGACACAGCACATGACTGAAGTATATGAAGAAGCTCTGGCAGCTTTGGATAGGATCCCCTACTATTAAATGACTCATCTTTTTACAATTCCCTGATGACTACAGATATAATTGATTACCATATTACAGAAGGTGCTTGAAATTAGTTGCTTTTGCAGGAAGACAGATTGATGGCTTTCAACTGCTTAGCATCTGGTCTAAGAAAAGTGATAAAATTATGGAGTTTTTTACCCCAAAATAAGTATAATGAAAACCCCCATACTAATAAAATGCATTTAAAGAGATCACTCAAGACAGAGATATCCAACAAAGTCTGAAGCAATAACAAATTTTTCAGGTGGATGTGAAAAACTCCCATGCACTGTTTTATTGCAATTTCAAGCAGCATCCTAATGGTAAACATTTCACTGCCTGGAATGAAAACCTTATGTGTGTTCCTTCTACATAGGTTATAATCTGACAAGCTCACAGGCCACTTAAATGAGGGCAGTCCCCAGCCTGTGGAATTTTATTAAGTAGAGGGAAGCAGCTGGGTGGCAACAGGACAGTGGTTGTTTCACAGACTTTAAATTTTTTCCCCATTTCAGCAAGGAGTGCTTGAACTGAATCAGAAAAATTCTAAGACAGACCAAAAATAAAGTCAAATTAGGACCTTCTGGAGCTTTGCCTTGAAAAATATGAGTGTGGTAACCTATCAGAGCTGATGAAAGCTGATATACTGCAGCTAGATTTTTCATGCTTGCTACTATTGTTACACAGAAAGACACCTCAAATAAATTTGGTGACAAAGTTCAAATGATAATTCTTTTCCTCCCACATCTATTTGTCTGCTTAGAAGGAAAAGGAAAATGAAGGAAACAGACAGTTTTCCACAGCAGAAATAGCTCAGATTGATTGCTTGGGTAACCTTGACAATTTTATGTAAGACTGAAAAATACTTCAGTGTGTCACTAATCTGGATGAAAATCCTCTCCAAGTTTTCTGTCAGACTCATTTCTACACTTTCCGCTAAAGGAGGAACAGTAGAAGAATAACACCATACATTTGGGGATGAAAGATAAACACAACTACCTTATCCTAGGAGGGAAAAAGCTTGTACAAATCAGCTCTCTGCAGCATCTACCAGAGAGGAAAAAGCCTTCAAGAAAACATTGTAAGGTAAAGCTCAGCAGTAACATCAATCACCCATTGGTCATCTGGTTCTTATGTAAAACTCTCATCTGCAATTGAGAACTGCTTTCCAGACGAAGACTTCCTAGATGTGTCTTAAAAATAAGGGAAGCTAATCGCACAAAGATGAAATAACAAGCCACACATCACAGAGGGACTGAAGAGTCATGAAGAGAGTCTCGCTCATCAGGGAACATGCAAATATTTGGTCACACACATCACTCCCTGGCAAGAAACGGAATTCCTGTTTGGAAAAAAGGAACGTATCTTATGCCATCTTACCTTCTCAGAAAGAATATTGCTTCTTCTCATTTCAATACATTTATGCAAATAAGAGTATCTACAGAAACTGCATGCTAGTTTTTAATCAGACTGCAAGGTTGCTATACTTTTCCAACATTGTATTCTACTGTTGATTTTTATGCAAAATAACTGTGAGCAAGTACAGCATCGTAAGGTGTTGGCAAGGCTTGATCCTGTAAAATCTGTCTGAATTATCTGTTACCTAATTGTCTGTTGCCACATTGTCTCACCTTTGAAGAAGTCACGGCTATTCCCCTGAAAATGAATATAATATCAATACAGCAAATTGGTTTGTTTCCAGCCATAGGCTATCTACAGGTAGACCACAGTGTGAAAGACTTTGGTGAGCATTTTTGTGAAATATGTATGTATATACACACACCCTCACTAAAAAAGGCTACTACTATAAAAGTAACTGCTTCTTCTATATCTTTGAAACTCTATATCATCCTTGTTCACAGTTCAAATCAAATTCATAAACCAAGAAGAGTTCACTCAAATTTTGTTTGGAAAAATCACAACCCTGAAACCACTTGGAAGAAAGGCTGCCATTCGGATACACACACATTTACTCCATGCACAAATTACATTTAAAATTCATTAAGGAAACCACACATTAATAAATGGTCTTTATTTTATTAAGAACATGCACCCCTTATGTAATTATTATATCTAATGTATTCTTATGTTTTCTTTTCTCTCTCAAACTGAAAGGTTTTGGGTCCACACTTGTTATTCCATTTGCTTATGAAGAGCCAAATAAACTGGCATTTAGCTGTGTCAGGGTGAAAACACTCTGTGCAGCACTGTTAGCAACCATTAGCTCAAAACTACTTTTTTTTCTTAAGACTTCATAAATCTGGCCTTACTCAGTAAAAGCCCTTCAAAAACAGTTATACCATTAGATTAATGCTACTTGATCTTATTTTTAAACTTATAAGAGCTGATATTTTTTTAAGCTATTATTAGTTTAACTGTCATACTAACCAATTACTTTTATCTGCAGCAAAGGCTCAAAGTAATCAGCGGTTCAAACTTCTCCCTCAGCCACTGCTTTGAAATATCACTTGTAGGGATGAGAAAAGGGTTTGGGATCAACGCCTTCCAAGCCTTAGCCACCTAACAGATTTTCTTCAGATGATTGTGATGTTGCCCAGGGTTTGGTAATAGACATTATTGCTAGGGTACTTCATTGTGTTCATCGGTGTTCAAAAACATATTTTGAAAACAGCAGGGAGAATGAGGATTTGAGAGGTTGTTTGGAGCACAAAAGAGAACATGAAAGAAGGTATAAAGGTTCATACTGGAAACAAGTCAGAAGAAACTGCCTAACAGATGGCATCCCAGAAAAGACGGACTCTCTCTATGGCAAAATTGTGTCAGTCCAGATGGTGACTGACAGCACTGATTACAAAACTCAGTTCCCATTGAAGGCAACAGAAGCTTTACTCCAGTAATGGGGATTATGCCAATGAAGTCTACTTTTTTGAAAACCATGTTTTTTATTAAATACTCTACAAGAACCCATATAAATCCTAAATTCAAGCCCTAACACCTGGTCAAAAGTATAGTTGACTGGATCATATTACAAGTTGTATATAAGAGCTGGGACTACACAGCAGGCATGTACTTTAGAAAGGTAGAAATTAAATTTCTATATCACACATAGAAGTGCAGTGTAGGAGCAGATTTTAGAAAATGAGGATGCAGTGGTTTTGGACTTGTGCAAAGCATGTCACACTGTCCTGTGTGAAAACTGGAGAGACACAATTTTTATGGATGGACAACTCAGTGGATAAAGAAATGGATGGATGGATGGATGGATGGATGGATGGATGGATGGAAAGAGTTGTGGTCAAGGGTTCAATGTTCAAACAGAGAGTGGTGATGAGCAGCATTCCTCAGGGGTGAATATCAAGACAAGGTGCTATTGAAGATCTTTGTAGGCAACGTGGACAGTGGGACTGAGCACACCCTCAGCAACTTTGCCAACACCACCAACCTGGTATGGTGCATCCAGAGGGACTTCAACAGCAATCCCAAGAACAAATACAGGTTGGGCAGAGAATCAATTGACAGTGGTCCTGAGGAGAAGGATTTGGAGATGTTGGTTGAGGAGAAGTTTGACATGAGCTGGCAATGTGCACCTATAGCGCAGAAAGCCAGCCACATTCTGGGCTACATCACAAGAAGCATGGCCAGCAGGCTGAGGGAAGCAATTCTACCCCTCTGCTCTGCTCGGGTGAGCCCCTACCTGGAGGACTGAGTCCAGCTCTGGGGCCCCCAACATAAGGGGGATGTGAACTTGTTAGAGTCCAGAGCTAAGCCATAAAAATTATCACAGGCTGGAGCAAGTCTCCTATGATGACAGGATGAGAGAGTTAAAGTTGTTCAGCCTGGAGAGAAGAAAGTTCTGGGGAGACCTCATAGCAACCTTACAGTACCTAAAGCAACATTTAACCTGTCTGGCAATACTACTCTTTCTGGCTTAGCAGAACATTCTCTGTCATCAAGAAACTCATTCAAAATCATCTCCTGTTCCACAACTTGATTCCCATCAGCAACCACTGCGGATGATTTTAACTTCCACATTATTAGCTTAAGAATGAATTTTTAAAGTTCTACAAAAACGTCTATCTGTTTCTGACAGCGAACAACAGCAAATCATACAGAAAGACATAAATACATGGCAAACAAACAACTTCACTTCGCTACAATACCCTTCCAGACTCCAGCAACTGATGGTTCAAGGACACTGCAAGCTTCAGGCACTATCTTTATTCCTAATGTATTTTTCCTCCATGAATGTATTCAATTGTTTCTTGAAGCCATGTAAGCTTTTAATAACCACACAATAATTTAACTAATCCCTGGTTCAGAAAGCACACACCTTAATAACCTATTGTACACAGACCTGTATCTGCCATTTGTTTTGAAAGCAGTACAGTACTGAATTTCATGCTATTATTTCTATTGAAAGAAAGAGTCAATAAAGTGATGCCTGCATATCTTTGCCATGTTACTCTTTTCTCAGGTACATCTATCCCGTTGTCAGACCTCTAATCAGTCATCCAACAATGAAGCCTTTACTTAATTCGGTCTCCCTTAATAGATTATCTTTTCTATCCCATCTGTGATGATTATGATTGCAGAAGAATTGTAAAATATTTGAGAGTATACAATGAATTTACGCAGTAGTCATAACAATGTTATTCTATTTGAAATGAAAGCTAACATTTTCATAAAACTAATATAAGCATCAACAGCTCCTTCCTGAGTAGCAATTACTGTGTCAAAAGTTATTGCTGCATATGTAAACCTAGCATTATTTACTTCCCCATAAACATTATTTCATAATTTATCCACATTTTTCTTTAGAGGGCTAGACAAAGAAAGATTATATGGAAAGATCCTGAAATGCAGCAGCAAAATTCTACCTATATTATACCCCAAAGTTCCCATTTCTTTTTTTTTTTTCTCTATTCCATTACATAAACTCTTTTCACTGTATATTCCAAATATTGGCCATTGAACGCACAGACCATTTTTTTATGCCTCTGTCTCCTAGGTATGGAACATGTCAGTTTTCAAGCACCTGGGAAGAAGTACTTTAGCCTAATAACAACCCCAAAACATAAAAAGGTTTTTATTTTCCTCCCTGTGAGTCTTCAGAAGCAATTGGAATGAATCATTTTGGTCCTGTTTACATTTTGTTTTGCCTTGCAAGTGGCTTGTTATTCAAGATCTCTGTTCATCTTGAGCAGCTCACTCACTGCCAAATCTTTGCTCTAACAAAAAGTAGGATTCTTAATTTTAAAAACTGTTTTCACCCCTCCTTGAGTAGTTAATAGGCCACTTAACTATTTGAAAACATTGTTCTGGAGAAGTGTATCATCTGTTTATTTTAAGCAAATTTCTAAAAGTTTGGTATAGGTGCACTTCCAGGCCATGACTGGAGTCAGTTTTCAGCTCCTCTTCCAGAAGACCTATGCAACAAAAAACTACAACAACAGCCTAAAGTTCCTTGTAAAATTTCATGAGCAAGTCAAGCTTCCCAAGCACTGCCAAACCACTGAAGGCCAATGTCACTGAAGACTGGTCAATACCAGTTTTATTGACATAAAATTGTGTTACTAAAATTTTGTTATATAGAGCTGATTTTTGTTTTTTAAATTTGCAGCATAAGCTTCCCATCCTCTTGGAATCTAGCAAAGCAACTACAGTGCAATTTTGCACAGAAAAGCAGATTAGATTAAAACAGAGATGTATCTGGGATGAGAAAAAAAAAAATCCCTGCGTTTTGAAAAATATATAACAAACCCTCATTCCAACTCAATTCTAAAGCAGAACACTGCAAGTAACACTTTACATTTCCAAAAAGGGAAAGAAATATTGTAACAATTAAGGATGTGAATTTTAAAAGAAAGAATTAAATGCAGTGCTTTAAAAAATGAAATTTTGAGAAATAACCAGTATCACAGAATTCTCCCACTGGACCACAAATAACATCCTTCAGGCTGCAGAGAAAGGGAGAGTATAGGGGTAGAAGCACACATAAACTTGGGGAGATATAGAAGGGGTGACTGCAGTGATGCCTAATGTGCTGTAAGGAGCACTCTCACCTCACTATTCCTTCCCTTTATGCCAAAAATATGTAAGTGCCCTGTTTTCTGAGAGCACTTGCACAAAAAGGTGACCCTGTGTGCAACAAAAGAAAACAAGACAGAATCTCCTCTCAAGAAGGAGCCTTAGTTTGCTACATGAAAATATAAAGTATGTTTATTCACATGTTTCCAATTCACTACAATATTAAAAGCCCACAGGTCATGTTTGTACGATGCAGTTAACATAAAACTAAGAGCTTACTCCAGTCAAAATAAAATATTCCTCACTGGCATTACTTCTATAATTGACCTAGCCCAGGGTCATTTTAAAACAGTTTAAATGCATCATTAATCCAGGGTATTCCAAAGCAGCTTTACTAATATGCTATAATAAATTAAAACAGAGAAGCAAGGTTGCAGTTAGTATGCATTAAAAAAAAAAAAAAAAAAAACCAAAATATGCCAGACTTGCAGATTAGAGCAACACGAAAGAGAAGGCATAGGAAACAAGACAGAAATACAACTTAGAAGTTCAAGAAATATATTTGATGGGACATATTTTCCTTATTACTTTCCTTGGTGCATATTTTCATTACTTTCATGTTTCCTTCCTATCACTTCCATTCTAACATTCTGGCAGCTTCTCCTCTATCATTAAAAGAGAGTAGCTGGTCTCTCAAACAACCAGATCAGTAAATTGGAGATTAATCTGTGATATGAAGAAGGTTACTAAATGGAAGAGAAGGTCAGTTGTTTGATTTTAGATCACACATGCCAGGAGACCAGCAGATTAGCAGAGTATTATAAGGATGGCAGCTTTGGGCAAGTATTTTTGAACAATCTGGTCTATGGTTGCCAAGATAAAAAAATCTCTATGTGAGTCCACTGTTTAAAGAACAGAAGTGACTAACAGGAAAGACTGGAAATAATCAAGGGCATAAATGAAATGAGCCAACATCATTATTTACTACAGATTTCAAGACTTAGAAGTATAAAAGAAAAAATGTTCAGTAGATTGTTGAAAGTTATTGCTGTTCAAAAACTGAACATAAAGTCAGCCCACATACAATCTGTTTTTAAAGAGGGATGAGAGACAAAAACAAAAGAAAAAACTGCAAATTTATTAAAAAAAAACCCATCTTAAAATTGCCAAAGACACTGTAGATTGTACTGAATTTGTACTCATTAACATATGCTTCTCTGTGTATTTGCATGGTGTTTTTCACAAAACTGTTCCCTTCCTCTCAAGATTGCTGGCATGTTACACTAAGAAAAATAAATTCCCCCTACCTGCTCTCAGCCTGGCTAACAAAAAGGGGTTCCTGCTAGAGTCCACATCATAGCTCTCCATGGGCTGCTGGTGACAGCCTGATTGACCATGGTCTGCACAGTAATCTTTACTTCCCCCACTCCAGTGTGGGGTCCCACCCACAAGAGACAGTCCTTGAACTTCTCCAGCATGGGTCCTTCCCACAGGCTGCAGTTCTTCACAAACTGCTCCAGCATCAGTCCCCTGTGAGGTCACAAGTCCTGCCCCCAAGCCTGCTCCATCACAGGCATCTCACAGGGTCACATTTTCATCTCACATTCTCATTCACACATCCACCTGCTCTGGTGTGGGGTCCTGCATGGGCTGCAGGTGGATCTCTGCTCTGTCATGGACTCAATCACTCATCACAGTCCCTTCAACTCAAGTTCACACTGGAGTTCCAGCCTGTCCACTACAGTAGCACAGAAAACAGCAGCAACACACTGGCCACCTTCCAGGCCAGGCATGTGACCATGGCTGTTGTCAAAACATTCCCAGGCACAATGCAGTAAGATGTTCACCTCTACAGCAAGCAGCTAAAGCAAAAAGCAGCCATTAACAAGCACTAGATTCTAATATACAGTCAGTAAAGCAAGCCCATGGCAGGCACAGGAGGCTGCTCACTACCAGCTACTACTAACGGACATAAATTCAGTCTAGCACATGCCAGTCAAATCTGCCACGATCTCAAAGGTTTAACTCCTGTCTGGCTCACCAAAAAGGACTGTGGTGGTTTAATCCCAGGCAACAGCCAAGCCCCACACAGCTGCTTGCTTGGTCCCCCACCAGCGGGATCGGGAAGAGAACCAGAAGGGTAAAAGCCAGAGAACTCATGGGTTGAGATAAAGACAGTTCAATAGAGAATGCAAAAGCCACACACACAAGCAGAGCAAAAGGAATGAATTCACTGCTTCCCATGGGCAGGCAGGTCTTCAGCCAACTGCAGGACAGCAGGGTCCCACCATGCATCATGGTCACTTGGGAAGACTAACACAATCACTTCAAATGCTCTCCCTTCCTCTTTCTTCCCCCCAGTTTACATACTGAGCATGATGGCATATGATCTGGAATATCCCATTGGTCAGTTGGGGCCACCTGTCCTGGCTGTGTCTCCTCCCAGCCTCCCATGCACCCCCAGTATCCTCCCCAGCCTGGCACCACAAAAAGCAGAAAAAGCTTTGGCTCTGTGTAAGCCCTGCTCAGCAATAACAGAAACATCTCTGTATTATCAAGCCTGTGTTCAGCACAAATCCCAAACACAGCCCCATACCAGCCACTATGAAGAAAATTACTCTAAATTGTCTCAGCTGAAACCAGCAGACTATCCCATGTTCATCTGTCATTCACATCCATTCCAGATGCAGAAGCAGGTTGCTGCTTAGCATGACGCCATCTCCATTTCCTTGTTCCCAATCTAAAATGCATTTTTTTCTTCATTGCTTCTGAAGGAGACATCTGTTGTAAGTCTTGAGCATTTGAAGAAAAATGTCTCTCACATGTTCATACTGAAGTTGCTTCAAAGAAAACACCTTTATCTTCAGTGACTGCACTACTGTGGGGTCAGCAAATGCACTACAGCACTTGGAATTTTGATGAGAAACCACTTCCGTTTTATAGAAAGCAAGTCTCACGTTAGTAACAACTCTTTGTCAAGCAGTTTCTCTCAACGTTTTGTGTATGAATGGTTTAAATAATGTCTCAGCATCTTTACTGCTCTTGGTACACCCTCTCCTCAAAGAGCAAGAAGACAGGGAAGACTGGGAAAGATTACAGAAGGTAATGGACTATGTTTCTAGTCAATTTCCCATCCCTCTGCAGCTTTGCTGCTTTCCCTGATGAAGTTCCAGAAGTTTCCTGTCCTCCTCTGAAGCTGTTCCTGCTCACACGGCATGTCTGTCTACATTACTAAAAATGGCAGCATTCAATTTTGCTTTTAAAATCCATTAGTATAAGCGGTTGGTGGAGATGAACATAATTTCACTTTCATGTTAGCAAAGCATAGGCTAATATATATGTTCTGGCTGTGCTTTCATTGGGCTTCTATTTCTTAAATTAATTACTTTAGGGAAAATAGAGATATAAAACCACACTCCTCTCAGGCTATCTAGTTCAAGTAATATAGCTCAAAATAAAATCTGACCTCCATGGAGGAGCATCTTCATGTGCCTGGAGAAATTTCCATTGCTTCACCATTACTGGGAATTATGTGAAGGATGCCCAAGGATGCTGGAAAAGATTTAATCTGATGTGAAACACAGGTTACATATACTACAGGAATATTTTGCTGTGAGGCTTTTATATAACATTTCTTTAGTTTTCTGCTATTTTTTAGAGCCATCACAAGTATTTTTTATTCCCATCTATATTGTGTCTTTAACGATTCTGTAACTTCAGAGGAGAATTTGTTGCTCCATGTCATAAAAGTCCGGAATTTACATTTTTATACTGGCATTATAATTGTAAAATTTGATCAGCAATTTGAATGTCACTTTAGTTTATATGAGCAATTTTGGAAAAACAACATCCATTCAAGCCTGTCATTCATTTTGTATCCATAACAAATACAAATCAAAATGTAGTAATTTATCAGAGTCGGAGAAAAATAGAAATATATTGCTTGTTGGATGGCATTAATGTGTCTTTTAAGTGCATTCTCCATGCTAATGTGAAACTACCACTCTATAGAAAAAGCAATCTAAAAATTTCCACAACTCAATCCAATATAGTAATTTACCCAGGAACTGAGATCTGAAAAACAGAAAATAATCTGAAATGTGGGCATTTCCCCCCCCCCACAAGAAAGACCAAATAAAAAAGAGAAAAAGAGGCAAGAGATTGAAGTGTGCTGCTATGTTGAAAATAAAACCTGAAAAAACACATTAGGCATTGTGCTCTCATTAAAAAAAACAAACAACACTATATTAAAAAAGTCAGCTATTGCAATAAACCATGTATTAATTCTGTTCAAGACACACGATTCAGAACTGGAGAACCACTGAAGGATGGTGCTTCAGCACTAGATTTGGTGCAATTTACAGTTTCTCCTCAAGTTATCTAGCTCTAGCTAACTACTACTGCATCTGTACAGGTTTTGCCAGGGACAAACAAAATCATGCCAAGGGTAAAGTTAAACTTTTCAGAAGAGATTTCAGTTGTCAGTATCTGCTGGAGCTAACTCTTGTGGGTGGGAATGTCTCAAACCTCTCTAGTCCATGTGCACTGCTTGACCTTGCCTGCTTGGACACAGCCATAAACTGTCAGCAAAGTTACACAAAGTCTACCCAAAAGTTACATTACAACCAGGACTGGATAACAAAACAGAAAGACAAACTGTGTCTTACAGAAAATTGTTTAACCTAATGCAAAATTGGGAGATTTTAATCACAGTGAGGCAAAAACATATGGGATAAAATACTTATCTCACAGTAGAGGAGCTGGTAACACTGCAGGGCCAGTATTTCCCAGGCATGGGCTCTGAACAGAGACACAAGGAGTCCTTCCTCTTCCCATCTTCATCTATAAATGGAACTGCTCTAAAACGTTCTTACTTGTCAAAAATATTTGTTTGCCTTCTCCTAGTACTTAGTTTATAGAAAACTATTTTCAGACAGCAAAAGTCAGTAAACAGGCTAAAATTTTCTAAATAAACTCATCTGTTATTCCAAGTACAAGTATGAAAAATTATGCTCCTTTAAGCAAATGAGCACCTTAAGTTAGTCTGATAAATCTACACTTACACACTTCAGTGAGCAATCCAATTTCTAAAGCACCCTGTACTAATACTGGTGTCCTGACAAAATTCTAGTTTAGATAATTACTCTGCCTAGCTAAATCTCTTAGCAGTATCACATGCTATCATAAACCACTGTGTAGCAAAAAAAGAAAACTGTTCAATTGCCACTGTTTTTCAGCACAGAATCAATGGTTTATCACTGATCAATGAAACGTTTAAGTAGTACATGCCAGATTTTCTAGTCTACTATATCCAATTTGCACTCTAAACTTAACATTGAAAAGAAACGAAAAACAAGTCGCAATGCACAGAAAACTGCACTGGACATGGCAGTTCTTAGGTGAGACAAACATGACAGAAGTTTCCTCGCACTGCACCTTCATGGTACTGCCAGACGACACCAACCTCCAAACTTCTTGTTGCTGCAGCTCTCACGGAGATGACTGTTCACAGGGCTCTGAGGATGGCACAAAAACATTCAACTTCTTCAGAGGATAGGCTTATACTGTTGTGGAGGTGGTTTCAGATGATCCAGTGAAGCATCTGTCAAATTCCATTGTGTCCTTTCATCAGGGATTTGGCTGAAAATTTCAGGCATGGGAAGGTAACCAACAGCTGGAGGTGATGGTAGGGAAAGGGATGCTGTAGTTATCTGTTAAATCCACATGTGACTAGAAAGCCTCATATTTCAGCTAGTGACTGCTTCCTAAGGGCACAGATCTTCAATAAACAGGATTTGACCAGAGAAAGAGATAATAGGAAATTCCTTCAACAGGATCTGCCAAGAGATCTTAAAATGACAGCAGAATAAAACGTTGTCCCCTGTGAATCATGACCTTGAACAGAAACATGACAGCTCTGACCCTGCGGAGTACAAGCACCCAGAAAGGAGTGGGATATTGTGGCCTACATATTTCCATGTTAGCTGGACATACACTTCATCTTTTTTGTTCCTGCAATTCTCTTTGTTATTAGTTTGCTGATCAAACAGCTGACTTGAATCACCAGGTGTTCGCACAGACTTGGAGCCATGTCAGAGAAAAAATGTGTGAAAATCATGGAAATGAAGGTAAAGAATTTGAAAAATAAGCATGAAGTCCTATTAAATTCCTGAAAGATTTTCTTCCTCTTCTTCACCTCTTGAGCAAACTGTTACAAACAGGTCTCTAGCATGTTTTTACATAAAGAAGAGGGAAAGGATTTCTCTGTTGAGGACATATTTGGAGTAAAATTACCCAGACAAGTGTATCACCCAGTGAAACTCTTCGAAAAGTGACCATTGTCAAAATCAGGTTGAAATCAATGAATCATTACAGAGCTTGACCTTAAAAGCTAGTTTACATAATGTGCTGATTGTGGATGGGAAAAAATGAATTTTCTTCACAGTAGCTAGTAGGGGGCTGTGTTTTGGATTTTTGCTGGAAACAGTGCTGATAACACAGAGATGCTGTTGTTGCTGAGGAGGGCTTACACAGGGCCAATGTCTTTTCTGCTTCTTGTACTGCCCTGCCAGTGAGGAGGCTGGGGTTGTACAAAACGTTGGGAGAAGACACAGCTGAAAACAACTAACCAATGGGATATGCTATACCATATGGTACCACAGTCACAAAAAACTAAAGAAGAAAGAAGGAGCAACAACAGGAGTCATGGCATCTGTCTTCTTGAGTAGCTGTTATGCATGATGGAGCTCAGCTTTCCTGGAGAAGGCTAAACACCTGCCTGCCCAGGGGAAGTGGTGAATTGATTCTGTGCTTTTTGCTTGGGTGTGGGGCTTTTGCTTCACCTATTAAACACTCTTTGCCTCAACCCACGAATTTTCTCACTTTTACCCCTCGGATTCTCTCTTCCATCCCACTGAGATGGGAGTGAGAGAGAGGTGATATGGTGCTTAGTTGCCTGCCAGGGTTAAAACACGACACACTGGAATTCTCAGAAAGAAGCTGCTTCAGGAGGTTGACATCTCCTAATGAAGCCTTTTCACATTTTAAAGAAATAGTAAAAAAAATGGGACTGCTATTTCTTTCTGTCAGCAGAACTTGGTCTCTTGACCATGAGGAACACTTACAACACATGTAGAATTTTTAGCTTGGGATTCCCGAGTTGCATCACATTTAACTTGTCTATGTCGGAGTTAATTTTTTTTAGACTAATTTAAAGTAGCCAGCATGTCTACTGCTGGCCCAAATCCATCAAAATAGTTAGTACATGCTCAGTTTTGCTAAAGTCAATTGCTATAAATGGATGCATCAGCATATTGCTAAACAAAGACCATAAGCTACCTGTCTGAGCACCAAAAACAAGAGAAAAGCTGAATTTTTCTTTCTTCTATATGTGAACAGACACTGCCTACACACACAGTTGCATCTCCACTGAACAGTACACACCCTGCAGTCTGGTTCCTGATCAGGATATACCTATAGTACCACTACAATTCCTGCACACAAGAGACGTTCCCTGCACAGGGAGATGAGGAAGTTTAGGAAAGAATTGAGCATCATGTCCCAGTGAGGGGACAAAACACAGCCTGAGTATGCCTCCCTAATAACTGATGAATTTTGCAACCCACTGCCTCAATAAGGCCATGGAATCCCCTTCACCACAGCAGTCTTTGTACAACTCCAAGTGTTAGCATGCGCTGAGGTTTCTGGATCTTGTGTTTTGATTTGGATTAATCCAAAATGACTATGCACAATAAATTAGCCGAAATGTATTACAAATGCTGAGTTAAACAGAAAGAAAATTAAATATAGAAAGCAGTCTATTTTATCCTGTAAGATATACCCTATTTAGTAACACTCCTGAAAATTGATAGGTATTAAATTAACCACAGGAGGGCTCCCTCTGGTATACTGAGTACAACAGAAGCACACTGTTTTAAGATAGAATACTATTTTTGGCAATAAAGTAACAAAGGTTTTAGAACTCAAGTGATATTTTCCTCAGTATGCTCCAATATATACAAGGGAATAAAATTATACATGAACAATTTAGATAAAAGAACTGAATTACATAAGTGTTAACTGTGTGACTTAAAACACCTAAAAGGCAAACCCAAGTTGCCAATGCTCTGCATTTTAAGGCACTAAGCTCTGTTTTGCCGTGCCGCGTACAGGGACTCTTGGAGCTGACACACGAGCACAGCAATCAGCACAGCAATGAACAGAGCTGTAGAATAAAAAAGGATTGAACACACCAAGTCCCAGCTGCTGCTCTGAAGAGAGAAAGAAGGACTTGCTTGGAACAGCACATGCATAGAAACTGAGAAGAGAAAGTGAGACTTGTATGATCAGTATTTTTTATGGTCTGACAGGTACTCTCCCAAAATAGTACAAATAAATGTGAGCAACCGTCAAGGAGCTACTTTTGTAGATTTGAGCCTGTTTGTCACTCTATACTTTATTTCCTCCTCTGCTAAAGAGAAACAAAACTCTCCTGCCTCATAAGTTTGCGGTGAAAGCGAAAGGTAAATAATTGAGACAGTAGAACCAAATACATAAGTAACTGACAGTATCCTGTCAGTGCAATAATAGAAAATAGGTGCATATTTGTGTCCTAACCAAACCATATTTCATACAAGATTTTGCAGCTCTTGAAATCAACTGGAAAAGCAAGGGCAATACAGCTGGGGGTGGGGGGGAAGAAAGTTTTGCTCTGAAGATACTGTTTTTATGCAGCATGACAAACAGAGCTCACCAACCCAAGCTTTGTACTTTGCTGACATCAATAGTGAGTTAACAGGGTTAACTTCCTGGAAAACTTATGATTATCAGAACCTGTGTGCTAAACAGTAGGAAACATTGCACTCTGGGGAAAATTCAAATTTTCACTTCTTTCACAGACTTCAGAAATTAATGACTGCAAGACAGAACTCAGCCTGAAGTTGCTTTCTGGGTTCAAAAGACAAAGTCAGTACTTTCATAACCACCAGGCTTAGCAAGTCGATTCTGTGTCTGTTTGCCAACTACAACAGAGGCCTAGGATTTGTAAGGACTAAGTTCTCCATATCCTAAGGAGTTCATTTGAATCCATACCTCACTGTCCCATGAGAAATTTGTAATCTCGGGGCTAACCAGATAGAAGTACAGACTTCACAGGACAACAGAAAGAGAGTGTGACTATCCCATGGAACAATGATTCCCCCCACAGCACAGCTTTTGCTCTGTGTTCTGCATACCATGCAAACAACAAAACAAAAAAGGGTCAACACCATCACCAGTTTCTCCTGGCTGGAGGTTAAAGCAGAGCACCTCACTGCTTTACTGCGCCAAAGTATATGTGAAATGAAGCCAGAAACCTACCTTCTTTCCTTACTTTACACATCATAAAGCATTTCAGTAATACACCTATAAGTATTACACAGCATCTGTGACTGCGGCTGTTCAATCCAATTTTAAGTGAGGAGATTTGACACCAGGAAGCAAGGATGTGACAAATGAATGAAAAATGTACAAAATGAAGTTGAAATATATTGGAGGTTACTTCCCCAGACTGCTCTCAGTCACCACCCACACTGGCCTCCCATACAAACAGAAAGAAACGTGTATCACAATACCTACATTACAGACACTGGAAAGCTGCTGCAAGAAATTTGGTTCTTTCACATGAAGTTATGCTTCATATACTGACAGTGTATAAAAGAGACAAGGATAAAGCCTTACTGCAGCCAAACAAAGTAACATTAACTTTAGATAGCATGAGATAACCAGGTTTGGACCAGGATTATATCCTCCTGGTTGCACCACATTGTCGCTTTTTCTCCATAGAAAACAAAACTGAAATTAAAAGTTTTACCAGCATAACTTAGTATCCAAACACCCTGGTCTTAAAACTTTATCACAAGATCAGACAAGATACTTATATAACATACATAATACCTCAATGAAAAAACAAAAACAAACAAACTCCCACTCCAAAGTTAAACTAACTGTAAAAACTTTAATCAAAACTCAAGGACACCATAATGTGTTAAGGAATTTTTAAGAACTATTTTTAAAAAGGAAATAAAAACACACTATTCAATTTCCCTTATTCCCACAGTATAGTAAGGAAGGCAGTCTTATAAAGATTAAACTAGAAATTGACTATATATTTTTTCCTCTTGTTTACCACTCATGTCAAACTATATTTCATGGAAATCTTGTTGCACTGCATAAGTCAGAACCTTTACATGTACCTTTATCCTTGAAGCTCCACTTGAAATAATGTGATAAGCCAAATGTAAATAACAATAACCAAAATACAAAAATCAAGCCTATCACGTTCTCAAGAGAAAACACAACAGCTTAAAAAATTATATTAAATGAAGGTTCATAGAGATTAATAATGTTTATAGAATTAATGTAAAGCAATCAAAATCATTAATGTTGTTTCAAATCATAGTTGTCAGTATAATTTTCTAATTTTTTAATTTTTCCTAAAGAAGACAATTTGCTCAACAAGAAAAGATATTCTTATGTAACTTATTGCAGCATTATTTTCATGAAAAAAGTCAACTTAGTTTGTCATATTAGAATTTCTAGATAGCAATAAAGAACACAAGCACCTCTTCTAGGCACTGGGAATGACACAGTCCCCAGGGGACACTGTTCTACCATTGATAGAAACAGACTATTTTTGCACTGTGGACTGCTTTTGAACAGCTCCTCTGCTGACTGCTGTCAGGATATCAATACCTCCTCCATCAGACTGCCATCCCTCCTTCACTCTGGTGCTGTGGCAAGCAGCTGAGATGGTGGGAGAGGCTGACAGAGCCCTCATTTTCAAGGAAGTTTGGGGATGTTTGTTTCAGAAAGGAAAGAGAAACCTTAATTTATAAGTAGTCAAAACATCATTTTAGCATGTCATCTCCTCAAAACCACCTGATGAAGCATAAGATTAATTTAATTGTTCTTAAAACAAGATGGTTTTATAAACATTCATAAACATTACTGTCAATATCAGAATACCAACTAGACACTCATTTTACCCATGAGAGCAAAATCAGTTCAGCCTGTAACTAAATTATTTAAGTCACAGACAGGTCTGCCCCTCTCCCATGGTCAGGACACACCACAGCAGTCCAACTATACATCACTAGCAAGATGTGCTGACTCTACACACATAACTATGTAACCTAACACGATCTTAGAATATGTAAGAAAAGTCTGCTGCAGTTTCAGTAGGACTGACCTCTAAACTTGTGCTAAGTCACACTAAGTATCAAGTATTTGAACACCTCAAGGGCAAAGAATAACTGTGCTGAGTGCTTAAATTCTTGCATCTGCTACTAACTTAATGGGGAAAAAAGAAGTTACACTTCTACTATGACACTATTTCTAATGCAGTCTTTTCTAGTATGACCTCATTTCTAGAGTAGTTGCAAAGAAGCCTTACAATTTTCTTTATATTTCAGGGAGTTGAACTCCAACTTGTATTTCAATCCCTGTTCCTTGTAAGTATTTTGAGTTATAATGTGCACATCAAAAGACTTAAGTTAGCTAATTGCATTACTCATCTCCACTTCAACCTTCCATCCTCACTGGGTAATGACATTGCCAACATGATTTCAATACTTACCATGATAACGGAATTACATTAGAGTCAGCTGTAAGGTTCAAAGTTTCACTGCTCATTTTTATTGTTTTTCCATTAAACAGTCCCATTACTGCTCAATTAGTATTCAGATTGGGAGAAAAGGGAAGGGGGGGAAAAAAGTGGAGAAAAAAAACGAAGCTAGTAAAAAGACCTTTTTTAGATGACTTAGGATTTCAAGTTTTCTGAGGTCTCATTAGCAAGCCTAGCTAGTCCTTCATATATGCTTAGCTGCCTATTTTTTACACCACCTTATCCAGAATCCTTTTAAAAAATAAAAAATAAAAAATCACCCATTCAGTGCTATCAAATCATGCTTTACTTAGAGTGCACTCTTGAACATAGAAATTTTATCTCATGTCAAGGCATGTGGGTTTTAAAGACCCCCTGCAACACACATGGAAATCATTATTTGCATTTGCACCTTAGCTTTCATAAGTCACAAAGTAAATTAGAAATTGCAAAGACTGCCATGTGCACCTTGTAAACTAATGACAGATACTTATGATCATGTATAATTTTCTTTCAGAAGAAATTACTTCCAACTAAATTTTAGCACCTGACACCTACTGCATTTTAAAACCCATGGAAACACAAAGTAAGCTTCAAAGTAAGAAGCTATCCTTAACTTCCCCCTCTACTAATATTCAGCATATTTCATTAACCAAAGTTATGATACTTTGGAGGACTGACTTCTGTAATGGATACCCTTATTAACAAAGAATCAAATATGTTATTGCTCAGTGGAAGCCATTGACTTAAACACATTTAGTATGTGGAAGCTGCATTACATACATGGGTGATGACCCTTGAAATGAAGGCTTCTAATACAATAAAATGATAAATGATGCCATCTAATACACCTTAACGCGAAGGTGTATGTAAGTGGTAAACAAGCTAAAAGATCATACAATCCCATAATTTCTTAGCAATCATCTATGAAACATTCATGTTATATTGAAATTACACTGACAATTACAGTATAGAAGCATTGCACTGTTGAACAGAATAAGCATAAGCTTTGGTAAATTACAGGCAGGGTTATAAAGAAGTGCATTACAACAACTCCCTAAAGCTAAACTTCACTTAATGCAGGTCATACTGTGATTTATGAGCCATACATAAACCTAGCAAGCTGAAGAGTAACTCAAGCAAAAAACAGCTTATGCCAACTGCTCATATTAATAACAGTGATGGAGAAAACCGTAAACTGAAAATATTTGAAAGTTCGTTGTGACATCAGTCTGACAAGCAGTTACACACAGCGTCACCGCATCAGGTCAAAATAGTAATGTTCAGAAGAGAAAAACACTGCCAGTCACTTCTGTCGAACTCACAACAGAAGAGGAAACAAAAAATCTCTGTGGTAAGATATCTATATGGATAACAAGCAATTCCAGCGGACCTGCAGCCACACACCAGTTCGAGAAGTATTGAAGACAGGCAAACCAAACAAAAGTTGCGGTAAAACCTCCACTTCTTGCAATGAAAACTGGAGCCCAGCATCACCCGCAGCTCACCACCGAAGCACACAAAATCCCACAGCCTCCTAATTTCACAGGCAGCCAGCGTGCCTGCTCACCCTTTGCCCTTCCCGGGGAAGCCCAGCCCGGCGGGCTCAGCTGCCCTCTCACAACTTTGTCTCTCGGGCGCGGCGCTAGGACAAGCACACGTGCTGCCGCTCCGCGCCTCGGCTGGCGCCGGGCTCCGCAGCCCCGCAGGGACAGAGCCAGAGCCAGAGCCGGGGCCGTGCCCGAGGGGCTGAGCCCTCCGCCCGGCGCGGGGCTGTGCTCCCGGCGCCTTCGCACCTACCTGCGGCTCGGCGCCTTCGGGCGGCTTCACCAGGTGCTTCTCCTTGTACAGAGACCAGAGGCCGATGTCGGGCAGGAAAATCAGAGCCGCGGTGAAGAGCAGCGTCATTTGCAGAAACCGCTTCTGTTTCCTCTTCATGGCCAAAGCCGGGCTGCTCTGCTGGCGGCGGCGGTGTCAGCTCCCCGTGTCAGCACGGCGGGGCCGGGCTCTTCCCTGCCCGCCGTCCCTCAGCGGGGCCAGGCGCCGCGGATAAACTTCGCCCGCCTCACGCGTGCCCACCCCGAGCCCGGGCGGGGCCGCCCCCCGCAGCGGCGGCGGGGCCGAGGCTGGCGGCCGCTCCCCCCGCCCCGGCGCGGCGCTGCGCGGTGTCGCTCTTGGGGGAGCTCATGGATCCACCTGCGAACAGAGCGGCAAACAACCCGCCACTCAGCGGGAGAGGGGCAAAAAGGAAACAAATGTGTATATATATGTAAAAAAAAAAAAAAAAGGTAAAGCCTCAGAACCCGAGTTCTGTAAAGAGCGTGGGACCGAGAGCTCCCTGTTCTCCCGGCCGCGCGGAGCCCCCGCCGCTGGCCGCGCCCGCCCGCCTCACGTCCCCCTGCCTGCCCCGGCCCGGGCGGGGGGGCGCGGCATCATGAGCTCATCACGCGCAATTTGCTAAGCAAGAGTTCCAAAAAAAAAAAGAAAAACAAAAAAAACACCACCAAAAAACAGGAGAAGAGGGCTGCTGCCGGCGCCGCGACACAGCGCGCCCGTCCGCGCCGGGGAGGCGGACAGGGAGGGGCGGCCCGCGCCCCCCGCCACCACGTGCGGCTGCCGGGCCGGGGGCGGGCGGTGCCGAGCCCGCCCCACCGCGCCCCTCATCCCGGCCGCCCCGCGTTCCCCGCGGCGGGCGAGGCGGAGAGCGGCAGCCCGGTGCGGGGCCCGCGGGCCGGAGCCGGGCGGTGCTGCTGCTGCTGCCGGTTCTGCTGCCGCCGCCGCGCATCGGGGACGGGGCTCGCAATTCCCGTTCCGGTCCGTCCTCCTCGGCGCTACGTGAAATGCGGGGGGAACCGCGCGGTGAGCCCGCGGGCGGCTCTCTGCCCCGGGGTCCGGCCCGCCGCGCCGGGCGGTGCTGGGGCGCTCACCTGCCGGCTGTCCCCGGACTGCCCCGCAGCGCCGCCTTTGCCGAGCCCGCCCGGCCGCTACCTGGGCAGCTCCAGCCTTCCCCGAGCCGCGGGGGCTGAGGGCACCCCCCGCTTGGGCAGCAGCACCGAGGGAAGGAGATGTTCAAAGCGATGTCGATTTGTACCCAGCATGTTGCGGTCGGACCTGTGTGGGCTTCTGGTCTGAGTTCAGCTGCTCGTTCTGACTATGCAGTGCAATTACCTTGTCTTCTCAAACTAACTCCTCTCAGCAAAACAGGAGGACGCTCAGGTTAAGCTTACTCCGACCTAGTGCCCTTTCAGCTTTGTCACATCAAACAGTCGGAAAATGTGTACCAGACTCTTAATATTAACGTGTCCAGAATGAATATTGAAAAATAAAGCTACCTCTAATTTCCTTTTCTGCCCTGCATATAGCAACCTGTCACTTCAGCAACAGTCCCTGTTCCTATTGGTGGCTAAAATATTTCTGAATGTCTAGGTCTTAATCCTGCAGTAAGAATTTTCTTTCCATAACCACACAAACGGTAAGAAATAGTCCTGTCCCTTTCCACGGATGAGCTCAGTCTGGTCCATCCACAAAACTGTCTTGTTCAGAAAGCATTTCCTACATATGCATAAAATAGTAAAAGAGGCAGTAGAAAGGTTATTTTTAGGAGAGTAGTTGGAGATAAGGGAAAGCTTGAAGGAGGAACAGGATAACTCTGAACGATGAAGGTGGGATGGGAGGAAATAGCACAATGCACTTTACATAAAAGTAGGACTGGAAGGGACCTTGCGAGGTCAGCTCCTCCGTGGCTCTGCCCCAAGGCACGATCAGCTGTGTCATTCTTGACAAGTGTTTGTCTAACCCATTCCGAAGTCCTCCACCGATAGCACTGCTCCAGCCTCCTCAGGCAATCTGTTTTGACTTGCCGTTGCAAACTGTTCCTTAATGCATAACCTGAACCTTCCTTGTTGTGATTTCTGAGTATTACTTTAACCACCAAAGGGACAGCAAGCAGAGTATTCCCCTCTGTCTTTACATAGGTAAAGCCCACATCCAGAAACTGTTCTGTAGGCACTTCAGGACATCTCAAGAGCTGATATATCCTCCTGCTTTCACCAGGACTGTCTTCAACTGATTTGTATCTCATTTAAAGTCCAAATTTGGAGCTGATAAGCTACTTCAGATCATGTAATTGTTTATAAGAAGGATGATCATGCAGATGTCACAGTGTGTACTCTTTTTCCATGCTTCTGTGCTTTGGTTTTAACAGCAGTACCACTTTGTGATAAAATTTAACCTCTGGTTTATTTTGTTTCCCTCAAGATCACCTAATTCATTGTTCATATTTCTATGGCTGAATACTTCTCCCTTTTGTCCTGTCTCTGTTGAATGCAACTTTTTTCCCCAGAATATTTATCCAGTTTGTCAAAACCACTTTGAATTTAAGCCTATCTTCCACTGTCATATACAAATGTAATAAATTTGTTCAATTCTGTGATCCAGACTGTTAGGGAGAACTTTAGTTCCTCACAGAGCTCTGCAAAATGTATGTTCCTACATTTAAGAGAATGTCTTTGATACTTTACTCTCTCTATAGTTTCCAGACAATCTGAAATATCTAAGTGAATTAATTTTGCTTAGAAGATTGTCACATGCAAGGCATTGTTCTATTGTCTTGGTGCTTCTTGGTGCTTGGTACTTCATTGGTTCCTTTTCACCCCTGCTAGGCTATAAGGATGTCACAGAAGATCACCAAAAAAACTACGCAAGCATTTACACTTTTTTATGGTGGCAGCTAACCAAGAAGTTATTCAGTTCAACTGAATTTTAAAAATCTGGGGTTATGTTGAGATCAATCAAGAAATTAATCCACCCAAAGATTAAAGTACTCAGAAAACCAAAGGGCACTGATCTTGTCAGAAATTCCACTTACTTCTTTAGTTCATCATCCAGAGTTAGGAAATTTACCAAGCATATAGGAAATTTTAATTCAGCTGCCTTTTTGTCTGAAGACATTCAGCACTGATGTTCTTCCACTCAGTGAAAAAGCATAATAGCCAAAACCATCCTAAGTATAGAAATGATTGCTATGAGATCATATAATAATTGTGTAGAAAAAGTAGGACTACTGGCAGGAAAGATTTAGGAGACGTTGCATCTGGAATTCCACAGCTTGCCAGTTATATCTGCCTCTGGAGGTTGAAGTGAATGCAGACATTGACTTTTGAGAGATGAAATTCAATTTAATGTCCTGAATCCTGAGAACAATTTTGTAGTAAGGGTCATAGTCCACTATGGGCAAATTCAGATCTGCTTTGTAAAGAAGTAAAGACATATTTTTCAGCAGATATTTTTTTCACATAATCTTAAGCCACCTAGAGCTATTAGTCAGTGCTGATTTTTTAAAGCACTAAGCTAGTTTAAAGGAAGGAAAGAAAAAGAAAACATCACTATTGTGTGAGTTAAAAGCTGCAAATATACAAGACATGGGGCAATGAGTTATGCATGCCCTAGAATATGCATGCCCTAGAAGAACTTGCAGTGGAGCTGCAGTGTATAGTTTCTTCAGTGGGATTATGTTTGAACCTTCAAGTATTTGATGTTTGAAATCCCAAACCATAAATGATAAATAATGAAAGAGGGCATCCTGAAACCATGCACATGTTGCCACCACAATTCAGTGTATTGTGGACATATTTTCATTTCCACTCTTCCATGTTCTCCTAAGACAAAACTTCAGCTAAGATTTCTGATATGACCTAGGACAGAAAATAAGAGTGTAAAACCCTAGCAGGGATAAGAACTACAAAGCAAGATGACTGTGAAAACCTGTTCAGCCATGCATTTCCAACCCAGAAGCTGAAGTCTTCCAAGGTAAATTTTCTGATGGAAAATTTCTATACAGCTTTATGTATAGAATTACTCAAAAGGGACTCCAGCTCACGGCTAATCAATTCTCCTCATGCAGGAAATCCACTATTCAGTACATTTATTGCGGAATCAAAACTGCCCTCAAATGAAAGACAAAGTACCCACCTTTGCATTCACTCTTACAAACATCAGAGGTTCATGTGGTCTAAGCAGAGGATGAAACTAGTAAAATGATGATTAACCATCTGTAATATTGCTATATAAAAGAGTGAATAAAGGTAATGGAATGGGAGTTTGCTTTGATTATAGTATTTACCTACGGGTAACTCAGGATGTAAAAAACCAGGTCAGTTCCCATGATTTTTTCAGTCTGCTTAGTGGGAGAGAGCATCACAGAGCATTCTCAAAGGCAGGAAGAAGGGCAAAGGTATGTGTCCTTTTGCTAGTACAACCCTGATCTGAAACAGAGTTGCAAACAGTTGGTGATTCTGGTATTTAGGGGACTAACGTGCTTTATCACACCTGGTTTTCATCTTCACACACCCAGGGGTCTTTCAGAGCACCTCACATCCTCTCTCTCTGTCACTTGTCTTAAGATCACTTAAATCTCAAGAGAAAGGCATAGTGTTGGTAGCACAGTAGAAATGGAAATTCAATGTGAAACAAAAGTACTCTTTTACAAAGGTTCAAAATTCAAGGTCCTCCAAACTCCCACAGAGAACGTTTATTTTCAATGTCTTCTGCAGAGAGAAGTTTCAACATATTCACCTCAAAAAATAAAATGCTTTTTTGTATGTAGACTCTGGCTATAAATAAAAATACATGTAACATCTTTTTATTGACTTTTTCTTTGGTCCTCCTCTGTCTCCAGTTTTGTCATCAAGTTTCAAAATCGTCATCACATATTTGTACTGCTGCTGACTGTGGGAATATGTTTTTTTAAATTGCATTTGTTGGGGTTTTCTTGGAATCAAACTCTTGTTCTCAAAGTTAACTGAGAACTTCAGCTGAAAAGGAAAGCTAGGAGCCCTCCTACACATATAGGAAATCAAGAAATTCAATTCCCAGAGCATACTCAAGAGAAGTTCCTTTTATCGAAATTTTTGGATTTTGGCTTGTGTTTTTCAAGTTACTAGGTTTGTCAATATTGCATAGAGCCAGAAAATTTACTTGAGAAGTGTACTAAAAACATTTATTAAATTGAAGCATTTGTAAATCTGAAGAACTCTTCTTTTTAGCTAGTGGAAATTTTCTAGTCATAGTACTCTTAAAGATCCATTGCATCTTAAAAAGTTTAAGAAAAAAAATTACCTAAATTATATGAGAATATAACTGGGAAAGTTATGAGTCCCATTCCACATCCCAGCCCCAAACCTGTGGCATTTAGAAAATAGAATCAATCCTATCCCAGAATTATAAAGGCTGGTTAAAATTCTGAAGAAAACTCCAGTAAAAGTCACACAGGGCTTAAATGAGTAATGATAACACCATGAATTATTTCCGCTTACAGAACTTTGTTCTGTTTGACTAGCTGGATGATAGATGATTGCTTCTTCATTGTTGCTGTGCCACTACATACTCAAGAAAGCAAACAAAAATGCTGATGGATCAGACTTTTTGCCAGTTACCTCACAAGCTGCAGATTCACTACTGCACAAAAGAAATCACTGAAATGTAAGAGTAATCAGAAAAGTTTATTTTGAGAGAGAAAATCATTACAATGTCAAATATTTCTAAATAGCTCAGTAATCATAAAATACTGATGTCAGGAAAAATAGTTGCTCATTCTTCCTTTCACAAAAATCCACAGTAATTTGGACCTAAATTTAGTAGAGGAACATGGCATTTGCAAAAATTTGGACGAAAAAGTTCTCTTCTTTTAGATCATCTTTTTCAACAAACAGAAGCATTAGCTTGACAAGAACAGAAAAAAACTCAGCTCTGTGATAGCTAGGAAAAGCGTTTTGCTTTTCTGAAGATCAGCCCTCCTTTTCAGTCTTTTTGCTGTCCCATTTCAGAAATCTTGCTGTATATTTTCTAAGTATCTAGTAAGGCCTCACATCAACATTTCTGTTTTCACATGCAAGAGTCTCCTTTGTCTGTTAACACTCGGAGCCTTCACACTTTTATCACACAATCTGATCCAGGTTGGATCTAAAATAACATCATATTACTGGAAATAGTACATTCTGCAAAGCTTCCTTAACAAGATTGAAGGTCTCATCTCCCCACACCTGTAAAATGTGCAGAATATATCAAAAGGAAGCAGATGTCACCTTCATTTCCGATTTTTCACTAGAGGCATCGCCAACAAACTTCAGAGATATCTACACTGATAAATAGGAGAGCAGAATGGGCTAGAGGGAATGCCACATTTCTTGGTTGCTCATTTGCCTTCTGTTTTGTTTTGGGCTGATCCTGGACTGGACTAGGCCTGGGTCCTGCACTGGGAATCATTTATTTCAGTTAACAATATAAAATTATGAATGGGTGAGATGGCACTAGGTTGTTCATACCTCTTGTCCTCATGCACTCCAAGTCTGCTGAGCTTCACATAACCCCAAACTCTTGTCATATTCCTGCCATTCCCTAGGGTGCACTGCACATCTCTGAGTTCTGAAAAAAATCCGTCTAGTGGCTTTCACAGAGACCTCATCACAGACAAACACTGCGATGGTCTGCATCATTTCCTCTCCCTCTTGTGTCAGAGCTCAACTCAGAGCTCAACAGCTTGACATGTGGGCACACTAATATGTTGGTTTGCTACTCAGAGTTCAAAGTAACATGTAGTATTTCCCTTACTGATTGTTGGCAATTTTAGTGAATTACACCCAGGACAATGAGTGCTGTATAAATACTTTCTGCATTTGAAGATGAAGAAACTGTCAAAGAGAACTTTAGTGAAGAACATAATGCTAACAGCTCCAGTTCCATCACTGCAAATTTCTAGTATACATGTATATAAAAACATGAAGCAAATAAGAAGCAGCACATCTCTACACAATTAGTTCATTGAATTCCATCATGTACTGTAGAAAGGCATAATAGAAGCCACAGAAAGCAAGATGATGGTCTTTTATTTTGGGTGCAACCCAGCAATTACATAACCTGTGTTCTAATGACTGCGTAGTGCTCCATCATTAAGGAGAACATTTCATTTTATTTAAAATTATAATCACCAAATCCAGTGATTTCTGATGAGCTGTGTGAATGTGATTTGCAATATTGATTCTACCACATTCAAGTAAGGAAATAAATGCTGAAAGAACCAAGGCTCAAGATAAGTATTTTATATTAGAAAGTATTTTTGTAAGGGATATTAGTAAGCTTTTCCTGCTTTTTTATGATTAACATCTTTGACATTTTACATGCAAACGCTGAAGAGCAGAGATAAGCCAAGGTAGAACATAAAGGACTAGAATGCCACTCAGAAAAAAATGCTTCTAGTATCTTTATTACCAATAGCTACTGTCAGGTTGATCTACAGCCTTACTAACCATGTATTTCGTATTTCCCATGGAAGTTGTTATTCATATTTCAAAATAGCCATCATAAGAACTGGAAGACTTTTTCAGATGTTGCAATTCAGACATCACAAGCTGTCTTTTCAGTTTCAGACTTCATTCAGGCTCATAGGCTATTCCACGGTAGTAGGACTCCTAATACATTAAAGGATCAAACAGAAGACATGCAGACATCACCGAATATTATGAAGGAAATAAAGATGAAACTAACCAAAGAATTTCATCAAAAGCTTGTAGAAAAATGTTAACTAAAATGTTTAATTTCAATGAGTTTCATAAGAGTGCAAAAGTGAGAAAATAAAGTATTAATGACTATTAGATGTAAAAAAATGTTACATGTATCTAAGCAGTCCTGAATTTAAAGAATCTGAAGCAGTGGTTAATTTTTTGTGGATTTTTTTTTTTTTTTTTTTTTGGTGGGGGGTGTGTTCTCATACTCTGAAGAAAAGACTAGCTGATAACTATCAAGAAACTGCTGGCAGAGAAAATATTTTACTCCAAAGGATCAGAAGCAGCACCAGGTGCTGGAACTGCAGTGACTTTACATGAGAGCTGATAGTGCTTAGACAACACTGAAATGTACATGGGAGAAGCAAATACATCCTCTGCTGCTGCAATGTAAATAAATAATCATTTTGTCCTGTCCCATCACTTCACAGTTAGAGCTCTTGGACACGTTCACATGGCTTGAAGTTTTTACTAAAAGTGACAACAAGAACAGCTTCATTTTAGCTACAGCAATCAGGGGTAAATGAGAGGTGAATCAGGCTAAAGACATGTTGTTTGTGTGGCTTGGCAAACTTATTTTTGTTTAAAGCTAACATTCTGAAAGAAACATTTTTCCATGGTATTGTCCAATCTTAATAAATGTAATTCAGAAAATTTCCCACATCATTATTTAGAGGAAACATTTTTTTATAACTAGGTTACTGAGGACCGTCCATACCTTGGAGAGCTAATTTTAGTCATTTAGTACAATATCAAGATGATCATTCCATGTTCAAGGATAAAAAATAGCTAAGAATAGACCCAAATGGATTTTCAAAAACATTCATCGTGAAGTTAATGATAAATTTAAGAATAGCTAATGTTAAGAGCACTTTATGAAGTGATTAATGAAGTCTGTCAAGTAGTAAATCCCAAAATCTCTAGAACTTTTTCCAACTACGTGTATCTGCAATTTCATATATACCAGAGGAGAAAGAAAACAATAGGAAGAAGCTTTCTACTGTAATTACAGATTCTACTCAATGGGGAAAAAATCTGCATTTGAGTTGACATGGAAACAAATGGATTGGTTAAAAACTAAACAACAACAGAATACCCTCTCCCCCAAAAAATTTAAAACTTGAACATTGTAAAGAAACTTTTAAAATTTGAAATAGCAAAAAACCTTTCCATCTAAGTTCAAAGAAAGCACTCTGTTTCAATGTAAAGTACACCATTTCAATGTTTATGAGAGATTTTGCTTAGCCCAAAGTAAATTTTCTTTTACAGTTTTTCCTTTCAGCCATCAGCCTCCTTCTCCTGCCCACCTGTGTTCCCACACACACATTCTTAACTGAGGAATGTCCTCACTTATGTCCTTCCCATGCTTTAAATGAGCTTGTATTGAGGACCCTGGCACATCATGAATGGGCATGTGTAATATTGGAGTGTAGTACCCTGATTCATGTTTCTGACCTGAAGAGCTTATAATAAGCATGGGAAAATATATCATACTAAGCAAGATAAAGAGTCACTACAGTTAGAACACCTCAGCAATCGGTAGGACTTTTGACGTTTCTCATAAAATCTTCAAGCTCATCTTCTCAAGGTTTCACACTTGAGTTAAATGCTTTCCAGCCTTGAAAAGCCACTAAAGCAGCTTGAATTAGTGGTATTACACTGAATATATATGTTTCAAGCTTTTTAAGACCATTTGACTTCTAGGGATAAGGCTGAAGACAGCATCAGCTGTTATATACATAGGAGTTTATACATACGTGTATATGTTATATACATAGGAGTTAATATGACAAATCAGACTACTTCACAATGAAATGCCTCTCTTCAGATGATGCTTATGTATAAGAACAAGTTAAATTGTCATCTCTTATCTCTTTCAGGTCTCATACTAGGGCATTCTGCTAGCAGAGAACTTCCTTGCCAAGGGAGAAGGCCCCATCTGTCATTCACTCTTCTTGTTTCTCAGCAGAGTTAAAAAGCCTGACAGTTTCCATGAATAACAATGACACATACTCTTATATCTTGCAGAGAGGCACGAATTTTATTGATGAAAAATGGGGGAGGGGGAAATCCCTCGGTGTTTAAAGAGTTTTCTGAGCATTGCTTATGTCTGGTTTTGAGTGCAGACAGAACTGCCATTGTGTGTGAGTCAATGAACCTGCTTATAGCTGTTACCCTGTAATTGCTCACCTATGCCACTGCAGCTAAGGACCTGCTTTCACACAAGTCTGTTTTGTAACCAGCACCCTATGAATTCACAAGGAAGATTCTTCTGTATCTGGTTCCAACAGCTTTTCATACATAGTTCCTTAAACTTAAAAAGCTACTTAAGCACAGTTGTTTGAACACTTTGAAAAGTTTCAAAAAATCATAGCAGAGGAGCATGTTTTGGGGGAGATGCTCACAGAGAGCATGTAGAAAAAGTGCTTTTGCTGTTACGAGTGATTTTCTTAGTTGGTTTAACAAACATAATTGCATAAATATAATTATAGAGGCACATCTATACTACCTAATTTTCAGAAAGACTACACCTACCTGTTTGGTAACAGGTATTTTTTTTCTCAGTGCTGAAGATAATGGGAAAAAATTCCAAGAATGAAAAGCTTACCCCAAGCTTACATAGCTTTTGTTATTAATAAAGCAACACTATGACAGTCATTGGTCAGTCTGGTGTTGGTCAATAGTTTATTTAAAAAATTTCACCCATATCCCATATGAAATGTTTTTATGAAAGAAAAGTGTAACCATCTGCATATAGGCTTCTACTTAGAAGCAGTTTTTACTATTGGCTTTAGTTATTTTATTATTTTTCCTTCATCTTTATTCTTAAACTTCTGACTGTAATCAACCAAGTTAACTGAGAAATATACTTACATCTTTAGGGGGTATGCACTATTTCAGATTATAATCTAAATATACACTTTTTAAAAATAAATCTGTCTTCACTGTGTAAAATTCAGCTCTTGTAGAGGCTAATCAAGCATCAGTCTTTGATAAAAATGCTGCTGAATATTATGTTAAATCTTGGCACAAAAAGAGGTATATACAAATGTCATTTTGAGAGTCATCAGCAATAAAGGAGAGGTTTAGGAATATAGGAAAAAATAGAATATCTTGAGGACTAGAACAATAAAAGTGAAACTTAGTTGAGTATAGTTTTAGACAAGATCATGCAAAAGAAAAAATAATGAAAATTGGGAATGAAATTTTGACTAGTAGATTAAAATTTTGTCAAGAATTAGAGGAAAACAACTTTTTTGTTTGTTTGTTTTTTCTTTTTGATGATCTTTCTTTGTGATGAGGAAAATGCATTGTGGCTATGTACAGGAGCAGAGACCTTGCTTAATAGCTCCAGGGATCCCTTCCATTCTGAGGGCTGACTTGTTGGATCTGTTTTACTAATGCTACTCATACCTCTGTCTGAAACTCTCCAAATTCTGTATTGCTCTTCTAGTCAAGAGCCAGGAGCACTTTCTTACCTAGTTTTCCAATTGTTCTTTTAAGAATTAGTATTTCTAAGCTGGGTTCTTTTGAAAATGCTTACAATTCAAAGTTCTGATGGCTTAGCCCCTTTGACAAATCAGCTGTTAAATGAAAAGAAGGGGAAACAGGAAAGAAAGAAATATTTTTGAGCAGAAAAAATATTTTTTCTGCCCAAATGAAGCCCTATTGAAAGAAAGGGTCAAAGTGCCTTTTAAGGGAAGCAATAAACCTGCTTCTTCATATTGGGTCACTCACAATGTACTGAGTCACACAAGCCTCCTATCTCCACTCTAGCTGATTCAGATCAAAGGTCCAGAATCAGAAGACAAAATAGCTCAAACAAAATAGGTTTGCTTGCTTATTTCTGAAGCAATAAATCTGTGTCCACAGCCTGAGTAGAAGGACACTGATGATAAGTTGAAAAGTGTCAAAGTTTCTCAGTGTGCACCATGATAAGTCCGATCATGAAAATTCTACTTTTGGTGGGCATCCACCTCATAAAGTTTCCAGTTTAAAAAGGTCTTAAATAATGTGTCTTTTCATGGCTGGAACGTCAGATATTTTGCATGGCCAAAGCTCCACTGAAATTCAGCAAAATATTACTTGCCAGTAAGTTTCAGAAAATAATCTATCAGAGATCCTACTTTAGAAAGAGGGTGCCTGAAGTAAGGTGTAATTAGACTTTGCACACATTTATTTTATTCTTATGACATTGTCACAAAGTGCTTAAAATTATGAAAAATTGAACTTCATAATGCGACTCGGGCATGAGTTTCCAATATTTTGGAGCAGAAGAATCTGCTTTGAAATATGGTGATCAAGAGCAGGCTTGGTTAGTATCCTTGTTGGCTAATGCACACCCAAATCTGTATCAGGTAGAACAACTGATGAATCCTGCCCATACACACAAAGCATGTCCTAAAACTAATAACTCCTGTTTCAGCTGCCTGTGCCTAAAGTACAGTGAGCCTAACAATGTGAACTGTGCTGTGTTCTCATTTGAGGGAATACTAGGAGATGAGTAATATGCGACATGTCAGTACGTGCAATCATTTTATTGTATTTCAAACTGCATTAAAGGTTATTTTTTAAAGGAATTTTTCTTACAGGCACAGGAGGAAGGAGTTAACCCTTTTGTGGAAGACAGCAATAGAATTTTATAGCTGACATGTGGAAATGACACAGTATGAAACATGAAATAAATTGTATATAACAGCTTTCAAGTTGGAAATAACAACAAAAAGCCTCAACAAAACAGACCAAAATCCTGCAGTTTTATATACCTACTGAGATGGTTCAGTAAGAAAGCCTATTTTTATGACTAGTGAAAGTTCATAAGCATAGGAAAGTGATGAAGAGGTTAAAGAACTTCAGAAAGTTAGAGTTGTTTGATGAATAGGAATGTACTATAACAGCCTCTTCAATGACAATTTAAAAGATTTTTTTTTGTCATGTTTGTATTTCTAAATAAAGTCTGGAAAATGCATTAACTTGCAAACTTTACTTTTGATAGCTGAGCAGCCTTTCTACTCTTAATAAGTACCTCTCAATAAAACATCACGTCCTTTTAAAATCTTACGACTCTGAAGTTATACTACACATAGGTAGGGTAGAGATAGTAATATAAAGACATTTAAGTTTCAGATTCAAGTGGTATGATGAATGTCAACAGTGCTGTTGCAGTTACAATTGGTAGCTCCATGGTGGAGCCAAAAGCATGAGCTTTACACTTACTGCTGAGAGAGAATCAGAAACGTAATGTAAGTGTGAGAGCATCCAGCTTCCTACAGGGTAACTGTTCCAGCACACCCTACAGAACAGTGATTTCTTAAACTAAGCTACAACTGAAGTGTGTCAGGAAGTCTGTTTCATTAACTGAAATAGCTAGTTGTTTTTGTAGAGTGCCAGGCATCAAGTTTCATTGCTGCTGAGAGTAGATTGTATCATAAGTATGTCACAGCAAGGGGGAAATTTCCATTTCAGAAAGGAAATCATACAAACAAAGCCATTCCACAAAGATTTCAGCCTATAATCAAGTGTCCTGGGGACAATCAGCATCTTTGATTTTAGATAAATACTTTCACATGCCAAAGAAAAATATCATTCAGTGTAAAGTGTCTTAATTGGGATGAAGTGCCTAAGTCATTCATTTACTAAAGTATCATTCCAAAATTAGCTTCATAAAGGAAAAGATAATTTTTTTCCTATTCACAGGCAAATTTTAAAATACAAAGAACCATATACATCAGTTTTTAGTGAAGCATTAGTCTCATTTCCTGAAAGCTGTTTTGTTCTTTCAAATTATTTTTTAAGTGCTATAGACTTTAATGTTCAGATATGCATTAAAATAATATGAGCAAAAAATGATGTAAAATTAAAACAATTATAGGTTATTTTTGTACTATTGATGTACAATTCTTTAATTAAAAAAAAAAGCATCAAAACTAAAGTCATAGGTGAAGCTTGAATCTGCTCCCCATGCCCAGGTCAGGATAGATTACCCTTAGAAGAAGAATAGATGATTTGTAGTGCATTTCTTCCTCTCACATTTGGGATACCCAAAAGGAAAAACACTACCAGTTTACTACATTGCTTGTGAATTTGTGGAAACAGAGTTCAGATGCCAAGTTATTAATCTGGATGAACCACTGCATGTCACAGACAGATCAGCCTATTTGTTGCAGGCATAGAATATTCTTTTAAACCAATTAAAAGCATTTGAGAGAGAGGGCTTCTTGTTGCATGCAGCAGCACAGTTTTATGGCTTTGTGAACCTTCACTTTGAAAACTTAAAAATTATGTTATCAGAAGAACTCACTTTTGTCTGAGTACAGTGGGCTACTTCTTGTCCTAAAGTAAAGAAAGAGCACACTATGTTGAGGAGCTCAGGTTTCAATTCCTAGTCAGATCTGCAGAAAGCTCCTTTGGCACTGCCCAAGTCTTGCCTGGCTGATGTAAAGAATTAACAGTATCCTCCCATGTTTCTCTGACAGCGTCCTCACTGGTAATTAACACTCTAGCAATGACATTTACTCTTCATTTGAGAGTGGTAACAGCGTGTCACTTCTGCAACTTTCTGAAGATATAATTTTCAGGGCTGTGACCTTTAAAAATACTTATAAAAGCAAATGAGCTATGAAAACAGGTTGTGTTTGTTTGTATGTGTGATAGTCATTCAGTATACTAGCAGTTAGTGAGAATATCAAGTTTTAAGTTGCATATGTAACAGGCATGTGCATCCTGTACTCATTTTGGAAGGGGTGCTTCCTATTCAGAGGTAGATACAGAATGCTAAGAGAGTACATTTTCATTTAAATGTGAGGGAGCACTAGCTATTGAAACATACACTGTGACTTAGTAGCGAAATTCCATTTGTCTTAGTGTTAGAGGTTAAGTAAGCTCTGAAGTAAGATCAATCCTGAGAAGCACTGTTTGAACTAAAATATACCTTTCTAATTTGTAAGCTCTTCAGTTAAGAGAGGTATCTACTTACACAGTATTTTAGAGACGGGAGATAAAAGCTGGAAGCATTACTAGAGCTAAGGTGAGAGTGAAGGCTCATGGTAGTAAGTATAAGGTATTGTGCTAATTGCCTGCAGCAAAAGTGAAAATGCAATGACATACTATTGCCAGAGACCTACTTCAATAGCAGAAGATTTCAGGATATTAGCAAAGATTTTATTGTGGCATGATTTTTTATTGTGAGTGCTACAGACATGCTACTATTTGCATAGCTGGTGTAAGATTTGTTTTTGCAAAAAAGTGTACCACATCCCCATAGAGGAGGAGCATAGACAATGACATCAGGCTGCATTTCCACTGATTATAATACTGAACTAATGGTCTCAGAGACTAGCTGGACATCAAGGAGGCTGTTGTATTAACAACAGGAAGACAAGTGTGCTGAGATGACAATTGTCATGCAAACATCTACCCAGCATATTGCAGGCAAGTTCAGCTGAGCTGACAAGAAATATAAAACTGCTTCTGTAACCAATGCCAGTTGTTTTGCTGAGGAGAAGAATTGTTATGACTCATGAGAAGAGCAAAGGAGTTGCCTGAAATCTGTGAGAACCAGTCAGATTATTGCAATGCTAAAAAGTCACCAATTTGCTGCTAACCAAGAAAAAGAAGTTGGTAAAAAAAAAAAAGGGAGCCACTCTCTATGTGAAAAATCTGCACCTAAATCAAGTATTGATAGTGCAAAACCTTTATGCATATGAATCACTGAAGACATAGTTTTAAAAAACATACATAGGAAACTGGTAATTAAGAAAAATGATAAAATAATTGAAAGCAGTTATTTAAAAAAAAAAAGTTACCAGGATAAGGTAATTCTTGACTGTTTTTCCAACATATATAAAGAAAAATTGAATTTTGGGAAATAGAATTTGATTAAAGCATATAGGACACCAAACAGGAGAATTATAGCAATGCTAAATAAAAAAGATAATGTTCAAGCTCAAAGGCATTGTTTTAACTGCAATTCTATTTCAATTTGGGCATTATTATGTTGACTAAAGATTAATAATAACAGAAGCGGGTATTGTTGCAAACCCTACAGACCAATAGCAATAATGCAGCTGCTCACCTATTTCTCCACAAGGAAAAAGAATATAGTCCAGGACATTAGGAATTGTGTTAAGACACAGATTTCCAAAGGAGCGATTGCCCCAAAACAAGGTCATCATAAGTCAAATGGGTTAGAGAACAATATTTAAAGAGAAAAATGTCAAAAGAAATATGGAAACTCTTTTAAAATAAGTTGGCTGCTAGAGAGCAAGAATCATGTGGTAACAATATCAAGGTAAAAAAGACATCCAAAGCATGTTCTGGTTCAGCACAATGTGAGGATAGTATTTACCAGTATAAGAAAAGAGGCAGAAGGAAATAGAAAATAAATCAATATAAACTTAACATTTACAGGATACAGATATCTGATGAAGGAATTTAAAGACATTGTGAAAAATGCATGGTATAATAGGCTTAACTAATCCTAGCAAGAAGATTTAAATGTTACCACGTCAAATGTATTTTTGAGTAATTAGGTGTATTTTCTAGTGAATGTGGCAAACTCCTTGCAGTGAGAAACTGCATTTTTTTTTGTCTGCCCCCACCACCAGTAGTGGTAATTCAAGTAGTGTCTTCACAGGCAGAAAATTGCATGATGCCTTAAGAGGACAAAATTAAGAAACAGATAAAGGAGATCTAAAATCACAGAATCTCATGCTAGAAAATGCATGCATTTTCAACAATGAGTGGGATTAAGCATTGGCATGCTTTAATTAATGGGATGGGTTGACCCACCTGCTGTTTTTCTGGAAGACATGCTTTATTCAGGAATATTTTTTGGATTCAGTACAGAGTATCTTGGCAAACGAGAAGGACTGGTTACTATAAAGGTCAGGCTAAATGTTCCAATAACACCTGCATTCAATGAAACTTTGAATAATATCATTGCAATAGCCCCTTCTCATGTCTTACTTATTAGAGGAGATAAATCCCTGGCTGTATGCCCTGGGTCTGCTTCATGTTGTTAATCACTTTGTAATTTCCCTTAGAGAATATATTGACTAAATTGCCTCAGTCTTTTATTCTTTTAATATTTCAATGTTTCAGATATATCTCAGTTTTCTCAAATCTGAAAGAGCAGACATATCCTTTGGAGAGAAACTCCAAATTTGCGGAAGGCTTCTCAAACCCTTCCCCTACAGTAACTTGGAAACCACTTTCCAGAATTTCAGTCCCTTCCAATTCTTTTTATTTCTTCACCTCTAATGACACTTCAGAGAAAGTTACCTCTATGAAAATTAACTTAATAGAAAGAGTAAATTTCCATTTCCTTAAATACCTTTCTGCTCTATGTGCCTCACTAACCTTTCTAGTTTGACCAGTTGGAATAAAAAAAAATTTGATGCAGTTTTAGCTGTGCTGTTGAATGTAGAAAAAGGCAGGACACCAAATAATATTTTTAAAAATGACAACTTGCCTAAAACATGACATTTCTCTCTGGAATACCATGTCAGAAGATGATAATGCTGAAGTTAAATTAAAGGACAAATTTTGTAAGAAAGCCTGGGGCAGAAATTAAATACTTTGCTGATAATCTGGTGTGAAGCTGGGAAACAAGTCACAATTTAAGAAGGCATGATGATGGTGGTCACCTGCATCAACATATTTTGAACTTCAAAGCACATGCTTTGATGATCTTTCCCAATGTGGAAACTTTGCCAAGAATTTATAAGACGAATCAAGGCAGAAAAGAAATTAAAGTGGAAATTACAACAATGGTAAATGTAAAAATAACTCTTCCTTACTGTAAATTTACTATTATAAATTTAAGTTTAAAGACCAAAATTCAGAGCTGATTTGGACTCTTAGGAACTGTGACCACTAAGGATGCTCCCAGGAAAGAATATATCACATCACAGTGCATCCAAAATGCCTCCTCCTTCTACTGCTAGGGTGGTGAAAAAAAGCTGAGGTGTCAGACTTGCTGGCATTCCCTTTGTCAGCTAAGCAGAAGACTAACCTACAAAATTATGTAAAACATATACATATCTATGTTGGTTACTACTTTATGCAATATATAAAATTTCTTTCTATCTAGTGCTTCAAGGCACAAAACATTTGTTTGATTTTTCTTTGGACTTAACTCGAATTTAAACTCTCCTTCAGGGCTATCAGATGAGCTGCCCAGAAGCAGCTCAATGGAGCTTGAAACATGGCAGGTACTGAATGGATGTTCTCCTTTGCCAGTAGCTGTAGCATGTGGCAAACTTGCCTTTATTGGCTTCTAAGGCAGTGAATCTGCCCTAGTTTTTCACCACAGCCCCAGGCATGCTGCTGATCATTTAGATTTAAGCTTATTGGAAGTTCTGAATGCCTCTCACTGCAGCTACCTGTAGTTTTTCAAAAAGATGCAGCTGGCAGGTTGACTTGGAAATCTGCCTCAAACTTAATAAATTGCATTTAATCTGCCTACTGTTTGAAACAAAAGATCTTCTTAGTTAAAATTGCAAAAAATATTGATTTTCTGTCGATAACAAAGCATCTAAATATTTAGAATATATTACTATTTTATATAACCTTAGGAAATAGCACAATACAGCCTTATCATTCAAGCAAACAAATTTAGTCCCAGGATGTTAAGGGATTTCTCTGAAAGTATTTTGGGTTTTATCCTTTCTCATAGTAATCTAGAGATAGGTAGTTATATTTTATTGTGAATGAGACAGATAAAATAGATACTGTAAAATGCACCCAGTTACTCTCCTTCCTTTTTACATACATGGAACTTTAAATTTTATATAGACCGTAATATTTTCTAAGGGCTGTTTGAGTTTGTCCTACATATATGCAGTCTACCAGAAGTGTGAAGTGAAAATTTCTCTAAAATTAACTTATATGTGGTTGTATTTGCTCTCAGTGGAAAACCAAGCAAATTCAAACACTGCCAGTGACTAATTTTTAAAAAACACTTATTAATTTACACCTACCTAACATAATAATCCAAAAGGTGACCAAGATCAATAGTTGCAACATAAAAACTGTGGACCTGACCTAAGTTGCTTTGTAATTTGCTCCTAAAAGTGATGATTTCAGAAATAGTTAAATAGTTGGAGTAGAGGTGAGCAGCATAACATACGATTATACATGTATTTAAATTTCAGTATTGATAGGGTTATTGCAAAGGGTAAACTTTAATTATAAATAAATATAATAAAAATTATCCATAAACTGGAAGGATTCTTCCAGAACATTGGGAAATAAAGAAAAGTAAAAGGAAGATACCACATCCTCAAAATAAGAGATCAAATTAGTCCAGTACAGAAAGTTTCTTGCAGAGTCCAATGTAACATTTAGAAAAGAGTCTTTAGTATTCAGAAGTCATTGGCTCAACAAATTTTGATCAAGTTTGAACTTTTTAACTTATCTTACTTATAGGAATACTTCTACTCGCGGAATTTACATTCCTTTAATTCTGTAACTTTATGTGCCAGTGCACTGATGGGCCTAGGGGAGCAACAGAAACATAAAACTGGTAGAGACCAGATAGGCTTCAGAAGCAAGCTTAGTCTGTCTTACTGACAGGGGTCATTTCCATTAATATCATATCTTAATAACTATGCCCTTAGACTGGCACAGAGCCATGCACATTAGCTTTTCTCATGAACCCTAGGATTGAAAGTTGTTTATAAAAAGGATAAAAGCATGACACATGGCTGTAAAAAGGCATACTTCATCTATTAAGATTGATCTTTCGCTTCAGTACACATACTTCTGAAACATCCCTATTCCTTTAGGCTGAAGGTGAGGAAGAATTACATCTTGAAGCCAAAATTCACAATTAAGCTATTTTTCAATTATTTCTAGAGCAGCTCCCTCTGGTGGGTAATGATTATCTAGAAGAGTATATTAAAAAAGTAGATACCATCACTGTTCTCCTCTTATCTTAAAATGACCATGGTAAATAGAAAGATACTTGTCTGAACAATCCTGTTGCTCCACAGCTACTTGGCCCTAAAGCAATGCTTACTACCTCATAAGTACTAGGATCCTAAACAGCCTCTGAAGACAGAACTTGTGTTTTGCTTCCATGATTTTTAGAAATTGTATAATAATCACAATTTACTTTAGATATATCTATTGACTGTGAGAAACTGTTAAGTGCAATTGGCTATTTGTCCAGAAAATAGCTACATGTTTCACATGCATGAATAATCCAGATTAGTTTATCCGATTCCTGTTGCAGGATGGAACACCAAATGGGCTCATCAGACAAGTAATTAAATATGTGTATTTGGCTTTCAGGGCTCCAACAGGAACAAAATGAAATAATTGGGATTATTAATGTAAATTAAGCATTACTCTGTAGTGACACTGCTAAGGTGAGTAAAGATTAATAAATGTTTTCATTCACCTTTTGTTTTTAAAACCAGGAGGGGAATAAGTTTTACAACTTTAGCTTTATCCTAGCTTTAACGGGAAATAACTTTTTGAAAGGAAAGGGAAATAAAACAGTGAATGATGCTGAGCACCAAAATTAGAGATTTCTATGTGAAAATTGACACATCTGTTTTATTTTGCTTGCAGAAAAGTGATGGAAATGGCAGAGAAAAACATTAAGATGGTGGAGAATGAATGATGAGTAAGAGTACCTCATGCTGGTGCTAAGAAAAATGTTTCATTCTATCTAGCATTATAGCTGGAAATCATCCTTTTTCTATGTTTTTATATTTGAAGAGAATGTTGCTATTTCAAGAATTATTGAAAATCTTTGCCTTAGCTCTTACCCTGCAAAATAGGTCAAGGCATCTTAGATTCTCAAATCCTTCTAGATGTCAAAACCAAGAATAGACCCATCTGTTCCAGTTTTCATCTGTTTAATTTCTTCTATTGTAGTTAACTCTTGTTAGAATGTCTTGTAAAACTTGTACTGGGAAAACAATGGCAAAATATACTTTGAGTATCCCTAGGTTGTTCGATCTTTAATCCGGTTGTTAGAGCAATTATTTCACTAGACCATGAGACATCCATGTGAGAAATATTTCTCATACCTTGTAATTGTGTGGTAAGGATGTTAAGCATGAAAATCTTCCTACTGTTTTCCAAATACGTTTCTCTCCTGAACTCTGAAGCAATTTTTGAATAAGGCAATGATGACTTGCTTGTACCCTGACACTGATAATACTGTTCAAATGGCACCTTTTGCATCAAGGAATTCAATAATCAAGTATTTTCTATAAACCACCTTAAACACCAATACTTCCAATAATGGATGTTTTCAAACTAGACAATTTCACCCATAAACAAGGAAAAAACCAACTACTTTTGCTGTTATATGAAATTAATGGAATATGATTCCTTTAAAGCAGTTACTCATTTATTCTACTTTGCAGCAAATCATTTGGGAATGTTTGCTGCTTTTAATTTGCTAAGGTTTTCTCTTCTAAAAATCAAATTAGTAACTGAATCTCTTGTTAGGCAGAATTGTAATGAAACTGGAGTTCATGGGCAGTTAGGCAGAGCTGCCCTAAGCCTTTGTTTCTGCTGGGGTCTGCTGCTTGCTAACAAGATGCCATCATAGGACAGGAGGGCCTAAGGCTTCTGATATGACACAAGTGAGAATTACTGGGGCTACAAAGCTCACTGAGCTTCCAAACTCTGTGCTTTACGAGCATATTTGAATCTCAGCCATGTAGTTTTATTCTTTTGACTGTTTCTTGTTATGCAGCTGTACTAAAATATCAGCAATGCTGAAATCTTCCTCTGATATGGATCATAAAGCACCCAGACTTGTCTTTCTATATTATGACATTGTCAGCATTTCTGAAGACACAGCTTGTTTTTTTCTCTCTCACAACAATCCTGTAAATTTTTCGTAATTCACTGTAAACACTTGAGTAGCCCTCGATGACTAAGGCTGACTAGTATATATATAAACTATAGGATTGGATACCAGCTTTACAAGAGACCCCTTGTCTAATGAACCAGTTGCATTCTTTGGAGGGGCAGGATTAAGCATGTGTATGTTACAGAGTAACGCTGCCTTGAGCATGGCATCAAGAGAGTTCTGAGGCAGAGGTACATCAAAATGGAAGAAAGGCCTCAAAGATTTTTCATTTAAAACATGCATTTATGCTATGCAGTAAATCAGAATGGCATGATACAGTTTCCATTTCTTCCCTGTTCAGTATTGCAATGCTATTCCCCAGACTTCAACTATTCATTCTAGGTTTGTCTGTCAAAGAATTAGACTATTTTATCTGAACAGCTATAGGAACATCTTTTTCTTGCCGTCTTGGAGATCTGGACTACAAGGATAAGATGCTGAAGACCTTTCTTCACCTGAAGCATTAGGAAATTTTGCCAGAGTGAATAAATGCAACTGCAGAGCTGCACTCATTGAGATATAGCATAAACCTTTAACATGGCACACTCTGTTTCCTTTTATGGATTACTGAAAGTAATTTACAGATTACATGGGTAGGCAATTCATAATGAGTACTTTAGTTTAGCATTTCATTTACAATGGCACTTTGTGTGGAGTTCCATGGGTATGTTTGCCATTTCAGAGAAGGAATACCAGAGTCTAGTACAAATCCAATGTGTAGCAAATGCACAGGCTCAGCAAAACAGAGACATACCTTAGTAATTTGGGAAAATACTTATTTCTTCTAGTTATCTTGAAACCTTGTCAAGTGAAATTACAAAATACACCACATAGCAAAAGTCTAAATTAAAGCACAATTTCTAGCTTGTATTTCTCCTCATAAGAGCAATTTTCTATTCTGCAGCTGGGGGGAGAAAGAGGAGTTTTGAGTCTTGTGTAACCAAGGAAGTTTTACAATATTCGCCATTATTCTGTAGGCAACTTTATTTTACTCTTGCAGAACTCCACAGCTCCTCTGGGGCCTATCCCTATGTCTGCTCTTTGGTGAAATTTGCTTTAATCTTTAAACATCTCTTAGAATCACAGAATATGCTGAGTTGGAGGGGACCCATCAAGATCATTGAGTCCAACTCCTGGCCCTGCACAGGACACCTCAAGAATCACACCATGTGCCTGAAAACATTGCCTTAATATCAGATTCTTCAGCTTATGGAAGAAATTTCTTCCTTCCCTGTTTAAAAACCAGTATATTTTCATTCCTTATCTGTGGACTAGATTTCCCATGGCCCTTTTGAAATGAAGGTTCCCAAAGTAATTCTGGCTTGCATTTCAGTAGTAACTACAGTTCACTCTATGTAAGTGAACAGGATCAGAAGTTTGATTGATCTATTTTTAGGTCAGAAGAAAGCCTCAGTTAGACTCCTTAATGTAAATCTTGTACCAAATGGTCAATAAAGCCATAAATGAAAATATAATCCAAAGCAGATAAATGTCAGATGATATATAATTTAAAGTACATGTTTTTGATGTCATATATGACTGCTACTCACAGCAGCTTTTTTCAGAGCTTGCAAAAAGAGAGAAAAAACAACCTGATTTAATCCTGGGTCAAGGGCATGACTTGGTTCAAAAAACAGTTGTCAAATAGTGACTTTGTGACAGTCACTATATCCTTATAGAAATATGAGAAACAGTATCAACTATTCATAGTTTCTTGCCTTCAATTAGCAGTGATATATAAAAATGTGAAGCTTGAAGACAAAAGGAAATGAAAAAGAGCAGCTCACAGGGTAAAATACATCATGGAAAACAGATAAAGGCACCACACTAGCCAATCAGAATAAAAATAGCACTAGAGCAAAAGCCCATCTAAAAGGCCCTGTCTCTGAAAAAAGAGGCCATTTATAATGAAAGAGGAGGATCTTACAGCAAAAATAAATCAGAGATAGGGAAGTTGCTAGTAAATCAGACCAAGAGAATCATTACCTTTGACAGGACAAATGTGAAACCATTAAAAATACAAGACAAAAAACAAAAAGATTTGAGGAATGTCTTAGTAAATAGTCCAAGGCTATGAATGATTTTACATATTTATCATAAGCATAGAATCTTCCCAACAGCTGTGTGGCCTTGCAATCCTGTGCCAAAGAGCTGCGTTTTTAGGGTGAATAGATCTGTAGTACAGACAGGAATGTTATGGGAAGAAAAAGCCACCACAGAACATTTGAGCATCTCAATACTGAGAAGCTAAGGGAAGCTTGTACATAGAGTATTCTTTACAAGAGATAAGTCTGAGGAATTGTTTCAGTCAGACATGCTAATAAATCATTTTCAATAAGAGATCAATAAATTGAATAGTAATAAATCACACAGGTCATGTGATATTTGCTCAATATTTCAATGTGAGATTGCCAGCATGTTAAGCAGATTACTTATACTTTCAATCAGCTTTACTGCCAGAGGAAAGGAAGATCACTGCTGGAATTTCAGCTTCCTAGAGGAATTTAGGTTATTCTGCAACAATGCACAAAGAAAATTGATAAATTTCGTTACACACACTTCAATTAGTAATTTAAAAAAAGAAAACCATAGACATCAAACAAAGGGTGATGAGGCAAACCATCGGGTAGCTTCTTTATAAAAATATATAGGCAGCTATATATTATCCACTTTGAAAAAGGGATGGCTTGGAGAGAATCTGATAAAGCACTATGGGCTTATGAAGGCTCTGAATTATGTGGGGAAAAAATCTGTTCACTTTTTCATGCTGAAACACTTGAACTATGTGATGCCCTTAAAATATCAAGCAAGAGATTTAAACAAGTGAAAGAAAATAACAACTATAAATAATATAACTTTGTCATGGCTTTTGGCAGTAACCAAAATGGGTTAAGAAATAATTAAAGTAATAAAAGGATTCCCATCAAAAGCTAGAATATATTATATGAGAGGAAAATAATAAAATATAAATTACTGACTTTTGGAGGAAATACTGAAAGATCATGCATCTACTCTACCTATATGTTCAATATGCTTTCCCTATGCACCTATGATTGGCCCTGTCAGAGATGGGATTCAGCAGTTAAGGAATGTTGCTCTGACCAGTAGGATCATCAGCAACTGTGTTGATACATTTCTAATGCTGCAGCATTTTGGCAGAAGAGGATGCTAAGACAATCAAATCATGCTCAGATAAATCAGGACAGTTAAGAGCTCATAGCAAATATCTGTAGTTGAATTTTTAAGTTTGAAAGTGTTAGTCAAAAACTGGAATAATTCCGTTAATATTTTTCTTAAATATAGTCATGGTTATGTTTTTTATTGTGTGGGAAGTGGTTTGGGGTTTTTTTTTTTTGGTTGTTGTTTGGGTTTTTTTTGTGGGGAAGAGTTTTTTTGAAAAGAGGCCACCTAGCATGCATATCATGTAAATTTAGATGTTTATGCTCATTTTATCATGTTACAATTAAAGCCCAGAGTAATGAAAACAATTTGACTAAATCAGAGAGAAAGATTATATAACATTCAGACAAGGTACAGGGTTCATGGCACAGTTGCTTGATAGTATCATTCAGATATGAATTTGAACATGAAAATCATTATTTGTTTTGACTTTGCCAGTGCCACGCCTGAGTGTTACTTACTTAGAAGGCTAGTTTGATGTAATTTTATTCTTATAATGTATTTCTTCTGACATTCCTTTGCCTTCAGTCTTGATGTTATATATTCAAGTGTGATAATCATAGAACATTTAAACATTTTATAAAAACACACTGAAATATTATATGACAGTATGTGTGTAAGTCTCCAAATTTATTTTCAAGTAAGTTTTATGAATTCTTTCTTTAAAAATATTGTTCCTGACATTTACATGTAAGAGTCTAGATGGTTCCTTCAGAAACACATTCTGGAGAAAATAAATGAAACTGGAAAGAAATATTTTCTATAATGTGCTTTTACCACATCTGCTCTATATATCTATAACATCTATATATAGCATTTACACTTCCAACAAATACTTCTAATACTTATCTGTATGTCTTCCTTTAAAGGGGAAAGAAATATTTTTTCATTTAGGTGAGAAAGTTGCAGAACTCTTTAAACTGCTGAAGTTCTTTATAGTCACAGACACACTTTCAGGCAGGTTTTAAAAACATACAATAGATTATAAAAACCTCTTTTTGTGTGTGGTATTTAGTCTGAATGCCATGACACCACACTGAAAATTACATACCTTCCAAAATTGTTGCAATGCAAATGTATTACCTCTTCAACAGAGACGGCTGCCCTTTAAGAAAACAGTTTTCTTTGATAATATTTTGAGATATGTCCTGCTGCTGCTCCTTTCAAAGTGCTGCTTTATCTCACTTTCTCGATGCCCTCCTGTAGAGCTAGGCTTCCTTCCCATCAAATCATGCAGTGTGGAGCACATCAGGCTCTGCAGAGTTCCTTAAATATTTGGTTGAAGGTCAGTCCTGCCATCCAGGAAAGAACAAAAACATAGTTTTATGCTTTGCTACACTTGAAGAAACTTCAACTAGTAATAAAAAAAGAACACAGGAACCATTTTCCCGGTGTGATGGTGTTAATTTGTCACCCTGCACCTCTATAACTTGTGCAAGTGGAGGCTTGCCAACAGTAACAGCTGGTGCTCAGGTGTGCATATTTCACTTCTCTTACAAAGCAGTAGAAAGCAAAGATACAGGCAAGTCCCATATGAAGAAAAGGCTGGGGTTTTTCTGTTGCTGACACTGTGACATTGAATTACAGGCAGTGATTTGGTGAGAAGCCTTGGTCCCATGGAACAAAACTCCTGTTATCACTTCATTTGGGTAAATCAATGTGGAGTGTTTTGGAATAAATCATGGAAACCAAGAGTCCCAGAGAAGCAAAGCTTTTCCTGCACTTTGGTTCTCCTGCTCTTTATGCCAAAAGCCTGAGCATGGATAGAAAACACTGCTTTAGGAAGATTATTTGGAATTCCAGAAGGAAACAGAGCAGGACTTCAGTGCCACTCTTTACCTAGAAATAACATTCATAGACATGCACTCAACAGATTCATCATTTACTTGGAAACACACTTTAGGAAGATTTCTAGGAAAATTTGACAAAGCCATGGTATAATCTGTGAATAGCTTCAAACAATTGCAGTGTTTGAAAGAAAGTAAGGTGCTTTGCTTTCATACATGGATTTTTTTCTCCAAGAAACAATTCTAAACTAGCAACATTAGAGTAGTATTTGGTACATGATATTTCACTGAGACTCCAATAATTGGAATCCAAGAAGTCTAAGTTCCGAAAAGCACAAGGAGCCTCTCTTTTATAACCTATAAAGAGTAGTGAAACTTTGGGTTATGGCAGTAAGACTGAAGCTTTTCATAGAGTCATCACAGAGTCATTGAATGGTTTGGGTTGGAAGGGACCTTAAAAATCATCTCATTCCAAAGGCCCTGCCAATGGCAGGCATGTCTTTCACCTCATTTTCAGAGATTTCTAAAATATATATATCATATATTTTTCCCCCCACACTAACCATTCAGTCTTTATGATCGAGAATAGGTATTAATAATCAACAAAAAGCGATAGCAAAAATAATTTAAATGAGTATTTTCTAAATACTTTCTTCTGTAAAATATATAACAACCAGAGAACAAGCATTGCCAAAGTATGGCAAATTGTATCTTGACCACAATGGGAAGGTCTTTATATAATTCCTGCTTTTAAGGTGGTTCTGGAAGTCACTCTTTTTTTGACCATCTATGAAATTCTTCATTGCATGGCACCACAACACTGTTGCACTTACATTCTGTGCTTGTCTTTGCTTTGTGCACATCATCCTTCCAGGCTTTCTCTGCCTTCTTTTAATTTTCTATGTCTCTACAAGCAAATACATTTTTCATTTTATTCAAATGATAAAGTGATTTTTTTGTGATTTGTCAGGCTCATAAGTCACTGTTACCATAGCACCTGAGACCTTCTTTACGATCTTACACAGATGAAGACCAACATAACAGTAAGGTGGGGAAAAGTTCTTATTTTCCATATGGAAAACAGAGAAAGAAGCACTGGGCTGCCTTTCCCCCTCATAAAGCTTTCTGTGATGAGTTTTTCAGTGATGTAGAATCATTAAGGTTGGAAAAGACCTCTAAGAGCATTCAGTACAGCCATTAATTTAGTGTTGCTTAACCTAAACATATATTTTCACTTCCGCATCAAGGTGCATAGATGGAGCTTGTGGTTGCCTGTCTAAGCAAACAGAAGTATTATTAGAGGATTATTATGTGTAAAAATATGTTTTAATTCAGTTTATATTAGTTTCTACCTCAATCTCAATTATATATGCATCACTTTTATTAATTTAATAAGCATTCTTTGCTTGTAATTTCAATGTTAGCGAAAGACAACTTAATTGCTTTTAGAAATTTACTATTACTGTATTTTCTGTGAATTATCAAGTGAATATTATGTACATCAATCATTGTTTCAGTGTTGAAAAAAATTCAATTACAAGAATAACTCACATTTTAATAACACTAAATGGTGTTTCACTATGTAAGAGTCCATTGTCAAGATACATAATATTCAGATTTCCTTTCATTTAATAACAGAACAAATGAAGAGAAAAAAAAAAAGAGGTATAATTTTAGTACCTTCATATTTTCATTTCTGTTAAATATCACACTGAGTATGGCTCACATTTATCAAATTGAGTATGCAGCAGTTATGGGCTGCTTTTTTGTATGTAATTTCTTTTATTAATTTTCCCACATATCAAATAATATGAGAAGAAAAAGGGGAAATAAAGATAATATTTTCTCAAATATCTTAAGGACAAATCAAAAATTGCACCACAAATCATTGGTATATCATTCTTTATCTCTTTCTTTCAGACGGAGAGAGGAATAAGAAATTCCCATATAACTTCACTTTTTCTCAAAATAAATCAAACAATTATTTAAATGGTTTCCAGCCTTCTTTTCATATGCCTCCTTGCTGCATTACATAAGAAATAAAATTTAAGGTGTTGATTTTTGGGGTTTTGGTACTTTTCTTTGTTAAAAGAGATGGACATATTTCAAAAGAACATGTAGCCATAAAAACATTCACAAAACTAAACCCCTATCTTTAATAAGCAGTCATTCTTCCTTTGACAACTAAAATATTAATTTGGATTTGTAAATGCTTTTTTTCCCTCCTCTCCTTTTCAAACTGCCTCTGACCTGGTTCCCTTTTCCTTTCAAAGTACCATGTTTTTTTACTGACATGAGTCAGAGAATCTTACAAACTAACACAGGCTTTGCCCCCTGAATGAGAAGGTCTAGCTGTTCTGGGAGCTAGACACCACAGAGGCTGGGAGGGGAGAAAACTGTTCCATGAGGTGAAAAACTGTTCCATGAAATGCTGGTATGTGAGGTGGTCAGGAACAGCAACCTTTTAGCCCCAGCAGCTGTGTTCCAAGTTTTAGTCTGACCAAGATGTGTATCACATCCCTTGGAGAGCCTAAGAGAAGCAGTTGTGCCATTCTCCCATGAAAAAGGTGCACAGAACCACTGAGGTTTCCCCAGCAGTTTCCCACTCCCTCTCTGCTCAGCAAAGTCAGCCTGCACAGGTCCTCCTGATTTGCTTCCTCCTATATTTGGGTATCTGGGTTACCTTTGTACAACCCAACCCCACCTGGCAGTGGTGACCTAACCCCAATGAGACCCTAACTGTAAATTGCTCAGGTGCATATTCATAAATTGTGCATATTCAGCTAGGAAATACCCAGTGAAATCTTAAACCTGATTAGAAAAAGTGGTTGAGAAAAATGAGCTTACCAGGTGTCGTGTTTCATACCTTCTTACATGTAGGTAGCTGAAACCTGATTTCAGGAAGGAGGACAGTTGTACACTTCTGAGTAGCATTGCTTGATGTCTTTTTGCTTCAAACTGTGCCAAGAAACTACTGGTACAAGATAAATTAATTTCATCTTTGGCTGCTTTGTCAATCAGCATAAGAAGATATTAAATCACCATAGAAAAGGCATTGTTATACAGTGATTATTCTCCTGGGATATCCTAAAACAGGAAGAGCAGTCAAGAGTTTCATATAGTACAGGACAGTAATTATCTCATGACAAGTATGGTCCCTGGAGATCACTTTAGAGTTACTTTAAAGGTATTGTGGAGAAAAGTGTGTATATATGTTGTACTAGAAGATGACAGACATGGCACTTTACAGTCTCAAAAATGAGTTCTAGCAGGCTATGAGGTACACACTGATTAATTTAAAGTGTTAACAGCCAATTGAACACTTCTTCAGTTGAAGAATATTTATTACAGAGTGTAACAACCAGTTAGTCACACTTTGAAGCTGTGGCATAAGAAAGAAGTTGGAAAGCAACAACCTTCTCTTTTTTTCAGTCATTTATTCAGCTTGATACAAAGCACTTGCTTTTTGTTTTTGCCTCTTAAAACTACTTAGAAAATGCAAGAGAATTTTTCTATTTTGAAAAAAAACCAATATAAAACACCACATTTGACACAAATGAAGAATATTGCTAAAGGAGGATTGTAGAAGCTGTGGTTTGAGATCTGGGGAACGTCAATAACTGACCTAAAATGAAATCAGTTTACAGCTCCTGCAATAAGATATTCAACCACTTTGCCATATGCCTTATTCCTATCTTGCAATTCACATTTGCTTACACAGTTCTAACACTAGACTATTTTAATACCCCTGGAAAACTGCATATGGCTACTGTTTCTCCTTCTAATGCAAGGACAACAAAAAAAAAGTATTTTTTCTTTAGCCTAAAATTTTCCCATTCACCCAACATACCTAATTTCTGTTTCTATCAGAATAAACTATGTCATAAATACAGCATTTGTGCTTGAGTGTGTCTGTATGTGCAGTTTTTTTCCTGAGCTATCTGCTCTCCTTGAAAATGTGACTTCCATGAAGCATAGGGAAAATTGAATACGCATAAATACTTGAATACACAATATGAAAAAAAACTTTAAAACTTACTGTCATAGTTGAAAAAACCAGCAAATTAATTAAATTATAATACAACTTTTGATAAGTCAGTGCTAAGCAGATGGCAAAAGTGAATTCTGTAACTTGATGTTTCAAAAAGATTATTATAAAATACATCCCTGTTTTCAGATTTATGACAGGGTATTATCCTTACTTTTATCAAAGATCATATGAAAACAAGGTTAGTAAAACCTGTGGATGCAATATGCATTCTCATATTGCATGATTTTTATGCATGGTATTTGCATTCTCATATTGCATGGTATTTATGCATAACAGAATCAGGGCATCAAAAAACTACAGTGCTGTAATATTGATTACTCTTTTGCATAGCAGGGAAATTTAAAAAAAAGTGGTCTAATATATTTATAATTTTTTTAAGGTCCGTTGGAGCACATGCTGATATTAAAATGGGACAGGGAAAAAAAGGAGGAATATGATTTTGAGGATATTCCTTACAAATAATATTTACGAAGTGCCAGTGAATTTATACTTATTTCTTTTTCCTGTTCTGCAACTAGTCTCACTATGATGAAAAAATAGAAAAGACATTACCTTTTTTCCAGTATTCTTGTCACATTTTCAATAAAGGAGTAAAATATGTATTAATTTCTAAGGTGCACAAAGACACCTTGACAGAAATAGAGGACCTTTCACAAAGGAAGAAATCAGAAATTCATGCCAAAAAAGGTAAAAGCCATCCCTGGAAAAGGGCCAGCATGTAGTCCACATCCCATTACATTTTAATATGACAACTTCATTGAGTCTCATGTAATCTTATGCCCAGTGTCTGCTCCCAGGATGAATTTCACCCAGGATAATGGAATAGAACAAAAGCCAAAGAAAGCATTAAGAGCTGTAGTGTTTACAGGGCCTATGTAAAGTATATTCTACCTAGACATAAATAAATTTGAAGCAGCATCAGTAGATGCAGCTGCAGGTTAAGGTTCTGAATGAAGGCACTTGGCATGCCTCATGTTGTTCTCTTAACATTTATTATTCCCTCTGTAGTATCCTCTTCTTCAGGTCTCCAGTACAACATGTCAGGCATTATAACCCACCTCCCCTACAACACATCCCCTGGGTCTTTGCAAAGTAAAGCTCTGCTTACAAGAGGCTAAAGATCACCTCCAACAGACAGCTCAGGATCACCTGAGTTTCAACTGCTACACCATTTAACCTTTAGTTAAAGACCAGGCTGTGAGAAGAGGCATTACTTTTTTTTTCCCCCCAAATCCCATGGGCAGTTTCTGAAGAAGAATTCCACTGTTCATGTGTAAGTAGAAAACAAGAAACAGAAAATGTTAGTTTTATGAAACAGAATATTTTCTGTATATTCTAACAGAATTGAAGCTATTTCATGAGCAGAACAAAAAAAAAGGTTTTGTGTTAATAAAACTGATATGTTTGCAATCCATACATTGTATTTTAAATTAATTTTTTTGTAGCTGAGTGGGATGAAACCTTTAAAAGACCCTCAGCTTTACCAGTGGTGGTGTTTCATTTTACCACTGTTTGTAATTATCTATTTACACCAACATAACAAATGTGGTGCCTCCAGCAAAAAGCTAAAGGTTGATGAGAAACAGAATGAAAAAGCACCTAAATGTTAGACTAGTCAGCAAGATTTTCAAGTTTGTTAAAATTAATACAAGCTATCATTAGAGTACTCTACAGTTCAGTGCTTCATAAATAGGAAAAACAAAGCAGTAATGTTTTTTGTAGCTTTCAGCTTGACTTTTATGGGGTTTCATCTTCCTCTAACAAATCAGGATGCAGAACTGCTCATAAAGCTTCCAGTATAAGCCAACAGTATAATAATTCACTATGTGCATCCTGAACTACTTACAACTTGAATGCATCCAGAATGATTGGAAAAATACATCCTAATTACATAAAATACAACAACCAAGAACGAAGAATTATCTCTCTCTGCTCCAGGGTGAAGGTGGATGCCTCTTCAATACTTTGCCTGCTTCACTGACTGACCCAGACTTGGCAGAGCAAAATAAAAAAGTTTCTTCACTTATGCCTCCTGAGACCTACATGCACTGAAGAACTGTGGGGTTCCTTCCAATTGGTGGTTCACGTTTTCTAAAATGAAATAAAATATCAAAGTACAACTTTATAATTTATCTAGCAAAAAGCATGGCAAAGTGCTTCAGACTGAGTACTGAGGCTGCTTCAGAAAATGACATTGTGGGAAAATCAGAGCCAACTAATTTCATATTTTGAAAGTTTATTCAAAATGAATGAGTGCATTACTTACCATATGATTTAATCAGGATAGAAGGTAATTCCCACAATGTTTTAAGTCATTCACAGCCTTGATCACTTGCGGTGAAGCTTTCTGGGTGTGCCAAGCAATTAAAGGACTTGGGAATATCAAAGTGGGTGAAGGGATTCTTTGGTAAAACATTGAGTTATTAAAATATTATTTAAAAACATAAACATTTGAAATTCTGAATGATTATTCAGAGAATCGTAAAGCATTTAGAAATAAAAGTTCTGTGCAGGAAAGCATACACCTCTTACTCAGATGCCTATAGTATGAGCATTTCTTATTTCAATAACTAATATTTGACTGACCTGCCTCACAAAAATAGGTAAAATACAATGGAAAATTAAGTGAAATTAAACATCTGATTGCAATCTCAGTGGCAAGCATAAACTTGTGTCTTTTTATAGAATAAATTATCAAGAGTTATTAAAAGCCCCTGGTCCAACTAAGGACTGTTGAACAGAGAAGGAAAATACTTGGCCTACGTAGATGTGAAGGTATTTTAGGCTCCTCAGTGATGCAAGGGTTTGATAAAGAAATATATTATGCAGAAAAATGAAAGCATATAGGTGTAAAAATGGACACAATATTTTAACATCCACATAGTGTTTGTAATATGTAGTGTCCAGATATAAGGTCTTCTGGTTTTAATGAAAGGTGCCAGATTCCAAAACAAAGCAAGAAAGATGTTTTTGGGTTTTTCTGAAGCGCTAGAAGTAGCTAGAAAAATTAGTGTCACCACCTTTTTTATACATAAAATGAAACATTTAGAAGGATGAAAAAGCACCAGATCAATCCAAAATTATACTTTCCAATGGCAATCTGAGAACTCCCATGCAAGTCAGCAGCACTTCCCTGCTCTGGAACTGCAACACGAGATCATTAATTTTACCATGTTCAAAGCAACTGTTTCTGAAACACAAAAATGAAAATAAATATTCTTTCTTTCCTTTTGGTTATGAAAGGTATGCTAGAGGAACTGCAAACATGAATTGAAAAGTCAGCTTACTTGTATTGGCATTTTACAAGGTTGCAACAGATAAAATAGGATCTAATCATTCTCTTTTTGGAGAGAAGCATTAATAATTGTTATTACCCAGAGCTTTTCCAAGTGCAATCTTTTTTTCCTTTACCATTACTCGAACAAGAATTTTTCCACATGCTTTATGCATTTGCTTTCTGCAAATATTCAGAGGCCATTTGGAAACAGAATCAATGTCAGGGGAACAGAGGTGTCAAACAGAGTAACCAAAGCGTCCACAAGTGTTCCTTGCTGGTAAATGTTTCATCCTGAATCGGTCAGTGACGCAAAATTTGTTCCACCTTCTGCTCAGCTGTGTGTTATGATGTAACAATTCATCAGGGAGCAAATCCATAAATTCATGAAATATCCACAAAATGGAATTTTAATAACAGATCATGAGAACTGTGAGAGATTCTGCCAGCATAATCCTGTAAAGATTTATACTTCTCTGACAAGTATGGCTGAGACTCAAGGGTGCAACCTGTAAGAAAAAGTCCTATCTCCCTGGTTAAGGACGACGGTAGGGCCAGTGAGTTTACCTTTTTACAAAATCTGGACTTATTAGAATGGAATTCTTTCTTCTCCAACCTGGACATCTAAGATAAGTGGCAGATAGAAAGCTATCATGTACAAAGGTTAGCAGTGAAACAAAAAAATAGTAATGAAGAATAAAGTATGCCATTTCCACTACAATGAAGTCTACTTGGCTTCAGCTTCAGAAGCAAGCTATTTTAGGCTCTCTAGTGATGCAAGGATTTTACAGACAATGAAATATATATTAAACAACTGAAAGCAAATATGTGTAAAAGTGTCCATAATATTTCACTCATTGATATGTTTTAATCCCGGAGAGGATTATGGAAAGAATTTACAATTTAAAATTTAATATCACATTGCCTTATAAAACCCCTGATTTTTGCTTTGGTATATATAAGTAATTCTAAAAACTTCACAACCCCAACCACCCTCAGGTTTTCTGATTTTATATCAAAATGACACTGGAAGCCTCTGCATGACCTCAAACTGTCTCATCAATGGTTTCTCAGAGTCTGCTCTCTGCACCACTGCCTTCCAGGGGCCATGGCCTCCTGCCACCAAAGTGCCACCTGGCCCAGGAGTGTCCATCTCCTCCATGAGCAGAGCAAGGGGAAAACCTTGTCTGCACACCAACCCTGGGCCTGTCCTTCTGACCACTGTTTGGTCACAGTCCCTGAGATCTACTATTGTTTTGACAGGGTGCTGAAATGGGAATGAAAACATGCCCTGGTTGTGGTTTGAAGGTTAAAGAAATGGGAGCATTTCTTCCAGCACAGAAATACCAAGTGCTTCATGAGGTGAAGGCAATAGCTGACAGGAGTTTCTGTGGAGTGCCATCTTCTCAAACTGTCAGGCACTGGCTTTATTCACAAATCTGTGAATCTCTACGAATGCTACAGGCAAAAATCCTTCCCCTGTGGTGCATCTCCAACATCCTTTCCTCAGGAGCTTTAAATCCTAGGCTTTGCAGTCTTTTTAAATCAATTTTGAATAGCACAGCACACAAGGAGAATTCAGTTTGTCTACCTTGTCACTGCTCAGTAAATGAAATTCTCAGAAAAAAAATGCCACAGAGCCCAAAGCCCCCAAATGACAAAGTGTTGCAATCTGACTTTTCTTTCATTTCGGAAGGTGTGGTTATCTTTGAATAAAGACCTCATATCCCCAGTAGTGATCAGTTCCACAAAATTTTTGTGTCAGCTTTGCTGAATTTGAGTATGCTGTAAACTTAGGACAAAATGCTGCCTCAACTTCATCTGACATCAATACAGCTTTAATGAATCTGACCCTTTAATTCTCAGCTCTCAAAGCCACCAGCTCTGGTGCAATGAACTGACACATTGTTTAGCATACATTTTTTAGATCCCATTTAATTTTATAGTAGATTTTTTGTCTTAAAACCTTACACTTTTATTGAGCAATTAAACTGCGTTCTCAGTCAGGGGGAAGAAATGCTCATAAAATAGAAATAAGCGAGGCAGTAATTTCTAGACAGAAGTTGCATTTTTATTTCCTCCATCATAATAGGAACAAGTATTTGATTTGTAAAATAAGATGCAGAGTCTTCTAAAGAGTTGAAAATGACAATTGACTTGTTTAATTTTTTTCCTTAAGTGAGATGAAGTTTAGAGTTCTTGGAATAACAAACTGCTTCTGGTGTATTGGCCTTATCAGATCAGTCACATAAAGTGAGCAATAGTTGGAATATTTTTCTATGACCATTTTGCCTACTGAAGGCTGGTTTCAGTGCATCACGTACTGAATTTTTTTCCAGAAAGCACCTTTGATTTAACACAAACATTTTAAAGGTAACCTTGTTGCTGCCATCAAACTAGTAAAATCCTATACCTGTTGTAAACAGTTCTGATTTTAAATGAGACAACTGGAGACCTCTTTGGGATCATTCAATGACAGCCAGTGAATTTTAAAGATCATGTTCAAAGGCATAAAATATTATGTACAGTACCTAAGTATGTCTTCAAATGTAATAGTGACAAAATTAGGTTTTAACAAATGTGAATTTGATGGAGACTGCTATTTGTTAAACAGCATCAATGTTTTTTATTTCACTCATCACCTCCAGTCTTATTAAGTTGTTTAGGTAACTTAAAGAGTATGTTTCTATCCACTATGAGTAAGGAAGGAAAAATGTGCACTTAAAATAATTGTACAAAACTGCTGAAAATATTGAAAACCCCATCAATATGTACTTTGTTTAAAGAAAATATTAAACTGCAAACTTGATGATCTTGAAGGTCCCTTCCAACACAAACTGTTCTATGATTCTATGCTTAAAAATTGGTTAAGGCCTGAATGCTATAGAGATGTGCTTCAGTATGCAGAAGAATCCTAGCACCACAGCACAAAAAAAATAGTATGTCAAGCTCTTTAATCTTTATGTAGATGTTACATAAATGCATTATTATTATTTCAATAATGCAATTTTCTAGGGGATTATAATCACAGTCCTTTCTAAAGAAAGAATCTTACTGATTTCAGTCCCTATCTGAAAAGCAACGCCACACAAAACTGCAGCACCCCTTGAAAGACATCTTGTTACATTAATTCTTCTGACTCATGATGAGTGAAAATTGCAAGAAGGTGCTTTTATCCATTATTATACTCTAGTTTACAGCAGATTGAAAATTTTCTGACTACCTAAACCATTTTTAACAACCAATACTGATTTTATTAAATCAAAATATTTCAGCAAAATCTATCTGACATATGGGAAAAAAGTTGTCAAGAAGTTTCTTTGAAATATAATGATATAGTTTACTTTGAATATTATAGTAAATCATGAAATCAAAATATTTTACTATGCCACACTAAATAGGAGTGCAGTGTAGTTGCAACAAAGTTATTGTTTGAAGTGTTCCAGTAACATCAAAACTAAGCACTTAAATCTCAAGAATATGTTTTTTTCTGGTAAATACTAAAAATACTCTGCACTAATAATTTTGGAAGGATCATTTTGAGTATCTTTCCAAAGATGTTTTGGCTGCATGTTCCAACTTAGGAAAAAAATAAATCAAAATCATTATACTTATTTCTGATAAAATAAACATTCCAAATTTTGACCAGTCTCAGCTGGAATCATGCTCCAGTTCATGCCTCATGCCTTTTACAGTGCACTGTATTGCACTGTGTGGAAAACTGGAGTTATAACACTGAACTCTAATGACTCTTAGATCAATAAAGCACTGTGACATGCTGTACTCCTAGGTGAAAGGAAAATTGAGCTGGCAATTGACATCTCGGACCTGCCAGTTCCTTACATTCACAGGGACATTATTATTTAGTCTGGTTGAAGGCAATATTCTAATATAACCAAAGGTCAGGGTTGAGTAATAAATCCGAAGCTAGAGTCAGTTTATCATAATACTGTCATGTAAAAGTCACAATGTGTAAGAAAAAGGTCAATTTTAGCAAGTCATATTCAAGTGTTTTTCCTTTGGGGTAAGGTAAAAAATCCTCTTCTGTGTTATGTGATAAGTAAATTCTGAAAGGTATAACAACTACTAAATAACATAATAATATTATCTAATTTTAATCCTGTTGTGTATCAGATGTTTAGATTGCACCACCATTCCTGTCTGTCCTTTTTGTTTTTCAGCACATCCCCAAGTAAACCTTACCCTACATTCTCCTCAACTGATAACCAGAAAGCTTATTAACTCATTCCGCAGGTGTTTCTGTGGACTTCCAAGGTTTCCTTTCATTTTGTTTCGCTGAAGACATTGAGGGATTGTCGTATTATTTAGGAAGAACTTCACTTAGTAAGCAAGATGAAGAAATACTATGTGCCTTGCCGTGATTCTGTTTTGTAAACTTTTAAACAGATGTAAAAGCACTGCTGTACCTTTCTGTCAGCAAAGTCTAATGATCTAAAAGCAGTTCTCTAGTCAAGCAGCCGAAAATATAAAAGCATTCACATGTCATTTCTCCTTAGGACAGCACATTTCAGCTGGAAACCTCTTCCATGAATCCAGAATTGCTACCCAAACCTACAGTCTTGAGAAAAAAACGTAAATGTGGAGCTGTCTTACACTGAAAAATAGTGTGAGTGTTACTGTTTGAATATTACATCTTGATAAGAACTGAAAATAAAATCCCATAACAAGCAGTAATACAATATAGCCGCATGCTCTACAATAGAATGCAATTGAATCATTGTAGTGCCTGGGTCAAGCTGTATGAAAGACCTGTGAGTAATTAGTGTGTAAACTACTAATGTAAGCATGGTTGGTTTAAAAGAAAAAAATAAAGGAAAAAATTCTTCACAGGATACAGACTATAGTCAATGTCCATTCTCGACTTCTTACTAATTATGTTTATTATCAGAGGTCCACTGAAATTTTCCACTGCTGTAGATATTCGTATCATAATTGCCATTATTAAACCTTTTATGAAGGTTTGCCAAGCATCATTACTATTCACCAGCTCTTTTCCTTATGTTTTCCTATGCCTTACCAGAGTGTTTACTAAAGAGATACTGGACATCAACAAGAATTCAATTTATGGAGACTATGTGCATTCCAGCCTATTATTTCAGGAGCAGAAGAAGTTGTGAAAAATCTTTTTTTTTTTTATCATGGTACATGAAGAAATTTTACAGAAATTTTTCTTTTTACACAGAAGAAATTTCCAGAACTCTGCCTTTTCACTTTCATTAATCACAACAACATTTTCTTCTTAATCTTCTAATATATGATAATTAAATAATTAAAGATAGTGTAAAAGTTATTTAAATTGAGCTGTATACATCTACCAAGGCTTCTAATTTTTTTTGTGCAACATCCATTGGGGTAGTCATAAAAACAAGCAATAGTAAATACCAACTGTTTTTTGGTTCACTCCCCATCTTGCTATCAGGTACTCGAACACATGGATAAGCTAGAGCCTTCTTTTCTCCAGGCTGAACAGTCACAGCTCTTTAATATCTTTCCAATATTCTTATATTACTTCATAACATCCTGTTTTGTGCTTTCTGGCAGTTTACTCAAGACGCATTATTAAAGAACTAATACTTAGAAAGATACTAGTTCCTGTTGGAATTTCTTGAACCACCTAAGAATTTTCTCTGCATTTTTATCAACCCCAAATTTCTTGGCCATACAATTTGCTAGATACTTTAATCTCCCATGATATCTGTGTTTTAGTTACTACATGCCGGTTTTGCACAGGATGCTTTCCCTTTTTTTCCTCACATACAAGTACTACTCTGAAATCTATTACATGAACTAAGTATTATTCACAATGTCAGAATTACTTTTCAATCATTGAAATAGCCTCAGGTATGAATAGTAGTAAAAGAAAAAAGATTAACACAAGTTTTATAACAAGTTGTTAGACTCCATATTTCAGCCATAACTCTTGAATGAAATATGTTAAACTTCTGCATACCATAACACACCAAATTTCTATTCCTTTACAATTCCTGGTTTCAGACACAATCAGAACCAATTTAGATATAGATATAGTGTTAGCGGGAAAAAAACCAAAACCATTAATGGGGAAATTAAAGCCATCTCCCACACTAATCAAAGAAAATACAAATATAATGAAAAGTTACAGTTACCCTTGATGATTTCTGGTATGTTTGTGTTTTCTATTTCTTACAGTTAAACAGAAACAGCTATTCAGAGAGCTCTAAATATCCTGTGCAGTGATCTTAGAATTTATGGGTACCTGCTGGTTACAGTTACATAGTATTTTGAATATAATGACTTGGCTTTAGCTTCTTGCCATGCTAACCACTGCAGGCTCCATTACCTTTCAAGTACCTATCATAAATACTGCCATTAGCCATAGCCTTCCTTATGTGATACTGTTCCTAATTTTTCCAGATTCAACAATTATATCACTGTTCTTCATAATTTCACCTGTCTTACCTCTTGAGAAGGTGCCTTTGATTCTATCTAGATCAAGCTAATTTTGGTCTTGCTTTCATTCTACTTTTTTTTATAACTAAATTGCTTTTGGCTCATATTTTGACAGAACTCAATTAGAATGCCAAATTCTACATTTCTTTCAAGTGAAGAGCATTGAATCAGGTTAAATGTGGGAATACAGGCTTCCTAATTATGTATGTTACCATTCTGCAGAACCATTAATCTTTTAAAAATAACACACTTGTGCTTCAGAAGGCACTGAATGGGTTGTTGGCTCTCAATAGAAAACATGAACAGTAATGCAAATGCACAATCATTTGTTGCAAGGGGAACTTTGGAGTGATTTGGGCTTCAAGCTTTCTCATTTGTGAGCAAGACCCAGCTACTACTGCTGAAGAGCATGAAATTGAGCTGTCATTACCTACTCATTATATTCATAGGGCTAGGAATCATTAGGAATCAAGGATGTGAGTAATGAAAAATGGAGAGTTTATTTGTATCATATTCTTACTGTTATGTCTGTCTTTCCAATTTAGTATTATAAAAATTTGTTCAAAATTATTAAAGTATATTTTATTTTTGTAAATTTTTCCCTGTATGTCAATATCACAAAGGTAACTTTCATCCTATTCCCTTCTCACAAAGATCCAACTCTAAGGTATTTCTTAAAATCTAATTTCTCTCTGATTCTTAACAAGCATTTTAAGACTATTCACCTTTTCCAAATATTCTCTGCCTTCAGAAATCAGTGGCAAGCTTAGGGTGTTTTGAGATTAGTCCCTTAAAGGGTTGCTTTGGATGGCTGAAGTTCCTCTATATAATTGTAAAGGATTAAGGATTTAGCAGTTCTCCTCTATCATTTTAGCTTCACATAACCTTTAGTTAGCCACCTATGTGAACTATTACAGGGAAGGCTGTATTTCTTAAATTCAGCAAGGTGGCTCTAGAGGTGTTATTTTAAGTTGCCTAAACATGGATAGACATATTATAAAAAAAAAATTTTAGTAAGGTAATAAAATACCACACAAGGTAGAGTTGCAGATAGACTTCCTAATTGTCAAAATGGATAAACTTGACCATATTGTGCTCTAGTTAATAGTGGCATAAGAAAGAGTACCTAAAGTGACTTAAGTAGTTTTTTGTTTTATTGGGAAATACACAAAAGTAGAATTGTAGTGTAACTTAATCTAGCATTCGAAAAGGAGAGGTGAAATACCTCTCCTATGAAGGCAGGCTGAGAGAATGGAGCCTAGAGAAGAAAGCTGGAAAGGGGCTTTTGACATGGGCTTGTAGTGATAGGACAAGGAGGAATGGCCTTAAACTGACAGAGGACAGGTTTAGATTAGACATTAGGAAGAAATTCTCTACGGTGAGATGGTGAGGTTCTAGAACCACTTGTCCAGAGAAGTTGTGGATGCCCCATCCCTGGAAATGTTGAAGGCCAGGTTGGATGGGGCTTTGAGTAACCTGGGCTAGTGGAAGGTGTCCCTGTGCACATTGGGGGCATAGGAACAAGATGATCTTTAAGCTCCCTTACAATCCAAACCATTCCATGAAAATATGACTCTCAATAACCTGGATATTGAATCATACAGTGTCATCATTGTAATTTAAATGTAACAAGGTAAAAATAAATCCAAAACAGAGTACTATACCAACTACTAGAAAGAAAATTAACTCTCTTCTGGATCAAACCAGGATAGATGTGGTTTTGACACCAGTGGCCCAAGACCCTCAACAATAGTAATATTCATAATTAGATGGGATATTCTCTTCTCTTCCTCAGACCACCTGGACAAGTGGTAGGTCTTTCTGAGGAGTGTGGAATCCCTGCCTATCACTCCTGATATCATGGTTTGAATATTAATGCACTGTATTTTTAAATTCAGAAGTCTAAGTGGAATTTTATGGTGTAAAATTTAGTGCTCTGGGTCTCTAGTTTCACTAGCACTGCCAGATATAACATTTTTAGAACTTGAAATTTGGGACTCATTTTAGGTGTAACTATTTAGTTCTATTTGTACAAAAATCCTATGATTACCTATAAAGCCCAACATATTTGCATATTTTTCCCCTCACACTTAAAAGAATGTAGTGAATTAATCATAGAGCCTTACTTGTACTTACTTACTTTTAATTGAAGCCTGTCTTTGGGCATGATGAGAGAGAAAACAAGACCCAAAACATTACTTGACTGTATTTAGGAAGTTCATAACAAATAAAATAATTTTTTTTAAAAAAACTGACCCTGAAAATACGAGCTCATTCTTAATGCATCTATTTGACAATTACTGCAGGACTGTTCTGGCAGGTTTACAGAAAGCTTACAAATGAAGAGGAAGGTGGGACTGGAAAGAAAAGTCATTAATTAGCATTTATAGTATCTCAGATGCAAAGAACAGCACACAGTTGTAAACAGCATTACTACAGTGTCTCTAGTGCAAAACAAGATGTGGAAGAAAAAGGGGGAGCCTAGAAGATTCCTTCTGCACAAATGTTGTTACAGGAATAAGTAGATGACAGTACAAAAAAAATCAAGTCAATCTACTTTCTCTTATGAATGTTCACTCCACTTATTAAACATGAGAATTTAGGAGTTATGTACATTAAAAATCAGGTTACAACATAGCATTTGCCCTAAGCCCTGCTCCAGGCACCTATATCAGTAGCAGTATGACATCTAGCTTCATCCAGAGCAGCCACACTGGTCCACCTGAGCACATGCTGACTTACCAATCTTTCTGCTCTTTGCAAACCCAGTACAGGAACCCCTCCAGTTTCAGATTTTCTGTGTGACATTGATCATTTGATGTTGCTGCAGGGACAGAAGAAACATACATTGGCAAGCTTGGGCTAGTTATACCTCTGCCAGGCTTGTACAAGCGGGAGTCCTTTTTGGCTCCTGCACACAAATTTTCCCCTACATCCATTGTAAGCACAATTTTGTACTCCAACAGGTTGGGAACAAGAGAAAATTGGGAGTAAACATAGTTCTGTACAGACTTCATGCTAGTATCAGAGTTTGATCTTAGAAGTGACTTGATTTTCCCCATAATTTATTAGGTAAATTAATTTTTGTTGTTGTAAGAACTCCCTTATTGTTTCCAATAACAAAAATGAAATATTTCTGGATATGAGTAACTGGCATTGAATATGATCCAGGCCCTTTCAAGGCATAAAAATATTTTACAGATATACACTACTTAAGCCCTTGTTGAACGTAGCATACCCCCAATGTAAACATTAAAACTAAAGACTTAACACCTCTCTTACAACAACTTATCAGAAAAGCTAGTAGAGTAGCTACTGTTGAACTTCTGCTCTCAGCATGTGAAAGATGAATTTTCACACCATTGAAACTAAGAATTATCAGTGTAACTGCTTCAGAGTGTTATGTTGTGTCCATAAATTTGCAACTGTAGAACTGCTCCAGCAGTTTATCTATGATTTTATATGGAAATAGAACACTATATAGACACTGGGCGCTATGTACACTATGAATTTCTATATATGGAAATAATGATGTGTTATGCACACATATTGTCAGTGTCTATACAGCAGATATACTCTTATAGAGATAAATACTATGAATAAAAACGGTCTCATACCTACTTGAAAGCTCCCACTCTGTCCTAAAGACCTATTACATAGTGTCAGACTAGACAGCAATGAGAAATGAGATAATAATGGTAAGAGGAAAATGAGAAATAGCAAAAGACAGTACTGGAAGTCTTTTTGGTGTTTTATCATTGCAATTACTGAAAGTGTGAATATTTTTTAAAAGGCTGTACAGTATGAAAAAAATACTAAATGTGTGAACAGAAAATAACTGAATGTAATTTGGAAAGCCTTCATACCATGTATACCTTATAGGCCTTCTTTCTAGAAAATGAACGCTCTTGTAGATTTTACAATAATGGTATTAAAAAGCATTGAAAAATGCCCTCCAACATTCTTCACATTGTTACACATGCACATGTCAATACATTCATAATAAGAGAAGTGGAAAATTGCTCAGATAAATAGTGTCTGATAAACGACTGTAGTCTTCCACACAGAATGCAAGAAAAGAGTTGCATATGAACAAGAGATAAATGAACAAGCTTAGTGGCTTCACTATGGAGGATACAGCTTTGGCTATGCTGAAGCAGGAAATGTAACCTAAAACAGATGTTCAGTACTGGGAAACTTCAATATTGAGATACTGTACTAGTTAAACACTGTTTACATCAGAACAAAGATATCCTGCAGTCTCCACATGACATCACACAGAAAATTTACTAACACTTCCAGCCTTTCTGCAGTTGTAATCACTAAAACTAGGAAGCGAGACATCTGAGTCAGGACTTGGCTGAGTTTTCCAACAGTTCAAGTACAAAATTCCAAGCACTGAGCATCAAAATTGTCTCAAATTCCATCTTATAACACAGTTTAATTGCAGTGCCTTCTAATGAAGTTTTTGATATTAGTTTCTCACCAGAGGACTGTGCATGATCACAGTGTTGTAACAGATCTACGGTGTTGAGACAGACAGTATAGAACTCCCTCTTTGGGGAGGTACTTGGGCATTCTCATGTAAATCTGAACATTTATTAACCCATTGAACTCTTTCTCCACCCCTGAAGGATCAGGATGGTGACCAGCATTCGACCAACACGCATCAATATGGCAACAATCAAGTCTTGCCACTGGATCCCCAGGTGGTGATATCTTTCTACTCTTATGCTTTCTTTCTCTGTCTTTCTGTTCCTTATATGCTTTCTTAAGTGTTGTTTTTAGGCTTCCATATTGCTGTTACAGATAATATCCAAAATGGCTACATACCTCCTTTCCATTGCAATCAAATTGTTCAAAAATAAAACTTTTTATATATATAAATATAAAACCCCAATCATTCAGTGCTGTTTCACTCCAATCTGCCCCAGGGGATCTATTAACAAGACTTGAGTTACCCTTGCCTTCAGGAGCAGCTTGTAACCTGGGGAAACATGCGCAGTTCTCCAGTTCTCTCACCTCTGAGCACAGCACCTTCAAAATAAGTGGCCTCAGGCAGGACACACTTGTAGGGAAAAGATGAGTCTAACAATAGATATCAGATGTACCATCAGACCTGATGAAATTAAAGTACCAGATTTGCGTTATTGACCTCCCGATCCAATTTTCCTTTTAACAAACACTAGAATTCTGACGGAGTTTAAATATAACTTATATTTAAAACACCTTGCTTAAAACCAGCAGCTCTCTGAAAACTTCAGTTCTATTGTTTCAGGTGGGTCTTTTAACGTTTTTGTTTGTTTTTTAAAAAAACAGCTTGCTCACAGAACCTAACTTTTAACTGCTTTGATTTATTTGCCAAGGCTCTCTTTAAAGTAGTCTTCTACCCTTAGGGACCTAGTGTTTGAGCTGGGAACCATCCCCTCATTATACAGAAAAAGCAAAACAAAATTTCACAAAGGGAAAAAAATTAGCAAACTGCAATAGAAGAAATAAACAGAAGCTGGTAGAAAAGTATAATATACTTACAATATGTTGTTTGGATCCAGAAAATTTAGGCTTATCTCTCATAACCTATAGTAAACTGCACAGGAAAGGGAAATTTGTTACTATTTATAAATTACATGTGATATAAAATAATATATATTCTATTATTTACATCAATTATATCCATGTATTACTATTTTACCATCGTGTTGGTTTGGGTTTTAAACTGAAGATATTTCTATACACTGACATTTTTTTCTTGGTCCTTAGGTACTTACATATATAAAAAGAAATTATCAGCTTTTAAGCAACACATCACTCTTATAAAGGTGAGAAGAGATATATGTGAGAAGCAAAAATCAGCTTTTAAAAATACCTTTACATTTTCTGTTTTTCATAAGCTGACAAATTAAATGAGTAAAAAAATAATTTTCTAGGGAGATATTAAAGACCTCACAATATAAGTATGCAAAATTTCATTTAATTCTTAGGACAAGCTTTTTGGGTTTATTTCTAAATAAAAATCAAACTCCACTTTTTTACAACATTATCCCTTGAATATACTGTCTTATGAAACTGTGAAGTACGTTCCAGGAAATGCTTGAAATAATTTTAATTTTAAACATCTAGATGTTTATAAAAATATCTTGCATACACAAAAATACTGTGTTTCATAACAAAAGAATATTACTATAGTGACAGTTCAAGTTGTTATGGTAACAGGGTCTATGAAAAGGGTAAATGAGCTTAAAAATGTTTAGGTATTTTTTTCTGCAGAATTTTTTTATATTCAGCTTTCCCATTAAAATTCTTTTGAACTGATTCTGAGGATAAGATATGAAACAAAAGACAAACAAAGAGATAGAGTAATCATTACTGTTCTGAAATATAAACACCTACTCTGTTTACACTATTTATATGTTAACAGATGTGTAAAATTTGTGTACTCTGAAAGGGAGAACAAGCTCAATGAGACATCCTACAAGCCAGATTCCCATTTCATTCTAATTTTAAAATTTGCCTAAAAAACTCCCAAATAAACAAAAAAAAGCCTGACTGCTGACTGACTGCTTTGTGGTCCCAACCTGATCTTTTGTGTTGCTGACCAATGTGAAACAGGCCTTATTAATGCTGAATATATAGTGCTCTGCCAAAAAAGAGCAACTCTACTCTGCCAAAAAAGAGCAACTCTACTCCTTACACTGTTGGTTCTCAGCAATGGTTCAATTGACTTTTTGAGCTTCCCAGGAAATAATTTTCATGCTGAGAATCAATCTGCCAGATACCACATGGAAATAAATCATACCTATGATAGTGAAGTAATAAAACTTCCTGTGACTGTTAAAAAATGAATGAGAAAGGATAAATGGTAGAAATACTCTGGTTTACACCCTGCTGGTGTTCAACTGATGGTCACGTATTTTGACCTAAGATCATAACTGATTCTGATTAACATTATGGTGTAATCTATCTGGGGCACCTTCAGAGTGGGGGAGTTTTGGTCAAAACATGGGAGAGCAACAGAATATTTTGCTGAAGATTCGTATTGTATTTTCCCTCTATTATTTTAATATTCTATAGATGTTTAAAAAGGAGTTTACTAACTTAGTTTCTAACTCAAACATTTTGGAGAAACAAGGAATCACTTCTAATTATTGGGCTATGGGTGAGATCTAGGAAATTTTTATATAGGTCTTTTATATTGGAAAAACAGCCACTCCGAAAACCAGAGTTTTCGATCATTAGGAGTCCAAAACCTGGGTCTGAGCTGCATTAGCAAATCTGGAGAAAGCTATAAATATATGTTCTAGCACCTCATCCAAAACTAAAGAAATTACAGATTAAATGTACTCGTTATGCAAACCAAGAACCTGAGGTCAGTGAAGTAACTTCATTTGTGACTAGAGAATACTGTGAGATGACACAGCTTATCAAATATTTCTCTGTAGTTAGTGCAGTATTTGAAGTATCACCTAGTAAAGTCTCAGACTACACCAGACACCTCCACTAGCAGGTCATTAGTAAACTGGAAAACCTCCTTTAATTTGGGGATGCTATCAGAATAAAAGACATGGAACATAATATCTGGATGCATAAGGAGGGAATTTGGTAGACTCATGCATCCAGTGCTGATGTACCTACAATGGATGCTGCAAGCAGGAAGTAACCTTAATTCCATCACTGGAAATACTAGTCATTTAAAATTAAAAACAAACGAACAAAAAACTACTAAAAGTATTATTTTTAAAAAAGGTAACAAATTTGTACGAACAGATGATAAGTTAAAAAAAGTCTAACACATTATGCCTTTTCCATTTCTACTATTCACAATTCTATCCAGCTACCATGTAATGTGTTTAAACAGTAAACTATTTAAATATTCAAAAGTATAATATTTATTCTGTGTGTAAAACTCCTTTTATAGAATAGCAGAAAGTTTCATTATATTATCTCAGCTATTGTGTGTTTCACTGCATATGGCAAGAAATTCTGCTATTTGCAAAACCTGTAAAAATACTTCATAATTAATACTAGAAATAATTAATTTTACTTTTCTGTTTGTAAAGTGTGTGCAGGTAGGAATGTCTGCAGAGACAGAAGCTTATAAATCCATTTATAGCTTTCTGTAAACAGAACAGCCTCAGAAAAGAAATACCTGTTATTGCTGAATTAATTTTTTAAAAGTTTTGTAGAATATTTGGAAAGCATCCTAATGCATGGATAAATGAGTTCATTCTGCAGTTATAGATCTAGCTTTTCTCTGGTTTAATACCAGAATATTCCTGCAGATTATTTTTTTTGTATACATAGAATTTAACAAAAAAGTTTCAGAGATGAAACAGTCTTCAACTGGCCCAGAAGTACATGGCTAAAGCCCTTACACAATTTTCTTCTTCAAGATGGCTGTATTGATTATTCCTTTACAGGAGTGAAGCTGCTCCAGTACAGATGATGCTTTTAAGACCATTTGTCATAATCCAAGGCTCATTCACCCCTGTGGAAAACATTTCAGTATCTTTTAGAGAGATTTAAAATTAGAAAGGTAAGTTTTGGGTGTATAATTCTACGGAACAGCATAAATTCTCTTGCATGATATAAAAACATGACGCATTTTATCAAGGAAGAATTGTGGCAATATTCATTGGACTAGCACTTTCTACATGAGCAGAAACATGAAATTAATTGCAGGGGTTTTCTGGGAAACTTTTTTTTTGCTTTTTTTTTTTATTTATTGGCCAAATTCAATAAAAATTCTACCAAAAATAGTCTTATGGAACCAGATCATAAAATAGCAATTCAGGTAATAACAATATTTTCTGTTAGCAAAAAAGGTAAATTATACCTCTGAAAATTTTTATTCATTACTTTCTGAAAATGTTGTATATTTTATTCTCCCATAAGATAGGCCATTGTAATCTGTTCTGTAAATTGCATACTCCACTGATTAATGTTCACTATATTTGAACCAAGTCACAGTTATGATATAGCTCTCCTGATAAAATTACATATATGCGTAAATAAGGTGAAGATTCCATCTACACGTGAATCAAAGGCTTTCTATGTAAAGAAGTTAGATTTAAGTAAGATTATACTTAATTTTCTTCAGCTCTTGAAATAATCTATGAACTAGTCTGCTACGCGCTGTGCAGCTAAATATTCAGATTATTTAGTATCTCTATTATTCCTTTCCTGGCCTATTTTTATGTATGCACAGAGTACTTTGTCTCAAAAGTGCAAATATATGCAGTGCTATTTTACTGTTCCGAAACCTCTGTTTATATATTCCAAGCTAGCTGGAACTTTTTCAAGGACCTTTGTTATCTCAGACATTTTGAGAATATTTTGAAAGCTTGAATAAATTGCCTAACCACCAAATGCCTAGGGCAGCTAGGCAGTGTCTGAAGACTTAGTGAGCTGAGTGACTCTTAAATTAGACATTTGCATGGTTATTTTTAATTAATCACCATATAAAATGTAATTAGCATGCACCACTTATCATTTGAATAGCAGTTGGCAATTTTTTTATTTTGTAAATTCTTCATAGAGCACAGAGTTCAGGAGAAAAGAGGGAATCCCAGAGGCTGATGTCAGGAATAATCAGGGGTGATTTAGTTGGCTGTTGCCCAGGATATAACATGCAGTTTATTTCACTCTTTATTGGTCAGCATTTTTTAACTCAGACATACACAACTACCCATGCTCATCATACCTTCCCTTTGTTTTGGAACAGTAATATTCTTGACAAAAAAAATAACTGTAAGACTTGTAGAGAGCCTCATTCTCAAGTGCTGTGTGGTTGGATACTGACTGTAAGGGCAGCAGGTAGTACAGCTGGAGGGCCCCTACTGTCTTCAATGACTGTTTGTTTCTGCTGGTGTGAAAGAAAATTCCTAATACTGCTTTAAAGTGGATTGAAGAACATGTAAGAAGAGCTATAAGGCAGGGAGCATCCCTAGATGAACACTGGGAAGCCAATTTCTTCCTGTCTGGAGGCAACCAGCCCTTAACTAAGATTCAAAGGTACAAATCCTTCCTAACAAACAAAGCAGTTGATATCAAAAGCTGGTGCACACTCCCAGCATCTCCTAAGACAGCAGCTCTCACTGCCGTGGTGCCCAGAGCTGGTAAGGACCTTCAGAATCACACAGATGCACTTTCAAAGACCAGACACAGAACATTATCCGTGCATGCTTGAGCAAACCCATTCCCTACAGTTACGTGAGATGGTTGGCAGGCCCTGCAGCACACTCATTGCCTGGGCTCATTAACGTCCCTTCCTGATGATGTGTCTCAAAAAGGCACTTTGTATTTCTTCTGGAACTGGTACAGGAATAACGCAGAGTGATTTCTGACAAGTGCAAACTGATTTCTGACAGACTGTGCTCCCATTCTAACCACCTTGGTAGACATACAGGTAAGATTACACTTAGCATCCACAGGCTCAGTCTTAAACTCTGGCCAAGACAGATTACTGCACCAGAACAAAGTGAAAAATGTCTCTGGGTTTTGGTTTCTTTCAGCTAAGTACACAAATCTGTTACAAGTGACTTGAGCAGTAATTTTAAGTTGATTATGTTTCCAGAAGAGCAACTAGACCAAATGAACACAAATTAAAAAAAGCAGGATAAGCTGACAGCATTCCCTCGGACTGAGGACCTTTTCCGTGTGAGGCACACTGCAGCATATGGACTGCATCCTTCATGCCATGCATCACCAGTGTGCACTGCACTCAAGTGGGTGCTCCTAAAATTTCATTTTCAATAGACAGAATTTTGTCTTTAGAAGAGATATGCAGAATCACCTAATTTAAGGATGAGTTAATTATTATATTGCACTTGAACACTGGCCAAATTCTAGAAATAAGCTGAAAAAGCTTTCTGAAAGCCTTTTTAAACCCAGCTCTCAGTCTATTGCACCCAAACAATACAGAATTATTACTCTTTTGGGTTTATACCACTTCTATGTAAGCTTTAGTAGCCTGATTTAAATTAAGATTTCAGCATCTGAAGCACAAATTAGACAGAAGATAGAGACAAGTCAGAATTTACAGTCCTAGAAGTCCCTTTTCATCTACCTCAGCACACTTAGAATGCTTCAAATTGTCATCGTTCCCTCAACTTCATCCTAACAGATTCTCAAGAGCTGAAAGTCTTTTTCATTGTATTTCCACAAAAACCTCAGACCTGAAAGTGTGAACAGACAGGCCATACAACCTCTCTCTCAAACCTAAAATCATATTAAAAATTGGAGGTTTTCTCCATCCTGTGATTCTTGCCACTTGAAAGTGTTCATAGAATGCCTTCAGAATAAAGCTACACAAGAAGTCATACTAGAGGTCTCTTAGTTCTTCTAAATATTGCATGGAAAAATGTTATCAAGGACTTTCATGTATCAACTCAGTTGTCAGAGCATCTAAAAGTAAAACAAAAAAAGAACATGTACAACTATGGAAGAAAACGTAAAAGGAACTTACCCGTAAGGGGAAGCTCTAGATGCCAAGACTCTTTGTACATTTTCATGAAATATTAACTGGGTAAGATATGTAAAATACTATACACTAGACTTCTCACAGTAATCAGCTACAATTGATATCACAGAATTGCAATTACTGGGTTGTTTGGTTCATCCCTCCCCCTTTCCCTGTCTTTAATGTTTCTTTTTAAAGGAGAACTATCAACAAAATGCTCCACATCTGAGCTCCAAAGTAGACAAAATTAAAACTTTGAGCCTACTTTGGTAGGTAGATCTGATAGGTATGCTCTAGAGAGGGACTGGATATAATATACACTTCTATACTGAAAAGTTCCTCTCACGTTTTGGTTCCCACACAGAAGATCAATGACTTAAAAGCAAGGCACTAGCAGTATTTTGTAACAATACATAACTCTCTTTTTTTATTTAGCTTTAGTTGTTTAAAACTTTGTAATATTCACAACCATACAAATTAAAAATAAAATCCCTCCATAACAACATCTAGCTAAATCAAATAGAATAAATCAAATAGCCTAACCTTGAAAACTGCTTGCTCTTGATCACCCTTTTCCCCAGCAGACTCACCTACACAAAGCAACATGCTCCAAACAGGAGAGAATGATTAATTCCTCACCCAAAGCTTGCTGTCAGGAAACATTTTCCTTGAACCTACACCCTTCCAGCAGACAAGTTCTTCAGACTAATCTTTTCCTTTTCCCTATTTCTGCCCAGTGGGAGTGTTTCTCAATTTTTTTCCAGCAAATGCTCCTCAGCTTTTCATGAGCTGGGCACTCAAGAGTACAACATAGATGTTATACTAATCAAAATGCCATTTTTTTGCTGCCTCAGTAGGTGCTAATAAAACTTTTTTTTCCCCTATTGTGGCTCTTTTAACATACCATTTGTTTTAAACTGCCTATATGCTTGTAAACAATTTAGATTGCTGTAAATTGATCCACCTGACATCATTCTTCATGGTTTGGATAGCCAGGATAAAGAGACGGCCAAGTTAATTACAAAGAAGGTGTGTTAATTAGGTAATTAACACATCACACTTCTCTGTACTGGGTAGAAAGAAGGAGAAAGATGACTGGGGAATTGAGTGGAGTTATAGCAGGGATTGGTTTGTGCAGCACAGAGAGCAGGGACTAGCTTTGATGAGACACCACAGCTGTGTGTAATGCACTCAGTCAAAACCCAAATCTCTAGTAGACTGCATGAATTAGCTCATTCACCCATCTTCTTGAGAATGCAAGGAGTACAAGTCATACTAATTTAGCCAGGAGTCTGCCTCAGTTTCTACAAGCCTGGAGGAGTCTGGCCCTTTCCTGAACTGCAGAGCAGAAGACCTCACTGGGTTCTACAGTGAAGAAAGTTCTAATTTAAATCCTCACTGTCTATATCTTACAGTGGGCAGGAATGTAGGAAAGGAATAACCTTAAAGAAATTTAATTTATCACTCCCAGGGAGATGAATGCTTTGCTGCTATCAAAGACCTCTATCTTAAGGGTTTTTTGCTTTTAATATGGTTTAGTAAGGTCTTGTATCTCATATATTAGGACATTTATCTCTGAGTAGAAAATCAATTTGGACCCAAAATACTTGTAAGAATGTACCTGTTAACTGATAATCAGTTTAACCTCACCCTTCAAACTATCCACAAGTTTCTGTGGCTTCAAGCTCACACTTCCTAAACAAACCAAGGTAGGAGAAAAAGATCTAACCAGCATAAAATATGAGGTTTGAATGAAATTAAGGCATTTAGGGTACTTGTTGAGCCTGCAAGTTTTAATTTCATGTCACTCCCAGGCAAAGAAAACAATTTACAAACTCTGTTGTGTAATTCAAAATATTTGTAATCTACACACTGACTGAATTTATTAATGCCATTTAACCTCTGAAATGCATAGTGCTGGCTGTCACTCATACTTACTGCTGTCAAGAGATGCACAATCACTTTCAGGCAGTGTCAGGATGGTCTCAGCTGTCTTACAAGGCATGTTCAGGAGCACCGACCTTTTCTGAAATAGAGAGGGGAAATAAAAGCTGTGTACTAAAATCCCCCACTCTAAAACAATAGTTTACCTATTTGGTAATTTGTCTACTCTCTTCTTGCCAGTCTTCCTACTGAATGACTTACAATTCAACATGTTGTTTTCCCCTCTGTTTTAGGACTTACTTTGCTTATCAATTTTAAAGAGATTCTGTGTCATACCTTTACAAAAAAAAATTTCCATCATAGATAGAATTGTCACTAAGCAAAAGTGATTTCAGGTATTTTTTTTCTTCTCCAGTCTTACTCAGAGTCTTAATGTGTCTATAATTTCTAAGTTTCTCCAACACCAGCATCTATTTACAGGCATTCCCAGTTTGCCATAAAAATTTCTGTAAGCATTTAAACACACCTTTGGTTGCTGTTGCCCTTTAAATTAACAAAGCCAAATTCAACTCACTCTGATGATAGAACTTCATCCAACCATTGTTTTATTACTTTGAGTCTTTTTTCAATGTCAGGTCGTGATGGTAGAACAACCACACTTGTCTGCAAACCACATAATCTCATGCCTGTCAAACAACGTTCTGCATTCTGAGCTTTACTTATGAAACCAGAACTAGGGGAGAAATTGAAAGATCTTAGCACGAGCTTGACTCTGTCAGAATGATTAAAATTTCTGAAATACAAAAAAATTGCATTTACATGGGCAGTGCCATACTTCTCAAACTTTTGCAGCATACATTTGTACTTGATCTTATGAGACTTAAAAATGTTAAGTACGTAGAATGTATCAAACCTCACTTGGTTTCTTTTAAGTAGCATACTCTTCATTTGTGCATATTGAAGATATGCTGCAGGTTATGGGTTTTTTGCTTCCCTATTTTTTAAATTTTATCTCTCATGAGTTCTTTTCCCCATTATCTTCTTTCACTTGAGTTACTTTCTTAGTATTTTCATACTGCTGTCTCTGTGTCATGCTCAGGACTCATGGTTTATCTTCTTCATTTCAGCAAAGTAGTTCCAGTGCCTCTCTAAAACTTAGCAGAATTTTTTCAGAGCTCTTTTTCAGATATCAAACCTTTGAAGCTAAAGCTATCACACATTCAGTTTTCTATTCCACAATCTTAGACCTATATACAACAAAACTAATGTTATTTCTGCTACTGGAGAGATAAGGTGTAAATCTGTGGTCATGATTTAAAACATGTAAATCTATTTGCACCCTAACTTCCCTACACAAACATATTAAATGGTGAACTCAGCAACAAGAATAATTATCCTTCCATGTTGGCCTTTAAGAGTATTACTTTCACTTAGCTGTTTAAAATTTATGTCAATTTTTCCAGTTTTATGTCTAGTTTATTTCTAGTTTTCACGACCATACCTTTTCCAGGACAAAATCCATGGCTCATCTTCAAGACTGCTTAGCAGCTCCAGGAATAAATAAAACCACAGATTTTCACAGCTCTATTACTATCTACTTAGTTAAAGAAACAGCAAGGTGCTACCTACTGTTTTGTTTTACAGTTTTTAGGTTTAACTATCTAACTACATGATCTTGTTAGTATAAGTTTTGTCTTCATTATTGATGATATAGATAACAAACAAATTTGGAAGTAAAGCTTCTAAGACCTGTCAGTTAAGTAACAGTGTGTTAATTATACTAGATAAAAAAATTTCTTATGTAAATTGTGCCAGAAATTCCCAGCATTGTCATTGCATCATGATCTATTAATATTGCAAAAATTGCAAATATTAATTATGTCCATGGTAGGTATTCATACAGCAAGATACAGTGTATCAACTGTTAATCCAAAAGATTATGAACACCAAATATTTCTGATGATGCTAATGTTTCTGCTTTCTCTAGGCTCATCGAACAATGATGACATAATGGATTTCATTCCGGCTTGTACAAAGGCGAGTGCACGCATGGAAAGTGAATGCCGTGTCCTAGATTTTGAGACATTTGCTTAGCTTGTCTCATCTTGTTTCTGATGCTCATTTTCTGTGATAAAATGGCATTGGTTAGACCACCACAAAATAGCAAAAAATAAGCTCTTGTGGATGTTTCTGTGGAAAAGCATATATTTAAAGAGGTACTTCAAATTTGGATTAATAAATGTCTTTATTGTGACATGTAATTGCCAAACTAAGGGTGCCAAACCCCCAAGTTAATTGCTGGTGTAATCTGTATTGAATTCTTAAGAGGTAGATTAATGGACACATTCCATTTCCATCCAGTCAAAAGCTGTAGAAGTGCACCAGCCATCAACTGACATTTCAGTTCTGCCTAAGGACAGAGGATTTACAGAAAGGGTCATAGGTCAGCGTCTAGTATCTTGTATATTAGGAAAGTAATACACAAACTCAGATTAAACAAAAACTTTTAACATACAAACACCTTCACTGTGCTCTTCTGAGGTAATTTCTACAGCTTTTCTCATTGTATTACTTATTTGTATCTAAAGAAACCCAAACAAACAAAATTAATATTCAGTAAGTATGCTTGAAGGGTGATAAAGACAGCTCAAATAATACTTGGAAAGCCTTCAGAGAGATGGTAACTCAAAACAATAATTCATAGGAAAATATTCATGTATGTAAGTCATATATAACCATTGGGAAAAATACAAATCAGTGTATAATTGATAATTATTCTATTGATGAATTACTGTTTCATAAACAATAGCACACTAATATTGTTTTATCAAATAGAAAATATTTGTAATGAATTCCAGTTTTTTTTTAGATTATAGTAAGTATCTGCTCCTGGTTGAATGTCTAAAGCCTTTCAGGACCTTGGACAGTTATGTCACCGGCTGTTGCCGACAACAGGTTTTTTATGGGATGCTAGAAATTTAGGAACTTTGATTTTTAGAATTTTCTTTTATTTTCTTTTTTTCTTTTTTTTTTTCCTTTTTTTTTTTTTTGTCTGCTGAAAGGATTCCAAGCCTGAGATTTAAAAAAAAAACCCAAATATAAATAAGTCAAGCCATTCCTTCTTCCCTTTAGAGAGTGTTTAAAACATGTATAAAATCTCTTGGGAAGAATATAAAAGCATACATGAAGCTAGAGAAAACCCCTGGTGACTTGCCATTTTCCAGAGATTTCCAACAGTATTTTGCAAACCTGCAGAGAGTCATTCCTTCAGGACTCTTTGCTATCCTAGTAAATTAGGTTTAATTCTTCAAAGTTGGGCTAAATTCCTTTAATAGATACTGAAATGTATGTTTCAGAGAATGTGAAAAGCTATTTGGAAGTATTAAGGGATAGGGAGTAAGTTAAGGAAAAATATTAATATATTCAGCTTGTTCAGTATTAAAAGAGACAGATATTTTAAAAAAATGTGCAGAATAGTTGTGATACTGTAAATATATTTGTATTTGGTATTATTATGCTAATACATAAGAAGCAATTTTCATTTTATTAACAGAAGTTGCAGTAACAGTGAGGGTCTTTCAGTTTTGCCTCCCTTCTGGAATGATCTATTATCTAAAAATAAACTAAATGTCTGTATTAGAGAACTAGCTGAATTAACACAGCTGAATTTAGAGCTCATTACAGACTTTAGCACTTCGTGATTGTCATTTTCTCCCCAAGGCTGGCATGGCATCTGTGTGTTACTGAACACAACACGAAACACTTGATTAACACATGAGTTTTTTCAAAGCCATCTCTAAACTTTAACTTTTCAAAATGAAGTTTTCCTAACTGGATTTCTGATCTGAGTATAAGTGACCACTGACCAAGAGGACACATGAAGAATTTTGACCTTAGTGATACGATACCTGAACTACACGGCAGTGAAATATAGAGGGGAAGATCAAACTTGGACACCATCAAAACTATCCACACTGGACAGGTGGGATGTGAGGTGGTTTATTTCAGGCTCCTGGTCTCCTGGATGTTCCCACTGACAGTGAGGTCACACTTTGAGATTCCTTTCTCCCAGAAAACAGAATATCATAAGGCAGGAGTGGAGTCACTCATGTGCCACCACCTGGAGGAGTGGGGTGCAGCTGAGATGCCACACGCAACAGAGAACTTGTAGGTTTAGGATGGTTTTCCTCTTGCTTACAGGTGTTAACCTGGACTCAAAGAGGTTCTTTCTCTGTTCAAACCCCTGAAAGAGGATGCTTAACTCAGGTCTCACTGTTAGAAATAAGAAATTTGGAAAAATCATCAGTCTTCCATGTATACACATCCATATTTTCTGGTAGATTAGAGTGCAATGATGGAGTTGGTGTTTGAGTTCAGGCCCAGCTTGGTATTAGCTGTGCACTAACATAAGATGGACCCAGAATTATGTAAAGAAGAGTTGCTTTTAGTTGACATATTCAGTGCTTACATATGTAAAAGAAATACAGCCACAATCCTGTACAAGAAATACCTGATTAGCCATTTTACAGCAGAGGATGACAGGACTTGGTTCAGTTGTGACACTAAACAAGAAAGAGTGAAAGAGAAATATGAGAGATGAGGGTGACCATATAAATGACAATTCTTGGAAGATTCTTTGCCTTAATGTAATAATTTCCAACCAACAAAATGCATGAGGCAATAAAAGGTGATGCTCAGAACAAATTTTATCCAAAACCTCTCATGTACTCACTACATCCTGTTATGCTAAATTTACCTGTATTTTTTCATGGCCTATATAATGTTAATAAAAATAATATCTTTATTTTAATGTTACACTGAAAGTTAGATTTTGAAATTATATGAGTAGGTATATGTTATTAGGGGGAATCCTGAAGAATTTAAGGATTGTGGTGTGATCTATGAAGAGCTATAGACTAATGTTTTATTCCATAATTCCTTCTCTATAATAAAATGATCAGAAATGGCTGTGAAGGAGCTGATGATAAAACATATTTGTACTAACATAGCTTCTCACATGATGGTTTGCTGAGGCTTAGAAATTGACAGAGACTCATGAATTTGTGGTGCAAATCAGAACACTTTTAGAAACCACAATTCAAGCTTTAAATCCAAACTACAAGATGCACTTAATTAATTTACCAGCCCATATTCCATGAATCCTCCATGAGGAAATAAGAGCAACTAACACCTCTTCAGAAAGATCTCAGCCCAGAAAACCACAGGCAGTGTTTCCTTGTGGAATAAATATCTGGGCAAGAGATCCCATAGCCTTTCTAGAGATCTGCAAAAATGTACTAGAGTTTGGCTTTCAGCTCCCAAATATTTGCCTCCATGAGCCAAACTTTTAACATTGCAGTATAAATACCCCGAAATTAAATTTTTATTGTTATTATAACAAATGACCCCATGCCAGGTCAGTGCAAATAAAAAAAAGCTTGGCTGGTCTTAGCCTAGGAAAAGATAAAGTATGTCAAATGGATGTCTCTCTAGTGTGTGATAAAAATGCATCTTCACTCCCTCCAGCAGTATGGTATCTGACCTAAGAGCATTAGAGAAGAGAGACCATATTGAATGCTTTCATTTCCCCATAAAATGCTGATCATGATAGTTCAGACATGCCAGATGGAAGTAGTAGTGATAAATGGTGTTGATGCCTCAGGAGAAATGAGCTAGTAAAGTTATATTATGTTCAGCTGGGATTTTAAACATGTAATATAGTTAAAACTGTTATTTTCCTGCAAAATCATGCACCTCATATTTCAGTACCATGTCCTATATGGGAGAAAAAATTCCACTTGCTACCACTTGCTACTTTGAAAAGCAGATTTTCCATATCACAACAAACCATTTTTACATACAGTCCACAAAATATTTTTAATATATATAAATGATATGTATGAAATTAAGAATGGCAAGTATAGGAAAATCCAACATTATTCCTCCTTTATTCCTTATGTATAGCAATATATATCTGAGAACAGTGAGATAACACAATTCTAAATTAGATTAGAATTCACCTTACATTTCTAACAGGTCATTTGTTCCTTTCTAAAATTAATTAGAAATTTTGTATTAAACTCTGTCTTATGCAATTGTGGGTACAAGGCTGGTTTTAATTCCCAGTTTGATCTGGATAGCAGTTTAACTCCAACTAGAAGATATTTTAATAAATTTTAGTTATCCAGGCATAATTTACATCTTCTCCAAAGAGGCAAATCTGAGGAATTTTCCCTTACAATGTCAGAGGATCTTAGAGGGAGAAGGTAGATATTCTGTACCCTGTAAGTCAGAGTGTTCCCACAAAACCTAAGGACTCAGAAGGCTGGAGGTAATTTGCCAAAGCATCCCATGTATTCCAAGAACTTAGATCACTTTATTAGAGATATGTCTGCTTTCACTCCTTTTTACTAAATTGTCTTCCACTAGTGGCATTCTCTTAATCTTCCACTGTCTGAGTTGAAACACCAGAGAAAAGAAGTTAGAACCAGCAGAGTTATTAAGAGAGGTATTGTTCAGTTCATTTCAGACTAATAGTCAGAAACACCTATTCCTAAACATCATCTTTTCCCCTTCTTCACATGTGGAGCTACCATTTCTTCTCATGTGTCTGGGTTAAGAACATATTTCAAAAGCATATGACAAATTTTTTCTTGGAGAGGAGGCAGGGTGCTATGGGGAGACTGCTAGATCCAAGTCAATGAGGAGCAATTACACCTCTCTAGAAATTAGAGTGTTGTTGATGGAAAGGAGAAAACACATCCAGCCCATACATACTTAATAAAACTGTGCTTATTCACTACTCATTCTAAAACAGAAAGAAATTTACAGTTTTTATGAACTATATTATCTGTAAATCCCTGAAGAACAACAGGGGTGCAACAAGAACACTGATTTGTCATGCTTTGTGTGTATATCACTCAAACTTTTTGTCCTTTGGTAACTTGAAATTTAATTTCCTTTGTCTAACTTTTCTTATTTAATTTTATTAATTAAAAGGCAGTCAAATTTAGAAGAAGAAATATTACAGAGGTATAGAAGAAACAAGACAGTGAAAAGGTCTATCACGTAAAGATTAATTTGTCCAATTTCAAAATGTATATTGCAATATTTTATAGCTGACAGGTGATCATGGGCAGATAGTCATTACAATTTATCACAGCAGGAAGTTAAAATGACAATATGGCCAGGTATAAAATTATATGAAGGAGAAGTTACAGAAGATAATTTTGAAACTCTAGCAACTTGTCTTTTTAAAGTTTCAATCACCAAAAGAACATAATCCAAAATCTAATTATGATTTTAAAAGACAGAGATGGAAACAGAATTTCCTGTTGAGGGGGGAAAAATTTATGCAGGCAAATTTCTATTGTTACTTCCTCCTATTAATCAAAATTTATGCTTTCTTACACAGGAATCCTGTAAAAGTTTTTTGCTTCTCCTTATTTTGAATTTATTGGCTGCTATTCCAAGAAAGAGAGAATGGGTGTCCAACCCCAATTTATGCCTTTGCAAATTTGTCTCCACTTTTGCAACCCTATCATTTATCAACGGCAGCCACATGTTATTTTTGAGTGGAAAAGGAATGTTCTTTGGCACTGATCAGCCCTGAGTGAAGTTTTATAGCAGTCTTATAAATTTCTCAATAGCAGGGTTTATAATGAAATTGCATAAAGTACTCTGACCTAGTCTGCTAGTTGGCACACCAGGCAGTGCTGAATGGGGTCCTTGTTATGAACTAACAAAAGGAGCTCGGAATTTTTCTTCGCTATTGCTGCCAGCACTGCTTATTGCTTTTACAATTCTGCAATCAAAGGTCCATGGCTTTGGATATTATGGGCTTTTCTTTAGGCTTTTCTGTGCTCCATTTGGTTACTGGGATCCATTGCAAGTGTAGGACCTTAGATGATAAGATCATAAGCTGTTGGAGGAAGGATTGTATTGTACTGCAGGGTACAATGTCTAGCACAGAGGAACCACTGATCAGACACTCTCAGGAGATGCTGCGGCTGTAGAAACACTAACAGATGGTTAAAGTGGAGTATCAGATTTACACTTTATGATATGCAGAGATAGCAGCAGTGTATTAAGATCTTTCTGAGATCTTCTAACTCTTTTTTACCTTTTTTCTTTGCCTTTAAAGACAGAAAAAGTCTGTCCTAAAGGAGGTGTATTCATAGAAACCTAATGGAAAAGCTGCTTCTGTCAGGAGCACTTTAATAATGAAATACTGAAGGGAGAGGAAAAGTGCAACAAATATTCTAACCTTTATTGCCAGAACGTTAAAATAATCTTCATGACTTGCAACTTTGAAACAAAACCAACCATTTAGGCAGGTGATGCTGGGTTTCAGACCATGAATATATAATACGATCTTCTTAATAATTTGTTTATACTTTAGCATTTCCACAAAATCCATACAATCAGTACAGAAGCCATTGAAATCCTTACTTAAACCAACATACAGAGAACCATGACTACAGACCATGTTATAAAGCATTTCTTAGGTTGAAGCACACCTTATTCTCTGTCTCTGGATGAGGAAAGGGCAAGTCTGACAGCAAAGCACAGTTCATTATTAAGAAAGCTACAATCTAATCGTGTTTAGCTAAGCTTTCAAATTAGCCTGTTAGAAGAGACTGTTGCATGCTTTGTATGCAGAAACACAAAATATAACCTTTTCAATTTTAAAACAATATGCCTCAAGAGCACACAGTCTTCAGTGAAAAAGTAATTCTAATTTACATACACCTTAAATCAAATCTGTTTTGACATGTATGTTAGTGTTTCTTACCGTTTCTACTCAGGTCCCAGCTGGTGAGTACTGAGATTCACACTAAGCAGCCCCACTGACATAAAAACCATATGAGAGACATGTCAGGGATTCATATGAATCCCTGTGGAAATTTCCAGATAGGTGGGACCACTCAGCCACATAAGGGGAGTTGGGCCGAGTCTGAAAAGAGAAGTTAGTCCATCTGTGTTTAAAATGGATTCCAAAACACAGTCACAGCATTTTTAAATTCTGTCACTTGAATATATTCTCTCAATCCTTCTTAAAGCAGAATTTAGTTCCTGGAACCCAGAATGTCATTATGATATTTAATACTGATGGGGTGAAATTTATTTGAGTAGAGATCTGGAGAAATTTCTCTAATACCTTATAATAAGCACTCAATTGAGAAAATAAATGAAATATCTACAATACTCTGCACTTCACAGGGAAAAATTCTGGTTTCTGCTGAAGCCAGTGGCAAATCTTTCTTCTTTCAATGAAGAAGTACCTTACCAGTGAGATAAAATGCAGCGTGAATTTGCAAACCCTTAAGCAAGGATTAAGTAAATGTGGAGTCCTTTATAATCTTTGTACAATTAATGTATTTTGTATTTTTTCCCTCCATATTTTGAAACCCCCATATTTCACTCACTGATAATGACATATAGTAGGAGTACAAATATTTTTTAAAGTTTTTAAACATTACCATAATAATGTGTTTTTAAAAATTGAACATTTTGTTACTCATTGCACCATTTACATACTCACAAAGTCTAATCATAAATACACAATGAAACATAAAATGCCATTTGAAATAAGCAAGAGAAATTGATTTCATGTATTTTTAGCATATCTCGCCACTGTTCTACAGAATATAAAAAGGAAAGAATTTTCAACCTTATTTGTCCAATTATAACACAGTGTGATAGCATAATTACTGTTCAGAAACTTCCAATTTTGTCTACATGAAATTGAATGTTTCTCACAACAATATAGACTTGTATCCATGTAGGAGGTCTCGGTTTATTCATCCGTTGTTATGAATAATAAGGTTTTAATTGACTATCCAGGACTATGGTCATGCTATTCAAGCATTGAAAATCATGGATGTCTAGTCCAGAGGGAGAAGTTACCTGGATGAATATTCATGAATTTGACTAAAATTCCTGTTAAAATTCAATTCTATTGCTTTATTAATACTATCTGCTTATATTTAAAGTACTTCTGAGAACAACATCAAACATTATTATCTGAGAAAGATGATTAAGTAGCTTTTTATGTCCAAAATGTTCATGCATGACTGTAACATCCATATGTATAAGTTTAATACATTTCCTTCTGCCACTTTCATACATTATTTAACTGAACAAAATTCAATAAAACACAGACTCCATAGTTCACTTGTCAACATCAACTACAGTTTGCACAGGTTTTCCAGCTAATCCATCTGAATGTAGTCCTTCTTTGCATTTCTTGAGTCAACTTATTGCATCTCAGTGTATCTGAATAGGCCAAATACTTTAAACATTAAATAAAAAAGAATTTCACGTATGTTTGCAGATTTAGTGTCTATTGTTCACAAGACCTCATAGACTATGTATGAACTCTATACAATCTCATCTGGTGAGTGCAGTGCTGTCCTTCCTTTTGACCTCTCCAAGCCCCAAGAGAAAATATTTTCTATTCTTATTGCCTTAAATAAGAAAGGAAAACAAGGCATTGTGGGGTAAAAAACTAAGTTACTGAGTAAACCAAAAGCTAAGAATTCCCCCAAAAGTCTTATGTCTGTTCTTTTAGAGGGGTCATGGTGGCCTCAAGTTGATTAATCTTTCTTAGTGCAGTACTACTATCAGAAAACGTGAGCAAATTTCAAAAGTCATAGTCAGGCTGCCATGACTGACACATGAAAAACACATCAAGGACTGCAGATGCTTAAGGACTGCACATTTATTTCCACAAATCTGCTTTTGTGACACTGAATAATTTTGATGTTGATAAAAGATGATATCAAGAAAAAAATATCAACAAGCAAAAGGATTTTTGAGTACCAAAAGGATTTTTTCCATGTAGTCAAATTAGAAGATGAAAGTATTTACATAATATCATTTTTGGAGTTCAGAGAAGCTAAAGAAATGCTAGCTGTGTTGTACCACAAAGTACTTTGCAATGACCAGCCTCCCCTTTGAAGATATGGTGTATCTTCCACAATTACATGGAGATGTGCAGAAATGAGAGGAGAAAATGCCTACTTACCCTTATTTCCAAGGGCTTTATACCTTTTGAAAAAAAACAAAACACAAACTGTAATGGCAAGGTATGAAAATAGACATCAACATATATTTTAATATGAATGTAAAAATCCAAAATATGTAGGCCTTGGGTCTGGGTTTTTTTTGTGTTTGTTTGGTTTTTCCCTTTTTCTTTTTCCCCTTTGTAGCTTTACTAGTTAGCCAGTTTTCTCCTATGTCCTTTTGTGGGGAACAGACATGCCTGCCCTGACTGCTTGGGGGTTTAAAGTTTCCAGCTTAGCAAGGAAAAACTGTGATTGTGAGCCCTGCTGCAGGTATTTAAATGTCTGATCAGAACGTGCAACAATAGATGTAATTAGGTAGGCTCTAATTCTACATATGTGATTCAACATGCAGGAAGGCACTCCATTAGTTCATATTTTTGTCATTTCTTGAAGAAATGACCTTAATTTATTGTAATTTCCAGCCAGAAGATTACCAAATTGGTTTTGATCTTAAGAAGCCCTGTGGGTGCAGAGACATTCACTGCCAGATTACATGGAGTATGCTGATTCACTTCCAATTATAAAAGACTTCTTTTTATTAATAAATAAGTTTACAGTTATTATTAAATAGGTACTACTGTTCAACTTTCCTGTTAGAATCGTCTTCCTTTTGGTCACTTCCACCAAATCTTGATCTTCCACCAAATAGATAATCAAATGAAAATGAAAGTTATATGGTGTATACATAAAGGTATAATCTTTTGTACCACATGAACTTAGCCAAAACAAGGTAAAGGTTTGTGTGAGTGGGCTGAATTTTGCACAGGATAACAAGGTTTAAGCAAATAATCTTAAGAGAAATTTTGCAGTCTTCAATGACAATATGTTAAAAAAATAAATTAGGTTTTATAACTCATCTTACCATAAAAAAGACAGTCCAGCTCACATTCCAAGCCATCAGCCAGTGAATCACAACCCAAATTTTCATTAACATTTTCCAACTTCAGTTGAACCTTCTGGTTACAGACAGCTCTTTTATATGAGAAAGCTATTATACACAAGGCAAAAGAGAGTGCTTAAAATTACAGTGAACAAGCAACAGTAGATCAAAATAAGAGCTCTACCTCAGACAAGCTATGGAATAGTTTCAAAAAATATGAAAATGTAAAAACCAAAATTACGAATGGAGAATCTCAGTATGGTAGGTATGCATACTAAAGAAATAACAATCATGGTCAGATCAAGGACATTTTGAGGCCACAAACACTAACCATAGGCCTCAGCAATGCCTTATGATGCCAAATTTGAGAACTTTAGGAAGTCACTTAATGTCATATATAATGCCTCACAAATAAACTTAATCAAAATGCAAAATATATTTCTATTTTCTTTACGTTACCTCCTCATTTCTCTTTAAAGCTTTATAAGTGATCACCATTCTTGAACTAATCAGAAGATTAGGCTATATACATTTGAGACCTGATGAAAAACTATTAATTTTTCACCTGCCTTTCATGTGAAAAAATTTTTCCTGTCAGAAAACATTTCGCCATGTTACACTGAATTCAAGGTTTTCAGACTAGATCTGCTTGATCTACAGGGATGGTACAATAAATATTTTTATGAGCACCTGACAAAACATAATATTGGTCAGGACCCCCATGAAGAATTTTTACTGGAAAGAGATCCAAAACAGTTAAAAATTTGGGAATAGAGAAAGGGTATGTGTGAATGCACATGTGTCTGTGTGTATAGGTTAAAATCCTTTCTCTTGGAGAATTTTAATTGGATGCTTTTCCTGTTCTTTATTAAAATATGGACTTGCTGATGTCTCATGTATTTTTCATAATGAACATGGTTAGGAAATTAGAAATCCAGAGGCAATGCCTGGAAGGGGATCTTTAACATTCAGACAGGATTCCTGCTCAAATTGGAGCATTTGTCATGCTTATTGTGGTGATATCATAATCTGTGCACAAAATAACTAAATCTCATTTAGGGACGAGTGCAGTACACTTCTACAGAGCTAAAATGTGGTTCAAAGCTAGATTAAACTTCCTCTGTGGTCCAGATACCTATTAGATTTCTTGTCACTTCTCTGTGTTTTTATATAAAATACCTACAGGAAATTCATATCTGTCACAAATAATTGCATCCTGATACATCACTGGAGCCAACTGAAACCAATCCAACCCCAGATTAAAGCAGTATGGGTTCTTTCTTTGTGTATACATAAGGAAAGATTAAATGTTCCTTTACGATTGTTTCTTTTTTCAATGATAATGTGATTTATTTATTTATTACTATGTTTTCTGAAGTGTCTGCACTGAAAGTTATTTTCCTTTCTCAAAAAAATCTAATATCTGAATAAAATTCTTTACTTGTTTAGTATTTTAGAAATATTGCCCTATTTAAAAAACTGTACTAAAACTGAATGCAATCAAATAATTTGACTATCAGCTATTAATTTGGGAAGTGTATTGAATACTTACATGAAACGTCCTGAGCAAGGTGGAGCTGTGGCTCTAGGTGTCATCAATTTGGATGCCTGAGAACACTCTGGAAAGATTTGACAGCGAAGTCTGCAACAAAACCAGACCCAGTTAGAAAGAAGCACAGAGGGAAGTTACACTCTGCTAGCCATGATGAGTTCACAGAGCACACAGCCAAGATGTCTAGGACTAAAGGTCTACATAAAGGACTGAAAACAGCTTTCATTACCCTAGGCAGACACTAAACTTGTCAAGCTCTGGAGGTCTTTTTGCCAGGAGCTGCATAAACTTGGACTGTATTGCAGATGCACGTCACTCATTGCACTTCATGGAGAAAATGGTTTTCTGACCACCAGAAGCATTTTCTGAGCTTTGTCTTGTAGCCATTGCTTTCCTGATTCAAAGTAATGGAAGGAAAGCAGAACATCCAGTTCATCCAAACTTACTCCCCCGACTTCCCACAGACAAATATATGTCACTTCAACCTCTGGCAGCTGATCACCAGCCAAGAAAGTGACATGACGAACTATAAAAACTTAAACTTTATGGAACAGATCACTTTTCACAAAACCAGGTGTTTACCACAGGACATTTTTAGGTGCATTCATCTGCCAAAATCCATTCTCCTGAGGAAGGTAATATGAGATAACTAACTATCTCTGTCTATGTGCTGATTCTCACTGGAGATATTTAAAGTGAGAGTTTATGTACACAGCAGTCAGCATGGAAATGTTGTGAAACTAATAGCATAGTCTCTTCAGTAAAACTACAGGCATAAGAGTGAACCATTTTTATTTCAGTAGCTGGCAGTTCAAATACTCCTCTCTTAATTTCACAGTCTGGAACACCTGGTACAATGCTTTTCTGTGTAATTTCTGTATTCAAATCAACAATTAAAAGATCACTTTTACCAATACAGGATTCACAATTTAATCATACTGCTGCAGCATTGCTGAGTTCATACTATGTGTGGTTTCCTAGAACGCTGTCTGAACTGGGGACAGGAGAAGGTATGAGACATGCATGAGGATCTCAAAAAGGTTTGCACATCAGGCACATCAAATCCTTAGGCATCTACCACAGCATACACTGCTCAGTGTGTAGGCAGCATCATCTTTTATTGTTCAAATTTTAATGCAAGAAATCATGAGCTAATCCAGTCTTACCCAAACCCAAATGAAAAAAAATAGACATTTCTGTTAGATACAGCTCTACTTGGATAATTCAAGTGAAAGAGTATTTAAGACAACTAGATGGCAAGTAAAAACAAAGGCAGTTTTCATGATGGCTTCATTTTCACGGAGGGGAAAAAAAAAGGCTGAGAGAGAAACTTTTGTATGTGTTGTGTACAGAGTTGAAAAGAAAGAATAAGAAGCCTGAAGCTGTTTGGAAGATTTTTCTCAGACACTCTGGGGAAAATGTCAAAAAATCATGCAGTAAAGAAAGGCTTACATTTTTACTGAAAAAACCCCATCCCAAAATATAAAGGCCAACCTCCCTGGCACTTGAAATTTAACAGGGCTGTTGAAACACTGTAGGACTCCTGAAATATTGAAGAAAGTTTTTACTTCAAGGACAAGTGAAGTAGGAAGCTTACTGAAACCCTAAGAATAAAAGGATATGACTGAGCTCAGAAAAGAAATAAATTCCCGAGAAGCAGTGCACCTAGGGAAGAAATGCCCAAGAATGCAGATCTGAGCTGTCGGATGTCAACCAGGAAACTGTATCAGTCAAACTTATAAATTTAACTATTGTCACAAGGAACACCATACCCAGAAGCAGTGGGTGACCCCTTCATCATCCATGTTCTTTTTAAGCCAGCAGTGGATGCAAAGGCATCCTCTAACCTGTTACTATTAGCCAACTAGGTAGAGAGGCCACTTGTATTCATAAATTGAATTCTGCCAGAAAGGATAGTGACAATCTAGCTTAAAATATTCTTTGCTCATACTGAAAGGATGTGATGAATGTTTGCAAATGCTTCAAGCACTGTTTTATTGTAAGATTAAATGCCTCTTATTTGGATGCTTACTCTTTTTGAGAGTCATATCTGCTCACACTTAACAAAATTATTCCTGTCAAGTCCAAGAGTTCCATTTTCTGTTGGACTTCTTTGATCTCATCAGCATCTAAGCAAACTCCATTTCTTTTTGTTTTCATGCACTCCAAGGGCTCATTTTCAAAATTACTTCCTTATACATAACTATTCATTAGGATTTCTGAATCACTTACAGTAATCGACATTTTAGGAATAAAAGTATTTGCCTATTAGAGAGGCATTTATTAGCACCCTATGAAGTAATAAATTATAAAATTTACCACCATGTAACCGCATAAAGGATCCAGAACACTCTCTGTAAGTGGTGCTGTCTTAAAGGTTTTTAAAAAATGGTATCTCTGAAACCCACAAAAACACTCTGTCTAATCAGTGGGTTTTGGCTTTGGCCTGAGGTTAAATGCCAATGGAAAACAGGAAGGATGGAAAGGATGGACAGAAGGACAGAAGCTCCTATGGATAAATCATAACAAGGAAGGAAAAAAAAAAAAGCCTAATTTCACAGGGTCCTCATCTGTTCCTGAAACACATATATATATATATAAAGTACACAGATGGGTGAGAAAAAAACTCAAGCCTTCTTTGAAACAAAAAAGCTCAGAGACAACTGCTGTTTCTCTGCTTAGAGACCATTTCTCATCTCTCTCTGTACAGACAACTGGCTCCATGTACTTAGTGGAATAGCCTTTATCTCCCTCTTGCTCAAACAAGAGATCAGAGACAAGGCCACGACCCTCGGACTTTTGCCCTATTTAATACTTAGAAATATCTTAGAGGTCCAGCTTAGAGCAGTGCCTACCTGCCACAGACCATTCTGTCTTTTTGAGACTGTTGGGTGGGACTTAGATCAGTGCTTTGGAAACCGTGTCAAGAAAACTCTGAAGTAGAAATTTTGACTATTAAAGAACTGTCATTGTTTTTGAACCCCTGTTTTAACCAATATGCATTTCAAAAAGACAGACAGAACATATTTACTAATGAGGAGAGTTGAATATTGAATCATTCTCAGGAGTTTGGGATTGCATTGATGAATGATTTGCACACAGTGTTGAAGGGATGAGCATCTTTGGATAGTGGCAAATTTCAACAATTTGCTAAAGCAAAGAAAGTCTACAGCTACATGCCTTTTGAAAACTTCGAAACACTACATGTACCTTACTGTATTTTCCCCATTAGCCTGGCAACAATCTCTTACTGGATGTGTACTACTTGACATCTAACCTTTGGTATAATTCTACATTTCTTCTTCATTTAAAATTAGATTTCCCATAAATTACACACCAAAGGTCTTCAAGGAGGGACACTTGAAGAAGAACAGGTGAGTATTTGTTACAGTAATTTGTTGTCCTGATGACATTTGATCTGTAAAATGTTAATTTCCATTTGGTGCAAGAGGAATAAATGCTCCAAATTAACCTGGAAGTCATTACCAAATTCAATCTGTTACAGGAAAACTAGCATAGAGCAGAAATATTGTGAGACCAATGCCATTTAGAAGATATAGCTTTATACAGCTTTTATATTTAATAACTGCTGAAGCACATGGCTCTAAAGTGAATGGAAAGGACATGCAGTTTTTTATATTTTCATTTATCATTTGATGAAATATTTTATAGGAAATTTAAAGTCTTTTAATATCATTAGCAGAATTTTTTAATTATCGGTAGATCTTAAATCTGTCTGGACAGAGCAAACATTATTTTTTCTATTAATAAATTCACATCTAATTAGTTTACTGCATGTGTTCACTTTATTTTTCTCTATAATTAATCCTGTACTTAATTTTTTTCATATCAGCACATTTCAGTGTTAAGATGCTATTTATAATGAGTCTGAATTATGTCTTAATTTGGTTTCTTCCATTTATATGTGCACCTCATATTAAAATAACATTATGGTAACTCCAATTTTTGTTCTAATTTCTGGCAAGGCTTCAAAATAACAATTTATACAACACTAAATGAATTACACATTTTGAACTTAGGTAAATGATACTAAGAAAATAAAATTATATACACTAAGTGTACATTTGCTCATATAAAAACTCCATTACAACATTCATCACTAATGGAAATACCTCTTCCAAAGAAAAATCCTGCTCTTACTTGAAGACAGTTGGAGATTTCAGGGTGTGCCAAGCCAGCAATTTCTGACAGCCAGTTCTTTGCCTCTTCCACTAAAGTGACGCTGAAGGTTGTGTTTGAGTTTTTTTCACACAGTTGTGTAAGCACTTGGGCTCAGCAGGTAGATCCCCTACAAAGATAACAGAACAAGACTTAGCATTTTTCATTGATAGATTCAGTGTGAGTTTAATCTTCTGCAAAATACTTCCACTCTGATTCAGAAGTTGGTTTGATAGCATGTTACCCAAATTTCTGGATATTTTGCTTTTTTTTTCCTTAAGACAGTATGGCAGGTATGATATGAAAAGGATGAGCAGGAATTCTGTGACATGATCAGTAGAAAAAAAACCCAAGAGGTTCAAATATACTGAGCCAAGTCTCAGAATATGTAGTTCCCATGTTTAATGCTGTATTTACAAAAACACTTGTTGGGTGTTTTCCTGGCTTGACTCAAGTCAATAAAAGTTTTACCCTCAAATATACTGGAATCAGAAACCTCATCCTTTGCTTTATTATTCCAGAGCTTACATTCAGCACAAAGCAGGAATTTAAAATAATATCAGCAAATGTCACGCCAGCATCCGATATCTTCATGAACACTTGACAGTTGTCATTCCTGTATTTGCTCTGCCTTCTGCAGCTTTGGTTTCAACAACATTGACTTCCATTGTGTGTGAAGATCTTTCAAGTTGCCTTTGTTTACTCTGTATGTGACAAACCCCATGGTTCTTAGAGCTTCAACTAAATTCTGAAATCAATAGCAGATCAAATTTACAGTTCCCTAATTTTCTCAGAAGCATGATTATTAATATTAGACATAAATGTAATGGGAGCTGCCATCTAAGAATCATCATTTACATTTACTTGAATTTATTTTCTTGCTCACACCAAAACAAGACTACCACCAGTTATTCTTTATGCCGCATTTACAAAACCTCTCCTGCACACTTCCAGTGAAGTCTGTGGTTAAGCCAGGTTGTTGGACACAAGTCATCAGTTCCTTTTGTCATTGTGAAGAATGGTTTCTGTTGCGGTTTAGAGAAAGCAGATAATTTGAGTCTATAAAACGTAAAATCTCTGAGTTTTGAATAAGCTTAGATCTGCTCTTCCCAGATGTCTTATTTATTGGCTCAGAAAGAGATTTTTTGTGATTCTGAATCATAAATCACAGTGTTGTTTAAAGTAGACCTACTATTTTGGGGGAGTACAATAATACTCTGACTGACATACTAATATGTGGTTTTACATTGTCCACTGTTTAAGATAAGGCAACTCACACTAAGATTTTTTTTAATGTTCTCAGCAGATTGTAAATAAACCCACAATGAATGCTGAAAGGAAAATGCTGTTAGTATATACGTTTGAAATGTAGAAGCAAACACATGGACTTTACATTTTAGCAAACTTCTGCTAGAAACCTTTTTATCAGGATTTATTTAAATCCTTTTTACACTTTTCTGAAGATATTCTGAAAAGCAAGAAATCTGATACCGAATGCCTGACATTAATATAATCAAACCTTTTAATTAGATAATTTTTAATACATTAAAAAAAACCCCAAAATGCGCAAAACAAATAATTATAAAATAAAATTACCTTCCCCTCCCTTAATCTTATTATAATTTAGGGCTTTAATCCCTGTCCAGATGCGGGGTAAAACTTGGACAAAGAGGTACATATATACTTTCAAAAGCACAGGTAAAGGGAATTTTCTTGCCTTGCCTGAGTAACCCATGATGGCTGATATAATCCAGTGGACAGGCAATTATCCCATTCTTGTCATGAGCAGAGAGGAAGACCTTTGAGGCCTTTTAATATGGTTCATTCCTCAACATGCTGAAGTGCCAAGCAGACAACACCTTAGGTGCAGATGTACAATGGAAGATGAAGACAAAGAGAGCAGAATTCTCCTTGTGAGCTCTGCGTAGCATGGATCATTCCCCACTTGTGTGGTGTGATTTAAATGCCTCAGCCTTCCTACTCCTGCCTCTCCCCACTCCCAGTTTCACCTTTTGTACTTGGTACACTACCTTGAAAAATTTCTAGTCTACACTGATCTTGCCTGATGCAACGAAGACAAGCAGTATTTTTCTCCACTTAGACCAAACTGTAATCTGCTGTCTAAAGAAAATAAGGATAGATAATCTTTAACAAGCATGGAAGAAACTGTGCTTTTGTATTTCAAGGCCATCAAGCCACTCACAGAAAATAGGAAAGATGTGCTGGTTAAAAATAACATGTTAAAGGTTTATTTGAAAATGGTAACTCTGGCCAGCTTGCTATCACATATTCAAAAGTGATTTCAATACTTCTTTATCTGATTAAGTATTAAAATTTATTTTAGATTAGATGGGAGATTTAGTATTACCTGATGTGAGAGTCCTCAGGTTTATACATTACAGGGACAAAGACGGTGAGATACATATATTATTTCTCTATTAGTTTTTAAATTCCCTGCTAGATTTGCCAAATGGTTTCACTGTCACTAACATTGACACTAATTTCACTAAATATTCTTCCAGTGCAAAGCTACATGATAAGCAACCTATTTGCAATAACTCACTGATCTTTATTACAGCTGTCAGGTGATGCTGAAATTATAGCAATGCCAAAGACATTGCCAGAAGTCTCTGAATCTGATATTTAAACTCCTAATACATACAATGTATCTCCAGCACTTTGAGCCTACCATAGTATAAAATTTTAAACACTAAAAAAGAATTTTAACTATTAGTTTCATTCCACTATAAATGATGGAGTGAAAAATTCAAACTTTCTGCGGAACTTTTCCCAGTTGCTTGATCTTCAGCTAAAAATGATAGTATCCCTTTGATTCCCCATACCTTTACCTGTCTGCCATAAAACAAACCTTCAAAGTCAGCTTTCTTCTGAACATCCAAGCAGCCATAACAGGACAGAGGATATCATCATCACACCAGTGAGCAGCTGAAGCTACCACCAGGTTTTGTGTTCGCCTGGTGAAATACAGCATAGTCTACATAACCTTTTGTAATACAGCCATGCTAGACACTTGTTGGTTTGAATCACGTGAACCAGGTGGAAAATTAGTAGCTTGGGGCTCAGATTTAGAGACAATACATTTCATCAACATTTCTGACAGGCATCCTGGAGGGACAAGGTGTTCTAGTAAATAAACTAGATGCTTGGATAGAATAGAATATGATAAAAGATATGAGCGTTTACTGTTGTAACTGATCCCCTTTTTTGTTCTGAATCTGTTTTTACTCCCTCAGAGAACCCCAGCCAACCATCCAAAACAAATCCAAAACAATATTAAACAAAATAAATGAACCTCCCACCCCCGAAGCTCAGAAACACAGGAAATAAGTAGAGACAGGAACTATTTGGCTGGATAAGATCAAATTTAAGTGCCTCAAAGATTACCTGTTGCAAGTGCGCCTGTCAGAGAATTCCTGTCATTAGAAGTCATGACAGAAAGTAAGGATTAACTGGATCAGCCATTAGCAAGAAATGGGGAAATAACAAATAGTTACAGACATATTGTAAGGACTCAAAGGGCACAGTTACCTGTCTCAAATGCTGTCAAGGCCACAAAAGGAACTTGACATGAGATAAGCTACCACAGCGACAACTTGAGATAAGCACAGAAGGAGGGAGTTTGAGACAGGAAGACACTAATTCCAGGTCTGGCAGAAGGGAGAGCTGGTAAACACATCCTGGTTAACATATCTGGACAAGAATTCCCTCTGTGGCAAAATGTATGAAAGGAAGTAACAGCTCGTACACATATCACCAGTCAAGCAAAGATCACCCCAAGTTAGGGGAATATACCTCTGTAGATACTTGGAACTTGGACTGTATAAAGGAGATACCCTGCAGAAGAATGACTCTGGAAGCCCCACCACAAAGGAGCCCAGGGTGAAGAAGGATCAACAGGACACTGCTGGTGGCTATCCTCTGCTTGATCCCTCCTTCCCTTTTTTCCCATTTCTCTGTCCCACCTTCCTTCTCCTATCCCTCTCTCCCTCCCTCTCTCTCCTTCCCTCTTGCCCTTCATCTCTTTCTCCCCCTCCCTCTTTTATTTCTTTCTCTTTCTTCTATTTCTTTCTCTCTACCTCACATTTACTGTTAAATAAAACCTGTGTTATTGACTTCAGCATATGGTCTTGTTTGCACCTTCATTTGGGCAGAGGTATCTCTCACTAATTGGATCTTAACTGGTGGCTGAAAATTGAATGTTTATATATTGCAATACTTGTCAATCAGCAATTACATCACATTAAAGTGCAACATGGTTCTAATTTATTCACCATTTCAGCTCTGACTGATCTGTGTGTTGCATAAAATTAATCTTTGTAGAAACCCCAAATCTTGTTACAGTGAGCTATAGCAAGACTTGCCTCAATGCCCCCAAAATAGAACTTTTCTACAATTGAAACATCTACTATATGTTCTGAGAGTTGTGTCATAATTGTGAAGGTTGAGACATGCTCATATACATTGTTGCATGGACAACCTTTGAAAAAATGATTGGCCAGTAAGATTGTCTGACACAGGCAAACATATTATTGCTGAATTTTTATATTCTATGCTGAACTTCAATTTTTGACATTACTAAAAGACAATTTTTTTTGAGATGAATGAATCTTCTGTAATTGAATTATTGGCATTTCTCTTATGTTATTTGAGTTGTTGACAAAGTGCTAAAGGATTTGATAATGTCATAAAAACAACTGAATACAGAAAATACTTTCTGTACTCCTTTCTGGCCATACCCATGTATGCTGCTATGGCCAGTATGGAGTGCAGAATGTATTTAGCCACAGACTGCTGTTAAAAGTGATGAGGTGGTTCTGGGACACGCTGCAGTGACCAAACATGTTACATAGACCACATAGTAACATGAAAAGATTGCTACACTGAATATTCTTCTCTAACATAAAAAAATAGCCTGCATGTGATCCATTCCCATTTAAGGCATGTATCAAAGGGTAAAAGAAAAAGTCTTTAAGATCTAATCTGGATATTTTATTACATTTGCTAATTCAAGCTACAGATTTCTGTCAAAACCAAACATTTTTAATTAAGCTTTGAGAACGATTTCTGCAGAAGCTACATTTATCTCATGTAATATTACGTGTATTTATTTTATGGTTCTTGGGTTCCTCTGAGCTATCAATTTGTATAAATGTGTTGCACTTTTTTGCCACGTGATCATTGCTAACTGCTATTCCTGTATGACATAATGTTTTTGCAACAATAAAATTTCAAAGTTTAGTGCATTTTTTAAAATTGTTATGTGAAAATATGCAGCTGAAAGCAAAATGAGGAAAAGCAAAGTATAATCTATTTTCTCATCTTCAGTTTTAAACTTGTTTTTTAAAATACTTTCAAAATAAGGTAACCATCAAAGAATCTGGAGCAATATTTTCTTGCAAAAGCACGGATTATTACAAAAACAAAAACTGAAAATAATTGGCCACTTACTTCACTTGTTACTGGATCCTCAGAGACCTTTCCAGTCTCAGGGTAATACACCTGAAGCTTCTCTTCTTGTAGCCAATAACTGAAAAGAAACAGAGCTGCTTTTATATATATTTTTTTTTAATTTTTTTTTTTTTAGTATAATCAAAGTGAGTTATTTGCTATTTAAGATTTGTCACTGTTAAACTGTTATGATAGCATAAGGAGTATGGAAATTTTTTATAAGAAAATTTTAGGCAGAGTTTTGAAACTTCCCCTTTGCAAAGAATTCTGACATTTTGGCATGATCTACTGATTTAAAAATGGTTTTTAAGAAGCAGAGCTAAAAATGTTTGAATTACTGCAAATCACTGACAATGTTTTTACAGCCCCTTCTCTACATGAGGAGGTTTCTGATTCTAGGAATGGGTTCATTCCATGTGTTTACTAGAGCACCATGGCAAAAATGCTCTGCACACTTTTTTTCTCACTATCACACTCCAGATGAGCTAATGTTACAATCATCTTTAGAGACCTTACCAATTTTCTCATGAAAATCAGAAATGTTACAATCATCTTTAGAGACCTTACCAATTTTCTCATGAGTTTTCTCTGTTAAACAGTGAGAAAAAATGGTCATTTCTTTCTATCTGTCCAAGAAAAGTCGAGTTGAGGTGATGGTTAAGACTTTAAAATGAGTATGGCAAACATACATATAGAGCAATAACTGCCTTCCCAAAATGAACCTGTATTTTTTAGAAATGTGACAAACTAAAATTGTATTTGACACACACAATAATAATATAAGATACAAAGATAAATTTTCTTTCCTTCAGTATGAAATGTATATCAAAATACAGTACATCTCAATAAATTGCAACATATCTGCACACATTCTTTTTTCAGCATGTGATGAAACGTTACATTTTTTTCAACCTGGTTCAATTTTCTTTAGGTTGCTACCAATAAATTTGTTAAATAAATATCTATGCTGTAAATAAAGTAGTGCTACTATATTCAGTGTTGTTTTGTGATGGAAAACAATTCACTTTACTTCCATTTCCCCACCCCCAGATCAGTATGCAATACAATATTTAGGCTGTCAGTACAAAATCACTGAAGTATATTTTAGACAGTTTTCAGTGGACTCTTAGATCTAAGATATGCATTTTGTTAGTCTTTATGCAGGTTAAAGTATTAGTTAAATATAAACCACATTTAAACATTATCTCTCTTCCTGAAACTGTAAACAAAGCTCAACTTGTTTCAACATTACACTAAACAATAACAGCATGTTGTATTTGCCATGTAAGGGCATCTTTAATGTTTATACAACATCTATAATAATGAGACTCTAATTCTGACTAGAGCCTCTAAATGCTACTCAATAGAAAAAAAAAAGAATAATGACTATATTAATTTTCTTTTTAGTAATCCATGAACCCAGTAATTCAACCAGAACAGCTGGCAGTCTTATTTCACATATCAGCAAAAACTGAATAAGCAGACGGTTATAATGAGATCTCATGATATTAAAACATCATTTAAGTTATGGCAGTTATTGTTATGGGTATGCTGTAAAATAAAACATTTCATAAGCAAACCATGAACTAAACAATGCTCTGTAAGATTACACAGTAAAGCAATTGATGTGACACATTGATCAGGTAGTAGTTATTTTACTCTGAGGCTGGGAACCATTCTGCCATAAAGGGCACCTCAGGCAACTTTGAAGACTCCACAGCTTTTCTCACCCCTTTTTCCTTTTCTACACACTAAGGTTATAGGCAGCTTGTCTCCAGAAGACAAGGGCAAATTTTTCTCACTTTTACTGCTGGGATATGAGTTACAAATATGACTTTACCATACTGCTGCAGTAACTAGGGAACACTGTGGCCTTGGTATATATCATCATACAGTCTTCAGGGTGATTAAAAGTGCTCTCCAGTTTTTTGTTATTTCATCCTAGAATGCAAACATTACTTTGTGCACTGCAGTAAAAGACCTTTTTTCCCCAGTCATTTCTATATTTTATAATACTGTTTTTCATTCTCTTCTGTAACATAGAAAATCCAAGTGCTACTTTTCCTGGGTTGCTGAACATTTGATCAAACACTATCAAATCATGGGGAGTATTAATATCAAACACTTCTCTCTATATTTTTATCTGATTTTTCAATGGAATTTTTTCAGAAACCCCATTCATAAGCCCATTCATCACATTTCCTGTAAGGGAACTTTTGTGTCCAGAATTATTTTTTTCTCTGTGTTTAAAGGCCTGGGAGGTAACTGCCTTCAGACAGCAAAAAAATGGTTTCATGTCAGCTTGCATTTTTTTCCCTCATCTGCCTAACTGGTAATCAAACTCCAAATAATGCCCAAACATGGCACACTGTTGATGCAACTGAAACATTTCAAGTGGAGTAAACAAGATCATGTAGGATACTAAACAAATTCTACTTCGTCCATAGTCAATCTTCTCCACTCCTCCCCAAAGGGGCCATATGACTTGTATGGCTGCCTCTTCAGTTTTGGCTGGAAATAAATGTACAATGCACAGTTTTTCAGTTTGCATACAGGCACAGAGAAACATAAAGTTAAAAGCGCTGTAATGAGAAAAAGAAGTATCTTGATGACAAATATTTTCTTCCAGTATCCCCAGCAACATTTAACAGTATAATGCCTTCAGCAGCTACGTTAAAGCATCCTCATCCTTCATCCAATCACGAATTACACTGAAGGTCATGAGTTAACCATGTGTGAGGGGAATGGGGAGGCAAACTGGGTGGGGGGCAGGGAGGAACAAACAGGCTGCTATTTTCTAGGGTTGTCACAGTACAATTTACAGAAATCTCTTCACAAGCACACAGAAAGAGAATGCATTTGTGACTAAGTTTAGGACTTCAGTGACAGGGCAAAAGGGGCTTTAAAACTGGAAGAAAGATTAGATCACGTTTTCCGTCTTTCATTGCTCTCCGTTTGCTTTAATCTCACATTTCAGTTCATTGCTGGATATACCAACTTCTTGCTGATGACAGAAGAATAATGACAGGGTACATTAAAAGAATGATGGCTGAGTAGATAAGATGAAAGATCCAACTACCAGATAAGAAAGTTAACGTCCTACTAGATCTTATACAGGATAAACTGTGAATATGTTTTCATCTCTTAGGAACCCCAAATCCTCGTTCCTATCGCATCTTTTTCTCTATAATGATGGAAATATTCTGCATTTCTATAAAAAATATTTCAAAGCATTATCACGTAATTCTTCCTGAACCACAGTTATAGGAAATTAAATCGGAATTTTCTTTATGCTAAGCCATAAAACTCTATAGTAAGAGCTAAGAGTTTTTGCAAAATATTTTCTATTTTGAAAAACCCATGGATCTTCAGCAACCATGAAAGCTCCAGATCCCCTGATGTCCCTTTTTAAGCACCATCTGTACTTGTGAATATAATCCTGGGCTGTACTATTTGTTCCCATGCAGCAGCAGAGGTAGATACAAGGTCTGGGTAGAGTGCTGCAGTACATCCTGGGACACAGCATTACACACAAAAAATATATAGAACAGTATTTGTTGCCACTAGACACATCTAATTATTCATCATTGAGAAAGGATTCTGGGGATTCTGACTGTACCCACTTTCCAGGTAGGAAAGAGGGCTGACAAATACAGTAGTTCTGCAATTTTGGGTTGATTAAGTAAGAGCATGTAAATAGGTTTTCAATCCAGAGCTGATCAAGGTATTAGAGTCTTACTTTATTATTTTGTCAAAAAATTGAATATGGTACAACTTCTTGTTGAAAACATTGGGAGAAAGAGCGTAAGAAAATGTCCACTAGAAGCGTTGCCTGTATAAAAACAGAAAACTCACCCTCTCTTCCGTCAATATTTTAAATACGTCTCAAAATATATTTTTATTCTTCAGTATCACACTTTCTGTAAAACATCAGATTTAGAGCATGCACAAAATCTCCACTGCTTATTACACTAACCAACACTGTGTCCCAGCCTTATGCCTCCTCTGTGCATTTGCCTCTGCCTTGGCTATCCTGCAGAGCATGCTTCTGTTCTGTGTTTAAAGAACAACACCCCTAACCCAGCATGTCCCAGCGTCCTATGTCAGAACAAATAAAAACAGTGTGGCAACTATGATGGGGTCCATTACTTTTTTACAAGCACTGTGAATTAAAGCCTGGATGAGCATGAGTAAAACATTTATCACTTGTTGATGGTAGAATAGAACCTCATTACTTTCCTATTTCAATACCAGAAGAGGGATGAAAAGCAAATAAAACATATATAAGAGACAATCTGAAAAAAACACCAGTAAGAGCCTCATATGAAATAGAAATATTAATTTAAAAATACATTCTGTATTTGGAAATTTAACTCATATCCATAAACCTAAATTCTGCTATATTCTTCTTAATTATGCATCTAGCCTCGCTTTAAAGAGCCTCAGACTATATGTAAAAATGAAAGATAATATGTATCAGAATCAGAACTGCTAATATAGACCTTTTAATCTGCAGCAGGAACAGTTTAATATGGATTTTCTTTACTTGGCTTCTCTGGCCCTTGTCTAAAATCCAGTATGTATTTTCCATGGCTAGAATAGAATAGTGCAATGGAGAAGTCATGGGAAAGTCCCGTTAGGTTCTTCTCGTTTTTGTAGGACAGATTTTAACATAGAAATTCTGTTCAGATGCCTGAAAGGCATCTATTTCCTGGTCTTACCCAAGGCAGAAGTTGACTACTAATGCTCTGGGAGCCTTGCTTCATGATCATTAATTTGACACAGCACTCCTCTGAGTTCTATTCCAATCCAAAACTTTTACGAGGTAAGTTTGTGCTCAGTGTAGTGAGGATCATAGTTAACTTTAGATTATTTATATCATATCCAGTGAGAAACATTAATAGCATTAGTTTGGTTCAGTCATGATTTTTCTTTTTCCAGAAATGTTTCATTCTGAAGAGGTTTAATAAAAATTAGACTGACACATTTATACAAGCAGCATTGAATGTCACAGCATCCCTGATTAAACATTTAGGGTGGCACGTCAAATTCTTGGCAAAGTCTAGAATCACTCCAATTTTCCAGAAGGGATTGGCATATACATAATGTCACCATTTATCACAGATCTGCTGAGCTGCATTTTTAATGAAAAAGAAATGTTTTATCCTAGTTATTCTACTCTGTGTATGTTTACATTACATTTAAATGAAGATTAAATTTTAAGGTTAACCATAAATTGTGAAAAATATAAGTCCTACGGTCCTACTTAGCATTAAATTTAATGTGCTAATTGTATAAAATCAAGAACTCAAAAACATAAAGACAGCTCACCATTTATAGATCCAAGAACTAAGGATCCAAGGATCTTTCATACAGTTTTCTTAACAACTATAACAAGAAAAGCAGTGACAACCAGAGTAGAGACAGCATAATTTCTTCCATTGAACCGTTGATGTCACCAATAACATTCCAAAATTTTTCTCTCATGGATTCATGTTTTTATCTAAAAAATAAAAATCAGAAATTTGCTTTAAAAAAATAGACAAGCAAAAGTAAAAACATTCATGACATTTTAAAGGAAGATCATTATAATTTTTAATCATGCAGTCAGTGAACTTACATTGACTATAAAAACAAATAGGTTGCAGAGAAATATTCATCACTGAACGAAATTCTTCAGCTGTTAGACAGTGTTTCTGGGTCAAACAAATATTCAGGCAATCCAGGCAGATGTCTTTTTGACTCTTGCCATTATTAATTGTCTTTATCCAGAGAACAGGTCTTTTTTTAGAGGCCAAAGATTTGATCTTACTCATTTAGATACATAATCAAACAACGAAAAAGATTCAATCTCCCTTTAAGGCAGAGAGAATAAGTGCATCTACAGACACTGACAGCTCTAAAATACTCTACTTGAAGATACACTGTAGAGTGAAACAATCTATTCTAGCAACTTTCTATAACATATGGCCAATCTTTCACACCAATGGCGTGAATTCCTAATTGCCTCTTCTCTGAATAATATTTAAAATGTCACTATAAAAAATAGTATACAACATAATCATTCAACAGCATTGAAATGCTTGTGTTTTTTACTTGGAGCTGAAGGTGGTATTTCATGCTGGTCGTACTCTGGCTTTAAGACACAGTGACTGCTTTTCTCAAGGTCACACCATCAATTATTAAAATTTATTAATTTATGGAGTTTATAAAAACAGTGCTTTGGAAGTCATTAATACAGTAAACAGGCATATCCTTTTCCAGGCATACTCTTGTCTTCAAAACTGTGTTTCTTTGAACTATTTGCTCATCATTCAACTGCATATAAATATAAAGCAGGGTAAAAGGAATATCAAAATGCATCTATCATTTGTACACTGAACGGAGCATCAGAAATACACTTCAGGTTATCACAAGCTCGGTGGCATATATCTAGATGGCAGAATGCATCCATTGCACAGGCTAGCTGATCTGTAAGACGAAAGCCCACTTTTAGACTGCAGGATCTAAGTTTCCAGCTTATACCTGAAAATTCCCAGAGAAGATATCATCTTCTTTCTATCTCTCACCTTTGCTCCTTTCGTCCAACATTTCATGTTGATTGTATCACCTGTAAATGCACAGGGCCAAAGACTCAAATAAGATGCATTTTTCCTCTGCTAACCATTTCAAATAAAGGACTTGTGATTATCATGAAAGATTGAAAATAAAAATAGTAATAGTAGAAATATTTGAGTTATTCCAAATGTCCTGTTCTGCTTTCAATACTGTGGAAGCTATGGAAATATCTGTAGACACTTTGGACAAAAATCTTGGAACTGGAGTCTCAACTGAGAGAAAGCAATTCATTCTAAAGGAGTTTCTAGAGTTTGCTGAAGCAATTTTTTAAATGGGCCTTGAAATCTGACTGTTTTTTTGAATACTGACAAGGCTGTGGTGAGCACAATCTGTTCTATAGAAAAGAAGAAAAGTCAAATTTTTTCCACCTGGAGTCACATTAATGCTGGTTTTCAGACGACTCACTTGTCCTTGTGGTTAATATTTCTGTATCTAGGAACCTGGAGGTTATGAGTTTCAGGACAGGACTCAGGCAGATTTATGTTTAAAGTTGGCCATTAAACAGGAAAAGGAAATAAGGACAAACAGCAGTGGAAAAGCACACACAAGATTTTTGCTAAATGAGATGGTCAAAGAGCTGATGTGGTAATACTGATTTTATCCTTCCTACCAGTTCTCCAAAGGTATTCCTAATGGAAAGTGAACTGGATTGTCTTACTAAACTACTTCTCTGCTGTCTAAAAGTCAGATCTTCGTGGAACATGAAAGAAAATACTGATTTGTTGCAAATGAGTGATCCCATTGAACACAGTGGAATAAAGTTAATTAAAAAGTCTGGTTAATTATGAAGCCTAGCCACACAAATGTTTCAATTAGAAATTCTGGTGTTTGCTCAACAATTGACTTTTATAACTGAATTTTCAAGGTTAAAACTAACAGCTGTATTTACAATTCCCCAAAAAAGTAAAATCTCAAATTTTGACACTCTCTAAAATCATATTTGCAATTTGATATTTAGTATATTAACTTATTTTCAAGAAAATTGAAAATAGAACTTTTAGTTCATCAATTGTATTTTGCCACGGCTCTCCAGGAAACCTCCACTGTCAAAAGTAAAATGACTTCTATCAGTAATTTCACCCTGACTGTATTTTGCCACCCCACAATTTTATGTTATAGTATGTATAGAGGAATAAGGCTCTCCAGTGCAGAAAGAGAAATGATGGCTAATTAAGTTGTTCCATCATATAAATGTTTCTAGTAATTTATCCATCAAAAGTAGGAAAAGTTTAATTATAATGTTGTACATCTGCTGCAAGAATATTTTATCCATCAGAAATGATGTGCACAATGATGGCCTAGTGAAGTTAAATACTATAAATAAGAAAATAATTCATGGCAGAAAGTTCATGCATTTTCATTTTCTCTTTTAAGAAGATTGCAGTAGAAAAAACCAAAATCTGTTCTATGAAATAATTCACTTTTCAGCGCTATTAATTCAGTTTACTCTGGCATGAATACTGATGCTTTGCAGAGCACACCATATCTAAAACCAGCCATTTCAAGGGTGAATATGGGAGGGATTTCATTTATTAGATTTCTCCTGTTTCCTTTAATATCTCTTTTGGTAGGAAGGATCACTTAGGCTTTGTTTCAGATCAGGGCTTTTTACTCTTAGTCTTCATTAGTGACGAAAAATCCGGAGACCTACTACATATTCATTTAATATAGAATAGAATTATTCATGCCTGAGACAGTAAAGTGAAACGAAAAAAAGTAAAAGCAAACCTCCCTACTAAAAAAGGACATTAGTCATTTCCCTCTGTCATTTTTTTGGCAGCTGATGTTCTATGTTTTGTAAACCGTTCCATCTAAAACAACTGAAGCTGTAAAACTAATGTAGCAGGTCAGGGAAAACAGCCAAAGGCAGGTCAGAGAATCTGAACCCATGTCACCAGCCCAGTCAGTCTTGTGTCAAATCACTTACTCTTTATTTTGCCATGCTAACTTATCAATACCTTTGCTTATAAGGAACATGATCCTCTACAGGCTTTCAGAGGCCATTGCTAAGAATTTTTAAGAACTGGAAGTTTTGGATACAAAAGGAGTAAGGAATTTTCTCCAAGGAATTATATTTAGAAAGACTTTGTAATAATAGGATATAATAGAACTACAATTCACGTCACAGGAAGCAAGAAGAGTAGCAATGAAAAAGCAGTAAGGTGAAGCGAAGGAGATAAAGGACAAGATGCAGTTATTACTTTAAACATGTGAGGTAAGACACATGGTGAAAAATGCAGCAAAATATTTGAATTTGATTTTGCAAGAGATGAAGGCAAAACCCCACAGCTGAACATAGTGTAGAAGATGATGTATCCAATATCCACATTTTTGATACAAAGAAAGAAGGAACAAGTTGCCCACAAGGACATGAACAGAAAGGAGGAAAGGGTGGATTTTGATGATAAAGTGATAAGAAAAAAAAAAAGCCAAAAATGGCACAGAGTGGATTAGCCAGAGCAAAGACAACAATGAAGCTCATGAATAAAAAATACTAGCCATTGATCTATTCCTACTGTACAACTTTTGTCATCTTTCAACCACAACACCAGAACTGCAGCTGTGCTACTTTCAAATGCAAAAATGCTACCGCTGATTTCTTGAAGTTACACTGGCACATATTGAAAATGGTGCTGCTCACACTGTCTTTAAAGTACTTTAGAGAACAGAAACTTAACGTTTTCCGTAATAGCAACTAAGGACTGATGAATGCAGTAAGGAAATTTTATGGAATGATCACCATCTCACTAGCACAAACCCAGTACTTAATGAAGATGCTTTTATCCAAACTTACGGAATGTTTCTCTACAAATCTCTGAACTAAATACAAATATTTCTTGAGCAGACTTACGATGCAACTCTTTCTGTGATCCATTGGTTTTGTTTGGAATGCATTGCCTGATCTCAAACCTAATACAGAACGAAAGGAAAATGCCATCCAAAAGGTCAAATTTCCAAACTAAAAAGAAGATTTTTAGAGATAGGAATTAAAACCAGACATATTAAAAAATCCTCTCAACATAATTTATTTTTACGTGAGAAGTACATACAGCAAAGAAAACAGGGTCAAATTTAGAGTGAGCTTTAAGAGATCTCAAAGAAGAGTTCATTAAAATTACCAGGGAAAAAAAAAATTCTTTATAACATGAAACTATAAACCCCTTTACTTGTAAAACCATTAGCATATTTAGGAGTGTTTCTGTCTAAATGATTCCTTTTTCTAGGTACTTTACATTGTAGGATTTACCAAGTACATTTTTTTTACACCTGTAAAATTCACATACTCATTTTTGTTGCTAACCGTGAAGATATAGAAATAGGGATCTCCTAGTAGCCAGCTAGTGGTTGTCAGTTGGATCAATCTCTCAGAAAAATGCTTTTCCTTTAAACATGATGAAATAACACTGCATTTCCCAAACAGCTTCTATTTATATTTCCTTAGAAGCATCCGTTTCTCTCACGAGATGCATGACTCCTCAAGGTGACATTTAGTTCAGCACCACATTCAGCAGAAAGCTGTACTTGCACATGAACACTGAGATAAGACCAAACTGGTATCTACAGCTACACAGTAGCAGTGTAACATACACTGCTAGTGATCTATTTCAACACAAGTTTCCACTTTTGAAGTAAGGTGTTATGAGAAATTCTTCACAACATTTCTGAAATCAGATTCTCTTGCTCAGAGATGTGGAAGCTGAAATTGTACCCCTGGAAATTGCTGTCTGTATACAGCAAGGCTTGGGAAATGACCAAAGCCCTGCTGGACTGGTATACTTCCTTTACCATTTACTCACACTCTGTTAGATGTTCAAAATTGTAAACTAAAAATAAGAATGAGTATGCTTGCTCAACAGACTGGCATCTTCTGTGTGTCTGTGCAATGCAGAACATTTATGGTTTCATCAGTTTTAAAAGATGAGAAGATATTTATTTCTCATTTAAAATGAATATAAAAGGTGAACAGTAAAAGTGAAGCTCTACAGATGTTAATTTTATTTCAGTATCCATATTTCAGCTCTTTGAGGTTCAAAATTATTTCATATTTTCTAAGTTTTGGTTGCCCAGGCAAAGTCCTGAGAACCTTTAATTGCAGTTTATAGCTTTACTTTAAATGAACATAGCAAGGCACTTCTAGAAATGTCCAAGTTTCTGAGTTTTCCAAAAGTCTTTCCTCAGGAAAGGAGATGTCTTGTAAATTCCTACCATTAATTTTAGGCAAATAAGAAAATTTGCCTTTGGGTTAGGGGAAAAACCTTGTCATTTTCCTGCAAATATTAAAAGAAGACATGCTGAGCAGAGACATAAAGCTTCAAGAGGCTCACTAGACTCTATGAACATCTACTGTGCACAAGAAAAGGAATATTAGGTAGATAGTGACACATGGTAAAATTTAGTAATGAGTAATACATTTCTCTTGGAACTTTTTGACCATTTAATAAAAGATAAAAACCCTCATGAAAGTCTAAAGCATGATTAAAAAAAAAACCAAACAACTAACCTTTGTGCTTCTCTGGAAAGTTTTCAGGGATTTACTCACCAAGATATGAAAAAATATTATTAGATTAAGAAAGAGTCTTCCAAAAACGTTACAGCATCAGAATGTGATTTCTTGAAAGCTGGACTAATATAATCATCAAAGTGCTGCATTACTAGCTGCACCTTCTCCCTGGAAGCTAAATGTACCTGATAGACATTTCCTTAATGTATCCTATCAGTCTATCATATAATTGACATGCTTCTTTCCCTTTAAATTAAACCAGATTTATTCAGCGAAGTAAAAGCCTCCCACTGTTCTGTCAATATATCTCTGCACACAAGAAGAGTGAAGTTAAGAATTTCCAGTCTGGTTAGCTTTGAGCAGATACTACAGAGTGACAGCTCTTTAACATAAAAATCAATCCCAGAATACCTGGGCTCTTTTTGGTGTATATCTCTATATATATGTGTGTGTGCCTCTATCTCTTTCTCTATAAATGTGTATTTTTATGGGAGGGGTGGGTGCATATACCAAAACACATATAGATGTATGTGTCAAATACAAAGGAAGAGTGGAGATCTTACTTGAATGATCAAAGCTTTTAAAAATAGATATACAATAGGAGCATATGTGAGATGGGATCTCCTACAACCCATCCACTGAGACACATATAAAGAAATTTAATTGGTCAATTACCTTAATAATATCATAGAAACTACATCAAAACCCTGAACTGATGGACAGAATGCCTTGGAATAAAAAGGATCAATTACTATTGTACTTTTAGCCAAGCCCTTTCTACTTATATCATATGGAGATTGAAAAATGCCTCTTCTGATGATCAATTTTGTTATATTGTGGCTTCAATAAGGGCTGTGTTTAAAGCCCATTTACAACAGTGACTGTTTTGGTTCACTTCAGGGTTTCAGAGAACAGTGTATTTTGCTCAAAGAGAAGAGATACAAAAAGATTCGTCTTTTTGTTTCTGTCATTCAATATTAGAACTCTGTAACTGTACCACCTTTTGTGTTTACTGGTTGATTTTCTTAAGGTAATGATTTTAATTGTCTATAATTTTACAGAATCATTAGAGCTGAAATTTTCCATTTAAGGTTACTTTAATTTGTTTCATCTGGATTTTAGCCAAAACAATCTAGAGAAAATTTGGTTTTCCCTAATATTAAAATAAACTCTTATTGATGATAGATTCTCATCAAATATTAATTGGAAAGCTGCAGAAATTCTGTGCTTTCAAAGCATGCATTTAAAATATAACAGGGACTGTTCTCATAGAAATTACAAGCCAGCTATGCCTGTGGAATTTTGCCCAAATTGTCTGCTTTTAAACATGTGTTTAGAAAAGTGTTTATAAAACACAGCTTTACTGTAACAGATAAATTACATCTGTACTATGAATGCTTTAGACTGAGGCCATTGGATATTTTCTAAGCAGCATCTGAGGATCACGTGTGATCCAAGTCTGTTTATTAAGGCTGACAGTACAAGCTCATCTCAGGCTCAGTTCTTCCTTAGAATAAACCTGGGATTATAGTAACAACATAAACCCACACTCATAATTAAAGCAGCTGAATGAAAACCTGTAGAATGAAATAATATCTTTTCCTTAGCTACTGAATTCCTATTTACTAATGACAAAGTAATTTGAAGTAGACCTCTCATGGGTGGGCATTTATAAGGTCACATAATTAAGTGATCACCTGAGTTCAGACCTATGGTCTCTATATGCAGACCTACTGAACAGTAAGTGCTGCAACAGAAAGTCAGCAGGGGCTTTGCTTTGAGCTGTACCATTGGGCTATTTGGAATGCTAAATAGTCTGGAAGGCAGGTCATGGGTGGCTCAGTTTGTCAACCAAGCTGAGTGGCACTTTGACCTTAATCTCCATGTATGACAGTATGTGACAGCATGTCACCTTCTCATCTTGCAAGGTGATCTAAAAGTAAATATTTTTAAAACATAGAAAGCAGTGATGTTTGCTATAAAAAAGCAACAAAAGACATTGTTGGAAGTTCTGGAATTGAAGTAGGCTTATACAATGCAAATGGAAGTACAGAAAAGGAAAAATTAAATTCACAACTTCACCTGTTGATTGCAATCTTGCTTTAAGTCTTTGAATCTCTCTAAGTAAAGCAAATTAAAAAAAAAAAAATTTGCCCTGGGCATTTGTATAATGTGAAGGTGGATTGACTGATTTACAATCTATATGTTATTTCCTTCTTGAAGTTCAAAATTAATGCATGACACATCAATGGACAAATCAAAAGACAGATAAAAATATCTTGATCCAACTATCTCTCTTCAAGGATGTGATTTTCTAATATATAGAAAGAGAAATTATTTTTCTTCTTCTACTTAGTCTTTAGAATATAATATCTGGGAGAGTTTTGATCTTTATTCAATTGCTGTGTACTCACCCATATTTTACCATAGTATATATGACTGATGCAAATACAGAAATTTTGTAAACTTTGTTACTTTGTTAACTAATTTTGCTTATAGTTGTGATTAGAGAAATTCAACATGCATCAGATTCAATATGAACCAGACTCAATATGTTACTTAAAATGACATTTTCATTCCTATAGTAATGAAAGTGAATTAAATATAATTTTTTCCTCAATAGTAATTATGCTCATCTTTCCAATCTAGTCTCAGAGAAAATTTTGTGCATATGCATCACTATAAACAGCTTTCCTTTCCTTCCCTTCAAAAGAAAGACACTAAATTTTGTTTTTCCTGCTGCTTTTACTTTCTCTTCCTTCTATACTCAAAATGACCATCATCGTACCCAAGATACCTTTCTTGCAGGGAACTGGGAAATTCAGACTTCCATTAAATGCTATTTCATTACTCAGCCTTCCGAGTTAACTGTAGTTACCTGTTACTCTTCACCTGGCAGTTTTTGAAACTGTATCACTTTTCTCACTGCTTGAACTCCAAAACTTGAAAAACCTGCACATTTAACACGAAGTTTGGTTAAAATCAACAATTGTTACCCATTCTTGTCAACAAATCTAAGCTACTAAATCTTTTCAAAGGATTATGACAAAGCAGATTAATCAAAACAGATCCATAAAAAATCTCAGATTATTGGATGTAGATACAGCATTGCATCTCACAAGAATGATTAACAAATACTCCAGTTGAGGCAGACAATGCCGTTTCTGTGATGTGTGCAAACCACTACTCTGTGCTCATACTGTGAATTTGCTTCAAAACAGGATGTATAAAAGGAAAATACATAATTGGCAAGGCTGCAAGTCAAATTTAATCAGGTCATTAGTTCAGAAACCCAATGGAGAGATTAATTAGATATGAGTTATCCAATAATTGTGAGTGTCTCTGATGTACATTTGTTTGGACATCTATTACTAAGGGTCCCTATCATTGTTCTAACCTTACAGCCAAAGCAAGGGACAACCCCTTTGAGTTCTATGTTGGCTTCCAGCTATCTACATATTGTATCAAATTATTCATGTGAATGTCAACAGAGATGAGCTCTTTTGTAAAAATTCTGACAAATACCTAGTGGTTGAATTTCTTGGTTTCATGTATGCTTTGCTTGAGTAAATTTGATATTACATCTTTGGATGTCTTGCAGTCTCAGGTACTCACTCGTGTTCCTGGCTAATTTGTCTTTTCACTCTGGCCTGAGATAAAAACCTTGACTCTGTCTATGCTAAATATACCCTGGCATAGCAGTTTCACCTTCCTTTTAACTTTTCACCAATGCTTCTCTGTCTGACACAAAATCTAACTTCAAACCTAGAACACTATCAAATTTCAACACAGTAGATATGAACATAAAATTATAAAATATGTGCTATAGCTTTTGTATAGTCAGCTAATGCATTTCTGACTCTTAGGCTCTGAATTTATCTTATCCAGTGTCCAAATCTGTCAGTACAAGGAAGAACACACAGTTATCCTTCTAGGAAGAGTAAACAATACAGGCATGCTATGCATTTAGATTAAAAATTACTTGTAGAACTAAAGGTTGAAATCTATTCCCATATTTATGGTACATGTCTGAATAAATGCCTGATATTCTGCACTCAAAATTGCTATGTCAGGGAAATACGCTTATGCTACTTACTGTCAAATACAGACTTGAGAACTAAACTGAATGTTTGTAAACATTAAATGCAGTATTTTTCTTCCTAAAAGTACCAAGAAATATAATTATTTTTTTCCCAGAAGACATGTTTATGAGTAGATTAGACAAACGCTTGTCACTATAGCAAATAGGTGGTAAAAACCTTTCAGGGTCTTCAATAACAATCAATTTCTCTGTTTCTGATTTTACATATATCTAACTTGGAAACTTTAGCCTCTGTTTCATCTTCAAAACAGTTACAGGATTGTAATAAAGTAATGAAAGAAAGTGCTTGAGCAGGAAGCTTCTCATGGGCTGGGTAGGATTGTGGACAGGCATAGCAAAGGCCTGTGTTAGTCCAGCAACTTGTATTTACTGCACTGAAAATTGAAGAAAATATTGAGACTGAAAAAAACCCATTAAGACAGTGTCCCTTAAACTCAGATGAGATGTTATGGAGAAATAACATCAAGCTAAAACTTATTTGAACTTCTCTGTTTAAATCAATACCGGAGTATTTTGCCTTTGCAGTGATGAGATGGGAAGATTCAGCCTTTCTATTGAGCTCAAGGCAAAAGTCATAGGTCAAAGTATAATCAAAAATAATCTCCCAGCTCTTTCTAGCCTTTTTTATTTGTCTTATCCCCCCCCCTGCTAGAGATGAATCTTCAATCGATGGTCTCAGAGCTTCAGATTATCTGTCAGACAGAGAAAAGCTTTCTCTAGCAGCGAGGACCTCTAATCAGGTATTGACAGGTAAGAAGTTCTGGGTGATAAAAATAGATTTAAAATCCAAAGTGGAGTTTTTTTATTAGAATCATGGCCTAACTGTTAAACTCATTAGATAAGATAAACTATACAGTCTAAGCCATCCAATCAATTTCTTAGCTTTCCTAAATATAATGAATATAAGTTTCCTACTTAAGCCAAGGTCAAACGCCCATAGATCAACAAAATTGCTTCATATTTTCCTCTAGAAAGAGAAAAAAGACATTTCTTTGTAACATAAACAACTTCTACCTGATTTGAAAAATGTACAAGTTTCAAAGTTATATAGAAAAATAGGAAATTCTGACAGAAATCATCAAATCTACCTTTAACTAGTATATCATTCTAACTGAGCCCAGTGTATTCAGTATTTAACAGTTCACTTAAAGAGATTCCTACAACTAGAAATCACTACTCAGCTTCAAAACTCAGTTAAGGCTTACCTTAAATTAATGAAGTAAATTACGCATTCCATAGGGTTATGTTAGGTAGTGCCTAACATAAGCCTGTGCATTAATTATTTTCCTAAAAGTACAGGACACTTTAAAAGGAGGGGAAAAAAATCCCAAATAACCAAAAAAACATATTCATATTTTTCCCATATTTAGCTTTGGGTTCTAGAGGACAACAGTCACTATCAAAGGAGAGTTCATAAAATCTGCTGCAATGAATGAGAGCTAGAAAAGGAATGCCATTATTTTGGTACAGATACATCACATATCTGCCCACACGGTTTCAGCCCAGAAAGAATCCTTCCCAGCAGGATGATGACAGAAAGTCCTTGTCTGAATGATGCAATATCAGCCAGGGTTAACCTAAAGTGTTTTATCAGAAAAAGAGTGAATGCTGAAGGAGGGAGGTAGCTTATGTCTGGAATAGGGTGGTAGTCAACTCTGTGGTGCAGAGTGCTTGTAACAGTTGTGCAGTAATGACAATCAAATAAGATATATAAGACACAACAGACACCTCACAATATCTTGGGTGCAATTTGATGCATATCTCAAATACCAGAATACAAGAGAACTGAAAAATGCATAGGTTTTTATGAATGCATTTAGGAGTATTGCTAGAAGAAAGGAAAATACAAAAAAGGAAGACAAATGAATGAGGAAGATGTCCTCTGCAGTCATGGCACAAAATTCAATGGAGATCAGTACCTTGAGGCCATACTTACCTGGCCAATGCTAAGACTAAAATACAACTGTGATTCAGTGCAGCTTTTAAAAAACATTTTGGGTTTATAGGGTAAATGCATTATAGAACACTTGGAAACATAAAGCGGAACTTTATTTTGTATCTATGAAGTATTTTCAAAATTCTGTGGTCATGTATTCTAATTCATATGAGATAATTTAATTGTAGACTAACTTTCCTCTAACTGTTAAAATTATATGCAAAATAGACATCTACATTTTTGTGCAATGATGTGCTAACTCCAATTCTGTGCCTGCTAAGGTAGGATATGATAGAATAAACTTGACCTTTTCAATTCTATTAAAAAAAATTTGGTGTAAATATTGTAAAATTAATCACCAAATTTAATGTTCTGAGCAATCATCAGTTAATTTAAATCAAATGTATATACCCACTGAGTGTGTATAGAAATTGAGGTCACAGCTACAAAAGCAAAAATGCAAATGAAATATTCTTTCACTTATTAATATATAATCAAATCAGTATAATGAAAATCATCAGAGCTAAACTAATAATAATAATAACAATAGCAATAATAACAACAACAAAACCAATCCTATTATAAAACTCTAGGCTGTACCAGTATTTAACAATTCTCAGGAGAAATATAATCACTCTAGTCTGTGTGCAACATCCAAATAAAACCCTATCAAGATAAAGGAAGCTTTCCAACATAAGCACAGAATACAATTCCCTATATTTTCACTATATTCCTTGAGAAGATTTTTTTAAACTATCAAAATAATTCTGGCAAGGCATGACTTGTAATTTACTGCATATCCAAAATTTAACTAGGGATTTAACTAAGCCTATGCCTTTTCCCTTTAAATACTCAGAAAGATTTTATCAGTTGTGACTGTTTATAGGCTTTGTTGGTAGAAGAACCTCATGCTCTTTATAAGCAAAGAACACCAATTAAGTAAGTTTCAAAGCCCCAGTTTTAAGCAGAAAACTGACATCAACTTCACAGATAGGGAATTTCTTGAGTTCACAGAAGTCAAATCAAGGTCATATATGGTCAGCTGTGAAACTGCCACTGAATTAAAGGTTAATGTTAAACTATGGTAAAGCTCATGTTAAATTGACAGGATACAAATTTTACTCCAGTTTTTAGATTCACAGTGCTGGGCACTAACTTCTAATAGCAAGGATATTGAATTAGCTCTGGCTTCATCTTCTTCTTCTCCCTTGGTTTTTTGGTTGCCAACACTGCTCAGTTTGAGAAATAAACCAGTGGCTGTAAAGGAATTAAGAGGAAAAATTATTACCACAAGGTCTAAACTAAACTGCTCTGATTCTCTCAGAGCAATTCCACCTTGTGGGTGCTCTGACGACTGCATCCATTGCACAGAGATTTATTTCACCACAGTTCATCTGCATCATATCCCAGGCTCACATTATTAGGGTACCATGCACACCAGTAAGCTTCCATGTTTCATTATGTTCACTTGCATGATATGCTATGGCTTCTCACTGCACAGTGTATACAGGTGACTGACAGCCAAGTCTGATACACCTCCTAGCACTGCATGGCTCGTCTCTCGTCACTGACATTATCTGAACTCCCACCAGTGGGTTTCAGCTGGAAAACAACACTTAGACTCTTGCATTGTCCTTCAAGTAGGTGAGCCTATTACCCTAGGTGCTTCATGTGGATGGTGAGATGGAGGTGTGTACTCAAGTAGAGTGTCTAGTTAATTGTGCAGTGAAAACATGCTGCTAAACACCAATGTCAAAGCCACTCGCAAATCCCAACTTAATTTTCCTTGCTGCAGCTGAAGGAACTGGAATAGTTTTAACTTAGATCCTGGCAGACAGCAGAGAGGACTAAGGTAAACAAATAGAAGAAGGTTTTGGCTTTCTTTTAAAACCAAAATAAGCAAAGCAAGCCTTTCAGACTTTCACATCTTCCAATCAAAAGGAAAAAAAAGATGTTATCCAAATTGACCTACATAAATAGTGCAAAAGTACATTTACTTCATTAAAAATGAGGCTTATTTTATAAACTAGACTTTAATTCAGCTCAAGCAAATCCAAAATAATTAGAATTGGTGTATCTCCTACATTTATCTAAGGTCCTGGATTCATCTGAAAAACTCCTTACTTAAGATCTCCACGCATGATGTATTACTGATACAGCTATTGGCCATATTGTTTTGACAAATTCTAAGCAGAGCACTCTCTTAACCATTATGAAATTGTCAATTAAGGAAAAAAAATGGTGCCATATGATCAGACCTTACAAGAAGACGTGGAGATAATTCTTCATTTATTCTCCTTGGGCAACACAAATACTTGATATCTTCGGTCTCAGTTTATCAATTTCTGCTACACAGTGCTATTTTTAGTCTCACCTTCATAGAGGACTCATTTGCAGGAAGCAACAAATATAGGAATGGTGACACAGGCGTGGTTTAACTTTTTCAAGTTAATACAGCTCTTGGGTTAAACTTTTCTTTGTTTAAGCAAAGCTATACAGTGTTATTATTCTTCTATGAGCAACTTAAGCTCTTTTCCTTACATTGGCAACCAAATTTTTTCTTCCCTTTATTTTTACGAACCACGTTAAGTTGACAAAAGTCAGAACAAAGTTCAACAACAGCAATAACAAAATGAAGTTTTCCCATAGTTTTTTAACATTTGGAAATTCCATTCTCACAAATTCAGCATGTGTAACAACACCAGGGTACCCAGAGCTCCGATTGGCTTACAATGATTTATTATAAGCAATAATTCTGTATCCTAGCAGTTGCTGAGCAAGGCTGTGCTTGAGGCCTATGCACATACATACTGGAATTAATGAAGCAGCAGTTTATGCTGTTGCAAACAGCTGGGGGTGCTTAACTTGTTTTTCTCTATAGAACTTTTGGATTTCATTTGTTTCTGGCAGTTATGGAATACAATAAAAGGAAGAATGGTGAGTGAAGAGAAATAGAGCTATGTAAAACAGCAAAATCTGGGCCTAGGTCAACAAAATATGCTCCCCTGATGATACAAATAAATTTATTTTTATATTTTATGTTGTTTTATCAGTTCTACTTTCCCCCCAAATGCTATATTTGATGTCAGTAGGAAGAAAGCTACAGATACGTCTGCAAAGTACACCAGGCAGTATGATACAGACCTTCAGCCTTTTACTGATCAAGTCTGCTGCAAAACAAAAAGGAAAATAAAAATGGGATTTTACCCAGGACTGCATGTTCTTACTAAGGTTCTAGTGTTTCTAGACCTGGGCTATTATTGTGTCCAAGGCTCTTAAAAGGCTTGGAACTGCACTGTGATGTGAGGATATGCCACCTCTGTTTTGCACCTTATCTGGAATTACTCTCTTCCTGAAAATGCTTTTGTACATAAATTGTGCTCACAACAGGAATTTGTGATAGTTGCTGTGGACAGCTCCACAGCTCCAGCACGTTCTTAGGGCAACTGTTATACTCTCACTTTTAAAGTTCTTAGCAAAATAAAATTTTAATAAAAGAAAGAATGGGGCAATAAATGTAGAACAGTGCACCTGAGAGCAGAATTTAATAGTTCTGCATCCAATTGTTGAAGAACATGCAAACAGCTCTGAGCTGCTGCTAGGGAGCACTTGTTAGGATCAGAAAGAGGGAGGCAAAGATGAGAGTTTCAGCAGCTGAAGAGAGGTTGAAGGGCAGCTGCAGAAACTGGAACATATGTGAGGCTTCATGCAGAGATTGTGGGTTCTGCAGCTGTTTAATTCTCTACAGAACATTCCTTTTCTCATGAATATTCCTTTATTCACAGAATCTCCTCCAAAGGGGCTGGCAGTGCCACATCACAAGGATCGTGTCTAGTACTCTTCAGAGTCTAACTTGCTATCGCTTTTTAAGTCAGCCAAAGCTCTGAAATGATTGCTTATAGCTGGGGCATGTTTTGATTGCTCTCCTGTCTTCCTTAGGCTATTCAAATGAAGGCAGCAGCTGCATTTTGCCATTCACAGTCATTTATGCCTAAAGGCTCATGTTTCCTGTCAAAAGCTGGAACCAGTGATTGTATATGATTTTTGTTCTTTAGTTTAATCATACATCACCAATATGTTCTCATAGCATTTTCCATCTAGTAATGACTTTATTGATCCATTCTTCAGTCTTTCATCTTTCTATGCATCTAAGCACATTGTAACAAAACTTCCACTGATCATTTTGTATCTTAAATGACACATAAATACATATTATAGAGCTATCCAGTAATCACTCAGTATAAACAGGCTTACTATACAAGGGCCCAAGACAGCCAAACAGCCTTAACTGTCACTGGAAATAATCACAGCTAAAAAGGAACAGAACTAGGTTGCTACCATCTGCCTGGTCTGATTCCCATTGCTGATTCAAAATGAGAAAAAGAAAAAGAAATTAATTAGAAATAATAAGAAGGCATGAAAGGAAAAAGGAGCCTATGATCAAAACAGCAAACAATAAAAAAACTTTCTTTTTTTCTTGGTAAGAACATTAATTAATGAGCAGTGATTTTAACCTTTAAACTTATTTTTTTAAAACATATTTTTTGACTGTTAAGAACTTTATATTCTTACATTCTAGACACAATGATCAAGATAAACTGTAATATCCAAAAATACTTACTTTACTCTGATATACTGTCCACGTTTTTTCTCACGGTTTTCCAAAGAATCAAATATATCTGTGTTGAAATTAAATCTTCTTCTACTGCATCCATGCTTTCAGTTTCTATCACATTCTACTGCCTCACAGCCCACAGTGCTGGATTTCTAATATTGCTAATATCACTTCCATAGCAACACACCAAGATATCATAAACTCAGCATTACAGCTTCATTCCTAGACTAGGTCTAAGGAGGAGCTGATTTCAAAAGGCAGCTCTTATTAAAGCATACATACACATAATAATCAAAAGTAATTGCCAGTGGGATATGGACAATGGTTTTCAGAGTACTGCAAATCAGTTTCACAAAAAAGTTGTCTCTTTTCAACTCTGACCAACAACAAAGAACTTGTTTTGTTATCGATGTTTAGATTATATCCCATCCATCCTTAAAGAAAGAACCATATAATCTGAGAGATACAATTACTAAAAAAGACAGTATTACTTATGTGTTTCACATGCTGGATACAGCACAGTGTAAAATGAAGGTAAAATTTGAATCCCTCCTTTACTTGCAAATATTAAGAATGCACAAATGAATGCACAAGATGAATAAGTGAATGAGAAGGAATTCAACTTCAAACACTGCCAAAATAATTTTATCAATAAATCTCTTTACTTTTAAGCACAAAATGTAATACGTTAAGTAGAACACATATTATTTGGTCAGCATTCTGGCATATCGTATGATGTATAATGACTGGGGACAAATGAGCTCCACTTGTTACTTCCTGGCTGGAGTCCTAAGTAAAATTTTAAAAGAGGATAATGCAAGAAACCATATACAGCCTGTACTGCCACATGCCTTGCAAATAGGTGAATATCTCAGAAATAAAAGATGTTATTTTAGGAGTAACTAAATTGACATTGGTTTTACTCTGTACACTTTTCATTGGCAAGAGGCATGAACACAGAGGAAATACTTCTACTCTATTGGTCTCCACACAGGTTTTCCTCAGGAAAACAGAACATCCAGAGATCTTGATTATGAATTAGCATGTCGAAAAGAAAAATCCACTTGTCCACTTGAATAAGTCATTCAAGAAGGTTCCTCTTGCAGCTCTGGATAATAGGGAAGGCTCTATAAGGATGAATTCAAAGTAAAAAAAAAAACCAGTAACAGGAATTAGCAGCTTTCAGCAGAGAATATCCCAGGATTTGTACTAGTTGTTGCTTTGTTTAGTATATTCACAACTTTTCTGAGAAGGTGAAGAACAAAGATTCACAATACAAGGTTATTGAGGATAATGAGGAAGGAGCCAACTGTGCACAACTTCAGGGAGGAAAAAAGACTATAAAATGGCAGATAAAAATAGGTATAGAAAGACAGTGATGTATATGGAAAAAAAACCCTGAATTTCACACACAAAGCAATTAATGATATGCTTTCCAGGAGTGCTTTTCACTTCTTTGGCTCAAAGCTCAGGACTGATGAAAAAAAAGGAATTGAATTGAAGAAACAATAAGGAAAAGAACAAAATGGAAAGCATTGTTATGCTGTCATTGAAATGCATCATGTACTGATGTCTTGAATACTGTATGCAGTTGGATTTCATTTCAGTAAATTTACGGAGTAACTGGGAAAAGTCCAGAGAAAAGCAGTTGTTATGACATAAAACTAGAATTCTCCAGTCTGGAAAAGAGATGGTTTTTAGGAAGAAAGATGGACATCTATATATTATTTTAAAAAATGAAGAGAGGCAAGAAGAAAACAGTAATTAACAGCCTTTTCCAAGAAGTATGGAAGAACAAACTAAACAAGAATGCAGATGGGAAACAAATGTGGTGGGTTTTGCTTAATTTTTGTTGTTGTTTGGTTTTGAGTTTTTTTGTTTAGCTTGTTTGGTTTCTGGGTTTTGGTGGGGGTTTTTTGTTTGGTTTTTTGTGGTTTTTTTGTTTGTTTGTTTGTTTTGTAATTGCATGGTCACATGTTTAATTAACCTGTGGAACAACTTGTTGTAAGATCTTGAGGACACTAAAATAAGGACACTAAAATCTTATGTGGGTTAAACCTCCCTAGAACTGAACAATGCAAGGACTTTTAACAAGCTGAGAGAATAACATGTCCTAATGAGTATCTGAGGCACAAACCATGAGCTGGAAGAAGCATTCTCAGGCTAACACCCTGCCCTTGTCAGCCTTTGCTGTTCTAACCCACTGCCACCAGTGGTCAGCGTGGCCGGCATTTCCAAAGAGATATATATTTGCCCATTGGTCACTGAATGTCTTTCTAGGCTCCTATGAAACTTTTAAGTGCTGTTACTTCACATGTATTCTTGGTTCTTTTTCTGGTCTTTTTTTTCTTTTTATGATAGCAATATTCCCCTCTACAGTGTTAGAACTACTTGGGTCAAGCTCACGCATGCAGGAAGAATATAGGCCAGTGGCCAACAGCCTGCCCTTTTTCCTAAGGTACAGTGTCAGGAAAACACAAAACTGGAGAAATACTACAGTTTGTGCTTCGAGAACTGCAGTGGGGGAGAAAGCACTTTTAGGTTGCATGCTACCTGGGAAGTGGGCTCTTGCCCACAAAACCTATATTTAAAGTTCTGCCTTATGGATTGCAACCAGAGGAATAATGCAGTAGGCAAGACAGAACCAAGCCACAGCTTCACATTTATTTAATCTAAAATTTGTCCTTCTTCCAACATGGATTAAAAGAACTGACAATTTCTTACTTTTTTCAGGAAAAGAAACAGCAATTGTTCAAGATAGGGGCAGCATAATAGTTAACCATTAATTAAAACATGTCAAAACAAGGTTTTCTTAACAGTTGGAAACCTTCAATTTAATGTCTGAATATCAGGCAGATCCATATATTGAAATTCACTGAAAAAAGTATAACCTAGAAAATGTCTCGGAAAAGGGAATTTCCACTTCTGCATGTTAATCTTAATTGCTTTGGATTGCAGTCAGTATTTTATGTGGGGAAACAACAAAAGTTGGGGTTTTTTGATCAGAGTTCCTTCAAAACAAATATTTTTGCATAACAAAGGGAGAACATGAATTAATGAGCAGGATTAAATGATTCTTTTCCCCAATTTCTAATTTCTGCATCTTTGTGATATTTAACCTTTTCTTTTGATTTTCTGTGCCTATAATTAAATATCTCTGTTATAATTTAAACTTGCATTTACAGACATGTAAATGTTTGAGCAGCATGGTAAAGATGATCTTTCTTTGAATTTCAAATGCTACATGATAAAAACCTTATAGTCCTCTTTCTTATAGACGTTTTTTTAAAATGAAATCTAAAATAATTTTTTCCATCTGCATGGATTAGCTTGTTTCTCCAACTGAAAGTACAAAGGTATTCTGACTAGATGAAAAAATAACTCTTCTGGGGCTGAACTTCATTCTCCATTGAGACACTATGCCTGGTCGTGGTTGAGTTCCAAGGAAGTCCTACTCTTATTTGCTTGGGAAACATATCAAGATCTAAACCTGAAGTACATGGAGTACACTGATTTACCCAGCTGCTCCAAAATCATGTCACTCTAGTTGAAGAACAAGATTGCATGCCTAAATATGACAAAATTCCAGAACTTGATAGAAAATGAATCTGTAAAGACACTCAGCAAGGTGCTGAGATCCAAAACACTGTACAAAAGCTTACCACCAGGCACTGTTTTCATCAGGCATTCTGCAAAATTACATTTCTTGACATTGCTTCTGCAGAAGCAAAAAGATACCAGCCATGTAACTTTAGTTTTGCAGTTTATTCACCAGAAAGGTAGTGATTTTAAGATAATACTGTGATTGTACTTATTGTATCTCCTTCATTTACAATGAGCTCAAAGTCATTCTAACATACTCAGGTTTTTTTTTAAGACTAAGCACAAAGGGAGAAAGATCACGCATGTGTTTTGCAGTTCTTCTATTTCACACTCAGTACAGCTCTTTTCCTGCTGAACATGTCAAATACTGGGTCTCATTTGGCACTACTCTTTCAGCATATTTAGTTTTGTGGGCAAGTGTTTTACTTTTGCAGATAAAACCATGGTTTTGCTATGCTGCTGAAAGGAGTTTTGAAATATAGATGCGTATTTTGCATGGTTGTCATATATGTAATTTCAAATGCACAAAAATAGGACTCTCCGAAATTTCACACAAATCTATGAGCTGCTGTCTCTTGTCCTCCACTAGAATTTAGCTACAACAGGAGAGTAACAGGCTCAATATTGCACAAATTACCATTTCAGATTATCATTTAAAACAATTGTTTTCTCACCAAGATTTGTTTAAAGAACAATGAAGAAGGTCAGTTAGAATCTTTTTTCTTATTTTTTAAACTGATCTGTATTTTCAGTGACATCTATAGAGTAAATCATAATATGTTCCTTTTCTTTTCCATTTGTCTTTAATGGTTATTTGTTGCTTCTGTCATATTCAAGTGATAAAAGCATGTTTCCTGCATTTACCTGGAAAATTTCAGCTAAAATGGCCATGGCACGCCTTCGATTAGCAGTTGAAAAGTCCACTATAATAGCTCATTTCTTGTGGTATTTGTCACGGATACTGAGACAGTGTCATAAAACCTGATGCATTTGAGGCTTTCTTTCTTTTACCTGAAGAGGCGATTTTCCCCCTCAAATAGCTCAATACCTATTTCCACTCAGTAACAAAGTGAATGAGAAAATAGGTGAGTAGCTGAAATAAAATATCCTGCAAATGAGGAGTATCCTGACGGAACAGCTCGTTTAAAAACCACAAGCAGATTTCAAAGCATTGGCTTTAAAAATAGGCCCAAACAGGATGAATGAGCTAAATATTTCAACTCCTGAAATTCATATTAGTTTTAAATATTTTGACAGAGTTTTTAGTTTAGAATGATTTCTCTTTATTTCTGTGATAATGGAAATTGCAATGAAATACTTTATCTATCTTAGTGAGAAAGCTCATCTTGTCTGACTGCCTTTTGATAAATAACAGGAGCAGAGACTGGAAAGAAAATTAGTAGATAAAATTACTAATAGCTGAAACCTTGTATGAATCCTGTAACTAGAAGTAATCATTGATGCAGTCAAAAGATCAGGTCATTGAAAAAGTTTCCTGTTTTCTTTTGGTCAGAACAGCAATTTTTCAATATCTCATCAGAATTTTTTGTTATGTTTAGTCATCCCATACACCAAAATTCCCGTGGTATTTTCTAACTTAAGTGCAGAGCCAACACAATAAAAGAAATTTCTCCTCTAGATGAATATAAACTTAAAATTTATTTTCTTCCTTATACTGAGCTATAAAAGACACCTCATGTCATACCGGATTAAAAAAAAAAATCTTTTTCAGTTTCAGCTATTGCAATAAATGAAGTAATTTTGTGCATTTCTGACATATTAAACCTTGGTAAGATGGTAATACATTTTAGATATAGCATGTCTCGCAAGCCCTTGTGTAATATATATGCCTTAAAATATCTGTGGTTTCTTTTTCTTCTGTGATTTGCATTTTTATAATAAATACATTCTTTCTACCAAGCATATTTTATGTGCAGCTTAACTATTATAGAAACTAAAAGACTGTAACTAAGACCATATAGTCATAAAACAGGTATATATTTTGAGGAATATAAGACAGCATGGAATGAAGAGGACAAAACAGGAAACAGCCAGCATGCTGCATGACTACTCACTTTTATTCTTTTTTCACTGAGGTCCACTTTCCAGGATCGAGGTCCACTCTGCACTGGATCTCTGTGTGGAGAGAACTGATACTATGCCAAGATGTCAGAGGACAGCAAGTAAAAATTAAATTATTTGCCTTATTTTCTGAAATATTTGATATTAACATCTGTATACCTTATCAGAAATGGGATATTGGATACAGTATTTATTTCTCCAATTAGAGTAAGTCATAAGTAGAAAGTAGCTTCCCTGTCTACTATGCTGCATAGTATGTTAACATGTTATGATCTGAACAAAATAATTTTAAATTGTTCTGTGCCACCTCCACCTTCATTACTGATTCACATGAAACAGGTGTGGCCCAGAGCCCAAGTCTGGAAAATCTATTATTAACCTCAAAAACTAGTAGACAAGCCTTTGTAATCAATGCCTTCTTTTCCTAAACATAGGGAGGCATATGTATAAAATTTAGTTTTAATACATATTCTATTTTTAGTTACAAAAGTACGCAGGTTGTTCCATTTACATTAATTATTCTGATATTGTCCTCATAAACTAAACCCAAAGTTATACAGGGAAATTGTCTTAAACGAACTTGCAACCTTTTGGAAAACCAAACAAAAAAAACCACCCAAAAACCCACATAGAGGATCTAAAAAACACCTAAATTAAAGTGCTTACGTTGTTTTATTATACTAATAAATAGTATAAGAATTGAAGACGTGGTAAAATTGATACAAAAAAATTAAAATTACTGATTTTCTCAAGTAATTATCTAAGTTTTCAATATAGCTCCATGAACAAAAAAAGTTTCAGTGCTGTATGTAATATACAGGAGATGACTGAATATATTTCTTTGATGTGATAATATTAATACCTTTGTTTTCAGATTCATTCAGTCATCTCCCTGATGAAAAAATCTGGATGCTAATTTATAATCTGTCAAAAAGATTTATAGATTATACTAGATTTGTTGCTGGTCTCTCGCCTGTTTAGAAAAAAAAATTTGCTCTCAAGAGAAAACCTTGTGGCTATTTTACCATTAGTCATAGCTGGTTGTCTTCTACACAGGAAAGATACAAACTGTACTTTGTACTGCATTAACGAGATGCTGGCGCGAGGGAAAACTCACAGCACTCTCAATATGAGATATAAAGTAAGCTCCAACTTTATTTCGCTAAACGAGAGACTTATATACCGTTACAGAAGTTTCTATTCATAGATACACACGTACACCTGCAGCTGTTCTCACACACTCAGGAATTCTCTTGTTAACTCCCTTATTCTTTTCTCATAACACTCCTGACTCCTAATCTTTCTCATGGCATTCTTCCCGCAAAACATTCTCAGACAAACAACCACTGCAGCTTGTCGGAATTTCACTGAGGCCTGGGAACACTGAAACCTTGCTCAGCTCTGTTCGGTTAGCATGAGTTTTGCTGGAAAAACTGTGTTTTCCAACAATTCCCCCGTTTCTGTTGTGAGAACAGACATTGTCTCGTTATCAGATTAATTTACTTTGCTATAAGTTATTGTTATTATTAGAATTGTTATAAAGTTACCTAAGGAAATTTCACTAGTTAGATATGTTGCCATGGTCTAGAAATTGTCATTGCTGAAAACATTCACTTCACAGGTAAAGCTTAGAGAACCTTTTCCGGACAAGGGCTCTAAGTTTACCTAGAAGAAGATTTAGCTTTTGTAACCTCAATTTGGTAAATGAAAATTATTTGATCACATTTTGATGCAAAACACTTTGGACTCATGGCATGTTTCCCAGCCAATTAGAACCAAAGCTTGGCCAGAGCTTAGGTGCTAAGTGGAAGGGTTTTCTCAGAACATCTTATAAACAAGCTTTGACTAATATCAATAAGAAGAGTATCTTAACATGTTACTATTTTTGTAGATAGCTATATAAGGTGAGATGAAATATTTGAAAGCAGTAGATATTATTACTTAACTTTAACTAAGAAAGATAAAACTGCAAAGCTTTTGTGAATAACAATATAAACTAAGAAATTTAAAACTTAAAATTAATATCACTAAAAATGAATAAAATTTAATCTTAATAACTCTTATCTTAAACCAACAAATAGGACTTAACTATAATGGAATTTAAAATTAATATCACTTTAACAACTTAACTCTAACAAGATTTAAAACTTAACAGAATTTAAAATTAACATCACTTAATATTACTTAACAGAATTGTAACTTTAACAGAACTTACAACTTAATAGAATTTAAATTCACTATTACTTAACTTTAACAGAATCTATGCTTAATCAAAAGATACTGAACAAGTAATTTAAACTATTCAGCATAACTTCACTCACAGGTTTTCACTCACACTTTAAAACTCTCAAGAAATCAAAATCACATTCTCATTAATCACAGCTTTCATTTACACATTAAAGCATTCAACACACTCTCAGTAGGCCTACGACATTCACACATTCACACAATTGCTTTAGCAAAATTCAATTTTCATTTAAGGCTTTTAGTATTCAAGGTGTTATTATTTTTTTATCAGGGTTATATCTTGTTACAATGCTTCTTTATTAGTAAATTGCTTTGGTCTCGGTGTCAGTGCAGCCAGGCTGAAGGAAGAGCTGATCTGCTCCATTCTGCTCAGGCTGTTTCTGTTGGCAACGCTGTTGGTTAGTTCTGGTTCGTTGCTGAAGCTGTCAATCATTTCCTCATCTTTGGGGGGTAGTAGAGTTTAGGGTTTCATCACAGACGTCACAGCTGGGCAGTGAAGGAGGCGTGGATGGCTCGCGGCTCCGCCTACCAGGGTACCCTCTGGGACTTCCGCTCTGGTTGTCATTCGGCCAGAAGCCACGGTTGGAGCAACTTCCGGTAGGAGCCTCCTCTGTGTGGTGTGCCGGCGGTGCGCAGTGAGGGGTAGGAGCCGCCGCTGCTCCCGGGTCACTGGTCACCCTCTGTTTGTTCTTTTTGTTTTTGCAAGCTTCTGTGCTGTGAGTATCTTTGTTACAGTAGAAACACCAACTTTTTCTGCTACAGTTTTTCTGCATCCGTCTCTCACTCCCACATCGGTAACATCGGGATGAGTTCTGGTTACTCTGTTTCTTTACCCGAGGAGCTCGTTTTAACAAAATACTCAGTTGTTCTGGCAAAAGTCCAACAGTAACTCTCTCAAACAAAGCAGCTAAGATGTTTTTCGTTGTAACATTGCCATACTCTATGATATATTGAGACAGGAACAGATTTTTCATCCAATCGAGCAACTTTGAATTCTCGGCTATCAGCAGTCTCTCCCCCCCCCTCCCCGGCGGAGGGGGTTTCCCTGGCAGCTGTGCCGCGGCTGCCGAAGTATTACGCATATCAAAAGCGGCACAGTAATTCACAGGCTTTTCTCTGCTTAATGCGGGTACTATGTCCTGCGCTGTGAGCCACGTAAGGTTTTGCTCTGTGGCATGTATTTGTAAGCAGGCTACAACTTTACTCCATGATTTGCCAAGCTTTCTTGCAATTTTATCACAGTCCAAAAGCAAAACAGCTCCGTAATTCAACCATTCTGTTACACTGAATACTGTAATAGGATTTGTAAAAAATCCATAAGCTTGTCCTACTGCCATCAGGCCAGCCAAATAAAACAGGCTACTGAGTTCGTGCTTTTCTAAAAAGCATAACAATAAAATTCGGGCTACCTCTGATTCCATTTTGGGTCCAGCTGGTTTTCAGGGTCCTGGTCAACACCGTCTAAGCACTCGATCGAGGCTCGCAAATTGCCAGAGTTGTGCAGTTTACCGAGTTATAGCCCTCACGGTAGGCAGGTAATCACCTGTGTCTTCCGACCTTTGCCAATTCGGGCAAAGACACGACACGCTGAGGCTGCACTCCTCTAGCACCTCTCCGTTCGCGCCGCTCTCAGAAGCCGGGTCATAAAACTCCGTTGTCAGGGTCCGTAGCTCGCTCCGTATCACGTCGGGGTCACCATTTAACGAGATGCTGGCGCGAGGGAAAACTCACAGCACTCTCAATATGAGATATAAAGTAAGCTCCAACTTTATTTCGCTAAACGAGAGACTTATATACCGTTACAGAAGTTTCTATTCATAGATACACACGTACACCTGCAGCTGTTCTCACACACTCAGGAATTCTCTTGTTAACTCCCTTATTCTTTTCTCATAACACTCCTGACTCCTAATCTTTCTCATGGCATTCTTCCCGCAAAACATTCTCAGACAAACAACCACTGCAGCTTGTCGGAATTTCACTGAGGCCTGGGAACACTGAAACCTTGCTCAGCTCTGTTCGGTTAGCATGAGTTTTGCTGGAAAAACTGTGTTTTCCAACACTGCATATGGAATTTTATTAATGTCACTAGCTGGAATAGCGAAGACATATTTAACTCTGAAATATTTACTACTATTCTTTGGGTTTTTTCAGAACTTTCATAATTGGTGAGTATTTTTATGTGTTAAGAATAGTGATGACCATGAGAGAAGTGGAAAGGATAAAAAAATACAGATTCTTCAGCTCTAACACAAAGTTTTTGATTCCCATATATGTTTTCACGTGTCATTGAATTTCTTTACTTAGAAAACTAAATAACAGTAAAAAAATTCTAAAGAATGGTCTATGATCATTCTACTTTTCATTTGCACAGAAACATTTTGCCATGAATGCTTGCCAGAACACACATTGTTATAAAACTTCTTTAACAGTTTGGCAAGGTAAATAGTTTCACAATGCTAATATCAGAGAATCACCAGCGTGTTGGCAGCCTTAGATAAAACACAATGTAAAAGGAGGGACTTTGGACACTTCCCAACATAAGTTACAAATCTGCAGGGCTGTGATTCAGTTCAGTAAATACTATATGGCACCATGTTTAGACATGGGGATATTTACCATGAGATTTCCCTGTGTAAAGCTAAAATCTATATAATCAATGGTTCCTCCTGTTTTAAAAATATGTGTATGGCCATACAAGTCAGTGCCTAGTCGAAATAGAAAGATTCTGGCTGTGAAACAGAGAATACTTTTTTTGAACCAGAAGAATGTGACCCACCACAGAAAAAAGAAATGAAGTAGCGAAAATAAACCCATTAATTCAGTCTAAAATGTCAAATATATAAAGTCATTTAGACTGATATAAACAACAAAAACTGTCAATGATAAAACTGTTTGTATTGCTATTAATTTGAATGTGTCAAAAAATGTCTTAGTTGTACAAGTTCTTTAAGAAATAATTAAAGAAGTAGAACTGTTTCCTTCAGACCCAAAATTTTAGCCCAAAATATCACATGCTCTAGAGAATATGATGGTCTGAATATGAACATCTTAAATTTTTAAAATTACTCTAAATTTTTCAGTGATTGTGAAAAATAAAGTACAAAACTCATACATTTAGCAACAGAATGACTTTGTTCATGCTAATTGTTTTCTGATGAGCTTGAAATCTTACTCATCAATGAAATGGAATACTAACATGGAGTTATTCTAGGCAAAATAATTTTAAATTTGATCTCTCTGAACTTTAGTGGATATTGACAGTTTTTGTTTATTGGATCTGGCTACAACAATAATAAATTAGGCTTAATTTTTTTTTAAATTTAAATTGAATTTGATTCAACTTAATGATCATGGCAATTCTAAGGCAGTGACAACAGCACAGTGATGAGATGAGCCTTAATGCAATGTACACTCACTTGCATAGGCATATGGAAAATATAGCTCCTCTAAAGTACATTAATACAGAAATTTAAAATGTATAACAAATCCTGCATATGGGCTGGTCCTCTCAGCTTTTATGTTGGAACACTGGAAGTTCTGATGGGCAATTGTACCATGTATACTTACTCGTTTTACCACCCACAAACTACTGCTGAAGGTTTGTGAGTATCTGATTAAATGCCTGCAGGTTTCTCCTTCATTCTCTTTCCAAGTGTCTTCTTGATATAGACAACCATATGTATTTCTCTACCTATTTTGCTACAAATATGTCCTTCCTCTAGAACCAGGGAAGGCTTGGCTCTGTTTTATTCCTGAATGACAAGTCGTCAATGATACTTGCATCGTCTCGATTTAATAAGCGGGGTCACATCAAGTACTTTATATCCCCCAGGCAGCAAAAATTTAACAGCACCATAAATGTGTCAAGATGACAAAAACCTCATAAAGTTGATATAAATTTAATATGAGTGACCACTATTCTAGATTTTCCCGCAGGTATCAGTAAAATTACTTTTTGTTCTTTCTTCTTTTTTCTTTCTTTTTATTAACGGCTTCCTGAGTTACCACACAGAGGAATACTTAAATTATAGCACAGTGCATTCCCATTTATTTTAGAAAGCACTTTAAATAAATTGATATCCATATCCTATAAAACATGCTGTTGGCAGCCTTCTTTGTTTTGTTCAGTATCTGAGGTACAAATTTTAAATAATCAGAATGATATTTCACAGGATATGGATAAAAAAAGGGATTTACTTAGTTATTGAAAACAAACAATAAAACAATCCTATCTTTCAGAGCTTCAATATTGCTTTTTCAACTCTACCTGTTCCCCAAGAAAAAAAAAGTCAATAATAGAGAAGAATACTCATAAAACTAAAAGTTAGACTTGAATTTCAAAGTTCTTAGGCACAGCAAATGCCTACATGTCAAAGACACAAAATTGGTTACTCTCTACATTTCCCTTGAAGTTCTTGTGAATTTTAAGGATTACTGTTAAAATAGAAATTGGGTAGCCTGAAATTAAGGTATTTGAACAGTCCAAGAAGATCCTTATTAAAATCAAAACTAGTATAATATGCAACATTGTTTTAAGTTCTACACCAAATCACAGACTAAGAAATAAGATGGTGAAAGGTACTTTTACTTTTTGTCCATGCTTTTTTTTTTTTTTCTCTTGAAATATGCCCCATGTTGTGAAGAACTGTGATAGGAGCAAAAAATTTTACTAGTTTTGTTCTGTCAGCATTTAATTTCCAGAATCAAGACAATCCAGTAACATTATCACACAATCACAGAATATCCTGACTTGGAAAGGATCCACAGGGATCATGAAGTCCAAATCCTGCACAGAACAACCTCAAAAATCACACCATGCACTTGACAGCCTTGTCCAAACACTTCTGGAACTCCGGCATGGCCACTTCCCTGGGGAGCCTATTCCAGTGCCCAACCACTCTCTTGGTGAAGAACCTCTGTGTGAAGAGCCTTTCCCTTGCCCAGCTGGGAAGTGGTGGCAGTGCTGTGCCTGATGCACCACAGCTTTCCCTTGCCCAGCTGGCAGTGCTGTGCCTGATGCACCACAGGACATCGCTGGCCCTTTTGGCTGCCAGGACACTGCTGACTCGGATGCAGCTTGCCCTCTAGCAGGACCCTCAGGTCCCTGTTTGTGGTGCTGCTCTCCAGCCTGTCATTCCCTAGCCCATCAGTACATCCAGGGTTGCCCTGTCCCACATACAGAAACTGGCTCTTGCCCTAGCAATTTTTATACAGAATTCTGACCATGCTAAATTTCCATCCCCTTCAAAACAGGACTCTACACTCCTGATGAAACCCTGACTGCATGGATCAAGCCTAGATTCTCTTAGTAATTAAATAACATCAAAAGAAAAATTCAAGTTAGACTAAAAAGCCAGAGAGCTAAAATCCTGGTTCTAGTGACATCTATTTAAAAATTTTAAGCTCCTTTTGCTTCTCTAGTCAGTAGGATTGACACAATCAACAGAAACTCTAATATCGTCATTTTGATGGATCAGTGAAAAGAATCTTGTCACATGAACTAACTATATAAAAATACTTATTTCACACAAAGATGTTTTAAATAGACTTTAAAAAAATTGCATAAGATTGTAGCTGCTATTGAATTCCATTAATACACCTATTAGCACAGATTGTCCATTATTATTGCTGTTATGTTAACTATTTTTGCTGCCAGACAAAATTAAACCAATTTCAATTTATACAACAGAAGATTTGCTGTTCATAGTAAGAACAATATCAAGTTTCTCACAGAAAAATAATGGATACTTCCCACAGGATTACCTGAGACTTGACAAAACTGTTAACAGGAAAAGAATTCAAGAGTAGCATATTGCTTTGAATTAATAGCACCCATCTGAACTGCAAAAGTAGAAGTTAAGTTTCTGCTGCACCTGTTTCACACTAGCTCCTGGATCATTTACATTACTGAGAGCTGCCTATCTTTGCCAAATTTGTGTCTTCCACTGTAGGTAAGGTCTTCATCTGTCGGCTGCTCATTAGTTAGGTTTTATTGAATGGGTTGCAGAAGCCAATCCATGTTCTTTGCCATTGTGATGAGTTATGATTAGAGTGTTACCATCCTCCTGAATGGCAGTAATTTCTTAAATTTTTATAAAACATGACTGCTTGCAATCCTGCAAATACACCTTCATGCACATGCAAAACATTATGCGTATGATCCAAATTACTCCCAGCAACTAAAGTGATTGAAGTTATTAAATTCAGCTATTATGTGAAATTCACTGAATATGGACTATATTAGCTTAATTTTACTAATATTTTTATAAGGTTGATGATTAGAGCAAAAATGCACAAAACCATGGTTTTCCCTCTGTAAAATTTTATCTAGACTCCAACAAATTCATTAAGGTCCTCCATTAACTTCAAAGGACAATTAATAGAGCAGGGAATAATATTATCACATAACTCAGTAGTGACATGGGTCCTGGCATTGAGGATCAGTCTGAATTAACAGTGAGAACTAAATAATGTTCATTAACATTAGGTCATTAGTTATTAACAACATATCATTTAAATTATTGGAGAAAAACCCCTAAAACTAAACTAAATACTAAATATTTATTTCATGGTAGTCATTTAAATAGAAACAATAGGACTAAAGATGCAGCAGAAAGCAGCGTTTGGTTTTTAAAATAAGATTCTAAGGTCTGCCCACTGCAGAAAGCAGGTAATCTAAACTCATCTCTGATGACGTGTAAAATATTTTTTCAGTATTTTTCCTTTGCAGATTTTTTCATTTCCCTCCTTAGTTTTACATCTTCTAGTTTACATCTTAGTTTTACATCAATTACTTTCCAGAGTGCGCTCTTGTTATGATATATGTAAGCAGTCCCTCTTCAATTACAGTGATACATTTAAAAGAATTGGTGAAATAAAATGCTCCTGCTTTTAGAATCAAAAGAGATAAAAAATAGTGCAGGTATTACAACATGAATGATAATTTCAAGAGATGATTCCAAGTAGAAGCCTAGCCTTAAACTGAATACTAAAATCTCTTAAGCCGACCACTTTAGATGGTGTATGAACTCAATATTTAAATGTTCAATAACCCAGGCACAGCAATCGAATACCAAGTAATTGGTACCAAGTACCATTACATGCAACGGTAATGGAGGCAATCCAAAAAAAGGATTAAATGGAAGGTTCAATTTTAAGGACAGAAAACATTTTTTTGTGTATTTAAGTGTATTATGAAGATTTTCAATATCTACTAACATTAATGGCTTGTTAAGTATATTCTGCAGGTGGTTAATCAGCCTCTCAACCTGTACCTCTTTGCCTCTCAGTTGGGGAAACAATAGTTTGTATTCCAGTCATAAAAAACTGCTGGGCTGGTCTCTCAGCTTTGCTCAGCTCCTGTAAGCACCTTGGACCCCAAATCCCTGGAATTTAGTTATCCTCTGGCCTCTCATTGGTTGAAAGTAGATCGTGAAATTTTTTTTTAAACTGGTAGTGGGACTGTAATGTACACCTTTTCTTCCTTTCCCTAGATTACACACCATCAAGAGAAAATATAAGGAACACTGCAATAAGGACAAAGACAAACTTTTCAAAACCTACTAATAGCCCTCTTATTGCCCAGTTATCATCAGAAGTACAGGAAATTTCAAGCCATCGGTAATAAAATTAAGATTAAAATGAATAACTTAATTTTTATTTATCCTAGATGTTTTCCTAAATAATTAGTTTACTGATGGGAATATTTAACCACTCTATCACAATAAGTGACAGTGAGATGTATCAAAATGAAAGAGGGCAAACAGTTTTAAATAGTAAGAAAAAGAAGGAAGTAATCAAAATACAAGTTTGGAGACAATGACTAAAGAAGCATAAAGAGACAATTGAACTAAATATAATATTTTATTTTTAATTCTCCATAGCAATGCATTGAGCTCTTTCATTCAGAAATTTTAGGTCATTCACGAAAGGACATCTCAAAAATAAAGGACCCCTGTTTTGCAATCAAAAAATACACACAAGAAGGTAAAAACAGTTGCGAAAGGATTTTCATACTTTGTAGGAGGTTTAAAAAATTAAAAATGGCAGCTGATGAGCTTTGTGTGTTTTACATAAGCTGAGAATACAAAAACTGAAAAATATTTGCGTACATTGACTAACAGGAAAAAAGTGATGTAACACTGCTGAGATTTCAGTAGTAACTACAGTAAAAACATATGAGTTTTAACAGATGAATCAATGAAATACGTTAACTTAGTTTCTAGAACCAAACTCCTCAAGCTGGATAATTCCCAAATTCATTCACATTTCTAAACTTAATTTTTCATGATCCAAATCCAAAACTTCATTTCTAAGTTAGACATCTCTGTACCCTGTAGCAAACTCAGTATTTTAAATCAGGTTCTCTTTTATTAAAGAATTGAGTTTTGCAAGTTAATTTCTGTATACTGGAATTAAATTCCACTCTCATTCAATTAAACAGTGCAAAACTTACCTACTCTGTCAAGCCTGCCAGATGGCCTTTAGCACTTGGCTTGGAATGAGATGCAGTCCATGCTCACAAGCTGGAGCTGGGAGAAATAGAAGAGACCAATACTATGCAGGGTGAGGGAGAGTTAGAGGTATTGCAGCTGTGGTGAAGGGAGAAAGGACACAGAGCTGCAGGCAACCAGAACTCTTTAGGGTTTGTGCCCAGGGAGCAGCTTTTGTGCCATCAAAGTTTCAAAGCTGGTATCCTGATCTTGCCAGTATGCTAGGTAGAAGGAAGAGATTTTTAAAAAGAAAAGCAAAATAAATGGAGACTAAGAAAAATTATAGAGAAATGAAGCATCTATTTAATTTAAAATATTAAAATTTATATTAATGTTAAATCCTAAACTGACCCACTTTGCCCATATTCAAAACACCCAAATTCAGTTTGCCTTAACCTTGAAAAAAGGAGTATGCAAAAGGGAAAAAAAAATTCCAAAGAACTTCCCTGCAGTGACTTAAACCATAGCTCTGAGTAGGACAGAGAGCAATTCTTTTGTAACATGGATGTGGAAGTCTGACATTCAATAAAAAATGGGCTTTCACAAGCTGAATTTTCTGTCCCATATCATTCAGCCAAGGGACTATATTCTTTTCAGTTTAGTTATTCCTAGTTTCTATTAACTTGAGAGATATTAGGATTGGTATTTTCAAAATGTACTGTGCATCTTGTTCACTTTTTTAAATAAAAAGAAAACATAATAACAGTGATTCATAGCTAAATACTAAAATAGCAATTTTAGTAGACCACAATGATAATGGTAGATGATACATCTTTGAAACACAGACGTACAGCAAGAACGAAAACCTAAACCAAAAAGAGGTCAGATCAGTGGCTTTCCATTGCAATTTGCAGAGTTAGGCCAATTTAAGAACTATGAATTATTTTGTTCTTACTTTAAAGTCATAAAATCTCTGTCTCCCAGCACAAAGTACAATAGAGAGCTTTTTGTCTATCTTCAGTCTTTTTTTTTCTTTCATTGAGAATACTCCAACAGAGTAAGGTCCACTGCTTCTGTTATTGAGACAATCTCAACTATACTTCCTTTCATCTACAAATGCATCATTTAATTCACTGTAATCAATACAATTGATTACATTAATGTTAAACTCACAGGAGCTAAATAAAATAAATGCCATGTCCTATATAAAGGAAAAAAGTGCAAACACAATAAGCTTCAAAAATTATTTAGACTGCAATTGCAAAAATAAAACCAATGAGGTATTAGCAATTATATTTTGCAAAAAATATAAAATAATCTCAACATAAAAAAAATTTGCATATTGGTTTATAATCCTATTTTAGTGCTTGAACTAGGAGGGCAATGCTGTATTACACAGCTGTTGCAAAGCTTTCTCTTTTAGTGAGCATTTTTGCCTTTTTGGTAGGTAACTAAATGATTACATAACCCAAAGAGACCAACTAATGCTTCCTCTCTAGTTTTGTACTTTGCACACAATCTAACCCCCAGACCGCAGAGGCTCAAAATACCATGAGACCTAAACAGAAGCTATTTTAGGCCAGTATTTAATTGACTGGAACTCAGAAACTAATTACAGATTTGCATGAAACTTCACAGAAAAAATCAAGCGTTAATGAAAGACTGTTTGCTGGAAAAACAGGGAAAGGCATTTTCTCACATGAAACAAGGAAAATTAGTTGCTACTAAGAGTGTAAGAGAAAATGGAAGCTTCTACATCTATACAGAGGTCAATTCTGCCCAAGAACTGAGACAAATGATACAGGAAAATATACATTCAATAATTGAAATTAATTAATTATAATTCACAGAACAAGAAATATGGCATTCTGTGTACACAAATTTTGTGATCCATAGGAATGCTCTTTTTTCCATTTTGGATTTCAGGATCAAGTCAAGTATCAACTTCAGCTCAATTAAGTCAGCCTAGAAAACCACTAACTTTAAATTCTAGCTGTTGAAGATTGTCTTGGAATTCACACACATACATAATGTGTATTCATAGATTCTAGAATCATAGAATATCATGACTTGAAAGAGACCCACAAAGATAGACTCATCAAATCCAACACCTGGCCCTGTGCCAATCTCAAGAATCACACCATGTGCCTGAGAACCTTGTCTAAACACTCTTTGAACTCTGTCAGGCTTGGTGCTGTGACCACTTCCCTGGGAGCCTGTTCAGTGTCCAAACGCCCTCTAGGTGAAGAACCTTGTCCAAATATCCAACCTAAAACTCTCTTGACACAACTTCAGGCCATTCCTTCAGGTGCTGTCACTGTCACCACAAGGGAGAGATCAGTGTCTGCCCCTCCTATTCCCCTCATGAGGATGTTGTAGATGCAATGAGGTCTCCCCTCATTCTCCTCTTCTCCAGGCTGAACACACCAAGTGAGCTCAGCTGCTCCTCATATGGCTTAACTTCTAGACCTTTCACCATCTTTGTGGCTCTCCTTTGGATGCTCTCTGATAGCTTAATGTCTGCCTTATATTGTAACACCCAAAACAGCACAAAGTAATTGAGGATTAGGCCACATCAGTGAAGAGTAGAGTGTGACAATCACAACCCTTGACTGACTAGAAATTCACCTATTTAAAACCAGCACGGACAATTTTCACAGAAATATTTAGACTTTTTCACTCAACATACAAAAAGGTAGGATGTCTATTGGAATTTGTTTACTCTTTGATTTGACAGAATCACAATTACCTCCTACCTTCTGTGTCACAAATATCTGTTGCTCAGCAGCTCCCAAGTGCAAGTGCTTTAGAAGGCATGAATTTTATGGGGAGTGCGGAGACCTTGCTCAAAACTCACCTGGCGCCTTTGTAAACATTTACTTTGGCTATATTGGAATTAGTGGCGTGCCTAGAAATAATTGATGGGTACATATGATAGATGTGGGGAGTGTAATAATTATTAGTTCCATGTATGGGTTATTCTGAACACTAACCAAGGCAGCAGTCATTTTTCAAAAGTGTAGAACCTCTTTTAAGCAATAAGAAAAAGGTTGCAAAGAAGTTTAGGCAGGAGGAATTTAAAGCAAAGAAACAAGGAAATAATTTACAGCTGAGGAATGGAGCCTTTGGAAATGAACACTGTTAAAAACAGGAGTACACACGGATGTACAGATATTCTCAACTGGAAGAAAAGGACATGAGATCAAGAAGGAAATTAAATGTGTGGCTGATGATAAATATTGACTAGTAATGCAAAGCCTTAATAATATATTGAGGTTTTTTTCATTTGTCAATGACCTATGTTTGCATGTGTTTATTTTTACTATGTATAATTTGTAATGATGGCAATCCTGTAGGAAGAAAAGAGATAGCAGCAAACCTTTAATGCAATTAAAAGATTAATAGTATTAAGTTTAATTTGAAAATCTATGGCCAGAGAAATTAATTTAAATAATAGTAGGTTTCAGTTAGGACTTTCAGATATGATAAACTCCAATATTTCTTCAATGAACTTTATGAATCAAAGAGAAGTGCTACCAGTTGGTATTTGAAATTAATTACAGATTGCATTTTTGCTGCTAAAAATAATCCTGACTTCATTATAATTTTTTTACCATTTTAATTTTATTTCAGTTGACATTAATTCATATAGAGTATCATTGTATAGAAATATAAGGAAAAATGCATGAAGGAAGCAAGATGGAATGGTATTATAAAGCACTGATTCTGCCCAAAACCAAGAACTGATATTTGGGGTTTTTTTTTAGTTTTATTACAAATAAAAACACTACAGAGAAAATCATATATAAACTCTGAGTTGATTTTTCACTCCCATGTAAAAAAATTCCTATTTTCCAGAAGTTATGCATGCACAGATGCTATATAATAGCCTAAAAATAATCAAATTAATGTTTCCAAGAAATTAAAATAATGTTCAAAAAAAATCTGACAATATTGTAATCATGTATCTCTAAAACTAAATACAATCTAACGCTCATTGAGAACTATCACAGATGACTTTACGAATACATTGCATTTATGAACAGTTATTACCTTTTTATTGAGTTTTATATCTGCAATATTTAATATCTAGGTGACCAAAGGAATCTGTCAGGCACTGCTATTATTTGCACATTCCCAGACATGTCTAATGCTCATTTTCCTGCAGCAGCCCTCGCAGTGCTGTGCCCTGCACTGGCAGCTGGACAGGTGTCGATGACACCCCAGCGTTTGGCTGCTGCTGGGCAGGGCTGGCACAGCATCAGCGCTGTCTCTCAGCATTCCCCCATCCAGGGGCTGGGGCTGGGCAAGATCCTGGCAGGGGACACAACCAGGCCAACTGACCCAAACTGACCAGAGGGGTATCCCACAGCATGTGACATCAGCTCAGATATGAAAGCTAACAAAAGAGGTGTAATGGGGAGGCATTTGTTGTTTGTAATGTTTGTCTTTTGGAGCAGCCGCGCTGCGTGCTGAAGTCCTGCTTCCCAGGAGGTGTCTGAACAGTGCTCATTGATGAGAAGTACAGAACAAAACCTTTTTATTTTTTCTCTTTGTTTGTGCATACACAGCCCTCATCTTTTGCTCTAGTGAACTGCCCTATCTAAATCTACAAGTTCTTTCCCATCTTATTTTGTCTCCCCAGGCCAGCTGAGAAGGGGAAGTGATAGAGCAACTTGGTGGGCATCTGGCATCCAAGGTCAACCCACCACACCCGTCCACATTTTAATCAAAATACACTGACACTGTTCTTCAAGTGGTCACACAAAGACCCATTTCAAACAGCAGGCTGTGATTGGCTGTTCCAGAAAATAATATATGGGAAAATATTTAAGGAGTCAGTCTTCTCTTCCCCTTCCCTGATTAGAAAATAGCCACAATATCTGCAAAGAAAATTCCCCTGTGAGAATACTGCTTTCAAGTTAGACTACTTAAGAAAAATGGGGTCTCCTTTCCACTGTAATTGATAGTCAGTTTCCTATGTTACAATTTGTTCAAATTCTTTGAGCCAACCCACGATTTAAAGCCATAATAAGCCTTCTACAGCATGAAAAAAGCCAGCTTCTCATTAAAATCTTCATAGTGTGCATGTTTTGGTGAACAGCTAACGGTTTTCTTTGAAGCAAAAGAAAAAGAAGTAGAATAATTCCTATAACTCATCTTTTCAGACAAAAAAGTACAAAATTCAGGAAAACAGTCCATCACAAAGGCTAAGCAAAATGACAACATTTCTTCTAACTACATTAGCCATATACTATGTGGTGTTTCCTCTTACTATTCATCACAAGTCTGCTCTTTATCAAAATTACTAATCTTCTTCTAGCAGTTTTGCAACACTAAGTTCTAAAAGTGATTTTATGAATTTTAATTAATCTTCAGCATAAATAATCCAAGGCAGACAGGTATTATTCTTAATTTACAAATGAAAGAGATGGCATATAGAGAAGTGACCTTGCACAAGTTTGTACAGAAAAAAAATCTGAACAGAAGCCAAGTTTACATCTTGACTTCTTTCAAAGTCTGGCAGCCATATTTCACTTTTTTATTTCTTGCTTATGTTTTTCAAATTTACCAGCTATTTATGCTAACTTATTTTCAAAACTCTATCAATTTCTGGGTGAGCAGACACAGACTTTACTACCCCGTAATCAGTAAAAGTTTTCAGTTTGTATTTTCATCTCATCTCTCTAAAGACATAAATATTTACTTTCCTAATCACTTCTTCAGATCCTCTGAGCTTGTGCACAAAGGAAAATATCAGATTGTAGTTTCTGCTAACTGATTGAGCCATTTTGCTGTGGTGGGATTTGTCCATGCAACCTGTTGGTGCATGTTGCTTTCTAAACAATTGACTTCAGCAATTGATCCAATATGCCTAATGTGTTATCTTGCTGACACAAGATACGTTTAGATTTTTTAATTCAGCAGTGAAAGGATCATAAGCAAGTCAGTAGTTTTTGAGCTTGTTTTGACAGAAGAATATATTTCCTCCTCTAGTATAATGATCTGTTGAGCACTTACTGTTTCAGTAGTCAGTACACTCTTCAAAATTACATTCTGTGTAGTAACAATTACCCACCTTTATCTCTCCTTCATAATGTCACAAATATCTCTGTTTCTGAAAAACAGATTAAATAACATGCTAATAGCACAAATAGAGAATACTGCAAAAATTCTATCAGATTCTGACATATATTTCAGTTACACTAGTCCTAAAGTTGCATTCATGAGTATTCTGTTATCCAGTTTGGGAAACTCTCTCCTTCTATCAGCCATGGGGCCAAGAGATTTTTTTCAAAAACTCTTTGTTTCCTGCTTTATGCATATGATGAAATCACTTTTTTTTTCAGGTACCATAACGAAAATAATCATCAAAAAGTCATCAAGACCCCCCCTCAAATACACAAGAACACTGTTCAGTGAAGTGAGGAAAAGAGAATAAACATAGTGGAAAGAAAGAGAAAAAAAAAAGAGAGAGAGAGAGAGAGAGAGAGAGAGAGAGAGAGAAAAAATTATGTTTGATGCTCTTTCTGAGCATCAAGATGATGTTCATTTCAGAAAGTGTCTCTCTGGAACTTTCCTCTCCTCTTTTCTGGCATACAAAATGACTTCCCCATTTCCACTTCCACCTTCTCACAGCAGGTAAACCAGGAACAGACAATCCTTAAAGAGAGCACCACCAGGTGTAGCCCTCTGCAACTGAATGAATGTTATAATCATAAATGTGTTTAGTCAAGGACTGTCTCAGAGGCTGTAAAACACATTCCAACATCCTGGAACGACTCTTATACACAGAGGACAAAAAGCCAACCAACCAAACTGCTGTCACTGTAAGGAGGAGTAAGTCACATATTCCCAATATGCAGAAAAATCTTCAAGTATTTGTGCTGTAACTAGGGACATTACTGCATTCTCTGCTCTAACAATGGGCTGTTTAGCAACAATTGTCACTTGAGCCATTTAGGACACATCACAGAGGACCATCTTCCCCAAGTTCAGAACTCATTTGTGGAGATGTAACCATGTATATTGGCAATGCTTTAATATAAGCATTTTATAAATCTAGCTGGGTTTTTTCTTGCCTTAGTGAAAGTCAATTAGTGCTGATTTTGGCTTTATGTATTATTAGAAATTAAATCCTCTTTAAAAAGGCAACTCTTTGTGAACAACGTAGTTTGTGCAATAACAACGTTACTTAGCTAACCCAAGATGAAATGGTAATAAGGTGTGAAAATTGAAACAATTTAGCTAATTTGTTAGCAAGGGAATCACTGCTATTCTCAGCTGTGAGATCAAGGCAAAGTTCTGTTTACATTAAAATAAGCCATGCTTTGATATTGGAAGCAATGTCAGAAAAAAATAAACACACTTAATTTAGGTCCCCCAATCTAAAAGTTTTCTAAGTGCCTTCCAATAGCATAGAGAACTCGTCAAAACCTTTATGATGACACAAATTTGCAAGCACATTTTGTTAAATCAGTCTATAATTAAAAAAAAAAATCAATATAATATTTTTCTTGCTTGTGTCAGAGTATCTCATATTGTATTATAAAACCTACTGCAACTGATAGTTTTCAGCTCAAATCTCTTATTCATTTCCTCAAGCATCCTGATAAAAATCCATTCTTGCTATAACAGTTTACTGATATTAGTCTATAACAAAATTCCAATTTTGACATGCCATCAGCAATACAGAGAAAGCGAAGGCAGAGTGCTGAAGGCCATAAATTATCTGTGGGCCTACCTGCACAAGGCATTTTGTCATTCTGCCCAGACCAGAGAAGTCTGCGACATGTATCAGTTGTAATTCAAGGTGACCTCCATCCCTGCACTATGTTATGCCCCACTCATGTAAAAATTAGATGCTCCATTCCCATCTTCATGTCATAACCGTTGCCTATGAATATTATACCTACTTGAAAAACTTCATTCATTCCCAGGGGTAAAGCGTGGACATTAACATTCTTGTCAAAGAGATTATTGGATTTTTAATCTACTAAATGTGGAAACAAATCTCAAGCAGATGGGTTTTGCCTCAGGTATGTATTCTGGTCATGGAGGTAATTTTTTTTTATGCCTTGCATTTGATTACTGCAATATATCTTAGAATATACAGCAAAAGGAAGAAGTCTGAAGTTGCTCAAACATCCAGTAACACGTCATATACATATAAATATCACTTTCAGGTGTTCAGGATTTACATCATATTTTAAGATTCTCAAGTGAACTAAGATTACGTTTTTACTGTAGGCAGTAGCATAACTACAATCTTTGTAGACATACCCAAGCTAGTCTAAAATTAGCTGACTCCTGTGTGCTACCATTGTTGCCATAGCAGCCCAGAGCTCAGTATTTATTATGAATGCCTCAACACAGTTTCGCAGCCACAGGGAGCCTCATGCACGTAAATTGTATGTAAGCCAAGTATTTTGAATGTAAGTTTGACTGTGTCACACAATTAAATGCAATGTTATAACTGCTAAATATCCATTTCTAAAGGATCATTCCTAACTGAATTCCTGTCTGGATTCAGTTCTCACAGCACCATGGCCTACTGAATAATTTTATAAACTATTCTGAATAACAGAAGTTCACTATTTTAGGCTGAGTTTTCATTAAAAAGGAAAAAAATTAGTCCCCACTGTCATTTTTTTCTTTTCTGACTGTTACTATAAAAGACAACTAAGTCATAGTTTGCAGTCTAAACGTACTCCACACACAGAGAAAGCTTTACTGATTTAAGCTCAAGTAAATGTAGCAGAACAGAGCTACATTCATTCTAATTATAAATAAATAGATGAGTCTAGCAGTAGTAGACCAAGAGGGTAGAACTATTTAATTTTTTTTTAGTTATTTTGATTTCCCAGTTTCTAAGAGTCAGTACTCTTGGGATAACTTGGTTTTTGGTTTGCTTTGCCTATGAAATTTAAGTACCTTATCAGTAACCAATACTGCATTATAAGAAGTCTCCAGTCCCATATGCCCTTGGTAGAATTATGATATTTATTTTTTCGTATCATTCCATGAGAGGAATTTTCAATACAAGCTAGCTGAATAAAGACAGATGAAATAAAATATGCAAAAGTGCTTTATTTTTCTTTAAATATTCTCAGCAGTAGGAAATCAGGAATATATAAATCATTTTTAAGTGTTTCCTGATGATTTAAGAAAATATTTAACACTGCCATTTTAGCTTAAAAAGGCCAGTTTGGGAGAAAACAATGCAGCTGATTTTCACTAAGCAGAGATAGCAAGATGAATTTTGGATGAAGCAATTGAAAGGTGTTGTCTTAAGTAATAACTTTTTTCTCTCCTTAACCCTGCAATTACTGCTGTTGCACAGCCAAGTTAGTAGCAATGAAGCCTTAAAAAGTTTCAATCATATGGCAGATATAATAAATGTTAAAGAGTAAGAAAACTACACTTACCACATCTCAGAATGCATCTCTGAATCTCAAACAGGTCTAGCAAGACATTTAGAAACCTGAAATTATCTGAAAAATTCACAGATTCTTGAAGAATAATTTTACACATTGTAGGAAGGAAGGAATTCGAGCTTCCCAAGGAAGCTTATAACTTGCATGTACATTTTTCTTTGCAGATCGCTTTCCTCTGAATTTTAGTCTGAGATACAGTCATCTCCCCCAAACAGAAACAACACTTTGATTTTCTATCTAGCAATAGAGACCTTCACCCAAAGGCAACATCCTTCATGTGGCAAGTGAGAAACCCAGTGGAATTACAGACAAAAATTTATGTGGAGAATCAAAAATAAAGACAGAGATTGTCCTATTTCAAGAATTTCCTTCTCAATTATAGAGAAAAGCCTGGAATATGGCAAAATCCAAGGTAATCTACAAGACAAAAGGTTTTCCCTGTGCCCTCTGTATTCTAGCTGCACTAGAATTTCAAGAAGTGTTACAAACACATCACAAACACAAAGATGCAATAGACATGGAGAACCTGAAGAAGTTTGGCATTTAAAAACACAGAGAACCTTTTTGATATACTTATTAACTCAAAAATAAGGAATACCTTTTTCCCTTTACAAAATTTGTTTTAAAAATTTTAGGTTTCATCAAATGAGTTTCATTGATATGATATGAAATACCTTACTTGTGTTATCACTCTTTCATTTCCTGTTTTCATGAGGGCAGGGTATCTTCTGTCATATGTAGCAATAACCACTCATTTCCCTCAGATATTCTATCAGATTTTCATTCATTCCTATGGCTTTATCATGATATTAATCATCTGTCATCCTTTGCTTTGTATTAAAAGAGGTCCCTAAAATTTTTTTATTGTGCTTTCTTGCCCTTGCATTATGAAAATTTATTTTAATAAATTCCAGTTTGAGTCAGGTAACAGCATTTTGTCTCATGATTTTTATTTATGGATATTATGAATGATCTAACAAGAATTAATGTGATAAGAGTAACGAATGCAGATAACCATAACTGTGATTATTGAAGTAGACAAAACATTTCATGCAACCAATATTAAGCACGTGGTTGAATATTTCCTTTAGAATTTCTACTGAACACTTGATTTATGTCTTAAAGAGCACTTGTATACAACTAATACCTTGAATAAGCTGACAACGTTGAACCAATTAGGAAAAGAAATAACAGATGAGCACAATCATTTTTGCCATCTTTCACTTCTAACTTTTTGTTTCTCCCTTCCCAGGAAAAGGAAATTTCAGGCTTTTAATCAGCCAGAAATACATTCCTCTCATTGTATAGAGCACAATCCTTTTTCTTTTTGTCAAAGTGCAGCACCAAATCTTCTTCACTTGACAAATGCTTTCCTTTAAGGGAAAAGGAAGGACTAAGACATATATATGGATCTCTTTTCTATGTGGCATCAAAACTTTTATGGATACTTCCTTATGATTTATTTTCAATACAGATAACACATGAGAGTTTGATTCAGAGATTTTTAGGGCTTTTTTTTTTTTAATACAACACAGCAAAGCCAGTAAGTTTTGCTATAACAGACAGAGTGGTTATGGTACTGCAATATACTCCAGCAATCCATAGCAGTAATAATCTGGTGTGGTTTGCCCTTTATATCAGTGTAATTCTCTTTTGGTGAGGATAAAGTGGTCAGAAAGATTGAACAAAGATGCTCAACTTCCTGACAGCTTTCCAAGGATGGAGCATTCTCCATCTCTTTCTTTAAATCAGGCTTACTATTTGCAGTATGACCCTACACTTTCTATGTACTATGAGAAAAAAAACCCCATGCATTTTATGATTTCAAATGATATATTTTTTTTTAAACAGATACATCAGCAAAGCTAGAAAGGGGACATAGTTCTCATACACTAGCTAGTATTAAGTAGCTGGCAAGTCTGACAAGTATAAACTTTTAGGTCATTACAGGGATAGGGTTTAGTTCCCTTCATGGCCTCATAACATTCCAACTTCTGAATATCCACCTGTGCCTAAATATGCAGAAACCCTTGGACTTTTGACATTTTGATCTTTGCATCCAGGAAAAGCAAGAGTGTGCATGTTCCAACAGTGAGGACAAGCCAGGAGCCAAGGACCACCATAGCATAGAGAGAGCCCTCATGAACAAAGTCACAGTTCCACCGTATCCCAACAGACTGAAATTTAATAGCTATCCAGGGAGTTCAGCCACAAACAGCAGAAGATGGCCACAACCAGGACCGAAGACAAAGCAACCTACAATGCACTACACGGTTCGTTCAGGAAAATCAGTCAGCTCTAACATACCTCAGACAAGACCTCCATGCCCAAGAAATAAATGGAACTCCTACAGGATGTGTAGGTGGATGCCTCAGTTGAAGCTGGTCAAGATGGTTAAGATTTAGTAGCACGTTCAAGACTCTGACACAATGCCATTCACAGTGGCAACATCATTGCCGAGCATTTCAATAGGCTTAATTTGTGTTTCCATATGTTAATTTGTATCATAGTAGTAATTGATACAGATCTTAAGTTGAAATAAAATGTTTTCAGTTGAAGGTTACTGATGCTATAATAATATGAAAGAAACTTATGAAGAGCCCTTCTTTAGTAAGAGTTTTATTTTTATGGAAGCAGATATCTAAAATTGTGTCCATAAAGAGAGCTTTAGGGATTTTTCCAGTTCTAATGCAATTTCTCAAGTGAAGAGGTCAGCCCAGCAATTCAGACAGTGTAACATCTCACTAGGCTAATGCCCATGACATCAAAAGTCTGTGAGAATTAAGCTAGTCTAGTATGGGATTGTATTTTCCATGTCAGTCTGAGAACTTGAACAGTATACGAGCACAGTAAATATGAAAAGATACATGTGCAGCTGCCAATGTGTTGCTTGGCTGACCAGAATTGCTGCTTCTTGTAGTATTTCAGTACTGTAAAATTACAGTAACCTTGTAATTTTATGTATCTATTTGGTTTTATTTATATGTGCTTAGACAACCTTATGATCCCATCAGAAACAGGATTTCTCTTTTGAGACCCAAGGAACTGATGAGATAAACACAAGTCTAGCTGTCTATTACAAGTGGTTACTTTCCTGTTTTGAGACTGAGCAGTAGCTATGTTTTGCCATTTATTCAATCTTATTGGTTTATGATTTATTTGCAGATTTCTAAAAGTAACACTGCTGTAAGTGTCACAGAACGATTTTGTTGTTTCATTTTTGTTATTTTCTTTGTCTAATAAACATTTGTTGCTAAGTAGAGGAAAGCAATAGTACATTTGAAAACAAGATCTCTGGAAAAACTCAAGGTAAATCAATTACAGGGTCTGGTAAGGCAGTTTTCAGGAGGTCTCAGTTCAACTGAAGTTCTGTCTGAGAGGCAGCTGACGTGAAAATAAGGTATTCTGTCATCTGATCATCTTGCCTTGTGCTCAAAAGATTACCAACTGTTAAAAGCTTTCTGTGAAGAGGGGGATATTTTCCATGTGATTTCCTGATAAAGATTAGTGACAGTCCTTCTGTAGATGAAACCACCCTATCAAATAGTATTTGCAATGATTTCAATGGCAGAAATTTTCTAGCCCTCTTTACCTTTCCTCACACCTATGAAGGAGACAGGCAAGAACTAATGTAGTGGATTTTAAGACTGCCTTCAGATTATTTCCGATGTTGACCAATATTGATCCACATGAAAGATTCTGTTCAGTGCCCTTTCAATTAAAAACACACACAGTGTTCTGCTCTGCTAGTTCCCACGTTCCAGTTACTTTCCTTCCTGGCTTAACACAGGAAACACCTCTGGCTGATTAAGAAAACAGATGCTCACATTAAACACTTGGGACAAATATTATGATCCCTGAGAAACATATTGGAGGCTGAATGGAAGGCAGAACATTCCGTTTCAAGTAAGAACATGTATTTCGTTTTCTTCTGCTTCATAAAGTCCACCCTGACTATATTTGGGCATAAACACAGTTCAAGCAAAGGTGGAGTTGCTTAATTTATTGGAACTTTTTAATAGGCAATATTATCTAAGAAAAAAAGCCTCCAAAAAAACCCCATAAAGGATTAATTTGCACTAGGATCAGACTAGAAGGAGATAAGAAAACAACAGAATGGGAGATTTTGCTGTCTGACAAAATAGACTTGTACCTGCTGAATAAAAATAGGCTGACTACTGTGCCGACAGCTCAGACATGCCAGTTTGGTCAGCATGATGCACTCTACGCCACTCAGAAGAACAGCAGGGGACTCATGAATTTTCACTGCCTTCCCTAAGTGCCCATCTCAGCTGGACTATTAAGTCTATTTTACCATAATCTCACCGTCGACTATCCACCCACTCACCACTGCCTACAGGTTCTCACGTGAGATGCACACAGATGAAACGTAACATTGCACTTTGCAAGGAGAGATGCTTCTGTCAGTTTTCATTTCCAGCACAAGGTATTTCTTAGAGTTTTTCTAAACAAGTGGTAGCAGCAAATGAATATGTGGTGAGAGACTATTAAGGTACTAAACATTCTGTACATCTTTAAATCATACAGCAACACAAGGTTCTGACTTACACTTGGAGTATTATGTATTATTTAAACACTTCAGAAGTAGTAACCTCAATGTACATGTCTGTATTTCACATTATTAAAGTATTGTTTATGCATTCTGTATTTAAATATTGATTTCATGGAGCATAACTCTGGATCAGTTTTTCCCTCTGCTCCTGGAATTACATGGTCCGTGAGATCTTAAAAGACTTTCATTATGGCCTTGGAAAAGCAAAATCCAATTTTGGTACAAAATCCAATCTCAAATCCTTGTATACATCTGATTCACGGTCTGGAAGAGACACTGAAAATTTTCAGAACACTGAAAATGGAACCCTTGCATACAGAAATTTACATTAAAGATGTTAAACAGAGTATCCAAATCACAAATGGAGATCACTTCTCCCTCCATTAAACTCTCTAGTTTCCACTCCTCTGTCAAATTTGATGTTTTTTCCACCTCCATTTTCCCAGTCTCCATTCCATTTTTCCTTCTCCAACTTTTATCCCTTTCTGACCCAGCTTTTTTGTCACCCCAGGTTTCCAAAGCCACAGCCTACTCCTTTTTCTCTAACTGAAAGTCATTCGAGGAGTCAGATTTTTCTTTTGGCTCAGTTTTCAGCAGAGGAGAAGCAGACTTCTGTCCTCCTTCCACCTGCACTCCTGTCCGGCTCCTCAGTGGCAACAGAGCATTGTCTTACCTGCAGTGGGAACTGCAAGAGAACTAAGAGCAGTCACTTCCTGCCAGTAATAGAATACCTCAAAGCTTGTAGCTTCCAGGCAAAGCACATAGAATTTTTTGACTTAAACACATTTGAGTAGATTCCACACAAGTCAAAAGGCTTTCATTCACAGAAACCATTTCACTGCCATTTGAAATTCTCACTTCACACCCACAGATGCTAAAATTATGTGGCTAGGAACAATAGGAAATAATATAGTAAGAATAAAATACAATTTGCATATAAAATATGAAATAATAAAGACAGCTTCAGATTTTTTTTTCCTTACTACTGCAAAATAAGATATTTGCAACCTGGCCCTGAAAAGATGAGCCATGTAGGGTCACATTTTAATAAAATAGTTAAGCTTTAGGGCAGGTGCATGACATGAAAGCCATCAACCCTAATGTTTAGCATTTGGCAAAATTACAAGAGAGAAAAGCCTCACAGTGCTTTAACAAGAAATTAATGTTAATGGAGAATTGCAGAGCCCACCCTTCCAGTAACACAGAGGTGGGTTTTATTCCTTGTAATCATTCCTAATTTACTTTAAAGGTTTGAGAAATAATTATGCATGCATTTCTGTCATCTTGGCTCCTGCTCATCAGTAAGTGTCAAAAGATCACACAGAGTTTATATTTGTAACTATGATTTCACCTGTCACAGTGAGAAGCTGCTAGCCATGTGAGGGCTCTCCTTCTCATGGTCTGTATATTAAGTATATCCTTAAACTAATTAAAATAGTTATTGAATAATTTAGTATGAAATTATTATTTATAATCATATTAAATTAAATTTTCTTGAAGATATTTGAAGCGTAAGATGGAAGCAGTATACTGAATTAAGGAGAATTTGACACAATAAAAATACAATCCACCTGCAAAGCATCATCTTTACTTGATTTTAAACTTATTCTTATATAATGTGAGCAATAACATTTTAAAAGTGCTGATTTTTTAAAGTAAAATAGCATATATGATATGTCAGACAATTATGTAATTATGTCACAAATTATTTGTAACCAGTAAACAAGAAACATCAAGGTGTGATTTAACAAAAAGTAGAGATAATTTAAAGCATGCAATCCCTTCCTCTTCCCCTCCTCCCACCATATCCTTGTGGAGAAAGGTGAAGAGATGGTGAAAGAACAGCAAGAAAACAGAGAGTTTGGAAGTATAGAGGAACACAATAAAAAACAGAAGATGGAAAAATCAAATAAACTATTTATTAGGAGATAAATAAATGAGCTACTTTGAAGACGAGAATTAATTTTACAAAACCAATAGACTGGAGAAAGGGAAATGGCAAAGGGATAAAAAGGGAGGATGAAAGAATATTTTCATAAGCAGTATGTACTCTGAAGGACTGTTGAGTGATGAGGAGACACAGAGGACTAAAACAGATATTAAAAGGCAAACACATAATTCCCCTCACACTGTTTGTTCATATTAATTGAGAATCGTATTTCAAAAAACATGTTAGCAATTACTTTGAAAATGTAAACAGAATATACCCTCGGAACATTTTTGTACCTGCCTATAAATTTCCTAGTTTAATACCTCTATTGCAAGTACATGGTTTTAAGTTCTCTCTAGAGATAATTGAGAGAGTAATCATCACTGCACCTACTTGGAATCTCAAACTACACTTTGTCTTAGCATTTTCATTAGGTAAACCTGAAATAGCCAGTAAGAGGAGAGGGCATTTTGCAGAAGTAACTTGTCCATACTCTGTTTTATGCTGTACGTAAAACTAGTGGCTTGAATTCTGTGGAGTTAGAGGATTATCTTTATGAAGGCTAAATAGATTGGAACTTTTTATCATCATCTGTCAAGGGAGAAATACCTAGAATAAATCCAGGAGCAGAAAAAAAAGCTTTCCAAACATCAAAATGGGTCATTAACATATCCAGTGTCTCCTTTTTGTGACAAATCTTTCAAATTGAAACTGGTATGTTGCATGTCACTGCACTCTTTGCAAATGAATTGATGCAAAACAAAGAGTTGTGGTGACACATGGCCCAGAAAATCAAACCAAACCAGCTTTCGTGAGACCAACCAAACTTGCAGCATAACTACTGCTTTAAGCAAAGTAGTACAGTGAATACACCAAAGAGTGTAATTTAGATTTCCACATTCAAGAGGAAGTATACTTGTTTCTGGTCGAAAAACATCTTATTGTTAAATACTTTTAAAAGGACAGTTAAAACCTTTATCACTCTTTTGTTTCCATTGGTTAATTTCACACAGCAGAATCAAATAAATAGATTACAATACAATGACTTGCATGGATTAATACTACTTAGAAAAGAAGTAGAGTTATTTTGAATCGTAATAGTTCACAAGACAATTATCTTTTTTCCTGCAATTACAGATCTTTAGGTAATTGATTTTGTCTGTCAATACATATGTATCAATCTTCTTTTCCACAATGCCTGACATACCTACATTATTTTTGTTTACTCTCAGGGCCTGAAGTTTACACTCTTGCCTCCCAGGAGTTCAGTGACCTCTGCTCAAAGGCAGCTCTCTGATGTGGCACTAATCCAAATTTGCACTACTCTGAAGGAAGTGCTATTTAAGAAAGAACCTTAAGAGTCTTACAGGGAGAGACCTGCTCCTGCTTCACTCAGGAGCTCCTTCAGGCCATCCCATTGATCCTTCCTTCTGTGCCTTGCCTTTGCCTACATACCTTTCTGATCCAGAGCTGGCACCTCAGCCAGGATGAGAGATTGCTGGGCTGTGTCTGATCCTTGTTGCCATCAAAGGACCTGCAATGAAGAAAGAAATGAAATCAGACACAATGCATGAACTCCATACAGATTAAAGAAATAGTTATTGCACGTTACATGTTACACGTTTCTGAGTGTTACCTCTAGCACCATACCTCTAAACCTGAGCTGTTAAGCTTCTCTGCATCCTTTTTCATCTGATGCCCTGTTCCTTGCACCATCTTTGCCTCCCTGTGTCCTTTAAACAGAAGCTGCTACAAGGATTTGCCAATGGCCAATTCTTCCTTGCTTCTTTCCTGTCCAATAGGCAGTGGCACTCTTCCATCACAGCACCACAGAACATCTTCTGGATGTCCTTCTAGGCCACTGGAGGGATTATACCCTGGGAGGAAAGACTGACAGACAAGGAGAGGCTGTAAGACTGAGCAAAAGAGAGGCAGAGCATCTGTGCAGCTATCTCAGCAACTAACCAAAACCCAAATTCATCCACAAATAACTAGAGGGAATGAGACTAGGGAATAAAAGGGAAAACTGAAATGTTTTATGCAATTGGGATATTTACCATAGCTATAAATAATATAATACAAAAGACTTAAAGGACACACCTTCCCATTGCTGTTCGTTCTGACAGGAGTCATAGGAACACCACACAACATACTAGTCTTACATCATGCATTGGACCACACACAAATAGATCTGAGACTTTGAAGGTGGAATTAAAACTGGTTTATTTACTGTATTTTACCATAATTTCTTGTAGTAAAAATGGTGCCCTTTATTCCCTTTCCTTCTGTATTAGTGATTGATTATCAGTGATATGAAAGTCAGTGTTTATTCAGGCAACTGGAGCTTTGCAGACCTGAAGCAGCAGCAGGTTAAAACAAAACAGGAAAAGTGGTGACAATATTCAGATGAATATACAAGCTCCATTCTTCAATTTGTAATATGGATTTGAAGTTAATTTTTCAGTGTCACATATTTAGAAATTATGTACAAGATTAAATAATATAACAAAGGATAAACTAATAATAGTAACACTATAAGATAAAATCTCAAGGGCGAGAACTCATTAAATCCAAATTTATGGAGATAAGTTCATGTTGTTAAGTTGATATCTTTTCCACAATATCTAACATTTTCCAAATGTTCCCAGTCCAATTGTTAACAACCTAGTGTACAAACAGTAATCCCAGTACACTGAGGAAGAAATAAAAAGCTACAACTAAAATTTAAAGGACTTCATTCAATACCAATTTAACTGCAAATATGCTTGCTTAGCCTAAAATTGTAATTATCTACTTATTTATTTATTTAAAATCTGAATTTATATACTGAAATGACTGAGTAGGAATAAAAGGTTCATCTTTGATGTAATTAAGACTAAATTATTTCCTCCTTCAAGTTGGGTATACAAGAGACACATGACAGAAGAGGAAAGAGCAGGGAGTATACCTGGCACCACTTTTTAATTACCTTCCAGGCTCCAACCAAGGATTTCTGGAGCCAGATGTACCTTTTAAAGTACATAACCACCATTAGTGTTTCTCTCCTCCAAAAATTTGACCAGTCTTGAGCCCTTGTGAGCTTTTAGCACCTTCAGCAAACACAAGTATCTCTACAAGCCCCTGCATAAAGAACCTAACACATGCTTCCCAGATCTATTCCCCTTCTACAGAGAAAAGGTTTTCAAGGCAAGAAAACTAAAACCTGAACTTAAATAAATAAAAAGTTGGTGTTCAGGAAAGAGAACAAGATGTTTACTTTGAATTCAGAGTGTTTATTTGAAGGAGTTTAGAAACAAGCCTTTAATATTTTATTCTCAAAATGTAATACCCACAAGGTCTGATACTTTTTATTACTATTGGTATTGCTTAACAACTCTTAACTTCTTAATCACATAGAACTGTGAACTGTCTTTTCACAGTAATTCTCACTCAGGAGAGTTGATACTTTAATATTTTCTGCCCTTCTTTCACAATATTTAGAATTACATCTCTAATTCTAATTAGACTTCCTTTTCTTCCCCCCTATTTTATGTATAAAAATATGCTGTAAATTATGTGCCTTTTATCTATTTTCTAAAACATATTTTTACTATTATCATCTCTACTATGGAAAGCTTTGTGTTCTTTTTTCTTCAACAAAAATTCTTTTACCCTCCCAAGAAACAAGCCTTATCTGGTGACTCACAGCTGATTTGACCACTTATTCTTACCCAGAACATGTGTGTCACCTCTTTATGGACCTACTTGCCATGCAAAGCAATACATTGTCTCATTTTCCCCGCCTTGCAGATGTTTATGGAGTAAATTATATCCACTAATATTCTAATCATGTGAATTATCCCACTGAGTGTCTCATATGCCAATTGAGACAATGTTGTGATCATTAATTAAGATTTCAGCTCTTCCTGTTTATTTATCTTTTCAAATTAGTGCAGAAACAATTACAATATTTGCTGGATCGACATTATACTATTCTGCTTGTCCTTCTTATGACCTTCCTAAAATCATGCCTAAACTCAAAAATTTTTACATCATCTTCCCAGTTATCATTGTTTTACAATATCTATGAATATTTGGAATCTCTTTTGATCCTAGTTTAAACATTGTGTCATTACTGAGTGACCAAGACTGTGTCTCAAAATGTTCACAACAGCAGAAGCATATTTTAAGGGTCATTGTTAATGAAGAAATTGCAACAGGTCACAGAATTATTCCACTGCTCAAACTAATTAGAATATCAAGTTAATTTTCAGTTTCCTCCTCTCTCCTATCCCTGCACAAAGAAGTATAAATACAGAATATCCAGTCTAAAACAGAAAATAGATTTCCTCTCATATTTCATCACTCATATCCATGAAGGGTTCAAGTACAAAACTATAGTATTAGGATGCAATTTCAGTTATATTTTCAGCAAAAAGTTATTTCTTTGTAAAAAGCTCTCTCCTGTATTTCTCCATCCAAGGCTTCAAAATTAGGTAGCAGTTAGCTATTTCATTCAATTTGGTCCAAAGTTCAAAGCTTTCAGTGATTGTCTCCACCCAACATCAAGTACATCAATTACTCCTTCCCAATCTTTAGCAGCACTTCTGCAATTCTAAGGATTTTTAACCAGCATAATGAAGAGCAAATATTTGAGAATTTGTCCAAAAAGGTACCATCTTCTCAGTCATCTCCAAAGTGAACTGACTTGACCCAAGTTCAACTAATTGTTCATATATTTTGCCTTTTCTCTCATATTTGTGTTACAGTGTTCATGCCTTATGCTTCTGAAATTCCTGACAAGCTACTGCTGTTCTTAGGTTTATTAATAAATATGAAATAGAATCAAAGCACTCTGCTCTTCAGCAAATTCCAGGGCCACCTGGTTGTGCCAACACTCTCTATTTCTGCTCAAAATGAAGAAAAGTACCTATAAGAATGTATTTACACAACATTTGCTCTTAATGCTGTAACTGCTTACTGCAGCATGTAGTAAAGCAAGACTAAAAGCACGAAGTATTCTAAAATGCTTTCTAAAGCAAGAAGAAAGTATTCTAAATTGCTTCCATCCCCTGTCTAACAGCAAGTTATACAGCAAAAGAGTATGTTGTGTTTAGCACCAGTAATTAGAGTTGCAAGAATTAAACTAAAATTACTTAGTTTTCCACTGTCATAGTTTTAAAAAATTGAGTATTGACCTAAGAAGAGAAAATGTTATCTGACATATTAATCAGGACTGAAAACAAATCAATATTGGCACTTCTGTAATTTCACTAGACCTTATCTATTGAAGACAGGGCAGAGGGTGGGTTAGTGCTTGGAAGCTATTCTGTGTAGAATGCTCTGGGACAAAATATGCTGTTTAAATATCTACAATGTTTATTATTAGATACTTATTATAATTATATTATTAAAATAAATATTAAATACATTCAAATAATTTTTAATGAAATAAATCACAATAGCATGTAAATAACTATACATGATTAATAATAATTTACACTTGTTATGTGTTATTAGACCTTAGCTCCTAAAGTAAGACAAGCAATTTCCATATTTACTTTTTTTTTTTTTAACAGAAGCCACTTTTTTCTGCTTTTTTAATCTTACTGTTTGAATAGATGGCAATTTTAACTATGGCATCATGGCTGAGTATTCCCAGTCTCTATTAAGATTTGTTAAAAGGAAAAGCCAAAACCCTACAATCTCTGGTATTTTAAAAAGAATTGGAAGGCAATTTTAAAAACGCATTAAAGTATTTATATACTCTTTAATCAATTAAAGCATTGTTCAACTAACTGTTTCTGATTGTTAGTGACCAGACACAACAGCATCTGTTCTATTGTAACTTAAAACATCAAATACTTTATTATCTGTTCGTTGCAATTATCTTTCCTGGATATCTCATTGGAATCCATCCAGAGACTAGCTCTGCAAGGGATTGAGCTCCTTGCAAAAAATGCTGAGTGTCCTCAGATCTTATTAGTGAAACTGAGAATCCTTAATGCCCTCAAGAATTAGGCCAAAATTCAAACTTTGTTTTATTATCAACATCAGAGCTTCCCAGGTGGTTTGCACAGGCTCTAATGGCTATTGCAATGGTGAAGTCTGGTTTTCCCAAAGCAGTTTTGAGAGTTGGAGCTGGAACATAGAAATCAACATTACTTTAGAGGGAGGGAACAACCTGCTGTGAAGATGCAAAGATGCCCTTTACCCTCCAGTAATAAACACACATACTTTTCTTTCTGAGCTTGTGACTGGTATCATCAATCCAGAGACTCTGTCTGTGCTAATCCACATGGAAGATGCCTGGAAGGACACACAAAATACCATTTCCTTCTGTGGAAAGCTGCCATCACTCTCAATGTTCTCAGCACAGCCAAGCGTTTGATCTATAAACCTATATTTATGGTGACAATTCACACTCACACTGAAAATCTGCAAATCATTTTGCCCAGCAGTCTTCAGTACATTAATTTGCAACACAGTTGGCAGAGCACATAGTAAACATAGTGGTCATCCAGTTTCCTTCAAAATTTGCTTCACCGACAGTGAGCATAATGTTTGCTTTAGCTCTGAAATCTCCTACAAACGTGTGTTTTATGAAGTGTTAACATCCTACTTCATTCTCACAAATAAAAATATAATTAAAAAAAGCATTCACAATTGTTTTCTCTCACTATCTGTGGAATTTTCAGACAAAAAAATCCGAAGGTTTTTTCTCCCTTAGTATCAGCCAGTTTCTAATATCTAAACCAACATTACTTCTTGATCACAAAACTAGCACCTCTGAAAGTTACAGCTAAAAGATGTACTAAACAGCACCCAAATGGATACCACATCTTCCAAGAGTTCTTCAAAACTGGTAAAAACTATTTAAAGGGAATGTTTTGAGGAGTATTTTTCAAGGAATATTTTCACAAGAATATTCTACTACAAAATTTAGCATAAGATATGGTATGGCTAAATATTTATTGCATCCTGTGTGGTTTCTCTACCTTTCTCTGCTTCATCTTCTTCTGAGTACGTGGTAATCCTAGCAAGTTCTTTAATCAAGCTAGTATTCGGTCTTCTGGTAGTTTTAATTAAGAGGGCAACAAACCTAAAGTTTGTGTAGAAAGTCCTTGGAATAGCCAGCCCACTAGTGAGCAAGCCTGAAAGAGCTCCAGGAAATGCAGGGCATTTGAGCAGCAGACCAAGAAGATGAAGAATGTAGAAAAACGTTCTCAGCTATGAAATGAAACCTCCCAATAGAGTTGAAAATGAAGAAATTAACTGAGATGACAGATGCCAGGTCCAGGTTACTGAGGACAACAAATGGAGTGAAACAAAGCTTGGAAAGCACTGGAAGACGACTGGGTTTAGAGTCAAGGAAGTGAAAACTGTGAATTATTACTTCTGGCATTTGTTGGGAGTGCCACAGCAAGTCAGCTTCCACAGGCAAAAAAAGAGAGAAAGATGGATCTCTGTATCGAAAGAAGGATTTTGCCAGTTCTTATACTGGACTTAAACTGGAACCTATTTCAAATACAATGGATTTCATGCTTACTTTGTCATAATCACAGACAGGGGAAACCACATTGAACCACATGCAAGTTTATTTCTAGGAATAGAAAGACCTTCTATTGTCCTTCATTGCTCTGAATAATAAACCAAATTTACTCATTTGTATGGAGGTGTTCATCACAACCTTGTATTTTTAGTCCTCAGTAGGCTATAGCATAGTAAGTTCAGAGGAAGGAGACAGGAAAGGAATAACATTTAAATAATTTGGAAAATCCTGCAGTCAATAAATTATACTTTTGTTCTTCCCTAGTGAATTTCTCCCACCTTGACATGCTTGACAACTATGCATTAGTTTAAAATTCCAATTTGTAAAAGTGGCAGCTTGAAAAAAATTCTAAAACATGCTTGTTTACTGGGGTAGAAATCTTGAATTGAATGTGCCAGATTCTCAGCAGAAGTTTTTGGATGAAGGCTGATCTCTGACCTTGTCATGTAATCTCTGCAGAAATCAGTGAAATGTGCATTTACTAAGAAGCAAAGAAATCAGTTCAAACATAGCATTCTCATCAGATATTGGAATTAAAATAGCTGCATCAAATCAAACATCCACTCTATTTTTATCTGTCTTAGGTTGTCCTTGATACTTCTGAAGCTCAATCCAGCTGAGATCACTGGATCTAAAAATTCTTGTTTTCCTTCAAAAGCTCTGTGTCCCCTTACAGATCCTCTCTGAGTCATATGAGGTGGGGAAGATACATTGTTGCTGTTGCTAAAGCAATAGAAAATACAACAATAGAAGGAGGATGAACATAGACTATGTCTAATTTAGGAAGCAGCATGGCACAATGGCAGTGAAATTTGTAGAGTGAATAATTCGTTGCAGAAGACCAGCAGTCCATGTTTTATACATATATATATTTGAAAGGATCCTAGCTGACCAACTCCAATTTGATCCTGTGAGCCAAGGCTCATTAGGGGTTAGAGCTCATCAGCTGGGCTCTAGGAGGACAGCACCTCTTGCCAATTCAGAGCCATCAAGAAAGAATTGAGTCAGAGCATCCCAAAAACACTTGCAGGTGAACTGAGGTACAATTGTAAGAGGACTTCTTATTTAATAATGCACACTAATGTGGACACAGTCACAGATATCCTAGAAATTGTTGCTCAAAATCCTCCTGACAAATCACACGCTGTTCATGAAATTCGCAATAGATCCACATGCTATCTGGAAGATCTTAGGGCAGCTAGACAAAAAAAACCAAACAACAAACCCTCCCCAAAACAGCAGGATAATCCACTGATAGGACAGTCTTATGCCTGTAAAAAATACCATGTGATATCACACTGTTTGTGACTACACAGAGAACTTTCTGGAATACAAATCTAAAACCTCCAGAAGCTGAAATCATTCAAGACAACTGTATTACACAGCCATGGTTATAGGCGACTTTCTTTAGAGCTGTAGGGATACAGTACAGTAGTTTTTTCCTTCCTTTTCTGCACAAGAGGAAATGGCAAAAATTTAGGGCAATTTTTTCTTTGAATGTGTTTGTTATCTTATGTACTGGAAGGGCATATAGCAAATGGAAGCCAGATTCAGAGTGGAGTTTAGGATGCAGTGTTTTGCTCATTGTTTCCAGAAAATTTTTACCTTTTATCATGACAGAGCTTTTTATATATTGCAACAATGATTTGGATGTGATTTTTCTTTTCTTCTGTTTTTGTTTTGCTTGTTTCCCTGTGTGCAGAATTTGAGGCTTCACCTCAAATTCTTTATCTGGTAGTTCGTTTAGGAAAAAGTTGTTTGACCTTCCTCTATGTTAAATATATATATGAAAACCTTATGAGATTTATGACCATTAAAAAAGTCAGTTATTACTGAAATCATAGAAACCTTGACTGGAAACACTATTAACAGAAATTGAGCTATAAAAGCTATGCTAATTCCTTCTGGTAAATTCAAAGTGTATTATAAACTGGTTTAATTTGCAGCATCTGACTTCTCACAGAGAAGAAAACAAGATCATTTGAAAAATTAGTAACTAAAAAAAAATCAGTATTTATTTTCATGTGGGCATACACCTTGGGAAAAGCCAAAATACTTACAGATAATTTATTAGTAGTACCTTTCCTACTCCCACCCTATAATGCACTTCACTTAAGCTGTTCTGAGAGGCTGATTTCACCCTGGCTTAGTCATAGCAAGGATGGAAAACAGGTTTGGAGTAAAACATCAGGACCAGGAGGGGAGGAAGAAAAAAAAAAGAAAATAAGTGTTTTGCAGATCAAAAAGTATCTTAATAAAATCATTAAGGAAGAAAGAATAACAACCAAATAGCAACAGCCTCAAAGCTTGATAATAATCACAAATAAAACTTTTATTAAAAGGGTAGATGCCCTTTACATATTATTGATTTTAACCTTTTTGCTAACAGTATTAAGTATATAAAAATGTTATTTTCATGTTGAGATTTCTGTAAGTTTCTGCAACATCAGTAGCCAAAATTTGCTTCTGTATAACCCAACCTATGAGCCAAAGGCTTGAATGACTACATCAGGAGACAGTATGGTAACACAGAAGCAATAAGGGCCTTAGAAGATGGCATGGAATGGATCTAGAGGGGAAAAAAAAGCCCCTCAGGCCAGGGATCTGAGATCTATAACTATTTCTGCATCTTTTATTTTGACATAGCTCTAGCCAGATTTCAACAGAATAAATAACCATTAAATTTAGGACCATATTGTGCATGCTCCTATAACATTTTTTTTAATCTTTTACTGTCATGTAAATTGAAAGCCACCTTGTGTATTATAGGATCACCACTGAATACCAGGCTGGGAAATCAGGTTGATCAGAATATTGGCTTTAAAAGCTCATTACTGATCTGAGGTAAAATATTAATAAAGATGAACCCATAAACTTGAGTAAGTAGTTTATGTTGTTTGATACACATGGCACAGGCTGGACAGGTTATAGAAATACCACTTGGTCTCATTAAGGTATCATACTTAGGTCACAAAAAACTGCAGATTCACATGTGCGTTTTGAGGATCAATAGTGCCTGCACTGGATATCAGGAGCTAGCTTGCCAACTGTGCAGCAGTTACCTCCCACAGAGTCCTGGGTTCCCAGGTCACTTGTGAAAGAAAAGTAGTAAAAAAAAGGTGGGGCAATAGGGAACTCCAGTTTCAAACCTGCCATGTAGCAGGTGAAGTAGGAACTTGAATCAGACTTTCATGTTTCTGACAGAGATACAGCATTTGGCACGGAAGAGTTGCCTGAAAACTCAGTCTTAAACCTAATGGAAACACTGAAGAATTAATTTCCCCTGATGAAATGACTAGGAGTATGAATTTTAAGGTATTCACAACATCATTATATTCCAGATAAAACACAATCCAGACTATTTCTATTTCACATGAGAAGGGGAAGGAGACCAGAGGGGCAGAAACATGTTTTTTTAACAATATTAAACAATCTTTCAGCACTCTCTCTTAAGAGGATTCTGATAAAATACTGCAGATAAGTCTAGGTATAAATAAGAATCTGAATTTCTGGATCTAGTCCAAGTTACACTCATTCAATAAATTACACTGTGAAGAAACAAATTTACCTAAAACTGTATTAATTAAAAGCATTCAGTATCAGAATCTGTTTACAAGATTTGCTGTATTTTTTGTGTTTTAGAGATACACCCTTCACATTAAATAAATGAAGGTGAAAAAGGAAGAGAAAGGAAAGATATCTGAAAGAACCAAATGTTTAACCATTTCTGGAGCAATATATCATAATTTCTGACTGAGCAAACCATGTAACAGAAAGTAACTTATAAAAAGCATTTTTTTTTTTTCATTATTTGGGGCTATAAGCATGTTACTAGGCTCTATGTTCCTTCACAAGTCCATTCTCTTCCTCTTCATCCTCACCCATCAATTGAGTGCTGAAGAAGCTATAAAACCAGGATGCTCTTCAGATAGAAAGGGAATTTTCCATTGAGCAAGGACAACTCAGCCAGACCATATTGCAATGTCCACTGGACAAGATTAGCAGCTAGCAGAGCTCTGAACAGCCCTGAAGTTGCTGTGATTCATATTTTAGGCAGGAAATATTCCTTCCAGACACAAGGTCTGTTTGGTATTAAAGCTGTACAGAGACACTTTCTTTGGGCTGAATTGAGTTCATTCAGATTTTAAAGTTCGTAATTGTTCATCACAAAATAGTTGAACAATTAAAGATTGAAAGATATCCTTCTTTGATAGAAATCAGCATGGTTTCTACCAGAAATTCCACCTATTTTCTCCAAGTTGAAACGTAGTATTCCAACATCTTCTACTGTACCTACATCCCAGCACAGAGAGAGAACCACTAATGCCGCAGTTTTGTGGCAAGAGGAAGGGCTGATCTGTGTACATCAGTGGCTTTTTGATGGAGGAGATAACTTGCAGGCAGTGAACATCAAGAGGAGGCAGATACCTGTGCTGTATGGGATCGGTGATCTGCTCCTGAGAGAACAAAGTCAAACACCTACATTTTACACAAGGGATGCTTCTTAGGAAGAAGTTTGCTGCTGCTGCTGGGGGCAGCAGCTGTAGTGGATAAAGCAAATGAATATCAAACCATTAAAATATATATATTGATAAAGGTGGGAAAGACTCCTGAACACAATTTTTACAGAAGAGCAGAAACTAGGACAGCAGTCTTTTTATGTTGGAAATGAAGAGAAAATCAGATTCAAATTAACAGGTATGAAAACAAAGAGTGACTCTTCAAGTACATCTACTGTGTCATCAAACAAGTCTGGACCACTCAACACTGGTGGCACTGCATTAAAACAATGTTTTCCAATTGAATTTCTCCTTTACAAAAAGTAAATGGGAGTATGTAGAAAACATACTGTTACAAGAGGACAAGAAGATATTTTTCTTGGTTTTTTTTTTTGTTTTGTTTGTTTTTGTGAAGGTAAAAAAATTACTCTATGAAACACAGAAGCAAATTTAGCTGCACTGTATACTTGGAGAGGAATTAAATACTATCTCAAAAGCTTTCATCTAGTAAGACTTGTTAGACTGAAAAACTATTCTGCAGTCCTTGAATTACTTGGGATAGATAAAAAGAAGACAAAAGTATAGTATACACTAGAGATAAGTTCTTTGTTGATAAAAAGATATACTAGAAAGAAGCTTTTGCACCTGTGAGAGAATTTTTTTATAAAGTACTTGGGAAAATAACCTTCAACCATGTATACAGATTTTAGGTTTATATGTCTAAAATCTAAGTGGAGTGGTTAGCAGTGGGATGTGGTTATCAGCTTTGGTATTTAAGCAACCTGAATAGGAATTCAAATTAAATTCAATCGTTCATAAAAATTAGTGCAAGAAGATCACCTTTGTGTCAATTTGTCTGGCAGCTCATTCATTACTAGGTCATACTTTATGTGGCATACCCCATTTCTGCAAAGAGAAAAGCCTCTAATTATATGACAATACAAATGGTGGAAAATCTTTCTAAAGCTGATAAGAAACTCAGTTTTGCTAGCTTGTAATGCTCCACTCTCCTTGCTGACAAGGGAAAAGACTTCCAAGCAAATACCATGTAACGTACTTACCCACAATTGTCATTTTCTCTGATAACACATTTAGCTTGTCTTACCTGACAGTTACATCTCATTATTATTTGAGAAAAATGCTGATTTTTGCAAAAAAACCTGGCAAGATTCCACAGGATGGCATTTAGTCATCGAACATCATTCCATAGCATGACATGTCTCAGCATGTGGGGATCATTTTTCAAGACATTTTTCATTTTGCTCTCATAAAAAATAAGGATATTTTTCCCCCACCTTATACACAGAGAGTGTTTTCTATTAGAATAGTTGTGTGGGGTTTTTTTAAAATTATTTGGACAGGAAATTTACATGCTGTTATTGTTAATTTGATTTCATTTTTCTTTGGCAGATACAATTCTGAGATGCCTGAAAAGTTGCCCTGTCTGAAAACATAATCACTGAAAGATGCTTATTCTTCATAATTTGAAAAGCTTATTAAAGTGTCCTATAAATCACCTATTTTAAGAGTTCAAACTTCATTTATTGTAGTGTGCCATTTTGCATTTGTGTTTTATTACTTCCTCTATGGTATACAGCATGAGCCTGATATTTGAAAGATTTTGTGACTCTGTATTACTGTAGGTATGATTTTAAAAGAATTTAAATATAGTGCTCGTATGACATACAGGTATCTGCTGTATATTGATAGAAAAGTAGATTTTTAATACATTATCACAAATTTTACTTTAATAAAATTCAATATTAACAATAGATTTTTTTAAAATCCATATTTTATAGCAATTTCAGAGTCAAACACCAAACACTAGGAGATGGTAGAACCCAAGATGCCCTCTGCATGCATACAATTTGCATTTGAAACCTTACTGATGTTACAATTTTCTGCACAGGAGCCTGAAGGGCTAGTGAACTACTGTTCATTAGATCCTGAGCTGATATCTCAACCCCCTCTATCTCCTTTACCTGGCTCTGCCACTCCTACAGAGTTCCCATCACCTACAGAAGTCCCCACAGATTTTATGATATTTCCCCAACTTCTACCCTTCCCTTCTGCCACTGTTGAATACCATTAATTCAATCCCTCACTTGCTGCAGTATCTGTTATGTAGCACAGCTGCCTCTGGGAGCTGAAGTGTATAAAGTCCAGAAAAACTGCTATTGGGAGACTTGTACTTGTATTGTTCCTCCCCTTTCTAGTCTTCACTTTAAAGAAGCATCTCTTTTACAAACTTATGGAGGACAAAACCCCATCAATCAATTAACACTGTAAAAACAATGACTGTTTCCAACCTTAGGTTGTGCTTAAGCATCAAGCCAGCTACATTATTTCTCTTAATTTTGTTATGTGCCTGTGTGGTCATGCTCAACACAGTAAAAAGTAGAAAGCTCCGGTGCCTAAAGAACCATTGTGCACTCTCAGCTGCTTTATAAGAATCAGTGAAATCCTTGTACTTTAAGTTCAGTGGCCATCCTCCAGCAGTGTTCAAGTGCAAGCAAACCTCCTTTTAATGTTACTGACGCATAATGAATATACATTCTCTCTACGTCTACTATCCCTGGAGATTACAGCCAATTTCTTCTCTCTGGAAAAGTCGTCTTCTACTTTCCTGCACCTTGGAATGCACATAGAGTGATAAGAGGTGCATGGAAAACCCATGCATTCCTAATCTTCACTTCCCTGATGGCAAGCCTCTAGAATGATGATGCATTCTGTCACTAAACACATTAACTCCTCCTATTTTTATTATCTGCAAAAATGCAGTAGGATGAGCACCAGACCCAATGATTAAAGTGGGAGATTTAAAAAAAAAAAAAAAGTCTGCACTTTAATTCTCATAAATTCTGGTGGCCGTGGCACAGTATAAAAAACTTGGAAAAATCAATTCCACTGAAATGCATTCTGAGTGAATTTCTCTAATGTACTGATTTAAACATAAATAAAATCTATGGGTGTATGTACAAGCAAGAAAAAACTTGGGATTTTGTTTGGGGAAAAAACCTTATATCAAGAAAAATATTCACTCTGCTCCAAATCCAGCTGAACATTTATAATTCAGCATGCTATAGGGAAAATTTTCCCATGTTAATATTATGTGAGCCCAGTTTCGACTACAGAAAAAAGAATGTGAAGAGCGACAGTGATTCTCTTCCCTAATAAAGCCTTCTTTTAGCCATCCCTCTAGTCCTGAGTTCATTTAATTTTTGCTATTTTTTACCCAGCTGGTTTCCCAACCATCTTAATGCAGATCACAATTTTGCTCTTTATTAGTTTTGAGTGACATTTTATTTTTCATCTACTGCAGATAACGAATGCTAGCACAGTGAATTCAGCCTTACACCTACCATGACACTAAAATGTCTCACCAAATTACTTCTTGTGTCTAGATGTAGGTTGTTGTGGTTTAACTCCAGCTGGCAACTAAGCATCACATAACTGCTGGCTCACTCCTCCCTGGTGAGACAGGGAGAGAATTGGAAGAGTAAAACCTGTGGGATGAATTCACCCCCTCTAGTGGGCAGGCAGGTGTTCAGCCATCCCGGGGAAAGCAGGGTCCCATCACACATAACAGTTTCTTGGCAAGACAAACACCATCACTCCAAATGTCCCTCCTTCCTACTTCTTCCCCCTAGTTTATATGCTAGGCATAGGTATGGAATATCTCTTTGGTCAGTTGTTTTCAGCTGTCCCATCTATGTCCCCTACCAGCTTCAGTATCAGAATAACCAGTGAAAAGTTCACAGTGCAAACAGGTAGGAAGGCAAACACAGCAATCTTTACAACTGTGCCAATTATAAATCAGCACCTCCACACTGGGATGTCCACAATGCCAATAAAGAGAGAGAATGAGATTTAAAAAAAGCAGATCGAGATCCAACAGGAGTAAACATTTCCCACAAAAACATGTTTGAAGGAGGTGTAAAGAAAAATGTTTTTCAGGTATTGCAGCAGTAGAACTGCTCAGAAAAAAGATTTTTACCCTGTAGTTTTGAAGAACCAGCAGCTCCCTTTGTTTATTGCATGTAAGTGTCTATTTTAGAGTAGAACTTTATTTAGTCTGCACTAAACACTAAGTAAATGCATATTACACTACTTTAGCTGCTCAGCTGCCCAACACATCCAGCTAAAGGGAACTCTTCTTTCTTTTTCATTTAAAGAGACATGAGCCACCACTTTTTTTAAGTGCAGTCCTGATCACAAACCAGCCATATGTTTGTCTTTTTGACAGCATGCAATAGGGCATGTTAACCTAAGCTACCCATTGAAGCCACTTAGAAGTGCAAAACAGTGAAAAAAACCTATTGCTTTACACATAGACCAGAGTTTCTGTAAGTTATATCAACCATGGAATTAATCCTTCTCCTTACAGCTGCAGTAGCACCATAAAAAACTTATAGTAGAAGCTGGTCCAGTCTAGTACTGCTGTAATTATGACTGCAAAGTATACAAGAGAAAGGATTACAAAGCTCAGGTGAATTTAAATTTAGTGATGGTACTTTGGTTGATTGGAGCTTTTTAAAGTACACTCATCTTTTCAGCACATATGACTGGAAAAGAAAATAATATTAATAAATGGTAAACAAAAATACTAATAAAAACAGATAAATATTTTATGTATGTTTTCCAGGCCAATATCTAGTTCTCTTAATTTTGTTTCCTTGAATGCAGAGGAAACGGAGAGGGCATATCTTCAAATCTTTTGTTAAAGAAAACAGGGCCAACCACAGCACATAAAATAGTCTTAAATACTAAAACTGAAAATTTTTCTTTCCTCTCCTTTACAATAACAGATAAGACTATATATACTCTCTGTTATTTATCAAAATCTAACTTCTTTTGGAGTCCACAAAGGCAATTTATCAGAATAAAATAATCCTTCAGGTGGAAAACAATCAATAGTAACTTTTTAGACTCCTACTCAGACCCATATAGGGTTTTGTTATTGTGGGGTTTGTGAGTTTTTTAAATCAATAAAGTTCAGCAGCATATTAGAATTTTTGTGAGAGTTTTTCTGCCTCATGGGACAATGCTTATTTAACACAGTCCACAAGTAATATTTTGCCTGTTTCATTTGGGGAAACCTTTGTGAAAAAAATTAAGAACTAAATAGTTCTCAAAACAGTTCTCTAAAAAGTCAGGCCAATCAGAATACCTATTTTCTGAACAAGAATCTTCTAAACATTAATACAAATAAGAACAACAAATACTTAAGTTTGCACTGCACCAGGCTAATTTCTATTTCTTTTTCATGGTTTTAACAGACTAAAAGGGTGCAGTTGAGAAATTCTCCTTGGGCCAGGTAAGATCCTTATGCATGATATACTGTAATTCTTATTTGAAATAACCTGTAAATAATTTCTAAGAAAAGAGAATGTAATAAAAATGAGATGAAACATGCAATGAGCAAAAGAGAAAAGAGGGAATCTCTATTCTAGCAGCCTAGGCATTCAAATCTACTTATCTTCCAAATAATCATTATCTTTCTTATTTTCCAGGCATATAGACTACACAACAGTTTGTTCCATGAAAATATCATCCCATACCTCCCCTGAAACAGAATCACCACTGCTGTATTTCCTGAGAAACAAGATGTTGTCTATGTCAGAGAGGTGTAATAATTTGGCCTGAAAAATTGTTGAGGAGTGTCATCTAGTTATCAGATTCTCTTAAGACTTCAGAAATGCTGGAACTACTCTTTGTACAGCCAAAGAGAAATATTTAAACTAATGAAGAAAGCATCTAAATACTTTAAAACAGCCCTGAGCCACAGTATCAATAAATTTAGCATTTTTGAATGACAATTTTGGACTTGAAAGCCTAAATCCAACTTTAAAGCACCTAAATCCTTTACTAGCTTTAACTCTCAGTCTCACCCATTGGTAATGAAATTTAGATTAAGTCAGTCAAATTCTAAAGACCTGAATAAATACCTTTAAGAATAAGGAACTATGCAACTTTTTAATGAGCAATAAAAATGCAGTAGATCACATGTATGATGTTCCTTTTGTAATATTAAATATAATGATATCATTTCACCATATATCGGACTTCACTGGTCTGGCTGGGTCTAGCCATTCTTAAGTGGAAAGCTTTGTTCAATTCATTCATCCTTTCATCAACACAGGTTTGATTTATAAACAATCAAAACCAGAAAAAATAGTGCATGCAACAAATGTTGTTTCTATTAACTTATTTGTAATGCTGCAAACTAACGTGTTTGCGATCATTGTTTCACATACCAGTTGACTTCAAATCATGCCCATTTAGACCACAGCTTCCCTTTGTAAATGGGAAAGTATTTATTTGCACTGTAAATGTATGTGCATACCAATTCCAATCCAGCATGGCCAGGCCCTTTACACAATGCATCGAGCTAGAAATGTACTAGAAATACCCCAAAAAGGAAATTCCAGTGTAGGAGAGTGATACCTGCCCAACTTAATGTGCATCATCATTAAGTCTCTGCAGAATTAGTAAGGACAATGATGTGTATCCTCTATCATTTTTCCTTCCCAATTTACAGAACAGTTTTGACAGAATTTACAATTTATATCCTCAAAGAGAGTCCAAGGAGTTTTCATTTTCTCTGTTTATATACAGTGGAGAAGATTTAGCATTCAATTATTTTTTTCCTTGATGACAGTATAAGTACCAAGAACAATGGAAAAGACAGGAACAGCAGTACTAAAGCAAAGATAATTATTCCAGGATCTGTCTCAGATTCACAGGCTGAACAGTTTTAATTTTGATTCCTATAATATTTCATTTCATTGTTTTTCTCCTGATGAGTTTAGTAGGAGATAAAATAAAGTTAGCTCAACAAAATGAGACACTAAAGTCTGGTTCCTTTATATTTTAAAGTGTTACTGGGACAAGTTAACATTCCATCTCAGAAATAGTATTCACATGTCTGATGTTCATCTGCTGAGGCTCTCATTTGCATCTTCATAGCCCAGTTTCAAAATGCCACACCAAAAATACTTACTCTTGATTTACTCATTTTGTAGCATAGTGCTACTGAAGAAGAAAAACTGAATTTAAATTAAGTGAAAGTTGAAGTTACTTCAGTTCGCTGAACAGAATAAATGGCTTGAAAAGAAAGGCTACAGATGAAACTCTCAGAATCTACAGATTAGATTTACCAGGGGAGAAGACAGTCCTTGGAATGGATTATATTGATGATTAACAGGGAAAAGATCCTGAAAAACCCTTGTAGGACTGCAGAAGAACAACTTGTTAAAACATGGGGTCACACTTTTCCTACCTTCCAAGGACCATCTAATGATCCTTGCCAAAGTTCTCTGCTACTAATGAAATTATTTCAGAGTAAGATGTTCTGGAATTTTGGCTCTGCAGTTTGGAGCAAAATATTAATTCTTAGTTAATTTTATGAGAATACACAAACCATGCCCAATGAATAAAATGTAGCATTATTGTGAGAAAGAAAATGTCCTCCTAATCACACTTGGCCTAAGCTCCTAAGGAGATTGACAAAAACTCTATATTTTTTGCTGTTTAAAACCAGCCTAATAAAGCAAAAGTAAATGTTCTCTGGGAAACAAACTCATAGCTGCACATGTGACCTGGTACAACTTTCTCATCAATAGAAAAGTGATTTGTTTATACTTGCAATTACTGTCTGTATTAACAAATGTTAAACATCCTTGCATAGCCCAACTGACAGGCAAAAACACAAAAAAATAATTAAACAAGACACTGTCATCAATCATTATGCAGAGTAATTGAGGGCAATTTACTTCTCTTTCATAAAGAGAATAGAAAAAACAAATCAGTGAAAATGAAGGTGGACAACCAAGCAAGTAAACACTGTGAAAGAACTGAATAAAGAAGGAAGTTCATTAAAATAAGGCATTACAAAAATCTGAGACATGAGATTGACAAGGATACAATATTACAGTATTATTGTCAAGAGATTCTCTGAGGGAAAAAAACCAAACAACTTTCCAAAGAATCTAAGCTTTCCAATCCATGCACTGGACTTCTAGCCCCTTGTTCTTTTTAATGTGGCTATTCTTCCTTTTTGTGTTCTGTTCTCATATATTTCACTTTGGGTTTGCCCAGTTGTAATCTCTGGATTTACTGAGACTACAGTTGAGATCACTGAAAAATTCCAAGCAACCATAATCAAAGGGATACAGATTAGGAAGAAAAGGCAAAGGTATTTTCAACTGCTCCCTCTCCACCCTACCATTCACAAGCTGCCATGTATGAGGCATGGGGTTAACCAAAAATTTTATTCAGTAATTTTGCCATATGTTCTTCAGCAGAGGCTGTCCAAAGTTGTGTTTTCACAAATGAAAATAAGACACCAAGGGATTCATCATTTTGCTGCTAATGTATAAGTTTGGAATTTGTTTCGTGTTTTGGCAATTGCAGGAAAGAGCATTTGAGCCCAAGTTGTGGAAACAGACACACATATTGTTCTGACTTCTGAATATGAACCTTTTATCCCCTCCCTTAACAGAGATTATTCAGTTTACTCTCATGGTATTAGCAAGTGAGATTTCTTTTGCTCCTTTTTTCACAATTCAGTCAAAAGCCCCTACCTGGTTTCTTCTCTCTTTCATAACTTCAGATATTCTGCATGGTTGTGTCGTGGCTGTCAGACTTCAGGAGTTAGGATGAAAGACACCAAAAAACTAGGACATCATGCTTCACAGCACGAAGAGCATTGACTCCTGCAGGATGCCATATGCTTCAGGATCCCATCAGCTCCCAAAGGGGAGCACTTTGGAAGTCTGGGCCTCAAAAATTTTACTTGTTATTCATACAAGATGCGAAAGATCAAGTTTACAGAAGACAAATGCTATATATAGTCCCTTTTTATGAAATTATATTTTTGAAAACAAAGTACAGTTCTTGACTGAGATTTTTATAAAATGTCAACATATTCCTTTTTACAGCTTTTATGAAATACATGCTTATTCAAATGGATGAATCTTTTGGTTACTTTCATATGGTGTTTTAGGTGATATAAATTTTCTTAGTCTCATTGACAGCTCTTTCATGTCTGTCTCTAGAGGCTACAAAATTCCCTGTGAAGGAAGAATAGTTCTAGAAAGTTTTTTTCATATTTATATTAAGAAAAACAGTTTGCAATTGTGTTGTCATCTTAATTAAGATTATATTTTGGTATGTTTTTATTTCACTTCAGCAACTATTCAGTGCTAAAAATCTTTATAAATAAATATTTTAAACACATACACTGTCTTCTTGATACTTATACTGTCACTAAAGATGAATGTCAGCAGTCAATGTTTCAGTCGTGAGTAACAGATGAAGCGTATTTCTGTGCTTGCTTTTTATTCAGACAAAAAACCCAATAAATTTATTTTATGAAGCATCACCTTCATCGTAGTCAAATATTTATGTGTGATGTTTTGCTTACCTGAGTTTTACAGAAGGATATTATGTGACTGAAGTAATGTTTTAAATAACCTTTGGCTTTTCAATTCTATAATAACCCATTCTATCTACACATACATAAATTACACAAATTTATGATGAGTCCATAGGACAACAAGCTTTTCAGGTCACTCCACTCATAATTAGAACTAATTAAAATGTGCCAAAGAAAGGATAGAAATTTATCACTGCTCATTAAACCTGTAAAGACTGTGTTAATTAGATGTCAGATGCAGTAATTCACATAAATGTTTGCTGCCAGTCTAAATTTAGTGAAAAAAAAACAAACCCCCACATTTATAGCCACTGAAACAAAAAGGAGATAGGTACTGTTGAATTGAAAGGGTTAAAAGCTTTCTATACTACAAATCTCATTCTTATATTCTTTTTATCTTGAAAACAGTGTGTGCGAATTCTTCTGCTAATTTCCCCCAAAACTTAAATATTCCTTTGATAAAAGCAAAATGGTTATGTCACACCATAATTTTTACAACTTCCTATTTTCAAATATTGCTTACATGAATTGTCATACATTAATTTGCAAGAATTAATTCAAAAATCAATATTTACTAGCAGTTATCACACTATTGCATCATCTATGTTCTTACTCAAGAACATTATATTTATACTGTTTTATCACTTGCAACAACCATGAAGGGATTCCAGTTTTTTCCCCAAGATTTATGGTCAAAGCCTTCAGTGGTTCAAGTGATCCTTCTTGCAGGACATCTCAGAAGTCAAACCATTTTAATATGAGACACTGAATGTATTGATTAATTTGAAAGCAAATCATCAATTCAAGACATAATAATAAGTCAGAACATATTAGCATAGATTGTGCTATTACAGATTAGCTGCATGTATAACTTATGAGTACAACTTCACTAGACCCTTCATAGGGCCTTTAATCACTGAGAAGAAGAATGTATGGTGATAAACTGAGAATTTTCACTTGCGAATTTCTAAAGGAGAAAAAAAAAACCTCATCCAGTCCTTTCTCATTTGAGAAATTCAACTGCCAAAAAGGGATGTTTAGATGAGCACAACTCCCAGGATCAAGACCTATTTACCTCGGTTAACCTCAAACGTTCATAAAGCAAGGGAACTACAACGGGTTTCAGGCATTAACTTATAGAATCATGGAACAATTTAGGTTGGAAAAGACCTCCAAGATCATTAAGTCCAACTGTTAATCCAGCACTCTGTTCACCACTAAACCATGTTACTGAGTGCCACATTTATGAAAGTTTTAGATACCTCCAGGGATGGTAACTCAACCACTTTCCCAGGCACTTTTCCCAGTGTTGTGCAATCCTTTTGGTGAGGAAATGTTTTCCTTATAGCCAATCTAAGCTTCCTCTAGTGCATCTTGAGGCCATTTCCTCTTGACCTATCACTTGTTCGTTGGGAGAAGAATCTGACCCCCACCGTGCTCCAATGTCCTTTCAGGCAGCTGTAGAGAGCAAAAAGGTCTCCCCTTAGCCTCCTCTAATTCACTCAATATCCTTGCTGGGATATGTCACAGGAGGAAGTAGATGGGCAAAATGTTCCTCACTGATATTCCATTAATTAAGAGCATTACAACTGAAGGATTTTTTTAACGTCTGTGTTTGGATGCACAGCCAAGTGTTAGAATGTGTTTCTTCTAAATTTGCAACATCTGTTGACTTGGCTTGCTGTGGCCTCAGTGCTGTAATGGGGTTCATGTGGTCATATTGCACTGTCACTCTGCAAAGGCTCCTGGGGCAAGTGCCTACTAATAATTTGGCAGTAGAAATAACATTCCTCTAGAAAAAAGGAGCGAAAAAAAGAGAAAATTTACATTAAGCAGCTTCCTACTGTCCCACCTCCCATAAGTCAAATTTTCACTACACTATATTAGTATAGCCAAGAAAACCAAACCTTTATTTGCTGGAAAATGAACACTTTTTCCCAAGATAAAGTGGCAATGTATCCAGCAGTTATCAGAATAAAAAAAATATCCATCTTGCCTTCTGTGAAATTTTACAAAGAATGACTTGAAGAATGAGAATTTGACTTTTACAATAATAAGAACTTGACTAGTTTTTGCACTTCATACAGATCTGATCTACACTAGATCCAAATTCCACATACTGGATACTTATGAAGGACATACCTATTATTCTCTCATCCAGCAAAGGTTGTGATTCTAACAATTCAGTATTATAGCAGTGGAAGATCTTAAAAGGACTACTATACTGTCCTTATTTTATTTCAAACTGTATGAAAGCTTTATATGAAATCCAAATAGACAGATAAACCTCAAGGCAGACATAATTGAGTCACTGTCTTTGTACTAGTCTGATAAAATAGATACTGAAGTCTCTTGCTTATGGATATATTTCTTTATTTACTATCTTCAGGTCCTTCAACTTGAGACATGAACTACCTAGTGGAACACTGACTATTCAAGTTCAAAACTGTAAATATCTTTAAATAATAGATTTAAAAACTAACATCCCACTTTGAAAACATCCAGTAGAGATGCCTTTTTTAGCCTGCTAGGAGAATCAACTAACACCAACCTGAACAGTTGTATTAGCCTGACCCTATTAAAGGTCCTGTCAGGGTCTGCTTTGCTTTACTTGGGTGGGGAGGCAGTAATTTTGTTATTTGTCAAGTTCATTAATTGACATTCTTTCCATATTTTCTTCTGTCTATGGGTCCAATTAACATCCCAAAACTATTCTCATCCTGAAAGCAGCTGATTTAGTCACCTCCATCCCCCCACCCTCCCCCAAAATCCTCACAAACACTGTGTTTTACTCAGAACAGCAAACTGCCACTTTTCAACAAACCAAACCAACAAACCAAAAACCAGAAAAGTGTGAAGTAATGGTGTCATCAGGTTTAAATAACACATCTGTTCCACTCCCCACCCACAAAGCATACTTTACTTATTTCTTCCCATCCTTTTCCACAACTCTTCTCATCTGTGCTGTGACAGTGACAGACACTTTTTTTGTGTTGATTTTAGCTGATTGTTTGTGAGAGGCAAAGCACCAACAGATGTCAGCTGTTGTTCTATCAGACTTCCTGAGACAATCAGATAAATTTGGAACAGACAGTGAAAGTTACTCCATGAATACATTTAGAACAAGGCTAGAAATAGTACAAAACTATTCTTTTCAATGAGGTTTTATCACAGCAGGAACACAATCATGTCACCAGTCAAAAAGACAACAGATACCTCTCATTTTGTCTTCATGGTCTCAGCCTTTGTAAATCAAATGACTGCACCAAAAACTGAACTGTGGAAGAATGAAAGTAGCCCTTGGTTTGATGATCAGCACTTAGAGCTCATGAGAGCTGACAAAAGTATTAGCCAGAAATAACTTCTAGTGCTTGACTGTGCAGAGACATTGATGAAGATCCAGGTGATTTCTAATGGAATTTATTCTCAAATGTCATTTGCATTATGAAAGTGAAAAGCAAGAGCAATAATATTTTTTTTCCTCATGGTTTCCTCTGCACCTTAACGACAAATAATTTGAGATTCATTGACAATTAATTATATAATGTAAAGGTATAGTTTAGGGTTTTTTTGGTTTTTTAATTGTACAGGAAATCCTCTACAAGCAGATCCTACAACATTGCAAGTATCATGTCCACTTAAAATATGTGGACCTAAATTTATCACAGTAACCTAAGTAGTACTTGGCATTATGGCAAACATGAGCTCTGGATAACAAAAAATGTGCTGTAAGAGCAGAATAAAACTCTAGTGCTCACTGTGTATTTTATCTGCAAAAACTGGACTTAAAAGATAGACAAAAAAAAATAAAAGAGGTATTGGATTGGATTGTTACAAATTCCTTTAACATCTGTGAATAGTGGACAATACAAACATACAAAGGAGATTAAAATGCCAAAGACGGGGAATACTGGAGATTTTTACATGATTGTGAACCAGAAAAATCTGCAAGGAGCTGCCTGTTGAAGAGTTTACCTTTTCAGAGAGAAAGCAGGAGGAGACATTTCTGGCAAAAGACTTAAATCATGAAAGGCAATTGATCTGAATCCCAAAGATATCTTCCAGGAGGCATGGCTTTTCCTAGACCTCTGTATATCTGTTATCCAAGATGCAGGGTACTTGTTTTAAAATCTTCAGCACACTCTGAATGTTCAGATACTGTGTGTCACTGAAACTGTAAACTGATCTGTAAACTGGTGCACACTGGAAACGGGGAGAAAAACAGCTTGCCAACAGCTTGCAAATATCTAGGTGAGCAGACAATAAAGGAATCATCACTCAGAACTTAGAGCAACTTGATTGCTAAACATCATGGAACAGGAGCAGATCAAATGTGGGCCAGAAGAGTAAAAGATAAAAAAATGTGGCCATTAAAAAAATCCCAAACGGGATGTCTAAAAGTATTGGAAATTTTTCCTAAAATACTTTGCCTTAAAATTTGCATTTTTTTCCAGCCTCTAACTTCCTGCCCCCCAAGCCTTCAAATCCTGTAACATGGTGGAATTTGAGAAAAAAACCCCAATCAGTCAACAGTCTCAAAGCAGTCAAAATTATCTTTAAACTTTCATCCTTTGATCAAAGTGTTTTCTTTCACGAGAATTGTCTTGTCTTGCTAGCATCTCTACATGATCTCTTGGCTTTTTAATTTTGTACTTTACTACACAGACAACCAAGGAGAACTGGAATCACCTTGCTCAATCTTCTTGCAAAAGAGTATGTCATGATGTTTAATACACTTTTTGAAAAAATGCAAAAACATGCTCTTTACCTTGTAAAGATTTCTTTTTTTAACTGAAGATGTTTCAGCCAATCTCTGCACAACGTAATCCCACTGCCAAGAATAGGAGGGAAGCACTGATAAAACAATAAGTTTAAAACAATAAAATAAATAAAATTAAAACCAAGCTCTGATCCTAGAAAACAAGAAGAGTGCAGATATTGCTTCACACCTGAAAACTTCCAATAATAATTTATTGTATTTCTTTTGGTTTTTTTAAACAGAGCCAATAAATCAGGCTTTTTTCAGTATTATATGTATAATCCTTTGCTCTGCTTAGTAAGAACAGTAAATTTTCATTATCTCCTGAGAATACTTGAAGTTTATAAAGTGGTTTTTCATTATATGTTCCCAAGTAGAATGACTTAAGTATAAAGCCATTTTCATATGCTTCAGCTAATGCAACATAGTAGGCTACAGTAATAAACAAAGGAACAACACCATCACAACAGAAACCACAGGAAATCAGTGTGACTGCATGTAAAAAACACACATTACATATCCAGGCATTGCTATGATGCTTTGTATAACCTTCTAAGGCTAACACATGGGAAGTTCCAGCAGAATTTCTGGAATCAGCCTGTTTCTGCATCAGGTATCAATATGGCAGGGCTCAGTTCAGATGGCAATGCACAAACCTAGGGTTGGGTGTTAAGGGATATCCAGCCCTCTTTCTCACTGCCTATTCCATACAGTCATAGGTGACCCATTATTGAATCACCATATATCCCAGCCCCACGAGGATGTTTCTGGAGCTAGGCAGACAGCCTCCCATGAAGTTTTGTCTGGAAATTATGGCTTCATGATCTGTAGATACTATGCAGTACTGCAAGGAGGCATGGGCTGCTTTGCATCTGCTGATTGGTCGTTCTGCACATGAAGTGTGCCTAAAAATACTAAGATATAGCAGATTTAATGGATTCAAGCCTTGCCTCCATAATCTAACTACATGTATAGGTAGTTCATCTGGTGCTCTTTAAAGTTGTCTATCTTATTAGATACACATGGCTTTGCTGGGCATGGCCATAATATATAGAACTTCCAGACAAGCCACATCCAGGTTGGTACCATAAAGGTTATTAAGGCTACCAGATATGCAGAAATTCCAAAGAAATGTAAATCTTTCAGGTATCTCAAGACAATTTTTCTGGGTAGAAAAGTGAGAGAACATAATAAAAAATTGAATTACACAGTCTAGATACCAAGGGTCAGAGGAAGGGGCTGGCAAGTCATTTTATTTCTGTGTGGTTTTCTGAGTCCCTGATAGAACTAGATAATGCAGCTCTTTTGAACTTTCTCCCTAAACCACATCCCTTCTAGAAATAGATTCTTTAAGATGAAGAGATTAAGCTTTACCTCACTGAAATAGTGAAACTGGTGCTCAAGGCTACAATCAAATATCAAATGCTCCTCTGCACTAAAGATTAGAAAGGCCCTGCTAGAAAGATGAAGGATGCTGATATTTACTAGAGGTCAAGAAACAAAATAAGGTTTTCAAATATTTTTTTAAAGTACAGGATATCTTTCCTCAGAGATCTGTTAGAATCCGATGCAGCCCTACACCTGCCCAAAATGTTCTGCCCCTATTATATGGTATTTCTTATGAAAATTTTATATAAATAAGAAGCCTAGAGATAATATAAAAGCTAACTGGACACTGTACTATTACCCACACATTTCTTACACTACATAAAACTGTAGCTTAACAGAGGAAATATGCCAAGACCTACAAAATTCTAAAGCTACGATCTTTGTCATTTACCATAAACTAAGGCAAATAAATATTTATACAGACTTGAAAGCTATTTGGAATTTTAAGCCTTCTGAAGTAAAATCTCATTTTTCAGCTGAATCATGTAGCTTTAATATTTAACAAATATTCCAAATGAATAAAGTATTCTAGAAAAATATTGCTTGTATTTCACAAGAAAAAGTGGTAAGATATAATTGACTGGAATTTTTTCCTTCTTCTATGTACAACTTTCACAAATGGTTTCCACTTCTCTACTAACACTTCAGGAGAATGTTTCTTACTTATCAAGTTATATGATATTTTTCACTATTGTTTTCTTTGGATACAAAAACTGCTTCAAAGAAAATAATAATTACTTGTGAATGGTAAATAGTTAAAAGCAAATCATAAAATACCCAGTCATAGAATTTCATAAAGTATGCATTTTCATAACATCCTAATGTCTGTGCAACTTTATGTTTAAACCATAGGTGTGTAACATGGTTTCACAATCCAGTGAAAATATTTCATTACTCTATATCAAAATACTGTTTAACTATATCTTCTCTAGGCCATTTCAAAAACTATATTGAGTGTTTTTTTCAAGAGTTAGGTGTCATTGACAATTCTTCAATTACTTCAAAATTATGGTAGAAAAACAACCTTTGAAAAATCTTATCTAGCCAAGATTATATGTATGACAAAATGCAAAACCAAAGTGTTGTTGTCTTTTCAGGGCACATTAACAAAAAGCGGAGAAAACTGTGCTATTTCTAAATAAAATCTGGAGCAAGATGTAAATCCATACTGTTTGTTTACTCCTAATAATTTGTTTTTAGGACAACTTGTATCAAGAAAACATTAGCATTAAAATTTAATACTATGACTGTAGAAACAAGCCTTGAGATTTACAGAAAGAGCATGTTTCATTGAATTATTCAAATAATGTTAGCACAGCAAAAAATGCGAGTGGATACTTAATAGTAATGGAAAAGTGGCTTCTCAGAAGAGTTTTGTTTTCCACATTTGATAGGCTGATTTGTTTGTCTAAGGAAACATGCACACATGCTAAGTGATGTTACAACCTACTCTTGAACAAAGACACTATACTAAATCAGGCCCAAGATTAGATTGAATCTGTGTTTTGCAGACTACTTACATTTTCACTCTTTTATTAAAAACAGTCTTAAAGACTGAGATGCTGAAGAGCCTGTATACAAATTTTATTACATACATTAAGTAGTTTGTCTGACCTTACATTGGAAATATAAGACAATTGCTCATAAGAGGAGAAATGAAACTCCTTTTCAAAGACAGTATTGTAAGTCAGCAGTAGAAGAAAAGGCGTTCATTGATCTGGCTGGATTCCAATATAATTTCTCATCACTCCATGGATAAGAACAAATTCAGCCATACACAAGTAACCCAAACACCATTCCCAGAGAGGTATAAAAAAGTTAGAAAACTTACATACCCATATCAATTTGACTACTAGGGTGCTGCACTGTATTTACCATTACTCATTTGCTGTCAAATCTTTCATGTACATATGCTTGGAAATGTTTGAGGCACTGAGCAAGTGGAAAGATGGAATTCAGGTGAACAACCCACAGACCAGAAAAAAGGACAGGATTTTCTCTGTGACTGTGGAAGTTTAGGAAACTCACATTTTGGATAAAAATTTAATGCATGTATAACTCTATCACGGCAGATTTTGGTCATAAAGATCCTCTTTTACTTTATTTCTTTAAGTGGAATCTTGAGAATGCTTTGGTTTAAAAACCAATAATACTGTGCTATTTTAAATTGCTCTCAGAAGTAACAGGCTATTCAGTTTAAAGCTGACATTAAGGAACTGGCTGTTATCCAGTGTTTCTGTTTGCACAGGATCCAAACCTATCTGTGGATGTACAGACAAAACGGTACCTTTATGGATTGCTGTTCAAGCTGATGTACTCAATACTGCAAAGAAAAATGAAATGTCAAACCTAAGTAGTGTACACATTTTGAGGTTTTTTCAGTGGAACAATTTATCTTGATTTCTGAATAGACCATCTTCCCAAAAATAAAAACATACTACACTCACTGTTCTGTGAATTAAGAAATGAAGACTGTTTGCATCAGTAGCAATTAAGTCTAACCTTGATTAAATAATATTATTCCTGGAACAGATACTGCTGACTTTCATCCTTCTAGGATAGCTGGGAAGATAATACAACTCCATTATAGAGAAAAATCTGTATCATGAAATTGCTTACAGTTGCTCTCTAACAGGTGTACACTTATCAGGACAGGTGGGCAAAAACCCTGCAAAAATCTAATTTGTGCTTTCACTAAAAAAATGAAAATTTTTCATTACTTCTAGAATTAATCTGAAGATACAAGTCTCACTATGGCAAACAGATGACTAAGCAGCCACCATTTATCTTAATTAAAGTTTGTCTTAATCAAGGTACTGTCTGTGAGATAAAATGCTACTTAAGACTAAGTTTCTCAGCATAGTTGCATGGTTCCCAGAGGGAACATCTATCAAGCTGAATGTATAACTACAGCTTAGTCCTGCTAAAAATATAAAGGAGAAAAAGCACTGCAAAAATATAACTAGTTTCTTATCCATTGCTTAAATCCTTCAAATAGCAACTATGATACATTGCAAAATCATTTTTTTCTTCACTAATATACATATTTTATATTTTCAAGTGTCTTTCCCAAATATGTATTCCTAATTTAAATGGAATTATGGCTGAATTCTTTAATCAAAGATCAGAAGTTGATCCATCCTAAAAGTTCTGGTAAAACTGGAATTTTAAAATAATTTTGAAACATTACTTCCATCTAAATGTAGGAAAAAAGTAGGAAGCACTTTCTCAAAAAGTAGGAAGCAAGGTCATAGCATAAGAGAAGACATTTCAATTTTTAGAAAGTTGTCTTTTTCATCTGCTGCACTTTGAATCTATAAATTACCTGGCTTTAACTGCAGAACTTATGAATTCTGTACTGAGAAAAAAGTTTTTAGATGATCAGTAGATCCTTTTTCAGAAGGATGAGAACCAACTTCATTTGTTCAAGAATTTGTTCAAGTTTCAGAACATCAGCTGCCTACTAAGGTAATAACAGGCAAGGGAAAATTATTATTTTCTATTCTACTTTTAACTTATTTTTCCTTTTCCCTTCATTCCAGAAATCAATTTAAACTGTGGTACAGCCATAAATTCACCCTGTGTGATGAATTAGGTAGCTCAGCCCATAGAACAGTGTCCTTTACTTCATGGATCTACACCATGTATCTGATGTACATTCTGGAGAAATGTTCCTTGGTCTTTAGCAACTCTGGAAACAAGCAAGAGGGAATATCAGAGAAACACATTTTTCCTCTGGACAGCCATAGCTGGCAATTCAACAAAGAAGAGCTCACCAAAGAGTCTGCCCGATTCTCAAAAGTAAAATAAACTGATGAGACTAGAGCAAGTAAACTCTCACAAACTTCAAAATTCGAAAAGAGAAACCAACCAAGAGCAACAGCTCAACACTTTAGCTGTAAGCAGTGGATGTCAACAGAAACATGACCATCAGAAAGCACCTACACCTCCAACAGAACATTAGGGTGCTCTCAGAGGGTTTTAAACTTTTCATTAATTAAGAATTGGAAATCAATCTTAAAACTATTAGAAAAGATTGGGGGAAATTAACATGAATGACTACAGGAGCCGATATTTTGGTTACAGCCTAGAATTAAAAAAAAAAAAATTAAAGGAAGCAGACAACAGATTACTGGTGTGTATACAATTACCCAGAACAAGACAATTGCAATTCAACCTGAGAAAGAACTTTTCTACCAGAAGGGAAGTGCTAGGCCTAAGCAAAGATCATAACAAACATTACTAAAAATGCCAAAACAAAGGAAGAACTAAAGCTGAAAAAAATACAAAGACAGATTAAAATCAACCTTTGCAGCTATACCTTCTGGAATAAGTGTAAGCTCATTCTAAACACTGGCCTGTGACCTCTTGTGATTACTAGAATGTAGGGCTCCCCATTTTCTCTGAAATTTGCACTATATTACTGGCCTAGGGTTACAACAGCAAGCAAAGAATAATCAGATAAATCAGACCTAAGCTAACCTATTTTCTTTCCAAAACTGTTCCTCTTTGAACAATGCATATGTCTGGATTTACATTTAAAATTGTATTTACTCAGATTTTGTCCCTGATTTCCAGAAAGCAGCGACACAGTACTGATAACTTCAGCAATTACAAAGACTTGCAGTTGTCATTGCTATTTCCCATTACACTTCCAGCATTGACCCACTGCTGCAGATATAAAACCAGCTCAATATTAATTTCTGAAAGAATCATATTCCTCTACTGCTTTTTTTTTCTTTTTCATTTTTCTTTCATTTAGACTTTACAGACTCAGTAGAGAAACTAGTGTCTCCCATTGAACTGGCTGCTGTTTTAAAGATTTGAAAAGAAAGAAAGAAAGAAGAGCAGTCACTGCCTGTTTAGGGTGAGAGGACAGAGATCAATACTCATTTTCTAGCACTAGAAAAATTAATAAAGGGATTCCTATTTCCTGGGGTTTCATTTCAAGAAGAAAGGAGAAAGACTCAGAGAACTGCATATATCAGGATTGTATTGACTTGTGACTATTTCCTTTTTCTGTGGGTCTGCACAGAGAAAGGTAAATTTTCTGTATCTACAAGGATCCTCAAAATTGACAAAAATTACATTGCCACTAATTACTACAAAATTATTTAAATAATAGAGGTGAAAAGGGGCAATATTTGATTACTGACTTAGGAGGCAAACCTCGAATTCACAGAACTATGACTTTCAACATGAAAGTCATATGAGCAAATTAATACTATATCAGGGCAAATTCATAGCAAACTTTCTGAATTAGCTGTGCCAAGGACAAGACTGCATAGATACTTTTCTGCCCTTCATTATATATTAAATAAATCATGAGGTTTTTGGCACGTTTAGTTGATTGACTTATTAAAAGACACGCCATCAGGTTTCCCTCATGAATTCCTAGAGGTTACTGTGTCCAATGAAAATATTAATGCAGAATTGAACTAAATCCAGTAGTAGCACTAGTAATTTAAAATTAGGTATCTTCTTTAAACTTAAAAAAAATAATTTAATTGAACCAAACGGCTTAATTTTATCTCATTGCACCAAAATGAGAAAGTTACTGTGTATGTAACTCAATAATACTGAGGCTTTGGGAAGCTGACAGAACCTGGATTTGTCATGGGAAAACCGGGCTTGGTGTTCAGCTCTGTGACGCAAATTTAATTTTTACAGCAGGTAAGTGCTGCTGTTGCTATGGGGAAGTATAAATAAAAGAGTTTACAAGTTACATGACTTGTAATTCTTCTGAGGCCACAATAAATATTGAAATAGAGACAGATTTCTGCTTTTTTAGTGTTGGAGATATTGTAGCACTGCTTAGTCTGTAATAACTTGAGCAACTTTTCCCACAGAGGAGATCATCCTGTTATTCAATCTGACTCTCACTACCTCATCAGTATCACTGAACTTTAAATGGTCTGGTGTCTTGGCAGAGACTCATGAAGAACTTAAAGAGCTAGAAGCTAATAATTTTTCCCATGTTTAACATAGGTATTACTATGCAGTAATAGCCAATAGCAATGAAAATTGTTATAGCCAAAAAATAAGAGTTGATCAAGCATAGTCAGCAAGCCTTCACCTCCTTCAGATAAACTTTACCCTGCAGTGAAATTCACACCCATTAAATTATTGGTTGGTCCTTTATCCTTCTTAGCCTGGGTCAGAGGTGATAACCTGGAGCACTGAATAGGGTTTGTCTCCTGTTTCTGGGTGCTGGAGTGCTCTGCTAATGTGAAGCAGTTCTAAGGGAACAGCACCTAACCTTCACTTTGCAAGGCAGAGACTGGCAACTGGAAAAATACCACCATATCAGTCTCATGGGCTGGGAGTAAAACCGATTTGCTGGATTAAAGACTGGTGGAAGGATCCTGGACTCAGCAATTCCTAGCAAATGGTTTTTGCAATCAATCTCTTTGCTGACTGTAGAACAAAGGTGGTCTGATTTCTTTAATGCACTTCCATACAATTACAGTTTTGTTAATGCACCTTTTGTTAATATGTATTTACATATACAAACATGCAAGCACACAAAAATCCCAGTGCTCAGAAGCAAGGACAGAAAATCCAGTTTTTCTTAAAATGGCATTTCTTAAATTTCTTAAAACTTAATCATCAAAACGTGCAATGTCTACTAACTTTATGCCTAGTTAAAAGAGAGAACAATCAGGTTTGCTTGGCAGTTCTCTTTTGAATAAAATTGTTCCTGCTTTCATTTCCATTTCAAATACCCTTTAACGTGTAAGGAGTCCTTTATGCCACCTCAGTATTTTTTCACAATTTGTCCAGCAGCAAAAGTGAGTCACACAGAGTAGTAAATTGCAACCTTGTCTCTAAGCTCTGCCTTTCATTCACCAGCCTTCAACAAATCCTTTAATCCTTGCCCCTAGTTTATCTGTATCAAGAGCAGTATTGGAGTTGCTCACAATGCTTACCACAGAAAGGCTTTAATTAGACATCCTCTCTAAGTGTTGGAATCAATTTTTTATTGTATAGAGAAGGAAATGCACCAATCAGTGATTGAAATTTAAAATAAGTCTGCCCAGGGCCTTTGCCCAAGCTTAATTCAAGCGGCGTGCAAGTGCTGTAGGGAAGGTGTAGTTTCACAGGTATTTTTATATCAAAAGGTGGAACACTTGGTGATATGCAGCTGACTTGAAATTGTCAGTCCCAAGGACTAAAAATCATGACCCTGTTTCTACAAAATCAGACAAATAAACAGAAAAAAAAGCAAATTCAAACCCAGATCATGTCCCTTTTTAACAGCTCTATTTTTGTTACATATTAACCTGTTTATGAACTCTAGAGAATGTCCTCAATGCCTTTAGTACAGTATTATTTCATACCTTTAAACTTTCACCTGCAACATGTCAAGGCTGAGATTTCTTTTAATATATAACTGAATATCAAGGATTTTTGTAAAACAACATTTCAGCACCTGGAAAATATTAAGTTTCTAATCATGAATGCTGCTGAAATTTGCACACAACCTCACCAAAGTGGATCTATGCTTGTTTTCTAAACTACGTAGAAAGTATTTCAAAACCCGTTAGAGTCATGGCCGCAGTACCATGATGGCCTGCAGGTGACATGGCAATTGCAGACTTAGGTACTTTCAAGTCATAGATCCGGACTCAAATACCAGAAACAGCATCCAGGCGGCTATAACTGAGCTCCTGCTACACTGTGTAAATTTTGGCCAAAGTTCTGAGCACTGTGGTGGAGTTTCTTAGGATATGCCACTTGTATGAGTCTCTTCCATAATTTATATTAATGCTTAAGGCACAGAATGGCATCAATGAACCTGATTAAAGAGAACTGGGACCACAGGAGGGTGAAAAGCAAAGAGAATGCATCTGGAAAAAGGTAAGACATGCAACTGTGCAAAATCCAAAATAAAGTTTTAAAATTATATACAAAAACGGTCTGCTTTGAAAACACAGCAGAAAAGAAGCATTAATTAATCTATTATTCTAATAGATCTTGGAAGTATTTAATGGAAGTGATGGATAGACATTATTGTGAATCATGATGCATTAAAAAAAAAGCAATAAAACATTAACAGATGATAAAAATGCAATTACAGCCAACTTTCTGAGAGATTATTCACTGTTATGAAACAGCATGATAATATTTTTAAGCTCTTTTCTTTTTAGACATTTTAGGAACATTTAATATCTTTTTCTTCAAAATGAACAGTGAACTGTTTAATCTCAATTATTAAAATGTATCTTAAATAAGTTTTACATTGAAGGTTTTCTATTTTTGTATAGAAGATATATATATAGGTAATGACATACTCAGGAATTGAAAAAAGGAAAGAAATAAAGCGCTTTAGATCAGATAAATTTGAAAAATCTGTGTTTTGAGCATGGAGTACCAAACCTTTGATCACAGAAAACTAAAACGTTGGAAAACTATATTGTATGTTACTGTCTATTAATTTCAATGAATTCTCTGTTTCCTCCAGAAAGAACATGAAGATGGGCTTGGTTTTCCCCTGTTGCCTGGATCAGGTCTTGCCAAGAAAAACCGCTACATCACAGTTTTAGAGGAGAGCCTAGAGGAGAGTTTTAGAGGAGAGCCTAGAGGAGATCCAGTACTAAGTGTCTGACAGCTAAACTTCAACTCAAGAAAAGACAGTGTGGATTAGCTTTATATTTGCTAATCTTCCACTTGAATTGTGGGAAAATTTGTTCCAAGCCTGAACCATTATCTAAAATATCATCTTTCAGAAGTAGAGAACAATGAATCTCGCCTGCTTCAAAGTAGTTTGAAAAGGTTAAAATATGGAGTCTTAATTTAAGCATGTGACTATTTAAAAAAACAAACCAAACTTAAGTAAGTTGGAAAGTTTCGTTCTGATTATAGTTTACTAATTAACTATAAAAGTTTTCTTGTATTTGTTAGATGCATAACTATGCCCTAAGAAATGCTTGGAGCATTGCCTTGTTACAATATTGAATAAAGTAGGATGTTTTAGAGATTTACAACAAATGTCTTAATGGGTATATCACAACACAGAACAGTATATCTAGCTCTTTCAAGATAAAACTGTGTAGATCAGAAACACTCCTTTATAATCAGAGGTATCACTAGACTATGAAATCAAAGAACCAACGGCTAGGCAGTAAAAAACTCCATTTGTTGCAGATATTGATCCATTCTACACATATCTGGTCTACTCTAATGTTACTGCTTTGCCAATAGAAGGCCCAGAAGATGAAGTTGCTGGAAACTTTTCACTTTTAGAAGTGGAAAAAGAACAAAAGTGTCATGTTGACCTAGATCACCTGTAGCAGATACAGCAAAGCGAGCAAACACAGTTTAAAATAAGCCTGCTGCCAGGGGGAAAGGAGAGATCAGAACCCTAATCATTCTGTTATCAAACCCATGTCCCTGCTGAATCTATTGTAAACTGGATGAACAACTAAATACAACTCATCATGATCTTCTTACAAATTTGAAATCATATTGAAAGCTTACTTTGTTTTGGCTGGTTTTTTTTAGCAAAGTATATATTTTAAGAAGTAGATAGCTTGCACATTGATTAGTTAGGCCACCTGAAAGTTAAAGTTTATTTTATAAGGAAGAAGAAAGAAGAAAGAAAGAAGAAAGGAGAGGAAAGGTTTCATAACTTTAAAAAGCATATGTAACTTGAGGCCAGTGAAAAGACCCACTTCAGAGATATTGACTTTACTGAGTATACTGTACTGGCAACATAAAAATGACAACTGTGTATTTACCAATTTATTTCCTACTGAAAACAAGCACCATCCTTAGCTTTCAAACTCAATCTGCCTTAGAGTGTTCACGGAAATATTTCTGTCTGTTCATCCATTTCCTACCTCCCATCCCATAAATTCTGATATTTGGTTCCTTTCAATTCGTTTTGAAAGGAAGCAGCAGGAGGACACAAGTTATTGCAACATATTTCATAATGGGGTAAAGAGGACTTACGTTTTTTTCCCAGAAGGCATGTGATTCAGGTTCAGCATTTTTATATTCTCTTGACCTTTCAGTCAGCCAGTCATAAAACAGACAGCTAATTAGAATAGGTGTGTTTTGGAGTTAGCCACAGCATTCACTGCCACTTAGCATGGCGGGACTCAAGGAACAAGAGAAATAATTGAGGATACGATAATAACACTTAAAACTGAAAGGATCTGGACAGGGAATGTTATGGGAGGAGAGGTTTGTGAGTGACAGTTGTTTGCTACAGCAGACATAGAGACAGTATCAAAAACATGTTTTAAACAGAATACAAGTTGATGGCACCAATAATAGTATCTACACCAGCTTCCCTTTGACATTTTTCCAGTTCACTTTAATATAGAAGAATTTATATCTTTAACAGAAAATAGGAGAAATATTACTTTCCTCTAAAATCTACCATAAATTTAGCCAATTCTGAGAAAGTATAAACTACAAACTGGTTCTTGTCCACCTCTGATTTTCTTCAGGGCTGACATTCTTTACCCATACCCAGCCATACAGGATTAGAAGTAAGCTTTTCTTAATGCTTGTCAAGAGACAGAGTTTGCTGTGAAGCTCCCATCTTCTGCCTAACCCTAGAGTGGCACATCTGCCATTTTATGGTATTTCCTCCCATCTGTGCCACAATGGTTGTAATCCAGAACAAAATGCAGTCATTACAACTTGCCCTTAAAGATGGATGGCTAATAGAGCTGACTTCCACCAGCCAAGTATGAGAGAAAGAAAAGCACTTCTTGATAAACACAAAATGAATCTTAATGTCTCCAGCAATAACCATAACTCACATAATGATATAGAAATAAAATTCCCTGCAACATTATCTTTTTGAAAACAAGAAACTTTGCCTACATGGCTTTCCCTTCTTTCCCCCATACTCATGCCACAGCTTGCAAAGCTACTTCTCCACTAATATATTTAATGTGCTCAGGAGCATCCTCAGGCACTGGTGCTACCTTGGCACTAAAATGCTTTCTCTGTAAACTCTCTTATGCTTTAAGAGGAGGTGTCTACTTCCAAACTGCTTTTTGGATGCAGCTCTGTGAATGCACAACCTCATATGGCACCTGAGAACCATCTGCACGCCTGTGGGTCAAAACAGAGGCAAGACTGCTCCAACAATTTATTAACATGACAGTCAAGTTCCAGTGCCTGGAACACTTCAATGTTTCATTTCCTCTTGTTTATGTAGGCAAAATTTTAAACAGCCTGGCTCAGATCCACATTCTTTTACAAAGACAAGTTTTATTCCTAAGTTGTTATGTTTAATGGTTAAACAAATGCCTTGAGAAATACGTTAAATAAATAAACCTGATGACAGTAGAAATGTCACAAATCCATTTTAAGTAAAAATCAATATACAAAGAGGAAATCTTTCATGTTGCCCTTTCATTTTCTTGTATTGCCTTAGACTCATGCTCTGTAATTTCATAAGAATGAATTTCTTTTACTGGGTCTCTCCACTGTAGGCCTACTAACAACCTATTGATAAATTGCCACTCTTGAATACACTTGTACTGAAGTTACCAAGTAATTTCAAGACTAAATACTGTACTGAAAAGTGCCAATTTAACTTCTATATTTCCGTAGAGAAAGTTTAGGAAATTAATAGTATAATTATTAAATAGTAAAATTACTAAATCTAACTTTCCTACACTTGGTTGGTGTACTAGCTTTAGAAAGCTGGAACATTAAAGAGGTAGAAACAGTTGAAAATTGTGCAGAACTTCAACTGGACTTTTGGATAATTGAGAAACTTATTTCCCATTCAACAGAAAAAAAAAGGAAGACTGATACTAGATGTGTTTTTTCCACTGTGATTAGGAAAATAAAACAAACTAAAAATATTAATGATCCACTATTCTGTATAAAAATAATACTTTGAGGGTTTCAGAAAGCCAAAACGTCAAACTATTTTAGTATACAATGAACACAAAATAATTTTATTCTGAAAAATTAAAAAGGTTTCTTTTCCAAAGAGGAAAATAGTCAAGACTTAGAGTAAAAAAACTAATTTCAGTAATTTATATTTTTAAATAAATGCCCCTGAATTTATCAAAACTTCTCAGATTCCAAGTTTTGAATATTGCAATATATCAGATGCCTGCTATCAATAGAGTAGTAAAATATAAATAAAGATTTGGGAAAAAAAAATACTTTATCTTTTCACATAATCTAGTGAAAAAATCTAGTGCAAAAAGAAAATTGAAATAGATGATTGCATCCATGAACATAAAACTGCAGAAGAATAAGCAAAGAAAGTGCACAGCACTTACAAATATACAACTTATATTTCTCATAAATAGTAACACTCTAGTAAGAAAGCCATATCATAAACAAAATATTACTCGTATTTTCTAGATAATAATATAGGAACACATTCTTATTAGGAAACAGTATGTTCCACCAGGACAATGCTGACAATAGTTAGTGTCATCACCCTCCCTAAATGTGCAACCTTTTATATCTTTATTCCTACTGATATTGGCTAACCTCCATACAAATTCACAATACAAACACTTTTTTTCACCTGAGGTGATATTCACCTCATTAAGTGCAAAATCTATTCATTCTCACTCAAGGTGTGAAACAACTCTTAACTGCAATCAATTAAATTCATTCAGCATGCAAAGTGGGATAATCTGTTTTTTCATGATTTTGACAAAGTCTGTATCAATCTTTTTGGCTTAACCAATCTTGTCACTGGTTTAAGATAAGATTTTCTGGGGTGTCTTGCATCTGCATCTTCTTGCATTTCTTAAACTTTAGAAACAATAATACAGATTTTCCCTTCTGTTATGTACAGTACAAGGCATAAAGCAGATCCGAAGTTTGCTCGGCTTATACCAACTACTTACATGTCTAAAGTAGACTTTAATGTCTAAATTGATATTTGTGAATTAATTTTCCTAAAACACAAGTCTCAATCATACAACATCCTACTTTTTTAGGACAAGCCACATAATGCCTTAAAGTGCTTTGATATAAATAATTTAAACCACCCTGCTATACATAAGGAATACATTCTAGATCTGAGCATGTCTGCTTTCTTTGGTGTGGAAAAATATACCACAGAAGGGGAAAAGATGAAACAATTTGCATTACCAGAAAACCCCCACCCTGAATCCCAAAATTAAAGTTAAGTTTAAAATACTGCAGATGATCCAATTCCATCACAAATGCAAATTCAACATCTTGGAAGACAAAGTCATAATCACAACATAACATATAAACTCTTTGGAGAACTTTGCATCACATTTAGTGTCTACTTTGTGCTATCTAATAAATGGGAAAAAGAAAAATATTCAAAACTGTAGGCAAGCACAAAAGTAGAAAATAATATAATGGAGTTGATACAATATAATATCATGTACATAGATATAAAAGAAAGAGAAACTAATTTGGAAATTGATTTAAATATGCTAAAATATCATTTTAATATAACTATGAAGAATGCATTACAGAACCAGACTTCTGGCCTTAAAAAGAAACCCCAAAAAATCCACCAAAAACCCCCACATGATTTGAGTCATCAAATGCTGAGCTTTTAAAGCATTAAAACAAATATTTTACATAGAGGCACTTTCCATACTCTGCTTTTGTTTGACTGAAAGAAAAAAAAATCTAAGGCTGTTTTGAAAAATGGAACTGTAACAAAACCCATGCAGCCTACATAAAAAACTTCAGATTTGTGCTTACTATAGTCTATTTTGTTTCTTTTACGCAACCAGACTTTGCAATGCATTTCAGAAACATTCCTGTAGAAAACCATTGAAATTCTACGCCCAGAGTAAATTTCCATGTACAAAAATTGATATTTTATGGTTAAAAACTTAATCAAATATATTTGAGATGGTTTCTAGCAATTTCCAAAAATGATGCCATTCAATGAACATATTATATACAACACCTGTATTCCATGAGATTTGTAGATATATCTGCTTTCCTTACTGACAATAAACTAGCTATAACTACAGCTGGAAATGCAGGGACCCTGACTATTGTCTCACAAACAGAACCAAGTCCTGACTGTAGAACCTGCTAGCACTAGCAATGCTGATAGATGCAACTGTGAGGCAGCATCAGCCTCAGATCCTTGCTGAATTTGATAAGTGAGAAAACAACCCTCAGATCTGAAATCTGAGAAAAAAAATTGTAATGAGATTACTCAGTTTTCCTCACATACTACTGAAATAGAACCTCTTCACAGATGAAATTCATAAATGTTACTGCAAGTCAGCACAAAATTGAAGAAAATTCCAAACCTGACATACACAAAGTTAAGAGAATTAACTTCAAACTTCTATTTACTAAGTTGGGCGTTCTAGGGATATTTTTTGTTACAAAATTTTACATCAGTTTTTACACATTTTTACATACTAGTAAAGTGGAACAAGCTGTATAGAAGTGTAAGTCAACACAAATCCTTCAGAAATTATTATTGTTTCAGTGCTCTTTCTTGCTATGAAGCCCCTTGACACCATCTCCGATTTTTTTCTCACATCAAGAAGTATAAAGACTGGAACTCTGAGTATATAGTATCTATCAAGCACAATGTGACATGCTGCCATCGATTTTGAAATGTCATATCAAAGCACCTTCTCTAGTGTAACATGAGACTTACAGAAGCCATGGTTCTGCAGCAAGAGTTATGCCATTAAACCAGCTGAAATATAGAAAGGCAGTCCATATTGAGAGGGTTTTTTTATCATCAACCCTAATTTACAACAGCTACCCACCATAAAAACATTAATCACTTCCAGAAGCATTCCAGAAACCTGGCTTTAATGTTTATGTCTTTTGGGGGCTCAGCAAGTAGACTTCTTGCTTTATTTTTCACTTAAAATTGTAGTTTCTTGTTGACATTGTAAATATAACATCCTCCTTGTTCATTAGTTATGCATCTTTCGCTGTTTATCTTCTTTGTAATAAAAATATGGTCTTTTTCTGCAGCAAGCAATTGACCACAACCACTCTCTAGCTACCAGAGGTAACCCAAAATTGACCTTTTCCCCCAGCTTTCAGGGCTTGATTGATATCTTGCTACCCCTTTATTCTTCAGTTTTCCTATTTCACAAAAGCAAGAAATACTGTTTCTTTATTATTGGATAGCTCCTTTCCCACAGATAGAAGACTCCTCTGTCCCCCTAAATGTATCATTATTGAAAGTACCTCAGAAAACACTAAGCAATCCCCTAAGAGATATAAAAATGAGTAGCATGTATGACATATATATTAAACAAAAAAGGATAAAAATTCTTCATGTACTATCTTTTAGTCTTATTAATATCATCTATTTTAGGATTAAAAGGGAAGACTTAAGAATTGTCAGATCTTTCTCATTTCTGCTTGTGCTGCAAGGCACAGAGAGGAGGAGTGTGACTGTGACAATGAAATAAGCATTTCAAATATGCCTTGTTTGAACTATATACTTAGGGAGACGTAACTCAGTGAAACGTCTTGCAACCATGCAGTTAAAAAAAAAAACCAAAACAATTAGTCCTATCAGTCCTACAGAAGTTATGAGATTCTCAGAATCTGGGGGTTTTTTTCCCCACAGTGGAATGGGACCATTTTTTCACCTTAAAAATATAAATAAAAAAAATAAATAAATAAAATTCCCAAAACACGTTTTTGGTAAATCACCCCCACCCACCTTCTCTCTTCACCATTCACTGAAGACCTCAAAAGCTTTCTTGATGAAAACTTGTGTCAATGCCAATATGCTAATACATCAGCTCAGATAAAATCTCTTTGTCCCTCTAAAAGTTGTTATGAAAAATGTTTATGTAGCTGTGCTCAAAAGTGTTCATGCCAGTTAAGTGTGCAAGACCTAAAATTCTAATCCAAGGCAGAATATAATCATTAAGTACACTACCAGTAAAACAGAAAAAATATGTGTAACTGATGAGTTTCACTGACAGATGGATTTGCTACCACGCGAGAAGGCAGAAGTTTCAAGAACACTTACAGTTTGTCATATGATCGCACATATGCTTGAGCCTATGCTTAGACTAGCCTAACACTCACTGTTTATATTTGCAGCCTCAACCATAGGGTATTACTGAGGCTAGAGCAGTTCAAAAACAACTGGACAGGCAGATGAAGTACAGTGCCTTAAAGAGGAGGAAACTGGCTTTGGTTCAATAATAGTTGAGCTACAAATCACTGGATGCTGGGAGAGTGATTTAGTGCAGTATCATTATATGCTTGTTTTGATCCTGTACATTCCCTAGGCATCTGCTATTAGCCAAAGGATATAGGCTGGATAACGATGTGTCTGAATTGAAACTGTTGATCTTATGTTCTTATTTTCTGAGGTTTGCTTCCTGAAAGCTCAGCCATAAGCCAAGTCCTTAGAGACTATGTATGATACCCTTTGAATAGAAACTGCTCCAGAAAGTATAGTCTGGAAGCAGAAAATCCACATAACTATCCTTGCTTTCAGAATTTAAAGCATTCACAGCACATATTCACTGCCCAAATCTTCTTTTGATTCCACAAGTATTAATAGCATGCTTTAGAGAGTGTTTTATTATATGATTGGAAATGGTATTTAATGCCCAGGCCATAGGCATGACAATTTTAGAAGATGGGAAAATTATTCAATGTCAGAGTTGCTTTTTGACATTGCTTTAGCTTATCCATGGAGAATCTAAGATTGGTTACAAACATAGGGGGAAAAAAAAGATTCCCTATTCTGTTTTACATAAATGATTTAGAGAGGAGGAACTTAAGCATTCAAACGGAAGTACCTCAAGGTAGCAAAGCTGCATATTTGACATGTTCTAGCTAGATGCTGAAAACTACAGAGAACGAGATAATCAACTCTTAGGAGAGACAAGAAGAATATACAGGAAGGATCACTGAGGTTCCTTCAGACATGGCAGAAAACCATGGGCAACAATGGAGTCAGAGATACATGGGGTGGGAAGAAAAAAAAAATAAAAACCAACCTAAATATACAGACTAAAATTTGACAGCATAAACACATAATAAGAGGTTCTAACAAGTGTTCCATGGTCAATGCAGAAAAGCTCACAGAGATTATGGAAAGTTAATTCCATGATAAAGGAGGTCAGGAAAATGGTTGGACTTGATGATCTAAAAAGTCATTTTCAACTTAAATTATTCTATGTTTCTATGAAAAAATATTAAACCACAAATAGGAAAAAAGAAAAATCTTCCTACATGTGCAGAAGTCATCTGTGATATTTGACAGAACCAAGACTGCTCATCCAGACTGTTCAAGGAAAACAAACAAAAACCCCAAAAACATTCATTTCCTATTCTAATACTGCAGTTGTATTTCACAACTTTCTGTCATGTCCTTGCAGTAATATTTTTTGAGGACAGAAATATTTTTCCATTTTTTCTCCCCATGAAAAGCTACTTAAGCAAATTTTACTGAAACTGACAAAAATCCTGTAGGGAAGAAAATGATTTTCTGATAGTTCCTGAACACTGCAAAAGGTAAATATCATTAGTGAGACTTTGGAAGGAAACTCTACACATAGTGAAAATGCCTTTCATAAAAACAGACCTGAATGTCATGTTTATTAATAAAATTATGTGTCTTGAAGGAGACAAGAAATGCACTAAGTTTCTGGAAGTTTTCAAGAGGTGTTCACTTCTGCCCTGTTTTACTAAAGTATTGAAAAAAACCTGCTGTTTCAGTTAGTTCTCAGACATGCTGACACATATAATAATCTCACAGTGTTCCCTGCACTAAAGCCTCAGTCACAGATTTTTGATTGCTTCAGCTGACATTTTGCATAAACTTTCTACCAAAGTACTTCTTTTTAAAAAAGAGGAAAGGCAAATGTTGATGTGATGGGAAATGACAGTTATATAAAAACTGACTGCATACGGTTGCTCTCAGCCTGTAGTGGGGACACAGCACAGGATTGTGGTATGTAAATCTGCTTCTGGAGAAACAGCCAGCTGCTGCATTACACTTTCTCAACAAACAAAAATGTAGTTGAGTATGGATGACCAAAAGGAAACAGGAATTGAAAACCAGGCATTTAACCAGACAACATGCTACATCCAACACTGTGGAACCAGAATACATTGGAACTTGTCTCAGAAAAGCAACAGGAATGGGTTTAAAGCAGAACACAGCAGGAGTGAACTCAGAGGAAACAGACCCAGGCAGCAGTGTGCTGTATTCAGATCTCAGCCAAACCCAGTTAAATACAGAATAATGGCTCTATGGACCAATTTTCCTCAGATTCCCACAAAACTGTCATGTCTCAGTCACTCCGCATGGAACTTACACAGCTGATTCTTGCGTCACACTCATTTGCAGCCCAACATGTATGGAGCCTTTTCCTACTTCATAATTCCACTTATGTGTGATGGTTTAACCCCAGACAGCAGTTAAGTACCCTGCAGCCTTTCACTCACTCCCCCATCTCAGTGGGATGGGGATGCAAATCAGTAAAAACCCTCATGGGTTGAGGTGTGAGCGATTTCATATAATTCAGAAAAAGTAATAACAACAACAAAACCAGCTATAATAGTAACAACAATAATAGTAATGAAAAAAGATAAATAAACCCCAAGAAGAACAAGTACAATAAAATTACAATAAAAATAATGATTTGTGAAAAATTTTAATGGAATAAAAAAAAAATCTTGAGATTTCATATAGCATATTCTTCTTAATATACTTGCTCTTTAGATTCACTTTTTATGAGGCTTACATAAAAGTATATTCTCTGTCTTGGATGCCATGCTTTCATATTATTTCTTTTTATTCTGTCCTTGATTGTGTGGCTCATTTTTCCCTAATACTTTTTTAGAAAAGTACAAGGAAACAGACAACTTGCTCAGACAATTCCCTAACCCCTCTCTCTCATGCTCTAAGAGTTACTAAGAAATTGTTTCATGCATGGCATAGCTCTGGCTCATCTTTACACGTTGGGGAAGGGGGCATTAGGAATTGATCTACACAGTTTGATCTGTAAAACAAAAGAGTACAAAACACTAACATAAAAGAGAAGATACACTGCTCACTTCTTTCAGTAAATTTAGCATAAAGCTATAATAATGCTCCTAGGTTACTAGATGGAATAGAGATGGGGGAGCAGGATATTTATACTGCACAAAATTATCCAAAGTTCATGCAGCCCTAGCCCCTTAGTCCTCCCTGGCCCATTATCACCCCTCTTTCAAAAAATGGTATAGACGGTATTTAAATTACCAGGTTCTGAGCACATCAGTTTATTTCTTTCTCATGACACATCACATATGGAAGTATTAGTGCCACAATTTCAAATATCAATTTCCTTGGATGCTTTTCATCCAAGGGCCAACTGTGGCCAGTGTGAATGGAAGACAGCATTCAGTGAAATGCTACTGCTGAAGGTACTTACTAACTTACTCCTTTTATCTATATTTTATTTAGATACAGGAAGCAAAAACAAAGGGATTATATATTTAAAGAAATAGAAAGACAACCTTCAGATATACTGAGTCAGAAGTTCTCTAACAAAACCTAGTGGAATTCATCTGTGCTTTCAATTTCACTAGAATGCAATGTAAACAACCATAGGAACCACACAGCCAACTTTTAAATTAAATCCTACAATGAATAATTTATATTTTTAAACAAGGATTAGAAGTTCCATTCAGTTGCAGAATATCAGAGGTGGCTTTAATAATTTATATGCTTTCCAAAGGTGAATAAAATGCCCTCCTGAACAAAAATCAAAACAATCTAAATATTTTCTTTGTTAAAGCCACACAGTGATTGACAAAAGAAAGGGCCACTGTCATAAAATGGAATACATATTTTGTGGAAGACAGGAAGGGGAACTCAATCTTCAAAGCAGAAGTCTCTGTATGCAATTTCTACACTTACCAAGAGGAATATGGAAAAATAAAATACATTATTAACAGGCAAAATCTGCATATAATTTTTGACCTTTACTGAAAATCTCAGTGTTCTGCTGTATAATTTTTTTCTGTGTGTGCAGGAGACCACATTGTTCCTTCACAGCAACCGAGAAAGAACTCCAGGTCAAATGCTCTCAGTATTACCAGGACTGTCTCTGACCTTGCAGGAAGATGTCAAATATAAAAGATATACAGCCTGCGAAGCACTGTCACCTGGCCACAAGGAGCACACATTCACTAGAGGTGACCAATTTGAACTATATCCACCTCACCAGAGATTTTGTAGGTAAACTGGCTGCCTTTGCTGTAATTCACAGCCTGGGTTCTTTGCAGTCCTAATAAATATTCTCCCACTATCTTTATCCTGAACATGTGTACCCTGCGGAAAAGGGCTAGGAATATTGTACTGATGAAATAGAGCCCACTGCTCTGGAGAACTCAGTGCAATCACAGTGTGAGTGATCTATATCTTTAATGCTCAGGCAGCATTAAGGTAAAATGTAATGCAAGACAAATGTCCTGTGCTGCAGACATAGTTCATAAATTAAATACACATTCTGCATTGATTTTCATTTCCCCATGAAGAAATAGTACAGAAGATGGCTGCTTTCTTCAAACACAGAATAACAGAACCACTAGAAAATTTGCAAGCAAATATTCTGGACCAGATAATTGTTTGCAATATTGGTTGGACCCTTTCTAAAACAGTCAACATTCTGAATCTGTGCTCTCTGTAATACTGATACTGGTTAGATCTCACATAAATCATCCGAAGCAATATATGAATGAAACACAATTTTTCAACCAAACAACATAGTTTATCATAGGCCCACTCTAACAGAGAAAAAAATTGAGAGGAAAAAAAACTGAGAGACAAAAAATTGAGAGAAAAAATGAAATAATTTAAAAAATCAGGTGACAGTAAAATCAAGGTGAGTCAAGCCCAAATCCAGTCAAAGGAAAAAATTTTAGGCTAAACAATAGTAATCTCTTACTTCGATCTAAACAGACAAGGTAAATGAAGTAGAATTTTATTAATGCAGAAATGAAAGGTGGAAAAAAGTTGCCCAGGACAGCAGCAGCAAATGAACACAAATAAACTGAGTCTGAGCCTATTCTTCATAAACAATTCCCCGATCTAAGAGACCTAGCTATGAACTAGGCATAGTCAGCAGCAAAACTGAGGTATAAAGAGGTCAACTTCCTGAGAAGTAGCTGTCTGTTGTATTTTCACTACTGAGGGAAATGAGCTCCAAATTTTGAATGCTACACTGAAGTGAAAATAAGTTTTTGAGAGTTCAGCTCAATAGTGTGATGGAACACCAAGTCCAATAGAAAGATTTCTTTATGGATTTTAAAGATCATCCTTGACCTTTCTGGAGTTCAAATCCATTAGTATATCTACTGCTAATTAACTTGGAAGAGTTTGTTCTCTTATGTTGGTCTGGAGACAGGAGAGAGACAGGAAGATTTGAAACATATTTTATTGCCTGTAGATAGATATACATTAGTTTCACCAAAGAATTAAGGCCATGATGTTTCTATTGTTTTACTGTCTTTCAATTTTGTTTGTTTTCCAAAGAAGACTTCAGCAGAATTATTTGCTAAATTAGCTGACAAATTACTGAACTAAGCCATTCTGAAATGCTGTAGGCACCTGCAATTTTGCTTAGGCACTCAGTGCTGCAGTGTACTGAAGCCCTTTGTTCACACTCATCTTTATGAAGGTGTAAAATACCCTATAATAAACAAAAATAAGACTTCATTCTCATATCCCCACACAGAGCATTCCCTGCACCCCAAAAGGATGAATCAACAGTATGAGAACTGATGAAGAAGTTCAAGTGTGGAGATGAGGATAGCAAAAATCCTGCAGTCTATACACATGGAGTACCATAGGCAAAAAAGAAACTACCAACATCTCCATATCATGGTGTTTAAAAATGTTCAATAGGTGGAGGGATTTTACCACTTTCCTTGCCTTGATTTCACTTTCTCCAGTCTTACTGATGTGTCCTTTAAAACTTCCTTCTGGAAAACAACCATTTCTTAGACAAAAAGGTGTCTGCACCAATGCCAAGGAACCAAATTATAGCAGGATCAAAAATTTCATTTATAGACAGAAAAGAAAATTCTGCACAGAACAATTAGGCATTTCATTTTGTATGAGTGTGTGTGACTTGTTTTCTTCCTCAGACAAGAATATGTCCTTATTTATTGTCATTTTTCACAAAGAGGTCTTTATTCAATATTTTATGGATTAGGCTACACTGCTCTACCCATTAAATTAGGATCCTCTCTTGTGAACTATCAGCTGCTTTTCTTATGTCATCTCTTTCCCCTCTCATTTCAAGCCCATGGTACATTACTGCAAGTTTTTTTTAAGACACCTTAAATGACATTTTACCACTTTTATTCACACCAATATATTTAATAGGTTTAATTAATTACACCACAAGTTGTAACACGTCATGATCAGCTGCAATTTCTGAGATGCAATGTGGGGTATCCTCTACTATTCCTGATATCTTGAAGAAGTTTCCCAGCTGTTGGGAATTAGTGGAATGCCATTCAAGCCAGTAAACCAATAATAATTTACATCTACTGTTATATTAAATATTAATTGAGGGGAAGCCATAAAATTTTTTTTTTTCAAAAAACGTTTAATTTGGATAGCAGAGCCCATTGTATCTTACACATACCAAGAAATCTTAGCTTCCTACAGTCTCACTGTGATATGCTTCTAGCTCACCAAAATTCTTAAAACACAGAAATATTTGGTGAGAACAGTGCATTACAGTTGTTTTCAACTGGATGAGAGGGATCAAGCAGTTTTCAGAAGTAATATATTCACTGGTGTAAAAAATGATAGATGATGGTGGTCAGGCTGAGGGGAGACAAATTGCTTAATATGCTTTCAGAATCCTCTGCTGGGTGGTCAGGGCACAGAACCAGCACCAAGTCTTTCAAATAGAGTAATTTCACCCTGGAAAAATCTGACTGCTGTCTTGAAAATGGCAAAACGGGAGGCAGCTAAAGCTCAAGTGCTTCCACCCAGTCCAAAATTTTGTTGAAAAACCTAATTAAGCCTGTCCTACTGGACTGCAATTATTTTGAGTAGTCAATCTCCTGTCTGGATCATTTCCAGCTCAATATATATAACATTTGCTTAAGTAAAAAGCTCTCATTTCTCCAGGGAAAGTATTCCTGTTTCAAGTTATAAAACTTTTTATTATTATTTTTAATAGAATACCATCACCTTTTTTTTTTCCTGTATTAATATACACAGACTGTTAAAAGAAAATGGAGGGGAAAACCTATCCCTGCAAAGATCATTCACCCCAGGAAAAGCTACAAAAAATGTAGAAGATAAAATATCCTTCCAAGAATATTCTCACTGGGGGATCATCCAACTTTTCCTTATGCTCTGAGCTCTGGACAAGCACAGGCAAAGCTGCTGTGGGACAAGACATACTTGCTCTCATATTGGAAGACAGGCTGACCTCTAGCAGTAACTTTGCAAATTCACAGTATTTATCAAATGGTGATAGTAAAAAGAGAATTTCAAATTTATGTCTGTAGATGTAATGCCATTTCTATTTCAAGAATATTATTCTGATCCAACAGGGAAAAAAAAAAAGGATACACAACAGGATCCATTTATCAGGATTTTATCTAAAGAATACACATGAAAAACTGCTCACAGACAAATTACAACCAATAAATTAAAAAAAAAAAAAAGCCCTGTAAATTAATCACTGTGAGTTACAAGCAAATGCTACATTGCTCAAGCTGATGGTTATCACATACAAATCCTTAGGCCCACAAGGACAGAGAAGGCATTTATTCAGGAACTGGGAAAGTTCCAAGCATGCACATCTGAGAATTGGCTACAGAGAGGAAATAGCAGCACTGCTATTTCTCCCCTTGTGAAGAATGGTTAACAAAGCAGGAAACAACTGGCGAACAAGGGAGATGTGCTTGTTGCTCTCAAATTTACCAAGCATGCAGATACTAGTGACCTGCCATTGCTGAAACCATCCTCTTCCTTTCTTGCTACTTTTCTCGTGCTTGATTTATTTTCAGGGGAATATGAAACATTAAGGTGAGTATTGCCATAACTTTCATGAATGTACAAGGAGAAACCAGAGTACATGAATTTACAGAAGAGGATCCAAAGGAAGGTACTTGGTGTAAACACTTCCATTTCCTCCCAACCCATAAGTCACTGTGCTCGGTCAGGTGGAGAGAAGATGGGGACGCTTGTGTGTCACGCACCTTATCTGCCTGTGGGATGTTTCCCAGGGCATCATTCCAGTAGAAAACTGGAAACTCAAGCACCTGCAACACTCCAGGACAAATATCAGTCTACCTTGCTTGTAACTAACATTAAAACCAACTTGAGTCGGACCAATCAATATAACTTCTTATGCCAGAATTTGTTTCACTTTCATTTACCATTGGTTTTCAAATGCATATGGTAAAGCACTGAACACTGGAAGCTGTAATTTGGAAATACAAAGCAACTTTGTGCATCTTACTGGAGCTGAGAACTCAAATTTTATTGTGCTTTCATTGTGAGCAAAATACAGACCACAATTTGAAAAGTAGAAAATCCATAAAGGAGATATTTGAATAAAGGATTTTTTTTATTATTCTATAGGTGTTATTTCGAGGACCATGAGGGCATTTAGATTTTTCCATAAAACATTTACCAAACATATTTTGGTTTTTAAAGACTAAATTCCCAAAGCCTGTACTGCTACTGATGCAATTACTCATCATCATCATAATTACACAAGACAATATAGTAAAAATTATAGAATCTGTCCCTTGTTTTTCAGTTATAAGGGCAATTTTTATCTCAAGCTTATTTACATGAGAACAATTTGCAAACAAATATATGTATCATCAAGTATTCAAAAATATTTGCATGCAAATGATCCCACTTCAAGGCTGCTGTCCTTATGACCTGAGGCTGCTCCACTGCAAAAATACTTTGCCAGTGTCCAAAGAGCATGGCAAACACTAGGTTGTTTATCTTCCTCATCACAATGAGAATAACCAATGGAGATATCCCAGGCTCCCATGAAAAGAAAAAGAATGGAACACATTTGAAGACAGTAACAGGAAAAAAGACTGCTAAAGAATCCTAATATATGCTTTAGATTAACCAACCAAACTGTTTATTTAGACCAACAAAAAAGTTATTTTTAATTACAACAACAGGAAACACCTGATCCTATGTTTGACAGCTAATTCACAAATAGTGGAGAAACGTGTGATCATCATTTTAGTTCCTTATATTCCATATAAATGAAATTCAATAGTGTAAATGAAGAAGGACTTTCAAAGTGGCTGCCAAGCAGTGCATTTTAAATGGTATAATGTATAGGCAGGAGTTGCTCATGCTGAAGTTCACTAAGGAAAATTCCTTTGGAGCATTGCTTTACTCTTACTGCTTCACTGAGGTGAAATGAAAGAGAAATTTTCTCTGTAAATTTTAATTTATCACAAGCTGTCTGGAATCTTTAATCTCATGTTAACCTAGATCTCTCTACTAGGCCCTCATCTTACATTAACCTCATCAGCCTTTATCAGCATTTCAAATATCTTTACTTTCAGAAATGCTGAGACAAGATGTTGGATAAGAATCTTCCAATAAAGTGCTTCAAGTCACATGTGTTATCAAATTTTCTCGCAGAGGAAAAATATTAATACCATTGTACCTGCTTACAGCACTTCCCCAAGACCCCAGAAGTCTGAACACCACTTGAAGCAAAATCCACTCTGTATTTCCCACTCACTCAATCTTAGGATCCCTTTTGATATCCTAGGGAGGACAAGTCACCAATTTCAGGCCATTTAACTGAAAATAAAATTGTATGTTGCTGACTTATTATCTGTACATTTTCTCCCCCAAGTCAATCACTCCAAAAGTATTTCTTTTTCTTGACAGTTACTTCTGGAAAGGCATTTGACATCAACATGCATCTGAAATCCTCTAGGGAAAGGCAAATGTAATAAATAAAATACACAAATCAAGGAAGAAAACTTATGCACCAACTATGTTGTACACTGGTTGTTCTAGAGATCAAATCTTTGATATTAAACTGGCATAATGGAAGTGTAACTCAGTAGAGACACACATGATTTAACTTAGAGCATAAGAGAGTCCCAAAGGGTAGGAAAACTAAAGACACAGTTCTAGGTAGTTAAAAATATATTCTCTGTGGAAAACAGCTTTTTAAGTTATTATTTATATATTTTTAATATTGAACATCCAGACCAGAATCCCCTTACTTTTCTTACTATTATTGAGAGGTATTGGGCAGAACTTTCGACTTTTCAACTGTTTCTGACTGTGGACTGATTTGTTGTTACTCTGCATAATTCTGTGATGCATAGCGTATATCATTTAGGCCATACAAGTCCACTATTTAATCTGACATTTTGAAACTCCCTTGAATTTACTTGAATAAAGTTTAAGAATGGACTTTAAGATTATACTTATTGAATGTGCCCTGCATTATTTTAAAAAAGAAAAACATAAAAATGCTCAGTGCAAATATGGCTATGACAAATATTCTTGAAAAACATCATCTCAAAGTTTTTCACATATTTTAAAAGCAAATATAAGTTAAGGAGGCAATCAAAAATCACAGACTCCAAGACAAATCCAACATTTAGTATATTTGTACAAATGCCTATGACTTCTATAACAATGCTGCAGCGCCCTAATAGTTTTTGTTATATCCCATAAATGCCAAAATCTACCTATTTACCAGAAGTAAAGCCTCTCTGTACCACTGATACTTATTCCATGGAATATCGTAATTGTGATAATGAGAACAGATGAACAAGAGCACAAAACTTGACTGGCCAGAAAATGCCTGGGCAGAATTTTAAACAGTGCCATACTTAACATCGATGAACCATATACTGCACTGCTTAAAACTGGTGGCAAAAGTTCTGTTAGGCTTCTAGCAGCATGTTCCCAGCAACATACTGATTTGTTCCAAACTGTTCCAGCTAATTGCTTTACTAACCAAATCAGATTTTTTGACACTGACTGTGTGGTATCAATAAACTTAAACTGTAGAAATGAGAATAAATATGTGAACTCTACAGATTGCCTGTCAAGGTGGACCTCATGCATAACCTATTCCTTTAGTTCTGCCATAAGAAATAATAAAATAGAGCACAGTACTGACATTCATCTACCTTGGAGGTACTGCCTAGATGAAGTTGGCCCATGCCATCAAAACTGCTTCCATAAAGAAAAAAAAAATGACGTGTCACAGAAGACCTCTTTCTGACAGGGACAACCATATGAGGATCGACAAGCTGAAATACAAAGTCCTGCACTTGAGTCACAACAACCTCGTGCAAAGTACCTTGGGGCAGAGTGCCTGGAAAGCTGCCCAGAGGAAAAGGGCCTGGGGGTGCTGTTGACAGCACTGAACACGAGCCAGCTGAGCCCAGGTGGCCAAGAAGACCACTGGCATCTTGGCCTGTGTCAGCAATAGTGTGGCAGCAGGATCAGGGCAGTGATTGTCCCCCTGGACTCGGTACTGGTGAGGCCACACCTCAAATCCTGAGTTCAGTTTTTGGCCCCTCAGTACGAGAAAGACATTGAGGTGATGGAGAGAAGGGCAACAGAGCTGGTGAAGGATCGGGAGCACAAGGCTGAGGAGGAGTATCTGAGGGAGCTGGGGGTGTTTAGCCTGGCGGAAACAAGGTTCAGGGGAGACCTTATCACTCTCTACAACTACCTGAAAGGAGGGTGTAGCCAGGGAGAAATTGGTCTCTGCTCCTAAGTAAGAAGTCACAGGAAAAGAGGAAATGGCCCCAAGTTGCACCAGGAAAGGCCTAGGTTGGATACTAGAAAAAAAATTCTCTATAGAAAGGGCTGTTAAGCATTGGAATATGTTGTCTGGGGAAATGGTTGAGTCACCATCCCTTAAAATGTGTGTAGTTGTGGTGCGTGGGAACATGTGTTAGTGGTGAACATAGTGGTGTTGGGTTAATGGGTGCACTCTGACCTGAAAGTCATTTCCAGCCTAAATGATTCTACAACTCCATGATTCTATCTAGCTTTCAGAAATGTAATCTTTGGCATCCTAGCCCTAACTTAATTTGCAAAAGGCTATCCATAGATCTAATAATGCAACATTACTGCTAGCTCGGAATAGCTTTGGCTTTATTGTATGGGAGGAAGACATGGAACTTTTGAAATGTATTGTTTTCCTGTAAATTGCCTCAAAAATATTCAAAGATATTGTTCCAAGCAACAGTGACTGCCAAAGACCCAATCCTAGCTATACCTCTATAGTAACAGTACCTTCAGTCTGTTGCAATAGGCAAAACCAGCTCTGTGGCATAGAATATTTTTCTCTCAAATTTCCAACTTTAATCGCAAGGGTTGATATGAGACAGGTATTACCTACAGTTATATTGTGAATAACTGATTATGTTTTTATCAGTGTTCCTTTAAGAAAATGTAATCATTTTCTGAAAACATAGTCAAATTTACCTGAGCTCTCCCCTCAAGTTATGAAAAATAAATGTTTCTCAAACACATTTCTTTTCTGCAAAAGACAGTGTAGCACTGTGTAGTTGATTTTTTCTTTAATAAGCAAATTACTGTCATAATTTACCTCTTTTTTTTCATTTTAATCACAAGGCTTTTATACATTTGCTTAGCTGTTACACCGATTACTCTATTGTGAAATGCTGATATTCTACAAGTCTCGGGAGAGGAAAGTTTCTTATCATAGATGGGTTGCACAGGTGGATTTCAACAGAAGTGGAGACTAAATTTTTTACCAGTTTCAGTGTAGTGATGTCTCTCTTTCAGTTTCTAAATGTGCTGTGGGAAAAGGAGGCTACAGCAGCTCAGGAGTGGCACAGTCTCCAGACTACTCATTACCTTAAAGAGCATCCAAATGGAAGGGCAGAATGGATTTTGTGGATAACTCCTGTCCAGAAGGATGCTGTCTGTTGTATATCTAGGTCACTGAGAATAAAATCAATGATGCACAGAAATGGTAACTTATACGGGGAGGAAAATGTTAAACATGGAGTTCACAGAGGAGTTGCAATTTTCTTCTAAATTCTGCCTAGAGAAAAAAAAAGTATCTTACACATTTTCTCAGAATGGAGCTTTAGCAAAGCCCCACTAGGGAAGGATTCAACCTGCGTGATTAATACAGCAACCTAGTAAAGCAGCTAACTAGTGAGCTAGGATATGGCTATGATATTATAGCTGTCTTCTATAGTAGTGGGATAATACTGAAAGACAATATAAAACTGCAGTCAACATTTGTTTAAGATGAGATGAAAAAACACTTATTATTAAGAAGATATTTAAATTACTAGACAAGCCAGGTTTTTCTTTACCTAAGTGTGCCTACCTTTCAGGAAGACTTATTGAGATTAGTGTAATTATAGAATTTATGGAGCTTCACAGGGGAAAAACAATCCCAACAGCAGCAAAGGAATACAAGTTCTTTCAGGAAAAAGTATAGGAAACAGGAATTAATGTCTGGATGTTAAGATGGGAAAAAAATTTAATGGAAATGGTACGAAGCTGTGTCAGACAAAGTTCAGATTGGATGTTGGGAAAAGGTTCTTCCCGAAGAGTATGGTTGGTCATTGGAATGGGCTCCCCAGGGAAGTACTCATGACACTAAACCTATCAGAGTTCAAGGAGTATCTGAATTTTTTAGGTAGTCCTCTGACGAGCAGAGAGAATAATCCTTATGGGTGCCTTCTAACTCAAGATATTCATGATTTTATGAAATTAGGCATGTATTTTTGATCAGGATGATTAGATTCTGGAATACAATACTATCGGCAGTGTTATAACCATTCTGTATGTCCTCTCATTTAGATGAGATACATACACAGAGATGCTCTGAACCACATGGAATTAGTCAACAGAAATTGTCAGCATGAAGACAGCAGTATGCAGTGATTCTGCCAGCTTCAAAGGTCTGTATTTTTAAAAAATGTTTGGCTTGCAGTAATGTAACTTTTATATACTCATGGCTCAGACGCTGAACAATTCTTAAAATTTCCCTTCTCAGATTTATAGATGAAATCACTCTTCTCTGGGTTTATTACTTTCTCTATCTCAGCACAATCAGCAGAAAATTCATCACTTGTGTTCTGGTCAGTCTTGGTTTTGAAATAGTTGAAAATACCAAGAAAGACAGATAGTATTTTATGACACTGTTTTAAAGGAAATGAATTCTTTGAACCCACATTCTCGGCTACCAAGGTAGTGCGTATCAATTTTATATGATTGCTATCAGTTAGTTACACCAAAGAAGAACACACAAACGAAATCTGATAACTTCACAGAAATGTATATAAATAGCAACACAAATAAGCTCAGCAGCATGTTCAATTTTCCAGCAATTCTGAGCACATGGAAAAACACTAACCTTTAACTTACCACATCAAGGGAACAGTCTATGTTATAAATCACTGGAACCAGAGATTAACCTATCTGGTTTAAGTTAATCCATTCCTCAAAACATTTGTTTCTTTCTAAACGTGAAGGAGGAGGTTCCAGTCCTCATTCTATGTAGCTCAGGGTTTCAAACTCAGAGTGGTTTAACTCCCTCTTCTGCCTTACTGACTGCCACAGATCCCCTGTTCTGCAAGCCTCCTTAGCTACAATAGCCACTAATACGCAGTAACACATTCAGTCTTTCTTACTGAAGTGATTCAAGTCCCTGTAGAAAACCTGAGGATTATCTGAATCCAAGTAAGTACAGAAGACTGCAAAAGTCTAGCATCCCCCTCTGCTGATTCATCAAGCATACACGGGTGGATGGAAACCTTGAGGTATCTGTATCAGATTTTATTACTTATTATTTTTTATTTACTACTTATTAAGACATTTTCAGAAAGACCTTTCTCCGAGAGTGTGCTAACTGCCACAAAGTTTACCATTATCTTTTGAGACAGAACTAGTCTAAAATTTCTCTCAACAGTTCTTCACACATTCCACCAAGTGTGATGCTCTGTATGTAAAGTTGCAGCTTACCTCAGTGAATAAGCAGATATTCAGCAGGTAACCTTTACCACATTCTTCTCTATTTTAAATCTAAAACACATACTATTTTACAATATAAATGCATGTTTGCAGAAAAATGATGTAAAAAGTTAGTTTCCAAAAGAATCAGGGATTAGGCTCTTGATAGAGTTAAACTCCTAAATTAATAAATTACCTCCCAGCTCTGTAAAACCCAGAATTTAGGTATCTGCCAACAGTAGCCACAGCTGACCCCAATCAACTCTACACTCTCACTTATATTCATTCAAAGACATTATGGATTTTTTTCCAAAGGAACACTAATTTGTATAAAAACAAGCAAGTATTACATAAATAAAAAGTAGAACAAAGAGGCAGTCAACAAGAAAGAAAACAGAATAGGTTGAAGCAATGGTATAAAAATGATAGAAGGGATGAAATAATGCAGAAAAACTAGAGCACACTGATGTGAAATTGCCATGTCCTGCCCATCTTGTCTGTGTATGCTGAAGGGGAAGGCAGAGAGGAGCAGAACAATAGAGGGCAGAGTATATATTTTATATCTTTCACACATACTAGCTCCTTAAGTTATTTACTCATACACTTTTCAGTTGCATTATTTTAAAGTTTAGAGTGCTTTTTGTACCTTTTTATTCTACTAATAAATTATTATTCATACCCAATAGAATAAATGTAATATGAGCGGGACGTTCAGCTCTAAAGAAGCGTATTATGGTTTTGTTGGCCAGATTACCTTCTGCCTGCCACACCTCTTTATTTTTTTCCACTTCTAAACAGTCAGAATACTTATAAATACAATCATAAGCACACCATGAGGCTGAAGTTCCATTTTCTATATATAGGATGCCCCTATAGAAATACTTGTCATTTAAGCACATATTTTACACAGTGTATTTAGAGCAGCCTGAGAAAAGGAAGACAAAATGAGATCATTAAATCTACAGCACAATTGCTGAAGCCACTCTCATCTAGGAAAGATTTTAAGACACAGCAGTTTTATACATATTCACAACTTTCAATATGAGCTGAAACAACTTCGATGCGAGAGTAGCTGAGGAAGCCTTGTGAAAACTTCAGGGCAAAACAGTCAGAAAGCAAACAAAGTATTAGGTTGTGTAAGAGATGAGAATAACACTAAACACATTAAAATGCCATTATGTAAATTAATGAAACTGAAAATCTCTGAAAATTCTGTTCAGCTTGATTACCTGGTCTCTAAATGGTAAGAGCAGAAATAGAATAATTCCAAAGAATACCCATGAGTCTGGTTAGAGCACAGACAAGGCACAGGCAGTGCTGCCAGCGCATGCTGCAGCCCATATGTGCTCTGCTACCCATCCAGGGTTGTATGGGAGCTCTTGGTGCACGGCAGGCTAGGAGCACCTGGCTTCCTGCTCCCCCTGCAGAGCTGCAGATCCAGGTGTATTGAGTGCTCTGGTCATTGGTGAGAACAAGACTTGTTAGGATATCTCAGGACCAACTGAGCCCAAACCTAATATCCTCACAACGGGGAAAAGGTGAGTGATGCAGGTGATTGATGAACAGAATAGAAGCGATAGTCTATTACATCTATTGCTCACAAACAAGAAGTGCTGGATGATGTAAAGGTCAAGGGCATGCCTGGAATCAGTGATCAAAATACTGTGAAGTTTAAGATCTAAAGAATAATGGGTGAGATTAACAACAGAATTACAAATGTAGACTTCAAAAGAGCAGACTTAGAATTGCAGAAAGCTAAGCAAGCATAGAAGAAGACTAGCATTGATGAATGTGGAGCTCCTGACTTGACCTTAAACACAAAAAGGAAATATACAGGAGGTGAAGGCAGGAATAGGCTATTTGGGAGGAATGAGAAGACACTGATCACATCAAGAAAAAAGCCAAAGCCTGTATCAATCTGAAACTACCAAAAGAGATAAAGGGTAATAAGTAAGATTTTTCTATGTTTTTCAGTAACAAAAGGAAAGATAAGATGAATGTGAACCCATTGCTCATTGGGGCAGGAAGTCTAATGACAAGAGATAAGGCTAAGGTATTCACTGCCTTCTTCAATTCAGTTTTCAGTGGTAATCTTGTTCTCAGGCATCCTCCAAGCAGAATCTGCAGGCGTGAAGTTGTACCCATAGTAGAGGAAGAAGGAGTTATGGATTGCTTAATCCTCCTCTACATATAAAAGTTGCTGGAATTGAGGTTCCTGGAGCTAGTGGTGTCACTGTAAGACTGTTCTCTATCATCATGCAATCATCAGAGATTCCTGACAAATGTCATCTATTTTCAAAAAGGGCAAGGAGGATTCAGGGACATACAGATTGGTAAGCCTTGCCTTATGCCCCAGGAAGGTTATGGAGCAATTTCCCTTAGAAGCTATTACTTAAACCAAGAGACAAGAAGGTGTACAGGAGCAATGAGAACTATTTACTAAGGGCAAATCATGTCTGCTTAACTCCATTGCTATCTAAGATGAGATGGATGGAAGTGTGTCTAGGAAGAGGGCAGTGAATGCCATGTTTGTTGATTTTTATCAAGTCCCTTGACACAGCCTCCTATAGTCCATTTATCACTAATTCAGTGAGATGTGAGCTGGATAAATAGATAAGGTGGGTGGAAAACTGGGCTGCCAGACTCAAAAGTTATCAGTGTTTCATCAAAGCTCAGATTGTACCCAGTATCTAGTTGGGTTTTGTAGAGACCAGTGCTGTTTACTGTCATCAATAAGGACAGTGGGATGTCAGGTTTACAGAAAGCACCAAATCAGGAGAGCAGACAGGATGCTGAAGGGTGATAGGCTTGCAGTTCAGAAGAACTTAGGAAAGTCAGAGCTCCAGGGAAGTGATCCTTCCCCTCCATTTGTCCCTTTTAAGACAGCATCTGGAGCGGTGTACCCAGTTTGGTGCTTCCCAGTACAAAAGCAGTATTGACATGCTGGAGTAAGTCTAGCTGAGGACCTCAACTGGGGAAATAAGGCATTTAAGAAAAAACTGAGAAAAGTGGGTCTGCTCAGCTGGGAAAAGAGAAGGCTCAGTGGGAACCTCATAGCTCTCTACAACTACTAGAGAGGAAAATACAAAGAAGATGGAGTTAGGCTCTCAGCAGAGGTTCATGGTGATGAGAGACAACAGATGCAAGTTGAAATATTTTACCTCAAAAGGCAGTTAACTACTGGAACAGGTATCCTGTCCTTGGAGGTGTTCCAGACTTGACTCAACATGCCCCTGAGCAAATTCATCTAATTAGACTTGTTCAGGGCAGATGGTTGGACTAGATGATCCCTAGAGGTTTCTTCTGACCTAAATTATGATTCTATAGTTTCCAGAAAGGGTTGCAATCAGTGACTCAATACTAATGAGACCAAATCCCAGCATGCAATGAGGTCTACCTTCACTTTCTCAGTCTTTAAATGTAATAGATGGTAGATATAAAAAAGAAATTTGGCAACCACTGTGTACAGATACAATACTTCCCAGTTTGCTCAGCTCCTGGGTCTTGATAAAAGAGGGCTGTCAGAAGTAAATTATGTTCTAGAGACTAAAACATAATTTGTTTCAGTTTGGCTTCCATCTTTGGTTCTTTGATTGCATCTTATTAGCTGACTAAAGATTATTTTGAACATAATAACTTTAAAAAAATTTACATGAGTTTTGTACCCTATGTGTTTCTTTAAACCTTGTTTTTTAGAATTTCCTGTCTTTGCCTGACAATGAAGTTAATACCTTTTGAGATACTTAGAGAGCTTCAACTTTTTTCCTTTGTTGTTTTAACCCATCAACTCTCTTCATATACATGAATCACCTACATATCCTAAGTGTTTTAAAGCCAACAGCAAGCTGACAGCTGCCAGAACTACTAAGTAGAGCTTTCATTTTCATTACTGGTAAGTGAACTATTCCATGGGTCTATTATTAAGGTCAGTCTGATCCAATAAGCTACAACTTCATTGGAGAGAATAACTCCTCCATTACTTTTTATCTTTTAACTGGACACATACCAAAAGAAAAATCAAGGTGACTGTACATGGTTACCAATTAGGAACAAAAATTCCCAATAGCAGATGTATTATCATGTATGTCTTTCTTAAACTTATATTAAAATAATTTCTCTTTCCCTTTTGTCTTTGCAAGCATTATGTAGCTTGAATTGGTGTTAACCTAAATGCAATCCACCTAGAATACCAGACAGTGTCTTTTAACCTTTCAAACACCTTACAGTTTTGTAAAAACATGTAAGAATATCAAAAGTTCTCCCTTCCTTTCCTAGTCCTTCATGTGTATGTAAGCACTCAGATACCACTGGAAAAAATTCTTCTTTAAGAAAAATTCAGTCACCAAAGAGTTTTGCCAGCATTGAAATTGAAAAGTGAAAAAGACTTTGAACAGAAAAAGAAATTAGGGAGTGATGGCTGTAACTTTTTAACCTCAAAATAATTTTCCTTCAGTGTTTCAAATTTTGAATGCTATACTATCTAAAACATTGATAATCTAAATTCATTTTTAGTATGTTCCTTTATAACAGTTAAAAAAAAAAAAAACAAAATACTTAACAGCCATTGCTGCATAAAATCCTTTGCATTAACTGTACTTTTCTACAGTGCTGGGACCATTCTAACCAACATACATGCAACTCTGAGTTTCACAGAAATCTCCTAGAAATTATGAATCCATTCTACCCTTGTTTTCAAAATTCATCCAATTAGAGCTAAATTAGGTATCTCTACCTATAATGACTGATTTTTTTTTTCCCAGAAATCAGTGTATTAACTGAATGCAGCACAATGAATACAGGTTAGACCACCATCACATGTTGTCAGATTTTAACACATCTGTTTAGTTACAACACAATTCTTATACCAATACAGTTCACAAGCACCAGATAAGAGCTAAAGGAGCTGTTACGTGCTCTACCAATTATGTGCTAGTCTTGCCTGTTCTCAGGCAACTACTTAGTGCTTCCCTTTTCCTAAAGAAGAAAACCCATTCTCAATGCTACTCCTTCTAACACATTTTCCACCAGACCCACCTCACTTTTGGATGCTGATATAGCCATGGCTGCTCGAGCTTTATAAGAAATTACTACCTTCAGACAATTTTTTTCATATGCAGTTCTACTAACATCACACAGTGGAAAGCATAATTGTGCTAGAAATTCTTCAGTAAAATTACTTTAAAAAGTAGTTCCAGTAATATCCAGTGATGTCAGTTTAGAGACCCACTTTTCATCTTCTCCACTTTGCTGAGGCTCTGACCAGGCAGAATCCTAGCTTCTTGTACGAGAGGAAAAAGCTTCTGCCTCCTGTACTCCTGGTCTACACCTTCAAATCTAGACAATATCTGACTGCAAGCCCTTCTGCTGTACAGGGATATGTTTCACAGGGAAGTTGAACATGAAACAGCAGGGCACTTAACTCCCCAATTCTCTTTCATCCCTGCACAAGCAATCTCCAGGGCATACATGTTCAGTGCCCGCAGTCCAAGCCAGCAGAGTTTCCCATCAGGGGGTGTCTCTTAGCATAGCTGGCTGTCTTCAAACACAGAACCTTTGGATTAGCAATGACTCACACCTCATTGCTTTGAAAAAAGCAATTGTTTGAAAAAAGAATGGGGTTGAGGAAGAACATTCTTGCACACTGTACAAATCACACCAGAGGGCCACATCTTTCAATCAGAGGGAGAAGTTTTGAGGTAAACTAAATTCAGACTGGCTTTTCTACTGTAAACCAGTCTAATCTGTATCAAAAAATGGTCAGGGTCACAGGCCTTTCATGTTATTACCTCTAATTCTCTACATGTTAATCTGAGCTTTTCAGCTGTCATATTTTTACACACCTCTTATTAGGTCAACCTGTGTCAAAGTGTAAATACCCCTTTCTACATGCAGGATGGTAATACAAAAATTCCATGCCATGTCAGAGCAAAAAAAAAATAAAAAAGAGAATGGTAAAGGTTATGAGAGGGAGAAGGCAGTAAGAGTATATGAGCAAAAAAAAAAATCTGGCATTCATTTCTAATTTATTGCTGATGGCCATTATTATTTTCCTTTAGTCCCTTTTTAAATTTAGTACATGTATGAAAAAACAATCCGACATTTTACGTAAGTATTAAGTACTTAGTATTATTATTGTTCTAAATAGATGTTTCAAATACCTTTGCTTTCTTTATTGATAGCAGCTTTACAGGAACTTTCTAACTGATGTAATAAAAATTTCAAAAAGGCCCATTTCAGAGTTCTTTTTTTCCCTTGGCAATTTCACATTACAAAGAGATTGACAGGAGGAATGACCCATGAATAACTAGTAAATTCTTTTAGAATATCAACATTTCTATCATGTTATGCATTTAAGAACATTTTGATTGGTGAAAAGAGGGAATAGAAATATAAGAACAAGTCAATATTATGGTTTAGTTTGATATATGAGCATATTACTCTGGTTTAATCCTTCATTTTAACAGCGTGCCAATTCCATTTCTATGCTTCTATTTCTTTACTTTCTTGATATTAATTTCATGCCTAAGTTCCTAAATGTCCCTAAAGTCATCAGTCTTTTTATATCAGTAGCTGGAACAAGATATTCAGCAGTAGGACTTGTAAAAAAATAAAAGATTCAGACACATTTTTGAAATTAGATATTCCTTCAGATGATGGTATCTGAAAAAGTAGGTCTAAATGTTGTTCTTTGATAGGCCTTTTTTCAGAGATGTTGCAATTTCAAAGTTATTTTTCTGCATTTCCTTTGATGGTCCCATTGCAGCTGAACAAGATCTGTTTTCATTAAGGACATCACACTGGATTTGGTACTCTTAAATTCATTACAATTTATCGCCAACATTTCCCTCCAACTAAAACGGACTTTCTCAGCAGGACATGCTATCCAAATCCTAACATACTCTGTCTGAGCAGTCACTGGGTCTCTTAAATCATTCAATACAAATATTTCGAGAATCAACTGGCCTGTTACATATATGTGGAGGAAAAAGCACCACAGTGCTGTGTCCCCAAAGTAACTAAAACCACACTCTATTATTTTCTAAAGTAGTGAGTGCTTGAAATAATTTCTTCTTTTCTTTGGGGCATTAAGTCCTTCCTACTCCTCTTGGTCATTTTCCTTCAAGATCCACTCCTCTCTAAAGAAATTCTATAACACACCAAAAACAAAAATTCTTTTTCTGAAAATAAGCAATTTGAAAAAGAGCTTAGAATAAGAATTCTGATTCTTGCCAAGACAGCAACATATAATTAATTTCCCTGCAACTGCTGGTTATTAAGAAATCAACAAAAACTCCCCTGTTCCTAAAACCTCACTTCCACCCAGGTCCAGCTGGAGATGTGAGGAGTACAAGGTTCTCTAGGTACACACTTTTCTCATTCCAGCCCTCTCAAATTCCTTCAAGAATAGATAGGAATATTGTACAGTAATTAAGACTTCTATGAAAGTTTTTAATTATATGAAACACAAGTCTTTTTACACAGAATAGTGTTAATTCTCTTGCATAGCTTCAGATATTGACAGACCACCAAAAAATGATACTGCTTAGTTTGGGAAGATACTTGAAGGCAATATTGAACTTCAAGTTTAATAATTCAAGGAAATTGTTTCAATATTCATTGAAACATATCTACATGTTATAGTAAAAGTTGGTCACACAATAAATAAGAAAGGTAGGCTTACCTTTTTAATGTATAGAAAAAGTGAGCCAATACAGTTTTCCATTTTCAAGCCTTCTTATAGCCATCAATTTTCTATAAACTTACTTAATATTACTTCCCAGACATAAACAGAGTGGGTTTTGGCCACAAAGAGATTAGGAGAAGCCCAGACTTCAAATAATGTCTCAGTACATTCCTAACAGAAAAAATAATCTAAAAATACCAGAGCAAGCATCCCACTATTTCTCAGAGAGTTACAAGAGAATTAAGAACTTGGCCGTGGCTGTGGCATTAGTTCTCAAAAAAGCAGAGGGGAAGAGTCATGCATTGAAAAAGCAGGTCACCATAATTCTTAATTTAATATGAAGAGATAACGGTATATTAGATATATAATATCTAACATGAATTTCCTTCAAAGGAATGTTTGAATGAAAGAAAAAAACTTAAAATGGCAAAGATAAGATACACAGAAGTATACTGATGACAAAATTCAATCTGAAGGAATATTCTAAGTAGAATAAAAAATCAAGTTATTTCTGCAAAGCAATATGCCTTTTATTGTTATTATTTAATTTTTCTAGTAAAGAGACACAATCACAGAATACTCAAGATAGTTAAAGTAAATTGTGATTTTTTACAATTTTTCTGCTGTTTGAAGAAAACAACAGTGACTTCTTCTGGAAGTTCTATTGATCTCAAACAGTCCATTTCTGTTGAGTTTTGTGATGGTTAAACTCTACACTAGCAAAACTTAATGTGCTCTAGTCAAAGAGAGTTGCTTTTTTCTTTTAATAGGAAAACAAGCACATGCAAGGAGACATCATATGTAACGTGCATGTGATTATTAATAATGTTATCAAGTGTGAAAAGAAATTAACATATTAAACACCATTGTAAAATGTAGATTAAATAAAAAGCAATGGTGCGTAATCCATCACATCTGACTCATGTCATGTCTATGCAAAATATGAAAAAGCATCTCCTCCACCTCCAACTAATGCATAGAAGAAAAAGTTCATTTCAATTTCAAATACCTGGAACTCCTCCCCAGAATTTTTAATTCCCATTTGGCCATCTCTCAGTCAGATAATTATATGAAACGTGACAATTTGGGTGATGAAGGAGAAGAAAGCAGCTATTCATAGCGATGGCAAGCAAGGACAAGTGACATCTTTCTTTTCTTACTGTAAGCATTCAGTGCTATCTGGTTTAATGCTCTGTTCTTGTTAACTCGATTAATACTATTTTCCTGATTTATGTTTGGGATCTTTTTTATTACTATTACATCAATACACCCATATTGGGTTTTATTTTCCAGTTTCTTGAAGATACTTTTATGCTGTTCCAAGGAGTTCTTTATTTACTCTCCCTTACTTCTACATCTGTTTGAACGGTTAATGCATTTATCATGTAATTATTTTTTGTGGTTTTGTTTTCTGTGTTTTTCTTACTGTATTGAATGTTTTAGTTCTGGACTGTATTTGAGACAAAGTTTATAGAACAAGTAAAGTGCTTTGCACTGTAATTTTAATCTAGTTAAGTGTAAAATTACATCTAGAGCAAAGCCAAAGGGGGGAAATGAAGATACTGGATTTCAGAATAACAGAGTTTAGGGGAAAAAATTCAGCAGGTTGAGTGAAACCATGCAGAGAGGAAACAGCACAGAGAAACTGAAATGTGTATAATGAGATTAAAGTGTGCCCAAAGGATGTGGAATGCATAACATACAGCAATAAAATGAGGAGTTTAAAGAGCCAATATGGCCAACGGAGGGAAGATAGGAAAAAAAACAACAACCCACACAGTAAGGAAAAGCAATATAGATGGAACCTCACTGAAATTAGTTATGAAAAGATTTTTGCGGTCATCTTGACCCACAGGTCATGAAAATATTGAAAACTTCAAGTACAAAGATTTAAAGGAATATTAGGAGATGCTGCAAGTATTAAAACTAATTAAAAAACAATCCTGCAGTGTAAGACAGCTGTGCAGAAAACAGATTAAGCAAAAATATTTCAAGGACCGATGCAAGAAATTGGGAGGACTTTTACTTCTCCTGCCTATGTATGCTCCTATTGCCCATTAAACAACAGGAGCTGAGAAATTATAGACATTCAGGGAAACAGCAATCAGTGCAGGAGGCCTTAGGCTTGAATTGGTAATGAAAAACAAAAAACTGAATTTGTGAACAACAGTAATTTCTGACATTTAAAAAAGTACATTTTTTTCAAAATTCTGAAAATTTCTACTGTCATAGGTAATCACAAACTTTGAGTGTATTTTTATATGAGAGAAAATCCCAGTTAGGTTATTTATTTTTAATTTGCAAATTTAAAGAAGTGGCAACGTTCAAATATATTATTCATTCTTTGAGCATTTAGGAATTGTTTTAATTTTTTCAACATCAAACATTATTTTCTCCATATTAACACATTTGTTGTGGAGACAGTTGTACTTATCTGCACCATCTGATGGGCTGGCCCTCTTGTAGGTGTCATGCAGAAAGTTGCAGAGGAAGCAATTTTCTCCTCTTAAGGGAGCTCCAATACTCAGGAGGACCAGCAAATATCATGGCAAATCTTGATCTACAAACTCTATAGAAACTGACAGTTCAGCATTTCTAACAATATTAAGTCTGTGGAGCTTCACCTTGCTACATGTTTCTAGCTCCATTCAGAACTGAAAGAAAACTCACAGGGAATGCAGACCAAAAGATTCATCAATTCCTGTCCTATGATGACATCAGATGGCTATTTGAATATTCTGAATTTATTTCTGGGAGTATCTGGAAGACATTTACTAACTTTATCTTCATTGAAATCTTCAGAGACACAGTACTTACTACACAGAAGGCATCATGCAAATAGTAGTAGGTTTATAAACAAATATAAAGTCAATACTATTACTTCTATTATTTGTTTTGACAGTCCTCAAAAAAGGCACATCTATGAAAAGGTAAGCATCTATTTAACCATAAGAACTGTAAAGAAAACTTAGGCAAATCATAAAGCACATTTTTTCTCTATTTACTGTGGATCTGGATGTGCAGCTCTCTACACAAATAAGCATGCTCCAAATCCTTTCAAGTCTTAACATACGGGCCTGAAACTCTAAACCCTTTTAACTCATAACATATGGGCCTGAAACTTAAGTTTGGATGACTAAGAGCTCCTATATGGAGAGTGGCACAGAAAGTTAAACTAGTCTTGTTTCAGAAGTTTATATTTCACACATGCCATCCCTCAACTCTCAGTCTAGGGACTACCATGATTGTGTAGAAGGAGAGAAAAAGTTAAAGTAGATATCCCTTTTATTCTGTCAAAGGAGACTTCAGACTTAGAAGACTCCTACAACTTTTGCATCCAGAAGGGATGTTGAAGCAGGCTTACTTCAGGAACATTAACTGCATCAGTCCCTGAAAGCAAGAGAAGGCAGAGTTACAGCTTCCATATGGACTCTGTAAATACTGAGGAATAGTTGTCCCCCTTAGAGAAGTCTGAAACCACTCCTGTGCACATTCTTCACAGTCAGAAGCATTAGCAGGTCATTTAGCTGGTATATATGGACACCAGTGCTCATAAGCATGGAGATTGCTCTTGCTTACTTGCACCACAGTCTAAAGAACTCTTAGCAACTGCTGTGGACTTCAGCCCTCTTCAGTGCCAAGTACTTGCATGAAGGTCAGTATTCTTAAAGCACATATGAAAATTACAGCAGGTTTCGAAGATTTGTCTGGAAGTTCTTTAGAAAAAGGAATAAAACAAGTGAAAAATCCCAGGAGACATTCTCTGTGAATGTTTGAATTTTATTCTGGTATTAGCCCAGAATGAGATTATTCAAGGTCAAACATCTCAACTCCATGACTTGCCCGAGACCTGGGAGCTCTCAGAGCTGCCTGATAATTTACTCTGATGGAGATCCCAGACATACTGAAGGCAATGGGAGAAACATGTCCAAGGCACAGACTTTATTATTCTGTCACATTATTCCCTTACTACTGAGTCTTTCATTATTTCAGTAATACTCTGGTGTAAAATTAAATATGCTCAGAAGTCACTCTCACTATTATTGTGTAAACTTAAAAGTCATGATTATATAACAAAAACAAACAAACAAACCCAAACAAAAGTACAAACAACAACAACAAAAAAATCCAAATATTTCTTCTTAAGGAAATGATGATGAAAAGAAAGCAAGAGTTGATGCCACAGAAACTAAAAAACCTTTAGGATTTTAGTACTGTCAAATCATATATGTTCTTTGCCATTTCACTCAGTTTTTCTTCTATCTGAGTTGACAGAGCTTCACTTCTACATCTGCCAGAGGTATTGCTATTGTAAGCTTATCTAGAATGTACTATGCCATATTCTAGCTGCCTGTCTTACATGTTGAAGTTATGTTGCCTTAAGCAGAACACAAACCTGATCTCAGAATGACAAAAAATAAAAAATCCAAACCAAACCTAAACAAAAAAAAAGTGTTTGATCCTCAGCTGCCAGAATTAAAACCTGAACTTTTGGTTCTCATTCTCCAGCTGAGAAACCAAACCACGCTGATGTTCATAAATTCTGCACAGGAATCTGGAAGCACTGAGAGATACAAAAGAAAGACTGTGAAATAGGGAATTTTGTTTATTCCATTTCATCCACAAACAAGAGATTCATCACCCAAGATTTATGTTGTTCTTTGTTGATATCTGATAGCAGGTGGGAGGAAAATGTGAAAATAGGCACTGGAATGGGAACAGATATACCAAGTACACATAGGGGTATGCCAGGTGCTTGCATATGGAGACTTGATTGTAGGTGTCTCACTTCCAAACACCCCATTAAGAAGCACCTAACAGATTCTTTAGATAAGCCAATTAATAAAAATATGTTCATCAGCTGAGTACAGAATAGTAATCTGTAAGTTCAAGAGGAAATTGTCAGACTTTGAAACAGAACTTGGTCTTGCAGTTCGTATTAGAACTCTTAAGATTGTTGAAGTTGTTCAGCAGTGGCTGGGACCAGACTGCTGCTGTTACTGAAGGCAGGCTGAAGAGGACATGAACAACAGGGTGCAAGATCATTACAAAAAAAAATAAGTAAAAGGGGCAGGCACACACATATAGAGTTTGGACCTTGTCCACTATTACAATAAACAGCTTAGTTACAGCAACATTGGAGGATGCAAAAGTTGAAATTCTTTTGGAGAATTGGGAAAACATGAGAAGAAGTATGGAATGTGTTAAACTAGGTCAGATATGCTTACTTTTTTCTTTTTTAATCCGAGGGAAAAGATGTGCTGTTTTGTTAAGACTAGTTGTTCAAAAGTCTTTAAGAGGTTAGGTTTATATATTTTGCCAGCAGAATGACAGACAAAGCATTTGCTCTAAACTTGTACAAGAGAATGTACTTTGGAAAGAACAACTTAACCTACTTGTACACACACAGGTGGATAATAAATTCAGAGTCTTTTCACAGGACAGATTCAAATATGTATGTGAACACCATAAAGCGGCTGCTCACCTGAAGAGGCTGAGATAGGTCTTGACAAAAACACAGAAAGTAATCAACAATATCTGAAATACACATCTCAACACAAGCCAGTCTACAAACTCACTCCCTTATTGGCTGTGTCCATCAGAGTTCCCATCACAAAGAAAGAAATGCTACTCCCAGACTCAGTGCTAAAATTGCACAGTTTTCTATCTGTATGTTGGAGAATGGATTTTGCCGTTGAAGACACAAACTTGTTTTGTGTCCATCTGACAGGAAGGAAAGGACCATGTCGTGCAGAATAATAACTCTGGGTCATGCTTCTGTGGACTATTTCTCTTTGTTTTCTTCTCTCTGCCACATCAGGGTTTTTTTGGGTTTTTTTGGTTTTTTTGGGGGGGGGTTTGTATGTGTGTAACTAGCCTTGTCCAGAAATAAGGTTTTGAAAGAATCACTGAAATTATTTCTTTTTTTGTGATTTATTAGGAGAGTTGTCTTGTTACTAGGAACTACACATCCATGATGTTACTAGGCAAACAGCAATTTATTTTACTTTTTTTTTTAGTTTAAAATGGCTATCTTGTGCTAAACCAGGGTTGGGTTTACCATTCCATCAGACTTAATGCAGAATACAAAGATGACTTCTTGACTAGAAGACAAGGAGGAAGGAGAGGTGGGATATTTTCATTTGTCTGGAGCCAAGTAATCATGTCCAGTTATAAATCTGTTGTCAGTTCCACTGATCAATAATTGTTAGCAATAAGCACCACTAGTCACCAGCTTGACACTGATGAATGGTATAACCAAGAATGGGATAAACCTCCTGATAACAGCATCTAGACTCAAAGAAGTCATCCATCATCCTCTTTCTTTCTTTCTCCTGTCCTTCATCCCAACAACTTATATGCTCTAAATGCTCTACTCATTTTTCCCTATCTCAAGGTATGCTTAGCCCTAATTTTGCACATATGTCCTAAGTCTTGCACATATGTATCTTCCTATGCAACTCACTAATTAATCCATTCTTCCATAGCAATTTCTAAAATTAAGAGCGAGAGCTCTTAGGAAGTCTATAAGTACTTCTGTTTTACTACAAAGAAATTCAGAAGCTAGAAGCAATAAGAAACACTCATCATTCGGCAAAATTACCTTTCCATGAATAAAAAGCCTAGCAATCTTTAAGGCTTCCTGTTCAAAAATTTTTTTTATTTATTCCTGGGAGAAGAGTCTTAGATTTCTACACATGTACATATATGCGACTGTACATTTATTTTATGTATTTATTTAAGTTCAAGTAGCTTTGATTTTAGGTTGCCAAAGCTACATGAGCAACATGGTTCACTACTGGTATCTATTTTTATTTGAATGCAGGTATATTTTTCAGTTCAAATGCAATTTCGTGCAAAGAAACGCCTTCTGCAGGCTAAAGATTGAAGTCAGTTGTCTAGAAAACTGAAGACCCCCTCCCTGTCTGAGAAAAAAATATTAATTTGGAACATATTATTTTGCTTTCACTATAATTTCGGTTAAGCTTTCTTATTTGACCTCAATAGAATTCATTTTAAAAAACATAGAATAATTTTTAGCTTTTTTTTTTAAAGATGTTAGTTCAAAAGAGAAAGGAGTAAAACACATTGATGTACAATGACAGAATTTTCTTCAACTCTAACGGGTTGGAAAACTATATTCTCCTGATTACCTGGGGAGGTACCACCTGAGAAGAAAGGCAAACCACAAACACATCAGATTACTATGGGACAAAGTAATACTACAAGTGTTTTAAGAGAAGGAGAGCTGTATCCTTTCATTGTTCACTTCTTAAGAAGTGAGTCATGTAAGTACAGATCCAGTTCATGCCATCTCATCAACATTGCACTGCTACTTTTCAATTTATCTTCCATTTGTTGAGCACACAGGAAACCTTCTGAATGACCCCTTCTGAAATTTCCTTTGATTTTTGTTGTGCTCAAAAGTTCTTCTAAAGTAGAATTATTGCAGTCCCAAATGGACCTTATAGGAAAGGAATAAATGTATTATTGCAGTCCCAAATGGAACTTATAGGAAGGGAATAAATGTATTATAGAGGACAAGTCACGTCACAATGGCCTGTTATTGTGGCTCGCACCTGCTTAAACTATTGACTAAAGCATTCTGTCAGATTTAAAATGCACAATCATGCCCTATTTAAGCTTACCTAATTTTAACACAGCAGGACATATTTCAGTGTTCCTAAGAAATATACCAAGCAGCACTTAAATTCTGCAGCTATAAACCACTCATACACAGATTTTTTTGTGGTCAATCTGCATTTTATGTTAAACACCATGGTTTTGCATTCCAGTGTCTCTAACCCCTTTAGTCTATGTTACTTCTTCACCTAACCCTGGGTGTACACATACTCTTTGTACAGATCATTTGAGGTCAAACTCCAATTAGGAGCTACACTGTGTTTCACAAAAAATCTAAATTTCTACTGTATATCTGCAGCAGTACTTATTCCTTTCTTCTGTTCACTGCCTTGGGGACAACAGTAGCTTTATTGGCAGCTTGCAGCATTGTCAAGAGGTGAGAAAACATCAAAGCAGTAAAGATTAAAAAAACAGAAAAAAAACCTTACATATAGCAGAATGGTGGATTTTCTCAGCTTTAAACCTCGTTATAAATAAAACCATAACCCCTGTACTATCTAGTAACAATATAGTTACTACCTTCATTTTGTTTTCTCTCAAATGATAAATATCTCTGCCAGTCAGGTGGCAAGCTCAAGTTTAGAAATTCTTGTTTTGTCAAAAGTATAGGACATGATCTTGTAGCAGAAACCAAACTGAATTCCACTACTATTGTTTACTTCTCCTTCTGGAAAGAACAGCAATTAAATAATCAATCGGTCTGATTATTTTTTTTAAGTATATAGACAGAAATATGACAGAACTTAATACGCATAATTTCTTGTATTGCTTTCACTAGGATGAAGAACATTGTCCCACTCAAAATATCTTTTTTTTTTTTTTTTTTACATAGGCCAAACCAAATTTGTTTAGGAATATTCTCTACTTCCAGGGAACTTGGGGATTTTTGTTAGTTGTTTTTTATTTGTTTTTTTTTTTAAATCACAGCAGAAAGCAACAAAGCATTGCAATCAGACTTCTATTTTTATGAACATTAATTAGCTGTAGGTTTTTTTCCCTCCCCATTTCAAGTGTGTCTTATCTCTGCTTGCATTACTGCTTTCTCTTGTAACTCATTTATTCAGTCTAAGGATAGTTTACAGCAAGCATGCAAATGATTAGCTAATGGAACACTTGTTAGTGACTTCTGTCATGCATGTTCAATTTAATAATCTCTTATGAATCTGTCAGCTGCAGAACATGTACAAACTGCAGATCTGATGCAGCTGAGACAAGAAGCTAGATGAACTAATAAGTAAATCTTGAGAGAAAAAAACAAGTTTAATATTTCTACAGTGTGACAGAGAAGAGTTCACAATGAAAAGCTTTTTAAAATAGTTACCATCTGATAGTCCATGTGAAAGAAAAAAAACCCTCTCCTGGTTATCTATGCACTACTGTCCCCACTTCTTCTAGCACACAGAACAGCTCCACATTATCTAATATAAAGCAAGATACTTAATGGTCTTTTTAATCAGACCAAAATTGGACAAACTAGGGGTTTGTTTTGACTGTCTTAAAACAATTCCTTCCTGGGAGCAATCAGCCAAGAGTTTGCATTTCACATTGCATTAAACCATATCTCAACAACACAAATCCATTTAATTCACTGAGTTCCAACAGTTACCTCTTCATGACCCTTGTCCTTCTTTCTTGCACAAATTTACCACAAGGATTTTTAATTCAGGTCAATAGCAAAGAATTACTGTGCAATGCTGCTAATAAGCAAGCTATATGGCTGACTTTCATTCCCAAGGATTTAGTTTTCACTTTTGCTGAGAATATCAAAGACCTCAAGCCCTACCATTCACTCGTTCTTATTTCTTCATTTTGGTCTTACAACTACACTTTGTTTAATCTTGGTTGTTCATAGTTCAGACCCTACCCACCATTTCACTTCTTTCAAACTTTCAAGATCAAGTGGAAAAAAAAAAATCAAATGCTATCATATGAGGATTTATGTTTCACACTAAAGAATTATTTGCTTTTTAGCTGTGGGGTCACAGCTTCCTGCCTCTCTTTTCCACTAAACTAGTTAACCATAAAGATTAGACCCCTCTGGGCAACACCTGCACATTCACTTCAAGAAAAACAAATGGAAATTGACCTGTCCTTTCTGAGCACAACACATTTATCTATCATATATTTAGGGAAAAAATCGAGTTGATTCATGAGAACAGCAGTATAAAGTGATTTTTTGGTAAAAATGTATGTATTTTACCATAAAATAGCAGCACTTTAAGTAAGCACTAGTAAAGCCCTTAGATATTCCATTGCCAGTGCTGGTTCTAAATCTTGAGAAGAGACTGAAAGAATACAGAATGAGTAAAACAATTTTTAAAAAAGAATAATTAAATAAGAAAAAAAAAATTATCCTGAACCTGGACTTAAACACTGCACATTTTGGTTGCTGGTTTGTGGTTTTTTGGTTGGTTTTTGAGGGTTTTTTGGTTGCAGGGGGGAGTGTTTTGGGTTGGTTTGTTTTTTTTTTTTGGTAGTTTTTTTTTTTATACCAATAGAGTTTCTTTCTTCATCTTCTCTCTTTCAGGCAGAATAGAAATCATAAGCCCCAGTGCACTATGAGACAGACTACGGTGCTCAGAAAGTGAATCTCTGCTCCTGTGTTTAAGCCACATTGATCACATTAAGTTTGGTATGGCAGTTGTACTGCCATGAGTAGATTTAGGAGTATTCCCTTTTTCATTTGAGTGATTTTGGTGGTGTTTAAGCTTCATTCAACCTCCTCTCAAAGTCTGAGATGGTATTTTATTGAAACTTCAGTTCTTACAATTTTGAGAGCAATTTTGAAAGGAATCACAGTCATACTAACATGCATAAATATGACATCTTGTGACAGAATGGCTAAAAGTATTTGTATTTTGTAAATATTAATGTAAAAAGATGATTTAAGTGAAAATACACACTTTATTTTTAGGGTTTTTTTTCACTTCAGATAAAGACTAACTACTTATAAAGTGAAAAATTCTTTCCAGCCATTTTTTCCCTGCCCTGTGGGTTCCTTTTGAGTTTTCAAATGGACCATTCTATTAGGAAAGAAAAAGATAGTAATTAAAAACCCCTACATCACATATATTTCCTGAACTGGTAAAATACTGCCAACAATAGAGCTATAAAATTTTCACAGTTGTAAGTTTTTCCACTGATCTTCCAGAGATCATTAAAATGCTAGTTCTCAGGAGAATGAATGTGATGAGTCAAATAGAAAGACGCAGTTTTTCTTTTCCTTTTCAGGAGGAGGAAAAACCCATCAACCAGAACCTCTACCAGTAGACTAATAATTTAAAAGAAATAAAGTTATAGAGGGATTTAGAGAGCGACATATTGAGTTTAGATGGCTTTTACAGAATTGATTAGTAGAGAGAAAGTCAGAAGAAAGCTGGTCTTAAAAAAATGCCGTTGTAAAAATCATCTGTTTCTACATCTGGCACAAGTGAAGATCTGCATTATTAAACTTTTCCATTTCAATATCTTTAAAAGCTCTCTTTTGTCTTTCTAGACTCATCTGCAATTTCCTTAATATTTCAAATGCTGTGGCTGCACACAAACAGCATCTTTGAGAAGTGAACACCTAACACAGCACTTACTCTCAAGCAGAAAGAAATCTTAATCATGGAGACAAAACTCAGAGAGTTAGTACATCACTCCTTTCAAATAGTCTAGCAATAAAGACTTGTAGCTTGATGGACAGCTTAAACCAGGCTACCTAATATTCACAATATCTCTGGGTTTCAGGATACTTTTAAATATTAGAAGCAGCTAACTTGGTTTTATTAATTATATAACATCATGTAGAATTATGTTAATGGACTTCTTATAATATAATGAAACAGAAAAATACTCAGTTATGCATTAAAAATTAAAATTCATAAAAAGCATTAAAATACATATTAAAGTCATTTCTGTAATATTCTTTTTGCTGGCTTAAGGATTCCTCTGAAGAGGGGAATCTTATGCTTGACAGTTTACATATATTAAAAGTGCATTCAAAATAAATCAGTCATAGAAAATCAGTTGGTTTTGAAAAGCGACAGTCTAAACCATAAGAAAAGCAGAGGAGGATAAATTCACTAAGGTTTTGAAATGCACAAATATGAATATGTCTCTGAAAGGCCCCCAAAGTTGAAATATCTGGAGGCTGGGAAAATATTAGGGTTTTTTTTCCTCACTGACCAAGGCAGCATCCAGCACTAGCTCAGGCTTTTTTTTGTGGCATGGAGGATCATCCTCTGACTGCTGTAGTAAAGTGCATCATGTTTTTATAATAGAAATATTTGTGGGGTTTTATTTCCTAGGACTACTCTATTCTGAATAACAAGTGCTTTAGGGAGCATTGACAGAAGTTTACAGGATATTTCCATCCTTATGTCTATGGTTTCCTGGAATGTGCCATACTTCTGGGAACCTTCCAACTGAATAGATCCAAACTTTTTGAAGACATATCAACATACCTCCTGGACAAGATATTTAATATTCAAAAGCCACCTTAAACAAAGGTGTGTTTTCTCAAAAAAACCCCAACAAACAAACAAAAAACCCACAAAACCAAAAAACCCCAACAAACTGAATCTCCTTTTATTCTCCCCCCTTTGCTCACATTTAATCTTATCTCAATTTTCTTCAGTATCTCTCATCTTCTCATATATTATCTCCCTTTATCTTTGCAAAACTTTCTTGGCTATTTCTCTGTCTGCAGGTACCAGGCAAAGTTTCTGATAAAACAGCTGGTGATAGAACAAGAACACAGGTCCAGGGCAGATTTTACTCTTCAGACAGTGTTTAACAGTTTATTACATCTGCAGAGAATGATTTTGACAGAAAACCACCAAAAAAAAAAAAAAAAAAAAAGGCAGAAAATCTACTAGAACATCAGTGCAATTGTAAATAGATTACATTGAGAAACCTACACTTACCCAGCATAAGCTACTTTAAAAAATAAACGAAATATAATCATTATTTGCAGGAAAGCTCCTGAGGCAACAAGGTCAGCCTCACCACTTTTGCTATTATTTAATGTATTTGGTAGTACACACTGGATTATGAGTGGAAACCCCAGTTTAGAGTTCTCCTAAACTTAGATGCTATTGTGCTTTACTGTATTCACTGAAGTTATGTAAGGTGAAAGGGAGAACAAAACATCTTTGGAATACAAAATAATGCTGCACCTTTGGCAATTAAGTATCTTTGGACATGAGAAAAAACCTCAAAGTTTTCAGTTTACAAACAGTAAATCTGCAAATGCAGTGTCACAACTGAGTAATCTTTAAGTAATTTATTTCAAGTTTCTGATCTCCTCACTTTTATATTTATTTTTAATTGAAATTCATAGATTTTTGTAGCTAGGCCCTCTCACATTAGTCAAATAAGAGTATAAAAAGTCTGAAACATCACTCCAAATAGCTTAAGAATTAATATAAAGTACTTCAGGTTGGATTTATAGTACACATAGTATGGTAAACTGAGAATGTGAGGTAATTTTTTCATAACTGGACATATAAAATTTCAGGCTTGTTGATGTAACCTCTCTCCCAGGACTTGATTTGCAGTCAGGTCTAAAAAAGTAGAAAAAGGCTAAGTTCATTTTTCATGTCATGGAATGCTAGAGTTCCATTCCCTAGCTCCATGGGAAAGATGTTCTTCAGAGGACCTAATACCTAAACTCCAGTAAGTGGTTATGTTGCCACTAATTCAACATTTATTTACATAGTCATAATTTCTAAATACAATAATTCTCTAGTGATTTTTTTTTTAGTATTAGAGGATTAAAGCTGCATTTACTTTGCACATGCACATGCAGCTTTTAGTACCTTACACAGAAATTATAGTGACAAATAAGAAAAAATAATGACTGCCAGTCAAATACAATCAGGAAGCCATTTTATGACGCCAGTTGGACGTTTATCTGTTACTAAACAAAAAAGTCACACTTTGAACCAAAAATCAACCTTTCCTCAGCCAGTCTTAAGTTCCTAAAAGCACAGCACTTAGGCATACATCACCTAATTATCTATTCAAGCAATGAAGCACAGTTGTCAATCAATTGCAGAGTAGACTGAGTATGTAACTGGAGAGAAACAAAGCAAAAATAAGATTATCAGGACAGAGGTCATACCTCTAATCTCTGGCCTTCTACAAAATAGGACAGGAAAAATTCAATATTTTCCAGCTAGAGATGTTAAATATTCAGATAAGTCTTGCTGTCAACAGTCATGATGGCAATGAAAAAAGTGCAAAAGATGACACTGAATCAGTGCACAAAATATATGCATGTTTGCCTTCTTTTTTTATTTTTTGGTCTCTCCCTCACCTTATCTTTTTGTATGAGGAATTTGAAGTACTAAATATCAAATCTATAACCCCCCTTCAATACAGCCTGGAAAAGTGAATTAATTTGCTGGCAGTACATTTCTCAGTAATCATGGTGCTGCCATGAAATCATGCTTTCTAAATCCATTTTTAAAACCATGTTACACTTCCCCACCTTCCTTTAGGCTTTTATGCAGCATTTTGGTGTAATAACGTTTATTTCTCTGGCTTTCTCATCTGTACTCTTAAAGTCTCAGGAGGGTATTGTGCATTTTCCCTGGACAGTCAGACAGCAAATAACACTGCAAAAACCAACATTTCTATGTGCATTTTTCTGACTGCAACACTCAAACAAAATGAGCACCTTGATACATGGTCAAATTTAACTTGCTGTTTAGTATGTTAGGAGTCAGATGATTAATAATATAAGAAGGCATATTACTTATTATTATGCAAATAGATACATCAGTAGTAACTTGATTACTATACAAAGTTGAGGGAAAACGCTGTGGCACTCTCCATTTTAAAAACAGCCTTATTTTGTATTCTTTGTAACTATGCAATTAGTAGTAGGAAAATTCAGCACATTGGTAAAGGGATGTAAAGCCACTCTTGTGGACTCTGGGACTGTCATCCGCTGGGCTGGGACAGAAGAGCCTGCAAGGCTCACCAGGGTGCTGATTTTCCCATAGCACTACTTGCTGTGCCTGCTGCCTGTTCTGTCCTGCAATGCTGATGGCACCCACCTGGCCCATTTGTCCTTCTGAAGGGCACCAGAGCTGAGAACAACCCTGGGAGAGATGCAGGGAGAAGCTCTTATTCAGAAATTGACCAGAAACTCTCCAGAGAATCCTTTTTCCAGTCCTTGAGATGCTTGTTCTGACAAGGGAAGGTGTCGCTGTTGAGCAGCTAACAGAGTAATGAAAGCACCAGTTCTCAGTGGCAAGAAGGAATGACCTTTATTGTTTTGATTTCATCACATATATAGAGTTCTCAAAAGTCACCCAGATTGGTCAGTCAGAAGCCTTCCCCCAGGCCTGACTGGCCAGGCCTGCACTGTACACGCTCTGGGACACTGTTCCAACAACACCCAAACTTTATCTTTATTTACAAAACACAAGAAGAGTTCCTGTGGGAAAAACCTGTGCTAGCCACAGCAAGGGACCAATTGGTCCCATGCAGGAGGTTCTGCAGGGCTCCCATCAGTGTTCTTTGAGCTCCTCATCCTCTAGCTGCCTCTCCAGGGAATGAGGAGTATCCTGTCAGTTCCCTGACATATTCTTTAGCCTCAGCCAAGGTCTCATGCCTCAGGATGTGCTTGCAAGGCATGTTTCCCTCCCACTGGCATGGGCTGAATTCCAATGAAATGCCTCTGGGAAAGCCGGAGCATAGCCAGCCTTTTAATTAGGATCATATTGCTTTGCAGTCCATGGGTGGCATTCATGTCCTTCAGAGGAGCTGAGGGCATGAGGTGACCTTGTTTGTAAACTGACCTCTTTCTCTCCATGCAGCCCTCTCCAGGCAAGGCTTTCACCTTTGCCTACTCCTGCCTGATATTGCCACTGTCCCATTATACCTGTCCTGCAGTCTCCAGTGCCTCTCTCACAGCTACTGCTACAGTGACACAGTACTAAAGAAACCACCAAAATTTAGATCCCCAGTTTCTGCACTACCACATCACAGTGTAACTGCACAGCTGATGAGGAAGCTGAAATTAAGGTCAAGCTCTCCAGTTTCTTGAGGTGGAAGCCTTCCAAAATATTCCAAAAGGGTACGAGTAGCACCACATGAGCAGAGACTGAGATCAGACCTACTTCAGTGGGAAGAAAAGAAACCTGGGCAGGATTGTATGGGTCTTGTCAAGATATAGATGAAAAGAGTCAGCACTGATCAACCCAAAAAAGAGTGATTTAAATATAAGTGCTTAGAACATCTTCTTTATGTTTGATAAAATATACTGATTATAAACTAGTATATCCACCAGTGTTAGACCCCTGCAAGTCACATTGAATGGTGACTGTTGACTTTTGGCAGTAAGGACAACTCATAACTAGGCAGTCTGGCTTTCCATTATTAGTTCAGAATTGCAATCTAGGCTTTAAATTAATCACAAATAAATCTTGGACTTATCACTATGTGATTTACAGGATTTGGAAACTAAAACATATTTTCAAATAGTTTCTTAGTTAAAGCACATTTGTCCAGACTCTGCACTCCACAGGTGCTAAGCTACTTCATGAAGCAAATATGAATATTAATTCCCAATCTAACAATAGTATATTTCTTACGCAAGCATCCAACGTAAAATAGCAACCTTCACACACTAGATCCCACTGCTTGATTCCTTAAGCATATCACTCTTCTATGTCATAAGACTAAAAATCTTGCAAGGGTTCAGTGCTGTGGTTGAAATGCAAACGCACACATAAACAAAACAGCAGGGCTTCTAAAAAATAATATTAAAGTTTAAGATCCTATTAAGAATTTCATGCCTAGAGTCAAGTAATAAAATTAAAAAGTAAAAACCTAAACAAAGAAAAATCCAAAAGCAAAAACACACACACTAACTATACCACTACCCCTTTCAAGAAAAAGAAACCACAAATCCAAAACTTCAGTCTGTGCAAAACTGCTTGCAACAGCATTTAAGTACTTGGCTGAAGTCACTTTGAGATTAATTCATTACTTCTCTCACTTCTACTTTGTTCCTCCCGTGCCATTGCTTTTCTAAAACTGTACGACTTTGTATATGTACCATTTTTTTCTGAACCTGTTTTTTTCTCATGTACCAATACTGTATTCACCCTATTTCTCTTTTGTCAATCCCTTGATGCACTATGACTGTAGTCCATCTTCTCTTTTACTGTAAGCTAAAGCTTGACCTCAACAGATGTTAATGTCTTCAAATTCATACTAGTTTTTTCCTTAATCTCTCATTTCTTCTTTGATTTTTTAAATGAAATGTTACGGAAGCATTTTAATGGAGTTCAAGAGCTCAGGCTAATGAGCAGTTATGAACAATTCATAACTACTTTTCCTGAAGACAAACCATTAAAGAAGGTTTTCATCAGGTTTTCAGTTTTGCAAGTGCCTGAGGATAGCAAAGGACAGTGGGGACAGCTATAAAGGGAATTAAATGTATTCCCTATTATTATAATGTTTCTGCCTGCTAATTAATTTCACTCAGGGGTAAAGATCTTCCAAAACCATTGCATCTTAAACTCTTCCATAGATTGTCTAAGCATGATGCCCCTCGGAACCTCAAATCCCTTCCTGCGTGTACCAACACACCTTCAAACATTCATATACTTGCTAGGGATTTTATTGTCTATGTGGAAAAAATCTAGGCTTAAAGAGGTGATAACAACCTTTGGAAAAAGATTAAAGCAACAAGTCAGGATCCAGGTTTCTATAGAGCCCACATTATAAAAAACAGAGTTAGTTCCCACACTAAATACACTTTTAAAAGTAAAAATCAATTAAAACAAAGTCCATTTTCAAAGATCCTATTTTCTATTCTCTTGATTACGTTGCTTTTTATATATTCAATATTTCTGACCACATTTAAAACCTTACAATTTTGAGTACATTAAAAAGTTTACGTAGCTATTTTTCTCAGTATGCACGTCAGAAGAGTTACAAAACAAAATGCAATGGGAGAGAGGGATTTGTAATAAAAAAGAAAATTTATAAAATGTTGAAGTAAAAGTTTTCCCTTTAATACCATTTATCAGTATACCTATGTAAGATTATTTTCCAAGTAGATGCAATTCCCACCTCCTGTTGCCTATAAAATGAATTAGTGTTGGATCTTTCTTAGATAAATACAGGAGAGAACTCCTTTTAACTAATCAGAATTTAGCCTTAAATAAAAGGGTTGTACTGCCTTCTTAATTAGCCATTTCTTGAAAGCAATAAGTATAGATAACATTCAATCATCCTTATGTTTCAAAAAAATTATTAAAACCGCAATTATGCTACAGAACAAAAGCATTTTTATTAAATACAAATCAGTTGGATATTATCAATAATGAGTCTTCCATCTCCATTAAACTCTTCATACTATCACAAACACAGGTGTGAGTACTTTCCCATTTATATTCCCTTTCATTAACGATATTACATTTTTCATTATATGAAACAGCAAGGAAAAGGATATATGGGGGGAGGGGGAAATCAGTCATCATCTTTTCATTCAATGAAGTGATGAGAAAAGAAAGACCATTTATCTTAATTAATGTTAATTTGAATCAAATTCCTGCCTCCTGAAAGTAATACAAAGGTTCTCTAACCTGAAGAAAAAATTCTTTGTTTTATTAAAGGATACAAGTCATAAGAGACAATTATATAATTTTTTAGCCATATGATCCTTGACATGCAGTTCTTATATTCAGCTAAGCCTGAGAATAAAAAAAACAAAAAACCCAAGATGCCAAAGAAAACCTACACAAACAAGGGACAAAGAAAATGGCACATTGTTACTCTAGCAGTTTTGGACCTAATCTCAAAGTGACAGATTAAGGCAGATGGATTAAGCAAAGCAGAGGAATACATATGTCCATTCTGAAAGTAACTGAAGTATCTGCATTTAGCAATGAACGGAAAGGATTTTGTTTCAGTGGAGACTTTGGAAGGTATCTGGCCCAGAACAGTCCTTACTCAGCAGTCTGAGAGCTCCCACAGCCATAGAGAAAGATGTACATTTGGGAACTGCGAGAGAAGAGACCTGTGTGACAGACTTGATTGGTCCTGAAACCACCTCCTGGCTGATGACCAAGCTGAAACTGAAAAGCAGCTGTCACCTGAAGAACTCACCAGAGGAAAAAAAAAAATCTGTTTCTGGAATGCCAAGTTTTTTTGAACTACAAATACTGCAATTGTTATGACTTCCCTGCCTTCTTAAGATACACGTATTTCCAGTGATGTGTTTATAATAAAAAAAAACTGAGGTTTTCTTCAAGTTTTTCCCTTCTTCTGGCTCTTTCTGATAGACCATTATGGGGAGAAAACCTTAATTTGCCTGACAGGAATGGGATGATTTTAGTGCTGCCCTAAGATACCAGAGAGAAGTCAGTGCTCTTGTTCCAAAAATGGCTGAAGCAGGAAGTTTCTGACTTTCCCACGTTTCATGCCTTTTGTATAACTTTAAAGGAAATCAGTCACAAAGTACCTCTCTATTTCTCTTGAAGTGCTCAAAGTACATAAAATCCTTCCTCTACAGTACTTTGTTTTAAAAAGGAAAACATCAGGTCAAGTAGAGCCTTGCATCTTGGTATCTTCAGATGCCTTCAGATATCTTTTGGGACAAGCTGGAGCCTGGCCTTTGTATTTTACCACATTATTGAGTACTATTTGTGATCTTCAGTCTAACTACAGCAGAATAAACTTGTCAATCAGTCTGACCCCTCACCTGCCCTTTGGCCGCTTAGAACAGTAGGTTTAAGAAACTCAACATTAAGATATATCATTAAATGAGTATCATTAATCTTTATTGTAAAAGAACAAAAAAACAGGTTCTTCAGCACTTTGTTCTCTTCCATAACGGGGCAGGAAAGTAGTAGCAACAGGCTCTACTGAGCCTGTATTACATACAATTTGTAGGATTTTTTAAGTTCATTTTGGCTAAAGCTCAAGTGGTTGCTTCTTATTATTGCCTCAATTGCCTATCTTCATCACATGAATTCAAGCTGTTCTAGTAGCAATACCTCTGTAGCCTTTTAATATCTAGGAATATTCATATTCTCTTGTAGTCTTTAAGCTCTGTTAATTGATTATTTTATTCATGCTTATGCTTTTAGTATAGTAGTTTAAACCCCAGAGAGAGCATTCTGTTACAACAGCAACCATGCAAACATATCAAAATGAAGCTAGGTATTCAAGCCAATGTGTGAAATTACATGCAGAAGTACCAGGTACGGCCAAAATTACCTTTTGGTATTTTTTGACTTCTTGCTCCTTTACCACCAGTTGAAAAAACTCATTGCATTGTGCATTCTAGCTTCCCGTATCACAGTAAGACCGAGAGTGAAATTAATATTGTAAGTGAAATATTTATGGCACTTCAGTAATCTTAAGAAATTCTGAAGTAACCATGATAACTACTGCAAAGTAGCATCTGAGCTTTTTGGCAATCCCTGAATGGCAAAATACCATACTGTATGAATCATATTGTATATTATAGGAAAGCAGATCAGTTTCCTTATTATAGTCTGAAAAACAAGGAACAAGAGGTTCAAATTCACTCTGCTGCTGGGCTTTGTTATCTCACAACTGAGATAAAAAGCAATGAGGTTAAACATAGACTTTAAGTATGGGGTCTTAAAAGCATAAATATTTTCCCTTAATTTGTCTGTGAGAGTCCACTTTTCGCTCCAGATTAAAAAAAAAAAAGGAAAAAAAAAATCAAACTTAACCAAAAAAAAAAATCAATATTAAGACTAACATGTCAAGAAAGAATGAGAAGAGATCCCAAGAAAATAGGAACTGCTTTCCCCCAGTTATTTTAGAGTAAGACGACAAGCTAGAACTGGAGTGCCAAGGAATACGAACATTTCACCAGGAAAGGACATTTTTCATTATAAAGTTTCTGAGGTACCACATATCACAGTGCTGAAAATGCATACCAGCTCAGACTGTATTGCATCTAATGTACTTGTTGGTTGTAGTTCTTGGGTATGTAATTTACTTGACAGGCAGAGTTTAAATGCTTTAAAATAAACCATTGTACTAAGAACAGATGCAATGGAGTAAAAGAGCTTTAAGATTTTTTTGGCTTTTAAATGCAACCAATTTGTTAGGGTGAAATCTTTAGAGAGGAACCCTAAAACCTGTAAGTAGAAGAATCCATTTGCATTGCCTTTTTTCGCCCTCACTGAACCACTCAAACCTTTTCCGTTATTCATATTCAGAGGCTTCTGCAAATTATTTTCTGTATTGTGGAAGACTTGGCCTGCTGCTGTAACTGCAGCATCTATGGCTAATCTAACTCTGGGGTGAGCATTGACAAAAACCATAGTAAGCAAAAGACTATGCTGAATTCATGCAAGGAGATTAAAATATAATGCTGTCTTTTTATACCTGCCTATCCCATCCTCTATTTCTTCTTATACATTAAATAATCTAAAGTGTTTTGAGGTATGTTTGCTTGTTGTTGCTTTCATTTTTATTTCACGAGCACTTTAGATATTACCGTATTTTTCAAACTCCGTGATGAAGGCTGCCTCATTTAAACAAAAGTTGTATAAATACATTCTTAAAATAAAAGTCAGCACCAGTCAAACATGAGCTTGGTTTTTCTAATTCAGATGAACATCTTAAAATTTTGTTTCAAATATATTACCAACACACTATTCTCACATTGAAAATGGCATATTCCATTCCACATTTCAAACAGTTCAACAAGATAAGTTATGTGAAACAACTAATTATTAAAATAAACATATTGTATATTAATTCTAAAACTGCAAAGGAGAAACAAAATCGGAAAATACAGTCAGTGTAATGAAACAAAAAATTTCTATGAATATTTTGTTATCTTGCAACAAAGATACACAACCAATGAGGTTAAACATCATTCTGGTTAAGTTTCCTAATTTTATATACCAACTGAACAAAAAGATGGCAGCATCGATTAGATCTTAGATTTCTCTAATATATACTTCATAACTGTTTCCTTCTCTTTCTTGACTTGCCGAGAAAGACTTTGTAAATTTTTTCTGTTTGTATTTCAGTTGAGTTGATGATGATTTTCAAGGTTACGTATTTCTCTTCTATTGATTAAGAGCTTCTATTGATTAAACAACCACTCAATTTTATTGCTAGATAAAGTTGTGGGGTTTGCATGACTTATTTTTTAATTCTTTGAATCTTGATACTTGCAGACAACCTTTTTTGAAAGCCTATGTAAGGTCTAAAAATCTAAACAGAAATAATGTGAAAATAATCAATATTTTCAAGTACCAAGCAATGACTTATGCAGGAAAAGTCAGCAATTAATTTGTAACACAAACATGTGGAAGCCATACAGAAATGAACAAACAAAACTGATTAAATGCAATGGTTTGTGGTCTGTTGGAGGCCAGCCCCTGGCTTAAAATAGAAGACCTCAGAGGTAGAGCTTGAGGGGAGAAGGTGAATGTGTTGGTCAGTTCCCAACCCTCATTTAAATGAGACTCGCAGGTTCTGCATAACCCTCTAGTATTTTAAACACTGGTGTAGATCAACTGCAACATTTAACTTCAGCAGTCATAGTGAAAGTACATGGGTTCATGAACACATTAAAAATATTGAGATGAAATCATTATATGAGAAGAAAAAAATTATGATATTTTTAACAAATAAAGTTTTACTGCAAAGTCATGGTCTTAATACAGAAGCATTTTCTTGTTAATACACTTTCTCATTTAAAAAGGTGTCAGACCTATTACGAACTCTAGTTCTAAGGTGGATGAATTAAGTATTCTTTGCCAAGAAACCTGCTCTTCTACTCACAAGCTGTGGAAATCATCTAGAAATGGGTAAGAAAGCACACTCTTTCTAGCAGACATCTACAGTTTAAGCACAGAGATAATCCAAAATGCTTGCATAATCCTTCTCTCTTTGCCTCCAGAATAGGCCAAAGCAACACAAAAGCAACAACACCCTGCAAATCCCTGCTTAGGTCTGAGAACGGCAACTTGTATACAAATATATGCCAGGTAATCAAGGCAAAAAGCCCTAGAGATGGAGCAGAAATCTCTGCTAGCAAGCAAAGCCATGTGCATGTAATGGAGGAGTCACAGCACTTGAAATGGTAAGATTTACACTGGCCATATAAAACAGATCATATATGGCCAAGGACAGGAGTCAGAAAGAAATGAGCACAAGACATCCCTTTCATCTACAGTAAGGAATGACAAATATTCAATGGAAAAATAAATATACTGAATTTGAAGAAACTGTTTCCTTTGGCTCCTGTAGATTTTAGATCAGGACCAGATAAAAGAAAATGAAGACCTTTTGTGAGATGAAGAAACTACAGTTACTTTAATGGATTTAAGCAAATTTTTAATTATTCAGCAGGTTCTAGTGTAAACATTAATCTGGAGAATTTAAAGCAGGAATTGGTGTATTCTCTAAGAAAATAAAATCAGGGAAATGTCTGCATCCATTTTGTAGAATAAGATACCATTTCCAGCAACATTCTGTGAAACCCAGAATTCCTTATCCTGGTGGAACAGCTTTCTGGTGTCCTCACTTAAGTTAGTAAATACACCAGCATATGGGAATAACTCCTTATATCCCATTAAGTGTATAAAATCCTGTATGAAGTTTAATCCTCTCAATGCATAATCATGCTGGCCATAAAGTCTAATACATGCTGTATTAGGAGCTCATACTTCTTTTGCTGATCCAGTCTAGCAAGTGTTTCTTGTACTAAGAAAGTGCAAATGTGTTCTACATTGCACCTTACACTTTTCCTTGCCTTGCCTCACATATCACTACCGGAAGAGCTCTGCAATTTCTTAGTAACCACAAGACATTGCCACCTATTATTTTCCTTCCCTCATGTTACATTCCATCTGTGACATTTTTAATAACAGATATGCTCAGACCCAAATATTTATGACTAGTTGTGGGTACAAAAAGATTGTTGCTTCTTAGGTAAACACCTGAAAAGGATGCTTTAGTGAAATCAATAGTGCTTTACAAGAGGCATAATAAACCTGAAAATGATCACATTCCGGTCTCAAACCAGAAATAGATTAAAACCTGGTACTTTTTTTTTTTTTGTCAGTAATGGTGGTCTACAAGAGCTAAGCTATGCATCATTTATCTAATGAAAAAGTAGTTTTTCAAGTTAACACAGTAGACAGTTTTTTCAAGATATCACCCTTAGATCCTATTCATTCTTCTTTAGGACTCTGTAGTACTAAGCTGGTCTTTAGATAAGAAGTAGTCAGAGGATACATGAAGGAACCACAGAAAGAATCAATAAATATTTTATTTGAAGGGATTACATTTTTATTACCAGAGTTCAAATTTCTACAGAACTGATCTATCAGAACCATTTGTAAAATGTGCTCACAAGATGTATGCATGCCTGCACATTCACCCTTTGCAGAAGCACTAGTCTCTGCCTTATCAGTGAATATTCCAATGAAGCAAAATTTAGGGATTCTCCAAACTACTACAAGACAGAGGAAGACTTGGCTTTTATTCAGTAGTAGTCTGAAGTACTGACCTGTACTTTTTAACTTAAAACATACATCTGTATCTATATTAGCTATCTATATAGTCCATCTGTACAGATAACTTGCACTTTCTGTCAGAGGACCTGAAGGCAACTAATGTTGACTACCTAAGAATGTTATTGGGAAAAACACTGGTTGATTCCGAATTCACTGCTGTGTGCATTTAGTTTGTTTAGCAAACTGTGTAATTTTCTAACATGAGAGAACACATCTAGCCCACTCTCAGTGTTGCAAGTTCCAAAATCTCTGATGTCAAGGGAATGAGACATTTAGGATGCTGAGATAATTTTCAGATCTGACAAAGTCTAAACTTGATCCTAGTCATCTTTTACACCATAACCTAAGATAGTATCACTTTGTATATTTCTATGTCACAGAATCACAAAATAAGCCAAGTTGGAAGGGGCTCACAAAGATCGAGTCATCCTCCCTGCCCTGCCACATCCCCAAGAATTACAACATATGCGCAAGGGTATTGTCCAAACCCATCTATCCTTCTCCTTCCCCCAACATGTCCCACCCCCCAGTTCAATAGAGAAAGGCATTGATTTGTGCCCTATCAGCTAGAGAGCAAAGTGCAGTACCCATCTTCAAATAAACTTAATAATCCTCTAATATGCTTTTCTTTCCTTCTCATGTCTTCCTCTCAAGGACCAAGCACAGTCAGAAAAAACCCAGAACACTTCAAAAAAGGAGTTAGAGGGTTTGCTTTCTCACAGTTCATCAAACCAACCAAGAACTGAAGATAATGTACCTGTGATTGAAGGTAAGATTTTAACAAGCAGGGAAATGAATAATTAATTTTCAATGTGATCTTTGGATTGGCATCCCCTGGTTCTTCTCAAATTCACTACTTCAGAAGAATTGCTCTGAAGAGATTTCACATGACACAAAGATTCTTTTGTACTTGTCAGAGAGTCAAGGTGGCCTCCCATCAACCAATATGGCTTCAGGTTGATTTTCTTTCTCCTTTTCAGAGTCCATTTCCCTCCTCTGAATACTGATTAGAACCAGTATCTGCTGTGTTCCTGTGACTTTTAACAGAATCAAACAAATTCAACTCTGCGAAGAGAGTGACTGGAAACTGTTTGAGGCAGGAGTATGTGAGATCTCTGAGACTGAAGGGATTGCCTACTTCCCCACACTCATTTTCACTGCTCTGTCTCTCACAATTCGTATGAATAAGACACATTTCCTCCCTTCCCTGAAACATCTTGTATACACTGCAACAGTTGTCACAAACACCCTGATATTGACTTTTTTGTTATAAATCTCTTTTCTTGCCATTGCAATATACGTGGAAAGCACAGTCAAAATAATATATCATGGAGGGAAAATTATAGACATGAAATAAAATACTTTAAAAAAGTGAAGTTCTTGGACATCAGGATGTACTGACATTTCAAGGTATGCACTTGAAGTGTTTCTATATTGTTCCTGTGTGAGCACAAGTTGCTTTTTTCAATAGGAAATATACTTTAGAAAGTATTTCTTCTGCTTATTTTTAAAAATATATCTCTGATACAGACCTTATATTTCATTTTCAGAACAGTAACAAGGTCTTCTAGGAACCCAGAATTACTTGTTTTCTTATCCAATGTGCTGAGTTTTTTGCTTATCACTATCAGAATGGCAATATTTAGAAGAGAAGGGGCTGTATTACCTCTACTTTCTATTTGGGACAGCAGTAAGACTTGGGATCAGAACACCTGGAGGAAAGGCAGGGTTTTCCTTTTTTTTTTTGGTGCACTTTTCCTTTGTGCACAAAAGCTTTCCAATATCCCCATCTTATGGCCCAACACGAGGAGGAAAGGAACACAGATGTTTGAGGGGTTTTTGCCCTGATTTAAGTGATTTATCTAGCATATTAAAAAAAAAAAAATCCATGGCAGAAAAAATTTAACTAAGAATTTCTCCCACAACTAGTATTTACTTTTTTTGATAACTGGAAATGCTCTTAAATTTTGGGAAAAGTGAGTTTAAAAAAAAAAAAAAAGGGAGATGACTCTGACTGGGGAAAGAATCAGGAATCTGTTTGTAGAACAGGATCCTCCTTCATTACTGGGATCTTGTTAGTATCAGAGAGAGTTTACCCTGAAAAATCTAGCTAGTCAAGGGGAACAAAAACTGGTAAGGCTTAAGAGACCAAGCTTCATTGATATTTTTATATATTAGAGAGTATTTCAAAATAATTTTGATTATTAAGCAATTACAATCCCACACTAGAGCAAGACAGAGTCCACATTAGTTGAACCTTTTAAGGATAGGTATGAGCAAACAATAGAATAAACAAAAATACCTTTACCCCTACACACATTTACTATAAGACCTTGAAATGAAAACAGCTAAGAGAGCATAAAAGCAGGTATTTTTTATACAGAAAATCTGTAGAAACTGATAGCACAGCTTAATACAAAGCTGAATGTCACCAGAAATGGAGTAAGATTAGATTCACTCTACAAGTATAAAATTAAGCATAAATATTCTCAGAGATTTTCAATTCTCTCAACAGAAAAGAAACTTTAATTCTAATATAGTCAGATTATTGCAAGTTAACATACTAAAGAGAAATTCATACAGGTAATCACTTCGGCCTCGAACTCTAATTTGGTATTTAGGTATTTAGGATTAGAAATATGATACTGAATTCAAAATATCCTTCACTCTGATAACTCTTATCCATTTATAGATTTACGCAGAGAGAAGACAACAATTCGGGAGGGCACAGAGAAAGTGGGGTATTAGTGCTAGGACTCCCAAGGACTAACAAAAAGTGTAATTTTGCTATTTATTTTCTGCACAAAATAAACACTTCCTTTTATCCCCAACAGAGAATTATGCAGTGTCAGCAGTGAAGTGAGAAGCAAGATTGGATCTCTTGGTTCTCCTTGAGTCAGTCTATGTGTGTGTTCTTTACTACACACTAGATTTAAAAAAAAAAACAAAAAACAAAAAAACCAAAACAAGCAACCAAAAAAACAAAACAACAACAACAACAAAAAAAAACCCAAACAAAAAACCAAAAACAAACCACCAAAACCCAAACCAAACAGACAAAAAGGCCTGCTAAAACAAGTATTAAATAAAAAGTCCGTGGATTTCAAAATACCCTGTGTAAAAAATATACACACAGGCATACAGGCATTTATTTCTTCCACAGGACTTTTTGGAAAGGTGATCAAAAGGAACATATTCCATTTTGCAATTCACAGAAACCTACTGTGTAACAGTACAAAATAAACTGTCCAGAATTTTACACACATCTTCAACTAGCTCATCTGAGTTTGAGCACATATCAGCCTCCAAAATGGAATTGGTTAGACAGTGTTTGCTCCTCTAGTCCCTAAAGGGCTACAGACTTATTTCCACATCAGTAAATTCAGAGGGAGCTGACTTGCTGACACAAAAACTCAAACTGGGACACTAGCAGGCACACTGTAGGCTACAGCATGACTCTAGACAGAGTTGAGAGATACAGATAGTATTTCAGCTACTGCTATTACTGTCCAAGAGATACTTATATCAGGAGTCACTGTAGTCCAGAAAGACACGTCAATATCAATTGTTCTGTCCTGTTTTCTCAGGACAGACTTTGTTGTTTCAGAAAGGACTCTTGGTAATTTACCATTCACTCCATCTAACCTCAAGCCAATCTGGCCAGGAGGCAGGACCAGAGGCCTACCAGAAAAATAAGTTGTAGAAATGGGCCCAAGTTGGAACAATTCAAATTATAGTGTGATATGGTGGGTTGGGACATTGGGTATGTGAGGACTTGGGAGGTTGGTGTGAACCTATTGTGGAGAAAGACTGCAGGAGCTACATTATGCTTGGTGTATGATTGTGAATAGTGGGTAAACTCAGACTCTGGAAATTCAGTCCATGGTTTATGTTAGTTAGAGGTATTATTTCAGCACAAGAGCCATCCTGCAGATGTAAGAGCATTGGCATATAAATTCCAGTGCTCCAGGTCCTATGAAAGCAAGGCACACTTTAGTTAATCCAGCAGGTTCTGTCTTCTTGAAGATCTATAATGGGCAATTTCTGCTTTTTAAATCTGTCCCCTGTGTTTCATGAGTCTCCAGAGATATCTCATGCCCTTAAGAAGCATAACAACTACTCTGCTATTTTATTTTCTTAGGGTTTTTCTTTTCTTATTTTCCTCCAGAAGAAAGTGAATTACATCCAAATGTACTGTCATATAAAATCACTCAAGTAATACAACTATTGAGGAAAAAAAAATTCAGCCACCATGCAAACAGAATAAACTCTGCTCTTGAGCCAAACAAGAGGGTTTTGTCTCACCTGCATGCTGATATCTAAAGTGACCCCAAAAGTCATTCATTGTAAATTGTACTAGTTAAGGAGTACACATGTGATGTGTGATGATCCTCACCTGGGCTATCAAAGCCAGAGTCATGGGCTCACATCCTAGGAGAAACAATACAGGCAGTGCTAAGCTGCTCCATTACAGAGGATGGAACACTACTTTAAGTGAAAGACGATGTTAATTTTTCTGCAAGCAGAACATAAAGGCAGAATAAAACAGCAGCTCACACAGCTGTGAGGAGCTGGCCCTCAGTCAAGCTCTGTCTCTTGTAAAGGTCTGTCTCTACCCTGGTGTTATTATTCTGTGTGTCATCCTCCTGAGTGCAGCCTTCACCTCTTGTTTCTGAGGCTGTAGAACAGAGGGTTCAGCATGAAGATCATCACAGTATAGATTACAATGGCTACTTTGTTTTCATCCACTGAGAAATGGGAGCTGGGATGCACATAAATAGAGACAATGGTCCTGAAGAACAGGCTGATCATGGTCAGGTGGGAAGCACACGTGCTGAAAGCTTTCAGCCAGCCACCAACAGAGTAGATGATAGCAAGGCTGATTATCAACTGTTGATGACTATAAGTTTAGAAGATGAAGACAATGATGATGCTCAGGATGCTGAGCATGAAGGACAGGGTGAAAAGCACCAGCTTGCTACTGAGAGCCTAAGCAGGAGTGAAAGATCCCTGTGGAAATACTAGAGAAGTGGTTGATCCTGCTGGTGGCATGTTCCCCAGCACTGCTCATTCCCATGCACACAGGGCTCTGCTGGTAGCAGAGTCCCTTATCGCCACTCCTAGCACTCTCTAATCTTGCTGCTCCACAGAAAGCTCCTGGCTACAGCACTAGTGCCTACATGGAACAGAAGTGGTTAATGGTTACTTTGAGAACTTTGAAAATTCTGCTTGAATACAGCTTTTGAAACCAAACACTGAATTCAGTTTTTAGCACTTTGGTTTTGCACCTAACCAACAGTAAGTATGAAAATAGTAACTTCGCTTCTCTGAAAATGCAATTTCTCTTCAAAGTACCTTAAAAACCCCACAACTGATTTTCACTTCTTTCAAGTAACTGACCTTGTCTTATGTCCTTTGCTCAATGTTCCTTCCATCCTTGTGAGGAGATGGGAAGTCACAAAACAGTCAAATGCTGCATGGGTCTTTGAGCAATCTGGCCTAGTGGAAGGTGTGCCTGCCATGGCAGGGGGTTGAAACGTCATGATTTTAAAAGTACTTTCTAATCAAAAGTTTTCTATGACTCTATGAAAACTTTGTGAAGAGTAATATGAGTACTAACAACATGGGAAGAGCCTCCACCACATTTTTCTAACATTTGTTTCCAAAAAACAAGTAATAGGATATATACTTTGTGCTGCTATACCACTGTCAATCAAGAACCCCAATAAAAAGCATGGGGTAACTGTAAATTCATATAGCAAACAGTAGATTTTTATCAAATAAAGTTAGTTCATGTTTGTATATTTTCAGATAATGGCAAATAATATCTTCTATTATTATATTCTATAATGGCAAATAATATCTTCTATCTGGCAAGTGTAAGCAAACTATAAACAATATAGATGTTCAAGAATTATTCCTAAATATGTTTTTTTTAATTCTTTGAATAGGTTTCATATATTTGCAGTGTGCATTAATAAATTGTAATTATACTCCAGGAGAAATATAGTGTTATTCTGATGGATCACAGATAGCGTTAGGAAAGCCCAGTCTCATGTGGATTTAATCCTGGTAAGTAACGCAAAGTGCAGTAAGAAAGGATTCTAGAAATACATGAACAGCCAAAGAAAGGGCATGGAAAGGACTGAGACACTCAATGTCTTATTGGCCCATCTCTACTACGAAAATCATCTTTCTGGAATCACAGGCCCCAGACACTAGAGGGAAAGTATGGAACTAGAGGGAAAGTATTAATGTGATTTATGCCCAGAGAAAAACATCCTAAAGCATTGTGTGTGGAGAAGTCCTTTGTAAAACTCAATACCACTTTGTTTTCACTCCAGGCATTTCAAAACAGTGACATCTAATGCCTCTCTTGTAACTCTTAATTATTTAATCATTTAATTTAAAAGTTTATTTGTTGCATTAATCTTCACTAGCCAGAAAAAGAATCCTGTTTGTTGGTAGGAAAAACATCTATAAGGCTCTCTAGGTGTAAATCAGAGGTTAGAAAAAAAAAAGGATGCATTTTATTAGAATGCTTTGTATTTAACCTAAGTAAACTGGAAATGGAGAGAACAGAGGTAACACCCACTCAGTGCCATTGAAAATGTTTGCAGAATGCTCAAGGAACTTCTCCACAGACCTCAGTTAACTTGTAAGACACCATGATGGGATACATATTGAGAGAAGTTCCACAACACAGTAACACTCAAGAAAGGCTCAGAGATTTTATGTAAAACAAAAACATCTCTAGACGTAAGTTAAGATACATATACTAATCACAAGAGAAAGCTCCTTGAAAAGGAACATTACCTGTAGGGCATATGTCCTTGAGAAAGTAGTTATATAATTTCCTGGATCAAATGAAATAATTTTCTCTGAAATAGATGCTACTTCTATTCTAAGAAAAGGAGGATAGTCCCACACTCATTTTTGCTTATTCCCTAATTGATAGGATTCATCTGGATTTACAGCTACAAGACGGAAATAGCTTGTCTAGTACAGAGAATTGAACTATCACCATGGATATATTAATTTATGTAACTGAAAAGGATTACAGGCATCAATACAACATAATGGCAGCAGCAGCACCTTTACTTCTAGTACTAGTCCTCTAAGTTATCTTGCAAATATACCACACATTAGTACAAACTAAAATCTGTGAGGGCTTTGTTAGCTTTAACAGTTAATATTTACATTTACGTTTGCACTTAAACATGCCCCATGTGAAGTATGAGGGAAAGAGCTAAAGTTAGAAGCTTACACGTAGCATTTCCCTCAAGAATTCCCATACCAATGATGTAGAAAATGAAGCATGGGTAAGTGCATATTAAACATTTCTTTTCTAGTTTCCCCTTTATTTCTTCAGATGGAATCAGACACAATAGTCAGAGCCTATCCAAACAGATTTCACTGAAGGGAATCCAGCAAACTACATTTCTTAGCAGCAATATCTGAACACTTTGTGGAAGGTAATCAAGCAGCAAGTTATTGCAGGGCCTTTGCTAAGGTGGGCTAGAATTTCCAGTTATTTCTGAAGAGGGGAGTCATGCAAAGGGGAAAAAAAAAAAGCAATCTAAGGCTCAGCTGAAAAGTGGGCACTTTTGATTCAAAGAAATGTTCAAAAGCATTATTTTCATTCTATGGTAGAATGAAAAGTAATGGGAAGACTTTTCATGTTTACATGGACACATTCAGTATCCTTAACCAGGCAGACAAAAGTCAAAGCCTGGAGGTCCTTGAACTCTTGCCCCCCATCCTTCTCAATCTCTGGTTCTGAAAGGGTAAGGGGGGATCCCTTATGGGAAAACACTGATTTACTAGATCATGTAAATCATGTTTAAAAAAAAAAAAAAAAAAAAAAGCCCAAAGTTGCTAATTTAAGTTCATAAATGAAGAGCAAAAGAACAAAGTAACTATAATAGAAAATTAAAGATAATTTACATCTAATCACAGTAAATATATTTAAGGTACTATAAGAACATATGACCAGCTTTATATAATAGCAGAGAAGTGTTAATAAAAAAAGATGGGGTTTTTTTTCCCCTTGAAGTGTGCTGTAAATAAGCAGCAGCATTCCCACAGCTGAGAGAAGAATTGAGCATGAATTATTTATACTGCCTGGAATAGATTTAGATTCTTTCAGACACTCTGAGAGTTTTGCAGTCAAGATGCAATCCTTCAATAATTCAAATGTCATCAGAAAAGAATAAGAAGTCATGTTTGGAAACATCATAGTAAATAAGTTTGAAGTGTTGAAAATATACAATGCAAGGACAAAATAAAGTTATTGTTTAGTTGGCATTTGAATTAAATTGTTTATATTATTAGGTTGACTACAAGCTACAATATAAGGGGTTTTAAAATGATGTTGTCCTGTGGAGAAGTAGGATGAACTACCAACACTTGTGAGTGCCAGAGACAGATGTTCTGAATGTAAATGAGAGAAAATAAAACCAACAAACATCACTAAACTTATGCAGATCACCTTTTTGATTTTAATTCTAACCAGTTAAACCATATTGTTTTTTAAAGTTCAGAAAAGCTAAGTATTAACTGGTTACTGTAAAATCTGAGTATATAAAATTATTTACTGATTTTATCCCATAAATAGTAATTTTTTTTCCTAACATTCCTGATGATACTTTCCTATTTCCAGTAATTCTCAATTTTCCCTCAATAAGTATGACTTTGAGGCAGAATTATATCATATTTTCCTTAAAAGCAGTTTAAACTAGCTTAAATGTTCTCTCTCTAAAGCTAACTCATATTATGTCTCAAGGAAAGTGAAACAAGAGCCCTCTACACAATGAAGATGAGAACTCCTTGATGAAGCAGATAAAAATGTCCTCTGTCCAGTATTGCCTATCATTCTTTCCTCCAGTTCTATTTTTCAGTCCCGATAGTTTCAGTGGCTTTCCTGGTTGAATTCTGAGTCCTCTTCAATGCTTATAAAAGTTTCATTTCTTCTGCCCTGTAGCAGCTCAGCTCTTGGTGTGCTCAGCAGCCTGTTTGCCCATGGTGCTCCTGCAGTTGCCAGTTTGCCCTATCCCCCTCTGCATGCTCAAATCCACCCTTTGGCAATTTCCCCACCTTAGTACCCTCAGCTAAGAGCCTCCTTCTAAAAGACCCAGGGTAAAACTAGGAGAAAAGAAAAAGCAGTTTCATTCATTCTAAAGGCACAGTTACTACTTTTCAAAAACAACAAAAAAACATGTACCGTAGCCCATTGAAAAAGGCAATGAGTCATCCGATTGCCACACAGATATGCACTTTTATAATCACATTTAATGACAATTTATGTGTTTCTGCAGTCTTAATTATTTTATTATTTAAAACCAAGCATATATTTATATTTCCCTACAAATAGCAATAGGAACTTTGGAAAGAACCAAACTGCACTGCTCTGCAGAAAGAGGAATAGTCCAACTATGCATCAGTCTCCATCCTCCCCCTCTAGTTAGCAGGGCTGGGGTCTATATGATGGATCCAGGATACAAACAGATCACTGCTGAAATGATGGTCAAGATCACGTTTTATCCTCATGGGACAGAACAGGGATGTTTGTCTTATGTGTTTGGCCCATTATATTTAACTTAAATAATATCCATGTTTCCCTCACTCTTGTACTTCATTTAGGTGGCTGATGCTGTAAAAAGTTTTCAGCCTCAATGGTAATGTGGTACTTCCAAGTGGCAGACACAGAGTGGGCACATTGCAGTGGTTTTTTTCACCTCTGCCTCAGGCATCATTAACAGGAGTGAACATCTGCTGGGTTCCTGAAATAGCAGTACTTAAAACCCCCTGTCTCTCACAAGACTACAGAATGTCTAAACGGTTTTTAGAGAGATTCAGCTGACAGTCACAGCTGAGTGTTTTATCTGATCAGAGACCCTTGAATTCCATTCTACTGTACCAGTAAGAGGTGGGAGGAGAATCTGATTCCAAACTAGTCTGTCAACAGAGCTGCTAGAAATGCCTCCAAGCAACGAGCTACACACACACACACACACTTTCACAAATAAAGGCTAGAAAACACCATCCATTCCTCACCTAAACTGTTAGTCATGTCCATTTTTACCTCAGCTGAGACTATGCTTTACTAAGTCTTGAGCTAAAGGACTCTGAGTGCAACACAGACCAGAATGTACAGGGAAGGAGCTAAACAGCAGCATTGAAAAGCGGCCACACCTGGTGTCAGAAGTGTTTGCTCTGGGTATTCTTTCTGTCCTTGCACACCAAGGTCCTTTTAGTTTTGCGTGTGGGTTTTTCTCCACAATCTATTTTTTCCTCCTAAAATAAACTGGCTTCCACTGATGGAACTGCAATAAGAGCAAAATCTACAAAACATGTAGCAATTTCAACCCAATAGTTGGGGTTTTTTTCTTTATTCAGTAAATTGAAATATGCTAAAATAAATTATCACATAGTCCTCAGGTATAGGAAGTGCTAAATGGGAACATTAACTGAGTAGTGACAGCTTGAAAAAATATTCATTACATGGTGTCATAACAGTTTCTGTCGCACAGTAGTGGAAAGATACACACTAATAATATCCTAAGGTCCTTGTAACCTCCTGCTGGTACGGGGCAGATTTAATAACCAGCTGTGGAGAGCAGTTATTTCTGTATTAAGGCACAGCCTCCTAATAGCAGAGAAGGACTTCTGCTTTTCTTCATGAAAATTTTGGGTTAAAAATCTGGAGTAAAAGAGAAATTACAGAAAGGGCACACAAAACTACTCCAACATAAAGGAAGAAGGGACATCTCAAGCTTTCCCAGAGACAGCTGTTTCTTTCAACACCAAAAGTTTTTTTGAGAAAAGTGATGCAATCTGAGCAACGTGTGCAGTGTTCTTCTTCCTGTCTGGTCTTATGTTGATATACGCTTCTCCTCTAAAGGTATATATTTCAATGTGGTCAGGGGCCTAAAGGCTTCTTCCTGTATCGGAACACTATCAGGATTTTACTTAAAACAAGGCCCACAAGAATGCACCACACAATATTCTTTTAAGAGAAACTCCCATTCTGATTTCCGAAAAGTCTAAAATATTTAAACTTTATCACCTCCTCTGGCTGACCATAATTCCAGGTTCTTTCTGCTTTCATGGATGACAGGGTAGACTATGATCCTACAGGTATTTTTCTAACCTAAATGATTCTGGTTTTCTGCCAAAATATTAAATTTTACTGCTTTAAAATAATTTTCCCTCAAGGAAACAATTTTAGAAAAAACAAACAAACAAAACAAATAAAACCCAAAAGTTATCTGAAACTGTTTTTTGAAGTAGGCACACCTCTCTAAATATAAACTTTGAAGATAAAGCATTTGATGTTTGACACCCGTGGTTCTTCAAAAAATGTTGGCATACAATTTATTTCTGTCTTTGCTGCTATTATTTGTGACTCCTTTCATTATTTTTGTGTGCCCAAGATATTTACAGAAAGGATAGAGTCATGAGGATCACCCCAAAAATAGTTTGGATAACTGTCAAGTGGGTAAAAGGCTTCCAGAAGTATGCTTATTTTAGCATTAGTAATGCTTCTAGCCTCTGTAATAAACTAATGCTGGTGGCTTCCAGGTCCAATTTCATGAAAGGATAGGCACCATTTCATCCATTTTCATTTCCCCTAAAGGATGAGAGTAGGAAGGAAGTGAGGGAAGGACAAAAACATGTAACAAAAGGTAACAACAAAGACCAAGACTGAGAGGTTGGGTTTGAAGGGTTCTTCAAACTATTAAAATGCACAGGAAAAATCCCAGCGTTACAAGTGCAAACATAAGCATTTCTGCAGCACTCACTGTAAGTACATTCCTATGTGTTGAACAAGAATATGAATACTTTTGTCAAAAGCTTTACTGAGGCTCTCTAGGCAGTTATTTAATTTTCAACAAAATTTGCTATGAGAAGCATTTCTCTAGTTCTTATTTTTGTAGTTCTTATTTTTGTTCTGTTGGATATTTGCATGGAAGCAACTTCTTTTCATTAAAGCTTATTTTTTACCTGGAGCCATAGCATTTCCACTGAAAAATGACAATGATGTCACGGAGGCAAATCAAAAGAGGTTATTCAGTTTAAAAAATGGTGATTACAGGGTTTTTCAAAAAGTGAGAAACAGGAGGAATCTCAACAATTGTTTCAGAATGGAGCTTCTCATGTACTAACAGTCTTTAAAATAAAAGACAGACGGTAATGCTAGAATTCTTTCCTTTGTTCTCTATACACACCTTGCCTATAGTGTTACCCACTGTATAGCCTCTGTAATTCCTACAGATTTATGAGGCAGGGAAGCACACCAACTTCCTTTTACCCATGCTACCAAAAATAAACCCTTCTGTATTTCCTCTTCAACACCTTTCTGTAACAGGAGCACAGACTGAACAGTTATTGAGCATTTCTTCAGGGTCACTCAGGGGAATCAGCAACTGAGAGGTGAGCAAAGAGCAACATACCCATCACTGCAACATAAATTAGGCCAAAGACTGAGACTAAACAGTACAATCATGACAAATAATAAAAGAAATCACAGGGACAAAGACAAGAAGATAATATTGCTGGACTTTTTAAATTCCATTGGTTTAATACTATTTTGTTTCATAAGCCAATGTTTATGAAATAACTATCAGAATAGGGACAAATTATGCTTAAAGTCAGATTGTGTCACAATTACTTTTTTAGCCTCTCCAAAGCAATACAGAACAGTTGCAGTAGCCATGTTTAAGAGGGCTAGGACAAGAGTCAGTGAATAAAGGTCATTAGTGAAAACTGCTACCTCCATGAAATTGCAGCGATATATTTCCAGAACAAAGAGGGCTGAAAGAACTACGCATATAACCTCCACAGTGCAAGAGTTTTCATCTAGGTCCGAGGAAGAAAGCAAATTTCAGGATTTAAGCAGACACTTTAGAATCACAGAAGTTTGAATTATAATCTGTACTTTGTTCCAGAAAAGTAGCATTGTGAGGCTCTAAAGAAGTAATTTTATGAGCAAAACCTAGAGATCAAGTCATGCTTTTAATCTTAGTACATCACATCCACCACAACATCAGACTAATAAAAGCACCTTGAAAATATAAAACAAAACAATTTGGCAAGTATGGCAAAAATTCAGAAGTAAGTGTATTTTAGGGCCTATTCACGTTTAAATCAAAGATGTGTCTTGCATAATAGACACAGAAAAAAACCTAATGTGAATATTCCAGGATCCTCTGGATATGATATCTCTACAGCAGCTGAAAATAATCAGAGCAAAGAGAATGTTAGCAGGAAAATCTTACTGAATATTGCATCCTCACCTCTGAAAGAGTATTAGTCTTTTTGAAGTATCACAAGATTATGTTTCAACTCCTCTCTCTTTTGTTTTTTCCTTCCCCACATTGTTACAACAAGCCATTAGGCAATTTAAAAGAAAGAAAAAAAAATACAGCAAAAATCAAACAAACACAAAACAGAATTGATGAAGATTTGGAAGTTGTCCTGGTTGAGAGAAGGTGCAGAGCTTAGCACTGTGTGGGCATGGCCAAGTTCTTGTTCTGTACTGCACAAATCATGGCTGGGAGGGGTGGATGCAGGAGGAAAAGCTGAGTGCCTCTCCAGAATTGTGCAATCTTATTTGGAGTTTAATTTCTGGCTGGTGTTAAAGCTTTTCTGTCCCCTGAAGCCAATACACTTAAAATGTAAAAACTTACCTTTCTAGTGACTCAGCCTTAATAAACAAAACAACAATCAAACCAAAAATTTAAAGCATGAGGTACCTCTGAGTCCCTTCTCCAATATCACCAAGCTATATTCAGCCTTCTCACATGAATAATAAGTCTCTACCTCCACTAGATGTGTCCTTTTTATCTTCCTTCCAACAAGAATGCAGAATAAAGTACAGTACCTTATCTTTATGGTGGGATATGTCTGTGTATAAGGAGAAAATATAGTAAGCTGTGGTATAAAATAGTTATGGAAATATCACTTCAGTGTTTCCTATTGTACTGCAAGTTGTGAGAGGTGGATAAACGAGCTAAATGGGATCAATCCCATTTCCTACACTGCAGGCAAGTTTGCAGGCAGCGTAAGATAAATTGCCCTAGTCATAGGTCATCTTTAATGTTTATAGAGCACTTTCCTTGTGAATGATCACAGAGTGAATCATGAATGTTATAAACAAATTACATTAACATGCACAGTGGCCTGTGCTAGACAGAAATACCAATAAAAGGCGTTCAGTATGCAAATGATACATGGAGTTTCTTGGCTAAGTAAGAATTTTGCTTTCACAGACTGAAAAATTACTTTACAAAATCGTAAATTGCCAAAATTTTATCATTCCCTACCCTCTCAAATAGGAGTTAATATTAGTCCAAAAGAGTCCCTGGCTCCTGGCCAAGAGTCCCTATTTCTTTCCTTCCTAGCCTTTGGCTGAAGTTTGCAGTCTAGTTTAATCACCAGATACAAACTCTGAATTACTAGTGATCTTTAAACACCCTGCTTAATCATGTTGGAATTTTGACTAGTTACTACCAGCAAGTTGGGGTTTGTGTTTTGCTGTTTCATTTGTTGTTTTGCTGTTGTATAGTCACCTCACGTGTGTCTCCCCTCTCCCCTCCACCAGTTGCACAAATTTCTAGTATAGAATTGTCATATAGACACACCACACAACATTGACTTGGGTATGTGAGGGTTGCTGGGGTGCATGATAGGCTGTAAGGCACACTCTTGGGAGAAATGCATTTTCTTTCTATCCCCTCTCTTCTGAAAATAAATTTTACAGACTTAGAATCATTGTACTGGATTCTGACCAAGAGCGAAGAAGCAACTGTAGCCCAGGTTCAGTGCACACTCATGTAAGTTCCCACCACCTTCAATCATGTATGCTAAGAAACCCAGCCATGAAAATTAAAGCCATATTCTGACTCATCCAATTTCCTGATGGGTACGTGTCTCAGTGAGTCAGTCCGTATTTTCAAGCTCAGACCAATAAATCTGGCAAGTCATTCAGGCTAACGGATTTCATATTTTTATAGTCCTCACACATTTGGTGCCTTTATGCCTTGCTACATCTGTTATCCTTTTCACATTCCTAGTAATGCTCTCTTCTAAGAGCCTTTGCAGACCAATTGATCATATACAGACATGTGTCCAAGTTCATTAATGAAATTCTACATTTCATAAAAGCAGCTCCATTTCATGCTACAACTTGGATGCCACAGCCTCATGGGAAAAAATGTACATTATTCAAAGAGAGATCACTGTCACAAGAAAATTTGTTGTTGGAACTACTATGGAAGAATGAAGTTTGGACTTTAGGTCATGTAATTTCCTGCACACTTCCAGAGTTCAGTGTGCAATCACACAACAGAAGCGAAACAGAATTTCAAACGTTCTCCTATGCCATTTCTGTCAGATGTATAAAGGTAATGCTCTTGCTCAACAGACTTAACTTTATACTAAGATAGTATTAAATGTCGTTCTGCAAAAAAGGCAAAAGTCAGTTTTAGCAAATTTTTGTCAGTTGTAGTGATTTGAGCCTATTCTTGCTTAGGGAGAGGAAAAAATAAAGAGATTAAAAACCAGAGACAAAAAAATTGGGGGGGAAAAAGGTAGTTTCCATTTCCACTTTTCACTATAAAATTTCAAACATGCATTTTAAGTTGTGGATAATTTAACAGAACTAAATAGTGGAGTAATTCTACCCTTTCCTTATGGAAGTTTTTGATGCTCATATAATATAACACCAGCATCTTGCATAGCATTTTCATATTCCTGGCCACTCATACTGAGTGTTCACTCATATTCTGGAAACAAGATTCAGTGCTTTTTCTTTTATTTTCTCCACCATTTCTGCTTCACAGCAGATCTCTGCTGGTTGCCTTAAAACCATCAACATTAGTCTAAAAGAGCAATAAGGAATGTCAGAAGTGAGAGAGGTAGTTGATACAAAACTGTCTGCATTTGTAGTCCTCTGCCTGCAGAGCATACTGCATTAAGCTTTCATCCATACAAACACAGAATTGAAGCATTTTTCTTTATAAAAACAAGACTAAAATAAAAGCAGAGCTGATCAATATACATGAAATATTTTGAATTTGCACTACTTTAAATTGTTACTTTTCTGTAGAAAAAATTCTCTACTTGTTAGCACAAGACAAAAACAAGCAAAAAAAATAGCCTGTGTACTCTTAATTGCTAGGTAATACTGATAGTCCAAGCAAATTTTTTTCTTAAAATTTTCAGTGCAAATAAGTTTATTCAACGTCTGATATTATATTTTCATCCTAATTCAGTGAAATCCAGGAACTCCGACCTGCTGAAAGTAGATCCTTTTCAAGTACAACAATGTTGTTATCATCTTAGAATTAGAGGATATATCCATATTTTTAAAAAATCTGATACTAATTTGAAACAAGTTAAAATATGCATAGCTGAAAGCAGCTCTGGATATTATAGGTATTTTGCCTTCCAACTGTTCAGAATAAAAATTAAAAAATGGTTTTTTCCATTTCTCAAATGAAGCACAAATATTTCTGGGTTCATTTTGCCTAGTAGTATCACTCACAAAAAAGAAATCTCTCCTAATTAACATATGTCATATATGTGGGGATTATACTTTTCCAAAATACTAATTCATTGTATAATATTGTAATACCAACAGCAACATTTTCTGATTTTAAAATATTTTAACTGCAACAGCATGCTTCTTCTATATCACTGCATATTGCCTCTCCACAGTTTCAGCTGCATAAAAGATCTAGAAAATAATTTTTTTTAAAAAATCACACAAAAACCAAATAGCACGGTCACTAGAAAAAAAACCCATAACAACTATACTACCTCAAGTTACACCTCCAAGAAGAAAATAAAGTGATCCAAAGTGAACAGACAGGTGGAAGATCAATCTCAGGGCAAAACAAATGGAAGGCAGGAACAAAGTCTATATTTGAAAAACAACTTATAGCCAGCAAAAGAAGCACATTCAAAGTGGTAGCTAAATTCCCTAGTCAACAAAGGCACTCTTAAAAAGCTTCAATCACTACCTAACCAAATTGTACTAGAAGCTTCCCCACTAAAATACATTCTCATCCTTGAAGAGAAACAATAACCCCAAATTTGTGCTTATTTCAACGCAGACTAGAAGAGTAATCCCTAAAACCAATGCTAATTCAAGTAAATACTTTTTCCACTACTTCAGATGCCCATAGCAACAAAACCAAATGGCCAGCAGACCTTATTAATGCATTCCAAAAAGCAATGAATTTTTAGTCAATGAAAATTAAACAAAAAAAAAAAAAAAAAAAAAAAAAAAAGGCAAGAGCTCACTAAATTAACATAAGATTATACAAAAGCCAAGAGGAAAAAAAAATCCCACAACAATGAGGTTACAAGTACACAAACATATATTAAACAAGCAGTAGGACTCTCTTGATTCTATTTCTTACCTTTCTTGGCCATTTTGAGGGTGCAGTGCAAATCCTCATGTGCATTTTGCTCTTGTTTCTTCTCCAAGCTGCAAAGACACTCCTGCAAGCTTTAGAACACTTTATAGTTTCTAATCTATTTTTCACTTCCTTTAAAGTAAAAAAAAACAACTTATTGTTGTTTTAAGAGACTTATTAATGAATTAGTGACTCAAAACTCTGGAATATTAAAAGAAAACCAGATAACAATATACCAAAACCTTACAGCATTGAACATTTACTGTTGGCTAGACAGATGATTCCCTAGATAGGACAAAGATTAAGGAGCACAGTATCATCCTGCTAGGTACAAAAACAATCTATCTTTTCATCTCTCTAGGTCTTATCCCACTAAAAAGGCAGAAGGAAACAGAAAATTCTCCCTATTTACATTAGCACATGAACCTAATTAAGTTCAAACACAAAATAATTTCAGTAAAGAAAAGACAATTTAAGCAACAGGCAACTGAAAAATACTGTGCAACTTCTCAGATGTTTTATGGTTGCTGCAACAGTGCTAAGAATTACCTGACTCTTGACAGCTGAAAGTCATCTGAGGTTATCAGAAGTTATCAGGACAGCTGGTCAGCAGGGAGGATACTCAGCTGATGCTAACTATCCAGAGATCAATGGATCACTCTTTTAAGACCCAGGGAATTGCTTTATAACACCACCCATCTGGCAGATAAAGGTCCTGAAAGTTTATTTGTTTAGTTATAACAAGGATTCAGAAACAGCTGTATACTGACTTTTCTTAAGTATTTTAGGATACTTCTGTAAAAATTGAATTTATTCATAGATACACCAATTCCCTTTTACTCCTATTTTTATAACACCACCAAACCTTGAAGTGAAATTCAGTAAAACAGGGTCGGCAGTGAATGTACTTCATCTATATGAATTAGATTGCTAAACTGTTGCAGGTGCTCCAAGAGTTTCAGACTAACAGCAAGGAAATCAGGTGCATTATCTATTTAGGGTTTCTGGAATCCACTTTCCATAAAGGTATTTGAAAACTAGGATACTAAAAGTAGCATTGATCATTATTGCCCTTAAAAACAGTGTTCTGGATTTCCCACATAGGTCAGTTTGGGGGGTTTAAGGCCTTTTTTCTCTAGTGCCAGTTTTACCCTGTAAATAGCATCCTGGAGCTAAAAACACGATTATCAGAAGGAATTTATGTAGTATGATAAGCCACGCTATTCATATCTTTTCCATATGTATATGGCCATCAAATCACAAGCACAACAGAACACAAATGCATGTAAGGATATTCATGAATTGCAGCTTCTTCAAAAAAGCCCCATTCTTTCAATAGAAATTAGTATATCCAAGCATCTGAAAATAATATTAGGTTTTGAAAAGGAGAGTGAACAAAAACAACAAGTTTTAAAAAAATAAGAATTAATTTTGATCTGCAGGTTCATTCTAACAAAGACTGGTGACTTTGAACAAGTGACCTATGCAGGCTCAGCAAGCTGATATAGCTTATTGACTAATTAAAGAATAAGGTCATGAATGTAATTGAGGTCTATGTGTAAAAGTGTGTTATGATAGCAGATCAGCCAACTATTTTAGTCATGGACATATGACAAAGGATAGTATAGGAAACAGTCAAACCTAATGGTTAAATGGAATAAAAAGCATAGTTAATTCGAACTGCACACCCGAAAAGATGCTTACCTGACAGTTGTGGTGCCATTCACTGCTGCATGTAGAAAAAGCAGGATCCACCAGCAGCATTACACTCTTTTTCCCTGGAAGAATTCCCCAAATAATAATTATTTTGGTTGGCCAAACTTTTCCAAACTTTTTGTTAAGCAGAAAGCAAATTCACATGGAACTAATTTACTGTGAAATTGGTTTGGTTCAAAGCACCTCTCAGGAAAAGGAGGCATTTCTACAAACTAAATAGTATGACAAATGGAATTCAATTTTGAGGGATATAGTAATAGTTTCTCTTTTACAGTATGGCTGGAAACATAGAAGAATTATGTCTGTTAGCTTTATAAACAATAAACTTCATCTCTACAGGACAAGAAACAGACCATATAACAGATAATGCTCATATTACAGTGAATAGGACATCTGTCTTGATAAAATAGAGGCATAGAACTGAGATGTTTTGACTCTGGTACATATTTAAATTAAGGTTGTCCTCATCTTTGTGTGCAAAACCAATTTTCACAGCAAAATAGAATGGCCTATGGATAAACAAGAAGATCAGTGTACCCTGACAGTAATAAAACATGTACATGATGAAAGGCACTTTTTCTTTTGTGCAAGCTGACCTACTCATGAGTACAAATACCTGTAACTCCTGTGTGATAGTTGGAAATATATCAACTACACAGTTTATAGCAACAGATAAAAACAAACTAAACAGATAATGCTATGTGTCATCTCTTCTTTAAGCAAGCCAAGTCTCAGGATATTTGAAGAACAGAAGGCTTATGTTGGTCTACTTAGAAATTAATATACAGAGCTGGAGCAGTACATAAAGAACACAACAATGACATATTCTTTGCATATAATTTTGAGAAAAGGGGATGCAAACTGCAGCAAATTTGATGTTTTTTCAGCCTGTTGTACAGCTGGCTGGATTTGAAATCTTTGTAACACCCTTTTTGATATAGGGAGGGAAAATGGTCTAGCTGAGGGGTTTGGGTTTTTTTCATAAGTTTGGGGTACAAAGCTATTTTGATTGCTTAAAAATCTTGTATCCATTTTTCTAATATAGATACATTAACTGGAAATGACAGTGTGCCTCCCCTTAAAAGCAGGCACATGATAATGGCCCATTCCTCTGTTTCCTGCTTCCTTAGGGAATACAGATTAATACAGAAACAGTTTCTCCAGTAGAAACAGCACAAGGCACTTTGAAACATTTCAAATGTCGCTGTTAATTAAGGACAGGAAAACCTTACACTGTTAAAAGAAAAATTTGAATCAGATAATGTGACTGTAATATTTACTTCAACCTTTGGGAATGTCAAATGACTAACAATCAGATCTGTGAGGATCTAATAATGGAAGTAAGAAGGCTGGTGTTCTCCATTGATGATTTCCCTTTCTCCTGATGGTAACTACCTCAGAAAACATAGCATGACCAATAAAAGCCCTGCTTTTTATTTGTATTGTGGGCAAAACAGAGAAGTCTTTTCATATTTATTCTCTGAGTCTAATCCATAAGCCTTTTAAGAGTTTAATGACTTTAACAACCAGTACTGTGTTTAATATAAAGTGTCACCAACTCAACATCTCTAATGTCCTTTTGGGGTGCGCTTTATTCAGGTGAGAAGGAATTGCCATCCTTAATACATGTCAAAAACTTCATTTCTCCCTCTCTTTTTCTAGCTCTCACTATATAAACATATAAATGTAATTGGATCTCAAACCCGAGAGAACATTTCTGACAAAACTCCAGTCTCTGAGGGAGTTTGTCCACAGATTTCTCATTATATGATCATAAAGTAAAAAGAACCTGAACTGTAAAACAGACCTAGAAGAATGTTTTATTTCAGATCTTCATGCACACTTCTGTGGGAGCAGGAAAGGAGACTTGGAGAACTGGTTACATAATGCAGGAGCACTTGGGAGCATCCAAAAATAACATAAATAGTGAGAGGAACATAGAACAACAAATCTTGTTAACATTCACAAAGCAAGGAATTTTCATTGGCTATTGGACACCTTTTTTTATGAAGCAAAAGTCTCCACCAGCTAGCTGGGAAGAATTTGCTTGTTGTGAAGAGAAACTAACTGCTTTTAATAGAAATTTACCCACAAATTCTAAATAAATAAATCACACATGCATCCTAGCATATATGATGCAAAAAATAACCTCAGAAAACACTCTTTCCTTTTCATAACATTCTTAAGACTCTTCAGTGGGCAATCTGTTCACTAAAACTATACTGAAATACTTCACAGCATCCTTCGTGAGACATGCTGGCTATGTGATAGAATAGCAAAATGACCTATTTTCAAAGAAGGAAAAGCAACACGTATCTTAATAATTCCAGTAATTTGCAAAGGCCTGGAGTTTCTCCTATTTGGCCTACATGTGGGTGCAAACAAAAAAATTAATATCAAAAATCCAGTGGAGTAGCAGAACAGCTAAGCCTATAGTAGCAAAACAACCATGGGCCTTTGTTTAAAAAAACAACTGTGGTATGTGTTTACTACAGAAAACAGATGAAGGACACCAAAGGAAATCATATTTTCACTCTGACTTTTAAATGAAAGATTGCTAAAATCAAGTATAGTTGGTCTACTCATATTCAGGAAATGCAAAGCTTGTGGAAAAATTCCATATCTGGAGAACAGAAGCATTTCAGAGAAGGACTCTAAATTAAGTTCATTTGTTCACTCTGACAAGATAACACCCAGAAGTAGCATCTTAGCAGAAAATATTCTGAGAATATTACGTATTTCAGGTAAAAAATAAATATCTGACAAAAATGCTAGTAGTTTAATCACAATAAGAGTCAAGTTTTTTTCTCTTGCCTGTGCATTTTCCTTTCCTACCTTCAGTTTCTGATATCTCATAGGCATCTCTGAATTTTAAAATTAATGAATCTTATATGTGAATCCATATTTACTTTTAGGGTTATATTTTCTTTATTTTTCCAGTGCAACATTTTCCATTTTTCCTGTGATGAATGATGTATTTTTTCACACTAGTTGTATATTTTATCCATATATACTGCTATAACTCTTTACTTACTGAACTGTTCCATTCAGATGTAGACATCTAGAAAAACAATTTTGTTACCTGGTTCTTTTTATATCACCGCTTCCCGTGCAGATCTGGCAGCAACTTGACCAACATAGTCATTCGCATTTTTTTCAGTCCTTGGATCAGTGATGGCCCATTTGTGAAAGTAATACATTTTTGCAGATTTAAGAAACTCTGCATTTATCTTCATTCTTGAAAAGACAAACAAAATTGCCACTGTAAAATAATGAACACAGTATCAACTTTCCCATGACACTAAGAATAGCAACAGTCAGAAGTTGGGAAATTAAATGGTTAATAGCTTCAGATAAAAACTCTTATGTACACTGAGTACAATAATTTTAGAGCAGGCAATTAGCAGTGTAGGCACTCCTGCCAACCATTCCTCCACTGTCCCAGAAGGAAACATTCTTTCTGTTCCCTTACCTTTAAATACAAGCTTTTAATAGCAAAGTTTTTAAGACACATGCTTATGAGAGAACAACATAGAAGAGGGGAAAGCTGTCCTTATGTATTAGTCTATTGTGTCTATTTGAATCAGTCTATTGTGATTAGACAATCACAGATTTTAATCACTTTAAGGTATGTAAAGATAGATGAGGAAATGCATGTGTGCAATGTTTTTTAGAGGAATTATCTAATCACTCGAGCTGTTCATGTATGGATGCACAGCAGTATCACTGATGTGTTTTGAGCTATTTTTTTTTAGATGATTAAAAAAGTAAAAATGGACTCAAATTACCTCATGTGCATCTGCAAAGTTTAAGAAAGTAGCTCCATGAGACAGTGAAAAAGAGATAGCTGGGAACTACACCAGGGTCTGACCCCCATTAACACAAAAATGAGGTGCCACTACTATGGCAACTGGCTTTGATTACAGGTGGAGGTGGTTGACATTGTTCCTCTCTGAAATATCCCTATTGGCCACAGAAGAAGTGAGGAAAATACATCTTTTCTGGAGGTACAGATTTATGTTTCAAACCCCACAGAGCAATTTTATCCATCATGCAGCATTGTTATTCCCAGCTGGGCACCCAGGATGTACACAGTGCTCACCCACACAGGTGGCAGGATGCCCTCCGCTTGGAGGGCTTGCATTCATTTGTGTCAACTGCGATTTCCAGCCAATCTCCTTAGTTATTCCAGATCAAAGGGAAGACACTGAGTCCCTGAGCTACAATTAATTTCTTTGTTATGTCTTTTTAAAGCCTCCTATCAGTATTGAATAGGCCTTCTCTTTTTATTTTCTCCTGCACTTCATGAGAGGAACTCAGTAACACTGAAATAGTTGATAAACTCTATCCTACAACCAAGGAACACACACGGGCATCCATCTATCTATTCTTCCTTTCCTGGACATAGTTAAGTGTCCTGTGAGCTCAACTGGCTTTATCGTTGCGAAAATGGGAATATTGGAGTCTTAACCAGAACAGTAAGAATGAGTTACTTTATTATGGAAGCTACTACTATGTAATTTTCTAACTTCTCCTCTTTAAAAGCATTCACATCCCAGAGACCAAGCTTGACAAATGACAAAAATTTTCACAGATGACAGAAGACCCTGCAATAATGTTATATTTTTGAATGCACCTTTGGTATTGAATAAAGCTGATTTTAAGTGTGAATTCTGGTTTATCACTTATAAAAGGGCTAATAAATTTCAGATTCCCTCTGTTAAACATACATACATTTCCTCAAAGTAACTAAATTGCTCATTAAAAAATGACTTCTGCATGATGCAAACTTTTTATTAATAATACATTTCAGTTAACTACCGTGTTTTTGAGCAAAACACATGTAACAAAAAAACCAGGTTTTCAAGAAAAAAAATTATCTTAACCTAAGCAGTAGTAGTTACTGAGAAATAAAATTCAAAATTTTCTCTGTGAGAAACATCTTTTCTGTAGTTTTTTCTTTAATATTTCTACCAGCATTTAAGTATTTCAGATGCATGAGGATTCTAAATGTAAGACCTAATTCTTTGTTCTTTAGTTGGTCCAAGATGCTAGACAGCTTAATGAAAGTTGTAATCTGCAGGTTTTTTTCCATTGTTTTTCATTTGGCAGTTCTTCTTTTTTAAGGGTCATAAAGGCAATAGTCTGTAAAATCTGTTTCAGGTTTTCCTTCTCTGTTGTACTAATCTTGGTATCTTATTCTTTTTATCAAAAAGGCTGGTGTCTTTCCTTTTTCAATTAGAATTCTCTGAATGATTCTTCATGATGTGGAAAGTCTTCATCTCTTCAAGGAATCTGATTCAGTTAACCTAAAGTGACCTCAATTTTGAACACAATAGAAATAAATTGTTTTCTTTACCTCCACTTTTTAACACAGTCATGCTTAGATGATCTTTTCTGGTAACCTCAGTAAGAACTTAAAAAGAGGATTTAGGTAAAACATTATAGGAAGAGAAAAGCTAATTGAAATTTCAATAAAAAATTAATTGCCACATCCCACTACAATAAAGAGGTCAAATCATCCTCTTATGCTCATTGTGCACATTGTCAGAAATACTTTGATGCAGAAAAAAGACCAGTAATGGTACCATTGATCTTGCATTCATTTGCAGCTGGGAGAAGGGTAAAACAAAGCATTTATTAACCCTGTTCTCATCCCAGCCCAGTGAATTTACTTGGAGGTACATGGAATGTCCACTTGCAAGCTATCAGATGTACTCTATTTTGTATATATTTATATAGCCATATAAAATGTAATTTTGAGATGCTTCACATTATGCATTTCTATCAACTAAGTCAAGAATGGTCTGGAAAACTCCCTGGATTTTTTTCCTGTATTTCCATCTCTTTTAGACACTGTATGATGGATTCTTTCTTCCTGACTATAGCTTCTCCTGCTAAAATACATGTTTGCTCATTGCAGAGGATAGTTTTGGGAATATCTCCACAGTGCTTGCTGTTTTTCCTGACCTAAATTGATCCCACTCCCATGGTATTGTCAGATCCTTGACACTGCTGTTGGCTGTTGCTGTCAGGATTTCTGATGGAGCTTGATATATTTTTCACATAGCAAATATAGAAGTGGAGTGTGGTATCTCTGTAATACTAATAGTCCTGTACTACTACAACCTGAATGTAAAACATCTGTGACCCATTTCTCATAATCAGACCAGTTACTTTGTTTATTTTGTGCAAATTATAGAGTTCTATCTTTCATGCTTGATTAATCTGTTTACAATAAATGGAGGAACAGCTATGTAATCTGTAATTTTCACCCAAGAATAAACTTTTCTTCAGTCTTAACGATATCAAATTTGTTGATGACAAATACAGATACAGTTCTTGTGAAATAGGTTTTCTTTAAGATCTTTCCAATCCAATGCTTATGTCTAGATAGAACTAAATGAAGTATATTAATTCATTTTCCCAAAATGTTATAAGAATCTTTACATATAGACTTGCATTCCACCTAAATAGTCACTGTCCATTGCAACTATAAACTTCACTTTGTTGTTAAATGGAAAAATATCAAGTTTCTAAAGTTATACTCAAATTCTTACACTATCTCTGAAGACATTCTTCAATGTAATTAAAAACCCTCAAAACACTGAATTTAAAACCATACCAACTTTATTCTATACCAATATTTTATTGTTTCACATGTCTTTATGCTGCATTTATATAAGATACATTTTGAATTAGTTTGTTAAATGTTTGGGTTTAAAACAGCCATTTTCTTTTCCTTTTGTATTTTATTTAAATTAGTATGTAACACTCCTCTAGATATTTTTGTTCCATAACGTTAGGAAACATTTAAAATTGCAGTTTCTGTAATTGCTTCTTGCAGGGAATGTTTGAAAAGCACTGCCTAGTCACAAGCATCGTGAATGCATCGAGTGGAGTTTCATGTCCTTGCACTAATGATTTCAATTTCCTTTTAGAATCTTATGAAACTGGCAAATATGAATCTCATGCACAAAGAAACCTGATCTGAACCATTAAGGTAACAGAAACTTATTCTGAATCTAACTGATGCTGAAAATTACACTACGACTACATTTTTAATGTCTTAGAAATTTTGCCTAAATACCTTTAGAAGTTGGACTACCTCTAGACTGAGGATAAAGATGGTCTAGAAATATCTTCTTGAAAAATATTGTACATCTTTTTGCATCCATGGGTTTTTTTAAGCCAGCAGAGTACTTTCAAACTCTTTTATTTGGAGAGTCAGTACTCGCGATACACAGAAAATCACACATTTTACCTAAATCAAACAGAAAAGATCGGAGGTCAGAGTGTCATGGCTTAATGAAAAAGGACCCATCTCAGGAGTAAAGTAGAGCTGATTAAGAAAAGTATTTTCTTTATTTTTTTTTTTAAGCAAGTCTTATATGTTTTGAATAGGGTTGAGCTGAATACCATTGAACTAGGAGTTCAATGGTATTGAAATTGTCATGCCATTTCCAGCTTGGCATTCAAGACTGAACCAGCAGCGAGTTGCCATCCCATGGGGAGGGCAATGCTGTGCTTTGTGGGTAAGAACTTTTCCAGAGCTAAAGAACAGGGGCAGACAGACAACTATTGGAATTAGCAGGTGTGTTTATCTCCATAACAAAGGAAATAGGGAATAACAAGGTGATTTTGCTGTAATCACTGGAAACACACTTTCCTGCTCTTTTTTCCTTCTATTGCCTTCCCTCACTTGAACAAAACCTGAAGACAGACATTTTCACCTCAGTCTGCATTGAAAAACAGCATGAAACACTGAAAAGACAATAACTCTTGTTTCATTACCTCACGTTTAGGGGAAAAAGTTTAGAAGTTTAAAAAACCCTCAAACCTGAATCAAATTCAGCATTGCTTTTCTTCCTGATTTCATGAAAGTAGATAACCTTCAGTTATTTCAAATTCTTAGCAACAGTATCTTCCATAGCTAATAAGCCCATTTCAAGGAAAGAGATGTGGAATTAAACTATAATTACGCTTTCCCAGACGGAAAATCTGCCTACTGAATACAGAGCATGTTAATATCGTTACCAATATAGAAGGAAGTCTTTAACAGATTTCTAGATAGTGAGTGTATGAATACAAGGCCATTGCTCACTTCACTGGGAGCAGCAATAGAGAAGGGCAGAAAATCATACAAAATTTCAGATTCAGAGAATCAAAGCAAAAAGTTGAAGACAAAGAAGGTGAGGAAACTAGAAGGGATATATTAGAAGACTTTCTATAAATCTTTTAATCGCTTATATCTGTTTATGATCACAACATGACATGAATTAAGAATGGCTTTAAGAAAGTCAGTCTTATACTACTCTGTTTTGAATTTATCTAAAGCAAAATTGTGTCCTAAGAATCATCTCTTCTAAGGTTACAAAGAAAATATAAGTCTGTGTTATGATTTGTCGTGTAGTCAGGGATGGCCAGTGACTACCCAGATGTTAGCATTATTGCAAGAAACATTATTCACCATGCAAGATACAGTCAGCTGATTCACTTTTCTACTGACTGATTGCATTCAGAAATCCCAATAAATTTTAAGCAATTGCTTTATTTATACTTACAAATTCTTCAGAAGTGTCCTGGATGTCAATACTTACCCTTAAAGAATATATGCACAATGTTACATTATAAGGAGACAAAGTGAGAACATGAACTAGATTTCCAGTCCCTTTCTACTAAAAAACTATCCATTTTTTGGTAGTATCTCTGCCAGTTCAATGGAACACTAGCATAACACACTATCAAGTGCAATAATGGTATTTGCTGACATGAATATTTTAATTATGCATTACAGAAATATAGTCAATTTTGGAGGATCTTTATACTTGTATTCTCAACTCATAATTATTTCAACAGTTCTGTATGTCAGAATTTGATCAATTGAAGGGCACAAGAAGACCTCATGTATACATTACAGTGATACAGTATCTATAATAAAAATGCAGCACACAGCAATCTTCCTCACTGCTGCTTGCAATACTGCTTAGTCTGTGATATTAGAAATTATGTTATCTACCTACTGATAATGGCAGACCCTGCCATCATTCCCTTACAAGGACTAACTGAATATAATGGCCAAGAATAAAACCATGAGCTGTCTAGAGGCATCAGTTGTCATCCAAAAAGGTGTGCCTGCATGAAATAAGTTCCTCAATAGCACAGGACTTGGATTTCCACTAAGGGATCCTGAAATCAGCAGTGTTTTTACAGACAAAGGGTCTTTCCATCTTGACTGTTCAGCTTGAAAGTTCCAGTGTAGCTCAACTGAACCTTGTCTATGTATTTTGCAGGGTCTTCTGTAGCAAAGAAAAAATTATCCTTGCTCTTGCAGTACTGGCTGTATGTTTACCATTGAAAGGAATGGAGGAGAGGTAATCTGCCACTCAAGTCACATTTCACCAGAGATGTGCAGGGCTTTGGAGCATAAACATGAATTTGCCATTCTGACTTTGAGTTGGCAGCAGCACAGCAGTGACAGAAAGCAGACTGACAGCAAAAGGTGAAGTGCAATGTGAAGATCTAGAAGGTGTCAGTTCAGGGGTGGTATTTAGTGATACCATCTGTAAATGGGACCAGATGAGGTGTCCTGAGGACAATCTGTAGATAATAGAGGGGGGAGAATGAATCTCAGAGATCTAATAGAAACTGAAAGTAGATAGAAGCTGAAAAGAAATGCCTCTTGGATAATAAGAAAAGAAAGAACGCTAGCAGGGTAAACAATACTAGTCCAGATAAAAGAGCAGGAGCTATGGATTATAGTATTTGAGAGAAAGATTAAGGTCATGATACCTGACAAATTTTCCCAACATTGTGCTACTATCTTCATGTATACTGATACAATTTCTTAGGGGAAAAAATGAAGTATTTTTAAAAGAAAATTGAAAAATCATAATTGAATATAGATTTGCAATGAAAAAAAAACAAACTGCCCATCTGTGTACAGTCTTTCCCCTCCTCAGTGAAGATCAACTTGAAATGGGCTTCCATACACCAGACCCTCATGATGAATGATGTTTTACTAGCACCACTTACTATGTTTTCGCATGTAACTCATGAACAGAATTCATGTTAACTTCATTGTCTCTCACAAGATCTAGGATTCTGCACTGCCTTTCCAGGTCAATGCTGCTGCACTGTCTGTGAGCAGATGTTTTGGGTGTTCTCCCAAAAGACTGAGGATGTGGATTTGGTTCTATCTCTGAAAAAAGAGGTATTAAATTTGTCTCACCCATATTCTCAGCAAATGTGCTAACTGCCAAGTTATTATGGGAGCCTAAGACCACTTTGTGAAGGGATGAAATCACCCAAGAAAGAAATCCAACTCCTGAATCATAATAGTCTTAAACAATTTACACAAACTTTGGGGAAGAAAAGAAGGAAAGATATATCCATATAGTCTGTACTTTTCATCTCCCTCTAAATGTGAAAGCAACTTTAATGATGCAGCCCTGTTCATTAATGTACAAAGGCCTTTTCAGTCTAACGCAAGACATACAGGGGTTTTTGTTGTATTTTAAATTGCAATGTAATATCAACTTAAGAACCCAATTAAACAAAACAAAAACTGAATTCTGTATTATTTTTTAAACAGGTTCTTCAGAGTGTTAACAGATACTGTGATTTAAGATAATCTGTTTGATCTAGGAGGTCTTTCTTTCCGCTTTTTTTCCTAAAAGTGTTGGATCAGAACTCAAAAATGTTTGTGTGTATGCTGGAAATAAAGCACATTTCACTATCCCTTTTTTGTTATAGGTGAATTTTTTTCCATTAGAAATACTGCTGAAAATTAGCAGTTATGGGTGCATCTCTTAGAATTATTAACAAGGAAAAGAAAATGAAACAAAAGCACACACTGAAAGGTAAATTAAACCATTCACTAAGCATCACGAGACAGGGTTGTACTGCTGTTTTTCCCCTGAAAAAAATATTACTTCACCCTTGTCATAGAGCTTTTATCTATGTCCTTTCAGTTCATTGACATCTTGATATAGAAGACCTATATCAGGAGCTAAAAATAAAATGTACTCTTACTTATTTGAATCGGCTGAACCTTTGTCCTATAACCAGTATGGAGGGAGGGGGGATGAGGAATGTATATTGCATTCAGATGACATCTGGTGAAAAGTAATGCTAGATTGAAAACCTCTTATGTTTACCAGTAGCAAAATATATTATGTACATAACCAAATTATTACTGTCTTGGACAGTGATAGAAAAACACCATGGTTACTATTTTTTAGCTAAAGATATTCTAACAAACATCAATCTTGCTGAAAGAATAAAATAAACTACAGCATTGTATATAAGTATCTAGTAATGACTAAGTCTCAACAGGCTTTGTTAAGCACAGAGATGCTCATAAAACATCGTGCAAATCACTTTGATTTGGATATCAGAATGAAACTATAATCCTTTAAAAAAAGAATTTTCCAACTTTGCTTGGACATCAGTGTGACAGAAGAAACATAGGAAACAGCCTACCTAGTCATGTTGCTATTAAATTATGTTTGGATTTTAGAATAAATATTTTCTCTATTCCTTTTTACATCTTTAGCCTCACAGAAGATACTAAAACTTTTTGAGTATAATGAAATGCAGGGCACTGTACTGCAGAGCTGGTTATACTTTGATGCAAAGGTATTTCACTTTTTTTTAAAACGTAACCCCAGTATCTTATACTGGTCTGTATGAACAAGATCCCAGAAGATGTTTTTGTATTTGTGCTTGACACCCTTTGTAACAGTCAAGTTATTTATCCTGTAGTGGATTATATCTGTCTTGCAGTTATTTTCCTTTTTCTCTTTTTTTTTTTGTTTGGTTTTTGTGGTTGTTTTTTTGTTTGGTTGGGTTTTGTTTGGTTTGTTTTTTCCCTTAACTTTGTGAGGCTATGGAAAAAAAGGAAAGAGGAAAAAATGCTAAAATAGTATTTGAATATGTCAGAAAGAGTAAAGTACGACATCAAATGTGCTGGGGCAACTATGGAAGAGCGTTCACATGCAGCTGTAATACAGATTTGGGACTGAGTTCAAATACAAGCCAAGCTCCACCCAAACCCATGTTTTACTGGCAGAAGAAACAATGCTAAAGGAAAAATATAAAAAATAAAAAAGATGAGCTGGAGTATAAACCATCACACAAACAGAATTAATGATCCAGATTCAGATGGATGCAATCCAAGTTCAAATTTCATTAAGACGCAAAGTAAAGTGTAGAAAAGACACATCACAGGAAATTTAATGGTACATTTTGTATAACAGTACAAAATGTTTACTCATCGTTACCAAACGATTCAGAATGTGCCTACTGGGAAATGTCCCTTATTGCCACAGATATGTTTGAAAATATTAAAAATCACCCCATCCTTCAGACCTGGGGTTCCAGACCTTAAGGGTTTTATTAAATTCTGTTCTGGAGAAAAAGACCGTAAGATATGTAGCAGTGACCCTAGCTCAGATGAGCCTGCGCGACCAGCTGCAGGGAGCAAATGACACTGAGGAAGGGCCCTGGGTGTGAGGAGACCTTTTGAGTTGGGTGACAAAGCAGTGCACCCCCAGGACACCTTGTGGCTGGCGTCCTCAATATGCATCGGACAATGTATGCATTGGCCCTGCACATCTTCCTTCCCCTATCCCATATTGAGTTAAAGGCTAGAAAGTTCTTCTTTGTTCCCTCTAGCCGAGTTTCCCCATTGGGTTTCAAATTTTTGTACCTTCCCTCCTCACGTCCCGTTTCCCTGTCAATCCTGTACCCCTCGTGCCCCTATTGGTTCTCCTGTGTAAACCCCTCCCATCCTGCTGCCCCTCTTAACCCCTTGCATGGTCACATTCGGGGCTCTCGAGCTCCGAGTCCAGCCCTGTCTCCGTCCCCCGCGTTCCCCCCCAATCCCATCTGCCTTCTCCGCCCTGCCGTTCCTCCCAATAAACCCTGGATTCTGACCACGAGAGACCGCATTTCTTCCATCATCACCTTTTCTCCTGCTGGCCTCTGTCCCCGAAAGAACTCTGCGCCTTTCTCCCATGATCTTCACTGCTGCACCGGCCGGCGCGTGGGGCTCGTGGTGGCTCACCTGCTTCTGTGTGGCTTCGGGGCCTGACGCAGAGCGGAAGCCACAAAGATACTCTTATTACAGAATCGAAGAATCAATTCAGTTAGAAAAGGCCTCTGAGATCATCAAGTCCATACTATAACTGAACACCACCGTGTTGATTAGGCCATGGCACTGAGTGCCACATTCAGTGCTTCTTTAAACACCTCCTGCATTCCATTACCTCCAATATCTAATCACCCTTTTGGTGAAGAATTTCCTCCTAAAGTCCAACTTAAACCTCCCCTGGTGCAGCTAAACACTGTGTCCTCTTGTCCTGTTGCTGGCTGCCTGGGAGAAGAGACTGACCCCCATCTGGCTACAACCTCCTTTCAGGGAGCTGTAGAGAGTGATAAGGTCTCCCCTGAACCTCCTCTTCTCCAGGCTAAATACCCCCAGTTCCCTCAACTGCATCTCATAGGACTTCTGCTCCAGACCCTTCACCAGCTCTGTTGCCCTTCTCTGGACACACTCCAGCACCTCAATGCTCTTCCTAAACTGGGGGGCCCAGAACTGGACACAGTACTTAAGGTGTGGCTTCACCAGTGCCGAGTGCAGGGCAAGAATCACTGCCCTGGTGCTGCTGGCCACACTATTCCTGATACAGGCCAGGATGCTACTTGAAAATTTAAAAGGCCTTAGTTGGAAAGCATGTTTTCAGGTAGGAGGGGACAATCTAAGAATTTGTGTGTACAACTGCAAAGGTAAGTCCCAGAGACAAGTCCAAAAGATGGCTTTGACCAAACTTGTTTTCCTTCTGTGATAACTACACAAAAAGAATGAAGGCTGCTTCTGGTTTGACATTGTCTGGAATGTTTCCAGTTATGTATGGGGAGTAAAAGTTCCATTTAGTCTCTTTTTCTGCTCTTCTTCCATCCCCCAACATATCCACTTAAACTTCTTGCCACTAAATGCATCTTGCCAAAAATTCTCTATACTCTGCAGTTCCTTGAAGAAAGAAAAAACAGCGTGAGGGAAAAAGAAATAGCATTCAATTGGCACCTAACAAATCACCTTTAAATTTCCACCTCAGCCTCCAAGTAAAACAAAGATCTATCTGTTTCTTGTTCTGTTGTCTTCCATCATATCATGTTTCATGCCTCATATCCTGCCTTCATTCTGTTCCTCCCCTCCGCTCTTTGGGCAGCACAAGCTCCTGCTCCCCATTAAACAACTCCTAGCCTTCTTTCTGGGAAGAAATATTGCTCCAAATAGCTACTCTCCTGGGAGGTAATACATTTTCTCACTAAATTGTCACTGACTTTCGCCCATGCACAAAGAAAGTCACTGACATTTCCCGCACATTTCCAGGTACTTTTGTCTGTCCATTCCCATTTACTCTGGGAAGCTCCTGGTATGGAGCTTCCCATAGTAAATGAATCTATTTGTGTTTCATTTATTACTAATCTGCTTATACTTAAACTATTAATTATCTTAAATTTTTTCATTCCCCTATGCTATAACGTCTATAGGTAGGGGTATTTGCCAGTAAAACAAAAATGCAATTAAAAAATTATTAGTTAGCAGAAAAAAATTGAAATATCTAGATTTAGAGCTTGTCCTTGCTTTGCTCTATGCAAGCAGAAAACAGTAGCCACCAAACAGCACAACAGTACTGATTGCAAAGCACTGTGCTTTAGACTGACCAAAGAAATTTTTTCACTCATTGTTTAGATATTTCAAGTTGAAGAAATCAGTATAATTGGCACTAACCTTTCAATAAAACAAAAAGTAAATAAAACAGCTTTATAAATATTCTAACACGAAATAAAAATGTTAAAAATAAAAAAGAATGCATTGGAAATTGTCAAAACATTTAAAATACTTTGAAAAAACACTTTAAAGCTTTATCTTCAGGATGTAATCCAAGGCAATGTCTATCTTCTCTTTTCCCTTTGCAAATGGATTTATCCTCCCTTAAAAAGCTACCTATGACTTGACACTCCCTGGAGTATCCCTTTTGCAGGACAAAGGATAAGAAAACATAAAATCTTTTCCAAAATGCTTAAATTCAAATCTCACATGAAAGCTGGTCTACCTTGGTACACTGTAACTTGGGTGTCTTAGTGCTAATGCTTAGTTATTGCTAAAGGCCCACTGTTTGCAGCTCTGAAGCCCTTCCCCTCAGCTATGGCAGCAGACTCTTTTCCACACCTCTGTGGCCATGGATCCCCCTGGGATTCCCATGCTGCTGTTCATGTGATGTCGGTCTCATGATCTTGCACCTGTAAAACCTGCTGTTATTTTTGTTGCTCTTCTCAGAAAGCAAATACCACTGGTGGTAGGTTGCCCTGCCTTTGCTTTCCTTTATCTCTTGTTTTCTGGGGTTTCTTTATATAGAGAAACATAAACACAATGCAAAAGAAGGCAGATAACAATCATTGAAACACTGTATAAATATTATCCAATAATACATGCATACAGGAACTGAAGAGAAAACCAGGATGCTGTACTTGCACACAGTTAGCATGTTCCGTCAGTGCCAACAGCCTCATAAGCAAGAATCAAGCTGTAAGGGGGTTAAGCAAGTCCCACTGGAAAGCATATTGCCCTAGGAAGAAAGCATCACACAAAAACCATCATCATCATCATCATCTTCATCACTTGTCACCACCATTTCTACATGCTTCCTAAAGACTGTCTCCAGAGGATGACAACTGAGGACAGTGTTCCCTTTTAGCTTTTGCTTTTATCCTATCCCTAAACTTCCTTTCTGTGTACTAACATGCCACCAGCTATAGCTCCCACTGTGAAATCTTTTCTCTTGTGAACTTGGCTCAATATGCTTTGAGTAATAATAATACTGACAAATGGATGTTTAGTCTTTATTTGGTTGGGGCATTTTGAGTGGTTTTTGTCAGCCTAACCTGAAATAATACAGTAATAATGGCAGTGTGTCATTGCTTTCCCTCTCTGCACATATATTGAATATAAACTCAAATATTTTCAACATGATCTGGCTTTCTAGCAGTAGAAGGTTTCTTTTAGCTGCTCCCTGCCACATGCTTACTGCCATGACAATAATTTCAATATGTTTCTGGTTCCCTTATGGTAACAGAAGAAAGAGGCCTACAATTAAGCTTAAGTCTCTCTTTGAAGCAGCAAACCATGCCGGAATCCATCCATTAATCCACCCATCCATCCATCCATCCGCATGTACACACCCAATTATACTCTCCAGCATGTTAGTCATTACTGTTTAAAAAGCAAGGTATAACAAAATCAGTTCCCTTTTCCCTAGAAATGTCTATTTTACATAGCAGTTATTTAATTATAATGTTTATTTAATGACTAGTTAAGTTATCAAAAATTTCATTTTAGGGGTGGGGTGAGAAGACTTTTTGCCTTTGGCTGCTGGGCTTTGTCAAGGCAGATGTCACAGTTGTAATACCTGTGGTCTGTGCATCGTGGCATGACTGAAAATCCCCAGTTAACAGAAATTATAACATTTTGCAACTGCTGAATTGATCGGAAGCACTATTAACGCAATGGGCGTAGGATTTCTTTTGGTGCCAGATAGTTTTCTAAGCTGTCTAATTTAAATACATGGCATGAGAGAAGTGAAGATGCCAGTCATGATAGTAGGAAGCAGACATGGCTTACCACTGTGTTCTGCACAGGTATGTTAATTATGCTTCATTCTTTGTCTGATTTTTCTACCCTTTATGGTCTGCTACTGATACCCTGATATGCTCCAGCTTTCATAAACATCCCTAGACCTTTAGGCCACCTGTTTGGATTAATATGGCCAGACTCTTATGGCTGTAACAGCTGTAAGTCCATTTTTTATTCTTATTCTATCAGGGAGAGAGAGAGAAACACGTAAGTTAGTCTTTTAGTTACTTCTTCTTAAGAGAAAAAAAAAAGAGAGAGAAGCTCTGTGGGAGCTTGACTAGAAAGCAAATACAATAAAACATTAGGTCTTCTGTGGTTCACTTGCAATTAATTATTTCAGTTTAGCTAGATCAGAATTAGAGAATGATCCCTTCTTTAAGTGTTTAACTTTCAAAAGAGTACTCAACTCTTGACATAAAATATTCACGAACAATGGTGCCTCTTTACTCTCTTTAAATTTTCATTAATTTATTTTCTTCCTTTGATTTTACATTGGCCTTAGTACTTTTTCAGCTTACCCTCCCTCCCCTTTTATTTTAAATCCATTTAAAGATTTTGTACAGATTTCTGAAGAAATTCTGCTGTGCGTTTTGATGCCATCTATTTGTTGAAAAGAGAAATGCATTAAATAAAAAAACATGAGAAGACAAAGGACAGGGGAAAAAAGGTGACTGTTAATGTAAAGAGTTTCCATGAATGCATGGGGATCTGAAAATGGCAGTGCCTTAATTTCTAACATTTGTGTTTCAAGTTTGTCATTTCTCAAGAGCTTTGTTTATATATATGTAAGCAGTAAAGAAATTTTATTCCTTCTTCAAAACATTGTAAGCTAGGAACGAACATTCAAATGTTTTCTGACTTACTAGCTGCAATTTCAATCTCTGCTACTGCTTGTAACTAAGTCCACATTTTCAGTATTCTTCATTATGCATTGATCAATGCACTGACTTGTGCCACCGGTCACACACAATTTTGTATTTAAATTACAAATCACAATGAAAATGCCTGCTAGCTGAATAACTAGCATTCATAGAACATTTGTGATCCATGCATTTTCACAGATTTCACACAGATGACTGACACCATGCAACAACAATTCAAACAAGAAAACAGCATGACAGAGAATGACAGATTTATTTTGACACAATTAGCTGGCTTGATGTTGAAGTTTTCCATGTAAGCAAATTCTGAGCAAGCAGAATCCTAAAGGCTGATAGTAAACTTATATATTTAATTTCAAACACCTGTTTTGATGGCCATATTCATATTTCTGGTCATTTAATGTCCTTTAAATATACCCCAAAAAGTCCAAGTAACTTTGAAATTTTGTAAATATCGAAAATTTAAACACAACATAAGGATAAATACCAAATACATTAATAAACCCGTCTAACAAGATAGAGACACTGGAGACAAGTCACAGCATCTCCTGAGCCAAAACTGTTTTTTTTCTTTCTAAATTACAAGAGTTTTACCATCTCTTAGAATTCACACAATGACTTTCCTTGTACAAAAATGAAAGTCCTTTTTGGAATAAGGAAAAAGATCCTCATGATCTTATTCATTACTACAACTACTACTATGGAAACCATCATTGAACCATCATAGAGTGAACTCAGTTTGGAGTTCTCAGAAAATGCTTATATATGCAGACATTTTAGCAGAGTGTCAATAAGGAAGATACCAATGAATAGACATATAATTTTTTAACTTTTCTTTCTCTTGTCAGACTGGGGGTGGTTTGTGAATTAAATATGGCATTTAAAGCCATAAGAACTTTCATTACTCTTTTCTGGCAAAATCCCAGATTTGTCCTCTAAGCAAAAGATCTCTTTATCGTAGTTTGGACCCATTCCTGTGCATTTGAATGGCCTGCTTCTTTGTCTGGAAAAATACAGCCTCTAAATCTCAGGCAAAAATTATTTTGCTTCAATGCAACAGTGAAATTATAGAGACATTGGTGTCACTACTTATGAGCAGTGTTCTTTTACATCACGAAAAGAACAGTAGAAAAGTTGAGCCAGTTGATAAAAATCAGACATAAAATACACCTAATGCCACCTAATTTTTGTTAAGGTTTGTGATTTTATGTACTGCTTACTCATTATTCCTAGTATGTTTTGAAGTACATCAAACTAACTCAATCAGGAATGGTTTCAGCTTACTGATAAGACATCCATAAAAATTCACTAAGAAATAATAGAGATATCTATATGTATCATCATCAAGATTCATTAGGACGGTTAGATGTTAGAAATACAAAGATACAAAATACAACTATTAAAGCGAAAAGGATGTTAGCAGTACATATCTTTACAGTCTGAAGAAAATTTTAAGAGTCAACTACTGACTCATAAAATGTGCTTCCCAGCCATTTACTCTCATGCTTCCTAAAACATACGTGACCAGCAAAGGCTGACACTTCATGTTTTTAACAGTATTTGAAGTCTTAAAATTATGCATTAAGAGTATTCCAAACAAAATGAAACTGTTAGGTCAATGTAATGGTATAACCCAAGGTGGCAACCAAGATCCTCACTGGTGCTCCACTCACCCCTTGGAGTGAATGGGGTGGGGAGAGAATTGAAAGAGTAAAACTAAGAAAACGTGTGGGTTGAAATAAAGACAGTTTGATAGGTAAAGCAAAAGCTACATTCACAAGCTAAACAGAACAAGTTACTCATTCACCATGTCTCACTGACAGGCAGGCAGGTGTTCAGCCATCACAGGAAAGCACAGCTCCATCACGCAGAATGGTGACTTGGAAAGACAAACACCATCACTCCAAATGTCCCACATCCTTCTCCTCCCTTCACATACTGAGCAAGGCACCCAATGGTATGGAAAATCCCTTTGGTCAGTGCAGGTCAGCTGTCCCGGCTGTGTCCCCGACCACCTCCTTGTGCCACTCCAGCCTCCTCACTGGTGGGATAATGTGAGAAGCAGAAAAGGCCTTGACTCAGCATTGTTCAGCAGTAACACTAACACCCCTGTGTTATCAATGCTGTTCACAGCACAGATTCAAAACTTTGACCTATAGCAACTCCTGTGAAGAAAAGCAGCTGAAAGCAGCACAGCCAGGAACAGATTTTACCTCTGTGTTGGTAAAAGAGGTCACATCCACTATTTGGATATTACTACTGTGCACAGCTCTAATGGAGAGGTGATCCCATGAGAGGTTCAACATCCTTTTCAGGAAAATCTGATTAGTTTAACTTCAAAATGCTCTCACCACAATTTGCTTCTAACTGATCTGATATGGTCCTCTCCTCCAAGAGACCTTTGGAACAGTTACCTCTGGCATGTACAACCACTCTATACTCAAGAGTTTTTAGGCCTTGAGATGTTAGATAGCGTAGGACTGAACTAAGAATAGATAGATATAAGGGTTTTAGTCACTGTGACTAATGGAGCTCTCAGCAACACGGGCCAAATTTTGACAGTTGTTATGCTAAACTGAGCTGACAAGAATAACCTATTCTGCAAAAAGCATTGGATATGAAAAAAATATTACAGTCTTACATGAGCCATGATTATTTAATAACAGTATTAGAAAAACTAGCTTTACTGAAGGTAGGTGTTTCTGTTCATCACACAAAGAAATTGTTAGTTTAAGTAGGTGAAAAACATAAAACTGGGCACAGAAATTCAAACCATAACAGTGTTTCTTCCATACTGTACATATGTTCACACAGAAGTACCGGTTTGCAAATACACTGAAACATCCCTAAAATGTAGATTGTTGAGAAAATTTCTTTTCTCAAAGATGTCAGTTGTTAGTGCTTTACAATACATTTTTTAAAATGAAGAAATGTAGCATTATACAACCCCAGTTACCTCTAAACAAAGTATCAACCTATCAGCTAAGGAAGTCACTTTCTGAAGCTTACATTATAAATGAGGAGCTTTGCTTGGTTAGTTTTTCTAGGATGTAAACGTGTTGGTGTTAAAGAGCACATAAACATTACATGGACACCATTTAACACAATGAGCAGCTTTGCTCTTTATAAGCATGGGTGCTGTTTCTATGACTGAAGATTTTATTAACTTAAAAGCTGGTATCAATGCTATCGGGTTCTTGAACTGTGAGAGATCAAATGTGAGAATGTGACCCAATCTTAACCTCTTTAAAAAACCTACATCCTGAGGCAATCAAAAACTGGTGTTTCAGAAAACCTCGTGTGATTTTTATTATGAGTGAGGAGTGCATGCCTGAAAGGTGCATGGCACATACCCTGTATTTGCAGGCTCTCTGCAGTCTGGGATATAGAGGAGGTAATTAGCAATTCTGGGCCAAATCTTTAGAGGTTTTAAGCATCTGCTAATTAGCCCAAGAGCTGTTAACAGCAGGAGACACTATAAAGTCTCAGCACATCCATAAAACATTGAATGAAAAGCTAGCGCTGCAATTTATCATTTTACTGTAGTGTGTCATTTTGTAGTTTAGTGTTTTCTTGCTCATTGTTCTAATTTTTGCTGATTGTTTTATGTATTATTTTTATCTGGAACCAAATATTCCATCATTTTAAAAAAGCTCACATCCATAGAGAAAGAGGGGGGGAATTAATATGATGACCCAATTAGGATGCTGACAGTCATCAACTCTAATAGTTTTGTCTGTGTGCAAGTTCTCAGCTACGTCATTACTAGAAGCTATACTCTGTAACTTTGGGTGATTTTTCTACTATAGATAACACTTGAGGAGAACATTCCTAAAAAGAAGCACCCTAGCTCATAAACAAGGAAAATCTTAGGCACCCATCAGATCTCAGCCAACACACTGTAAGGAATGACTCGTATGGTCATCTGATAACTTTTTCAAAACCCTTTCTTATACATAAACTTAAGATCCTCTTGGAAGAAACATGTTGTTCATGAAATTTTTATATAATTTTGTCTGATTTTATTTTGCATTTCCCTAATAGCTCTACTTGTTTGTTTTATTGATTAAGCTTCAAGGAGGAACTACCTTTAAGCATTTGATAAAATTCTATTCACATAGGAATTTTGCAGAAAATGTCATGCAATAAAATCAGTCCATTTTTAAAAGTCTAATTAAAGACATCAGAAAGAAATTACTTGAGGGTAGGAAGAGCAGCTAATGGATGTTTCTTGTCAAAAGTTGTGAAATGTGTTTTGCCAAAGGGATTAAACAAACCCATTGAATTCATCATGTCACACAAACATCCATTATTTGCCAGTTCAGTCTATGAGAAGGAGAAATACATCCCCATATCCTGTAGCTACGAAGCTGCTACTCCTATGGTGACACGATATGTCATTACCTATCTGAGAAAAAAGCCCCTCCAAATTAGGAGAGCCCAGTTCTATGCATCCCCTAAAGTTCACAGGTTAACCTCCTCTTTGCTCACCTCCAGCCTTTCTAGGAAATCTCTCAAACTTCCCTGTTACCCCAGCAAGGAAAACATGATGAAAAACCCTTATTAATAGCAAGACAGTGTGCTCACTTGCTGCACATGCCTAGCATGCCGTGCCACGAGCCTGGAAGATAACTTGGTCTGCTGAACAAGGAAGGCACTGACCCACTAGGTATTCATGATTTAATATGATCGTTTCAAACAAAGGGCAACATTTAAAAATGTGGGTTTGCTACTATCATATTTTGAAAGAAAGGAATTACTCAAATTTTCCTTTCAATGATGATTTCAGGTCTACATACACTAAACACGTAGCTGCCTGCACTGAATGTGTCCCCAGCAGTGTTTCCCATCATAACATTACCACTCTCTGCACCAGTTTGCTCACATGGCCCCAGCAGCATTTAGTGGTTGCCTTTTGCAGAGGACTGCACTTGCAAGTGGTAGGACTGTGACACCCTCAGAAAAAAACTGGGTGGAAAGAAGCAGATGGATCCATATGGGACCTCACTGGGTTCCTGTCTTTTCCCAGTAAAATAAGTGAGAACAGTGCAGACCAAGCTCATCCCAAAGCAGCCCTGAGCACTGGATGTTTCACAATTCTTGAGGTTGTCAAGACAATTCTGCACAAATGAGATCTCATTTAAAGCTAAAGCAGAAATGGAAATTCTGCAGAATGGGAACACTAAAGTGATAATAATTCAAGTATTTAAATAATAATCCAAGTCTCATGGGGAAACTTCATGTTTAATTTTATGTATGATGTGGAGACTAAGTTTATTACTGGGTAGTGATTAATCTTTCTGTGAGATTTGTTAAATTTTTTTTTTTTTGCAATGCCCACTGGACAATGATAAATCATTGCAATTAAGATTGGGCTAAATTAATCTTGTGGTTTCATTTTCTGTCTGTTCTATTTCACTTGGTTTTGATGATCAGCTTTTAAATTTGGGCTGATGGCAGCAAATAGGTAACATCACAGCACAGCTAGAAATCTTGTATAATTATATATTTCTTTTAATGCCATTTGCAATGTGTGAGTTCACTTTGTTTGATTTCTTTTGCCTGATGATTCAAAAGCTACTTCTAGGCATAGCAGAGACTTCTGCAGCTTCAGGACACTAATTTACAACTATCTCTAGGAATCACTGACATGCAAGTAGAACTACCAGGTATTAATTCAGGGAAAGCTGATCATACTGGCCACAGTATTGCTTCTGAATATACTTCTAGTCTCTTCCAGGGCCTCCATTAATTCAGTCATGTCTCTTCTTTTGGTAACATTACTCTGCAGCTTATTAAAAGGTATAATGGCAGAGTTACCAGCCTAAAGATCTGGATACAAATCTTTTAACTGGCACCTTGTATAGAGAATTGTGCATTTTCTTACAGTGTCTTTAGACTCTGCTGGATCTTCTCTCCAGTATGTGCACATGTGATCTTCGCATCCATCTTCAAAGGTGTCACTGACACTTCAGAGGCTGTCCCAGGATTTTCTGAAAGCCTTCTTATCTCTTTGCACTTTGATATTTTTTATGGACTACAAAAGTCATTAATAGTTCATCAGTCATGATCTATCTGTTTACCATCTCCCACTAATAGTTTGACAAATATAAGAACTAGGAATTCCTATTCCTAGTTTTACTATGAATTTTACTATTAATTTTTAGATAAAATCCCTGTTCTTATTTGTTTATTTGTATGTAGGCTATTGAAAAACTACAAGGAAGGCAAACCTGATTTTGTTTAGTCTATTGTTCTAACACAGATGCAAAAACTATCAAGGTTTACAAAAGCTGGCATTGGCAGATCACGTCCTGATAGAGCTCTCAAGACAATTTGCTTCACCCGAGAATAAAAATAAAAAAGCCTTCCATTCTGCCCATTCCTATTATACATCTCTTTTTCCCCATTCATTTATTCTTGTGCTGCATCTGCTTAATAATTCCAGGCAGTAGATACATATCAGTAAAGAATGTATATCATCAGGATTTACAAGCAAATATTCCCAAACAACACTGCAGTTCAAAAATAGTCCAAGGTAAGAATAATTCATTATATATCTGGAACACATAATGTGTGATCCATTTTCTTAGCAATGTACTATGTTTTGTCCTTGTAGAAAAACTGCTGGTCAAGATGTAACGCTCTCAAGCTAGAAACAACTTTAACCCAAATAGTATTAAACTGAGTAAGAAGAATTAAAGAATTAAACAAAAAAGAATTGAATTAAAAGAAAAGAATCCTCAAGAAAAACAGTTTTGCACAAGGTCCATTCTTACCAAATCCTTGTTGGTAAGTCTTGATGGTCAGAAACAAAATACTCCCTCCAAATCTCCCCTCAGTTATGTCGGTAGTGAACTATCAATACATATAAGAGTTAAAATCTTGCATGCTTCTTGGTGATGTTCTTATGCGGATGTCACACATCTATAGGGCAACAAGACCAATAAATGAGTTTTAGAAAAGACTGGCAACATAAGCCCTGAAAAATCAAGTGTGGGCATAAAATGACACCAAAAAAAGGATGTTTCTTTTCAGATTCTGAAGTGTTTCAGATTTTTTTCAGGTTGCCCATGAACACTTTTTTAAAGGGTATATGACTAAACGCACAAAAAATTAATGTCCAGTATCTATATCAGTATCAGCAGACATCCCAGAACCAAGTGGTGTGAATGGGCAAAGCAGATGAGTGGTTGTACACATGTTATGGCCTTTTAAAGACAGAATATGATAAATGAATGATAAAATGCTAAATAATACATGGACCAGCATATGGCTTAGTGATTTTGCAGCTTTTGGTGTATGTGTGTTTATGCATGTGTATACATAAACATATTTGCTGCTCTTTTAGTTGTGCTCATATAGGCAATAGCATCTTGACAGCTTGTTAGTAGCAGGTTATGTGTTTTTGCCTTACTAAATGTCACCATTTGATATTTAATAAATGCCAAGAAATCTCACCAGGTGTCAAATGTGCTGATGGGTAACTTTGCACTGGCTCTTTAACACATAACCCCTACTCTTTGGTGACTTAATTCTTATCTAACCAACACATAATCTATTTTTGATAAACTAAGAGAACGGTTGTCAAGACCATTCTGGTACGTAGGAATGGGTTACTACTTTACTGAAAAATGGTCTACTGACTGAGAAAACCTAATTTCTTGACCAAGTCAACCATCTGCTTAAAGACAAACTATCCTAAAATGGAGTTCTCACAATATATTATAGCTAGTTTCTCAGTAAAATGTGACTTAAATCTAAATCAAATTTCTCTACCAAACACTGGCCATGTTGAAGTATAGAGTCTAAAGAACTAAATTTTATGAATTAATAGTCTTACTCTTAGAACAAAAATGCAACAGGAGGTCTCAGAACAACTGAGTGCCAATATAAGAAATTCTATGGGAGTGTCCAATTTCAATGAGTAGAATTTGATTTTAACTTCATTTTCTTTGGAAACATTGGACTTGCCTAGTAGAATACCAAAATACCAAGGACAGGACAAATTACTCATAGAAAGGTTATTAACATTTACAGTTTCAAAGAACCTCTTTCTGATGCTCTAGGCTAGTGGATCACAACAGCAAAAGCCTGCAAAATGGGTAATTTGGCTTGCAGCTCTCTGTGCAACAAAAGAAAACTTAAATAATTTGAGTTCATCAATGTGATTATGTCAAACAGTTATAAGCATTTCGAAGAGTTAACAAGAGTTCCATTTTTCAAAATCAGGAAACATCTGTATGCATACTTTTCTTACATTATTGCTCCTCCAAACAACAGTGAAAAAGAAAAAATCAAGTAAATATTTGACATTTTAGTATATTGTAGGCTTTGATTTTGTTTATTTTGCTAGGAATCTAAAAGAAATACATAACTAAAGGAATAACAGAGTGGTTAACCAGTCTGTTTTGCTTGTTATTGAGGAAGAATCCATTTTCATTTCCATCTTTCTTAGAAGAAGGAATGTATATGCTTAGAGTATTCTGAGGAAATCTCAACTCATTCAAGGCAATTGCATTTATATTTGTTTAATTTATGTGAGCATTAAAAAGACTGCATTACATGCCAGTTTTGTACAATAACCTGTAACATGCTTCAGAACTTATTGTTCTGTTTATTTGCAGGAAATAAGTATAATTTTATTTCATGTATTTGCAAGAATGCACAAGCACATGATGTGTATTCCGTGACTGTTTCCTCATACATTTCTCAAGTTGCCTAGGTTACGTCTGGCCTTCTAGGATGATTTGTTTTTCCTCTTTTAATTGCTACTTTTGTTACAGTAGGAAGATTCCTGATAATCAGTCTTGGGCTGGAAATTGCAGTGAGAATTGTCAGGATTCCTTCTATGTCTTCTCTCAGGATTTTCTAACTGAATGTGTTCTTGTACTGAAGTTCATATTCAAAGCTAGGAGGACAGTTTTCAGTTTTGATAGCTCATGTGTGTCAGACAGTAATGCTGGCCAAATATTGGAGACAAAATCGTTTAAAAACAGACGAGAATTTCCACATTTAGAATCTTTGCCAGAAATTGTGATCCATATTTTTTCTATCTAATATCATTAGGACAAGTTTTCCCTTCTTGGCTATGGTTCCTTACTTCAAGGGAAATTTATTAGCATACATTAATCTCTTACATCTCTTCTGCACAGCTTAGCTCTAGCCTTATCTCCTCATTTATATTTATTACCTGCTTTATTTATATAAGGTAAAGTATTGTGTTCATGGTGTCCCCTCCTAGAATACTAATCACTTCCTATAGTTTAGGCATTTATGCTTTTGAGTATTTAATTTAAAATAACTAAGTAAGGTGGTTTTGTTTGCATGTGGCTCCATCATTTACAGAAGGATGATCTGTGTGGATGCTCCATGTTGAGCTGAGGCAAAAGAGTAAGGTCATTCAAATTCCAAGGTGACTCTTTCTTCCATGGAGGTAGAAAGCAAGCCAGAAGAGGAAAAGACCTGGAAAATCTTCTCCTGGGGTCTGTGCACATTGATTAACCTAATGTCAGAGAGTAAAAATTTATGATACTCTGGGTGAAAACAGAAGGTGATCTATGATTTTCATGCTGTTATCATTATTCAGCACTATTGATGAGAATTGTTTCAACCTCTCCCATCAGCAGGGTTAAATCTTAACACCTATACACCTATACCACTGGAATTTGTAATAACTTTTCCCTTATTCCCACTTCGGATAGGCATTTCTCATTAAATTTTAAATTCTCTTTCATTCTACCAGTGAAATTAACATTTATATAGCTGACCCTCACTTTTGATACATTTCAAAACTCTACAGTCAATTAATAACAAATCTAGAAAAAAATATGCCACTGTAAAATTTAACTAACCAAATGGAAGTCTGTTTCAAATGAACATTGCTGTCTTTATTCTGCTTAAAGAAACACTGCACTGCTTTCCTTCCCTTCCACTCTCACTGGTGAAAATCAGGTAACTTGTCAGTATATCCTCCAAGAGAGGCTAATGTAGCTAAGAGATCTTGTTCCATGACTAATTAGTCTGTGTGGAAACTTTTTTCTTCAACAGATTCCTATCACACAGAATGAAGAGCCCTTGATTAAGTTCATCCAGAAAGGTTACTTACATAAAGCATACAAAGAGAGTAGAATTGACATAAAAGAAAACCCCTTCTCAACTTTCCTAGGGAAAAGGGATGGCATACAACTACCAGATTACAAAGAAAGATATAGTGGATGCCAGTCAAATGACTTTGTAGTGATATATGCTGATTTGCTGTGAGAATTTTAATTGCACAAGTTAATAAAATTTAAAATTATGAGGAATAGTAGCAGAAGCTTCTTTTCAAAACATATCTGCAACCCTTGCAGATGGGTTATCTCATGTGTTTTCATTTTCTCATGGGTTTTCATTTTCTAACCTCTCTACAGACCCTTCCCATGTTGGTCATAGCAATTTACTCTTCATATTTTTGCATTGCAGGCAGCTTTTAATTAATATTCTCAAGTATTTCCACTCCACAAAGTGTAAGTGTATCCATGACCTCCTACATGAGAGGAGTAAGAAAAGGAATCCTCTCCCACAAGGACCAACTTGAACTAAAAGAAGAATAAGGAACTTCCATGCAATTTTCCTTGCAGCGGAAGTTGTTGATATTTTCCATGGAGAGGTTCCATCTCCACAGAAAGGAAATCAATATCTCCTTATCACCCTTCCTTTCTTTCAGATGATTGTCCTTTCTCAAGACGTCAAGTCCCCTGGGCAAGTTTCCATTCCTCATCTGGGAGAAGCACTGAGACAGTGTGGGTTGAAGTTGCTTTGTGGTTACTGGTGCTGCAATGAGAATGGACTCAGCTGTGATGGGATGGATGCAGGACAGATGTGTCCAAAGGCAGCAGCTGCCATGAGACAGCAGCCAGAGATGCCTTTCTTGCCATGTTGATGGTAGGCTGACAATGAACAAATGATATGGACACAAGCTGTCAAGAGGGGTGCAAATAGACAGAGTACAGATTAAATAAAGTAATGGTGATACTTACAGCACCCTGCAGTGAGTCATCATATAGATAAATGACCAGATATGGGGGCTGACAGATGGTGAATGACTCTTATATAATTGAAAATACATTTAAACCCTGCTGAGAATGTTCCAGCAGCAATTTTATGATTTCATTCAGTTTTGAGGAAGAGTGAATGACTGGGGATATTCATAAATTTCACATTTGCTTCTGTCTTTTTCACAGCAATATTATAGATGTCACTGCGTAGTATTCACAGTTGTTACTTATTTCTAAAATAATTTCCATATTCTCTAAAGGGAACTATCAAATCTATTTTTTTAAATCTCATCACTATATTCAGTGAAAGTATAAATCTTTGCAATGATCATAGTTCTAAACATAACATCAAAATAAAATAAAAAAATATTTAAACTAATGCTGCAGTTTTCAAAGATACTTCATCTTCTGTTTCCCCCAAACATTCTGCCAACCATTTAAAAAATAAATCCAGAAGAACCAGAGCATTTACTAATCAACAACAAGAGAAATTATACTATCCATTTTGCTTAGGGCAGTTAAACAAATCAATATCAGTTTATCAAGATACTTGGATCTAACTGCCTTCTAGACTAAATGTATTATAAATATTAAAATACTTGCTTAAATAAGCACTGAAAATTACACACTAGCTTTTTCCCTATGAAATTATGTATGCAATTACAGTATGCAAGTAGAAATGTGTATTATGGAATCAGAGGGGATTTGATATGAACAAAAGAAAATAAAAGGGTTCACAATATTCAAGGCTGATGGAAGTTTTTTTTAAAGAGAACATCAATATTTTTTAATACATGAGTAGAGAAAGAGTATCTAGCATTCACCTTGTAATGGAGGGGCTTACACAAGGTTATGCAATGATCAGGGGCAGAACAACTTACTAAGAGTTGGTCTGACTTCAGTAGTTACCATTCTTTGGTGACCATGTTTTGTTTCATCTTGGATCTTCTGTCTGGGCAGAGCTGGTCTATTTGCCAAAAGTCTTCCTATTGCTTTACAGGAGTTTTGGAACTACTGTGTTCAGACTATTTCTCATTCAGTGGGAAAAATGTCACTGACATGGCTCAGAACAGCACTCTTGCTCTCCCCTGTTCATGCATTTAATGTTCACAGTCGTATTTTTCATTAATAGCTTCCCATGCACTAGATGTGTGGGCAAATTTTATAAGACTGGTTTGGAAAACATCTGACTTTAAACACATAAACAAAAAGATAACTTTCATACACTCTTTTTACTGTTGAGTGCATCTGTCCATCTTTATCTAGTAAGAAATATCCTGTCTCCAGGATTTACTTAGTTACTGTACCTGTCTGTGAATTTCTAGATATAGCTGCATAAATCTTACAAGCCAGACTTCACTAAGAATGTGCTAAATACAGTATCCAAAAGACCACTTTAAATTGTATGTTTGTCCAAAACGATGGAGTTGGGCATAAAAGTCAAAGGGCCAGGTCCTGGCAACAAAAGTCAGGACCTTCCTACTTGTGAGAAAATGAGAAAGATGAAACAAATAAATAAACAAACAAACCAGCATGGTTTAAAAAGTATAATACAGTAGGAAAGCACATTTAAGATCATCAGTGATTTTTACGCTGGTGTTTTGATCAGATTGAGTGGAACTTAGTGATAAACAAGAATAGAAACCCATACAAAAAATGTTTTATATAGAGCAGATCATGCTTCCACCAGATGTCTGAAGAGGATATCTGATTTATAATCAGAGCTCTATACCTTGCCAAGAAGTAAAATATGATTCAATTGAATTATATTGTTGTAAACTTAGCAAAAAAATTAATTATAAGTTTATGTATTAGCAGGCGAGAAAACAATGTCTATTTGTGTAGCCATTAAGAGAGTATTCACATATTTTTGCACATGCATCTGAAAAGCACAGTATATACAGTTGTGTTAATGGCAGAAACCCATTTGCCCCCAGATAAGCAAGTGCACTGAAGTTATGTGAAATAGGGTTGTTGATATTTGAGGTATCTGATTACTTGCCTCAAACACATCATGCCAAATTCTCCTTTGTGATGGGATGACAAATTTAGAAATTTTTAAAAAATTAAAGAATAATAAGTATCAGACAGGACAATTTAAGCAATGAATTATCATTGATGATTCATGAATATAGAGTAATTAATGAAGATTTTGTGATTTACCAGTTCTTGTTCAAGTTGTTGTAGACAACTGTATAAACTGTACTGAACCAACCTCAGTGTTTCTTTTCTTCAAATTAGTAAAAGGAAATATAGTGAAATGGTGAGTTTGGGATTAATTCCTAATGCCCTATCAATTGTGCTTGGAAGGAACAGCAAATGAAGAAAAGCAATGCAACACATAATGATGTAAAAAAATAAATGCACCTAGCTCATGGATGACAAATGCAAATAAATGCAGACTAATGAGTTTGGATCAAAAAAAAAAGACAGAGTGAACAGCTGCTAAATGGACAATGAGCATCAGGGCATTGACCTAAACAGAGATTTGGGAACAATTATAGACAAATTCTCAAACTCTGTAGCCCATTAGATGGCTAAACTGAAAAATATAAATTAGATACTGGGATGAAGCTAAAAATGCACAATATAAATCAAATTCTAAACTTATTTTAGTTAATGAAGCAACAGCCACGATGCTATTTACACTAATTATCACTAACAGACAGGATTTCATACCAACAACCAGTTAAGATAACCTATAAATATGGGGAACAATTGAATGTCATATTTAGATCAAAGGGCAGGAGACTTAATATCAAGTGATGAGCAGTTGGAAACTTCCATTCAAGTTCAGTTGCCCTAATCCCATGCCCTGTACAGACAATGCACACAAATAAATTATATTCCCTAATATTTCCAGGTAGAGATCAAGGCTTCATGAAGTGAACTAGTTGAAATGCAGATTTGGAGTAATCAAAATGACTACATTTTGCATGAAATCATAGCAGATTTCTTGAGGTGACTGTGAGCAAGGAAAGCTGCTCAGATATTACCATTATGCACTGTTGCTTTATGGTTGCTGCATATCACCTCAAATTGGTCTTCAGCATAACTGCCCATTATGTGTTCTGTGGCAGTGGTTTTAGATATGTATTTGTATACATATGCATGCTACACACAGTAGATGTTACACTATATAAAAGTATATCTGTATACTAAACCCTATCAAGATTTCTGAGTTTAGAATAATGATTCTGAGCAAACTTACTTTTTAGAATGTATCTATTCCCTAAGTAGTCTGAAAAAACTATTTTCATAAGAACATTAGTGAGCATAAACTACTTACTTGGGGTATATACCTGGCCTTTGATATGTTTTTACCCTAATGTTTTAATATATTTACCATTTTTAACAAAATGTATAAAGGGAGAAAAATACCAGGATTTTGGTCGGAACAACTAGAAAGTAAAAGCTATTTCTCTCTCATTTCAGTCAAGCACTTACATTATAAATGCTAGAACTTCCATAAATATTTGTAGTGATAAAGAGAAATCAAAGTAGTAAAGAGTGCATTCCTCCTTAAGAAACTCACAAAAACAAACCTTTCTCTCTAGGCTGAAAGTCAGAGAACTTACAGAAAAGACTGTGAGGACTTTGAGCCAGAAAACTGCCAAATCTCACCTAACAGGTAACAGTAAGGATGAGTCTCACAAATATAACTTTACACAGGATCAGTCTGAAGAGGAAAGGCCAATGGAGGCCACAAGATGGTGAAGGGCCTTGAGGGGAAGCCCTATGAGGAACGGCTGAGGTCACTTGGTTTGTGCAGCCTGGAGAGATCTCATTGCAGCCTAAAGCATCCTTGTGAGGGAAAGAGCAGAGGCAGGCACTGATCTCTTCTCTCTGGTGACCAGTGACAGGACACAAGGAAAGAGCATGAAGCTGAATGGAGGGACATTTGGTATCAATAAAAGGTTCTTCACCCAGAGGGAGGCTGGCCACTGGAACAGGCTCCCCAGGGAAGTGGTCACAGCACCAAGCCTCACAGTGTTCAAGAAGTGTTTGGACAATGCTCTAAGCACATGGTGTGATTCCTAGGGTGACCTCCAGGACTTGGAACTCGATGATCCAGCTGGGTCCTTCCAACTCAGCGAATTCTGTGATTTCTATAACTTTTCCAGCTGAAACAATCTCTGCTCCCTGAATAATTTTTTTCACAAAGCAACTCAGTCCTGAATTCCCAAGTCCAGCATGTATCTTACCCTCTCCTCTCCACAGGAATCTCTTTAAGGACAGAGGAATGAATTCAGTGAGCTGCCTTTTATGTCTCACTTTCAAATTTTGCATTCTATTTTTCTCAGTCACCTCACTTATCCATTTGGATCTCTTATCTGAGAAGACATGGTTTTCAATTAACCACCTTACTTTTTACTGTGATGCTGGGTATGTGAAATCATCTGCTTGGAGATCTGCAGCTTTTCCAACCAAGCAATGCTTCTGATCACATTAAACTTCTGTATTGATTACCATAATTGGCCAAGATTTTGCTTAATCTCCCAAAAGAACTCATTTTATTTAAGTAGCCAGGATCCATATCTCTCCTTTTCCATGGCCATGATAAAAATGTTAATTTCTTGTGACATGAGAAAAAATATTTGTCTTCAAACTTGTAAGTCATCATTCATCAACTGGATGCTTCCAGCAGGCAATGGTTCCACTTCATTGTATCATAGGATTATATAAGTAATGTAGATAGTATTCAGAAGGGTAGCAAATGAAAGCAGGATAATGTCTAGAGGAAAATAACTATGTTAAAAACCAAGATATTAAATATTTCTATTTATAATTAAATTTTTTCAAGTTTATAGAACTCCATTTACATCTGCTAGAACTCCATTTACATCTGCATATGTAAAAGGTGCATGTGCATGTGTATGGAGAGATAGATGCATATCCTAAATTACCAGCTAGTGTCCTCTAACATAGAATCAGCTTCAATTCCCATCCATCTATAGATGTCACAGTATATTAATCACTGAGATTGAAAAGAGCTATCATATCCCTAATGGGACATCTGGCATAATAGACAGGCAGACGTATTTTCATTCAGCCACTGAGGCCTCAGCAAATTATATCTGAAGCTTTGGATTTTGAAAGTACTTTTGTATAAATGCAGCCCTTTTTGGTAATGATTATATGTTAAAGCATAATAAAGGAATGTCTTTATAGTTCCAATAGGAAGTAAAATACACTATGTGGAAACATTAGAAGTATTCATCTCTAAATGTCACTCAACTACAAAGTTCAACAATTGCACAGACTGGCCCAAATGGCAACTTAGGGAGCAATACAAAATCCTGATATTGAACAGATTTTGAAAGGCATGTGGGGACAACAAAACCACATTGTAAATACTGTCTGACTCTCATCACACACTAATCATAGAGCTCTCTGGAACAGTAAAAGGAAGAAAATTAAAATATGATGCATTTGTTCAAACAAACACGAGTTCAGAAAAGCACAAATGGTAGGCTGCTTCTCCAAAATGTACATCTTTACAGATCCACAGTCACATGGAGAAAAAGATAAAGCTTTAAAAGGACATTTACATAAAGTATTTGGGTAGTTACATATTTTGCATATTTCAACTCACCAAGCAAAATATCTTTATACACACCCTTAGTTTTATACATTAATAGACCATCAATTGACTTCTACCAACTTTACTTATATAGCTGAAGTTAAGAAAACACAGATATGCTTTCCTGGATTCTTTATTCAAGTCCTTATCCTTATGATAGGCCTCTGTATGTAAACTGACTTTTCTTTTTAAATTGTATTGAAACTAGACAACTAACGTAGCAAAGCAACAGCCTCATCATTATAGCTGCCATTATTTAGTTTCTCTCATTTTTCACACAAATGTCACCTATTGATACTCACTATCAATATTCCATGATCACGCATTATTGAGATTTAATATGAGTTCTGCAATTGATTTTAGCAGGGGAGGACCCCTGGTGAGAAAACAAGAAAGAGTAGAGTGTTCAGTAGGTACCAGACCAAACTTTGTGCTGAAATCAATGAGGTTATAGGTAGTGCAAAGCCAGTACAGAATTTAGACTACATAATCTTGAGCAATTAGATGTACCCAGACTTGCATAGTTTCCGTCTTTTATTGATTTTGTCATTGCCTTACAATGTGAGCTTTAGTAGCAATTATACTTTCTGGCAAACTTTTTTTCTCTCTCAGCATCTAAATTGTTGCTTCTTGATTAATCAACAGGAAAAATCAATGTTCTATCCATTGCACTTCCAAGCTTTAATCCAATTACCATCTGTGGACTAATCAAACATTGATCTAGCAATGTCAATAAGCAGAAGGCAATTTTTTTATACCACTATATTTCCTTGTCATTAAAGGTTAAATTTTAGTTCATTCATCCCAAGTCTAAATATTTACTGTGGCTGGAAAAAAAAATCTCCTTTCAACTTTAATTTCATTTAATTAAAAACTCGTAAGACCTTTTGCATCCTTTTGCCTATTTTCTGCTATTCATTCTCTGCTAGTGCATGGTTATTTCCCAAACAAAAGTCCAAAGTACTTTTTTCAGAGTGATTTTAATAGACTGAAACAAGAAAGAACAATTCCTTTTTCCTTGTTGTCAGAAATTACTGTCCATCATTTCAATTCTATTGGCACTGACTTCCTCCTCTAAGAGTTGTCCTGTCTATTCATTTAAGGAACAGGGCTCTAGTTTTTCTAATGAGTAAATCCTTAGTAAAAGGGTTTTTTCTTCTGTGAGCTTTACTGCCACTACTTATACAATTTTGCTTACTATATGTCTCCAGATAAATGTCAAACAATTTTATCTTAAAAACAGCTAGCAGCAGTTTTGAGAAAAGGTGGGGTTAAGCTCTTATTTACTGTCTCTGTGGAAGCAATTACCAAACACTAAGTCCACTATTTTTATTGCCCAGCCCTAGGACTATCACAATTGAAAGTAAAATAATCATAATGATCAACATTAGCACTAATATTGTAACACTAAAAAGTGAAAATTTAAAGCAAGACAGACAACAGAAAAACAAGAACAAAAACCAGAAAAACCAGAAAACAAAACAAAAAAGAATCCCAGGGCCCTTTAGTACCTTGGATTAAAAGACTTTAAAAAGTACAGAAGTCTCTGCCCTAGGGGGAGTGGAAGCTGACTGTCTTGCCTGCCATATAAATGATCACTATAAAGAGCTAAATCAAGAAATAAATAGATAGACCTCCTTTATGTGAGATAGCTTTGCCTTATGGAGACTAAACACCCTGAATATCTTTTAACAGGCTGTAGCTTAAAACTAATTCCTAAAAATCCAAAGACAATAGTTAATTAAATTATCTAGAAAAGGCACATAAGGCATGTAAGAAGTAGCCTTGAATCATGCAGGTCTTTGGAGAGCAAGAGTCCTGAATTGTACTGCTCATTTCTTTCCACCAGTTCTTAGCTTATGCCTCTGCTCTGAGCTCACATGATCACTGAACAACCTGGTGTCTCACAGGAATTGCTTTCTCTGCTATACTACAGCTTCAGTAACCCATACCAGCTTTACATAGGTGTTTTAAAATTAGTCTTTTGGAGTGATTAAAACTTTTTTCCTCAAAATTCCACATACCTTTTAAATATTAGCTGTATTTTTTTTTCTTCTACTCATTTAATATTTTATGTAAGCTTTCTCATCTTATTTGGGTTTAAAAAATGCTTATTTTTCTTTTGTTTCAAGAAAGAAACTATTAGATTCTGATAGAAGTCCTCTCAATTTCTGAAACAGTATTAACATCCTCTGGAAAGAGTTCTCTGGCCTTGCTGTGCTTGGAAGGAATTTGTTTAAGTGTTGCCAGGTAATTACTTTCTCCAGTTGGTATCAATATACTTATATTAATAACTAGTTGTATTATCAAATGACCTCAATATATTTTTCATAAATCATATAAGTATTCATCTATTAGACTATTAAGAAATTATTACATGAAGGTTATATAAAGATACAGAGCATTTACAACATGTCTTAAAAGGCACTTGTCATCTTAGCCATAAAGAAGAGCCAAAATTTATTATACTGAGAGGAAATATGAGTCAAATAAAAGCTAATTAATGCTTTACTGTGTTCTTTTATTGAAAATACTTTTCTATGAATCACCGGTCTTCACTTGTGAAAGGAATTAAAGCAGGTTCATTTTGTAACAACATTTACAACTCTAATGAGAACCTCAATACTATTATGTTCACATGTTCCTCAGTAGAATACCCTTACGTTGTTCTACACTAAAGATATTTCAAAATCAATCTCAACCTGAGTTTTCCAGCTAAAAATAATTCCAATATTCCAATTCAATACTCCCAAATGGTCCAGTTTCTGAGAAAACATTCCTTATTAAATGGCTTCTGAGCTTTTGTGTATTTATGACTTGCAATTGCAGAAAAATCACAATAATCAATATTTATTCCTCAATAGAACATAAAATAAATTGAGAATTAAAGGGGCACGTAAATTATGAAAATCTGCATTTTGGGGTCTGTACAAAGTACAGTGTTTTATGATCTTAAGTTATACCTTCCTACATACTGGGACTCCAGAAACCTACTGGCATGTTCTAAACCAGTAAAATGACAACATGAACAGCTGAAGCAAAAATCTACACTGGTATATCTAAGTATAATTTCCAGATAGTGGGAATACACAAATCTATCTCTCTTAAACATTAAAAAGACTCAGAGAAGATTGCAATTACCTAATTACACAATCAATACTAGTAATTATATTAAAAATATATTTTCATATTTCAAAATAGCTGTGTGCTATTTTCATACCTCAAAATATCTCTGTGCTGTGGAATTTTGAATATCTTCAGAAAATAAGAAGAAGGTAATGAAAAAGAAGGTAACTGAAACTCCAGTACCTTTGTGTGTCACTTTGTTCAGTACTTCACCAATCTCATAATGAAAAATATTTTTCACATGTAAAAGTACAAACTTGTCCTCTTATCTCTTCTGTGACTATGATTATTTATTTCACTGTACTTGAAACACCTGATCACATCTCTTCCTTAGCTCCTAAGTACTGGAAGAAAACAATTAGCTGTTACTACAGACTTTTTTTTTCCAGGCTAAACAAATCCCTGTCCAAAATCAAGTAGCCCAAAACTGAACAAGATATGCTGGGTGTAGCATTAGAAAACCCAAGCAAAAGGGAATATTTATGGCACTTGACCTCTAGCTACTGTCTTTCTAACACAGCTCAACTGCTGTTGGCATTCCTCGACCCCAAAGGAGCATGCCTGGCTCATTTTTGAGATGATATTCTACATTTTTACACCTTCATCCACAAGAAGTCCCATCTGAAGCAGTCTGTGGGATAAAGGGAGAAGAAGAGAGTGCTTACACAGTTGGAGTTACGAAGCTCAAAGGTTAGTTCATGCTTAAATGCCACTTGGAATGGGACCAGATTTAAACATTGGTGTACATGTCTTCCAGAACAGGTATCCCCAGGCATTAATAGTCAAGGCAGGTTCAATTAAATATTAACCTACCTGACCCTTCGTTCAAAAGAATTGAGCATATTTCCACTTGTTACACTGTAAAAAAGAATTTGACAGCACTTCTCTATCCTCGAGTCTGCCTGAGTAGCTATGGGATTGGAGCTGAGTGGCACTGCCACCAACTGGAGCTGTATCGTACATTTGCTGCTCAGGAAAATCCCATTAAAATCAAAGTGTAGAATGAAGCCCAGCATGATCATTTCCTTACATGAAAATTAATACATTTCAAAGTAGAAATTTGCAGAATTTGCAGTCATAAAATATAATTCGCTTAGATTTTTCAGTTAGGATTCAACTTAAATTTTAATTGGTTTTCTATTTCTGTGGAATCAGCAAAAATTACTCAAATCAACATTATATAATTAATTTTATTACCTTTTCAGAGCATTCAATGTCTCATTTTTATTCTGTTTGTAGATCAATGACTAATGTGATCAATCACACCAGCCTTTGTTGAGGCACAAGGTAATGTTGTTTTTAGTTCTTGGGATTTAAATTTTAATATGCAATACTGACCTTTCTGCTTAGTCATTTTTTCATAAAGCACATTTTATGGGAAAAATTTACAGACTTCCTTTCATCCCAGATACAAATAATGAGATTTTTCCTGTTACAATTTTTGTAATAATGTAGCACACTCACCTCCCGCTAGGCAGGTTATACAAATTACTACAAACATAACGGTAAATGTTATTTTAACACTTGGTTTGGACTCCAACATAGAAATATATTACATATTTTATTAGCTCATTTACCACCTACTAAGTTATATTATTAGCTAATTCATTGAACATGATATGTGTTGGGTAGATTTGGTTCCCCCTTTAGGGTGACTCTCCTCTGAATCTGGTCTGTGCTTTTCTGAATCCACAGAATTTATTGCATCTAAATGTTTACAAATGAAAAATAAATCTGAGATATGTAGGAAGCATAAAATGAAAGGGTAGGATCTGCCTCTGTCTGTCCCACACACCATACCTTATTATAAGTAATTGATTTCTCATTACCATTGTTCAATAGCTCTGATTCACAGCCCATTAAGGTTAATGAAAGAAAAAGACCCATGAGTGAAACCTGAACTTCATTTAAGTACTTATTAACACTTACAGTGACTTATAGGATTATAGGATTGGGAATTTGGTAAATATCGAAGTGGCAGAATCTTAAGACAAGTCCCTTTGGTCTTGAATTTTGGTGGGAATACACATAATCCAAAATTCCCAAATTCTTTTGAAAATCCTCATCACAAAAGAGATATCAGCTAAGACTTTTAATAGCCTAGTCCTACTGAGCATTATTAAAGCTTTGTGTTTGTATTAGCCTGCCACAGTTCAGGTTGCCAGCAATAAATGAGTCATGCATGCTACTGTTAATGCATAGAGATTTTAGGGATTGTCACTTTTGAGAGCTGGTTCTGTCTTAATAAAACCTGAGTTTGCTCTTTTAAAGAACAATGCATATTTATCTGTCATGTGAAAAGAATTTGGGGTGGGTTTTTTTGCTGTATCTTAGATAGAGATTTTTTTATAATTCAATATAGCTTTTTTCATTATATCTAGCAAATATATTTTTAATAGTGCTATGGTCCACAAGCACATCAGACACTTCATGGCTCTAATCAGACATAAGAAACCTCCTGAGGATCTTAATACTATTAAAAATGTGCAGCAAAAAGCCATGGTGACTGGAGTGAGAAGACAAAATGAGGAGCATTAGTTAGGGTAGGAAAAACAAAAAACATATCAGAGAAAGATGTTGCAATAGCCATCATCAAGCAGGAGGATTCTGCAGTTTTACAGTAAGAGGCGAAGACAATCCCATGCCATAAAGGACAGACAGCTTAATGAATAACACCAGGTCAAAAATAATAGAAAAAAATAAACATAAGTAAAAGTAAAAAAAAATTGAAAGCAGGAGGCTGAGGACCCAAACTCTGACAAAGTACCATGGTATCTAGAAAGAGGGGAGTTTGCTGACAAAGTGGAAAGAGAAGTTGAAGAAATGGTAAGTAAAAAACATTGATGACATAATATAAAAAAGACGGATCATCCCTCTGAATGCATGAAGTATCTCTTACAGTAGGCAAAACTAAGGAATGAAGAAATAAAAGAATGGGAATCACTCTTAGATCAGGGACAGAAGGGAAAAAAGTTGCAAATAGAAAATAAAAGGTAGTAAATACAAGAATGGACTGAGGGGCTATAGAAGGAACCCACCAACATTCCCCCTCCCCATGGTAATGAGACATTACAAAAAAAAAGAGAAAAGCAAAGAATTCTTATCTATCATTCTGTCTCTTGTGTCTGAGCATGTCCCATCTGGAGGACTGAAATTAGGCTTAAGAACTCCAGATAAACTCTTGTGTGACACAGCAGCATCCTTTTCTCTTCCAAAACACAGAGAATTAATACTTCTTTAGCATTTTCAACTCTCCTGTGAATTTAGCAAAGGGTTGGAGGAAACATAGGTCCTACGTAGATTATTTTTCTCTAATAACAATGCTAATAAGTACTTAAGGGAAATAAGGAAAACAGAGAAACAATTTACGAGAAGATAACTTAGCCCTAGAGTTCACCCACCTATACTAGAACGGTGACCAGATGTAGTTCATGGAATAAAATCTGCTTCCAAAGCTGTCTTTTAGCACGACTGACAGCCTCCAGCTTCTCAGAATAATGCTGCTATCATGACTATCCTGCACATTAGAAGCTAAAAAATCAACCTGACACAGGGAGACACATATTTTCTGCAAGCTGGACCATTGTATTTCCAATACTGTTACAGGAAGCTAAAGATTTGCCAGTTATGTTGCTCAAAAATTTTCATTAAGAAGTTTTTGAGTCTTCAGTAAAGGCTGTGGCTATGGAGAAACCCAAATGCTTCATGGTGGACATTCAAGAAAGCCACTTGGAGCTATGAAAAAGGGCTGGGCTAACCTTTCCTTAATTAGCAGCTTATATTTAATATCAGTTTTAGTAATAGTATAGCCATTATATTGGAGCAACCTGATGGTTACTCAGCTGATTTTTGTTCATCTAACAACATTCCACACGTACTACTGGCATTCTTTCTGACAGAACTGGGTCAGGGATAGGGACTGAGCGAGCCAAGGGGTGTACTTCAAAGCTTTCTTCACGCAAAAGAATTAATTCCTGCATTTTGCTAGAATCTACCCATTTGTTTTGTGGAACACAGCAGAGTGTATTAGTGTGACCTGTTATCCTATCAGTGCCAAGAAAGCTTTACTTTTCTGTTTGGCCTCTCTCAGTATGCAATCAAGGCCAATTGCCTTTTTGCCTCATAGCTTTTTCTAGAGAGATGAAAGTGAAGCCTTACTGACACACACAGGATGGCAGTGTGATCACCGAAATAGCTTGGATCTATTGGTACAGGCATGATTAAGCTTCTCTCTTGTCATTTCCCTTAATGCATGCCAATTTGGCCTTGTCAGTCATTTCATTGAGTTTGACAGGAGCTTTCATCCAAAGAACATCTCCAGGAGCAATCAAAAAGCTCTATGAGTAGGGCTGGACTGGAAGTACTTTTCCTGTACTGAGTGCTTCTGTTCAATCAAAAAAAATAAGCATTCTCCATTACTGAATCATAAAATCAGTTTGAAATTTTAGAAGGGATCAGCATGTCCAGAGTAGAGTAAAAATAAAAAATAAATAATAAAAAATGGAGTATCAGAGCTAGCCTCTTAGTCTTAAAAAAACCCATAGATTTCCTTTAACTTCCTGGTGAAAAAAGAAAGGCGATTTTTTTGGCCAACAAGTTGCTTAGAACTGTTCACCTGACTTCTGCAACAGCCAGTCCCTGATTATTCTCTCTGCAGTGCAGCATGATATGTCTGTGAAGTATTTTTGCCATACTGTTAACTCATCTTCAGTGCATTCTGCTGGATGTCACTTTGATAAAGATATAACTTGATTGCTGTACCATCAGGCAAATCTGTCTTTAGGTCTGTCCCTTCATTCCTCTTCATCAAAGCTTTATATACGGAGGGGAAAGTAAAAGTCGGAAAAACCACCAAAAAGACAGTTAAGAATGAAAGTGCTGGGTCAATTTTGCTGATGTTTAATATTTCATAGCCAATCTGAAAAAACTGGTCCTTTTTTTTGTTCATTTTCAAGGGGCTTGAGTTAACTGGAAGATTCTACAATTTATTTTCCTATTTATCCAAATGTGTTTCTTCCATAAAAGAAGCCCTTGACAGTCCAGGATATCAAGCATCAGGAAATCCTGGCTTAGATCCTTTCCAGATGCCTTTAATGCTCTTTTTTTTTAAATTAATTTTTAATTTAATTCCAATAGGATTAACAAAGGTCATGAAAAATCTTGGGAATTTTTCATATTGGGAATATCATACTGCCTTAAATATTCTCTTTCTTTTTGTCCGTATTAAAAAAAAAAAAAAAAGAAGTTCTTTAAAGGGTAAGAATCATGGCTTAAGTGGATCTTTGTATCCTAATGCTTTCTGGGGACACAGGTTGAAGACTTGAAGAGGTATTCAATTGTCTGGACCTGTTGCACTGCAGGAGGCAACAAAAGATGTATTTCAGGGTTTATGACTTCCCCTGTTTGAAAGAGAAAGAAAAACAACTCATGGATCAGAAAGCAACCCCTTCAGGGAATAAAACAGGTTGGATAATAGATGCTTTCGTTTTATTTTTACATTTTCCAAGGTGAATCTTAAACAACTCTGAATCTAGCCTTTACAAGACACCCCTGGGGCTCTGAATGAAATACAGAGGGCAATGAATAGATAGCTGAGATGAAGAATTAGTCATAACTGAGTCTATTGTGGAGGACTAGCAAGAAGAGAAATCAGTTGAAGAAAAATGAATATTTTCTTGCGGAATCTGAAACGTTTACTCATGATAGCTTAGATTTACTTAGTTTGCTAATCCCTGTGACATTCTTCATAATAAATAAGGCTGAAAATGCTGATGACATGTCCTCCCTTTTGTGTTTACACATATGCAGACATATCATGCTTACTATGCCTGCAAAGCAACTAAAATGCTGAAAAGCACAGGAAAGATCTTTCCTATCTTTAACTTATAAAGGATGACAATATACCAAGTTCGATTTGGAAAGGAGCCTGAAGTTTTGAATCTTTTGCTCAGTGTCACACATATGGCTCTTGCTAAGAAGATAACTTTGAATATCTGAATATATTCATTGTTTTTAATTAAGACTATAGTAATACATAGTGCAATATCTTGGCCATTTTTAAAAAACTGACAAGCCAGTCCAACATCCCAGAGTAAGTACTGATGTGCCTTCCAAATCCGAATGGCAGATGCTGTACTTGACTTTGTTTCTTAAGTATGCTTTGCCAGTATTATTTTGGCTGGTACTATCTGTCAGTTACAGATCAAATGCTACTTTCTCCTTCCTAAGTATTTTTGCAATTCTCCCACACCTTTAACAAGTCCCAACTAGATGAAAACATATTTAAATAGATTTAAGTGTTTGTGAGTCTTCTTTTCAAAAGCTTGTGGTCAACGTAAAACAAAGTATTATTTACACTTCAATGAAAACAGAATACTTAGGAGAATAAAAAGATTGTAAAACAAGTAATCTGCCTTGCCATTCCCGGTGGTTACCTAAGCAAGAATAGTTTTTCTTTCAATGTTGCAAGGCATCTACAGAGTAGATGATTTAAGCACAAAGCTGTTGCTGGAAAGTAAGATAAGAAAGTATCTTCACTGGTTTGACAAAGAGCCAGCAGGGGTCCAAAGGATTACAACTGTACACAAACAGAAAAACAGACACTCTCGTAGAATCCTCCCAGCAGAGTTTGTAACTGTGTGGCTACAGCATCAATCCATGATTGAACCACTCTGCCCCTAAGCTGGCACCTCTGTGAGGTGATGCACACAGCCCTGTGCATGACACCTTGCAAATATCTGCATCAGTGGCTCACTACTTTGGAGAGTGTTCTCCCTTCCAAATTCACTGTAGTTCCTTTGATGATCCATAGGGCCAGTTTTTTATAGACAAGCTTGTCTCTTGTCAAATATCCAGCACCCACTGATGGATTTTCCATAAACTAAATACACTCTTGCAGGAAACAGCCATTCTACAGAGAGCACCCATTATATCATTACAAGTTGGCTGTAGGCCTTCTCACCACCTAGTGCTTCAGCTCTCTTGTATGGGTAATAGATAAGTGACTGACAACATTTTCCATACCTCAGAAGCAGAGCTGGATGCCCACAGATGGAAACGGACCACAGAAGAGCCTTATCTGAGGATTTCTGGTGTCTACCAAAGTTCCACATAGCAAAGTCTTTTTTTTTTTTTTCCTCTGAGACACCATTATTAATGAAGAAAACTGTAAATCCTGTTTCTGCCTTCAAAGGAATATCAAGAGTCAAGTCTTGCCAAGTAAAATCCTCTTCCAGTAAAGTAGCTTCACTGCTAGCACAGTTTAAACAAGCTATGGCTGGTAAAGAAGGAAATGTGCATATCTATTTATTCTATCACCTAGATGCTCTTACAGTACCTGGTAGCTAATTCACTGGAAATACTAAAGGGATTATAACAAAATAGTTACATTAATTTTTCAGGCAAACAAGGGGTCTTGCGAGGATGAGAGGAAAGATAATCTATTTGGTTTTGATCAAATGTGCAAAGCTTTGGCTCTGTAATGGGTGTGCAATAAAGCAGATATTGTGTGTAGCATACATTCAAGAGAGATTAATGCTCACATTAACCTTTTGAAAAATGATGAAACAGACATATCCCTTTGCAATTGATGTGACAAAGTAATAAAAGCATAGTAAAATAGAACAGAATTCATATCTTCTGACCACCAAATAAACAAAATAATCAAAGATTTACAGCATGAACACGTGCATATAATATTTGACATTTCATCCAAGCAATGAAGAAACATAATTAAAGAGAAGATAATAAGATGTTCTAAAAAGTGCTTGAAAATTTTTCCGAAACTAATTTCAGCATCAGAAACGTTGGTGCCATTACCTTTAATAAAATGCATAGACACATCCAAATCAATCTCTTGGAAGGTACTAAATTAAGAAACATTTTTCACCATGTTAGTAATAGCCTTTTATGCTTGGCACTATTTACATATAGTCAAAGCGAGCTATTACGTGAAAGAGACTGATCAGAAAAAAAGAAATAAAAACCACCATGTTCATGAATATTTTTGCACCTGTCATAGAATTCAATGCTTAGCTGTAGTGTTGATTTCGTGATTTTTAAAAACTGGTCACTTTTCTAGGAAAATATTATTATTATGGCCAGCTTGAAGATATCAATTTTCTTTTTGATATAAGGACCTCGGAAACACAGAAAATTCATCAAAAACTGTTCAGAAATCAATCTCTTTGAAAAAAACCATGTCAGCAGAATATCTAAAACTCATAAAAATCACCTTATGAATATGACTGTCAAAACCAAATGCTTAGAAAAGATGGAATCAGGAATGGCACTTCCATTGTGTGAGCATTGCTACCTCCCACGAATAATGTCTCTGTCAGACAGACTCTAAAACAGGCTGGTCAGGAGAGCAGCTGCATGGTCTGTGCACCTTCACCTGCTGCACCCACATCCTTAGGCTCATTCCCACTGGACTGGATTTTCAATCAGGGGAACTCAAACTTATAAAGAAGTCTCGTCTTCATAGCCAAATTCTTACAGACTGCGTAGAATGGACCAACTTTGAAACCAAAGGTCTGAAAGGCTACAAGAATGCAAGTTATGTGCTGCACCTGGGAGATGTTCCACTGAACTTTTGATGGCTGAAAGTCAAATGTCTGGCTGAGGGTGGTCATCTTGGCTCTTCTGTACGAAACAAAAGACACAGTGACCTAGAAAATGTAATTCCCCACTTTGTGAGTGTTGACTCAGCCTTTTGTGTCAAGTCCCATCCTAACTGTCAATGAACAGGAATGCACATGAAGTATTGTTGTTGATTTTGGGAATTCAAGTAACGAAAATTATTATTTATAAAAGTAGCTGCAGTGGCTTGACTCTGGCTGAATGTCAAGCACCCACCAAAGCCTCTTTATGACTCCTCTCTGCAAATGGACAGGGAAAAGGAAATACAACAAAAGGTTCATGAGTTAAGGCCTGGGAGAAATCACTCACTAAATACTATCACTGGTAAAACAGGCTCACCTTGGGGATATTAATTGAAAATATTACTAACAAAATCAAAGCAGGATAATGAGAAGCAAAATAAGGCCTTAGAAACACCTTTCCCTCACCTCTCCCTCCTTCCCAGCTCTTAAAGACAAAATGAAAACAAGATCACCAAAAAGAACCTTTACATAGCAATGTATATGGACTTGAAAAAAACTGATTTTTCTCTATAACTTTATAATAGCCTTGTTACACTGGCATGCTAAAACTATGAGTAAAGTATTTTTTTTACTATTTCTTGCAGAATTACACACTGAGTAGCAGTCTACTTGTAAAATATTGGCACTGCATTTCATTACTTCTCTGTTGCAATTAAAAACCCTCACAAAAAGGACATCGCAGGATGTGATGAAAACAAGAAGAAATAGACTAAATGCCTTTACAGAATTGCATGAGATATTCCCAACAAAAGGGCTATTTTCCACAATGCTTGCTCCTGTTTCTTGTTCTACAAAAACCTCTGAAAATTTCCAAAGGTTTCTGCATGTTTTTTTTACATATTTTAAAGAATAATCTAAAGTGTCTTCTCTCTTATGTCCCTTTGGGATAAAAACAAACAGTACTGTAAAAAGCAATATGCTATTAAAACATAAAAAAATTTAGAAACTCCATCATAAACTTGCAGTATCACATAAGTGTATCCAAGTCAACATTTTATAGCATCAGGGACTACCTATGATTCCTTTCTGCTGATGATATTGTCACTAAAATGTGCATTAGTATTGATCAGTTATTCTACCATGGTCTTCTTGCAGCTAAGTCAGCAGGAAGATAGACCAGAGTAAAAGGTACCTTTTCTGAGAACATGACAGATAAAAAGGAAGTAATTTCTCATGTGAAATATTGTATGTAAACCACTGTAAATATTTCCTAGCTCTTGGAAATATACATATTCATATATGTATATTCCTTAAAGAGCTGGTGAATAGCAATTTGCTAACTATCAAAACTATTACGCACATCATACACTGGGAAAAAAAGTAAAGATTTTTTGCATCCATTTTATATTATCTGATAATTTTAAAACTTTTAAATTAAAATTTCTGTAAATTAAATCATTTCACAAATTTTAGATCTCTTCCATTGGACAATGTCTGTTCTTAACTCTTGTTTCATCTGGATGTTTAACATGCAATAACCACTCATTTTCTTAGAAATTTTTCAGATGGTTGAAAAGCTAAAATCTTTCCTTAGAAGTGTGGAAAGTAAGAAAGAAGAGAATAAATTAACATGATAAGAATAGGGCCAACAAAAATCACTAGAAATTTAGAAAAGGCTTGCAAGGGGAAGAGATCAAAAACCCAAATACAGGATGGTTTTGCCTCAAGCAGAATCCTTGGCAGGTATGTCATGCATGCAGGAAATGAGGAGTCTGACAAAACCAGCACTGTCCTGAGCACAACACAGGGTGTAGAAGCCTAACTTCAGTACACCTGGGCTTCAGAAGAGATTGCATGCATCTTGGAGGCATCCAGGTGACTATCTTCTGTCACAGCTGAATGATAACTTGATATCATCCTTTGAAGGAAGGCACTGTATTGAGAATTTTCATTAAGTCTCCACAGCAGCTAACTTCCCACTAAGATTTTTCAAATGATATTGATAATTCAAAGTCTTTTGAAAGAGATTATGACTACCTGAAGCAAACACCTGCTGTCTAATCCCATGTCTTACATTATAGGCAGCACTTAATTATATGAAACAGATCAGGAAAAGAATTTAGTTTCTGCATAAAATACTAGGTAAAGATCTCTTCCCAGACCAAGAACAATTTACCAGAAAAGGAATGTCTTTCTGTTCCTCTGTCCCAAGTCTTCCTGTGAGTTTGTACATTTCATTTTTCAGATGAAGGAGACACAGGAGGATGGGAATTGTAGTACAGAAGAGGAACTTTCTGTCCTCAGCACAGAAAAGATAACAGACAATAGACACACTTTTAGTTAGCTCCCTGTCAAATGTGTATTTTTAAGTAGTGGGGTGGCCCCAGCTGGACACCAAACACCCACCAAAACCTCTCAGTCACTCGCTTCTGCAATGGGACTGGGGAGAGGAAATATAGTGGGAGCTTCATGAGCTGAGACAAGGACAGAGAGTGTTCGTTCCCCAAACACCTTTGTGGACAGAACAGACTTGAATTGGGGATATTAACAGAACTTATCACTGACAAAATGAGATCAGGATAATGAGAAGTAAAATATGTCTTAAAAACCCCTTCCCCCTACTCCTCCCTCCTTCCTGGGCTCTACTTCCTTCCCTCCAGCAGAGCAGGGAGACAGGGAATGGGGGTTGTGGTCAGTTTATTCCACATAGTGGAATTCCTGTTGTTCGGGGAGAGTCCTTCCCCTGTTCCAGTGTGGGGTGCCTCCCACAGGACACAGCTCCCCAGGAATTTCTCCAGTGTGAGTCCATCCCATGGCAACAGTTCTTCCCAGACTGCTCCAGTGTGGGTCACTCTTCCCCAGGGTGCAATCCTTCAGGCATGGCCTGCTCCAGCATAGGTTCCCCACAGGGTCACTAATCCTACCAGGAAACCTGCTGCAGCGTGGGCTCCTCTCTCCACAGGTCTGCAGCTCCCTGCCAGGAGCCTGCTCCAGTATGGGCCTCCCTCCCACAGGGTCCCATCCTCCTCTCAGGCATATACCTGCTCCAGTGCAGGTCCCCTCCAGGGGCTGCAGGTGGATCTCTGCATCCCTGAGGTCCTCCATGGGCTCAGGGGCACAGCTCCCTCACCATGATCTTCGCCATGGGCTGCAGAGGAATCCCAGCTCTGGTGATTGGAGCACCTCCTGCCCCTCCTTCTCCACTGACCTTGGTGTCTGCACAGTTGTTCCTCCCACATACTCTCACCCCACTCTTCTTTGCTAAAAATTATATCTGTGCCATAACTTTTTTTAATCCTAGTTAAATATGTTATCACAGAGGTGTTGCCATCATTTCTAATTGGCCCAGCCTTGACCAGTGGCATGCCAGTCTTAGAGCTGGCTGGCACTGGCTCTGTTGGACACAGAGGAAGCTTCTGGCAGCTTCTCACAGAAACTGTTGCCTGGAATCAAGACACAAAACCTTTCCAAACAATATTAAGAGTGGTAAGATAAAAAGCATCTCTTAAATGAAAGCTTTCAAGTGCATAAATATGACTATATGCACATGTGATAAAGGATTTCTACGATTTTTTTAAAGTTAATTAATTAGTATATCTAGCAGGTATATCCAACAGGAGACCAGTTGCCCTGGAAACCCACCCTTGGGTCAGGCCCTTGGAGTTGCTCCACAGGCTTCTTTGCCTTATTTCCTGTTATGTCTCTTCAGTTCTGGTGGAAAACAAGATGTCCTTTTCAGAAATCCTCTTCTTAAGAATAGGATTAAATAGAATTTCAGGAATGTGTTAGAAAGGGTTAGCTAAACTGTGAGGGAGAGCAGGAAAAGTACTTGAAGCTGTGCTACTATATATAAAAAATACACAAAGCTACAAATATGATAAAGGCTAAAAATTTTAAGCATCCAAAACACCCCTGTACCCCCCTGCTACCATAACATGACCAGGCAAATCCTATATAACTTCCTTCAGCAATTATTATATTTGGTAGTTGCATGATTAATACTGTACATTACATAGTTACTGATCAATAAGAATATTTGGCTCTCTCAAGTAAGATGACTAAAGTGTAAAAAGAAAAAAAAAGTGCTGGAACATTCACCCTGAGTTAACCCCTCTGGGCACTGTCCAAATTCACACTGTTTAAATGATATTATAGAATGGTTTGGCTTAGAAGTGACTTTCAAGATCATCAAGTTCCAACCCCTCTGCCATGGGCAAGGACACCTCCCACTACACCAGTCTGTTCAGAGCCCCATCCAGGCGAGCCTTGAGCACTTTCAGGGATCTGGTAACCACAACTTCTCTTGAAAATGTGTTCCAGTGCCTCACCACCCTCACAGAAAAGAATTTCTTCCTAATATCTAATATAAACCTACTCTCTTTCAATTTGAAGTCATTCCCCCTTGTCTTGTCCATTTACATGCCCTCGTAAATAGTCTCTCTTCATCTTTCTTGTAGGCTCCTTTCAGGTACTGGAAGGCTGAAATTAGGTCATCCCACAGCCTTCTCTCCCCCAGGTTGAAAAATCCCAATTCTCTCAGCTTTTCCCCACAGGAGAGGTTCTCCAGCTCTCTCAACATCTTGGTGGCCTCCTCTGGACTTGCTCCAACAGACTGATGTCATTCCTGTGGCCCCAGAGCTGGATGCAGTGTTCTAGGTATGGTCTCACCAGAGTGAGGCAGAGGGACAGAATCCCCTCCCTGGCCCTGCTAGCCATCCTGCTTTGGATGCAGCCCAGGATACAGCTGGGTTTCTGGAATTCAAGTGCATGTTGCTGGCTCATGTCCAGCACCTCACCCACCCCCAAGTCCTTCTCATCATGGCTGCTCTTCACCTCTGTCAAGCCCTCTCCATTGCCAATATGAGAATGTCCACGGCTATCACAGATTTTTCTGCATGACTTACAGTTGGTGAAGAGATCAAAAATCCTGGTGATTGAACAAAGCTTTATTGATCCACACTATCACTCTTACTTAAAAATACATAGAAGCAGCTGTTTGATCAGTCTTTTATCTTCAGCCATTGACTCAATTTGAGAGTAATCTGTAGTACAAATTAATGGAACTTCATGAGACTAAAAGAATTAGAGAAAAAAAATACAGAATGTGAAGAGAAAGGTGCAAATAATATACTTGGGGCCAAAGGAAAAGTGTCATTTGAAGAGAAAGAGATTCTCAGAGTGCAAACTTGCTGTATACAAATACCTAAGTTAAAGGAATATTTTAAGATGTAACACAAGATTTGTGATGAATTGTTGAGAAAGAATGTTTCTGCAAATCTGCAAGAAAGAAGAACATTGCTAGAAAAGCCAGTGAGCTTAAAGATCTGTGAGGCTATTGGACAATTCTGGCACATCTCCTGGTGCATTTGTGTCATAGCCAGCATTTGTTCCCTGCTGCCTGCACAGTGAACCCTATCTCCCTACTCTCTCCATGGTTTCCTAATCCTCTTTTCTCATCCATAAGCTGGAACAGAAGGCACAGGGCAGAAAATAATGCTATTATGAACATTTTAATCTGCCACTCTTTTTTCCCACTGGGTATCCCAAAAAACCTGCCCTCTTTTCCTCTACACATTGCCATTGCATAGCTTCACTTCCCACTGCTTGGTATTTGGGGATGCTTATGTCTTTGCTGTCCCTGGAGCATATAGTGAACATGTGAATAGTTAATCAACTATTTTGATAGATATTTAGAAATATGATGCATGGATAGACTCTCTAAAGCTCTAAAGAAAATTTAGAGAAAGAGCTAGGAGTTGTGGGGACAAGTATAGAAGGATTTGCTAAGAGCTTGGAGAAGCTGGGAAGGTGAATGAATAGGGTCTTTGAAGCAAGTAGGGAAGGAGGACAAAGAAAGAGACCTCAACTGTCAAGTAGTTGCAGGGTCAGGTATATTTTTATGAGTCAAAATAATCATGAATAACATGCAGAGTCCTCACTTTTAACAAAGATCTTAAATAATTATTGAGCCTTTTCTTCACAGAAAGCCAAAAAATACAATGTAAGAGAAATGGGGCTGACATTTACCACTGACATATTTAGTTAGTTCTATATGATTTTTTAAAAATTATTTTATTATTTAATTATTTTAGAATTATGTGCATGAATGCACCTTTATGTTTTTGAATAATGTTTCCGTTAAATAATTACCATCTATTTTATAAACTTTCCCACTCATTTCCTCTCTTTTTTTTTATAAGTCAGGTGTTTATAGATTAGCTGGGATTTTTTACCAAGTGTACTGTTCCCTCCCTGTCTGTAAAGTGAGATGAGAGCTTGATGTTTATGTGGTTAAACATGATTTGTGCTTCCTGCCTTTGAGGCACAGCCATAGATCATGCTGTGTTATTTATCTTGCTTACTCTAGCTTTTTGTGATGAATTATTAAAATATGCCTGGAAGCATGGAGCCATTTGGAAGAAGGGTCTTACTGGAGAGTAGAACAGATAAAAGCACTGAGATAAAACAAGCAAACCTGTCACCAGCAGACGCAAGCAATATTGCAGAGAAGAAAGAGACCATTTTATCGGTCAAATTCTGCTTACAGCCACACTAGTGAAACCTCATCCAGCTCAGTGAACACAGTGGGCTGCTTGAATTCATCAGCTTCTTAGAAAACAGTATAGTGACTATCCAAAGGTAAAACTGCCACATGAAGCATAGAAATGTAGTTTACATTGTTAGTATACCTGCAGCAAGACTGCAAGACAACTGTAACAAGAGACTAGTCCAGGAAAAGTCCTTCAGTATCTGAATTCTTCATACAGTTTCTTTTTCATCTCAAGTGAGGTAAACCACTACAAGATTTTTCTCCTCAGGAAAGCACTTGAATAGCCCTGTTACTGTGTTGGGTGAAAGTATGCCTGGCTTTTGAAATAATTAGGAAAGGATTCCTATGCCAAGTATTGTTATATGTTACCTCTAAGTTTACACTTCTCATTCGTTTAATTTAATAATTATAACTAATTTTGAAAAACTTAAAGCAATGAAACAAAATTTTGTAAGCAATATGTCTCAGATTTTTAGACAACTCTCAGGTAAAAATATTCAATTATTTGTAACAAGAAAAAACCAAAACAAAACCAACATGTTTTTATGCCCTACTAAACGCTTAGAGTCACTTCACACAGAAGTCCTAAAGCCTGCAGCAGAACAGAAAACTTGACAGAGGACTGACAGGAGACAAGGATCTGGCTTTTCCAAGTTTCGTAAAGATTTTCCTATATTATACTGCTATTAAAAGGAAGTTTTCACATGCTGAAGTAATATAGGTCAGAATTCAGCAGTGAATACTGCCAAGATTTGCCTTTCCTGACTCTATTCCTGTACTGTGCAGGACATGCACAACCATTGCATTCACTGCATTCATTGTACTCCAAGAGGAAGATAAGCACTGTGTTCACTGAAGGGAAGGAAAATGCTTTCTGTTCCCTAGATTCTCCAAATCACTTCTGGACTCCAGCTGCTAGGAGATAACTTGATGCCTATCCATAATGGTAACATGCCTAGAGAGAAAGAACAAAGGCAGAGGCTAGAGCAGGAAGAAGCAAAGACAGCAGCAGATCATCAGACTGGGACAAGCTGGTGTAGAATCAAGAAGTAAAAGACACCTTGGGGGGAAAAAAAAAAACAAACCAGAATTAATAAAGATAGGAGGAAAGAACTGAGGAAATTGCTTGGATTTGGTTCTTTTTTCCCCCAGTGATAGCTGACCATTACTATATTTTACATGAAACTGAGCTCTGCACATGTCTGAAAAGGACACAGATATTTTCCCTGGCTGGGTGCTCAGGTGAGTTGGACAGAAGATATCACTGTCAAGACACAAGAAGATTTTCCATGAAGTTGAAATTAAGGTCCATTTACAGTTTAGATCCCCTTGGGATTAGACAATAGCTCACCAGGGTTTCCAGGACCACAATTTTTGATTTAACTGTTTAAGTGCTGTTCAAATGGCAATTTTGTCATCTGCAATCTTTTCTGCAGCCTAGCCCAACAAACCTTTTCCATTCAGCTTCTCCATAGATCTGAAAAAATGACAAAAGCCATGAAATTCTGAGTGTGATTCACAGTATGGCATGTAGAAATGAAGGAAGAATTGGAACAGGACAGAATTCTCTCAAGACAAAAGTTTAGAAAGCCTTCAAAGCCCAACAATAACAGCAAAAAAAAAAAAAAATAGCTCATTTTCAATAATTGAATGTAAAAAGGAAGGAAAAGACTTTTTGGTGGCCATACCTTAACAGTCATGTGAACTGCACCTTCTGTGATTTGCTACAACATGTGCAGTGTGTTACACTGATTTGCAGCTTAGTGAATTATACATATTTCTCTTGTCAAAGGTAATAGGAAAACTAAAAAACTAATTCTGTACAAACTGTGTTAACACCTTACTACACAGCTTTGCATACTATAGATTTTAGATACAATGAGGTACCCACATTAAAATATTTAATCACCTTGTGAATTCCTAAATGTTTTTTAAGTGTCTCTTTACAACACCATCTTATGAGGTGTGCAGCTGGAGCTTGTTTAGATTGCAGAAATAAAGAGAAAACTGACAGGTAAATGAAACACATGCAGGTGTGTTCAGCAAAGAGACAATAACACATTGGTCACAGTGTGGCTTTCAGAATCTATGCAGGAACTCAGAGATGCTCTCTCTAAACTAATCTGTTCTAAGTGAAATGCCCCGGAACCCAATAAATGCATTGCAAAGTTTGCAGTAAATTAGAGGCAAGTAACTTAGCAGGAACATTTAGTTTAATTAGCTAAATTCTACAATTTGTAAATACAGACAAATTTCTCTGCAAGGTTCACTGCAAAAATATGAATAATGAAAGCTAAGCAATTAGACTTCCAATTTAAAATATTGCATGCAAATCTTCAGTGGTATACAGATATGTAAGCAGTGCTGCTTCTATGCAGCTAAGCTTCAAACATTTAAATACAGCTTGCTAGGATGTGTTTGCTGCCATTATGATATTCCTCAAAAATGTGCTTTGAATTTTATTTTAAAACCTATTAGCATTCTATAGAGATTGCAAAGAGATCACATCTCAGAACAAGTATTAGTGCCCAACACCCTGAATTCACTGTTTGTAGCAACAGTGCTTTTCAGTCAGCTCATGTAAGAAAGTTGTGCACATGGAGAACCTCATCATTTTGATGATGGATTTTTGAGAGGTTACCTTTACTAAAGTGGAAAATCGTCAGTAAGTTGAAGAGATCCATCTCTCAGCAGAATATCTACTTATTCAAAAAAGGTGAATTCATCCTTGGTTTAGTCAGGATTGATACCTGATACTGATACAGGACTGTTATAATGAAAAAGATTTCATTCTTTTGTCTGAATGAAATAGAGACAGAAGAAATGGGGTGAAGCAGGAGAAATGGGGTGAAGATAAAAAGGAGCAGGAAAAAAGAAAGAATCCATGTGGATTGGACAGAAAATCTAACATATATTTAGCTGATATGAGCTCTCTCCAAGGAAGACACCCTGAGATACAAGATATGATGCAAGTAAGCAGGATCTCATAAGGAAATCAAGCCAGAGTTCCCAGCAGATGAGAGAAACAATTACAATTTTTCTGGAATATCCAGTTTAAACCTGGTTTCTTTTCCTTTCACAGTGATGTTTTCACAGACATTTGTATCTGTGTTGTCTATGCTGGGAAATGATAATGGACTTTTTTTTGTTGCATCTTTCCTTAACTCAAACCCTATAAATAATTTCAAGGTGATGATTTTCCTCTTCCAGGCATATTGAGAAACTAAGAATAGCAGTCCCAGAGCCCAGTGTTACAGCGCTCTGACATAAAGGTCTGGTGTACAAAAGAAGACTATGATTTTTATTTTTTTGAATAAAGTCTATTGGATTGTATCTTCTATCAAAGGCAACAGGAAAGAAGTGGGGTCAGTTGCTCTCACAAAAGTTTTCTGACATAGAGTTAAATGTTTGAACCCTGAAGGTTCAAAGAAAGTTTTGTGAAGTGACTTGCTTAAAAGAAACCTTTTCTGAATGTTTTATGTGTTTATATTTACTGAAAGATAACTTGGAGCTCTTGATTTACGTTCTGTTTGTCAAGGTAAGGAGAGATTTCAACTTTTCAGGATTTTCTTTTTCTACCCTGTTTTGTGACAGGCAGAAGTGAATTCAAGCAAGCAAGATTTAATTCAGTCACTTTCTGCAAAAGATTGTTTTGATGGTATATACAGAACTGAATGAATAATTAGTTGTTTATATTTATCTGTTAAACATTACAGGACATGAATAGAGCAAAGCTGTAAAGCTGCCTGCCATTAAAATGTTTTGTTTGAAAGAATAAGTTATTTTATCACTATCTATATACTTCTATATAACTTGGAATAATTTCTTTTGAATTAATAAATGCATAATTTTATATTTTATTGGCCACCCTTTTACACCCTATTATTTGTATGAAAGATGCAATAGGAAGAGGGTTTTTGTCTTCTGCAATTGTTAAAGATAGAATTCAAATTATGGATATTTTCATGACCTAATAAGATTCTGATCTTGCTGGAAGCAGAAATCTTTATTCTGGAAATCCATAACCATTTCTTTAGTATTATTCCCTCTGGAGGTTGTTACCTCTCAGTATACTTGCAGTTAGAGTTACAACACAAAACGATACCAAAAAAAGTCACCAGACATCCTTTTTCCTTCTTTTCCTTCAAAGGATAGATTGCATCTAAGAAAATCACTTCACATTTACAAGTTACAAGTCTGTATTTTCGTTTTCTAATTTGAAAACAAATGACCATAACTCTTCTGAATACAGAGAACATGAGAACATTTTGGGCATATATTCCCAGACATATTTGGGATGTATTTTTCACAGAAAGGGCATGGCCTTTTCAAAACGCAAAAAAAAAAAAAAAAAGATTATAAGCAGATTGAATCAAAAACTTTAGTGAAAAGAGTATTAGAGAACACAGCTGTCCTACAAACCAGTAAGTTTTAGTAACTATAGAAGTTGCGTGTAAATATATTCCTTGCAGACAACTAGATCAGAAAAATAGGATTTCCTCTGCAATTAATTGAACTGTTTTACATAACACCAATTACACTGAAAGATCAAAATTTTTTTTTTTTTTTTTTTAGGAGGTGTAGCACTTGGTTCTATAGAGTCTTCATTCAATGGCTTCTACAATACTACTGGAAAGTAATGGTTTCTGCCCAAGCAGAACAAGGATTGGTGGTATTTCTAGTGGCTTTTTCAGGATCTGATCAACTTTTAAAGAAAATTCAGGCCCCATTAAATCATTTCTGGATAGGACCACTGGTAACTTCATGCTGGAGTTGTACTTAGCCCTGATGGGATATTTCATCGCTGAGTTTGCTGATGCACCAGCCGTCAATAGTTAAATGTTATTAAAAGCTTCACTGATGTAAATAGATACAGGCTCAGAGTAAGGACTCAACCAGGAAGAAGGGTTGTCAGCCTACCTACCCTCTCCAAAACAGCCACTTTTTCCTATATTTATTTCAACTGCATTAATCTTCTCCAGAGCCCAGAGAAGGTTCAGTGTTTCAATGCTCCTAACCAGTGATACTCTAAGGCTGCAGTCAGGAAATTAGAGAAATAAACTACACCAACGAGATTTTCCCTCAGGAGAAATGCCTCCACATTTTCAAATGCTAATTCAGTTCATATTTAAATATTCACTGTAAAAAATTAGGGGAAAAAAAAATGCACGTTCAGAAATGAGCAGTGAATGGTCTCTCAGAGTATTTCCAAAATGAAAATTTGCTGGTCATTCTCTTACCACTTTGAGCGGCTGTCAGGCTACTAGCTAAGATAAGATAAGCTAGCTAAGTAACCCCCTGCCAGGAAGCAGAAGCTGCTGTAAACCTTAATAGCCTCAGAAAAGTGGCCCCTGCTGCTCCATCATGATTTGACTGCTTACCACTTGTGGTAAGCCCTCAGTGGAAACACTGACACACTACATCCCAAACCTACAACTAAAAGAGGATGTTTTCCCTCTCCACCAACTCAGTCCAAAGCTCTTTGACACTATCATAGTATAAGAAGGCACTGTTAAGAATAATCCTTACACTTTCTATTAAGAATAATCCTTAATAGACTGGTAGACAATGGTATCTGTAAACATAATTTCCAGCAATAACATATTTGACTCCACTTCAAACCACTTTAAACCCTGTAAGAACATGTCTTCAAATAAGGTCTTCAGATCCAGTTGCTGCTCTTTGCTTGCCTACAGATGCAATCAAGAATACACTACAAAGAACTTCTTACACCTTTGTAAATATACTGATTTAATTAATTTATTATTACACCACAGCAATACACATGTGGATGAAACTGAATAAACCACTGACATGAACTTTGCTAAGCATGAAATAACCTCAGATAGCAAAAATGTTTTCTTCATCCCTAAGTCCTACTGTTAAACACACTGCCAAATAATTTTCATTTTAAACCTCCAGTCTTCCCTTCTTAAGTCTGTTTCTTGGTCTTTACTCATGAAGGAATTGTTTCTTCAGAAATAGTTATTCAATGTGTTTGGCAGCTAAACATACTTCAGAACAACACATGTCAATATACTTCTACCTTTACTGAATCTCTCAACAGAAATTCTACAAAGGTCTTTTTGTATCATCTTGTTCAAGTATTCATATCCTAGGCATTCCATAATTCATCAATGACTCAAATTATAAAGAATACACAAATAGAACCAAAAAACCAGGTAAACCTCTTGTCCTTTCCTCCATTCAGTTCTCCCTTTCCAGAAAAAGAACAAAAAAACTAAACCTCAAAATAAACCCCCAGACAAAACCAAACCCGTCAACAACAAAAACACACCCTTCCAAAAAAAAAAACCAAAAACCAATCAACAAACATATCCCAAACCACAAAACGAAAAGAAATCCAAGCATCAAACAAAAGAATCAAAACCCAAAAAAAAATTCCTCAAAAGGACAAAAGTGTTAGGGGTTCACAAGACTATTCTTCATTTACTTTCATATTTACTGGGAAGCAATTAGATTAAAAAAAGGAGGGATTAAACATTAACCTTTTCAAAGCATTAGACACACCAAATTCTCTTTATCTTTGCTTTAGACTCCAAGGTACAGAGTAGAGTACATTATACTTAAGTTTATATTGTAATCCAGCATAGTTGTGCAAACAGCTAAATTTTTATTGGATGTTAACAGGAAAAAGCAATCTGACAGTGGGCTGAGAAAAAAACTTGTATTTCTTGGAATCACAGGACCATATTATGACACCTCCATAATTATTATTCAGGGTTTTAATATTTCTTACTGTTAGGGTTGAAAAACTAAATAACTTCCTTACCTACTGATGGCACTCAATACTCATTTTCTTGAGTAAAGAAACCTGGAAAAGCATTTAAAAAGGTTTTTCCAGGAAAATATGGAAAAGATATTCTGTGTGCAAATGTGTACATATATGTAAATTTCTCCAAACAGGTAGCTAAGCAAAATAGCTGAGCCAAATTTATATAGTAGCACTTAAAACTTTTTTTCTAAATAAATCCTTGTCCAGTGGAGATTTTTGACTGAAGATTTACTGGTCCTAAGCCATGTGCTGAAGTTTACAACCACAGGTCCTATTCATTTCAGCAGAGAACCCTTGATTCTCACAGGAAACTGTCTGAAAAAGAAAAAGAGCAAGAAGCACATCCTATCTGTAACACATGGCCAAACTTCCAAATGTGCTGGCTGTTAGTTTGTAACTCCTGCCTTGCTCAGCTTAAAAAGAGACATGGTCAGAGAACTGCTGACATTGGACATTAAAGGGAATAAAATTATATGTCACTAACCAAAAAGTCCTCACAGTATGCTGGGTACCTTTCTGAGGGTGTGGTACAGTATATAGCCCAACCTGTACAAAAAGATGCAAATGGCCTGTGGAAACTGAAATAAATAATTTTTAAAACAATTCACTAAAGTTATAAATGAAATCTACGTCTCAAAGAAGAATGATGTGTGGTCCGGATTTCCAACTTTTAATGCAATACATCCATCAAAGCTTAAGAAATGGTTTCCCTTCTTGATCACAGCAGAAATTCTTTGTTTCTTTTTCATCACTGCTGAGGTTTTTTTTCCCCTTTCCATTAAGAAAGCTTAATTCCAGCTTGGGCCATTTGATTTTTTTTCCTAGTATCTTTAAACCTCTGTTGTAATTGAATCAACAGAAGTACTATCTAATCATATTGTTCTGCTATTTATGAAGGTTTATAAATCTCTCTGCAAGTAAATTAGTGTCATATCAAACTGCTGAGCCTGAATTTTCCTGGCAGAGACAGATGTAGGGCACTTTCCTTTATCAGGGAACAGCAAATCCTGTTTTAAAAATAATTCTTCCCTGTTCCCTCCTAATCTAGGGTATTCAGGAACAGGACTCTTATGTGGGTCAGCTACAAGATGAAGCCCTCTAAGCTGCAGTTTCACCTAGTATATGTCACCTATTCATTTTAACATATTCATTACAGCTAATTTTAAAGCTGTAGCATTTAAACTCCTGCTAATTTAATTATATTAGATCCTACTGCTTTTCATACACAGAAAAAAACCCCATAAGCCCTCCAATTAATTTCAACAGAAATCAGCTTCAGTGAAAGAACCCTTAGTGATACCATAACAACAGCAAATCATAATCTTTTCTTACATAGTGAAGCCAATAAAGGAATGTGCAATCCCAGATACAAAGATAAATTTGTAGTCAGAAGAAAATTAATAAAATAAAATACACTTTTACATACCAGATTTGTAGCATAAGTAAATCATGATAGTGAACTTTAAAGAGAAATGTTTATTTACCAGACTTCTACACACATGGAAAGAAACATTTCACAGAGTGGCCAACCTTCTCAAACAAGACTGTGCCTACTGTAGACTCTGTAATGAAGATACTGATTACCCACCAAAAGAAACAAGGAGAAATCAACACCTCTGGACATTAGGCCACTCTTATTTAAACAGTTAAAAGTGTATTATATGAGTAACCTTAAAGAAAATTAGTTTGTATGAATACATACATCTTCAAGGCTCAGAAGCAGGCTGTTCCCATGAGCTAAAAGACCAATTGTCATAGAAGACAACCACCCTGGCTGAATAGAGAGCTTTGTCTGCAACTTAGGGAAAAAAGGGGAGTTTACAAACTTTGGAAGAAAATACAGGACAGTCAGGACTACAAGGATGTTGTGAGATTATGTAGAGAGAAAGTCAGAAGGGTCAAAGTCCAGCTAGAACTTAATCTGGCAACTGCAGTAAAAGGCAATACAAAAGATTTTCTATAAATACATCTGCTACAAAGAGAGGGCAAAGGAGAAGGGTAAGTGCATAAAAAGTTGCAAGGCATGAAGGAAAGGCTGAGGTACTTAATGCCATTAATGCCTCATTCTTTAATAAAAAGACCAGTTGTTCTCTGGATACACAGCCACTTGAGCTGGAAGGCAGGGATGGGAGCAGAGTGAAGCCCTCATACTGCAATGGGAAATTATCAACAACCTGCTACACCACTCAGACACACACAAGTCCACAGGGCCAGATGGGATCCACACAGGGGTACTGAGGGAGCTGGCAGAAATGCTCACTGAGCCACTTTCCATCATTTACCAGCAGTGCTGACTAAGTGGGGAGGTCCTGGTCAACTGAAACTTCAGAAATGTGATGCCCATCTACAAGAAGGATTGGAAGAAGCTGAGAAAGTACAGTCCTGTCAACCTGATCCCAGTGCTGGGGAAGCACCTGATGCCATCTTGATGCCATCTTGATGCCATTGCACAGTATGTCCAGGATAGCCAGGAGATCAGGCTCAGACAGCAGGGGTTTATGAAAGGCTGGTCCTGCTTGATCAACCTGATCTCTTCCTGTTACAAGGTCACCCACTAAGTGGGCAAGGGAAAGGCTGTGGATGTTGTCTACCTGGGCTTTGGTAAAACATTTGGTGCTGCTTCCCACAGCATTCTCCTGAGAGTAGTTGAGTCACCATGTGGTTTGGTGGTGGACTTGGCAGTGCTTGGTTAATGGCTGGAATCAATGGTCCTAAAGGTCTTTTCCAACCGAAACAATTCTGTGATCCAGGATTCTATGAGCAACTCTTAAATAGCTCTTTAAACTTGCTATTGACACGTAAGTATTAAATATTTGATGTCCAAACCCTTCCAAACTAAATCCTAGGATTTTTTTTAATGTGATATGCAGTCAGACAATGAATTCTAAAATAATATTTTCTCAGACGTGCAATACACACAGTGTCTCCCAAACTACTTTCACACATTTAATTCACTTGTCTGTTGTAGGAAAACAAGAAGCTCAAATGGACTGGATTTGAAAAGAAATAGAATGTTTAGATTTAGGTTGGGTTTTAGTTCTGAGTCTTTTTATATTTGCTTTGTATTTAAATGTCTGCTAATTTTCTGGTATGTTATGAGCTGTTTCTCTTTATATTAAGTTATGAAAACTCTACAGTCACTTCTGAAAGTACTTTGCCAGACTTCACATGGTGTGTATGTGTAATGTTTTGTCATTGTTTGTGCTATTGCAATAGGCAGTGCTGCTTTATGTGGCTTTATGAACACCTTGAAACAGTTGCTGTTTTACAGGATACTTGAGAATTTTTCAGAGTACTCAGGTCCCCTGACATTAAAGTTTCTGGTGAAACTTTGCCATCTTTCAACAAATCATCGAGACTGGGTAGTTAGAACAAGAATATTTATGAGTACTTCAAAATTGGGGCTGGAGAAGAAATATAACGTTGACTAGATTGGCAGTGTTGAACAAAGTCTAGTAAACAGTGATTAAATCCCTCCTGGTTAAGAGGAGAAGACTAAAAAGACTAAAATTTCTCTTTTTAAACTTTAAAATTCAAGCCCAGATCTGAATAAATTACAGATAAATTTGCCTGAGGTGTTAAGTTCTGTGACAAGGCTTACTAACAAATAAAATGTTTCTTTTTCTCAATACTTATAATTACAAAAAATTATTTTAAGGGGTGTAGTATGCTGGTCAATTATAATAATGGCCCAAAGATTTTCTTTCAAGTAATTCCTGTTAGCAATAAATTTTCTTCTAGCATTTGTCTTCTGAGGTGTTGTATATTCCACATACTTCTTTACTACTGAAAAGATATTCCAGATCATATTCTTTCACTTCTCATCATAAAGCCCTTTACTAACATAGCACTGCATATCTGAGTTTTCCAGTTGTTACACTCATTATTCCACATTCCACATCCTAATGTTGAGGGACATCTGTCATATGGAGAGAAATAAATTAGTTTATGTGTATTAATCTTAAATTGTTTTATAGCTGATCTCAGGGGTTTTTATCTCAGTTAATGCCTTTTCTTTGAATAAAGGACCCTGGTAATCATTTCCTTCATTCTGAGCTTAACTAGGCTATCACAGGAGAGAGTTAATGAAAATCATGTTATTGATTTAAGGAGAAGGAATGCCAGGTTTTGCATATTTGAAATGAGGCAAAAAATATCTCACAACACTACTAATTATACCCTGGGGGAAATTGCCACTGAAATCTATAGGCAATGAATTTTGCTTTATATTCCAGCCATTAAAGTTATGCTGATTAATAAAAAAAAAAAATAAAAAGTGTTTGAATCTTGCTACAAAAACTTCAGCATTTCAATTACTTCCTCTCTATCTAAGTGTGTTTATGTGAAAGATGCACAATACTTTTGTTATTGTTCTGTTTGATGCTGATGTGTTACTCTCCTCCTAGATCCCTGAGGGAGATTTCAAGTTTTGAGGTAAGAAACTTCACCCTGCTGTGTCTGCCACCCACCTCAGTTGGTAGGAAGTAATTTTATATGCTACATTTACTTTAATGATTATGAATTCTTAATAATATGAAAATCTATTCTATTTAGGAGATAAGGTGATTATATGCAAAACCAATGCATTAAATGGTTATAATTCTGTAAAGTGAAACTATTCCTTCAAGAGTACAGGTCCTAAAACAATCTTTTTTAGAAACACACACCATCTGTTTTTCCTGCCTGTAATGCTAGAGAATGGCCTTGCTTAAAACCTCTCAGTTTTGTTAGTCCTGAAGACAAAGACATAATTTCAAAAGTAACACTGAGCAAAGAATCTTTGTCACAAGAAGTTTTCTCTTGAAACTATTGGGTCTGTAATGACTTGGGCACTTCTGAGGCATGACACCCAAGAGCTACTTTTTATAATGAGGCCACCAAATCCAAAGAAGACGGAAAGATTACAACAAAATTATGCTAAAGAAACTACAGGTTTTCATACAGCTGGGGAAGACAGACACAGTGGAACCAGCCCTCCCATTCAGAAATTCAAAATGGCTCCACGGATAGCCAGGAAAACTAACAGTTAAGTGTCTATGATGCCTGATCATCCAATGCACCACACTTTCTGATACTGAGAAATGGATTGCTAAGTGCAGTTGCAGAAGAGCTGATCATCCAAAGTAAAAAATAGTATAAATAAAGAAGGAAAAATGAGGAGTAAAGCTAATGTGAGAGATTATTAATCAAATAACTAAGCAGAACACATAGCAACAAAGATGCAGTTGACCCAAGATACTGGAAATGATGTGCTACCAGCATGATTAATACAAGCTGAGAACAGGGTCAGCAGTTAAAAGAATAATACTGAAGTTCAGTAATGACCCTTGTGAAGTCTCTTCCTCCAGGACCAGAATAGTAACTATAACACACTGATGCAAAAGTGTGGGAAATTAAAGACTGGGAAATTAAATAATCTCTTCATAGCAACCTGTCCACTAGTTGGGCTCTTCTCAGATTGAGGAGTGCAGAACAGAGTGGGGAGAAGAAGGTGAGCAGTCCTTCTCCTACAAGCCCTGAGAGCCTAAGGAGCAAGACAATCAGACCACTTGCTGGAGCAGTATTCAGGCTAATGAGGAAGGAGACAAGTGGGAAATAAGCTGACCTTTCATCTTCCAGTGACTGTTTGATTGATTGATTGACTATTCAGTGAATTCCATAATCACACTACAATGTTCAGATATTTTAGAAAATGCATACAGTCAGAATAGCTCTTTCTTTGCATCTATTTGCTCAACACGTGTGAGAGTGGAAAAGTGTGTCCCTTTGATTATATACTGTGAGTCTCTATCTCAAGTTTCTGGATGGGTTGTATGCTATCAGTTACTCAGGTATCAGTGCTGCCAGTCAGTGACAAGAGTCACTAATCAAATGCCTTTTGCTAGAATGTGTCATTCATCTCGAGTAAGATGGCTATGGAAGCCAGGAGGTCATGACACAGTGTGGGCTCACCTAATGTGCTAGAACAGCTGCGCTGCTTCTGGTAAGCAGCCTGCTACACAATCCAGCTCCCGTTTCCTCAAATGTTTAATGCAGAAGAAGGGTCATGGTGCAAACTACATAAACCCCAGCAATTTTCTTTAAAAAAAAAAAGAAAAAAACCAAAACAAAACAAAACCAGAAAACAAATAAACAAACAAGAAAAATCACCAAACACTGACCAAGAAATCACATCTGTTGTTTGCCAGTTTCACCAAGTTTTGTTCCATAGGGTAGTGTATATTACATTTTGCTAACTTATGGGGACATACCATAAAAAGCACAGCTGCTAATTTGCAATACATATTGACATCATGGAGAATGGCAAATGTTCATCATCTTTCCAAATTCACTCTGCATCACTTAATAGTTTTGAAACTTAGATTTAATAAACAAGTAAGAGAATACGACAATAAAATGTTATAACCTGGCCTTAATAAGAAAATAAACAAACAAGATTGAGCATAGGGAACTTGGGTATTTTAAGTTTTAGACTGCTGTTTACAGTAATGAAAGCAGAAAAAATGGAGCAACATCTCAATTAATTGCATTTCAGAAGCTTTTAGCTTCACAGAACTTTAAAAGCAGTACTTGAACTTTATTCACCATGACACAAATCTGAGTTCACATGCTTCCTTATTCTGCATTCTCCCTTTTTAATCCTCTATTTCAAAAATTACATGTAATAAGCCTAAAAAAATTACTGTCTTTTCAGTTTAATTTTATTATGTCATATCAAACCTTTATTATTTATTTGGTTGTGGAAGTTTGAGTTTGCAATATTTCTTTCAACTGCAACTGGAGAAACATTTTCTGAAATTTGCATTTTCTCTGACTTCCTTTTAAAAAGTAAATATTCATTTAACATTTTTCATTTCATTCTCCTAATTTTCAAACTTTTTTAAATTTGAGCTTCGTTTCTTAAAAATTAGCCCAGCATATACAATCTGCAATTTATTCAGTAGAAAAATATGTTCTGCCTTTTCCAAACAGATGAATGAATTGAAAGTATAGCAATAATCCTAAATCAGTACTGTATTTAACCTCTTAAGCACATACAATTACTCTTTTCTGAAAACAGATATTGTGTGCAAAACTAGGGACATACTAACTCACAATAAATTCTTCTCTTTGTTAAAAAATTTAGCCTACATTACTGCTCAAGAAACGAAATTTAAATATATTTCTCTTGCAGATGAAACAGACTTTAAACCATCTTTGTATAAGGTTATGGGGAGTTCAGCAGTTGCAAGGGGCCATGGATGTTCAATTGTCACAGTTCTTCAAAGCAGCACTGATCAGAGCCTGTGAAGTAATTTATCCATGCCCTGCTGATTCCAGGAGCAACCAGCTCAATATGCACCTCTTTTCCATGTTCGTATGCCAAGATCTACAAGAGCATTTCTAAATCAGAGTAATCCACCCTTGTCTGTACTCAGGACATCTGACAACAGTTTAGACAGTATCTTTTATCTTAAACTCATTTTATTCTCTTACTGCACAGAAAAGATTATGGTCATCCTCCTACTTACTAATGAAAGGTGCATTTGGGGGTTGGGGTTTTTGTCTTCCACAAGTATGTAAATGTCATACTAAAAGTCACTGCTCTCACATAACAAGGTTTTTCAACAAGGTATAAAATTCTTCTCTCTCCCATTGAAAACTCTTTGCTCTTCCTAAAAGTTCTTTCTCTGAAGTTTCTGTTCCTGTATAGCTTATTATTGCAGCCCAAATGCAGCAGTAATCTACTAGGCAAAAAAATGGGTGCTAACTGATCCCTGCAATATTTTTGTTTAGGCAAACTACAAGAGATTAAAAAACAACAAAAAAACCAAAAAAAAAAAAACCAAACAAATCAAAAAACACAAGGAAAAAACCAACAAAACAAAACAAAACCAAAAAAGAAAAAACACAGACCCATTTTAGGGAAAACACATCATACATGCAAATACATAATTGTAATTAAATTAATAGCCCTGCAGTAGCAATACAACACACACCTGTCAATCAGGTTTACTCAAAAACAATGCACATCTATTATTCCAAAGGTGACACAGATCAGGTGGGATTGCCACTTCATTTGACTGTATTTAGGTCTGAAGCAAAACACCATTATCCCAGGAACCTCTTACAACTTCAGTGGCAGCAATCCAAATGTAGAGTTTGACCTACAATGATCAAGTCTGTGTACCTCGACCTTCAGCATCTTCTCAGAAATCCAGTGATGTCTTTCAGAGTCACAATGCACATGTAACCTGGAAATGTACTGCAGGTATTGTCACTCATACCTTGAATTAAGTGGAAAAATACCAAGTTGTTACTAGACTTTTTCAATGTTGAGGTAAAAATTATTTTAATGCTTCCCAATTCTGTCAAAATGTTTCAGGAAGAAACTACTGCTGAGAGTGACAAATGCATTGATGCTGTCACACACACTGGGAAAGAAATCTGTAAAAGTTTCCTGTCCTTCAGTAGTTTGTAGGTGAAGACTGTTAATCTTGAAAATTTAAAGTACTGTATTTGATGGAGTGAACAGAATAGATATAGAACTGTCTCCTGAGACTTTCCTACCTTTGCAGTTTAAAGTACAGTTATAATCTTGCAGAGCACTCCATTTTGGCTCAAATAATCTCTTATCTTACAGCATTTCAAAGTTTAACTGACTAACAATAATCTTACAGAGTTCAAAAATCGCTGTGAGTTTAAGGAAGTGAACACACTCATCGCTTCTTTCAACAGTAAAATGCCAAGCCAAAAATCAACTGTAACTGCGACTTCACTGACTTCCAGGTATGCATTTGATATGCCATAAAATGAGCTATCTAAGTTCTCTCATGACTTTTAAAGGTTTAGTTGATAGTAGTATTACTAAAATTTTCTTCCCTTTTTCCTCATTAGGCATAGAATGTGCCAAAGATCTCAAAGCATATCTATTTTATGAAAACCATTATATAGGAAGCTAAAATTACATCAATATCTTAAAGCAAAAGTTGCCTTCAGGCTCAAGATCTCCCTTGTTGCAGTTCTGGAAGAAGATGCTCCATATTCATACCTTTTGCCCTGCCAGTAGGTGGGATAAAACAATGCAGAGAGACTAAACTTGCCCTGTGAAGAAGATGGACAGATGTTGTCACAGATATGGGATTTCACTGATTGTTGCCCCCACTGTTAAACCTGGCAGTCAGGCAAAAAGTGAAAGTCAATTTGATCACTCATATGGTCCAATTGGCATGATTCTGCAGTCCATATAAGTGCAAGGGTGGCAAACAAAAAAAAGGGAAAACAACTTGTAAATCAGACTGGCAGGTTTATTTGCACTTTGTGCTTAGACTCATCAGTGTAAGCATTTGCATAGACAACAAATCCTGGTTTTAAGTCAGTCCACTTCTAGAATTCCTCTGCATCTTTGCATTATACCTGTTTAATCTGACATACCCCATAATAGTACTTAGAAGTACTTTATAGCATGGTTTTAGCATTGTTTGTGATGCTCCAAACTTCCCTTGACAATGACTGCTGTTGTTCCCTTGGTGTAAGAAATTATTGCTCTATTTGTGAGCTCAACATACACTTGCATTAGTTAAATACAAAGCAGTAGTAAATAGCAGAACATACCTGAACAGCAAACACTGCCTGGGAAGGACAGACACTTGCAAGCTGCTAACAGAAGCAAAAAATGAAATTGAAAAGGAGAAGCAAGGCCAGCAGAATACCTGCAAAGGATAGACAGAGCTGTTGTCAAGTAAGTTGAAGTACTGAAAACACACAGAAACAATTTGATGTAATATTTTCAACTCAGCCACTCATGCTTGTCTCATCGCTGTACTGACAATAGATCTAAATGTTTATTAACCAGTTATCATAGAAAAAAATGGAAAAAGTTGTTCTTGAGAAAAAATGTGGAAAAAAAATTAGTTTTATGTGAGACCATAAGCCCCAGTATACAGCTGGTAAATTAATGCATAACCATGAAATCATACAATTCCTTATGAAAAAAAGAAAAAAATTACCACATTTGAAATGCAATATATAATTAAATACTATAGTACAAGTAATTTATAGATACTTCTCTTCAGGTTAGAGATCAATAATTTTGAATGTTTCAATGATTATTCAAAATTTTAAATTCTCCTTTGATTTAGAAATGGGCGCCTCATAGGGTGTTTATTTTCCTTCACACGGCTGGTTGTCTACACTTTCCAAACAAAGCAAAGGAAGTCCTGAGGTCAGTGCCATTGATGATGCTGCCATAGCTGCTGCAGCATCTTTCAGAGGTAGGGTAGCTCGACTATATAAAGGCTTAGACAAAGCAAACACTTTCCAAGAACAAGACATCACTGCCAGTGCTTTGCAACAATTCACTGGCTACCCCTAAAATGTCTCTTGGTCCACTGCTCTAATCCCACTTTTTCCCAGCATGCCAGGTCTGTTTGGCTTGTTTCTTTTCTAATGAATCTGCATCTAAAGCCATACTAAAAAGTCCTGACAATGTTGTAGCCATAACTGCCTCACTGCAAGAGAAGAATTTAAGGATATTTCACAGAAACCTTAAAAGAAGGGCCAAAATGTTTGTAAAAAATGTTTAGCTGGGAACAAGATCTCACCTAAGGAATTAGACTGATACCTTCAGAGTGTGTTACAGTAAAACGCCTTTGATTCTAACTGTGTGGCAATGACTTTTGATTTGCAGATTAATTACTTCTCTTCCTGTAGCTGGAGCTATGTATTTGCACACCCAGACTTTTGCTGGAAGTGAGGGTACTCAAAAATGACCTATGTGACATTTGCAACAGGAAACTAATTTATTACATCAAGGTTCTGGAGATAAAACCTCATATTCTGAGGTGATAAATAATAATGTATTTTATTTAATTCAATCATCTTAAGGAAACAAATAACAAAAAATAATTGACTCCAGACATGAGAGGCTGAAGGTAGTGGGGTGAAAAATACACAGAGTAGGCTGAAGAGAATTATGTGTCGTTATGAATACAATGAAAGATAAAAGCAAAGTATAAAGTTTGAATACATGGCATTACCGAAACATCATTCACAGAGCTTGCATTTTGACAAAGTGGACTGTAGAAGATATACATGGCTGTCTTTATTTTCATTAAATTAATTTTTAAGACACCAATCTCACTATAAAAATAACTGTCTTGAGAACATTGAAATATGATTTTGAAAGTTGCAAGAGCTCAACATGATGCTAAGCGTTTGAACTCCAATACAATTTTTCTCTGTGATAATATTATTGCTCTTTTCAAGGAAGAGGAAAGCTTCTTCTCTTGTAAAACAATCAATTATAGTCCTCTAGACTATCTTGTTCTGCATCATACCCTGCTGGGATGAACAGGGAATGTTCTAGTCAATCACATGTCACTTGAATCCTAGAGGAAATTCCTGTCTTCATGAATCAAAGGATTAGTGAAGCCAGTAAGGACACTGAGAAACACAGACGTGAGGGGCCAAATGCAATTCTCAGTAGGCATAATCCACTCGACTCAGAACTTAAATTTGAGCTTGCAGTCCTTTCAATGAATAACATATATTTGATGTGTCCATTACATTGTCAGCTTTTTTACTGCATGCTTTCTTTCATGAAGAATCTATATGGATAGATTATGATGAATAGGATGAGATACAATGAATAAAGGCTATAGTTAGATTTTGTAATTTGATTAATACTTGCATCACTCAATCAAAGTCCAAGGCATTTTAAAGATATTAAAGAAGACAAATGGGTTTCTCAGGAGTCTGAGATGCTAAAAAAAAGATTTAAAAATGTAAAAGTTTCTGCCTATTTTTCTGATGATAAAAATTCCATCAAGTTCTTAAACTCTGAGCTGGCTTTCTTAAAAAATATTTTTCTTTTTATTTAGATCAGCCAGAATATAGATTCATATTTTTCAGTCTTCCATCCCTTATTCATTTCCTGAGGTTTTTTCACATCTCAATTTGCAATGAATGCTTATATTTTCTACATTTTCCTATTCAGAAGTTGTTACATCTTTCTTTTTTTTAACCAGCTTGAAATATAAATCAACATTGATGCATTAGAGTAGCTAAGACTCCCTGACCGGAAATGCAGGCAAGGTTTCTACCTCAGGCCACCAATGTGACACAGGAGGGCCAACCCTGTCCTGAGGGCCATTGGGTACAGCACTGTCAGCCACGCAGGGGAGGAACTGTCCCACTCTGCTCTGCACTGGGTCAACCTCACCTTGAGTATTGTGTGCACTTTTGGGCGCTGCAATATAAGAAAGACATTAAACTACTGGAGAACATCCAAAAGAAGGCAACAGAGAGTGAAGTGCCTTGAGGGGAAACCGTATGAGGAGCAGCTGAGGTCACTTGGTCTGCTCAGCCTGGAGGAGATTGAGGGGAGACTGCATTGCAGGTACAACTCCTTCATGAGGGGAAGAGGAGGGGCAGACACTGATATCATCCCCATGGTGAGCAGTGACAGGACCTGAGGGAATGGCCTGAAGTTGTGTCAGGGGAGGCTCAGGTTGGATATTAGGAAAAGATTCTTCACCCAGAGGGTGTTTGGGCACTGGAACAGGATCCCCATGGAAGTGCTCACAGAACCAAGTCTGGCAGAGATCAAGAAGAGTTGGACATAGTTCTCAGGCACATGGGGTGACTCTTGGGGATGGTGCTGTGCAGGGCTGGGAGTTGGACACCAGGATCCCTGCAAGTCCCTTCCAACTCAACATATTCTGTGATTAACAGTGCTAGTAATACCTATAAGCCACATCCTCTTTAAGTAAGATTAATTAATACTAATCTTATATTTGCATTTTACCCTCATACGTATCAGGTTTTACTAAAAAATAAACAAAATATCTTCTTTTCCCATGTTATTTAGCCTGTAAAACTGTTTATTAACATTTCTGATTTAATATAAGCCATCTTTCTTGTTATCATCTTCCCATCATCTAGCTTTCATTCTCTATCCAACATAATTATAACCAATTATTTATACCTTGTTATTTGAAAAGGAGTTTCTACTTTATTCCCACCATCTCTTTCTTACCCTCACATGCACACACAGCTACGTATATGAAGACTTTAATAGGATGTGAAGAAGGTTAGAGCTATGACATACATCTAAAATATTTTTAGGCTCCCTTATAGACAACTCCTATGGAATACAGAAACAAGCTCCAGGAGAATTTATAGTTTTCCTTTGAAATCCGTAAGAAACAATACGCTATTCATTAGAGAGTTCAAAAATATAACCACTGTCAAAGTACACAGTGATTCAGAAACTAAAAAATAGGATATGAATCAAACCTGCACAATCAAGTACTGCCCCAAAAATATCCACAAACTGTTTCTCACTCACTAGAAAATCATGCATCAAATTTTAGACACAAAACAACAATTTAACTCATAAAGGAGTGGGAGAGAGAGAGCATCACAAGCTTCTCAGGTTTTTCAAACAGTTATTATTTTCTATTACTTTTTAAAGAATTTCCCTCAAGGCTTCTTGTTTTTATTATTAGTACTTCATTGTATTCCTAAGCACACAAGGTCTTAGGCTGGCTTCATAACATGTTTCTTAGTGTTTCTCCTTTCTTTCTTGACCATTTAGAATATAAGTACAGCTAAAATTGTAAACCCCTTTCTCTACCTTGCTCTACCGTGTCTCTGCAAGAGAAATGGAGCATAGTTGTCTGGCTATCAACAGGAAAAGGAACTACAGTAATCCAGCTGGATACGAGAGCTGTGGCAAGGTGTGACAGTGTTGGCAAAGGTGTGCAGAGTGTGTGAAACTTGACAGCTCTTCCATCAGAGCTAAGGAACAAGAAAGGACACTATTGGAAATGTGGGAGTTGGATAGCATATCTGTAGTGCAGAAAAATAAATGTGCAATTAAAGAAGGAAAGTTCATTAGACAGGAAAAGCAAACCTGTCAAAGGAAACAGAAAAAAATAGGAAGGAGAAGCTTCATAATATAAAAAGAGCCAACAAAACAGGAATTTGTACATTGCAAAAAAATTTCCATCACTTGAGTTACATTCCTATAGAGACCATTAGAAGCTTTGATCTGGACAAATCAGAAATCATATCTTTTGGAATTAGATCCTCATAGTGTGTCATAATTTTCTAGATATGTAAACTGAGGAATCAAATTATTTTATTTACAGATTCATCCTACTGTTGCTTATCTTAATATTTGTTTTGATAGCAGAAAACTAGTTAGCTTCAGTCATTTGAAGTATTTCAAAGTAATTAAATCTTGAGATTTCTCCAACAGCTACCAACTTTATTCACGTGCCAATTAAATACTGAAAAAAAATTTTCTATTTGAAAAACAAATACCATGACTGATAAACTGGTAGTGTTAATTCAGTACCCTTTAGAGTTCAGCAGGGAAATTAGCCTTTCCAAATGTGAAGTCCTCCTTCTGTTGCTTCCTGGATAGAAAGAAAAAATATTCAGAGAGAAGAAATTAGAGTTACTTATCCATCCATGACAACAGCAATGTGTTAAGTTGATTTTAGCATTTGTCAAAAGAATGAAAATAGGATGGCACCATTTTCCAAAGCTGATGATCTGAAAACTACTACTGGATCTCCCTGACTGATCACCCAAGACATAAATACACTCTAAAAAATAATTTATCAAATATAAGTGGACCTGAAAGAACAGACTGCAATGACTTACACCAGAGACTGTAAAAAGAAATACGTGCTCATGCTGGGCTTTATGCATTACCAGAACGCTGAATGTACTATGGGATTAACGTTAAACCAATATCTTATAATAAGACCTTAACACAGCAGAATATTCCCTATGTTTCTGTTGTCCACAGAGTAATTTCTGTGGCAAACTGATAATTACGTACTAGTGATTTCCCCCCCTTATCTCTATCTGCTTTAAAGAAGTTACATGTTGCTTTGTTTATTTTACTACTCAATTATAATTGAATGAGGAGTAATGTCAGCTGGTACCTGAGATCATCTTCCTACTAGGATGGAACCTACATTAGAAAAGATTTTTAAACACTTTTGCTAATAGTATGCAATACGGTGGCAAAAGAATAAGACCCCAAAGACTCCTGGCACACCACTCTATCTGTAGGTTTCTGTAACCCATAAGCAACTACAAGGTATTCTTTGGTAAATTTTATTTTCACAGAAAGACCGTTGAAAAAATAAGAGCTTCTTTTTGCTTAAGCCCTTTTCTGTGGTAATTAACTGTGAAAACTTGCCACTTTCAAAAGGTTTGCTGACAAAATGGAAGAGAGAGGCTCCAAACTTCTTCCTACTAGTGTTGTCTTTAGATTAAAATACATATTTTCCTGTTTTCATCAGTCAAAGTGACATGCAGTGAAAATAAAAGCAGAGTTAACACTGCTAAGATGCCATTCCATAGTTGCTCATGCTCAGATAATGTATTCCAGAGAGAAAGAGTAAGATTAGAGAGAGATTTATATTTCTCTCCTGACTGCCCCCCAGGAGTAGGTACAGTAGACAAAAGATGATGAAATTCTATCAATTACAGGAAACTACATAAGCCAACCTTACTCATACAAAAAAGGGTATTTTCAAGGAATTATAACTTTGCTTTCTAACATATGAACTGAGATGAATAGCTGTAATAATACTCTGGACCTTGCTGAGATAGATTGTCTAACTTTTCTCATCTGAATTTTATCTAGCACATAAATGCTGATCATTTTAATATGTGACTTGATTGCAATGCCTCTTAATAACTGTATTTCTATATCCTGGATTATGCTTCACAATCTCTTATCTGTTGTGTACAGTTATGAAATATTTTACACAGCCTTTCCTTCAGAATACTTCAGGTTGGACAGGCTTCTCAAAGCTTATCTGTGATTCAAGGTTTGTCAAGGGGGAATAGAGTTATTTTTTTACTGGATTTCTGAAAACTCCTTCCAAATCCTGTTTCCCACCAAGTCATAAGTTACTGGCAGAAACATCAGCCGAAATGTGTCAGCAGAGATGAAATGTAAAATTCTTTCACTAAGCTGCTTCTTAAAGGACCAGCCTGTAAAGAAGTTAAAAATAAAATGTATTTTTTTGTGAAAAAAATAAAATGTATTTATTTTTGTGAAAAACATGGAATTTGCCCTATTGACCATCCCTAGTGATTTAGAGTTGTTTATTTGGATTCACCTTTGTAATCTCCCCAGTACTTTTTTTATGATACGTATTTTAATAAACGTTAATAGAAACATATGAACAAGTTGTCCAGCAATGCCTTCACACAGATAAAAGATAAGCTTTTAAGTCCAAACAGGTTGAGTTAGCTGAGATGAAATAATACAAAAAGTAAATGAAAAGGGTATAGATGGGATTCTATCTTCCATTAAAAGACTCCAGGAAACTGTTTCTTTCCCAAAATAAAATGAATTACTTGAACTGCAGACTGAACTGAACCGTCAAAAAGGCCAGTTCACTCGCCCTTATCTAAAAGAGACTTATTTGCAAGCGTTTGAATCTCTGGTGAGCAGCCTGATGCAGTACTAATCAAAAGGTGCATGGTTTCCTTAGATGTGAAAGATGGAGTTTTTCCTGAAACTGTCTGATATTCATTTCAGCCCCAAACTGCCAGTAATAGATTGCCACTAGCCAGTAAAAAGTTCACTATAAAGAATTATATGTCCTTTCTGTCCTTGGTCACAGTTACTGTGTTATCTACAGTAGGCAATTTTCTCATGTGTTCTTTAGAAGGTCATTCAAAACTCTCTTACTTGGCAAGATGATGGGGATCTAAAAATATTATGATCTCCAGGCATTTAGCTTTAGTTAAATTTCCCCATGTTCAAAATAAGATGAAAGTCAACAAGAAAGGTTAAATTCTAACAATCCGGTGCTTGTAATTTACCTGATATAACCAGAGCCCAATTTTGTAATTTTGTCAGGAGTTTGAACTGTCATAGTTAATAGAAGTACCAAGGATACAATACATACACTCCAATAAACTCCAATATATACACTCCTAGAATATCCATACCTTATATATATGTATATATAATTCTGACTTAAATCCATATAGTTTGTATTTTCTAGCTTAATTTTTCAGTAACCAAAAAAGCAAATGGCCTGGGAAGCTGAGTATTCATATTTCATCTCTAAAAAGATGCCCTCATTATGTACAAATCCTACTGCTTCTGAACCATGCACAATAACCTTGGAAAATTACATATGGAAAACAAAACCAACAAACCTCCAGAATTATTTACAGAAAAAGGCCTCAAGCTGTTCAAGGTTTTATGAGAGGTTTGGTGAGTTTTTTGGGATTGGTGTTTTGGGTTTTTTAGACCAGGATAAGAATATATGCATGGTATAAAAATTTCAGCAGCTGTCACATTCATATTCATTGACAACTTCTTTTAAATAAGTATTTGAAATTACTCCTTGATAAATCAATTCATGTATCTCCCTATTTGCACAGAAATGGCTTACATCCAGCTTCCTTTTGAGCACACATGATTATTCAGAACAAGAGCTTTGTACACAAGTTCCCAACTTACAGTTTTACTACCTTTCATAAGGCCAGCATAAAAAAATACCATAAATACCATAGGGAAGGGATTGTTACAAAGAATTGCTTCAGCGAACAAAGACTAAAAGAAAATAAGAAGGAAGGATTTACATTTTTCCTGAGTCATCTGCCTATTTTTTTTTTTTTTTGGCTATGAATGCCCTTCTGAAAGGAAGATTTTACAAAGACGTATTATTTGGACTGTGTATACCTGGTATGAAAAATATGAAGAAAGGACAGAGAAGATAAAAAAAAATATTAGAAGTAAAAATTTTGTCAGGTGTAGCATATATAGCTGTTGCTCAGCTATCAACAACTATTACACACCCATCCTCTTATTTGGACTCTTGGATTACAGTTAGTCTTTAATCTTCAGGAAATAAGTGTCTGAAATTTGTCTGACTGGAGATTTTAAGGTATTATTGGTCTATAATTTCGTTGGTTGGTCGCAAGGCAAGGTTTATTACCTATCTAATAGGCCCTCATAAAGCAGAAAACCTAGTAACCTCCTAAAGCTCATCAGATAAAAGGATTATAGACTGAAGCACTGTCTTTCATGAAGCTGAAGAGTACTGAAGCCTTACTTTCTATGATGAAAATTGTGCTTGGGCAGGGAACTGAGCCCTGCCCTATCCAGCCTCTGCCATTTAGAGATGGACAAGGGGAGAGACCTGGCTATCCAATGTGGTCATTAAACTACTGCTGTAAAAAAAAAAAGAAAAAAAGATGCTTGCAGGTTTTGATCAATTTATAATTCCTCTAGCAACATCAGTTGAAGATATAGTCCTATTGAATATTCCTGCTGTGAAACTAAAGTCTGTCATATTTTTCCCAGAATTGTCATCATGCTGATGAAAAACCATCTCCATAATTTAAAATTTTCGGCACCAACTAAGAAGTTAGGGAACTCAGTTAAACTGAGGTTTACAGAAAAATTTTTAAATTGTGCATAGTACAAGACATGCCTGGAAATACTTCCTTAGGCCACTCACTCTAAGTTAAGAAAACAAAGGAAGAGTTAAGAAACAGGAAAATTCCCAAATACAGTCAAATTGAGCTGCCTGTGGCTGGACTTCTGAGTTAGGAACTACCAGCTCCCACTTTCCCAAGTGATCATGCAAAGTTGAAAAACACTCTATTGCTAGATGAAATACTCTCAGCTTTGACCAAAGCATGTGAAAAAAATGAGGTGATAGTGGGCAAAGGGAAATAAAAAAAAAACCCTGATAACTAACTAAGCATCGTTCTTATCCAGTTCTCCCTGTCTTTGCTCTTCACGTCTGTTCTGCTCAAACTAATTTGAGCAGACTTTCAAGTATTGATAAAATGAACCTGTTGCAGCAGCTCCCCAGTGTCTTTCATGCATTCTGTCCTGCTAAGATCACCACAATGAACCATATAATCATACTATTCAGACAGCATTGCCATAGCTCACTTTATTTAGGGAGATATTGTGAAAATAGCAGTCAGAATCCACTGTCTGCACTTCATCCAGCTGCCTGCTGCCTCACTGAGCCAAATGACTGAAAGTGCATTCTCTAAGTGCTGGTCTTTCCATTGTTCTCTGCCAGTCCTTCCATGGATTCAGTGCTTTTCTATCCTCAATTCAAAGTCTTAATTCTTCAAGTGATCCATTGATCAGGGTTTTAGCTACTCAGTGATAGTGATTTCAATGAAGCCTTTAGCTTTGTGACATGGTATAGCAATGATATGGTATGAGCCTTGGTCTGAAATTTAGGATTAGACATAATAATAAAAAGCAACAATAAAAAGGTCTTCTCCCTTAAAAGGATATGAAGCATTATAGTGCTTCCTAAGGAAATTAAGCTAACTCATATCATGGAAGAAACAGCTTTGGCAAATGTGTAGAACTATAAAAATTAAGGTATTTGTGTAAACTGAGCATGTGTTAGCACAGGAAAACTGTAACAGAATGCCAAAATTCACAGAAAATAATGAAATATAAATTTGTGACATAAATATTTAAAAAGAGAAGAGAAAAAAAATCAAATTGTTTGGAAGAAGAAACATTATTACTATTTTATTGGGTTATTGTAGATGAAAAGGCTTTGATATATTTTTGTGGGGTTTTTTTAATATCATAATCACACATAACAAAAGCTTTATTTAAAGAAGTTCAAGCCCTTTCTATGGTTTTGCAAAGTTTCAATGAACAAAATATGTATGAGTGAACTAAACAATGCTTCCTTCTTCAAGTCTAGTTTCACAATGTTTAACAGCAATGACTATCAGTTATTTGTTGAAATACTTCATAGGAAATTCAGGGAAAGAAAAATATATTAAATGTATTTTCTCAAATAAGATTGTAAAATAATAAATTAATTCCTTCTCACCTATTTTCTTTTTACTGTACTTCAGCTGAGTACGTAAGATAACTAAGGCAATAAATAAGAGAGCTGCTAGTGTGTGCAGTGAATATTTCCCATTAAAATAATGAGGAAAAGAGTAGGTCTCAAACCCTAAACCCATGATAAAAGGTTTGTAGGTGGTCCCTCAAATGGCGTTAAACACACAAAACCTTCAAATTTAAAAACATTAGCAATGTAAATTCATGGGATTTGGGGGCTTACTTATATCAAGAACTCCACCTACAAGGAGTCAACTGAAAGAAGCCCTGCAATATTTTAGAAGGAAAGGATCCTGCTTTGCAGTTTCCAGGTGACTGATGTGTGTCTCACTAGGAACATCAGTGATATCGAGTAGAGTGGAAACAACTGGCAAGAGTACAATGATCACATAATTATACAGAGATGAAGAATAATAATTTTTCCAGCCCATACTCATGAATACTTTCTAAGCATTCCCCTTGAAACCAAGGGCCATCGTTCATGAGCTTAAACTGTAGATCTCGAGCATTCCATTAAGGTCTCACAAGCTTCTCCTATGGGTGGAAAACACATCTTTCAGGAGGAGTTTTCAAAGTGCTTCTAGGGGGTTTTATAGTGGCTAAACCCACCATTCCTTTTGATTTTCATTCTCCAAGATAGGACAGTAATTTTTTGATTGTATTTGGTTTCTTCTATTACTATGCAAGTATGGAAATGGCAACTATGTGAATCTTCTTAATATTCTCCATCATATTTTCAAGCTTTAATCAGCAGCATTTCACACAGTTCTCTTGAGATACATGAGGAATACATGAAGAATTATGAAGCATAATCATAAGGATGATCAAAACCAGAAATGTAATCCATATACACATGTTATACATGAACTTTTGTTTCAAAAGAAGACACAGTGAACTGAAGCGTTATTTCAGGCAAACAATGGTTTTGTGGTTTGGGTTTTGTTTCGTTTTTAAATCTTTGTATCAGTTTCTTTTTTTGGTGGAAGATTGATTTTTTTCACTTGACGAGTGAAAAATTCCTCAATTCAGCATCCCAGAGATAATCTTAGAAATTCTGATGACCTTAACTCTGATATTATTTATATCAATGCAGGTCACAAACATAACACCTAGAGCTAATAAAATCATACTAAGGAATAAGGCAATTAGGCTCCACAGAATTCACTGGAAGTATATAAAGATTGAATCTGTCCTGCAAGTAAGTTTTTTTCTTTGATTTGTCATGAGATAGGCCAACCTGCTCCTACACTTGGTGCATCTTAATGTGAGAAATGACTGGCTTTATAGAAGAACCCAAGGAAAACACAAGGAGAACATAGCAGAAATGCTCTCACCAGAAAGACAACTTACAGAGCAATAAAAAGTAACTCTGCTGCTGTTGATTGGAAAAGTTCAGGGACACCAAAAAGCATCTTATCAAACTACTGTCACAAACCATTGTCTACACAAACTGGAATCAAAATAATCAAACAGACTATATTCCATAACTGTAGCTATTTCTGAATAATTATTGAATTTTCTGCATTAAGAAATCCAAAATAAAAAATCCACAAAGCCTCTTACCTTTAATAAGAGAAACAATATGTATTAAGAAGACACACCTTTTCTCTAATAGGTACTGTCAAGGAAAGCCACACATATCAGTGTTATAGGCTGTACCAACTAAATGTTTAAGCTTAAAAAAACAAGTATTGAAACAGTATGACCCAACATGTAACTTCCTATGCTGTAGGAATGCATTTTTAATCAGATTTTATGATGAGACACCTATCAAAATAACTAACCTATGAGTATCTTCACAGATGATGCCTCCTATCCCAGTAAAAATATATTTAAAATAATTTATTATGAATCAATGGAGCAACCATCTCTCGCTAGCTTGTTCTACTTGTAACTTCACATACTTTGAAAGTGCAAAAAAAGGATTTAAATTTATCATTGCTCATTAAACCTGCAAAAGGCTGTGTTAATTGGATGTCGCCCTAATTCACTTACGTTTCCTGACAATAAAGACCATATGATTTAAGTTCAACTGATTCTAAAATCATTATTTACTGACTTCACTGAAGTTCATAGCCTGAAGTTGAATCAAGAGTGTTAAGAGCTATCCCTCAGAAAGGAAAAGGATCAAAGAAACACAATTACTCTAAATTAGGAGGAAAACAAAGTGTAGATTATTCACTAATACCTTTAGCATTTTTAAAGCCATAATTCAATATAGCACAAATAAAAATCATGCAATGTTTAGTAAATCTCATTGCTATTAAAAAAAATCACTCTGGAGGCAACAGTTCTTTTTGAAAATTGAACACACCATTTTGCAGTAGTAAAGTACATTCAAACTCAAGCCTTCCTAAAGCACCACAGTTTAGCCCAACCACACATAAGGGAACTAAAAGACTGATATTTTGATAAACATACTGAAAATGAGGGAATAGTTGAACTCTATCATATGCCATACTAATCAATTATAAAAAGAAGATGCATATATAAATACACATAAAAGAAAAAATTTAAAGCAATTGGTAAATTACTTCAGAGCCATGGATAATGGGAGATATTACCAATAAAGTATTGCCAAGCAGTTTAGAATTCTTTTGAGAATACAGGAGTGCAATATTTTTTTTTTTTTTAAAAAGACCATTAGGTGTGAAAAAGATTGCTTTAACAAGCTTAAAAACAGGAAGAAAAAAATAATAATAGAGAGAAATGTACACCATGCTGCTGGAGATTTTACTGAATTAATCCTTAAAACAGAATTTCTCTCCAGCACAAAGCTAACTGTCAAAAATCACACCACAAAAATGACTCATGGTTTAAAGCTATGCTAACTTCTCAGTGGGTTAGCACTGCAGTTGACAAGATCCATTCTCTCTCTTTCTCTGCCCTAGGCAGGGAACAAAACCTCAGAATTTGCTTCCATATGTATGGCAAACTATCTACTTCATTTTACTCATCCCCTGAGCATTAATAATGCTGAAGACTTTGGATGATGTTATTGAAAAGGAATCATTCAATCGCTATTTTGTTTCACATTCAAATCGATTTAATCTGTAACATTAGATACACTATGTCTGAAATAAACAGAAAAATGGCCAATAATCTTTTGACTACCTGAATTTCTGGAAGAGAAATACAAGCTTTCCTTTCCACTCACCTTTCTTTTCACTCAGCTTTCCTCTCTACTCAAGCATTCCTTTCTCCTTTGCCAAGACTAGTTTTTTTTTTGTTGCTTTACACAGAAAATCCAACACATGATTAATACATTTATAATTGCTCTATTTTGTATCTGGTCCCTAAGAGAAGAAGAAAAGACATCAGAACAAGCACAAAATTTTGGATGATTCAACTCACTCTGGGTTACATGATGAAAATAGCTGACTTTTGTTATCTCCAGACCATACTTTTTTCCTATTTCAGCATAGTGCTTTATAGACTTGTTTTTCATACTTAGAAGAATACAAAATATGTGGAAACTCAATGATTAAAACAGAACAAGAAATAACATCACAATTTAAGAGATCCCAAGAGAAAATAATGTGTTCTTAGAAAACAAGGGCCTTTTACAAAGCAGCCTCTTGGTACTAAAAGCAGCTGTAAACAAGATGTTTTGCACTGTTTTGTTCATGCACGCACACCCAGCCCTTCTCTAGGAAGTGAGCTGGGGGGCAGTGGGAGACAGGGACTGAGCAGGAGTCTCAGGGTGGAGCAGGATGTTGGCTCAGAACAGCAATGCCCCACCTACGTGGGATCCTCTCCTCTCATCACACCTTTCCTGTCACAACAGTCAGAATGTTTGCTTAGATCTGGCCCCCTTCAAACTGTAATCATGTTACTGACACAATATGTTCATTACAAAATATTGATCTGAGATGTTAGAAGCTCTACAAAGCAAACCAAACTATTTCCAATTCACTTTTAAAACAAAATAATTGAAAATATTAGTGAGATTTTCATTTTAGCAGCCCTGTGTTACAGAGATCATGCAAAACTCTTCTTAGATTAAGACATGCTGGAATCTTTACCATAGAACATTTATCTGAAAAAGACTTTGGCCAATGAAAGAACAGTTTCCAGTGTGAGACAGATATTAGAGATTATCCTGGATGCACTTCACTGCAAAACAAGTCTATCAGAGACAGCTGGGATATGATGCAAATGCATTGTAATTGTCTGCAGATATGTGAGTGACAGATGGGCTGAATCGAGTGGAGGGATAGAAATAGTGTATTCTATTTGGGGGTAAAGGGAATACAATAAAAGTAGAAGTGTAATTTTTTGCAGCTGCAAAGGCTTTTTGACAGCAATTCGCTTCTAATCACTTTCAAGTAACACGTGACTAGGACAGTAAACATCATTAAAATAATTGACTAGTTGTCAGGAATAATAAATTAATAGAATAATTTATTATTCACACCCATCTATTCCTAATGTAGACACCTAAAATATGTAGCTAGAGACAGCACTCTGAATGCTAACATGTCAGATGTGATACTGAAATCTTTTCTTTACTGTGTGGATTAGACAAGGATTTTCAGACCAAAAATAGTACTGGAAAGAGCAGTGGCTGGAATAACTTCAGTGGTATTTCTCAACCATTTGCCAATTAATTTCATCAACACATTGTTTCTAAAATGAAATTTAGAATTAGTAAATGAAATCAGATGCTAATTTGAGGTATTGCAAGCATGATATGAAACCTTCATACACAACCTGTGTATTAAAAGGAAAATACCTGCAGAAAAAAATGCTTAAATCTAATTTTTGCCCTTCCACGGGCATTTAATACATGGCTGCTGATGTCTCAGAGAACTGCTTAGTCCATTTTAAACAATTTAATAGAGCAATAATTTTATACAGGAAGAAATCTATAGTCTCAGGGCAGTGGCTGTGACTCAAGTACCACTGCAGCCCAGCCATGGTACTCCTCCCTCCTGTCACAGCAGCTTCTGCATACAGATGTGCACAGGATGATCTTTGGTAGCAGTCTATAAACCTGTCCAGCCCAAGGGACACTTAAATCCAGGCTGTTGCCTTTTTCTGTAGAGAGAACAAAGTGAATGCCTGCTTGAGAAGAAAATGCTGCAGGACAGTGGCATAATTCCGAGGTTGATCATAGACATCCTCACAGCATTTTCTTGCTTCTGCAGGGGCTTCTTCAGCACCAGCTGCCCACCTCTGGTGCTGGACAACAAAATCAGCGGCTACAGGCTGTGCAAATCCACTCTTGTGCTTTCCCCATTCTGGATTTAAAAATTAGCTGACTAGATAACTGAGATTACTATAAAGGGATCAACTTGTCCCCAGCCCAATGAAGAAAACAAATTTGCATAATAATCTCCACATATGTTTAAAAATAAAAACTGTCTAGATAAAGTACTGATCAGCTATGTTATAAACCCTCAATAACAACAGTAAGATCAGAATGGCTTTTGAGGCTACTAAAGAATCATTAGCATGCATCACAATGAACTTCAAGCATGCAGGAGTTCAAAGCCTACAGTCTTCATTCACACTTTGCACAGACCATTGCAAAAAACAGTCATTGAATTCAAAGGATGGATGATTTAATAAAGGAAATTTAAAAGTTTTCAGGGACCTCTGGATTTTATTCTAACTTCTCAAAGGCTTTTTTGTGCATGCAAGAAAATATTGGCAGTATCACTTTCTCATTATCTTTTGTTAAGCTATAATTTTATTTAATTAATTATCTAAAGCAGAACTAAAATTTTAAAATATATACGCAAAGCCAAAGAAAAGTAAGGCATCATGCCTACTTTGTAAACCTATCTTGATTTCAAAATGCATACTTTGGGTACCTTGATCTCCAGTGGAATCTTGCCTGCCTGTATCATGAATATAAAGTGGAAATTTAATCCCACATTTAAGCTATTAAACATACTTCTAATTAGTCTAGGATCACCTGGACATTGTGGAGCTTTATCACAGCAAAAGTACTGCTTTCATTCTGAAAAAGAGTTTGCACTGTTCATTACAGAGGAACTCCCAGCTTCCAGACAAGAAATGCTCCTTATATGTACATCTCAGAAGAGGTAATGAATTTATTCCAATAAATGAAACACTATTTTCACTCTGCCTTATTTATAAGAATATGTTTCCTCTACATTACTCAACTAGTTATATTCCCCAATACTGTGACACAAAGGCAAAAAAAATCTTCAATTTTTGGAATGGATTTTTTTAAAATTATCAAGTGATGATAATGAGTGAAACAAAAAAAAAAAAAAAAGCAGACTTAAATTATTTTATCCAGCTGTCAAATATACAATAATGCTGCTCTCTATTTTTTCACCCGACAAAAAAAATCAAAAAAGGAAAAATACATTAAACTTATTTGTGTAAGTTCATACTTAGGAAGCGTGAACAAAGGTCTGAAATAATTGTAACTTTTTTTTTACATTATTAACAAGTGATTGAAGTGCAAAACAGACTTTGTAAGCCATTATGGTGGTCATTGTTCCTATAGTAATAAAATTTTTAAAACATTACTTCTGTATGTATAAATGAATATGCAGCACAGCTCTTTTTAGACGTTAAGTGAATGAATATCAACTACAAATTCTGAAAGGTATACTATAGATTATCTAGTGACTGTTCAATGTTTCACTATTACTTTTAATACAAAGCCCAAATCGGATAACTTCAAGCATATTCCTCTGATTAAAAGCCAGTATCACCATGAAATTAGTTTTTGTCATGCAAGCAAATCAGGTCAGTTATTTTTACATTCTCATGCTTTATTACTAATTTCAAATCTTCAATGTTTTAGAGATTTTGCCAAAGTACTTTCAGTAAATGACAGTTTATGGGATTATAATGAGAATTTGAGAAAATAATAATTCTACTTAAGAAAAAGAGAATAATTGACGAATCAAAGACTAACTTATTCAGATTGAAAAGCTTTGCCTGTTTGCAAATTTAAAACACAGAAAACTACAAAGCAAAAACATGCTCAGTTTATTTCTTGATAAATTCATCTAGAACACTAAGAAGTATCCAATAGCTAAATCAATATTAAAATATCAATTGGCTTGGAAACAGAAAGTATGGAGACTGGGATAGATAGTGCTATAATTAACCAGCAAAGTTTACTATTAAAGAAATCTGTGGCTGGGGACACAAGATAAATGTAAAATTCAATATAAGACAAATTTGCTCTGAAGAACAAACCCAGGTTAGGGGCCAACATCACAGACTGTGATTCTTGATACATGGTGCCTTTATTTCACAATCAGTATAGACAGAGGAAAGATACATGACTAATTAAGTGAATACTCTCAAATCCTCTCCTGTAGAGAGAATATAATTTAATTAGTTACAGCATTCCTATGAGCACATGATATATTCCTTGCAGGATTTCTGTGCTTTTAGATACACGTTTGATATGCCCTGGCCATCACAGGTATTTTCCTAATCTTCATAAACCTCAGAATCCCTGTGAAACACAAGACAATTAAGCTTCAAGTCATTTACCACACATAGGCATGAAATGCCATCTGAAATGCATCCAGATACTTTAGAAAACCTTGCCTATCAACTTCTGAAGTCTACAGCTCTCCTGCAGATCCTAAGTTATATGTTTTCCAGGTACATCTAGATGTCCTAAAAGCTCTCAGATCACATTAGACACTTCTGAGCTGGCAAGAAAAAAATGTGTGTTATTGCATTCAAGCAGCATGAAGGCTTCCCACTCCACTAACGTATCGGACACAAATGTTGCCAACACACTGCTCAGCACGTTTGAGGGGAATCTCTGTTCCACGGGACAAGACCAGGTCTCAGAGAATAAGTAAAAATAATAATTCACACAACTTCTCATTAAATTTTTAATTAGTATTAATAAAATAAATATGAGTCTTTCCTCACCTGCTGTCATGACTTTTTTTACAACAGTGACAGACAGGGTGTCCAGTGATATGGAAGAATACACTCAAGGAAGGTGAATCTCACAGCAGAGACCAAAGAGCAGAGGGTGATCTCCTCAGCCTTCTGTTTCGTCAGCAAGCACATGAGCCACCAATTCTCTGAACAAGTTACCCAATGCTGTGTCAGCAGTCTTAGGAAGAAATGAGCAGGAGTGCCCAGGACCCCAGAGGAAGTCTTGCTGATCTTTATCCTAAACAGTCACCAATTCAAATGAACACCAAAGTTCTGACTGTTAACTCCTGCTTTTCCAATATTTCAGGTTCACATTAAAACAGGCTTCGTGTAAAAATGTCAGAGTTATTCATAGCTTGTTTTCTAAAAAGACACCCCAGCAGCAAACACACACAATGGGCTACTCCTCATCTTCCACGACAAGAGTTCTTTCGTCTTCATTGGCACTTTGTGAAACACACTTAGAGTGAAGCAGCTCCTGACTGCACAGTAAGACTATCAGATGCAAAAAGCTTTGATCTCCTCATTAAATTCTTGTTCTGACTGAAGTAATACAAGACAGATGGGAGCATACAGTAAACTTCATATATTACATCTGTCTAACACATAGACATTCAGTGTTTTAAAGCAGAGTTCTCTCTTGCTGCAGAGAAGGACCATGATGTCTCAAGCAGGAATTACAGCTGAGCATCCCTTCCTGACACTTCAAATGCCTCATTTTCACTATTTGTAATACATTAGTACCACAAGATCCTACTGTAGTAAGCACTACAGTTAGGTGTGCATCGTTCTTTAATAGTGACTTTCAAAGTGCCCATGCCCCTGAGTTTTTGTTGATTTACTTCTAATTTCTTTGTGTTCTGTGTGAGTGCACACAAGTCAGTTTCTCATGTACAATCTGGAGACTGCCAATGCACCTATGCTGGAAGATCTGGCAACGTAACACAAAGGATATACAAGAATGGATTTTCCAACCAAACCTGAAATTGGTTTTGGAAGATTTGAACACAGACAGGTGTTTCACCTGCATGGTGGATTTAGCTGCCCTTAAAAAACAGTGTAGACAGAAACCATCAATGAGAACAGATTACATCAACTGCTCTGGAGAGTAATCCCTAAATAAAGCAGAAAGAAGGTCAAATCAAAAAGGAAGCCAAAGCAAGACAAGGTCACAAATCAGATCGTTGGAGAGCTGCAAATGTAGACCTGTGGCCTGGCTTTTACATATCTAGGTCACACCAATTTTAAGTCAACGAACAGATAAACCATTATAGGGTTTTTTCGGCATTTTGAGTCATTAATTAAAGGAACCAGAACATAAAATCCATTTTCCTCAAGTAGAAATGTCACATATGGGGTGCCCTACTCTTTCCTCACAATTAGGTCACTAAAAATGTTGTGGCTCAAGACCCTGACATTCTTTCCTCTAGCAAATAAGAATGAGAACACCTTTCAGTCAAAAGTATTCAGCTTCAGATACACTACTTCTATTTAAACAAATTAAATTTTATTTTGTAAACAAAACATTTTTTCAGAGTTGCTACTTGAAAATCCTCCTGTCTCATGATTTATCACCTATTGTATTTGTATTTGTCATACTATTGTTTGCTACTAAAATAAAAATGACCATCACCTTTGCATCAATAAGTCTAAGACCCGTACTTTTTCAGCCCTTGGAAAAGACAGATTTATCTATCCATATTTTGCTCTACTAATATAAATCCTTTATTCACCACTTTTTCAAAACAAATATTGTAGGTCTCAATAGTTCTTGCAAAGATATATTAGTTTATCTTTCATTGGCTGTTTCTAGTATGATTAGGTTTTGTGTGGATGAGGATTAAAAAGCAAACACATTTGTCCAAATATCTTTACAGAGCCAATCATCTCTCTCAGAGCATACAGAAGCTTACATTATTTATATGTTAGTGGTCAGGGTCACACTGTCAGCACATCCCTTAAGTTCTCACTCTCTAAAAGAAAAAAAATTGAAGCATTAAATAATTCAGATATTATTGAAGAGAAATTGGAAGGCTTGTTGGGCAAATATCAAAGTAATCTAAAACTGGTATGTGTAGAAGACATACTGTGCAATGACATGAGCAGAGTTATTATTTTGGGAACACTTCTGCTTGCACTGAAAAGTTTAATAGACCACTGACTGTGAAATGGGATGTCTTCCACTTACATTTTTCTTCCTTCCACCTCTTTGTAATTCTGAACCTTCCTATTTTGAATTAAATTTCTTAATTATTATTTGGCTTTACTGGCCTCCCAAGTGCAATTAAACAAAATTATTACAAATTCAAGGATAGATATGTGTTCAAATGATGTGCAAACACAATGGACAGATTTGGTGAGAACAAACTGCTCAAGAACCCTGCGCTTAACGGGCACTGCATGTTTACTGGTAAAACAGCATAGCATAGTCCAAAAGACAGTATTTCAAGTCTGGAGAAAAGGCCAGGAGGGAGTACAGCAATACCGTAATATAAAAGCTTTTGTTCTCATAAAAGATTATTCTTGATGTTTTTTAATTACATCCTTATTAGCTGCAAATTTAAATTTTCTTGGGGGAGTTATGGGGGGAACTATAAAAAGAAAGCAAGTAATTTTTAAATTATTTTTCTCTCAGCATTATGTTCAGTCTGACCTCAGATTAGACACTCTCCTCTTCTATGGCATGTCACTTGAAGTGTCCATGTGTTACTTTGTCTTCACCACAACCCTAATTGCAGTGTCTTTGACTTCACCAGTGCAAATAAAAGCACAGTTCAGGATATATAACTTAACAATTTTTCTTTCCAGTTCAGTACGATAGAAAAGATTGGGATAAAAGTGATCTTAAAGACTATCTAGTTCCAATCCTCCTGTCACGGACAGAGACACCTTCCAGTAGATCAGGTTGTTCAAAGTCCCATCCAACATGACCTCGAGCACATCTAAGGAATCCATAATTGGTGATTTCAGTGCCTCACCACTGTAGGCTGTAACTCCACAGATTAGCAAAAGACAACCTTCTAAGTGTAAAACAGAATAGCAACCTCCCATAACCCCCTATTTTTTCCTCAAGATGCTAACAGAAAGGCCAGCTGTAAGTCTTAACATTTTAAATGTTGTCAGTTCAATAAACTGTACACTTCAGGAAATTACTTCACTAAATTGGATGGCTTTCTGATCCTAATGCGGACCATCTCAGAAAGGAAAATATTAGTAGTCCTGTCTCACTAGTTTTGTAAAAAAAACTAGTTTGGTTTGGTTACCTTTAGCCTTCCAAAGAGCTTCAAAAATATCTCTCCTATGTTTTCTCTTCAATAATAAATCTGACAATAATAAATAGGCCCTGTTTGCTGTCTAATCACTGTCCTAGATAAAAATAAAGGTTGAGCTAAGGAAATAAGATTCTCAGAATGAAGTGAGTCTCATTATAAAATTAAGTAATGATACTTAGAATTCCTTTTCTTAATGTTGTGGAAGTCTCTAGCCCTCTATGGAAGACTAAAATAGATACTTAACTTCATTTCTCGAGAAGCCTTAATAACGTCTTTGTTTACAGCAGCTCTTTGAAATCATGCAGCATAAAAGAGAATAATAATGAACCTTTTACTCCGTATTTATTTCTAACCTTCAGGTATAGAGGCTTGCTGCTGTATTCAGATGACAGCTAGTTTTATAAAGCTGTGCTAATGTGTGGTCTCACAGTGCTAAGGATATGACCCTGCGTTTTATCACTACACATTTTTCTGAATAACTTCAAATTTCCCTTTCCCTACCTGGCTCCCAAATTTCACACTGAATTTATTATTTGAGTTTGGGGCCATCTAATTCCAGGTACTTTGAGTCCCGAAATTTTGGGCTGCTGTGGAGGGAAAACAATCTAATGTTTTACTCTTAGAGTTATAAAGCAATTGCACCTGGCCACCATCTGCCTCCAGCAAGTACTTCAAGCCTAACAGTAGCACCTCTTTCTATTAGTCTATTTAAGTTAAAGCTGAATGTCTGAAAATGAAGAGTTTTAACCCTTTGTGAAAGTATAAATTCATGTAAGATTAGCCATCTCACCAGCCTCACTGAATTGTTTCCAGACACTCATACCCTATAGTGCATTCAGGTAAGTGGAAAACAAACACAAAACTTTAAAAAAAACTTTGCTCCTCCTCTGCCACATCCTTTTTTTTCCTGTGAGAAGAGGCAAAAGGCTTCACATCTTCGAGGATTTAATGTGTGGACACAGACACTCACAAATCAGGTTTCACTTGTACTACCTGTGAATTTCAGCATCCTTACCATCAGTTGGTAATGTCAGCCCACATAACCCTGAGACCTTTACCCTCTTCTCTTTGTCCTTTCTACCCCCAGGCTACTCCCTACTGACTGACTATTTTCCATTAAAAAAGCATTAATGCACACATTATTGGGGAGATTTTTCCACCTCTGTCAGCTTTAGAGCTAGCAAAAATTAGAGTTCTCACTATTCATTATCTAATGCTTGCAACCTATTTTATCAATCTAAAACTCTATTGTCTTTCCAAAGACAATGAAAATCCATAGAAAACTCCTAAATGATGCACTACAGCATGCAAACATGTTCCCTCTGCATGGCAAAGAGGTTTTGGCATTTCTGTAAGACAGACCAAGTAAAAGCTTTCTTATAAAATTCTTATATTCTTATAAAATTCTTATAAATTCTTATAAAATTTATGAGTATTTAACATAATGGAACACTTATCAGCACATGTTAAGTCTGTACTCTAAAATAGTAGAAGCACATAAGAGTAAAATTCATAACTGTAATTTTACATTAAGAAGCAAATCAGCTCAGTTTAGACAGAGAGAGGTACCTACAGAAAGGTAAAAGAAATGTTAAGGTTGCATTCTAATTCTGTACAGACATCCATATGCACTATAGGAATCTTCAATAATACTGCATATAGCTAAGGCTGTAATAACCATTCATGAATTACAAAGTATTTCATATCAAAACTATATGCATTAAAAGTCTAATATCCTTTCTCTTCCCTGGTCATAATGATGTTTCATTGCATCACCATTTCCTAGATTTATTTTTCTTTTTAATAAGGAACATTTCTCTTCACTTTCTCTGTACCACAGATACCAGAACAAAGAGAAAGAACAGTTCTACTATTTATGGATCTAACCCTTACACAAACCATACAAGGCATACCACACTTATTTCTCATGTAAGAACCCCTGTAAGTACAAAAAGAGCATTCTGGGAATAAAACAAGGATTGCCATTTTGAAGGAGCTGCTAAAATTAATAATATCACAGAAAAGCATCAATTTACAATCTCATAAAATAGGGGATGAAATGCAGATTGTTTCCAGAGTGCTTCTCAGTGTCTGGCCGAAAAGGGAAGTAATAGCACAGGAGAAAGTAGCCCACATTCCAGATACAGGGTGAACACTACACTATTATCACTAAGGAATCAAACACAAACCTGTGACAAATTGCTACAAAGTTTAGGATTTTGTCTGAGAAGTAATTGGCATTTTAACATATTTTTTTGGAAAACTGATTTAAGCAAAGAAAATAAAAACAGCTTACATGTCTTCTAGCAGAAAAAAAAAATAAAGCTATAAATACCTTCCTTTGGTTTGTGATTATTGCTCCACTACTGTTTAAAAAGTGAAATGAAGTCTTTTCAATCGAGTCATTTGTTTCATATACATGAACAGTTGCAAAGGATCATTAGGCTCATCCCAAATGATGAGGAAGTCTAGATTATGTTAGAAAGCTCATGGATGTGGCGTATTTGTTATTCCCTCGATGTTATTTGCCACAGAATGACTTATTGAAGAGATACATAAGTTTGCACATCAGTGTTTTCCTTCTCCCTCCATGAATGCAACCATCCTGTATCATCAATTAATTACACATCAATTGTTCAGGGTACATGACATGAAGAGGCCACAAAAAGGTATGAATTACCCTTTGCTCTAATTTGCACTCATCCATCTAACAGTGATGCCCTGCACTGCATAGATTATAACATCTTTAATTTACTCATTCAGTTACAGTAACTCATTTAGTAACATTAAGCACAAGGCAGGAGAATTAATGTGTTAATATTTCATGAAAACAAGTGGTTAATTAGGAATTTATTGTTTTGGGGCTGGGTTGTATTTTTTGTCTCATGTCTGTGTGCAGGCTGCAAACAATGGTTCCTGGGAACCATGCTCACTGCCAGTAGCACAGGGCTGAGCAATAAAGGATACTGTGATGGTTCTGATGTTTATATAAGGCAGCTAGACCAATTTCTTATGTGACTGTCCTCTAATCACATGTACCAATATACATGGATTACAACATTTAAGCATGATAAAGGGTATGAGCTAAATAAAGCTCCCACTCATATACAAGTGGCTACATTCTCATTCACTAAACTGCTCCATGATCCTTACATATCGCAGGATAAGCCCAGGAAGCCCCAAACTATGGTTAGAGAAGTCACCTGTCACACCCTCCCTAGCAGAAATTACTGGCTGTGAGTGTCAGTGATGCTGGGCAGAAACAAAAACCTTTCCCTCAGCTGCACAAACACAGCTCAATCACTTTGCAAAATACTATGTGAGCACAGAAGCTTCAGCAAAGAGCAGCTAAGAGCTGCAGTGAAGTCCACAAACCAGGAATACCCAAGAGTGTTCTAAGACTGTGTTACCATGCAGCATCACAGTCCTTTACACAGACTATTGAAATCACCTAATAGGCTGCCTCTCTAAAACAAATAGTTGACTTAGTATCCTTCTGATTTTCCTTTGCAATTTGTTTTCACTTGCTTATTCAGACACTGTGAAAATATGAGCTCTCTGTTCAAGCTGTCATAAACAACGTTTTTAGCCTGATCCCATTAATGAGCTCTGCATTCATGTAAAAGGATTGTTAGGTGGTAGTGGTTTATCAGGAAGAATAAAAAAGTGATTTCTTTAATAGTTCTACAATCCAGCACTAAGAAATACTGGTGAAATTTTTCTCCAAAGTTAGACACTTTAAAACCCCAAAACTATAACAAAGGACATTTCTCTGTTTATGCATGTCTGTATTTGTATGCAAGGGTAGTAGTAGGAAATACTCTCAAGCACTGAAATATACATATCTAGCATGCATAAATTAATGTTATAGAGCTTTTGTGTACATGCCAGGAACGGTACAAGCAGGAAAAATGACATTAATATGTTCTATTTGATTAGCATTGGCATAAAAACATCACATTACCATTTGTTTCCTTTATGAAACTCAATATTTAAATGGAAATCTAACATAATATACTTACACACAAGGGAAGTAAATGTGCAACTTAGCACTAAAATAACAGTTACAATAAAAATTATAAGAAAATACCTTTTACTTCAAAATACCATTTGCAGTAAGAATATTTGTGGGGAAAACATTTAAAAAGAAGGGAAAATATGCTATCTGATGAAAAGTATGATTTTAATCTCATCTGTTTATGCAAGATGTCAAAAATTTACTATACTTGAAAGAGGAATATAATTATTGTATTCTATTATAATTATTCTGTTACTATTTTCCTACTCTGTATACCATTATGACATTTAGAAACATACTAGATTATTTTAAGCACAACTAATAATTCATACACAATTTTTATTTAATGCAATACAGACACTAAACGCAACATTTCCTCCAAGTACCTTCTGAAAAACTACCGTAACATCACAATAATATTCACAGCTCTGACATTCAGTATTCAATCGTTTATATCCCCGACTCCTTTTCAAAAGCAAGTCACAGGCTCTTGCTATCCTGCATAACACCTTGAGCCCACAGTAACCTCCCTTCACTCACATGCCACCACTTCGCATGACCTCTGCAGTTTGTTTATTGCCACTTCTCTCCTATATGCTGGGCATCCTGTCGACCTGGCTACTCACCTTTCCAAAGGCTACAAAAACTCACCCACCAGACTAAGAAAAACCTGGCATACACTACATTCACAGCTCTTAGATAATTCAGTTTCTCTTGCATGTAGTATTTTTTGCGTGCAAGTTTAGCCTTATCAAGAGAGCTCAAGAAATCCAGTGGAAAATTCCTTCTCATCTTTGACATATGAAAGAATAAATAATTATGCTTAATACTTTTGAAAAGTGCAGCCTGTATACTAAAAACCAGTTGGATTTTAGCCACGTATTTTACACCTTTATATTGCTGTTAATGAGAATTAGCATGGAGAAAAAAGAAAGGCTCATATTTTTAGCCAATTAGCATCTGACAGATAACACAGTAGGCATTCAGTTTGAGGCCCTAAATTGTAGCAAAGAAAGTGCTTTTGACATCAACATCCCTGAAATAAGCCTCAAGGCAAAGTTAATTTTTAAGCATAGTTGAATCAGATGCTAACACAGTGCATGCCAGACATTGTTTTTATTATTTTAATCAAGCTACTGTTCTGATAAAAAGCCTGATTAGTAAACAAGGTTTGTGGTTTAGAAATTCTAATTAAAATAAGAGTACTTATATTTACACAGTGTATTTTAAATTCCTTTCAGTTATGCTGGCTAATACATACAGGGCTGAGTATCAACAAATTCTTTCTACAGGTAAGACAATTCATTTTCCCCAGAAAAACTGAGAAATGACAGGAAATAGAGTACAGACCCATATTATTCAGTAAAAAACAGCATCCTAAAAGTAATGACACATCAGATGCCTTTATACACAGAATTATTCTAAAATAGTGCCCTCAGCTAAGGTGAAGGCTGGGGTAAGGAGAGAAAGAGGAGGATGAGAACACCAAAACCTCAAGATTTCCATTTCAAGAGAGTAATTAATTTAGAGGACACTATAAACACCCCAAAATTCATTACACTCAGGCCTCATACTAAGAAAAAAACACCATGTAAAACCACCCAAAATATCTGGCTTCGATAAAAATTCTGATTTATACATTAGATCTCAATGGTAGTGAAATTATTTTCATTGGGGTCAGAGGCAGTATTTTCATTAGAAATTCAACACTTTCTGTTTTCTAATTTAAAAATGGTCCAATCAAGTCTGCAGCGGGTTTGCATGGCCAGAGTTTGGTAGCAGGAGGCTACAGAGGTTGCTTCTGTGAGAAGCTGCCAGAAGCTTCCTCCATGCCTGCCAGAGCCAATCTCTGGCAGCTCCAAAGACAGATGTGTTGATGACTAAGGCCAGGCCAATTAGAAATGGTGGTAATGCCTCTGTGACAACCAGAGTGGCCTCCTCTGGGGGCTTCTGGATTTCTGCTTCCCCATGCTCCTCCATGGGCTCAGGCGCACAGCTCCCTCACCATGATCTTCACCACAGGCTGCAGAGGAATTCCAGCTCTGGTGCCTGGAGCACCTCCTGTCCCTCCTTCTCCACTGACCTTGGTGTTTGCAGAGCTGTTCCTCTCACAGACTCTCATCCCACTCTGGCTGCAATTCCATCTGTGCAATGACTTTCTTTTCCTTCTTAAATATGTAACCACAGAGGAGTTAATCTCATTCCTGACTGGCTCAGCCTTGGCCAGCAGTAGAACTGTCCTGGAGCTGGCTGATGTTGGCTCTGCTGGACATGGAGGAAGCTTCTGGCAGCTTCTAACAGAAGCAACCTCTGTAGCCTCCTGCTACCAAACCCTGGCCATACAAACCAATACAACACATTAGAGCAAAACCAAAACACAGTAAATGTTTGGATATGCCATTAAAAGGTTTCCAAGAAGCATAGCCTTAAGAACCATGTCAGCAAACCCATTTTCCATTTTCTCCAGTGTCTCACTTCATTTTAGGGTAAATCAATAAACTATCCTCAGCTGGAATACTATTCCCATGAAAGAGAAATCTTAAAACATTGAACATCTATAGCAAAACTAAAATGCTGTCTCTGTCATAACTAAAAATGCAATCTTCAAGAGCTCCCAGCTTTTCATTTTCATCCATTCTTATTCTTAACCACATTTTGAAGAGATACACAACCTATCCACAGCTCAGTTTACTATTATGGTAGAGCATCACATAGTGTCATTTTATACCAGGAGTTGAGATCTTGTGTTTTCACTTAAATGCTTAATTAGAAGCCTGTTAACTTCAGGGAAGGGTGCTGGCTTGAGAGACAGTTATATAGAGATCAATTGAAGTCTAGAAAAAAACCCTTTTTTAGTTTGAGTAGGACTCTTTAGAGCAGTTTTTTATTTGTAATAACATGAAGGAGTGTACTCAATTGGTAATTCATTCTCACAGTCCTAGATTTATAGCTGCCTCAGTTTATTATCCTGTTCATAAGACCACTGCAGAAATGGTCAATGGTTTATTTGAATTGGGCAGCCCTTCTCAGTGAGATACACATCACAAAAATATCATCTGTACTTCATTCAGCTGGTCTCTCAAGGGAGAAGTCATTGTCAGAAAAACTTCAGAAATATTTCTTCCATAGCTTATGGCCAAGGTGTAGTCATAAGACTTGATGAGTACATTTGAAACAAAACTATGGATATTGTGGTCACAGATATAATCCCCTATACTGTTTGGCTATCAACACTCTATGTCATATTCTGACTTAGAAGCTAACAGTGTTTTATCTCAGTTCCGTATTCTTTATTTTTAAAAATCATAAAATTAAATATAGCTTCTAAATGCTTATGAAAACACAAACATTCTGGGGTAAGACAAGCAAGAAGGCAAAAGCTTAGTTAGGAATACACACTGCAACTTGCAGACACAGCAAACTCAAACAGGCTGCTATATCTGCCGACTCCATTAAGTTTAAATGCTTTCAATTGCTAAACAAAAAAACAGCATCAAAGAATATATACTGATAAGGTTCATGCAGGCTTTATATAAAATAGTTTGCCTCAACCATTGCAATGCTAACTGGTGGCTACAGGATCTCCTGCAGGTGGTCTACGAAAATAGTGAGGAGAATGTTAGAGAATATAGGCAGCCTGACATGTACCTAAACTACTGAAACAACTTAATAATCCCTCTTTCCTCTAAAGTAGGGACAGTTCTGAAAAACTCTGCTGCTTAGATGTATGACATTCACTCATAAAAACAAAGGGCATATGAATTACACATTTAGTTTGTCAGAGGCCTGACTGAAGAAAATCTCTGCATCAGCTGGGCTGTCCTCAACACTCGGCACTAGAAAGCTCAAGAATGTGATTATGGAATCCAAGAGAAGTAATTTTTGAACAACAAATAGGAAAGAAGCCCACTGTCATTGAAGTTTCCCTTGTCATTTTCCAATATTTGAATATTTTTTGGTCAAAGGTTTTTCTCCAAGACTTTTGAAATGGCAAGTTTCACTTCCATTGAGCTCTTTGAAAAAAATGGTGTACTAACAGTTTCGTTAAATTACATTCACCATATGTAAAGTGAATGCAGACATCAAAACACTAACGGAAAATTATAGAAGATTTTTACTCGCCTTTTTCAACACTGGAACTTGTTTCCTTAGACATGTATTTTCATTTTACAGACCATATTGCATATAGTAGTAAACAGCTATATACTGCCCTTAAGTCCATTCCTTTCTTGCCAATTCCATCAAACTGCTCAAGAAAATATGCAATATAAGCAAGATATATTAAGTTTCATATTGCCAGCAAAGCCCTTGCTCACAGGTATGGATGTGTATATTGAAAGGAAGAAACAGGATTGTCTCAGAACTATTCCTTATCTCATGCAGCCAGAGCTACACTTAAGATGATTTTGGAGGTACCTTAAAAAAAAAAAAAAAAAGAAAGATTAGTCTGAAATGAACTTGGTGGATTACTGTAGGTTTGATTTTTTTTCTCTTTACTGAGCTGTTCTGTGAAATACAACAGCACAATATTCATCAGGTTTGCAGGCTCGCACATCATAACAAAGCACAGAAGGGGTTTTCTTGAAATAATTCTCTGTTTGAGGGGAAAAAACTGGGGTTGGCTAAAGCTTGAGCACCTGCTTCTTCTGCTGCAGTCAATAACTTCAGGTGTCAGTGTAGTGCTAGCAACAGCAGCAGTCGATTTCTCAATAAGAAGCCACAAATGAGGCAAAGCAGAACAGGCCAAAGCCAAAATCTGACCAAAGCTTTAATTCTGCCTTTATGTGCCACTAGTAATAGCAGAAGTTCTCAAAAAGACATGTAAGTCCTAGAGCATCAGTAGCCCTGACCAACACGGGTGCAGCCCACTGGCCAAGATAGGTGGTTCTTCCCCTCCGCTCAGCACTCACGAGGATACAGAAGAGGTGGACACAGATCCTTCTTGATAAGAATGGTGGTAGGACAAGGGGCAATGGTCACAGGTTGAAGCACATATTAGGTTTTCCAGATAGTTACTCAATCTCCATCTTTGGAGATACCAAAAACTAGAAAACAGAGCCCGGAGAAGCACAATCTGATGAGACCTCAGTTGGACTAGATGATCTGCAGAGGCTCCTTCCAGCCTAAACTTTGATTCTGTGTAATTTGTTAACAAAAAGCATGAAGACACATCACTGGTGAAGCAAATCATTGCCTAGTAAAAGGAAACCCAAGATAAAGCAAAAATGGTTGATTTAAAACATACAGACATATTGTCAAAGATTATGTTGGGTGAGACAACATAATGTGAAAGTTAGAGAGAGAATGGCAGTTACCACCAAAACAAGAATGGTGTTAACACACTGTTCAAAGACAGTATTTATTGAATAGAAGTATACATAAACTCTTGTAGAGGACAATATGGAGAAAATAAACTAGCCAATGACAGTGGAAAAACATGGTTCAAAACTATCTGGTTTTACACTTCTGCAGTGCTGCAGCAATAAGAATGCTTGTTATTTATAACCATCCTGTGACCAAGTGCAAGTTTGGTATTAGAATGCTAAAAAATCATTTCATTTGTCAGCATCTTTCCTTTAAAATTCTGCTTTTCCATATAAAGTTACATATTTTTCAATTTGGGGCCAAAACAAGACATTTTAAAATTCTGATTTAGGGTTACATGTTTTACTTTTTCCCCCCCACTTTTGTTCCACTTCATCACTTATTCACTTTCTTCAAATAAAAATAGTGACTTTAGTAAAACCGATTTTTTTAAAGGGAAAAGAAAATCAAGGATGAAGAAGAAGTAATTAACAACAATAAAACAAAAAAAAAGACATAGGTTTCTAAAGCATTCTTTAATCTCCATACAATAGTTTTTTGAAAAGTTCTAATTCTTAATATTTTCATAAACCATTTCTAACTCAGCCTCTTAAGAGAGCAGCTTTTGCTGGAATCTCTGCTGTCTATACATAACACATAATATTCAATCTTATAAATACTTAAATTATGTTCCTGGACTCTTCTCATTGCATGGACACATCAAATTGCGATTATAACTAGGCAGCAGAATTGCAAATGTAGTTCCTTTTACAATTTACTGTAGATTTTTACCAGTGTTACCAGAAAATTTAAGTCTGCCTGGACTTCAGTTAGACCATATCTACTTCTGCAAATGTTATTATGTGGATGAGTAAGATTAAGCAATCAAGTCAATTATAATTACATTGGAGAATAATAGCACATGGCAATTTCAATACCAACAATATTTCAAAAGCATCCATAATAAATTTCTAGACATAATCTAAGTGATTTCCTGTCTTTGAAATAGGATTTTCTTCTTTTCTGAAGGTGAAAAACCTATTTCCATTTCTAAGGTTCAAAACTGAGTGACTGCATTTTTAATGTAATTTGTTTTCTTAGTATAATTAAACCAGTAACTATCTTTCAATAAATGTATTAAAAACACAAAATGAGAGATTTATTAACATCTTCATCTCCATTTATGTTTTTCCAGCCACAATTTTTCTCCTTCTAAGTCATCTGTGAGGAAAACATATTCAATTGCATTTTAAAATGCCCCAAGGGCCAGCACAAGTACTGGGGATCCTATTAACAAAAGCAGAACCTTTCTGTACAACTGCTTATTTTGGGATCCTGTTTATTGAATTATTCCAGTCCTACCACATTAAGGACTTGTAATTATAGTCTTCTTTGTATCTCCATCACACTCCCATCTTTCTGAATTCAGGTCATCGTCAGCCAACCCGTTGCCTACATGAAGAGGTCTCCACATAGAGAATCAGGAAAAAGAAATCAGTGACAATGACTTTGTGCTGGTTTTGGCTGGGACAGAGTTAATTTTCTTAATAGTAGCTGCTATGGGGCTGTGGTTTGGATTTGTGCTGGAAATGATGTTTTGTAACACAGGGATGTTTTCATTATTGCTGAGCAGGGCTTGCACAGTCAAGGCCTTTTCTGCTCCTTACCCCACCCACCAGCGAGGAGGCTGGGGATGCACCAGGAATTGTGTTGGGACACAGCAGGAACAGCTGACCTCCACTGACAAAAGGGATGTTCCATACTATAGGGTGTCAGGCTCAGCGTAGAAAGTTGGGGGAAGAGAAGGGAGAAATGCTCAGAGGGATGGCATTTGTCCTCAGAAGTCATAATTACACATGGTGGAGCCTGACTTCGCTGGGAAACCTGCCTGACCATGGGAAATGATGAATGAATTCCTTGTTTGGCTATGCTTGACAGCTTTTGCTTTACCTATTAAATTGTCTTTAACTCAACACGTGAGTTTTCTCGCTTTTACCCTTCCAGTTCTCTTGCCCATCCCACTGGGGTGTGAGCAAACAACAGTATGGGACTTGGTTTCTGGCTGGGGTTAAATCACGTCAGACTTCCAGAGAGTTTCAGAGGCATATGTTCATCCATCTTGGTGATTTTTGCATTCAGCATTAGTGAGACAAGCTCTCTGACATTATTTTATGTTTTGTGATTTGCAACAAGCATTCTGGTGTTTGCAGCACTAGGCTTGGCATGGCCTACTAAAATCCTTGAAGTAAAAATACATACAACCTTTCCACAGAAAAACAGCCTGAAAGAATCTATCAAACTCACACAAGAACTTCAAAAAAGAAAAGGCAAGTATGAATAACTGATCCTGTGAGGTGTTGCCCAGGTATTATTTATATATTGGAAATGGACAGCAGAAGCAATACTGTCTACATGGAGAAGTCATTCTTTTACAGAGAATAAGCTGAAATGTTTGCCAACTATCCCGTATAACTTCATGCTCATAAGTGCTCTAGGAAAGCATAATAGGTCTTCTCTTACTGAATTCACTGGTTCTAATACTGACTTTTTAATGATTTGTCTTGTTAATAACTAAAAGAAAAGCTTCACTATTTGTAAATTCTCTTTAAAGTTACTAACCATTATACAGAGCCATTACTCCTGGCAAGTGACTCTGATTCTCAAAGCAACTTATACAAAATTTTACATTAATTTTTTATCTACTTACATTGGAATGCCTTATGATTTGTTTTTCAGTCTATAACCTGCTGTAATAAATATGAACGAGACCATTGGGATCACTGGACATCACAGCAGAACAGTTCCATGATGTATCAGTGTGCTGATCTCAAAATAACAAAAAAAAATTATGTTCCCTTTTATGGAATTTTACTGAAAATAAAAAAAATATTTCTCCAGCAATTTCTAAAAACCTGTGCTGGCTTTACAATGATCAAACAATATTTAGAATAAAAGTGCCACAAGTGAGACTCCAAAGTGCCTTTGGATGTCTGCCCAGCTTCCTAGATTCATGTTTCTGTGCTGTTTCGAATTATTCAAAATACTTCAAGGAGGTGAGAATGCCAAGGAACTCTTTCCTATTCAAAATGTTTGTGATTATTTTAAAAATTATGACACAGAGACCTTTCAATCTTGAGGCAACTGGTAGAATTCTGCAAGTTTTCATTCTGTTAATATAGAAATCCAATTTTCTTCATAAGGAATTTTATTTTGAGCCATTGACTCTGTTTTGCTAGTCAGTATACTTTCACCTTTATTTTGTTATATGCTGATCAAGAACCCTCTCTCTTTATTCTCTCCCTCACAGATACCAACTATGGCTTATCACCATTATCATCTCTATTTTGGTGAGACAGAGAGACTGCATACATCAACAAGGCTCTTCCCGTGTCAGTCACGCTGCAACCATGGTGAATTATCTTATAAGCACTAGAATTAGTCAAACTCAGAATAACTGTCATGCAGTAATCTATTACTGAAATTTTACAGCTCTTCTGAAAGTCAGGAGAGGTGTTGAAACATCACAATAATAGAAAGTTTTCACTTATGCCTTGCTTCAACATTTATATGACATGCTCCTACATTTCCACAAAATTGTATAGGATTTGTGTATTGCTTTTGATCACAGGAGTCTCTTCTAGAGGATAAAACCACAATGTGCTGTTCTCCTGATGTATCTCACAGGCACCAAAGGGCAGACCATAGTGAAATATGGAAGCAATACTGCAAGAAATATTACCATTAAGAAACAATGGGGCATTCTCTGTAATTCTGTGAGGTATCATGGGAGCTCCTTAAGCACAAGCTAATCTCAGACTGACAAATAAAAAAGCCAATTTCTTAGTAAGTTTTAGAGCTATCTTGTTTTTTAACCTAGTTCAACACAAAATTTTATTTCTTCCAAGTCTAACAGCATAAAATTTATTCTGTTTATTTCAGAAAAGGATATCTCCAAGCTCTTAATCATTTGTTGAAAAATATTTTTAAAGAAGTAAGGCTTATGAGTAAATGTGTGCTCTGGGACAGTGCTTTATTTTAATATATGAAAGGGGGAGGTCTTCTTTGTATGAATTTCAGTTACACTGAACGCAGGCAACATATTGTCACTTCAAATTACTGCTATTCAAAGGTGTTTACAGACTTCAGTCTGAGTGCCTTCACACACTAAGCACATTACAATTGCAAGATTTTCTGCACTATTAATAGTTATTCCCCAGGGCCTTCCTAATTGCATGTATCAAAGGTAAAAGCTTCCTTTAATTTGCAACACATTTTTGAGCACTGGATTAAAACCACATCCAGTTCATGTCTATTTACAACCTATTCCTATTCACCTTTCTAATTTCTAAAAGCTACTATAATGGTTTGTACGTTATATCATGCTTCTAACATTTTTTATTTTCACCTGTGGAGGTAGGCATTGTCATCAGTATTTTACTTTTTATTTCAACTGCGTTATTTGATTGAGTTTCTTAGTCTGTACCCTTCATTTTACCTCTGAAAACAAAAGGTATAAAAGGGATTTTAGGAAGGGATTAAAGTATTTAGTCTTCCAGAGAGTGTTAAAGGTAATTTATCACCTTAACTCACGTGAAACTCAAACAATCTCTCATCATGTCCCAAACCACAGATAATGACAGGAGGCAAAATTAAAAATCACCCTAACTACCACAGAACATTTTATCTCAAACTATATGTGGTGCAACATCAAAGGCCTCATCTACTATGTTATCCATATCAGCAACTAACTTAACCGAAGTGGCACCAAAACCCAAAGACTTTTCCACACAGAACCTGACACACCAGCCAGTGCCAGGACTACAAACACCATTTTCTTCAATACTATTGAGATGTATCTCTGTCTATTTTTGGACAAAATATGAAATTTTTACTACCTAGATAGCAGGATTGGTAAGAAAAACTCAGGCTCTAGTTTGCTGGTTTGGCAGTTCAGAATGCTTGTTGCACGCCTGTTATCTTTTTCAAGTTTTCTATTTTCTTTGAAATTTTTTTAGGAGTTTTTGAGCAATTATTCTTGCAGGAGATATACTACATCAGAGGTTTTTTAATATTAAAAACTACACTGAAATTGATTTTGTACATTCAGTGGTGAGTATTTAGCACAAGCCTTTGCTTAACAATAGTATTTCCTCTCCTGACAAGGAATTTCTTTTCTTCATGCCCATTCAACAATAGCTAATGGAAGAAATCCTGGTGGAGAAATTCTGAAAAATAGGCTCCTTAGCTGAAATCAGAGCATTTACAAAAACTGGATTATGTTGCAATTTAAAGTAAAAAAATAGAGTTCTCACAAGACACAAGCAGGAAAAAAAAATCTGGCCTTTAATTGTTAAATTGGCCTTTAATTATACAAGCTGTTCAATGTCACCAGCTTGTATAATAGCATAATAAAAAGTCTAAATTTTGACATACAGCACATGAGGTTTTTTAAAGAATATATTTTGATTATTCTAACTTTTAAAAAATCTAGATTTTCCTAGCAAAAAATTTTAAAACATTAGGGCTTTTTCATTGGTGAGGTTGGAGAGGGCGGAGAGGAACAAACCAAAACACATTTCAGTGTCTTCATGTCTTTGCAAAAATTCTCTTCTCTCCATGTGTTTAGCCTGTTCTGAAGACACTGTTAAAAAAATTGTGTTAGGACACAAATCAAGCAGTATCTTGGGAAGTGATGAAAAGAAAAGAAATACAGTGGAAATGTCAGACAATTCTAGGAGATCAAGTAACACAAGAAACCATTTTTGAAAGCAAGAGCTATAGTGAGGTTAATTGTGCAAGACTGAAGCATCACACATCGCTGTAGCTTAGCTTTCATTGTTTCTGGGCAGAAATACCTTAGTCTCTGGGAGGTATCTCTGCTGTAGTCTCTCTCTAAATGCCCTCTCCCTTTCCCAAAGAAATAAAATTTTTAATTCAGACACCAGCAGCTTTTACCTCAATTTGATCCATAAATGCCTCAGGACAAACTTGATGAAATAGACCAAACTTTCTGAGTCATTCTGGACACAGATAGAAATCCACAAGGGAAATGACAGTACACAGACTTGAATCAAACACGGCTGCTAGATTTACATAAGGGTACAACGGGCTTGTGAAAAAAAATTTTAAGTTGTTGAAAGATAGAAAAACATAAAGAATTGTAACACTGACATACCATCAGCTTTCAACATATGTTGAAAATTGTATTTCTAACTTAAACGTGAATCAACTCCTTCTACAAACACAAGGAATTTCTTCTGTCAAGGTTATTTCTACTCCTTTATTCTTCACCATTCTTAAAGCAGTGGATAAAACTCAGCCACACATTTCAAACTTCCATATGAAGAAGCTGGGATGTGTGCTGACAGTAACACACACAAACTGTAGAATTTACAGACTGGAAAACATGCTGAACACCAGACTTGTACTGGAACAATACTGACTCCACAACCTCTTGAGGTCCCTTCCAGCCCTGTTTTTCTGTTATTAAATATGGTCATGTGTCGCTGTTGAGCCGCTAGCAGAGAGAGAGACCCGGGTTCTCAGTGTGGCAAGAAAAGAGAGCTTTATTATTTTGATTCCAACTTATACAGACTTTTCAGAGGTCACCCAACTTGGTCAGTCAGAAACCTCCTCCTAGGCCTGACTGGCCAGGCCTGAACTGTCCAAATCTCGAGACACTGTTTTTAGTAACATCCAAACTTTATCTTTGTTTATAAAACACAGGAGAAAGTTCTCATGGGAAAGACCTGTGCTAGCCACAGTCATGCAGAACATACACAGTTTTCCTCAATGCTTTCTTATGAAATTCATTGTGACTTGTATGGGGCTGCAGCTGCTGAAAGTATTCAAGGGAGGGATGTGCAAACTCTTAGTTGTGTGCAGGGTGGGTTTGCTCCATGTAACAACTGCAGCAATGAGCTCCAGACTTGGATCTATACCCCTGCCTGGGGCCTGCAAAGGCTGCCCAGGGACATCAAGGCAGGACAGCATTGTATGCAGACAGGTTCTAGTCCTGGCATCCTACATTTCTTCTTCCAGAAGAACAAAATTTAAAAAAGTAGAGATGAAAGAAGTCCTGAGAGATTACACAGCCTATCTCTGCATCCCAAGATGGAGTAAGACACACTCAAACCTTTTCTTCCCCTAAAGTTTTGTGAGGTTTTTTCCTCTTTGTCATCAATTATCCATTTATTTCAATAATCAGTGCTGCTTAGTGGAAAACCTTCTACATCCTGACACATGACACATCTCAGTTTTGCAGGCTAGAGATCATTAATCACATACTTTTGCAGGAAAGAAGACAGGGATATTGTCTGCCCATATGGTTTCACTCTACTCTTGGGTGAAGTACAAACATGCTATGCAGCACATAAATTGCAGTCTGTACACAGGAGTACAAAGAGAGCTGAAGGATCAAAGACAGATGTGAAACCATACAAGCCCTCAATGACAAGATTTTTATTTTTGCGGATAGTTTTTGGATTTACCAAAAGCAAATAAAGTCCACACCTTAATCCTGTTGTCTGCATCATTGTAAATCTTAGATGACTAAGCTTTACTACACCAATGCGTGTTTATTTTAATAGGTGAGGTGCTCAAGAGAGCAGAAGACACCCCATCAGCTTTCTCTGGTGAAGCACAAAAAGCCTGCCAGAAAATAACCAAAGGAGCCTTCCAGAGGAATTCTGAGACATCTGAATAGTAGCCATCTAAGGAGGATTTAAATTTCTTCTAAAGTTTCAGTCTTGAAGAGAAAGAGCACAGCAGAAACCAGACAAGACACCTTTGAAGACTATTTCAAAATGCTCCTGAAGACCTAATAGTGGGAGATTCACAGCATAACAGAAAGTCTAAATTTTAACTACAGACCCATGTTTTTTGAGAGTGGAGAGCTGCCAAGGTATTTGTGACTCAGTTCATCATGTCAGATGATAACAGCTCACATGAGCCAAGGTACACACCTGTTTAAATGCCGGCAGTCACAGCTTCAAATTCTAAAAATGCAACTAAATATCAGGAAAATTTAATTTATTTTGATTATAATTAATTTGACATTTCTTCCAGCATGGAAAGAAGAATAGTCTTGCAGTAAAGGCAGCAGGCTCAGCCACTTGGGTTTTATTTAAAAAGCTGCAACACTCACTCCTTAAACTCATATATATATACCTTCTTTATAACCTCTTTTGTTTAATTTCAAGAAAAGTCAGGCTGAAGTTAGGCAAGTCACATAGGAGGACACTACTGATGCTACAGCCTAAATGTATCTCATTTTGTGCTTAGACTCTAAATTGTTTGACAGGAGATCATTATTTGGTCTTTCTTGTATAGTGCGTAAAGGGGTGAAATTCTAGCTGATGATAGGATGTTCTGCATGCCAGGAAACAGCAAATAATATAAGTAATAATATGTGATTTACTGTGGAAATCTCAGTCAAGTAATTTTCACCATATAATTCATATTCAGTAGCCCAATGTTCTTTGTCTCCTGAACAGTAGGATGTGTTTTATGTATTTTAAATATACTTTATTTTGTGATTTGTTATTTATTGTTTGTGTACATCCTTGAACAGCAAAACACAATGAAAAGCCTACATATTATTCTCAGTCTTATCATGAAATGTTGTTTTATCATTCTATATTCTGTAAAGATTTGCATACTGAAAAGACATTAAATTCATTCTTGGCTTTTTCTACATATTTTTTGTGCTTAGTGGGATGTAGCTAAATCCATGAATGCAAATATTAATATTTTCTAAAAAACTTCAGATAAGAAACAAGTCAGAAAAGGAAAGTATCTGGGGACACCATTCATATGCAACCCTCAGACAAAGTCTATGAACCAAAAAGCAGTTTGGGGCAGTAAAGCTGTGTGACCTTTGGTCAGCCTGCTGGGAAAACTGCTGAGATGACCACAAGGAAGTAAAAAAAAAAAAAAAAAAAAAGGGCTATATGAGTTCAGAAATCTAAAAACCCACAAAAAAAAGAAGTCTGGATATGGGGATAGTTAGCACTGTGAGAACTCAAGAGGAAAAATACTGACATAAAAAGGTTTAAAATGCTATAGAATAATGGAGAAGCAGAAGATGGCAACTCAGCAAGATCAAGACTCAAGCTCAATCTAAGAAGCAGAGATTACTGAACTCTCCTCACCTGAGCAGCAAGTGCTTGTCAGATATTCTCATCAGATTGGTGAGTGTGTAATGTTCAGTCCGGTTATGTTAATCTTTACCCACAAGCTCACTAGTCCTTGCTGTCCACAGTGTGCTTACCAATGAACAAATGCTCTGCACTCTTCAGTTGTTTAAATCCTGTGCTTCATGTACACAGCAAAAATAGCAAAAGGAATAAAAGTTGTCAAAGTGAATCAGAGAAAAAGGGTTACAAATTTAATTATATTAAAAAAAGACAAAAAAGTAAAAAGACCTCCTTAGAAAGAGGGGGAGGGCAGGAAAGTGAGTTACGGCTGCATTACCATAAGCCTGGTAAATTCTGAAGGCATTTTCATATCAACGTACTGCCAGGAGCCTTTATATCCACACTGAAGGGATTATTATGAAATATGCCATCTCCTGGAGTTATTGTGCTCTTTCCATATAGAATCCATGCATAGAAGCTTTCACTCGCAAAAATTATGGGAACGTAAGATTGACATATAAATAGGCAAGAAGAAATATGATTTTCGTATTAGAAAATAATCACACCATTGCAATCAAACTCAAAGGGTGTCCTGCATGGTACTGAGTAGAAGCTTTCTAATCAGCTTCAGCAGTAATGTCTATATTGCCTTTGACTTGCCTAGATTCAAGCTTCAATTTATCACAATGAGTGCTATGCATCAGGAATATGCATTCTGTAAGCCACCTTTGCCCCCAGGCTCAAGAGAGTAGAATGCACTGTAGAGGACAGTCCCTCTGTTGTGCTGCCCCCACCAGTGCAGTCTAAATTGCACTCTTTGGCTAACATCCTGTGCCCTGTTCCCACCACAAGACTCTCCAAACACATCCCCTTAGAGGGAGCTGCAGCTCATCATTACAATCTCTGTGCTAAATCTGTTTGCAGGAGCTTTGTACCAGCTGCTGGTGAGTGATCAGAAGCCCTTCACTAGAGAAGAACCCAAATCTGTTTCTTTCTCTGTGATGAGGTCAAGGGCAACAAAAGTCTGTCATAACTTTCTGGCATAGAAGGCACTGCATGCACTCCAGTGAAGGGATGTCTGCCCTTTACTACATTTCACAGGAGGCAAGAGAAAAGTGAGAATTATCTTCTTGCCTTCTGCAGAGTGTCACCTGTGAAATCTCCAACATTGGCACATAATGGCTAAAATCCTGTTCTAGTTCATTAGAAGACATCCTCCACTCCCTAGATTTCGGTATTTTGCTCAGTTTAGTACGTAAAAAATGTATCACCATGTCACAGAAATAGGCATAGTCATACAGCACATCTTCCATCCCTGTACATTTATGGCAAAGGTGATGCTCTTCACTCCTCAGCTGGCTGTCAGAAGGTGTTCTGACACTCTAATCCACTGCCCACAGAAGGCATCTATTCAAAATTATCTCTGTGGTCATGCCAACATCTTCAAGCTTACTGTTCTTGCTTTTAGACTCACTAGTTGAGAGTTTTCACCACAGGTAATGCGTCTGCTCCCACCATTGCTGGCATCCAGACTTCACTGATTTTCAAGCAGGTGCTGACACTGCACAGGGGTAGGAATGGTGTGCAAGCTTAGCTGGCTACCTCCACTGGAGTGAAATTCCACGCTATAACCCAGAGACCAGAATCTTGACAGACAAATAGCACATTTTGCTCTAAGGTCATGTCAAAACTGAGGGGGTGCATAGTCCTTCCCTATATTTCAGCTGAGGAAGTATAGTCTGAAATAACTGTGGTTCACCTTCAGCACAGTTTGTAGTCTGTAGGGGTAGAGCTGAAGTCTGACACGGTCTTCTCCCACCCACCACAATTTGAAGCTCTTTTGTGATACAATTCATTCAAGTTATAACTCATGGGAAGTACTAAACAATTTGCCTGTCTTTTTGGTGCTTAGATCTTTATCTAATCTATGTCAGATGAACGAGCCCACACTGGGCATACAACTTTTCCAACAGATTATGTTCTGAAATGAATTTGCTAAATATGAAGAGGAGTAGACAGTCTCACACAAGCTTCTGCACAATCTCTCTAAATTATAGATAACATATGGGCTCAGAAACCATGCATTCTTCCCTCCTGGCACACAAAGGTATACACCCCTTTACTCAGAGAGCTAAAAGCAGATGTTTCACCTATCCAAGATAACTGTTTGCATACCTATGTAATGCACATCAGCGGCAATGGATGTAAAACTGGCCACACATAAATACCCATTATTTACAAACTACCGACATTTTCATTACTGGCAGAGCTGACACTTCTAAGCAGTTTTCAGGTCCTAAAATATCTGGATTAATACAGTGTAAGAAAATAACATTTGGTCTTAAAATTCACATTGGCCCTTTCTCACCATCTCTGTAAATATTTGCATTACCAGCATTTCATACACATGCAAACAAATTCAGAATTAAAGCACCACAAAATGCTTTCTGTGGATTTTCTTAAATAGCTGCAGATTTTCTAAAAAGAGTCCAATACATACACAAGTACTGGGGAAATATGGATTTGACCTACAGGTAAAATGTGTCTCAATATGCATAGGAAAAAATTTGTTCTCCAAAGTACAAATGCCAATCATAATTAATATCTTTTTAAATTATGCCATCTTCTTCAGAAGCATTTATTATGAACCATGACATATGATTATAAAAATCAGTTGGCACTAATGTATATGTAAGAGGAAGCATGTGTTTTGGAATTTGTTCCTGCTAGGAAAATTTTGCGTTTTATCAATAATAAAACTAAGTTTCCAGCTCTCAAATATTTTGATGCATTGTGTAGGTCTTAGTATTCAAAGATGTGAAGAACATTATACGTCCACAGTGTATGTCTGATCTATGCTAATTAATGAAATACAATCAGAATTTGGGCCAAATACTATATAGCAAAGAGCATTTAATTTTTTACATTTCCCACATTTATAAATTAAAAAAGAACTTGTAATCACCTTACCTCTTAATAGGAAGGAACCAATAAACATAATTTTCTCCTACTTGCAATAAACTATTAGGCTGTTACAAAACAATGAAAATTATGCTGATAGTCAAAGAAGGTAAGTTTTCCAAGGCTACCCTACTGATCAGAGTACTCTCTGTCATTAGATATGGCAAAAAGATTAAATAAAGAATATTTGCCACTTTTGGGGTTTTGAAATCTATGACTTTAAAATTCTAACTTAAAAAAAACTTATATCCCCCAGTTATGTCCACATAAATTATTAGTTCTGTACTATCACAAAGGTGTTTTCAAACCCTCTGCATTATTAATTAATTTTTTCTGTGGATGACAGTGCTGTTCCTGAGAGCAATTTCTAGCAGGTACCTAAGTGTTTTCCTGAGTAGAAAGGAACTCTTACAGATGTTCAGGTTTTATAAATAAAAGAAAGGAAGGAAGACAGACAACCTTTAAGTTCACTTGGGTGGACAGGATCATGACTGTCACTAACCTGAATGCTAAAACCAGAAGAAAAACTCAAAGTATGTCCCTGGATTTTCAAACTGGTAAAGCAGAAGTTGTTGTTTCACATAGATAGAATGGGAAAATATTTTTGTTCCTGAAATACATTAATATTCTAGATATTCTGACCAACTGTGATTTACTCTTTAGATGTAAAGTACTACAAACTAGTAACTGAGGGAGGAAGCAGATGAATATTATACATTATATGCCTTCTGTAAACTGGGATCTGTTACCATTAATTACCACTACATGTAACAGCTGTCCTTTTTCCAGCTGTAGGCAGAGAAAAACAGATGCCTCATATGACAGAAAAGTCTGGAAATGTGGAGGGCTCTCTTTTGCTGCCACTGCTACATAGTCCAGCATGGGGAAGCTGGACAACATTTGTTACTTAGAGAAGCAGAAACTTTCCCTTCCACATCCCTCCTCTGGGAGAGAAATAACAGCATGGAAGTCTGGTCCCAGCCCTTACATGGAAGGAGTATCTTAAAACCTAGCCCTCATCTTTTACCCCAGACAGAGACATTCAGTGTTTCGTCCATGGCAGCCTAGCCTAGAGCCATATCTAGGAAGGCAAATCTTTTCCAGTGGGCTGATTTCTGACCTCTGAGTGAGAGACAGATAATGGGACTGTTGAAGCTGAGTGGTTGGAGAAGGAATAGGATGCCTGAACTACATCAAAGATAACTCCAAACCAAACTTGTAGCTGGTACAAGGGAGGCATAACTATGTTTGGTGAGGCTCTATCAATTTACATCATCCTAGTATAAGGTTCTTCATATAGCCAATAAAGATGAACAGAGTAATTTCCAAAGTTTTCCATGTGCAGATGCTGTCAAGTTTACAGGGTAATTTTCAAAGTGATGCAATGCTTACCTCTTAATTAGTTGTAAAATATATTTTAATAGTTTCCATTCAATCACGTTCTTAAATAGGTAAAGCAGAAGTCAGGATCCTGTTATGCAGAAGGCTAAGAAGATTTAATGCACTACTTACCAGACCTTACTTTCCAGTCCACAGGATAACCCTGAATCATCTGACAAAGCCAGACTTTTCAGGGTGAAACTGATGGAGTTTCAAAGACCCTCCACAGACGGGTCTCTTCCATCTGCCATCAGCCTGCTCTCCAATTGGATGTACAACCTCTCTTCATTTGCAAGCCTGAAGGCATTTTGAATGTTACAGTACTTGGTAAATCTTTAAAAAACCAGCTGGGACTCCAGAAATGGAACACATTAATTCCTGACATGTTTGCACATGCAAAGGCTCAAAGTGTAAAAGAGTCAAAGACTTCTGACAGTCCATCTCCCCTGACTCAAAGCCTTAGCCAGATCATGTTTTATTGTGATATAAAAGAGCATATTACTGGAGAAGAAGAGAGGTTGTAACATGAAACAAACTTGCTGCTTGAAAACTATGCAGTGACATTTATTTTGCCACTTCATGTAAGAAAAGTGAGAAGAACTATAGGGAAAAAAAAAAAACAAAAAACCTTTTCAGCAGGAAAGAGGAGCTCTATCTCAACATGGATGGGAAATAAAAGTGACTCTGTCCAAGATTTCTGTTTCACTTGGCTCTGAGGATAGTGATGGGGGGAGTCCAGAGAGAAAAATAACAACTGACACACTCCCTGGCTTGCTTGTCTGCATGTTGTAAGTTTTCAGACTTAGAAACATTTGCCCCTCAAACTAACAGTATTAGATGGAGGAAAAGACAAAGACAACATTTATCATACTAGAACCAGTAGCAGTTTTCAAGGCATTGCAGCAATTGCAAGAAGGCTGGAAGTAGGCAAAAGGTAGTGAGGAGACACAGCCAGGCTAACTGACCCAAAGTGATCAAAGGGATATCCCATACAACACAATGTCATGCTCAGCAGTAGAACTGGGGCATTGGGGAAGAAAGGGAAAGGCAGGTGAGCTTTCAAAAGCGGCTATCTCTCAGAGACTGGCTGGGTATCATTCTGCTTGTGGAAGGTGGTGAATAATTGCCTTTGCATCACTTGTTGGTTTTTCCACCTTCTTTTCCCTTCACTTAAACTATCCTTATCTCAACTCATGGGTTTTATGAGTTTTGCTCTTCCTAGTCTTTCCCCTGTCCTGCTGGGGTAGATGAGCAGACAGCTCTGTGGGTGCTGGCTGGGGTCAACCCACCACACATTACTTTCTAAAAAAGATTGTTCTTGCTTCAAGAATGAGATTCTGTGTCGGAAAATACATTCAGGCGCCTACAAAGATCCCACTGAAGTATTTATTCCAATACTTTCAGCTCTATATCTTTCATTGCACAGACGGGAAACATACTAACAACGAGACACAATTTTTAATATATAACTTGATTACACTTCCTTTTTAAAATAATTTCAGACCAATACCAATTATTTTAAGATCAATTTCTTCCCATAAACAGGTAAAATAACTGACTCCCATTTAAACATTTTTTTAAAAATTGCTGGAGTCTCAAAACCTATAGCTCAGGAAGAAAACGTCATCACAGTGGCAAAGAAGAAAACAGCACTAGCTACTCCCTAGTGTTCCACAGATCCCAGATTCATTGAATAAAGCAGCAAAGAAGAATCTCCTTTTCTGCAGGAAATTACTCATCCTCTGATAGGATTATTTTTTATTATTAGAAGTAAACATAACATAGGCAATTTACATGTATTCATATGTTTACACAAATAATTTCCTATTGATCAAAAAAAACTATTTAAGAACATGATTTACTGTGTATGGGGTTTCATAGTCATCATTCTTAGTATCAGTATTTATCATGATCTAGAATCTCACTGGTATTTGTTAAACATAATGTTTGCAGTAAATATAAAATTTTGTTTCAGTTTGCTGCAAAATAAAGTGGAGGATTTGTAACAACTTAATATTCTTGCTTTGCCCCAAGCTTCTCCTCCTTCTCTTTTCAAATTAGCAAAGTTTCTGCCCAAAAGCTACCTGCTCTCGCAAGTTCCTCAACTTTGATCTGTAAGAATTTTCCAGACCATGGAATGTAAAATGAGATAAATATTACACTGCAAAAATAATTTAGCAGAAAAAGTCCAGCTATCCCAGACTAAACTGTTTTCCTGTGCTTCAGCCAGTTATTCTCATGCAGAAGACTGAATACATTGGATTTTCACCACTGTCTAATTTACTTAGTGAAAGCTCTCCAAGCCAATTCTCACTTATGATCCAGTTTTATAAATTCACTCTCAGTTTTTTTCCTGATTTTTCTAAGGAAGTCAAAGGTTTTTTGGCAACACCTCTCATCTTTCCCACACTCACCAAGATAAAGACAAAGAGCGCATTGCTTGTGACCTGTAAAATCCGTATTATCTCCCTTTTTATTGCTGTAAGCCTTTTCTCTGCTACTTGATGCTATTATTCACAGCAGACTCCTCTGATAAAAACCCTAACATCACACAAGTTTCTTCGTGCAAGAAAATAGCCAGCAAGCCAAAATCACTGGGAATATGTAGATAATTAAATAAGTTGCTTTTCCAAACTAAGTTGTAATCAAGCCAATACTGAACACCCATTTTTGCAATAGATGCAAAACATCACTTCCCTGGTTTAAAAGAAGTCTAAATGTATGAGAGAATTATTCATTATTAGGAAAAATCAGAATTAGGAAAGAAGGTCACAAGTTTTTGCTTTCTACTAAAAAATTGGGGTAATTTTAGTGGGTTTACTAAATTTTTCCTCTGCTCTGAGAAGTAATGAGCAAAATTTAAGTCTCTTCCTGCAGTACATGTTTACTTAAAGGAATAAATAAGAAACTCTTTCCTTGAACCTCTCATGGGATTTATATCATATTGAGAGGGTTTTTTCTGATTGTCTTTTTTAATGCTAAATTAAAAACATGTGTTGCTGACAACATAATTAATGTTCTTTTTAATTACGGAATTCTCCAACATGAAAAACCGGTGACAAAGATTTCAATAAGCTTTGTCTGTACTAGGAAGGCAGCTATGCTGCCTAGGAAATAAGCCAAATGTAAATAAACTCTTCATGGTAATTTGACAAGGTTATATCATCAATTTCAATACATAAAGTAATACCATCTACTCCTCTAAAGATTCTTCATCCAAATGCATCTTATTTTGACAGTCATAACGTTTACTTACTCCATTTTTATAATGCTTACTATTTATATGACTCAGGAATAAGTACAGAAAAGGTCTAGGTAAAAATGAGCCCCGCTTTAAGAGAATATTCATTTTCCCATAACGATGATTTATTTTTCAAGTTATCTTTGAAAATGCAGCTCAGAGCTCCTTTCTGCTTTGGCCATTTCCATGTCAGCTTCCCACTGTTACATATCAGCATGCACAGACACAGAAGCATTGGAGTGACTGACAGAAGCCACAGTTCTGAAAAGCATTGATTCAAGACAACAGGGAGCCACAAGGTAGGTCCAGACAGAAAGAAAAGTGTTGAAAAAGAGACTTGATAAATATTCAGATTTTTGCTCTCTGTGATGCTTGAAAAGACAAATACTAATATTTTTGTTAGTAGCTAAATCTCTGCAAAAAGACAACAACATGTAGCTCAAAACCTCTTTAAATCTGTCTCCAGTTTGCCATCAGACATTGGTGGGTTTTTTTTAAAGCCTGTTTTAAGATTAGATAAGATTTAGTTCTCTGACAGTCTTATTAGCAACTCAGTCTTCACAGAATCAAGCAGAATTACAGAATAGGAAAACAGCTTAGTATCTTAAGCTATTCCATCTTCATCTGACACAATTCATTCTCTTTGGCATAAATGATTTTCAGCCTGAAATTAGAAGGATTTCCAAGCTCTCTTCACCTTAACTTACTTGTTCCCAAAGCTAATTGCAAATTTCTTATTACCTATGAGATAGCTGTGAGTTAAAATCCATGCAAACCAGAAATATCTACTCTGCTTTCTAAAGCAAAAGTATTTATTTATGAGAATGGTACTGTAAATAAAATACCCAGTGTGAATCAAATTATTTCATTTTATATATAATTCATCACTGCTGTCACCATAAATAATTCTGGGCCTGCTCAGGTATTTTTTATTGAATCCTTTACTTTGAGTTTAAAGACTGGATCCTTCTTCCTAGTGAAATCAACAAGAATTTTGGCTGAGTTACTGTTTCCATTGCATCAATTAAAACTTAGCTAGTGAAAATGTATATTCTAAGATCCTTTTAAAATATAAGGACCTCAGATCTTGGCTTAAGGACAATGAAATCACAGTGACAAACAGGAAAGCCTGGTTAATAGCACTAATTAACAATAAAGAAAACAGTTAATATAACTTCCTAAGCATAGGAATTCCTGCAGGTGAGTACACACCTATTTGGCAAAAAAAGTGCATCACAAAAATCAGCTTTAATCCATATAGACAATTCAGTACAATTCAGTGGGCATTTAGTTCCTTTCTATATTAATTCCTCTTACTGTAAACTGACGCTTTAAAAATCATTTTAGTTATCATCTTGTTTTGTGATATTCCATTGAAGTGCTAGTAAAGTTGATATATAATAAATAATCAGGATTTTTTTGCTTTTTGCTTCAGCATTCTCTTCTTCCCTAAAGATTTTTTTAATCTTTATTCACATTATGTACATGCCCAAAGTGCTTTGCTTTACTGCTCCAGCTACTTCACGGACAAAACTGACAAAACAGCCACTTAAACGATTTATTTGACAAAAAATTCTTATCTATGCAGTCCATGAGAAGCCAAATCCTAGTCCTGAACATCCTTGAACTGAGAGGAAGTTTCTCTGCTACATGCCCCCAGTATTACTGGAAGGAAAGAAGTGTTTCCTTTCTTTAACCGAGTTGTTATTATTATTAGCTTTACAAGTCTTCTGTTCTGAAATTTTCCAATGCTTAGTCATACAATCTTATTGCCTTAAAACATCCCGAACAGTCCATTATTCACAAAAGGCTGCAATAATACAGTGGGAAATCCACGTTTAAGCACCCACTTCTGACAGTTCAAGGCCAGAAACAGAGTATGTCCATACTGCTCAGGGAATCGGGATGTGGAGATGCCCATGCTGGCAGTGCACTAGCTGATGTCTCTCCTGGAAGTTGCCTGTGGTGCAGTGTGATGCTCACCCTGCTCTGCTCTGTTCACTCTGACTGAGACAGTGATTTACTGGAGGACTAGAAGGGTAAAAAGTCAGCCTACTTTGTGAAGTAAGCTTAGAAAAGAACTTTATTAGCTTACTTCCCAGCATGCACTGAGACAAGAAGCTCCCCTCACACAAGGATTCAGGTTTACGTCTTTGCTTTCATTTCCGCAAAGCAAGGACTTGAATCTCTCTTCCATTTCCCAGGTAGGCACCTTTACTCCCAGTTTACAAGTTATTATGTAATAGCTCACTATCTCAAACTTACTCATCAAAACATGCAAAATTCTATGAAGCAGTTTTGACATAGCAAGTGTTTCATCACAGCTTCACACATACATATATATATGGATGTTCATACTTTCATTCACAGAGGCTAGGTAAAACATGGTATGGCAAAAATATCAACATAAAGCTCGCCAACCAACCCCTGGAAGTGTGAAAATTCATCATAATTTGAAACACTCAGCACTGGCAAGATGAATCCTCTGCAGGGAATATTAGAAAAGCCCCTGCTCAATTGTTATTTATGGTTTACACAATGGAGCAAAGCCAGGAAAAATGGCAATTATACATCGTGGTGAAAACTATTTTCCAGATGAAAGGTGAAAATAAAATGCAAGAATACAGTTAAAAAACTAAACACAATTTTTGTGTAAGCAAATGGTTCCTATGTCAAATACCTATTAGTAATGGTACTGGTCTTATAATAATTAATTTTCAATTAAAATGTTCTCATGTATTTTTCCTTTCCTAGCTTTAAACACAAAGTTTTACATGAAGTATATTTGCCTATTGATATACATTGACTTTACGCAGAATATATTTGGATGTACTTCAATATTTAAGCTATTGAACCCTTTCCACAATGAAACTACTAAAAACAAGAAAATACATCATTTTATAGTGAGGGAGTGAATAAATGACAAAAAATTATTTCAATCAAGCATTTGTATAATGTTTTTGCACCTTTGTTTCAAGAAACATTTTTGATAAGTGAGCTGTTATTAATAGCTGAGGTCAGGCTTGTAACTGTGCTGATGCAACAAAACACTTAATCATGAGTTTTCAATCAACAGTAGGGCTGGCACAGCACTGGAGGTGTGCAGGTTCAGGAATAGGCACCAAGCAAGGCAAAAGAGACCTACTACACAAATGGGCAGTGGCAGGCAGCTGCCTGTGGGGATGCTGAGAGCACTTTTGGGAACATGGATATTAACATGCCTGGTATAAAAGCAGGAAAGTAAAGCTTAACAAAAGCTGGCCAGCTTTTCTCTCCCTCCTCTTCCTATCTACACACACACTCAGTAGGGGACAGACAATAGTATCTCGTTGTCAGCATCTACAGACAGACTACAATGCAATTTTTCTTTCTGGCACCTGGAGTATACCCTCAGATAGCTCACTAACCACCACAGTCTTAACATGTCTAATGAAGTGAAAAACTAATATGGGAACAGAGGAGAGTTTTTTTCCCACAAGCCTAGACAGAATTTTCCAAATTTAAAATTTCCAAACTAAAACTTGGTATTTAAAAAATTATTCAAGTTTGTTATTTCTGTAACTCAGTGATGTATATTCTATTTTCTCCTCAAATACATTGCTTGATTCTGCTCCAGATGCATAAGAAAAATTAGAAGTTGTACAAAAGAGATCAAAAGCCAGGGAAAGGAAAAAGGATGTGGGTGGGAGTTAAGACTTGTTTACATTATTTTCAGTTTATCTCATTAGACTACAATGCAAGAACATATCACAGTTCCCCTGAGGTAAAATATGTTACAGAAATGGGAATTCAGCATCTTTCAGGAGTTGCTGAAGATTGGCTACATTACTTACAATAAATTCTGGCTCAGACCTTTAGCAGTTGTAATAACATTTTTGATCATCTTGCAAACAGCAGAGGTTAAATACCTCAATTCTCAATATTAAAATTAATCTTATTACATCATTATTTAGCTCAGAGAATAATCACAATCTTGTGATGTAATTCTGCAATAGAAGACAATATCCTCATTTTTGCCCTGTTATGTTTAAATAAAATGTGATTCAATCATGGGTATTTACTTCAGAAAATCTGTTTAGTAGACATAAAAGTTAAAACATGCTAAGACAGCTCTATGCATCTACTTCAACATAAACAAATATTAAAAACAGTATACAATGAATTTATCTCCTGACCTCTTAGGCTGACATGATAACATTCTGATCATCCACAGTTCCTTTAAATGGGAAAAATGTCATATTAATATTTTGAGCTACATTTAGCCTTCTGTTCTTTGAGTCGTGCATGACTATGCCATCAGAATCCATGCACTTCCTTCCAACACAAACCATTCTATGATTCTGTGATTAACTCGAGTATCTTGTCAATTCCTACTGAAACACACTAGGCATAAAGCTTCACTTTAAGGTATAAATTGCTTACCTTTTCTTTAATATATGGTTTATTGCAGACTGGGGGTGAAATAAGGAAATAGGGAATTCCTACCACTTCGCAAATAACAGCTTAAAATTGTTCCATGTTCTCAATAGCTTAAAAGAATTACCCCACATGTACCAAGCACAAAAGTAGCAATGTTTTTTGTACATCGGTTTGGTCAGAGACAGTCTCTGTCTGGATGCTACATATGTCCAAGGTGAAAAGTATTAAATTGGAGTATGATTAGAACCTATTCAAAAAACAGGAAATTAATTAATGTTAATAATTTGCTGGTAAGCCCAAATCAAGTAAGGAAATCAGGCAAACCGCCAGTTAGTGAAAGTAAGCACAATTCCACCCACAAATTTCATTTTGGCTAGGCAGCAATTTCATCTGGAAAAATATTCCATTGCAAAAACTTTTAGCAGAATGCATACAGAAATATGGAAGACTGTTCTTATGCCATACTCTGTTATTAAACACTGCCAACTATATGTTCAAGACTATGAATCAGAACTCTCTTAATCCCTTCTTTTTACCAAAATGTAACATAAAATTAGCAGGGAGAAAACCACTTTGGGTATCCGTTTTCTATCCTTGCAATTAGGGTATTATTTTCACCAGAAAAGGTAGAAATTTACATTATTTAATTAAGTGGAGATTGCAGTGGAAACTGTCAGTTACAGCAGCTGGAGCTCTGATATTAATGAAAGACTGTCAACTAAAAGCTGAGATTTCATTAACTTTTTGGGGTTTTTGTTTTGGTTTTTGGGGGGTTGGGGTTTTTTTGCTTGGTTGGTTGGTTGGTTTGGGGTTTTTTGTTGTTTTGTTAGGTTTTTTTTGGTTTTACTCATTTTTAGAGAATATTTTGAGCAACAAATAACACTACAGGCATCAAAAGTTTGAAGACAGTTGCCTGCCAAAAAAAACATGAATTGTTTTGTTGGCATTGAATTGCTACTTTACAAAGAACAAATTGCAACAATTCATAAACACTGTGGGATAGGAATGGCTTGGGGGGATTGTATAACTTTGGTTTTTTTGCATGATAGCACAGGCCTGGTGGAGCCTGAGAGACATATGAAAGGATACATACAGCAAGTTTTCTCTCTGACTTCCTTCCCTTTGGGTTAGAAACCATTTTTACAAATATGATTTAGTATTTCATAAAGCTTCCAGTATAAAATAATCTTATCTGAAGATTGAGATGACTGATGAGAAATGCTGAGGTGCTTGACCTGCAACTTTTCTTTTCAAAATTCTGCAAGATTTAGGGTAAAATTCAGGTGGACTTTGTGTCTGCAGTTGGTACTTCATCAGATCGTATTTTTTTGTCCAGGTAGACAAAGACTTAATTACTACTACTAAAATGAAACAGAACAAGTAATACTAGCAAGGAACATCCAGGCAAGGGAACAATAATAAGATATTTGATCTAGCTGTTTCTTTTTATCAGAGCAAGTATTGACCCCTTTTGGCACCAAAAAGCTAGCCTAAGCAGCTTTGTTTCATCCCTGAAGGAGTACTAAAGAATAAACCTGAACTATCCTGATGAAAATCTCATTATAAAAAGCTGACTACTAATGAGTCAGGACAAACAAAATCAGAAAAGGCTGAAAGAAAGCCTTGAAATTAATGGTTTCACTGGAAATTAGTTTCACAATATCACATTATATACAAAGTTATGAAGGCCATAGTAATTATGAAAAAATAAAACAGAGCAAAGGTTTGTTGCCCACTGTATTACAACTACCTCATCTGTAGTATGAGAATTATCCCAACTGATGAATTGTCTTTATCCAGCTGATGAAGAATTGCTTTTGATGATAAAATAGTTTCTTTAACAGGCTAAAACCACAAAATAAGCTCCCTTTCTCCACTATATCTGACCCACCACTGTTGTTCCGAAATCTTCTTCCCTAAAGATGCTCTAGGGAGAGTGCTTGGCTCATCACCAACACATCAGATGAGTATGGCAGACAAGGCCTGCAGAACAGTCCATTTGCATTTCCTCAATCCAGAGTAAACCTGGGAGGTTTCCCAACACCAACACATGTTGTAATTCCCAATACAGAATTGACAATACTACTCAGTAGTCAATCTGGCCCTTGCAGAAGTTCTCATATTCCAGAGGCATTCCTGATTACTTGACTTTTCCCTTTCACCACTAAGAGCTACATTTCCTAATTTGGAAACTTTCTTCTTTCTACAGCACTTTTGATTAAAAAAGAATTTGGCTTTTTGACCAAAAAAATGTGCCTTTCACAATTTTACCACTTCCAAAATTTTTGAAATATTTTGCAGAAAAATAGTTTTCATTTATTAACATTATTAATACATTGATTAACTGCTATTTTATTTCAATCAACACATTTCTAATATGTTCTCTGTGTCCTCAGATATACAATTCTACAGCATTTCTTCAGCCTACATACATGTCTTATGTTCTATTTTCCCTTTGCATGGTTCCATGTTAACAATTCTCATGCAGTCTTTTTTTTTTTTTTTTTTTTAATTACCAATGCTATTTCTTATGCAGAAGTGGAAGAAGGTTTAATGCAATTAATGACACTACAAAAAAATAATTATCATCAAACCATGTCTCAGTAGAAAAAACTGAGCTCAGATTTTGGAAGAATGCTAAATTATGTTACTTTATCTATTCATACCACAGGGCTAGTAAAACCCTGATATAAAAACAGGCAAAAGAGGAAAGTATAACAGGTTATCAGTCTTCAGGTTACCATGAATTTTACTATATTTCAGTGATCAACTCTCTCTAGTAATGCCCAAGTCATAAAACGTAGATGCCTACACTATCCAAATATTAACTCTGTGCCACAGACTCTCACTGAGTGATTTGCTGTTTTTCAAGTTCACTGCAACATCCTTGTGAATCAATGATACTCCATTACAGATTCAGGTACATTCTTTAAATAGTTTTGTGACATCTGCAGAGCACAAGAAACTGACTCCTATTGAAAATCATTGGAAATTAGGTACATAGGACACATTTTCAAAACTGTTCCCAGAATAACTCTGTCACACATTCACAGACACAAACATTTAACCTTTCAGCTATAATTTAACCAACACTTAATGCTCTTTAACATACATTGTCCTATTTTAAAATTTAATTTAATTTTTTTTTTGGTCAGGATAAATGGTGCCTGAAAGTTGAATTCAAAAGTGCAATGTAAATGTAACAATATACGAAATACAGGAGCTACAAGTTAATTAGAAATACTCTGGACTTCTAGAATAAACAAGTTCAAATCAGTTTTACTTATCTAGAGGGGAAAAAACAAGGATTTATTAATGCATGTTTTTACAGTTAATTTAAAAGCCATAGGGCAGGAAAATTTGAAATTCAGACATATAAAAACAAGCCTGACACTCAAAAAAAAATGCTATGGAAATTTCTAAAACTCTCTGCAGTTAAGCACATATTTTCACCATACGTATTGGGGTAAAATCTACAGAAATGTATAAAGGGCAGAGTTAACAAAGAATTTCTTTGTAGTTACCAGTAAAGAGAGGTTTTGATTAAATGCATATAAATTTGGAGATGACCAGTTGCCACTAGTTTTTTCTACAGCCCATGGAAAACTGTGATAACATTATAGTTTATGTATTACTGTTGACAGAACTAGTTTCAGGATTTAAATCTGATCATAAAGCAAAGTTTCTGCTTATATAATTCAACAGCTCAGTCACACGTTAGTGCTAAGCAGATTTCTACACACAAGGGTCTCCAGTCTATATGCATTGAAACACTCTGTGAAGTCCATTTTCAGGCTCTTTTGACTTGTCAAACATTGGATTGCGAAAGAATAGGGGAGATGTGTAATGTATGTGTACTAGAATTCCAGAGCAGGCAATTTTTGCGATGAGTACTCCGGAGCTATATGCCCCAAACTGCATGTTCCCTTTCCACCTAAACTATGACAAGTTGAAACTGTGCATTTTTAAGTTGCAGCTGAAGGACTTCAACCTTTATCAAAAAGATGTCTCTTGGTTCAATTAATACCGACATTACAATCATAACAAAATAGTTTGCAGTCTAAATGTTCTATAGTTTTCACAGAAGGCTATATTTGGCTTCTTCCCCTCTCTGTAATACTATGCCACAGAAACAGCTGGACATGTTAAATCTGCTACAGCATATTCAGTACATTTTGCAAACACGGATAAAGAAACTGTACAATTCTTCAGGAGCAAGGTGTATTTTTTCTTCTTTATTCAAACCTAAACAACACGGTTGCTGCAGTAGGACACCACTCACATATGTAACAGTGGCAACAAAAAACATCAGGAATTTTGTACATCAGCTAGTTCTCTCACTTCTGGCTGATACATATGTGAAAGTAAAAAAATTAGGAAAAAAAGTGATTGGAATCTAATTTGTAAGCAGAGTTTATGTATTGTATCCCAAACATTTCAAATGCACTGCAAATGTAGTATTAAGTTATTCTGCATATGTTTGCAATGTCCACTTCTCTAATTTCATATGCAGAAGAAAACAGAGCATTTTTCAAAGACAGAGGAGACTTTTGGTGATTAATAATACAGCTCATGTAGCTCTGTGAAAGTTTTGTGTTTTTTCAATGGACAAGTTATTAATAACATTTCCTGACCTATCAAGTAAACTCTGCACTAGCAGATTCATATCAACACTGAAAATTGTATTCATATCTTCTAGCTAGAGAATAGAACATAAAATATGATGCTGCAGTCCTGAGGGTGCTGTGAAAATTGGGCTCCTTCTGCAAGGAAGGATTAAGTCCTGCAGTAAAATTTCAGAAGTTGTCATAAAGATGAATATTTTTAAAATCTAATTTATTTCCTCGTAATCTTTTAGGATTCCAATTTTAAGACATGAGTGAATAAATACAAACAAATGAGGACTCATCTTTAATTGCAATGCAGCTTATCCACCTGGCATGTTTCACAGACACCTTTGGCTTTGCTGGCTGAGATCAGCACATATTGACTGCCTTGTATAGAATGATAAAAGTGTTCCCCCAAAAATGTATGTCTTATAATTTACAGGAGAATGAAAGTGGTTACGAGCTATGAAAAGCCGACTTAAGGAAAAAATATTTTGTTTAAAGCCAAGTTACTAATCAATTGCTTCCAGAGGAGACCAATAGGAAGTTATCTTGAAAGCTACTACTTGGCAAAAGCCTGCTGAGCTGCACTGCAAGAATTACACAGATGTACTAACATTGCACATACCTTGGAAAAGAGATACCTAATTTTGAGAGGACCCTGCAGTAAAAAGTCTCCTATGGGGCTAAAAAGCTAAAACACAGCTAGAGCTGACTACAAAGAAAACAGTAACATCTTTAAAGCTGCAGACAGGAACGAATATTATTTTATGACACCAGTTTATGCTTGCTCACTTCTTCATATTCTACACACCTGTGAAACTCACTCTACATCAGTTTCACAGTATGTAACTGAAAGAAGACCTCATGGGTAAACTAGACAAACAATCTACACTCCGTCAATAGCATATTAATGCTGCATGCAAATATAATCTGTAAATAGACCAGCATGAAAAGAAACTAGTAAGAATGTTATATCCCCATTTCTCTTGAGAAATTATTTTGTATCTAAATATATGTAGCTGAGTAATTTATGAAGAATTTTCATAGTACATCTACATTTCACCTTTCTTTTAATATCATATTGTTAAATCCATTTGAATCACTGCAGTTTTTTCTTCCTCATTTTCATTGACCTTCAAATATTTATGGGGTATTTTCATTCTTCCCAGAACTACTGTGGGAAGGCCATACAATTTGCCTTCAAAGTATGCAAGGTCAGGAAATGTCAGCTGAATCATAATGTCCTAGAGCTATGCCAGCATTGTTTGGAACTCGTCAGATTTCTAGGCAGAAGGTCTTATTATTGATCCACTTTTTAACAGTTTAATCAATTACTTAGCACAGGATAAAAATATTCTCCTGACATTTCTAAGTTTCTACATTTAAATATGGTTTTTTAGGTGTTTGAGAGTTTTGGGGATGGAATGTGTAAATATAACTGTTATTTGATATGTAATATTAATGGACTTTTTTCTGGTTTATAATGGATGTCTCTCATGCATTTTAATACACTTTTAATGGCTATAAAGGAACAGCTAAACTGCTTGCAGCAAAAACAACCCACATGGCACATCAAGTGAGATTTGTAGTTCTTTTCACCTCTGCTTCCAGATTGCTGCTACACTAAATGTTGTGAGTGATGAGTGAATTGTGGTGAGCATCAGCAGAAAAACCTATGTGTGAGCTTCTCAGAAATACTCCAAAATTAGTTTTTTCCGAAACAGCAGTCCCTAAATAATTAATCTGTGAATACTCTTGGTCCATGATAAAACTGCCACATCTGGCTTAACATGATCTATTTTGTAAACAGTTTGAGATAAACCATTGTGGCACTTCTGTAGTTCATAAGCACTGTTATTCTAGGACAATTATCCAAATCCTTTTCACAGAATAATCAAGGCTAGAAGAGACCTGCAAGATCATCTAGTCCATCCATCAATGCAGCACCACCATAATTACCCCTAAATCATATCCTCAAGTGCCATGTCCAGATGAATTTGAACATTTCCAGAGACAGTGATTCCACCACCCTCCCGGGCAATTTATTCCAGCACCAAAACACCTTCAGTGAACTTTATTTTTTCTGATATCTAATTTTAACCTCCTTAAGGCCATTTCTTCTCATCCTTTCTCTTGAGACATGGCAGAAGAGACCAACCCCACCTTGCTACAACTTCCTTCAGACAGTTGAAGAGAGCAACGATGTCCCTCCTGACCCTCCTCTTCTGCAAGCTGAACAACCCCAGCTCCCTCAATCGCTCCTCAGAGGAAATGTTTTCTAGACCCTTCACCAGCTCTGTTGCCCTTCTCTGGACACACTGAACCTCCATGTCTTTCTTGTAGTGACAGGCCCAGAACTGAGCAAAGGATTCAAGGTGCAGCCTCACCATGGCCGAATTCAGAAGGAGAGTATCTTCCCTAGTTTTACTGGCCACATTATTGCTGATCCAAGCCAGGTTGTCATTGGCTTTCCTGGCAGCCTGGGCACAGCTGGCACAGGCACTGATGGCTGGCACCCCCAGGCGCTTTTCCTTTTGGCCACTTTCCGGTCACTCTGCCCCCAGCATGTAGCACTACATGCGGTTATTGTGACCCAAGAGCATCGCCTAGCACTTGCCTTGTTGAACCTTTTGCAGTTGTCCTCAGCACATCAATCCAGCCTTTCCAGATCTCTCTGTAGAGCCTTCCAGCCTTCCAGCAAATCAACACCGCTGCCCACCTTAGTGTTGTCTGCAATTACACTGAGGGTGCACTTGATCCTGTCGTCTAAATCATCAATAACAATGTTAAACAGGACAAACCCCAGTAATGAGTCCTGGAAAACCCCATGAGTGACTAGCAGCCAACTGCATTTAGTTCCATTCACCACCACTCTCTGGGCCTAGACAGTTTTTCACCCAGTGAGCAGTGCACCCATCCAAGCCATGAGCCATCAGTTTCTCCAGGAGAATACTGTGGGAGACAGTGTAAAATGCATTACTGAAGACAAAAGACAGATGACACATGCAGCCTTTCCCTATTCTACTAAGCAGGTCACTTGGTCATAGATCAGGTTGGTAAAGCAGGATCTTCCCTTCATAAATCAATGTTAGCTGGGCTTGATCCCCTGGTTGTCCTGCACATGCCATGTATAACTTTAATCCAAGCTATTCATCAAGAGAAAATAAGCCCTAAGTAACTGAAGTACTCCAAATATGCATGGAACAGAACAAAAAGCTGGAGACAACTTTGAGTGAGAACAACAGAAGAAACATCCCAGTAGCTACTCACACTTCAACAAACCTAGTCTAACTAGAGAAGCGAAGCACACGTAAGAAAAAAATTGAGAACTATCAAATCCAGTAGATGAGTAAATAGAAAAACTCCAGAAAGCTTAGAAGATATAATTAAAGGAATACTGACGTAAACAGTACTACAATGCAAGAAGGGAAATGTCCAGTCTACTTATATATGATATTTGGTTTGTTAGAATACTAACCAAGAAAGTTGAGATTTCAGACTTGTTTCTTCCCTTCAGGATATCTGAACCACTATGATAATTGACTGAAACACCTGGGTAAGCAGTGCTTGTTTTTCAGTTTCTTCCTAAGATCTTAAGGGCCTAAGTGTAAATCTTTCACTTCACTTATGCAGAAGCCCTGAGGTCTCCCACCCTATGAGAGAGTGAGCAACCTGCGGGCACAGATCTTCTCTCAACCTGGGTATCAGTGAATAAATTTCAAGGCTGAGGACATTTACTCCAGTAGAAAGCAATAGCATTTGTGGGTAACTTGCAAACTTTAGCTCTTCTTTTGGCACAGAAACACATCAGTTTTTCTGTATTTGAAATTCATCATACAGAAGAAACCAGTGCCTTAACATCGCCTTCACTGCCCAGCTTCCCTTTTTCCCAGTTTTGTGTGATGTTGTTATCATTGCTCAGACTGAATATTCCTGTGCATGAGTCTCAGTTCTGTTTTGTTTGTCTGATTGCTTCACATTTTCACTATTTGGCATGCTAAGTCCAGAAACATGAAGCTGCCATTCCAAAGTTACATTTCTTTTGTTTAAACAAAACTTCCTTCATTAACAGAAGATTCTTTTTTTTGAGACCTTCCAGCCCCTTTGATCTCTGAGGACCAGCTGGAATGCAGTGGAGTTTATTTTCTGCTAAATTTCTATACCTTTAACATAACAGTGGTTTGCTCTTGAGTATAATTGATAAGAGAAAGCACTGCAGCTCGGGAGCCAAAGGGCTTGGGCTGTCCTCCAGCCATGGAGGATGGCAGTCTGTAGAGAAGGAGCAGTTTTTTTCTGGGGAGGTGGAGAGTGTGCTGGTGACCAGACCCTCAGCCTTAGGGAAACCTGAACGCCTGGGACACAGCTGTGGGACTGCTTCTTAACCTTCACTCTCTTCCACCTTTAAGTCTTCTCTGAAAGGCAAGTGGTTTGAATACAGGTCAGGGTGTCAAAAAAACATCCTCAGGCAAAAGGGGAACTCTTAAGATGTGGGCCTTTTTCAAGACCAGGTCAAGACAGTACAATTTGAAGGGGACAATGTTGATGGTTTCTTCTAAATAAATTAATGGGTTGGGAAGGTCTTTAATATTGTTCTGATTATAGGGGATGTGAAAATCTCTTTGTGTTTAACTCAAACGCAGCTTGTCAAGTTAAACAACTTTAACTTGAATCTAAAAATACCTTTGCAATCTTTTTATTGCTGTAACCACAAAGTCTGCTGAGCTGTGAGGCAGTGCACATAGTTTAAGGACTCTGTAACAATCAGTATGAAGCACAGTATAAATAATGCAAAAGCAATATAAGTTATATAAATCAAATACATAAACAGTTCAAAACATAACAGCAAAAGAAAAAAGCAAATGAACAGTAATTTGTAAATCTGATGAAAGACTGGAAAGCAACATTCATGAAATCTGTAACGGCAGAAACGTTTCCACTTGGACTAGATTGACACCAGTTAACATATTTCTGCAGGTGTATGAATGCCTCTATAAATGATCAGCTGATGTGCACTGGGCAGCTGAATATTTGTAACACAAGGCTTACATTTCCTGCCCATTTGTGTACAAAGGCTTGATCTGTATTATGAGGAACATGGCTTTTGAGAGCATTTTTCCAAAGCTGTCCAGGCTGGACTCTTGTAGCTTTCAAAATGTGGAAGAGTATTTTTACTGAAATCTTTTGGCAAGAGCTCAGATACAAGTTACAGTGGCCCAACCAGTGTACCCTGCCCATGAAATGTACGGCTACTTTGAAAACAGGAGGGACCAGCAGCTTCTTTTGAAGGCAAGAGAGTGCTATGGAAACAAGTTTGGAAATGTTTGTCAGGAGAAAATTTCTAGCAGAAAGAAATGCTGTTTGATTTTGAAAAGAAAGGTTTGAAACAGCTCAGGACATGTTTGAAGCACAGAGCAGACTGAAAACTGTCAGGCCTCTGGGTGTGAGAGACATACAGCTTGCTGAACGGATGAAACACTGTGTCTCATCTCTGAGTGAATGGTCTCTCAGCAGCTCATCGCTTATGGGCTCTACATGTTTTTGGTTAGGAGACACAAATAAGATTGCATCCTTTGAAGATCCAAAAGAGCAACTAAAAAGGATGGTACTGCTGAGCTGGGAACAATGGTCTGGTATAGGTAGCTTGTGCAGTCTAGTAAAGTTAAACCTGATGCCTAAAATTGAAGAGGCTTTTAATATGAGAGAATTGTTGCTAGCAGGGAGGTAAAACATTTTTATTCCCTTCTGGTGAAAAGGTACAATTGGTGGTTTACATGAGCCCTGGCTTCATTGGTCTGTGCAGAGAACAAAGGCATGTCTGCAGCCCAGTAAAAGTCTGGCAGAGAAGGCTGGCATATTAGAAGTCAGGAGTGGGCATGGAGGATGTGTGCCACAGTGCAGGTGAGGAGCAAGTAAGAACACGGAAGAGTGTGCAGGGAGTAAAAGTCAGTGGCCTCTACTTTGGCCGCATCTTGTTGCACTAAAAGCCTAGATCTTAACATTGAGATGATCCAGTGGCAGAAACATCCTCTCAGGCAGCAGGTTGGTTGTCACTCATCTCTGGTAATGGCACCTCATCCCTCCCTCCCACATTTCCACCATGATCTAAAGCCAAATGGCAAAGTAAACAAAGCAGCTGTCAGACATAGTCTGTTTAGGAACTTGGAAATCTTTAACTTAGGTGCCTTACCTATTTAACTTAGGTGCCTTAATCTTTATTAACACTTAGCTGCCTTACCTAAGTGTTAATCAGGGTGTCAGATACTACTTGGCTTTTGTTTCTCCAGTATCAAACTGCAAGGCAATAGAAGCCAGAAGAAATATATTTTAAAGTAATAGCATTTAAGTTTCAATACATTAAAATGTTAGTATCCTAAACATGTTTGATGATGACATGAGAGCTGGGCTCATAACCTGCCGCTGAACACTTTTTCTTGCCTCATCAGCACAAGATCAAATACTTTATCACCAAGTCCCACATACACTATTCATAAATAGAGGTAGCCTAAAAAAATGTGGATAAAAAACTCATACTTTCTTGTCTCCTTATCTCTGATTTGATTCTCTCTGACGATAATTGCTAATTTGTAGATACAAATATTATTCAAAAGAGATAAATAGTGAAGTTCAGCAGCTCTAACCTGACAAATCCTTTTAAAGTAATTTAATTAGTGCACTTTCATGTGCTTCTATCACTCTGACCAGATACAAGTGGGTTTTCTTTTTATTACTCAAAAGCTTTCAGTGACAGGTATTTATTGCTACAATCATCCACTGTTAACATTTAGACTGTAAATAATTGACCCTAGCCTGTCAACCATTAAGCACCAATAATTATGTCTGAAGTTGTGAAAGTGAAGTGTGACAGCCATTTCATACCTAGTGCTTTAACAGGTCTTATAACCCTCTGAATTACTTTTATTCTTTCTTTTCCATGTACCAGTCAAAAATATTATTGTTTTTAGGGAGAAGTGTAAAGTTTGTACATGATCAAAAAGAGTGAAATTTCATAACCCTATCACTGTGAAAGAGAATTATCCTGAATAAGGTGAATGTTAAGTTGCCAAATCTTGTTTTTTCATCTGTAAACATATCTATACCAAGACTTTTTTTTTAGCTAGATACAGTGACAATGCAAAACAAGGTCTTTGCTACCACTACTAAGCAAGAATTAACAAACTGTATGAATGTCAACTGTGACGCACTAATGGAAATATTTTTGTCAACTGTAGGAATCTACTACCCATTGGATTTTGATCACAAGAGCAATTATAAATACCTCACCTAACTTCTCTGTAATAAAAAGCATACATCTCAAGTACAGTTTACGAGGCCTTTTAGAGCCAGCATATTTATTAAGCTGTAAAATCTCTTTGGAACTGCTTGTAACAATGTTTGTTCATGTTCTACTACTACCACTCCTGTGGTACATATTTCTCTTTTTTTTTTTTTTTTTTTTGTCTCTGGGCACTAGAAAGAAAGAGGGAGATAGTGCCTCAGTCATTCATTTGCTGCATTGGCTTGGGCCTGACAATGAAGCACTCCAGGTAAAATTCCTGGCAGACACTTCCCAAGGAACTGCAGCAAGATCTCCACCTGCGGCAGCTCTATAGGCCAGGCAATTACTAACAGCTGTTATACAGCATGCAGCTCTATGATTAAACTCCCTTTCAAGTTAAATGGTTAAAAACTCATCAGTATAGAAGAATGAAAATAATTCGAGTGTTTATAATGTGCTGCAAATCATTATGCAAAACCCAGACACACTTCCAGTTTGTTTGATTTTAAATTAGTTTGGACTAATACAGTTTATTTAGAATGACTGACTCTTAATGGGAGTTTTGCTAAGCATTTGAAATGCACTTTATTTTAATGGTTGAAATTATTTTCATAACTTGACATGTCCTGTAAAGTCCTGTGCTGACCTAGTCATATATCTCCATCTTGTTTATATTTAAAAATTTTAATGGCACAGAATGACAGCAATATTATACATGTGTAAAGGGATATTTGGATTGCCGCTTTATGTGTATGGCACTTCAACATATATCTAGAAGTTGTCTTAGAGACTACTTCTGTTAGCATAAAAAAACACTCACAGTGCTTCAGCAACAAGGAACTGATGTCTGAAAAACAACTGGTCAAAAATCTAGACACGATGTTCGTAATTTAGAACTCAGGAATAATAAAAAAAGATAAATTTTTTTCTTACTAATTCTACAGCAAAATTCTTCAAACTAGAATGTCCTACATAGTAGTAGAGGATCTGCCCCTTTAAATTAAGTAGGCATTATCCTCACAGAGTCATACATATTTGCCAGGAAATAAAATTGTCATATTACTAAATTAGTCTAGCCACCGATACCAGATATTATCCTCTGAAGACTATGCACAAAGCAGGAAAATTGCACTGCATTTATCTTTTCATCCACTCATATATTTTCTCATTTATTCAGAAGACCATTCACTGAAGGTCAAAGTCTCTGCACTACTTAAATGTCATTTAACTATTAGAGCAGGTTCCAAAACAACCTGAAGTATTCCACAGAAGAAAGCCAAGTTTAAAATCTGAGGTTTGAGAACTTACATTTTCTATTTTTAATAGAAAAAATAAGCATAAACATTTCTTTAAAATCTTCCTGGCAATGATTTTGAGGTTTAATCAGACATGGAGAAAGCAAAAAGAGAACCATTACGATTTTTGAAAGGTTGCAGTAACTTGAAAACAGCATTATGATAAGAGGTATCAATAGGCAAAGAGAAGTAGCACCAGTATTGGAGCAAGGAGTAAGTGCTAGGACCAAAGCCATTAAGATAAGGCTGAGTTAATTAATTTGTCAAACCTCACTCAGAAAAGTTGAAAGAAGTTCAACATATTCAAGACTAATTGCAGGAATCACATGCACATGACAGAATAATTCAAGGTGAAGTCAACCTGTTATAAATGTGTGTATATGTATGTGTGTATATATATATATACACACACTATATATATATATATACATATATGGTGCATTCTTTTATCTTATTAAAGCTTTTATAGTACTAATATTGAGTGATACTCACTAGAACACTGTTTGATTTAATGAAACTGATTTTTTTTTAACCCTACCATATGTTAGTTCCTAAGGCAGGAGTTACCTTTTCTTTCAGAGCTTTACACAGTAGATACCTCCTCAATGCTAAACTAACATTGCTGGCTGATACAGCAACACTGAGAATATTAAAAAGACCTTATTTTCCTTGCAATTTATAAGTTAGCATACACTTTAGAAAGAGAAGAACATATGAAATTCTATTTAAAAGCTTTAGAGTATTTTTCAGTCTTTGCTGTCAAAGGTGCACTATTTTGTGCAAAACACTTTGGTATTCATTGAAGCAAAGCCCAGCACCTACAACTCTCAGAAGATTATGATCTCCACCAGGCTATAGCCAGGCAAGGAAACAGTATGCTGGTATATGAAGAAGTAACTACTTATTTTCTATTTTCATCTAAGAGCAAAATTTTAAAAATCCTTTTTCTATAGTGAAAACTGATTCACATACCTGACACGTACCTGGAAAGCCTCCTTCCCCAGTAAAGCACTCATCAGTACACTTCATGAAGTTCCGGTTTCTCTCTAATATAATTCTGTACTTGTGGTCTCATTTTCTTTCTTTAAAAATCATTTTTCAGCAAATTATTGACATTGGGGGTGCTCTCCGAAAAGCAGACTAGAAGCATCTGGACGATATGTGTGTATTTCTTAACACTGTTTTCCATAAAGCAGTACAAGACAGGCACAGAGGTTAGTGAAACACACAACAAAACCAGAAAATCAGGATAAATTCCAAAGGTTTGCACAGAGAAAGACACATATTTCTATCTTGAGAAAAACCACTAACACTTATATCTGGTATTCAAAATTCTAATGCCATGCAGGAACAAGCATCTGACCTAACAATGCTCTTGGTAATTTTATACTGAAACAAAAGGTAAATTAATGTGATGGTTTTCAAGTATAGTACTAATCATCCTCAAATGCCTTGTCCTTAATAAATAAATAAATAAATTATATTTAGAATGGCTTTTAATAAAATAATTCAGGCATTCTGTCATCCCTATCCAGTATGCCAGTCTCAGATCTTTCTGTAGGTTTTGCCTTGGAAGATTTGGGGAGAAATTAATTGCAAGTAAGTTCCCTCCAGTCAAGTAGAAGTTACTCATACTCCTCTCACTGAAGGAGAGGCTCAGATGCTCTAGGGCACTTCTGTCTCCCCCAGCTCAAACTTGGTAGAGTCCTCATTTTGGGGCAAATGGCAAAGACTTAGCAAGCCAAAAGAATGACTAAGAGGGCAGGGGCACATCAACAGTTTATGGTCTGGCATTTTCACCTACATACCTTTGCAAATTATCTTTTCACAAACAACCTCCAAAAGCAAACTGATTAGCAGCAATGCTTGTCAAAGCAAGTACCAGCAGCACAGCAAGATCCAGAGTACCCCTCTACCTCTGACCCGTTCTAGTTCTTTTCCCATTTCCTACAACTTCTGCATTTCACCATCACTTATACCACAAGATGGCAATTTGCAAGAGTCCACAGATATCTGTGGAAGAGACAAGCACAAAGAGATTCTTCTTGGATTAAAAACCATCTTTAAATAATTTTACTTTTCTAAGGAACTGTTCTATTCTAAATGGGTATATTATGTATACGAATATTGATTAATTTTGGCATATTGCCTTGATTCCAAGTTCCAAGAACAACAATGTGAAAAGTTCCTACAAATAGTGCAGGCCAAACTTAGAGGAAATGGTAAATCTTGAATTCTATTTCCTGACTGCATGTAGATGGGAGAAGAATATTTGCAAAACCCCTGTGAACTTGGGAGAAAGCTACACATTCACACACTTTATTGTGGACTTGAGTTTAGCTAATTTCACAACACTGCATTCCAGGAAGCCAGATATCCTCGTCATAGGCTATCAGACCTGGAGATAAGCAATGTCTGCTCCAGGAAAGGGTTGAACCTTTTGGTACTTTTGGTGGATCCCTAGCAAGCATCTTTGTGTTAAAGTACCTAATTTTTTTTACTAGTCCTAATGTTCTTTATCTTCACTCTAATGATTCCCACAACTTTCGTCTCATCTCATTATGAGGCTCCTGAGAGTTTTTACTGAAATATTCCTCTACATAGTACTTATATGGAGGTTTTCTGTTTTACCCTACCATTTTGCAGAAGCTACCTTGAAATTTTAATGCCAACCAATGCATTTGCTTTTGGTACAACATATACTTACACTTGAGTTTTGAAGTCAATTTTGCTCCACAAAAGGAGTGGTGATGATGTGAAAGAGGAGGAGGAAGTTGTACATATAACTTTGTTTGAACTTTGTGTAAATTTTGTTTAAATCCATGAACTCCACTAACATTTACTAGATGGGAAGAAGTTAAACTGAAATATTGAAGACAAAACTGAGAGAAAAATGAGAACAGAAATAAATTAAGTCACACTAACAAAAAGGAAGGTGGGGAAAGACCTTACCATTAATAATTTGAAGTATTTGAAAAGTTTGTCTGTTTTGAGGAGATGTGTCTAACTCAAATGGATGCATGGGGCCTAAATTATCTGCAACTATATCTACTATACAGGAAAAGACTGAATAAGTGTATTCTAAAAAAAAGTGAAAAATCTGCCTTAAGGGCTACGCAAACTACTAGAGGATGAAGAATTTGCTACAGTCTAACTATTGTGGATATCATTGCTGTAGTAAAAATGAGCAAGATAAAAAGAAAGACAATGTTGTAACCTGTGCTAATCATAGAAATATAAAGGCTATGAATAAATAATAAGGAGGAAAATGAGAAATGAAGTATAAAAGAAAGATGTTAATGGTGAAATGAAAAATGTGTCTCAAAATGAACCAAGGAATCATTGTAACTGAAAATAGTATTAATGTAGCCATGTTGAGCATCTATATAATTTAGAGAAGTTTTAGAGTTCCTGACTGATTTTGTCTCTCACTTGAGTTTCCAGTGCAGAAGTGCATGACCCAAACTTCCCCTCTAGGTTCTGAACAGCACACAGTGCACTCATGCTGCATCCTGAACCTTCCCTCCTACTATGACACGCAAGAGAATCGACAGTTTGTCCATTCTCATTCTTGAAGTAACAAGCCTATAATAGGGGTGAAACAGTACGGTATCAACAGAAAAAGCTAATAAAAGCTATCAATGAAATTAATTAAATGATGCATTTACTTGTGACAGAGGAGGACTAGATTCAACAGAAATTTCCTTTTTTACAGAAGTCCTTTGTACTTGTCCCAGCAGACTGCTGAAAAGGCAGGTGAGCAGGTTATAGAAAGCAGAAATTTCACTTCTGGAGTCACTGGACCATTCAAAAGTGATTCAGTTTGCAATGTGGAAGTTCACTTCACTGTGTGAGGTAACGAACATAACTTTTCCTTTTTACACTGAGAAGCCAGAGCATGAGATTCATGGCTAGCAGGAAGTACATACCTTCAAACATCTCCCCATAATCACACCCACAAACTTTTCAATAAAATCACTGGAAATCACCCAGTAGAATTACACTTTCACATGGAAGGGAAGGCTAGTTACCCACAACCTGAGTTCTATTAATGCTTGCAGCATCACATTAAACATTGAAATTATGCAATCAAGATCAATATTGTGGGGTTGAGGGTTTTTTTCTGCCTACATCCAACAAGTTATTTCTTTTTCCACTTCTGTGGCTATTTTTCATTTGTTTTTTAAAGCGCAGTATCAGTAGATATTTCCATTTCAATCTTGCTTTCGGAAGATTTCTATCCCAGGTAGTCTCTTCAGTGAAACAATTTCTGTTACAAAAATATGTAACAACTTCCAGTCTTTTATATTGGAAAACATGTTATATAGTAATTTAATGATGTTAGAAGACATTTGTACTCAAACCATATAATTTTTTAGGTACTGCTCTCTTCCTGATGCCTTTGTAAACTACCATCTTTAATTTTCCCACACACGTGAACAACAATAACTTTTGTTACTATCTCAATATCTGGGGTGGGGGAGGGGGTGTTCAGCACTATTGATGGAATTAATTTTTAGGGATCTACCTACAACTAAGTGTGTCAAATAAGCATGGAAGCAAATATCCATTGTAGCAGAACTCCAGATTCTTCTATCAGTATGTTTTACTGGTTTTAAAACAACATGACTATTTCTATTATTTAAAATCCAATTTTTGTAATGACCTCAGGGATTCTTTATCATTCTAGGACATATCTGGTCTTCTCTACAGCAGCCTATTGAATACAATTTTAGAGAACAATTTTATTATCATAACCGCTGGTATTTTCCTCAAAATATTTTCCTCCCATTTCTATTGCATGAATATTTTGAACTGTGTGCAAATTTCTCTTTATTTTCCCTTCCAAGTTTATTTATGACACTCCTGCCCACTGAACTCTGTTAAACTTATTTTAAATGGTTTCTTATTTCACATAGACATTTCTGCCACTCAGACTATCTGTAGAAATACACAGATTCTTCTAAGTGCTGCTTTATCTCATCTGCAAAATTGTCTCATTCTTTTCCTAAATTACAGCTAATTTCAAACTAAAAAATGTCTTTTTTGATATTTCATTTCCAACTTCATTAGAACATCTTCTGTGAGAAAATGACAGCGAGAAGGAAACTGAAATATATATCACTATAACGTGGCCATGAGAACCAAAGAGTATTAAAAAGATTAAAAACTGTCAAAACTGTCCATAGCTCTAAAAATATCTGTGCAAAAAGGATTTAGCATATGTATTTATAAAGAATGAGGGAAGGAGCTAGTTGAACAGAAAATTATCTGTAGTGTGGCAAGCAAAATCATGAATGATAGAAAGAAATCTGGTGTCAGAAAATCATTAAAAAAAAATCCAGTATCCATTGTAATAGAACAGAAGACCTGAAATTGCCCCTTAATGCTTTCAAAGAATAATAATGCTGCACTGCAGACTCATTTCATATCAATAATGAAGTCTGAGTTGCCAAAGAAACAAGCATTTGTTATATAGAGAGAATATAGCAGAGAAAGCCACTTGCTGAATAAACTAGGAACTTGCCATAAATCTACAACATAAAAAGAAGATAGCAAACATGCTCTACATATTCATGAAATAATATCTATAGGACTATCCCAAGATAATACATGAGTAAATCTGAAAATTCATCCCAGAAACTGTTTATGAAGAAGTAATTGCTGTTTTGTAGAGTCTTTAGACTTCAAAAGTAGGAGGAAAAGGAGCTAAATCTCATACTTGCGAAGAAGTTTTTCCAGGCTATTAATAAGACATTAGCTCCAATGAAGAACTTAAAAACATCAATGAGCATTACATTCTGCTTCTTTCTCTTGTTAAAGGACATGAATATGTAATAGAGAAATTGGAGGATACTTAACATTAGCAACATTAATTATTGCATCAGCCAATTTGGCATCTTTTGGTTTCAGAATAATTTACAAACATGAATGTAACCATGCAATGCCCTTCTCAAGTAGCAGCTATTAGTATTTACTATTATGAATGGAAGATTCATGGAAGGCAGCTGACATTCCCAAAACTCAGCAGTCGGACAGCATAATTAGTAAAAGATACAATAGTTCTCCAACTAAACAGGGACCATTGAACTTCCCTTTTTGCTAACATAATAATCATTTTGATATGCTAAATGAAATGAACCATTCAGTAAGTCAATATAGCCACAAGCAAGAGATTCAGATCAAAAATACCAAGTAAGCAAAGTATTTATACGTATTGAAGAGGAACCTCTTTAGACTGCAGTCAGTGCAAGATTATGACAAACCAAATTTAAGTAAAACCAAATGTAAAATAATTATGAGTTAATGAGATTCTCTTGTGTAAAAAGGCAAGTCAGATGGAGCATTGCAGCCACTAAGCAAGTCTATTAAAATACTGAGAACATATCCAATACCATTGTTAGTCATTGCCTTTCTTCTTTTCCCACCTGCATGCTGTTTTTCCCACTCACTCCAGCTTCTCCACCATCAGCCTGGTAAACTAGACAGTGAAACTGATCCAGATTTATTTTTTAGTAAAATATTAAAATACACATGATCCAAACAAAAAAAGAACAGGGATGGGAGCTGACATGGTTGCTCTTCAGTTGGACCAGCTCTTTTGCCCAGCTCATTGCTCAAGCTCACCAGTACTCTCCCCTGGGCAATACATACACAAGCAAGAAATATGATCAGACAGAACCACATTAAGTATCTCTCCGTGGCCTCTCACCCACCCCTCACCTCCCACCCCCAAAGCCTGCTGGCTCTTGCTTACATTCATTGAGAAAAACTAAAACCACAGTTTTGGGCAGCTCTGGCAGCACAAAGAAATCTGAATTGGCCACACCTTCATCCTTAGGCAAAACCCTGAATTGTATCCATGCCACTTTGAGGTGCTGGTAACAACACCCCCAACCCAGAGTGGGGCCCATAAGCTCTACAAGTGTATGACTGGGTACAGCTATGCTGCTCTGATTGACCTGCCTACATCAACTCTGAAGCCAATTACAAGGAAATACTTACGACTCTTCGTTTTACATCTCGCCTTGCTGTGAGATTTGGGTTCTTTATGTGTAGGTCAAATCTCTGAACATCTCAAAGAGAATCAATGTGAACAGTAAGGAAGTAAGAAACTCTTTTGTTATGTATATCACACATCAGTCATCACTGAGCATCCTAAAATCCCCCTTTTTCCCCTCGGAAAGTACCTTGAGGCTAGAAAACCACAGGATGGATTCACATGTGGAGAAAAAAACTAATAGGAAGTTTTCAGACAGAAACATTTGCTTAAGAATTTAACTGTATAAGATCTGTACAAGGCTCCTGAAATTTAAAAAAGCAGATATCTACATCCTGAAGCATCTAATCATCACCTAAAAATTTGATCCTTCAGACTGGTTAACAGAACTCTGGGGCCAAACTAGTTTTAGAAATTATCACAGAGATGGAACTACAAACTTATTTCCATTTTTTAGTACAACTGTAAGTATGATCCACTCTGTTATACTGCAGAATACGTCAATCAGCAAAATCAGATCATTTTGGCTGCTTCATAAAATTGATATAAAATAATACTGCTATCTACACACACAGCTCTGTGATAGACACAGCTTCTCTTAGGAATAGAGCTTCTGAAACAGATAATCTGAAACTAAACCATACAGGTAAATCGAGTCTGATTAATTTTTTTATTATTTCACATAGTTATAGCAGTCACAGAGAAGTTATTGGCAATAATGTCCAGAAATTATTGCTCAAAGGCAATTATTTAAATGTGGAGCTTTCAGATGTGTTTTTCTTATGAATGTAACAAGATCCTCTATAGCTGAACAAGCTCTCAACTGGAGGCTTGGAGAGGGAAAAAAATAAAGGTCAGGAACAATAATATGGAACACCGTAATTGTGCACAAAATGTATCAGAAACCTTTTAGGATAGCTACATGTGCTGTACCTCTAACAGCTGAATGGAGTCAACAGCTTTCTGAGGAAGAGAAAAAATAATTTCCCATATAATTTGGCCATAGAAATATGTCACAAACCAGAGACACAAAGTCAAACTTACTGCTTAGTCATGCAGGAAGTGCCTTTACTTTTAGACATGCACCAGCTGTGGTCTGTAACAATATCCCATAAGGTCCTTGAAAATGTTAAAAAAATAAGCAGTTGAAAAACTTTCTTCAGCCTTTGGGGGTATATTCAGCACCTTCTAAAGGTGCTGAAGCTGATTAGGACCTTCAGAAAGAAACCCAGCAATCCAACTGCTGCTCCTTCAACCAGTTAATCCTTTTGCCTTGCTTTAAATATTGTCATAATTTTTAGACATATCACAGAATCACAGAATATGTCAAGCTGTAAGGGACCCACAAGGATCATGAAGTCCAGCTCCTGACCCTGCACAGGACATCCCCAAGAATCACATCATGTGCCTGACAGCATTGTCCTGATACCTCTTGAACTCTGTCAGGCTTGGTGCTGTGACCACTTCCATGGGGACCCTGTTCCAGTGGCCAACCACCCTCTGGGTAAGGAATCTTTTCCTGATATCCAACCTAAACCTCCCCTGACACCACTTCAGTCCATTCCCTCAGGTCCTGTCATTGGTCACCAGAGAGGAAACATCAGCCCCTCCTTTTCAGCGTAGACAGATGCACAACCAGCTCTAATTTCATTTATTTCACTATCTCATGCACGTGTATAATCTGTAATTGAAATCAATAAACATTTATTAAGCAGATTGTCTATTGAGTTGCAGATGCTCTTGCTGCAGTTAGTTACACCAGCTCATGTTCCAGAGTGCCCAGTGAAGGCTGGAAGGATAAGGTACTGCAAAGTAAGTGATAAATGTCTAATGCCTCCAGCTCTCCAAGGAGGAAAGGAAGAAAAAGTGTTACAGTGCTTGAGACTTAAGTTTATAGTATTAGTAAGCAGTGGGACTCGAACTCCAAGCTAGAGTCCTATCATATTTGATATTAGTTGAAAAAGAATACAGAACAATAAATACAGCACTGCAAGACCAAAACTACTTCACAAGAAGAATCCACAAAATATCAGAAAATTGAGATGTTGCCCTGAAACTGTAAATGCACTGCTATATTGGTAGTCAGTGACAGAGCTGGCAACAAAGAAATACCATATGCAAACTTCAGATGTATCAGAACAGTTCATCATATACACATTTCACATTAAACATTAATGTGAAGCCTAATGACTTCTTTAAGATGAGTGCTTTTACAGATATAAAGGAAATGAATATTATACTCACACTAAATAGGGTATTTAAATTTCCTGTAATGAATAAAAGCAGATAGGGGACCATTAGAAGCAAGCCCAGCAGACTGCAGATGAAAAAGATGTCATTATGTCCAAGTCCATTATTTAACTAGTAGCTGACAATCATATTGATTGAGAATATCAGAAAAACTATCATCTTTCACTGCAAATGAGTAGGTTTTTCTGTGAAAACACCTATGAATAGTTCAAAATAAACTGCATTTAAATAAAGAAAAAAAGAAATTTCCTTCAGGGCAGCAGTTATCCATTGAGACCACAACACACACATTTGGTTCATTGCTCTTTGACAGAAAGTGCATGTGCTAGATGTTCCAGGCCATATATTCTTTCAGGAAAAGATAGACAAGCTTTGCCTGTAATGTTGCAGTTAATCTTTCAGAAATAAGGAGCTTTCCAGAGTTCTTGGTACTTTTGTCCATCCAGTATTCTAGGTAAATATCTTACAGAGGTTAGAAAGATATTCATCTACAAATTATTTGAGTTAATACCTGTAAGACCCAAATTTGGCCAATTAAACTCTCAGAAGAGAAGGAGTGCCCACCACAGAGGCCAACACTTAGCATTCCTACATAGTACTGGTTCTCTTCCTCTGAACACAGGGACTCACATTAAGCTTTGTAAGTGAGGCTCAGAACTCACTAACTGAGGTCCTGCAGTGAGGTTCCATGAGGAGAAATGGCAGAAGTCAGCTGTTGTTAAAAAAGTGCCATACTACTGGCACTAGCAAGCCTGAAGGAGTTACCTGAACATTTACCCTAGCAGAATAAGGGGATGGAGCCCCGGAAAAGAACCTATGCCTTCACAAGATCAGCCAACAGAGCACTCAAGACATTTCACTCTTGACAGGTGAAGTTTGGCAGATGGGGAGCAGAAAAGGTGACATGAAGCAGGTTTTGTTAGACAGTCACTCCCTGAGCTCAGATCAAATTCACAGACTACTCCAAGTTCCCAGGCTAAGCACTTTTGTTCCCCTTAGATATCAAACTAGGCTGGTTTTTTCTCCATTGCTCCTTTCCTCTCTAAATGTGCTTAGGTTTGTATTTTCATTTTGTCTGTAGGGTTGTTCTGAGCAGAGAAGCAGAACAATAAAGCACTCCCAGAGCCCACTGCCAGGAGGTATTTGGATTAGTGGTGGGTTACAGATTTAAAAGAAAAAGAAATAAACATAAATATAAGTAACATATTTCCACAGAGAAAATACTGACATCCTTTCATAGTTAAATCTAAAATGTTGCATTTCAACAGCGTAATGCTTATGACAAACACAAATCTTCTCAAATTTAGATAGTATGGCAATTATAAATAAAGATATTAGCTAGTCCTTGAGGATACTCCATTAGTCTATCCTTTTTGCATATTTAAATTGTATTCAACCATCCAGCTAAGTTATTGCACCCAAGTGCACCATAAAGTATAGTTTGTGCAGTTTCATTAATATATAACAAACACAAAAAAATCATTCTTTGGATCCTAAACAAACAGAGGAATAAGATACTCTCCTGCCACTATACAAATGTTTCTTAACTGTTCAACAGCTGCAGCATTTTAGTGGGAGATGCTGTGAATTTAAAATCTAACATTTTTCTAGCCTCTGGTCCCAGAAAAGCCTTCAGGTAATCTGAAGAGGCAATGAGGAACACCCAGGCTCTATTTTGAAGGCTGCAGATTTGCCCACACAGAGAGGCTACACTGCACACTAACCTGTGTGAAACAGGCAGTGTGCAAGATGCTTTGTGAGAATTTCTTAATGCAAACAGTTCTAATTTAATCTAAGCAAGATTACATACTCTTTTATTGACAAACATGCAAAGAGCATATCTACACCCTTCAGCAGCACACAGCACAGCCAGCCTGCAGCTATCTCCAACCAAGTCAGTACATGCACACAACATAATGAAGAGCTATGAACCAGCTCAAGCCAAAAGGAGCATAGCTACATCCTTGCCATTGCTGCCATTTCTGAAGCCAGCATGGGCAGTTTTGTGCTGTCCATGTTGGACACATGCTCTAAAATTGTCTGTGAAAGGGGTTAGTATAAAGAGAGGACTTAGAACAAATTACATAGATGAATATATTTTTTTTATTTCTTCAGTAATTCCCCTTCGTACACAAGTCCTGTTATTCCACAGGGTATGTTTAAATCCTGACTTGTATTAAACAGCCATGAAATTGAGTGCAGAAATCTGAAAAGCCTATATCACCCACAAAGACTAATGTCATATGGACAAAGAACTGAGAGATTTTAGTATTTTTCAAGCCTTGGAGGATTTGGGGGGGCTGTTTCCTCTCCTTCCCAGTAACATACAGTAACAGTCTAGCAGCTTTCAAGCATGGTATCCTTTGTTGTCTAAGCCTAGTTCATTCAGCATAAGCAGTTGTAATCCTAAGTGAAGACTGTAAATTAACAAAGATTTTCTGATAACTCCACATTTGCTTCAGCTGTATTGACTGAACACAAGTCTGTGTCAAGTAGCAGAGTTTAGAAGCTGTCCCCATGGTGGGAAGAACATAAATTGTAATTTACAAAGTATTTCATTGAACAGATAAGGACAGGGTAACAAGAAGAATTCTCACAGCAACATAGCCAAGAGAAATCCAACTTCTTGGAACATATGTAACTAGTTGATGCAAAGTAAATAATAGTATCAATGAAGAGCTTTCAAAACTAAGTGGGAACTTGAGAGGAAACAAAGACCCAATTCAAGGCTTTGCATCGCGATAAACTCTGTTCTTTCATTCCTTTCTACCTGAAGAATAAGTGTCTCATTCCATTTATCAATTAGATGATCAAGAAGGAATGTGATTTATACATCTCTGAAGAGTGAGCACCTTTCTACAGTCAGATTGGTTGTAGTTTATTCATGTGCTCTGGAAGGGAAAACTGTCAAGTTCCCTTAGGTACACCATGAATACCCTTTGCAGGAGATTTATGCAGTCTTCCCAAGGGCAGCCACAGTAAAGCAGGGACCGACGCACTGAATTGTGCTCAGAGTATGGAATTCTTGCACCGTGTTAAATATAAATTCCCAAGCAGCCCATGTTTCTGAAGGGCCCTGATTTTTCCAAGATCTCCAGTTCTGCAATTCGGGTCCAGAAGAGAACCAAAGCCACCTGAGCTCAGGTCTCACAAACAGTAGTTAACCAGTAGGGTAACCTACAACACAGATCTCAAGTTTCAGATTCTGCAACAGGTTCTGAAAAACAGCGACCTTAAGACTGTTTGGGAATTCCCACATTTATTTTTTTTCCCTCTTCCATTCTGATAGAAATTATGATGTTAGTTTGAATATCCCACTTAAAACTAGCAGCAATAATATCTATTCCACCTATTCTTAATTTATAGGAAACAATGTGGAGTACAAATAACAATTTTTCACCAGCACTCACCCTGATTTCCTTCAAAAATTTTATACTATTTCCATCTAGAATCCAAACTACCCTAAGTGCTATACAGTACTAGCCATTTAAGACAGAATGCACTTGAGTGAAAGAGAAAAGCACACAGCAATGCAGATTAACAGAGAGGGAGGGAGAGGAGAATAAGACAGTGGAAGGAGTGTCAAGCAGGTTATATTATTTTTGAAGACTTTCAGCATGAAAGCCAGCAACTAAGTACCACAAGGCTGCTTGCTCACTCCCCCTTGCCTACCAGTGAGATGGGGAGCAGAATCAAGAAAAAAAAAAAGTAAAACTTGTGGGTTGACATAAGAATAGTTTAATAATTGAAACAAAGTGAAATATAATAGTAATAAAAATAACAATAATAGTAATAAAAACAAGAGGCAGAGAAAGATAAAAGCTAAGACGAGTAAGTGATGCACAATACAATTGCTCACCACTTGCAGACAGATGACCAGCCCACCCCCAAGTCACCATTTCAGGTGACTCCTCTAGTTTACACTAGGCATGACATTTTGTGGTATGGAATATTTCTTTGGCCTTTTTGGGTCAGCTATCCCAGCTATGCTCCTTCCAGCTTCTTGTTCACTTCCTCACTGGCAGAGCACAAGACACTGGAAAGTCCTTGACCCAGGGCAAGCACTATGAAGCACCAACTAAAGCATCAGTGTGTTATTGACATTATTCTCATACTGAATCCAAAACAAAGTGCTGTACCAGCTGCTGAGAAGAAAATGAGCTCTATCCCAGCTGAAATGAAGACAGAGGTTACTGGGGCTTTGTCAGTCAGTACATGGAGAGACCATGTTCATAGCTGAGTACTTAGCTTGGTAAAGCTGACCAAGAAAAGCTATTAATAAAATGTGCCACAAAGGTAGTTGTTGCTTTCACAGAATTCAAGTTTGTCTATCTAAATAAAACTCCTTTCATGCAGCAGTATACCAGGGCTGAGCATTTCAAGACCAATGAAACCTAGACTCCCATGAAGTGCTTAATATCATCAATGCAACCTCAGAACCAATAACAAGAGTGTTCTGTATCAGGAGCTAGTGGAAAAAAATCTTGAAGTTATGAACACAAGATGCCCTTATTTAATTCATCCCATATTCAGGAAAACAGTTTCTATAAATACAGTGACATCAAGGAAACACATCTAATTTCTCCTTATAATTGAAACAAGCTTGAATGTTGTGCTGCTCAGGTCAACAAATAGTAATAATGTTATTGCCTATAACACTTTCCATTTCATGTTACAATCTCTGAGGAGTAAATCCCATCATGGTGAATGCCAACAACCTAGGAACCTTGAGACTGAATCTAAAGAGGTCTGAGGCCAAGGAGAAATTATTGCAAGTTTGTTCTATTTGGCTTTAGCATGGTTCACTACTAAAGTAGCATATTATATGCCCAGAGAAGAAATGGATGCCCCAGCCCTGGCAGTGTTCAAGGCCAGATTAGATGGATCTCTAAACATGTGAAAGGTGACCCTGCCCATGGCACAGGGGTTGGAACTCGATGATCTGTAAAGTCACTTCCAACCCAAACCATTCTATGGTTCTGTAATTCTATCTGTCCTTAGAAATTCAGTAACACACCTGTAAAATGAACAATCCAAATACAGCCATGAGATCTTGAAAACAGAAATCATTATCCAGAGAATGACACTGGATTACACCTCATAAAGTAAAAATAACATTCAATATCAAATACCTAATCTGTTCTTTTACTTATTTTATGAAAAAAATAGATAATACTAAGCACAGGCATACAGTACTGGAAGACAAGTACACCAAAGGCAGATCTGAACTGAGCAGAACTTAATGTTGAACTCCAGAGGGTTTAAAAAAAAAAAAAAAAAAAAAAGTCTTCCAAGTGCAGGGCTTCCTTTCTCGTGGTGAAATATTTAGATGGGAATACAGTTTTTCAGGTGACCTTGGTTACCACAAGGCTATGCAAACCTGTCACTTGAAGGAAAATGTTATTACCTTTGGGGATTGTAGTAATTACAATCTATTTGCTGTGCTGATTGGCCAACAACCTCTTTTTCGGCCTCTGAATTTGGAATACAGAGAAAGCCCCAGATGAAGTGAGTGAAGGCCCATAATCTGATATTTTAATAAATATAGCCCCAACAATGCTGAAAGTTTCATTTAAAATCCATTTGAATTTTTATAGGATCTGCTATTTCCCCTCTTTTGCTTTCACCTGCTGTGACCCTTTAGGAGACCAAGCTTTCAGTGTCATCCAAAAGAATGAAGAATATTACCAGGATTAGTCTTAAAGAGCTAGTCATACGAGGACCCAGAACTAATTTCAAAGTTCAACTTTCTTCTGGTTGTGGTCTCACACCAGCCTGCAACTCGGCACCACATTTCATTAAACTATGGGGAGGGACTGTTGTTTGACAGCTTCATAAAATAGTAACAAGTACCATTTCATTGATAATATATTATAAAAACAAAGATGCAAATAATTCAAAAAATAAACTCTTGGAAGCTGAAAATGCTTATGTTTGATTAATTACCTAACCATATCTGGCAGGACAAACTTCTTTTCTAATGATTGCTGTGCTCTCAATTCTTGTCTAAACTATTTTCAGAAGAAAATCTGTATTTGAGCTGATGATTTCCACGCCAGGTTTCATTCAATTGCAAACTACCCTAGCTGAGTTACACAAACCACTGAAAGAGACTTTAAAGCAAACTTTGGTCCTTAACTCTGGCCGTGCTGGTGGGTCTGTAATTACTGCTACATCAGCACTTCATTTACAATTCCCTAATGCCTCGTGTCTATTGCTATCAACAAATTATGGATTACCAGCCCAGTTGGCTGCTGTCTAATATACATTCTGTCTAGTGTTCAGACTAATAGCCTGCAAACAACTGACTGGAACTATGTCATGAAAGCCAAGAAAGGCATGGACTTGCTAAAACGAGTCCAGTGGAGAGCCATGAAAATAGTCAGAGAGCTGGAACACCTCTCCTATGAAGAAGGCTGAGAGAGCGATGGTTGTCCACCCTGATGAAGAAAATAATCCAGGGAGACCTTAGAACAGCCTTATAATACCTAAAAGGGGTTTATAAAACAGGAAGAGTGACATTTTACACCATCAGATAGTGATAAGGGTGACTGGCTTTAAACTAAAAGAGAGATTTAGATTAGATGTTGGGAAGGTCTTTAATCATAGAGTAGTGAGGCACAGGAACAGGTTTCCCAGGAAGTTGTGGATGCCCCATCCCTGGAAAAGCTCCAGGTCAGGTTTGATTAGGCTCTGAGCAACCTGATCTAGTGGATGGCATCCCTACCTGTGGCAGGGGATTTGGAACTTGGTGGCCTTTAAAGTCTCTCTCAACCCAAACTATTCTGTGATTCTAAACACTTAAGCTACTGAAACCAGAAACTGGATGAATATGTAACATGAACAGGGGAAGCACCACTGTTGTTGCTGTTCTTTGTAGCATTTGCTACAAAGACAGGATGCCAGACTACATGAACATCTGACCTGACCCAAAACCACTCTTCTTACATTGTTATTAGTAGGTATAAGCATTCCAGATAGTTATAATGATTACAAATTTCCAAAGACATATTGAGAATTAACCAACAGACACAGGACATAGGGATAAAACCTCAGTGTATCTGAACTGCTGTAATTTTCTTGCTGTCAAAATTGCCATGTTGATTTATATGTCTCCTTAAAGATCTGTTTGACAAAGTCTATTTTACCATGCTATTATCACAGCATTTGATAAATAATCAACAAGGTGGAGTACCAAGCTATTAAAATTAATGGAAGTGTAACCTTTCATTTTAGGGGGGAAATATTTGCAATGCATAATGAAGTCTAAAGATAAATGTTTAATTTAAAAAAATACTTTTCTAGTATCCTCTCATATTTATAGGCACATCTTCAGAGCCCATTTAGGAAGTTTTTTAAGCAGCACATTAATTTTTTCCACTACTACTTCTTGCTCATGAATTAATGCTACTAGTCCTGTAAAGACACTTCCTCTGAAATCATATTTCTTAAAATCAAGAAAATTATCTGAAAATAAACTCCCCAAAACTCTCTATAAAAATTTTGAGAACTCAATTTTCATTAGAGTTCTCTTAATTAAGCAAGGAGCATATTTGGACAAATAATGATTATACATTTTTTGAAAAGTCTTTTATAAAGTGATTTTTAGAACAGACAATGGCATATCATAACAAAGCATGCTACAGGAAATACATTTTGGTTTTGTGTTTGTAGAGAACAAAGCACAATAGGATCCTAGAAAACAGAAAACCTTCTAGGACAGGGCAGAATATCTATAGAGAACAGTCAGATACAGTTTATATTTAAATTCATTTTTTCTTTATTTGAAACTGTTTCTCTGGTGTTTCCTTGTTTGCACCTTGAGGAGTAACTGCTGAAGACAGGTGGAAAATGCAAGTTTACTCCTTGAGAAGAATGATTTGTCAGAATCTAGTACCAGAAATTGGCATATGAGAGCTGGCCTCATACAAACAAGGCCATTTCTTGACAAAAGCAATATGTAGAATGCTAGAGATAGGAGATTGCCAATACTCTAAATACTGGTGTGATGTTGTAAGCTGACTGTCTACCACATGGGTCAGCTTCTCCATGTTTACAGGTGGAATTTAGGATTTAATAAATATGTCTAAAAAGAATCAAAATCTCCTTATCTATGACTCCCAGAAAAAACAACTGCTCAACAAATAATTCTCATGTAGAATTCTGTAAGTTGACAATGTGTTTCCACTTTCCTAGCCATAAGGGCACAAAAGATGAAAAGATAGTAAGTTTCTAAGGTATCCAGCCGCTTTTGAAATGTACTGTGTGCATCCCAGCTTGGTAGCTATTGAAAGATTTTCACAACTACTGTCACACTTGTCATATCCTCTCCTTGCTATGGGAAGAGAGAAGTCTCTCATTGCTACCTGCATTCTGTGAGAAAAAAATCATACAGAACATCAGACTCGACCTTATGGCACTGAGAAAGAATTATTACCTCCTTGGAAATACTGACATAGTTTTTACAGGGGCTGTGCCCCCTCCAGCACTGTCTAACAGTGATACTACGGAAATTCTTAGCCCAATGAAGGATAAAATGATGTTGCAGGTGAAATGGCACTGCCCAGTTGGTGAGACTGCATGCAGATCCTCCTGAAATAATTTTGTACATCTGGGCTCTATACTTGATTTTGAAATTATAGTTATCAGCATACATGAAACCAAAACATGTATCTCTCTACTGGAGCCTCACATATGACTCAGCAGCAACTGGCTGGTTTGTATTTCCACATAATTCCAGTTTTATCTTGTAAGGAGACTCTTGAAGGAGAGGTAATAAAAACAGGGAGGAAAAGAAATGCAGGAAGTAATGGAAAAGAGAGACTACTGACCTCATAATGATAGAGTACTTAGAGCAGTATTTCACCTAAAGGAAAGTAACTAGCTAGTTGCCAGTGAACAATTTGCTTTCATCCATCTCTTGGTTAAATATTGAAGACATTTGCCTACAGGGTACAATGAATGAGAATAAATTCCTTAATCACCCTACTTTTTGTGCCTGTACTTGTAAATCCACATGTGTTGCAAGTGGAAAACTGTTAAGGTTTTAAAGGATGTTCTAGGTCTGCCAGCTGTGCCTTCCAATTGGCCATGCCATAAACCTCCCACAATGATAACCCTGCTTTTCCGGTCTGATCTATTTTTTTTTTTTAATAAAACAATAATAAAATAATTTTAAAACCTTAAAAAAATAAAATATATATGTCAAAGTTGAACATGTGCCTCATTTTAACGTGGCATTAGTGACAAAGGCATGTCAAATTCAACTGAAGTTTTTCCAACTAATATCTGTAAAATATTAAGATGATGTGTTGAAAAATATTCTTTGTAGTTGTGTGGTCATATAATGAGCACATATTAGAGCACACAGTATACCAAACAGCAGGTTAATCTTTAGTGTTCCTTCTTTCTAGCCCTTTTCTAAGAAAAAAACGTTTCTTCAAAATATATAATTAAAAATGGGTTCATCTTGCTATATTTTTCACTATAACTAACTCAAAAAACTTACCTTCTTTTTCTCCTCACTGAATTCTGGGTCAGTTAAGTACATACAAGCCAAAGGCTCACAGCAGAAGCCCATTTAGACCAATATACTATTCTACAGTGGTCAAAGTGAATGCTTAAGCAGTAGCAGAACCAGATAAGTTTATTTGCAAAGCAACCTTACAACTTCTTGTAATTTTAGTTCACAGAATTACTGAGACAGATACAGATAACTTTCATTTACAGGTTAACTAAACTCAAAGGTTAACTGGGATCAGTTTAACTACATGTGGTCCTTTGCCTCTCTCTATCTTTGGCAAGAGCTCTACTGTTTGTCTATAAATTAATCCCCTCGCCTCAGCCCACTCTTATATGGAGTCCACCTTCTGGTGTCTTCATGTGATGTTCCTTATAAGAATATCCATTTTTATGAAATGTCCCTCATTATTTCCTAGGTAGTCTAGATTTTAATTATTCATCACATTTAAAGGATTATTACATTCATGGCACCACTTGAGGATCTTTTTAAGGTCTACGTCTGCTCTAAAGAATGTTCACATTTCTTATCAAGGGATTTCATGTTCCTTGCTCTGCCAGCAGCACCAGCTGTCAATGTCTGCCTTTTCTACACTTAAAGTAGAGAAGGGGATGTTTCCAAAAGCCAGCACTGCAAGCAATCTAGAATTTAAAATCCAAGGTGGATTCCTGTCTTCTCAGCCATCACACTGCTTGGTTTTGGTGCCCACTCTATATATTCGATCAAATCTGGGCAATCCATGCCTGCCTTAAAGGTAAAAGAAGTAATATTTTTCAAACATTACTGACAGCAATGTAAAAACTGTGCAAAATAATCTGTAGCTCTAGTTGAGGAGGGTTATCTCACAGACATTCAATCCACTTGTGCCTGATTTCCATAGAAGTCCTTGCGACTGAGAGGAAGTTTACCCTGGAAAAAACTGAAGGAGAGGTCTTAATTCAGGTCCATGTGCTATCTTTGGTTCTTAAAAAGATATTTAGCCCTGAAAAGTATATTATCTTGCAAACTAAAGCTCATTTTGTTTTTAGAAACTGAATTATTCTTCTTGATTTCCATAGTTCCCTCAGGATCTGATGCCCATTACTAGGGGATTAAAATCATACACACTACACCTATAACGTGCTAAATATGCCAAGTGTATGTCCTATGCTGGTTTACCTTGTCCAATAAATAATATGGATCCTTTCAGGCAAACAATTGTCCAAGGAACACTCCCTAAATGAGTAAGGCTCAGGAACCTTATTTCTTCTATTGAATGTAAGACTTTATATTAGTCTGGTAACACACTTGTAAAAAAAAGCCTCAGCAATCTATTGCTTCATGTAAGACCACACCAGAAAAATTAAGGCAGTTGTGCATGTCAGTTGAACAAAACCTTTATTTATACTTTAATTTAAAATTATTTGCCAAAAGTCTCTAATATGCTATGAATTTTTTATAGCGAAAGTACATTTTAACTCCCTTTCTCTTCTGTATGTCCCCATTCTTCCTATTCACTTCATCACTGTCAGGCCTGGGTGTTCCTTCAGGGAAAATGGGGAACTCTGATTAAATTATGCAAAATTTTGTGCACAAAAAGTTAATTATGAGCACTTCTAACACAATTAAAACCTTCAAAGTACCCAAATTTCATAATTTACTGCTATTTTAGATTCAGAAAAACAAATTGTTTCATCAAAGGACACCTGAAGTACAAAATCTCATCTTAGTTTATTGTCTCTGTGCGTGAACTGCAGGTAAATAGAAGGGATCTGTGCTTAGGGAGCAGAGGGTTTATGTATGACAGACACTAGAGAAAGTATTTAATAATGCAGGCAATATCATCTTGCTAGAGAAAGTGCTCTGGAATGATACCTTTTCAGACAAAATTAATGACTTAGTTCAAGCATACTCAGTCTGACAATTAATCAGTGAAGTCCTGTGAAAGACTGTCAAAGGAAATGGTGGATGTGAAACGCTTCAGGGATTTACCACACACTTAACTTCTGGAAAGCAGCAGGTTGGTATAATGGTCACATGCCTTAGGCTTGAAATCAGAGGTTCGTATGGTTCTGAATGCATTTTACTACTATAATCAACAAAAAAGTAGAGTATATGCAATAATAGAGCTGGTTTCTCTTTTGTTACAAAGGCATAATAGCTGATGTATGGTAATATAACTATAATTTTAATGTAAGTTAACAGGACTGTTTTAGTATGACTTTATGCCACAGTTATTCATATATGGCCCACGAGGAATTATTTTTCATTATCTCATTATCATGTGCAAAACGTGAGAAATGGTAACACCAGTGATAAGCAATGGCAAAATACAGTACTTGGGAACTGTACTAAAGAGTTCGCTGACACAGGATTCAGTGAGAGCAAGATATCAATACCTGAAAGTACCAATTCCCATTTAACTTTTATATCTGGTTTTCATGCATGGCCTGAGTTAATTGAAAATTGCCTCCCTAAACAAAAAACCACCATTAACTTCACTGAAGTCTGGATCATACCCTTCATTCTTTGCAAACATTTAAATATATATTTTCTTCATATTCTGACAGACTAATGAAATTACAGTAATTGAATACTTAATCTATTGTTCAGTGTATCTCTGAGCATCAACTGAATATGGAAATACCAAAGAGCTTGTGCAAGTTCAGAAGACTCTCAACAGGAAAGCCCCAAATTGTTGTCCAATAAGGTGAACCAACTCCAGTGTGTTTGCTTAGAAAGACAAAAAAATTCAAGACATAGAGAAAAAGGTGAATCCATTTTCCAAAAAAATATATAAGAAAACTTGGGTCAAGATTTGATGTAAAGATTTGTATCATTAACCTGACCAAGTCTATTTTGACACATCCAACATATTCATCCACACCAGGATGTTTCATTTACCATAACTTTTCTGAGACAATTTCTTTCCATTTGGAAAAGCTTAATTATTGCCTTTAGGCTGTATTAAGAAGAGTATGCTTTACCCTAAATTGAACTCTTTTATGACTTTGCAGAGGTTTTTACCAGAATAAGGCTCTAAAAAGCAAACAGATGTTGCTTTACAAAATCACTTTGCATATATACCACACTCCCACCCGACAGTCAAAAAATACAGCTCCTTACAGCAACACTCTACATAAAAATCATAGAATCCATCATGATTCTGACAAGATGAGTATTTCACGCACTAAATATCTGAATAGAAGCCATCACAGATAAGATTTAGGTCTCACAAGATTGCTCCATCACTTCCAGAAGACTTATGGTACTTCAGTGAAGCTGAACCTTTAAATCATGACTATTTTTCCCAATTCAGTAGGGCTATTTATTTCTTTTGTTAGCAGAAAGCTTTTCTGCAGCCAGTATGTCAATATTTTTTCATTAGACAGTCAAAACAGCCTAAATTTTTCTACTTTTTAATGTCAGTAGATTCAGTGGACCCACATTCAAAACACTCATCACACTCAGCAAAATTTGGGTGGTATTGCTACCAGATGCAAATACTGAAAATGAATACAGGTTTGGGTAGAGATCCAGAATGGAAAAATACTACAATGTTAAGTTAAAAGTCGTTTCAGTTCAGAAAAAAAGTGTTATATTTCTAAGCAAATGGAACTGACTATTATCTTTAATATTATTACATATGCTAAACATTTTGTGGCTCAATATCACATGACAAAGGCAACCAAGATGTCAACAGCAGTGACATTGCTGTTGAAAGCCTAAAACCACAACTAAGCAAAAATAGAAAACCCATTTGATAGGGAGGGACCACTCACAACAGCCCACCAGGACCCTATAATCTATTTAACTGGAGAGAAACAGTTGTGATGAAAAGGGGTAAGGGTTCTTGAGAGAAGAGTTGATGGCAAAAGCATCCAGGCATCCATACATGATTCAGTCATGGAAATGTATGTCTGGTTGAAACCATTACTTGACTCTTGGTGTAGAACTTGTATCTCGAGTCCAGATATGAAAGACTGTGTTTAACTAGTTCTCCTCTACATTCTACATTTGCTCCTGAGAGCATGTATTTCTCAACACTTAACATCAACATCTTGAGAACATTGCATATGAAGTTCACAGGGCCATAAGGCCATTCAGGCAAAAAGTAACATTACTCACCAAAAAAAAAAAAAAAAAAAAAGGCTAATATTAATAACTTCAGCAGCAAGCTGGTGCATAATGAGGGTGAAAAGGAGAAACACTGATTCCAGAGCAGCTTCCACTTTGCTGCATGCCCCACTCTGTCTCTTTTCACATGCAATTCTCTTTCACCAATTCTTGCTCATTGAAAGAGGATTGACAACAGAGAACTAGGTCACATCATGAAGTCAAACAGTAAGAAAAATTATGATGGACATACCTGGACATACCAGAATAAAGGCAATTTGATGAGGAGCAATTCAATTCTCACTGTATTGTAACCTTTCCAGCAATTTTTACAGGGGCTTTACTGAAATCTACTCACAAGAAAGAAGCACACATCACTTTCCATGCTTGAGAAGAGGCTGAGTGAACAGAGATGCTAAAAGCAGACAAGTCACATGGTAAAATTCCTTTGTAGTTCTCAGGAAAGCCAGAAGAAAAGATCAGCAACTGAACTGGAGGCAGAGAAGAATTTAGGTAGTAAGATGGAGTGAATGATAAAATTAAATAAAGTAAATAAGTAAAGTAAATAAAATAAGATTGTATGTTGTCTTTGCTATAAATTTAAAGTAACTCATGAAGAATTTACTCCTGCACTGACTGCTACCATTAAAAAGAAAAATTTTTCTGTTGTCTCTAAGGTTTCCTGGTGACTACTTCCTATCGGAAGGCATCCAGAGAGTTTTGTTCTCCTTAAGCTGTGGATAAAATTAATCAGAATACAGTAACCTCTATATACATAATAATGAAGTGGTTTTGGCCTCAAAATGGCCTGATCTATGACTGCTATAGCAAAAGCGGCTGTTGGCACTGATTTTAACATTTTTTTAATATGTCACTCAGGATAAGTTCTTTAAAGAATGACTGTTCTGTCTACTGTGGTCATATTTAAATGCAAGATTCTGGCTGCCAAATGTGACTGGATTTATCAATGAGGCAGAATGATATGAAGGAAACTGAAAGGCTGCAAAATAATTTATTTGTAAAGTTAATTATAAATAATATAATCTCTATATGCAAATATTAAATGTGTTTATTTAATTAAATCACTGCAGATTTAAAAGTTCTTTCTGTCTTCTTTGGCATGTCATCCCATCAGGCTGTTTCTTGGGGATATAATTATTTAGTTAAATTATTAAATGAATGCTGTTATACATATTAGCTGTTCTCAGCTTTAAGCATATAAAAGTGTTCTGTCAATATACTAACCAGGGAGCAATCCAATTGTGGCAGGTCCTTTTCAGGAAGAAGAAAAGAGTCATTATCTAAAAAAGCAGTATCCAACCGTTTTTGCATCCCATTCACATTTTGAAGGTCATTTGTAAGTTGCACATATAATACTATTGGGTCACTCAGATTCATTTAGAAGTTTCTCTTTCACTGGCTTAGAAGCCTAAAAATGATGGTTGAACCTCAGTCATCTTTCAGAGAGGAAGAATGCAGTGTAATTTTTACTAATTAATGTTAGAAATGAGCAGGGATGAACAATCCACTGTTGGCACATGACAGAAATAATGAGGAATAATGATTTTAGCCATGTTTTAGCCACTGTCTATTAGCAACACTTCCTACCATGCTAACTCAGCCCACATTTTGCATTAAATTAGATGAAATAAAATATAAATTCCTAAGAAATTTATACATTTCCATGCCACTTCCTCCCAAAGGACAACAAACATCAACCCAACAAGCTATAGTAGCCACAGACTATTCATTCCTACCAGGAGAGCCATTCAAGTAGTGCTGCACAGGTGCAAAAGCAGGACCTCACACAGCTCTGCAATCTCCCTGCTTTGCTCCTCAGGGCCAATCATTCACTTTTGTGACACACCAGACAACCACTGCCAGGAGAGACTTATTTATGACTTATATATTCACAGCATGAGCCTGAACCTCACTGTAGTTTTAACCTTCAGCATCTTATTCTGATGGCCCAAAACTGACATGTAATAAACGTGTTGCTTTTTAATGGCCTGTCATTGTTAATTCACCTGGTTCACCATTTTAATTCTTTGGTCTCCTGGGTTCACTCAAGCATGGATTTGCAGATTATTCCAGCCAAGGCATCCCCTGTCTAGTACTTGTAAGTTTTTGACAATAAGCCTAGATGATTGTACTCAAGACAAAACACAGTAAGGTCTTGTATTTTATTATTCTTTCAAGTCAATTTTGCAATGAGAAAAAAAAGAAAACTTAATGAATAACTTGCATTGTCCTTGTAACAGTATAAGCATTTCATCTATTTTTTTCAGTGTTTGGCATTATCTAAATTAGGTATTTTTCTTGATATCTTTAATATTTTTCTTGTCACTACCAGTAAGAATGCACGGGAAACAAAAAGAGTAGGATATGTATCAAAACAATATAAATTCTTAATCATAGATACCTCTACATAGTCAAAATTGCACTGCTATATTTGCTTATTTGCCATCACAGTGTGGTTTCTGAGATAAATTTCTTTTCAGTATCTTTAACAGCTATTCAGAACAGTCATCATTAAGCAGACAGTTTCCTTAAAGGTTCTAGAAGTGAGGATTTCTTTCCCTACAAGTCAGTAAACCTCTTTAGCTGTCTTGCAGAGAGCTGACTGATGAAACTTTTTTTTTTAAATGAATACTTAAGCCTGTATACTTCAAATACCTGTAAATGCATGAATTTTTGATGTATGTTCAAAACAGGACTTTTCATCAGGGTTATTAAACTGGAAGAGTAGTTTTTGCTGCTTTTAAAAACAAACAAATAACAACAAAAAATTCTTCCATTTTCATATCACAGATATCAGTCCTAAGAATATTCCTTAGTGAGGAGAACAGATCGCTGCTTTGTCAACTAATTCTGTATGCGTACTATCTCAAAAATTATCCCCAGAAGTTATGTCCTGTACATTAAAATCCAGACCAGCATAAGAACTGTAAAAACAACACAGCAAAATTCTGTTTCGCTAATTTATGTCCTTGCAAAAGATCTTCTAGTGAATGCCATGAACAATGACTCCATGTAACATTTATAGCATAGTCCCATATATACATAAATATATATATATATAACATACATATATATATGTTATATATATATATATATATAACATACATATATATACATATATGTATGTATGTATGTATGTATATGACCACATCTTAATTAGTATCACAAATGTAGCTGCAACAGCAGAAGCAGACCCACAAGAGCCAGCAGAGTGACAGCAAGGTGACAGCATGGCTCACAGCATCCCCAGCTGCAGAGTGAATTCCTCACTGCCTTGCTTGCTCTAGGGACATCACAGAGGGATGCTCTGAACCATTGCTCAAAGACACTGTAGGCCAGCACTCTGGGGTGTTCACATTTCATTAAGAGACTTTTCCTTAATGACTGCAGAAACACCATCATCATGAAAATGAAATTTAGTGTCTTGTAATTTAGCCTGTAAGATGACTAATCAGTATTGATGTACACATTATTCAGTAAGCATTTTCATCTAATGTGATAGGAGTATGCAAGATTTTTTCTTTTCCGGAAACAATAAAGGGAACAATAAATTATGCAAGAGTCACTGCTGAGAAAAGATGTATCAGTGTAAGTTACATTACAAACTCCCTTTGCCTGTTAGAACTTGAGAATCTCTGTTTTCATTTACCTTTGCATTAAATCACCTACATTCTCAGGAAAACACAGCCAAAACAGTATGCAAAGAGAGCATGACAATTCAGACAGCTCCGTTAGTATGTCTTACTCCCAGCTACAGTGACTACACTTTTTGATTTAGTTATTCAGTATTTACTACCTTATTTCTTTCCATCAAAAAACAGTTGCAATTTTTTTCTGTGGCTGGAGCTTTCTGATACATATTCCGTATTTCCACATCTGAGAGAGATGAAGGTAATGGATGAGGTGAAGATAGAAAAGTATTTATGCAAAACTGAAAATCTGAATTTCTAGAAAATCAAAAAGCAAGAGGGATTCATATCTCTGGCACTGGATCAGGTATTTCTGCATTTCTTCTCCACAGTACAGAGTTACCTAGTAATCCAGTCTTCTAGTATCATTTCCAGTAGATCAGTATGGTGAAACTTCACTTTTTTCCTTGTATGTTCCCCCTGGCCCCAGTTTTCTTGTATTCCTTTCCAGTGTGCATGTCTCCTGTCCATCATGTTCCCCTGTCTCTAAAGACTGCCTCCATTCCAAATGTGAGAAATGCCTCTCCATATACTGCTTTCAGTACCTATTATTTTTCCACCCACATTGCCCCCAAGGATTTTTTCACTCCCGTGATTTGTTAATTCCTAAAATTGTGACAAAGAAGCAAAAAACTATAAAAGATCATTAGAAAGGTTATTTGTGCTCTATGCACTTATAGGACCTAAGAAGGAAAGACATTGAGCCCTTAAAAAACACAACAGGAACAGCTTGCTAAATAAAGCACAGAACAATCACTTTGGGGTTTATGTAATCACTGCATTCCTCTTTCCACATGAGCTAGGAAGCTCTTGTTTCCCTATTTGTTTCCTTTTTACACATTCAAAGAGCAAAGGTACTTTCTGAATACACAGCACCTGTCATGTAATGTTTATTTGGTATTTCTTATTAATCTATGTTCCTTACAATTAATGACCCAGGAAGAAAGACTGCTGTTATAAACAGTGACCATTTTTATCAGATATGGTGATTTTTGTCTATACTGGAAAATAAATGAGATCACCAACACATAGCCAGTTTACAACTGGCCTTCTTTCCAAGTAAAAGGCCTCTTTTCCCATTTATGGTCCACTGAGCTGTCCATTCTTCTTCTAATTAACTTCTTTCTTAGCAGTACTTTGCACCACAACGACAAGCAGCAATTTGCATCATAATAATCCTTTAAAAAAACCCTTTAATGAATTTTCTCCTCTACGAAGATTACATTACAAAGATGTAATAAATGGTGTCTAGGAAGAATAGATGGAATGGGAAGAAACTCTTTCTCAATTTAGAATTTAATTGTAGAAGGCCAATTATAAAATTTTAATTTCCGCTGTCATCTGTCTTGAATATTTATCTTATCTAGCAGCTATTTTATTCATAATGGAAATCTTTGATGGCTTTTTTTGTTATGCTATTCTGAGTCATGGATAATATACACTACACTGGATTAAATTTGTATGAAAAATAGGCCATGGTGGTTCGTGTCTGAAATTAGATACAGCTAGCTTAATTTCGCTGACATATAAAAGAAAGGGAGCTATTTAAAAAAAATTTAAAAAATAATAAATAAATAAATTCACTTAATCTCATGAACTATTTCACCTGATATTGTATCTGACAAAGGTATGAAATCTACAGGAGCTTACACAGCAATTTACTGGAAATCAGAACAGGACACCTGAGGTATCCACTTTCTGCTGATTAAAACTGCATATATTGACTATTTAATAATGATGTAAATTTAATGTTATGAGTGTTTAGTATAGTTCAAAAAGCTGCTTTTTTTAAAGCTAGAAAATTCACTCATATTTATCCACAGCTATAAATTTCAAAACAGTGAAGCAATCTCAAACATTAAATACTACTATCTTTGAAAAAGAAAAAAGAAGGGCATGGGTAGATAAGCACAGAGTCCCAATTACAAGGCTATTGCAGTAAAAGAGATTTGCTGAAAGATAAAATAGAGGCTATACATATACAGCAGGGCAAAGAAGCCCTGACTTAATTACTGTGGATAAAGCAAAGAAATCACTGCTATTTGCACTTCAAAAGCATGACATTTGCACAAAATTGGAAGGGCTATAGATTGTGCAATACTAAGATTATCATTTGCAGAAAAAAAAATTATCAGAAGATCCAAGCCTCTAAACATGACTTTAACCTAATCATCAGTAATGTCTCATTTTGAGTCAGTTTGAATTATGTGGTGGACTATTAACATTGAAATGTTGGCTGCATTTAGTGCAAGATGTATTTTGATATTTATATTCCGTTGCACCACATTTTTTCCTCTTTTAATATACGCTTCAGGTTTAACTCCATCAACATTTACATTCTTACCAATCACATTATACAACTACAAATATGTGAAAAACAAGAACCTGAAAGGAAAGAACCCTACTCCCTTCTTTCTCCCTCTCCTTGGTTTAGGCAGAGAGAGGAACAATGCGGAGAGCCAGCTGAAACTAGGACCTGCAGGATTCACGTAGCAGGATCTCAGCTCCCAGTCACTTCAGGGCTTTAGTGCCTTTCCACAGCTCTTTTGCTCCCACACTTTCTTTTGACTTGAGCCATTGCAGTGGCAGAAAAAGCTTTTCAGTGCAGTTTGTGACAAAGATGAATACTTATGAAAGTGAAAGGAGAAAAGAGAAGAAATTACGTTTGACATAAGACTGGCACCATCTTTCTTTCCCCTCTTTGGGCTGAACAAGTTTGAAATTCTGTGATTGAGGCACTAATGATATGAGTTCAAAACAATTTAGAAAATGTAAATAAAGTCTCTGTTGAGTGCATGAAAAATTCAATGAGACCTGCTACTGAACAACATGCATCAACTTCTAGGTCACAGTAAGACAAGGTAGGCCCTTTATGAGGCTGACACTTGTAACGCATCTTCGTGATTTTTAAGCAAGAATGACAAGGTGCATAAAGCCATGCATCACCTCCAAGCAATGTTAAATGTTTCATGCCACCAACAGGGCTGCTGCAGTTTTCTTCAGAAAAATTCAAAGATGCTGATCACTCAGAATGATACAATCTGCTGATCTCTGAGAAAGAGAATACTGTCTTACTCGGTGCAATGTCACAACTGTCATGAAACTGGCAGACTGTTCTGGAAAACCACCCGGAATATTGTTCATTCTTCCCAGTTACAGAGAAACAATGTAGAATTATTAGCACAAAAATAAGGATTAATAAATGCTTTTTTTTTTTTTTTTTTTTTTTTTAACTGGAGAGAGTCATATGTCATAGAAGCCACAGAGATCTGAAACATATATTGGGTGACTCTAGTGCTTGTTTAACAGCACTATACCAAAATAGGTTTATGAAACCTCATACAGTCAGCATGGGATTTACCCATGTTCCTGCTTGGAAAAACAAACACATGACTTTGTCCACCTTTTTGATGATCTCACAACAAAAGGAAATACTACTTGCCTGTGCCATCTTGGTATGTGCAGCCTGGCAGTGTTCCAGAAGAGACATCCTGAATCCTCATTCTCTACTTGGTAAGCTTTTTGTACAATGGGAACAGCTCAGATGTGCTTGAAGGGGTGCTATTAGAGCTCATTATTTTGTTTTTCTGAATGCACAGGTCAAGATCATTTGCTATGATGACACCTGATGAAGTTATTCACTAAGCCAATGGAAGCCTTTCCATTGATTACTGATGATGATGGATTGATTCATTAGCCTGTTTAACTCTAGACTGTCACCTGAAAAGCAGCAGCTGTTACACTGACCATGTAGACATAAAACACACATGCAGATATATAACAGCTTTGTTTACACCAAAAATGTTTTGTTGCATTGACAGTATTGAGTTTGCACGTTGAAGAATTAATCAGTATTCATTTCAACAGTGCATTTTTACTTACTGCCTTTAACTTGGAATGAAAATTAAAAACTGGTTAAATTCATAGGCAGAAAAGTCTGCCTGTGGGCAGGGTTCAAGAGACAGGCTTGCTGAGAGGTACAAAGAGGATAGAGTTTTCCACTTTTTTGTGTGTTAATGGTTCCTTGCTACTTTGCTATATTTTCTGCGGCAAAATCTACGAGCAGGCCTCATGGTCAGATCATGCTCAACCCACCTTTGGCATTGCTGTAACATGTCCATTCACCATGGTAGGTTAATAGATCTCTAAGTTGCTCATTTACACAGCAGTATGAGGGAAAGAGCTGGGTGAGGCCCAGTGCAAAGAACATCAAATCACAATTGTCATTTGCACAAGCATTTGCAGCCGCCCTCAGACTGTACTGGAAGTGAAAAATATTGAAAGGTGTGCCCATTGTGGCTTAGAGTAGATACTGCCACTCCAGTGTCACTTGGCACAGCTGTCCTGAATGTTGAGCTGCCCTGAATGGGTGACCATGGGGAACAGACCACTTGGAGGGATTAACCCTGCAATGAGAACCCAGAGCCTTTCTCCTCAAGGGTTCTACTGCAATGCCACTGTAACATGCTAAGGCAGGCAGAGGACCCATCCTCTGGGCTAGTTCCACCACACTGCTGGATGCTGGGACTCAGAGCAAAAGCTAAAGTCAATTTTCTTTCTACTTGTGAAGCCGGAAAGGAAAACATGCTTGTGCCTGGGTCAGATATTTTTTGATACAAGACAGCACACACAGTCTGGTTAGAAGTATTTGTCAGCTCTGCATCCCACAGTATGTAAAGGCAACTGCAGTACACAAAGCAGAAGCTGCCAAGAGTACCTCTGGGTAAGAAACAAAAGTATCTGCCAGCAAGGGGTCCCCCACAGTTTGACACAAACATACCAAACACAGTATGTCTGTGTATCTAAAATGGTAACTGACAGAAGTCCTTCCACGCAGCCTGGCCACCTTCTTCCCAAGGCAGAGTGCACACCACCAAGGTGCCAATATTCCCTCCCACACACCCCTGGAAGCCACAAGCCCAAGAAGCAGAAACAGCTTTATCAGGGTGGCAGACCACTATCTCACAAAAACCTCTGCTGTGACCGCCCCATTCACACACTTTACACTGTCCCAAGCATACAGTCATACCCTGGAACCCCAAAATACCTCAAGAGCATGAGGCTCTGGAATTGTAGTGTATTTAGTATAAAGACACATTAGATAAACATAACAGTAGTGGAAATCAACATCTCCTTGTAGCTCATACATGTGCAAAATTAGCTATCATGGAACCATAGAACCATTAAGGTTGGAAAAGACCTCTAAGATCAGCGAGTCAGCCATTAACCCAGCACCACCATGTTCACCACTAAACCATATAATCAAGTGCTTCATCTGCACCAGTACACTTATTTGCATATATATAGAAGAAATGAACAGGAAATATTAACAAATGTAAAGTAGAGCCATATTTGTCACTATGGCGCTGGTTCATCCCCCATGCAGAGCTTGGAATTTTAGTATACTTTTTAAAATTACATACTCTACATGTTAATTAAAAATGTATGTATTTATAGAGAAATTATTTTAAAGTGTTAAATAAACTTCCAAAAATCAAATTAGAAATAAGTTTTCTATTCCAAAGATAGGCTTCTTTTTGTTGGCAGATGGCCACTGTTTCTTCTTATTACAACTGAATTAATATTATACTATATACCAAATGTTGATGACTTTTGGCTTCCCTCATTTTTAAGTTTCCAAATTTCCTAATTCATACAGCCATATTTGTCTACCTGCTTTTTAACATATTCTATACAGATTCTGTGTTGCACAGTTGTTTTTCTGAACTACTTCTCGATATCATAAAGATTATCAATAGCCACACTGTCACAGTCTAACCTGATCTAGTCCCTTACATTAAGACATATTTAGTTATAGTTTATTTCTGTCACCCCTTAAAGGTGCAACCTCCTCCAAAAGAACTCCCATTTCAGTGCTGAACAGTCTATTTTAATTCTTCATTTGAAAAAGGGTTTTGCTATCATCTAATCATCCTTGTGAGGTGCAAATCAACTACTTTATCAGTTTTTTAATCCATGATGCATACATCATCTACTGTTTCTTTGTCACAACCCTGTAAACACCTGAACACTGAAAGACCTTCAACCATTCTCTCTTCTTCTACAAATTTTTCTAGGCCAGTGATATCTTCCCAATCTCTGCTCATTTTTACTCATTTTACTCAGCTCTCTTTAAGCAATCTCTTGCACAGAGCTGAGGCCAAAACTGAATACTATTACCATGCAGCTGAATCCTTACCTAGACAGAGCCCTTCCAAATATTCACATGATACTCTTGGTTTGTGCTACCTTGTGATTCACAGTAACTCCCAGACCACCCTCAAGACAGCTGCTAATAAATAATGCTATGTTTCTTGTGACCATGAAATACCCAGATGGAAGGTAAAATTGAAATAAGAGCACTTAGTTCACAATATTTAAGTAGGCAAGTATCTTACCCCTCACTCATCTGATACACCTATTCATAGATACTTTCCAATTTTTCTATTAGTGCCCCACTGAATACATACCTTTCCTTCAGGACCATCCTTTTTTATGAGAACATTTTGACTTCGGATTTACAATTGACATTCTAATTGAAAAACAGAATTTTTAGTTTATCTGCTCTACTGACTGTTTCAGAGGACAGTATTATCTCTTAAAAATACCTTGATGATGTATGCAGTAGGCTTCACAGTCATTAAAAAAAATCTATCCATACAGTTTAGTAAAATTTAATTCACTTTTGATAAACTTCATACATTAAAAGCAAGACTACTCTAAGAACTTAATTGAACTTCCATTATGAAACAATTCCACTGTTTTGAAATCAGGTATAGTAGCACACAGAGAGTTGTATTTCCTGATGGCCTCTATTTTGTGAATCCAGCAGTTACATAGCGTAAAAAGATCCTTTTGTGGTTTGACACTAGTCCTAGAAACTACTTACATTTATATTCTTTCAGGTTTTGGTACTGCTGGAACTAACCCAGTATTTGTTCAGATCTGATAAGCATTGTGCAATATAAAATACTTCTTTCAAACACAAGAATGCGGCCCTGAAGAAGAAAGTTATTTGTGTAGATAGTAAACTCACGATAGCAAACTCACTGGATACGATAAAATTTATGCCATTAAAACAGTAACAATCAAATTTAAAACATCTATTTTCAATGTAAGTTTTTATGTTGAAGCCATCGTTTATGGTTTTGGATGAGTGGTAATATAATGTTGATTTCACTGCAGCAGTTGTTGCTCTAAGTATATATAATAGCAGCCATTATCAAAAAGAAGAAATGTGGTACACATGTAAAATTGTGGTATGCACAGCTCTAAGTTTAGGTTGTAGTTCTGATGGTTACAGCTCCATCCTCAGTCTCTACCTCCAAAGGGCTGGGGCACTGCCATCTATGCAGGTCCCTCACTCCATCTGGCAGAGAGAAGACCAGTGCCAGACCAAAGCTGCTGCAGAAGTCATGCATAATCCAGAAAAAAGGGATCTCAGCTCCCAGTTGCTGCCTACATCACTAGTGAACATTGCATCAGTGGGGAACTGGAAGAACAGTGAAAATTAAAATGTTTTTATTCATGGCTCTCTTGCCCCCACAAAAAACCCTATTCACTAATTCTGTCCAAAAGACTGAACAGCATGTACTATCTACTATTAGTATCTTTTATTTGGTATCAGTCTTTTTAATCATGTAAGTGGTGTTTTCCATCACTGTATGAATCCCTCAAAGGGAGTTATTACTAACCTTTATTCCTGATGAATCCTGGTGATTATGATGGAAAAAACCCAAAGCACTGGACTGAAAGGGTTCATTGGTTATCAGTGTATTTTAAAAGCTAAGTCAGAAGATTCTTCATGAGGAAATTATCTCCTCTCAATCCCTTCACAAAACACTGTTATCAATTTGAATGAATGATCACAGTTTTTCAGTGAGCCTCCACTTTAGTCAGTATACAGGTCATCTAACATCACAATCCATTTTAAAAGACAAAGTATGAAATAATTCTTCGGACACAAAAAAAAACCCACTGAATTTTCAGAACATGGCATTTCAGTATGCTTCAGATATGTCAGAAAATAAATGCCCTTAGTTTCTCTTTCAACTGCCTTTTTGTTATGCAAAATCAGTTTTTACCTAATTAAATAGCTTTTTTAAAGTTTCTAATTCATTAATCTGCTAAGCCCTTGAGCCACAGGAATGTTCCACACCTCCTTTTTCAGACACTGCCCTCCAATGTTACTTTTAAGTTATTTATAAATACAGCTGTCCTGCAGCCTCTACCAGCAGGGCACCTTCACATGTTGGAATTTAATGAGGCTCAGGCACAAGTCATGAGTCCCTGAAGAAAAGTGTTACCTGATCTGCTTCATTTATTTCTACCAATAATCATACCATTACCTACAGCTTCTGTTTTTAATTAGTGGTATCTAATGATTAACACTGGCCAATTTGCATCCAATTATGCCTCCTGAAAAATTAGAAGTGGATGAAAAGGCTGAATGCAATTAATCATTCTGCAATGTGAATTTGCTCAAATATCAAGGATGAATCTGTTGTACTTTCCTAAATAAGTTTTTATTGAAAACATACACTGTCTGGTTATGAAGCAAAAGCATGACGCTTCCCATGACAGTATGAAATCTGGATTTTAAACACTACAGAATTACCAAACACATTCACACATATCCTTTTAATAACAATGAAAAAATGATGTGACCAAAATTTAATTACACTCTGGGTTCACATGCTGCCAAAACAATTAAAAGCAATAAGCAAGATCACATTTTATAACAAATAGGTCTTAGCATTGTCTGATACAAAGTTGGGTTTAGTATGCAATCTTTAGAATCTAATTACCACTTATTTTCTTCCATTCTTAAAAGGTTTGGCTTTAGAAAACACTCTGTTACAGCCTCAAGGAAAACAGTCAGTGCTACTTAGCTATGGAATATTTTGGACCACTATAATATCTTTAAGAAAACTTGGCAATCATAAGAAACATTTTCTAATTAAAAAAAAAAAAAATCACAAAAAGACCCCAACCACAAAGAGCACCACCACAACACAAAACCCATTTATATGGTGTCTTCATCTTTTTCCCTATTTTCAGAGACCAAACTTGATCAGTCAGTTTCACAGATGATGACAACAAAGTGCTTTCCATGAAGAGTTCGCGCTCTTCTATCTGAAAAACTCTGAAGAAACCTCACATAAACAGAGAAATTCTTTTTCATCTATGATGGTGAAATTATTTTGTCCCTAGAATACCTGTGAGATAATTAAAATAACCTGACAATTCTTTCAAAGGTATAGCCACTAGCACGTATATAACCCTCTAAGCATAAACTTACAAAACTGCATTTATTATGTTACATACCATCATCAAAAATTTTTCATTGAAAGCACCAGTCAGCATATTGTGGAGATGTTTAAAATACAGTAAATTTGATAGAAACCTCTTGGAAGAAGATAATAATGAAAATTGAGTTTAACACAAGTAAAGATCCTAAATGACATTCAATATATCTTTTCTGACTTTTGACATGTGAAAAGCCAAGCCCCTGGCTTGTATCACCCTATTTTTGCCCAAGAAAAATCAAAATAGTAAGCATCCAAATAAGGTATCAATTTCAGGGGTACACAAACTAAAGTTTCTACTTGCGTTCCCCACCTTTTTCATATCTCCTCTCTTGTTCTTCCTCTGTTTCAATTTTTCCAGTTCTTAGCTTTCTGGTCAGGCATTCCATGTTGCTCTTCATAAAACCTGAGGCATTACTTTCTTTTTATTATTGTACTATTCCATCCTACTTTCTGTCTAGGACACAGGCCCACTTTTAACCCATCAATGTTTTGCACTGCACTTTGGGAAGATCAACAGAATTAAGAGGGAAGAAAATTATACTGCAGGTGTTAAATGCTTGTGGTTTGATTCATGCTTGGAAGAAGCTGTTAGATCTAATTTTGCAAAAAATGCTTTTATTTAAAATGTTAAGCTCTTTTTAGCTAAGTTCTTGTATTCATTATGCCAGACATTCCACAAATAATTTGGTTTCAAGGTGTATGGTGTTTGTCATCCCTAACCCCAGGCAGCAGCTAAGCACCACACAGCCACTTGCTCACTCCCACAAGCAGGATCAAGGGAGAGAATTGAAAGGGTAAAAGCCAGAGAACTTGTGGGTTGAAAAAAAGACGTTTAAATAGGGAAATCAAAAGCAGAGCACACAAGCGAAACAAAACAAGGAATGAATTCAGTGTTTCCCATGGGCTGGCAGCTGTTCAGCCAACTCTGGGAGAAGAGGGCCCCACCACAGGTAATGGTGACTTGGGAAGACAATCATGCCTCCAAATGTAACCCTTCTTCCCCCCAGTTTATATACTGAGCATGATGTCACATAGTCTGGAATGTCCTTTTGGTCAGCTGGGGTCACCTCTCCTGGCTGTGTCTCCTCTCAGCCTCCCATGCACCCCCAGTCTCCTCCCCTGCATGGCAGAATGAAAAGCAGAAAAGGCTTTGGCTCTATGTAAGCCCTGCTCAGCAATAACAAGAACATCTCTATGTTATCAACCCTGTGTTTTCAGCACAAATCCAAGACACAGCCCCATACCAGCCACTGGGAAGAAAATTAGCTCTACGCCAACCAAAACCATCACACATCTCTGCTTCCACTCCAGGCACAATCATCAAAAACAGATCCAAGGTGCTATTTTGAAAAGAGTGGCTTACAAGGACAAGTGCTTTAATTTTGAACACCAGATTAATTTACAGAAGCTATACTGGAAAACATTGCAAAAATGCTTCAATTCTCATTATCTGAAAGGAGCCTGAGAGGTTAGAAATAACATCTAAAGAATACATTGTGCCCAATTTTCCCCCTCAAGGATCATCCCATTTCAGTTAGGGTGGATTCTTTATTGTGGAGCGTTGGGTTACACTTCATGAAACAACCTGCAGTGACTACCAGCAGACTTACAGACTATCAGTATTTTTAGCAGACATACCAGACTATCAGTATTTTTAGTAGGAAAGTTTTTATGATTTCTCCCTAAAGTTGTATGAATTCATAGTGTCCTAAATACTACAATACTAGCGCTAAAAAAAATCTGAAAAAAAAAGAAACCAACACCTCTGCACATTTCGATAATTATTTCTTGATTAAGTCAATGGCTGCATGCTTGTCTAACCCAACCAATTGACTGAGACACGTTGAGGCTCTTTTTGAGGTCCAGTCACCTAGCTAGTTTAATGTAACTCATTTAATTTCCCTATTCACCACCACTTAGAAAAATAAGTAAATGATTCGTGCCTTTTATGAGGAAAGGTACTCAGCATTGCAGTATAATGGTAACATCTGTGACAAATAAATGAAGTTCAAAGACTGCAAGCAAAATATATACTACGAGGGAATAAATGTCACCAACCTCAGAAAAATAAATCATGTTCTATACCACAGGAATGAACTGTGATTTTGAATTAAACTTAGTTCAGCAAGAATCAAGACACCAAATCTTCCTTGAAGAAATATGTGATTTCTTCAAAGCACCTCCTTCTTTGAACACCAATGCAATGCTATGCCCAGTGGCTTTTAGGAGCAGTTTAAGTTTCTTGGGGCTTGTGACATAAATAGGGAAAACAGCCCTAATACATATATTTTATTATTAGCATTATGGTTTACACACTACTGAATTTAAGTTACCTTCAGTCTTTGATCTGCATGCATATTTAGTGCAGTGATCAGTTTTGACCATGTTGACATCATAGTGAACACAAACCACGAGAAGATTTTCACTCTTGGACAGAAGTGAAAAGACCCAAGGACTAAAGGTGTAACCTTCTGTACACAACTCTCTCTTTTAACTTATCTCCATAGAATTCAAACTGTAGTTTCCACAGTTCTGTTTTCCCAGTCCCACCTATTTAAACTGTCACTGCACTTGCATTCACACCATTGCTCCCCTTTTCCAGCTATATAAAGTTCAAAAGTTGTTCTCTTGTTTTCAAATCTTTTCCTAACTCAATATATTTGCTCTCTCCTATTGCACTGTCTACTGTGCCAATATATTTAATGACGTCCATTCCTGACTTATGTTGCCAGATAAGATTTTGCATTGAGAGTAGCTCCACATTTTTCACAAGTCCTTTCATTCTGCAAAATTTTTATTAGGCACTAAAACTAAAATGGTGCCCTCAACCACAGCTATATTCAATAATTGTGAATTGAGGAACGAGTGACATTCCAGTAACTGCTTTAGCAAACTTCTTAAAATACACCTTACAGATTCATCTATATTCCTAAAAATCTCAAGTTATCTACAGTGAGAGTTTGAGTATTGATTTTTCATGAGTATTAGATGTCCAGAAGAAATTGGCTAGAATAAAAATCAAGCATGAGGAGTCACTGTACCCAGGACTATAAACCTATTTAAGTCACTTGATGACTATGACCTTGCCTGCACTAAGAAAATTAATACTGTTAATTTAGTATCAGTGCAAGCATCAGGTCATAGACAAAGCCAAGGTGGGGTCACTACTGAGAGGGCAAGCTTCTTCAACCTACTTTAAACAAACCCAGCTCTTACTGCTCTCATTGTCTGTGTTCTTTTTATGAAGAATTTTAGTGTAAACTCCAAACCCCAGCACTGCAGATGTGCACAGCTGACGTGCATAAGCAGTAATAAAGTAGCCCAGGATCAGCAGGACATTGCATGTACTTCTTTGTTTTGGACTGTAAGTGAGGGGCATGGAACAGATATCACCATCACTTAAAGGAGCTGAATAGCTGAAAACAAAGCAATAGAAAGCAGTAATATATTGCTGGTACAAGGCAATACTGAGGTATTAGCCTTCAGAATAGAAAGTAAACGGGAGATGGATTGTGTTGAGCAGATGTACTTTGGGGTCAGTACTTCCTGAGGCTATTTATGAGCAGTGCTTCACTTGCTTGGGGCTGTATTTAAAGTCAATATCTAGCCTGTAGGCAGCAAGGACTGGCTCTCCCTACATAATCAAACTTTTTAAAAAGCACATCAGGTTTTTATTATATTGTTTATAGATCCAAACGGGGCTGTGGATTGGGACTCCTTTAGAGATCAAGTACTCCAAAGCAGGAGGCAGCAGCAGAGCAGAGAACAGACCCTTGGCAATTCAGCCTCTCCCCTAGGCTCTGCCCCAGGCACTGGCAAGTGCCTCTGCTCCTCACTGCCCTGAAAGGGAGCAGATAGGCAAAGGCTAAAGATGTCAGTCAGGATGTCTTAGCCTGCAAGTCATAGGATTTAAGATGAAAGAACTCTTTAATGATTGTCTGTATTATTAATTAAAAGTAACAGAAGATTACTACATAGGAGCACTCCAGAGATGCAGATCAGCTGAACCCTGAGTATTCCCTTGGCACTGACAAAACAGATGTACAATTGAGCAGAGTCTGTATGATGATGTTTGCAAATGACATAAAACTCTCCATTAATTAAGCTTTCTACTCTGATGTGAACAGAAGTCTATTCATTGACCTAAATGTTCCCTTTTTTGTTCTTTTACTATCTTAGGAATTAGGAGTTCTAATTTTCACTGTTTTGGGAATTATGACTAATAACTTGATGACTGAACACCACATCTTACTGAACTCCACCCCTACCACCTGCCAGCCCCAGCCAGTATTACCACAGATCCCCAAATTAGACCTTCAAATGACATAAGGGCTTTCTCTGTAAGGTGGAGCATTCAGGAGAGTGTCTGACCTATACAGGAATACTCTACAAAACACACAGGTGTGATGCAATGGTTTTCTAAGCCATGCTTAAGTACCTAAAAAGGCAGACAGGTGCAATTTTGGTTTTGTTGGCATTTTCAAAGCTGCTGACAAAACATACCTTGGTACACTATTTCTCCCCATCAGCCTCTTCAAGTTACCCTGAATACCGTTTGTATCAGGTTCTGGGATCATAATCAGAAATTATAACCTTCAATCAAATTTCCTCTTCTTGTTGTCCCTAGTAGTCAGTTGGTCCCTGAGCACCTCAGTAGCATTTTACTGGATGGGGATGTACCTGTCCCACTCAAGAGCCTGACAGTATAGCATCTCATATGGCATCTGTCAAACAGACCTCACTTGGGCATACAGACTGAGCACAGCATGTGAGTAGGAAAGTGTTCCAGTCAGCTAAGCTCACCCACTCATCTCCAATCCTGTGACTTTAGCCAAAACATCAGTTATTGAGACACATCTCTGATTTGTGTAACTCAGTTCAAGCCAGTGTTCCCATAGCAGAATCGTCCTACAAATGGGCTTAAGGAGCTGAAGCTCTTAAGATTTACATTCAGGTCTGCATATTACCCTAGTAATCATTTCAGTTATTTTCCATGATCTCCCAGAAATCTGAACAGCATGTTTATCTCCAAGCTCAGGACCTGATTCACATTTTGCTCAACTTCAGTGAAGCCTCTAAATATACCAGGAATCATTTCTATCCTTTTTCTATTTTCTGTCTTCCTTCTGTTGTACATACAGGCATTGGAATGATTTTTTTTTTTTAAATCCTGGTGTGTCTTTGCCATAAGTGAGCATTATTCACAAGGTAGATTGTTTAAATATGCAGAGGTGCTTCTCCTGTGTCTCCCACTTCCATCAAACTCTTCATTACATAAACAGCCAGGCCTGGAATTTTCAGGGAGAAATATACACCACAGTCCCATCTATAAATGAACAGTATAAGTGGAAACTGGAAATATTTCCCCAGCCTACTCCAGGGGTTCTGCTCATGAGATTTTGCTAGAAATATTGTTTCTCATTTATTTCTGCCTCCTGCATTCAAACGGTTAGCATTTAGTTTTTTCATGTCAGCATTTTTGATCTTACAAACTTCGAATGAAGCAGTTTAGCAGTGTACAAATAACACTCTCACACCCCAAAATAAATGGCATGCTTTCAAAAAAAAAAAATTGTATCAAGAATTGAAAATGTTTATTTTTGGTGAAGGCATGATGGTATTCAGCATCCTTAACAGATCACTCTGTCATATAACTGCATATGACTAAAAGGCTTACCCAAACTTTACCTCTCTCCTACACTGCTGAACCATTTTGACGATGACCTAACACAGGAATACAACTGAGAAGACCACAAAGGAGTCACCTTATTACAGCATCACAGAATGGCCTGGGTTGAAAGGAACCTCTCAAGATCATTTAGTTCCAGCCCCTCTGCTGTTTGCAGGGACACCTCCCACTAGACCAGGTTGCTCAGAGCTCCATCCAACCTGGCCTTGAACCCTTCCAGAGATGGGGCAGCCACAGCTTCTTGGGACTACCTGTGCCAGTGCCTCACCATCCTCACAGTAAAGAACCTCCTCCTAACTTCTAATCTAAACCTAAGTTCTTTAGTTTGAAGCCGTTCCCCCCATGTCCTGTCACTACATGCCCTTCCAAATAGTTTCCTTCCATCTTTCCTGTAGGCCACTTCAGATACTAGAAGGCTGAAATTAGGTCACCCCACAGCCTTGTCTTCTCCTGGCCGGACAATCCTAATTCTCTTAGCCTTTGATCTGAGAACCTTTTCTGTCTTCTGTCCACTTTTAGAAAAATAAACCAAGACCCAGCAGCATGTGGGGTGGTAACAGCACAAAATTGAAATTAAAATGTCTACGTTCTGAAACTGTGAACAATTAGGTGGCTGACATTTAGCCAAGATCAGGACAAACAGGCATGCCAGATATTTTATTTAAGTATGCAAATAAATTTAAATTAAATGAATGTATTCACCTGAAGTTTAAGAAGTCTACAGTAAGCAAAGCTTATCAGGTAGACTTTAGAGGGGTTGGAAGAAGGAGAGGGGATGTTGGAAGGTAACTGTGGGAAAGCATGTTAAATTTCAACAGAAAACAAAGGTTTTAAGGTGATGGTTACTAAACTGCACATCCCTCAAGGGGCCTAGGAATTTAAATTCTTCAGGAAAAAGAGGAACTTTGACCCTCTGAATACACTGCTTGTCTTTGGTACACAGGAAAAGCATATTTTATATTCTTATGCACTCCCCCACCCTTTTTTCTTTGTTCCAGCGTAAGTTAAAAACAGAGAAACAAAGAACAAAGGAAAAATATTACTTGAAACAAATTCAGAGGAACCTGAAAAGCTGTCAGGAATAAGAGTCTAGGGGCTTACAGAAGCACTGAACTGGGGGAGAGCAGAGATACAAGTAACCAATTTTCCTTTAACTCCTGGGCTTCAGTGACCTTGTGAATGTTACAAAATCTTTTATGCACAGCCTCAAACAGACTTTTTGTCTCATGATTTTTTTTCACCTGAGTACCACTCACTTTTAGAGGGGAGGAGAGACTTGGGGTTTGATAAATGAAGATCTGAATTTAGCTTGCCACACACCAAAACCAATTAAATCAGGTTGAGTAGCTCAAGAGACATTTTTCGTTTTCTGCTGAATAATCAGAAGGTATTAATAGTACTTTGAACGAAAAATATGGGAAAAGTGTGCTCAAGGGAAAGAGAAAATTTTGAATTGATGGAAATTTAACTGAAGTGAGTGGTTTCAAGTAACTAGGAAAAAAAAATAAATCACGATGCAGAAACTCTGATACTGCTAGCCTGTGTATAGGGGACCTGTTTCCAAAACAGTGCTTTATAAATGAGAAAACAAATGCAAAATTTAACAGAATTAGAAGCTAAAATAAGAATGCCCATCTTGCAGTTAGATATCATGGGCATCCTAAAGGTTAAGTTCTCTGAAGCAGACTTTTCTTCAGCTCTATGTGTATCAAACGAGTCCTTAAGTCCACCTGCTGGAACCACATAAATAACTAAGAATTTATGAATAAATAAATTATTCCACATACCAACCTGCTTCCTTCAACCCAGGTATACAAACAAAGTGTGGAATACAAGTTTAGCCTTGTAATAGCTCGAAGAAACAATTTTTGACTCTTCAAGGGACAGCATTACAATATCTGGTGTGCTGTAAAAAACCACCAATGAAAGCAGCTCTCAAAAGCAGAGTGTGAGGCAGTGAAAAAGGAACAAGGTACTGGTATGCACTGTTGCATCTAAGATGTTTAACGACACACTAAAGTGAAAAGAGAAAGTGATAAGAATAAAGTTTCAAAAAGCAGACAATGGAAAGGAAACACATAAACCTTCTATTTACTAATATTTTCCAGACCAGTGAAATATTTTTACTCCTCCAGCACAGAGCTTTTAATCACAGCTGTGCATTTCATGACAAAAGGCATGTTTCAGATGGTGCCATGTGCCGCTTAACAAACAGATGGAAATCTTCCAAAGCAACACTGTACTGCACGAAAAATCCAGAAGCTTCCCTCTGGCTCTTCAGAGGAAAGCAGTGTTAGACACTTCTAGGACCACTTACACTTCATAGCAAACATCATAAAAGGTTTTCAGATGAGCTATGACTACTACAGGACAGATCACACCTCTGAAAAAGGAGCAGGTCTGGGGAGTTCCATAGGGCTTGGTTATGCTCTGTCACAGGTATAGTTTTCACCAACATAACCAAGAATTAATTGATGCTTGCTTTCATTGTAGCCACAATGGAAGAAAGCTAACAAATCTGTTTCTATTTTTCAAGTACATTTTGCAGCCTTCCCTGCTGTCCACTCTGCTTCATTTAAGAAGTGCATCCCTGCCCAGCGAGAGCTTGGTACTCCTGTGCTCACACTGCTCATAAAGCACACATTTGCTACAAGGAGTTACAGCCAACCACTCCTGGCATTCCTCCAGAGCATACACACAGCATATGGGGTTTGTGCATTTGAAGTAGCAAAGGGAGAGACTTCTTTCTGAGTAAACTTAGTTATACTGAAACTTGTTGAATAGGTCTGAAACTTGCAGAAAATTTTAAAAAGCAGTAATTGCAAAATGCACCCTCAAGAGGAGCTTTACAAAACTAAAAACACCAATAAAAACTGTAAGGAAAAATAATGTATTTGAATCTATATACTGTATTTGCTGAAAGTTTAATTTTTAAAAGGGTCCAAGTCCAGGCATAGTTGAAGTCAATACCACTTTATAGATTATTTATTAGTTATGCCAGTATATAGGCAGAAAATGTTTTGCAATTGGTTAATTCCAACTTCAAAACAATGCAATATTCAGAAACACTTAAAACATCTGCTTCAAAACATGTTTGAAGTATCTGAATAATGCCTTTTTTCTGCAGCTTGGCCATCGTTTTAAATTAACAGCAATCCTTGCTTTTTATTATGCCTATGACACTTCCAGCTTTATCCATACGATAGGTAGAACCAAGAATCTCCTGTCTTTGCTGGAGAGCAGAGCTGACACATGATTATGCAAATATTTCCAAGCTATGCCCAAATGAAGACTCAGAGAAAACACTTATTCCTCTCATGAATGACCTAATAGTTCTTTAGATCTGCCAAGCTGAATATTTTCTACTGAAGCACTAGCTCTCTTATTCACTAAATGCCCTGCTATAAATTCAAATATTTTCAGTGGAGTGATAAGAAGGAAGCCTATTTGAAATTAAGTGGAAAGGTTCTATATATTCTTGATGTGTCAAATAAAAAAAACCATGTTTTCTAAACAATACTGAGACCGAGAAAAAGCTTTTCCCTCTACAATACAGAATTTTAGAAGCCTACTCCTAACTAGTCAATTATTCCATCAATACCTTGCTCATTAGCTTTTTCAAACTCATTGTTTTCTGTATTTTAGATCCATGCAAGGGAGTTAACTACTGACTGAAACAGCTTATTTCATGCTACAGTCCTTTAGCAGAGCCTCAATAAAAACAATCTGACTGTGGGCTCACTACGTAAGAGCAGCAGGAAAATCTTACAGCTTTCCTCCATGTACAAAACAGGGTAAGATAAAAGATGGCCTTAAGAGTCTCCAAATTCAATGCTTATTTATTCCAAATGCCAGCTCAGAGAAACAGTCAGATTCTGTCTCACAGGCTGCACAGATCCCCTTGCCATCAACTCTGGGCCCCTGTCTTGGCTTTTCCTGTCCCTGCTTTGCTATATCTCATAACACTTTCAGGATCTCTTCCTTGCTCTCTACTCACAACACTCCTGGGACACTACAATTAAGGAAAGCACCCATCCTTCCTGGGGACATTTTGTGGAGAAAATAGGGAGCCCCTTACAGAAATAATTTTGTTTTCTTGCCAGACTCCATGAAAAAGACAGTGGGGTCTTCGGGTCTTCAAAAAAAAAAAAAAAAAAGCCCCTCCTGATTTCACTGATACACCATCTGCTAGATCATTCCAGCCTATTTCTGGGTTTATAGGACTCCTAACATGACACTGTTTCTACAAGCCAGAAGAGAAGATAAAACTTCTGATGCATTTCTTCTTAGGGTCCCTTTCATTATCTCCAGAAAGAAAAGGAAATAAAAAAGTGTCATGGGTCAAAATAATTCCTGTCAATGCTTTCTGCTATTTTTCATTGAACTGTGTCACTCTGCCTGACTGACCCAGCTTCTTTCCTCTTTCAGCCTCTGCGTGATGGAGAGGACTTCTTAACACTCCCAGGAGCTGTTTAAACTATTATGGTTAAGTGCTGTTGCTGACCGACTGTGAAGTTCATTTCAGGAGCTGGAACCATAATTATTACTACTCCATTTAGACTGGATTGTCATTTCAACTACTCTCCTAGGTGCTTTATGACTATCCAACTTCACAATAGCCAGAAAAAGGAGTCCTTTTTCAGATGACCTGTTTCCATCTAGAAGCTGCAGTTATAATTGCACAGGACTGCGGCAGTACTTTTTTTAATAGAAAAATTCAAAACAGTCAGAATTACTTTAGTTCTTAGTTTGAAAGATTATTTCAGAATTAGCTTGATTTGAGACATTAGTAGTCCCATTGATGGCATCAATGTTTTTTTCCCAAACTGAATAAAACATCTCTGTAGACACACACATTTGGTTTCTTTGTTCACAGAAGAAACAGAAAAACATCTTTACATTTAATCAGTGACAAAAGTTTTCATATCTATCAGTTATAAACTCATTTTTCCATGTCCTTAATCACAACTAAAGTTTTGCAATACAGTGATGTAGTGACTGAATTTCCACAATTTCTAATACACAATTTACATAACAATTAATTGAAAAAATAAAAAAGGAATTCTGCAAGCAGAATACCTGGAAAATTCTGCACAGAAGTGCATGGTCTTCTAATTCAGATTCTATAAAGACACACACAGTATAATTTATTAAAAACAAGAACACATTTTCTTCTCACTTGGATATCATTAGAGCAAATAGCATCATACCAAATTTGCTATTAATATAAATAATTATCTGAGTTTTAAAAAGTGCCTCATCATTTACCAGTTAAGAGTATTTTTTTATTGCTTTATATATATTGAAATTTTCTAACTGTGAAATACTTTACCATTTTCCTGCTCTCTAGCTGCTTTGACAGATAACATTTGCAAGAACTATGTAAGTAGTTGGCAAATACCAGGTTAAGCATTATAATTTCCTGCTTTCGTATAATACAGATTGATTATTCCCAAATACACCTGACATTTTAAAATAAGTATTTACTGCAAGTAGCAAAGAAACAAGAGGGAATACTCCAGATCTCACTTTAAATCCAAGTTCAGGCATTCATTCAATGTGTGACCTCAGGCAACAGACCTGACCTCTTTCTAGTTCAGTCAATTCAGCTGGCTAAGAGTAGGAAATCATTGCAAACCAGATGCTGCATCTAAAAGCAGATCCTCCCCAGGTAAATAAATTACAAGAGAGCCACAGGGATGGAGGAATAGAGTGTTTCTTACTGTAAGAGTCAGGAAGGCATATGGATGTAAACTGCAAATAAGCCAGAGGTCTTTTAGCCTCAAGCTTTACTTTGATATCTGAAAAATAGCATTTTTAATGCAGTACAGACACTAAGATTTTTGTGCTATAACTAGACTGCAAGATTAGAGGATCTTTATTCAAATAGATTAAGGATTCAAGGTGCAGATTTTGTATTTTGCCAACATTATTGTTCACAAACATCTGAACTATTAACACCAATGCCTGATCACATCTGCAATAATGTAAGACAACGGCCAAGATTCAGATTTCTAACAGCTTTGGGAACTACTGGAAATGAAGTCTGGTAATTTTGGAACACTAGGAGAATTTGGGTCTTTTTTTCCTGTAAGGGGAAGAATGCTCACATCTTCCTAGCATTTCTTCCTTTTCCCCTCCATCCAGCTCACATCACACCACTTTAGACGACTGTTGTAACCGCCAGAGTTATGAGCAAAAATTCACATAAGCTTCAGAACAGAAGCAACGTATCACACCCTGTCCCACCAACATAAAATGGAAAACAAAAAGTAAAGGTGGAAAGGTTTATATTTGGTTCACTTTTCCTGCATCTAGGAGAATGGCTGCTATTGCTCATCCAGATCTCTCACCCTTTAGGGCAAACTACTACCATACCCACACAGTCAACTTTTGATCTGAACATTGGACAAACACAATGGAAAATATTCATGGAGATTACAATCCTGCAGCTTGGTTGGATCACTAATAAATGGGCTAGAGGAAAGAAGAATCTGATTTGCTAAGTGCAGCTTTTAGATGGTATTAAAACATACAGGAAATGTTCAGTAACTGACTAGAGTAGGGTTTATCTACCGTGATAATGCACCAGGACATGGGAACTTCTCAACCCTCTTGACAACTACTTACACCCCATTTGTCCCAAAGATGAACCTACACTTACTGAAACCTGAAAGAATTTATATCTACCAGCAGCCTAGATATCAAGAACTTAAACATTTGTTTGAACTTTTTAATTTTACAGGAATGTAAGTCACAAATTATTGCATTCTAAGCACTATACATAATCCTATAAACATTTTAATGTGTTATTGGTTGGTTTCTCTGACATTAAACTGTTCCAAAAAAAGTAAAATTTAAAAGCCCACAGGTAATAAATGCAGCCTTTTTTAAAGATTATTTTGGTAGAAAAATACTTAATGAATCGATTTTATTTATGCATTCCTACAAAAATATCAACAATTTATAGCAGAACATTTATCTAAAACAGCTGAGAGAATAGACTTTGAAGGTAAACGAGCAGCACATGGAAAATAGCTATAAATCAGCCAAAAATCACAATCCATTGATTTTTGAAAAGAGAAATCCAAGACCAAAACAAGCCAGTCGTAGTACTTGTAACTTATGAACTTTGACCTCAGAAGTTATGTGTCTTCTGTTTCTCATCCCCTCCACTATTCAGAAAGGTTCTGTGCCACACAAGCAGTGACTGTGCTTCTGTATAGCTACAACTGCTATCAAGTAGGCACGCAATTCTTCCACAGGAGTCACGAAATATAGTGACTCCAAGGAGTCAGGCTCTGTTACATCTGTTTTCTCCACGTAAGTCTCTTGTCCAAAAGCTAGATACCTGTAGGAATTATTTTTTGCCTTTATGATCCAGTGTCTTGGTAATTTTACTGTAGTTCAAATGCAAACATGTCTGTGCATATGTGTGTACACATGTATGCATATACACATGTATTTTAATTAAGAGAAAAAAACATATTGCAGGAAAGGTAATATACTCACACTGAGGAGATCTGGGTACAATACTGATTCTGACTCAAACTTACTAGGCCAACACCAAACAAATTCCCTGGTTTAGATTAATACCTTCAAACAAAATTCTGCTAAGTACTGTTACAACTTGGCCTGGAATTCTAAATTCTCTATAAAGTGTTTTCTGTCTGCCTCTGCATGTATTTAGGAAGAAACACAGAAGGATACAAACATCATTTGAAACTGCTTATACAAGGGTTAACATAAAGCAATTCTGATCAATGTTGGCTGGTAGAGAAAGGAAAATCAAAAAGTTTCAGGAAAAATATCACCTCTCACATAACAGAAAAAAATGGAGGAGAAAAAATGGAATTTGCGTCTTATCGTAAATAGATACAAAATGATAGAAATTTTCCTGTAACCAAGACTGCATAGAATACAAACCATTTTCTTTCCATATTAGATAATTCAGTAATGCCATTAACTGTTTAGTTTTCCTTTTAAATATCAGTCCTTGTAAAGAAGGTCAATACAAGCTTTTAAAATAACACTAGAAATAAATGACAACTTTAATACAGGCTTGCAGCATCCCACTTTCTGGAAGCACTTGATTTCCTGATCTCAATTAAGAAAAGGCAGCATGTCAGTGAAATGAGTGGTTTTTATATAAAACCCTTTGCAACAAGGTCCAGAAATCAATTAGGCACCATGAAGATGAATTTTTGTAGCATTTCTATGTAAGCATTAAGCACTCTAAAACCTCACATCAGACATTCATGTTTCCTATACAGATTAGAGAAACAGGGATCCTGAAATAGAATCCCAATAGTCAGTTAAAAAAAAAAAAAAAGAGTATTAACAAAAAGAAAAAGAGATAATACCACCTTTATTCTCTTATTTACCCTGGTTTGGTGCATTATTTCTTCCTTACCACCCAGTTCCTGCCTCATACTTGCTTCCATCTCCTATGCTTCATTCAGGGATTAAGCAAAGGGATATCATATGTCATATTTTAGAAGTAAGGCCAGCTCCTTTCTTTTCTACACTGAGATCAAAACTTTGTTTTTGTTAAAACCCATACTACCCTTCCCCAGCAGAGCCCTCTTCCTGCTAGGTTGGGAGCTATTCTGGAACTATGAAACCTCACTGAATCTTTGATGTGAACAAGCCTCCAAAGACTTTATATGGCTGAAATATAAGGGAGTGGAATTGCTTTTGTCTGCTATAAAACGAGTTCATGAATGGCAAGGCGTTAATTCATTCTTCGTGAACTAATTTTTCCTTTTCCTTAATTTTGCAGCTATATTGTCACAACCTATACCTGTTCATGTATTTAATAAACCTAAAAGCATAATCACAAGATAAGCAACTAATAGTTATAAGGAATCAAGAACAAGCAACCACAAGTTGATGATGACTGTAAGTAATATAAACTTTGATTTGCATTAAAGTTTTCCAGTCTTTTCGAGATATTGCAAGCAAGTAAAGCTATGTGTTCAATGTGTTTTCTCACACACACAAAAAAAAAAAAATTAAGGGAAATTATCAATGAAGCCCCTATTCAGATTTGTGCTTTCAGGGTTAATCAATAACCAAGTTTCAGGTTTCCAGGATTACACTTTTGGAGTTAGGTACATACATTTCACCGTTTTTTCCTAAATAATGCCTCTTTTTGTTAATTTACTAGCACTCAGGAAAAAAGATTAGACACTATTCCCATTCTTTCTTTTTTCCCTGATGTTTTCAAATCAATCATGAGAGAACCTTGTTCAAAAGAAAGCCACTGACTGAAGTCTCTCCTGGGTTGTACTGCCAGACACATTTGAAAAGATGTCAGTAAGAACTCTAATTTGTCACTGAAGAATAATGCTTGTGGGTACCTTTTAGTCCTGCAAGGTCTTTGAAACAGCTTTGCAATTTAGTGAAGGGGATAAGATGTGCTGCCTTTCAATTACCACAGAATAAGTTGAAGAACTTCCATTGCAAGATCCAAATCCTAACTACTGCAGAATGAAAAAGAACAAAAACAGGTATTTGGAAATAGTGAGAATGTAATAGACTCCTGTGAGCATATATGTAGCAGAGATGTACAAGCAACAGTGTCAGGGTGCTGCAAAGAAACCAACAGGCCAAAATCACAAGCGGTATTTCTTGAATGCCAGCACATTTCTCTTCAACTTAGACTGTATGCAAGCTGTAAAGGTCTATAGTCAAAACAGATTTCACAAAAGACAGTTGAACAGAGGCAGGGAAAAATTAAAAAAAAAAACAAACCAGAGGTCCTAAATGAAAACTGTGGCATTTCACATTTCTAAGGAAAAAAAAAAATCAAAGCCTAACTGAACAAATAAATAGTAGCAATAAAAATCAAAAGTGACAATCACAAGAACAATCACAGTGACATAAGGTTACTTCATGGTCTCAGAAAATGATATCAAATCATATTCAAGCAATGAGTTAAGACAAGACAATAATTGTCCATTAAGAGTAACCTCCAAATTGTTTCAATTACTTCCTTATGTCAACAAAACAGTAATTGAACTATGTGAAATGGCATTCACTTAACAGCCAGTTAACGGCTTGCATCAACAGCCATAAATCTAGCACTATCTTTGTACCAGATAATAAGTGACAACTATAAGATCTATATCAAGCTGCACATTGAGGTTGGCTTAAAATTATTTCTTATTAAAGAAATGTGGGTCAATTCATACAGCAAGTCATTTTGCAAGATAAGAAATGAACACACTAAATATTTCTATTTAATATAACAAGCTTAAAGACAGACAAAACAAAGGACTCATCCACAAAAATGTTCATTGATATTATCCAGACTGTTGTGAATTTCTGCAGTGTGTCACATTCTGGTTCTAAAGGAGATCCAGATGCCACACTTGCACACTCTAGTGAATTTTAAGACTGGTGGTTGGAAGAGCTTGGAAAAGATTCAATTTCTCTGTAGAATACTATGTCCAAATTCCCAACATAGGGAAAGTTCACACTTGTGCATGAAATCCAGACAGGCACAAATCTGCTCCCCAAAAAATATACATCTTGAATCTCAGAAATGGAAACATCTATTCCCATGCTATCACACTCTTCAAGTGCGCTGCTGAAGCCAAATATCTTTGAAAGTATGAAAACATAAGACATGTATGACCTTTGGAAGAATGAGTACCTTTCAATCTTCCTCTGAATTCCTTCCTCAATGCAGGTACTTTTTAATTTAGTGATGGGAATAGTACATCTTCTTTCCTCTGCATAACAGAGGAAGAAATAATTTTTTCAACAATACCATCTGGGAAGGGATCCAATCATCAATTAATAACATCAATAACTACTTTAAACAATCAAATTAACTTTTCTGATTTACTACCTAATTGTCATATTTTCATTTTCCATTCAGCTCTATAATCACGCTGCCTTAACTGGCCTGAAGAATTAGATTGTCTCTGCTGATGGATCTTACGGTTGAAACTTCCCATCTGTCCACCCTGAATCCTCATATGTAAGAATAAATTTGTGAGGTGAAAACACAATTCAGACCCTGACTGAACTCTTTTTTGATACAGTTTCAACTGTCTTCAAAATGTTATAGGTGAATATCTATGGCATTCACCATACCATCAACTGTTAGCAACATATTCTTTTTAAAGACATTGATCACTGGATTTAGGGGGTGTTTTGAGAATTGATGTTAAAAGTCTTGCAGAATGACACATAGGACAAAAGAAAGCCATTATTTCCCATTTCCACTATAACCCAGATCATGCAGGCAAACAGCAACAACAGACAAAATCATCCTCATGCACCAGGGCTCTCAGACATCCCAGAGTGAACTCAGTTATTACAAAACCAGGAGCCTGACTCCCAGTGTTTCCGTTAATGCTTTCCAACCTACTTATTCATTTTAAGGTTTCATCAGTTATAAAATCCAATTCAAATGTCCTGTTCACATCCTCGGAACAATTACAGAAATGCCAAACTTGAAAGGGGTAGCTGGAGGTCATCTATTCATCTGCTTTAACACTGCCTGCTCAAACCAAGGTCAGCCACAACAGGCTGCTCAGGACTGTGTACAGTCCTGTTTTGAATATCTCCAAGGATGGAGACTACACCAGCTGAGCAACTGGCTCTAATATTTGATCACCTTCATAGTTACAAAAAAAAGCTTTTCTTTATGATACTCTGGTATTTCAGTCAGTGCCCACTGTCACTTTTTCTCTCACTGGACAAAATTAAGAGGAGCCTTGATGCATTTCATTTATTTAGTCCCACCAGATATTTATACATTTTGATGACATTCCCCTCTGAGCCATCTCCTTCCCAAGGACTGAGCTGTCTGTGGTTCCCTGGAACCTCCTTTCCCATGGTGTGCAGGAGTGAAACGAATACCTTACAAATAAAGTCCTATTTTCATTAGGAAGCTTATCTTTCTAAAATCTACAAGTACAAAGCCCAGAAGATTGTTACCAAAATTCATGCAGCGTGGGGGTTCCGTCCGTGGGCGCCCCACCACCCCGGAGCTCGGGGAAGGGAGAGACTGCGGGAGAGGGCGGGGCCTCGAGGGAGCGCAGGTGCTGTCTGCAGGTCGGCGAAGCAAACAGGAGATGCAGTCCAGATTGTCGGTGCTCCAAGGAGGGTTTATTAGGGTAAGGGGTGAGGGGAGTTGGAGGAGTCTCGGGGCAGCGACAAAATGGCCCCGAGCCCTTCTGCACAACAATTTTTTTAGGGGGAGGGGAAAGGGAAGGAGGAGATTTGGGGAGCAAATGGGGAAAGGGGGATTTTTGAGTGACAACAAAAATGACCAAACAAATAACAATACCATAAAAAGAAAACCAACCAAATGACTGCTTAAACGCGAACAACGAAGAACATTCTAGAATTGAAACCATATAGGGAACCAGGGGAGGGGGAGAGGAGCCTGGGTACCTTCCAACTGGCCTGGAGAGCAGGGGGTCCTGGGAGTGTACCAAGCCCAGGATCCATCCCCATCTCTCTCCCAGGGGGTTGGGGCACCCAGGTGAGCCATAGCCACCGCAGCAATGCAGTTCAAGTTAATTTTATTGATAAACAACTGCAAGCTCAACAGGTTATGAAACTGAATCTGCACAGGCATATTGATTAAAAAAGTCCAAAAATGGACAGTGAAATGCCATTTAAACAAAAAAGTTCAGGCTAATATCAGTACAGCCTATTATTGTTATAGAAGACATTCTGTCAGTACCAAGGCATAATGAAGAATATATCCATTTTCAGATCTTCCTGCAACATAAATATAAAATATTGAATCTTTGGCTGGCCCAGCAATGAACAGCAATTTCACAAGCAGCATGTTGTCCTCATAGTTTGGGAAAACAATAATGGCCATAGGTAAAACACTCCCATGCACAGATTAAGCCAATTTATCGTTTTCCACTGGCATCCAAAATACAGAAGACATTTAAGTCTTCTTCATTTAGTGTATGTGTGTGTATATTTATATTTTCAGTCTAGGCCAAGAAATAGAAATTACTCTGCCATCTTGTAATATAGTTCCTAAGAAGGTACAGAATTAACTCAAACCTGCATGGACCAGGATGCCCATTGGGTACCTGACCTCACCACAGGAAAGCATTTTTCCAAGGCAATAGAGCATAATTCTCCTGAAGGCTTGTTTTACTCCTATCAGGGCCCAATCAGAACTGAAGAGGCCCAAGAACACCAGAAATCTATATTTGTACTCTTCTTTCCTCTCAAAACTGTAGCTATAAAGCTAATTCAGAGCAGTATTTCAGTAATGAGTTAACCTTTACTTCTGCAGGCTGATTTGGCAAAGACTGTCACCATAAAGCACACAGCACACACCCGCAAGAGGATTCTCAACAGACCTCAGGAAAATATTGCCTACTACTGGAAATTAGTTTTAATTAATGTCTTGGAGAATCCATCTGTTGAGAAGCAGTCCTTGTTTGTATTTTATGCTCATTCTAGTTAGGATTCCAGGTAAAGCAGCATCCTTGTTTCCAGTGAGCATGCTTAAGTCAGAGGAATAAGAGGAATCCCTCTCATTTACTATGTATTAGTGCTAATACATTTTTCAACATTAATCTTTTGAGCAAATGACACATTGATAGTCTGGGACACTAATGGGATACATTAATTGCAAGTCGTATAAGAAAAGAGGATTACTAAAATGCATGCTGGAAACAGAAAAATGAGATTAAAAATGGCATTTTGGTTAAAGTTCTTCAGGCTATTAAAAAATACAAGATGATTAGTCAAGGAGAAACTAGAAAGCCCCTAAATGAAAAAATGCTGAGGGTCAAGGAGAATCTGGGAGAAGGGATTTATGGTTAAAAGTGGAAGAGAATAAAGAAACTAGAAACTAAACCCAAACTTAAAGGGAGAGGGGAAGGGGGAAAGGATGGTATTTCTAATACCAAAAATCTTTATTCTTCAGAGAAGAGGAGAGAAAAGCTAATGCCCAGATACCACAGATGTTTAAGCACATGAATGACTGGAACTTAAGGAATCACATTGCTACAGATAATACTTACTTTCTTAAAAATATAGCCAAGCAGACCAGTTGTAAAAGAAATACCAATATTTTCATCAGACAATGAGCAAAAGACTTATCTTTGCACCATAAGAAGATTACTGCAGTCTGTGTGTGCACAACCAAAGGAATCAAGTCAGAGTTGTGAGGCAACAGTGACAGCATAATCAGAACCAGAATAAGGTATCTCACATTGTTAAAATTCATAAGAAACTGTTCATAAATTATCAACAAAGAACAATTCTACCACCAGAAAATAGACATTACAGAACATTTAGGAAGAGACACTAGAAGAACAATCAAAACCTAGTTAAGGGGGAAAGTATATAAAAAGTGGAAGGAAAATTTGACAGAGAACTATACAACACAAAAGAAAAAAGAGAAGTACCATTAGACCCACTAATCCACATATTTTTAGAGTAAAGACTTTGAGAATGGTTTCCTAAACAAACCATTGATTTTCTGTCCTTGGCTATTCTAAAGTTAATATTGGACATTTTTGTAATACTACCAAGGACTCACCAGGGAGAATGCAACTTATGTGTATCCTGTTAGGAAGTCAGACTAATCATTCTCTTTCTACAATCTATTCAGGTAAAAATTATCATGGGTACATCAATACCCAGGATGAAAAATGAGAAACCTGCATGACTCATTTTATTTTTAGTAATTACAATCCGTGAACTCCCCAAGAGCTTCTCTTATTTGGTAGGTCCTTGGTACTGCAGTTATAGTTGACAACACACCCACCAAAAAAAAATCTTGGATATTTCTGCATTACAGTTGATATAAGAAAACATATTATACATAGAATTGCAACTGGAAGCACAGGAAAGCTAAAAGAGAGCAGAGAAAACACTTGATCTCAGTGATTTTCCACTGCTAACTACATATCACGATGAGAAACAGCAAAGGTAGAAAGAGCATGGAGATAAGGACAGGCACACATGATTGTGATAACATGTATTCTGCTACTATGGTATTGAAAATTCGTGCAACAATTTGCCGATAAAAAGTGTGTATAGGTGTGTATATGTACACAGCAACCTCAGAACAGTCATTCAAAAACCACCCAGTTTCTTCTGCCTTTTTACAGCTTTGTGAACTAGGGAAGACAGCAGCACTGAGAGGACTTTTTCCACTGCACAAACTGAATGGATTGAACTTAGAGCCTTCAGCAAAATTTTGTCTCAAAAAACATCATCCAAAACATAATTCTGCATGCCATAGTTGCCCACCAGATCACATTATTTAGCTTCAAATGTACCAGAGGTGCATTTCATTTCTCATTACAATTTCCAATCAGCCATGCTGCAATTTGGCTGTACCGAGATGTACACTGTAGCCTGCAGAGTAACACCTAGACTGTCCAGCTGTTTCACAGTAGGACTGATTATTTGCCTGAACATTAGATGTGCTTGCTCATTCTTACTTGTTAATCCATGGCTGTCAAAGGAAAATCATGCCAGGAAAAGTCCTGCAAGCAATGACTAGCAGGATTAGCACAACAAAAGAAAACATACGTAATCAGTGCAGTGTAGATCCCTGAGCTGAAAACTTGGAAAAATAACCCATGTTTTTGTACCTCTAAAACAACTCTCAGAGACCAGTAAAAATTTCATTTTTAAATCAGAACAAAGAATTTCCATATATGTTGTATGACTTGAAGAAAATTGCTTACTGCAGAGTTTCTCCTGGACTTCTGGCAACATGTACCACCAAAACACAAAAATAATTAAAGAAATTGAACATTTTATACATGGTTTTAGTTAAATTCTTCATCTACCCCAAGCAAATTTCTTCTTTCTAATCTCCACGGTTATCAGCCTATATCTCCATTTCTGTAGAAGCAGAATAGAGCTAAATTATTTAGGAAGAAATTTTGCATTAGTTATATTGGAACAATTCTAGAAAGGATTTTATTACCTTGTATTGAAGAACTTAGATGACCCTCCTTAAAAAGGGGTTTGGATTTAATTCTACTGCAGTAAGGATGGAAGCTGGAGGGCAGGAAAGGAGGGTTTGGTGAACAAACCCGGGTGAACTGAGACAGGAGGTATGCAATATGGGATTTAGTGATGAAAGCTCTATGGAAATAAGTGAAGCACTTTGCTTTGATCCATCCAAGAGTCTGACTTCTACTGTAGCTTGTAGAAGATAGACCAAGTTTGCCCTGCAAAGAACCCAAACACTTCTCAGCAGCTAAATGGTATTTTAAAACATTTAATTAAATCAAGACTTTACATAGAAAACAAAACAACAAAACAAACAAACTGTAGGAGACTAAAAGGAGTGCAATATTTTCGTAATCTGAACAAATGCAGTGAAAGACAAGCAAGAGAGATGTTTGCAGGGGAATCCCCTAAGCTACCTCGAGCATTATTCTAACTGAACTCAAACATTTCAGAAAACCTGCTCCAGATTGTATAATTTAAACAATATGATATATGAAACAACAGGGATGAGCAGGAAATCACTTGGGAGAGTTTTTATTGTCTTTATGGGTTTCAGTACTGTTGCACATTCCAGAAAGTCCAAAAATTCTGGCTGCTTTATCCCAGTACATTAAAATGATTAATAGAAGTTTACCTGTGGATCAATCAGAGCAACTAAAATCAGTATCTGTATGTTCTGTCATAACATTTCCTAATGAATTATGGACATTTCTCACATGGCACCTCTTTGACATATTCTGCTACACATATCTGCATTTTTTCTATCATTAATTTAGTTTTTATTATAAAAGACAAATGACTGTCACCATTTCCTTGTTCTATCTCATGGATTATCTAGAGAAGTCACTGAAGAACACAGAAAAAATATAGCAGAGAAAAGCCTTTTTCAGGAAATTAAAGCCTTGGTATGAAGCAGAGTATTTGAAAGGACCTAATTATTTTTATTTACAGAGGAAATCTAAGTAACTAGATGGAACCTGAAGTTAGTTATTCATCTTCACTTTTTTTAAGGCAGAAAAAAATTTCTAGTTCAAGCATTTTGTCTGCTGTTTTAGCCACAGGATACAGCTATTTATAGAAAATCTGAAGTATTGTAGATTTGTGCGATAACAGGGGTTATAAAGGAAGTATTATGAGTACCACACACTAATTTAATTACCAGATATATCTTAAACCTCGATAGCTGGGAAGCCATAACTAGTATATATAAAACACAGCATCCTTAGTCCTCAATTCCACACAGTTTGATACCTGCATCCACAGATTAATTTGCAGCACATGCAGTTCATTGCACAATATGCTGTTAAGAGCTATGCTGTCAAGAAGATCTAATGGAATCAAAGGCATTGTAAACTCACCAGCTGTCCGACAATTTTGGTAGCAATATTAAAAATAAAATATTTTCAATTATATTTAAAATTTCATATTTCCCTATTAAATATTACTGTTCATCTAAAAAAAAATCAGAGTTACTGAGTGTAATTGGAAAAGTAAACACTACAAGGAAAGTACAGGACAGAGACAGGCCTTTCTTGCTGTCTCAGTGCAGGCTTTTACCCCTATTGGAAAAAGGATGTAGGATTTTAATTGAAAGTGGATTATTTTTTTTTCCCCTTACTAAGATAAAACAATTTTTTCAACCAAAAAATTAGAAAACTTGAAGAAACTGAAATGCCTTCACTTCAGCTGAAATGCTCATATCTAAGATGCATTGTGAAAGAAGATCAGACTCAGGCTAGTTAAATATTAGCCAGAAGTTACACTTTTCCATAAACTTGAAACCTAAATTCTGGTGCACTGATACTTTCTGTGGCCTCTCAAAAAACCGAACAAGTCCTTGTTAGTACTTGTTACCTGGGTTTAAAGGATGTCATAGTTATGGAAGAAGCTGTATATTTGCACTCCCATCTGTGACAAACCTGGGATTCTGTGCTTTAATTTTTAAAGATCTATATAGGGCTTCTCCAGGCAGAGGATTCATGGAATTATGATTATATCTCTTATTAAATTCCACATGCGAGGCAATTCCAGCTATTGTTCATAGCATCACAGTTGAACATTCAGATAAAATTTACAGTGCAAGTGATAGAATAACTCAAGCCTCTCCAAAAACAAGCGGTTTTATTTCTCCATCAAGTAAGAGTTATCAGGATTGCTTGCAAAATTTTCTCACAGTTTTTATCCCCATGAACTCTAGTAACTTTCATCATTTTAAAGGAGAAGCAGCATAACTCAATACCCATGTAATTATTCTCTCTCCCTCAGGTGGTCTTCACTTGCTTGCCTTCTTGCCTGTGCTCATTCAGAGACTTTTATGTGAAGATAAGGATCCTCTTTGATCTCCAGCTACCTCCTTGGGGGCCTATGACATTCTTTTCTGTATGGAACCACCCCAGTAATTTTGTTCCCATTGATGGTACAGCTACAGTCTCCTCAAGAAACTTTACCTTTGTTATTTTTCTCCTACTCAAAATTTGCACTGGGCTATATTTCGTTTTATTATATGAAGGTTACAGAAAATAAATTCATATTAAGGTTAGGAGAATGGAAAGTGAGGTATTTGTGTACAGCAATACTATTTCAGACTCTGGTGTCTTATTGGTGCAAGTCTTCACAGAGGCAAAAGACACAGCAGACACAGTGTGAGAGTGTGTGCCTGTGTTTTGGTTCTCAGATACCTGCATGCTCAAAGTGTCTGACCAGTTTTCCTAAAAGAAGCAATATGCAACCTTAGTATTTAATTCTCCAGATTAATAATTTTTTCCCAAGTGTTTTACTTTTGGGGTCTCTTTTTTTTTTTCCTTTTCTTTTTTTGGGGGGTGGGGGAGCAGGGAATAACATTTAGGAAAACATTTTCACTGTGCATCCTTTGCCCAGTTCTAGTCCCAAGAAAAATATTACTTAGCACATACCTAATTGTTTTCAAACAATTTGGTCCATTTCAAGTCATTTTCTTCACCCTAACTCTATACCCATAATAATTGGTGTTTTATCACAGACTGAAAGCATAACACTAAATAAAGATAAAGGTAGCCTGACAGCTGCACAAATATGTAATTAGGGACCTCTACATTTACTTTAGACCATGGAATTGATGCAGAAGTGTATGAATCAGATGGTATCTCCATAATATCCTCTCAACACTTTCAAAGTCGATTACTGTCACATTTATTTCAGATCATTCAAGAGATGTCATTTTCTCCTTCTCTAAAAAAAAAAAAAAAAAAAAAAAATCTATTTTCAGGGCCACAGTTCAGTTTAATAATTCATTAGCAGATCCTTGGAACTGATGCCTGGCAAGACTTGCAACTTTTAAAAAACTTGAGGTTTTTTTTGTTCTTGTAAATAATGGCTGTTTCAACTAAATTCAAACTCCACACTCTTATTTTCAGTCATCTCCAAATATTTAACCATATCAAGAACTTGAAAACTGTATGCATGCTGCTTTTTAAAATGCCATACTTATTTTTAATCATTTTGTAACACCTTTTCTACAATTACCTAAACAGCCATCGTGATGGAACTAAACTACTCTTTAAAAACCTGGTCAGTGACATAAGCACAGAAATTACTTAGATTATGTTGGCAAGAAATAGTATTCCTCTGTGGTGCTTAGAAAATATTTTGTAGGGCTAGACAAAATTTCCTGTAAATAAATGACAACCTCCAAAGAGTGGCCTGCCATAGTGCAAAAAGCCTACACATCTGTATAAAAAGAAAATACCAGACTTAAATAATTTAAGATATGATCTCAACTCATTAGGCTCAATGAACTCTTGGCCTTTGCACAAATATTTACATTTTTTAATCCTAAAGATGTTTTTTTCTCCCCTATTGCTGCACTAATCTCTCAAAGAAAAGCTCACCAATTTCAATTAAAATGATGCAATCACCTAAATGAGCTACCATAGCATCCCATCCTACTCTGTCCTGTCCTTTCCCATTCAGTTGTTAGACTCTATCCTACCTTGTTTCACAGCAGTAGCACTCTGGTTTTGTCACCTCTAGAACTGCTGGACTACCATAGCATAAGTGACATTGACTACATCATATTTGACATCAATTAAAGTAAAAAGAGAAAATCCTCTAATCATTTTCTTCTGAATACTCACCCCTTCTACAATCCCACATGTTCTTGGTTGGGACAGAGAAAAGGTCAGTCAACAGTGAGACTCTTTAAGATGACATATTCATCTTTTTGATCACTAAATCTGAAATAGTTTTAGAAAGCACTTGTAACTGCTAATGATAAAAGGGTTTGACATGATTGGCCCACTATTCCCATAGGACAAAAACCACTTCAAATAGTACATCAAGATTCTCTCCTACTTGAACCTACTTCAGATAATAGGATATTACAACTTTAAAGGGAGAGATTGTCAAGGAACATAGGAGTATGGCAAGATTTAATTATGCCTTTACAATATTTTAAATGCATTAAATGGGCTATATAGGCTGGATCCAAAGATTACAGTATTCTATGAAATTACTCCTATTGACACGAAAGGTGCTATGAAGCAATTATTCAGTTACTTGAAATTCTTTTCCTATTTGCAAAGCCATTCAGCAGATCTGTCACTTGCAAACTGTCAGCTCACTGTGCAAGGAGCAGGAGTTCAGCATTAATATATTTTTTTAAATTACATAGTCACACAGGAAACAGACATTATTTCTGCTATGAAAGACATCCGCAAAAGAGTTTTGATAACTTTGCAAACCATTTGTCATGAATGTACCATGAAAGTGTGGCAGCAGGAAAAACAGATTAATTAAGAAACCACAGTGTTATAAACTCAAGAGAAAGCAAGCAGGCATACATTCAATAGCCACAGTCAAAACTATAAAATAAGAAATCAGCAAGTATGAGCATGTGCTCGTTCTAATTTTCAAAAGAAAAAAAAAAAAATCAGAATACTGCATTATTAGATATATGATTGTGCCACCAGACGTTTTCAGTTAAATAACCTTACAAGAGCATTTTATTAATTTGCAAGATATAATTGTCAAAAGTAGCCTTCCCTACTCTCTAACTGCATGTTTACCGAATTCCTTATCGATCTCAATGGAATAGCAGCATCATATTGCATTATAGCAATAGTTTCATTAACTTCCAATATGCAATATGCTTGATGCAGCCATCAAGCTGAGGATGGGGACTTTTTTTGAGGAGAGGGATGTTTTTTTTAAATTTGAAATTATTCAACAACTGAGAGAAACTGATAATTATATTTCATGAAGAGAACCTGACAAGGCCTTTTGGTTAGCTCAGATTTTTCTCCCAATGTCAGATATTTTGATTATAACATTCAGCTGCAAGAGGTTTTGATTGAAGTAAAAGCCTTATTTAATCTGCTACAAATGGCAAATTACTCCTTTATCTATCCTTGTACTCTGTTGAGTACAAATTACTACATTTCACATTATCTTTAGAAATTTAAATAAAAGCAGCCAAAGTACAAAGAGAATTTTCTTGCAGTGTATCAACCAATAGAATACGGATACCTAAATGCCAGGTCTGTAGAACTGCCCAGCAGATGTCATTTATGCACCAGAACCAGAACTTGACAATTTCATTGCCAAGCATGTTGGCTTAAGGCTTCCTCCTTGCTTAAAAGGGTGTAAGGACTTAAAGATCCCAGTTGCCTGACTCGCACTGTGACAAACTGTGTAAAGAAGCAAGCGCTCATCTTAGACCAACAAAGCTCAGCCTCCCCCAGTTATGCCCCAAGGATACCTGGAATTTGGACTGTAAGCAAAGCCACTGTGACAAGATAAATGTGGCATTATTGCCAAGAGTTACCTGAGGCCTAGGAGGAGATAAACAAAGGGGTAGAAGAAAGTGCCACTCAAAATGGACACAAAGAATACCCAAGGAAAGCCAACTCAACAGCTTTACCAAAATCAGCGCTGATTGCATAAAAGGCAATACTGGCAGGGTGACAATGCAGCCCACCAACACAAGAAACCCACCGACTCAAAGGAACAAATCAGCATTAGAAACAAGGGAATTGTATAACCCATAGAATAAGAAAACTGTGTAGCCAACGATCTTTAATTCCTTTGTTTGCAAAAATATATAAATAGTGAAAAGTTTTGAACAGCCTGGGGACTCCCATTACCAAAAAACCTGCAGTGAAGAAGGACCAATAGGATTCCACTGGATCCATGGTGGTGAGTATCTTCTGCTTGATCTCTCGCTCCCCATCTCCTTTATTTTATATTTCTGTCTCTCTACCTCATATTTTACCGTTAAATAAAATCTGTAGTGCTGCATATGGTCCTGTTCGCACCTTAATTCAGGCAAAGGCATTTCTCAATAATCAGATCTTTATAAAGGGCTTGCTGATAACCTGTCAAGGAGCAGCCTATAGTGGCAGATTATTTATGCACAGTTTTCCTGAATTTAATAACTTAGGCAAAAGGACTTTCTTTTATTCTTGTGCCTAGCATATCTCTATTTCATTAAGGCCATGGCTGCTTTGCTAGGCATCCTAGCTTTATTGTACTTCCTCAGTAAAAACAAATGCAGCCAGAGAATAAATGTCTAGTTACACAAGTAGATCTCATAATCACAAGTCAGAAGCAAAAATTGTGAAAGTAAATATGACTTCATACATTTCAGCCATTATAAAAAAAAAAAAACTCTGCATTTATTTCTCTAAGTGGAAGTTTGGTGGCCAAATCTAATTTCAGTGACTCCATCAGATAAAACAGAAGCTCTTGTAAATGAATGGCCATTTGGAGGCACATCATGATGATAAACTCATCAATACTACATTACATTCTGCAGCATTATTACACTAAGAAAAGTGCTGGATAATCTGTCAAGGCAAAGAAATAACTCAAAAAATATTTCTAAATTTGCTGCACTGATACTAAGAATAACATGTTAGGGAAAAAAAGTAGAAATAACACCAAACTATATTTATAGCAGCAGAAATCAAGGGTTAGGAGTTATTAGTCAACATTGTCGCCAATTACTTCTGCCAGAATATGTCTTTTTTTAAAATGATGCATTGAATATATGACCTAGTAAGAAGAACAAAACACCTCTTTTTTCCAGAAGGCTTACACTTCTCCCTTCACTGAAAGATCCTCGAAAGAGTATAATGAATAAAAGAAAAATCTCACTGGGAATATTTGAAACATTGCATCATAAGACATTTTTAGAAAATTTAATTTCAAATTTTATTTTGTTTTCCCTTAGTGATTGGTCTTAGACACTTAGCTGAGAAAAATTACTCTGATTTAAGCATAAGAACTATCAAGAAATATGTAGTCCATTTTATAGGAAAAAAGAGCATTATAAAATTAAACTCAATTTCTTTTAGCTATCAAATAGTCCCAACGTCAGTAAGATTCTTCATCTGCTTAGATTTAAACAGATATCTTGTTCCTTACAGAAGCAGTGTATTAGTCACTGTCTCTTTTCTCACAAGAATGAAGGTGAGAAAATGCACTGTAGTACATAGACAAAAGAGGAGCAGACATCCTCTTTGACATGGCTTGACTCTATTTTTAAGTTGAATACATTTTAGTTTGACTTCATGCTTCTAATACTGAGTTTGTCTCAATCATTGAATTTGAAAGTACAAATTTCACACTGTTAGGAAAAGTAGGAGAGCAATATTTTAATATCATGCTTTTAGAATAGTCACTGTAATTTTCACATAAACACTGCAAGTTGCAATTGCAGTAATACAAGTTCTCCTGTTAGCAGTTACTCCCAACCAGGAGCTCCCACTACAGAGCAAATTGCTGGATTGTTGAAATCTCTCCTGTGTGGCTTCATTCAGTAACTGAAATGTTTTCCATTACTCTTTCAACCAAACCTCTCAAAGTTTTCTCATATCCATACATACAGAGTACACTCACCACACTGACAAGATCATGAAAAATAATGACATAATAAGGACACTGAGTTAAAGTCTTGAACTGCTCCCAGGATATTTTTAACAGTGGGTTTAAAAGCATACCAGATCATTCTCATTAATACAGATAATGATGTGGAGAATTTTGTTTACTCTTCGAACGTATGAAATACCCCAAATCATCCCATGCTCAAATGAGGGGGAAGTCTTTTAAAGAAGTTATACAAAATGCACAAAAGAGGACCAGTTTAATATCAGAACTTGCCAAGTTGAATATCTAGATGTCAGGCAAATAAATGTTTGTCCAAGATAACAGAAATATGGGTTTGTAAGTCATAATTTTTAGCACTGCCAGAAAGTTTTTCAGAAAAAGTTTAACTCAGGTGCTTTTTCCACTGTCCAAGAAAAGATTGTGTACTGGTTATCACCTGACACAGAATTATGTGAAGAAAAAGATCTGTTACTGAGGGTATATTACATATTTAGCATTTGCTGACAAGGATACAAAAACTAGTAATTGCAAGTTGGCGCTTACAGAGTTAAAGAGCAGAAAGAGTAAACTTTCCAAACAAATGGTGAAAAATTATTAAATGCTCAAACAGCTTACATCAGATAGTGCATTTATTATTTTTAAATAAGAATTTTAATTTTTTCTTCCACTAAGAGTTATGCTTGGATCCAGCTTTCCTGGGATAGCCTTTGGCCTGCTGCTTGGGCAAGGAATCTCAATTCCAATCTATGCCCCGATAATATTATGTCATTTTGGATAATAGACTCTTCATTTTACCCAAAATGGTGTAATGACCTTATAGGTTGTTAGGACAATTATAATAAATATTTTATGAAATCTCTATTAAGGGATGAGGTTGTTTTCTGATCTCTCTCCTCTCCCAAAAATAACTTCTAGTAAAGGAGTGCTGTGAGCCTAACCTTTTCCCCACTACCATAAGCAACTGACTACAGCTTGAACACGGATCCTGAAGCAATTGGCTGTTTGGAATAGTCAGCAGAGTTTTTCTTCCTGTGATTAAATGGTGTTCCTGCTCATATATTAATATGTAAATGAGAAGGATGTTAACCTCTCTCCCTTTACTATAGCAGTATAACAGTATATAGAAAAGAGGTACTTTTGGCATTCCTTGGGCTCTCTCAAATACCTGACTTCAATAAGATTAGCATCCCTAGCAACATCCAATCATCTCATTATGGATTGCCACTACTTCTAGATACAAACAGACCAGTTTTATTAGCCTACCAGAGCCAGGGCTGGCATGAAATGAACAGGTTTTGTCTGTTCGCTTTCGTCAAACATGGGATTTCTCCTCTAGCCAAAGGCAGAGACATCTACATTGCTAAAGCTTGGCAGAGATTCAGTTCCAGCACCCAAATGGGCTTGAGGAGTACACTCAGAGGGGTACTCAGTGACTCCACTAACCAAGTCACACTACACATTTTCATTCTTGGTAAATTAAGCACTCAATTTTTGATACTAAATCTTGGAATATTTCTCCCCTTTCCCTCATCATCCTCCCAGATCTGCAGGAATTGGTTTGTTTTGAAAACCATTCCTACATCCATAAAATAATCAGACAAGCTTCTTTTTGACAGCCTTCCAGCACAGTAGAGCAATGTTTCAAACTCGATGTCAAAGCATTTATCAAGACTCAGGACTTTTGTCCTGCTAGGCTGCCATGGGTACAAAATTCTTTTAAGGGTAGATTTGAGTAAATGGCTTTGTCACATGAGAACACACATTCTCAGCAAAAAAGCATCATGCTGATTTATATCATTGAGGAAGCAGACTCTTAGTGGGAAACTATAAATAACTTACTTATTAAAACTTCTGGCATGATTAGTAGGAATTTGATTTTTTTATTATCAGCCACACAATAAGAAAATATTACTGCTTAAAAAGGAATCCCATTTGCAGCAGATGCTGTAGGGATGTCAGTTCATGTGCAACACTACACCCATGCAAATCTTTGTTCTTAGAAACATGGTTGCAATGAAAATCAAAATGCTAAGATCAGGAGAGCAAAAGCATGTCATTGCCCCAGCAATGAATGCTGATTAATTACCAATGATCTTCTGCTCACAGGTCTCACCATTTCATAAGAAACAGGCTGCATAAGAAAGATTTAATCACTATTCCTGACACTATTCAGATTTGTCCTGTTCCTTTTGTGTAATGTAAGTTGCTACTACACCATCATTTCTAAAGAGCCATTACACTCCCAGATCTGAAAGAATACCTTCAGTATTACTTTGGTTTCCCATAGCAAAACAGCAGGTGTTGAATGGACTCAACAGGCTGACATGGCCTTTTAGAAGTATCTTAGTACAGCCAAAGACCAATGGAAGGCAAGACCATAATACTGATTTACTAGAATACAGATATACATTTGGGCATCTAAATCTACAAGTTTTCTCAAACAATTTAGACCTTTGTCAGCCCTAAAGGTTAAAGGAAAACAGCACATTCTTCTCATGTTTTCAGATTTTAAAAATCCTTTAAGAGGTTTTCTGGTTTTTCTTTGCTCTTTGATTACAGCAGATCTCTCTGACAGAGGCAAGAAGCAAAGAAAGATTAGTCACATCCTGCAGCCATAAGAAATAAAACTTGTTTAGAGAAAAATTTCAAAGGCATAAACACATCAGATATCTAACATATTTTAAAATATCCCGCTGTGGCAGATACCCAACACTACTTCTAGTTCTAAAGACATGTAAACAATTATTAAATGCTTCCTTTTATAATCTAATTTAAATTTAAAATAGGTGTATACTACAAGTCACTAAGGACACATCACAAGCATCTAAACATACAAGAATGTCACGCAAGTTTAAAGTAGTTTCATCTTTTAAAATAACTTGGAGACAGTTAAAAAAAAAATCCATCAGATATTCTCTTCCATCAGTTTAGCTCATAGGGAAGTTTACTGTTTTTCCTTAGTAGAATAGAGCAGAACTTGGTTCTTACAAGTCAGGATGCAATAAACAAACTATCTGGAACTGTATTTAAGTGGTTGGCATTGTATAGTTCTTATAAAGTCGATTTTTTCCTACAAATATTTTTTTCCTATGTTTTTGCACCTTCACCATCAGAAGTTTAGTCCCACAAGATTAAGCCCAAAGATCCAGCCGTGCTGAGCCTGTTAGCCAAAATGTTAACACTAGGCCTGTTATATCAGTGTATTCACATCAGTGCACAAGAAAGGCATCAGGATGAGTAGTACAACCTATTCAGCCTGGGCTGCCAGGCTTACCTGGAGGCAGCCTATCTTGGCAGACAGCATAACAAAGTCAGCTGAGCTCTGTCAGCTCCCCCTGCTCCACAGAGTACAGATCTGTACTCTGTGCTTGCAGTTTTATTTTCATTTTCTGTACTAACAGAGATCCCTAAAGCACTATGGAAATAAAATCGCAGTATTAATATGAAGCATGTATTTAAAAGCTTTGCTCAATGCAGGTCAGAATGGGAAGCATATTTTAGGTTCCTTCTGGCATTACTGGACTGAAGAAAGGCTGTAGGATCATCCTACTCAGGAGTTTAAATGTGTCACTGTTACTGTCATTTTATATAGGGATTTCACTTTATGCAGTTCATATACAGCTGAACTCTTATGTTTTTTCTCATCTTTAGAAGGTAGGTTGAAAGGTTCCATTGTGTAATGATGTTAATGACATGTACTTCTCTATTTAAACATTATCTACAGAACAAAACCACAATGGACTTCTCTTTAGAATTTACAGTACTAAAAGTAGCAACACTAGCATTCTTTAGGAGAGTTTTCTGTATTTTTTTTTTTTTTTGGTGCTAAGTAATCATACAGTGATTTATAAAAATAAAAATAAGTCACAGCCTTTGCCTAGAATCAGCTTAGTTACAGGAAGACATCATGCTTTTCATGTTCTCTTTCCCGTTTGTTCTCCCACAATAAAGAAATTATATTTCTCACACTTGAAAATGTGCAATTGTACTTTTCATATCATTTTGCTTGCCTTTCTACTCCTTCTTTCACTTTCCCCTAAACATTAGATACCCTCAAACTCTCTTCCTTCTGCTTTGGAATCCCCAGTGCTGAATTCTGCCAAGCTGAGTATATGTGTTGTTGAGTTCCTCTGAATCATTTTCCTGACTACCGACATTAAATCTAAAAGCTGGCACTTCAGGATTTAGTTAAGACGGATTCTGGCAATGCACCCTAAATTAGAAAACAGTGTGCTGCAGTCTGAATAAAGGGTGTCATTAAAGATGAATCCCTCTCTTCCTCTCTAAATCCTTATGGAAACACTGAAAAAGAGAGAGGAAGACAGAAACAGACTCAGTAATGGAAATTTCACATGATTTTGAATCCTGTTAACTATAAGAGAAAAGGTATGGCAAGAAAAGCTTAATTACAATCACAATACATAGATGAGCAGTTTTAAGGCAGTTTCTTGAAATGTGCATTTCCTTAATTCCCTCTGCTTCCATCCCATTTGAGGCATTAAAAACCTCTCTTCCTAAGCAAAGAAAATTTCAGAGGACATAAATGGCTTTTTATTTCTAAAGTAAATATGTCATTCCAGTGTAAATTTAGGATGACAAATACATTAAAACTGTAATACTAGAGGTAATGAAGATGATGGCACATAGCAGTGCTACAGCAAATGATATTCAAAACCATTCAGGTAAGTCCTAGGCCAGAATTATCCACTTCCTTGCAATTTTGATTAAGCAAGGGAATGCCACTAAGACGTGGTTTTCTCGGAAGAACCACATGATGGCAATGAAGGTTAATTAGATCACAGCTTTAATTATCACACAATAATGTGAAGGTAATCAGTTTTTTCTCACTCGCTGTCCCTTGCTTAAGGGATGCTGTCAGTCATAGCCACATCTCAGGCTCCAGCTGAGATCACATGGTCACAACATAAAAGAGAAAAAAAAAAATCCCATCTGAACCAAGAACATTACATTCAGAACCTTATAAAATCACAAGCACAGACAAAACCAAGAATGAGAAAATGCATGTCAGAAAGACTTTTGAATGCACACACACTCCTTTTTTCCATACAATATCTAGAGTGAATGTTTTATGAATCTGACTTAAGACAAATCCACTAAAATTCAACATGGTTATGATGGAGATAAAATCAATCCTATTTCTCTAAAACCTAAGCTGTGTTTGACTTCCCTGGTTTCTCTTTACTACTTTCTCTCAAAAAATTACTAGCTTGTAAAGAACGGCATGACATTATTTGACAGCCTCTGTTCAGCCCCAGAAAGACTGAGACCCAAAGCTTTCTCTCCACCACAAGCAGTGGCTGAGCCTTATCCAATAAACCTCACAGCCACTGCCCAAACACAGCCAAGCTCTCGCTGGAGCTTGCACTTCCTTTGATTGGCCTCCCCACAGGCTGAACATTAGAGAAGCCCCAAACATTGCCAAAATGAAATGTTTCTCAAGATTTCTCCACTGTGGAGTTACTTTCCATCTGTGTGATTGTGCTGGATAGCTTACACATGGCTCAACAATTGCTAGAAATAGGTTTGGTACAAAGTCTAAAGGTCCCAGGATCACACCAGTGAGCACACTGACCTGCTTTGAACAAGTCACTGGTGTTGGCTGTTATGCATCGCTCCTGTCAACAAGTGCCCCTTCCCCAGTACTGACTTCTGACTGCTTTACTTCCCCTGTCCCCAAACTGGCTTGTGAAAACCATCACCAGGGCATTACAATGTGACATGTGATGAAATAATTACTAATGTGACGATAAGCTGTAGTGGAGGAACAGCAACTTACTGAAGACCTGCTTAGTCAGTTCTAATGGCAGGAACTCCAAATTCAAGCTCACAGTTTAGCTCAAATATTCACAGTAGAATAATGCTTGTTTACCATATTCTAACGTCATTAACTGGATTGTAACTCAGACTGGTGTTGCACATTGAACAGAAAGCACAAAGTTTGAAAGTAACTAGCATGCAGAATTACCTATAAATATTTTACGGTGTTAAAGTCAGTTACTCCCCTTATTTCTGGAGTCATATGCTACACTAGTTTTAACAGCTTTATCTTCCATTGACATCAATAGCTCCCAGAAGATTAAAAGGGGAAAAAAAGACTACACAAAATCACAATTCTTAAAACTGTGAGAGAAGTTCATTTAGATGGAAAGGCAAACGTGTCCCTCATTTGTTCTCATGCCATCACTAAAGACAATCATTATTGTAATATACTTTCACTGCAATACAATTTTCCTTGTATAAAAAAGAACCTAAAACATCTGGGATACAATTGTATATATGCAGATACCTCTCATTTTTAGAACTAAGATACACAAAAAAAAGCAAAAGTGCTATTGTCATAATTTGCTGCTTCAAGGCAAACTTTAAAAAAAGTTAATGTGTTCTGGTCAAGCAATTTTTCCATTTCACTTCTACATCCTACACTGTAGATGTCTACCACAATGATGAATGCCTTTTAGGTAGTAGGGTAAGTATATCAATGGCTATCTGCAGGCACAAGTCTGTCTGTGTAACTAGTTTAGCATGTGCAACTGCATGCACTTAGAAAGAGCTCCTGTTTCTGGATATTGGGCCATTTAGTTTCATTTTGTCTTTTTGTGACAGTCAGTGACCAAGTCTGAGTACTTGCTTGCTCATGTATACTGCAGTTACCCAATCTTCACCTACACTAGGTTGTTTTGTATTTTTCACTCGCCATTTCTAATTTATCCAGGCTCTGATTGAGCAGATTGTGTCTCAAGTGAGAATTCCCTCAGAACTTTGTTTTCCTTTAAGACACCTGCACTTAATGAGAAGAGGCAGCTGCAGTAATATTGACTGTAAAAGGCATGAGCAGAATGGTGAGATGAGAAAAAGCTTATGTCAAATTTACATTAGCATTTTAACACCATCATCAGTAACTACCTCCTTGCAAAGTGGAGTTCATATGGAATATAAGAGGTCAAAAGGTTTGATCAATTCAGAACCATGATCAAATTCCAAGCTTTTGCACAAATAAGTTACATTTGACACTTCAGTGGGATAGCAGCTTATTCAGTTCTAAATATGATTTCCCTGCTCCTGGAGTACCAATTATCTGTATTTTCTAACAAGAATATTTTGGACTATGACTGTGAGAGCATGGATATTTAACTAATGTTCATAAAAGTAACACGTAAGCATACACTACATCCATTTTGTGTATATTAACCTAAAAACCAACTGGAGAAGTAGACTCCAAGGGAGGTTAAATCTGATAAAAATTGTCAGAGGCAAGAAAACTGAAGTCACAGTTGACATTCATTCTTCAGCTCAGTCATAAGGTTGTGGATATTGTAGCACATCCACCATATAACTTGTTTTACAACTTGTAAAGCTTGGGCACAACAGGCTGCTTTCAGACATGTTCGTCAAAGAAAGATTGAATTTTCTTCTTATTTCTCCAGAAGAAGGCTTCTTATCCAGTCTTTCATTGTATCGATTATTAATCCATTTATTTTGTGGTGGCATAAAGCAATAAACTGATATGGCTCTCCCCATTTAAGATCTGATTTTATTTTTTGATGAATATCCATGAAGGCCTTGTTCATTCACCTTCAGGTAAAAAACTACTAGCCTCATTGATACAGCTCAGCTCTGAGGAGTGATAGCAGGGTTTCCACATGTAGAAAGTCTACAGCAAAGATGGAAAAATGGAAACAGAACATTTCCTGCAGTAAGTCCCAACATTTACTGTAATAGCTTGCTTTATCTCCCTTTCCATTTTCCTCTTGGAGTATAATATTATGAATAATTAGCCAGACACCAAATTTATGGACAACATTGTTACTGTAATTCTTTTATCTAACAACTGGCAATCATTTTCCTAGATGCTTCTTCCTTTCATTTTTTTGGGCTCCTAATTTCTTAACAATGATTCATCCGGGATATTCTGTTAATATCATCTACTTTACTCACACAAAGCTTATCTAAGGAACGCCAGCTGCCCCTAGCTGCATGGAGTGGCAACACAATACTGCATCAATTGCATATGATGAATTACATATTAAATTTCTGGTATTGGATAATATATAAACTAACACAGAATTGCATTTTCACAACAGCAGACCTTTCTTAGTGGAATTTTGTAAAGAATATTTCTTTTTAACCAACAGGTCGTAATATGGCTTTGGAGCCCCTGAAAACTACCAGGCAAGCCACAATCCATTATTTTTGTTTATGGGGAAAGACTGGAAGGCTTTATTTTTTTCTTTTGTTTAGGGCCCATTGCCACAGCAGAGCACATTGTGCTATGTGTACTCACTGGAGCCCACAGCTTCAAACTTTCCCCTGGGTCTCCAAACAGCAGCATTGCTCCCATTCCTACAGACAAAAAGACATTTGTTCTAAATACAATTTAGAATGGCTAGGGACGCCTAGTTAATAAGGCCACCTTTCACATTTCCAGTGCACTTGTGTATATACCTGGCATATGTGAAAATGCCAGAGTTTGTATGTGTGAATTTTGCCACACAAGGCTTCACAAATTCTTAAAAGCACTGGGGTATTGGTTTGGAAGTTTTTAAGTAGCACTTTCTTCTTGTCCCTTACTCTTGTGCAGCAAACTTGGGTCAAGAAATTTTATGCACCATAAGCATTGAAATAAAGGCATTTTTCTTGTAGATCATCCGTCCAATAAGCAAAGTGGTTCATGACTTTTCACTAGTGATTGCAAGAGACATCAAATAAGATTCACGCAGTGGGTCACAAAAAAAAGCCAACCAAAGAACCAGCAGATAGAGTCTGAAAAGTAACACATATCAAATTTTTGACACCCTCACCCTTCTACTCACACTGACCATGTCTTCTCTGCTCAGTCACATACACCATTACCAGGGTGACACTGATATGCACTGACAACACCCTTAACATGTAAGAGTCATGGGCTCTTTGCTGTGCTTAGAAGAACGGGCACATGAAAAGTGCTGAGTAAGGGTAACAAACAGAACACATCATATACTTTTTAAGATTTAAATCTAATGATATATTAAAAAATTTAAAATTTATCAAATGTCTAATTTATGGAGAAGAAATATTTGTCTTCATCCCAAGAAAGATAACTAGTAAGATCAAAATCCAACATCTGAGGCATATAGTAGAGCACTGCACATATCAGGCTCACCGCAAAAGCTTTGCCCATACCTGCAACGGCCATCTTAAGGATCAGCAGACTGAAAGAAAATGGATGGAAAGATCATTTGCTTGTTCCTTTGCTTTTCCTGGTTGGTTTAAGCATAGGTGCACTCAATGTGACATGAAATGGAGCCACATATTTGTTCAGACTTAGAGCAGCTCCACTCATCAGCCAAATTTCCCCCAGGGACCATCCTTGCACAAATTTACTCTGATAAACATTTAAGACACTTCCAATATTATCTCTCTTCCCCCAACTCTAGACGTTCAAGGCATCATATAAAACTCTTTCTTCAGGTAGTTCCACACAGTAGTTCGTGCTCCATGATAAGTCTATAAAAGGCCATACTTTACTACTGAGCCACCTTCAAAAACTGAAGGCACAAGTTTTACTTAAATCTCCTTACATAAAGAGAGGAATTAAGAGTAGTACAATTTCTGTTGGAGATCTTAATCTCAATCTTCATGTTCACCAATAAAGAATAAATAAAAAACCAAAATTTTGAAGTTCTTTAGATAATGACATTTCTACCATGATATTCATTTATGAAACTGTCATCCCGTAGTTTTAAATGGCTGCTTTTTTAGCTCACAAATCATGTCATTTCTGAATTCTACACTTTTTTGTCTTCCATGTGTTACTTATATGTATACAGAGAGGCAAAGATTTACATTTTAAAAAGTCCACAAAACAATGAGAGACTTAATTAGGTACTTCATGAAACTATAAAATTTCAGCGAGACTGCAGAACTATTTAATGATGAATCACAGGTACCACCAGTGAGTTAATCCGTATGTATACAACAAGGACCTTCAAAGGTAAAGGAAATTCACTACTCCATATCTGGTATTTATACCTATAAGAAATAGTGTGCCCAGTAATTTTCCAGGTTCTTTTACAAGTTCTCTTCTTTGTGGCATAGAAATATTCACTTTTGGGAAGAAACTGAGAAATGTAGTGGAATGGTTTCTATGGGCATGGTTCCAATCCTTTGAAAAGTTGCTGCTTAGAAAATTTGCTCTCTACTTTACTCTAAAATCAAGTCAAGCCACAAAAATGGTAATATTGTTAAAGATTTCCAAGGAAAAACAGAGGAAAAATAGAGAGAACAAGAGATACTGCTCACAGAACTTTTGCTTATTCTCCTCCTGTCTTGCAAAGCACTCACTATCATTTGAGAAAAGTGGAAAGCTAAGTGAGAATAGGAAACATCTGGTTAAAAAATAATCATCAAGCTAAAAATTGTTCAAGTTCAACAAAAAGTATATCTCAAAGTCTATTCCTGAACTGAGAAACAGTTCAAAATGCTTTAGAGCTTAAGTGGAACATATATTTTAGGAGGGTTAATAAGTTTGGTTCAAATTCATTGCTTCTAAAGACAACAAAAAGCATCCCAGAACCTAATTTTGAGATTGTCCCAAGTGAACAGTTGTTAACTGGTACTACACTTTTTTCCAGTCAGCAGACTTAATGAATACTAACTAGTGAAAAATACAAAGCACAGACAGGTGTCATGAATGGCACCCTGTATGCTCTCCAGGCAAAATCAAAGAGCTTTGCACCTGAGCAAGTCCTCCTGAAAGCACTTGGCTGAGTTTTGTCTCAAGAAGAAAACCCTCATTAAACTAAGCTTTGTTCAGGTTGGGATTTTCATATAGCTTTTACCATTAAGATATTACATTTCACCCTGCCACCTAGGGGATATGTAAAGAGTTTGTCAGGCTAAGCACCTTATACAGACTGCAAGTAGGAGAGACTTAAAGGGGGTAGGCATTTCTACTTTTTATTTTTCCAGTCATAATCTGACTGCTAATTCTGGTTTACTGAGCAGCTCTCCACACAAATACATGAGTGGGAAAGGCTGCAAAGAGATGTAAAAACAATATAGGTCAGAGGCCTGCATTGCTGAAGGATAAAGATACAAGAAACAACAACATATGGCCTAGCTTTCCTGCCCTTAGGAGAGGAGATGCTGCCCTGGAGAGAGCTTGAAAGTACTAGCAAGATGCAAATGACTGGGCAGGTGGTGTAGTTTAATCCCAGCTAGCAAGTAAGCACCATGTAACCACTTGCTCACTCCCAAATCAGCAGGATCAGGGAGAAAATCTGAAGAGCAAAAGTGAGAAAACTCATGGATTGAGTTTGGAATATCCCTTTGGTCAGTGCAGGTCAGCTGTCCTGACTGTGTCTCCTCCCACCATCTTATGCACCCTCAGGCTCCTCGCTGCTAGGGTGGGGTAAGGACCAGAAAACACCTTAACTCTTGTGTTCAGCAGTAACTAAAACAACCCTGTCTTATCAAAACTGTTTCCAGTACAAATCCAAAACATAGCTCCATATAAGTTACTATGAAGAAAATTAAATCTATCTCAACCAAAACCAGAAAAGCAGATATGAAAATAAAGATACTATTTCAGTGAAAATGTTTCAATGCTGAGAAGTTTATTTTGGTCTATATGAGGATAAAACAGGAATTTCCAGAAAGTTTAGCATAAAGTTAAGGAGATACTGGTGCAAGAGCAGCAGTCAGTGTTTGGTCACTCACCTGGATCCAGATTTCCCATACCTTAACAACATTTGCTCCTTGACCAGAAGCAAAAATACAGATTGGAGTCACCAAAATCCTTGATTAATACTGACACTATTAAGCCCTTTGTGATGAAAAAGCTTCCACCTGGAATTCCCTGGTGTTTTCTATATTTAATTAACTTCTTGATACCTTTCACAACATCATGGTACCATCACACCGCATCTCACACATGTTTGCTTTCACTTATCAGCAAAAATATGACATCTTCTGAAAGGACCAGCACTCTGCCTTGTACACATCATGAAAAGAGGAAATCAGTTTGTAGCTTAAAAGAAGATACTATAATGACATGAGCTCTACTTCTTTGTTAAAGGTGAAATAAAAGGTCTAAATGCAAGATACTGCCCCTGCTGCCCATACTTCTGCCCCGTTATATGAGTGTAAAAGGCTGTATGACAAAAGCTAACCCTCTTCTGCTATTCCCCAGTCAAGAGTTATATATGTTACTAGCACTAAACATGTCATAAATTAAAGATGTCAAGGTAGTCATATCTTCCTTGCATATAAATTTCCTCATAATCTGTTTTGGGCTTAATTGAACAATTTGTTATGCTTTGGCACTACAGGTTTTCTGAACAGTAAAAGTAAAGAGAAGCTTCCATAAGTGTAAAATACAGCAAATATGGTTTAAAAATTATGTTCTACATAAATTTCCTTTTTGACACTAAGATCTGGTTTGGCATTTATCTGCTATATACACTGGTGAATGTTATTCACATCCTGAAAATATAAAGAACACAGCATTAGTGTTCAGTCACTGATCACAATAGTCAATTACATGCAGTAAAACTTGGTGCACTTTAACAGTCAGATATGGCCAATGTCAGTGGAGTTTCACCAAGATAAATCCAAAAAAGCATCTTCATTCTACAAATATTATTTCAATGAGGAAATTGAAATGCATCTGCAGAGTTAGTTTACTATCTAAAAAAAAAATATGTCCAAGTAGACAAATATTTTAGTTAATGGACTAACATTAATTGAGAAATAAATTAGTCATGATACATTTGCAATCCACCTGCATGCATAAAACATAAGGAATATTTTGAGCAATCAAAACAACCATGTCTGTTTAATAGCTCACTTGTTCCAATTATAAGAATGTACCAAAAAAAGGGAAGAGCAAGAAAATCTTGTTCTTGTGTACTTTAATATTTAGTGCTCAGCTAGGTCCTCCATTTTTTGCACATGTGCACAGCCACAAAATATCTTGAAATATCTGCAGCCATTTTTTGTTTCATACACAATATTCCTGAAGCAAATGCAAAAATAAAGCAGTGGTTTTATTGACCTTGAAAAAAATCCAGCACATTACTAGGTTTATAAACAGCTCTTACAACCACAGCCTATCTACTATAATCAGGTACAAGAAGAAATGCTGTTATTACTGTTATTTCAACCCCCTTTTTTTTACTCTCTAATTCATTTCTGAGAATTTGAGAGCATTTCTAACAGTGACCACGTAAATAGTACCATTTTTATGCTGTATTAGGAATAACACATGCACAAGAAACCCATCTAGGGAGATGGCTCTCAAATTTACCATCAGTTGTCTTACATTAAAGAATATTAGTATGCATTTTTAATACCCCTTCTCACAGTTTCAGACTTATTTTCACTAAAAAGGCCACAACCAACTTCTTTCAATGTTCCCTCCCTTTCTTAAGATGATATTACCATGGCTTTAAGGCATCAGTGTTCAGCTGAGTTGGCTAAAGACTACTCAGGAGTGCCTTTGCATGCCATAATTACAACTTGTCTCTGCAATGCAGACTCAGATATGAAATAAGCAATATGAACATGGTGCTTCCACACCTTGCCTCTAGCTTTTCTCTCCCTAGGAAGTATTTGGATCTAGTCTTCTTCGAACTGCAACTCAAAATTACTCTTTTTGCAATTCTTGCACAAAGGTTGAAGATAATGTAATTTTACACCTCCTGCAGGCAATCCTGCATGTCCAGCACTTAATTTGTTCAGTCATCCAGAAAGATTTCAGCCTCATTCAACCTTATCTAGACCTCACTCCCCTTTGCCATACCAGAGACATGTATTTTCATTACATGAGTTATCCCAGAACACACAGTGGGCATCTCTGAATCTGAAAATGTGGGGCAAATAACATGCAGCACAGGAGTTTTCTCAGATAGTGTTTGACATGGGAACACGCCTTTATAATTAATTAATGCAAAAATTGGAGGGAAAAGAGTAGGGTGTTTGCTGTGTTGACCTTGCCCCCACTCATAATAAACCCAAAAGCCATTGCCATGAGCACTTTTGTGGAATTCTTCACCTATAAACACAGTGACAGATATTATGAAGGCAGACATGCAGAGAAATGTGTAATTTCCATACTTGTCATAATCATAATTCCATCCCCATTATAACACATTTCTGGAGGCTTTTTTTTAATCCTAACAATGTACACTTTTAAATATGAAAGTATATATTAAATATACATATAATATGTACATGTTAAAATGTACATATTAATTACATATATGCCAAACACCCTGGGTAATGTACACTTTCACAAAAACTTCATGCACACAAAGGCAAAGTTTTACAGGTACAGCTTGTTTTTGTCTCAGAAGGGAATTTTATAGCTGATAGCTACCCTGTTTGAAAGAAGAAATTTTCTGCAGCAAGTGTCACCAATTATTCTTACAAGGCTTTGATCACCATTCTTGGTAATACAAAGAAAGATGAAAATCTTCTGATTGCCACACCTCTATTTTCAGACTGAATGAGGAATGGATTCCTCCAGTTAACAAATGAACAAGCAATTGGCAACAGGTTTCAAGACTAATTCTTCCGGCAGTTCTACAGGAGCAGCCATGGGATGTCTCTCCTCTCATTTTGCTCTAACCACAGAAAAATAAGCTGCAAAAAAGTTTCCTCAGATTGCCTTTAAAAATTCAACAACTTTGTGCAGCTTTTATCTTTACACTATGGAAACACTGACAATGCAACTAAACTGAAGAAATATGATGCTCTAGTTCCAAGCAATGAAATTGGCCTGGGCTGTACCTGTAACAGATTCTAAATATGATTTAACTGCTCTTTTATCTTTTTTCCTTTTTCTGCCATTTACTCAAGGTGTTTCCCAGTTTTCAGATTAATAAAGATACCTTTCCACGTGCTGCAGTGATTCTCTGAGGCAGGGGAGATGAGTGTGCATAAACACCTGTCTGACTGAAGGAACTACTCCCTCTGTCTGGAAAACCCAAAAATGCACCACAACACCCAGAGGACAGTCTTTTTGAAGGCTCGTGGCACTTAGTTCAGTCATCTTCAATCCTTACATCACCAGCCTTGTTTCTCCCAATCCTTTACATAACCAAACATAGGAAAAAAGAAGTTCTGGGAAAGCACAGGGTGATATTTGAAGAATATTCTAAATTGCAATGCCAAGAATATACTATCTACCAGGGCTAAAGAAGAAAAAAAGCATGGTTGATTTTCTCAGCTTTTCCGAATTTTTTTTCTTATAAAAATTTCCTCTTTGATGAACCCTTGGTTAAAATCATTTTATTGGTTAAAGACAGACAAATGGATCAACAAGCAGTGATTATGTGGCATGCTAATCTGACTAAGATTTTATTTACACACAGATTTATTAGCCTGATTTGGGAGCTTATCAGGGTCCAGTCAGGGCTTCCTCAGGGAACAGTCCAGGACTACCTGACTCTTGGTTTTCTTTCTAGAGCAATGCTGCCCCCATCTGGGAGCACAACCTGGAATCTACCACTGCTTACCGCACTTGCCCAATCCATATGAAAATGCATTAATCACCTGGATAAAGGGACTAAAAAATATCTTTCAGTACAGCATAATTGAGAAATGCTTCATGGATCAAGAGAATTCAATAAAAAATTTATAGACAAGTGTGTAAACCCAGTGATCTGGAAATCAAGATTTTTTTTCTTACTGGATACATGCATACTGATTAAATAAAAGGTGAGTGTACTTTGGACTGTGTTATGGGCAAGCAATGCTAAATATTTTTTATTCCAAATTTATCAAAAGCAAATTCTTCTATGAGTCAATATCAGAACCAAGTTAAAAAAGCACAAAAAGCAATTACATTCGATAAAACATATATAATTGTGGTGTATAATCAATATAAAACCATATTTTGTGATCCATATTAGCATAATACACCAAATTCAATCGATGCAAGAATCAGATCATTAATGGTCTACAGAGTTGACCATTATTTTCCAGGTTTTGGTTTCAGGGCATGAGCATGACTCGTTAACAGTTGGCATAAATGTTTACCAAAGATTTCATCAAGCACGAATTTATCAACTAATAACATACTTCAACATATGGATCCTAATGTTGCCTATGAACTTCATATTTCTTCTTATTTATGCCTTTTTTTATCCCCCTTAACTCAGCCTAAGAGCCATATATGTTATCCACAGAGCCACAATGAGTATTTGTAGAGAACATGGTAGAAGAAACCCAGACTGGAGTTTTTTACCGTCTCTGTACCAGAATCACACTGAAGATCTTTTGTGTTACAACTCCACATTTTACCAGCCAGACAGATAAGATTTCCAAGGAATGTAGAACAGGAGAACAAATGCAGTGCAGCCCTCATCAGATCATATCTCAACAGAGAGCTGATACCACCTATGCTGTTGCTGTTCCACCACAGGACAGGGCTGCCCCATCTCACATACAGGCAAGGCTTGGGCTGCCCTCCTGCCCCTCTTGGCCACAAAGCCTGCACATTTCCCAAGAGATGCAGATGTGCCAGATCACAGACTGCACAACCTGTCCCACTGCCTTCCCTGCGATGGATAAACATTGAGGCTGGCACATTTGAACAAAATATACGATTTGACCAAGGTCTGTGTCTTTCCCATGGCTATATCTGTTCAAAGTAGGATAATCACTCTGTGCATTAACTTACAATAAGAGCTCAACTCTGTGTTGTTTGAAATAAGTAATTCATGCACCGAACAAATATTTAACTACCTGTGCTGAGCACAGTGTATACTGCATAAAGGGCCCCAAAGAAAATAAGGAAAAACCACAAAACCATAGCGGTCTCTTGCAAAGTGCATACAGAGTGAAAGATCAAACTTGTTACTGCCATGGTCCAGACTATACCAAATAACTGCAGATTAAAAAAATGTTCCTTTACACTGACAGTGGTAAATATAGAAACTCTGAAACCATTCAGATACCTAAAACCGGATTTTCCCCTAAAACCACTGCTTTTGATGTATGTCTGCCATCTCCCTTCTGATACAGTAAGCTCTGACAGAACTTAGCCCGAGAACGGTCTATCCAAACTTGTGAGAATACCCATGGATAAAAGTAGCAATGTTTTGTATAAAACTAGACAGCAGAATACTACATCTTGAATATTTTATAGTCTGACTAAACCATTGTTAGAACATATTTCTTTTGGGCCTCATGAAAACCTAGTTTTCATTGCAGTATGAGTTCATTTATTGTTATATTCCAAAATCTACATAAAGTTTATGGCCTTTTTACTAATACTATGATAAATATTTGGCACTGCATTATAAAATGGCAAACAAATGATAATTTTACCTTCTGCTCTGTGCTGCTATAATTACTTCCCTTAGGAGAACAACCTAGCCTTTGTCACTTTGATAGCTCTGTTATTCTCAGACAGAGACAGCAGAGCAGCTAAAGGAGATGGATGCATATGTAAAAAGCTTTTAATCACAGGCATGAACATACGTAAAGCATCAGTGTGATTCTTCTTCCAAATAAGGTGTCTGTGGCTTCATATCAGATATAAAAATACACAGTGAGAAAATCTGAGTTCTGGCTCTGTTTCAGACCCCTTCAAAAAATCGAACACAGAAACCCCTCTAATATATTAGAATTGCAAGCATCAAAGAGCCAGCACCAACACAGTAACAGCTGAGAAAAGCAGCCTTCCACAACATGCAGAGTATATTTACCCCTCACTACCACCACTGTGAGGTCAAAGTTACTGTGAATATGGATAAAAATCAATGTCTTTTTCCCTTCTTGCCATTCCTCCATTCAACATTCCAATACAATCTACACTAATATGGCCATTAGTGCCAATCTCTACTACTTGGCTTTGAAGGGGGTTTTGAGGAGAGGGGATCCATTTCAGGAGAATTAGATATCTCTTGATGGAGGTTTGGTACCATAAAATTACACTTTGTTAGCAAAGTAATTATTCCCACCTTTACCCTCACCTCCCTTTAAGTTACTGGAGAACACAGGAAACCACCAATGCAGGGCTGCCAGAGTCAAGAGAAAAGTATCAATAGAAATCCACTTTCCATACATACGTAAAGTGTCAATCTTCATAATTTAACTACAATCATTTTATTCAGTCATAGGTTCATTTTATAAAGAAGATGTAAAAAACTAAAAAGAGTCAATATAAATTTTTTGGGAAATAAAAAGATCCATTTGCAGGGAGTTTGTAAAAGATATCTCTATAGATAAGGTACATTTTTCCCCATAAGTAAGATTTGATTTCTTACTTTTTTTGGATTCTATACATTACATAGATTTTTGCATGTAACCATGAATTTTGAATTATATAAAGAACAAAATTTTTTTGAAAAAAAATCTAACCAATAAATTAGACAGCTAAACATCTTGTGGCATGATCTGAGACAGTACCTATTAATCTAATCAGGAACTGTTACATTACAAACCTACAAGACTAAGATCTGCCATTTTTGGCTTCTGAATCTTTATTATTATTTTAAAGTCAGCCATGCTGTTAACATATTAATAAGCAAAGATCTGACTTAACAAGTATTTCATCTTTTCACTGAAAATTTGGCTCATTGACTACTTGTTTTAATATAATATAATTACTTCTTACAGGAGGGTCTAGTAGATAAGAGATCGATTTGTTTCAAGCCCAAGCCAATACTGCCACTCATCTCTGTGGACAGAATTTCATCTTGGATATGACAAATATTTTCAACAATTGTTAATAAATCAAAAGTACTCAGAACAAGAAACTGAGTACTGTAATTAAATACAATTAAATCAACTAAATTGATTTCAATCAATAAATTAAATATAATTAAATGAAGTAATCTTCATGAAAGCCAAAAATACCAGCACTTGGGATCTCAGAATACTGATGTTTTATAACCTTTTGGGGGATAGTCTTTGGCATTCTGGTTTCTACTCTAGTTCAGTTTCCCAGAAGACAAGCATTTATAGCTAATTACCAACCTCAATCATATTTGCATATCACTTTTCTTAAAACATCCTTTTAAACACTTCTTACAAGATGAAATTCACTTTTCATTTTCACCTTGAGCTGTAACAGTAGAGTGCACTTACAAAATACAGATTTTTATGGCAATGACTTAGTCATTTCTGATTTACAGGTCTTTGAATTAGAGCTGTTATGAAAATATCTGACTAGACCATTGCAAGTAAGGGCATCCTCCACTATCTGCCATATTCATTATCCCAAAGTATGTAAATCATCATCTTATATTCCTTTCCCTGAAGAGAAGCATTCTGTTATATATGTGGTTGCACAAGACCACACATATCCAGAGAACTGAATAAAATTAAATGCAATCCTTGAACTTTCTCCTCTTTAAATTCATCTTCTTCAAACATGCCATTGATATTACTTCATAGGACTTCTCAATGAATACAATGCTGCTTCTTCAGAACAACAAAACTCATACCATTTTTTCCAGTGGCTCAAACTGTAGTACCATGTGCTTAAAGGTATGCCTTTCAATGTGTAAAAACATGCTATGCAATTAACAGCCTTAAGATGCTTCCTCTACAAAATCAATTTATCATAGTTCAGAATTTCCAAGAAAATGTGTTTTTCCTGCTATGCCACCACAATGAGATGGAAAGTGACAGGGTAGGATTCTGTTTGGAAAAGAAATTATTTTAAAAAGCCAGAAGAGATAATGGTAAAGACATTAAAAGTTCTATATGATAAATATCTATGCAGATTTTTAAAGTATCTAAATGTAGATCATTTGGGGAAAAAAATATGATCATGATGTGCTCCTCATAAGAATCTGAAACTTTGGCACAGAAAAGCCATCAAATAGACAATGAAACTTCTGCTGAGTTACCTGAATCTGCAGTTGGGGGATTTTGTATTTATATATACTATCACTGTACAAAAATAATTGGGTGAGCCAGATTAGAGGTACGTTACCTCTAATAATCATATCAGAGGATCAAGGAAACAGTGCTATAAAATTCAGGATCCCTTGGCTTTTCCTCATAGTCCAGGAGAAATTTTGTCCTCAAGTGGAAACTTTAAAATATTTAAGTATTCCAAACTGCACAGTTTCAAGCTTCTCTCAAGAATTAGCATGATATTAGCTTGGTATTTTCTTTTTGAGTGGGGCCACTCACAGGCCACATTAATTTGAGGCAAATAAAACTGCCATAACAATTAACAATAATGAAGAGAGGAGAAAAGATTTCACATCTGTCTCTTATAACTGTCATTTTTATAGGAGCACAAGCAGTTAGCCAATTTAGAACTAGCAGATGAAGCAGGTTTTTGTTGTTTTTTTTAACAGAAAAACAAAATATGGAAGAAAAGTTGATTTGGCATCATTTTGATATCATTGATTAAATTTTCAAAGCACTTCATTGATATTTAGGAGGAAATACAGATGAGAAAAGAACACATCCAGTTAGCACTGTAATATTAGATACCAGCCTTAAAGATTACATCCTGCAGTATTTTAGGTGAAAGCAATCAAGAAAAACACTCAGTATAATCTTGTGACTATGATTTTTATATATTTTTATTGGGTACATAAAACCAAAATTACTTTTGAAAAGGAAACATGAGAGGCAGGGAAGGAACTCCATCTGTTAGGCTCTAACAAGCTCTAATCATTCCCTTCTTTGAAAGAAAGGAGTCTTGATAAAACAACATGCAAATCAAAGTCGTCAGGCAGTCAGGGATAGTACCATCCATATTAAAAGATGTACCTCTGCAGTTTTAATCTCTGAAGTTTTGCTCAGCCCTTCACACTCCTCTCACATGGCTCCCCATGGATAATGCTCTCTAGGATAACTGAAGTCCCAGATACTCCTCTAACATCTCCAGTGGTGAAAAGTCACCAGGTGTCCTCAGGTTCAGCTAAGAAGGTCACATCAACCCTCACTATAGCATAGGATCTGACTGAGGTTTCTCCACTCGTAACAGGAGTGACCTCACAACCAAGAGCCCGAGAACATCTTGCACAAAGGGGTGTTTCAGCTGGCAGCACCACACACTAAAACAGTCCCTGAATGCCTTGTATTTTGGGAAGGGCAAGTTATGAGGATCAAACATCTATTATGGGCAATCAGCATGTTTGGTATTCAGCACAGAATTCCTGGCTCAAACAAGATGTTTAGGAGTGGCAGCCTGGCATGTTATTTCTAGAATGTGGAAATTACCAACCATATGAAAGACCATAGAGTAATTTTAAGATGCAAAAATGCTTTCATCTTAGACCAAGTCTTTTACTTTTCTCTAAACATGTTAATGTGTAATAATTCTTTCTCACACTGATCCATGATAAATACTAGTTTTACCTTTTGCTTATTTCATTTATCTCCTTTCTGAAAATCTGACCTGTCCTAGAGTATTTCCTATATTTTCACTTAGTTTAGCTTTTTCTCTTCTTTATTTACAGCAGTTAATGTTATTCTATGACAGCATATCTTTCTGAAGTAATTTTTGGCTTCTTTTCAGCCCTAGAATACATAGTTTTGTTTCCTGAGGCAATCCCATTTAGCTCACAGACATATTTAGTAAGCATGTTCCCCCAGTACATAATCTAAGACACAAACTCCACTCTGGATCCAGTGTGACTGAGTCACACATCTTTTATTATAACTTTTATTACAGAGTATTGGTTTCTGCATAACTGGGCAAAGTTAGAAGCATCTAAGTTTCATTTGTTAGAAAGGCCTATGGAACACTTCTCACAGTTACTATTCTTTGCTGCACAAAATATATACTGCTCCTCCTCACGTACTATTTTTACTTTCAGGCTTCAGTACACCTCTTTCACTTCTGACAGTTATGTGTCCAAAGTCTGGACACAGATAAGATAGGTCTTTCTTTCATGATTTGTGAAATCTTATGCATTATTTCTTACAAGCTTCTTTTAAATAAAGTACAAGCTCATTCCTAGGTTCAAAGATATCATTGTTCTATTTTCCTTTTCAGTTTACAGCCTGATTTACTCCACAGCATGCAAATTTTCACTGCTTTTTCCACATCCTGCCAGGATCTTCTGGCAGTCTTTTCTTACCATGGTGCTCCATTATAACACTGTTTCAATTAGGAGTTCCACCAATTTAGAAAACTTTGAGCAAGTCTCAAATTTTTCAAAATATTTTCAAAGTTTATACAACCTATTTCTTTTTTAAATCCCTCTCAGCAAATTATTTCCACAAAGCACAGCATCATTACCATTTCTTCAACACAATTTGATAAATGGATTGTGTGTCCTTCTACTATTAAACATATCAGTTTCCATAATTTCACTTGCTTGAGACTACTTTTATTCTTGATCCCTCCCCAATTGTCTCCAATGATTCTTGATTAAGATACTCAAAAGTTTGTTATTCCATTCTCTTTCCCTCCCACTACTGCTTCTACTTCCAGCCCTGATAATGACTAAAGAAAACTCTGAGTCAGAACTGATACCAAAAATAGTATTACTCTACCTACAGGGAAGCTAACATTCAAAGAAAATAAGAGGAGAAATTAATGTCTCTAGCCCCACAGCTGCTAGTGTTTCCATCCAGATTGTTCCTCGCCAGTCAATACATACAAAAATGCCACATTCAAATAAGCTTCCTTCAAAGAAAAGTGAGCCAGACAGGAAAGCTAAAAAAATCAGATACATCTTTCAGGCCCTGCTCCAGTGCCACTCACCAGCACTGTTTGTGCAGCATGAAGGATGGAATATGTCTCTCATTTGCCTTTGAACTGATCTCAACCAGATGAGGAGAGGCTTTCTTCTGGTACAAGCCCTTCAACCCCACTTTGCTGGTGCCTGTGCAGCCATCACCACCACACCTTCTGCAATTATACACTTCCATGTTCTTACAGAAGCTCAACAACCAGTCCTCAGCAATACACAATGCAAATGTCCTGTATTTCTATTTAAGATTATTCCCTCCAAGTTGTGCACAGGAAAAAGCAGAAATGCCTTTTTTTTTTTGCTGACTTCTCACTCTAAGAGGGCATGCTGAGCAGTAAGTCCATTTTAAATTATGTTTTTCAACAGACAGTGTCAGCTTTTCAGAAGAGAGCTGCACTTCAAATGTAGGTCAACAGAAGGTAAGACTGCATAGGAGGATCACCTCTAAGAAATCTAAGCAAACTGGGTTTTATTCATTGGGAATTCTACGTAAATGTAAATATGATGTGAAATTATAGAAAATAATGAAAGGAGCATTAAAAGTGTGTGGACTTCAAGAAATAGAATTGCTTATGCAGGAATGTTTCACCAGCAGAATGTCTATTCTATTAAAATGTGTAGTTAGCTACTTTTTAAAATCCTTTTTAATAGTCTATGTCGTTCAAACATCTTTTTTTGCTGATCTCAGAGAGTTTAGCTCATCCTATTGAGCAGCACCATAGAAAAGAGGCTGCCTGCTCTAGGAAATATGAAAAATAGTGTCCCTTTCCCGAGGAAAAATTGCAAAATGAGAAGGATTTTCATCAGCTTCCACCTACAAACAAGTGATAGAACTTAGCCTGCATAATCTACTTCAATTATTTAAGCTAAGGAATCAAGGAGCTAAGCAGATAATCATTAAAAACAGTGTCAAAAGCTAGCTACTTATAGGGACAGCATATCCTGTAACACTACAGGACACTGCAGCAGGATGACTCTGACACATTTCTAGACACCCACACATTTTATTGCTACACTGGAGACAAGCAGGTAAAGAAATATTCCTGGGGGTCAACAACTTAATGATACTGGTCCACATCTGGTCTACAGCCTCACTGATTAACTCCAAATATCATTATACACCATATTTCCACGTATTATAAGGAGGCAACAGTACTTTTCCCATTGTTTTCATTTTTCAATTCTATGCTATAACCTGAGCAAATACAACCTCTCAATGTATACCTACAATAGTCAAAAGTTAAAAACCACACAGATGTCCTACCTCCGAATGACATACAGAAATACATTGTACTGCTTTAAGTACATTCTATTCAGTTCAAGTTCTCTTCTTTGTTATATTGCACTCACCCATACTGATGTGCTCACAATAAGGTATAACATGGCTAAGGCAGAACCATCAGGAAATAGCCTTGGCAGTGCTTTAAAGGGGGCATCTAGTCCAAATCCTTGTCCAAAGCCAGAAGCAAAAATAACTGAAGCATCCTGAGTTGCATGTCTAACCTCTTACATGCCCCAAAGGGTCCACAGCTTCCCCAGACAGTCCATCCCTTTGCTACACAGCTTACAACCTGCAACTCACCCTGTTGATTAACTCACACTCTCCCCACTTCAGTGTTAGACACAGTGAGGAAAAATGGCAGCTACACTGGATGAGCTTTAAATGCAAGTGCTTAGCTGACGTGATTTAGGCAGTCTTAGGTTCACAACATTCAAGTTGTACACTCACCATGTGTCACTGCTACTGCAGATCTGAAGGCTTCTTGTATACTTGCCAGCCTGCACTTGCCTGGAAAAATGAAGAATAAAAAAATTATTAAGATAATTCATTCCTGAGAATCTACTAAAGAAATAATTAGAATTGTTCAATAGTAAAGCAGTACTGTAAGTTTATAGCCCAGACAGCCCATCCTCTCAGCTCAGTATGAACTTCAATGCATTGTGCAAACTGAAAATAGGTCACAATAAAGGGTTCTTCATTTAGAAATTTTTACTGGAGCAGCTCAGAATCAAACGAATCTGCATAGACTCCAAATGTTGCTGAACAGAAGCTGGCAGAGATGCCCTGCACCAGTGTTTCTGTAAAGTAGTCTGTTGACACCTAACATGTTTTTGCATGTGAGAAGGAACAATCAAATCCAGAAGGTGTTTGTTGCTTCCCTTTGGGAAGAACTAATTTAAATCATCATGGATAGTGTAAACTGGCAGCCCAAAAAGTACTTAAGCCCCAGAATTTTAGCCAAAAGAAGAACAGAAGAAATCTATCTGCAGTCAGAACTTGGATTTTGCCTGGGGGAAAAAATGTAGCTAACACTGATTCTGGCAGTTTTATTAAGTGTTATATCCTAAAATCAGTGAAATTCTTGCAGGTACTAGATATTTGTGTACACAGTTGTTGTACAATTGTTTGCAGTATTTTTTGTTGTTTTAAAGCAGAATTAGATTTACCACTATTCCCAGCTCAGTTCTTGTACAAGCTGTATGGCAATGGGGCTTTCAGCGTGGAAACATAAAACCACCTACAACTTTGTATGTAGCAACTTTAATCCACACAAAGCCAAAAATCAATGTTTAATTAGCAAAATAGCTTGAGAAATCATGTTCTTATACTATGTTTGTGATCCTGTGGAAGTTAAGAGCAAAAATACTATTGACTTTAAAGTAAATAAGGTTGAACTTGACATTCTCAGGCCCTTTCCCAACTAACTTACTTAAGGCTGGGTCTCCATGAGCCAAAAACTCAATGTACTTTTATAGTCATGTTTACTCAGCTGAATGAGCGTGATATCATTGAAAAACACTGTTTAGGAGCAGGCTAGAAAGCCTAAAGCCACATTAGCCAATCGAACTAAAGAGGACACTATTTAATCATATTCAGTTCATGCAATTTTGCTCACAAGATTGAAGTACAGACTCCTATTTGCTTATGAAGACAGACCCTAGCTGTGTAACAGTGGCATGTCATGTTAATTCATTGGAAAAGAGAGTAACAGAAAGGCAACACAGAAAGCTATGACATATATTGCATCCAGAATGCTATTCTAGCCCATTATAGAGCCATAGATTTTTTTTTTCATCAGCATTTCACAGTGCACAGCAAAAGGCAGGCTGTGATGAATAAAGGAATCTATAGGCTATTTATAATCTTTGCTAAAGACTGAATTTCCCACACTTCTAAAACTATAAATATTACTTCATTCCTAGTTAGTGGACTACCTTTATATCTGCATTTTGGATCAGGAATTTAAAGAGTAGCAATATGACAAAAAATAACATTTAAAGATAGAATAAAAGAAGAACTATAAGAAGAAATTTAGTAAAATAAGTAGCTGTAATACTCCCCAGCAGACAACCAAAACTCTATTTTGGTTCATCTACGGTTCTTGATCTTTGGTTCTTCTATTTACAGTTAAACACCTAGCAACTTCTGCAGGAAAAGCTACTTGACTTAGAGGAGAAACCCCATGTAAGGAAAAAGAGAAGCTCTTTCCTGGAATATGTATTTTAGGTAATTCAGACTGAAAGAAAAAAAAAAAAAAAAAAAAAAAAGGTGGAAAAGCAAACAAAGCAAAGACTGGCTCCTACCATTTAGCTGGATCTGCATCTGTTGTTTTGCTTTTGGTAGGGTTTGGGTTTTGTTGGGTTCTGAGGTTTTTTTTGGTTTGTTGGGTTTTTTTACAAAAAAACCCCTCTGAAGTTCCTAGCATTCATTACCATCTGAGATGTGATATTGGGAACACTGAAAGGACTGTGGATGTAGTAATGTATCGAAAAATCCTGCCCCAATCTTTCTCCTCCATTTCCTATCTATTAGAGAAAAGAGGGAACAAGTCCATAAAGGATTAATGCTAGGATTAGAATTATTTTCTCTACTTATCAGATAAAAAATAACAAAATTTTAAAAAGCAGGGCAAGGGGTCCAAGAGAAAATGAAGAATTTCCTTCTTCCCATCTCCCTTTCCAATCTCAAAGAAGAGAAATTGTAACAAATAAGTGAAAATCTTTAGAAAAGGCAATCTGGCTCTTGAAGTGAAGGGACACAACTCTTTTCCCCGGAGTCAATGAAGACTGTGGTCAAGGCACACTGACTTGAGCTGCCTAAGGCTTTATCCCCAGCTCTGCTACAGGCATTTGTGGATGGATGCCAAGGCAATTATTTCATCTATCAATTCCTATTTATAATTCAGGCTATTCAATAGAGTTTGCTACAGGAAAGTTTTAAGTCCTATGCTACAACAATGAACTTGCAGCAGTTGAACAGTTGGTGTGAGATGGATAAGGGCTGAGGTTTAGAAGGCTGTTTAAAAATAAAAGAAAAACGAAACTTTAAGGAAACAAATGTCATTCTACTGCCATTAAAACAGGGAACAGCAGGACTACTTAAATTGCAATTACATTTTAAAAGAAAGTACTTGTTTATCCTGTCTTTGTCCAAAATAACACAAATTAAAAAAAAATTTATATGGGCTTTTGTACAAGGATGCATCTAATTTTTTTTTTTTTTTTCAGAATAACAAGGGAATGCTGCCTTATTCTCTGGTTACACCAGTGTCTAAAAGAGTCAGTATATTATGTTAACTGTTCTAATATTGAATCAATGTACCCTACAAGACATAACATAAGATGACTTCTCTCTCATTATACATCCAAACCATCAATGTGGCAGCTCATTCAACCAGTACAATGGTATTGCTTTGTGATAAGCACACTCAGTTTTGCAGCACATAAATATTTTTGGTCCATCACCACTCATGGCATGGAGCCATCTTCCAGATGTTCATGGTTCCTTATAATCCATTGGCCACAATTCATTCTACTTCAGAGAAACAGAGAAGCTTGACTTCACAAAGCATCATATAGAGATTGCTATTAAATTATACTGATAAAGTACTTCTTATTTTCGTCTTTAAAAGATGAGAATAGAACACAGACAGTGGGATTAGAGAGAACATGATTCTTGTGCCAGGAAGGGGCAATACAGAAGACAGTGATGTGTAATACACACTAGAGACTAGTTTTCCTCAGAGCCCTCACAACACAAACAGACCTGTAAGTCTAACATTTTTGGGAAGATATGTATTATCACACTTCTTGACATTATTTAGCATGACAAATTAGGACAGCAGAGGAGATACAAAACTATGCAAACACATACCATCAGTGAGAATAATTCCATTATTTCAAGCTTTAATTTGACAATTCCTATTATAGCAGTCTTTAAACAATTGCTAACAACATTTTATGTTCCAGTCTATCCTGCATTGCACGTTTCCTAAAGCTTATGGTTCTCTTCAGGTAACAGCCCTTAAGCTCTAAGCTAAGGTTTCTAAGTCATGGGCTTAGCAGTTCCATTCCTCCTTGGGATCTATGTCTCTTCAGTAACAGTAAAAACAAGAAAACAATTCTTTCCTTTATGAACTTTCAAAGTTAAATATGTTAGTTCTGAAGTGATTAAGAGTATATTATACAGTCTCTGTACATCACACAATTCATCAGCAGAAAAGTTCTTTTGTTTCCATAGCTTTAAAGACTGCCAACTCCATCACCTCCTTTTCGGTTGCTGGTTAAACAACCTCCAATACTGCATCTGTAGAAGATACAGTAGTTCTGTACTGCATGGGGAAAATATAAGATGTTCCCTTCAAAATTAGCTGAAGATGCATGAAGTAAACAATAATTTTTAAAAAAAAGTCTATAAATAGACATCATGCTAATAGTTATTACATTCAATAATTTAGCATGATATGCATGACAGCTTCGACCTCCAAAATAATTTAGCGCCTTGAGCTGAGATTAAATGCAGAACATTAATTTTTCCCTCTGGTTGTCAAGCCAACCAAGAGGCCCGTCAAATCTATTTAAATTAAGCCTGCATCATGTAATGATATTAAAGGGGATAAAATATTAATATGGGTCTGTGATAGAACATTGGACAAAATAGCTGCAGTAAGGCAGCTTTAATTTACTACACCAACAATCTGTCTTTATGCTGAAAGCAGGATTTAGAGGTCCAAAGGAATACATATTTGAATTTATACGATATGCTCATTTAAAAAATGTTGCTGATTTTGAATTGCTGAGAATATTCAGCAGTATTATGTAGAAGAAAAAAAGTTATGGTTTCCAATGTAATCCTACTGATGTAGGGAAAAATAATATTGGATGAAAGTCATGTGTGTGTGTGTGTGTCCCATAAGCAGATGCTATTTCAGCAACAAGCAGTATGGCTGCATGCATTTATTGCCAGAAATTAAATCATTCAGCTAAAGGATGATAAATGTCATTCAAAACTTCAATATTTCATCATATAAAATTGGATTGAAAGGGTAGGTAGACTCCCAGACCAAAGACAAACAACTCTTAACTATTTAGGCTACAGGTACTTTATGAGAACAGTAAGGTTTCTGTTGTCATTACAGAACTACTCAGAGAAAGAGTAGTAAAATAGAACAAAATAAAACAAGTCTGTGAAGCTTCCCATTAAAAAAAAAATCCAACACCCAAAAAACCCCATCCTAAACCCTGCAGATTTAGATATGTTTAACTTGCACAATAAATGGGATTGGTCATGTTTACAAACAATACCACAAACATCCAGAATATATTCAATATCACATTCTTCCGCTCCATTGCAGTTACTTTTGTTTTTTAACTTTCCAGATAATTTACTTTTCTAACATTTGGGATCCAAATAAGAATGCAGATTTGAAAATATATACTGTGTCAGCTAAATTCAGAAACAATCCTGTACACTGACAGTTTGCAAAGGCATTGCTGATAGGTGTCAAAACTGGATCAAGGCCCAAGTTCACTTTATTAGGAGTAAACATATTTTTATTAATGTTTGTTCATAAGATGGTGTGCCTCTGCAAAATCTTATTTCCTAGAAGAACTTAAAAATTCAACAGCAAAGTCCTGATCTTAGTGCACTTTATCACTAATGCATTGAGGTCCCTGTAATCACACATATGTGCACAACTGCAGTACAGTCGCACAACTGCAGTACAGTCACACAACTCCCAAAAAAAAGAAATTCATATCAATGGGAAACCTAAAATAAAAAAGAAAAAAAAACCACAGAAAAAAGGCAAATGAAAAAGAAATGTTGAGTGTGCTTTGTATAAAACATGGCTTGGCTCTGCAGAGCAGGTAATAAAAAGGTTGAGATTTGCCAAGGCAGAGTGGGCACAAGAGGATGTTTGCGTGGGGTTTGAAGGTATTTGTGGTATGGCTCCAAGTTATCTCCCAGACATGAAGCTTCTTTTACTAAGCCTGCCCATCAAGCCCAGTCAAGGTTGTTAATTGCATTAAATTCAAAGTCAGTAACTCTGGGAGACAAAAATATTGGGCTGTTGGGTATTCCTTAAAGAAATTCAATGCAAGCTCATTCAGCCTTAGCACATTACAGGCTCAGAACTGACAGATGAAAAAGCTCAGGGTAAGCTGAATATCTGACAAATTGTCTGCCTAAATGGCTGCTGTAGAATGATCCCAATAACTATTCCACTAGATATGCCATGATCTGTATCAGTTCTCATACCAGCCTTTTTTTTTTCCTTTTTTATTGTTCATCAATAATGCACAGAACATGTGGCATTCATATGCCTCAGCCATGCCACAAACCCTTCAACAAATCCTTTCTCACACACAAGGACATAAATGGTTATGGACAAGGAATTTATTTATGCCTGAGCCTACAGTTTTAATCCAAATTACAATTTCTACCAAACCAGGTCTAGACTATACTAACATTCACGCTGCAAGACCAAAGCAGTTACAACTTTGATTTCTGTGTTCCCCTGACAAAGGAAAGGCTTGACACTGTGATATTTTGGAAAGTATTGCTTTGCTAGAAAACCATGCACTTCCCTCTGTTCCATGGGACAGAGAGGGCACAGGTCATAATTCTCTAAGGATCCTCCTTCAAGTTAAAAACTAGCATTTTAGCAGAAGACACATTGCTACTTAGGGAGTAGAGTGAAACTAAATAACCTGAATCCATTTTTCAAAGTAATTGTTGCCATTACAAGGCTGGTGAAACTGAAAAATATTGAGCAATACGTAAAAAATACAGAAATTTTTTAAAACTCAGATGTGTTGGGACTTGTGATTTGTTTGCTGACAACATTTGGTTGGGGTTTTTTTGTAAGCTGACTGTCCTATCTTTTTGCCCACCTATCCACCTATATTTTGCATATTGGTGGTTTTGTAGGACTTAGCATGTTTCACAAACTGAAATTAAGTCAGCTGTGGAACATAAAAGGTGCTATGAGCATGGAGTTTCAGATATGCATAAATAAATAAAATTAAAAGAAAAGTAGGAAAAGGGAAGGAATGTAGATGATACCTAGGAAAACTATCCATAGCACAACAGAAAAATCTGGACAGAAAAAAAAAACCAAACAAACCTTAACAATAAAAGACCAATGCAAATATTTCTAAGCTTTCAGATACAAGTTTAGGGCAAAGACACATGAAAGACAATCTCATCACAGAATGACATCAGCCTTCTCCAAATATTTACTTCACACTCATGCTGAGGCAGAATCTGTTCCATAGATACTTTTAACATTATATGACCTTACATTCCACATTTTAACTCCTATGTAAGGACCACAACACCTAAGTAGAAGCCAAACAAAAAATAGAGAACTATTTGCTTGTCAATTTGACTTCATTGCTAACCAGTAGGTGAGAAGGATACTTTGAATTTTCTTTGGAAATTCTATTTAGCAATTTTTACACTGTGAGACTGTTTAACAGTTCTGCTTTCACTGAGCTTACATTTGAACATCAGAACTTGATCTCTGTGAGGGCTCTCCAATCCCAAAGCCATGCAAGAGGTGCACAGAGCTGACCAGTGTTTTCCAGCACACTTCAGTTTGCATCCAGGGAGAGTGCCCAGCCATGTGCCTGAAAGCCACCAAAATAGGACTGGAAGAACTGAACCACAAGTTGCAACACACAGCACTTTGGCTGTACAGAGCATGGAATCAGCAAACTGTCAAAAGATTATTTGTTTTGTCTCAAAGTTTAGCAAATTCTAGAGTTTACATTTTTGTAACAAACTACTGCATTGCTCAGTCTTGCAACATTTACAGAAGACACAGAATTTTTATCTGCACCTTCTTCTGGAAGGTGTGAAATAGGTCCTGATATGCTTTATATCCTGGAAGATTTCTGGGCATTTTAGTTTGTATATTCAGTTTTGATGGCAGGTTTATCATTAGGGCACCTCCACACATTAAGAGCATTATTGACATTGCTATTGGGTTTTCCCTTAGAAGACAAGAGCGCACATTTAGAATTTCTTTTTATTAGACATTGACACCAGAAAAATTTTAAAGAGAAGTGGGTTTTATACTAGGATCTTAGAGGCAGTGGATCTGCAGCTGCTCACAATCATGTCAGCAATAAAGCCCATCAACTGTCTTCTTATGAGATTTGATGGTTTTGTCATGATCTACTGCAGAATTTTATGTCAGTTGGATACCACATCAAAGCAGTGCCTCCTTGGACACATTGCTGCTAGGTGCTTTGAAGAGGAAAATCAGAACACTGAATATGACCCCATGTCAGAGGGGTACCTGGGACAATATCTTCAGGCAAAGAGCTCAAATCATTATAAGGCACCAAAGGAAACAACTGCTGCATTTCAAACAGATGAAATTTTTCTGAGCATACCTGAAAGCAACAGCCATCCTAAAGCATGACAGATTATCATTACTCTTTGTTCTATTCTTCCCTTCAATATGAAATTAAATACCAAGAGACCTGAAGCTGACAGAAAGCCAAGACCAACTTCAATGGTGGTAGCTAAGAGCTACATCACTTGGATTCCTACAATGCCAGCATGGATAATCTGTCCTGCACATCCCTGTGGAGGGGATGAGCAAAAAATCAGAAGATTTCCGTATTTTGAAGGCAGAATGAAAGGAAGAAAGTAATATCTTTGTCTGTAACTTGAATTAGCACCACCAAATGTAAATAGTCTTTATTATTTCATTTACCCCCCCCCACATAATTCCATGGTAAGGAAACAAAAAACCACAGGTAAGCACAATAACACACTTCTGTGTATAACAAAGCAAATGAAACACCCTGTGTCACTTTTATAAATTTTTACTATTTAATAGTCCTAGAATATCAAGCTTTATATGATATTTAATAGTATTTATATACTATTCAGGTTACTGGAACAAAGTCTCTGCATTGGAGAAATAGAAAGGTCTGAAACAGAAGCACTGAAGAACAAGAATGGTAGTAACAGAGGGCAGTAGACACAAACAAACCAGAACAGCTCTCCACATGTGGAAACATGTCTTGCTTCTAGCTAATCCTCTGTTTTTCTGACAACAAATAATGATCTAAACTGAATTTCCAAACTGAACTTCTTGAGGCTGATGCACAGTTGCTGATCAGTTTCTAAATATCTCCCTTAGGCCCTGATTCACCAAGCAATTTCAAATTTCATGTGGTATTAATCAAGGAATTATTCCAATAGCATTCTAACACTAAATATCTTTGGAAAAGGTCAGCAACAGATATGAAGTTATTCTAGCTGCCACAATTTCATAATGTCACCATTATAAAACTGGAGTCAGTTGTTTATGATTCTCAAATGAGTGCATTCCCCAGATGTACTATCAAAAGAATTACAGCATATATGACAGTAAAGAAAGGATGGCTAACCACCCCTTGCCCCTAAAATGGGGAAGAATATCTATTGAGTACAGTGACTTTTAAACCACATTTTAATATTTATTTTAGTGCAGCAGAAAAGCTCTACCTACTCCATGCTTTAGAAAACCTCAAAATCTACTGTTAATCATATTAGTCTTTACATACTTAGATAACATTTTACACTATTTCCACAGTATAACTAAATTATACTATTGTAAGCTTTGAGGAACATAAATTCAGACATTTTGAGTGAGTTATGCTCTTGGGGCTTTCAGTAAGACACCTGTTGGATCAAATATACTTCCCTAAAATACCGTGATGTTACATGTTCTTACAGTCCAAGCAATTATGCTGTTATAAGTCATGGAGTCTTGGGTAGGAAGATAATGCTTCATGTTAATTTAGTCATTGATGGAATACTCTGAAGCATTAGGACTTTTGGATCTCATTCCCAAAAGGAAAAAAGTGCTCTACTTCCATTTCTGTACAGGCAGTAGTAGAAAATAGCAGTGGTACACTTTGAAACCTCCCCTATATATAGCACTTCACTCAGAGATACATCACAAAGGTTTTGTATAACACACAGTCCTTTTTCCCACCTTAGATATAGATTTCTTAATTTCAGTATTTTTGAGACAAGCAATTTTGTCTTCAAAATTACCGTAAATACTATGGACAGGATATCACATATATGGATAATTTCATTCATAAGGTGATTTCCCATGGCTCACTACTTGCAACTGATTAGGACCATCTACTAAAGATTTCACTCTGTAGACTCCATATATTGCATTTTCAGTTCACACATTTCTTTAATGAGGCAATAATATGCCTTGGCTAAAGTATGCACTAAATGAAACCCAGATTTTTAAGTATTTTATACACATTCAAAATACTGCATACTCGTTTGCTGTCTGTGGAAAAGCAATGCTGCTTTTGTTTGATGCCCTTAAAATATTAGGCCCATCAAAGTAAAGACTTAAAACCTCCACATTGCTTTCCTGAAAAAAAATCCTTGATTTCATCTAACATTCTGCTTTCAGTGCAAAGGCAGGTGATCATCTCTTTCATTTTACACTTTTTTTAATGCAAGTTAGTCCATTCAGCCTTGCTTGGAAAACAATTAAAATCAGGAAGGGTTTTTAATCTGTTGCAACTGATGAGTGAAGGGGCAGAGTTATACCACCTTATGAATATTAAAAGTAATCAATTTGCAAAAGGACTAAACAAAGACACACCCAAAAAAAAAAAACCAAAAAACCAAAAAACCAACAAATTAAAAAAACACCTCCAACATATTTCAAAACTGGGCACAGTAAAGCGTGGCCTTTGATCTACTTACAGCAGCCAAGGTGACTCCCTCATACTAGTTTCATAGCCAGCATCTCCCTGAGGCACAAACACAGGCTCAAGACCCTGTCCTAAATACTTTTTTAAAACAAAGAAAAGATGATAGAAGATAATGAGAAAAAATATCTCAGAACATGTCTTGAATTGGTGGTGCATTTGCTTTAATTGTCTGGAATAGAGAAAATCTAGACCAAATTTCTGCTTCAAATCTTACATAGCTGATTTTGACCCTTCATAAAACCACAGGGTCACATATCAAATGCAAATGCTACTTCTTAAACTACCTTATGGTAGATGACTTGGCTAAAATTAAGAGTTCAAGAATCCTATTTCAGGGAACCTCAGCCTTCAGACTGAGCTATAGAAGTGCAAGACCTGGGGAGTTAAATCAGCCCTCTGAACACATGACTGACAGCAGAAACAGAAGAACCTACAAGGTAAGACGGCAGCTGAGAAAATAGTCTGACCAAATGCACCTAAGCATCTGGCTGTTTCAATAACTCATTTCAATGAGTTATTCAATCATACAGTAATCTGTGATTTTGCTAAGATCGTCAAACAGCTCCTTTCAGAACAGGTTGTACTGGAGAGTACCTAGTTATGCACCCCAAAACTGTCTTTCAAACTAAATCCACAAGAGTAAGTGGAAACAGTTGGTGGAATCACTCAAAAAATCACTCTCTCCAAATCAAAATGATACTGTAGTGCAGCCTGCTATAATTAGCTCCTAAATTTTCTGACCTTTTCATTTTTACCTGTCTATAAAATGGAGGTCATCATTCTGCCAATTGAGTGAGAAAGATTTATTAATGCCTGTGACGTTATGGAAGTGGAAGACAAATCACTCTTGCAAGACATTTCTTTTACCCATAGATATGGAGGTATTTCCTGCATTCTCATAGCCTTCCCTTTAAATTAAAACATTGCTGTGCTTTTCAATAAGCATGATGGTTTCAGTTGTATCAGTTACACTTTCAATAGCAACTTTAACTGTTATAACTCCTTCTAAAAACAACGCTGTTTCTCCCTAGAGAAAGAAACTAATGATCTTCTACAGATTTGGGTCTCATGACTGACTGATATTTTTAATTGTATTCTAACAAAGCATGGCAAGGTTTATACAGAATAGTAATACCTTATTAGGCCAAGAGATACCTCTGAAAGAAAAGCACAGTTTTGAGCAAACAAACCTTATTCAATAGTAAAGAATGCAAATGGAAAGGCATGCCTTACTGTGATCTAAAAATTTTAGGTCATTATTAATAACTTCTATTTATGAACTCTCTTGAAAACAATAGGGCTGTGTTGACTGTGAACAGCCAGATCCCTGGAACATTAAAAGCATGTTTTCATTGCTGAGCTATTTTAATGAAATTTGAAGGTAACCATTATCTTCTAGCTCCTCACCCTGGCAAACTATTCAGTCAAAATTCTGGTTACTTTAAGACTGCAGGTCAAAGAAAATCTCATACAAACCCCAGACAGAGAAAATATTCATGACTGGATCAATTACCACAAATGTAAGACAAACGTGTTACTGCTTGTAACATTTCCAAGTCAATTATATAATTAGAATCTGTACCTAAGCACATACAATTTCACATCTCAAATTTCCATTCAGATATTACCCGAATGTATAAAACAATTTACAGTGTACTGCAGTTAATTCTTAATATTGGCAGAAAATAACTAAAGTAACTGAAATCAGTAGTAAACTTCAGAACACTATAATTCTATAGACAGTTGGGTCTGATTCAATACTGTTAAATCAGCAAACATGATTTTTGGGGTTTTTTGGCTGAGTAAGGACTACAGGATTCAGTTCTTTGCCACCTAAAGTGGCATTTTGAAAAATGATGTTAGTTTGGTTTGCAACCTCAGCTGACACAGGAAAATGCTAAGATGAATTACTAACATTTCTGCGTGGGCTCTGGACAGGATGATGCAATATGCTGAAACAACCCAAGCAACAAGAAGTGGCCCAGGAGCAAACAAACAGCAAAAGCAGCCCCAGTAGCCCATGAGTGATTAACTGCCTACTCTGATAAAATGGGGAAACCCTTTCAGTGCCATGTAGTTATTTACTTTGGAAACAAAATCTAAAACTTAACACTCTCAAACAGATTCTGTCTAATCTCCATTACTGCAGTCCATGTGAATAGGTTTGTCTGTAAGGCGGAAGGACAGATAAATGGGGACACTGCAGCACGATCGTTCAAAGACAAAAATACATGAAATATTTCAACGTGACTTTCAATACAATGAAGCAACCAATTCACAGCAGCAAATACCTAGGTTTCTCCTAAGAATATCTTGTGTAGCAAAGTGAGATGAAAAAGGAGTTTCCTTTTATCTTTTCATGTTGTAGATTTAACTACCAGACACAGGCTTTGGGACAAATGTAAAGACCCTCCTTGCCAGATCACACAAATAAGGAAAATGGCCTTGAAAGGACCTAAAGGTATCAACAGAGGATGAAAAAAATAAATCGAGGCAAAATAACAATGAACCTGAATTGATACATAGGGTTGAAAGAAAAACAGTAGCTCTGTATGTTCAGAAAACACACAGCAATGTAGAGGGAATTTTGGCAGGAAGCTAAAAAGCAATGCCATTGTTTACCCAATATCCATTTTTAGGGGTCAGATTAGGTGCACCTTTCCCTAATAATGATAAGTGAAAAATTTTTCTCCAAGTTTTTCAAACAGGACTGGAAATCTTACAGAACTAAGCCACAATATGTCCTTCCTATAAACATTCCAAAGATTACATTTTGGTTTAGGTGCAGCAGAACTTATATCATTTGTGTTTTCCAAGCACTTAAACTAACCTTCTTGCTGCACTTGTTTCACACAAATTAAACAAATAATTTGGAGTTCAATTTGGTGTTGGGTGTTAAAACAAAAAACAAAACAAAACAATAACAAAACAAAAAAAAACAACAAAAAAGAAACCACCAGCACAAAACAAAGTGAGGCATTATTATGTAAAATATGAGCTGCAGCTCTTGGATTTTTCTTCAACTATAAAAACTGCTATAAAAACTTCAACTATAAAACCCTAAATTATTATTTTAGTAAATCTTCTTTCACCAGATAGGAATTTATGTATCTTCTCATGTGTCAGAACAGCACTTCATTGGTTCTCCAGGGGTCTCGCTAAATGGTATGAAAATTCCAAATCACAGACAAGATTTAAGTTAGGCAAAGAGACCTTAATCTTTCAGTATGTCAATTCTGGGTCTCACTTAACCTTCCTACAATACATATTACACAAAATCAAAGGAAGGCACTCTGAGAATGTAAATAGGGGGGTTTTTTCCTGTCATCACAGGAAAGAAGGTAATCAAGAAAGCAAGCAAGCAGACAGACAAAAAGGGATGTCTTCACATGTGGTTCAGGTCTACAGACATTACACACAATTTTTTATTGCCATGTTTAGAGCTGTCAATGGCAAGTAAAACAAATTAGGCTTCCTCTCTACATCAGACATCAGCTGGATTCAAGCAGATCAGTAGATAGGTACCTCATGTCATGATAAAAAGTTTCAATGAATGAACTGGTAAATGAGTACAGACTGAAGCAGCTCCACTAACTGGCACACTAAAAGCTCAGACTGAAACCTGGTAGGTTTTACATCAATGTGAGTACAACACATCATAATTGCTACCTCCAACTCTAAATCAATATGAATAGGGAGCTGTGCTCCAGAGCACACCAAAGATCCTGCTTCCTTCATCATTTGGATGATAGATCTTGCCAGAAAACCTTCTCAGTTTCCTTGCTCAGATAATATTCCTACATCCACATAGTTCAGACACATTCTCTAATAAGGTATTGATCCTTAACCAGCAAGCTAAAAAGCTCTAACAGACCTGTGTTTGCATCCCTGCCATATTCCCCTATATTTTCCTTTATTGCCAAGCCATCATGCACTATTGCCACATCAATACTACTCTCCCTTACATGATGATCCTTGTTTTCATTGCCTTCATCTATCTGTACTAATTGTTAATCAGTAGAGATTATGCTTCCCCTGCCTCTTACTACCACACTATCACATAGAGTAAAGCATCTCCCAACTCTCCTAGCGCTGCTTCTTTCCTGTCCATTTCACTTCATTTTTCACTTTCATTTTTCACCTTCCTAAAAGTGAACAAAAGCTCCGTAAAGCCACTTCCTTAACTGAAAACACAAGCCTTTCACAATTGCTTATGAAGCTGCCTTGCCCCATCATCTCTGAGGTATTTTTGGGATACAGCTTTATTCCATCTTGATTTCTCTCCTCTCATTTTATGCTCGTAAGTGCAGCAATTGTATTCTACCCCTCACTCTGTACCTGAAGTTTGTTGCAGGAGTTGAGAGTTTGTCAAAGATAGTTATGAAATTTGATAACACTTCTATGACTAATTAGTTGCTGTAATAAAAGTGAATATACAATAAAGCATAAGATTTCCCTGACACATGGGCTAGTGTCTTTGTTCAGCCCAACAAGAATTTAGAACAAACATCATGCCCACTTCCAGGTGGTGACAGCTGGCCAAGCTGTTTCAGATTTTGCTCATTCATGATTGTGTCAGGAAACTTGGCAGCCTAGGGCTTCTTGCCCAGCCCTCAATCTACTTGGTCCTTGATTAAAAACTCAGATGTGTTTCTTGTATCTGGCTAATGGTTTCCAGTGCTTCACTCCTCCTGAAAGCCCAGGGCAGAAGAGGAAGAGAACTGCAGTGGTAAATGGGGGGAACTGAGGCTTAAAAATGGAACATCATCAGTTGTCAGTGACACAGTACATGTACATTATTTATCTCCATCATCTGTAAACTCTGAGCCCATCTGCTGGAAACACAGCATGGGTCCAAGTAGCAAACTGGTCCAGTTCTAAGTTTCTCACTCCCATTTGTCTATCCAGAAGACTTTAGTCTTTAGACAGTGCTTAAAAAGGCAGTGTTTCTGAAGTCCTCTCCTTCTACAAAGCACACTCACATTGATCAAAATAAAACAACCTCTCTCATGGTCTGAGTGCAACTTGAATCACTGCTGAGAACATCCATCACTCATAAAGCTCCACAGCTCCAATTCTAACAGTATCATCAAAAACACTAGTTTTTTTTCATGGGGTGTAATTTTAAAAATCTAGTAAAAGAAGTTTTAGAAAACTTGACTGGATTGCCTGCTCTCATTGACAGGGTTATCCAACTAATTCTAAATCTGTACATGACACAAAGAATACAAGTGATACAAGGATAGCCACCCAGAAATGGAAGATGTGGCACAGGAGGAATACACTGTGGTTTCACACTCCAGAGATACAGGGCTAGCTGAGGCCCACCTTCTTGGAAGCACATTTCCAAAGCATCTCTTTCATCTGTTTATTACAATGCAACTTCACCTGCCAAAAAAACAGGCCAGAAGAGAGATACTCAGAAGCAGGTTAATGATCAGAGCTGAAGAATGTCACAAGCACAAAGGTGAAATCCTCGCTGGTAAAGGAGATAAAGTGAATATCTACATGAAGAATGTACATGAAATAAATAAAAGGAATACTTCAGAGCTAATCTGAGTCATGAGTAGCTTCTAACAAAGTATTTTTAGAGCTCTAAATCTATCCCAACATATAGTTAATGAGAAGGGTTTTGCAAAGCACTATAGAGTGGTATGCGTGCCCCAATACTCCAGTCCAGAAGAAGGACTGATTCTGAATAGGTCCCCATTTATAGGATTTGGCAGCCCAGGGAAAGTCATCATCATTCTCTGGTAAACGTGCACTGAGCACCAGAGAGGGAAAAGGTTTTAAGGAAGATTAAATTGCAACATCAATATTTAAAACAAAGCATACCTTTGCTTCCTCTGGACATTGCATCTCTCAATTAGTAAGATAGTAGTGATACACCAGCTGAAAGAGAACTATCCTATGGCAGCAAAGATACAGAACTACAAATGCAGATTCACAAAAGTCTTGAAAATTAGGATAAATAATTTACTAAGTTCTCTGCTCCAGCTTCTTTTCTTGAAGCAACTGATGAGGTGAAAATCCATTCCTCAGAGGTATTAAGCAGCTGTGGTATCAAAAAGGGGGGAGGAAAACATGGATTGTGATTAACTTCAGACATTACTGTCTCTGTAGTAGTAACTTCATGCCAATACTGAAAACAGTTCCATTTTTCTGGACTACAATTCTAAATTTTTTCAAGGTTGGTGGTAGGGTTTTTTCCCCTCTTAAAAAAAAACAACAGTATCTCTGTAATGGAACTTTTGAGCATCAGAATGACTTTTGCCATTTCTCAAAGCTGCATGGTAACAAAAGGTCACAGGCTGGCTCCAGCTCCCTTGTATTTAACAAAATAATGTGGTTCAGAACAGAAAAGCTCAGCTTAAAGGTCACAACAAAAATCTGTTTTCTTCACTGGATCATTATACAGAATATTTCCTTAGAGTCATATTCCATGCTAGAGTGAACAGGTTTCAGAATGAATCTAGGTAACACACTGTACATGCTGTTTTCTAGACACTATCACCTTTGTCTCTTTTGGAGTGGGGATAGAGAGGACACAAAACTTAAGCAGTCAAAACAAATTTTTGACAGAGAAGTGCCAGAGCACTTAAGGGAGCTAAATATCATAGCAAACCAAATCAATACCTGTGGAAGTCAGATACCATGACTTTAAAAACTTTAGGGAAGCAACTCATATATTCCTTGTTGGACTATTTCTAACAAAAAGCAATCAATAGTTATAAAAGTGGTTATTGCGTCATCTGTTTCCAGGCCTACACAAAATTTCCAGATGCAAGTACAGATGCAAGTACCAGACAAAACCAAACTTTTTTGCTTTTTCTTAACTTCTCAGCTGAAAGAGCACTGCACTGTTAGGTTCAACTTATTCCTTTTGTTCTGATCTTGTTTCTTTGCAATCAATTCTGAGCTACAAAGTCAAGAAGAGAATTACTGGAAATGGTATATTTTAAAGGTTTTCTACTGACTGAGGATTAGCCTAGACCTTTATTGCCTGAAGAAACCTTAGTGAGCAATGATACTAGTTGTGGCTACCATAGAGTAGTAGAGGGGGCCATGGGGTAAATCTTATTCCAACCTTTTTTCTCCATTTGAAAAGGTTGCCACCCATAGAATGTCGTAACAATGCAACCTAGAGAATAAAAGGGGTAACACCCATATTTTAGACAAAGAAATGGATGGAGAACCTATTTGAGTCTTTGAATCCCTGTAGTTCACAAACATCCTGTGTTATTCACCTTCTTACTCGGTACACTTCCAAGTTTCAGATACACTACAAGACACTAAATAAAGCCAAAACACCAATATATCATATGTATGGAAGATCTTTTGTCCTCTTTATTTGTGTAATGGTTTCTTCCTCCACTCAACCTTTAAAACTAATCTGTTTGACATGGATTGTGATTCAGCACCTTCTTTGAAGTGTGGGCAGGGGAAATCTCAGACCACAACCACAACAATACCAGATACTCTATGAAAAAAGTGCACATATATAAGGATATGCACAGAGCACAAATACACACACATATCACCAGAAAGATTCACTTTAAATCAAAGCGATAAAAAGAGCAAACAAAAGAGATGAAACAACAACATTCTGATGAATGACCGTGCAAATGTGTGTGGGGGATTTTCATGTCTGTTAAAAATAAAATACCTTTTATTAAGAAGTAATGACCTTTACAAGCAGTGACCTGATTGACAAAACATTTCAGAGCAATAACAATGAGCACAATAACTGAAATTTTATATAGCAAAAATCCTGCTAGCCAACACTATAATTTTACTGAAGAAGAATCAAAATTGTGGTCTGAACTTTCACCTTTCATATCCAAAGTAAAAGAATAAACACAGATCTTGCTATGAGCATGTAACACTATAAACTCACACTAAAGATTAAGAGCACTGATGCATAGCACTTCTACATGTAGAAATGTACAAAATAAATAATGTAAGCTTGATTTCTATTTTTTATCCATAATATGCAAAGAAACCAGAATGTAACTCAGAATTACCTTGGAATAAATCTAAATTGCATAAAGGAAATCAAACTTAGCTCCATATAAGACATTTTATATTGCCTGGGTTTTTGTTTCCAGGAAACTGATGGAAACAGAAAAAGCACCTGGTATTCCTCGTTTAAATGTGAAAAGTAAGTAATATTAAGGCTTTTCTTCCTTGAATATTTTACAAGTGTCATTTTATAGGCATCAACACTTTTTATTCAAAAACAAATTTTCTACTAGTAACCTAGCTTAAAATATATATGCCTACATATTTGGATATATTTATCCTTTCTAGATAAATGAGTAGCCAACCTACTCAAATGTAAAAAAAATTTTGCTTACTTGAAGATTTTAACAAATCAAGAACAATTACTAAACTTGCAATTAGCTAAACTTTTTTCCCATCTGCAGAGGGCTGTTCCATGTTTACTCATGAAATTAAGGTTCCAGATAACAGTCAATATTAAAACATGATGGAGATAGGAACTATGAGAACTAACAACTGAACCATCCCGCAAAAAGCAGTGTTTATCTAGCTTTCTGCTCAGCTATAACATATACACAGTTTGTGCCTCTTTAAGGAAGATGAATTGAAAAGCCAATATTTTTCTTCCTCCTCACACTTATACAGGATCAGCAAAAACTGATTGGCCTCTTTCTCCACGCACACTTCGTACTCAGCTCTATTTAGCATCATGCCATCTGGGCCTTATTTTTTTTCCTTCTGACATCAGCAAGCTTCATAATGCAAAGCAAATTTCCTTTGATGCTAAGGCTAGATCAAGAAGAATGAGCAGGCCAGCATGTTTTTCCACATTTAGACAGCCAGATAAACTCCTACTCATCTTCATCACACACTGCTGAAGAGTCAAAATTTTCCTACAGAGGCTCAGTGTTTTAAAAGAAAAAACAGATGCAATGTCTAGGCATTGTTGGACAGTCAACAGTCGATAACTTTCAAATTCAGCAACTGTCAGCAAATGGATTGACCCAGCTCCTTTGATATTTACAAAGACTAAGCTATTCCCCTTGCAGGTTAGAGGGTTTTTTACATAATAATGCAAAGACAAAGTTTAGATGGCAGCCCATACACCACTACATAAGACCACTTCCATCCCTTCTCATCAGCAGCACTGCTTATCAGCGTTTTTGTGAGCATTTCATAAGATAAAGGCACCAGCAATGCAAGCTTTCAGCTTCTGGTAAAGCTCTGTCAGCTTCCAAGGTTACAGCATCCCTGATTATTGCTTGAGGTTTACGTTCAAATACAGAATAGACTTCTGAGGACAATATTTAAGTCTTCCTCTACCTTCACCATAATTTTTTTCAGTTGCCTGTAATTTTTCACATATTTTAACTGCTTGGGTCCAAGTCTAAAATATTGTCTGAATGGGTAAAACTTTTTTTTTATTTCAATGGAAACAATGCAATCACTGCTGAAGCTCATGTACCTTCTCCATGCCAAAAATTGGACAGATCAAAACTCAAAATCTCAAGCACACACATGATCCACAGCCAAAACTTGTAATAACACAGTAACGGTCCCCTAAGACAAATTCAGCTTTTGTTTCCACCACCTGTGTACATTGAAGATGAAGATTAGCTAGAGATATGGTGTCAAAACTTTGACAGATGCCACTTGCACCAATCTATTTCAACATACAAATTATCAGGAATTTCTTTACAGTTGTGTCTGGGAGCTGCAGTGAAGCAAAGAACCAGAACTGAGAACTTGAACAATTCAAAGGAACAGACACTGAAGCAGCACTCACAAAAACACCTCCAAGCACATTCCTGCTGTGGAATAAACGTGTGAGCTAAGGCTTGGCTATCTGAAAAACAGCAACAAAATACACCCCACCCTTTACCTGCAGGTCTGAAAGGTCAGAGCTTTACACAAAGGGTAGGCATAGTATCTCTAAAACTGAGGATCCCCTGCCTATCATCTCGTCCCTTTTGTTATCAAAAGGAATCTCTCTTCAACAATTCCACACACCAGATGACAAGACAATCACTCTCAAAGGTCAGCCCCAAGCCCTTCAGTTTAAACTACTGAAGACAGAGCAGCAAATTGCATCACTCAGAGTGGAGCTTCAAAAAAGACTGCCTACTGGATGAAAAATGTAGTTCCCAAAGGCACCATGCCTATTTGATATGGTCTAGATATCAAAATTGGTATATTTCTACACACCATTCTTGTCGTTACAAAGTGATTTACACTAGAAAGTAGTTTCTCATTAAATTTCTCATTACATGCTATCTCACTATGTGGTAGATGTGTAAGGCTCCAATGCCACGCAAAAACAATCTCCTTGCTCCATTAAATAATTCTCTCAAAGAGTTCTTCCTAGCACTGAACAATTGCACTGTGAGAGCTCCAAAAATTTCAGGGCATTATTAATAAAGTATCAGCATTCTGCATTCCACATCACTATGGCTTTTCTTTGCATATTTTATCTTTTCTTAGTGGCATGCTCTCTTTGCTAATACACATAATTTCTGACATTTCTGAAGAGGAATAGCTTTCCTTCCTGAAAACAAGGTCTGCAGAAAGACATGCATTTTGTTCCAACAATAATTCATCTTATCCTCATTCATTCTCACTCATTCTTGTCTTCTCAATTCTCATTCTTTGACCAAATATCAATTCTATGCACCCTTCTTTTCAGTAGAGACTTTTACCTGTTCAAGCCAGAAACAAGTTCTCTGACTCACTCTTTTCCCCTGATGGTTTACTCCTTGCTCTTGTTAAAATCTGGGAATTACTGACAAACATACCAAAACACCTACAAAAAGGTAAAAGCTACTACCAAGACAAGACTGTGCTCAGCAGAGTGTTATTAGAGAAAAAGAGTAAATATTTAAAATTAGATGAAATTTGATGGGCGTTTCAAGTGAAAGAAAGTGTGTAAAGAGGAAGATGTATCTTAAGTAACTTATTTCATGACTGAGAGAGGAGCTGTGACTATGACTTTGAGTTCTATCCATTGCAATGGCAAGGTTAAAAGCATGTTGAGCCGCAAAATACACACTAATCAAATTGACAATGCATCGGAGTCATTCTTTATTAGTTCTGAAATGCTACTCAAGCAGAAATGACTGCTTTTAAGACTTATATCTGGAAATACCAGTATTTGTACAATCCAGAAGGGGGAATGATTCAAGGATGGTTGCTTTAGCATAATGCCATGTAAAATTATCACAGTCACAACAGCTTTGAACACCTGGAACACATTAAAATTACTACTCAAGTGGCTGTCATCCTTGGCATACAAATAACAGAAAAAAATTAAAATTAGATTGCTTATTTCCCCACATTTTTAAATATACATTGACAAAAACCACATTCTTTATGGAAACCAAAATTAAATACACTTTAATATTAAGCTTCAAAGGAGGAAAATGACCCATTTAAAGTAAAGAGAAGAAGCAGAGTTAAAGGCAGCACACTGAAACCCTGAGTTTCTTCTAACTACAAATCAGTCCAATTCATCAGTGTAATAAAATCAAGACAGAGTAATCTAGTATTTTTCATTCATAAGATGCAAAATCTACAGGAAAGTTTTCTCAACTGATAACAATAGCACTGTCCAGTTAAACTAGAAATGGAATACTTTGATTTTGAGGGTGTTTAATGCTATTTTTAATATTAGGAGTGCTAGTTCTTTCTTGCTGTAAGGAACAATGTACCACCTTAGAGCCATAAGCCAGGGATTAGCAATATTATTATTATTAATTAGCATTATTAGCAATAATATTATTATTATTATTAGCAATATCACTTCTGCATCTTGCTGAGACGCAAGGGGTTAAACTTGAGTGAAATAGAAACAAAGCCAAATAATCCAACCAGACAAAGGAATGTAGGAAGAACTGAAGATGTATTACTGTTGGTTTATAAAGCCTTCCTGGTGATCACAGAAGGTGAAACCACGCCGCAGAAAAACAATAACCATTACTTTTATTAGCTGTGATTCCACTTGAAAGGCTCTGTGCAGCTCTGGTAATATTGACCACCAGGCTGCAAAGAGTAGCATGAATGATAAGACTGAGATATTGATTTATGGCAAAAGATTAGGAGTTAAACACATGGAATTTTTCTATCTAATAGTGAAGAGCGAGCACGAGCATCTATGAATATTTGATAGATGGAACTTCTAAGGAGAAGGAGATCGATCTAGTGTGACACACAAAAAATTGAAGTAAAATTATGAAGACCAGAAGAGAGAAACTTTTGAAAGAATTTCCTTATGGAGATCTACCCTCAGCGAAATAATTATACTGTGAAACTGCTTCAGACTACCACAGATAAGAATTTCAAAAGTGGGAAGCAGTGAGCATTTTCACTTTGGCAGGAACACGGACTGGCTAGTACAGCCATTTCTCCTAGGCCCCCAGATAGTTCTGCTTAAGTTTGAAAGGACAAGCAGCAGCTGATGGGTCAAAGGCAATTGAGCCAGGATCTATTCTAACTGTCTTACCTTTCCTTTCATAGGTATCCAGCTACCTCAGTTGCTGTTCATGCTGACTCCCTTTATACGCACATACACAGCTGCTGCTTCTACCCCTGATCTTTTAACAATGGAAACAGACATTGCTACTGATATGTGGAACAACAACACATGTATGTGTCCATCCTCAGAAAAAAATCAATGCACATGTTAAATCACTTTGCAGCAGTGACAGTGGCTTGCAAATTAGGAACGAGAAGAAAAAAAGAAATCTACACGCAATGACTGTGAGCCATAAGCACTGACTACAAGGATCCCATCAAGAGGACTAGCAGTGCCATACTAATGCACATTTTCTAGGCTTTTGGTGCCTCCATGTGTATTTCCACATCAGCTGGATTCCAAATGTATTGCAGAGCTTGCATCACTCTTGATACTTGTATCCCTAATGATGGACGAGATGAGTAGTACTAGGTATGTCCCAAGCCAAGCACAAGTAAGTAGCAGATACTGCACTTGGTATTCATAGACAGATCCTTCTAATGACAGAGCCTTTTTACCCCAGCTGCAACCATAGGAACCCTCACAATTCTTAGGCAAGTGTACATTGAAACCTTTCTTGGGAAAAGGCAGCTCTTGAGGAATATACAAGTTCACTGTGAAATAAGATTATTTGTTCAAACATCTTAGACTTGTCACTCCTGATACGTACAATGTCAGGGTAATGATATATAGTAAGGCTTCCAAAAACATCTTGGTTGCATAGAAACCATTAAGAGAAATGTCTTTCATTTTGTGTCCTGCATCACTCAAAGTGACTGCTAATAATAAGGGATAACCTGTAATCAATATCAAAGTGTGCCTACTTAAAAAAAAAAAAAGAATACACCAACTGCCTTTTTAAAGAGTTAAAGCTTCTAAAATTACTCACCCAAATGCCCCACTTAAATGCCTGTCTTCCATAATCTATGTACAAGACATTTTGGTGAGGTTTTTTCCACTCATAACAAACATTAAGTAAGTGGTCAGACACCTAAAATAATGAGCAATTTAAAAGGAAACAAAATTAGATATAACACTGCTATTCAACTCAACTCTGGTTGGTGACCATTCCCTCAAAACCAACATTTTAAAGCCAATGTATGTTTTGGCAGGTAGCTACCTTCATATACACTGATATGTAGATATACAATATATATAGATATCCAATATACATATGTAGAGATCTGATACAGAAGTATTGGAATTCACTCACATTTCAGGTATTGAGATGTAAGCCTCTGAAATCAAGATGATTCCCTGGTGTTACAGGGTTTTCAATTTTAATCTTATCACTCCTCATGCACGTATCAAGTAGATAATCATGGTGTTTCCAGCTCTGTTAGCTTACAAAATAGACACCTCAATCCTGTTAGGATAGAATTTTTACAGTGTGATTAATGTGTATTACCTTAGTATACATTTCAGTAACGTGCAAAGATTACCTACGAAGATTTATTGAATATGGGTATTTTAGAAACTAATTTTAACAAGAAAAAGAATTTAAAAGGCGTAACAATACAAAATTTTGGCTTACTAAAGGAAAAAGAGACTTCAGTGTGAAAAATGTGTCTACTGCAGAATTGTTAAGGTCCACAATCAACCCAGAAAGAGACTTTACAACAATGGACAGAAAATACTGGAAAGTCTATTGCCCCTCACCTTTCACTGTCCAATGGTGGGCAGCTAGGGTGTTGCACAAACTCTGTTAGCGAAGAAACCTGTGATATATATTAGATGTATAAAAAGAACTGTATTTTTATGCACTGCAAAATAAATTTATGAAACCTACTATCACAGCAGTTCAGTGAATAATTCAGTAAGCTTCACGAAAAATTTATATGAATATGATTCAATGTATACAGAGACACTCTACAAAACTTGTGAAAGGATAACATATTTGGCCCAAAAATGAGTCTCTACTCATAGCTGATGGAAGTTACAAGAACAATAAAGTCAGATGCCTTAAGTCTCAGAACCAAAACTTCTTAGGAAATCCACACCTTTTTCTTTATGAATTGCATCACAATAACCAGAAAACTAAATTTATTATTATTGGTAAAGACACTTTTGTCAAAATCTCCTATACTCAACCATTATGAAGCACAGTCCATCAGAAAAGTTGTGTTTCTTTCTTTCCTGATAGGCTTACTCTTCATAGTTGTTTTAAAAAGAACACTGAAAGCACTGTCAGTGCTTTCACAGGTACTGAAACACAGGGACAGTCTTCCCCAATATTTATGTGATATTTGAAGGTGGAGAGGACAGTCCTTTCATCATTTAACTTCTTCAGAAATGAAAATGGGGACAGGAAACAAGTGTCACTGGAATGGAATTGTTTGATTTTCAGTGGTTTATCACGCCTGAATTGCTCTCCTTCTAGCTGAATTTCTTCATGCATTTTCCCTACAGGTATACAAAAATTACAGTAAGGATCTCGGTATCTGATTTGCCCCAGGAAAGAAAGGGAAGAGCAAAGCATGTCTCTATTTCTGCTTGGCTGAGGTTATTCATACATTGTGCCAATTTGTTCATGGAGGAGAAACAGAAGAATAACAGTAGCAAGCATGCCCTTGGGTAGATCTAATGGCTGGAGAGCAGCAGGTCAGGAGGTTTATTGCAACATAGCAGACAAGCTTTACAATCTTCCGTGAATGTCAGGTATCTGAAAACTAAGTAGCATTCACATATTATTCTACATTAAACATAAAGATTTATGCTGGTTCACAATAGTCTAAAAGCAGTTTTCCAAGGCTGTATAGGGAAACTGAGAATCTTTCCCACTCCTTACCAAACAGGACTTTTCCTTCCAAGGCAAAAGTTACCATGTGTGTTGGGTGGGTTGTGTGTTTGTGGGGGTGTTTTTGTTTTGTTTTTTTGGTTTGTGTTGGTGTGGTTGGTGTTGGGGTATACATGGGAGATAAGCTATAAACCAAATAATGGATATACACAGCTTCACCACATATGTTACAGTACTTTTGACATCATAGTCATAGTCAAAAGTTCAGTCAACATTTGTATAACAGCATAACTCAAAACAGCCTAGGGACTCAGTTGTGTCACAGTGGCACCACTGAAATCATAGCCACAACAGGAATAGCATTTTTAATGTCACCTAATTAACTAGTTTCTCCTTTTAAAAGTACAGCTCTGTTACCAAATTTCATTGCAAGAAAGATTCTACAGTGGAATGGGACCTACTTGCATGAATAAGTAATGGTATTGAACAGTAACAAAAGTACATTCCCCAAAGTTCTTTCAGTGATGACTTCTTTTTTAGTTAAAATTTCTTCCCAACCAGATGAGTAAATTATACCAATGTCATATAATAGAATTTTTCCCCCACATTCACCGGAAGTCAGAAAAATACTGAGCCCAAAGTAAAAAACCAAATGCATCTCCCACTGGTATGCCAGCCAGTTGCAATTCTTGCTTTAAGAACATTGCTTAATTTGTTCAACTATTTCTTTCTACTGTGATCACAGCTCTCATTTCTTGTGACTGCAAGTAAACTTCAGTTTTCCCTAACACTTAACAACTGAAATGTCTTAATGTCAACAAATAAAACAAAATGACAAGCCATTTTTGCTGGAAGTCTTGGCCAACAGGTCACACGATGGATTTCTGGTTTAACGTGCACAAAGACTTTCCTGAGTAGCCACTCTAAGGAATAACAAACGTCAGCTGCTTGATAAATCTGATCTAAACTATACAACCTTCACATGGTCACCTAAAACAGACAGGTCCTTCCTGGAGCACCACTATTTCTAAAAACTGGAATATAAACATACCTCTAAGTATAGGCTCAGGTCCCCTGTCTTCCTACAGTGATGTGGATTTTGTCACAAATTTTACATTCATTTACCTAATTTTGAGCCATTACACCATCAGGGGCAACTGCAAGATGAAATCAAGTCTCTGTATCCTAGAAGGAAAAAAAAAAAAGGAAGGAAAAGTCACAAGGCCTCTTAAGGTATTAAAAAAAATAGAATCACATTTAAATGCAGCAAAATTTCTTCCATTTCCCACTTCCCACCTTCCCATTTCCAAACTGTAATCAGTTTGGAAAGCCTGACCTATATAGGCATCTACACAGACAAATACCAAAGTAATAAGAAACAACTCTGCAGCCCTCTGCTCCTTGAATTCCAATGCAGGTTTAGGGCACTAGGTTACAAACTCTTTGAAAGATATTTTCTTCACAGCTCCTGGAAAGCAGACATTGTGCAGATAAGCAGGCTTCAGAGAATGGCACAGAAAATGCCTGAAACTAGTGTCCTCATTCTAGCCATTCAAGAAAAAGTGCTTTAAAGGCTGCTTCATTAGTAAAATTTGACCTGAATATAATTGTTTAAAAATTATAGACACTTCCTGGGGAATTTTACTGGCCAGAAATGCAAGACTTGTCTACAATGCTATTATTACTCTGATATAAGATGACAGGGTAGAAGGATGTCTCTAAACTGGAGGGATGTGGATTTGACAAATGGATCACTCAGTGGATAAGAAATTGACTGGATGGTCACACAAAAAGAGTTGCAGTCAATGGCTCTATGTCCAAGTCAAGTGTCCAGTGACAAGTGGTGTCCTCAGGGGTAAGTATTGAGACAGGTGCCATTTTAACATCACTGTCATTGACATGCACAGTGGGATCAAGGGCACTCCCAGCAAGTTTGCCAACAACACTGAGCTGTGTGCTGCAGTTGATATGCTGGAGGGAAAGGATGGCATCCAGAGAGGCCTGGGCACACTTGAGAGCTGAGCCTATGCAGTTCAACAAGGCCAAATACAAGGTCCTGCACCTGGGTCAGGGCAATCCCAAGCATAAATACAGGCTGGGTGGAATGAGATTGAAAACAGCCCTGGGGAGAACGACATGGGGGTATTGGATGACAAGAAACTTGACATGAAACAGCAATGCATGTCTGCAGCCCAGAACACCAACAGTATCCTGGGCTGCATCAAAAGCAGCATGGCCAGCAGCTCAAGGGAGGTGATTCTCCCTCTCCATTCTGCTCCCATGAGTCCCCACCTGGAGTGCTGCACCCAGCTCTGGAGCCCACAACATGAGGAGGACATGGAGCTGTTGAAGTTCAGAGAAGGGCCACAAAGATGATTAGAGGGCTGGAGAACCTCTACTAAGAAGACAGGCTGAGAGAGTTGGGGTTGTTTGGCCAGGAGAAGCCTCTAGGGAGACTTTTAGCAACCTTCTGTGGTGGTGAGGGTGCCTACAGAAGAGCTGTAGAAGGACATTTCTGAAGGTCATGCAGTGATGGGACAAGGGGGAAGAGCTTCAAACTGACAGAGGGTAGGTTTAGATTAGATGTTAGGAAGGAATTCTTGACTGAGAAGGTGGTGAGACACTGGAACAGGTTGCCCAGAGAAGTTGTGGAGACTGTACCTGTGGATGTGTCAGACAAGGCTTTAAACAACCTGGTCTGTAGAAGGTGTCCCTGCCCATGGCACCCCCTGCACTAGATAGTCCTGAAGGTTCCTTCCAACCCAAACCACTCTATAATGTTTATTTAGCAAAATGAAAAGACACAAAGGTTCTGCTCCAGCACAGTTCGAGGTTTGTACATATAGTCAATATGTCTCTATTTGAAATTATGAATTTATTTAAAAGTGTATGGCTAAAAGTATATGCAGGATCAGGTGACTACTGATCCCGCAAGCCCTTTGCTATAAACTACAAACCTCCAACTAACTTCAGCAGTGTAGTGCAAAGTTCACTGTTTATGATTTATCTTACAACCAGACCTAACAAGGGATAATATGCAGATTATCATCAAAAGTGTTTGCAGCACATCATCAAAAGTGTTTAAGGGAAAACCATGTATAAGATGATTATTTAAGTAACATAAAATACATTTTATACTTGACATTCCTATTTTTGGAGAGTTCAAACAAATCAGAAGGAACCTGTAGGACTTGCAAAATCTATGCATGAAGTCCTTTCCTGTCCAAATAGGTATAATCACTATATGAAGTGTATAAACAGAACTAAATGTATTATACAGGCAAATAAAATTATGCCAGTTAAAAACTTATTGTACACCTTTTTCCTGTTACAAGGACAAGGTTGCTCTGCCCTACATTTTGTAAACTACTCACCCTGAGAAATGTCTGCATATGCTGCACGTCTGATGAACATTTTCAGGAGATGCAGTCCCACAGCTTAAAACCACATATTTAAGCTTAAAAGCTTAAATTAAAGCTTAAAATCCAAATATTTCCAAAGAGAAAGGACAGATTCAACAATCAAACTAACACTTGTAATTCAAGTAGGAGAAATGGGCTTAGGGTATGCTGACATTTTAATTTCAGGGACAGAAGAGATTCACTGGATAGTGTGATTAGTTACAATGTATGATCTGAACACAAGTGCTACCATGGTCAAGAAAATGGTATCGAACAGAACAGCCTTATTTTCAAGATGAGATTGAAGCTACCTCAGGGGTCAGACAGTCTGTGTTATTTTCCATCTTTGACTTAAAAAGCAACAGTTAAACAAATGATCAAACCAGCTACTTGCTTGAAGAGAATTAGAATTGCATTCAACACAATGCTCCTATTCTTTTCTACTTAGGTATGCATTTTGTCACTTAATATTGAAGTAATTTCTTTCCCTTATAATAAACACCAGGGTATTTTACCTCCATGTCAAACTGGCTATCATACTTTCATCCAAAACATAGTCTCATCCACAATGATGGAGTTCTTATACACGGAATAAAAAGTTTTTACACATACAGAGACCTTCTGACTCACTGCTCACTTCCTTCCAACTACAAGCAACAATTAGAGCCTTGGAGTGTTACTCTGCACTCAGACCCTATCTCACACACAGCTCCTGCCCTTGGGCTTTCACAGGAAAGAAATAGGAACATGCAGATGAGAAGAAAAGCATTAATCAGCCACTTCCCCAAAGTGACATGATGCCTTAAAAAGCTGGTAAAAATAAGACACAGACACCGCAGTATAGGGAAAAAGGGTATTACCTTGGTTTTAATAGGATCCCAGGTGCACCTTTGTCAAAGGTGGAACCATGCCGACAAAGCACCCAGGTACCACGCGTATACAATTTTATGGACCTCCCAAATTAGTATATCTAAAATTCTTCAAAAAGAAACTTAACAAATGGAGTAATTGTCCTCCTATTCTAATTATCTTCCCCCAAATGAGGCTACCACTTAGTTTACAAAAACATGTTCCAGAAAGGAGGCTTCGTTCAAGGTTGGTGCCTCTAGTTTTGAGATAAGTAGGGATGCTTTGTCTTCCCCAGAGAACCCCGAAGTAAGCTAATATCAGAGTGTAAGGGTTATAAACATGGAGGGCTGAGGTACAGGGAATGAGAAAGGGCATAAAGTATATAAAAAGGGTATAAAGGTATAAAGAAAAAGGACAAAAAACTCATCAGGCATCAGACAGACTTGGGGAACCAGGGCTGAAAAGCACATTAGCCAACAAACCTGCCTCTCCAGGTTGGACTTTGCCTACAGTCTGTGTAGAAACAGATTCTAGGCCTCAGAGGAAGCTCCATCTTTAACAACCCCAAATTGAACTGACAATTCGCTTTCTTTTGTGGGTTTTTACTTCAACAAAAGTACATAAAAGAGGGGAAAGCAACAAAACTCTCAGTGTCAAACTATCTGCCCAAGACAGACTGCATCTGGGCTTCTCTGGACCATACCAAATATAGCCTAGACCCCAAGTCCTCTGCTTCAGCCTGTCCCCACAGCTGCCTTCCCTTGAGATAAAGAACTACTCATGAGAGTGAACACAAAAAGGACTCCATAATCCTTCCCAAGCAGAGACAATACCTGCAACAGAGGGGGTTCAGGCCTTTCCTTCACAGTACAGAAATATATCTGTGTTATCTTGGCACTATATATACACTAAAGCCTAGGACTTTACATTACACAATGTAAAAAAAAAAAGTTACCCAAGCTCTTAGAAAAAAATGGAATATAAAGTTCTTTGCAAATTTGTCGGTTATATTATTTTTTTCATACTATAGAAACCTTTATAAGAACATTCTACCATTTTGAAAGTGGCATGCTTCCTTAATCTTTAAAGTGTATATATATATATTAAAAATGTATATATATGTAGAAGATTTTTATATATATAATAAAAACTTTGAGAAACATCTGGCATCAAAATGAAATCCTTAAACCTGATGTTAATTAAACACTTAGGACAATTTTACACAGTAATTTGTTTCCATTCTGACTTACTCAAGATGTGGGGAAAAGTTTCCAACCTTATCAGAACCTTAAAACCCAATTATTTCCCCAGTTACACTCTATTAGTGTTAGTCCCCTAGTAACACATATTAGTTATGTCAAAGTAAGGAATCTCAGCACATGCTACATGAGCCTATAAAACTTAAGGTGTCAAAACTCACTTGTGGAAAATTTACAAATGCCCACATGCCTGTGTATATGGAGAGTGTTCTTCCATGGGAGTCAATTAAAAAAAAGGCACATTTAAACACATTAACTCATTATCAGAAAGAACTAGCAATTGAAAATTAACCAAGCCTAGACATTTAGATTAAATCTGACTAAAATGGATCTCCTTTGAAGAACTTAAAAATCAACTAGAAATGTTACAATACTGTCCTCCAAAACCAAAAGTAAGATAACTGCTAAACCATTATTCTTCTCACAAAAAAACAACACAACTGTAGTCCTCAGCAGGCCAGGTGCCATTTTTGTGAAAATATTATGTTTGTGATTCTCATAATGGTTTATTGACTTGTCCCTGACTTCTCTTTAATTCCATTATCTGTGGGAAAATATTTTCTTATAATGTGCTAGTATATTGAGTTTTTGAATAATGAAGACTAGAGAAGACATAAGGGAGAAAGACCTGTGGAGCTACGGGAGTAATTGAAGAGTCTCTTAGTAGAGGCAGGTTTTTCCCCTGAAATACTACTTGCTGAATATACTGCCTTCTGCGCTGATAAAAATAAACAAAGCCCCTCTGCACAGTGTTGTAATATTGTGACTCCTATAAGTAGCTGAGCAGCTGCTTCCCTCATTAAATTAAAGACAGTAGCAAAATGCAATTGATCTTAATTTGTACAGTGATGAGCTCTGAATAGATTGCTAATTGTCCTGCTAGACACTGATTTTATGTTTCTCCTGTGATTCTTCATTTCTTCCCTAATCTTGTGACAGACATGAAGCACAGGAGACCACGAAACTGCCACCCTAGAACACGTTTAGACAAATCTGACTAAATTTAGGCTGGTTTATTTTACATGCTATAGAAAGTACTTCCAAGAAGGAGGAGAAACATCTCCATTGTTTTCATGACAATACTGCATTTATAACTCAGAAGTGTAAATTCCTTTAGACTGCAGCCACCTGTACTATGCCCCATGCATGAAGAAAGATATACTTTTTTGTTATTGCACATTACAAGTTAGCGTAACTTATCACATACAAGTGACGAAATCAGATATCTAACACAATGAGGCCATGAGCACCTTGGCTTCAGATAAGGTGAAAAAATAGCTGTGAAAAACACAATTGGCATATGAGCAGGTCTTCCTACATAAGATGCATATTCCAAAGATATGAAAGATATTATTCTGAACATATTCTGGGTAAAATGTGTCATCTTAAGCCAATTCCTACCAGTTTCATTTGCATGGAATTTTATCACCATGATGCCTATGTCAAAAAATGGTCAAGCCACATGTACCTCATCTATTTATCAACAAGCAAAAGATTGAGAAGGAAAGGGGAAAGATAAATAGTGACAATTCAGTACTGTTTGTATCAATAAACTTCCATCCATGCGCAACATGAAAATGGTAGAGTCACTGGGATTCAAAGAGCAGCAAGAGCACTCAACTGTTCAGAGTCCTCATGTAAAACTTACATCAATGTCATAAACCCTTTGCCACACTGACTTGCCACCATCTCCAAGGAATACGACGACAATCACACTGAGCACATCTGTGCACAGAACAGATAATGGGAGAGGGATGAATGGTTTAGCCCTTTAGAAGCAGAAAAAAAATCATCAGGCTTAAGAGGCACAGGTGCACCAGATCAAATATTAATTGAATTTAGGTACTTTGGTGTTTTGAAGGGCCCAGACATAGCAATGCTTACAATTGTGGTGCTCAATTTTTAAGCATCTTAAAACTACCATAAATCACGTGAGCCCCGCAGGGTTTTTATGTTTATCCCTTAACAACACAGGTGGCAATTACAAATTTGTAGAGAGGATTAACAAATCTCCTCACACAGACCAGACCACTGAAAAAGGAAAATAGATGCCTCTACCATAAACCCACTTGGGAGTGCAATTCAGGCATCTTACTTCTACATTGCTAAAAAAACATGGCCTCCTCCATTTGAAATTCACAATCTTTAATTGTGAATTATGCTTTGAAACAGTTCAAACAAAAAAAATCCATGCAACTCTCTTCATTTGAAGTACAGCTGGCAGGTGGTCTAGCTACTCAACTGCTACAAAAGTACAGCTTGCAGGGATCTTTCTTACCCGCTGATTGCTACAAAATGCAAAACCCTTCAGTTGAAGCTGTTTCAGTTTAGAAGGCAATAATAGCTTCTACAAGACTAAAGCTAGAAGCACATACCCCAGACCTACTGATTAGGGCAACAAGCTGGATTCTAGTTCCGGCTTCAGTGCATGCTTGTGTTTAACCAACAAGGATCTATATAACCCGCCATCCACAAACAGTAACAGACATCCAGTCTGTGCACACAGATAATATTTAGAGAGAAACAGCTTCAAACTGACACACATAAAGCACCCCCAAATTACAAACCATCAGTAACTTCACAATCAAGAAGTTTCACTAACAAAGGGAATGGGATTATGCCCTCCCATATTCAAGAAAATAGTCTAACCCCTGCTTGCCAGGCAGCTTCACAGAGAGAAGCGTGGGTTCTGAACTACAGCAAAAGCACCCTGCCACATTCTGGAGCTAGGCAGCCCTACAAGGTAATCATCCTATTAAGTACCAAAGACAAAAATACAGCTGTTAGTAATTTAGTCAGAAGTTCATACACCAGGACCCCATATTCATAAGCAGAACCCTCCCCATATATTGTACAGGATACCTGTGTGTCCACTTTGAGAGAGTGAATTCCAGAAGAAAGCAAGAAGCTTTAAATTGTCACTAAAACATTATTATTATAAGAGCTGTGACAATTCAATCTTCTCATCAAGTTGAATGAAGCTTTTTTTTTTCCAATATTTTAGAAATGCCCAAATATTACCTAGTAACCAAGAACAAGTATTGGTTTCCACAAAGGACTCATTAAGACCAGAAAAAAAGACAACTTTCTTTATCAATAATCAATTGTCTGACACTTAGAAAGTTTGGACTGCATATCCTACAGGACCTCTAACAAGTGAAGTTATGCAGTTTGTGGGGGGAAAAAAAGGCAGTGTTTGATAGAAATGGCAACATTGAATGAGATCAATCTGAAAGGACTTGTGAATAAGTTGTATCACCCAAGAATCACAAATAAGGTGTAGCTTACCATCTCTGGCTCCAAATCAAGAAGATCTGGTTTTAAACTAACCATCAAGACACAAGAAAATATATTACTTCATCTGAAATCAGATAAAACCAGATTTTTCTAGTCAAGTCATTGTGTCAGTCTTCTATAAAGCATCAAGAGCTTTTCTCTCACTGTGAACAAGCCATTGTTTTGACAACCTTTTTAGACACGCTGAAAAGCATTTTTTAAATAGCAAGGACATTTTAATTGTGGATGACATGAATCAACTATGTGAAAGAACAGCTGCATCTTCAGATGACATGAAGAAAAGCGTGATCTGGATGCAAAGGAGGGTAAAACATTCTTTTATTGTACATTTACTATCTTTCTGCAAGTTCTACTTCAGAAAAATTTTTTAAAAGTTTTACCAAAAAAAAAAGAAAAGAAGGTGCTAGGGACAAAGCTATTTTATGTGCATCTAGAGTCTGTGTTAAGCTGTTTCAAAGATTTTCCAGAAAAATTAGTTGTTTTTTCTTCACCAAAGCACACTGCATCCCTGAAATTGGGGATGAGAGAATTCAATGTTAAATTACTCTGATTTCATGAGTCTAAAAACCAAGCCTTCTCACTTTATGCTTTATAATTGTAAGCAAACACTGGAGTACAAACAACTATGAAATTCAGTCTTTGCAGCTTAGGCATATTCTAATTATTCTTGTAGGATTACTACTTGTGTCTTATACAAAACCTCTCAAATGCAGAAGTAGGACTCAAGAATTTAGACAGAAAGCGAGCTACAAAGCTTACCTTGAACACAAGAACCAACATCCAGCCTCTGGCATGCTGCCGTCAATAGCAATTAGTGCTTGGTACTTCAGATGCCACAACAAATGCAAAACAAGAAGGCAATGTATGCACTCCAAATAATATTTGGTGCTGTGAGCACTGTTGTTCTAGCCACTGCAGCCATTGCTCTCTCCTAGGCAGAGAAGTGACATAAGGCCACCATTTCCCATCTTTAGCAAGTTACTGAGACACAGGAAAGGATTACACGATCTTTAAAAGTTATTTTTGAATGTACTACAGTGCAATTTATAAAGCACTGAGAGCACTTCAAGCCTGAAAACTCAGCACTTCCAGATCAATCTAGTCTGGGAGTTGACCACAGTACAACCAACAATTGTCTGGTGATGAAAGCAATATAAACCACTTCAGAAGTATAAAAAGAAATGTTACTCAAAGCTCTGTTAAATTAAAACTACCATATAAAGTTCATATCAGCTAAAAAGATGGGAAAACCTCTCAGAAAATTCCAAGACTTCACCAGACAAGAAGCATTTTTAAGTGACTTTTCCTAACCCAAAATATTGGTACAATGTCAGCACATAAGGTAGACAAATGGCAAAATAGGCTAATGGCATATTTTTGAGGAGAGAAGCATAAAATATCTCCAGGATGAAAGGAGAAGAACTTGCAAAATCAGTTATAAACAATAATTCTATTAAGATGATGCAGTTTATCCTCTTTCCTTTTGGAAACTTTCAAAATATTCTTATACATCACTCAAATCTCAAATTCTTTCATATAATATTGGATTCTCCACACAGCAACAGACATTAAATAAACCATCATTCCAACAATTTTATTTATTGAAACCTTACTGCCAGTTTTGCAGGAACTTTTAAAACCAAGATTATACCTAGACAAAGTCAATTGACAATCAGGCAAAAGAGACTTTATGGAAAGCAGAGTAACATGGCTGATAATACATATAGGACCATAGTTAGCTCATCTTCTAGGGATATTGAAAAATAGAGAAATAATATAAACTGACAGTGCAATAGTGAAAAATCACTTTCTGCACTGTTGCGAAAGTCTTGTCTAAAATGTTCAAAATACAACCAACTTCTAAATTAATTCAGCCTGGTACAAGTAATCCATAATAAGTTTATAAGTCATTCTCAAGCCAAGAAAAATATACTAGTCCCACAATCTGTATGCATACTATTTAGCAACCAAAAATCTTCGTAAGCTATGAGATCAAATTTTCATAGCAGCTTCTTCCAGTGACAACTGATTTTTTTCCTTGAAATTTAGTTTCCAGTGCAAATCTCAGCACCGTTTTCCAGCTATGCACTCATATGGAAAACACAGATAGGCAAGAGGTTTGAATTTACATTTTCTGCAATTTCTTTTCATGGGATGAAATGCCGTTGATACAAATTACAGGAGGAAAATTACTAGGTTGGACCTCAGATCTCTGAATATTTAGCACCATAACATTCCCAGCCTTGACACTATTATTTGCAAGGTGGGGAAAGAAGCTTCTGCCTTAAACTGTAAGAAGATTCCCTTAAGAAAGGGCAATTGTGTCTAAAAGCTGCTTCCACCAAGGCAATTCCTATCAGTTCTTTAAAACAAGAGTGGAAATCCTATTACTTGGCTTATGCTTTTCAGAGCTTCAAAAAGTATCCTTTGAAGATGAAAAAAAACCCTCTGAAGTGACCAGTTACACAAAAAACCTTTTTAAATACCAGTTTATCATGCAATTCTGCATTCTTTCAGATATTCTGCAAATTGTGAAATAACCAAAAATGCACAGGGATCTGAAAAACATGCCAGTGAAGTTAAGGCTTTTCCCACTTCTGCTTCAATACAATAGCTTTTGCTAAGTAAGCAGGAGCATTCAGCTGGACAGCTTTCCTCTGAACCATCCAGCACTGCACAGCACACTTTCAGGCTTTAAAATCTCTCATTAAGCCCCCACCGACTTTAATACCCAATGGATGTCAAGACCTTTCTGCTGCTTTCTGCAAGATTCACTTAATTTTCAGCCCCAGAATTACAGAGTATGCTCACTGCTCCTACAAGAGACAAAGAATAATTAGGAAAACTCGTCAGGCTTTCAGGTTGTCTCAGCAATATTCAGCTATATCTGTAAATGCCATGGTGAAGCATACTGAAATATTATGTATCCAAGTCTCTCCTCTTATCTACTAAGAGCAAACAAACCCAAAATATATAAAAACCTGTAATCATTTAATACTAAATGAAATAAACAGAGAGCCACCAAACCAAGGAGGGGGATTTGGGAGAGCGGAGCGGGGGATGTTAAAATTTTAAGCTTCCCATGAAACTAAGTTCAAAATTTTGATGCAGCTTTATCCAAATCAAAAACTTCATTTGACATGATACTGATAGCTTACAGAGGAAGATTAGTAAAAGTTATGTTTTGGGTGGGTAATTCAAAAAACCTTTAGAAGACTCCAGCAACACCTAAGTAAGAATGAAGGCAGGGTATAGGAAGTATTATCATAAACAGATCAATGCGTGGTAACATATCAATTTTGAAACTGTTGTTAATTTTCGTGTTGAGTGAGAAAAATATTCGAAAGCATTTGACAATGGAACTCATTCAATTAAAAAAATGTTTAAGTATCTCACACATTACATTCCTCTCACCTCCAGCACTCACATTTATTTCCACTCACTGTTGGCCACAATCCAGAAGTCTAAATGGAAATGTTTACAGTTTCTCACCTATAACACTCATTCCTTCACTCTTACAGGCTCACACCCTGGTATATGCCATATTCGTCTTTCGCCACCCCACCCCCCAAAAAAGTAAAGCTCAGCTACAGAATCTTCTCAAGAGCATTTCACCACCTCTAGATGCTGCAGTGCCAAGACACTCATGTCACAGAAGTCAACATTGTCAAGGGAACAAACAGCTGGGGAAGGCTGAAGCCATCCCATAGGAAATCCTCAAAGCACATCCAACACACCACAGCCCTGGTAACCTCGGGAGCTGCAACGCTGTCCCTCAAAATAACAGAGATTAAAAATCCTGATATTTTACCAAGCTTGACAAGTCTAAGGTCCAACAACAGATAGCCAGCACAGCATGTCAACAGTCTTTCAGAAACAGATAGCTAGGAATCAGACACATACTTCCTTCTTGGAATAATGGGGGATTTGCAGCATGAAGTAGGGAAAACTTCAAAGCTCCTTCAGACTGGCAGTTTAGTTTTCTAGTGACTTGAAAAACAACCATAAATCCCTAAGACCCATGCATAATACACTACAGCATGGAAAAAGACAGATGCCAAGAACACATGGGCAAATCCCAAGTACACTCAGTAAGGTGATTAGTTTTCTAAATAATACTTTTATGTATATGTGCATCACCCTTACCTCTGTGATAGGTCTAGTCAGAGCAGAGCTGATATCTCTTCAAGTTTGTATGCTTGCCTTGTGCCTAACACAAGTCCAGTTTTCTAAAATATTACTGCAAGTTTCAGCCTGGAGTACCTGCCTGGGAAATATCTGGTTTTCTGAAACACAAAAGTACATTCATTTAGATCCTAATTCCAGCTACTTTGGGGAAGCACAGAACATGCATCAATGTAGCAACGTGGGGTGTTAGTATTCCATGTGCTTCTTTGTCCCTCTGCTTTGTATACCATTGGTTCATTTTGAAATATGCTCTGCTGTACCCTGAAATCTATTGGTGGGTTCCCCATGCCTGTCTTCCCTTCAGACTCCCCAGGACTGGCTCTGGGGGAGACAGTCCCTCCGTCTTCCTTTCCCTTTATAAGCTGATGTCCAGATCAGCTCGAGGTCTCTGCATCTCTGGGCTGGCAGCTCCTATCCCATTCCTGCTTCCCTCCCCTTCTCCTTTCCCAGCGACCCTTTTCCCCGTTACCCCCAATAAACCTCCCTGCCAGAACAGAGATGCAGTCCAGTTCTTTTCTTAGTCTCACTATATTCCTGCTGAATTGACGTGGTTTGGAGACTGCCGCCATGCCGCGGAACCTCGGGGGCCGCCCGCCCCAGATCTGGTGGGATTATACGAACCAGGGACCTCAGACAGGGGGGGAGTAGGCCTGTGCCACCCTCGCAGACCCTGCTACATCACATCAACCTTTCCAAACAGCTACTTGTCTCATCTATGTGATAAACACTCCCAAGAATTCCTGCACACCATAGAAACAAAGAATTTCTCTAAATTCATATGAAAAATCAGAATTTTAATTCACAATTTCCAGAATCCAAAGGACACTCTCACAAACACAACTTGTCTTTTATAGGCAATATAGCCCTATATCTACCTATAAGCATTGACAACAGACTATTCCCTCCATCTTTCTCACCAGCTCCATGATACAGATGTGGCATTAGCCAGAGTTACTCTAAAAACATGGCCTGGTTGTATAAACAGTTACTTCAACACTTCAAAGAAATTAAGGAAATTCAGATATTTTCGATTGATGAAAATTTGGTTTATTATGTCATCTACTGAATTTGCCTTATGAATATTCTTGTTTTCTAGATTTAATTCCATCATTCTACAGTTCATCTTACTTGAACCAATCTCTGCCTCAGTTTTCATAATTAATCTGACTAATTTATATAATTTAATTCCTGAGAAGTTAACTTTTTCAGTTTAATTGCTGACAGCTTTAGAAAAAAGTACTTTCTAAGCCCATTTTAAAAGCAGTGATTTATAGCCTGAATGCAATAAAAACAAAAGACAAAACAAAAGCAACTGCAGAGCTAAGAGCTTTTGATGAATGCTAAAAGGCCCTTAAAATGCTGTTCATAGTCTATATGATACAGTAAATTTTATAATTCTTTCTGTGAATGCAATTGCTTCCGCTGAATGTGCTGACAGAGAGGTACAAGTCCACAGATTGTTGGTGCTTGCAGAACTGTTTATAATTTTTAAATTTAGTGGAGTATGAAAAAACACAGAAAGCTAGTGTGCTTTACAAATCAAGATCATAAAAATGAACTTGGCTGTTTCTGAGAGGATTTTGAATCATGCCCCGGATCAGCCAGAAGGAAAAGGGATGAGGAACTTGTCTGGGACACAAACACTGAAGTTCAAAATATGTTAAACAATGATAGCACAATCAAGGCTCACAACACAGAAATAAAGCTGTTTCACAAAGTGAAGGTGAGGAGTTCAACATCAGAAGAAACTGGCCGTACTATTTAGAAACAATATAAAACTGTCTCTCCTAGAACTTCTGCTATTTGATGATAAATTAATATAACCTTATTCAATCATAATCTGTCATCTCTAAAGGAGCATTTTCCAAGATCACCAGACCTGTAGAACCCATGATTTTGCTTTCATCTGTCTTGCTATTCCAACAGATAATACATCATTTTGATTGTCCTATGAAAGTTCCATTACGCATTACAGCATTAGACATAGCAGCAGCAAAACACTGTCACTGCCTAAGGAAGAGTTTAGTTTAAAAAAAAAATTATATTTTGCACAAAGCCACATGTAGACAATAAAATATACCCTGGTTACAACCCCAATAGTTTGGCTAAGGATCTCCTCTGAACTGAGAAGTGAAATTTGGGTTGCTTTAACTAAGAAGTTATTCCATGTAATAGGAAATAACATAACACAAAAGGAACTATAATGAGAATTTCAAGGAACCAGTGACTGAGACTGAGCTCCAGGTACAAGAGGAAAGCAGGACAGAGAAACAAAGCTCTGAGGAATAAAGAGTCCAAGAAGGAAAAGAAGAAAAATATTGAGATTATGTCCAAAGATCCCACAGCTATTCAGCATTCAGGCAGATATGAATATACTTCATGAGGAAGGATCACCTTGACCACCTGCATGGAAAGAAGCCTGAGAATCTGCATGACAATGCATACTTTTCACTCTTGGAATTGCAGGGCACAGCATTTGTTTGAATAAGGATTACAGAGGAGAAAAAATGGCATAATTAAAACAGACTTTATTTCAACCTGAATTAACAAATGAGCACTATCAGAACAAGAGTGCATTTAGAAATTTCATTAGGAAAGAGCAGCTATATGTAGCAATTGTCCACAGAAAAGAAATTCAGGTTTTGAGCATGTTCTGGGAATATTCTCATTTAAGAGAGAGAAAAGGAAGACAAAAATGAGAGATGGTCTGAGGAAAAAAATTACCCTGAAGCACCCCATAAACACATGGCAAGCACCCTCTCAGTCCTCCCCATTCCTGCCTAGTTGGAGTTTTTTTATTCTTCAAGGACACTGAAGAACATTTAACCTTTTTTAGAGATTAACTTCCTGTCAACATTACAGAGACTCTTTATATCAAATGACAGACTGCAGTTTCTGGAGCTTCTCATCTGTTTTAAGGCTTGAATCTCAAAAGCATTGGCCAACAATGGGGGAAGTATGATATGCCCAGCACAGTAATACAATATGTCAAGACAAATATACTAGAACAATAGCCACTAGAACAATAGGCAGGAGATGGAGTTGGTCCATTTAATAAGTCTCCACAAATATAAAATATGCTTTCTCACAAGTTTTCCAAAAATTTTAGAGTCCTAGTTACACGCAACAATTGTGGAGTATATCAAGCTAAGTCTGCATATTATAGGATACATAACACAGGAGCAAATTTTCATGCTTCAAAGGAAAAGGCTACATCAGGCTACCTCCCAGTTTCCCTGTCTATTGAGAGTGACAGAAGCACCTTCAGGCTGCTTTAGGAATTCTGTATCATCTCTGGAGCCACGTAATGACTGCAGGCAGATAGGCACTGTAAGACAGATTGATATGAGGGTCTTGCTTATCCACACCTGCTCTGATAACACATGTAGACGTCTGTTCTCAGAAGTGCCAATTTTCTTTTTATTACAGATGTGATTTGAACAGGAAGAAACATAGCTCTTAGGAACAAAACCAAATGGAATAGAAATATAATTCTATTGCAACTTCTGAATGTAAAATCTGACTTGCAGTAGGATACAGAAAAATAGCCTGATTTTTTTGTTTTGTTTTGTTTATAAAAGTAAGGCCCAGAAATTAAAATTTATAGATAAATGCCCAAATTACTCTCATGGCAAAAGGCCAAATTTTAATCAAGAATGACAACAAAATGTATCTTCATCAGTTTGAAGACAACTATATGCAAAACCAGCAAATTCCTTCATGTTGAATGGACAAGCTTCAATATAAAGAAAGAAACACAACACATCATTAGTACCAGTTGTCACCACGCCTGAGAAGCATATTTTCTCCAGGCAATGACAAGAATGAAGGAACAATTTCACTTCTCCATTATCTTGTTCTGCCTTTAGGATCATTCCTTTTTCCATGCCACACTTGCACCAGACAAACATGTGACCTTGCTAGGAACAGAGGAACAGTCAAGGCCAGGGGAGAAAAACTCTTTTGCCTTCACTAAATGAAAATGGATAACAAAGGTTGAGCCCTAGGAATAACATATGTCGCAAATAATAGCAAGTACCTGCTTCCTGGGAGATTTACACAATAGAGTTCACACGTCAGCAACTGTTTGTCTATAATATAAATTCAAATTGACAAGACTGAGGTATTATGGAACAGCATTTATCTCAAGATTGTCAAGAGAAGTCATTTCATTTCTTATGATTCATTTCATTTATACGTTACTGTATTAACTGGATACATTATTGATCTTTGTTCCATCCAATTTCAGCTTCTATAGCATGGACAAAGTAATCTGAAAAATATCAGTCCTCTTTTTTTTTTTTATTTTGAAACACAGGAATGTCTCATGCATGTCCAGGGCAAACATCTCACTGTATTAGAAATCCTATCAAAGGAATACATTCTGGAACAAACAACTGTTTTTGAGGAATATATTAGTGTGAAAGTCAGCTTTTCTATAGTTCTCTTAGAATATCCAGAAAATTGTTGTTCTAGATACTGTGCTCTTCCCTCTACTTGACTGGATGAAAAGGCAAAGATGGAAGCAATGATGACAGCCCTTGTACACTCAAAAAACTAAAAGAGAAGAATAAAAAAGGTTGCCAATCAGAGTAAGACTGCTATATATCTAGGTGCCAGGGTGAAACCACCCTTCAAGCAGAGAGGGCTGCTTCAAACATATACAAGCCACAGCTGTCACTCTGCAGAGCCACACATCTTCCACTCTAAGACAGTATCATTTGACAGCTGCTACAAATCTTATGAGTATAATGGATGTCCTGTTTCTTTCATCTGACATTCTCTGAAGCATAATAAGGAGCTAGCTATTACCAAAAAAAAAAAGGGGGTAGGTGTGTGTGCAATAACATGAACAGCAGCAGAAAGCACACCAGGATGTCCTCCTAATGCTGAGATGGTCAACAAACATACAGGTGAGACTAGAATGCTGTTTAATTTTATTTGGATAGGCAGCAGGATTTGTAACTGTTTGAGAATCAATCTTCACTCTTCCCCAAGATCTCTCCCATTTTAAGAATGCAACTAGTTTTAAACCCCTGCATAAACATGCAGTAAACATGTTTTACATGCAATTGCTTCAGAGAGGGAGAGGTGCAAATGACAGCATTCTACTTCTTTTGCAGCAGCTCTGATTAGGTCCAGCAAGATCAGGACCTCACTGAAAAAGGCACAACATAAAGGAAGAATAGAAGCGTTACTTCCGCAAGAGCTTAGAGTAAAGACAGTCAGAATTTGGTAACTTAAGTAATCTGCAAGCCAAAGGACAACTAACTTCACATCTCTTCCACTAATTGTCTCCAGAGCCAGAGCCAACACACTCCTAGCCATTTTAGCTTCCCAAACGAAAACAAGATACCTCTGATCTCTGCAGTAATTGTGTCTGTGGATGTTCACATCCCAGATTCAAACTGTCCTGTACTGCTAAGATCTTCCTGATATCAGTGGCTGCTGCACACCAGCGATGGCTTGCTGCACACAGGGGGTGTTCTGCAAACACAAACGCTGCCAAAGTCAGCATTTTTCCTGGGGAAGGCAGCTCTTGGCAGAAACAATTTGCTTCTAATGTTTAAAATGGCTGATCTCACACTTCTCCATTTTCCGGTCTCATGCGATTTTCTCAGCCGTTCCAATGTGTTACGATAAAATTCCCACTTTCACATTGTAAGGCCATTTTGACAGGACCACTTTCCAGTCCTGCTGTCCCCAAACCGCAAGAAGCATTACTTGCAGAAATTTAACCCATTCACTGAAACGCGGGCAGCCAGGCCGTTCAGGCAGGACTCTTGATCACAACTACAACTGCCAGCCAAATAAAATACGGCAATATGATTTTAGCTGGAATCCCTATCGCGGAGCTGGAGCTCGCAGCCGGACACGCAGTGCGCACACGCCATCCTGCGGCCGCCGAGCGCCGCTGCGGGCCTGGCTCGGCCGAGGAGTGCTTGCGTTATTGGATCTGCTCATCGAGCTATTAACCCTTCGGGAGCTGCTCTGCTCCCCGCGCCGTCCTGGGCCGACAGCACCGTGATTTTCATACTCACATTAAATCGATGTGAAATGATCGCTTCAAATATGGCACTCAAACATCACAGAATGGAGATGCTATAAAACTAAAAGATGTACAGTATCGCAGGCTGTACTGCAGAGTCTTGGAGAGAGTCACACTTTGTTGACACAGTTGCAAAAACAGCAACTCAGTTAATTTTTTGTGTTTACTGTCTCAATCCTTTGTCCTCCTCTCGGTCGTCTGAAAAGAAATATCCTGTAGTCCTTAGGGGAGAAGGAAACTGAAGTAATAATATTTAGCTAATCTCCCTGTTCTTCCCGAATCAAATGGCTTTAGGTGTTTTTGTTCTGTTTGTTTGGGGTTTTTAACACATCAGTGGATATAGCATGTAGCAAGTTTAGGAAGAGGTAGTGCAGTTTCAGATGACAGGAGACATTAACAACAACTACATGCAGAACTTAACGATGCTTCATGAATTATGCAAGACTTGCACCAAATCATTATTGTTCTAAGTGTGCACAAAATAAACAAAGACAGAAAAGACAGAACTTTTTACACAGTAGTAAAACAGAGCACTCGACCTGTGGTTGCTAAGGAATATAAACAGAGATGCAGAGTACTGCCACATGAATCCGGCTGGGATAAGCATCCAAACAATTGTGCAGTAATTTTTTTTTTGTTTGTTTGAATAGGATGACACCATAATTGGTAAAGAGACCAGACAAAGCCCACAAAAATCAATGGAAAATGGAAAACCTTCCCTTGACTTCTCTAGGCTTTGGCCTGTGTCACATAATGCAACACTGACAGCCAGGAAATGAAAAAACATATTTACACAAAAAGCAGCTCAAATTCAATCAGTCTTTCACAGCCAGAACCCTACAGAAGTTCAGTATCTCTCCACTTCCTATTTCACATTTATACACCCATCTTTTATTTTTGCCTGCACATCACACTACTAGAAGGCAATTACCTAAATTATAAATTCTTCAGATCATTAAAGCTATTAATAAAATTTGATTTTCAGTGTAAGAGCGTTCACACACCAACTAGGGAAACAATCCTTCCTCACTGCAGTACAAACTTGACAGCAACTCCACTTCCATTTCAAACTACTCCATCTAATAATGAAGCCTTTCAGCAGATCAAAATGCTGCATAAAATCACCCAAACTGAAAGGTGGGGGGGAAGGGTATCTTGTTAACGCACCTCATCTTTTTTCTAGAGACATTCTGCTCTCATATCTCAGTTTTGCCTTCAGCAAGTTTTGGAAGGTTTCAATTAAAACATGCTTTGAGCAATGGGCACCATAAAGCCTGGTGATTTACTGAATTAAAGCCTAGAAATGCTCCAATGCTCGTCCCCATCCAGTATTTTTACTCTCCTGCCTCCAAGTTAACTACAAAGACCTGCTGCAAAGGTCTGCTGCAAAGCACAACTGATTTTGCCATGCCATGGCAACCTCAAAGTGCTGAAGTCCAAAGCCATGACTAGAAGATGACACTGTGCACCTTCCTAAGCAGCAGCAGCTATACCACCAGTTACATGTGCTGCACAAGCAACAGCATGTGACACCCAGCAAGGAGGGACATGTCACACTACCAACCTGCTTTTCCTTCCACTCATCCTACTCATCTGTGGGGAGAAAAAATTACTTACAGATGTCCCACTTCAAATTTTAAATAAAATACTGCCTCCTTTTTTGAGGAGAATATTTAGTAGAAACATTGTAAAGTTGATTAAAGTGTGCGACCATTACCATTAGAAGGGAGGTGATTCTGCCCCTCTACTCCACTCTTATGAGCCAGAGTGCTCCCACGCCAGCAAAGGGAAGATATTGACCTGTTGGAGCAAGTGCAGAGGAGGGCCATGAAGGCTGGAGTACCTCTTCTGTAAAGACCGTCAGAGAGAATTGGGGTTGGTCAGCCTGAGGATTCCAGGGAAACCTTAGAGCAACTTCCAGTACTCAAAGAGGGCTACAAGAGAGCTGAAGAGGGACTTTTTATAAGTGTCAAGGGGAAATGACTTCAAATTGAGAGGGAGTAGCTTTAGATTGGATACTAGAAAGACATTCTTAACTGTGAGGGTGATGAGACCCTGCGACAGGTTTCCCAGAGACGTTGTGGATGGCCCATCCCCGAAAGTGTTCAATGCCAAGTTGGATGGAGCTCTGAGCAATGAATTCTAAGGAAAAGCGTCCTTGCCCGTGGCAGGGTGGTTGGAACCAGATCATCTTGAAGGTCCCTTCCATGCCAAACCATTCCGTGAGTCTCCGTTTCCCACCACCGCCAGCCCCTGCTTCGCCCCGCCGCTGCCGGGGAGGCCCTGGCCGCCCCCGGGGCTGCCCCCGCCTGTCCCCGCACTGTGGGGCTCCAGCCCTCGCCTCACGGGCACTACACAGACAGAGCCGGCGGGGAGCCGCTCGTTTAAGGCCTTTAGCACGGAGCCGCACAGGATCGCTCTGGGGCCCGCGCCAGGACTCGCTGCCGAGCTGCCCGCAGCGCGCAGGCGGCGGCGCCGGCCAGAGCCCCGTGTCCGCTCCCAGCCCCGCCCGGCCCGGAACAGCACGGCACAGCACATGCCCACAGAGGGGCCGCCGCCACCCTCCGCTGGTAGGTGCCCGCGGCCGCCGCCGAGCCCTCCGGACAGTGAGGCCGCCGCTCGTGAGCTCGGGATGGCCCTGAGGGCTCCGGATGGCCCTGAGGGCTCCGTGCCCCCTCCGGAGGGGCTGCGGGGCGAACACTGGGGTGTCTGGGGAATCGCCCCGGGGAGGGTGGCAAAGCGCTGCCTCGGCTGTCCCTTCAAACACAGCCCCGTTCGAGCCCTTGCACAGCCAGCACCGCGCCTCTGCCGGGCCCAACGGGGAGCGAAGTTAAGGAGGGATTCTTAGAAAGCTCGATATGGATTTTTAAAGCGGCCCTGCTCGGTAGATCAGTTTTAGTCACTGCCGCCACATGCGTGGTATTGTGGTTGTTCTTTGCCCTTCCATTTCATTCCTGTGCTTTCCTTCCCTTCGGGCTTCCTGCCGGCCTGTAGTTCACTAACCACTCAATCTCTATGGGTACCAGGAAAAAGGAGAGGAATCGCTACTCAGAAACATTTAAAAGGCGTTCTTAATTATCCTTTCCAAAAAAAAAACCACCCCTAACTTGACAACTGTTGTGACTCATAACGATGGCTGGCAGTCCTAAAAGCACTTCAAATGCAGTGCTTAATACAGCTAAATAAAGCTGGATTCTTACTAAATAAAAAAGAGCTGATGGTTATTTAAGAGCCATCAAATCTTCAAATTTGTAATTTGCCTTTTAGACTCCAGAGCTGACAGTAAAGGGAGGGGAAAAGGGCTTTTTCCTGATCACTGGCATACAACAAATTTTCCAGATGAAAGCATTACTTGTGGGAGATGCACATACCAAAAGCACACTGCAGTTCTTATTCCCTTATCTAGTTTCATGTCCAACTAATTACTCTTTCTCCATAGATATGAATTACTCCAGGTTCATCACCACTGTGAGTGCAGCAAGAAAAGGATCTCCAATAAGACTTCTGAGTGAGTACATGTCCCTTCATCCCAGTTTCTCTAAAAGAGTATCATTCTGTGTTCTGGTCTTTGCTGGGGTATCACGGCCTAAGATTTGAAAAGGTTTGGAAAAAAACCGTGCTGTAAGCTGACATGCAAGGCCAGAGAACTTGACTTTTGTCAAGCAGAGATGCCAAGAAGTACAAAAAAAAATAAAATGAATAGCCTTGAAAACCATTAGCCATTTCAGAATAGCTATTTCAGAAACCCATCCAGACAGACAAATTAGTATTATCACTTTAACAAGTGTCTGAGAAGTCTCTGCCATTGTCTCTGAATCAGGGCTTTTGGCACAGTTTGCAGCTGAGTTTATGCTGGGTGTCCAGGAACAAGCAACTGCTAATGACTCAAAATTCAGTTCCAGCATGTTTATTTCCACCTAGTTTTCCTGTAACCCCTTCACATCCATAAATGTCTCACCACCCACACCCCCTCAGCTTCCTTTTCCATATTGATCTATCTTTAGGCTACCACATTACATAGTGTCCCATGTGACTGATAGAAGAGCTTAACTGCCTACTTGTTTACTTGAAAGCTACAGAGACCTGACAGAATCCAAACATGAGACTAGTTAAGCCTTCAGGGGTCAATTTCCCCTCTTGGTAAGGGGCTAGCATTTGCTGTTCTGCTTTAAATGCTTCATACAGGTACAGCTAAGTCAAATAATTCACTCTAGGCAGTCTGTTTTTCAAGTGATACATTGATATGCATCATAACAAAAATATTAAGTAGCACAGTTCCTGCAGAAAGACACATTGCAACTACAGTTTTGATGACAAAGTAAATCTTTACCAGGCCAGAAGTCACGGGCACAACCCATATTGGTGAACTGATAAGAGTTAACTCCCTGTGTTCAAGTCTGCTAATATGTACTGGGAAATAAAGTCGATAACAGGCTGCATTCAGCCAGATCTGGTGTCATCTGTCCTCATGTGCCTGATGTAAAACTGTCAAGCCAGCATGAATGCCATATTGTGAGTTCTCAGATTTAATGCAGTCAAGTGCCCTTGCTTTATTAAGGTCCAGGCTGCACTGCATAGATTGGATCTGAATGATTGTGAAACTGTGACTTAAAAGCAGGAATTAAGATCTTCTTTGTACCAAATTACTTGCACAGTGCCTCTGCCACTAAAACTGGGCTGCCAGAAACATTTCCACTCCTTTATAGGAAAGCTATAATCATCTGTCAGTGTAACTGCCAGATCAGCTGAAATGAGACTGAACAATAAACAAAACAAAAAACAAAGCCAATCATTTCAAGTCAATCTAAGCGGAAGATCATTAAGATTTTAAATTCTTGAAGCTCAAAACACATCAGTCACAGAAGTTTTTATAAGAGTAGAACAGTCCAGATTGTTTTAAAATAAATTACAAGTAGATTTTTTAACTTAAAATGATTTTTTGTGTTAGTTCATCCTAACAGTATCTCCCTCCCTGTGCCCCCCAAACACCTATTTAATCCAAGCAGAAAGATTAGTTTAAGAATTCCTGATACTTAAACAAGTAAATTGAAAAATAGAACAAGTTCTCTGGACCATCATTAACTATTGATAAAAGGATATCATCACCGTTGTAATAATCAAATTGTAACCAAGGTGTTTTACTTTTACTCTAGCTGAATTGATGCAGAGGTCTCCTCCATCTCTCATCTCTCTGGCTGGAGGGGTACCAAATCCTAATGTTTTTCCATTTAAGAGGGCAACTGTTGACATTGGACATGGAACTCCTATTGAGATTGGGGAAGATCTGATGAAGAGAGCTCTCCAGTACTCAGCCTCAGCAGGGTATCTGTCACAGCTGCTTGTACTTCAAGATACCACAAGCTAAGGATCAGAATATCCTTTATTATTGCATTAAGGCACCTGTGTCTTTAAAATCTGTTCATAAACCCATTTTATCAAAAAATGGGTTCTTTCCAAAACCTATGTTTTTTTTCTATTTGCCTCACTATTTACGTTTCAGTTCAAGTGGAAAATTTTGCAATGAGTAATGCAAAAAAAAAAAAAAAATCACCTAAAACCCTAATGCTAGTAATTCTTAAGCCAGAGCATTTCCTAGCTGCTCGTATGTGAGAATCCAGACTCCCAAATCAGATATTTAAAAAATACTGCATTACAATACTTAGTTTCTGCATTTTGGAGTAATGTTTTTCATTTGGCACCATATACTAAAGTCAACATGTACAGCTTGTGGTAGTTGAGTGGAGGTATTTATAGAATTGTCATTTTTGGTACAAAAACTGCATATAATTACATTAATTTATTGCTCATGTAAACTCCCCAGCAGACAGCACTGAGTCAGGTGGGGACAGGTTTGCAAAAATGCTTGGGTACCTACAGAGACACACGGGGCATCAGTTCAGATTTTTCGTAGTATTTAAATGAACCCAGCCATTTGTGAACATCCTACAAGATCTTAAGACTTTTTTGGGAAAATGTGTTTTAGAAATCCTTATAATCTGCAACTTGTTACTAGGAGCATTGAGAGCTTTGCCACATGCCACACTGGAGTATAGAATGATCAATTCTAGGAGTGAGTATTGTGCAGCCTTCACCCTGTTTCATCCTTGACAAATAATTTCTGCCCAGATTTCAGTATGATAATTTGGTGTATGGACCACAGATGCCCATCTCATTTTCTTCATTTGATACAGCAGTCATAACAATTGCATCTAAGTGTATCTATGTGACAGTTGAAATCAGACTCAGGACTGATGCTAGATTTGGCAGGGATTTAGAGAAACAGCCTAACTTTGGCCTGTATAAGGTGTTAGATACACCTTCTTATTCATGTTTCAGGATTCCAGAGCTGTTGTCTTGGCTCAAAGATTTCCAGCGGAACCTACATGATCCCCCCACAGCCAATTACAGCCCTGAGCAAGGACAGATGGAAGTGTGTGTCACAACTGGCAGCCAGGAAGGCTTGTGTAAAGTAAGACCAAAAGATTCATGTGTTAGAAGCATTTCATTCAGAGAGATGTTTATTCTTCCATCAGTTCAGCTATAGTCAGCATTAAGTGCCCTCCATAATTATATGCAGGGTACTTTATTCAATGCATATCTGACATTATTACCAATACAAGATAAGGGAAATTAAGCAAAATTGCAGTAGTATTCTAGACTGTCAGTGCTGCATGAAAGTTGGGATAACCAAAGAAATTCGTGTAGAAAATATGCTATACATTACCTTATATATAAGGTAACCTTCCATGTTACTCAAGTAGTGCAATAATAAGTGCATAGATGCTTTACCATAACTCCATTCTAAATATGTTTCTTCTTTTTTTTTTTTATTTCCTGATTTTTTGGGGTTTTTCGCTTCCTGAAACAATAACCCTTTCCAGTACCCTCTCACTGCTGTTTAGTTGATCCTTTTTGTGACTGATACAGTAGAAACCATGCTTCAGAGCACTGTCTTTCCATGTCAAGTTGATATTCTCTAGTTGATAGCTTATCTTAATTTGGCTCTAAAGCAGATTTTTCGTCTCTTCATTGCCTTTGTTACAGAAAGGATAATTATGTGGTATGGGAATTACTAGTACCTAATCAAGATTTTTAATCCCACTAAGAAATCACAACTATGAAGCACATGTACAAAAATGGAACAATCTTAAAACAGACTTTTCTTTTGCAGGTGTTTGAAATGCTCATTAATCCTGGAGACAACATCCTATTGGATGCACCCACATACTCTGGGACACTAGCAGCTGTAAGTGTTCTTTAGCTACAAAACATGGTGAATGTTACATTTGAACTAAACAGCAGTTTAGTGCCTGATCTGCAGTCTTATAAACACTGTCTATATTTGCTATAAAAACATATCTAAGACTCAAGATTTTAGTGTTAAACCAGTTAAGTTCAAAAATATTAACTCATAGAAGGTTTTTCTACTGAAAGTTCTATAAAAGCTATTAGAAATTCCTCTTCCAAATACTAGTTCATTCAAGGGCTAAGATCACATATGGGGTTTGAAAAAAAGAAAAGCTATCAGGACCTAGTTTGGTTGAATTAAGTTTGTAACAAGTGGGTGTGTTAACATGTCAGCACATCTACCTGAAGTATTTCATGGTCAGATTGTACAATAGCTGTAAATAATATAATATTGGAATAGACCTGAAACATGCATATATGACTAGGAAGATATGAATTAGAATTATATAGAAATAGCAAGTTTACTTCTGAAAAGTCCCTTAATCAGTATAAAATTAAGTGTGAGCTCAAAACACCTAAGAGCTGCAAGAAGGGTTAGAATAAATACACCACAAATTCAGTTGTCTTCCCTTGGATCAAATTAAATTGTTAATGTTTGCTGTCCTAAATTTGAATATATAGTCTAATCAGCTGTACTTTGTTAGGAATGTATTTTGACAATGCAGCAGCTTGCCATTTTATTTAAAAATGCAGAGCACTATGTGCTACAAATTGAAATTCCACAGAGGAGAGACAACAAGCTTTTTCCTTGGAATTTTACATATATTTTTTCATACTGCTGTCAACATGTCATTGCAGTAGCATCGTTTCATTTTCCTTTGTATTGCTGAATATATCTATTGAGAACAGATTCTTTGCCCTTTGTCAGTGAAGAGTAGCTTAAAGCTCTGGCACTTCACAAAGTGGAGTATAAATTGTCAGTAGGAAACAAAGGTGCTGTGACCTTAACTATCTGTGGTGAGAGCATAAAGGGGTCCTGAGAGAACAGTTCAAGTTTACAAAATCCCTTTCTGCTTGAAAAACCAAATCTGATTTCCTAGAGAAGCGCAGCAGTTGAACATAGAAGTTACCCATTTCTTCTCAGCTGGCTTAGTAGGACAAATAAAGAGTAATGTGCCAAGTTTGACAAGCCTTACAGCAAATTCAGGCAAACTTTTATTTGACTCATGATCAAAAAGAGCTTGAGGTGGGTATAAAATCAAAAAGAAAAACTTTGTATTGATGAAATTCTACAGTGCCAATGACAAAAAAAAGACCTTTGAATTACACAATTATGACAGTTTTGTTCCTTCTATCAACAGCTGAGACCCTTGGGTTGTAATATAATTAATGTTCCTAGTGACCAACATGGCATTATTCCAAAAGCTTTACAAGAAATTCTGTCTGCTTGGAGCCCAGAAGATGTAAAAAATTGTAGCAATCACCTCCCCAAATTCCTGTATACTATTCCAAATGGCTGCAACCCAACTGGCAACTCACTGACAACAGAGCGCAAGAAGGAGATTTACCAGGTATGGAGTTGGGGTCTTGTGAGCCTTGTAGGTGGAAACAGATAAATGCCAGTCTTGTTTCAGTTGAGGGTACCCCATGTGTAGTATTTGGGCTGATTACTGGTCAATAGACATTCCTCCTAGAACTTGTTTCTAGTAGAATCTCTTTCATTACAACTCTTCAGAGGCAGACTGTACATTAGATAAACTGTTTTGCAATGGGAGCCCATTGCTGGCTGGTACCTTTGGCCTGGGCTTTTAGGTGCACTTCCTGCCAGTTGCCTGCACAGTTTGAATGCCACATGGAACAGAGCTTCCCTTACATATGTGGGTCCTTATACTGCACCTACCATGTCTGCTCTTCTAATTGTTTGAAATCTAAATTGAGCACTTGAAGGCTTCTCATGATGGGGGCTTTTATATAATGAAGGACCAATCAATGGAATCATAATATAGTCCTGGTTTAGGGAAAAAAAACCTGACTGAATTGACAGTGCCTTTTCCTTCTTATTCATTTTGCTACTTTTTATTAATTTGTTTAGCTTGCAAGAAAATACGATTTTCTCATAATAGAAGATGATCCTTACTACTTCCTACAATTTGAAAAGGTAATTTGTCTTCCATAAACCTTAGTAACACCTTCTTTTCTGGAGAGAAACTAGGTTTTCAGGAGAGAGCTAAGGTTTGAGCCCTAGACCTTCCAACATGCTCCTTGCTCATGAACTACCAAGGTAGTTGTAGGCCTCATAGTCTGTGCTTCCTTCAGTTATTTTCCTCTTTGTGGCATTTTATATTCTGTTTATCAGTGGTTCAAATTTCTCCAGCCGCATACAGGATAGAATTTCCTTCAGTAATCAGAAAATGATGAAGACTTTGTGTTCAGAGCAAAGCAAGTATGTCACTGAAGCAGCACTTGAAAATTGCATTCTCTTAATGTTCCTTTCTTCCTGTCTCTTCTTTCGTTCAGCAGAAGACTGCCTGCTCCCCATCTACTATACCTCATTTTTATCCCTTTGCCTTTTGGAGAATCCAGGAGTTCTCCCAGGTATCACAGGAAGGGGTACTGGATAGGCAGCTTCCCTTCTTCATGTAAATTTTCCCCAGATTTCTTACATGAATCTACAGTTGTGCAGTCTTTAAAACTACCTAACTTCAGAAATAAAACTGGTCTTAGAAAGCAGTAAAACATTGGTAGAAGGTAAAGGTCAGCATTTTCTCTTTTGAAATATGTTTTTAGGAAGAAGACAATAAAACTGCTTCACTTACTCATTCCATAGCATAGTGTAGCTTTGTTAGACGGTGTAGGGGAGAAGGTGTAAAAGCAGAGTTCTTGATAAGGAAAAATTGTGCTGAACTCAGATCTTTACAATTTGGTCATATCTCCTGATTTCATTTTTTAATATAGCAAAGCAGAAAGCTGCAAGGCTCCATTTTAGAAATTGCAGTACCTCTTTACTCCCCAAAGAAATGTTGGCAGAAAAAAAATCACTATTTCTCTCTCCTTTTTTACCAAAACTTAAATTGAACACTTGTATGCTGAATGGTGGGCTAAGTAAGCATCAAAAACTAACAAAGCTGATTTCTTGAAGACTTTCACAGAATATTGTACTCGCATCTCAGACAGCTAGCCGAAATAATCACTTGCCAGCAAGCTACTGCAATGTTTTCCTGGGAGTACATATTTGAGAAATTAATTGTGTCTTCATAGTAAAGAAAAGAATTCCATCATAACCCTTACTAGCACCTTGAATTTTATTTTTTATTTTTGTTCCAAGCCATGGGCTCCAACTTTCCTCTCAATGGATGTGGATGGCCGAGTTATTAGGACCGACTCTTTCTCTAAAATTCTCTCATCTGGGTAAGGCCAGCTGCAGACTACTTAGCATTGCCTAATCAGTTAAGATACAAGATTTCATACAAAGTGATGAAATATGTCATGGTTTTCTGATTTAATAGCTGTCCACTTCTGGAATTAACTTCTGAATCAACAGCTTTTCGCAGTCATAACTTTTCATGTCATCTCTTGGCAGTGATTTAACTCCAGATTCTGTTTCTCTTCTGATGCTGATAGTTAAGCCTCTCTGCCCAGGCAGCTCATTCTTGCAGGCACCATCTAGGCAGAAAGACATGCTGGGTTCCAGCTCTGTTCCTGGAACTCTTAGGAGCTTTTCTCTCTTATTTTTCCATTTCTCTTTCCATCTATCTCTTACCATTCCTGCAAGCTCCCTGAACTTGCAATACAGAAAATAAACAATCATTCTACATAAACTGTTCATAGGGTTATACTGATAATCTAGCCTTCCAATTCTTTCAGGTCATTTCCACATGCCTTAAAAAACTAGGTTGGCTGTTTTCCATTTCACACAAGTCAACATACTTGGTTTTTGACTTGTCTTTGTCTATTATCCTAATAGATATAAAATTTAATGTGAATTCTGCACTGGCAGCTGGTGGATTATAACCCACCCTAGAGAAAGTGAGGAGACAATATAAGTTTAACTGTCACTGCATTTTCAGAAGTGACGCTGCAGAATGGCATGGCGTAATATCTTTGCCAAAGACACGTGAGTTTACTGGTTCAGTTTTTCTTCAAATAAAAACTTCAGCCAATCTCTAAAGACAGGTAATAAGAACTGAAGTATAAATAACCAACTAGTTCATCAAATCTAAATTCCATTCCTTCTGCAGTACTGAAAGGGAGTGAAAGAGTAAAGCCATTTGCCACTTCTTATCTGTTTGTCGTAAAGCCTGAATATTCGTGATTTTTCATTATGGGAAAACCTATCTTTCCTTCCCTTTGAGTCATGTAATCTTTATGGTTGAAGAGAGATAGTTTACAAACAGATTTTGTTCTGAAGCTTCATAACTAAGAAGCTAGTATAAGCATTAAAATCTCTTAAATGTTTTTATTTCATGACTTTGATACTCAGCTTCTGAACTGTGTAATCTTAGGGCAGTATTAAGATAGAGATAAATTTTAAAGCATAAGAGATCCTTACACTATCAATACAGTGGTTGCATGCTTTCCCACATATAACTCAAAGTATTAGCATGTTGCATTTCTATAGTAACCTTTTCTTTGTTTTCTAGTTTAAGAATAGGTTTTCTGACGGGTCCCAAGCCTCTCATTGACAGAGTTATTCTACACATTCAAGTGTCTACAATGCACACCAGCACTTTCACACAGGCAAGTGCAAATCCACTAAATTAATTGTATTTAGAGAAGAAAACGTATTCCAAGTTATAAGAAAACACAAGCAAACAGCTTTGTACTTTCACACTTGCTCTGCACTTTTGCAGTTTTGTCTATGCATATTCATTGTCAATTCTGCTAAAGGAAGAGAGACCACCATAGAACTCAGAACCAGAGCCAGAGGGTTGTCTCACTGCATGGGTAGTACAGCTGATATCCCTTAAGCCTCAGATTTCAAGAATCAAGATTTGAAATGCTCTATGTCTTCATGGTAGGTTCATTTGGAAAACCTCGATGTGAAGCATAGCATAGAAGAAACACTAATTTATTATTTTGTATTCTACTTTTCAATTAAAAGAATATTGGCAGCCCACAAAGACATTACAAAACAAGCTGCCAACTACAGCCCCTTTATGGTTAGTAATAAGAAAAGGACACACTGAACATATCTAAGTATGGCTGCCATCTTCCAGCTCTATAGTTCGTCACAGAGGCACTATTAAAGCAGAGAGGCCGATGTGGACAGGAAGGTAAAGCAATATACATTACCTTCCTCTTTCTCCCCAGTTATCATATTTAGCTCTTCATCCATTTTTCCCTCCCTCCAGCCCAACTTCCAAATAACTGCCATTATCTTGGAGACACCAGTAACATGGACTGTAATGATCTGTTGCCCTTGGCATCTCTGTTTATAAAGGGCTCCAAGAGACACTGCATGCAATTTCATGTCTGGGGAATGTTGAATAATGCATCTGGCTATGGATCTTTTGATGATTGTGGAACAGTCCTGCTTAAAATGTGGTATTGACGATGTGTTTTATTTCTTTAGATTATGATATCACAGCTGCTTCAGCAGTGGGGACAAAAGGGTTTCTTGGAGCATATAGACAGGTAGGATTATGTCCTATGCTGAATCCCATCATCTGTATTTGTGCTGCTTGTTGCCTGTATCAAGCATTCATTGTAGCAAACAAGCCAGAGGAGATGCATCAGTATTAAGCCAAATAGATAAGGCAGGTCAGCAAGAATACTGGGTTCACACAAGAGCCCTGAAGAGACTCACTGTGAAGTTGCAGACATGCAGGCCAGGCCGTGTCACCTACCACTACAGGCAGACAATCATCCAGTCCACTGGCACAGACAATATGCAGCTCCCATCTGCAGGGAACTTGAGAGGATCCTGCAAGCTTCAAGACAGTCAATAAAGTTTTGATTCCTGCTTATGTGCTAGGGTCTATAGCAAAAGCTAAGATCTCTGAACACAAAATCTATTGAGAAAGAGTCAGCATAGGCCTTATAAAGGGAGTTCTTGCCTCACTAAGTTTGCAGGAACTCACACTCGACATCCTTGATCTCATGATTGTGGATACTGATGGAAAAAACTCCAGAGAACAAAGAGGTTCATCTACACCCACTAAACACTGCCTTGTTCACCACTCTTGGAGAGAGAGCACGGGACTACCATTTAACTCTGCAAGGCATTTCTTGCATATTGACTGATACACATTTACTTTCCCTTCATTATGCAGGAGGAGCATAGTTTCTTCTGACTATCAGTGCCTCATTTTATATGCTGTACTTGAATGTCACTAGAGCCCCAAGCTTCCCACTTCAGTGGGAACTGAAGTTGCTACACTGTGCAAAGGCCTCTAACAGAAGCATGAGCAAAACATGCAAGAAGTTCTCATATCTCACTGTAACAGTCTCTTCTGTCCCCTGATGTTCATACTGTAAAGAGCAATATTTGAAAAAAATCCCAAACAAACATAAAGATAAGTCTCACAGAGATACTTGGACCACACATTAGCCCAACTTTCAGTAGTTCAAACAAAAAAGAAATCCTAAATGCATTTCTTCACTTACCTCTTTCTTGTAGGTCAAAAGGCAGCCTTGCTTAAGCCCAAAGGCTGTTCTTGAAGTAATGAAAATAGGGTTGCAGGAGAGCAGCTGCAATGCTTTATAATCTAATTGATGAGGCCTCAAAGCTGATTGGAATGGCTTCCAGTTGATTTCTTTGTACAAGGTTGAGATGTTAGGCTTTAGAGTAGAAGCTGTCTGTTTTTCAGAGCAGCTACATTTTTGGGGAGGTTTTGTCTTACTAATGCTTATAATTTCAACATGTAATTAGAATAGTAACAGGTAAAAACTTTGTAACAGAATTTGCAATTTTAATAAAAACTGCACAAAGACGATTGACCATTTTGATACAGAATGTAGCAATAGGTATAGCTGGATCCCAAAACTGTGTAAGTCTCTGGAGGTGTTGGTGTTTGTGTATCCGGTGTAATAAAATACATTCTGAAATCAAAGCTGTTGGTTTAGAGAACATTTTTAAAAATACAAATGTGCAATTATGTAAATTATGCAAATCACTAAGGATGTTTTCTCAAGACATGGGAACACATTTGCATCTGAATTATGAACTCAGTATCAGGCATTTCTCTTGTGTCTTCCATTGCACAGCTGTGTCATTTTATGTCAACAAAAGCCACTGCACATGACTTGTCAATGGTAAAACTTGGGTTAGGGTCATTGCTCCCAGTAAGAGATTAAGCTATTTGAAAGGTTGAAGTTTGAAAGTATGAAGAAGATAGGTTCAAAAGTTTAGAAAGGGGAAGCTGCCAGATAGTTATGACAGGTTTATCATATGATTTGCTTTTTACCTTGTCAAATGCCATTTCCATGTGTACCTGTTACACAAATTGAACCCAAATGCACAAATATCAAGCCTGTGCTTTTGCATATGTTTAAGTCCCTAATTTGCTTCAGTATATATGCTTTATGCAATAAATACTGTTAACAAGGACTTGTACCTACTGCTATAATAAAAAGAATGGATGTAATATATAAAAGGTTTCTATGATATATGTAAAGCTGAAGAAGCAGGCACACAGGGACTTCCTCTGTCTGGTTGATAAGTGCTTTGTTGGAAATGCACTGAAGCATTAAAGACTTCTCTGACGTATACACAAAGTTTTATACACATAGTGGACTCTGTTGTGCCCACCTAGGATGTGCTTATATTTCTGTTAAATGTGCACTAGGGTTGTTCAAGTAGAAAAGCTTTGTTTCTGCCTTTGGAAACCAAGGGACTCTGAAATGCTATGGGTTCATGACTTTCAATTGATAATTTGCTTTCAGAGTGGTGGACTTCTACAGGATCCAGAGGGATGCAATGCTCACTGCTGCTGACAAGTGGTTAAAAGGTCAGAGTGCAACACAGATAATCACTTATCTTGTTTTTCTAGGTATTTATCATCTTTGTGCTCAAGAAAAATCATTTAAATTCACCTCTTGACTGAAGTGACAGATAAGCACTATAAACAAATCAATTACATTAAATATTAAGCTTAGGACAAATTGTCTATTGCTGAGTTTTCATGCTTTCTGGTAGGACAAGGAGATAGGTGGTGATGGAAAAAACTCACCACATTAGTATTTAAAGCAATTTTACAAAGAGCATGTATTTAATTTCATTATGTTCTTATACTTTTGTTGTTTAAAATGTCTGTCTTTAAAAATCTCTGAAATAGTGACCTTTATTTAAAAGAAGATACAAAAAATCACTAGAGCAATAGTAATAATAATGTTTGTATCAGCAAATCAGAAACATTGCTGAATCTATGATGAATCCATTAAAAGTGCGGCATAAGATTCTTCCTTGATTCCATTTTCTCTCTCTCTTTCTCCAGACTTGGCAGAATGGTACCCTCCTGCTGCTGGCATGTTCTTATGGATCAAAATTAAGGGTATTTCTGATACACACCAGCTGATAATGGAAAAGGCTTTGAAGAATGAAGTATGACATATGATTTAATGACTTATGATCTTAAAGTGAAAAAATGGAGGGATAAAATATCTGTATCTATCCACACCTGCACACATGAAAAACCAGGGGAACTTGCTGTGCACCATAATTAAGTCTGCAAGTCAGGCACTGTGGCATAGTTACTCATTAACAAAATATTTTCATTACTCTATTCAGATGCTGATACTTAATCAGTTTACTTAAATTTAAATCAATATATGGTACAATATGTTATGTATACGACATATATATAATATTAATATATGTATCTTTATGTACGATGGCTGTTCACCAAATCTTTTTAATGAAAGAAATTAACTTTGATTTTATTTCTTCAATTTATAAGACCCAGCACTGTGTACTGAGTGACCTACACCCAGGTGCTCCTAAGCATTGTGATGATATAAGCCAGACCTGGTAATCAAAACCTAAGAGCCTTTGGTTTTAGTATGAAAAGTCTAATTACAAGTTGCATATTTTTTTCTCTTCATTTTGAAGAAGAGAACATATTCCACCATGTTCAGATACAAGTGTGTAAGCACTAAGCTTTCTGAGATTTAATTTAACATAGTGTGGAAGTGGTAATAACTGTGTGGTTAATCAATTTTTCATAGGTACTACTGGTTCCTGGTGGAGCATTCAATATTGATAGTTCAGAGCCTAGTTCTTATGTCAGAGCCTCCTTCTCTTTGTCTTCTCCTGCCCAGATGGATCTGGTGAGATTTTTTTCTTTTTTACATTTTTATCAAAACAGTTTCTCACACAGTAATGCTCCCTTATTTTTATATGCTTCTCCTTATATTTTTTTTTGAATGTTAGTGTAGTGGTTTTTGTCTGTAGGTGATTAAGCAGTACTTGTGCAGCAGTATTAGCTGTTCCTTAAGCAAGATACTCATCTATGTGACCTGAAAGGTACTAAACTTTCAGGGCCACTTAGAATTTTTCTATGTTTCTCATACATGCAGTGTCTCACACTTAAATCTCCCAGACACTATTTATAAATGCTTCACTGAAGTCAGAGAAAGTACTAAGTCCTGCTATTTGCTTAAGCATTAGCAGGCATCATGTGTCTTCTAGATTTTCCATTCCCAAGATTCTGAGACTGAATTACCTGTGTTCTTTTGTGTGTGTTGGCAATTCTTTGTAAGAAAGAATCTTGTTTTTCTTTCATACAATTTACATACATGTTTTATTTCTCAGGAGCTAATCTTTCATGTGTTTTAGGAGTATTTTTTATGATATTTGGCTCTATCTATAAAATTAATGGGAGGAAAGATAGGAGACATTTATTTGTGCAGATTTAATAATGATTTGATTTGAGTGCTTGAAACAGTTCAGTATTTCTATTTGTACTTTTATGCAGTTGTAAAGGTTTGTAACAGATCAGTGCTTCTATCGCCTTTTTATTTCATCTTCTGTATTTCTTCCATTTCTTCCTTTTTCTTTGTAAAAGTAATTCATGACCATACTATTGACAGTCAAGCTGTATTTTTTGAATGCTTCCCCGCTCAACTGTTCTTCTTTTTCTTTCACTTTTGGAGTCTCTAGGTAGTTATATTAAGTTAAGAGATACTCTTCCGGGGATCACTAGTTGTGTTAAAAGTTACATCTGAACTCCAAATAACCTTTGAACATCAATATTTGCATTTTTCTGTTTCAGAAATCTCTGCCTTTTATTTTCTATCAGAGACTCAGATGCTTTGTCCAGTCAAAGCCCATACATGATTTTATGAAAGGAAAAGATAGCATATCAACAGAACTTTGCATTATAAAATATTGATTGTATATGGCTAGGGCAGTTTTAGTAGCTTTACAGGGTTGATGTGTTGCCTATTTGTATTGTGCTGAAATATAAATGTGAATCATATTTGTCATTGCAGGCCTTCAAGAGACTGGCTGACCTTATAAAAGAATCTTTGTGAAAAAGCTAAATAGAGCTCTTGCAGTAATTAAAATCATCTCCGGAAAATATTTATTAACATTTGGATTTCATCAGAACAAATTATAAGCAAGTACAATACAGTGGATGTTTCCTTAGATTTTCCAGCTAAAAAAAAGACAAAAAATGAAAGTGAAAAACAATTTTCCTGATTTTTTTGACAGGACATTACATTATTAAATGTATCCAATTCAGAAACATTTAAAACACTCAAACCCAAAATGCTCTATTTCCTGTAAAATCCTTGGTTTTGTTAGATTTTAATTGATTTTTGTTCTGACTTTTGTTTTCCATTGTAGCTGGGAAACAGAAATCATTTACTTAGGAAGTTGAATTTGAGGTGGTCTTAACCACTATTACATAGTCTCAACTGATACATTCCTCAAAAATCTTATTTTGGAATTGTCTCATGTGTCACTTTCCTTCTTGTCCTACTGTATGGCATCTGATTTTAACAATTTGAGGATTAGTATTTAATTTCACTGCAGTTTTGTCAGATAAAACAAGGATAAAATAAAATAAATGTCAGATAAAATAAGGAAGTTTTCACATCTCAACTTGCATTCATAAGCATGTGTAGAAATTATGAAAACTCTGAGGTTGCTATTAGGCAATTTTTGTCTGGGGCTCAAATAAAAAAATTATTTTATACAGCAACAAATTGTGTCTTTTCATTAAAATAATATTTTTATAGAGGAGTAAATGTAAACATCATTTAAGACTTATTTTAATTCTCAGGTAAATGCTATAGTCATTGTCAAATAGTTTTGTCATGTTGTCATTCAGACAAACCTGAATTAGGAAAACAATCAAAATATCATTATTAAGCAAGCCTTCTATTAGTGATGTGTTGAATCAAACACCTCTTAATTTTCAGAGATCTAAATGTTAATTTAGTTGCATGTAAGCACAATGCAATTCCATTTGTGCCACATTACCTGGTTTTGTTATCAGCTAATTTAATTTAGAGAGTTTTTCTCTGACTGTGTTGAAGCCTCTTTAATTAAATTAATATCCTGAACAAGGCAAATCGAACAATGACAGTGAAATCCTATATGCACATGCTGTTTCCCTGTACCTCTTAATGCACATTTTCTGGTCTCCTGGGAGAGAGCATTCACTGTTATTAAGTGCTCATGGAGAAAGCCACTTGAGACAAAAGGAAAAGGGTGGGTAACGTTCACATAGGAGGAAATGACATGGCAAATGGAAGTTTTGGTTTTCCCTTTCCATTTCATCCATGCACCAGCAAATAACCACTCTCTGGGTTTAAGCCATCCGATGCAAGTGACACCATCTGCCGCTGGGGAAGAGAGGACACAGGAAGGGCAGGGCTTGGTGTGGTGAGCGCAGCTCTGGTTCTGCCCTGCTGGGGGCAGCTGAGGAGGAGGTTGCTGCAGTGCTGGAGAGGGCTGCTTGCACAGGTATTTCCCTGCAACCTGGGCCCTACTTCTGAGTGAGCATTTAGCTGCACGTTCCCTTCTACCTGCACTCTGGTTCCACTGCATTTTCATGCTTTTGACAGATGAAAAGCACCTAGAAGTTCTGGGCCAACTCTGGACACCTAGAAATTCTATTTGTATTTTAAAAAATCCCCTTGTATTTCATTTGTACTTGTATTTTAAAACATTGTGACCTACAGATCCGCAGTTCTTTCAGTCCTGCCTTTGCAATCTGGACTGGGACCCACTGAGGCAAATATATAAAAGAACTCCATTGAGCTGTGCTGTGCATGTCCTAATCTGTCTTCTTTATTACTTAATAACAGGTTTTGAGCAGCCCACTCTAGACAGTCTTAGGTGGGAATAGAACAATTGCAGTGCTTGAACTGTAATCATTCTGAATTAAAACTGCAAAGAAAAATACATTTTCATTCTTCTAATATTACTCCCAGGAATACCATGCTGTATCTCACTTGTCTGCTAATGATTATGGAAACTATTGTGTAACCCTGCAAAGCGCAGAAGACACAATGGGAGGGAGAAGAATAAAGGCCTTGCTGATTCTCTTTGAGACTTGATATCCCAGAAACCTGTTAGCAAATCTGACTGCAGCTAAAAGATTCCCTATACCTGTACAAAATTTGGAGAATACCTTCAGAATTATATTGTCTTTCACTTTGAAATTATATCAGATCTGGATTGACTTAACAAGTGGATATGTTGTGATGTGGTCTGGAAAAAATTAACATGAAAGTATTTCATTTCCTTGATGTAAACAGAACTTTGACCTTTTTCTACATTTGGCTAATAATGAACTTAAGATACTTTTTTTCAGCTTCATACAATAAATCAAGCATTAACAGAGTAGATAAAGTTCTTCTGACAATATCAAATTATTTTATTGCCATATATGGATTGTATCATTTAAAACACTTTTTCATTTAAAGCAGTCAGCATCACTATAGGAGACCAGCACTAACTTTAGGAAGATGTAACTCAGAAGGGTTACTATCTGGAATATAATATTGCCTAGATCTTCAAGTTATGCCAACAGGAGTTACGCCAAATTAATAAATACGTTGTTTCTTTCTGTCTCCTAATTGGCATAATGTTTCCCATTTGCATCTTTTTATTTCTTTTTATTTAGTTATTCTTACTTATTACCCTAGCAATCCTGTAATAAGCCATAGATGTTAAATTAGTTCCCACATAATAGATGTGCAGAGATGACTTTTAGAAAGCAGCATTCATGGATGATTCAGACTGAGTGGATATCAGTCACATTTGCAAGTGGTGAACGAGTTCCAGGGACTCAGGAGTTTCAAAGACAGAGAAAATCATCATCAGCTTTATAAGACAGGCCATGCATTTTCATTACCTCTGAGAAGGATATCCTATCTTGGTTTTAAAACTTGAAATGATGGAACACCCACCAGAATAATCTGTTGGATTAAAGAGCCCTTCATTACATGGCATTCTCTCCAGTCATGTCACTTGTATTAATTCAGCTATTTCCCTAAAGCCAAAAGTAAGGGATAAAAAGGATATATTTCAAAAGTCTGGAGCTACACTCCTAATTAATGAGTTTTCAAAAGATTTTCCATAATCCTAATCAGGGTAAAGATATTTCCCTTTAAGGCCAGAAAGTTTTGTAAAGTAGATAAAACAGTGGATAGGAAAAGATACCAATGGAAATAGTTTCTGTATTGGCAAATGACTCTTTGCTGTTTGGTGTCAAAAATAATGAAATCACATTTTAGCCTTTTATGATTATTGTATTATCATAAACAGCATAGGCATCTGATGTCAGGAGCATTTTATTTTAAAAGGCCATTGGATCTGCCTTGTTTCGGATCCTGACAATTCAGGTCTTGGGCTACATTGTGAAAGTGGCATTCAGGAAACTAATTTGGAGTTCCTTATCTGTAGTACCAAAGCCATGAAGGTGGGATGGGGTAAAAAGTTCATACAATCCCCTAACTCTTTCTGAAAGTAAAACTGGGTTTGAGACTGGGTAAAGTATTTAGGGAGGTGAAGTCCTACTGTTTTTTTGGGGTTTTTTTAAATATTAGACTCCCAAATGAACAAGTTAATTTTTAAAATGGAACTAAAATTCCCAAGACCATTACATGTTTTTGATAAATCCCATAAAAAAGTTTCATGATTCAAAACTGTAAGGGCAAGAGGAAATCTTTGCCACATTCTTACAAGCTTCCTGAATGAAGTGTTGCAATGCTGTGACTATACATACACCCACACGTTGCCTCTAAGGTCTAGTAACAGTGGAAAATATATTTACAAACTGTTTAATAGTGTGCTCTGACCTTTCTTTTGCTGTTTAAAGTAAAATATTGGTGATGCTGAGGACAACTTAAGTAAGAAGGATGCCACTGGGACTAAGTCCAATAGCAGAGGAGGAAAGGAGAGTAGGACAAAGCATGTTGGAAAAGCCTAGTGACAACAGACAAGTAGAAATCTTCCCCAGAGCCACACACAAATTGTTGAGAGAGACATGCTCTGTTAGAGAGAGTTTTAATACTCATTCATGGTTCTAACCAGACTTTCTGATTGTGAAAAAGCCTTCTTTATCAAGGGTCAAAATATTTTACCTCTCTAAAATTTGTATAAAATTGTATATTAAGGATGATAAACACCAGGCTAAAACAACCATATATCACTATGTAACTACTGGCACCTGGAAGAATCTCATGGAAAATATGGCTTACTCTGTTTGTTCCCCAGGCTGTAAGAGAATTATTCTAATATCTTTGCTAACATCTTTGCCTCCAAACTAGGCATTCAATAGCTGTCACAGCTTGCTTCCAGTAGCAGCTTCACAGACCACAGAAGATACAATATGCTGTGATGAACGAGCGACACAAATGTTTTGCCCCTGCCAAAAACCGAAACCCAAAACAAAGCATTGCTCTTGCTCTTATGCAGCACTTTTCATTCAGAAAACCAGAATCAGAACTGTTTTATATATGCACCCAGCATCACAGCATTTGTAAGTATACAGGGATATGAAACAATTTCCATAAAGGATGTAAAAAATGGACCAGGTACTGCAGCTTGGAAAGAGGTTGAAGGTGTGCAAGACAGATACACAAAATGAGCAACAGCACAGGCAAAACTCTCACATACTAGTTGTGCACTGTTCTCATAGCAGACAACCAGTGGTTTTAATTAGTGGATGGGGATTTAACCAGTGGATGCTGATGGAACAGGAAAACTGTTACATGCACCTTAACATTACACAGGATTTTGTGCAGGCTGGATATACAAATGGATCTGAAAAAGGGATTAAATCCAATTATTTGGCAGACCACCATAAAAGACTTCTAAACACAATGATCTTTGTGGTCTATACCAGGATTTCCTAATCCAGTGATTGCCTGAATGGGGAAGGATATCACAGGATCACTAAATAGTTCTCTATGTTTCATGCTCTTGCTTTGGCCATTGCCAGAGACATTATACTGGACCAAAGAAAATTGGTCTAAACTAATGGGACAATACAGGTGTTCATGTTAGCTTGTCTCTGATTTTAGCAAGGACTGTTTAGCTAAGACATATTATTGCGTAGGAAGTGAGTGACAGTGAGAATTAAAATCTAGGCCCAAGCTCTAGAGCAATCCCCAATTAATGCATAGGTAGTGGGTCAGTTTACTGCTGAGTTCAAGCTTTTAAGGTCACATCTTGTTTGCAGTCTTGTGCTCAGCTCAAGGCAGTGGCTATATCATCATAGAGAGTCTATAAACAATATCTAATTTCCCAACTGCAGTAGAATACAGATGTACTGAACAGCTGCATTGGAACAACATACTGGTCTGTACCAAAGAGAAAAAAATCCTGATGGTGTCACCACATGGGCAGAGGATTGTAAAAGGATTTTACCTGGACTTCCTTCTCCTTTCTGAGTAACTGCAAATGAGTCTCTTTGGTCTATATTAGCCCCATAGGGATAATGACAGCTAACATCCTTTGTAAAGGACTTTGATATACAATGGTGGTATTGACATTTCCAGGTACTTACATCATCAAATTACATAGTAGAATGTGACAAAGAATGCAAATTCATGTGAGATTATCTTTTTCATAGCTGCAAAGAGGGAGATTATCCCTTTCATCTTTTGTTATTCAGAGAGGTAAAAATTCTTTTCTGAATTTACTAGTATTTGAGGGCAGTGGAGAAAGGGAAGGAAGATAAGCGTATGCATTCTGTCTTTAAGAACCTAAACTAGTAGCCCTTCTATCACTTCCATGCTAGCAGGGTGATGTCTCCAGTCACTCTGGGGGCAGTGGAGAAAGAGAGGTGCTTTCAGATTAGGAGTCTACGTTGTTCTGAGTCACTCTAGCTGCACTGAAGGCAATTGCCCCATCTCTCCCCACCAAGGACATAGAGGCCTGGGAGGACAACCTCCTGACCCAGCCTCCCACACGGACCCAGCCTCCTGTACTGCACAGGTCTGAAGGCAGAAACTCTGAGATGCAGTTGAGGTGATCCTGTGCTAAATAAGGCAGCTGCGTGCTACATGCTTCCCAACCTGCCACAGTGGTTCTCACATGCTTAAGCAAACTGACTTTGAAGTGGCATTTGCCTTAGAAGTCTTACTATGGCAGAGCATCAGAGTTGTCACTGAATCACAGTGCCTGTCATTTGTAGATCTTTTCATACGCTCTTCCTAAAACCATCTCCCACACTGGAGCTATTGCAAAAACTGGTCCTGTGTTTTCATTTCAATTCCATTTGAATCACAGGGCAGGAAATGGGGGAAAACCATCAATACAGTACCCCTCATAACAGTAATTATGAGGTGTTATTAATATTTACAATGCTTTTTTAACTGGCTTATTTACTAGATGTGACTCTGGGAACTCATCTACAAAAATGTCAATTTATGAAGGCCACAATGTACATATCTTCATCTAAATTATTCATGTTGGTTGATACAATTAATCTTCTCTATTGTTGAGGTTCAAAATTGGGTCAGATGAATTGTATTACTAAGGTTCCTTTTCCCTTCTGTAGCCAGTGACCCACTTCATTACACGAGACTATATTTTAGCTTCCAAAAGCTCTATGAAAAGAATCTCATTTTTCAAAGTTCTTTTCATGACCTTACATTCTTCTTGTTTCAAGCCATGCTGCATCTCCTGCTGGAGATGTGTGTTAGTGGCAGCCTAATGGAAGTTTTAAGAAATTCATGCAATTTTTTTTCTTCATTAATGACAGCAGATAATAGTAGGTTTGGTGTTAATACAGCTCACTCATTTATAACTTTATCTTCCCCTTCATGACTTAAGCACCAATATTTCTGTTAGTGGAAGCTGAGGGCCTGATACATCTGCTATGTTTCCTCCTGGATAAGCACAGCTCCAGAATAGTGACAAGGAAATAACTCCACTGTGTGCAGACAGCTGTGGCTCCCAGCACTCTGTAATGCCCTTCTTATGGTACAACTCTATTCTAGTCACATTGTTAAACTCATACACTCAACCAGTCATCTTTGCAACTAAGGGTACCTTTTTACAGCAGGCCTAAAGAGTTCACTTTTCTACATAGCTGAGATTTATTAAGAATAAAATTGGGTCTTTTAACTTATCCCAACATTCTGATTATCAGCACAGTTCTACAAATGCAGACCTCAGAGAATATCTTGTCACTTTCTCACAGATGAGTACAAATGTGCCCTTCCTTTCCAGTTATTCCAGCTTCACTTTCTTGCATGAGATTAAATAGGAGCAGAGTTGAAGTGCTGTCAAAAGCAGAACATCTGGAAACAATATTTTGCTAGTAAAGGAAGATTTTAAAAGAGAGAAGCCTTTTATGTTAAGTCTTATCAACATTAAGAATATGGTCCACATGGCTGTGTTAGAAGAGCATAAATATGTAGAACCTTGGGGTGTTCATATGAAAAGATAAAATGGGCTAGAAAGCAATGAGTGGTCTCAAACTAGAGTGTCATTCATCACTTCAGTGAAGAAGCAGAAAGATAAAATATTTTATCAAGTCTCCAGGTGATAATATTTAATTAGAGCTTAGCCTGTAGGACTGCTGGCCTGCCTCTCAAAAAGTAGACAAGACTGCTGAGAAAGTATCATTCAAATTATTAAGGAGTAATAATGATGCTTCTTGCTTGGGTACCATTATTCCAACCTGTTCATATATGAAAAAGAGGCTTCCTGAATCATGTAGGTAGATGATGGGTTTGTATTACTATATAAAGTTTTGATTCTCCATTGCTGAAACCATCATAGGTACATAAAACTCAAAGTAACAATAAACGTGGCATACTGCTGCTGAATATGAACTGCCCTGGGTGAACAGGTGCATCTGATAATGTTTCTCAGGGGAAGGTATTTGTATTTATATTGTATTCTAGGGACCTATTTCTCCACTCAGTCTTATCAGCAAAATAAGATATTCTTTTCTCCACCAGATAGCATCAAACCAGGTCTGGTTTGCTTTGGTTTGAAGTGGTAATAAGTCAATTGCTGAAACAGCTATGACTTCAGGAAGGTGATTTTGCACATGTGTATTAATTGCCTTCATTATTCACTGAAGTTATACACTGACCTATTTTAAGGACCACCTTATCTCAGGGACTTTTCAAGTGAATTTACAAGCAGATGCCACTTTTTTTATTCTTTTCCTTGTCTGATTTTTGGTGCTAAGCTCTGACACGTATTATCTGTTAATGTCTAACAGTATGTTTTTTAACCAGCATGCACTTCAGGACCCAGGTTCATTATTTACTAAATAAGTGGTCCTTTATCAGCACATATCTCTATTTCCAGCCCAAGGATTATGCCACTTTGCTATCTAGTTTATACAGACAGGTGAAGCAGCCAGGAAAAATGATCGAGATAAGAGTGAAGGTAATCATGGAAAAAGAAAACATCATTAAATGTTTTATGGGAAAGGTTCCAAAACATGGAGCAGAACCCTAGCATCCACTGCAGTATTTCTACAGCAGAAACAGACAGGATGTTTTTTGTCAATTGATTTGTGAGTGATGTATCAGGTTTATTGAAAATAAAGGAATAGTCGTCCTGTTAACAAGAGAGGAATTATCCTATTGAGAAAGAAAAAGAACAGAACAGTGAGAGCACAGAGCATCCAGGCAATGGGAAGCTTTGGAAACCCTATAAGTGAGACATAGCCAATGTCATGAAGCCTGAAGTGAGGCCATGCAGGATCTGTTTCATTAGACTGTTGAAGTGATAAGATATGCACTCTTGAGGCTGTGAAACCAATGAATATGAATTTAAATTCCTGTTTTAACTCTCCAGAATATTTTCAGAAAATTTAGCAAATGCCTTCATGAACCTAAGGATTGGGCTTATAATAACATAATGAAATTTATTCCAGCTAGAAAGCAATACACAGGATGTCCAGAAAAATAAGCCAGATTTCTGCACCTCATGAATGCTTCAAAAATGAAAATTATCTCTTTTGAAGTTCTTATGGAGAGCTATTGCCTTGCAGCTTTTGAGAAAGCAAGATGGAAAGACCAGTTCAGGACACGGTGGGTTTATAATGTAATCTAGTTTAAATTGCACTGTATCATAAGACTAGAATTTAAAATGTCATGGAAATTCATCCTTTTCGTCCTGTACAAAAGTCTAGATACAAACCACAGTGAAGACCACCTCTGAACAATGAGAGACAGTAGCTTCCACTGCTGAATGCACAACTTTCTCCAACAAGGTCATGGACACACTGGAAAATTTTGCTTCTATAAATTTTATTGACTTTCAGTTCCTGATAATGCTAAGTGAAAGCACACTGAACTCTGGCATTGTGCCACAAGAGACTATTTAATTCTGACAGCCAAACCCCACAGTTTGCTGAGTCACAGAAAACTTGCAGTGATAAATCTGTGTAAATGAAAGGCACCTTTTGTCATTGACAACTTTGTAATGTAACTTTGACCAGAGTTCAGTTTATTTTCTGTCCCTCCTGCAGGGGAATATAACCAGAATATAATTCAGACAGAAAAATACAGGTTCTGCATGTGAAGTTATTTGAAAACCCTCCAGTTTGCTTGGCTCATAACCATTCCTCAGTTTCCCTAGTGTGTGTATGGTGAAAAGAATTAAATGGCTCCAGGAGTAATCCAATTTAATTCCACTGGTTCTTGCTGGCGGTCACAGGTCACACACTGTCTGTCAGTAAGCTTTGGTGGAATGAAGAAAATGTAGAATATAACTACTTTATAAATACATTTTCCTTTTTGCTTGCACGACTTTGATTTCCTTGTGACAGAGGGTGACCCAAATTGTATTCTTCAGTAGGAATAGGTAAGTACTTGCTTCTGGTTTTTAGTATTCCTGTCATGAACAAGTTTTCTTTCAAAATGAGCAATGTATTTTCATCTGCCCCAGTTAAAACATGCAAAGAGTAAAACATATTGAAAGAATCCTTTGCTTCAAATATATTTTGGCAATTAGAGGCCACACCAAGTCTGTCATTCACCACTGGTCAAATCTGAGCTCACAAAACCCATTTATACTAGTGCAAGAATGAAATGTATTCAATCATATATTTCATAGAACCATTGAATGCTTAGGGTTGGAAGGGACCTTCAAGGTCATCTAGTTCCAACCCCCCTGCCTTGGCAGGGACACTGTACACTGGACCACATTGCTCAGAGCCCCATCCAACCACATTACTCAGAGCCCCATCCAACCAGAAACAGAGCCACAGTTTCTCTGGTCAACTTGTTCCAGTGCCTCAACACCCTCACAGTGAAGAATTTTTTCATTATTTTTTTTCTGAACCTACTCTCTTTCAGTTTGAAGCCTTTCTCCCATGTCCCATCGCTGCAGACCATATAAAATGTCCCTTTCCAGCTCTCTTGCAGACCCCCTTTGGGTACTGGAAGGCTGCTCTAAGGTCTCCCTGGAGGCTTCTCCAGGCTGAACAACACCAACACTCTGAGCCTTTCCTCACAGGAGAGGTGCTCCAGCCCTCTGATCAGCTTCTCACCTTAAAACTCAGTTTCTCTGGAGCTCTGTTCCCAGAAACATTAGCTCAGCATAGTGAGGTTCTTCAATGCTTCACTTGACCATCCACAAAGATACAAAGTCAAAAAGGTTGTCCCCTTACACTATCCCAGAAAAGCCACCCAAGCTATTCTTGAGGCCATCTGGGCAATTAAAAAAATATATTAAAAGCCTGAGATGCTCTCTTTTCTCCCCATGAACATTGATGGTAAAGTGGTCATGTTTAATTTTTTTTCCAAAATCATCTCTGCTGGACAAGCACAACTTAGAAACATTTTCTCTTACTACCAACTTCCAGAATTTGCCCAAGATTTCTGTACTATTCAAATGAGCAAAGAGCCTCAAGTCTTCAATAGCCTTGCTGAAAAATTCTTTTAAAGCTGTAATCTCATGTGCTGTATAAAGCAAGCCTCTCAACACAGTTGAGATCAGTGGAGAAGCAGTGCTTCATTACCCAGGTCTGGAAACATCTTCCTTCTCTGCCTGACACTGTTCTCCTGAGCAGTGTGCTCTTTGTGGGGCTTCAAAGTACAGTGGCTGATTTTCATAGTCCTTCTCCTTTACAACTCCTTGAGGAATCAACCACGGTTCTTTCTCTCTTTGCCTAGGACTGACCACAGAATGGCCTCTTACTGATTGTACTTTAAAAGCAAATCTGTAGATTTGTGTTTATTTGGGGCTTGTCCTTGGCAAGCTGGCTTTATATTACTTAGCAAAGGCAAACATTAAACTGACATCTCCTCTCAGTTTTACACTCCATGTGCATGACAACTCCTTCTAACCTTCTTCCTTAATTTTTACATGTAATGATTAATGATAAAGAAAATTAAGGCAGAGCTACTTCATATAATGTGCAATGTGCTTATGATGAAATAGGAGACAATAATTTAACCCACAAAGATCCACTTATCACAAGGGCAGTGACTCATCAACTTCCCAAAAACATGAAATCTAGCTGTCTGATTCTAATGAAGCAAAATTACAAACTAATATAAACTGCTATCGATTATACGTATTGGTTTCAATGATTTTTCTTTATGTCTAAACACAACACCAGAGCAAAAGTGGGAAAAGTATCTGTTTTCAGGTAAGAAAGTGAACTGTCCCATGCCACAGCCCACAAGCCCAGATGGATGCAACATGTTGGCAACCCAGAAAAAGTATTTTATTCTAAGATTCTCTTTACCAAAAATAGTGCATTTATGTGAAAGTTTAAATATTTTTATTCTGTAGTTTGGAACATTGAGACACAAACATAATGAGTTGTCCAAAGTTCCTGAGGAAGTCTGCAATAAAGAAGAAAACCCAGACTTTTTGACTTCCAGTTCTCTAATTCAGCCATGACACCTTTCTTTGGCACATAATCAGGGTGGTGCTTTACCAACCCAGGCCTACCATAACTTACACTTATAGAACATATGTAATGTACAACAGAATTTGACATTGCCTTTTATTTTACTTATTTTATTTAGATAACACTGTGAGAAACACCTATTGCCCAGAGGTGTGCAGCTCCATCACGAGATGCAAACAGGCTGGACAGTTTCTCCAGTGCCCAGGTAATGGTTAGCTACACTTTTTTGCATCCCTTCAAAGCCAGGAATTCAATTAATTCATCAGTTACCACTAGTCAGCCACCAACTTTGTTCTTTTTCAAAGCTTTCATGAAAAAAAAAAATCAAAGCACTTGTGAAAAATGTAGTCAGTAGAAGCCCCATCTAGGATAGCACTTAAAATTGATTTCCAATGAAATGATGGCTGGGCATGACAAGGAGGATGGTAAGGCATTATGTCCCTGTGACTGACTCATGTGTTTTGCTGTTCTTTGAAATCAAGAGCATTGATTTTTTTATACTTTTACTTGGGTTTGCTTCCAGCATCCTGGGATTCCCCGGGGCCCAGAAGAATACAATGCTTGACACACAGGGAAATTGCTGAAAGGTCAATGTACTTAGTACACATTGGTAGCATCTGTCCTGCTGCTACATTTGTCAAGATCCAAGCAAACTCAAAGAAGAAAATTATATTTGAAGAGCATTTTATCTGAAGTTTTTCAGCCTCCTGAAAAATACCCATCATTACTCACTTTTATTTATTTGTGCACAGTCAGTCCACATGAGTTAAAACAGGCTGGCATCTGAGTTTTTCGAACACTTGGTTTAGCAAACTCACTCTGATTCTAAGTACAAGCCTAGCTCTTCCCCTAAATTAGTGACACCATCCAGATCCACATGTATGAACATCACAAGAATGCAAACTGGCACTGACACCCAACACAGTCTGGCCAGCTCTGTGTAACCAGCTTGTCAGCAACATTTCCTGGCACTAGCAATGGAAAATCCCAGCTTGTGCTCCAACACTAAGATTGATCTTTACCCCAGCCTTGCAGTTAAGCCCTGGAGCAAAAGGTGTCTCAGGAAGTAAATGGGGCATAATTTCTTAAGTCAATCTGAAACATGGCATCACCTTAGGATTGACTGAACATATATTGTAATTTAACCACCACCCTTTCACAGTGGGATATCCTAGCCTGCCACTGACCTGACAGTTGAAACACAGAAGATCAGCTCTGTTTCCCTTGCAAACACTCCTTTGCCCTGGAGCTCTGTGAATTCAAGCCCTAACTCAAGCTCCAGCCTTTGCACCCCACTTCTTCTCCCCAGACAGAGTTTTGCCCCATTTCTCTTCCAGGCTAGATAGAAATTAGAAGTAGGCTTATGGTGGAGTTTGGAGTAGGTTTGCATGAATCATGGTTTTACTCAGTGTAGCTTCTGACCTTCATTCCAGCCACAGCTGTTCATAGCCTAAAAACTGCTTTAGGATCAGCTTTTTACCTGAAAAGCTTCCCCAGTAACCTGCTATGAACTCAAGCTTTGCCCTTTTTCTTTTATGTCTAGAGGTCAAACCTTACTTTACCCATGTTACCCAGTGATCCAACCTCCCATCTCAGAGTTTATTTCCCAATGACACTGGCTCACACCAACTCTCAGCTTAGACGAACAGGCCCTATTAATTGCTATATGACTTTATAAATTTACACAAACAACTTCTAATTCCATGCAAAACCTGTTTACTGCCAGAAGGCTACATAACTTTAATTTGGAAGGAAATATACAGCCATGAGCACCAGCCTATCATATATGCCTATCTTGCAGAAAACTGTGTCTTTTATTAGGGCAGAAGCAGTGCCAAGAGAACTTCAAACAAGTTAAAGTGTTCAGAGCTTGACAAGAATCAGAGATTTTATTTGAATTTCTATGAAAATTTATTTATTTTTCTTGCAGTAGGGATACAGTGATGTTTTAGAAATGAGACAATGTCTGCCGTGCACATGTACTGTCTCATATTATTCTGGATGCCACATTTCCAATTAGATTATGGCGTCAGAGGGCTTTATTGACTAACTTAAAAGTAATAATCAGAAAGCTTTTATGTGGCAAGGGTATTACGATCTGATAACAAATTGCCCTTTTTTGTTTTATTTTCTTCCTACGTCTAGCAAGACTAAATTATATCTAAGGGCAATCGGTAATAGCTGAAAATGTAATCCATTTGCAGCAGCAGTGAGCCACATAAGCAGATGAGGGAAAGAGGTGATGCAGCCTCTCCCTGTTTTTGGAAGTGATAGTTTGCATATGTACATTTAGACACACGTGGAGCCAAACTGAAAACATTTAAATTAGCATAATCATCTCTGGATTTAAACTTACATGTCAAACTCGTGGTAACACCTCACCAGGCTACCAGAAATTAGCCTGACTGACAGAGAAGCACCCTGTACCTGGAGCACAAGGCCTCTCTAGAAGCACAGAAGGACACTACGGAAGAGTTGGACAATAAGGAGTACACACAGATGAACTCCAGGACAATTTTCACACCTTTCTGAAGAAGAGAGTTAGGGAGATTTCAGGTGGGAGCCCATCCTGAAAGGGACACCCTGCCATGCATCTTCAGTGAGCTTCCCACAGGAAAAAGTGGGCTGGTCACCGGCAAAGAGCAGAGAGCCTCAGTCACCCAGGTTGTCACAGATTGTAAGTTTTACCTGCACTTTTACCAGAAGCTCTCAGAGCAGTGTGCAGGCAGGAGCCAGGCATGTAAACCCATCATCAGTCTGCAGTGCTCTCAAAGCTGGCAACTCATCTGCTGCAGGAACATCACAGGGATCTGAAGGCAAATCACTCTCAGCTCTGCCAAGGGTTGTCCTGCTGTCTCTCTTGCTTAGTGAGGAAGTAAAACACTGCAAACAGCAGGAGCCTCACAGAGAGAGCAGCAACTGAAGGAACCAAACTTTGGATCACTCAGAGAATGGGAAGTGACTGCACTCTGCTACATTCACCTCTCTCTAGGTAAGTCATGGCTTTCAAATAAAGCATAAAACACAAGCTAATAAGACTTATTTTTTCTTTTCAAATTAAGATTACAGTTTTTGGCAGAGAAAATCATCAGTAACTCAAAACTTCTGCAGCTTGTCCAGGAAAGAAGTTTTGTGCCTGTCCTGCTGCCTTGGGGCCAACAGCTGCTTGACTCAGAGTAGCTCTGTGTGATAAGCAGTGTCTCAAGTGAACAGCTAAGGCAATAGTCTGCTGGTTTGCAGACTGTGAGCTTGCATACAAGTAGTAAAGACTACAGTGGGTTTATTTCCATTAGGGAAATATTTTTTTACTTAATAATCTGTAGAGGTAATCACTAACTGTGGAGTAAAAATGTTATGCAAGGTATTTGTTGCTAAAACGTCTGGATTTTCCTTTTTAAGAACTGCAATAAATATTACAGCAATTTAGAAAGATTTCTAACTGCATCAAAAAACTCTGCAGTTCAGATTTATGTTCACAGCATAATTATATTCAGAGGTAATTATACAAGACATGTATGTTCCCAGGAAGTTTTTTGTGATGCTGTCTGTTTTATTTAAACAATAATTGCCATGCAAAATTGACTTGGTAAGCTGGGCTTTCCACAAAACACTTTAGCTTCTTTGACAATAAGCAGAAAATGGACAAGAATGAGGGAATAATAAGTATTCAAACAGCTGCATATGCTGATAATGAAAAAATTGATCTGTCAATGAGCTTACAGCCCACCACTTCTGTAAAAGTAGACAATAGCAAATGAAGTTAGCAGGTCCCCACTGAAAGGTGCCAGCTGCAAGTAGGCTGTCTGGATATCTGGAAGGACAGGGCTCTCAAGAGGGTTATAGCTTTCACAGTGAAATACAAGAAAAACTGGTACCATGGTTTGCTGCAAATATAATGGTTTAGAAGCAGGCTCAGATCACATAATGCAATAATGGAAAGAGGCAAAGAACCAAGCTGCTGGACTCTCCATATGTGTCCAGAGCATCTACAGCTGTATGCTCCCTTGCACACACACACACCCACACCCACACCCACACACACACTGCAGAGAAAAGGATGCAATTAGTATGACCAATAGCAGGGCAAATGAAGACAGCATTACTGAATTTCTCTGCATTTTCTGACAGTATACATCTCATAGTAATGCAGGATAAATATGCTTTTTAAATTATTTTAAAACATTTACTTTAAAACAAACATTGATTAAGTTATGCTGAACTGCATACATAACAAATTTGGATTATCATTGACTGAAAAAAGGAACCCTAGCCCAGGGTCCAGAAAAAGAGAATTGCTTGGTCATCTCATAAAACATTGCTGTAAAAGAAATGTAAAAAAATACCCATGGTATTGCAGATGAGGTCTTGCCCATCTTGAAGGTACTTTCAGCGTGACAATATTGGAGAGCTCCAGGATCAATAAAACATTGATTTTACATCTTTTCTTTTGCCAGCCTTGGCAGACAAAAACTGACCTTCCATTGGAATGGTTTCATGGATTACAATTAAGGAAACCTTCAAAACACAACAGCTGATCATGGAAGAAGACATAGAGACAGGGGTGAGTAAAAACTATTCACTCAGGAGAAAAGAATTATTCTTTAAGTAATTTGACCTGTATTGTGAATTTTTCATATTCTGAATATTCTATGAGTCAAGTAAGTTTGCTTTCAGAAGACAATAAAATTTCAAGGGCTGTGAAGGGGAAATCACAGGGTTACTACGATGATTTGGATCTGATCAGTTATTTGCATGACATTTCCCTTGGGAATGTAATATAAGAAAATTAATTTTAATCCATTCGATGAGAAGGGCATGGAAGCGGTCCTTAAAATAAAGATAAAATAATAAAATATTATTATTAAAGTATTTGTTAAAATAATAAAAAGAGAAATGCATGTCTCCCCAGAATGTATAAATGCAAGGATGGGTGAATCTTTGTACTCAGGATTGTATCACTCTTTCACCTTCAGGATTAGCAAGACTATGGTGTGAACTTTTTGCAGTTTAACAGTTTCTACATTAAAATATGTGAAACACTAGAAGAATATGTTTGCTGATTACAGATATTGGAGACTATCCCAGGCAAGTAGAAGTGCTGCCCATTTCTCCCCCATTCCCTCAGACTGATTATTTGCTTCAGTTTCAGAGCTGAGTCATTTCAGACACTGACAAGTTGGTGCCTTAAAGTGTAAATTCTGGAGCCTAAGACTTCAGTCTCTGTGCTTTTCTGAACAAGTGAGTCAAGTCAGCTGTGACTTGAGAGAATGAAGGCTCAAAATCAAGTGGAACATCATGGAGGGGAGCAAGATGGAATGTTTGCCCAGGGCTTTTGAAATGTATAATGACTCTACTGCCTGAAGTTCCTTACAAGCCCAGTATTCCAGCTTGATATTAGTGGTCAGTATATTAGTTGCTGGTATTTGGATTAAGTCAGCTCCAGCTTCTTTTCTTTTAAGACACCTGTTTTATCTGTTTTTTCCTATATTTTCAAAAGCAGGATTTTAGGACACTATGAGAAACTGTAGGAGAAATTGTAGGAAGAGATCAAAACAAAATTCTCTTGCCAACTGGAACGTTTTGAAACCTGCATTTATTGATGTGTAAAAATTATGTGTCTAATTTTACTCAGACACCAAAAGATAGTAACAATCTTAACTTCAGTAATTATTGAGAATTGCACAATAACACTAAATAATAATACTTCGCACAGTACATGCAAACAACAGAACATCCAGAAAATATCTCCTGAAAGTCTCCCTGTAACCTAATAATGAATATACTACCCTTCTGTTGGAGGTGTATAAGCTGTATTTCAGGGCAAAGTGTTTAAGCAATTTGCTGAAGGATACAGCCCACCCAACTGAGATCCCAGGAGTTCAGATCATCCAGCCCCTTGAACATGTAACCTAAGACTATTATTGGCTCTTTGTGTGACCAAAGTGCACAAAGATTTTGTTTCTTTTTTAAAAAGTGTGTTTATGTTCATCAACAAACAGCCCAACAAGAAACACCGGCGGCTCAGCAGTGTCACTTCCTTGTCAGCCATAAGGTTTGTAACACTAAAGAACTTGGCTGCATAAACCCAGTGATTTCATATCCTTTTTATAGAACTCTGAGATCCTGAAATATGAAAGAGTAGACACAAAATTATGAATTCTATATTCTCCATGTAAAATCTGAATGCAGCCTGCAGCCATCTAGCAGCACCTCTATGTAACTCAACACAGGACCTAAGGAAGTCTGATGCATTGGCCTAATATTCCATAAAGTGTTGCCAAAGTCAAATCTCTTTCACAGCACAGAAGGTGCTTAAAAAAAATGTAGTTTTGAAAATGTCTCTGTAGACTATTTACAAATCAAACAAACAATAGGAAATCCCCACTCAGATGAACTGAGTTTGCTTTATCTTTATGAGAATGAAATGCATTTGAGTGAGTAACCATTTCATTTTTATATTTTAAAAGTCTCAGTGGACTTTAAAATCAATATATTCTACAGCTAATTCATTTTACCAAATTATATTTATAAATTACTAATTTACATTTTTCAAATAGAATAAGAACATTTTTGATTTATACATCTTCATTTCCTATTTTTTTAATAATGGGTATACTATCAAATAATTCTCTCACTTTTTACGCTTAAATACTGTTATTTTATAAACTGTGTTGTACACATGTTAAGTTACTCTACAGACTATGGTATTTTACAGCAGTTTCATAAATTAGCCTTCTAAAGTGATTAAGCTGTTCTCTGGACTCCAGAAATAAATTCCTCAAGCAAAATTATGTCTATTTCATCAAACAACAAACACCCACAGTGGAAGAACTTTATTTCTCCAGAGCTGCAAATACATTCAACAGCTACTTGTCATCAATACATGAACTCTATATATATCATGCAAAGAAAAACCAATTACCCACATATCAAGTGCAGTGAAGAGAAAGCCATGTGCTCCTGTTGCTGTTTCAATTATCTTGAATTACCTATGTCCTTGAAATGCACAGCTGCATCTCCCACAAAATACCCAGTGTGTATAGCTCCAGTATATTTGCCTGACTGGACCTGTGAGGTGGCTGGACATGCCTCACACCAGCTGGCTTTATCTAAGATGACTCCTGGTCTCTAAGTGCATGAGGAATGGGGGAAAGAGCATCTCAGGATGTACTGCCCCTGCCATGGCATTGGTCGCCTCCAGAACATCTTCCCTAAGCAAGAACTGACAGAGTCCCTCTGTTCAGAGCTGAGGGACAACTAATTGCTACTCAGCAGAAGTGCTAAAGTTGATGGGTATTTGGCATGAATGAAAGTAAGAGACAGAATAAATTCTACAGAATACGTAAGAAACACAACATACACCCTGTTTGTTCTGCCAGTTGGAGTTACCTTTTCCTGACCATGCTCAATGTATTCACAGCAGTCACTCCCACCTTTGGAGCAGGAAGGGTTACTTGGGAAGGCTGGGCAGATGGATACTCTGCTTTGCTCTTCCTGTTTTTCAAATATGTTTAGTACCTCTGTCTATTCTGAAAAATACATAGAAAACTTTCCACAAACAATAATAATTTTATTTAACTCCGCAAAAATTAATATTTTGTCAGTCTATGAGTCTTAGAATTTCTTACAATTTTATTTATTCTAGTAGATGATACCATCTTCTCCCTTCTAGGCAGTCTATCTGTTAAGATTTCTCCTAGAGTGTCTCATTAATGTAGGCTTGGGAACAATGAAAGTAGGCAGTAAAATCAACCTGTGTTGTAGACAAAAGGAAAGTTTTACAATGCATAAATATCTGAGTCCTGTGAAAAGGAAGAAGCAGTTTTAATGAGTGCTTAAAAACAACCAGAAGGAAAAAAGGGGGTATGTATGAAAAAATATAACATGTTCTGAATAGGGTAGACAGTAGCTGCTCTTTCAGGATGTGAAAGGCAAGGTAGGTGGAAAAGATTTTTTCCTACTACTGCCACATACACTATGATGGTGTGACGGAAGAAGCTAAACCAGAATATTTTTTGTTCCCTTTAGGATTCAGCCATGACTGAAATTGTCCCTCTTTTGTTCAAGAAATACTTCAATGAAATATGCAGAAATGTATTGTAGCTGGAGATAAAAAATAACCCAATCCACACCATTTGGTTGACACAGAAAGGGACGTGGTGTTCACGGGAGCATAGAGCAACATCACAGTACCTCGTCCCACTTCATCTCACCCATCTCTCAGCCTAAGGACAAGTAGTTCTAGTTCAGGGCTAGAGCAGATAATTAGAACTTATTTCACTGGCAGTCACCCAAAACATCCTTCTTTCTTGTCTTCTGATCATGAACAGCTCAAGCAGCTCCTGTGCCCTTTCCCGGTAAAACTAGCCCGGTTTATGTCTAGTGCTAAGATTCTTCTGCAAAGCCCAGAGTCTGACCCCACCAGTCCCATCTGTGGTGGAGCACCCTCTGCAGCTCATCCCATTGCACTCCTAGATAAATGATATCCTATGTCTGGGGCTCTAAAACCTTGACATCTAAAACTTCCATCTATTATAGTGTAGGAGACAATCCTCCATGAAACCAAATAACATAAAATGGTTTTGAGCATAAATGTAAGTATTACCACAGAATCACAGTAAGCCTCTGAATGTGCCAAATCTCCTCCCTACTAATATATGGTGGGAATAAATTATTTTTTCGACAAAGGTAAAACTGAAATATTATTAACATCCTGACAATGTGCTGGTACCAATTACTTTTTTTCTTTTGATATCAGAAAGTAATACCAACCCTATTCAAAGGCTTTCCATGAGGAGGTGAGCTGTAAAATGACAATTGTAACAGAGAGTAGATAACAATTTTGGTCTTTTCTGCTATCAAAGAGAAAGTTACATAATTTCTTCCATAATAGAAAGGTCTTCTACCAAGAAATATAATTTCTTTTGAAAAATAGTACATGGAGGAGAGAAAGCACTAATGAGACTTTGATTGCATCTCTTCTATTGCTATTACATGATAATCGTTAAAATTATTCACCTATTCACCTGTTGTATCTTGCTTTTTAATCTAGACTTGAAACGAAAACTGAAGCAGATACTTAATATACTTCATTTTCAAAGCTGTTTCCACAGAAAAGTCATTCTGAAGAAACTTCTGCTTGCTAATGTGGAGCCGTCACGGTTGCTAAGCTAGTTGTTTCTAGCTGCATTGCTGGCTCACCTAACCTAGCTCATTCTGCAGGGAGGCACATCCAGTGACAGCATCCCAGATGTCTGGGAATGAGTCTGACCAAGCACTATGCCCTGCTCAGCATAGCTGAAGTTGCTGTTGGGTGTATTTGCTAGGACTGATGCAACTTATGCAACACATGTGGCTGTACCTGAGCTGGTGAAGTTGCCTATATAGTGATATGGGGTACAGACCCCTGTATGGACAGCTTTGGCTGTGAATCAATGCATGGCAGTTCAGCAAACTGGAACATAGCTTCCAGTCCTTGGAAACCAATGCAAGATGACTTATGAATTCCTTCAACTCTTTTATGAAGCAAATTTTACTTTACTCTTTTGTGTTGTGTTTTCTTTCCCTCTATTTCAGAGGAGATAATTTCTTGTAGAAAAACTAAACCAAAACCCATCCAAAAAGAGGTATAGGAAGGGTATAGGTAAAAAGGGAATAGAAAGAGCATGACATGAAGTGATAATCTGAGATTGTTAGAGATAGCAGCTCTGATGCCTTTGAGGCAAGATGCTCCCAGAACCACGGTGTATGTCTGACCACATTGCAAGAACTTCTTTCCACTCTCAGCTACACAAATGCACAAGACAAGAAAAACATGAGTTCTGCAAATTAAGAAGAGCCTTTGTCTTTAACTGAATCCAGTATTTCCAGATGCCAGAAGTCTACCAGTAACTTACAGAGGACAAAATAGGACCAAGTAGCCCCAGAGCCTGTTTCACAGAATCACCTGCAGGCAGAGGTTGGCAACACAGACATATACACAAATCCTCTAGCACAGCTGGTCTACACTTGGTCTATCCAGATGCTTATTTCTTTCTTCCCTCCAGATGAAAACCTGGTGATCTTGAGGGTACAGATGCATGCTCAACCAGAAATCAGACTCACACGTGCAAAACCCTTCTGATCTACCAAAGCTGTGCACCCCCTTACTGCCCACTCCAAAGCTTTCAGATCATGCAGAGAACCATGGGGCCAGGGGACTACCCAGCCAACTTCCCTAGTCCTGGGACACCACCCAAAAAGTCGTGGGAGGGGAGGATGAAAGATCTGGTAACTTTTGAAGGTGAAAATGTTGGCTGTCTGAGTGTGAAAAAAAAGCGCTTGTTTATTACATATTTGATCCCTTTCCATGTAACTCTGTGCATTTCATATGCATGTTTCCCCAGAACAAAAGGGAATCAGCCAGTGTGTTTCAGAGTAGAGGTGGCCTTTTCTGTACCTAAAGTTTGTAGACATTCCCATCTCAATTTTAATGACAAAAAACATTACTAAATATTTTCCAGTAGATGGCAGGGTTACGTTGTGCCAACGCTGAAAATCTGAGTTGAAAGGGCTCCTGGATAAAGGTTCAAGTACTGGTTAAGTAAATTTAATTAGCATAATGAACTAATATCTGAAAAGGCATAAATACACATTGGATTAACCAATTGAATGTGATGCCAGAAATGTAGAAGTTATATTTTAAGGCAGTGAAAGCTTAAAGCTCAACATAAGTATTAAAAATGAATTTTGTTAAAAATGAGCTTCATTAAAAATGAGCTTCATTGAGACAACCACTTATACCACAAAACTGACATGACACAAACCACAGTATTTTATGTGAGAAACCACTGAAGTTACCAGCCATAGAACACTCTCAGGAGAAAAGCAAAAAGCCCTTGCAAATATTAATGAAAATTAACATGAAAAGTGGCTTTCAGGACCAAAACCAATTCAGCTGGACAGTGTAGTGTTTGCATTTTTTCAGGGACTGTGCAAAAGTGAGCACCCCTTTAAGGGAATTCCCCATTAAGGGAATAATTGCTTTTGTCAGTTTGAGAAATCATGACCTAAGCAGGGTGGAGAACAGCTGCACAGGTTGGGACCCCCCACAGAAACAGCCAGGAGAAAAGCCTGATGCACCCTGAGGATCTCAGAAATGGTTTTTTACTTGCCATAAACCAAACTGCTCAGCCTAGGATGACTGGGTGCAAATGGATGAGGTTTCAGTTTCTGAAAACTACAATTCTCTGAACTAACTTTTCCAGCCAGGGCTATAAAACATGCCCCACTAAATTTCAAACACAGTGACTCTAGTGAGTGACTTCCCTTGTAAGTGTCCCAAGGTTGTATGGTTTTCTCCTCCTTGAAGAATAGATGATTTCCATGAGGTAGATATAAAGGTGGTCACTCTGTTTGTGTCAACATTGTCTGAGAACATTTGTGGACAACTGCTAATGTCAAATCTCTGTACACTGCAGGTGGAATGAAATGGCAGCAGGAAAAAATACCATCCTACATTTTATATGGTTTTCTTTAGCAGAAAATATTCAGACATCAGACACCCAATACTTTTACTTCTCATTCTGTGTGTGCCAAATTTGGCTTGCCTCACTGAAATTACCCATGTATTTAATTTCACTATTCTACTGTGGAATCATAAGATTAGTTGAAATACTCTATTCATAAAAAGAAGTTACATGTTTTCTTTTGTGAACATCTAATAAGAAAATGCAGGGGTTGATGACACATGGTTTCTGAAATTAAAAAGGCCCAACGTGGCACACCATCTCTGTCAGGACATATTCTGCATTTATTGCACCAATGCATCTCAGCAATGCCACTCAACTGTAGACCGTGCTGAAAAGCAGGATTCTCATTCCTAATGATAAACAGTATCTTCAAAGACACATTTTCTATTATTTCCTACAATAATATTCTCAACTTCCTCTGGTAAGTGTATAGCATCACTAAAAAACATAGCTTCAGACTACATCACTGAAAACAGTTTTGGGTTTTGCTTTTATTTTATAAAGTCCTTAATAGCTTTTTGACGTTTGTTTGTTTGTTTGTTTGTTTTCACATATTAATGCATGATTATATCATAATTCTTAAAAGTTTCATCCTACAGCCACTTTATTGATGATTGACACCTATTGATTCACCTTGTTTCTGAATGCATTTGTTTCATAAAAGATACAAAACCAAAATTAAATAAACCCAGTATTGACTGATGCTCTAAAATCCTATTGTATTTTTGCAGTTGGATAAAACACACAAAACTTGACACATTCTTGAAACTCTGACTCTAGTGAGAGAGTAACATAAATGGTAATATTAACATAATCATCCTGATCTTTTCCCCCAAGAATAACATAACTCTAACTGTGCCAAGATCACGTGTCCTTTCTCCCCTTTTCAGCCTCATGAATAATTTGGCTCACCTTTCTAACTGACATAAACACTGAATCTTGCTGAAGGTCATGCAACATTCCCAAGTATCTTTTCATTCAGTTGCAATCAGCACTGTATTCTATGCCTTGTATTATTTTACATTCATGACATGCAGTTGGAGATTGTTTTCATTGTGGTGTAATGCCTGATAGTTCATGCAGCGAATGGTAAACACTGATGTTTCAAAAGCTAATTAGTGGTGAAGATTTGGTTTTTATTGCCCTATCTTAGTTTATTCAGCTGGAAAGCCATGGGCCAGGCGAGGTCAGCAAAGGCGATTAGAGAAATGATCATTGTTTCATACAACAGAAAGTTGAAATAAATAAGATTATTCTGTAAGAAAAGAAAAGAAAAGAAAATAATTAAGGAATCAGAGACATCTGACATTATTAAGGTAACAGTTCTTAGGCCTTTGGCTCATCCAGCATCCACACTAATCCTTTTGTTGTCTAATATATCTGTCAAGCCTCTCGGGCTTTGACAGAGAACTGAATTTTTTCTATGCTTAGCTCAGTGACTTCATTTCCAGCCTTGAGCTTCATCTCATCAGTGTTCTCTGAAGCAATACTCTGTCTCCAGTTTTCAGTTGCTAGTAGGAAATGTACAGGAAATCATGGGGCAGGGAGGTGGTACAAGATGCAGAGAAAGAAAGGAACCGAAACTCGTTTATCTGTATGAAGTGTTCTCTGTCAGCCTCAGCTTACGCTGGGCTTTTTGTGCTGGGGTAAGGAATGGGGATAGAGAGGTTCTCATGAGACCTTCTTTTATTTCTTCATGTCCTAAAGAGTTTGATAGCCTTTAAACTGTAGTGCCAAACCCTCTGAATCCAGTTTTGTAACATCATTGTGGAATTTTCCCTTCAGATCACAAGAGGTGTGGATTTCACCCTTTCCTCAGCTGCCAATGATTTATGCAGACATATCTGCCCTTGCCTTAACACATCAGCACAGCTAGACTTTCTGCAGCACACATCACTGCAGAACCTGAGCAACACTTCCAACACATCTACTAGCATATATACTGTCCACACACATGCTGTAGGACAGGGAGAGACCTCTCCATCAAGAGAATATACTGCAAAGCCAGGAGAACCTCAAAAAGGAAATTAAACCACAATAAGCTATTAATTTCAAGCAGAATCATATATGCACTTACATAAGATAACATTATAGTGACCACATAATCAGTGGTTTTGTTTCTTTTTCAGACTCTGTCTATGACACAGTTCAGGAAGGAATTTCCCCCAGAAATGAGTGACAAAAGTGGATCACTGTAGAGAAAGTCACACTCAAACAAGCTGAGAATTTTTCCTTCTCTGGGAGGAGAAAAGGAGGGAGTCACAGTAAAAGTATAAAAACAAGTTACTTTTGTAACCCTGTGTCTTAAAAAATAAGGCATAAGGAGGAATAAAATGTAATTGGTCATTCCTCTTCACTTGTAGAGAATAAAAAAGGAACCACCAACAAAACTGGAAAGTTACAAATCCAGAAATGCAAAAGAGAAATAGTTAGCACTATATGATATTATGAGGTACAGATCAAAACCACCAAAAGTTCATGAGCTTCATGCCTAATATTTTTTTAATTTATTTTGAGTTATTTCAAAAGATAGGGAGGAGAAACAAGAACAAAACACAAGCCACAGTGCTCTGGGACACAACTTGGAGTAAGACGTTTCTGAAAGAACTGATCCAAAGCAAGGTACCAAATGTGTCCTTGCTGCAAGGATGTATGCTGGTTAAAATAAATTAATAAATAAAGTGCTTTGAACTAACACCCCAGCTGTGTCGTTCAAGGTAGGAACACCTGTCCCCTCCTGTGACACCTCCCACACCAGTCTGGCATGTTTGGTGCAGACCAGGCATTCCCAGGACCATACAATTTCTCCATCTCCTCCCCAACCAAGATCACTTGCAAGTCTTTCAGTTGTCCACATCTTTCCCAAAAAATGAGATGCTACTCAACAAAGAAAGCAGGGCTGGTCTATCTTGGAATTGCAGTCTTTCAGATGGGAATAATATGATTACAGATTACGGTGACTAAAGTAACAATCTCAGGTGACAGATACAACTAAAACTAAAATGCTGTTAGTATTTCAGAAAACAATTTAATTGAGTTAAAGTAGCATGCTTAAGATATGTATCATAATAAACAAATCTAGTATTTTCTCATCATCTCATCAGTATTCTTGCAAGACATAATTATAGTGGGGTCTAGAAATTTTTAAAAATAAACAAAAGATTAATATCACCTTACAGAAACAAGATATTTTTCGTTATCAAAATTTCCTTTCTACTTGATAAGAAATATGGCAAGCTAATTCCTAAATGGAATATCCCCTCATGTATCTATGCTGACTGGCATATTAATACAGCTGGTTTGCTCAATACTATTTAAAAATTTCTTTTTTTCTTTAGTTTCTCTCCTGTTTTTTTATGCTGTGTGGCTCACAAGCTTGTCTCAGCCATTCCCGTATCTTGCTCCACCTAGTGGATGGAGGGACTGTAACCACACAAAATGTACAATTTAATCTTATCTTAGATTTTTAACAGCATGATTACAAGGCTTCCCTGATTACACTGTTCAGATAAAGCTATTAGCAATACCCAAGTTCTGTTTGTTCTAAGGTAAAAGGCTGCCTTTTATTAAATGATGTTATCGTTTTATAGGAGTAGAACCTGGTCACTGCAGCACTAAGTATAAAATGTCAGCATTTATCATAAAAAAACACGTATCATAAAAAAAATAAAAGGAACCCAACAGTGCCAATTTTATCATCCACGCATTTTCACGTATATGTAATAATTTTATAGAATAATTTAATCTCAGGTAAATTAGGGAGCTATTTATAGCTTAACTAAAGCTTGGGTACACATCCAGAAGACCCATGTTATAGTCCCTGCTGAAATCAGTGTGCCAGTCCTCTGCATGCAACTGGTGCAAGCACTATTGAAAGGTGGGATGGAAAAATGCTTCACAAAAACCACATGCTCACTTGACAGGTGATAGTGATCTCCCAGGAAAGGGCATGGAGCAAATAATGTGGTGGCTGGCTCCAGCAACACAGGCTTCTGTTCACCGAAACCTGAGAAGCCTGAAAGAGTAACCCCTTTCGGATGGAAAGATGTGTAACTTTTCCAAATACAAAAATTCAACCTAATATCCCACACAGATCTGACAAGCATCCAGACACTGGCAGAGTGCTACCTGACTTAAAGGAGTTTGTAAGACTGGGGACTCAGCTAACTGCTCCATCATTAACTCATAAATAAATGCCACTCAATTGTGTTCGAAACCAGTCCTTCAAGATAGGAAGAAGGAACAAGTGCATAGTAAGTAGGGTCAAGCTAACACAAACCACAAGTCAGTGGCCAGCAAAGACCTATGACCTAAACAGCTCCTCCCACCAAGTAAATGTTTCGCTGGAAGACTGTTTGAGTAAGAAGCACATTCCTTGATCTATTCCCTCACTTGCCGAGTTTGACAATACCAGATGCATCTTCTTTACTGTCTTCCATTCTCTCCCCTCTGGAGACACTGAACACAGGAAGCCCTGGCTGTCAACAGCCTGATCTCACGAGTGCCAGTACCTCTCCCAAGCACTGGCTGCATCCATGTTCAACCCCTGCACTTCTTACATGCAAGGTGGTGGGACCAGGATCCCAGGCCATTGACATAACTAGCACAGCTCCCTGGAGTGGGTCTGCGTCTCTCTTTCTGAATCCTTTGTTGCTATCCCTCTTCAGTTTTCCCTGTGCATGCTGGAGACCTTCTTCAATGCACACCACAGTGCACTTCACATAAGCTTCCCCCTGCAATGACATGCAGCCCTAAACCTAGCTTTTCTGGCAGTTTCAGCAAATGTTTTCTCATCTGATTACTCTTCCCATGAGCAGAGGAGCTTCAGCTACTACTCCCTGGCAGCAATCAGAAGAGGATGTCAAGACCAAGGTCCAAGCCTGGCTATAAAAGCACTACAAACATCTGGAAATCTAGGCTGCCATGGTTTAACCCACTGGCCTTGCCACTCAGTTGAAGGTCGCTCTGCATCCTCTTCTGATGGAAGCCACAAGGTCAGGGAGGAAGCATAGGGTAGTAGCACAGGACAGCATCAGCACACATCAGGTCCCTGCCAGATTCCTGCCTGCAGCTGTCCACATACATCCTAATCCATTTTTTGGCAGCTCCACAGCCTGCACAGGTAGCAGCAACCACATTCAAGCAGTTTTGCTACAAGACACCTTTATCCTGTCAGACAGCTGACAGGGCACTTACACATCTGTAGTCAGTGTCAGCTTCCCACAGGCTGGGACCTCATTAGACTGAATTTAGACTGGAGTTGGGTGCTGCAATCCCGTTAGGAATAAAGCCCTTGGGGAACGCACGTGTGCCATTCCTCTGAAGCGCAACATTTTGGTTCTCAAGATTATCTAGGCGTGCTGGGGTGTTACCCCTTTCCTGCAGCACTTGCTCCGCAAGCGTCTCTGAGAAGGGACACGATGACCGGCATGTGCATCCCGCCGGCCGGGGCACAGCAGCCCCGGCACCCTGCCTTCCGCACAGCGGCCTCGCCGCCTCGCCTGCGGCCGCCGCACAACCCCGACCTCGTCTCAACCCCACGGCCGAGGGCTCTGCCGCCCCCCGCGCCCCCCGCGGCCCCGGGGCCGCCCCCCGGCCCGGCCCCGAGCATGCTCAGTGCCGCCCTGACCTACTTTCCCCGCCGGAGCCGGCAGCGGCGGAGCGGCGGGAGCGCACGGCACGGCACGGCACGGCACGGCGCGGCGCGGGCACGGCGCGGCACTGCGGCAGCGCCGCGCTCCGCCCGCCCCGGCCCCGGCCGCGGCCGCGGGCCCGGCCCCGGCATGGTGCTGCGCGGGGCGCGCTGAGGGGCGCGGCGGCGGCGGGCGCTGCCGCGGGGCGGCGGCAGCAGCGGCGGCAGCGCAGCGGCATCAGCAGCGGCAGCGAGCGAGCGGGAGCAGCGGGCGGGCAGGTGAGCGGCGCGGGGGGCGAGGGCCGCGGTTCCCCGGCGGGCGGGCGGCGGTCCCGGGGAGGCGCTGCCCGCCGCCGCCTCCACCGCCCGCGCCGCCGGCACCTGCCGCGGCTGCCGGCGACCTGCGAGCCGGGCCGGTGCCGCGGTGGCTGCGGAGCTCCGCGGTGAGCCCCGGGCGCGCTGTCCCGTCAGCGGTCCCGAGGGAGCCTGGAGGGCCGGAGCAGGATCCGGTGGCCGTGCCGGTGGAGCGCTGCAGCCTGGCCAGCCCGGCACGGCGCTTCTCCCGCGGCGGCTGTCGCTCGCGGCCACCCGGCGTGGAGCGCGGTATCTCCCCGCGCCACGGGAGCGGAGTAATGCTGTGTTCAGCGTGAAAGTTAAGGAGATTATTTCAAATCAGCACCGGGGCTTGAAGGAAAGTGGGTTTCGTTAGGCAAAAAAGCTAATGATCCCGAGGCTTTACTGGAGCCTTCTAGCTCCTGCGCGCAGGATGCTCGCTGCTGTCCCGCCCTGGGAAGGGGAATGGGAGGTGACACCTCAGCGTAGAGACCTCTTCGATGGAGCTGACTTCTAACAGAGGTTAAGTTGTGCTGCCTTAAATTTAAAATAAAAGATTCCTCCTCATATTTTGTTTTAATTACCCTTTTGCTTCGCGGCGTAGCCTCATAAGATAAAACTTAATTTCAGAAGTGCTCTGAGGGAACATGAATCTAAAATTTCGGAGTGGTCTTGCAATAATCTTTCGAATCGTGTTTCCTAATAGGGCCAATTTGAGCAGTATCAGACAAGAGAGCTTAAGAGAATAGAGAGTGCTACTGAATGAGCACTTTCCTAGTGCATTTGTCTGGAGAGTCTTGTAAGAGACTACACATCCTAACAGCCCTCTTTCATTTGTTAAATTGAAGCATCTCAAATAGACCTACCCTGATAACCCTGCCTGGGGAAATAAAAGCACCAACTGTGGCAAAATCCTAAACGTGACCTCATTTGGTACATATTTGTCTGAAGGATTGTAAAATTATTTCAAAGGAAAGAACACAAAGGAGTTAAAGCAGGAGAAATATGTAGGATTTTAGTTCTTTAGAGACATTAAATATATTGTGGAAGAGTTCCTCTCTTCACTGCAGTAGGACAAAATACAGCAGATCTTTTTTCAGAGGAGATGATGTTTTGCATGGCAGGAATCCTTTGTCTGGTTTAGCATGTACAGTTAGCAACAGCAACATTGATATACTTGTGGTTGCTGTACTAGAAATCCTTTTTTATTAGAAATCCTTCTCATTCAGACTGCATTATATTAACATCAATTGATGTTGAGTGCAGCTTACACAGCTGGATTCCACATTGTGCACCCATTTTTTCCTGAAAAATCTGGAGTTTTCAGAGGCCTAGACAAATAGCAGAACATCCACAACAAACAAAAAATATATATATGTTTTGTGTCCAGTGCATATTTCCAGTCCTGAAAGTTCTGAAAGTTTAGATATAAAATCAGTTACTCTTAAAATATTTAACACATGGTGGGACAGTGGTAGTGAATTCTGAAGTGATCTATATTGTGCAACTCCAGTTGCCTTCCTGCCCTGTCCCCTTTGCCTCCCTGCAATTAAACAGGTCTTGCATGAACATGGAGGAGGAGAATGGAGTTGGCACAGAACCTGGCTAAAGTGCATTCATTGTTTTAACCAGGGGAACAAAAACCCAACCAACAAAGTCACATTTGTGCCACAATGGCAGGGGTTCTGGGGAAGGATTTAAATGAAACAAAATCAATCTCCATTTCACTTCTTGTCTACAAGGTTTGGAATGTGGGACTGGCATTCTTTTACGGTTTAAGCTTCTTGCTCAGTGTAAGGCACCAGTGAGGTGTGGATGCAATTTACAGTGGGGAGAGTGAGCTGACCAGCACCTAAAGCAACCTGCACCAAGCTTTGCTAGCAGGGTCTTCTTTCTCTGTCAGCAAATTGCACCTTACTAGAAGTTTTTGCAGGCACAAATGCTTATGATCCTACTTTGAGATGTCCTAGATCACATTAATATGTCACCAGAAGGCTGGCATAAGACCAAGTTCCTGGATACTTCCTGGAATTTTTATTCCTGTGATTCTGAGCTGCCATCCATTAATGCAGATATAAGTGCTTTTGTAAATGTCTCTCTGAATCCTTTTGTTATTATAAATGTTGTTAGTTTTGACAATTAAGCAGTGGCATTTTCTGCCTATATACAGACCCACATTAGAAATATAATTTCCAAGACAATGGAGAGGTTATTACTTTTCACCAGTTACTTGAGTTAAATCATCCACAGCAACATTTTAGAGCATCGTATCTTCTATCTGCCAGTAAGGCTGTGAAGAGCAAGCAAAATTTTGTGAAGGTACAGAGGAATTTGTACAGATTTAGTGATTTAGATTTAGCTATCTGAGAAATTTTGGTAGTAGACTCTCTTATTTCAAAGTAATTGCCATGAGTAGAATTCATTTATCAGAAATAACAGCCTCTATACAGATAAGTGTAAATACCTTATTTTGGAAAAGGACGACTATACATGGAAGAATTGCATTGAGAATAACCTACCTAGCTCAGATTTAACATTTAATTGGCATGGGTCTGCCACACTGAGAGTTTTATTCCAAGAAAAGATCCTTGCTGATATTTTTAAGTCATGTGGGGACCAGGGCACATATATGGCCTCTCAGCTGCACAAGCATGTGTGGTCTCCAGACCTATGTGTGTGACTGTGTGGTACACACACAGTACTGGGTGCTGAGAAGGCTATGTGCCTTTAATGTTACACTTTTCAATGCTACATCGACATAACTGGCACACAAGTCTGAAATTATAGAGGTTCTTTAGTAAACTCTTGAGGGTCTTCAGCTAAATTATTGCATACACACGGCAATATACAGTCATGCTTGGAGAGGCTGAATTGATCATATTTGGGTACAAGCAAGACTTAAGCTGCTGCATGGTGCAGGGCTTGTTTGAATCCATCTGCTGTCCCCTTTGTTACTTGTGGAGGAAAGAGTTGCATACACTTTGAACCTGAAATGATCACTTTCCATTGCAATCAGTCATGAGTGGTTAGATTCCTTTAAATTCCCCCTCTGACAAGGTTAATCCTGTCCTAATCATGGCATCCACGTGTAACCTCTTTGCCCTGTATCCCAGCAACCAAGAAACGTGAGAGCCAGTCATTAAAAATTATATCCATCATACAGTTCTGTAGGGATAGAGAAGAACTAGCCATACTCCAATCTGTTTTCTCCTATTCTTTTTTTCCTTTATGTTCCAACTAACATGGCAGCATTTTGTTAAAATAACATAATAAAAATTATACCAATGCCTTGAAAATGTTCAGTTGTTCAAAACTTAGATTTTAAGTAGAATTTTTAGCTTGCAAAGTCCTGCATATCTTTGTGTAAGCAAAACTTAATTTTTAATTTTATGTCTTACTTAAATGTCCTACATCTGGAACTTTCCTTCCTTCTTTGGAAAATGAAAACCACTAGATGTGTTTAAGGGATAGTTATCTTTGACAAGCAGAGCTCAAAGGAGGAAGTGGAAAGAAGTGAATTGGACCCCATTCTGCATTGCTATGTTCTTAGCAGAGTCTCATAAGGCTTGTCAAGAGCATATGACATCTGTTGCATTTGCTGACTTTTGTTCTTTAAACTGTTGGCAGAATAATGCTTACAGAGTGCTGGAATAAATAAAAGCTACAAGGTGCATAAAGAAATTGAAAGATATGTAGAACTTGATGAGGCCAGGAAGAGCGCAGATGTACGTGGCAGTGTGGGAGAGATTCTCTGTGTGTCTTCATTGTTCCTCCTTTCTCAACAGAGAGAACTTTAAAGAATTGATCCATCTGCATTTACTGCAACAGCAAACCATCACCTATGCTGAAAGTTTGCAAGGAGTTAACCAAGGGACTCTTAAAGCCATATGAATGTTTCTGGAATAAGAGCTTTGTATACAAAACTATATTGAATGGTAATTATGTATTTCACAAGATGTTCCTTTGATACAGCAGAGGTGCTGGAATTACAGGTGCTATAGCATCAAAAGGGAATTTTCCAGAGGTTTGGCATTCTTAAGGTACTTTTAAATAACCTCTCCAATAATTACCCACCAAAAGTCTTCATTCATTCTTTTTTAGGTTAATGGATTAGCATCTCTTGAGTGTTCATTGACACCAGGAGAGTGCACATCAGACTATTCAAAGACATGGTTAAATCAATGGGTCCATTCAGATATTTAAAGTGAAGCTCGAGGATGCCATGTGCTTGCTAGTTTTGCAATATTGAGACATGAAGTAGGATAAAGAGGAACAAAACTGAGGAGAAATTTACAGTAAAAAAATTCTAAAACATTTACCCACTGGTAAAGGCAACATGGAAACTCTTTCACTGTACCACTGCTGAATAGAATGGCATATGCTTCTTTCACTAAATGAAAAGTCTGGATACAGCATTAATTTTCAATTACACATATAAAATATCTAGTCACCTATTGCATGCTGCTCTCTTGCTGCAGTGTATTGTTACACTATAGAACCCTGAAACTAAGATAATTGTATCTTTATGGGGCTTAACATTACTTTTTTACTTACAGTGTTGTGTGTGTTCAGACCAAAATAATTTTAGAAAACAAAAACTGATTATGACTCAGTTTTGCTCCAGTCCTGCCACTAATGGTAGAATAAGCTACAGCCCTTGATTTTTCCATTTTCTTTCTTTCTTTCTTTCTTTCATTATTTATCGTCATCTTACAAAACACATTAACAAATGCTTTCCTGTAAGAATTTACCAATGCCTGCAAAACATACAATTAATTTATAGGCTTCCTTGTAATAATTCTTTTTTAAGACAGGAGTGCTAGAAAAGGGCTCCAGGTTGCCATACAGACAGCCCTTCCTGTTCACTGCCCAGGGTCATACACTCAGAGGACAATGAGTAAACAGATGTTAAGTCCCCACATCCATCATAAACTGTCATAGTCCATGAATCTGTACCTGTAAATTATATACAGTCTCTCTTCAATCTTCATAGATTCCCAGCCCTTATTTTATCCTGTGTCAAGAAATTGAGACAATCACCTTGAGAGAGATGATTCTCCCCTCTACTCTACCCTCATGAGACCCCACCTGGAGTACTGGATCCAGGTCTGGGGTCCTCAGCACAAGAAAGATGTGGATGGGTTGAAGCAAGACCAGAGGAAAGCAACAAAGATTTTTGTCTTACTTAAATGACAGAGTTACCTTGGCTAGAAATATGTCTTCTCTATATGGTAAAGAGGAAATGTACTGTTCTACTTACTTACTATGTAAGTACAATGCAGAAGGCCAAATACATCTTTTTCAGGCTGCAGTCAACACTCTCAGCCTGTCTCATCATTCTAAAATGCTGCTACTCAAAATATTACTAAGGGGATCATGAAGAAAATTTTCCAGCATCCCATATAGCAGTTTTCAAGATCAGACATATTTTTTCACATTGACTTCCTAAAGGCAATTCTTGTATTTGTGTGTCTGGATTATTAGAGTTTCTTTATGTTGGGGGGACCTCTGGGGACCATCTGATCCAACAGCCTGCTCACAGCAGGGCCAGTATATACCAGCTCAGCCAAGTTTTGAACTTCTCAAAGGATGGGGCTTCCATAGCCCATGTGGGCAACCTGTTGCAGGGCTTGACTGACCTCCTGCTTAAAACATTTTTCATAATCATAATTGCTGTTGTTGCAGCTTGTATCCCTTGTCTCATGTCCTTTTACAGCACTTCGCTGAGAGGAGCCCACATATGTCTTCTCTATACTCTCCTATCAGGTGGCTGAAGGCAGTGAGTGTGACACCAGGTGGCTGAGCACACACAGCCAGGGCTCAGCTCTGTTGAGATGTTTCCTAAAGCTCCCAGGCAGCTGAAGGCAGCTGAAGAGACTAAATAAGCATATAGTTGGAAGCTGCTGCTCAGGTGGGAAGCCCCAGTCTAGATGTGCAGAAGGAAGCTCTTCATTGTACAAACATCACCAGCAGGTCACGTATTCAATATAGCCAGGGAAACAGAAAGCCATGAAGTTACGAAGGACTGAAATCCCCCACTCCAAGAGAATAAACAGAGCAGCCCTTCTGGAACCAAGCATTAATATTTTATCAGCTGACAAATGAGTAGAAAAAGAAGTCAGAAATTTTCTGCTAGTTGTAAATGAGTGACATTTCTTTTCATCTGCATGTCTGGACCCTAATAATTAGAGCTGTTCAGTAGGTGGTTCTCACTTATAAGCCTATGAACTGGCAGTGAGCTTCTCACTGTCTGTGTTGCCTAAGGTCCTTCATTTGCGTTCCTATTTCATTAAAACATGTTAACTTTTACTTTTGCCCACTCTTCAAAGATATTTCCTATGGAAACTAGGAAAAGTAGCAAGTAGTTTTTGAATAATAAAAAACCTAGCCTTAATTTTGTTTTGTAGAATTTGTCTTTATACTTATTTTAGACAAATGAGAACTAAAATGAAAATAATTTCAATTTCTTGGGTCACTTACAAGCCAAGGAAGATAGCATTGGGATGTTAAAGCTATAGGAGCACAATTTATGCATTATGCAATAAGCTGGCTTCTTGTGCTTCACTTCTGAATTGAATAACCTCACAGTTAATAGGATTACACATTATTCCAAGAACAAGAACAGGCCAGTCTTACAGAAGTGAGTGAGCCAGGAAAAGGTATGCATCATTGACCTCCTTTTCTGTTCTTTTGTGCTCTGTCATCATGTTGTTCTGCATTACAAATACAGCATTTACAACCATGACCCCACAACCACAGTCATTTTCTTTGGTAGCAGTAGTATGGGAAGCAAACACATCTATAACACAACCAATAAATGGTTGGTGAGAACATGTCTCTCATTAATGTTCTAGGCTGTGTCTTCTGTTTAGACTGATGCTTGATTTTGGACAGAGAAGTTGTAACTTTTGTCCCTGTTTCATGTTAATTAGGAGTAAACCTATCACGCTGCAGCTCTGCTTTTTCTGGCACACATTCCAGGGGACTTGTCTGGATAGAAATGCATAGAGAGCATGCTGGAGCTGGCTGTCATGTAGCTTAAAAGAAAAGCTTGTCATGTGCTCTCATGTGGCTCAAGTCTTTTTCCTTGGAAGTTAATCTCACAAGCAGTAAATCTGTTACTTTAATATTTTCAATTTACAACATCTGGATTGGGGAATTAAAAAATGGAACTATATAATCTATGGACCACTGGGAAGCATTGTTGAGTGGTAAATATTGTTCCAGATATAATACAGAAGGAAAGTTTCCTTTATGCATGTTCTAGGTGCTGGAGGAGAGTTTGGGGATTCCTCTTATTCCATCTTTGGAGGTAAGCCTGTCCCTGTCCCACAACTTTGGATGGAAAAGATAGCTCAGAATAGTCAAGGGTGTTCTTTTTCCATTTCATGCACCACAAAAGTAAAAAAAGTAGAAGTAGCAAAAAGAAAAAAAAGTATGTGTAGCCACATTAACTATATAGTGTTTTACTTTTTGTAATTCTTTTACAGGTAGCTTATGTACTTTGGGGATTACATTCTTTCCATGACCAGAAATTAGTTTTTTGTTTATAATCACCTTTTCTTGGCAAAAAAGCTCTTGAGAAACTCAATCTGTTCTTACAAAGCAATTCTCAGGATTGCAGATGTCCTCCTTTACATTACTGTGTTACTCTCGGTCCCGAGGAGTTATTACAGGAATCTTTGTTTCAGTCTAGGCAATCCAGCTTTCTCTGACTTAAGTCAGAATAAAAGGTTACAGTTTTGGCTGCCTTCATCAGGTTTATCATGGGTCACAGCTAATTGCTGCCTCTCGTGGCCAAGATCCTGGGTGACAATACTGTACCCACTTCTCCAGTATCTGGATTCTCCTGTTGCTTTGCCAGACATCACTAGCAGTCCTATTCTAGTCTCAGTCTTCTCCCCATTTAGTTGTGTGATTAAACCATAACTCAATACATCACTTATGTTTAACAAAGCAACTGGCTCCCAGACATGTTTTCCCTGATATCCTCAGGCTGCTCTTGTGCCTATGGCAAAGCAGGAGGACAGGAACTCTTAGCAAATCTTTCTTTGCATCAGTGTCTAGTGTGAGCACAATCTGTACCCTTTCAGTTCTCTCTCTGCTTCTTCCTGCTTTCCTAACCTGACTCTAGCATTTTTGGGCTTGCCCAGCAGGTGGGCAGAGGGTCCTAGACATGCAGGTCCTAGCATGGACACCCTTGTAACCAGTAACTTTCTTGTGTCAGCTTAGGCTAAGAAAACCTTCTTTGGTTTCTTGTATCTCTTTTTGTTCACTAACATTGGAGAGGATGCACACCAAAATAAAGCTTGCCTGCTGATTCTTAGTTGCCCTGGGAACATTTGTCTATACTTGCATCGTAAAACACCATTCTTAAGAGACATCTGTCCCTGTCTCCTCAAACATACTCAGGCACTTCCCTGGATGGCACATGAAAGCAGCAGCCTCCATTTCCAAACACTCTGCTTTAAACCTACTGCCTGATTACTCCTCATATTAGCCATCAAACTGTATTCATTTCAAATAGAAATATATCTACAGAGGTATTTAGTGTTTTCTTAATATTCTACATTCCAGAAAGACACATGAGAAAGTACATTCCCAGGAGTAAGGAGGAGTAGGTAAAAATCTTACACAGTAGACATAAATGGTTAGTCTCTATTTCTTAAAATTTACTGCAGGTATTTATGGCTCAATTCTATGCCAGAATGGGGCAGTCAGTGTTAGCTTCAGGCAAGTAATCAACCCTTTGGCCATATTCTGGACCAGTCCCTTTTGCTAACACTACACAAAGGTACAGTTTTTACTTTCATATGCTCTGCATTCAAAACAGGTAAACATAGAGAACAGGCAACACCTTACTGCCATCACACACCTTCCAAACACCCACCCACTTCCCTGTGCGGTAGGGAATCAGTGAGCCATCAGCTGCCTTGAGCCTCCTCATACACTGCTGGACCCTTCTTACAGGTTTTCTGTTCACCCTTTTGGGAGCATTCCTTCTGGAATGCAAATTGCTCTCCATGATAAACACCTTTTTTTGATTGCTACTGATTCTTCTCCTGTAAAAATATAGGATAGACTAAAATACAGTAATGACAAGCCACAGACAGTAATTAGAACACAAAGCCTAATCAGTTTATATTGTTCTTTTGCCCTTCCCACTGTCTTAGTCCAGGCACTCTTTGTCTTTGCTCCCTTGCCAGGAAGTGTGATTTTGGCATTTCTGTATGGTGCAATGCAGATCTGTGACACTGTACAGAAACATTTTATAGACTGAATATATGTAATCATGAAGAATGTCAGTCTCCAAGGTTAATGGAGTAGTAGAAATGAGATGTAAATAGTTACTGAAGTGAATAGGCAGAACTGAAGGGTTTTTTCCAAATTGCTGACTCAGACAGTGTACCTATACAGATCTTCAAACACACAGACTCTACATGCTTTGCATAATTGGAAATAGATTTCTGAAGTCATTGTTTATATAGCTTTATATGACAAATGAGATTTGCATATTAATTTAAAGTTAAAAATTATTCTGTCTCTTCAAGAGAAATATTTCCACATTCAATAATTATAGAAGCAGAGAAAAAATAAGGACAGGCTTGAAGCTGGGACAGACCTCTACACCATGCATGCAATTTATCTCAGAAAACACAGTTTTTCATTTCTGGTAATGATTCATCCTGTATAATGGAAGAATTAATTTGCTTTTTCAATAACAGTTGTATCTATTTGTATGAAAGCAAGCTCATTGCTTTACAGAGAAGAGGGGATGGATAAGAAAACAATCTAAGTCAAATATTACCAGTGAAAGTTAATAATATTGCTTTCTTTCCTTTTTGGATACAGAAGAAAAGAAGGAAGGAGATTTTTTTGTTTGTTTCTTTTTATTTTGGTGTTCTCTTTATATATGGAACTGATCTAGGGAACTGATCTTGTCAGCAGTCATTTTCTATGCTAAGGCAGATGAATTACCAGGGATCAAATGTATATATAAGAAAATACAAATAGTTTTGAAATGGAGATGTTCATTTGGAGGAAGTTCATTAGATAGTTTTCCGTATTTGGATTCCAGATAGATTCCTCTAACTAATAGGTTTCGCTAAGTTTCAGTTACTTACTTAGAAACATGTGAGTAAAACCAATGTAGTTGGATACCCTGACATGAATTTAACATGATTTGTGGCCCTCAGACTCTTGAGAGAAATTTTCCAAGGTGCTCATTTTGAGGCCAACATTGTGCCCTCAGTCAGTACTGAATGCCAATTGTGTTCACTGGGAGCATAATGAGGCCAATAGAGAGCACATTTGTAACCCCCCCGCCTCTGTCCAGAAACTGAAATCACTGCTTTAGAAAGGCCTCATTGTGGATGTTTAGTTGAGGGAAAATGCTGTAGGGAGAGTGTGCAAAAAGTACACAGGCAAAATGCTTAATGCCACATAAGGAACGGAGAAGTCTAACTTCATTTGTATCTCAAAGGAACATTACCCATAATTATGTCACTAGCAAGTACTCTTCTTTACGAATCTGCTCTAAAAATAACAACACTGAAATTACTTCATCAAGCATGAAATACTCTCTTTTAAGAATATTCTTTCCTGCTATGTTTTATTTCAAACAGCATGAGCTTAAGGAAAGTGAATGGTCTGAAATGTTTCACTGTAGGTGCTGTTGTGTTTGGGAAAAATTGTGTATGTCAAGGATTCCAACATTAGATCCAAAAACTCTTCCTGGAGCAGTTCTTTCTTACACCATGTTTCACAGTTTGCTTAAGACCACGCACGTGACAGAGTTGCAGCGCCAAACTGGTAGTGACAGCTTTTAATGTGGTGTACTTTTGTTTTTCCTGTTGATTTTCCAAACATTTAAAAAAACGAAAAAAGAAAGGAAAAATCTGTTGAACTTTTGGCATAAAACTGTAGCTGCTACTGTAGCTAAATTGCTGCTAAGTGTCTAGGTGATAAAAGCCTTCTCCTACGCCTGCCACTCTGAACAACACCATTGTCAGGAAAATGTATGCATCTTTTTCCAGTAAGGATAGGGACTGCAATAACATTAGCATTTAGACAAGACACTGTGCTGATGATTGTGAAATGCATTAATGGATGTGTCACTATTTTAAAAGAGCATGTCTAATGGATTGTTTATATATGCCGTCTCACTGTACTTTATTTATTTATTCATTTATTTTATAGGATATTTTAAACGTCAAATTGCACAGATCAAAGTAGAACTCTCCTGTCACCTGCTCACCTCAAGGACTTGCACTGAGCAGAACCAGTTCCCAGCCAGTGTGTACACCACTGAAGAAAAATGGACATACTGAACAGCCACCACTTTTTGTACTTTCTGCCTACCACACGCCTTGTCATCTTATTAGCAGCTTTGAGCACTGCTGAGGATGTGAGTAACAGCACTTTCAACCGCACTGACACACACACAGGGGCCGCGCCTGCGGTGATCTCCCGCATCGACCACATCATAGTCAAGGAGGGCAGTAGTGCCTTGATCGACTGCAATGTCCAAGGGAGTCCCAGCCCTCGCTACAGATGGTATAATTCCAATGGCCGCCTGCTCCAAGAGGAGGAGAATAAAGGTAAGATCTTAGTAGCAGCACTGATGCAGCCTGTCCAGAGACACTTCTGATTTCAGCGAGTTGAAAAAGAGCCTCAATGTAATGGCCTGGCTATGGTGTTTTCCTGTGTGAAAATAAATGAAAGCCTGCTGGCAGTTATAAATTTTTTATGCGCACCTTGGAAGAAAACAGTAACTTTTTATGTGTTATTTATAGCAACACATAGCAAGAAGCTGAAGCAATTAACAGAGGGTGTAGACAGGCTTCTTTTCATTGGAAGAGGTCGGGTTTGTTCCTGTTTCTCATTCTGTCCTCCTTTGTTCTTCTCTGGCACCAAAAAAAGATTAAAAAGCTGTTCCCCAAATCAAAGGAGGATTCTCATGACATATGAGAATAGTTTGTTGGTGTGAACTCAACACAGCTAACTCCCTGATATGCCTGCTGTCATGTGTAGTGCCATGGTAGTGCGAGAAACAGGAGATGCCCTAAAAGACCAAGTGTAAAACCTATATAGGGCAGCAGTCAGAAGGACAGGCCAACCCTGAGCCTTCCTGGCTTTGCTTAAGACTCTTTGGTGGCATTTGCCAGAGACCTTAATTACACATGAGCTTATTTTCCTTAAATGGAATGTTTGGGTGATAATCCTAGTTATACTTCTAGGGAGTGTTTGAGGGGAGTGTGGATATATGAAAGGTGTTTTTCTCATGTAATCCTTCCATAGTGACTGCTTTGTTCACAGAGTGATGAAATAAAGTCTTAGTTGCAAGGTAGCGTGCCTAACTAATGGCTGACCTGACAAAGAACTCTGCTATGACAGGGGTAACGATTGACCCAGCTAGATGTGCAACAGCAATGTTTATCTGTTATAGCTTACTGCATAACTGGTTGTTTTACATTACAACATGTCATCATTTTCTGAGTAAAGCTAGAGAAAGGAACTACTTGAGCTACCAAGCAGACTTCCAAATATGATTTGTGTGGTTGTGGCAACATATGGTGATTAGTGTGCTGGAGTGTTTTGCTAAGGTTCACTAACAGAAAATTTCCCCTTTAGTTAGGCATCTAAATTTAGGTCTTTGTGGAGTCAGCTGAGAGAGGTAGCTAAAACAAACATTTAGGTAGGTGAGCCAAAACTTTGACCAAATTAGTAAAAATTGTGGATGTAGTATTAAGACATCACTTTAACTTAGAATTTCAACAGTGCAATACCTCTTTTAAGAAACTGTCTTTCTGTAAGAAATGTTTCCTAGCTTGAGACCTTTCTTTGTGGTATTAAGTATGTCATTGAATAGTTATCAAAACCCAGCAATGATACCTTTTCTAATCATTGTTTTCTTATTTGGCTTAATACATCTGTCAGGATCCACTGGCACAGACCCAGTCATTGAGTCACAGTTCAATGCCATTATGTCATTTATAACAGCTGGAGCCAGGGCACATCACAAGGCGTCTTGTTATTTCACAATTAATAGAAACCTACTTTGCAAAAAGAACCAGCATTGCAATTCAGAGAAATACTGATTAGCCAATACTCTGTATTTTTTGTTATTCTAGAGGTGGAGGAAGAAGTGTCATATGTTACAGATGCTAACATTTCATCTGTAAAGTTTTCCTCTGAATTTGCCTTATTTAGCAGATTGGGGTGATTTTTTTTTTAATGTGAAGGTCTGATTTAGACTGAGATTTTTATTTATTCTATATTTTTAATTTCAGGCAAAGTGATTCAGCTGTTTTCAAGAATTATGCTAGGGTAAAAAATAGTGTTTCAGTTAAGTTAAATCTTCTAAGTAAGTGGATAAAAAGATGTAATTAAGAGCTGTCTGTGCACATTAACTGAGGCAGGGATCTTGTGGGAATACTTTCTACATAGGCTTCTATTGGAGATAATATTTAAAAATAACAATTTGGGTAAGCCATGTTTAATTAGAAAAACTTTGAACATGGTAAAAGCCCATAACTATTCTGAATTAAAGGGGATTTTGACTAATGAGTTTCAGAACTGCCCACAGTTTCTTCCTTGAAAGAAATAAAAGAAAAAAATAATAGAACAACTTTTTTAACAATGAAAGAACTTCCGTGAAAAGGATAAAATAAATGTAGAAGCGAGGTATGCACCAACCTGTGGCACGACTGCAATTGTGCCTTGTGATTTACATGATTTCACAGGGATTTTGTGCAGGTTCTATGTCTTTTTTCAGCTGCCTTAATAGATATAAATAGCAGCTGGTTGGGTTAGGTTTAAGGAAAAAAAGCTTTCTGATGGTAAAACCAAGTGAACACCTGATGTTCCTTTTTGTGGAAGGTTATTGAAATTCCATTACTACATGCAGCAGATATCTGTCAGGAATGGCTTGAGATTATGTTGCAGAGACTGAAAACAGTTGAGTCTTCCTCTGAGCAGTAGTATGTACCTGCTGATCTTGTTACCTTGTATCAGCCTTTGTCATTGTTTCAAAAGGAAATTTTCTGTATGACATCTCCCTGTATGAAGTGTTCGGAAGGCACAGGCACTCCCCTTTCTGGCTGTTCTCCACCATGTGAACACTTTCAGGAGTGGGTTTATACTAGAATTGAATTGACGCCAGGCTTTCCTGTTGGAGTTGACTTATGTTTTTTATAACAAAGTTGCAATTTTAAAAGTCATATGACACCAAATAAAGCAAAAATATATGTCCTCAACTTTAAATAATGTCGTGATATTTGAATAAAAATGTAGTTCGCTTGAGTGAATAAAAATCTGAATTCATTACCAATATATAATGGCAAATACAATAACTAGCTGAATCTTGAATCACTTTAGGAGTGACAGGAATGATGAATTTTAACATGTTTCAGATGCAGTTTCATACCTCAATTGTTCTGCTGTGCCAAGTTCAAAGAATAAATGTTCATGTACATGAAATGTACAAGTCCATGCAGCCGACAAAATTATCAGTTATATTACACTGATAGAAATTACTTTTAAAGGTAAAAGTTCTGTCAGGGTGTGTAGAGTTCTTTCTGACAAACAAAGACGTTCCCTGTCATGGCTTTTCTCCTTCCCATCTATCTTACTCCTGCTATCCTACTTTCCTTTCTTTAAAGTCATGTTTCAGAATCAGATTCTCAACACCTAGAAGGCAGGCAGAGTAGTATATGATGTCTGAAATTTTGCGGTTTTTAAAGTTTGCATTAACAGAATTATATGAGATACTGTAACAAAATACCAAAAATAACCCAATTGTAAGCAAATGCATTGTCAGGGAACAAAACAAGGAGGGTTTAGTAGGTTTTTCTGCCTCACAATTCCATTGATCCTGTTCTTTGTGGAAGTGTGACTTGTGTGTGGGAGGCTCTCTGGGGTAAGTAGTCCTATCTTTATAATTTAACTGACCACAAGATTGTCATGTGTATTAGCATTTTTTTATGAGGCCCTTTTAGGGCATGCTCTGACTATCCACAGTTGATGTCAGGGATTTGATAGTAACACAGCTAGGATCTCAGGCCTTTATGATGGTAAATTTTTGTCTTCTTGTGAACATTATTTCCTTCTTCCAAAACCTGAAGACACTTTGACAGATGATGTTTAAGACTATGCTGATTGTGTGAACAAAATCCTTCTAAGTGTTACTCTGTTTCCTCTCCAACAGGAAAATGGTGGTTTCTTGACAATGGGCTACTAAACATTACCCGTGTGTCATTTGAAGACAGAGGTAAATACACATGTGTTGCATCTAATACGTACGGCAGTGTTAACAATACTGTGACGCTGAGGGTTGTTTTTACCTCTGGAGATATGGGAATCTATTACATGATTGTCTGCCTTGTAGCTTTTACTATTGTTATGATACTGAACATTACTCGGTTATGTATGATGAGCAGTCATCTGAAGAAAACCGAGAAAGCAATCAATGAATTCTTCAGAACAGAAGGGGCAGAGAAACTTCAGAAGGCCTTTGAGATTGCAAAGCGTATCCCAATTATCACATCAGCCAAAACGCTTGAGCTTGCCAAAGTAACCCAGTTCAAAACCATGGAATTTGCTCGCTATATTGAAGAGCTTGCTCGGAGCGTACCTTTGCCACCTCTCATCATGAACTGCAGGACTATAATGGAAGAAATTATGGAGGTTGTTGGTCTAGAGGAGCAAGGACAGAATTTTGTACGTCAGACGGCAGAAGGCCAAGAGACCACTGAAACAGATGAGCTTTATATGATCCCAAATGCTTTGACACGCAGTGAATCTCCCACAGCTGACTCAGACGCATCATCACTGCATGAGCCACCTCAACAGATTGCAATAAAAGTGTCAGTTCACCCATTGTCCAAAAAAGACTGCATGGATGGTCAGTCACAGGAAAGCATGCAGTTGGACACCAAGGAAGAAGACACTTCTCAAACACCAGCACTTCCTGCAGAGCCCCCTCCTGAGCCTTCTGCTGAACTCAGTTCAGATGACACAGCATTGGCAAACGACAAAAATACATGCGTTATATATGAAAGCCATGTATGATAGTTACTCCTGAATCTATGCATAGCAGGAAAATCAGGTGGAGCTCTTTTAAAAATACATATTGTACTTGCCGCTAAGCCTTACCTGGAGACTATCATAGCAAAAGCATGTAAGTGGATTATTTGGCACTTTCTTCTCAGTTTGAGTTTAGTTTACCATGATGTATGGCAGAGTAATTGCTATTACATTAATATTAATTGCTCTTTTTGATTAGGAGTATTTCCAAGAAACATTTACCTCAGCATTTTCTAGGTTGGAGTCACCTGTAGTGGCCTCCTGGAAGTCACTGGTAGTCTGACGTAGGACACTTGAACTTACTAAACATAAAACTGGTTTCCATTTTCCTCCTTCACTCTCGTTTTTTTCCGTCTATTGTATTTTTGCAAATATTAGCTTGTGAATTTGAAATATTGCCCAAGAGGCAGCACTCCAGTAGCCAAATAAAATCCTAATAGATCCCATTTACAAAGCCTGTTTGCTCAGCTGCATTGTGATTTAGAGGGCTATTAAAGAAAGTTAAAATGTTTCCATTTCATTTGAGACCACACTGCTTAGCCACATGGGAAATAGTTTTCCTTTTTTCATGAAATGAAGATGCCAACAATTGTTTGTTTCGCATGGAGAAACAAATTTGAGGTGTATATTACAGATGGGAAAGCCCATAAACATGTTACAGAAAGTTGCAGTCCAACAGCGTTGCAGGGGCTTTTTGCAAATGTTTGAGCATTTTCTACCTTGCCAGAAGTTTATATGGCAAACAGCTGCAAATATGTGAGATATCTTGTTCTGAAGTAATTTGGAAGCAGTAACAATGTACTACCTTACCAAAAAATAAATATGCAGGTTCCATAACAGTCCTGCAAATGACAGTAATCAGTTGATGATAACTCTGAAATGGCAAAATACCCTTTTATTTGGCTTCTTAATTTTGAGCAAATTGATATTCTGAAGATCAAGCCTAAATTCATATATAAGCCTCAGTTTGAGAGTCTTGTATCCAAACTGAAAGAAAAAATATAATCAAGTGTCCTATGAAATTGCAATGACAGTGATGCAAACTGTTCAATGTGATATAATTGTGTTGGTATTTCAAGAACCTCCTACGTGTGGGATGGTCATTGCTTGAGTACATGTGACTCTATCCTAGTAAAGCTTTAATGATCACAGCAATTGTGGCGTTAAAAAGGATCAACATTTCTGCCAGGAAATGCCAGGAGTGGAAGGGAAATGATAATTTCTCCTGCAGACAGACAATGAAAAGGACCTTCTCTGCAGTGAATCTGAAAAGAAAGCACTTACAAGGAGTTGGTGTAGGGTTGATAGCATATTACTTAATTACCTGACACATTTAATTTGGAACTAATGAACAAAATATCACCTTATAGTCTTTAAGAAGGATTGTAGTGTAACTGGAATCAAGTATATTTTAGAAAAAGAAGTCCCTTAGGTCTAACAGGAGATGATGCACGGATAGCTCTCTGAACATTTCAGTGAAGCAGCCACATCTTCTTAAGGTGTATGTTGGGGGAAGTCAGTTATATTAACTGCACAGGTAATCAAGACCAGACAAAGTCAATGTTGCAGATACCTAAAAGAATCCTTGATAATGAACTGATGTCCACTTCTTATGTCCACTTCCTTATGTTAAAGTGCAGAGACTCACTAGCAGCATAATACAGGAATACCCCATTACTTACATAAGTAATGCAGAGAAGGCTCCATATGTACCTTTCTGTGGTTACTAAAAAAATAGATGTTTAATAATGGACTTCAGATTTTGCAACTAGCTTGTGAGAAATGGCAGCATTCAGTTGTCTCATATTTTTTTGTGCTCACCACAGTGGCAGGCTTCTATACAAAATGCATTTGCACATTCACAAAAGGAAACATGCAAGGGCAAAGTCCCTTTAGGAATGTGACTGGAAATATGTGAGTTCCAGCAAAGCAATATAAATGTAGAACAGAAGTTAGATATGGAGAATACCATAAAAAACCTCACTTCTGACCGGTGTGATTGACAATAGTATTGATGCAAACTGTAAACTTCTCGTCTGAATCCAAAAGACATTTCTGTTGAGTGTTCACATCAGTTTTTCAAGTTACTTGATTTGCTTCTGATATGAAAAAGGACAAGGGCAGAAACAAAAGCAGGAACTTGCACTGAGCCTCTTTAATTCACCTTAACCTCCTAAGAAGAGTCATGTTGGTTTTTCTGCCTGTCTAGTATTTACGAACAATGCCCATGCATTCTTAAGTTACCTACCTGGTGCCCAACAAAGATTGCACAGATAAGCAAGGATGTTCTCCTTGAAAGCATAAAAAAACTTTTAAATTACACTTTAAAATTTTTTAAAATATATTTATTAAATGACAGTATTTTAATTTCATTAAACGATGAAGTTTTTACAATAGAGATCAGACCCCTTCATGTATTTCTATGGTGTTTGGTACTAGGCAATTCTGACCCTGACTGCTTCCCTCAGGCTGTCCTTCAGTCTCTTTATTAATTATTTATTGAGAAACATTTGAGAGCAAACAGTCCCCATAGATTTCTTCAGTATCCCTGTGGAAACTTCCTTGAAGACACAGATGATGTTTTTCCCTAGAGGTTGCCCACAAAGGGCACGTTTGAAGTACACACAAATGCACATTGCAAACCACACATAAAGCAACTGGTGCTTGGATTAGGTACATGCAATACATGTAGTGCTAGATTCCTGCTGTTGCAAGGTCAAAGGAAACCTTTGAATTTTCTGGAACTGGAGCCACTCAGAGCTGAGAGTTCACAGGTAGGATTGCTCCAACCAGTCTGCTATAAGTTCTTTGGACATTTAGCTTTGTGTTATTATCGCAATAAAAACTGAACAGCAACGTAGCTGAAGAAAATACAGATTTTTTACAGAACCAATGGTTCTGGTTTATGTGGTTTCTTTGTGTTTTTATGTATGCTGCTCAGTATCTTATGCATCCGTTATATGACACTTCTAAGCCTAAAGCTTTTTATACGCTTTCAGAAACTTCGTTTTTGGAAGACAGATGGGAAGAAAGACCCAAACCTGTCTTTCTTGTTCCACACTTTCTGGCTGTGCTATTAAAAAGCAAACAATTGTGTGTTGCAGCATTTCTTAGCAAATGGCTACTTTATGGTCCAAGAACACAATTAAAATATAAAATTAATAATGGCTCTGAGAAAACATTAGCATTTGCTTTGTTATGTATTTTCATGCACCTTAAGCACTTCAGGGACATTAATCCATTCCCATCATTGGAATATGCACACCTTTTGTTACATTGTTCTATTTATTGTACCTCCAGACACTAATGGTTCTTAAAACACTCAGAATCTGGAAAATCCAGTCTAATTGAAATTGCATTCTAAAAGCAAAGGAACACCAAGCCAGGCTTAATAAGGAAAAGGGATTTGCACAATATATTCACACAATTTCCAAACATTTTTGCCAAAACTTCATTAAAGATTACTAGATTTCTGCAGCAGAAGAAATCAGTGTTTGATTTTTACACTTTTTTTTTCAGTAAATGGAAGACCATATTAATCAGACCACTTAAACATAGTATTCACTATCAGTTTACTCAACATTTGCTTTTTGAGCAGCATTTTTTTACTGCTGATTTTTTTTGTTCTCTGATTTGAGCATGTTCTTGATGAAACCTACCCTTCAGTCATTTCTTGAGTCTGTCATACAAAAAATTTAAAAGAACCCATAGATCAGCATTTTTGTGCAGGTTTATTGGTACTTGGTAAGGCACAAAAGTATGCTCCTGTGCTTAAAAATTACTGTATAATCATAAGACTTGCAAAATGGCATATACGGGCAGATGTTGATTTTTTTTAAATCAGTGCCTGTTTTATTCTAATGTACATACTATGTCAGTTCCTTGATTTGCAGTTATCTTTTGACAAAAGTACTGTAACATATAACCAGGGCTTTCTGACTTTCAGTTTGGTCAGATTAACTACTTCTAGAAAATGTTAACAATGTCGAATTTTAAAAGTTCTCATGGGCTATCTTGGCAGCATGCTATTTTAAGAGTTGGCCTCTTAAGTATGCCATATGTAGTGGGACAACTGAAAGCTTCTTAGATGCAAAGGAAATGCTTGCACTTAAAGTATTGTAAGTTACATTTCATTTATTATAAAATCCTTTTGATTTTACAAGAAATGTATGACAAATATGAATGTGTTCTTTTGAGAAGCAGTTACTGTATTTTGATTTAAATAACTGTTATGATTTTAGAGCTCACAGCCGTAAACCACAAAGAGAGCAGTTCATGCTGAAGTGGCAAAATGAAATGTGATGTAGCTTGTGCATTGATCATTGTTTCAATAAAGAATTTGCACAGAGTATGCTGAGTTTGTACACATTCAACAAGATTATAGTTTCCTAGTAAGTGTATGCCATGGCTCCAGTTCAAATGGAAGTAAACTATGTCTTTCATTGTATATCATCTAAAATTCCAGAAACTTTGATTAGGAGAAACAGTTATTTGCCTGGAAAGGAAGTTTTAATAAAGTTATGAAAGGGAGCTGTTGTCATTTTCAGTATATAGAATTGCTGGTTTCATCAATAGCCTAGATTCCACATGTGTGTAGCGTCCTTTGGAAACATGGCAGCACTTCCATGTGTAATACAAAGGACTCTTTTGCCTGCTGTGTCCTTTCTGCACTGTGTCTCAGAGCACTGCAATAAATAAACATCTCTTCTCCCAGTAGTAACAAGACAAAAGAAGTGCAGGTTGCCATTCCTGCAAACATTTCTTTACCCACCCTAAGAGGATGAGGTGAAATGAGTTTCCTGTCCCACAGCAGTTGGGCTGTATCACTCCCTATCTTCAGTGAGACTGAATTGAAGCAGACACTCAAATACCTAGTCCTGGCTCTGCTGGTGCTACACAGCTAGCAACCAAAGTCAGTCACTGATAGAGATGGAGTGGGGGGGCTGGGGGTGGTTGCCCTTTCACAAATGAAAGACTTGCTCTTGCCAGCTGCCTGTTTTAGACTGAAAAACATGGCCTGTAACAGGAAAATTATAACTATTTCGTGTTCTAACACTTCTGTTCAAGAGGGTTCCAATTTTGAAAAATAATTTCAGAAGCATTTTTATTCAATAGTTTTAGTTGAGATAAACTGAGATGGCCGCAAATTACTTACAAATATCAATGAAAAGTAGTTTGGTTGCAAACTGATCATAAAATTGGAACACAAGGCCAGAGCCATATGGGACCATGTCTTGTAACTGGGGCAGTTTGATATGCCATGCCTGGGCTTTTTTATTCAGAACACACCTTTCAGGATGCTCCCTTCCAGCATGCTGAACTCCTCCAACAGGTTTGTTGGAGCATTTTTCATGAAGGCAGAGTGCCACCAAACAGTTGGTCCCACTGAACTACGCACCTGAACATACTGAAACAGGCTGCCCTCAGTCCCAGTATGTATTGCAATGATATTTACCACATGGAGGAGACTGCCCTACATCACTACTACAAAGGCACTCCACAACTAAAAGCTGCTGGTGGGTACTGTGTCCACAGAGTCAAAGAGGAGCACAGTGTTCTCCAAGACCGGAGCACGAGAAAGCTGTGCACAGCTCAGAGCTGGTACCCCAGATATTTGCAGTGCCACAACACCACTTTCCTACAGAAGTGGATACTTAATAGCCCACATCCTGCACCAGTGATTAGAACAACCAGCTCAGACCTTTTCTGTGTCCATTTGTTCCTCTCCCTGTCTTACCTTCCTATACTTTCTTCTATCCCCAGCAGCTCTGCTGTGCCACTTCTCAAATGAGAACAGAATGAAGTTAGTTGTCAGGGCAAGTGTTTTTGCACCCCAGGCACCTCTGTTCCAAACTGACCTTTTATAAGTCCCCAAATGGATTTTTTTCCCCAAGCTGTACCAGGCTCTAATGCTGTGTACTATATTTAGCACTCTGGCTCCTGGGCCCAAACTGAGTCATTTTACTCTTACAGTAAAGGCTGACTTGTTAGTCCATGGTATCGTGTAAGTCTATAAATTGGGCAAAGACAGTAATGTAAACTGAAGCTAACTTACCAATTTCTTATTCGAAATCAGAATGTATGGCTGCAAATGATAAATATGCAGACTTAGGACACTCAAATTATGTAATGAGAAGCTATTTCATATCACATGACAAGGCAAAAATGAGAAAAGTCAGCCAGTAGAGCATAAAGAATACACGTAAAACCTTGCTTATGATTGAGTAGAACTTCAGCATCACTATCAAATCATTTTGCCATTCTATAGCCAGTTTCTATTTTGAGAACAGACTCCTGTTATACCTACTCTAACCAGAACCTTTCCTATGGTGGATAAGGACCTTAGGCATGACAATAGTACCAGAGTTATCAAAAAGAGCCTTGTCTCCCTTATCTGCCATTTTAAAAATCATTTTCAGGACTATTTAGCTATGTATCAAATGGCATTCACAGACTACCACCCTGTCCTGTTTGGAGCCAAAGAGTTTGAGATCTCATGTTGAAGATGAAGAAGCTGGCCCTTCTGAAATATATTTGCCTTCTTTTGCATATGTTTTGATTTTACCACACAATAAAGCATTTGTATTTATTAACAATTCAGGCCCAGTCATTCTCAATTGATAAACATAGAGAAGAAAAATAAATCCTAGTCAGACTTCTCTCTTTCTGAAATCTCTTATTGCTTCTGCCTCAAAATTAGCCCTAACTGACAGACAGCTCCTGAGTTGTTTGGGTATTTTTTAACTCCTTCCTGCTGGTGAACACTACCTTAGTCAGAAAACAGGATTCAAAAAAAAAAAAAAAAAGCCAGCCAAAAAAAGCTCCCTTCTAAGGCAACAAGCATAGACCTTGCCTGTTTAAAATGCTTTGTTATCCTTCTCTCTAATATCGGCAGAGTAAACAGCCTCAGGAAAAAGCAGTAAAAAATAGAGAGTAATTTAAGAAGATTAACATGGAAAATTCTTTTCCTCACTGGAAACATCCAGAGGTGATTTATCTTCAAAGTATATTAAATTCTAACTTGTTTAACCATAAACATACTCAAGTGAAGAAAAAGGAGATTCCTAAAAATAATGAAATTTTCACACACCAATGTAAAAATAAATTATCACAAAACTATGAAACGTATTTCCCAGTCCTTCTCTTAGGATGCCTTTTATCAGGGAAGATATTTTTAGTTCTTTTTATGGTTCTGCTTAGGTGACTGCAGCTTCTTTATGGGTGTGGTGGAAGTGCTTTCTTTTCTGCTTCTTGGTTAAATATTCTCTACTCTGTGTGATCTCTTTTTGTGGATAAAATCAATATTCCATTGAATTTATCTTCTTGCTTGATTTTCCGAGTCCAAAACCTTATTTTGTGGGGTTTTTTTACTGCTTGGATTTTGTTTTGTTTGCCCTAAAATTCTTCCCATTTTAAAATAAATCAGACGATTCTAGTGGTTTTTTCAGTTGCCTGTTTTGGGGCAGGATCACTCACACCCAATTGTGTGATCCAATTTTAATCAGCCAGACATACAATTAACTTCTCCCAAGTTAAAGCATGATGAAGTAATCAATAGACTGCTGATTTTTTGCAGAACAGCATCAAGAGAAAAGGTAAATCCATAATTCCCTAGATACAAGTGGAATAAATGCCCTCATTCATTTGTGGGTCTACGGGCATGTTATGTTCTTTGTGTGTTCACTTAAAAAAAGTAATATATGATACATCTCTGCCTTAACACATTTCTTTTTCCATCACGGATGGAATAGCACATTTGCATCATTCATACATCAGTTATCCATTACCTTGATTGGTTTATCTTATTCATTGGATAGATTGCCAAGTGCAGGGGCCTCTCTACATCAGATATTTCTGAAGAGACTGCAAGCAGCTTCATGACACTTGATAAATTATAAGAGTTTCAAATGAATTGATAGATGCTTTTCCACTTTTTTTTAACTGAAATGCTGTATTTCTACATTTGCTAATATTTACACGCTAATGGAGTCTGTTTTTAACTAAAAACTCCAGTTTTCATAAGCATGCAGTAAAATGACAGTAATCTGCTGCTGAATAAAACTGCTTTTTGCAACTACAGTTTCTACATTTCATAATCCCTGTATAATCTCTGTTAAGCACAGAGCTCATACTTTAATATCTGCACCCCAAATGAGGTGAAAGGCTCCAAATCTCTGTTATTCATGTATCTGACTACTAGTTATTTTATTAGAACATATAATACACCTACCCGGACACTGTAACTCCTGTTGCAGCTACCAGAAATAGCCCCAGAGCATTAGCCAAATGTTATATGATACACACCACTGAGCACTATGTTCCTACTCTACACCAATTTCAGAAAAAAAACTTTAAAAAAAATCGATCTCTTCTCTGCAGGGAAGCAGGGAATGAAAGCCTCTGAAGGACTTAACATTTCACATGTTTTTCAGGGGAAAAAAAACCCAAACGCATATAATTATTGGGGGCCTTGTAAAATTGATGCAGTAGCTAAAATATCACCCAAGAGGTCACCTCCAGAGAGAAGGTGACTGCAGCAGGGAAGCTCATCCCAATAGGCAGCTGTCAGTTGTCAGTAGCTACAGACACTTCTTAGGGTAATCCATGATACCGTCAGGAGACAAATGTTATCCTAGATCATGTAAATAAGCAGTGTCCAGGACACTATGGACAGTGGTGCAAGATGCATTCCCCAGACTGCTCAGGTGATTGTGCTGCATCTGAAACTCAAGCTCATTTCCTGACTAGAGATGGGCACTGGGAGCATCACCAAAGACTCTGCTGTGATGGTGGAGTCAGACCCTTGCGCGAGACTCCTAGTCTTTCCTTTTGGCTTGATGTTGTGGCCAAAGTACCCCTGCCTTCTTTATTCGCTGTAGCACTACCTCATAGTTGTTCTTCAAGGAGAACTAAACGTGGGCTCTTCAGTGAGGCAACTGCTGAAGACCCCGTGAATGCACAGAGGAAAGAGCTGTACTGGCAAGTGTGCGCTTGCCTTTGTACCATACCAGATAAAGACTCTCCCAGAGGCCTGCCAGCATCCAAGTGGAAAAGGACTGTGATGCTGTGAATCTGGACAAACCAGGAGCAGATGAGAACAGGTGGGAGGGATTGAGCTGGAGGCAGACTAGGGCAGTTCAATAGACATGGAATTAAGATGACAGTCCCACGCTTATTACTGAAAAACACTTCCAGCAAAATCATCTCCCTTTCCCTATCCCCTCTACTCTGAAGAAGTATGTCAGTTTGGCAGCTCAGCAACAGCTCCTTGTCCTGCCTATTCAGGCTCTGACCAACCAGTTTTCAGTTCTTATTGAGCAGCTACAAGGTTGTCTAATCCTAATAGATATTTGCTATGACTCTTCTTGCCCTGTCTCTCCCTATTACTAATTTACAAGAAGGCATGGGATTCACTTGGCAGCACGCATGTAAAAAGCCAGTCCTCAGAGACCCAAAAGACTGACTATTCTGTTTCAAGGAGGATGTTCAGAAGCTAAGCTCATCAAGATGAATTAATAGATTTAAAGCCTCTTTCTGGTTAAGCCCCATGTGTTTATTCATCTTCTCATTCTGTAATGGAAGAATACTGGCCAGATGTAACAAAGTACAACATGACCTATTGCTGTGTTTTAACAGAGTGTTTTATATTTTTTCTTTTAACCTGTAAAAATTGAGCACTGAAAGGTTAAGAGAACACAGATTCTAGACTTAATCACAACATTTTCTTATCACCATGACATAAACTGTATTCTGTGTCTATTTGCTATTTGCAGAACAAATGCAGGATATCCTAGAAAAATCAATGTTTTCTCAGTGATGGTGGTTGTCCTCAGCTTGCCTCCAGGTAACAGAATAAAAGATTTTAAGAAACTGGCAATTAGCAGAATTGATAGCAAATGCTTTTGATCAGGTACCCTGTTTGAAAAGTAACTACACTGGGGATTCCCATTTTGTAAATGAGTTCTGTTGACTTTATATTGACTTACCATATAACGGATTGTAAAAGGCCAATTTTACTGGAGCGGAATTACACAATCTTTCACAAGTCTGGCCTACTGCTGCACATTTTTTCTTTTAACACTCTGCTATAGGACATAATACGTACTACAAAACTTTATTGCTCTACCCATCCAATTACAGAATCATAAAAACTCTCCCCTCATATTTTTTTTTCAAAAGCTCTTGTAGTATGTATGTAGTTTTTGCCATGTTGTAGCCACAAACAATGAGACAGATACTGATAACTTTTTTGTCCACTTCAGCCTAGACCATGCTACTTCATAAGAGTGTTGAAAATTTGCTGGCTTTAGAAAGGCCAAAGCATGTATTCTCAAGGGGCTGAAAGGAAAATGTTCCACAAATGCCAAGCTGGAACTTGGCACCACGATCATTTGGCAGATGAACAGCACTGTACATAAACAAGTAGAGAGAGGGAGCTTAAATTCTAAATACCCTCTTGAGAAAAGATAGAAAACACTGCCTAGGAACAGTGAACAAAAGCTGTCAGAAAAACTAAGATCATTGATTTTTGTCATGAATGACTTATGATTATGGCTACATAGCCATATCTGGTAGGGATGGGAATGGAAGATTATGCAGTACAAAGTACTGTGTTCTCCAATCTCATGAGAGATTCCACTTACACTTATTAGATAAGGCACAGTGTCACATTTGTTAGATCTGTTGGGCTCAAATACAGTATTTTACTCACTAATCCAATTATCTTCCTGTTTCACCATATCTTTAGATGATTATGTGTGATTATGATTAATGTATCATCATCAATTAATACAAACTTCTTCTACTTCCATGTATGTATGTGCAGAGGAAAATACACAGTATGTAGAAGAGCCACTGATTTTCCACTCAGATGATCTGCTTCAAAATGAAGCTGACCAAGCTGCAATTTTATTTCCACACCTCTTATACTTTTATTATGCAACACAAAACATTAAAAATAAGAATATCTATGGCTCATAGCTTAGACTGCCAACTGGCTATCTGACAAAACAACAGATTAAGCAAGGTAGCAGGATCTCTGATCCATCAGATGAACAAGCTTTATTCTGCCTTCTGCTTAATTGCACTGTTCAGATCTGAAGGGGATCTGCTGTGACCTGTGTGTGCTTTACTTCTACAGTGCACAGCACTCAGGATATTCAGCAATCTGTTACCACATCCCACACTCTTGATATCTTTCACAGTCACCATCCAATACCAATTCAGGGTTTCATAATGCACTCTTACAAAACCTTTCAAAACCTTAATCGGCACTGAAACAGTAGTCATCCTCCTCAGAGACCAAAGTATAGCCTAGCTCTTTACCTCAGAAGGGCTTTAGTCCACATCCAGTCCCATTCTCTTAAAATACAACCAAAGATTAACACAAGGTGGAAAATGAACCTTCAAACTCTCCAGATAAGCATATTCAGTTTTAAATACTAACAATAAACTACTGTTGCACAAAGTGGCATTCTGCTCTCTTCTCTTTTCTATGTCTTTTTCAGCTTTCCTTTATAGTCCATGACTTTCTAATTTGTGGGCTTGAGCTACATCCTCCACCAGAGAAATCTATGTTCGTGTTCTGCTTTTTCTTGCACTTACTTGCCACTTGAAAGAAATCCAGTTGTGCAGTTAGGCCCAGATCCAGAAAAACACATGAGCACATGATTTATATTTATGAATAGCACCATTGTGCTGTATGCAGGGTTTTCCCCAATATTTGCCATCAGTCTTTTCCCTGCTATTGCTTCTTTGTTCCCCACTACTGCATGTGGCCTTCCTGTTTATTCTAAGATTTCCCTGTAAATTCAAAACCAGGTACAGTCTATGCATATGATCATACTCAGAACTGAAGGGAGTGGGATCTAAGATGAACTAAGACGTGTTCAGCTAAGATGAACTAATACACATACAACTGTGTTTAAAATGAGATGTCAGAAAGTTCTCAGCATTGTTTTCCATCTCAACCAATTAACATGTACCAGAACAACAGCTGGATAGATTGCTAGTTCAACTTGAACTTTAGGAAGCTCATTCTGGTAGCTTGTTTAGTTAGGGAAATACCACTGCAGAAGAAGTAGGGAAGGTTTATGAGTTACAATATAGTTGGGACATTAAGCACAAAATATTCTAAACCAAAACTACTTAAAACTAAATAGTGTGGATTTTATGATATTGTGAACCTATTCCTTCGCCTATGAGCAGTGGTGTGTATTTCATGGAGAGATATCAATATAGTTCAAACAGTCCCATAAGTAAAATAAACATTTACAGTTAGGTATTAACTGAGACTGATCACTAACATGAATTCTCCTGGAAACAACTTCATATAATAAAGTAATTTCAAATATCATCATTTTGGCTACAGAATCTTAGAGATTCCCACATATTGAAGCAGACATTTATAAGTGCTGCTGTGGTATTTACTCTGGAATTGCCAGATGTGAACTCTTTACAGATGTGCCCGACATGGTGCAAGTTCACACTGGATGATTTCAGTGTGAAAGTGCACCATGGTCTGCTATACTTCTTATACTATAAGTATAGCAGAAATACCAGTGCTGGTCAAAAACTTTCATAAAGTCTAGTGGGAGTTACCAGCATAGCTCAGGAAGCATAGTTCATAGCCTTGCAGAGTCAAAGTGCTGGTATCACATAGCAGATTTCTCAGCTTTCTGAGATTAAAATCAGAAAAGAAAGTTGAAAGATCAATTTTTTTTAAAATTGCATTGCATTAGTGTCTTGTAATGCATGCAACATCGCCAGTCTGGTTCTCAGAGAAAGGCATAATGGTTTTGGTGAGAAATTTTGGCTCAGCAAGGCATACAAGGTCAAGAACAAGAAGCTGATATTACTGTAAAAGTACACTCAGTGCTGTTGTCCTAATAAAATTAATTCATAGTTTCTCAAAGCTCTTTAATTAAATATTCCTGGGATATTTTGAAAAAAACAGATGATAAGCTTTTGTGTTAAAGTTCATTTGAGTTGAATCTTAAATCAGCTGATGCTGTGGTGCTAGCAACTTACTAAATGTTTCCAGGCAACAGAAAGAAAGTAGCAAAAGGTAAACAATTAAAATATGCTAAAGAGGAACAGACTGATACAAAAATAAAACCTCCTTCTGTATGAAACTCCTCACTTCTTAGCAATGTTTACTCTTTTTCTGTTTCATGGATAAAGAGGAAGTACAGTCTCAAAAAACAAGGGTCAGTGTTTTTCAGAGTTTTTTCGTCATGTTATTTCCATGAAAGTTCCCCTGATTATTTTCATCACTTCAGCAGAAAATTGCTTCAACACATGAAAACCACTACAGAGTCTCCAAAGGCTTGATAAAGACACTGAGGCCAACTCTGAAAGTCTCCCTGTGCTATACATACTTCTGTTGTGTGTGTTGAGGGTTAGGTGTTTCCCTATAACCACTCTTCTGTTGCCTCCATACTGGAGTGTGGAGTCTGTATTTTGTGCCTTGTGATACTTATATTCTTTACAGCTCAGGCAAACTGGAGGTGCTGAAAATGCAGTTTGTGCCAGCTGACAGCAGTTGCTGACTAGTAAACTCTCCTTGGGGCAGCCCGAGTCCAAAAGTGCTCTCCACTATTTTTCTGATTGTCAGTGAGTTCTGCCATCAACTCTGACCCATCACCAGAAAACCTTTCTTCTTCTTTAGACCCCAGTAAACCATGCTCTCAACCTGGATGGGCCAGCTGCTGCCCTTTGCACTGCAAAACACACAGGCACTCGCTCCAACATCCCTGATGCCCCAGCCTATAGGTGTGATGACTTTAGAGGCACCACAGTTCTGGCTGTGGAATGTCTCCTTATTACCCAGCTACTTCAGAATCACTCTTAGCACTAAGCAAATTAAAGATGCACATGAAAGCATCTTTCTACCTACACCTTTTTTTTCATTGTTCAGTTGAATAGTAGGCAGATTTTGCTTACAAAAGGTTCCCTCTTTCAGTAACACACACATCTTGGGTAAAAATAATTTAAAAGTGTCTTATGCTGGGGAACAATATCCTCTATAAGCTACCTCCCATATAAAATCCAGCCAGTGGTCATAAGCCATATTTTTTTCCACCTTATCCCCAATATCAGTTGACCATTTCCACTTTGTTAAAATAAGCACAGTTTGACTCCCTTGGAGTGGAAAAACACCTCTTTGCTAGACAAGGTATCATGTCCTGTGCTTGACTGGCTATGCCTAACAGCATGTATTTGGTTTGCACAGCAAGGTTTGGGTAGCAGGGGGGCTACAGGGGTGGCTTTCTGCAAGAAACTGCTAGAAACTTCTTCTGTGTCCAGTAGAGCCAAGGTCAGTCAACTCCAAGACTGACCCACTGCAGATGGTGGTAGTGCCTCTGGGATAACAAATTTAAGGGGGAAAGTTACTGTGCAATTTTAGCCAGAAAGAGGACAGAGAATATGTAAGAGCACCAGCCCTGCGGACACTGAGGTCAGTGGAAAAGGAGGGGGAGGATGTGTTCCAGGTGCCAGAGCAGAGATTCCTCTGCAGCCCATGGTGAAAACCATGGTTAGGCAGCTGTGCCCCTGCAGCCCACAGAGGACCCCACGCTGGAGCAGGTGGATTCCTGAAGGAGGCTGTGATGCCGTGGAGAAACTGCAGGCTCTTGGCAGGAGTAGCAGAAACAATGTGTCACAACCCCCATCCCCCATCCATCTGCACTGCTGGTAGGATGGAGGTAGAGAAAATCAAAAGTGAAGCTGAACCTGGAATGCAAAGATGGGTGGCAGCAAGGTTTTTGAAGATTTGCTTTTACTTCTTACTATTCTACTCTGATTTGATGGGCAATCAATTAAATTAATTTCCCCAATCTGAGTCTGCTTTGATCCATAAGCTAATTGCTGAGATCTCTCCCTTTCCTTATCTCAGCCCAAGAGACTTTTATTATAGTTTCTCTTCCCTGTCCATCTGAGGAGGGGAGTAACAGAGCCACTTTGGTGGGCACCTGGTAGGTAGGGTCAATCCACTACACAGCCCTTTCTGTCAACAACGGATAGTATTCTTCCCTTGTCCCTGTTGATGACTCACTACATGTTTCAGTTCAAAGCATTTCTCAACTAAACTTTATGGTCCATTTTGCATATTTGTAGATTTTTATCATAAAAAATAACTGTGTAGTTTATTACTAGCTTGATATGGCAACCATGATAATAATGTCACTGCTTTGGGCTCACAGTGGGTTTGGTATGATCTTTCACATCTTCTTTCTTCAAAGCATCCTGTAAACTGACTACACTAAGATAGAAAGGCATTCTTCAGGAGGCTAGTTTTAAATTTCACTTCCTTTAACCAAACAGATATGCTCTTGCTCAACTTAATGTACTTTGAAAAGGAGGTAAGCTAAAAATGAGAGTCATGCTAATTATGGAACAAGAATACCCACATATGGAGTTATTCAGAAATAGCCGTTCTTGAACAACAACATATAACCAAGCCTGGGACATATTTTTAAGGTTTTCTTCATAATCATGGCAAATAGAGCTTTAGGAATTTAGGGGTTTTTTTCCTGTGTGTTCCTTTCCAATTTTTTTTTTTTTTTTGTATTGGGTTACCATAATCTGGTTTTTGGTAGTGGGTGGGCCACAGAGGTGGCTTTTGTGAGAAGCTGCTGGAAGCTTCCACCATGTCCAGCAGAGCCAATCCCTGATGGCTCTGAAGATGGACACACTGCTGGTCAAGGCTGGGCCAATTAGAGATGGTGGTAACGCATCTGTGATAACATGTTTAAGAAGAAATCAAAACAAAGCTTGTGGCACAGTTGTAATTTTCCACCTGGAGAAGAGCAGAGTGAGCACATGTGAGAAGAACCACTCTGCAAACACCAAGGTCAGTGAGGAAGAAAGGGGAGGAGGTGCTCCAGGCACCAAAGCCAAGATTCCTCTGCAGCCCATGGTAAAGCAGACAAAATTAAAAAGAAACAAACATGTGGAACCTGTGGCACAAAATTTGCTTAAGAAAAATTGATCAGAAAGCACATGAATATTTGTACTTCCAGGTTCTATCAAAAATTTCAGTAAAAGACACCCATTACAATGCAACAAGGAACCACGAAAAATTTTCCACATCCTTAAGAGTAGGAAAAGTGATAAAATTTTAATTATATCAGGAAGTATTTATACAATACACAATGGGAATAAGATCCTGGTCCCTTATGTTAGCTCGGGTGACTCAAGCACCATGGCAGGATTTCCTTCCCTCTAAAAACTCTTTAATTGGAGTGGATGATGAGGCATCTGTTGCCACTCCTTTGGACTCAGTACAACATCTATGGAAAGACACAACTGTTTTGGGAAAAGGACAATGGAAAATCTTTTTGACAAAGTACAAAAGGCCAACAAACAGTGGAGCCAAATCCATTCCTGATATCCCTGAAGAATATCAATGGCATCATGGCAGAGATTATTATAGCCTATGTGCTGGATCATCTGCAACAAATTAAAAGCACTGGAATAAGCTCACAAACCTGATCCACAGAAACAGCTAGCTATTGGGACATCTGGCTGTGGGTTAATGTTCCACTTCTTCTAGGAAAATATTGCCAGCTTTCTTCTTAGGAAGACAGTTGGCTATTTTGCCTTGCTTCTTCTTTCCCTGGCCCTTCAGAAAATCTGGGTGCATGTCCAGGGAACAGAATTATATTGTTGCAGCAATATTGCAATATAGTTATTTTTTCTGAAAAAAATGGGAAATATTTTTAAAGATAGATAATTTCATTTGAGTATCCTTTGTCCCCCTGTATGTGCACAGAGAGTAAGATAGGGGAGAGAGCAGGACAGGCATCTTTTAAAGCACTAAGGAGCACAGAACAATCTGACCCTATGTTTAGTGCTTACTTATTGGGAATTTTTATTAAAGGTATGAAGTTATTTAACTTCCACACATTCATAGTCCAGTGATGAGCTAACTCAACCTAAGGAGGAAAGCTCCCCATGCAAGTGCATGCACACACCACACACCCCCCAGCCCCAGGTACAAGCACAGAAGAGGGAAATAGTTCTAAGGGACTCTCTGTACATTCACTGTAAGAGCTGCCTTCCATTACCTACAACACACTGCAGTGCTGACCTTGCCAGGAACTGCTGCAGCAGCCAATTTACCAGCTCAGGAATCACTGAAGTGTTATTTTGCCAAGGACTCTGAAGCATTTTAAGGAGAGGTAAAATGCTTCTGTTCTCTTGTGTTCAGAATAGTCAAGAATTCACACATGCATTATGAGGCCACCCAACAGAGACTATGAAATCATCTCCCTGAGATGATCAAAGGTGTCTGTGTTAAAGACACCTTGTATCTTTGTGTACTAAAATATGAAAATGTACGCATTCTAGTGAAATCTTGCATTGAAACTTGACAATAAAAAAGGAAGAGGGGGAGTGTTGTAAGACAGACATATTTATAGACTGATTTGCTCCACATTAGTTTTTTTCTGAATACAACAGTGCTGTTTGGAAACTGTATTAAAATTATTTCAGTAAGAAATTATAAAGTACTCTACAACATTTATTGGAAGCTGTTATAATCGCAAAGTGCAGGAGAAATATTGATGCCTAAAATGCTGGTAAAAATTGAGACACAGACACCGCAGTATAGGGAAAAGGGTATTACCTTGGTTTAATAGGATCCCAGGTGCACCTTTGTCAAAGGTGGAACCACGACGAAAAGAGAGGGCCGGTACCACACGTATACAATTTTATGGACCTCACCAATTAGCATACCTACCTAAAATTCCCCAAGAAGAAACCTAACAAATGAAGTAATTGCCCCCTCTAATTACCTCCCTCCAAAAAGGCTACAACTTAGTTTACAAAAACATGTTCCAGGGATGAGGCTCCATTCAAGGTTGGTGCCTCATGTTCTTGAGATTGTGGGGATGTTTCATCTTCTCCAAAGAATTCTGAACTAGGCTATAGTATAAGAGTTATAAACATGTGGGGCTAAGGTACAGGGCGTAAAAGTACAGGAATAGGAAAGTATATAAAGTATGTAAAAAGGGTATAAAAGTATAATGAAAAAGGACAAAAAACCCATCAGGCATCAATATACATAGTATTCAGGATCCTGAAATTGTAATCCTAAGGATAAATCTTTCTGAAAATTCCTGAAAAAGCCTAATTTTAGCCAAATTTTCAATAATAAGAGATAAACAGAGAGCAAAATAGAAGAGAAAAAACCAGATCCATGCATAGTTTTCCATCACTACTATTACAAGTACACTGAGGGATTAGACTGCATGGGATTTCAAACAGGAGAGGATCTCTACAATATTGTTCTCCACAACCCCCATTAGGAATTAATGATGCTGCAAGCAGGATTAACTCTTACAAATTTTATCCTGCTGCTGGTGCTACACAACTGTGGCAACATCATGGCTTCTGCCCAGGCTCTGCTTTTAGTGGAAGAGATTGGCAACAAAAACAGAGAGGCCCCAATTCCTCAGGGACATTTTACTGATCTGCACATCACTCAACTCCATTAACCACATATCTGGGATTCCCAGACTTCAACATTCCCATAGAGTGCTCCATCATCCCTAAAGCTCTGAGAGGACAGCAAATGTCAGCTGAACCTCATAAAACTCCTGCTTTGTTTCACTTCCTGAGGGATGTTGTTTCTGGGGTACAGTGATAAATATGTATTTGCATAACCCTTTAATTGAGCCCATATTCATCCTGTCAGCAAAATATTTGGTTTATCAGAATAAACGGGTGGGAAAACACTGCAGAATTAATGGAAGCACTCAACCTTTTCTAATTATACAGTGCATTAAACTTTTATGAGAGAAACCATATAAAGATGCTTTTCTATGAGTGTATTCTCAGAGCACCTAATTTAGTTTGGTCAGTTGAAGTGATCAGGCAAACAAAAGTTTAACCCAATAAAGAAAAAATTCATGGAAGGGTCGAACCCCACATTAATCTCTGAACAGAACAAAAAAAAAAAAAGCTGAAAACTCATCGCTGGCTTCAAAAGGTAATAAAGAACATGGTGCTGTATCACACAAAAAAATCCTAAGTTAAAACCAAAAGTTTGACCTAAGGCACTGTTTCCAAGCATACATGTTTGTCTTTTGCTCATTTTATTTATCTGCCTTTGATATATCAGCTGATGCTGGATTTTATTTATATTACACTATTTATTTCTTCAGCTCCAACTCAGATGCATGTCCCTGCTGTGCAGGACGAACATGCACATAATAAAACATCAGCTTTGTTTCAGAAAGCAATGAATTTAAGGGATAAACAGACAAGAGAAGAAAACTGGCAGGGAGAAGGAAAACTCAGAACACCCATTTCACCTTGTGCAGTTGAGGCACAAGATTATGATCTCACACTGGTAAATGGCAGCAATGTTTTGTTACTGGCATACATAGGGATGGAGTTACATTTTATGTGTACCCAGGGAGACATGGAACACACATGGCAGAAGGGAGGATTGAGCCCCAGTCTGCTGCACACCATTCAGAGGTGCTGACATTCTTTCTTCAACTGTTTACTAACACAAAATACTTTCCATAAAATCACAGCATCACAGAACGGTTTCGGTTGGAAGGGTCCTTAAAGATCCTCTAGTTCCAAGCCCCCTGCCATGAGCAGGGAAACCTTCCACTAGACCAGGTTGCTCTAAGTCCTGTCCAACCAGGCCTTCAATATTGCCTGGGATGGGACAGCCACAACTTCTCTGGGCCACCTGTTCACAGAGAAGGAAGTGCCTCACCACCCTTACAGTAAAGAATTTCTTCCTAATATCTAGTCTAAACCTACCCTCTGCCGGTTTAAAGCCACTTTTCCTTGTTCTATCACTATGTACCCTTTCCAGCTCTCTTGCAGGTCCCCTTTAGATACTGGAAGGCTGCTCTAAGGTCTGCCTGAAGCCTTCTCTTCTCCAGGCTGAACAACCCTGTCTCTCTCGGCCTATCTTCACAGGAGAGGTGCTCCAGCCCTCTGATTATCTTCATGGACTTCCTCTGGACTCACTCCAAGAAGTCCACATTCTTCTTATGCTGGGGACCTCAGGACTCAACACTGCAGGTAGGGTCTCACAAGAGCAGGATAGAGGGGCAGAACCATCACCCTCACCCTTCGCCCTGCTTGCCACGCTGCTTCGGATGCAGCCCAGGATACAATTGGTTTTTTGGGCTGCAAGTGCACATTTGTTGGTTCACACCCAGCTTCTCATCCACCAAGACCCCCAAGTCCTTCTCCTCAGGGCTGTTCTAAACCGATTCTCCACCCAGCCTGTACTTATATTTGGGATTGCCCCAACTCAAGTTCAGGACCTTGCATTTCGCCTTCCTAAGGTTTGCATGGATGCATTTTTCAAAACTGTCAAGGTTCCTCTGGATAACATCCCTTCCCTCCAGCATGTCAATGTCATCAGCAAACTTGCTGAAGGTGTACTCAATCCCACTGTCCATGTCACCAACAAAGATGTTAAACAGAAATCCCAATACTGACTCCTGAGGGACCCTGCTCAAGATTTCATTTTTCCATACTTTATCCCTGGCTCAGTCAATCTCCCTGTGTTCTAAGCTAAGGCTACCTGTTCTTGCTTCCCTGCTCTGTAGGGTTTCTTCTTGTGTTTGAGTTTGTTCAGAAGCTCCTTGTTTATGCACACAGAACTCTCAGTGTTCTTGCCTGATTTCCTCTTTTCTGGGAAGCATCACTTTGTATGCATCTGGGACACATATACTTTCATACAGAATAAGCACGTGCATTACATATGCACTCTATACACAGTATGGAAGAAAACATATTATTTATGACAGTGTATATATAATTTATACAGTACAATATACATTACACAAACCTCAAAAAAAATAACAAACAACCTCAGAGCCAGCAGGTTTGATGGCTGTTTACTATTTATTAAAAAAAACCAGTATGTGGCTTTGCCTAGTAATTTGTACGTGTTAATACCTGCTGGTTGCCTTTTGAGAAAGAGACAATTTCATGTTGCTGGTTTGTGACAGATGCTGGTAGGTTGGTGGCTGGGCAGCTACCCCTCTAGATCTGTGATTTCAGCTTTTGAGAAATAGGAGTTGTGTGCACTAGAAGAGAATGTGGGATGAGCTGACCTGACCTTCATAGCCAAATCTGGCACACAGAGAAGTGGCTTTGGAGTTAAAGGGTGTCCTGCTTTACCAGCACCTATTGTCATGCTTGGCAGATCCTTTCAAAAGTTTCCCTGCTTGGCAGCTATTGGAGGAAGACAGCAATTGCAAGTGTGTAATAAAGACTAGACCTGCATGGAAAACAGAACTTTGCCTAACAAAATATGGTCATATTTCAAGGTGGGAAGAAGCCTTTCAATAATGTTATCAAAATTCTGCACAGGACAATTTTATTTAAAGGGAATATCCCCCCGCCCCTTTCTGCTCCATCATTTTTGTTGTTGTGGTTTTTTTCTTAGAAGAAAGAAATTGAAATAGATATATGATTCCAAACAACAACACAAAAAAACCCCAACAAACTTTTTATTCTAAATATGTCAAAACTTACTTTTCAAAATTAACATAGGCAAAACTTGCCTTTCAAAGACTTTCAATGTCAGTATTACCCCGATGTCTTGCCAATCAACTCTAATAAAAATACCTACAGTTGTGTAATTCTTTAAGAATCAAAAATTAGAGATGATCTATATACACATAATGAATAATAATAATTTTTCTTTGTAGATAGATATAGATTTAATATCTATATTTTTTTAAGCTGAGCCATATATTGATAAAAAGAAAACAAGAGCTCCAGCAAAATAAAGCTGACTTCTCTTGTGGCATGTGACTGACAAAACAAAATGGTTACACTAAACACTACATTAAATCCTGCTAGTCTGAATCAAGATCTTTCACAGCATGTTATATTGAGTTTTCTCTGACTCCTACTGAATTCTTCTGTGGAAAATACTAATTTTTGATAGCTTCAAGGTATATACTGCAGCAATAATTTTAAGAGACATATATTGAAGCTTCAAATAATATTTTGGAGGAGCTTATTCAGGATTACATACCTAAAAGTCCCAGATCAACATTGGAAATAGTTTTAAAAAGATTTACAAATTTTCAAAGAGAAATGTGGTAGTCTGTGCAGAAACTCTTTAAAGAAGGTCTTTAGATACAGCATGTAGAACCTGAGTCTTGATGGTCATATTTTCTTTTTCTTCATTAATATTCTATCTTTTACTGACATATCATGATGGAAACTGCTTAAAATGAAAACAGCTGCTTCCTCATTGCAAACTTTGTGGTATTAGGCACAGTCTGAATTTAGTTTTGCAACAGCATGTGTCATTCTGTTGAGGGCAAGCAAATGATACCACTTAACAGTTCTTTGCTGCAAACTTTATCAATGAACTTCGGCAGCTCCTCTATGTGGTTTAAGGCTGCTGGCCATGCAAAATCTAAGGAAACAAGAAGTTTTCCTCTTCTGTACCCTGCAGAAATGGGCTTTGCCTGATTTGCCTACATGCTCAAGTTCTATGGCATATAGTGTTTCATACTTCACATCCAGCAGCTGTGATTACAGATATATGCTAACCTTGTTCATGAAGGAAGGAAACACTTTACCAGCTGATAAAGTGTAAACGTCTACTTCTTCATGACCATTTAAGACTTTTTCCATGCTACCTGAATATCCAAGCACTCAGGTTGAATGTTGTAGCTCTTTCAGAGTGGAATACAGAGCACTGAACTGGAATTTAGAAAACCTGAGCTTTGTAACTAGTCCAGTAAAGAGACTAAACTTCTCCACTTGTGTAGCCGTCACCCATAAAGAGGAAAAAGACGATCTATCCATGAAAAGTATCAGGGTAAAGCACTTACAATGTACTACTGACATGATATTGCAGTTCTTTTATTAACTGGAGTTAGGTCCAAGCAGTGAAGTGTGGATCCTAATGCTCCATTTGCCAGTCAAATTTTGCCTGCCTAATGTCATGTCTGAAAATACCCTCAGCACAGGCTTTATGTGTGGAAGGTGACAAACATACCATTCCTTTTCTTGCAAGGCTGGTAAGATTTTTCTCTTAGGATTATAACAGTAGCTAGTGCTCTAGCTTTTACTGTTGAATTTGCTCATCAGTAATCCCTCATTAGTTCAGAGCAAGGGTAGGGAACTCCACTCCAAAGGAAAAATTTCTGAGCAGTTATGAGGTTCTAAAATAGAAGCATAGAAAAACAAGACCCTGGGTTTTTTTCTTTGCTAGTCAAATAGCCATAGCAAAACATAGAAGTTAAATAGTGATCTATGGGACCTGACATTATGTATATAATTCAATGCCTTTATCTACTAGATTTTTTCCTATAACTGAGGCATTCAGTTTCTAGGGACAAACAAGTGTCATCCTGTCACACAGAAAGCTCCTCAGATAGTAAAAGAGGTTCTTCCTGCATCAGTACAGCAAAGGTTTATCCCAGTTTCACATGGTGATATAATTAGAAATAGAATGGACAAAGACTGAGAAAAGATCAATCCACCAAATAAAAGAGTCTTCATTACATTATGATGGTGTAATACCATTAACAGTAGACACCTCTTGTTCAATCACAGGTAAAAAATGTGTTTTTCCTCTATATCCAAGTTCATAGTTTTAATTGAGTCAGTAAAAACTATTTTTATATACATAAAATAATTATATAAATAAATGTTATTTAAGGACTACTTGTACAGTTTTAACATTTCCGTGACTGCAGTCCAGCCTTTAAGAACTTGCCAATGCCAGCAATCAGAGTTTAGAAGAGAACAAAATGTACTTTATAGAGAAATTAGTAGTAAAAGCAGATGAACATGTTCTGAAGAACGTTTCAGTATGTGCCCTTTGAAAAATACATGCCCCACCATTTACAGCTACAGTGAGTCAGAGAGGAGAACTGGGCAAGCCCAACTCCTTAGAGAGAAGAATGACTCACCAAAATGTGTTTAGACTGAGCACCCTGGCCCTGACTTTCTTATAATGAGAAAAAACATTGTGGAAGACACGGAGGTGGTCAGATGAAGAAACATCTGCTCCAGTGGAACCACTTTTTCCTAGCCCTTTATCATCTTCCTTAGTTGATAACTTCATCTTCATATATAGAGCTGTAAGATGAGGAATTCTGATCTCACTGAGAACGCAGGCACTTTTAGGGGAGGATAGGAACGATTAAAATGCAAGTAAATAAAATACAGATAAAATGAAGGACAAAGTTCCTTGAAAAAAATTAACAATTACTTGATGGTCTCAGAGATGTTCTAACTTAGAGAGAACGGAGTTTCATATGTGGCAGCTTTTGTAATTATCAATCTTTTACTCTGTATGTGATCCTTTTTTCTCAGAAAGGCTAGAAGCCCCCTCACTGTGCTGCAATCAGAGATGGCCAAGGCTGGTCCTATGCTTCTGTCCCCAGCTCAGCAGAGAGACACACTCATGGAAAAGAGCCCTTCAAAAGCTTGAATTATCACAGCACTCAAGCATAAAGAAGGAGTCCTTGTGGACTTAGCAGTATCAAAGAGAAGGAATGGCAGTGAAATAAAATGATCATTCTAATACCCTAATCTGTGGAGCAGTGCAGACTAATCTCTGTAAAACGAATACCTAAAAGCCTCTGCTCTAGGAAGAGCTCTGGCACTGTTGTGTTAGGAGCTTGATGGAGGGACTGATGCCCAGGTGGGTCTTTGGCTAAATATTGCATTGCAGAGAGCTGAGCTGTCTCTGACACGGCACAGCTCTCTGTGTCAGCACAGGGGCTGCCCACAAGAGTAGAAAGAAGAGGTTCACTCCTTCCCAGGAAATTCCCCCAAGGCAAACATGACCATCCTCAACATAAGTGGATTTAACCAGTCACAAGGAACAAAAAATGTTCCAAGAATTTTTGTTGACACTTTTTACAAGCTTTTCATATTATTCTCTGTCTATGATGAACCAGCTGTTGGATTTAATTTGTTTTATTTTAAATAGCATATGGTAAAAATGTATCTCAGAATTGCCTATGAATCTTTCTTCACACTAATTTTTTTAATACTTTAGTCAAGGTGAAATCCCACTAATTCCAAATACCTCCCCCAAATTTTTCTTTCATGGGACTTTACTTGTGGGATTATGCCTCTCTACAGAAAAGATTTGACAGTAACCAGAGTGAAATTATTCCTTCCACTGTATAAAATAGAATAAAAGTAAAGTTGTCATTCAATTTAGAGGAAGAATATTAGTGAGAGGCTTCCATAGGCTCCTGAAACCCTGTTGTGCAATGAAATTCAGTTTAATTTTATATGATCCTGGTCATCTTGAGAAATACTGCACGTTTCAAGCTACCAGTCAGCCCCAGCTAAAACCCAGAACTGGCCTTTCAATGCACGTGGTTTTTATATATATGAAATGTATTTATTTTGGGTAGTTTGAGGTTTTGTGGTGCTTTTTTTCCTGAAGCAGTCAAAATTATGTATATGTTGCTTTCAGGGTTGACAGGCAGTTTATTTCACTATCAGCATTAACCATACTTCTTGAATTTCCTGTCATTTAACAGCATCCTAACTGATTACAAAAGAAGAAAAGAGAACACTGAGTGCCTCTGCAGGAGACTGTGAAAGCAATGACAGATATCTGCTGAATTTCAATACCTCTCTAAATAGGTTCGCACAGACAGTGCCTGAGGAAAGCAGAGGTCTGAAATGAAAAGTGTTTCTCAGCTTTTTGCCTAGTTAATCCCCTTGTTCTGAGACCACTCTATTCAGAGGTCATCTGTGATGCTTTTTTAAGTCACAATTTAAAAATTTTTTATATCTCAGTAAGTATTTTAATTATAAAACTGTTTTCTTTAAAAGACAAGTATTTTTTGACAATCGAGTGCAGTCTGCTTTAAAAAAAAGTGTTTCAATTTGTGAGCTCAGCATCTTTACCACCCTCAGAAGAGGGTGAAGAGTTGATTCTAGACCTGTTTTTGAAGCTGAGTGCTATGAGACACATAATGTGACACATAAAGTGTCTTTATCACTAATAAACTTAATGCCAGTGACTCACACCAGGAAGCTTAGTGGGGAATTCAGCTCTTCAAACAGCCAAAGACTTAAGGGCCAGCTTACAGTCATCGTTTCCATGTATGCAGAACAAGAAAAGGCATTTTTGCACCATTTGAGATTGTCCTGAAATAGCGCTGGGAAAAGCTCCAGGGAAGCCAGTGAAATTACATAAGGGATTCATCTGTTTGACAAGTATCATCATCCCTGTAATGTTTACTGTAGCAAACAGAAAGACACCCTTAATGAAAGAAAAAATATATTTCTGAACTCCTACAGTAAAAAAGGAAAATATTACCAGTCCATCAAAATATAGGAAATCTCAAATTTAGCAGATTTTTGATAGTTTTGTAAATGCCCTTCTGCAGTCAGGGCATTTACAATCATAAACTTTCAAGCTTTTCTTCACCGAGAAAGCTTCTTTCTTCACTGTTCCTATGGCCAGAAGCTTTCCTTAATTAAAAACCAACACTCCCAGGCTGTGTATAAACCAAGTGGATTTTACAGGCTGAAAGCTCAGCAGTGACCCTGGGGGGGCCTGGCTAATCCACACAGCTGGGTTCCACTGAAAACTGAAGCAGAGAGGAGAGAGTGCTATAAGGTCTCATCCTAGCATAGAGCTAAGGCTCCTGCACAGGTCCCAGAATTAGGTAGTTCTTCTCTCAATAATTGATACAAGAACTATTGCATCTGGTAACAAATCTGTTCAATTCAAATCTCAGTCTCAAAGCTGACAATTTAAGGAAATTATATAAGATGGTGGTTTAAGATACAAGCTGACAATACTCAAAAGCACTATTTTTGCACAACATGCTTATGAAGCATGGACTGTGCTATGTATCTGTAATGTGGAGTCACTGTCTGGGAAAGTTACAGCCTTGCATCGAATTTGGGCAAGTAATTCCAAGTCTACCACTGATTATAAATGGCAAAATTAGATCAATTGACTCAACAACACTAACAAAACTGAAAAACAAGGGTGAACAAAAAAGGGACTAATAGATCCTACTCTTCTATACGCAGACAAAACTTCAGTCAACTCCAGTGAAGAATACAAAAACAGAACCATGCTGTAGACCTTAGGAGATACACTAAAGCTGTGTGAAGAATTTACAGTCCTTCATTGTCAAAACTTTCACTGAAGTGATCTTTCCAAGTGTCAGTTATTATAATATTGCAGTGAAAAACAAGCTGTTTAAAAACAAAACAAAGCACCTCTGTTTTTCCTTAGGGTGCATTATATGCTGTTATTCTTCTTTCAGCAACCCATATCTGTTATTGCTAAGTTTTGTGCATCATTAAGAAAACTGTTTATGAAAATGGTATTGTACAGCTTTCTGTTTTGGTAGAGAATTAGAGTTATTTGAAAGACATGGAAATTTTATTCAATCACAATTTCAGCTATTGGTAACTGAAGTGTTGCTTTTATGTGTCCATCTTCTACAATACCTCAACAAAAGGTCCAATTAAAATGTTACAGCCCATGCTCTCTTCATCTATCAAGTAGCCTTCACAATTATATTTGCCAATACTAACTGGCCTCCTGAACCATCAACACTGTAAAATCCCACTTTCCTATACAGGCTGTTATTCAGTCATGATAATTCTTTTTGCTTTCAAAGATACATCAAAATTTAATGTGGAAACTTTTTTGATGAAAAGGAAATCTGCCTATTTTTTACTGCTCCTCTATTTATATTCTAAAACTGCAGCTACTTGTCCTGAGGGTATGAATGAGGTATCCAGTATTACTAAAAGTTAGCAAAGGGCTGTCACAATTTGCTCTTACTGATCATAATAATTTGCAAATGTCCAAAAATAACTGCATCTAAAAAATCCTTATTTGAATTCAACACAACTACAATGATAAAAATACAAGATAAATAAAAAAGAAATTTTAGAAAAGGAAATTAAAGAAGAAATTATTTTCTTCATTTTTGGTAAATATTTTTCCTAAAATTATTGCTGATTTCCCACACTTCCTATATGTGAAACTACATCACTGCAGCTCTGTGTGTGGCAGCTCTGGTCTAGTTTGGATCAGCAGCAGCACCACATATCACATGGCTGTGCCTGAACACCACAATATTTGCTCTTATCATACTGAGTAAAAGCAACTTGACTACCTCTTACCCTTGACCTTAGATTTCTGCTCTCATCTTACTCTACAGAAGAAAAATGTATTGACTGAATATTTTTCATATAGGTCTTTATAAGTATACATGCTACCAAGTATTAGAGGTAGAGAAGGTAAGTATAGGAATGGAGTGTATAAATGCAGGGCAGGGAGATTTGTGTCAGTCTAATTTCGGCGGCCATTTAGTGCCATGTCTGACAGGCCTAAAACACATCTGACATCTAAACATAAGAGTTTTACTACAGAGAGCTGCACTGTGTCAAGCAAAGAAAGGTACTGATGATGGTCTTTATTTAAGGGTTTTAGTTATAACACAGAAAATGTTGACTACCAAGGTCAAAGGAGTGATATAATTAAAAATTCAGTGGGAATTTTACCAGAGAAAAAAGTTTGAGTGTGGCACTGATGATCTGTGAGGCAGAACACATTTCTAAGTAACATTTTGTACTTGGTGGTGCTTAAGTATGGCAGACCTCCCAGACAGACAGCACTGCTGTAACATGACTGAGAAATGATACAGGTGTGAATAATTGATGCCATATTAAGATAATGTCTTTTAACTACCCACTGAAAATACTCACTTGCAGATGAGGACAAACTCCTGGTTTGCTGAAGGATCACAAAACCTGTTGTACAAAAAATATAATCCAATTCTCTTCCTACACTGAGTATCTTTGGCTATGCAGTTTGCTGGTCTAACACCTTTGCCTCTATTCCTAGTCCTGCATGTATGAAAACCAAATTACTTAAGTTATTCATAGCTCTCATTACTGTAAATAAGAATAAAATTCCACTTTATATGTAAACACAGGTGAACACACATCTGAATACAGTACTATGCTATGCATAACAGTCTCTCTAGTTACTACAGTTCAAACACAAATTGTAGTAATTCCTTCCCCACCACCCACCAAAGGCAAAAAGACACATAAAGGGAACACATTTTGACCCTCCTGCCAACAAAACAGCAACAGATGCACACTGAAGTAGGAACAAAATGCTTCACTTTTGTGGTAGTGTGCCAGTAACTAATCAGCTGTGCTATGGAACAAATTCTACAGAGCCTGAACATAAGCACTGGGAGGAAAAAAAGAAAAAAAAGAGAAACTTGATATTTAGGAGGACAACAATGTGACTGAATTTTTCCATACCAAGCATCAAGAGCCCAGCCCAAGTCTCTCTGAAGTCAATAGCAAAATTATCATAACTAAATGTTATGAAACAGGGCACAATGAGGTAAAGCCACTTTTAAGACACAGTCCTCTTTCTGACTTTGATCCTCAGTGAAAGAGGATAAAATACAACATGAAAATGAAAAAATCCTGTATGAAATCAGTTTTGACAACATTAAACTGTATCTTCTACACATCAAATAGCTGATATTGCTTTCACCATATTTTGTCAACCACTATGCTAGTTAGGACTGATGTGTAAATACTTGCTTAAACATCTTGATTTCAACACAATGCTTCTATAAAAATGCTTTGGTAGCCAAAAAAAATCTATTCTAAGATGGTTATCTTGACTGCTTTTTTTAATTTCCACTTTTCTTTTCTGCAAAACTGGCAGTTCTTTAAGACTCCATGCTGCTGCCTCTCATATTCTCATCATTTATTGAAAATCTGCCTGAAGGATGAATTCACAAGCATGGCAGTAGCACTATGTATTTTTCAGCCCCTTTTACTCTGCTAATAGACCTTTAGCAGGAGTACAATCTAAACAATTTATAGTGAATGGAGAATCCTAGCTCTTCCAAATAAAACATGTGACCGAAAGCAGGTAGTATAAATGGTTTACAACCCGCTGGGAGGATGTGACTAATGTGTGGCTGTACTACTGCCTTTTGCTGGATAGAATTGAAACAGTCCACTTTATATCTCTGGGCCAGAAACTGCTGGTTATACTCATCACTTAATCTGATTTCTCAATGAAAATATTTCAGGGAATTCATCTATCTATCTAGTTTAGAAATATTTTTTCCCTAGGTCATTCTATTTCTGCATCCAGTGATACACAACAAATTACTTGTGCTTTGCCTGGAAAGAAGTACCACAGGTTCTAAAGTCAAAGAATAGCTGATCAGGAAAGTTTATATTACTGTGTACAGACACTCAGGCCCTGAGCACTATCGTCCTACAGAAAACTCCACTTAGCTGGGACTGCAGTGAATTATTGACATCCTGCTTTCTATTTTACAATTCAGCTAATCCTGGGAAGAAATAAAACCCTGCCCACACAAACAAAACCCTCAGAACTCTCTTTTATTTTTCCTTTTTCCTATTATTTGGACTGCTCAAAAGTCATTATAGAATACTCTGAGTTGGACCAGACCCACAAGGATCATGAAGTGCAACTCTGAGAATGTCTCAGAGAGGGATCAAACCCACAACATTGGCATTATTAACACAATGCTGAGCTAATCTCAGCAGAATATGAAAGGTTCCATACAACATCTGTAACTCCCCCTCTATCCATGATCTCCTGTACTCTCTGCTAAAGCAATACACAATTTGAAATTTCCAGGCAACTTGGATGATTTTCTCTCCTTTTGTATCCTATCAACCTTCCCTGCATTTTTTTGTTCAGCTAAGTACATGGTGTTATTTCACAACTTTGAGGTATCAGCTGGGGCTAACAATATTCCCACTTTCTAGTTACTGCTGCTTTTTTCTTTCCATCAAACAAATGTGACACTGTCTGAATATTCCTTTTACTTATGTTTCTGGATTGGCTTTGTTATACTTTTCTTGTTCAGTGCTTTACATCACTCAATCCAAGTTACAATTTCTGAAGGAATTCACATAAGCTTTTGTAGCTACGGCATACTCTTGAAGGCATGTGAGACATTAGACCTTTGCTTGTTTTTGAAATCACAGGCAGGAATGGGTTGCCTGGATAGCAAATGTCACTAATTTAAACTGCATAAATACATCTGTAGTCAAACATCATTTTGCATTCTGTCAGAAAAAGGAGAAATATGAAGAATGCCTTCACTTATGGGTTCTAGGTTGTATTCAAAATTTGTTCAGTTCACCACTTTTGAATACTTGATACCAGCAATGACAAATCTAAAGAAGGCTGGGAATCTGCCATCTTTAGTAAACCTAAATAAATATTCCAGTTTTGTCTTAAAGAATACCTTTCAGGTGTTCAGTCTCCAAGGCAGTGCAGATATCGCTGCCAGCAGGAAAATTTTGTAATTCTGATTCAAATTGAGCATATCGTGGAGTTTTAGTTCATATTCACCCTTTTTCTGAAGAACATCTGCATCCAGCATTGTCTATCAAACTGCTACAAGCAAATTATTGCATATCTTAAACTGTAAAGCATTTAAAATAACAACTCTTTCCAAATAGCCTTTAGACTTTTTAGGTAATAAGAGACAATAGAAGGCATTTGTACAATAGCCAGAATTTCAGCAGCAAGAGATGAAATATTGAAAATTAAATTAATTATTTAGCAACATCTGTTCTGTTTTCCTGATACCCCATTTTCACCTCCCCATCACCTTTTCCTTATGTACTTCTGCTTCTTTCATTGCCAACGAATATTTGCTATTTGAAACACTCAAATGTGGATGAGGTGGAGGTGTCATGCTAAAGGTAAGGGAAAGGTTTGACTGTACAGCCCTTGTAGTTAGTGGTGATGTGGTTCAGAGCAGCTGGGTGAGGATCAGGGAGATGGAAAAAAAAGGAAGATGTAGTGGGTGCCTGCTATTGAGTGTTTAACCACGATGCAAGCATTGATGAGTGATTCTATAGGCAATTAGGAGAAATGTCTTGATTGGTACCTCTGGGCCTTATGGGAGATTTCAGCTTCCCAGGAATCAACTGGGAATATCACACTGCTGTGATGAGCAGGTCTTGGAAATTCTTGAAGTTTGTAGGAGATAACTCCTTGCCATAGACACTCAGTGCACCAACTAGGAAAAGCCTCCTAGACTTGCTGTCAGGAATAGAAAAGGAGGATATGATTGTAGGTGGCTGTCTTGGCCACAAGGAACAGGAAATGGCTGAATGCATGTGCAGCAATGGCGGCACAGTGGGAAGAGAAGGAATCATTTCTGGAACAGAATAAAATTTCTCTCCAAAAATACATTTTGCCTTACAGAAATTACTAATTTTCCTTGCCAAGAGCCCTCTAGGTTGACAAAAGTGGAAATTAAATACACAAAAATAAATCACTCAAACCCAACTATGTACAGCTCTATGGGATATACAGAGCATGGATATGTATTACAATGCTGAATGGCAGAGTTTGAAAAAGAAAATTAATTACAGACTACAGTTATTTATATAGTACAAAAAGTTACTCAGATGCTTGTGGCTTTTTTACAAATAAAGGGTCTGGTTGTCTTTGGAAGAAAAAAATGAATTTATGATATTTGAAATGCAGGAAATTGTTGTTAAAAATAGTATTTCTCATCTTTAATCTGTACTTGGTATAAAATATTCTATATACAGATAAAAAAATGCATAATAAAATATTCTAGTAGGACAGCTGAAGCAGCAAGCTATTAATCTGTTCTTTTGTTCAGTTTAGATACTTATCAGATTGCATATTAAAAACTTATTGTTTCAAAATTGCACTTAGAACAATCCATTAATAATAGGAGTATTTATGGCAAATACTGTCTATGTGCCGTTTAAAGCATTATTGTTGTTTGTAAGTGTATAGACAATTGTTTTTTCTATTTTGTGAAGTGTGAAAGAAATAGTTGCTTCTGTTATATTAACTCACAACTATGAATTAAGAAAATCACAAAGTGAAAGCTAATGGTAACATATTCCATATCCACCTCCTTGAAAAAGCAAGTTCTAAAGAAAGATTCCATTTTTTCACTCAACAGCCAAAGACAAACCCAAATCTAATACAAAATACAACCAGGTTACAACTTGTTCCACATACTTGCATAAACCCATCACTGTTGCTCAATACTTTTTTGATATTAATACACTGTCCAAGCTATAAATTGGGGCTTGTTTTTTAATTCCTTTAGACTCACTATTCTACTGAAAAATAGACATTAAGAAAGAGAGTGTGTCTAGCCCTCCTGAAGACCCTTGTGATTCTGGCAAAATCTTTCTTCCAGTTTCATTGTCCAAATTGGATTATTCCCAAAGTCAAATCATCTCTTCAGTTCATAGAGTCTATACTTCAGGGTAACAATGTACATAGTTTTAATATTCCTTTAGACTGTTTTTTATTCTGAGTGGTTACATTTTAAGGCAATATAGTAGATAATCATCTTTGCTTTTTGTGATGACTGGCTGTAGAAATATTGGACACACTAACAGAGAATATTTATTGGCATTTTTAAACTCATACCTGTATATTCTTTTTTTCAGATTATTAAATTCTATCCAGATTATCCAAGTTAAATTTTAAGAGGCTTTCTCTTATAAAATCTGCAATGAAAATCCTGTCTGACAGATTGTAGGAGCTTTCTTTTACAAATTCAAAACCAAGGAAACACACCTCTGCAAACGCTAGGACATTGCTACAAGATAACAGTTTGTGTTTTGTCTCTTCACGCTTGAACATGAATCTGGCATTCATTAAATTATTCAAATGTATCCTAATGATAAAAAATATCCAAGTGCCAGGCACTAGAAAATCACTGTCCTGAAAAAGAATGAAAGAAAAAAAAATAGGTAGTCTCAGAAACAGGGATATGACAGAAAAAAATTAGTAATTCAAAACCAGTAAGCCATCAAGGCTAAAAAGTGTATGTGAGAGTGCAGAAGTAGTTTATATAAAATATTACTGAATTACTAGAAGTACTATGCTACATTGAATTAAAAAAAAAATTTGTAAGGTGGTAAATGTCATATCACACCAAGTTACTTACATTTGCACTGTTCAGAGAAGACTGTAGGAAAGTATTGAAAGACCTAAGAGCATCATGATAGTATAATTAAGTACTTAACAGGCACATTGAAGAGCATACACATTTAAGAGAAATATATAAGCCACCTCTGAAGTTTAACTGTATCCAAAGAAATCTGCATGTTATTACAGAAAGCCATATAAACTGCATTTTTTTAAAAAAGGGGGAAAAAAGTTCTCCAAATCCTATCAATACTGGAGTCAATGCCTTTATATTTATAAACAGTACACTCTTGTCTGGTGAATTCTCTGCAGCACTGAACACCTACTCTGTAAAAATATGTATCAGAATCAGAAGTGTCTGGCTATTGACAAAGAATCATGTGATGCTTTAAGGATTTGTACCTTACATCAGGAAGAGGAATATTAAGTGACATCAACTACATAATGTTTATAATGAGTGGAACACTGAGCAGCTGTTGTCTCTGACTTGTGACAAGAAAATAAGGACATATACAATCAAACTAAAAGAAAGTAGATTCCCAAATGATTAAATGTATTTTTACACAAACTCACTGTCAAAGGCTGCCAGATATCTACCAATGTGCCAAAGTTAGACTGAAAATTTGCATTCTACCAAAGGTATCAAGTGGTAGCATAAGACTGAGAAGGATCTTAGAAAGTCATTAAACTGGCTACTTTACAGACTTGGCCAACCTGTAGATAGAGATCAGAAGTCTCAATACTGGAGTCAGCCAGGCTCTTACAGCTTTCCTTGAAGGACTTCACTCATTTGATAAAGAACTAACTGGCACTGTGCCTAAATCTAAATTACAACTCTTGTCTTCATTGGTGGAAAACCAAACTTGATTAACTCTCTGAAATTACTAATTCTGTCTATAAGGCACACCTACAGACTTGCAGTTTGACCCAAGTACAGAAGGATAAAAGAAAAGCAAGAGAAAGAAACAGTTACCAAGCAAATTATAGAGGAGTTTGGAAGTTCTGGTCTGAAGAAAGATCTGGTTTAGGTGTACCACCAAGTCTAAAGGCTACAGGGTGAACTTCATAAGCATTAGATACTCTTTACTACAAACACAGACAGTGGTCTGGTGACAAGGCTGATCACACCTTTTGTCTCAGTATTTCAGCTGAAACCAACCCAGTTTTATTCCTGCAAAGACTGAAGGATCAAGTCCTCAATAATTAAGTACAAATATGATTAGGAGAGTGTGGCCAGCACAGACCTTTCCCGTGAGAATTCTTTTCTCTCTTCTTCCTGTGTTTTATAAACACAGATAAAGTTTGGATGTTATTAAAAATAGTTTCTCGGGATGTGGACAGTTCAGGCTTGGCCAATCAGGCCTAGGGGGAGGCTTTGAACTGACCAATCTGGGTGACCTTTGAAAAGTCTATACAAGATGGAATTAAATAATAAAATCTTCTTCTGGATGCCACACTTTGAACCTGGGTCTTCTTACTCTGCTAGTGACTCAACAGCGACAGGAGAGCATCTACATTAAGAGAAGAAGCTGTGAACTGTAGAAGATTCTTTTACATTGCAGCTGGCACATGGCTAATGGGGAATTATAAAGGAGAAGCAAGGTCAAACAGAGAAGCTGTGTGTCCTTTCTTCCTGGACTAGTCCAATCCTCCAGCAACATTGTATGAAGGATTATCATCCTCTGTTCTTCAGATGATTTGTGTTTTGGTTTGGAATTACCTACAGAAGCCCAATGGAAAATACTTCAGAAGCACTGGAACTTTGAACATTATTTTAATTCCATGATGAGACTGATTGTAGTCATCAGTTTACAGTCACAACTATCTTGATGTGCTTGTGCACCTCCTTCCAGCTGGCTGCATCTTTAGTTTGTTTCCCCAGTGGTTTTAGTGTTAATTAACAGAACACTGTGAATTTCTATGGCCTGTGCATTAATTTGACTTCTTCCCAGATCTTCCATTAGCCAGAGCCAACTCTCTTTTAAATGAGGAAGAGACAGTAAACCAAAGACCTTCAGTGCTCAATTGAAACAAGAAAAACACAAAACCCCAAAACAAAACCACCAAAATAATTCAATGCCATCTTCCTACCAGCAGGCCAGAACTGGCAGCTTTAAGATGGAACAGTAAGTCAGCACACATAGGTGAGCCTATGCTCACACAATAGAAGGGCAATCTGTACTGAGGAAACATATTTCAGCTTCAAACTCTCCAAGGAGTTTGCTCCAAGCTGTTGTAACGTGTGTCCTTCCTGTCCCTGACCCCGCCCCCCTGACCCCTTCTGACTGGATGTGAGTCAGGACCGCCCCCCATCCCTAGAGATAAAATCCCCAGCCAGATCCAGAACGGGCCTCTTTGGTTCTGGACTCATATAGAACCTGCACCCTCCCTTGCCTTCCCTTCCCCCTCCCCAGTCTCCCCAGTCCTCCCCCATTTTCCTCAATAAAAACACCATGGAGACCAGGAACCAAACAGCTGCCTTTCTAAACCTGCAACGCTTTGGGTTGGGTGTGGTGGTGTTGGTGTTTGTTTGGGGGTGGGGGGGTGTTGGGTTTGTGGAAAGCCTTATTTTAAATATTAAAAAACTAACCTCTTGATACTATCTTTTCAAACATTTTGAAACAGCACCTTTACTCAGTGCAGCCTGAAGAGTATTAAAGAAAGCTTCTACAACAGCATAAGAAGGAAGTTTTCCTATTGTTACCTGGGACAGAAGGTACACTTTTACTTGGAAAGCATTTAACACATGAAGATTAGGAATTGTTTGACACTCTTGTGGGTCAGAATATCCAGTGACAATTAGCAAAGCATTCATGGGACTATACTAACAAAGATATTTTTTCTGCAATCAAAAACTAAAATTTAATAGCAGAATCTATTTTCCCCTTTGTCTTCAGAATTTGAAGTGTGATTTTTTTCTGCGTTGGTATGATGACCAATTTTGAAACTTAATTTCTTTTAAAATGTATTCTGAATTTGTGAAATGTGTTCTCAGTATATTAGGCACTAAATGCATACATGCTATTATCTGTTATTTTATTAAGCGCATCTTCCAACACTGAAAGGAAAAGTGAACCTGACTGCAGAGCAGTAAGATGCAATCATGTAGAAACTGTTTTGTTCATGTGTTTCATCTTCCCACCTCAGGGAGTGACATCTTTGCAAAGATGGCTGCCATCATCCCTCCCATCTGCATCCTCTTTGATGAATCCCTAGAGAAATGCCTGCCACTTACATACTGCCTTTCCAGGCGAGAAAATATGCACTGGAATATGATCCCACAGTTTCACATGACAAATTTTACTGTTATCACCTGATGTGCCAGTATCAGACTAAGCAACCAGATATCTGGATGGGCTGATCTCATTGAGAGAAATGTGAAGATCAAACTAGAGCTCTGGGAAAAATAACGAACAGATCCACTCCATGAAATGATTTTTAAAACTTAAAAAAAATAGCTCTAAAATCATGAAAAATCAGAACCCATTGCAACTGAGAAACACACAAGATCTCCTTCCAAAAAGTGATTTTTTAAAATTATTGATTGCCACATGTACTATAGATTTTCATGTTTGAACTTGAATATTTTTCTGGTTTTGGATAACAAATTATTCATCTTATTTGGGATTGCCGATGTTGAAAAGCTAGCTAATGGAATTCAAATAACATCTTTCTAGAAAACTGAAACAGAATGAGATTAATTATGAATATTCAGCAATCAGCTATCAGATTTATTTTGTATTATTCTTAACACCCACATTCTGTCATCGCTGGTTTTTCTACTTTTCTCTACATCTACCCATGACTCATTTGTCACTTGCAAATCTGAAGTATTTAATTTTAGACATTTGTCTTCTGAGAATCAGTCATAACTACTATAAAAGCTGACAGTCTTTTAAGACAAAAATGTCACCTCCCTCCAGGGATGTTCAGCCTTATTCTCCATGCTCTTATCTTCCCATTCTTCCAGTTATTTCTGCAGAGGTAGTCTTAATTCACATCAGACTCAATGAAGAATCAATTAGATAATTTTAAAGCTTAGCAAAGAACACCAGTTAACTAGGAGCAATGGATTCAAAATACTCATTTGTGCTGTAGTAATGTATTTTCAGCAAATACTATTTTAAGGGAATTTGCACCTCCTGCAGTAGAAATGAGTAAATGTCAGACCAAAGAGATAATATAAAATCAATATTACTCATTTTACTTTTTTAGAAGGAGAAGCAGACTTTTAAGCAGGGGTTATATGTGTATGATGACAGCTCCAACCATTTGCATCATTTGTCTTGTAAATAATTTTAATTTCTCCATGTTGTTTTCTTTCCCCTGCTTTAAAATTGAGCTGGTGAATTCTTGTTTTGCTGTGATATCCAGGAAAAAACCTGCTGGGATATCACAGCTATTGCGGAGCTCTGCCAAATGAGTGAGCCCACACAAACTGGCATGGGTCAAATGTTACCATATCAAATGATCTTGACGTCTTTAAAAAAGGTACATTTTAATCATATTGCTCACGACAAATTGCACATGTGATTTCTTTGACTGTATACGAAAGTGGTCTGGCTGGGCCTGTCTAGAAGAAACAGAACTCCACGAAAACCAAGCCCAGATCCTATTTATCCTCACAGAATCACAGAATCAACTAGGTAGGAAAAGACCTTTGAGACCATTGAGTCCAACCTATGACCTAACACCACCTTGTCAACTAGACCATGGCAGTGAGTGCCACGTCCAGTCTTTTCTTAAACACTTCCAGGAATGGTGACTCCACCATCTCCCTGGGCAGCCCATTCCAATGCCCAATCACTCTTTCTTGAAGAACTTCTTCCTAATGTCCAGCCAAAGTTTCCCCTGGTGCAGCTAAACACTGTGTCCTCTTGTCCTGTTGCAGGCTGCCTGGGAGAAGAGACTGACCCCATCTGGCTACAACCTCCTTTCAGGCAGTTGTAGAGAGTGATAAGGTTTCCCCTGAGCCTCCTCTTCTCCAGGCCAAATACCCCCAGTTCCCTCAGCTGCATCTCATAGGACTTCTGCTCCAGACCCTTCACCAGCTCTGTTGCCCTTCTCTGGACACACTCCAGCACCTCAATGCTCTTCCTAAACTGGGGGGCCCAGAACTGGACACAGTACTTAAGGTGTGGCTTCACCAGTGCCGAGTTCAGGGCAAGAATCACTGCCCTGGTGCTGCTGGCCACACTATTCCTGATACAGGCCAGGATGCCACTGGCCTTCCCGAACATGTGGTCACCCTGCTGGCTCATGTTCAGTCACCGCGGACCAGCACCCCCAGGTCCCTTTCTGCCTGGCTGCTGTCCAGCCACTCTGTCCCCAACCTGTAGTGCTTCATGGGGTTGTTGTGACCAAAGTGAAAACCCATGAACTCTTCAAAGGCCCTGGATATGTGAGGTCTTGCAACCAGAGTACACTTCCATTTTAGTCACCAGTAGTGACTATGTTAAAGTTATAAAAGTGATGACCACCCAGTATACAAATAGGCCCTTTGTCTTTGCCCAGTAGTCAGGCACACTAAAGGCAGACTCAGACCTGCTCCAAATGTCTTTGAAGCCTCATGGGAATCTTTTCACTGACTCCAGCAAGAGCTGAATAATAAGTATTGCACCAAAGATGTGCAAGGCAGGCTCATTTTGCAATGTATTCATAACAGTGACATTTGACTGAGCTGCAATGGGCCATGAGTCATGTACTGCTAGATGTAACAGTCTGAAAACAAAAGATGTTACACACACAATAAGAAGAGGGAGGTAGGTTAGGAATGCTGTACAGAATAAGTAAAAGTTACATGTCTCCAAAAACTACAGAAACACATTTTCTGGCCGTAACTGCATTTGAATGTCTGAAAGCAGTGAAATTTTAAAGACTCAGTACATCAAGAATGCAGGAATTGCCCACCCAAACAATTGAGGCAGTTAGGAGATCCCTAACTATTCTAAAGTTAAGAAATGACTGCCTGATAAAAGCTTCTTGTTTTGCAATAGATTTGAGTATTATCTATAAGTTTGCTAAGTACAGTCCCAAACAGATTCAATACTCTATTGCACATAACCAAGCATAGCTCTGTAACAACTCCTTAACCACAGACTCATGAATGTAACCATTAAACAAAATCTTTTTAGTTACCAGAATTGAACTACTCTACCTCAGATTTCTTCTTAATATTTCAGGGACTGATTGAACCCATTATCCCAACATCTATGAGCAACATCCCTTTGTCCACTGGAACAGAAGCTGAATCCCAGTTTTTCTATCTCTTTCAGTAGACAGTTACAGCAGTGTACAGTAAGGGCTGGTTTCTCCCTAAGGGATGGGAAGGTGGAAGCCAAGCATGATGTCCAGCCAGCAGATCAGGTGTGTTGCCATCCAGATCCCAGCGCCACAGTACCCAGGCAAGGTGAACAGGGCAGGACAGACCCAGAGATGGCAGCCAGGCTCAACCAAGTGTGCAGATCATCAGGCAAATTGGTGATGAGGCAGGTCTCAGGTCAAGCCATGAAATCAGCCTTCAGGTTAGGGTCTTGATCAATACAGTCCATGGCCAGGCAGGGCTGTGGCTGAGCTGGAAAGCAGCAGTGCTCTGAGATGGCTCAGGCAGGGACTGAAGGCCCTGGGCTAAGCTGAAATCAGGCTACCAGGCCCATGGACAGAGGTGTAGACAGAAACCCAAGGGGAGGTTGGTCAGGACCAGTAAGGTCTAGTAGTACCCTGATCAGGAATCATAGAATGTCCTGAGCTAGAAGGGACATATGAAGAATGCTGAAGTCCAAATCCTGTTAAGAGTCTTCACCATCAGTAACCAACTGAATGATTCACCATGCAGTTAAAAATTGCATGCAATGAGCATAGATTAGTATCTGCTGGATACTTTTGGTCAAAGGGCTAAGAATGACCCGTATCATTTCAGTTTTCATTTAGCAATGGGAGATTTTGGACCAGCTTTGTGACTATTATGAATTAGGAAGGAAACTGAGACACAATTCACATTTTACAAAGGTGGTTTTCTTGTGGGGCGTTTTTTTGTTATGTATTATAAAACACTATAAAACATTATGACTCACTATACATGAGAGAATTGCAGATTTTACAATAACTGCCTCTTACATACTGAAAGGTAATCTTGAATGTGTATAAATTTATATTTTGCTACTTCAGTTTTTGAAATAGAAATGCTCCATAAAATGCTGACCCTGTTAAAATCAATGACCATCATTGTAATCACCCTTTTTAAGAGTTAGGTTTTCAGTTTTTCATTCCTCAATACTTTACTGAAAATAGATGGTTAAAATGGGCAACTCTTTCTATATTGACATCTGGCTCAAAGTTTCATTAAAATATTGTTAAAATGTTGGACAGATGGATTAACTGAGACCAAACATTACCCCATATAAATTAACCCTACAAGTATAATGAAAGCCCTCTTTCACACATGCTACTATAAAGCTTTTGTTAATAAGAATTCCCCTTCTTGGATACTCAAAATGAAGTATTGTTCATTGCCATATGGCTCGCATTAAATACAAGGAAACAAACAAAAACACAGTAAGCCTTTGACATTTTAATGACTGTGGATCAGCTACTCCTACCAGAAGCTGCTCTATTGGCTAATTATACTCACTGGTAAAAACATTAATTTCAGCTCCTGCCTTTTTCTGCTAACTTTGAGTTCAAATCTTGGTGCTGGAAAAGGTTATATGCATTATCAATAGTCCTTAAAGACCTAATCTGAGATGAGGGTCCCTTTGGCATTTCATAATTAGAATATGAAAGAAAGCTTTTGAATAAGATTGAATACACAAGACAGAAATAGAGAAATGCTAAAAGTGAATGGACATCAGAGTATCTCCATTTTAGGTTAGGGGATTTTCTTCTGTGGAGGAACAGGCTTTTATAGGATCCATGCTGGTGGTCTAGCTGGCATCAAGGGCCAGTCAATAAAATTTTGCACAAGCACAAGCTTCCCATTAATCTTAACTTTTAGAATCCAAATGGGTTAGTGAATGGAGCCAGCTCCTACTGCATCCAAAAGCATTTGCAGGTTTGCAGTAGTTCATAGACCTCTCTCCATCTCCATTTGAAAAGCATAGATTTGCTATTGAATATAGTTGAGACAGAAAATATCTTTTCAGTACCGTATTGTGTTAAATGTAAATTATTTCTCTTTAGAAGGAGAGACATGGTGATCAGACTTTGGAAGCACCACCTGACTGAAGGAGAATTTGGCTCACACAGAATGGGAGTAATTAATTTAAGTACATGGAAGTTAAGCCAAAGACTGACACATATGGTAAGAACCAAGACACCATTGAACTGCTGCCCACCATGATGTCAGAGTACTACTTTGTACTGGAAGAGATGTCCAGTGAAATGAGGACAAATCCACAAAGCAATGTTATTATCTAATTGTGAACTTCCCCTAAGATCAAGCCAACCATGGCTGGCACCTTAAATTGTAGTCAGTCCCATATTATGTGGAGGGAAACTAATAAACCTTTGTGAATGGACAAACTGAGTTTGAGCATTGTGGAGTTACGGCAACATATCAGAGATATGAGAAATAGAGCACCATTGCAATACTTCTTACACTACAACACTATTAAAAGATAATATTTTAAGGCTCTGGGTGATCCCACATAAATATTTGGAAAGATGACAGATTCCAAGAGAAAAAATACTGTGTTTCCAATAACTCAAAGCCATGCAAGCACAATTATTTTCCTAAATAATAGTGTTGAGAAAACAAGGAGTAAACTCCATGTGAATCTGATGGTGATGAAGACAGCAGCACAGACACATAGCTAGGGTTCCTAAAGGCTCAGAGCAGGTAACGTACCAACAGTTCCAACATGGAAGTTTGCCCCTATTGTTCTGTGTACCCATACATTCATTCTGATAAATACACACAGAGCAAAAAGGATCTATTAGCTGTCTTCTTGGTCTCTACTGAAAGATGATTTTGCCCGTTTTCTTCCCTAAATAGCTCATTGTACTTTAAATAAAACCAATGGAACTGGAAAAGATTAAAACTGTACTTCAGAAAGGTATTGAAAAGGTAAGCAAACAACCCCAAGGAACACCATTACTTTCAGCACTGACTTGCTCGGCATGGAATATTACTTGGACATGATGAAGAAAACTAGCACAAGAAATGCAAGGTAGGTAAGAAACAGGCTCAACAGAACATAGTGATATATACTGAAAGCAGAAGTACTTATTTGAGGGGCAAGTCTTAAAGGAGATCTTCAAGGACCCATTTGAGGATGACTTTCTTCTTAATATTTTTACTGATGACCTGAACATAAAAGGTACATGTACTAATTAGTGTTTGCTGATGGAAAACTGTGAAGTAGCAACAGTCTTGGCTGAGGACCAGAATAGCATACACAAAGAGCTGTATGACCTTGAGGACTGAAGCAATAGAAACTGGATTAAATTTTAATACAAAATACAGTGTTATGCACTTGAGGGCTGCTATGAAATATAGACAGCTGGAGGCAATATAGGAAAAGGATGGCCATCATAGGATACCCAAGACACTCATTTGATACAGCTTTGAAAAAGACAACTGAAATCATATGATGCATCAGGAAAACTATTTCCAGCAAAGAAAAGAAAGTAAAAATGCTATTGCATAAAGTACTTTTGGTGTTGCAGCACTTATAAGTGCAGTTTTACACTTCCAAACATCTACGTTAAAAAAGATACAAACTCAATCAGGTGCAGGGAATTCTTCAAAGACAATCAAAGAAATACAAAGATCCTCTGTCTTTTGAGGGAAGACTTAGAGAGACTGGCACAGTGATACTAGGAAAAATAAAATTAAGTCAATTATGACACCACATATGCCCACATATGGGCTTGCGTGGTAGTTTTGATGATGGGAGGGCTACAAGGATGGCTTCTGTGAGAAACTGCCAGAAGCTTCCTCTATGTCCAACAGAGCCAAGACCAGCCAAGTCCAAGGCAGACATGCCATTGGCCGAGGCCAAGCCCATCAGCAATGGTGGTAGCACCTCTGGGATAAAAGATTTAAGAAGGGAAGAAAACAAATCTGCAGAAAAACAACAGCCAGAGAGAGCAACAGCTCTGCATACACCAAGGTCAGAGGAGAAGGAGGAGGTGGAGGTGCTCCAGATGCCAGAGCTGAGTCTCCTCTGCAACTAGTGATGAAGAGCATGGTGAGGCAGCTGGGCCCCTAACACCCATGGACATCCATGGAGGAGCAGAGATCCACTTTCAAGACCATGGAGAACCCCACTTCAGAGCAAGGGGGTGCCCAAAGGAGGCTGTGGTCCCTTGGGAAACAGGCTTCTGTCAGGACCTGTGGAACCATGAAGAGAGGAGGCCACAATGAAGCAGTTTTGCTGGGAGGAATTGTAACCCCGGGGAGACTCACGCTGGAGCAGTCTGTTCCTGAAGGACTGCACCCTGTGGAAGGGATTCATGTTGGAGTTCATAAAGAACTGCAGTCCATGGGAAGAACTCACACTGGAGATGATCATGGAGGGCTTTCTCCTAGGAGGCATCTCATGCCAGAAGGGGTAAAGAATGTGAGGAGTAACCACATCCCCCATTCCTTGTCCCCTTGCACTGTTTTTGGGAGAGACGTAAAGAAAATGGGGAGTGAAGCCAAACCCAAGAAGATGGGAGGAGCTGGGGAGAAGTGTTTTAAGATTTATTAAGATTTCTCATTATTGTACTCTAAATTGTTTGGTAATAAATTAATTTCCCCAAGTCTAGTCTGTTTTGTCTTTGACATTAGTTGGTGACTGATCTCTCCCTGCCCTTATCTTGGCCCATGAGCTTTTTGTTATATTTTTCTCTCCCTGCCCAGCTGATGAGGGGAGTAAGAGAGCACCTTGGTGGGCACTTGGCATCCAGTCAGAGTCAACCCACCACAACATCAGATAGCAGGAACGACAGCAAGGAGAGACCAATCTACAGTAAAGAATAATGGCAAAAGGACAGATGGATTCATAACAGCCACAAATACTTAGGTCGGAGTAAGGAAGAGGCTCCTAGTCTAATCAGTAAAATGCATTTTTGGAAGAGCCTTCCAACAAAAGCAGTGAGCACTAGAAATATCACTCATTTCAAAATGAATGTTAAGTTGTCCATAGAAGGGACTCTAATCTGTTCTATTATAGGATTTCTGAAAGCAGCTGGAGGTTAAAACTAGTGACACAGAAATCATTTCAGTCCTATTTTCCTATGACTATTCAACAATTAATCCATACATATGCATATGCTCCCCCTTACAGGAGAGATTATGGACTATGCTTGGCATCATAGTTGGTGTAGCCATGAAAGAAAGACCTGTGTGGCTCCTACAGCTTCACTTGACTGGTCAACTAAGTGAGGTAAAAGGGTAAAAACTCCTTGCTCAACCTCTCACTAGTTGACATTTAACACTTGGTTCTTCCCCCACCCAGAAGTCTCAACCTATTTCAAATCACATAATGAATGAACACAAGCACACTTCATCAATTACCGTTTTCTATAGCTTGGTCACACAAAACAAAATTACAGGAACACTTTGAAATAAACAAGTAAGTTTGGTGTGAAGGCAAAATCTTTCTAGTCCTGCATTTAGCTCACTGTACAGAAAGTTAGGTGACATAATAAAAGCTATTCCAACAGTAACATTTCATAATGACAACAAAATTAAATTACTACCTTTTTAAATTCAAAGGTTATTTGCAAGGTTTCACTAGCACCTTTTACAGTCTTTACTCATGAAAATAATTCAGCCTTTTCAACATCAGGAAAGAGGGAATGAAAAGGCAAACAAAATTAATCTCATTTTCATGTATTACCAGAATTTTCTTTACAAATAAAATTATTTCTGTTTAACTTTTTTGATGAAAAAAGAAAAATCAGCTATTTGAGGAACATGCTTTCTTACAGATAATCTGTTACAGATGCAGAATATATTTTTTATTAATCTAAATCTGTTCTGGCCTCTGTGGTTCTGCTTCTATCATGGGATCTGAGGGCATCTGTTATTTCCTGGGTACAAGTGCATATGCCTGGGTCCACACCACCATAAGCATTAATCATTTCATGCATATTGTTTCCAAGGAGGAAGATATTTAAGGGAATGGCCTGGAGGACAATCCCGGAACACTCCCCTCTTTTGGCACCAGAAATCTAAATGTGCTTAACCTGGCCTTCCAATTTAGGGACTATTTCCTAATCATGGGAAACTTAGTAGAATCAATGTTTGCAAACTGTGGATTACTATACTGCTACTTCTCATTCAGAAATATAAAGTTTCTGTCATATATATTATTGAATTTAATATATGTAATATATATTCTATTAGTATATATTATATTATAATATATTATAATTTATTTCATATGCTGGTAGCCACAGAATCTGGTTTGCAGACAGAAGGGACACTATCATATGGATCTTAACACTGTAAATGTAATCAAGTACAAAAGGGACTGAAAAGAAAATGGGAAGATAAGAAGCTCTAGAACAAATGAAGTTAAAAGAAAAAGTGCAATTTAACCTACCGTTATTGTAACAACACATATTTTCATCAGACTTTTAACCTTGCATAAGATTTATTTCCCAACTGGCATGCACCAGGTGTGTTGCAACAGTGCAAACCATGGAAAGAGGATCTGACTGCTGGCATACAAGACAACCAAGAATGATGATTTTTACTAGAACTGGACTCAACATTTATTTCTACAATTCAGAAGTGGTAGGGACTAGCACAGAATAGTAAAAGCAACAATATAAGCGTCTATTTCCTCCCACTACCCTACTTTTTGGGCAGTGTTTAGCTTAATAATTTATGGATATTCATCAATTCCTCAGATGTTGACTAAAGTTCAGAATATCCATGTCTCAGATAACCAAAGCATTAAAGCCTAAGGCTACACTGCTAGCAAATTCCATTGGCAATATTGAATTCAGGGACCACCATAAAGTTGTTGCTGCAGAAAGAATAAAATTTTAGCACAGCTTTTTTCAGATATTGACAGAAATAGAATCTTTCAACTGTACATCATAATTCGTAGCTGCTCTAGTTGAATGAATTTAATTTAGCAAAACTAGCCTCTGTGAGATGGATATCCTATTTCAAACATGACAGCATATCATATTTGAAAGCTGAACAAAGTCACAGCTTTCCTATTGATAGGGAGTTTAACAAATATGAAGTAAGTTGTATCACTCCGTGAGACATGTTTCTCCAGCATGAACTCCCACAGGATACCCCTGTACAGCTTCCTCATTCCTGTATCTAATTCCATGAGCCAACAGGGCACCTCTTTCTAGAGTAATGGTCACCAGAAACTAAGACAAGGAATTAGAAAGTGTTGGAGAACACTGAGTAAAATTTGAATATATGCAAATTCTGTTCAGTTATGACATGCCAGGAGAGCCATGTGAATTTTTATAAACACAATCAAGTTTGCAAGACACAAGTAAACAAGAGATTTCCGCTACACAAACACTGATGGAAGACACAAATTCATATCTCTTTTGGACAAATAGACAATACATTATGAGAATTTTTTCTTACATTCCCAGCCCATCATAAGTTTTTCTTGAAAACCATGTAAAGATAACACAGGTAATATCAAATCCTGATCTTTATAAGACAGTAACTGTTTTCCTGCAATAAACTGATAGGCTACAGTCTAGGACTTACTACTGTGAAAAATATATAAGCAGTTCTTTCTCATCGCCCAAATCATCTTGACCTGGTTTATGCAGAAGTGTCACAAATGCAATGCTTAAAATCTACACTCAAATTACGTGTTTTCTTCATTCTCTACCAACACTTAAATGATAATTCTTTCCCAGTTTGTAAACAGATATGAAATTACCTAAGGACAACATTGAACACAGTGCTTTTTTTGGAAAACAAAGCTTAAGGGTAAGGGTACCCCTTATATTTTTTTTAATTGTTGAAGGTTAACAATACAACAGTGAATACAGATAGAACAACATTCCAAAAGGACAGAGTCTCCTTAAGATATGCAAACCAGTTCAGGGTTTGTGGTAGAAATAGTAGTATAGGTTTCCACGGTAATGATTCAGTCATTATATGACTGTGAACTGCTATCCTGCTCACATTAGTGAATTATGCTGCAGTTAGAATAATTCAGTAGCCGGATCTGTCTTGGAGGACATTTACTTCATGGCTGAGCTATTACCACAATTTATATAGCAGACCTACCTGCTTTTAGCTCATTCAGATAACAAAGCAGTTTTTAAGCAGGTTTGTAACCTGAAATAACCATCCATTCTAACACCTAAACCTTTCATGTGCAAGACTAATTACTACATTGAACTGCTATTTTTAAGGCTCTGCTGAGAGTAGTAAGACACCACTTCACAAACTCTAACTGGTTTGTGCTCCAAGGGGCATGCATTTGAGCAGGGATAGCACAAAACAGACTCTAAACTGATCCTGAGTTAAGGCCAAACAGCAGGAATCCAACCCATTTGTAGGTGAAGTCAAGAGTTAAATTTTCATTTGATTATGTAAATAGCTAGGGGTCTTACAAATGCTTTAGACATCCTGTTAAATTACTTGTTCTCTTCAGAGACAAACACACCTGTACACAGACCAATGTTCTTAAAAGAGGAACAACTTGGCTACATTTGTGGTTGCACCTACCTTGCACTCAACCATTGTACAGGTTGTTTCATGAATCTGTTTCTCTCTGCAGAAAAATTATTTAGGGAAGTAAAAACAGACTCTCTCCTCACTCCTGTGTGCAAAAGTGATCCTCCAATCCATTATTTTCTGTTCATACTTGATTCTTTTTCATTCAGTAAATATCTATTTAAAGCAATATTATTTAGGGAGTCCTACAGAGTACCAACCACTTGCGTGGAACCACTGATTTGCCTCATGCATGCAGATATTTGACCAAAATTGCATAAGCATTAGCTTTGAAGATCAAATAGAGAAGTCCATTCTTTGAAAGCCCTATATACCTATATTTTAGTATTTTTGCTTTCAGAGAAAGGACATATTTACCAGGGGACACATAAAGGAGCTACAGTTCCTGCTCGACCCCATTTGCTCTGCACAGACTGATGTGCTCTCCTTGTCATATTACAGAGGATGTGTTGTGCTGTTCAACAGCACCCTTATTGACATCCTTACTGCATCCTGTCCTGCTGTATAGCAGTACTGTGTGAACAGATTGCTTTCATGACAGTTTTGAAACTCAGAGGGAGCCAGTTTGAATTGAAATTTTATTTTTAACCATCCTACAAGGGGTGTCTACAGTCTAAGACACAACTGTCTCCAACACGATGCCAGTGTAAATAAGTGGACGGTTCTAAATGATTACCTTACATAACTTTAAAGGGCAAGCCATGATCCTGGAGAGATTTAGAGTCCTAGTTTGAAAAAATATGCTTTTTTTAAGCTCTCATCTTCTTTGTCTTGTGGTAAATACATAAAGATGTGACTAATTCAGGAAACTGCTCCAAAAACTATATGGAAGTATCTACGTTCATCTTGAATTCTGGATTCCTGGATAACTAGAGTAGTATGACTCAGAGGACTGGATAAACTTCCCAATCATCTGTTTCATAAAAGTACTTCAAGTACTTTTTAAACATTTTCAACTACAATTGTGTGATTATTTTAGCCCTTTGCACTTACACTGTGAAATGCTCAAACTAAACAAGGCCAATTAAGCACATTCTTTTTGTACAGGATGATACTTATCTCAAGTGGTGTAATTGGCACTCTGGTTATGTGTACACTGTGTAATGCAGTGCAATACAGAGATATCCAGCCTAACAGGAAAGAACACAATCATGATAATTACAACAAGAGTGCAGACAATGTGGAAGGGAGGAGAACTTTGAGCAAAATTAACTTCCGGAACAAAACCTTCTTTAGCATCCACACTTGGGCTCCTCTGAACAGCTTTAGAATATTTTTACCAGTGAATAAATCAAAGTGCCATACAGTAATTGTCTTTTATAGACAAGAAGAAGTGCTTTTATCTCACTACTGGATCCTACTACAGCAGATTTATTTTAATCAACCAATACCATTTTCCTTTACTAGACAGAAGCCCAAGTTTTCCAGAATAAATGGTGACCTGATTACACAGTCTCTGGTGCCTTATTGCTCTGTCCAGGTAGTTATTATCCTATCAAGGTTTCCATGACAACTTTCTTTGGTCACAATGGCCATCAAGTAAAGCCATTCATTTAAAGTGATGGGGCACATTTTGGGTCAAAGCGAGATGCAAGGAACTTTCACTTTCTATTTACTCTATCTATTCTGAAGGATACTCACAAGGGATTCCCAGCTTCTTTAGCCACATGTTGTATTCTCCACTGGATTAAGGCTCCTACAAAGTGAAATCCACTTTTCACTTGTGAAACAATTCAGTGAAATCCAAAGATGTGGTCAGGACTGAATAGGAGAGAGGAAATAAATGAATCACATGGAAATAAGATCATATGCACCAATCACATGTATGTAAGAAGTGACAGATACCATGAAATTTACCTACTGTTTTGAAAAAGCACATGGACTCATTCAACAGCTGTGCTGCATCCCTCTGGAGGCAATATCATACAGACAGAAAAAAACACCATCCTGGAGAAGGATTTCTGAAAAACCCAAGGAGTTAGCAATTAGCTACAAATTGCTTAATTAATGAAGAATAAAATTATGACACTAATTATTCTTGTGATTATAGACTGATTTAAGACTTGCTGATAAATACTATTATTAGTCAGCAATGCAGCCATATCATGCAGTATTTAATTTGCTTTGGAAAAGATGAAACTGTAAGAGGTTAATGCTCTTTCTGATTTATAGAAATTTAACTGCTTGCCTCCTGTTACTGTTAGTAGCCATGTGGTTAAATCACCTTGCCTCATTTTAAAGAAACAAAAATAGAGATTTTTAAAAATTATTTCAATTCCTAATGTCTCTCAACAAAACTCTCTATTTTGTTGACACCTTGGGGTTTGCCTCATACTACAAAAAACATTTGGTTACCAATATCAGATTATGCACATGGTTGCTAAGATGATGAGTGTGCCATCAGCTGTAGGATGAAGACAGTGGTCCTTTGTGCTTTATAGCTCTTTTCAGGTGTATGTACACACCATAATAACTGTGTAATAATACTGACTTCTTCTTCTGGCTCACTTGATTTATCTGGATTTTTAAACATTTTTCCCCCAGAAAATCAGGCTGGACGGGGTTTTGAGTCACCTGGTCTAGTGGAAGGTGTTCCTTCCCATGGCAGGGGGACTGGAACTAGGTGATCTTGAAGATCCCTTCCAACCCAAACCATTCTGGGATTCTATGATAAAAATACTGTTGACCTTTCCTTTAAGAAGGTATAGACAACAAATGCTTTTCCACAGGGTTTTCTAGATGTTATTCCACAATTATTTATAACCAAGGTGTTTCACAAAGATCATAGCCTATTTCATTCAATGGCTTAATGCCAGCTGGTCAGTGAAAGCCACAGGACTTTGCACAACTGAACAAGGGGTCTTGATAGAACCTTCTAAAAGTACAGGTGCCTACATTCTTTCTTGGACAATTAAAATGATTACTGATCATAACACTCACATACAGTAAAGTATATAATACAATGTCTTAAAATATGTTAGAATTAACTGTCAAAACTCAATGCACCTTTCCGGGAAGTCTTATTACATTGTGTAGATTTGAACATATGATGACAACAGAAACTGAGCACCTAATAGATACCAATTTGAAAAAACTTGTAGTGCTTTAGTGGTGTATTTAGGTGTTTATGTGGGTAGGTGACACTCTGAAGACACTGAGACATTAAAAAGTTTGCATTAAAAAGGAGTGAGATTCAGAACATATCAGTAATATTCAAGATTTTTTTCTTTACTTTTAATGCACCATGGTCCAATTACTATGAAAGCAGAATTAGTAGTAATTCTACAAGTTTCCACAAATACTTCTTGCGACATCCATCCCATGTGCTGCTCTTCAGTCCTTCCTTTTTCCTTAATTAGCTCCCTCTCGTTACACAGAATTATTTGAATGATAGAACCACTGTAAGAAGTCTTCCCATTCTTTTAAGCCAGCCTTGTCACTGTAACAAAATAAAAATAAAGACTTGCAACTGCCATATAAATTAGTTCATTTTCTATTATGAACTGCCTATTTTCTATTACGTCCCTCTCTAGCTTCCTCCTTTCTTTTTCAGATGAAATATTACACCTGTTATCTCTTCTGATAGGCAACAAATGGGAGAGCAGGTAAGTAAAAAAAGAAAATGGAGCAATTAAGGGAAAAATAAGGAAATTATGCAGGAGAAAAGCAGTTGCATTGAGCTATATTGTGTTTTGTGGGGTACTACAAACTCTTTAAGCTATGTCCTACTAAAAATCCAAAACCTTAAGCCTTTTTTTGCATTTAGATCTGTTGAAAACTGGGAGCAGAAAGACAAGAGCTAAATGGCCAGGAAGCAGGTACAGCTGAGAGCCAGGAGCCCATAAGCCAGTGCTGATACCTTGGTGAGAGCACACTATAAAAGAGAACAAGCCTGTTAGGTAAGAAAGTATACAGCCTTTTTTATAGGGTTACAGCTTTTGGTCCTACTTTGGATTTTTTTTTTTTTTTGGTGACCTGCAATGGTAAGAATTTCTATTGGGAGTTATTTGTTTTCTTAATCTGCTGGCATGTGTAATTTAGTAAGAGGATTTTGTTTCCTTTTGCTCTGAGAAAAGCAGAAGAATAAGGAGCTTGTCTTACAGTAGCTGGTGTATTTATCTTTTTGCTGAGAAACCAACAACTGCTGATTAGCAGAGGTATTAGCTAAGTTGTCTTGAGATCAAGTACTATGAAGTACGTAAAAAAAAAAAAAAAGTCAAATATGAGGGAGCTGACTGGCAAGATCTGGGTTACCTAATTGAAGTGAAACAATTTGACTCTAAAAATAACACAAAACTGTTTGTGCTCTGAGGCATCTTATATGTAGTGTTCCTAAGCTTAGAACATGTTTTTAAATAGAGCAGGTAATTATTAAATTGTTTTCTTGTGTAAATACAGAATAATATGCAAAGGGGATGAAGAGATACACTGTCCTCTAATTTTTCACCAATGTATCATGAATATTCCTGTGCTGTTTGTTGAAAAAAGTGGAGTTGATCAGTTTAAGACAGTTGTTTGTCTCTAAACTGGAAAAATCATCTCTCTGGATGTGGAGAATTCCATCTGTGTAGTTCTGCATGAAACTCTCAGTGACTTTGGCTTTTTGTGTGGTATTGTTTGGTTGGTTTTTTGGAATTTTTTTGTCATTAACTGGGGACTTTAAGACTTTTTCTTGTTTTGGGTGTGATGGATTTTTTGTTGATGGAGTTAAGTAGTATTTTTTTAAAAAGCCATCTTGGCTACCCAGTACTAATAACTGTCACCTAAGGAGCCCTTAGGAGGACTGCCATATCAGCTTGCAAGACAAAGGGAATGCCTGTGTAATTTTGTCTATATTACAAGAAAGAGTGCTTAAAGCCTGGATTGCGCTGGTAACTGAGTTAGTGGCATGCAAAGCTGTCAGACTACTATAAGTAGGTGATCAAATGCAGTTTCATTATACTCAAGAAGAACCCTAATCCCTAAGAGCTGTGGGCATTTGTGGCTTGTGAAAAGTAGTACAACTCAACAGAAACAAAGCTTAAATTTACAAAATCTCAACAGGGAACAGTGATGATGCTAAAGACAAAATCCTACAGCGAAAGAAGTATTTGTTACCTTTTGGGGCTATTTAGTAGGCTCCTTGAAGCTGAGGAAGCATGTCAGCCTCTTCCTGTGGTGTGAAAGGCCTGCTCTTTTGAACATATGGTATTTGCAGCTTCCTAGTGGAGTCTGTCCTAATTGGGCAACTGCACTAAGGGCAGGTTCAGCCCTGTGAAAGGAGCAGAAAGTCCAAGACTACAGCATCAAGGGGAAATGCCAGAGGGCTCCACCCTCTCCCACCACCATCTCGATGAGGGAAGAGTTGCTCCCCAACACTGGGCAGAAGCCTGCCTTGGATAGAGCTATTGCACATGCTGTAGCCATGGGCCAGGGCTTTAGACATATTTCCCTGCTGTGGCACTTATTTATGGTAGCTTATAGTGACAAGGCAGATGAAAGGCGAATGGGACCACAGAAAACAGAGGAGGATATTTTCTCAGTGCTCCCTATGTTATGCAATAGCACAGCATAACAATTCCAGGTGAGCATCACAGCTGACTGGCTCCAGACTGGAAAGAGTAGAGCTGTGTTAGCTCAGTGCTGCACCTGAATTAATTAGTCATGCTTACAGACAGAAAGGGTAACTTATTTGGGAACAGACTGTGCTAATGCTACACAGCTCTAGGCACTGAAGCTGTTAGCTGGGAATGGCACAGTGAGAATATGTGGTATTTTGTGTTACTAGCTAGCAGAAGTTTACTGTGCTGCTACACTAGAAGCCATATGGAGTGGAAACATCTGAGCAGGTCTGAGTGAAGAACTTTAAATATAAACACAAGTCCAAAGTTGATGTTATACTGTAGTACTGCCTCTAAAATTTATACTAAACCCAGTTTTTGTTCCTTTCAACGTTTTGTGGTTGCCAGGGTGCCCAGAAAAATGCAAGAAGAAAGGCTTCTTACAGAAGTAGCTAAATATAATTGGATTGTTCACCCTAAACCAAGTACTCAATCCTCAGATTTAGGGACTCTCATAGCAGTACTGAATACAAAAGTTAAGATTTGCAAATGGTTTATTGGAAAATCTAGACTACTACCTGTCTGGATGTTAAAACACAAAACTGGACTTACATTGTCCCTGTAGAATCTTGCTTGTCAGTTATAGCCATCAATTCTGCCTCTCTCAGATAATAGGAATATGATCAATTCTCCCAGCCGAGTTGCTGAGTTCCTGACTCACTCTAGCCTAAGCCGAAGTGACTCAGAGCCACAATCTTCTACCTCCTCACCACATTATTTGGTGGGGGAGGAAGTCAAAGCATACGCACTAGATAAAACATTCATACCACTGGCCAAAACTTGGTGGATGCATATTATCATATTACTTGTATTGATTCTCACCCTAATACCCAGTTACAGCAGAATGTGAACTGTTCTCAATGTGAGAAACTTGTCCCATGAAAACAGGGTCCTGAGGTTCTGACACTGAAGACTGAGAGTTAGTGTGTACTAATACAATATGAAATACATGCCAGTCTTATCAGTCACTAATGGTAAAGCAATGTATGCAGGGTTTGTCTCGCTGGTAAACATGTTTATCAAGTGATTTTTCTTGCATATCAGAAATGTGAAACCTCACAAGGGGTATCTACAAAGTAGTCACTCACTTAAAACTACTTGCTCTTAGACTACTTCTATTTTTATGTATCAGACCAAAAAGTTTCATTTTGCATTTATTGCCTCCAGTGGCACCAGTTTGTCTTCATACTTTTTTTTCTTTCTTACCTGTATGTAGCATTTTGTATATAGCAGGCAAGAGTTTAAGGTGAAAATCACAGATTAAGAGAACCAGAATATCCATACATGACAAAAATAACCGAAAAAAATATAGTGCCTAGATTGCCTGGTTCAATCTATCCTGGCTTCAATATCTGACCAGAAATAAAGCTGGATTAGACTTACCAACTCTATGGTATACTTTCAGTAAAAAAACCCATCATTTTGGATAGCTATTCACATTAACAGTTTTTTTTATTGGAGTCAATTCTTACAGGAAAACCCTTAACTTCCTGGGATAATGCATTCAGATGAACCGTGCCTCACTGTGCTTCAAACATACATGGCTGTGTTTCCAATTAAACCAGGCAACTTGTAATATTACATCTATGGCCATCTGTAACACAAGTGGTACTTATGGCAAATGGTCCTACATAAATTGCACTTCTGTACAACTACAGGACTAACAAGTACTTTAAATGCAGAATAGTGTGTGGAACACAGAACATAATTCACGTGATCAGAAAGGATCGCCTATATTCAAAACAGAGCAGATAAAAAGGGCTTGACTTGCAGTAAAATACTACTGCCACCATAAAATCATAGTCTAATGCTAGCTGCCAGATCTAAATAAACAGCGGCTCAAATACTGGATTAGAGTAGTATCAAGCTGTCAGTTTACACTCTTGTCAAGAGCAGTTATTGCAAGGCTCACTGAATTGATGCCTAAATAATATTAACTTCTCATCTGAAACACTTATCTAGCTTCAAGTCCTTTGCAAAAAGACTACTGTATCTTCACCAATATTCCTTTTTAAATGTTCACATTACAAAGTATCCTGAAGCCTCTAGGATGTCTCAGGAAATATATCTCCTGCAGTATCCTGATCAAAAAATTTTCTTCCAGTTATGTGACTTCCCCCCCACTCTCTGTATTCTTTCATTTATTTGGGTTCATACAGCCTACCTTGCAGAATTGCAAGGGGAGCTGGCAGGGATCCAGGACAACCTGTCAGCACAAGCAGCAGTGAGGTGATGAGTCAGCAGAGGCACTGTGTGTCTTTGCGGTCTGCTGCAGCACTGCTCACTCCCAACCTTCCCGGAGGCAAGTCTTGCCTTTGACCTTGAAAAGTGTCCTCAGCTCCGGCTCATCCTTATTTTGATGAAAGGGAAGATGTGTCCTTCACTGAACCTGAAAATGTGGGGCTGCCCTACAGAAGCTAATAACCCAAGGAACAGAGGCTCTGCGTGATCTGAGGATTATTTTGAGGCTTAACCTGAGAACAAGGCTGGCAATAAAGCAACTCATTAAGAACCTTCACATAAACTGAAATTTAAAACTATTTTAAAATAGCGCAATTTCACTGCATTTGTGACACACTGCATTCTGTACATCTCCAATATGATAGCTGTACACAGAAAAATCCAACAGGTGCTGCGTACACTGTGATTATTTAGAATAAGACAAAATTAGCCAGTGTTCAGAAATAAGATGTCTACATTGAAAGGACATCAATGTGGCCACTTGCGTATTCAGGTACTTATTTTGTCTTCATTCTTTACACTGCTTTTTTAATAAGAAGAACTTAAATGGCTCCCTCTTGTGTCAAGAAAAATGCAGTATCTTGTTTGGCAAAAATTAGTCCTTGAATAGCAACTGGAATATATCTAATTTTTGCCAATCTAGTTATCAGTATGTTGTGGTGACTGATGAGAAGACTGAACAAACCTACCCCTTGCTGCTCAGGATACTCTTTGAAACTACCTAAAAAAATTACCTTAAACAGTTACCTTTCAGCTGCAAATGATGATGGGTAGAGAAAAATAGCTTGTGAACCATATGTATTGCATGCCATCTAGTTTGCTAATGTAATCTAGGCTAGATAGACAGAATCATGTCTTGGAGATCTGTCCTTAAATTTAAAAATCTGTAACATCTCAGCACTGAATATCTGGATTAGTGTATCTTAATTTACTGCTGGTGCTTTTCACAGGTGAGCAAATCTTCACCTTGTAAAGGGTGGGAGGGAAGCAATGAACTCTGGTAGAAAGCTGTGACCATGAAAGACTCAGTGAATGGCAGTGAGGAAGCAAAAATCTGATTTCAATTACCCTGCTAGTCTTCTTTTCTTCTTTCTAGTACTTACTAGCTGATAAAGCTTTTGCTCAGGCTTTTAAATCATGAAAGCTTTCTTCACAATAATTAATACCCATAAAACTCTGAAAGTCAGAACTGAGATTTTTTGCATAGCATGGGGGTAGTTCCGGATATTAAGCAATAATCTTGGAAAGGGACATAGAAGAGGAAAAATGTTCATAAGACACACTAAAGTCTTGCTAACCTCAAGAGGTAAATAAAATGTATCAGGAAATAAGTGTGTGTATACACAGGAAGTATTTACAATAGCTTTTGAGAAAGCAGGTCTGAAAAGCTTTGTTTCAAGACAACATACTTCAGTTCTGTGGTTTCTCACAAAATCTATTTCTGCATAGTTATGAATTTAAAAAAACCAAAACAACCTAAACAAAAAGAAACTAGGCCCACTTCAGAGTGGGACTAATCATACTGATGACTGGAAAGCTTGATAAAGCTACTTTGCAGATAATTATCTTGAGATAATCTCAGTTTATCCTGATTCAGAAGTCTGATGGTACAGACACAGGAGGCTATGTTTTCTAGCTTGAAGGGGGAGGCTTTAAGATACTGTATTATGAATTCTAGTGTAGTTGTTTATCCTTTGCAAAAAGTCTTCCCTGTTACAGCCTTACAGGTTGTTAACAGAATGAATGACAATATGACTACCAATATCAAATGATATATACTTTTCAAATCTTGGACTTTTTATCTTCCTCCAAATAATTTGTTCTTACTTCTCATACAGAGTGAGTTACCACTTGTTCACAGAGAGGAAAAAATTACTATGGTGCACAGAATAATCATTCAGTATCTCAAGAGTTTGTTGTTTAAGGGCTTCTATAGTGGCACCCCACAACCTATTTCCACACTTCAGAGAAAAACTGATGAGGGTAGACTTAACTCAAGAATAACTGAAACGGTTTATTCAATCTCAAGTGTGTACTTAGGCTCAAAACTGCTGTTCTGAAAAGACCTTATCAGCTGCCACCTGGAACTAGATATATCTAAACTCAAAATTAGTCCTTTTATCTATCTATCCAGCCATGTAAAGTTACTTTTCTGAACACAACCACCATCAGGATCTTAATGGAACTGAGCTACTTGCCTCATATTCCAAGCCTGACAGGACAGGATGAGGTAACTGGATACTTCATTACCTATTTCTTTTTAGGTACTCACTCTGAAATTGTTTGGAAGGTACTTACAAAAAGATTGAGTTGCACTATATACATACACACATAAACATATTTTTAAAATCACATTCTGTCTTAAATACAGCCGAACACTGGTACTCTTAACTTATAATCTAGTGGCTGGGGTACCTGCCTGGAAAAGTGTGAGAGACCAAGATTCCCAGATGGAGAGCATTTATATCCTCCTCCCTGGATTATGTGCTTTATTCTCTTCTGGGTTATTACCAAACTGCAGGCTCTTCTAGAAGGCAGGTGCTCTTGGAGTCTTTAATAGCTTGCGTGGAGAAAATAATGAAAAAAAAATCAATTGATCAATAAAGCTCATGAGCTGTATCTTCAGTGGTAAAATCCTTCTAAGTTAGGCTTTAGAGACCTAGCACTAACATTGTCAGTGTAGGAGCATTCTTCTAGTCAGTTTGCATTCTTTCCAGCATAATTGTCCTTTGTAAGATATTGGCATACCTAAAATAGGGCCACTACAAATTTATTTGATGCTTGCTTACATTACTTCTGTTGAAATGCTACAATACAAAATATTGAAAGAGGCTTCACTGTTTTTTTTTTTTACTGAAAACCCATATCACTTCTTTAAATGTGAGAAACTTTGAAAAGCTTCTGTTTTCTTCTTGACCCAAAGTAAAAGTAGATGCTTTCATGCTGACCTTATTTACTTGTTTTGTAGCAGAAGACTAATGTGGCAGAATACACACTTGAGATACCAGCCTAAGTCACGGGACAGGCTTGAGCTATCCTTCCCATGTCACTTTTGCATTTGCCTTGTAACTGTAATTGTGGAATTCAAAATGATTATGTGCAGGGTTCCTTTCAGTAAGCACTGAGAGGAGAACATGAGGGCATAAAAGCCTGCAAAGCCATAGCTTTGGGGTGAGGTTATTTAATCCTTGCAAGAGGGAAAAGGCTCATCCTGAAATTATTATGGGAAGCAGAACTTGGAATTTGTTAGCTTTAATACTGAAATGGGACCTACTGGGGCCTTCGGTGTCACTGCATCAATTTGCTGCATGAGGCTGGAATTCAGATGAGCTAAGGTATGGTATATAACAGATACTTGGGATGGGGGTGGAGGAGGTATGTTTTTATTCTAAAGTCAGTGAGAACACTTTTCACAAAGCCACTCAGGAAAATGGCATTCCTTTGGGTGACATTTTATCTAGCCTCCATTATGGCTAAGGTTTTGTATACTAGAAGTTATGAATGAGACTCATATTCGAAAGCATTTCCCAAAGAAACCTCAAGCCAGTACTCTTGACACTTTTTCTCAAAGAAAATTAGCTTTGTGGTTTCTCAGTAAGCTTTTGTACCTCATTCCTGCTTAACCTCAGGCGATGAAATGTAACCCAATCCTTAAACAAGGTTTGGACTTGAAATTTAATGTTCCTTCCCTGTGTGTGCAGGATTTTGGTAACCAAACAATAGGTATGCTGATTTAAACAACAATTTTCCCATCAGAGGGAGGAGACTTTGATGTAGACTTTGTTCTGCACCTACATGACAGCAAGCCTGGCTGTTTTATGCACAGGCAGTACCACCATCAGTCAGGATCAAGTTTCCTGTGACGTGTAACTCTTAACAGTGAATGCTGTAGCCTGACTTAACATCATCAAGCTTTTGACAAACCACCTGTTTGGTGGCTGAAACATCAGACAAATAGGTGTTAACACCTGTAAACACTTAACACCCGGTTGTTAACAATTATACTACAGCAAATACTTACAACCTTCATGAACTGCAAAATAAAAAGATCTCACGGTATTTATTTATGCCATACAGGCATCTTTCTTCCTGGTAGGCAGTGTGAGTTCACCGATTCCTGCAGCTTGACTACATAATGTTTGTTTAAATAAACCCACCGTGATCTCGCTTACTGAAACAAAAAAAGTGAAGGTTTATATATAACCAGCTTCCCACTGCCGCCTCCTGTGGCATCGGTTTTCCAAGCCCTCTGCTATGCACAGCACTCGAGCAGGGTAAGCGGCTGTTGCATAATGTGGTTACGGGAGCTCCGGGCTGAGGAACGTGTCCCACTCGCGCCGTGAGACACAGGCTGCCTCGCTTCGGTCATTGCAACAGAGGCTCTGACGCTGCTTTTATAGTCCTGCAGCTGGCAAATGCTAAAGCAGAAGATTAGGGAATTGAGGCTTTTTTTTTTTTTTTTTTAATTTTTTTAACTGCTGAAAGCTTCTATCACTTCCTCTCTCTTATGCCGTTAGTTCTGAAGGGGAAGATTACATTTCAGGTCATGTCTTCCTCTGTCTAATTGCAATATAGCACCCTAACTCATATTACAGGAATTTGCACGCGTATGTAACTAGGATTTTAAAAAGTCACCCTCAGAAGCGTGTCTGGGTGGTGTATCTGCCGCTGAGGGAACATGGCGCTGAGCTCCCGGCTTGTCCCCAGCAGCAGCAGCAGCCGCACCGCGCACCCGGGGCTAACTGCGCACCTTCCCGCGCCCCGCCCCTCACGGGCCGCTCCGCGCTGAGGCGGGGCTGCGCAGGCGCGGCGCGCGCGCCGGGTGGTGTTGGGCGCGCGGGATGCGGGCGGCGGGAGCGCATGGCAGGTGGCGGGAAGCGCAGGCCGCGCGGCGCGGCGGGACCGGCCGGAGAGCAGGTGGGGCGGGAACGGCGGGGCTGCGGGAACGGCGGGGACTGCGGGAACGGCGGGGACTGCGGGAACGGCGGGGCTGCGGGAACGGCGGGGCTGCGGGAACGGCGGGACTGCGGGAACGGCGGGACTGCGGGAACGCGGCCGGGCGGCGGGAGAGACACCTCCGAGGGCCGCGGGCCTGTCGGTCCTCGGGCTCCTTGCCCCTCGCTCCGGTTTGCTCCGTGGCTCTGGGGAAAGTCGCAGGGCCAGCGAGCTGAGCCGGAGCCGCTCCCCCGGCCGGGCATCTCCCGGGGACTGCCGCGTCTGAGGTGAGCTGTGCCCGCCGGCCGCCGCAGCATCCCGGCGGGACCGCGCTGGGAGCGGGAAATCGCCGTGCCCCGGGCTGTCGGCAGGCGGCCCCGCCTCGGGGTGAAGTGTCCCCGCATTGTCCGCTCCTGGGGACAGGAACGAAACCTTGTTGCTCTTTCTCTTCTGCCACATAGGGGGAGTAACGATTCCTGCCAATTAACGGAGAATTACTGGGGAATGGGTAGTTGAGAGTGCCGTTTCAGCGGAGTGTTCTCGTACGGATCATTTCCTAGCCTGCTTCAGTTCTCGTTACATCATTTTTAACAGCAACTTCAGCTTTAATCTGCTTTGAAAATGCTGCTCGGAAAACTGCAGTAGTCATGATGTTGAATATCACAGCAGTTTAGATAGTAGAGACTAGGAGATTTTTGCTGTGTTATTAAGTCAAACATGACAAAATAGTATCCCTACTGTCTGTAAAACACAATCATTGTATACAGTCAGCAGTGCGATTGGAAATGGTCATTTTAAAGCAATGTAGAATTACATTAAACTATGGGATTGTTTGTTCCTTTGCTTAATTAACTAGTAGAAGTTCTTCTGTTGGTTGTATTTACCCGTTAATATCCAAGTAGTGATTTGGTACTTCAGACACGTTTAGCACGTATGTCTGCACTTTGAATGGATTCTGTCCAAAGCAGATGTTCTAGTCTGTATATATGCTGCTTTAACTAACAAACATGCCCTAATAGACTTATTTGTTGCTCCTCCATTAGTATGAAAGCTTTGTAGAATCCTTTGGTAGAGCTGACAGAAGGGAACTAAATTAACTCTGTTTTGGGTTGCTTGGGTTTTTTTTTAAATCTACAGAGTGAACAAAATGGAGCTGTCAAGAAGAGAAGATCAAACCAGGCAGATATTCCTGATAGTCTTTGCCAGGAAGCAGAAACATGCTATCGGCTTAGACTGCCTGAAGACTTCTACCAGTTTTGGAAGTTTTGTGAGGAACTAGATCCTGGGAAACCAAGTGGTGAGTTTTTAATGTTTGCCTCTTCTAACTTTCACTCCCAAAAGCAGCCTGAAGGCAGGCAAACTGGTGGTGGTCGGATGCATTTTAATGCAGCTTCAGTTTTTCAGTTGAGTTGGAGTATATTTACATTAGTGTAAACTAAAATTCTGGATATAATCACCAAGATGTACACTTCAGGTTTTCTAAAATGTAACTCCTGAAGTCGTACAATACCAAGGGACTAAATGTGGTCTAAATCTGCCTTTCTTGAAGGTGCATTTAAAATGTTTAGTGGGGAACTCAAATTTCCTCATGGAAATTTCCTCATACATCATGGTTTAATTCCAGCCAACAACTAAGCACCACACAGGCACTTGCTCACTCCCCCCTGGTGAGACAGGGGAGAGAATCAGAAGGGTGAAAGTGAGAAAATGTGTGGGTTGAGCAAAAGACAGTTTAATAGGGAAAGTAAAGGGCACGTGCACAAGCAAAGAAAAAGGAATTAATTCACGACTTCCCATGGGCAGGCAAGCAGGTGTTCAGCCATCTTGAAGAAGGCAGGGCTTTGTCATGCTGAGCCTCATGCCGTATGGTATGGAATGTAGCTTTGGTCAGTTGGGATCAGCTGTTCCAGCTGCATCCCTGCTTAGCTTCTTGTGCACCCACTGCCTCCTTGCTGGTGGGATGAGGAGTGGAAGAGACTTAAACTCAGTGTAAGCACTACTAAATCTGGATTTCAAACTCCTCAGGTTTATTATGTAGCACAATGACATCTTTGTGCGTTCTAGAAATGACAATATCTTTCCGCGTCATAGAATGGCTTGGGTGGGAAGGGACCTTTAAAGGTCATCTAGTCCAACCCCCTGCAATGAGCAGGGACATCTGCAACAGGACCATGTTGCTCAGAGCTCTGCCCACTGCAGCCTTAAATGTTTCTAGGGATAGGTCATCAACCATGTCTCTGGGCAACATGTTCCAGTGTTTCACAACTGGCATCGTAAGACATTCCTTACATCTAGTCTGAATTTCCCTTTTTTAGTTAAAACCCATTACCCCTTATCCTCTTGCTCCAGGCCCTGCTAAAATATTTGTTCCTGCCTTCAGTACCTAAAGAACTGAAAGACTGCAGTAAAGTCCCTGGAGCTTTATCTCCTCCAGACTGAGCAACCCCAACCCGCTCAGCCCATATTCACGGGAGAGGTGCTCTAGACCTCTGATCATTGTCATGACCTTGCTCTGGACCCACTCCAACAAGTCCATGTCCTTCATGTGCTGACAACCCTGGAGCTGGAGGCAGCACTGCAGGTGGGATCTCACCAGAGTGGAGCAGAGGGGCAGAATCCCCTGCCTCACCCTGGTGCCCATGCTGCTTTGGATGCAGCCCAGGACACGATTGGCTTTCAGGGCTGCAAGTACACATGGCCAGATCATGTCCAGCACCCTGAAGTCCTTCTGGGCAGGGCTGCTCTCAGTCTGTTCATCCCCAGCCTGTGTTGATACCAGGGATTGCCCTGACCCAGGTGCATCACCTTCCACTGGTCTTCTTAACCTTGTGAGATTCCCATAGGCCCAATGCTCGAGCTTGTCCAGGTCCCTCAGGGTGGTATCCTATCCTTCAGGAGTGCCATCTGCAGCCCTCAGCTTGGTGTCATCTGCAAATTTGCTGAGGTTTGCTGATCTGGTCTTGTGTAATTGATAAAGATGAGTATTAAACAATACTGGTCCCAGTACAGAGCCCTGAGGGACACCACTCAACACCTATCTCCATCCAGACATTGGACTGTTGATGGCTACTTCTGAGAGGTGTAATAACTCTTGAATGAAAGCTGTCTGGCGAAGACAATATCTTAGCTTTTCTTGTCTAGTAAACACAGTGTTTGATTGAATTTATGGAAACTTTTGAAACCTGAGCAACACAGGAACTTCCTGGTCTAGATGTGCACCTGAGTGTAAACCAATTCATGGCTTGCTTTTCAGATGCACTTGTGTCAAGTGTTGGACTTAAGCTGGTTGGACCATATGATATTCTTGCTGGAAAACACAAAAAAGCAAAATCAACGGATGTGAACTTCAATCTTCACTGGAGATTCTTCTATGATCCCCCAGAATTTCAGACTATACTTGTTGGGGATAGCAGAACACAGTATCACATGGGATATTTCAGGTATTTTATTTCCTGTGCACTGTTGCTCCACTATAACTACACATAACTTTTGTCCTCTGCTTTTCCATGAATTGTGATTTGAAAATTATGCACTATTACCAAACAAAAATCTTTCTTTTTTTGTAGTGAGATGTTAACATGGCTTGATATCTTTTTATTAAAAATTATTGTGGGAATGGGAGTTGAAGACTAGCTTAAATATTTATTAAACTGCCCTCTCCTGCCATCCAGAGCACCTTTGCTTACTAATCTTTAACTTCTGCTGTGATACCGGGAAGAAAATCAAATTAACAAAAGGGAATGTGTATTTTCTCTGCAGGTATGAATGTGAGCTCTTTTCAAGGCTTACTGTAAGATTTTAGAGCTCTAGATCTAAGGGCATTTCTTGGTAGGTTTCTGAAGGAGATGGCAGCATGGTGAGGAGGCAAATTCAGTTTTACTTTGAAATAGGAGAAATGGGCACAGCTTGACTATTTTGTGTGTACTTTTTCATCAACAGGGATGTGCCAGATGAGCTCCCAGTGTGGGTTGGTGCAAATGAAGCTAAGAAGGGTTGTGTGATTTCGCAAGTTGGTGATAATGTCTTTGCTGCAGTCAAGTAAGGCTCATATTTATTTTTATATATAAAGAACAGAGTAGAGAGAAACTGTTAATTGGGAGGTGTGATGTGGAATGATGAAGCTAACTTACTGTATGTCTTTCTTGAGAAATCCTTATTTTCTGCTGCTGCTGGCAAGTTTTAAGATTCTCTCAAAAGCCTTTGTAGGCTTTTTGAGAGTGTTTTCCTTCCAGCAATAAAATAGATAAGTGTTAATTATGTAATTCTTTAAATACATTGGCAGTGACAGGCTCTGCATTGGGAAAAATATCCACTGGGTCTGTTAAAATACTTCGTAAGTAAAGAGAGGGCATCTCAAACAATGATTAGGGAAATATGAATATCATAGTAGATGAATAGCATCTGGCTTGTATTCTTACCTACATAAAAATACATTATTTTTGTGTATAAATAATATCTACAGGAAGTACCATTTCTGACCTGTGGCAGGATAATGTTTATATGGATATGTAGTTCAGTATGATTCATGGAGCTTTACATGCTCCTGCGTCAGGAATATAAACAACTGATCTCATCCCTGCTGGTTAAAAATGGAAAGCTCCCTAAGGACAGACACATGTCAGTCAGTGAAAGCAGACTGAAGAATGGCTTCTGCAAAATAACCCTTGTGCAGTGCAGAGTTAAACGAGGACGTTTGTTTGGAAAGTACCATGGGGAAACTCATAAGTATGTATTTGTGTGCATGATGTGGATGACAAATGGTGTATGTGGCACCAAAGCAGCAAACTGAATTCTTAAGATAGAAAGATGAACAGCTGCTGAGGCTGGGAGAACTTTCAGCACCTGCAGATTGCATAAACTAGATTGTAATGCCACAGATACAGATAAGAAGAGCCCAAGTACTGGCTGTGCCAAACTATTTTCTTTCCCCTTGTTAAGAGGCTTCCATTTTCAAGTCTCTATATAAATAAACTCAGGACTGCTAATCTTCATTGTAAGATCTGGAAGTTTAGCATTTAAAAGGCTATTCATTTGTTTGGCTTTCTCCTAAGTTCTTAAAGACATGTTTCTTCTGTTTGCAGATTATTTTTATCAAAAAAACTTAAGGAAGTGACTGATAAAAAGAAAAATGCTGTTTTGAAAGACATAGATGAAAAGCTAACAAGAACAGCAAAAGAACTGGGTTATTCTCTGGAACAAAAAACCCTGAAGATGAAACAGAGGGATAAGAAAGTATGACTTTCCTCATCCACTGGAGAGAACTAAGTTCTGTTAAATTTTTTTCATTTACTTCCTGTTTGTGTTTTTTCATCCTTCTAGTAAGTAAGGGTGCTTCACTAAGGAATTTCCAGAGGTAATCAGCTCTCTATAAAACTTCAAGAGAGGGAAGATTACTACAAGTGTCTTCCAAGTAATAGGATTAAATAAAAACAGTTTACTCTTGTAAATCATAGCTTGGCATTCAATTCAAAACAAAAAGAACAAACCACCACCAAAAAAATCCCAATGAGCATAGTCACCTAAAAATGAAAACAAATAGAGGATGTGCAGAAAAGTACTTTAAATGGAAGATTCTTGTTAGCAGTTGGATTGGAGCTATTAGAAACAGGACCATTAAGGATGATGTGGATGATAATAATAGAGGTTTTTTGCATACCTGTCAGAAATAATTATGGTAGAAGGTGACTAAACAAATGTGGTAGAGTGCTATATAAGTGACTACAAGGGTTCTTATATTTCAGATCTTGACTGAAATGGAGTTTCCAGTTATTTTAAACTTCAATACTTAAAAGAAACTGCAATGTAATTTGAAACTAAGTTGATGTCCTGGAGCCAGGAGACAATATTAGGTTTGACCACCAGCAGTCAGGTGTTAGTGCTTAATGAGGTGAGTGACTTTTAGGTCTCAGTACTGTCTTACATGTTCCATTTCCTGTCTCTTTGTTCAGGTGGTGACCAAAGCATTTCACGGAGCAGGCCTAGTTGTTCCTGTAGACAAAAATGATGTTGGATACAGAGAACTTCCTGAAACAAATGGTAAATATCTTGTTTATTAATCCTTCTGCTTTTTTTGAAGTAAACAACCCTCAGTTACACTCTGTCAACAACAAACTGCATTCATATTTTCTACTTAGAGAATTTAAATGGTGGGGGTAAAAAGTAGAAGTCCTAACCATCACACTTGAGCTCAAAGTATTGTTGTTAAAGGAACCAGATGAGAATTAATGAAACATGCTAAATCTGAAAACAGAATTCCTCAGGTAGTAGTTTAGGTGACCTTTTCTTTTGTATTGGCACAGCTATGCAGGAAGTAAATCCAAAAAACTGATCTACATTCAGGGATCTGTGGGTTCATTTCTTATCTACCCCCTTCTGCCAGTGTTGTTTCAACTGGAATCAGTTCCTTGATGCAATTTCACCACACAAATGCTTGTCTCCCTCTATGAGGAACTGAGAGGGATGGGCATGGGGCAAGAATGAGCGTCCAGGGAAAGAAGGAAGCTTCACTAGCAGTTCAGGGTGTGCCCACTTACCTTACATGTCAGTGTAACACATGCGTATAGTTTTGCCACAGACTAGTTCTGGGCAGTGATAAATTTCTTTATTTAAACATTTAAATATTTGGTTTGGGTTTTGGTTTTTTTTTTGCAGCCAGTCTTAAAAAAATTTGCAAGGCCATAGTTGATGCTCCTACAGATGAGGAGAGAGTGAAGGCCTTTGCACCCATTCAAGAAATGCTGACCTTTGTTCAGTTTGCTAATGATGAATGTGACTATGGAATGGGGTATGAACTGGGCATGGACCTGTTTTGCTATGGATCACATGTGAGTACTACAGCAATCATACTTCACAAAATTATTATTTTATACATGGACTAGAAGTAGTTGTGTTGTAGATGAATTATCCCTAGGAATTGTAGACATCTACAAGCATATTTTTAATTAACGAAGACTGCTAAAAAGTCACATGACATCATTCCACATTGAATTTAAAATACATGCATGAAAGCCCAATCCTGCAATCCAGAAGCAAAGACTCCCATCTGTGGTCTCTTCCCTAGTTCTCTTTTAAAGGTGAATATCATCAGTAAGGTGATTGAATAAATAGCACTTAGTTAACACATAAAAATTATACTTAATGCTTTTTGTTCTATATTAGCCACTGGCCTGTTGATGAAAAGGGTCATGGCTGTAATCAGTGTATGGTTAAAAAATAATACGTGAAGTTTCAACATCAACCTAATATGAATGGATGGTCACAGAAACACTCCTGCAGAAATAGCTGCTTCTCGCAAAACTAGTATTGGCTAAGTGGTGCTCTAGAACATCATGTGAAAGATAAGTCTTGCAATACTAAATGTAGGCCTAAAAGAGCTGTGCTGAACACTGGTTAAAATGTTTAGCCATTGAAGTGAATGAAAACTCACTACTCTTTCCATACACTGTTTAATTACTAATGTGTTTCTTAGATTTCATGCCCTGCTCTTTTAAGCTCCATGCAGCATCTGAAAATGTGTGGTATTTTCCTTTGATACCCTGGACATTTAGAACCCTTCTTTCAGAGACCAGGCTGCTTTACCTTAAATCCTTTCTACAACTGGATGGGCAGTGAAGGAAACTGTTGCTCCCATTTGTCTGAGTAGGTGGAGGCAAATGCTCATCTTTCATGCTTTGTGCCCCTCAGCACATGGGACTAACCACTGATAAAGTCCTGCAGTGACAAATCATGTGTTTACAGTACTGTCATGTGTCTTGCCTGTCTTGTGCTGCAGCTTGAAACACCTGTAACTTTGCAGCTGTTTTCTAAAATTAAAAACCTTCATTTTCTGGTTTAGTTAACAGAAGAAACAGTGGCTTCACATGTAGGTTTTGCTACATGTGATATCCCTGCCTGTCTTGGAGCTCCTACTTGGAGCTGTTTTCCAGTTCTGACTGGAGCCTTCCTGTCCCTTTGCTTACAGAGCCAGAGAAACACTGATGCTTTATCTGTAGCCCAAGACATAGAAAAGGACTTAAATCTTGTCCCTTTTGTTTGAGAGGTACAATGGACTTACATGTGCAATAATCATTGCAAATGCTAAGTATGCTCTGACGTTTTTACATTGGACATGCTTAAATGGTTATTTTAAGTACCACTGTAATCCCCTCAAACTGTGGGGCGGGACAAGACTGTGACAGGATAGGGGATTTCAACTGCAGGCTGGAGCTTTGCGTGCTCTAGTGGGACCATCCTCTCTTGCACTGCTAACAGTCGGTTTCCATCTCTCACTGCAGCAGCTCCGGCACCCCTGCCTGCCCTTGTGGCTGTCGCAGGTGTGGCATTAGGATGTGCTCAGCCGTTTTGGGAGCAGTTGAAGGGAGCAGTGTGAATGGGGCAGAGCCAGGAGCTGGGGCTGCCTCTGGACGAAACAAAGCCACTGACGCTGCCGGGGCCGCTCTTGTTTTTCCCTCTCTCCTGCAGTACTTCCACAAGACAGTGGGCCAGCTGCTGCCCCTGGCTTACACGCTGCTGAAGAGGAACCTCTTTGCCGAGATCATCGAGCTGCACTTGGGCAACCGGCGGGAGGAGGACCTGGATCAGCTGGCGCCCTGAGCGGCACCGGGGCTGCAGCCGGGACCGCGCTTGTCTTTTGTGTGTGTGTGTGTTGTTTGTGGGTCTTTTTGTACTCGGTGGCGGTGTCCCCTGCGGTCAGTAAAGGTTTTCTAAGGAATGCGGTGCTGGCTGCGTGCGGCGGGCCCGGGACAGGGAGCGGGGCCGGGTGAGGTGCTGCGGGGCGGAGCTGCCCTGGGCGGGGCTGCGGCACCACATGCCCGGCTGGCCCTGCCCTGCCCTGCCCCGGGAGCCAAGCCTGGGCCGGGCCGGTGCTCTGAGGAAGCACAGCAAGGGCAGGCCGCTGCCCAGGCCCCTCGGGGGGCAGTGCCTCACGGCAGGGCTGGGCCAGGTTGGCTCGGTTACTGCCTGGGTGTTCCGTGCACACCCGAGCGCCACAGGCCTGCTCTGGCTGATGGTTCTGCCGTTCTGCGTTTCCCCAGTTGTGTCCCACCCTGCAGGTAAAGCATTCCCATCTGTGGCAAAGCACTATCCCTGGCCCTACACTGCTGGAGCTGGCTCAGGTGGGAGAAAACTAATGGGATGAAGGAAATGCTAACTGACATTACAAGAGAAATTAGGAATTCCACTGCAGTTGCTATCTTGCTAATCAGAAGCAGCCACCTCTGGTTTTAAAAACGAAACACAAGGGATTTTGTACAAGGTGCAAATTACTTGTTTTCAAGGTCGTTGGCCCACAGTTGTGTGTTCTTGTTATTGCACTTGGAGGTTTATTCTCAGGCAACTGATTAAAGTAACAGTCCAGAAACAATGGCAAATAACATTTGCTCTTACTCAACAGACCTGCCACCATACATAGAGTGACTTGACTTCGATTGTAGCAATTCACATCATTACTAATGACAGTAATACTAATTACTACTGACAAAGATTGCAGGCTACTAACATGGCAACATGCTCAGATTTAAGTCATTCCTTTTTTTAGCAAAGGATTGTCAATTATATGTTACTTTATGGTAGAAGGGAATGTTGGAGGTACAATGTAGGTTAGAGTGCTGCAAAAGTATCTTAAATTTCAAATTAACAAGGTAATCACATGCCACAGCTACTTTTGTAAATTTGACAATTTCACTCAGCTTATAAATGTCCCATTTATTCAAGCACAAACATACATGCACTCTTTCATAGGCCTGGAGTTTTGTTTTATACATAAAAAGGTACTTTTTTGAATATTCCCTCTTATTTCCCTTTTTGTATTCTAAATATAGGAGACCTTTACCTTAATTCCCTGTAAATCATACAAGTACTAGAAAAGCAGAATCATGGAAAGGTTTGAGTTAGAGGGGGTGCTTAAAAATTCAACTTTTGAACTGTTAGTTAAAAATTAACTTAGTTCTGCAAAAATGAGGACCTGAGACTGGACATCTATACTCATCTATTAACGCCTGCTGGAGAAGGAAATCTGTTAAACCAACTGCAAAATGCCTGATGTGCTCTATATCTATATATCTATATATCTATATATATATATATGTGCTCTATATATCTATATATAAGAGACACTTCAGCTGGGCCTGCTGCACTAGGACAAGCAGTAACAGTTTTAACTAAAAATGTAGATTGAGCTACATCCAGGAAGAATGTTTTTTATTGTGAGAGTGCTGAAACACGGTAACACATGGACCAGAGCAGTGGTACATGCCCAATCCCTGGAAATGTTCAATGGATGGGACTCTGAGCTCCTGTCTTGGTGAAGGTGTCCCTGCCCGGGGCAGGAGGGTTGGAACTAGATCTTTAAAGTCCCTTCCAACCCATGCCATTCTATGAAATATATGTCATCAACATATATTTACAATACATATAGTAACATATATATTTAGACAATAAAAGGATCATCCACTTTTAACTATTTTAAATCAGACAACTATTCTATAATTAAAACAAAAATGTGTATTTTGGAAAAATGCTCCACCTAAGACTGACCTGTTTGATGGGCTTGATTTGGCCATTTCCATTGTAGCCAAATGCTAGGCAATGCAAATACTGCACCTCCTAAATTCCATTCTTTTCGTCAAGTCTTCTTACTAGTTCTGAATGTAAAATTCCTAGCTGTTAATTTTCTCTCAGGGAAAATAAATGCAAAAATCAATACAAATATTGTTTGTGAAAACAATGAGAAAACATGACAGAACAATAAATGGTCATACAGAAGTTTTTAATATTTGATTAAATCATCACAGTAATAAGAATTTTTACTGTAATGATAGGCAGTTCTACCACACTATTATAAATAAAAACATTAAGATCAATATTAAATACAGCTCTAGGCAACATCACAGATTAACAAAGAATGCATTCTTCATGAACCAGTATCTGAATGATTTAAAAAATAAAAAAATGCTGACACTTTCCCTCTTCCATCCACCACCTTTTTTTTTTTTTCAAATTAGTAACTTGAGTAAGGCGCTGCAAGTTTCAAGTTAGAATTTTTTTGTTGCACAGCACAGGCACACATACTTCATTACCAGAACCTCTACTCTATGTTTACCAGAAGACATTTTAAATGTCAACAGGGAAAGCTTAGCAGGTTAAGAAGAGTAAACAGAGATGCACACTTTATATGCAGCACTCGGGATCCACACAGAAATTATGAAACACAGCAGAAGTGTGAACTGTATTTTAATTCAGACAGTACAGTCTGTAGAATTAGGTGCACATTATTGCAGTACACACAGCAGTACTGTAACATCAGGTAACATCAGACATGGCAGAGATTTCAAAATCATTTTAAGTGATTTTTTAATGTGTAGTGAGTTTGTATTCTTCCACTGTACCAAAAAAAAAATCAGACAACAGTAATCAGTGTCACAATCTCCAGAGCTGCCTTCTGTAAATGGGCCAAATCCTGCTCTTTGTGAAGCTTCCTCTTCATCAAGTTTATGAAATGTAACAGAGCAAATTTTTAACCACTAGCATTAACTTCACCTGAAAGAGTACAGCTGGTTGTTGCCATGCTCCCATTTTCATACAGCCCAATTCCCTGTTTTAGTTCCGAACCTGTTTTTAATACAGGGCCTCATCACTCTGATCGCCCTGGCACATTCCACTTTCTACTGGTTCTAGTTGCTGCTAGATGAGATGATAAAATGCAGATGGCAGGTTTTTTACTAAGAAAAATCAATTAGAACTCAACAGTACACTTACTTAAGCACAAACAGTATTGTGCAGCTTCCCAGAAGTACCAGAATTTTGGTTCACTGTGTTATTGTACTTGAAATAAAATCATACTGAGTACTTTGTGAATAAAGATGTTTGAGGTAACTGTGATGAATGCCTTAGAGATACTTAAGGTTATGTTAGACTTTTAGTGTTTGTATTTTTGCCATTTTTGCTGTCTTGTGAGCGTAATTGTTAAAAGGGAGAAATTTTATACAACCCCATATTATAAAACATGATTTTTGTCAGCCAGATTTCTTAATTTTTTTCCTCCTTAATTTAGGCTTATAGCATATTGCCATTTTTCCTCTGTATGCACTTGTGGTGGTGGTCTGATAAAATGAATAGGAAACAAAACAACCTACTGTAATGAAGTTAGGGAACTGCCAGTTCACCTCCAAGTGTGTGTGTGTTGCTGTTGAATTTTGATGTCCAGCCAAAGTTTCAAGTACTGGATTCAATTCTGCCCTGCTGCTCAGGTGTGACTACATATAATTTACACCTCTATATACATGGGAAAAAAGAAGAAAAGAGTCAAAAGCAATCTAATACTTGCTTTCTCCTATTACTTTTAAAACCCTGCAGGTTTTTGGTTTTTTTAAATAAAACCTTACTGTTCCAGTTATCTGCTAGTAAAGAAAAAAGGAAATCCAAGGTAACGGCAGTGAAAGTTACATTTGAAAACGATCTTGGATGGATGTTGGATCATAAAGAACCCATTTACTTGAAACCCTTCATCTAGTTGTAAACATTTGCTAATCCTCCATTACTTGCAGAGGATTATGAATTATTCTATAAAATCACATTAAAAAGGTAATTAGTTATGTGAGATATTTACTGATTCATATTTAATAGATTTTTTAATCCATACAAATATAAATAAAGAATGGTAAAACTTCAAGAAAAATAATATACATTTAGTGCAAATTATGAGTTACATTTCTTCCTACCATGTCAGCAGTGGAATATCTTTTGTGGAGAAGAAAAATTAAAAATGACCATTCTCAAATTTTACAGGGGGGGAAGATCTCCAGTGTTGTAGCATGCATTTTTTACCAGATACACGTGTACAGAATTGTTCCAGCTCTTAAACTAATAGAAGAGCAGTATTTTTCCTTATACTGCACAACATTGGTATATATCATAGTGTTTTCAATAATACAAAAATTGCATAAGACCAGGTCACATCATTGATACTTTCTGCAGCAAAACCAGTATTTTTCTTTGAAATACTAGTTTCATCTGATTTTAGTTTTCTCATATCACGACAGCACACGGGTTGAAAAAAGTCTCGCGTGGTTCTGGCAAGGTATTACCTGTTCAATCTGGTTTTGTTGCAGTGGATCTGCACTGCCCCAACCATTTCATGATGTACAAACTCACACATTTAATGGCACAAGAAAAACCTCCCTTCTTGTGATCACACCTCAGTAACTCACAGTACATCTCAATATGAGAAACAACTGCTTCAAAAGGGCACACCAATTTTAAAGAGGCTTTGTTACGGCTCAGGAGAGAGAGAAATAAAGCTCTTCTGGAATGTAGAAAGGTGACGTGTAATAGTTAATATGTTTCATGAGTTAACACAACAGTTTTCAACGGTAAAAAGGGCAAGACCTTTCAGTCTCCACAAGATGGCTCAATTCAGAACGATCCCTCCAGAAACAGGGATTAGTAACACATCTCTTCAATGCTGAAGTACCAGGCTGGGGCTGGAGAATGGCACCACTTTGCACGGCTCACCCACTGCACTATCATGGCAGACCTGATGTCTCGGGACGCATCCAGTGCAGGACAGCAGCTCTCCCTTCCCACACTCCCATCAGCCTTCCTCCTTGCCACATGCTCCCCCAGACTGACTCCTGATTGCCAGCAGCACTGTTATGCAAAAACCCAGCTCTCGTCTCTGATTTTAGAAGTATTCCCCAGACTAAAGTGTTGTGCTATTCAACAAATGAACCTCCTCTTCCGTTTCCTCTCTCTCCTCAGCTATGGGTTTCAGTTGAACATTATGGAGGCGGGGTCTTGGTTTGCCGTCTGGGCCATATGACGGAGGATATCTTTTTTTGTTATAATGCCAAGGAGGCGCCTGAAAAGGATAAATGGAAGACTGATATTAATCCAAGCAGGAAAATAATGAAGCAGAACAAATCTGTAGCCAAGTCCTTTTTGTTGACAGGAATAGTGCAAAAGTAAACAGCCTGATTTTCTTATTTAAACAGAACCATTTTATTTATCAAAATGTTGAGGAACCACCAGTTTGATAAAACACAGCAATGCTGAGACACTGCATCAGATGGTCTCTGACAGCTGTAGTCCATTTTAATGAAATACAAGTCATACAAGTAGAGCCCATTACAATTTTTATTTAACTTTTTGTTTCTACAAAAATCAAATTTTGATTAGCATATGCCAACAAAAAAGTAACAAAGAGGGACAAAGAAAAGAGGTATGAAAAAGAAGTGATATTGATCCCATTTCATGAGGGAGACATGTTCCAACCTAGCCATCAGAAGTGATGTACCACTGATGGCCCCAAATAAAGCAAATCAAACTCCCCTTCCCTCCTTTTTTAAACCAGAAAGATCCTTCCAGTCTGACACACTGGCTCAGATTGAATGTATTCATAGGAGCACACTGTACTGGCCATGAAACTTTTGTAAAACAAACAACAGTTAATTAGTTTTTGGAGTTCATGGCTTTAGAAAAAAATAAACCGTGAGTAATAAAATAAAATTTTCATTTTCCAATTTAGATACTGTGCTCTTATGACAGGGTCTTTTAAAACTATAACTGTGAAACATCAAATAGAGTGAGACTGTCCAAAAGGATAATATCACAAGAGAAGCAAAGAGCGGAATGAATGAGCTGCTGCCCTTGTTTTATTCTGGTTAGTACATTTCAGTTTGTCTTATTAAAGGATGCATGAAATACTTGTGAAATATTAGCACAAAATGAGAATATAATTAGCATGTTTTGCACTTAAGCAGCTAAACATGGTGGATATGTTTAGTAGATATGTAACTAGCAACCCATGTCCAAATTAAGACAAAGTTTACCACCTATCTAAGGGGTTAGTTCACAACATCATGGTTAAAACCGTATCTAGATTCTGAAGTCAACAGTCAACACAGTAGCAGGCCACTTGGTGGCTAAGGGTCCCACTGCACATTTTGTAAGGAGTACACTGACTGCTGTAGGTAACAGCAGCAGAATCACAGGACTTCACTAAAAAATAAGAATATTTTTTAAAAATCATGTTGATAAAGGGGGATTAGAGGGAAAATCTAATGATGCAATTAAAACATGCTTGTCTTTGCTTCTCAAAAGATGTGATACGTTGCTATTTAACAGCTCTTTAAAGCTGTCCAGATCAGAAAAAGAAATTGGCATATACGAAAATCTTAATTTGCATTAGGCAGGGAATAAGTATTCCTAGCTGCGTGCTTTCCCACCTGGGGAATTCAGCAGATCAACCAGCAGATCTATGTGATCTCAACAACACAAGTATCAGAAAGTCTAGTTTACTTTCCTTTAATGTTGTGACTAACAGTATGTTCACATTTACAGCTTCATTTCTACAAATAGATTTTGCACATGTTTTTTATGGTTTAATACAAATTTTGAACATAAGAAGATTTCATTGTTCAGCCGATGTCATGAAAGCCCTGAACAGTTCACAAGTTTCATGCTTCCTGACTTCTAATGTGTCTAATTATGAGATCTGATATATCTAATCACCAAGGGTTCGACGTGCTGCTTTAGTTGCTCGAGATGCTCTAATATGTTCTTCTTTGTGATGATCCCCAAGACAATCCTGAAACAGATTATGTTATGCTAATAACTGTGTATGAAATCAAATTAAAAAAGTTTTAATCATAATGAAAAAGGATTAGAGCAAAACTAAAAAAAAAAAATAAAAACATAAAAGGAAAGGAAAGAAAAAGAATGGTTGCAGGAAAGCTAATGAGATAATCAAATGAAAATTTATTTGAAAGTCAGTACCCTTTCCCAGATTTTGCTTTTTTTCCTTTTTCTCCCAAAATGCTGAACACAACTGGCTCTTCATCACCCCAGAGTGGTATGTTGCTTGTATCAGGTACACATCAGAGTACCAAACTTTATCCCTTCTCCCTAAATTCATGTATTTTGAGATTTTAAAGGCACTGAAACTGAAATCTACTTTGTATTTCCTTTGTTTAATAGTTATTTCTCCTCACACATAATTATTCACATTTTAACAAGCCACAGTAAATGAACAAGGTAATAACTGTGTAAAGTCATAGCAATTGAGGTTTGAATCTGCCCTACAGGGCTGGGCTATTTGGTGTTCTTGGAAACAGACAAATTCAGACAAATGTCAAGTTCATGACAAGTACAAATCAAGAACAACTCCTTGGAGTGGATATTGTGGTACAAATTTGGAAGAGTGAAGCTCAGTCTTCTCTATGTCATCTGCACCAATTCCTGCACAATCCAATTTGGATTGGAACCAGTATGTTGATGTGTGTCTTTAAACAGGTATATTCAGTTTGCAGAGAATTTGCCAGCCAAAATATAAAGTAGTCCTTCATGTCCACAAGGCCATATGCCATGGCTAAATACCACCAGTACTAGTATTTATGATCTGCTCTTCTTGTAATGGACAGTGTGCTCATAGAATGTCACAAATTTTTAAAGTGAAGTTGGATAAAATAAATATTAAAGCCATCTATACTTCCTGCTGCTTTATCACAAAATAGTTAAAAATTTATAGAAGAGCCTGATATAGTTTTGCACTATCAAGCTTTCTTCAGAGAAGATTTTATCATCAATGTCAATGTTTGAGCAATCAATCACAACAGAAACTAAGAAAAGAATTATCATAGTAAATATTTTTCAGTGAAGTTCTATCAGTTCCAATTTCCCTCCCCAAAAAAAGAATAACGGCATGCCTGCACTAACTTCTAAGTGTCAGATGTCCTTTCCCCACCAGAGAAAGGCTTCTGCAAACACTACTTGCCATTCCTTACAGAGATGCATTGAAAAAAAAAAAGAAAAAGGTAGGAGAACATTTAAAATAAATTTGTTTTAAAGTACATCTGAAAAACAAACTTGGAAACCAATGCAATATTTAAATATTTGCCACATATAGCAGCAGTCCTTTTGCTCACAGGAAAACCAACAAAGTCTCAGTCTTATTTCAGATTTCTCATAGCAAGGACACTGATCAATCCTAAACATGTGGATGTACAGACAACATTTCATTCCCTGGGTGCCTTAGAAGACATGCTAAAGGAAAAGCAAGATACTGTGGTAGGAGCTGCAATGTTGCATGTCAAGTGTTTAATGCAAGAAATACAGGAAAGCAGAATGTCAAAGGAACAGCTGCACAGAAAAAGATCATGTAAAAAAACAAGGAGCAGTTTAGGTAAGAGGCAATTACAATGAATATTCAGTTTCCATGCCTGGGGCTTATTTATTTAGTAGATAATCACAGGACAACTCCCAACAGTCTCATTTACAAACATTCTAAATCTTAAAATTACCTTCCTGAAATATTTTGAATTGTAGAAACAAAAGTTATAGATTGAAGTTCCAGAACTAGCAGCAGTTTAGCTGTTAGTATTCCAAAAAACAAACGCCTGGTGGTAATCACCACCACTAGACTTCAGGAGATATTGACTGGATCATTTTCTCCTTTACTCTTTATAAACCCAGTATTTGTAGATGTTCAATAGCTGCTGATACACTGCATGTTGCCAGAACATAGATAATAAGAATGAGGAAGTACAGGCCCTAGACTGTGCAGTGCCAAGACTAAATTTCTGCAAGACAAGTTGTGTCTCCTCCACAAGCAAGTTGCACAGACCAAGCTTGCTGAATGGGAGCAAATTTTTAACAGAAGATTATAAAATTACTAAAATCATCTGCCCTCTTACTTGGAATACAAGGGAAATGTAAGAATTGCAGAGATGCTACAGCACAGCACATTCTTAATGAACAGCTGGGGTCCTCAGTTGCAATACCAAACTTACAGGTTCAAATATCATGATGCTGGTGTATATCCTGGTTCAAATCCTCTGATCCTAGAAGTGAAAATCACTGTATCTAACAAAATGAAAAGCAATGCTGCCACTTTACTCACCCGTTGTGTGTTACAAGGCACTGCCTCAGACCCAGCTTCCGGAAAATATCCACCACTATTTCCATTGGTGTGTGGTCTGTCACGGTGAAAGGGCTCATATCAAGTATGCTTCTGAGCTTCAAAGGTCGAGGGCTTTCTGCTGGAAGCGATGGGGTATGCTGGGCAAAACATACCCTGGAACTGCCAACAATCCCTTCCTGCTTCTTTCTAGCACTTTCTTTAAGAAAGAGAGGGAAGGGGGGAAAACAGCAGAGGAGGAAGAATTTACATTCTTGGAGTAAGATGTTAGTGCAGACAGACAGCTCAATCAACCCTACCAGACACTTTCATATATTTCCATGGCCACTGCTTAATCCCCAGGAAGTGTTTGTGCAGAATCACAAAAGCTATCTACCATTCAGCTTTAGTCATTATTCAACTATTTTTCTCACTCCAATAAGTAACTTTTATTTACTATAAAGAGGTGGAAAGGCTTAAAAAATAACATGCAGGAAGCACATAGATAGCTGCAGAAGAAACTGACAGGGAAAAGTCAGTCTCAGTTGACAGCTCCCTGTCACAATTCCAAGGGTTGTAATTATTCTTGTTTGAAACAGGAAATTTCTGACCACTCTGCAAATGTTGTCTTCTTGTTTAAAATGGGTTTATTTTGCATTTTTGAGAACTGAATCCTCTTCCCTTTCATATGTTCATAACCTGGGTCACAACAGCATTCCCTCCCATACCCTGAACCATTTCACACAATCATAGAATCACAGAATATCCTGAGTTGGAAGGATCATGAAGTCCAACTCCTGACCCTGCACAAGACAGCTCCAAGAATCACACCATCTGCCTGAGAGTCTTGTCCATTTCCTTTCTTAACTGTCTCTGCTTGGTGCTTGGTTGGCCTGTTCCAGTGCCCAACTAACACCTGGGTGAAGAACCTTTTCCTGATGTCCAATCTAAACCTCCTCTGACACAACTTCAGGCCATTCCCTTGGGTCCTGCCACTGTCACCACAGAGATCAGTGTCTGCCCCTCCCCTTCCACTCACAAGGAAGCTGTAACTGCAATGAGGTTTCCCCTCAACCACTTCTCCAGGCTGAACAGACCGAGTGACCTCAGCCACTCCTCATACAGCTTCCCCTCAAGGCCTTCACCATCCTTGCAGCCCTCCTTTGCATGATCTCTAATGGCTTTATAACTCTCTGATAATCTGGCACCCAAAACTGCAGACAATATCCAAGGTGAGGCTGCCCCAGTGCAGAGCTGAGTGGGACAATCCCCTCCTTTGCCTGGCTGGAGAAGCCATGCCTGATTCACCCCAGGACACGGCTGGCCCTCCTGGCTGCCAGGGCACAATGACTCTCTGAAGCCAGACAAGTCAAGACTAAGCAACCTCCACTGTACAATCTCAGCAGCTGAAATGAGTCTCACCTGTGAAAGCATTCTTAGAAGAATGTTTTGCTATTCCCCCATTTACTCAAGTAAATGCAAACTTAAAGCAGAATGGTGTCTGTAATAATTTCCAAGTTTCGGAAATTCATTCATGTACATCCTACATAAGGTAATACTATGGTATTCACAGCAGTAAGACCACAAGCAAAAAATTGACTGAAGTAAACAGTGTTATGTTCACAAAACATGTTTTTAAAAAGTTTCTGGAGATTTTTTTCCCTTTCTCAAGTGTCTCTGTTAAAGAGATACATATATATAAAAAAAAGCAGTTTAAGATGTAACTTCCACCACCGATTTCATGCACTAAATGTTACAGTTTTGTAACATTTTCTTACATAACAGTGTGTTTTTTCCTTTGATTATGATAGTAGCCTCAAAATCCACAGAATTTTTTTTGCCAGTGCAAAAAGCATTGTCACAAGTGTCACACAAGCACTAATACACAGAGAAAGGGCCCAAACAGGGCTTATGTGCTCATGCTCCCAGGGACAAATTTCCCATTTGAGAACAGAGCAAAAGACAAACAGAACAAAAAGCAGAAACCTAAAATAATTAATATTGCACTTATCTCTCCATCATACCACCTTAATTGTTATAACAACAGTAAATAACATACTGTCAGAAAGAAATACGATTTACATTTTAAAATTACTTGGACAGTGGTTCTCACAGAATACTGCTGGTCTAAAACGAGAATTACTCAATTTTGAAGAAGAACGTCAGTGTAGCATCACTTGAGGAAATGAGATTCTATCAAAAGCCTCAAAAACTTAAAAAATACCAGATATAGATAATGTCTTGACCTACTTGAGTATGACAACTTTTGTTTTTACAACAGAGATGAGCATTTTCTTCATTTCAGAGCCTGCTGTTGAAGATACATTATCATATACTTAAATAAACCTGGAGTCTAGAAACACACAGAGTAAATTCTATTTTAAATATAAAATAATATAAAACAATTGAAATTGGCACACATAATAATGCAATACTGAGATTTAGTTACCTATTGCAATAGTTAAATCTCTTCTTAGAGCAAAGCCCACTAGTCTCTGCGATTCTTTTGACATAATAACAGGAAAACCATTATAGCTGGTTTCGTTGATCAAGTTTTCTATGTCTTCAACAGTCATATTATCCTGCGTCAGAACTGCTAAAGGTGGGTCGCTTCTCCGAGGTCTCATCACGTCAGCAGCCAGTGTTGTGTGAGTAAATTCTTCCTTTGCATCCAAGAAAGGATATCCATTCAGTCGGATGTGTGCTTCATAGATGCCTTCCCTACCAAAGGCATCTCCTACCCACTTACTGGTCATGACTGCAGCCATTAGGGGCACAATATATTCCAGCCCTCCTGTTAGCTCAAACACAATTACTACCAGGGACACAGTCATCCTTGTCACACCACCTGCAAGCAAAATGGAAGCCAGTAACATTTGAGTATCAGATAATAATAATTTTAGAGTTTTCTGCCTTCCCTGCTATATACAAATATAGCTTCTACATGAATGGGCATGAAAGGTCATCTTGACATGACAAACATCCTTCTGTGTAATATCAACAGAAACAGACAGGAAAAATGAGCACGAAAGTTCTAGAAGTGAAAAAAAGAGTTGTAGGGAAAATTCAGAGCAAGGGGGGTAATGAAGGGAATTGGAAATACATGCAGTTATTAAATGTAAACTAAGAATAAAACTGTGTGTATCTCCATACCATTTCACAGTTAAAAGTACTGTGAAATGCAAGGAAATCCAGTAAGATAAGAATTTGGAAAAAGAATGGAACTAATGCTAAGTAGTCAAAGGTAGCAAGTCAACAGCTATGTTGTCCAAAGTATTAGGAATTTAATACTGTTGCTTCATCATAAAAGACAAACAGAATTATGAACTGATGAAAAGAAATCTCTTTCTTGGACAACAGTAGGACAGGGATTGCATTTCTCTTTTGCCACCATTTAAGATGTGTTTTTTCTGCTAAGGTTTCTGATGCCATATCATCATTCAATAAAAGAACAGGTCTTTCAATGCATTCAAGAGTGATTCAAGTCGAACAATTAAAAACAAAACAGCCTCTCCAAAACCTAAATTTTAATCACTAGTTTGTTTTATTGCCCAAATGCACTTTTCCTTAAAGAAGAATTTTACTTTTGCAGAATCTATACTAACATCTTTTAAGTTTAATTTCTGGGGCAACCAAGTTATAAGCCAGGACAGGACAAGACTTTCAAAAACACCTCTTGAAGTTTAGGTGCCCAACTTAAGCCTCTTCCCATGAAGCTGATTTTCAACAATCAGATTTGTTAAAAATACCTTACAGATTTTTAAAAGTTTTATTTGGACTATGAATTTCAAGAACAATTTTTGCAATTCACGTAGATGCGGCAGCAGATCACACCATTTCCTTCTAATAATTTTACCTGTACTTGACACTGTAAATGCTCTATTTCACACATCTCAAGAAACTAATTTCTCTGACCAATGTAGTAATGACATCTCTTGATAACAAATAGAGAAGGCAAACACTACTACTTCAATTTTTCTATTTCTCATCAAATTTAGATTTCACGTTATTCCTCAGATCACAAGGATCTGACTGTCTGGTCAGAGACATGTATTATTCTGGAGGGAAGTCCATACAAATAGGTGTTCCAAAACTCTACAAGTTTATATTTTCTTTCATTTTCAATAGTTATTTTTATATATGAAGAAATTGTTTGTAATATTTTATTTACCTAAGCATGCAGCAGCACCAACCATGGCATAAAGACCAGGTGTAATACAGTCAGCTCCAACTTCACACCACTCCTTGAAAATGAACCAGTCATGATGGTAGTAAGCCAGCTGCTCCACTGCAATTCCTACAATCCTTCCTGCTATTGCTCCAATTGCCATACTAGGTATGAACAGCCCAGATGGAACCTGCAACAAAAACAGAACTACTGTCATACTGATGGGAACACAGCTGACACATCACTTAACAAGTGGTTTTGTTGGTTTTTTTCCTAAAGAGATGCAAATGCTCAAACTGATAGGTTAAAACCATGTAAAGTGACCTTGGAAGTTAACAGAACTTAACAGAATGCTATTGGTATCTCTGATTGACCTGATAAGCAGAAACCATTTAATGAGCATGTTTGTTTATATCTTAGTGTATTTAAGAGAAAATCTACCACCAATACAGGACCATGAACTAGACTCACAGTGCCAACAGCACAATTCTTACCATGTACATGTCCAGTGTGAGCTGTGCTACTCATACCGTAAAGTGTTCCTTCACGTTCCTCAGAGTCAACACACGCTTACTAAACAGGACTGCCTTCCTAAACTGGTGCCTGACACTGCCATAAATTAGATGGCTAACTAAACAGGTCATTTCAAAAAGAGGCTTTGTACTATTATTGCTGTTTCCTATACAAATGAGTGTATATAGAATGCTAAATACACTAACAGAGAAAAACACAATACAATCCCCATTGCAAAAAGTAGGTTACCACATTAGGTTAAAAAAAACAACAAAAAACCCTCCTACTGTAATTTTAGTTACTTTAAATGTTTTTCTGCTATTAACTAAAACCTGAAAAGGCTACACAGCCTTGTCACACAACCATGGCTTAGTAAAATATTACTGCAAACTTGTTTTTATCAGCAGTTTCATATAAAGTAACTGTTGTGTATCTTTTCCTCTCCTTACAAAGATAATCTTTCCAAAAAACATACTGATACCTAAATGTCCCATTAAACTGTAAATGCCTGATGCTTCTTCTCACAGCAGTTGTTAACATCAAAATATTTTATACTGTAACTGAGGTACAGATGTGACTACAAAAAAGGAGTAGTATTTTTACTTTGTCTAAATGCACCTCAATCCATCTTGTTGAAATAATGTCATTAAAAATTCCATTCCTGGTGTAACAGGACACATCATGTAATTTTTCTTGTGCTGTACAGCTGTGAAATTTAAGTATTGTACAATTCTAAAGTTTAGATTTTTGCTTGTGGTATTCAATAGCTGGTACAGAAATGTATTTCAGAGCTGTTGTTGCTGTTGTTAGTATTATTACATTTTTTCTATATTTATGGTTGCAAAGAAGATTTCTAACAATAAACCAATTATAATTATTATTACCATTGTATTTTGTCTATTTGTGGTTGCAAAGTTGATTTCTAACCAACCAACCAAGAGAAAACAAACATAGCAAACTTTGTGTTAGAAAGCTAGTGCACAGGCCTTGAGAAAAAGTTTAATAATCCTTAATTCCTATACTGAATTACCTAATATTCCAGTGTTGACAGAGGTAATATTCAATGCTATCATTTTAGTCTAGAATTCAAATTGTGCATTTATACCTCTATTTTTATTTCCCACAATTAATTATGCATCTAAGCCCCTTTCTAACTGTTAAAATGCGGTTTTTTTCCTGAGTGAGATTCTTTCTTGGATTCTTACAGTACAACAGTACCCTGAAAAAAATCCCATATTTCCAATATAAAAGTAACTAAATAAATCTTTGAAACTGCCTCAGATCCTGGTGTGCTATACCAGTACGCCACAGAAATTCACTCTCCAAATGGAAATTGCATCCAAATTGCTTCTGGTCCTTTGGTAACGTAACTTCTTAATGCAGTAGTTCCTTCTATTCTTTCCATCATATAATAATGGTTACAAGTCTAACTGTAATTATAATTTTACAGCTCCATTTGTTGGCAGAAGCCCCTGAACCACAAATCACAAAGTGAAGAGGAATCCTCCCAGAGAAGTAGCAGAGAAAACAGTGAAGTTTTTCCTCTTCTCCACTTTCTTCTCCTGGGCTTGCTTTTGAGCAAGCTCAAATTATACAACAGAGAAAAGGATTTGTTTTGTGGTACATATGTCATCTTTGGAACGAGCAAGGATTATTATATGGATACAACTTTCCACCTTTTTGGTAGAGCACCTGCATACTAGTCATGTTCTGAGGCAACACTGTAACCCCTTCACACCTGTTAATCAGCATTTAGACACAGTAACGAGTCTGCTGCTAATAAGCAGCACAATGTAAGTACAAAAGCTGGAAAGAAAAAACAAATGCAAACAAACCAAAAAACGCCAAATCCCTGCCATATCAGCCTCCTGGTGATACATATTCACAGTAGTAATAGCAGCAGGAATGACTTTGCCCCACTGGCAACAGCTGGGTAGCTTTGCTCACCTCACAGGAAAAGAGCTCCTGTGGGGAAGACATGTGCTTGCAGACGGCTACAGGTCCAGAAACAAACCTGGAGAGCCCAGAGGATCCTTTATAATGATTTAAATGACAAAGTAATATATAATTTCTGCCCCCCATTTTGAATTTGCTTCTTTTATAGAGATAAAAATTAAAGTGCAAGTAAGTAACATTAAAGTAGTAACAGCCTCTTCTCCAGATCCTAGCTGACATTCTAACCAACCACATGCTTTAAAGCTTCCAAAAATTAATGTAGCACACTCCCATCAATGACAGAAACATGAGTCCTTGCCTATTGGCAAAGTAACAAATATATTCCCACCACTTCAGAAAATATTTCAACCATGCTGAAGTTCTGAGAAAATTAACCAAACCTAAATGAAGTATAAGCTCTACCATTCTGTAAATTAGTGAACTTTAATACACAGTGTGACCTTGTGGTGACAACCCCATGAGAAAGAGCTAGATGCACATGAACATGTGAATGGTAAAATAATGTCCTAGATATAAATGAAACACAGTAAGTGAATACAAAACTGAACAGATTGAAGCAGTCACATCACAGAACAGTCTGAATTATGGACCTAAGGAAGACTAACATTTAAAATACACACTACTGATTCCTCTTATCCATCAACCAACATATGGAACATAACTTCAAATAAGAACCTGCAACATCTTCTAAAATATCAAGGCATGAGAAACACTCCATGACATTATTATCCTATCAGTCAGAGAACAGTCGAGGTTGAATGTGACTGCCTCAGACTGTCTACCTCTTCCCGCGCAGGGTCACCTACAGCAGGATACCCAGGCTTGAAACCAGTCAAGTTATGAGTAATTCCACGTATGTTCTAGCACAACTTATTCCAGTGATCAAACACCCTCACAGACAGGAAGTGTTTTCTTATGCATGCTGTTACATGGAACTTAGACTTTTCTAAGACTTAGACAGTAACATGCTGTTACTTAGACTGAAAAGTTAAGGCAAATTTAAACACAAACTTTGCTTAGTTAACATTCTACAGTAAGTTTGCATTAATACACATTTGATAATGATGTAGCTGCAAAAAACTGAAGGGAGCCTGACAAGACAGAGAATGATGAAGGCACGACAGTTATGCATCATTCAGAAAACAGCGACAGATCGGGGAGAAGCTGAAGACACCTCCAAAACATATCTATGAAACGAGTGGGATAAATAAAAATTATGTTGCTTGTAATGGAGAAGAAATTCCCATTACAGTCACATGAACAAAGCCCACTTTCTCATCATGACATGCAATACTGGAAAATACAGCAAAAGAAATCATCAATGTCTCCCTTTAACATCTGCAGTAATTACACATATGTGAACCATGAAGAGAGTGGATGTAAGAACTACCACCAACACATAGCATAAGTGGTACAGCCTATTCTTCTTCAAAGTAACAGAACTAGGGAACCTGAGTGGTTATGCTTGAACTTTGCTGTGGGAAATTTTAGAATTATCCCTTACTGCTGAATCAGGCTCATAAAAACAGCCATCCATCCACACAGTTACTGCTCCCTATTGCATTTAGCACACGTTTCTATTCAGCTGAACAAAGGGCTGCTCTGAATTTAACTAAACTTAATACCATTTGCTATAACACTTGCTTATTAACCAAAAGTAAAAAGACCTTTTTTTAGAAAGAAGTAACAGGACAAAAAAATAAACAAAGCTGCTAACTTTGAGAGATGGAAAGTGAGAAAGGCAGTAATTAAATAATCACAGCAGATGACACAGTTACTGCATTCACACTTACCTTGATACCAAAGGTGAAGACTGTCATGATTATTTTAAATATGAGTGCTAAACACAACTGCCATATAGCTGAATAGACTCCAGTGCCTGCTGGACGGTCAGGAATATCATCTACTATTTTGCTTGCATTCATATCATTTCTGTAGTCACAGAGCGACGAGGATTCTAATGGCCCACAGTCTGTGAAGAGCTCCTTAATAAGCTCACTGGTGTTTAGCCTTGTATATGGATTAGGAAATGCAATGACAGCTGTTATTGCTGCAACAATAATAACCTCCAGGACAGGATACTTCCCAAATTTTGTAGATTTGCGTCGCCGACACCATGCAATATTGGCTCGGATGAAAAATGCTCCCCAGAGCCCACCAAATACTCCCAGAAGAATAAAAGGAAGCAGTTCAAAAAGGTACCAAGGAGTGTGATATTCCACATAAAAAAGAACTAGGCGGCTATTACCGAAAGGATTGATGGACCTTAAAACAAATGCAGCTACTAAAGCAGCAAAAAACGATCTCCATAAAGTTTTCAGTGGGAAATAGTAACTGACCTGCAAAAGACAATACATGAAAATTATTAGTGATTCAATTATAAAAACCTGGAAAGATAGGTTTATGCATGCATTAGAGTACTGCTGCTCACATGGTTTAAGATTAAAAAAACCCACTTAGATTATCAATATTATTCCTATCACTTGGAACACTGACACTCCAGCAGATCCCACAATTTAGGAAAGTTCTACAATATCAGATACAAAGTCAATACCACAGCAATGTTGAAACCACTGCTGTTTTAAGACCATTAGGAAATGATGCACTGTAATTTAGGCTTAGAAGCTGCTCTGTTTATAAGTGCCTCCTTTTAGCCATCATGAGAACCAGGGTGTGTACTGGCTGCACTCTCAGATTTCCTGCTAATACTTTCATCTCTTTTCAACCTACATTGAAAAGTTTCTCACAGATCTGTTATTTTTAAGAAGTATAATTCAAACAAACAAAAAAAAATTAACAGGCCTCAAAACAGAACATGCAATTTTATTCTTAAGCCCCACATGGCCTGATTTGCATTTCAAGATAGTTTTTTTCTGCATTTTTTTGGCAACAAAGGAATTCCTCAAAATCCCCTAAGAATATAACAAAATAATGCATGAAAGAATATTTTGCCTCCTTTTCAATTCAGAGATTTTTAGGGTTTTAGTTGTCTTTAAAAATGCCCATGATAGAGAAAACAATCTTATGTATTTTGAAAACTACTAATTGAAACTTAACATAAACTATTTCTTGGAGAAGAGAATTTGGTTGCCTTGGAGGAAAATTTTATGGCATATTTGCCCTTTCAATAATTACCATATTAAATTGTGTTCAGTGTCTGAAACTTTAAGTAATGTTTAAAACCTCGCTTGAAAAAAACCTGTCCAACGACTTTCTAAAGCCTTTTTCAGAAATGAAAAATAAGAGCCCTATTTCTTTTTTTTTAGAATAAACTTCTAGCTTGAGAAGCTGCTGTGTCTCTCTCTGTACATAAACTGTAATTATTAACAGACTCAGCCCTTCTCCAGAATAAAATAACGGAGAATAAAGTAAAGCTGACATTCATTCATTAAAAAAAACAAAACCTTAGGAATTTGCTGGTAATGGGACTTCTGACTTTGAAATATGGATCCAAGAGTAATTTCCTTCTTAGGCAAGACTCCACAGCTTAAAGGAGTCTGAGATTATTTAGACTAAGACAGATTTTTAAAAGACATTTATCCTTCAGTGCCATCTCTTGACATACCTCCTCCAGACTGAAAAGGACTCCACCAATTGGGGCACCAAAGGCTACAGAAACTCCTGCTGCTGAGGCAGCTGACAACACCTGGAAAAGAATAAAGGTGAGGGGTTTTTTTGCAGTCTGTTACATGTTTTAAACATGAACAACAGAGTCTCACTATAGCTGTCAGTTTCTTCTATGCTTCTGTTAAGGATACTCACACTTAATATCAGAAAAGCATGTGGAGAGTGGCCACAGCAGCCAGCAATCAAGTACGAGATGTGATGATGCCAAGAACATTGCTTGAAATTCAGAGCTGAAACTGGCCAATGGTGTGTCAGATGAAAAGAAGGGCTTTTTAAAATACATTAATAGCAAAAGGAATTCTACTGGAAACCTTGAACTGACACTTGTTGACGATGGTCATCTGACTAATACGGATAAAGAAAAAGCTTAGGCATTTAATGTGGGTTTTGCCTCAGTCTTTTTAATAATACTGATCCACCTTGGGCTGCCTGGTCAGAGGACCACAAATGTGGGAATAGTGACTTGCCATCTCTGGACACTGAGATTTTACGGGACCAGCTCTATAAGGCTGATGGGATTCTTCTGGGTACTGAAGAAGCTAGTGGATGCTATGGCAAGATCCCTCTCAATCATCTGCTGAAGGTCTTGGGAGTCTGAGGAGGATCCTGCTAACTGGAAGCTAGTCAGTGTTAGTCCAATCTGTATCAAGGGTGTGAGGGAAAACCCAGAGAACCGGAGACCTGTTGGCCTAACCTGAGCTCCTGGAAAATTACAGAGAAGATTATACTGGGAGCCACTGAAAGGCTTTTAAATAGTAAAGCAATCCTCAGGCACAGTCAACATTTGTTCAGAAGGAAAGGCTTGTTTAAATAACTTGGTATCTTTTTATGATAAGGTCACCTGTCCAGTGGATGAAGTGCAGGCACTGGATACAGTTTTACCAGATTTTAGTAAAGCTTTGGTACTGTTCCTCACAGCATCCTTCTGGACAAGATGGCCAACTGTGGGATGAGCAGGTTCACAGTGTGTGAAGAACTGGATGAATGTTAGAACTCAAAGAGCTCCAGTGAATGGGGCCACATCTGGCTGGTGACTGGTCAGCAGCTGTCAGTTCTGTTCAATACATTCATCAATGACCTGGATGCAGGAGTTGAATGCACCATAAGCAGGTTTGTTGATGAGACCAAACTGGGACATGCTCTCCTGAGGGAAAGGAGGCCTTGGCGAAGGATCTTGATTGACTGGGGCCCTGGGCAATGAATCATGTTGAAATGCTGCACACCTAGGATGAAGTAAGACCAGGCTCAAGTCTAAATCGTGAGAGGAGTGGCTGGAGAGCAGCCCTGCCAAGAGGGATCTGAGGGTGCTGCACTAGCAGCAGCTCAGTGTGAGTCAGCTCAGGGTGTGCCTGAGGGGAAAACCCCATTCTGAAGTGCACCAAGCACAGCACAACCAGATAACCAATAGAGGTGACTGTCCCACTGCATTCAGCCTTAGGCGGGCTCACCCTGAGCGCTGTGTGCAGTTCTGGACCCCACAGGACAAGAACGTGAAAATCTTTGGTTGCATCCAGAGTAGGCAAACAAAGCTGGTGACAGGGATGGAAAGAATGTCTGAGAACTAGTTTGGAGAGAAGGAGGCTGGAGCAGTTTGCCCTGCAGCCCATGGCAAAGCCCATGGTAACACAGGTTGTCCTTCTGCAGCCCACAGAGGACCTTGGCAGAGCAGATCTTCACCCTGCAGCCCATGCCACAGCAAGCTCCTGGGAAGGGCCATGGTCTGTGAAAAGGAGCCCAAGCAGGAGCAGATTTCTTGCAAGCACTGCAGCCTGTGGGTGAGCCAGGCTGAGGCAGTCCTGAATGGCTGTACCCTGAGGAAAGGACCTCGCTGAAAAAATTTGTGAAGGAATGTCTCCCATGGGTAGGGCCCCACATTGAAGCAGAGAAAAAGTATCAAGAGGAAGGGGCAGCAGAGACAAAGTATACCCTTGTGCCACTTGGGCACAGAGGAGTTCAGAGTGAAGCTGAGCCTTTTAACAAGGGACGGTGGGGGCAAGGTATATTTAGTTTTGTTTTCATTCCTTACTATCCTACTATACTACTGGCAGTCAAGTACCTTAAGTCCAGTCTGTTTGGCCTATAATGGTAACTGGTGAGGAATCTCCTAGTCCTTATCCTGACCTCTGAGCTTTTCATCTTACTCTCTCCTGCTGTCCTGCCAACACGGAGGGGTGACACAACTGCTTGGCCGCAGCACCAAGTCAAACCCACCACACTCTCATTAACAGTATTGAACTGAAACTGGGCAGAAATGCTGCTGTCACCAGAAACACTTTGTTCCTGGGTTCAGAGTACTCTGCTGTCCTCACAATTGAAGACACTCATCAATTACCAAAATGTAGAGACAAGCACAGAGAGAATTTAAATAAAATCAAATGGTCTCTGAGATAGAAGAAATACAAACTGACATGGAAATTTACCTTTGAGAATGCTAGGGATAATACATTGTTTTTAACATAATAAATAACTATTCATAATCACTAAACATTGTCCAAGAGCACAAACACCATCTTTTAAACAAACTGGTGTAAATGCACCGCAATTCAGTACATTCTAGAAATGCTTTTTCAAGAACTTACCTCTCTTTTTTTAGCTTCATTTGTACTGTATTTTGGAAAGAGGTAGGAAAAAATATTCCCACAGCAGCAGGCAACATGTACCAAAGGACCCTCTTTTCCTAAACTCAACCCAGATGCAACAGCCAAGACTAAAGTAATCGTTTTTATCATCAAAGTCCACTTCCCCAAGTAACCTCTGATGATAAAGCCGCTCAAAATAGTTTTTATCTGGAAGAAACAAAAAACAGTGCCTGTTACTGCATTCTTTTATTTTCAGAAAATAACTAATTGTATAATTTTAGCTGCAGAACTTTAAAGCCAACCTTTCCAAATTACTAACTTTAACCACACTCTAAAACATGTCATTCAGATTGCTACACTGAGTCTACCTGCTTGCCAGAGGCCTTCCATTTGCAACTTTCTCTAAAACACTGGACAATAACATAAAACAACATTATCAATTACATTTAGTAGGAAATTAATCTGCAGCAGCTTCTAAGACTGGATTCATTACTTTATGATGTGAATTATGAAGCAACAGGCAGAAAACTTCCAAAGGAAAAATAAACCTGCAAAAACCATACTCAGAGTCATCTATTGTAGCAATATCCCATTTGCACTAATATCACCAGTTTTCTCTTTATGTTTTACCATCACTACATAAAAATTAACAGTAGATTTCTTCACATAAATATGGAAAAAATCAGCCTATCTCCACCAGAAAAGATGTGCCACTTGCCAAAGGTATTACTGTGCTTAACACTCCAATATTATTAGCCTGGAAAATATACCCATGTATAGGAAATAATATAGTTATCAGAAGAACAACATGTCCATAAATAGGATGTACAAAAAACACTGGGCAGCTGTGTCTAGAAAGTAAAGACAGCTAAATTTGGAAACCAATTTAAGATGAAATCTCTTCTGGAATAATGACACAGAACTACTCCAGGCTCATACAGGGGCAGGATAAAAAAAAAGTTACAGAAAAACTGAATTTATTTGACCAGAATTTATTTGACTTTGGATTTTTCTTTCCCATTTGGTGGATAGTAGCAGACAGCAATTGTAAACAGTAAGTTTTTGAGGATGTTACACATTTTTACATTGTGACTGTCCATTGGTTTGTGCTAGTTAAGGCAACTAAAGCCCTTGCAACAGAAGATTGATTGCTCTACCAAAGGACTTGTACTGTGTCAATGAATCACTGCTTTCTAATCACCATACAGAGGGTGTGGATTAGGGGAGGTTTGGAAATCACTATTCAGAAGTATACTAAGCCAAATGCTTCCTTAAAAAGTGGTCCTGACAGAAGCAAAATCTACTAACCCAGGAGATTATTTTAAATCTGGGGTATTTTCTCAGAAACAATTAGCACAATTACATGTTTTCAATTTGAATGCTTGTATTAATACATTTCTTCAAAGGTACAGGGTACTTACTCCCTCTTGCCTTCCCCATGACCCAGTAAGGCAGCAGTAATCCACACATTAATACAAAACACTTATAAACACATACATGTTAGATAGACCTCACCTCAGGTATCCCTGAGCCACAGGCATAGGGAGCAAATACCTTCACCAGAGAAACTGCTAAGAAGGCAAAGCTCAATGCCCAGAAAATGTACATTATGTAGTTCATTATGTATGATCCTGGACCCTAAAAGCAAAATTAAAAGTCAGAAAATAAATTTGACATAGGAGCAAAATCACCACTTAAAATAATCCAGAAGTACTCTTGGTGCAAGTACATTTATACACACATTTTGAGGCATAATCATTGCCAAGTCAAGAGAGAGAGTTTTATTTAAAAAGCATAAAGTCATGACACCTGTACATTAGCATAGACTGGGTTATAAAAGGTACAAAGTGTTCTAACAGTTCATCTTAAAAAGAAAAAATAAACATAGCACAGCTATATTTTTAATACCTATTAGCTTATAAAATCTAGTGAATGCTAAGTAAATCTTCTTTATTAAAAAATGTTAGAAAAAATTAATCTATTCTTAGTTAGCAGAGAACACCACAAAGGTATTTAATTTACATACAGCTATGATCTAGAAATCCACGTTATCAACAGTTCTATACTCTCATAACTTCCTAACATTTGCAACACTCCAAGGCCCCTTGTGGTTCATTAAATACACATTTATTACACTATAATCTATTACTCAATTCAAATGCTGAAAAATGGCCCAGACAGTACAGCGCAAAACCATGTTTAGAATTCTGACCTTAAGACCATTATTTTCTTTCTCTATTCAGTCAAGCTGTTAAACCAGACTATCAAAGAATACTCACTTCTGCTTGCCCAATTATTAGTTCTGCCCATGTTTTCCACTGAGGACATTTATCTCTCTCTTCAAATGTAGTCTCATTTGAACCCCAACAACACTGTTCATGGTTAAACCACAGAGCACTAAGGCAAATGCCTTCCTTTAAGTCAGTCATCCAGTCAGCAGCTATGTCAATTAATCCTGCCAATGCCCCTGTTGTAAAAACAGTTTTGTATTAATATTCTGGTAAACAGAAATAACACACACAGCTAAAATGAAGGAATGTGCTTGTATTAACTGATGTAAATTGTGATTACAAAAAACTTAATTAAATAGACATTTAATATACTACTGATTTCCAGGATTATATCCTATTTTCATTATGGTGAAACTAGTATTTTCTGAAGAATTGAGTACATTGTGTATTTCCCAAGTTAAATGAGTTTTTTTCTTGCATTTTTTTTCCCTATGCACAGTTTCTCCACCAGTCCACCGAAACCAAGGAGGTAAGAACAAAAAGAGAACTTTTTAACTTTTTCTGTTATGGAGAAGTTTATACAGCATTCAGCCTGCTGGAGACAGATGGGATTCATCTGTCTAAACAGTGGAAAAGGATTCTAGCCCATGAGTTGACAAGTCAAAAGCAATATTTCAGTAGAAGAAAATTTCAACCAAATTATGAAAACACATAAACATAAGATCTCCTTGTGACTGAACTCAAGGTTGTACTATTTAAAATCCACTACACATACAACAGCAGGCATCTGAAACTGAAAAAACCAGCAACATTCAAGACCAGAATTTGCTCACTTTGTTGCTCAGAAACACAACAAAGGAATTTCAATAAACAGCAGCTTAAGGGGTTGAAAATGCTACATTGCATGTTCCCACTGAAATTATCAGAAACAAATTCCAGTAATTATGCACTCCTGGTTTGTGCATCCAGAAGTATATAAACATGCTACACTCTTCACATATATATTCATTTATATGTAATTTGTGAAAGTGATTATGTATCTACCTAAGCAGTAATTATACTGTTGCCCTGCTTTTTAATAGGCATAGCCTTACTACACAACTAATTTTCATAACACTTTATGTAAAATGTCTGTTTGAAATGCTTTTTTTTTAAAAAAAACCGGGCACAATGTTTGTGACTTTTTCTTCTGGCACATTTTGGTCACTTCAAACCATATTGACAGAAAGCAGCAGCACTGCCTGACAGTGGGGCCACACACCATTGGATGGTTTTGTTGTAAAATTCATTCTAAAATACATTAAGAAGAAAAGAGAGAACTGAAATATAGGTCAACAAACTCTACTTGGTAAAGTCAATATTTTCTATGGAAGAACCTCTGCAAAGGTATGACAAAAACCTATAGCTAGACTTCACTCATACATAAACACATGCTTTATGAGGAAGTGTGCTTACCAAAACTACACATATACCAGAGCTACTTTTACAATCAACACCTTCAGGAGAAATCCTACAGGAAAAAAGTAAAATTTTACAGACAGGGAAAACACACATCTCACTCACAGGATTAAAGAACAGTGATAGTTTAGTAGGTGGAAGTTCAAAAACTCTTGAGAAACTCTCTCTAAATTCAGTGAGGATTTTGGTTCCCTCACCTCAAAATGCTGAAGTCTGTAAATCAAGATAGTCAACTTTTTTTCTTCCCTTATGGAATTATAGTAGTAGCCAGCTTGTGGCCGGGTTGGTGGCTAACATCGACCAGGCTAAGAGCTGGATCAGTTTACCACTATAATTCCTATAAGGAATAATATACTTATATAGGAATTCCTACACTATAAGGGAAAAAACACAGTAAATACACTTGCTGACAAACATAAGAACAGAATCCCTTATGTTTTCATTTACCTGATGCCAAACCAGTTAGTGTGACTACCAACCATCCTGACCATGCATCATACAAACTTTTTGTCATCTCCCATGCTGATTCTTTCTTCCTGCTGTTAATCTGCAAAGAGAAACTGTTATGCAGAGCTTTATTTCTATAATATGAATAATAGGAGAAAGGGAAGCATGACATACAAACTGCATGATGCAAGCTGCAGGCAAATACATCCTCTCTTGAAACCACACGTGTTCTGCTCGTATTTAGTGCTTTACATAGATAAATCAGCTTAGTTATTCAGACATCAAACAACTGACAGAAAAACATATGCTTGCTCAATTTAAAAACCTAAAATCCAGGAAATGCATTATTAGGGTAAATTAGTACTTTATATGACACACATCTAAAACATGAATTGCAACATTATTTTCTTCCTATGCATTAAATTTTTTTGAACCTCAATTAAACTGTTAGCACACTAATAATAAGTTATTTAATAGGATTTAAATTCCCAAACTTCTACTTCAAGTATAAACACGTTCAGACTAAAAAACACATACAAGTAAATTAAAACAAGTGGATAACTACCCCATAATACTTCTAGAGAAGTATTAGCAATGACATCTAAAGTTACTGTACCACAGAAGTTGCTATTCTTATTTTATTGTTATTTACCTTGTGCACTTAGCTGTAATATGTGCATAACTAGTTTTAGGATTGAAAACTTCATTATGTAATTACATTGTATTCTACTATTTTTTTCATCCCATTAAAGGAGAAAGTATGTGCAGCAAACAGCAAAACAAAACCAAGCAAACATAAACAAGCCAAGAAAGCACAATACTAGACAAGGAAATCCTGAAAAAAATATCACCCCCTTCTTTTTACATCTTTGATGACATGGCCAGCCGGTTTCCTGTCATTCAGGGTATATTTATAAATTTCACATCAGTTCTGTGATTATCAGCTCTGAACTATCTTGCTTGACTTTTCTGGTCTTAGGCATTAAGATGAGCAACAGCTGTGAGACTTCACTCTAGGTTATCTGTATCCAAGTAAGATCTACCTTGCCAGGATTTGGTCAGGCCCAGCATTCTATCCAACGGTACATCCGCTAGCCACTAACCTACATATCTACAGTGTAAAGATGGCATTGTGTTAATTGCTGCTTAGACATTCAATTACGACATTAAGTACTACACGGAAACACCTTACTTCTCATTAAAAGCGTTCAAATAAGGTATGTGGTCACAGAGGATTCTGAGATTCTGTTCTCATTGTCCAAGGATTTCTTTTCCTTAAAAAAGCACTAGAGAGGGAAATTGTGGATGTTTTGGTTTTTAAACTGTTGTAAGGCTGGTTTTTTTTAACCAAGTCAAAGTAAACCAGCACACACCCTGCGCTTGCTTCTACAAAGTTAAAAATGGTGTTTCCAATGACAGCAGAATAATGCTACAGTGTTTATATGAAGGAACCTGTCCTGTCATCCCTCCATACAATTACAATTACTTGTTGACTATCCATTTTGTTCAGTGAAAAATTTTAGGAGAAATCATAATTTCTGGTTCTGGTTTCAAGGTTAATTAATGTAAGCATTCCGGAAGGCAGTAAGGCTCTAAACAGTGTATTTCTGCCTAAAATTCTATTAAACAAGTTTATTGCATGAATTACAGTATCTAGCATATTATTGACTAATACAATTTGAGTCTGTTTAATGAAAGAACTCCTTGCAGAGTACACTGATAAAGATGAACAGCTTGAACTTTGAAGAGCTTCTGAAAAAATCACTAATGAAGATGAGAAAAGCAAGTTCTGTGACAGGAGGGAGGATAGTTACCATACACATCGAGACTGCTTTTTTGTTAAACATATATACACTGATGTAAGTGGTTTAGAAATGAGAATAATCCAAACAACAACAGCATCACATTGCAGTGCCACAGGCACACTTGTGTCAGTATAAAAGCAATATACATCAGTCTTCACTTTTCTGTACAAGTACCACCAAACCCAATATTGTGCTATTACAAAAAATATTACTGTAAAATAGCCTTAAATAGACTAGCACGCAAAAAAGGCAGTAGTATAAAAATGTTAGTTGGGTGACAGGGACCTATTCCCACTCTATTAAATTACTGCTTCCTTTCCAAGTTATAATAATATTGCAGGACTGCAGGTGTCAATGAAGCAGTGCTTTTTTTAATAGTATTCCAGTAGTTCTACCTGAGGTAACTATGTATAAATTTAAAGAACATGCATATATTTGTATGTGTTACTAGACCAGACCTCAACTCCAACACCCAATCAAAAATATTTTCCAAGTACTGTTATTTATTTCAAGTACCCGTCTATGCCGTTCTCTGTCTTTGCACTTCTCTCGAACCCAGTCAATGGTATGGAAGTCATCATATGTTCCTACTCCAGGAATTGGCTCATCCAGAAGGTCCAGCAAATGTGTTGAACTGTTGATATTTCCTCCATTTGTCATTGTATAATGAGTTCCTGCAGCAGAGAAACACATGAATGAATTAATTCTGCAATAAATGAAGTGTTCTATGTTTCTAACACAAAAATTTCTTAACAACCAATTAAGACACTTCCCATAATATGCACACTACATTGTCATTTACGTCTCTCAATGTTGCAGGTCACTCTTTTTTTCTGTCATTCAGCTGTAAGTTATATTTGCATATTAGTGACTCTGCATTTCCATAAGTTAAATAGGAATGTACTAGTCAAATTATTGTTCTGTTTTGTGTGCAGACTCCAGAAATATTCAGTAGAAGCAAGTGGAAAAAATAGCAGCTTTGACACACATTTAACTTGAAGTTTATTTCAGTTTATGAACTACCAGAGGAAAACCTGTTTGTACAAAAAACAAAACCAGGATAATTAGCTAGAAAGTTCACAGCATGTCCATAAGTTACCAGCTACTTTTAAATACACATTCTATTGATTACCAATCTCTCCTACATATATAAACCAAATCTAAAATACATTATTAATAGATTATCAGTGCAGGTAAAAAGCAAAAAAAAGCCAAACAAATACTTTTATTTTGGCTTCGTTTATTTTTTTTAAAGGTTGTCAAAGGGCCTACCTGTAAACTTCCAAATATTGAGTTCACCAGCCCAAGCCCTCACCAACAACTCTCAATTAGATTTACACATAAGTAAAATGTGCCTTTTCCCTTTACAACTGTGAATTCAAAGATCTAGAAACAGTGGGACACCTGGCATTACTCTGACCAAAGTGGTGCCTCAGTCATCTACTGCTTAAGAGGTCATGTTTATGCCTGCTATAGAACACACTGTTTATTCAGACATTTTCTTAGTGGTGAAAGATAGCACACAAGAAAATAATACAAAAATCATATTAAGACAAAATGCAATCTATAATTTTCAAGATACACAAACAACTATTAGTACAAATTCTATAAAGATTAAAATAAAAGTACAGGAGACAACATGAATGTAGCAGACAGCTCCCCAATAATACCAATACCATTTTCTAGGTGAGCCTGGCTGCTGTCTTTAGCTTGATACCTTTTTCCCCAGTCTATGCCATACTAAATTCCCCCCATCTATTTCCCATAGCTAAGCCCTGTAAATCTCTTCCCAAAGCTGCTGCTAGTCTCTCTTAAGGCAGACGTAAAGAAGCATTACCTATGCTTCCATTAATAAAAGGCTAACAACAACAACAACAACAATTTAAATCAGATTTGCTAATAGAGGTGATCGTGAAAACCTTGCTTTAGGATAACGGATTAAATTCTCTTGCCATTTCCATTTCTCATAAGTAGAAGTCTAAGATGCATGTCTGGCTAGCTGAAAGGGCAAGCTGATCTCATGGAAGAGACAGTAACAATATTCACACTGTAATCATTAGTTTAGCTCTCAAAATTAAGACAGTAACAAAATACATTATGAAAATATTTTTACATGAAATCAACTTCCTTTGCAAAACAAGGGGACATAAAATAACCTCACCCACAGCTTAATTATTAATCTCCTACAAAGTTACAATGAGACCACAGAGTTTCCTGAACCTGAGTGAGAAGGGTAGGGCAAAAGCTTGTGTTTGTCCTGGAGGAGTTGGTTTTATGCCCTGCTATATAGGGAGTGATATCAAACTACAAGGAACATGCAATCCTATGCCACAGAAGGCAAAGGAGAGTTGAGAGTTATAAATGTATCACAAACAGTAACAGATTATTTTATGCATATTACAAGGTGCTGAATTGGAATTCCCTCCCAGGGAAATCATCAGAGATGGCACCATATTAACCACACCAGACTCAAAGCAGAACTTGGAGTAGACTACAAAGGATGGTCATTGTCTAGATACAGTAAAAATCCCACTGAAAATATGTCAGGTTCCTACTTTGCCAACATTTGTTGGTGCACCAAATACTGGAATATAAGTGATTATTGTATGATGGGGAAGAGACACAGAACAAGATATGAAGCTGAAGAGGAGGAGGTTTTGTTGAATACAGAACTGCCATGAATACCTGATGCAACTGAAAAGCTGTAACCTTTTACCAAGAGAGAAAACAGGCAGCAGTGAGTGTGGTAGAAAGGCATACCTACAGAGGACCATGAAGAGGACAACTGTACCAAATCTGATGTTCTGTATCTAAGATACAGAAGTCTGAGATGACATTTTCCTGCTAGTATTATGATCTAGGTGGCATACAACTATGCTTAAGGAGATTTTTGAGAAATATACTTTTACCAATACTCAACACTTCCAAGCTTTTACTTCCCTTTCTAACCTTCCTTTCTCTAGCATTTCACATTGCAAGATGTTCCTTTCAGCTATGAAGATAATGATTCTCATCAGCATAAACACACAAATTCTCACAATTTATTCCCAGTTTCAAAGTGTCACTAAAGTTACTTTCAATGCAGTAAGTTTTGTTAAAACCCTTACCAGAATACAGACATTTCATGACAACATTCTAACCATCAGGCAGGAAATCATTATTACACAGATAAATTGTAGCACTTGGCAAACATTCAGAAAGTATTTCCCCTTCCTTCCTCTTCCTTTTCCCCAGTCCTCAAGTTTCAAGATGCTTTCTCAGGTTACATGCTTTTCACCAAAACAGAAGCAGTTTTAGTCTTAAAAACCACAACAAGTACTTAGAACATGAGATGTATAGGCACAGCCTCTAGCTATGATAAAAGAACACCTCTGCTGTTCACATGCAGACACCTAAGCCATTTTGAAACAGTAAAGAAAGTAAAGCTTTTTTTGTTACATATAAGTTTGCTTAAGCTTTTATGAGACTGGGAAGCTAATAAAAGCAGCATGAAGAACTTTTATTATTACTGCTATTCCAGACTAACCCATGTTACTAGAGAGCGAGAAACAGTAATATACTGATCCTCTCCAAGGCATGTAAGCCTCATGAGAACCAACTCATTAGAAACCTTATAAAGCAAACACAGTCTTTCCATACTTCGTAAAAATAAGGCAAAATCACAGAATAGTTTAGGTTGGAAGAGACCTTAAAGATCATCTAGTTCTTGGGCAGGGACACCTTTCACTAGATGGGCTGGTCAAAGCCCCAGTCCAACTTGGCCCAGAACACTTCCAGGGATGAGGCATCTACAGCTTCCTGGGCAACCTGTGTCAGTGCCTCACTACCCTCATAATAAAGAATTCTTCCAATATTCCTAAATGTATTTTTCCAATATTTCTAAACCTACTCTGTTTCAAGCCATTCCCCCTTGTCCCGTCACTACATGCTCTTGTAAATAGTCTCTCTCCATCTTTTTTGTAGGCTCCTTTCAGCAGCAATCAGATAATCCCAAAGTCTCCTCTTTTCCAGGCTGAACAACCCCAATCCTCTCAGTCTTTTCTCCTAGGGAGGTGTTCCAGCTCTCTGATCATCTCGGTGTCCCTGTGCTGGACTTGATCCAACAGGTCCATGTCCTTCCTGTGCTAGGGACCCCAGAACTGGATGGAACATTCTGGGTAGGTTCTCACCAGAGTGGAGCAGAGGGACAGAATCCCCTTCCTCACCCTGGTGCCCATGCTGCTTTGGATGCAGCCCAGGACATGATTGGCTTTCCTGGCTGCAAGTGCACATGGCCAGATCATGTCCAGCCTCTCATCCACCAACATCCCCTTACACTTGGTCCTGTTAAACCTCATGACATTTCCACAGGCTCACTTCTTGAGCTTGCCCAGGTCCCTCTGGATGGTATCCTAGCCTTCAGGAGTGTCATCTGCACCACTCAGCTTGGTGTCATCTGCAAATTTGCTGGGTGTGCACTCGATCCCTTTATCTATGTCATTAATGAAGTATTAAATAACACCAGTCCCAATGCAGACCCCTGAAGGACACCACTTGTCACTTATCTCCATCAAGACTCTGAGCCATTGACCACTACCCTCTGGATGTGACCACCCAACCAATTTCTTATCCATCTAACAATCTATTCATCAAATCCATCTCTGTCCAGTTTAGGAAGAAGGATGTTGTGGGGGGCCTATGTGAAAGGCTTTACAGAAGTCCAGAGAAATGCTATCTGTAACCCTTCTGTTTTTCACTGATGGAATCACTCTGTCATAGAAGGCCACTGGGTTGGTCAGGCAGGAACCTTGGTGAAGCTGTGCTGGCTGTCCCAAATCTAAATGTGTAACTGCTGTGAGCTGCTGCAGTCACAGATTGCAAGCTTACAGAGAGTAAGCTTCTGGACAATAAAAGCAACATGCTTCTTCAGAAAAAGGAAACTCTTTTGGGGGATTCAGTCACCATAGGTCTTGAATGAACTACCTTCTAGAAAGGCAGTTGACTTTTGTTATCCCTCCATGCATGTATTTCCAAGCCTAGGGCAAAATCCTTTCTCAGCAATCAGCTTTGATATTGCTGAAGAACTGCTTCAACTGAAGTTGTTAAGGGGGGAAAAAAAAAAAGAAAAAGGCAAAAAGAAAAAAAAATTGTACGACATAAAAAAACCCCTGTAATATGCATTAACATTAGCAATAAAACACTGTACTGGGACACCTGATGGGAATTAAGTACAGCAAAAACAAAAATGCTACACAAACGAAACCAGAATAAGAGAAGTGGATTCCAACACTATAAAAAAGCTTTGATCTCTGAAAAAGTGAAGGATTATTTTTTAAAATTTTAATGCCAATGTAAAAAATACAATGCAAAATAGCTTGAGAAGATACTATGTCTGACCAAAAATTAACTGTCCTTACCATACTGCTCTTCTGCACTCCTCTTTGAACATGAAGTTATACTCAATGGCTGTTGGGTCCCAACATTGATCCAACTTCTTGCCTAGCTAGTTTCTCCTGCTGGAACCACTGGGGAAAAAATTACGTAACTAATATTTTTCTATACTCACAGAGACTGCTTTATATACCACAGATTCCTCTCTGCCTTTTGTCCCTCACTAAGGCAAGGAACATCTTTCATATTGCATAGATGTGCCTCATACAAGCAGCATTCAATCTTGATTGATGGTGTAACTATGATAAACATGACAGAAAGCTGATTTATGTAGATTACACAGAGCATTCTTGAGGCCACGCACAGCATTTTAAAGGCTGCAGTACTCATGAAGCAGTAATTCCATACTGCCTCACCTTTTTGCAACTCAGGAGATTTCTTTCAAATTTGAAAGTCACCCTGGGCAACATACAGCTGATGAAAGGTGCGTTTTTTAAAAGAAAAATACTTACTAAGTTTATAGCTAATTTATTTCACACATGATGCTCCTGATTCATGCATAACTGTTCAACAATCCTCCCCAACTCTTTCCTTGTAGGCAGTGTTCCTTCTTTTCTCATAAAAATAATGAGAAACATTAAGATTTAAAACAAATACTTCATCCTGGGTAGCAAATGATGCATGACAGATTTTTACGTGGTAATCCAGCATGTGATTATCTGAACAATTATCCAGTATCACCTAGAGAACAAATCCTCACAGCTACAGCCTTGCAAGATAATAAGGTACAGAAGTGAGACATGAACAGGCTTCCCAAGCGGGTGGCTATCAGAGTAAATAAGGGACCATAAGCTTATGATAAAGTTTAAGACCCCTGCTATATGCTACACAGTTTAGGATATCCATCTTCTGAATGCACATCACAAAATACACCGTTGTGTATTCTCAGTTTGAGAAACTGAGCCTATATTATTACCTTATTCCATTTTAAGAAATGAGACATACCTCTCAGGACATAATTACTCAGTAAGACTGAGCTGATCTAATTGACTGCTGCCACACAAAGAATAGATCCTGCTCCCCCTATTTGTCCCTGCAATTCTTGGTCACACACTCCCACTCTCACCCTTGGATCAGTTCTGTCACCCTTGATCCGACTGCACAGTAAACCAAGCCAACATACTAATCCAACTAAGCAGACAAAACTAACAACAAAAAAATCTGCCATTATATGGAACTGCAATCAGGTTCCTGTGCTGTCAGAGAAGAAACAGAGCCAGTGCAAGGGCAAGAACTGAGAGAATAGATGGGGAGCAACAACAGCCCCTTCCACAGCAACAAACTGTCAGACTAGTTATACTGAAATACATAAATGCACTCTTGGGGTCTTGTTAGATTTTAATTATAACTTTCTGCTGGAAACAACTCAAAACTATAAATATTAATGTCCAGACATGATATAGTAACATCTATTTCACAGAGCTCAAAACTCCCAAAGGTTTAGAAACATTCCAGAGTTGCAAAGACAACAGATAAACAATGTCAATGCTCTATTCAATGGCAGAGCAATAACAGGACCTAATTTCTCAAAGGTATTTTTCTACAAGCCATGTAATTGCTAACTCTTACAGCAAGAATAGCTGCTGCTGCTCACACATCCCTTTTTCTGAACAGTGCACAACTACACAGCATTCCCCTCAGCCGCTGTTCTTATGGCTCACAGCAGTGCAACGTGTCTCATTTGGACTACTCCCAGCAGTGTGAAAGGAGGAGGAAAAAAAATAAATGCACCTCTGTGAGTGAAAATGAAGCTAGTCAGATTACAGTAAAGGCTGGAATAAGCTCCCCCTGACATGACCATCCAAATCTGCTGAGTGTTAAAATCAGCAGGGGCTGTAGCTTTCCAGAGGCCAGATACTAATCCAAGGCTTTGCTTCACCCGTGTGTCCTTGGGTATTAGGTGGCAAGGGGAGTGGAGGCAGGGAAGCACCCTGCATGCAAAGCACACCGTAAGGATCACTTACGCTTGTAACAAAGATTTGTATACGCAGCCTAGGTGCTAATGCCTCAGCTTCTTTCTGTCTCCAGACCTCAAAATATAAGGCTTTCAATTAAAAAAGACAAGAACCAATCATCAATTTATTTAAATTTGGCTATAACTGCTCAAAAAGACTCATTAAGCACTATTTCCCTTTCCTGGCTTGAAGTAATTTTGAATTTTAGAATCAGAAGCACAGCACACAATGCCAGTGTTATTCACTGCTGTTGATGATTAACAATGTTAAAGTCTTTGTAATCAAGTAATACATTCCCCTTTGTGTGCAACTATGGATTTTCAGCCTGTCTCTTCAGTTAGCTCTCCTAACTGCATCAAAGGCTTTCAAGCACAAATCAGTCTCTGCATTACAATCAAAATGCATACAAAATTGACACAACTATACATACAGAAACTGAAAAAAATCAGCTGGAAAAAATCTGATAAATGGGTAACAAGCAGACTTGGAACAAGTTTTGAAGAACAAGGAAAAGAAATACAATGCTTTACCAAAGTATTGGATGATAATACCCTCCATTTCATCTGCCCCCAAACAGATCTGTGTTTAAAAAGTAACCTTTGAAAAAGGAGGAGTCAAATCAAAGTTTAACAGTAGCACCTCGGAGTTAAACCAAGACTTTTGAAGATTTGTGTCCACCACAAATGGACAGGAAAAGGGGACCCCCCTCCCCCAGCTTTGGCTTTTCACTTCAGCTGGAAGAAACAAAAACATTTCTATTTCTATGATGCAGGGGAAAAAAAAAAAAAGGGAGGGGTTAGTTATTGTTACAGATTTATTTTCTTGTAGTCTCAAAGACAGAATGGACTATGTTTATTTAATTATGTCTATGATGAATAGGGACTTCAGATATGCAAGTGAAGAGTTATTGAGATCCTCCCACTACTAAATTTACAACTTATATTTAAGATGAATAATGAAGGAGGAGATGAGCAAAATAAAAGGTATACAAATATATAAAGCTAGATAAAGCAAATATTACAAAAGGGAAGCTATCTATGATCTAACAATGACCAAGGCCGTAAGAGTCAGAATAACAGAAATTTAGATAATTGGATTTCTAAGAGCTGCTTCTGCATGCACATAAGAGCAACTTATTATATGTTGTTTTAGAGAGCAAAGACAGGATGCAACAAAAATAATAATTCTGCTTATATGATCATTCCAATCAGACCATATTCAGGACCAAGGAGGGCATAATGTTGGTCTGTTCATTAACTTCCTATTATCTCAAACATACATGAAAAAGTTATTCCATAAATTGAGAAACATGCTTAAAAGAGACCCTTACCAGTCATACAGCACATGCAGGCAGGCAACTTGTAACTACCTATATGAAATGTAGTTACATCTCATGGTCCTTTATGTTAATCACCAAAGTCAAATATGCTAAATCCATAATTGAAAATCCTTATCTCTCTTTTATACTAGTAACCTTAAAACAAAAACTAGCAGAATTTCAGTGCCATAATCATGTTGAGTTTCTCCAAGTGATGTTTTTTCTCAAAGTACTTGAAGTTAGAGAATTATAATAATCTTCATCACATGTTCTGTTGTGAACATGTAATTAATCTAGAAATTATTTTTTTTTAACTCTTCCTCTGCTACCAATAAAATTTCAGAGTCAAGCTCTAGCTCTGAGCATGTGTACACAACTTTCCCACCCATTTACTTCAAAGGTCACTCTGGTAATGACTTTTGATTTATTACTAATTCTTAAACATAAGAATTAGTAATAATTCAGCAGAAATGCAGTCTCAAATACAAAAGTGTAACTTTTATCACTTAAAAGGGTCTGAACCGGCTCAGTATGCATCTGACTAGAAGTCTTACTAGGACATTATTAAATATTCTCTGCCCCACAGCTTAGAGTAACAGGTGAGGCTGCTGGTGGCTGAGAGGTTTCCCCAATATTACTATTAGTATTGCCTAAGCAAGGGAAGTTGCACCTTCATGACCAGTGCACAATAAATGAAATTGTAACTTATTTTGTCTCCCAAAAAAATCAGGTTTACTTTTAAAACTAAGTCATCAATAAATCTGGCTACAGATTCAATCACAGATGATTACTGAAACAAAATTTCATTAATTTTGCTTGAGGACTTCCAAAATCTTAAATCTAAGATGTGTTTATATACATGTAGAAAATACCTGGGAGTCAACAATGCTTGTGCTTCCTGAAGGATCAAGTTTTGCTTGATCTGGTAGCCTGGGCACTATACATGTACTGCTATTGCTCAGATTTCAAATTTTTAAAGCATAGTAAAATGAATGCTCATTTAGGAATTTAAAAAAAAAAGGGGGGAGGGAAGTGGGAAGGAAATCAAAGCATGTGAGCATGTATGTGAATGGCTGGAAGACAAGCAAGATACTGGTCATTTTGAACTTTCAAAAGGGTCAAGGTAGTAAAAATGATGCAAAAATAAATTCATACATATTTTTAAATCTTTCAATTTGATTTTTCACAGTGTATTGGCACTGAAAAAAAAATCTTCTTAATCCAAGCCAACGGAGCAGGCCTTCAATAATAACGTACTATAATACTTTGTATTTCATCTCACTGGACATTAGTGAAGGCCGTTAATTATACCTCAAAGACCCCTGATGATTTAAACAGTAATTTCATAATTGCTGAGGTACAGCTACTTTGGGTGAGCCACTGCAGTCAATTAGCGCAACAAATGCTTTGATGTTACAAAGCAATTTTGCATGACGTGAACATTACTCTGCAGGACATAAGAGTTGTCAGTATGTGAATAAGGGAAAAAATTCCACAGCCTTTAATAATTAAATCTGCTTTCTCAGAATATCTTTACCCATGTTCTCTGAGCTTGTTATTACAATGCTCTGAAATCTACATGAGAGGCAAATAAAAATCTTCGTAGTCCACAAAGTAACATCAAGAATTTACTTTTAGTTTCTGGTTTTATCTGCTAGCATTTCAAACTTTAATAGCTAAATCACAATAACAGATTGCTGTGGCATTGCAAACCAGCAGGAAATACTCACAAATTTTGATTACATCTGTGGAACAAACTGGTCTGGATGCATCTTCTTATGAGACATATGCACCTGACAAATTCAGACTTGCAAGAGATTACAGTGACACTATTCAGGGTTTGTTGTTGGTTGCTTGAGATTTTTTAAATCTAAACTCGCTACAGCAAGCCCAAGAAGCACCAGTAACATTTATTTTGAAATACAGTATCAGAATATGGGGAGCACAATCCCTAACAGAATTCAGTGAAACTGCAAAAATGACAAGTCTCAACTGGGAATAGCTTGCTGGCTCCCAGCAGTTTCACCAAAATGGAAATACCTAGTTGAATCCTCCACAGTTTTCATTACAGTATTTACAAACATAACATTTAACAGCAATACTCCAGTGTGGCAGACACACCTCTGCACTGTAAATATCTACTTTTTGTATTGTAAAAATCAACTAAAACCTGTTAATTTCCAGGAATATGCAGCTGATCACATTTCAATGTCTAACTAAAACTGCAGAGTCTGAAAGTGTCATGTTAGGGCTGTTCTGCAGTTCTCAAATGTAAATCTGTCTACAAATCTAAACTCACAGAATGGTTGAGGTTGGAAGGGATCTCTGAAGGCTATCTTGTCCAAGCACCCTGCTCAAGCAGGGTCACCTATAGCCATTTTCCCAGGACCATGTCCTCACAGCTTTTGTATATCTCTGAGGAAGGAGATTCCACAATTTCTCTAGGTGACCTGTTACAGTGCTCAGTCAACCTCACAGTAAAAAACTGTTTCCTGATGTTCAGAGAGCATCTCCTGTGTTCAGTCTGTGCCCACTGCCTCCGGTCCTGTCACTGGGCACCACTGAGAAGTGCCTGTCTCTCCACCTTCTTTGCACCTTCCATTCTGGTATTTATATACAGCCCTGATAAGATCCCAAATGTACATTCTGAAAATCTTCTAAGAAAACACCAGCCTCAATTTCTCAGAAGTGGTTCTAAAATCTGACTTAGAGAACTATCTAGCATTTGCTCTATAATAATGACCTGGGCAACGTAAAATTTGTTTGTCTAAAATAAACTGCATTGGAACTTGTTGGTGTTCTTAAGATATGCTGAAGAACATTCTAAGAATCATAAAAAGACAACGTAAACATAAAAATAACCTTCTATGTAAACTACTAAAAGACAGACAAAATGTTAGATAAAAATAAATTATGAGCAAATTTATTTACAGAAATGAGAGTTTGCAAGGACTCACAAACCAATCAATTAAATGGAGAAAAAAATCATTTTCTGTTTACATCTTTATTCTCAGCCTATCTCCTCTCTAATGCCTTCGCTAGCAGCTATAAATGTTGATAACTTTCTAATTTTAGATGGGCCAATTTAAACAAAAGTAAGAATTCACTACATTTACTGTTTTAAACACCAAATTGTGACCATCCAATCCAAAAAAGAAAACATACTTATAGCCTCAAAATTTGAAGGTATAACTTTATTCCCACTACAAGTTCTCAGGACAAAACCAAATCTTTACAGAACATATTCTGCTTTAAATTAGCAGTAACAAACAAAATGTAAGCTCAAAAGAGGATTCCCCCCTCCCCCCGAACACTGATAACAGTTTTCTTTCTAAATCTGCTTCCTTACAAGCAACAGTGTAAAGAACCGACCTCAAACTACCAGTTCCTTGTGGGTTCATCAATATTTGCTGAGCTGACATATTGCCATTGCAGAGCTTTCCCTTCGCATATCAAAGACGGCAACAACCAGTCAAGTCCAAAACCAGGTACGGAAACTTCAAAGCCAGACAAACACTGCTCCTATTCATGTTAGCGTAAGGCAGGTAAATATCCTATTATTAACTCTAGCTAATTTGGTCACAGTCAATGACAAACACAGTTTTTGAAAGGGGTTTTCTGTGCATGACAGGGCTTCATTGATTAAAAAAAAAAAAAAGAAAAAAGAAAAAAACCCCGAGAGAGAGCGAAAGGCGAGCCTGGCGAGCCTGCCACATATCGAAGATGGAGTCACAGGGCGATGAGATGTGAATCAGGACTGATCTGCCCGCAGAGAAAACAATCCCTGACAACACAGGAACCAGCCAGAACTGAATTTTCCTTCTACAAAAGGCATCAGGCAGGCGAAACAAAGCACTGCGGTAATTAGCAAGCCTTTAGGTCTCCGTTTCGAACGCGGACAGCGGTCCCGCACGTACAGCTATGCAAACAAGTACCCCAAACGCCAATCCGGCATACCTCGTTTATGCAACTCCCTGAGCGGAATACCGTCTCCTCCCCCTCCATCGTAGGGCAGATAGGGATCGGAAGAGGCATCCATGGAGGTGACGAAGGCGAGGCCCGCCTGCCGGCTCAGGAGGGCCGCGGCATCGCTCACGCAAGGGCGGCCGCGGGGGCCGCTGCCATGTTCGGCCGGGCCCGGCCTGCGCCGCCGCCGTGGCTCTGCAGCGCCGGGCTCTGCGGAGCGGGCTCGGCCCCGCCGCTGATGTCAGCGCGGGGCGGCCCCGCCACCTGCGCCTCCCGCCCGCCGCACGGATGCGGCTCCGGCCGCACGGAGCGCCTGCCGGGAGGAGGGGGGAAAGCGCCCGCGGCAGCTCGCGGCAGAGCCGCCCCGCCGGGGCCGCGGGGTGCCGTCCCGCCCGGCCGAACGGCAGAAGCGCTGCGCTCGCACAGGTGAAGCCGCCGAGCTGCCACCGTGTCAACAGGTGAACGGAGGGGGCCCGGCTCGGCAAAACAGGCGAACCTGCCACCAAGAGCTGCCCTTAGCTCGTGCACCTTTCTGGAGCCACACCTGCTGAGGCTTCTGAACACCTACAGTCGCATTGTGTCTGGAAGGCAAGATTCATGCATTGCTGGGGGCTGGGGAGAAGCCTCTCAGGCATTTATTTTATTTACTCTTTTCAAACATCGAAACTATTACCTCCGAGGAACAAGAACACAACCTGCCAAAAGCCAATCCCTCTGCTCCACAGGATCAGCTCAGCTCACTTTCACCAACCCCCTCTCCTCCATTCACATAGACTTTTCAGTCCTAAGGCAGTGACTGACAGATTTGAACATATGCCATCAAAAATATTAAAACAAGAATTTAATTACATACCTAACTAAAATGGTGTGGTGTCTCTTTTTTTTTGGCAATGATCATTCTGGTATTACAACTGTGTAACATCCATACTCACACTACAAAGCTTGGGGCGGGGGTGGAAGAAAATGTAATAAACACAAGTCCACGCTTAGCTTGCATTACTCTACACATTGACAAAATGGTCTGAGTCCCTTAAAAGTCACAGACTCAAAATAGGCAGCAACCCACATGAATGCTAACCAAGGCATTCATGTGATGCATCATCAAACAGTGGCTGTTCCAGCACTGGCAAAGCCCAAGCACTTCAAACAGCCGGTATCTAAAGACAGGAAATTTTAAACAGACTACATAATTGCTTCCATTTGAAATAGATATTATTACATATTGAATCCATATACAATTTTACATTTAATGTATAATCTTGTACTGGTCCTATCTTGCAACTGCTGATAAGAAAAATTGATAAGAAAGCTATTTTACATGAGATTTCCATAGTTGGTCCAGTTGTAACGAAATACATAGGGAAGGGTGTGCATAGTTTTATCTTTTCTTCCCCTTCAGCAGGTAGCAAACTTAAATATATTGTATGCCTGCAGCACCAAGGCCCAGCTTGAGTTTCATTGACACAGCAAACAAGGAATTAATTTTATTAGGTATGTCTTTGCACCTCTGCAAGTGTGACAGACAGACAACTATCTTAGTTTTCAAATGCATTAGTTTCTTAAATAATTTTCCAAGTATGTTCTTATGGAAGTAATTCCTTTTATAAGCCTATGTTACAAGCTGTATACTGCAAATTATCATCTTGAGGACAGAGTAGGACATAAAGAAATGTTACATGTACTTCACAGGCCTGTAAATATAATAAAGGTTAAAAATATGGCTTCAATACAAATATTGAGAAAATGCTGATATCTCCATAGATGGAAAAACAAGTGAGAAATGGCGGGGCGGGGGGGGAATGAGCATAAAGCAAAATATATTTCAAAACCTTAAATACTATCTTATCTCCAAGACAAAGGAAACCCTTGAACAACAGATACGCAATTCTAAAAAACAGACAACTCCATTTGCTATCATCTATACAAACAAATGTGGTTTTTTTTAGACTGGCCTCCTACAACCTTTTCAACAAAAAACCAACATCTTTAAGATCTTGCATATCCAAAACTTTCAGAGCCATTATGTATTATCACCATTTATTTTTGCTTGTGAAAAACAAATCTAAGCACCTCTTAACTTTAAATTATCCATATCCCTTATTTCCAGAGAAGTACAACAGAAATACCTGAGCATCAACTCCTTACCTCAACAGAACCTGGAAATAGTCTGTAATCTTATTGTAAGGTGCTAAATAAAAAGTCATTCACAGAAGGAAGAAATACAACAGTTTCTGTAACCTGAAGCAAGAATTATTACAGAATGAATCATTAGTGCATTTATTATATGTTGATTATAGATGACAACACTATAAATTCAACTTCATATTTGACAGAATATGAAATGAAGGATACAAAGGATTTCTATGACCAAATCTGGAAGATCACCTCTACTTTAAGAGTTCGATGTGGTTACTAAAAGCCTGGAATGTCTTAGAACTGATAATAAAAATAACTAACAGCAAAGAAATGGCTCACTTGTTGGCCTAAACCTCTTCATTGGACTAAGGCACATGGAAAATTTCTGCACAAAACTGAAATCCAATTTGAGTTGGAAAAAATTAAGGATATAGCTTGTTGAAGAACATATCTGGTCAACAGTAGATATGAGGGAAAGTCATGACAAGAAGTCTGCAGCGTAAAATAGATTGACTTCATATTTGCTACATGAAATTTCAGGAGTCCATCTAATATTAAATTGCAACAGCTCTTCAAAGGTCACTGCTTATAGACTGGCTGCTAAATACAGTCCTTTGTCTACTCTTAAAAAGAAGAGCAGTTATTTTCCCTTCTCAATTACCAGGAGCTTGTGTTCTCATTGTTCATACCAATCACCACCCTGTGTATTCCCTTTCATACAATAACATGAAAGGAGGTTTTTGGTTTTGTGTTGTTTTGGTTTTCTTAAGAGAGAAAAGATACTGTGCATACTAACCAGCCAAGCAGTCTTCCTTTTTTTTATTTTTAAATCTAGACACCTATACAATTTAATCTTTCCAAATTACTCTTTTTTTACCTGATCTGAAAAAGTGCCTGACTTGAACCATCTGACAATTTCATATTTCACAGAGTGTGCTTGTTACTTCTGTTGTGAAGTTCAGCAAATTCCAAAATTATAGTTAGTGAAAGGGTGTACATAGCTAACTATGTATTTTGGATATTATGGAGTACAAAATATTATGAACACTTGTCGTAAGCCCTAAAGCAAGTTTAACAATAGCCTTATTTTAAATGGCTGAGAGCCCCTTTAAAGTGCCAATTTACCACACAGAACAGCCCACATGTAAACAGCAGGTTTGTATAGCAGATTGCTTTCCAAATTTCATCGCAGTAATTATAGACTAAGGTCTCAATCCCAGAAATCCTCCATGCCTAAGTAACTTCACACATCTGAGTGCTCCCATTGTTCTCCACAGGCACATGCTGTGGTTAACCATAACTTAGATGCACCTGCCTTTGCAGAAGTCCATTGTTCTGAAAATATTGGAATGTACACAGCTGACACACCTTTAAGGCATACTAAGAATGACAAAGACACTTTAATCCTCTCTCCACACCTCATCTTTTTCAGTTTAGGGAAAGAGAAGAATCATACTCAAGACAAAGTATCTGACAATATAAGAACAAATCAGAGGTTATACAAATCAGATTCATCCAGGGAAATGTGTTCTGAGGGGCCAAAACAAGGCCAGCAAAAAGAAAGGGAGTATCGCAGAGGTATGACAGCCTGCTTACCCAAGGCTGAAGGAAGGATCTTAACTCTGAAGCACTTCCCACCATTTCCTATTACAACATAAGCCAGGTTTAAAGACGATAGCCAAGCACCTTGTTACATATAAAAGAAACATGCTCTCACTTCCCCCAGTTACTTAATTTATTTTGGTGACAGACTATGTAACTTTTGTCGCACCAGACAATGGAAATTAAAACCATGTCTTTCATGAAATTACAAATGGCAGTTTGGGGATGAAAAATGATTTCATCACCATAACAATAGATGCCAAAAATGTGACTGATAATTACAAATGTAAGTGCGACTGATGCAAAAGATTTTGGTGACTCCTAACAGTCATTTTCTTTCCTATTAGTATTCAAAACTAAGGCTTCTCTTTCAGCAGAGCTTGAAGATAATGTTCTCTTGAAAAATGCTACATATAGAGAACTCACCAAAGTAGCGATGATCTCCAACCATTCCAAAAAGAATTTAATTCATATGTGCCTTCTGTTGAAGGTTGGGCATGAAAGCATTCATTTACAACAGAGTGCCCAAAGTATACATAAAATGTCTCAAAACCCACTGTGCCTCATTACTCTTCCTTCTAGCTTTACTGTCCTACCTTTTCTCCCAACTTCTTCATCCATTTACCCTTTTCTCAAACCATGAAGCCAAATTAAGCCCATGTCTAATCCCTCTACCAGCTTGACTTCTCTTAATACGCCTCAGTTTACTGATCTTGCAGCCCCTTCAACCTGATTTTGTTCATTCTGCATAAAATCATACAACTTGCTCGTATGGGTCACAGAGAGCCTGCTGTGGGAATATGAAAAATGATAAGAAGAAAAGCACTGATCTCTCAGTTCTACTACCCAGACATAGTTCAGGATAACATAACAAAGATGCAACCACAGAAAATGGGGAGGGGGGGAAGAGAAAGAAAAAAAGTACAGTTATACATAGCTTCAAATTGATACACAGTAAAAAACAAGGATAAATTATTTTATAATCATAGTAAATTACTGAGTCTCAAACATCATTCCTTCATTAGTAGTATATAGAATTCTGTCCTTGATCCATGTAACAGGCTACATATAGAAGACTCTTTTAAGCTGTTACCATTGCCACCTCAGCAAAAGGTCTCAGTAAGGCAGACATGTAAAAACAGGAAAAATTTTAGACCAAATATAAAATAAAAGCAGAAGAAAACAAATTTATAGCATATGCTGTTGAGTTGAAGGCAGATGGGGTTTAAGCAACACGGAAATCAAAAAGAACCCAGAAGAAAGCGCACAGCAGTAATACACAGTAAGACTTTTCCTTATTTGCACTTTATTATGCAGAAAAAAACCTCCTTAATCACAGTTTCTTTCTTCATAGGCACTTGTTTCCCACAAATTAGTTACTTAATTTTGCTCACCATCATTTCACCCACCAGAGAACACTTTACTCCAGGTTCTCGCCTAATAAACTCACTTTTTCACTCACCAACCACAGATTTTTGAATTATACTCCTACAGTTTTATGCAACTTCCACTGGTGCTTTTATTGACTGTCCAGACACAGAAGGTGGTAATTGAAGTCAAACCCAAGCAGCAAACAGAATGTAGTAGAACAGGTCATACAGCCACAAGCATGTTGTGTAATCAATTCCGAGACTGAATTCCCCTCAGGGTGGTGGAACCTTTGCTGCCAATCAGGGAAACTAAAGGCTCCCCACTGCCATGCAAAACTTTAGGGCAGAAAAAAAAAGTTGACTTAAAAAAGGGGAAATAATAAAATCATTATGCAATGTTAACACCTAAGACCAAAAATAAACTGGGGAAAAAAAAAAAAGTTTGGTCCCTAAAGACTGGTTTGACATCTTGGCCCAGAACACCGAAAGAAAGAAAGATGAGTGTCTCAGTTTTCTTTTCACTTCTTTCTGGGCGTGTCCATACCACTTGATGTGTAACCCAATGAGGTTGGAATAAAATGCTGGACATAACAGACTACATACAGCTACCAGCTGTGAGAGGTGGGTGTTAGTCTTTGTTTTCTTTTTTTTTTTTTTTTTTTTAATTAGGCAGTTTAATTAGATCAGTTTTACACAGACATTAGAAATATCTACTTCTACTGTACTAATCAGGCGAGGAGGGCTTGGAAGAAAAGCAAGCTCTTTTGTGCAACAAGGTGCTTTCTCTGATTCTCTAAGAGTCTCTTAACTAACTTCTATACTTTTCTGTACTTTTTGTTTACAGGATAGGCTTTTACTAAGAAAAAAGGTACTGCTGCATTTGCACCTTTGCATATGTGTTCTCTTCTCACACTCCAATGTGCTAAAGCTGTAGTTACAAATCATCAACAGGAAGATCTGGCATCCTTCCCTGACGTTCACTTCTCCCTTTCCTCAGACTAGCTAAAATTCTGCTACGCCAATTGTTCTATTTTTCTTCATACCTAAATGCATATAAGGATATAAGTCTCATCTGCTTGATTGCCTTTACTCTGTTTTAGGGCTGTTTACTGTTGGCCACTATTACCAACTTGCTGTTCGGAGTATAATGCAGGGGATAAAATTATAGCACCAAGGTGTATTCCTGCCTAGACATACCACTGTCCTGATTATGACTGGGTCAGCAGGAGGGACATGACCAAGACACTATGTTATTCCACATCACTTCATGTCATTGCTGGGGCAGGGAAATGGGACTCTGTCTCATTTCCAAACAGAAGGGTGTTCCTTTCCAGTTGGAAAAACACGACTGCAGTAGGGTTTGGTCAGGTTGGGTTCTGAGGTGAGCATTTTTGCATGCAAATCACTCTCTTTTTTGTATACATTTGTTATTACTATTGTTGCTGTTACTGTTAGTTTTCTTATCTCATTGCATTTTCCAGTATATTGTTCTTATCTCAAGCTGTGACTTTTTGCCTTTTGTTTCTCCAATTCTCCTCTCCATCCACCCACATGGGGTGGCAGGAGAGGGGGGAAGGTGGAGCAAGCACTGTGGTTTGGAAGGTCTTGGTGGAGAACTAAATTAGGGAGTATCACTCCTAAACCACAGCAGCCAGATATATGTTAAGCTTATCTTCTATCTTTGAGAATATTACACCTTCTAAATAAATAATTACATAATAATTCTAATAATAATTACATCATCTTCTAAATAAATAAGCTTTGTGAACATAGTGCCAACAACAATTTTGTATGTTGCTAATACATAATATTACACTATGTCAGGTATATTTGAATTCCATTAAACTATGGGCTCAGTACCTAGTAGTGGTCAGAATAAACTTATTCCATTTCTAGGACATGCCCATCCTCCAAATGCTGTGTGAAGTTCTGACCCCCTTCCTTAAATTAGAGATATTAGAAAGGGTTCAGCCCCCCAGAAAGAGTGAAGAGGATCCAAAGGATGGGATAGCTACAAGGTCCAACCAAGCAAGAAAAAACTTAACCTGAAAAAGAGATAACTAAGGAGAAGAAAAAATAAGTAGCAATGGAAATAAAATTTTCACCATCTGTTCTAATAAAAGTGGCAGCCCCACGTAATTCATGTGTTAATCCTTGTTAGTTTCTACATGCGTATGGCCACTGCATGATAGGCTTATCAGAGTATGTGTATTTGGCACAACAATCAAGTCATCCTAGTTTCAGGTCACCCTGTCCTAGTTTCATATCAAAACTTTTCCTATCAACAGCAGTTTCACTTCAATAAGCTAATAATACCCCCTAAAACTTGTTGTATCAGCAGAAATATTTTCTGCAGCTACAACTATAGATGAAAATTAAAAAACACAAAAGAGAGCTTAAGCGTTTATGCTATACAAGAGTAAATGACAAGGAGATCCATGGGTCGGTCCATGCTAATGCACGGGCCAGTGTTAACCTAGGTAAGACTGACACTTTTATCGGCTCTTAGCAGTATTTATACCTGGATTTAAGTGCAAAATAAAGAAGATGGTGCTTAACATAAAATGTAGCTAAGCTATGAGAGCTTCCAAGGGATAGTTAGGGTGTTAAAGAATTTAGTTAGTGAGAAAAGCTCAGTTCAAGAAAAATACAATGGTGAGGACTAAAATTAAAACCCACCACTCAGATGAGAGAGGCCATCAGCTAGACAAAAATTGCAGTACAAGTTACTCAGATGCCTATTTCTTATCATGCTCTTATTCTTCCTTAAGCACTGACTTTTGACTCCTGTCAGAGACAGGATGCTGAACTAGGTGAATTAGAGGTTTGACTCAGTAAAGCTGTTCTTGTGTTCCAGGGATATCGTGATTTCCTGTTCCAGAATAATATTTATGTTTAATCCAAGCAAATGAAAAGCTTCACTTTAAAATGCTGGTAAGCAAGAATATTCTCAAAGGCACAAAACAGGAGTACAGCCTGACATCAATTTGGTTAAAATCCTATACGCCTTCTCTGGCTGACTTGAGAGAACAAACCAAAACTAAAATGACTAAATGAAATATTATTAAAGCTGTAGCAAAAATTGTCTATTTAGTTCCTAAAGATTTTATAGACATCTTATACTAAATTATTTTATTGTATATTTCAGACTAATCTTTCTATATATATGCCATCACACTTCCTCTGTTTTCATTCCTTCATTTTACACTATTCACACAGTTGGTCTGGGAGAAGGACATATCCATACTAACACTATACCAGGCTGTCAAGTTGGTAACAACTTCCTCAGCAGCATCTGTTGACAAAGCCATTAAGCTCTAAGCACTTCAGAAGAGCTGGGGAAGGAAACCAACAAGATTATACAATATCAGAGAGATGTAAAGAATGGATTACTAGTACTATAATTCATCTTCTTCCAGAGCATTAGGGTCATGTACTAAATAAAACTTTGACAGGAAGGACTGGTGAGACCATGTTTTCAAACATTTAAGAGAACAAGAGACTACTTGGTTACTAAAACTCTGCCATAATTTCCATACATACATACTGCCATAATTTCCATCCCTCAGAAAGCCTAATGCCACGCCAACCCATTTATAATCTGAAGGCTTAAACTAACACTGTAACACCATTACAGGTTGTTCAGCTACAACAATATCAAGTGATTTTACATTTTGGACAATAACTACAATAAAAAACCAAACAAACACTCGGTTTTAGGAAATCACTAGCTTGATAAACAGCTACTCATTCGATAATGACATCCCATAACTAAGATAAGACATGTTTTCCTTAACCTAAGAATCTTCCAGTCAGTTCTGGGGGGGAGAGGTGGGAGGGACAGGAATTTTGAAATCCTTAAAGAAGAACATTTTTAATTAGCCCAGTTACCCACGTTTACATAATGTATAACAACTTCTGTTCCAGACAGGTGGACAAAACCAACTTCATGCATTACTAATAAAAAAGTAGAAGAAACCATGGTTTGATATGGTCAGATATCCTGTGTTTAGCTCCATTAGTAGTATGAAGTACAGGCCAAATGTTGCCAGCCTAACTACGATCCAACAGAAAAAAGTAAACTGTAACTAGTTACTGACAATTTAATTTAATTCTATAAATTAGCTGTGCCTCATGCTTTCCCTTGTGATCACAGCAAGTCATGTTATCTCATGCTTCAATTTGTATGGCATTTGGGGGTGAATATACTCCTTACTTAAGAATGACAATGAGCTCTTTAATGCAAATATTGCTAACTTGGCAAATAGGTTGTATGTAACTTAGGAAAGAGCTATGTCAAAGTGTCATAATAACGGTTCAGTCCAGACAATTTTATAACACATGGATGGATAACAAAAACAATGCCAGTGGTGCAAAATCACTTTGAAAGCTCTTCTTCATATCAGCTATGAACAACAGGAAGAATCCGTTAATGCAATTTCCACACGTAAAGAATATAACAGGAACTTGAATTTTTTATGTAGGAAGTAAGCTAGTTTATTCTTTTCTTTGTATTCTTCCTTTTTTTTATAAAGGGCAATAGCTAAATAAAAATAAGCATACATGTGAAACAACATTCACATGTTGTTGGAAAAGATAAACAGGTCTTGCTTGAAAAATTATCCCCTCCATGTGGTACAAACATCTTGATTATACTGAACTGCCTGCACTTGCTGAAAGTTGCATTCTGTTTCTCGAATAATGCCATAATATTAGTTCACTAATATAAAATTTTTAGTGTCGGTATTTAAGGCACCAGAAATGGATTGTTTAGGAGTCTCTGTTTAGGCAAAGGTCTCCAAATCATGGGTGAGGATGTTTTAGGAGAGCTGCAGTGTTTTACACTATGACCTGCTGGCATATTCTTTTCCTTTTCACCAGCAATGCTACCATAGCAAGGAGATAGTAGCGCCTGTGGCAGCAGCTTTTGAATTACCAGTTTACAGGTTGTCATACTAAGGTTAAGTATTGCCAATTTTATGTTAACACCATATGTCAAATTGTAAACTGCCTCTACACTGAACTCACAATATAAGCAACTAAGCTCCTTCAACTGAAGCAGGAATCCCTATAGCTACCAAAAAGAATACAAGCTCATTCAGGACTCAGACTCCCACAGAGAGATCAAAGTACCTCGAGATGTAAACACCAGTGAGGTCATTTGTTTGCAAACCTTTTTTACTGCAAGTAAGGTTTAATAATCTGATTTCAATAAGTGCCTTGAAAAAATTGCAGTCTGACAACAGTACAAAAATCCACTTCCTGCTAAGCTTGCCCTACACTTAAATAAAAAAATACTGAAAAATTAGTGTAAGTCCTCTCTTATCACATAAACAGCCCTCAATTCTGAGCAAAATTACGAAGACCTCTCAGTTTTACCTAGCTGGTTGGCTAACCCTGAGTCATAACAGGAAAAAGTTTGAATTTTTGAAGAGACTTATTAGACTCTTCAAGCCTCGCTAACAGTCAAGAAATGTGACTCTCTCAAACATTACAGAAGGGCAAGCCAAACCACGGCTGAGAAAAAAAGAACTGATTAGACATTTCATCTTCTCATCACATTCCATAGTTAAAATAATATCTAATTATATATTTCCATTATGGAGATTTCATTTCTGTTTAGAAATAATTCTTTTTTCCCTCTGCTAAATTTATGGGAAACAATGAACTATCCTAGTGTAACATTTTGCTTAAAAATTAAATAGTATAGCTTTGTAAAATTTAAAACAGTAAATATTAGCTTATATGACTTAAGTATTAAAGAACTGATAGTTTTCCAGTGGTAAGTGCAATATGTTTAAATTAACCTAGCAAGAAGCAGGGTAAAAAGTCTAAAAAAAGAACACAGGTAAGTCAAGATAAAAATGACTTCCACAAATTGCATATATGGATGGACATTCTCTACACAAGTTCTGGTAACACATCCTCCATACAAAGAGGCAAATGTTTCCATTTCAGTATAAAATCACCATAGTCATTAGCCAGTTCTATAACAAGGAAAAACACTAACTTCAGTACTACAAAGTTTTGATAAGCAACAAAAGTAAGTTTTGTTCAAAGCTGACAGGCAGCATCCCTTCAAGGCACGGCTTTGGTACAAGCTATCCAAGCCTCCACATGCACAGCAATGTAATTATTTAGCATGTTAAAACACGATACACTCGAAGAATTCACAATTTCATAATACCTACTTGTTCGCCATAACACTGCCACTTAAAATCTGACATTCATGCAAAGAAAACAGCTACTGGAGAACATAACAGGCATACTAAAAATATAATTACTATACATATATATATATTTTGTTTACGATACCACAACATCACAATTTTTGTATTTTTGTCAGATGAGATAATGAAGGACAGGTCATATATATGCTTTCAGACAGTGTTAAGAAACAAGATTGTTGTACATCATTGGTTTTAAGATAATGGTGATTCCCCAGCATGGAACTATTCACAACATTTCAAGTAAGACAACACTAGAAAGACAAATCACTGTCAACTAAATATTAAAGAAACCTAAACATCTAGGTGACAGGACTTTCTGACTACTGGTTTCAGTTAACATACATTTGTTCAAGGAATTTCCTACATAAGACAAGGAGTATACGAGATTACCATTCTTTCCCAACATCATCCAATTTCCACATCTTTCAACAGAAGGCATATTCACCACTGTCTAACAGCTTCAATGGCTTTCTAAACCTCAGTTAAGTACTTCAGTGTGAGTGGTAACATGAATAGCAGTACTGCTGTGAATAGCAGCTTTATAGAATTGCTGTCCGGAGAGCCAAGGGACTGAGCAAGCCTAGTGAAATACACAGAGTTCTGTTAACTTAATGCCCTCTGAATGAGGGGAAAAGACTACAATTACTTTAGAAACTCCATATGGTTAGCCTTTTATCTATATAATGTATGTGCAGTTTATGGTTCCATTTTCATTCTCTGAAAAAAGAAGAAAGATAAAGGCTATTTTCTTCTCATTGCACGGTCTTGATTTTTTAAAAAAATCTGCAGTTCTATATTCTATTACATAAACTGTAAAATATTGATGTGCACTCTATTGTCTATAGCAACTTACCCAGATTGGATAAATTCATGTATCTGCTCACTTGTACTACAAGCTTACATTCTGCAGCTGTGCAGCTTTAACCATTTTAACTACAAATTCATTTTTGCCATTTTGCTCGTGTTGCTAAGATACCAGGCTTATAAATTCTTCCAGTCCTACAGGTTTAAACCACACACTACATTTTTAAATAGGGGTCCTGATTTTGGCAGAGTTCATCTGCTAAAGCACAGAGCTAGACCTAAGGCCTCTGCATTCACATCATGCTCTGGACAGCCTGCACTGCTGAGAAGCATGTGATCTTCCAGTTACTGGGATGGTCCTGCCCTTCCTCAGGAGGTGGGACACATTCTGCATTGTGAATTCATCTGTACTTAGACTTAACAGAACAAAAATACAGCTAAAGGATAAGAGTATTTAAGTAACAGTAATAACAATACAAACAAACCAAACAGTAGATGCTAAGTGAGTAAGAGAGAATTACAGAACAGGCACATGGAAGGAAGTTCTTGTTTGGTCTTGTCAGTGAGATTTGCTGTGTTAAAAACACAAAAGAAAAAACACCTGACACATTTGGATGCCTAAGGAACAAGAAACATAGATGTTCACCTCCTGAATGCGTTTATGTGACACATTTTTTTGAAGTATGTTCTTACCACCCTAAAAAGAAAGTTAACATCAGATTCTGATCTACTACTAAGATATTTATTATGATTTGGTGTACAATAAAGCATTTTCCATGTATAGGGACACATAAATCACCATTCACTTAAATAAAATAATAGGGCTTATTACTATTGCTGCCTCTAACAGGGAGTCCAGAATTGGGGCAAGCAGACAAGTCATTAGCAAAAAATTAAGTTCCAGGAAATAAAATACATTCATATTTATGTACCAGCCCACATTTTGATACTTCAGTGTTACAGCAAGATGGGAGCTGCAGGCATGTGCAGCAATTAGCATTGATTTTGACAATGCAAACAAAACAACCACCTCATCTGTTTGGACTCAATTTATGGATTTGATTTCACAACAAGTAAAGGGCAGAACACTGGCTGTGAAACTATTTATTTTACTGTAAACTAATTTTCCTTCATGCTCGAAGTGATGGAAATGATTTATATGAACAATAACCAGAGTACCTTCAAAAATTCAGTACAGCTTGTAAATATTATCTTAGACAAGCAAGGCACTCACTTTTATTAAAAGTGCCAGATACTTAGAACAAAGAATTATATACAGAAGCCAGTTTCTGTATATATATTATCAGTTCATCTGATAATTTCCTCACTCTTAAGCACCGGACTTTAGCATGCTGCTGTTCAAGTAATGTGCCAGAAGGAATATGTAGACTGAAGGTGTCCTGGCTTGTCATACTTGTATTGGTATTTAAGTTAAACAACTGCACATTCAAGACATATCTAATTAGACAGAAGGAATACAGGTGAGAAGGACGCTCATAATGATACCACACAGCCATCTAGTACAATGCCAACATCCAACTGCAAAGTGCAGCAAATGTAAAACATCTAAGGAAAAGACACTGCAGGGAAGGAAAACAACTGAATGCTAATGGAAGAAGAAAAGATGAAAAGGCACTAATTAAGCAAAACTCAAGAAGCAGAGTTTGATTTTAAAGAAAACAAGAGGAAGTGACCAGAGTATAATTTAGCCAAGTTTAGTATCTTTAACAGAAATTCTTTTCTTTCCTTCCTTTGGTTCACCTCTTTGACTATTGCTTAATTAACGTTAATGCTCTCACTACACGAACTGTTTTCTTCAATTTAAAAAAAAGGAGGAAGAGCTTCCCAGTTCTTTCTTCTTTGTATTACTTCAATGCTTTTATAGTAGGAAGTTTTCTTTGCAACTTTTTATCAAGTCAATAGTTCAGCTCATATTGTGTTTCTGTTGCTCCTAACAACACCTCTGCTTTTGGGTTTTGCCTCTGCTTTACAGAGGTGAAGCTGAATGAAGCACAAACAGATTTATCTCTAGAGGTAATGATTTAAATAGACACTTAATTTTTGCATCAAAGAAACATGCAAAAAGAGACAGCGAGACCTCCAAAATCCTGCTGCAGAGAAGACCACGTAGCTGCAGAACAGCTGTCCTACTTGACAGCAAGCTTTACATTTGTCAGCAGCATGTTAATGTCTGCCTCGTATCAGAAATCATCCCACACAACATAATTGTTAGGCAAGCACATAGAAAGGTATTCAGCCCCTTTCAGGTTTAAAGCATCTCTCTGAAGGACAGATTAGTTTAACAGGAAAGGATCAGATTTGGTCATCTAAAACCTAAATAAAATAAAAACCAACAAAAATCCCCTCCAACACATAAAAATACAACTGAAATTAACTTACCAATGGATGCATCACCATCCAAGAGATTGTCATCCTCAGAGGTCTGAAAATCCATAATTACACCTGCTCCATCTAAAAGCTCCTCATCGCTGCTTGCACTAGTTATGCTGTTGTAACTGTTTCGATAGTAGCCTCTATGAAACAGCTGCTCAGACTCCATTTAGCTGCTTTGTAACCTGTATACATTCAAGAAAAAAAAAAGTTATTTTCTATTTGAATATTCAAAAAACACTAAAAAATTTATATAAAAATGAAACAAGATTATTTTGTGCTTTGGGGAAAACCTTTTAAGGTGACAATACTAAAATTTACGAAAAGGTAGCAGGAATACAGAAATTAATCTGATTCAGGAATTATCAATTAAGAGAGAGAACTTCATTAAAACCTTAAATTAATTCACAGCTTGTCCATACCTCAAACACTTTACGTAGCACAAAAAGTCCAAAAGGAATATAGAAGAGTTACAGGTTACAGAAGAGCACAGTGATAATGGGAACAAAATAGGCTCCCTTCTGCAGGGCAAAAAAATGGATCAGGACTCTTCAGTCTGGGAAAAGGGGCAATGTAGATGAGGACACAATAGATGTCAGCAGAACCATAAGTGGTGTGAAGAAAGTCAAGAGCATCAGCTGTGCTTCAGTGTCCCCTACATGTCATAATGAAAAAGGTAAGGTGACAAGCAGAGAAAAAGGGACTGATTCTTCACACAGCATGTAGGGAAGTGGTGGAATTCTTTGTCGCTTTGCAGAAGAATGCAATGGTTCATAAAGAGTGAGACAAACTGACAGAACAACAACAACAAAAAAAATCAACATCAAAAGCTATTATAGACAACACGTGGTGGAAATGCTGCAGGCTTGGAGAGCATTATAGAGATGTGCATACACTTATTCTCTTCCCTAGAGATCTGCTATTGGCAAGACAGATCTCTTTGATTTTACTCATTCTTATTTCTTAAAGAAAAATATTTACAATTTAAAACATACTCTCTCTTCAGATAAATTTCTTCCATTCATCTTCATGTGAAATTTTTTCTTGATCTGCTAACATTTTACAGGTACGGATACAAGCTTAATGGACAGCCAGAAACATTTCACACTGACATATTAAGAAGCATATTCTATTTGAAAATACAGTTGCATCTCCATCGTTTTACCTAAATAAACCAGATCACAATTTATAATTAAATCAGAAGCTATACTTGAAACTGTTCAAAAGATAATAAATTTTCACACAAAGTAGTTTTTGGAATTCACAAAAAAATGGTACCTACAAGGAACATGTCTCCCAAAAAGTCAGAACACAAACTAACTGACAATTACATTATTGTGCTCACAGAAAGTCCTGTTAGTATCACTTTGCCAGTACCAATGGGGTGTCATTTTAAATGGAAGCACAGCTGAAATGAAAAAATGGGACTTCCTAGAAGTATTTCCACTCACTTCATCATTCGTTGCCTTTCTCCATCTGCTTCCTGCACCAAAATCGTATTATAGACTCATCTGCCAACTGGCCTCCTACTCAAGTGAAATATTTTTTTTAAATTTATATGAATTTTCCTACATTCTGGTGAGATTTGCAAGGAGACAGAACATTCTCCTGCCTTGTCCATAAAAGTAGCACTAGAAGACAAAAAGCACAAGACACAAAAAACCCCCTGTAACACAATGTATGGTTTTGCCTATTGTGTCCTTCTCCTATTGTAGACCTGCTTTTTTAAAGTTCTTTCTTCCTCTAACTTTAACAATCTCTATGATTACTAAAGTTATCTCAAGTCTTCTATGAAAAGACTGTAAAGCAAAAAAGGTGCAAGTAACACATCACACTTCTAATACTAATGTATTTCCAAGGTGTCCTGACCCATCAAAACGCTTCTACAAAAGCAGGTTAACAGAGAAGCCTCTGCCACTAAAAGAATTAAACAACAACAAAATAACCAACCAAACGGGCAAAACACCTCAAGCCAAACTGTAGAGAACTAAGGCAGGATACCTTACCTGGTATGACTAGAGAGAGCGAAGAAAGTAATGAGGACACAGGCATAGTATATTGTGAAAAATCTAATTAAATACAGTGCAGCCAGTAACTACATTGGTAAAGGAGAACAGAGGACAAACAGCTGCATTGATAGCAGTAAAAGTACATAAGGCTGTTGCAGTTTTCTGCACAGTCTGGCACCACAGGCATTTTTCTGCTCTACGTCAGACATCCTGCTTATCTTTCAAGCTCTACAATTAAAGGTCAAGCAGAGAAGCGAGTCAGCTGAGGGAACCACTGCTAGTACAGAGACATGTCTATGGAAAAGACAGAGTAGGACATTAAGCAGCCAGATTTACAAGACATTTGTTGACAGCTGATCCAAGCATTCAGTAATCTCCAGAATGTGCTCTGTTATCCCATAAAAACACTTTTCTGTATCTCAAAGGTGTGGCAGGAAAAAAAAAAAGGCAGTTTAGGCATGTTATTTCCCCAGAAGGGGGGTGGACTGAAAACTTAGAAGTACTCTTCCAGATTACAGATTTGCTTCAAATAGCTTGAAGTCAAAAACAACTAAAAAACCCTAACAAAAACAACGAAGAACCCAACAAACACAATCAACACAACAACCCACAAACCAATAAAAAACTACAATGACTGATCTTAACAAAAGAGCTCTTTCTCAAACTAAGAATCCTGATTAAAATATCAATGTAAAATTCAATTTTTCTGTTCAGTATTAACAACTAAAATAGAAAAGGGAAAAGGGGCATCGCCTGTCCTCTAACTCACATATATCTTCAAACAAACCCTACTTTAGGACACCACCCAGTGAGAATGCTGTGAACCCAAGAAGAAAAAGGAGATGAAATTAAAATTATCAATACAAGCTTTACACATAAGAATAAGTTCTACAGTAGAGAAAATGCAGTGATAGGAATCAAAGAGTAATTTGCTGAAAAAATTTTAAAATAATATAGAATTTAAAATGGTTTGACTGTTAAGAACTTTCAAATGTAATCATTTGCTATAAAGTCGTCAGACATTCTATATATATAATCTTATTTTTAAGTATCCAACTACCGTGTACTTTAAGAACAGACAAATAATATAACAGAGACATTTCCCGCACCCATGCTTAAATTAAAATTTTAACATGTATCCATGTACTTATGGGGTCTATGTCAGAACACCTGCCCAAAAGAAGAAAGTAGAATTCAGCTTTTGTCACTGAACTCTAAACCTCCCACACTGCATTAATTTAAAATCCTGCATCTTTTTTAGTTTTTAAATAAACCTGCCCTACAGAAAGAAATTCTAAATTCAGAAATCACAAGAATTTTACAATAGTTCTGAAACACAGGCCATGTTCTGGCCACTCAGTCTCACCAGCACGAAAATTGTATTTCCATTTTCACCACAGACTCAGCATATCTACCTTACATTTATTTATTGTCTGTGATATGAAAGTATTTAAGCAAGATGAGAACATCACCCATCTTCAAAACTCCAGGTTTGGAAAATGGGTGAATGAATTGTGAGGAATTTCTCACTGTATTTTTTGACCACTAGCAGATTATTTCTTCACAAAAAGGCTCAAAAAAAATCTTAACACTTGGAGTTCAGCTTCGACCACAAAAATTCTCCAGGATACTCAATAATTCAAACTGTTAAAATTTAGAGAATGTATATGCTAACCTTTACAGAAATACATATACAGATCATTCTCTGTAGCACTCAAGAAAAAAATCAAAACCCTTTTTTCTTTCCTGTAAGGGTGGTGATGCACTGGACTGGTTGCCCAGAGACACAGTAGATGCCCCATTCCAGACCTTTAAGGCCAGGTTAGACGAGGCTTTGAGCGACCTGGTCTAGAAGAATGTGTCTAGTAGAACTCTCCTCTCACGGCAGGAGGGCTGGAACTAGATGATGTTTAGGTCTCTTTCAATCCAAACCTTTCTGTGATTCTGTAACTGACCTCAGGAAAGGATCTTGGTCAATTTTTAGGTCATCTTTGGAAAAACAAAGTTATGAAAGAGAACTGCCAGTTAACCGAAGCTATTTGAGTTTAAAAATAAAAAAAAACTATTTGAGTTTATGTAGTAGATTCCTAGGTTGTCTTGGAATAGAAGATAAAAAGTCAGTTCCCGAAAATATCCACAGGTGAAGCTTAGACAGGTTTCATTCACAGCTGTTTCCAAAATAAAAGTGACACTCATGAAGGAGACATACTCAAATATGAACAGAAACACAAAGACAAAACTACATGAAAAGAAAATACTTGTAAAGCACAGTCTTAGCTTTAAAACTGCAACAAAACCCCCCAGTATTCATATCTACATTCTACTGAGTCTTGCCTCTCTTAGTTAGAAACACTTAATATAACGACAACCCAAAATGTTTCTTCATTTTTATGACACATACCAGTATAGAATATCATCACTATATACCTGATATTCACAAAACCAGAATCTATAACAAATACTCATTCCAATAGTACTTTTTATCTCCTTAGCTTTGAGGGGAAAAAAAAAAAAAGTCAACAAAAAAAACCCCTGAAACATGACAGCCTAATTACCGATGAATACCAAACTCATGATTCTGGTCATATGATGCCAAACATTAAGGGTACTGACTTTAGTTTGTATAAAGTGTTCAAAACCACTGTATTTCCACTCCCTAAAATGTCTTAACCAGAAAGGTTATGGCTACCCATGGTTGTGACAGCTGAAGAATTATACCCACTGGCATGAAGGTATCAGCCTACCTGAAGGAAGGCGTTGCTTCTTTCACATCCAATTAATAATGTGAATACTTTTTAATGGCATTTCACATTCACCAAGTTACTAATGTGAATACATTAATAGCATTCAAACAAACTGGCTGGATTAGCTGAAAAGTCTACATTAAACTTACTAAACTAACCTTATTTATTGACACATTAGAAAAAACTCTGCTGTAATAGTTGAAGACTCTCACACAGGTACAGTAACAAGCAGCTCCATGAGTGGTAAAGTCCTTGAGGGGTTTTTAGTCAACAGTTTAAATAGAAGGAGAGAAAAAAAAGAAAAAGAAAAGCTAAGAACAGAATCCCTTATCATGAACCTGAACTAAGTATAAAAGCAAGTACGACTCAAAAGCTTTAGCTTCACAGGCAAGCATTGATCCTTAGTCAAACCATTGTAAACAGCTGTGTCCATGGCTACCACTTTGGAGCAAGCCTAAAATACACGTAAGATACAGAACTAGTTTCTAAACTAACAGGTCAGTACCTATACCTGGAAATCCAAGAAAGAAAAGATGGAGAGTTCCCCTGGCAAAAAAAAGTCTCTGGTGTCCCTTCTGCAATCATAGTCAGATGAGAAATAGCACTGCAACTCGTTAAGACAACTGAAAGGTAAAACCCATACTCCTCTTCTGAAGAGGAGGAACTGCAGGACCTATGACTGCAGTTTCCATTGTAGACAATGTAACTTCTGGTTTTTGTGTCTTAGGTCAAGATGCTCATTTTCTGTTTGATGAAAAGACACTGCAACAGTGTCTCTTTACAGTTTTTAAAGACTTTTGCTCCTTTTTAATGTGGACTTGTGTTATACAATGAAGCAGAGCTTTTACACATCATCAGAATGACCAGAAATCTTGTTAATCACACGAATTTTCTTTAACTTTTCAGAGAAATGCATAAGCAGTCCCTAACTATGTGTATAGATTCCTAAGTTCAGGGTCACACCTGTGTTGAGAATCTTTCAGATAACTTCATTCAAGTTCAATATAATTCAGGATTATCCAATTGGAATCTGAAAAAGCACCACTATCCCCAGATGAAGCACCTTCTCAATAACAGCAGCTACCACAGCTTTTTAAGGTCTGAATTAAAATTTCTTTAGAGACATGCTAAAGCCCTTGAGATCAAGGGAAAAAATCCTATAGAGCTCTCCAAAATACAGCACAGGCACAGGACCACTGCTTGTGAAATCTTGTGGGGACCCCTGGTGGCTTCTGGTTCTTACTCACCCTACTAACAATTTTCCAGCTTCAAAGGAGTGAAGAAAATAACAGCTAGAGAGGAACATATCCACTGTACTCTGGTTAGAAGTGACAAGTCTTTGGCCACCGGAAGCAAAAATAGGCTGGGCACTCCTCTTGCTATGTGCAACTGTAGGTTCCCAGAAGACAGGGGCTAATGTGTATGCCTCAAACACTGACAGCTGGATGGCTGTGGAGCCAACCAAGGACTGCTGGTACTAACAGACAAGGATTGTTGGTGCTAACATGACGTGAGAAAGAATAAGATGTGGCTGGAGAAGGGGCCATGCAGAGGTAGGACAGCACTCTTCTGGGACAAACATCCTTGGTCTAGTTCCTGGAGACATGTACAACACAGTACAGTGCAAGCAGAGGAATGAGGCCGAGGCATGGGCATGGACTGTAGAGAGGGAGCAAACTACCCAAGACACCTCCAGCCCATTTCCAGAAAGGTCTGAAAGAACAGACTGCACAGGATGGGTAAATTGCACAGAAAGCAAGATACCTGTCTTCAAGGTGAGGAAACCTATCTATAAAAAACTACTCTCAGCAAGCCCAGGCAGTGCCCCCAGGATCCTGGACATCCCATCAGCTGGACTGATGCTGGAGTAAGGACTAGTGATCTCTTTTTCTCTCCTTCTTTGATTAATCCCTTCCTTTCGCTTTTTCCTTTCACCCTACCCCTTTATCCAAAACCCACTGCCATGCACTTATATAGTAGGTCAGGCACTTAAACAGCAACTTCCACTGCAAGTGTGTAATGCACTAACAAAATTTTCTGATTGTTTGCAGACCCTCGGGCTCTTGTTGTTCCTTTAGATTATGAGCATTTATGAATCTTGGGTGCTTTCTTCCCCCTTAAGGGAGGGACATCACAGTAAGAGTGATAAATTGAGATGCACCATGTACAGCTATTTAAACTACAAGGCCAGGAGTCCTGACAACAGACTTACTCTGTTTCTTGGTCTGGATCCTCTCAAGCAACAGTGTTAAGGCAGAGAGGTGAGGAAGGGCTGAAGTGATCTGATCAACACCTGGATCTGGCTCATGGCTGACATCCTTTGCTGGACTATACAGAAGCCACATCATTTTTCTAAAAACAGCCCTTCCAACCATTACTGATGGCCATTCTGGTCATTTTCAAAGGATGAAATCAATATACAAATCTGTTCAGAGAGACCTGTGAACCTCTGATGTTAATAAACAAGACTGTTAATAGCCTGTTCCTGCTTTTTAGTAAAAAGAGATATTCTAACTAAAGGAGATTAAAAAAAAAATTAAAAGGCAGTGAAGCCCTAGATATACAAACAGCACCAAAAGTGAAGTATTTACAAAATCAACCTTGTTAGCAGTTCAGAATGCATAGCAAGTTCCCCTCACTTGAATATTCTTCTCTCTAGCTGTAAAACCTAGTTGAAAGGCTGGCAAGGGCATCTCCCAAAATTATGTCTATTTTGTCAGGGTCTACAAATGGCAGACAAGTTTCTGGCAGGAGTGTCTGGAAGGAAACTTACTGTTCAATAGTGGTATCAAATTGAAAACAAGACTTAAGGTGGGTATTTTATGGGGAAAAATGCACTGGGTTCATGTGAGATTTTTAATATTACAAAAAAAAAAATCACCAATAGTTTATTAAAAGGCTTCTAGCTAACAGACTACAAAGCAGGTCAGTTATCTTAAATGTGTTATATAATCACAGAGATGAGATCAGTTCACGGAGTTAACAGATCAAATTTATTAAAAACAATCCATCCTCTACCTATCAAAAGAAACAAAAGATTCTTTAAATTCTGTTGGAAATAAACACTGAAATTTTTCTAACTGTGGTAATGATAAATAAATAAATACTTAATGCACAGATTGTTAGGTCTCCTCAGGTGTCTTAGAAGCTTTACTGCCTAAATTAAAAGAAAATTCACATTTCAGCACAAAACAGAAGAAAACTGCTAAGTCTGTAAGACTGAAAATAATTTAAAGTTGTCTGCAAGACAAGCAGCAAAAAGTAAAATAACAATGAAAGAAATAAACAATTTTATTTCCTAGATATGCTCTTGATATAAATACATAAAAATATACTCTGGTTTGCTTTTCAAAATCAGAAAATGAATGTGTATGGAAGCATATGGAGACCTGAACTTTTTTCCCACCACATACATGAGACAAATTAAAAGCGGAAAACTCAGGGGAAAAGCTGCAGTAGATCAAAAACTGCAGATAACACATCAAATCCAACAAATCTGGCAGAGAACACTAATTAGAAGATAAGAGTGGAAGGAACTCAAACACAAACTTATCTTTCAGGAAAAAGAGTACTTGAATTTAAACTGGCAGGATTTCAAAATATTAAATCATCCCAGTAGCTCTATCTGGAATTTAAACAAAGTACTGAAATGAAATGCTACTTTTACTATTTCAATTACGAAATGTTTCTTCATTATACTTTATTGCAGTATGTACATGCCAAATGTGCCAGTACTTCATCTCTTCTGAACTTTTTAGAGAAATTTATCACAATATACCAAAAAGAAAAAAAATAACAGTAAACGTTCTTTTTATCAGAGTCTGTGCTTCAGGACTGAACTTAATCCACTGTTTCATTTACTACTCCTCCTTACCCTCACAAAATAAGCACAGTCTACTCCTGTAGCTACAAAGCCTAAGGAAAATCCTTAATGAACAAAACAGTTGAATGTCTAGAAAGTTCAAGGGAAAAACACCTGACTAGACCCTCTGCAAGTTATTTTTAATAACTGCTGGTACCCTCTATGAAATTATAAATTCTCTTCTTTACATTCATTTCCAGAAATATACACTCAAGACTACTTACTACATAATACAAACTATTAAGGATACCCCAGATGTAAACAGATTTGCAATCATTTTAACAGCCTTGTCTAGAATCCTTTCTATTATGCATGAAGCCTAGGAATCACTTCATCAACTCTCTTCTCCAATAATAAAAAAATATCAGTTCATTAAGTATAATTACTATCTCAACAATTTACATTTTTCAGTTTCTATGTTTCTAAAGAACACATCCCAGCAGAAAAAATTTTTATCTGTTTACAACCCTATCATAATCAATTTAAATGAACAGTTTTTGTCTAGATTTTATTCTTTCAGATGATTTTATAAAGGCTTTCAAAATTCAAAAACAAGTTTAAGTTAACCAACTCTAAAAATTTGTAATTGTCAACTTTCTAGTATTCTGAGCATCTTCAGTTTCTGAAGTATGGCTCATAAACAAGCACGAAGTACTGTATTGCAGAGCCTCCTCATTCACGAGCACAGATAAAAAGTTGGCCTTTCACCTGAACAGCTTTTGCAAGTCAGCCAGCACAGAACCTGCACTTTTAGGTTATGACATAAGGGAACAACTGAAACAAGGAGCACAGAATTGGGAAGTTGCTTACAGGCATTAAGTTGAAATCTTATTTTTGGGAAAATATGCAGGGAGAGTACAAAAGCAGTTCCATGCACATGATCACTGCCACTGCTGACAACCTTTGGAGTTTATTGGGTTACTGCTGCTGTCAAGGTGCCAAAGCAGAAATTTAGGAACATGCAGACTAGTCTGAGAATTAGGAAATTAACTCAAACTGACACTACCACTTCTGACACAAATCTCTTCATCAGCAGAGCTTCTATTCTACTTTTTTAATTTATGACCAAGTCAAAAATATCCCTACTGCCAAATTATTATAAGATTTTACCCTGAAAAGCTGATCTGCACAGTTACACCTAACCATATGCATATGAAGTCAGCTAAATAAGCAGAAAAAAACCCAATGTGAATGTTCCTAGAATGCCTTTTGGCAATGGTTGTGAACTTGGAACAGTTGTTCCAGCTTAAGTGCTTACACTCAAGGAATGCAACTCTGCTGTCCAAGGTAAGACACACACAAACAGACCCCAAGCCAAAGGGTGGTGGAGAAAAAAAGCTAAATTGTATATTCAGTAAACAGGAGAACGTGTATCACACAGCCAGACCCACGTACTCATAGAGTAACCAGAGCAGTGGATTTTCACTTGCAGGTTACCCAAACATCAATGTGCTACCAAACATTTGGTGTGAAGGAGAGTACAAGCGGAAGTATAAACATGGTCATGAGAAAAATGCTGACAAATTCATAAAATAAAGTGGTTCAGAGCAATGCAGTCACAAAAAGCAAAGGCCAACAGTTTCCAGTGTCTTTCCTGGTCAAGAATTTGGATAGGTTTTTCTTATTTCAAGGAGAGAAGAAGGAAAGGGCGAATTTTACCTGGGATTACTTTAACTCACAAGTATGCACCAGAGAGAGAACAGTGGAATAGTAAACCACTCAAAGAGGGCAATGTAAAAATTTGGGTAAAAAAAATTTTGGAATACAACAAGTAAAATATGTTTCTAGAAACATTACAATATACATTGTGTATGACATCTACTACTGTCAGGCAAAAAATTTTTAGGACTGACACATCACATACCAACACTAAGCAGAAGCAAACAAGAAGCAAGCTTCATTTTTCTGAACACCATGTAAATTCTGTTTTCACATGTGTTGCAGACAGATGCAGAGTCACTGTGTTTCAAGCTGAGAGTTTCAAGCTACCTGCAGTTTTTCCAGAGCAGGACTCCTTCCCACTCTGACAACTTTGCAGCAAGTTTACATCTGCTTGCCATCCAAAGAGACAAGACATCAAATTTACAAGTTAGTCAGTGAAGGCGTTATCTTAGGAAAACCAATAGTGACAGGTAGTGAGTTTTATTATGCTTCACAAAGGTATGTTTCCTATACTGCACAAATATTTTTTTTAGATTTTACATTACAGCATATTGCCATTTCCTTAAATAGAGAAACAGTTTTGATGACTATCTGCTTTCAAATCTGTCATACCAACACATCATTCAAATAGCTGTATCTGCAAAGAAGTATCTCTGTTGCTAAGGGATACAGAACATAAACCCCTCCACAGGTCCACCAAAAAGAAAAACATCTAAAAGCACCAATTCACCTGACAATTTCTTTCACAAACTGTGCACCAGAAACTTCAGAGGTCCCACAACCTCAAAAATGAGGTGCAAGCCATCACACCCACATGACTACCAACATGTTGCCAAAAATACTTAAGCATCTATTCTAATAGTTTAGCACCAGAAACATTTTAAAATCGGTTGTAAGGCCCTATTTCACCTACTTTAGTACTTTAAAGTGTGACACAGCAAATTTACTATGCTACACTGAACATAGTACACCATCAGCACACAATTTTCCACTGTCACATTCACAGCAATTTCTTTTAGGTGAGAATTGATACACACTTGTTTTACAGCCATGTCCAGGTTTTTGGATAGGGAAGAATTTTGGACAAGTAGGGAAGATAACATGAAAGAATGCAGTCAATATTCAGTTTTAACCTCGCTGACCTGTACGCCCATTTAATTATGAGGCTCCAACAACAGCTCATTGGCTCTCTCCCTTGACTATGAGCTACCCTACTAGCCAAACCCGTGAGCCAACATAAAGCGAGCAACTCATGCAGAATAATCCTCGCAGCGCTGGTTACGTGGGGAGGACGCTGGCTATTCCCAGCAGAGGAGCCCCTCGCTTTCCGTACGCGCACAAGCTGCCCAGAAGGACACCGGGATGGGGCGGCAGGGTGAAAACGTGCCGTGTTTACGCTGTGTAAACACGCTGGGCGTCCCCCCCTCACCCCGGCCTTTCGGGGGAGGCGCACGGACGAGGTGAGGGGTCGGCGAGGAGCCACCCCGTTCGTCCCTTCCCGCCCCCGGCCGGCGGAGCGGGAGCCGCCTCTCCGGTGAGGGCGCAGCAGCCGCTCGGCGGGCGGGGGCTGCCCGCTCCCCTCCTCCCGCCGCCTCGGCCCCGCTCGCTCCCGGGCCGTGTCCCTGGGCCGCGGGGGAACCCGCGCCTGCCCTGCCCTGCCCCGCCCCGCCCGTACCTGCGCGGGCAGCACCGCCCGCTGCTCCCCGGGGAGGCGCTGGCTCATCCTCCCTCCGAGATCCAGCAGGACACGGGCGCAGCCCCCCAGACCCGCGGCCGCTCCGCCGCCCAGCGCCGCCCCCTCGGCCCGGGGAGGGCGGGGATTTCCACCGCGCAGGCTCGGCGCCCGTCGGGCTGCCGGGGTCAGCATCACCGTCACTGCTGATTCTGCTTCCCGCCGTCCGCCCGGCGCGGCTCCGTCCCCGCTCCCGCCCGCCCGCCGAGGGGCGCGGCTTCCCGGCGGCCCGGGAGGGGCCCGCGCTGGGCTCCCCAGCTGCGAGGGCGGGCCGAGGGCCCGGAGGGAGGCAGGACAGCCCCGCGCTTCCGATCGGGGTGGAGGCGGTTTCCCAGGTAAAGGAGGCAGAGAGATGCTGGCTACATCGCGGCATCGCTCGGCTTCAGGCTAAACTGCGCCACCTGTAAATCCCAGGGACGGCGCGCTGCGGGACCCCCGAGAGCTTAAGGGTTTTTTACCTGCAGAGAAAACGCAAGTGTCGGGCTGAGCGCGGAACTCCTGGGTGCTGAGCCAGTGTGGGATTCACTTAACACACAGCGAATGAAGGCTACAGCAAAACGTGTCAAGTCAAGGGGTGGATTTTTTTTTTTCCCAAGGAAAATGCCCGCTGGTCTGTTTCTGTGCAAGGCTAACAAGCCCGGAGGGCGCCGTGCCCTGATGAACGGGGTGATGAAGTGCGGCGCTCGGACTGAGAAAGCGCGTTGTGAATCACGAGGCTTTTTGCCCGTAGGTGCCATTTAGGCGCGCTCTGGAGTCGGGAACGGAGGAGCCGCAGGTGCAGCCCGACCCTCCCCGGTAAGCGCTGCGCTCAGCCCCGCCCCGGGCTGTCCCTGGGAGCACACATACCGCCGGTGCCGGGCTATGCGGTGCTGTGGGTCGTTCGTGAAACACTTGTAGCTGGTTTTTGGGTTTTTCCCCTCAAAACGCTGACACCCGCGCGCGCCCCGCCCGTCACGTGACACCGGCCGCGCGTTACCAGGGTGAAGCGCCGCTAACGCGGAAAGGGCGGGCGGGCAGGGCCGCGGCTCCGCCCCTGGGCGGGCTCACCCAATGGGAGCCGAGCTACGGGGTGGGACCGCCAATAGGGGCGGAGAGGGCGGGGCCTTGCCGGGCGCGAGGCCAGGTTGGGCGGCCGTGGCCGCGGCGGGCAGGTATGGCGGGGTGTGGACGGGGCGGGCGCGGGGCAGCCTGAGGCGGGGTGGGGCCGGGGCCGTCCCTCTGCGGAGCCGGGCAGGTAGCGGGTGGTCTCCCACAGCCACCCTGGGGCGGGGGGTTCCCGGCCGCGCCTCTCGCCCCGGTGCTGGGCTTGCTCTGGCTGTGCGGGGGCGGCGGCCTGCGGGGCTCGCTTGCGGAGCGCGGCCCAGCTCGGCCCTGCTCTGTCCTGCTCTGCCCAGCCCTGCCTGCCCTGCCCCTCCCTGTACACGCGGCCCTGGCCTGGCCGTGCGCTCCGGGCGGTCGGGCTGCCTCGGGGTGTGACTTGCGCCGCTTTCCTGCCTATCTGTGGTGGATGAACTGACTTACTGCCCTGGGCTTGAAAAGACAACGCCCTGTCAGCGCTGATGTCCTTTCTCCAGACGCCTGTTTTTCTCTTGCCATATGTAAAAATAAGCTGTCTAACTCCCAGGAGATTATATACCCGCTTTGACTGAACGGTAACTTCTCGCCCAGAGGCTGGTTGTTGACCATTTTTATTTGCACGGAGCATCACGCAGTAGCAGCCCTAAGCTATGCCTAATGCAGCTGGTTTAACTGTAGAACAGCACTGGTTCTTTCATATATTAGGGTAAGAAGAAAACTTCAGTAAAGTCATGCAAAGTTCAAATTGTGTCCCACCTGCTGTGCTTTTACTGTTGACCAAAGACAATATCGAAGTTAACACCAAGTCTTTCCTATCTTTAGAAGTGTAACTTTACATTAAACTGTCTTTATGTACTGTAAGGAGAAAAAAAAAAAAAACAAAACACATCAAGACATTGTAAGCCTGTAATTTTCGCTTTTTCCTTTCCTGGTAGTTATGCTTAGTCTTAGTAGGCTTTGCATCTCCTCTTTTGCAGAACTGATTACTTCAGATCTCTCTTGTTTTGTCTTGCTATGCCAGTCAAGCTTATTCATTTTAGTCTGCTTTCATGGTATAGGTCGTGTTAAGTAGCATCTTTGTCTAATGCATGGTAATTCTGTGGAAAAAAAGTATGATCTCAAATCGGGGAGATACCCCAACTGAGACCTATGATGTGTGTGCAGTATGGATCTGAACTACTAGGATCTCCTGTTGGAAGGAAGATTGATACGGCAAAGCAGAAATGCTGTTAGTTCTAGCAAGTGAGGCTTAAATGCAGAAAATCTTAGGACCCTTTTGTCTTTTTCAGTTTATGGAAACTTCCTCAAGGTATGGAAGCTCTTTTTGCTGTGAAAAATATGATCTTTTAGTCTACTGTGAATTTGCCCTGACATTTGTCACTTTGGTCTTTGTTTTGCCCTTTCCCTTTGCTGTTCTGACACATCTGTATATTGCTACAGCCTCCACCTGCAGCTCCCTAGTGTCCTGTTTTGACCAAAGTATTTTTAACATAGAACTTTAAACACCATCGAAATTCAGCTGAATGCTCTGTTTAATCTGAAAAGGTAGTCTAAATGGTCAGATAGTACAGTAAAAGTAGTGATTTGTGCCATTTTGTAATTATTTGTTTTATGCACAACATGAAAAAAGTCTTTCAGTCAGAAAGGCTTTAAGGCCACACCTTTCTGTATTCAATAATGATTCAAAATGGGATGGGGATCTGTTGATTTCAATCAATTTTTGGCTTCATTATAGTTTTCAAGATACTGGATTTAGTGCTTTTTGAGAAACAGCACATAGGGATTCCCCCCACCCCCACTGTATTTCTTCCAAGTAAAGTTGAATGAAAGACTAACCAGGTGCTATAGCTCTATGATGTTTGTGTGCCAGCTGAATCAGAAGCTTTGGCACTGACTGCTTGATTTATTTAAAGATAAAACAGATCCTTTTTAGCCAAAATGAAAGATGAAACAAGTTTTAGTAATGCAGCCCTCGTTGGCCCAAAGTGAGCCGACTGTACCAAATTAGCATTGAGACCAAGAGTAGATGACTTACAGAAAAGCCACTGAAGAGACAAATGGATCAACATTCTCAGTTTGAAAAAAAAAAAAAAAGTGCCATGACCTGATTTAAATCTGGCTAGTGGTTTTTTTGTGGTTTTTTTTTTTCCCCAGTACTCGAGTGAGGATGCCTTAAGACAAGAACTATGGATAAATATATCAGAATACGGAAGATTGGGGAAGGATCCTTTGGGAAAGCAATACTTGTCAAATCTAAAGAAGATGGCCAACAGTATGTTATTAAAGAAATAAACATCTCAAAGGTGAGTGATTATTATTAATAAATTCCTGATCTGTTATTTTTGTATTTCTGTTCTCAAAAATATTTTTTTTTTCCTTTTAAAGATGTCAAATAAGGAGAGAGATGAATCAAGGAGAGAAGTTGCTGTATTGGCTAACATGAAACATCCAAATATTGTCCTGTATAGGGAGTCATTTGAAGGTATGATGAACTAATACAGTAGAGCCAGAAGTAATGCTAGAAAGTGACTGTGCATTACTTACTGCATTCAGTTTAAAAGTCAGGGAGTCTTTTCTCTTTAATCAGTGTTTTTCATACCTTTATAACTTACTTCAGTTATTTTCCTCTGTATTTTTTCACAATTCCCATTCATGTTCAAAAATAATTGTAATTTAGAGAAAAGGGCAACAAATAAACAAATACTCATTACTATACCTCACATGTATTGATTTTGATTGATGCTTAAATGAAAGATATTCTCTTGTTACTCCAGAGCATAAGTCTCCTTGAATACTTGTGTATACCCTAGCAACTGGAATGCTTGAGTAGGTTAAATTTGTGTAGTTTAAATTACAGTCTAAATTTGGATATTGATAACCTAGCAAGAGCAGTTTTATGTCCAAGTGTATTGCCTTAGAGTGCAGTCTTCAGTAACTGCAATCATATCATTGCTTTCAGAACTGGAAAAATAGATGGGACTGTTTACTTCATCAGACTATGAAGGAAGGAGAGATACAATTCTATATTGTCTTCACAGTGAATGTCTTGGGAAATGGGCAAAACAGAAAAAAGATTCCCAAAACCTATCATAAAAGTTAAAATATTGTCAAAAGCCCCTAAATATTATTTGAAATACTGTTTAGGGATTCTGATATCTTCTTTCCTTCCTTTCTGCTGACTTCCTTATGTCTTTTGCCTGGGGCTTTCATTTTTTTCTAGTCGTTAAATTAGATTTTTGTGACATAATCATATTACATAGCCACACTTCTGGTTTATAAATCCACAGTGCTGTCTTCTTTGCATGGAGGCCTGTTCTTTAAGACTGCTTCTTTTTCTTGCAACTTAGATCCTGTAATCCATGATTCACAAGACTTTGTGTTGCATCTTTATTGCTAGAACACACTGACCTCGAATATACTGCATATAAAGTTTATAAAAGAAAATTATTTCAGCAGTAGATGTGCAAGAAATCCAGACTCCTAGAATCATCTTTTGAAATTATACTTATTAATGATACTGATAATAAAATAACCAGAGAAACAACTTTAAGGGTTTGATGTTTTGAAAGACAGATTTTAGAGGCATTCGGTGGGAGTGAAATTTAAGTGACATAGATGATTCTATTGATTTTAATTCAGAGTTTTTTAAGTACTGTGACTAACATTTTCATAAAATAGGAGTTTTTTTCTTTTGAGCAGCATGTGACTGATTTTCTGCAGTTATTCATCTCTTCTCAAAATCATGCCTAGTATGTGAGTAGAGTAGTTCTTCTGGTTTTGGCTACTTGAAATTTGCTTCTGCCTAATTTTTTTTTTTTTTGTCAGTAACTGGGAAAGTTGTAACTTTGAATGAAATGTATTATATTTGTTCGTACCCCCTGCTGGAAACTTGCATGGGATTTTTTGAAATCTCCCCAGATTTCATTCAAAAATGAGAAAGTAATTGTTTCCATCTCTCATTGTCTGCTGAAAGTTCTCTTACTGTTCTTCAGACTCTGAAATTAACTGCATGTCTAGTATGACAGCTGATGGTTAAAGTTCTGGCAAGTCTAGGTAAAATTCCAAGAAAGAACAAGGCAAATAGGAGCAACTACCTAAATTAGATCTTAAGATCCCTATTTTTAGGATAAGGCATCTATAGGATGTTTGAAAGCAGTTTGAAGATTGGTTTTCTATTGTGTTCATAAATGACACCTTTAATTTCATAGTGGTTTTGTACCCCATGTTGGGGCACTGGTTCAGTAGATGCAGTTTTTTTCTCTCCCTATCAAAATAATCCACTGTTACCAAAATAGGAAAATTAGGTTGTGAAATTCAAAATAATAAAAATAATTTTGCTTGACGTTTGAAAAAATGGACTAAATTATATCTGAAGCTGCATGTGAAAAAGTAAATTTTTTGTTGCTTTTTCTGTAGCTGTAGTGAAGATATTTAGAAAGTTACATAAAGAAGGCCTTATTTTTGTCTTTTTTAAATATTTTGTCTTTTACTTTACAGAAAATGGCTGTCTGTACATAGTGATGGATTACTGTGAAGGAGGAGACCTATTTAAAAAGATAAATGCCCAGAAAGGAATCCTATTCTCTGAAGATCAGGTAACAACAAACTGCTGCTACAGTGTTTTGTTGCAGGATACTTTTTCATGAATTTTAAATTATTTTGGTTCAGGTTGTAGGTGTGGTTGCTTAATATAAAAGCAGATTCCTCAAATGGTATTCTTTTTGCCACCAGTCAGTGTAGGATCTCAAAAAAACCAAACCAAAACACAATCAAAACAAAAAGCCAAATGCATAAAAAAACCCAGAAAGAAAATGTAGCTGGAAGTCCTGCATATGTTATTTGAGATTTTGTCTGTTTGTGTAATAAAAAAGGTGGATCTCTTATGAAATAAACCATATCTGAGACATTAAACATACTAAAAGACAACATGAATATTCTTAAACCTCTGAAATAATGTTTTTAAAGATGCAAAGGCATAGGATTTTTGTATTGTAATACTGATTTTCATGTGTCAGAAGTATAGAATAATATGCTTTGTAAATACAATGATATGAAATATGGAAATATGAAGTTGGCATAATTCAAATATTTATTTTGCCATTAATAAAAATTTAATGTTTATATATACTGGTATACTTCCTATACATTTTCTTTTTCCACAAAACTGGTTATAAAGTAATTTGTAGTGAAAGAAGTGGGAGAGTTTGGTATAAATGAGATGATTATATGTACAGATTTAATTAAATTAAATAAAAATAAGTTATGTAGGATTCAGGGTAGATTTTTTGTTAGGACCGACATACGTTCCTTTGTTTATAAATTGTTTCTATGCATTTGTGTCTGTGTCCAGTAGGATCTCGATTTACCTGGGATTGGAAAGGCATGGCAGTATATTAGATCTATTTATGGCATTCAGGAAAGGGTATTCATTAAACATTTGGGATATAATTTGTAAAACTTTTTCTCATTTGACCTCACTTTTACAAGAAGTACTTTAAGTGGAAAAGTGAAAAGTATGCCTTTCATTATGCTTTAATTTTGTCATGTATATACTTCTAAGTAGTGAATGTGAAAGTATTATTCACATGGGAAAGTTCTTGGCATTAGTCACTTCTTAAATTGTGATATTTGCAATTTACTGAAAAGGTGTTGTTGGCTTCTTTATAATCTTCTAGTTAGACGTTTGTTGCTTTTCTCATCAAAATCTACTTTGTAATATTTTTCTTTTTAAGGGCAGATACACAAAATTACTGTATGTAAAATAAGTGCTTCTGTGAACATCAGTAGGGCTTTCTAGGACTCTTAGTTGATTAACTGAGTGCAAGAAGACTTGCACTGGTTACAGCAAAAGTACAAGCTTTTAATTTGCAAGTTCCTCATCTTAGGCATTTTAGCCAATCAAATCCATATTGCATACTTCTGCTAGGTTTATAATATCTAATGAAAGTAGTAGTCTCAAGCTTAATATAGAATTTAGGTAATAAGCATCTTTCATTAAAAGGTTTGCATTACAGTCACAGTACTGTTAAGTTTTGAATTATTCTGTGGTATAAATGAAGAGGGTAATAGGGGAGAAGTGTAAAATTCATAGTGGTAAATAAAAATCTGACTTGATAACATCTTGTAAAAGGAGAAGTTTTCAGATAAATGACGAAGTTGATGTTGCATTTTCTTCTATTAATAGATTCTGGATTGGTTTGTACAGATCTGTTTAGCACTAAAACACATACATGATAGAAAAATCTTGCATCGGGACATAAAGTCACAGGTACGTAGGTGACTGTTTTTCAACTGAATTTTCTTTCAAAGTGCATTCATATCTTGCTAGTTTGTTTATGGAAACACTTCTTTAGTCTGCAGGAGATTTATGTATTTGTACAAACAGATGAGGCTATTTGATGAAACTAGCAGTGTTAGTCATATATTTATGTGTGGGGACAGAAAAGGGTATGTTTGACAATGTGTAATAGTGTAATAGTCATTTTAATGAAGTAGGACTTGAATAAGTCTGGTGTTCCATAGTAGTCAATAACAATTACTTCAAGGGGATTGAATGGCAGAAAGCTTCATTTCTAAACATGTAGAGAGCAAAAAGTGTGCAATTGTATGAATATTTTAATAACAGACTTCTTAACATTCCTATATCAAGAATATATTTTTAACCAAAGATGGAACAGTACAACTGGGAGATTTTGGAATCGCCAGAGTTCTTAACAGGTAACTCCTTTTTGATGTTTTTTTTTCCTCTGACTTAATTTAAATTGCTTTGATCAAGGAAAACACAATCTGTGCACTTCACGTGAGTTAACCAGTTAACATCCATCCTTATTTTTTTCTTAGCACTGCAGAGTTGGCCCGCACTTGCATAGGAACACCGTACTATTTGTCACCTGAAATATGTCAAAACAAGCCTTACAACAATAAAAGGTACATTATAATAAGGATTTTGTTAAACATTTTTGGGAAGAGGAAGAAATTTACTTATTTTAGGAATCTAAAGCTGTTCTAATCAAATGATGGTGAACATCTATTAGTTTGTCTCCTAACCAAGTAGGTACTGAGCCTCACTGTAGAAGTGGGACCTTAATAGGTCTGCAGTAGAGAGAAATGTCATGGAGAGATGACTTAGCTTAGTGCTTCAGGTTCTGGATCTAGCTGTGTTCTTAATTGTGGCTCTACTTTGGCCTGTCTGCACAGTGGTCGTACTGCCTTCGTTTATGGACTTCCAAAGGGAAGCTGTATTAAGGATGAAACACAGTAATTTGATTCTCTAAGCACATGATGTGCATAGATGGGTGGCTCAGCTTGCTCCCGATAATGAAGTCCACAGATACCTCACTTACACCTTTGCTGCTGTGGCAGCGGCCTGAAGCTGGTAACAGTGTCCCCAGTGTAATTAAATGTATGCTAGTAAGTTACCCTTCCACTGCACTAAGCTGTTGCATCATTGCTGTGAGTTCCTTAAACTGATTTCAATTGATTTCCTAAAAGATGAAAATTGTTACAATTCCTTGCTCTAATTTCTTTTACAGCAGATTTATTATACAATGGAGTTGGTACCAAATTATGTAATGAGTGGGGGTAAGGTTAGTTGCTGCTAAACAGAGTAAATTGACTTTGAGAATTGTATTTGCTGAATTAGGTGATGAGTTTTGTTTGCATTTTGTTTGTTGTATTTAAAGACCTCAGGCAAATGTATATATTTAAAGAAAAGAAGCTTTTGTCCATATGTTGTCTAATTTCTGTGGCTGAGGTGGTTCAGATGAAAAGTTGTAAACTGGAAGCCAAAGTAGCATCATCTGGTTTTCAGGTTGGCCTTATTTTGATTGATGCATTGTTTCTTTGGGTTTTTTTTCCTTGGGGTTTTGCAGAGTCAAAGAAGTCCATACAAGGGAGCTTGTACACACTCAAAATCCACCCTTTCCTCTTCAAGGATAGACTTCACAGATAAAAGTTACTTGGGAACGTTAACCTAGAATTAATTTTTAAATATGTTCTCTTTGATTTAGTGATATCTGGGCCCTTGGTTGTGTTCTCTATGAAATGTGCACACTTAAACATGCGGTGAGTGGAAACTTTGTGTCTCTATAAAATAGTGATTTCAATCAGATTTTTTTTCTGATGTTACACAGATACATTTTACTTGATGAAAGGGTTTGATGGTAGCTGTTTGAAAATTACCTTCAGCATTTTCATCTCTGCTTCCTGTGCCAACTGTCACTTTTCATTGGTGTTTTGTTTTATGCCAATCTCTCAGATATCTTGGGACTTTTGTTTTTAATGGATTGTGTTAGCTGAAAAAATTGTTAGGTGTCGTCACAAAGGATACTAGGAAGAGTGTTTGGGTTTTTGTTCCTCTTTTTTTTTTTCTTTTTTTTTCAAGAAGGCTTAAATTCATTGAAAGCTTCATTGAAAGTCTGAATTTGGATTCAGCTTTTTTGCAGATGGGTTAATGTATTTCTGTTTAGAACAGGAAGAGTGCTTAGAAAAAACTCCCAGGGTCAAGAGTTGCCTTTTTCCTTTTTTTCCCCTTCTCTCTGTGTGTGTAGTTTGAAGAGTATGTCTTCATCATCCATTTTTCAGTTAGGAAGAGAAGAAAATCCTTTTTTTTTTCTGTCCTGTTCTGGATTTTTTTAATTTTTTTTGTGGATTTTGTTTTGTTCAGGGCTTCTTAGTAGCTAGTTTTATTAAAAGGAAAGATAATAACAACATGAAAATAAAAAGAAAGATATTCAAGGGATAAGGATTTAATTTTACTTCAAGTTTTGTAATTTCTTCTTGCGTGGTGTTTTATGTGGCAACAGTGCTGATAATGTTGAATTTCTGAGAGTTGATGGCAATAATTTGTTTTCTGTAAACTGGGTGATGTGTGTTGTTTTCTTTTTATTGTACAAAGGAATTGAAATGGTGCCTTCTGTATCCTGAGCTTAAACTGAAGTCTGAGCATTCCCTTGGATTTCACCCTGAATGAGTGTGAATACTTTACATTCTTTCATTTGAAATGGGGGTTTGCTACAAAGGGTAGAAGGCATGTGGTGGTTCCAAGGCTTTGGAAGAGACTATCAAGCAGCTAATTCTTTTTTCCTTAGTTATATATCATTGTCAGTCTAGATCTGGAGGGAAATAATTACTTGTTAGCACCATTTATGTCTCCATAGTATGAGATACCTGTATGGTGATGTATTTTTAATTGGAATTTTAATTGGAACACTTGGCAACAGATTATTTTGAACTGCTGGTGTTGACCTTGAAAATTTGTATGTTGAGGCAAAGGAAGGTTCGTTGTTAGTTTGTTTTCCTCATTATCTGAATGTGCAGCCTTACATGTGGACAGACAAGAAGAAATATGTAGTAACTGTTTTCTTCCTTTTGTGATACAGTTTGAAGCTGGTAACATGAAGAACTTGGTCCTGAAGATAATCTCTGGACCTTTTCCTCCTGTTTCTATGCATTACTCCTATGACCTACGTAATCTGCTGTCACAGTTATTTAAAAGGAATCCTAGGAATAGGCCATCAATAAACTCCATATTGGAGAAAAACTTTATAGCCAAACGGGTGGAAAAATTTCTCACACCAGAGGTATGGAGTTAGTTTTAATTCTAACTTTGCCAAAAACATCATAGGACTTTCTTTTTACTTTATTCTAAAGTTGATATGTAACATGGAAAACTGGAGTAATGGTATTCCCTAGAGCTCTTATAGATAGTGTCAGTCAGTTGAGGAAAAAACAGTTTTACCATGAACTGTTAAGAAAAGTATCAAATTATTGTTTGGTAGTTTCCATAAGTAAATCTAAATTGACATTTTCTGAAATGTATTGTTTTGTGTGTTTTTCTATATCATGAGGAATCATGACTGAGATGGTTTGTTTAGATGTGCATCTTTTCATAAAATGCTGCTGTCAGTGATTTCAGCATTGTTGCTGTGTAGAACTTCTTCAGTCCATTTTTTGTGAATGATAGTACTGATGCGAGGTAAATATAGACAAAGAAAGGACATGGAGGAAGTGCAATGTAAAAAATTCGAATGCATTCTAACTCACAACTGAAGAAATGTAATGAAGAGGCCATATAGAATTGGAATTTCTATTGTATCGGAATGACTTACTTCAGACTAAAGTCCCAAAGCAAATTAAAATTCAGAAATCTTTACAGATAAGTTTGTTCTAACATTTGCAACAGTAATAGTTTGATCTGATTTTTCTTCGAGTAGCTAGAATGGATATAAGATGGAGTTAGTCAGTCAAAGTATAATTAGTAATAGACTGTCTCTATCACACATGGTGATACTAATCTGTGCCAGATTGAGTATGAATACTTAGGCACAATTTTTCCAACTCTGCCATGGATGTGTTTGATTTAGAGGTGCTATCTAATCTTAAAAACAACAAAAAGCAGCCCCACACAGAAAGCACCTTCTCCTAAATGTATAAATCACTGGTACATTCCTATTCAGCTGGTGGTGGTCATTCTGTGACACAGCTGTAAGGCTTATTTTCTTTCAGTATCATCCATGGCTAATGCTGTTGTCCTCTGTTTTCCTTAGTCTAAGCTTGAAAACTATTTCATAGTTGACATCTTCAAGATGTTGCAACAGTTGCTGAAATCCTATTCTTAAATGTCAGGAAATAAGTCTTCTAGTTTCACGCAAATTCTTTCTTAATTTTCATAGTTACTAAGTTGAATTAAAGAATGGATCTAAATTAGCACCAATTTTTAAAAACAAGGGGGGACTCTTTGAAAGATGCGCAAAAGTCAGGTTTCTTTTCTGTCAGTGAATGTGTTATCATGGAAACATCATACTTGAGTTGTTACAGATAAAAGCTCAGCTACTCAGATAAAAGCTTCAAGATCACTGAAATACCATTACTAGAAAACTGTTCACATGTGTGACTTCTGGCTTACACAATCTTTGATGCCAGACTGTACAGATTAAAAACTTGCTCTGCCATGAAGTGCAGAGTCCTAAGTGCTGCACTTTAGTCCTTGGTTTGGTTTTTTTTTTCAGATTTAGCTCCTTAGCATCCACTGTAACTGACCAGAAAACTTTTAAACAAATCAAAGGAATCTGGGTAGTTCACCGTTCTGTAAAGACTTTTCCTGAACTGACACTTTTCATTTATCCTTGCTGCTCTTCCTTGAATCTTTTTCATTTCTGCTATGTACATTTTGAGGTGTTTGCTTCAGAGCTACCTACAGTATTTAAGGTGATGGCCTATTTGTATTTGCATATTCTTCATCTGGTCTCAAATTTTTTCATCCCAGCAAGACTGCTTTCCATATTTTATTGTGCTAATTTGATATGCCTGACAGCACACCATATATGCTTTTTCTAGGTACCCACATACGTGGTCATCTTCCTATCTTCAAAAAGATAGCAACACTTTAAAACTGCAAACACTTTTAAAGGACTGTTTATTTTAAAACAAGCTGAATGAGAAATTGAGGTGAACTTTTGCAACTACTAGGAAACCTACAATGAATTATGCGTAAAACTATGTTGATGTTTCTTCTAGATTCTTAGCTAGCTTGTAAATGAGATAACATGTGCCACCCAGCAGTCAGACAAAATTGCTTTTTAAAAGTATTTGAGTAACTATGGCAAAAGTGTTTGAAAATACTTCAGCTTCATATTAGTGTTAGTGATACTAGATTGAATACATGAAGTTGAGTATTCATTTAAATTTAATTTACAGTAAATGCTGTTAGTTAGAGACTTACTGGTAATGGCACACTTGTCTGAAAATGAGTTCTCTCTAGCTTCAGGCACAAATACTGTTGACTAATTCTTCAACTTTTTTAGCTTATTGCAGAAGAATTCAATCACAAAATTTTCCTCAAGTTTGGACCACATTCTTCACCAGGTGAGTTAGTGTCTACAATGCCTCTGCTTTCAGCTCTGTTGACATAATGTATATAGCTTTGTTCTTTTGCTGGTTGGGTTTTTTGGTGTTTTCCTATACCTGACTGTAGAATTTTCAGGAAAAAAGAGAGAGGAAGCAATTTCCTCCCCTCCCCTGGGGAGCTGGATGTATGTTGGGTACAAATCATGGAAATACAAACTATGGGCCTGTAATATATTAAGCATTCTTTTTCCTCTTGCAGTATGCTATGCTTCCAAATTTAAGGAGACAGTGTAGACTGCAAATACTAGAGCTAATTAATATGCTGTGATTGTATTACTTATTTTTACCCCTTACTAATGACAAATAGCTAATAGGAAATACAATTTCTTTTTTAAAATGTGGGAGGTTTCATTAGAGATTACAAGATAAAGCCCAGGCTTCAGTCTAATTCAGTAAAATTTCTGCTAGTGGTAACAAAGTAAATTAATTTCGTCAAGATGGTATTAGTTCATTTTAGTGTATTAGTTTGCCTTTTTTTTCCCTAGATTTCTTTCCCCATTATTTTAGTTCCCTGTAATGACTTGATGCACTGGCAAGTGCTGTGGTGTCTTTTGAGAGCGTTGCTGTCCTCGTATTCTGTAGTAAGAGAGCCCTGCTAACACAGAATCAAACCCACAATATTGGTGTATATTCAGGAACTCTACAGGGAAAACAATATCCCTGAAGGCCATTGAAACTCTTCCGCAACTCATCTTCCTCTGGGATTAGCACTGCAAGTTTCAATCCAGTGTTGCTAGTGGAGACAGGCCTGTCTCTCCATTCCCTTAGGAAACCTTTTCCCCGTGTGCATGACCACTGTACAGTAAAGCATGGCAGCTGAAATACCGGTCATCTATCCAGCTTGAAGGCTTAAGATTTAAAAGCACGGGAATTGTTTTCTTCTGTTTCTTATCAAACATCAAATTCAGACAAGCTGTTTTGGGCAAATGGATATTATACATCAGCTCATGTGAATGAAATGTTAGCAGTTTATTATGGGTTCAGGAGGATGCCCATATGCAAAAGCCCTGAAATCCAACTACTGAGTGCAAAGCAAATTTAGTTTTATTACTAGCAGTAGCAAGTAATACATACAAACCCCTGGATTCCTGTAAAGCTGCTGAGCAGGAGAAGGAGATGGAGCATGGTGCTCAGGCAGGAGGGGCAGGCAGGCAGTGCACCTTCAAGGTGTCCCCTGGATCCAAATGGTGTGCATCTCATCCTTCTCACCCCTCCACCCCAGAATCACTCCTCATATCTCCCGCTCAGTAGTGGAATTTTTCCAGTTACATCATCTCATGCATGGCCAGCACGTGAGATGAGGCCATAACACCTTGTGATGCCACCTCCATGCTAACAACAGCTCCACTGTGCATTGTTCCTCTTACACAGGTTAAGTTCCCACTGATTGACCAATACATTGTTTCTCTTGCAATGGTCAAGTTCCCACCAGTTAAACAATAAAGTTTTCTTCATTATCTTGTTGAGGTGCACAACAGCAGACCAAATATGGCATGGCCCTAGACACAATTTCTGTCCCTGACACACAGTTCACCCATTTTTCTCCAGTTTTGCTGTTCTAAGACTTTAGGAAAGGGAAATATGATGCACTGGCCAGCCTGGTTAGCTCAAGTCCAGGGTTTTTTGTTGTGGACTTTTTTCTTTTCAGCTAAAAGACCAGTTCAAGAACAAACACTGACTTCAGTTGCACCAGCTCAGAAAATTACCAAACCTGCTGCAAAATATGGAGTGCCTTTAACTATCAGGAAGTCCTGTGGTGCACCTAAAAAGCCTAATGAGAAGAAGCCATTGACTAAATCTAGGCAGGTAAGAAGCTAAGTTAGTTAAATTGAACTGTTTTGTTTCATATCCTATTTAAATGCTCTGAAAATAGTATGCCTTCCTTTTCAAATTGTCTTGGTATGTGGACACATGCATCTGCAGAGAAAGTAGAACTAATAGTTTAAAATGCTTGGCTTGCTTCATTATTGATTGTTTGTTTGATGTGGTTTTAATATATTTTTTAAAAACTCCTACTTTAGGTTTGGTTTTTAATTCCACTGCTGCATTACATTTGTGTGTTTTCATTTGCTTTATTGGTGTTAACCATTTTTGAAAACATTGGAAGTCTGTCAGGTATGCCAAGATCATTTGCACTGGATACAAATCTTGGCATCTTTTTACCTTGTTCCAAAATAATCTCAAATTTTCAAACTATGCAAACTTTTTCTAGCCATTTTAGAAAGTGGTGTCAGCCAGAGAAACTGTAATTGGAAGAGGAGTTTCCCAGATTTAATTCTGTGAGCTAATGAGAAAGTTTTTTCTGTATACCTTCATAGAGTACTTTTGATCTTTCTTCCAGTTGTCTTCTCTGTATTCCTTATTATGTAAAACTTCTCTCTCTCTTTATTCCATTAATTACTGCATGGTCACAAAATGTTTATGCTACAGCTATTTTTTATTTATATGCACATGCCAAACAACTAGCAACCAAGAGGCTGCCACTTCAGCAAGAGACCTAGTTCAGATTTTCTTCTGAATAAGTAATGTTGTTGTTGTTGTGGGGTTTGTTTTGGGTGGGTTTTTTTTCCTTCTCCGTATGGCACTTCAGGGAACTTAATACTAAAGATCTCTAACCGTCTGTCAAACTTTTAGGTGGATAGAAAATTATCCTTGAGATACAAATTATCTGTGAGGTTCAACAGCTGTCAGAGGTTTAGAGAAAAACTCATTGATCACACAAGCCTTGTTGGGTTGTGAAACACAATTTGAAGAAGCAAGAAGGGAGAGTGCAGACTTCTTGTGTGTCCTTATGAGATCACAAGGTTTATGTGTTTTAAGACTTGCTTGCCCAGCCATTTATTGGTCTTTGTCATGGGTTTCATCAGCCAATACTGATCCAACTTGCCCAGAGACTTAAAGCAGCAGGGGAAAGACTGAGGAAATATCCTCTTCCCACATGTAAGGAATCAGTAATGCTGCTATTTTAAGATAGTCTTTGTGTGAATTGTACCTAGTGATAAGGGATAAGATATAGTATAGAAACAATAGCTACAATTTAATATAAATTTTCTTCTCTGAGTCTGAGCTTTCAGCTGGCTTTTCAGAAGAGCGTGTAACAATCATCTCCTTTATTTGGTAATATTACATTAACATTATATTATTACAAGTCTCTAAAGGTTTCCAACTTCTGCAATACTTGATTTTAAAGTACCCATTTACAGGATTGTATGTTGTCAAAAGAAAATACTATGAAGCTCTGCGTGTTCCAGTATGGTCAGAAAAAAAAAGCTTTAAAAGTACCAATGGCTTTTTTGAGAAGAGTAGAGTAAACCACACATTTTATTATGTGTAGCTGCTTCTTTAGCAGGGATTCAGTGGTGACTGTGTTGTCATAGGTAACAAGAACCTTAGTTAAAGTTAGCACCAAGCAAAGAACCAAGCAAAATAGCCCTAGGATAACCTACCAAATCTTTTCTCCAAATAAGAGAATCTTAGTATCTAGGCCCCCTCAAAAACTTACAATAAAGATAAAGGTTGTAATGAAGAGTAATACTATCAGAGAAAAAAATTAAGACAAAACAGATTTAAAAATCACTGCCTTCAGCTATTGAGACAGAACTTTTAGTACAGGATGAACAAGTACCCCTAGATCCTAGCAGTGCTTTTCACTTCAAATCTCCTGAATAATCAAGTATTTTAAACCCCATTTAGTGCACATTCAGTTGTGATTTCAAGAAATTTTTTTTTCTGATAGAATTTTTCTCTCATTCTGGTGTCATGCTGTCTAATTTGAAGTTTCACCTTTTATGCAGGCATTTCCAACTCCAATGAAGAAAATTTTTCCAGTAGAAGAAAGGAGGAAAATGTTTGAGGTATCATGAAATCATCTGTTTTCAAACTGAGCAAAAGCCAAGTCCATAGCAAGAATGACAAAATACAACCTTCAAACCTTTCCTCCTTATATTTTTTTCCAAACATTATGTAGCAGTGATTTTTTTTTTTCTTTTTAAATCTTCATGGACCAACAATTGGAGCAACAGCCTGTCTTGACAGAGATTTGACAGAGTAATGGCTCAGTAATAAATACCAGATTATATGCTTATTTTTCAGGAACCTTCAAAAAAGAAAAGGTTAGAATTGCCTGAAAAACACCAGAGAGAGCAGGTAGACAAGATTCTTCAGACTTTTCTTTATTCCCTCTTAGTAATTTTAATGAAATATCTTATGGTGTGGTGTGTTGTGTAAGAATATGCAGTGGTTCGATTTCCCAGTTCCTTAACATGTTTAATCCTTGCACCTTGCAGATCAGTTTACTGAAGGCAGATGAAATGAGAAGATTGGAAAAAGAAAGGGTAAAATATGTTTAAAATGTGTTACTAGTGAAGTTCAATTTTTACTTAGTGGTTCCTTGAATTTTGTTTTCCTGTATTGTTTTCTCCTTCAGATGGAACGAATAAACAGAGCCAGGGAACAAGGATGGAGGAGTGTGCTTGGTTCAGGTGGAAGTGGTGTTAAGGTTGGCAGCAGATGCAGAAATGTGGTGTAGTCTGTTTCCCCCACCTTTGATTATATGGAATGGTCTTCTCTTTTCAGAAAGATCTGCTCTTGGAGGTCAACTCTTGGGGCTGCCCATTATTAATCTATGGATAATTTAAGAAAAACTGTAACTGCTCCTCCCTGGCCTTTGGAGATTACATGCAATTTTCATTTTTAATGTTTTCTAAATTTCTGAATCTCTTCTCTTTCTGCCAGTAATGGTTTTCATGCACCACTTTCTTATTTCCACACCTGCTTTTGCTACTTTTCCTGTGCTGAGTGTATGCATGAACAGCTTCTTTCACATTCAAGTTTGTTCTTGAATTTTTTTGTTTCCAGGTTTTCCTATTATAATAATGAACCTCTTTCACTGTATCAAACACTTGTTTCTAAACATTCCTTGATATTTAGCAACATAAATGTTTCTATATATTGATAAGATGTTCAGGAGGGGGGTAAAAATTTCTGAGTAAATCTAATTTAATTTTGAATGCAGTGTGCTGTTTAGCCATTCACTTAGTGCATAATTAATCTGACTGCTCTGACAGTTTCTTTTTCCCTATTTGTGTGTGTCACAGTTTCATGGAAACATAACTGTCCTGAAAAGTAGTCCCATCAAGTTAGTTGAATGTAAAGGTCTGGGTATTTGCATCAGGCAGAGCCAGTGCAGGCATTTAAGTAGTGCTGTGGTGCAAATCTATCTGACAATAGAAAGTGAATTGAAACACAGGAATTTGTTGTGGTGGTAGAGAGTCTTACAAAAATACTCGGCATAAATGTGTTTAGTAGGGTTTTTGTCAGCAAGCTCTGGGCAATAAAGTCAAAATGGATAGAGGTTTTATTGCTGTTCCTTGTACAAAAATGAAGAATACACAAACACTGACCAGGTTTCAGTAGCTGCTTATTAAATACTGAATTTCAAAATACATATAATCTTTGGATGCATGCCACATATCATGTAAGTAAAGCTTAAATCTAAATGCAAATTTAAGCATACCAGACTTTAAAAACTACCAAGTGCTGATTTAATGAAAAAATATATATATAATTTGCCTCCTATGTTGTCTTCCTCTCTCTCAAGATCAAACTGGCAGGCACCAATACAATGTGATATGCATGCATCCTCACATTTGAATGAGAGCTGCCTGTGTTCCTGAACATAGTGTTTCTGATTAACTTGGAGAGTTTTACTGTGAATATATGAAGTATTCTATTATAGCTACAGCTTCATTGTCTGTATTCCCAGTTAGCTGAGGAAACTGAGGTCCAGTGACTGTCCACTTTCACCAAGTGTCTGGTGTAAAACATCATGGCAGACGGGTGGAAAAAAATCATTGAGATATCTTCGTCAGATTGGATATTTGAATACAAATCTTACTGCAGGCTGATAGTTTACCATCATTCCAGGTTTCCGTATAATATTACAGTGTTCTTGATCTATTCCCTTTCTCCAGCATGAAAGCAGTATATCCAGCAACTCCCTGACAGTGTTGTTGAATGGCATTGTTCAAGCTTTTCATCAACACAAGCCGTACAGCCTCTTATGAAGGCATAGCAGGGTCATGCACTGCATGATTCTGTCCTGCTGTTTTGTTTTGGGGCTGGTTGCTGCCATCTGTTTCTATGGAAAAGTAGGGAAAGAGGTGGCAAGGGTTTGGCTTTGAGTTAGTGGTTCTAGCAAGGGCTGTAACTGTTCTCAAGACTTTAGATGAGCACCTGCTTAATATAATTTGCCTAGAGATTGATCATAGTATTTCTTTAGATTATGGAAACTGAACTCCAATAATGGTAGGTGAAATCTTGAGTAGTGTTTAAAGTAAAACTTTTCCTTTTTTTTGTAGAGACTATAGTCTTGTATAGTTATTTTTATTCAGACCAACAGTGTACCTACATATTTATTTGAATGCCTGGATAAATCCTTGACGTAATATTCTCATCTGGATTATGGAGATCCATTTATGGGCATTGAACAACTGAAACTCAAAATGTGAGATAAATTCCATTCGTAAATATAGTCTCTTCAAGAACTTCTAAATTGGCAGTCTTAAACCTGTCTCATCTGCACTCACCAGTTTGAATTTATTTTAAATACTTCAGACCACTCTGGAAGGAAGATTGATGCTGTTGTTAAAGCAAATTCCATAGATTTACTACCATGGGCTATTTGAATGCTTCCCCCAGGCATAAAGGGAACATTTTTATGCATGTGCTGACAACCTTAACCTTGTTTTGCCAGTTTCACGTTTTCTGCATCCATCCTTGGCTAACTACTGTACACAGCTGCTTGAAACATCATTTTTTTCATTGTTTTCACATGAAAATTCTGCAGTAATTCTAATACTTTGAGAATGACAGGGTTAATTTGCATAAAGCAGTAGCTTGTGGTAGGTGTTCCCCTGATCTGAGCTTTAGTAGAGAAACATCTCAATTCCAGTGACGGAAATCAATTTATAGTTCAGTGGCAATGAGGATTCTCACACAAATCTGCACTTAGTGCCATTCAGCAAACTTAGAGCTGTGTTCAACTTTTTCCAGCTTCATGAAAAAATGGGTGTTTGGCTGCAAGTCACTTGTTAGTCCTTCAGTTGGAATTGCATCACTTTTTTTGCTGAAACTTTGATTTTTGCCATGTAATATTATCAATCTCTGTTTATACTTCAATGGAGTTGTTATCAACAACTTCCAAAATGTGTGACAGATGACTCATGTGTAACTAGACTATTTTTAGAAGAAGTTAAAATGGTGCTTTATTCCAGACTGCTACAGAAAAAGAAATTGTAACGTATCTGTCTTGTGATTCGTTAAAGTCGGGGCATGCCAGGGGTAAAACTAGGACCAATTTAGAATTGTTGCAGAATATGTTAATGGTATTACTCTGCTGAAGATGTAAAAATTGGAAGGGCTTATTTAAACCAGTATTGAGATTTCCACCCTACCCCTTTTGGTTTCCAGGCACCATATTATGTCGGTGGAGGTGGTGTTGGTCCTTTTCCTGTGTCTTCCAGAGGACGCTATGAACACTATCATGCTATTTTTGACCGGATGCAACAGCAGAAGGAAAATGTTAGAATAGCTGAAGAGAGAGAAGCCAAATTGAGGGCAAAACTACAAGACCGAGGCGTTGTTGAAAGGTATGGCTACCTCCCGATAGAAGTTACATGTGTTTTCCTTTAGGTGAAAGTAATGAAAGTTACTGTACGTATTTATCTACAGAGGAATTCCACCTGGAACACGTCCAGGAGTTCCTAAGGGACCTGCAGGTCATCACCATTTACCTGATGTTGGTGCAGTTAGGAAAAAAGTGAAAAGATTGAAGGAGGTGTCTAAACAAGCCAGTGCAAACAGGTTGGACTATGATAATCCATCAATCTGTCCCTACATGTTAGATTCTTGTTCTGTGTCTGGTTTCATTTAGTGGTTGGGCATGTCTTAAAATCAGTTCTATCCATTGGTATTGTGCTGTCTGTTTGTGTGTTAGTCCCTCACAGACCACAATTCTTTTAGAACCAATGGAGACCCTGGCTTCTCCAATAATGGAAAAAACAGTTTGCTAAGAGAATGTACCTAAAGTAGATTTCAGACAAAGTTCTTGGCTTAATATGTTTGCAGATAACAACATAAGCCTCCTCCTTTACTTTGTTCATTATTCCACTTTTTGTCTTACCTTCCATCATCTTATTCTTCCTGCCTTTTCTGCACCTAAGTGTTTGACTCTGTAGCATTGGAAAGTGTCTAGAGTGATCCCAGAATTGTCAGCTCCTGTTTATTGATCAGTGGAAGACTTCTAGGAGCTTTCTTCATTGAAATGTGAATGCCAGGTGTTATAATGGTGTGCAATTTCTAATCCAGTATTCAAATAGTGAATTAGAAGATCTAGTTCTCATTACTGTAAACAGAGTATTTTTATTCATAAAAGGATTGTAAAAAAGTACTGATTTTTTTTTTGTTATGTTTTCACTCTCAAATAGCTTCTTCAAAACTTCTTTGTTCTTCAGATGTGTTAATATTTCCCAAAGAACTATGTTCACAGTTGTGACTAGTGAATGGGAAAATAGCATTTTTCTGGAAGTTTAGTACTGTGAGCATTACTATCTGAATTTTGTAGAAAAACAAATTTTCTACTGCATGATTTAAACTTCTGCAGAGCTGCTGATCTGTTCTGTGGAGGAAAAAACAAATGGAGTTAATGTGAGGAAAAGGAAGTAGCGAAAAATACCATTTGTTCTTTCAAACTAATTTAATTCAATTTTGTGTTCTAATATAATATGTACTTGCAATTCTAGATTTTTTACTGTTTTAAAATTTGCAGCAATAACATATCATGCTTAACACTGATACTACTATTCTGAAAGCTATGAGGTTTATTTTCTATTCTTTATAGTAAGTTGGGCTGTTGTGAGATAATCAAAATTCTTCCTGGTACAACCCAGTACTGGGAGGTATATTTTGCCAGCTCTATTTTAATGTATTTCCTCCTCTAGTTATTCTCAGTGCTTTGCATAAAGCACACAGTCCCCACATCTTGCCTGGATTAGGAAACGGTTTGACTCATACATTTGAAAATATTAGATGATACTTGTCTACAGCTGGATAAATTGTTTTAAATGTATTAAAATTGAGAGAAGCTGTAGCAGAGTGCTGCAAATTATTAATAACATGGAGATTGGGAAGAAAAAACAATTCAGTATTTCTCAAATACATAAATTTGGAAGCATTCAATGAAAACACTATCCAGAAGTTTCAAAATAGGCAGAGATTGGGGATTTTTATGTTTATAAACTGGATTACTGTTAGCCTTAAATTTAGGTGCTGTTTCTTAGCATCTTAAACATGTTTAAAGGTTTTTTTTTATCTAGAAGCAATTTTATTATCGTAGCCAGCCTAGCAGTATTTCTGTCCTGTACTTTATTCTTTCAGCTGTAGGCCATAATAAGAGTACATGATGTCTCACTTAACGAAAGAATTTAAATAACAAGAACTTTGTTAAAGATAGTCAATTTAGAGCATATATTGAAGGAGCTGAGAAATCTTCAAGTTGAAGCATTTCTGATCGTACTACCACTAATCTGAAGTGAAATACATTCAGCATCAACAATATTTAAAAATTGTCTTGGGCAGAAGTGCAGCCCAGAAGAAACTTAGTTGAAATGTTATAGCAAAATGAGTAATTCAGCTTTAAAATAAGAAAAAACATTTTCATACAATGTTCATAAAACTTTGAAAAAATACGTTCCTGTGAATTTGGTTTGAGACAAATAGAGCTGTCTTGGTTTGGGTTTTTTTGGAAAGCACCTCTCCTCTAATGCTGTGAGGTTCATGATGTGTGACAGACTTCAGCTGCATGGCAAGGGTTTGCACAGATTCCACTATTCACCAGTTGAGTTCATATGTAATTTAAAGGTAGAGTAGAAATCTTGTAGTGAGTCGAGTAAGATTAGCATTTGTTTCTTTACCAGTAACACCTGTGTGGATTGTCTTGCCTTTTCAGAGCAGCTCCAGTGTTTGTTTTATTGTATCAAAGTGGTTTTATTTCTGTCTTCCTTTTAATGAAGGAAAAATTTTCCTTTCCTTGTTGCTTGGGGGTTAGAGAGGCAAAAAAATAAAATTCAAAGATTTTAATTAGTGTGCTAATTGTTTATGAATTACTAGAGCTTTTTGTATTACAAAATTGTTCTTTCTCTAACTGCCTCAGCGTAATGGATTATTGCTATTCCGGTGTTTTCCTGATGGTTGCTGAACCCCCCATGCTCCTCAGATAAAGGAGGCTCAGGGAACTTTGGAATGGCCTCATCATTCTACTACTTGTAGAATATCTTACACCATTTCTCAGTGTTTTGGCGTTTTTTTAATACGAATCTTCTCAGAGTCTGCTTCTAACGAATTTATCAAAAACTGGCTCTCTATAATCTCATGAATGTACTCACAGAGTTGCAGGATGCTCGGTTATGGTAACCTAAATGTAGCCTTCGTGTCCACCCAAGCAGATCCCTGACCTGGGGTGAAACTTGTCAAAAAATAATCATCTTTTTATGGCTAATTCTAGGGTAGAAAAATTCCTGCACAGACCCTTTGGAAACAAACAAAAAAAAATCCCCCAAGATTGCCTAAAAGCAGTTGCCAGAACACTGTGAGAATAGTAGCACTGTACTAATTACCTAAATGGTAAAAGCTCTTACTGCAAATGTAGGACAGTCTTGAAAGTCTGTCACAGTACTGACCTTACTGATTGGCTTGTGATGAGTTGTTCCTCATCTCTGAAGGGAAATCTTGAAGGAGTCTTCTTTTTCACAAATTATAACAGTAATGAAATAAGCTGAGACACTTTCAGAAACAATCGTACCAAGATTGTGTTTTGACATTAATTTTTGTTTTGATTACAAGGATCTGGAAGTATAACAATACAATGTTTTGGGTTTGTTTTTTTTTTATAGTTCTTCTCACTTAGCCTGTTTTCCTCCATTTTGTGTAAGTCTGACTTGTATTTTGGCAGATGAAAGGCATTTTTTGAAGATGTCTTGCTCATATAAAGTTAATTTTTTTTCCCTGTGTGTTCTAGTTAGAGCAAGTGCGGGGCGGGAGAGTAGTGGGGGTGGTGATGTTTAGAGTGTCATATTCAGAGACTTTTATCTTGCTGTGTTGAAATTATTCAGGCAAAAAGGATGGGTAGCTGCAGATAGAGCAAAGCAAGTTGAAGAATTCTGGCAACGAAAGAGAGAAGCCATGGAAAACAAAGCTCGAGCTCAGGGACACATGGTATGAAATCTGGTCTTCCTGTGTTTATTACTGTTTCAGCATGCTTTATGAGTCTTTGAAGTAGCATCATAAGGAAAATGCTTACTAAATATTTTCCTTAAGTGTTAAAAAAAAGAGAGAATAGGAGGTAAGTTTTCTGTATGCTTTTGCTAATTTTAATAAAATGTAACATAATCGTGCAGTACATTTCTCATTACTTTAAACTTATTAACAAAGGCAATTATTTTTGTTTGCATGTGTCTAACTTGGTATTGTGAGTTTTAGAACATTCATTTACATCTTTTTCTGTTTATACTTTGGAGTCTTGGTTAAAATTAAACCTCGTGTTATACAGTACCTTGAACCTGAAATTAAGTTTGATTAAACTGATACAGCTAATGATCACACGTAATAATGTGTTCTAGGAAAACACATTCTGCTTATTGAAAAGATATTGTAAAGTTACCCATATTTGTCAATGTTGACATTTATAAAACCTGTACTCTTTAGAAATTAAGTAGAAGATTAGAAAAATGTTCTTTGTGCTTATGGTTCTAACTTCAATATCACTTTAGGAAGTTTGTTTAAAACATATATTGGAAATGACTATGTGTTTTGCTAACATGGAGAGTTATACTTTTTGAGTGCTTCTCCGCACTATTCATCTGCAGTTGAGTGACAATATCTCTGTCAGCTGCTGAAATTAAACTGACTGTGCTGGAGTAGCAGTGAGATGAGACCAGCTGCAGATTTATAGAAGCATCTCTTGAGTAATAACTGATAATCAAATTATGATTTACAGCCAGATCTTAATGTCAGGGATTATTTCACTTACAGTAAGCAATTCTTAGGTACTTTGATTCGCTGCTTTGATGGTGAAGTATCCTTGGATTAGTATATATGTTTTAAAATCTGAGTCTTCCTTTCTAAAGCTATGGTTCAATTTTTTAAAACCTTCAAGACGTGTAAATAATTTTGAAAAAATGAGAAATGTTAAGACTGCTTCTTCTTGGACAAGTCATTAGTAGTAGCTGCTTGCATTTTGTTCTTGACTTCAGTGGCATTGACATAAATGTGTGAGATCAGTTAATTCAAGATACTCAACTATTCAGTTAATGTTTCTCTGTTTTCTCTGTGTTCAATGAGCCTAAATGTTTTATTGCAAGATGGCTCCTGTAATAAAACAAGGAGGTTACTAAACAGTTAAAGAAGTAACTTCCAGATGTTTAAGACCTACAGCTTGAAGGCAGGATACCAAATTCATTACTGGATTTGCCATTGAAAGTAGAAGTTATCAGCAGCTTCCTTCTATTTGTGCAGGACAATAATCTGACTAGGTGGCACTTGCTGTCATATAGGGATGGGACTGTTGTTTGGACAATGTTGATCTGAAAGGAGAGATCATCAGCTAATAGCCAGCCTTTTGTCTGATGACTAGCACTAATTTACCCAGCTTCTATTAAATGTAATTGCTGTCAATTTTAATTTTCAACTGACGGTCTAAAGTTTGACTCAGTTGTTGAGCTGATGATACTGTCAGACATCTGTTTTTTAAGACAGCTGCTGACCTGATTTGCTACTTCACTGTAGCTGTGTGGCATTGCAAAATATGAGTCCTAGTCTTTGAAAATTTTAATGTAGGCAGATGAGTAAAATTAACAATCTACAAGAAAGAAAATCAGTTCTCAAAAATATTGCTTCCAATTTCTTTCTTAAGAGCAGTTATATGAATCGCCATCAGTGACGAAAATACCTAAAATAACTTGAATGCTAGAACAAAGAACAATGAAATACCTTCAATAGTGCCAGTAAGCTTTTGTAAAGCTCAGGAACATGCATTAAAAAATTAAAAAGAAAAATAAATATTTTCTGAAAACGTGAATATGGAAGATACTCCATTCCATTTTGTATGGCGTAATGCTTACGCTGAAACCAGTATTCATTGAGTCCTCATGAATGTATAGGAACTACTCTTCCACAAAATGGTTCTTCTAATATGTTCTCTGATCCCCTGGTCACTAAACCACAGAAATGCAGTAATGTGCCATTTCCTTGAGCTATTTATTTTGCTCAATCTGAGAGTTTATTTGACCAGAATATTTGGATTCAGTCAATAACCGAACTGGAGGATTTACTTACTGATGGTTCTCTATACACAAGCTTGAGAAAGCTAAAGCCCCTGATATTTTATGAGGCAGAAGGTCTATCACATGTATGCATACTGTCTTTATAGTATGTTGCACTAATAAATCAAGGAATTTTTAACCCATTTGGCAAATGTTTATGGTATATCATTAATAAAATAATTCAAGTATTTTTTATTTTAATCCAAGCAGAAAACATGGAGTTTAATGATTCTTGTTCTGTTTTGTACAGAACTTTCTTAAAGGTTGAAATCCTTTTGGTGACCGGTCACAGACTACATCACATGAACCAAGTCTATGCACTGCATCTGTATTAGACATTTAATGCAGCTTGCTAGATGTAATGCATGTATTAAAGTGCTTTATTCGATTTTTAAGTCGTCGTTAAAAAAGTTTAATCTAAAAACATAAAAAGGTTCCACTTTTTATTTTAGGCTTGACTCAGCAATGGCAGAAATCCCAACCCTGTGCCACCATTTTTATATAATCCAGATGTAGAAAACTCATGCCCATCACAATTTAGGTTTTCTAACATAGCATGAGAAGATCAGAATTGAAGGGAGAGGGTGACTATATTCTTAGAGCTCTTGTCTCTGTCTTTAGCTACTCAGAATCTTTAGTTACTGCTGTCATATATTTCATGTAAGTGAAAAGGGCTTATCAGTTAACTTCAGAACATCTGCAGGTCTTTGATGGATTTGGTTTCTTATAAGTGAACAGTTATTGGATAAAACAGATAATTTTACTGCCCCAGCCACCTTAAATTTGATACCATTAAATGGCAAACAGGGTACACTGCAAAACATGGCAGATACCTATGGAGGCAGGCCCATTTCTGCAAGAGGAAGGAAATCCAGAAACAAGGAAGAAGAGGTATGCTTGCCGCATGTTTGCCACTTTGCTTATCATGGAAATAGCACTATTTTGACCTTGACTGTACCCAGTTTCCCTGCATGGTTCCATCTGTGTAACAAAATTAAAGGACTTTCTAAATTTCTAGGAAATAATTTACTGTAAAAAGTACTAAAGTTTGGGTGTGTTTCATTGTTCTGATTTTTAAAATAATCAAAATAATAGTTGTCAACATCATTCTGTCTCAGAGAGCTTCTTGAATTTGATACATGTAGGTATCATTGTATCCTAATTGTATTGTGATAAATGCAACCTTTTCTAGCTTTCAGTAATGTAAAATGTAGTTATAGTTAATACTGGGAAATGTATTTTCCAGTTTTCTTTCTTTTTGTTACATGAAAATTTGTCTGGAGGTTAGTAAATGCTAGGAAGGTGATAACAGTAGTGTTTGGAGAGGGGGGGTTCACCCATCTTATTTTTTTGTGGAATCTGATCTATTTTAAGTTAACCATACTGGAGAGGCTTTCCACAGAGCTGAAACTTGTTTAATTTCTTTGCATTAGGAATACTTGGCAAGATTGAGACAGATCCGGCTACAAAACTTTAATGAACGTCAACAGATTAAAGCAAAACTTCGTGGAGATAAGGTTGGTTGAAAAATAACCTTAAATACTTACGGAAGTTGATTGTAGGGTGTATTCTTGTACCCCTGGTGGAAGAGTTTTGTTCTAGGCAGTTTTATATAGAGACATACATTTTAGACAGCACATATGGTAAAAAATACTGGGATTCTAGAGCATCAAACCTTACTTGTATACCTCACCTGCAGAGCATGAGGCAGTGATGAGAGGTGGCATGTGAGAGCCCAGCATTGTCAGGCCACTTTGCTTGCCACAAGAGGCACATTACCTTTTTCCTGACTTATCAAAGTTTCATTTCTTTTAAAACCAACCCTTCCTGCAAAACCAAATAAATAAAACCCCCACCAATCTCAGGGATGAAGTTCTGTGTAAGTAAACATTGGATTTAAACAGTTACTTAATGAAACTGACCCATGTTAGTCATACAGTCAACTAAAATATTCTGAGTAGGCACTCATATCACTCACCTTTTAAATACATGAACTGATCATAATTATCTAAGGACTCTTACTTTGCAGAATGAAGCTGCTAGTTCTGATGGACAAGACTCTAGTGAAGAAGCAGAACTGAAACGCAAGAAGATAGAAATGCACAAGGTAAGTGTGGAGTGGGAGGAGATGGAAGTTACTGTTGTCAAATTTGTTTTTTATCTCATGAATTTTCTTACATTTCATTTTTCTATCAATAATTTGTTCATGTATCCACTACAAGATACGGGGTGTTTTTAACTGTATTGAGGAAACAACTCTGTTCAACTGTTTTATCTTGGTAATTTTAAAACATGCTGAGACACAGTCTACCCTTGCAAATCAAGGATTTTCCCTATCCCAGCCTTTGAGATTTATCTCTAGGTTAGCTTTAGTCCTAAAGGCAATTTGGTATAACTAAAATAGCGTTTTGAGGCTGAAAGGGTAAGGAAGATGTACCTTAGACAACAGCTTTGTTTTAGTTAAAGAATAAAGGCAGGCAAAACTCTTTGCATGGGCTGACATGGGCTATGTGTGGATTGGAATGTGAAACCCTGTGATGAATTACATTTAAAACAGATGCATTTCACAGAAATCCAGTGTCTGATTAGAACTTTATTCCAGGTGGTGGTTTTGTATCAATAACTATTTCTACAATACTATACATAGCAAGTATTACTCTTATCTGTTCTATGATTTCCCCCCATCATCTGCAAAGCACAGTGTAAAAACAAGCTAACCTTACGCCTAACCTGAAAACTAGAGGTGAAACAGCAAGTGAAGCTTTTTGTGTTTAAGTAAGTTGGTAAAATTTAAACTAAATATTTAATATTTTGTGATTAATGCATTTGTCTTCAAAGCCAATTTTAAGTAGAGATTCCAATTTTACATTACTGTGTTTAAGATTACTATGTACACTAAAAATACAATCATTCAAATCAAGAACTGTAATTAAATTTTGTGGAGTTGCCATTATTTCAACATAAAAGATCAGTTATTATACTTGCGTCGTGATTTTGTTAGTGGAGTCCTCCTTTCACAGTTTATACAGTAGTGAGAGAAAGGGAGACGAGTAATCCAAGAATATTCCTTCTTAAAATTTTCCATGAAATAGGTTGCTGATGATTTTAAGTTGATCTTTTCTTTGCTTGTTGACTGTAGGCCCAAGCAAATGCTCGTGCTGCAGTTCTGAAGGAACAGTTGGAGCGGAAGAGAAAGGAAGCATATGAAAGAGAGAAAAGAGCCTGGGAAGAACATGTAAGAAAATAAATCTGTTATGTGCAGTCAAAGTATGTAGGGCTATATCTTTGTGTAACTAAAATCCTGTACTGTGATTTTTCAAGATGAAATAAGTAGTTCTGAAACTGAAGAGAATATCTTGTGTCAGTCAGAATTCCCCAATTAGAAGCCTAATCTTGGGTATACTTGCAGGAAGACTTCAGAACATCAAACCCAAGAATCATTAGGATCACCCCAACTATTTTATTGTCTGTTAATGACCAAAATGTATTTTATCATGTAAAGCTGAAAAACTGATGTGCAGTGGGCAATTGTCTTTTGTATAAATGTGTGGCATCATTGTCCTTTTGTAGGGATTACATGAGCCAAATTGATAATACTGTGTTTAATGTGCAAAGTCTTGAATTAATTTTTGATTTAATTTTTTTTTAATTGAATCTATGCAGCTGATTGCAAAAGGGGTAAAGAATCCTAATGTGCCTTTTTACATGGAAGATACAGAACATAGTTTTATGAATGGACTACAAGAGCCTGGAGCAGCTCTTTCTAAGCCTCAACTTCCAGTGAAGCCTGGTGTACCTGTCATCTCCATGACTTCTGCTTTGAAGGAAGTGGGTGTGGTAGGTACTTTTGCTAAGAGGGTAAAATGAATGGAAAGGAAATAAATACTGACTGGAAAGAGAATGTTTAGAAAAAATTGGAACAAAATGGCTTATGATGAACCCTAGACTGCAGTTTCCATTTTGATCAGGGCAGTCGTGTGTAGTGGAAAAAGACACCAACTTCCAGCATTTTCATCAGCCTCTTGAAGAGAGGAGTTAATGAGTTGGTAATTTGGTGGAAGTGAGCAAATAAATTTTGAATGATAGGACTATATTATATTAATTATTGTTTCAGTGAGCTTGAATGTGCTGAATTTTAAAAAGTAGGCAAAGGTTAAGATTCTTGAATCTGTTACTGCTGTCTCTTCTTGTTGTCCTAAGAGAGCATCCTGATTTCTATTTTCCATACTCTTGATCCTGATGTTCTAAATACTTCCATGCTTACCTCAACTGCTTTATGTTACAGCTGTGAAACTGAGCAGATGAGTGTAACCTTGTACAATTTAAATTTTTAACACAATCTGTGTTAATTTGCATGCTAGCTTTTGTATTTTTACTGAAGTTGTTTCTAGATTTCAGTGTAGTGTGGTACTTCATCATGTATTCTCCCCTGAAGGCTATGACTGTGGGAATATAGTGAAACTTATACTAAGGAGTGTATATAAAATGTAATACATTGAAAGATGTCAGTTGATAGCTGGAAAAATAAATCATGTTAGGGCAAATACTTAAATCATTAGCATATTTTTTCCACATGGACAGTTTATCTCACAGTAATGCAAGACAGTGGCTATAACAGTCTATAGCACACAGAGCAATTGGAAATGGAGAATACAAACTTCGTACACAGATCATAAATTCTGTATTTTTGCCTTCAATATGTAGTTTGCTTATTCACCTGTCACTTAAGTTGTTTCTTTTCCATTTGTTCTTTCTTCACAGATTCTCCTTGACTCTGTGCATGCTACTTTTTTGGTTCTCTTACAGAATTACTCCTTTGTTGCATGGGAATTTGGTGGCATCTTTCTGTAGAGGTCATATCTGGCTTAATCTCTTCATGTTTCATGCTCTGAAATCTCACTTGTCTGTTTAAATTGAGCGATTCATTTGCTCATCACTTTCAGATAGTGAATGGTTCAAAGAAGGAAGGTGCCCTTGAAATTCTGTTTTTGGGAAGCCCCCTAAAAACACACTAATCAAGCATTCTGTTTCAGTCTACCTGCTGTTGTCCATGGAAAGGTTTTAGGCTACTATGTCTATTAGTATTCTCAAGATAATATTTTCTGACATGTTCTTCTACTTTCTATTTCATGCTTCTTGGACTTAAAGGATGAACACATAACTGCTGTCCAGGAATCTGAGGAGGAAATAAAAAAGACAGATTTTGCAGTACAGGTATGTCAAATTATATACAGTTTCATTTAGCTATCCTTTTAAGAAAGGCACTATTTTAAGTGGCATATGTTGGTCCTTATTTTAGAGTAAGCGAGAAATACTGAGAAGATTAAATCAAAATCTTAAAACCCAAGGAGATGAGAAAGGAAAAAAGGAGTGTAAAAGTACCTTTGAATCATCTGGATACGAAGATGGTAAGGAGCAGCAAGGTGACCAGCCGCTTCTGGGAGATCGCAAAAAATGGGAACCTGGGGCATCTGAGTTGGTCGTTCCTCTAGCTCAGTTATCAATGGAAGATTCTCTCTCTGGAACAGAGTGTAAGTACTTTTTTTTTGTCACCATGGTATTAGTAAATCAGTTTGCCATGTGTAGTGTTTGTTTTCATAAAGCAAGTAGTCTTTATTATTATCATCTTGTTACCAGTTACATGTCATCTGCTTCTTAAAAGCAGGTGGTTATGTATTCCCTTAAAAAGGAATAAGGCACAGGCTGAGTAGCTAAATGGCCTGCAGGAGATTCAATGTGTAATTTTATAATTTCAACAACAAACAGCTACCTAATTAAATGCATGATTACTTTCTTTGTGTCTTTTAAATAGGCACTAATTTAACAGAAAGAATAAAAAGCATTTAAAATATGTGAAATTTTCTTATTTAACTTGAAAATCCTGTTATGTTACCAGTAGAACAAAAAAAAAGGGAGGGTTTTTGTTTTTCATTTTATGTCTGTTACTTCTATTGAGCCTTTCTTAGCTTTTTCCTTTCTTAAATCATGACTGTCTTTCCAAATTTTCTATTTGCCTTCTCTGGTCTTTTGGTTGAAACCCCTTTTTTCTGGTTTCAGTATGTCTTACTAAAAGTCTGTTTCACACTGTATACATAAATAATCATTGAGAATATGACAGACTTGCTTCTTTGCATAGTAGTTTTATAGGGCTAGAATGTTAGAAGATCAAGAAACTTCTTTTTCTCTGTTTTTCTTTGTCACTTTATGTCTTATTTTCCTTGGAGGGAGAAATAACAGAAATCAGTGTCAAAGGTTAGCAAGGTGAGACTTTCTAGTTTACCATTTCAGGTAAAGTTCAAGACCATTCCATGCCGGTGTTAAACATTTCTCATACTGCTTTCTTTTGGAGTGCCTGAATTTCTGAAAAGAGCTACTGCTGCTAAGTTGCGTATTGCAACTGGTATTGAATAACTGCTCTAATTGATTTGAATTGGCGGAAGAAAAACTCTAGATGAGCACAGTCTTTAGTCTGTCTTACTTGGGGTTAGGTGACAAGCGTTCTGGCTCTGTAGCCTTTGTAGTTTTAGTTCTGTGGAGGTTGGTTGGTTGATTGTTTACTATATATTCGCTATATAGAAGGTGAATAAAAATTTCTAATTTCTAGAAGTTTTTATATTTTTGTTTGTGTCCCAACAGGTCAAACTCTGGGGGAAGTAATTAAGTTAGATATTGGTGAACCTCACAGGAAAGTCTGGGGCAAAAGCCCTACTGATTCAGTTCTGAGGATCCTAGGAGAAGCAGAGCTGCAGCTGCAAACTGACATACTTGAGGAACAAGATGAAATAAATGGTAAGCACAGTGGATAACTATCTGCACTGCAAGTGTAGTGACAGTTTATCTACTGAGAAAAATTTTGAAGTAATAGACACATATTCTTGTATTCTCTCTTGCTTTCTACTTCTGGGTGTTGCCTCAGTTCTGAATGTAAGCACAAGCTGATACTGGAAGACACCAAAATATTTCAAACTCAGTGAAGTGGTAAGAAATTAACCAGGATGTACTGAAAGGGAAGGATCTTCATTTTGCTGAAAAGTCTCAGACTTTGCCTTTTAATAGAAACAATCCTGTTTTTTAAGAGGACATCATTATTTGAATATTGTATTAGGTGTGTCTTATAACCTTGTTGTCAGCATGTGACTTACCATATCAGTCGATTTTTTTTTTTTCCTGGTCAACTCCTACCATTTGTTCTTCCTAAGGACAAAAGGACTTATGTTTATTCCAAATATAAATTTGTACTAATAATAATGTAACATACAAAATTTGAATTTTAATATTTCTAGCTTTCTTGTATATAATAGTTGAACTAAAAGCATGCAAACTTTTTTTTTCTGTTTTCCTTTAAAGAAACAAAAATTCTCAACTTTCCTTATGAGTCACACTGTAGTTTATTATCCAAATGCAGCAAAGCACTGTTTAAATAATAGAATTATTTTCTCTTAGGTACTGCAGAACTTCTTGGAGGAGATCATCAGGGTTCATTAGAGGAGAAGGAAGAGAAGGATTTTTCTGCTATTGAAGCTCAGTCTTCAGTACCAGCTGTTGTTACAAAGTCTGTCATGACTGTACCAGAAGAATCTCAAAAAACTGGACCCACCCTGGTACAGAGCAAACCTATTGTGCTGGATGGTAAGTAATTTTATCAGTAATTCTAATTACAATCTGTTTATTGAATGCAATAAGGGAAGTAATGATCCTGTATGCTTTTATATCTTCCCATAAGTAATGTGCAGTTTTTTATCAACACATTTTAGGTAGGACCAGGTGCTTTCTATGCCTGTATTGTAAATTGGTCTGGGAATGTATTTGGTAAATTTCCAGAAACATTTTTTTGTGTGCTTATAGAAAACTTCAGAGTACAAGTAGAATTCTAAAGTGCTTCAAATTTTTTTGTTCTTAATTTGGTGAGGTTTTGGTTTGTTTCTCTCCATCAGTTGTGCTGGAATCTTTTCTGCTGCATGATCTCTGGGGTCTGCACCAGCACCCTTTTGATCTCTGAGGGCATATTACTGAGGTGTTTAGAAGACATAGTTCATTGGAACTTTAATATCCTCTTCTGATATCAGAAAATAAAAAACTTTTCACTCTGGTATTACAAAACTTCTGCTGTTTCTGCAAAATGCAGAAAATTATTAAAGCTGAAGGATTTAAGTGTAATCTTAAGATGTTTACTCCCCCATCTTTTTGCTTGGTTGGAATTAATTTTTAATAAGGTAAATGACTTAATTTTAGAGCCTGATGATTTGGAAGCAGAGGTGTTGGAAGAAATGGAAGATAAAATGCTTCAGAGTAAGGAGAATAAGGAGTTTCCTATCACTGTTAATGAAGTGTGGGTAAAAGAGAAAGAGGATACGTAAGTACTCTCTTCTGACCTCTCTCTCTCCAGTTCAAACAACTGAGCATTAACTCGGTTTTATTTGGATATGTCAGTTAGAATGTTACACTTAGCTAAAGCTTCATTGCTTGCTGCTGTGTTAGTTTTACTGCACTTGGTGACTTCAGTAGACTAGTGACCATTTTTAACATGGTGTTGCCCCTTGTTGTGATGTGTTATAATAGGACACAGGATGACAGAATGAATGAGGCAGCTTTGGAGAAAGTAGCTCTCAACGAGGAGGAGCCACAAAAGGAAGCTCCAGAAGGTCAGTGGAAGTCTCGTGTTCATGGCTGGCAGTATGGGGTACTTTGAGCCATCCTTTCTCACTTCATTAACCCCAAAAGAGCAAGTTTTTGTTTTCATTTTCTTCTTCAGTTCTTACTTCTAAAAAGGAAATTTATGATGGATTTGGAAGACAAATTGTGGATATTATGTTTGCCACTTGGGAAGAAAACACGTTACAACAAAACTACACTGTGTATAGATGAACAGGACAGTGGCCCATGCTGATACTTAAAAGTGAATGTCAGCTTTCTGAATGTTGCAGCTTTTTCAAATGACTATTTGAAATGTTGTGAAATTTAATTGTTTACTTAATAGCGGTGCTGCTTTGTTTATACACATCTCAAATTAGTATTCAGCTGCGCCTCAATGTTTTAAGCAGCTGCTAATAACAATCTTTCATCTTTATTGCATAGAAGAATTGCTTGTTCTTGGAGGTCTGGGAAGTAGCTTCAGAAAATACATTGGCAGTACTGTCAAGTATGGTTGGTGATACTCTTGTGTCTAATTATGGGTGGTTTAAGCAAACTGGGTGGGTTTTTTCATCCTATTTGGGCAAATTATATTGAGGTAACTTTGAACAAATCTTGTATAAGGTAATAAGGAACAGGTGAAAATGGATGACATAATATCAGGCATGGACTGGATAATGAGAAAACAGAAAACATGAGAACAGAACAGACTGTAGCTGAGGGTTGTATATTCTCGAAAAGTTAAAATGGCCAAATTTCACATTGTAATTGTATTTACTAAAATAACCAAAATATTTTAATACTTTAAGGTGTTGTCTGCGTTTCTCTCTAACTGTACAACAGAGTTAGTTACTTTTATTCACATTACTTACCTTTTCCATAAGTGTTTTGGGGTTTTAATCTAGTTAGATTTGTAACAGACTTTCTTTTACTACATCAGAAACTTGTTCCAGTGACTCTCAGCAAGCTGAACCCTTATTCCAGAGGGTAATACAGCCCACAGGTGTACCAACAGCCTCACCAGTTCTGTCAGCTCAGTCTTCACAGGAAGAGTCTTTTGTACCTCGTTCACGTTCCATATCACCAGCAAAAAATAAAGGCAAAAGTTCATTGTTGATTGGACTTTCTACAGGACTTTTTGATGCAAACGACCCAAAGGCAAGTTTAAAAACCTAAAAGAAAATACCTTTTTTTTCTGTAGTGTTATTCTTACTTTCTTATTGAAGTTAAATGAGGCCAGGACAGATGGCACAACTCTTTCAGCAGGTGTTTTGTATTTGTCTAGCCATGTCTGCCCTGTAGTTCAACTGCTCTACTCTTGTGGTATCAGCAAGTCTCATGCAGCAGTGAAAGTCTCTGGTTTCACCATTCAGCATTCTATGTTCCAAGTGTTTGTGAAGGAATTCCACCAGTTCTCTGAGACATAACTGAGGGAGTTCATGAAGACATTCCTAACTTGCCCTGTCTGCTTTCTCCCTTTTGTACAGTTTTTTAGCATAATCACTACCTTTCCGTCATAAAAATAATCACTGAACAGGGCAGCAAAGATACCTTGTAATTTCTGGCAACCAAGTGATGTTTTTCCTCTAAGATTTAACCTATTAGCACAGATTCTGGCTGTGAAGCAGGAAGCCTGAAGAACAGTGAATGGAAGTAACTGCTTTCTTAAGACTTCCTGACCAGCTACATAGGGTTGAGTTCCAGTTCACACTCTGAAACAAGCATAGGATGGTGGAATGTGGTTTTGATACAGATTTAAAATATTTTAAGAGTAGTTACAAAGCTAGTAGATGAAACAGACTCTTTAAATTTTATGCAATACTTGCCTGGATTCTAAAGTGGAAAGTGCATGAAAGATTTTGGAGAAACAGCAGTGCCAAGGTCTCTGGAAACTGTCATACCTGCATTGCATTCAGTTGCTGTGTAGAAGAGGATTTTTTAGGTGGTGGAACACCACATAAGAAAGAATGCTTCTTCCTTTGACTCTCAGTCTTTTTTTGTGAGTACGTGAAGGAAATTGCACTACTGACAGATAATTAAATATTGAGTAGTGGCTATTGGTTGATTGATTGCTAGGAAATGTAGTATCAAGGATAGTGCTCTTTGCATCTGTGATAAAAAATTCAAAGATCCATATATTGACATAAATGGATTTATGGCTCTCATTTTCATGTTTCAAAAGTTAGTCTATTATCTTATAAACTTCATAGTTTATGAAGCTGTTCATCTGGCAGCTGGACAATTATTACAGAAAACATAACTTATGAGTAAGGGAAAGATGAGGTGTGTTGTTACTGCTGCAGCAGACTTGATGACAAAGAGCAACACGTTCCCTTTCCTCATTTGGTTGCAGCAAGAGGCTATTCAGTACTTCTGGGCAGTACCTGCAAATGTAACTTTCTGGAATTTCCCAAATACACTTCTGCTGCAGTTCTCACCCAGAAACTGTGGGAACGTTTAGCAGGGAGCAGGGTAGACAGAGTTCATGTCCTGTCTGCAGGTTAACTGAAATAAGTTAATAGGAACAGAAGCATTTTTTAAAATACCTGCAAACTTTCAAATTCAGGATAAGGTCAGTTTTCTAATTGTTCCTTCACTTTCATAGTAGAGGTCAAAATGGGCAGTTGTTCCTTTGATGGCAATGCTATGAAACTGCATTGAAATATACCATAAACAAAAATTACTGTTTTCAGTGACCAACCTAGAGAAATAATAAAGTGTCATTTTAAAGATTATTCCTTTGTCATCTACTTAAAATGGTCCTAACTAGAAGTGACTGACACAAATACATTGTAAAAAATTGCATATATAGTGTTTATCTACTGTAGGGTTCCTTTAGTTGGCTGTCAGGGTGGTGAACAAATCAGCACAAAACCAGGAGCTGTATGTCACTTGATGTTCTTAGCTTTTCAGTCACTGTAACCCATAAAGGCAGGAGGAATGCTTTTCTTTTAACTGAGAAGTAAAATTCAATATTTCAGATTTTCAACAATCAGAGTATCTGTGCTGGACACGTCGTTATTTTTAAATTGACCTTCAAATTAAAAAGGACAGAAAAAAAATCTCATTTTAAAGTATTTTGTAAACTCAAACTGTCTTTAATATTGTTACCAAGCAGGCTTTCTATTGCCTTTGTAGATGTTGAGAACATGTTCACTCCCAGATCTTTACAAACTGTACAGAACTTTAGTTGATGTTCCCAGTGTAGCAGATGTGCAGCATCAACATAATCTTGAAATAGATGATACGGAAGATGAGCAAGCCAAAGAAGGACCCTCTGATTCTGAGGATATGTGAGTCTATCAAGTTTATCAAGTATTGTAAGAGGCATCTTAGATCAAGAATGTTTTTGGTTAGACACTAACTGTTATACGCACAATGCCAGCATGGGGTTTTTACACAGATTTTAGAAGTTTTATATTGAATCACTATTTAAGTCTTGTTCCAGAGAATTGAGAAGCTAATGGGATATTCTGCGTACAATAGCTATCCAAATTTCCTTTCCAAAATCCATCCAAGGTGCTATTCTGTCTGGTGTTTGCAACTTGCATTTTGCTCAAGCAACTCAAAATTGATTACTCTTCCTCTTCTAGAAATAAAGATTTCTTGAATATTTCCTTTCTTTCTGTGTTCTGGGAATCTTGCTCATTTATCTCCTATACTGTTGTATTAGAATATTCTTCAAGTTCCTCAAATTCTTTTAGGGGCTTCAAAATCTCACCCTATTCCCTGCAGCTTGGATAGTCTGGCATATCTATTCTGATTAGATCTAGATCTCTTTGTTTGCTCCAGACACATTTTACTCTGGGTTGAAAATGTTGTATTTGCCAGGGTTCTATATCAGTGCACAAATGCAAGGATTTTGAAATTATCTTACTAATAAAGTTGAATTGAGGACTTACCATCTTTTTTTGAGACTGTTGGGTATCTGTTTATTCCCTGTGTGTTGCATGATATAATGGTATCAATGCTGTAGTCATGTTGGACTGAAATCACAAATAGGTGGAGGGGTGAAGTATATCTCTTCTTTTTTCCCCGCCAGCTAGATTGGCTTGTCAGTGTGCTGCTTAACAGAAGAAATGAGCTCTTTCTACAGGGTTTGTCTTGTAAAGTATTAATTATATAAACTTTATATCACATTCCTTTAGTATGTTTGGAGAGACAGATACAGATCTGCAGGAGCTCCGGGATTCAATGGAACAATTGCTTAGGGAGCAGCCCAGCGAGGAATTGAGTGAAGAAGAGGAGTCTACTTTAAAGGCTAATGCTATGGAATGCATAACAAACGGTACTGAGCTGGATGAAGGAGATGAAAATAACCCCAGCAGTGAAAGTGCACTTAATGAAGAATGGCAGTCAGGTATAATTTCTGTTTTACCTGTTTTATAAGTTTCTTATTCATGTTAAAAATTCAGACACAGAATGTTTTACCTTTGTAAACTTAGAATGAAATAAAGCTCTAATTAATGGTTTTATATATAAGTTTAAAAAAATCAGATCATATTCAGACATTGTGAATATTAAGGGGGCAACATATAAACAACATTCCATGCTGCAAATTCAAGATTGGCTGTTTGTTGGGCAGTGGTGGTAAGTGCCTTTTTCTGTAGTTGTCTAAAACTTGGCTTCAGGGCAGATCAAAGACAGAGTGCATTGTATGTCTTGAATAATTCATGGCTGTAAGTGTGAAAAAGAAATAGTAATTGACATGGCTGGAGTATCTGGGTTCCAGCTTAAATTACAGTTAAGTAATTTAACAGGCAGTCAGAAGGAGCATGAAATCATTCACCTTGTCCTTAGCCAAAATTAGGTATTAATGCAATCAGACTAAAAATGAGACAGATAAATTAATTACTGCTTTTAGCATTTTGCATTAGATATGCACAATGTCCTGAAGTCTCAGTTCTGTTTTTTAAATTCTGGTGGAAATAGAAGTATTTTGCTGGAAAATAAGCGCATTTAGAAATACAGGTATAAAAAGATGTAGAGGATCAGTAACTCATCTAAAACATAGCTTTTGTGTAATTTTGTTTGATTGAAGACAATTTTTAACAAATTGAACATCTATGAATATACCTGTAAGATATTATCTATATAATACATTCCAACAATTATTTTAAGGTAAAATAAACTTAGTTAATGTCTTTAATTTTGTGACAGTGCTGATGTTATACATTGAAAACATACAATACAATCTGTTTCTGTCATTCTGCTGTTGTTGCAAGTGCTAGTGTTTAATGCCAGTGTTCCACCTTCTAAATATTCCACAAGAATTGCAGGTTTCATTGTTGGGGCAGGGAGGAAGGCATGCCTGCCTTCAAAAGGGTAACAGACAAAATTTGAGACAAAGTCTGCTCAAGATTTAGCCATTAAACAGAAGATTAGAAACAAACTAATGGATTTTTAACCCATATACAACTTTTTATTTTAATGATAATTTCTTATTGATTGGACTGTTGATACTTTAATGAAGGATAGGATTTGGACAGGACTATACCTTACACTAGCAGTATATAAGAGTTATAATAGTAGAGTTGTAATACTAATTCATGAAGTCTGTGATCTACCAGGGAATACCATTTAAAGGTTTGATAGTATATGCCCTGAAATCCAATAAATTGTGTATTTTTCCCTGGTAAACAAGTTCTTTCCGAATTTCAATGTTTATTTAAGAAAGTTTTTTTTCTTGCATTTTATAATGGGATTTTACATAGGGATTCTATCTTGTATTTTTTAGAAGATCCTTTTTGTGTTAAATTTACCTAATGTTTGACTGTTGCAAACCTATTCTTAAGGTTTCTGTAGCCTATAAGCAGAATTATCTTGGTTTCTCTCTTGTATCTTAGTGCACCACTCGGCATACTTAATTTGTTACACAAAGGAGATGCAGTTATAAATGAATGAGGAACTCTGTAGCTAAAGTAGTACTGGTTTTTTTAGACTTACTCCATGGAACAAGATGCATCTCAGGTCAGAAAGTAATGGATGTGTAACATAAGAGTCCTTATTTTTTGCTAGAAGACAGCTGCTTCATGAAGGAGCTCGTTTCCCTAGCATGGGACAGCTGCCAACCACTACATGAGTTTCACCTCAGAAATATATAGAGTGGTGGTATGGAACTTGACCTACTTTGCTGACTGAAATTCTGCTTTAAGACCATACCTTGTTTTCCTTTGGGCTGAGCACCCTTATGTCTGATTTTCAGAGTGGGGATTTAGAGGGGATAGCAGGATGCTTCCCATTTGGGATTTGGTATTTTTTCCAAGAAAGGGACAGTTCCTATTTTCTTGCATATTGTCAGAACATCTGCCAACATCATCCAGTGCTCCTGAGCTTACCTGTTTGGTTGCATTTAAAGGGTATCTACTTTAGAGACTTAGAAACAACACCAAGAATGTAGGAAAACTGAGGGGGTTTTACTGTTGTTTTCTTTCTTTCTAGATAATAGTGATGGAGAGATTGCCAGTGAATGTGAAGAATGTGATAGTATCTTCAGCCATTTAGAAGAGTTGAGATATAACCTGGAGCAGGAAATAGGCTTCGATAAATTAATTGAAGTTTATGAGAAAATAAAGGTTTGTGGAACAAGCTCAAATGGAAATATTTAAAGAAGCAAGCACCTAGGACTGTTTGCTGTGCCAGTTAACTAATTGCTTGGTGTGACTAGAGTAAAAGGTTTTCTCTGCAGTCTTTTAATCTGTTTGGCACACTAAAATATTAACAGAGAAAATGCCCTGGATTTAAGGATTAAAGAGAAAAACTTTGGGTTTAACCATGAATTGCATTTAATAAATTTGAACTACTAAATGTTATACCCATCTTAATTTTGGCAACATGGTTTGTTCTTTCCCCCAGGCTATACTTGAAGATGAAGATGAAAATATTGATATTTGTTCTACCGTAGTTCAGTCTGTTCTTGGAAATGACCACAAACACCTGTATGCCAAAATTCTTCACCTGGTAATGGCAGATGGAGCCTACCAAGAAGGTAATCCCAATGTATCCTCGCAGTTATGGTTTGTCTTAGGCTCTTTCTTGGTCACATACAATATAGATTCCAATATGCTTTTAAAACATCAGAGTATCACAGATTATGGGACATATCTGTGCTTTGTTATATTGATTGGCTAAATTAATTAAACTTTTTCACAAAGGGTGTTTTTATTCCTGAAAAAAAGGTGGCAAACTTTGCTGACCACTCTGATTGAACAGAATGTACATGTACAGTCACCTGTAACAATAACTGGCTTACAAAAGGTGCAATATAATTATTTAATTTCTGTAAAACACAGATGAGGAAAGTGGAAATCTAGAACAAAACTTTCAGTAAAAACTAATTTTATCTTTAGAACTAATGAACTTTTAGCTAAAGTAGTATTATGCTTTCTAAAATGTTACTTTTAATATGTTGCACCATCACTCCTTTTCTGAAAATTTATTGGAGCTCTTTATCCTATAATTAGCATTTTTCAGAAGAGCTTGATGTGTATGTACCATCCATCTTAGCTGGTGACTCAGTAATACATGAAGAGAATTTATTTTGCTCTGGAGCCCTGCCCAGCTTAGCACAGGTTATGAGGCAGATGGATGGTTCCTCCATCTTTCAGAGTCACCCTTATGAAAAACCACACAGACCACCATCAGTGAGGAAATGGTTTTGGTTTTTTCCTTTCTCTCATGTCAGAAATTTAACTGCAGTTATGTATTTTTGGGTTTCTAATGGTGAAAGTCTTTACTGGAGAGGGGGAGAAAAAAAGAAATCTGAAATCTTAATTAGTTTTACAGAAATTAGAAACATCATACATTGCCTTTAGAGGTGTGTGTAATGATCACTATTTAAATGTATTTCAATTTTGAAAAAAAATTCTAATGCATGTTAACCAACATGTACTATCTGCATCTTTAAAATTCTTTTACAAATGTGCTGCAATAGCAGTGCAAGGTCAAGTAAGTGTATGGCTTTCTATGACTTTTATATGTAAATACTAGATGGGGGGGGGAGTCTTAAAACTAGTTATAAAAGCATAATAATTTTTTTAAAATTCTAACACAAATTACATTTTCCCAATTTTTCTTTTCTACTGGTATAGAACCACTAGGTAAGAACAATCAGTTCCATGTTGTTTTCCTGTTGTGTTAGAGAAGCATAACAGAGAAATGTCTGAAAAATATTTTTTTCAGCCACGATTTATTGATTTAGTAACAGATTTGGAATGATATACTGTAGTAGTGTTTTTTAAGTGTCCAAAAGACTGGCAATGTAGAATAATAAGAAAATGGTTACTATAGTGTTACCATTTTCTTTTACTTGCCACTCTGCCTTAAGGATATTTAAAAACTAATACTAAGGCTTAAATGAAAATTTGTTGAAATGTTGGCATATAAATTATAAGCTGTTGTCTGAGTGAATCCTATTAAAATGAGCTGACTTTCATCTTGCAAAATGCTGATTAACAAGTGGCTATTTTTAATAGATTCAGTTCTAATTCTGTATTTTACAAATCTGTGATAGCATCCAAAAATGCTAAGAAAAAGTAATTCTTTATATTTCAGACACTTTAATTAAAAAGTCCTATGCTAATAGGGGTGAATAGAGGACAAGTGACAGACAGAAGTCTCTTCATGAGCTTCTGTCTCACAAGCCTTATAGTCTTCAAATAAGAAATGTTGAGAAAAAATCTTTATTGCTCTTTCCTAAGAGGATTGTTCTAAGTGAAGCAGGCCACTTGAGGTGAAACTATCTTAAATTCACTAATCCAAGATGACATGATGTTCAGTATTTGTATGTAGTGCTTTAAGGCAGCTTTGGTAATGGTCACCTCACTGGTGACAGACTTAGTGGATTCTTGTGTTATTGCTTACTAAATTGTGGTTTCTAGATTGTTTTGTAACTCTAAATTGACTGTGTCTATGCGTGTCTCTCCTTTTCACACCGTCTCTCCCCCTCTTCTACTTTTCCCAGGTAATGATGAATAAACCCTACTCAGGAAATTCCTTAGCACTTTCTACACATCAGTGTCTGAAGTCTGCACAGCTTAATAACAAATAGTGGTGGAGAATGTAACATGGGGCAAGAGAGGCAAGACTTTGAAAATGAATGTTGTTTGTATGAAAGAGAGAAAAAACATGCCTTTTAAACTGAGATACCTTTAGAGTTCTCTTCTGTGGATTTGCATATGTGTTCCTTATTAGATCCCCAAAATTTAAAAAACCCCACACCAAAAAACCAACAACAAAAACAAAAAAATCAACAAAACCCAAAAACCTCAACAAAACAAACAAAAAACTCCCCAAACCTGTAACCTCTCAAATTTCAAAAGAGATAGAGAAAGAAATACCTGCATATATTCTGATAAAAAACTAAGACCTATTATTAAAACAGAAGTTTTGCCATATGAACAGTTAGCTGGTATGGTTGAGCAGTTTGAAGCATTACCGTGTTGTGGAAATACTTCTAGCTGTTCACTTACATACTTCAAATAGCTTTTCTTTACACCTACACAAAGAAGTTATTTTGTTTTTATTGACCCTTGTGGTTGTATTTTAATAGTATCTTAATCTAGTGGTCCAGTTCAAGTATTTCACTTTTATTGTATTTTGAAGCTGAAGGCTTCTGTCACATCTGAAATATCTTGATGGTGTTTCTGAATCAGAGCAAACTGCTACATAAGTCACCATTGAAATGTCTGGGTAGGTTTTGAGATTGTAAAATCCATTTGGAGCTAGAATACTCTTTTTTCCAATATTTTTCTCCTTCTTCTTCCCCTTCCCTATCCCCTTCCCAAAAATTCCAGTTATTTACCTCTCTTGAATTTTGTAATCTGGTCAATAATGATGAACTGCACTGTTGAACTGAAAGGAGTGGGGGTTTTGAAGTCTGACTTATTGCTCCAGCTGCCACAGGGGAAAATGAAACATTGCAGCTACAAGTGCTGTGTAATACTTCACATCTTTTGGCTCCTGTATTGTATAGCTGGGTTTCCACCACCCTACAAGCAAAACCAGGTTTCTTCTGACACACATTTCCTCGTTCCTTATGTCAAAGCAGTACTGCACAGGGCAGACATTAGAGGTTTTGTTGTTCTCCAGTCATTGTCTTTGGATCAGCTTTACTGGTTTACCCATTACAATAAGTCTCTTGTTATGCATTTGATGAACTGTCAAACTTCCAAGTGCCCTATTGGGGAAAAACAGGTTTTTATTTTTTTTTCAGCTACAACCAGTCACAATCTAAAACTGTCAAAAGTTACTTTTCCACAAAGTAAAAACAAGTATATATATATATCTATCTATTATTTAAACTGTCAAAATATGTACATGATTTTTGTATAATTGTTTTATGGTGTCATTATTAAAATTTTGCCCACTGAAAAGCGTTAATTTTTCTTTAGAGATACAATTCTTAAAGGTAGACCAAACTTACTCTGGTTCGGCAGTATCCAGGGAATCTGCAGTGAGAATAAAATTAGTAATAATTCATTTCCTTATACAGATTATTTTTTTATATCCTTATTTCTTTGATAAACACCTCTTACTTCATCTGATGAGAAAGTATGATCATTGTTGGAAACAGTGCTGGTTCTATGCTATGCAGCTTCTCATTCCCTTTCCTTCTTTATTTCTTTTTTCTTGACTTCCCCCAGTAAACTTTTCACCAGACTTCTCTTCCTTTCCACCTTTCACTGCTGCATAATCCCATAATCATATGAGATCCTCATGAGCTACATCATCCATGACCTTTAGCAAATACACCCTTAAAGGCTTTATTAAAGAATGAATCTGAATTACTTTCCTTTTTCAGCGCTGATATTTCAAATCATACCTTGCCCACCTTTTGGAGGAAGGGAAAACTCAAAACCTTTAGATTTAAATAATACAGAATAACTGTATGGAAACAAGAAAATATTCCAGCTGATATATTCTATGCTCCATGGTTTTGAATCCTCTTAAGGTGATACAATCTTACTGAAGTTAAGGATTGGGCCAAAATCATATCATTATTGGTATTCTTCATTTCTTGTGCAGCGTACTGGCTTGCTTCAGGTAAGAAAAATGTACATAATCTGCAGACTTCAGGATTTACAAACAGAGTTTTCTACCAATTAATGATTTGAAAAATACATGTAGATTGTGGGCAGCTTTTCAAGAATAATCTTCAAACCTGCCACCCAGACTGAATATCTTTGAAATCCCTCAAAAGCCAACTTAAAATTGACGCAGTAAATAAGGTTGTCTGCTAAAGAAATACTTTCATCTGAAATGTTAAATCCATATTTAATGTATCCTATAATGGCATTAAGGACAGTGTGGCTTCAAGACAATTAATTGGTCTGTATGCAATTTGTTGAAATTAGTTGAGCATTGTCTGCATATTACATTCTCCTGGAAGAATTTTCTGTTGCAGTGCTAGTAGCAAATTGAGAAGTGGAATGGTATTTCTGGCACAAAACATACGCTGAACTATTGTAACACTGATGCTTCTTGACCCTTGAAGCCAACTGTATGTTCAGTTGAGGAGTCTTTAAAAAAAGCAAGCAACCAACCAACCAAAAAACCTTCAGCAGAAAGGAGTAAGAGCCCCAGCAGTGAGCTGGTTTGAGCTGAACAGGTACAGTACTCTACCCAGAGCACTGATGCCTAAAATCTTTTTTGAAGAACAGAGCCGGAAGAGGCTTTTGGTCTTCAATTTGCTGAACTCTGATGAGTGCATAATTTGAAGTTACCACCACAAGGAACTTCAGAAAAATGTGTTATCTGATCGGGCAACATGAAAACAGAGTTTAGATTTTTCTGTGGTCTGGTAAGTGAATGACTAATTGAAATTGAGTTCCAGTGTCCCACACTCCCAACAAGGCTTAGTGCTCTTGAGAAATCTGCATTATTTATTAATAGTCCTTACATCAGCTTTTACTGCTTCTCTGTCCCTCTTGCTCTCATTTGAGCATAAATGCTGTATGTTTACTCAAACACGCGCTCTCCACTCTGGTTGTTCTAAAGCTTTCAAGCTTTGCCCAAAGGCGCTGGAATCCTGTGCTGGGGCTGTGCTGCCCCGTGTGCTGTCACTGCAGCCGCCAGGGGGCAGCGAGCAGGCGAGCGCCGCGTCCGAGCCCCGAGCAGGATCCCCCGCGGCTGGAAAGGGGCGGCAGCCTGGGGCTGGGCGTCCTGCAGGGGAGAAACGGCCGGGCTGAGCCGGAATAGGAATTCGAAAGGCCTGCAATTTATAGGTATTTCCTTGCACAAGGCCATCTTCTGAAAACACCCATAAATACAATTCTTTGTTTACAAAATGTTATTTGCAAATAAGAAATAAGAGGAACACATAGGACTTACTCAACTGGGTAACAAGCCTTTGGATAGAGCAGAGTTTCTTAGCTTATATCAGTAATTAAATCTTTACATTCCTTTTCCTGCAGGATAGGAGGATCATAGAATCATAGAATACCCTGAGTTTGAAGGGACCCACAAGGATCATAGACTCCATTTCCTGCCCTGCCCCTGAACAGCCACACCATGTGCCTGAGAGCATTGTCCTCCTTGGACACTCCTTGGACTCTGGCAGTCACTCTGTAACTACTTGCCTGGGGAGCCTGCTGTGGTGCTCAACCACCCTCTCTGGGAAGAACCTTTTTCTAATATCCAACCTAAACCTCCCTAACACAATTTCAGGCCATTCCCTTGTGTCCTATCACTGGTCACCATAGAGAAGAGATCAGTGTCTGCCCCTCCTCTTTCCCTCACAAGGAAGCTGTAACTGCAATGAGGTCTCTTCTCAGTCTCCTCCAGGCTGAACAGACGGAGCTCAGCTGCTCCTCATTTGACTTCCCCTCAAGGCTTTTCTCCATCTTTGTAGCCCTCCTTTGGATACTCTCTAGTAGCTTTATGGCATGGTATGTCCAGTTTCCCCAAATGACTAGATGCAAATTTAAATAAAACAAAAGACAACACCTTTAGTACAGTTGAAATATAGGGTTGGGCTCTGCGTAATCTTCCCCTCTGCCAGAGGCTGGGGTAGAAGCATGCCCCTGACTAAATTACTGATTTGAATTCCGTCTCCACTAAAAACACCATATCAAAGCTCAAATGTAGCTACAGTCTACAGAATTTTATAACCTGTGATAAACCAAAGACAAATATAGAAATTTAACTTTTAAATCCTTTTAAATGTTTTTTCATCTCAAATAACTGTGTGCTTTCTCAAATCTTATTTTACCATTTGTTTATTCATGAACCATGTGGACTCAAATTTAGCATAAAATAGAAATCAGTGGTTGTCATTCCTAAACCATTTTTTTTGCCATTTTTATCATAGCAGTTTAAATGGAGCAATTTGTAGAGTTTAAGTAGTAGTTTTAAAACCCATAAAGAGCTTCCTTTAAATTAAATTTGTGAGTTAATGCAATTTGTGCTTCAGATGCATTTCCAAGTTGATATGTTTTCCAGCTGAGCTGATGAGTTGATCAATTCAAATTGTAGCACTTAGAGTGGTTGGCTTGTGCAAGAGTCTTAAAAACACTTCTTCATCAACTAAAGCCTTAATTGAGCTTGCCTTAAGCATCTCTGATCTGGTGCACTCTTCCAGATTTTATTTCCAAGACGTTTTTAAACCAAGATGGGATTTAGCCAATTCTATTCATTATCTTTTTAATGACACAGTTTAGGGAAATTGCAGATCCAAAGACTTGGAGACTTTTTTCACAGGTTTGGCTGCACAACACAAGCCAAAGCCATGGGTGGGTTGCACAATGGGAAAACTCCAGCGAGGTAGCATTTGCTTAGTTTCAGGATGGCTGTGACGGCCCTTTCGCAAGTTGTCCCTGAGGTTGACTGTATCAAGTGTGAGGCTAGGGCGTTGCATGATTCACTTCTGCTTGGCTGATGGATGTTCCCTTAGGGACTGTGTTCAGCCAGGAAAAAATTCAGTTCAGATTTAAATAGGACTGTGGCTTGAGCTTATGCTGACATGCTCTGAGGATAAGAGAACCAATCAGGTCTTTGACATACCCTAGTTTTTGCTGTATCCTGCACACAGTCCTGATAGTAATCTCTCCTCTAGGGGAAGGGGTGAAGTATGCATTTTGGCTGCATCCTTGATACAGAATAAAACTTCCCTAAATTCAAATTTTAGGCTAAAAGACTGTGGTTCTCTCTTAAATTTTTTTAAATCTCAAGCAATACTTCAGGGATGCCATACTTTCCTCCTATTGGTTTCCCCATCAGCAGTCAAATGTTCCCATTGTTGTTTGTTTTATTGCTGCTAGGACTATTCTGAATGCTGCCAGAGAAGTTTTGCAAAACTAAGGTATGTAGCCTTTTCCTGAAGTGATTGATTTTATGGGGATACAGAAGGGACAGAAAACCTGAGGTGCCATTAATGATGAGCTAAAACTGTCTATTGTGGAGCTCTACCAACATGAGCACTCCTTAAAACTGTTTTTTATAAACTGCTGTAGCTGTTGTATTTCCTCTAAACTCTGTTTCTTCCTTTGTATGGGAGTGTTTAAGAAAAGACTGGACATGGCACTTTAGTGCCACGGTCTAGTTGACATGGTGATATTCAGTCAAAGGTTGGACTCGATGATCTCAAGAGGTCTTTTCCAACCTCATTGATTCTGGGAATCTCTAACAATTCTTGATAAAGATGTCTGAAAGATAGAAATAAAATGCATCTAATTTGCCATTATTATAATACATTTAATGGATCCTTTCCCACTGATGTTAATTTCGATAACTTACAGAGCAGTTTGGAGTATTTTAATCCTTCTCTTCAAACATTATAAGAAGAACCTAAAAGATGAAATCTATGACAGTTGAGCTTTTCAATAGAGTATATTTGGACATAACATTGGACATACTTTTATGTCTTTTAATTCTGATTAATATGAGTATATTTTTTTAATACTCAACAGTTTTAAAGCCTTATTTAATAGATCTGTATTTATTGTTAGCAAACATATACGAGAATTATTTCAACTGCACTAAAACATCCCTGATATGATTTTTAGCTTAGTAATATAGCATTTTTTTCCCAGCTGTAGAAAAGCCTGATTGCACTGAACTCTATATCTGGTTCCACTGTGGACTTTAGTACATCAGTTAATGATCACAGTGCCCAGAATAACTTAACTTATTATATTCACTCAATTCACTGCTTTGTCACCTTTCCTCAGATGACCACTATTGCTTTCTCTACATTGAGCAATCCTGTTTGTCCAGAAACTTCAGTGAATTCTGACTCCACAGACCATGAGCTCGAGCATTGCCACAGTTCGGTCCTGGTCCACAACCTCTGTTAACCGTGCAGTGATAGTGTAGTAACTACTTTGCTCAGACCCATAATGGGCAGACTTTCCACCACAACCCCCAGTATGTGACCATACATACAAGAGTTGAGTATGGATGAGCACAGTCATAAGGCCTCCTTCCTCCCAGTAAAACTGAAGCAAGCTTGAGTCAGATCCCGTTGTGATTTATTAAGCTTCTCCTGTTCACCATGGTCTGTTCCTTCCGTCTGCTGATGATTTTCAGGACCAGCAGAAGGAAATGTTCGCCCACCCTCGTGCTTGGGCACGAAGCAGAGAGTCATTGATTAAACTGCTGAGAAGATGGGTGTGAGCCAAGGCACCAGACTCTGAGCTGCACTTGGTGAGGATATGAACACGTCTTCCATTCTGCTTATTCTGACACAATGAACACAGTCTCCATCAGAAGGATGGGATATAACAGATGGAGCTATAACTTAAACCACTTTGTAACAGTTTCTAAAGCTCATCTGTCAAGGATGGTGCCAGACTGCTTGTGCAGTGTTAGTAAGAGAAATTTATGTATGAACATACAATGTGAAATAGGCCTGCTGAGGAGCAAGAGCTGTGTAGCCTATAATGTTTATCTTGCATTAATCAAGTTGTAATGTATTTACTTAGCACTATTTTTGTTTTCACTTGCTGGCAAAACTCCCCACAGATGTTTTATTCTGCCTTATAGCAATTAAAAATGTGAGAAATGTATAATTGAAATAATTTACTAATTGTGCAATTGCCTGGCTTATCACACAATAAACCATGGGGGCTTGTTACAGGGATCACACTAATCCATAGTACAACACAGGTCAGATCACTTCCTACAGGCATTAGCTTTAACAAAGCTATCTATGATACCTAAACTCAGGTATTTTCAGCTGAAATTCAGAAGACTAGCAAGCCTGTAAGATGGGGGGCATCCTCTATCTGCCCGTTCTGCATTTCTGTCCTAGTGGTGTCTAAAGATCATGCTGCTCACAGCTACACTGATGGTCATGGAAATTGCATGTACCTTATTTCTGGAAATGCAACTCTTGATGCTTTTGCAGCCTTAGGGAACTGTATTTTCTTGCCACAGGATAACAGAGAGGTTAGAAGGCTTTGTGATTGTTGGCCAGAAGACTGTGTAGCATAATAGAATGAACTGGGGAGAAAAATGCAATGAAAGCATCTGGGAATTTTTGTGCATACTAGACAATATATACTATACTCATTTTCTGTGGCTAAGTTTACTGTTACTGCGGCCTAGAAGTAGCCAAATAAAACAGCAGGGAAGGCTTTCTATGTTTCTTGCCTCCATTTCTCACTACCATTTTTACATTTGCTCACTCCCTTTTCAAAAGGAAGCTGGGGAGAAAGTGCCGTGTACAGCACTAATGACATGAAGAAAAACACTGAAGGAAGCAGCAGGGAGGCCATGGTTTCAACCACTCTCCCCCCTTGCCCAGGAAAATTTCAGTGACCTCTTGACACCTCCCATGGGAAACTTCAAGTTGACAAGAGTATTTGCCAAGTAAATACAAAAAAATGGCATTAAAATTGTATTGTTTCTGACTTAATCCTCCTAAAGTCAATGCAAGTGAGCTAAAGCTCCCACAGCAGCTATAACACACTAACCTCAATCTTGATGGCTGGGTATGTGAATGTGTACCAGGACTGATTGAAAAACACTTCCATGCACTCACTAATAGTCACTTGAGAAACTGAAAATAAAAATTCTAAAAATTAACTTACAGCTTGTGCCTGGATTGTGCTGGTATCTCAGATAAAACTACTACATTTCATATTATGCAACACTGCCTAGAGTCAAAACAATTATTTGTCCTGTGAAAACAAAGAGAATGCATTTCATGTTCATTATAACCTGATTGGTTATTCTGCCGTGTTTTTGCTGGGATAAGCTACTCAAGAATGATTGTTGCTACTCCTGGAAAATATGCTGGCTTTATTATATGCCAGTTGCCACTATTTCTTCTGAAATCTGATCATGAGGAATGGAGAAATATGAGAATACATTGCACCTCAAGTGTCTCCATGCCATTTCCCCCCACACCTAGAGAATACATTTGCTACCCAGCAACACTTGCTGGTCATTACTAACTCTGATCCTGCTTGTTAATAATATTCCAGGAGACAGGTAACTAAACTGGAAATCTGTGGTTTAGTACTAGGAATTCTTCCTTTGCTTCCTCCCCAGCATATTATTTAATTTATCCTGCAGAGATAAATGCCAGTCCTTGTCTCATTTGTATTACCTTCTCTTGTCTTTCCACTCTTTTTTGCCACAAGTTGCAAAGTCTTCCATGTATGAGGTAACCCTGACTTCATGTTCCCCATGTCAGGCATATAGAAAAGGATCAGGAGAATAAATCCCATAAATAAGAATGCTTCCAGAAGACAATAGCAGAAGAAAATGCTCACCAGTGTGAACTAGCATGCAGGAAAGGACCTAGCATAGGCCATTTGCTGACAGTTCTTTAGAGCACAGCTGCCTTAGTTATACATAAGGACTATGACATGGATTAAAAATACATCAGTTTTTTAGCATAGGTGTGACCTTAGAGAAGAACTGTGGTAGAACTGCATTAGCAGTTTGCAGGTTTTTGGCACATTTACCCATTGTCAGTGCCCCAGTCCATCCACACACAGAGTTGCTGTTCGCATTTTCTGAGACATGCGGGAAAACATTACTTGAAAATGAGTTTGACTATAGCTCATACAAAGTGTCTATTTAAGAGGTATTTAAGGGCTGATTCTTAGCCGGGGGATGGAATCCAGCTGCCTGTTTTCTTTGGCCCCAAGAGCCAATTTCATGTGATTTATATTTTCAAAGCTGACTTCACAATGAAAGAGTTTAAGGCTTGGTTTTGGGGCATGGCGTGTTTTTTTTGGGGTTGGGTTTTTTTTTGGCGGTGGGGCATGCCAGTGAGTAAATATTTTACAGCCCACATTCCTAGTTCCACAAAATCAGTGACTCCAGGCTGTGGGACAATATAAGTAAGCACAAAGGCTGGAATTTATTGCTAGTAGTGATCTATGAGATAAGATTTTTCAGCTAAGCCAGTGCAGAGTTCTCTTGCCAGATGTGTGGGAGTGAAAGTGACACAAATCTTCAAAAAAAAAAAAAAAGAAATCTTTGGCAATCCCAGAGTGATTATATAGCCTTGTAGCACTAGCAGCCTCAGAGAATTAATTTTGTGTCTCAATGTCCTTATTGACTTAGAAGCCAAGTCTCAAGCTTTATAGAAGAAATGCAAAGTAGTGCCATGAATACTCCTTACGTTTATCTCACTTCCTTGATCTTATTTTGAACAAAGATGGTTTTGGGGTCCTTTTTCCTACATTCTTCTGTCTATAAAAACTGTGGTAGCAGAATGATAGTGACTCTGCAAAAAATCTCTGGGGAACTTGTCCCTTTACTCCCTTTCTTTTATCCCAGTGTAATTAAAAACTTTCTTTCAGAGTCAAGCTACATTATAAATCCTTGGCTTTTGCTTCCAAGATACCAGGGACAAAAGCATGGTACATGGATGGTATACTGATCACATCCAAACTTCTGCCTACATCCTTTCACAAGTGTACAAGAAAATGCAGAGAACCAAAGCCGGAAAGGAGCTTCTGTACCTTTCAGATAACCAAGAGGCCTAATTTGTGTTAATGGGGCTGCAACTTTCCTTGGAGCTGCAGATACATTCCAAAAATTGATACTACAGTCAAAGAAAATGCTTTCCCTTGGTATAAGGATACTGCTTTGACTAGTTTGGAATTAAAATGTTAGTGCATTTTAGGTGCTGTAGCACATTTTAATTTTTTGTATCCTAGTACACAAACTCTTACACAACCTATCTCATCACTTATGTATGACACCACAACAGAACTGTTCAAGTGTGGCAGAGATGTCTGAAAAGTAAACATGCTGATAATCTGACTTTTCTGTCACATAGCTCTGCCCAGCAGGCACTTTTAGTAGGAGAATGCTATTTTAAGGAAATAAATCTCTCTGAAAAAAAACTAGCTGAGCATGCTTTTAAGAACTAACACGACAACTTTTTTTTTTTTTTTTTGGCAAACAAACTGTTGCAGCACTCAAAATTCTAAAATAGCTTAGTTTAGAATTTAAACAAGCTAGCAAATTCTTCTTGTACATTTTGTTCTAAAAACACATGAATTTCATGGAAATTCATGAATCATGAATTCATGTGACATGGAAAGATGTCACATATTTATCCTGGAGCATCTTACCAGTCCCTGCTCCTAAGTCTGAGAGTGTAACACAGCTACATACTGTTCTGGGACAAAATCCAAACCAACTCTCTGCAGAGGAGATGTAGGTGAAGGGATTATGGTACTTTTCAACAGATTTGCTGATTTGGACAGTAGGAGAAACTGCAGGGCTCAAAACACACATACAAAACGCTACGGACACATTATTGCTATACATTTTTCACACTTTAGGTTTCATGACAACAAAAGCGCAAGCAGCTTTTAAGAGTTATTCCTCTGTAAATGCACTTCTAATAAGTTTTCTTAGAATAAGACATTTTGGATAAAGTGTTTGTTAAGACCTGCAGAAATTTCTGAGTTTTCAGTATGTTGTCACACAGCTACCCAAAGGAGAAATAATATCCTTGACATCACCTGTTATAGAGCTCTGAGTGGATGTGAAAATTTCTGGTCTAGAAAGACTGAAGGGAATGCTTAATACTTTCTAAAGATTCATTTTGTGTGAAAATGTGAATAGGTCTGAGGTTCCACCCTATTAGTTTTTGAAGGACCCCAAGGCTTTGGCCAAGGATGTTCACCCTTGGAGGGTTAATTTGACTGAAGGACCCCTCTAGATAAAACAGCAGAATGCTGTGAGTTCTTCTCTGTACATGAAACTTACTGATTAGCTTTGTCTTCTCACAGGATTTTAGAGAGTGAAGCTGTAGTGTGTTTCTAGAAATACAAAATATAACAAAAGACAGAATCTAGGAACTCTAGACCTGATGTGACTGATACAGACATCTCCCAACACTCACAACCTCCTTCCCTCTCTGCAGTCCACATGCATAAGTGCCTCTGACTCTTCTCAGCAATTCCTCCTCCTTTCTAAAACTGGAGGTTTTTTGTTGTTCAAATAATATATGTACTAAGTATTCAGTCCCCAGACATTCATCTGCTTTCAGATACTTTGATAATGAAGTGTGGTTATGAACACTAAATAAACTTTGATGAATGTTGAATATGTGCCATGATTGTTTTGCTTATTTAAAAATAATTGCTTGGGCTCTTCAACTCATCTCATCTGTGTGTTTGAATACATTTGGGTGTTCAAAGCTCCAAACACTTGTCACAGTGTTCCTCAAAGGTGAAACTGGACTTTAGTCATTCCAGCTCACTATCACTGGAAGTGGTTTATTACACTTCTGCCTGGTCTCAGTCTAGAGTCATGATAATTTTACTTAAATATTTATATGATTACTGGTTTACTGTTCATATGAAAGAGCTTTACTCTGTGAATGGAACATAGCCTTTGCAAGTGGGGAAAATACTAATAGCTTTTTAATAGCTTACAATTTGCTAACAATATAGCAAACTATTAAAACAGCATGTAAGCATTCCAAATGTCTAGGGCAGTCAATAATTCTAAAACTACATCCTGAATCACTTACAACCTTTGAGAGACCAAATTTTAATGGCGCTGAGAGGCACCTAGAGCAGGACTGAACTCATAATCTGGTATGGTCTCTCCCCACCAGAATCACCCCTGTGGAGACAGCACTAATTCTAGAAAGACGAAGAAGCATTAAAAACAACTCTGCAGCCTCACAGATTAGGTCTATATCTTATCAGCTGCATGCAATGAAGGAAAAAGATAATTTGATTTCAGAATAAATTTACTCAGAATGGATTCTAACATTTCTTCTTTTCTAAAATCTTCACAGCTGTCAATCTAGCTTGATTTGTTTAAACAAGCATTCTCCTCTGTTTTTCTTTTTACCTTATTTTTAGTACAGGCAATTTCAAGCTTGCTGGTTAATGAGATACAAGCACTATGCTCCCGTCAGCGTAACAAACATTTAAATCAAGTTCTTGACCAGCTACATAACCAACACCTAATTGGCATTTCTACAAGGTACAGCAATGAGTGCTGCAGCTAGGCTATGGGGAGCATAAGCACCCATAAAACCCAGTGTTTTCCTGTGAGTAACCCGGTGGGAATGTCTTGTAACAAAAAGCTCACCCAAACACTGAGTAGTTGTAACACGTTTATTCTTTAATGCCATAGACACTTTTTCTATTGCATGTTTCCTCCCTGTGACTCACGTTATTGCAAAAGCAGCAATATGTACAAAGTTACAACCTCAGGTTCACGTTATCAGAGAACCAGTTTACAATAGAACACACAAATGATACTGCACTCAAGAAAGCTGAATGCCTAGAACACAGACTAAAGATGTGCTTTCAGTACATTTTGACTTTTGTTTTACAACTCATTTCTCCTGACTCCCCAAAAATACCAGAACAGCAGAGATCCTTCTGGCAAGATGCAAAAGCCTTAGAAGTACATTTGTCATTGATGTAGTTAAAACTAGTTCGCAACCCAGAAAGTGCCGTAAGGACAGCACAAAACTCAGTTTGCCAGCAAACCAACTGGATCAGTACCAACCATGCTGAGCTCCTTGCTGCCAGAATAATTGCTAACAGTAACCGAGCTAGGTAATTTAAAGCTGGCACTAACTGAAAAAAAAACCAACAAAAAACTAAGACACCAAAGCAAAACCAAACCACAATCCCCCCTTAACTCCCTGAAAAAAACTGAAAACAGAACCACAAAAAAAATCATCAACTTTTTAATGAAAAAGGAATGAAGTCATTGGGGAACATCTTTGCTCATTTCCACCAGAGACTGAAGAAAGTTGGCCATGGGCCACCCTTCATGATGTGCTGTACTTGCTAATGCAAAACCACCAAGATCAGCCTTGCCATCATCAGTAAACTCTTACTAAAGGGATGTCAGTGGGAATTTTGCATGGCCTTTGAAAGGGGATTGCCACCATATCTCCAGGGGTCATTTTACACAGAAATAACATTAATGTTTTAGGTCTGTGCTTGAGATCTATATTGCATGGGAAAGACAGGCTAATGTGGGCATAACAAATGGAAAAACATGATCCCTTCTGACATAATAATAATAATGATAATAGTAATAATAAGCTTTAAAATAGTTTAGTACAAAAAAGTAGCTCAAAACAAAAGCATGCTCATGAACCTACAAATAAAACCAATTCAGACTATGACTGCCACAAGACACTGCTGCATTTTTTTCTCATAGGACATAACACCTCTTGTTCCATTGAGTCTTATTATGTCTGAGTCTCTTGTAGTTACCTCAAGTTATTATGAATTTGGAATTCACAAATAAATTAAATATGGCTTCATATGCTTATTCTTCAAGGCCTGCATTTCTCTACCTGGCACTCACTCAGTTTTGTTTTATTATTTTAAATAGATATAGTGCTAACATGACTTTTTCAGACACATGGGTTATCCCTGCCATCAAGGATAATAACCTTCAGGGACATTTGTAGAATTAGAATGAAAATTGGACCTGGTGTTGTTCTTTAGTGCATTAGTGTATTTTAGTGCATTAGTTTACAAATATCTTTATGTTTACAAAGATTTGCATGTTGACAAGTGTGTAATTCTGAAATATCCCATATTACTTACCAGTTAAATTTCCTAAGGAACTAGATGCAGATGACCACACACTGCATCTCTTAGCTCCCCTTCCTAATAATTCATTGGCAAAAACCTAATGAAATATTTGTAAAGATATTAAGATTCTAGAGGTTTTATAGCAAACAGTGGTCATATTAAAAAAAAAAATCTAATATTGAATGTTCCTCCTATAGCAAAGGGTGCAGCAGATGTAATTTTCTCTTCTTGTGAGCTGCCACCTTATGAATTAGCCAGTGTTGCTCAAAGCCAGGCACAGTATAAACTGTCTCACATTTTAAAGATAGAGAGAGAACTAGGAGTACTTGGAAATGTGCTAAAACCAAGAATTATTGCAGTAAGATTTAGCCAAAATAGAAAGCATGACTGTTTTGACAGAGTGGGCTGAAGACATGGGGAAAGGCCTTTAGGTGGGGTGATCCAGAGAGGAAAAAGAAGATATTAGCAAAAAAGAAGGAGTACAGAGAACACTGTGGGTATATTGAATCAAGGATGCTGACACAGGAAAAAAAATGAATAGGTGTTACCAGCTCTTTCTGCCACTCACAGCATCTTTTGCTCTTCTTCATATTGTCCTTTGCTTCCTTCTTTAGTCAACAGCTTCCAGATGAAGAGAAACAACATATGTTGGAGAAAAAAAATAAAGTTCGTGCCTGAAACTCAATGTCAGAAGTACAATACACCAAAAATGTGTAAAATACAAACAAATATTAACAGACATTATAATTGTAGAAATCCATGTGGCTGAGTAGCTGGAGGGCCTTGTCTTTCAAATCTGTGTTTTTAATGGATTTCTGCCCTGTGCAATCTCTCCTTTGCATCACATACTCAGTAAATGTTGTACAAGGAACTAATGAACAGTGTATAAGGACAGGATCACTTCAAGAAGTGAGACCTCCTCATGTAAAAATGTGCAAAGCGTGCAATTTCCCTGCTTATGGCTGGAAGTGAGAAAGAATAAATGCTTCAATGTAACAGCAATTCTGTTCCTTTCAGTCCTGGCACCAGACTATTCCAGCCTCTCTGAATCAAACATTTCACATGTAAGTGGGCAGTGGCTTACATCTGCACACACCCCCATAGTTTTTTACATGGATCATATTTGTTTGAAAATTAACTACAGCTACTGCTCAGGAAGTAACATATTTACTTGGTACTTTTCAGAGTGTTTACTCCTTTGGCTTGTATTCCACAATGCATTTAGTATTCTACAGACTTTACATAAAACACTATCAAAGAACAGCCCTGATAAAGGGGTAATCTTTTTATCCTGCTTCCCTGAACTTTCATCTTGCTTCCCTTGCTTACCACTTTTGTTGTAAATTCCTTTACTGTTTTAATAGATATTTTACATTCCTTAGGCAGCAAACTAAGTTTAGACAACAATAATTGTCTTGCTTACAAAACTATGCTAGAAAGGCTGGCAAATTATTACCATGAGATCTTTTGAAAAAACTAGGTCCAAAAGTGAAATCCAGTTGTGAGATGAGAGCTTGTTTAGATTCAACAAGTCTCAAATGTTGTGATTATCCTTCTTTCTGTAGCAACAGCACTGACATGGCAAGATAGAGGAATACTATGAGACATAAGAATATTCTTACGTATCAGATGTTTAGACCCTTCTATTTATGTTACGATACACCCTGGAAACCACAGACACAGACCAGAAACTCATCTGTATCAGTTTTCCTAAACTGCAGAATTAATGGGGGAGGAAACCTTATTTCTTAATGAGCTGTAGTAGTTTCAATATTTCCACTAGTACTACTGAAAAATAAAATATTATAGATGCATTCAATGTGAGTGAGCACTTGGAAATCCTAATAATCAGAGAATATCATTACCATTGGAAACAACCAAATTAGCATATCCAGAAAGCAAGACAGAAAAGCCTGTCACTCTATCAGCTTATCCAAACCTACACAATCACTGCAAGAAAAAAAGAAAAAAAAAGAAAAAAGAAAAAAAAAAAGAAGCTTTTCACATATACACAGAATTCAGTAAGATGACAGCAAACTTGAAATTATAGAATATGCTGAATTGGAAGGGACCCCCAAGGATCATCAAGCCCAGCTCCTGGCCCTGCACAGGACAGTCCCAAGAGTCACACCCCATGCCTGAGAGCATTGTCCAAATGCTTCTTCAACTCAGACAGGCTTGCACTGTGATCACTTCCCTGAGGAGTCTGTTCCAGTGCCCAATCACCCTCTGGGTGAAGAAACTTCCCTAATATCCAACCTAAACCTACCCTAACACAGCTTCATGCCATTTCTTTGGGTCAGCTTGAAAGCTGAACTACACACTTTTTGGATTGCTTCCTTTCTGAGTAGCAGTTAACAAGATGAATAAGTGGAACTGAAACATTTGTCTAGCTTTTTCACCACCCAGAGACAAAGGGTCTCATCTGATTAAAAAAGAGCAGGCCTTAATTTATTTTTGTTTCATGGCAATTTGTATGTACCTTAGGGTTTACTTCTTCCTTCATTCCCACAGTCTTTTGGAGAAGTAATTCACATAAAACACCTCAAAAGCAAGTGCATCATCTCCTGAACACAGAGGTGTGTGGTTGTGCGTGTGGGGAGGGGAGGGGGATGACTGTGGGTGTGTGTGAAGAGAGCCACTCACCCATTTTCTGGCATCGTTTATTTAATTAAGCAGTACCATCACAGAACCGTTTAGATGGGAACAGACCTCTGAGATCAGCGAGTCCGACTGTTAATCCAGCGCTGCCAAGTCCCGCACTAACCATGCCCACGGACACGCAGCACTCGCCCTTGCAACAGGCGTGCCGCAAGGGCCCGAGGGAGCACAGCCGCGCCCGAGGGCGGCGATGGACGTGACACCGCACCCCCGGCTCCTTCCCGGCCCAGCACGGCGGCGCCTGGCCCCTCCCGGAGCGGGAAACAACGCGGCCTCGCCTCACGCGTGCCAGCGAGCCGCCGGGAGCTGCGGGCGCCCAGCCGGGAGGCTCGGGAGGGTCCCTCGCCCCACACCAGCAGCAGCCCGCCCAGCATGAGGAGCCTCCTTGGGAGGGCCGCCGCGGGCTCCGGGCACCCCGGCTCCTCCTTCTGTGGGGCCCGGCAGCCGCAGGCCGGCGCTCCGGTATGACTTACCACAGACAGCGAGCGGGGGCAGCCCTGCGAGCGAACACCCACCCACCCTCACTCGCTCCCTCCCTCTTCCTCCTTCGCCACCGCCCCCACGCAGCCGGCGGCAACACCAGGTGCCTGCCCGGGCTGCCCCCAGCGCACAAGGCGGGGGAGAGCGCCTGCTCCTTCTGTCCCGGGAAGCCGCCCGAGCTCCGCCACCGCCTCAGCCACCGCCCGCGGCACCTAGCGAGGTGCGCACGAGGGGAGGACGAGGCGGCCCCGCGCCCCTTCCCCGCCCGCGAGGGGCGGTGCTGCCGCCGGGGACCCGCCGGGCCCGCCCTCGCTCCCTGCCCGCGGCCCCTCGGCGGGGCGGTGCTGGGCGGGGCGGTGCTGCCCCTCGCGTCAGAGGCCCCTGCGCGGCGGGGCGGGGAGGGCTCGGGAGTCTCGGCGCTGCCGCGGCGGGAGAGGCACCGGCGGGGCCGGCGGCGGCTCCTCACGGGAACAAAGCGGGGGCGGCGCGGCCCCACGGTGAGAGCCGGGTGAGGGACGGGGAGGGGGCGGTGCTCGAGCTCCCCGGGGACCCTCGCTCCCCCGGGGGGCGGCTCGGTGCGGCCGAGGGGCCGCGGGCCCGACCCCTCCCTCCCCGTGCCCGGCGCCTCGGGGCGGGGTGACAGCGCCGTGCCCCCCGCCCGCCCCCGCGTCGCCGGGAGCCGTCCCCGCTCGCCCCGTGTCCCCGCTCGCCCCGTGTCCCCGCAGGGACCCTGCGCGCCGCCGCCGCGTCCGCCCGCCTGCGGGTCGCTGCTCCCCGCGGAGCGGGGGAATGTAAAGCGTGAATCGGGGAGGCGGTCCGGGCGGGGAGCCGAGAGCAGGTAGGTGCGGGACGAGCGCCCGGGGAGCCGGGGGAGCCTCTCACGCAGGCGGCTGCGGGGGCTGGGGGGAGGCGCTCAACTTCGCCCGGCGCTGGGCACTGTCGAGCTCAACAAGCTTTTTTCTGCCCGTGAAGCATCCTGGTGTGACTTCTCGCAGAATGTTTTCTTTAGGGGTGCTCTTTGGCGGTGTTTGTTTTTGTCACCCCCCTCCCATTTCCCAGCCCCTCGCTGCATAGGCTGAGCTTGCTGGAGGCTCGCCCCTGCCTCGGTGGCTGCATACGCAGCTCGTGTTGTCCTAACGATATGGCAGTAGCACTTCCTGCTGTAAATCACTTCGCGATAGTTTTTGAAGCGCTTCTTAAAGGCGGCACTGTAATGAACCCTCTTGTCAGCGCCTGTGGTAAGCTTAAAGCCTTGTGAGCTGGAGGCTGTTTTCCAGGCTGATCGGTGTAATGTGCTGCAGTACTTTTCATAGAAAGGGTCTAAATGTAGTTCACTGTTGGCATAGTGTTGGCATAAATGTAATTCCCCTTGCTGTGCCCTGTTGATGTAGGCTCTGGTTTTGGACCCCGCTGTAGTTGCCTTTGCTATCTTCTTGTTGTGAAGAAAGCTAATCTCAAATTTTCAGAGAGACGGATTTATTAAGAACTATGAAAAGCAAGCTTTATTATATTGCTGTACTGGGGATATCTCTTTGTTCTGGAATAATTTGAGAAAATAAAATCACTCAGGCTGAAATATATGGGGACTTGAATTTAAAAACCTTAGGTGTTAGCATTGGTTAAAATATTTTGAATAAATGGATATGTTAATGTAGATTGCTGTTACTATGTTAATATTTCATTTATTGAAAATATCTACTGATTTAGTCTAGTGATCTCTTATTTTGCTCTTTGTATAAATATTGTCATATTAAATGGTCCTGCTGACTCTTTTTCCAGCCCATTAATGCCTTTTTCCATCAAAAAATTTTAGAGCATGGTCAGAAGAGGAATGGATGTAACATGATATCCTTGCAGTGCTCAAAACACACAAATTCTGCAAAGATTTGCTTTTTCATTAAGTAATACAAGGAAAATGGATGAATCGGCTTTGCTGGATCTATTGGAGTGTCCTGTTTGCTTGGAACGCCTTGATGCTTCTGCAAAAGTCTTGCCTTGCCAACACACGTTTTGTAAACGCTGCCTGCTGGGCATTGTGAGCTCTCGAAATGAGCTGCGATGTCCAGAGTGCAGGACTTTAGTGGACTGCGGTGTTGATGAACTCCCCAGTAATATTTTGCTTGTGAGACTACTGGATGGCATCAAACAGAGGCCTCGGAAACCCAGTGCTGGCGGTGGGACTGCTGGCACAAGCGCTTTAAGGGTCCCCATCAACACTGTAGCTAATTGCGGATCAAAGGACCTGCAGAGCTCTCAAGCTGGACAGCAGCAAAGGGTGCAAGCACGGAGCCCTCCTGTTAGGGTAAGTACCATGTGGTGACAGTATTTTGTTGCATTCCTGTCTTTTCCTGCACCATTTCAAAACGGTTGGTGGCCTCTGCTTTGGGATAACGGCAGTCATATAGTTAATACAGCAAAACAATGTAATTTTGAGAATTGCTGTAGATTTGTAGCAAAGCACATCAGTGTTCCTGTCAATGTTGGTTTAATGTTATATAAATGCTATTAATGCTTCCTTAGTAAAACTCTCAGTTGTTTTTGAGGCAAGGAGAAGAAAAGCATTTCAAACCCTTAACTGTCCTATTAAAAGACAGGCAAACAGATCAAGGTAGCTTATGTGGAAAGCTCAAGTTATTGGTAAGGATAGACTTGATATTGTTCTTAGTTTGTCAGCTGCAAGACTGGAGATTTCATTTTGGTTCATGCACTTTCTGTAATGAGTCTTACAATCAGTACATTTCCTTTGAGTTAGACATAACACATTAAACAGGAGCAGAGAAGTTTTGCCACTGACTTCTAAGTACCTACATTTTTACTTATTTCCCTTCAAAAATTTTTTTAATTTCTGCAATCTGCTAAGTTATTTGCATTCTCAGTCCTCATCCCTTCTTTAATTAGTTTTTCCTCAAGTGTTTTTTCTAAGAGATTTGGAAAAATCTATGTGCCACGATGAAAAGACATTGCCTTCTTTCTATACTCTAGTTCCTTCCTAAGAGCTATGCAACCTGTAGACTCTGTCACACCTTATAATCAAGACTCAGTAGCCTCACTTATGATTATTCATTCTAGAACCTGTGCCAGGAAATGTAATTTTATGAGATGACAGACCTTGCTCTGTTTTATCTAATGACAAAGCAGGACAGCTTCTCTGAAAGGTTTTGCTGCCCAGTTTGTGATGCATGCATATTCGAGTTCCTGTATTTTCTGAATGGTTTAGGTGGCTTCTGTCATGTGGAGTTTATTTGATTTTTTTGAAATGTCTTAAGGAGCTCCAGGAAGAGGACTTCAATGTATTTTTGGCAGGACTAGTCTTTATTTTGAAGTGTATCTGAATTATTTAGTTTACTTACCCAGAGAAGGAAGCCTAACACTGATTTTCCTCAGTTGTACTTACACAATTGGAGTCTCTCCAAAAGATCTTAGCTACACCTCTTAAGTTTACATATGGATTTAAAATACAGTTGTTTTTCCATTAGGTGATATTGCTTTCCCTGCTTGCTAGAGATCTCATTAGATTCTTTACTTTAGAATATAGAAATTATAATTATCAACTCAGTTCCTCCGAATGAGTTTTGTTTTGTATATATATATTAATTGGTGAGGAGAGAAGGGGATCTGTAGGGTTTTTCTGTTAGCAGTTTGGTTTTGTGTTTTTGGTGAGTTTTCTCTCCAGAATGTAGAATCCTTAAAAAGTACTCCAAAGAAGCCTCAGCAGTATCAAAACCAGTCTGGTTTTCTCCAGAACTGTAAGCTGTTTATCATGATACCTTGCATTTGCAAATGCTCTTCAACTTAAAACAAAAACTCCATATGATTTGTCTATATATTTTTGTGTTGACCTTTATAAATAACTGTATTTTCAGAGGCTGCTTCTCCTCCAAAAAGGTTTCTGGTGCAGCACTGTGCATGAAGGACTGTACTTCAGAGTTTCTCAAAGCCTTATTAGAAAAAATAACTTGAATATGGAATATTCTCTCTCTCCCTTTTTTTCATGTTCTATAATATCCTGTTTTGCAACATTTGCATTTCCCGATGTTGCATAGAGTAGAAAGTGATAACACATGGAAGGTTGCTTCAGCTTATTAGTTATGCTGTACTGTGTGCCATTAAAATTGTGACCATTTGCATTCCTCATGCAATTAACTGATACTCAGTGTATATTAGTGATAGTTTTCAGTGTTTTACAGTAAGTCTTGTTCCATCTTTGGTTTTGGGGTTTCTCAAGCATTCTTCTGCCTTCTTTCATTTGGGAGATAGGAAAAGATGATGATCTTGTCATTTGCCTACTTTGTCCAGAGCCTTTTTAAGAATATGAGCTGACTTTGACAGATAAGAAGGTGGAGATATGAAGTACTTTTCTTTTTTCTGTATGAAAAATGGTTTGGAAAAAAAAGGTCCAGAAAGCAAAATGCCACTTTAATGGACAGTGTTGAAGTGAATGCCCTATTTGTTTTGCTAACTCTAACATAAAGATGCTTGCAAATACAGTTCCTCTCTGGGAATTGAAGAGGAAAATCTGTTTCTAGATGAGTGGCAGAGTCAGATTTCCTAAACTAATTTTGCTGAAGGGGAACTAGTAAATGAAAGTTGCTGTTATGTTAAATGAAGTGAATGTGGATGAAGGCTGTCAAGTCATAAACATTCTGCTTATACCCTGAAGTAATACTAACCTCATAAATGCCCTTTCAGAGAAAGCCATAATTTTCAGAAAAGGTTAATACAGCATGTACTGCGCCGTGATTTCCTGGACTGTATCAATGACTTGGAGTGGCCAGCCCTGTTATTGCACCGTCTATTGCATTCGCTGGATGTATGTGGTGACACACGGCAATAAACAAACAAATGGTTCCTTGAGTCTTAAAACTAATGAAGCTGGGTGGGTGGTGGGGATTAACAAATCTTGTGCCTAGTATCTCCCCCCACACATCAACCCTGTTTCTTTCTGTAACCTCTATAAGCTTTCACTGCTGTAACAACAACATTTTCTTTGCGCAAGTTCTTAATCTATTTTGTTTCCCTGCTGTTTTGATTTATAAAGCCTTCCATGCCTTCTCTTGGTAATGACTGGACAAAGGCAGCAGCATTCTGCTGTCCCTGATGGAAAACTTGTGTTTGTTGTCTGCCCAGCAATTTTGTTCTCGGCAGCCAGCTTGCCTGGGACAACAAATAAAATACTTGTACTGCAGCTTCCTCTCTGGTATGGATGCTAATTCAGTGCTTTTCTCCTTTTTTTCCAAGTGAAAACCTTCAGCTAGGTTGACAGCTTGGAAGAGCTCTAAGAGCCATGGTCTGTTGTCAAATCTGCTTGGGACTGGTCATCAGGAGCAAGTTACTGAGGGCTGTTGAGGGACTGCATGATCACGAGTCTTGTTTCTGTCAGAAGAGCATTCAAAAATGTCAGGGTCCATCATTTTATGTTTATGCTCATGTTATTAATTTTTTTTCATTTTCACAGAGTATGTCAAACAAGAATTTTCCTACATTCCTTATGACAGTTTTATGAGGGTATGCTTGTTGCAGAAGTATTAAATGTAGCTGTGTGTGTAAGTTGCTAGAAGTTGGAGAGCTGTCATCTAGATAGATTTAAGATGGTCCACATTTAACTTTTCTTTTGAATTTGTATTTGCTTAAGACATACTAATTCTCCTTCTAGTTTTAGAGTCCAAATTTCTGAAGTTAGGGCTGTCTTTTTCACAGAACCTAGAGGGCAGTTGTCTAGGTAGTCTGAAATCTCCTCACTGTTGAAAATATTTTGTAATAAGTTTTTCAGGTGTATTCTGGACCAAAGGTAGGCAGAAAGAGCTAAGAGAAGAATTCAAATAATCTCGATTCACAAAAGAAAAGCATGAATAGCTCAAAAGTTGGCCATTCCTAATAGAATTGGTGCTTATACTGAATAAGAATTGATGGTGTAATTTGAGTACATGACACTATGTCTGTGGAAAATCTTAACAAGAAATGTTACAGTGCAATGTGAAAGTCCTGAAGCTTTTCTCTTTTTTGTTGTCTGTATTCTGGAAAGCCCCTAGAAACCTCTGGAGATACTATTCTAAGTGAATTCGACTTGAAATGAGAGGGTAAAGAATCATTACAGGCTATTGGAAAATTCTCCTTTAAAAGGGGCTAGAGCCACTAGTATCTGAGCATCTGAGTTGTTTGTGATAAATTCCTTTACACTGAGGAGGAAAGAAATACCCACAAACAGAAGATTGTTTCATGAGTTTCTGTTAATGCTTAGCAGTGATGCAGTGTTGTGTAAACCTGTGTCAAAAATCCATTTTGACATTTGTTTAACAAGGAAAACAACAGTAAAATTTTAAATTCCTGTATCCATTCTGCTGCAGCGGTGGTCATTTGTGATCAAGTAGGCTTACCTGGAAACTGCTGAAGTAGTAGTAATGCCAGTAAGGAAAATAAATGGAGCCAGGTTTTCTGCCCCTAGCCATGCTGTTTGACCTCACCACACATCTTGGGGTAGCAGGGTCAGTGGGCCACCTTCTGGTCTGTGTGGACTTAAGCAGGTAGGGCTTCTGTGTCAGACTCAATGGATGGTGTAAACATTCTGTTTTCTAATTTACCCTAACCGCCCTGGAGAAGAGAGCTCAGAGTGCAGCTCTCACAGTTTGACTGTTGAGCATGTGAAAAACTGACAGGAGCCAAAACAACTGCTGCTTTTGTAGTCATGGCACTTGTTGGCTTGTGGAGATCCTGGCAGAACTTAGATATCAAAAGAAACCTCTTAGACTAGAAAATAACAATAGGACTGAAAATATGCATTCATAGATAAATAACTTTATTAAATAATTGTAAATAAGTATGGGGATTGCCAAGCATGGCAGCAGGTGTAGATTGGAACAGATGTTTAAATCATCTTGGAAGGAAAGTTAGTGGAGTAAAATAGTATGAAGAAATGTATCAGTAAAGATCTGCTGGAGGGATACTCTTAGAGGAGGCTCCCTTTGTCGTAATAGATCAGATTGTAAAGTATACCCATTTAAGGGAAAAAGTAGTTGTAGCAATATGCAAAAAACAGTGGCTAATGCAGTTAGTTTCATGACTGTTATTTGTGAAGGTAGGCTGGAGAGTCATTGCTTGATGGTACCTAATTTTGAGCTGACCCCCCTGACCAAAGGGATATTCCATACCATACGGCATCATGCTCAGCATATAAATTTGGGGAAAGAAGGAATGGGAGGGAAATTCCCAAGTAACATTGGAGAATCTGGAGATAGGCACCTATTCATGTTCTGGAGTGATCATTAGAAAATATTTTGTGAAACCTTTGTAAATCATATATGCACACTTTTGCTTCATTTCATGCTTGCTGAGATGCCAGATTCTGCTTTTATGTTTGCAATTGCTTGTACAATTTTAATTGCTTCTGTGTAACACTGTTACATCCTATGTGAAACTAGAGAAAGTTTCATGGAGATCATACATATAAAAAGAAACTAGACTGACTCTTATGGTGTTAATGTGTTCCGTTTCAGACATAAATAGTTAGATAGAGAAGAAGGATAAGCAAGAGGAAGAATTGTCTCTGTATCCAAAGGCATTGGGCTAGGATTGAGAGCTTCCGGGCTCAGTTCCTGGCTTTGCTACAGACATCCTTTATGACCTTGCACAGAGTCACTCAAAGCTCTTTGTGCCTCTGTTTCCCATCTGCAGATATGACTGATAGTACTTTCTTTGTTTGCCTCTCTATTTAGACTGTATACTCTCCAGGGCAGACATTGACTTTTTTAAAATTTTGGATGTATCCATTGGGTGTTTTACAATGGTTCCACAGTCTCAGCTGAGGTCAGCGTATCCTGCTTTTAACTCTAAATCATTGACTTCCACATTAATGGAGAGCTGTTCATAATCCATTTCCTGTCCCAAAAATGGTGCAATGCTTAGTGTCACATTGTTAAGGGGATTTAATTTTGTTTGGATGTTTAATAGGAAATCACATGAATACCTCAGTGCGGAAAAGCCAGACACTGGAAACATCTGTGGAAATGGTAGTTCACCCTTCAGCTGGGGAAATCTGCATCTAATTGGCACACTGGTGTGTAGATTTGAGTGTATTTTGAAAAGAATAAGAAGAGAACATCTAATGTGAATTGTGTTGGTACAGAAATGTTTAATTCCGTACTGTGAAACTCCATAGCTATCTTGAACCTGCCAATTAACATTAATCTGCTTGATAAAATAGCTGCCAAACTAGTGTAATCCGTTTTTTTAGAAAACAATTAGGCTTTGAAGTAAACTGATCTATAAACTAGAAAAGAAGAAGGCCGCATTACTTACATGTAAGTATTTCAGATGCTGAAATCTGAAATCCCTTTTAAATTTATTTACAAGATTTTTTTTTTTTTGTATATTAGTGGAAGATACTTTGTCTTCATGTGGAAGAGGGGGCTGTCTTTATTTCCCTTCATTTTCCCATTTAATATTCCTCCATTTCTGTAGATTTGTTTAAAACCACCTACATGAAATAAAATGGTGTCTTTTTTCCTCCACTTTCATGTGGCCAGTGAGTTGCAGGTTATTGCTCTACTTAAAAAGCTTTGATGATTCAGAAAATTTAAACTTCTGCATAAAAAGGAAGTGTCAAGCCCTTACTTTTAATGGGCTTGTGAAGGGAAGCTGGTTTTTTTAGAGAGAATAAAAGTCCTTGAATTTTTTCTCATATTACCACAGAAATCAAATAACAATAAAATTCTTTTTTATTGGTGATTCAGGATCTGATTAGAAAAGTCAGTCAGTAGAGCTGTTGCTATGTTTCTCTATGCATAGTGTCTGGCTTTCTGCAATGTGTTCAGTGGCTGAATAGGCATCATGTATGGTATGAAGAGCTGAAGGGGCTGCTTGGGAAGGGGTCAGCTAGAAATCCTTCTTCTCCCCTCTCCTTTAACTGAGTGCAATGGTTTTTAGTGGAACTTCAGTGTTTAGTGCATGGATAGGAACTGCACAAAACAGAAAGCCTTAAACTGCAGCTGTGATAATAAAACTGGAAACTTGTTATGATCAGTTGTTTGTCTTTCAGTGAACTTCCCCTTGCAGTGCATTTGGCCTCCTTATGATATGCTTAACACCTTCCTTGGTCTTTTCTTTGGCTCCATTGTTGTCCTTTATTCAAACATTCTCCTGCCTCTGATCTTACTGTACTGCTTCCAAGAAAAAGAAAACATATAGTTTTCTTACCTCTTGTGTCCAATTTATCCTTGACTGTGTCAAACATAAGGAACAAAAAATAAACAATAAGAAAATTTTCTATTGAAGTATCTGGACTATGTACAGTCTTGTAGTATCTGCCAAATAAATGAAGAGCATGAAGAATAAGTTCATAGTACTGTATTGCCTAGGCTCCTGAGGCTTGTCTTTTTTTTTTTTTCCTCTCCTTTAAGTCATTGATTATATCTGCATCCTAGTGGAGACAAGAATGTGTCTCAGTAATTAAAGCTGAATTATCATCTGGTCAGCCCTGTTCATGCATACACCTTGTTACTGCCTTCACAAAGGAAGAGTGTGCATCTGTTAAACCTCATTTCCTGTCAGATCCTTCTGTGTTAGACAGAAAAACTCATCTTGGAAAATCAGCAGTGAATTCTTGGGTCAGCTGAACTAGATCAAATCCTTTGCTTTTCTTTTCACATTACCAAATCAATCTTTTTGGAGAGCAGTATTTTTGGACTGAGAATTGCTGCTTTGAGGTGAGCTGGATTAATTTTAGAAAGCAAGTGGCCCTGAGGTGGGAGAGTCACACATCCAAGTGCTCTTTTCTGCACTTCTTATCTTTCCTAGGTATAGAGGGGAAGATGTCAGCACTGTCCTCTGACTGTCAGACTAAACACTGGGACTTGTCCTGGATAGAGGCTTGCTGCAGTGAGCATGTCACTTGTCCCTTTCCCATGGATGTTGCCAGAATTGCCATGGAGTTTGGGTGCAGAGCCAGAGCTGGTCAACACAGAGGCAATTGGTTAAGTCTGTTTTCACATTTGCATCCTTCAAAATGTCAGGATATCATTTGGACTCAGAAAGATGTTCCGGACATAAGGGAAATCACTCCAAAGTGAAAAAATGAGTCTAGTATTTTGAATTCTTTAGACATGTGATGCTTATATACATATCTTTAAAATGTCATTCAGTGTTTCCTGGAAACCTACAGGTTTGGATTCTCCAGTTGAAGGAAAAGGGAAACACAGAAATCAATGTTTTATTTACAGATGCTGTTGCCAAAGTGTCTCAGAATCTGAGCTTGCTAGGTACATGAAAGTCAGCTGTGGTGCATATGAGCAATCCACTGTACCCTTAGAAACTTTGGGCTGTGACACTCATTTTACACTTGTGGCAGTCAAGCATGTGATTTATTGTCCAATTTTAAGTTTTTGTAGTGTAAGAGTTTAAACACTAAAGAATTTAAAGTAATTTCTTGTCTAGGTCTTGGTTCTTACCTTATTTGGCTCTTGATTAATGCTCTCTGCCCCCTAGCATAAGCACTTAAATATTTAAGTATTAAAAAGCCAGAACCTGCAAGAATGTGTCTGATCTCCTACAAATGAGGACAAGATTCTTTTGTGCACCATCCCTCTCACACACCTCTCACACAGTAATTCTGTTGGAAGTATTCCTAGTATGCTTGGCCTTCCTTTGTTTTGTTTTGTTTGTTTTTAATCGAGCTAAAAGGTCCCTTCTGGTGTTTAAGTGTTCTTTCTATCTTCCTTAATTTTTCAGAGTCAAATAGAGATAGTCCATTTTCTATATTCTGCAAATGTGTGAAGTATAATTTTATAGTTTCTAGCTGGGAAGTATGCTATTAATCATAAATGCATTTTGATCAAAGGTAAGCATTTCAGTGTTGTTTAAATATTAATATAGATATCATTCTCCTCCTCTCTGAAGTGGAGGACTGCTGCCAATGCTGCTCAGAAGATAAGCCTGGCATCAAGTGTCCTGTTGGACTTCATAACACCTGACGTGTTCCTCAGTGTTTAGCATTCCTTTGTTAATAAAACTGATTTTACTTCATGACATTAGTATTGCAGAAAGATGCAATAACTCTGCTTTCCTTTTTTCTGTAAAGGAATGATGTGCATGTTACCTCTCTTGACTTCCTCTTCTCAGCATCTAAGCTATCAAAATATACATGTGCATTGAAAGCTTTTTAAGGCGCTGAAACACTGTTTTATCTTGTGAGAACCACAGTTCTACAAGACAAGCTTTTGAAAAGCTCTGATTAAAGACAAAAGTACTCATTTCCACCAGACTTTCAAGCTGCTGAACTCAAGAGAAGGAATGTAGTCTTACTAGCACAGAGATGGCAGAAGATCAATACTGAATCATTTGAAACACGTCTCTTCAATTATTCTTTGCTGCTATGCTATCTTAGCCCTTTAGGTTATAGTCCACATTTTATTTATATTTAAGAAAATGGGTAAGAATGAAGCACCTCTGACATTAACAAGTGTTAAAATGAAAAACAGTCAAAGATAATCAGATGACAGTCTGAGTTGGCATATATAGGGCATAGCTGTTCTAGAAGCTTATTTTAAACAAATCCAGGAAAGTTGAGTTCACTGCACTGTGGTAATGTGCCCCTAAGTAGTGAAGAAGCTTTTGTTCTGAAGCTGAGAGCAAATGTCTCATGGTACACACTTGTTCGTGTGTGCCAGTGCCCCTCTATCTCACATGGTCTTTCTCATGAGCTAGATAAAGAGAGGAGACTCTTAAATCTTATCCACATTAGCAGACTTAAGCCATTTTCAAAACCTGTTTAATTTAACACAGTTTTAAATCCACAGCCTTATTAAGTTAACAAGCCTTCAGCCTTGCCACCAGGTTCTGTAATCCTCTTAGGTCTTGGGAATAAGCAGGGCAGGGATAGTCAATAAGCAGATGAATAGATAATCTTTCAGAAGACAGATAAATCTTAAAGTTGAGAAATGCTGATCTGAATTTCCATTCTGTATATATACTTATCACAGTATTTAAAACTTAAAAAAAAAAAAAACTTGAAATTACTATCACTTTGTTTGGGGGGACGAAGAATGAATAAAGGACTTTTTTAAACAATGCATTGATTCCTGGTTTGCAACCCAATAAAATTAGGTTAAATTTTAAATGTAGAATGAGGTAGATAAAAATAACAGTTTGTTTCCTTGCCATTATACGTATTAAAATCTTCTTATGGTTGTTTCACAAGCTATTTTTGAAAATCTTTCTGGCAATCAGGAGTCTGGAGACCAGAATTTAAAGAGGACAAAGAATATTATGCTGATAATGTGGCTTTGGCCACCACTGCAGTCTGTCTATTGCTTCTGTTCAGTTTCGGCTCTTCTAACACTACTGAGCTTAAGCTGTGTCTGTCTCCTGAGCATAACTCCTGAGGTAGTGGAGTTGGAGTAATTAAGAAAAAACTGTATGTAGTAGAAAAATTCAGTCTAACATGAAATTTTCTGCCAGACATATGCACACAGCACCTGGAGTAGGAGGAGAGAAAGTGGATCATAGAATCATTAATGTTGAAAAAGTCTTCCAAGATCAATCATTAGTCAAAAGTTTGCTTTTGACTGAATATCACTATGACCACTAAACCATATTGTGAAGTGCCACATCTACTTGTTTTTTGAGCATTTCCAGGGATGGTGATTCCACCACTTCCCTGGGGTACTTGTTCCAATGTAGGATGCAAACCAGGTCCAGGAGTTGGAAAGGGTGACCCTGTGTTTGGAGAGGGTGGCAGAAGAGCTAAGCACACAGCCTTGAGGCATGAAAGCAATCACTTACCTCGTTGAAAAGGTGGGAGAATGACTCTGGGAGGAGATGGCTAAAAAGCAGAGAAATTTCAGTACTAATGGGTGATAAAGACCCAAACAGTCAAGTAATAAGGGAGCAAGAGAGATAGTGATGTTGAAAGAAAATAAACTATGGTAATAGACTTGGAACATAGTAATAGACCAATTAGATAAAATATTACAGAGGAAATGGGAGCAAGAAAATGACTCTTGGCTCACTGGAACTGGAGACTTTGTGAGGGGGAAGTGCTGCAGGAGCAAGTTGAAGAGGTATCCTGATGTTTGAGGAAGGTTTTGAAGAGCATCAAAATGGAAAAGTTGTGTAGAGGTGTTGGCTGGACAAGAGGTGAGAAAAACTTTTAAGTGTGTTCACTCACATTCCATCTTGTTTCCTTCAGTATGTGTGTATTTGAATACTGTGTATGTTCTTTTTAATTGTTAATTTTGTAATAGTGTTGTGTATTATGTGACATTTAGACTAGTACAGTTCCAAAATGGTCGAAGAACTTCCATTCAGGACTGAGAGGATTACATCTGGCATATCTCTCAAGAACTTTGAGATTCTTCACAGGATTCTGAAAATGTCTTCTTTTATTACTAGTAATGTATTCTCATTGTTCTTACAGAACCAATAAAACTGCAAATTCTAATATTTCATGCAATGAACTCCAAAAGAATATAGGAAAAGGAGGGCTAGTGTCCTAGAAATTGCTGGGAAATTGAAAGATTCTCAAAGAATAAATAAATAAACATAAAAAATAAACATAATAAACATAAAAAATAAACATAATCTGTGACTATTCTGATTTGATGGCATTTTCTTCCATGTTGCCTCAGCCTTTTGTCTATTCCTTCAGTTAGTAATAGCTGAAAATAAGGGTTTAAACATCATGCTAGCATTACAGAGCATGTTTGCAATCTATTCTTCTGAATTCAGTCGTGATGATAAGAAGAATAAATCTTATGGTACTTGTCCTCCAAGCAAAACAATGGAATATTTTCAGTATGTTTTCAATCTGTTGGAGCAGCTCACCTTTCTGTAATACCATTAAAAGGAGAACTATCTCTCCAGAACTGTGTTTTCAAATACATTATTTTTGTTCTGTAAGGGGGATTTGTGTTTGCTTTAACTAATAAGGGAATTGGTTTTTCAGTGCAGAAATAGAGTAACTAGTGGGCTGTTTCTGGAAACATGTTCCCAAAGTAGTTTACAATTTCAATAAATGTTTATCTTCTTGTACTGAAACTTCGGAACCCAGAAAGAAACATAAGGGTCAAGGAAAACTTATTTCTAACTTCAGCTTTTGTTGTGGGTTTATGCTCTTTTCTCAGGAAATCATACTCTTTCATATATTCAGTTCAGGATTGTGTTGCTTGCCACAGGGAACTGATGTCATTTATGCTTTCCTATTTTTTTTATCATCCTGCCATTAAACGAAACAGCATGAAAGACATCAAAATTTATTTTAAATGGCATAGAAGAGAAGCTGATTATTCTCTACACTTCATAGAAAGGTGGAGTGGGTTTTTAATTTAAAATAAAATATCAAATATGAGGTCTTATGCATTTCAATAAGGAATATTCATAATTACTTATTTAGTGGTTGACGGGGAGACTTTTTTAATTAGTGTAATACTTGCTTCAAATTTTCTGAATTTGCGCTAAAGGAATGCAAGGAAGAAGGGGGTATGAGTTAAATAAGCTCAGCTGTCAGGAAGTGTTTGTGCCTTTTTTCCCCTGTAGCAATCACAGAATTTTGCGTAAAAAGTGCCATTTAAAAATATTCTCTGAGTAAAATTTTATGTAATGCGGCATCCTGATTCATTTTAGAGATTTTGAAATGTCTGCAGTTAAGCTCTACCACACAGTTCCTTATTTTTTTATGTTGATGGGAGTTACATGAGTTACTGAGATAGATTGGTTGATGAAGTTTGTGCCTGTTTTCTTGGGGTTTGTAGGCTGTCGTTGCCTAGGTGGGTGTTTATTTTTGTCTGGAGTGTACTGCTCAGTTCACAAGTAAGAGCTTATATTAGAAATGGTTAAAAAAGAAATAAAATTATTTTAGAGCTAGTTTAGTACTTGCAGCCAGAGAAGGATATGGACTTATAATACTCAGATGTACAGTCCTTGGAAGAAACCTCTGTGTGTGTGAAATTTTTCATCTTCCTACAAGTGATTTCAGTGGTGCTTCACTTCGATACAGTCAGATTGGAGCCCAGTTGCACATAGCCAGGTTGAAGTTCAAGGTAATTTATCTGAATCAAACAGGAGCACTAACTTGGTAATTTTAATTAGACATGTCTTACAGCTCAAAAAGCCTTTTAGCCCAGTATGCAGTAACCACAGCGTAGTCTCACCTATGGTACATGGAAACCAAAGTATTCCAAAATGTGTGTTGCAAGCCAACCTTAAAGTAGTTGCTTTCAGGAATTAGTAAGTTTTGCTTGCATAAGGTACCTTACGATGTTGGAGAAATCCCCTTTGTGCTTAAACAGATCACTTCACCCTCAGATCTGGACACTGGCTGCAGTCTTGTTTAGGAAATCATCATGCTCTCTCTCCTAACTACGGCTTTTTGCAGTGTAAGGTTAGTGTCCCGGGTTAATGATAAGATTCTCTCCTCCGAGAGCGAAGGGCCCCGACACCCCCTCCCCCACCCACAACTGAACCTCTTAGATGGAAGTGAAGAAAAAACTATTTATTTAACAAAACCACGCAGAGTGCCCTACAAGGCACAGGGGAAGGGGAAAAAACAAGGTGAAAGGCAGTTATTCAACCTGATTAAAAAGTCCTTTTCTCAGACGCAGTCCCTCTCCTCCTCGCCCCCACCCGGGGCCGGGTGGAGCTCCCTGGAGAGCTCTGCTGTCCTCTGGCCCTCCTGGGTCTCCGGGTGGCAAAGCAGATCGAAGAGAAGGGGTCCAAACGAGGAAAAAAAGAAGAAGAATGGAAAAAACGGGAACAGAGCTCACTCCGACCCCCGTCCAGCACGCAGTCTCTGCCGGGCGACGAATCCTCCCCCGGAGCGAGGCTTGGAGAAAATGTTTTCAAAACAACCCGCGTTTCTCTCTGCGGCTGGGTGCAGTTAAAGAGACAGGACCACACATTTTTACACATTTTTTTTTCTTTCTTGGGCATATAAGCCAACGATAGGGGATAAAGGATTATCATATCATCAATCCAAGACAGTTAGCACCCCACATCTTCCTAGGAACAGCATCTAATTCTTGGGAAGTCAAATACCTCTGGTGCTCAAAGCTAAAACATTAGTAAGAATTTTTAAGGTTTCATATAAACCAAAATCAAGTTATACACTAGTTTTCTAGGGTTGAATACATAAATATGTTTAAAAACTGAGATTCCTATTCTTTCCACATGTTTCACTTTTGGAAAAGTGGTAGAGGCAATGAAATTTTTGTGAGAGTATGGCTTTTTCAACTTGAGAAAAACCGTTTGCTTTTGCAAAAGAAGACCGAACTTGGCACAAAATTGTTGGGGCTTTGTTAGCACCACAGAGCTCTGGTTTTGGGTGTGGATTTCAATTAGTTAAGTTTAGGCTGAACATGCCATTAGATGCCAAACTGTGCTTTGTTTTTGGAAAAGGTAGTTGATTTTTATTAGGATAAATGAATGTCTTAGTAGTGGTACTTGGTAGATGAAATAGCATTTGATTTGTGCTGTGTTTTGAAACAAGAATACTTCTTGCAGATTTCTTTCGTCTATTCAGCATATAAAATTTAATGGATGAAATCTGTCCAAAGTGGTCTTACGTAAACACTCCCTGTGTTTATATTTTTCAGGGTCTTGTAGCTATAGAAATAAAATTGCAGTTTTGAACTTTGCTATTAAAATATACATTGGAAAATATTCTGTTGGAATACAGAGGAGTGTTAATGACTCCCATAAAAACAGATCTGGTAAAAATCAATAAGTGCAGTAGATACCCTTCATTAGAGGGACACTGGTCTTAGTGTTCCTTTGGTAGCTGAACCAATAAAGCTGCTGCTAAAGGCACTGATCAGCACAATAAGTCTGGAACACAGGAGACTACTCTGTGAAGACTGATAAAACTGACCATAAATACCAGAGCTGGGTCATTGGTGAGTGCCTGAAGAAAAATGGAATTTTTGAGAGAGGGTTAGCAAGAAGGAAGAAAAGCATCAGAGCTTTGCATGAACCATCAAGGAACATTCTAGGGAGCACAGTAAATGCTGGCAGCATTAACAAAGTGCAAGGTATGTGGGTACTGTTTCGTGGTCACGTTAGTTTTGGATAAAATCATGATTTTATCAATATTCTTGGCACATGCTATTTTAAATTGCATTTTGTCTTTCTGATGAAGGTGAGTCAGCAAGGACTTAGGAATGTTGGCTAGCTGTTTAGATTGAGGGCTAATAAATATTTTGTACTTTATCTCTCTGATTTTTGTTTGTCTTTGCATGCAATATTTTCAAGAGGCATTGAAAAAAATAGGAGTGGATACAGAAGTCCCATGTTTTTTCTGTTTTGTTGTTTTGTCAGTATGCATTAAATCTGCCTTAAGTGAATCACCTTAATTAAGGTAAGTCAGCCTTTGGTTCAGTATTTAATGTACTGTGAAGATTGGTACTAGTGATTGGAGTGGCTTAATCGTGTAGACTTTTGGCCCCCTTTCTAAAGGGGAACAACTGAAATTGTTCTGCTCTGTGAAAATAAAATACTCACTGGAAAAAGGATTAAAACCCAACAGTTCACATCCCAGGCAAGTGCTTGGATCGTTGAGCCAGAGAATTGTTTTGCTGTTGCTTTCAGTGCTCAAGTAGAGGTTAGGGGAAATCCATGCCGAGACGTCTGTGGTTTGGTGGTTAGATGGTGCCGTGTTGGATCATGTACTGCAGGTATGAATGATGCTTTTTATGGAAATAGAACCTTTTTTCTTTTTTTTCTATTCTCCTTGGTTGTATCCACAGTAAATAATTTGATGAGATAAAATAATTCTGATTGCATATTTTGTCTAGAAAGAACTTAATTACCCGTGGCTCAAAGTGTGGTTTTCCTCTCGTTTTTGACTCTCAGATGGGGAACATAACATTTGTTGTTTGTGTTGGCTTAGCTGTGATATTTCCCTTCTCATTTTCCTCATGTAAAGCTGAGATTAATTTAGGAGAAAACTGTTTGTTTCTGACTTCTGTTTTTAATGAGAAAATAGTATCTCTTGGGATAAGCTTTCAGATATTGGAGCATTATTGTTTTGAAAGAAACAAATATTTGGCAAATTATAAGGTTTTTTTCTCAAGTTAAATTTCTTTTAAAATGACAGCTTTAGAAGCATACAAACTTTGAATATTACATTTCAGGTACGCTGTACCTCTGTGATCCTCTGGAGATTACATGTCTGCTATTGAATTTGAAAGAAAAGGTATCAAAAGCAGTAAATTTAGTTTGTTATTCTCTTAAAAATACTAATAACAAAGTACATTGAGATGTATGTGGACTTTAGTTTTCATATGACCTTGCACATTGTATCTAGCTTTTTTCTATTCAAGCGTGTTCTTTCTAGGTGGTAGAGAAAAAAAAATATTAAATTTTGTGTGCTCTGTGTTGCAGCAGAAAGTGTTGGAAAACTTAAGTACTAAATCTGTAGTTAAGAAGAATCACTGAGCAGTGTAACATTACTTTGTTTCTTTTTTGAAAATGTAATAGAACCTCAATCTTTTACCTCCAAGGAGGGAGAACAACTGAGGCTCTACAAACGCAGCATTACTGAGAAGTACAAGTACATAGTCATCATGGCTCTAGATGAAGAATAACTGTTCTACTTGATGCATGCAGATGAGGGAATAAAAGGGCTGTAATGGGCTATATAAAATGTTGGCACTAGAAAGCTGAATAACTGGTGTGTAGAAACCATCCCTTTGTTCTCTTTGCACATTCTTCATTTACTCTGTGCAATATTTCAAATAAAATGTGAAACTAGGGTTTTTATGGGTGCAATTTACTGCTCACCTTTTTAAAAATAAAACTTTTTTATATATCACTTAATTATTTTTTATTCATGTGAATTACTTTTATGTATTGCTTGAGTTTATGTATTTTTAATCTCTTGTAATCAGGGTGCATCAGTGGTGATTGTCTTATTGTAGCTAAAATGATTTTTAATCTCATGGCTTTGTTGCAATTTCTGTTGGTGTGAACCATTTAATATAATTTTGAGTTTGGAAACGTGGTCACCCAGCAGAGTGTGCACAAAAAGGACTGCTGGAGTGGCTTGGCATTCTCTGGTCTAATCTACTCAGGGATAATTAGTACAAGCATTAGAGATAGTTCCAGCCAGGCAGCATTAACACGAAGTTTCTAAGAAACCTCTTGCGTCTAGTTTAGTTTCATTAGTATTGGCAGTGCTGGAAGCAGAGGAGAGTGCTGCCAAGGTTATTACCAGTGTATGACCCAGGCTGTTCTTGGCTGGAGGTGGAACCCAAAACACTGGAGTCTAGCTTACATCACTGCTCTGCTTTGGATGTTAGTCCAAGGTTGGCAAAACTAGGAGAAACGTTTACTCTAAGTGACATTGTGCTGGAAGCTTCTCTGAAGTGAATCATTCTTGAATAGACAAGACTGTTAAATGCTAAGCGTGTCCACCAGTGTTTTCCTGTGTGTGCTTTTAGTGTTTGGATTTTCCAGTTTGTAATGATAACACTGCAATGAAATGTGCCACCAAGGCACATCAGAACTGCCGTCACTGTCAAAAACTTAATGTAGCCTCCAGCATTTTAACTGTAAAAATAAGCTGTTCATCTATCTCTTAAGCTAATATGTTGCTGAGATGAGGAAGATCTGTTAATAAGCAGTAGCCTTTGTGAGTGTAGACTTAATCATAGTAGATTTAATGATAAGGTTTATTAATGGAAGCCTTGCCTCACACTTGCTCTTGTTGAAATTCAGTGTGCTTTCCATGACAATTGTCAGTGAGAGATCTTAATTTAAATGTTTTTTTCTGAAACTAATTTTAGGCATATTCTTTTGCAGCATTAAGTGTATGTATCCCATAACACTCTTCTGCAGAAACCTGCTTTTACAGTTGGTTGGGCAACATCAAACTTTTTCTCACTGACCCAATTGTGTTTATATTCTTATAGTCTTTTGCTAGACTGGCAAAGACTTGGCTGTTATGATGCTAGATACTGCAGCTTTGATCACATACATGAGCTATGATTTTGCTTTCCCAAAGACTGGTATTCCAAAGGGACCCACTGTAGGTAGCCCATAGGTACCTCTGAAAAATAGCAAGCGTCTGAAATCCTGCCTCTCCACAGCTGAGTGTACTAATTCTGAATTGCAGAAAACTAGTTCACTCGTATTCATAGTATGAAATCCTCTCTAGAGTGAAATGGTTGTGTAGACAATTCCTTCAAAAGATTTTTTTTCTTCAAAAACAAAAAACTCCCCTTGAAATAGGACAGTTACTTAAAGCAACAACAGCAAAAAAAACCCTACCCGGTATTTCAGCATCTTGAGTACTTCCAAAAATGCATAGGTCTTTTATTCTCAGTATGTAGGACTGTAAACTCTTCAGGTCTTGCTTGTGTAAAATGGGCACTATCCACCCAGCTACAGGCTGAAGAGCTGTAAGTCATCTCTACTCTGGCGCAGGCCATGGCAGAAAAAGAAAAATAGTTATTTTAGTCAATTGTAGAAGGTCAGTAGAAAATGAACAGGGAGTAAGACAGCTACCAGGGCTTGTCTGCATCTCTGATTCAGGAAGAGTGCTACATTTAGTATTACTTTACAACAAATGCCTCCAAATCAGCGTGAAGGATGATTTTCTCTCCTTATTTTCTCAAAGGTGAAATTGCTTTAAATGTTCAACGTGGTGAGCCTTGTAAGTGCCACTAGTGACAATATGCTGAAACTATGATGCAGTAGAGTTGATATAGATACAAAGTAAGTAAAAAGTGAAATTTTTAATCAGGCACAAAAGCCTTAAGCCATAGCTTAAGATCATCTGTTGACTGAATAGTAATTGTAGGTTAAATGTTTCCAAAGTTCCTTGTATGTTAAGCAGGTTTTGACTCATAGTAAGAAAATTACTGTGTTTGGGTTTTAAAATTTTGAGGTTTTTATCTTTCTTGCTTCTTAAAAGGCATCTCAATGACTTTAGAGGGCACCATTTAAAGAAAACAAATTTTCAATTAATGACTGTCAGTACTTAGATTAACATGGATTTCTCAGATGAAGATCAACCTATTTCATTAACTCAGAGAAAAGGTGGAAGGGAAAGAGCAGTCACCGTGCTGGCTGGGTGAATAAGTCACTGCTATGTGGCGCCCTGAGTCCCCGTATCATCTTATTTTTTTTAAGATAATTTATATTTGCTTTCAGTATTGTATTTGTATTCAACAATAACGTGTATTTTCAATACTCAAAATTGATTTAAGCTTATTTTACTATAAACCTTTTGAAACTCTATACTGGATAAGATAAAATAATGTGAGATTAAATATTCATTGACAGATGTGGGGGAGAAGTCTTTCTTTTATGAAAACCTGATGTGTCAGCTACTGTAGAAATTGTTTCTTTTAGTAATATTTTCAACTCACAAATTATTTTGGAAATTACTGGGACAGGAGCAATGAGCTATTCTGTAGTTCCTGCCCCTAAATTATTTTGGGGTGTGGCAGTGATTGACTATGCAAATTGCTGCCTTCATCTTGAATGGACTATTTATAAATTAATATCTAGATGAAGAAGGCTGTAAAATAGGTTTTATTGTAGTCTTCAGTGGTATTAAGGAGAGAGCCACTGGATCCTTCAAGATTTCAGGTTTGTTATATCTTCATACATAATTAAACCTGGCCCTTAAAAATATATAACTTCTGTAATAGTGGGAAAGGATTAAGTATTAATTTCTAGTGGCAAAATTAGTATTGTTTTCTGTAAGTGGATGAGTGAAAATTAGTTTCAGTGTACACATTTGTAAACAGCTGTGGAAAAGGAAAATAAGTTATCAAAGAAGAATTTTTTGGTTTCTTAATAGTCATTCACTTGGTGGTTAAACTTGGGGCAAGTTATATTTCATTATAAAAGAGGTGATGCAAATATTCATAAGTTTTTGTGGAGAAGAGTGACAACAAATAATCTCTTATTAGTTTCACCTTTTTTTCTTGGTGTTTTTTTTCTTGCTATTGGAGTCTGAGCCCTTAGTGGAAAGACTATATTATGATACAAAAATACTTTCTAAAATATATGCAGCGAATTGGATTACCATTTAGAGCCTGCTTCTAGCAGATGGGGAGTTGAGGCCTGTAATTCTCAACAAATACATTTGAGTGGATCAAAGAGAGTTAGACTGAATCTGATTCACAAGACTGTTTCCTGTAGTCAAGATGTATTTTACATATAACTCATTTTTTTTCCTTCTTTGCTAAAGTTTCTTACCAGAGTAGCTTATCCTACTGTCCATTGCAGTAAGTGTAGCAAGCTGAGAAAATAACATGTTTTCAGAGGTAAGATGACACTCATTGCTTTCTTTCGAACAAATAATAGGTTGTTCACTTCAGTCTGTATGTGAAGATGGAGGCACAGCAATACCATCAGTATTCTACTATATTTAGTAATCATTGTATTCATACATTCATAAATATTGATTGGTATGTTATGAGTTCAGCCAGTGTCACATGTACAAGGTACCTCTTAATACATTATCTTAATACATTATTACTCTTTTGTTTCCTATTATATTGGCAATTTTCTTGCATGATTTGGTTTTATGTAAGTGCAGGCACCTTTCTAGTGCTACACATGTTGTTTGGGGTGTTTATATGGTGCTGTTTTCTTGTGTTCTTTTACTGTTTGAGAAACCAATGTGGATGGATAACCATCTCCAGTATCCTTTGCTGTGGTAAGCTCAAGTACATGTATTGAAAATCATGTGCTTTCAAATCATTATGTCATGAAATTAGGTATTTCTTTAATGAAAAAAATGTTTTCTTTTTTTTATTTTTTTGTTTCATGAGCAGATGAAAAGAGAAATACTAAGCAAAATTAATCTTTTTTCAATGCTATATTCAACAAACTCCTTCATGGTGGTTATATAATTTAGTTCTGTTTATCCACAGCTAAGGTCCTTTTTTTAGTTTCTACTTATCAGACTACTTTTTTCTTTGCTGATGAATTCCTATTTTTCAAAAGAAAGGCAAAATAAGCCTACTATGATGGGTAGGAAGAATCAACTCCAACTGAATTTGCTGGAAGAGATGAGCTTGTTTCACTGTTCTAGACCAAATCTAGAAGTACTCTTTCAGTTCAGGTTCCTGTGGTCAATGTTACTCCCCAGCCCAGCCATGGGAAAATGTGGCAGTATGTGAATTTAAAAATTTATATATTGCAAGAGAGTGTATTCTAGGTAAGCTGTGGAGTTTTTCTAGCTCTGTGGGCTTGGGTGGAGTTGGACATTATGGGAAAGAAGGAAAGACTGGAAGCACTCAGAAAAAACTGAAATTTACAGGATGAATTCAGAAACTTCATTTTTTGCCCTCACTAATAAAATGCATTAATGAAAGCTATCTTGTAGCTATGACTGGAAGCTCCTGTTAATTTCCATAAGCTGAATATATGACATTGGGCAAATCACTTCCTCTCTGTGCACTGAATCATGATCTTTGATAGGTTTATATACAGCAATTGCAACAGTTGTCCCTCCTGTCTTCTGCTGAAGGTTACTGATAAAGTCAGCGTGGGCTAATCAGCAGGTTCTGAACTATGCCTGCTGATGAGCTTGAACATGGGGTTGTTTCCTATTGTTCTTGCCAAATGGACTATAATCTTCAGCAGGAAGGTGGAGTAGACAGTAGAAGCAATAACATTTTAGATGCTATGGTAATATCTTCCACAGAGGTTGAATTAGTATTTAGTTATTGATCTGTGAAATTAATATTATTTTTTTCTTTTAAAAAAACTTTATCCACTGCTTATTTACTTAATCTTAGCTACAATTAAGGGAAGTCAGAAATCATGTTGTGCTGCATTTAGATATTGTAATCCATGTGCCCTAAAAGAGAAATAGTGCATTTCTCTAGCTCATGCAACTAGATATCTCAGTTGTTGTAATTTACAGAAAGCTTGCCAAAGTAAATTATTTTTCATTTATTAAATACATTAAATGTGCTATATTTCATACTGAACTTTTAACAAAAAATTATTACCTCTGAAACAATAATTAAAAGTAGTACTGTTTTACACAAGCAGGTATTTAATTTTTTATGATCAGAAGGCAGAAAGACCTTTCCTGTGAAGACAAGCTGAGAGAATTGTAGTTTTCTAGTCTGTCAAAGAGAAGGCTCCAGGGAGCAACCTTCCAGTACCTGAAGGGAGCCTACAACAGAGCTGGAGAGGGACAAGGATGTGGAGTGATAGGACGTGGGCGAATGGCTTCAAAGTGAAAGAGGGTCAATTTACATTAGTGTTGCTGTTGAGCAGCTAGCAGAGTAATGAAGGCACCAGTTCTCAGTGGCAAGAAGGAATGACCTTTATTGTTTTGATTTCATCACATATATAGAGTTCTCAAAAGTCACCCAGATTGGTCGGTCAGAAGCCTTCCCCCAGGCCTGATTGGCCAGGCCTGCACTGTCCGAGTTCTGGGACACTGTTCCAAAAACATCCAAACTTTATCTTTATTTATAAAACACAAGAAAATTTCTCATGGGAAAAATCTGTGCTAGCCACACATTAGATATTAGGAAGAGATTCTCTACTGTGGGGGTGGTGTGACATTGGAACAGATCTCCAGAGAAGCTGTAGATGACCCAGCACTGGAAGTGTTCAGGGCCGTGTTGGGATGGGGATTTCAACAACCTGATCTAGGGAAAGATGTCCCTGCCCATGGCAGAGGGGTTGTGGATAAATGATCTTGAAGGTCCCTTCCAACCCAAACCATTCTGTGATTCAATGGTTTGTTATGGAAGTTACAGATTACTGATTTCAGTAGTGGACTTGCATTGCTCTGTGTTAGCTAGTAGTAGCAAACAGCTGGATTTTGGACATGACATTTGTAATTGTATTTTGCGGCCTAATTAGATTAAAAAAAATTAAAGTAGTGAGTGGAGCAGATCTGTTTTCTATTGTATTTTTTGTCTTTCCAGAAACCCTGCATATCTCTTTTTTAATGAAATGAGCATGTATAATTTGTGTACTTGCAAAACATTTGGTTTTTAACACATTCAGATCTTCTTTGTGGGTGTGATAAGAAATCTCAAACATGGAAGTACAGCACAGTGTTACTCTAGAATATTATGTGGTATTTTTAAAATTATAGATGTTGCTCTTGAACTCTGTAATACAAGAAATTAAGGTTGCTTTTTCATTTATGAGTTTTTTTAAGATTGTATCTACACACTTGTTGAAATGGAAATCATTGTACTGGTGAAATGGAATGAATAGAAATTTCCCAGTGGCAAACAGAATATTAGAAGAACATAGACAAGTCTTGGCAAAATTGGTTAAAAACCCTCTGTAGATTACAGCAATATAAACCAGATTTTTTTAGCATAAATTATATTACCTGTATAACATGGTGTGTTTGTGATATTTTTAAATTAATGTTTAAGTATTTCTATTATGCATTCAGTGAACAGAAAAATGGTATTTTGCTTATTCTAGCTGTATGTATACAGCTTTAGTAATATGCTGTGAATATTCACTTCAGAAAGATGTATATAAACTAGCATAGAGTTTTGTCTTTGGCTTTTTTCATGTGCAGTCCTTAATTACTTGCATTATATGATCTTATAGTACAGTTTCTAAAACCCTGGATACATGTGTGTTTTTGTTTACTCTGCTGAGATTGATAAAAACTTCAAGAAGTCCGTAGTAAAGCACTGCAGAGGATGCTGTGAGTTAAGTACACTAAGTATAGTTTCAGCATTAAGTTTTCTGTGCTGTAATGCATATTAGAATAAAATCAAACTTCTGTTTAATTTCTTCATATTTTTAAACATTTTATTGTATGAATTAACTTTATAATGAACATTTCCTAAGATATGTGGTAGATATATAGGTTTCTTCTAACTGGTTTGCTACCATATAAACAAATAGGACTTTTTTCTCTGTAGCATGGTGCTTCTTTTCCTTGAATTAATCGTTAATAAGCATGATATCCCCACAGAGCTTGATGCTTTACTTTGGGATAATTAATGAAATCTGGAGGTTAAGTGTACAAAGTCTTATCCTGTGGAACAGAACGAGTTGAATTAATCAGCTGTGTACATTAGCACATTAGTTGTAAAATTGCATATGCATCATTTCAGAGTGTGATATTAAGCATCCTGTCAAATTTTGTCCAGGTGATCAGATAAAGTGATCAGAGAAGTAGCATTATATTCTGGTACTACTAATAATCACAACTGTTAAAATACAGAGGTTTTGCTCTCCTTGTTTGAAATCTAACTATTAGCGTCTCATGCTATTATGAGTTACTTCAATTATCTAAAGTAGGAATAGAATAACATGTTTTGGGTTGCTTTAGGCAAATTGTGATATAACAAATGTAAACCACGAACTGTGGCATCCAGCATTTTTGTTTAAACTGAGCGTGGTTTCTTAAGCTGATTTGCTGCATGATGTAAAGCCTCATAATAACCAAAATGCATAATTTTATCAATGGTTACCACATTTGACTACACTTTTTAATGTAAATATCTCTTTTAAATTAAGAATTTTTTTTTTTTTTCCCCATAAAATTTATTCTTTGTTCTGTTGAAACATGGGGAATGTGTATGTTCTGTCAGCTGTATACATGATGCTATCATCCTGACCTTTGAAAGCAGTTTTGTCCCATCTGGGGACATGTAGTGAGAAGGTCTAAAATAAGTTGATTTTTTCAATAATTTTTACGAGTTTCAATTTGTTAGTTATTGTAAAATACCATGACACAGTAAACTTCATTCTTACTTCTCTCCAATGTTTTACTTTAAAGAAGTGACTGCGTAGTAAAAGAATAAGGTAACTGAAATTGATTTAATCATTTTCCAATTCTTCTTAATTAGATGTTCTTGTGGTTTTAGTTTACATTTGTCATCTGGTGTTAGCCAGGAATATTTCATTATAGGTAGTTAGAATAGGTGGGATGCTTTAACAAGAAAACTGTATGAATTGTCTATAGCTCATGCAGTTGAAAAATTGAGTGGAGTTTAAATCATACTAAGTATGATTGGAATTGCTGTTTGACTGATAGATTGTGCATAACTTACCTTACATGTTGAGTTGTGCAGAGACGAATTTATAATAATTTTTTAAAATTAGTTTTGATTGAAGGTGGTCAAAATGTGTAAGCTCCATCAACTTGTAAAAGCATTATTATTTAAAAGGAGTTTAGTCCTCTCTCATGTCCATGCTGAAAAGAAGACTAAAACTTTACTAGCTAGGCAGAGTTGTCTTTAGTTGAAGGAGTGGGTATGATTGCCCCTTGAACTTTGCTCCTACATGTCCTTTAAACTTTTTTTTTAAGCACTTAGGCCTGTGCATGTCTAATCCTAAATGTTCACATATGAACATAAAATTTAAGACTGTAGCAATTGTAAAATGTAAAATTGTTTTTTCCTATTAATCTGAAATGAATCCATGCCCTCAAATAGAGGGCATCACATCATTGTGTTCCAGCATTGAAATGCTGAACAGTTTTCCAGAAAGAAAACTCATGACAGAGCAGGTTTGTGTGCTGCCAGCAGCTGGGCTCTGGAGAAGATGCTCACTGTTAAGCTTTTGACTGCTTCTCCTCTGAAGTGGCTGGAGCTTTTCACTGTTGCATCTAAAAGATTAAAGCTACTCTTATGTGGAGTTTTGGTGAGTATGTAGGAGGCTATTTGAATTTTTTCCCTGAAGACAGTAGTTCAAATACTCCTGCTGGAATGGGAATTGGTCCCGTTTTAACTCATGCTGTTATTTGTTGCCCTCTGATTGAAGAGTAAGATGGTAAATATTGCTCATCCCAGCAGGCAGCTGGAAGGCGGACAAGAAGAGCAGCTCTGCTAAACTGCCAAGAATTTCAGCCTGAGGAATAAGGAGCCAGTTGGCAAAGCTGTAAATGATTTGGGCTGATCTTTGCACTTAGTTGTTTGCAAAAGTTGAGATGTTCTGAAATGAGGGATGGATTGCAGGAGGGCTCATTTTAAATCCCTCTGTTAAGCAGAGACCAGCTATCACGGCTGTGTGAAACCCTCTCACTGGTGACTGGCACAGTGACTGGCAGCTGGGTTATTAAGTGGGATTGAAAAAATCAGGAAAGAAAAAGCATAAAGCATGAAATACCATATGCAACATATCAGCTATCCTTTTATACAAGAGATCTCTGGTTTTCCACAGCAAGCAGTTGGATGTGATATGGAAGTAACTGGTTGTGTGATTTGACAGTGATGTCGCTATGTTTCCAGTGGCTGTTTGCATTGCGTGAGGCTGTGAACTCTGGGGGCACAGAACTATAAATAAAAGGAAAAGTGGAAACAAAGACTTCATTTTTCTTGCTAGTATGTAGCACCAGCATGGGGAGAAATAATCTGGTGAATTAAAAGAAAAGGAGAAGAAATATTTTTTCCCTCCAGGGTTGCTGGTTCACGGTAGATAGTTGTAATTTTGAATCATTTTAGTGTTGCCTCATCCACATCCCCTAGAAACTGTTTTTGGTTTTGGCAATGGTTGAAATTGTGCCTATCTCACTGAGTTAACTAAATTGTCCATGTGTTATTTATGTTTTGTGTCATTTTTGTAACAGTAAGTTTTTGTAACTGTTTCCATGTAATGCTTATTTTTTAGAAGGGTTATTCAAGCCACTTATTTTAAGCTTCGTATTCCCACTTTATGTATTTTTGAGAGTTAGGTTTGATTGCCAAAGTATATTTTAATATTTGGGGTTCTAAAATAGTTCAAATTTTGCAGCTGCCACTTTCTTGTAATCTTTGGATACTTTTGTATTTTATTACCAGTATCTTTGCTGCTTCTAGGCAAAGAACTGTGGTCAGAAAAATGTTATTAGTCTGTGTTGCTGACTGTGAAAATGACATTCTTGTATAGTTGTGGAAGTTGAGTCATTTGTACTTTAGACTCTTAAGTTGAAATTTTTCTTTTCTGGTACTTTTTCAAAGAAATTTTCAAAGAAACATACTGTACCTCTCTCTGTATATATGAGTGGTTATTGGAAGAAGTTCAGTCTCTGCTAATATTTAGCTGCACAGGTGTGTTATAAAAGCAGGAGGTCTGCCTTTGTTCCTCAGTGCCTGGTAGCAGAAGCAATAGCAACAGTGAGAATATGTTGTGAAAACTATTAGTGTAGGTAAGGATTATATCTCTCCTAAATAAATTCAGGTTTTCTAAGGAAAGATGTGAGTATATGAAGATCACATACAGACTGGTTTGAGATGGGTGGGGGTGCAACCCCTTTTTCCTTACAAATGCATGATTAAATGTTGATGAAGACATGGGAGCAATGAGAGAGAATAGATAATGAGGGTAAAAAGAAATATCCTTACATTTTTTATTTAATATGATATTTAATTGTGTCTACATCTAGTTCATTAACTAGTTTTGTTAAGTTTATGGGTAAAAACTCAGATTACATTGAAGAGCAACATGAATATTTGTCTCTGGACATTCACCCAGGTCCTAATGATTTCCTTTTCATTTTTTTTTTTACCCTTAGACTGAAACAGCGTATATGTTCTTTTTTAAGGACCAGAACAAAAGGGGCAGGAAAAAGTAAGGCAATAATGAGTTGCAATGTTTTACAAAAGAATGAATGACATTCCTAAGGGAAACAAAGTAGGAGGGCAGGGCAAAGGTCATTTAAATACTGGACAGTAGCAGCTATTGTCTGCTGGGAAAAATGAGGGCCAGCAAAAAAGCATATTTTTTCTCAAGAGCCTGTATTCCCTGCAAAAAGTATTCAGAGAAAACAAAACAAAATCTAACCTTCAGCATTCTCCAAAATGCTTCCTTCTAAGGCTCAAAGCCTTTAATGCGTCTGCAAAACAGAAGGCTATTCCCAAGGAAATTAGTTATATTTTGACTGTGTGCATTTGTTTATCTAATGTATTCAACTACATGTTTTGAGGCATCACAAGGAAAAATTGTAATATGTTTAAATATTCCCTTTTTTCCTTCAGTGTCCAAAACATGCTTCATATTTAAATAACACAGTAGGTCATTATTGCAGAAAGCTGCTGTTCTGCTTTTACTGTCAAGCTGCTAATGAACTACCTTGTGCCAAAATATGAATGGATACTAGCACTTGTTCACCCAGAAAAGAATATTTTGCCTGGCTTCTGGTAACACTGGCTAACTAAACTGTAATCTTACATTGCTTATTTGTTTTGAGAAACAGAAGAATAAGAGATTAATTTTTTTTGTTGTTATGGGTGTGCTTAGATACACAAAATCTGCCATAATAGGAATGCTGAGTATCAATGTAATAAGCAATTCTGAAGAGGAATCTGTGTATGAGTTGCCATAAGTATGTTTGTGTGAGCATTTTGAAATCATCACTTGTGATTTTAAAAAGCATTTTGCAAGCTATAATAACATAGTCATTAACAGTACATTAAATAATTTGGAAGTACTGATTAGTTTTTCTTGGATTTCCTGACATAATTTGTCAGGTTTTTTTGAGTAACTGGAGTCCTACTGCACATCTGGAGACAGCTGATTTCTAATTCATAGATCCTTTGAAATGCTAATGTAAAAACAGTATATAGAAAATAGCTAGGCTGATGGACATTAGCTTTTCCATTTCCAGTTGCCTGCCTTGCATACTGTAATCCAAACTATGAGTCAGGCTTCAAAATACTCTGTCAGAACGAGAAAGTATTTAGCACAGTGAATTTAAATGGTGCATTTAATAGTTTGGAGGGTTTTTTCCTATTGTTAACTGCAGTAGTTTTCTGAAGTTTGTTGATTATTCAACGCTGGAAAATGCATTTGCAGAGCATAGTTTTTCAATTATATTTACTTTCAAGTAGGATGTGGAAGATGACAAGAGAGATGTGCACAATCACTTGTAGCTATTCTTTTTGACATCTAGGAAGTGTACCAAGTTAAAGGCTTTAAGTCTTTGTGCTTAGACTTTAAAGTTTAGGTTGCACCTGGGTTTTTACTGTTAAAAGCACTGTTGAAAGTACTGTTGATGGCATGTATGCCTGGTCATGGTATTTGAATCAAGTCTCAGTTGCTCATATGAGGAAGTGGAGCTCAGTCCATGTTGAGGAAGGAAAGAGTGAGATTGTGTGGGAAGGGGGAGAGAATAATTCCCAAAATGTTTTCCATTCAGTAAAATTTGCATATTGCAGCTGGTTTCTCTGGGGCCAGATGTATTTATATGAGATTATCTGTAGCTAACTAAAATTAAAAGTCTGAGGAGAGAACAGATGTTTTAGGTCTTAAAGCAAGGGACATTTGATATGTGCCCATGGGATATAAATGATGCTTTGTTCTAAAAACTTGTGTTTGAGTTGCTCTATTCATTCAATTACTTGTAAGCCGTCTTTTCTCCTTCTCCAAGGTATTTTTATGGTAATTTAGCTGATCCACTCAGGTGGGCAGGGCCAGAAAAGTGCTGTGAACCAGAAATGCAAGGAAGGGAGTGAGTTTTTTCCTGCAAAGGCCAGTGCTTTCATCTCTCTCTATTGTCAAAGAAGATGGAGTTTAATAGCTTGCATTTGGCACCCACAATGCAAAGCTTGATATGGCAATACTACTTTTTGTGGTCCCCATCAGTATAGTGTCTCAATCATTCTAGGTAAATGTGCTTTCCTTATCTGTCCTCGCTTGTGAGTGTTTTGAAAGGAAAAGTGTTCCTCCTATTTACATACAGACAAAGCATCATTTGGTCTCTTGGTGGCTAGCTGAGTACTTCAGGTGTTCCATCTGAATTAGTGATTGCATGATGTCTTTCCCCAGATTTCACAGTCATTTCAGTATTAACTCAGAGCATGTTATCCATTCATATGTCTGCAGGAGTTTCCTATGTGGAAAAGTGTATGTTTGTTTGTGTGTTTTACCATGTTGATGTTTGCCGTCACTGGTACCTGTTGTATGAATCTCTGAAGTAATAAAACGAGTGTTCTGTATTTTGGAAAAGAAAGCTAGAGAGAAAGGAACAAAGCAAGTCTGCTCGACGGAATGAGAACTTTTGGTTGTTAACTTTTTGTCTCTGTCTGTAAAATGGAAGTTGTACCACTCCCTCATCTTATTGAAGCAATGTTGAATATTTATGAACATCTTCATTTTGTTTAATTAAAACTTTAGTAAGGGAAACTGAAAATTGAGTATTCTGGGTTGGTCAAATGAGTAAGACATGGAGACTTATGATCACTGATTAATGGTAAGAAAACAATGTAATGCAGTCTCCTCTCTAGAAAGTTAAAGCAGTGACCATATAATTAGAGACCATTATGATAGGGAGATAAAAGTTCTGCAAACATTCTCAGAATTTTCTGACTGGAGGACTTAAGTGTATAGTATTACTGGCTTTTAATCTAAATTGTATTTGAAAGGGAGAGAAAGTAGAAGAACTACCTTGTGTCTAAATGTAAGTTGATTCCAGTAATGAAGTGATGAGACCAGCTTTTCTGTACTGCTGGAGGGGTTGCATTGCTGTTTGACTAAAATGCTTTTCATCTTCAGATCCCAGTATGACACCAGTAGGTAAAATACAATCCCTGTACTATCTTTTTTCCTCTGTTTTAAGAGAGAGGGCTTTTTTGGATTACTAGTTATCCCCTGCTGCCTGAACAGATAAAGTTAAGCATGATATCATATAGATTTCTGTTGTATTTTTTTATCCCTTTGGTAAGAAGGGAGTGGGGGAGGAAAGATACTGAGATGATCTGTGGGAGCACTTGTTGAGCCAGTTACTAGGCTGACAGAAATCAGGGATCTTATCAATCCATTTTATGAAAATTATTAAACCTTTGCATGTTTTGCATTTCAGTCTGAAACTGAGGCAAAATGCTAACACTTCCTGAAGCTAGTGGGAGAAGTGGTCTTTAGATTCAAATCCTGAATTTTGTTGAAATGTGTCTTATCAACACCTTTTCTCTTAAATATAAAACCAGTGTATTAACTCTGTGGAGGGATCTCCTGACTTGCACAGGGCATGCCTCTCCTATCATCACCCTCTCATTTTCCTACTGCCTTTTCTATCCTTCATTTCTTCAAGTTCTGAATTAAGTTCTTTATTTGGTAAATATTTTAGTAAAATAAATTCAAATACTGTTCAGCATAAAGCTTTCTCTGTTCATAGTGCAGGTTTCTGTGGCTCTGTGGCATCACTTCTTCATCTTTAAACAAAACAAAACTGAGCTTTTGATGCTTATGGAAGGGACTAGTTGAGCACACTATTATCTGTTACTTACTTTGTCAGAGGAATCACTGAACTCCCTGAGAAGATGGATTGCTGCTCAATTGGTTTGGGGATGGAGTTCTGCTATGGAAGCCTCTTCCTCGAGTCTCAGATAGACTGCTTGTTCAAAGCCTTTCCCACTCCACTTAGTTTGATCTGCCTATGTACCTGGAAACAATCGAGGTTCCAAGGGATTTAAATAAACAGTACTTGTATGTAGTAACAAATCAAGGTAGTAGGGATCACCAAGTATTTGCTTTTGCTGGAATAAACTGATTGCTGGATATATTAAAAAAAAAGAAAACCCAACAAAAAACTCCACCCAAATCCAAAATGTTGTTTTATTTGTTTGGCAAATGTTAACAAAAATAGAAAAAGGAAAAAAGGGAAGTTAATTCACCTCCTTAAAAGACAACGTGTTAAACTAACAGCTTTAGCAGTTTAATAGGGCTTTGTTTAGTTTTGGGGGCTTTTTTTATAATACTGAATTTTTTGAACCATTTGTCCCGATGGGGTATAAAGAAAAGTTATTCTTCCTCAAAGACTGGAAGAGAACAGGTCAAAGTTTATGGGGAGCAGAAGATAAAATTGAAGACAGGAGAAGCATAAAATGCTTAATTTGTGAAGTATTTAACTATGCCAGGGATGACCAGTTGTAGCAAAGACATGAAGGGGGAGAGAGTTTGGCAAGTCCATGTAGTCACAATGAAAGTTGAGTTACAGATGAATATAATCTTTTATCTACTAAACACCAAACAACCATACAAGAATCTTGTTGCTTGAAATAATTTGTGGAGTTCAAAAACTCTTGAAAAAGTGCAGATTTCTTCAATTTCCAATGTTAAAAGGTGAAATTTTATTTCTCTATTGCTATGTTCAGGTTTTCAAGCCATTTTTTTTGTATCATAACCTCTGTGTATGCATAAATATATAAAAACCCCACAAAACCCCCCAAGGTAACTGTCTACAGAGAGGTAGAACTATGTTATATTTTATACAGTCCAAATATATTAAAACTTGTTCTGACTAATTTTTCTTTTGACTTTATATTTTACTGATATAATCTCAGAGGACTGAAGTTGCAAAACTATATTAGCATTCTATATACATAATTTAATTTGTGTACACAGTAAAAAAAGGTTCAATATTTCAACTTTGAGTTGTTGCTTACTTGGCTAACTTGGGTATCAAAATCTCACCTAAGGAGAAAAAAGCTAACTACCAGGAGGCCTTTTAGTTGAACCTTTGTTAATGCCATACGAAACATAAAGACGTATCATTACAATGATCTTCTGGGGATGATGTAAAGGGAGAATAATCTCTCTATGGTTATGGAAAGCAAGTAGTTTAGTACATTCTGTGCTTCAAAACATCAGCTTCATTGCTGGAAAATCTGAAATTTGTCTTGTGGATCAATAGATTATCACCTCTTTGAAAAGAAACTAGACTGGGATCCTTTGCCTTCCTGTTCTTGATGTGACATCTTTCCGTGGAGGGGCATTTTTAGTGCAGGAAACAGTCCATTGTTGTAGAAGACTTTAAGTATGTCATGTAGGTAAAAATTTTTAGTATTCTTTTTCTGTGCTTGTTCTTGAATTGCAGTGGTGTGATAAGACACAATGTTTCACAAGCCATTACTGCCTGTCTGGTATTTTTAGGACGTCAGCCTGCTTCACTGGCTGTGAAGCCACACTGATGTAATTGAAAGTAACAGTTCAGAAGAAGCTGTAAATTATTTCAGGGGAATGACTGACAAATTTGCTTTATCCCCAGCTTGAGAACACAAACCAAGCTAAAGTCAATATGATGTGGTTTGTATCAGAAGCTGTTAAGGTGAGCTTTTACCTGGCAGTATGTGGGTAGTCCTGGTCCTTACTAAGAGCCAGCTAAATAATGAATTGCTCCTCATTTTTCTGATCTGCAAGTGTTGAGGCTCTCTGGTGCCCTGAGCAGCCTGTCAGAAGTCCTTATGCTCACCCTGTAACATGTTTCACAAACTGGGATTTGCTTTGGATAGGATAGGATAGGATAGGATAGGATAGGATAGGATAGGATAGGATAGGATAGGAGAGAGGAGATGTGTGGTTTTCCCCTTCGTAGGGAAGTGAAGCAGTCAGTACTCGAGGAGCCACAGGGTAGCTGCAGTCTGGATTTTGATGGCTGTTTTACACAGTTGGGACTGCCTGTTACTGTCCTCTCAGCTAGGAGCTTTTTTATTGGGAAGTCTGGATTTGTAACTCCCTATCAAGGCAGATAATTTTATATAACAAAGAGAATATAAGATACTGGGCATTTGTCAGTAAATGAAGTGGTTGGTCTGTGTGGGCTGATCTGGAAGCACAGGTAGAGACCTTCCTTCCCTAGAAGACCAGGTGAATCCCATTATCTCAGTTTGTGTGTTGCTGAAGCTGTGGTTATACTATAATTATTAGTTTGGTGCTTTGCCTGTATGTTTGCTTTCTAGCAATTTTCCCTTTACTGGCTGATTGGTCTTTGTTCTACATCTTGAATATTGGCTAGTGATAAATTGCAACACTCAAACCACTGAACCCAAGCGAAGGAAAAGACCAATTCTGTTCCTTTGCCTAGGGAAGAGTAGAAGACCACCTACCTTATTTGTCCAATTTGTGAATGTGTAATTTCCTTGAAAGGCATTTCAGCTTCAAGTCTCCTCTGTGTAAGAAGGTTGCTTACTTTCAGTAGATTAAGATTTAGGCTTCTACCAATACTGCTGTGACCTGTGATGCCTCTTCATGTCCTCGGTGTTAACTGGTCCCATAGTATTTGGGGTTTGCCAGTGTCCCTTATGCCTCTTATCACTCTTATGTCCCCTAGCAGTCATCTGGAAAAGGGACACTTGGAATTGGTGTCAGATTATACATGTCCTCAGTGAGCAGCCAGCAGCCACAGAGAGCCAAGGGGAGGATGGCACTAATGTGGCACTCTGCCTTTTTTTGTGCCTGCTTGTTTTAACGCGGCTTGATAGAGAGAGGAGTGGAGTTGGCCAAGACTGCAGGGATTCCTTTTCAAATGTAACCAAGCTAAAAATTGCCTTTGGCTCCATAACAGACATGGAACATTTCATAGAAATCGGATTTTTTTCTGTGAAGTCATATTGGATCTTGGAATTTTCATCCACATTATTACAGTTTATATTCTAGCTCATATTTAGAGCAGATGTTAACAATAACTATTGCCATTGAGAACAAGATTCCAAAGTTTGTGTGGTTTTTTTATTGTCTAGTATTTTAATAAAAAATCAATTACGTGTTTTTACGTGCTGATTTGTAATGATGAAAATGCTGATTTCTAAAATGCAGTTCTCCTGATATGTTTTTATGCTAAGCTCCTCTGTACAGTTTTTTAAAGGCTTATGTTGAATTTAACAGAAAACATTTGAGCATAGGTAATTTTAGGAACAATGTTAGAGATATGGCTTGAATTGCTAAGGAATATTTTTTGTTTCTTGTACTTAAAAAGCATTTTATATGGAAGCTTTTGCCTGCTGCAGAGGGAATTTAGGAAACCCAACTGAACAACATTTTACACATCTAGAGAGGCTTTTACTTATAACTAGTTAGCAGTGTATTTGCAAGGGCAGTTTAAGAGAGTGCTTTGTTTACTTGCACCAAACAATGTAAGTACATTCCTAGAATTTATTTTTTTTAAAGGAAGGGAGAGGAGAGGCAATGTCTGACCTTTTGCAACATCTAAGTGATTTAATTGGAATATCCATCAGTCAAACTTGATGTCACCAAACTGTTGAACAGTATAGCTCTGCAAAAACAAATAGGGAGACGTATTAAACACTCCCAGCTGAAAGTTTGGAAACTACTAAAACAGTGTGATGCCAAGAACACAGGAGATACTCTCTTACCATTTTTATGTAGAGCCGATTATTTACTGTTTATCTGGAAGCTTAAACTAAACATAAGCAGCTAATGTAGACTTAAAAACTGAAAGGAAATTAAATTTGAATGCTTGAATAATGAGATAATATGTTTTATTTCCTTTAGGCAATGTAATAAATTTGCAATGTATTTTGCCTGATGTGTGGCTGATAAATGAGGTTTGCAGAAGCATGTGCATGTACACAGCAGAATACTTAGGAGCACCGTGCTGTCATACCAATTTTTTTCTGAAGGGTAGAATTTTGTTAGTACTGTGGGATGATCACATTCATGTCTAACCAAAATGGAGACATGTTACAAGGAAAGTACCCTGATATTTTCCACAAGGGACTTTTCTTGGTGTTCCCCAAAAACATAAATACAACATGAAGACATGCTTGAGATAGGATTTTCAGTATTTTTTTCTTACTAGACCTTATGTGTTCTTAATTTTTAAGAATTGCCAGGAATTTATGATAATCAACATAATATTGAAGAAAATTCTTTTGGTTTTTTTGTATTTTAATTGGTATTTTGGAAAAAGAACTGTAGTAGCCTTGCTTTTGCATCTTAACCTGTGTTTAAATAGAGAATCTGTGGATTCTTTTTTTGTGTTTAGATTTCCTCCTCAGTCTGCAAAGTTTACAGGTTGAATTCTGGGAACTGAAAAAATTGAAAATATTACAGTTTTAGTAAATAAGGACTCCTGCTACAGTCATTACCATAGAAAGTTATTCCTTTGGCCTTTCCTTCCTAAGTTATATACAGATTGTTAAGGGATGCAGAGAAGACTGCAGAGAAGCCTACTAATAGGGAAGATTTGATTTGCCTGTAGAGGAGACAAAGCTTTGAAAGGTACACATCAGTATGTTGTTTGCCTGGTTTCGTCTTGCACTTCAGGTCTCATGAAGAAAGACTACTCAGTGTTTGTTTCAACAACACTGGTAGGAGGAGACCTTACAGACTCAGGTTTAAAGAACACTGTCAAAATTGGGGGTAACCTTATTACAATTTCTACATTTTGAAACCTCTTTTGTACAGAGCTAAAAGAGTTTTAAATGTATTCGTCAATACATCAGGACATATGTGTTTAAGTAACTGTAAAGCCTAGAGTTTTGAAATAAATACTAAAATCAGAAGACTTGTCACAGAAACTGGAATTATGGGACTGAATTAAGAAAGCACATGAAAATTGGCATGAGTGCAATTCATATGTCATTTCTATGTAAATATTGCAGAGCTACAGAACTTGTGTTCATGTGACTTGATTCTTCTTTGATATGGAGGACATCTTACTTAGTGTGGTGCAGAGGCATTAATGGTATCATTAATGTTACCATTCTGATTTGGCAAATCCCAGATTTCCAAATACCTTCTTGGAGTTTGCTTCCAGTATGGGGAATATTGGAAATACATTTCTTTCACTGAAGGTACCTGCAGCTAGATGTAAACAGTATCTGGTTGTATTGAAAGGATTTTTAATACATTTAGGTGTAACACTTCAGAGGTTCTCTTTATGCATTCTTACAGTCTGGATGCTGTCGTCCAGGATTTGTAACTGATAGAGATGATGAAATAGGATCAGTGTGAGTTTGTACTTGGGTAAAATTAATCTATTGGGCAAGGTGAGAAGAGCTTAAATAGTATTAGAAGAAAAAGAGAGCAAAGAGAAAGATTATATATAATTAGTTGTCAACTCTTGAAATACATTTTTTTAAAAGCTTATAAAAGGGAAAAAAATGTTTACTCCTTAAGCTTTTAATGTGGTATCAAGGAAGAAGTGTCTCAAACTGAAATTCTTCAGTTCATTAGTCTTATTCTGAAGATGTTATGCAGGTTGTATTAACATGTTAGTTTCTGAAATATAGATATTTTATTTTTGCTTTATAGAATGTATTGAAACTTATAAATTATGATTGAAGTATAATTTCTTAGTCTAGGAATCCAGTAATTTTGGGTTGTCATAATGAAGTTCAAGACAAAGTATTGATTGCATATAAAAAAGAACAATTTTTCAATATAAGCAACCCCTGATATAAATGTTTGGTGGTTCAAAAAGGGCTACTTTCCCAAAGCTTATAAAGAAAAAAAATAGCAGACATAATAACATATAGCAAGTGGCAGAAAGAAGGAATAGCAAAATTAATACAAACGACAGCTTTTTGTAATCAGAAGAGTGATGGCAAATAACAGACTAAGGTTACCCTGAGTGCACAAGTGCATTAAGAAGTATATAACTCTGTAGCATGGTAAGCCAGTGAAAATCTACTAATGGATAAATTGTTTGTCTATTAATGTTTTCAGTTAAAGACTTGATGCCTTTCTGGACAAAGTGCTCTGCATCACAGGCTTAATGGGTGCTTTAGAAATATTCTTAAATAGACATAGTCTGGCTTTAGGGCAGTGCAGGGACACACGAGTCAGCTCTATTGGAGACAGCAAATTTTGGACACAATGTCATGATATATATTGGTATTTCTATGTGATACTTTCCAAAACTGTCTAGGATCACATCAAATCCTAAACCTCAGCTGTCCTAAAATGAGAGAACAGAGTTGAGTGAATAGAGAAAAACTGGAATATCAAGAAAACTTGACAGGAAGGTTAGTTAGGAGAAACATGGAGGGGGAGTGTTGCTTTCAAGATAATTTGTTTCACTTTGAGCTGAAATCAGTGGTTGAAGAATATTTACCTTGCAGGATCACTGGAAGTGTGTGACAGTGGTGGGTACAATGAACTCTGTAAGTGTTGTTTCACCGTATGCAGGTTTTGTACCTACAGGAATAAATACTCAGGGCCTTACTCAAGTCTGTATTTCTGTGTCAGCACCAATTCTCACAAACGTGCTGAGTGGAACAGCTACAAAGCTGAGGGCTGTGTTCATGTTGTTGCAATTCGTCGGGCTTTTACTATATATCTGCATTTCTTTTAAGAGTAGTTGGTCTGTTTGATTCTGTATAAACAAGCTACAGTCTCATACAAGAGTTGAGCAAAACCACCTTCATTAGCAGTGGGCCTTAAGGTGCCAGCTGCCCTAACCTGGTGACAAAAAGGTGGAGTTTCACTTTATTTGAGAGTCCTGCTCCAGGAGTTGTCTTCCATCAGGCCTTAGTGAAGTCTGAGTCAGAGAACTCTGAAGCAGGATGGCTGAATTCTGCTTTCTAAATATATCTCAACCAGTTGAGTAGCATGAGTAGTTAAGAGAGACAATTAAAGAGCCGTCAGCCTTTCATTATCCTATCTGATTCCTAACTCTTGGCTCCGGAGCAGTGCTTTCCCATAATAATGCATTATGGTTGCACTTGCTTAATTAAACTACTTTTTATCTAAATGAGAAAGTTGTAGTTCTTGTAAGCTGTTCTTGAGTATTTATTTATGGAACATAATTATTCTGTGCATTCCCTGTTAATGTAAGTAGATGGTTATTAATTTGCTTGCTGTGGAGTCTCAAAGGCAGGAAGCCCTTGTGCAGTGGAAGGATATAATGGAATTAACTTCCATGGAAGAAACTTCTAATGACATTAACCTGGCTGGAGTGAGAACTGCTTTAATTATTTCAAAGAAAACATTGAGATCGTGGCATGTATCAAATTTTACAACCAAAGGACTGAAAACTTCTTTAGGCTGGGAAAACTTCAGCTGGATCTATATTAGCAAGTAATCTGCAGTGGGAATGGATCCATAGAAGAAAAACAGTGGATGCTGAGGATTTGGTGGCCACAGCCTGTGCTTCTTCAGAGGTAATACTTTGAATTCTACTCTGATTTCAGAGAATGTTTGGATGAGTAAACCACTGTTGGAGCACACCTTCCGTTTTAGTTTCATCAAAAAGCAGTACAGTTCTTATACATTAAGGCTGCTCCAAAATGAAAAAAAAAAAAAAAAAAAAAAAAGGAAAAAAGTGTACCAGAATGTGTTACTTACTAAATATTTTCATTCATATAGCTATTTGGTTAAAATCATTATATAGAAGCATATGTTTTCATTTATGGCATGAAGACATAAACGAAAATCCTGAGCAGATCTGAAACTGTTCATAGTATGAAATGGAAATAACTCCTCTTTGTTGTGAGAATAAAATGGTCATTTTTGTTGAACTGGATAAAAGAACGGATTGTTTCTTTTGCGTTTGTATCATAGAAAAATGGGAAAAAATTACTTTCCTTAACTTTTCCAAATACTTGAGAGGAAAAAAAACCCAACGCTTGTATAAAATTGTGTTTTTATATATGCAGAGACTCGTGAATTGTAGTATAAGTCAACGAGATACTTCAGATGTTGTTTTACAAAATGACTACAAAGTTCTCATAACATTTGGAGAGGTGAATGGCTTTTAGTAAAATGCATACGACAACAGAGTAGAATTTCTGTTAAATTGTTGCTTGAAGTAGAAAGGATGTGTATTTTGAAATAGAGGACTACTGTCAAGAAGCAGCTTTGCGTGTGTAAGGCTCAAAGATTGCCATTTATAGGCAGTGTCTACCAAATAAAAAAAATGATGGTGGAAGATTTCCTGATTAAATCATGTGTAAACATAGATATTTAGTCTATGTTACAATAGCATAGTGATGATCAACCTGTTGGTGTCAAATTTCCTCTTCTTTCCACAGAGAATGCAGACACAGTTGCTGAAAGACCATTCACTTGAGTAGTTGAAGTGTTTCTAGTTTCTATGTCACAGTGCTATGTATTTGTTGTAACCAGCTCATAATAAAATGGTAAAGATACAGTGACAGCAAATGGGAGTATGGTGATGCAAAGTTATGTACCAATTAAGACCTCATAACTCAAGACGTGGATCAGTTTGGGTTTTTATACTAATATTTTTATGCTAAAACAGATTCTTTTGAACAGTATGAAATGTGAAGCATAATACTTTCTGTAAGCATTATGAGTGCAAGCCTGTTCTAGTACTAAACTGAAGTCTTGTTTGCTGTTTGTCTAGTTCTACAGACTGGATAAAATAACCAGGAAGTGCAAACTCCAGCTTGTCACTGCACAAGAGATAAATGTTAACGTAGCATTCTTCTGGCTCTTTTGTTATAGCAAATGGCATACAGGAACTTTATCTTAAAAAAAAAAAAAAAAACATAACTTCAGCTAGGATTAGTTGCCTTTTCAAAATGCTGACCAGCTGCTTCAAGTAGAGTACTGTAAAAATCTTTTGCTTTGAAGCATGAAAATTTCAAAAGATGAGTAAGAATAAGTAACAAATAGAGCTTGTTATTTACTCTGTGCATGCAGTGGATGTATATTTGTGTATGCTACAGTGACAGCTAAGATTAGCACCTTTTCTGCAATAGGCAAGAAACTGTTTGAAGTCAGGATATTCAAGGATTCAAATTGATTCCAAATGAATTTCAAGAGAGTGAGGGGGTTTTAAGAGAAAGAGGACATGATATTAGTCCTAAATCAAGCTTACCAAAAGACCTTCCTGTTTCTGGCAACAAAAGTTTGCAGGGAATACCTGAGACGGATGTATGATGGTGATGTGTTCATTCAGAAGGTTGAACAACCACTCAAGCATTTACAAAATAGTGGAAGTGATGGTAAATAAACCTAAAAACATTCTCTCAAAAGGTAATGAAGTGTCAGATGCTATCTCAGGTTTGTAAAATGAAATTCAGACAGGAGAGATGCTTGTGGTTACTCTCATTTTAAATACCATTAAGAGGGCTGTTGTAATTTTAGAGCTTGTACTGTTTTGGTGGGGAACAAATTAACACTTGATCATAGTGGAAAGCAAAGCATGCTCAGATAAAAAGTCAGGCCTGTCAACCTTGACAGGTTTTCATCAAAAAATGCAGCAACCTCTTAATTTGCAGCTCTGTGTTTTCCCATTACCCAAGTTTTGGCAGAAAAGTATTTGAGAGATTAAAGGAACATTTCTTCATGCTGATCTCACCAAGAATAATCTCACCAAGTCACTCCCTTGTTCAGAGTCATTTGCTCGCTTTGCTCCTCCTGTGTCATGTTCTAACTCCTCACCTTCAAAGCTCAGTAAGATTTTGCTTTTAGCAATATAATTTCTCATTTATTCTTTTTGAATTGTTTTCAGTCTGTCTTCTCATCTGGAATTCCCTCACCTTTCCTTGGTGCAAGAAGTAAACATATTCATTTGCACATCACATTTAGGGAAGCTTCTTCATGTTTATTTTCAAAGTGTAAAAACCTTTAGAACAATACAGAGCATTACTCGTAAATTTTTGCATTGCTGGTAAAGCTTCTTGAACTTTTGATGCTTGTGTTAAAATATCAGCTCCCTGAAGTAGGGACAAGGGCCTCCTGTGTCCCAGTGATTTGTTAAGAAACCAAATGTTCCAATCTTCTGCACTAAGTAGATTAACTTTTTTTTCTTTTAAAATAAGCTAGCAGAATGTGTTTTGTGAAGTGATTGTAAAGTGCTGTTGTAAAGTTCCGTTTGTGAAAGAATTTGATAGGTGGTCAGTAAAAACATCTACTTCTCCAATATCGATGGCTTATGTTTAATACAAAAAATTAAAGAAGCTAATGTGTTCTGATTAGCTGTGAAAAGACTGGCAGATGACATAGTTCAATTTGTTACCACTACTCCAGCAGAGCACAGCTTGGTAGTATGGCACTAATCATGGAATCTTTTCTAGGTGTTAGCAAAGCCCTATGGGTTTATTTAGATTCCCTTTTGTTTCTTTCTAATGTGGTGAGGTTTTGTGTTAATGTATTTAAAAAAAACAAAACAAGACTGTATTAAACTGGAGATGTTTCTAAGTATTGCAAGATGGTTCCTTTCTCTGAGGTAGTTGTTGACTGTATCCCTGTATCTTTAACTGCTACATATGGTACAGAAATCTCACCATCTGTCATGTAAGAAATGTCTGCCCCACTGACTGTGTAGATTACAGCAAGATATTGGTTTTTGAATGTTTTGGTGAATTAATTTTTTTTTTCCTTTCTGGTGACTGATTTGAGTTCTTATAAGGTTATATGGCAGTTAAGTTATTAGGGCAGATTTGGAATAATAACAGTTGCAGTTATTGATGCTTCGTTTGTGGAAGGGTGGATGAAGGTCTGTGGCTTCTCTAGCTGCCTCCCATTAAGCCAATGGGAAAGAAGAGTATTCTGAGTTTACATGAAAATTTCTGTTTGTTGTTGGAGCTCAGAATGGCGCATATCTTGCTTGAGAATTGATTATTTGACTATTAGAGCAATTGCTTTTACGGCTTTTGATAGGGCAAGTAAATTCTAAATCACTGTATTAGAAGGATAAGTATGAATTTAGGCAGCAGCAAAAGAATGCCAAAGATGTGCAATTTCCAGGTTATGTGGAAACTAAATGAAGAGTGAAAGGGAGGGCTATGTATTAGCCATGTAAGAAGGAATTTAGGGAAAGAATTTAACACTGAGATGTAGTTTGTTTTTTGGTAGTGGTCAGAGGGGTTTTCTCTTGTTTTGTGATTTTATGTTCATATAATAAACAAGAAAAAAAAGCGAGTGATATTTAAGGTACTATTGGCACCAGAAAGTTGTCACACTTCCCATAACAGCTTTTGGATGGGAGTGAGTAGTTATGAAAGGCATTTACTAGATAACTATGCAAAATGAGACTTCTTGATAAACACAAAAGTATTATCTTGCAATTAGGTGTTTTGAACAGTCAAATAGTTCTGTACTCTGAGCTTCAGGGATATACGTGTCGTATAGAAAAGTATTTGAGGCATACTATTTCAAAGTTTTTTGCTAGGTCTTTGTCAGTCTCTTGACTTCCATGTACTTTATTCTGATAAATTTGTTAGCTTCTTATCTCACTACATTTCTCCAATTCACTTTCTTCTTCCACCTCCCCCTTCTCCCGTAAGACTTGGTTTTAGGATTATAAAGACACTTTTTTCAAGCTGGCTAGAAAAAAGTATAATGATGGATCAGTAATCAATTGCATCTGTTTTTCATTTTCCAAACTGTTCTTCAAAAAGATGAAGTTAATAACTGGGAGGTAATTTTCTGCAGTTTTATACAGGTAGAGGAGTTTGAAACAACAAAACTTTCCAAAGCACTCAGTGTTCTCTACTTTTGTAACTTTGGATGTTCACGGAGGTTTTAATGATGAGAAATTGGATATGATTGGGGAATACTAGATAGATTCCAACGTCCCTAACTGAAACTTCTTCAGGGATGTACAGAAGTCAGTGGTAGTTTGGAGTAAGACTAGTAAATCCCACTACCCAGTCTCAAAGTTGCAGATGTATCCTTGCCAAGAGGGGTGGATGTTTTTCCTTTGGGTTGTAGTATGCCATGTTCTTGTCTTAGAAGCCATAGGTGATATTACTTGAAAAGAGAATGCTTTGGAAATTACACTGCTAGGAGAATCTAAGCCGAATAGAGTCAACCTATGCTGCATATGAGCTTGATGTGCTCAAAGAGATTTGAAGACGCACGCTGCTGTATGGTGGCACTGGGACAGGAAAATTAAGTTTGATGGAGACATCAAATACCCGTGAGTCGTAACATACCAAGAGAAAAGCAATGGAGATAGCAACACGCTCAGTTGAGCAGTGGTGTTGGTATAACAGATAATAAAAACAGATCTTTCAAACAAATCGTTGCTTTTGGAAATAGCTATTTTATGTAAATATTCTAGCTCTATATAGTGTACACTTTAAGGGTTTGTTTAGATTCTTACATGGATCTGGGGTTTTTCAAAGCACAAAGTTTTGTAGTAAACAATCTAAAGGCTTTTAAAGATTCAGAATGAAATTGTTTGATATGCAAATCAATGGCAATACAGACGTGCATTCTCTTCTGTATCTTGAAAGTTACCTCCTCAGTTTTTCCTGTACAGAGCCGTTTCCTCGTAATTAATTTTGTTTGCTTGTGGAAGAAGCAGTCTTGAACCTGTCAAGTGCATACAATTAAAATATTTGGGGACATGCTGTGTGCAGAACATAATTATTTTCTCCTCCACCTTACCCCATTTTTTACTTATGTATTTTATTAACTTAGGAGTTTAGTTCAATGGAAAGTGTTTGGAATTTTCTTCACCTAACAAACCTTGAGAAAGTAAGTAGCTGAGAGCTTTGCATTTTGACTAGGCGAAAAGAAGGTCGCATTCTGAAGACACAATTTTAAATTTGAAAAAAGTGTTTACAGAGACAGGTGTTACACAGAAAGGGACAGGGAGAAATGCCTTTGGAAAGCTTTGTGAATGTCCCTTCCTAACCTTCCATGTTATTAGTGTGATTGCTTAGGCCTTAAGGCAACATTTTTAAATTCCTTTCATTCTCCTGTATTCCAGCTTTTAATTTCAAAACAACTTTGTAGGAGAGAGTTGCTCATAGTTACATTAAACAACCTTATACTTACTTCTTAGCATCAGACAAGAAAAAAATGCCATAATGTTTTCTTCTAAAAGCTGTCAAGACAGAGGAAGCAAAACGGGCTTTAATAAAAGGGCTACTTTAGGTAGGTCATTGAGAATTTAGTTTAAAAGAACACATAAAAATTGCTTACATGAATACAGGAGCTACCCATCTGCTATAAAATATAGCTTTCTCTGAGTTTGTGCTATAAAATTCTTCTGCTGCTCCTACGAAGAGCAAAGTTAACTGATAAAGTCCTCAAGAGAGTCAGGCAAAGAGCCCTAGGAACGCTTGGTGTGTCAACCGGAGTTAGATGGCTGAAACCTTGAAAATTAGTAAAGAGTATTCTGTTATTTAATTACATCCAGAGCTGCTGCTGGTGTTACTTATCATGTACAAGCAGTAGAGAAAATTCACCATATTCTGTAATAGGTAGCTAATAGCAGAGAAGCTTTGCAGGTCTACTAAAGAATTTTTAACTTAGGTTGAAATAAGCAATAGTAAAAATATAATTCTGTTTCATCATTTATCAAGATCCTAAAATTTTTACTGACTGAAGTTATTCAGCTTTTTGAAAAGTTATTGGCTTGATTATGTTTTTTGTCGTGCACACTGGTATTGTTCCTAAAGTAATCTTTCCTCAAAATAATGATTGTTATGTAAGTCATGGTTAAGTTACACACCGCTGGGTTTCAAACCTGAGCTCTTTGATCAGGGTAATGTGGCTAGCTAGTTTCTTCTTGATGCTCAACTTCTACTTTTATTAAAATCAAAGGCTGTATATCAAGTAACTATATTTGAATGTAGCATTTCAAAACAACTACAAATTTAGTACTGCTTTAAGTAAAATGATCGGTTATTTGCTTTATGCGTGCAGAGAAAAAGAGATTTAGTGCAACTATCGCAGAAAACCAGTAGAAATGGATATACTTACCAACATTAATGTTGCTGACTTCTTTAATCTAGTGAACTATTATACAAAAAACTCTAGTTTACTGTATTCAGAAGAACAATAGTAACTTATATCAGATGTTACCAAAGGTTTGTTTTTGTGGTTATTACAGTATACTGGCAACTTGATACAGCCTCCTGACATAAAAATATCTTTTTTGTCATCCAGATAGCAGGAACCTTTAGAGACATTTTAACTAGAAATAACTTCATTTGTACTGATGACCTCTGCAGTCTTCTGAGATAGCTCTGATGGCAGAAGTATGATTCCACTAACAAGTTAGTATTGGGTACAGATGAATAACACTCAAGTCAGCCTTTCTTTGCACAAACCTGACCTTGTTTGAATTGTTCCTTAGATGAGAAAAGTAAATGCAGGAAGCCAGCTTTTAAACATTCTTCTTGGATTATGGAAACACTTTGTGTTCTGGAGCTCAGAAAGAAACAGGGAGATTTAGTTTCAAATGTTATCGCCTCTAGGTTGGTCTGTCCTACAAAACAGAGTATTTAATTTGTTCAGGCCAAAGCAATATACCTGTATCTTAACACAAGGAACATGTTTCCTTCCTTTACAAGGAAACCCTACTTAAGGAAACACATCTTTTAATATAAGCAGTTTAAAAAGGTCTTTGGTAAAGTATTTTCATATGCTGTAGGTCTCAAAATACGTGGAAAGTTAAATGCAAGTAGAGAAGGAACAAAGGAGGCTGAAACAAAGAAAATTGAATTATACAGATCAGGTGGCTATAAATTAAGACTTGAAACTACTTATTGGAGCCAGTGAGATGAAGGAGACATGAAAAAAACCCAGATGTGAAAAGGGATGTTCTTGCATGCAGGAACAGCTTAGTAAAGCCAAAGAAGGCAAGAAAACAAAAATATACTTAAAAAAAAAGTAATGGGAAGGATGCATTTGAAATATTTGAATCAAGAAGGCATTAATATGAAAGAAAATAGACTAGAAGATTAAAAGAAGCAATATTGTCCTTCAAAAGGTTTGAATGACTAGGAGTCTGAAGAGGAAATCTCAGTTAGACTTGTACCTACTGGAGAATGTGCACATAAAGAACTCACTTGACCCAAATCTGCCTTGCAAACAAGTTTTGGCCACAAACATTTGCATTATGTTATCCTTATGTAAAGTCACCTTTCATTGGCAATCAAGTATGTCTTACAATACTGGTTCTTTGGAGGAAAAGAAAAAAAAAGTTGATTTAAAAAAGTGCCTCTCTATGACTAGGCTTACTGTACTTCCAATTGCTTTGTAATTTGAGATTTTTTTGTGATAGTTCCTCATCTTGTCCTGGTCCTTAATGTGACTCTTGGTTTGATTTAGGAACTGCATGGAAAGAAAATAAAAATTTAGGTTAAGAAAAATCAATTTTCTGTCCTTTCTTGTACAAAAGTTGCAAATAATGGATTATTATTAAAGATACTCTTGCAACATGGATCAACTTCCAGTTTTTGATTTTCTGTAAAGAAAAGTTGGCCTAAAAATTGCTGCTGAGGTGTCTGAGCAGGCTGGATTTTTCTGGAAGCTGATAGAGCTTTGGTTGTCCATGTAGGCAGCTTCAGAAAACTGTTTTTATCTGTCTTACTACCAACATAAGCAGTACTTCTATAAAAGGTACTATTCCTGGCTTCTTGAAAACACTCAGTCTCTAAGAACCTCAGACAGGTGCAAGCAGCATAATTCTGGGTAAATTCAGCTGGCTCACAGGGAAGCCCAGGCCACTTCCCAGTCTTGCAGCCAGAGAACAGGGAATGCCTTGCTTGCTTGGAAAAGTGACAACCAGCAGCACTGTGTCTGGAAGGCTTTGAAAGAAACAGAGATGCAGATGACCCAGTATCTGTTCCATTCAATTCCTTGAGAGGGGATTTACTATTTTTGCTACTTCAGCTTATACTGCTTCTTCAAGTGCAATAAGTACAGAATGAACACTGTTTTGTGCCAGTGTAAGCATATTTACGTTTGGGCTTCTGCCACTGAAACTCCTTTTTAAAGGAAATCAGATCTCATGTTTCTGTGCGGGCAAAGTTTCTCTTGGCTTAAGCTTATGAAAAATACATACAGTTGCATATTGTCCATTAAAAAAATAAAAGTAAAGTTTGAAATAAGGTGACTGAAAACAAAGTATAAATCCAAAGAGCAAAATTGTGCATTCTGTAGGTTTCTAAGACAAAATATCTGGGTTAAGAAGAAAATTGAGGAACCTGAGCCTCATATATATGAATGCATATGCATTTTTTTATATTCTTGTTAAGCCATTTGTTTTGATGTCATCATGTGTATATTTTCTTTAAAGGAATTTGGCATATGAAATATATGTATATCCATGCCTTAGCTAAAAATTAATTTAAGCAGTTTGTCTAACAGCAGTAGCATTGGAAGTTCAGATATTTTAGCAGAAGTATTTTGTATGAGGACTAGGGATATAGTTCTGAGAACCTGTCTTGTGTGGAGTCTTTCTGAATTTTATATTTTAATTTCCTAAAGTTTTTTTTGTCTGGTTTTTGTTGTTGTTGTTGTTGTTGGAGCTGGCAGGGTAAGTGGCAGCTGGAAACTTAAGGGTAGGCTGCAAAGTTTTTCTTCCAAAGCCTTCCTTTCATGTTTAGCCAAGTGAGAGACATGGAGTGAAATGTAAACTCTGGCTCAGCGTATCCTCATGGCCATCTCTGCTGGTGAGCAGCCGGAGGGGCACAAGGGGGGCTGGAGCTGCCCAACCACAAGGCCCTGGAAGGCGCCAGCCATGAGCCGTGGCTCCAGGTTGCTCTGAGGAGGAGGAATGTGAAGATGGTGCTTGAGGGCTCTTGATCCTGTACCCTGAAAGCAGCCCTCCCCACTGCACCCGCTCTTTCTCACTTCATCCTCCCCCTGGGACAAAATGAAAAGTCATCCACTTCTCATCTTGGTCATTTAACTACTTCTCTTTTATCCCTGTCAGTCCAACTGGGAACTGTATGTTTTGCTGAATTTTGTTTTGTTTGGAATTATGAAATGGAACCATTTCTATTTAACGTGGGAAACAAGCTCTGCAGAAATTCAACCTATACAGTGGGAAAGGAACTTCCTATAAAATATAAACAGATATTTGTACTTTTGAATGCAGATTTGTTTGTGGGAGCCTTTGTGATGAACTGCATAAATGCAATATGGAGTTCTAACAATTAAATGATGACTAATGAGTTTGATCGCTTTGACATAATCTGCTGCACTGGTATTCCTGGTTTGTTTTGATTTTGTTTGTTTTTAAAGAGTTTTTTTTCCAGCTATATTTTATACACGGAGCTGGTCTAAAAGCTGTTCCTCAGTGTGGGGACATAGAAAGCTTTCTCCCAGGACAATGGGATGATTCCTGGGAGAAGTCAAATTGTTCCCTGCCGTGCAAGAGAGATTCCTATGTCCTGTCATAGCCATAATTGCTTGGGGTCTGCTTTCTGTAAAGTAATTATTGGCTCTTAATCCTTTTGTTTGCTTGTTTGTTTGTTTGTTTGTTTGTTATTGTGATGGAAAGGGATAAGCAAGCAGTGTTTCCTCTCTTGTTTAGAGGTCTGTTTCTTTTTGCTTCCTCTCCCCCACAGTTTTCTCTTTGCACTTGTTCATGCTCCATGTACACTGTCTGCTTCCTTCATTCTGTTTGGTTACTCTACAGAGACCACATAAAACTAAAAAATACATATATGTATATATATGTATTATTTTTATATATATATATATATATATATATATATATACACAAATTTTTTTCATTCTTCTACTGTGACCATTAATTTTCCCCTCACACAGCTGAGGCCCACAAATTCTCTACTTGGTGTCTTTTTCTGTATCCAGGTTTGTACATTGTGTCAGCATTGTGCACTGATGCCATTAAGTGTGATTGTGAAGTAAAATATTATTTGCTTCAGTCTGGAGACCACCAATTGTGAAGAATTGCTGGTATCCTGCTAATATAATATTTTTCATATTCATCCCAGATGCAATAGAATGAACTTTGATTTTCTTGTATTCATATGTAATTCATACTCCTCTGTACCTATATATATTCATACGTTTTTTACTTTGACTGTTTTTATAGAAAAAACAGTCTTTGAGATATTATTTATCCATTTGTGACATTAATATGCATGCACAAATATTAAGGCTGTCAAAAAACATTGGATTACATTGAAAGATAAAATTTTAAGTGTTAAATGTAAAATACAGTATCAAAACTCTGTCTTATGCCCGAAGGACAGACTCGAAGTGATAATTCCTGATGGGAATTTCCTTAAATTGTGTGTGTCCTCTTGAGATATTGCAAATGCAACTCTAATTTACAGTCTGAGTTGGTGGAAGTCTTGAAAGGAGAGACATACCATGGGGGTAGGTGTGGCAAATAATATCAGCAACATTGAATTTCATTTAAATTTGCCTTTTCCATATAGGCTAGTATCAAAGATGGGAAATACTGTGCTCTGTGTGACTATAAAGGCTGTCTTTGCTTTGGAAAGAGTCTGTTAGTAATGCAGGTTGCTGCTGTTTGCATTGTTAAGGGGGGAAGCACCCCTCCAGGTATTTAAATTTGGAGAAAAGAGAGTTTTGAAGGCAGTAGCCCTAATACTAGAGTTGTAGAGTTTTATGGCTCACTCTTGCAAAATTTGGAGGTACAGGCTGAGCAATTAAAAAATAATACCTGCAATGTATATAAAGGAGAATGACTATTAAATTGTAATCCTTCTGACATGGATTCAAGAGGAGCACCAATGATCTATAGTTTTCAGATGTTATGGAGGAATCAAGTGAAGGAAACCCAAGGATATACACCTTCAACAGATCTTTTCCAGTAATTCATATTAGCTGTGGTTTTAGATAAATAATTGAATTAAAATAGTTGCTCTAGGATGAAATTTCTCATTTTTACTAAATTGAGATTTGTTTTTCAAGCTGGAAAACACCTCTGTTATGTCCTCATCCTTATTATTCTCTGCCCACAATGTAAATAATGTGAGGAATATAATAAGAAAGTCAGGCAGGAAAAATGCCTAAGAGGTCTTATAACAAATTTGTTATTCCAGTGTTGTATTTTCTTGCAGCATTTTTCTGCCAGATCTCTCAAGTGGCTAGGTTGCTTTCCAGTTTTTTTGCTTTGTTGTTTTTTTTTTAATGTTTAAGCTTGGTGAATTAGTATATGAGGGTTAAAGTATTATGTTTTTCTTCCTCTCTTGTGTCTAGCAACACTGTAGTAGTATTAAAAATCATAATGAAACTCAGAACTGAAGCTCTTCCTACATGTGTGGGTAAAATCAGTAAAATCATTGCAATAAAATATGTGGATAATGTTACTTTTCAATTTCATACAGTTTCATTCATAGTCTCCAAAAATAGGGTATAAATTCTATCTAATAATGCTCTGCTAATTCTAATGGTTTATTATTTTTTTCTTCTTTTTTAGGGTGTACCTCAGTTACCGTGTGCCAAAGCATTGTATAACTATGAGGGAAAAGAACCTGGAGATCTTAAATTCAGTAAAGGAGACATCATCATTTTACGTCGACAGGTGGATGAAAATTGGTATCATGGAGAAGTCAATGGCATCCATGGCTTTTTTCCTACCAATTTTGTTCAGATTATTAAACCTTTACCTCAACCTCCGCCTCAGTGCAAAGCACTTTATGATTTTGAAGTAAAAGACAAGGAAGCAGATAAAGACTGTTTACCATTTGCAAAGGTAAAAAGAGAATACAATTACTATTTTCTTTTAATAATTTCATTCACTTGGATAAGAAATAATACAACTGTTTTGTAGTCTTGTCTGCATTTCTTATTGGAGCTGCACACATATGAAAATGACAAGTAATTCTGCAAGTATTCCTCCTGTATTGATTAGTTTTGCCTTCTCTTTCTAAATTACACATAATTTCTCTGAGGTTTTATTTCTGAGAATGCAATTTTTCATAATTGCAGTAGTGATGTTCTTAATTTATGAGAAATAACCTATTTTGTGAATTAAAACCATTCCATCTTCTAAAGAAACACTCAAATTGTAGATGTGAAAGAAGTCTAGCAATGTTCTTAAGTACTTAAGTCGAAAAATAATGTCATGGGAAGGTTAGGTTATGAGTCAGTTGAGAAGAAAAATGGTTGTGGTTCTGTTGATTAATACCAAGGAATTAAAGGAGGGCTGATGGGTAACATGGACTGAACATGACAGAAAGACTGGCAATAAGGACTAAGTCAGGTCACTGAGATGTGGGCAGTTAGTTGAACTCACAAAATAGGAAAAGGAAACTTGAACTGACTTCAACCCCAAAAGTGGCATGTTCATCTTACAGAGGGTCTTCTCTGCGGTTCTTGTCCATGTCCTGCCTTCTCTGATTACTCCTGTGTTTTGGAGGAAAATTAAATAAGAAGTTAAATTAGAGCTGGGAGACATAATCACTGCATGTTCACACAGGATGATGTTCTGACTGTAATTCGCCGTGTGGATGAAAACTGGGCAGAAGGAATGCTGGCTGACAAGATAGGAATATTTCCAATTTCATATGTTGAGGTGAGTAAAGTTAGGTCCTCAGTAAGTCTGTGTCCACTGTGTATTTAATTTTCAGAAAGGAAAAATAATCAGTACTGGTGATGAGTCTAAAATAACCTGAGATATAAATAATCTTAGACCTAAAATACTCTTTGGGAAAGTTAATGGCCTCAGCAGTTGAAACAGTGATTTTCACTTAGTTATTTGATACCTATTTTCATTGAGTGGAATTGACACGAGTGTAATTGGAGATAGTTACTATGTTTTCTTGTTAATACTGGAGTCATGCAGTCAGTCCAAACCACGCTTAGCCGCAAAATGAAAGCAGTCAGCAAGTCCGAGAAATAGTTAGCTTTGCACTGTCCCTAATACCCACCTCTTAAAACCAAAATAGCACAACTAGGAAGTCAAAGAATATAGGTTGTTGTTAAACAGGTAAAGGATCGGCTTGTACATCACCAGGGCTATGTATAAAAGCTTCTGTATCTTCCTGCATTTCTTATGTATATTACAACAATTTACAGTAAGAAGTAGCAGTTGAGAAAATTTCCCTAACCTTGTAAGTTGAAAGCTGTATCTTTTATATAGAAAGTCATCAGTGATTAGGAACAGTGTGTACAGCCACAGTGATTATTCACATTTGCACTACAAAAAGATAACAGAGGTTTGGAATAGTGTCTGTCCTTTTCTGATAAGTATGCTGTGGACACTTGGTAAGACACAATTCCCTGCACTGGCAGTATTTTATTTAAATAAATGAGGCAGAATGATGAAAGGAATAAGTATTTTCACATTACCTCTGGGATGAGAAATATGTACTTCAGGTCACAGAATAAGTGTGTAACCACACTAAGAATCAAGCCAGATTTTACTAATTCAATTTCTGAATACTGTGATGAGATGGAAACTTCAAAAAACATTACTGCTTTCAACTAAAATAGAATTTATTATTTTTAAAAAGGAAAATAGATATTTTTATTTTTGTAGTTTGATGTAAAGATCTGTGGACCTGGAGATAGAAAATTTCACTTGACTGTAAAAACAAGAAGACCAAAACAGTTTCAACTTGCTTAATGCAATTTTGGCTTTAGTTTAAGAAGTTTTTTAAAGCCAATTTAACAATTTCTTGCCCTTGGGTAGTCTTTCCTAGCTTCTTGCAATTAACTGCCCCTTCAATTCAGCCAGTAAAGCTTTTTGTAGTTTTTTTTCAAACTAAATTACTTAAGTTAGTGTTGTTAGAAAAAGCCCTTTCCTAGGGCTGCCTCTTGGGCTAACTATTTAGCTAACAACTACATTCCTATCTCTTCAGAAATTGCAAAAAGGAGATGTGGCCTTGAAAAATATTATGTAAAAACGATAATCACAAAATGTATTTCTGTTAAGGTTTTCAGACTGATTCCATCAACTAAGAAAATAAATTTTCAATTAACCCTTTTAGAACAGGCACCAGCACTTAAGTACACGTTCTCAAATCCCCAGTAAAGTGGAATGGAAAGCCTAGAATGACACATTATACCCAAAGAGTTACTTCAAATCAGATAGGTGTTTTTTTTCAGTGTATACTAAACTGAAGTGCATGCTGTGGTGAAGAGCAGTGAGATGGCAGTAAACTATGGGTTTGAATATTGGAATGCCTGATTTCTGAGAGTATATAACTATTGTTCTGGAAAATATACAGCCAATTGATAAAACAAGTATTGCAAACCATTCTTACCTATGTTACGATAGACAATGAAGATGAGAAGTAATTAGTGTTTTTGAAAGATTTTTGTATGGTAGTTTTCATTGCATTTCCCTCTCCTGTACTCATTGCCTATTTTTGTCATAATGACAGACATACCTTTTACCTTGTGTGTATTAGTCCACATCTTTTTGTTTAAAAATGTGAATTAGTAGCTCCATTTCATAGAGAGTTTCTGAAATCATTAACTATAAAATTAGTGTAGTCTGTAGTATAGGTGTAATAATTGTCATCTTTATTGTACGGTGAGGATAAAATTTTAGAAAATGTTAAAGTCTATGAAAATCTCTTATCAATTTTGAGGACAAATTTTGCCCTTTTATGATTCAATGTTTCCTACTCTGATATTTTATTACTTTCACTTACTGCATTTGTGGTAATAATAAAAGTAAGACAACACATTTTGAGAGAAATTTTAATAGTGATTCTATTAAAACTATAGTTTGTTAACTGACTCACAACATTTTTTATCTGCAGACACATAGCATTGTGAAAAAGTGCTCCTATCTGCAAATGAAAAATAAATAATGCAAACATTGAAAAAAATATATAATTCCACTTTGAAAGAAGTGCTAAACCCAGACTAACCCTCTAGTTTTACTAGGGTAAGACCAGATTAATAAATCTAAATTGCTAGACTTTTGACTATTGGAATTTCAAGGTACTTGCATTAAAATCTGATCAGCCAGGTTCTTGCGTAGTAATGAAATAAAATGCCGTGAGTTTAGAAAATATATTATTAAGTTAATAACATTTGTAGTTATCTCAGTTCCAAAAAGAAAGATTATTCATTACTAAACAGATATTGTTAGAACTTTCCTGTATAGATTGCAGTTCTGGGCACAATGTACATTTCTTAAACCTCAAATTTGATGTTTTGATCTAATTTAATATTTCATAAACAAATATAAATGCCCGGAATAGAATAAAAGTCAGGGTAAAGGAATCACTTTTCAGTCAAATTGTCAGTAGCAAATAATGTCAGCATTTGTTTACTTTGGTGTGAATGAAGAACACCTGAATTAATTTGTAAATAAGTACAGCAAAGTACAACTGTAAGAGACCTTACAGTAGTGATCGTCTCATTGGTAATTCCTGCAGATGGCTGCAGGCAGACTAAAGCTGTGTGCTGACCTCAGCCCTGCCGCAGCACCGAGACACAGCTCTGCCAGCCGCCTCTGTCCTGCCCTGCTTGGAAAATTCTTCTGTTTCCTGGCGTTTGGTGGGAAAGGGAATTGGATTTCAGCCAAGATTACAGCAAAGATTTTGTTGAATGGAGGAAAAGAAGTGATTATAAAGGCTGAAGTAAAGAAGCTTCTATGAAAATATGTCTCTTAAGGAAAACAACTGATGTAGGAAGTGTGGGCCTTGATACGTGGGTGTTTGTTGCAGAAAGGAATGCTGGATTGAAACACTTCATAGCATGACTTGGATGCATTCCCTTGGTGACCTTGAATGTCTGCTAGCCATTTAATTGGAGAATGTATGCAAGTTCTTAATTTCTCTTCTCAAGGAAGAAGTAAACTGTACTCAGCAAAATACTCTGCAGCTATTGCTGTCCTCAGGTTACTTCAAAGAAGAGGCCAGTAATCAGTTCACTTCCATCTTCAGATTCATGCAACTGTCCTGTGCTTGCATCTCTGTGTAAGAAAGCACAGTATGCTGCTTGTATTTGAATCAGTCTTGAACTGATCCCATGGACAAGGCTTAACTTTCCCTAATAACTTGTTCACTGTATGGAGTAATCAGATTCAGCAGGCATTGATAGCTTCTGGAGGTAAACAAACATAATCAGGTGTAACAGGTACCTTAAGGTGCTGTTAGCAAAGTGGCTTTTGGTTTTGCTTTTCGTTCCTGGGTGATTCCTTAACTTCTCTGATTAGGTAGTTCTTGTTTCAGAAATATGTACTGCTTTTCTTGCTCTGATCTCTGTAATTTGTCAACAGGCTTTTTTGCAAATAAGAAAGTAGATTAGACAAGAATAGAATCGGTTGCAGCCATTATATCAGACATCATGGAATACACAGATTCTCAGGAAAGACATGAAGAATTTCAGTTTGAGTTGGAAAAAAAATGTGCAAAATACAAAAAATTATTAGACTTTGAAAAGCCTGCATTTTCTTCCATGATGTCAGATAAGACCCTGACATGCTGAACAGCAGAGTAGGCTTTTATTGGTCTTACTTTTTATTTGTTTCATATCCTTCAGCCTCTTACCAGTGTTTTGTAATAAAAGAATGTTTTCACTGGTCTGTTTAAAGTATGTTTGCTCTAAATTTAAAATTCAATAATCATCTAAATAATGGACTTCCTTGGAGAAAGTGGTGTTTCTATCTTCTGTTATACACAAGAAATACATTATTTTGATCCATATGATCCATCCTGAGTACTAGCAGGAAGGAAAATCTAGCATCCATCTTTGTCATAGGATTGTTTACTGTTGTGACATTGTCTTCTCCTATCCTTCCTTCTTACAAGAAAGATGGAGAGGGACTTTTTACAAGAATATGTAGTGATAGGACAAGGGGAATGGACTCAAACTGGAAGATAGTAGGTTGCAATTAGATATTAGAAAGAAATTATTTACTGTGAGGGTGGTGAGGCACTGGAACAGGTTGCCCAGGGAGGTTATGGATGCCCCATCCCTGGAAGTGTTCAAGGCCAGGTTGGATGGGGCTCTGAGCAACCTGGTCTAGGGGTAGGTGTTCCTGTCCATGGCAGAAGGGTTGGAACTTGATGATCTTGAAGGTCCCTTCCAACCCAAGCCATTCTATGATTCTGTGATTCTAGTTCTCTTCAGTTGCCTTCTAAAGGACCAACAATAAGAACATTTAGGAAAAAAAACCTATATTCTCAACTTCATATCCTTTTTCAAATCCCTCATTATGCCCCTCATCCACTGCAATATGTTCCATGTAGTTCTTCCTCTTCCTTAGGAAGGTTTTCATGTCAACTCCTCATAGTTTCAGTAGTTCTGATTTTGAACTTTGTCTTTTTTGCTGTATATGTATGAAATTTCCTTATGATGACATCTTTCAAATACCACTTGAAAACCTCTTCTATATAAAAAAAAAATCTTTGTGCTTTTGCACTACTTTATATATCTCTATCTATAGATATCTACTTCTGTTCAGAGTGTAAGCCAGTCATCTGTGGGAGCTGCATTTAAATCAGTGTTGATGCTGTCATGATTAATAGTAAAGCTTTGATGGTGTAAAATGCAACTTTAAAACTCTTCAGGAACATAGTAGGTATCTCAGGACTTGCAGGAATTTGGTAAAATAAATAGAAGAAATAATATATTGAAGAATAGAAATAGTAATTCCACAGTGACTAATTTCATTCTTTCATCCTGATGTTCTTCAAAAAAGATTTTTCCTCTCTTCATAATCAGCTATACTTTTCAAATAACAGTATTCACATTTAGTGGTACCTGTTCGGAAAACTGGTGCTGGTATTAGTTCAGCTCGTGATTAAATGAGAGTTCTGACATTATTTCTAATAGCTCTAAGATTTTCTGAAAATAAAGGGTTTTTGAAAAACGTAGAGGGGTTGTTTGTTGGTTTCCTCTCCTCCTCCCCATTATATAGCTTACATTTCATTGTAAGAAGAAAATGTGTGGGATTCCTCATTTCTTCATTGGAAAGGAAGGATTTGTTTGCATTTAATATGGTATTGTTGTTACAAATTAGCAGATAGAAAATCTCATTGTGAACAAAAACTCTTCAGCTAAGCTTAAAAAAAGAGAAAAATTGGCAGAGATGGTGCCTCTACGTTAGAAAATTCAGAAGCTGAGAAGGTATTTCCACAGAATTGCAGATACATATTTCTTTTCTCCTTATGCCATTTTATGCCTGTATTGGTGCCTATTGCCAGGCATGTATACTGATATAGCTGGACATTTAGTCTGTCCTGCTATGTTCTTAAACCTGCATTTAGGAAGTCTGTGTTTTCACTGCTAGTAGTGTTAAAAATGTGCACAAGTACCAAGGGATACTAGGAGAAATGTCTTCAAGAGCCCACATGCAAAGGTGTGGGATTATGTCATATAATCAAAACCAAAAAAAAGGCTGAAAATGAAATAAACATCCAAGAAATTTTGTAACACCAATTTTTCTGTTATAAGGTCAAAAGGGACCACTGTGTTTTAGTCTGACTTCTAGATGACACAGGCAGTGGATATTGCTGAATTAATCCATGTCTGGACTACAGCATTATGTCCTTTGTTGATTGCAATTTTACCTCTGATGGGTAGTCCAGACTAGTCCAACAGTAAGTGTGTTGAGTTTGTAGTGAATTGATTTGTCACTCTCTACTGACTAATTTGTGGAGTAAGTTGGTATGTCGCAGTTTTAAGTTGCATGGTTTAAATTATATTATGAATAAGAGGAAAAGAGATTTTTGTTATGTTCAGGCGATTTGTATAAATAAAAATATCAGTTTTAAGTTGCATGGTTTAAATTATATTATGAATAAGAGGAAAAGAGATTTTTGTTATGTTCAGGCGATTTGTATAAATAAAAATATACTAATATGGTACTGGTTTTTTTGTAGTTTAACACAGCAGCCAAACAGTTGATAGAATTGGACAAGCCCTCAGGTTCTGCTGTTGACTCTGGAGAAGGTACCTCTGGGGCAGCCCACAACAATTCAACCCAAAAGCACACCGATACTAAGAAAAACACCAAAAAACGACACTCTTTTACCTCCCTCACCATGTCCAACAAGGCTTCACAGTCCTCTCAGAATCGCCACTCCATGGAAATCAGTCCTCCTGTCCTCATCAGCTCCAGCAACCCAACGGCAGCAGCCCGGATAAGTGAGCTGACAGGACTGTCCTGCAGTGCTCCTTCTCAGGTAATTCACATGAAATCAACTGTGACTAGAAGGCTTCTGATCTTGTCAGATTACTTATTTCAAATTATTAATTATGAATAATTAATATTAAATGCACACTTTCACAAAACCTATCTTCCAACATGAGAACATCTAAGGAAGATATTTTCTAACACTTCTTATATAATGGTAGCAAATAGTTTTGGCCTTTTAGGCTAGTTTTTTTCATAGTTGTTATTTTCTAAAGTGCCACAAAGATTTTTATTAAACTGTGGAAACTAGAAACTGGAGTGATTTAATTTCTTGATTTTTTTTTTCCTAAATTAAATATAATAATGAATAATAATAAAGTGCATGCTATTAAATTAAAATATTCAACTCGAAGATTACATGAATTCCAGAAATGTAGCATATTAATCTGGTTGTGCTACGTAGAAATATTTATCTGACTTTATGTATTTGTTCATTAGTTCATGGAAAATTGTCTGTTTCGTATAGTGATTACACTTTGGTAAAAGAGAGAGAAATGGAGCCCAAGAAATATTGGTGATATTTTACGTGAGCTGCTAAATATGCTTTATTTGCATGTCTTTGGGATCTGACAGCCTTTAATGGAAAAAAAACCCAAACCTGACATTGGTTACAAGTGTGTTTCATGTTGCTGGTTCAATATATCTCCAAAGATTCAGAAATGTCAGTGTAGGAAAAAAGGTGAGCAGCGTGATTCAGCACTGTTTGTGAGCAGTGTGATTCAACTGTGTGAATATCTAACTGTGTGAGTATCTAACTGTGTGAGTATCTAACTAAAAATTAGCTCTAGTTTAATGTTACAGGTAGTAGAGTACTGGTGATTTTGACCATGAAGCTTACAGCTGTTTGAAAACCAGCTCTCACTAAACTACGCTGAACTGACCCTGCTGGGTTTTTTCTGTCTCCCAGGTTCATATCGGCACTACGGGGCTGATTGTGACTCCACCCCCCAGCAGCCCAGTCACAACAGGGCCTTCCTTCACCTTCCCCTCGGAAGTTACCTACCAAGCTGCTCTTGGTGTAAGTACTGCTCTAAGAAAACTCAGCCTTCCCATTTTTGTTTGGCCTTGTACAGTAATTCTTTTTTCTCAAGTTCCGACACACTGATTTGAAACGATGGTTTTATGACGATTGTGTCTATGTGGTAGACAGTGGTATGAGTTTAACTATAGCAAAAGCCCTATTGATACAATAATGTTTGCATCTTGTCATGCATATCCATTTCTCCAGCTTTCCTCTGTAATTTCTGTGTAGTAAACACAAGAAGCACACTTCCAGAACAGTGCTTCTTTTAAGCATGAGTAGAATAGAGATTATTCTGGGGGGAAAGTTTGAGGAAACAAGCACGTTCTTACAAAAAACATCAACTTGGGACCACAGCTGCCAGGTATTTCTGTCTTACTTAACCCAAGATTTTCAGGATTGTCTGAACTAAGCTTCAAAACTCTGCTGTCTCCTCATTAAATAAGGTGATTTCAGTTGGGTGTATGCCTGTGGCAGATGAAGAATTTATCTAGCATGTTTAAATTAGGTTCTTGGAGATCTATAGGAAAACATGTAGCAAATGGCCATCTTTTAAAGGAAGAAATACATTGCAGTGCTGTTTCCTTTGGACAAATAAAATGACATTTTCTTCAAAAAGGGCGGCATTTCTTTCCAAAATCTACTGGAATTCTTTAGTTTCCTATGCTTATGTTAGAAAAACTCTGGAATGTCATCTATCATACTGTACTCATCAGAGACTTACCTTAACAGCAGTAAAGATTGTGGATACTAGTTTTCAGAGACTTTATTTAAATCATAGGAATTCTTGAAATTAAGTTCTTCTTTCAAGTCTAAAATTCTGCCCTTAATTTTTAAGGGGTGGGGCACAGTCAAATAACAGATCTTCACTTTAAAAAAACCAAACAAACAACCCAAACAAAAAACCCCAAGACTTGATTTTGTTCAGGTGTCTGTCCTTGCAGTCTTTAAACCAAGTAAAATGTGATGAATAGCCTTGCTGCTAAATAGGTCTAGTTTTGTTTTTAACTTTTGGCACTTCCATCATTTTATGCATTCTTCTGCAAAATCGAAGGCAGAATAATTGTCTGTCTTCTGGTATCAACTTCTCGTTGTTTATGAAAATGTTTAGGTGGGGCTTGGTTGCATTTTGTCAGCATTCTTTGGAACTCTTAATTTACATTTTTCAGTCCTTTAAATTATGATGCTGTTGTTTTCTGAATTATTTTCAGTACTTCCTTTTGGCATGGTACAGACATGGTGACACATGCCAGATGTGGGTACAGTACTACACAGTCTTTTTCAGTGAAGAAAATATTGATAGTATGACCCTTTTACCTTTTTAGATTGATTCTTATATCTTGAAAATTTGCCTGAATGTAACACAAAGTTTATGTTCAGCTAAATATCCACCCTGATGCCACAAATTTTCGTCATCTTTTGTGATGTGGTAATTGCTCTCATCCAGGTAAATGTATTTCAAATTCTTTGCTCTTCAGACAGATGACCTGATTATTGACAGTTATGTGGACCATGTGCTTTTGCCCTGCCTTACTGAGTAAGGCAGATTGAGCTGCAGCAATGCTTTGTTTTACTGTGGTGAAATTGTTGTCTCCTTCAATCTGTGGATTATCTGTGTAATCCTACTGTTAAATGTATGCTAATCTGGAAACAGTTTATAATCTCCTTATATTTAGATTCATATTTTAATGTCATGGAGCAGATGAGGTTAGAAGGGCCTCTTGAGGTCGTCTAGTCTAACCCCCCTGCTCCTCAAGCAGAACCACCTAGAGCCAGTTGCCCAGGACTGTGTCCAAATAGCTTTTGAATATCTCCAAGGATGAAGACTTCACAACCCCTCTGAGCAGCCTGTGCCCAGTGTTTGCTCTTGTTCAAATTGGTCTTCAGCAGAAAGGACCCTCAGGTTGTTTGTTTTTTTTGCCTATGAGATGTACATCTAATACTAGAAACAATTAGCTGCTTATATACTAATCCATATAAGTCTTTTATACTTCTTTCATCCTATCCTTCAGAAAATTCCTGTGAGAACTGAGCAAACAGAATCAGTTCAGTGTAATTTCTGCTGTTAGGCAGAATGCAAGTCTAGCTAACATATGTGCTGCAAACATTACGTAATTGATTTGATTTGTGGCTGAGATACTCAAGTTTTGGAGACATTTGAGCAGACAGCATTCAAAGCATAATTTCAGAAGTTCTGTCAGAATCTGCTGGTTTTTTCCCCTCTCAGTAATAAACACTTCTGTTTGCTATTAAGAATCAGTAGTTCTATATTTGATGCCAAAATGGAAAAATTCTTTAGTTTGGTGCTGGTGCAAAGTCATTAAACCACCTGAGGTGCTTTAGTTGCTTAAGCTTGTTCAAAGGCGATCTCACCATGGGTACCCACAGGAATTAAATTACAGTGCTAAATGCAGCATGGAGTGAAACTCCTGCCATATGATTGTCCTGTATCTTGGGCTGCTACTTTCTCTTTGTGATAACCATGTTCCTGCTTATGTTTCCAATTAGGGATATAATTCCCATTGAGAACCTGAATTATTCTCTGCCACCCTCTTTAAAAGTCAGTAACCTTCTGTACATAATGTTCTGTTTCTTCCTGACTTGTTTTCAGCATGATTAAAATGCAAGCTGGCAGCTCAGGCTAGAGTCAGGTCATTCCTCTGTTATTTTATGATAGATGATATGACATGATGATACAGTTTGTAAAGTCACAGACTGTGAGGTATATCTTTACTTACACTTTCCCTCTTGCTTCATAAACTCTTGTTTTCATTTTAGAAATGTGCAAAATGGTTCTGATGGGTTAAGAGAGAAAGTCATGTTCTTGTTTCTCTAGATGTGTTCCTGCTGGAAATACCCTTCCTGACATTCTGAGCATTAATTTTAAGCTGCAGAATAGTTGTGATTGTACGTTTAATACATCAGAAGTAGTTGGCTTGAGTCCTTTTGCTCTTGTATTTTTTGCTTTTGTAAGTATAAATTCCTCTGTTTCTCTTAAGTTCCTCCCTTTAGCTTTTTTCTTGATTTCTGAATACTAAGCATCTGACAAGGAAATTGGATGGGAACACAATGAGTTTCTCTTTAGCATGAACATAGTTTCATTGGCTCTCCTTCGTGTCAGTTATTTTGGTGTTTATAACACTATTGAAAGTAATTATTCTTTGGGAGCAAGCTGTTTTTACACTTCTTTTATATAATGCTAAACTCAGATTAAGGGAGAAAAAAGAAATCTTAGAGGATGAACATGATTACCCATCAGTGAAGAAGAATAAAGAATATATTCCTTTGCAGCAATTCTGAATTTATGCATCTTTGCTACATTTATGTGTCCTGAATCTCAAAGCAAGGAAAAGCTAGTGTCTTCTCTTATTTCCTATAAGAAAGATGGCTTTTTTATTCTCAACAGGAGATACTTTGAGCTGTCTGGTTGTCTAGGAAGTTTCTCTAAGACAGTTTGGATTAATTCCTAGCCCAAAGGAGCCTGTGACTCTTTTATCTGTGTACATATATAGGATTGCATTTTAGTTTTTTGTGTTGCTATGGTGGTTCAGAGATGCCAATTGTATTAATTTTATTTTGTCCATAATAATGTTTTATAGATGTTGTTTGGTACCCAATATTGTATGAAGTAAACAATTTACAAATTTTCAGCCAAAATTGATACAAATAAGCTTTAGGAATGAGAGTGCTTCTGTCAAGTGACCATATACACTCTCTACTGCTTGTATCATTTAAGCAAATTTTAATTTTCATTTTGAAAAGCTGTGATAATTTATTTAAAAGTTTTATTTTACAGCAGTAGTTCTTTAGACAACAGCATTAATTCTTGGCTTGTGTTTTGAGGTTTGATTTTTTGAAATTGAAGAAGCTGTGAACTGAGACACTTCTCACAGCCAGGGCTTTTGGCTGTGATATTATCATTTACACTGTTTTTTGGAACTTCAAACCACAGCTTTACCCTTAATGGGTGCATTAATTGGTCTGCTCATCTTGGCCACTGCCATTTTTGAACCTTGTAGGTGCCTAGTATATTTAAAGTTCTTTGCAAAATATAAATAACAGATGTCAAGTTCAGTAGTTGTTGGGGGAAAATATGCACATACAATTGTGTAAGGCTCATTCGCTTGGAAGGAAATTCTTGGATGTAATTTATAAGGTAATTATCTAATAGAGGAGATCTAGTTGCCATAGATTTTACTGAAAAGTAATCTTAAAATATGTGGTTTGAACCATGATATGGGAAAACCAGAAACAAAATATACTACAGCAAAGTTTGAGTTGCATTCAAAACTAGCAGCAGAAAAACAATGGTTTTGTTCAAAAGTAGCAGCAGTAAAACAAGCAACAGGAGATTCTTTATCTTCCTTTCATTCTGCCTTCGCAGTCTCTTGAGAAGTCAAAAGTGTTTTGGACTGCAGTTGACCTAGAGGTCCATACTGTTCCTGCAGATTGGATATGTTGAATTTGAAATGGTGTCTTGGTGTGTGCACTTAATTAGCAGAAATAGGTGGTCTGTATTTGGATGGTTTTCATTCACTTACATGCTGAAGATTTCAAAAATTAAAAAATCCCTAAGTTTTCTGGTCTTGTTCTCTTGTGCATGCACAAAAAGAGAAATTGCCCTTCTATGTTGAAGTGTATAAGGTAGTCTGAATTAATGTTAATGAGACGCAAGCTGTGAGGGTTATATAATGTACTGATGACATTTAGCTCTTTTATGTAGTTCAAACCAGTGTAAGTTCAATAGTGTAAGTCAGGAGGTTTAAATAAGAACTGTCCTAATTTTAACCAACCAAAATTCAAATCAACTTGCATTGTGAAGAGGAAGTGGCTGAAAGAAACAATGAGGTTTTTTATGAGAGACCTGTTTTTGATAACATGTAGTTTAGGAATTTTGTTAAACATAAGCCTTAATTTGTTAGCCCTCAGGGAATTTTGCAAGCCATATATTTTTTCCTAGACATTGTGGGAGTGAAGGGAGTTAATGAATGTTCTTTTCCAGTGCTGTGCCTTTTATTATTCTTTGAGTGAGCTGATTACTGATCTTCAATTAACTGATATGGGAATGCAGCCTAATTCTATTTAAGTTTAGTAATATCCATGTGTTTCAAGAGCTTGAGTGTAGATACTTTTTGAAGTTGTAACATACATTAAGCATCAAATTATGTAATTTTTCATCTTCCAATTAAAAAATAATAATTTATTTTCTGATTTATATGCTTGAAAGTACACCCAGTGTCTGAAAAGTAGTTGCAGAAACATTCCACTTTCCCCCCTCAACTACCTAAAATACTCTTAATTATTACTGAGCATGTTCTATTGAATCACATGTGGTTTGTGTATATTCTTTCACGGAATGTTGACTATGGGAACCATCAAAACTAGCATGTGCCCTGGAGGTAGGTGTGTTTCTCAACAGCTAGAAAAATGGTTACATGCCAGAAAGCTTCTTGAAAACTTGGCTAGATCATTTGAATCTATTTTATCAAGTTGTAACAGTGCAAGCTGTGGAGTGTTAGTCCTCTAAAGTCTATCAAGTAGTTTATTTAGATTTCTCAGTACTTGCCAAGTCTTTGGGAGTTTAATTGGGCTGTGTCTCACTGCTGGCCTCATTACCATACTGATAGACACAGGGAGGGGAGCAGAACCTGAATAAAGCAGAATGAAATAGAGCTGTGAAGGTGCTTTTATTGCAGCTAAAGCTTCAGTGTATATTATGTGTTCAAATGAATAAAATGTTATGCATATAAGTCTTTAGAGATGCAGGAAGTATGGAATTGTGACAGCCTTCATACTGTGCATGAATAGGTTTAATTTTAAAGAATTCTAATTAATCATCTAATGTGGATTTACAAGTTCTACCGTAAATAAAGAAATCTAGGCGCCTAAATAAATATTGAAATCTATGTTCTATTGATAGGTTTCATGAAAGTTAAGTGCTCACATTCAGCTTGGATTCAGCTAAGACATTTGTTCAATGTCTAACTGGGAGGGAGAAATAGTTTCAGCTGTAGAACAGCTGAAAGAGAAATGTTGGTACTTCAGTATGAATTATCTAGATACTTTAAAATACTGCTGGATGGGTAGGAATCTAGAATGTGAAGCAAATGCAATTGCCGTTTTTGTAAGTAACTATTAGTTCAAAGCTCACAGTAATGTTTCTCCAGCAGGCCAAGTCTGTTTTGTGTTGGATATAGAAGACCTATTTGGTCTTAAGAACTTGTAAATGTATGACCAGAAAAAAAGCTTTAAATAAAATAGGAATATTTCACAATATACCGTGCAATTAATATCATATGACATGGTATGGCATGACAATTTTGACTGAAACACTGTAAGAGCTTATCAGTTTTCTCTAGATTTGAGAGTCTTTGATTGTGCAGTTCTTGTTTAAAGAGCTGTCTTTTTATTAACATTTTCACCAAATGCAGCAAAGTAATAATCACACAGTGTAGAACTAAAACTCAGTTCCATATAGGTTTTTGTTTAGAAAAACAGAAAAAGCCCCACAAACCAAAACCCTTTAGAAGTGAAGTGTTTGAGGGGAATTAAAAGGACTGTCAATTACATATTTTCCAAACTGATAATGTGATGCTGTGCATTTATATGCTGATGTATTGGAAGTGCCAGGCAACACTTCAGGATATTTTGTTAATTAATATTATAGTTCTGTGGGGTTTAGGAAGATTGTGTTTGAAATCAATTCAGGATTACATTTTTAAAGGTTTGAGGTTTTTTATTACTCTTTTTTGTGTGTATTGTAACACAAATAATTATTTTTGGAAAGGGGAAAGAAAAGCACTCCTTTTGTGAGTGCCTTTTCCCAGGGGTGTCAGTACACAAGGTCCTAAAGAATTGTCTGAGGCTTTACAGAGCAGAAGGTAACAATTGCTCCATTGATTCTCAAAAGGCACAGAAGTCTGTAGGCAGGGACCCCCATTATGATCTGTGGTGCCTTTTTACTGGGGTATTTGTTAAAGATTACCAATCTTGATAATACCGAATTTCAAAAGCTAGCTCTTTAAACTAGAAGAATAGGAGAAAGAGGTAACAGTAGCTCAGTGACTATGGTCTCATATTGTGCTTGCTTTTGTAACCCATACATCAAAAGAAAATTTCCCCCAGATGGGGTGCTTTTGGGTGCACTCCAGCTGAATTGTATATTATGTTTCAGCTTCAGGTTACAAAAACAATCATGTTATGAAGTACAGTCAGCAGCAGGATGCAAAATCTACCTCCTGGAAGGCTTCTGAATTTTTGTCCGGCCCTATCCTAAACATGTTATAACTAGAAACAGTGCTTTCCATTTTTCCTGTGCTGAGGTAGTGCTTGTCATTTGTTTAATTGCCTGCCAAAACGTCAAGATTTTAAACTGGAAAAAGAGAAATAGAGACAAAGCTAACTCTCCAGTTATATTGCAACAGGTATGCAGGTAATATATATTGCAGGTAGTATTATTGCAGGTGATGGACTTGGTTGCTTTTTTCCGCTTCCTTAGAATATCATGCTTTTTTTTTTTTCCAGCTGATTCAACTCATCAAACAATATTGATCCTCTGTTGCTATTTTTTTTGTTCTTATAAAATCAGAATATGAATCCCCCACTTCCGCCACCACCTCTCTTGTCTGCTGCAATCATTGCATCGGCCGCTTCTGGACCTCAGTCTACAAGTGTCATACAAAGGTCTGCATCAGGATCAACTGACCAAGCGACACACTTACGACCACAAACTCGTCCAAGTGTGTAAGTAAAATTGAAACTTTTCACCAGGCAGAAAAAAGGAATAAGATTGCTCTCTTCACCTGTATGTGCAGCACGGCAGCTGGCACTGCTCGGCTGGAATTGCCAGAAAGCCAACTGTGCAACTCAGAACAAAAGCATGCAGAAAGGTGATATCCCCAAACAGCCTTCACAGTGAGCATTGTTTATGTCTTAGGTAATATAATTAGCTGTTGCTGTGTATGAAAAGGACTCACTTCAGAAATATAAAGTATTTGTCATGCAGATGAATGAATCCTTGCGTTAGCACTGAATACTGTATAACTCAAAAGTGCTTTTTCACTGGAGTGAATTTATTCAATGTTTTCCATTATGTATGGTGTGAAAAGGCTATTCTCATATGGAATAACTTATGCCAAAACATGTTACTGTCAGACTACTTGTGTCAGTTGCAATTGAAATTTGACTGAAGATTCTACAGTGCATTTAATTAGTGGGTGGCAATTTGGAATGAAGGCAGAAAGCTGCTAGTTAGCGTTATGTCTTCACACTTGTAATACAAGCAAATGTGCGTCATCCTTTTGGGTGAAAATATTTTGTATATTAACATGTGCTGCTAACAACATCTTTCTTCTTGAAAACCTCTTTGTGTGCAGCTTGGGGAATAAGAACAATAAAAGAAAATACAAAATTCAAGAGATGCTGAAGCATCTAAGGGGACATGTTTGAATAAGGACTGCTTTTGTTCTGTTCTGCTTACCTCCCCACCATGTTTCCTCCCACTCCAAAAGAGCATCCTTCGTGTATAGCAGGTGCATCTGGATTGGGGCTGTTTCTTTGGTGTCAGGCATTTTGACACTGGTTCTTATGGATTATTGTGCCTAGTGCAATTAATCAGGATCCCATCTCATTTACTCCCATCCTTCATCTTCAAAGGGTTGCTCTATAAGAGGATACTAATGAAATTTAGACTAGATTAACTAAAAGGGACGTTAATGAACATCAATTAAAGTACATCAATTGCTTTCCCATAGAGCTTCAGTGTGTGGCTTTGTAGATCACTGCTAAATCATGTACCAGTGAAGCCTTCTGCTGCCAGTGTACCATATGTTGCCTTTAAAACATATTTTTTGCTTGCTTTGGGTACCTATATTGCCTTTAAAGGATTTTTTGTAGATATTGCAAAGTTTCTGGGGTGGACAGCAAGGAATAAAGATGTAATGCAAGAAGGAGAAGCATGCAGTTAATGCTATTGTTACTGTGCACGAGAGACAATTTTGATGAAAGAATGTTTTCTAAAGCAACTTTTTTGCCCTTGGGGCTACAAAAGGAGTGGGAAGGACTAGCATCACAAATAACTGTTGGATCCTTTTTCAAAAACTGGGTAGTCTACCCATCTACTTAATTGGCTGCCTCTTGTGAAAAGTATATTTTCGAGAAAATGGGATTTATTAGAATGCTATTTTCCATAGGCCTGGGTCAGTAATTATGTATATGGTTCAAACCTGTTTCTTAGGTTCAAATGTGGCAGAAAATAGAACACTGTGGTGGCTAAAACAGTATCACTTTCTAATAATAGCAACCACGCAATCCTATTTGAAAACTTCCCTAGGAACGTTCCAAGATGCAACTGCAGGAGTTTCAGCTTTTTTCCTAACTTTTTTTTCCCTAAGTTTTTTTTTTTAAGAAAAAATGCAAATGTTTCTGAACTCTAAATATGATTTCAAATGCACTGTATTATGCATTAGTGTTGCTTAGAAAACAAAAAAGGAAATAAACTTTACAAGCAAGTTAGCTGCTAACTGCCTTACCCATAGACTTTAATTTCTAGTAACACATATTTTTCCTTTGCACTGAAGTTTGCACAGGAGATTCCAGTTTTGCAGTTTAAAAAGTAGTTCTCATACTGATCTTTCACTCCCAGCTAACAGAACTTGTCCATTCACCCCAACTCTCCAAATAAAAAGGAAGTTGATGTGTCACAAATTGTAAGAGATGTGAAAAGCAAGTGTAGGGATGTGTAGTTGATAAACACCTACTTAATTAAGATCACTAACTTCATTAAGAAAATAGACAGTCCTAATACAAGTATTTTGCATTCCATTAGAGTGCATTTCAGAGGATATTCCTAATTGTCATTGTTTCCCCTTAATATTACCATAACTTCTGTTTTAATATTGTAATGGCATGATGGATTATCACAGCCATTTCTGCCATGCCTTCTCATCTTTGACTAAACTGTCTTTTACAGCACAAAGTGATGTTTTCAACTGTTTCCATTTTATCACTTGTATCTCTATTCCTGTCTTAGGTATATTGCTATCTACCCCTACACTCCTCGAAAAGAAGATGAACTGGAACTGCGGAAAGGAGAAATGTTCCTAGTGTTTGAGCGCTGCCAAGATGGCTGGTTCAAGGGAACTTCCATGCATACAAGCAAGATCGGTGTTTTTCCTGGAAATTATGTGGCTCCAGTTACAAGGTACAGTATTACACAAGTGTCTAAATAGTTTACCTAGTTTCAAATCCAGAATTACTCTGTTCTTGTATTAAATGCTAAAATTGCATAATAGAGGACCTGTGGGTTTTGGTAACTAGCTAATTTTTTTCAGTTGTCTTTTATTGTTTTACTTTTAATTTCGACAGGACAGTAACAAGTGCATCACAAACAAAAGTTCCCATGTCTACTGCTGGCCAAACAGGACGAGTGGTAACTATGGTCAGCCCTTCCACTGCCAGTGGAACATCCCAGAAGCTCCAGGGGAACGGTGTGGCAGTGAACTCCAGCACAGTACCCACAGCTGTGGTTTCTGCAGCACATATCCAAACCAGTCCACAAACCAAGGTCCTTATGCACGTGACAGGACAAATGACAGTCAACCAGGCTCGAAATGCAGTTAGAACAGGTAAAATAAAACTGCAATATCTATGTGTGGTAGACAAACTGTAGAGTCTATCTTGACAAGTGACTGTAGTGAGGGTCTATGTAAGTATGTAATTGTTGAGTTGAATGTTTTCTAAAATGACAATATATCCCTCTGAGTTGTTGAATCTTTTATTATTCTCCTCTAAGCGACTATGTGTACATACATATACACGTACATACTCCCACTATGGGGAATTTATATGCAAGTACTTCAGGTGAAATTTTTCTTTTTTTTTTGTTGTTCCAGCAGTATCTTGGATGGGGACATTCTTTGAGCTTCCCCACTCATATGCAATTCTTATAGTAATAAAAGTGATAAGAACATCTGAGTCATAGCTTACTTTTTGTGTGTTAACTGCATAAGAGCTACAGATTGCTCTAATTTAGCATTCACTTTTAAATTATCATCTTACATCTTTGAATACCTTTAGTGTTCATTCTTTTTCAGGTCTCTGGCTCAGGATTGGTCCTTAAGCAATACAGTTTGTTCTCTAACCTTGACTGTAGTTTTTTTCAGCTTTGACTCTGAAACACTAAGTCTATACTGGCTTCAAGGTCCTTATAATCTATGTAATAAAATTCTATATTTCTGAAAGGTGTAACTCTGCATTTACTCTCTAGGGCAGGCCACATCATAGTGAAACATGCCTTCTTGTTATTTAAATGCAGATCCAAAGAGATAGTGATGTTTTCAAAAGTTTTTGTTTACCAAATCCATGCACTCCTCTGTGGACTTGCCAGGCTAAGAAAATACCACACAACTGGATCCAAATCTGTTCCAGTTGCTTCAAGGGCCTCAAAAGAAAAGGAAAAAAGAACTCCCATTTCAGACTATCCCCATGTTCCCTCTTTCAGCCTTGAATTTAGGGTCTGTGATCTCTTGACTGAGAGTCATGACAAAAGGGGTTTTTTAATCACAGGATTCTTACTGGCAGAGCAGAAGAAAAAGCAAAAGATGGTAATGGTATGATCTGTTATCCCCTTAAGAAGGGTTATTTATTATGGTCTCCAGATCCATGGATTAGCCCACTTTTCAGAGTCACGCATGTCCTAAAACACCCTGTGTATGTTCAGATGTCAGCACCAGGTTTGCTTTTGAAGGTAGGATATGTACATGTGTCTTTAGTTATTTTATTTCCTTACTGGCCCCATCTTCCTCCAGTCTGATCTGAGGCTGGAGCAGGTGTGTTAGTCCTCTGTAACAACTTTATTCTTTGCCTTTGAATAAAAATAACCAGATGCTGCTGGCAACTGGTAAGAGAAACTAAGTAAAGCATCTGTACTTTCCTGCCTCTGAGGCACAGGTGGTTTCTACTCTAAATCCTTCTTTTGAGCTGCCTGGGAGCTTGCAAGTGACAGCGCAAAGGAGAAGGCTCCTGTGGGCTCCAGAGGCCTTTCTGTCCTGCGTTTCTGCACCGCTGTCAAGATGAATAAACTTTTACACTTCCATTCAGCTGACAAATGTGACAACATACTTCCCACCAACTTTTCAGGTCCAAAACTAAAAATTCAAAGAGACTGCACTCTCATCGCAGAGAACTTGACATCGGATTGTGCAAAGGTGTGCTGTTAGTCACAAATACAGATCTGTCCCTTATAAGGACCTGAACACTGAAGTAATAATGGCTGCTTTATGTCCAGTGTTACAGGGAACTTTGTAGTCAACATTTGAAATATGATCCTCTTGAGCCTTCCCCTTGCATGTTTGCTGAGTGTTGTTCTTTTGATGAGGCTTCACAGATCAGTGCTGAGCTCCAGATTCAGTTTAGCTCAGGGCTTCAAGGACCCTTCTTCAAACGATCTTAGTGAGACATTGCTTGACATCACCTTTGCTGAGGGTGTATGCATCCTTTGATTGGAAGGACTTCTAAAGAAAATATATATTCTGCCTATTTCTTTAAAGGAGAAACTGTATGAAAATAAAGTGACTTGAAGCATTTTTCCTAAGATAAGAAAACAAAACCAGAAAGCTCTTCCATGCTCATAGTACATAAATTGCATGTGAGTGTAGACATATCTTGAAGAATAGCAGCTGCTTCTTGGAAAATTGATGTCATCTTGTGAACAAAAGCCAGCATTAATATTTTTTTTTACAAAAAACAAATTTTGCTACAATCTCCTTTTCTTTCTTTTGAAATGTTCATGCTACTCAGATTTAGGAAGGGTCTGCTACAGCAGAAGACGTTATCAAAAAACTAGACATAGCATTTAAGTGATGTTCCCTTTTTTTTTAATAAAAAAGAAAGAACTTGTGTTTCTTATTGCAGAGATTGTAATTGGGTATAGTACTGTAGGATTATTACATCAAATCTGGGACCTTTGTCAGTCTTCTCTAATACACCATTGCTGCAATCTAACCAAATTACCAGAGGAATTTGTAGAAAGCAGAATGAAGAGAGCAAATGCTGGAAATTTGGTTCTAGGATTTTACTTATAACATGTCTGAAACTCCAATTAGTGTCTGACGGATCAAAAATTAATTGATACATTTGAGATGTGCATGCACCAAGCCAGAGAGATGACTCCTTCTTAGAAAGTTTCAAAGTATTTGAAGGAGAGAGTTTGTGCAGCACCGGGGTGCAGCGTTTTGCCTCATATTGTTTGGTTAAGGTGTCTGCACTTTATTCCACCCAGTGGTGCAGAGATGCCCAAGCTGTTGAAATGATCCAAAAGCATGTATGATTGACCATATGACTACTATAGCAGTTACTTCTTGGAAAGAATAAATTAGCTCATACAAAGCTCTTTGCATTGCAGCCCAGGTTAATATACTCAGACCTGTGCTATTCTCCAGCTTCCAGTGTAGATGTTCCTTTTATTTCACAGGAATATGAGTAAACCTACTTCTGTATTTAAACATCCCAAGAGACAGGGAAAGCACTTGTAGCAGTAATTGCCACTGTGCTTATTGTTTGAAAGACCCACGAAATCTGTTCTGGACTTTGTGAATATTTTCGGGAAACAATCTAATTATATTTTTAGCAGCTTCTATAAGGTGTGTTTCTTCCTATTTTCCTTTATATGCCCTGACGACTACGCGTCATATTAAAAGGAACAAACAAGTTCCAGGCAGTATTTAGCTAGCTCTTGGGTACTAAACTGTAATCTTCACTTTACATCTGTCTGTATGTGAAGCACTTGATTTAGCAGCTTGGATTTCTCCACAACAGAGAAGTTTCAGTGCTGTTCAGCACTCTTCTGGTGCAAACTGGTGCAAGTAGGGTAGCATATGCTACTGCTTTATTCAGGTGAGATAAATTTGATGCTGTGTATCATGTCATTATAGTAATATAAATGGAAGTTTAAAAGGTAGGAAGGAAACTTGTTGTGACTGATTAGCTGTAACACAGTGACTGTGCCTCACTTTGTGTGTCTTGTGAAAAGATGACCTCTCACATTTCATTCTTTTATTCTAGTTGCCTCACATAGTCAAGAAAGACCTACGGCAGCAGTCACACCCATCCAAGCACAAAGTCCAACATGCCTTATTCCTGCAGCTGTGATCATTCCCCACCACTCTGTTGCCTCCCAGCAGCTCCAGCCCCAGCTTCCAAATGCTGCTGCTTATGTCACGGCTGTGAATGTGAACCGCTCAACCCTGGCATGTGCAGCAGCTTCTTTGAATTCTCCTAACATTGCTGCTTCATCTTTGGAGGGAGACGTCAGTGGAAAAACTGCTAACACTCACCCTGGAGCTCCTACATCTCCAGAGGGTGCTTTAACAGCTGGTGGAAATGCTGCTGTCAGTAAAACAGACAAGGATGGCAAGGTGGGTAGAGAATACAATCATTTCCTTGAATTCTCCTAGTTTCATCATACAGTTTTTTAAGAGATTCAACAACACAACCTAAAAAAACCACATGGACTTGCAGGAATGTAAAAATTCCAGTCTAAAAAAATAAAATTAAAGTCAGTATTCTTTTAGGTTACCTTTCTTATTAAGCAGACACACTGGGATATTATGAAGAACAATTACCAGCAGTGTTTATTGGACAAAGAAAGAATGCACATAACCATCTTCTGTAAGTGTAGGTCAATAGAGTCTGTAGTGATTCTGCTTTCCTCCCTTCTATTTAAAGTATTTCTTATGTGTCTAAACTCATTCTCACTGTTCACCAAGCCATGTGATTATGTTATATTGTTGTCAGAAAAATTATTCCAGCTTTGTAATTGATTTTGTTTTACAGTTCTGGTGTAGTTAGAAAATTCTTTTCTCCTTGTGACAACTGTCTTTACATCTCAATGTTTTAGACTTTACCTTACTACTTTACAGCCACATGTACTCCTTAATGAAGTTTATGAGGATTTTAATCTCAAACTGTACACTAATGTCAGCCACTGTTTAGTTATTTTTGTTGGTTACTGTTGAATGGATGTACCTAGAACTTTATTTTAAAATTACTTTAGCCATGGACATTGAAATCAGACTGAGGTGCCCTTAGAGAAAACTTATTTGTAGTTTAAGGTGAATATATATGGGTTGTTTTAATTTCTCTGAGTTTCTCTTTTTCTATGGCGTTTGCTAGACAGCAGATTATTGCCAAAATGGCTGTAAGTTATTGGAGACTTGGAAAAAGGACTGAGGATTTTTTATTTACTAATGCCACTACATCCCAGGCTATCAAAAAAATCTCACATTGCTCATGCTTTTCTCTGTCTATGGTTAAATATTATTTTTGCCTCCAGGGCTTACAATCTGGCACCTCTAATAAGCACTAAATTCACTCAGTCAAAGGGTTGGCAAGATCACTGCCACACCCCTTAAAAAAAAAAAAAAAGACAAGAAACACAAAAGCTACTTAAATAATTCTCTTCAGGGTAGGTAATAATCTTCAGGGATTCTGTCTGGACAAGCAGAAGGAATGTTTACAATCCTCCCCTTTAGCAGAGCAGCAAAACACAATGCATCCCCCTTGGGGCGAATTTTTGTTAAATCATGAAGGTCTTCCATTACCAAATGAGGATAAATAGAAGAAACTTACCTAAACAGCAGCTTCCAGAGCAGACTTCCCTCCCTGCTTGGTTTAAGTGACTATTTATGTCTTCCTAGAAACATCCATGTTAATGAAATGTTTTACTGTATAGATTCCCATTGTGGGAATCCAACTCCTCACACTTTTTTCTAGACAGCCTTTTGGGACAGAGCCGTTTCATTTTAAGTTAAGGTTTAACCTGACTAACAAAGTGAAAGGACTTAGCCAGTTTATGATCTAAATTACTTGCTGTTTCTCTCTTTAGAATGTTAATAATTTTCTTTTTCTTTTATAATTTTCATCATGATCTCTTCAATATCAAGTATGTCCTCATAATTTACTGAATCCTCTCTGAGCATGATGTCTTCTATCAGAAGGAAGTGTTCAACTCTTTATGGGAGAGTTTTGTTCTAAAATGAAGCACTGCTTTTGGTTTACAGAAAGAAAAAAAAGGTTTGCTGAAGCTACTTTCAGGAGCATCCACTAAACGCAAGCCTCGACTGTCACCTCCAGCATCACCCACACTGGAGGCTGAGCAGGCAGCAGCAGAGCTGGCCCTGCAAGGTGCAGTGGGGCCAGAGCTTCCATCAGCAGGCACTCACAGCAAACCTGGCTCCTGTCCCACTGACACTGAGGCCTCTGGGATGGCACAGGAGACACTGCATCGGAAAACAAGTTCCCTAGATTCCTCTATTCCGATAGCACCACCACCTCGGCAGCCTTGCTCATCACTGGGGCCGGTCCTGAATGAATCCAGGCCTCTTGTGTGTGAAAGGTAAATTATCCTATGCAGCTAGACTTGGGCAAACCAAGAAAAATATCCATTCTCTGACATTTTTAGGGTATATTAGAGCTGCTTCAAAATGCTGAGATTTTATAGCAAGATGAAACTTATTTTTTAACAATGCTTTATTTACTTATCAGCCAATATTCATGTTTATATTTGTTTACTTTTTGTGTTACTTTAAATTTTTTTATGAATAGACACACAAATATGATGATCACAGGTTTGGTATGAGAACTGAGGTAGACAAAACAGGCCTCCTGTTTTGGAAAACAGGAGCACATTATACTCTCGCATTTATGAGTATCAGGTTAGTCCTTTAAGATTATTAGCAGTATACAACTGCCAACCTACATATATGGTGAATGAGACCTTTATCTCTCTATGTGTAGTCTTCTTAATACATGATTTCTTGAGCTTTTGCAAAGATACTTTTTACTGCCTGAATGCCCTGCGGCTGTGCATCCACACAGCAAGCTCTAGGGTGGCCTCTGTGACCTGGCAAGTGAGTCTGTAAAACATACACTTGTCTGGACTCTGAGACTGACAGGCAGTCGCTTAAATATTCTGCTTCTCTGTGTCCACCTATAGTTTTTCCAAGTTCCAAGTCCTCAGTAGACTGTGAAGGAAGTGGCAGTTTTCTAATTACTGTATCTTTTATTCTTCCTGGTAGCAGACAAGCAGTATGAAGAGTGTCATAGGATTTCTTTAGCAGCAGCTACAGGATTGTGTGGTGTACAGAGAAAAAATACCAGAGTTACAATATTAACAGCTCTAGAACTGAACTGATCCCAGCTGACTATTGTAGACTTTGTTCTGATACTGTAACTCATGGTGTGTGGACATCCTGTTGTACTTCCAGAGGCCCACTGATCTTAAGCTATGCCCATGGATTAAAATCCAGACAGTCTATAACTTTTTACTTACCTTTTAGTTCACTTCTGTCATGGCTTTAACATTTTTTAAGTGGTTATCGCTGTTTCTATGCAATTCCCTTGCAGGAGATTTCTATTTCATACTGAATTTCTGAAGTAGATGTACACTTAGAGAAGGAAAATAAAACCTGAAAGACTTTTCTTTAAGAAATCATCATTCGTTTTCACATTATCATGTCCGTTTGGCACAGTAATGTTTTTATGCTTTGAATATGAAAATAATATTAAATTAATTCTGGCATAGTAGTATAAAGCTCTTTCTATCCTCACAAAAAGTTTTTTCACTTCCATGATGGAAATTTTTTTTCTCAGAGCTTCGTACAGAAATGATGCTGTGTATTTTTATTGATGTAGTCATAACATCTACTCAAACATTCTCTCTATCCTTACCATTATTTAAGTGATAATTTCTACTGAAGTAGTGTTGCTACAAGATGATTCTCAGTGGCCATCATGCAGAATTGTTACATTTTTCTGTAGTGTATTTAAACAGAATTTCATCTGGGTTCCCTTTGTCCTTTTCAGGACAGGGTTAATTTTCTTTTTCCTGTTGATGTGCCCTTGTACATTTCCTTTGGCCAAATTTATTGAAATGTGATGGTTAATAATACTTAAAATTTACTCTATATCTTCAAATTAATTTTTAAGCATTGATTACTCTTCAGCAGTTTGGAACACATGGTGGGTAGGAATCATACTGATGATGCAATGGCATCTTACATGAAAATCTGAGGTGAGGAGGGAAATATCCATGAGGATAAACTCAACAAAAAGCTGAAGAACAGAGAAATTTCCTATTAGGATTATTCTGCTCTTACGTCTCACAGTTCCAGTCACAGATTACAATATGACAGGAAAAAGAAACAGTACTCCTATTCTAACTCTGGCTTGGGAGTGTAATTATTAGTGTTCAAATTCTATTTTCAAAGGTGACTAGGGAATTTAGTCAGATTCTGCTGATTATTCTACATGAATTAGAAGCAAAAGAAGCTGACTCAACTCTGGAAAGCACCTGAAAATGTTCCTGTTTGGGATACAGGGTTTCCCCCAAATTCCTTGCTCCCTTTATGATTCAGTATAAAATTTTTATGCTAATCCCACTGTTTCTCCATTCATCAGCACTTCAGCCGATCGTAGAATGTGTCTTACAAAGATGGACCTGACTCGCTGCAATGTCCAGAGTGAGACATGCTATGCTATGAATATACAGGAGTTTGGTTATCTGAGGAGTTAGTTTTCCCATAAAACTTAAAAGAAAATCTCAAGTTTTTTTATAAGCTTTCTCTTTTAGAGGGAAATGTTGCTTAAATAGCCTTAAATTTTACAGTAAACAGACAGCATTGTTATAATAAACTACCCAGCACCCCACAATGGTGTTAGAGACTTGAAATTGAACCTAAATACACATCACTGAATATCCTAAACTATAAAATGAATCTTTCATCCAGTTACAGTGAAAGAAAAGCAGTAATTTTGTTCTGTGATTAAAGTGACCCTAAGTAATTTTATCTACCACAAAATGACTGGTGTAACATCTGCTCCCAGTGAGCAGGCCAGTGGCTTTATAGGGCAGCAAGCCTTACCACATCTGGCACCATTTAATGCTGTTAATTAAATGCTGAGAATCACTCTGCCCTCAATGGGCCTTGGTGATCTGTAGGAGTCAAGGCACTCAGAAGACACAAGAGCTGCACAACAGCAGGGCACACATGAGCTGAAAAGTAAAATTTCTAAGTGCAAGAAATGAAGCTTAATCAAGAAATCGAGTAATAAGTATGAGTTTAATTGGTATAATGGTAGTAATTCCAGCTTCCTGTGTTTCTCTGAGCAAAAATTGTTTGCATATGAGAAGGTATTTTTATCTGTCCGCTTGTTGACCAGGAAAGGGACAAATAATTGTCCAAAAGTCAACTACAACTCAGTGGGAATAAAAGCAGTATTTTCTGTGTAGTGAAACAGAAACAATGAAGAAATAGAGAAACACATGAAAGATAAAATCTTTTTCACGTTACTGAAAAATGTGAGAAATGCTAATATTAAAAATGAAAACTAGAATGGAGAAATGTGAAGAAAGACCACTACCCTCCTCAAAATAAAAAATAAACTTACAAATGCAAAGCAAAAACACTGTGGGATATAGCCAGACACATTAAGAATACAAAGAACTGATGGCAGATATATTGGCTACTTCTGGGAAGCTAAAGTACTTTTCTTTTATAATACTAACATTTTATCACTAGCTGATTATAAATAATTAGGATAATATTTTGAAAATTAATGAAAAAATGGTATAAGACAGTCAAAGAAAAATAAAAGAAAGGAAAAAACTCATAGTTGTACAGCTTAGGTGCATGTAAAATATTAAGTGACCGTAAAAGATCTACAAACTTGGCCTTCAGACATTGAAAACATTTGCAAATACTGAATAGGGAGGCAAACAAGGAAGTGTTTTGGAAGATTCAAACATGTGGGAATTAACATGTTTTTCCAAAACATAGGTCATGCTTAGTAAATGTTATTATTTTTCTACAGGGACCTTGCAATAAACTTTTGAGCTGAAGCATAAGCTTTTTATTCTGCATGAAATTGGTCGTTTTGGCAATGTGTTATAGATGATGAAATAAGTAATGGAAAGATAGTTTTTGTTCCATAGCTAATCGAGGGTGATCTGGACAGACAGCTGTATGATGGGTCTGGGTTTGATCACCTCTCTTTGGGCAAATGGAATTTGTAAAATTTGGCTTAAAATTTGAAGAAGGATATCTGATGTACAGGTGAAAAGCCTGATGGGTTTCTTCTCATTAAACACTGAAAAATACAGTAAAATAGCACTTTAAAACCAGGGCTGTTGTGCTCTGTTTTAGACACTAGATTTGAAGATGAATATCAAAGTAGTTGGGAAGCTAAAATTGAACGAGAAGTATGGAATTACTGCAGAGGTTGGACACTCTATGGAAAGCTCAGGACAACCATGTTTCTGTGCCAGCTGGTGATCCTCTAGGGAGGGCAAAGAGAAGATGGGAACAAGTAGCAGCAGAGAACAGACTTGTCTGTCAGTTCAGGGCAGCATAGAAGTTACTGACAGACAGAATTAGAAACTGAAAACAAGCATATTTCAAGTCAGAGGTTTGGAGGGCAGTGTTTGACAGAGTGCAGGGTGAGGCAGGCAGGTATTCCTTCTCGAAACTCTTTTTTTTTTACCAGGCTATGTAGTGTGCTGGTTAATTTTCAGCCTGGGGGCATCCTGCTTATTAACAACAGTAGAAGTTCTTCATAGATTTATTGCAGTTTTTAGTCCTTCATTATCTTGTCCTTGTCCTGCCTGAGTAAAGGCTATTGTTTTAGCTCAAGCAGTTAACAGTCTCAATTGAACTTAAAGTCTGTTAAAAATATTTGGTTCTTATTTCCTAAGTCAGCATTAAAACCCAAGTTGCCCACAGCAGAAGTTAATGCAGGCCTAGGTTGGATGCAGAGCATTCTGGAGCTGCACACTAATAAATCTTGTAATTGGCTTGGTAGCTTTTATGAAGCATGAATCTAATAATTCCAGTGTTCTGAAATCTGGGGATTGCTATAAATGAAACAAAGTCATAGCTTATAAGTCACTAATAAATAACATTTGACAACTGATTAGGTCCAAATATGTTTTGCTATACTTAGATTTCCTAGGAGACTTTAATTATTTACAAAGGGCCACTACTCTTTTCTGAATACTTTTAACTATATGGACAGACTTCATTTTTGTTTTATATGTTCTTAAACAAAACATTCTTCTGTAATACAGTATCTTTGTCTGATTCAGTATTACACAATTAACTTTTTTATTATGTGTGTATTGAGCTATAATTGGCTTTCCATCCTTTACTAGACTATATCCTGTTGGTTTTTCTTTTCATCAAATTGTTAATTTATTTTAATCCAAGATTATTAAGATAATAAATTATTTTATGCTTATTAAGCTAATAGTTATCCTAATCTCTAAGGTAATAGAATTTTAGGTTGATGTTGAGCGAAACTGTGGTTGAAGAGATTGAGTGGTGTTATGCATGTTTAAAAACAGAGAGAGAACAGTGTAGCCTCTTTTTAATGCACTCATACTTGGAAAGTGATTTTACTGTGACAGACTCAAAAAATACAATTTTCTTTGTGTCAGGTGGTTAAGAAAATTGGAGTTGCATATAGTTTTTAATATAGTAGTACACAAGTTGTGCAGCTGTGTCCAAATAAGATGGCATATGTTCTATCTTGAAGAGTTTCTAAGAAAAATGAAACTAATTTGAAACAGCTAATCAAATTAATAGGTTTTGTTGGTTCCTTTTTTTTGTTCTTTGTCTTTTCTTAAGAACCATCACTGCAATATTATAAAATAAAACACACACTTGTAAAATTATGCCTAGTTACTGCTGTGAATGCTTTGATTCTTGTTGTCACACAGATTGAGTCTACAAATTTATATTGAAAAATATTTAGAATTTTATCCTGTTATTTAATAATTGTCTGTATTTTTACAAAGTGGTGAAAAAAAAATCATAGGAGATGCATGCATTTGCCTGAAATTTATTATGTTGCTATTGCTATTATCTGTTCAATACATACTTTTAAGTTGTTATTCAGCAAACAGTTCTAGGCAGTTTCCTGTGTTCATAAGCTTTAATAGGCACAGAAATATTTTTAAAAGCATTGGGTTAAAAAAAAAGGGGGGGGAGGCAAAAAAAGGAACCTTAATGAAGGTGGTTTTTTTCTCTTTACACAGGTACAGGGTTGTGGTATCCTATCCTCCTCAGAGCGAAGCAGAACTTGAACTTAAGGAAGGTGACATTGTTTTTGTACACAAAAAACGTGAGGATGGCTGGTTCAAAGGCACTCTGCAACGAAATGGAAAGACTGGCCTTTTTCCTGGCAGCTTTGTGGAGAACATTTGAGAAGATTCATTCCAAGAGCTTCAAATCATACTGTACTGTAAAATAGCACAAATATTTTGCCAGAAAAAGCACAGTCATGAAATATTTTCAAATGACTGTAATGTAAACAAAAAAATCTACATATTTTTACAGTGTCTATAGCACAATTACACCAGCGAACAAAGGAGATGAAGGCATCTGCTGGTTTTATCACTTTGAATTCTTAAGTGTGATGTGTGCCTTGTACTGTCTGATTTATTATATAGAGGAATTTTTTTCCCCAAGTATGTTACATAAATGAGCAATTGTTTACAAGGCTGTAACTAATTTATTCTTGTTTTTTTTTAAACTTGAATTTTGTGTAATAGCTAAAATTCTTGTGACTATGATTTTAACAAATTATTAATTTATGAAAGAATAACAAAGGGGAAGCTGGATTCTCTCCTTATGAGCAAGCAATTATATCTGATAAAGAGCCTCCCATTTATCCTCTGGACATTTTTCCCCTGCTGTGTCTGACAGTGCAGTAAGTCTCTGTTGTATGAGTTAATGTTGAGTGGTGGTGATGTGGCGTCAAATAGAATTTGCCAAATGGGGAAAAAAATGTGTATTTTCTTCTTCGGACAGAGAAAAAAAAGTCAGTGGTCTTCTTGAGTCTAGTTTTACTTCATAAATCACCCAAGTAGAGTAATGTTTCCAGGAGGCAAAGATGTATGTGAACAACTGAATAAAACCATCTCAAGGTTAGGATCATCTCAAGGTTAGGAAGGAAGAAATTTAGGAGTGTCAACAAGAAATTCCCTATACCTTCTGTTCGTGTAATAAGTTGGCTATTTGCACAAAGCTTAGCTTTGTATATTTGGCCAGTTCTTTGGGCATTTAGCGCTCAGGATCCAACAAAATTGGAAGGAATGTTAAAGCCCAACACTTAGAATGAATATAACTTGAAAACAACTGTTTGATAAGACTGAATATAAAAATAAAATTATAAGTTGTACTTAATGTCTAAAAATGCCTAAGACGTGTAATTTGCTGTTTTCTTCTCAAACTGATCTGCATGGCCAAGAGATGTTTTAAAATGTCTGAGCAGTAGTGGTGGTAAGTGATGCACTTGTGTTAAAGTAAAAGGCTGTATGAAACACTGTGAAAACTTTACTAACTTCTTAACCATTGCTACTTTGGTATGTTCTGACTTTTTCTTTGTCCTGCATGTGTTACTCAATTCCTGCAGTAATGTAACTGTGCATGGTTGGCATTTTCCATTCCAATTTCCTGTTGGTGGGTTATTTTGCTCTGAAAGTTTCCCAAAAGCCACTTGACCAAAACTAGTGAGCAACTCACCTTCAACCGGAGGTGGTGTCCAGTGTTTGAATAATTAATAAATTTTTTTAATGTCCTTGCAGCTGATGGATATAAAGAATGCAGCCTGCAAGAAATATGTTGTTAGTCTTTCAGGGTTTTGTTAGAGATTTGACACTGGTGAACACACACACTACCCAGCTGAACTTGGTTTTTTATTTTATATTATTGTTTGATTACAGCAGTTCAATGGTGATTTTTTTTTGGTAAGACACTGAGCACCATCATCACCATTTAAATCCATTTAAATCTGATGTAATTTGGCTGTTAATCAGCACTTTACAAAGGGAAGCCAGTGATTCAGTGTCGCACAATACACCGAAACAGTGATGAAAAAGTACCCAGTGATATGTTAAATCCTTATAATTTTTTTGGAGTTATACATAGAAAAATATCAAATGTTAATGACAGAGATTTCTTGCAATAGCAGATAGTATCATGATGGTCTTAAAAAACAAGAAAAAATATATCTATAAATATATATAGTTGGACATGACAGCATTCCCAAATTAACCATCTCTCTTAAACACTGTATCATTCAGTTTTTGCATTTTAAAATATTTTAAATAGTTTACTTGAATATTCATGTAATATATAAAGGTTTTGTGAAATAAATTTTAGTTAGAAAGGAGCTGATATCAGCTTTTGTCAGCATAAATTGGCACTACTGTGTCGTAATCTTATTTTGAAAAATTTAGTGCATTTTATATTAAAGACTACTAAAGGTTAATTTTTTTCTATTTCTACTCTCCATATTTTAAACTAAGTGACTAAAGTACCTCTATTAATAGAATTTCATGATGTAAAGTCAGTTAAAAATCAGATGTTAATCCAATAGTTCTGTTAGATGGAATACATTTTTAATTGATTTTTTAACATTGAGTAAATGTTTGTAAAAAGGGCTTATTACATAGCAGTGCAACAATGACAAAAATGCAGTTTATCATGCCTTTTTTTGTGATCTTTTGGGGGTTATTTTTTGGTTTTTGGCTTGGGATTAATTCAGTGTAGAAACGAACAAACCCTGTGCATTTGCTTTGTGTAATTCCATAAAAAGTTTTTGTAAGGTATTTTATATCTATGTTTGAAGTCCAGTGAATGTTAAGTGTTTGATTTACTATGTTAAACTTCCAATCCTAATAAATATTTTCTTAGTAAACAGCTACAGCAAATAGTGTATGTGAACATTAAACATAAATTACTTGTAAAGAATTTGACAATAAAATTACTAGAACTTAATTTCCGAATTCCTAGGAGGGTATTTCTGCTCATAAAGTCTTCAGATTCCATAATGTAAAAAGCTTGGATTGATGAACCTGATACAAAAAATTGAAGAGAGAACTGAGGACCTGGCTGATCTTTTCCCAACTCCTTATTTCAGCGAGTAACTTCAGAAGAGGTAGGTAATTCCATCTCAGTCTGTCCATGATGGAACTACAGTCTCATCAACAGTGTATGAGGTGCACAATAGTTATAAACTGCTTTCCCTAGAGGAAGAGGTGTCTGGTGGAATGGACCTGAGACTTGTTTGCCTGAAGAGCTGTTTTTGTGCATGGCAGTCAGGCAGCAGCTGGCTAATGAGGAGACCTTCCTTGATTTGCATACGGTTACATCTCTGCTATATATTTGTGGCTGCTGGGAAAATGGTGGAAAAGTTAATCCTAAAAGTGTTTGCAGAAATGTTTGAGACTTGGTAAACATTGCAGCTACTGTGATAACCTCAGTTTTAGTCAACTAACAAGCAGAACCTAAATTGTGCTAGCAGTGAATGACGTAGCATTGAGTGCTCTCTGAAAGAAGGAGCATCTCCTCCAACCTTCCTTAATTAAGGGGGATGAGGGGAGGGGCAAGGCAACAGAATTTGTAGAAATGCAGAATGGAGAATTTAGAAAAGCAAAATTTTTTTTTTTTTTTCCCCAGAATTGTGGTCAGACATCAGTGCATCCACAGGAGAAAAGTTCACACAAACATCGTGGCTGTGTAGCAGATGTAAGGCTGTTTCTTTGGGTTCTGTTTTTTGTTTGTTTGTTTATTGTAATTATTGAGTAATTCTAATGTGTTTAACATTTGGCTTGCCAGAAGTACATGAAATCCTGTTCACCCTCACTTCATTATGTCTGCCTTATAGCAGTAGTGAAAATTATGATAGTTTTGCATAGGCTTAAAAATATGGCTTCTGAGCATTCTGTTTTTTTTCATAGGGCTTTCAAAATACTATAACTGGCTTGTTCTTTCCAGTAGCTTTAAGCAAATGTGTTTAAAGGTGTACATTGACCTTAATGCAACACAAGAATCCATTTGTCTATTTAAAAAGATTTGCATCTGGCATTATTAAAACTCCTGCAGTGTAGTCTTTCATAGATGTGCACAGCCGTGATGCTACTGGTTTCTGTAGGATATGCCAATATTCTTTGGATTCCTACTGTGCTTCTGCAATATGTGTACTTCTCAAATAATGCTCAGGTGCTCGTTCCCTGCATTTGGTTAATAATGGTAATTCTTAAGCAGATTTGAAGTTTGACTTGAACAAAACCAGTGTCATAAATCTTTTGAGTAACAACAACAACAATACTAATAATACTTCTTTTTTAGTGGTGTACTTGCAATATTTGTATATAGGAACAGAAGACCTGGGGATAATGACAGTGAATGATGAGAACGTAGACATTAGATCTGGGGGAAAATGGGAAAGAGAAAAGGACTTGGAAGATGTGTATATGGGAGCTGAACCTTAACTAACTTATTAGTGATCTTACCTTAGTTTGTAGAGCCAAGCTCTCAAAAAGGACCTAAGAGGAACTGGGATGTCTAAGGCTGAAGATGCAGCCCTCAGTCTTACCCAGTCTCTTAAGCTTGTATTTGTTAAGTGTTTTTGTGTCTAGAACCACTGCTGTTTTCCTGTCAAATCATTTGAAATCCAAAACTAAGCATCTGTATTTCTGAATTTAGTTGCAGGTTTGCATTAATAAACAGGGGTAGTGTTCACTTTCTACATATTTGATGCAGTAATGCTAACATTAGAGGACTGAATCTCTTGGGAAATGCACACCAAGATGCAATGCATTCTTCTTCCACAGTGTCATCCCAAATAGTTCTTACTTTCTGAAAGGCAAACTTGTGGACAACCTTGAGGTAAGCATCTGCTCTTGAAAACTTGAGGTGTCACCTTTTTGAGACTGTTCCTTCCTTTGCCAACTGACAATTCCTGTGCTTCTGAGGTATGTGATGTAAAACTTGCTTTCAAAGTGAAAACCGACTGGTTTTTGTGAGTTTGAATTAGATCTGCCTCCAAATATGATCATCAGCATCTAAAACCTTCTAGGAGAAGTCTCCTTGAGCCTGACTTCTGTGAGCAAGAGACTTAGCTGATCCATTTTACAGCTGGAGAGCACTTTGCTCAGAATCACTCTGGTGCAAGTAACAAAACAAAATGAATTTGCTATACCCAATCTGCAATGTGAAAAAGCCATTCAAAATGTTACATAATGAGCATTTCATGTGTGCCTATCAAATGAGAATGGTTACACTCTACATAATATCAGCAGATCTCAGAAAATATTATTTGTCTCTTCCTTCTATAATACTCTTTTCTATCAGCTGTATTATTTTTGCTAAAAAAGTGGCAAAATCAGTTCTTAACTGCTCTACTGTTCCTGCTCAGTGGAGTAAAGACAATTTGGACACAGTGACATTAGCCCCAGATTTCAATTACTCACAGTTTTAACAAGCTTGTAAAAATTCCCCTTAGCACATGTAAATGAATAGCACTTGGCTGCACTGTGCAGCCAACTCTAGTGCCCACATGATTCAGGTTACATGGCCCAGAGGCCTTCTGATGTTCACATCTGTAGTCATTCAGATCAAAACCAATTCACAGGATGTCCCAATACTAGCTACATTCACATTTCAGAGTGGTGAGAACAGCCTGTACAGGAGTGTAGAGAGTGGAAATTTGGCTGGCTCATCAAGACAAAATACACTTCAATTACATAGGCAGAAAGAAAAATGTTAGGATTTTAAAATATCTGTGCAGGTGTTTTCTTGTCTCTGCTACCTTAGATAGAACCCCATTTCACAAAGCAAATGGGCTTTAATCCCCATCTCCCCCATCCCCCCTTCCCCATCCCCCCCCTTCCCAGAAAGGAAAGCAATATAAGCCCTTAGAAATATCCAGATTCTTTGGCATTAGAACACATGGTTGGATTCTCAATTACTCCAAATCAGTGCTACTTCATTGATTTCATTAAACTTTGCTGGCATACACTGAATATGCCCCCTACTGTTAAACAGTGAAGGAAAATATCTGCCCTAAAGGAATGAATGTGTTTGAAAGAAACTGAGCTGGATGATTTTCATATTTGGCAAATACAGGAAAATTTGGGCTGTGTTATGCTTCTCTCAAAAAATGTTTGCCCCACTGGTACAGCTGAGGCATCACATCAAAGATGATGCTGTTTAGCAGCACTGTAAAGCATAGAAGACTTGCTCACTTTTCAAGCAAACCTATAAATTTCCACATCCACAATTGCATAGTAGGCTTTGGTCTGCTAACAGCTGCTAGTCCCAAAATCTTTTGTGGTTAGTTGCTGCTGTATTTTCTCATGGTGTATCTGCAAAAGCTTGGGAGAGAGATGAGTCAGCAGCAGAATAACTTTAAAGTGGTCATCGACTTTGTTCTCCACAAGGGATGTGCCCTAGGTCAAATTTCTTATTTCAGCTGGTTGAACTTCTGAATAAGCTGAAGAATGCTAGCTCTAAAAAGTTTGCAGTTCAAAGAATTTTTCTCTGCTCCTCTGGTAGGCAGTCTTAGTGTGTCTTTTGAATACACACAGATGAGGGAAATCTTTTATATTCTTGCTCCTTATCAAAGCTTTACTGTATGCCACCATCCAACTTCTAAGTTTATAGTATACAAGTAACTATTTGCCCCTGCAGTCACTGAAATTCTTTGCATTCAATAATTTTAGATCTCTGATACACAATATAGCTTTTTTACAAGGATAAGGTTGAATAATTTTTTTTTTTTAATAAAGTAATACCAGGCTTCGTAAAGATCAACATTTTTATGAAAGATAAGAACACACACAAGGAGATAAACATTGTAACAGTTTAAAAAAGGGGTACTCATCCTGTGTAGGCATTCAGTATTCTTGATTACTTGCACCAAATGTGTGTTTCTTAATACTGAATGGGTTATTTCTGCCTCAGACTGTTATAATTCTCAGAAAGCTGGAGAGTTGCTGTTGAGAATATCTCCAGTAAATAGGAAAAAGACAAGCAAGAATGAGATGGCCTTTGAATTCTGTCTGAAGAACCAGAGACTGGTTCAAGACCAAATTTTAAGTGGTCCAGTTGTACAAACCACTGCTGTTTGGAGGTCTGCCATAGCTACTCTGAAGAAAATGGCAGACAGTATTCCTCATTTGTGCTTTATCTTACCTAGAATACTTCTTGTTAAGGAAATCCACATTAAGCTGGTGTCTTATGCAGATAAAATTTGGCCATAATGGCAAAACACAATAGTGCTCTTGTAATCTGGTTTCTCTGATTCAACAGTGTTAGTGAACACTTAGATGATCCAAGAAAAATTAACTACTAAAATATAAAATTTTTAGGTGATATTTCTCAACACCATGTGCTGTTCTCTACAGCACAGGATCAGCAGGCTTGAGCATCAGTTTCTGAGTCTGGGAAAGTTACACAGTTCTCTTTGTAAAGACTGACATGTCAGCAGTGAATGTGCCAGTGGGGAAGGGGTGGGAGGAGAAACAGCCCTGTAATTACAGAGATCAGTGAAACATTGTCTGGTCTAACCACAGCTATTTCGGGGTTTTTATTTTACAATATGCCATCCCGCAGTAAATGATGCTAACGCTCCTCTCCCACGGAAGGTCAGGGAGGTTTGACCAAGTGTTTGGATGTTGGGAGATGAGGACCACAACAGAACTTAGCTGCTTACATGTCTGGGGGGGCTCTGGTGACAGCTGTGTTGCCAGAGCCCCCAAGTGCAGGCGCAGTCAGGGCTGATGGCACGAACTGCTGTCAGAGCTGCATGACAGCTCAGACAGCAAAGCCAGGCTGTGAGAGCTGTCACGTCTCTTCAGAGGTCATGCTGATGGGAAGTGGTCAGTCAGGAGGATGAGTCTCTGTGCTGTGCTGTGTTTATGTTGGCAAACCTTTGTTGTGTTAAGTGTGTTACTGATGAACGAGATGATGTGGGAATTGTTCCATCTGCTCTTTTCGTACTTTTGCCAATCAGTGTAACAGGTTTGGTTTTGACTATGAAGTATCACACTCTCAGAGCTGACAGTAATAGAGTGTACTCGTGCAACTATGATTTAATTAGCCCACAGCCCTGTTTCTATGGAGTAATGGCTAAATCCACCAGTACAAGAAGTATCTTCTGTCAAGTGCAGGAGCTAGTTTGGAGAAAAATTAGCAAACCTGTACTTCCGAGCTTCTTGGACTTTATCATCAGATACTGCCCTCTGAGGCTGGAACTCCTGGTTGTTTGTGTGTGTCTGAAGATCTGTCATGGATCTGTCTGCATGTTTTCTCTATTGCAATCCTGTCAAAAGCAACATTTTTAAGGAAATAGTTTTGTTTTTTTTCTCAAGGGCACATATTAGATTTTGGTCAACATCTGGTTAACGTTTGTTATTAAAAGCTTATTTGTGTCTGGCATTACAAAAGACACAAATAGAAAGCCCATGTTTTTGTAACTAAAAGCACTATGGACAACTTTACAAAAGCTTATATAGCTGGCTTATGTTGTGTTTCAGCTATATTTGGTAACACAGAATGCTTTTGGAAGAGATATTAGATGCTGAAATAGTGATTCCAAATATAAACGTGGTCCCTAAGGCACAAATGTAATGTCTTGCTTATAAGTTTAAATTACTTTTTTATAGCTGAAACTAGCATTTCTAGTGGCTAATTATAATGCAGCCTGATGTTATGCCCAGCCACCTCCTTTTCTGTCTTTTCCACATGCATCACTTAACCTCCTAGGCCTTCATTTCATAAAGGATTGAGTGCATTGGAATGTTACTAAACAAAAAACCCCCAAAACAAACAAAACAAAAAGAACAAAAGCTTTGCATAACAGGAGTGGATTTAAACATGATCTTAAATGTATGATGAAGCATTTTGCTGAATCCTAGCAGTTTGTTCTCTCTGGACCATCGTGGAAATAAAATTGCATGGTTCTAAGAAAAGGAAAAAGCAATGCTACTTACAAAGAGAAGTTATTTATGCTTTTTCTAATTCTGCAAAAAAAAAAAAGACATTTCAAGTCTGAAATTGATTTCTTGGCTATGGTAACACATAGGAGGGAAAAGTACAGCACTTTGGAGAGCTTGGGGGTGTTTTCTATATTCTAATTTGAGGTACTGTTTCTTCAATTAAAAAAATAATAAAAAAAAAAATAACCACCCAAAGAAAAAACAACCAGAAGCAACTTTTACCTGATCAAATTAAATGGGAATAGCAGTACTTACCCTTTTAATCTTGTCTGGCTTTGTGAAGAATAGTATTTAGCTAGTGTTAGAGTGTCACTGAGATGGCCAGGCAGAAAAGGTCAATAACTGGCTGGTTCTTGAGGCAGGCCAGGGGGGCTATCTGTACTTTGGTGGAGGACAGATTGCTATCCAGTGAGTGTAAAAGGTGGGGACATAAAAAATCTTGGAATGAGATTCAGGATTATTCTATGTTCACAAACCTATGGGTGGGGGTAATAGGAAGGGCTCATTTGTTTTTTGGAACAAAGTAGGGATCTGGAAACTTCCGTAAGAGAGCTGTCTTTTATATTTGGAATAAAAACATGTCGTTTCATGCGGAATATGGAAAGAGCATCATTAGTTTGGCAAAAACTCTGCAAACATTTTGGAGGCAAGGCTGGGATAGGATGGTTTGGCTTTTTTTTGCTGGCTTTCCTACCTGTTATGATGGGAGCTGTAAAAACTGCTGATGGTAAAGGAGTCTGTTATTCTCAGAGGTTTTAAAGGAAACTGAGCTAAAAACATTAAGATTTTCAGCTTAATGAATGAGTATCTTTTGTCCTCGTTTAGAAGCCTTCTCAACCAGCGCTGATCATGCAGGCACTCTGCTGATGTGCAGATTAGCTGTAGAATGTCTTGCTCAGATTTCAGGGGACTTTATTTGCATAACAGGAGAACATATGAGTGGACATTTGTAATCTACCTGGCAGCACAAACTGAGTGAATTAATCAATTAGTGTGACAAATGGTCTTGTTCTTTTGAACAATGAGAAGGAACATCTTCAGCTTGGTAGGTTTGTGAGTCACAGAATCACAGAATAGTTTGGTTTGGAAGGGACCTTAAAGATCTAGTTCCAACCTCCTGTCACAGACATGAATGCCTTCTACTAGACCAAGCTGCTCAAAGCTCCATCCAATCAGGCCTGAATCTCTAAAATTACTTTGGTTATATCTCAGAACAGTACAAAAAAGAAAACAAGACTCTAATTTCCTCATAGTTTCACAGAATGTGTGCCCATAGGGTGCAAATGAAAAATATCCTGAAAATATTTGCTTTTATTTTTTTAAAAACTTGATCCCTCTCTGGGCCTCATTCAATGGGCTCTGTCTCTTCCTTCTTGGTTGCCTCCATCAGAGGCTTAGCTAATTCCCCTAATTCAGGAATCCATGGCTGACAAAATCCTATAGCTCTGAGATTAGTTCTGTGAATTCAAGAAAATAGTTAAAGCTATGAAGGATGGTGGAAGTGGATCCAGGTTTACAGCCAAAATGAGTTATAAAACATTTTGCAGAGTACTGCTGCTAAAAATAGCTATGCATTGAGTTGAGAAAATGCAGAGAGGCTGGATAAGGTCAGTAAGCACAACATTGCCCAGTTCTTACAATGGAAGAAATTTACCTACCATTAGTCCATGTCATTCAGTAGATGGTGCCCTGCTATCTTCTGAATGAGGCCTTACTTTGTTTTTTTCCTTCTCATCCCATTTATTTATCTGTTGTGCTCCTTCCCTTTACTCCCTGGGCTATTTTCTGCAGGATTGCAGCCTGTTCTTTTCTCTTGCATCATTGTCATCGGGCAATGGACCAATGTGTCATAAGTAGAATTGCTTAACATGTATTTATCAGATTGTTTATTTACATATATTTAACAGCTTTTGAACGTAAATGTACAGTGCCACAAAAAAACCCTCTGTTTTTGCAAAGCAATTGCACATTCCAGCAAATGACAGCCTAGCTGTTTTTAGTACATTTCAGTTAATTTATTTGAAAAATTACACCAAATACAGAGTTAATGTCAAACCTGGATTGTTTTGGGATTTTTAAAAATTAAACACTTGGATCTTTTTGGACTTTCACCCAACCTTCCCTAAATCTATGTCCTTTTAAGTTTCTCATGAACAAAATTATTCAGCAACTCCCCTAATAAAAGAGAATGCCTTTCTAAATGGGATTAAAATCCTGTATCTATCGAGCAATTATAAATATTTTTGCAGGTGCAGTCCTCTTTCTACATTAGGGCCTAAAATTACTTCCACAGAGGATGACAGTAACTATGTAGTAGGAAATGTTTCCCTAGGGCTGTGCAAATATGGGAAGCTGACAGTCATTAGCCTCAATTAAAGATGGGAGACCTGACATTTGGAGGGGAAAAAGTAAGTGATTTGGCAAGTTTTAAAAGAAATTTGGAGCATGCCCTCTGAATCTCAGTTCATGGGGGCACCCTTCCCCTGAGGAAGCTAAATATTCTATGGCTTTAGCATTCCATTCCCCTGCTTGATTTTTTCTCCTTCATTTCACTTGGAAAATAATCTTGGACCAAAAACCCCTGGGAACAGAAGCTGCCATTTCTTTTTATTCACTGAAATGGCTGGCATGCTCTTAGTTGTAGGAAATCAAGTTATAAACATTTCCTTTTTCTCTTGTTTGTATAATCTCTACGTATTCTCTTTCTTTCTTTCCTTCTTTCTTTCTGGTGGGCATCATGTGATGTTAGCTTCCTTAAACACTCATATTCCAATGGATTTAATGAGTGCTTGGGAGCCAGATGGCATGCCATATTTTTTCAAAACATTTTAAAGCACATGACAGACAATTCATGTTGACAGGAGTGCTTCACTGAGGTGTCTGCAAAGCAAATGTGTTACTTGTTACTATTAGAGCAGAATAATTGTTTATGAAACGCATCCTTAAATTCAACAGTGATTCAATGAAGTAAACAGAAATAAATTGTGCTATGTAAACACTGTGCACTCTGCAGTGATGTTACCCACTTGTATAAAATAATTAGCATCCGAGTAATGCGGTGAGGTATTACGCAATGATAGTCACTGGAGTCCAAATTCAGGAAATTTGGTATGAAAATCTCCAGTCTCTGGGCAGTATTGTGGAAAAGGCTATGGCTGAAGACAATAAAGATTACTCTTTTTCATGTTAGATGGAAAGAGAGAAGCATTCTTCCTTCTTTTGTCTCCTAAGAAGAGAGAAAACCGTAAAAGCATTCTCCATGTAGAAGGAAAAGATATAAAAGTAATTCTTCTATTCTAGTTAAGACTGGTTGAAGTTGTAGGTTCAGCTTCAAAATTCATGGCTAATGATCCTTGTGCTGCTGAAAGCCAGCCTGGAGTAGAAGCCAGATACCTGGTTTTGGCAAAATAGCAGGATCGACAATGAATGCATGGTCTGTGTGTATCCATCTTCTCTGGTTTAGCAGCTACATTGTGAAAATTAGGAGGAGAATACTAGCTTGAATCTTGTCAGAATATTCAGTGTCAAATAACTCTCTGAAGCTCTAGTTTTTTCTTTTTAAAAAATGTCAAACATGGACAAATGTACTTCATTCCTGAATTTTATTCCTTTTTTTTTTTAAGTGCTCTTCACAGCTGGCATTTCTAGCAAGTTTAGAGTTCCCTAACGAAACAAATGAACAAAAAACAAACAAAAAACACCAAGTGCAAAAAAACCCCAAAACAAAACAAAACAAAACCCAAAACCAACAAAACAAACAATCAAGCAATGGTATATGAATTTTACATCCATTGAAAAAGATTGTATGGGGGGTGTTTCTTTTGTCAAGGAAAAATAACATGATGTGTAGAAGCTGACTAAAGAGAAGTTGAACTGTGACTGAAAGGAGAGCTTGTCTGCAGCAGGCTGGGGATAATCCACCCATATGATGTGGAGAAGACAGTATATTCTCTATGTTCAGGATAGAAAAGGTACAGAAGGTTTAGGCAAATGAGGATAAAACCATAGAAGTACATTTAAAATATATATCTAGGAATTATAAATGTATATATATATATATGAATTTTTACTCTTCTGGAAAAAAGAAATCAAACCAGGCTGCTGTACCACCCCTACAGCTGTAGGAGACTGTATTGTGTAGCTTTGAATCAGAATTGTTGTTCATCACTTTTGAATTTTCATAACAATATAGTCATAGCATGGTAAAATACACACCTTCTAGGCTGATCTGAATTGCTCTTTCCCCCCCACTTTGCAGTAAATATTCAATTGCATTTCCTATAAAGTTAATATATAGGATTAATAACAAAATTCTCTTCTGGAATTTAAAGATGGTAACTTGTACAATCCTGGGTTTCTGCAAGCCACACTATTAACTGTGTGTCATCGGGCAGGAGTGGGTACCAGACCTCTTATGGGCAGCTGAAAAAATGTTTGATTTCTAGTAGAATCTCATCATAAACTGTGCTCTTACAAATCAAAACCTATATGAGGGATGATTAAAAAATCCCAGATGTTGAAATAAGGTAGGTATGTATTTTATATAATCAAACATTACTTATATGACAGTCTGGTATGAACAATAGTTAATTTTTTCAAAGGATGCTAATCTCTTCTAATAATTAGTAAATGAAATTATTCACTGTGATAGATAAATGAAAAACTGGTGTAAGCAATCATCTGAAAATACCTCCTTTCATCTTTAATAACCTAATTCTTACCTCATTAAGCCAGCTGATTGGGTATTATTATGATTGACTACTTTATTAGAAGGACATACAACAGTAAGGGCTGTCACAAGAAGATGAAATCTTCAGCTGCTCAGTTAAGTACATGAGTGAGATGAGATGACAGCGAAGTATTTCTGCGAGGAGATGTGATATGAAACTAGATTTATTTAGGATGATCTGATAGAGAAAATTGAATGTTGGGAGTTCCTTGAAAACTCTCTAAGCATTACTTTATGTGATTCAGGCTGAAAAATGGTAACAGCTGTAAAGAATATTGGTTTTGACATTTCCTATAATACTGGTGAAGATAAAGGAGGTGAGCAGTCCATGAGATGTGAGTGATTGTCACTAGCACTATCACAGTTGCCATTTCTTCTGGAGTGTGTCCAACACTCACTGCTGGGAAATTATCAGCTGAAGTTTTGCCAGTGTAAGTCCTTATGTTTAGGATCACAGCTATTTGCAATTATGGAGGGATGACTACACGGTCCTTGACTTGCTGCTTTCTGTCAGTAAGTGGATGTGCTACATTAATTTGGTATTCCTGTACTCAGTAGATTTGTGCCTCATTAGGGCTACCCTTGAAAACATATTCATGGTCACAGAATGAATGTATGCTAAAACAGGTGAGGCTATAAAAACAGTTAGTGCTTGTGGACGTGCCTTCAGTTTCCTGCTTTAAGCAGCTTTTAGATTCTTCATAAATGTTATGAAAGTCAAGGTCGGTTTTTGGGGTAATCACTGAAGTCTTTCACTTCCATGTATCTCAGATCTGCTATTTCCTGGGGGATAATTAATGTGTTTTTGAAACAAAGATTTTGTTTGTATAAGTCCTTAGAATTTCTCATGAGAAGGGAGGTGAAGGATCAACCCTTGTTACTTATTCACTGTGTTTTTCTATTCCTGCAGTATTGGCCTTTAGCTGAATTTTCTTACCCTAATGAGGTCAGTCCAAACCACTCAGTCAAATCTTTTTAATCTTTATTCCCTGACTTCCTTTTGACTTTGCCCCTTCTCCTTCTCATCTTCTCCCAACATCCTGCCTCCTTCCTTTTCCTCAACAAAGCAAATAGCATACTGGCTGCAAATATGAATAGATGCAGTAAATTTTCAGGAGACTGCATCACAGGACCGAAGTGGGATACAATTTGGATTTTCGCATACCATTTGTGGAGATTAAAAACCTGAGAGTATGATAAGTGATGTATTGGGGCAGGAAAACCTTGAAAATTGCTCCATTATACCAGGAAGAAAATTTTGTCTGGTTAGACAAAACTTTTTTCTGTTAGTCCTAATGTTGAGAGCAGTTCTTTTATGTTTTGGAGCTAAAACCTTTGCTGATGAATACTTCTCAAAAATACTCCTTTTTTTTTCACCAGCAGTTCACCAGTATTAGTCAAACAGATTTTTACAAGATAAATTAATTCTTGAAATGATTGGCCAGGAAACTTACTTTGCAGCTTATATAAATGTGTAGTGAATGGAAATATGGATGCGACTATGAAAGGCAAAATGGGGAAGTTAAGACATTGTTTATATGTAAAATAAAAGCAAATTATGCAAGACCTTGAGTAGACATTTATAAATGGTTTTTAGCTATTTTTAAGTGCTGATCCTGAGACTACTTCTTTCAACTGAGTATATTAGATATAATTAAAAATAATTTGCCTCTAAGAGAACAGGGGGAGAGTTATTTACTCAGAAGTATTCAAACACTTCTGCAAAACTCTTGGATGTTTTTGTACCAGACCGCCAGTGGATATTCTTAAGGCTTATGAAATATGCAATACTCAAAAAAAGATATCCTTGCTATACAAAATGGTCAGTGGAGATTGCTGCGGGTTACATGTCCTTCTGTGGTGGCGTGAGTTTTGACTGTTTTCCAGATTGCCTTGCTGGGAGATGCTGACTGCTGTGTGTGATGCACTTGGCAATTTTGAAAAGCTGTGTGTCTAAGAGGTGTTGTACAGAAAGTGGTGAGTTTACTCCCTGATGGCTGAGCTGGTTATTTCCTCCTTGTTCCTAGTCCTCACTGCCTGGGGTCTAAGGTCTTAAACACTGATACATTCTGTGGCACACATAAGGAATTGGAAGCATGGAGGGAAGTAAGAGATTTCAAGACATGCTGAGATCCTAGATTTCATCTCTTTAGTCCTAAATCCACTGATACACAGTAGGAGTGTCCGGTGTCTGTGATCAGACAGAAGTTGTGGGCAGAGGCTGAATGTATGACAAATGTTTCTTGAAGATAGTTTTGCAGAGGTGGACAATATTGGGTTTGTTTTATTTCAGTGTGTCAGGTGCCTCAGGGCAGCACTGGAAGACAAGTGTTCCATTTTAGCAACAGATGAAGCAGCAATAATCCAGGCTCCTCTCTCCTTCATGGTGTGCCTGACTTCTCACAGGGAGCAGCAGCAGTTCGGTGACCGTACTAACTCAAACATGGGCCTCACGCTGACGTGTGCAATAATCCTGGTCATAGTGGGGGAACCTGTTTAGCCAGGAGGATATAAAAACATCAGGTAATTTGCCAAGGTTCTGGTAGCTTTGTTTTGTTCTGGTTTTTGGTGTTTTGTTTTGTCTTTAGCGTTTTCACAGAGTTTTTACACTTTTCACAGAGGTACCAGGAATAAGTTTCTTAAGAGGAAGAGGTTTTCAATTTTTTGAAAAGGTACCTGAATTGTACAAAATCTCTTCATGTTGGCATGACAAAAATTCACTGCTATCACACAAGAACAAATACTGCAGAGATTTTTGCATCTTCTAAACAAACAAAACAGATTGCAGTGTCATTAATAAAGATCACTTAAGAGCAAAAATGTGGCAATTTGGCCACTTGAGTATCTGAACTGGTGTGGTTTGGAAAAGTTTGCCGAGTTGCAAAATACTGGGAGGAGAGGGGTGTGTTTTTTCTGTCATACAATTAGGCAGTTGGATTTTCCCTTGGCAGTTTATCCCAGCTTTGTATCACTTGTCTAGAAGGCTGAGACTGTATCACAGACATTTAATAACATAATCTTGTTATTAATTTATATATTGTACATATGAGTGTATATATATATATGTATGTATAAAATTAGTAACTAGACCTGATTTTTCCCAGGGTAAACCATAAGTGCACTTCTGAAAAATGGGGAACAAAAAGAGACAGCAGCTTCAGTGCTGAGCTGTCCAGGCAAAGTGGAAAAGGATAGGCAGCCCTGATGATATTGTTCCTCTATGGTCTAAAGGAGAGCTCACCTAGAACAGGGCACCTAATCCTGTTATACCCCCTTTTTTCACAGGAAAAAAGGTGTGGCACTGTGTTGACTGTATGACCTGCCACCCAGTTATCATTTGACCTGGAAAGAAAGAAACCTCTTAAGCTCTTCCCTGGCTTAATTCTGTTCTAAGCCCATGACTCCCGTATCCCAGATACATGCCCCCACCATCAGATTTGCTTAAGCTAGGGAGGTAATCTTTAATATGCCAGTTGAAAAGCAAAATAATTTCTTGAATGTTGATTTCAACTGATGCTTAATCCCCAAGGTCTTACATTTCCGGACAGTAATCATCTGGCTCGAGTGTCAAATCTCCTTGGCCCACTTTAATTTTTTGTTCTTGTTCCTATAAACTGAAACCACTTATGACAAGCTTGTTTGGTGGTGAAAAACCGAAGTTAGTGACCATATGAGTCAGTACAGTAAGAGAGGAGACTTGACAGCAGGTTTTCTTTTTTCCAAGTGCTCCAACCTGCAGGCTTTTGTTTCAAGCATATGTGCAGCCAGTTCTCCAGTTGCTTTGTCCCAGGCCTTACACAAAACCCATGTAATGTGGGAGGTATGCTTTCACAAGCAGTATAGGGAACAGTATGAAAATACTGCTGGACATTTGAGCAGTGTTGCTCTTTCATGTGTGACTCTTGGCAGAAATTTAAGAGGTCACAGATTCAGGCACCACTGTGGTTAATGATTAGCACTCAAGTTCCTCTGTAAATCTTGCCTTAAATCAAAACCCAGGAGGAATTTGAAATAGCTGGTAGAGGGGACCTCAGTTACAGTGGCCTTTGTTTTGTGACATTATGCTCTGATTTGCATGCTGTGCTTTTAGATACACCAAATATCCTTTCCTGTCTGAGAATATTCTGTTTTTTTCCAGTGTTAATAGAGAAATTCTTACTTGAAAGCAATATCTTGGTTGTGTGGAAGAATGATTAAAGCATTTTAAGACAGAAATGAAAAATTCTCTTAGGAAGAATATTTTTAATGCCTGAGTGCTTTAGGCTTTAGGAAATCAGCTGCATCATTTTGTACATTGTGGACAGGTTCCAAGTGTGTGTATACATGGTCACACAGACAGACACACAAGAATTATTAGCTTATATTTCCACATGAATAGTAAGCCAGGCATAATAATCACCAGTATTGAACTACTGGTTCAGATGTTACAGATCTGGTCATGATAGATGGAACAGGTCTATCAGATCAAGTTCATGTATCAGCTATTGTCCCCCCAAAACAGGTGGTAATCATTATGACATTGGTTCATCTCTTGGACTCCACTAGCTCCACTAGCTTTAATGGGAAATCAGTGTGAATAAACTGGCTCAGATGAACTCTGCCTAATCTGATCTCATGATCTGGAGAAAAGAGGCTAAATGTTACTTTGGCCAATGAATGATCTTGTTTGAAACACTAAGTTAATGAAAAAGAAATAAACAGAATCTTGTCTGAACTTTCGAAAAGGATATTTTACTTTGTCCAATGTAACAGACTTTAAAAACCCCCACACTGAATGCATGCTTACTCTGTGTCAGCAAAATCTTAACAGGACAGGACAGATTTGTCTTTAAATTTCTTACAAGGGTAGGTCAGCTGTATGGATAAAGACACAGGTCAGAAATAAGGTAAAGTCATAATTACTTACAAAACTTTTCACTTAAAAATCTGCCTGCAGCTGTTCTCGTACAATATGATGCTCATAGTTATTTTCTCTGTACTATACACATCTTCAGAAAACATCACTAAGGACAATTTTTTCCCCCCTCTGTGTTACTTTGCTTAGAAGTTTCACTTGAAGAAAAAACTGTAGTTTTCCTCTGTGAATCCTGGTCTTTAATTATGCTAGGTACCAGAAGTCTTGGTCAGAGACTATTCTGAGTCACAGTCTCAGCTGTCAGTGTCTTTTCTTCTTTATCACCGGGACCTCCAGGTTTTCTGGACATGACATGTTCTGAAATGTCATCGTATCACAAAATCTCATTTAGTCTTTTGAAAAGAGCTGTTTGCAATCTAAATATACTTTCTAAAAGAAACTAATTCTGCATAACCGCTTTCCTTAAAAATGTTATTTTTCTTACAGATGTTCACCTGTTTGCCAATGTCTAAATCTGCTTCTCCTTCTATATGTAAAGAATGCTCTGTGGACAAAGAGTCCTACATGGATAGAACTACTGTTATTAAATGCTCTACAGCTCTCCTGGAAACACTTATAATCTGAGATCCTGAAAAGCATATTTCGAGTCAACAACAAGAACTGTAGGAAGTTACAATCCCACTTTGCTCATAGCAACTCCTGTGTAATTTCAATATACTACTCTGTGGAACTTTTTAGTAGTAGTAGTAGTAATAATAGTAACAAAACCAACAATAGTAATTTTTCTCAAAAAAATCAGAAGTGTACTCTTGTACACAATTGTGATAGCTTTTATTAGTATTCTTCAAGGGAAAAAAATTACCTGGTGTGTGTACCTTAATTAAGAGTCCACAGAAAGCTCTCCAGCATATCATCAGACATAAACCATAACTGTAAACAGCATTACTGTTATAACATTGTAGTTTTTTATATTCGCTTAATTGCAGATCATGAAGTTTGTTTTGGTTACTGAACAGGAACTCTCACAGGTGCTTCTGTGTTTCGGGCTTATCTGCCTTTATGTGTCTGAACTTTTAACTCTTCTGGTACAGTGATGCCTCATACAAGAAACTTGGGATTTGGGGGCAAGGATACATAAAAATGAGAGAAACAAAACCTGATTCATCTGCTTGTTTGTATCTATATATGAACCACCTTTCTGCTCATGAAGGGGGAAACACAGGCAGGCCTCGGAGCTCCATCTCAGTGGGGAAGCTATTCGTGCCCCACATCAATTCCCGCTGTGAGCACCGGCCAGGCGCAGAGCGTGCCAGTGGCTAAGCCGGATGCTGTAAAGTGCAGTTTAAACTGGCCAGCCTAAGGTGAAAGCAGAGGGAATCCCCGTGTGCGAGCGCAGAGAAGGGAGGTGAGTGCAGGGCCTCTGCAGCCGGGGCGAGTCCCCTCCGGCCGCACAGCCAGGCCAGCGGCGGCGCTGGCTCGGCAAGAGCCCCGGCACCCCCTCAGCCCTGCTCCCGCCGGGATCCCCGCCCCTGTCCCTTCTCCCGCCGGGCTCCCCCGGCCCTGTCCCTTCTCCCGCCGGGCTCCCCCGGCCCAGTCCCTTCTCCCGCCGGGGCCCCCTCAGCCCCGCTCCCGCCGGGCTCCCCGGCCCCGTTCCCCCTCCCGCCGGGATCCCCGGCCCCGTTCCCGCTCCTGCCGGGGCCCCCTCAGCCCCGCTCCCGCCGGGCTCCCCGGCCCCGCTCCCGCCGGGCTCCCCGGCCCCGTTCCCTTGTCCCGCCGGCCCGCGGCCCATGGCCCTGCGCTGACGTCAGGCCGCGCGCCGGGACGCGTGCGCCGAGCGGGAGCGGAGCCGGCCCGGCCGCGGAGGGAAGGGCGCTCCGTGAGGGAAGCGAGCCCGCGGCCGGGAGGTACCGCAGTGCCCGCGGAACGCGTTCTCCCGGCCTTCTCCTGCGCTCTGGCTCGGGGCGGGGGGTGGACACGGAGGGAGGAGGAGGGCAGCGCTGCCACCGTGGCACCGGCGGCTCGTCCCGGCGTCCCCCGCGGGCCCGGCCGGCGCCGCTTCCCGCTGCCGTGCCGAGGGCTCCACCTGCAGCCGGGGAGCCCAGCTCAGCCCGCTGTCGGCAGAGCACGGAGCAGGGAGGGAGGGAGGCACCGGGCCGGGCTGGGCATGGCCGCGGGAACGCCGCTCGCCCTGGCTTGAAGGTGCCCGCCGTGGGGTGGTGCCGCTGGGGCCTCGGGGTGACGCGTTTAGTAGCTGATTCTGAAACAAGGGCGAAGGTGCCTCAGGCGCCCGCGTGTGCCTGTTGCTCCCAAGATACCTGGTTTTCCCTCCCGTTTTCTGCCCAGGGAGCAGCGGGTCATTACTCCTGCTGCAGGTCACGGCTCCAAGAGCTTGCGTGGCCTTTCTGTGTTGAGGCACAAGCTGTGCATTGCTCCGGTGCAGGTAGGCCTGTGCCCCACCTGCGAATGCCTGGGTTATGCACAAGGGGCTTGCCCTGTGCCAAGAGCTTGCCAGGAAAAGCAGGCGCGTGGGTTGCTTTCAGGCACTTGTGAATAATTCGTTAGGGAAAAGGACAGACTCTGCTTTTTCAGACCCTGTCACAGAAGACCAGAATTATCGTGCCATTGTATGAGTTGATGGTGGCCTGCTGCACTTGGTGCCATATGCTGTTCTGGTTACCACACATCCAGAAGGGTTTAATAGACCTCAGTGGGGCCAAGGGTGAGGTCTAAGGACTCAGACACTCTTTAGTGAGGTACTGAATAGCTTCCATCTGTGTAAGAATAACTAAATAGACCTGAAAGATGATACAGGTGGAGGGTGAAACAGTATGGGGAAGGTATGACACATGCATAGAAGTATCTAATCAGAAAGCAAATTAAGAAGAAAAGGAAGTACTTTCCTACAAATAATGAAATTCGTTGCCTCAGGATGTTGTGAAGACAAAGTATAATTGGGTTCAAAAAGGATTTATTCAAATGTATGGAAAAATGATTCATTACTATTGCTTTGATTCTGCCTCTGTCTCCTCAGGAAATCCCAAAACAGCTGACTGGTTTCTAGAGCCTAAAGAATAGAAGCTCATTCTACAGAAGTACTTTCTCTGTGTACTCCATTCTAAACATCAAAGCTAGATACTTCAGAATCATTTTTTTAAAAAGCCTTTTTTCTTCCTTCAAAAGCAGAAACAAAAAACCCGAGGCTAGTGGTAAAACATGGTCTGACAGTATTAAACCAGTGTAAATACAATGGTTTCAAATTGTGCTTGGTAACATTTGCCCTGGTGATGTCCAACACACATACTTTGGATGAAGTCAGACCTTGAGGCTAGATGACTTCAGCACAAGAATAGTGATTGCAAGAACAATGTAATTAGAACCAGTACATCGCTTTGAATATGCAGCTGAAGGATACATTATGGCCTTTAGGTACATAAATCACATAATTCATCAATTGAATAGAAGTTACCATAACTCTAGTAGTGGAATGCTAGATTACATGCATGATTTTTTAATTAGTTCAGAAATATTTAGGAATTAACTTTCATTTGTATAATTGGTGTCTAATTTAGTTCAACTGTTTTTATTTTTTTGACAAATGAACAAGAATAACAGATCACTAATTCTATAACCCACTATTACAAACTGCTACAAAGGGGTAAAGGCTGTGACATTGACAAGAACAGCAGTTATTGTCTTGCCATACTGGACATGAAGTTCATGCTTTACTTGCGCTTTGTGAATTCTATTGAAGATGGGCAAGGTCTGTGCCGTTTTTGGAGGATCCCGTGGAATAGGCAAAGCTGTGGCAGAACTCCTGGCACAGAAGGGCTGCCGCCTGGCCATCATTGCTAGGAATCTGGACGTGGCCCAGACCACTGCACGTAATCTTGGTGGTAGGTATGCTGCTGTGCACTTATCTCCTCGCTGTCCTGTGCTTAGGTGACTTGCAAAAATAGCAAGTCATTAAAGAAGACATTGTTTAATTAGATGGAAGTGAAAATAAAGGCTGAGAAATGTAGAAGAAAAGTTATATTGGTACCATTTTGTTTTCACGGTAGTCGTTGAGAAAGTAGGTTACCTATTTTATCTGCAAGATAGGAATTTTAGGATGAATGGAATTGTTTCAGGTCACAACAGGGAGGTAGTGTGAATTGAATCATCCTCAGCTCTTGAAGAAGCCAGGATTGAGGCCACTCTGCTCACACTGAACTTCTGATTTCAAAAGGCAAAAAATAGAAAGCAAGGAATTGTCACATAACTAATGAATACAATGCTTGAAAATTAACTTTATTTAATTCTCTGGAGATTAAAAGGGTTCCTTAAATTAGAACTAGTTCAACATCTGTTCTGCAACTGAGTCGATAAATTTTGAAGAAGGTTTATGAATGATACACAACTTTTAGTGTTTATTTTGACATTATTTATATTTCAATACAGCAGGACATCTGGCACTTAGCTGTGATGTATCCAGTGAACAAGAAGTCCAAAAGACTTTTGAGGAGATGCAGAGGAATTTAGGTCCAATTAACTACTTGGTCAATGCAGCTGGGATCAACAGGTTGGTTACTCCTTACACAAGACTGTAGGTGATTCTAGATGAAGGCAGCTCACTCTAAGGTGCTCTGGGCCTTTGCATTTACTAAGTGCTCTTAATGAGCACAGCTGAAAACAATATTGAAGTGCTTGCCAATATTTTGTTCCTGAGGGCAGTAAAGTGCTAACAGATGATACAGCTTTCACTGCAGTTTCTACATTCTGAGTTTTTAGTTCTGCCTTTACTCTTTCTTCCACTTTTTCCCCTAAAATGGTCCAAAGCAATGCTTGACACCTCTCTGCAGAAGAGGCTTTGTGGCCAGAAGCATGGGTTACTTGTTTGTTGCTATGTGTAGTTCTTGCAACGTTGTCATTTTGAATGCTCGAATGTATAGACCCACATACACCCCCAATAATATTCTATCCAACAGTCTTTTTTTTAATGAGTAAACATGGTCACTGGGGTTTTTCAGTGAGTTCTTTTGGGTTTTTTTGTTTGTTTGTCAGGGATGGTTTGTTACTGAGAACCAAGACTGAAGATATGATAGCCCAGATTCACACTAACCTTTTGGGAACAATGTTGACATGCAAAGCTGCTGTAAAAGTCATGATTCAACAACAGGGAGGTGCTATTGTTAATATAGGTAAGTTGCTTCTGTAGGCCAGTGGAATTTGATGTACTAGTCTTCTAGAAATGTTTATTATGTGTAACACATTACTTGTTGCAACTGACTTATTTTCCTATTCCTTGTATTTAGACAAGAAAAAGGAAAATGAATATATTATATATAAATATATTCTATATTTAGCATTTCTTTATGAATGCTTATTCTTTTGTGTAATTTCAGCAACTTTTAACCAGAAAACCAGCTTGTTTCAGTTGTCAATACCTCAGAGTTTATATTTTATTGAAAAAAGAATTTTGCTATTCTTAACTAGTTCTTTCAGAATCTGGATCTACCAGCTGCTGGCTATCAACTAAGAATTGATATGTGCAGTCAGTTTCTTTCTTTTTTTATTTAATGCGTGGAAGGATAGGTTTTTTTAAGAAAAGTCTTCATTTTACTCTCCTGGTGCCTGTTTGGTCAACATAGATATATGAATTGCACAAAAATCACAGATAATTGGGGGATTTGCTTATCCCAGCAGGGGGCTGTAAAGTGCATAAAGTAATACATATTGATTCCTTTTCTTGTGATCTCATTTTTCATTCCAAGTTTAAAACTAACATGATAAAGCTAGTACAAGGTTTCAAGTTACCCATTTAATCTTCTCTTTGATGTTTCTTATTTTAGGGAGTATTGTAGGACTTAAAGGCAACTCTGGTCAAAGTGTGTATAGTGCTACCAAAGCAGGATTAGTTGGATTTTCACGCTCTCTTGCTAAAGAAGTAGGAAGAAAGCAAATTCGAGTCAATGTTGTTGCTCCAGGTTAGTTTTTGAGGAATTCCTGCATCCTTGACTGTTGCAATTCATTAAGACTGTGGATATTTCTTGTACTCTGAAAGTAACTTAAGACAAATGGCTGTTATTTTCTTCAGCTTTGTAAATAAATGTTTTTGATATCTTTAGTTAGTTTGTTTAAAGTATAATACATTCTTTTAGAAAACCTTCAGTCTTTTTAGGGGAACACTGAGAAATTTGGAAGAGTGAGTCTACCTGTTCCTCTGTCAGTTACTACGTAATACATGTAATTTTTTTTCTTTGTTTCTCCTTCAAAACTGGCTGTCCTTGCAGATGGAAGGATTAGAACTAATTATAGACAGAGACCTACCCTTGTCTCCAGCTAGAGAATGCTTATTTGTTATTAGAGAAACGTGACAGACAGTGAGAAGCTGTCATAAAAGCACCCCTGTCTCCCTGTAGTAAAAGGAGGGAGTCCTGAAAGGTATTTCTGTGAGTAAAGGCTGTGATTTCATAAGATGATCTAGTTCAAGCAAATCACTACCCTTAAGGGAAAATCCTTTCTGTATTTTCTGAGTTTTTCCACTCATAACTGTTTACAGTGCTACTTACCTTCTGCTACCTCTGATGCCTTTCAGAATTCTACATGAACCTGTTCAGCTTGTGAACTAGGCAGGAAAAATACTTTTATTCTTTAGTGAGTTGAGCAGCTCATCCACAGCCATCATAAAGGGGCAGAGTTTTATGGTAGAAAGCAAAAGGGAGACTTTCCCTTCTTGATGGCAGCTAGAAAGGAGGTAAGATCAGCTCTTTATGAAGCTGCAGCTTGTGTGTAGAGTTGTGCAGCAGTGCCTAAATCTCAGATAATGGAAAATTGTAGAAAATAACCTTCAAAAATGTCAATAAATATTCTTCAAGTGAGTGCTCTAATCGAAGTTATGCAAGCACTGTCATAAGTTCTAAAATACAATGCAAACACTTTCAAGGCTGAGAGGGTTTCTTACCAGACATTTTGTGCTTGTATTTTAATTGAGAATATTTTGGTGAAATGAGTATATTTTTTCTTTCAGAAAAGTGATACTAAATATGGTTTCGGAGCTGAATTTTAGTTACCCTTTTTTGTTTGGTTGGTTGGGGTTTTTTTTGGCTGATGGAGTTCTGTAGAACTCTGCATTTTGATTGTTGCATTACTGCTTCCAAAACTGAAAGGTATTTTATTGGTTAGATAAAAAAGTGGTCTTGGCCATAAAATGATGTGGGCTGCTTTTGGAGATTTTGAACAATGGTAGCTGGTGCTGAGTCCTGGTAATAGATTTCACTTTGTAGGATTCAGTGGAAAATCCATTAGATAAATTCAGTTGAAGGTTAGGTAACTCTTCATGTCTCTCTCCCCTCTTAGGCTTTATTCACACAGAGATGACCAGTCATTTGGAAGAAGATCAGTTGAAGAAAGCAATTCTCCTTGGGAGATTTGGAGAGCCTCATGAAGTTGCACAAGCTGTTGTCTTTCTTCTAGAATCCCCATATGTTACAGGGAGTGTTCTGGTTGTAGATGGAGGCTTGCAGCTTATGACCTAAGTACTACCTTGAACAAATGACTGCTTTAATGTCATGATGGTAATATATAAATATATACTAAATAAAGGGAGAGGGTTGGAAATTGTTTGAAGATTGATGTATGTAATTGACTTGGTCTTTTTTAGTCAGAGGAGAAATTCAGCAGCAGTGAAGTGCAACATGTATGTTTAGCTGCCTGCAAGTCTGTTTGGTGTCACAAAGTCTGTGTATGAAACAATTTGAAAAAGATCTGGTTTTGATATGGTAATTGCTTTAATAACATGCTGATATGTTTTTAAAGCACTGAATTTTTATAAAGTCCTGTTTTCTAATTTGGGATAGAGTGGAGATTTTATTTGAATTATCATGTTACACAAAGGTTAATAAAGTGCAGAGACATGTTTATTGGGTGGCAGGTATGATTGCATCAAGTTTTTCAAGTAGGGTAAAGATTGTGAACTGCATAGTTTTGCATTCTTATCAGTCCCTACAAAGTAGCAAGGAGTTTCCTTTGAGCTTTGTTTGTTTGTACCTAACACTACAAAACTAAGAACTTCTAGATCTTCAGCATACCTGAATTGCCTTTAGGAGATTTAATTATATGCAATGTGTTTTTATAAAGACAAAGCCTGCTAAGTTCCATTCCTGAATGTACGTACAGCACTTGATCCAGTGGCACTTGTGTGTGCACATCGTAGGACTGTTACAGCACTGGAGCTGCTAATCCTGTGATACTCTCAGTTTGAGCTGCACATGCACTGGTAAACACTACAGCTGCAGACCTGGCTGCATAAGAGACATTTCAAGGACTCAGGAGATGTTTAGAGCATGTATCCTTCCAGAGCATGAAGTCAAGGTGTTTTGCTCTGTATCTTCATGAACACTCAGTTAAACGGTGAAGTTGGTGCTCCCTCATATGTATGTATAGTCAATAAAACAGCCATTTATATTATTCAAAGCAGCTTTAGAAGCAGAGTAATTATTCTGCTGTAAATGATTCTGAGTGTTCCTGCCTTGCTGAAAACTTACCAAATGTTTGACCTCAGGCTTTTATATTGAGCTCAAGTAATTGTTGATAATTGATGTTTTTATTATCTCTGAAGAAAACTATGAATGTGGTTCAGGACCTTTGCTTCTTAGCTCTGGTGTTCATTGCATCATGATCCAGATGTTGATTCAGCTTTTGAAATTACTTCCCATCTTGGCACACACCACAGCACAGAAAGAAGAGATCTCACTGATGATAACTGAGTCTTTAAAGTCGGAGATTTTCTTCATTTATGCAGCTGAGAAATTTTGTCTTTGTGCCAGAAGACAGTGCATATTCAAGCTTCTTGCAGGTATGTATTGAGAAATAATACAAGGAGTACTTGTATGATCTGGAAATTTTACAGCTGGTTGTGCTACTGACCTTGGAATATAAAATACCACTAAAAGTAATCCTTCCAGGATTCCTTATCTTCCTGTTATCGCTGTTATGTGTCGTGTGTCTTTGCACCAAAAATATAATTGCTAATTATGTTTTTCCTTGATAGAAGGAATTGGCCAGGGATTAGATTAATTTTTGCCAAGGGCACTGAAGGTGAGGAAGGACAGCTGGTACAGTTTTACTAGTCAAGTAGGAATATGTCAGTGACTTGGCTGCTGCCCATACCTGTCCTTGGTGTTTACAGACCAAGCATGTGTGACATATCTTGACCAAAAGCCAAACCTAAGAAACTAGAAATAATTCCTTTTTAGTGAGTTCTGACCCTAATTATTATTATTATCCCTTTTTTTTTTGTAAGAGGCCTGTTCAATAAGTTACTAACAATGGAATTTTTCCTTCACATTTGCAATTAAAACCTGAAATAATGCTGTCAGAAGAATCTCAGCATGCCATAGAATAATTTCTTTTAAAAGTTTTCTTTTAAAAGTTACTTCTTTTAAAAGTACATACTATGTTTTTATTATTGGTGTTGCCATAGGACCAGACTGAGGTGTTGGTAGCTTTAAATCATACTTTTAAAAACCCATTTTTTCCCCTTTTCTTCAAACTGGTAAATTAGAACTGAAAACTGGTTAATGTAATGCTGGTTCTGTCTGGCCTGGCTGATGTCTCAGGGGAAGGAGGGAATGTGCAGGATAGGTAACAGATCAGCTGTGTCTCTCCTTAGGGGACTCTTGTGCCTCCAGCAGTTTGTGACTGGTGTGTTTGAGCCCACCAATGGGTAGCTCTGGTTGAGGCCTCCAGGCATTAAAAACAGCCCTGTGGTGCTCTCCCTGTTCTGCTTTTGAATTTGTAGACCTCTATCTTATCCTGCCTGCCTTAGTTGTTTCTCTTTCATACTGAAGAGTCATATTTCTTTTAATTGCTTGTTGCTGGAAAGCTCTTTTGTATCTTCCATTGTCTTTGTTGGACTTTGCTTTACTTCTCCAGTTTCTCAAGAAGGGAGCAACAAGTAGAACTGTTCGCAGAATTCACAGTGGATTTATTTTAAAAAAATTTAATTGTTTTGTTTTATATTGTTTCCAAAAATGATGCCTAAGTGTTTGGCTTTTTCCTAAACTTTGCACTTACGTTTTTAGAACAATAACTCAGTCCCGAATAATTAATGGTCTAACTTGGAGTCCATTTCCATATATATATAAAGGTCTTAATTTTTGTATTTTTCCCAGCGTAAATTGTTCTCAAATATCTACAATGAGTTTAGTCTGCTGGTTTTGACACCTGATTGTGCAGTGAAAGGTTCTGCAATTTTTTAACTCCTTAATCCCTGTGTTACTTCGAGTAACATAGTATTACTGGAATACACAGTGGCATTCAGAAATTGCTGCCTCAGAGCCTTTAGAAGCAGGTTTTACTTTGCCTGCCCCAGGAGAGGTGCCTGTGGTGTTCTGTTGGCACTCCACGTGCTTAGGAGAGAACAACTGCTGATTCATACCCTTTGTCTTCTATCTTTAAACAATGTACTGATATGACAACTTCTTTTGGCAGCACAGCATCTTTAATAGTTTTTGGCAAGGGAATGTGTCAGATGCCTTTTAGAATTTCAAGCATGCGCCCTTATTAGATCTCTGTACTCTCATTTAAGTTCTTCTTTAGAAGAACTCTAAAATGTTTATCAAACATGACTTTCCTTTGCAAAAGCAACTCTGTATGTTCATCCTATTGTTTCCTTAGCTTTAGAACAATTTCTGGCACTTTGCTATATACAGAAAAATATAATTAGTCTGTAGTTCCATGGATCCCTCTGGAATCTCTTAGTAAAAAGAAGTCCTTCCATCCACTAAAATCACAAAAACTTGCTGTCACTTCTGCCAGCTTCCAGTCACTTGATAACGAGGCAGGTTTAACCCAGAAGTTCCACTGCAGTTACTTAATTTCTTTTAGAACTGGAGAGTGATAGCCCCCATCTTCCCCTGTTTGTCACTCTTTCCTCTGTAACCTCTCCTGATATTTTCCTCTGAGGTGTAAAACCTTTAACAAGTTTTCTGTAAAGGTTCTTTGCAAGTTCATGCATGGTACCAAAAACTGATCGTGGGGTTTTGTTCAGAGTTTGGGGATTTTTTTTTTTTTAAACTCAGTGGTCTTTCCTTCCCTGAGCACTTTGCTTTTTATTTTATTTTGATCATCTGCTTGCCTTCCTCGGGCAAGCAAATTCCTGTTCCTGAGGTGCTGGTCAGTGTCAATGCACTTTTGTGTATTATTCCTCTACACTCATCTGTCTGCAAATGTTACATTCAGTGACTGATTCCATGTGACTCCTAAAGCTGAATTGCTAGTTTTACAAAGGTTAAAGTTTAAATGCTAGAAGCTTCCCACTCCCCACAAAAATAACTTTAATTTGGTGTGTGTATTTAAAGTCATTGTAGTGAAGTTTAGTACATTCAGTCTTAGTGCTGTCATTGGGCACTGCATCTTGGTTTGGTTGACTTGTCTTTTTGGCTTCATTTAAATATTTTCTTTATATATGTTGCTTCTTTTTTATGGAAGTCTGTGGTAGTGGACTGCTGTCTTTATTAATAAATTTGGTCAATAGGCTTGCAGGAATAAAAGTCACCATTTAAAAAAACAGTATTTGAAAATAGCATTTTGGCTCAGGCCTTGTATGGCCCTGATCAGCTGCATGAAAAAGAATATATTAAAAAAGTGATCTTGGCCTCTGCAGTGTGACATTTATCCAACCTGCTCATAATTGTCATCACAGTTACAGCACAGCATTACCTTCCTCAGATGTCATAGCTGCGGCTGCTATCTTAATGGTGTGAGTACTAATACTGGCTAACAACAGAGTTTACCTTGCCAGGTCTAGAAATTCAATCCATATTTGATTTGATGATTTAATATGTTGATATTTAGTTTTATGACTCTCTTATATATTTAATGCCAATATCTTTCTTATTTTACTTCCATCATATTTCTGGTACGCCTGTTACATCACTGTCCTCAATGAAAAGCAGACATTCAGGCTTTGCATCTTACGCTGATGGCATTTATGCCAAGCTATATAGAAATGTTTGGAGTTTTTTTGCATATGGATGTTTGTGAGTCAGACTGTGCATTTGATGGACTTACAATGATTTCTCAATTGAATTTTGAAAACTTCAGTCCACTCACTTATTAGACATACATAGTTTCTGTGATTCCATTCCTAATGGAAGTGAGAGAATGTGCTCTTATCCATGTGATGTTTCTTTACCCACTATGTTGTTTAAAACTCTTCTATAATCTCTTCAGTAGCAACATATTTTGCTTTTTTTTCTCTTTAAGAATGGAGTATTTTATGGAGTCCCACTATTCCGTGTTTCTGCAGTTTCTAAAGAAACTGTAGTCCTCTTCCTACAACTGTTTTTTTCAGGCATGCATTGAAACTTTGCCTCATCCACTTAGTTTTGGGAGCATTTTAAAGAAGGCTGCAGTGCAAGTCTGGTCTTTAACTTACTCTTGGTCTTTAACTTACTCTATGTTTTATTCTAGATCTTTTCTCCTGCCCCACCCAATATCACTGGCTTCTACATGGCCTTTCACCAGCACCACAGAATTTCTAAAGAGACCATCAAGGCATGAGGGTGGCTGATTTTGCAGCTGTCATTTAATTCAGCATGCAGTCAGCCCTCTTACAGAGCAACCCCTTTTCTGAATCACCCATAATTATTGCTTTGGATTTTTACTCAGCTGGGTTCCTGCTTCAGAGAGGATATCCTTGCTACAAGAAGATTGTATACTGTAGTATTTACTCATTTCTGTGACCTGCCTTGTCACTGCCAAGTTAGGAAACCTAAAATTGTTCTGTTGACTTTGATTCAGTTCAAAGTTCCTAGGTAGTGTGATTTGTGTGTTCTGGGATTTAATTAAAGCACACTGTAGACCTAGAAAGTTAATTGTTTTGTGTGTCTTTGCATTTTTCTAATGTTTGGGAAGATGAGGAACTACTCTTGTCCTAGGTAGGTCATTGGACCCTTACTTTTGCTTATCTCTAAAGAAATGTGTTTGTAACTTAGAACTTGCTGTAGTGAACTCACAAACAATCTTCTCTTTCTCTTGAGGCATCAATTGCAATGGATGGGCTGGAGGGAGCTCTGAGCAGCCTGGTCTAGTGGGAGGTGTCCCTGCCCATGGCAGTGGGCTTGGAACTAGATAATCTTTAGGGTTCCTTCCAACCCAAGCCATCTGTGATTCTGTGATTGTCAGTAGAAGTTTGTAGCAGGAGACATCAATTGTTCATGAGGTGGTTTTGGGTTTGGGTATTTTTTAAAATATTGCAGCTGTAAGGAGGATGAGGAGCTCTTGCAGGGAACAGCTTTTGCAGACTATGGTAACAGTCATTATAGAAAAGTGTGTAATGTTGGCTGAGTTTGTGTGCTGAGTGAGCGAGGGTTGTATCCCATGAAGAGATTTCATTGTGGCCTCCTGAGGGCAGTCTATCCTAAGGCATTATTGTATTGGTAATGGTGAGAAAACTTTAGCGTTTTAGCAATGTAGAGTTGCCAGTGTAGATGCAAAGCTGATGGCTGGCGTCCCTGTTACTGGTTTTGTAAAATCCAGTTCCATATATCCTGAGCTATTGGGGGTTGAAAGGCATGACTTTTAAAGATGGAAAGGATTTCATACTGAGATCTGTGAAATTTGGATTGAAAGTGGATATCTAAATCCCAGCCTGCAAAATCTCTTTGTTACGTTATTACCTACAGTTAAAACACACATTGTAATGATTATTTATTGCTGGAAGACAAATTTTCCTACTTTGATGTGTTGCACAGTGTGAGAAGTTGTATTGCATGACACTGAAATGTGTATTGCCTATTGCAATTATGTGACTTTTTTTTGGAAGCACAGTGTAGTTCATTTAAGTAAAGCAAATGAAAAATTAACTCTTCAAGGCCAGGTGCACCCACTTGATTCAGTTAATCAGTGTTTGAAAAGACAAGTCAAGAGTAGTGGTGGAGAGAAGTCATTCGGTGTGCTTAATGCCTGAAGAAGTAAACACTCTGCTGAAGTCCCAGATTATATTTGATTTTCACACACACATTGTGTTCCATTTCAGATTATATGCTAAAGGCTCCTTTTTGCTGTTAAGTAAGTAAATAATGCTATGTGTACCTTGCCAGACAACTTTGGATCAGCGTGACTATAATCACAGCTGTTTCTGGTATTTTTATGTTTTCACTTTTCATGTTAACAGCTCATACTTGTGAAGGTCTGGGATAGTTTTTGTTCGTTGTATATAACAAAATTGCCACTTTGAGTATGTTGGTATCACATGCAACAAGACAACACCCAAGTAAAAGTCACCAAAGCTTACTTCGTATCATTGCACACAGATCAGGGCAGTGTCAGTGGGAGTGTGGGGGGCAGATGTCACTGAGCAAATGGAATTGTGTGGATGTTCCTCAGCGTTTCCCAGGCTGCTGGCTGATGGTACTGAGGTGCCCTTGCGTGTGTAGGATGCTGATGAGTTTGAAATTGCTGCATGATTTTGAACAATTTGTTTAGGAGTAACTGCAAACTGATTATATGGTATTGCTAAAGCTTCTTAGTGAAGCAGTTTGATGGTTTGATGTTTTGTGAAATCTAACTTTCAGATCCCCCAGCTCTGTATTTCTAATGTTGAATGCAGTAATGTTGCAGCTCTGTGCTGAAGGCTGTGCTGTCAACACCTGCATGCCAACAACCGGTTCAAAGCTCTCAGCTGCAGTGTTTTAATTTTGCTCCTCTCAATATGACCTTTTATCCTATTTTTTTCAGATAGTTGGTAAAATTCTACTGAAAACTTTCTGCAACTTCAGAGAAAAGAAGGAATATAGTAATTTCATGTGTTTTGTTTAGATGTCATTTAGTGTGCATGCATGATTTTTGATGGTGAGATGCCCCTGCCAGCAGCAGACTGGAACTTCATCCATTCTCTGCAAGCACTTGTAGCTCTGTTGTTGGAAAGCATATATAGAACAGACAGAAGTGTATAATTGTATACAATTACACTTGTAATTTTATTGTTCACCGTAATTTTCAGGACACCAGCATGGAGATGTCCTTAATTTGCAACAGACTACAGGTGAGCTGCCTGTTGTATAGAAAGTGTTACCTTATGAGGTATTTTCAGCATCTTTTGCAGTAGCTCAGAAAGGTCCTGTGTTTGGCAGTCTGGGTTTTGTACCCTCAGTTCTCCAGAAATACTCTGTGATGTCTGGGACAAGAGTTGTCCAAAAAAGCTTGACAGTGTATTTCCCTGAAACTGTGTTGTTAAACACACAGGGGAAAAGTCCTACCATAATCCATTTGGTGTGATGAGAGTTGTAGAGCTCTTTCTGTAAATTTTGTAATCATTCTGTGCAGTGGCCACGTACTGTTATTTTTTTCTGCTTTCTTGTTCTACAGCTCTTTCTGGACCAGAACTAGAAAGTGACAGCAATTACAAGACTTGGCCAGTCCCCAGAGTTACCTGTTGCACTGCAGTTGGTTTATAAATCACAAAAATTCTCCTTCTAGGTGGTGTTGAACTGAAGTTCATTTGTCTCCATCCTCTGTATGGCTGCTGGAATTATTGCTGTGCAGGTACTGCTGCTTGTAGTCTGGCTTTTTTGCTTTCAACATCACTGAGCATTATGTTCCAAACACATTTTTATTAGAGACGGAGTGCAGTATTAGATAATGTTATAATTTTAACATCTGTTAAAGGATGCAAACTGGCTTAATTTTGAGTTAGAATTGCAAGCTCTAAGACAAGTCAAAAAATACTGTGTGCTGTCTGGAATACATTGTAAATTCCTTGGGGCAGGAGCTGTATTTCCATTGTTTTATGTGCTCGTATTTCTGTTCAAACAAAAAATCTGTGCAGAGGGAAGGCCATTTCTTTGTCAGTTCAGGAGAATAAGATAAATCTCAGTAAATTCTACTCCTTGCATGTACATTTGAATCGTGAGGGAGTGAATTAGCCAACATGCGTAATCCAAAGTAGGCGTTTCTAGTCCATGCATTAATTTATCTGTAGTGCATGGTGTGGGTTTGGCAGCAGGGTTGTGCAACCAGAGCACACAGCTGATCCCTCAGCATCACAGCATGCTGGATAATGTGAGCTTGTGAAGTACTTACATACGAAATCTGTTTGCGCTACTTGAAGAGGTGTAAGGACATAGCTGGCCATATGTGGGGGGTCAAGGCATTTCTTAGCATACACCCTAAGTGAATTAAAATCGACTTTCAAAGTGGTGAAATAGAAAGAAACAATGACTTATAAGCTGGGGTTTCAAGCTGGGCTGGTTTTGACCCTCAACCATCAGCTGGCTGTAATGGAAGAAAAATTATGTATGTTAATTAATCATTGTTGCCTTGAAGCTGCAGGATAAAGGCTCTGTGTGTTAAGGTACAGCAGCAGCTGGAAAAACCTTCATGCATGTGGAATTTTGCACCTCAGTGTTGGTACTCTTGACAGAGGTTTCTGTTATCATCCAGACTGTCAATTGCATTGAGTCTTTTGCTGCTATGAATATGCTTGGCCTGATCAGCTTCCTAAATAATTTGAAGTCTTCCCATACCTAAACTGGAAGTCTTGCAAAAAAGTCAAGGCTCCTTTTTTTATTCTTGAAAAATTACCAAAGTACACTCACAGGTCATACTGTCTATCTTTGAACTATGTGGAAGGAGATTAAACTTCTGAAAGTTACTTTGATGCTTCCAAGATTTTTTACTTTTTGGCTTGAGTAGTGTCATTTGCTTACGCCATGCTTCTCTCTCTGCATTTGTAAACCCAAACAGTCCCAGTAACTAAGTAACAGCACAGCTGAATGTTTTCATAAAAACAATGTTGCTGCTTAGAGATGTGATTTACAACTTAAGTGTGTCTGTACATATATACAGAGGCAAAAAGTGATGATGACCTCATCTTCAAGCTCAAAAGCAGTTTCAGTTTTTCAGTTCCCAATCCAAAGACAAATGTACTGTTAGCAGACTCAGCTCCATTGACTGCAGTTGCAGTATTGCCATTAATGTCAGTGCTTTCTTAATTGCTGACATAAGCCTGTTTGTAGTGATCAATCCTGGAAATGTAAACCCAAAAGAAAAAATGGATAATCTCGCATCTTTCCTGGTATCTTCACATTGAGAAAAGATGGAGAAACTACTTAACAGTCAGGATTTTGTAAGTAAATCTGACTTTTTTTAAAGTTTTGATATTTTCTTGTTATCAGGCTCTTAAATGAATTTAACAGTGCTCAGACCATGCTCTTTACTTAGTTGTAAGTGATGACATACTGCAATTACTAGGAACACAAAACAGACCTGCATATTTTCTAACCTATTAAAAAGAAGTATCTTCCAGTACTTCTATTTGGCAAAAGTTTCTCAGAATTTATGAGTAATGTTCCTCTCTTCTGTTCAAACAAGATTCCAGGTCACAAGCAGACTCCCCTGATAAATTCCAGTAGTTTTTAGATGCTGCATATAGGCCTCATTTAATCTGTATTCATAATATTTAAAGTTTCCAGAGCTTACATTTGCATGCTTGTACTGAAACAGTTATCTTTACCAGAAGGAAAACTTTCTATTTGTGTAATATTTATTGATGTTAAACCCACATTATATCAGCACAACAGTCCAAAGTAATGATAATACATTTTTTTTATAAATACAAATAAAAGGTGGCAAAATAATGCTAGTGAAGCTAAACAAAAAAGTAAATTAGCATGTCACAGTCGAGGAAAATTTGGCAAAAGATATGACATACTTCTAGAATAGAATCAGATTATTCCCACCTGACAGACTATGATGTTAATCTAGATTAACCATCCCCAGTACTAGTCATATCCTGCACCAGAATAGTACTACCTCTTGTGCTAAAGTTTATTAGTCACTAAAAAACAAAACAAACTTTGTGTACTTACAAAGCAATACACGTATAGCAGTAATGCAATATATGGTGTACACAATTACAAAACTAAAAAAAAAACAACAAACAAAACTCTAAGTACAGGACTTATGAATAAATGAACTGAGATAAAGGATTTCAACACTTTTATTATAAATAATGAAAGATACCATATATGTGCTTCATATAAGGAATACAGTGTTTTCCTTTCCTAGCAAAGTATCGTAGCTCGTACCATCAAACACTCATTTTCCTTGTCAGGCCTAGTAATTCTTCCATCCATCCATCCTCCCACTTTCCCTCCCCTTCAACTGAAATTCATTTGGTTCTAATTTAAAACTACCTAGGCAGGTGTGACTTAAGTGGGGCTCCACTTCCATGTGGATTTGCCTTGCATTCTGAAAGTAGCCTTCAGGCTTTTCACCTATGGTGCACAGACTCTACCCCTTAAAAGAGCTGTCATTTGCCTACAGTCAGGAGAAGGAAGAAAGAAAACCTACCAGAGACATGTTTTGTTAAGAAGAAAAACAAAAAGGAGCAAATTGGATGTTTTTGCCTATCTTAATTTTCTACTTCCTCAGATTTGTAAGCCTATCACCTGTGGTGTATACTTGTCATTTAAATCCATATTGCAGTTTCAACCCATTTTTCACTTACTATACATTGCTAAAATCCTCATACATATTACATAAGCTTTAAACAGTCAAACATCCCATACATACACTCCCTAGTTTTCAGCTCACCTTAGAATTTCAGAATCTTGAATGGGAGTATTACAAGGTTACAGACTGCTGTCAGAAAATCCAAAGAGTCAACCTCCTACCCAGTCCCTCCCACCCCTTGCAGTAACTCACTGCAGTGGTTCATACTATCAGCATTTTTCCCCATCTAGTTACCAATGCGTAATCTGGAGTAGATTGTTAATATGTGTCAGCTCTTCTTTGTTGTCCTGCAGAAGTTAAATTACTTCTGTTTAGACTGCCCTTGCTGTATGTTTGTAAATAAGCCTCCTCCAAGATGGCAAAAAAGAAAAACACAAATGAATTGAAAGTTAGGGTGTTGAAGTCCACACTAACAGCACTGAAAGAAAGATTTTTTTCATTGTTGAATAGAAAGCAGTTTGCAGATATACAGCATTTCCTTACATTTCTTTTCCTTGTCCCTTCCTGTTTTATTCCTATAATATTGCACTTGTTCATCGTAGCTGTCAGAATGCGTAGCCATTTTAGAATTGTCGACAACTCTTGAAGAAAACATCTTGCATCTACTTACTGCTTATGAAGGTATGTAGGGAAAAATCTTTCTCTCTGATGCATTTTGGCCTCTATGAAAAGGGTTATGAAGCAACATAGGTTAAGGAACTGGTGAGTGTGATTTGTTGTGCAATGTGTACATTTCTATTAATAATCTATCCATTTTTCTAATTTGGTATAATGAATAAGGAATATATGGTTACTGTGTTTGTTGTTTATCTTTTGTACATGAAGGTGTCTGCCCTTGCATAAAGTGACGTAGGAGTATCATTGGTCAAGGCAATGGCTTTCAGTGTTTCTGCTTTGAAAGGAAATGATGGAAGTGGCAGTTGAATCTACAGATCATCGCTCTCTACCAGGCCAGGCTGCATTGTCAGGTGGACTGGGTTTGCTTCGGGCTGGAAAGCTGCTTTGATGTCTAGTCCTTGGTCACAAAGAGCAGCGTATCGGCTGGCTGAGGGCCGCACCTTCTTTGGCTTGGTCTGCTGAGGTGGTTGTTGCCACTGAGCTATAGGTTAAAAAAGAAAGAAAAAGTGTTAGTCCTCCTGAGCTATGCACCAAAGTGTGCCAGATGCTCAGTCAACCCTTTGTGAAGGAGATACTACTTTCTGAGAAACAGAAAACCATTATATCAAAGGTAAATTGTTTCATTTCTTGGCATTGTTAATTTTTTTTTCTCAGCACCTAGTTTCACCTTCAAATGTAAATAAATACACAGCCTGTGTTTCTTTCTGGCATTGTTTTCTATGTTTCCTTGTGCCACTTCTTCCTGAGAAGGATGACAGCAAGGAGGTTGTTTCAGTGCACTGAAATTACAGTAACAGGCCTGTTCTAGGGTTAGTTGTTGCCTATAAAAGGAAATTATTTGGTTGCCGTTGCCACCCCTTGTGTGCTGAAGAACACTGAGCCAAGTCTCTAATTCACAATCCCCACTTCCACCACCACCCAAGAAACCATCTTTTATCAGTTTCTTCCCTTCCCCCTCCCCCTTAATGCTTGCTATGAGAAGGCTGGTAAGAGACACTGCTTTAAGTAAACATTCACTACTTAAGGGGTTGCTTTGGAACAAACTGAGTAATTAAGCAAAAAGCCATAAAAACACCTACTACGCTTTTGGTAGCTGTCACAGGTGTATTACAGACTAATGTACAAAAGAATACAAAAGGTTAGGGAAGTGCCAGCAAAACAATAGTAATAATGATCCACAAAAATAACATAATCATGCTGTTATCTGTTGTTAATTAGCTATATTTAATGTACTAAGCAAAACCAGAAAGCATGCATGCTTGTTTTGCTTTAGGTGTCTGAAAGATGGTGAAATATACTTTGACAGAGCATTTGTTGTCTTGAAGTGGATGTTTACTATTGAGGAGAAACTATAAACAAAAGAAAGAGAGACCAATGTAAACCATTCTGTGAACAACCCAAATCTTACAGGACTGTTGCTTTTGGGGGTATTAATATGATCATGAAAATTGAAACCACTTACTATAAACATCCAACCTGGCAGTGCAAGACACAATCCCAGCCTCATTCTTAGCTGAAACAGTGTACCAGCCAGCATCCTCCTTTGTAGCTCCCTGAATAAGCAGGCAAATGTAGCCGTAGTTATCCTGGTGCATGCTGATCAAAAGAAAAGTAGAACATTATTATTTAAATCACAAACCACTGTAGAATATTTTAGAATGTCACTATAAACCAACTCAATCTTAATTACAGATTGATTATAGTCCACTTTTAATTAAAATGGAACTTCCTATGAAATTAGCAAGTAGAAACGAAAGCCTTGAGTAGGCTTGACAATTTGGCAGTTTAATATCCCATATTGAAAACTAAGAAGAAGAAACACATGAAGTAACTTTTCCTTCCCAATTATGGATTAAGACATCTGGAGAAGCAGGAACACCAGATCTCACCCAGACTTTTTGTGGAAAGGATGAAGAAACTCGAGGAAGCTCTTGAAACATAAACTATTCAATCTTAATTAACTGTGCAGCAGAATTATGTCAAAGTTTCTGCTGAAAAGTACATAGCATTCCTTTGGAACCTTGATTTTCACTAGCAAATTTCTGTAGTCTTGGTTCTGGAAGGGTAAAAGTAGTTCTCCTCTTGCTTAGAGCGCAAAGGTAGTTGTGTAAGTCTAATGATGGAAAACAAATAACATTTTGTTTCTGGCTCAGCCACCAGGCTGGCTGCAAGTTTGAGTAGATGTCATAAATTATCACAATCACTAGTTAATATTTATGAGATGCTCTTTACACAAAGCGTTCATTTGACCTTTTAGGTTTTTATTTGTTTTACAGGATAAATCATCACTGAAGTTACACATGGGAAGATTAAATCAGTCTAACCTCACTCGGTCAGTGTTGTATGTGAGTGACTCGTTCTCTTTCTTCCAAAATATCTGAGGAGATGGCTCCCCTGAGATCCGACACTCCAGTCGCACTGGGAATCCCTCAGTCACACCTGTGTTTTGTAGCTTCTCTATAAACACAGGTGCTTTCTGTACTTCCTTAGCTGTGAAAATAAAGATTGCAGTTATGTTAACATTTGTCTATGAAAACGTAGGCTTTCTTTCAGCAGTGTGCTAAAAACAGTCATGAAAGACCTAAGTGGCAGGAAATGTGTTGTCTTTGTTAGTCACAAAGTTCAGTGCTGGTTTCTCTGAAGAAAACAGTCCCATCATTATTTTAACAGGGGGAAAAGTGAATGCTAGAAAGCTGATTCTTCCCTAAAGTAATTGAAATGTGGAGCATGACAACTAGATAAACTGGCTGCACTATGCTTGGTAAAAAGAGCTCCTTCATATACCACAAAAGCATGGACTTTTAACTGAAGAAGGAACTGCTCTACCAGAAGACTGCAGTGGCATTAGTCTGATGCGCTGTGAAATGCGCAAGCCATATCCTGCTGGCTGCCCAGGGGTAGGTGTGGGTCTGCACAGATTGTCATGACAAAGAAACATCCAGGGAAATAGCCCGGTCTGTGGCCTCATGCCAGCAGCCCCCTTTTCTTAACTGTGCACAGACATTACATGCCAGTCACTTTATGCCACAACGTAACACGAATAGCTCACCCATAAATATACCATAGTTCTGTTACTGCCAGGTTTCCTTTTCTTACCCCCCTACCCCTTGAAGTGTCATTTGACATCACTTGTGTTTTCCCATGCTATCCTGGCAGTGCTCAGCCTGACAGCTTAGCACAAAGATGTTACCTGCAACAGTGAGCTCCAGGCTGAATGAATTTTCACCAGCTCTGTTGCTGGCAATGCACGTGTAGATTCCAGCATCTCTGGCTGTGACTGGTTCTATGATCAAGGAGTGCACCCCATTCTCACGCACCAGCATTTTGTGAGAACTGTCAGGGCGAATTGGTCTGCCATTAAGTTGCCAGCTTAAGTCTGGAGTCGGTAATCCACTAACCTTGAGTGCAAAGAGAATAGTGGGAAATTGTTTTAGCCACATGAAACACTGGAGGAGTCTAGACTTGTTACTTCAGGGAAGTTTGGTTTTGTTTGCTACTGCAAGTGTACCAAAAGATTTAAGATCTAATTCTGTCCTGATTTACACACTGAGTCAGTTGTAGTCACTTACTTACTTTCTAGCCAACTCCCTGAATTCCATGATGTTTTATGGGCGCGACTGAAAAAAGATCAGCGTTTAGATAGGCTAGAAGCTAAATAATAATACGTTGCAAAACAAAAGGCAGCGTGACACTTTTTGTCTTTTTTATTGTTTGCTCTTCAGGTGGAATGAAAAGATACTCCTTTCTAGATTAACTTCTTGTTGAAAAACTTGCAGACAAAAAGATGTGAGCTGACTAATTACTGACCTCTGAAGTTCCATTCCACTTAGGTGTACCCTAGTGACAGCACCACCTGCACTAGTTAATGCTAGGTCTACATGAACAAGTCTTGTACTTTTGAAAGCCGTGCCACTTGCTGTGGGGACTGCTTCAGAGCAAACAGCTTCTCCCAAATAGGTCAGCATAAAGTAAACAGAAGTCACCCAAGCCTGAATTATTTCGGCTCAGCAGTCATAAATCAGGTTTATACTGTTTGACACTTTTAACCGGGGTTCAAAACTCAAGTAGTAAAAGGACTTAAAATGTAGAAACATGTTGTCTTTATAGTGTGTGCTGTTTCCCTCCACACCCCAGCGTAGCTGAATTCTATAAATCAGTTTACTCTGAGCTTTAAGATCTGCCTGAAGCACTTTCATTGGAGGGGAGGCAAACTTTTATTGTCCACTTACTCAGTCATAAGCAATGAGATTAATTACCCTACTAACAGGCACCGAAACTGCCAATAGGCAAAACAGCCTTGAAAAGAAACCAATGTGGTTTTTGAGTCAGCTGATGTTATCAAAAGGCTGCTGCTACCCTTTGCATGACACTTGCCTTGCAGTCCATCCTGCATAGTTTTCCTTCTTGAACAGTCAGGTCTCCAGGAGCCTGTAGAAAATGAGGCCGGAAGAATCGTTCCTGAATTGGTTCATTTTCATCACCACTGTCCCTTGATCGAGATCGTGGTCTTAAAATAACATGAAATAAAGGTAAATTATTTTTCTCTGCTAAATCAGAAGAACCATAATCACTTAGAAGACTGCTTTGAATTTTAAACAACTTCTTTGAGGTATACTGTAATCACCTCATATTTACACACATGCACTGGTAGCAGACTGAGTTAATTATGACACTGCAGTTATTTAATTACTTTCATTGAATTCACATGTTGTGACAAAATATGACCTATAAAACAATACTGCTACAGAATAATTGCTTGTAATATTAATTTTATATGATAGTACTTTTGTTTAGAGAGTCTTAAAATCGGTGAAATAAATAAAGTTGGCAGGCCTTGGCATGTAGCTTCAGTTCCCCATTTCTAGTGTCCTGTGTATTTAATCCCCTCACTGCTGCTGTTTACACCAGAAAGTACATGCACTGTTCACTAATCATGGTTCCCTTTCAGAAAATAACAGCAGCTAAAAGCTAACTCATCTTAATTGAGAACAGATTTTTTACATTAGACTTATCTTTTGTTCTGCATTAGTGAAGACTGTACAGAAAATTCTGTGTATTGAATTGCTGTGAATATATTTATTCCTTATTTAACAGGTTTTTTGTATGAGATACTCATGAACATTTTCAAAGCCACCAAACTGTGGAGTCAAAACAATGAGAATTTCAATTGTGAACAATAGGAAGAAGAACTTTGGTTGCTAATTTTTTTTATAAAGACACCATAAACAGTTTAATAAATAATAAAAAGGAAAGAAAAATAACTCCTGTCCCCAGACACAGTATCAATCACCTTAAGCTTCTATGGTGTAATTTAATCCATTTTCAGCATTGGCTATTCTTGTTTGTTAATTTAATCTATCAAATCTTTTTCTAACTGGTTCCTCATTCAACTAGATTTTTGTTTCCATTGAAATTAGATTATTCCATTCACGTGATTTATCAAATAATCTTGAAACAAAGTTTCATATCTGCTTTTGTCCTTGCATGATCAGTTCAGTGGATTCCATTCTGGAGCCAGTTGCTGCCTACAGCAACATTCTGTGTCAGGGAAGAGGAGCTACACAAATATCCTCCAAAGACTACATTTATCAATGGCACATTGCAGTGAAATTCTCTTTTCTGTATACCATATTCTGTTAACTTTTGCCAGTGTATCTCTTTTGGCCACTGTCTGCAGCATTCATGCTGCAGTATAGGTGCCCATATGCATTTTCTACCACCCAAGGGCATTTCTCTAGGTTAAAATCCTTCACAACAAAGAAAAGCTTAAACCCCTCAATGGTTACATTTGGAAAACAAGATGCTGTACTACTGCATGGAAGATAAACACCCCAGCTGCATGCTCTGCTCCACTGAGGCTGCGGTTAATTACAGTTGCTTGAATTTGATTTGTTTTCTCCTGCTCTGTTGTTGCCCTTTTTCTGCCATTGCTTTGTTTGAATTGGCCAGGCATCACCTTTGCTACGGTATGATCTCTTATTAATAGATTAATGTTGACTTTTTAATGATCATCACAGTTTTCCCACAGCTATAACTAAAGGCAAATGGAGGAGCTGGGGGGGAGTTGTGTAGCTACCTACTTCATACTGCTTAATAATGCAGGGCTGGATACCAAAATGGGAAACCCAGACTGACATTCCTGCACACGCTAAGAGTTTATGTAACTCTTCAGGTGCATAAATCCAGGCCTGAAGCATCTCATAGTTTTTGCTGCTTCAACATGATTCAGGAGCTCCAACATTGCAGCTCATAAGCCACTCTGAGTTTTAGCTGGTGAGCTCCTAACCCATTTTGCAGACAGAGATGCCTCATGCATGTAGAGGGGATGGAAGACCGAGAGCGATGAGGAAAAACTGTGCTGATATTTGGTAATGAGTTCTGCAAGACCAGCTAGAAATGATGGTATCTGGTCAAGTGAGCATTGCACAATGCAAGCCACTAGTGCAAAATCTGCCTCCACGTTACTGATGAGCACCCTGCTGGTAAGATGCCAATGAAGTACAAGTAACTGGTGCTTCATAAGGTCTTGTGAGTCTGTGCCAAACAGGTGAACTGGCACCACAGGACTGTGAAAGCCACCATCCCATTGCTGCAGCTGCAGGAAAAGGCAGCACTGGGCAAAACTGGGGGGGGGGGGAGGGGTTGGGTGGGGTGGAATTATGCTAAATAAAATAGAAAACAAAGAAGTTAGGAATTTGTGACTACAGATGTTGCATTTCTTTTTACCTCTCTGTAAGTTTACCCTAAAATCGCAGACTATTTTTAAGCCTTTGCCTTGAGAGGTGAAACTAGGGTCATTTTAATTCTAAAACATGTTGTGGTTTTAAACAAATAATGAAATGAGTAGAGCCAAGTGCTTCAGATGTCTAGGAATGACAAATTGCAACAGACTGGAATACTCTTGGATTCATTGTGGGTTCTTTAGAGTTGCAATGTGGACATCACATTGCACAGATCAGTTTCAGCAGAACTGACATCATGTGCTAACTGTGTCCAGGGGAGACTCCATGGCTTGGTACAGTACAATGCACTGGGAATTTCAGTGAGCAAGAAGCTGGGGAAAACTTTATGACTGACCATATGGAAATGATCACTAATTTGGAATAAAGGAGATTAAGTTCAAATTAATCTCCTAACTGAGAGCAGGGTGATAGGAATGTTTAGTTTTTAAATCTTCCTTAAATCTTGTACATTTTAAGCTTATTTATTTGGCACTCTAGCTGCCATGCTTAGGTGACACAATCTTTGTTGAGCACCTTGTCATCTAAGGGATTGAGTCCAAGCTTTGCTATACACATCAGAAAATTCAAAAGTGGCCACCCACATCAAGTGATGTTAAGGTGATGTTTGTCAGCTAAGCAAATTTCAGAGAAATATGTCAAGAGTGAAATAAAACCGCAGAGTTCTGCCAGCACACATTCTGTGGGAGATTAAATATACTTCTAAAAAGCCTGTCAACAGTGTAACAAGTCATAAAGTTCATTAAGCTAATAATTACACTTTTAATAAAACAAGGAAACAAAAGGTTTTGTTGCTCTCAAGCAAAAAAGCTTATGGAAATAATGTTGTAATGCCACAGGAATATCGCTTATCAAAAGTCTATGGCAATAAACATGACAAATATCATAGTATATGGAGAATACAGTCATTGGGGATATCACATTAGAAAAGCCTGTCTTAGGAAGGTTTTTTGTGCTCCTATTTAATCAGTCTTGGGTGAACCCTCGGATGGGAGTAGTGAGAACTGTCACTAAAGAGAGATAGTGTTGTGCTGAATGCTTATAGAAACTGGTCTTCCAGAGCAAAGTTAATGGGATAAGCCCTTTACAGGTTACTTTTACAGGAAATAAGAATCCCCAATAATTGCCCTAATTTTAATTAAACTGCTCGATGGAAATCCCATATTTATAATTCATTACTCACTGGACACCTAACTCAAAGCAATAGCAGCTGCCTGAGTGCCTATCTCCATTAGAAAATAAAATACCAGCCATAAGCGGCCTTGGACTTTGACTGGAGAGGTTGAAAGGAGCCTCCTCCATTATGACCTGAGGGTTCTGTCCATCCCAAAAAGAGAGACACACACATTTTGTCCTTCAGGAAGCTGCAGGAGTGGCAGCTGCTCAATGCTTTAACCCCAGCTACCTTCCTGTTGACTTTGTTTTTAAAGATCTTTCCCCTTTGTCACCCTGTGTGCATTGACCTATTCAGTTGAAACCTGATTCTTCATGGCAGCTTTTCCCTTCAGGAGTTAACAAGGACTTTCCATTTTTACCCATTATCTGCAGGTGCCAAGTGCATTAGTGACTGGACAGGCTACAGCAGATGGCCCCAGCCTTTTCTGTGCTGTTCCTGTCCTGACAGTGCAGCCCTGGCAGGATATTCCCCTCCACAGGCACTCGAGCTTTGGGCTTAGCAAGCCTAAGGGGGACACATTGCACAGGGAGCTGGTGGCCATCTCGGAGACATGCTGGGAAATGCTTTCAGGGCTGCAGTTTATTCTGTGCAGGAATAAGACTGTCAAGACCTTTTAAACAACCAACCTCACTTCCTAATGCTCTACAGCTACCAGAGGGGGGAAGAGAGCCTGTTTTGCATGCAGCAGTTCTACAGTACATACTAGTACCACTACTAACTGTTACCGAAATCCCTTCTTGGTTGTACACTGACTGTGTAATTACATGTTGTCTGTATATTTGTGGGGCAATATTGAGATTCTATGGCTGTTGTGACTATTAAGCAAAGCACATTCCTCATTACAGCAGAATGCAGAAACCAGAGCCCTCAGACTCCCCTGAAAGCAGTTCTGGTAACCAAAATGAAATTTTTTGTATCATCTAAAGCTGTCTAAGCTGTGCTAAAGAGCCTCATAAATGCTTTGGGTAAAGAAAAAAAATTGTTTGAAGGGAAAATTCCCTTCTATGGTCCAAAACCATAACCCAAAGCTTCATATATGAATAATTGTAAGCTCACCAAAGATAAGTTTAATGTTTTATTTCTGACTCATCATTCCTTATAAGATCCTGAACTGAGTATTACATACTGAAATGCTAAAATATTTCTAATGTAAATCTAATAAACCTCTTTGGCATGCAGTTATTTCTGTTGTTTCTTTAAATGAATACTTACTAGAAGCTGCAGTAGATAGAGGTTCCTGGTAGAATCCTAATCAGATGAAATGTTTTTAAAAAGCCTAAGTGACAAGAGCCTTCCCAACAGCTGATAGTGTAATTTGAGATACAGAGTAACTAGTGAACACCGCAAAGAAACGAGGAGAAGACAAGGAAAATTAAAGATACTCAGAAGTCATGTTATTTCAGAGGTTGCTTATACTTCTGACTGTGCAAGCTCTGCAGCAATTTTCAGACAGCAGAGGTCACACTTCTTCCTGAATGCCATACTTTTAACTTATCTGCTTACTTTACATTCATGACCTTACCACAGTTACTTTGCAAAATCCAAACTATTAACAGAAAAAAAATAAAAGCAACAAATACCTTCTTATATGAGGCTGACCTGAAGGTGACCAAGGACTGCGGCCTCTTTGATTTACAGCTTGAACCATCAGCCTGCCCGTGCAACTCACTCTGCCCTGTTACAAAGGAGAGGAGGAACATTTAAAGACTTAAACCGTGTAATGATAAATGTTCAACCCGATCTGTTCTTTTTTTGCCCATCTGTTTTATCAGTTTCCAATCTAACATGGACCAGATTGGAATGACTGTGACTATAATACATTCATGTTTTTTTTACAAAAGATTGTTAGTACTACTGGCAATCAAGTCCTTATTGACTGTTATTGATGTGGGCAGGAGGTTTCTCTGTGTATGGCAAGTGAGCAAAAGGAAATGACAAAGAGTTCAAGGTGCTGGCAGTTAACAGAATTGCTGCCTCCAAAGTGGATTGATCTACTTGATCTGGTGGGCACACAGCTCAAAAAACCCCTCATCAATGGAAAAACCCAAAGAATTTGACAAGTACTTAACAGGTCGTCTTTGCAGAGAGCTTGGTTTGAAGAATTGCACTGAAAGGCAATTAATTGTGCTGATGGTCACTGGCAATAGTTCAGGTTATTTTAAATGAATAATAAATAAAACATGGCTCTGGTGTATTTGGGCCCCTTTTTTTCTTTTACTTTGTGTTTTAGAAGACAGGCTGTCCACCACAAGCACTAGTCACAGTGGATTTGGGATGGGACTGCCTGGAGCCAGACCTGCCGATATTCGGGGCTCTGTGGAATTCACCCTGTAAGCGGTCAAAGCATCTGGTGGCCCTAATAAATAACAGCTCTGCCCCTGGGCCAGTAGCAGTAAAGCAAAATCCACATCAGCTTTGCAGTATATTTCAGCTCTAGCCATGAGCTCCACACTCAGGTCTGTCAGCATAAAAGTGACAAATATTTTTATCACAGTAACTGTGGGGTTGCAAATAGCAGTTGTTCAAGAATTGTCCAAAGCCCATAAAAAACAATTTCACTGAGCTCACAAGCAGCCTTCAAATAGCAACAACTTTTGTGTTACTTCTGGACTGTTAGAATCTGTGTCCCACTTCTATTCCCATGACCCATTTAGCCTGCAAAAAAAATCCTTGCATTAAAATAAGCCATTGTGCAAGACCCACAGCAATTCCTTATGTAAAAGCTGTTTTGCCTCACTTATGTTACAAGACCATTAAAGGTACCTGGAACAAATGTATTTCTATTTTGGGCACCATTACATATAAATATTTTTCTGGCAGGTGATGAAAACACGTATTTTGGGATTGTTTCTGCACATCTCAATACATGATGGTGTCACAAATGGAAACACAAACGGCAATAAGGAATTTGGATAGGGAAGATTAAGCAGGAAGCCAATGATTTTGGGAAAGTCATAGGATGAAGAGGAAGGAAGCAATGAGTGGGAAGTAATTAATGAGAAGATGTCCTAGAAACCAAGGGAATTCCAGCCTGAGGACTGTGGGTGTGTAGTGCAAAGAAGCAGTGAGAATGGGATAAAAAGAAAGGTGAAAATAAGAATTCAACCAGAGCCCATACAGCTCATGGAAAGAGCTCAGTTAAGGGATGTGACTTGCAGCTAAAGGCCTAAGCCAGGCAAGGTTTTGTGTTTGTCTAGGCCGAGGGTCCATTTGCTCTGGATTAACTTCTATGGCAAATTTTACAACAAACCCCAGTGGTGTGTCAGAACTTTAATTTCAGCTCACTGCACTTTACACTGTGGGCAATGGGGCCTGCCGTGTTAACAACCATGGACGATCTCCAGGTCTGTCAACAAGGCATTTTACACACATAAATCCTATTATATTAGTCCAGGTCATGAGATGGAATGAACTGGCAGAGTTTTAATGAACTGAATCCTTTGCTTTAATAAAACCAATTTCTATTGGCTGAGAATATGTCTTTTGCTACAGAGTTTGGTGGTTCCAATAGCAATGACCAAAACACAGCAACAGCCTAGCAAATATCTACTAGTCCATCACAGTTCTGATGAGAGCTCCCTGATATTTACGTACTTCTCTTTCTGAAGGAAAGGTTGCCAAATTTGCCTAAGTTTGTGATAGCTTTGAGATGTGGACAACTTTCCATTAGAATTGAGAAGGCTTTGCCAAAATTATTTCCACTCAGGATGACTTAAAAGAATTGGAATCCAAACCTTTCAGTGTGAAAGGCTAGTACATTAACTCACAGCCCTTCTTTGCCTCCATTGTACTGTTAAATGCATAGCAAAAGCAAGCAAATAGTAGAAGAGATAAGTATGTTTGCTTGGGAATTACACTATAAAAAAAGAAAGAACAGAATGGACTTGGTGAAACACAGATGTTTTGTTTAGGGGAGCCAGAGGAGGATGCTTCTGGTTCTTCTCCAAAGAGGGGAAAAAAGCACAAGCACAGAATTTTGTCATTTAACAAAGCTGCTTTTTCAAGCACCAAGCTGGGAACCACACAAACCCAGCTCATTTTAGTACAGCCAAAAACCCACTAACAAAGTAGTGCCATCAACGACCAGAACTGGTAACCTGGGTCACTGTTGTGTCATTGAATAAGCATTATCCAGGACAACAAATACTCAAAAGTAGGCCGTAAATATGCAGGGACAGAGTACAGTGCCCAAAAACAAAGGCAGTTTGTTCACCAAGGTCTCCAAGACTTCAGATCATACAGTAACACTACACAGTGAAACTCTGTGCATGCACTAAGACAACACTTAGAGGAAGATGAACAGGAACCACTTCTTACCTTGAGCACATATATACTTTTAAACCTGCTGTGAATTTTTACCATTTAAATGGTACCAAGTATGGTAACAATGTCATCTAAGTGTAAAAACTCCAGCTTGAACAAGTCCATGGCCTTATGCTATTTCATTACTATTTCTCTTACTTATATATGTAGAAATAATAATTAAACCACTTATATTTAAACACTGCAGTTTGTAGAATCTGCCCAAAAGATGCTTTATGTCTGCTGTCCATGTGTACAACCCCTTTTATTCACAAGCCCTCTGCAGTATGAGCAGGACTGAGAAGTTGAAGAGTGAGACAAAAATGGCAGCGTCATGCTAAGTAACTTAGCAACGTGCATAACAGAGCACAACACTCCTGCTTAGATTAAACTCTGTCTCAGTGATACAGTTTGTTATTCTGCAGTGTGATTCTGCTTGCAGGCCTAGTCTTGGAAAGATATTTGGCACTACAGCAGAAAATAATTCATTACATCCCAGAAGTTATGCTTTGGTTTCTCACATGCAGTTCTTTCCCCTCAATTTGCTGGGGTGAAGGAAAAGAGAATTGAAAAAGCTACTTCAATAGGATGAGTGACCTACAAGTTTAGCTATGTCTAATAAACTAGTGGGTTTCTGCTGTGTACCTCAGCTCTTGTCGTGAATCTGCAAAGAACAAATAGAATTGCTAAACCACTAACACTCTGTGTTTCAGAAAAGCACTGTTTAGGATCAACACAGGACACCATTCTGCTGCATAACAGTGCTAGATTTTTACCTTACAGACTTGCAATCTTTCTAGTGTAAGCATATTGAGGTGTGATACTTCTATTCATTTAAAAAAATTGGCCTCAGTCAGTGACTAAGGTCAACGTAAGAAAATTAAATTGCTGGACTAGATTATTTCTGCTGGTAAACTGGATTTTTTTCTCCCTTCAGACATATGTGCTATCATCCATGCTCAGTTAGAATACTGAGATATTATCAGCTGAAACAACTAGTGGAAGAGTAATTAAAACATTACACCCCTCCCCCCTGAAACCTCGAACCATAGGAAAAAAACTGCTGTTGAGTTGCTAATCCCTTGGAGATAGAAAGGTCCCACCCTACTGATGCAAGATGAAAACAGGAATCTAACTTGCATACTTTACAGTGACTTCATCATTTAATTAAATTATGCATATGTGAGATGAGATAGTTTTCTGAAGATTTATGTCCAGAAGGATGTCTGCTCTGGAGCCAAACCTTCATTTACCTGTGGGTTAGCAGCCATAATAGTGTAATTCCCATCATCATCCAGGGTGGAGGCTGCAGTATGCAGCGAGCAAGTTCCATCAGGTTCTCTTTGAATCCGGTAGTGATCACTTCGTTTAGAAATTTGCTTCCCATCTTTAAACCAATAAATCTGCAGGAGAAAACCAGGCGCAGCTGGTAAGAGTTGGGTGCTCATTGTCATAATTTCTCAATTAATAGCACTAACGAATCTTAACTGCTGAAAAACTTTCTGGTTAGTATTAAAAGAAAACCTCTATAATCAACTCCTCATTCCATGAACCACTTTCACTAACAGTTACAAGATTATCAGTGGACCAAAGAGAAAGAACAGCTTCACCATTTTCCAACAAGATATACAGGTGCAAAAGGGCTAGATATTTCAAGAACTGAAACTAAATGTCATCACAAAGAAAAGTTCTCAGAGAAGATTACTTATTTTACATTTATTTTGGTTAAATCTGAAGGGGTTACAGAAAGAACTTAAGAATGCTATTGCTTTCTTTTCAGAAAATAAAAACATAAACCAAGATAATGATAGGCTTAATTAATTCAACGATGAATAAAATAGGAGCAATGATCTCACTGTTGAAACATCCGTTTTGTTTCATATCCATTCTGCTGACTGGACTGGACCAAAATGCCAGAGGGGACAGAGCTGCTCCTGCTGGCACTGAGCAGCTCAGTGTGTGGAGGGGCCAGCTCAGTGTAGTGACATGATTGAAACTAGCAGTGTCACCCCAGTGTGACAGGCCAGCCACACAAGTGGACAGCTTTGCAAAGTAATAGGAAATACTTCAAAGCAAACCAGCACATCAACATCCGTTAATAACTGCATGCCAACACCAGCACAGTTCCAAGCTGCACAGAACAGTTACACTGGCTGTCAAACAGAGGTCTTTTCCAGTACTTTTGATACATAATTTTATTCTCTGGCTGACCCAAGACATACTTCCAATGAGCCAAAGAAATGATGTATGCAGGATAATATCTTATAGTAATCCATGAATTACACATACACAGAAAAAGTATTTTTAGTGCCTCAAACTTGAAGGGAAAAAAATTGACCTAGCTTTCAGGATTTTTTAAAATATTATAATAATAATGCAAAATCCCAAACTGATATCTGCTGGAATCAAAAGTAAAGTCTGTGTATGCATGAACACACACAGAGGAATATCTAAAAAATGTTATATTAGAAAGGTTGTACTCAGCTGCCCAAACCTATATTTAAGTAGAACATTACTTACTTGTAGTTTCTGAAATGTACTATGTCATGACATCAGTTGCGTTCAGCATTTTAGATATTTGTGCAGATACCAACACCATTTTTATGAGGTCAACTCATATAAAGTACAACTGCATTTGTCCTGTCCTGCTGAGACTATTTAGCATGAGGAAAACACACACATTTTACTCAGTCTCATTCATGAAGTGGGAATTTGGGTCTTAAGAGTGAGGAAAGAGCACTGGCTCTCTAGTAAAAAATGAAGTGACAAAGCAAAGCACTATTCCATTCCTGGTAGAGTTTAACCTGCTGGGTTCTTCATATATGCCAACATTTCAATGCTTGAAATTCACTCTCGAAATTCACTTGGGGGAAAAATTAAGGGTATACTTTTGAATTTCACAAAAAACAAGGACGATTTTTTTGGAGAAAATGAGTGGAAATTTTCCTTACTGTGTATGATTTTTACACTAACAAGCATTATACGTAAGTTGAAATGATTTCATTTCCTCAATAGCTGGTTATACTTGTTTCCCATTTTGTCTGTCAGCAGCCTTGCAGAGACTCTGTGGTCCTAACAAAAGATTTAGTCATGTCTTCTTGTCTGCTGACAGAGCACTTACTGGAGATGCAAGAGATATTTGATCACTTATATACACATGCTAATGGGTGCTAAAACAACATAGCTGCAAAAAATGAGTTTTAACTTGCATGCTTTACATGTGTCAAAATGTTGCTTGGAAATCTACTGCATTAAGTAGTAACTAATAACTTATCAGAAATATCAGGAGACGTGCATGGAAATACACACAAATATTAACTGAACCAGCTATCCAAACATCATGTATATGTTGCCCAATACTTCAACTAACTTTAAAAGCATTGGCAGTATGCATGAGCAGTAAATTCTTAATATTACCTTTATCTGACACAGAGTTAATAAGTAAAACACCACCACTGCAGGAGACAATGGCCCTTGCAGTGAAGTATTTTCTTTCTAGAATAACTTTCAATAAATGTACCATTAAACTGCGTAAGCACTGAACACTGCATCTGGATTGCTTTTATTTGCACCAGATTTTCAGAAACCAGTGTGTAATGACTAGGAATACAATGGAATACACAGTACAAAGGGAGGTTTGATCTTAGGCAGCACAGGCATTTTTAATCACCAAGAATTATATTCAGCCATGTGAAGAGTGAGCAGTATGAGATTCATGTAACATTTGTGTCTCAATCAACCTCTTGCATGGCATTGTTCTAATTCTGAGGAGAAATAATCCCTTAAAAAGAATATTCCATAGTTCCTCCTGTAGCACCACAGGTTTCTCATTTTGATGAGAAAATAGTTTTACATTACACCAAAGGTTATAGTGAAAAGTAGACTCAGATTTAGAAAGTCATATATATGAAGACAGAATTTGCACATCAGTATTCAATTTATATGGCATGTTCAGGGGAAAAAATAATCAAGCCAATAACCCTGCTTAGAAAAATCTCTTGTAATGAATGCCAGATTTTAGAAACACTACAGTCCTTCCCTAAGCCATTCCTTGGCAGACCTGACAGAATACTTAGAAGGGAGGAGCTTCAAGTTAGTAAATTATTTCCAGCTTTTCATTTGCCAAAGTAAAAAAAACTTATTCACGAGCAACACTTCCAGATTCAACAAATGACAGAAGGGCAGCCCTCAGCCATTGAGCTTTTCAAAATTGCTCTTTTGGCATGCTTTGGCATATGAGGGGGAGATACAGCCTTGGACATTTGCAAAGCCCAGCTAACAAGTAGCCATACAACAGGGCTGATATTGGTTCCATCCCAAGCAACTTAACAAATCACACAAAGCATCTGCGAGTGAATGGAACAAAGGTCCATAGTTCCAGGTGCAAGAGCAAATCACTTCTTAATGTGCACGCTTTGACACTGCAGGAAAACAGAACATTAGCTGTGAATCATAAGGCATTCACATCAGATGCTCCTCTGTAAGGGCATGCTTTAGGGGAAGTAATAAGAATGTGGTTTCTTGGCTGTGCAATCCTTATTGCCCCAGTGAGGGAAAGGAGACATCCTCTTTCATCTGTCTTAAATCAGACAGAGAAACCACACCTTAATTGGAAACTGTGGAAATTAGGGAATGGTTGACTCAGGCTGACTCATAATAGGTTATCTAGCAACTTAGTCATAAGCCTCAGGCAGAAAGAGTATCTCTGCACACACTGCACTTCTGTCAGCAACAGAGCCATTTGTCTTCCACCCTTGTTCAGCGCAACAGACTTACCTTCGGTCATCTCAGAAGTAATGCTAGACATGAAAAGTTTGGTTTCAGTCAGACTAGGCTTATCTTCTCAGTGTGTGTCTTCAGTGCAAAGCAGGAGTGCTTTTTTGATGTAAGTGTACTGATCAAGCCCCCTTACTTTGCAGTGGTTCACATCATGTTGTGCTCTTGGAGCACAGAACTGGATTCCTTTCAGATGAAACTAAGCCAGAAAATGTGCTCCAGGAACTCATCTAATGTGCTGCATCTGCTTCAGTCTGTGAGATGAGATTAGAGCTAGCCTGGAGCAAAACCTTCTGAAACGTGTGCAGGGATGGATATCTCATACTACAGATTTGCTTTTTCTGGTCTGCACTACTTGCTGATGTAGATGTAGTTCTCTGCTGTTCTTTCTCTACTACCTGATGAAGTCCTTTTTTTTAACAGCTTGTACAGTATCACACACATGTATCATTGGGCATGTAAAGTCACTTGTATTTATCTCTGTTCAAAATCCTCAATACCTGTAAAACGTACACTAGAGCAGAGATTTGGATGTCAGTGCTGCTGTGAAGATCTTATGTAACAGATAGGGCAACTTTTATCTTGCCTAAGAAGACAAGAGCCCCTATCCACGAGAGGTCACTGTAAGAGCTGCAAGGACCTCCTTGGGAAGACACTGCCTTTGGCAAAGGAGTTGAAGAAGCTGCTGCCATTTGCCTGCTGCATAATGAGTCCGTCGATTGCCAAGCAATTTTTGAAATAGTTATATGCAACCTACCCTGTCTTCTGGAAGGCATTCTTCTAGACTACTGACATCACAGAACTGGTACTTTTACATTTGCTACAAGGAAATGCTTCCCAAGCCCAACCCTCCTTCAGAAGTTCATCACTAAAACCTCACCATAATGCCTCATTTTGCTGTTGGGATATATGGAAGCTTATGGTATTTTCTTATGCCTTCTTCTAAATCCCAGTAAAATTTAGTCTTCTTAGTGTGTGTAGGTGCTGAAGAATGAGAAATACCACGCTGGCTCCTGAACTAGAACCCACATATTTTTGCATCAGCATGTTGTCATGCCTGAACTTAGTGAGATGAGGTGGTTTTGGGACTCCTGTGCCAGCTCACGTGGGGTTTTCTAGCACTGCACTGCATTCTGTCCTCCAGATGTACCCTGGAGGTAACTCTGAAAATGACAGAAGCATACTTACAGGTAAAATAACTGTGAAGAAATCTCAGGAGGGAGTAACTGAGAGCAGAAGCCTTATAGTAGGATTTTTGACTAGTTTTTGACAAACTCCAATTATGCCAAAAGAGATTCGGCAGTTTATGCCAGATAGGAGTCTTTCTTGTCAAGTGTGAATGTCTCCTGTTCCAGTAAGATACAGCCCAGAGAGTCCAAAGCCTGATGCTAAAGTACCAACACAGAACTCTTCAGAGAAATTCTAGAAACATTTACCCTCTTTTCTTACCTTTGGCTTTGGATTTCCTGCCACTTTGCATGTAAATGTGACTGGCATTCCCTCAAAGATTTTGTAGTGCTTCAGCTTGATTTCAAAATATGGTGACATACTGTTATCAACAGGTTCATCTCCATGTTGCACTTCATCATCTGATTCTTCCACAGGAGATCTCTCCAGCCTGTATTCAATCTCACTGATCAACCTTTGCTCAAAGCTGGAGACTTTATATTCCTGTCAAACAAGAGGTATATATTAGTGTGCAGCTTCAACACATTGTTTGAGAAGATACGATCCTAATGTTTGGGTTTTTTTATTTTACTGATCTTTAACAATCCATTAAGTTTTTACATTTAAAAGGAAACTGTATCTTGTTGAAGAAAAACACTATAATCCATGTCTCCAATAACTTCCCTGTGAAACAATCAAGACAGCTGGTATGAGGCAAAAACTGTATATCATGTTGCCTTAAGGTCTAATTTATAAGGGAAAGTAAGTCATTGGTTGCTTTCTTTCCATTTTTCAAAAAATCCTATAAGAATAAGAGTATTCTGAGGCAGTTCATAAAGACTAAAGAAACACTAATATTTCCTTGCGGGTACAGACAGATTTAGGGTGGGTTTTGTTTCCAGATGGCTAGAAGACCATATGGTTCACATCTGCTATTTGCATAGGACTGTACCAGAGGCTGAACCAGAAAGAGAAAATTATTTTGTTTACAGTTGCCTGAAAAATGAGGGAAAAAAAGAAGAGAAAATGGCAACAGCGGCAGTCCATGACTGTTGTTTCCCTTTACTCCTGTTGCTATGGTCCCCTTTGTGTGGCCAAAAGTATAACTTTTTCCTTAAAAACAAAATTTATCGTAAGAGTATTGAAGATATAACAAGAAGAGCAGAAAGGTTCATCAAGCGTAAAACACTACCACTTGTTTGAATTTGCTATGATTTACTGTGATATACATGGTTATTTGCTTTCTTGAACTGTCTCCTTTGCAGTACAGAATTCCTAGTGAATTTCAGTGATGACATTGATAATGTCAGGACATAAAATGGCTCAGAAGCAGGGAAAAAAAGAAAAATCAGTCAATGTTCTTCTCAGTCAGCAGAAATTCAGACACTCTTTCAAATTACCTTTGGCCATTGTATCTGACCCTTATTGGATTTAAGACTGAACATGCATCTCATGCAAAGTGTCTTTTCACATTCCCATCCTCTGTCACTGCCTCTGGTCTGAGAATGACGTGATGTCTTTCTGCCATTGGTTACAGAACTAATGATAACCCTTAATAACAGAAAAAAAACCAGAAGAACAGAGAAATACCTTGCAAACTGCAGATAGTTTTAAAATTTCTTTGTTCCCTGAAGTGCATCATAAAAGTAAACCATGAAGTACACAACACAGTTAGTATCATATCAGTGTATGTTAATGGTACAGCACTAAGATAGTGGAGCACATGATGATTGCTGTTAAACTGTCTGCACTCACACAGTCAGGCCTCTAGAACAACTTGAACATCCTGAAGGGAATGCAGCCCAATTCTCCATGCTTATTAATGCTAAATGACTTATTAACAATAAGCAAGAACAGTAGAATAGAAGGGAAAGAGAAAAAAAATAGACAAAAACAACAAGACAGAAAAAGGTGAAAATGTTAACCTTTTGAATATCCACAGGACTCACTACAGAAGCACCAACAGAGCGAGCTTCCTGCAAGAGTAGAAAAAAAGATCAAGAGGCAGAAAGAAGACCAAGAGATATGACAGTTCTTCAGAGTTTTTATCAGGAGAATGTACTTTGTGTGGCACCATAAGCAAACGAATGCTACACATTTCTGAAGTGCAACTCTGGCATCTGAACAATGGAGAGTGTGTACCTAACCTTTCAAGCAGACTTTCTGTTGTGGTTTTGGTCTGCGCCCATAAAGTGCATATTACATAAATAATGAGAAGATAGTTTCAAGATAGTAGATGTATTTTTGCCTTGAGAGACTTAAAGGTCAGGACAGAACAGGACAAAGGGAAGAGTTTAAAGCAGAGAGCAGACATTTGAGAAGTCTCAGCCTTATGGAAAAACTGAGCAACAGGCATGTGATCCTCCAGTTTACTTCACTAATATATAACATATGACTTCTGTAATCAATAACCATCCTATCCTGTGTACATTTATTGTCTTATGTAGAACTTTATTTTAATGACAATCATAGCGTGTAAAGAAGAAAAATTGAAAGGCATTTTTCCTATGAAATTGTAGAGTTATGTAGCACCTGTATAGCAGGATCTTCTTCTGGTTCCTGTATATTGAAGACAGTTGCAGCGCTGTCTGCTCCCAGCAATCGACGAGCCATTTTTTCCTCATATGTTAATCTCTGAAAAAAAATAAAAAGGGGATGAGGGGAGAGGGAAACAAAAGAAAAGATATTATTTCTCCAACTACAAAGTAGTAGTCAGCCATGCTTAAAGTTAATAAAAGAGAGCAGCAATACGTTTCTAGCAGAATTTTTTTTACCACCATTTGTAATGCATTTTTTTTGTATTACAAGCGACTCTTTTGGCTTAAGCAACCCTTGCCCTGACTCTGCCATTTGTTTCCATCCTCCTGCCAGGAACTTGGGTAGGAATGAGCAATAGGAACTGCTTAAATCAGCATGGCCATCAGAAGAGGGCGTATCAAATCATCCCAAATCTTACTCCTAGTCATTCTGCTCAGTTTTTACATTAGAACCACAAGGCAGAAAGCTCTGCTAAAAATGATAAGGAGATCCTATTCTACTTGAACATTCTGTCAAAAATACAAAAAAAAGTATTCTTTTAGATTTTAAAATTTCTATTTACTTCTTACTTTTCTCAATTGGAAATTGAGGAGACAGCTTATGAAAGATAATTTACACTCAGTAGACAAAATGAGTTAAAGGAAAACCTTATTGTATAATTCAATTATTTCATTATTAGTTTTCTTTCTGCATTCAAAAATGCAGTCCAAATCAACATTTAAAAAAATGCAAGTTTATGGAAGACAAACTCATTTCATGGTGAAATACCTCATTTAAAATGAAATGAATGAAGAATGAAGATTGTAAACATTGCATCTATTTCATGCTTGCACTTTTAAAAAAGCTCATTTAATATATTTTTTTTTAATAATCATATTGCAGCTAAACTAGCAGGCTGAAACTCATGACAATTAGGTAGCAGTGTTGTCTTGGTTACCAGTGTCTAAGAAAATAATGCATTTTTCTTCACTTAAATTTCTTCTGCAATCACTCCATGTACCCACAGCCACGATTACAAATACAGAATTTACCCAAGACAGGAATGTGCAACGCAAAAGACTCAAGGCAAGCAAAAAAATGGAATTTATTTAATTCAAGCTCCCACATCATCTGATCACAGTTGGTCCCTTTTTTTTTTTTTACTTTTACCTTGGGCCATGTGGGCATCCTGAGGACATTCCATTCATTTGCCCAGGCCAAACATCTCTCTCACTTTCCAAAATAGGCATTGACAGTCATTCTCAGCCCACCTCCTTGGAAAAAAACAGGAACTAATACACTATGACAGTGATTTTGCTCAACTGCTACAGAAAACTGCCAAACCCTATGCAGTCAATGGAGAAAGGTAAGCTTTACAGAAGCACCAGTCACTCTGAACATTCTCCCTGCTTCACTCCATTGACCTTATTGAGAACTGGAATCCAGCAGCTGTTGATAGACAGTCTGACTCAATAAGCTTTCTTGAACTACACCACCACAGTTCAAAGCTCACACCTGGTAGCAAACTCGGTCAACTTCTCAGCATGATCTTGGGAAATTTAAAATTTCACTTCCTTTCAAAGTGACAAAGAGGCATCCCAAGGTACTGAGATGCTTTTTAAAACATTTTCTTGACAAAAGATGGGTGACAGTTTACATTTTTAAAATTACTTTCCTCTTAAAAGAAATTCCTGCTTTGAAGATAGTATCTTAATAACTGTAAAAAATTCTTGCAAAGTTGCTTCTCCTCAACTCTGAGCAGGAAGAATTTGGTATTTTATCTTTTATGTGTATCCTAAAGTGCACAAAAATGAACGGAGATCTTTGTGGCTGTGCATTTCCATTGCTTGATAGGCTCATTTTACCTCATTTCTTGACTCCTCAAGCAGATCATTAACTCTTGAGTAAGTTAGTACCATGGGTTATTTCTATTTTATTGGTCAAAAGAAGTGCCCCAGCTGCAGAATATAATGATGCCTGATTCCTACTGGTTTGCTTCTCACAATGAACTGCCTTGTCCTCCTCTGATGTCCGGTTACCACCTATTCCTTCCCCCACTGTCCAGTGGCTGGGCACAAGGTAGAATGAGCCTGGACTGAAAAGGAGCTATGCATGTTCATCCACTCAGTGATGAACAAGTCTAAAGCAAATGGCCTTTCAGGCTCAAAAAGCCCTTAAGGTACAAACTGTGCAGGCTTCTTATGCAAATTCCCAATTTTTAAGATTTCCATTGCTTTATTAATTCCAAGAAAAGTTGTCAAACAGGAGAAGGAATGATAGAACAAAATGTACACTACCATTCCTTTTAGAAATGCAGTTTTGAGAATTCAATTGAAACTAATAAATACATAAAAAACAATCTACAACAATTAGTTTATATGCAGCGTATCTCAGAAACGACCAATGATGCTCACTCCCACCCACTTCCATTCCCCAGGGTATTTTATGTTTTTATACCGGTTGCCCATTGTTCAAAAGGTCTTCTTTGAAGCGAAGTTTTCTCTCCAGATCCTGAATTACAGCATCTTTTGACCCTTGAATCTCTTCATCTGATGCTATCCTAGCAGTTCTGCCTGTTTTCTTGGGAAATCCCCTGCAAAACAGTACCAAAAAAAAAAATCATGAGCTTTCCTGAGATAATTAATCTTTAGGAATTTATCTGAAATCACTGCTATTAATGAAGAAAACATTGTGCCTTTGAAACTAGAGGTCTGACATCTTTCTTACAATGCTGTCCCTACTAACTCACACTACTAATTAAATGGTTAGTTTAAGGACAAGTAATACTATGCTTTATTTGTGCTTTAGTTAAAATAGCACTCAGGATTGCTTGGCAATGGCTGTAAACACCATACACAGAGATGAAACTGATGAGCAGTGGCAATAAAGCAAAATGAGAGGAAACATGAAAGAGAAAGCATGACTAGATAAGTGGGGAAGGAAGATAAACTAGTTTCCTAAGAAGCACCAGATGAATAAAGATCAGGAAGATGTAAGACATGGCTGTTAATTATTAACTTCTTATGTTATTTATTAACTAATTCCTTGTAACAACTTTGCAATACACACTGCATAACTTCATGTTTATTCTTCATATCTCTGTGAACACATACCCATAAGGCAACATGTAATGGTTGTTGCTCAAAGAAGAGCCATTCACAGTCTCAATTACACTGGCAAAAAGAAAAATCATCCCTGTAAAGCAGTTTTCAGCGGCAAGATTTCCCAGTGGAATAGCAACCATTTAGCAGTTTGCACTCACAGGACTAATTTATTCCTCTTACCAGCCTACCAGTTAGGACTGCACTTTCAGCAGCTCTCATTTTCTTAAACAGTACAGGAAATTTTATTTTTCCAGACTGCACTAATATTTAACACTTTTCAGTAATGTTGTGGTGGCTTTATTGATGGAAATGCCCACAATGGGTCGCTTCTACTGGAGATCAGCTGTTCCTAACACAGTTGTGAAGAAATCAGCATTGCTATCATATTTGAGACTTGTAGCACCCCCCTTGTAGCCTCCAGTGAAGTCACACATTATTGCTTAAAACACTGATACTGGGTCAATATTAGTTTACGGGGTTTTCATACCTTCATCGAATAAATAGGGCTCAGCCCATTACATGGGAATGACATGGAAAACATGGAATTGAATCAGGTAAACAGATAAACTCAGATGACAGAGATGGGGAAAAAATCTAGCATGTGATTGGTAAATTTACTTTCAATACACAACTTAATAATTTAATTATCAGTACTAAAATGGTAAGCAAGAATCATACAGAGATAACGAATTTTCCTGAATATTATTCAATTTTATGTTTCTATTACATAGGTAGGAAAACTTCATTTTTCAGCAAGTGCTTTCATTGGTAATTTTTATCATTAGAAAAAATACACATATACTGTCAAAAGCTGAAAAGGAATTAAGTGAATAGATGGAGAAGACAATAGTTGGAAACATTCCTAAAACATTTCATATTCTGCTGCTGTAAGTAAATGTAAAATGAGGAAACAGTGAAGTTCTCGTAAAAAGAACTGCATTTTTACATTAAATCACAGCAGAAGAGCAGACATTTGTCTAATTTCACAAAGAGACAGAACTACATCCCTTGCCCTAGAAATATCCATCTGTTAGCTGGTGATCACCAAGTAGAGTAATTCCCTCAGCCTTTGGCTGCGGCTCTTCTCAGTTGCTGATAAGAAAGCAAGTCTCCTCCACTCTGTTTTTGGGAGAGTCTCATCCCAGCTACAGGGAGACAAGAGAAGGCTAAGAGGAAGGAATAAGGTCTCTTCAAGAAAGAGTTGCTTCAATAACTTCAGAAATTTGTTACAGTAAATGTAAAGGAAGATATGGAAGGAAAACGGACAGGAGAAGATGGGAAGAGGGCAATCAGCAAGGAATGTCCCTCAGGAAGGCTCAGCCATCCACTGGAAGGCTAATGGACAGGTGGCATCTGTTTCTCCCCTTGCAGTCTTTCCCTTCACCTCCCAGCCCTTAACCATCTAGTCCAGCATTGCCATGGAACCAAATTTTGTCACTTTTTAGACATCCCCGCCCCCCCCCTTTAAAAACCCAAACAACAACAACAAAAACCACACACCAAAAACCCAAACCCAACCCAAAAACCAGTTAACTTCAAGGCAGCAAATTTCAAATTTGGCTTCACCCTTCGCTTTACCCTGTGACAGCTTTTAATGGAGACACACAACCTCCCTTGAAAATTGCAAGTGATACTGAAAACTGAGTAACAGTTTTCATTTCTCATTCTCACAAATTTCATACTTGACTGATAAACAGAGTTTCACCAGAGTTTTACCAGAAAAAAAGCCTGCTTATGCTTGGGACTCAATAGGCTGTAAAAGTGAAATGTACAATTCACCCAAGTAAGTCATGACAGTGTATGAAAAGAAGGATGATCTGTGTGCTTGGGAATGGATTTCAAGTAAAGGATTTTTTTAAGCATTATTGATTATCTCTGAAAACAAAACCCCCTAAGCAAATACCCACATTTTTCACAGGGGACTGAGTACCAAGAGAATTACAGGTTTCTAAGTTCAATACCCTTGTGAAACACAAGAAAAAAATATCACAGTCCATTTCTAAACAATGTAGGATAATAAGAAAATGAAAACTGGATCATATAAAACCCAATGTTTATCTCTCAGTCAGGCTGAAGGGCATGTAGATAGGCAACAAGAAGTAGCTTTGATACACTTCAGCTTATGGCTTCTGAGTTAACCTTCAGGAGCTGCAGTAAGTCCCCTAGTAAATCAGGGAAATAGTCTGGCTGAAATTTCTATTATATGGTTGTGTAAAGCTATTCAGTCTGAAAAAGCAACTCAGAGAGCAGTGATTTCTTTTTCTATCAAACTAAAATAATAAAGTCCAATGAGGTCTTTCAAAGAGCTCTGTATACTATGTTCAGTACTTAGGATTTCGGCCTTAAAAAGTGGAAAAGCGAAATACAAAACCACATTTCTCAAATTGCCTGATGACACTGAACTTGCAGAGGCTGCAATTCATTTGCAGGTAACAACTGTCCCTTACAATAATCTTCATAATTTGTTTAGAGGTATTCTAATAATGAAAGCCAGGAAAATGCTAAAAGCATGATAGCAATGCTAATGGAAAATCAGCATTGACATGTTAAGCATCTCTTGAGAATCTATGAGATTAAAATTTGGTAAATAACACCATCATGTCAAAAGGGAAAGAAATATAGTTCCAGGAAATGTCAGCATAAGACATGAAATTTGGCTCTTTTCATTTATTCCTTGCTATTAGACACTGAATCCAGTTTTACCACTTCAAGAAAAATACAGCAAACTGGAAAATTTTAGGACAAGAAAACTGCCATATGGTTTTAAAAGCACAGCTTTTGTGTCAAATTATGTCACACATACAGAGGCAAAAATTGTTATTTAGTTGGGAAATCAGGAGAATGAAGATAGGCAATTAAAACACAATGTCAGAAATCAGAGAATAGCTGACATCAGAAAATAGATGGTATTTAATGATTCTCCATGTCCATTGAGGACAGTAAGTCTCAATAATTTGAAGAAGAGCAGGCCTAGCTTAGACACAAACAATGTAGAACTCTCCTTTCTCCACCCTGCAACAGTGACATTTAAACCCTGGAGCAAGTTATGTAGGGAAGCTACATAGGAATTTTATTTAAGAACAAGGTATGCAAATATGACAGCAATGGCCTGGGGATCCTTGGGCAACTTTTAACAGGGGAGGCAGACTCTTTAACAACCTTCCAGATCTCTGGTTTTGTGTAAGATCATCCTAAGGTTTGCACAGTCAGTGTGGAAGTGTCATTCAAGACCGAATCAAGGCAATTTGCCTGGAAAGTAGATTATCTTCCCTTTATTTATGTTTATAACTAAGTATTTAAGCAAGGAAGTAGTTGGTTCAGGAATTTAACTATAAAAATGAGCACTGAACACGATTTCTTCATATACCTTCAGAAAGCTTCCCTCTTCCGCTTTCGGGACTATTTTAAAATGGAGACAAAAAAACCCAGAGCGGTGCGTAAGGAAATGTAGCTCTTCCTGCAGATGCTGTTTCCACCTCCTCTTCAGAATCTCCTTCTCTAAATATAAACACTTTAAAAACTGTCCAAATATATATGCATATATGTATATATAGATATGCATACATACATACTCCCACAGCAAGTTAACTCTTAAGACATACATTCTTGGGATGAACTTCAAAATGTCTACAAAGCAATGATAACAAATAGAAGGACTTTAGTAAATCTATCTTCCAAAGCACAGATTCTTTCAGCCTGAGTGATGGTTTATATGGCAAGACAGCCTGGCAGCAAACTTTCTTCAGCTGCTTTTGCAAATATTTTCCACCATCCTTACATGCCCTTATCTGGATGCATTTAGCTCCAAAGATTTGTGTCCTCAGTGACGCATGAGCTTTCATTCTGTCTTCTCTCAGGGAGAATACAAAATAAAAAAATGTGCCAATTCATTTATGTATTTGTGTATTCCTTTTTTTGCCCAATGCAAATTACATACTTACTGCATTAAGCTAGCAGGAGAAGGCATATTTCAGGATATCGACAGCATCATTGTCAAGCACAGAACCACCACATAAATGTGCACAGAAACAAAGAGCCTTAACAGTAGGCTGCAAATCATATGGATTTTAAGTATCCCTGAAATATGCATCACCTAAGTCAGTGGGGGCCTGAATCCAGGCGTAGATAAAAGCACAAATGTCTGAATTCTTTTGTTCAGAAAGGGTGCAATGAAATTGCCAAAACTGTCATCTTAATTCACCCAGGCATTTTTGACTGCAAAGATTTTTGCAGTCTTGGTTTGGCTCTCCTTAGTTTTGAATATTTGCCCTGACATTTGTTTAGAAAGAAGGCCAAACCAGCAGTACTTTTCATGTTTTAATTATACAAGAGTGCATGCTGGATGCAATTCCCTCTTTTCCTATGTACCTTTTACAGTGTAAACAAGGGCAACAGGCTGCCTGTTGTTATCCTTCCAAGAACAAATTCCTCTTTGCAGCCAATATGGTTTGGTCTCACAGAAATCCAAATTAATTCTCTGGTACTGAGGTAATGAACAGTAACTTGATTTTTTCCTTAAAAACTAAAGCCTTCCAAAAACACAGCTAATTCCTGCTCACTTCACACGTTTTTCACTTACTGTAAGAGCAAAGTTCCTACAAGCACTGAAACAGGTCACAAATTTTGAAGCTGCAGCTGCATAATAAAATTGGTTTAGTCTGATTTTGTCATACATGCTGTGGACACCAGGAGATTCAGCTCTGTCCAGTAATGTGATGTATCTGAATTAAGGGAATGCCTGAAGAACTGACCTGACTAAGGATGACTTGCAGTAAATGGAACAAATGTAACAAAAGTTCAACTATTTCTACCACCCAACATTCTGAAACTCTAGTTGAAAAATATAAATCGTGTCTCAGCATTGGATAGGGTTAAGAATGACATGAATAAATGTTTATATATCTGAACATGTTTGATTCCTCTTAATGATCAGATAATAGAGTACAAATCACCTACAAACTGCATGACAACCACCAATTTCTTTTTCTCTAAAGCTTATGTTTAAAAATGCATTATTACTCATTAAAAGAATTACTACTTTTTCATTCCCCTGTTCAGTTCCTTCCCCTCCTGAGCAAGTTATCTCTCTGCCTCATGCTGCACTGGTTCCCATAGCTACATAAGCACCATTTGCCTTTCAAAAGATGTGCATGTATTTCGATATGAAATTAAAAACCAAATGCCTATTTTGTAATCTTTAATCTTATCTAAATTTCTGATTGTTACCAGAAGTATGCTAGAACTGATGGTCAGGAAGAAATAACTAAAGCACCAAATGCTCCTGAATGTAGAAGAGGGTGGCACAATCCTCATAGTCTTGAAATCCTGAGAAGAACCAGTAACTGCCAGAAGAATGTGAAGAAAAAGCTACAGTGGACTGGGAAAAGGTAATATATCCAAAATATGAACCAATTCCAGTTGATCTAGTGTTGTTGGTTAAGGTCTCCACAACCATGAGGCATTGAACCTGGCTTTCATGCTCACAGGTATTTTTGTGACATTCACATCCGTTTAAAATAAAGAAGTTATAAAATAAAGTCCTCTGAAAAGAAAAATTTGCTGATCAAAAGAGGCATGAAAGCCATGCTGTCGAACAGCCTCTCACTCTTTCCAATAGGGAAATATGTGCACTATTACCCCTGTTCACTGTCATCTTCAATATTCTTAAGTATCTGCAAATACCATTTTGAAAAAGAACTGGATAAAAATATCTTGAAAATTAAGGCTTCCAGATGCAATGATTGTCAGGGTACTGTCATTTTGGCTGATACCTGTGTGTCTCCATGTTACAGCCTTGATCTCTACTTCTGCACAATTTTTATTGATTAGATCTGAGGCACAACCTGGATTTCTAAGTTCAAGTGGAACAAACATGCATTCACCATGTTTCAGAAAAGCTGATATAGATATATATTTTATGATAATCATGTGCCCGTACCTAATCAAAAGGTGTTACACTGTGCAAAAACAAAGCCCCCAGTATGAGCTGTTTCTTACCACAACCAAAAAGAATTGGTCTAGTATCACAGATAAGCCCCTCATATGTTGGTATAAGAGACACAAGTAATATCCAAGCTATGGGAAAAGAAAAATTTCAAGAAAATGTGTACAAAAATTGTTTAATGGACAGGAGCAATAGCTTAAGAAAACTAGAGGTTGAGAATGAATGCTGACCCTGATATTTTCTGGGATTTTTCCAGTTACAGCACTTGTCTTTAGATATGTTTTCCCAAGATCAGGGAATACCACCAGGTATGACTGAATAGGTAGCAAAAACAGATGAAGTCTCCCTCTCTCTCAGAAGCAAGAAAACACCCTGACCTTCCTTCTCAGTTTGATGTTGGAGCTCCTAATCAAGGTACTTCCTCCTACATATCACTATTTTCATATCAATCATACTGTAGATAACCTCAATTTTTTACAGTTGTGACAGGCACAACTTACAGAAACAGGAAAAGTATAAATAAGTCCCATCTACATAGGACAGCAATGCATTTCACTCTAAAATGAAAGCTGGCATTTGTGCTGGGAGAATGTTGAAAGCTGTAAGATAAAAACATAGAGAAGTATGTTTTTTTCCTCAGAATAGTCACCATCCTTGCCAGCTAACTCAAGGAACATGATTATTACTAAAATATTTGTTTCACCTCCGAGACAGAATACAATGGACAAGTCACAGTACACAGCAGCAAGAACAGACCAGCAGCTCTGATTCAAAGGGGTGAAAAGTGAAAACCTCTTTCTGATATTGCTATTCTCATGATTCCCAGATTCTCCTTTAAGATTTGGATATAATGTTCTAAGAGTCAATGAATCAGGAGTTAAATTTTGTATAGAATGATAAAAGCAGCTTATTTAATTACATTTTACAAGATAATTTAGACAATCTTGCATTCAAATAAATCTTTTGTTTCCATTTTTCATCCTTTTCCAGAAAGTAGTAAATTGAAATTCATGTTCTTTCACCAATTCTGTACCGTCAGGTTTTTTCCTGTTTTTAACTAAGGTAGTATTACTGAAGAGATATACTTTAAGAAAAGGTCTGCTTTGAGGAAAATCATTAATTTTTAAAGTTGCTTTCAAAAGGATGTATGTATAGCTAACCATATACATTTTCTATACTTAGAAAGAGATCCCATTTCTCCAGGTTGGATGATTCCAGACACCTTTTAGTGGCAGGTTTTATACTTCTAAAAATCAAATATTTACTAAATAGTCACCAAATCCCTCTCAGGGGATTATTTGTGCTTTGACAATATTCAAGTTAACATACAATGTATGTGCTTACCTAGAATTTTTAAGTATACTTATTTCTGTTCCTTCAGATGTAATATGCTTTTTTCTAGGAACAGTGAAGATCAGTTTCTAGCTTCTGCAGACTTAACTGAGAACAAACCCCCCTCAATCCTGTGTTTCTGTCACATTAACTCTGTTTCCTGCAAGTCTTTTGTAATCAAAAGCTAACCTGAATAAAAGATATCCACCCACTCTAGAGTTTTCTTTAGGCAAGGAAGGAAAGAACTGAGATTTTTAAGAACAGTATCCAACAAACTTACTGCAGCCAAGTTTTACCTCAGAAATTACTGACAAGTGCTCATAATTCCCTGAAGTACTTAATTAGCTATGCAGTTCCACCAGCACTTCTCTTCCACTTCATAACACAATGCTCTGACAAGACACAGAGTCTACCAAATTCACCCCATTAATGAAAAAAGGTTATTCCTGAAGATTGTTCAGCTAACACCACCATAGCCATAGCTTGAAAATGCTGGTCACTACAAAGTGTCTAGAGCTTACTGATAAAACTGAGATATAATTTATTCAAGGAAAACATTCACCATATTGTTGCTAATAAATGCTTAAAATATTTAAAGGTGAATTAGTAGGTAGTAATGACACAAAACTGCTTTCTATTGTTTCACATGTCTAAATAAAATGAAGTAAATTCCCAAGCAGGTATTCCCATAATACAAGCAAGACTGTTAAGACCACATGTTGTTAAAAAAAAAAAAAAACCAAACACCACCAAACCACAACAAACTTCCTTCCAAACAAATAATTTCCAGTGCAATATTTCCAAATCTATCCAAATTTAACTGGAAAGAATATTCTTTGGTTCAACCTGGTCTAGCTAATGCAGTCACTTCCATAGAGTCTCACGGTCCAAAACCAAGGAAAATGCTGAAACATTAGCATGGTATTTACTGTTCATGGGCCCACAAAATACAAGAATTGAAGAGAGGGTTAGAAATGCTTTTACAGAATCATAGAATATCCTGAATTGGAAGGGATCCACAAGGAACACTGAGTCCAGCTCCTGGCCCTACACAGGACACCCCAAGAGTCACACCATGTGCCTGAGAGCATTGTCCAAACTCTTGAACTCTGTCAGGCTTGGTGCTGTGACCACTTTCATGGGGATCCTGTTCCAGTGTCCAACCACCCTCTGGGTGAGGAACCTTTTCCTGACATTCACCTAAACCTCTCCTGACTCAGCTTCAGGCCATTCCCTTGGGTCCTGTCACTGTCACCACAGAGGAGAGATGAGTGCCTGCCCCTCCTCTTCCCCTCATGAGGAAGTTGCAGACTGCAATGAGGTCTCCCCTCAGTCTCCTCCAGACTGAACAGACCAAGTGACCTCAGCTGCTCCTCATATAGCTTCACCTCATGGCCCTTCACCATCTTCACAGCCCTCCTCTTGACTCTCTAATGGCTTAATGTCTTTTTTATATTGGGGTGCCCAAAGCTGCACACAAGGTGAGGCTGCCCCATGACACAGAAAAGCAGGACAATCCCATCCCTTGCCCAGCTGGTGATACTGTGCCTGATGCCCCCAGGACACGCTTGCCCCTCCTGGTTGCCAGGACACTACTGACTCATGTTCAACATTCTGTTGACCAGACCCCCAGGTCCCTTTCCACAGGGCTGCTCTCCAGCCTCTCATTCCCCAGTCCCCTTGTTTATTCAGGGTTGCCCTCTCCCAGGTGCAAAATCTGGCACTTGCCTTCATTAAACTTCATAAAGCTGGTGATTACCCAGACTTCTAATTTGTCAAGAATTCTCTGTAGGGCCTCTCTGTCCTCAAGGTAGTTGACAGTTCCTCCCAATTTAGTATCACCAGCAAACTTAGTATTCCTCTGAGTCCTGAGTCCAAGTCATTTATGAAGACCTTGAAGAGCACTGGCCCTAAAATGGAGCCATGTGGAATCCCACTAGAGACTGTTTGCCAGCCTGATGTAACCTTACTTACTGTAATTCTCTGTGCCTGATCCATGAACCAGGTGCTCATCCATCACATGTATTGATTCAGCTGAATGCTGGACATTTTGTCCAGAAGGACACCATGAGAGACAGTACTGAAAGCTTAACTGAAGTCCAAAGAGATTACATGAACAGGCTTCCTTTGGCCAGCTAGGTGGGTTACCTTATCATAAACAGAAATTAAGCCGGTCAAATGACTTTCCCCTGATGAAGCCATGCTGGCCAATGACTGCATTATCCTTCAGGTGTTTTTCAGTAAGAGTAATCTTATCCACAATTTCACCAAGCACTGAAATGAGACTGACAGACCTGTAGTTTCTTTCCTGCTCTTCTTGAAAACTGGGACAACATTAGCCAGCTTCTAGTCAACTGGGACCTCTCCAGATTCCAAAAAGAGTTCATTGAGAGGAGTCTTGCAATGACATCAGCCAGCTTTTTGAGGATTCCTGGATGAATCCCATCAGGCCCCATAGACTTACAGGGATCCAGCTGGAGCAGCAAATCCCACACAAGTTCAGAGTTGACTCAGAGTTTATCATTCTCAAAGTCCTTGTCCTTCAGCTCAGGGCACTGGGACCCCCACAGTCCATGACTGGCGCTGAAGGACTGGAGTGAAGAGAGCATTAACTACCTCCACCTTGTCTATGTCTCTGTATGGTGAACACCCTCATAATTTAACAGGTCACTATTATTTCTGGACTGCCTTTTGCTACTAGCATATTTTTATAAGTCTTTTTTATTGTGCTACACAGTACTGGCTGGCTTCAGCTCCTCTTGCTTTGTCCTGCATCTCCTTGGACTGATTTATCTTTTAAGTAGAACAAATACGATACATGCATTGGAAAGGAAATGCCCAAAGAAAGCTGATGATGGGAAGGTTTGACTCCATGAGGAGTAATGGAGACTATTAGTTTGTATACAGTCACAGAGAACTTTATTGGTGCTGCCTTTGACCATTTCCAAAAATAACTGCCTCCACCGGCAATGTTTATTACTTTACCCTTATTCTGCTCCCACCACAACATGAAACTGAAAAAAATAAGAATTATGCCTGCTGAGTTCTGCTTTTGAGGGGCATATCTGTAGTTGTGTCAAGATTTAGTAATGACAGAGTCTTTGAAGATAAATGGCTTGACTAGGACTTTAAGCTGCTGAGCAAAACTTTGAATGTTGCAATTTATTCCCTGCAACCAGTCTGTACAGCACATTGTCAGGAAACAGTATCATCATTTTCAACGAATAGACCTTGGAGATCATGGCAAAATGGCGAAACTACAGGCTGAGGTTGCGGAATAATGTGAGAAGTTCAGAAACTATGTCTTGGAAAGATAAATGCACTGAAGAGGACTTGTAAGGATGGAAAGGGAAAATAAGGAAAAAATGAAAATAAGGAAAATAAGTAAAAAGTGAGAGCGGCGAAAAAAAGAAGTGAGACTATAGCACAAAGCAGAAGAGACCTAAAGCTGAGGGGTGAATGGAGACCAGGGGAAGAACTGCTCAGGAGTGGTATAAGAATGATGGGAAATAGAGTGATTTACTCAGCAAGACACATGAGACATTCATAACCTACACAGTGTCATGAAAAAGGAGAAGGCAGGGAAAAATTGGCATCAAAGATACACAACAATAGATTATGGCTTTTTTGCATCACACAGGACACATTTGACCATATTTTAATGTTATAATTCAGATGACAAATGCCCACTGTGTATATATACACACACATACATATACACATAAATTATAAACACATACGTTCAGTATAGTTAACACAATCCAGCTCCCATCTGGACTATATTTCCTGAGGGAATGCAGAAAAACAGCCAACTACCTCATCCTCAGCTCAGACCCCGAGGTTGCTGCCTTGTTAGGGTGGGGGAGGGAGGAATATGGACAGACACACTATCGTGCACACCCAGCCTGGCTGCTGTGCTTGAGGAAGTGAGTGGCATGGGGAAGGGGGAAGAATCTTTGCAGAGTTGTCTCTCTGTCGAAAGATCAAAGGGAATGAGGGAGAACACAGCTAATGCTTCAGGTGAGGACACATATCTATAAGCACAGGGAAAGAGGGACACGGCAGAGGCTCAAGCTGCTGCCATCACCCTCACAGCACACAGAAGTGAGCTCAAAAAAGAATCCAGTTCTTGTCAGAACTGTATAGCTGGGCTAGAGCCTTTCTTTGGAAAATCAAGGGTAATAGCAGGCTTTGGTGGGCTGTCCTTACTGGTCATGCTGTCAGTAAATCAACCATGCAATTTTCAGTACTCAGTATCAACAGCGAAACTCAGTGTAAAGGACACAGTAAGACAGAAAATCACAACTATTTTGACTGTAAGGGCAAATTGCACTATTTGTTAATTTTTCTCCTAAAAAAATTTCATGGCCAGACTCCATGACACAAATCAAGATAAAGAAATGCTTTTTAAAGCATATATGTGACTTATTATTTTGATATCTGTCCTCTTTCTTCCTTCTCTTCCTTTTTGTATCTTGGACTGAAATAACAGAAGTTCCCACTGCAACAGTATGTAGCTGAGCAAGTCACCTAGATACTGTAGATATGTTTAGACAAACTTCTGGACAAAGTTATAAATAAGCCTTGGCTACAGCTATTCTCATTTTTGTTCTTCAGCATGTCTCTTTGTTCTCTAAGGATGGAATGAGAGCCCAGTGCCAGTGGAAAGACAAACTGATCTATGATGGGAGCTGACATGCTCCAAAATACTATTTTTGCCTTTAGAGAAGACAAAAGGGGAAAATAAATATGCAGAGTTGTTAGGTTGCAAAGATCCTCTTTGTTTTTATGCACTGCTATTCTAATTCCCCCGCCCCTAAACACCTTCCCAAACTTCCTCAGAGCAAAACCTCTAGCCAAAGCCAAAGAATTGTTATGACCACTTTGCTATCAGATGTATACTTTAATACCTTGTCTTTTCAGTACAAAGCTACAGGGACTTCTGAAAGATACTCTTGTTACTTGGTATTTCTCTACCTGCAGATGTAATAAGAACACAAACTGCAAATATCAGTGAATACGTGGCTTTAACAGAACTGGGCCACCACCCTGGGCCTGCAGAACCTTTTGCTGCTGCCTTCATATTTTCTTCATCTCCAGTTCAAAGCTTTAGCTTCTCATCTTTTGTGTTCCTACCGTAGGGCTCTTTCAGAACCACACTTCTGTGAGAGTTAAAAAAACTATCTCACATCCCTAGCACAGAAGCATTTGCAATTTATTCACACATCTCTCCCTCTCAGCAGCTAACAGCAAAGGACCCTAGAAAAGCATAAATTAAGCAAGTGCAATAATCTTCATTACAATCTTCAGTACATCAAGGAGTTCATCAGCTGATACTTACGGAGGCGTCACTCCTTTTGGGAGGCCTAATGCGTTGACAGAAATGGGTGGTGGCTGGGATGGCAGCATGGAGCTGAGAAAAGCTGCTGGAGACTGGCTGGAATTAGGAAATCTTGGAGTTGGAGACAGGCTGTGGGAAGGTGAAGAAAGTGAAGGAAGAGGAGGGGGTGGAGGAGGCGGAAGTGGAAAGGAATCACACGCTGGATATGTTGCTGTTGGACTAAAGACAGGTGGAGGTGGAGGCGGAGGGGATGGGGAAGAAGGAGACCAGGCATATTCCCCTTCTGGAGCAAACTGCTGAGAGAAGGGAGCAACTGGCACTCTCCCAAACTGTTTCTGAGAAGCAGTTGGAGAGAGAGGAGAAGGAAGACTAGATGTAGATGACCCAGAAGATGGAGTCACATAACCTGAAGCAGGGCTGATGTTTTGGGCAGCAATGAACTGCTTAGGCCGAGCATAGTTGAAGGAGCCGGAAGACTGCATGGTTGGGGAAGTATGGGAGTTAAGAATACTCATTGGCACAGGAGAGGTGACAGACTGGCTGGACTCAAGCTCCTGGAAGGAGGGGGGAGGAGGAAAGGTAGGAGAAGAGGGAGGGTGCTGCTGATGATCAGGTTGCTGTTGGTGACGATACCACTGTCCACTTTCTTGCTCCAGACGAATTTGGTTCTGCAGCTGCTGTATTTTTTTGGGGTCCCTGCAGGAAGGAAAAATAGACAAAAAGATGATCAGACATACAGTGCTGGCTGGGGAGGAGGTAAAAGTTCCACTGATCTATGGTCCAGGAAAAAACAAAAGACAAGGAAAGTTCAAAGTGTTTACAAAAGTTTTATAGCCCCATTTCTTCAGAGCTAAAACATTGCTACAAAAGTCCATCTTTTTTGTCCTCAAGATAAAGGAAAAAGGTATGTGTAATAGAATTTAACAGAACCATCAGTTCTTCAAAAAGGTAAATTATATGGCAATTTAAAGGAACAATCCAGATAACAGAATTAAAGGTAAAAGCAGAGAAATTCTTAATAATGTTTCTTTTGGTTTCTTGTGCTTTTTACTCAATGGCCCTGTTTCAATAATAAGGCTGAAATATTTACCCAGTGACAACTTCAGCCATAGCTGAATTTCTGCTGTAGCCTCTGTAGGCCAATCAGACAGACCTAATTACAGCTGTACTTTTAACGAGGTACTTGGAGACAAGGGACCAACTTCTGTATTAGAACCATCCATATACCTGTAGTTGAGCAAAGATTTCTGAAAAACATCTGTAACCTAGGGAAGCATGAAATGAGCTTCCCCAGGTCTTCAGTCCCACTTTTTCTCCTGAGTTTTATTTTCAACTGTAGATCCTGAGACAGATCTAAGTAGATCTGACTTAATATGGTTCTGAGGCATTACACTACTATCAGCTCATATGGAAGTAAGAATTTCATTTAGAAATGCAGAAACGCACTGGAAGAAGACTAGAGGCCAAAAAAGTTAATGTGCAGGAACACTCAAAACTGTTAATTAAGAAAAAAAAAGAAAGAAAAGGAAAAAAGTAAAATGTTCAGCAGTGAAGCAAATGAGATCATGCACTGGCATTTTCATTTTTTTGTCTCAATACAGTTGTTTGAAAGACATTAAGCTCAAAATTAACTGTGTGGTCTATCATCAGAATGACTTGCTTAACAATTGTCATTTTTCAGCTGGAAAACATAACTTCATCTCCATACTCCACAAAGTTTCAGCATATGCTTATATACCTTTTCTGCATATTTAATATATAAATATTTTATTGTATACAAGTGTGTCATTGTTTATATATCATTTAGGTCATCTAAGCAGAAATTTTAGAAGCAGTCTGCTTAATGCATGGCATATGAATGTATGACTTTGGCACAACAATATACTTTTGTTGATAGCAACAAAATTAGAAATGGTAATAACATCATATTTTCCACTTGAAGATTAATTTTGATATTCCAACCATCTACATTTCCCAGAAAATGTTTTCTGACAATAATTCTGCTTATGATCTCAGGCCAAAGGAGATTGCTTAGATAAGAAAAAGGGGAGCAAGCTTTTTTAGGGCAGAAAAATGAAAAATCAGTTACTTATACTTAACAGTTGCCCTTTTTTGTTTTTGTTGTTGTAAAGATGGTTCAATTCTAGCAACGTCTCACTAGCAAATGTCAGCACTTAAAAGGAGACTCTTTTTAATTAAATTAGCAACAAGAACATCTAAATGTTACAGTTCACTTGTAAATTTTATAATTTTTTTTTGTTAATGTTGACAATGGAGACTCTAAATCCCTATCATCTCAACTTTTTACTCCACAGGACACAAGCTGAAACTTATTCTTCAATTTTTGTAAAATTACTTTAAAGTCTCCTTTATTTAAATAGGTTAAAATAACACTATTTTAGTTCCCATCATCATTCAACTTCCTTACTTGATGACAGAAACAGTTCAGGTCACCTCTGACTGGACAAAGAAAAAAAACCCTGTAAGATTATTATTTTCACCTTATTCTGCATCATTAGCCTGAATATTTGCAGACCTATTGTCCAATACCTAAAAACAATATTTACAAATAATAGTTATTTTATTTTTCATCACAATCACCCTTAATTTTTTAAAAATATATTACAGACAGACTAAGGTAAAAAAACCAAAGAAGTGGGAAATTTAGCATTGTAAATGATGTGTTGAATATAGAAGAAACTTAGCTGTCTCCAACACTCCTATGTTTATCCAACATGTGCTGAAAGCAAGTAGGAGTGTCATGTCTTGAGACCTTTTTATTTGCATTTGCCAAATCACATGGCGCTGTGCCTGGCCAGCAGCAGCCCACAAATGCCCATCTATGGCCCTGTCAATGCAAGTGCAGGGCTGCAGCACTGCTGCTGCACTGCTGCTGACCCTGCCGGGCACAAGTAGAGACCACATTCAGGGTATTTCTACAAAAGGCTGATAGGCAACAATGAGATTGTTCTGCTCCCACACTAAGCTTGACTTGAGGCCGCAGAATATGCATGCCTGGAAATCAGGGTTTATTAGCCCAGGATAGTACTGATTCCAGTTGAACAGCTTTTGGTCAGCTTAGAACCCACATAAATCAAATGCTTGTCTGCTTGAAAAATAACATGCAAACACAACCATTAGCACATCAGTCCACATGGCAGAAAACCACAAAGGCCATCTTAGACCAAATTTTCACACCGTTGTGAAAGCACACAATCCTCTGCAAAGAAACACTCTCTACCTCACAGCTATTCTTTTAACATCACACACTGCCTCAATATTTTCTTGAGGAGAGGTATCCTAGGGATGGGTCATTATGAAGAAGAAGAGCAAAGAATATCAATTCACCAGTGTTCCTTTGGAATGACACCAGCAGTGGTGGAAACTCTACATAGGTAAGTGCCTGAAAGATACCACTGCTGTGACAAAGACAGTGAGAGCTCAGCTGCCAAAACTATGAAGTGGAATCAGCCCACTATGTTACCCTAATCAGTAGGGAAACAAAGAAGGGAATTAAAGGAGTTCAATTTTTGGATGAGATTACAAGAAAAACTAGTTTAATTGTAATTACATCCTCTTTCCAATTAGCTGAAGTATGTTTAGTAATTTTAAAGGGCACACATGTTTTCAGGGAACACATCAAGCTTGTCTAAACAATAGAGAATAAACTTATTTTCTCATGTGGAATTTTTGGTTTAGCCAAATAATTAATTATAACAACATAAGAATGATTATTTAAAAGAAAGTTTTTAGCAAATTCCATCAGTAAATGGTGAAGATAAGTAATTAAAAAAATATCACAGCTAGGGTAAAATTAATATCAAGAAATCTCATCAACTCACTGAAAAGCAGGCCTAGTAGTACGTAAATATGTTCAAAAGTTCTGCTTTAGAATTTGTATTGTTTTTCCAATACCAGATATTCTTAACCAACATATTAAAATACATTTTCAGGTGATCTAATAGGTATGCTAAAACAGTTCAAAAATGCAAACAGTAAGGCAGCAACATTTTAATGAAAGCAGACGTTCGTTACAGCAGAGATGCGGTTTCTGACACATGTTGCCTGTAGGAGCAGCTTCATGCACAGGTTCGGTACTGGGCACTCAGAACCTGCTCAGTAAGGTGACGACTTTCAGAGTCAAGAGATAGCATGAAACATTTGAAAACAGATGTTTAAAGGGAAGACTAGAGACAGGAGACATTAAGTTTCTTGGCGGGCAACTATTGGTGCCAATACAGACACCAAAGTTTAACAGCTACTTGAGAAATCATATTTTGAGGTACGCACTTGGTTTCAATTACAATAGGCTGGTTTATATTTTTATCCCATTTTCATAATGCTTTTTCCTCCTAATACCTTCTTTATATCGCATTGTTTTGAAAATTAATAGAGCAGTCTGTGTCTGAGAATTAAACTGGTAACAACTCCCATCAGGAACGGTAACTCCAATTGCCTGGACACAGTGCAGTTGAGGAGGGACATAGATAGGTGGTTGTAAATCTCTCTAAGTCTCAACAAGAATGGCTACTGGATTGCAGAGAATATTACAGGAGATGGCATTTTCAGGGATGTGATAAATCCTTAAGCTCTCTCCTAGGCTCATTCACATATTCCCAATATTAGGGTATGTACCAGCTTTACTTTGATCTTACATTACAAAACTTAATTAGAGAAACAGTGTTCCTCTTCTGGGAAGTATCTTACTACTTGCAGTGTAATCATCAACTCTGTATACCTTTTAAACACAGAAGTTCATATCGAATCCCTTCTATCCAAGGTACCTCTCTTGGAAGGGGAAGCTCTCCACAGGTAAAGAAATGCTTCAAGCCTTGAAGCCTTCATAGACAAGATGAACCCTACCAAGTTAGTGTCTATCATGAAGTATGCAAGGGCATTGAAACTTAGTCAGTTTTTTACAATACAGTATATAAAGTAAATTGAAATAAATGACCACAGATAAAGAACCAAGTTTAAGTGATTTTCTTCTACAAATTTTTTAAATTCCCAATTTTGTCCTTCCTGATTTTAATAAAAGAAAAGAAGCAAATGTAAAGCAGACAAAGAAAAGCAATTTTCATTTGAAAGAAAGAGTCCTATTTATCTCAGGTATGGAAAAATTATGAGCTCACTTCTGTCTCAAGTTATTCCTGAGCAAAAGCAGACTGGCCCCTTCACAATCCTACCAGCAACCTGCTCTTTGAGAAACAGATGGTGCAGTTGTACAGCAATATATAAAACATATAGCTGAAATGAAAGTACAGGAATATTTTAAATGAAAAATAATCAGAATTAAGCACAACTTTAAAAGCTTGAGCTATTTTTCTAAATTAAGATTCAAAACCAATGCCAGACAATCTCTGCATTTTTATTTTGGGGTAACGACTACTCACCTTCACGAAATCTACTTTCCAATGAAGATCTAGTTTCCCAACTCAATACTACTGCTTCAGAATAATGCCAGAGCTCTACCAAAAGGGAAACTAGATGGTCTCTATCATGCTGCATTAAAAGGCAGGGGCTCTTCTCACTGAGTTCCATCTCAACAGCTATTTATGTATAGATGTATTTTTTTATATGTGTACATTTAGATATATTTATCTCTATACTTAGGTATTTATACAATAAAATCCAGAATTTTTTTTCATAATATGTTAATATATTAAAATTGGAATGTATCACATATGTTTATATCTCTCTGGATCCTGTGCAGCCCAACCAGATACTTGCTTCTGCATCTGTGACACAGTAGCTGGCAAGACAGACCTGCCAGGTAGGTCTTAAGGTTATCTCTTAAATACATTTAATTTCCTTTCTACAAGCACAACATTTGTAATTTACTGATATAATTGGTACCATTGAAAATTAGTAATTTTCGTAACTACTTCTGACAGTTACTATTTAAGAAACTAAAATATACATAGCAGCTTATCCAAAGTGTGTCAATAATCACTGATATCTGGAATTCTACTCTTGACAAAATTCCTGATATAATTTAAGGTTTTCCACCAAACTTATCAATGATTGAGAGTTGTTAAAAATGAAAAAAACCCTCAAAACCGAACTTTAATCTACCATTGAATCAATTAACAGCTGTACCGAACAGAAATACTCAGAATACAAAAGTAATTCCAACTATCCACTGAAGAAATGTTTGCTTATTTTTAGGAATGTTAAAAACATGCATATATGTCAAGGCAAGAATGTGAAGTAAAGGGAGAATAGCTACCTCTTAACAAAAACTGCTACGTACTCAACATACAGACAGCCTCCAGCCTGTATCAATACAAATACGTTTAGACAAGCATTAGGTTTCCTGAGGCTGAACATTCCCTCACATTGTGGAAAAACAAAAAGAAAGTTGACTGTTTTAAATGCTGCAAGGGTTCATATCTATGTAAGACTGGAATTATCAGTTAAAACGAAAATGGCGGGGGGGGAGGCAGGTGATGGAGGGGACAGGATGGAGGGAATGACAACAACAAGCAGAAACCAGCACAGGTTGGGTTCTAGCCTGAAAATATTCAGAGGTATATTTTGTCTACACTAACAGATTACAAGGAGGATGCAAGTTGTCATTACAATTTAAATCTCACACTAAATAACTGGAGAACTAGGAACCATCTCCACCAGCTGCAACCCTTTAACACTTTTTTACTACTTTCCCTTCAAAGCTTAACAATTTGAAAATGCAGATTCACAAGTATTTTCTGTACTTCAGGTTAATATACAGGAGCATTTATAATTGGTTTCACTCTAACCCAACACACTGCCAGGAGAAGCAGTATGGTGCAAAAACTAACACAGGGACTGTATTATGAACACACTGTGAAGCTGAGCTTAACTTTTCATCTAAGAAACTTGATACACACAGATGAGAAGTACAAGCCATCTGCACTGTTTGTGAACTCTCTTGTAAGGAAGCCCTGCTGTAAGTTGGCTGTTAAAAACATTTCTGTCTGTCCTAAAAAGTTACAGTTTTATACCTGTGCCCATTTTCCACTCTGGTTTGATTATCTGTCAAACATATCAAGATAATTTCTGAGCTAAGGAAACCAACAGCAGAGATAGTGCCAGTATTCAGCAAACACAAGCCATTCTTTTGGAGACAGGAACCATTTTTTACCCCTCAATACCACAGCAGGGATATTTTTCAAAACATGCACCAGTGAGATAACACATTTAGCGTGGGTACAGAAAGAGAGGAAATGGTGCTCTTGTGCACATTCATTGTTCCCAAAAGTCATAAAGATACAATACAGCTTTAGCAAAAAGGCTAAACTTCATGCCTCCGGTATGGTTAGATCATACGAATTGGTCTGGTAGTCAAAAATCTGTCTGGCTTGGTAATTCAATTGTATTGTACAACTAGAGTACAGGCTATCCAGTGATGGATATAACAGTTAAAATATTACACAGGTAACAGGTTCTACCGACAAAGAAGGCTAAAATTGTATTGGTATTAAGAGGTAAATTGTACTGAGACATTAATTACAATACAGATTCCAACCTACACCTAAATGGGCCCAAAGTGTAGGAAATCATTAGTTGGAATGCAGGAACAAACTGGTCTGCAAACAGAAAAACAGGTCTTCTAGCTCTGATTATGCTATAGCATGTAGAAGGTTATGTTCTGTGCTGATTGGTATATATTCAAAGAAAATGTGGGGAGGAAAATAAAAATCAAAGTATGAAAAACTGTGCTAGCTTAAAACCAAAAGTGAACAGAAAAAAAAGATGTAATATAATATATTTTCTCGCTGGAACAACACATGCACAGTTGTCTTTTTTTATTTACACATTTATTTTAAATTTAATGTATTTGATTAATAAGATGCTCTATGAATCATCACATTTCATCTACCACTGACCACCAAAATTAGAAGGTTTGTTTATTTTCATGTCTACTCCACAACTCTTACAGTGGGCTTAAAACTGGACCTTCAGGTCTTCAATATTAACATTTTGGTATCTGTCCAGTGTGTTCTTTGGGTTACATATAAAGATGACTGCTTTGTACTATTGAAATAGATACTTCTGTGAGGAAGAATGGATAAAGTATTAAAAAGGGAAAAAAAACGAGCAGCTACTGGATGTCCTGACATTAAAGGGAGCACACAGTTGCTCTGAATGTGTTTTTAGGAAAATAAAAATTTCAACTCTCTCACAAAAATACTCAAAAAACCTAAGATAGCTTTAGAACCTAAATCTATGCCCTTTTATCAGCTATTCTGTATTCACAAACAGTTCTGAGATCTGAGCAGGTAGCTGCCTCATGTAAAGCTGGGATATTACCAGCTGACTCATCAGTAGTTTACGTTATTGAAACTCAGTGGAGGTAGTCTATTCTTAAGCCACTGTATGAAAAGGAATAACTGAAAAGGAAATAAATACATAAGAACTGCTATTCGTATTAAATAATTATATACTTCTGCGATTTGTCCATTACAACAATATGTCAGACTTACTTTAGGAGTCAGCCCCATCTTAATGCCATAAAGGTTTAGTGCTGTACCATTCTTCCCAAAGTCCTTCTGTGCACACAAAAATAACCTACGCAATGACATACACTAACTTTTACGGAAGAAGGAGAAGCATCAGGAAGTAAGAGTAACTGCTAAAGACAGTAATAATCTTTCAGCCTGGTTCTCGGGAACATTGGAAACTGAAAATAACATTGCAGCATTGCTCACACCTTTTGGGATATTTATTCAGCCAATACAATCCTAACGCAATTATGTCTTAGGCTTGATACAGCAGAAGATGTTATATACCTGAAAAAGTAGTTTATAGTTCCCTGTCACTGCTTATCTAGCCACATATGTACTTCAGAAGCATGAGTTTGGAGGCTGAATTTCTTTGTTTTTAAAAGGCACCTGCCCTGATGTATAAAAGAGACAAGAAAAATTATGATACTCAAAATGTTGCTAAACCACCCTCAGATATGAAGAACTGCTGCTTATTACAAGGGCATTATAAACATAATTTCCCCATTGCTTGGTTAAAACAAAAAAAAACCTCAATCTTTCACCAGGATTACTAAGCAAAGGCAAAATTCACCTACAGTACACAGATGCCACTGCAGTCGAAACCTGCATTTAAGTAGTCAGAATATATTATGCTTCTGAACAATTGAGCAAACCTGACCAGTACCAATGACATTCTTTGTCATCACAAAGAGAAACAATATATACTGAAGTTACACAGATTTGGACACCAATGTACAACCCGAATTAGCTTCTTGCAATGGCAACACATAATTTTAAATAGAATTTTCTTCATAAATAGACATAGTGATGTAATGGTGAAATTTTTTTTTTTTTTAAACTGCTAGGTAAATGTACAGTACATTGTTCTGGAAAGCTTATATGGAATACCTTAGGTATAAATGGCAGAGCAAATAATTTCTTTTGTATTTTTGAGTGAAAATACATTCCATAAAGATGATTCACTTCAAGTATGATTCTTACTATAGCAAACAACCTTTGGTATGGGAGACTTAAATAGTAAGGACTTCCTCTCCAAATTAAGGTGCACATTAAGTGATGTATAATGACCTAAAAAAGAAGGAATCATATAGTTAAACATGTAATGATAAACCCTTGTTATGGACAAATACTATGCCAATGAGTATGAATGGCTGGTCCCTCCTCTAAAACTGCTCTGAATCTTGCTTAGCTGTCAGTGAAAGCAGTCAGCCTTCTTCCACAGAGAAAACAAGGGGAAGGACTATGTTTCATTTTTTACCAAAGAAAATAGTGACCAACACATTGACTAGCCAAAAACAAGGAACCTGGCACTTCTCCTAAGGGGACAGTAAGGATATATCTGCATTTGGGTTTTCATCTTGGGTCAGAAATGTTCTTTTAAAGCAAATATCCAACCATTTCCCACTAGCTTTTTCTCCAGTTTGCATCAGTGAGAAGCCTCCCAAGAACATGAACTGCTTTCTTACCAGGTGATTAGGACCTTGAGCCACTAATGAGCTTCAGTCAGTGGAACAGACTAGAGCTAGTCCAAAATGAAAAACCAAACCACCAAACTCAATGACCCTGAAATGTGCAGGTACCATGCCCTCAGTGTACTTCTTCACTTTACCAAGCCACCCTTGTTTCTGTGTACTATTTGCTAGTGTAGGCTATACACAGAGAGCAGATGTATAAGCTACCAGGAGGTGTTGAGCCAAACCATACAATCTAGCAGACTTTTAATAGTAAATGTGGATACCACAAGAGGTTCTGGCTTTATGTTTTGTGTGTGTGTATCAATTTCTGGTAAGTCAAGCACACCTCTTGCTAAACAAATATGCTGCTGAAAATTAATTTATTTGATTTAGAGGATTTCTTTACACTTTTCAACTATACAACATACCGATGTGTAATATATTTTTAAAATAGTGTATCTTGAGTATTATTTAACATTTACATATTCAGCGACAACATATTGACCTATCCTAATCAGCAATTTTACTATTTCTATGTTGTAGCACAGATTTTCCTATTTTACTGCCTGCAGCTGACATCCAGAAATCAATTAATTCCACTCCTCCCATCAGCCCTGCAGTAAAAACCTCCCAGACAAAACAAATGTCTTTTTTTGCCTTCAGTCTGATCACAGAGTAGTTTGTAAAAAGCTAGTTACAAAAAGTATTTCTCAGGACTTAAAACCATTTTGTGTGACAATTATGAAGGAAGATTTTCTCTTTTTGGACTCATTATTTTGATGACTCATGCACCTTCTTTGCCTGGAGCTGGATACTCTCGGAGAAAGAATAGTAGAAACAGCACTTGTCTGATTTAAGGGTCCCAAGTTATATTTTTCCATACTTATTAAGATAAGATCTAAGTTAAAATGAACATTCCAGAATGGATGACAAGAAGAATGGTTTACCTATTTCCACAGTAAAGTCCACTCAGTTTATCTTGACCAACACCAGTTTGTTTTGCCCTTATTGCCCCTATTGAAAAAGGTTTTTACATTGAATTGTATGTGCACTTTATTCAATTGTATGTGCACTTTATTCCTGCCCATGTTCCTTGCCCACAGCCGGAAGGTGGGAACTAGATGTTCTTTAATGTCCCCTCCAACCCAAACTGTTACATGATTCTGTATACAAATTGTTTCCTTAACATAAGAAGAGTACTTAAATTACATTTGGAAACTACTGGTAAATCACTGTTAGTAAAGTGAAATTGAAAAAAAAAAAAATCCACACTTTGTTTCCATCACTGTGAGTAGTAACAAGATGTAAAGGTAGCAATACATGTCCTTCACAATGAAGTCAACACTAATTGTATGTAAACCTTCCCTACAAGTATCACAACAGCTTGGACTCCAAGTATCATTTACCTCAAAAACAGCTGAGATTAAAAAAAAAAAAAAATCAGCTTCTGCTTTGATAAACAATGAATAGTTCCATATCAAATATATTATTTTGGACTTGCAGGTTACTTCAAAGACAGAGGGATATTACCAATACCAAACTGGTAGCACTAAACTCAGCATCAGTGTGGATCATATGGTTCTTCCTGTATGAATGATGAGTTTCCACATGATCCTCTGTTCCTCTCAGGAACACTCAGATCATGGTATAATGCTGGTCTGTCTTCTCATCTGTCTCCCTGCCTCCTCCCTTGAGCACATCAACACTATCCCTTGCGTGTTTCAGAAGACATGCCTAGAGCGTACGATGCCGAAATTCATGACTTCACCTTCTACCTCACTACATATGCTAGCTCCTCTGGAAAGCCATGCTTAATTCTATGGAAAGCCATGCTTCACTCTGTGGAAAACATTGGTCTAAAATACTCTTGTTTACTACAGTTTTCTACTGTGAACTCAAGAAAAGTTATTCTAGGTGTTAGAACCTGCGTGAGCCTTGGGTCTCTGGGCCCGTTTACTTAAGCTACTCTGTAGCTCCAAATAAAATTTACACAGTACATTGATCCTGTTTCCCACTTAAAGGATCCTCCCCTTCCTATTCTGTTTTAGGTAGAAACCCCAAGCACAGCACTGGACAAAAGTGTACACAGTAACAATAGCATTTGGATGATTTGAGATCAGCTAACTGATTAGACAATTCATATAAAATGTGATAATAACTTACTGCAGAAAAATGAACAATTAAAAAGTCAAAAAGCTAGAGAAACCAGAAAGCATTTAAACTTGTGGTAGTTTTTGTCACAAAGGCACAAAATAAGGCAAGGACATTTAAGTTCTCCAACTAGTTGTGCTAAATATGGGGGAAAGTGAGCACCCAGATTTGCACAAAGACTTTGCTGCTTAGTATTTTTGTTTGGAGGAGAACAAGAACATTCCCCTACAGTCATCCTCTTTCTCATGCCAAGACTGTAACGAGTCCACGCACTCAGACTTACCACAATAATTACATTCTCATGCCCTAAAGGCAATGTTGTTTGAAGCTGTCCATTTTTTGGTCATTTCATAAACCTTCAGAGACTGCAGTTTTCCAAATAAATTTCAAGACTTCAATATTAAACTTGCTTAAATAATCAGTAATCCACCAGGCCTTAGTTTGAAAAATGGGGAAACAAACTTTGCTAAGCAAGAATTGATAGCACATAATTCTTGCTGTACACTGTCCAGGCAATACTTCACTTATTAGTTATGTCTGATCTTCTACACTAGGGAGAACATTTGCCCTCAAGAGCCTAATACTAGAAATGGCATTGCATGATTCAAGATTTTTTGTTTTGTTTAAATTTGTCTAATGTTTAAAATCTTGCATTTGAAATTAAGAGGAATCAGTAAGGCAAAAGGCCTAGTTTCACACAATTCATAATTGCAGGAAATGTTTTTTGAACCTTGGTTGACTCAAAATTTTTTCTCATGATTTTTAGCAGCATGATCTACTTCCCCAATGAATCATTCAGAATGAACAAGAAGAGATCTGCATACTTGGAAATAGCAACAGAATCTCGCAATCATTTTCAAATCTTATATAGATTACATAGGTTTATATTTCCAAAACAAGCTCCAGATTTGTAAAACAGCAACACTTGATTTGTGATATGACTAAAAGATCATTTGCCTTTTTCTACTGGCCTCACAGCACTTCAGTTTGATGTCATGCTGCTCTAATTCTTCTAGTCAAAAGGACATACATAGGCAAATGCTCTCATCACTCCTCTCTGGCTTCTCCCTTACATAACTAGTAATACAGCCTCCCAGAGAGTCAGTGAAACCTCCAGAGTGCAGTTCAGAGTGTGTAAATTTGATGCTAAATGTCAGAATGTATGAAGACTCTCTTAAAGAGTGTCTTTAGAAGTCATCCCAATAAACTACAGGCTTCCAAATGAAGACAGGCGACTCAGATTTGAGCAGGAAACACATAAAATCTTCATCACATCCTCAGTAATGCAGATAAAAACAACACTATCGAAAATTCTTTCCCCTGCCCACAACTTAGTAGCTCATGAGGCAACTGAAGAACTCATAATACATCACATATGGTTTCACAGTGACAGTATTCTTATAATTTAATTTATAAAGTCCCATTTTTTTCATAAGTGTTACAAGTTAGTTAACTAGTATGACAGCTCTTATTTATCAGTTAACAAATGTACTCAGTTAGTCTTGATGGCAAATATTCTTTTAGGTGGAATTAGTATCAGGGAGGATCCATAGTTCCAACACTGCCACACCCAGCTAGTGTCACCATGTAGGAGTAGAATTAATAGAAAAGGTCAAATTGTTTAACAGCATTATGAAGTAACATTGTTAGAGTCAGGAAGAAATCTTGTGATTATTTATCAACACCATCAGCTGTAGAACAAAGAGTTGAACAAAAGCCAGGGGGGAAAAAATCTACTCATTTAAAAGGAGACTCATTTACTCATTTAAAAAGTAGTCATAAAGAAAGTCAGAGAAGGTGATGAACAAAGATATGCCAAACTGATTTTAAACATTGCCAAAAAAGCACAGTATTGCACTGTACTCTGTATGAAGATGAATGTGAGTATTTCAGACCAGAAAATCAGACTGGAACAGGAATGGCAAGATTGGTTTAATCACACCATTCTTGCCAATTGGTTAAAAGTGAGACATATGCATCGCTTAGACTAAAAAGGCTCAGATCAATGCAATTAACTTCCTTGTACTTTATATTCCCTAAGCAATCAGCAAAAAAGTTCAATTAAAATGTTAAGCAATGTTTTTCAGCACAGAAATACATATCTTGCAAGTATAAATGTTAAAAAAATACCCTTGAGTCTTTTTATGCACCAGGAGAAAATCTACCATTTACTTTTCCCAAATTCAGCCTCTTTTATTTCTGTAAGATGCCCCCAAATCTTTTTATAATTCTTTCAATTGCATATAAACATAATCTCCTGGTATTAGTATATTAGCTTGGCTAAATATAGCAAGGAGCACTCATGTTTTATGGAGCATTTTCTTTGGTATGCAGCTAATATAAATAAAATGAGCAGAGAGAAGTTGGCAGTATTCCACTGACATTACATCACTTTTCCTTAATAGGAAACCTCTCTGCAACTTAACATCTTGCTTTAAACACTCAGAAGTGTCCACAAAGTCTTCAGTGAGGATCATCATATAAGGCCAGCAGTTAGCTGCAAAGGACTAGAACAGAACTGGATCTCCCAGCACAACATTGAAAAGAAACTCTCAAGTGAAAACCACCTTTTAAATGTCACCAACCACAGAGCAATGGAGTTGCATAATGTCTAAGGAAAGACGTGTAAAATGTACATAATTCCAGTAAAAAGCAAAGGATAAAGTTCTAATTCCTTTGACACTACTTCTGTAGACTCGGGAATTCCTCCAGAAACCAACAAATTAAAAACAGAGGCCTAATCCAGCAGATATAAATAGGACAGAGACACAAGCATCTATCACAGTTTCATTAGCTGCTTACTCTTTGTGGTCCTCAAAAAGACAAAACCTCCTATTTTGTGGTACCATCACTGTGGTCCCTCATCTTTAGTATGACATTATTTTGAAGTAATAATTACTGTAAAATATTACATGATATTTATTTACTAAAAGACAGATACTGCCACCCATATAGGTTGAGCTTTTCACCAAAAACAACAGGACTTCTTGACTGTACACAATGAAAATAAATTATATGTGCAGCAAAACCCAGTGGACCTACAACGCTCCTCTGAGAAAAAGACTAGACCTTCCACTCAATTTTTCTCATCCGTTACTGAGATTGCTAGTCCTTATTATGTCATATGTTGAGAGCAATATATGGAAATACATGGAATAGCAATCCACATAATACATGAAGAATAAAAGAGTCCATAGATATTTAGGTTCATGTTGTAATTAACGTAAACAGAAATTCCAGTTATTGTATTTCTAATGTGCAAATTGCCAAGCAATAATCTAATTCTCGCTTCAAGTGTGCATGCCATATTTGCTGGCATGGAATTTTATTGAGAACATAATTTATTTAGGCACTGTCACACAGACATACACATGAATACAAAAATGTATTTACCACAGTAAAAAAAGTCATGGTAGGTCATTTTGTCCTCTGCTTTTTCCAGAAAAGTTTGAGAGGAATTCAGTGAGTGGCTCCTACTGCTTTTGGTTGCAGCTGTGCAGCAAACAATCTTTAAAAATTTACAATAATTGTTGCCAAGTTTACATCAGTGACTCTCAGTAAAGAAAATCATAATCTAGTAAAGGTATGCAAAAAATAAACATAAGGTAGGGTACACTGAATATCACTGTGAATGCTTTCATTTAGGAACCACCTGGTCTTACGATATCATGAATTCTCTGTCCCACTTACTCAGTAAGACATACCTAAATACTTCTGTATGCCCAGCCCTGTTCTTCCCTGTTCTTCCAGTTGTGATGGCACAACAGCTTAGGACCCTAGCAAAAATGGCAAGTGAATTAAAAGATGAAAGTCAATGTAGAATTGGGTAAATTGATGGTTTTGTTGGTTGGTTGGGTTTTTCGTGGCTTTGTTTTGGGTGATGGGTTGTTTTGTTCGTTTGTTTGGCTTTTTTAAATCTTGGGTCTGTTCAGACTAAAGAGTAGCCACCCCAGGGGTTCTGCTGGTGCAAGAGAAAAGTGGTGCTTGAGGAACAAGCATCTGAAAGCTGGACCTCTCATAGGTCACACTGCCAAGGCAGGGTTTGCAAAGCCATATCTTTAGTTGGTAATCATGAAGGATTAGAATGAACTTCTATATCCATTCTTCTATGGACGACTTTGCCGTTTACTTCTGAATGGCAATGACTAAATAAGACCCGAAAGTTTTAATTCACGTATATATTTTTAATTCAACGGCCCCAAAAATTAATGAGATCCTTAATGGAGGTAAAGCCAAAGTTAAGTTTATAAGATAAATGTAATTTCAAACTGGTTAGTGTGCCCAATGAATAACTGGAAAAAATTTCACCTCCATTGCTAGAAGTATCTAAAGATTTCAAATAGGGGTATTTGTGCAATATTAACTCGCTCTGACCAAAAATACAGTACACGCCTAAAAATCAGGACATGTAGCTTAAGACTTGGTTGCATGATTGACAGAGGTATTAAATAACAATATTCACATGACCAGTTTCATCTTTGTATATTTTTGTTGACCCATGAATTGGCTACTTACTCCATAATTAGGTTTTCTCTTTTCTAAAACAGTATTAGAATTATTAGCATCAGTCAATGTTCACTTTCTAAACTATCATTTTAGCAGTGGTTTCAACTAATGCCTAGCTTCCAGAAAACATCAGGAAAAGCAGATGAATTAAGTTAAACTCAAAACAAAATTGACAATAATATGGCACCTATATTTATCTAACATTAATTGAATCTTGTAATAAAGCTTCACCAAACCCTGCTGATTGGACAACAGAGTTCCTGCTAAATAAGTTGTTACAACTCTGTTAGGTTTCAACTGTCGTACTGTGTTGCTGTGTCATTTTAGAATCAGAGAAAACATCTTCTTAAATAAGCAGTAATAGAAAAAAATCAACTGCAAGTCTCTCACTCATCCATCCCTCCACTACTATTATGCAAGTTATCCTACTGTATACAGCAACTACAAGCAGAACTGATATGCTAGCTGGGCATGTACATGTTGAAACCATCATCGTTTTATCACAGAAAAATCAAGCTACAACTGCTTTCCAAACTTGTGTACATGAATTCAGGACTTCAAACCAGTAGCCCGTGTGTTCAGGCACACAGACCTACAATTGAAACCAACAGGAGCAACAGTAATTAGCAGCTCCAAAAATCAGGCAGCTTTCATATGAATTTAACTTCATTCAAGCAAATTTGAAAAACTATGTTTAAAAATTCGTCCATGTATTGAAATACATTGTTAAAAAATTATTAATTTGTGCTCCAGGAGTGATTTTTTTAAAGGATAATTAAGTATCTCAGTAATTTGCTGTTACTTAAACGGCACTGAAATTCTTGGAAATGCAAAGGTCCAGGTCGCAGGTTAAGTCCTACCAGTAGTAACACAAATGGATCAGCATTTGGTAGTGTGACTGAAGTGAGTCAATCTCCATGCCCTTCCCAGAAAATTTGTTACAACGTCTGAATATGCCACCTTTTGCATCAACCTTTATTAGCACATTTAAGCAGTGAAAATGCAGAAATCTTTCTTTCGTGCCCAGAAGATATCCCTATATATAAAAGATGATGAGAACTTTTTGGTGGATAGTAACTCTGTATCTCTGGTGCCACTCTGGAGTTTTTCCCCAATTTTAATTAAATACTCAGATCACAGAGAAGGCTTACCATGGCATACAAATCCAGGTAATCTAAATAACAGTGATGAACGACATCATCTGCCCCAAAAACTGGAATAAAAAAACCTTCCTGTTAAGTGGTATGGCAGAATTTCTCACGAGCTCAGGATAACTTTCTTGGTTAAATGACCAAGTTAAGGGCAATAATATGTAACTCTTACAAGTTGTAAAACATTGGAACAGGCTGCCCAGAGAAGTGCTGGAGTCACCATCTCTGGAAGTGTTAAAATATGTGTGGATATGGCACCTGAGGACATGGTTTAATGGTGAACATGGTGGTGGTGCTGGTTTAATGGCTGCACTTGATGATTTTAAAGGTAGTTTCTATGAAATCTTGAGAAAGCTCACACTGAAGTCTCAGAAGAAACATCAGTTGAATAACAGTTTAAAATACCTAGAAATGTGCAAATCAGAAGGTATCTCCTTCAATACCACCTAATTATCACTTAGTTAACTTTGGCTTAGCAACCAGTTGTACTAATTCTATGCAGTACTTTTCACCTACAGTTTAGAAATGTGGCTTTTCCCTCTGATTTGGCCTCGGAAACATGAAACTAGAGCTGAAGGAAACAGTTGGACCAGTGAAATTATAGAGCTGGAATTCCACTAGAGGTGGAATTATATCAGAAAAATACTCCTATCACAACAGGTGCTCCAAAATATTTAGGTGTATACTTATTATAGAACAGAAACAGAAATGTTTAGAGTTAATGAAATATAACTAAGAAAACCTGGCACTTCCTAAAGACCTTTATAACTTTGTGTTATTCCAAGCCATTGCCTGACTTAGCCTAATTATGATGTACAACACTATTATTTCTGATGGCTTACATATCTTTCAGTATTTAGGCCCCTGTGTAAATCCATCACATCATGGATACAGTTAACAGTAAATGTAACCCTTATTTTACTGGGGAACAAAAAATCCAAACATGCCACAGATAAACCTCAAGATATAGCACCTCAATGAGAATTTTAGCAGAAAGACAATTATTCCAGAACATTGGACAATACATACTATTATAACAGCAAAACTAATAATATTTTCTGAAAAAAGGCACTGAAATGGTTTCATTAAACCAAAAGCATGCGTTTTGTTTAAATACATTTCTGTCCATACAACATGCCAATTGTACACTTGTCACATGACAGGAGTCTGTGCAATGCAAGCCCTGATAACAGATAACAAGAATATTAGGCACATTCAGCAATTTACAGGACAAACAATTAATTTAGACCTGAATGGATACATACAAGAGCATCCAAGGAAAACTCTAAAACATTAAAATGCTTCTCAATAAGGAAAATACATCTTTCATGTACCCCAGCATTCAAAAAATACTTCACTACCTCTTTCCTGTCCTTAATGCAGCATGTTGCAGTTACTTAGCCTACATTATTCTACGAAGTTCCTCAGTGGTCAGTGATTTTAACAAACCCTAAAATTTTCAAAATGAAGGGCAATTAATTGAGAAAATAATCATATTAGTTAGTACCTTCCTTCCTTTATAAGTGACTCTTGACAAAGATATTTTCAAATTTATGTAAAACAGTGAACAACCTATAAAACAACTTTTGAGGAACCTGAAGTAATTAAATAGAGGAAGCATTTAAGAATAATTTCAAAAACCAACCACAGAGATTAACATTGGCAATTTGGGAAGCTTGACAGCAAATTTCTGTGATTCTCTCTCTATCACAAAGACCATTAATGATGACAGAAAGAATTTTCAAAAATCAGAAGCACAGTAAGTATTATTTAATTATGAATTTATGAAGATTTTAAGACAAGCAGCTAGTGTCTTGTATCTCTCTTTATATGGGGCCCTGGCATTTCCATTAATTAAAAAAGGACTATTCACATGTTTTACAAATCTCTCCCAAACATCCCAGTCTCACTCTGATTGGTCAATACAGGATTACTCTGCATTATTAACTTTGCTCTGCCAGTACTGGAAATTCTGGCAGATATAATAAATCTTTCTGAAGAAAAGATAGGTCACTTAGCAAAAATATTGGGCATATCAGCACTCTGTATGTTCATACAAATTCACTCAACTCCCCATGCTTTCATCTACTGCAGATCAGCTTCCTGCTTAAAAGCATTCCAATTCTATTCTGTTCTGCTCTTTATCAATGAGCATGTTCCTTCAAGTATTAGCATTGCAAACAGTTTCTCTAATTCAGTACTCGAACAAGAATTCACTCAGTAAACAGGGCCTGTCTCTTGCATTTGTAGGCAGTAATGCTTAAAGCACAAACATCTAAACATCCATCTTCTTAATCCAAAAAAGGACATAATGTGAGTGCTGTGTTTTAGTTACAAACCTACAATTAGCCTTGGTAGTCAACAGAGCTTTTTTGTAATTTATTGTAATTAACTGTCCCATGGTCACTCCTCTTTTCTAGTACAGTCTACCATAAAAAAGTCCAATGTTTGTACCCAACAGGAATGTTAACTTTACGAAGTTGCAAAACAGTTTCAGAGACTATTAAAAGTGAGGATGCAATAGCCCTGTCTGGCAGCTTGTAGAAGGAGCAAACTGCAGCCAGAAAAGAATGAAACCAGAGATATTTTATTGCCTTTTAGTAAAACAACATGTTAAATCTAACCTTAAAGGTATCGATACTTTTTCTGAACCAAACATTTCACCAGACAGAGACATGCCCACAGATAATAATCAGATCTGTTTAAGAACTGCAGGAATGGCTTACTTCATCTCAAGACCTGCACAGCAAAAGAACCTGAAACTAACTAATAACATTTGTGCTCACATGTTAATACCCTGATTTATTACTGCAGCCTGTAATAGAACAGGAGGCTGTTCTATTACAGAACATCCACAACTTCTATGTTTTGTTTCGGATGTCTAAATTTTTTGATACTTCTGTGATCCTGCAGAATCCCTAGGATCATTTGTTGAAGAAAACTTCCAGTAAGATACCACAGACCAGCTGGATATGCTGAAGCTTAGGCAATCACAAAACCCTGCTCTTTTAAAATGTCAGCTCCTGCTCCAAAAAGCACTGCTTTCCTCCTTAAAAGATTCCTCAGAGCTGCAACCAAGTCCTTGATCTTGGGCTAGCTGCGATGCATGTGGTCAGCGCTGAGCTTCGCCATCCTGGGAATGGTTCCACCACGCGCTGCTCCGCTCACCACATGACGCGCCTTTGACATCAAGACTAGATTGGTGCAATATGTTCCAGCTAGGGCTGCAGAGAGGGCTGACGTGTTGCTTGCAGCTGGTTGCTGATGGCAGCCATATAACTGGTAGGAGAGCAAGGGAAACATGGCAAAGATCCTGCTTTCTGGGCCTCCTGTTCTTTTTCTGGGTATTTCAAGTGATTCTGATAAATGCTATCATTTATGTTACTTGTCTCTTTGTATCTACCCATCAACATGACCACTAACTTTTGAAAGGATGGGGCACATGTGAACCTAGAGTTTTAGAATCAGTGTATAATTTTTATTTCTGAAATGACAGAAACACTTAAAGTTGCTGTGGTTTATGGGTCAGAGATAATCATAGATGTAACCTCACAGTCAATAGCTTAAAGTTCATCCTTTGTTTTAGAAAATGTTGACATATCATTTTGATTTTATCTTATCAGACACTCCTTTTTTCTCTCCATCTGTGTGGAAAATTTGCATGCAACAGTCATCTAATTCAGTTGCATATCTATGAAAGCAGTGTCTAAGCATAAGTGTTTCTGAAATACAACTGATAAGAATTTTTTTTTCTTTTTTAAAATGAAAAAAAAAAGAAAGAGGCTTAAGTATTTTGCAGAAAATTGAAGCAATAATTTTCCAGAAATTCTTGATGAACCACCTAAGAAAATATTAAACAGTTAATAACTGCAAAATCTCTAGCAGAAGCTCCAAAAGCCACTAAAGATAAAAGAATGGAAACCACAAGTAACATCCTAGATACTCACGTGACAACATGATGTACTTTCAATATAGTTTGAACTTCCACAGTCTCACCTTATAAATTGGATTTCACATGCCTACCAACACTGATAGAAGAGGTGTCTCTCTTTTTTTACATTATTTACAGATCTCCAGATTTTTTAAAAGATAGGAAAACTGTGAAGATTTATAGGAAATCGAGACTTTCTCCTAGAGCAGAGCCAAGCAGTATGGCAATCTATTTACTGCCTGAGAAAAATTGCCTACAAATGTTATATGCGAAAGAATGAACATTATTCAGCAGGGACATTCAACTCATGTATATGAGAATTGCCATGGATATATGAAAATTATCAGGTAGTGTTAGAAACAGAAAAAGAATAGAATTGACCATGTCAGATGAGGAAGCATGTGTGTTGTGGAAAAGAAAATAATCTACAGTTTATAGAGAAAAACACACAGTCTGGTAGCTTGTCAGCTGAGCAATACTAATGAACACTTCTGAAATCCAGGTACTTTTCATGAAAATATCTGAAAGACATTTGTTGATATGCACCAACACCTCTGTAGGTTGGAAATCAATATTCCATTTAAATATTCTTAATATAATTCTGGTTTTAGGCACCTCAGATTTGCACAGAAGTAAATGGCATCATCTTGCAACAGACTCACCAGCAGTAACACAATACCAAGTAACTCATGCCTTCATTTAATTCCCCAAAAATTTTAATAGGAAACACAAATCACACACAAACACAGACTCCATGAAAATACCCCATCCACAAAATATTATGACCAACTCTGGGATTTTCAAAGTCTCACTTGTACTAAAAATTTCACTAGATCTTGGGTCAAAACAAAAATACAACCATAAATCAGGTTGCCCTCCTGAAACCTTCAAACACTGCAAAGAAAGGCTTTATATTTCAGAGCCAAAATAAGTAGAGTGAGGTGGGCTAAAAGAAATACAGCACCACTGGGTTTCTGAGAAAGGAAAATCTCCTTTCATTTGTGCAAAACTTTCTATGTTGCCTTGGTGAATCTCCTTGCTAGCCAAAGTTGGCTATTAAAACTGTTTTTCACTTAAATAGCCACTTTAAGCAAATCATACCCATAAGACAGATAGAGATTTTATACTGTGTAAGGACACACATATGTATTTTCACACACTATTAGATTCATGTGCACACAGAAACAGACTTGCATTATCTTTTCTCATAATAAAGTTCTGCACAGTCTGTTCTTTGAAGTTAGAAACATTTTACACACTTCTGGATGTACATACACACATAGCTCTTAGAACTGAAAGAAACAATTATGTTTCTACTGAGTGCTTTCATACTGTGATTCAGCCTATTCAGACAAATGAATTCAGCCATAGAGTAAAAATTTAAAAATACTTCAAAATCCAACTACAGAAACATAATGATGCTTTTTTAAGGCTAAGTCTTCCAAGTAAGGTGCACAAGTGGGTAGGAGCAAGCTCAAAGGTTGGCCTAAAACCAGCAGGTTGGCTCTCCTGAGAAAAGTTGCTATAACACATGTGGGTCTTGATTTAAACCAGATTTCTGTATTCATTGTGGCTGGAGAACTGGGGTCATACTTTTTAAACAAATCTGTGGAAGAAGAAGTACAAAAAATCTAAATATTCCATTCTCTTTTTCTATTCACTGGAGCTCAGGCAGGACTTCCTAATGAAGTTTTTCCAGTCCACCAGATACTGCCTGCCTGCATTTCTTGCTCTCTGATGTACATTTGCTTTCATCATAGGAGAGGAATCCATTTTAATTTGCAATTTAAAAATTAAATCCAGCTGACTGAATCTTTATCTCAATTCAGTATTTTGGAAGAGATTTTTAAGATCATCAAGTCCAACCATCAACCCAGCACTACCACTGTAACTTCTAAACCATATAATTTTTTTTTCCTGATATCTTATCTGAATCTCCCCCCTTTTCAGCTTGAGACTGTTATCTCCGATCCCCTCACTGCAGGTATAGAAGAAGAGAGCTGCCCCCACCTCAACACAACCTCATTTCAGGCAGTTGTAGAGAGCAATGAAGTCCCCCCTGAGGCTCCTCTTCTCCAGCCCAAACATCCCCAACTCCCTCAGCCAGTCCTCATGTTCTCCCAGCCCTTCCACGAGCCTTGTTGCCCTTCTCTGGACATGCTCCAGCACCAAAACGGTGTTTTTAAAGTGAGTGGCCCAGAATGGAGTGCAGCAGTCAAGGTGTGGCCTCAGCAGTGCAGAGTACAGGGGGATGATCACTGCCCTGCTCCTGCTGGCCACACTGTTGTTGATACAAGCCAGGATGCCACTGGCCTTCTTGGTCGCCTGTTTTAGAACAAAGTTTGGTCATTTTCCTGTAAATGTAAAGACTGAAACAAATCCACTTGAGATTGTAAAAGCTAAATAATAATGTTGTAAATGTAACTCTCTGTATTTTCCCATTATTTACATGCACACCTCAGGTTCTGTGTTGTCTTAATGGCTACAGTAGCATACAAGACAAATATCAGTCTTTACTGTGAATTCAGAGGGGTTATTTGGTTGGTATAAATCTTAACACCACTAAAAGAGTTTTTCATCTGCTAATCTATTTTTACATTTAAGCCTGGAAAAAAAATGTAACCATGTTGCCAATGAAAACCAGAAAATCTTTTCCTGTACATTTCTGCTGGCTGACACATCATGTCTACAAATAATAGCCTTTTTCAGAAAAACCTTAACTTCACACAATCCCAGAAGAACAAAGAAGATATGTGCCACCTTACAAACATTTACCAAAACTTGGATACTTTGGCAATGCAGTATAGAAGCTCCGGATGCTAAATTAACAGACTCAACACTTCAACTAAATAACTCTTCCATATTTTTAAGGCTGAGGTAGGAACTCAACCCCATGTTGCCACTTTCTGCTTGTAATATACTATAGTGAACTGTGATAGAAGATTGTGCTCTCAAAGAGAATAATTAGAATAATTGTTTTTTCTTATCCTATGTTATACACTAGCACATTTATTGTACACCATCTTTTGAAATTGGTAACGAACAAAGTCTGGAGCCCATTTCAAGGAGAAATTTCAACAGGAACATATTTTGGTGATGTAAAAGAATATAATTTCCCAGGCTCAGAAGAATGTCCTGGGAAAGACTACAAAGAATTCTGAGTAACAGCTACCAAACGATGGTTCAAAATAATCTAAAGTAACCTAAGATTTCTTACTCAAATTTTGATCACTGGAGAGATACGCACACTATGAAAACTAGGGAAAACAAATTCAGTTGCTTCTTGGCTCACCTCACATAGGTGCATAATGCAGAAAAAGCCCAGCAAGAAATTGAGCCCACTATATTTATTTATTTATATAAAAGTAAGTGTTGTTTATCTTAAAATTCCTTCCCTTTGTGGAAGGGGGAAGTGCTGGGGAGTGCCATACACAATACACTAATTACAATCACTTTCTGCTTCAATAAAGGAAATACAAACTTCCTGCCTTGGCAAAGGTTAGAATGTCTCAAGCAGGTGGGAAAAGGACCATGTAAGTGTCTAGACAGAAATGTAGAGGAAAAGTATTTCCTAAATTTTCTATTCATGCGCTAATCCAGAAAGTAGACTACGTGTATAAAAAGAATTGCCTTAATTATTGGTTCTCTTCGATGATAATTGCATTTTTAATTATATGAATACCAAAATGTTAAATTATCTATAAAGCTCCAGTAAGTGCTGACACCTGTGGTCACAAGATTCTTCTCTTCACCGCCGTCAAAGTAAGAGGTTAAAATTAGTCTACTAGGCATACTATAATTTGGTCAGTAATTACTCTCTACATATTCTTCCCAAGTCTTCCAAATGCATGTATTATTGCTACAAAATCATTGCTGAGTATTGCTACTGAGTGGGCGCTTCACTCCAAAGGAAACTTCATTACTTAATCCAGCACTGAAAAGCTTTATCTGTTAAGAAAGCAGGAATGTTTCCAAGATGGAAGATGATACGTGAATACAAAGTTCCATAGGCATATTCTGATTAAATAATATTCCCAGGATAAAAGATTTCCAGTCAATTGTTATGTTCTCAAGAATATATCTGGGACTATCAGTCAATTAATATGTTCTACATAACCCTGAAATTTTTATTGGGAAAACAAGACCTTAGGGCAACCAACTCTTTGCAGGTCAGTAAAGGTCCGGTACACTTGAAGACTTTTTTCTTGAACAGTAAATGAAAAGACACACAGCATAAACATTTTATACTGAAATTAAGCAACTAATGTTGCATGTGCTCATATTCACCTTTCAGTTCCCTTGCACTGCACCCTACACACTTATGTACACATTTTCAAATTAGAAACTCATCTTTTTAAAACCAAAGGTCTTTATCTTCACGTATTTCAGGTGCAGTGTCTACAAATATTCATGATCTACAGGAAATTATGCTATACACACAGCAAAAACCTACATACATGACACCACACTGACTGTGACAGACTATTCTTCTTCCAGGCACATGAATCCACATGAATATTGGCATAAATAAAATTGCAAAGCAGTGAATTTAAGCAGAGCTGGATGAGAAATTAAGTTGCTGCTTGAGGAATACAATATTTTCCATCAAATACATTATTTTACAAGATCAGTTTACTCTGCCCAGCTGAGAACCAGGTAAGTTCAATAACATACGTCTCTCATGGATCATTCTGAAACAGAGTAATAGAAAGAGATTCTGTAGAGCAGAGAAAGAAGAAATTCTCCATATAAGTGGGCTGACCAGCATCCCGCAGGTCAATTCCAGCCAGACCGCTTCCTTAGTCTTCCAATACCTAAAGCCCAACAGCTGAACATTACTCATCAGATTTACCACTGTGTCCTTACAAAAAAGGAGGCATGCTGTTCTAACATAGCTAACATAGCTATTAGAAATGGCTGCTGCAGTCACACAGACCACAAAGTGGATGACACAACTGCAATCATGCTCCTGTTTGTGGAGCAGTTAGACTATCATGCCCTCCAAAACCATCATATAAGCTCAAAAAATTCTGCAGTGCAAAGCAGAGAATAGTGAGTTGCTTTCTATTACCTGGAACCATAGCTTTCAATACTCACTTTACAATAACTGTAATTGCTCAAATACAGTAATTACTTAAGAACAACAGTTTTATATGTTGCAATCATCACACAGTGTCTGCAAAGAGAAAACAGTAGACTCAGGCTAGTCAACAGGCCCACAATAATTGGTGCACGAGTGTCCAGCAAGATGAGCTTTGCCAAAGAAAAGAAGAAAGAAACTTAAGAACACTTTGATGATAATTGAGAATTTTCTAGGATTTCATTAAGCATAACAGCATAAAACCATTTATTTTACAACAGTGTTTTTTAGTTGTTTGTTAAAACATGCTTCAAATTTTCAGAACAGTTTTTCACTGAAAAAGATGTTCTTGACTCAGAAAGCGGCAACAAAAGTTATGTGACGTATTTCCATCAACTGCTAACAAACCTTTACCACATATCCACCTTTGCAATGTTAGGAAAACTGCTACGTCAGATTGGAGTGCGTGATAACTTGGTAAATCCTAACTTTTTGATTATCAGGTTTCTACTATCTCAAAGATAAGAGAAACATTTTTATCCAAATGAGACACTTCTAATTCCACCAATATCCTACCTGCATATTCATAAGTGTTTCAAAAGTTGCAAGAACATCTGTATACCTCCTACCTCATATTTCCGGTTTCTTTTATTCAAACTCTTATCCCTCTGCCCCCACCTTTTCCCAGAGGGTTTCTCCTCCTGGTCACAAAAATTAGTAGAACATAATTTCACAGTTTTTTCATGTTATGTTCCCCAACCAAATGCAGGATGCAACACAATCTCTCTCAGAATCTTGTTCTCACAAGTATTTGCCCCATTTTCATAGTGAAATGGCTTAGATTCAATCAACAGACACATGCTGAGAACCATTCCATTTTTTCTATGCTTTTTTTTCCATCCTCTTGTTATCAATTCTATATCTTAATCCTTTTATGTCTGGTATGCATTGTGAATCACAGACCAGCTCTGGATGTCTGGAAACTGTTAGGCTTTCTTAAAGGACATCATCATAACTTTTCCCACCCCAGAATGTCAGTGTATTTCTGTGCACAAACTTGTAAGTGAACATAAAACATTCTGCACAATATGTAATACATCTTATGAAGTTAATTTCAAAAATATAAGTTTTGTTCACAGGATTAATGGTTTCCCTTCAATACAGTCACAGAATACCATGGAAAAACAGTTTCTTGACCTCAAAGCCTAATGAAACACTGACTGTGTCCACTCCTATTTTTAGATGTGTGCTCTGCAGTGCCATATTCCTTAATATAAAGCTGACCCAAATGTTCCAATAGCAAACGTTGGTTTCTCTTTGATAGCCAATGCATATCTCTGCTTTCCAAGTTTCTGTAAACACATCATTATAAAGAAGGCCAGTTTTACTTTTCCCAGCCTTCTTTCTAATTATGTGCCTGCTGCCAGGAAACTTTCCTTCTTTTTTTTTTTTTCTTCACTACTAAAATTTAAACAAATGTCTGATGTGTGCTGCAGACTTGGAAAAGAAGGAAAAAACCCTCCAAAGCTGTTGCTGTTACAAGTTACGAAGTTACTAAGTAACACCAAATTCCTTTCAACATCCAGTGATAAACATTAGACAAAAAAATTTAGCTACGAGAGTACATCAGTGCTAGATCACCAAATATGTCTTCCTTATAGACTTATGATTTCCACAGAACAACCCAAAACTCCAATATTTTGTTTTACTTCAGTTTAATTTTGGTAAGAAGCTGTACTAAGTTTTCTACAAGATCAAGTCTCCTGCCGATTACCAACGCTCTTCATCCAGAACTATCACGGGGTTCTTACAGAACTCCTCTACAGAGAAGGCTGGCGAACCACTTATAGTTTACTGCTCTATCATATCTATTCAGGACTGATTTAGCAAGTCTTGGGCTACAGAGATGCACAGAGCCGCTGCCGCCACAAAAGCATCCTTTCTGCTTTGGAAACACCAAGGGGACGGCCGGGGTGGGCAAATAAAGTGCATCAGCCAAGAGACGATATGGCAAACTAGAAGAGCAAGAAAGAGTCGATCAAAAATAGAAATACTCGAAAGAAAGGCGGTCAGCCCGGTCCGATTACAGCATGATTTCATCTACCCTGACCTTTCGCCTCCCATCACCGCTTCTGCCGTGCATTCACCTCATCTGAAGAAGACACGTCACTACGAACTCCCGCAAGTACCCTGCCATCTTACCTCGGCAACGCTGAGCGGGCAGCTCTCACATACCCGAGCGCAAGTTCGCAGCGGAGGCGGGCGAGCGGCGGCAGCGGAGCGGAGCGGAGCCCGCAGGTAGCCGGCGCTATATAGGGCGGGCCGGGCGCAGGCAGCGCGCCGTGACTCACCGAGGAATCGCCGCCGGCGCGTCCCACTCCGGCAGCTTCACGTTAAGAGTCCCGCGGCCGCCCCGGGCGCCCCGATGCGTGCGGGAGGCGTTACCAGGCTGCCGGGAACGAGAGGGAGACGTGGGTTTCCCGCGGCGAGTCGCCATCGGGATCGTTTCTACCCACTGCAGCAGCCTAAGTTATTCTACTTAGTAGAGTAGTTAGTTACTCTTCCTCGGAGCTGCAAGAACTCTGACTTTGTGTTACGCTTTTTACCAAAAAAGGCTCGGGTCCTAGGCTGGAAGTTGACTTTTTTCCCCTCCAGGAACCCAACATCCATAGCCAGCAGAAAAACTCGAGAAGTTGCTGCAGCAACTAGAGAGTAGAGGAAACATCCCAGGCTCTTCCATATTGCCACACAGCTACACAAAAGAGTTGCTACGAGAATTTACATCACTTTTTTTCTGCGAAGCAAAAGTTTCCACGATTTCCACATTATTTTTTTCTGCATGACATTGTGGGTGGGATGGCTACACATTTAATGTAGGACTGCAGAAGCCATGTCTTAAGTTGTTCTTCTAAGCCCTTTAACACTTTTGCATTCTTTTAAAACAACACTTATGCCCCTACTCATCATTACCAAATCCCCAAGTGCTCATATTAAACAGAATTTAAAACTTTTTTTCAGAAAAAACAGTGATATTGCACTGTAGTCATCTGTTTTACAAATAGTCTGTGTCTTCTTCACCTTCAGCATTAGAAACCAGAAAACATTTACTATATGATATAAAAATCTTGCTATTTTGTGGTCTAATTATGCAAAACCTTCCAGAGTGCCAAACACTAACTATAAATATATTAACTATTACTACATATTCCACTAAGGCCATCATTTGAAGGTAGATAATTCTTTCCACACACCCCCCCCCCTTTTTCCTTTTTCTTCCTTTCCTTTTTTTTCCCCAAGGAAATAAAGAGTGCCAGATTTCTTTTGTTGGTTCATACCCTTCCTACTGTAAGCCAGCTGGTCAGGATCCAGTGCTTCCATACAGGTTACATGCCAACATCAGTTTGATAAGTAATCATAGAACACAACTAATCACTAGTAACATCTGCTTAAACATCTGCTTAAAACAAGATAGATTATCTCAAAAGATACATCTATAAAATCTCAATTCTCAATTCCTTGCTTAGCCCATGGAGGCGACCAGTGGTATTGCTTGCCTTTTCTACATCATGAACAGCAAATAAGTGGATGAACATGCTACCTTTTACCTCACTGTTCAACATCCTGGACAATGGTTAAAAGATTTTAGGGCAGATGAAAGCAAGGGTATTCCTCTTTCTTCTTTGAGCTCCCGTTTCCAATCAGTGTGTCTTATAGTTCAGTTCTGGATGCCTGGAAATCTGTTTGGTTTACAAGAACATCACCATAACTATTTTCCCCCATCTGGTATGAACCTCCAAAATGAGCAAGACCTCTACCTGAGAAATTTCATTCCATAGTGGACAGTGCAGAACAAGGTGGCACTGAAAATTTCTCTGCTTACTCAACCGCCTTCATGCCCTTTCACCATTAAGCCCTCTTTATGACGCAGAACTCACTGCACATCACTCAATCACTCCAGAATATAACAGGGAGAATAAAGGAATGCTGCCAATTAGGAAAAGGGTGGGAAAAATAAAGGATGTCCCCATTGCTAGAACAGAGAGTGACATGCGAGAACCTGGCTGCTAGAAGGCTGGCATGGCACTGGCACTCTGTTTCCAATTCTGGGACATTACTACGGGGAAGAAGCATGGTAGCTCATACACATAGCATTAAGATAGTACAAAGATAAAAAGAGTATCACTCATGGCTGATCAGGTCTCTATGATTTTTGGTAAGTATGCTCGTCAAGAATAGTATTTTATCTAACAAGCAGAACACAGTTCAGCCAGTAATAGCAGCAGATAACGTAACACACACAACAAAGAGCAGCCTGATGTACAGCAGGAAAAGCCAGTGATAGAAAAACAGTACCTGGACTTCACATCTCCACTGCACCTTCTTTGTATTTGAGTATAACAGACTGAAATAATACTGCATTAAAGACATGCATTAAGGAGTTGTCCAACATTTCTTCTGTCACAGCTCTTAAAATTTTTGCACATAAGAATTTTATGCCTATGTGTGTATGCGTATGTTCAGTTCATGGGGATGGAAGACGAAAGCAGAGACAGCTTGTGCACATTAGTTTAGTTGAAGACACTTGCTTTTCTCTGACTCCACAAGCATAACTGGGCATGGAAAGTGAAAATGAAGCTCAGCTTACTGGGAAACAAGCATGAGGCACAATGCAAGATAAAGATCCAAAGAGAAAAGAAGTAAAACCATATGCTTAACTTAAAACTTAATATGATCTGTGATTCTTTCTTGTAAACAACTTTGCCTATAATTCCAGTCCCAGGAACATTTGTTTCTAGTTTAAGGAGTTTCCAACTATATGTACAGCATGACTGGCTAACTGGAATGAGAGAAACTAATTTACACAGAAAAAGATAATTGTCTACAACTCCAGTTAAGTCCTAATATTTAAAAGAAATAATTAACACATCATTATAAAGAACAGCTTTTGGAAAAAATGCAGTAAAAGACCCCAACAATCCATTTCTGTGGACCAGGGAAGAATAGTGGTAGATGCCATCAGTAAAGCAGGCAAACACCAAGCAGCTTGAAGTTTTTTTGCTAGTATTCATTCTAACTTTGTGAAGCTTCACAAAATTAAGATTTACCTTTCATACCACCCTGTACATAGCATGAAATTAGTATTGTTTAAAGTACAAAAACTAAAAAGGACAGCTTTGGGAAAGAAAAGCTGAAAATGCAGAGAGAAAACCTCACACAAAGTAATTACATCCTCAGCAATGAGTGAAAATAAATGAAAATAACTCAATGGACTTCATGAGACAATCTGTCAAATTCTTAAACTACTACAGAATAATTTGTATTATTTAAATACAACCTTTTTGCCTGCAGTGTATCTTCAATGAAGGAAGTGTATTTTAATAGTATACATATATTTTCATTCACAACAGCTGGTTTCCAGGTGCTACTATATTACAAAAAACTACACACTTCTATTTCCTTTCTTCTCTTTGCCTCTTTGATTTTTTCTCATTATGATATGCAAAAATGTAGCATTCTAGCGGCTGACTTAACAAAGACATTTAAAGCTATATTGGAGTAAGCATTTCCAATCACACAAGACCAGACCTCTCAAATTTTTAAAATCAAAACAGGATATTTTGAAAAAAGAAAAAACCCAACAAATGAAACGTAAAAAATTCTGAGGTCTATGAAAAAGTTGTTATTGAGATTCAAATGGTGTTTTCTATATGGGGGAGACATATGACATCAGATTCTTCTGGTCTTAAAAACTGGAAATTAATTCAAGGATATAGGCATGCCTGTAAATCAATCCAAACAGTATTCAGCTAGCCACAATGCAGCTTTGCATCATATTACAGTTCAAACATCATTAAGCTCAGATGGAAATGTCAGTAAAATAGAACCTGAAGGATTGACTAGAAGAGGGAAGTGAAAGAGTTTATACGCTTCCAAACGGATTCATATGCAGCTGACTGAATTCCATGATTGATGGAGGCCAATTCAGCAATCTCCTGGATTTTCCTACATAGGGAAATGAATCCCATTTACACTAACTCTGTAAAATAAGCCAACTGTTTTGTATTTTAAATTTTTTATTTAAAACCAAAAATAGTATTCCCATAAAACAACATCACCTCTCATACTGTATTTGACAAAGAAGTCAAAGCATTTCTGCATAGCTTTGAATTTGGAATCCTAAGCCAGGAACAGGACACTGAGTTTCTTAGAATGCTTAAGAGTTTGAGATTTCTTTAGAAGGCCAGAATGCAAAGTTAGGATTTCCTAAAACCAGAAGTGACTATCTATATCTCTGAAACAGCAGTTACCAAACATGTGCCAGTCCAAAGCATTTAGCACCATTTCAAGTATCCTGTACTGCCTTACTTGGCTGGTGTTGGCAGTCACTGAGGTTGTAACTGTAAATTGCTTTGTTTGGTACTATTTCCTGTTGGTGAAATTCATAATCTCTGAACTAGAAGTACCAAGCTGTTTGTGGTTTTTGTTTTTCTTAGCACTTCTGGAAAATAAAGGATCACATATTTGTTGCAAGAAGGATTATTTAAGCAAACATTTCCCATCACTTTCAATTCTGCCAATACACACCATTAAAATTATTAGTTTTACAGAAAGGAAAACACAGCTAGAGCCAACACTTGATAGCAAATCATATTGCAATCTGTGATCTATGAAAACATGATTCAACAACAACAATGACAACAAAAGATCTTTTCCAAACTTATAATAATACCTACAGAAAAACAAGAATTACAAGTTTCTATTGCTGCAACAATTTTCATAAGGCAACAGTTACCATTTTAGTGGAAATATATGTATCCATGCGTGTGTGTGTGTGTGTGTGTGTGTGTGTGTGTGTGTGTACATGCATGGTGACAAAGTGACTCATGCTTAAGTCTTCTTTGCTACACCACTTTTTACCTTTCAGACTAAAAGAGCAAAGGTCGTTAGGGTAAAAAATTAATTAAATTATACTGATCAGACTTACTGTGTAACCCCTAAGACAGCCCAGATCAAAAGCATGGGTCTACTATGTAGGTACTTTCTAACAAGGAACTGGAACAGGGATGGTTGAACAAACAGATGGAGAAGTCAAGTAACCCAATGACTTCCTTAAAGTATCGAGATACTTCAGTACCCACATGACTGATCTGTTTTGTCCATGAGTAATCCATGAGATTTCCTGGCCTGCACAACTACTGATATAGCAATGTGTAAGAGCTCTGGAAATTAAATATAACAAAATATAACATAGAAAACAATTCACTCCTCAGACTTTACTTCATAGTAAAACTGACATAACGCTTTTCAGCTGTAATACTGAAACTCACTTTTACAAGCATTATTGTGGATTTATAAGAGGTCTACCTGCACTTCAGATGCTAAAACTGTTACAAAGCTTATAAAATATTGCAGACAGTTACAGCAATTTGAATGTCACCCATAAGTCCTTCCCAGTTCTGAACTCAAATCTCAACACTACATTCTCTTCTTTAATACCCCTGATATTGTAATAGTGAGTGTGTTGTATCTTTCAATTAGTTACACTTCAGTAACTTACAGCTGCTGTAATTGTGAGGCCTGTCAGGAAAGATAAAGAAGCTGCTTCTTCTTAGTCAGGCTTCCCTACAATATTTAAAATGTTTTTCAGTAGCTGTTTATGAGCTGATCTTGTCACAATTTCAAGATCAAGGCATAACTTACTTCCTTTCATCAGGACGTCAAGCTCACTGTGCATGTAATTGTTTGCTATAAAGGCTGTGGATTTAGAAGGCATTCTCTTGCTAATGTTTTGAAACCAGAGGAAAACAGGCCGGTATGTTAAACGCTACTGCTGAAGTTTGTGCCTACAGCTATTTAGTTTTCCCTGTTCTAGGTTTCACTCAGTCAGCAGAGATTATAGTTCTTCCTTCTGAATATTTGTTGTGTTGATTCTTCATGCTCCAAGTGAGTCTGAAGTGAAAAAGAGAATGGCATTGCACGTCTTTTCCCACCAGCAATAAGACCTTTTAACTTCAGCCCACATAAGTAGATAAGTAGGTAAAACAATGTCCCAGGACACTGCAGATTAGGGTCACAGGGCATGAATTTTACACCTATGTTTAAAGCAGTACCTAACTTACATTTCTGATATCCCATATCAAACTGCAAAGATGCTTCTGTCTCTCAGGGGTGCAAGTGCACCCTTTCCAGATCAATTTCTAAGTTTTCATTAGAACACTACAGTAGACAAAAACTTTTAATGTGTTTATGCAATGCTTGAAATTATCTGCGATGGGATCCTTCTTTCCCCCTGGCAAAGGATGACTCATTTATCTCCAGTCTGCTAACCAACGGGGCTGCCAAAGACCCCTCCTTTCTAAACAAAAATCTGCAGAGAGCTTTCAGAAACATGAGAAAATATGACAAACACAGCTTGAGTTCTTAACTTTGCTGGCAGAAGATCACAGAAGGATATGGACAAGCCCGCCAGCCTCGATCCCCTGCATTTACCACTCCGCCGGTAACAACAGAGAGCAGCTCCCTGCACACAGCCTGCTTCCCCGGCTTCCCTGGCATCTCCCCCTCTGCTCCTATTCTGAAATCCTCCAGCTCCAACTTCCTTATTTGGTTGCCGGGACTGTTCTTTGTCTGGCTGAGCCCCCCGGGCCGCGCCGCCCCCGGCTCGGCCCGGCCCGGCTCCAGCGGGCCACCCCGCCCGGGCCCCGGGCGAGCCGCGCCGGCCGCGGCCATGCCCATGTAAGGAGCAGCTGCCCCGGGCCGGGTCGGGCCGGGCGGGCCGCGGGTCGGGCCGGGAGTGCTGCCGGAGAGCTCCGGCTGCCCCGCTCCCCCTGCAGCAGCCTCAGCTCCCAGCGCACGGCCGCCGCGGGCTTCCCGAGCAGTGCCGCTTCCCGAGCCGCCCCGGCTGCGTGTGCGAACCACTGGCAGCGAGACAAAGGAAAATGAAGCTATGGAGTTCCAGCGTAAAAACTCATAGATTCCTGTCATATTTTCCATTGTTCTTTAGAACAGGTTGCAGCGTGTCCTTTGGGGATTTCACTGATGCTTTCTGCAGAGAAAAAGGAATGCCTCAACAGTGCTACCTACTTTTAAAAAAGTTACTATTCTGTTATGATACATGAAGAAAGAAAGTGAGACTAGTTTTACTCTCAAAGCATCCCAAAACTTTTAAAAGTAGCTTTTATAAAGAGCAGCTTACCTACTGGAGACAGTGAAATTTGCTAGAGGAACACTCCCTATTTTTGCTACTATTTCTTCATACCTAGTATTAGTAGCACTTCAGGTACTTCATGAGAAAGAACTGACAGTCAAACTGTACACATCTATGTAAGAACCACAGCAAGCAAGGAAGAACACTTAAGTTAAAATAAATTCTTTCTTTTCTTTCTTTTTAATAGATTTCTTTCTTTAAATGAGAAAGTGACCACAGTTCAGGATAATATATACTGAATATGTCCACACTGACAGCTGAAACAAAAGTTGATCCACAGAGATCTAGCCATCTGACTAAGGAGCTTATTGAGCTGCTACTCCTTAAAAGGAATGCCCTTAACAAAGTAGTGATTTAAAATTAGTAAAAGTGTTCTGAGGCAGTCCTCTTATGCAGCATGACAAGACATAGCATTCTGAAAATATTAAAGAAGAAGGTAAAGCTAAACTTCAAACTTTCTAATTCTGTTTGGGTGTATGGAAGGATTCCTGTATTTCCTATATGGTTCCTTAGTATTAAGTTATGAAAACAAGTCCTTAAGTAATATTAAAACTCCTTCCATTATTGCAAGCTCCTGTGGATGTTTGGGTGAAACAGAAAACAAGCAGTAAACTGGAACAGAGAGCACTGCTTTAAGCCACTGATGTACAGGGCAATAGTGACTGCTCCTGGGCACAAGTGCATGAAAAAAATAATTACAGAGAATACAAAGGTGCATTTATAACCACCTTCCTATAAGACTCAAGCTGCACCCAAGCCAGTTGTATTTTCAGCTCAATAGAAAGCTGACTCTAGTATTTTTATATCACATTCTTGTCCTCAACAGAAGCCTGAACAAGTTTGTTTACTTGTGAGAAACTCTCAAACTAGAAAAAACAGCTTAATAAAATAGCAGAAGAATAAATATATTGATCACATGCTAATTATGTTGCATATTTAAATTAGCATGCTAAAATGCACCTTATTAAAAAAATAGACAATCCAAACTATTTTAGCAAAATGAGAAAGATATAGGAACAATTTAGGAGAATTTATGTCCAGAAAGATCAGATTTCAGGCTATTTCAAGATTAATGTAAATAAAACATTCCTAAATGACAAGGAAAATGATAAAATAAAAATCCAAGGTACAAAAATGCTTTAAGAATAAATTAAACTATGGTCACAAACATATACCATTGTAAAATTTAAAACAAAATGTGCTATCTCATGGAGCTCATCCTCTCTACTGCTAAAGGCTGCAGAAGAACCAGTTTATTTCAGCACTACTCCATCATCTTCAGCAGGTGTTCAGGCTACTGACAAATAACTCACTGCTGCCTCTGCTAGCACTTTACTGTCCAGGCCCTGTCATCTGACATCAGTTCATCTGAATGGAACAAATGACACTGCAGGAGATACATTCAGGGTAGGAGGACATATGCTTTGACCTTTGAGGTGTTGTTCCACATTTGCTCTTCTGCAAGTAGGAATATATCTCTGCTGCATAAGAAATTGGCAATGCTCTCAAGAAAGATATCTAAAACCCCAAAATAAATGCATTTGAAATCAGGTTTCTACCCTTGCAGAAATGGTGACCTCCAAGAGGTCTGGAAGTTACTACTCAACTGACTTCCAATGAAAGTTCCAGTCCTCTCTCTGTCTGGTCAAACAGGTTTCAAAGTACAGGTTTTCTCTCTCTAAATACTCCTTTCTCTCTCTAAATACCAAAGAAAGCTAAACTGCAGCCATTAACCCCAGTGGCAATCGTTCATGTGCAAGTATATTTCTATGCAAGTAGAACTGTCCCCCGAGCCACCTTCTCATTTTAGTACCTGCCAATTTGTGCTTTCTACATCTCCCCCAGTGCACCCACTCACTCCAACTACTTCACTGCTCTCAATAAATTTACACTGGCAACCAGACTGAGCCATGGCAGCCTCTTCCTCACAGCCTTGAAGCACTGCCCTCAGAGAACACCACCATAACCTATCCCTCCTTCACTTCTGCCAGAGGGTGCCCTCATGCTGTCCAGCCCCACAACCATGTTATGGCAGTTTCATGTAGTCAAAAAATAGAACGGTCTGCAGGAGCAGTGGAACAAAAATGTGCCATAAAAGAACACATCATTAATCCAATGGACTTGAGTAGTTTTATCATCTGAATATGAAAGTATTCTGTACCAGTGCACAACTACTTACCAAGGTTAGAGTACTGGCAACAACTGTTTCAACCAACTGCTTGGAAATATTGAATTCAAAAATTACAACATCTTCACTATTATCAAAGGAATTATGAAAACAATGAAAAAAACCTCAGCATTTTATCAGTAAAATAAAACTGATTTTCTGTGCTAGCGTTCAACCTTGTAATAAAAACTGTTGGCATTGAAGCATAAGCACTAAAACATTTAGTGATATTGTAAAACATATTCAATAACACATAATCATATTTCTCAGACTAAACATCCTAACATTCTGAATATATACACAAACTGATAATAATATATTTTAATACAGATCTTCAAAAAATCTCCTGCCAAAGCATGAGACTGTGAATTGCCTTAACCAATAAAACAGGCCAGTTGTACACTAGCCAGTTTGTTCACTATCATGACTGTTCAACAATAAGTAATTACTACACATCAGCTTATTGTTTGAACTGAATTATCATTTAGTCTAATGCATAGACCCATGTTAGCAACATTAATTATATATAAAAGCCATGCATATTCGTATCAAAATAATATGGTCAGAATTTTCAGTCCAGAAGTACTGCAACTTATCCTGGGAGAGACCTGTATGAAAGCTACTCTGAAATGTAAGGTAGTTATGAGTATGCATTGACTTATATTTACAGCAGCAGTCAAGGACAATGCACATGTCAGAGAGAGTTGGGCACAAATTCATGGGAAGACGAAGCACTATTATCCATATGCACAGCTCGTAAGCCCCACTGCATTTAGATCTGGAAAATATTTGCCTCCATGTTATTGTCAAAATGGAGGAAATAGACAGAACAGCAGCAGAATCACTGTCAACTGCAAGTAGATGACCATTCTCCAGTCTGGTTTTACAAAGAAATACAGGATGCATGACTTTGTTAAATTATAACTAGTGACACCTACAAGTGGTAAACAGTAAATAAGCACAGACTGCAATGAGGAGCAGCAGAATGAAATGAACTGAAATGAAAAACTGAAACTGACTATAAACAGGAAACTTCACAGTGTTATTCTATAGTTTGGCTTATCTCAGTCTGTTGGGCAAAATAGAAGATCCACAGATCAGACAGTGCTAAATGGAGAATAAAGCAGCACTGTAAAAAAATTAACTCAATAATACAAAATAATTTTAACTCTCTTGGTGCAGAGTTCTAGTGAGAACTTCCTCTGTAGAGTCACTCACATGTCATTTTTGTTGGACACTCTCAAATTGAACAGAACTTTAAGGAACCAAAATCCACCATAATGTTTAACAAAAGACATACATCATGAAGACCGGGGCTGTCAGAGCACAACACGTTAAAGACCTAATTTTATCCTTTAGGAAACAGGTTTCTTCTTCCTAGACACTAAAACATATTATTAAAAAAAAAAAAAACCAACAAAACAACCCCAAAAAACTTCAGTAGTAGTCTGCACTTACTGATTTTATGGGTAATGTACTCCTCATGGGAGTGCAGAACTACTTAGAAGATTTGTGGACAAGGTTTTTATGCTCTGTTTACATTTTCTGGGAGCTTAAGAGAAAATAGTCTGAAATAAGCTGCAGCTAACACGCTACAGGAAATGAAGGAAGAGAACCAGACTTCTCAAAAAAGATTTACATTTATATAATGGTGATGGCTGTATTTTGGCTTAGAAGAAGGAATGCAATTGTTCTAAAATACATAGAAAAGCTTTTGACTAATGTTTTTCCTTACTTAGTGGATCATGAACCACTCCAACACTGTACACTGCAACAAAATGCTTTTTAAGAGAGCTCTTTCACCATTGCATGATACTTTGTTTACAGAATAAAACATCTTGCATCAGCAATACCTCTCTGTATGCCAACAAAGAGACATGAAGTTGGCACAACTGTTGCTGTTGAGCCGCTAGCAGAGAAAAGAACCCAGTTCTCAGTGGCAAGAAGGAAAGACCTTTATTGTTTTGATTTCATCATATATATAGAGTTTTCAAAAGTCACCCAGATTGGTCAGTCAGAAACCTCCCCCTAGGCCTGATTGGCCAGGCCTGCACCGTCCAAATCCTGGGACACTGTTTTCAATAACATCCAAACTTTATCTTTATTTATAAAACACAAAAGGAATTCTCATGGGAAAGACCTGTGCTAGCCACACACAACCTCCACCTATGCCAAATGTGTTGGTGTAAAATCCACCAGAACATTTTCCCTGGTTTCTATGGAGAAAGCATTCAGTCTGTTAGTAAGCAGTAGTATGTTCTTGGAAGTATAACATCATCTTTTATAAGATATACACAGCACATTGATAGAAGAACCTGCAATTAGCTTCTCACTGCCTTGTCAAATTTCCATTTGTGGGAATCAGGTGCCATTGAAATTAGAGTTTAGAAGATGAAATTAATTAATGGGGAATAGGCTTTTTTCTTCTTAAGGACATTCCAGTATGAGAGCAGTTCTGTAGAGAATTAATTTATTTGCCAGATGATTTTACTAGTACCAGAAATAAGAGTTTTTCTCTACACTAAACTATGCCTGTATTTGGCTTGATTACAAGCTCCTATATTTAAAAAGAAACAAGCAAAACCCCTTGCTACCAAAAATTAAGCTTAGCACATGTTGAGCATGACATCATCATTTCAGACAGATTTTTTTTCCATTAGGTCAGAAATCCATAAATCATACATGTAGAGTGGCCTATGCAAGATCTCTGGACAGTTACGGGCTTAGCAGGACTTTTCTAGAAATCTTGTTCTGACTCACAGATAAAAGGCATGAGAAGTGAAAGCAAGGAGTTTATCTTGCCTTCATTCCCAATGCTTGCTCAGGATGATGACAGGGTACCATGATGAGATTCTGTATGGTGAAAGAACAGAGATTAAAGGAAATCATAGCAGACTATAAAAGTAACTTCTTGTACCTGACTTTATAAACCCATTTTAATGTAATTTTTGGAGATATATTCAGGTACACATGGATGAACAAACTTGTCCAAATTAGTTTTAACTTTGGGTTTGACCCAGTCTTACATGTTCCACTTCCACAGAAATCCTTTGAGAAAGTTTGCAACTTACATCTCTTTCTGGGCTTCTTACTGGTATATTTGGGAAGCATCAAGTTTTGCATACATCAGCTGTTCAGCTGAGATGAAAAAAAACTGCAAAGGGATATAGTACCATATAACTTCGAGAAAGTACTGTAAGACAAATTTGTTTATACTACAGGAACCCTGAATATTAAAATGCTACCAAGATTATTGGAACAGTTTTGCAAAATCTGTGAAGAATGACATAAGCCTGCAAGTTTGGATGCCTCCCTAAGATACATATGACATTTTAATCTAACATACTTTATATTTATCACTACATTTTTACCATCTAATTTCCAGTGAATTCTAGGCATTTTTCCCCCATTTCTTTTATTACCATGACCAGAAATGTTAAAAAGATTGTGCCATACATTTAAAGAAGATTTCTGCTGTTTAATCTTGAATTTTGATTGAAACTTTACCCCTCTCCCTATGCAATTATATTTTTAAAAAGTGGTCTTCACTTTAAGCTCAGTTAAAACATGCAATAAAATGTCCACACTTCTGTTGCAGGACAGAAATATTAATCTGCAGATATCCAGAAGATTCTGGATAGATCAGAAGATTCTACATTCTTTTTCTCTAGAAGTGTATTTTTGATTGTTAAAGTGAAAATTAAATAAAAACAAAACTGGAAGTGTCTTTAAAAACACACCTGAACAGGTAAAATGGGGTGTCCTGTGGTAAAATATTCTGAAAAGTCAATGAAGAAGTAGATATATAGACTTTCTTAAAAGCATTGAAATTCTGTTTGTCTGTATAGGTTTTCATTAGGTACAACAACTTTGCGACTGTGCAGTTTCCATGGCTTAATAAGACCCCCCCCAAAAAAATTATCACAATTTTGGTGGGTGGCTTCAGGTTGTTTTTTTTTTTTGTCTTCCATGACAAAGTTATTATGAATGACATTTTACTTTCAAATGGTTTTATTAGTTTTTAAGATCCTACTTGAATTTGTAACTAGGCTTTAAAATTATAGCAGACTAGTAAGGGGAATGGAGTAGACAACATCTGTTAACTGATGACACACAGGTGCTACGAACCTTTGATATATTCTTTTTTACAGTTTTAGTTAGGCCATGAGAAAGGCCTCTCTTTCATAAAGCTAAACAACACACAACAGATGTATTTCAGAACATGGCACAGACTGTGATGTGAAGTTTGGTTAAGGAGTGTTACATGGTCAGGGATGCTGTATCTCAAAAACAAATTTTAAAGGTCAAAGTTCCTTTGAGAGGATATACCCTGAAAGAAGTACTTCAGGCCAGAGCCTAGAGATGACAGAACTTTCATGAACTTCTACAAGTACCCGCTGTGAGAGCAAGTGCAACTACTGCAAACATTCTTAGGAAACAAATTCAATTCATGGTATCACAGCTATGCTGGTGAATAATTATTTACATATTCACATTCTATTGATATCAACAGGTACAAACAACAAAAGAAACCATGTTTGAACAACTCCAGAAAAAGAAACCACGCCAAAATGAGTCTTGCCTTTTCAATGACTAAAGGAGCAAAGCCAAGCACAGGCCTCTGTACTATTTAAACTCCCCTTATTGCTGGCAGACCTTTCCACTGGTACACAAGGAAGTCAGTATCTCGTTAGTATCCTAAATTATTTGCTCTTTCTTGAACCTTCTGTCTTATGTTTTAAGGATTTTTTGTCCCCCTCAGCCCACCTTAAAGAATTACAGTTCTTTTTTGGATTTTAGATACAGTCTGCTAGGTAACTATACTAGATCAGTCTTCAAAAGAGCCTAACTGATTTATTTGTATCACTATTTCCTGGCTGGTTCTTCTAAGAAATACTGTATAGCTTCCTTTACTTAAGTACACATTCCAGAAAATACAGCACACAGTGAAATGAGGAAACAGTCTCATGTATATGTAAAAGGCAATACAGTATTTTTATTTCTTTTTTAAGTTCCCAATAAGCTATGAGAAAAAGCATGTCCTAAATAATACTGCCAGCAGAATGGTATTATCAACAGTATGGTTTGATACATGATCTGGGATGTGATTCTCAAAAAATAAAGTAAGTCTGATAAGTCTGATCGCTAAATACACTTTCTTATCATACTTATCAGATATTGCCTGGACAGCATCCCATACATTCTGCAATAAAACAACATATAAGTAAAGGTCTGGGCTTTTGAAACAAGGATCAGCAATTCTGGTCACTGATCTGGTAAAATAAAAGCCACCAAAATCCAATAGCTGCTAAATAAAAGATGAGTAATTTCAGAGAATGGTAAAATGCAAAAAACTGCCAAACCAACAAACCCAAACAGAAAAAAAAAACAACCCACATTTCAGTAAAGCCTTCAGGAGTCAATTGGCTTCAGACCAAAAAATGCTAATGGAATATAGATTACCTAAGAAGTGAAATAACTTTCCAAAAGCCATGGAAGTTGTTCAAGACAAATACTCATTGTACAGGGGGAAAAAAGCAATTCTACCAGACCATTTTCCAAATGCCTGGTCTTCCATTCTTTGCACACCCTGATTACCTTTAAAGTTGTAAGTTTAGGCGATGTGCTTGGATTATATAACTATGTCTTAAAAGACAAATGCAAAGTAGTACAAAGCAAAATTATATATAAACCCAGGGAAAAAAATCCATAGCTAGACAAAAGCCCTAGAAATTTGGACAGAAAGTTACAATGAAAATAGCTAAAGGTGAGGTATATTTCTAAGCCCTTTCCCTAGAACTGGAAAATATTGAGGAGGAGGAAATTCAGAGTAAAGGGGATGAAACTGTGAAAGTTAAACAGTCTTGTCAAAAAGAGAAATATTTGAGTAACATTTCCTAAACTACTTTAAAAGGGAGTAAACTAACTAAATGCCATCTGAAATTGGCTGTATGCCCACCACTTTGGTTGACTTTAGGGTCAGTAAGGGAGAGGCCAGATATAAGCTAGCAGAGCTGAAAACTCAATACAAATATAGCTAAAACACAGATGGAATTTATTATAGAGCAGCTGGAAATGCAAAGAAGGAATTCTGGGGATCTATACTGATGGTGTAACTTTGAAAAATATTCTCCAAGTATGAAAGTGTTTTACAAAACAAACAACTTTAAGAAGTGGTGTTAGACATAGTCATACTATAGAAAACAGACTGTTCTACTCTGAATGTCTGGCATAATATTTCTGATTGGTTTAATAATGTAACATTTCAAATCAGTCCAAACAGATTTGCTAATGAAGATCAATAAATCCTTCACATGATAATATAACATGTGCATGACAAAATCCATGAATTGGACAGAAAACAACTGCTCAAATTAAAATGGGAAATTCTAAGTTGTTTATTTCCCCCTTGATTTTCTTCTAATAGAAATTCTGGTTAGATTCTCAGGTATTCTGTAGTTTTAAAGAACTCCTGGAAACCTTTCAAGACATTCATCAATGTCAAGATTTTTATTCTGCAGGGAGTCATGTCAGAATCAACACAATAAATGTTACCACAAAGTATTGCTAGTGAGTTGTTCTTCAAGAAAGTTTCCCCATGTACCACGGCACAGGACAGTCAGTCCTATCTCATAAGTTTTATATTTCAACAACCCCTGTTTTAAAATACTCTGTACTAAGAGTGACATTTAAAAGATTTTTGTTAATAGTGGGCTAAAGCCACCTTCCAGACTAAAGATGCAGTTTCACTGTTATTTTGGGCCAATACTGATAGGGTGGTGATCTGGCCAAAAACTAACCTTTTTTTTTGTTTACTCTTCAGCTGCATCAGGTACTTAACTGATCTAGTCATGGTGGCTGCAGGATTGCTGGTGCTTTTGCAGGGGGAGAAGTCATAAGGTGGGTGTTGGGGAATACAGGTTTATCTTTTTTTTTTGTGGTAAAATATGGTCCTTGGTGCAGCATAAGCCAGACAAAAAACTACCCACTGAAAACAACATGAAGACACTTAACTCTCCCACATATACCTCCTTAAGGCATATGTGGCATCTGAGACTACAGATGAAGAGAATAAAAAACTGTAAACCATCATACTTAGAGATTGGACAAACAACACATACAGAATATATAAAATACTTCGAGAAAACTATGAAACTCAGTGGACAGCAAGTTGACTGAGTAGCAGGTTACAAGCATTTCACTGAGAGGAACTCTACCTACTTCAGAATGCCAGCTCATTTCTGAACCAGAGTATGATTTTATTACACTTTTTTGTCTCTGTACTGAGACAAATTCCTTCTGATCCTACTTTTCAAAGTCAAAAAAAGCCCATCTGACAGCATTGGTGCACATGCTCCATTAGGCCTTGCAGTCCCTACTACACCTGATATGGTGTAGAATGGTTTACTAAATATAGAGGTTGCTAAACATACATTAAATTCTCAGATCAGAACTGCAGAGATAATATTTTTTGGATGCTTACATGAATGCTGATGGTGAGAATTCAGAAGAACTTGGGAAAACAACCAAGATCACATCAAGATTACAACAGCACACATATAACGCTTGGGAGACAGATATGAACAGTATTTGAATACAGACATGAATTTAAGCAATAGTTTTCTATAAACTGCTTCTCACAAGAATTAATATGGGTGACTGCCATTCTTTAACAACAGTAAGCAGTACCTTTCAAATTCTTTATGTGGATAAAAAAAGCGCCACGATATTAACAAATATTACTTCTCTGTTATTGTTTCTATAAGACATCTGTGGGGTATTAGAAATGTGGGCAGCACAAAAGCCCCATTCCCTCTTTAATCCTGCAACTAGCAGTTCAAGGAGCAGAAGTAGATTCCTACTTGGCAAAACAGCTTGGTTTCTGCATTTCTGTTGCTGGAAGTAGAGGTAATTTGCACCCGCCCACCTACTCAAGTGAACTTTCCTCACTGACAATGACATTCACCTTGGGAATGCACTGCTAACTATACTGGCAGAGACAAACCTGCCAGCATACATGCTTGCCATTGTATTCACCAGCATCACCAGTTTTGTCCTGCAGTCCTGTTGAAAGGTCTGGCAATGGCAGCTGCACATGGCAGCTGCACAAGGCAGCCGCATATTCCATCTACAAAGAGTCACTATTGAGTGTCTGGTGTCTATAACTCATCCTTACTGAATACAGTAATGAATTAAAACATACAATTGTGTCTGAAAGTTTGCATCTCAACTTGAAAAAATATTACTCAGTCATGTAACTAAATTCATTTGTGTGCAATGGCCTTAAATCTAAACCACAGTTATTTCAGCTTCAAGTGGACCAGGAGGTCTGGAGGGCAGTCTGTCTGGCTAGATTTCCATGAGACAGGTTGTGTCTCACTGCAAGTGAGGGGGGGAAGGGAAGCTATCTTGAAAGGATTTCAAGAACTTCTCTAAGCCTTTCCAACTACTTGGCAACTAACCATTTAGGATATACTAAGACTAAACTGTGATGCTGGGCCAGTTCATGGGAGTAACTCTGACCACAAATAAATTTCAAGGATATTGCTTCATACTTGGTCCAGAACATAGATTGATGTGATGTTGGTCTTGATGTTCTGCAGGACACTGTCAAACAGTCGTCTTGTCAAGATCCTTCCTTTGAGAGCTTCAAGTCTTGACTTTGATTTGTCTATCTGATGTAAGCTAAAGCTCTCCTCTCCTCCCATCTCATGGCTAAGGTACATAATTCCAAAATGTTTGTTGCTTTTTTTTTTATTAATAATGAAAAAGAACTGAAGGAGACTTAGTAATTATTATATATGGCTGAAAATGGGCCTGGATTAATAACTTTCAGTCTGAACCATTTCTTGATCCCTTGAATAGAGAACAAGTTTGGGTAAAATGTAAAAGGGAAGTACATAAAAATAAATCCAATATTACAAAGGTTATGTCAGTGAGACAGCTGTGGCCCAGAAAATGAACAGCCAAAGCACGGAGCAGAAAATCATCATGGCATGTTATGGCTACAACTGCTATTTGTAATAAAAATCTACAGTTTCTGTGTAAAGTGTTAATAAATCAAAATGTGGAGATCATTAAAAATGGTGTTATTCTCTAGTTCCCTATTTACTCAATTTCACCAATCATTATTTTGGCATAAAATTATGTGTATTGGTAATTTGGTTTTCAATTCAGAGTTCTAATAGTGGGAGCTATAGGCAATCGAGCCTTGAAATTAGCAAATAACCAATAGCACCGTATTGCAAGGACATAAAAACTAGAAGAAAACCAAGAAAATAAGTCATCTTAGATGGTAAAATAAAATTAGACAAGAGCAAATGGTGCACCCTGAATCTTTTCACAAGATAAAATCATAACATGGATTGATAGAGCATCTGAACATTGAAATGCTCTTGGGCTTTGCAGACCAATAATCAAAACAACCACTGTAAGAGCTTGCCTCCTTACTAACAACATCAATGATGTGTGACCAGGCTCCTAATACAGCTTTCTTTGTGTGCATTGAGCAGTGTGAACAACCCGTATGCCTTTGCAAGCAGCCTCTTCACAGTGACTGGTAAGCATTTGCTTTATGTCAAATGCTGGAACAGTTTTTCCTGTCACAAGCAAAGAAAATTCCAGCAGTTTGTCAGTAGCTGTAATTGCTCCATGTGCTTGCTAGACAGACCTGTGCCCTGTGAAATACCACGGTTAATATCAGACCTAACCTGATTCTGAGGCTATAAGGTTGTAACTTTAACAAACCAGTAAGTTCTTTCGTGAGAAGCTAGCTATTAAAATATTAAATGTAGTAAGTGAGCTGTTATTTTGAGAACTTTTAATTCTGGAAGCATTTGAATTTGTTGCTAAAATTCTAGCAGTCAGATTAAGTCTAAAGTGCTTCATGTGTGGTCATGAGTGAAAATAAAGAACTAAAATAGCCTGACAGTCAAGAAGCTACAAGCAAGGGCTTCCTGAAATACCTCCCTTAGGGAGCTGAAACTAGGAGACAGGGTGTTATGCTTCACTGTTAAACTGGAGCTTGGAATTATCTCAAGGAAAGATGAACTAACAACTCATACTGTGTGAAAATCTGTTGGAAGGAGCGCCTTTACAGCCTCTTTCTAGTTTACAATAAGTGGCTACAATCTTCCCTAGGATGCTTTTTTCCCCTAATACAATTTTAAAAATGTTCCCTTCAGATTCTTCTCTAAAAGGCAATGCATGAGTGTTTCCCATTCTGTTTCCAAGCAGACTGATAAATATATGCAAACAAATACATGCCCACAGGGAGAAGAGTCTCGTTCAGCAAGTTAGTATAATTCATGCTGAAATGCTCGATTGTTCTGTCTGGAGCAGCCAGTGTTTTTAATCTGCCCAGGAAAATCCTTTTTTCACATTGCCACTTCAGCAAAAGAAAGCCATTGTAGAAGCATATTTAGAGTTATACTTTTTTTTTTTGCTTCGTGTAAATAGTTCCAGAGTCATATCTTTAAAATGAGAAAAACCAGCTGCAGTACACAGTTCGTATCAATGCACATGGGTCCATGCTGCAGCCACCCACAAATATCCAAACACAGATACCTTACAACCATTTTCATGGATGTTTAGACTAAGTCCTACTATAAACACTACATGCCATTGTGCATTTAATTTTTTAAAAATTCGTTGCCTTCTTTTTTTCCAAAAGCTGAGCTATAAAAACACCGATACAAACTCATTTTCAACAATGGCCTCAAAAGCTCAGAATATTGCATACTGGTGTCTGACATTAAAAGCAAAAAATCCTTTGGTGATGGAATTTTGACAACTCGCAAAAAAAAGCTCCAAACATTTTGCACGTGAACCAGGTTTTAGATAAGCAGCTGGCATGACTGTGTTCTAATTTATCTGATCTTGTTTACTTTTCTCTAACTCTGAGAAAAACACTCAACTGCAAATATAAGCTGCAAAAAAAGACTGTAACTATAAAATATAACTTAGCTACTTGTTGGGAGAAAAAATTTGCTGTATTGTCTGACTACTGTAACTATTTTACCTCAGTTTGTACTGTTAGATGCAATTTTTGCTTTACAGTCTGATGCCTTACATAACTCTGTGAAGTGTCTGTATGGCTCCAAAATCATCATAATTCTATATGAATTATTAGGATGTTCATAGAAGACAAATGTTTACATCACATTGTAAAGACACGCACAATTGGTCTTGGCACAATCTGATGGAGACCAACATGTTGCTAGGGACAAAGAATGGAAATGTTAAGTGGAGCAGAAACATTTTCTATCCGTAATTTTAGGAATTTGAGTTTTCCCCTCTTATTCAGTCACTTCATCATCCCTCTAGGCACCATAGCTATAGTTTCCCACCTCTCCACTAATACACTTGTTTGTGCAATTTGACTGTCATGTAACATAAATAATATTTCTAATAAATGATTATGATTATGATTTATTTCTCTAACCCCAGGGACACACAATTTATTTTTATTCTTATCTCTCATATCAATTACTAGTTGACCTATGAAGCAAAATTCACAGTTGCACTGCATAAATTTGGAAAAAAATAACTGTTATTAAAAGTACAAGATGAAAAATTCCCAGCAGCACTACTGCTGTATAACAGAAGGAAAGATAAGCTTACCCTGAAGAGAGCCTGCATTTGGTAATTTTCATAGTTAGGGTGCTTGTCTGGCTTTGAGTAAACAGTAGAAAAATGGAAGGAATTTGGGGAAAGGCTACTATGTTTGAATAGACAAGAAGTGAGGGGTGGGAGACAGGACAGGGGGTGATCACAAAGCAGAGAAAGGACAACAAAATAAGTGGAAAAGAGCAGTGCTTTACATTGGTCTGTCCCTATGGAAGTTTCTACAACTCTCCAAATGAGCAAGCATTCCCTCTTATTTTTCTGAAGCCTACGGTGAAACTCACTAACAGAATATAAATCAGTTGCAGGTGTTTCTTTGGAGTCTGATTTTCCAGTATACTTCTTACTGCAGCTTTATCTTTTCAGTTTCCAAACCTCAAGGGACTGTAAATTCTCAATGAGAAACAAAAAGCCAGCAACATAAGGAGCAGATGAACTCATGGATAAAAATCCTGGGCCAGAAGTCCTTATTGTTAAAGTAAAACCTATTTATACTGCACTGTCATGAAACAAAAAAATAAAAACAACAAAACAGAAAAATCCAAGAGCAACAAAAACATTTTTTCCAGTGGAATGACTGAGGAGACCACCATTACTGGAACGGCAGGAGTTCTGAAGTCACAGCTTCACACAGAGATGTTTATAAGTGTCATTACTGCCATTCAGAACCCACTGCCCACTACTTCCACCTTAGTGCCAGCACAAGCAGTTATGTAGACATCTGCTGCATTTACAGGTTTTCACCTGGCATGGCATGTTGGGCTATTGTCTAATCCAAGGGAAGGAGATCCATGGCACTAGCCTGGCAGAGGGAAAGCCAGAACAGGGTGATGGCAGCTTTGACTTATGCTTGTTAAAAGTGCATACATGAGACTTCAGCCTAAACTAATCCTCTCACGTCTTTCTGTTCCGGCACACTGAAAGTAGGCCAAAGCAGAAGAGGCCTCCTGGAATGCGTATCACTAATATTATCTGTTACCGAGAATCCATAAAAAAACAGCTGTGAAAGAGAAAGCAATATAAGCCACAGAAGACGGGAAATATTTCAGACTCTCATCCATCTAAGAAAACTATGCTACAGCAAGTTTAAAACACCTCCTTCCTTCAGTTGCTATGACTGTGATTTGCTCTGAAGTGATTCTTAGCATTAAAAGTTCTATGAAAGATCAAAGCTGTACAGTGTACAGTAAAAACATTCTTCAAACAGAACATTTTTCTAAGGTTTCCATGGAGTATTTGTGGGTCATTTGGCTATTAAAACCACTCACTAAAACCAGTAACCCGAAGTGTGTAATTCATTGGTGTAGAAACAACTGCTGTCTTTCCTCCTTCCCAGCGCATGTTGGCAGAGATTTGGAGTTACCTGCCTCGTTTTGGCAGGTTGTCTCTGAGTGAGCTGAGCAAACCAGTTCTATGGAGTCAGGTTTACCCTATGCGAAACATCTTCTGGCATTTTGGCAAAACAAGAGAGTATCAAATGTAGTTTGCATTTAGAGCTACAGATTCCTTGTTTCATTTAAGAATAGTCACATATGAAAAAGACCTTGCAACTATGTACTGCCAAGAAACTCAACATATGATGGTAGGTTCACTGCAGAAATTGTATATACACTATCACAGTTTTACATTCTTCTGCGCTGCTTTAGCAGCCTTTTTTTTTCATAAACAATGCTTATCTACATATATAAATTGACTTACATACAAAGTTAACTCCAATTCCAGCAAACTTAGATTAGGTACCTAAAACCTGACTTCTAACAGATTGCGTGAGCTCTGTGTGAAGACTGACCTCCAAATGACCATGTGAAATGAGACTCATCGGTGAGACTCATAAAGACATACTGAAGATAAATAAATGACAATGCCTAATTGATCAAGTGAACTGTGAAAAGCTCATGCAAAATGTCAAAATCTGAGGCTTCTAATTAATGCTCAAGTTTCCTCCTGTATACAGGAGAAAACTAACCCATGCAGTTAATCTAGCAACAGACAGTCTCTCAATCTGGGACCAGCTTTCCCGTACTGGAGCAAAGGAGGAAAAATATAGCCATTTTTGATAGTTTAATGGAACAAGGCTGGCTGGGCCTTAGCTTAGTAGGTCTCCTGATTCATCAGTTACATAGCCAAATTGGCACTGTGTCCACCCCATTGGAGAGATGGTGGGTTCTTAGATTTGCTCTTAAAAGACAATAATGTAGAGACAGTAGCTGTGGACACAGTTCTTGGCAATCAATGCCAAGAGAGAAAGGTCAAGTAAGTTTGAATCCGTGAAAAATTAGAAACACACAACATCATAATACTCTTGGAGTAGCAATATCCTATATCTATTCCATCAATAAACATGGAACTAGCTTGAGGGATGCATATTCAGCACAGCTCTCAAATAAGGAAAAACAAGGGCAACGCCAAGAAAATCCTTAACAAGCCAAAATGACCGTAAAAGTATCTTCCAGGTAAACACCACAAAATCAAAAGTGAACTCACATTTATCATACCTTATGCCTAGTGCAATGACTATCACACACAATTTCTAAATTGGCAAGATTGAGGTTTCCTCTTGAGTACTGGAAAATATTTTTAAGTAAAAGAATCTTTAAAAAGGATTATCATAGGAATCCAAACACACAAACATACACGTACAGTACTACCCAGTATCATAACCACCGACCTAATCAAATTATTATTTCCATATTCTACAAGATGTGTGTAACATCATTGCTCTGATGACTGGTAAGGAGTATAGCTGGATTCTACTCCAACCAGCACAAGACCAAGGCATCTTTTGGTAGCTTAGAACTTACAGAAACTTACAATGGTTTGCAAACATTCAGAAGAGATGTAATTATTAGTATCTGAAAAACACAAAACCACATTCTCCTTACTTTCATGTAAACATATATAGCTCATTTCAAAGGGTCTTGTAGAAGTCTGTACCTTTCAAAAAAAAAATTATTTACTGGTATCAAACAAGAACAAAATCCTTCTGAATTTCTGGCTAAAATAAGCTCCAATATTACTGGATTTAAAATCCCTTTCCAAGAATCTCCATACACATAAGGTATTAAGTAGCTATTCCAGTAAAGCCAAAGAAAATCAGAGTCAAGTCACTGCAAATTAAAATGCTGGTCTGAAAGTTTATGGTTTTGATATTTGTAAAGTTTGACATTGATTACTAAAACAAAATATATAAAAATACCTTTGTCTTCTCAAAATTGTTTTGGCATTTATATCAGATGTTTTATATTTATAATACTTCTTTCTCATTTTAGAGAGAATATTTCTCTCTCACTCACTTTTTCTGAAGTTTAAGTGAATAACCTTCCTGCTAACCACAATTAAAGCTGTAAGATACTTGGGCTGAAAATCAACTGCTTTCTGACAGCTTATGAGAAACACTTCGACCATATCTAGAAACAGATTCTAATTTATGGAGGATACTAGGTGGTATAAAGCACTAACTAGGACTGGTTACAATGTTTAAAAGGATATGGATTCCCATGCAAATAAGAGCAAATGGGTAGAGAATTCACAGAATTTGTGCTTATTTTTAAGGTCAACAGCCAACATCCAAAGCTGATAGAGTTACCGTCTGAAATCTGGACTCCTAAAAATGTTATTCTGTCCTTAAATAACACTGTAGTGCATTTTCCGTTGGCAAAAAGTTGATATAGTTTCCCAGTGTTTTTTCTGAAACATTCCATGGGTGAGTAAACATGAAATATACAAGTGGTATGCAACAAATTGAGTATAAACAGCTATTTCCTATCCTTAATATTTCCTTTAATAAGTTACATTGATGTTTTCCAAATCCCCAGTCATTGATTTCACAATGCTTTCACTAAAATCATACTCATACCTATCTGTTATTACATATTAACCTCTATACGAAAGCTTTACAGAGTATCATTATCCACAGTACTGTTTCTAAATGTTTCAGTCCAAATATTGCCTGATCAGGCTTGGCAATCCAGTGCTTGCTCTTTCACTGTTTGAGTATAAAACAGGATTTAGATGTGGCTTCAGCAGGGGTTCTTACCATGTGCATGCCTTTTTAGAAGAATTAGATTTAATCTTTCAAAGCTGTTCTTTTGTTCTGATTTTTGTTTGACATAAGAGACATACTATACCAAGATTTACTACAGAGAGGTAAATATTTTCTAAGTTTTACTTTTTATGCCATTACTGATCCCAGTAACAATTGTATGGTTGCAGTAAAAGAATATAAAGAAACACTTTTATGTACCTCACATTTTACCAGCAAATGTGGTTTTTCTTCAGCTATAAAATCTCATGAATTGCTGAATGATTATTTTCAATATTTTTTCAGAAAAACTAAAGGATGTTTTGTGAAATTACCATTTGTTCCAATGACTTGAAAGTCTGCTGTTTATTCTGAATTGTCCTTATCTCATTTTGGAAACAATGCCATCATTAATTTAATGGCTTAAATAGATGTATATTGTTAGAATCATCATTTCAGTGAGCTACAATCTCTTTCTTTCTCTCGAGTTATGTAACATTACATTTTTCTTAAATAAGGGTTACCATTGCCTTGCTTAGTAAGGCTGGTTCTCTGGAAGAAATCAGAGAGGCTTGTTTAGAAAGGGATTTGACATGCATGCTCTGCCCTGGTCAGAACTGGCAGAACAAACCTCATATAAAAAGCCAGCTACATCAAAGCCTTGGAAGCTCATCCACTTGTATATTTAGCTTACTTTAAAAACCAAACCAAACCAAACCAAACCAAACCAAACCAAACCAAACCAAACCACTTTTCTTTGTCCTTTGGCTACTTTTGATAAACTATACTTTTTGTCCCATAACATTTCTTGCAGATTGTTTGGTTAGTTACCAAGCAAAACACCTATGTGTCTGTATTTTCTCTAAGTTCCCATGCTCATATTCAAAAGCATGTCTTAAATCCAAAGTTTCAACATTCTGAGTTTCAGTTTGACAAATTTATGGAAAGCAGCTAGATACCCTAAACCAAGATGACTGAATCCTGTCTTTGACAATTTTGTGTCAGTAACTTTGTAGTAATAACTCACTTGTCCCTCTGGCACTAGAACACCACACAGCAAGGCTATTTAGAGACTCCTTGAATGTTTTCTTTTCAATACTTACAGAGGATTGGGAGGTATATTTAAAATACCTCTTTACCAACCAGTACAGAGGATTACCCTGTGTTGGGTAACTTCTATCCCTGACTCAAGTTAAACTGAAATGCTCTCCTAAAATTCACATATGATTTTTTTTTCTCATTAAATCAACCTGTCACTTGTATGCTGATAACTTGTTAGAAATTGGTGCATATAATTGTCCTATAATGGTCCTACATTTCTTCACAACAGTCTTTCTCCACAGAGGGAAGCAGAGAGTCTTAAATGAGGTGTTAATAGCCCCACTATAAGAGGATTCTGATAAAAAATGGAATCCACTGCCAGACACTGCCTACAACAACATGATAGTAAACATGGAAATTTGAATGAAAAATTGTTTGCTTATAAATGCCATGGGAGACAGATATGTAACATTCTGAGTGAAAGTAAAATCTGGACTATCCTTTGTTTTATAGGTTTTTTTCCTTAATAAAACACAGAATCATTCGCATTTAAATATTGACTTTAGCTGTGAGAATTATGTGGAATGACTTAAGTAACTGATGCTAATTCAGCAGCATCTCTAGTAACTTGTTTTATCTATTTCAACACTTAGCAAGAAGAGAGGGGTTTTATCTCTCTGACTTTCCTCATTCTGGGAATATTGTGAAAATAGTATTTAGCACTTCGTGATGTAATGAAATGACAAAGTATGTTTGGAGAATATAAAATTCTAAAAAGTCAGATATGTACCCTTCTCCAATAAATAGCATTACTGCAACTAAGTAAATTATGAAGCCAAATGAGCTAGTGACAGAAAAACTCAAATTCTCTTGTATCTCTTGTCTTTCTACTGCAAGGGACAAATATTCACATAGGAAAAAGAAACTGGCCAGAGCAAAAGTACAGCCATCAGCATCAGGAACTGCAGAATTCTGTCTCAGGGACCTTCACATTTGTACCACGCTATCTTTAATTAAGTTAGCAATTCTTTTTCTTTCATTTACACAAACACATAGTAGGAAAAGAAAAAATAACGTTTACCTATACTACAGCAACAGTCAGGCTGAACATTTGTAATTCTGCACATTTATAAAGTTTAGGGTTTTTTTGCCCCATCCCTTGAATGTTTTGTTTTGAATCAGGCGTTCTGTATGCAGGACATACAGTCCTCTGCTGTGGCATGTCATCAAATTGTTCTGTGACTTTAATAAAGCAAGGAAGAGGCTCAGTACATAATCCCAATGGCTAGGGATACTGAAAGGATGCTTATGCACATTGAGTATTTTACACACATTTCTTGGGTGTTTGCTGATAACCAGCATCATGTTATGTGTTTTAGTGGAAGCTGAAACCACACAGCTCTGCCTTCAGGGGCTGACTTGGCAACTTCGCTCAGACAAGAATTTACCAGATAACAAAGTCTGGAAATATCACTAAAGGCCATTTTAGACTGTGTTGAGAGTTAAGTAAACATGATTACTAAGGGGGCCAAAAGGGTAGCTGTGAATTTCTGTTTCTGACAGAAAACGCTGCTTATCTTGCATTACTTTAGTGAGGAAGAGTTAATTCCCAGTGAGCATTACAGAAGTAAGCAAAAGTTGAAGTGTATCCAAAACTCTAAGCAATTTCAGCAAGTGAATAACATCTAAGCCAATATGACAACTATTTCCTTAAGTATTTAAAATACTACACATATTAATAAAAAAAAGAAAAAATGAAGCACTTCAGAGGACTTCTCACTTCTGTATAATCTCCAATGACAATTTTATCCTGCAAGCAGTTATGAAAATTCATTAATTTTAAAGATATGGTTAATAGGCATGTTGGAGCAATCAGCTGTCAGAAAATAAAATCAGACTTTTACGGTAATGTTTGCCATTTTATAGGTTTTGAATATTTAATTATAAAATAAAAACCATTTTTCTTAAAAGTGCCACAACAGGAAATGTTACTAGTGAATTCTGAAAGCTGGAAAAAAAGATGCCTCCATCCATTAGGTAAAGTCAGAAGCAAACTGCTGCAATAAAGCTGTTGTCACTTGCGACTGGCTGAGATTTCGCTCTGTGAGTATTAATAAGTCATTTTCTCAAAGGAAGGGTGCTATCTAGCAGACATTAAACTTTCCCTAAACTACAACAGCAGCAATCTATTCCATTATGCCTTACCTTTTTGAATGTGCAGCTGATGCTTCAATTTATTCACCTATCAGGGAGAAATACTGCTACTAATATTGCATTCTTCAACCAGATCACCACTTGCATACCCATAGCTATTTTTGAAAACAAGATTCTGCACTGATACAAGGTTAGCTTACACAATTCCTATTATAGAAGCTGAACTAGAAAGAGGTGGCATTCAAGTACTCTGAATGCAGGTTCTCATTAGGACTCTATAGAGTTTAAGCTTAGTTAAGCTTACTTCCCTCATTCTCTTCCAAATTAAAAAAAAATAATAACATTGCACTGTACTTGCCAGCACAAACTAAAAACAAATAAATCCTTAGTTTAAGAAATCAGTTACAAGTGAAAATTAAAAAGGAAACAGGTACAGATAGGGAAGTTGAAAAAATGCCAAAGGACTTGCACAATGCATTTACTGGCAAGTTACTTTGTGAAAGTCCAGGAGATAAACTCAGATAAATTGCCATAAGATCACTACCTGTTAATGTTTGGCACATATACTGCACACACACAACACTACACAAGAGCATTTACTTCCAGGTTCTATGTCAGTCTCTAACACCAAAAGAATAAGGAGAAAATTTTATCATGAGAAGGTGTCCTTCTGCAGTCAGTGAGAAATTTTATATATTATCCCACATCCCACTTGCAGGTTCAGATATGTTTTGAATGTTTTTCTACTTTATTTAGATATATTTAAAACTTGAATTAAGGTTTGGCACGTTAAGCTCCCATCTGCCACATTCACAAATTATCATCAGCTTATAATTTGCATGGTAGATCCTTGGGTAAAACAGCTAGTTTATCAGTAAGAGAGTATCTTGCCTAGTAATCAATGAAATAGAAACTGCATGTATACTTTTATGTGTGTATGTTGAGATCATATCCATTTCTGCATGCAGTGTGCAGGAAGTTCTCCTTTTACCAAAATCTTAACAACTATCTGTCAGTTCCAAGAAGGCAGTAGAGTTTACAGGTGCTATATGATTTTTTTTTTATATTAGAAAGCTGTTACAGATTATAAGCAATTCCATAGCTACACATACAGAGGTTTTTTTAGATGGTCAACATGTGAAGTGTTTCACAGGCATATACTAAAAATGTAATATTAAGACATAGAGAAATCACATGCATTTGCACAAACTGAGAGTATCAGTGCAACAAATCCGAATGTGATTATGGACAAACACCATAGGTGAGATTAATAGAGAAAAATATTGGATTTTTCACTCAAATAGGGAAGAAAATTACTTAATTATTCAAACTCTAAGCATACTGTTAACACAGTTATTTCTAGGAATCTGAATCCAGGGCCTTGTAATGTCAGTACTATTAAAGCAGACTAGTAAAAACATTTAATATTACAAAGAAGAACTTAGCAGTTCTCTGGAAACATTTTCCATAGTATCTTTAATTAAACCTCTCAAATAAGAATTTTCACATTAAAAATTTAGGCTTCTACCCTGCCTCTCTCACCCAATGAGAACTTAAGCAATTTGATCTTCATTTTATTAATCTATCAGATTCATGCAAATATTTAATTCCTCCAAGCAGAAGAATGAATGCAACACCTCAACAAAACTCACAGAAAAGGAATTTCCAAACTAACTCTTATATGATTGTATTTGAAATGGAAAATATGCTATGAGTTTTCCCTCTGACTCTGCTACGAAGCCTTTGAGGTCTCATGAAGATATGACAGTGCAATAAATGCAAAACAGTCCTTATCCTGAACTGGTGAAGTTTATGCTAACAGTGGTTCATCTGTCTGAACTGTGAAGAATTTTAATTGTGAAGACTTTCCATCAGAATGAAAGAAAAGAGAGAGAGAGAAACAGAGAAGGGGGGAGGGGTTGAGAGCATGTACGAGTGAGAGAATGCATGAGCAACAGCAAGTGAGGGAAAGAGAATGAAGGAAAAGCTACTTCACCTCTAGTTACTTTAACTTCTTTTTTTTTCCTATTACAACTATTTCAACAAAAGTTTTTGGAAAAGAGGAATTTTAAGGAAGTCTTTCCTTTAATTGTATTTTTCAAATCCAAGATAGAGAAATTTTTCCTCTAGATTGTTATTACTATCTCCCATTTCCATTTTTCACTGCAAAAAATATATCAACAACTGAAACAGGTTTTGAGTAAACTACTACCACTTATACCAAATTGACTTTAATGAAATTATTGACAGCGAGAAAATAGAAAATATTTGTAAATTTTCAGTGCTGCTACACTGAAAATGGTAATAATTTCAATTATTGTGAACATTGCCAAACAATTTTAACTGAGTAAGCTTCTTCACTTGGTCTACAATACTTATTTTTTTAAAGTATAGTTCCTATCCTTCACTTATTTTATAGATTTGGAAAATTCTGTGATATAGGCATAAGACAGAGTTAACAGAAAATGCTTAACAGGTTTTAATGTCATTCTACCCGTTTTCCTAAATAGATTTTTCAGCTAGCATCATCATTCTCTGAATATCAAATCAGCTTATCATGGATTGATATTTATCAACTGTATAGAATAGACAAAAATATAGACACTATAGAGAACTGGGAAGTAAAGAGTCAACAAATCAAAGGTTATTTTAATTGTACTTCCATTTGCAAACGTTTTTCTAATCTGACTTACTTTCCTTATTGCATTTCATATTATTTCCTAGGTTGTAAACTTATGGACAATCATCAGATTTCTGAGGAATTCTGACAGATAGTGAAAGCCCCCAATAAATTTATTTAAAATTATTTTCTGACATACAATTACAGCTGCCAGTTATTTTACAGAAAACTCACTTTGTCCAAAACTCAACATTTAATTAAATTCACATACCACACTAATTATCTAACTGCAATTAATTTTTAAAAAAAATCTTAGGTATTTTAAAATACTTGAACTGAACAATCCTACATCTATTACTTACAGGATTTACCACAGAGAGGTGAGAAGGTGAGACAGGGGGATGGCAAGCAAAGTTTTGATTGACAAACTCTTGCAGTTGAGTAAAACATGAAAAAATAGGGTCCACCTGTGTTTCTTAAAAAGCTTACAGAAAAAAAACAAGCTACAAGCAGAAACATTACAGTGATCAAAATTGTCAAGGATAAGTCCATAAAATACAGATGAATTACAGAATTAGGATAATGGAGATAAGAGAAAAAATTTCAAAGAACACACGAAGAAACTAGTATTTTGCCTGTGCAAAGTATGTGTAGTATGTCATACAGGGGGTAATATAGATAAATACATAGAATTCCACTTGTACTGAGTTGATGCTTCACTTTCTTGAAAACTAAGAATATTTTATACAGTGCATATTACCAAACATCACAAAGATCTGCTTTAATAACTGTGTAACGAGCAATAACAGTTAGTCAAAAGACAAAAAATGTAATGCCTTTGAGGGGTTTTAAGACGGTTGCCAAGATCTCAACATGGGAGTGAAATTCTCAATATTTTCTAGGTGCCCAATTCCATTACCTTCATATATCCTAATTATTTTTCTGACTAAATATACTGCAGAGTTTCACAAGGATACCTACAGGCCTGACTCAAGGTAACAGGCAGGAATTGTAGAACATTCCAGATATCAACAAGGTTAGGTTTTCATGAGGCTTTTTTTTTTTCAGAAAACACTACATATATACTACATATTATCAAGTCTCCTAAAAGATAGGAGGGTGATTATATTTCTAGTAGACAACTTTTTGACTTGAGACAAAGGCCACCCCTTCATCATACCCTGCAGACATTTTCTGTATTAGTGGTGGAATTATTGTGTGTAAATACAGCTATCCTGGCCTTTAGCTTCGGAGTCTTTTCTGCCTTCCCTACCACTAATTTCAAACCAAATACTGAACTTCTCCTCTGCAGCCAAATTCTACACTTGTACTTCCAATTTGGTATTCTTTCTAGGACATAAACAAGGCCTCTGAATGTGGTCCAGCTCGTCTCTTACATGGTTTTGTCAGTGTTCAAGAAAGTATCAATCTGTTTCCTTGACAAACATCTACTCAGGCAACACAGCTCCCTCCACTGGATAAGCCTTTTCTGTTCTTACCTCCATAAAACTTCTGAGAGCTTAGTAAGGCTTCTTATGACAAGAAGTAAGGCTGACAGAGCAGGACCTGAAGCACTTGCTCAGTTCTCAGGTCTTCTATGATATATTCAGTTACCTCTATTGATTCTGTTTATGACAAAAAAGTAGCATATGGAAATTCTGTAGGTAAAGATTCATAGCATGTACATTGAACCAGGCAAAAAAGAATGCCACTGAGCTCCAATTTCTCATTTTTGTCACCAGAAAACATTTCTTACCATGGGGCAGAAAATTAAAACACAGTTTACATAGTTAAATGCAACAGATAATGGCAGATACATCTCTGAACAAACAGGAAAACTTGAAATTACATACAAGGAAAATAGTAGTGTAATCACAACTGGAAGTAGCATGGAAATCATCAGACAATTGCACCACTTTAATAAAAAAACAACCTGGCATATGTCAAGAGGGAACAGAAGAATAATAAAATCATGTAGCTCTGTAACTCTGTGAGTTTATGATTAAACTTCATGAGTTAGCACCCTGTCTAGCAAGTCTCCTTACTCAAGTGCGAGTTCATATTTCTGCAGAGCATTTTTTAAAGCATGGGCATGACCAACTGTAGCTAGATGGATGGGACTAATTGCTGGTGGTTTCTATGATAAGGTAAGGTTTCTATGGCAAGTTCCAAGAACAAGCTTTTTAAGGAGCAGGCACTGGAAGTCTGAGGGTAGCCAGCATTTGAACTTCTGTTTAACAAGTTTAACCTGTGTTTACTTTTTTGGTTACATATCTATTACCAAAAAAAAAAGCATGCAGTAAGTAAGCCATTCAGAAGTTATCCTTTTAAAATAAATCCTCAAATAATCTTCTTTTTTTTATATTACTAACCAGTCCTCATATTGTTGCAGATTTCAAGCCAAAGTCATGTAGCTTTGGAATCCCACTCTAACATAATAACTCTTTAACTCAACTACCATTCACATAATTATGCTTGTGTCTATCATAGAGAACTGTAGTGTCCTAATACTTTGAAGTTCATATTATCAGATGGAAATTTATATTTATTATCAAGACTCTACCAAACACATTTTCCAAAGAAAATGAGGATTGGCAGAACAAGCTTTGGCTAGTACCTCTCTCTGTCTCATAAACTGATACTGGTTGATCTTTTATTTCAATTTGTAGACTAATTTTTTTATTCAGCAAAGAATGTGATAAAAAGTACTGTCAAAACCTGTATAAAAGGGACAAGCAGATTTTCTAAAATAAATATTGTATTTTTCAATATTAATCAATTTCCATGTATCTCATTTGAATAAGGATTTCCAATCTCTCATTTTGGATAAGAATACTAAGTGCTGCATGCAGAAGTTTTTATTTCTCAACAGACGTGGGTGCCAAAGGAAGTGACAGTGCAATCTTCTGTTTTATTAGTTAAAAGCTCTTAGCCTGAATCAGATGGGACCTTTCTCTAGTAAGTCACTCAGAATGCAAAGATGACAGATATACTATTATTGAGACTTTAAAATTTAGTTTTCCTCTTTCCTGCAAACCAAACACAAAATTATGAACACCATCTACTTCAGTTTTTCAGCTCCATCTTCTACCTTCTATAGATGAAGTGAGCAGTCCTGGCAAATGGGTTTACCTGTATCAAGATAAAGGCAGTTCAAAACAAAAACTATATCCTTTCTCACCTGCCTTCCTTCTAATGTCCAGCATAAGATGGTATTTTTACAATTTCAAAATGATGAGTAGATTGGAAATTTATGAGGTCAGGAATGAAACAGTACCAAGGCAAATGTGGTTGCATGCCACGTTCAAAGCTATGTAAACATGAAGTACATATGATGATTAAGATGCAAGGATATGCATGCAGGGAAACATTTAATCAGTTTGTTTGAGAACTCCATCCTGTGATACCAAGAAAATCCTTGAATATTTCTGCAGGAGCTCGCTATCTAAAATCACACTGAGAACCTTTAAGAAAATGCTGCATTTTAGAAGAACTGAACACTTGGATTTCCTTTGCTTGATAATTTCCAAGTATAAAATCCAACCTGTTATTTATGCAAGAAGGAAAGAAAAAAAAACCCAACAGAAATGTTTAAAAAAATCAAAACGTTTCATTTCAATGATTTTAGTTCACAATTAACAGAAAACTATCCAAACTACCCGTAAACTGTTTGCAGATGGATAGTACAGCATTTCCTGCTATATGTTCTGGTTCAAAGGTGCATCATAAACTGTTGGCATAGTGTTCTTCTCAACCTTGTTACAGAAAAAAACCAAATAGCTTTAAATGCAAAATCCACTCCCCACCCCCAACCTTTGCTATCCTTTCCTTAGAAGAAAGACCACTCTTGGTACCTTGAGGAACTGGAGGTGACAGTTGGTAACAAATGTATGAGAAAGGCAGCAGAGCAACACTCAGGCAGAAAAGAGAGGGAGAACACTCTTGGAGGCACTAAAGAGTTTAACGAGTTTGAAGCATGTGTTTAACTAAACACTTACAATGCACAGGCTCAAGCAAGTGGCTGGACTTGTGCACTTGAAGCCCAGAAGACCAATCAGACCCTAGGCAGAACCAAAAGCAGCATGACTAGCAGCTCGAGGAAGTTTATTCTCCCCCTCATACTCCACTCTTGTGAGACCCCATCTGGAGTGCTGCATCCACCTCTGGGGTCCCTAACATAAGAAAGATACAGACCTGTTTGAACAAGTCCAGAGAAGGCCACGGTGCTCAGAGGGCTGGAGAACCTTTCCTATGAAGACAGGCTGAGAGAGCCCGGGGTTGTTCAGCCTGGAGAAAAACACGCTATAGGGAGACTTTAAAGCAGTCCTTCCAGTACCTCAAGGGGGCCAATGGAAAAGCTGGAGAAGATAGGACATATAGTGATAGGACAAGGAGTAATGGCTTTAAACTGAAAGAGGCTAGGTGTACATTAGGTATTAGGAAGAAATTCTTTACTGTGAGGGTGCTGAGGCTCTGGAAGAGGTTGCCCAGAGAAGCTGTTGCATGCACCATCCCTGGAAGCATTCAAGGCCAGGCAGGATGGGTCTCTGAGCAGCCTGGTCTAGTGGAAGGTGTCTCTGCCCATGGCTGGGGGGTTGGAACCAGCTAATCTTTAAGGGTCCTTCCAACTGAAACCATTCTATGATTCTATTAGTTTTCCCTCATGTCCCTCTTGTCCTATAAACTGGATAACTTTCAGTGTTAAAAATAAAAATCTGAAAAAATACTAAAGTGCTGGGTGCATACCATGACAGTGGCACACACAGCACATGTATTTCATAACTGTTTCAAGGATATTTGACTTTTCCCATTACAATACTGACTAGCTTTTATTTAGGCAGGATGTACACTTGGTGTCTCCACCTACTTAGGTCAGAAAACATCAGTGTCAAAAGGAGAAAAAAACTGAAAAATAAATATATCACCTTTAACCTCTCTTGTTTTTCACATCTATTGTTACAAAGAGATTCAGATTCCTATTGCTGCAGATATTAAAAGGCTTAAAGTTCATTTGTGATTACCCTTTGACACTACATTAACAAAGGCACCAGTAAAAGGAAATTTCTCAGCAATAACTGCCACTGGTTTTGGATCATGCTATTCCTTGGTCTGAAATAGGCAATGAAATGTGACTTTCAACCTATATTTTATAACACTTCCTATTTCCTCTCTTCCATCTTCCAGTAGTCTCAGAGTTTTCCACAGTGATCCAAGATCACTAAGGAAGACAACTAATACCTTGTTTTAAACTTGCTGAACCTACTGCATTCAGTCCACAGGTGTGCCAGAAGGCATTATAACACTTTTTATTCCTTCTCAGGATTTGCAACTTTTGCATAAGAGAAGAGTCTAAGAAAATGGGGAAAAATCCTACTTAGCATATTCTCTCATAAAGCCTCCTATATTTTCATATATTATTTGTTATCAGTAAATTAGAAATCCTTGTCCAAGCGCCTGTTGATCACTGAAATGGAAATGCTTCACAAAACTTTTCCTTGATTTAACTCCAATCCTGTTAAAAATACAATTGTATAAAATGAAAGAAAAAAGCCTTGCAAATGAACCATCCACGTATTAATTGTGAAAACAGATGTAGAAAATGTTCTGGACTTGTAATCATGGGATTAATTTACGTGCAGGTATCCTGCTTTATATTTTAGCAAATTTAGTTAGCATTAGTTATTTCTACTACAGTAGAAAATATGTGTAGATCAAGGTTTTAATGAAGGTAGACTTTGACATCAAGATAAAGATCCAAAGGTCCTTATCAACCTTATCACAGCAGATGAAACAAAGGAAATTGTTATGGATGGACCTTTGCTCATGAATGCAAAGTTACATCATTGAACTGTTACCTATTCTCACATAGTCTGTTTCTATCCAGCTCTTCTCAATATATTCTAAACAGTCTCTTACTGTCTGCAGATACCAAATACAATTATTATGTAAATAATAATTTCTTGCAGTATCTTTAAAACACAAGGCCTGCCAGGACATAAGAACTTAGAAGTGAACTCGATATTAAGCAAAATGCTAGCAGAAGGATCAAGGTAAGAGTAATTTCAGTGACAAGTCAGTGAAAAATAGTAAAATAAACATTTTATTAAGGGGCATAAGAGACTATCCAGAAATGACTGAACTAGCACATTTGCAAAAACATCTGAGGCACTAATTATAAAACACAAGAAACAATGAAAGAAAACTCATCTGCTGAGGAATGGAGACTGAAGAGACAAAAAATTCAGCTCAAGAAACAGTATCACTTCTCAACCAGAATGAACAAAAGTGTTTTTACTTGAAAAACTTCTATCATCATAGGAGTGACCACTATGTGTATCAACCAGATTACCTCCTCATCTTTAAGAAATAATTTTAATTATAATCTCACCTTTTCCTTACTGATGTTGTGTATACACTGCTTGATATCCCTTTAATTATTTAATGGTTAATTTCTTCTTCATATTGTTATAAAAGCAAACACTTATGAATACACTGTGAAAAAGCTCCCAAAATTTCAGGATAAACAGGAAAAAATATAGCCATGTGTGTAGAAGATAATACTGATTTAGCAAAGCTTCACAAAAGCAAGAAATTATATCTCACTGGTTTTCACTTTTAGCAGACATTCTTTTTACAAAAGTAACATATCTTTTATTTTCACTGCAAAAATAATATTGTCAAAGAGTACTGGAATTCAGGAATTCTAACAATTCACCTTCACAGCATGCGTGATGCATGCCCGTGCAGAACACTTGTCACAATAATGCAATAAATAAAATGTTGATCATTCTACAGGGCTAGGTATTGCTGTGCCAATTTTAAAGCTGTCAAACATGGCACTTCCTACTGGCTTGAGTTTGTTTTAATGAATTAACTACACAGAGAAGGGTATCACTACCTACATCTGATCTCTGCATCTCCAAGGGAGAAGCATGGAAGAGAGTAACTCCTTTTAAGCTTATCCTCTTTCTGGTCATTGCATATGACAGACTTGGATAAAACTCCAATGCAAAGAGGCTAAACATGAGACATCTGCAGAGAAGCTCTCTAGTCAGGAAGCTCTGGAACCACATTGTAGTTACACTGAGTCTGTGAACTTTAAAATGATGGCTTGTTACAAAGCCAACAAAGGTCACACAGGTACATCCAGTAACCATATGAACACAATCTTTTTTTCTGTTACTAACAGACACATGGAAAAATAATAGTAACACTAAGCCATTTGAATGGAAGTTCTTCATTTGAAACCATGGACATGTTACACACAGTTCTACAGAACAGCGTTGTGTCTTTTTTTGCAGACATTCACACTGAGGATTATAAGGGGTTTAAGGCAGCACCTTCACACACAAACTTCTCACTGAAATTAATGGTAACACTCTTTGCCTAATTTTGAGACATGCAAAATATCTTAAGATAACACACATTGCTGGGGATCTTATGAAACATCATCTGTGCATTACACCGTTATCAACTGGGAAAGTCCAAGGCACAGTAATAGCTCAACCTCCTCTAATAGGTTACAGCAGCAGAGATCAGAATCACTGAAATCAAGGCTTTTTTGTCTCAGTTCAATGGTCCTTCCACTCTACAGAAACTCATGTTGCAAACAAGACATAATGAAATATTGTGCCTTTTTACTGTATTTTGCATTACTGTCTTCTAGATTTCACTTTAGCAAAATATCTGGTATTAACTACTTCCCCAATTACTTCTATGTATACTTTTGCCAGAAATTTTTTTTATTATATTATTTTATTAAACTCTTTCAAACATTCTTAGCACCAGACTAAGACAACAACTAATGATGCCTTAAGGACTATTAAAGTGTCTGTAACCACAACCTGAATGTTTTCTAGGACTTTAAAAACACTTTTCAAGCTTGAAAACAACTACAGTAACTCTCCTGTAGCATGACAGCGCTTGCAGTGGTTTGAACTGTGATAAATCATTGTTTATAGGTGTTGGTTGCAGCTCTATTACTAAGATGCAAATGTATTTCATACTACAAGAAGGTACTCACTGTCTCTTTCTTCTTAAATTAAAAATAATAATAAAAAAACCACAAAACCAAAACCAGCCCATCATTCCCAAACTCTTTGCAACTACTTTCAGTGTTGGCTGAAGAAACTATTTTCAGAGAGTTCACAGATAAACCTGTTAAGTAATTTATAATTTAAGATAAACTTGAAAACAAAAGATTCTTTAGTAAATTTAAAATGTGAGTCAGTCTTCCTGAAAAGGAAAACTTCATTAATGATTTTCAGAAGCTTCAAGCTCTCCACATAGTTACCAATTTAAATATTTAAATAAGTTTTTACAAAGGTATAATGAGTGTGCTTGCTCTTATTCATTGCTAGTATATGCTGATACTATTATCTAGACATGGACACTCTATGTGTAGTGCCCATATCTCGATAATACTATGGACAGATACAATTCCATAGATGAGTTCTCTTTAAGAGAGATCATTCTCACAGTTGACAGAGCTACTTTACTACCCTGCTAATTTCAATTTCGTTATTTTGCTTGATTTTACTAGGGATGCAGTCTTCCAAATGCTGAAAGCTGATTTCAAGTTTCTGCAGTCAGACATTTCTTTTTCTCCTCTTGTTGGCACTCTTTCCCTTCCTTATGCTATCACTGTGCTTGGGAGCAAAATACTTGGCTGAGGAGAAGGCAAGATTTCAATTTCTGACAGCAGCACAGACTTACACTGGCTTTGGCCAAACAAAACATGTATCTCGACTGCAATCAAGATCAGTCTCTTGTGTATCAAGTGTTGTTAATGGCAAAATATAGGACTCAAGTGTAATTACATTAGGGATTCCAAGGTCATCAATTTGGACATCAGCAACTGAAGGGACTTTCGCAATAGCAGCCCTCTCCCATTACTGTATTATATGTTGACTCTGTGTTTAAAACCAAAAATTTTGCACACATAGCAGTGAACATTATACAATGGGAAGTTTTTAACACCACATTCTTTCTTTTATCTCAGGCAACCTTGCTTCTGGGAAAGAAAGCTCTGGAGTGAAATTTCTTTTAGACTGCTCTACTGGAGCTCTATTTCCTCTCTTCATGGAGGGTCTTGCAACAAATATGCTGGGCACAGGACCACCTGGCTTACTCGATACCACATACCATCTGCAAGTTGCCATTCTCAGCAGCCTCTCTCCTATACATGCAACCACCAATATATGTACTGCTATTTCACCACTCTTTCTGGTTCTTCTACTCCTCCTTCCCATCTAGTTGCCAGAGACTGCTTAGCATGACAAAGAGCAACAGAAAGAAAAAGTGATGAGAGTAGAAAGGGAATACTGTCGGCTTGCTGCCTCAAATGTGTTTTTGTGCATTTAAACTCAACATGAATGCTAAAATAACAGCATTTTTATATTTTGTGAGTTTCCTGTGAAAACACGGAATAAAGCAAATGATGTTGCAAAGCTTGAAGACCATGTTTCATGCTTCTTTTTAAACACGTTTTTATAACTTACAACTCCTTCCAACTATTGAAGCAAATGAAAAAGTAGCATTTCATTTCATCACACTCCAAAAATTCTTGAGGGAGTTGGAAAAGAGGAGTCTGCGCAATGTTAAAATCAAACTATAAGTTAACAGGAAGTATAAGATCACTTATGCATAAGGTATCATGATTAACATAAGGTAAAAATGTTACTGTAACTTTTTTACCAGTCACTTCTCTCTCCTTTCCTAAAGCTTTGCCATCTCAGATTTTTAGCTGTAAGAGAGATATTGTAATCTGGATGAAAGCAGAGTAAGATATGTGTTGTATATAGCCATAAGAAATAATAAAAACATGAAACACCTGAATATCCATTGACTACACAAACCCAAATACATACAGAATAAAAAGAGCTAACCCATGTTGAAACAGAAATAACATCCAAAAATCTCAGGCCACTACAGTCTTTAGGTATGGTAAGTAGGAAAATAAAAGGCACAGAGCAACAGCCACTACCACTACTTCTCTATTTGTGACTTTATCTTAAACCTTGCTAAAGACTTTGTATATAGAATGTATTCCCTTTCATGTAGCAGTAGGTAAAGAACACAAGTATCTCTTGTATTCTGCTCCTTGGCATATAAATCACAGCAGCAGGAAGACTGTTCAAGGGACAGACACAGTGATTGTCCATTTGTCTAACGCTAAATTGCTTCAGGCAAAAATTTACTGTCAACAAATATTAAGTTTATAGGACACAAAAAACCAAACAAAAATACTCACAGCTTTGGTTTGGCAAGCACAGGTGGTGGCTCCTTTGTGGGTGAAAGCAAGACAGCTGGAGGTGGGACAGATTTATCACCAGTTGGCTTGCTGTTAATCATTCCATTTACTCCAAGAAGAGGATGAATGCCATTTGTGTTTTCCTCAGATGAATCGAGCTGTTGTTGAAGGTCTGTCACACCAGGTCTCAAGTCAGTGTTGTTTCCTTGGTGGGTCTCTGGATGTTTCTTAGGAGGAAGCTCAAGAGAGCTAATTTCAACTGGAGGAAGTGGTGAGAAATGACGGAAATCATCACTAGAGCATTCCAAGTTGGCTAAAAGAAATCAAAAAGAATGTCTCTTCAACAAGTCATAGACAAAGTATGTGGTAAAATACAAGGTGTATTTTCAGTTTTTTAAAGGTGAAATATCTTTGGTTTTGAGCAGATATTTTTCTAGTCCTCCTGTTGATAATCTATGCTGGATTAGATACATGGGTGGCTATTAATTTTCAAATTTGCCCCATGCAAAAGGCACAACTAGGAACTTTATGGATCTCTCTATTTCAGGAATCCAGCCACTAACTGAGATTGGCAAGTATGGACAACAACAGCTGAAACAGGTCTTCCTCTTCCTGGAGTTTCAGGATCATTTAGGAAGAAATAATTTTAAAATGCTGAAGAATGCATGTATGCATGGCAAGTTTGCAATGACAGCTGGGTTCATGCATCCCACCAAAATACATATGGAAACATACCACAAAACTAAACATACCATGCCACAGTGTTTTATTTTACAAAAGGCCAGCATTCATCTCTTTAATTTTGCCTCTGCTGCCGTCTAGTCTTGAACCCTAATGTTTAAAAATATGCCAGGCTTGTGGCAGAACTTTAAAAATGTATTGCACGTTAATAAAAATATTAGACCAGGAAATGAACCTGAAGAAACATTCAGTTTGCTTTACATGAATGCACTGAGGTTGACAAACCCCATGTCTTACAGCAGCCATTTTCCACAAAGAAAGCAGACCAATAACTTCACAGGTAAATTAATTATGTAAGATTTATGATCAAAACCTCCTCTTTCTCTTTGTCACATACCTGAGCAGACAGTTAGCTGTGCACTGCTTGTTACTGAACCATGTTCATTTGTTGCTGTGCAAGTGAAAATTCCTGAATCTTCAGGAAAAGTTTCTGCTATTACAAGTGTACATATCTCTTCTGGAAATAAACAGAAAAATAAAGTGCATGATAAACTATTTAAAGTACTGTGTATTGATTTTTGCACTGTATGTTAAAGTACGCTTTTACAAATAAATATTGGGAGCACTGTAGAAGAGCTTCCAACATAAATGGCTTTAAGGAAAATCACTTTGTGTCTGAAAGAAGTAAATTCATCAAGCTAAGTTTTCAAAACTGGCTTGAACAGTAATTTTGCAGTTACAAGTCTGTGCAGTTACTTTACACATTCAATATATTTTTTTAATGCAGGATAGTACTAATTAGTACAAATGTTAAAAGAGACACACAATGTAATAGTTTCCAGAAACAACTAATCTTTGCAAACTCTTTTTGTGTCTTTAAATAACACCATCAGTATAAAAGTCACACAATTCTTTCTGTCTCTGAATTTTTTTCTGTATTTAATGCAACATTCAGATCAAAACTCATTCCCAGTAAAACTAGAAAACATTTTATCACCACTTCCAATTAGCTCTTCTGTAGATACTAACCAGAATTAAAAACTCCAGATGCATAAATATCCCCCTTATGCAGAAATTGGGAAAATAATTTCTGTCTCTGTCTGCACAGCAGTGAGAATGGATACATTGAAAATATAATACAAAACAGCACCCCCAAAACCTCTTCAGAATACTGTGACAGACATACTCTGTAGCTGGTTTAAATTTGTTCATTCTACTTTGATAAGACGTGGTATATGCTTTGATTATTATCCGGGTTTCTGTCATAAACCTTGTGTGAAGTATATAAGGTTGGGTCTTACAGTAATTTTTTCTAATTAAATTCTATTAATTTATAATGGGCACACTTAACTGTTTAGGCATATTTTTTCCAGTTTCTTCATAGAAGTCACTTTATTTTATCTCTACTTGTAATGGCACTCTGATTTTTTAAAGATGTCACTGTACAGATAATTTAAATAATCCTACTATTTACACAACATACCAATATAATTTTATTCCTGGACAATGCTACTTTGTGCGTCTCCTTAATTAATTCTGAGTGTCTTTTGTTTATGCTGATTTTTTAGTCTCAAAACCAAAGAAATTTTATAACATTCAGTTTAATTATAAAAAAATGAAAAATGCATATTGCAATTTGAACACACACAATCCCACATATTATCACAAAATCAGCTAATAAAAGCAAACTGTAAAAGGAAAAAGACTTTAGAATCTAATAACTTCCATATGAAAATCATTCTGTAGAAAAGGTTCAGTAAGGTCAACTTCAGTTCTTATAGTTCAAATAAGGAAAACATTTTCAAGTAGTGGTTGTTTTCTTTTTTCCCCTTGTGGAATGACAGACCACTGTCTCATTTAGATAGTTAAAAAAAAAGTTATGAAATTTTTCCCATTATAAATGACAATGTGTCCAAAAACTTCCTGTACTGAAAATGGGCTAGAAATGAATGACTGACTAAATATTTGGCTTAAAGTTGGTTTTTAGACAGCAGAACGTGTCTTTTTTTTTTGGCAATGCAGACCAGTCATTCTGTGTAGCTGCAAGAGTCATGTCTGGTAATACTGCAGCACGTTGGATCTTATCTTACACAGATTAAGATTAATGACTCATGAAAGGTCTTATCAGGAAAGTAATGCGTAACACAAGCTAGTTTTTGAACTACTGAGATCAGCTTTTTTTAGAGTCTTGGTGTGTCATAAGCAGTGGAAGCTGTATTGTTAACCACACGTGCATACTCCTGGACTGAACTGACCCTGGGGATGTAATCTTATACACACAGCATTCTAGTTTCCTGTTCATTTAACAGCAGAATGCTGAAAGCTGGGGATTTCAGGACTGCAAAAGAAGACCATTCCACCAGGCTGAGAACTGCTCTCTGAATGAGGGCAAAAGCACTGTAAAACATAGCAACCAGCAGAAGTCCTATTTTCCAAACAGCAGAGCTAATTAATGCATAACATTCTTACAGCTTTTTAAGTGTGTAAAAAGATCACATGAGAAGAGCTGATCTTCACTCTTCAGTGCCAAAAAAATTCTAATAGATTCTACAATGATGTGCTTTGTTTACTGAGGAGGTATGTTTTAAAATTATGTATGGTAAATTGCAGCAATCTGTGTAAAAAAATTTGAAAGAAAATAATCAGAGATTAAAATTCAGTCTTTTCAGCCCGATGAACAAACTGCAACACATTTGTGATTGATCATAAGAAAACTGGCTAAATGGAAAACATAAAAATCCTAAGAACAAATCAAAAGGCAGCATGGGCAAAAGCAAAAAGCAGCAACACATTGCTATCTTCTTTGTAGATTTTCCTCCTCCAAGCCAAGAATCACTCACCTCTAGGTCCTTGCTAAAAGGCTTACTACTGTGGAAAGCATAGAAATGAAATACTAATTTGGCAAAAGAAAAGTGCTCTCAAGATTTCCATAACACACTGTGGATATACTCAGTGCTCTGAGTATTTTTCTAGCTTTACATCCTGGTTTAGGTAATTATTTTACTTTCTGTTACCGTGCTAAGCAGAATCTGAAGATTTGAGGGATATAACGTCTGTTCTACTTCCCAGCAATCATCAGCTGACAAATAATTTCATCACAGAAATGTGTTCCAGAAAGCAGTTCTGAAATGCTGTTCTCAGGGCCTTAAGACATATTTAACACTTGACTAAATGAATACAAAAGCATTTTGTTCACTGAAACATGTAAAATGCTTAGGCATGCAAGTACTTGACTGTTTTGTCAGTTATTTAGAAAGGAAGATTACATTTTACAGAGCAATTCTTTCCCTTTATGGTTCATGAGTCCATTAGGAAGACTAAACTTTGGTAAGAGAGAAAACCGTTGCATTTTAACAAATTTTATCACTGACAATGTGTTTACTTCAGAATGTTTCTTCGTATTATATTAAAGGTAGAGCGGTAATTATATCTGCAACTTCATCTCCAAATGTGACCATTAGCTTCCTCCACTGTAATGCACAGACAGCTGGGGAAATAAGTACTGTCCTTTGCTAGTAGTTTTTCATCCCATTGCAATGAATAGAGCAATTTCCATAGCTGTAGGTTCAAAGCCCAGAAGTGATGACTATCTTTTGAGATGAGTTTGGTGAACATACACGGTATTGTGCTTAGGAAAGAAAAGCATGTATATGTGGCAATTCCCTGGCAATTTAAGCAAAATTACTTCATACAGTTTTCTTCTTACATGCTGTTAGACAATCGTTCTAATGTAATTCAATACAGTTTGTGGCTGTCTCCAGACAGCTGAGTAATGGTCAAAATATCAACAGCTGGCAAGTGATTCCATGGGATTTTTCATTCTCAGGCAGCCTGTTCTTTGAAGGATTCAATCAGTATAAAGTCAAAATGCCCAAGAAAGAAGTACAGAACAGGTATTTTGACAAACTGTGATGTTGGCTTTAAGTAATCTGACTAGCTATTAATTCACAAAGCAGTCTGGAGGGATTTGCAATGCAAACTGATTTCTGTCTAGACAGAAAAAGGAGTGTAAAACACATTAGTGTAGATAGAATGTACAAAAAAAAGGCAGCCAAAAACCCCTTGTTTCTCAATTTCTTACCTGTGTGAGTTCATGGAGAATTTTTCTTTTAAATCATTACTACTAACCTATCAAAGGATAACCAGTGTTATTGAGTGCTATTAAGTGTTTATTGATGGCTGGACTTTGGTTGACAACCAGCAATTAAAGTCACACTACAGCTTGTTACAATTTGTGTAGAATTCCATGGATGTTTTACACATGGAAAAATTTTTAGAAAACGTGCATCTTTCAAAATTTTGAATACTTATCTAGCATATGCATGTTGGTTTCTCTATCAATCTTGTATATGTATTAACCATCTGCATTGAATAGCAGTTACGTGTTGCTCATGAAAAATTTCCTCTGAAGGCATTGTTTAGTCTGGCTTCCAAGATTATGAATGACATCACAAACTAGTGCTGCATCTATTATGTTTCTGATACTGACACCCAGCTTCCTGTTGTAGAAATTTTAAGTTTCTTCATGACCTCTGAAAAACCAGTGTTACTTATTACCAGGGGTACTACCAATAAACAAAACATTGCTCATTATTTATGCCAAAAGCAAATATTTACATTTTGCCCAAATTTTATTTACATTCCCTTTGCATGCACAGTGTCAATTCCTACGTAAATAAGCCAGTAAGTGTACTGTCATTAATTCTGGTAGTAAGACACTGCACTATATAAGACACTGCATTATTTAATAGGACTTAGTAGAAAAAGATAAGTGCACAAATCTTAAGGGATAGTATAGTACTTAGCTCAATGAATCCAGGAAGAACAAAATACCAAACTGAAATTCTTTCACAGATATTGGGTAGCAGGAAGGTGGTCATGAATATATTTTGAGCATTATTACAAGCACGTAAAAAGAAATAATCCAACAACAAACCAGACAGATTGCAGTCAGGCATTCACTACTGCTATGCCTATAAAACTGCAACAATACAGATACCAAAACAGTGTTTTGAGATGTTTTGCTATTCTTGTCTTGCCAATTCCCTTGCGAATGATATGAGATACCTCAACATTAAATAACTTTTATGTACTGGAGAAGACTCAAGAAAAGCACCTTTCATGTAAGAATCCATTCCCTGCTACACTTTAGAAGACTTCAGATATCTTCTCTCAGGGACTGCAAGCTAACCAGAAATGGGAAGGAAAATATTCAGCACTTTCAACAAGATAGTGCAGGTATGTCAGAGGGCTGGCAAAACAATGATCTCTGAACTCAGAATCCCACCTTCTATTTCCTATTTCTGGCAGCAGTTATGAAAGCTGGTTGATGGTTTTGTGAACTAATATCAACATTCTTACTTCTTCCACAGTATAATATCTGTCAGAGAAGCTATACAAACCTTGCAACTAACAATATGAAAATTAGTTGTTTGTGAAAAAAATCTTCTAGCAAGAAGCATAATATATGGTTTCCTTTGTGCTCAACTATTCACACAAAGGAAATACCTTTTTTCTAGCAAAAAGTTGCTTCTCCTTTCTACCAGATAATGCTGCATTTCTACTCTAAAATACTGAGTTCATCTAGCATTATACAGATTAGGTTTACTAAAGAGGGTGAAAGGGTAAAAAAAAAAATTATCAAAACTAAGCAAACATTTATGACTGTGAGTTCTGACAGAAGAATCTTAAATTGGACATTAGAAAGAAAAACCCTAAGATAGGCTGGCAAATTTATACTTCTTAGAAACTTCTGTGTAAAATTTCACTCCTTTCTGATACTATCTATCTAAAGGATGAAGTGAACACAGTTCATATGATTTTGTAGAAAAGAAGCTCCTACTAAGAATGAGCCAGATATACTAGGTACGATTCTGATAACACTGGTAGATGAAATCTAGAAAAGATGTTGCTACTTTGACAAGAGAAATACTTCTCTGAGAAGTGGAAAAAATTCAACCTATTGATCAGATGGTTTTTTCTTTTTAAGATATCAAGAAAACAGTTAAACTGGGAGACATTCTACAATATGTATTACAGGAGAATGTTCTAAGAAAGATACAGAATTAAGCATATTTCAACACAAACCTATTGTCCTTTATTTATTTTCATATCCAAAAGCTTGATTTGATATTGAAACTCTCTTCAAACTGTTTTGTACCATGACTTACAATTTTTAAATACTAAAGCTTGTGTTATGACTATAAAACTCCAACAACCCACTCTTAGCACTTGGACATGTTTTAATTCCTCATTAGAAGTTAATTTGGTTTTCCGATACTCTTCTTTCCTTCATATGGCTCACCTTTTAAGCCTCCATAAATCAAATCATTCAATCACATGTATTCAGGGCATCAGCTAATACTAGAGCTGATGATGTTGCACATCATGATCAACAGTATTAACTGTTAGGATAGAACATGCATACACATGTGAGCAACATATGTATCATGGATATGAGATAAAATAGGTATATAACAATTTTGTGAAGTAGCAGAAAATCAGTGAATAACTGAAAAAGAAAAGAAGATTTTTTCCTCCTTCCCCCTTCTCGTTTCCATGAAAATTAAAGGAAAGCTGCCTTTTTTCATAGTCTATATCCTCATAGTCACAGTGCTATTTACAAATATCTCTCAGCTGCTAGGTCTGTCTTTCTTGCCAATGCAACCCCTCAGAGTTTAAAAAATCCTAACATTGCTAACATTGCTAACATCCTAACATTTGCTAGCAGTTCAAAAACACTCTTTGGAAATACCCAGATCCTAGACAGAAAATTTTTCTGGTTTTTTCAATGTCATAGTTAAAACTCTCTCCAAATTCAAGAATATTCAAGCACAACTGGTCACCCTCTTAAAGCAAGGTTCAGACTGCATTGCTCTCTTCTCTTCTACATGTTTGACTCAGAAACAGTAAAGAACATTCTGTCTTTTAGCATCCACTTACTATCCAAGAAACTACCTCAGCATATAATGATGTATAACAGGGAAAATGAAGCAGACAGAGAAAACCTGTAGCTGGAAGAACAGTTTTTACTTGCTGAAATCTAGGACTTTTATCTTATGACTAGGCTAGAAAAATTCAATGCCTTTTTGTTGTTGTTGTTGTATTTTGTTCGTGGGTTTGTCATTTTTTCCTTTTTTATTTTTTGTTTTTTGGGGGGTTTGTTGGAGGGTTTTTGTTTAGTTTTTTTTGGGATCAGGTTTTACTTGCATTTAAGACACATCACATCTGCCAAGCTGGATTGGTAAAACTAGCACTTAGTGGTTGGGTGTTATGAAATTCTTATAAGCACCATTTGGGTAATGGAATTTTGTGGCACTTATCCTTTTCCTCAGTAGAATGTAAACCATTTATTTTCTGAGAATGAAGTTTGCGTAAAAGTTTAAGCTGTGAGACTCTCCTTGCTGGTCTAAATGGAATTTACTGTTTAACTAATAAAGGAATTGATGTAAAGGACAGTACAGTATGGGAGGTGTGATAAAGTAGCATTGTCTTTAAGGGGGTTTCAATTTACCAATGTTCAGCAGAAACAGTTTTCTATTTATGGCTTCAGTACAAACTCATAGAGCTAGTGAATCAAGAGATTATTTTTTCATATGATTCTTACCAGGTTCAGTTGCAGATCGTGGCTCTGCAGATCACATCATAAAAAGGGGAAACAAACAAGAAAAATATATTAGAGATTTCATTAATAAATATCAGTGTACTGAATGAACATATTATACTGAAATACTGTAAATAAGTAGAGAACTTGTACAGACATGTTACAAAATCAAGAAGATTTAAATTGCTTATCAGTAGTAGTTCAGTTATTACTTCTAGCCATTAGGACTGAAATGGGAAGAAGAAAGGACTCAGTCCAGAACTGAATCCTGACAGACTAATTTCATGATCCTTCTCCACCCAGTATTAAAAGCAGCCACTTCAGATTATTGACTGAACTAGTTTTGGCTGAGTGCAGTTGTGCCAGATATGCTAGAACTTCAGTATGAACTGGAGTCAAAGGCAGCCAAGTGGGATGCCACAACTGGTATCACTATTGTGTTTTCCTCAATCCCTTTGGCAGCAGAGTGCAGGCCAAATTGGCTTTCACTTGGAGCAGTTTCCAGTACCTGTGGAACTGACTGAGGTGAAGACAGCCAGAACGTCTTGTTGCTAGCTAGGCTAGGAACAAGGGAAGGAGTTAATTGCAATGTTAAACCCAATGCTATGCTCCAATGAGACAAAGGGTGAAGATTGTAACGGCAATACCTTTAATTATTGTAGCCTGTGACTTCAGTTGCACGTTATAGGAATTACTATACCGAGAACAATATGAAACGATTGAGGAGAAGCCCTCACAAGAAGCATTGCAACGGCAGTGGTGACCAGGCCTGGGCTGGCTTTGGTGCCCACAAGTATGCAACACACCACCTCTCCTGTCCTGAATATCACCATAACAGATGGAGCCCAAAGTCATGGACTAAATGAACTCAAAGCATGCTTTGTGAAATTTTACAGGGATGATGCATAGACTAAGGAAATGATATCTCTGTCCTAGATCAAAGGATGAGAAGTGGTGTGGTGGTTAATGAGGATCTATTGGTTAGTGTGGGACCTAACCATGATATAAATGGTATGGAATAAGGGGGTGGAAATGTCCTGGTTTTAACTGGGACAGAGTTAATTTTTTTCACAGTTGGAGTTACGGGGCTGTGGTTAAGATCTGTGCTTAAAACAATGTTGGTAATACAGAGATGTTTTTGTTACAAAGGCCTTTTCAGCTACTTGTATCTTCCTGATAGTGAGGAAACTGGGGATGCACCAGGAATTGGGAGTAATGCACCAGGATCAAAGTGATATTCCATACCATATGACATCATGCTCAGCATATAGACCTGGGTGAAGAAGGAGGAAGGGGTGACATTAAGAGTTAGGGTGTTTGACTTCCCAAGTAATTTACATGTGATGGAACTTTGTTTCCTCAGAACGGCCAAACACCTGCCTGCCCATGGGAAGGGGTGAAAAGATTCCTTGTTTTGCTTTGCTTCTGAGACTGTTGCTTTCCCTATTAAACTATATCTCAACCCATGAGTTTTCTCACTCTTCCAGTTCACTTCCCCATCACACCAGGGGAGAGTGAATGAGGATCTGTGTGGTGTGCAATTGCCAGCTGAAGTTAAACCATGACATTGCCTTACTTTTTTGGAGAAGTCTGAAGTCTGGAGAATCTTGAATTTCAATGCCTTGTCGAAACCACTTAACATGAATGGGAGGGGGTCCTCTGACCCTGCATTCCAACACCACGACTTGTCCTTCAGATGCTGTGGCATTTTGTAGCTCCTGAAATATAAATATCACAATTCAAATAAACCAGGAGCATTTCACATTTTTAAAAAATAGTCTTTTCTTCCCTTTGTAATTTATTATTGTGTCATTATATTTTTGCAATACACATTTTATTTCATTCTGATTGAATTTAATATATCTATATAGTTTAAAATTATTGAATAGTTTATTTACAAATACATTCTTAATAAGACCAAAGATGGGAGAAGTGTAGAAGTATTTAAATCCTCAAATTAACAAAAGCAGATCTCTTAAGTTTGAACTTTCAGGTTTTACTCTTCTTCTACAAACTGACGTGCAAATTCTGGAACTAATTACACATCAATTGACTTAATCCTGTGAGAGTAGCTGAGCTGCTTTCAGGTCCAGATCTAGAAGGTGGAACTGCTTTTCATCTGGGCCATATATACCAAACCAAGCAAAATTAGATAACACCAATATGATTAGGATATATTAAATACCGTATGGATAGCTTCTGAGATAGTACTCTGGTTGTAATAAATCTTTGTACACTTGTGAAAAATTTAGGAAAAGTCTAGATCTTTAATGAAGAGCTGCAGCAAGAGAGAAACACATTTTAAGAAACAGAATTGACAGGTGATAGCCACTATTTTTACCTTTGTTATCTATCTTAAGATTCTAAATCTAGGAGTCTTTTTTACTCTGCAGTGGCTGTCTCATTTCCTTTCCAATTTATTGACAAGGTTTTAGACCTTAATGCAGCAAAGCACTTGAAGTTAGGTCTAAGCACAGAGTTATTCCTAGTTTCTATTAATAAATCTCTAGTCAATCACATATGTAAGAATTTCATTACATGGAAACCTAAAAATCTTTGAGCTGTTTCCTGAGGTTTATATAGAAAGAAAATTTTGTCAGGAAGCTGGAATAAATATATATTTTGTTGTTCCTATCTGGCTTGTTTCTTCTGTAATTAGTTTTTTTTGTTTGGTGTGTCCAGCTGGCTTAAGTCAGTTAAAAATGGATTTCAGGGACAAGAGATATTAGCATTAGGAAGAAACAGTGGAGCTGTGATTGGTCTGGTAGTGTCTGGGTGGGGGATGGATTTCTCCTGTTTCCCACTCTTGGAAATTGCCTGCCTCCCAGCCTTGCAGTAACTGCATTCTCTAATCTCTTGCACCTCTGCTCTTCACCCCGTGACACCTGCAGTATGGGTGCAGAATTATGAGGGACAGAATCAGACCTTTCTTGACATGAGACAGGAATATGATGGAGCCAAGCTAGACAGCTTTAGAGAGCAGGGGTTACGCTTGCTTACTCTTACCTCTAGGCAAAACTATTTGCTGTTCCATATTGATTTTCAATCAAATGTCCTCCTGAAGCAATAACCAGAAAGACTTAATTTTGACTTTGACAAATAGTGATTAAATAATAATTACTGCTATGGAAATCATTGTTTGAGGCACAGTGAAATAATATTTTCAAGTGAAGTTATATTTTATTGGTTAGGGAAGTATGCCACCTTTCTTTTTGCTGCTACCTCATTCCCAGTTCTTAAGTTTGATTTGGGATGAACGTAAAGATAAATATTGACTTAAGTAATTGCCTAAGAAATACTGAATAGAAATTTCTCTTCTAAAAAGTCCATGTATCAGAAATCGTATGATCAGCAGGACAAGAGAAAGAACTGGCTCTTGTACTCAGCACTGGTGAGGCTGCACCTCAAATCCTGTGCTCAGTTTTGGCCCCCCAGAGGAAAAATATTGAGGTGCTGGAGCATGTCCAAAGAAGAGTAACAAAGCTGGTGAAGGGTTTAGAGCACAAATGCTATAAGAAGCAGCTGAGAGAACCGGGGTTGCTTAGTCATGAGAAATGGAGGCTCAGGCAGATGTTATTGCTCTCTATAACTACAGGAAAGGAATTTGTAGTGAGGTGAGAGTCAGCATCTTGTCACAAGCAACAAGCAACAGGACAAGAGGAAATGGCCTCAAGGTGTCACAGGGGAGGTTTAGATTGGATATTGAGAATTTTTTTTCACAGAAAGGGTGCCAAGTACTGGCCACCCAGGGAAGTGGTTGCATCTCCATTCCCGGAGGTATTTAAAAGACATATAGATGGGCATTTATCAATGTGGTTTAGTAGTGGGCTTGGCAGTGAGGGGTTAATGGTTGGAATTGGTGATCTTAAAGGTCTTTACAATCTAAGTGATTCTATGATTTTTACCTTACCATTTTTTTTCTAAATCAGAGTGAAAAAGCCTGTGTTATTTTTTCTTGTCAGTAGATAAATTGTTGTGAATGAGGCTTCGTCAATACTATGATATGTAATTGGTGTTCACCTTGCTATATTTTACTAAGATTTATCAATGGAGAACAGTCATGGGCATAAGACAAACTCACACAGAATATTGATGTAAATCTTCTAGTGATTTTAACAGGGTAGAATGCTTAAGAACATAATTTTTGCTGTGTGAAAGTATTTTCTTAGGAAGTCATTGATACTGAAAAGTTTGAACATGATCAAACTTTTCTGAATTAGGATACATAATTCTGGTATTTTCTTTTGGACTACAAGAGTATGATATAAAATTCATGATGGATAAAACATACCTTTGTAAAAATAGGTGCAGAATAGATAGGCTTGGGTCCATCCAGATGGTGCAGGTATGAAGTAGGGCTTTGAACCTGCAAAGCAATGCAACAATACTGTAAAGTGGAAAGAATACTAATTTCAATGATATGGCCTCCATGTACATGCAAAAATGCAAACTCTCACATGTGCAGTCTTATTATGGTATTCTCTGTCTACCACACTTCTTGGGAGACACCACTATTTCACATCTGTTACATTTCTGAAATCAAAATGAAAGCTTTAAAGGCTTCTATACTTCTAATGAGAATTTTGTATCCAATTGTCTTTGCCTTAAAGCATTTTGAGAATTTGACTCCTGTTAATATGATTCAAGTAAATCCTTTGCACTGAAGCATTTTTGCTTTTCCTACTACTACATCTCTTCACTGATGCAGTGATAAATAAATCCGGGTAACTAAAAGCTTATCAAGCTTAGCCTAAGGACAGGAAAAGAATTTACCGTGTACAGGTTGACAGAGATTTTTATTTTATTTTTATTTTATGGTTTATATGCAAACTCTAAGTCAGACACAGTAGCATTTGTTCATAAGAACAAATAATGAACTTCAATTTTCTATATTTGCCATCTAGATAGTAAAATTTATTTTTCTCTAAAAGGCCCGAAGAAATTACAGCAACATTAAATTTAATACAAAATTTAAAACTTTTGCTAAAAATATTGCAGGCATTCATTTGTAATACACTCTTTTGGGACTGGAACAAGTCACTACTAAGTGATAAACTCTGTAATTTTCATCATCACCAGATCTGCCTGCTTCTCACATTCTGTGTTCATACACACCGTGTAAGAATCCATATGTATATTTGTGTCCCATTCAGTGGATATATACTTAATTTGTTTAAATCATAATGCTTAACATAGTAATGATCATAATTTAACAATATAATGCCTAAAAATTACAGAGTTTTTCATGAGTTGCAAATTTTGGAAGAAAATTTGAAATACGTCTACTAATTTAAAAATTGGTGTCTAAAAATACCTGCTGACTGGGCACAGAGATAGGTTGAATTACAGCTGTGGTCACTCCAGATTTTGGTGAAGAAGATCCTATTGTCAAGGAAACAGAAGTGGTTTTCTTTTGGGCCCTGAAAAATAAAAACCCATCAAGCACTTTATAAGATCTGAAATGAGAATGTGTTAGTTTTTAATACATAAGCCACCTTGTATTCTCTACATATTTAAATATGTCATTATCAACTGAAAGGATCAACATTGGACAAAGTTTGAGTAGAACACAACCATTGGCTAATTTACACTTCCTCATAGAATAAAACCCACTGATTTAAAATAAAACTAAAATATATTTTATTTCTTTAATTGTATATATTTCTTTGGAGGCATTGTTTTGGGTGATTACAAATGAAAACGTGGTTAACTTGAATTTACTTCTGAATATGAAAAGTTAGTATCAACAAAATTGTTAGGATAAGGCAAGACTTCTCTGACAGAACAAGCACAATAATGCAATCTATAGTTATAATACTGCCTGAGAGAACACAAGACATACTCAAATGTACCCTAGATGCTTATTCAGACCTTCAAACTACCAAGGATTTTTCAGTATCCCACATTCGCACAATATGGGTACTACTTTACATACTTACTGTGGCATAGCTCCAGATTTTGATTTGAAAATTAAACTTTCACACTCAGAATCTGTAGAACTGGCACCTGGAAAAGAAGGTTTTTTCAATAATCTCATATATTTTTACTGATTTATTTAATGTTTAAATTCCAAAGGAAAAAACTATAATAATTTTGCATTTCACTTCAAGAACTGAGAACCCTCTGTAACAAACTACTGCAGTGTTTTTTATCTGATAAAGATTTTAACTATATATGTTAGACAGTTACAGAAATCATAACCAAGCCAATTCAATTGCAAACTGCTTTCCCTGGGCTCCTAGCTCACTTCCCTCATATTGAAATAAATATGGCCAAGACAGAAAAAAAAAATGCTGACTACTACTGCTTTACTGGAAATGCATAATTTTATTTACTTAAATTTTAAATTCGCAGCTTAAGCTAACATATGGCTTATACACAGATAACAAATCTCCACACTTAAGTAAGAGCAACTTGGTATACCAAGACATTTTCAGACTAAACTTGCTGCCCATGATCTTCACATTTCAGACTATTTACATTAACCTACACATAACATTTATGTACTGCTATTTCTTGCCAGTGGAAGTCTTGATATAATGGATGTGTTTGGCAATACCCTGAGCTTACTTAAAAAAAAAATTGAAAGCATATATTCCCTTTGTCTTAATTTTCCCTAACAACAGATACTTCACACATTTATTCTAGACATTTATGCAGTACATGTTATTCCTCAAAGAATTTGTGCATAAATATGGATAGCTATTTGTGTAATACAAATCATAAGCACTTCATAATCAATATGCATAGTATGGCACAGACAGATTCCAATGAACCAATGCTGTGACTGAGATACCCAAGCATCCAATTTATTTACAAAGGTTATGCCATAAAAAAATCAACGTTAGAAGTAGCACAGAACAGATGAGAAGAGAGAAGCAAATGTCCAGTCATCAAAGTGGGTCTACATGAAAGGATTTCTTAAGAACACAGAGCAACCAGGTCTTGCATGGCTGGGCCTGCTGCCCAAAAGAAAGTATGATGCATCAGTGTCATCACATCTATTAATGTACAAAGCAATGCTTGTATGTCACTCTGTTTTCCTTAAAAATCGTAGGGGACGAGCCTAGTAACTTGTACAGCTCTCTCTCTTTCCAAGTAACATGTTATAAAACTTCAGGATAGGACTTCCATATAGCAAGACTGGTAGATGTCAAAAAATGAATTGTTTTATTCACAGTATCTCTCTACCTAGATGTTTCATTAACTTTTGCTTCCTTATAACTTCACACAGGATTATATATTCATATTACACCTGAGTATTTCTGAAATCACGTTTACTTCTGTCCAGAAAACTTACTAGAATCTGTAAGGTTCAGAAAAGTCTTGCAGTGAAGAAATATTTTGATAATAAACAGCCATTGTTTCTGGACAGTATGACTGACTTTAATCTGACTTAAAAATTGGTATATCAAAGATAAAGGATTATAGTACATTTACACATGACTGAGGAAGACTCATTTGGGGCAGCCACATTTATTTGCACTGGGAAGCAGTTCAGAACTGAGATGGGGATTACTGCTATAATGAAAATCATTATTGCTATCACCAGTCAAATCTTTAACTAGTGATTTACAGAGGTACTGCTTAAAAGCCAAAGATATGCCAAAGGCTTTCTTGGTTTCTTCTATTTCATTCTTTATCTCATTTCTATCCTAAATACAGAGCAATCTACTCAGTAATTGCAGCAGCGCAGTCTAGCAATTCTCAAGCAGCCACCCCACGCCACAATGTGGGAGAGGCTGCCCGGAGCCGAAACACGCCAGGCACACATGCGGCTGCAGCAGGCTGTGGAGCTGCTGGGGACGCGAATCGCTGTAGAGGTGTGGTGGAAGAAGTGCAGGATCACCACCTGAGATTTCCAGGGAATTTATTGAGGTCCACAGGGGAGGGTTCAGGGATGGTGGAGAAGGGTGGCGAGGCAGGGGAGGATGCAGAGTGCTGGAAAGCCAAGGTGGTGAACCCCGAGGGAGGCTTTCACAGAGGGTTATCAGGAGAGGGATGAGGGGTGTAGTTAACTCATATGAGCCAACCAGGGAAAGCCAGAGAGGAGGAGCTAAGGAGGGGAAAACCTTACAGACTCCAGCCAGAGAGAAATCTCTGAAACAGCATCAATATATAAAAAATCCTATAGCACACTGCAACAAGTAATTCCTGATACATTCCTTGAAATAGCTGAATTAATATGATGGGATGTCTAAAATGTGTTTTGTTTAAGGAAAGCCGAGGAATACCATAAAAATACTGCCATATTGATGTAATCTTAATATACAGAACCAAAAGTAAACTTCAGCTTAGTTATCTTCACTTATATGCATCAAGTATTTAAGTATTTTACCTCTTACCTTCAATGAATATTTCAGCTGATGTGCTATCTGAACCAAAAGAATTTGAAGCCAGGCAAGTATAGCGTCCAGTGTCGTCTTCAAAGGCTTCTACTATAATTAGTGAATGGAGTCCTCCACTTTCAGAATGGATCTGAATGTCAGGGGAATTCTGCAGTTCTTTTCCTTCACAGAACCATCTGCAGCCCACACACATTTAGGAAGACAAAGAAAAAAAGAATATAAAGGATTGGTTCAGGCTCATCGCACACCGAGTGTAAGAAGACATTACACTCTGCTGCAAAATTCTAAATTGCTACTGAAATCAGCACATGGTGCTTTGAAGTATTTAATGGCATTCACAAAGAAATAACTTGCTAGAATAAACTTTGTATAGAATGCAGGGAAACATTTCTGAATACTAAGAAAATTGTACACAACACACCTACATTTTAAATCTACCTCCCGTCCTGGTTTTGATAAATGAATTTTTAATGCATAACTTGTGTATTGGCTTGCTTTGATCACAGGCTATTCCATTTCAATATAACGTACCACTCCCATCTATCTAAACCCCACTGATTCTGCACACAGAATATCTGAATTTGTAATCAGTGGCACAGGGTCTAGTTGGGGGCCTGTCAGTTTTGGCATCCCCCAGGGGTTGATATTTGGCCCAGTATTATTCATCAATGACTTGGCTGGAAAAGAAGGTGCCTCCTCAGCAATTTCACTGATGACACAAAGCTGGGAGGGGTGGCCTATGCCCCAGAGTGCAGTGCAGCCCTTCAGAGGGACCTCGATAGGGTGGGGAGATGGGCTGAGAGGAACCACCTGAAGTTCAGCAAAGGCAAATGCAGGGTGCTGCACCTGGGGAGGGAATAACCCCAGGCACCAGCACAGGCTGGGGGCTGAGCTGCTGGGAAGCAACTCTGTGGAGAAGAACCTGGGGGTCCTGTTGGACACCAAGCTGTCCATGAGCCAGCAGTGTGACCTCGTGGCCAAGAGGCCAGTGGCATCCTGGGCTGCATTAGGAAGAGCATTCCAGCAGGTTGAGAGAGGTGATCCTGCCCCTCTACTCAGCCCTGGTGAGGCAGATGTGGAGTGCTGTGTCCCATTCTGAGCTCCTCAGTACAAGAGAGACCTGGAGCTCCTGTTGAGAGGGCAATAAAGATGATTAAGGAACTGGAGCATCTCTCTTATGAGGATAGGAGCTGGGCCTGTTCAGCCTTGCGAAGAGACAGCAAAGAGGGGACCTCATGAATATACATAAGTATCTGAAGGATCCATCAGAAGGATGGATCCAGGCTCTGCTCAGTGGTGCCAAGCAATAAGACAAAAGGCAACAAGCAAATGAGATACAGAAAGTTCCACGAGAATATTAAGAACTTCTGTAATGTGTGGGTGACTGAGCACCAGAAGAGATTGCATAGAGAGGCTGTGGAGTCTCCCTCACTGGAGATACTCAAGAACCATCTGGACACAATCCTGTGCCATGTGCTCTGGCATGACCCTGCTTGAACAGGGAGGCTGGGGCAGGTGACCCACTATGGTCCCTTCCACCCTTACCCACTCTGTGATTTTCATCCATCATGCCTGGTCAATCTAACATAATCCCATGGCACAGGTTCTATATTGGTAAGATTTAAATAGGTTTATTCTTGCCTTAGATCAAGAACATAAACTGATTTTCTAGACCTGGATTTTTACGTAGGTAAGTAATACATATTCCACTATCAAAAAGTGCTGGATTTAGGTGCAGACAAAATAGACACTTATCTATGGCAACTTATAAGTACGTAAAAGCACAGCACAATTTTGTTTACATCATGAGAAGCATTTTCCAATGTAAACTGCCTAAAGAGTTAGTCTATGTTCTCAGCCCACATTGCTGCCGTGAAAGTACGTGTTCTGTTCTCTGTTTTCAGAAAACCCTTTTTTTCTGTTTGATTCCCTTGTATCAGGTAATCCTATTCCCATAGGCTATGCCCTGATTTATCTCTATCTCTGGCAGCCCAACAAGTATGAGCAGTGGATAATTCTTCATTTATAGGGTCTGCTGTGCATTTTTGCAGGGAGGGGACGTAGACTGGAGAGTCACTTAGGGAAAATCATTAGTGAGCAACTATCCTTCTGTTCTCAAATTGTCCGTATATCTTGAAAACTAATTTTGCCAAGCCTGTTATTCCCACTCCAGTTGTGCAAACCCACTCTGATCTTTCCCAGTCCTTCTTTCCTTTTTCTCACCCCATAATCCTAATCTGTGCTTTTCCATGTCCTCTCCCTTCCCACCTTTCCCTCTTCTTCCTCTGCCACCCCAATATTCAAATCTTGCTCTAATGCGAGTAAAGACAAAATGAGCAATTCTTGACAGAAAGCTTCAAAAGGGCCCTACACTTATAGTTTTCTCCTGTAGTATATTTTTTTAAAATTAACAAATATAATCTCAGAAATTTATGGATAGTCAATGCAAAGTAAAAGATGACAGAATTAAAAAAAAATTAATTTTTCGATATTTTAAATTTGCCACAAAAAACCCCCACAGTATTTCTCCTTTAATTTGTTCATGAGAGAATTTTTGCACTTACATCCCAGTAATACTTCAGAATTAATCTCTTTTTTCCCCTCCTTATCAGATGACTTCCCTTTACCCCCAATAACCAAAATAACCCCAAGGAGTTACAGAACTCTCCCCAGCCTATTTAGGTAAAGTATGCAACATTACAGGATGCTGGATACTATAAAATAACAATCAGTGAGGAGTCTTTGGAATTGAACTGCCTCACTTTTATTGTTCTTTAATTACTAAGCCTCATGTAATTAACATAAAAAATCTTTTAAAACATCCTTCTGAAAATATTACATTGTAAAACTTGAAATGTCATACTTATTTCAGAATGAAGATTGAAGAAACCTAGCAGGTTTACACATAACACAATTCCCCTTAAGAACATCATAATTGCGGGCAAGCTCTCTGTGTTCATGAACAATAGATGTTTTATTCCTAAAGGCAAAAAGACCCAGTTGATAGTGGCATTAAAGCTATATGCAATTGTCTTCTGTAATTAAAATACTAACAAGTTCCTTTTCTGTCTTCAGTTGCCTAGATAGTGCACACAGAAAATATCATTTTTGGAAAGAACTAACAAACTTCCATTTGTTTACTCAGCAGACCCCTTTGGCCTACTTTTACAACAGTTTGCCTTGGAGACAAATCTATTCTGTCAGCTCTACTGCCAAAATTAACATTTCTCTTCCCCCTCCTTCCCCTCCTTTCCTCTTGTCACAAGTTGTCCCTTCTACCAGCGTAAGGACCTCTGCTACTATTTGTGATTATTAGACCTTCAGAGTCCTAACCTCTGTGTAGCCTTTCCTAAGCTACATTTTAAACAATATGCACAAGAGAGAGGTTAATTCAATTTCTAGACAATCACAGACAAGAGCCTGTAATATGAGGCCCTACATAACCATTTGTTCTATTTTTCTTTCCTTTCCAGAAACATCCTGCAAAGGAAAACCTCTCCTCCAAGCCTAATTATTTTCTCAGACAGATCCCACTTTAGTTTCATGCAAGTATGGCTTTCTATTGTTTCCTAAATTCCATGTTCACAAAATGTTTAAGAAATTGTCATAAGCATAAGAACTTAAATTAAAAAAAAAATTATCAGACATTTAATAAGTAATCTGTTTCTTTAGGAGGACAAGTTCTACATAGTCCCTTGATTTGTGCATACACACAGTTATTCTCAAGTAGTGGGAGCAATTCCTCAGCACCAGCTGGGGCTAAGACTTGTTGCATCACATCAGTGTCATAGTGAAAACGAGTCCTGACCTGCTACATCAGACACTCTCTGCCCCAGAGAAAAGCGCATAAGTAAGCAATTCAATACCAAATTACCTCAGCTATCATTAAGGCAATGTCTGATGCATGGGAAACGCACCTGGCGTGGGACTCCACTGTTTATTGCGGAAAGAAGAATTCACCTTCACATTTGGCAAGAGCACAGGTATTTGAAATGACGTATGCTGTAAGAGATTTAGTTGTACTCTCTTTCCTTTTCTAATTGTATTTTTTTTCTATGCACATGTTGATAAAAGAGGAGGATTACTTGTCATGATTTTCTTTTGGTGATTACATCAATATTAGGTCAATAAGAAAATACTCAATTAAAATACTTATTTGGCAATAATTTGCCAGTTGCCAGTTCAGTTCAAGAGAATTTGTGAATTTAAGAAAGGGTCACTGAATAAAAATAAGTAAAGCATTTTCTTCCTTAACACACATTGAATTCTACTTTTTAATCTTTTATATATACATAGGTATTTGTGCAGTCAGCCTTACTGCATTATAATTACAATAATCATGGTAAGAGAATTTTCTGCTCCTAAGGACTGAAACAGATTGAAAGATAAATCTTTAAAGCATTCCCTCTTTTTGCAGAGGGATCACTAAAGCAAGAAACAAATCACTATCAAAGGGAAACTGAGCCAAAGAAACGAGAAGCACTCATGGCTAGACACAGATAAATAGCCACAAAGCAAGGCTTACATGAAAATTCCAGTTTTATGCTAACTAGGGCAGCATTAACTCATATCCAGTCTATTCCAGCCTACTGATCCTCTTGGGGATAACAGGATTACTTTCTAGCCGCAAAAAGACAACAATACTTCTGGAGAGTTAAAATACCCCAAACCAAACCCAACCCAAAAAACATTGAAAGTAACACAGAGAAACAAATGCACTGCAGCTGCTTTGAGAAAAGGAGAATTCCCTACACAGAGAACATTGTTTTAAAAAGATGCCTCTTTCACAACTTCTGGATACCAACTATAAAAATATCAACTCATTTCCCTATCCCTTTGTTGTAGGTTCTCAGTATTGCATAAAGTGTGCAAATAGGAACAAAACAGGCAGAGAGACCAACAAAAGGGTTTGCATTTATTTGTGTATGTCAGTCCACAGAGTAGGAATTCCAGCTTGCACCATAGGTGCATTCCTGCAGGCCATGCTACCATCCATGAAAATTTGTAGAGAACTGTCCCCTTGAAAGAGAACAGAAACTACTGTAAGATGTCACATAATGGCGAACCAACCAACCAAACAAAAACCCCCCAAAATACCAAAATACCCCCAAAAAATACCCCCCAAAACCCCAAAATACCAAAAAAACCCCTAAAAAAAAGGCACATACATTTCATGTACCCAAAATAAATTTCATTAGTCATTCTGTATCTTGCCAAATTTCAAATTACATTTTCTGCTCTTTCCTATTTTCTTCTTCATTATCTTTCTGCCATTTCTCGTGTGCATTTGCACTGTACCACTCTTTCTTGCTTTTTCTTCAACCATGCTTATTTTTCACCTACGTTGTATCTCCTGTATATTAAAATTACAGGAATTTAATTTTTAACACAGACAATGAAACACAATCACTAAACTGGAAAGTCACTAGACAAGGAAGCAAGTCAGAGGCTTTTTGGTAGCAGGGGAACACTGATTAGGTACTCATTTTTCATGCTTCAAACCCTCTTTGCTTTTCCACTGGCTACATGGCGACAGAACTAGAACAGCAAACAAAAAAGGACAGTCAGATGCCAGGTGAGCAGCAGTTCATGCACACTGACACCAAGTAGCAATCCACACAGTATGTCTTTCTTTTCACTCTTCTTTTCTTTATGGCCTCACAATCCTCTACGCATGGAAATGCATAGGAGCACGTGTGTCTGGGATTTTAATGACCCTGAACAAAATATAAACAGAGTTGAACAGTACACTGACTAAGTAAGCACAAGGGTCTTAAGAAAAACAGTTCAAGGTTCTCTCTAATGCACAATCCTGCTGGAACTTATGTTTTTTGAGAGTCACTGAGGAATAGAGAGGTTTTCCTCTCTGCACACTCTTAAAGTTAATTTAAAATGGCAGCTGAAGTGAAACTTTAAGATACAGCCTTAGGGAGAAATTATAATAGGGAACTCTGACCACTACAGAAAGTGCAGAGAGATAAGTTGTAAATTAAAAAGTAATTTTATCCTTAGTGGTGTTAAGTATGTCCAGCAAGAAAAGTCAAAATGAAATACTCTGACATTCCTGTACTGGCAGAGTCAGCATTTCCATCACAATACTGTGTAACTCCCATTTTGTTTTCCTCCATTGAAACGAAGCAGTCCAACACTTCCAGACTATAAAACATTACTACCTAAAGAACTGAACTTGATTTTTTGGAGTACACTGCAGGAATCAGATGATTCAGATGCTCATAGGTCTTTACACACTGCCCAATTTTTGTGCAATAGATATTTCGTGATTAGTACAGGTAATTTGTAAGAGAGTTAACAATAAGAACCTACATACTTCAAATATTTATATACTGTAATCTTAAAAAAAAAAAAAATCTGAATATAGATGCTGGTGCTTTGCCTGAACCTTCAGTTAATCAATTAAAAAATGGCTCTATATACTGAAAACCACAGAAGCAAATTTTGTAATAAAAACTGCATTATGTTATAAACAGTGTACATTCATTTAACTGATTTAACTGATTCTTCAGAAGTTGAACAGTTTTCTCCAAGCTCTCACAAATTTCAATGAGGACTCCACATCCAGCTGAGTAAACCACAAAATTAGATACTTGGAGACCAAAACTGCCCTCAAAAGTGCCAAAGAAATGGCAAGAGAATACCAAAATCACTGTATTTTCAAGACACATATCAACATTTCAGCATGCCATTTCCTACAAATAATTTTACTTCATCTGAAGTGAAGCTTTGCATCATGTTTTGTGCAAGGATGCAAAGTGGACGGGGTACAGAAGGAACAGATGTGACCAGCTGAGCCATGGGCTACAAAGCTTCCAAAACCAGTGAGCAATGGCCTCTATCACTGATTGCAACATGCAGCAACTCCAAAGATGATTTTTTAGCTTACTCCTGTCATTAGGAAAATTTCTTCCCTACATTCGTGTAGAGGTTTTCGAAGCCTCTTTCAGTTCACCTTACCCATGGAATAAGGATTCTACCCTGTTTGAGCGTTTCAGCTGGGGAAATAAACTGAAAGTCAGCTTGAGATTTTGACAGCTCCAGGCAAGATGCTCAGAGTTATAACCTGTAGCTTGTGTCATTCTCTCTGGGTACTGCAATGTTCCACAGCCTCACATAGTTGTGTACAGCTAATTACAAAAGAAAGACAGCATTGTCAGACTTGATTAAAAAGTAATTGTTCTGTCCTAAAATCACAGGATCAGTTTAGGAATTCTTAGGTTTTTTCATTGTTGTCTCTTGTCCTTGACTTTGCAACTCTTGGCTTCACTTTGTAGCTTTTAAGTATAGAAGCTTTTAAGAAAGTATTTTTGATGGAGGCTTTTAGTTACCTGAATGATAGAGATATTCACACAAGAAAACACAAAACCGATGCTGGAAAGTATGAAAATTGAGCACAATACTGAGCAAAGATTTAGAACTGTATAACTTTCCACATACTAAACCTTTTAGAGAACATTTCTTTTACTTTTTATATTAAAAGAATTTCAAATAATTTGCTGAACAGCTACCACTGTTTATTTTGCATTTCTCTGGCAGTGGTATAATGGATCCTGCTGATTTCAACTGTGTTACTACTAAACTATTTATTCTTAGGCACAATAAGAATTTTTGATACAAAACGTATTTTCCTGAAGTTGATGAATGTACTGAAATTTGCTACTGAGGCAACTATCTCTTGTTTCCTAAGGTCCTTCTGTTTTATCTCAGCTTCCTGTTATAAGCTATTTTTAAAGCGGCATCATGGTCAAAATTACTGTGAGCATTTTAACATGAACTGAAATACAAGTTGGTATTTTTTTATTAATTACCTTTTAAAGGAATGCTTACAGCTATATTTAGATTCATACTTGGGTTTTGGGGGTTTTTTTCAGAGTCTAAAAGTAATTGCCTTGGTGTGAGAGAAGCACAAACAGTTATTTAAATAAATAAACTGACCTTCTTTTTACATTAATCATAATTTGAATATGTACTATGAAAAATTAAAAAAAAAGAATGAGTTTATAAAACAAATGTGCTCTAATTTAGTAAAATTTTATTGCTATAAATTGCATGTTTCTGTGTTAATCCTGCAGACTTATTAAAGTTGGAAGATATGCATGCTGCGATGCAGTAGTGAAATATCTGGATATAAAGGGAAAAATGGTGAGATTTAATGAATAAAACTGAATTACGGATCATGCCTGTAATGCAGAAGTTTAACGCTAATCTTTTCTGTACATAACCAGAGATAATATATTGTGTAGAAAAGAGGTACCTACTGTATGACTTATTTGAATCTGCAATCCACACCCATTTATCTTTGATTAATATATATTTCTGTTATAATAAGCTGTGTAGGAGGTTAAAATAACGTTCACTATTTTCTATTCATTTCTTGCAGGAGTAACTTTTTATACAACTAGATATGTTCACTACTTTTTAGAACTCTTATTATAAGGAAAATACATAAATATTTAACATTAAAACAATGAAAAGTATTTAGCAACTTTCTTGTTACTCTGGCTTCAAAGTCTCATAGGTACATTTATGCCATGTGGCAAAAAAAGCAGGGAAGTGGCTCTTGTTGACTGCACTGTGGGGTTGGTGCAAATGATATTTCGCAAATGTATCAATGGTATCCAAATGAGATACCACATTTCAGGTAATCCTGTTTCATCATGCAGATCAAAGACATCTGCGCAGCTGTTTTTATTCAGCAAGAACAGCAGGGAGATCATATTTCTTTAACTGGCCAAAAAGCAGTCAATATTAATGGAAAAGTCTGGATATTTACTTCTCTAACCAGAATGAACAAATATCTCATAAAGAAGTTTCTTCTAAAACAATATTGCTTATGTTATAGTCAACCTTCTGAAATGAAAGAATGCTGAAATGCACGCTGAATAACTTATTTTTGATTTTTGAAGTCCAAAGTTTGAACCCTACCTCACATCATATTTTATCTTTACCCTTTACCAAAAAAAATTATCTTTTTTTCCACATTTTTGTACATTATGAAAACACGAAGTACTTATTACTCTTGATCTAAACTGTGTGTTTTCCAAGGACAAAAGCACTGTCCAAGTGTAGGTGTAACCTGCAGATTTCACAGTTTCAGAAACCTTACACAGAACTTTCTTTTCCCTCTTTGGCCACAAGCCTGTGCCATAAAAGTATCACTTTCAGAAACTGCAATTTAACTCACAAATAGATGTAGACAGATAATTCCATTTCTTCTATATTTTTGTAAGATCAAGAAAGAGAGAAAACTCTGTGCAATTCAAGGACCACTTAAGTCTTGTGAACTGCAAACCACCTTTTACAATAGGCATGTTGATTATTTCCCGCATATACAGCTAGTTATTAAAAAACTATTAAATTAATTAAATTAATTAATTAAAACATTCAAATTTAACTCATTCATTGACCAACTTATATAACTAATGAGTTTGGACATAAATAAATTTAAAAGCTACATGTCCAAGTTCATACCTGTAAATAAAAAGCATGAATTTAAAATAAAAAAATAAATTAAATGCAATTTAAGATACAAAGTTTTCAGCACTTCTATTTGTAAGACATTTTCAAGGGCTGTTGGACTCATTAGATAACTGCAAGCTAATTCAGTGAGATTCTTTACATCAGCCATTTTCTTCAAAATATTCAGAAAACTTTTTGCATTAACAATATTTAATGTATCAATTTCCCTACATCTCTTCTTGGACAATTTATTCACACTTTACTTTCTGGAGCACTATTTTGTACCTGACACCTAAATGTTTATAGAAGCATATTTTATATAATCTATTTGACTAAACCTGAGTTCCTAGCACATGTATGCACATTACCACCACATACAACTCAGCCATACATTTGGGATAAATCTCCTAAAACAGGGTTTTGAGACCTAGTGTAGTCTGTGGCAACATAGCTAGACACTCTTTGCGGGTGCCTAAGAAATAATTCTGCTGTCTTACAGGTTAGGTACATTGAAAAATTATAAATCAGACTAATCAAAGAGAAAACTATTACTCCCCTGAAAATTTAGAATAGGCACTTTTCGGCACAACTGAAGAAACAAAAGAACTCTTTTCTTCACTCCAATTACAATTTGGTATTGCAGTAGGGAATGTAATCACTCAACAACCTGTATGGCTGCATTTGACAATATTTAATTTTTTTCAAGCTCTCATTACATGTTGAAATAAGTTTCCTTCAAAACAAAGCCAATATTTTTTCACAACAAAATACTTTCAACTTCAGGTGGCTAAATTCTCTTCCCTTCACTGAAAATTGTCCTCCTCAGCTCTAAGACCCCAACCCTGAATTATAAAAACCTGCAAATATCAGGGGTAAAGAAGATATTGCATTGGAAATAGCTCTACTTTGCACTAACTCAAGTTTTATTTTTATATATATATATATATATATATATATGAATGAGATATGGGAAAATAATTGAATAGGTGCAAATTCCCACTTGTTCTTAGTCCCAAATTATACCATTATACCATTTATGTTTGGAAAATGGTTGCTTGCTTCATATATACAGTAGTAAAGTTATCTGTAACCTCTCTGGGTCTCCTTGGTTTCAGATAAAAAAAAAATAAAACCACAAACTAAGACCTGTGGATTTTAAGGAATTGTACCCTGGTCTAAAATTTGCAAAATTAATTAAAATGCACTGAAAAGGAAAATACTTTGGTCTTCTGACATACCTACAAATGCAATTCTCTATAATGAATCAGTAAAAACAAAAGCAAAGGAGCAGAACAGAAAAGAAACGTTCACATAGCAGGTTTGTGATATATTTACCTGTATTTCTGAAGAATTTTTGCTAAAGTCGGTAGGTGATATGAGCAGGAAGTGACAGAAAGAATTAAGTGGAGTAAAATATCAACTTACATTTATTTATAACCTTAACATTCCATGTAACTTTCTCATTTTGTATTTTTAGGTTTCATATTTCACTGCAAGAATTTTTTTTTTTTTTAATATCTTCTACATTTTTATCTCCACTGCAATAGCTTGCCTCCAGTGCCAATAAACCTGGAAGCTGTTTTTATTTGTCAGAACACAAAGATGGAACAGTTTATAAATCTGATGAATGAGCAAGTACAGTCATAAAAAGTTTGATAATAGTTGGCTCTGCAGTTCTGTGCTTAATATTAGTCTAGATGCTTTCATTAATTTTTAAATGTAATTCAAGATTAAATGATTACCAGATAAAGCCATTCATTAAGCACCCTTTCAGAGTTTTACACTTTCAGAGGACTGTCACAGAACTATGAAACATGCTATACAGAAGAATCCAGCACTGAACACAAGAAAAAACCCAGCACCTGAAAGATGCACGTTTTGCATTCAAACTAGCTACTACTACTACTAGCTAAAAAAAAGCCTAGCTACTATTTTAAACATAAAAACTAGCTACTACACAGGAGCTCCTATAGTTTTAGGGCATGAAATGCCAGACACTGAGCAATAATTTCTTTCATTCTGACAGGTAATTAAATTGACTGGTTTTGTACAACTTCCTTCTGGGGCCTGGAACATCTTACCCTGAAGTCAAAGTGTAGTAGACATTATCTGCATTTCATAGATTGTTCCACTAATTCACTTGTCAGTAAGTCAAGAAGACCCCTTCTGCTTGTGTCTGTAGTTGCGCCAGCAAAAAATTGATTTATCTGCTGTTTGGTTTCATGCAAAGATTATAATCTCTTCCTCAAAAAATCAGAACATTGGATTTCCAAAGTAGAGATGCTGTTCTGTATTTTTTACCCTGTAGCTAAAGGATTTTGCTATACATGGAAATTATAAATATTCTCTCCAAAATGGACTTGAAAGTTAATCCAGGAAATTTTGCCTGGTTTATGTTCTATTAAGCATCTTCAAATATTTGTTTAAACAAGGTTATAGAAAGATATCCCAAACATATTAAAAATTAGTCCTCAAATGCATCCAGTCCTGTACTGAGAGTACAGTAGTGGTGCATAAAGCATATGAGAACAGAGTTAAACTTTAATGCTTCAGAAAAAACACAGGTATGGTTTTAGAGATAAAATTCCCGGTTTCATACAGATTGCTCTCGTTTCAGAGCATGCTGGAAGAGCCCACTAGAGCAGCACACTAGACCTCCTTCATTTTATTCCAACATTTCCTCCCCCATATATTTTCCCATTCTCTTAGGATACCCTTATGAGTATTTTCAGTGAGAACATTCACCATAATTTTCCACAGTATCTAGCAAATGGCACATCTTATTGAATATAAGCATTGGACTACCTGGTAACAACAGTTTAGACAGGATCCAATGGTTCAGAACAACAGTTCCCACTCATCTACAGTGAATGTCAGCAAATGCACAATGAATGTTCTTGTGACTGAAGTAGATGAATAAAAATCTTTCTCTAAAGGAAAGCTCAATGAATAGAACTTTAAGCACTGAAACAGTAATTGAACATAATTAGATATGTTTTACTACTGAGAAACTGAGGTTAAGCACTTCGTCCACCGTTGCCTGAGGATGGTAAGAGCCAGCTCAGAACTCAATTTCCACTGTCTTATCTCAAAGGCCACCTTCTGCATGCTGACCACATCTCTAAAATAAGAACAGATTCTGACCTTACATTACCAGATGTACTGTTAGCCATAAAATTATTCAATCCTTTTGAAAGCTGTCAGATTGGCATAAAGAGATGGATATTAGTTATTATAGAGCCCTGCATGCCTATGAAATATTGGAGTTTCATTTTTAGGGGTCTGTTTGCCTGTTGCAGAAGGATTTTATGTGGCCACCTTCCATGAAGTCTGAAGGCAGTCATGCACCTAAATGCAGTAAATAACTGTAACTTTGTGCACTTAAATTGAAGGTACCATCAGTTGGCTTCTGCAGACCTATGCTTAAATCAAGTTACAACTTCTGGTATTTGACAGGAAATTAAGAAGATCATGAAAGGGAAGGAAAAGAAAATTTAAAAGCAGTGAAGACGGTTAGAGCAGGTTAAAAAAAAGTATTTAATAATCATGTGTGAAATACTGAACATTTTTCAGACACAAAGAACTGTTGAGGCTTGTAGGATTAACGTGATTCCTTGTCTAGCTGAAATGGAATGCACAGTGCCTATAACTGAAATGCTGCTCCTAGCTATCCCTTATACTCTGACCAGAAACGGATTTTCAAACAGCATGCTGTCATTATTTTGCCTCCATGGGGAGGGGTACCTACTACAGAATTGCCAGGCATAATCTTCCAGTGAAATAACATTTTGAACTTTGAGGGAAGGATTGTAAATAGTTAAAAGTAAAGACAAAGATGTAAAATTGTAAGGATGAAATTGCATTTATGCAATTCGAATTCTACACATAGAGTAGATTACATTTAATGTGATTGTGTCAAGTTAGTCAGGGGCAACTCAAGGCTGGGAACACACATTTCAGATGAAGAATACTTCTCCTCAAAACCATAGTACTCTGAAAGGGGAAGAAGATGAAAAGTATTTGCGGCCAACCACTCTAGTCCACAGAAAATAAACCAACAATATTAAACTATGAAAACTTAATAACCTGCAAATCAACAATAAGTAAAAGGAAACCTCCATCCAGGACACGTAGCCTTGTTCATACAACATATAGAAGTAGCAACCGTTGAACTTGTTGATCTACCTTGAAAACTGCAAACATCTTGCTGGAGTTGGGAAAGGTAGAAAGCTATTTTATGTGACATATATGTGACATATATTGCCATCACTGTGCTTTTTATAGGCACAATGAAATGATGCTTAGAGAAGACAGTTATCTATGATAGTAGCTGAACAGATAAACTTTTTATTGGGACCTGCAACATTAGCTGAACTAGACCAAATTAAAAGCAAAATGAAACCCTACATAGCCAATACAAAACAATTCCATTTTAATATGGGTACTATCACTATTATCATCTCCCTTTTTCTTACTTCTCAATTATTTCTAAGCTAGAGACAGTCAATATAAATTCCTTGAGCAAAAGATAAAATACTTGATTCATTTGGGTCAGGTCAGCAACTCAATAACTGACAACAAAGCAAGGAAGCTGTCAGCAGTTTTGTCAGTGCCATGCATTAAGTATGACAGCAGTCAAATTTACTCAGCCAGACTCAGTCTGCAGAGACTGGCATCACTCTGCAGAGTGCCGCAGGATGTAAAGAGCAAGCGCCTCAGTCCTGCACTGACTATGGCTTGCAGTACTGGCAACAGGTCTTGGAAGGCTGGGATGTCAATGGAGGAAATTGTCATCATCAAAGGATTCAAGATTTGGATGTCCTATATTCACAGACAGTTGCAACAGTTCTGTTTATTTCACATATTTACAGATAGATCAGCATTTATAACAAGTTAATTTCTAAGCCTATTGGTGTGGATGAAACTGGAAGCTTTCTGAATTAATTTCCAACATTAACTAGCAAAACAATACTGGTAATAAATGTTCTGATTCATAATGTAATATTATCAAAGATATTTTTCACGGTTGCTAGTGGAAAAAAAAGGCTTGCTCTCTATGTAATAACTGTCATATTTACAAGAAACTGTATTTTTCTGTGGCATGCTATTTTCTTATATCTTACCTCAGATGCAAATAGAATCACAGATATAGCAAAAAGTTACCCATTAAAAGAGGTAAAATAAGATTCAAGACTTTGGACTCCTGGATAACATCTGTGGTGTCCTAGGACAGATTTAGAGTGTGCTGTGTGAAAGGGTCTAGTTGAAACAGCAAATAATAGGAAGGAAAATGTGGGCAAGGAAAATTGCCTGTCTTTGGAGCCTCAGTTCTTCCAAAACTTATACCACCTTTTCCTCAGCATCCTTTACAGAGCATACCTTTACTGCAATTACATCCATAGGGAAAATCTGACTGATTTGCGCAGTTTATACAATTAAATACCTGTCATTAGCGTTAACTGCTACATTACTGTGCATTTGACAACCCACAAGCAATCTTCCTTAGGGGAGGATTACATTCACTTCCTAAACCAGGTCTGAGGACTAGCCATCACCTTTCTCTGAAGAACAAGCAGTAATTTATGCAATCTGTTCAGGTATCGGTTGAAGTGCCTTTACACACCCCCACTAGCTGCAAGACACAGCATAGCTCTCACTTCGGTCTTTTCTGCTTTACCAGCTAAGCTTACATCCACGTTTGACAGCTGTCAATATGGTATGATCCAAAAGCATGCATGCACCCCTGCTTTATGTCTTGGTGACTATTTGCAGAATTATGACTAGTGCCTGCTTGCTCCAAACATTCATTTCAAGACCCTTCAAATTTTCAAGATTCTTTCCACTTACTGACATTGACCTAGCCAGCTGTGTCTCAAAAACCACCATGTGTATTTTTCACAGCCATTTTGAATACCAAAAAATCAAACAATACCAAAAGCAGGTTTTAGTGGAAAATCAAAAATTCCATAGGTATCCAACAGGTTGAGGGTCAACGCTCAAGACCGCTTTAAGGTCTACTCCTCTTTGCAATGATTCAAATTTATATATGCTTGCTGTGGCCCCTGTAAATCCTGGAGATCCTCAATCCTTACTGCCTTTTCCAATGTGCTTCTCTCCACTTTTTGAAAAACTGACTAAAGAGAGGGTGTCTGTTTTACATGTGCACAGTGCAGTGTAGATTGCATCAGCATTACAGTCAAAAAAACATGTAAGTAGTCACTGTCTAGGAAGAATGACAACTCTCAATCTAATAACAGATTAATAACTGTATATCCTCAGCAGCCCTATAAAAGCTGGCCTAAAGATGTCTCAAATAACAGAATATTTTGGTATATATGTGTAGACACAGGAATATTCCCACCTATACAACACAGCAGAATCTCGTCACCTTTGCTTCCCTTGATCTGTAAAGCACTGAGGGGCTCTGGAATTTGGCAAGGACTTCAGAGACATCTTTTAACACTGGGTATCATAAAGGCCACGTCTTCTTTTATATTTGTAGAAAACCTGTATTGTTCTATCCACACTGCAATTAGAATTGTCTAGTGCAAAACCAATTCCAGTTGATTCTACATCTTTTATGTGCATTAACTCAGTAAAACTGAACAGTGACACAACACATTAACATACCACAGGCAGGAATGTCAAGGTACTGCAGTATATATTTTGACCCCTGATTAATTTTCACAGCAGTTACTCAGAAATAATAATAGCTTTCCCACCTGCGTTATGCACTTCAAAGTTAAAAAAATCTGCAAATAACTTTTAAACATTTACATCGTAGTTTATGTGAGGCAGAAATTAACTAACAGTGATTCACAAACTCTGGTTAATGTTTGGTTTCGGGGTTTTGGGTTTTTTTAATTTTTAGCCTTTTTTTTAAGTTAAGAACAAAGTTCATGCATGGTCTGTAACTTTGAGAGAGACGTAATGTTAAGAGGGAAACTAGCTGAAAGGGATGCACATAGCTACCTGACTGATACTCTCTTTTTTTCCCCATTTTCCCCTAGCTTAATTTACCATCCCAATACTTAAAGATAGCAAAAAGTGCATAACTATTGTTTATTTGGTTTCCTGTTGTAGAATACTACTTAGGTATAATTTCCAGATAAATTACGGTGAATATTGTAGGAATTGCCTTTCATCATTACTTCATCTTCCAACCAGAGGCAAGAATAAACAGCTTCTTTCAATGCTGTAACTTTTGATCTTCATTCTATGTTTGAAACACCTTGGACTTGTTTACCCACTTCAAAAGCATCTACATAAAATAACATGCATCATCTAATACATTTGAGGGAAATTTGGATGAAAGTTTTATATCAAACGTCATCCACCAGTTTATGGGAGAGATGTTATAACTGAGAAGAAAGAACTGAGAGCACTGAGGGAAGAACAAAATTTTACTAAGAGAATCAGAATAAAGAATATGCATAAAAAGAATACAGATTATTACAATTTCATCCTTCAGAGTAGGGATATACGGTATTTAAAAAGAGTTTAGTTATATAAAGTTTTCAATCCTCTTAAGAGCAGCCCAAAATGCTGAGAGCAAGCAATTAAATTGCATACAATAAAAAAGGTCTTTCCTTTTTACTTTTGATATTTTCCATAATATATTTGGAGTGGAACATATTTACCATGATTTATGACTGGAGATTTTCCCTTATCTCTGTCCTTCTCACTCTCAAATCAGGTCACCAATTACTCTGTGATGTCCAAAAGAATTCCTGAGATACATTTGCTCTCTTTTAAGAGAAGTATTTGTATCCCATGCAAAATATTCAAAGAAGCTATTTTTCATTTATTCAAAGGAACACTAAAAACTATTTGTTTTAACCCTGACCTTACCATTAAATGCTATGACCCCAACTCTTAGCCTCTAGGCAATTAAAAAAAAATCGTTTGAGTACATCCAGCCAATGATTTCCATGTTAAAAAAAAAGGTCTAAGTTGGAGCCATGTGGTCTCAATCAGGCAGTAAAAACTCTCTGTATTTTCTTAAATGCACAACTGCAGTATGCCCATAACCTCTCTTTTAAATCATCTTAACCAGATCTGAATCACTCTCACCACAAATGATTCGGTGGCCCTGGAATGTGCTGGGGTAGACAGAGTTGCTCTGCAATGAACATTGAGACATTTCCCACTTTCCTAGTGTTAAGAGAGCAGTCTGCAGGAAAAAAAAAGTTTTCTAAAAGGTTAAAGCCAAGACAAAAAGTGACATCATAGTTCAATCATTCAAGAAAAAGAGGGAAAAAAATGCATCTACTGCCTAATAAATCAGTGTTGTGTGCCACAAAGCACAGTGAGCCAACACAGCCAAAGAACAGCTTTTCTTGCTGAGGCAGGGATACCACAAGCAGCTGGCAGATGCATATGTAATTGTATTCACAGAGAGCCATTAAATCCATTAAGCCAGCCAGAGTAGGAGAGGCTGATCAATTAAAAAAGCAGAATATACACCATTTCAGCAACAATCTGTGCATCCTCTTACACCACATTACAATATTTCTCTCCACAGGCTATCACAATATTTTGCACAGTTTAGTATATACCTGTATGACACTTTTTTAAAAGCTTATAGGCAGATCACTTAGGATCAAGAAAAGTTTTGAGGTACCTGCATTACCTGAATATATGCTGCTAGCCTTCTTCACCAGTCCCATTGAGCAAGTAAAAAGGACAGGCACAAAACCACCTTAGCTTCCTCAGCACATCTCAGAAGGAGTTCCAAAATATGACTTACATCTAAAGTTATAACAGAGGAAAGGGAATGTAGGTCCTTGGGGGCTCCTAAAAGTCACGTTTAAGCAGCAAATGAGCAAGCTTTGCTTAAATAACTTTAAGATTCTTAAATGCCATTTCCTCTTTAAAACTGTGTCTGGAGCCTGAAAGATTTCTTTCAGTCTTAATCACCTCAAAAAAACAATTTAAACATGTGGCCAAAGTGATGTGCATTTAAAACAGGAATAGACCAGAGCCAAGACATTTGGATCCAGTTATTAACCTTCTTATACTTCATGGATGTCAGGGATTTTGGTACAGGCCCATCTCTGAACACAACACTCATTGCCAAACCTCACAGTCAATAGAAAATATGCTTTAACATATCAAAGCAGGAAAAACAGCATAAAGATGTCAGATTTTTCCACCACATCAATGAGAAAAAATGTCATTATAGCACCCATGTAAATTGTGAAACTGAAAGCAGCTGCTGAGGCAACCTGACATGGTGCCATTGGCAGAGGGGGGTCCAACTCAGGAAAACAATATCCCATCTTTAGCTCCGAAAAAGTATCTTTGCTGGTTCTAGTGTGTGATTCCTGTTCAGTGAATAACTTGCCATAAATAGATCTAGTAACTACTACTGAAAGAAATGCCTCAGTACCTGGCAATAAAATGTGTGCTAAACATCCCCAACATCCTAACTAATTGCACACTGTGCTGCTAAGCACTGTTTCACTGTCAATCTATAGAACTATAATTTATCAGATCATTTTCAACAATTACCACACCAAGCTGAGCATTCTCCCAAATGAAGGGCAAAAGTCAGAATGAGAAAGCTTTGGTTTTGAGTTTCTAAATTAGAAAAAACAAACATACAGACCTTAAACAAACAGTTAAATGACTGTGACTGCTGTGCTTTGCACAATCGTGTATTTGCTCATTCAGCATATTTTTCATGCAACTAGATTCACCTTCACAAATACTTGATCACCAGCACTTAATATCTGGGTATGGGGAAGGGACCGCTCACTTTGTCAACAAAAAATATTTGAGTAACTACTTGAAGTAACTGACAGAGCCAGAGTAAGGGAAGGGAAAGGAATTTTTTCCCCCTTTTCAGGTCTATTGTCCCAGTAAGATTTGCTTTGTCTTTTTGTTTTAAAAGTACATAAGTACATTCAGAGACCAGGTCTCTCCCCCTTCGTCAAACTTACTATACACTTAACTTTCTGGATTTCAAGGGCTTGTTATTTATCACTTTATTAAGATAACCCACATAGCAAGACATAATAGCATGCTGATACCAGGGCTTATCAGTAGTTTTAAAACAAATGGGTTCCTGCAGTGAACTTCCCTTGACAGCTAGATGGCATTTCTGGAAGCAAAGCATTTGGATTAACCTGCCTCTGTTCTAATCATTATAAAACTTTTCCTAAAGACAATACTAAGAGATTAAAAAAAAAATCTTTGTAACAAAGCAAACCATTTGCCTAGAAAACTAAAAAGGCAGCAGTCTTAACACTTTGAAAAAATCACAACACTATGAAAACACTGTAACAGCTAAATAATTTTGCACCTTTGAAGAAAGTTGTCTCTTTTTGCAACTCCTGTCCTCTGAGTCATTTATTCAAGCCTACACTCTTTTACACTGTACACTAGCCTTCACTTGCATGCCCTAGAACAGTAGACTCTCAAAGCTTTTCCTTTTTAAAAAGAGATCCACTTTGCTCCTAATAGCAGGGAGAGGAAGGGGGAGGGGGTGTGCTCTGAATGAATGCCAATCATTTAAAACAAGCTTATTTTGGGTGCCTATAAAGTAACTAGTCTTGGGATGCATCTGATGCCTTTACACTCCCCATCCTCCTGAACTTTAGTTCCACTCATATCCTCTGTGATGGAATACCTTTACTTCCCAGGTTCAGCTCTTGCACTTAAAACAAATGAGTTACTCTGCCAGTTAAAGTTAATCTGTACTACACATGGTTCAAAACAAAACAGGTTTGCAGAAAACCTAGTAATAAAGCCATTTGGAAAACTTTCCAAAACTGTACAGACACTTAGGAATTTTGATAAAACAGATACGTTCTTAAAAAGCTTTTTGGAAAGGGAGAAATGAGGAACATTTTACTGCTAGGCACTGTTCCAAGATCTCTATAACAGCACACACTGTATGATTCACTCACATACTTCTTCCCCTCTCCTACTGTAGTAAGCTAAAGCACCTTATAGTTTCTTGCACCTTTATGCACATTGAATGCTGGCACTTACCGTTGCGGCACAGAGGGACCCCACCCCCGCAAAGAGGCTGAGAGCTGATGGTCTCTGGGTCCTTTACTTCTTGCCTAGCCCCGGCTCTCAGCTTTGCTGCTCTAAATTCAGCCTAGTCCGCAGAGGAGCACAGAAAAATTTAATAGACAGTTGAGCTGCCAAATTCCAACCACCACGATCGGCAATGAAGACGTTCTCCCTAGTTCTGACTGAGTCCAAAGAACAAAGCCTGCTGGCAATGAGGAAGCGGAGTTTAAGTCCTCTGGCTCCAGTCCAACTGTTGCTCTTGCTTTTGCTGCAGAGTACGTGAGAGTGTTTGCATGAGCTTGTAACGCATGTAAGAGATGGGGGCTGGGGGAAAAGAGGGTGTGTGTAAGGGGAGGAATGCTAGTCACATCCAAAAATAACATGAAGGAAGTCAAGTAGTGATCCATCTCCCCTCATTCTCTCTCTCCTTATCGCATGTACTGAGAGTGTCTCTACCCTAAGATTCTGATCTCAAGAGTAGGTAGAGAAAAATTCCATTGTGACTTGCAGCTCGTATGATTGTGGTTTTAAATTGTAACTGGGGAGCTGTACCCTTACAAGAACACGCCACGAAACAGACAATTTAGTAGCAATTTACTTGATGATACTGCAGCCAGCGTGCATTTCACACTGTGTGCATTTGTTTGCAAACTGGAGAGAAAAACCAGAAACCACTAACATAGTTTACTGAACACTAGAAAAAAACAATGTCATGTTTGCCTGTCCAGAAGCTCCTAAATTCCAATCCTAGGTATTTCCAGATACCACTTAGTGCTGATTTTCCAAATAGCAAATATTGCAAGTTTACAATATAATGCAGAAAAGGGGATATAAAAATCTTTACATAGTTTAAATTTGCCCTGGTTTTTAAAAATTATTCTGAACAAATTCCACATACAGAAGAGTATTGAGTCGAAAAGAAAATCAACACCCATGACACAACACAAACAAGAAAATCCCATCTGAAAAAAAAAAATCCTTTGTCAATAATCACAAAGCTATAATTTAACTATTGTGACTTTTCTTATTCTGTTAAAAGCCTTAGAATATTGGTTTCAATAATTGTGGGCTTTTAAAAATCTTACAAACAGACATTAACAAATGAAGATAAATTTAAGGAAAAATATTAACCCATTAGTCACAGAATCTTCTGAGTTGGAAGGGACCTGTAAGGATTATCAAATCCAGCTCTTAAGTGAATGGTCCATAGAGGGATTGAACCCACAACCTTGGTGCTATTAGCACAGTGCTCTAACCAACTGAGCTCATCCCATGATAGCCCCAATACGGTTTGTAGGAGTTGTGTTTAACCCAGCTTCCAGCAAATCAGCTTGAGGACCTCTGAAACTACTTATAAACCCAGAAACAGTCTATGATTACTTAACATTTCTGAAGAATCTTTACTCAATCTAGTAGGGCTTCAGTCTCAAGAAACTCCCTTTAAAATACTGTAACACAATGGAAGTTGTACTTTCATCGTTAAACTCTCTGTGAAGCATTCAATTAAGTTTTAATTTAAACATTACAATATAAAGAAAGGTCAAAGCAATTTTGAATTTCATTTAATCTCACACAGATTAGTTTAGCCCATGATTATGAAGTGTTTGATGCGATAATGGGTATTTTAGAAAAGCAAAACTGGTCAACTTCAATTATGAATGGTTTTGAAATACCAATTATCACAACAGAAATAAAAGTGGGAAAGAAGGCAGAAACTAGTTAGAAAATAGACTCCAGTGTGCCAGTTTCAACAATAATGGCATAAAGCAGCCACGTGTTTAACAAGACTTTGTTCCTCAATACGGGAGACAACGTAGCTCAGACTTAGTGATTTCCATTTCCAGGGTCAGTACTTCTAGACCTACCCATTTTTTACCATTAGTAAAAATAATGAAGCTTTGGATAGGAGCTTAGGTTTTATAGAATAGATATAATACATTTCCCTTAATTCCCATTACATTAAAGAAATTACAGTGTTTTTCCAAATCTACTAGCAGAAAAATTTTTATGATAAATTTTAAAACTACAAATACACTCAATGTTGAAAGTAAATCTCAGAAGCCTATACAAACCATCTGGAATGTAAGGAAGTTATGATGATTTAAGTTTGCCTTCCTGCATATTCACTAGAGATTGAATTTCAATATATTATAAGGCCATAAAAGTTACCATAAATCCAAGTTCTGTACCAGGAAGTTCACAGTCCTACTGTGATCTACTTCTCTGTGGGTACTTGGTAGCATTACAAAGCTTGCCTTCCTTTGTTGGCTTGAAGTTTGCCAGCCTAAATTTAACCTGACAAATTCTACATGTAATGAAAGTTCAAGAACAGATAAGATTACCTGAGGGCTTTTAGTCTACACCTCATCCTATCTTGAACATCAGCTGCATTGAATTTGCTGAACTGGCTAATTACAGTTCTAACTTGAAAAACAGACTCTTTGAGTGGACAACAGCAAGCACACATTTAGTTTGCTATGCAGTCCAGTCTCCAGACAAGAGAGGTTAGTCCAAAACCCAGTTTTAGGGCAGACATTTGAATTTGTTTTGCTGTTATGGAGAAGCACAGGCCTGAAAGAATATGAATTCAGCAAAAGTATGCAACATAAAGACAAAAAAAGCAAGCAAAAAAAAAAAAAAACCATGGGGAGCTGTCACCTCCTTTTCCTCTGTCTGTTGTCATAACCAGACCCAAAGCTGTTCTCAGGAAAATCTGAAAATCAGACAACCCAAAATTCCAGTATTATATGATAAATTAAGGCCGAGTATTTCAGTGGCTGATACTCCACGATCTATTAAACAAATCATTACTAGCATAGATACTACATTCTTGTTATTCTCTGATGTCTACTTAGATGAAAGACATGAAATACATAAAGCCCTCCAAACCCTGGATTTATTTGTTGTATAATTAGTGAACTAGAAGATAGAATTTTTCAGGGGTCCAGTTGTATGAAATACTACAACACTAATATTGTTGTTATTTAACTCAAATAGAAGGTAACCCTACGACATTTAGAAAACTTACACTAACTGTGTATTTGCTAATTGCAGCTATCTGCTCCAAGTAACATCTTATTTTCTGCCTACAAAAGATTTAGCTGCAAGCTTCAAATTCTGGTGAAGATCTATCAGAATTCAGCTTGTTTTCCAACTATTCTCATTTCTAGTTAAGGAAGGAAAAAGAAGAGATATACATTACAAGTTCTTTCATTGAAATGTCATTCTTGTTACATATAGAAATGAGACACTTTATGTTAGTAATGCTTTCACTAGTATGATATAGCCATCATAATTTGATTGGTGCTCAGACCAGATGGCTGTAGTAATTTTTGAAGCATTAGATAAATGCATCAGAAATCATAATCAGAAAAAGTAACACAGATTGAAAAGAGTCTTTAGGGGTGATCACAGTGTTCTACTGAATTAACTGCTGGCAGTGGCTCTTAAAAATCAAGATTTTCTCATGTTACTATAGGGGAAGGCCCATTCAGAAGGGTTATGGCAGACCCTCCTGGACTATTTGCACCAAGAAGCCATCATATTTTACTTTTTGGTCTCCCAAGAATAGTAGTGTAATACAATAATAACCATGTATGAAGAGGAAAGAACACATTTTACTCTTCGGTGGTTACTAGACACAAGGTCTGGTAAACAGGACAACAACTTCAGTGTCATGTATTTTGTACAAACAAATAAATGTGTTTCCAATATAGCCTATGCAAATTTGGCATTCAGCAGTAAAGGTCATGCACTGTTTGGATGTAGGGACCACTTGCAAGACAAGGCCTGTAATCTAATAAAAGAGACAAGAACGGTGAAAAACGCAAAAAGATAGAACACTGAGGTCAGGGAGTCTGTATTTTCCAAATTCAAACATTTTCTTTTTGGTATCTACATACCTAAATTGTTTAAATGATGACTCATGCTGAATTTATCTTTGATTATAAAACATTTAAAGATTTTGCTTTTTCTATCGATACAGCCTTTTCATGCTTTCTGTGGCTACTGACCCAAAGCCTGCTTTTTCATCATCTTCTTTGCCCTCTCCACTGCTCCTAAAAACTTGTGGTTTTTTAAGAAGTGAAAATGTTTTTGTGGCACAGGTTAATGGAGGAACATTTTCTCTGTAAAGGTAATGTGTGAAGTATTTGCATGTTCTGAACTTATTTAATGTTGAATTTTCATTCTCCAAAGGGCCTAAAGAGCATTTAGACTTTTTTGAATGTGAGACTTACCGCATATTTTCAAAGTATTTTTTTGTCTCAGTGGTATAACATAAGTTGTTTTTTATTTAAGAGAAATATAACTCCCTTCCTTCCCCAATTTTTTTTCAATAAACTGTCACAGAAAACGTGATCTAAATCAGAGTGTAATAGAATTTTTGAAATGCTTTCCTTGCATGGATATTTTCTTATTTTAAAGACAAAAGAATATACATAATTCTGTCTTTGTCTTCAGTGTTTCTATTTATGAATATTGTTAATTAACTTAAAAGCAGAAGAGATGCAGAGGAACAAGGTATAAGAAGCAACTGTATAAGCTATGTATAAAAAGGCGTGTATTCAGGTATCTCAGAATAAGTTCATTAACTAGTTTTCTTCCACATGATCCAAGGTCAGAATTAAAACCATACCTAAACTGACATTTTTAAGAAATCACAAGCTTTTCAAATTCAGTAACTATTAAAATGAATGGTACATTTAAGCAAAATGCTCTCAAATTTTGCATCTACATCATACTAACAGTATAAGATCAGACAAGTTTGGTTTTCCAAATATTTTATAGTTGCATCATAACATAAACTGATAGAAATACATATTTGCTACAATTACACAAATATAAATCCTCCGCATGTGTACTTAGGCCTGAAAATCAAATAACATGAATCATATTTCAGAGCAAGAGAAGAATGGAGGAATTTGTCATTTAAATGACAACAGGAATTCCCCAAAGATCAAAATGCCTAATAACTGTTTTATTAACCATTAACTATTACTTGCCAAATCAACAGCTATGTAGGATTTTGGTGGAAAGTTGTTTACGTTTAAGGAGAATATATGCAGCCATCCCAAGCCCAAACAAGTCAAATCGCTGAAGGTTTTGTTCACAGAACCATCTACTTTTTTCCCTTGTTTATGGAATCCATTGTAATTGCAGGAGAAGTATATAAAAATCAGCCCTGAAATAGATTCCATTTTAATTGCTAAATGATTAAATGTAAAAGCACATTAAAAGGATGCATGGACTAGGATAATGGCAGAGTGGAGATGAGAGAACCAAACATTTCCAAAAGTCAACTCATCCACTTGTTTAATTCCTGCACTGTCCCTGTGATTCACAGACTTGGGATATTCTAGCTTAGTTTCTGTTTTTTAAATTTGTTTTTGCTTGTTTGTTTTTAATATGAACAATGCCAAAATCCTTATGATCTAGTAGCTATCAGGAGTTAAATAATAAAATGTACAATACAGCAAGAAGTTTGTGGGGACCAAACCCTTCCACCCACCACATATCTGATATTCTGAAGGTGGGATTTTTTGTTTGCTGGTTTATTTTTAAAATCACAGTTCTTTTAAAAATATAGGAATAATTTTATCCCACTCTAGTAGGTTCTTCAAAGAATACATTTTTGCAGCCTATATTAGTGAAAGAAGTATTAAATGAAACAATCCAGCAACTGCTGCCTTTCTATTTAAATAAGTGTTTTTAACATTGAAACAACAAGTATTTTGTAAAAAGTATTAAATAAAGCATAGCTGAAGCAGGAAAGGAAACCCCTTATTTTTTCTTGTGTCCTAAAGGTTCAGTTCTTGAACTATGATCAAGGATTTAACTGACAACAAGGCATCTCCTATCCCCTGAAAGTCATATAACACCTATTAAAAAATAAGTTGCATTATTTACCACAAACGCACGCAAAATTATAACCATCCTTCCCTTTCCACCATACAATAATAAATCATTCTATTCTCAGCAAATAGCATGTTGCGAACCAGCAACCACAAAGCTTTTAAATGGAAGAACAACCTCCTTTTAAAGAAAAAGAGTGATTAGCTTAAGCCAAGTGAAAAATGCTGCATTTTTTCAAGATGTGTTTACTAAGCAGCAGAAGCATTCAATAGAGTTGATGGTTAGCCAGCATTTATAAATTGCCATAAAGAAAGCAGATAAATTGAAGAAACCTCTTTATTGGGTTCTGATGTTACAGTACTTCGGGTCACAATACCAAGACTTAGTTTTCAAAAAACCTCAATGATTCTTGGGTTTACTATTAACAGAAAATGTAATTTTTTTGTACAAATGCTTTTTGTCAGACAAGAGTAGAATCTAAATAAGCCAAAATTCCATGTCTAACTGCTATGGCAAAAGCAGTATACATGTCTATGTATGCAAAAAGAGGATTATCACTGCTGGTGTTTTCTTTTAAAAGCATGTTACAAAGGTGGCCACAGTTTTTCCTTCTCACACTTTTGTAACATTAAGTTTTGAGAGATACTTTATTAAAAACTTATATTTCCCTTGGAGGTCAGAATAATTTTCCTTATCAAAAAAACAAAAAACCAAGAACATATCCAATCTCTATACATTTGGCTATAGAGAATAAGGACTAGAAATAACTTTGGAATTAACATTTGTTATAAAGGAAGCACTGATATCAGCAGAAAATGAAATTGAAAGTAAATTTAAATAATCTGTCAGAAGTATACCTCATTCATAATTTTTTTTTAAAAATAAAATCTCATTCTTTGCATATTCAGTTTGGAATCAATGCCTAATTTTTTTTTAAACAAACTATGTAATGTCTCAAAGGATGATTTCCAGAAAAAGATATTTTGGCACAAGCACTGAGGATTAGGTTGGGTGGGGGAAAATCCTCCCAATAGATCACCTAGCAGAGACTGCTGACTGGATCATAAGAAGGTCCCAGTTCATGCATCGCCTGGAACAGACCTCACTTGAACATCAATCAATATTTTTTATATAGATTCAAGCTTGCTTTGGCTGTTTGGATAGCTGTGGAATGAAGGCTGAGTTTTACCAGGCTGCTTGCTTCACCTACTTCTGGTACAAATCCCCTTTCATGATTTGAAAAAATCTTAAAAATGCTATTCAGATGGATTAACCATGCAGCTGTAATTCTTCAAAAGTAACTTGAGGTAAACCACATATTTCTCTTCCTAAGTTCAGAGGAAAGTGAGTTCAGGAAATGAACTCATAGGTAAATTAAAAAATAAAATTAAAACCCCCCAGAAAAATCATACTGAATACATGATGCTGTTTCCCTTCTAATGCATTGTTTAAACATTGAAGAAAAGGAGTTTTGGTACATGAATGCTGATACTTGGATTTGACAGTATTTCTAGCCAATAGTAGCCAAAGCCATACTCTAGATTTTTTTTTCTTTTCTGTCTTTAACTGTAGTTTTAAATTAGGATATTTTCTGTAGTCCCTCAGGTATTTTATGTAACCAATACCCAGGAGACTTTGCTCATTAAAACTGTATTTTTTAAATATTTAAAATATCCAGCTGCTTTGGAAAATCGGACTATTAAATCACTCTGGTTTAAGATTTTTTCTTTCCAGACCCCTCAAATATGAAGTTTGTACCCCTTTGCAATAGGCAACATTACCAGTGAGTTTGGGTTAATTTAAGGAGTGATTTCTTATGTCTATCCAATCAACATAATGCATACAACTTTTTCATTTTACAAGCAATAAAACTCAGACTACACTTCAGAGACAATTTCTTACAGATATGTATATATATTTTCATCACCTCAATACATTACTGTGCTCTATGACACAAATCACTTTCTCTTCCTCACAAGAGCATCAGTGTCAACCCTCAAACCTGTACCTTGCAATATCTTCTTTTCCCCCTGGCAACCAAAAATTGTATGATGTGTTTACACTGGTACTTGTAGTCTGGGATGGACAAGCTGACTCAACAGGCAGCTGGGCAAACAAAATAGTAATTTTGCATAATGATTTGCACCAACAAGAAAGCCTTTCCGGTTTCTGATTTTAACCAAAACCTTTGGTAAAGGTTTCTTTTAACAAGGTATTATTTTAACAAGAATAACAACAACGAAAAAATCAGTAAAAAAGGAATGCTACCACAAACAAAATCAATCAAACAGGAACACTGACTAGTCTTTGTTATAGATTTTACATTTTTAGTAGATAAGTTTTCCTAACTTCATTCCATGTAAAATATTACTATAGAAAAACTGAATTTGTAAAGTTTTGCACAAAAGGAAGTTTCGGGACCCCTGGAAAAGATGAGGTGAAATTGTAATGTATAGGTGTTTGGGCAATTAATGTACATGGTCCATCAGAAGATCTTTTTGAATGGAAGCATGTAAATGAGGATGGTCTTACCCACAAAAGGTCACTTACAGATTAGTCACAGCCATAGTGAGGGCTAAGCCCGTAATCATAGGATGGGAAAAGTTGAGGTGCCTTAGCTCTAGCGCAGTATGCCTGAGGCACATCTCTTACACCCACTCCTCTCCCAAGATCTCTTCCTAGAATGAGTACAGCCCTTTAAAACAGCGCCCAGAGCCCTTCTAGCCTGCACAAATCAACTCCCCAGTGAAGTGCTTCCACGCTTGGGTGGGCTTAAGTAAAGCCTAGGTAGTGCTGTCTACCTTGTCTAATTAAAGATTCTCAGCAGCCATGGTACATGAAGGAGCACTTCACAGCACTTCTGGCAGCCAGGGAAAGAGGCCCACCCTCCAGGAGGCCACAGTCTGCTTTTTAACTGCCTATCCTACATACTTTATATCCCTTCAGATTGCACCTGGAGATGAAGTGCTATCAACATGTCATCCTTCACATTGTCAGTCCAATGTTATTCAACAGGTAGTTGCACCCTGTTCATATGCAAATATATCTCAGTATGGTATGAGCACCAGTATCCAGTATCCAGAAATAAAAGCAGACTGCATGTGTTTCATGGTAGAACCCGATCACATTTCACATAATTTTGCTCTTCAAGTTCTGAGCTAATTGCATGGCAAATAGGATTTGGTGAAAAATGTATACTCCGTGCATACACTATCACAAATTTCTTAACCAGCAGATAGCCTGCTGCTCTTCAGTGCAGTAGCTGTGATCTTTGCATACCTTCCACAATAGCCTCAGAAACTGGAGGGCAAACTGCCCAAGCAGTTCTGGACACACATTCTTAGAGTTTCACTCTTGCAGTATGGCCAGCTGCTCTATAGCAGCTGATGAACAAATGCAGAAAGCATCCACAAAGCATTCGAACACTCCTGAACACTCGTTGCTCTCTCACAGCTTCACTGTGCACAAAAGGGTTAAGCAAGGCTAAAAGGACTAATGAGTAATGCAGCTGGCAAGACATTCCCTTTCCCCTCTCACTGAAAAACTGGCTTTTGTTTCTGCCTTCAGTGAATGAACTCATGCAGCAATACCTGTTGGCAAATCGAGGCTTGTTGTATTGTTAAGATACAGACAATGCTGCCAAGTCCTTGATGTCTTCACAGATCTTTGCTACACAGATTGCTGTGCCAGGGACTCATCAGATGATCAAGCCCACACAGTGCCAGAAGGAACATCCAATTGCCACATACCAGTCAGAGCTCTCAGGACACAGGCAGAGCACCTCTTCTGTATATTCACAGGCTCCCCTTTGGGTACCACTGAAAATGCCAGCTTCTCATTTAAAATGGAAAACATTTTATTTTATGCATGTAGTGAATTAATGCAAAATGTCTAATTCCTTTTCCTTCTCTTTTCCCCGTACTACTCCTGTCATAGATATCATTAATGTTGATTTCTCACTATTTGTTGTAGTGATCCATGCATATGGGGAAAAAAAATTACACTTACTTGTTTATATATTTACACAATTATAAACACTGGGGCCCTTGACTTGGTGGAGGCAGAGAGATATTGCTAAGCTCTAGCCTTACAAAGAAATCAAAGTTGTGAGGTAATAGTGCTGCATTTTCTGTAGGCACTTTACTCACTTTCAAAGTAGCCAAAAAACCACATAAACCAAGTTAAATCTGTCTGTGCCACTGTGGTTCCACCAGCAACTTTTCTGTTCCAAGGGCAGTTGTCTGTAGGAGAACTCGCTTAGTAACTGCATTTCAACAGAAGTGTCTTTGGAAGGAAACCTGGGCATTTCTAAATCTGTCAAGCATGTAGCATGCTGAACTATACTCACCCTTCTAGTCTGGGGAAGAGGGGATGAGCCTGGCCTGCTCTAGATGGTTCACAGATAACCACTTTCTATTCCCTCTTATTTCACTGCTCTTTGGAAGAGTAGCAAGCTGCTGAATGACAGGGAGGGTCAACCGAATGTTGCTCCAAATACAAGTTACTAGGGATATGAAATAATATAATATAAGGGGCAAGCAGGTCAGTACACACAAGCAGGAACAATATTTTCATTAAAATTGCTAGTACATATATAAAAGCATATTTATATTAAAAGGTGTGCATTTCAAAATACAATGCTGAATAAACATTATGAGAGTAGCTACTTGGACAACTGAAGTACTGGACAAGACTATAAAGACTTTAAGCTACTTAGAACTCATGACACGATTTATGTAAAGCACCTCAAATTGCACAGTGCCTATTTTCCAAGCATTATATTATCTGTATACTAAGATATTGAAAACCTTCCCTCTAAATATGCATTCAAAACCAAGAAACTTTTCTGGCTTCCTTTCCATGCTCATCAAATTTGAAAAGAGAGAAAAAAAACAAGAACAGATGCCAGCCAGTAGGCAAGATAAATAGTCTACATACATCATTACACTCATATCATGAAGTCAGAGGTTCAAGAGGTTCTCTATAGCAAATTCTGAGTAGCAGCTCACAGTTAATGCTGCACTGCTTTTTAAAAGGAGGACACGACTTCTCCTTTACATATACATATACATATACTTTTCAAAATTGCATCTCAGTGTGAAATATTTCTAAGAAACTAAAGTTATTTGCTTTCTGTTCAATTTGCCTAACAGGAACAGAGCTTATAGACTTTTTCTTCTGAGAATTTCACCTTTTTTCCTTTTGTAATCCTGTCTTTTGCTACCTGAAAAAAGTAATTAGTTAGAACATGGAAATGTATGTTCTGAAGTGTTTACCACAGAAAAAGACAGGTTTTAAATTAGGATTTAGTTTACTTTTTAAACAGCTATTTGTAGACAGAATTCGATTACATACATAGGAGCCTGAGTGATTGACATAGACTGTGGGCACACACAAAGCTATCTCCATCAGAAGAGATTACTTTTCTTGAGATTTTGCATGCCTTTTGTAATATGGATTCTCATGCAAATGTTCTGGATATCCCAGCTCAATGTCACCGCATATCTAGCACCATTGGCATAATTTCCTAGTCAAAGAAATGAAAAGATAAGCTACCCAAAGGTCAGATCTTTTTAAGCACCTAAGTACAGGCAACAGTAGCTCAAAGTTAAGTAGGGAAATATTGAAATCTTCTTCCAGGTGACACATTTTGAACAGCTGTATTAGATCCCTGAAAGCATCAGCACACAACTGAAAGCAGGCAGTTTGAAGTTCCATTTAACATAAAGACATTAAAAGGTCCTTTAAATATATGATGACTCTCAAAGGAGGAAGCAAAACACAGAATATTAAATTTTTCTTTAATATTTGTTAATTTGTATGGAAAGTGAAGAGAGAGGGAAAAAAGACTATAGGCATCCAAAAGTGAAGAGAATTTTTGAAGTACTGTGTATTAGCACAGGATGGGTTTAATCTCCAAGCGATACACTAGAGTGCAGTAGAGAGGCGTCTGAGGGAGCGTCTGTCCTTGCTGCTGACAAGGACAGTGAGGAATGAAGATGTTATGCTTCGAGTACTTCGATCTGGCAAAAAGGTATCAAGAAGTTTCTGCAAGTCAAGTCAAGTGAAATTTAAAAAGGGGATTAGGTATAAACAACATTATGTCTACAGATCTATTATGCAGGACGCAAAATCCAGGCTGTAAGGAGCATAAGCAATCTGCAATGGGCTGACAATCTTTCTGCCAAAGTCATCCTTTTATAAGGATCCAAGATGAGACATCCTACGATTGACTAAAAGAATATAATCTGACATTTTCAATTTTTTTTTAGTTAAAATTTTGCTCATCACATTTAGCAATGAATACAAACTAACACACAGGAAGATAAAACTAAAAATTGAACTACACTCAGTATACCTGCTTGCAGCTTTCCTTTCTAAGAGGTATCACCTAGTATGTGTATTTTACATGACATTACCTAATGGCAGTAATAATCCTAGAAAACAGACTGTCAGTTTTCAGTCATCACCAAAGAGAAGACAGGCTGATACCACATCAGCTAGAAGAATAATCACATGAAATGTGACATTACATAATTTTTTCCTCCCAATACAAGGTGATGGAACCTATACATATTAATCAGTACATTGTACAAGTTTAATGTGTGCACTAAACACCAACAGTTTCCTTAAGCATCCTTGAAGTGCTCCTTAAAATGGGTGCTCTAATGTTTAGGAAAGAGTAGCAATCGGAGGCTTGTTAGTATTAATATGTAGTCAACCAAAGATGTGATCATTAAGAAAGACTTGGCTAACAAATTGTTTAGCTCTAAATCAGAATGCTACATGCATCTACTCTTCTCGCACCAAAAATGCTAATTCTACAGTGAGTCGATTTGTCCCTAATTAAATTGTCTTTGTAAAATGAGACTGTAAGATGTCACCTTCAAGCCTTTGGAACACTGACCATTCTAGAAATTGCATACTACTTGCCCTCCCCAGCTGCAGTGGTATGTAACATGGAGTTGGTGGTACAGTCAGATGTTTTGGTTTTTTCCTTTACTGCAAGACCATTCCTTCAGAAGAAAGTGCATGAAATTAACACTTTTTCTCAGCTTTCTATTTTTTGTGAGATGAAATTTCCATATGATTTTCTCAACTGTGCATACCTAAAATTAAATGCTTCCTTCCTAAGTTTTAGGTAGATATGTAGAAAATTGGTATAACAAATCTCTATGCAGAACCTTATGGAAGATGAAATTGCATTCACAGTGTCTCTAGGTAACTTGATTTTACCTACACAGTCATTCCCTTGTAGCTTTCATCCACTCTTGATTGAACATATATTCTCACACCCACATATTTACAAGAAGCAAAACACATATTTAGTGGTCTGGCCAGGATCATGCTTATGCAACATGGAAAACAAGGGATGCTGGCTATCAATCCCTTGTGTTTTCTCAAAGTTTCTTCTTGATTAGCAGGGTTTTTTTCTGTTTGTTTTGTTATGGAAAGTATTTTGCTATTCTATTTCTTATTTTTTGGGCTAGCAGAAAAAGAAAAAGCACATACTACAATCTTGTTCCCACCCTTCTGTTGTCAAAATCCACAGTCTTCCGCGAACAAAATGCTGTTAGACCTATTGAGGCATTTTGGGTTATGATAGAAGTAACACAGCATTTCATATGACCAACAGGGAATTATGTTCTTCACTATCATTTGAGGCCATTCTTTTAACGCTTATTATGCTGTTTCTTCTGGTGCTTATATGCACATTTTTATTCATGCTTCATTCATGGCAATCTTAAAATTTAAAATGAGTCTTTGCAAAAATTATTCCATACTGATAATGCCAAGTCCCAACCACCTCCTACCCCTTGAGAAGATCCCAGTCCTATATTGCACAGACCTTTGACTAGTGGGATTGGTGATAAACAAAACCAAAACCTGCTTTCAAAATCCTATGGGTATGGTTACTGCTGACAGATAAGTTTCCCAACCAGTCTGTGCAGTGTGTTTTGAAAACACTTCTAGCCTTCATTGCCAGGGCAGAATCAGGAATATAACAGATATCCCATCTGACAATTTACTGTACATAAAAGTACTTACCCGACCTTACTTACCAAAACTTACTTACTTACCAAATACTTACTTAATTACTTATACTTACCAAACTATACATATATCCACAGAAAGGAGCACCAGTTTACTATTAATACATAAAGCAAAAGTAACTCCTGCACAATACCTGCTTACCACTCTGCCTTACTCCCTGTACTCCCATAGAACCTGACATGGCCTTTCCTTCTTGATGGCTTTCTGAAGGCAGAGCTTTACACAGTCCATCAGGCCCAGGGCTTCCAATACCCTCTGGAAAAAACAGGGATGTATTTATGGAGTGCATATTGCCACTTTGAAAAAGCTACATACAAAACAGATAATACTCAGTTGAGGAAACTGATGTTGATTGCATCTTTTCCTAACAAATGTAGGCACTGGTAGGTAGGCACTTCTAGGAAGGAATAAGATCATGGGAGCTCACTAGCATCTGCTACTACTCTAATTTGGAGGGGATATCCAGGAATAATAACAGCTATCTGCCAATTTTCTTTCAAGCTCAAACACTGCTTCCCCTGCAGTTTCAAATATGGCAGTGTGATATATGCTCAAATCATCAAAATGCCCACAGCTCCAAAAGACAAGTTGAACTCAAGTATGCTGAGCTTATTTACTGTGACTAGTTTGGCTGAATTAATTTATAAAATGAAAAACATTTAATATGAGATGGCATTGCATACAGTACAAGTAGTTGTAATCAGAAGGTAGGAAAAAAAAAAGCCAAAGACCTATGGAATTTTGCTCACTATGGAATTTTCATTTTATAAATCTTTCCCAAGACTGAAATTGTTAGTAGCTTGTTATGAGCCTAGGGTAGATGTTAATTTATAATAGATAACTACCCATTTAAAAGCTGAATCAACTCTTCCTGATGCAGTCCTGCGAGCCCTATTTACGCCTTTGGAACTTAGAAAAAAAGCAGGTAAGAATGTTTTCATTAAAAAAAAAAAAACCAAAAAGGAAAGAAAGAAGTCTTTATGTGAAATATTTAGGTATGCAATGACGCTAGCTTTTTTTTAGTTTCAGTCGCATGGGAGTTTTCCACAGCTATGTAACTGAAATGGTTCACAAGTCAATAATCTAAGTTCCTAATACATTCAAATACAGAGGTAAACAATTCATAGCTTAAAAGAAATACCATGGAAGTTTATTATTAAGATCCTTAATGTAGGAACATTCCATGATCAAATTCCTTTCTTCTTTTGTAACATTCAGGCTTAACAAAAACAGAAGTTTGTCTACCTTTTAATCTTATTTTATCACTCTGCTGGTATGCTAATCTGTCATCAAGATGTGGAAATCAGAGACTACAAATGTTAATTAAAATAACACAATTCAGTTTGGATCCAAAGGAAGCCATATAATTCAGGGCTTGAATTTCTGTAAGTGTTCTATGGAAAGGTCAAGATCAAACATGTATAAATGCAATACATAATGACATCATTTTTGTGTTGCCATAGTGAAGAGGGGGAGAATTACTGCTGTGAGATGACACATTTTGTACGAAAGGAAGCTCTTGTTATCTTGCTGCCACAAAGACGAAATCTATTTTGTCTCCTAGTGTGAGATATTTCAAACAAAAATTGTCTTACAGGGACCACATTTATGCAATTCTGGTACAAGTAGCCTGCAGCATGATGATCCTTATAGGTTGGGTTACTCCAGGAATGAATATGAAAACAAAATGCTTTGTGACCGGTGCTTTTACTCTACCTGCAAGGAAGCTTACTGATTCATTTTCTACATAATCTTTAAACACTCATTTCTCTCATTTGTCTGCACAAAGTCAAGATCATCATGGGGAAACTTATGGTAGAGAATTAATGTCTAATGATGGAATTGCCATAAATAGCAAGCATAAATGTTAGAACTTAAACACCCTAAATTTTATGTCAGTTTTATTTCTCTTAAAGCATCCAAAATTGCTTCAATCTATGAACTTCTCTTACACAGAACACATAATATTGCTGTGTTATATATACTGCATAATATACTGCAACAAAAGTTCTTCTGGATATGATAAACATAAATTCACTTCAAATTCAGGAGTAGAATGAACAGATGCAGAAATTATAGTGTAAAGATAAACTTCAGGGAAGTATTCAAGGCAAGAGTTTCAAGTTAAATCAGTGTATTCCCATGCTTAAAAACATTTTCTGCTGAAAAATCTGTTTAATATTCTTTGTCAGCAGGACAGCATGGGGTTTCAGACTTTTAGATCCCCACCAATTCTGAATTTAATGATGCAGCTCACCTTTAAGGACTGTGAGCAGAAACCATTTCATCACTGAGGTCTTTAGATGAAGTTGACAGATCCTTTTAAATGACCTACCGAAATCATTATGAAATCTGCACAATCAGCAGGAACCAGAACAAGAACATACTTTATATACAATGCGTCAGTTTATGGCATAAGAAATTATTTTGTACAAAAAAATTGCATAACCAATAATTTTTGTATGGACACTGCACATTCAAACAACTATTTTTTTCTGACTTCAAGAAAAAAAATCTGATAAAATATATCTCCACAGTACTGACTGAAAGTGGTCCACAGCATACAGCTTTTAAAAATATGATCCTACTGGTTTGGATCCATATATGAAAAGTGGCAGGTTTTGTTTAATGAATTTAAAGTCAGACAGCTACATTGAATGCTAAAAAAATTAAACTCTAAGTAGCTCTTTAGATTCAAAGTACCTCTGCTTAAAATTTGAGTTTAGAAGTAGAAAAAAACCACTGATTTTGTATTTTTGGACCTTTGTTTCTACTATTGACATATACACTCTAATCTCACCTCTCTCCTCATGTCAGAAACACTATCTTTAAAACATAAAATAACTCTATTTCTAAAATAAAAACTAAACCAAACGTAAAGGCAGGATTTTCCCTATTGGCCTTAAAGGAGTTAAAACCTAGATTCCCTACATATATGGAAGAAGTACAAGATATTATTCTTTATCCTATTCACTGGTGTAACATACTCAAAACTTCTACTCAAAAACCTCAAAATACTGGATTTTAACTAAAATGAAGATGAAAGCCTCTATAATAAAAATTGTATTTATATAGAAAACACCATTATATAATAGACACCTATAAAAATCACCCATGTTAAATGTTCCAAATACTTTCTGACTGATATTTTTATAGTTCATCTCTTTGGGTACATTAAGTATATCCTTTATAGAGATGTATATACTATATTAAGGAAATCTAAAAGGAAAAGCAGGCAATATAGTATTTCACAGTTTATTCTGCTATCCAGAGTGAAGTAAGGGCATTTCAGCAACAAAATGAGGAATTTCAGAAAAAAAGTGAAAGAGGCATTACTAGGTGGCAGATCTTAAAATCTTATAAGCAATAGTAGTGAAAAGATTTCTTTTTTTCCCAGTCACTGCCTGTTTATGAACAATAAAAGGCAGCTGAGTGCAGTTCCACTAAGAGGCCCTAAGGACAAGAGGACTTACAAACAGCAAATACTGCACACATATACTGTCATTGAAATTAGGCATAAGCTAGTATAATTATGGGTTTTTGTAAATATTTGTAAGTCATTATTACCAGAAAATTAAAAATGCTTCCTACCTAAATTCTTCTTGAAGCAAGCCTCAGCACTTTGTAATACTTTCCTGTCATAAAGGTGCCAAGTATTTGCAATTTTTCGATGAGCTCACACTCAAAAATGTTCACATCCGTGAAATGGGGAGGGGGTTGTCAGGAGGAGGAATTGCAGCACAGTGCTCTGGGCATGATGAGTAAAGCTGCCCCAGAGTGCCTCGCCTCTCACTGGTTACTTCGGACCACTGGAACAATATTTGCCGGTTGCTATGTAGACAGAAGTCCTTGCCAATTCATCCCATTAACAAGACTGAACCTGGTTCTGGTTGATAAGAATGGGTATTGTTTGAATAAAATGTGTTGATAAAATACTCCCCAGAGGTAAAACTGATCATTTTTATGTGTTTGAGGAATGTCAAACTCATGCCTTGCAACCATGCACTTAGCAGAAACTTTTATTTCCATATCATCTTTATTGGCCTTTCTTCTCAGCAGATTTGGAGGAACAACACATCATGTGTTTTCAAAGGGTACACAGAATTTGTAGTGTATTTTAATATTTTTAAACCACAAGTTAAATAATCATTCTCAAATCAATGTATGCTTTTTTTTAAGGTCAGCTGGAGCAGCTGTATATCTGACAAGATGACTTTCTGCATCTCATGAGCAATGACAGAGGGTTCTGAGCTTTCAGTATTATATTTGGAAAGAAAAGGCATTACATACAAGCCTAGTACATTAAAAAGCATTGCTAAGAGGTTAAGCACTCAGATGTTAGGAAATGCCACATAGCAAACACATACTCTGGAGAGAATTAACTGAGCAGATAATGGTGTTTGGGAGAAGAAAGGATGGACTGTTTGTTACCACATTTACTAATGGCACAGAAATGGCAAGAGTAAAGATCTGAGAGACTGAAAGAACCTGTTCTCTCTCCACTTGTCCTTAACTTTATATATCCATGCCTATTCCTGTTCCATCCCCCTTATAACCGTGGTTTCATCAAACAACATTTGGACTTCTTCGCTACATAATATCTACCTACTTTAAAAATAATTATTAATATTTGTTGTCTTTTTATTTCACTTTACATGAACATTTCATAAGCAACTTCTTTTCAGAATCAACAGTGAGATAAAAAGTGTTATCCCCACTTGGCAAATGGGATTTCAAAATTTAATTAGAAATATTTATGAGCTGGTGATTTTCAGAGAATATATAATGCTGTATGTATTTAGAGCAGAATTTCTATTTGTTTCAGTTGCAGCTCAAAAGACTGACCTCAGTACCTGGAATAACATGTAATTTTCAGTACTCATTCAATAACTAGGCATATTCATTCAATACCTAGTTTTCCAGCTCCAGGAACTAAAAAAAAGCAAGAATCCTACAAAATTCCTTTCTTGATTTTACCCCCTCTACTGTATCTGCTGAGTAAGATTATGGAGGGGGGAATGTGATTATATAATTACATAATGTAGTGTACTGTTTGAGTGAAACTTGGTTTTCTATGTTTTGGGTCCTTGACTTTATGACTTCAATAATTATTTATTACTGAGAGCAAAGTTCTATCACACAACATTACAAAAAGACGTGGAATAGCATCAGAATGTTTTAGTCTACCATGAGAAATTCTGACTTCCTAAATAGCAAGTGAGAGTTGAATGCTGTTGTCTTCACCCATCCTGGTCCCATCCTTTCTATGTCTATATCTTTCTGTATAGGCAGCCCTAAACCATGTACTTCACATTTCTTAGCATAGGCCACTGACCCCTCATTTAGTTCTCTTTGTTTTCCATCTCCTTCCATTTATCCTTACTGGACTGCAACTCCAGTATTCTTAAGCAGGCACTCTGTCTTTCCCTCCTCCCCTGGTTTTCAAGAGCTTTTGTCTGCTCAGCACCCAGTATCCACAGCTCCTGACAGTGGCTTCTTATGTCATTCAGCGCTGATCCTAAGTGCATCCTATGTTCCTGGCCAAAGCTTCTCTTCCAACTGTCCCAGTCTCTTTAGCCTAATGGAGAGCACAGCAATCCACCAGCCCATAAAGACTTTAAGCTGCTTAGATAGGGTTCTGAGATGAACATAGCCAGTACAATACATAATCTTTGCTTTAGGGCAAAATTCCTCATTCATGGAATTACATATAAATCCAGAAAGAGCTGCAGGTTGCAACTTGGCCAGCTCTGGGTGGATTTTCATAGGAGTGGCAAAAGGCACATCTCTAGCACAAAGGTTGCCCTGTATCAAATTTCAAAATATGCCCTAAAGAACTGGCAAGATAATATATATCTTACTGGGCAGCATTTTCTTTTCATTCAGGCAAACTAAACACCTAATTTTCTGTTCATTCCTCTCTTAAAAAGAAAAAAAAAACGAAATATCCCACACCCTTAGCAGTCACAAAATCCTTCCAGAACCTTTTAATTGGTTGGGACTTTTGAAGTTAAGGGATAACGCAGCTGTAATCAGCAGGTCTTCAAAGGATAGAAACAATTAAGGGAGGTGTGGATGCCCCCAAAGAAATAATTTATGATGTGATGTCATTACAGTATCTGGCATTATGAATCAAAATGCACACAGCACTAACAGGACTGATGGTGATTCTCTCATGCTATCCATGGTAGAATTCCTGCATGAGACTAACAAAGACAGAATCTCACATTCTCTCCAAGACACTTTCTGTTGCAACATCCATCCTACCTGAGCAAGAGATGGGATGAGGCTGCCTTGATGGAAGAGAATGTTTGTGTCTAAGTCTTAACTCCCCCTACTCTACCCGGTCCTAATAATGCTTTTTAAAGTTACATGAATATTGTGATTGTTCAATTACTCACTGAGACAAGAAATAATCACTATCACAATTGATATAGAAAATGTAATACAAGTAGTGACATTTCAAAAGCATTGTAAATTGAAGTGTACTTTCTGAAACAGAGCTTATTTAGTACAGAATAACTACCATATTATGGTAGCTTTGCCCCCAGAAGTAGAATACTAGTCAAAAATTTGCAATTGTCTTGAGCAAAACCTTATTTCACTGTTCAAATTTTAGCAGCATGCAGTTTTCTGTACACTAAATAACAGTTCTTTTAAAGTTCCAATCAGTAACCAAAATCCTTTCAAGATTGATTTGAAATCCCTCCAATCATCTACAGCCTTCCCCTTTGTCCCCACTCCTTCCCCTGCCTTAGTTCTGTATAGATTCATTCATGCAGTGACTGCCACAAAGACTTAAAAAGAAAAGAACTTGGTGCAACAAACAGGAGAAGCAGAAAATTGCAGGACCCACCGCTGCACTTTTCAGGATTTATTGCCAACACTGACTGTGCCAAGTCAGTTCTGTTAAGTGAAATGCTGCAAATATGGTATTTCAGTGTTTGACTTAATGGTGACACATTTGTACTATCGTAGTGAATAATATATGCTGCTCTCTAATATATTTCCCAGTATACTGCTATTCACTAGTAAGAAAGGTTCTTACTAAAACAATGGTATTCTGTAGTTTTCCCCCTCTTCCCCATCCAATTTAAGCACATTTTAAATAGACATAGAAAAAGAGTTAGACTGCAGTCAACTTTTCAAACAAAAAGTCTGTTCTCTAAGGTGACAATCTAATCCTAGAAAGCAGTGTGAAATGAAGCTAGTGTCTCTGAAAATATATTACTTTTCAAGTTACTCGATACCTTCACTCTCCCAGAGAAAATTTCCTGCTCTGGCTGATGGCCAAAGAGATTATATAGTAAGAGGCCATATCCTTTTGCCTTTCATTATTTAGGCAATATTTCATACTACTACAATGTAATCAAAATACTTCCTTTCTAGCCAATATTTGGCTCTAACACAGATCAACATTTTTTCCATTGGTATTTTAAAGTAGCTACTCTGAAGAAAAATATCATTAAATCTCAGTATTTCTTTATTTTGCCTTCATGCTGTGATAAATATCAAAAGTATGCTGTTAGATCTATGATGACTACTCTCAAAGGGTTCCCAGGCTATAAGGTTTCATGAAACATAAAATTAGAAAAGTGAAAGGGATTCAAATATTAAGTGCAAGGATAGTTTTATTTCTCTAACTCAAAAATAGACATACTAGAAGAGGCACTTATAGAAATAATATAACCACATGGAAATAAGAAAAAACATTCAGACACATTTAAAAAACTAACAACAATTATTTGTCATTTGTTCTTCTCACATCAAGTTCCTTTCCTGATTCCTGCAGAAAAGAAAAAAAAAAAAAAAGAGTTTTGTTTTCAAAGCAAGAGAATCTCTACAGAACTTGCTGGGTTTCCTGAAATTTCACAGAGCCTATCTAATTTGTCTCCCTGGAAGAAAACAGGATTTTGATCATCATGTAGCCAGTACAGAGGTTTGCATGAGAGACACAGTGTATTGTGAAAGCATGGTAGACTATCATCTTTTCATAAACAATGTCTGTTTGTATGTATGGAACAGACTTCAGCAGGTACAGGCAGATTTGTTAACTAGCAGCAGAAAAAAGGGGTCAGGAGTTCTGAACTCTAATGGTAGCTCTGGAATGGGACATGATGCAGTGGTTACAACCACCACAGCCTTGTCATAGTCATTCTCTACAACAGAGTGACTTCATGAAATTCTATATCCCTAATGAGAGGTGGCTATAGTTATGGTACAGTAGAGCTACAAAAATGCAGTAAAACTCAAGTCCAATGAAAACTTCAACACTCTCACAGGATTAGGAGAAGTAGTAGTAATAATAATAGTAATAGTATTTGTTGCACCCCAAGCTCCATCCAACCAACTATGCCTTATGCTTACATCCCTGAGTGATACTTGCCTTGCTTGCATTGTGGGATATCTTTGTGGTCTATGAGGAGAGACAGTAACTAAGAGACATCAGACAGGAGGCAGAGCTCTTTTCTGTTCACTTGCTTGCCCTGCCCCTCAGTTATCTCTCACTGCCCATATTTCTGCCCATTTTTCATTACAAGAGTTTAAGACTTGAGAAATAAGTGGAAAGTACATTAATCTGCCAGACTCTTGAAATCAGCCTCCTAGCTTTCTGTTTACTGCACCATGTTTATGATGAAGGGTATTTTGAAATTGGAACTGATTGTACAACATGCTTGCTTTGTTGAAGCTTTAAAGCATGAAAGATTGTTAGAATACTGAAATAACAGTCAGGAGCCTTCCTGTCTCTTGCTTGCTCTCTTTAAACTCTGATGGGCTTCAAAATCAATCTAGCATGCAACTTCCTCTTGCTTTACTTAACTACCAAAGAGAGAACTGGACAGTTGCAAGTAATTTCAAAATATGACTGCAGACTTATCATCAGCCTGAAACAAATCCTTTTGCAATGGAGTCCTTTTCTACATATTGTGCTTTTCTATTTATTCAGGACCTTGGGTTGAAGAGAGCTCCTTATTACAAGAGGTTGCATTATAAGCACTACTAAAATAGTGATCTTTCCTCCTCTCCCTACCAAACCCCGAATAACTAGCAATATCTGGAATAATTTAAAACTTTTCAGAGCTTTTATGTAGAAGGACTGTATCTGTCAGAAATTAATCTCCCTCCAGCCTAAGTGGTCAATCTGAAAGATTTTATCATTCCATTTTTCAGCAAGCCAAGAGAAGGTTCAGTTTTATTCTACAAGATTCACTAAATAAACCTAGCAGAACATCTGATTTAATTGATCTTGTAGCTGAAACTATCCTGCTTCAGCTTATGCAAGAAAGATTAATTTTAGAATACCAGATGCCTGCAGTATTGTAGAAGCCTCAAAAATTCTCCTCCTCCTTTTCCCTTTGGCCCACAATACAAGGTTTTTTGGGAGTCAAGATGATATACGCTAGATTGAATATTTGACACTCTGTGTTAAATAGTTTTTTTTTAAAAGAAACCCACAGTAGTTCTTTAAACTGCCTCATAGGACTTCAAATAGATGACAATCTAATTTGCAGTTATTCATACATTTTGTTTTGCAGGCATAAAGTTCAAATAATACTGGTGATACACTAAGCACAATATAAAACCTACATTCACTTCAATAAACATGGAAAATTACTAATTTAAAGCCTTTACAGAAACATCAGTCTTAAAACTGAATAAACAGCATCTTTTCAAAATGGATCAGAAATATGCCCATGTATGTCAAACACTATTGCTTTATCTTAATTTCCAGCATGTTTGTTTCAGTAATCTTCAATGTGCCGTGCAATTTGCTCCATTGTTGCTGGGTTTTGGTTGGTTTTTGTTTGTTTGTTTGTTTTTTAATTTGTTTTGTTTTGTTTTATTGCTGTTTTGGTTTTTTAATTTTTTTAATTTTAATTAAAGTAAGAAAAAGCAAAGAACAGTTCTTTTTGGTAAAATAAGTTAATTTCCCTCAGACCTGCAGTCATGTGTCTTCTTCCTGAGAAGATTATGTTAGCCCTTGATACACTGCAGAACAAAGAAACCAACAAAGAAACTCTGCATTTTAAATAACATACTGTCACTCTAAACAAAGGTGCAAATACTTGTTTTATAGCAAAGATTACAAGTGTCAACTCACCACTGAAATCCCTTCTGGTCCAGCTAGCAGGTGTTAAGAATTATCATTACACTTTTCAAGACTTGAATGAAAAGTTCAATGCCACCTAAGTTCAAGTTTTCACTTAAGAGATACACCTAATACACATGGAATGGGTAATGAAATAGTGTTAAAAAAGGGCACCAGCTCCCATGTTCCAGTATCTTTGAGATTTGATTTCAAATAGTCAAAGTTTTTGATGCTTCCATTCTTAATATCCACGTGGATCCTTTTAATCTTTACTGATTTTTAAGTCAGCTGTGGATTTAGTCACTGTTTATCTAATGACCAGTGAGGGAAAAAGCATTTCTCTTCAAAGACTCTATTATTAGGTACCTCCTATATGACTAACTATTTTGAGGAAGATTATATAACTAACTAGATGGTTTCCATTTTGAGTACAGGGAAAGGTACTAAGAAACTGTATTTGTGCTGGTCAGTAGGAGTAAATGAGCAAACAAGAAAATAGAGCCAATATAATACAGAAGGCAAAAATAAAATGGTGGGAAGCTATGCCCTGTACACTACTCACCAAAAAGTAGTCAAGAAAGAATTCAAAGGTTGAGAACTTACTAAGCAACTAAAAGAAACAGAGTTATTCTAAAGAACAACAGAACAGAATTTTGATGAAAGTCTTAACACATTTCACATATCAAGAACTTCAGATTGAGGGCGGACTTGTTCTATTTGTGGGAAGACGAAAAATCATCATCACTCTATGAAAATGGAGGACAGCCTACGTTAGATGTAACTAAAGGTACTAGCACAGATGAAGCAGTTAAAAAGAAGAAAGACAGCAAGAGGCTAAAGTAGAGGCACAACTGCTTTAAAGTCCTAATTGTATTCTAGTGGGAGCAGAATATGCATCTTAGTAAAATACCTTGCAACACATAATGGAGTTTCCTTGCTCTAACCAACATACCTGCAGCTTATTTCCATAGCCCACTTTGATCTACAAATTATATTTGAAAACCAGACCTAATCTGAGGAAGAACTATCCCTTGATTTAGATTCTGGATCCTATGCATGAGTAGAACTATTTTATACCATGCAAGAGAAAATTTTCTGAATACCTAAAAGAAAAAGTAGGGAGAGATGTAGACTCTTGGTAGACAGACAAAGGGTTATGATGGCAATTTATTTCTCAGAGATACTCGTCCTTCTGAAAAAAGAAATTGCTGTTACTTGGAGTACAGGTTTTAGGAAAAGCAAAAAAAGGATAGACACTAAGATTAGCCTATGTTCTTCCATGAAAAAAGGCATAATTTTTTTTTTGTAAATTACTAAAATCAGTTTCTAAAGCAGAACACTCCTTTAGTAATTTAGACAAGAAGAACACAATAAAACATTAGGAACTTCATTTGTTCTGTCTGTATGTGTCTTCTTTATAATGCTTGCAGTTTAATTAGTAGAAATAAGTAAAGGATATTTTATTGAAAGACAATATGTAAATGTGTGATTGGCACAAAAGGCAGTCAGATTGTGGTATTTCTTCCAAATTTTCTCTCTGTAAGCTCTGCACCTCAATTTCATCACTTATGAGCAGGAGGTAAGATTTTTGATGAAAGCAGTGGGAGTCCTAAAAGAGATGTCAAAACCAGATTGTACTAGCAAAAGAAAATTCCAGTAAAAGCTGTGCCTTAGGCCTCTCTCTAGCATTCCGAAGTAATGGCTGTTTCTTCAGTTCGTTCATTGCATTTGCATGCAGTGTAGTTTTCTTGCACTGCCAATTCACAGAATGCCTTAGTCATATATAGGAAGAGCCATGCATAGGGTCTGTGGTTCCTCATATCTCCCACTGTCAGACATTTGCATTCCAAGAATCTTTATTAGCTGCGTGGAGAGACTTTCTAAGGAATCAAAAGTTGCTTATTTTATCTCTGACATTTCTTATCTAATGGAGCTATTGCAGTACTCTTCATGGGTAAGCACATATAGCTGCCAGAAGTGCAGCTACAGTGTTGCCAGCCACCCCTATGCAAATTTCAGTAAATATTAAAAACAGAGATTTCACTTTGAATTGCAGTAAGGACAAATTAACTTCTAATTAACCTCTAACCTCTGTACCTTGGCAATAGCCCGGCACTTAAGGCAGCAAAGGGCAACCTATTTACAGAACAATGGTTTTGCCTTCAGTTTGTTTCTCAAAACTTTTGTGGACAGGAAAAGCAATAGAACACCATGTAAACTGGGTGTAAACAGAACTGAAGTGAGGATTTCTGTTTCTAGACTACTATGCTTTTGTTTGTCCCATGCTTCTTGCAGCTGAAACAAACCCTATTACAACACTGAGTCAGGTTTCAGGTTGTAATAATCCCCCCTGCAAATGTTAAAAATAGTAAAATTAATTTTAAAAAAAAGGAAAGAAAAGACAAGAAAAGAAAAGGAACATGCTTAGGTCTACTGAGATTACTGCAACTGCTAGTTTCATTGATGGTGGAGGGTAAGGGGAATTGGCAAGGCACTGTACAAAATGGAGTCAAGATTAGATTTATCAGGCAATGCATTTCAGCTGGAAATGTGAATTTGCTTAAGTTCATAGGAGATTCATAACATGTATTATAAAAATTGCCTGAACATGGGCCTTTCCCGAAACACAGAATTAAATTTGGTTTTCAGAAAGATTAGTATAATTTCTCTCTTATTCTCACTTGAAAATGGGGAACCAGTAGTCTAGATTGAGTAACTTGCTCCAAGAGCAATGTGGTCACATTCTCTGTGATATTTGAAGAATTCATAGTTAGCAATAGGTGCCTGTCAGCTGTACTATAAGTGAGAGATGGATTCTATTTGTCTAATCTTTTTCCCTTGGCCACCTGAAAAGCATAACCTTATCAAATAAGAGGAGATAAAAAAAAGCTGTTCACATATTATACAACTGTTTATAAAGCAATGAAATGCTCACATGAAAGGCACTGCATAATTGCAAAATCTGAACTATTTTTATAATGTTAATGTATGCATGCATTCCAAGTACATAATATTAATAAGATGAAACAATGAATCACTTTGATTTGAATCAGCATGTTAGCATTAGACTAAAATTAACATAACAGATATATCTTCATAACAGATTTGTTGCAGAAAAATTTTAGTGTCCTAAAATCTATCCTAAATTCTATCCTAAATCTCCCAGTCTCTGTTTTGACCTGCAGGTACCTGAAAAAAAAAGAACCCCAGTATTTTAGGAGTTATTCCACCTACTAATTACCTCCAACCTCCAGGCATTTTAACTTATTTCCCTTTCCCACAGGAAGTCAGACCTATTCAAGTTCACACTACGCCCAATCTTAAGCTGTGTACTCATCTATACTGAGTAGTATCACACCAACTGGTAGCATACTACTTGAAGGAAATAAGGTTCTTGGAGACAGGTCAATAATAAACACTTTGAACATGCAGTAATTCAGTACATCAGATAAGATACTTCTGTACAGGCATTTGCCCCTTCTGCAACTTAAACGTGTCTTTGTAAATACAGGTGAAATTATTGAATAGTTGAATTGTTGAATTGTTGAATTATTGAATAGTTGAATTATTCCTCTTGATTTATTTAATAAAATAGCACGTCCTCTCTACCTGGATTACCTACTTATTTAAGAAGTATGCTAATTTCCTGATTTATAGAAATATGTCATATGGATATTGATTCAAGTTTTCAATACTTAAACAACTCCCTCACTCTTTCAATTGTTTGAAATTTTTCCCTGTTCCCACTGATCAGCTCACCTTTTGTGAATCACTTCAAACAAGGCAACTTGAAGGGCACAAAATAGAACTAGAAATTAAGTACATTTCTTAAATTAATACATTTCTTACATTTTTCATGAGGACAATAGCCAAGAAACACTTAAATCTCTGAGGGGACAATACCTCAGAAAAGATTTATTCTGTACAAAGGGCAGCTTCCAAATTGTGTTCATTCTGCTATCTTAAAGGAAATCTATCTCCTCACTACATGACTAGATCACTTTTAAATATCCCAAAGTGTAAAACCCTCAAATAATATTTTAATTTTCACCTCTTCTTTTCACATGTGGAATGTGAAAACTCATTACAACATAAAATGTCTTCTTGAGGTTCTTCTTCCATCACACACCTCAAAATGTGAGCAAAATTTTACAAGGTATGGAAACCTCCATAGCTAACTCCTTAACTTTCCTGCTTTCTTTACATCTTTGTGCTCAGGGAAGAAAATATGGATCCTATGAGAACTTGGATGATCCTTGTGGGTCCCTTCAGGATATTCTATGATTCTATGACTTACTTGTTTATTTTCCTATGGTACAGGGGAATTGGAGGGCAAGAAAACTTATTTTACTGTTTTTACCATTGCACGAGCTGGAAGGGCAAGTCCATGTACTAGTGAATGAACCATGGTTCCAGTCCACTTAACAGAGCTCTAGCAAACACTAACACTTGTTAGAAAAAGCACACTTTCCAGATGGGTCCCATAATCAATCAAATGAGCTCATTATTCACTGCTGTTTAACAATGTTTCTTCTATGTTTGGTCTATTACAAGCTTTTAGTCCATAGCCTTTCTTACCTCCCCCAAAGTGCTGCCAGCTCTAATAGCCCAAACTGAAGTTTAACATTTTCAGCCATCAGCTATAAATGTTTGCAGAGAAGTGCTATTTGTTTGAGTTCATTATCCATGTCTTTAAAGGGAGCTTTTACATTGCCAAAAACGCATTTACAGAGTGTATTGCAGACATGACAGTTTTCTATTAGAATGAATTTTTAAAGCATCAAGTTTCAAAATTATAATTGTATTTACTTAATTTATATTTATAAAGCAATGTATTTGTGTTTTCTTTAAAAAGATAGATCTTGTTTAAGTAACATTAATAAACTGCTATAATTGCCCTTAAGAAGCTTAAAACAATCCAAGATGTGGCATTGCCTTTAGGCAAATGAGCAAATATGTCAAAGTGTATGAAGCATGATATTTTAAATGGGATTTGGAATAGCACTTCATACCTGTTGAACATTGATAAGTAATGATGCCAGAATTACTGACTCCAAACACTTTTCTCTGTGAAAAGCCTCACTACACTTCTCTTTCAGTACAAGTAAAATAGTCCTACATCATGTAGGTTCATTCCCACCTCTATCCTACTTAGCCTCCACATTTTGTTTTAATTTTCACAGATCACGTTCAATTAGTCCATGACAAGCAGATTGCCGATGATGCTTTGCACAATACTGGAAAGGTCCAGAGACAGCATATAAGATTTATACAAATAAATTCTGAAACATGAAGTAAAAGCAGCCTCTTGGAACTCTGCCTCTGGCACTGTTTCAGCACCACTTTTGTGGGAAATCTATATTTTAAAACTACTTCAATTAAACTTTGTTTTTAAACTAAAAATGTTTAACAGGGACAAACTCATGTAGTGAAAGAACTTTCCGAAGACATGTGGTGCCACATTACTCTAAAGTTCATCCAAGTCTCATCCAATTCCTATGTAAATACAAGGCAAAAGTTCTTTATGTTTCTTCCATTATGTAGATAACAGCATAATTTTTATTAATTTACTTTTAAGCTTTTCATGTTATCAAGTATTTTGATAACATTTTCATCTAATCTTTGACTTTTATAAATACTAGTCCATATGTTATTTATTTTGGGAGCATTAGCAAGGAATTTTAGACCTGCATTCTTTTACTGAGAAGCAGAAAAAGAAGAATAAAGAATAAAGAATAAAGAATAAAGAATAGTGAACTGAGATGTTTTTATACTTTCAGTAATGCAAACAGAAAACCAAACCAGAGACATTGGCATTCACAGACAGAGAAAAATAAAATAACTATGCTGGAATTCACTTTTTAATTCCAATTTAAAAGAGTAATTCTAGTTTCAATAACTGTCCCTTTGTTTTTACAATTGCCTCTTACAGAACCCATCTTCATGCACCTAACAGGCTTTATTCTTCCAATTTTCAGGATGAAAAAACCCACACACAAAACCCAAACAAAAAATATGTAACTTTCAAGTCCCAAAATTTACAAGAGCTATTTCCACATTCAGGAAAAATGACATCTCTAAACAAAAAAAGCCTGGTGATGCACAGAGCCTGTATAACAAAGATGAAGAAATGCATACATCATGCAGTCAAAACTATTCTAGAGAGACAATAAATAAATGAAAAGTAAGAATAACCCCAGTGTCCAGAATCTACAGATCCTCCTTGAGGCTTTTACAAAACCCAACAATTAGAGTTTGTGTCCCCACAGGCCATTTTCCCAAGCACATCCACACATTCTTTGTTTTAGATCTTTGAATATTCAATTTGTAACTTCAGTGGATTGCTTTGCCTGTTTTCTAGCAATTTGTTTATAAATCCTACATAAATTATCCTGTTATCACAATCTAAACTTTGTAAAGATCATTTCACATAGTAAGGAGCCTTGCTTACAAACCTACTTATTCAAACAAAACATTTAGTTATCATTATCGTGGTTTAACTCCAGGAGGAAATTAAGCTCCAAATAAGCCACTCCCCTTTCCTCTGCCCCTTCTGGTGACAGAGGGGCAAAAGCAGAGAGTATGGGTTGAGATAACAATTTAATGAAAAATGCTTTACTTAATATCTAAAGAGAATCCAAAATTCTCAAAAGCTGTTATAGCAGACCTGAAGAAGGAGAAGGGGGTGGAAGGCTGGGAAAAATCCTCCTCCTCTGTCTCTCCTACAAGCTGGGTATGATTATGAATCCCCAGAGGTATCAGCCAAGCCAGGACAGGTGGACACCAGTGAATACACATCCCTAATCACCCTCATCACCCTTGATGCTACCATGTCATAAACCAGTATCATGTAGTACATCAACAAACCAATCCTAATCCCTCTCACTACTCTGAAAAGTATCTGCACCAGCATATACCAGTGCATATGGGTAAATATACTGGGTTAGGTACCACACCCCCATGAACATATCGGGCAACATGGTGACCAGTCATTCCTATAGAGTAACAACCTGGCCACACCCACACGGCATTCAGCTCTGTCCCCTCCTGCAACTTGTAAGTAGCACGATGGCAAATCTTCCTCCCAAGCACTTCTGAGGTAAGAACTATTACTTACAAGTTAAGGAAAACGATGCACTACTACCATTGCTCAGATAGGCCACACTATTTTTTAAAGCTGGTGGGCACATGACCTACACAGGCCTGAACTCCACTCTCTGTTTTCCCAGAAAATCTTGAGGGTGTGGACTCTTATTGCCACAAAATGAATGCAGAATGGAAAGGAAATATTTGACAGATACATGCTATCTACCTAATACCTGCAGGCCACAAATCCTACAGGCCACAAATCCTACAGGCAGCCACTGCACAGCTTTACCATTTGTGTTGGAGCATGACCCCTTGCTTCCCCAGCAAAGCCCACTAGTCTAGAGCACTGTTCTAAGACAATCAGAATTAAGGCGCATTTTCAAAAGTCACTGCGGTGACTTTCAACACTACATTCCAGATGTGCTCTGAAAGAAGATTGAAGCTTCAGGGATGCCTGGAGATGGGCAGGCCTTACCTGAAAATCTTCAAAAGCAAATAAACAAATCTTCAAAAGCAAATAAAGGAGAAACAAGGATGTCATGGTATGGTATTTAAACAGAGTATAAAAGGAAATAAATGAGGAGCTCTAAAAGAATAACAAAGTCAACTGCAAATAGCTGTTATTTTGACTTGTAAATGACGAAAAAAGCCCAACAAAAGAAGTCATTATTGATAAAGAGTAAGAAAAAATATTATTGTGACAGAAAAATACTGAGGATGCTGACATATAATTTCCATATCTATACATAGTTTATCTTCATTTGAGTGTAAATAAAATAGTAAATGAAAACATATTACTGCTGAGTAGATTTCTTAAATGAGTGTACTTCCAGATTAAAATGGTTAACAACATTTTTTTCTCTTTAATCTCAGCAATAAGAATGCTGTTTACACTTTCAGATAATTGTCAATACTCCTTCCATACACAGAAAACCGTCCAGATCTACAAAAAGAACATTTTTGAGGAACTCCTTAGGTACAAAAATATTGTTCCATTCTTAACAAGCACCCTCTGTTTGCAAAAGGCTAGTAAGAAGACAGATTGTCAGGATTCTACTCTGAAAAGATTAATAGAGGACTGTGGGAGATTTCTGTACAAAAGTATGTTTATTGGGGCAGCATTTTAATAGAGAAAACCACCTAAACTGTGGGGAGAATATGCAAGATATTCTGAAAACATTATTTACAAAAGGTTGCATTATAAGAAAACCACTATTTCTTGTCTCACTATTCTAAATAATAACAACCAATTATAACTACACTGACATAACAGAACAGAAACTGTCGCATAAATTGTGGAAGTATTTTAGATCCATTCTTACTGTAAAATACTGCATTTTGGGAATCAGGTAAGAATCACCTCAAAGCTCAATACAAGACCGGATTTTTTTATTGTATAAGGATATACATGAGGCTGTTACTGATTTTCAAGTCACAAAAGCCCTCTCCTCCCACACAGGATACAATCTAATCTTTATTGTTTTTGAATTATATCTGCAATCACTGTAGCTAATATAATGTTTTTAGTCTAGTAAAATCTGTTGTTATGTCACATTAAGCATCTCATTGTTCAGAAGCAAATTTTGGTCTTGGGCAAGCAAAAAAGAACGGAATTAACAAACACTTTAAACAAGTTAATCATAAAATATGTTCATGAAAGTTTCAATCTTGAATAGCACAATTATGTATAAAATCTTAGGAAAATATTTGAAAGGCAGGGACTGCACCACCTGGTTCTAAAATCTAACTTAAATAATTAAGATTCTACAAATAAAAAAGTAACACAACAATTTGGGAGATAACTATTAAAGAGTTTATACAAGAAAGCAATGAATATACTCAGGAAACAGATTTCTTTTTCTTAACTAAGGACACCTAGAAGGATCAAATATGTCCCATTACCACAGATATGTAAAAAACTCCTCATGTTTGATAAAAATAAGTAGCATTAAAACCCTGCCATTATAGAATTAGTAGAACATCTCTATCTCACACCAACTATAAAATTTACCCCATAAGAGACTTTCAGAAACAAAACTAAATGCTATCTCTAAGCCACAGATTTTCCTACTCAAATCAAGTCCAGCAAAGAAGCAGAAACTACATCTGTGACACCTCTTACATTTCCAAGACTTAAAACTACCATCTGCTGTGTAGGTAGTTTAATCACTGATGTCCTGTTCACATGGGTTTTCACCCAACTCTGTAGATTTGTCTTAAGCATGACTTAATCTGATGTTCAATTTTCTTTGCAACTGTGCCTGATGGGAAGAGTGAGGTGGTGACATAGTTTATTGCTGGTTTTTGGTCTTTAAAACCTTCAAAGACTGTACAACTGGGTAAGATTTTGAAGCTGTAGAAGTCAGCATAATTTGGTTTCATTGTAGATTTAAGTATTGTACTTTGCATTTGTTTCTATATTTTCTAAGAACAGTTCTGGGTTACATGCAAGTAGTATTTCTAGGTGGGGATTTTGGGTATTTGTTACAGTGAAAGATAGACAAACAATGCTTTGAGAAGAAAAGGATTATAATGAGATCAAATAGTTTCCTAAAAGCAAAGAAGCACCGTTCTTGTGATGTAGTATGTGGAAAGTGCCTTATTTTTAATTTTGAGCTGGATATTTTTTCGTGTCAGTTTGCTGTGGGAGAAGGAAAAGAATAAATATTTCACAAAAATTTCAATACCTCTTGTGTTACAGAAGCTGGGTGAATATCTGCAAATATTTTAATCATAGCTTACAGCTCAGGGCAGACCTCAGAAAATACTTTAATCATGGCTTACAGCTCCAGGCAGACCTCAGAAACAATTAAATATTCAGGTGGTGAGGCAAATGCTGAAGAGGTCTAAGTCACTCCCAGCTGGGATTTGCTTTAGCTAGCTCCAGGCTAAAATGAGCAAATACTGCATTGCTGATACACTTTGAAGGAGAGCTACTGAGTGATAAAATTATTTTAAGAGTAACACAGAAAATTTCTGTTTCAACTTATATTTTATATGTTTTAGACCTTCTTTAGAATGCAGATATCCTAGAACTATTTCTATCACTATATACCTTGCTAGTCTTATGCTGGAATCTGGTTTCCTCAGAAATGTAAAAATTGTTCTGACCACTGACAAAATATTCTTTGTAAGAAACCTAATTTTCTGCTAGTAGAACTAGTAAGTTAGACACTGAACTTTGATTTAAAAAAGTGATTTTTGAAATGTAACTGATTATTTTCTTTTTGATTTCTACACTAAGATGCTAGTTGTAAGTGCTTCTGTCAATGTTTACTTATTTTCTACTTGTAGAACAAAGCTACTTGGGTCAAATCTTGTCACTCAAACTATAACAGTTTCTGTTTTACTTTCAGCTGTGTACAGCTATGAATATCCAAGGAATCAAAAATTTAAGAGGCTTTCCTAGTCAAATAACCTTCAAATATACACCTTGTCCTTACACTGCATTGGATGGTTTCTTTAATTATAAAGATTCTGCAATGTTGTTATCTTTATCCTCATAAGAAGGGTAGAAGGATAAAGAAGGATTCTAGCTCAACTTTGTATAGGCTGAGGGCTTGGCAAGTTTAGCCACAAAGAAGCTATGAAAAGGGAAGAAAGCCAACTACAAAGGATATTTGGATCCAGGATAAAATGTGATGCCTAGAAAAGCAGTAACATGCTAAAAGATCAGAAATGCCTAACTAGATGCTTTTGAAGGCCTTTTGCTCTGGTGTCGATCAATTGGATGATCTCATGGCCACCAGTGCTTGATGCTGCCTAAATATCAACTGTATTCATTATTAAGCTGGACAACTTTTTGAGTGATGGGCAAAATAAGAACTTAGTGATTTTCTTGTCACCAATACACTATTGTTACTTCCTTATGACTTTAGGAAATATGGCGTCTGATTATTTTCTTCCCACCTGAGACAAAAGACCCGAAAACAAAACAAACAAAACCAACCCCCCCCAAAAAAACCCCAAAAACAAACAAACAAAAAAACAAACAAACAAACAAACAAACAAAAAAACCCTAAAAAACCCAAACCCAAAAATCCCAATTACTTTCTACTCTTATCACACTTATCACACAGAGTTCAGCTTTCCAAAACTAGTCTTTGCAGTGGCTGTTTTTGAAAATGGTTTTTCTGGGAAAAATCAGAGCAACTGAAGCTTGGTTTCTACAGATTTTATTGCTATATGCAAATGTACAGACTATGGCAGCCCTGCCTCTTGCCCTTGTCTGCATCTACTTTTCAGCAAGTTTTGCATGTACCAAGTGGCTCACACTTACACTTCTCAGACCAGGTAACTGTTCCCCTTGCTCTATAGCCCTTCTTTTGGGAATACAATACAATACTTTCCTAATATCCATTTTTATTTTCTACCTATTCAGAAATCTTCCCAAGAAGTTTAATATCTTTTACACATTTTTTCCTCTTGTCAGTTTCTTTGGAAAATGGTAAATATTTTCAATTCATATGATTATGGTCTGCAGAATTTTTTCCACACCTATTACTAACCAGAAATCCAGTCTAATGAAACAATTGTCTAAGTAAAGTGCTTTAGAAAACGGGATTATTTTCATTACCAAAACACAAGAGAATGGTCAACTATTATTGTATCATTGGTGTTTGCTTTATTTTTAAACCATATAAAACTCTCATTTGCAGAAAATATTTCTGAAAGTAGCACAGACATTCTTCACTTGCTCTGCAATACGTGGGTGGTTTTAAACAGCCTTGTCTTTTTCCACTGCAGCAAATTAACTATTTACTGTATACATATATATATATATAGGATCCACAATCAAACTCCTTTTCATATGCAGAAGGAAGGACAGTGATATGCCTAGACAATACTATGAAACTGTTTAGGATTTCCCAGTAATGTTATTATAGATAAGAACCGACTACAGATTTTTCTGCATGATTTCTCATCTTTTAAAGGGAAAAAACCCTTTCTTTCCCCTATGATTCAAAGACTTTGGAGTCTCGCCCAAACATCACTAAAGTGTTTGCTGTCTCTTAACCACTGAGCTAGCCTTAGTTTTTGCTGCCTTGGCTCCACAGCAGCGCTCACTTGCCGGCTCTGTGCAGCCCATGCTGTGTGTGAGTGACCTCTTCAGCCAAGTCAGCGTCACTACAGAAAGGACACGCGGCAGAAGTGCATCAACTTCCAATGAGTAGTTTTTGAGGTACAGCTGCCATATTTTTCCTTTCTTGAGGATCCATAATGAAATGGAGACTAAAGGAGAAATTCGGTTTCTGCAGAAACTTTGAAAAAGTAATTTTTATTAGTAACTAATATGTCTTCTTTAAGTTGCCAGATGGAGAATTATTAATAATTATTAAATAAAATAAATTCAATAATGGACCATGAAAGGGTATTAATTTAACTATCAGGGAGTTTTGCAAGAGCCTGAAAAGTAAGTATGAACCATATTTGCTGCAATTCAGTCATGGCTGTATCTAGGGACTACTAACATAGCACAATTACAGGTTTCAAAAGGGAAGTAAGACAAAAGTTACAAATTAATTTATACTGATGTGATTACTGAAAAGTATACTTGATTTTACAATAATCTATTACGTCAGCAATGTTTCTCATGACTCATTCTGCTCAGTCACTAAGATTTTCCTTCTTATTTTATGATTCTGTACGAGTTCAGATTCAGAAAAACAGTTTACATGAGTCTTGGAGACATTCCAATTAATTGGCAGCTCCTTGTGATATGCTCTTTAGGGGCAAGTTGTGACTTCTTTTACCTAGATTAATGAAGTAAGAATCACACAAAAAGTTGCTAGAGCCAGTTCTGTTTCTAATTTTGCCATGTGGCTCTTTAATCAAGCAGCATTTAATTTCCCAAGCAAGTAACAATGAAACAGTCTAGTGAAACAAAGACATCATAATATGTTACCCTTTGTGCTTTGCAAAACTGCATGATCAACTACTCCTATGTGACTACCTCTAAGCAGGTCACTGTGTTATGTATCCTCACGTATCCTCCAAAATCAGGTGCTGATATCTGGTGACTTACCACTTACCTGACATCAGGGACTGGGTTGCCAGCAACTCTGCACTCCAGCAATACTTTATTTCCTTCGGCAACTTCCTGGCTCCGGAGCTTCTGAGTGAATTGAGGTGGTGAAAATTCATTCTCTTCCATGTTGATGAAGGGACGGCACAGGACCATGTTGCTCTGCATGATGCTCCCCCTTTCCAAACAGTGTTCTCCATTCAGATGAAGTCCAGGTAATTTTTCCTCAGGCTCAGTCTCTTGATGTGGTTTGTCAAACTCCTGATTCCCCAAGGTACTTAAAGCTGGTTGTTTCTTATTAGGAGACAGGTATCCACTATCTGGAGAAGAAGAGTCCCCATCAGGACTACGACCTCTGGCCTTCGCTGCCTGTCTAAATATAGATGATAATTCCTCTATGAATGTGGCAGCTTTGTCACACACCTTGTTCCTGAATGGAGCCTCTCCCTGGGATGTCGATTCAGAGTTTGGGCTTGTCTTTGGAGCATCTTTCTCCGAATATTTCAGGCGTCTGATGAAGCTGGGACTGGCAGGTAGAAAAGGTGATGTGCTTGGTTGCCTCCTAGAAACTGTGACAAAACTGTCTGCTGTTGGAGGTGCAATGGATTGCTCTGTCTGATTCCTTGGGAGAACATGACTTGCAGCAGATGAAGTCCAACTGCTTACTTCAGGCCTCTGTAAATCATCTTGCTCATGCAGTTTTGTGTCCCCGAAAGAAGGGTTTTCTGAAGGGCTAGAAAGAGAGGTGTTGAGATAATGAGTCAAGTCTGGTGCTGTGCTCTCATCTTCCTCCACGGAATTGGCAATGGCTTCTCGAGCTATGTCAAGACTCTTACTTATCTCCTCCTGGGTAAGGAAGGCAGAAAGTCCATTTGAAAATTCACCATTCTGTGTGTCTGACAGGGAATCATAGAGAAAGTCATGATAAGATGAAGCTTCTGACATATTTTCAGGATATCCCTTATTGGTGTCTCTCTCTGGAGAGTAAGTGTCCTCCAGCATTAAAGAAAGAGGCAATGCCTGGCCACAGCTTCTGTCTTGCATCCTGGAAACACAAGTACAATTCCTTAATGAAAAACGTTATATCCTAGCTCCCATAAGCTAGACACAAAGCTAGAAGATAATCAGAACCTAATGGTGCATGAAATACCATAAACCTTGGTTTCTATTAGAATGGGCCATGACTGTAAATTGTCTAGGTGGAAATGAAAGCACTTAGGAGTAATTTTTCTCTTGAATCTTCCCTCAGAAATATTAAGGCATCTTTGTCTGTCTATTGCCTAGCACAATCTCGATTCCACTGGATCAATATGTATGTACGTTGTTATTTCACATTTGATTTGTTATTTTACATCAATTCTATTGCACTTAATTTTTTTCTCATTTTAACCTTATGAAGGTGTCAGAAATATATTTACTTTTCTCTTTACTGTAACATTAAACAATCCAGACACTAAACAATCAAATTCTGAGAGGAGAAGCGTTCAAGTTGAAACCATTATCAGGATATACACAAAGATATTTGGATTAGAAATTCCAAGTTATCCTTTGTGTTTAATGTTGATTATGTGTTTAATATTATTTTAATTATTGCACTAACATTTTTAACTTGTTACCAATTTAGTAGCACTTTCCTCAACACTGAAAGTTGAAATATCAAGCTACCATATGCTAAAAGTAAAACACAGAAGAAATAGATTTCACAACCTATATATCATCCCTGCACTATGGAAGTATATAACATGTATTTTGTACCAGTTTCACAAAGCAGAGAAGCACCTATACCTCTCCAGTTTCCCAACATGACTTCAGAATTAGGATGAACATTCTCTTGAAAGTCAGCAAGAAACAAGACATCAGGGAAACCATACTTTCTCCAAGGGAAGGACTGGACTGAAAATCTCCTTGTTGAAATGTATTTGTCTAGCTGGTCACTAGATTGTGGCTGATCTGATCTTAAATGCAATTGTTTCTGCAAAGCATTTAATTAAGTTGAACATCAGTGGTTTTAATTACCCAGGAAAACTCTCTTCTTCTAATGATAATTTCTACAAGAACAATTTTACATAAGATTTAAAAAAAATGTTTTCCTTTAATTCTCTACTGATAGAGGGGAAATGGCTTGACAGTCATGCAATGCACTCGGATGTATTTTACATCAGCTTGTGCAGGCTCCAATTACCTTTAGTCACTAAACCAGGGCTTACCCAGCATGTAGTCATTAAATGACTGATAGATTATTGGAATTCTTGGCTTAGCATATGCATCTCTTGAGATGCCTGTTTGTCTTGCCAACAGATTACAACTCAACGCATAAAAGAGAAGAATAAGAAACACAAAGCATTTAGGATTTGATAAATGTTTTTATAGAATACAGTGATAATCTTATTATTTGCTGGGATTGTCTTTCTTTCCTGCCTTCTGTATTTACAGGGCAACAAATTTAGCAACCATGCCAATCTCTTGTCAACAGAATCTAAAAAAGTATGTACAGTATAACTGACTACCACATAGCAGCTTTAAAGAAAGAATCTGAGAAGCCCAGCAAACAGTTGGTCTAGAGGCTCAGCTGTTAAGGCATAAACTGGATAAATGCCAGGGAAACAAGGGTTAAACCTGGAGAGTTTCTGTCTCCTTAATCTTAGTTATTTTTTAAAACTTTGAATTCAAATGAACAAAGGTGCTATTTAGACAACTTGTAAATATCTGTGCTTCAGATGATATCTTTATTTAAATCTGATACACACTGGTTCCTAGCTTGTTCACATCTCAAAGTGACACATTACATACTCAGATAAACTTCCCTGACTTCCAACACTGAGCTGCTCTAATGGCTCAATAGGCTGTTTCATGGATAGGACAATTTTACTTATTGTTAGCCACCCAATATAATGATTAAAATTAATGTATTATGAATTAATGTCTTTCTTCCTAATACTCAGTTTTGTCATTAGAAAAATATAATGGCTACATATATAGTAATTTTCAAAGCCTGCTGTCTAAATTTAGGCAAATCAGTCTTTACCTGAATATTTAGATAAAGTTGATGAATTTAAACATGCTGGTTTATTGGCAATTTCTAATGCTGATAAGCCTTCTTGGTGAGAAGGGTCTGGTGCCTAAAAACAGATTCATATGTCTGGCTTTAGAGAGCTAAATGGAAGCTTCCAGGAGAAAGACTTTTTTCAGCCACATTGTAATACATAAATCCGCTATTCTTTTAGTGCAACTTGTAACCACAGCGAACTGGAGGTGAAGTATCACTAACCCTATCAGGTAGCTTATGATATCATAATTAGAAATTTTGAATACTATTTCTAGCTTCTCCAAGTTAGATTACAATGTATTTATAACAGCTTTCATCATCATTTCTCATTAGGTAACCTGCAAAGCCATATACTGTATCATTTAAAGACACAAACATAAAATAATCTGTTGCATGCAGATCAGTGTTCACCTGTACTTTCAACATGATTACATACAGCCTATTTATGGGGTCGTATTTGTATATATATTTAAAAATTACTCCCAAGTAAAACACATTTTCATATCATGCAGTTTAAAAACTTATTCAAAACCCAATATAGATGCTCTAAAGAATCACATGGTAAATATTAAATTTGAAATGTACTGGCTTACAATAATTTCAGAAAAAAATAGAATAACTAATTGAATTAAGCTTTTGAAGATATATATATAATAAAATATGGAAAAACATAAAAATCAAAGGACTCATTTAAAGGAAAGTCCTGAATTTGCAGAACATGCCAAATAAGAAATTAATCCTTAACATGACCCAAAGCCTATCTGTTCAAAAGAATCATATGGAGGACGAAATGCATCTAGAAAGACTGTTTAAAACAAAAAAGGCACATAGTTTTTCTCTGAATTTTGAAATCCGGCAAAATTACTCCACAAATACAACAATTATGTTTAGCATAAAACATAAAACAGATCTTACAATGAGCAGACCAATATGAAGTATAATTAATAGTAGGTAAAGTTGTTTTCCTCCTTCTCTATCTAAGTAGGCTCAAAGTTGCTCCAGCTCTTCACTAAAGATTGCTTGGTCCTCAGTAAGCATCGAGAAGACTGTGGCCTGTGTGTTACATCTGTCCTCTGTGACTGTGTAATTCGTACCCCACTCATCTATATTTGGTAACTGAACTCATGTTTCAGCAGACTGCCGCTATCTGGAATTCCAGCAGAAGCAACGTTAGGCCTGGAAGTGGCACAAAGTCCTGTGCACTTACTACTCAGAAATTCAGAGATCTTAGCCATTCCCTTTCTATGCAATTTTTTTGTAATAGAGTTTTAATTTTTTTAAACAGCATTATTTTCATGATAATAAGTATAACGATTGCCTTTTTTACTAAGAATAGTTTAAAATTAATAGTTTTCTTGTGTACCTTAAAATCTTATAGGAAACCAAATACCAGGATCATTTAGTTTGGAAAAGACCCTTAACATTTTTGGAGTTACAAGTAGAAATAGTACAACTTTTCGTTATAATTGATAGTTATTAATCTGTAACCATATGCTAAACTGTATAAATAAATTACCTAGTGAATTTCACATCTCAAGAGAAATAATACTTTAATCAGAAAAGCCACAAAAAATCCCTGGAAAACATGTGTGCTTTAAAAATACCCTACAACTCTGACACTTGTATTAACACTGAAACAATCAAAATACATTTTTGGTTTCTATAGAGTTGTAGAGCATAATGTGTAACACAGTCAACTCTCCCTTACTGTCTCTGCTAAGGAAGTACTTTCACCTCATTAAAACTCCTATGAGACTTTAGTCCCAGGTTAAAAAGAAAAAAAAAAAAAATTCTGTCAAAAAGCTGTGGAAATTTTGTTCAATTTTCAGACACATAATTTCCCTTGGATACTCAGTGAAGGGAAAAAGTAAACATGAAGACCGTTGGTTTAATCTAGACTTTATCACATAGTTTCCCGAAATAAAAGCCATGTGTGGGTAATGTGGTTTCTGCCAGATTGCTACCTATTGGGAGTCACATGCTCCAGAGGGAATACAAGAAATTATAGCTTCAAAGAACTGCTACAGACCTCCATCCCTTCTGCCAGCATCCATTATAACTGCTCTCTAATTTGAAATAATTTTTTAGATGGAATTTGTTCTTAGCTCAAGGTCTTCTAGACACTGTCTTGCATTTTTCACTAAAATTCGTTCCTTGGCAACAATGGAAGTGCAGTAGATGCACTGCTGTGACTGAAGTGAACAAGAGACTCAGAGCACCCTATAGGACCCAGACCATCTTTACGTACTAACAAGTGCTAGTAGGACATATTGCATTTCAGTGGTTGCTAGAGCATCTTGGCATCTTCATACAGGCAATTACTGTTCCCTAATCACAGCTTGAACAGATTGACTGCTGGGCTGGGAATACTTCACAATGTATACAAACCTCATTTTTCCACCTTGAGATCCTAAGAAAACTAGCTAAAGGGATTTTATTTCAGGTCATTTTACAGTGGTTTCAGCATGTCAAATAAGAACAGAATCATTATTCTGAAAATTTTAAGCTAAAAACTGTACACAAAGAAGGAGCTGGCTATCCAAGAGTTAACCACGGTATGCCAAATTTTCAAGCAGTCACCCCACACAGTAGATCAAGGTCCTTTGTCAGGCACCCAGTATCTCCACTAAATGCATAAGACTTTGCCACCTTGGAATGTGAGTCAAAAATAGCCTGCATATAAACAGCAACAAGCTGCCTTGGGCTATCTTCAGCATTTTCTACAGGGAGTGGGTGGATGAAATCCTGGTTCTTGCAATTGTGTTTAAATTTTCACTTCTGGGAAGAAAATATATCTCCCTGGAGATACCTGCAGAGATATTTTAAAAGAAATGTAGCTTTTTGAATACAGATACAGTATTATTTTGTGGATATCAGGTATGCCAAATACTTTTGTGTAGCATGATGGAAACATTTGCCCAGAAAGTGAAAGATTTGTATTCAATTAATTCCTCTTGGCTTTGACTGTTAATGAAATACTCTTCATAACTTGAAAACATAATAGGGCAAGGGTTTATGCAGCTCTATTAAGCCACAAATAAATTTTCCTAATGTATTTCTTCTAAGATTTAGGGAATGTTTATATCCTTTGATCGGTACTGAATATTTTGAAATCAGGACCTTCCATTCTTATTTTCAAAACTAATGTGTATTCTCCTTTATAAAAGTAGTAAAGGCAGTAAATCACTGTAAACAAACGACACAGACTAGAACTTTATTACAATTACACATTTTGCAAGATAAACACACTTTAATATGCTATGATCTAATAATTTAGCATTTGCATATAGATTTTTAAAATTAATAATAACATCAAACAAGATAAGAGATATATTGCTAATAAGCTCACTCCATTCCTATTGCAGTATTATGGAAAATTCAGTTGATGAACAGAACTCCACGGAGGTAATGGTTTTCACCACCAACAGATTTGAGTTTTTCCTGAAATCTTAATTATAATTTCTAACACTATCCAGCTCTAGTAATTCCAAATATCATGTCAAAAACCATAAAACTAGTCTGGTTGTACAAGTTATCCATTCGATCTGATGAAGATGTTACATAATGCAAAAGATTTTCATCGTTAATTGTGTAAAACCAAAACACAGTAATAAGCATGCTCTTTACCCTGATGATTCATGTACTTACCTGAGAAAGGAGAACACCCCTCTTATCGTCCTTGTTATTTTGTATCTTATTCTAAATAGCAAGAGGATAAAACACAAGTAGATAGGCAATCTCCTCTCAAGACCTGAAGTCAAACACCAGTATGCAAACTTCAAATAGAGATCTCTAAGAACTGCTTCTACTTTAAGCGGCAGAGATAGATACAACCTCCTTTACCAGTTGCCACAGAAACCTCCAGTTATTTTGAGTTACTAACAGACATTTTTTTCCACCTCCGAAAGAGCAAAAAAATAATCTGTTTGCCTGTGCTTAAACAGATTGGGTCAATGTCTTGCTGTAGTTCGATGCCATGCATAGCTTTGTTCTTTTGTTTTCCCTCAGTATGCAAAAATGTTTGATTTTGCTGGTAAATATATTGTAAATAGATGTTTTTTACATAGGTAGAACTAATCTGTATTTTCATAGAGTGCGTTGGCAGTACCTACCTGTCATATAGCCATGACAGTGTCAAACGTAGTGAAATAGTCAGGAGTGTCAATGGTACTCAAATACAATTTTTCCAAGTTTCTCTGAGGATCTTCTTAGTAGTGCAATGGGAAAGCTCATACACTTTCAGTTTTTGCTAGCAGTTATACCAGTAATTGGTCTAGAAGAAATAATACAGCAATTGTTAAAATTAAACTATTAACAGAACAGTCATAATAACTCCCAGTCTTCTTTTACAGAATACTTAGTTAACAAAGAGATTGAGGGGCTGCAAGTAACAACACATCAGTAAACTTGAAAATAGCACAACTTTCCAGAATTACCACAGCTGTGAGTAGGCGAGGAAACCATAAAACAGAAAGGGAGGCCAAATTACTCAGAAAGAACTAATACCATTTCTTAAAGTGGGAAAGAGATGAAAACTTCTCATTCCACGATCCATGGTCTGAGGTCTTGATGAGGCAAACTCAGGTCGAAAAACTTGCAATTCTGCTTCCCTTATCTCAAGACTACTGCAATACTTGTAATATCATTCTCTCTCAAGATGCCATCTTCTTTAGTTTTTATTAGCCAGACAGGTGTTAACTGAACTCATGGACAAATATCTACTTGACTTGTGAGTGCCACCAGCATCCCTCAAAATGTCAAAGGACTTTTGTTAGGAATTTGCCGCTCTGTGCACTGTGATTAATATACTTTTGCATCTGGGGCTGTGAAGCACATTGTACTCTCACAGGATTTATCATAAAGATGAAGAAACCTAAGGCAAAGCTGTTTGATCTCTGGGTAGAAATGTGTCTGTCCAGGTTACCTGAGAGCGGGCCGTGCCCTGGGCAGGACGGTGCTGCTGAGACTGCCTCTGCCAGGCCCTGTGCTCATCAGACTGTCCCCAGAGCCATGGCACCATGACACGCTGCTTTCCGAGCCTGCCTCGCTCCTTGCCCAGGCTCTCCCTCACAGCCCCGGGCACGGTCTGGCGGCCCAGCGTGAGGCACTGATGAGGAAAGGCGGAGGGGTCCGGGTTTGGCGACGCGAGATGGGCGTCGGTGAATGGTGCTGGAGGTGAAGAGGCGCCGGCTAGCCCCGGCGAGAGCGGCTGTTCGGGCGGGGCAGGCGGGGTGAGGCTGTGAGGGGACGGGCGGGGAGCGTGCAGCCCCGGCCTGGGCTGCTCTGGCGGTCGGCGGTGCCGTGGCGCAGCGAGGACCGAACTGGGCCTGCGGGATGTGTGGCTGAGCAGTGTGGCTGAGCTTTGTGCCATGGACCTGCGGCCACAGCGCCCACGGGCTCACAGCCGTGCCATGGACCTGCGGCCACAGCGCACAGGGGCTCACAGCCGTGCTATGGTCCTAGGGCCATACCGCCCAGGGGCTCATAGCCGTGCTATGGACCTGCGGCCATACCGCCCAGGGGCTCATAGCCGTGCTATGGACCTGCGGCCATACCGCCCAGGGGCTCATAGCCGTGCTATGGACCTGCGGCCACAGCGCCCAGGGGCTCACAGCCGTGCCATGGACCTGCGGCCACAGCGCCCAGGGGCTCACAGCCGTGCCATGGACCTGCGGCCATACCGCCCAGGGGCTCACAGCCGTGCCATGGACCTGCGGCCACAGCGCACCGGCACACCTCGCCGCTGTGAGGTGACCTGGAGAAGGCCTTTCCGCTGCCCGGTTCCATAAAAAATATTTAAGGCATATTATCTAATGATGTCAAAGGAAAAGAAATGAGGCGTCAACAAACTGAATTGACAGTGTTCTGTGGTTTAAGTGAAAAGGGTGTTCCACGCCTTAGCATTTGGGAATGTATACAAGTAAGAATTTAGGCAAGCCTTTATTACAGTTTATGTTGATAAAATGCAAAAACTTAAGAAATGAATTTCATGCTGGATTAAAAGCAAGTGGGAAAGGAGTGACAGTTAAAGAGGGCAGGACCAATGCAATCTGACAGTGACAGAGAAAGCAAGGACAGAACTTGGCAGTGTAGCACATGGTAATATAATCGAGATTGTGTAGTGCAGCATGTAAAGATTTCAAATGATGTGATAAATTTGAGACATCTAAGCTGTATCAGCTTATTGTAGTCCTACATAATTTTCTGAAGAAAAGAAGAGAAATAAATTATAATTAAAACACTCCGGTAGAATATTTGTCGCAAAAGAAACACATTAACTTAAACAGGCTGTTTGAAAGAAGAAAAGCAGCCCCTTAGTGTTAGATAGCTAGTTTCTTTGTTAATTCTGCAAAGCAGAGTTAACACTAGTCTCATACTTAAAATTAAGTTTTCTTTTAAGAAGACCACATACAGGACCTTAGTTCTAATTTTGTCTAGTTTAATTTAACTTAAATGCTTCAAGCATTACTCTTCTCTCAGTTGATTTTATCCTATATACTGTGCATGTTAGTAATATTCATATAGCTTTACCATTTGTTTTATTTTGTAAATCAATTACACTTGCTATCACTACCTGTAATGTATCTGAAAAGTTATTAATCCCTCTATGCCCTGTGGAGAATGGAAGTGCTTAACTCCAAGTGCTGCAGTCCTAATTACATTAGATATTACCTGTACTTCTGTGAAGATTGTATTTCAAACAGATCTTATTTTTTTCTTTTATATAAAAACTACTTGCACCTATGCATATCATTAAATTTCCATAGGTGGGTTGTGAGAAAAATGCTTTATAGCATCCCATGTCATCTTTTAATGTTGTATGTGCTAAGATTTAGATTTTACTCCTCATGAGCAAAATGAGCTCCACTAGATCACTTTTAGCTGTAAGCCTATAGTGCATATTTTACATGTTTGTATTCACAGCCAGTCATGTATTTGGATTCCTTCTTAGCATGTGAAATGTGTTTGATCTGAGCAGGCACAGACAGCACTGAAGTTCAATACCAGATAAAAGCTTCTTTCTTTACAAGGGGATTAACTTTGAAAAAGGAATGTGCCTCTTTCAACAAACTGTGAGATGCTGGTCTCTAGGAAAATAAATATTTACTTCTCTTTCTGCTTTTATCATAATGCAGCTTTACATTATTTACCTTTGTAACAGCGATTGCACGCTGTTTTGATTATGCCAAATGTATTCCTGTGGCCTGTAGGAAGACTCAGCCTGCCACCTAAAAACGTGTCTGATGCCAGATAGGGGTAGACAGCTGTGTATTACTGCCAGAAGTCATAGCACTAACAGAGACAAATGTGCAAGAATGTGACATCCATTCTTCTGGAAAGAGGAGTGAATGCTGAAGGAGGAACATGGAACAGCTGATCACTTCCGCTGTTAGCTTCAGTAGAACTAAATTAGAAAAAAAAAGTTAAAACACAGCTGGCTATTTAGAATGAACTGCTGAGAGATTTGTCAGTCAGTAGCTCCTATTAGGGAGACACTTAGCTTGGGGGTATTTTTGGAAAGAGTTTCCATGGAGTTGGAGAGACTTCAGGCCTTTTGCTTTTTTCTGATTGGCCAACAGACAGGTGCTGAAAAAGGTGGTGGCAGAAATATTGCAGACGTGGTGAATATCAATCACACAGACAAGAAACAGCAACTTAGCTTTTGCCTTATGATAGGCTATGGCATGTAAAAATGTAACAGAATTTTTCCTTTCTCTCTCTTGTGAAATGAAAAGAGATCAGACAAAGGGCTGTTTCATGTCGGTTGAAAATACAACTGCCCGCGTTTAGAATTTGCGAGTGGTTTGTTCTACCATGGCACATGTTTAATGCCTTAAAACTAAAACCATGTATTTTTTCTTCCAGGGTGAAATGTTCTACATACTTCTGATTTACATATATATAGGTTATGTTTAAAGAGTCTATGTCCTTCAAAGAGAAATGTACGATTCCATAATAAATTAATAATTGATTTTTAGAGAGAAATCATGTAGCAAACTATTTTTAAAAACAGGTGTTTTTAGGAGTGACATAAAGTAGGCCTTCGAGCTTGTGAGAGAGCAGGAGCCTTTCAGTGGCAATGAAAACTTGTGTGGCAGCACTGAGAATGCTTGCATTTCTTCATTTTGGAGTGAATTTCTAGAGTTTGGACCTTGAAATGGAATCCACTGATTCTGCCAAAAGCAAGAATTAGAATTTTGACAGAGTACTGATCTTAACTTATAAGCCTCTCTCTCTCTCTAGGCATGACAGCTTCAGAGCCAATGACTAAACATTGATGGGGTACAATCCTGATACTTTGGCATAGATGGATTGGAAAAATTGACAGGGTTTTTTAAAGTTAAACAGGCTGTTAAATATGGTTTCTATTTAGACAGGATCCAGCTTTTTCTTTTTCCTAAAGAGTGATGGTTTCTGGTGAAAAAAAGCAAGTTGAGTACATTTAGAAGTCAATGACAAAAAATTGTTAAAAAATACATTTCAGATATAAAATGATAGGTTCTACTCTACTCACCATCAAACATGAAAAATGTATAATAAGGTGTGCACACCTCCTTTCTGTCCTGTTTGATATCTTGATTAGAATCAAGATAAAGAAGAAAAATATGCAGTTATTGAAAGATGCATTTTTCCATGCTTTAAATTCTCTTGTACCAGATGTGAACCTTGTATTGTTTTCTCTGTATCAAAGAAGGAACAATTTATTGTAAATTCATGTATTTCATAGTTGTTCAATGAGATGTCATTTGAGTTTCAGTGGTACTTTATACAACAGTTTTCTGGTCCTTACATGAGCCTGATGATATTAGTCTAGAAAAGGGAGTCAGACTGATTGATCAGTGAGCTAATGAATTCTCTTTAAAAAGTGAAATGTCACAGATAATTCTGCAAAATATTTAACAAGTCAGAGGAAGAATGCAGATCTGAGAGGAAGCAGCCTAGAGAGCCAAGACAGCCCACCCTTTAATGATGATGCAAGTATGCATTTGAGAGTTAAAAGCAGCAGTGAGACAGCTGAGAGAGCCACTGAAACAATGATTCATCTAAATGGATTACTGGAAACACCACTTTCAGACTGTTTGGAATACAATTTCTGGCTCTGCCATCAAAACCTGACTAAATCCAAAGAACCTGGCAGATGAAAGAGGAGGTTTTTGTCATGATATGACAAAAGACTGAAATTCTAAGATGCTATATAAGCAATCTAATACGTATATTATTTGCTTTGAAATTTGGGCTATGGTAAAACCTGGCTGTAACCCACAGAATTTAGGCAATAAATCTGTTACTGAAAAACTTTTTGTAAAAGCATTGTAGTGTTGCACATGTGGTACAGATAGAAATAAAGGCATATCTGCTGTGCAAGATTAGGATCCAACAGAGCCAACCAATCTAGATTTTTCTTTTCAGAACAAGAGAGAAGGAAGGGATGGTCTAACCAAAACAAGCAGCAAGCTGTTTAATTCACTTTGTTGCCACTCTCAGATTCTAAAATAATCCAAACAGTCTCAGATTCTAAAATAATCCAAACAGTCTGGAGAGTTAGAAAGTTTGTTGATATAAGCAGGTTTAGAAGAGGTATTAGATATATTTTATATGGAATTGAAATAACTACTATATAATACATACATTAACAGATAATAATTATTACATATGTATAATGTATAATTGAAAAATACACAGTATTGAGGAATTAGCAAACAAAAATTTTATTATTTTAACATAATTATACTTTCTGTATGAGAATATATTGCACAGTTTCATGATCAGTTGATACATAATATCTGTATAAACTAGCCAATACATCATTCTTATCTCTATTTTTCATAGCATTTTCCTGGAGTATGCATTTTAAATCCTAAATTGAAACCAGTCTTGTGAGTGAGTCTCAGGAATCATCAAAATTTAAAGCTTTGCATTGGGACATACTGTCTGTGAGTTTTTAAACAGAGTCAACTACCTCAAAAGCCCATAGAAGTTACCACCTCTCCTTCGAAGACATTTAGGTATGTTTGACCAAGAACTCTCTTCTTACCTTTGTTCTCCAAATTGAATGGACTGTGCAGCCTTGAGGGTTTCCTGAATAGCTAGTTTTGATGCTCTTCATTTTTCTGTGCACTTGTACTGGTGTGAGTGGGAGTGAGTTTGCAGTTCTGAGAATTGCTCAGAAGAGATGTTAGAGACTGTGCTTAGCACTATTGCTGTCCATTGGCTTCAAAGCTTTATGAAGTAAATTAATAAATATAATTTAACAAATCTTTTGACAAAAGTTAGCTGTCATCTTTCAAAGTTCATTGACTTCATTTATACAGTTGTTTAACTAATAAAGTTAATAATATTTTTTTTTTCCTAACAAATATCCAGAAAATGTAATATGTGGAGATAGAGCACCCCTTCTAATAATCATACGTAAACTAAGAGGTGACAGTGATGGCACCTACAGTTTGTTTTCAAAATGGAAATGATAATGACAATCTCAGAGTTTAAAGCTGTAAGAAAAATGAATATCTTTTGCAGATCAAGGCAAAAATAAAAGTGCAGAGAATTTTCTAACATATTTTCTTGGAGAGAGAAATAGAGCAGTAATTGACAGTCAGTGAGTTTCAAAAAAAAAACCCCGATCAGAAATCCAGGTAGGAAGCTAATTCTCTTCTGTCTGTGTCAAACTTTCATATGGTTTGAGGAAGGCCCTTTAATCAAAACTCTTTTTTTTTGTAATGTTTATTATAGAGCTTTTATTCTAAGTATATTATTATTAAAGCAGACATAATGGTTTTGATACTTTGCCAGCATTCTACATGGATTGGTAACTTTGGAAATGTTTTTAACCAAACACCTTAAATTTTGGTCAGTTGTATATCTAGTAGAAGCTAATGCTTTTCATGTACACACTTCAGCCCTTTCACAAGTCTTTCAAGTTCCTGAATGTAACAACTTTGAAAGCAGAGTGTACATTTGTGCAGACTCATAGTTGTACAGACTGGACATCTGTCTCACTGCTAAGGTCTCATAGAGGCTTGCATATGGTATACATGGCATAGCCTTTCATTTTGTCATTATTTAGTGTCTGAATATTTGATTTTGCTGCCTTAATATTATTCCTCTACTTTGCATCATGGAATAAAGAGATACTCGGATATGATTACATAATTCTTGGGATAATTTGCTAAGATTTGCTGAAATTTAACTTTTAGAATTGCAGAGATGTATGTTGAATGGACTAGTGCTCCATCATATGATCTCTGTGTGTAAGTTTAGTTTGGGTTTTAGGTTCTGCCTAGTACACTGGCATCTGAATGACTGTTATTTAATGCATGCAGACACACATTGCCTCAAAAGTACAGTTCAAAATGTTAATGAGACTTCATCATAAGCCTCTTCAATCTGGTGTTTGTTTAGTGATGCATGGTGATAACAAAGGATCACTATAGGCCCTTTATTGAGCTTGCAAATCTCACATCTTTTCAGAGTGTTTCTTGTGGGAATAGAGGCCTAAAAGTGGGGTCATTCACACTACTTATGTGGGAAGAGCAATTATTTTGCTTCTTGGGTAATACACACAAAATGGGACAGGACAGAGGAATGGCAAATGCATATGAGGAAATCAGTGCTTTAGGTGTTATTATTACTATTATTACTGTTCAGTTTAATTAGCAAATGAATTACTAATATTTTTTGAAATGGTTGTTTATTCTAAATGTCATATTTTTATAGTAGCTGATAAAGAGTGAAAAAATATAAATTTGCTTTTAAAAGTTTGAATAACGCAATAGAAAAAAAGGTTTTAGACAGAATATGTGAAGTAATCGGTTGAATATCACTGCTGCTTTGTGGGGGGTTTTTATTAACCTGCTCATATAATGATACATATGTGTCCCTTTAGTCAGAACAAAGATCAGAGGGTTCTCAAAGCCTTAATATCACTTTGGCCTTGGCCATGTTTTCTTCACAGTGTATGGATATGTTTCATTATCACTGGGTTACTACTATATACACTGACTATGATTTTGTTTTGTAAATATTTTATATAAGAGGAAATGGAAAACATAAATCAGGTTTATACAGCAACGAACTTGGAATTTATGGAAGAAATTTAGCATTTCTTAGCTAAAATTGCATAAATACTTCATATGTAATTTGATTATCAATAGAATTCAAAAGCAGAAAAAATCATTGAACAGAATCAGAAATGGATAAAAGATGAAGAGGGAAAAAAAGTGGAAACAATGGAAAAACCTTTGCATTAACATCCAAATTAAACACAATTTTAGGTCTGGAATAAATAAGGTACAAGTTTTCCTGGAAACTTGCCAAAATAATTCTGTGAAATATACTGCAGAAATGTCTGCTTTGAATGTCTGTTTTCAGCTGTGGAAAGAACAATCCCTAGATAAAGTAAGTGTACATATTTTTGTGGTTTATTTGGAGGGGATGGCAAGAATTAACTCTGAGGACTAGAGAATAACTTACTAACAAACTGCCTACTGTCATAGTACAGTGTTTTCATACTAAGAGTTTTCTGTGCAGCTCAGATCACTTCAAGGAAATTAGTTTGTGAAAGAGGCCTATTCTGTATCTGAGGAGTTTTCTAGGCATAACAGCAATTCATCAGCTTGGCATCATCTGAGATTTGTAAGAAGTAATTTTTCATAATAGGTATATTGTAGATTATGTCGGGCCAGCTGAGTAGCAGAAAAAGAAAGAATGCTTAAACATGCTAAGGTACATGATAGACCCATATTGTGCTTTTTGAGGGTGTACTTATGTCAAGCTCACTTATCTTAGTGCATTTGTGTTTTTTCTAAATTCCTAGCAGTGATGATGAAGATACATCCCTCACAGGATGAGCAATAAGATATAAAAAGGTCCATGATTGAGGTATGCATCCACTGGGGGTAATGGCCTCTCTCCTGCCTAGTAAACCCCCTCAGTGGTGTCAGCCAGGGGCTCTGGTGCAGGATCAGGTGATGCATTGCTATTTTGTGGTTGCCCTGACCCACAGGCCATTCAGTTCAAGACTGTTGAAGCTGCTCAATTTGAACTATTCTGATAAACTGATACACTCTCTAGGAATGAAAGGGGATTATAAACAACTGGCATGAGCCTTTAGTGTGACATTTTCATACTAATAATTTCCATTTTTCTGCATACTAACTTCTTGCAGCTTTTTGTTTTGTTTTCAAGCTGGATCATCTAACATAAGGTTTAGCATATTGTCAGTTAGTGTAGAATTACTGGGAAAGTTACACCTAGTCACTAAGTACACCTAGTTACACTTGAAGCAATGACTCAGTTAAGGGTGGGCTGGCATCAGTAGCTATTCACCCAGATCAGCAGGTGCCTATGATTTATAGAACTGGAAGCTGGAATGATGTGGGACACCATAGGAAAATGCATGCTGTACTTTTGCAGAGAGAATATGCATGCATTTTCATTTTTAAATACACCTATAATGTATGCTGATTTCTGTACAGATTGGGACATTGGTGAGAATCACTGATTTCTGAGAGTTTTTTCATTAGGGAAAGTTTCTCAAAAGCAAAATTAGTGAATGTGACAATCATTAGGGCTGTTGGGTTTTGTTTGTTTGTCTTTTTTCTCCCAAGGCAGAAGAACAAAATATCTAAGAATAACTATTGAAGCATGAGAAGAATCCATTCTGTACTGGATAAATAGCATGATTTACTGGAGACAGCAGCTAGTCAAAGGATTGCCAAATGCCTTAGATATTTTGGATTTGAGAATTTGATAAACTGCCTGGATTATTCACAGTTTGTGTCTATATAATAATCACTTTTTTCATTTTTCCATTTTTCCTATATGTATTTGTTGCTGCATAGTTGGTATTGTTTTTCTCAAAATCTTAAAGGAACAACAATATTTGAAAATCCTGATAGACACATACTTACTTTGCAAAATCAAAAACTGTAAAGTTCAGAGATACACTATTTATAATTGTCTGTACTACTGATGCCTAAAGATTTTTGCTTTTTATGTATCTGTAGCTTTATAGATTTTAATATATAGCTGTATAGTTTCTAACACTTTGTCACTTTAGCATAGTAATTGCACTTTCTCACATATGCTACCTTCTTGGAAGTGTGTTTAGTCTTGCTTTTTAGTCTATCAAGGAGACTTTGTTTTGCACCACACACCATAGACATCATAAAATGTAGGGCTAAAAGATCGGGGCGGGGGGGCTCCAGTGGGGCAGAACCCAGGGAGAAATTACCTAAACAACTGCTCTTCTAACTGGACAATATTTTTTAGATGTACTAATTAACTCACTTTATAAAAATTGTAGAAATACTGTATCATGTGTGCATATAGCCATAATGTGCACCTGAAAGCTTTCAGTTAAAGACTTGCTTTTATATCATCATTCTTAACGCTGTTTGGAAAGGTTTTGTGTTTTATTCCAGGCAACACTACTTTTTGTAAGCAAATAATGCATTGAATGTCAAGATTGTCATTCCTGAATTTGAAAAGTGCAAAAACTTCATAGAAGGACTCTGTAGCAATATTTTAAATGTAATTTCATATCCTTTACAAGGAAAATTGCAAGAACAAATTTTATTATGGGGTCTGACTCCATGACATTGTGTCACCAGGGCTTTAACCCCTAGACCTATGACATTGCTGCCTTTTCCCAATGTTCTTAAATGCCTAGCAGAGCAGGGTTGAGTGCATTTCAGATAGTGGTGCTCAAGAAGCTCTTTTCCTGTGAAGTGTGTAAGCTTTTACAGTCAGTTTCTTTTCAGTGTCCTCCAGCAGTTTGTTCAGATTTAAATGACTCTCTAGCAATCCCATTCACTTCGAAATTATGACATCAATAATATTCTCTCTAAATTATGCTTCTTTTTCTTTTCAGAAAAGCATATACTGCTTAGAAGGCCAACTGTGATTTTATTTACTCTATTGCTCAATTAAATCTGCTCCAGTCAATGAGGGGTAAAATTCCTTTCCTTGCTAGTTAAAGTAATAAGGAGTTATGATTTTATGCAACCTTATCCACTGTGTTTTCGTATCTTTTAAAACTTGTAACTGACAGACATTATTAATAAAGATACATACATGGGATTATTATATGCCACCTAGTACTGCATTGTAATTGAGATAAAATACCCTGGTAATCAGTTATTTGGGGTCAGGTTTGAGATGACTGATCATCTAATCTTATCATTAGAGGTTCCCATTCAAGAAGGAAGTTTGTCTTGTCCCTTTTACCGTACAAGGAATCAAATTTGTGTGTAAATACCTTTCAGCTGCCTTAATGGCTTTTTGAGTTGCTCCGAAGCAGAGTTTAAAGTTCCAGAAGTTGTACTCCTTTTGAATTAATTTGTATTGTGTATGTTTACCTCCCTAAAAAATACAGGGCATTGTATCCATATTTGGGAAAAGCACAAAGCTTGTATGCAAAAATCCTTAACTGAATGTCAGATAATTTCTGATATATTAGTGTGTGTTTTATGTTGTTGCCACATCTTGTTCTTTTATCCATTCAGTTTGTACAGCTGATTTGTTAAGCTTTTCTTAACTCTTCTTACACTGATGCCTGAATAATTTGTATGGCATTTCTCCAAATAAGCTGTTAATTTTCTCATGCTCATATGTACTTTTCATGGACAGAATCCAGAGCATATTCAAACAGATCTCCATGTTTTCTGTTGTTTTGGGAGTATCATGATTTCATCTGAAGCACAAGGCCATTGCCCATTTTGAGAAGAGAGGAAGACAGAGATCACAGGGTTCAAAATTTCTACTTAGGCACATGGCTGGTGATGTCATACACTGTGAATTTTATTTAATATGTTTATGTTTATGGGTGTGCACACGAAGGTGCTGGCATTACAAGAAATAAATGAAGTTCAAAGACAATTTTGAGTCTGGGGCAAGTCTGGGAGTGAGGATTATATCAAGCTGTACAGGGGTATTCCTGAGCCAAGGGACATAGGAATGGCAGCCCCAAGCCCCATCAGGACCTGGAAGCCCTCAGCAGCCAATCAGGCACAGGGGGCATTGGCAGGAGCTGCTCAGGGGATTTAAACCTCTCTTAATGCCCTGGATGTACACACAGACTGAGGGATAAGAGGCTGGAGAACAGTGTTGGGGAAAGGGACCTGAGGATCCTGGTCGATGGCAAGCTGAACATGAATCAAATGAGTGACAGAAACTAAACTAGAAAAGCGATGATGCTGCGGAGTTCAAAGTTAGAAATGTGTGAAAAGGGAGTGAAAGAAAAGAGCTGAAATAGAGGTATTATGAAAATGAAATATTCCCAGTAGCTGCAATGAACTGTCATCAGTTCACATGTCACACTAACTTGTACTTCACTATCAAATACATTGTGTGCAGTGGGGAAGATAAATTGCAGCTCTTCCTCCCTCTGCTGCTCATCAGCTGCAAGTGTAAATGTAGTTGTACTGATGTTTGTATCAGTACAAAAGAGTAGGGATTTGACACTGGCATGATCCAGGCTAAAAATAATCCTATCCTTTCAGCTGCTTATATTTAACTTTGTATTGTTCAGTGACCCAGGTCAGAGTAAAGCCCAAAAGGTTGTTGCGTTTTCTTTCTTTAGAACAGTAGATTGAAAACATAGCTTTCCTTCAGACCTCGTTTTATCACCACAAGAAATTCTTTTATTATGTTACACAATGGTAAAGGTCAGGAGAAATTGGCCAAGGGCCCATATAAGTATACATTGCTATTATTGCTACAGCTGTTGATTCCTGTGAGAATCTTCTTCACCTTAAACTAGGAAATCAGATTTGATACAAAATTATTGTCTAATTCTGCTAGCAAGGAAGTTCATTCACAATGTTTTTTTCTCCAAAATAATGTCTCATTCTTTTGGTAATAAGTACAATTTCCCCAACCATTATGGTGCTGAGGAGGAGGAAGAGGAGAAAGATGACAGATGCCAAGGACAGTCCTTACAGAAATGGGGTAATGACAAATTGGTGGCCCAATGGCAAGATCTATTGAACTCCATGTCATCTTGCTGTTTCAACATTGGTAACAACACACTTTCCAAAGGGAAACACTGCAGAGTCCAAGGGCTGTCGCAAGGGGAAGATGCTGTCCATGACAACATCTGGAACAAACCCTTGGGCTTGGTGAATGATGAGGACCCCCTGAAAGGACCTAGCTGTTCCAAGAAGGTGGGCACAGAGGTGGCAGGAGAGGCAGCATATGAAGTGCCCAGCATGTCTCCTGCCCGGAGAAGTCCCACAGATGCTGAGCCAGCAGCTGCTGAGGAAGAGGAGCCCCCCCGAGCCTCTCGCTCCTGAGATGGCAGAGGCAGCAGATTCTCCAGCCTTCAGAGATCAGGTGACAGAGGCACAGAGCCAGGCCTCCAAGAAATGTCCCTCCTGCTTCAGGCAGGTGCTCTGAGCACTGCGCAGCCTGTTCCGTTGTCCCTGCATGGTGGCACAGCCAGAGGATTAGTGGCCATGCCAGTGCCAGGCCAGGCCTGGAGGTGGAGGTAGAGCAGCCCTTTGCCAGGACAAGCATCCTGGTTGTAGTTCCTGGAGATCAGCACAACCCAGTACAGCAAACGCAGGAATCTGGCCAAGAAGTGGCCATGGATTGGGGGTGAAGGGGGGGATCAAGACAACCAAAGACCCCCAAAGCTGCCAACCCATTTCCAGGAGGGTCTGAAAGAACAGACTGTGCATGAGAACTAATTTGCATAGAGGTGAGAAATGCACTTCAGGATGGGGAACCCAATCCATAAAAAGGTACCCCTGCATTGCCCACGATTCTGGATGTCCCATCAGCTGGGTTGATGCTGGAACCAGGAATGATGATCTCTTTTTCTGCCACTTCCTCTCTTTAAATTATCTCTTCCTTTCTCTCTTCCCTTTCATCATCTCCCTTTACTCCAAACCCACTGCCAGGTGTTTTTATAGCAGGTCAAAGACTAACACAGCAATTCTGCAGTAATAAGTAAAATTAATGAAATATTAATAGAAGTGTTTAACAAAAGTTTCTGATTGGTTTTGTGGACACTCTGGCTTTTATTGTTCCTTTCATCCCTGAGCAATTAGGAATCTTGGGTGCTTCCTTCCCTTTGTGGCTAGGTCATCACAACAGGCTATTAAAAGATGCTGATTTTTCCAATTGTGCTTGTCTGTGCCTGGTACATCTTTCTTATGTTGGGGACAACAGAGCTGGATGCTCTACTGCAGGTGGGGGGTCTCACAAGAGCAGAATTGAAGGGCAGAACCAGCTCCCTTGATCTGCTGGCCACACTTCTCTTGATACAGCCCAAGATTCTGTTGGCTGTCTGGGCTGTGAGTGCACATTGCTGGCTCATGTTGAGTTTTTCATCAACCATTGCCCCCAAATTCTTCTCCGCAGGGCTCAATCCATTTTCTGCTCAGCCTGGATTTGTGCCTAAGACTGCCCCAACCCAGGTGACTGGCTGGATGGTCCTGAAGGTCCCTTCCAGCCCAAACCTTTCTGTAACTCCACTACTTCAACAAAATTGAAACAAATTTAAAAAACCAGGTGGTATTCTCAATTACTAGTTCCTTTTCAGTAACTAGTAGTCCTCTTTCCTAAAACAATTTCCTGCTCAATTTAGCCAGCAGCTTTGTCTATGGTATGCCAGTTTAGCTTGCAACAGGTTAGTTGTTCAAGCAATTGAAACCATATTCTCAAGATAGTATTAATAAATTATCTTTTCTAATATTACTCATATGTTCAATATAATTACAGAAACATGAGCCTCTACAGCAATATTAGTTTAAGCTTATAGCTGTTCTACAGTGAGCCCAGTGATCTAGTCCCTCAATATTTGAGGTCATGCCATGTGCTCTCTGCATCTTGCCCAACATACACAACAGGGTATTAACAATGAAACAGTTCCAATGTGTATCTATTTGATTTTTTTTTTCCTTCTTTAGGTTAAACAAAGGAGATACTTACTACAAACGGAGGGATTTTTCATTCCTTATTAAGTCTTTAAGGTATGATAAATTTGTGCTTTTTAGAATACAATTTTTAAAGGAACTTAAAATGGAACAATGCTTTTTTTTTTTCCAACCAGAACAAGTCTGAGTGAACTGTGTGATGATCCAAATGATAATATTCTACTGGTATTTGAGCAGCTAGGAGAAAAGTATGAAGAGAAACTGAAGTGTGTTACCTGAAGAACAAAAACCAACCAAAGCAGCAGTATATAATTCTTACCACACAGATCAGCAGTCTCTAGGTTAGAAAGTTACTGGATCTGAGTTATAAAATACAATTTCAGAATAAAGCTTTAGTTAATAACCAATAATAATAAATAAACCAACAACACCAAATAATGCAATGTTTCCTTTAGGAAGTTAACCTTTACAAATTGACATTTTAGAAGCTTTAATGTCAACTAAATAATTATTTTTAATATATTTTTTTAAGTTACAAAACTGAATAATTGTGCTTTATCTTTCAGTTGCACTTTTTCTCAGGCAATGGTATGTATGTTAATGTAGCTCTCAGATATATATTGAACAAACATCACAGTTCTGACAGCTAGCAAGATCAGCCTCTTAGCAGGACAGCAATAGCAACTTTCAGCTCCTTTGTGAAGTATGCTCAGCAATTATCACCAAATAAAGTGTTTTAACTGTTTTCCAAGCACAATTTTTCTATTGAAGCACAAAGTAGTACCTTCAGGAACAATTATAAAAGCTTTTAAACTGGCCTGCAGACTTAGTTTACAAAATTTGAAATACATACAAGGCTTTATACCAGTACAGAGAAGTTAGATTAATAAAATGTTCCATCTGTATGTCAAATTTCTTCCTTTTTCACCTCTTGTATCTTAAGGAGTCAGAAAGATCCAGAACTACTGAGTTTAGTAAATATACTATTTCCTTGGTGTTTTGGGTTTTGTTTTTTTTTTTCCCTAGGAAAGGTGAAGTTTTCAGCAGCATTTTCAGACCAATGCTTCAGTTTAACGCTTCCTTTTTGTCTACTTGTAGTCTGAAAATATATACTCACGTACCTAAGTTTAGATACTCTAGGAAAGTGAGGCTTTGACAACAGTCCTCATTGCCACATAGAATTTTATGACAATGACCAAGAGAGTGATTTAAGTTATTCTCTATGGATAATATGCAAAACATTCAGTAACTCTGAATCCCATTTCTTTGAATTAGCTCTGGTGTTCATTCAAGATCACTGACCTGCTTTCAGCCAGGACAGGGTTAATTTTTACAGTAGTCAGGAGGAGGCATGCCTAGTTATTCTGTACCACCTCACATCATTTTCAGGGAACTGGGAAGGGCTCCCTTCTGGGTCAGCATAGTGTGGCCAAGGGAATGGGCAAGTATCTCTGTTGTTGGGGGTTTCTGTGTGAATCTTATCTGCCCTGTAAAACCTTAATGCTGAGCTATAAGGCACCGGGACAACAATGCTTGAAAAGTAGACCTAGGACTGTAGCAATCCCCCACACCCACAATTTCTACTTTCAAAAACAGTGCATCATAGTCTATTTGCTTTATGATTCTATAATGGTGTCTTTTCACTGAGACAAAGTATCTATGTGAAAGTTGATCAAGATCTCGTGACATAAGAGAAATGAACAGAAGACAGGTTGAAAGTAAGTCTAAGAAACTTCTTATAGTTTCTGATTAATCCTAGTTCATTAAGAATTTTTTGTCACTGGCAGAAGAAAACAAACATTTTCTACAACTTTCTGGCAATGAATTGTACAGGTGCCTTATTAAAATTGTGCCATTTCTCTCACTTTTATTAGAGTGAGACCAACCTCCACCTGTGACACTCTCTACCATGACCATCTTGCTCAGCCTTTGTCTCCCAGTGGTTTGAATTAATATTAACATTTTTCTCCTACACATGCAGAACATGACAAGAATGTCTGGAGATAAAAGCAGAAAAAAATATTAGGAGAAAACTGAAATACAGTAAGATTAAGAGATGAGCATCAAGAACTAAAAACTAACCATAAAGAAAATTTTCACCACCTTCCTTATGATAATGCAGACAGAAAAGTAATATTAAATGTTATAAACACTAGAAACTATTTTTTCAGCACATTTAATAAAGGAATGCACTGCCACAGAAAAGTTAAGGCCAAGCATTGAACACAAAATTAGGTCAACATTTTCTGAAACAAGAAGAATTTCTCTAAGTATTGTGTCACAGTAAGTATATTAGTAAGTATTGCAGAGATTTAAATTTAAGTAATATTTTTCTAACAGCATTACAGAGGTAATTTGCAGGCTATTGATTTTTTCTAGTTGCCAGTTAAAATTTTTGATGGAATATTAAACAGTCTGCATTTTGATTTAGTACTTGCCAGTTGACATATTTATCTAGTACAGAATTAATTTCTTTAAAATCTGGCATCAGCTTTTGCTGAAGAGTGAACAGTAAACAAAAGAGCTTTATTCTGAAATAGTACTACTGTCCGTATATTCCAATAACTAAAGCATAATTATCTCTTGGATCCAACAAAATGGCCAGCAAAGTGGAAGATGGTCTTCTTATCCTTACTTTCTTTCTTATCCTTACTTTCTTACTTTTTTTTTGTATCATATTTTACAGATTAAAAACCTCCATGAGTTCTAAATCATTAATACATAGAGAAGTGCTGTTTTCCTTCTTGTCATTACACACATTTCAAAAGAAAATTTGTATTTTAAAAGCTAGATTATCCAAAAGCTTTCATTAAAACATAAAGTTAGTATCTGTCCAAGTATTCCCACACTGTTGGCAAAAAGAGCTGAAATTTAATTGTGATGTTTCTTTTTCCTGAAGGCAGCATTTCAGAAGTGTAACTGACACCCTTCTGCAGTGTATAACAAGAACACTGATGCAACGCTTCAATTTCAAAAGTGTGAGAGAAGTTATTGAAATTGCACTAGAACTTGCACCTTCAATATACATTACACACATCACAGAAAAGGAAAAGGAAACAGCCAAAGGGAAAAAGGCAAAACAATTTTCGGTGATGCTTTCAATATCCTTTATTTTCATCGCAGCTCTCCTCCCTCCCTGCCTGTGAGGTGAATGCTCTCTGCTGTTTTCTTACCCATTTATGAGCAAGTGTTGCTGTACCCAAACAGCCATTTACTGACTCCTGCCACTGAGGCTTCACCCAACTGACTTTCTGGGACACCGCAGTTCTCCACCCCCCAAACATACCCCAGGTTTGCATTCTAGAAGATGAAGCATCTATAGCCATACTTTGGTCTTGATCAGGACATGACATTTTTGGTTGTTTCTTGAGTTCGCGACTATGCTATAAAAATCACTTCATTGCATTGTATTGCTCATAAGCAGTTACATTTTCAACACTAATACCTCAGTTAGCAAAAACTGGGGAAAAGAACAGCTGTAAAACCACAAGTATCCCCACCTTTTAATGTGTTACGTAGAATTTATTTAAGTCCAGTTTATTTTCCTTTTCAGTCTCCCTTCACATCGGATTTTCTTCTAGCAGACATATTGTCTTCAGCAACAGAAAAATATTCTGATGCATGGCTGGTATCAGTAGAGACAGATGTTTCACTTAGCTCTTCAGTGTCAGAAGTGCTGTCTCTTCGCATTCCTCCTATCTCACTTACTGCAAGCACAGAACCAACGAAAGATGGATCACTGCATGTGCCAGGAACAGAACAAGCTGTGTTCTGAAACTGTACTTGCTCAGGTTCATCTTTCCTTCTAGGACACACACAGTTGTTTTCAGCAACAGTTTCTTCATATTTCACCTTTTCTTCTTGTTTTGTTGCTGTAATGAGTTGTGTGGAAGATGCATTCTCATATTCAACAGGAAGGACTCCTGAACATAAAGGCTGACAAGGAGTCTTACCATCACCAAGCCTTTCTGCACTTCCAGTGTTTTTAGATGAGTTGATAGGCAAGCATGAGCCTTCACATTTTGGATGACTCTGAAGAGTAGCAGGCTCTGCACACTCTGAAGATACAGGCTTCCCTAGATTTAGAAATGTTTTGTCAGATTTCATCTTCTCCTTTTCCATTTTTTCTGTTCTGTTTCCAGAAAAAAACACAGAAGAAGTCAGCAAATCAGAGGTATTTCTGACAATGCCTCCAAATGAAAACACTGGTGAGGGCAATGGTGAGTTACTTTTTAAGGAAAATGCACAATTACTGGTGAGAAGGGGAGACCTGGAGACACCATTCACCCCAGCTGCACAGTTGGATTCTGAAGTACTGCAAGCTACAGTTGTGCTGGATTCTGAGGCGTGAGGTCTTTGTTCTTCTAAGACAGATGGTTTCTGTGTGCAATATCCTGCAGGTTCCTTTGCACAAAGTGTTTTTTCCCTCATGTGAGATGTTTTTTTGTCAGATGGCTTCTCAGATCGGCTAAAAATTGAGGATAATGGGAAAACCTTAAATGAGTTGCTGGCTTTGGATCCTGCAAACCCATCTCCTTCTGAATTGCCAAAGGGAAACAAAATGTGTGGTTTCTCACTTTCTGATGAGTTTAAATTAGGACTGGTTGAAGCATCGCAAACTGTGGTTTTGGTTTCAGGACCATGTTTATCCTGGTTACTGGTTTTATCCACCTTATCACATCTCCCCAAATAAAACTGAGGGAAAGCACATTTCTTGTCTTGCTTTTTAAGGGAAAATGCACCTCTGTCTTTACTGAATCTTGGTAATGAGTTCTTAGATGCACTGAAAGTAAAAGGTACATCTGAAGGTCTCTCTGCAGAATCACCTATGGATTCTGAATTTGAAACAGTAACAGTCCCTGTTGCTCCTGGCTGTAAGTCCAATGAAGTACTAGAATTAGAGTCCATTTTGTTGCATACAGTAACTGCTGAGGCCTGTCTTGGCAATTTTTCTTTCATTAACAGGTCTGGAGAGTTTTCTGACAAGGCTGGAGTGGATACTTCCTGGGCACTTCCCTCATGAAATAATTTTAAGTCACTGTTTGTTTCAGAAAAGATCGTATTTGTGGATAGGATGCTGTGAGCACTGCTTCCAGGAAAGTTTCTTTTGTCAAAGCCACCTGCTCTTCGCAGGGTTCCCATTTTTATTTTATCTGTGTTATTTGCTTTGGTAGGTGAAGAGACACAAGAAGTTCCTGAGGACTTATCCTTGGAGGTCTCAGCAGTTACAAATTTATACTTTTTATTTGCAGGGAAATTTTGAGTCTTAAACACATTGGGGAGCTTTTGAAGTTCCATATAGTATTTGTAACGTAACTCCTACAATTACAGAAAAAAAAAAATCACATTATCTAAATAGCATTTGTGCATTCAGAGGTTATAAAACTCACAGATGACCAAGACTAAAGAAAGGTTTTCATCTATTCTAGAGCATGTATAATGTATTTTTCCATTTCTACTGGAAGGCAACAGAACTACAGAAAAAGATTCTTTAAAAACAGCTGAACAAGATACACATAGAACCCTGATGACAAAGTAGGTTTCGAAAGAGAAGACTATAGAAAACTGTTTTTAAAGTATCTGTGAAAACCAGAAGTAGATATTAACCAACAAATTCTCATGAAAAAGAGATCTGAAATTAAGTTAGGTGGTGGGGTTTTTTTTGTTGTTATATATAATTGCATTCTTAATGGCAATAGAAAACAGGTATTTTCCAAAATAATACAGAAAAAAAATTTCTATATTTAAAGGACCTAAGCAACTTTTTACTTCAATCATCTGCCAGATGATTGAAGTATTCTTAGAACATGCATAATGTGATTCACTGCCAGCCATGCTTCACTAACTGTAACTATAATTTTGTACAGAACAATACTCAGCCACCCACATGGAGTTGCTAGTAAGTATAAAAAAGAAATCTAGTTGTATAACTACATCATTTGAAATGAAACAAGAAAGAGACTGGATTCAGTTTCATGTGAAATTATTTTATGTGGTCTTCAAGATGGAACTATTATTTCTAGAAAACAGAATACAAGCAGATGATTTCCTCTTGAAATAGACATGAGGGAAGTTTATTTGGATTAGAAAGATACAGATGTGACTGAAAAAGCCACACTAAATATAAAAGTAAGTATTTGAAGTCAGTAGTAAGATTAAGTTTCAGCTTTCTGAAGAAAAAAAAAATGTAAAATTCTCACAGTTTTTAATACCTAGCCAGATTTCATTCTAGAATTGGAAGGGTAACTTTTTGCTAAGGAAACTGAAAAACATTTTAAAAGCTTATTTAGAAAGTTGCATCATAACAAAAAGTAACTTAGCCATACTTAGAACAGATGTTCAATCATACCTCATGACTCATATTATGAAATGCTGGCATTTCTGATATTGACATAAAGCGAGTAGGGATCCTCCTACCGTCTGCTTCATCCTGTCCTGGTACAGGCTGAAAAAAATTTTGCAGCAGAATTGTATTTAATTTTGATAAGCCAAAATAGTACCATGCTGTAGACCACATAGCCAGTAACTTACAAAAAATGTGTTGGGTATATTCTTCTGGTCCTGCCACTCCTTTAAGATATCTTTAAATAGAGTTGAGCTCTCGTTTCCTTCATAAGGTAGATCTATTAGAAAGAACACAAGAATAGTGATGGAAAATATATTAAATATGGAAAACACTGAAAGGTTCCTGTGCACCTAAACAGATACCATTTAAGAACAAAAGTACAGTGCCCTAAGTGAGACTCTAGCACTTGCTGAAGTTTCTGTGATATAAAGCAAGAAGCCCGTGTAATACATTTTTTTAAATGCTGGAGATGCCTGCCCTGACAGAAAACCTAACATCTCCTCCTGTGAGCTAAAGGCATTTAACATGAGCGTAGGCAACATTCTCATGACACTACAACAAACACCCATCTAGTTCAGCAACACACTTCTGACAGCGGCGCTATCGGTTGGATTCTGCACCCAGGTTCCAAAAATACAGCCTAGGAGCTTCCTGGAGAAAGCACATTCATAAAATGCATTTAAAAACACTCAATGACATTATCATTCATTTAATTTGCTCAGATGCTTCCTTGCATGTGTTTGCCATGCAGATAGTTTATAAGCAATTGGTTTGACAAGTTCCAGGTTTCTAGACTTCCCAAATCTTAAGTCCTTCTTCCCTACCTTTAACATTGCCTGCGTTAACAGGTGTGAACTCCAATGCTAAGATTTCATTAACCACAGGTTTGATATCTATCTTCTTTGGCATATACACTGGTGGTTTTTCCCAGCTGGATGCTATATTCATCACATCAAGCTGAGTTTTCATTCTGGAAAAGGGAAAGAAAAAAACCAACCAAAACTGAACCAACTTAAACATTTTTCTTCATGCTTACATGATAGCTAAATCAGACCTGCCTAATATAAAAAAATTATTAAGAAAACACTAGGAAGGAGAAGGAATCAGAAAAATTAGGTCTTCAATAAAATGTCAGGTTCTCTAGATTTTTTTGCTTAAAACTTGTTCACTTGAATTAGATTTCATACTCAATGCAAACTGCAAGAAATAGTGCAGGTAGGTCAGCAAAAAATGACCCCCTCCACTTTCCTTAGTGAACACTGCCTGAATCTAAATTAAACTGCTTCTTCAGATGGCATTGCTAATATTAGTCGGAAACACAATGTATTTTAAAGAACTCCATTTCCAATATTCTTTCTTAAATGCCGGTTAAAAGTTCTAAGAAATATAATTAAGAAACCTTAGAAGAAATTACAGGGTATGTGCACTACAAACACAAAGATGCTGCAGTGTCTCCACACACACTCTTACAGTGAAAGATTTCTGTAGAAGCTTCAAGCATACTTCAGCATTCGTGTTAAATAAGACATCTGAAAATATCCAATCACTAAGTATTAATGGATTTCTATATTCACCTTTTATAAAGGAGATAATTCAAAAGCTTGATTATCTCTAATTCCAGATAGCACATCACTCAAATTCTTGACACATTTCCTAAAATGTGGAACATTGGGCATCCAAAAATCTGAAAGTACTTTAATCTCTTGATTAATCAATAGTATCTTCATTTAAAATTGCTTATCTTATGATATCCAATGCAGCTATTTTTTTAGTTTTCAGTCTTAAAAATCTAAAAGAACACTAGAGAACTAACAAAACATGAAAAAACATACCTTGTATTCAAGCCACAGGCAACCTATAAATAAAACAAGAATTTTTAAGATATGAGCTTTTCTCCAGCTGTCAGAAAGTTGTTGCTTTATCAAAATACTTGAGACAGTATTGACGAAGTCCCAGATTTCATTTCACAGAACTATAGAAAATAAACCTGTTAACATTAAAAAAGCCCCAACCCAAACACGTATGTCTCTGACAATGATTTATCTTGTAATATTTTGTGATAAAGACAAAAGACTCCTTCAGAGCCAAATGAAGGCATTCAAATAATGGCCCATATGGTTACCTAATCAGTTTCAGAAGCTCAGGTATTTGTAAACATTCAAATGAAGAACTATTTTGTATTTCTTGGAGAGGAAAGCCTCTTCTACGTGCTCTCAATATGCTATTATACTATTAAAAAAGCTGCCTTTTAGTTTTAAGTAAGGCAGATAATGGTGGTAAGAAGTGCAGTGCACTGCACTGTAGTCAAGTGAGACTTCTCAAGAAACATGTAATGAAAAGTAAAAAATCTAACTAGATTAGAGCTGTGTCCTTATAAAAAAACTGGTGACCTCACTGTACTGGATCTTTACACAACAAAAAAAAAAAAGTACTGTTAGGAAGGATGAGGGGGGAGGTGCCAAGTTAAGGAGAAAGAAAACAAATAGAAGTAAGAGGAAGTAGATGAATAGGAGGAGTGGGAGGAAAAAGATGAGATGGGCAAGAAGGAAGCAAAGGTGAAAGTGGAGGAAGAACAGAAGGCATAGGAGAAACAGAACAGGCAGAATATGAAGCAAACCAAGAGACATAGGAGAAAGAAGATGAAAATGGGATGGGGAACAAGAAGAGGGAGAGGAACAACGTGAAGAAAAGGAGGAAGTTGAGAAAGAGAGATGTGGAAGTGATTAATGGCATACTAATGACTGCAGTCACAGTATTTCTTCCAAAATTGGGAGTTGCTTCTATTTCAAGTAAAAGTTAAATTTTCCTTAATGAGTTGTTACCAGACCATCAAACACTATACTTCCTCAGCTTCCCATTTATCTACAGGCAACAAAAAGACCCATTGCAGAAATCAGCAATACATTGTTTCTTAGGAAAGCATACAATAAAAATCACTGATAAGATGCAAACAAAGCTTTTTCAAACTTTCCCAAAAATTGAAAACATTTTACAAAAAAATATGAAGTGTTAACTAATTTTAATCTGTATTAATAATTTGCTGACTTTTTTTCCCCGATAGATCACAATCATAATCTACAATATAGCAGGCTCTATTTGAGTTCTTTATACAACTGATATAAAAAAAAAAAAAGGCCATCACCTCCAGGAAACGCTGAGGATCACACTCATGGACAAGCTTTTCACAATCCTTCAAATAATTCTCAATGGTCTTCTTGTGAGTTTCTTTCATTTTCTTCCAAATCTGAAATTCTTTCTCTTTTTTACCTCTTTGATTTTCAACATCTTCGAGTAATTGCTGTTTTTTCATTTCTAGAGCTTTGAAAATTTCTCCGAATTTCAGCTCAATTATCTCCATATCATTTTTCGGCATTATCTAGAAGCATGAGAACATAAGAACAGATGGAAATGCAATAGCAATGCCAATGCAGAGTCACTTCTCTAAGTAAGCACAGAGCACATCTAGGCCACAAGGAGCACCTGTATGCTCCAGGCTGTGATTAAATTATCATAAGAAGAGAAACAAAGACATACACACACATATAATATCCAGCATCTGTAACTCACATCTGTATCATTCAGTCGTTTTGAGATCTCATTCTCCAGCTTCTCATTTATTATTCTCATTTGCTTCAGAGTGCTAAAGAAGGTTAACTGCAAGACAGTTGAAACGCTTATTACAACTTTATCCATGCCATAAAATAAATACATTTCAGTGCTTATATAGAATCAGATCAAGACAGACAAGGAGCTACTGGAGAGGGTCCAGTAGAGTGCCCCAAGGATGATCAAGGGTCTGGAGCATATCTTTTACTAGGAGAGACTGCAGGGGCTGGGCCTGTTTAGTCTGGAAAAGAGAAGACTGAAAGGGGATCTCATTAATGCATACAAATATCTTAAAGGCATGTGCCAAAAGGAGGGTGCCAGGCTCTTTTCACTGGTGCCCAGCAACAGGATGAAGAGCAGTGGCCATACACAAAACCACAAGTTTCATGTCAACATGAGGAAGAACATTTTTACATTGAGGGTGGAAGAGCACTGGAACAGGCTGCCCGGGGAGGTTGTGGAGTCTCCTCTCTGGAGACATTCAAACCCCACCTGCACACATTCCTGTGTCACCCGCTCCAGGTGACCCTGCCTTGGCAAGGGGGTTGGACTGGGTGATCTCCAGAGGTTCCTTCCAACCCCATCAATTCTGTGACATTCTGTACAACATAGTAAAAAACCTTGTGATTTAAAACATCACTTAATAACATGTAAGGCTTTCCTGAATCAGTACACAAACTTTCTTCTGGTATTTCTCAAAGTACTGTTCTTAGGCTCATCTACAATGCATACTGATAGAATGACTAGTTTATAGTTAAACCATTGTTTTCCTCAGGCTTTTTTTAATGTCTCCCCTCACATACATCTATCACAGTATAAGTTTTAATGCTGTTATTCCAGTTTGGCAAAAAACTGTGTGATATTCACTTTTTCTTTCTTACATTGTTTAAAGAGAAAGCTGTCTGTAACCAAGATATTTCTGTTTGGGTTTAAACTAGTATTATCAGTGAGTTTTGCTCCTTTATCTGTTTCCAGTATCACTGTTTTACATTACGCAGTATGTCTAGTGCAAAGGTTGTTTTCCCCTGGTTTCCCAAGTGACACACAATTGGTGATGGGAGAGGCAGGAGGAAAATCAGTGTAAAAGCAACTTTGTCTTAATAGTCAGTGGTGTAGTTAAACTTTTATACTTGTACATTACATCACTGGCCTGCAGTTGTTTCAATTATTTCACAACAGACCTGCCACCCTGCACCCAATTTGCACAGGGCATGAAGAGCTCATTCTACCCAAACAATGGCAATTTTGTTAAAAATCACAACTTCTACAACCAGCCAACCAACAATTACGGCAGGCAGTTGCTTTCTTATGCAAATTGGAAGGCATCTTGTTTTTACATTTATTATTACTCACCCAAGCTATCTATCCCTAAATATGCAATTATCTGTGACCCAAATTACCTATGGCAGCTCAGAGAACCTATAAACAAAACATCTCCGGGTGTTTTTTTTGACTCGTTAGACCTTCCTGAACCTGGAAAAACAGCTAAAAAAACCAAACACCAACCTCCCCCCTCCCCCATCAAACCAAAAAAAACCCTGACACCACCCAAAAATCAGCTCTCCAGGTCTTCCGGTAACTGGGTTCAGATGCGTTGCTACTGTAATGCCGCCTGGTGCCTCTGCGCGTTGGATGCAGTCCCACGGCAGCACAGGAAGGCACACCCCGGCACGCCACTAGCAACTCCTGACTGCCCCAAAGCAGCACAAGCCCTCTGCCTCTCTCCTGCCTACCACTCTGCGGTTTTTCCTGTGTTTCTAAGCAGAAGCAACCTGTGCCCGGTGGAATCTCCAGCGGACAGCCCGATCTCCCAACCAGGCCCCTGGCGCGGAGGGGGAGCGCCGCGCTTACTTTTTCTTCCTGGTACACCGTGTCGAGGAGGTTGACAGAGTGGAAGATGCCCTGATGTTCCTCGGAGACGCACTGCCCGCAGCCCGCCTGCCGGCACATGCGGCAGTACAGCTGCACCTGCCGGCTCGGATGTTTCTGGCAGCTTCCCCCGAGCACCGGCGGGGAGAGCAGGTCGGACCCCGGCTTTAGCCCCGACGCCGCCTCCCCAGCCGCAGCGGCGCCCGCCGCGCCGGACCGGTAGAGCTTGACCACCTCCGCCAGGGTGGTGTTGACGGGCAGGGCGGCGACGCCGCCGCGGGGCAGCAGGCACAGCTTCCTGCACAGCGGACACGGCACCCGGGCGCTGGGCGGGCCCGGCTCCGGCCCCGCCGCCCCGCGGCCGAGACGGGCCTGCCCCGGGCTCCGCTGCAGCTGCTGCAGGCGGGCGGCCTCGGCCGAGGCCAGGCACTCCAGCACGCAGCTCCGGCAGAAGTTGTGCGAGCACAGCGGCAGCGTCACCGGCTCCTCCAACAGCGACAGGCACACGGCGCACGTCAGGCTCGCCTCCATCGGCGGCGGCGAGGAGACGAGCGGCCGCCGCTCCTCCTGCTGGTGCTGCTTCGGGCCCAGTTTACCCTGCCGCCTCGCCGCTTCCAGCTCTCCGGCAGCGGGGGGCTGCGCTCGGGCTGCCACAGACCCCCGAGCGCTACACTCCGAGCGCCACTTCCAGCCGTCAACTTCCCAAGGAGCGCCGCCCCGCCGGGGGGCGGGGCGAGGAGAAGCGCGCCGGCGATAGGCGGAAGCGCGAGATTGACATCGTCCTTCTCCAATAGAAGCAGGCAAGGGCGCGGGGGCGGGGCAGAGCAGCCTGGGCCCCGCCTCCTGCCCCGTGCGCGAGTGCCGCGCGCCGCGGGGTCCTAGCGCCGCCGCCGCCATTTTGTGACGGGAGCTGCGCGGCGCTCCCGGCTCGGGTGCTGTGGGGGGAGCTGAGGACCTGCTCTGTGGGCAGCAGTGGGAGCGCTGAGCTTTGGCAGTCCTGAGAAGGGTCGTTTTTGCTGCAAACCTGCACAGTTAAAACTAAGTGACTCCACAGTGCCAAGGTACGGCTGTTGGGAGCTACCTCCAGCTACAGTTGCAAAATCATAAGTTTGGTATAGAATTATGTTACAGTTGAGAAATTGGGAGAGTGCTCAGCTCGTTGTCCCCCCCCCCCCCATTTTGTTTTACTCCCAGAACCTTTCCTCCCAAAGTTCTAGCTTAACAATTTTACTGTTCGCCCGAAGTGTTTGGAAATGAGTCAAACTGAAGAGAGGTTTGAAAGAAATTATAAGTTTATTATAAATTAATGTCTTTATAGCATGAAGTCAGTATTTGCAAAGAAGCCAGATACGCTGTAATTGGTGTTATTTCCAGAGGCTGAGGGGAGGGACAGGTGCGAACGGCACAAAAACAATCACGTTTGTGTACCTTTCTGTAGCATTTTATTCAGTGACACGGAACTGCACCTGCAGAACGTGCCTCTCTAAGAACACCTAGAGGGTCTGTGACCAGCTGGACACCTTGTGGCGGCAGGAGGAAAAGCCACGGCAGGTATTTCAGTGAACATCACCACACTTTCCCTCACTTCAATTGCCCTAAGAGGCTGGCAGGAGGTACATGGGCCCGGGCTGGGAAGTCTCATGGATAGGCTGCCCTGCACAGACCCGGGATATTTAAAAGCAGCGCCTGGTTTTCCTGTAGCATGAGGACTCGAGGCCGGGTCTGCCTCCTTTCCTCACTGCGCTGGGAGTTGCTGTCACTAGATGCTACCAGATTGTCCTTCAGCCTCACTTGTAGGTGCAATGTTACCCATTAATAGTCAATTCCTGAATAATACCACCTAGGGCGTCCTGGACATACCTCCATGCTCTGAAGGTCAGTATTTAATTAATGGTTAGAATGAGATAGGTAAAAATGGAATTCAGAGTTTGATCCTCTGGAACTTCTCTGCTCAAAGCTAAGTAGTGCTTCATTGTCCAAGTTTTCCAGTGCATGGCACTGGAGTGGATGGGGCACTTGATTCTAATTTTTACTTCTGTTTGAGACAGAATAGGAGAAATGCCATTAGGTATGTGAGCTAAATGAAAGAGAATACAAAAACACTCTGGTGAGTGACTGATAATAGGCAGGGGCAGATGTTTAGTCTGGTAGTAAGTAAAACAGTAATGCTCAAGAACATCAGAGATATAAGAAGTAGGAAAGAGAAGAAAACAATTCCTTAAAGGAAGAAATCCTCTCGCTAAAAGTAAATAAAGCAAAATATTTTTTTCTCTCCAGCATGGAAGTGAATAAATTCTCCCAGAGCCTGCTGATAAATGTTTGGGGTGTTGTGACACTAAATGGTAAACAAATGGTTACGTAGAGTAATTTTACCACTGCTCCATTAATTTACATTAATCATAAAACCAGAAATACTAATTAGAACTAGGGATAAAACCATGTTCCTGCCAAAATATTTTCCAGTCTCAAGAAAGAATTAATATTAGCAAATGTACAGTACAGATTTTGCTGTTCTAATATGTGAAATAGGGATCTCTTATAGTTAATGCATTGCATATAGCTTCAATTTCTATTTAAAATAGGTTTGCACAGCCTTCAGAGTTCCTCTTCTTACTTAATAATCTTCTGTATCACCAGCACAGATAGCAAGTAAAGCACTTTCATAATGCCCTGAAGCAAAATGCTGCAAAGAAAAAAAAAAAGAAAAATTTCTGTGACTATATGTTTTCTGAAATTTTTTTTTCTTGGCATGTGACAAGAACTAGACTACTGTAAGGTTTTGTAAAACATTACATTGTTTTCATAAGGATTCCAGGCTGAGATTTTTTAGATTTGACAAGTCTTGGCCTTTGGTTGCTTGGGCACCTAGAAACAATCTACCTTTGAAAGGCTGAATCAAATCTGTTTATTACTTCTCAAGTTCAATACCAAAAAATCATGAGTGATTTCATAAAGTTGTTGCACATCTTGAACTATAAGGACATAAAAAAAGGTAGTGTCTTAGCAAGAATCATTTTTTTGTACAATTAAACAGTTTCAAAGTTTTGTTTTAAGATACAGACCAGGACTACAAGAGGAACAGGGTTTATGAAGGTATTATCTAAGCACAAAGATAAAACCAGATAATTATTTCAGTTTTGCACAAAAGTGGTATCAGCCTAGCTTTGCAGAACAACAAGAAATGTTATCAATTGGTGTAGAAACTATTAATACAAACTCTCGTTCAGCACACATTTTCATGCCCTATTTATATACACATTTTGCATTGGGGAGGGATAAAATCACAGAGAGTGAGTTGAGAATTCTCTGCTCCCTTAAATCAAATTGAGGCACTGAAAATGCCCTCTTGTTTTTGCACCTTGCTTTTTTGTTTTGTTTTAAACCAAATGGTTAAACAGAGTGGCGCAGTCTGTGTGATACCAGTGCTGAATATATGCAACAGTTTGTAAAAACTTACTTTAATGTCATGGAAGAGTGATTTCCCATATCTCTCTTTGTATCGCTGTCGTATGTTCATCAAGTCAATCTCACTCCTGGCAATGAGAATCCTAATAACTGTTTTATTGTGAAACCCAAAGTCCTAAAATGAAAAAAGAAGATGAGAGGAAACTTGACAGTTGGACGATATGTGTTTGCCTGTGTACACTCATATTAATGTTTAATAGATAAAGATAAAATACACCCATAGAAGATATATAAGTATATACGATATGTAAAATATACCCATAATATTATCCTTGACTTAAAAGAAGTCCAAGCATGTAAGGGTTTTATCCTGCAGATTTTTCACTTACTTATCCATGCACTGAAACTTTTAAAAAAGGAAATCTGATGAACTTTTGTCAGTGTTCTTAAGAATTTATTTTGTGGGTAGCAGTTGTGACTGTCATTGTGGAATCCATACAAACTATAATTACGCCAACAATCTATTTCACAACAGCTGCTGCCACGTGAATTCGGTGAGATTTTTAACCATAGATTTATAATTTACATAGCTTGTGTCCGGGTGCATTTTATTTTAACTGTTTCTAAATAAATTTTCATATTGTAATTATGTGGAGAAGGGGGACATCTAGTGGCAATAAAAAGTTAAAATAAGTTAGCACACACACAAAAAAAAGAATCTGCATGAAGTCCTACAACGAAATATGACCATTTGTCTTTAAGTAAAATTAATTTATTATTTAATTTTTACTCATACTCATTAAATCTCTAGAGACAAAAAATTACATAGTAAGAAAGGTGCACATGGAGTTCTGCACAGCAGGGGGAGATAACATCCATAGAAAAGAAGTGTCTTCAATGAAAAAGAAAATGACCAGACATATTTTTTTAAAGGTATCTAAATATTTGACCTTTTACTTTTACTGCTGAATTCTAACTGTTGCACTAGTTGTTAGGCACTACTGCTTTGAAATATATGTAGGTGCCAAGAGCTTTAAAACATGTGATCACACCTTAAAGATTGAAGAGACAGATTTGTAAGTACTTGTTTAAGAATAATCAATGAAACAAACAAAATAGGGAAGTTGCTTTTTATGATATGTCAAGAGGAATGACTACTTACATGGATTGCATTATAAAGCCGGTAGGCAAAGTAGGAAGGCTTGTCACGAATGCAGAGAACTAGGAGGGAAGAGTTCCAACATACAAACAGAAGGTTATTATAAAGCAATTTCTTTTGGCTTTGGGCTCCTTGAAATATAAAGCTGCATAGTGCTGTCCATGCCTCAGGTTAAAGTTAAGCTACCAATATTCACTAATATATATTTATAATTTTTAAAGTTTGGTATTTGTTTTGAGTGGGTCCTCACTGATGTTGCGTTGAAGGGACTATTAAATATCAGTTAATACACTCGCATGTCTTATTTGTAGAAATATTTTTATCCTTATTCTATAAATGAAAGACAAATGTACATAAAGCTTGAAACTTGTTTATATACCACCAAAGTCCTGAAAACTTTGCTGGTTATTTAATATGTGTAAAATCAGTTGGAAATCAGTGATATCATTGATCACACAGAATTTGTTATCAAATAAAAATTAGATACTAGTTCTGCTCAGTCAGGAGCTACTGCTGCATAGATACATTTTTAGATTTACACAAACATGGGAAAGTAGTTAAAATTTTCTAATTATCTCTGAAAGTTTAATTGCACTATATAGGAGATTAAAATGGATAAAATATCAGAAAAATAATATTCTTGATGCACAAGAGGTAACATACTAGATATTTATTAAGAGATTGCTGCTATTAAAAATATTATCTTTACATTACCTATCGCAACCAGTAATTCTTGAAAGTACCCATCGTAGCATTCATTAATGGCATCTACTATGTCTTGCCCAGAGATATTTTGGAACTCCTGGAAAACTTCATGGGGAAAAAAAAAAAATCTTGTTTTATTCTATTTATTCACTATTCATTAATAATGATCAACTTGCATTTTTGTTTTCTTCCTTGCTTCTCACCAGTACTATCACTACTGAGTTTATTTTCCCCCTTATTATTCTCAGTGTTTCATCATGTTTATATTCCCCAGCTCAGACAATCTAAATGAGTAGCCTGAAACCTGGCTTCTAGGACATTCTGCCCCTGGGTTCTTCAGTCTACAGTATAAAAAGAAAGAACATCATGTATCTAGCAGCATCTGTTCATGAAACTTGTAAGAATGTCATGTTAGTAAGACACCTTCCTTGCTCAGTTTGGATTAAACTCTGAGATTCACGGATTGTGACAAGAAGCCATGGCTTGCATGACATGCACACTTGCTGCATGGTGCAGGTATCCAGACATGAAAATATATAGGATGTGCTTTCTCCTTTAGAGAAGGAGAATTTTTTAGCTCATTGCTTACTGCAAAACTTATGGAGGAAACAGTACAGGCAGAGCCCTCACATCTCAGGAAGAGAGCAAAACATAAAGCAGGTGTGTTAATCCTATCATCACCAGCTGAATGAATTTGTTGATTCATGATAGCAAAATAGCCCTAAGCTACTGTCGGAAGTTGACATAAGAAATACAGCTGGCTGCACAGTGATAAACTTGTCAGCAGACAGAATGTTTTTCCACTGTAGAGCAGAAACTCAAACTTGTTGCCAAACAGATACAGTAGGTTTCTTTTCTGCAATGGAATGTTTGGATGAGCTCACATAAATTTCTTGCAATCTGTAGCTATGTCTGATTTTCTGTTTTAAATAAAAGTGGCCCTTATGTTTCTGTGGTTTTGTTCATTACAGGAGAGTGGATGTGAACACTGAAGTGCTCCCATCAAAATCTTCTATGAAATTCCTGGGGAAAAGCTTGTATGTGTTTTCACATACAAACATTTGTTGAAAATACACCATCTAGCTCTCCCAAGGTGTTTCCTCTCATAAGAGTTGCTTAGGAAAAATGAATAAAATAGTTAAGAAAAATCTCTCTCATCCTGTTGTGCCACGTGTAAACTCAGTGCAGCTGTAGCATTTGCCTTTCTTTGGTCATGCATTCTTCCCTGGGTTATTAGGCATCCTGATGCCTGCCTGTTCTGTCTACAGCTGTCGGTATTCATCAGGCAAAGTTCAGTTTTGCATTACTTCCAAATTCCCATTATCATCAGTGGGAGTCTGAGAGTTCCAACAGTTCACACTTAGGTTTCAGGCCAATGTCCTGCTGGACGCTGACTGTCTTGGTATGCAAAGCATGGTTTTATTAGTGAGTCATATTTTTCCTTTCCACTCTGTGTTCAAACAGCTGAACTGCTGGATTACCCATCCACAATTGCTGGGGACTTCTGTTGCAGAGAATCATTTGCAGCATATTTTTGTGTTCGCCTGTCTTCTGCTGACATGCTTCCCATAGAATCTAATGTATCAGAAAAAGGAAGAAAAAAGAGCACAATATTTTAAATAATTACTAAATCACTTTTCAACATTTGTTTTTTGGGGTTTCTTTAATGTTTGAGGAATTCACATGTGAGCATATATACCATTGCATCCTGAGCAGCTGTGGAAGGGTCTGCATATCCTTCCATTCTTGTTCCCTGAGGGAAAAAAGAGATACATTTTCTTCAAAAGTTAAATCCCAAACCACTGTAGGAATAGAAAGTTCTCTGTATATGAAGCTATGTTGTGTTACTTGAGATAACATATATAGGCTTTTAGGTTGGATCAGTATATTCCATTGTTGAATTTGCAAATGTAGAAAAGATCTTCAAGCTGTCACACTATGTCTTAATTTTCTTTAATAAGAGGAACTCTGGAATGACAAACAGTCTTGTGAGAGGAAAAAGTGGAGGAACTGGGTAAACCTATCCCATTTTTAGTCCTATTTTGGATAAGCTTTTACTTAACCTCCACAATCCCACCACCTTCAGAATTATGGATGTTATATTGCTTATACTAATACATAACTCTGAGGGGAAAACAAGGATAAGAGTAACACTTATCATTCACTGATTAGTTCTTATCAATATATGTATTACCAGAATAATCTTTTCTCAATGGTTTTTTTTCCTGCATAAACCATAGGAGCAAGCTCATCAAATAATGGAGATTTTGCTTGCTCATAATTGTTGTCTAAAATTAAGATTCGAGACTAGGAAATTTTTTGACAACTTTGATACACAAACTGCAAAAGAATACTTCTAATTTTCCCATACATTTAATAGCTTTTCAGTTACATAAAACAAGTGAAATTCTTTAGTAAACACACTATGATCTGAATTATGTAGTCAGAAAAAGAGAGGAGCACAGTACTTTTGGAATTGCTTTTTTAACCACAGTAATCTTGTAAGGATACAAATGAATTTTGGTTGCAGAACTCTTAAAAATCTCAAGCTCATGTAATGACCCCTTAATAATATGTGTTTGAAGCAATTCAGTTTAAAATTTACAGTCATGTTACCGTAAATGTGAAGGGGAGGATTAAAATTAGGTGTTGCCTGTCAGCTTGTAGAATGACGTATTTGTAGTTCTTTTTTGTTAAAAATGGTAATTTACATTTTAATTAAATGGTGAGAATTTCACACAGTGAAATTTATAGTAGTAAGAAATTATTTGAAGTAAATTATGATGGAATGACTGCGTGAAATTACATACACAAGAAAACAAAGGAAATAAAGACAGGCAAGTGAACAATAAAAGAACTATTATAATACTGTACATGAGTGAAATGCCCACTGTTTCCAGTAACATTTGTATAATTATATTTTAAATTGTAGAAATTATATTTCAATTAATACCCAAAGAAAGAGAATACCCAAAATATACCCTAGAATAGAATAAAATTTGTTTGTCTCAGACAAATCAGAAAAGATGCACGTTTTAAAAATGATGATCTCATTTCTACATGCAAGTAGACTGCTTTTGAGATGAGACAGATGGAGCCGAGGGACAGCAGTTGACTTTTATAAATTAAATATATTATATTATTAAACACTTTATAAAATAATCTGTTTACCTTTGCCTCCATCTGATAGCCAAAATCTAAGTCAGAGTAGATGAAGGAATTCAGTTTCTCTTCCTCATCAGCTTTCCTCCTGTCTCATGTTCAAAAGTGCAATCCTATTGAACTAGCTTTAATTACAATCACTTTAAAATGTAAAACTTATCAAATACTGTTGAAATTCATTATGAATCTTTCAGAAGTGTAAGTCATACTATTTGTTTTTACAATACCTGAGCAAGGTTCATGAGTGTATCTCTGAAGTGACCTGAAGTCTCAGAATCGATATCTTGTTGAAGATCAGTATTATATTCTAGGTTAAACCACAAACATATAATCTAAACACAAATGAACATGGTCTGAATAGTACAAATGAAGATTATCAAATAAAGGATAACTGGGCTTCAAATACTTGTCCATTTTCTATGGTGTCTATTCCACTGTAACCTGGGCAGGTCCTACACAAGGGCCTGGCCGTGGGGCTGGCATGTCTGTCTGGCCCTGCTGGGGCCCTCAGCCTCTGTCCCTGCTCACCAGTCCATCCACCCACATTGCTTCGACCTTTTGTATATAGTTATGGGAGAGGATGGGGAAGGGGACCAGTTGGTATTGAGGAGTCATTTTTGTAGTTCTGTTCCTTCACGTGTGCTAATACCTCCAGAACACACATGGTACAAGTGCTACTGTGCATTTGTTAAAAAGCCTTACGCATTAGGTAGGCTTCTTTCATCTGGAAGATCTCCATATTTGATCTTGAGGCTAATATGTCAATTAGACAGTTTTCTTCTGTGTCTACTCCCTGTGTGGAAAGAAGTAAATATGAAAAGATGTTGTGTCGTAGAAACCAGAATTTTTAGGAGAAGGCAATGCTGTCCTTATCAGGAATAACAAAATAATAGCAGTCTCTGCAGAGTGTACTTTTGCATAGTCTTCCTGTTTAAATGACTTCAGTAATAAAACCCTGTGTTTCAAATATGTTTCTACTTAATCTGAATTTCAGCATGTACATTAGAGATTGAGCATACATTCCTAGAAAGCATTCTGGAAATCTGAAGTAGACATGAGCACAGTTATTATATTGGTCTTCCATCTTCCTCTTCTCTTTCTTTTTTTTTTTTTAAATTTAGTTAGGAACGAAACAGTCTGTAATATCTAGCATAGGACTCGGTATTAAAGGAAAGCATCATGGCCATACATGCAGTGCTGCAACTCACTTTATTTTCCCACGGGATTTGAATTAATTCTTTAAACTTCAGTTGACATAAGATGTGGTGCATATACTGCTTCTGATACACACATGTATAGTGTTGATGAGTATTTTGCATTTGGGAGAATGGAAGAACATTAAAGCCCATAGATACACATGGCCTGTTTTTGTTGGTTTTTTTTTTTAACTTGGCCATAAAGATCCAGATCAAGGTAGAATACTAAAAGAAAGTTCAACTTTGATCCACATTTAGGAAAAAAAAATGTCAATCTTGTCAATAATGTTAATAAAATACATGATTCCTTTTTTAGCAATGATATTTCACAATCCTTTTAATGCCAACCATAATAAAGACATATCAGGAGTACTAAAAAGTGCATAGATTTAAGCAATGTGGGATCTGAAAATTACCTTCAAGGCATGCCAAAGCTCGTGGGCATCATAGGAGGCAGGTGGATACATCAAGCCAACCATAACTTCTTTGAAGTGATGAGAGAGGTTCTCTTTTAGGTCTGTTACCAGATCCTAGAAAAGAAAAAGAAAATGCCCAGAGAGGATTATCTCAATAGCCACACTTTATTAAGACAGCGTAAAAAATATTAGTGGTTTTCTCTGTAAATTATTAAGGAAGAACTGTCAAAGATGAATTCTGGCCAAGATTAAGTGAAAAAAGGATTCTTTTAAATAGTACCTGCTTGTTCTGCTAGTATGGGCAAGATGAGAATAGGTGCGCAAGCCAGTAAACCATAATGGATTGTTGGTTTTCAGTACTTTAGAACAGAGAAGAAAATCCAGGTGTTAAAGTGTAACTATCACTTAAAGTCTTGGAAAACAATATCACAGCAGGGCATCTGCAGCTTCCCTTAATGTATTCCCTGTGCAAAGCTGAGAGAGGTAAGCACCTTTGGAAGATGAATCTCATAGAACACAGGTGATTTCTTGTGCTTTTTTCAGTGTTACCATGTGAATAATTTAAAAAAATTATCGGTATTGCTTCTAATACATAAAAATTTTGGCTTTGGATTGCTGGAAGGTTATGTGCTTCTATTCAGATATATTGTATGTTCAAACTGAATTCACTACTTTTGATAGCTGCTGTATTAATAAGAAACCCCCTTTCGCCCTGTTTTTCAGTTCTTTCTTGCCAGGTAACTGAGTTATGGATCAGAGTTTCCTCCCCATTCTTCCCATTCCCAGTAGCATCCTTCAAAACACCACAAATGCCAAAAGCTTGTTAGCTTACTATTGATGTTTCCGATTGAGGACACTTGTGCAATCCTTTCTTTTTTTTTTTTTTAGATATTTTGTGTGCAGCACTAGACACCTGTCAGATATGTTCCAGTCTATGCCTGAGTTGAAAGGCATGCCAGAAACAGTTCCCATGATATAACCTATTATGTTTTCAGAGCTGTATTTTTTTCAGTACTGTACTTTGATTTTGATACATTTCTGCATATAATTAACTTAATAGCTAGAGTCGTAATGAAGGACAACATATGCACGTTAAAAATTAAATTTATGATGAAGAAATATAAACAGTCGTCAGTGAATGCACACTGGATTCATTTGACAACCACTAAATCACACATGGAGTAGAAATTAATTAATTAAGACATTTTACTTCTGAAAACCTGCCTGTGGGAAAATGGATTAATAATACAAATGGATGCTACTTAAAAATTACTCCTGCAATCAGAACTAAGGGAAGTATCAAAAATAATAAAGACAACTCTAAGTTTTCATTATTTTAATTTCCTAATCATCTTTGCTGTAAGAAATTCTTGAAGGCTAATTGTGAGAAGGAATCTTAAAGCTTCTCTGTATGTCTGAATCATGCAGCTAGTTCAGGTCTTTCTTTTTTTTGTATTTCTCTCCTTCTAATGTGTCACAGTTTACATTTGTCTAATAAATGGTCATAGTGGCTACCATATTGAGCAGACTGAAGTGAAATAAAGAGGGAAGAGGATTGGAACAACAGGTTTACCATTAATTGAACTGACAAGGTTAAAACTGCTGTTGCCTTGCCGTGTGTCTTCTCTGTCCTGCAGTGTTTACCACTCAGAAACTGGGACTGCCAAATGGCACATTTGCTCAATGCAATAACCAGTAGGACAAATTACAGCTAGGGAAGTGCTGTGTGTGCTAAATTATCTTTCAAACCACAAAGTGCAGCAATTCAAAGCAAGATACATGATGTTCTTGGTGGGTTTTTTTCTGGAAACTGTCAAGAGTATCATGATGTATCTTGCACTGTAAAGTGTACCCAGTGCTTAATGAATTCATTTGAATTAAAATTGTGGGGGTATTGCAGTATGTTTGTGAGTTTTAGAATATTCTGTAGCCCATTGCTGGAATATGAAAACAGTCTGCTTGCCTTTCCTTTCTATTATTATTATTATTCTATTCTATTATTATTATTATTCTTTCTATTATTTCATAGATTTAGAGACTGAAATTCTTAAAAAGGACATCTGAGGTTTTCTTTAATTTTTTCTTTCTTCTAGATCTTTAGGTCTTTGTCCAATGGCTTTATAGCACTTCAGGTTGACTCCTATGGCTGAAGGAATTATGAATTTAAAGGTGCTGTGTTTTCATAGGGATTTGTTTGTTAAATTTTTATTTTTGATTTGAAAAGAAAAACCAACTAGATCAGTGATGAGCAAGTCAATAATTGTTCTCTGTGAATATGAAATAACTCCAATCCTGAAGGACATTTGCCAATTTATTGTGATATTGTGTTATCTCTAGGTCATCTTCATGTATCAGAGAGTAGAAATTAATAACATGATATGGAGCTTTAAAATATTTTCCCTTGTTAGAGTGATAGGTCCAGTTGATACACTTTTTGGAAAAGGTTAAAACAAACCAGCCAGCTGCTATGGAGCGGGTAGAGGACTATCCAGTGATGAAGGAGATAAATGAACACTTGGAAAGAATGGTCTTGGGTGCTTTATGTCACAGGCACCTTTGGGTAGCTTGAGATACTTTAGTTTTCTATAAGTAAAATTAAAATTCAGTGTGGAATATTGCATGGATGAACATTGAACTTGTGATGTTTGTTTGTGTGAGGGTAACCTAATAAATACCTCATAATTGAAAAAAATTTGTTAATAATTTAGTTGCACTGATTTCAGTCATTGTCACTGTCTTTGGAAGGTGGATAACTGTGATTTCAGTTACTGTTCTTTTATTTTCTGTTTAAAACATACTCATCTATTCAAGGCTACATCTGAAAATATCACAATTATTGTGTGCTTGATTTTTTCTAACAGTCCAAATAAAGTAATTGGTTTCCTGGAGGTGGGTAAAAACACAAATCAATCCACTGCACTGATTGAATCCAGCTCTTTTTCCTCCAGTTCTAGGAGAGTAAGTGGGTGTTAGGGCTTATTTAGGGCTCAACAGTTTTGAGGTATTTTGGTATAGAGTTGGCACAAAGGTTGTCTCTAGAAAACTTCTTGGCTATCCAAAAAAAAAAAAAAAAAAAAAAAAATACACTCCTCTGCTGGTTAGTGAACTGGTGGTGTAAGAGCACCACATAATGTGGAGTTTTTGAATGAGCCATTTGTAGTTAACCCTAATTAAGAGAGGTAGTTCTGTGGTAACATTTGTGCAAACTCACTGTTCTCACTCATGCTGATCAATTCAATGGCAAGCAGACACTGACCTTCAAAGAATTTTCCAGTGAGCCCTTAGTTTTACAGGCTTCAGGAAATGAAGAAAACTGGATTTTGTTTTAAGTGTTTGTCTGGCTTCTTTCAAGGGAAGGGCATGTCTCGTCAATTTAATCCAATAGTATCTAGTTGCAGCATTTTTCATCACTTTCACAGGAATTTTGCAAAAGGTGTTGCTATTATTTTGGTCCTTATATAGCTGTAGTAACTAAGGAAAATGCAGGCATTGCAACTTCCCAAAGTTAGTTGGTTAGCCATAGTAGATCTGGAAATAGAATGAGGATATCTACCTCTGTGTACGCTTAAGAACTCGTATAATAAAAATTATGTTGTTATGTACAGTAAGTATGGATAAAATAAATTCTTTTTAAAAAGTAACTTTTTATGTCTTAACATTTTTAAACACCTGTCAAAGATTCATACATTTTACATTAAGCAGCTCAGATGAGTATTGTTCGTAGTGTATGGATGGAATTAGATTGAACAAGGTGTGAGAATGTCAGTGCTTGAGATGTGAACATTAATCATTATGTGAGTAAAATAAAGAGCCTGTAAACCTTTCTGTGGTGTTTTTCTTTGGTTACAGTACTATTTTATTATTTATTCCAAAAACTGGAAAAATATATTTCAGAACCCCCCCAAAAGAAATATGTCCATTCAGAAATTTTAGGCTGGTCAATAGAGAAGCATGGACTGTAGAAGAAGGAACTTTCCATACCCTTTTCTAATTCTATGTGTGGCAGACATACTTCTGAAGTAGAAATGACAATCTGATACCATCAGAGGTATCAATAGCCAATGAGCAAAGTTGTGTGCCATCCTGTCGGTGCTAGGCAGCTGTCTGACAGGCATTTGGTTCCATTGGCTGACCTGAGAGAAGGGCTAAGAGATGCATAGCAGACAGGAGAGAAGGAAGTAGTGAAAGTACAAAGGGCTTCTGTCATACCCTGCCGTACATGTCTCTGTAGGCCTGGGCAATCATGAGCCGCTGCGAGTTGCAGCGCTGAGTTAGAATATCAATCAACACATCTTTTTCACAGCCTGTAAAGGAAATGACACAGAGTCTAAATTAAAGTGGTGTTATTTACTTGCATTTGTGATTGTTCATGTTTTGTTTAAGAACATTATTCTAATTTCTTGAAAAACTTGACCAAGACACTAATGTCCTACTAGCATTTACCAACATCAATTACATTTACTATGCTTATGTATTTTACACTTGCTAGGGTGATACCATCAAAAACGGAAGCAATCTGTAATTACCAGATGCACCATCAGCTCTCAATGGATTTGAAAACATCAGTAAAACAGGGGTTTTCATTTGTTCAGAGCTAGGCCCAGTAGCAGGATTTGTGTCTGAGCCTTGGACGTCATACTTGTGTGCTCTCTTGATATTGATTAAATTGTCATTTGAAGATTAGGGATCTCCTTTATGGGGATGACACATTGCTTTTAGACCATTTAGACCATAGAAAACCCAAAGTTATAATTTCAGAGGAACTGTATAAAATAAGTTATGAAGTTTTAAAAAATAGTATTTTACCCCATTTTCAAGGGCATTTTATTGAAGGTTACATATGATAGTTTGCTTGATAGCTAGAACATGCTACTAAACTTCTGTAATGAATAAGTATTATTGCTTATGAAAAATAATATTATCAGCATATTCAGAAATTTATTTTAGAATTTTAAAATGGTTTTTTGCATCCTATGGGTTGGGATACTATCGGTAACACTTTCTTTTTACTTTTCAGAAAATAGTTATCATTAGGATTCTTTACAGCTTATATAGTCTCTATACTAAAAACTAAGAAGACTCCAGATCCAGGAAACATTATAAAACATAAATATAAAGCTTTATTCACTAGTGTAGTACCACTGGTATCAATGGGACTGAACATCCTCATGAGTGCCATGTGCAGGGTTGAGGGTCAGGGTGTCAGGGCCTGTAAAGGATGTGGTAACTTAACCTCCTCTGAAGCTGAGCTGTTTATTTTGTCAATTGTCCTTTAAATTAGAACTTTTTCCTTGTACTTTGATAGGAAGACTAAAATCAAGGTTAATGTGATTGTACTTAGAGTATTAAATGAAGAATATCATCTCTATATTTTCATGTTAGCAACATTACCTTAAAAGCACTATCTGAAGTGTAGGAAGATGTTTGAAACTTTTCATCTGTAGCCAACTTAGTCATAAAGATACTTCATATTCTCTTTGATCAATAATACTCACTGTGGTTCATTTGACATTAAGTCTGAGCCCTCACATTTTCATTAAAGAAACTGAAAACAGAATGCAAGATTTCATGCTGTAAAACCTTGTGAAAAGCCCAAGGGGTATAAAAGCTCTGATACAGAAAACAATTTTAAAGGGAGGAAAATGTTTCAGATAGTAAAAAAATAGATCAATATTTTGACCCTCAGCAATACCAACAAGATTCAACAGGAAAATACATAAATCTGAACAGAGAAAAATGCTTTTGTGAACCAAAGGGTTTTGAAACAAACACTGAAATAAAAAATTGCAAAGATAATAAATTCTTTAAACTTACTACTCCATTTATTTTTATTTCTTGATGACTGATTAAGAGACTTAGCAGACCTTGGTAGCAGTTTATTGTCAAAGTTGCGACTAAAATCCTTTCATTTCTTGGCCCTCACTCTAGTGATGTAACACAGAATTCTGTTTTATTTTTCTTGTTTTCTTAATGAACTCTTAATTACTGTAAGTGTTGGTATGGATTCTGGATTAATCTTAATCAACTCTTAGTTCCTGTAAATGCAAATTATTTATTTGGGCATCATCAGTGTGCCTTATTGTGACTCCTTGAAGAATCAACAGATAAGTGGTGATACTGAATTTTATGAGTATTTTGCCTAATGTTTGTTGTTTTATGAGAGCCTTCTGAAAAAGAGGAAATTGGTGTCAGAATTGGTGAAGATACTCACTAATTCCCTGTAGGGCTCCTCCTAGCAGCTGGGCATCCATTACAGGATTAAAATTTGGAGCAGGAAGAATTGTTCCTTGTGTCTACAAAGGGAAAAAGCAGACTTTACTTGAGGCATTTTACATTTCTAATATTGTATACGTAATTCTGTTGAAAACCAGCAATCATAACTTTAAATTTCATTCGCTTCATGGTGGAGCAGGATGTAAAAATTTTAATTTATGAAACTGAACTTAAACTTGCAGTTAACCCTAGGAAGACAGCTGATATTTGAGGAAGTTGCCCCTAGCATGAGTTAGGCCTGAACAGGAAGAAAAAAATGGTTTCCAATAAAATGTAACCACATTTTAATGTCTCTCCCTTTACCAACCTTTTTTTCGAAAATAATTATTTTATATTTCAAAGTTAATTCATGGTATCCTCGACAGTCTTCAGTATTTATTCTTCATGGTATTTCTGATTTGAAAGGACTAGTGAAAAAATGATGAATGAGATCCATAGATTGCTTGCTAACCTAGTGATTTATCAAAGCAATGATGTTACTGCTAAGTGTGAGATAGCTTTGAGATGTGCCATGTAGAAGGCAACACAATTTTTCTAGTTGCTTTGTAACTGATTAAAATACTATCAGCTCATTCTCAGTGATACTTACTTCATGTGTTTTTTCTTATTCTTTTTAAGAAATCTCTGAATAATTAACAGAACTAATTTTAATAGAATCACAGACCAATACAAACAAGAAAATAACTGACATTGACGGATACGTAGCTTTGTCTCCTGATTAACCTCTTCAGTTCATCTGAGATTTCTATCTGCTTTACCCAATGTACAAAGTATAAAGGTTCTGTTTTATTATGATTCCTGGACTCAGTCAGTACATCTGATTAAAATGACACCATTAACTTTATATTTCCATTTCAAAGAAAAATGGGATATATTTTGGAAATATGGAGTATTTTTACAAATACTTCCTAGAATCGGGACTTACATGGATTACACTAACTAATTTTTTTGTTTGCTTGCTTTACATACACTTGAAAGTATTTTTTACATTGTGCCTTCAGTAGTAAGGACATACACACAAGTTTTGTGCATGGCCACTAGTCATACTTGCCTGGCTTGAAATCTAAGTAGAGGAATTAAAGAGCACCAAACAAGAATTGTGTATTTTAGATGAGAAGGAAGACACCATTTCTTGATACATTTGATCATTACTTTAGACCCACCAAGCAAAGGTAGGAACAATTTATCTGTGGCAGTGAGAAAAAGAGTGCATGGTCAGAAATTTCAGATTTTTGGAGGAGTTACTTTAAAAAGTACTAATAGGTCAGTATGCCTGTACATAAAGGAGTACTTCTCAGTAGACAAACATCCTCCTGCAGTTTGTTCATCATTTAAATAGAAGGTCCAGCTTTTACAACTGAACATGAAGTATGTAGGGCCTTTTTACTTATAAAACAGTTGGGAAGTTGCTGAGAAAAAAAAATGTTTTGGAAATAGGAAGATGAATGTTAGCTGTAGAGGACACATTGACACTTAAGCAAATTTCTTTAGACTGATATATGTTGTTGTATCTAAAATGAATTGCAGAATCATCCTTAAGATATGCTCCATCACATCTTCCTTTATCAGTGTGAGAATTGTCTGTGTACCCTGGGCCTCACTTGGCACCTAATATATGTATAGGATAGGAATCCACAGATATCAGCTTCAGAAACTGGGAATTCATAACAGCCCTCACTGGTCACAAGGGTGGAGATGAGGAGAAGAGAAAATATAGGCTGTACACTTATTTGAGTCTAATTTAAAATAGTGGTGCTGACTCTTCATCTCTGCATCAGCTTTGTACATCCTCAATTCCTGTAAAGATCAGTTATCTCAAAGTATTTCCTTTCACATGTCCAGGTTTGTGGTGTCACAAAATGAACAACTAAATTACTGATCTTTTCAGTGTTTATGATACTTGTGCTAAAATTAGACATAAGTGATTAACTTACTAAATGCTTTAAGAGTGGATTCCTGCATAGTCCTTGGAGTGAAACATTAGTAAAAGTGGTTTTCAAAGCATTCTCAGTTTGAATGGACGTAAGTAGGAATAATTTCTGAATATATATATTTATTTATGAAACAGTCAAATAAAAAAGGACTTTGTATGAATGCATAATTACAAAAATATAATGGAGAAACTGATCACAGAAAAGACAGTTTTGAATATACAGATTTGCAGACTTGTAAATTTTTGACCAAAAAAGGCAACACAGCATTTGTGATGTATCTTTCAGGCAAACTAATGCATTTTTGAATTTGTTGTATTCTCTCTTGGTTCAGCAGAGTTGCTGAACACCTCTTTGATAAAGTATTCACTGTCTTATTATTTGAGGCTCACCATCAATAGATTAAATTTTATCCAGTAAATGCCTATCTCTTATCCAGGATCTAAAACATGATGCTTTTAAGTAGAGCCAGGTGAAATATGAAGGTTCAGGTAAAAAAATTTAGAATATGCGGTACAATATAACTTCTTTTTAAATAAAAGTGAATAAAATAAATTTCATTACAATTTTCTTACAGTGTATACATTGTACTTGACTTCATTTTCCATTTCACAGAAGACATTCTTGATACGGTGTGGCTAGCACAGTTTTTCCCATGGGAAGTTTTCTTGTGTTTTTGTAAATAAAGATAAAGTTTGGATGTTTTGGAACAGTGTCCCAGAACTTGGACAGTGCAGGCCTGGCCAATCAGGCCTGGGGGAAGGCTTCTGACTGACCAATCGAGGTGACTTTTGAGAACTCTATAAATGTGATAAAATCAAAACAATAAAGGTCATTCCTTCTTGCCACTGAGAACCGATGCATTCATTACTCTGCTAGCTGCTCAACAGCGACAATACGGATTTTCAGTGTACCTTGTGTTTGGATTTTCAGAGGGGTTTCTTCACAAATTCAGCATTCTGCCAACGTGTATCAGTTCTCTGAACTGAAAACTAGGATTTACAGCATACATGCTATCAGGGTCCCCAGAAGGAATTTTTACCTAACTAGTGGTGTCTTACTGCTGGTATAGCTTGCTGAGTTGTTGCAATGTCATGTACCTTGAAGAAAGTACTTTGCTACTTTGCAGAGTTTACACAGTCTACCTTTAGGATGATTTATGCCCATCACAACCTCTGTCAGTTTTTTCTGCAATCTCTTTCATAGTTTCTGTCTTTGACTAGCCTGCAGAAGCATCCCTTCTTTATACACTTCATTTCAAAATGTTAAGGTGTTTATTACTTATTAAACTTATTTCATTGAAATTTTGAAATATGGGCTCTACCAGGTCTGGGCCAAATCTTTAGAGCTGAACTCAGATAATTTGGGGTCTGAATTAAATGTGATTACAAAGCAATAGCCTATCCCTTGCTATGAGTTGTAGCCCCCTTGTTTTTTTTTTTTTTTGGAGTGCTGTGCAATATTTGCCATGGAAGGCAAACTCAAGGAAATTTACTGCTGACAGTTCAGTGGAGACAGAGATTGATTCTAGGATGAATAGTACTGTCTGCACCTGTCTGAAGTAAGTGTTGCGCAGACAATCCACAGTTATCACAGATGATGGGTGCTTAGTGCTGTGATGGCAGGTGGCACTGATACCAAGCCCCTCAGGATCTGAGCACCTCAAGACTTAAACCAAAGAAGCAAATTTCTTTCTATGTTGTTAATAAATAGCTAGAGCTGGACAGTTATGATTAAGCATTTGCATTGTTAATCTTGCATGCTTGGGTGATCTTTTGTTTTAAGGTAAAGGGAAGACAATCCCAAGATGTACTGAGTGTCAGGACAGGAGACACCAGGAGTGAAGTCAGCAGAACTGAGCAGTAACTGCAGGAAAGGTAATTCTGGCAGTGGGAGTTGACGACCACTCAGTGACTACCCTCCCACCATAGACCCCAGACTCAAATGGAGGTAAGAGCTGAACTTGTGGACTAATTACCATGAGAAGCAAGAGGGATATCTAGCAAGCAGGGGTTTGACTACTAATTAACAAAAAACTTACGTAGTTTTTAACCAGTGAATGCTGATGTCTTTGTTAAAATTTTTTAACACTGTAAAGTTCTGATGATCAGGCATCTGGTCTTTTGTGGGTTACCATGTAGCTCATTACCTTGTGCAAATTAGAATTAAAAAATAGAAATACCTAACCTCGGTGTGTGAATTGGTGTTTGCACATCAGGTAATAAGCCTGCATTTGGGACAGCAGCACTACTGTCCTGTGGTGACAAGATGCTACACAGCAGGTGAGCAGCAAAACCTTGCTTCTAAAATAATGCAGAAATTCAAGAGGTTTGCTTTTCCTGGGCAAATGACCACTCTAATTCCCTTTGGGGTAGTTATCTGGGGAAAAGGAATGGTGGTATAGTTTTAGGTTGTTGAGCAAGACTTATAATAATCTCCTGTACTGAGACATAAACTTGAACGTTGTGGCAGGCATTTTGTTTTGCAAAGATTTGTTACAATCTTGTCATACTTTAGAAGCATCTGTGGTTACAATGTTCTTTTGTTTGAAATACCTCAAGAAATTGAGGAAATATATCAAAACAACATCGTAGTAGGAAAGCTGGGGTTCTGCTTCCAGAACTTATGGCCCAATGTTTAAAATCATGTTTCCTCCAAAATTATACAGGCTTACCATGCCTAAATGTGCTAGGAAATTACTAGCTAGCAGCAATGTATATCACTGCACAAACTGAGGGAGAGAGCAGTAGAGGCATTTGGTAACTGAATGAAATTACAACAGATTGAGTTTTGATTAGGGAACAGACAAATACATGTGAATAGATTGTTCCTTTCTGTTATTTTTGGCTAGAGATTGTCTACTGCCCCATTTTGAAGCAGGGCATTTTTAGGATTGGTTGAACACCTGGATGTAGTTACACATACTGCCATCTCACTTCATTCATTTCCACTGAAGTCAGCTGTCACTGGTCCCTGTAACAGAGGAAGGCTTAGTGGAGCTGAGCAGGAGCAGTGTGCCCATGGAGTTCAGGGGAAAATGCCACGATGTGGCTGACCATAGCTGTTGCAAAGAAAGCTTATTTTATCTCAGCACAACAGGGACTGAGTGTAGCTATCAACATTTGAGAGGATGAACTGCTGGTATAAATGTTTATACCTGACTTCACTGAAAGAGAGTGCATGTCTCCCTGACTTGGCCAGCATGAGGAGTGAATACCTCTAAGCCCAGCACAGAGTATAAATACTAAAAAGGTAGCAGAATAATTTGGAAAAAAGCAAACAGCATCTCATACATATTACATTTGGGTTATTTTTTCAGTACATTTTGTATTACTCTGCTAGAAAAGCCTGTGTGAAATCACTTAACTTGATATTATACATTATAGCCTCTATGGCTGAAATATCTAAAAGAGCCTAGTGAGAGCGTAATGGACTCTGACATGAGGAGGACCTCTTTTGAGTCTATGGCCATTTCTGTTTTACTTATGCAACATCTTTTGCTTCCCTAAGCTCTTACCAGGATGACCTCATGACTTTTCTTCTTTATGCCTTAAGATGGTTTTACTACAGGGATGAGCAGAAATTGCTCTTCATGGCAAAGTTAAATCTACAGAAGTGAAAGTTGCATTGTTGTTCTCTTGGCAATGTCAGAAGAAGAGTTTGAGTGTATGTTCACTGAATATAATTTCTCTAAATACAATGCTCTCCAACCCATCCACACAAGTAAAACAAACTGTGGCAAAGTAACAGAAATATCTTTGTAAATTAAGAAGAGCAGGGACGTTGTTGGATTACTTAACATTCTTATTACAAGAACTTTATCCTAGTTTCACGGATAGTGTAACTCGAAGTATTTTAATAATTTCAGGGACTTTTTGGCTACTGCCATTAATGAGCAAGTGCTGGGATAGATGGCCTAACCACTCTCTACTCAACGTAATAATTCTATACTTTTTTTTCAAATAAAGAAATTAACAGGAATTTCTCCAATAAAATTTTTGAAATAAGGAAACATTATCAAACACCTGTTAGACTCAGTAATGTGGAATTGAGTAATAAAGAAACTTACATAATGCTCTGGATGTCAATTCATAGGGAATTTGCCAATTCCAGACACACACTTTGAAGAATTCTAAACTTTTCTTAGGATCAGGTACAGACCCTGAAATTTGTGTTGGTGATCAGTAGTGTATTTAATGTGATTGAGTGGAAAGAATTGTGTACATTGTCAGTACAAAACTACTGTGAACTTCAAGGACAATTTATTTGTGCATTTTCATTTTTCCAAAAAGGAAATTAACAAAGGTAAAATGAACAAGAAGCCTAAGAGATTTTACTGTTAGAAGCAACATACTTTGATACATGCACAGATACTAGAGTTGTTGTTTATGTTATGGATATTTAAATGTTTGAATGTCTATTTGCATGGAGATGTGGCACTTGGGTCATAGTGTAGTGGTGGACCTGGCACTATTAGGTTAATGGTTGGAGTCGATGTTAGAGGTTTTTTCCAACCTAAATGGTTCTATGATGTGCAGTAAGACTAACTTAATGTGTGTATGGAAGCTACAGTAAGCCGATTTATCAGTCATAAATCAATCACATTAAAAATACTCCTTACTGAAATGGGTTTTACTTATAATAATCTAGGACAGATCCCATAGTAAGTAAGGTATTCACTATTTCATTAGTATTTGAATGTAATTGTAACTTTCCAAAGGGTATTGGCAAATATTGAAACTGCAGAGATGAATTTCTGAGCATCTGCAAGAAGATAAAAATCAGTGCATACAGCTCATTATTAATTTCTTTCATGCCAAATACAGTAATTAATTAAAAGATAAAGGGGTGGTGGGGGATATCTAAATATTGCCTTAGGGAAATGCTGACTGAAAAAGCACACAGGAGAAATAAGGGCTAGGTCCTCAATTGGTGTAAATGTACATAGCTGTGACAAAGTAAGTAAAGTTTTGTTTTACACAAGATGATGGCTAAACAGATAGTCTTGTAACTCTTCTCTTGCCCAGATATCCTTGAAATATCCTAATGACTTATATAGTGCATGTTGGCACTGCCTTTATAATGAACCTTGTAAAAACTCATGAATTTTTTGTGTCTCTTCCTAGATTTGCATATCCATGTATGATATATACAATATATATGTTATATTCACATATTCATTAGGTACAGTGGTCAGGATACCGAAAACAAAACATTTCTTTCTTTCCTGCACTTGAAAACCCTCAAAAGTGCAAATGCAGGCCTTTCGCTTGCCAAACAATACCAGATTCAGTTTCTCAATATGAGTGTAAGATTGTGGCTTTTGTGGCTATTAGGAGGGTGTATTCTCCTGAAATACAAAACAATATATGATCAAGGTTTTGTGATACAACTTGTTCTGTGAACACTGCATTCAAAAACAATTGGGTTTTTTCCTGATTATTTTGTCTCTGTTTTCTTACATACAGTTAATTTCCCCTCTTTATTCCATCTACACTCACAAGCCATCAGGTCCTGAGACAACCACTGGTTAAGTAAAATATGGTTTGTCCTGTGACTGAGTCTGAAGTATGGATGTGTTGTGTGGCTAATGCTAGGCAAATGGAATAAATGACTGCTGAGTTTCAACTGCTGTATTTTTTTAACTGGTAATAGAATTTGGTTCCCTCATCCCCACTGAGCAGTCTTTTCATGAAACTTTGGAAGAGATTGCATTTCTCTGCCAATATGATTGAAATTCACTATAAAGTTCAAAGTTACTGGTAGGAACAGGTGGATTGACAAATACACACAAATAGAGCCAAATTGGTTTTTTTTACATGGGGAAATGTATGGTACAGTCATTGAAAGGATGTGAAGAATTGCCCAATTTAAAAGACTTTAAATTTTGATATCTGGATTCGGCATCCCTCATGACATTTTCACCATTTTTCTGGAGCTCTCATTGTGAGCACAGGATTCAGCATAGCAGAGCTTTCTGCTTTACAAAGAAAATGCCTTCAAAGAGCATCAGAGGAAAGTAGTTTCCAAGAGCAATTTGGCCTTTTTCTAAGTTAGTTTGGACAAGCTGCTGTATGTAAACATGGAAAAATAGTTCTCATATTGTCTTTCCTCTGCAGCATCCTAGTGAAGGGGATATCTCTTTTTCAGAAGGAAGAAAATTACAAATATTTTGCTTTTTCTCCTCACAAACTGTCCAAGCACTTAAAGATAAGGCAAGCAAATATACAGAGGTGATTCAATGATTTTTGACATTAAGGTATTTTTTCCTCTTTCTGATCTCAGGATATCCTCATGTTCAAAAACATCAATCTGTCTCCACAGAGGTGGCCCAGGTGGGCACTTTATATCTCTCTGCGTTTGCACGTGTTCTTTTAACTCTCTTGTGAGGATCTGATCCAAAATGAGGTGAGCAGACAGAATAGGTTTGTGGGGTGTTGGTGGAATGAATCAAAACAACAAAAGAGATTGGAAAGGGACTGAAAATTTTATAATAGCTCTGGAAAATGATACTTGGAATTTACCTTCTTTCTCTGAAAGAGCAAGGAAGTAACAGCTTTTTTTGGTCAAAGTCATAAGCAGTTCAACAAAAGTATCAGTAAAAGGTGAGGCTGCTTTTATCAAATTATGATGTGTAGATTCAGGCAATTCAATCTTGTGATGGAAAAAGCATTCTGAAGTGTGAATAACCTTCTAATAATATTTGTTCAGTAAGTCATTTTGCTGATAACAAACAGTCAAAGTCAGACTCCTTAATCTGAATATTTCCCATAAGGAATATCTTCTAAAATAGAATGCTTTCTTTATTAGCTAACTACATGCGATGAGCTAGCTATACTTTTGCAAAGATATCCTTTGTGTGCAACTTTATTAAATAAAAATTTCATGAGTATTTTGATTTGCTGTGAGTTTATTGTATGTGTTACATTTAATTTCAATAATATACAGTAGTGGAAGGGATACTTCTAAACATAGAAAATTCTTTCTCCAAAGCCTCGAATCTCTCACAGATGTCATCTTTTCTAATTTCTGGTAGTTTTACCTGTGGTGCTATGGGGAACCATTTTATGTATGTAATCTCTTATAATGATGATGCCTTGCATTGCTGAATCTGGCAGGGCTGCTGCTGTTCACAATTTGTACATCAAATTCTTGATCTTGGGGGACTCCATCCTATCTGATTGTTCACAGATAATGTATGTAATTACTAATATGGGTAGCATAAAATATAAAGGAGATTATCTTAAGAACCAAGCACATTTTGAAAGTACTACTTCCAATTTTTTTTTTTTTTAAATTTTTAATATGCTTCTGAATTAATGGTATATTCAATGTTCTGGGATTCCTTGAAAAATATCTCTAAGTCTAAAGTGTGTTTTTAAGACTTTTTCTCAATCTAAAATTGTGTTTAAGAAGACTAGAGGAGAAATTATTGTCACAGTCTCACCATTCAGTCCTGTGCGAGCCCTGTTTTCTTGCTTGAGATTTGCTAGAGTGATTTTTCTGCTATTTTGTTGCCAATTCTCTTCAGAGAAAACAGCCACTGCTCCATTACCAACTATATCTTGAAGAACCAGCAGGCATCCAGGGGAGAATGTTTATGTGCAGCTCTGCCTTACATGTCCCCATTCTGTCTGGATGCCTCAGCAGGGAAGTCTGTTCCTAGGATCCAGTGATCTAATTCATAAAAATACCTAATTTCTCTCCCTTTCCATTCCATAACACATGGAAATTGGAATAAAGAGAAAAATTTACCTAACCTGAGAATCCATCCCAATACTTTTCAGAGAAAGCCTGTAATCAGGTTTTCCTGTCTTTCCTGCGACTGATATGCTCTCCATTGTCTACAGTTGCTTCCTTGCTCTCTTGTTTCTGTGATTATGAAGAAACAAAGGGTTTATCAGTGTGCCTTTTAAATGTTTAGAAGAAGAAGGAATAAAGAGATAGTATTAACACCATTTACTTTGGAGTATTTTGAGTTAATTCAGTGGATCAGAATTAGGAACTTAAGTGTCCCTTCTGCTCAAGTAGTTCATTAGGCTGACTAATGTGTAATGGTTACATTATATTAAGCCTACATGCCTGTTGTAAACATCTGCCATAGTTAAGAATTGTCTTATTATATTTTCTTTATAATGCTATCAAAATATTGCATTATTATTCTAAATATGATAATTGCCAATTGTAATGGCTTTAAAGAATTTCTTCTGTAAATTCTTTTATAAGGTACTACTATTAATATCAGACAACATATTCTATGCAAATGCAGTATCAATTATTTAAATACAATTGGTCTCAATAAATCATAGAAGAAACTGAATTTCTTGACATCTCTGTCTGAAACTGATCTACTACCCTTTTCAGGTAGAGTTATTGTCTTCCTTTAATTATCAGGAGTACATTACAGAATCACTGTGACTAAAAAAAATAAAAAAAAAGAAAGAGGAAAATCTCTTTTAAGTTCTCTGCTGTCTAGTAAAGGATGCAAGATCCCAAACTGCAGAAAACCAAATGTATTACTAATCCTGATTCAATAACAACTACTTTAGAAAAGCAAACATAGGCAATATAATTTTATCAGAAGAAATTCTGTACTGGTAAGATTGGAGTAATTAGTCAATTATACTTTCTATTAAAATAAGTAAGGGGAAAATACTTATCCTTAGGAAATTCTACATTGATTTGTAAATTTGTTTGGAATGTACATAAAAAAAGCCTTTGAAAGGAATGAATTGTTATTCCTACTAAAAATAATTAAAAGAAAATCCTTAGAGAACATGATTATCAGTATGCCAGGTACAGAAAGCAGTTTCATATTTAGTTGTCATGAAATAGTACCTCTAGTAATTTCCAGAATGGAGATTTAAAATTGCACTAATAAATGTTTCTTTCTGAAAGAGTGCTAGTGAAACCATTTAATATATTGTAAAACTTCTTTATGGGGAGAAATCACTGATAACTCTTCCCATGTTATGGCTCTTGTAGAGGTAGCATTTCTTTGCTTTAAAATATTTTTCACACTATGAACAAAACCAAATGTCTATAAATGATAAAACTATTCAGTTACATTATGTGGCTATAGATGGCCTTGTGAAATTAACCCCCCTCTCCCCCCACCAAACTGTGCCAGAGTAGGCATCTTCTGAAAAATTCACATTTTTATTTTTAATACAGTTAGGTGATAGTATGTAATTTAGTTTCTTGTGCAGCAGCTAAGTGCAAGCATAGAAAACCCATAGAACCTCATAAGGAGGCTTGAGTTGTTTTTTCTTGAAAGGTCTAAAATTATGAGACGGGAACTGATAATTCTTTGCATTTTAATCTTCATTTCAGACACGTGATATATAAGTAACACCAAATCACAAATAAATTAACTTCACCTGAGATTAATTTCTACCAATGGGGGGAAATGAAATCCCAACATATGTGATGACAACTCAAGAGGAATGGAAAGTTCTGAAAGATTTCAGAGAACAGATAATTATACTCACATAATCTCCACAATACATTTTGATATGAGTCTTCAAGTTCTGTTGAGATAAAACAGTAGCTTCCCTAGACTAAACGTAACAGTAAACTATTTCAGTTAGACCTTGTTCTGTTTTGGAGATTTGAGAGAAGCCATCCAATCAAGCTGATACCAAGTACGTTAGTCTCCAAAGTAACAATGAAGCAGAACACCTCTTGGTACCTTGTGTCCTTGGGTTTTATAGATTTACTGTACACGTAGTCATTAATCATGTATTGAATAAGTGTGATTATAAAGTAAGTAAACAGAGTCATTAGTACGACACCCTCTGTTCTGCTGTGTTGATTTTAGAGATCAAAATTCACCTAGTCACAGAATGAAACGCTCACCTACTGAAAGTGCTGGTGTTAATGATTTACTTTCCAGATTGGGTCTGGTCTAGTTCCCTTTTTTTCCTTGTCCTGAAATCACTCAGCTCATCACTTGTTCTGATAAGTATTTGTAGCTGGCATACACAGGAAGATTCTTTATAGCCATTAAATGTCACTCAGAGTAATCAGGTAGCCTCAGTGGAACTGTGTAAATGAGTATTTTGTCTTTTCATGCAAGTTACAAATTGCAAAATCCTGTAAAGAGCTGATCAAAAATCCTGTACCATTGCTCCATTCAAGGACTTATACAGAATCCTAAATATTCTAGTGACAGTAAACCCATATTTTTCATAGCTAATAACATATTTTTCTGCTCATGATAACTATTATTGTAATAAATCATTGATAAAATACAAAGTTTTCTCACAAGAAAAAGAAAAAGAAAAGAAAAGAAAAGAAAAAAGAAAAGAAAAGAAAAGAAAAGAAAAGAAAAGAAAAGAAAAGAAAAGAAATATAAAATAGAGGAACATAAAAATAGAAGTGCAGAATCAGTCTGTATATCCTCCACTACAACTTGATTGGAAGGCATAGGCTACTGTTATCCTGATTGAGTCCATTGTAGAGGGGTAATGTTTTTCCAAAAGTTGTACAGTAATAGTAGCACAAAATCTGAATTAAATTACTCCAAATTTACTTGGTTTTCTTAATGTATTCATCACAGGCTTTGGAGCACTTATTAAAAGCTGCATTTTTTTTTCCTTACAATTTAGGAAGAATTTGGAAAGAATAAAAAAGAAACCTTTTTTTTTTTTAATAGCTTTAATGCCTTAGCAGCTCTTCTAATAATTTAAAGCTATCTCTAGGCTTGTATAAATTCAGCAGTATTGACAGAGCATAAGCTTGTGCATGTCAGCCTGTGTTATGTGTAAAGGCTACATGTGCATCCTTAGAAACAGCTGGAAGAGTTTCACAGAAAAACACGTGAAACATGGGCTTCACAGTGGCATACCTTTACTTTCTCTTGTTTTCATTAGGGCTGTGGTAGGTATTTTACTTTATTGTAGTTGTACCAAGTCCTTACTTTAATCTCTATTTCTCAAGTGCTCTTTGAGGGTGCCTGGGGAATACAGTTCCACTGTACATGTAAGAAAAATGATCCATAAAGGATCTGGTCTGGCTGGTTAGATGTACTGAAGGTGGTGCCTAGAGTAGGATTCAGTCTCCTGATGATACATATTTTATAGCAGTGATAAGAATATAAGAATATTTTAAGCCTATCTTTTTTACAGACTCTTATTTTTACATCTATTTTCTTGCCGAGATTAAAATGTAATACAGATAATCTTCAGTACAATAGAAAATGGATTAAGTTTACAGAGTTATGTTATAGTCTGCTTGTCTCAAAATCTTCAGGAACCATAGGGTATAAATAAGTAGTCAAAACCTGGTTCAATGAAATATTCATACCTGGCATATAATGTGATGAAAGCACTTAATTGATCACTGAACTAGATTCTGTTTGTAATGAAACTTTCAGACAAAAGCTGTGAGAGAGTCCAGAGAAAATGGGAGACATGTTTCAACCTCCTTTTTGCTTTGAATGTCCTTTGGCTGTCCTTTCCTGCTATCTCTCCCCCAAGGCAAGAGGCAGGGCTTACCAAGGAAATGAATAACGTATTTGTCCATATAATGCTCAGCAAAATGGACCCAGTGTGTGTGTACCAGAGTGAGCCACACCTTCACATTTTCTTCTAGACTCAGTAGGTCAGAGGTGTGACTCACTGGGGAGGAGCTCGTCCTGTCTTTTAGGAGAAAGCCAAAGAAGTTGTGTTCAAAGGTGTTTTGGCAATCTCACTTAAAAAAAAAATAACCAAAAAAGCCTACTTAGAAATACTGCAGAAGAGAGCAGCAATAATTACTTATGTGGAAATACAGGAAACACTTTTTTTTTAGACTAAAGAACAGTGAAGGAGACCTTAACAGTTGAAGAAAATAATAGACGTTGCAAAGGGAAGGGAAAAAAAATAATTGTCTTCCAGTTCACAATTAATCAGACAGATTAAAGCCTATTTTTCTGGTTCACCTCAATTTAATTTCTGCAATTTTCATACAGTTACTGGGTGAGATTTTCATTATTGTTCTGGGTACTTGGTTGCTTTCCTTCCTCTTTTCCTGCTAAAATTTTCCTGTTTCTATTCGTACTTAATTTTCTCCTCCCTCACTTTGTTACCACTTCGTCTTTTTTGGACAGTCTAAATTCTTTCCTGTTGAAGCAAGAAGATGTTGGTTCCTCTTCCTCAGGTCCCTACAACCAATGGAATTTCTCACCTGTGCTAAAGGTTCTTCCTCAAACTTCCTCTGTCCTGCTCATTGATATGCTTAGGCTTAGACATTGCACCTGACCATTTCCATGTTATTCTAATGGAAACCTTTAGTAAAAATAATGAAACATAATTTTTATTACAGACCCATCTAAAGGTAATTATTTCTTTAAAATGAGAAGTAAACATTATTAAATATGAAATTATTCTATTTGTTTTCCCTGAAAATTTGCTTCCAGTGTATAAGTTACATATAAATTAAAAGCAATATTCACATTATTGGCGTAATAATCTTCAGGTATTGCTCTGGAGACTAATCAAATAATTGAATTTTTTGTCCTCTGTCACTGCAGTTGCAGGCAGTATAACTTGGGACTTTGTGCTGCTGAGCATGTGGTTTATGTGGTAGAAAGAAAATCTTAACATAACTGGAGCTGGTGGAATTTCTAGCTCTCACCAGAGCACAGAATGCATGAGCATGATACAGAGGTCAAGAAGTGGTGGAAAAGTAATCTCTAGCTCTTCTGTAGTAGTAAAAACCTTGGGCATTTGAAAAATGTGTCTGTGGAAGCTTGTGTAGAATGTTTGGAGCATGTGTAGAATCTTACTCACCTTGATTAAATCCAGTATTTGATGGCAAATACCTTAACAAAATGAATCATTGTAGGACCTATGACTCAAATTTTAACTTTTGCAACTCCCAAGTCTTTATTTATATTACTAAAAGAACTTGAGTGCTTATCTACCAGTCAATTTCCCTTAGGGTTGCAAAAGCCAACTTCTGCCTTCTTTCTGAACTCTGAGGACGACATGTGTACACAGGTACACACCTGTGAGATACTGTGAGGGCTGTGGTGCTGGTACTCTGCGCCTTGGGAAGGTGACTGCTAGTTCCTTTTTGGGATATATCCATCAACAGAAGGCTGCCCACATAAGGTGATACAGAGAAGAAGAGAAAAGGGTTTGAACAAAACAGCTGGTAATGAAAGGTAGTAGTGGGTGTAGCTTTATAGAACAGCAGAAGCACAATGACTTAGTGAGTGTAAAATTCTGGTTTCACCATTGTGTCAATATGATTTATAATTGCAGTTTCTGGTGGTTCATCAGTGGAAGAAACTGAAAAAGACTTGGGCATACAGACTGCTTCTCAGTCCTTAATGCCACTGAATTGGATACTGGGGAATTATGCTAAGCTTGCACTGATGTTTTGGATTTTATGGAGCTGCTATAGCTTAGAGTTCTAGACTGTAAAGTACTCCTAAGTTTCAGTGAAGTGGTAGCTGCTCGGGAGTCTACTTTGGCAACAGCTAACACAGTAGTTTTGAAAATAACTTCATGCTGGTCACCCAAAACTGAACACTGACACCTGTGGCAAAACTCTAATTCTCCAAATTACCAACTTCACTACTATCAGAGGTGCCTTCATTTTTATGTATCAGTTAATAGATTAACATTAGAGGAGATACAGTCTACCTGCCTTTAATTTCTCAAAGTGCTTACTGTTTTGCACAAAAAATTGCAGGGTTTTTCCACAAGAGAAAGCATAAAGCCCCACAGCATGCACTTCATGACATCTTTTTGTGCCACCTAAAGCCATGAGGTGGCTGCAAGTCTTCTTAACTGGAGGGTGGAGCCAGCACCATCAGTGTCACCATTCATAGACTTGCTGCCCCAAAGAGAGATGCTGAAAACAGAGGTCCAGTCAATCTTCTCTCTTTCTTTTTTTTCTCCTTCCCAACCTGCCATGGCGATGTAGAGTCAAAGCCAAAAAGCATTTTCAGGTCTTCTGTGAATCTCAGGTGATGTGCTACAGGGAAAATTTAGTTGGAAGGGGATAGAGATTGCACCAGCAGCTTTGTAGGCAGTATTTATTCTCTGGAGCACGTGTGCTGTCTAGCACCCCTGGTCATACTGGTCCCTTGATTATCCATACTGGGTGGGTATCCATTTAAATTAGCTGTAATGGCTCAAGAGCAAAACGTGCTGGATTTTTGTTACCTTCTGAAAATGGGGTGTGATAAAATTACTTGTCTCTGCCTGGGGGCTGGGTATGGCTGGGAATTTTTCACTGTAATAAATTTCCCAATTATTTGCCTAAAAAAAAAGAACAAAAAGGAGGCAACCAAACTTAATAGTGTCAGCATGCAACTTCAATGGCAATGTGTAAATGGTGGTAGAATAAGAATCTGGCCTTGGTGTTGTCTTCCTACAGACATTTAATTTTCTCACTGTGTGCCTTTCTGGGAAGCAGGTTGTCTATGCTAAACAAATAAAATACATATTTCTTGAGTCTTTGCTATTACCATGGAAAATGGCAATTTGTTTTAAGAATTATTTCACTTATAAACTGAACTGATTTTTATCCTGTTCAGAGAAGATGCTTTGTTTACAGAAGTTAGTTTAAAACAATTAGTCATGGATAGCATGGTAAACCACGCAATACAGATGTAAGGAAATGTCACTGTTATTGTTTTTATTACTTTAAATACAACACATATTTGTCAAACAAGTGCATACCACTTATACTGGCTCAAAGGTTGAGTATGCAATAAAACCATTCTGCTTTTTCTAATTTATTATTCCTTTATTTGGAAGTTGCCTTTTTTTTTCTTTTTTGTGCTATATAGTTTATACCTAATCCTGTTTTGCTTGTTTATCTCTCAATTGTTTTATTTCCCAAGATTGCAGTAAAACTGAACACAAAATTAATTATTGGAAGGAATAGACATTTAACTCAGTAAATGAAAGGCAAGGTCTTTCCACAACCAGTTATTTACAGGTTGTATCTCATCTTAAACTCAATGATTGTTTCACATTCTGATGTCCACAGAAAACTAGGATTATTTTCTTTTTTGTGAAAGCGCAGGGTGTTGGCTGTGAAGGTTGCAGCCATTGAGATCTTTAGATATCAGTTAATGTGGGACAATTAAGAGAAGTTAACCTGAATAGTCCCTGGCAGGGGCAGGAGACTGATACTGAGGCAAAACTATGTTTACTTTGTGATGGGTGATTAACAGGGGTGATTGGGAATGATTAAGTCTATCATCTCTGACATTAGGACCAAGTTCTTGTAACGGCTAAAGTTATTCTTTGTAACTGTATAAAACCATGATGTTTCTGTTCAATAAACGGAACTTTGCATGAGCCAGGCTGAGTCCCAAATACAACACCACACTTTCTTTTCCAAATGACGGAAATAATGATTAGGCAATTTAAAGAGAAGTTTAATAAACAGAGTTGTACTTGGAGGCATAAGGAGCTCTTGGAAGGATCTGTATGAAAAAAAGGGCATTGTGTTTGCTGCTTTCGCCCTTAAAATGTATGCAAATGCTTTCTTTTAACTGTTTTTCCCAAGAGTTCTTCTCTTTGCAATTTCCCTCTAATAATTTCTCTTTGATAACTCAAAAAGCTGCAGTAATTAGCATTTATAAGAAAAAACCCTAAGCTTTAAATATATTCACCATAGAAAGGAAATATTTGTATGAACTAAGACAGTTTTCTGCTGACATAGAAACACTGGCTGTAGTCCAGCACTTTATGACCTATTTCTTTATTGACTTTTTTAAATGAAGGTTAGGTTGTTCATAGGGTGGCTGGGCAGGAGAGTTAGGAATTTTTTGTGCAGAGAATGAATTTATACCTGAGATAAATGTAAAATTATAGAATATACAGACTGTGGCTAGCACAGGTCTTTCCCACGAGAACTTCTTCTATGTTTTATAAACAAAGATAAAGTTTGGATGTTGTTAGAACAGTGTCTCGAGATTTGGGCAGTTCAGGCCTGGCCAATCAGGCCTAGGGGGAGGTTTCTGACTGACCAATCTGGGTGACCTCTGAAAAGCCTATGTAGGTTGGATTCAAAATAATAAATTGCTCTTTTCTATGCTACGCTGAGAATCCGGGTTTTTCTTCTCTGCTAGCGGCTCAACAGTGACAACAGACTATATTTATGATATAAGCAGGAAGTTACATAATGAGGTAGTAGAAATATGGGTGAGTGGAAATGAGTCTTCTTAGGAGTTTTTGCTTATGCTTAAGCAGAATTGTTCTGAATACTATTTAAAATAGTCTCCTGGATGTTTTTCATAGTGTTCAAAATGCCTTGTTTTATTAAATTAAATTTATGAAATGAACTTTAGTTAGAGAGCAATGGCAGAAGAAAAAGGCATTCCTTTGAGAAAAGATACACAAATAGAAAAAAAAAATAGGAAAGTTCAGTAAACTGCATCATTACTCCATCAGTAAGGTTCCTAAAATTGCTGCCTAAAATATTGCTGCAAAATGAAAAGGAAACAAATACCAATTTTCTTCAATCATAATTTATGTAGATGGCAGCAGTGTTTCATAACATTCTTGACACAATTGTGTTTCAGTTTAGATTTAAAATGGTTTTGTGAAAATACAGCTATGCAAGAATGGACTTTCAGTTCTGATTAACACAGTATTTTATTACTGGTTTTATTCATTTCATGGCATAGAAGTCATAGACATGTAACTTATCTGATTACAGTTTCAAAAATAAGTCAGATAATTATACATATATAATTTACCTGAAGCACTTGGAGGATTTGATATGTTTTTATGAAGAACATTTAAGAATTACTTCATATACAGAATGAAATGCTCACTGTGCTCCTGCAGATAGTGTATTACTTCTTTGATGAAATGTGTACAAGTAAAATATAAAATATTTTGAACTTAGGCAATTTGGTAAGCCCAGCTATGTTTGGAAGATGTTGCTGTAACTTTCTACATTAATCCCAATTTAAATATTTTAGGTCTTGTTATGTATTGTGAATTATGCCAAAATCAGTGTATACAATGAATTAGTGATTATAGACCACTGATTTACAAGGACACTTGCAGAAATCATAGTGAATGTATGACTTCTTGTATGCTGTCAAATTAAAGCACTGTTTCCTTTATGCAAGCATTTGATCTTGCAAATGATGGAACATTTCTCTACTGCATGTTTGTACTGACAATGAATATTGCTCATCTCCCATGCAAGCTCTCAGAAAGAAACTAAGTGGCTGTGGGTGTGTATGTGGGGTGACTATGATTTAGCTGGAGAGAGTAGCTTGTTTGTGAGCTTTTGTTTCTAGTGAGGGACTCTTCTGTTGTAATGACATGCTTAAATCCATTAGCACGTCTCTCACCATGAAGACTGAGAAATATAATTAGCAAGTTGTTTACTGCAGAACAGCAACTGCTGTGACTAAAGTGTTGTTGATAGAGTGAATGAACTTCTGAGAATTGTTTTCGAAAGATTAGTTTAATAAAGGTTTGATACAATGCTATAGCTTAGCCTTGATTAGTTCAATGTAAGGCTTGATATTATTTTTTCACTAATTGCTTCACATAAAAATGACATGATATTTTGCCTACATTATTCCAGATCGCTAAGCCTGTTCTTACCACTTTTAATCCTAGCAGTTCTATTAGTCTTGAAGACTGGAAGTTGCTTGGTGCTAAGCACTGTTGAAGATTCATTTATTTGGATGCCTGAATCTAAAGGAAGGAAGGATAATCACTTCCATACTTAAGCTAGAACAATTTTCTGCTAGGAAGTGAAGTCAAAAGGATGTAAGTGAAATGTAGCGCATACAGCAGAAGAAAGAGTAAAATTAATGCTGTCTGTTTAATAGCCTGGTGCCAGTCATCTGTTTTTAAATTCTTTGCCAATGCTGATAGTCACAACTCATGCATAAACAGGAGCTGATTTTATCTGCATTTTCTGAGTGTGTTCTTGTAGTTGCCCTAGTAACTGGAGTAAGGCTGACACTAGCATATGCACTTTCATCTGAAAAATGTATTTATTTATGTCTAGTATGCCTAAGGAGGAAAGCTTAGAGACATAGCCAGTAACATAAGCCTAACTTTTCAAAGTTGGCTATGAAAAGAAAGAATCCTCTGCTCCCCAGTGTTGAGAACTTGACTTTTTTCTGTGATAGTTTGAATTTGTGATTTCTATGGTTTGGTCATAATTTTCAATGTTGTGAGAAAGACAAAAAAAACCCCAAGGGGACTTTGGGATGCCTGTTTTGTGTTTTTAGATATAAAATCCATGGGCTGAGGCCCCATGGAAAAGTTAATTGCCCTGTCTTCTCCATCTTCCCTCCATAAGTGGGTATAACATTACCTTTTATAAAATTACTTAGATGCTGTTCATGAAGAGCATTAAATAAGACCTGATACACGTGTCTTTATCTTGGGGGCAATATATTGTTCTGTGAGTACAAGTAACTTAAAAAATGGAAGGCAGGAAATGCTACATTAGGATGAAAACAGTATGAGCTTGACTTCCAATATTTTCATGGCAAATAAGGTAAGAGTACCCTTTCTTTTACTGTTTAGAGGCAAATGGAAGCTTCACTTATGATTGGTTTGATCTTTGTATTGAAAGATCACCATTAATTTTTGCACACTTTCGAAGGCAAAGGCCTCCAGACTGCAGAATTTATGTACACCCAAACACAATTTTCATTGTCCTCTGTATGTAGAATCTTATATTTAAGCCTGAGTATGTACACTGCTGTACAGAATTTTTATCTTGTAGAAACTTGCACAGCTTGGATTATACTTCCTTCTTGTTCTTTGCAAGCCATTACATTTTTGTCAAAACAAGTTATATGTTCCAGCAGTATTTAGGCTCTCCTATGAACATCTCTTTACAAAGAGTACTCGTTACTGCATGATGCTGGGAAACCTATTTTCCAGGTATATTTAATCAATATTTTATAGCTATTCCTTTACACCTGGTGTCTTTTAAGGGTTTAAAAAAATTACACAAGCCTTTTTTTTTTTTTTTTAATCTTCAATAAGAAACCTTATCAGTAACAGTGTCTTTGCATTTTCTTGATGTTGGGCAAAATCTCTAGTAAAAAGATAATTAGAGTAACTTCAGTAACATTTGGTCCAAATTCTGCAAAATCTGTCATCAAAGCTATAGTCGTGAATCTCTTTTTTTCTATTCAGCTTTTTTCCCTCTTTCTGATTGTGTACTGCTTCCAAATGTTGTGCAGATGACTTAGGGAAACATTTCAGTCTTGAATAATATAGTTTATGTTTTTGATTCAATATCCATGATCTGACATTTTCCTCATCATTGACTGATTGATTGAAGATTTCACAGAAGAGCCTGTAATTTGAATACAGTCTTGTGTTTACACTCATGATAGCTGTTTATCTTTGAACCTCAATTGACCAAAACTGTGATTACAGATGTTTCCGTGCTTTTCTGGCCCTAGTGTAAGAGTCATGGGTTAACTTTTCATGGCAAAACACAAAATCCAGCCAGGACACAAAGAAGTGACTTCACATCCTTCAAAAATACTCCTGCTTTTCATCAAGCAGTGGGATTAGTAATTCAAATCGATGATGACACAAGTTGTGAGAAGACTGGGAGCCCCCTGCAGCTTTGTGCTGGTGGCTAAGGTTGGAGGTGAATGTAATAAATGTGGACACAAGAGTGTTACTGGCTGAATGAATCTGCTGACATACTAGCAAGCAAAAGCAGAAACATTCAGCTGATGCAGGTATTGTTAGATTTTAAAGAACAAAAATCAAGCTAATAGTCATCTGAGTTTAGGCTGTTCCCCTAACATGAGAACAAAGAATAAAATTTTGAGCTCTGTGAGGACTTTGACTAAGTAGTAGTACTATTGTGGTGAATGTCTTAGACACTTTCCCAAGTGCCCTGGCATAACAGGATGATGATCCACAAGTGGAACTGAACAATAATGATATTTAACAAGAACTATGATTCATTTAGCTTGGAGGTGTCACTGAGTCAAAGTTCCCCTACTCTCTGCTCCAAAACTGTTTCCATAACAGATGGAAAGGTCGAAGGAGATTCCCCTCTGAAGGGAGCAGAAGGCCCTATATGCAGACAGGGAAGTCAGCTGGCTCCATGGGGCCCAGGCTAAAGATGTGAAGAGACAGCTTCCTGCCCTGGTATGGCCATCATGTTATTATCCATAATAACAAGTCTGAGGGCAAGAGAGACTTTAGATACTTGGGACAGCTGGTAAAGGGATCTGGAGAGCAAGTAGTGTCCTCCTGTGTCCTTCCACGTGCAGTGAAGGATGCAGAAAACAGGAAGAGCCAGCAGATCAATACCTGGCTCTGAGCCTGTTGTCACTGGCAGAATTTTGGGGTTTTTGATCATGGGTCACTGAAGCTGCAGGTGACAGGTGGGGTATCACTGTCTCACTAGCCTGGGAGTTAGCAGAGTTCACCGGAAGCATGTTAAAATAGATTTGAAGGAGGAAAAGGATAAAACAAGGCTCAGTTGAGGGGTGTGAATGGGCAGCAAGTCAAAGTTTGGGAGACAGTGCTAGTGAGGTCCTTTGGCTTGCTGTCTCAGTGGAGGTAGGTGTCTTGCATGGGAGACAAGAGCCTTATGAGTTTGTGCAGTTTGACAGACTTTAAGATAGCTAGTTCCCCAAGACTTAGTCCTATTCGCAAGATTCTTTGATATTTGGCCGATCTGTCTAAAAATACCATTTATTAGACACAGAAAATAACAAACATACAAACATAGAACAGATTGACACACATAAACACACAATGAATACATAATTGCAACACTATAATAGCTAAAATGCAATTATGGGGTAAAAGCTTGCTTGAACTATAAAAATAGTTAAAAATGCAAGAAATGTTTGCTTGAACTATAATGCAAGTTAAGAAATGCTTGCTTGAGCTAGCTGAAATGCAAGTTAAGAAAGGTACCTATAAGTTAGCCGGAATAATAAAATTTAGGAAACCAATGATCTTGCCAAATCCAATTTTGGAGCTGGAATACATTAGTCTTCCTCACCCAATCCCAAGGGAAGTAACCACAGGGCTGCGTCCAGACCCTGGGGAGAAGACTTTACTTCATGCTCCAATGTCCATGTAGAAAGCTTCTACCTTTTCTGAGATTTCGTGAGCTTTTTATAGGATAAAAGTGTGTATTTGTGGTCACTAAAAATTTCTCACATTCTCTCTACATTCCACAGGGGAGTGTCTTTTCAGACTTTCAGTCACCAGCATCAGGTAGCTGTTGATTAGGCTATCAACTTAATCTGAGCCATCCATTTCTTGGGACTGATCAGGGAGAGAGAGAAGGGGGAGGGGGGAAACGTCCTGCCACAGTAGGGGATGGAGATCCATGAGGCATCAAAGGTACAAGGAGCCAGAGAACTGCAGGCCTGTCCTTGGTGCTAGGGAAGGTCATGGACCAGATTGTATTGTGTGACATCAGGCAGCACATACACGACAAACTGGTGATCAGGGCCAGCCAGCATGTACTTATGAAAGGCAGGTCCTGCTTGACTGCTTTCTGTGGCAGGATGACTCACTTAGTGTATGAGGGAAAGCTGTGGATGTTGTCTGCCTGGACATTAGTAAAAGCCATTGACACATTTCCTATAGCATTCTCCTGGACAAACTGGCTGCTCGTGGCTTGCATGGCCATAAATACATGTAGGTGTGGTGCTTAGGGAAATAGTTTAGTGGAGTTGGCAGTTTGACTTGATGACCTTAAAGGCCTTCTTGAAGGTAAATGATTGTATGAGTCTATGATTCTGTGATTCCATGATAGCAGAAGAGGTATTATGGTTTTCAAAGGCATTTGGGAAGAAGATGCTGAGCAATAAATATGGTATGGACAATTAAGATTTACCGCATATTTACATGGTAACTGACAAAGGCCTATCTGATAGATGCAGGGCAGCACATTAGAAAGAATGCCTTAAGTTTTGCATTGCTCAACCAGCACTTCAGACATCATGTTGTATAATGATATTTCTGAGTATTTTTAGATACTGCCTGGTGAGTGCTATAAATTGTTAATTTTGGCAAATAAAGGATTTGAGGACATCACAGACATTGATAATCCCATGAGTAAAACACTGGAAAAATTATGTTGATCCTAATGAACAATTTACTGTTCATCCTTACCAACCAACATAATGGACTTGATCTTCCTATGGCTTGTATTAGGACTATGGCTTCTTATGGCTCTCTTTTCCTCAGAAAAAAAACAACCTGAAGACATTAGGAATTCTGTGAAACAAGCTGCTGATTGAACCTCAGGTTTGCTTAAGTTCTTCTCTCAGAGGATCCATTAATTTTCGTCTCAGGTGTAAAAATTGCTGACTCTTTTGCTGATTTTTTTTAGGCTAAGATCTGTTCTCTTGATTTTTGCTTCTGAGTAGGTATTTTTTCTCAGCACATTCACATTTCTAAATGGCTCATCAGAGAGTCACTTCTGTTTTCTTGTAATGAAGGCTACAGGCAGGAGGTAGAGAAGGCAATCCTGTTTCGTAGTACATCTAAAGCCAGGTCATGAAGGAAAAAGTATCTGAGAAAACTTTTCTCTTTCAATAGTGATTCACAGGTTTTTCAAGAAATTAAGTTGGATGAGTATCTTTGTTGTATTGGAATTTTGGAATGAGAAAAAATGAGTTTAAATAAACAACGCTGAAGTTGATCTGTACCCAGAGATATAATTTGCATCAGCTTGCCTGGGGCCACTGAAGTGATTTTTGTCTGCCTGGCACAGTTCTTATCTTGCCTTGGTGGGAAGAGTAGTGGTGTTTGATAATGCTGCAAATTGTTAGTGGAGTAAGTGCCCTGAGCAGTAATGTAGCATTGGCTGGTGTTGCTATGATCTTCTCTTGCTCTCTGTTTTCTTGTTAGGAGAACATTTTTTCCCTCTTGGGTTGGTACATTTGGGCTGGTGCATGTCTTTAGCTGGTACATGTACAACTCAAAAGTGTAAAGCAGTCTGAGTTAAGGTGAGGCAGCTGTTTTTAATCAAAGGTAGGCCTTGAATTAGTTAGACAGCTGACCATGGGGATTATAGGTGGTGAGGAGCTGACAGCAAAGATTACAGGGAAAGGCTTGCAGCACAAACCCTTGTGTCCCCTGAGCCTAATCTGAATGTGGGGTGCTGCAACAGCAATACAGCTTCTCTAATGTTGTTTGAGAAGTACTGTATAGTCTGCTAATTAAATCACCATGAATAAATTATGTTATTAGACAAGATTTAACCATGAAAGAATGGTTTTATTTTATTTTATCCTATTCATATAAAGATGAAAACATTGCTGTGATTAAAATGGTTATGAAAGGAGAACACACAAACACATTTCAGAATATATTTTGCAAATATATTTGTTTGCTTTATTTATTTTTAATTGTTCTTTATTTGCTACAGTGTTTTTCTCTTCAGGAGGATGAAAATCTTAACTCACTTTTGTATCCTAAGGCTGGCACTGGCTGTGAAATTCCCCCCACCTTCCCCACTTTTGTTGCCAAAGTACTGCTGATCCTCCACTCACTTTACCCAGAAGTGTGTGCAAAGAAAAAACAGCTTAGTGAATCTTGCTATTTCTGGTCAATCTGTAAAACACGAGCTTTGTTTCCAGTCCTGTAAAGGATTTTCTTTTTCCCTCCCCTAGCAATGATTAGGCAATGGGAAATCACAGGACAATAGATGTCTTCTGTTCAGCTGTTAGTTCTGCCCCTCATAATGAAATCTTCTGAATTAACTCTTCTGTTGTGTCTCAATTAGCACACATTTTCCAGCTTGCCTAGCTGCTTCTATTACAACTCTCTGAAGATACAATAGTAAAACTTCAAAATCACCTTACTTGATTCACTTGTTCTTCTATGAAAAGAAAATATACCACCATGGATAATTAAAGGAGGAAAGATGATGTTGACACCCATGTCAAATTAGCTTCACCGGGATCTTTTCTGAGGACTCTGTCATGGTAACATACTCCCATTATTGGAAGTTTAGCAATGGTCGATGTGCCTTGTGCAGATCACTTGAGCCAGCATCTTCCTACTCTCAGGAGACAGATCAAGACTGAGAATACCGGAACTATTTTCAAGGAGATGAAGCCAGTTCCAGTTAAAGCAGGTTACTCAGCCTGTTCCAGCTGAGGACAGCCACCATTCTCAGCACCCCAATTAGCAGTTGACAGTGGAGAGGACTCATTGGCAGGGTAGAAGGCTCGTGCTTTTTGGCACAAGAGGGATCACCTGCTGCATCTTGAGCTACATGCAGATCTCCCATATCATCCCAAATTTTTCCAGCTGCTATGAATTGTCCCAGAAACACAGTACAAACCCAGCCCCCATTGGCATTATTTCATGAGTGCAGAAAGAGCATGGCACTTTAGCATGGCACAATAGTAATATTAAATTTCTTTCATGCAAGTCTGTAGTTATCGTCAGGGTCTGTGCTGCTGACAAACTCACTATGAGAGCTCCTTACATGACCTAATACACAGCAACTGACTTAGAAATACAGTTCTGAAATCATATATACATGTTTGTGATGAATAATATTACTGCTGAGCCTAGGTGCTTTTGTCAATTATTCTATGCAGAAGCATCTTGAAGCAGCTAAATAGGATTTAGAATACCAGAAAAATTGAGAGACTCTGAATTTTCTTTTAAATTTCATAATCATTGGTATTTGGCTTCTTCTACAGTGGAATGATTCTTATAGTTTGATGGGAAAAGGCCCAGAGATATTATTACTTGATCATCATTAAGAGACTCTTGATTGTGCATGTACTGACATGCTGATCATTAAAAAGCAACACTTAAGTATGCTACAATACAGGGGAATTTGGTATGTTGTCAGATCTTAGGAAAATATAATACTTAAATATGCCTAAATATTTTTCATGAAACAGAGCTTTCTTGGTAAAAGAATTTTCTTTTAGGTTTTACCAGGTACACTAGTTAGGAAAGTAACATATTTAACATAGTCATCCTGCAGTTTTACTTTCTTCTTTTTTATTTTTTTTAAGAATTATTTTCAATGCATGCTAACCTAGTTCTGATGAATATTCATTAACTTAAATCTGATTAGCTGCAGGAATGATACAACTTTACTGGCTTTGGAACAGAACTCTGGAAAAAGAAACACATAAATAGCATATACTTGCAGAGCAGCAGCTTCCAAACCAGTGTAGCTATGCAGCTGTGTAGATACATGTGCTGTATTTTGTGCAGTTCAGCAGACTGCTAAAAATACAGGTTTTGGACCTGGTGTTAATACTGATAATAATGTTGTAAAAATCTGTCTAAATTTTTAAACTGATATGTAGCTTATATGAAGTTAAACTGGTTTTATGGTAATATGCACTTTGTGATGATCTGGGCAGTGCTTTAGAAGAAAATTATCCAAAATGATCCATCATCCTCTTTATTAGATAATTACACACATTTTGCTAGTTAGTGTGCTGTTCATTGGGGTTTTTCTGACAATGCTTGTACATTCAAACAGGGTAAATGGAAGATGCTGAATCCTTAAAGGATATGTCTCACTTAAAGAGAACGTGGGGCTGAGAAACACAGGAAGCTTTGGGAGGCTGGCTGAAGGACCAGGAAGAGACTTGTAGGGGTTCTGAAGGCCTGCTGGAAGAACATAAGGGAATCTGTGAAGCTCGGAAGGGGTGCAAAAACTGGCCAGTGGGTCATGGTGGATAGCCAGAGATTGCTGGTTAAAGTAGGATTCTTGGTAAGGAAGGTGAGCTGGGAGTACTCAGAGGATCTTCAAAGACTGAGGAATGGTTTCCTTGTCTTGCTCTCAGGTACGCCTGTTCCTCTCCAGTCCCCTTCATAAAAAAATGCTATACATGCACTTGGAGAATGCTTATGTCTCCCAGCAGCAGCCCTTGTGTCTTCTGGGTGGCTGCTCAGGGAGGGAGCAGCTTCCAGGTGGAAGCCTTCCACAAGGCTTCTGAAGAACCCAGGCAGATGTTTTCCTGATGCTGCCAGGAGGGGCTGGGGTAGCTGCTCTCACTGTTGTGGGAGGCTGCTTCCCAAAACAGTAGCTAGCACTGACTACAGCCTTCTAATGCTGATCCAGAGACTGCTGAAGGACAGAGGCCAGTTGGGCTGCACATAGCACTTAACATGCCTATTATGCCTTAAATCCCTATTTCCTTGGTACAGGTGAACAGCTGGTCATCTGTGTTTGTCTTACTCAATGTGCCATACATTTTCTCGGGGAACATAGATATTTTTAGCTTGATCTGATTTGACTTAGCAAGCAGTTGTAGCAGAGTAAAAGTGATTACCTTGACAAGACTTTATTTGCAATGGCTAAAAAAAAGAGAATTCTAAACTGCTGCAAATTTTGGTCATAAGCATATTGTCCAGAATAAGGCTGGAGTCAAAGGAGTTTAAAAAAAAAAAAAAAGCATGTATATGTATTTTTTACTATATTTTTCTGTGGCTGTGCATTAGTCAGTGCTTTATATCAGCTTAATAAGAGTAATGAATATCAGCTTAATAAGAGACTGAGTAGACACTGATAGATTTTAAACAAAGCATTTGACCTTCCTGAGATCTGAAGAGCTGAGTAAGATGTAAAAATGTTGGGGTATATTGGCAGAATATAACATAAGGGTCTCCATCTGTTTGCTGCATTTATTTATCTGACGCAGAAGTGGAAATGAGGATAAAAGTATACTATCTGCCATGTTCCATGGCAGGCACAGTCTGTGATGCTCAAAAAAGATAACAAGAACTGGTTTTTGTAATATAGATCATATGTGACCAATGCCCACACAGTTACTGTGCTGTTACACTGCATTAGAAAGCTGTGAAAGCCAGGTGTCACTAAAAAAATCATGTATTGATTAGAAGAAAATTACAAATCTTTCAGCCTAATCTTTACTTATGCTGTAGTGGTAGCCAATGGACCTACTCATGTAATATAACAATTTATTGGTATGGTAGCAACATGTAGGAACTCTAGCAGAGACCACGCACAAGCAGGGAAGCTTAGTCACATACAGCATTTCCAAAACACATGGGAAATACTGAATGTGGGTGAAGATCAGTTCTCTTTGTCCTGTTAGTTTCCCTGTATGGACTGAAGTGACCAACCTGAGGCATCATTAAATCATGCTCACCTAATTATTTGGCATTATCTAACTTGCTCAATGGTCTATAAAATGATGACATTGACATTTTCTGCAGATGTTATGTAATGTATTTTTTACTTCTACAAAAAACATCAGTTTATTATCAATGTTTACAGCTTCTGAGTTGCTGCAGTTCTACTCTTGTTACTCTCTGTAAGAGCTGCACAGTTATATAATGCAATCCATAACTAGGAGAGTCTTATTTTGCTTAGGCTTATGGATGTTGTGCTCCACTTTTTCTTTCTTGTTGCTAAATATTTGTACTGTGTTTGAGCTTATTCTGGCTCATTAAGCCTCTCTAGCCCATATGCTGATCCAGTGTCCACTCATGTATGAATTCCCCAGGAGCTGGGAGAGACGATGATATTAGTGGTGCAACCTCAACTGGTTTTGTAGAAGTGGGGGATGTGCCTTTGCAGGAGTCCTCTATGGGCCAGGTATGGTCAGCTGACTGTGCCATACTAGAAAATGAACTAAACTAAAGAAAGTTGGCAAGTAATGCTCTTGTTTCTTGGTTAGGAATGTTGATTATAACTGTTTAATAGCAATAGCAATGACTAATTAATGGGGCTGGAGAATAAAGAAAGGAATGGAAACAACAAATTTTTCAAGGATTCATATATATATAGCTTGTAACATTGAAGAGCAATGTGCTTTCCTTTGTGTATGTGTGGTGGGAGGGGAGTGGCAAACAAAATCCATCATAAAGGTAGCTCTCAAATACTTTTTCTTTTTGTAAAGTCTAGAAAGAAGTATTCCTGATAGCTGTAGAATTCTGTGACAGAGTGTGTATGAAATACATCATTTATCCCAAGATAACTAAAAATATTATGCAATGATATTTTGTTTTCAATGTTTTGACTTTGCAGGTGTCTTTTATGACCTGACCCTATGCCAGAAGTGAGAGCTTAAAGCATTAAGCATCTGACCTAAATCCCATTGAAGTTAAACACACTGTTCTTCTGGTCTTGTCCTCAATAACTAGAGAAGACCTTGTGATCCAGTCCCTGTATCCCTTGAACTGATCCAGACCTATTATATACTTCTCAAAATTTTCTTTAATTTTCACTGAATTCTGTTTCCCAACATTGACCTTCATTTGCTCTGTTTGTTCAAAACCTAATTTAGTCTGTTAAAGCAGTAACAATTGTGGCTCTGGGCAATTTCAGGGGATTAATGACTGATTGAGAGGGTTGATGGCCTGAGGCAATGACTCAGGGCTATTAACTTCATCTACAGAAAATGTATCAGGAAATGTTTTAGACTGAAGTTGTTGCTTAACAGTCTGCAGCTGTGCCTGAATTGGGGGAGGGTCACTCTATGGCAAAAACAATTGCCTATAAAGTCTGAATGGGTTTATTAAAAGATACTATTACAATTTTGTTTTACAGCAGGTCTAAAAGGCCTGAACTAAAATGGAAATAGGGCAGGAAAATGGAAAGGCTTGCTCTGCAGTGTGCTGTGCAAAAACAAGGTAATGGACACCTCCTCTCAAGAAGCTTTTATTACCTTTTTGAAAAAATAAGAATGTATTGTAGAGTTTCATAAAGCCAGTGATTCCAGTTTCTCCTATAATTTTAAATATTGTGCTATTCAAAAGTATTCCAAAATGGATCTCTAAATCAGAATTGTCTTACGGAAGTGTTTGATATCCATGACCTTTTCAAATTATCTTTCCAAGTTCTGAAATATTAAAAGAGACATATTCAAATGCATGAGAATTAGACACACTGATTATGTGCGTATGTATATCTAATCAATGTATATGTCATAGGCACTGAATTTCTTCCTATAAAACTGCTTGAAGTAAGGTTGTGTCCTTACTCCAGTTTAAGGACGGTAGTCAGATTGTTTGAATGACCTGCCAGAGGTAAAAATGTTATCTGGAGAGCATGCAAAATACTCACCCTTGGAGCTTTCCAGATCTTGGCTGCATAAGACCCTGAGCAACCTGTTCTACTTCAGAAGTGGCTCTGCTTTGAACAGGGGCTCGGGCAAGATGACTTCCAAAGGTATCTTCCAACCTGCATTGTTCCATGATTCTTTGCTTTCTGTATATATGACAAAGCCAAGAGTGGAAATTGAATCCTGTTGGTCCAACAGCACTTTGAAAAAAACACTGTATCAATATGATAATAATCTTCCTTAAATCTCTGACTTCCACTGGGATATGGGCTTCTACAGTTTTTAGCACATTTTGAAACAGTTCCCTTAGTTGCTTTGCTTCTTTTATAAGCTAAGGAGATTATGCAAAACTCAAGTTAGTGTTTTATGCTGGTGTTTTCACTTTTGCTGGATTTCATAGTTAGTGTTGGCATCTTACTTTATTTTCAAAATTTGTCTTCACTACAAATTCTCTTTTGGAACAAATTCCTGTATTTGATTGTTGGTCATGGGAAAAAATGTTTTTTTTTTTTTCTACGTAAATGTTCAAAAGTGTATTTGGAAATATTTCTGTGTGCAAGCAGAGAGTTTGCAGTTTAGCACAGCTCCTCATGAGTGCTGTTTCAGCGGTGCTGCCATGAGCTGGTGTCTTTGTGTAGTGCACGAACCGTTTGCACTCCAGCTCCACAGGGTGCATTTTCTATTCTTATGCTTCATATTGTCACTTCTCTCATAACATATTTAATGTGCTAGGTTTTCTATAGGTAAAGCCTGTTATTTTTATTTGGGATTGGTGTGACAGCTAAGAAATATTTTCAAAAAGTGGGCACAAGGATTTGATTAAAACTTTAATTGAGCCTGTGTACATTTTGGTTTGATTTTCATTTTTTGGTCTTCACTTCTCTTTTTGAGTTTATTTGAAACGCGACACAAATATTAGGAACAGGTATCTCGTATGAAAGAGCCATAAATATCTATACCAATGACATTTATGCTAGGTTTTAAACTAGTATTACATCCACAATACTTGGGTGAATACAGGTTTGCTGTATAACCTGTTTGCTGTATAACCTGTTTGCTGCTTGTCCAAATCAAAGCCTCACCTGACAGCTTTTGCCAAGTGTTCAAGAAATATATAAGTGACAGTTATGCATCTTTCCTGCCTTGCTAATACACACTTAAAAAAATGGAGAAATGTATTACATCAGTATTGTGAGTTTTCTATTCTTTGAATTTGCAGCTTTTCTGAAACTTCATTCTTTCAGACTTTGAAATGCATCAACATTTTTAGTGTCACTTTTCTTTACCTTATTTAATAAGAAGGGACAATATATTGAACATCAAACTATGGAAATATTTCTCTCCTGACAGCACAAACTTAATTGAAAGAATTAATGATGCTTTTCCCTATATTATTTTGAGAGTCTTAAAACTCGTTATTGATATCTATGAATAGGAAACAACAGAGAGCTGGTCTACTATACCATCTGAGTATTTTTTAGAACTAAATCACTGCAGTGAGTTAGAAAGGTGGATACAAAATCTCTGAGAAGTGATCCAAAGTTAGTGGATTAATCTTTATTTTTGACCCAAAAATGCTTTGAGGGGCCTATTTCAATAGCTCTTACTAGTTTTTTATTGTATCTTCAATATTTAGCAGCTCAGCCTAATCTTGAATGATCATGCAGTGGAGGATGAGTAGTATTCAGTGATTGTGGTCTCTTTTATTCCTTTTTTGCTTTCAGCTGTAGAAATATCTGTCACACCAAGCTGTAAGATATATTTCTATATGGGATCTATTGAAGAGCAGACAAATTACATATATTTGTAGATTAGAACACTATTTTGTATCATCTCTTCAAACAACACCTGCATGTATTTTAGTGTCAGTGTGGAACACAAAGAAAAACAATAATATTTGACTAAATTTTACCATGATCAACAAATGGAGTTTTTACAGTATCACTGCCTTTGTGTCTGATACATCTGATCATTCTGCTTTCCATTCTGACATTTTTCTCCTAAATCTTCTAGAGCTGTCCATTATTTTCTTATCTTCTTGGTAACTGCAGGTTTAATTCTACAGGTCCTTCTGTGAGCACACCAGGTCTGGAAGCCTGGCCCTGCTGGGGTGTGGAATGGTGTCTGTGTTTTGCAGAGATCATGTTTGGTTTCATTGTGCAGATGTTGAATGGAGGTATATATATTTCTCTTGAGAGATACTGTTTTCTAGTTTCACTGCTTCTCTGACTACTCTCATGAGAATCTCAGTCTATGTTGTCATTGTATCTGCATAACAGCACAGAACTTTATGAGTTTTGACTGTATCAAGTTTCTTTTTCTGGTTTCCTTTATACCAGGTGATGGCAGTAAAGGACCTTTGCTCTTTCAGCATTTGCTATGAAGTACAAAACATTCAGATTCCTAGCCTGCCTCCAAGGGGAAGGACTAACTTTCATTCCTGTTCCTTCCTTGCACCTCGTTATGACATCCATCATGAGATGGAAAAAACAGCATGGCTTGGATTGTAGGTTATTTGGGCTTTTTTCCTCCTTCTTAATAAATAATAAATGTGGTGTCTGTTTTTCACTTTCCTTTCTCTGTATTGGCATCAGTACTTTATATTCTAGTATACCCTTTCAATGTATTCCATACAGTGCAAGCTGAAGTGTTTGGTTTTGGTCTGAAGATATTTAAAACTGCTACTAGACGTTTAGCATGGATCGCATGTTAAGGGACAGAGAGTGTCCCAATAAAGCTGTTTATCTGGGATTTGTCACTCAGGCAGATGGTAACATAGCGATGTTGTGTCAAAAACATTTTCACAATGAAAAGCCTTGCAGTGAGTGTGGAGTATACCTACTGGAAATGGAACAAGTCAGCCATTCACAACTAATGTTTTATTGATGGTCTAAAGGAAAGGAAGGGGGAAAAAGGACCAGACCAGAAAACACAAATTAATTCAGCTTAGAATTGAAACTTCCTTTCTTTATCTTATATTTTAATGAGCATAGGAGAGGATAGGAAAGTGACTAGCTTACCAGTTCTCAAACAGGCCACAGAAATGACTGTTAATAGAGAATGCACTTTACCTGTGGTTTTGATTAGTGCTGTCATGCCACCAGTGGGGGGAGTGAGCTAAATGTTTTTCTTGCGGCAAAAACCCATCTCAAACTGCTTTTAGCTTAAGACCATCAGTGCTGTAATGAGAACAGTCTCATGTTTTAATTCAGATGGGGAATGAATAGTAAGAATTCATCTAATACACTCTGGTCACGACAGAGTCGGGGCAACTTTTGTTCATGTTTGTCTTCTGCAGAGACACTTCACAAAGGTGGTTTGCAGCCACCAGACACTGGACTAGTCCATTATGTTCTCTCATTTCTCATATCTTTTTCATTTTCAACTAATATTATTGTCATCTGTGCTTATAGTAGAAGGTCATATGGGAAGCTGCTATCTTCCTGTGCCTGTGTTTGGTTGTGTAAGATCTCATTCAGCTTGTACTATTTCTGTTCTTCAGGTTGTCTTTTTAACTTTTTCCAAGCATATTCCTGGTTTCCTTTGTATCCATGTCAACTCTGTGACACTAGTCAACCTCTTTAGTATGTATCTACTCCTCAAGCTAAGGCCGTGAGTGGAAATATTAAATAAGACTGTTTCCTAAACCAACCTATTAGAAACTCCAGTAGCAAAATTTTTCTAGGATGAAAATTTGCATTTTGGCTTGGCTGGTTGATGTGACTGATGTAGCCACCTTGACCTTGGGCAATGAACAGGCTTTATATGTATGTCACAGAACTTCAAAAGATATTGAAAAAAAATTGAAATCTGTTCTTTAACAAGAGATTAGTTACTGATTCACACCATTAGGGAGCAGCAGGGGCTGTCTGCTCCCTCGGGGGTGGGAAGCAGAGTGTATAGTGTGGCCAGCTGAGGACCTGAATGAAGCAAGCAGGGCAGACCAGAGCACACAGACAAGCTTAAGCGACAGTTGAGACTTCCTGCTGGGTTTGTGGTGATAAGGCAGACATGAGGTCAGGCTGGAAAGCCAGTCCAGAGGTCAGGGTCAGGACCCACGGGTTGTATGGTGGAGCTGGGAGCTGGTACTCTATGACTGCCACCCAGGGCTAAGATGAAGTGGATTGTGGGGCCTGTAATGGGGGAGCTGACCCCAGAAGAAAAATTGGCCAGGGCCATTAATACATCCAAGTGTCAGGTCTCTGGTGTACATTTAGTTGCTGAAGTTGGACTTGATGATCCTGAAGGTATTTTCCAGCCTTACTGATTCTATGATTTCATGATTCTAACTGAAGGTGTGAAAAAAATGTATTTGCATAATGTGAGGTTGTTTGTCTGTGGAAAAGTTTGCTGGATCAAATACCTATTGATGAGGAGAGTGTTTGGGGCTCTAATTTTATATGCCATGAAGTAATTCTTCCTAGTGCCATCTTTTAATCCCTGTATGTTTCCAGAATGGGGAAAGGGAGAAATAAGGAATTACAAACTGATTTCTTGTTCTGTGTATATTAAAGGTTGAAAGGATCTGTTTACATCTGTTTTTTAATTTGCAGTGCAAGATTTCCTCAGCAGCTAAGTGCCCAGGCTGTGCATATGTACATTTAGACCAGTAAGTTAAGCATGCCCGGGGACGTTTCTGAGAATTGATACCAACTAATTGACACTGAGTAGCCTGCGCTGCTACTTTTAAACTGAGTCTTAGAAACAGGAGGCTACCAGCCATCAGAAAACTGCAGATTTTATAATGATCTGCATTCTGTGCTAGTTCAGAACTGTGTCCAGGCCAGGAATAATTTCGAAAATTGCTGGTTAATGCTAGGACTGCCTTTAACATGTTAGAGGATGAATGGTTTGGGCTGCTTTATTTTACAGGTATATACAGGCATTTAGTACCTTTCAGCTTTTGAAGGTCATGGGCAAGATAGTTATACGAAAATAGATGAAGTAAATCAGTTAGGTAAGAAACTCATGAGTGCTTGGAAGGTCAGCTAAATGCTTGGAAAAATATTCAGTTTCTTCACCTGAAATTTTCAAAGCATATAGTTCTGATATGGGTACAGTGATAAAAGATGAGGTGAAAAGGATGCTGTACTGCTGAAATGGCAATTTCATCTACAGACAGACTCTTCTCCAGTCTGTTGTTGCAAAAATGCCCATTAAATAACTGCTTGATTAATAAGGTTTTGCTTTTTTAGTGTTGGTTAAAGCCTCCTGATGCTGTAGAACTGTGCATAGAATTGTACAGATTATGGATTTGGCAGAGCGGTGTAGATCTTCAATTACAGATATCAGTATAAAGCTGGTGATAATTTTCTATTCAACCTGTAATAATATAGGAAGACAAGTCAAATACTGTACTTTAAAATTGTTTGCTTTGAGGTCAGTGAGGGTGCAAGATCTTCAGCTGCAGGGAGTTAATTCTTTTGGATTAATAGAAGAAGTTGGAAAACAGGCTATCATAAAAGTTCAAGCTTGAATATTTTATAGTTCTAGCTGATCTGACACTTTTCTTTGACTGGAAGGATGATTGGTCAGTCAAAAGAAACTAAAAATGATTCATATGTATAGATTTCAACAAAGCATTTGACATTGTGACACTTGGGAAAGCAGTAGGTAGATTAAGATGGGGTCAGAGATAAAACGTGGAAGTTATGTGTGGAACAGATTAAGCAGGAAGTGTTATACTTACTGGCAAATTATTAAAATAAAAGGAGCTTTCAAGTCTTGTTCCTCTGAGCTTGGGGTTAAACAGATAATATTTAATAATTTCAAAAGTGATTTCAAAAGTGATTTCATGATTTCATAAGGCACAAAAAGTACAATTTTTAAATGTACTGCTCAATGTATACTTGCAATATGCTGACAGATCCTCATGAAAGTGTGGAGAGCAGGAGGAAAAGAAGCTTGACAGCACTGTGAACAAAAGGAACTAAAGTGTGATCTAATTAAACAGTAAATCTAATAGTACAAATGACAAGGCAAACACTTAAAGATTAACAGTAAGGATTTATAATAAGACTATCAATTCTTATTCAAGTTCAGGAGAGATGGAATCTAACTGCAGTGAGTAGAAAGAAGTGTTAATGGTGTTATGGAAACATAAGATTTGTCTCAATGGGAAAGTTAAAAAAGCTTTCTGCTTGGCAAAATAAAGACTGAGAAGTATGATGACAGTCATTGAATATTTTAGAATGGTAAACATAATGGGCAGTGTAGATAATTTTTGGGTAATGAACAGTGCTGACATTGGAAGAAATAAGTACAAAAGGTGCTTAAATATATTTAGACAAAATATAGCTAATTTTAGTAGCAAGAGTAGTAGGTTTTCTGACATACTGACTAACATTTTGGCCTCCAAGGGTTTTTATAATGCGGTTTTCTTGTTTGAAAATAAACCAGTATACTATGAAGGAGAACAGAATACAGTGTTCTCAAAATTAGAGATACAGTCCCATTTATACATAGCAATGTTACAGAAGTATTTGGGAGAGTAAGCAAAACATTTGAATAATTGCTTTCCCTTTTTAATTAAATATTACTGAATAATTAAGTTACATACAACTACTCTGCAGAAGTTGACCTTTCCTTAGCATTTGTTCCATTTATTTTTTTCAGAACTACTGTGTAGCTAGAAATGCCAGCCACTGTTTTACTCCAAACATTGTCTGTGGGCAGAAATGAGACACACCTCACATAGACCTAGGAATTTATTGCTAGCATAATCGAAATCTTAATAGTCTAATCCAAGAACCATTACTGATCCAAATGCAATTATTACAGAAATAGCAACAATACATGTATACAGAAAAGTTTAATAATAATAATAATAATGAAAAAAAGCATTAAAATTCACATGCTCCTAAGCTCCCTGACACTTCTGGGACATAAGTCTAGTGGTTTCATTCTGGTGTTGGTGAGGGTGCTACAGTGGTTCCCTAGCCTTTGCTAGGAATAACATATTCATGTTGATGGTTTCTTCTCTGTGGCTCAAGGATCTGTGTGGGATTGTTTGTGTATGTGTGCTAACACACTTTGACAATTTTTCTTCATTATCTGTCATTCTTCATTGTTCTGCAGCTTCACATTCAAATTTTGAGCCTTTTACATGTGTTGGATACTACTTTTTTCTTTGCTATACCCCCTTTTTTTCAGTTGCAGGTCCACTTTTGTTTTAGTGACCACAGGTGAGCTGTTTATAGCTGCAGGGTTTTCAGTTCCAGACCTGTGCCCCATCTTTTATTTTCTCATGCCTGTACTCCTCTCTGCTCCACCATGTTTCTTCACTTCTCATGCCTCTGCTGTTGCACCAGGTCTGTATTTTTCTGTATTATTACATTATCCATGAATGTCCCATTCTGGATGGAATAATTCCTTGTTATTTCTTTCTGTATAAAATGATGATTATACTATAGAAGATAACACAGATAAAAAAAGTAGCCCTAGAACCTGATAATTTAGGAAAAATTGCTATTTTGTGCTTACAAAGTAAAAAGCGGTTGCAGGCAGGTCAAGAAAAGGTTAAATAGATAAACCTGGACAAGGCTCAGTCCTGAGGCCTTGCAAATTCGGTACACAACACACAGTCCATTGTTACAGGGCAACACAGTTACCCCATCTTTATCCTGAACATGTGAGTTCATGTTATTACAAGGTCTTTACACAGCAGTAATTATCTTAGCAATCACGATGTGGGGGAGGCAGGTGTGGAACGTTTTGCTATAGGGAAGCAGTATCTTAATTTTCCATCACTTCTGTCAGTTGAACAATATGATCCCTAAGCACTGTGGACACCTTTATGAGACCTATTTTGTTTCAGTCTGTCCTTGCTGTCCTACTGAGATTATTTCAACCTGTCAAACTCAGTAGCACACTTAGGCAACATTCTTTTATTGCATGGATTCTGAATTTGACTCTTGTTCTGGGGGGAACAGAGTGCAACTGCCAACAGTAATTTTGTCACCTTTAACAACCATCAGAAAAATGGAACTGTGTCTCTATATGATGAGCTAGAAGGTACTTAATCACCATTAAGATATTCATTGCTAAATCCACCTAGACCAAATATGTACTGTTCCTCTAAATGATAGCGACATCTAATGCAGTAACTCAGAATGTATTAATTGACTGAATGCCATTATTTTGTTGTGTTAATTTGGCTTTAGACAAGGAGTGATCAAAACCAAGGTGAAACATCATATTATAAATGCAGTAGAATATGTTTGGAAATCTTTCAGATCTTCATGATCAATTTTCATCTCCTTGTATCTTGCTAGTGCTTCTGAATATTCTTGACAAAAAATGTGTAACAGAGATACAGCAGCTTGAAAATTAGATATGTAAAATGGTACACTGAAACTGCTGAATCTGGCAAGTTCATCTGTGCAGTATGGCAAATGCCCTCAGAAATTTAGGATAACCTTCACCAGAATGCTAGTGGTCACATTACTGTTACCTGAACAATTATAGACTATCATACTACTTTATCTTCCTACTCACCATTTTTAATTGGCTGTGTCAGCTATTAAATTCAAAGAATGAAATGTGATGTCACAGGTTTTGTTCAGAGTGGAACACTTTCTCTGGAAGAAGAGGTTGACATCACTGAGCAACAGTCCTTGGGGAGAAAACCTGGTGAATCGGTACTTCTAAGTCAACTGAGCTCTTCAGCAGGACAACTTGCCTAATTTGCTTTCCTAAGTCCTTGTAACCAAACAAGGTGAGACCTGAGAATAGAAAGAGGCCTGCCTGGGAAATGAGAAACAAGAGAGAAATTCAGCTTGTGCCGTGACAATATGTGTCCAGCAGAAATGAAAATTACAGAGAAGGGTTTACTGGAAGTTGATCTTTTGCCAGTAGTGTCTGTGAGAGATAGGGTAGCTTAACATCTGAGGTGGTGATGAAGAGCAAGAGTACACTTTGGGTTTTTAAGAGCACGTCTAACTGTAACTGCAAACACTGTGAATTGCCTGGGGGCTGAAATGCTTAGGCTTACTGTAAATGTGAAATCAGTGTTGTGATATTTTTAGACAGCATGAAAGACACCTATATCAAAAAGGAGTGCTTGCTCATACTGGTAATTTCATATTATCTTATAAAAAAAAGTAATTTGTGGCTTACAAGAATTTCAGTGTCTTGAGTAGAATCTTTTATTCAAATGTAGATACTGGCTGAATTAATGACTTTTCGGACCTATCTGTACATAGCCATGTTCACAGTCTTATTTTGGGATATGAAAATTAAAACCTATCTGAGTGTGTCAGTGTGTGCCTGTCACCCAGTATTTACTCACAAGCTCTATTTAGCTGCCTCTTAGCTCTCTTTGCAGCTGATGCCATCCGGGGATGATGAAGTTTCAGCTGTTCTAGTGAGGAATGAGTCCCTTATGTTTGAGTTGCTACTTAGAAGGCTTTAATCTTGGCAGGAAAACAAGAAGTCTGCACCTGAACTTGATTCAAAGTGGGAACTGAAGCTACTTTTTACTTCTTGGCTCTTTTTTCCCCCATGATAAGACATGCTGACACATCATCAAGGCAGGAAGACCTAAATAAGCAAGCCAAGCAAAAACCAGCAAGAAGAAGACTTGAAATTGCAAAATAAAATAATGTAAAAGACTATTCCATATCAAGAAAGGGTAATTGAATTTGTGAATAGAAGGCAAACATTGCCCGGTTTAAAAAAAGTGCTGAAATCAGGTATTCTGAAAAAACAGCATGCAGAATACATCATCTGCCATAAATTTCTGGCAGGAGAAATATTGTAAGGCATCTTTGGGAGGAGGCTTTTGCTATACAAAATATTTTGGATGCAATATTAATGAAATTACACGACAGAAAAGGAATAGGGTAAAAAAAGAGTAGTCACTCTTCTCTAGAAGTTTATTCCTTGAAAGAATCTTGGCATTAAGAAAAAAACAACTAAAAAGGAGTATAAAATATTCTTTTCTTTCCAAATTGACAGGTAAAACTTGAACAGAAAGATTGCCTAACTAAAAACAAGAAAATTACCTCATATTATTCACTGTCTACTGTTTTCTTACATACACCTATGTGAAATAAATGCATGTATAACTTATCCTAGGAAACACTGTATGTAGTATGAGAAATTTTGATGCTGGCTCTATATACAACATTATAATCAACTTAGAATACAAATTCTTGACCTAAATAAATAGAAAGACTGCAGTATGAGGTTTTATGGGCAACATATATGTCCTAGAAAATGATTGCCATTATTCTGAATGTCCAATACCACTTTTTATTGGTACTTTCAATTTTTTGGTGGTACTTTCAACAGTTATTTGAAATAAAATATTCTTGCAAGAGAAAGGTTTCATAAACAAATATCACATGATCACTATTTACTCAATAATAGTTTCACAAATTATTTTTCTGCTATATTTACCTTTGTGCACCTATGTTGCGTGTGGTCATTATTAAAGAGCTCAGTATTCAAAAAGAATTTCCAGGCAGTAGGATTTGTGATTCTGTATGTTTCCACTATACTGCTTGCTATTGGCCAAGTGATAGACAGGGATGATTAACTGAACAGTTGGTACAAAAATCCAACTCTGTAGAAGCACCATTAAGATCTTCCCTGGGGAGGTCAAGTATTACTTTCAGGAACACTGAAATGCTGAGGAAAGAAGGGCTAATAAAACTAAGGGGAATAAGGGGTAGAAACTATGGTCTTGTCTTGCATGGTCATTTAAGTTATAATTACATGGAATGAAGCAGATAGTAGTATCATGAAACAATATTTTTTTTTTCTTCTATTCATATTTTTAGTACTTGGAGTTCTTAGCAGAATGTTCCTGTAAACATTTCTAGATTTTTAACTGTCTGGGTTTGTATGAATATTTTAAACTGAACTAGCTTAGATGACATACATAAATCACATAATATATTTTAGTTTCTGTGATCCTTCCATCTTTGACTCTTTTGCCAGTGTGCATACCTGTTGTGCATATGCAGTCACATCTCACTTTTTTGACTTTTGAAAAAAATCTGCAATACGTCATGTTTTCAGATCATTTCAAATGTGTGTATGTATATGGGCAAGGGAAAAATCGTGGAGTGCTGAACAGTTATGCAAATTAATGAACTATATTATTTACCCTCATGCTTATTGCTTCTCCCATCTTGATATTTCACAAAGTTGAAGCTCTTCCATGCTAACTACTACTTCCATGCAAACCACAGGCATGGTTTACGTCTGAACTCCTTGCAGCAGCTGTTCTTTTCTCCAGACTAAATGAGGGAGAAGTTCTATGCTCTTCTGTTTAATAATTGGTAAATCAATGGAGGCTTCAGTCAGTAACATGAACCTGTGGAGTGCAAATGAACAGAGGAAAGGAGACGACATGTGACTAAACAATTTTTGAGATGGTGTGCTGGTTTTGCTGGGGCTGAGTTAATTTTCTTCCCGGTAGCTGGCATGAGGCTGTGTTTTGGATTTGTGCTGAACAGGGTTGATAACAGAGATGTTCCTGTTATTGCTAAGCAGGGCTTACACAGAGCCAAGGCCTTTTCTGCTTCTCATACCACCCACCCATGCTGGTGAGGAAATTGGGGCTGCATGGGAGGCTGGGAGGAGACACAGCCAGGACAGGTGACCCCAACTGACCAAAGGGATATTCCACACCAAATTACATCATGCACAGTATGTAAACTGGGGGGAAGAAGGGGGAAGGGGGGGAATGCTTGGAGCGATGATGTGTGTCTTTCCAAATCACCATTACACATGATCAAGCCCTGCTCTCCTGGAGATGGCTGGACACTTGCCTGCCCATGGGAAACGTGAATTAATTCTTTGTTTTGCTTTGCTTGTGTGCACAGCTTTTGCTTTCCCTATTAAACTGGCTTAATCTCAGCCCACGAGTTTTCTAGCTGTTACATTTGGTTTCTGGCTGGGGTTAAATCACTACAGATGGACAAATGGAAAAGAGCTCTGAACAGTTAGCGGTTGGAAGAGCTGTGTATATGTAAGCCCTGGAGAAGCTGGAGCTGGAAGCTGGCTTCTGGCTAGAGGCACCATGCAATATGGCTCCCTGGAGCTTCAAGAGGGCACTAGCTTTGGATGTGGCCCAGACAACCTATGTTTGACAAACTAAATGGCTCAAGTGGGGTCAATGACATGATTTTTGAGAAACTACCAATATTTAAAGGAGTAAAATATTTTTTTCTCTCCCCGTCTGCATTTTTAGAGATAGAATGTTGACCAAGGCGAGGCAAATTTGCATAATGAGTTTGGTTTTGTTGCCTTTCTGTTACTTGAGTTCTTTGGTAAAACATACTGATTATCTTATTGCATATGACCTTTCTGATAGCTACCATAGGTTTAATAGCTGTTGATGGACTAAACTACCAAAAAGTTTTTTTTTCCTTTGCTTTACTTAATAGACTCCTGATCTTGAGCTGCAAGATATACAAAAAGTAAGTAAACTAGAGACGTAGGCAAATGAATCTTATTAAAACAGTAATTAAACTTACAGCTAATTGTTTTTTTCACAATGTAAAAAGTTTTCTTAAAAGAATTGTGACTAAATTTCTTTTAGCAAATACATTGTTTGGTTTTTTAAAATTTTGTTGTTTTTTTTTTTAATAACTGGACTGGCAGCTACAGAGTCCTAGTGACTTTTGCAAATAAAAAAAACTAAATGGATGTACAAGTTGTTATATGATGAAAAGACAAATTGAGCTTCCTGACAGTAATTTTTCTTGCTCTATAATATTTTAATGCCTGGACTCCTTGAGGAAAGCAATCTGAAGAAAATGCATGGAATAGGAATACCATCTGTGAAAGGGAATAAGTACTGGAAGTAACTTCCTTCCATAAACACCTACAGTTTTGGAATAAATAGAAGAAAAATTGGAGTGCCTTTAGCAGCCTAATTGCTTGTTTCCTCTTACTCTATTATCAAGCTTCTAAGAAAAATCCAGAACTCTTGGTTCTGGATATCCTGGTAAACATCAGTGTTCACTGGCCTACAGCTTCTAGTATTTACTTTTTTAAAATACTTTTTGGTGCTAATAATTGTTTCCTTTTACAGCTTTATAGTCTTTATAGCTTTCAGGGCCACATAAGAAATAATGGTAAAAGGGAATTCCACTGATAATTGTTGAATTAAAATAACTGTGGAAACATCAATCTGATGTCTGAAAAGAGCATTTGGAATGGTTTTAGACAGTAGTATAGATTACCCATCCCAAACAATCTGTCTTGCTAAACAGAAATGTCTTGTGCTGTGAAGCAACATACTATGTATAGAAGTGTATAGAAACAAGCAAATAAACCCAAAATCAAACAAAAAACCTAGGAAAAACTCAACCCAAAGGAAAAAAACTCTTACAGGAGGCTCAGCCTCCTAAAAGTAGCAGAGATGAAAAGAAATAAGAATGCTCATCCTTCAAACAAAATTTTTTGAGACTTTATTTTATTGGAAAATTAAAAAATACTTGTCTGAATGCACATTGTTTATTTCTGGCTTCTTTTTATTTAGTTCTGTTTGGTTTCTGAAAACGCTGTCTGCATTCCTTTTGTATTACATACAGCTCTGAGAATATATTAAAAACACACTGCTGTTTAGGATCGTATTGAAAGGTGAAAAAATATTTCAACTTTTTTTAAAATTTAAAAAATGCAGTTTTTCCAGAATTTAAGTTGTTCACCGATTTCTGAAAATCTGAGAAATTAAATTTACTTGTTGAATAGTTACCATTTTAATTTTTCAAGATGTGATCTACAAGCAGTGGGATAAATGGATTGAAAGGTCATCTAGTTTAATTACACAGTAGTTAATTCAGATGCATCAATATTCCCAAAACCTGGTAGAGCCATTAAAGACAATGACGACCGGCCTACTTGTGCTTTTTATTCCAGCTCTTTCCAGGGCAGAGTGGCTATTAGAGGCAAAAATTCCTTTTAGGCTAGGTGCTCATGGACCTATTTTAGCTGTTTAATATCAGAAAAACTTCAAAACTCACAAAGGCATAATAAATAAGTAATGAGTCTATGATGAGCTCACAGCCAGTGCAGATACTTTTCAAGCTGGACCTGAACCTATTTACTGCTCTGGATGTGTCTATTGAAAATCTGTTCTTAAGTTACTGTATATTTCTGTATTGCAAAATTCTAACCAATTTTTTAAAATTTTTTTTAGAAAAAAGTTATTATATATGCTGAAAATGTTGGATTTAAAAAAAGAAAGTTCTGAAACTTAATAAATGTTGTTTTTAATGAATACTTCTTGAAATAGATTGTGTTTCCTGGATCAAAATCCTCCTTGTTTGTTGCAGAGAAATGGTACAGTATTAAGGGATGATAAAAGTAGCTGAACCCAAAGCTTAGAGGTGGATATATATTTTAAAAATTAATATGTGAATGAAAAAAAAAACCCAACAAAAACCAAACAAAAAAAAAACTCCAGAGAGGGATTGGCATGTGTGTAGAGTGTGAATTTCCTCATTGGGGATAGTTTTGAAAACACTTTTGCACTCCAAAAACAGAAAACTGAATCAGGCCCATCAAGTTACTTGCTGCCCATGGCAGTAATCTTTAGTTTCAGTCAATTCAGCTACAGAGTTTAGCAAGCCTCTGTGGAAGAGCTGACTCTCCTCATCAGTGTGCAGTCTGTACAGTCTGTACAGACTGCCTGTACAGTCCAGCCTTCTTAAAAAGCACAGTGGGCTTTTTTAAAGTGGGCCGTTTTTGTCTGCAAATCACCTGTGCTCAAATACACAGCCTGGTTTGAACAGCTGGTTCTAAATCTTCTGCAGTTGAAATCTCTTTTGTTTTCCCCTCATGGCTTTAACTGCAGTTGTAGTTTCTTTTTCTGTTTCTGATCAAAGATTTCTACTAGGAGTTGCCACGAAGGGAAAACAGTTTTTGACCTGCAGATCAGTACAATATATTGATCTGCCGTGAGTGTTGCTCTGTGTGCTGATTCCTACTTCCCCAGCAATTCAGCTCCGAGCTCACCTTACACTTTATGACTTCCATACTTGCATAACTTCACTGCTTGACAAGATGGTCTTTAAGCGAGGCTGAGCTCTGGAAACATCCTGTCTACATCAGTATGGAGCTATGAAAGCTGCTTATTATTCATATTATTTGAATTAGCATAAATGCAATTTCCTGTCAGTTACCTCCATGAAAGTGTGAACAAATTTAGGTCTGTGTGAATTAGGTAAAACTCAGCTCTGCTAAAGTGAAGGTTTGGTTCTAAAAAATAATGTTTTAGGTGAGAAAAGAAATACTTCACTATTCAGTCAGCTGGGGAAAAAAGAGATCAGAGTTAGATTCACTTGAGTGCTGCTGTATTATGCAGATGTCTGCTATTCTCTATATTCTGCTATTTTTTTTAATATTTTCTAAATTCTCTTTTCTAAAACAGTCATGTTTTCCAAATTATATTTAAATGACACTGTCTCTTTGCACCTAGCAGAGACATTACTAATGTGTAGAGACCTGTACAAAAACTTAATTTGCCTCTGTAGCCAGACACCATTTTTCTTTGTAGGCAGAAGATGCAAGCACTGTTTTTAAAGAAGCAGCAGTGATGTGCATGAAGCAGTCAACACAAAAATCCCTTCTAAACTCTATGAGACAGACACTGTTTATATGATGCAGAAAGGTTTTACTTCTCTTTTTTTAAAAAATAAATGTAGTTGCTATAGAGATATCTGAAACTCATCACTGTCTCTAGCCACATTCTGTGACCTATTATTTCTGAGGAATAGTCCCCAAAGCATCATAGCAATTGGTTACAATTTTCCTCTTCCTAAAAATTGCCCATTCCCTCTGCATGAATTGCTCAAATAAAGGGGTTGTCTGCAGATGATCTAGGCATAGATGTAGGAAGTTATTTTGCCACTAGCAAAACTGTTGCTGTATGAAGAGAAACCATATATATGAGCAGCAATTTTTCTGCCTTTGTTCTGACTCTTTGGCAGCCAGGAGCCTCTGTGCACTGATGCAACTTCTGATCTCTAGATGCTCAACTGGCCAGTGCCCTGCTCTGCAATGCTATGGGGAAAGGCACAGTGTTTATTCCATAGGGTGCAGAGGGATCCAGTTCCCAGATATGGTATTCTCATTTATTATTCTAAAAGCATATTAGCATAAGCAAAATAATCCTTAATTAAGACAATACTGGAAAATGTGTTGCTGGTCATAAAATGAAAAAAAAAGGTACATCACCTGGTCACTGTTAAAAGAACTTACAGGAGATGAACTCATGCACTACATAAACATGTTTATAAATGTGATTAGTGACATGTTAAAAATACTATACTACACAAAATACTGGGTATTGAGAAGAAGAATGGGAGGTGTCTGGGAAGAAAATTGTCTGATATAAAATTGCTGGAATACATCTGATTTTCAAGTCCTTGTAGCCTGATAAATTTTATGATGTTGAGCCTCAAACAAGCTTGCATCACACCTCTGTAATATTTACAGGAGGATTTACAGCAGGCCATAGGGCAGCTGAGCATGGATCCATCTCCACACAGGCAAATGAAGCCCCATTAATCTGGTTCCCATTGAGCTCTGGCTCCTATGTCTACCAGTTCATAACGAGGAATCTTTTCTGGGAAGGCTTGCAATACAATGCAATGGCATGTTTCATGTCACTAACCCACCTGAATGGACACTGTGTGATGTCTGTTTAATTTGTAGTTTGTTTGCACAAAAGAATGCCATTTGTAAGAATAAAGAAACCAGCACAAGTGAAATTTGTTATGCAGTTTTAAAAGAGATGTAAAAGGTTAAGAATGTAGGCAATGTAGGCAAATGAAGAGAACAACAAATACCAGTGACAGCCTTCCAACAGGCTGCTGTAGTTTATGATATATAAATACAAATATATAGGAATTAATTTCTATTTCATTTGCCTATCACTTGTGTTAGCTGCCATTTCAATGTTTGTATTATGGGTCTGCTACAATGTATGGAGTCTTCAAGGACAGTGTAATATAGTATTGTACTGCTTTCAGTGTTTTATAACAATAATATATTTTCTGAGTAAAAAAAGTGAACTTAGAGAAATCTATTTTAGTTTTCAGTTCTGAGTCTTAAGAATTCCATAACTAATTGTGTATGCTGCCAACCAATCCCACTAATATTATCCACACCTTTGTTTCATAAATAGGCATCAGTTTTTAAAAAAGTAATGAAGATTACTTTGAATCTGTGTTGGCAGATATTTATGGATATTTCGGCGAATTCAAGCTTAGTTGGTGGGGCACAAATCTTGAGTTTTATCTCATTTATTACCCTGACTTAATGAAGCTATTCGTTCTAGCTCAGCCACCTGCCTGGTAGATGTCCTCTAGACTGAGAACATGGCCAGAACATATGGGGGCTCAGTTTTTAGTGCTATTCCTTCACTTCAAAATGCTGTTTGTGACATTATCCTGCATACTTTCTACATAATATGTTTGATTTTGAGTGCAGTAAAACTACCCCCAATTAAAAAACAAACCAAAGGCATCTGAATTTTGTATTTGTGCTTTATCATATGAGTTTAATTTAATTTGTCAAAAATCCTTACCCAAACAAAGTATGTTCTCATCCATTCTGAACTTGGGACTGTCACTTGCAAATAGCTATGTTTTCTTTTACAGAATCAGAATGCAATTGTGCTAATTCAAAAGCACGTACAACACAAATCAAAAACCCAGGAAGTATTGATTTCCAAGCCAGGTTCAGGCCATATCAAGTGTTCCAGGAAAGTTTAAAAGGAACAGGTAAAGCTATTGTAATGCATAAAGTGGTGGTAGCAGGAATAATTATCTCAGCTGACTCCCAGGTGGTTATGTTTGCTGAAATATGTTAAAGGGATGGGGAGGAGAGTAGGGTATTGGATGTATTATTTTTAAGTTATGTTTAACTGAGTGAAGAAGAGAAAGTCCATCAGTTTTATGCCTAATTTAGGAGAAAATAGGGATAGTAGTTCATTTTTGTTTTAGGTGTATGATGGTGCCTGTGATTTAAAGGACCTGTGTAGGTAAGGATTTTAGTTTTATTTCAGTGTCTGCATTCTGTTGCAGATGTTCCCCCCGAGTGTATATTCCTCTTTTGTTTTAAGGTTCACTTTGAGCTTTGTAATGCCTTCCTATATCTGTAAACTAATTCAGATTAAGTTGCTCAGGGTTGTTCTTATGAGTCCTACAAATTTTATAAATGGTTCAAATTCATCAACCAAATGCTGATTTAGGAAACCTTCTCCTGTTGTCTGCTTTTTGGGTTTAGTTGCCTGCCTGTCTGTTTGTTTGTAAATGTTTGCCATCAAAAATCACATATATGACGGGAAGGCAGATTATAGTTGCTGGGCTTTGGTGTGCCCCTCTAAGAAAATAAGCCCTGAATAAGATGAAACAGAAGACATGGTTTTTATTTATAGAGTGGAGGGATTCATTCAGGAAAAAGTAACCTCTAAACTGAGGGGGAGCAATGTTAGTTAGAACTGGAGCCTGCCTTGGCACGCTGCCGAGGGTAAGTCCTGGTGTATTGATGCAGCGCGGCAGGAGCAGATTGGAGAATCTGACTGCAATCTCCTTTCATTTACTATCATGCTGGGTGGATAGGGTAAAACACCAATTGCTTATATGACTAAGGAATATTGAGAAAGTACTGAATGAATTTTACCTGTCTTCCTTAGCAATTTAGCTGCTGGAAATTATTGCAAGCTAGTATCATAAGATCAGTCAGAATGAAGAACTGTTGTTGGAGAACATCTGTGTTTAAATGATCAAGCAGAGCTATCATAAAGATTTCTTAATTCTTGTGCCATGTATATTTATGTGTGGGTAACCATGAGTAGGAATAACATCACAGATGTTATTTATTTTTTAAAAGTTAAGGAAGTGGCCTAGATGTGGGACTTTTTAGTGAAGAGGTGCTATACTCATAAAAAACAGAGGGTGGTATGACACTGGCATATCTGAAAGGCTAGACAAGTCAGCATAGTGCTTTAATGTCTGGAAGAGCTCCAGGTTTAATGAGCATTTAAGCTCCTTTCTGCTGCGGGAACACCATAATGAATACCGACAAGTCTGTGTTGCAGGTTGGCTGACACAGCTGTCCTCAGAATTCAAGGGCCTTAATAGTTGCCCATCCCTGAGTTCTTCATTGTTTTTGAGTAACCCCCTGGCCCCAGACCCAGTATCTTTCCTGACAGTGAAAGCAAGTCAAAGACTTGGAAAATTGCATTCTCTCCACTTCTGGAAGTGATAAAGAGCAGTGTCATCTTAAACAAAAAAACCCTCCTGTGTTTCAGTGTGCTGTGCATAAATGTTGATTTTTGTTATGTACTGTTCTCTACATGTGTATTTGGGGAGGAAAGTGATGGAAGTTCAGAATGCTGCCATGACTGAATAATTGTACACTTATTTTACTGAGCATTACTTCAAACACTAGTGAAAGGAACTAAGTGTGTTGCACACCACTTCTCTTTGTCACAGCAGTCCTTATACTGACAGCATGTAGGACTGTTTTAAATGAGTATAAAAGAGAAATAGCCAGGGTAGCTACCAGATGAACTATGATGCTCTTTTGCTATGCCTGTATATACTGTTAGGTAGTGAAGGTTCAATCTTCTGAAAGGCATTAGGGAAGAATTTGTTATTCCACAAAGATGTAAGTATGGAGAAAAGTAGGAACTACAGTGAAATACATAGGAAAAATGCCAATTTTTATTTTAGTTGGGGAGGGTGTTATCAATAGAGAGACCACGCCAATCGGTCTGAGTTCAATTACAAAAAATTTATTGATTACAGCAAGCAAAAGGATAGGATAAAGCAGCGCTGGGGGTCGACAGGGGAAGCGCAGTTCCGCCTATTGTCGCCCGCCCAGTCGAGCGTCTTGTGGCCTTTTAAGTTGTCTAACTTCCCGTTTTGAGCTGTACTCTGCGCATGTCTTGGCTGTCGTTGGGCAGATGAAGCATATTTCGGCAGACGAAGCATATTTCGTTATGGAGGAAAGGTTGCTGTTTTTGCAATCGTTGCAGAAGAGGGGGTGCTGTTTTGCAATCTTGTAGCTGAAATCTTCCTGTGGAAAATAACTAGTACATAATTGTTAGCAGGGTCTTTTACTCCGGTTAAAAATCCTTTTTAGGGGATTAGTGGTTCCAATGAACAATCAACTCCTTATAACAATCCCCCCTTCAGGTCTTGGCACTGTTGTTGATTTGTTCATTGAACCTTTTTAATTCTTGCTCACACCATAGTAAACTATTTGTTTCAGGGTCATCATCTAATTTCTCATACTTTGTTTGTAAAAGCATTAAATGAGCGGCTTCCAAGCGATTTTTCACAATAGCGATTAAGCGGTTAAAGATGCATGGCCCAAAGGTCAGTACTAGGATAAATAGTATTAAGGGTCCTGCAATAGTGGACAATAAGGTGGTGAACCAGGGAGATTGATTGAACCATGTTTGTTCGTAATCCCTTCTTCGCCTTTCTATTTGTTTCTTTAATTCTGCCAAGGTGTCTATTGCAACTCCAGTGTGGTCTACATATGTGCAACATTCTTCTTTTAGGGCTACACATAGCCCTCCCTGTTGCATAAACTGAATATCAAGCCCCTTTCGATTTTGTAGCACGACTTCTGACAATGATCTTACTGATTTGGCTAAAGCGTTTATTGACTTTTCCAATTTTAGGATATCCTCATCTACTGCTAACCTGAGTTCCTGTAAATGTTTACTCTGTAACGTGAGAGATGCTATACCTGTACCTGCTCCCACGCCTCCCACAGTAAGGAGGACAGCTATTGTTAAAGCCGTAAAAGGTTCTCTCCGCATGATATGATGTTCAGTAATCTTGTACCAGTTCAACACAAAGTCCATAGGGTGATATAGGATTTTTGGTACTATCAGCACTTGTATGCAGTAATCACTGGTAAAGTTAAATAGTCTAACTGATATACAAGGGGTAACTCCCAAGGTGTTGCATACCCACTTGGCATTGGGTGCTGGGATTAGCCATCCTGAATGCTGACTTGGACTTACCAAGGTAGTATTGCATATGTTTCTTTTATTTACTGGTACATTTCCCACACAGGTGCCCTGTCCCGTTATGCTGGTTAGGGTTATTCCTGGACTTTGCTCTTCCGTATTTTCCCAATTACATTTAGATGGGTTTAAATCTTGTTTTACTGTATGATTCCCTGTGACAGCTATGGCCTCATAATACGGAGGTTTCACACTATAGCATAACCAGCATTCGTTGACGAGTTCTGGATGGGTTCGATTAAGGAGGTTGAAGCTAGCATTAAGCATTCTCCACAGGGTATTACTTATTGATGTGTCTGGTATTCTTGTAGGTGGCAAGCTCAAATAGGTGGGGCTCATGTCAGTGGGAGTTGGTGAGACAACGGGGGATCTTGTTTTATCCTGGGGCAATTCTTGATTTGGCTCTACTTGGACGGGAGTCCGTGGGGCAGGTTCCTTTTTAATGTAGAAGAGCCCCCCAGGATCTACTCTAGGTCCTGGAAACCAGAGCTTCACTCCCCAGGTTTTGCCTACCATCCATCCTAAATCCTCGGGTTTTGTCACATTGATGTATATATATTTACAGTTTCCATTTGGTGAGACCCCCTGCGAATCATAAGTAGGTGGAGTGCATCCATATGGACCCCACCCTACCTTGATAAATGGATCTGTTCCTCCTCCGGGTGCCCAGGCATAAGCAATCGTTTCACAACCCCAATAGGCACAGTAATATGCATTTGGAGAGTTACAGTAACTACGTCCTGGTGCAGTGCTGGGGCACATATAGTAGCCTCGGGGTCCCACCCAGCCCTTTGCTCGAAGCTCTGAATCATAACAGGTTGGATAATTAATCAGGTCACATGAGGTTACATTAAAACTTGGCGCTCCAGGGACAATTTGAGTTTGAATTGTTTTCTGATTTTCCCAATTTACCAGTGTCCATTTAAAGGGTTGATGTGTGGTTACAACACTGGCTACCCCATTGGAGCATAACATATGTAATGCAAGCAATGTTAATGGGAGATAATAGTTTCCCCACCTATTATGGAGGCCGTTTATTTTATTCCCATTCTCTGGGCAATTCTTTTTCCATAATCCTTTGGTCCCAGGCCCGATTTTCTGGGTCTCGTACCTGTCTTCCTGCTTTTTCTGCTGCCTCGGCTTTTGGGTTTGCAGGTCCCCCTCTTTCCTTATTCCTCTGCCTCGCCCGTCGACTTGGTTGCTGCAAGCCACGGGGTAAGCCATCTTCTCGGCAGCAAGAATAGTACCTGAGGCAAGATTCCTGACACGGTTTTCCCACGCACCTAGCAGCTCTGGCTAGGAGAGCCGGCCACTTTTGTGCCTTGACGGCAGGCGCTCGGCAGCAGATAGCAGGTACCTTTTGACGACAGAGACCCTCTACAGTTTGGATTACAAAGGGCTGTTGCTCATTTGGATGATAACAATAGTATGATGGGTTAATTCCGTAAGCATAAATTTCCCACCACCTTTCACTATTAAAGGTGATATCACCCCGAGCTGTTAAGAATTTTAGGAGCCCGTCAGTTTGGTTACGTTGTGACACCCAACACTGTCTACAAATTCCTGATGGAGATCGACCTTCATAGCAATGGGTCCACCATTTCTCCTGACATACTATACAGCGATAGCAAATAAATGGATAACAAAGGCGGCAAGAATCCTCAGCACATATTATGCGTACATCACAATTATATACGTGTCCCAACCTATCTCTAGGTAAGCTCGTGGGGTGGTTTCTAAGCTTCAAGGAAATTGCAGGGGGTAAGGTTACTTCCGTCCCAGGGAATTTGCAGGTTATATAAGCGTTCTCCCACCCTGAACACCACTTCTTTATGAGTTTGCACCCCGGACAGACGCAGCCTGGCAAGGAGGTGCAATACTGCCCCTCGTTCATTTGCTGCTTAGAGATCTTAAGGCGCAAGTCTCTAGGTACTCCAGTCACTTTCTACTCTTTTGGTAGTTCAACCGGTCTTTTACACAACTTGCGTGAGTCCATCCACGTTCTGCTGTTCGAATCGCAGTATGGGTGGTTAGCAGAACTTGGAAGGGTCCGTCCCACCGTGACTGCAGGGGAATTTCTTTCCAGGTTTTTATGAGTACCCAATCGCCAGGCTCGATCTGATGTAAAGAGATATTTAGTGGGGGTCGTTGTGTTAGTACCCCTTTTTCCCATAAACCCTTTTTATATCTTGCCAATTGGCAAATATAATTTTTCGTCTGGGTATCTACAACACTTGGATGATCTTTAGGTAATCCTACATCATAGGGCATTCCATATAACATTTCAAAGGGGGAGATACCCATATCTGCCCTGGGTTGGGTTCTGATATGTAAAAGGGATTAAGGGTAAACATTTGATCCATGAGAGTCCAGTTTCTATAGTTAGCTTAGCTAAATGTTTCTTTATTTCTACATTCATTCTTTTTACTCTGCCAGAGCTCTGTGGGTGTCAAGGAGTATGTTGTTCCCATCGGAGTCCCAAGGCCTCTGATAAATGTCTAATGATTCGAGATGTAAAGTGCGGCCCTTGATCTGAATCTACGGCTTCTGGAACTCCATACCGGGGCACTACATGTTCGAGCAATACCTTTACTACTGCTTGGGCAGTGGTTCGAGTGGTAGGAGAGGCTTCCATGTAGTGTGTGCTTCCATGTAGTGTTTGCTTCTATGTAGTGTTTGCTTCTATGTAGTGTTTGCTTCTATGTAGTGTTTGCTTCTATGTAGTGTTTGCTTCTATGTAGTGTGTGAGATGATCTGCCAAGACTAGGACGTATCTATACCTTCCTAGCCCTTTTTGGTGTCCCTAAGTATGGACGACCGCTAGACGTGAAGGTTTTCTCAATGCTTTCAATACTTCTTGGATTAATTGGGGATGTATTAAATCTTTCCCTTGTGAGTTCCTCAGCCCCCTTTCTTCCCAAACCTTCCCAAAGGTATGTACCTTCCCATAACTGTACTTTGAATCGGTATAAATGGTCCCTTCTTTATCAGTCAGTAGAGTTAGGGCCCTCAAGAGGGCGTATAGTTCACACGCTTGGGCCGACCAGGAGGGGTCCAGGGGTCCCGATTCGATGATGTGTAAATCACTACCTCCTACTATAGCGTACCCTGATCTCCTTTTCCCATCTACCATTCGGGAGGATCCGTCTATAAACAGCCTCTCCCCTAATTCTAGTGCTTCTTCACTTAGGTCTGGTCTTATCTTTGTTTGTTCTTCTATAGTCTGTAAGCAATCGTGCCCCAAGCCTTCTATTTGTGGATGCTCATATGGAAACTGCGCAGGATTTTGTAGATTCGGGGCTTCTAGTAGAATGCCCTCGTATTTCAATAAACGAGAATCGGATATCCATTTCTTTGCTTTTTTGTTGTAAAACTGTTCTAATATTATGGGGGGGGTAAATACATGGAGATTTCCATTAAAGGTGATCTTTCGGGCTTCTTCTACTAATAGGGCGCACACCACTATAGCTTGTAAGCGCTCTACAGTCTCAGGATTGTACCACACTCCAGGATTGATCACCTGCTCATCCTCAACCCGTAAGGGGCAAAGCTTAATTTGAATTTCCCTATTTTTAACTTCTAAATTGATTCCCAATTCTATTATCATGTCCAAGGGCTCCTGATGTTTACGAGTCCCCAAAAAGAAGAGCCCTTGACTCCCCTATTTGGTTTTAAATATCTTCTCATCCCTCCGTCTTTGTCTACATTCTCTTTTAATATGTCCCTTCTTGCCACAGTAGTAGCAGACCAAGTCCCTCTTCGACTTGCTATTGCCTGTCTCCATACGTTCCCCAGGAGAGTTCCGCCGAAGGAACCTCCTATCTTGCCTATCCAGCTCCCGACTTTCGCGGACAGCCGCGACCATCATTCGTACTTGCCTCTCATATGTCTCATCCTCTCTTCTCACATACACCTCCTTTTGGGCTTCTCGTAATAACTCATCCAACTCTCTATTTTGCCAATTCTCTATCTTTTCAATTTCCTTTCGGATATCATCCCATGACTTCGCTACAAACTGCATCGTCAATAGGACCTGTCCTAGGGGTGTCTCAGAATCTAGACCTGAATATAATTGCAGGTTCTTTTCGGAGCTTCTCCAACCATTCGGTGGGGGACTCATCTTTCTTCTGCCCTTCGTTGAGAGCTTTATTGATATCATGTTCTTTTCCTCTGCAGTAAAGAGGATGTTCAAAATTGCCTGTATTTCATCCCAGGTATAGATGTTGGGCCCCAGGAATTGGTCGATCCTCTCGGCTACTCCAAGAGGGTCATCTAATAGATTCCCCATCTTTTCTTTAAAACCTCTCACACTTTCAGAGTTCAGAGGAACCAACATAAACCCCATCTGAGGGTTTGGTTCCCCCATCGGCGTTTCTCTTAGGGGAAACAAATTGTGATGTTCTTGGTCCCGTGCTCTCTGGCGGGTAATTGGACCTTGATATTGGGCACCTCCCTGATTGTTACCTTCGGCTTGTTCGGGAGGTGCATTTGCTGGTGGTGGAGTATAGGGAGGGGGTCCTATTAATACTTCCTCCTCCTGTCCACCGGTCTGATTTTGTTTGCCGGTGGTGGTGGCTGTTAGTTTAAATACTCGGACTGCAGTCTGACCGGGTCTAGTAATCCAGACTGCGGCATAATCACTCTCCTCTTGGCTAAAGCATGATTTTGAGTTAGCCCATATGTTTAATGTTTGTTGTCTCCAGTCTTCAGCAGACCATACTGCCGGGGCAATTCTTTGACTTCCCCATTTGTCTACACAATAATATATCATCTTTGCTTTGTCTTTGTCACCCGTATCGGGATAATATTCCCAGTTTTCTAACATAAATCCTAACGGTGAGTCCCTACCCTGGGACATTTCATGGGTTGTGGGGGGCTTGCTCTTCCCCTGTCCCATCCTCCGGAGTGCCTTCAGCCGTGGGGTATTCACTCGCTTCCCCTGGTTCGTGGCCCACGCCCTCGCGGGCAATGGGAACCGCACTACTGAGGGTCCGCACTCACTTGGGGAATCCGGCTGCCGGTTCCCCTCTCACACACACACGTCCCACTCGCCGCACTCCGGGAAACCACCCCCGACCGAGACGGCTACATCTGCACAAAACGGCAGCTACTTACGCGTCCTGCGTCTTCGTCCGGACTTTTGTGCACAAAATTTACGGGAGTGACCGGTCTTCCTATCCTATCCTTTTGAATTTAGGTTCGTCGGATCGAGGGGAGCACCGGACGGAATCCGAGGCCGCCTATAGGGCGGGGCGCCTCCTCAGGACCCTCGTCTCTGTGCTGGAATCTCGATCCGAGTCACGGCACCAAATTGTTATCAATAGAGAGACCACGCCAATCGGTCTGAGTTCAATTACAAAAAATTTATTGATTACAGCAAGCAAAAGGATAGGATAAAGCAGCGCTGGGGGTCGACAGGGGAAGCGCAGTTCCGCCTATTGTCGCCCGCCCAGTCGAGCGTCTTGTGGCCTTTTAAGTTGTCTAACTTCCCGTTTTGAGCTGTACTCTGCGCATGTCTTGGCTGTCGTTGGGCAGATGAAGCATATTTCGGCAGACGAAGCATATTTCGTTATGGAGGAAAGGTTGCTGTTTTTGCAATCGTTGCAGAAGAGGGGGTGCTGTTTTGCAATCTTGTAGCTGAAATCTTCCTGTGGAAAATAACTAGTACATAATTGTTAGCAGGGTCTTTTACTCCGGTTAAAAATCCTTTTTAGGGGATTAGTGGTTCCAATGAACAATCAACTCCTTATAACAGAGGGTACACCATGTAAGTCTGTGGATGCCTAGGTGTGAGTTTTGTGTGTGTCCAAGACAAGTTACTCAAAATCTTCCCTTCAGCAAGAGATACCATATTGTGTACCAAAAAATCATTGTAGAGGAAGAGCTCTTGGAGGCACTTGAGGTAATGAATTACTTACAGGAGCCCAGTCCTAAGGCCTGGCAGTATGATCTTTTCCTCATTCAAACCATCCATAATGTCCTCTGCACTTACTGTTTTCAGAGCACAAGCTGAAAATCTCTCTGCGACTGACATAATTAATTTGAGACCAAGTTTTAGAAGTTGAAGCAAAATCTATGATGTAACATTATGCATTTTTCACTAACTCTGTCATAATAAGTGAACAGTAAAATGTAGCCCCTAACAGGTGGATTTGATTCTTAAATAGCAGTTTTGGCAGATGAGTCATCTAAGGGGCTTACAAGTATCGATAGCATTTGTAGCATTCAGAGCACACTTCTGCAACACTGGGTCACTTTAAAATACAGTAGATGGTAGCAGGGTTTGTTTGTTGTGTGACACTCAGAATGCAAAAGCTTCCTATATAACTTGAAACTGCATTGCCTTTGGACAGAAATGATTCTTGAGTGTTTTAGTGTTTTGAGTGTTTGGTAGTTGGTGTGGTGGTTTTTTTGTTTGTTTGTTTGTTTGTTTTTTTTTTTTTCTTTAAGAAGTTAGTGCAAAAGGCTGCAGCTGAATTCAGGGCCCTAAATATTGCTGAATCCACCTTTTGTGTGTGAGTTGCTAGTAGATTTTTATTCAACCATTCATGATAAATCATGCTTGGAATAGGCTGTTAATGGCCTTTGGAATTGGCTAGTTTGATCACTGATCAGCTTGTTTATTTTTACTGTGTAGTGGGGAAGAGTAGCTTTTTGATCTGGTTCAAAATATTTCACATAAAATGTACTTTGTTCTAGACAGATTCAGTAAGTAGTGGGACTAATTTGTTAACAATACCTCTGTTTCATATTTGCTTTTAACTTTCACTACCCCCAGATGACAAATAAAATAAGAGGTGTGAGAGATTAATTTCTGGGCTTTGTGCTGGGAAACCTCATCCCCAGTACTCCAGAATACATGTGTTTGTAGCGTGATCTGGACTAGCTTTCTTGTTCCTTGCACTCCTGTTAGTGATGCCATTTCTTGCATGAGATCAATAACCTTGACAGCAGAAATTCAGTTCATATATTGTTCTCAAATATGAAACCTACAGAGTTGAACTCATGTCAAGTAGCCTTGTGCTTCTCTTGGTCAGGCACTTTGAGGCTTGCTGATCGAAAACACTTATCAAATTGAGCTAAATTAGTGTACTGCAAATTTGGGATGCTCAATTTAGCATTACTGTGAAAAATCCATTTGGGATAATAGACTTTGCCCCAGGGATTTAGAAAAGCCACAAGAAAAAAGTTCAGTCTTGGATTGCTAATTAAAAATCAGTAGCATGGGGAAATGTTTAATGCTTCAGTCTAATTTTTGGACAAATATGAATCACAGAATATCCTGAGCTGGAAGTGACCCACAACAATCATCAGGATCCCACTCCTGACCCTGCACAGGACAGTCCCAAGAGTCACACCATGTGCCTGAGAGCATTGTCAAAACACTCCTTGAACTCTGTCAGGCTGGTGCTGTGACCATTTCCTGTTCCAGTGCCCAACTACCCTCTGGATGAGGAGCCTTCTCCTGATATCCAACCCAAACCTCCCCTGATTCAGCTTCAGGCAGCTTCTGTGGGTCTTATCAGTGGTCAACAGAGAGAAGAGATCAGCATCTGCCCCTCTGCCTTCTGCTTGTGACAAAATTACAGACCGCAATGTGGTCTCCCCTCAGTCTCCTCCAGGCTGAACAGACCAAGTGACCTCAGCCACTCCTCATATGGCTTCCTGTCAGGGTCCTTCACCATCTTCCTTGTCTTCCTCTTGACTCTCTCTAATAGTTTAATATCCTTACATTGGGGTGCCCAAAGCTGCACACAGCACTTGAGGTGAGGCTGCCCCAATGCAGAGCAGGACAATCCCCTCCCTTACCCAGCTGGCAGTGCTGTGCCTGATGTCCCCCAGCATATGGGTGGCCCTCCTGGCTGCCAGGGCACTGCTGAATCCTGTTCAACCTGCCATTGACCTCCAGGTCCCTTTCTGCAGTACTGCTCTCTAACCTCTTGCATCCCTGGCTGTATGCGTGTGATGGATTCTCTTGATAAGTTAATATGGAGAGATGCTCATGAAGACTAAGGAGGTCTATAATGGTGTCTATTCTGCCACACTGGTCTTGCAGTGATTTTGGGTCTCACCTTTCTTTATAGATGACCTGAGCTGAAAAATGGGATAGGTTGCAGGGCATTTACTGCTTACACAAGGCTGTTGGTCTCCAGAAGAACTGTTCGGTTTCAGATCACTGGTGTTTAGAGAAAGGACTATATTAGCAGTTTAATACAAAGTGCAGGTAGAAGACATTGTAATACTAATGCCAGAACAAAAGGGTAAGTCTCTGTAGTAATGTGTGTATTCTTGAAATTGCAGTCAAAGCTGTTTTTTATCCCGCATTTATGAAGGCATCTTAGGACCCAGAATTTTTTTATTTTGTTTATTTTAGTAAAATTGAGCTGTCTAGGCATGTAATTTCTCTTTGTTAACACACAGAAGGATTAAATAAAAGTAAAAGAGAGATGGAAATGGACAATGAAGACAACTTTGTATAAGCAGACAATGGAATCAAGCTACAAACTAAAATACGATCTAGTTGTAAGAGGAACTTATTTTTGTACATACCTTGATGTGAGTAGGAGAAAAGCAAGTCACCTTTGTTCTGCACAAGAGCCTTCATAAATCTAGAGAGTTTGTTATAAGTGACTTTTGCAGGCCAGAAATTATGTTCATGATCTAGGAGGCCTCTTCTAGTCTTCATTAGTAAAAACCCTTCTTGCAATTAAATGATCTACTTGGCTTTAGTTTTAGAGGAAAATAGCATAATAGTGTTTAAGGGAATATTTGTAAATTCTTATAAAACAAATTATACATATCTATTTGTGTAAATAAGCCTGCTTCCATTCACTGTGGGGAACATGAAACTAATTTTATTATCTTCTGTGCCAGAAACCATATTCTGAATGATAAATCTGTACAGTAATTATACTGTTGATAGCTATAGCATAATTTTTCTGATATATCAGTGATTTTAGCCACAAAATGCAACTTTCAGCCAATTGTCATAGAGAAGAAAGCCAAGTAAAATACTGGGGGAAGAAAAGTATGATGACAAAAATTGGAAAGCCTTTCTTCCCTCCCACCCCCCCAGACTGCGTACATCACCCTAAATTCTTCTTCACAGGAAACAATATATTGTGTAATGCAGATTTTGTAAATCCCATTAATTTTTCACTGAAGTTGCACCCTCCCTCCCCTGCAGGGAATGTTAATAATTCTGAGTGTAGTGGAGACTGGCATCAGTGTAATTACGCAGAAGATCTTCTTGTCATCACTTTGAATGCTAGTTAAGCTGCTGCTTCTATTTTCCCCACTACTGGAGACTGCACCCTACTGAGCACACAGGAACACAATCTGGAGTTTGTGAATGTCTCAGTATAGAAAACTGAAGGTTGTTGTTGGAGGGGGGAGTAAAAGAGCAGTTGTTGTGACTCTGGACTGGATCTTTGGGGTTGGATTCTGTATCTGAAATGCTGTAAAATAATTAATTGAGGATTTCAGATGCCTTAGTGAAGAACTTTTTTGGAATAAGCTGAAGCAGAAAAGAGCTTCTATGCCCATACTAAGGAGGAAAAATAGTTATAAGATGTATATGCTAATTTTAGTGTGATACAGAGTTTAAAGACAAATCTTAAAAACATCACCTGCTAAACAAAGAATACTTTCTAATATATCTAAATCACTTTAGTCAAAGCAATATTACTTTTATTAAATATGCTCAAGTTTATGAAGTCTGTTCTGAACTAATCTTTGACCTACAAATATATTCCTGCAAACTTGCGAGTTGTGCACTTTTCCCCAGCTCATATTGCATTCAGCCCAATGTAAAGCTAAGCATCCTGGTGACTGAATATTGATTTTTCTGGGAGTGCTGCATTCACTACACTTCAATTTGGATTCTGTGAAAATTGGACTCCTGTTTGGATGCAAGTGCTCTCAGAAGAAAACCTATTCTTTACAAAGAAGAGTAAATCTTATAGAGAGCTATTAAAACACAAATAGAATATATAATTTAGGAGAGAATTTAATATATCGATGTGTTTCAGGGTTTTCTGTGTTACCAAGTCCCAAACACTGATTTCTGCTACACTATGTTCTGTCCAACTCCTGCCTGTCCAGGGTGTGTGACACAATGGCAGCAGCAGTTCTTCACCTAATGCTGTCTTGCTGCCTGGAATGTGTCAGCATTGACCAAAAGTAACGTTGGTTAGGAATTTTGAGTGTCAAATTGAAGATAAAGAGTTGGCTTTTTCTTGGAGTGTTCATCTTCACTGACTCCAAAGGCCTCTATTGATTTTAAAATCCACTCAAGACTCCATGTATAATTTTCTATGTTTTTTAAATGTGTTAGATAGCCAGCATATAAAAGCTAATGACCAAAGTAGTGCAAAAAAAGCAAAATTATCTTTAAGAGGTGCAGCACTTGTAAAGAACACAATTTAAATTGTTGTGGTGGGTGGTGTCTTTTTTTTTTTCCTCCAGTATGCTTTCAGGGAGCAATCTTCTTATTCAGTGAAAAAAAGTCAAAAAGCCTTATTTATTCTAAATGCACGCATATTTTATTTGGCACATTGTTTTTAAACAATGTTTCTTGTACATCACTCTTTGAAAGGCAACCTCTGTAATACTTTAAATACATGAGAATATACTTCATTCAAAGTAACACACTTCAGTTGTCCTTATGTTTTATAAAATAATTTTAGGCTATTGCATGCTTTTGGATATTGTTTTATATAAAACCATTATTGCATCAGTTGTCACCTTGATGATGAAATCCAAAGCATCAGGCTAGTGAGTCTTACTCATGTTACTCAATTCTGTTGTAAATAATTTTTAGGGAAAGAAAGGGGAAGTATGTTGATCATGCAATTGGGATTGCAGAGGTCTCTGATGGGCTTCTCCCTAGAATCAGTTTCATTCAGAAATGTGATTTAGATCTTGAACAAGGTTACCGAACTCACAGCTATCTGCAGTGTGGAGGGGACAGTCATGAGGCCCTCAGGGTCTGGGTGTCTGCACACCCTCGCTCTGAAGGGCTGGTGCAGCAGGAGGAGTGCGTGCAGCAGCCTTTGCCAAGGCTGGAATTCCTGAACTGGTCAGCCCTGAAGCCTGAGGGGTGGGGATGTGTGGAGATTGGGATGACTGGAGAAGCCCAAGGTGGTCAGTCAACCGATGGGTATGTCCAAGAGGTTTGGAAGGCTTGGCACCCTCCAGGCACTACTCCACAGAGCTGCTCCCCAAGCAGATAGTGCCTGACTCATCTGTCTCTTCCTTCCCACGTGCAGGGCCTTGCATTTGCCCTGGTTGAACTTCACCCTCCCTTAGTACTCTTCCCCAAGCCTGCCTGGGGCCCTCCAGGTGGTAGTGCAGCCCAGGGCCATGTTTGCTGCCTTTTGGAGAAGTGGAGGAGGACCACTGGTTAGGTTAGAGCTGAATTGGTAGAAATATAATTGTGGATTTAGTCCACTGTGCATCCATTTTTTATTTTCACACTCTTCAAATAATTTTTTCCTGTTTTGTCATAGCCATGTTGAAAGGAGCTTGGGATTTTGTTTGTGTGTTGTTTTGGTGTTATTTTTGAGTGGTGGAGCACTGTTACCTAAGTGGCAGCAGTGAGAAATTTTGGGTGCTGATGCCCAGCTAGTACAGGAGGTTACTGCTGAAGGGAACAGTTCTCACGGGCAGTATGCCAGTAGGTGGAAAGAGAATAGCTGTCCTTGAGCATAGGCAGGCTAGAGTGCTATGCAAATGTTACTTAGATGTTCAGTGGTATTTGATATGCATCTCTTGGGGTGAATGTTTCTAAGACAAAGTAAACAAGGAAAGGTCTGCTGGGCTTCAGCCGTAGTAGTATATCAGCAGGAAATACTAATGAGCCTTGCAATTCTGTTTTCAGTATAATGCTTGCTTTTTATAATGGATACTATCCCACCTACCTCTGCCCATAGGATGATGTAGCTCTTTGTAATGATAACAATAACATTATATTATGAAAAATAGATCTGTGGAGCTGGCATATTTTATAGAACCATTTTTATTGATAATGTTAGCATTCAAAATCCTCATGTGGGCCGATCATTAAAGCTCATTTAAAAACCCTCAGAGGGTTGCTTATAGCTCAAATACAGTGCAAGGAATTTAAATCTTAATTATGTGCATAGAGATATAGGAAATAGAATTTGTAGTCACAATGCATTTCTTGATTATGAATCCATAATATATTACTGTTTCTTCAGAGAGTTGAAGAGGTGCCATTAATGTAAAAGGTGAAAGTATTCATTAAATCAGTGGTGCAGCACTAGGCTCTTAATTTGATAAAATGATGCTTAGAACTGGGTAAGTGCTGCGCTGCTGGCTTATTTAAACACTACTGGTTGTGGTGGTGATATTTTGATATTTCAGTATTTTGGCAAAGTGGAAAACATAATCCTTTAAGCCCTATTCCTTGCTTTAAGTGCTATGTGAAAGTGATAAATAGCACTCCATAATTAACCCGTAGCTGAAGTGTAGATTTTACCATAGTTGATAGTTAAGATTTTTTGGGTCATCTCACTATTCAAGATTAGATGTTAAAAAGGCAGTTACTAAAGTTTGATAATATTCCTATTGTTTTACAATACATAATTGGATTTCTAAAATTACTGTTTTGATTCCATCTATTCTTTATAATTGGTGGATGTAAGCCATACACTTTTTGACATTGTTCTTATTTAGGTTTAGCTGAATTTTTTAACAGCCCTTTAAAAAGGTGGAGGAGTACATTTAAGTGATCTGAAGCAGTGTGCAAGTTTTTTTCCGCTTAGCTGGTTCATTTTAAGTCCTAAATAATTGAAATATTTGAAATATTTAGTCATTGTTTTGAAAAACATACAAAATGCATGTAGTTGAAAATTTTTATTTCAGTGTTATTTAAAGCATTTATTTGCAAGAACTTCAAACCTGCCAAAGAACTTAATTTTGGTTGAGCGAGGGACTTTGGCTGAACGAATGGTATCGTATAAAAGGAAGATGTTTTTCTCTATGCTATGCTGATCTGCACTTATTCTTCCTGTTGTTCTGAACTAAAACATTGCTAAAGTTAGAGTATTTGGAAGGTTACTTACATCTGTATGCATAACAGTTTAGGATCCTTACTATATGCATGGAAAATGTAAGTATCAGCATGGAGACCAGGAGTTAAAGTCCTGCTTGTGTCATTGATCACACAGTGGAGTGATATTAAACTTTGGCTTACTAGCAAGCACAATAAGTGCATACTTGAAGGGTTCAGAGCTTTGGATAGGGTTTTTTTAGGAACAAATTGGCCTGGTCTTTTTACCTGGATTCATGCAGTGTGCACTCAAATGCATCAGTGCGGTGTTACATTTGAAACCACATCTGAAATGAGGCATTGGGATCCCATTCAGTGCACTCTGTGTGGAAGGGGTGCCAGGTTGTCCAGTGGCTGCTCTTTCTGGGCACTTGTATCTATTCTAAGTTCTAAGGCTAGAAGGTGATGCAGACCTGGCTGCTGATTAATAGTGATGTGGTGGAACCTGGGGCTGTGGCACATCAGAACAAAATTAACCTTTGCCATTGTAGGCCACTTGTTAATGTAGAAGCACCTGGTAAGATGAGCTGTGACTGCCTCTCTGGTGCTGATGATACATCGAAAAATAAGCAAATAGAATAACTGATTTCTCTGACCTCAAATATTGTAATGCCATGCTTTATCATAGGGAGCTCTTCTCTAACTCAGAATAACTAGTTTAGTTTATTTACCTAATTTTCTAGGAAAGCTATAGGAGTACTAAGCCATATGACAAAAATTTGTTTGCTCTGGCACAGGGAATATTGTCCCCTATGTGCTTTGGGGGTTTATTTTAACAGAGATGAGTTGGAATTGAAATACTTGCTAAAGAAAGGCAGCTAACCTAAACATCTAATTACCTGGAAAACTTCAGGCTGAAAATTCAGCACTGTAATTACCTCAAAATTACTAGCTGAGTCTGGACAAAATATTTTTCTTTGGCATTTTGCTTTATGCTTCTAGCTTGAAAGAGAAATTAAACCTGTAAATGCTAGAGGTCCTGTCAAAACAAGACAACTGAAGCAAGAAACAAGCTGCTTTTTAATTTCTATTGATTTTTCTCAAACTTTTTCAACTTGTCTTCTGTAAAATAACTGCAAGATGCTATATTATTTACTACTGATCTTAATTAAATTTCAATGTGCTGAGCAAGGAGGTGAAGTCAACGGATGAAGTTGAACAGAAGTAAAAAGAGCAAAATCTGGGAGCAGATAGCATTGCAGTACAAACATGCTGGGAACTATTTCAGCCTCTGTTCTAGTCTCAAGGACAGTGTGAGATAGAGAGCCTTGCAATTGGCAGAGTGAGAGCTCCTTCCTAAAGAGACCTGTGGGATACATCTATGATGTGTGTCTTTTCTTCAGTCACCTCTAGACACAAACATGGGAGGTGATGGATAGCACAGTCATGGCCTATTTATGTCAAGGAAGTATGAACCCAAAGAAATGCTAAGTTAGTGATCCTAAACAAGTTGTAAATGTAAACTGGCCCAGTACCAGAGAACAGTTAATGGTTGACAGTAAATGGATCCAAACAGTGGGCTTAAGTGTTTTCTGGTCAACTGGATTTCAGAAGAGTTCAGACATTTCTTCTGATTTTGATTTATGATGGGCACTAGTGGACTCCCAACAGCTCTTCAGATGTGATTGAGTCTGTGCTCAGACAACACAAGAGCATGTGCTTATTGCCAGGTGTAGAAACACCTTTCTCTGTGAGACTGGTCTGCATGGCATCTAGGAAGAGCACAGAAGAAAGGAACTGTGAATCTGGTTTCCCTGAGGGCAGACTGATCATCTGACCTTAAAACTTGTTCTTCACCATTAGAGAAATCAGTGCAATGAAGGTGTTGGTTGCAGAGATCTCACATTAATCTTTCAATAAACCTACCTAGGTACAAAAGCTGTAGTCTGGTCTTTTTTTCAAAGCTGAAGGGGTATGTGAATGTGATTCAGTGCGATGATTCTATATCGCTGAGGATAAAAGATAAAAGCTGTGTAGGGATTTTCTGGAGTATAACTTATCTAATGGGATTTTATTACTTGACTCTTTTATGTGCTGTTCTTCAGATGTTAGCTTTTAGAGTTTTAGAAAATACCTGTGGAATCAGATCAGACCTCATTCAGTGCTGCTCCATCAATTTTCATTCATGTTTTAGGCTGGCAATGGTTCCTGAAGGATCAGTGCTTGGGAGGTGTGGTTCACAGTCAACCCTCCTCTGCTTAGAGACTGTTTTAGTTGGACAACTGAATGGTAGATTGCATTGGTTAAAATGCAGGAAATAGAAACTTTATCTACAGCATAATGCTTAGCAGCTGATGCCTCATGACGCAGCACTTGTTTTTTTAGAGGCTTGAATAACACTCAATTAGCAGGTCAGGAAAAGAACATAAATGCTAGCTTTGATAGTTTTATAGTAATTTTACAGTTTCATAAAACCATTTACCACACATGATACTGTGATGTAATGTCAATAATATCAGTGAATTGAACAGAAAGGCAATGTGTCTGCTCCCTTTGTAAATAATATTTTCTTTCTGCCTTGGTGCCAAGACTCAGACTGCATAAGTGAGGATTTTTTAATCAATCATTTTAGAAGGCATAGAAAAGAGTAAAAAGTCATCAACGACTTTGTGTGTGTGTAGCAACCTAAAGAAATGTGCATGATGATGAAACATTGTCAGGACTTCCCAGGTAGCTTTTTGGTTTATAAGTTATTTTTCATTAATCTCTGCAACCAAAGCAAGATGACTATTTATGGAAAAAAAAAAAGTCTTCACATTGCTTGCTTTAACTGTTATGTGGTCCCTAAGAAAACCCACAAGTGTGAAGGATGTTCATTCTTCCTGAACTTCCTGAAGTATTCAAGAGCAAATGAGTAGGTCATGACTTTCAAGCCTGAGCAGCATTTTTCTGAGAGACCCAGCTATAGTGTTTTCTGGTCAAGAAAGGTAGAACATATGCAATCCAAAGTCTAGATTAAAAAATAAATCAGAGTTTCTACTTGAGTGAGTAAGTCCTCTGCAGTTGTTCTAAGAAAGAGAAATTATGCTTCTGTAATGTATGATTTAAACATACCTTGTGTCTTTCATTATAGTGAAGACTAGGAAACTCTTGTATCATGAAACAGTTGATCCAGGAAATGAAGAATGGAAATTCTGCTTCCTAAATGGTTATTATACTTAAGTTTTCTAAACGTATTAAAACATAATTGCAGGCTTCAGAACTATTCTGTTACTTACAAATACTTACAAACAATCTTGATAAGTTGCCTGTTAATGAACTCTGATGTTGCTTCAAAAGATATTTTAAGTGGAGATTTGTAGTTGACATCTTCCATGATTATAACAGTATTATAGGGTTGTTTTCATTCTGAAGTGTTGATACATTTTAAAAATGTTAACAAATCTTGCAGGTAGGAAATATATACGTGTTCAAATTGGATAGATGAATTTAAGGGAAAAATGAGCAACTGCTTGGGTTTTTTGTTTGGGGTGGGTTTTTTAAAAGAAAAAATGTTGTTGCAATTATTGAACTAATTTTGTTATTAGTATGATCTCTTTCACTAGAAATGCAAAATTTTAAAGATGGTATTTAAGATTTGTATATTCCTTCTACAAATTGAAAGTAGTATGAAAAAGTTTTCTAAATCAAATAAAAACTATTTTGCTTCATTAGTTTTTTCAGAGCACTTGGAAAACACTTGTCACCAAAATATTAAGGAAAATTTAGCTTAGAACTTGTAACAAGAAAAGTCATGAAGGAAGAATGTAATTTTGAAGTGGAAAAATCCTTGTCATTCTGGTTCAAACTAGGAATTTGCTAGAGCTGGCACCCTGTCTCCAGCATGCTGGACATTGTTGGACTACTTCTGTAATTTACCAAATATGTACATTAGTATGTGAATGTCTGAAAGGATATTGTGAATAAATTCTATAGGGACACATACAGGAGATTACTTTGAGAAAAACTTTTTTTATCTTTAAAAATGTTTGTTTTGTTGTTGTTTATTTTTTTTCCTCGGATGTAGTCGGAAACAATAATATTCTTTTCTCTACATGAGCCATATGTTAAATGCAAACTTCCAGTTTAATGTAAAGAATTCAGTTAGATGTTTTTGTCTTCCTGACATGTATCACTAGAATGTCTCAAAGAACATGGAAATTTCTTTAACTTAGTATGATCTTATTTATCTAGCACATGGTAAATATTAGCTCTAGGATGCAAGCTTTGATTTCAAAAATATTTTTAAAAGTTATTGAAAAAAAATCTTTCTTTCTGTAAGGAAAACAATATTTTTCTTTAATTTCTGAGCGAGATTTTAAAGCTCAGTGACAGAAAGAAAGATATTAAAAGCAGAATATTCCATGGTGGTTTAATTTCATCCTTTGAAGACATAGTGGTGGGAGGAAATAAGCATAACTTCATTGGCAGACAATGACAAACTACTTTTTAGCCTATTTAATTCATTGCATGTCATATTAGTTTTCTACTAGAAGTTTTCATATTCTCTTGTCTGGTGTAAATCTTCCATCTTATTTTTCCAAACAAGCTCTCTTGCCAAATTTAGATTTTGAGGAATCTCAAATACAGCACAGCCCCCTGCATTTTCCATTTCTTACTTTAATAAGGGGGAGGGGGAGAAAAAAAAAGAAGGAAAGAAAGAAATACAAGAAAATTGAGATACTGGGGAGATATGTGTTCTGAGCTACTTTTTGCATGAGATAGGAAAGTAAAACCCAGGGATTCAGCTATGCTGATACTTTCACTCTGACAAAGGCAAATATCAGATGCAAAGCCAAAGAAGCATCTGATTTTTCCCGCTTCATTCTCCCTAGTTTCAATGTAAAATGACGAGGGAGACATCATATCCAACTAGAGCTGTTACTTATTACTGTACCTTCAACAAAGCTTTGGGAAATTGCCTATGACAACAAAAGATTCTCACAAAACTGTTTTTTTCCATTCTGATCTCCTCTTGCTTATGAGCCAAGGCAAAGTAGCTCAAGCTTTCTTTCTACAGTTTCCATTCTTAACAATCTGCTGATCCACTCTCTTTGTACCAAATGAACTGCTTATCCTCTCCTTTGTCATTTCTTGCCTTGCCCTCTTTCAGGTAACTCCTACCCTATCTAAAAATGTCCCTGGATTAACATCTTGTATCAATTGCTGGATACAACCAGGCTTTTTTTAAAGCAGAGTCCATACTGTTCTTTGTGCTCTTGTCTATCTAGAAAACAGGACTGTCTCTCCATTTCTTCTCCAAGGTGTTGGCATAATAAGACATTGCCTTTTGGTGCTGCCACAGTAGGAAAATAGTGGGAAGATAGGAAATTTTATAGAAATTTAATAGGAAAAGCTTTGCAGAAGAGACAGTAAAATACCTTCACGATATAGTTCGATCTCAACTGCCCCAAAACGAAAGCACTGGCATAGTACAGCTAGTGTGGAAGTAGGTTGGAGCAAATGTGACAAATGAAACCTAAATTATACTTTGTCCAAATAGTAGGGGAGGGGGAAAAAAGGGGAAAAAACCAAACCCTTTTTATCCATACCTCCAACACCTCTTTAAATCCCCTACCACTGCCAATTTCTTAACTCATGTAAGACAACACAATACCTTGTTAAATAAATGACGCAATGGGTATTGGAGATTCTATTCCCAGCTTTTCAGACTGGACACTATCACAGGAGGAGCAATGAGGAAGGCAATGCCTATGCGCAGAATGGCTTTATGTTGAAAGGGACCTCGAAGGTCATCTAGTTCCAACTCCCCTGGCATGGACAGGGACACCTTCCACTAAACCAGGTTGATCAGAGTCCCATCCAAATTGGTCTTCAACACTTCCAGGGATTGGGCATCTGCTCTGGGCAACCTGTTCCAGTTCCTCACCACCCACAAAGTAAAGAATTTCTTCCTAATAGCTGATCTAAACCTGCCCTCTTTCACTTTGAAGCCATTCCCCCTTGTCCTATCACTATATGCCCTTGTGAAAAGCCCCTCTCCAGCCTTCTTTCTAGGGGCTCTTTAGGCACTGGACTGCCACAATTAGATCACCATGAAGCCTTCTCTTCTCTGGGCTGAACAATCCCAATTCTCTCTGCGTATCCCCATAGGAGAGGTGCTCCATCCCTCTAAATCAGCTTGGTGTCCTCCTCTGGACTCTCCAACAGGCTGATGTTGTTCCTGTGCTAAGGACCCCAGAACTGGCTGCAGCACTCCAGGTGGAGTCACATGAGAGTGGAGTAGAGAGGCTACCAACTAGCTAAAGCAAAGGGTGAGCACTGGCATCTCTGTAATCATCTTAGTTCAGGGCAAGGAAATTTGTTCTTTCTTGCTCCTGCTTGGCCTTTTTCTCTGATCAGTTTTGACACTAAAACCAACAGTGTGAGCATCTTTGTTGAGAAAAACAACCTCTAGACTTTATGCTTAACTGGTTTAATCTTTTTACTTTTTTTGTGTTCAGCATATGCATAGATGATGATTGGTTCAGTTAAGTTCCTTTAGGAAGAGGTATGTGTTTCTGCTAGATTGATCCAGCAGATCCTTGGTGACTGGGCAGACATTTTTATTCCTCTCCTCCCCACCTTGAAGTAATGTACAAACACATCTAAACTGCAGCTAGTACTTATCACTTTGTAAAGATGCAATTAAAATGGAAATAACTCTAGCAAGAAGAGAGGAAGGCAGTTGGGATGGTGATGGTTTTTAGTGGTTGTTGCCTGTGTCTTAAAAAGCAGCTAATGAGAAGCTAAAGAACAAACTGTGGTAAGAAATCAAAAGAACATCAAGTAAAGCTTATAATGAATAACCTGAGAAGCAAATTATGGAAAGCAAAAAAATGTGTGGAAATGAAACAGGAGAATTGGTTATTTTTTGATGTAAGAGGTATTGACTTAGTAGATCTTTGAGTGTTTATCTTCCTTCTTGGGGTGTCTGCAGTATGAGTCACTGAATTACTTCCTACCTGGTGTGATAAGATTAAAACACTGGGGAAATTTAGAAAGGAAATTACAGATGATATACAGAGAATGACCTTTATCAAGGATGCTTTTTTTTATCACATCAAGTGCAGCTCCTTTACCAATAGGGAAAAAGTTGCATCATACCCAGAGAAACAGGAACTAACTCTGGAAAAGATTTTGTTGAGTTTTGGAGCTGACTTTTCTTGTCTGATATGGTAAAGAACCTATATATACTTCCTTCCTCATTACATCCAAAAGAGATTACATAGAATGGAAATGATCCTCTCAAACCAAGGGTCCATTCAGTTGCAATGCAAAGCAACTTCCAAAAGGCTTCCAAAATAAGGAGGAAAGAATTTTTAAATTTTTTTTTTTAACAAGGTGGTTTTATTTTTGTTTTGAATTAATGCTTTAAACTGTTTCATGTTCAATCCTGTAATCCTAGATTACAGTGAAACAGACCACTGTAATAATGATATGTGTAGATGTGCCTTTTTTCCCTTCTGGTTTGAGCAGCTATTATTGTTGTGGCTTGCCAGAAGAAGCCTAAAGCAGAAAAATATTTGACAGTCATGGTTATTTATATGAACACAGCACATATCATATTTATATGATGGGCAACAGTATGAGTGGACTGTGTAATTTTATTTTCTTTTTGTTCCCATCAGCAGAAATTCAACTATACTTTGATCAAATGCTGTTGGTTCAGGTAGTGTTTAAACATAAAAAGGTTGGAAACCCTTGATGTTTATTTCCTGAAATAAAGCTTGTTTTGAGTCTGCCTTCCTTCACAACTGGCATTTTATCACCTATCACCTGTGAAAATTATAAAAGTTGAAAAATACTGTGAGAGAGTGTGGTAGATGCCTGGACCTTTGCAGGCAACACTTCTGGGAGAAGAGTGACATACAGTCCTTGGGCAGAGTATTATGCTACAGCTGACTTCTGACTGGCTGGTTTTAATTGGCTGAGCACTTTCCCATTACTAAATCCACATTTTACAGCCTCCCTGGCAGCATTGCTCATCTGTTTTACCCTTTCACAAATGGAGATGTAGGAGGGAATTCACCCCAGGGCAGCGAAGGTGCTGATGGAGAGGAAGGGCATCCATGCTCAAAATGTCTGAGGTGTGTGCTCTCACCACCAAAAAGCCGTTCCTCTTGCTGTTGAATGACTCCTAATGTTGAAATAGACAAGAAGAGAGTGGAACAAAATGAGTCATGTGGAGTTTACATGGAGGAGAAGCAAACTGAGACTTTTGTAGGTACCTTTTCAGCAGAGTAGGTAAAACACAAGAAATGCACTAAAAAAAAGCAATCACCAAGAAGCGTGTGGTTAGCATTGGCAGTATAAAAAGAGTTGAAAAGAAATTTCTAGATATATCAGACTGGAATTTTTTAAAATGTACATAAAAGAAAACCGCTATTCCAGTAGAAACTAAAATAATTGCCTGTGTATTTCATTTCTGTCATCCTTCAAAGCTGCAAAGTAGTAAGAAATTACAGCATTCATGTTCCCACTAAAGCTGAATGAAAGTTGACTCTGTTTCTAAGGAGAGATATCCTCTACAGTAATATTGCTGTAAAGTAAGCAGTTGAAATTACATTTGTAGAATTTATAATCCAAACCCAAACAACCCAAATCCTTTCAGTGTTCCATTTCTATGTTCATATTTTAGTATCTCTGATGCTGAAATTATTTTTATTTTATGGGCTTAAGGGAGTGCCTGCGCTAGTTGGAATGCTTTCAGGGAACAAAGTTTTATTTTTAGATCAAGTGAATCTGACCCAGATAAAATCTGGACTTTAACTTGGCAATTATGTAGTTTCAAGCAATGAATAGCACATCTGAGGAGAGAGATGAGTTTTTTATTTCACTTCTTATTTGATATGCAAGGACTTGTCAGTATGCACAGTGTTTCTTGCTGGTATTGACTTATTAGTTTGTGGAAAATTTCAATATACAGACAGCATTAAAATAGGCAAAATGTTAGTGTTTTGTGCTTAACAAGAGAATAATTAATTGCATGTTGTTATAAGTAACTCATCAAGATTTTATTAGTGGAGGAAAAGGAAGTGAAGGTTTGTGCCCTTTATGGGAAGGAGTGCAGCATTTTAGCTGTTCTGGACAGCACTTAACACTAACCCTGGCTGTGACTGGGAGGCACATCTGTTAAATGATTCCATTGCACTTTTGCTAGCAATTTTGCTTTTCAACAGACTATCTGAAAGTAGTAAGGTGATAAAAAAAGTCTGTCTAATTCTCAATCTTGTAGTTGAATTATTTTAAAACTTGACTTATTAATGGAACTCTTGGGATGTGACAAGTGATGTCTACTGGGAGAAAGCGGTGACGTTCTCCTTGACATAATTTGTTCTCTCATGTTTGAGTGTCAATGTAGGGGTGAGTGGTCATGAGTTACAATGAGCAAAGTGCACAAATGTTTCAGTCAAATGTTGCTAGCTGAAGTGTTCCACTGCATTGAGGTCTTCTATCACAGAAAACTCTAGACTTAAATATCACTGGATCTTTAAAAATTGCTTTTTCTAAACTAAAGAAATGTCAATAGAAATATTAATATTCCTGCTGAAATGTTATTTAGAGGAAACAGTGACTTATACTAGTTTTCTTGGTTGAAAAGGGAGCAGTTAATTTGGATTTTCAAGAATTAACTATTTTTGTTCTTACAATTATATATTTTTTTAACAGTACTACTTGTGGTATCAACATTCCAATTTCTTAATAAATAGAGTAAATAAGGAGAGGATGACATATCACTAATATCAATGCTTCAAAAAGAAAACCTATATTTTTGTGAAGGAAAAGGAACTATTATCAAGATTTACTCTACTCTTTTATATATGTAAAGTCCCTTTGGCTATTAGGCCTTGTATGAGGTGAGATACATTTCTTTTAGTTAATTAATATGCTTGAAGTAATGCTTTATGCTGTATACTCCTAGAAGAAATAGAATAGAATTATTTTTTTTTTAATATTAAGAAATTGAGCATTTTTTCCCTCCAATTTTCTACAGAACTTCTTTGAACATCACAAGAAGGTAAAATGATTACATGCAATGGGCATGACTTTATTAAAAAAAAAATAACAGCCATGGAAAACGTGGGTAGCGTTGGTAAGGCAAGAGTTCATTGTCTCATTTTTGAAGAGGAGATAATTAAATTTAGAAATTCCTCTCTCAAGGTTAAAAAAGCTTTTATGAGATATGATGAGATTGGTCAGCAACTTTCTCAGTGTTGGCATTGTAATTGAGTGATAGGACCTGGTCTTCCAGACACAAAGTTACATTCCTGGTATAGTATCTTGCTGTGCTGAAAATCTGTATTATCTCCAATGCAGACACTCAGATTTAGAGCAGCTTGAATACCTTTGTTTTTAGCCCTCATAAATCAGAAGAAATTCTCCCAGCTGTTGAAAAGGATCTTGAAGCAATTTTGTAGCTGCAGTCCAATCAGATAATGCTAATCTCTAAGGGGTGCAATAGCATTCACAGGGGAAAATATTAATATCACAGCTCACCCCAGAGGTGACTGCATTTCAATTTGATAAATGGTTTATTATCATCATCATCTTATCTGTCAAGCTTTGAGTGTATTTTGGAGACTTTGGGAAGAATAAATCTCTATAGAGATTGCTCATTGCCATTTAACGTAGCAAGCCAAATGGCATAAGCTCTATTAGACAGTCAAAAAAGACTAATTATCCTATTTTGTAATGGTGGGGAAATCAAAACTTCTTAAAAAATTGTTTTGCCTTCACGTCCTTGTTGTAATGTGTTGATTCCAGAACAGCATTTTGGCAACAATGCCTCATCTTTTCCAGCCCAAGGTGCCTGCATCAGCTTCCATTGTCATCTGAATAGATTAGTGAACTTGCATCACCTTAAAGTGACTGTAACAGCTCACTCAGCCTCAGAGCTTTGTTGTTGAGAAAATTTGATAAACATTCAGATTGAACATTAAATGAATGTTTTGTTTTTCTGTCTCTTGTTAGAGTTAACTGTAGTTTTAATATGTAGAGTACTTAAAATACAACCAAGGCTGTGCAAAATTTTCAAGTCCTTAAAGATTATTTGAAAATTATACGCACGAAATCTTTAGCCTTGAAAAATCATAAATTGACACTTGAATGTAGCATAACACTTTCCTCTAAACTGATTCGGTCTTTTTTCATGTCTCCATGCATGTACACAAACAAATGTGCAAACCTAAACTTTTTTTTTGTGTGTTGCTATAATTTGACACTTGTACTACCCAAAAGGGATTTGTTTCAGGAGGTATAATGCTTAGCAATACACTTTGATCCTTCCAATGAAGTGTGCTCCCTGAGCATCTATAAGAAATAAGGTGCTGTGGCACTTGCTTTACTGAAAATGTTGGTTGAACTAAGTTAATTTAAAAATGAGGCTTTAAACTGTATAAGCAAAACATATTCAGCATTTCAAGGCCAGATGTGTTCTGCAGTTTTTCCAAAATGTTCATCCTCTAATGTAACTAATTTTGTATGTAAAAGAAGCCTGCAAGAAGAATGCAGAAGGTCCAGGGCTGCAGGTTGGCACTTCTAGACAGAACAGAGTTCATTCAGGGAAATGACATATGAAAACCCCTGAGTGCTCACAGAGCCTGCTTTCACAGTTTACAGTAACAAGGAAAAGTGTGAGTTAATGCAAATCTCTTCTGATAAGCCTATTGAAAACAATTACATTTGCATCTTTTAGTATCCTGGGTATTATTAAGGAAGATTTCCAGTCTCTGGAGAATAAAGTTCATAGTCATCAATTTCATAGATTGTCACAGGACATCTTAGTCTGCTTCAAATCAGCGAGGACATCCTGCTGAATTTCTTTAAACTCAATCAGAAGGCCAAATTTCAGAGCTACACTGAGGTTTATGCTGCCTGCAGTATCATGTTTGAAATTTTAAATATTATTGAAGAAATTGGGTAATTCTCAGACTGCATCTGATAGGTTGACTTTTTAATCCACGTGACTAGAGGTAAAGGAATAGAGGCATGACAACTTCAATATTAAGACTCTGGACTGAATTTAGCACATGAATTAACCGCCATGAGTGGTTTTAGGATAGCGTTGACCCCATGCTCTTTTTTGAGGGAACCTGTAAGCAGGGAGGCCAGAGTTTTTGAAAGTCTCCCATTTCATGTCCAGAGAAGGGCAACAAAGCTTATATAGGGTCTGGAGCACAAGTGTTATGAGGAACAGCTGAGGGAGATGGGGATGTTTAACCTGAGGAAAAGGAAGCTCATGGGAGAACCTTATTACACTCTACAAGTACCTGAAAGGAGGATGTAGCCAGGGGCTGAGCTGGTCTCTTCTTCTAGGTAAAAAGGGAAAGCGCGAGAGGAAATGGGCTCAAGTTGCAGTAGGGGAGGTTTATATTGGATGTTAAGAAAGATTTCTGCACTGAAAGGACAATCAATTGTCAGAACAGGCTGTCTAGGGAACTGGCTGAGGCACACTCTCTGGAAGCATTCAAAAAAGGTGTAGATGTGGTGCTTTGGGATATGGTTTAGTGCTGGACTTGGCAGTGTAAGGTTACTTGTTTTACTCATTGATCTTAGAGGTCTTTTCCTCCTTAATGATTTTATGGATCTACTAGCATTAACTCCTTGTCTGTTGCACTTTTACTTTTTAAAAGTACATTTTCTTCTTTTGCGCAGTGTAAAGAGACACTTTTTATAGAATAATTTTAAAGCAGTGATGCTAGTTTTTTCCCACATTTCGTTCATCACCTTCCACTTTCTCGAAGACTAGGTTTGGCCCTTGAATGTATTACAGCATGAAAGAAACCCTGTAGTCTTGAAATACTGGCAAGTCACTAGAGAGGCATAATATTACATGCCTCTGGTGAAAACAGATTACACCATGGTGTTTCTGAGCATTTCAATGCCCTGACATATCTGCAATATCATAGGAATGTGAAGCATGATTATGTATTGTTACTAGAAAATGTTGCATTTAAAGGTTTAGCTTTCATTTTTTAACCATGAATAAAAGGCAAATTAATATTTCATACAGTGTTACTGTTCAGGAGGGTGGCATCTTTTTAATCTTATTTTTATTGGATTGCTATTTTGGTTATTTTCTCAATGTTAATTCTAAAGAATGCCTTATTATCATTTTCAAGATACAAAATTGAAAAAGACTAGTAATTCTTCTCCTGACTATTGTTGTTTCACACACTAACATCCTAGAATATCCACCACTAGTCTAATAAAATACTGCTTGACCTGTGAACTTAACATTTAGCCCCACGTGAAGCCAAAAGAAGGGGAACAAGTGCCAGAATTTCATACCTACCCACTCAACCATTTTTTCAAGGAACTGTTTTCTGAAGATAATTTGAATTAGTATTTAGAAGAAAATGGTTTTGTGTTTTAGTGCTATTTTGACTGACAAGGAATAGTAATTTTTATTTTGGAAACCATGAGTTGCTTTGAGCCTAAGCAAAAAATTAACCATTCTGTCACTGAAAACAGTAACTGATCAGATCTCAGATAGGAAATACAATGTGTACTTAATAATCTTCTGAAAAAAGAACATTCTGGAGGCTGAATGTTTGCATAAAATGGAATATTCTTTGTATAAAATTCAACCCTTCTGTTTACCATAAGTACAGACAGCTGTGAGTGTGGGTTTAATTCCCGTCCACCCTCTGACCTCTGAAAATACTTTTATACACAAAGCTTTCATGAACAAACCTATTATAAAATGATACCCTGAATAGTTAAATGGAAATCTGAAACAAAATAGCCGTTTAGTGGAGGACAGCTATATGTAAAACATGATCCACTTAATTTGTGAACATACCCAATTATTCTTTTCCAGTTTCTCAGAAATCGAATTGCCTTTGAAATAATCTTTGAATGTTGATTTATTTTTTTTTTTCACCCATATATGAATATCTACTTCTGCTCTTGTATCTGGAATGCTTTATGAGTGATTCTTATCAACACCACACTATACCTCAAGGTTGTGAGCTATAGCTGGAAACTGAGAACCAAACCTTGACTACTCATAGTCTTAAAGGTTTGACAGACAGGAGGTAATATTTCATTTGAGATATTAAATGTTTTGCAAGCTACTGATCAAAATTCTAAGTGCACCATGTACTTTTATTTTTAGTCTACTTCCTTTGCTAGGCTAAAATACAGTTTAACTAAAATAGTTGAACTATACTTATATATGATGCTTAAATACAAAGAAAAATCTGTAATTATAGTCATAGTTGTTCAACCTTAATTCCTTTTGAAGGAATTTTTCTTGATCAAGATGACATGAGCAAGTACAGTGCTATCTGAGAAGACAATCAGGATGTAATTTGCAAAAGTCTGTGGGGTATCTGATACTGTTTCTGAGTAATTGCAGTGTTGGATTCAGGCTTGATGCTGATTCAATGGCTGCTGACATGCTTGAGTTTGCTATTTTATATGATCCACATAAGGTCAGTTCCGCAGAGTTAGTGTAATGCTGCATTATTAATATGGGACTTACTAAAATATCATTGTAAAGACATAGCTGATATTTGACTCATCAAGGCTATAATTTTAAAAGAAAACCAGCATTTAAAGTGACCATTTAATCACTCTCATGTATCACTACAAGAATTCTCCATTATGTGTGTTTGAACAAATGAGCTCTAAATGAGAATATTCCTAAGTAGTGAAAAAGATGGTATTGAGACCTCAGTTGGCTGACATGCACTTTCTTTAAAATATTGTACTGTTCCTCAAACTGGTGTTTAGGCACGGCTGCAATTTTCAGCACTCTAGGCATGTTATTTTCAGGTAGCTTCTTTTTGTCATCCAGAAAGATTTGTACCTCTAAGATAATGTGGTACCTGAGCTCTAGATATCACCAGAGGAGTGTTAAATGGTGACAGTCTGCTGAATGTAGAAAATTACCTTCCTGAACATCTTATCTGGAAAAGTGAAAAAACTCAGTGGATATAAAAAAAAATGAACAATCAAAAAAGAAAAGAAATTTATAGTCCTGAAATACTAATTCCTGATCTTTGAAATACCCTGTGGCATGTGCAAAAAGTAGTTTTGAAGGAAAGATGACTAAATTACAGTAATAAAGGGTAGAAGAACCATCTGGAAGACTGTAGCCTCTTCTACCATTGACACTTGATGCAACTGTAGCAGCAGAGAGAAGACATTTAAAACACAAACTTCTCTGTATGGAAAAAAAGTGCACACATTGATAATGTCCATGTCTTCACTGCTGCATTTTTAGGAAAATAAAATTTTTATCTCCAAACCATGTTTCTATAATTATCTGTGGGGAACTTGAATACCTTTCTCTTTCCTCTTCATGTCAGAAATTTCAAGGAAGAGAGCCATCAACTCTTCCCTTTACCTGGGTTACTGAAGAATTGTCAGCTCCTTGTATCATACCCGCACTGTTCCATGTCCTATGGGAATGCTGAGGAAAGAAGCTATATTGCTATTACACTGGTATGGTATTCTATTACTATATTTTTAAAGGTATTTTCATTGATATTGAATCCCAAAAATAATGTCAGCAAGACTTGTAGGAAGATTGCTAAATCTTTGGACTTTCCTTCTCTGCCTAAGGAGCATGATGCTGTGTGGACAGATTGATATGTTTATATTTGTCATAGATGGTGAATTAAGATAGAAGGTAACCTAATATCTGAATAATTTAAAAGATATTCAGTATTACTGGTATTTAATTCTTTATCACAGGGACAGTTATTACCATTTTCTTGTTTCTGGGACAACAGAAACAGTCTGAAGAATACAGAATTTGTGAGGCTGGTTAGGCTTTGCCTCTTGGGTCTCATGTAAGAAAGAAGGAAATGGAAGCCCACTTGGAATATGTCTCATTCTGACTACATTGGACTACTGTCTTTTGCACTAAATTACCAAAGCTGCTTGCTTGTATGATTTCCTATAAGCTGGAACCTTGAATTTTGTGCTTCTTGGTAGCTTCTTCATAGTAGAACAGTTTCTGGCAGATAAATATTTTGTGTGTCTTGGAACAAAATTTTGAAAGTTTTTTGTCCCTGCTCTTTTTTTATTCTATTGTGTTAAATTTGTTGGAATCGTCTTTTCAGTTCCTGGTGATTTCTTGTCACAGAAGTCATAGCAAGAGATTTGGGTGAAAATGGCAGAACAAGAAAAGCCTCATTTCAATAGCTTTTTGTAGTACTCCACAAAACTGGCCTGCCACTGCTTCCTGATTTTTAGTAAGATTGGTTCAGTATAACTGATTTGAAGAAGTTTTGAAAGTGTCTGAATTTTAAATGTTTCTGATGAATGTATACGTGATGTGTTTCAAACTGTAATCCAACTCCCATTGAAGTCTATGGCAATGCTGCCATCAATTCCTATGGTGCAGAAGTGGACTTATAATGAGCTATTTAACGTTTCACTTATCTAAATTGTCACAGCTTGAAAGCTGTAGTAAAAGGCTGGTGGGGTTGTTGAATGACTGTAGGGCCTGTAAATGTAATCAAAGAGACCAGATTGTGTGTGAGAAGCTGTTTCATCTCCATCTCTTTCATCTATGGAAACCTGATAGAATTTGTTTAGCAGAGTCTGGCATACAGAAAGGCACAGTCAAGTTCTGTATTTAGAATGGCTCTTCAGAACAAAAGCAGACAGATGAATCGTTTTACAGTTATGCAGCTTTAATTCAGCAGTTTTAAGTTCTTCAAATTCTGTCACAAAACGTCCGACGAGAAAGTATTGTTTGTGAACCATATCTAACTTGGTTTTCTTATCTGTACAATTATAGAAGCATATATTTATTTCTTGAAGGAGGCTGAAAATACATGCTCTAATATTTCTGGAGTGTTACAAAAGAATGAAGGCTATATATTATGATATCTGGTTTAATATAGAAATATTTTTCATGTATTCAATCTTAATTTGTTGTTTAGAATTTCCAAGAATTATGCAACAACTGATCTCAAATGGTGGCTGTTTTAAGGGTTTGGTTTTTTTTTTTTTCTTCTGGGAGTTTCTCTCAGCTTTTAAGATCCATTTGGACTAAATGCATTGAATGATATACTAATCCAAATGAACAAATAAATGGATTTTCTTTAAAAAAAATCTGGAATAAATTGTAGTAATGTTAGGTATATTTGCTATTACAGTAACTTAAGTATGAAATCATCTTCTTTTGAAAGACTTAGAGACTTTAATGATGGAAGAGCTAATATCTGCATTGTACATGTTACCACAAGCTGTTAGCAAGGGATCTGCAGCAAGGTGGAAAGAGTTGCAGTGTATATGACATAGAACTGATCATGTATTTGCCCAATGTTGTAAGCAAAAGATAGCTTTGTGTTCACAGGTTAACTCATATAATGTTTTGTTTGAATTTTGGCATTCTGAAAACCAGTTCAGAACCAGTACAACAGTAATAATCAAAGCTTGGCCAGATCACAGTATGTCTCTTCAACCCCAGTAACTTAATTGTGGAGAACTTAAAAGTTGGTGCTGTTACATAATTTTCTTTTTAAAAAAAATTAATAGTAAATGAGATGTCAATGCATGAATTACCCAGAATATTTTTCAGCATCTTCAGGCTTTACCATATTTTCCTTTCTCTTACTGAATCAAATATATTGCATGTGATTGCGCTGACTTATAACATTTGCCATGTGTTTGTAATATTACTTTTGTAAAATGATGAATAAATTATCCCTCTCCCTCTTTTTCCATAATTCTGAGATATCAGCCCAAACTTCCTTCACACTTTGTGTCCTTCATTCAGTTATTCTAGCAGCAGTTCTCAGACTATTTCTCCTCTCACTATCCTGCCCACTGTTAATTTAAAATGTTGACTGACAAAATTAATTTCTTAAATTAAGGTTGCCTTGTGTAGGAAATATTTCCTAGTAAAACTCTTCTATGGAGAAGTTAAAATTTTAGGAGTGTCTGTATTTCTTAGAGGAACTGTCGGAGAGGCCGCCGGGAAGTAACACACACTCTCATAGAGATAATGGTGTTATTCCGTTTATTTCTTCTAAGACAGGCTTTATTATAGACAACAGGTACAGGTTCACGCGACAAACCGGCGCTTATGATTGGCTATTTGGTCTATGCGCACATCTATCTTAGCTTTCTGATTCGCTGTGGCCTTTAGGCACGTTTCACTTGGCTCAGCTAAAGTTTTGCCAGCATAAGCTGAATTACTGACTGTGTGATTCTTTCTCTATTTTGCTTATTTCTTCTACATTGGATACAATTCTAGTTCTCTTTTCTATTCTATCTCTTGGGAAGAACATCTCAAAGTTATGGACAATAGCATCTTAGAGTTAGGAACAATAGCACCTTCAGAGTTTAGAACAATAGCTGGTTTGTGCATGCTGCATCTTCTGCACGCACGCCTCGCCAATATGGCCTCGTTCTGCTAACCATTTTCCAACAGGGAACTATATGTTTTGGGGTTTTTTTTGGGTTTTTTAGCATTGATGATTTGGTTGCAAAATGAAATGAGTTAATGGAATGATAATTTTAAAATACAAGCAATATATTTATGCCTGTAATACAGGGTACTGAATAAGATCTGTTTAGTTAGCTTACCATGCAACATTGGTCCTGTGAGCTAACATCCTGCATCCAAGCAATAAGGAGGAAGAAAAGATTTCTCCTGAATCTTTCAACTTTCAGCCAGCCCTAATAAATGCTAATTGTAGTTTCAATGGAGAAAACTTCTCTGAAAAATCCTGAATGTACTTTTTATTATTCATTTGTCTTTCATATGTGAACGAACACCCAATGCTTCTGGAGACAATTCTGAGTAAACTATTTGAGAGAATATTGATTGATGTAGAAAATAATCTAGAAAAGAAGTAACTTTAGCTTTTAACTGCTCATGAAGCTACAGAGGGAAGTAACTAATAAGAATTAGACTTCAAAAGAAATGACCAAGAAATTGTGAAATCATGGGACAGTATATATCAGAATCTCATGACATGCTATGTGAGAAAGATAACGTAAGGAAACTGTATTTCATCAGGTTGAAAAGTTTGAACATTATAGTGGTTTATTTCTGACACTGATAAAGTATAAGCAAGTGGAAACATGGGTCACAAATTTAAGGCAGCCAGCTGAGGGAAAATTGACATTGATACCTGAAAAGAATGGAATTTCTTAGGTTGTCTTCAAGGCAATGCTTTACAGATTTCTTGTCACTGGGTGAAAAAATGCCAGAAAACAATGCCAACGAACTCCCAAAAGGGAGGCTGTTGACATCATCAGTGTGTTCTGATCTTGTGTTCCTAATGGCAGTATCAGGTGTGTCTGAGCACAGAACATGATTTACAAAGTTGCTTACAACTAGCCTTACAAAGTTACTTAGAAATAGCTTGTCCACCCCCAGTTATGGCTGGCAGATACAGACTAAGGAACTGAGAAAGTTTTGAGTCATGGAAGAACTGCTTCTCAGTTGGTGTAACCCACTATGTTTTAGCCACAAATCCAAACCATTGTTCCACCAGTGCTCCTATGAAGAAAATGTACTCCATCCTAAAGCAGCCCTCTTCATTTCTGACCCACCATGGGTATGTGTAATGATGATTTCTTCTTAGCAGCATTTCCTTATTAACCATTTTCCCTCAAATAGTTTTCATATCTACAAATATATTTTAAATGTTATCTCTCTCTCAATGTCTTTCTTTCTTGTTTTTCTTCTTGTAAAAGCCATTCTCAAATAGACTGACCAGAATAATGCTCCCCCTGAATGCATGTAGAAAACATCCTCTTCTCCTGGCTGAACAGACCGATGACCTCAGCAACTCCTCATACAGCTTCCACTCATGGCTCTTCATTATCTTTGTTGCCTTCCTTTGGACACTCTCTAATAGCTTTATATCCTTGTATTGTGGTGCCCAGAACTGCCCATGATACTCGAGGCCTCTCCAGTGCAGAGCAGAGTGGGACAATCCCCTTCCTTGCCTGGCTGGCAATGCTGTGCCTGATGCCCCCCAGGGCACAGATGACCCTCCTGGCTGCCAGGGCACTGCTGACTCAGGTTCAATTTGCCATCATCCAGGACCCCCAAGTACTTTTCCACAATGCTGCTATCCAGCATCTCATTTCCCAGTCTGTTTGTACATCCAGGGTTGCCCCATCCCAGGCACAGAAGCCAGCACCTTCCCCTGTTAAATTTCATATGGTTAGTGATTGTCCAGCCCTCTAATTTATCCAGGTCTCTCTGCAGGGCTTCCCTGCCTTTGAGGGAGTCAACAACTCCTCCCAATTTTGTATCATCTGCAAGCTTGCTTAATATCCCCTCTTTATCTTTGAAAGCTCCTCCTTCTGAGGACCTTGTTCTATGCTTGTAAGATGTGCTATGCATACTCAATAGCTTAAAGTTTCTGCTAATGGGTTTTCTCCTGCAATTCTTTATAGGGTTGATAAAAGTCCATAGGTGTTATAGTGCAGGTGTAATACAGCTCTATTTATTTGAAAAAACTTGCAACTGATTTTTCTATAAGTTCCTAATTTGTCAGGATGGAAAACAATTCACTTCAGCTTCTATCCCCAAGAATTTTTTTTCCTTGTTTAACTTACATTTGCTTACTATTGATATATCATACCAACTCCTGATTGAGAAAAAGCTCTGTATATATAAGCTTAAATTTAGGCATGTACTGAAAGTCAAAGGATATTAAAGCATGTGTTTAGAGCTAACTCTGAGCTGAACTGAGTCAGCAAGATCTTAAATAGTAATATTCTCATGTTACTGGTCAGAGGTCACATCACTTCTTATATATCCTTTGTCATTTTCAGTTATGAGGTTTGCTGATGCAAATGGACTTGGTATTCATAAACTATATACTCTATATTCCATGAACATTCCTGCCTTTGGCACTTTTGATATTCTGGATTTTCTACTATAGTGTATTTGGTGCCCTTTTATGGCAGCAACCTTAGAAAACAACATGCATCTCAAACTACGTTATTTTCTTGTCTCAGTTATTCAGTGTATCTTTACACAAAAATCTCACTCTGGTTTTGATAATCTGTAGCTCTTGCTATGGTACATTTAGGTGAAATAAACATTTATTAAGCAGCAGTCACTATTGCAAAACAATCTCATATCCTGCTCCAGGCCCTCTACTGTAGTGTGAATTCAAATCTGAGATGCTGTAAGCCAGATGTGGCCCATGAAGTATTTTATGTAGTATCATAGGTAATTTCTTTCCAGGCTCCCACATGTAGAGGACAGTGCTGTTGCAAATTCAGTTGCAGATGATTTATCAGCCTTGCTCCTCACAAGCATTCACCTTGGTGACATGTGTTCATCACTGCAACTTCTGAAAGAAAAAAACACCACAACGTCCCTCACATGACACAAACAGGAGCGTGATTTTTGAAACATTAAAAAGAGCTTGATGCAGAACATTGTTGGAGTTCTTCATGTGGCCTATAAATCAAGCTGGAATGCAAGTCTGTTTGACTGATGTGGTTGAAGTTCTCTCTTGCCTTTAGTCACAGACCTCACAAGCTGCTAGTGGGTGTGTTCCGAGCACACGTTTTTGCACATGCATAGCATCGTTCTCTTCATATACCAGAAAAATGCAACAGTAATTTTGGCCATTGTTTTGCAAATAAGTGTACTAGAAAGATGAATAAAAAACAGTTACTTGTATGCTGTTCTTAAGCTGATTCTTGTTTGAAGGCTTTGCCAGCTCTGTAGTTGCTCTCATACAAATCAGTTACACAAATTTTCTTTTTACAAATTAGAGTAAACTGCTTACCCAATTTCCTGATTATTGTGCTTTTATGTTTTCTTAAAGCTTTTAGATTAATTAATTTTTAGAGGAACATAATTCTACAAGCAAGTTTACTGTGAACGTTTTCTGAAAAACAGTCATTAATCATTCTAATGTATGACCTCAATCATATCTTGTCTCTTAATAATGTGCTTTTGTATTAATCAATAATTAACACTGCCTTTTATTGTGGCCTACATTTAAGAAGGTATCTTTGTTACTTGTACTTGTGGTTTGTAGAAGGCAAATAAAATACTTAGGAACTTCTCACAGTACCTTCCTCCAAGGCTGTCAAATGTCAGAAAAAAAAGAAGGAAACTTAAAGATACCATCTCTGATTTACTAATTGCGTGGGAGATGGTGTTTTAGACATAATGTTCCTCCTTTGTCATCATCAATACATGTGGATCATGCTATGCAGTTCATCAGCCTGCAAATTTTAGTGTCAAACTACCTTTGTAGGGTAGTTTGTGAGCTTCTTCTGAGTCCTTAATGAGTTCAGCATTCAAACCCAGTTTGTTCATCAGCCTGAAAACGGATCATTTCAGCTTCATCATTACAGCTGAAAATATGGAATTTTTCTGGAATGAAAGGAAATACACATGTAAGATATTTTGAAAACCTGCATAGATATATGGATATGTATGTAAGTCTCTGTTTTGTGTATTTTTCTGGGCTTGGGAGAATCCTACTGGCCGACTCTTCCTGACTATGTGTGACCTAGAGAAAGACTCTTAAGACATCTCCTCTAGGCTTCCTTAATTTTTAATTGAGAGACCGATACACCTCTGCCTTATATTATGTGTAAGTTGCAATTTATTTTAAGACTTCTGGATTAATAGGTTTAAGTGAGTCGAAAAAACAACTGACATCTTCTGTTGTCCATTCTGGCTGAAATCCTCTGAATGTCAGATAAAATTGAAATACAGTGGAATAATACAAAACAGAACTAGAAGTATAGACCACCTATGTGTTCTATGTTGCCAGATTTGTTTCAGCTTAAAAGTCACAAAAGAATCATGGATGTGTGTTCCTAGCTACAGAGGAATGGAGAATTTTTCAGTGGTGTAATTTTTAAATAAAACCAAAATTATTTGAGTCTAGTTTTTGAAAAACAAATAATGAAAAAAAAAAAAAAAATCTGTGTTTCAACAAATCTATCTAATGTACCTGTGGGGGGAAAAAATCTAAGAAATTAATGTGAAATGTCTCCTAGTGACATGCCTTGGTTTTGATTCAAAATTAATGTGTGGAATTTTGGACACTTTATTCTGTGAAGGCTGAACTACTTGAATGGCTGTAACTTGAGTAAAAGTTTGCATTTCAGCTCTCCAGCTTTGAGTGCCATGCTAAGGTATTTCCTATAGTCAGATGTACTTCCAGCTTAGGTACAGTGGGAGGGGTTGGGTTCTGAAATACTTTCATGGAAAACAGTTGCTGTCTGTAGAAAAAGTCACCTTTTAAAAGTTCGTATTGGATATGTTGTTCATTCATAAGTTCCCTGATAAAAAAAAATCTTACTGCATGAAATGTATTTCATTCTGATATAACATCTAGGTGTCTCATAAAAATGGTATCAGTTGTGAATATTTTTATCCCTGCAGTGGATTTTATCTCATATGAAACTCAGCAACCATGAACTCACATGTATATCACTGCATGACCTTCCAGACAACATTATGATGTTGGACACAGGGTGTTTCATGCAAGTGATATCAGGAAGCATGAAATATTTGTACAATTATAACAAAGCAGTATGGTGTCACTTCTAGAACTGGAATTTTGGGTTTTGAATTAGCTGTTTTAGTAACTAGATAAAATTCTTTAATCTACTAAATAAAATTAAACTGTTTACTATGGGCCCGAACTGAACTCTTCTGTCTTTACTGTAGTACACTTTTACAAATACATAATTAAATTGAGAAGACCAGTTCAGGAGTTTAAAATAACAAAAACAACAACCATGAATTTTTGGTCAAGTGACAAGCATAGCTATCTCAGACTAGAAATCAAACTTGTTTCTTAAAAGAGTGAAAACCTTTCCCATGTTTGCTCAGCTGGCCTGGGCTATAAAATGGTATCTTGAGAGCTCACAGTTTTGGGATAGAAAGAAGCATATGGTATGGTTGGATGGATGCTGCCTTGAGACACAAAACAAGCTTTGCTTCCTGTTGCTGTCTTGATATGATTGTATCATATTGGACCTCTAAAACAGGGCTTATTTTTACAGGCTGAAAAAACTCCTGTGGTATTCATTTAGGTATGTTCTTTTACAAAACACACTTGTTAGCATAGAAAACAGCTTATTGAAATTAATCCAGAGGGCTTTTCCTGAACTAGGCCTTACACATGTACTACAGTGGTACCTCTTAAATAACCCTTCCATATGGTCATTAATACATATTCATTACTCATCAGTCTTAATTCTAAATTGTATTTTAGCCTTTACACTATTGTAAAAATCCCCATGAGATTGATGAATGTGTTTCAAGCCATGATGAAATATAAAGTGGAATTTTAAAAGTGTGTTCTTGTTTCTGGACCCACATTGTTGTTCATAATGAATTAATTTGTGTTCTATTACACAGTTTATATTTTCATTGCAGTAAACCAAAGTGCATGTAGTCAGGGATAGCTCCCTGCTATCCCTGCAGGTATAGGGATAGCTGCAAGTGGTTTTAGTTTTAGCATTTTACGTGCTCTTTGCCATTGAAGATACGAGACCATTCTGGAGGAGGCAGTGAAGGGGAATGAAAGATAAATAATTTAGTAGTGAAACTATAGACTGAAAAACGACCTGCTGCTTCCCTCTTTTATTACATTTTCCTGCAAAACATACTGTTTGTGAAGTTACGTGAGTGGAAACATGAAGTATGAATCCTCTCTCCTTGTCCATCAGTTTTTTCTCATAATTGTCTTGGCTTGGAGTATTCTTTCCTCTTAGATAATTTCATTTCTGTTGTCAAATAGCATGAGTTCACATTTTATCTCAGGCAGGGCTGTACTCCCTTCTTTCTGTAATGTTTTGTTCAATCTAAGATTTTTTTTATTATTTGTTATTGCTTGGATAGTTTCATTGTTTTTGTCAAAATATGCTTACAGTTAGGTCTCTGGACTATACATCATTGGTGTTATTTTATGTAATGTAACTTTCACTGTCATGATTTGGTGGGACTTTCATTGTTTACACTGTTTCATAGGTTAGGCAGGGCTGAAATGTTATGAAGGTGGTTAGAAAAGATGTGTCCTCAATCAGTTTAGTAAATGTAGAGAAAATATTTGGTACAATGCTTATAAATGGAAATTAAATCTTTGAGAAAGCAGAAAAAAAAAGATGATACACATATGATGTTGGAGGAGATTGCATATGGGAATGTGATTGAAACAGTCTTCCCCAAAAAGTTGCATTCTCTCATCCCATTGAGATTCAATAAAACAGGATCTTCACTTTTCCAGTCCTGTGTGGTAATTTGCTTACTGAAGTGCAAATACGCTTGAGCTGCAAATGCTGAGCACCTTGAAGGCACTCAGGAGGACATACGTGTGTGCTTGAGCTGTGCTTCACTCCTGCTTTCCTCAGCATCTACAGCTGTGAACAACAGGTTGCAGGGTTAGATAGGACTTTAGAAAGGCAGTTCTTAGGAAGTAATTTGAAAATTCTCGATGCTCAGCATTTTTTGAAATTAGGCTAGTTGTTTGGCTGTCTAAAGGGAGATGACAGTGACTAAATTTGGAAGTCTTACATTGAAAATCCTCGTCAAAGTTTCTTCTGATTAATGGCTTCTATATATAATTCAAGAAGCCTTAGCGTGAAAATGCCACAAAAAATTCGATAAGGACATAGAAACAAAAGCTTTTAATTAATTAGATATGCTTTCTGAATTGGCAGAAAGCTTTTCTTTGGGGACCACTCAAATATGCATAAAACTCTAGAATACACAGACTAAAGTCTCACAACAAATCATCAAATTTTCTCTCTAGAGTCAGGGCAGCACAAAAGAGAGTTCTGCAGGTGTTAGCTTGCTGTGAAAATAATTTTTCAATGCTCTTTCCTCATGTCTTCCCATTTCATTGGTTCACTACCTTATAGACATAATTTGTTCTTTTATGGTTTTGTGCTATGAAAAAGGACAAAAGATTGGAAGAATTATGATAAGTTCCCTGAGGGCTCTTGTTTCAGTAATGAACTGTGATTTTATATTTTTTCAGGTTAGAAATTTTTTTCCTTTCTCTGAATACATGTCTGGTTCCCCTGACTACAGTGATAAAAGCTTTATACCTAAGTGTTCCTCAGTGTTTATCTGGTGATTCTGCTGTGGAGCTGTGTTTTTTGAAACCCCAGCATAGCAGTTTACAGGTTTAGCACACGCTCTGAGTGAGGAATGCCTCAAAACTGTTCTTCATGCAGTTCAGACTGAGCTCAACTGTACCTTGAAACAAAAAATGCAGACTTATCTCCCACATGGATAGTAGGTAACATATGAAGGATACAGCTTAAAAAAACCCCATAGTGAACATTAGGCTAAATCAGAAAAATGTGTCCCCACTGTCTTCATGGGTGCACTCTGGCAGAGCTGTAGGTGGGGTTTCCTCTATTGCACGCCATATGTTGCATCTGTGAAAGGCTGATGATAGACCTGTGACCTTCCATAGACTAAAAGCAGCAGTGTCTCAGTATTTTTGAGAAAGCTGAGACAAAGAACAGCACTAAGTAAAAGAGCAAATGGCACTTTAAACATATTGGCTTCCTACGCATCCCCGCACCAGTCTTTCAGAAATGTGCTGGTGTTAAACAGACATCTCTGTGTTTTCTGCTTTATGTTGGGCATACATTTCTGAAATTCTAAAAGATCTAATGGGTATTAATTAAGAATGAGTAATTTGAGCAACTGTAACAGCGTAGCAGTGTTTCTCCTGGGCTGAGAAACCCAGGCAAAATGCCAAGGTAACGTAGCTATGCAGGTCTGAAATTTGGGTCTTTCTGTAGGTTTATACTTTGTGCTATGTTGAAATCTCTTTACAGATTAAATTATTGTGTGACTGGCTTTACCAAACCCACATGGAGGAGTGAGATGACTACAAAAACCAAGCAGTAGTAGTTTTATACTGAAAGAGCGTAAAGAATATCTAATGTGTATTAAATTTATGTGATGGTTTGTAATGATAAAAATACTGGTTGTAAACAACCTGTTCTCACAATAGATTATGCAACACTCCATATTATTTAAACTTTTAGAGATTAAGGCATCATTAAACTTCTATAAGCATTTTCCAAATGCTTCGTTGGAACAAGGTGTAAGCAAACATGACAAGTTGCTGTTTTTTGGTTCTGCCCTGAGATAAGGAGAAATACAAGTAAAGTTAGCCAAGTGAAAGCCATTCAATGGATTACTTAAGTATATAACTAATTTCAAGTCTGAATTGCATCAATGTTGAATATCAATGAGGAAAGAGAAATAATAACATCTGTGAAAAAATATATTGTTCTTCTTTCTGAGATGGCAGTATCATTCACTCATGAATTATCTGACACATAATCAGGCATTTCCCAGTTTGTCATCAGTATTTTTATTAGACTGTTAGAGCTTTTAATTAATTTTTTACATTATGTGAAAGGGAGGAACATGTATAAGGCCATGTATTCAAGATTAAAATGTTTTTAGTTATGATTACATCTTAGTTAATATTTTTCCATCACTTCTAATTAGGTAACAGAGAAAGAAAACAAACTCCCAAGTACTCTTTCAGAAATAGATAGAAGCTAGTAGGTGTACATGTAAATCATTTGCCTTTTGCCTGTAAATATACTTTGCATGCAATAAATCTTTATAAGGCTTCTATTAAATATTTTTAGAAAGGGGTTTATACTTAAAACCAAGGAGCTCATATATATCAACAGAGCTCATTTGACCACCAGTCTGGGAGGTAATGATTGGTTTTATGCAAAAATGGGTACAGCTTCTCAAAGTGGCAGGGAAAATTGTTTCTCCTCCTCTCGCTTTCTGAAGAGCCAAATGAACAATGTGTTAATATTTTTATCTCTGGCTCCTTTTAATGCAAATTATGATGTTTTGGAACTGGAAAAAAAAAAGTAAAGTGTTATCAACTGCTTTCTGGGAATTCAACATTTGCTATTTGCCAAACGTATGGATCATTTTGGAAATGCCCACCTTTCTGTTTTGACAAAGTCTTTTCCTGCAACGATTTGTGCCAGAGGTGCTTCTCAAAACAATGGGCCCTCTCAAAAACTTTTGTTCAAGAAATATTTTGAAAAAATATATATGGTTGAGGAGTGAATGCCTGTGTCCTACCATAAACAGATCACTCTATTTCTGTTGAGAAAATACAATTTTATTTTGCTAGCATTAAATTGATAAATGAGAAAACTTAGAGATCACCTTTTTAACTGAAAATTTTCGTGGACTACAGTATTTTCTAATAAATTTTGTATAAATTTATTGAAAGTGGGTATAAACCCAACAATTTATAACTACCTGCTAATGTTCTTTTTCTGAACCAAACTTCCTGACAAGTAATTTATAAGATTAATGTAAAATTTTGCATTTTCACTTCACCTAAGAGATGTTCTTTTTTTGGACATTGTTATTTTGCCTTCTTTCATCAATGGCACACAGCTGCATGTGTCACCATGCCTGTCATATTCTGAATTGGAAACATACTTCCCTCCTGATAATGCACCTGCTATCACGCACATCCTTAATGATGAGATATTCATTTCTCAGAAAACTGTTCAAGAAGGTATAGGAAGTTCATAATGGATTTGGGCTGGATTTCCCTCATCATCGCTTGACTGAAAATTGTGTCTGATACCTCTTCGCTTATGAACTCATATATGTGCCCCTCTGCAAAATGAATATCCTTTTGGCTGAATAAGATTTGACTGTTTATGAACTATGCCATTCAGAAAAGTACTAAGCAGCATTCTTTTTGTGTTGCAGATCTTGATTATACCATTAGAATCCATCTATTACTGTTACCCTTATCATTTTCAAGAGGAGTGTAAGCAACAATTCAGATGCAGTCGATGCAGTCTTGTGAATTTAGTTTAGTACAATGGCCAACAGGCTGTTCAAGTGTACCTTGATAGAAATGAAGAAGGCTAGAATCAGAAACGTATGTCATACTGTGACCAACTTTTTTCCTCTTTATGTTGTGTTGCTGTAATTACACTAATAGAATGTTGTCATTAAAGAAATACACAAGGTAGTGGAATGTCAACTCCATTTGGTTCACTGGTACACTTGAAGAGGGGAGCCTTTCATAGCAAAGCCATCATAAAATGTACTCCTGTAATTATTGTACTGTGAAAGGCAAAAATTAGTTTTCAGTATAGTACCTGGAAATAGGTGGTACCATAAAGCATGGCAAATTAATGGTACTGACCATTATTGTAACTTTTTGAAAATTAGAGTTATTTTTCTTTTTCCGGATGATTGCTTGTGAGAACAATTCTGATTTAATCAATCAACTCTGTGTGCTTCAAATTGTTCAGGAATCTTGTTTTTCCCCCCTACTCTTTAAAGTTATTTTGAAAACTAAATTTTCACTGAGGTGCAGAAGTCCCTTAAGTACCCCCGAAATACACCTCTTCTGCTCTGTTTAGCACAGACACGTTCACAAAGCATGCCACTGAAATAGGTGAAGGCTTTATAACCTGACTTAAAAGGATGCAGAATGGTACCTTGGAGGTAATGCATTCATGGAAATCTATAAAGACAGAGTGTTTGAGCTGTTTTTTCAGAGCTGTGATAATGAGGGATTAGTAAATAATTTTGAACATACCTAAAAGTTGGCGAGATTTCTATCATTCTAGTCTACAATTATTAGTTCCATAATAATGTAATATGCCACCATGGCAACATTTCCTCAGATGAAAGTACAAAATAACTCACAACTGAGAAGAGAAAAGGATATAAAAGGTTTGAGGGTTTTTTTTCTTCCTTCAGAGTCTGTAGAAGTCCCAGATATTTCCTAGGACAGATCTAATACAGTGGCCTAAGGACTTAGGAAACATTACATTTATTTTTTTTAAACTGCTTGTGGGTCTGGTACAAGATTATCATGGATTTTCAGAAACTGCTTGTCCTGTGGTGCTGGTAATTTATCTTTGTTTAGAACTTTCCATATTTCCTTCAGATATTTTCCATCTGCTCTTTTTTTTTTTTTTCCTTAGGGTAAACTCTAGGCAACACTAGTGAAAAGACTTTAATTTTTTTCATTTTTTAAATACAGAAAGGCTGTTGATTACCCTCTCTCTTTTCCTTCCTTCCTTCCTTCTGATTTTCTTCCCTTTCAATTGTGTGGACATAGAAATGAGCACCACATATTCTCGCAGGCCCATTTTTTTTCTTGTTCACTCATTTCATTCATACTCTTGTTTTGCTTTAATTCCTCTCTTTTTAATGACTATATAAGACTAATAGGAAAGATACACTATTTAACATATGTTATATCATTGGAGGATATTTCAGTTATAAATTCCTTCCAGTTTTTCTACATCTCAAGAAATGCAAATTTATATTTTGTTTTAGCAAACAGGTGAATCTTTGTCATTCCTTAAATACTGTATAAATCACTTCAGTATTAGCTGATTAAGTATTAGAAACGTCGTAGCAATTTTTATGGTGGGAACACCAATAAAATTAATATGGCAGTCCCACTGTAGTGTCACTGTATAAACACATGCTGCCATAATTCTTCCTTCATGCTAGAAGCCTTGGTCTGTTATGTTCATCTTCTTAAATTCAGGGTTATCCCATTACAGTTAGTCATAGAGCCATAGAATAGTTTGGGTTGGATAGGACCTTAACGATAGTCTAGCTCCAAACCCCCCTCCATGGGCGGGGATACTTCCCAGTAGGTCAGGTTGCTCAGAGCTCCATCCAACCTGTCCTTGTTACCCACATGCATAATTTGCTTTTGACCAGGACCTAGCAAACAGTTGTGTGTCTGAAGTCTGAGGTGCTCATGTGAGATAAACCTTGCAAGCCATTTCTTGGATGCCAAAGGAGTCTGAAAGTCCCGAGAAGACTTGTCCATGCCTCTTCTTGCATAATGAACCACATCCTCTTTTTTTTTTTTTTTTACCCTTCTGTTTCTCAGAGAAAGAAAAATGTGGAAGTGTGCCACGTCCCCTACACTGTAACACTTCACTTGTGGTGAAGGCCGATAAGAGGAAATTTACTCCTTTGAGAACCTGGAGTTCTCAATAAAATATCATGTCAGCAATAAAAGAAATAATTGTCTTAATCTGGCTGTCAGCAAAATAGTTTATTTCAGCTTTGCTTGCTAAGTATTTAATGAGAGATTCTGTTTATCTTAAGTGATGTGTATGTGTTTGGATTTGCTACCACATTTTTGAATGCCTGAATATAGAAATAATGATAATTTCTTTTATTAACTTGTTGTTTATAAAATAACAGAAAGGGGATGTTAAGAATCTATAAATTTGAGAACATAAGCATACATAGTAATGGATGGCAGTTACAGTGAAAACTGCAACTCAAAGTACTTGCTAATGTTAATATTCCACACTTATTCTTGCATTAAAAGGTATGTAATGAAATAACTGTTTGAAATAAAAGGTAACAAAAGCATCTTTAAAACACAGAAGTGATTATTAAATGGCAGCATTAAAAATTGGCAAACATCACTCCCTGTTTAATCACTGGCCAAAGAAATTAACTGAAAATCTGTGATCAATCTTTATTATTTTTGCTAGAAAGATGAACAACATGATCTTAGCATAGATGAGTATATCAACAAAGGGAGATATCAAATATCAATCAAGCATTAGTAGCAATTTTTTTCTGTACTGTTAGATGTAGAAGGATATAAAATGATTAATGAAAGACATAATTGCTTTAAAGAAATCAGCATATTGCCTAAAATATTTGGTAGGACAGGTTACACTAAAGTGTCCTTCCTGCTATAGTTCCAGATGGCAAAAGCACAATATGCTTAGCTCAGTGCTGTGATTTTTACAAGCACAGAGAGACTCACAGACAAATGAGAGTCAGCAAATGGCCTGATATGCTACTGAAAGAGTGTTTGTAACAACGTACTGGTTCATACCGAATGGAAATTACAATTGTTGTGGTGTCACCCCTTCAAGAATAAATTTAATATTTCTGCCCATTCTTCTATCAGAGCAAAACATTAGCAGGTACAATTTCTGTGTAATTTTTTGGGACTGCACAGGAGTACTTTGGAATACTTTAGTAGAGGTGAAAGAATATAAGAAATGGTTGCTGAGAGCTAGAACTGGAGTTCAAGAAATTTGAATCCTATTTCCCAATTCTGCTTTTCTGTTATTTTATATATATATATAAAATTTTTCCCCCCTCCTGTGATACCTGTGATGTTGTACAGAGTAAAGAATATGTCTGCAGTGAAAATCTGGTTCTGTCTGACTGTGTTTACTTGCTGGACTGTTTGGTGAGTGCCCCCAGTATATGGAAGGATGTTTCCTCCTCTCTTTGGTTTGCAGGCTACACATTAGGTACACAGTCAGTGCTAACTGAGCTGCTGAATCAGGAAGTTAGCCAACAATCCACATTGGCTTTTGATCACCAGTCTATAAAGCAAGTCATCCAAAGTGTAGATGAAGGCAATGGTTAAAATAATATAATTCAGTTTTCGGTGTATTAGAAGATGCTAAATAGGAAGGTGTAACAAGCTGTGGAGGAGAATTCTCTGGCAGCAAATGGATGGATACTTGCACTTACAGGAAAATGGAGATTAGCTGTCAGAAAAGCAATAATACTAGAATTTAAAGGAAGGATCAAAACTGAGAACAAAGGGTACTTTGCAAAGAATCTCTGACAGAAAAACTGATAAGAAGCTGTCAACAGAAACAAAAGAAATTGCAAATATCCTTAGCCACCAGGTTAATGGATGTACTTTTTGCCAAGCTCAGCACTGCAAGGAAAGATGTGATTTGCATTCAACTACACTTGGGAAAAACTGGACAAATGCGTGCATGCTGACAAGATGGGATACATTTTTAAGTGCAGAGAAATTTGAGGCCCAGGAAAAAAATAGTAGTGTTTTTCTCAAGGAAACAAGCAAATGAAAATAGAGCAGCAATGAGTATTTTATGTTGTTTGATTAAACAATTCTTTAAAAATCCCACATTTTCTGATTTTTACGTACAGAATGAAATTTTTTTACCCACCGGAAATGTTTTATATCTGTATCTTTATTTAATTAACCAAATTTAAACTATGTATTTCTTTAAGAAATTTGAAATTCATTTGTGGAGCTTAAAAACATGCTGCTTTGAGAAAATCATAAAGCCTTCTATAGTAGGAGAACAGCAATACGATCCCAAATTCTGGTGAAATGCAGCCACACAAAGAGTCTATGATGCTCCACATTACTTGTTACAAAATGTAGTAGCTCATAATAGCCCAGCTACTGAGAAATTTGTGAACTAGCCTGAACAGCTAAATGCCATCTCCTTTGCATCTGTTTGGTTGGCAGGGTTGCCTCCCCACTTTCTGTGCATTGGAGAGGCAGGCAAATGGCAGGACATGGATGTGAACAGATTTATTAAGAAAATGAGAAGATAATTGGCTCTGTAGTGCTAAAAAAAGAAGCCAGAGTGGGTAACCTATGGTTGTGATTATGTAGAGAGCACACTGGAAGACAGATGAAATGGTAGTCTGCATAGGGCAGCCCACAACTTTCACAACATTACTAGAAGATTGATCTGTGAACAACTTACAGAGATACAAAATTGCAAGGCTGGGCATGCAAGTATTTACTTTTGTTTGCAGTCTACTTAGGTTCTCCTCCCTGAGCTGTGCTTTCACTGTTACAGATGTCTCTTGGAAGAAAATTTTTTAAAAATGGCTGGTTTCTGTACTTTATTGTAGTTTTTATGTAGACTTTTCAGGACAAAATGTCCTAGATTGGAAAAAGTTACAATTATTGAATATTTTGGTGATAGCAGTTGAGTTTTACTTGGAAAAGATCCAGATGTTCTGTCTTTTCTCTTTTTCCTTCCAAGAATTTTCAAGTTTACAAAGAATGCATGTATTCAGCTGGGTTAAACTGAGGTATGGCTCAGCACCTTTACACATAGCTCACACTTATCCCAGTGGAAAAGTGAATTTCTACTGACCTACATTACTCATCATACTTTTAAAATCTTTTATTAACCACTGCTGACTTTATGAGAAAATGATTTTATGAATTTTATTAATGCTTTCCAAATACCACCATGGAAACTAATATATGATAAAATTAGAACAGTTTTTATATATGTGTGTTTCCACATAATCATCTTCCCAAAAGAGGGAACTCCCAATCTGGCTCTTTATTATCTTTGCAAGTTTCTTTCATTGCTGTATATCTACTTACAGCAGTAAGTAATCTTCATACTGAGACTTTATGTAGAAGGGATAAGCGTTCCTGATGGTGGGATTGTTGAACAATATCCAGACATGTTGTTGGATGAGAAATGTGTTTGCAGAACAGGAAGCAGGCCTGCTTTACCTGGAGTGCATCACAACTCCTGAAAAAAATACCTGAACCCAAGTAGAACTTAGATCCCAGTCTTTTTGTCAGGATATTTGCATCACCTCTTCCTGGCATGGGTAACCCCCCACTAAGATTTGCAGACTACTGGTCGATAGTGATGTGTGGTTAACATGCTCTTTTAGCACAACGTGTAGTTTGATTATAGAGAAAGTTTTGTTTCTGATGTAGTTTTCCTGTTCCAGTGTCATTCTTTTGGTTGTGTGTTTATGTAAGCAGCTGTGTGGATTTTTTGAAGGGCTCTTCTCTATTTATTTGTCTACTTTTATGGTATTCTCCGTAGATTAAAATTTGACCATGAATTTTGGTCATCTCAATTCTTATAACCGTAACCAAGAAATTTTCATTCTTCATTCACCATGGACCAATAATACATTTCCAAACTGTCTTAGACAGAAGGGATAAACGGAATACCGGCTAAGCAGACATATTTATACTGCCCACATTGTCAGCATGGGTAACCATAAAGACCTGGAAATGTATTGGTTGTGCAGCTTTGTTTGCATATTCTGAAGAGCAGTAATTGGCTCATTCTTCTACTGTGCAACTCTGGTGTTTGCATGCATTGCAAAGCAGCATTTTTTTATCCAAATAATTGTTTGGGATAATTTTTTTAAGGTCATAGTAATATTAATGCCAAATTTAGAGTAAAAGAAAACGTTCTTTGCATCAAAATTTACCATGTATTTACCTAATTAAAACACTAAATGATCCAAGATGGAGCAGCTTGTTCTAGAAATATGGAGGCAAATGCATAGTACTACTTTATCCTTTCTGAATTACATCTTCAGTAGTTTTGCAGGAGAGAGTAGGTTTCTTCATTAATATGCTTTGATATTTAGTGTTTGTAAAATGACTATGGCTACATAATAATTGGCTCAAAGGAACAAATAATTTCTGATGGAATCAATTCTGCTGAATAGAAATGGCAGGTGTTACTTTGCATTACAACAGAAAAACATCACCTCCATTATTTTGGGTCTGCAATGCTACTGCAATTACTATCAGCACCTTTAATAGAATTCTTTAAGTTGTGTGATCAGTAGTTATGGGGGCCATTAAACTAAATATTGATTCTATTGATTGTTTTTTAAAGATTTTAAGCTGAGTGCAGAACATGTCATTGCAGTTTTATTTTATGTCATGTTTCCTGTCCTTTTTTAAAATTTTTACTGGAGCTCATTTTATTGTCCTTGTCACTGTCTTCTCCCCTTATAAAGCTGTGCAGAAAAAGACTTCTTGGAGAGAAACATATTCTTTGGGATACTGGAATGTTTTGTCAAAACCAGCATGCTAGCTGGATTCACCCTCACTCTCCTCTTCAGTGCTTGCCTCCCTTCTCTACCACTGACAACAAATTGCTTATCTGTTTACCACATTCCTTTGTATTATGACCTCCTTTGCTCTACTTTCAGTTCTTCCCTGTTTCTGTTTTCTTAATTTTGTGTCTTCCTGCCTTTTATATTAGAGAGTTTCTGAAGCTTTGCTTTTCACAGCAAAGCAGCTGCTCTGAATCTGTCTGCTTACTGTCTGCATTACCAGCTGTACAATCCTCCAATCTGTACAGGCAGAGAGGCTTGTTCTCTTTTCCATCTTGGTTAGGGCTCTGTTGACTTATGATATAATTTTACATTGTCCTTTCAGTTTAGACTAAAATGCAAGCTTGTCTAGTTGAGGGTCGTTATATCACTTGCACCTCTAGGAAGAACTTCTGAAGGAGGCTTTGTTTTGCAACTCTCCTAATAGTGCCACACAATTCACAATCAAGAAAAGAATGCCTGATAAGGGGATGTGCCATAAGGTTTCATTTTGAGCCTTTGTTTCATGCAAAATGAGTTTAAACAATGCAGTTTTCAAACATCACAAACACTATTTCTGAAAATTACCCTTTTTAAAATGTCATATTTCAGCCATCATTTCTTTTCCTTTTCTTTTCTGGCATATTCATGTCATAATCAAACTGTATTATGTATTTAATGATAGTTTCTTTCCCTGAAAATGTTTGAAATGCAGGTATTTCTAAATCTAGGCATCTATTTGCTGTGAATAAAGTGACTTTTGTCTTTAGCTTTCTAAAGAAACATCTTTTCCTCTTGTACACTGTGTAAAGCAATGCTGTCACTGTTTTTATTGTGAGTTCCATGGTTTACATGCAAAATTCTTTCTAAAACCCATCTCAGGGGCAACCCATTTTCAGATTTATAGTCTCTCCTTATCAGCATTTTATTTTAATGAGTGCAATTCATATTCCTCAACAGTAACAATCAAAGCCCCACCATTTTCACATCAGTCCATCCTCCTTTTAATTAAAGCACATCTTTTTCTTGTTCGTCTTGATGAAAGATGGCAATTCAGTGTGAAATAAATACTTGCTTTAGCTTTGCTATAAGGATTACTGACATTGTTAACAGAACAGAAATAACGAAGTCTTTCTCTTAGTTATTGAACCAGAACTTGAATGTTCTCTGATAGTGCAACAAGAAATCAGCAGCCTTTTCCACCACAAAAATAAATCAGAACCTCTGAAGATTACTGGACATTCTGCAAACTTTAAAGTAGTTGTACAAAGCGAAATCTCTAAAGCACATTCTGAGTCTCCAAAAATGTGTTCACAAAATCCACAGAATTCAGTGGTTTTCATCGACCATATTATATAGCACATGAGCACTGGAGACACTCAGTTCAGAGTATCGTATCAAATCATCTGGTACTATATTTTATTTTCTGTTCTTTTTTTTTTTCTTTGTTGTTGTGTGGTGGTGTCCAGCTGTGCTCCTTTTGTTATTTGGGATTCAGTGCTCCTACCAGAATAAGAGGTGAAAGAGCTGTGACATGAAAAGATAGTTCTCCAGCCAAAAAACAGAAAAAGTCTTATGAAATGTGTAAGTCACTTTGTGAAATCATGGTCATCATTCACTGAAATGTGGGGAAACTCATGAAATTGGTTATCTTCACATTAGTGGGAAGTGAAGTCTAAATTTTTATCTGGTCTTCATACTGGATTGTCCTTAATTCTGAGATTGAGAGGAAAAAGATTAATTGTGTTTTACTTAATTTGTCCTCAAGTCTCTAAACAGGTAGGCTGGAATAAGTGGCAACTGTGGGACTGAACCATCATGTGAAGAATGCATGAACTCTTGCATCTAGGGATAAGCATGCATTATTATTTTGTTCAAAATTGTGATTGTTTTCAGAAAATTAATTTGTGAACAGAGGCTCAAAAGCCTCTATGGACAATTTAATCTTCTGCAAACAGATTTTATAGCATATTTCAGAAAAATATCAGGGAAGCAATCATTTATCTAGAGTCTTGAAAATCACTCTACTACTGAATATGGAGAGTTGTAGTCAAGAGAGCACAAAGGGATAGCAGAAAATGCATTTACTTTTCTCTAAGAAATCTGATATTTCAAATATCATGCACTGATTACAGGATGTGACAAAAATGTTTTTTTCAGAACTGATTTCTTATTTTTATGGTGTTATTTTGAATACTTTATGCATAATATATAATGTATAATGTTGCAGCCATATTGTGGCTGAGATCAAATTATCTGTATGCACAGATGAAATGCCCAACTATTTTTCATGTATTTATTTCTGAATCCTTGTAGCAAATAACATTATTTCACAGAAGTGCTGAGAACCATGGGAGGGCTAAGCCCTGAAACACACTTCACAAGAGACTGTGGATAATTCTTTACCTGGTAGGAAGCTGGGCAAGCTGAATTGCTCAGTTTGTAGTCTCCAGGGATCTATCGTAAGTTTTTCTGTCATCCTTTTTCTCTAAAGCAGAAGTGTGGTAGCTGAGGTGTTTGTGTGCACATTCCCAAAGTCCACATGCATGTGTTTTCTGTAGTGCTGGAGTTCAGGGAGAAGTAGATATTTGTGGTGCCCATACCCGCTGCTTGTCAAGATCCTTAAGGAATACATAGACTCATAGAACCACTTAGGTTGGAAAAGATCCTTAAGATCACCAAGTCGAACCATTAACCCAGCACTGCCAAGCCCACTACTAAACCATATTGGTAAGTGCTGCATAGGCACACGTTTTAAATACCTCCAGGGATGGTGACTCACCCACTTCCCTAAGCAGCCTGTTCCAGTGCTTGCCAACCCTTTTGGTGAAGCAAATTTTCCTGATATGCCCTCTAAACCTCTCCTTGTGCAACTGGGGGCTGTTTCCCCTTATCCTATCCCTTGCTACCTGGGGAAAGAGACAACCATCTCATTGCAATCGTGTTTCAAATAGTTGTAGAGAGCAATAAGGTCTCTCCTCAGGCTCCTTTTCTCCAGACTAAACAGCTCAGTGCCCTCAGATGCTCTTCATAAGACTTGTGCTCTGGACCCTAAACATCATATACAGCTTGTCTTTCATTTGCCCCTTTACAGTCCAATGGGCTCTTAAAGAAATGGGTGGCAAATGTTGAAGAATGAGTGATAAGCAAAGAAAATTTAATGATAATTTTTTTTTCAACCAGTCCTTGTCTGCAGTTTCATGATAGAGACAATGCTAAGCAGATGCTCTGCTTTAGTTTGCTCAGATGTGATTTTGCAAGCATTGAGTATGCCCTGAATCTGGTATCCTTAATCTGGCATAGTAATATGGCATAATATCTGTAACAAGTACAATCAAAACTCCAGCAGAATGCCTTGTTTATGGCACTGAGGTGCTTTTTGGAAAGGGCAGAGAGGCAGCCTGAGCTGTGGTATTTATATATCAAATATATCTGCCCTAGTGATTTCATTTTGTATTCTCAGCATGGAGATTGCCATGCAATTGAATTTCTCAGCTTTTATATCGACAGCAGTTAAACTATTTTGTCTAGTGTAAGTGGAAGTTAGAGAACTACCATGATAACATTGAAGGGGATGCAAAGGAGAGAGAAGTTAGACCACTCTCAGGGGTAATCTGACAAAAAGTCTTTTCTGCAACAGTTTCTCTCATGCCTACATGTAGCATCAAGTCCTAGGGAGCCAAAACCTAAAGCCCTGGTGATTGCACTGGTCCCTAGTGCCTTGAGATGCATCTTGAAAATGAGGCTAGTGATAAGTATTTTAATTCTTCCTGGTCTAAATTAATGGACTTTTATTCTCAGAGAGAATATAAAACTTTCCTGTGCTGAGCTTCAACCAGTTAATTTAGTTACCATGGCAAGCAAGGAAAAATAAATTTCAGAAACTTCAGTGAAGCCACAGGAACTGGAGGGAGAAACATTTGTCACTAGTTTGGTTCTGACAAAAAAACCCAACCAAACAACCAAAAATAAAACCCAAAATTAAAATAAAAAAAGAGAAATGAATGGCCCTAATCCATTGACTGCACAAACTTTGAGGGGAAGATTTTCCTCAGAGAGAGGACAGAGGTGTAAAGTCCGTCCCAAAGAGTGAAGGGTCACTTTGGAAGGAAAAAACATTTTCTTCCTTCCCATGCTAAGAAGCAGGCTCATGTGATGAATAAAAAGAAGTGTAAATAATATGATATAATCTTTTAGGAAGATTGTGTTTTCAGGAAATGTTTAGTATCATAATGCAACTAAGGCAGGTAGATATATCTACCTATTTAAAATGAAAACTTAAAAAAAAAAAAACTTTATGGGCTATATTTGGCCACCTTTAGATAATGCAGTTTCATTCCAGACATAGAAACCCTGATACCTTTTTTAATCAACGATTTGCCAAGGACAGTGCACATTAGAAAAGTCCAATTTAGTCTGTATGGTAATCCCAAATTGCCCCATCATCTGCTGTCAAACACCAAATTACCCCTGCTAATATCCAGCATTAACCAAATCTGAAGTGATTGAAATGCCACAGCTCATGCTTAAGTGCTAGTTAACACTCAAACAGGATTGAGACCAGGTTTTGACTGGATCCAACTTGTACTGCATAAACACATATAATTTTATTCAAAAATCTGATAGTTATGTGTACACTTAAGAAGCAAAAGTTGTGTCATTCCACTGGCTTTGTCTTATAAGATTAAAACCTCAAATTCAGATTTCACACATCTAGTATTATTGCCAAGCAGTGGATTATTGATGTTTGCAATATATTCTGTAGAGGATAAATTGCACAAGATTTAGCAGTCTGAACAGAATTGTTCCACTGAGAGGTTTTCCATGAAGCATCAGACACTTTATTCTATTAGGAGATGACCTTTAGTGTGGAGAAAATAAACATTTCTTGCAAACACTTTTTCAGGAATTTTCCATCCTCAGTGGTGTCTAAATAGTGACTAACAATTTTTAACATTGTTTTCTCTACCAACGCTTTCTACATTCTAGATCTGTTCACTCACATCACTCAGTGACTATCACAATGTTTCCCAAACTTTTTAAAAGCTGGATTTTCTAGAAGACAACTTCAGTTTCAGCAACCCAGTCTTTATAAAACATTGTAGCCACATGCACTCTCCTATACACCTTTATTTGCAGCAGTGAAATACTTAAAAAAAGGTAGTGCTGACCTTCATAATATGGCAATCTCTCTCTTTTATTGCAGCCGTGAGTAGGCAGTGGAGCTTTAGGGTGTTTGAATTATCCCTAAAACGAATGAATTTTGTCCTCAGAGCTACTGAGACTCATTGCTGCCCTCCTCCTGCTAGGTAGGAGAGAGGGAGTGAGTGCTCTCCTTTCTTAGAGATCCATTTGTGATTCTTCTATTAGACCTCCTATAATCTGGCCTATATAATAGGGATTTGAAGAAAAATTACCCTTTGTGGTAACAATGCCAGCTAGGTGGGCCAGAGATGGCCAAATTTGCTCTTTTAATAGCACCAGGATAAAAAACGTCTATCTATTTATCACTGCTCACCTGAAGGAGGGGGTGAGGCGTTGAGGTCCAGTATGGCAGCTGTCAGCAGAAATAAAATAAAAGACGTCAAGCCTTTCATCAGTGTGCCAGGAGCTGTCTCTCAAGAGGTTTTGGCATGGGTGAGCTTTGTATGAAGGCCAGACCTTTGGTCCTAGGGGAAACAACTCCTATCTCTTGGCATGACACTTAAGCTGAGTGGACAAAAAGATTTTGGTTTCACCCCTTCTCCTTAGCTGTGTTATCCTATAAAGCTACTTTGGATTCAATTTAGGCCTGTAGGATTACAGTACTGTGCCTCTGTGCTAAAGACTGTGGCAGTTTGCCATTTTAATCTATGCTGTGTGTCTAAGTAATTCTTGCCTGCTCATCTGAGCAACTTTTCAGTATATTTGAGCTGGGGAATAAGAAGGAAACAATAGATGTGGAAAATGCAAGCTGAACAGAATAATCTGCTCCTTCTTTCATCCCTTATTTTCCCATCTCAGCTTTGCAACTTTACTTACTCAAGTGTAGCAAAACTTATATTTATTCATACTTTATATGAACTCCAGCAAAACATTGGAGATTCAGCTCTCGAGAGAAAAAACCCAGGGCTAAATTTTCATGTTTTCTCTCAACATCTGAACACAAACCTCTTCTGTCTCTTCAAGGACTTCTTTGTTTATGACATTATTCATTGTTTTACATAAGTACTTGGCTTATGAAGTTGGCTCTTGTACTGTTTGTGGCCTCTAAACAGACAAAGGCAGCAGTGCTTTTATCCTTTTGACTACTTGGTCTTTGTACTCTGAATGCATTTGTGAGATGGAACCTCCAAGAGAGGACTGAAATAGTTCCATTGCCTTCAAGCATGAATAGCCTGCACCTGGGGATGTACTCATTGGGTACTTACATTCTGCTTCCCAAGCCTTGCATATTAAGTGTTTTCCTCTCTTCTTTCACTTAACTTAAAAAAAATATAAAGTTAAGGATCAAAAACAATCCCAGAAACAAGCACATTGGTTTTTACTCTGAAGTATAGCCATGACAGAAAGCAGTCTTAAGTATCTTCTGAAACTTTACCAAGAAAGTCAGATGCAGCATTCTAATATAAAAATACAATTGTAGTAAATTGTACAGGTAGTATAGATTGATTGACCTTTCTGAAAATATGTTTACTCCTCTATTTACTCTTAGGACTATTACAGCACTTTGACATCTTCATACTTTTAAAGAAGCTTAGACCAAAGCCTAGGTGGCTGTGCAAATATCTAGAGGATGTCGCTCTGTTGCAGAAAGTCATAACTCTCCTTATTTCCATGTAGGTTAAAGGTAATAATAACTAATAACATACCCTCATAAACAGTGAAACTTTTTGGCTGTATTGTTGATGGGCCACCATTCTTCCCAAATTGCATGTTTGTAACCCTCTCCCAATAATTTTTGTATTTAAGATGCAGTAAACCCAGCTTTTTATTACACTTGCCTTCTTATCTGGACACTGATGCCACAGTCAGTGACACAGTCACAAGCTGGTGCTAAATAACCAAATTTTGGCATATTTATATCCTTCCACTTTCAGAGCCATAGAACCCAAAGAAAGAGTTCACAGAACAAATTGAAGGCATAGTCATCTTCAGATAATTCAAAGATTGTCTTTTCACTCAGCAAGCAGTTTCTTTGCGTATGTTCACTCTCAGTTAGTTCTTCATACATGTTTCACATAAATTCAAGCCCTTCAAAGAACCAATTATTGTACATAAATTCCAGGTTTTGTAAATTACAAGCTGTTTGATCCTATTTGTGTTAGCCATAAAGCAAGTGATATGCAGCAATAGAGCTTGGTGTGCATTCCTGGGTGTACTGTGCCTGAGGAAAAAGGGTTCAGAAGCCAGGAATTCCCACTGTTTCCGTGACAAGACATGCTAGTGTAACCCAGTGTGAATATGGGAAAGGGGCTGGTGTACTCATCTAAATTCCTGGATTATAATTCTATGTGGTAATCTTCCAGAGCAAGGTGCTGAGGTAATTAATGGTCACAGACCTGGATTCAAATCCTGTTGGTCTTGGGAAGCAAGTTGAACAACAATGTTACCAGAAGATTTTTTCACTTCAGAGGATTCAATTATGTTGGGCCAAGAGGCTAAAAAAAAGGTCTATACGTCTTTTTACATTTTGTATTCAGGCAAAGTAAAATGTGATTTATTTCTGAGAGCCTTTTTTGGTGAAATGATGAGTTGTAGATCCTGCTTGAGAATCCATACCTTCAACTTGGTCTTTTTAAGTTGAAGAGAGTGTTCGTCTGCTTCAATGGGATTGTAATGTGATGCATTAAGAAAAACAGTTTCACAGGTGATTGAGTAATTAATATACGGCCACTCCAAAAGATCAAGTAAATCGAAGTTTGCTTAGTGTCACACCCAGAAGTAAGCAGGAGAACTACCAATGCTGAGTGATCTTCTCTGGCATATCATAGCATATGAAGAGGCAATAAATGTAGTTTGTAATGTCTTACTCGTTTTGATATTGATGTAATTTAGTTACAGACTACTATTTTATGATACTTAATATCAAATTTCACATCAATATGCAGCAGCAAAGTCTGAAAAATTACATAATAAAATACCAGCAGCTGTGAGACACATCATAAAGATGACACAAAATGATGTGAAACGAATAATATTTTGGAGTAGAATTACCCAATTTGCTAGAGATATTACAAGGAAAACTTTTTCTGCATTGATTATTCACAACCCAGATACTTCACAGTATAAATTATATAACATAACATGTTTTCCAAATCAAAGACCTCTTGTTCTTTTGGACTGTTTCTTGGAAGATTTTCCTTTAAGTGATTGATTTGAAACAAGAAAGGAGATAAAACCCTGTTATTAACCACTTGAAAGAACTGCAATGGGGAATAGTCCAGGTTGTTCCAAAATTGTTTTTTTTTTCCCTATTCAGGGGGGGAAAAGTTTACTAAGATTTTTCCATTATTGCAAAGAAAACCTCCACAAATTCTCCCTGCCATCCTCCTCAATAAAATTCAAACAAAACAAACAAAATTTATTTATAACAGAGAAAGGAAAGAAGGATTTTAAGCAGAACAGAAATTCAACAATTTGACAATTTTATGTGTGAAAGGGTGTTGAATGAGAATCATAAAGTCTTAACTATAATATAGTAATCTGTATAAGTAGTGGTACTTTAATTAATGAGCAGTCTTGAAATTATTGTCAGTCCTGACAGTGTTTATGACTAGAGCTCATTCAATTCCATCTTTTTCTGGTTATGCCTCCATAAAACCTTCTTAATCAGTGGAAATTTCATTTGTGGCAGTGCTGCATTAAATTGTTGAAATTATCTGTTACATAAATGCATTCTGTGTAAACGTGAGGGTTTTTTTTTAGGAAAGAGAGAAAACACACCTTTTGGCATAGTATATGTCATATTTATTTGACTAGGCTGTGTGACTGGGGCTAAATTTACAACGTTATGCGCCAAAGGTTTCACTGAGACTCATGCTGGTTCTTTATGGCTGTAGATCTTGCAGGATTGCTTCTGTGGTGGCTGTTTCTAGCTGAAGATACACGTAGTATTCCAGCTTGCTCCACCTGTTTCAGCTTTTGCATATTAAACAGGTCCAGAAGCTATGACAAAGGAAGAAATTATAACTCATCAGGATGGAAGTGATGTTGAGTTTTCTTCATAATGTAGATGCTCTTCATTAAAAGCTAGGATTCTTCCTACAGTGTTTCCCTTCTTCAACCATGGAAACAAGGCAATGAACGTAAAAAGAGCAGAAGCTGCTTAGGCAGCTAAAAATGTAGTTAATCTATTTATACCTCTAATTTGGCTTTTGATTTCCTTCACAAGCAAATTTATATCTTCGCTGAGGAGAATAAAATGGGAATATTAGAAAGCAACCTAATCTGAGAAAATCAAAAAACATAACAAGATTGTTTTCCTAAAATCCACATGAATGCATTTTTAAAGTTAACATGCTTCTTTTTAGTCTGCAGGAGTTGAGTCTTAAAAAATAACTTTGTGCTGTACATAGAAACATTTTCAAAGTGTTATGTTCTTATGCAGCAGTACATAAAGTGCTTTTGGTGGCACAATTTTATAGATACCTTACTAGCACTTCATACTCAGTTTCTCAGAGTATTAAAATGATACTTAATTCAGGTGATATTACTTGATTTTTTTTTTCAATTTTGTTTAGCAAAGCTTATAAAAATGACAGAAAAATTCTGATACAAAATGAATTGCTGAATATAAAATAAGCAAATTCTTCTGCTCCAGCAGCACCTGTCAAACTGCCTCATCTGCTCAGTTAGATTTAGGCTGTATTGATGCCTTATTACTGCTAATTAAGCATTTTAAAAGTTTCACATGGGTTGGAACTTTGGATTACAAATGAATGAAAGCATGCATGGTTCAGTGTGCCCTAACAATAGTGTGCACAGATATTACTAACTCCTTACATTATCAATTCATGTGAGACAATCTCCTGAGGAGCTGCTGGTCATTGTTTATGTATGTCTTATTATATCTTTTGATTAAACCACAGGCAATGATAGTAAGGGCTGAGTAAATAAATAAAAGAACCATATTACTATTTAGCTGTCTTCTTTGGTTACATTCCTACCTGAATGTGTGCTTGCTCAGCTAATAAGTTAAAAACCCATAGGATATTAGTATTCTTTAGAACTCTTAAATATGTAAAGAAATTAGTTTACTTGCAAGTGAAGTAGCTCTGCTAGCACCCTCCAAACTTTCAACAGCAAATTATTGATTCAGCATCCTCTCTATAAAAAAACCCAACAAAAATAAAAATTCATGTCAGATTCTCTGTAACACAACTTCTGGGAAAGAAACCCTCTCTGTATTGCATTGAAGCTGTTATTTGATTGCACAGCGTGTCAGTTCATGGTGTGCTCTTGCAGCCTCACGTATGTGTTTAACAGCATGTATTGAAATAAGCTCACTGGGACGCTGTGCATCTCAAAGAAGATGATCAAGCACAGACAGCAAACCTCTACTGTCTTTGCCAAGACAAAGAGAAGGAGCTAGCTTAGAATAACTCCTCTCATCCCTTCCAGAAGTTATACCAGAGATTTAAAAGCCTTACAATCAATGGTGGAAGAACAATGGCACGTCAGATGTTTGTGGAGTAGCCTGATCTCTGTCCATAGTGCTGAGCATGACCATTTCTTCTGTAGGCAGTGGCAAAGCCATCCTCGCTGTGTCCAGCACCTGGGACAGGCAGCAGAGCAGTGGTGAGTCTCCCCTTCAACTCGTGTCCTTAAGTGTAGGGCTCTTAAGTGAGGGCCCTCTGACCTTTGTAGTGGGCCCTCGTCCTTGCCTGCATTGCTGTTCATCAGCTTGAATGTAAAGCTGCAACTAGAAACCATGAGAAAATTTAGATCACAGCTTGCAGTCAGTAATAGTTTGTTGAAACCAACTGTAGTGAATTCAAGTATCTTAAGAACGCTTTGCTCTGTGATGTTGCAAATATTCTGAATAAGAGCGCATGCTGTCAACTGCTTTAATGCATGTTAGGTATATGCAAATCTTGGTATATAATTAAATAAAACTTTGTTTAGAGCAGGCAGAAATTAGGTCACTGTCTCTGATTGTACTCCTATCACTACAAAGTAACAGCCTCTACTTTGTGAATGTAAGGAAGCAGCCCTTTTAATTGATTAGTATAATATGCTTGATTTAATAATATTTGCAATCAGTCTAGTTTTCTATCAGCCTCTAATGTGGAGCTTAGTATGCCTAGAATCTTTTGCCTACAAATCTGATCCTCTTATTTATTAACGTCAAATTTCATTTTTTGCATTGTCATACTGTGTTGCTCGATAACAGTGAGTAATTAGAGAATTTTACTCTTCGATTTCTCCTAGCCAAGCAGAAGCAGTACATGGGAATGGCGAATGCCTTTAAATGCATCTCACACGAAAGCAAGTGGCAGCTGTTTTGTAATCGGATTGAATTTGATACTGGTGGAACCAGTGGGGGCTGCTGTTTGCAGTGGCTACAGATATACTCTGTATATACTCCCTGTGTTTTTCTGCTCTCCTGGATTCCTAGCTGAGATATTAAAAAGTAATCTCTGGGCAATTGCCAAATAGGATATAGTTTGTTTCCTGGAGATCAATATCCTAGGTTGGAGGGACTGTGATAGTGGTTCAGCACTTCTGCATGAACACAATTAATTACATAGGTGAGCCTGGTGTTTAGACACTTTCATCTCTGATCTCCCTAACAGCCTCTCTGCTAGGGATTATCCTCCATCCTTACTGACTAATTTGACAACAGACTTTATCTGTGTCCTTTGAGATAAAGATGAGAGACAGAGCTGTCTATCAGTGCTCTGAATTTTGTAGTGTTAAGAAAAGGCCTTTATAACATAAACTCCATTATGAAGGATACAAAGGAAGCCCCCACCGCAAGTATTCTAATCAAAGGAGAAGTCCCCTGGTGCTACTGAGGACAGAAATTGTGATGAGTTCTGTTCTGCTCCAAATTACTAATTGACTTTTTTCTAAAGAACACCTACAAGGAATCTTGACGTTTTATGGCAAATGTTAAACAGCAGCTGTTTTCTGATTGTGCTTCCCATTCTACAGTTCTCACAAATATCTCCTTAGAACATCTCTTTAGAATAATAAGCTGGAAACACTTTCAGTTAAATGCAGCGCTGATCAGAGGTAAGTGTATTAATGTAAGAGGATAGGTCTTAAGCTCAGAAAAGCCATGAAATTTATGGATGAGTTTTAATAAATCTTTCTTTAAGGTTCTTTTATATATTGGTGTTTCCATAGCTCGTTTTATGGCATGAGAAGCTGACATGCTGCTGTGAGCATCCCGTGATGAATATCTGCTTATCAGCACACAGTGGAAGAAGTAATTACTGCATTAATACTGAGTTTTATGTAATTAAATCAGTATTTGGAACTAGGCATAATTTTCATTTAAAAATATGATTATCATCATCAAATCATCATTGGTGATCTCGATATGTTAAGAAAATTACTGGTAACAAGATGAACTTCTGGACAGTTTGGAGCTTTGTGCCAAACTTGCAGGTCAACAATGGCTGCTGTATATACACATACATGCTTCTTTGCCTACATTTTTATTATCTTTCATTTTACTTAGCCAATTCACTGACTTGTGTGGACCAATGTAGAAATAAATATATTTCTTATCCCAGAGCACACATTTTATATATAATTGGTACCAAAAATTTTTTATTATTCCAGGATAAATATATGGTGTAATTCCTTGCTATTAATACTGGCTAAGTGTTTGAAAAACATAAAGACAGAAAAGAAGTAAAAGTGATGGTGATAAGAATACTTAAAAACAGAAGATAGGAAAGAAGAAATAGGTTACAACTTTGCAGATGTTCTCTCTGAATAATTTATTTTACACTTTAAATAGGTGGCCTGATTTTCAGCACTGTCAAGCAGATTTAGATACATGATATAGGTTTAGAAATGTAATTAAAAGTTTTATTAATACTTTTGTATAGCTCAAAAGAATTTTTTTTGGTAGACAAAAGTGGTGGCAGGGACAAGTACTCCTAAATATAACATTTGGATCAGTGTAGGATTTTAAGCCAAATGAATCAGACGTGACATTCGGTATCAAGTTTGCTCCACAAAAGTGCTATATCAAAAACGTGGGTTTAGGTTTTAAAGTGCAAAAGTGGAACATTTAACTGAAGAAAATCTTGATGTCATTATTTATGCATGGGCAAAAGCTACACTTGACGGAGATGGCTGGTTCCAGCAGTGATTGGCAGATGGGAACACTAGGGAGACTGAGCTGCACTGTCTTTACGGGCAGCCTGAATCCGCTGTGCCCGCAAGCCCGTTCTGCGCTCGCCTTGGACAAGAACAGGATGGTTTGTTAAGGAGACTATTGTGTGTTGCTCTCTCAGTGGTCTGTCCTGCGCTTTGGCAGATGGGATTGAGTGGGTGATGTGCAGGGTGGATGGATAGGCTCCATCAGGGCACTCCCTGTGGTGCATCAGCTACTGCATCACCCTGGACCTGAACAGTGAGGAATGCTTCAGGAAGTAAGCTGCACGGGCAGCTGGCCAGTTAGCTTTGGGACTGCTCTGGCACTGTCATCTGATTATAACTGCAAACCATCTCCATTGAACCATGTCTGATTGGAGGCTCAGTGAACCCAGTGTGATAAATTGCTGCTAGGTTAAAGGTCTGGCATCTTTGACATTTATCCACCTTGGTGTGAAGGACTATAAAAATCTCAAGGCAACGAGAGGTCTGGGTTCAAAGGGGACTGCCTGCATGAACCAGGCATGCAGAGCCTGCCTCTGCGTGAACTTTTGAGCGAGGAGACATTTTATATTATGTTGTCTTTTTTATCATCTAATTTTCTCGCCTTGGGAACTCAGTTGTGAACTGACCCCAGTCCATCATGCCATACATAAATTACTAACAGAACTTTGAAGTTCTTCACACATTTAAAGAGGAGGTTCAAAGGTATATCCTGAAGGGATTCTGGAGAGAGATGTTTTGAAAATAAAACGAAAAAGCCAGCAAGAGATTCAATATCCAAGTGAGTCTTGTATCAAGGAGAACAATATTAACAGTGACTCAGAGTATCAGTCATGTAAACATGTGCTAATAGGCAAATCAACCTCCTTGCACAGTTATATGTAAAGATATATGTTTATTTATAGTTACATATGTGCACTTTTGCATATATGCAGACAAGTATATAAACAAAACCTGTTCTTTTTTGTTATGGGAACGTTAATACTTGAACATTTTTTAGCTTGTAAGTATATGAAACTTGCTAAGCTGATTTTCCTGTGTAGGTAATGGCTTTCATTTATGCCATACTAATAATGATCCCCCATCAGGTTTTCATAAACAAGTCATCATGCATTTTGTAACAATTTTTAAAATGTAAATTATTTACACAGAGAATGCTTGTTGCTTAGGTGGGTGACTCCCGCAGTTTATAAATAAGTTAATAACAGAAATAAATAATTCAGGTACATTTATTTTTGAATCTCTTACTATGAAACCTTTAATATTCAGAGCAAATATATTTTAAAGGTTGTTGGCATTTCTTGAACATATGTAGGATTAATTATTGCAGTGTCTATTTTCATAGTTGTTAGGAAACTACTTGCATGCAGATGACCCCCAAACTAAACAAAACCATTTCACACCAATCAAGGCCTTGTTTCAGTGATGTACTTGAACCACATTTGAGCACATTCTGAACATCACTCAACTCCTTAAAAGCTCAGCACAAGTTTAGGTACTGCTGAATTCAGTAAGAATTAATATGTACTCAAGTGCTTTCCGGAACAAAAGCCTAAATTCTTGCTAGGCTTCTGTGGACTCTAAAAATCCTCCCTGAAGGCAAATACGCTGCAGACAGAATATGCTGCAAGTGTTATTGCAGACTTTCTCATCTTTGCTGGAAGCTGCTTGCAACTGATGTGGAATGCTCCTGCTTTCAGGGAGTTTCAAGAAGGAGGGGATTGTGTGGAGTCGCTATCAGTTTTCCCTCTTCCCAGCTTTTTCTATATGCAAAGCCCTGTGTTCTCATGGAGCGAGAGAATCCATCAGGCATCAGCAGATCTGACAGAGAGCTTACTGCTCTCCATCTATGCAGACCAGAACGAACAAGCTCTCTCTCCTTCTTGCACAGTTCTGGGTGTGCTTAATCAATTAGAAAGAAGTTCAGGACATGTCATGCTTCTATGATTGTTTCCTTTTCCTGTGTTCTTCAAGCAGAGGAATCCAAGCTGGATTTTCACTACTAAGTGGGAATTTAACTTGATTTGATGATTGAAAACTTAGCTGATGATGTTTTTTCAGTGAATGCTATTTTTTCAGCCTGAGTGTTTCCTGCCTTTTCTTATGTCCATATTCTGTGTGAGGCTTTTATAATTCTTTCGTGCTTCTCTCAGCCTTTTCTTAATTTTCTCTTTTTGTACTTACCATATCTTCTAAATACTCCTTTATACTCTTCTGTTTCAAACACTGTAAGAAACTGCAAAATTTCTGCTATAATATAAATACATCAAGTGTATTTAAAAGTTAGTAAAAAGCAACATCTCCCCACCCTCACAAAAAATCTCACACCACCTTCTCCAGAGAAACCCCAAACCAAACAACCCAAACTCACCTTGCTGTGCTGTGTTCCTCCCCACCCTAATTTTTTTTCTTCAGCGATTTATTTTCCAACCCCACTATATTTAACATAGTATTTGGCTGAATGTGATTCTCTCCCTGAAACAGAAGAAAATACAGATTTTTTTTTTTTTTTCTTTTTTAATTAGGATGATTGGACTCATTTTCCTCAAAAACCAATGCAGGAAATAGAAAGTTAAAGAAATGCAATAATACCTGATTTGTATCCATCTTCTCAGACTTACAAATGGTCAAAACAAGTTATCTATCATCTGATGCCTTGGGACATGTTGGCACACAGATAATTAGGAAGTTATTTTTCAAGAGAAGGTCACTGTTTTACATAGGCTGAATATGCCAGACATTGGCACTGTGAGGGATTTAGCTAAAGACATGAGGCAGTGATCTGGTGGCTGCAAGGATTCACCAATATTATGAATTCAACAGTAAAACTGATGAAATGTTAGGACAATTAGGACGGTGATATGCTGCTTCACAGATGTACAGAGGAATCATTATGGAGAAGGGAAATGGATGAAATCATCAAAATGAATGTAAACTTAATTGGATTTGTAAATCACAGAGGAATTTCCCACACAGAACTGTCTATTACATTATATGTCACTCATGAATCCTTAGTAGTTTTTGATCATGAGTACATCAACCCAACTATTTTTACACATTATTTATGTATGTTTATTATTTATTTTACTTTCTTGACTTTTTACCTGAAATTGCTTAACATGCATTGGAGAAAAACATCATGAAAATTTGAAAGGACAGTAAGTTTTTGTGATAGTTTCCTACCTGACTGTCTTTTCTCTAGTGGCTACACTAAAAAAAAGATGAAAGACACACAAATGAAAGTTAGAGAAATATGTCTAATATACTAAATAAATAAATAAATAAAATGTCTCAAATTTAAATTAGAATCTTCTATATATAATGTTGTTGTGGAGTGTTTAAAACATGTTAAGATTAATTCCTGTCTTGTTTTAGAGTATTATTAAAATAGTCTAGATTTGATTTCCATCTAAAGAAAAAGTTGGTTGTAATATGAATGCAAAATATAACATCTCCAAAAAAAAAAAAAAAAGAAAAGAAAGTGCAATAAAACAATAAGAATAAATTTAATTCTTAGTTACAGAGTGAAGCAAAAAAAGGAGTATTTAACAATAGGTCATCCACAGGGATTTGATATATTCTTGGGAAAGTTCTTTTGTTAGCTGAATTGCTCATGGACATTCATTTTGACTGTGTTTACTGAATTTTAAGATTCTGTTTGAATAAAGTGAGAGACTCTAGGGGATATACTGATGTTCTGGATGGTCAAGGTACAGTGATGATCTATGCATGTTTTATGCATGGTGCTGATTTATTTACTGGCTTGTTTATATCTGTCTTCGTTTATGAATGTTAAATTCTGTAAGTGAGTAATATTAATTTCCAATTAAAAATTTCAGCCACGTGGTGTCAAATAACTCTTTAGGTGTTGTTGTGGTCCTCTTTCTGCTATCAGAGATAATACGTGCCATTGAAATGATCTGTTAAAAAGTGCTTCTCCTTTTTTAGAGAAGTTTGGTAAGAAAGTTTCCTACTCAAGGGACAGCCATGGTGTAGGAAAAAAGATCCCTTCTGTAATTAGCTCAGACATTTCAAGAAATATCTTCTGACTGTCATGTTTAAAGCACAGACAGTTTTTTCCTTTGATTTGTAGAGTGAAAAATATTTCCCTAGAATATGGCACTGAACACTACATTAAAGTATAGGAGATAATCATTAGGAATTGCTTAAGAAATAAAAATATAGCCTATGCATTTGAAAGCTTATGTAAAAGACATCTCCCTTGGTCTAGACACATGCTTTTGTAACTAAATCTGCCTTTCAAATACTACATAGAGTATTGCCATTGAATTAATTAATGAAAACTGTTATTCTAGTACATATGGGATTGGTTACTTTTCCTAAACTTTAGGTTTTTTGAAAGGTGTGTGTAATTTTGTTCATCGTAGCAGCCTAGTTTGCATCTCAAAAATGACAGTTTAGAGATACTGTGAAGAAAGTTAAGCAACTTTACTTAATTCTCTATAGTCTTCCTCAAATAAACTATGAAAGATATTTTCTTCAGCTATTACAGTTTGCACTGATTATGACTTTATTTGACTAGTGATGACCTTGCAAAGAAAAGTGTATTTCCTTTTGATTATGAAGACAGATTCCTGTAGGTCCATCTTCTTTTTGTTCATAATAGCAAACGCAAATGGCAGCTTCTGACTCAGAACAGTTGTAGCCATGATAAGACTTGCTCTGTTATTAATTACAGTTATTGTTTCTGTAATAACTCTTTATAAAGTAATCTAATGGATAACTGATAGATTTTTTTTGAAAGTTCTTGATAAGGAGGAGAGATTATATTTGGAACACTCCTTATGAAAGTTCTTCTGCTTCATACTTGTGCTTTCCTGTGCCTTTCAGAAAAGCATTCAATGAGTGAATCAAAACTCCAGAAATACACAGCAGATGCATCCCTTGTTGGTGAAAGTGGAGATGGGTATTAGCAGAATAATAACAAAACTCTGTGACTCTGTCTTTTTTTTTTTTTTTTTTTTAACTGTGCTTGCTGGTAGGATTTGGGTGAAGAAGGAAGTCATGAACAGTAAGTCACAGGTGTGGTTAGAGTGATGGGTGAGACTGGTCAACACAGCTATTGGCACAGGAATATCAATAAAATAGACCTCTTCATGCCAGCCATACAGGGGAAGTTACCACCTGCATCACTGGGCAGTAGCCACAGCATGAAGAAAGTTATCTGTGCTGGGGAAATCCTCTAGGACAGGAGCCAGAAAAACTCAGATTCTCCTCTCCTACTTAGGCAGGAAAACAGGTCAGCCTGAGCACAGACCTGTCAGACTCTGCACTTTTCCTCCCCTGGACTCTTCCTTCTTTGGACAGTGAGCTCACTGCATCCCGGTGTCTGTCACTGCTTGCGGTGACATGGGACTGAATGTATACTTCTTTGTTCCTGGATTGTGCTGGAGTTTTGCTAAGCTCAAAGGAGACCTTTGCAATGGAGTCAGAGATAAAATGAGAAGGTATAAAGCACGCTAGGTTTATAACAAAGAAATGTGAAATCTACTGACATACAGGGGAGGAGGACGTTGGAAGGGTTAAATTCCACTGCTCCTTGGAAGGAGAGTAGCAAGGTGTGTTATCATTGTCAACACAATGACAAGGCCAACTAGGGAGGGAAGCGGTGGAAGGAAGGATGCCAGGATAATTTGTAAACCTGGTCTAAAGGCTCGATCTAAATACACCAATAATGATTTTTAGGGATTTATAGGATTAGTATTTAACACATATGTTCATTTTATGAAGTTTTTAATTTTTTTCCTTCTTTTTCTGAAAAGTTGGCTTTATTAGTGCATTTATTAGAATATTAAATTGATGTAACTTTTCCAGACTCACAGTACTGTATTTAGTGCATTGAGAATGTTACTTCTGATATTTTATTTTACTTGTATGGAAGCCAGAATGGACCTCAGGATGCCATTATTATTCTGTAATATTTCAAAATACTGTCCTTGGATTTTAGTCTGTATCTATGTGATCTATTATTTCCCTTTGATGGAGCTGTTATTACATATATATTCCACAATTCATGTGTGCTATATTTGTTATTGATCTTTAGAGAAGTGTAAACAGTATGCATTTATTTACATGTATATATATTCATGCATGAGGCAGTAATGAATTTACTTGCTATCGATTTGTTTTCTTTTTGATTCTGGCAGGCTGTTCAGCATTACATTTTGTAATTTACGCGATAATGTTCTGATGGAAGTTGTAAAAGCAGAACATTAGTAAGCTTATTTTTGCTGTCTTAGTAAATCTGTTCAGAAGGTAGATTATATAAATGGTAATCTCTGCACCTGTCTTTTTACAGAGGAATATAAAATAAAATGTTTTTCTGAAGGTAAAAGCATAAAAATGTTGAGCTTACCTCAGCATTCTTGACATCAGTATAAAGCCTGAGTGATAGATCAGGATTCAAAGTGAGGAGGTATCAATCTGCTAAATTTAATCAGTGAGGAGCCCCAATGGTACTATTTAAATTTTTTAAAATGCAAGTTTTCTGTTGTACTTACTGATGTGTAAGGCTCTTCTCCACCTGGAGTATCCAGCTGAACCAAGAAAAATTTCCTCAAGTTCAAAGCCAAACTCCTCAACTAAACTCTGAGTGGTTTGAGTCATAGATGCTACTAAACTCTGCAGTTAATAAAAATGAATTATATGTTTATGCTGCCTCACAGCCCATATGTATGCCTATATTTAGTGTTGGACATGCATTTGGATGTTTTTTTCACTCATGAGCAAAGTTCTGCATGAGCAAAATAGAACCTCTGTGCCCTGTTCTTTCTGATAGCCCGTCTGGTGTCAGGAGGGATAAACCTGTGCTGCACACAAGGGCTGTGTTTACACCTTGCCATTTTATATTACAGCACCACATAAAAGAAGGGTTAATTTTGAATCATTTTCTTGAATCAGTTGACCTTTTAAATTTTTTTTCTGTTTTATTTTTATATATATATTCCAGTGAAGATGAGTTTTTAATGAAACTCAAAAATTTGTGAGATCTCTTGCATAGATTTTAGAGGGTATTGACAGAAATGGCAGTCTGATTCATAACACAGAAGAAACACATATTAGTTTTCATAGCAGCATGTGTAATGGCTGTGATCCCTCTTGCAGTGATTGTCTACATTCCTTTTAAGTTACAAGGTCTATTTTGTGCTTACCTAAATGTCTAGTGCCAGTAATATTTGCATTTTCTTAAATGCAGTGGTATTCTTCCACTCAAGCATTTAAGGCTTCCAAACATTTAAAAAAGGGAATATTCTCATTCCTCTTATTTTTATATCCATTTTACAACAATATTTAAATTAGGAATGGAAGCATCTCTCTGAAGTTCTGGGTTTAAACTCTGAAAATAGTACTTTGGCTTCTGAAATCATTATTCCAATGTCCAATATTTGTTTTTACTTGAATTAATAATTTCAAACCAGAAGGTAAATAAAAGTAAATAGTTGGAAATACAAGTAAATATGTGCACTTCTGTATCAGTATAAGAGGACATATGCTCAAGGAGTGTGGTTTAAATTTGATAGATGAGGAATGTATGCAATCATATGACATTTAGGTGTGATTATTTAATTCTGAAGCATTTACAGTGCAGTTTGTGAAAATTTTATTAAATTAAATCACATTTAAAATTAATTTTAATTATAAAGTATTGTGAAGAAAAGTACATGAAGCTAGAATTTTTGTTTCAATATGCCTTGCAAAAAAGAAAAAAAAGACTCTCTACAGACAGTGACACGTTATAATGATTTTTTTGTATATTCAGAATAATAATTCTGCTGCCTTTTGATAAAGAAGTAGTTATGATTTAATAGCTATTCTTCTGTAACAGAGGGCTACCTCAGGGCAGTGCTTGACAGATCTGTTGAGCAGCTTACCAGTTATGGGTAGGGATCCAGCTCTGGCCTCCTCTGAATGCAGAACGTCAGTGCTGGTGAGAGGCACAATTCCTCTCCCTGCTGCTGATAGTTTTGGGAACATGACCTGGATGCAAAGGCTGAAAGACTTTGAAACCCCAGAGTCTTAGGAGCTAAGCACAAGACCATGGCTTGCACCGAGCAAGACATTGGGGTTGCGAGACAGCTCTCCTGTGAAGCACGCAGAAGGGTCACTTGAAGCACAGCTGCTTCCTCACTTCTCTCAGGACTCAGATGGTCTTTCATGCTCTCTCTGCCCTTGCTGTGTGCTCTCCTGTAGGATTTATTTAGCGTGGTGCTTTCAGGTGAATCCTGTGATGTGCCCTGTCAGCTTGCTATTCATCACGCTTCTCATATATACCAGTCCTGCAAGGCAACTTTAACGAAGGAGACAGTGGGGCTTGTCCATAAAGCAAGGCAGAACTGCCTCTTACCTCCCAGAAAACAAATTCCATGTACCTTTAATACATAGACTCTGTTTACAGAACTTTATTTGTGCCGCAAGGAACTGCTCTTTGAAAAGCTCAAGTTCCAACTTCCTTTGCCCCTCCATTATCCATAGGTCCAGGGCACAGGACAATATGAACCGTCACAGATTTAGTGAATATGCATGCACTAGGCAGGGCTGTAGAAAAGCGCGGGACAGTCAGTAATGTGGAGTGCAGAGGTCCCAGACAGCTTTCGGTTGACTACCCTTCCCACCTGTATCTGCCCCTGCTTTTGGATCTGCTTCAGCACAGCTCACTGCCATGGCAGAGGTCTCTGCCCACAGCACAGTGTCACCCATGTCTTCAATCCCTACCTGCATTTCCTTGGGCGAGAACTGACACTTGAGTATATGGCATCTTACAGTTCCTGTGCTTCAGGCACGCCGTGGATCCCTGCCGACTTCAGCCCGAGCTTTAGAGAGCCTGAGAAAACAAAAGCAGACCCTCAGGGCAAATACGAAACGCTCAATAGCAGATGTTTGCTCTGAACAGCGGCATCAGTGACATTTAGCCTCTTCAGCAAGTTCTTCTCTGAGCTTAGATGCTTTATTCATCTATCCTCTGTCAATTAGCCCTCTGTTATGCAGGTTTCACCTCAGTTTACTTGAAAAATAAACCCAAATAACATATTCCTTGGTACTAATGAGTAATGACTTGTAATATTGCTTCTCTATTCATGCTTAATGACTTAACTGCAGCGCATTTGCTAAGCTGTAGCTGGCTTTTTTTTTTCCTTTTATTTTTTTTTCCTTTCTTCCTCCCTCCTTTCACTGTGAGAAGGTTGAGGCTGACAAGCAAGTCATTACCAGTGCTCAGGCATGTGCCACGTTTCAGAAAGACAAATAACACAGCTGAAAAGCACATAGGTGGGCAAAGTAGCATGTGCTTCCAGGATGAAAAACGAGAGGCTGTCTGACCCACCTGACACACCCTTCAAACAACTCAACTGCTGCTGTGGGAAGCAAAAAACTTCCTTTCTTTACATCCTGACAGTAGTAAGTGGAAGGACCTAGGTAATTCTTTTTCTTCCTCTTTGCCTGCAGCCCTCACTCTGTCTTTCCATTTAAGATGAAGAACACCTGCTGATTTTCTTTCTCCTTTATGATCTAGACCAAAAGCAAGGCAGATAAAGAGCCCATGACAACTTCTGACCATATTTTGTCCTTATGTCAAGTGTGATGCTTCAGGAATCACTTTATTGCTGATAAGGAAGGGTAATTTCAGGATTTTTTCTTAGATACCACTAAGTGACCCACTAATTCAGAATGTGTGTATTTGTATGACTTAAATGATTTACCTTTGATTGACAATATCATCTCTTTGTTTTTCTTCTCTGTCGTATTTGAAAACTACAGTTTTGTTTCCTTTTACCTCTAAAATTAATTATATTTGAAGAGTAGATTCCAATCCTAAATTATGTGAGTTCTTTGTGCTCTTAAAAGGCAAAAATATCTAATGAAGATGATGTTATGCTTAAAACAGTCTTCTGATCTCTACACATTACATCTTCATATTAATCACAGTGTAAAGTTTCTGTGAGATCCAGTGTTGATCTATAACCTGATACTTTCTATAGATGATTACTGTAATGCTACAGTGCAGGCATTACAATCTCAGCCTGCTGGGTTGGCCAGAGATGCACTCTGGAAGGTATGTCTAATGGGATGGGACCCTGTAGGCATCTTGTGAAAGATAACAAGGATAAGCAAACTAATGCAAACTCTTGGACTATTAAATAGCATAGCTAATGAGCAATTAACATGGACAACCATGGGAAAGAAAAAATCAGTTTGAATAATATGAAAGATGTTGTGAAAAATTGGTGCTGCTCTGACTTCCTTTCTTTGTACCAGACACTTCTCTTGTAAGAAAACAAAAAAAAGTAAGGGTAGAGAAAAATGGTGAGGCCTGTGATGACGTGCAGCAGTGTTATTGTGAAATAGTGTCGACAAGTCCAAATATATGTGTTTGGACAACTTCCTAAATTTTCTGAAACAAAATAGGAAATAATTAGTTCCATTGCTCTGATGATGTATTTTCTTTTACTAGCAATTCACTTGGTGTCACTTACTCTGTTTTTTTCAGTGTATAACATTTTGAGACAGAGAGAGGTGCATACAAAGTGTATACACAAAGAGATATGGAATATGGCTAATTTTTGGTAAATTTCTACACAGCCCAGAGTCTCTGTATAGTCAAAATTTCTCTGAAATATATTGTGAATTTTGACAAAATGGGAATGTGGGGAGAAATTTTGGCAATTTTGAACTTAATAGAAGAGGCATTCTTGTTAGAAGGGCAGCAGTGTTTAATCATAGAATGCAAACTAAAAATAGGAAAAGGACATGCAGCTAACCAGATTGCTCATATTTTATATAAATTGAGGCATATTTTATTTACATATCTTAGGGGATGAGGTCACATAATAAACATAGCTAAATTGTTGCCACACTCACGGTTTCAGTTAAGACTGTATATGTGTGGCTTGTTAAAGCATTTAAGTTTGCAGTTGAGCCTTCACCTTTCTATTGAGCACACACAGATGATGCTTTGAAAGACCAGGTTAAGACTGTATTGAACTATAGAATTATAATTCATGAGGTATACTTTGTTTTCATCCTTCTATTGAATGTAAATTTCCTGGTGCTGACAGTTTCAGCTAAGTTCTGATTTACTTACAGAATAGGAATATTTGTCAAAACTTGGCAGGGGCTATGAGGACGGTGGGTATATATTTCTCTGAATCCATTGCCAATTCCTTTCATGAAGGCTTGGTGACAACCTAGCATGAAGAGAAGATTCCTTCACTGCAGGGACATAGATAAATGTGTAATCATAATTGACAAAAGCTGCTTTCTTTGGAAGTTGAGAGTTGTCTGAATAAAATGAAGTTCTCTTGTAAGCAGAGATCGTAATCTCTCTGGCCATCCTCTGAAAGGGAAGGTGTGACCTAGAGGTCACTTGCTATTCATATAGCTAAAAAGTTTTAAGCACAATTACTGACCTTAGTACATTCTGAAAATTCAACAGATTAATGATGCTTGGTGGTGGATATGGTGTAGTCTTCGGCATTGTAACAATTCCCTAATGTTGTGAGATACTGTGTTGTTAATTGATAAGAATCCAAAAGCAAGTTATTAATTTTTAAGTCAAAAATGCAAGTGTTCACTAGTGTTAAATGGTTGCAGCTTATTGATGCTGATAAGTATTTTTATCATTTAAAGGACTGCTCTGGGAAACAACCATTCTTTAGTAGTGGTTCAATAATTTGCAGACCCAGAATTTTCCATGGTGGATCAGCTATTCGGAATATTCCTGCTCATTCCATACACTTCATATCTTTGATTTGGTTGAGATGTGCAAAAAAAAATTCAAAAAGGCAAATAGACTCTTTTAGCAGGCAAAACACAGTGCAGTTCCCTCAAGCTGACTGCTCAAGCTGGCTGTTCCTCACAACACAAGTCATGGAATCTGTCAGTACTCAGACACAGTCTCTCACTAAAAGACTTTCTTATACCTTGCCATCTGTCATGTGCTGCCTGTTCCCATGGTAAAAATGGCTCCCCCAATTTTGTCAGATTTGACAATCATTTTCATTGAGATTGGTGATGGAGCAAGCTTCAGAAATGTGTTCCTTTTTCTACTTCTTCCCTTGGATTGATTGCATCTCACTTTAGGACTCACATAAGTAGTCCTAAGTGACTTTGGTGGGTCTTAAGAATGAAAATTGATGCACAGGAAAGGTTGGACTGGACTTTGCCAGTAGGTAACAGTGTAGAAAGGCTTTTGCTTTAAACCCTCTACATTCTTTTGAACTTTCAGTAGGGTTGCTCACCTTCAGTAGAAAACCATGCATATTAATTGGACACTGTTCATATAAATTTTCAGAAATGTGTAGCAATGATGATGGAGAAAGAGGCAGTTAGAGGGCAAGATATAAAGAACTGTCTGCAAAGATAATAAATAGCAGGGGTGTACTATATATGGACAAAATGCACTTTCATGAGTAACAAAGAAATTACAACATTGTCATACACATATTTCACCTTGAGCTATCTGCTACAATACACAAATACTAATCTGACAGCCCATACTTCTCTTTTCCAATCAAATATGAATTTACAAATATTAATCCTGTATGTGTTCCAGTAGAATAGCAAAAGGAGATACGTTACCACAAATTATCAACTTCAGTGACTTCTGAAATACTCTTGACATGTTGCTTTGTCACTGTGATGCTAATTTTATGCTCAGTCTTCATCTCATTTCCCAGATCATCAGTGTCTGCATTTGAGAGCTAAAATAGCTAAGTCTCTCAGCAAGCATCAGTGACACACGGATGATCTCCAGTTCCCTGTGCACCAGCTGCAACACATCTTCAGTGAACGCCATGGACAGAAGAGACTTAGATGTGCCAAAGATGATGCCAGAGCATCTGTGCATAATCTGGATGCTCATGACCCCAATCCATCCCACTAGTAATATCTACTGATATCTCCATTATTCCTATCAGCTAGACCTTTCATGTGCCTTGGCCTTTTTTTTGTATGTGGATTTTTTACTGTAAAATTTTTCAGAATTAATAGCTAAATTTAAAGGCTGTGCACTCAGATATTAATTCAGTAACTCTCTGAATAGCAAAATAAGGAGCATCCTCACACAACAGATGACTGTTTAGCTGCCACAGTCCTTGCAGAATATCCAAGTAAAAACACAATAGTGCCTTCAAAGAAGGCCTGATAAAGCAGGGAGGTGTGCTTTCCATCTGTGGTAGTTAGAGCATATGCATAGTACAGCAGGTACACTGGACATATCCAGACTCTCATGCATACACAGCTTTAAATGCATTGTAATAATTTATGTTAGCTGAGGAACTGGCTCGATGTGGTGTCAAAAATAAACTTCTGGTGATTTGAAAATATGAGCCCAAGCCTTGATGACTGGAGCCACTGTTAATGATCTGAGAAATATCTGCACATCTAAAGTGAATATATGAAGCCTGCAGGCTTTCCACGCTAGTTTTTGGACTATATGTTTCCAGAAGTCTTGCTGAATACATTTATAGACTGCGCCTGTGTGCCTGTACTTTTCATACAGTTGAGATGGTCAATATCATGTGTGACCTGTGCAGTGGATTTTAGCAAATGCTAGTCAAAGAAACCATCAGGAAATCAATTTTCTAAGGTGACACCTTCTTTCAGAAAATCATTTTATATAAAAAAGTTACTTTATTCCTTGCAACTGTGCAGTTCTCCCAACTGAGAGAAATGCATTGGATGTTCAGGGGCAGGAAAGGACATTCTGGTTTCACAGAAAAACAGTAGCCATTAGAAATTATAATCTTTTTCCACTTGGGAAAAATGTTCTAGGTTTTCTCATGTGTACCTAGGAATTTAAATGTAACTTCAGAAAAAATTCCTCTGTGTTCTGTTGGCTCCCTGTGTGGCAAAAGAACACAGCAAGCATTCTGTGACCTACCACTTCTAGGTGTGGATGTTCTAGAAAACACAGAGAATGATACAACGTGTGTCTTTCATGTGTTAAATCAGCAGATGTTCAGGTCTCCTCATTAAAGGCTTTGTACTTGTTTCCCTTAGTTGACACAGTTTACCACAAACCTCAACATTTTCTATCAGGATTTGCTATCATAAATGTAACAGACAGAAAACTGTAGCTAGTAGATCTGGTATTCAGTTGTATTTTGATCCAACCTTGTAAAAACTCTGTGAAATCTTTTTGTTTTACATGAACTGTTGATTTTATGGTGGTAGTGGCTGCAATATGTAGTTATGTGTTTATGTTACTTTACGGTTTTGTCAAGCGTGCATTTCTAGTACCATCACAAATTGTTCAGAGAAACCTGTCAGGCTCTTTGTGCATTTGAGAGAGTATTTAGAAGTATCCATATTCATCCCTTTGTATAAATTCAATGCTTAACTTGTTTATGTGAATAAATTTTGTTAAGACTTCATGCTATCACAGAGTCAAATGCTTAGTATACCTTTTTGACTAAAAAAGATATTTGTTCCTATTAGAAGGCAAGGAGAATAAATAGGAGACACCAGATTAAAAAATCACCATAATCTAAATGTATTAATAGACATAAAAATCTACAGAAAATTGGAGCATGAGTGTTTTTTTAAAGCAGAGACAGTACTATTTTCTCAATACCATTTCTGATGCTGCATGGGATACTGTTCTGAGGAAATCCTGTTATTTATGCTTATTTTTGTGTGTATCCCACTGCCATTACTGTGAGGTGACCACTTTGCTATCTGGAACAACAGTCCAGTATTGTCCCGTGATAGGGACTCCTTAAGTAGAGAAAAGTCAGACCTTCTCCTTCCAACAGACTCTGGTATCCACAGGCAATTACTCTAGAAAACCTCTGTGATGGGAGCTGTATATTGTTTAGAATAAATGTGCAGCTGGACCATTTAATTCCAGACATTATGGACTGGTGGCAACTTTCTGGCAGTTGTAGGCAACCCTGTCTCATATCAATAAAGCTGCTAATGTAAATTCAGAAATGTGAGGGACAAAAATGATGTGCAGTAGTTTTTCTCTGTGTTTTTTGATGACTGTGCCATTTGACATGCCAGAGGGCATCTCACTGATTTGTGTTGTGTTACTTCTGGAAAAAAAACTTTTATTAAATTAGTATTTCATCTGCTTACCAAGTTACCTCAACAGCTGATGTCATCTGACCTCTCTCTATAGCTCATTAGGAGTCTTTAGTTCGTTTTTAAGTCAGAGTGAGGGCTGTGTTTGGCTAACTCAATTTCCCTTCGAGAAATTAATACAAATTTACACTAAATTCTGTTCATGGTTTTAACTGTGGAAGCCCCTGAAAACCAAAGCTCTTTTTCTCACTTATTTTTATTTCAGAGCCTTATCTTTGAGTTATCCGTTACTGACTATGTGATATTTGTAGATTTCCACTACTGCAGACTAATCAGAGCAGTTTTATAGTTTAAAAGAGTATTTATTTGGTTCTTCTTTTTCTGCATGGTACAATTATTTCTATGTCCTAGAAATGCATCTAAAGAAGTGCTATGAGGTATTTTAGTGATGTAAGTGACAGTTTTGGCTTTATGTCTCATTATCTGAAAGACAGCATCTCCAGCAGCACAGACATATCTCATCCTGCCAAGGCCCAGTGTGGAACATTATGTGTGAAAGAGACTTCAAATGAGGGGAATGGATCTCTTTCTTGCTTAAAATGCTATGAATTTATTCCTTTAGGGTGAATGGCTGTATTTTGTAACTCCAGTTCTAGAGATAATAAATAATTTTAGGCCACTGAAGTGACAGGACAGAAGAGCTGCGTGAAAAGTGAATCATTTAGGAATAAAAATGAGCAATATCACTCTGAATTAAGTGCATGAGCCCACAGCATGAGTTATTGGTTTGATATTCAGATGTTAAAGGGCAAGAGCTTGCTTTGTGCTAGTCCTATGGCCAGAGCTGCTAGAAAATGTGATCTCACAGGTTGAAGCTGTTTGGATCTGGCCTGGAAGCAGAGATGGTAAAAACTCTGGCATCCTGTTTTCACCCTCTGGGCTGCCAGCAGTGTCTTCCAAAGCCAGAGACCTGGAAGTTGAAGGATCTAAGTGACATAAGCTTATTGGTGACAAGGACATGAGGACCTCTGCAGTCTGCCCACATAAAGATCCTGCTGGCTCTGGGATCACCAGCCCCAGCTTGAATGGGCAAGGAAGGCCAGCACTCTCCTGGCAATTGTGTCAGTGTCTGAAAGCTGAAAATTAGTTGTTAGGGCTAATGGTGGCAAGATGATTAGATAGATAGATAGATAGATAGATATTTGATTGAATAGAGGATATTTGATTGAATAGGTACTAGAAGTTTGCAGAGGTTGTTGTTTTGCTTTTGTGAGAGATAGGGCTCATAAATAAATAAATAAATAAATAAATAAATATATTAAAAGTGATTCAAATTGGTAGTAAAGTTTAAATTTTAGCTTTTCTATTTGAACAGCTCTTTAGAGTGTCACTTTTTACAATGACCCGAATCATAACTCAAGAGAGTCCTGCTATGTCTTACAAAGTCTGGAGAGGTCGCAAAGGGAGAGGAACTTCAGTTTATTGATTTTGGGTCCTAAAAACCATTCAGTAACTATTATCTGTAGTTAACAGATCCACAGGACTCATGCTGATTAATTTCCTTATCTGAAAGATGTTTCTTTTCATTCTGTAAATGATATCTGGTGATCCCTGAAGGGCTCTGTAGTTTATAGATTTTATAAGAGAATGAGGAAATGAATGCATTATTTTCTTGCCTTTTTGTGTTGCTCTATTCACAGAACACTCTATTTTAATACAATTTATGCTTTTACCAGCATTTTAACATTTCACTGTAAAAGAAAAAAAAAAGAGTCTATTATCATTCATATTGAAAAAAGCGCTGAAGCTTTAATCCACCCAGAGTCAGTAACTGTTATTTGCTCTTAAAGGATGGCACTCATAAACTACAGAAAGGCAAGGGCTAAAACATTCTTTATGCTGTAAATGTTATAGTGCATCTCATATTTATTGAAGGGACCATAATTATGCAGAGCCATTTCAGTGGATATTCATGGCACTGTACCAAGCAGTATCTCTGAATTTTTTATCAACTCTATGAGCCTGAATTAAGTACCTGTATCTTTTCATTACATTCCACTTTTCCTCCTATTTTAAATCAACTTCCTGTGAAGAACTGTGTTGTTGCATAAATACACACATCTGCAGCAAAGGGATTAAGGAAGACCATAAGTGTGGAGACTGTATAAGGTCTGGTTGAGTAATCATTAAAGTGAACGTGTTGCTTTTTTAGAATTTATTTTGTAGCTTTTGTGTACCATCTTCAGTTAATAAGTTTAAATCATATCTGAGTAATGTCCTAGTGCTGTGGCTACTTTCTAGCTCCTTATTAGGAAAGTACAAATTAATGACCACTGCTTATTCAAAATGATTTTCCAGTGTTGCTTTTCCTACTGATTATTAGCATGAAGAGTTTACAAAGCTGACCACACAGAGCAAGTACAGATTCCTCGTAGGTTTAGGAATTACCAGGTTTTGTGATGCTGTTGATCATTCAGAAAAACTGAATTTATAACTGCAAATTATGTTATGATATTGATACAGATATGTGAGGAGGGCTTTTTACAAGGCCATGCAGTGACAGGACAAGGGGTAATTGCCTGAAAACTGAAAGGGGTTAGTTTTAGATCAGGTATTAGGAAGAAATTCTTAACGCTGAAGGTAATGAGGCACTGGAACAGGTTGCCCCCTTTAAGGCACTTCTTTTACTGAAGTAGCTGTTCAACACCCTAAAACCTCCAGAAACCTGGCCCAGCAAGGGAAGGTCACAGGGAAGAGCTCTGCCTCCTCCACCTGACCTTGCACTGCCAACTTTGCCTGAGTGTTTAATTTCAAGGAAAACCAAGACTGCATTCTAAAAGTCACTTTATTAAACAATACATATCATTGGATTGCCTGATTCTGTAGGAACTCTTTCTGATATACGTTTTCTGCATACCGGAAAAAGATTTCTAATTAAACCAAAATATATAACAAAGACTAAGCTATTAGATGTAAATCCATCTTTCCACAGTACACAACTCTATGTGCAAGTATAAAGACTTTCATATTTCAAAACAAAAAATGGCTAATAACTGAGAGAAAATTGAGGAAACTTCCCTTAGTGATTAAGTATTCTGTAATTGTCTAATGTATGAATTTTTTTTTCTGACCATAATTTAAAGCAGGCTAGCTGTTGGTATGTTGGTCTGGCCTGCAGTTTGAGATTTGATCAAGTTTATTAAATGCTAATATATTGAATTTTTAAACTTTTCTTTGAAGCTAGTAAATGAAAATTTCAAGGAAAATTGTATTTTTTTTCCTTCCATCTTAGACCATATTTTTAATGTGCTGCATCCAATTGTTCTTAAAATTTAAACTATATTACTAAAATGCTGGAAATTTTCTGAATTAATTTTTTTACTTCTTTCCTGACATTTAAAAAAAGAGATGAATTCTAATTTTTAAATCTTTCTTTTCCTCAGATGTGTATGTTTACAGTATGAGGTAGAAATGTATTGTTATTTAAAGGTTTCAGAACCTAACTAAAATATATTCAAACATTTGAAACTCAGAAGGTGATAGTGACAGCAGCTAAAATATATTTCACCACATCTGAAACATTTTTTACAGAGATGTAAAAATTTCTGCTACAAGACTGGAACTGTTGCTATCTGTTCCAAATGTTTAGTGTCTAAGTATTGTTTGAGGAGGGAGGGAGGGAAGGAAGGAAGGAAGGAAGGAGGGAAGGAGGGAAGGAAGGAAGGAGGGAAGGAGGGAAGGAGGGAAGGAGGGAAGGAGGGAAGGAAGGAAGGAAGGAAGGAAGGAAGGAAGGAAGGAAGGAAGGAAGGAAGGAAGGAAGGAAGGAAGGAAGGAAGGAAGGAAGGAAGGAAGGAAGGAAGGAAGGAAGGAAACCTTAAATCTCTACTCCTCCTTGTTGGGCAAAAAAGCATTCTAAATAATTTCAAAGAATGATAAATTTACTCTCCAAAATGCACTGTAATACTTTGAAGTTAGCAAGAAATGGATTCCAAACAAGAATGCTGTAAAATTACATATATCCATGGAGTTTATTCCTAATTATTGGCATTACATTAGGGAAGAGAGGGTGACTCAGAAACCACTACCTCAGTGCTCTTGTCCATTCCTTGACAAATGTCCAGCTGATTTGAATCAACTGAGTTTTCATAGCTCAAAAGATTACATTTATGGCACACAAGACCAGGAAAACAGTATTTTCTCAGTATACTGTAGAATCAGGCTTGTTTTATGCAAGCAGTCAGATGAAACATTTGTAAATGTTCATCTGAAAATGACTGTTCTTCTAAGTGGCATCCTCTGGGAACAGGGCTAGAGAAGAAAGTTGTTATATCACTGTGTATCTAAACGATCGGGTTTTCTATTACCTCTTTGACCGAACTGTTCAATTTTTCTGTCATTATATAAATTATAAATATAAAGAGAGCAAACCCCTTTGCTTTTAGCTGCAGGTGGTGTTCTGCTCTCGCAGGTCTGCTCTCGAAACCCTGCTGGGAATTGCAGGCTTGGATGTATCACGACCTTTCTGTCTCACCTCAGAGGTGCCGTCGATGGCACAGCGAGGAGCAAAGGATTTCTCTGCCGGATCCCAGCCCGGGAGCGTTCCCGGAGCACCGGGGGCTGGAAAAGCAAGCAGGGCCCGGCCCGGGCAGGTGGCTGTGCCCGGCACTGCCGGAGCGTGTCCTTCCTCTGCCCACACGGGCACAGCACGGAGCCCAGATGCCCAATCTGCTGCCCAAGGAGGAGGCAGCAGAACCTGTCTCCAGAGCAAGGGAATGAGCGTGGCTCTCGGCAGCACAGGGCTGTGGAGAGGGCGGCTTAATGAAGCGTGACAGGTACGGGAGGAACGAAATCGCAGCACTCGGCAGGCAGGCCATTTAAAATGGTAATACAGTCAGCCCTTCTCTCATCCCAGCGCTGACACTCCTCAGCGTCTGCCTGTGCCACTCATGCTGCACAGATTGTCAGGTGGGTATCAAAACAAGCACAGCAGGCAAATAAATAGGCGAATCTGAGCAAATATTCTCTCTCCTGCAGGAACTGTAGACAAGAATGACTGACAGGAACTCAGTGCTACTGATGATCTTGGTCTTTTCTGCCTACACTCTGTAGGTTATTTCTTGACATGCCCAGCATTTCAGCTTACATAGGTCTCTGGTAAACTCCCCCAGCCATATTGGTGTGTAAGAATGTAATCTTAACTCACTGTTACATCAGATTGCTCTCTGATGAAAATTCAGGAATAAACTTTCATGGTTCAATGATGGAAGTGTATTGGCTAAGTTTTAATAGATCAGCTATTAATAGATCAGATGTCTTGAAGTGCTGCTTTCATAGTTTTTCTGCTTAAACTGACTATTGGGATTAAATGGAAAAATAATAGCTTTTTTTATTTTAACATTTCAAACTTTTATGCTCAGAAATAGGCAAAGTCTGTTTGTTAGGTCTTCATGGATCTATTCTTAACAGAAGTGATGGCCTGACTGCAATCTGTTGCACAGACACTATTTTCTCTGAAATAAGGCCTGATAAATTCCTCTTTTCTAAGTATAAAAGTTACATCTGTGATATTTAGAGAGACAGCTTCTTTTTCTCAGTCTGGAGGTGCAGTTGTGAGTGTCAGCATCCTACAAATCACATAGATTACCTTCATGTTGACAGAGAGCCTTACTTAGTTCAGTAGGATTTTCATCAGGGCTATTATTATTCTAGTTCTTATTTAGCAATTGAAATTACTGATATTTGTTCTCAAAATAAGGTATATGAGAGAAAAATAATTATTGTTAATAATACACTTTGAGATTATTGCCCTGAGCAATTCAATGTTGTAGATTAAAAAGTTCTTGTTGGCTCTTATTTCTTCTGCTTGTACAACTCCTCTTTTGCATGTGGACCTGTCCCTGTTTACCTTAGGTTTCTATTTATTATAATTAACTTACCTTCATTTATCATTAATTCTTCATCATTCACTGCTCACTTCTCTTCTCCTGTCCCTCAGACTGTCTGTATTGAGGCAAATGAAGGAAAATTGGTATATGGTGCTTAGGTTCCAGAGCACAAGTCTTATGAGGAGTGGCTAAGGTAACTGGGGTTGTTTAGCCTGGAGAAAAGGAGTCTCAGAAGTGACCTTATCACTCTCTACAGCTGCCTGAAATGTGGTTGTAGTGAGGTGGTTGTTGGTTTCTTTTCCCAGGTAACAAGTGATAGGATAAGGGGAAATAGCCTCAAGTTGGGCCAGGGGAGGTTTAGATTGGATATTAGAAAAAATTTCTTCACTGAAAGGTTTTCAAAGCATTGGAACAGGCTGCCCAAAGAAGTGGTCGAGTTACCATCTCTTGAGGTAATTAAATGGCACTTAGTGACATGTTTTAGTGTTAGACTTGGTGGTCCTGGGTTAATGGCTGGACTTGTTGATCTTAAGGGTCTTTTCCAACCTAAATGATTTTGTGATTCTATGACTCTATGACATATATACTTGGCATTTCTTGAGGCAAGATCCCACCTACAGTTATCTACATACCGATATTAAATGCGTTGCTGTTGGTATACAGGCTGCACATACTCTGTTTTAGTGTCTGGATGTATGTGCTTTTGGTATCTTCTTGCAGTGAATAGAAGTCCAGTGTCTCTTTCAATAAATTCAGACAGTCTTTGGACAATTATGTAAATGTATTGCTGTATTAAGTTAAGCTCACGAGTCTCAGTGCTAGGCTTATGCAGCTTGCAGTTCGAGGAAACTTCTCCAACTCTGTGATACTTCCTACTGGATTGCATGGAATATTTTGGTTAGTGGGTAGAAATGACACTTGAGAGTTAGATAGTAGTACTAATAATTTCTGCAGCACTTTTTTGCATCTTTGAATAGATCTCAAATAAGAAAACTAGTTTTATTTCATTCTAGTTAAAAGAAAAATAATCAAAGACTCTTTTCCCACTTGCAAGTCTTTCATTCCTCCCAGAGAGCTTTTAATCTGGAGAAAAGAATGATTTTACTTTCTCTTTGTTTGCAGAAAGCAGCAGTAAGAGAATCATACTATTTCAGGCTGATATGAGTGGGTAAGAACTAGCCTTTTAAATTATTTTATATTTTCACATAGTTTTTATGCAACAGGTTTCCAGCTTATGTTTTGGAGGAAGAAAATGAGTAAATGATATTAAAATAATTTCTGTTTTTGAAGAAATGTCCTTCCATTCAAGAAGCAAATATCCTTCTCTTCTTTTTGTAGAAATACCATTCTTGTGAATGAAAATTAAACATCTTTCAAAAATCATACCATGAGACATTCTCTACACAGAATGCATTAACCCTGACTGCAGTAACTTAATGGCAAGGAGGAAAGAACATTATAGCTGTTTTGTTAATTGTGATATTGATAAGCTTGACTTTCTCATTCTTCACAAGCTGTTCAAATTTCTAGTCTGTGGACTGTTTAATTTGGTTTGGTTCTTTGGTATGTCTTGAATTACTCCCAGAGCATTTCTATAAAAAGCTTGTGTATGATTTCACCATCTCTGAATCATTTTGTTATCTCTTATGATGTCCTAGACCTTTCCTCTCCTGTGGTTTGATGTACAAAGGAAGGGCAGACTTCTTAATTCTGCCAGACATTTTACATACCATGCAAGCTCTTAAGGCTGTTCATTGAGATAAATACAGAACTTGCAGATTGGTGAAACATTTGGCTATGGTATCACTTAGCTAAGAAGTTAAGGGAATTAGGGATCCTGCAGCTTTTGCATCTTTAAAGTTGTTACTCGAAGTTCAATTATGATTTCTTGTTCTTTCCAGCTCTTTTCAGTTCCTTTATCAATTTTTCTGTTGTTCTAGACAGTATAGCAATAGCCTGCGTGTTGTACACGCAGTGTAATTTTTTTCTGGAGTGAAAATTACCAAATACTTGTCACAGATAATTTTCGTTTTAATATTTTTACAGCAACCCTATTCCAAAGTCACACTGCATTCATCTAAAGAAACCTTTAGTGATACTGCATAACTCTTCAGCTGTGGAGTTCTACAATACCTATTTGATGCACTATTTATGCACTGTTAATTTTTTTTCATTAGAGGCTGTTATACTTATTAGTCACTTACCATAAAAGCAACACTTGAGGATTCAGCAGTGCACTGGGGTGATATTTTTAAAGTGATCTCAGTACCTGAAGCAAAGTCTCAGGGTATCACAGAAGGGGAGGCAGTGTAATTGGGCAATGCTTACCTTGGGCTTATCAGGGCAGATCAAATTCACCACACAAATAATTTTTCATCGCTTTGGACCGTGTCCTTCAGCACTTACCCCACTCTTTCTCAGTTCTGTGGATCTTTCCTCCTGCCCTCCACACCTACTCACCCCATGCCTCCCAAACAAGGCACAGCACTTGTGTGTCTATTCCCCATTGCCCTCTGTTCCTCAACTGCTTATTTGGCTCCTTCCTCTCTCTTCCAAACTTCTGCCTTTCAAATAGGTAAGTGTAATTTAGGTGTAATGAATAATGAATCTGATACTTTCTACTAATTCCACATTCTCTCCATTCTTTACCCAGATAATGGGATAGTTTGGACAGCCTTGTTTTTAGAGTAAGTCTGTTTTGATAGGGCTCTGTTTTTCTAATGTTTTAATTTCTGAAAGTACATGATCCCAGAGGCAAGGTTTTAGCAAAATGTCTTTATTTTGAAAGATGGAGATTAGTAAGATTAGAACCATTTATTGGTGCATGTAGAAGTTTGCTCCTTAGCCTCAGGCTCACTCAAAATAAGTCAGGCACAGGTAGGCTTTATTCTGGCAGTCAAGACATTCTGCTGTGCTTCAGTAATGAAGCTGTCAGCCATAGTCCTTACACTTTAGACAAACATTTCAAAAGATACCTTTTACCTGCTCACTTCTTTCAAAGGAGAGGAAAATGAAATCAGTGTTAAGTCTAGACCCTTGAAACACGTGATCAGCTGGGATGGTTCCAAGGATTAAATTGTTATAAAGATCCCATAGTAGTTCCCATTGGCAGCCTGACTTTTGACTTCAATATGGGTTGAAAGGGTTCCTTAAAAAATAAAGCAGCTTTTCAGCTGATGGATAAGCTCTATGGCAAGCAGAAAAGATTACTGTAATATTTTAAAAGAAGTGTTTGCTATCTGGCCTCAGAAGTTGTAATTAACCTGTGTGAGGCCAGAGCTATGTATTATGAAAGAGTGAAAAGTATCTGCTCTGTCTGTAGAAGAGGCAACTCATGTATTTTACAGACTGTGTAGCATTTTAAAGTATAGACTTTTAAGACTTTAATTTTAAAAGACAGTGGCATGATCTGTAACTGCAGTATACTGCTGTAAACCATCTTTGCCGTAGTCTGTATTACCTCTGGGGCTGTTAGTTTCTCAGTGGAACCTGAAAGAATAACACAGACAAATTGCATTTCTTGTTGTTTCACACTTCTTCACCACAATAATATGCTTAGCTAACAGGTTAACAAGTGTGCCCTGCTCACTTTCTTTTTATTGAAAAGATTTAACAGGTCATAGAAACCTTCAAAACCTCACAGTACTCTTTGGATATTGCAGTAATAATAATGTTCATTTTCTCTTTTCAGTCTTTTTTTCTCTATTGCTCTCCTCCTTTACTGTCACACTTAACCTTTTTTATAACTACTGACAGGATGCTGCCTTCAATCCAGTCCCTACAACAATTACATTATGTGGGTTTGATTTTACATTATGCATTTAATGATGCATTAAAAAAGAATCTTTGTAAGAATGAATCATTCTAACTTCACTGATGCTGAATATCAAAGCAAAAATATGTATAGAAGTTGAAATTACTTTCTGTCTACAGAAAGAAATGTTGAAATTACAGGACTATTAGTTTACATTGTATGAAATAAAGATCTACTTACACAGGTAGGTGTAAGTGGAATGTAAAAAACTCAATAGGTTTTTTCCCTCTGATTTTATTAAAAATACTCCTTTGAAAATTTATTTTGTGTACCATTTTAAGCATGAGAAAATTGGAAGGGATCATCCACACTTCTGTAAAATTCTAAAGAATAATGAAATGTTTGATGTCCTCTGTCAGAGTGAAGTTCTCCTGTCAATTAGATGCTCAATCTGAATAGAAATCAAGATAAAATCTAAAGTGCAAGGAGCACAGTTTGTACTTTTAAAATCTTGGTTATTTATCCTTCTGCTTTTGAAATTAGCTTTCTGGAATCCTCAAAAAATATTCATAAATTATTCATAAATGTAATGCCAAAATACATATTCCTTCATCTCTTGCATGTCTCAGGAGTGTAAGAGCGCTGTTAGTACTAGACAGGTAACTCTTTATGTGATATAGGGTGGGAAGTTTTTTTTAAACTAATAAACATTCCAGAAAACAGGATTTACTCTGGATTCTACTCACTCATTCATGTTAATGCAGATGAGCTGGGTTTTGTTTTTGTGTCACAGCAATGGCAAAAACTATTAGAATAATCTAAATTTGTGTGACTTGTCTAAGGATTTTTTTCCATTTTTTTGTTTTTTGTTTTGTTTTAATTATAAAGCTCCTGTTTTGTTTAAAGGTTAGAAGATTCTGTTTACAGATTTCAGTCATCCTTTCAGGGATGAAAATCCATATGGCTTAAAAAACCACTTGCACAAAATAATCAAAAAGCATTAAATATCAAAAGTGATCAGCAAATGCAGAGAGCATAACTAACTCTTAGAGTAAACTAGAAAGTGACTATTTTCATATAATGAATACATTCAGAGTTATCATAGCAGACTTCCAATACATACAGGGGGCCCACAGGAAAGCTGGTGAAGGCCTTTTAACGTGGGCATGTAGTGATCAGACAAGGTGGAATGGTTGTAAACTGACAAGAATAGGCTTAGATTCAATATAGGTAAGACTTTCTTTACTGTGGGTATGGTAAGGCACTGAAACAGGTTGCCTGGTGAAGTTGTGAATGTCCCATCCCTGAAGGTGTTGAAGGCCAGGTTGGATGGGACTCTGAGCAACCTGGTCTAGTGGAAGATGTCCCTGCCCATGGCAGGAGAGTTGGAATGAAAAGATCTTTATGGTCCCTTCCAACCAAACAATTCTATGATTCAGTGATCATAAATTTCAAAGGAAAAAAGGGGTGTCGTAGTTTTTGCATAATCATTTCCATAGACACAGCCATTACTTTGCACACCACCTCAAATTCTCTATTCACTGAAATCATACTAAATGAAAAGATTGCCCTTTGAATTTTGCATGGATACTGAAACCTCTAAAAAGAATTTTCTGATATTGCAGTGCAGTAACATCTTTGTACCTGGTCATGAGTTTTCTAGACTTGGTATTGTTCCTTTTAAGTAAATCTATATGTCACTGGTGTGTCACAGACCACATAACTTTAACACCAAGGGCCAAGAGTCTAGTTTTAGGCTCCAGTGTGAGAGTATTCATGGTACACCCTCCCACAGTTCTGCTCTACTAAGTATCCAGCCGTGCCAGGAGTTGCTTCCTTTCAGTGTCCATAGGAATCATTATCGGGGAAAACAAAGAATGTGAGGTTGAAGTGGTGATTGTCAGGAAGGTGGTGGAAGGAGCATGGGCTGGGGTCCTTTTGCACAGGAAATCAGGAAGGTGACAAGAACCATAAGGTTCCTGTCAACCCCAAAATTATGTCTCAGCATATCAGGCATGAGGGCTCTATTTGGATAATTCTTCTGACTTTCTGCCTGTGCGTCACCCCAGGGATGCTACTGACCTTCTTACTCCAGCCTTCTGCCCCAACAAAGGGAGAAACTACTGCAGTAATTTTTTTTCATAAAAAAAAAACCACCTCAAGTATCTTTCATGGCCCTAAATTGATGTCAAGATTAGAAAATTCAACCTCCTTTGTCTTATTCTCAGTGTCTCTGAGTACCTCTTTTATTAGATACACAGGAAGACAGTAGGGGGATTAATTATTATTAAATGGATAAAGCAGGAATAATCTCAAAGTATATTACTTTGTTTTATTTCTCAAAATGAAAATTCCATTATGAAAACATTATATTGGTAGATTCAGAGTTCAAAAATGTGCATAACCTAAAAAATACCTTTAATTTTTATGGCTGTGGCTATTATCGAAATATGAGACATGACCAATAACACACAATGCGAAAGCTGATGACATGTCATACATTGGGCATGATCAGCTGAAAGAAATGACTGATATCTTTCCAAAACTGTCAGCTGTTGTCTTTGAGGATTTTATCTTCCAAAGTTGGAACGTGGAAGTATTCCAGTACTTGAGGAGAGAAATATAGGAGTGGAAGGGAGAGCCAAGGTCAGAAACTCTAGATCAAACCACTCAACTTCAATATCTAAAAATAATCAGAGTATTTTCAAGCACCTGAGACATGCCCTGAGGAATTTCTGTACATTAGTCTATGGTTTTATTTGACACACATCACCTCATGGGATATGTGTGAACATCCCAGTTTGCTGGATAAGTATGTAAAGTTTCAGCTCCAACCTCAAGTCAGTTAGTTCTTCTTCCTGCCTTCTTTTCTCTCCCACTTCCTTTTACCCTTCTGCCGTCTGTTGTTTAACTCATTTTTTACTTATGGTTGAAATCGCAGGCTACCAATTATCAATGTTTTTTTTTTTACTGTCTTATTTATTTGTTTATTTATTTATGCCCTTTGGTTATTTAAAAAAGGGTTTAATTCTCCTGCTAGCCTATGATGTTAATGTAGATCATATTATTTTCCCTGTAGACTACCACAAAGAGCAGCTAACACTGCTGCTCTGATCCTGTCAAAGTGCCCTTGCACATTGCTTTCTCAACACCGATGTTTTCATAAGAATCTAGGATGGAAACCTTGAGCCTTCTAGCTTATGCACAAATAAATTTTTCTCATCTGTGTATCATGTCTTACTGAATATGTTATTTTCTGAGGATTTTTACACTGGAAGTCTCTATAGTTAAAAAATGCAATACTGCATTGTTTCCTCCAACTTTTGTTGCACTATTTTTATTCCATGTTCTTGGAAAGACCTGGATCATCCATTATCAGACTCCAGGGAATCAGGGTGAAAGTAGTAAAATCTAGTCTGTCAAGGATCTTTATGAGTCTAACACAATGTGCGTTTCAATTCCTTTTGTATGAAATGCCTCATTTTCTGTCTAGCTTGATGATAATTTCTGTTTAGGCTGTTCAGTGTAACGCCTTGGCTGAAAAAAGATAATTCTCATTGCATGGTGGCTTAGACACAAGTTTGTTCATGTGTTTAAATGACAAGGCCTACTGCACTGTACTTAATGCAACAGGGCTGAGTGAGCTGGCATTATGTCATGGTGCAGATATGTACTCAATTAAGTTGCTTACTAGCATGGGTTCCCCAAAAACCTCAGATTTGAGGACATCTGCCTTTTTAACAAAACCTAAGTATTTGTATTAGTCCGTATTTACAGACTTGCAGTATGAGATGAACACTGTGACTGTATGCATAAAAAGTCATGTTTCCCCAAAGCAACTGAGTAAATGTTTGTCTAAGTAATTGGATTTGCAATTTGTTTAGTTTGTATGTGCCTTTGGGTATCATAGGAGAGTTAACCCTGCTGGAAATCTGGCATGATGTGATGGTCTTCAGCTCTCATGAGACAGTCGAATATAAACTTCATAAGGTTGAGTGATAGACTTCTGTACATATTTTATTTTCCATCTTGGTTTACCCTGTTTACTGAAATATTCTCTAGCATTTTAAAAATAATTTCTAACAAAAATTAAAAATTAAACTTTAGGAAAAAAAAAAGATGCATGCCAGTTTGGTTTGACAGTTGGACAGAAGTTAGTGCTGGATCTCATTTTATCTGAAGCATTTTGACCATCCATAAAACATAACTAAATCTCTTACCCAGTTTTCTCTTCTGAGCTAACTCTTAACACTATAATGCAGTACATCCCCATACATCCTCTCTATCTGTTGCTCACATGATTATATATAAAGCCTCAGCATTAAATTTTGAATTCTTTGATTTGGTTAAAGAGACTGACAGAGTTACAAAGGAAAAAGTTTGTGGGAATTCAATTCCTCTTCCCTTTAGAAAAGTGATTTTAAAATAGAAGTTACATTATTTTCCACTTTTTGCTATTAGTAGATCTCCTGGGTACAGTTACCTTGGAAACATCATATTCTAAAGGAGTAAGAATATACAGAACGCTTTCTTGCACCCATTGATAATGTCTCAAAAAACGATGCTGATGATAGCAGTAGAAAAACATTCAGTTTAGCTGAACCAGGAGCCTGACCTCTAAGATAAAAGTTTGGAAAAGACAGAGAAATCTTGGTTTGGAATGTCTGGAGTTGAAAATACTTCATGCCTTCCAGCCTCTGCTTTTTAAGACTAACTGGTGGCTTAGTGGAGAGGATTGTATTCATGGATCATGGCTTTATCAAATTTGTTATCTAAAGTAGAGCACGATTTGAATCTTGTACATATATTAGAATATAATTACATTGTTAAGTTGTAAATAAAGATGATGCAATATTCAGATCTAAACTCAGCACCTAATTGTTATTTACAGATGTCATGATTATAACAAAGCTGGAGTAAACACTGCAAATTCAGCTTTTCTGAATTATTAAAATTACAGAAGCATTATTGCTATTAACTACTGTTCCTTTAAATTTCTGAGAGGTGTTATTGACCCTTGCCTTATTTTACATGAACCCTGATGTGGAGAATATTACTGTAATCAAATGAAGGCATCCTAGAAATCTTCCTTGAGTCTGCAGGATTGGATTTTCTTAAACTCTCAAAGGGTATTTGAATCTACATTGTACTTTATATCTACACAGGATCCAAAACTACACAGGGTCCCCTAAAAATCACAGTCCTCATTCAACCTTTTGGTACTTTGAAATCTGTGTTTTTGAGAGGTGTGTATGGGTTGTTTCTGTTGAAATGGAGATTCTCCAGATGGGACTGGCCTAAAGGCAAGATTGCATGGTCCATTGCTATCCTAGCAGTGACAGGAAGATGCTTTGCAAGAAGCATGATAATTCTACCACCAGTGAGGCTGTCGAGTGTTGTTTATTTGTTTACCTCCACTTCAGGAGGTAATGCAAACTCTGAGCTGCTCTGCCATGTCAGAGATCAGCACATTGCGTCACGCTCTTAAAAGGGCTGCTGGCTGTGCTCCTTCCTGGCACTGACAGCTTTAGAGAGAAGTGATGAGGAAAATTTTATAGCAGCAAAGAATTATTCTGAACTAGGAAAATGTTCAGCTCAGCTGCTCAGTGTGTATGCAGTTATATAAACAATGCTAAATAAGACAAAGTACACTTAGCAGGTGGATTAAAAAAATCATGGAGGTACAATAACACAGTTCTACCTTAGTGAGTCATCTTTCCTAGGTAGAACCATTATTTAGAGATTGCTACAGGCCATAAGTTAAAGCAAATTAGTTGCTTGAATATGGTGGGAAAGATAGCTTTTTTTATCTGCTTTAATTTACCATTTTGGAAACTTTCTTTCCATTTCAAGTAGTTTATTCAAATTTAATCATGGGGGTGTCAGAGTATGAAAACGTGTAGTTATGGTGTTGTTGGGGAATTTCAGCTTTCACTTTAACGATACTACTTGTGCCTGTATTGAGAAGAGAGGTATCCATGGAAACAGTGCAGTAATTCATAAACTGTAGAGCTGTATAAAGTCTCTCTACCACAAATATGTTTCAGCAAGAAAATCAAGAAGACACTTTTCATGTCAGTGTTGCACAGCTAAATAGGACCTCTCTTAGGTCAATGATCTGAGCCATTCCACAGTATATAAAATTATTCAGTATTTTCTGACTTCAAGAACTGAGAAAACCAAATCAGAACCATGAAATTCTTACCTTCCCAAGCAGATAATGTATCACAAAAAAAAGGCTGAAAGTGAGTTTTCATATGAACTATCAAATATAAAGTTGAAGTCAAACTGATTCTGTGAGTATTTTTTTAAATTATCTGATCATAGTGGAATAAATAAAAGAGAAATACTCTGCTGGTATCTACCTAGACTACAGTTTGTGCTCCTATGTAACTCCAGCTAACTAAGCATGAATCAGCTTGACTAAGGTAACATGTTAAAAATGGTGATCTAAATACTCTGGAGTTTATTTTCTAAGGCAAAGATTTTTTTTTGCTGTTTTTTCTTTTAGTTTTTTACACATCTGTAAACATAGCAAATTAAATGTCAAACAATTCTGTTGCTCAAGTAAGAGGAAAAAATTTATTTCTGCTAGGTTTTTGTAAAATGCAAATCAAGGAATTGATTTTCTAGACTTGAACTTTTCAAAGACTAGCTGTCTAACTTTGGTCAAGTCAGTGAAGACCATATGTCCAAAAAGGTTATTCCTCCTTTCTGTTTTCACCCGAAATGAATAATTTGTATTGCTGTGATCCTGGCTGGAGGCCATTGTGCATTGAGGAGTTGGTGATCCCTGTTCCAGTGAGTCTGTGGAGGTGCAGCCCTGCACTGTGCTCTGCCAAAGGTCTGGCACGGACACCAAGCCAGTGCTGAACTTTGCATGTCCCTTGGCCACAGGATCAGCCTGGTCTGTAGGCAGCTCCCACCCAGTGCTGACCATTATGTAGCAACAAGCTATCTAGTGAAATGCTTTTTGTTTTATAGTAGAAATGTCAACTAGAATATTTTCTCTAAAGAAAATCCTTTAAGACTACAAAAGACCAAAATGAGATTGCCTTATCATGGATGAGATCTGCACGGCATGCTGCGCCCTTGCTGGACATCTGTTCAATGCAGCCCACCTCAGGGTTTCCAGCATGTGAATGGGCTTAGGATTGTCTATACGATCCTCTTTCTCTTTATAGTTTTAGCTCCAATAAATGGCATTTCAAGGGATGCTTTCCTGCAGGGTCTGAGTGCCTTTCTTAATGGTATATAAATGAACTATCATCTCCTGGTAAAAAACATGTATGTAATCTAGCTAATCAAATAAATCAGCTTTTTAAAATGCCAGAGGGATTACACATAGCTCACAGCAAGAGCTGAGGCATTGCTCTGACACATTGCCTTTCTGCTTTGAGCTTGGAAGTTCAAATATTGATATGCTGTATTGGTGTCTGATAACTTACTCTGACATTTCTGGTTTACTACTAAATAACTTCTTATACAACTCTGTTTCCTCTGAAGAAAGCCCCTGTGTGCTAACATCAACACATATTTCAAATAACCTTCTTTTCCAATTTCTAAGATAAGCTGCTTTTGAGATGGACCAGGTTAAAAGACTTTTGGAAGAAATTTTGAAAGAGATGAGAAGCACCTTCTCTTGAGCTCTCTTTATCAAAATTAGCTTTTCCAAATAACCTTAAATGTTGGCAAAATGAATTTTGCTGTTAGAGTTCAAGGAGGCAGTGTCTGAAGTAGAAATAACCTTTTTAAGGAGGGTTTTAAGGAGAAGGTATGGTTGAGCTTATAATACAATACATATACACTTCAACATGAATGTAGGAAACTACTCTTATATTGTCTTAATATTATTTTTACCAAACAGCATTAGACAGTAATTACTTATTTCCAGTGAAATAACAGGTTAGACTTTTCAGACTTGCAATACCTTCAGGTTATTGGAGTACTGAAAGCTAGCATCTCAAAAACAGAAACAAAAATTACAACCTGATTGTTGCATCCATGTTTAACAGCCAGTCCTCAAAGGTGAACGACCGGCTGGGTCAAATACAATCAAGACCTTAGACCAAAAGTGAAAATGCATTTCCCTTCAATGATGTGACAACACTTGCATATGCAGTAGTACAGTACAGGTTAGGAGAGATATCTGCTCTGGATATCTGATTATAAAGTTTGGAGCCAGCACAAGCAGTAGGTTTTGTTGCAGATGATCAGTCATGGACAATTTTCATAGCCTGATACACAGGTCTAGGTGTGACAAGGTCATGTGGTCCCTGAACAGTCAGTGACAAGGAATTTAAAAAGAGTTCCTGTTTTCCCTTGCAATTCTGCAATCTATATAAACCGCTTGAGCTGGAGATTCTTGTTTTCTCTCCCCATTGTTCAACTTTTCTGAGAACCTGCTAATGACTTCATGAGCACAACTGAGCCATGGGCATTACTCCTGTTCTGCTCTAAATCCAGTCCCTGCCCAGGTTGCACTCAGACTGATCAAGAAGTGGCCATCTGTGCTCATAGTCTTAGCCCCTCAGGTTTCAACCTGTGCTTATGCTCTGTGCTTCCAAGGCTTCTGGTATCATTCTGCAATCAGCATACTGCACACTGACCTATTTTAAGGTCACTGGTACTTCACCTGATGTAGAAATGACTTCTTTGATGTGTATGTGCACATTATTACCTTGACTACATGCTGTAACATCTGTCCAAAACCGATAATGTTACTTAAACAGAAGGAACCTTATAAAGATTCATTACTTTGTTACAGTGTAATTTTGACACTGGAATATATTATTCTTAGTTTATTCTTAGTATTTTTCAGTGAAATTATTTTGTTTTAATGACCAGGGAGATGCCTTAATGCTAGTGTAACCTGTCTATCAGGAGGACTGTCTGTCATATTGTCACAGATTCAGGTGGGTAATTTTAACAGAAAATACCATGACTAACTTGCCTGAATTTATTTTAATATGTTTTTCTCTGTTGTTTACACTAGTGCATATTCAGAGCTATGAGGTCATGTGTTTTATAAAATCACAGAATCAGAGAATCATGAAAGTTGGCAAATACCTCCGAGATCATCAAGCCCAACCATTAACCTAACACAGCTGGGTCTGCCATTAAACCATGTCTCTAAGTAACACATCTACAATGTGTCTTTCTCCTATCTGTCTGGTGTCTTAAGTACATACCTCTCCCAGTTAAATTCTCTTGTTTGTATTTATAAAATGCCTTTCTTCTCCACATGTAATTCTTTCCATATTACAAAATTCTTCTTAATATGTCATTTTCATAACTGTTTCAGGAGCTTTTCTTACCTTTTATTTACTTCCCCTTTCTCATGCCAGCATAAAACAAAATTTTTTATAACTGAAGTTATATTTTCTCAGGTGTTTCAGATAAAAAATAATCTTAATGGAAAGTAACTTTTACTTTCAAAGTCAGGAAAACTTGATTTATACACATTAGTTTCTTTGTTCTCTTATCAAATTGTTACTAGAAAACAAGGCCTTTTAGAATTTAAACTGATTAACAAGCTGATATCAATAGTGTACCCTTTTGTGAGGGTATACTAACAAAAGTACAGAATATGTGCTTAATCCAAAATTACTTAAAGAGAAAGTGGAGGAGATCTTTTTCTATATTGGCATACAGTTGTTCCTAGTAATTTTACCATGCTTTAAAATTATGTCATTTCAATGGAGAACATTTTACAGCCGGTAATATAAGCTTTTTTGAAAAATTTTGAGAAAATATATTTTACATAGCTTCATGTTTCCTGCCAGGTACTTGGGGACGTGAAAACACTTGATCCCAGGTTGACTGTCTGTGTGGAATCCAACTGATACTTCGACAAACTAGCTATGCAAGAAGTGTCTTTAAAAAGTGTAAAGTTGAAACTCTGTAGAATATAATGAGATGGGACATTTAACAATGGTTACATTTCACTACCCCCCCTTTTCTCAAAAGCAGTTGCAGGACTTCCTCCTACCATGATTCTCAGGAAATTTTTCTGATGCTCTGAATTATGGAAGCCATTTCTTTAAAAGATTTTGGCTGTATTTATTTCTCCTTCTTTTAATAATTCCCTTAAAAAATTGTCAACACCTGCTTTTGTATCCTAAGCATTGAAATGGAGTTTTGAATTCCTTCACAATTTTGTTCTCCATCAAAAGGCTTGGTGTGGAAAATGCACTGTCCTTTTGCAAGTTGACTCATGCCTACTTACAAGCAAGAACTATCTAGTGGTTTATAATCTGAGTTATTGGAATTATCTCACCTTTGCCATGTCTCTAATCATCTGCTCCTTATGTTACTTTTATCCCTAAACATCAAAGGTCTATTTTCTATACTTTCAAATCTATTTCTAATTGCTATTATTTCTGATTAGATTTTGATTTCCTCAGAAATTCTTAATACTAGATGTCTTTTGCTTATTTCAATCTATTCTATAATACAACAGAACTTACAGAAGCATACACATACTGTTGCTCTCACAAGATATTAATCCTAACCATAATTAAGTCTTCTTAGATTCTGACAGTGGGATAATTTTGGACATTACTCATGTGTCTTAACTAATGAGAATATGGCAAAGCTGATTGGTGAATTTGGATGTAAGTATCCAATTATGCCTGTTGATATTGTTATGAAAATACATGGAGCTCTTTGCAGAGTCTTTGTAGATGACAAAATTAATTAATCTAATTTTACTGTTGCTTGTTACACTATGAAAGGATTCACTACCTATTGTTCATTTCCCTACATCTTCCTTTAATCTGTCATCACTAAAGTCCATAAAAGCAGCTTCCACGACATGTGTTTGGAATTTAAATTAGAAAGAGCCTGTTTTCAAGTTCTGCAGAAAAAACATCTTTTATATTGTCATAGTGTTCCTCATTGAAATCTTAGGTACAGATGAGAACAGCTTTTTCTTAGTTTCTTTTTCTAATAATTCATTAATGACTTCCAAGCCAAAGCCTGACAACTGCATAATTTTCCCAATTTCTGTTGTGCTGTTTCATCTCCGCCACAGAATTGCACAGACATTTAAAATTGGATAGACCATTCTGTATAATTTCTCACAAAGCTGTGCTGTGCATGTAGTTCTGTTTTGGGTGACCCACAACACTACTAAGAATCCCTGACTTAGGTGAGCTTCAAACCAGAAAGGTTGCATATATAGTGATATTCATAGTTTTCCACCCAGCATGGTTTGAGAATCTTTGCCAGTTATGCTTTCTTATGGGTGATGTTATGCGTGACCCCCAGTGCTCCCTTAGCTCAATCCCTCTCCTTTCACTTCCCTAGAAATATTCTAAAATCCTTTAGAAATTTAAGTCTTTCAGGCTTTTCTCTTGCCAGTTTTGCCAGTCTTTATTGCTATTGTCAATGTAAACAAGGAGAGAATCAGTACTGATATTCTAGTAGTGTCATATTGATCCAAATCTCTTAGCCTCCAACTTTATTCAGACTAAAACAGCTGACCTGAAAATATGATCTCTTTGTCTTCCCCTTCCCAAATCTCGCTCTCTCTTTTTTTTTTTTCCCTTAAGAATTAAGGCGAAAATAGCAAGGCTAGCAATAGGTGAATATTAATTTCAAATGGATCTGCAACCTGTTAGATGCAGTAGATAAACTCTAGCAGCATTGTAAGTGAATGGTAATTCAAATAATGTGAAAAACAAAGCCACATTGAACAAACAAGTATAATGAGTAATGCTTAGGCCATCTGTCCAAAAAAAAATTAGGGTCCTTTGTAGTCATGTAGAATCCTTTCATTAAATTGGATCAGCCTGAGCTATGGGCTTTGCCACTAAAGATATTAGACAGAAAAAGCAGAGTAATTTATCAATTGTAAACCACTAAATTTGTCTCACTGGCAATAAAAATCCACAAGCCTCATTTTCCAATTCTCAAGTATAGCAAGTTATTCAGTAATTCTTCATCCACAGTGCTTCAACAATAACTGACAAACCAGCTCATCAATAAATAGTTAACAGCTTTAACTTGGTTTACCGATTTGTTAGATCACTGTAGGCTTCTCTATCTCTTACACCAATTTGCCTTTATCTCACATTTCTGCTGCCATAATGATTAGTACTGAGGCTCTTTGCTACTCTAAGGGGTACCCTTCATCTTTCATTTCTTAATGTACTGTTTATTTTGGGTTATGGTGAACTGGAAAAATTAAACCATAAACATCAAATATTTAGTTAAAACATTGCAGAAGGGTTAATAGATAAGCCTATTTCCTCTGTAGAGGCTATGGAAATATAATTTTAGAGAAGCATTTGTTTTCAGTCTAGGTTCATGGGCAGGCAACACTATTGTCTTAGAAACTTGAGGTTCAGTTCTCTCCAGCTCTGTTTTTCAACAGAAGTGGAAAAACAAAAGACTTACAGTCAAGAAAAGGTATTCACAGGAACCATGCACTTAAAGTTTCAAAATAATTTTTTAATGTATTATGATCATCAGTGTGTGAACTTTCCATATCCCCTATACTTTCCTTTGCAGTTTGTTCTCACTGAATCTGTGACTTGTCCATTGAACAATATTTGTTGGAGACAGTGCAAAGATTGCTGTTAGCCCTTTAGTAATACCAGCATTTGACATCTAAAAAATCTGTGCTTCCCACCTGCTTTTATTCAGAAAACTATATAGAATTAGATCACTCACATTCCCATTTGCAAATATTTACTGCGATTAAAGAAAAAAAAAAAAGAAACACAGATGTCATACATTAGGGCTCTTGAAAAGCCATACTTTTTGGTACATTTATTTCAAAACATAAAGATATATGCTTTTGTTATATATGACAAAAGTTCTTGAGGTAGCAGAGGAAGCAGGGAGAAAGAAGTTTTTATTAAAAGATCCATGGCTCTAAATCTCTAAGGCTTTTTGAGTTTGATGCAAGGATGTGTCCAGTGTCTGCATCACAGTGCTATTCAACAGCAGGACAGGCTAAGAATGGCTTTCAGATACCTTAGCCACGAATTTTCAGAGAATAGCAGGAGTGGGTCTCCACTATTTTTAAATGCTCTTAAGGGTAGGTAACTGCTAATGAGAAAAACTGAAGTTGACAGGTGGTCGTGATATATCCTAGAGTGATATAGCACATCTCTAATCCATATAATTTATATGTTGACAGTACCATATATTTAAGGGAAGTTGCTTTGTTCTATAGAAAGCAATACAGCTTACTGATGTGAACGTATTGATCAGGTCCAGTCAAATTTCATCTGGAAGATGTGTTTAGATCCCAGTCTCTCCATCTCTTTTTTCTGGTGCTCAGTGGGCTTGAAGGAGCTATCAAAGCCAAGAAATAGCCCCTCTGCTTTCTCTTCTGACTCTTTATGTTAGAGAACACTTACATTAATGAGGCTTCTCAATTTTCTCAGTAGTCACTCACAGTTCTAGCTTGGTAAACCAAAATGTGGCATTTTGTCACTAAATCTTAAAAACAAATGGAAATCCCAGGAATAAGCCACTGGGAGCTAGAAGCCTAATCACAGTGTGGGTCCAAGCAAGCTTTGTAAACCACTGGATGCCATCTGAGTATGATTACATTCAAAGACAGCAACCTTCTACATGCAAAATCCTGGGTTTGAAATCAGCAGCAATAACATCTTGTGCCCAGTCTCAAACAAGTTGAATTGCCATTATTGGAGGAATAAAGTCAGTTGAATCACTCACAGTGCAAGGATGAACCTTACTCACTGAGGTAAACAGCTCCAGTGAAGGTATATCCCACAGCAGAGCAGGGCATCGTGGTGAGCGGGACAAATTTCTAAAGCTAGGAAAACTGCAGGAGAATACTGAGACCCATGTGAGTCTTTACCCTTAAGAAAAGATCAAGTTTATGACCACCTGGAGAACCTGAATGTACATAAATATATGAGACACAATGGGATGTATCCCAGAGTCCTGTGAGTGGATGTGGAGACGAAAAGAAAAGGAGGAGCTAGACTCATATTTCTTTTACAGTTCCACTGATGGTTGGCTCAAAAGGCAGGATCCACAAATAGCATTAATTGATGCCAAAGTAATGGTGAGAGACATGTCAGCAAAACTCAGTATGGATGAGACTCTAGCATGATTTGTCTATGATTTGTTATCTGCTGAAGATGTTTTACAAAGCTACACTTAAGAAATAGTGACCTTAGGCTTAATGCTGTAGAAACATGCATTTTCTGTGGAACTGTGTCTGTGTAGACACATATCCTTTTTGATATCCATTTCTCACACAAGATGTTCTGCGACTCACTTTTATTGCCCATTTGGAAAGCACACCACGGAGGAAAAGGTGGTATTCCAGATTCATTGCTTCATTCAAGTATTTCTGTTTTTCAGGTCTACAGAATAATTACATCTGATTTAGAATACTGTCAGCATTGTGTCTATGCTGATGCTGATATGTATTTTAAACAGGTTTTAACCCGGTTTGGTAAACTGGATGAGTCGAGTCTCAAGAATAAACTTGTGACTCTCACCCCTCCGTCACCCTGAAAACATTTTAAAATTCAATTGTCTCAAAGCTTTGTTATGTGTGTGTTTGTTTTGGCTTTCTGTTGTTTGATTTCTAGCAGAACATTGTAAAGTTTATGTAATTTTGGGCCTAGCAGTTAATATGTCCCCTGCAGGCAGACTCCATATGAATTAGAAAGAAATTCAATTACTGAGCTACTGATAACTTATCTCAACAGAATGCAAATGGATTAAGATGGCTAAGTGCTCACTTGTTTATAAATGTACCATTTAACTAGAAAACATGCTCTTTAAGAAAAGCAACAACACAAAAGCTTTTTTTATGTTTTATACTTTTAGGGTTTTTGCATTTCATATTACATTACTTACAATTAAAATTCTAGTGGTCTTTATTACAATAAATTAGAATGAGAACAATAAAAACCAATTAATTTTATTTCTCAAAGACAGTGGATATATTTCCTCTCTAAAAAAGATGAATGACCCTTTTGATAAAAAGTGTTACACATTTTATACATATAGATTCGTTTTTCTAGGACATTAATGCTGAAATTAAGATTTCAGGTTCTGTAAAATATGGTCATCTCTATGTGTGATCATTATGTATTATACATGGAACAATGTGCTAATTCCATTTTCCTGTTAGAAAAAAACACATTCTTTATGCAGTTATCATGCTGACATTAATTTTATATATATACAGAAAGTGGTCTGAATGGTGTGTGTTTCTCATCTTCACAACCAGTGGAGGCATATGTTTATTAACTTACAGAGTTGATGAATTAGCCTATGTTTCTCTATGGGCTTAGAGAATATGGAAGTTATTTATTTGTAGTGCATGTAATAGCTGTAGGCTCTTCACTGATGCATTTCCTTCCATAAAAAACCAAAAAAACCCTCTGTTTTATAGTTATCACATAGGAACCTGACTGTAATATAGTTTTGGGAAACTGGTTAGTCTGGGGTTAAAACAGAAAGACTAAGTTCACTGCTACTTTTGATCTCAAAACATTGTATGCTTTGGTCTGAAAAACCATACATTTTTAACAAGAGGATAATAATAATAAAAAATATTAAAAAATGCTTTGCATGTGCCTTGAAGAATCACCCTATAACGTCATCCTACCAGTGCTGCCAATTGAATTAAATTAGTGTTTTATTACAGTAATAAGTGCTAGATAAATATGCAACTTTTGTAGGGTGAAGGAGCAAATTTATCTTCTTTTTACTGACTAGCTATAAATATAACCATTGAAATAATTGGCATGAATCTGGGTACTTGATTCATTTCAGTGGACCTTTAAAAGCAAATTTGTTAAGAAATATCCCTGTGTAACTTTTATAAAACTGATATTTCTTCAGATCATAAACCACTGTTTTCGCTTTCGCAACAGTGAAGACATTAAATATGACTTGCAGTTGTGGGTTTAGAAGAATGAGTTTCATAAATGTGTTTTTATGAAATAAGTTTGAAAGAGAAATAATGAATGATATATATCTGGTGTCACTACCATAATATATTATTATTACTGGATTTTTCAGGATGTGCAGAATGTGTTTGAAAACCAATATCCTGGGATTGGGTCTTAGTCCTACAATGTATAGTTCTTTACAACCCTGTCAAGAAAGACATTCATATATACATTTAATCATAAATACAGAAATATTTCAGGTAGGGTTATAGTCAGGACCTGCAGTCTGACCACAGCTTAGAAAAGTTGCAACTGCCTGAAACACAACCAAAGAGCTGTTTAAAGGAATGTCGGTGTGAATGAGAGGCTCAGTGAACCACATAGGGTGGGCTCTGCCCAGGACTCATCCATACAGGCCCACCTGCTTTCAGTGCAGGCTGCACACCAGCACCTCATGTCCAGCTCCTTGCAGCCCCATAGAGACAGCTGAGAGCCTCGTTACAGTGGTCAGATCAGCAAAAGCTAGCAGCCTGATAGATTCAGTGAAGTCTGAACTGGGAGAATCAGGAATGAGACTGGAAAAAACAGTTTATGTGGTGACATCTTTATTCTTCCTTGTTCTCTTCCTTGAACCAAAGGTCTCAAGCTACTAAGACTTTGTAGCATAGTAACTATGCAAAAGCATAAAATCCTGCACTTCAGTAAAGATTATCTAATGTTAAAATCAGCTGGAATTTCCAGTATCAACCTATTGTTTGATTATGACTAAGCTATTGTATACATTATAGGAACAAATTCTTAGAGCAGAAAATGTTCCTGTACAAGAATAAATTCAGATATATGCTATGATATTGACAACACATTTATGATTATTTTTATTCTTGCTTCAGACATGTTTTATGAGTCATTTAACACATTAGTTCATCTGGAATAATAGCCAACATACTATCCTCACATACTCCTGTGACAGCTTGATGGGTCTGTACGAGAAGATACAGCTTAGTACACAGAGCAAAGCTGCATAGTCAGTTTAAATGCTGAGCTGTGTTGCGAAGCACCTTGCTTGAGAAGGTCCAAAATAGTAGAGAGCTTTTTGTGCAGAAACAGATACTCAAAAAAAAGACAGGAAAGAGATAGACTTCTTAAATATTTATGGCTTTAGTTTAGTAGATTTCTATTTGCTTCTTTTTCTCTACTTTCTTTGTAGACTACATGGTCTAGCCCGTGAGGATTCATATACCTTCTGTTAAATGTTTTCAGTTCAAGTGAGTGAAAACTGACAGTGTATCTGTCCTGGGGATTTTTTAAACCATCCCAAAGAGAAGGCTATTTTCTGGGACTTTCTGTATTGTATTTTGTCACATAAACAAAAAAAAAGTACCTGTTGCCTGCACATCATCTCAAGTTTGGACCATGTTTTAAATTAAAGAGGTATATTCATGTCTTCAGTCATTTGTGTCTGTGCTGGAAGTTACGTTATCAAAGCTCACTTCAGATGTTCTTAATAATATTACTAGTGAAGATGCCAGTTAACATAACAACTTTAGTACCTAAAGTACCTAAAAACTGTGATTCTGTTGACTTAATACTGAAGATGTTGACCAGAGTACAAGATCTTGATTTTAAAAAGTACTTATTAGGAAACAAAATTTTTCTCCTAGGCAGTCCTAAGGACTGCATTACTGTCTTCTCTGAAATTTTCATCATTTAGTATCTCCAACAAAAGATTGTCTGAAGTCTTAACAATGCAGTTTTAAGTCCTTTGGTCATCTCAAATTTGGCTTAGTTTTCTGTGACAACAATGGAAAGAAAGTTGAAAAAAGGAATGATATTTATGCTGAAAAAATTTCCATCTATAGTTCTACTCCAAAAACAGTCAGTGCCAAATTACTTCTGTTTTCCTCAAAGGTACCTTCAGCAGTACTTATCAAGGAAATGCAACAGCTTCTATTGCCAAGGATAATTAAATTGTTCTGTAGCCAACAAAAGACATTAATTGATGCTGCGCCAAAACAAGATGTGCTTCTAATTATTGAAGTTTTCCACTGCTACAGTGCAGGAATTCTTTTAAATACATGTACCCAAAGGTACACAGTTCTCACAAGGATATCTTTTATCATATTAAGACCATCCCAAATACATTTGTTGATCATAAAGCTCTGTTTCTATAAAAGAACATCACTTGATCCTATAACAGCAAATGAATTCAAATGTTTCTTAAAAATACCATCTACTAAAACTTGCCAGTAAATGAAACCCAAAAATCTGTGATGCCTGTGGAAGTTGTAGATTTCTATAAAACAAAACTACAAACACCACAAAAAAAACTGGTCCAAGTTATTTCTTAGAGTAAAATGTAAGATCAAATTATTAACTTGTTAAAATTTTCAGAGAATTAAGTAATGAAAAACTTTGTGGCAAAGAAGGGAGAAATCCAAATGCACATGAACCTCCTTGTGTGTTGTGATGTTTATCAGTCCTGCAGCATGATCTCAAACTATGGTGGAAACCTTTTTTCATATTTACAACATGGGAAGGAAACTAAGAAAATATTAAAAACCAGATATAATATTAAAATTTAAGAATGTAAAAGCACTTTAAAATATAATTTTCACAATTTTTCTAATGAAAATATTAAACTTTTGATATTTTAAAGGGGTAATGATGTTCAAAGACAGAAAGGATAGATGGGTAAGAATTCTTGAAAGAACCTCTCTAAAGGTGGAAAATTCCTTTCTGTTAGAAGTTGGTTTCCAACAGTGTTATTAGAATACTTATAGTGCTCCATAGGTCTCTACAATAAACATTTGCTGCACTACTGTGCTTTTTTTTCCCTCTAAAAAGCCAAGTGCTATAAATGTCTAAAAGATATAATATTGTGCTTTATTACTGGGTAAGCAGCTCAGGAATGAAGGGTAAATGCAGTTATCAAAAGAACCAATTTTAAAAAATCAACAATATCAAACACTTTACAAGTATAAACTGTTTCATTGTAGATAAAGTATTTATGTAGTAATTCTCAGTATAGGCCCTTGTCCTTGAGGGAGTTAACACATAAGGATCTGGGGTAGTTGAAGAAGGCAGTGTAGTCAAAGGACAGCTTTAAAGATTTTACTCACCTTCCTAAGGAGTTCATCTTTCCATTTATCTGAAAACAATATTTTAAAATGCCCTAAGATATATGCAACTGGAGAAGTAATTTATATATAAACAATAAAGACATTAAATAACCAGTGACATGTAACTAAGGAGTAAATATAAAGGGTAGCCTGTGGAAGTTGGGCATGTATAGACTATAACTCTTGGGAAATGTGAAAAGCAAGAAAGAAATCTATACAAGTATAAATAGATATATATGTAAGTATAATGCCCCATTAGTTAATAAGCAAATAGAATGGAAAGTGAAATGTGTAAGAAAGGCTGTAGTATTTAATGATTTTATTTACATCTGCCTGCATACATTAACAAAAGTTTAATTGTGACCTGTAGATTAGCATGATGATTTTAATAAGAAAATATGGACTCCAACAGGGAAAGGCCAGTAGATAGTATGTATAGTAGCTGTACAGAAGTCTAAGAAGTAGGGACAGTAGAGAATGGGTGAATAGTCTGCAGTGGTGTAGTGTGAATAGAAGGACTGAAGTCGAGAAACTTTGACTTACAGTTCTGAAACAGAGAAGGTTAGTCATAGTTTCTCTCATTTCACTGCTGCTTTGCCAGGTTCATTCTTTCTTGGGAGAATTCTAGAGCTCTAAACTAAAGTATGCTTAAGGAGGCACTCTTAGCTAATAGCACGACAGCTTTGTATTTTTACATTTTTTAACTATTCTCTTATGTCCTTGTGTTTAACAATTTGATTTTTTTTAAAAGAAAAAAATGTGAACATGACATACTGTGTTTGCATCAATAATTTCTTTTCATATAACATACAACATTCTGCCATAGGAATAGCATGCATTGCTGAGAATAACTCAATATGAGTCAGCAGTGCCCTGGCAGCCAGGAGGGCCACCTGTGTTCTGGGGAGCATCAGGCACAGCATCACCAGACAGGCAAGGGAGGGGATTGTCCTCTGCTCTGCTCTGGGGCAGCCTCACCTCGAGTGCTGGAGGCAGTTCTGGGTGCCTCACTGTAAGGAGGACATTGGAGTGTATTCAGAGGAGGGCAACAAAGATGGTGAAAGGTCTTGAGGACAAGCCTTCTACAAGGACCAGTTGAGGTCTTGTTCAACTTGGAGAAGTCTGAGGGGTGCCCTCATTGTGGTCTACAATGTCCTCAAGGAAGGCAACAGAGGGGGAAGTGCTGATCTCTTTTCTCTGGTGAATAGTAACAGGACACAAGGAAATGAAATGAAGTGTCATCAGGGGAAGTTCAGATTGGACATCAGGAAAAGTTTCTTCACTGAGAATGTGATCAGTCGCTAGAACAGGTTCCCCATGGAAGTGATCAGGTCACCAAGTCTTCATGAGATCAAGGAGCATCTGGATGATGCTCTTAGTCATATAGTTTAGTGTTAGGTAGTCCTGAAAGGAGCAGGGGTTGGACTTGATACTCCTTATGGATCCCATCCAACTTGAGATATTCTATTATTCCATAACTTCAACTTAGCAAAGCCTGATGAAATTCACTCTGGAATACTAAAGAATCTTGCCAAAACTTCTAGTGACTTTTGGGGGAGCTAGTGGAGAACTGGTGAGATCCTTGAAAAGAAAAGGAGCTGTAGTATAAAACTTCTCCCTACTTTGGGGGGTTAGATGGAGGAAATGTAAGAGGTCTCTGAAAATTATAAACCAATCTATTTTGTTTTGTTCACTTAGGAGATACTTGAACAAATTACTAAGCAACCTACTAATATATGGAAAATAAGTAAAAGCCAGTATTGATTTGTTCTTGAAAAATCTATCTGATTTTCTTATTTGACATAATAATTGGGCTACTAAAAGAGAGAGAAATAATAAACATTATGGATCTTGACATCTTCATAAGCAAAGTAGATTAATACAGTCTACGGTAAAATTACCATTTTGTGAGTGATGGGTCAATAAGCACCATGTAGCAGGGAAGGAATTAACTCCAGCAGCAATTAGGAATGTAAAGCTGTAGAGACCCATCTGCAGAATAAAACTACTGGCAGATGACTAGAAAGGGAAGAAAGCTGTTTGGAAGAGTCCAGTCTGCGAATAGGGTTGCTAAGGAGGTCATTTGCAGACTCATCGAGGGGAAAAAAATGGCCATAAGTAAGAAGTCATGTTTAACAAGGAAAATCTATATGTATCCCAAGGAGACATAATTTCTCAAAGATATTAACTCTGAATTGTAACTTTTCCTCTGAATCTTGTAATTGCTTTATATATGCATCTGCACTTAGTGTTCTACCAGTAAGAACACAAGGGTGCAAGCAGAGCCCTGGTTCTTTCTCAGGTGCTTAGTCTTGTTTATTCCCACTAGCTGAGTGAAAATAAGTAGATATCTCTGTTTTGCCACATTGCATACTAATTTCCCCATAGATGTCAGAAGCTTAATGGTTCTTATTGTCGGATCTGTTCAGTCTGTACTAACTGATTCTGCTGCACTGACATAAACCATATGCAAGCGAAATGCTGCTCAAGACTCTTCTGCTAAACATTCTGGCCTTATGCAGTGAGAAACACCAGAGAAAAGAAAACTAATACCTAAGAAATTAAATTAAACATCTCCAGCATAAGAAGCAGCAAGTATGTTAATGGGAGCATATTTCAGAAGAGAGAAAACAGATAGTTATAACTAAATTATCACATTCTCGGTCTGGAAAAAAAAAACAGTTGGTCGATAGGTAATAAACCTTAGTAAGAAAATGACCATAAACATGTTATAGATATGAATATGTTGTGTATTAAATTGTTATAAATACAGCACTAGAGGATATCAGCTCTCAGAGTCACAGCTGTTCACCTGCTGGGCTCTATTAAACATCTGTTAACCCTTTACCAATAAGTGGACGTTTTACAGTAAAGTGTAGTCCCTTGGCACATAAAATAGCATAGATATTTTCATAGATATATTCATAGTATATCTGTGAAACACAGCTTTTGGAAAGCTAAGAAATAGCAGAGAAGTTGTGAGTTTGAAGATCAGTGACACAAAGATCCAGATCACTGAACTACAACTTTTTATACAATTACATTAAAAATCTGTTTCACTTTCATCATACAATGCTAGTTCATAGATTTAAAGTCTTCTCATCTTTGTAAAGAGCCTTGGATTTATATTCCTCTCTGAACAAAGAACCAAAAGCCAATGACTGTTTTATGAACCCAAGTAGAGTTTCATCTTTAACCTAGACTCAGTGCTGTGCAGTATTCACTCTGCTATAGAAATGTAATAAAATTATGTTCTGTAAATGAATGCAGACTTTGATCCTATATTGCAGTGCATAAGAAATCAGTATTATGGAAAGAATGGGACAACAACATGGAAGGAAAGGACAACATGAGGAGAAAAAACATGACAGATACTTTCAATGAGAAAATTTGTTGATTAATGCCCTGATATGCCAAGAATATAGCAGAAATGTGGGGGGAAAGGTTAAGATTCAAACATGTACTTGCTTCTTATTATTTTTTTTAACTTTGGTGCTATTTAGAAGTACTGTACAACTTCAGCAAAATTAATTATAATTACACTTTTTGTTAGAACTGAATACTTTTAAGGGATTTAAAATATTGTAGAAGAAAATTATCAGGTTTGTTGTTCTTGTTTGTGTTGATAAACTTTTTAATTAGCTCAGATATTTGTGTGGGAGACAAAAACCACTTTTTTGCCTCAGGCTATTAATGAGCACAATTGTGAGTCTAAGCTGGATAAATGAACTTACAAATGGATAAAATGAAAATTTCACCTTTGCAAATAACTTTCAGTGTTCTAGACTAAAGCCTTTCAAACCTGTTGCAACATGGTATGTAGCAGAATCTATTCAGGAGGTAATTAGTACTGAGGTTGCATTTAATAGTTATATAGCTTTACACAGTTCTCAGAAGGCAATGAATTCCATTTGATTTTTTTAACGCTTTCAAGGAACATACTTCTAAATAATCAGAAAAAAGAAGAAAAGAAAATTCAGGAAAATGTGCTTTTTTGGCACAAAAATTATGTTTATTTATTATACTGTCAGGTAAAATTTTTCAAGTTTAGAGATATGCATGGTAGATGTTTGAGACTGAGGTTTTATTTAATCTCACCAATATTTTTTGGTGTGACCTAGACAGCATTTTTCAGACAGCTGTGCTTTCAGTTTTATCTGAATCAAATGTGGCCTCATCTCAGAAGATGTTTAGTACAATGCCTCAGGCAAATACCCTGTCCTGTGTCAAAGTCTTTTGACTTCACAGACACAGAATTGTTGAGGTTAAAAGGGACCTCTGGAGGTCACCTGGTCCAGCCCACAACTCAAGCAAGGTTATTGTGTGGGGATGCTGTTGGACACATTGTCAGCAAAGCTTTACTGAGGTCAAGGAAGAAGATATCCACTGTTCTCCCCTCATCTACCAAGCCAGTCATTTCATCATAGAAGTTTATCAGACTTGTCAAGCATGACTTACCCTTGATGAATCCATGCTGACTGTTCCTAATCACTTCCTTGTCTTTGATGTGGCTAGAAATGGTTTCCAGAATTTGTTGCTCCATCACCTTGTCAGAGATTGAGGTCAGGCTGACCAACCTGTAGTTCTCTGCTTCTTACCTTTTTGGAGATAGTCCAATCTCAAACATCTCTCCCAATTGCCTTCATTATTCCTAGATAATAAACAGTGCAATAATATCAATTTCCTCAACATTCATCCCATCAGGACCCATGGATTTCTATGTCCAGTTTACTGAAGTATTCTCTATTCTGCATCACATTAACAACCAGCATGGATTATTCTTGTCTGCCTGCACAATATCATAAAATTGTGTCATCAATTATCTACTCCCCAACATATCCACAAAATTTAGTGTCCTGGACCTCATAACTCATGGCTTTTCTTCAGTGTTGGTAAATGTGTTTTTGTCATAGCAATATTCACAAAGAATTCTGCTACAGGCCTACTTGAACCTTTAGCTAGATTGTTTTTGGTCTCCTCCAAACCTCTGACCTCTACCTCCATTTCCTTTTCTGGTTCTTTGTTGTCTCAAACACAAAGTGATTGAATTCTGCAGCTCTTAGCATCCTAGGCCTTGCTTTCTCTTGTTCTGTGTGGGATGTGTTTTCTTTTTATTGCTTATCCATCATCCACTTGCCACATTTTCAAACAAGCACTGTGGCAGTTTCTCTGCACTGCTTTCCCACTTTGGAGGAGCTCCCTGAAGATTTCTCATAAACATCTATATATGTCCCTCCACTGTCCTCAGTCTCTTCACTACATCTTTAGGCTGAGCCCAGCACTAGCCTCTTGCTTCCTGTTCTTTATTTCTTACTGTCTTACACACAAATTAAATGTTTGTTCAGTGCCCTGTATGATCAGATTTTTAGGATAATTTAAATGAACATACGAGTAGTGCTAATAAGACAAAAGAGTATGGATTCATACCCATTAACAGATAACATCACTCTAAATGCAAGCAACACTAGGAAATATGTAATGCTATGTCACAGGTGGAAGTGATTACAGCTGAGAACCTATTCTGCTCACAGCTCAACTTATACCACTTTCTGCGGGTTCATCATAAACAGAGAGGGTTTTTCACATCAGGTACCAAAAAATTTATGCATTCCATTAAACCTCTAATTTTTATTGTTCCTATAACATAAGTGCATAGCAGAGATACCAAACTGAAGCTGGTGTTTTTCTGGCTTACTGTGTCTCAGGTCACATTGAGATGATGAAGAGCAGCACAAAGGACTTGTGAGTGTGGATACATTCACGTGGTGTGATACTCAGGTACTGCAGAAATGAGGGTCTTCATACAGCTGTGGCCCTCTCACATCCTTCAGCAAATCCACCCCTGTTCACGTATCTATTTAAGGGGAAAGAGTGTCAGAAGCTGGTCCTGTCTATGGTGGAAAACAGTCTGTGGGGATCCTAGGAAAATGAACATGAGCTTTGCTGAAATAAGATGCAGTTACACCAGCAACTGAGTCAATATTCTTCTTATTATACCCAAAGTACACATAGAATACTACTTAACAAACACTTTATTGCTACTAGACAAAGTGCTATTATAAATGTTGTCAATATACATTGGTATATTTTCCTTTCTTTGGTGACATTTTTTTGCTTGTAAGGCACTAAAGCTTCACATTTATAAATAAAACACATTCAAGAGTGTATCATAACTATAAAAACCTGTAGGGGCTTTATTATTATATAAAAACTTTTGATAAGCTATTTGGATTTGCTGTGAACATGAGCATGATAATGCACATGGTTTAATCAATACACCTTTCAAGGGAGCCCCATTTGGGATATGCAAAAGCCATATCTTGCAGTCAGTAATAAATATTTCATTAAATTATCTCTAATTTAACTTTCGCTCCTATTGGCAAACCTCTAGTGGTATGTACTTTTTTCCTCTTGATTTTATTACACTGGTAACATGCAATCATCTCACAGCACTTTGCTTTCTGATCTATGGTATATTGCCTCACCTTGGATTAATCTCATAGTCATTATCTCATTTAAGCAGGTAATATTTGACCATCTAATCAGCTTAAAGGAACCTGAGTAGGATAATATGGGCTTGCATTTGGCATTCAGCAACATTTCTGAAACAACAAGAAAGCAATTTGACAAAAAAAAGATCTAAATTATTCTCTTTATGAATGAAAATGTACATCACTTTTACTGACACAATTAAATTGCCCACATTTTTAACTTTTTAATAATGAAAAAGTAAACCTTTCAGTGATTAGATATTTTAGATGGTTAGATGATTTGCTATGTTGATTTAAAGCAGAGAATTCAGTAGTACCTTCTCAGGCATTTACTCTTGTTGAACAAAGACAGAATGAAATCAGTGCCATAATTTCTTAGTGTGATTGATTTCATAGAGGTTTTTTTGTTTTCCTGTTTTAAGTACTCCTTTTCAGTGCTTGCATTTGTCTATACTATTAAGGTGAACAGGAAAAATTCTGTTTATCGTGTCTTCCAGCTATAGAAAGAAATATTATGTTCAGATGCCAAACTTGTCAAGTGTTTTGATAGAGAAACAACAATTATTTTTCAATGCTTTGATGTTTTCTGGGAAGATAGTAAAGGCTTCTAGATTCTCTTGGAAATTATTAACTACTGATCCTGATGCCAGATGCTTGACTGGTTGAGTTGGTTTTTTTGTGTCTACTACAGCATTTGCACCTTTGGGACAGTGGGGATGTTGCCCATCTCCAAGACTAAATTTCTTCAGAAACCTCAATGGGAATGAATTTAGAATAGTGAGGAAACTGAATATAGTGTCAAAGAGGGTCTCATAAGATTTGTCTACAAATGGAACACGGGACACCAACAACTTAAGTACAAATTAATCTTTAACACAGATTAGTAGTATGAAAAGCAACCCCAGAGTAAATGGGGGTTTCCTCCCTGTGTGTCACAGTGAAGTGGTGCTATAGGTTAGTTGAGTCATCAGATATCTAAAATGAATTGACACTGCTGTTTGCTTGTAAAGGCTTAGCTACTTGCTCTGATTTATCAAAAGACCCTTGCCTTGCTTAGACTGAAGGTTAGATAACATGCATTTGTTAAGACATCTTCTCAGTTCTTTAAATGTAATCTTTTCTCTATGAAGCTTCATTTCTCATTCTCTGAACATTATCCAGCCTCAGCTTTTTTGGATGCTTGCCTCATAGGCTTGATACTATCCTTCTTCTCCAAAAATATGTCAGTAGCTTTCCACATGTCATCCTACTGCTTTGTCATGTTCTTAGCTTATTTTAAATTAACAGAACTTCACAAATTTCAAAATTTTCTGTACTATGTATTTTTTTGACGTAATCAAAGTTTTGATAGGCATGCAAATTTGGTCCTATTTTCCCAAAATCCAACTGGAAGAATAAATCCTACAAAACCAAAACTCTGCTCTCCTTCAGCTGTAATTTCCAGCACTTTCACATGGGCCTCAGCAAGTACACATAGTAGCTGTGCAGTAAAACATGAATCTGTCTCCGTCATCTAGACCTCAGAGGAGGAGTGAGACTCTATTTACCTATTATTCTGTACTGAAATATGACCAATTGCTTTTAATATTCTGGACAGTCTAGCACTGGGGGAGTAGGAAGATCTATATTGGTTCTTACAAGGTCCTCAGGTAGTTCACTTTGTGAAGTAAAGGAAGACGAGAACTGTTTCTTATGAAGTACATCTGAAAGTACCCAGCAGTTTAGACATGCTGGACTGAAGATACTCAAGAGATTCCCTGTTACATCAACTTCACTTGCCATACAATCCTTTTTTAATTCACTTTTAGATATTTGGTGCATTAAGCTTACAACAGAAGCTTTCAGCGCAGTTCTTTCCAACATTATTCCCTAAGAAACACTTCTGACTTTGGTGAATTGGCAGTAGGTCCTACACTGAGACATACCTGCCACTTTGAGAGATAATTTATGGCTACCATCATACTGTAATTCTAGCAGAAATTCTTCTGATACTGCTGTAACATCCATTTGTCATTTAGTTTGTTGATTAGTTGTTCATCTTCTTCAGAGAAGAATACTGTATATTTTCCTTTGGGAAAGGGCAAACAAAAATTCCAGACACTAAAACCCAAATTCTACACTACGAATTCTAGAATGTTAGAGTGTCAGGAAATACACAACATTTTGTATATCTATGCTTCTGTAATAGTATTTCAGAGTCTAAAAAAATACAATTACTGTTATAACTCACGTGGGTTGCCCAAATTAGGTTGCACATGCAAACCAAATATAAAAGAAAAGCCAGAGTACACTTTCTTGAGCAAGGCAAAATTGTATCCCCAGTGGAGATTTGCTTTTATAGTTTTTTGTACCTGTTCTAAAGAACAGTATTTAGTAATGAAAAGTTGCTTCTAGTCAAAAATAGTACAATCAGTGTTAATTGACAGGGGAAAAGAGACCCACAGAACTATAACAGTGGCTTGTCTGCAAAGTACACTGAAAGAAGAAACTGCGAAAAGGCTTTGAACCATGAAATAGAGTAAATAAAGCACTACGGATTTAAAAAATACTAATGAAAAACACAGGAAAGAACAAGTAAATAATAACATGAAACCTTTTCTCAGAGCTAAACAGAATAAAATGAGAGAATTTAAAGAATAAAGCTGTCCTCATAATGGCAAACTACTAAATATTTTGAGACACATTCTTTTATTCAAGATGCCATAGTGCACTGCCATTAAAATGATGGACCTGCTTTATCTGTCTAGCATACTCAAGTTCAAAGAGTGACAACTGATGTGTTGAGTTTCACCACTCACACACAAGTTTGTTTTCTTCTTTAAAAAAAAAAAAAAGTTCTGAAATGCAGTAGCTCCCAAAAAATGTCTGGTGACAGTGAAGTAGATACTGTTTGTTTCTTTAGATGAGATGCATATATTCAGTGTCATTTTAGTTTTCATACTTTAGGGAAACGGGATCATGGGTTTCTGTTTTCTCCTTTCCCAAATGGCAGAATTCATTCTCTGGTGATGTGAGGAAAGAACAGTGTTTATACTTCTCTTTGTGCTGGAAGCTGAAATAAAATATATCACAGCATCTGAATCTGCTAAATGCATTTTTCACATTCATCCATTCCTGAAGGGAAAACATATAACCAGCAAGTGAATACCTGAAAGACTACTGGCCCTTCACGCTCAGTCTGTGTGTTTTCAAGCTTACATTTCTAGGCTTCTTTCTCAACCATTGGGGGTTTTGCTGTTATCTGACATGGTTTAGTACAAACATCTACATTACCACAAAGGTGTCCTTGTTTTTCTTGGAGCCAGCCCTGCTCCTCCTATATATGCATAGATATATTGGGCTGTCTAGTCATGATTCACATGCCCAAAGCATAAAGTTTGGAACATGACATGTAGACTTTGGAATAGAGACTCTTCAGCATGGGCTGCTTACAGGAGAGACCTGGATGAACAAATGAATTGTTTAAAGTATTTTCCTGTGATGGAAATGAAGAAATTATTACGATATCACATTTGTAATGATAATCTGCTTAAGTTTAGCTGTTGGGTTTCACAGACTTCTCTGTTTTGTTCCAGAATAAATTGCTTATTTCTTTTGTTCAAGGAGTTCCTGGCTTGGGGTCTGATCTTGAGGGTTTAATAAGTCTCAGATACTTTTGTAAAGGTGGAAGTAAAGGTCTTCTTGGACCTGAAATACTCAGGACATAGACCTGGTTCTGTGCTAAACAGCCAGGAACTCAAAGACAGACTGCACACATACTGGTTGTCTTGGGATCCCAAATGGTATTTGCTTCCCTTTATCTGCCCCTCTTTGGAAGAGGGCAACTCAAAAGCCTGTAAATTCCTAAGAATGGATTAATCTGCCTTCAGAAATTATTTTAAAACAACAGACTCAATCTGGGAACCTGAACAGTGCATGGCAGGATGATAAAAACTTAAGATGGTCTCTGATGGACACATGCTTGTGACTTAGCAAAAGTTTGCAAAAACTTCATATTCCCATCAAAAAGTCATTGCTGATATATCTTAATTTTATGGGGAAAAAAAATCTTTTACTGGAAAATTCTCAGATGTCTTCACTAAAGATACTTGATCCACACTAACACTTCAGTCCAGATAGAGTTAAAAAGATGTGAAAATTCAGGCTATTGTCATAAACATATTGGAGCTGAGGAGTACATACAGGTGTTTGGAGTTCATAATTTCAAACTGGAAAGAAAAATTTTACATCGATATACGAAATAATTTTTTATTTGATAGCATGGATTCACTTAATGGAGCATAATGAGGAAGATAAATTGAATACTTCCTGATTTCTAACCTTTTATTCCACTCACTATCTTTCTTTGATTTCCAGTAAGGATAATGATATCCCCATTTTCATGTTTCTCTGTTAAATTCCTTCCAAGAGAGGGAAAATCCACAAATCAGCCCACATGCTGAAAATTCTCAACTCATTTTAATATTTTACATAACATACAGATTTACTAACAATGTTAATTATTGATAAAGGCTTGATTGTTCTTTCATTACTCTGCCAAGGTCTGGTATAAAATAAAAGCCCACAAGTATTATATGGCATATTATAAGTGAATTGGTTTTAATGATATCTTCATGTACCAACATGCATATTTCATTACTGAGCTTTATTTACTAGCATTTTAACATGACCATTAATAGTAAAACCCTTGGGTTATGTACATGAATAAGAAAATTTTTACTGCATTTAAGAGGCACCTGACACCATGGTGCATTTTTGTGTGTTGCAAAATTCCAAATATCAGCATCAGAACTGGGTGTGCAAATCACAAAGCTCTTCCTAACTGTCACCCTGACTGTCATGTCAATATCTATTTTATTAAATGACTTCTGATTGAAAAATATGCAGTCTTTGAAAGAGACTATACTCCTCAGAACATACTTTGTTGGGTAGAGAGTCAAAACTGTCTTATCCTCTGTGGCCCTTATGATCTGAGTTTCTGAAAATTAGCATTTGGCTTTGGGGAGGTTTCCTCTTGGAATTGTAAGAGATTTCTCCTGCATCTGTAGGTTTAAAGTTGAGATGAGAGTTGGATGCAAGTGACTTTCTACATGCTCTGATGGAAGGTTATTATGCATAAAATGAAAACAGTAAACTCTGTAAATTGTCTTTCTAAGAAAAGAATGAGCACCCATTGCCTGAAACAAGTCTCATTCCCTTTTACTTTGAATATTTTTTCAGAGCAGTGTTATACTAGCTTGAGTAGAATGACTTTTTTATTATTGACTGATAATGACAATGCTAGTTTAATTTATTAAATTTGCTTGTTTATTACAGTCATATTATGATGACATTTATGTATCAGCTTTGATTTGAGCAAATAACTTTGACATTCAGCAGCAAAAGGTCAGTCTCTCACTTTTCTTTTGAAGTATAGAGTTTTATCATTCAAATACAAACAAACTTTCTTCTCTTTACCTGCACCCAGTTTTGTACTACAGATAGGAGTAGCCAGGTGAAATAAGAAAGAATTGCATGCATCTGTTGGTGGGACAGTCAAGTACTTCCTATAATTTGCCCATTATCCTCTAATACCAAGAAAATCAGACAAGACATTTCAATCAGATTTAGTAAAGGGGAAGAGCCATCAATGCCAACTATGAAAAGTATGAAAGTGTGAAAACTGGCTCTGACATTTTTCTTCCCATTTTTATAATGCTGTCTTTTCACAGACAAGTTCTCATCTGAAATACCTCTCTCTAGATACCCACATGCAAAAATACTTGTATCCTGAATAATTAAAAAGTGTATCATAATCTCCTTTTCATAATATCCAGTACACTACAAAAATGTCACATATCACTTTGTAAAAACAATTAAATATAAGAGAAGCAGATGGTGTGGCATTTTGAAGGTGGCAGACTGCAAAAAGATGCTGAGTTCATTCACAGGGTTGCCGTGTTCAATTAAAAAAGATGCCTTGTTAATCCCAGTGATCTCTGTAGGACTGATGATCTCACACTTCACATTCAAATATGCATGCATAATCACTTTAAGAGTCTTCCAAAAGCTGACATGTTACATTCTGAAGGAAAGCCAAGGATTTCTGTGCTGTAACATAACACCAGAGAATGTATTTGGAACAGCCATTAAGGTAATGGCTGAGATTCCACAGTCTTTGGACCAGAATTTCTTTTTGATTTTCTGAAGATGAAATCATGATCCACTACTGATAAATCCTGATTTAGAAAAGCTGGCATAGTGTCTTCTAGACTGAAGGAGAATGACTGAAAGCCTTGAGACAGAGAAATGCCTGGATATATTATTACATTTTGAGCATATGTCATGGTATTCCTAGGCATTTCAAAGCTGATTTAGGTTTTATCTTTTGCTCCCTTTCTAGAAGAGAAAAAAAACCTCTGCTCTAGAGCAATGGATACTGTACAAAGAACACGTTCTGTGGAAGCTTTTATGTATAGTTACTTAACTAAGGGCTTTAATTTTGCAATCAGAATGTAGGGATAGAAAGCTGTAATTCATCTTTGATTCTGAGTTTTTACTCTCAGTATGACTCACCTTTTCTTTACAATGGGAAAGACAGCTCATGGTTCATAGTATCAAGTGATAATGAATATATTAAAACATTATTGTTGACTGCAAGTATAAATTATTTCCCCTTGTTTCTCTCTAATACTGAGGCTATTAATTGTCTGCCAGTTTTTTCTTGCCTGTTTTCAAATATTGCCAGCCTTTGCTGAAACGATGTGGAAAATGTTCCCATTAGGAACAGGAAACAAATAGTCCTTGCTAAACATAATTTTGTCTTTAATTATTTGCCCATGTATTATATTTCCAAGCCCTCCTGGAAGTACACAAATACATGGCACTCATTTAATGATCAGTTTCTAGTCTTATACCTCTGTGAATGAAATATGGTATATTTCCTGATTTATTAGTCTTGTTCAAACTATGCTTTGAAGACAAAACCAGGAATTTCTTACTATTTCTGTCACCACACTGTCCTTTTCACAAAACAATCAATTTATTTATGCAACATTTTGTAAACTAAAAAGGGTATAATATTTTCAGTCAGAAGGATACATTAAAATTATGGTTGAACAGTTCAACAAATGTGGGACTAGTCTCCATTTATTTTTTACTGAATATTTTAGGGAAGCCCAAAGTCCCACTCCTGGACCTTCAGGTAGAGCTGTACAGGTGCAACATTGAAGCACAGACACAGAGAATTTCAGCTGGAGCACTGCTTTTGTAAAACAGGAAGTTACTGGTACCAAATGGAAACAGAAGCATTGCCACACAAAACAGGCGCAGGGAGTTCGGCTGTTGTGTTATTTGGTGGTAGCCAGATAGCTAATCAGCACGGATGTGTTGGCTACTCTCTCAGTAGATTTACAGCTTTCAGCTGCAGAATGCCCTGATTCTTCCTCCCTGAAGTGACACAAAGAGGTAGAGGGAGTGAAAAAGGAAGCTGAAGGTGAGGAAAAAAGGATCAAAGGGCACAAAGCTATAGGAAGCTAGGCTTTATTACATCACTATACTCAACACATTTTATCCAGCTGTGACACAAGGCTGAAATGGTCCAAGGCCCTCGCTCTGGGTTTGGATTGAGAGGCAGTGAGACTGTGGAGATGCTGAGGGCAAGATAAAAATGTCAGATACTTTACCTGAATACTTGCTGTCTACTTTGCCCCATCAGTCTCCTACATAAGCAATTTTTTGACTTGGAAATTTGTTAACAGATTTTTTCATAACCTCACATAGTAATAAAAAACATGGTAATAGAAACTTGAATTGTTCTGTATTATAAAGGTGCTGCACTCTGTGATTATGATACACTGAGAAAGTATGTGCACACCATACTTTCAGTTCTTTATGTAGTGATCAGGTTGGCTTAGACACCTACCTAGTTTCATGTTGTGAAGTTTCTCTGATCCGGAGGAGGGAAAGGAGGGAAAAAGCTATTTTTATATTCACTGAAACATAAATAATCCTGTACTTATCCAGGGACAGAAAGCTTTGGATTTCATAGTTTGCTATAGGGATTTCATCTTAGGTCATCATAATGGAAAATTTATGAGATGCTTCAAGTACTGTGTCTCGAGGTCACCTGAAAAATGTCATTTGATTTGTCTGTTTAATAATCTTAATTTGTGTGTTTATTAATATCCTGATATGCAGAGGTCCTTGGTAACAAAATCTGAAATTTGGTGGGTATTAATCAATATGTATTTCTTTGAGGGCACCACAATGGCATAACAGTTTGGATTACACAAGCTGAAGGCAGTCAAAACAAATTCAGAAAACATCACAGCCCCAGGAGAGATAAGTGAGATTTGTCCATTTGAGCCTGTTGGAAAAAGGCTGCACAGTAGATACTGTGCAGTCATAAATTTGTAATGTGTAGCCATTGTGACTGGAGGGATAAATATTCAGTACCTGTTATTACCTGATAAAGTCATAAATATGTATGGATCCATTTTATGTGATAATTAGAGAATCTAGTTTTAGCATCTGCTTTTACCTGATAAACAAACTTTATTATTTTAAATAAAGGAAAAGCAATAATTTACAAGCTATAGGCACCGTGAAGATGTGAAGCAAAGCTATCTAAGAGAAGGGACAAAAACCCCAGTGTTTTAGATACACATCCCCTGTTGAACAGGAGGCTGTGCAAACAAGAACTACATGTGCTATCCTTTTATAATTTTTTTTGAAAATAGTCCTATCTGCTTTTTGAGTACATTTGTAAAAAACTGGACTAATTTTAATTTTAAATAAAATGGAGTTATGGACAAATATGGCCATACCAAAGATCTTTGTTTTGTGGATCAAGTCTAAATATGATTGGCTGATTTGCATACCCCACCTCTGGTGGAAAATTGGATCAATGTATTCTGATAATCCATTGTCACAATGGTCAGATAACAGCCTATATACAAATAATAAGAGAATCTAAGACAAGAATCGCTATTTTACATTACATTCTTAGTCTTGGGGAATAACTTGCATGCTATTTCACTAGGTGCAAAATAGTTGGAGTCCTTACTTTTCTTTCCCAGCAGAGGCAGTTGGAGAAACTGATGTGAAATTCAGGTTTTTTCCTTGCCAACTGATAAGCTGAGAAGCAATTTTAAAAGGTACTGCTTTTTTTCCAGAGCTTTTAAACTCCTACTGCTGTTTGTCAATATAAATTACTTTCTGTCTTTTATAAGTGCCATTTTCTTAAAAAATTGCTTTATGATGAGGAATATATCTTGGCAAGATGGCCCCATGAAACACAGAAGTATAGTTGTGAGAAATGAAGAATTATGTGTAAAATAAATTAATATTTTCTGTATGGTGGAGAAGTACAGAAAGGAACCCAGTGAGCCCAGAAATTTTTGAATTTTGAGTCTGTGCTGTCTCTTGCTCTTTTTAAGAAAGATGTCTGACTGTTTCTGATGTAGAAAAGCATTCTGGTACCACTGACATTCCTGCACCACCTTCCTTTGAACTCCTGTATTGGCTACCACTGTTTTGTCCTGCTGCAGCTGTCTTCTTACAGACCTGTTTACTGCACCCATTTGCCCCTGATGCTCCTTTCAGTTGTCCTCATCTCATGGCTGATTACAGCCCTTTATTCCTGCTGACAAAGTCTGGCAGATGGACTGTGTGACATAAAAGCCTTTGATCCTGAGAGGAAAGAGATGCTTGTTGAGTCTTGTGGGAGGGATGGAGTACTTTACCTACATGGCTAATGGGAAATACACCCTGTACCTGATATTCGTAGTAGAGTTAATTTGAACATGATACTATTACCTTTATTATTCAAAGAGCTTGGAGTCACTCATGGAAATCTGATTATTTCATAAGGTATGAAGATAAATTATCCATTCTCTAATTGATTGAAAGTATAAATGCATTTATTTATCTGAACAAATTGTCTATTCTTTAAATGGCCTTCATAATGCAAATGGGAAGAAAGGATAACTTCTTTGCTTTACTGAGTTTTAGTAGTCGCAAAGGTGTTTTTACAAGATCTGTACTTTAACAGTGTGGGTCCTTCTGTCACTCTTTCTCCCTGCCTTTTAATGTGGGCAGCCCAAGGATAAATGGCCAAAGCAGAGGTTTGCCATTTCCCCTCAGTGACAAATCCCTCAAAGTCCATTACCAGCTGAAATGGTTCTGTCTTAAGGCAACTCAGGATTTCCTTACTTGGCATGATTATAATTAACTCCCTGATGATCCTGCCACCCTCCCTCTTTGTCACACCATGTTGGTCTTAGATGAGGTCCCTCAAGGCTGTTCCTGCAGCTGGCTGGATGGAGACAGGCAGACTGCAACCATACAAGATGTAATGTGTTCTCCTTTCTTGGGAAAATTCAAAGTATGATTCTGACAGAATTAGTACTCAGCTTGATGCTGTGCATGATTTACATGAATAATAAAAAAATTAATTATAAAGTGATTACTGATAGAACTCATGAAAGACACAAAAATGACAGAAACAATAATTAAAACAAGCAGATGGTTAATGTGAATTTGTGAATGGGCATTTTACTGGAACCAAAGACAAGTCATATTTAAGGACCAGGAATTCAGCCTGCAAGTTTAGAGACACTGTCCATGAAAGCAGTGACTGTGAAAGTGACTGTCACTTAGATTTCATGAAGTGCCTGTATTGACATCTTAGTTCAAATGAACAACATGGTTTTAAAAGCAGTTTCCCAATCACCCCATTATGAAACACCCAGTCTGAGAGACTAGGCAGGGTGTAGTCCAAAGTAATATCTACCAGAAAAGGGTGCAGTGTGGACGTGCAGCTGCATGAGAGTTCTCTGGGTGACCTGACAGCAAAAAGAGTTGATGTGTAAGGCAGTCTGTAGGATAATAAATACATTATTCTGCAAATAGGTGTGGGTATATTTATGGTCATATGACCAGGATATTGCATATAGTTCTAGTATCCATGGTTTCAAAGAATTGTAATAATACAGTAAGAAACTCTGAAGCTGATTCAAAAAGATTTTTGGAGTAAAAGAGATAGCCATCTGGATCTGCAAAGTGGTGGGTTTTTTTGTTTGATTCATTGTATTATAAACAGTTTTATTATTGGACTAAGAATCTTCAAGATTAATACAGTCTAAGAAGCTTTTTAACAGACTTGGCAAAAGGTATGTTGTAAACTAATGACTGGAAGATTCTTAGACCAACTTAAATTACTTTTTTTAATGCTGGGGAATAGTAATCCTTGGTACAAACTTTCATGGAAAGTCATGATTTTTTCATCTCTTGATATCCCCAGATCAGGACAGAATGCCTTCCTGGAACATGTGCTCTAGCTAAGCACAAATTCTTACTAGATTCTACATAGTACAGGGAGAACTGTCATATGCAGCAGGTTGAGCTAAAAAATATCAAGCCAATAGTCCTTTCCAGCCATAAAATTAATGAATCTGTGTTATCAAATTTATGTATGCAAACCTTTTATACAACTGACTCCTCATTTTGAGTCAGTTTATAACCACAGGTTCCCTGACACCTGTGCTATCTAGTTTCCTGTATGCTCTTATTTCTAGAATTAGTAAATCTCTGTCCTACACATTCTCAAGGCACTTCTTCCAGGCAGTGCTTTCATGCAGATAAGGCATTCTACAAACAAAAGAGCACAATGCTCTTGTGACAGGTGGTGCTGTGATGTAACCTTAATTAATCAAACATACTGCATAGGATTTTTTCCAGAGAGCCTTACAAGGACACTCACTAGCTGAGGATGTGGGTGGCAGAAACGTGATTAAAAGGAGATCTGATATTATTTTGATTTCTGTTGTTATTGAAAAGACAGTTGATTTTGTCCTTTCATTTTATCTCAGAATATTTTCAGCACTGAATAACCGTATAAAATTTTAAACTTTTCTGCTAAAATCTGCCACAGGACTTTCAAATTTTATTTTCTACCCAACCCCATCATCCCAGCCTGAGGAATGAGATTAGGCCCAGCAGCTGTATTTTTAATAACTATCTTTTTTCTTTAGGAAGCTATGGTGCTCCATATGTCAGCATGGAGTAGCAGTTGATGTTTGAAAGGAAGATAAGAGATTCTGTTGAGTGAGTAGAGGTTTTGCCACACTGTTTAGAGAGAAATGTATTTTATTCTGACCTCTAAACACTGAAGTCTTAAAGAATCTTAGAGACTGGGCTATTAAGGAAGGGAACAAGTCAAGGCATTTTCCATTCTTAGATCTAGCTTTGAGTGATTTAGGGTAGGTGCTACAAATAGAACTTGATCTATAAATAAGATTTATTAATATAGGGCCATATATTAGAGCATGGTGCTAATATCGACAAGGTCATGGGTTTGATTCACTTAAGAATTGGACTTAATGATTCTTCTGGGTCCCTTCCAACTCAGACTATTCTGTGATTCTGTGATCTGTAGCTCTCTGTAGATTACTAGACATTTACAGTGGAATACTAAAGAGCTCAAATGGACCAAATTCTCAAAACAATGAATAAGAAACAATTTTACTTGAAAAGTTTAACAGTCTATAACATGAGTAATGGAAGAGAAGCAATTCAGATATGACACAAAAAATATGCATGATTCATGAATGTATAATATATGCAGTTGGTGCACATATAAATAATGAAAAAATAAATATATATTTTTAAAACACAATAGTTAAGCCCATTTTGAAGACCATTAATAAATAGTCAACACTTTAGAACAGAAAAAAAATCTGTGTTTAATCGGTGTTTAAAGGAGCTTTTGGACACTTCAGGGGACAGAATCCCCTGCAGGAATGCACGCTTAGCACCTGGGGAGAGCATCCTGTTTTTACTCCCTTTTATAATGATATAATGATCTTAATCTATATGAAGTAATCCAATATGCTAGCATTTTAATCCAAATTATTTTAGATTTAAGGCTACCATGTGAGCAAATTTATTTGCCTGGTTTTTGCCTGTAAAGAAGGTCTCTTACAGAACCACTTGTCTCTACAATCTCTGACTTTTCTGTTTTCTAACTGCTTAGTCACCTAAGTAAAACTAAGAGGATTTAAGCTGCTTCTGTAGCAGCTTCTGCAGACTTGTATATGCTAGTTTACTATCTTTTTTATTCTATCTCCAAGTAGTAGTTATCAAGTCTTATTTCTAAAATTACCTTAAACTAAATAGCATGTGGAGTTGTGTGCACTCACACAACTAAATGAATGGTGAGTAAATGGTAGCTTTGTACCTCTGCTGCAGATTAAAAATATTCAAATAATGGACATAAACCCAACAGTAAATAAACTCATTCAAATACATCAGTCACAAGTCAATGATATTCACCGAAGGCTTTGACTTGCTTTACTTCTTAATGATATTTAAATTTAGATAGAATATATTTTTCAAAGTTATTTAGACAACAGGGTTTTTTGGTTGGTTTGTTTGTTTTTTTGTTTGCCTGTGTTGATGGAAGCTCAAAAACTAAAATTCATTGCTGAAGTGCTTTATCAGCATTCTTACTGCTCAGTGACATGGTCTCTTGTTTATGTCCTGCAAATTAATATCTTCAAAGCCAGTTCCTTGGAGACAGCATAAGTATTTCTGTGTCTAGAAATGAAAGGAGCTCTGGGAATTATATGAGAAATATATTTAATTAAGTAGGGACAAGTAGGGAATGATATGCTTTTAATTTAAGACATTGTAAAGAGTGCTTCACTTCATATGTTTGCAGCTAGTGAAGCAGCTGTCCTGTTAAAGTGCAACTGTTGTCCAATTTGTTCTTGTATTTTCAACCAAGCACATTTTCGGCTCAAAAACAATATAACAAGCAGGAGTAAACTTGGTCAGGAGATTGAGGCCTATATGATTTTTTTATTCCAGTGGATTCTACACAGATTTACACCATAAGCAGCGATGTTTCCTGAATCAGAGTTATGGTGACTCTGAGAGAAATGTTTTGAGTGGTGTAAACTGTGTTGCATTTCACCCTACCTCATGCCAAGTATCTCTGTCATAGTCACTTTCCTCACTTCTCATGGGTTGTGAGGGAAAAAAATCAAAGCAATGCTCTGAGTCAAAAAGTAATAGAAGTTCCTTTAGAAACATTCTTCTGCATTAAGAAATACTTTTGAGCCTGTTTTGAAAAGTGACACAGTCTATTTCTGATGAAAAGATGCTCTGCATCTGTGAAACACCTCATCCTGGCCTGCAGCCAGCTGAGAGCAGCTCCCCAGGAACACTGAAGCAAGGGATTTGTGCTCTTCTGAGAGTCAGGGACATAAGACACTGCTGCAGGTATGTGCTTCTCCTTCCAATTATGCTCTGCCAAAATACTGTGGTCAGGGGACATGGCACATAGCAGAGGTAGCTTTGGGGAAGTTCACTGCTTTATTAATAAAAATAATTAAGAAGGTGTGAAGCTTAACACTTATGAAGGCACATCTCAACAACTGTTATGTTTGTTATGGTTATAGAAATGTATAATAAGTACTCTTAACAATCAAGATTTTATTTCTTACTTGAAGTATGATGAGCTACCTAAAACTTTGCTGCTGAACAATGTCTGATGATTCTTAATATGCAGCACAGATCACATGCAGCCCTTATTTCCCAGTTCAGAAACAGACTTTAAATATCAAGAATATGGATTTCTCCTCAAGAATATCTCCTCTTCAGCTTACAAGGACCATTAGAAACAGAGCAGAAAAGTTCAAAGCCCTTGACTCCTTTTTGTCTTTAACCTCCAGCTTCAGAAGCAGCAAATTGAGTGGAGTTCCTCTGCCCAGAAAGTGTGGAAAGGTAGCTGACTGAGGAGTATTGGTTTAACTGCTGGATCATTCCTGAAGGCTGATCTTTTGAAAGGGTGGATGATGATAATAAGAATGTGAATTTTTAAAATGGCTCAATGTTTGAACTGCAGTATGACATCAACTTTTAAGTATGTCAGATACAGGCCTTGATCAGTTATGAATAAAAGAGGTGTCATGGGTTGAGATAAGGACAGGAAGAGATCACTCCCTGGTTACACCACAGGCAAAACAGACTTGACTTGGGGAAATTAATTGAATTTATTAACAATCAAGTCAAATTAGGATACTGAGAAATAAACCCAAATCCTAAAAATACCTTCCCCCACCCTTTTCCCTAACTTTAATTTATTCCTGAATTCTCTATTCTCTACCCCACCAACCCCACTGCTATTGCAGGGGGATGGAAGATGGGGGCTGTGTTGCTTCTGCTGCTCCTTCCTCTTCAGAGGAAGGACTTCCTCACACTTTCCCTCTAATTAGGGTCTTTGCTCACCGGAGATTGCATGCAATGGCCAGAAGAATGAGAATTTGCAGGTTATTTTGTCAGAATTCAGAACTTCAATAACGCCTCAAACATAGTTTTGTGGGAAAACCAGTATGTGAGACTTGGAAAAGCCTTGTGTTTATCAGTACAGCATCTGAAACATCACTGTAGCAAGAGCTGAACTCTGGGGTTGATGGAGTTACCAGATTTTTTGATGTCGGACCTGTTTTAACAGCACTTGCAAGAATCACTGACATGGTCTTTTCAAATTCATAAATTTCTGGAAGCTTTTAGAATTTTTTTAAACTATGTAAAGCTTGTGCACTTTTAAAACAGTCACAACAAGAGCCCATTTTATTAACTGTATGTATAAAATGAGCAAATTTAATTAACCTTATGATCTTTCCAGTAAATATCCCCTAAAATAACTGTAATCTCTTAATTAAAAAGATGTTGAGTTAATCACATTAAATATTTAATTATATCATTAAAGAGAAGGGAAGGTATGGTAGTTGAAATACTAATTGAGGAGATTTAAGTTCTTAATTTTACTGGGATTTTTCTGTGATTTAACTTAGGCCTGCAAACAGAGAACTGCAGAGAAAGCCTGAGTCATTCTCTCATGCTTCACACAATGAGAACCATATGGTAGACATCTCATGTAGTAAGCATTCCTAGAATACTCTTTTTATGTGCTCCCACTCACTGCAAACCTCAAACTCATCCCAAAACTGGTAGGAAACTCTGTGTCTATAGTGAAAGGTAAAGGTTGTATTGGTGGTTGTTTTTCCAAATTTGTTCGTGTTAGATGTAAGTTTAATATGGCCTGTATTTGACAAGGCTGGATACAAAGGTCTCTGAAGAAGTGTTGTTGCAGTCTTGCTAGAATTTTGAAACACCAAAAAGCTTCTGGGCACATTTGCCTTTCTTACAGCATGAAATAGAAGCAGCAAACTTCAAAGCTGCAGACAGACTGAGATAGATACAAATCACTAGACACCCATTGATTAGCCTGACTGAGAGAACATGTATAGTGCCTGTGGGGTAGACTGGATATGACCAGGGACAAAACGTTTTAAGATGATGATATTTTTGTTGCAGGGTATGTAATTTTATGTCCAGGCTTTGAAGCATCAAGATGTTACTGTGGAGAGAGAGATTATTATTTGTCACAAACTCAGTATACCTATATCGAATTCCTGATGTTTGGTATCCAAGAGTGATAAAGTGCATTGCAAAGAGTTATGTTTTGTATGTCCCCCTTAAGGTTTAGGACAGAGAGATCAAAGGTAAAGTGTTTTGTGTCTTTTGTGTTTCCTTTCTGAAAGTCTGATCTGGATTACTATAGCTTTGATTCCAGCTGGGGTCTGGAGAGTAGAGCATCTCACACCTGATTTCCCCGGAACATTTCATGCAATAGCATTCACACAATGTCTAGGAAGAGAGACTTGCATTGGTAGCATCAAGGCAATGACATTTTTTAGTCCCAGCCTGCCACCAGTTTTATATAGAATAGCATTCTTCTGTGTGTCTTATTTTGGAACTGCAGTTTCAGCTCTTTCCTCCACTGTTTTTAGATGGGAGGACATAACAAATGAAGGTGTATTTCACTAGATAATACAACCTTGATATTTTTCAATGACAAGAGTATCTCTTCAATGTTAATAAGAAACTGTGAAAGCAAAAAGTTTCTAGAAGGGATTTTGGACTGTATGTAGTAAAGAACCAATCTATGGGGCTTAGTGTCCTTAAAATCTTCTCCTGATTAATAGCTGAAAATGTAATACTATGGCTTGGGGATTTTTTTTGTGTGTATCCTACATGCAAAGGCTGTCTTTTTCAATGCACTGTGGAGGATACCTAGGCACTTGTATAGTTTTAGTCCATAATCTCTCTCTGATGCAACTCCACATTATTAAATAATTGTAATGCTTCCTTATCTCACAGGGGGTTGCATGGCTAGATACACTAAATGACTATGAGATTCTGAGGGACAAAGGTCTTTTAACCACACTGAGAGGGATAAATGGAGAGTAGCTTGAAATTTTCAAGTGGCAGAAAAGTAGAAGCATATTAGTGTTATTACTGCTGTGTGCCCTACAAAAATAGGAACAATGCCCTTCTTATATTAACAGCTTTTACTTCGTATTTTTGGAAGAAACAAAAAGGAAAAGGAAAAAAAGTAAAATTTGCATATGACAGCACAGTGCAACTCCTCTGTCAGATATAGTGCTATGTATTCCAGCCAGACGTGTGAAATTTGGGAGGTACTTTGCAAGTAGAAGTGAAGCACCACTTTTTTCTTTTCTTTTGGGGAACTAGGAGGTGAAAAATCTGACACAGGCTCTAAAAGGACAAACCACTACGGCTGTGAGATGTGACCTAACATCTGCTTTAACAGAATTATATTAACATGTAGTAAAACACATGAAATACATTATTTCTCAATTATGCCTCAAACTTATTTGCAATCTATTAGCTGCTGGCAGGAGTGGATTGCAGGGAAGCCCTTATGTTTAAATTTGGCAGCTTGTCTAAATCCACCAGAGTGTACACCACATGGGTGTGTTTGTGGGCTGCACACTGGCATCTTCTGCAACCATACTCAGCTGCTTGCTCACCAGTCTGCTGAGGCAGAGGTAGGGAAGAAGCAACACACCCAGGCTGGCCTGGGCTGCGGCAAGGAAAAATATTTCTTAAGGATTAAATACACGATTTTTAGATTAAATTTTAAAAAATGACATTGTGTTAGATCCTTGCTTTGAGAACGCGTAACAAAATTACAAAAACTGTCATCCTCAGGGGTTTTATTCATTATGGTGGAACTTCTAAAGTGAAAATTGGCTGAACCATGTTGCCAGTATGGCAGAATATAATCCTTTCTGCACTGTTCATCATCTGCTGCTACATATAATCAGTTTTATGCACACACAGTAGACAATTCTTAGTCCATCTTCTTATTTATAGTAAGATGATGGTTTCTAAACACTCAAGACTGAACCTGCAGAGACAACTGTTATCTCAGACCAAACATCCTGGTATAAAATGCTTCATCAACTCTCTTCCAGATTAATTCTGTTAGCCATTTGATGTAACAAATCATAAGCCTTTTTCTGTCTTCTTTTCAATCCTGTGTTTTTTTATTTCAGCTTACGTGGTCCACAGAAATAATCTCAGCCTAGGAACAGTTAGCCACTCTTGTAGCATAGAGAATAAACACTCTGCCTTCCCTGAACACAAAATTTAATCTGTTTAACCTGTTTACAATGAATGTTAGAAATCTTAAATAAACTTGACATCATCAAGAAAACATATCATGCCACCCCACACCTAGGGAAAAAAAAGGAGAAAAAAAAATAAAGAAAAAGAAAAAAAAGGAAAAAGAGAGACATTTCCTTGAAGGTCTATGGAGAAACTCAAGTACCATGTTATTTCTGAATTGCCAATTTGTATTTGTATTTTTAATTTGCTAAATTGTATAGATTAGGAATTCAAATGTCAAATAGAGATATATATTTTGATATGTCAATCTTTCATTAATTTAAATTATTGTACTATGAAATTGCAGCTGCTCTCATGCCATATCATCATGATCAAGTAAATGCTGGAAATACACCATAATCATAAATTTAAAAGGAGATGGAAAATTCCAGGATGTGAAACTTTTATGTATATACTTTTCTGTTCTGCCTTTTTGAAACTTCATAGTCCTTACTTAATAGAGAGTGAATATAAAGAAGAAATTCTTATTTTTTTTTCTATTCCTCCGGGTGATAAATAACTCTGGATTAGCACAAAGAATGACACAGAAGGGTACAAAAAGGATATCAGACTCATTTTGCAGAGGAGGAAAATGAGGCAGAGGTTTTTGAGGGAGGTCTCTGCAATGTCAGCTTTTCTTTTCCAGTAGTGTTGCCTTTTCTAGGCAGCTTAGCCCTGACTTCTTTCTGCTGAAGCTACCTGTGCAGCTTGGGCAGTGCTGACAGACGTGTAGCCATGGTGTCAGAGAGCAGCTCTCCACACCTTAGCTCCCCTTGCCCTCCAGGTGACCCCAGCGCCAGCTTTGTTACTGAGGGTGAGAGTTTGGGGTGGGATAACAGTGTGTTTTGGGTTTCATACTGTCCTACTGCCATTTGCTGAGCTGAGCTGTGTCTTAATAAGAACCAAGTGATTAAATTAAATTAAATGCCTGGGGTTATTTAATTTTGGTCCATTGTATTTGTTTAAGGTTATCAACTTCTGCAACAATACCCTTTTTTCACAAATTTGTTTTCTGGCTAGCTTGCTCATTATTCATCAGCTGTATGATTAGCAAAGAGTGTTTCACAGTTGTCTAGGAAATTCTTATCGGATTTGGTTTTTGTTTTGCTCTTTCTTAGTGATGGTCTCAAAGCAAAGATTTAGAGTGTGCATTCAGGTTATTAAACTACAGTTTATCTCTAATAGTTGAGAGATGCCTTTTTGTCATGACTTCAGTTTATGCATCTTTTTACTCAGCAACTGCAAGACAAGGATCCATTAAATGAACATCTTGGTCATATTGTATGAACTAGGTACCTGAAATCTTGCTTATATTTCCTGTTGTCTTCATAGTTTTCTATATCTTACTTTTCTTGCCTGTCTATTTTTAAAAAGAAGCCTAGTTTCATTGTATAACTCTATTCCCCAGATTTATGCATCATTCAGTGTTCCTTTTACTTTCCTTTCTTCATCCCTTCCCATATCAATTTTATATCAAGGTGACCTTAATTGAGCTTGGTAATATAATGTAGTGTTGTTGTAGGACCACCAGACATCACATTTATTATCCATTAGCAATTTTTCTCTCAAAATTCTGCTTGCCACCAAGAAAAGAGTAATGGAACTAAGATGTATACTCATTCACATATTGATGTTGCTCTGAAGGAATTTTTTTTAAATCCATGCCTCTAAATTCTGCAGTTCATAACTCATCATCATGGAAGTGCAAGAAGTTAGATGAAATTTAATTGCATGAAATTTAAAAGATGCAAATTGGTCAGGGAAGGGAATATTAAATCCATTAAGTTTTGAAAAGCATCTGATGCTAACATTAAAAAAAGCTCTAGAGGCAACAGAATTCAGTGTGTGATGAAGTTCTTCACTGTGAATCAGTCTTGCAGTCTCCTCATAAACTGAAAAAAGCTTCTATATATCTGTATTTGCAAGTGGGGCAGAGAAAGGCACTCACTGCAGTAATAACATTAGGCCTCTAATTCTCATACTACTCTCTCAAGCAACTTGTGAAACATTATGCTTATCTGCAGCTTTAATTTAAAGACCGAATTAAGTTTAAACCACTCAGTAAATGTGCCAGCAATGCTGTGTTTTCCCACTGGTAGCTAGTGGGTAACTGTAAAAGCCTCTCACTTCAGTCAAGCTGGTTTGTCTGCGTCTTAAATGGCCACAGAGCAAACCTGTGATTTTTCCAGAGCTGTGGCTTTTTTTTTTTTTTTTGTTGCCAGAAAAGTATGACTTGGAGAAGTACATCCATCTCAATGAAACTTAGATCAGGAGGATGAGGGAGGGAGTGTCCCACACACCAGACTGAGGCCACTTCTCTAGTGGTGAGACATGAGGGAGTCTCATATTTGGTCCCAGCTACTAGACCTAATTTGAGAGGGAAAGAAGGGAAGTAAAGGGTGCCGCTGTGCTCTAACATGAAAGTTGAATTTTTGCAGGAAGGAAGATTGCTCAAGATCTCTAAAAGTACTTTCCTTTATCTCCCAATGATACTGTGGTAACCTTAGCAATAGTAACTGTGAGCTGTTAGGCGTGGCATTAGGCCTGAAGGAAAGAACTGGCACTCCAGATGGTTAATAAAGAATGGATAATCAGACAAATTAGTCTTGGAAAGCACCTCTTTGGCCTGAGACTATGTGATAGCTTTAAAGTTTGATGTGTAGTATGTAATGAGTCAATGAATGGAAGTGAAAAGCTTTGTGTGAACAGAAATTGCTCTCATCAGTACAGTGCATGCTCATTTAATAATGTATTGTAATGTGTCTTTAAGGGTTTTTTTTAAGAGGATAATTAAAATATTGCAGACCTAGAGATACTCTGCTCCTCCTTTAAATTGGACTGTCATGAAGATTTCAATAAAAGCTTTTTGTAAGTAGGTGCTGCAAGAGTATGTTGGATTTGCATAAGCATAACCACCTCATACAAAATAAAATCCATCAAAGTGCTTCAGTACACAGCTAAATTTAAGCTCGTGTTTTGCTGTAACCATGTGAATTGTGATTAGTTTCATTGACCTTAGGGCAGCTCCCATGCCTGAGTTTTGTTCAACTGTGTCTGCAGAAACCAAGCAAGAATCACTTGCTAAACACTGAAATAATAAAGGTAAGAAATAGGAAGGTAGTCTTGGTTCATTCCAAATAGCTTTTTAGTTCTCAAATGTAGAAGTAATTTTTCCTAGCCTCCAAGCCCTTTCAGTGGGCAATAGTAGTGTCGATATACTCTTTGAATTTTTATCTCAAGGCTTAATACTATTTTTCTTTTCTTCCCTTAATGCTTTATATACCCGACAATCATTTAATCCAATTGAGAACAATGATCATCCACTTTGTCCTGAGATTTCTTCTTAAAAGTGTCTCCAACCACTTTCCCTACCACTTCACTGATATAAGTGCTCTTATGCAAACAGTGAGTGAAGAGAAAAAATCCTTTACCTGAACTTACTTCTATTATCTTGGGCTATTTTCCACTATCATCATTGTAAATTGGCATGATGGATTACAACTTCTCTATTTTTTTTAATGTAGCACGAGACAAAGTTTTGAAGTTTTGCAGATTAATAATTGAGAACAAAAATAGTTACACTTATGCCAGTCTCAATGTTTGTAGTAGCAGAACAAATACTTGTGTGCAAATACTAGAGGGTCCTAGCTCACTGACTTCAGTGAGGTGGCTGTGATTGTGATGATCTCTCCTTCCCAGGATTTTTACCTAGATTTTGGGATAAAAAGGTCTGTCTGGAGAAACAGAGATGACAGCTATGAGATATTTCTACTTTTATTTTCTTTTTTTTTTTCCTTTCAGTCTTACATCTCCTCTCTGATGTGCTGACAGCTTTGGTTAGAGATCTCACAGAGTATAATTTATAGAGATGACAAGCCTAGTTACCAGACTTCCTGAGCATATTGATGATCACAGGATTCAATCCACTTCAGTTTATACTTCAGCCTGTGTGATAATGACTTTATGGTAATTAACCAGCTTCCCCAATGATCAAGTGTAGCAACTCAGAATATGTTTTTCATATTAATCTAAACTTTCTGCCCAGGAATCTTGAGTCTTGGTCTATGGCTGATTTCAATTAGACAGTTTTGTCACAGTGCTTACTTAAAATTAAGAAAAGCAAGTGAAAAATTAATTATGAATGATTTATAAATTATTAATTATGATTACATCACAGGAAAGCTGTGTCAGTTGTCAGAGCAGAATGAAATTGAACAGAATCTATCCAACTTACATCATGTTGGTTTGCTCATGGTTACTTGTCATTGAAAGAGCCACAGTTTTACTTCAGCAGAAACTCAGACTTGAGGAAACATTCCTTCAATGTGAAAATCAGAGGAGATGCTGCCATAGTCAGAGGATGAGTGCTGCCCTTTACACTACAATGTCCAAACCTGCACAGGTCACTTACATTTATTTAAGTCTTGCATTGGCAACATCACTAATATCAAAGAGTTAACACAGCTGTACTAGCTTTTCTTTTCTTTAAGGACTTGGAGTCAAAACAGCTTGACTTGCTATAATTCCCCACTAGCAAATGGGGAAGCAATAAACATTCAAGGTGATGTAACAGCTTCTGCTCACCTCCTGGCTGCCCCTGGAATGCTAGTGTCCCATCACATACCCTTTCTGTGGTGTGTGGGGCCATCCCCGATGTTTCTAAGCTCTGCCAGTCTCTCCCTGCACACCTCTGAGTGCTCTCCCAGCACACCCAGCTGCCCTGCTCCTCCCTCTGCCTGCGGACCTCAGCAGCTGTGCTCTACTAGTACATGGCTCTGCGGGGCACTTTGGGAGCCCCTCTTTGCTGCCTTGGTAGGAGGCTTTTCCAAACCCACAGAGACTGGTCTGCAGGGCCTCTAAGTTTACTTTATATCATAGCAATAGCACACCTGCTTTTTGGCTTCTTTGATTTAAGCTGTAATTGGTATAGCAGAAGCATTGCATCATCTGGCTTAAGTCTAGTTTTTAAATGAAAAATTAGATCTTGCCTTCCTCTTTTCGTCCTTCTCCTTGAACATGCTCCACACGGGCGCGGGGTGTTAGCCTCCCTTCCTCACCCTGACATGCTGGTAGCATAGCCAGCAGCTCAAGATAGTGCAACTCCCTTCTCACTCTCCTCTGTCATGAGCCTGCTCCTCCTCCCTTTGCCACCATCACGGCTGGTGTTCCCTGCTTGGTGAGGCTTCCCTGCTCCTTTACCCCCTGAGCTGCAGTTCCTGTGCTGTTCTGACCTCCCATTTGCCATCTTCAGGTTTGGCGACCTGGACACTCAGTGCCACATAGCAGGGGAGATGCTTGAGCTGCACTGCTTGTAACCAGCATGCAAGGCTGCATCCCTCACCACTGCTTTTAGAGTCTCTCCAGGAAAGATAATAATGAAAGTACCTATTAAACAAAGTATTTATTAAGGAAAGAAATCATTGTAGCTCATGCTTTTCTTTATTCCATCAAGACTAGTATCTGGGCAACTCTAGGCATAATATATGTATAACAAAAATAGCAATTCAACTTACTTAAAATTCAAGTCACTTTCCAACAATTTTTTTAAGTCCCTCCCCTCATGACTTCTGCTGTGCTAATTATGCTCCCCTGTAGGATCAATGCTTTACTCATTTAAATATGTTGTAACAATATTGTCACCAATTATTTTTACTGCTTCAAAAGTCAAATTGCTTTATGCCAACAATTAGAAAACAATTGCTTTGTTTTTCCTTCATGCAAATTATTTGGCATTAGCATTTACGTTTTCAAGCAGGCATTTGATACAGGAAAAGGAGCAGTATTACATAAAAAGGTAGAGCAAAAAAATAATTACAGCTCTCAAAGACAGAAGATTATAGTAGTCTCTGTGATAAACAGATAGTTCTTAGAAATCAAATACTGAGGTTACATTTGCTCTGGAGAAACCTGATCAGCAGATATTGTACACAGCAGGTAGGGCATGTTCTTACAGCACTTAGGGAAATTACAACAGCAATCCTTACACCTGTAAAAAACATGGTATGCCTGATTTATTTTTAAACTTATGATTTGCTTTTCTTTAAATGTTAGGCACTGCATGCTTCTGTAGTAATGCACAGTCTCTACCAGCAAACTATTTTAGGGGCAAGTACTACTTGCCTCACATGAACTATAACGTTGACAGTCCTGAACAATTGTTCACTTAAGGAAAGAAGATTTGCTGCCTCTCCTTATCTGTTCTTTTAACTTCATAATTGCTTAAGAGGAAAAGAGAAAGAAAAGCAATGTCTCTTCCATAGAAACATTCACATTTGTTTGCTTGTTTGATGGAAATCCACTGTGTATAACTGGCAATTAAACAAAGATAGTAAACTCAAATTGTCAGAGAATTATCTCCCTTTTGGGCTTTGATTTTCAGGCTCCTGTCCTTTCATTTGCTGTTTGGAATTATGAAGCAGTCACTAACTCAAGACAGAGACATCCATTTTAAGGCACTGGAAGCATTTGTCAATTCAGCTTGAGTGCAGTAACTGTCTGATGCTCAGGCTTAGTGTATTAGTGCATCAGTCTGATGCTCAGGTTCAGTGTATGTGCAGTAGCTGAGGCTCACTGCTTTACTCAGTCAACATTAGAATTCTCAAAACATGATTGGGTTGGGAAGTGTCTGAGAGCTGGCTTGGTGGGGTTTTCTTTTGTGTGGTTTTTTTTCTCTCATACAAATATTATCTTTACCTTTCTCAGTTAGGAGTCAGAAAGATATATGTGTTCATCTGAAATTATGTGGAATAGTCGGACTCTTTGAGTTTATAAAACACTTGTGTTTTTAAGTAATAGCGCCAATTTTCCTATTTAACCATGGTGTAAAGAGCATGTGGAAAAATATAATTCTTTACACTGAGCACACTGACATTGAATTTTATGCAAGAAGGGTACCTGGGTAATCTGCATGCCCAGACAGCCCCTGCAGGCTGGGAGTCACCGGTTTGTCTGCATAACAGTAAGGTGTCTGTCTGCCGGCAGCCCTGGGCAAGACTCACCTTTTCATCTGGGAGCAGAGGTGGAGCAGGGCACTGTGTGTCAGCCGCAGGGGCTCTGCCCTGGATGTGCCTCTGCCCTCACAGGGCTGTGCATGTGACACAGCAGCCCCAGCACGAGCTCTTTGCCTGTGATTTGGTAGTGGGTCTCCTTGGTTGGCAAAGTAGAGTGGTAAACCTGAGCTGTAGTGTGGTGCAAAATAACTCCACCAAAATAGAGTGCCCAACTTGCCATGCTCAATATGTACCTGAAGCCGTGAAGTATTAGTGAGATGCTTAGCTGCCTGTGCTACTTCTGAGAACAACAGGTAAACATTTCCTGTGTGCTGTGTGTGTCTGAAAATGACCATTAATCAGTGGCCAGTTTACCTTCCTCTTATGAACAAGTGGGATTTCACAGCCTGATTTGGGAGAATGTGCCCTTGTTCTCTACAGAGCAGAGCCCCTTACTCTGCAGCTCTGCTTGCCTCTGTTCCTCCTTTGTCAGCTCAGGTGTGGTTTGGAGCTCTCCCTCTGCAGGCTCATGTAAGACCACTTTAAACACTGCAGAGCTGGAGCTTAAATAACATTGAAATGAACTCCATTCCACCTCTAAGCTACTGTGGTACCAGGTCTGCTTCAAAAAGCAGTGTTGGCTTTCATGTCTTTCTCTGGAGGAATAAATCTGAGGCTTCATTCACATGAAAAAATCCCAGCATGATTTATTTACAGGTTAAGGGCCCAAGCACGTCCCTATAAATAATGCTTTAGCTTTATTTTTTCCTGTGTGAACTTTGCATTTTTTGTGTGTCTCCTAAGGCCTTCGGGTTATTATCACAGAGAATATCACTACATTTTATGTACCGTGTTGGAAAAGACAAGTTGTTTTCCTTTAACCCAAAGAAGTAACATCTAAATCTAGTCTGTGTAGTACTAATACCTGACATCCTTTTTTCTATTAATTCTTATCATTATTCTATTTCTTTACCAAAGCAGACACCTAACCACTCATCTATCTACTTCGATACATATTTCAAGATTCTGCAAGTAGTCCAAATAAAAACTGTTAGGTTACACAGGTTCCTTTCCAACATGATTATAGTTGTACAAAATTTCTTTAGAAGGTAGAAAAACACATTACAGAATAGAGACAAAAACCCTGTATTTATTCTATTTTCATAACTTTTTTCAAAGACTAGGTATAGTCCTTTTAATTTTTGAATTACAAATATTAATATGGTTTGCTAGAAGTCTAGCTCTGACATGTACTATCTGCTACAAAATAATATTAGTCATTACATAGATTATGAATTAGTCTTCATTAACTACTAACTATAACTAAATCCTTTTAACCGAAGAGTTACAAGTCTGAAACCAGAACATTAACAAAATTGCAGAACAAAACCAGAGTCATGTAAAACTATACAATTTCTTTGACGATGGGTATCCATAAAGACATTGTACTTTGGCATTGGTTTTATTGTTGCAATCAATATAAATATGTCTTTTAAAATGTCTTTCTGCTATTTTAATATCTGACACTTCTAGCTTAGTGTTTGAGAATAAAATACAATTACACATTTCTCACTGGGCTGCCAGATGATCTCTTGGTGGAATGACCCCGAGGTCAAAGATATAACAGGCTGCTTGCTGCTTTTTATGATGTTTTTACTGGGACTATTTTTATTATAGTGGTTGCTGGTATGTGTCTAGTGAGTCAAGGCCTTGGGACGTTTATGCCACCTGTCATCCCCTCTTAACAGCTTTGATCTTGCATGCACTAGTTGAAAAAATTATTGTGCCATTTTTCAGTTTCAGCCTGCAGTGGTTTAACACAGCTACTGACACTTTTTCACAATATGAGTTGATACAGACAAGCATTTTTGAAGAAAGCCCCAAGGCTAACAATAATATTTATATCTTCTGCCATTCATGGAAAAGCAGAGCCAATAAAGCAGGCAAAGGAACTCGTCTGTGTTCCATTTTGCTCATTAATGTTTCAGCTCATTCTGTGGGTGTTCTGTGGAAGAGTGGTTGCTTTCATTTTCTCTTGAAAGGAAAATGCTATATTTCTTATTCAAATCCATTGCCTTTGAGATTCTGCTTTAAGATTTTCCTTGAAGGATGTTGTTCATCTCCTTTACACAGAGAGATGCACAACACAGAAATATATGTGTATTGAACAATGCTGGATTGGCCTTGAAAAAACAAATTCACTGCAGAAACAGTGTATGAAAAATGCAGATGGAGAAACAGAGCACCTAGCACAATGGGAAGTGTCTACAAGCTTCCAGGCTGCAAATCTGTTTGAAGGAGGAGGAGAAGGTTTTCAGAAAGGCAAATCTCTCCTTTCTGTGGTTGCATGTGAAAGCTACCATGCTGTATTTCTCATCCTGAAGGTCTGTCTTTGATTCCCTTGATACAAAGAATATCCAGTTCACACTGCTCTTTTCCCTGGCTGAGTTGCAACATGCTTCTGTTCTCTCCCAGTGCCCCTTCACTGTGAGGTGCTGCATATTCTTCTCATATCCCTACAAATTTTAAGAGTGCATCTCCTCTGAGCTCCTGCTCAGGTGCTTAAGCCTCACATCACTTTCCCTTATTTAATGACTACTCAATCTCAGAAAGCTCATTAAAAGCATTTATGATCCTAAAGTGGAATGTAGAACAGAAATAGAATTTGTGTTGCAATATCCCATGTTGTACCTGCTTGTACCTGTTTGGGTGGTTTAACAAAAAGAACCATTTTCTGCCCATTTTATTCTTTACTACAGTCCAAATATCACTTCTACAACTTCAGAACCAGAATTTGGAAGCAGGGTGCTAGCAGAAAGTTGTGACATACAGACAGGGCTGATGCATCACTCCAGCATCTACTAGAGAAACAGAAAGACTTGTGATCCTGAGATTAAATTATCCTTTCTGCCACTGAAGAATTGAGAGCAGCAGTCAGGGATTTCTGTGCAGGTGCATGGGAGCAGAGCCACAGCATTTTCTCTCCTGCTCATTTGGATTTATATTGGTTATAAGAACATGTATTGACTGATGCAAGTTGTTGGGGTTTCTTGTTTTGGTTGGTTTCTTCTTTTTTTTAAGGTAATTAATTTTAAAAGAGCCAGGAAGATCATTCTGTTCACCCAGTCACATGTGTTTATAAAAATACTACATATGCATTTGGACTCAAAGCAATCTACAAGATTTTTTATGAAAAATGTCCTTGCCAGAGCTAGCAATAAACCAATTATCCATTTAAGAGAGAAAATATGCTGTTGTAGATAAAATTGGAATGATTAAGACTGATTTAGAAAGTATTAATTTAATCTACAAGAGAAGGGTCCTAATCTGTGACTGGGATGACATTTGTATGTAAAGTACCTTGATAAAGGTAAAAATAAATAAAATTATTGTAATAAATTTTTAAGTACCAAAGTATGTAAAGTAGCAAAATAAATGCCACTGTTTGTGTTGTGTATGCAAAATGCCCACAGGGACTTTGTATGTATTGTTTGACATAGCATCGTACATGTTCTTGCTCACATACATGGTACTTTACTGTTTTAATACTGGTTTCATGGATATTCACTTTCAAATTAAGAGGACCAAATCTGCTAGAAAGAAGTCCATAGAATAGTCCATAGGAAAGGTTCCAAAGTGTTGAATAATACATGTGAATTTTTTTTTCCATTGTCATGTTTTAAAGTGCCACTGTGTGGAGAAGAGTTTGGATTAAGGTGATGTCTATTACTTAGAAACTAGTCAGAAAAGTCCAGGATAATTCCATGTAAGTGTGGGCACCTGGCTGTCATACTTAAATTAGGATTCTAAATTAGGCAGTTGTGTTCTAATGGTGGGTAAAATGCTCAGTGGGCTGAATAATGTTTGAAAGTGATTTTACTTGAAAATCACTGCTAGTATAAGAAGTAATAATAGATTTCATTTAAATGCTGAAAATATAGTGATGTGACTCTGGAGCCCACATGAAGCAGTAGCATTCCAGCTGTTTCTCTTTGTGCCTTATATCACGGTGGTCAGTGAAGTCAGTGTTTCTTACCAGCTACATGTATGACATCCACCTGTTCTTGTCACTGTTTCTCAGTCATGCACATCATCCTAAACAATGTGAAACAATAAAGTACTACTGAAATGTCATCAGCCAGATAGAAAAAGTCTGGTAATCACTCCAAGTTGAGAGACACTGAAAATTCACAGGAAGATGAGAGTAATACATAGGAAGATCAGGGTGACCTTAAAACAGCATTAATAGAAATGGAATGAAATGTTCTAGTACAAGGTCAGGTGCTTAAGAACTGCTAATAAAAAGTCTACTGTAAATTAAAAATGAGTGATAAAGACAGAGACTGAGTTAATAATAGAATCTCTATGTAATAGAGCTTTGAAAAAGACAAAAGCCTTCCTAGAATGTGTAAGTTCAGAGATAGAGAAAGTATTTGTGCTTTTGTAAAAGGTATTGGTGACATGATGGCCAATCATATTCCAAAACTACTAGCATACTTTCATGCATGTAATTCAAGAATTGTCTGGTTAAAGAAAAACACAAAATCCAGCAAGAATAAATCCCTGCCTCATAATTCACAAGCATGACATATTATATGTTTGTTCTTATATGAGAACATTAAATGACAGCCTGATGAGTTCAGTCTTCTTTCTTTATGGCAGGTGCCTCTCTTCCCTAACATTTTTGTAGCCACAGCCCTGACTACTGACTACTGATCTAGTCTCATCTGATTCAAGTAATTTGCTATTTTAAATTTCCTTGTACTTGAAAATAGTTACAGGTTATGGATTTTAAAATAGTGAACTTTTAAACTGGAAGTTTCACTAAAGAGCTTGTGGGATGATCGGGACAGCACAGGACATACCGTATGGGGCAAGGCTAAAAGATCCCTGCCTAGCTTATGTTAAGGAAAGTTTCCAGTCTGACCATTCACGAGAGTCTCTGGCAGTAACACTCCCAAGGCCAGGGACTGGAACTGCTGGGACCAGAGTCCCTTCAGAGAATCCTCCAGAGCTGGTGCCTCGGAGAGGAACCCCAGCAAAGGAGCCCCTGGGCTTCTACTCCCTCACAGTGTGTACCCGCACACCTGGCTTGCTCTTCCTGTGAGTCTTCGGCTCCTGTCCCCTCTCTGTGTCCATCCATCCTGCTAGCATCACCGCTCTTCATCTCCTTTGTTATCCAAAAGGTCAGCAATTCCCAGCTCCTGCTGTGTCTCTCATGTCCATTCAGCTGGCTGCCATCACCCATCTTGGTGCCCTTAGTTACCCCAAAGCTCTGTCTGTTCACAGCCTTGTCTCAGTCTCCCACCCCAGCTCAATGGGCACCTCAATGTGCAGCTCAGTTGGCAGCCAGCAAATCCAGCTACCTGGAACACGTGGATTCCTCAGCACTTGGAAAACCACAGTCCACAGAAGGGTAGGATTGCTTTCCCTACCAATCCTATTGATGCCTTCAGTCGGGTAAGTAGTTTGACACAGAAAGTTGCTGTTTAAGGTAAAAGGTAAAGAAAACTTTAAATAACAACAGTAATGGGCCTGAGTAAACATATTTTCTATTCTAAAACAAAACAACTGTAGGAGTTGTATTCTGGAACAGCCTTGAAACAGGAACAGTGGAGAAGCAAGCCCTCAAAACTAATTGCTCTTCTTTGATTAGTTGAAAAAAAGGATTGGTTATGTACATTGTTTGTTGTAGCAGGAGACTGTGCTTGATGGCCCTAGAGGGAGTTACCAGTTTTTAGCATTTTAGTTTTTCCTGATAACAAAACCCCTTTTTTTCTTTGCCAGATACCAACTTTTAAATTTTTACTTACCTTTTCCAAATTTCAGTTGCTACAAAGGCAACTTTCAGTTTTCTTAACACTGACACATACTTTCTTCCCAGTTAATAAAGGACCAGTTTATTATATTACAGCAAAAATTACTTGATTCAACTGGGGGCAGTGTGCTATTTGTATGTCAATCCCAGGACCAGTTAACCTGAGCACTTAGAATGTTATATAGCCTTTTTCTGTTCAGAAACTGCTAAGTGTTTTACCAGGAGTAATTAAACTCACGACAGTTCAGTGACTTACTGACCTTATGCAAAGATAGCTGTCAAGTCAATGACAGAATTCCAAAAAGAATCTTTCTCTAATTCTACAAGTTAGTAAATCAGTTTCCACTCACAAGAAGGTAACAACATAGGCATATTTTTACTGTATTGTACTGTATGCTATGCTATTGTATTCAGTGAGGTTCTGTGGAGAAAATAAAAATTCAGCTTTACTTCTAATATTGGAAAAATACTATCTCATGATGGAAGAATGAGATGTTTACCCAGGCTTAATTTGTAAAAAAGTTCACTCTTGATATGTTTGTCTCATTTTTAGAGTTATTGATGATCCCCAGAATAAGCTGATGGCTGAAAAAAAGTTATAGGATAAAAATAGACTTTTTAAAGGCTGGCAGTAATGAAAGAGCGATATTGAATCATTTGTCTCTTTGCATCATTGGGTGTTGACACAGCCTCGTTAATTTTTCCTAAGCTGACATTTCCAGAACTAAACACTTGTTTTCACCACCAAAATTTCTGTGGCATAAACCATAATTAAGCATCTCTCATATATCCCAGTATCTCCACAAATAATGGTACAAAAAATGGTACAAGTGCAAAAGTGGTGGATTGCCTAAAGAAGTAAGTGGTGTCTGCTTTCATTGTCAATCCTTTGAACAGTGAAGTGTTAAATAGTTTGTAAAGAATTATGTTAACCTGCAGAGTACTGAGACTGTGGAGATTTGTGAATGATAAACAAATTATTTTTGTCTGATAGGGGCATGTGCCCTTACTATGTGGTGTCAGGCAGAGTAGCTGAAAATGAGATAGTGGTGACTTGATGTCATAGTGATATATGTTTAGATTTAAAAAAAAAACCCACAAAACCAAAAACCAAGCCCCAAACAAATCACAGAAATCTGAGATCAAAAATATGACTTATGAAAGTAAGTATTTTTCTAGTGTCCAAATTAGTGTTATGCTAGGCCATTTCAAATGAAGCCATAATTAAACAAACCATTGAAAAAGGTACTCTGGGATATATAAGCAAGGGTGAAGACTTACATTAGAGACTCACGCTAAAAATATGTGAGCCGCAGGGGGGATCTGCTACCTGCAATGACCCATCTGGATAGCTGCAAGTAATCACATTTCCAGTGGGTTAAGTAGCAGGTAGGCACAATTCTTGATGTCATTTGCAAAAGAGAAAATACTTCTTTCAAATGTCAATGCAAATACAATCTGGCTTTTGATTGCACTTAAAGTTGTGTTGTGTACAGCATGAAATAGTACAAGACAGGGGAATGTGGTAAAAAAAAAATGTGAAAGAGGTTAATTCTTTGTATTTATAGATTAAACAATCCTGTTCTCTTGGGTGATAAAACCATGTCATCTCTGCCTTGCCCCTTCCCACCACTCAGGAATGATGTTACGGTAAAATTTCATGTGGCTAAGTTTTGCTATATCAGATATTATATCTTGTCTTTCCATCAAGGCGATTGGAAAAAGTCAGATGCCCATATAATTAATTTATGTCCCATATATTTCTTACCTTTCAGTACCTAAAGAGGATAGCCGTAGGACTAAGCACAAAAAGACCCAAAAATCTCACCCTTTGCTATCTATTGCTCATATAACTCCAAAAGTTGCCAGGTACATCTGTAGAACAAAAGAGCTTGATTATTGTCAATCACTTGAAACCTCTTAGGTCAGGTACAGGAAGAAATCTAGCCACTAAGTACAGTGGAAGCTGCAAAATTTATCTAGGAAGCAGAGCAATTTATTTTTTGATGCTCTGTTTTTTCCCAGTTTGGACTAACTAGACATGAAATCTTTAAATTCTCTTTCACTCAGGAGAAAGCCATGACTTCTGTATTGATATAGTCATTGTTTAGGAAACTTGTCACCTCATTTTAGACATAAGATAAGGAATAAGAACAATAATGACAGGTATGTATGTACATTGAACAAGTATAAATGAAACAGTAAAGAAGAATGTTGCCTCATTATGGGATGCTTATGTCTTGATGGCTCTCTTTGGGAAAATTGAAGAATGTAGTTGTAATTTGCCATGAAAGCTGCATCTGTTAGAAAGCAGCAGATTTATTGCTAGAAAGTGATAGTACAGTAAAACATATATAGCAACCTTTTCCCCCAGTAAAATACCTGTTCAAGGCCTGAAACTGTGGATTCTGTCAAACTCAACCAGTCTGCCCTTTAGCTATCTATAATATTTCCAGTGAAGATTGAGTTTCAAGCTGTGTTTCAAGTGGCATTCAAATTCTCATGCAGCTGGATATAAAACTCTCTTGTCTGATTTTTGTATGTGTGCTGTCTTGAGAAGAAAATTGTGGCTCCATTTTTAGTTGTCTGTCTTCCAAAAATGCTGTCAGGCTAAGGCATATTATCTTATATATCATCCATGAACAGTTCAAGATTAATTAGCCTTTCACCCATTCTAAAGGTATCATCTATATCCTGAAGGCAGAGTATGGTGTTTGGCAGCCTCTTCAATCACTTCAAATTCTTCTCTGTGTACTGTATAAATAATCTGTGGGAAAATTACACTGTTCTGTGAATAGAATAGCTAGAGGTGGCATATTCTGTACAATTCCACAGTCTGAATCGATACAGATTACCCCATTTGAACATTATATGAAGGGTTATAAATATTTTCCACATATCCTATAATCCTACAACAAATCTGACATATTAGCATTCATTCTGTGATTTTAGGGCTTCATGCATTTTTTTATTTTGCCTGGTAAATGTTATTAAGTGCATATAGAAAAAATGGGAGAGCAAATGATAATTGGTTGCAGTGATGATATTTGGATGCCTTACCTATATGAGGATTATTAGCTACTGTCGTAAGCAGATTTAATAACCTACTTGTTTACTTCCTGAAGTTCCTGCTTATTAGTTCTATTTCTTGTGAATTTAATCTGCCCAATATCCACAAGTATGAACTGCTGCAATGGTTGTGTGTGCAGTCTGAAAGTACACTGAACACTTTATATAATGACTTCAGTTTTGTGTATCATTTGCTTGTGATGTTGAGATTTTAGCTCCCTTAACAGCCAACAGCAAACAGGGAGCAGGGCAGAATGGAGAGATGCTCTTTTCCTGTGTAATGACTGTGAACTGGCACCTTATCATCTCACTGTACACTAGGAGAAGTCCTGTTATTGGACTTGGCTGTTTACGTTAAACATTGGTAACAATTGCCTGAGGGTAAAATCCTCAATAAAAGCCTCAGAGATTAGAAAAATCTGGAGCAAAATACTATGTTTACTCTTCTCCATGCTTGTAATGCTGAAAGGAAGAAAACTGTGACTGTCTACACATGCGTTTTAAGAGCAGTGATTCTGGGAGAAGTCTTTACCAAAAAGGTGCATTTACAACCTCATCTGACACCATAAGGATTGGATTTAAGCTCATTTCTGTCTTGGCCATTAGTTGTATGGGCAGAATTTTCTGCCAGGACATGCTCCGGCCCCAGCATCAGTGAGTCAGCTGGTTGTTCCTGCCTGACAATACTGCAGCTGATAGAATCTAAGCTGTCCCTTATAAATAAATAAACAGGCTTCCTGCATTGCAAAACCAGCATTCATAATGTGAGCTGATGTACCACGTTCTCAATAAACTGCCTTTGCAGAAAATCATTGTAAGCCAAACAGTATAATAATGGAAGTGTGAGCTTAATTGCCTTATATTTCAATATTGCCCTTATTTCAAAGCTATTTAAACAAGTTATACTATTATCCACAAAAAAGGTGATTTTTTTCCAAATGACTTGCACATTAGCCAAAATGTCTTGGCCTGGTAAGGAGATGGAATACATGACCTAGTGCATATTCTCTATTCTTAATGACTCTGAAATCTGTTTTTTTGGAATCACTAGAAAGAGCTGAACTTACTGCTTTGTTACTTTGCGTCTGTATTTTTGCTTAAAACATACCTAGGCTGTTCTCTGAGGTTGACATAAAACCAACCAAAATACAATATTTTCCTTTCATTCTCTCATAGAAAATGTTTTACTTAATTTCCATTATATTTGGACTTTTTTCTGTTCTACAGTGATTTAATCAATACCATTTTTGCCAAAGTAAGATCAGAAGGCAGTGGCTGAATATTTTTTTACATGTAAATGAGTTTTGAGCCCCCCTACCTTTTTTAATATCCATTTGAAAGATGAGATTGTGCAATATCTTGAAGTTTTATATAATGACATTAATATATAACCAAGACAATATTTTTCTTTGCATTGATGCAAATATTCTAAAGCTGGTTTAAAGTTATGGATGAGAGAAATGGTTGAAGCCTTTTGAGAATATACCAAGACACAAAGGAGACATTTGTACTAATAAGTCCCAGGCATACAAGTGTACATACCTTTCATCCTGGATTGGATCATCTTTAAAACTTCTGGTGAAAACTCACTGGGGGGAAAACACATGAAATTTCCCTACATACACTTTGGAGATTGCAGACTTTGACCTGGTGGCTCCATGTAATTCAGCTGTGTCTCTTATGCTCCCAGGAGGCTGAGATAACAGCTGCACTTGGTAGGATTACTCAGCCTTAAGTCTGTAGCTCTCAGGTTTCATGACTATTTCTGCTGGAAGTATGAGAATGTCTCTGTGTGAGTGTACTGGGGCAAGAGCAACAGAAGGTCATCTCATTACACTGTGCACACCTCTCATTTCAGGGGAATATGAAATTCAGTCACTGTGTGGATTCTGGATGTTTTCCACAAAGCTGCCAGAAGAAGGCCATGGCCTTTAATGATCACCAGCATCTATGCTCAATTGAGTGTGACTAGATGAAACAAGAATTCAAACTGAGTCTACTCAGTGAATTGTCTGCTGATTGAGATGTAGCTCAGTGAGAGTAAAATGGTCCCAGGAGAAAAAACTTCTCTTGAAAAAGCAAGTGGAAAAACCTGATTTGAGGTGAGGAAGTGTTTTCTGGACAGGGTGTGATGCAGAATTCTGATAAAGATGGAATGGAGAGCGAAAACAAAATGCTTGCTTGCAGTTATTATTTTTTGAAAAGAAGAAGGCACATCGCTTTTATACAAAAAACCCTCCCAACTCTATATTTCTTCCTCTTTCTGTGTAAATATATTCTGTATGATCTGCACATAGAACTCACGGAAATTCTTATTACTCATGTTGCACAGACTTTCAATATTTCTTCTTGTGAGATATTTCAGATTAACAACTGGCACCTTGTGTTGAATTAAAGAGAAGTTTCCAAGTCACAGGCTTGGTGTTGCTAACTTTGCTTGGTACCTTATTGGGTGAGAATTGGCAGAATTTCCCTTAATTTCTATCTTTCTGTTGTTATTCTATATTGGATAGTAAAATATTAGAAAACATAGCAGAGACTAAAAGAAAAAAAAAAAAAGCAACACATGGAGAGTTTATTATACAGCAGAGGAAAATTTCCCTAAGATACAGTCCCTTTTTATGTAGACAAAAAAATGCTGTCTGCCTAAAGCGACATAGTACATTCAAGCCTTTGCAAACCCCTGTGCTTCCTCACAGACTAGGGAAGTGCCTCAGAAAAGGGTGAGCTTTTGGGGTGAATGATGATCTGCTCTTAAGTTCCTTTCACACAGGGAAATTTCTTAGTTCTAGTCATTGCATTCATCTTCACCCCAAATCAGTGGTGTTTAGGAGAGAGCCTGTTTGCCATGAGTGATGTCTGCAAGGTATTTTTACTTTTACAACCAAAATATTGTCAGCAGTTTTGTAGATTAACTTAATTTTTATAACAAGTCTGACCATTCCAATTCTTATTGGAATATGGATGTTTCTGTGTAAAAATTTATTGGAAGTCTCTCTGCCTTTCTGTTTTTGTAATGAGCATATTGTAAATGTGTAACTGTCTGCCCTGAAGTAATCAATAGATAAATGTAGACAGAGCATAGGTAATGAGAATGGTTTGTCATAGCCTTATAGTCTTCAGGGCACTAGTATAAATCAAGGGCTAACTCATCCCAGGGGACTCATAATTTTTAGAGTACAGTTTTATTTTCCATTTGTATTCTGATAACAAGTCATATTTATTATGATCTCACTAATGGCAGGTCTTCACTCAAGTATTAAAGAATATATAATTCACAGGTGACTAGAATTGAAAATTAAAAGGCCCTGAAGAATATCATCCCTATATCATTACTTAGACCATTTTAATGAGAAAATGTGCATTTTGATGACAAATAAAAAAGATGCGAATTAAAATAGGGAAATTGAAAATTTACAGTGCACGAACAGTATTTGCATAAGGACTACCAACTTATAGGTGATTCACATTTTTTTTACAAATTAAACTATAGCAGAAAAATTGCACAGTTATTCATACAGTTAATTACCTGACTATACAGCAAGTGTTTTTCATATTATATTATGTCATTTAAAGGTTGTCTGCTACACAGGTGACATATCATCTATTTGGATTAAAGCCAGTTTTAAATCATGGTTAAACTGCACAGTGGACTCCAGTTGAAACAGTATCAAGACCTTTAATTTGGAAAATGTACTTCTGGAAAAGTAAATACCTAAACTGGAAAAAAGATGACCACCAGTTGTCCGGGCCAGCACTAAGGCTTCAGAGGAAAGGAATAGGACTTTGTACAAAGAGCAAATTATCCTTCCATATTTGGTTAATAATAGCATAAGTCCCAAAGCAGCAGATTCAGTACTGCTCTGCAAAGTTCAGCAGTAATCTTGACAATGCTGTAATGTCCTGTAAAAATTACTGTGAAGCCATTAAGTTAAAATCCTCAGATGGTGGAAGGCCAGTTTTTGTTTTCAGTTGCACTCTGCTCCAATTGCTTATGTACACCCTAGGGTAGGATCAAGTTCAAACCTCAGACATAAACCTGCAAACTTAAAAGACTTGTTAATGAAAACTGTATTATTCCTAGGCTTACAGTTTTCTGAAAACCTTCACTCAAACTTCTGAAAATGACAGTCCCTTTTTTTGGGTCCCAGGGCTGAGATTTTCAGATGTTTCATCCTAAACTACTGTTAGTAGACGTCAGGGAGAAAGAAAGTGGTGATATTAGTAATTCTACTACTACTACTGTTTTTACTATTAATTACAAAAATAAAGCGCATTTGTTTACACTATAAGATTCAGAGCTTTCCTAGGAATGTTTATCTATCTGTAACCTACTCATACTGCCATTTTTTCTTTTTCATAGTAGAGGACTTCATTCCTATGATATGAAACTTTTAAATACAAATTCCTGCTAAAAGAGAACATTCAATACTGGATGAGAAGTATTTCTAATAACGCAGCAATTCTTATCAACGTTCTATAAGGAGTGCTGAATATGTTACTCTTCCTTCATGCCAGCAGACTGAAGTGTATTTCTAAACAGTAAACATGATTTCCAGATTAAAAAAGAAATGTTTTTCTGGGGCTCACACATATTTATATCCATAATATAATTTGTCTAATGGGCTGTCATTATTTATGTTACTAACATTTTTAATATATATTTGAAAGAGCTGGAATTCTGCGGTGCAAATATTTCTTTTAATGATGATGAGAGTTTACATAAAAAGAAAATAATATGTAGTCAGTAAATTTGTTCCATTCCAAAAATTCAGAGAAGACTTTCTAGTTCACAACTTAATTCTTACTTACATTTGGTGAAATAAATGTATAAGATTAAACATGTAGACATAATTTTTAAAACACACTTTTTGTAATTTCTCACAGTTTTTCTTGTGCTTGCAGGCAGAGGTAAATTGCCTTTCTTGTAAGTAGCACACACACAGTATGTTTTACATCTCATATATGATATATAATTCCCAGACTCATAAAAAATATTCAGTTGTAATACACAATCCCAGTTAACATCTGACTTAGGCGATTATCAAAACCTGATATAACTGCATCTTGGAAATATTTGTTCACATTTGTCTGTATATTCTTATCTACCATGGTCACGCACATTTCTTACTTTGACCAAATATTTATTCAACTGGATCTCTTAAATTTATAGGACGACATATTAATTGAATCAAAGTTGATCTGGCACTGTTCTCAGCAAACATGAGGCCTTATCATGAGCATTGTGTTAGACCAGAACTGGGCAGGAGTTGAATGAATAGCCATGACATACATGTAAAACTGTCAATTGACATGAACATACATTCATCTGTCCTCAGTCTTAAAATTCTGTTATTTATTCGTGTATTTTCCTTTTTCTTCTGCCCATTCTGCTAATTTTTCTTGAATTTTTACAATGAAATTTTCCTTTACACAAGTTATTGGTTTTTTTAAGTTTCTATTTTTTACTATTACAGTGAAGTTTCTGAGTTTATGCCAAATAGAATGGTACACAAATGCAAAAACAAATACCCAAAGTAATTTTTACATATGTTAAACTAAGAAAAACTCACCTGTGCCCAAAAAGGAAGAGTCCTTTGCCATTAATGACTCACTGCAGTTATTTATGATAATTAAGCAGAATCCATGTATTGATTTTTATGCTAATTAGTTCCTGTTTCAAGGGAGAAGATCGTTTCTATCAGGTGATTGTCATGCTCTTAGTGGAGGTCTCATATCTATTGGAAGCACTTCACAGGAAGGTCACAGCAGAAGAAATTATAGCTAAATTACCAGGGTTAGAGATAAGCTTCTTGTTTTTCAGTTTTAGTCTTTCTGCATATCTAAATCACAGACTCCCCTAATTAATGTCTTAACCTGCTAGCCAAGGTTTACTGTTCCTGAGGATGGGCTCTTTGTGCTTTAAACCTGTGAATCACTTGTGGTGACAGATCACCATGCCATCCTCCAGGTGTATTTCAAGTGCAAGACACCAAAATGTCACAACTGAGCTCCAGAAGGCTGATACATGAGTTCAGGGTCTCTTCAGCTCCTCCTTATCCAGCTGGCTACGTGTGTTAGGTAAGGGGTAGCTGGGGGAAGTAGGACAGCATGGCCTGCACCTTTATGGGTAACCTGCCTTTCCTCCAAAGTGAGGGGTCTTTGCCCACTCTGCCAGGAGGGAGCCCTTGTGACCTTGCCTGGGCATTGCTCAAATAAGCTTTACACTGAAGAGGCCAAACTGTCTGATGAAGCATGTTAACAATTAAACAGTATGAAATGTGTTTTGGCTGCTTTCCTCCCCTGGCTCTTACCCCCTGAAAAATACCATCTCCATATGTACAACCCATGGATTTTAATAACTGAACAAAACTCAAGACAGCTGAAGCAGAGGGTGAAAATGAATCATATTTTTAATGGTATATGGTGTTGGAAAAAATCTGACTCGATATTCTTGTATATAACACAGTGAGTAGGAATTGGAGAGGACCTTTTTGGTCAGGAGGTCTCTGTTCTTCTAGTGCAAGTTTGCTCTTCATAACACATTTCTTAAAAATATGTTCTTCTTTTGTTTGGTCAGGAGTCTCAAGCAGTAGGAATCAACGAAATACAGCATTTGAAAAGCTATTTGGCAACTTGATTTCTGTGTGTGTGTCAGGAAAGTTTTTTTAATATGATTTCTAACTATCTCCTCTCAATAGTATTTAGTGTGCCATATGAGATTTTTTTTCAGACTGTGTTATAAGTGCCCTTGATACTCACAGGCTCTTTCCTACTAATCATCAGCTATTGCCAGAGATCCACAGCCAAGGGTTCTATTTGCCATAGTAGGGACTCAATACTCTGTCTTCTTTAACCTCATTTGGGAAAGATAATTTTAAAAGGTGAGTGAGCAGGTCAAGTTCCTTTAGTCTTCCATCTTTGCTTTCATTTCTGAGGGTGAAATTTGGTTTCCCATAAGCATTGGCATCTAGTGACAGCTTAGATGTATTAAAGCATCCTGCCTGACCTCCAGTCACCACTGCAAAGTAGTGTGGGTTATCCTCTGCCCTATTGACCTCCTCTGTGTGGGTCATTGTCCCTCAAGGATGTATCAGAGAAGATTAGATAGCTAAATCATAATCAAAATGCCTACACTAGACACAGACAAGTGAATTTAGACCGTCAAGTAACAGATTTAAAATTGACTCCTGAAATAGTGTTAAGGACAATGATTCAAAAGTATCCATTTAGAGCAATAGCTGATGATAACCAGTAAAGACCCAGTAAGTATGCTAATACAGAGATGTCAAATTGGCTAGGGAAAAGGAAAAAGCATTAAATGTGGGAGTGAAGACTAACTACACCCTGCCCTCCTGCTACCCCTCTTCCCCCCATTCCACCTCCCCAGTTCCTACAGGTCAATTTTGAGTCTCCTTTCAAGTGTAAAATTTAGAGATTTCTGTTATCCATTTATGGATCAGATTATAATTCACTTCATAATTACTATCAATAACAAGTGCTAGCATTCATTTCAATAAGTTCAGGTAAAGACATTATTTGAAAAAGTGGCATGACTATTGATAATAGCGTTAAAGCCTAAATAAAAAACTATGTGAAATTAATCTGTATCTTGTAGGAAATCTTGTAGGATGACTGGAATGAGGAAAGGAGTATTCTTTAGCTCAATATTGAATTAAAAGCATTAGTTTTTCCAGTAAAAGTGTTCATGCTGAGTTACATTAATGTATCAATTTTACCTCCTGTGGTAATTCTTTTGTTCTGCAAATCATACCAAATCATTAATTTGATGTAAAATAGTGCTGATGGGGAAAAATAAGAAAGGATGTCCCAGCACTACTGCATAGTAGGATCAACACTTTTTCCATTTTGCTGTGAATTTGACAGCTATATCTGTAAAAGCCAAACTAATAAGGTCATAGTAAAACATCTGCAAAAAGAAAACTGCTGGTCTAGCAATATTTCATGGTGCTGACACAAACTCTGAGGTAGCTCTTCAGCTTGCTTAGTGCATATGTAATTTTCTATTGATACTGATATTATTTTGTTACATTTTTTTTAGTTACACTGTTTTTCTCACATTTTAGCTGCATTTAATTTTGATGGTAACCAGCAATATTTTTTATATATGTAAGATACTGTAAGAATCTATTTTTTTTCTCTTCAAAACCCTTGTCTATTTTGAATAAAGTTTCCACTGAAGTTACTATTTCCTTCTAACTGTTTTTTCTAAAACAGTTGATGTAGTAGGACCTATCTAGCTACTGAGAAATGCCAGCAATTGTTTACAGTAATACAAATGTTATTATTTTCTTCAGGGGCGATCAGTGTCTCCCTCAAAACATAAAAGGCAACAGATTCCCTGTACTGAATGAATGTTTAAATTGATTTCTGGCAATAACAACTTTTTAATAAAAAGGAATTGTAACTTAGGAACATGGGAAGTAAAATAACCGTTGAAATACTCTTGTACAATATTTTTATTGTATAAAAGTATCTTTGAAATAAAAGCATCCTCTGCTTTACTGAGGACTTGAACTTTATTCTGTTTTGGTTTTTTTTTTTCCCAAAAATATACATTAAAGCAGTCTTTAAAATTTCCTTGATGATATATTGAGAAGATTATTGAAAGCCTATTAAAATGTTGTTCATAATGCTGTTGAACAGCTAAAATATCCCTGATCTTGTGATATGCACACACAGTACAAAACATCAAGAAAATTTTGCTTCCCGTGTTGGAAGAAATGGGAAATATATAGCCCAACATATATAAAGCACTGAAAAAGGTTATGCAGTAATCCTATACTGTTCCCTGAAAAACAAACTCAATGACAACTGAAAAATCAGTGTGATTCACTTGTTTATTCTGAAGCTGTAGTCTTAGGGACACCACTTTTCAGACACTTGTGGACAACTTCATTAGAGAAGGAGCAAGCAACCAATTAGAGTGTCTGGTGTCCAGAGTGGTGCCTGTTAACAGAGAGAGCTTACAAGGGTACAGGGTAATCACTAATTGCATTTCTGTTTCCATCATGGGCTGTTAACTGTTAGCACTGGCAGAGTTAAAAAGAGACCTTCTTAATGTCCAGGGTTTACTTACTGTTCACATTTGTCTCACTGGAATGTGTGGGTAACTTTGGGAATTGGTTATGGAGCTCTTTCCTGGGGGTGTGTTGAGCCATAGGGCTTTGTGAAGCTTGTCAATACTTTTCTCTTTCAAGGTCATACAGAAAGATTAAGGGGTGTATTGAAACTATTCTGAAGGTTAGTTGCTAAAAAAACAGGTGCTTTTTTTGTAATTTTCTCAGATGTATTCTTTTGTCTGAAAGACAAATCAATCTATTGCAATAGAATCACTGGGGAATGGTACTAATACAATTCTCTTAAAGGGAAAAGGATTGTGAAAATTGGCTTTGATGGATAATCAGGAAGTATTTCAAGACCTGGTCTTATCTAATTAGTCACATGCTCTGTTTTTATAATTATTTGAATGGATGTCTTTTGTGAATCTGTTGAAGCTTAAACTCTGCTGGAAAAAGTTACATCCTGAAAAATTTTGGATGACTAGTGCACGTAATAAATGCCTGGATAATCCAAAAGAGATGTGTTCCTCTATAGCACTCCATAGAAATCTGCTTCTGAGCTATTAAAATGTAAATTGCCTACTGGATTTCTAACTTAATATATGACATCTTTACTGAGCACACAAGAACACAAGAATTAGAATCTAAGAAGTGAGTACTCTTTTTTTAATTGAAATCCTCCAAATAATTACTGTATAACTTCCACTCCAACTAATATTTTTCTCTTATATTTTAATTAAGTAAAATCAAACTCAGGGTTTTTTCACTTTGCAGTCTGTGCAGTTCCGCAGGGAAGTATCATCTTTACAACAATTGAAAACAACAGCTATGCTTAAACGTGTTTGTCATTCTATCTTTCAAAGATAAAGCCTTGGATTATCATCTCCCATGCTCATAATGACCTCAAATTTTCTGATTAGCATCGTGTCTGGGCCCAGTACTAAAGCTAGCATGAGAGTACTAGACTGTACTCATCATCAAAATGGGCTAAGAATCTGCTTAGTGCTTTGCTGAACACCAGCACACTTGCTTTCTGAAAAAATAGTCGAAGTTCCTCCTCATGATGTTTGGACTGAGAAGGGGCAAAAAAAGGAGAAGAATTGACTTCAAGGGCCTCATGGTCCTAACATTCTCCATGAAATGCTCACAGGAAATGTTGGATATGCTTTGGAACCAACTCTTGTCCTATATATCTGAATGCCTGAAGTTTGGCAGCTGGAGATAGAAGGGAAGAGGAAGATCTGTGGATCAGAAGCTGAAAAATGTGGTCTGATCTTCTTTCCTGTCAAGCACCTGCTTCTGTAAGTTTTTGTAACTTTATATTTATGAAACTCAAAATATATTTTGTCTTAGACTCTTGTACATCAACAATGATGTACAATGATTCCAGCAGAGTAAGATAAGCTTGTCTTTAAAGCACTTCATCTCACTGGTTGTTCCAACCTTCAACCTCTGTGTTTTGGGAGGGTTGTTGATCTTGACTTAAGACTCTCAGCTTGCATTTCTGGTTGGCCACATGGGCCACTTCGGAATTAAGAAGGCAGGGATCTCCTGGTGGCCACTCTGAACGCATAGACTCATTGGTGGAAGCAAAGGTAAGTGTTTACTGAGACAGGGCTTCAGTGAAAAGCTGACACCCTACTGACCTGATTTTATTATGTGTGCATGATTTATCATGCTTGTATTTTGAATATGATCATTATGTGAAAAATTATTATACATTTAAAGTAAATCTGTAGAATATTTTCAAAGTCTGTTAGACATGGGCTCCTTTTCCACAATATTATTTTTTCCTGTGCAATTTTCTGGTCTCTGATTGTTATTTTCTGTTCAGCTGATAAAAGATTCCCCATGTTCCAGAAACATAACAAATACTTCATATTGATAGTCACGCTTTTATTGTTTGCACATGAGGTTTTATAACTTTTGGCCAAATTATCCCCTTGCTTACAGTGAAGACAAACTTTGGTCTTTAAATTTGTATGAGCTAGATATGAAAACCCATAAATGCTTCTTAGTGGTTTTTTTTTCCTAATAGCAGAATAATAGTTCATTTTTTTTCTATCATGTTTGTAGGATATGTCATAGCCATTAGCATGGATTCAGAGAGCATACAGTGATATTCAGTAAAGCAATAAAGAAAGTGTATCTCCAATTTTGTCTTCCAGAATTCTGAAATGGCTGTGCCTCAGCCACTCCCCTTACTTAATTTAGTGAAACAACATGGCACTGGTATTTTGACTTTTGAAAAAATTATTTATGTTGAACAATATTTGTCACTAGGTCAATGTATTTTTCAATACCTTTTCAGCTTTTCAATATCGTTTTCAGTTCTGAGATCGTTCTCTTTATGCTTGAATGTATGTAATTTATATTGGTAGTAAGTTCTTTGCCGTGGGCAACGTGCTTAGCTGAAAGACAATATTCTTAAAATAGAGATGTAAAATCCATGTCAACTGTGTAATAATTTCTTTAAACTTAGTGATGACACTAAGAAGGGAAATGCTGGAAAATAAGTTATATAACTACTAAATGCTCATATTTTATTGTAACTGGAAAAACTTACATCAGGAGTGAAACTGTGACCTCTGAAATGCCTGGAGTTTCTGCCACTAGCTCCAAGCAGTCAGGAAATTCACATCAGAAGTCAGGAGCTAATGGATTAAAAGCATCATGTGTTTTTAACAGAATCACTTCTGAAGATGCTTTTGAAAATCCTGCTCTTCTTCATGATGTCAGTTGTACAGCAGCAATGCACTCAAGCATATTTTTCATTAAAAAATAACCATTCTGAACGCTTTAATTTGCCATGTGTTCATTAAAAAAGAATAAACTGCTTTCATATTGTACAAGACATTATTGAATGAAAAAATTAAGGGTTTTAAAGTAAACTGTGACTGTATGTGACCTCAGGCAAAGGACACAATTGTCACCTGCTAATTCACACTTGCCACAGGTGAAGTTTAGGGACCCTGACTGTAGGGGACAGGACACTGAGCTAAAAGCAAACCTGTGCATGATGCAGAGTTCAAGCTGTGTTACTGCTGCCTTACAAGATCTTGTTTGTCTCGTTTGGGCTACAGGAACAGGAAGCATGTATCTTCTCAGCCTGTCTCAGCTGCAGAGTGAAGCAAGCCATCTGAAATTCACTTTAGGGAAGTCTCAGCTTTGCAGTTTGAGGGCTGGGGCAGAAGCTCAGGGGACACAGACCTACCACTCAGCTTGGGGACACTATTTGTTTCTCATGATAGTGGACCTTTGTGGCAGTCTGCTGTAAGCATAAAAAAAAAAAGATTGTCAGAGAATATCCTTTTTGTACCAACTCCCTCAGATTCTTCCACAAGAGAATTCTGGTCTTCCTAGTCAAATAACTAAAGCAGTAGATCACAGAAATTTACCTGTAACATTTAAAAAACTATTTAAACATAGTGAAATGAATTGGTTTCTTGCTAAGCTGTTTTAGGTGTTATGTAGCATCCTGGTTGTATTAACATACAATTACCTCATGCAGGGCTGCCTGGGAACAAAAAAGGAGTTCAGAAGATATGTTTACTTTTCATTTCCTGATTTTTCTCATACTAAAGAGTCATACTGAAGAGTTTTAAAATTATAACCTACAAAATATATTCTCATTTCATTATGACAGCTGATGAACTTAGTGCTCTTTGATAACAGTTATTAAAAATTGTTTTATATAACATCTACAAACTATACCAATGTGTTTCTGAACACTTACTCAGTGCATTATTTACTGTCCCTTCCCGTGAGTACTAAAAACCATAATGACAGATTTTTCTCTCAGAAATCATTCATCATTGCCTTGAGCTTGTCAAGATGAGTAAGGCTGTGCCATGCTCTTCTATAATGTCATTCATATTTGTAAAGCCGCAAAGATAGTTCTCTTGCAGGTATAGAAATTAGTTCATGTTCTTTGAAATAGTTAAAATCACTCCTTTATTAAATATGTAAACTCTAGAAACACAATTGTTATAATTTCTAAGAGGTTCTAAAGCAAACAGGGTTGAATACCTTACCTGTTACTTTCTTTTAGAATGGCACAGGAAGTAAACCTCAATTATCCTTACTGTGAAATGACAATAGGTAAAATATGTCATTTTAGCTGCTTTTCAGTCTTTGAATGTTATACCAAATTAATTTTCATATTTATGGTGAATCTAGAGATTGAACACAGCAAATCCAAATTCTGAGGGGGACTTAATAGACTTAATCATAGATGATTAAGTCTACTAAAAAGAATGTTATTCTTCATTGAGGATGTTTGGGCATGGAGCCAGTTTATAGGCAGCCCCTACAACTGTGATGGCCATGCAGTGCCCAATCTCATTGCTGAGTTTTCAGCTGAGGGGAGACCAGAATCCATTTCACCCTACACCTCTCCCGTGACAATCTGTCCACATGCTGAATATGAATGGAGTGGGCAGCTTTGCCCTGCTCACATGAGGTCTCAGACCTGTAGAATGAAGGTTTGATTCTCTGAATCAAACAAAACAGGCAGGGAGCACACAGCTAGTTCTGATTTCCAAGGTGTATCAGTGTTAATAAACAGTCTGCATCTTGCTTCTTATATAACCTGTATTAAGATGCAATTTAGGCTGGAAATCAGGAAGTCAGGTAACCTTATTTGGTAAAGATGTATAGCCAAGAACCTGAAACAGTTGCTCTTGGGCTTCAAAAACATAAATAGCTTTATGGGAATAGCAGCAGCTGGCTGTGCCTGGGGTTGTTCCAAGCAAGAGGAGCCATTCCTGGGGAAGGAACAACATGCCAGCAGCCATTAGATCAATCTCTGTTCTAGACTGGGCCTTCCTTTCTGTCTCTACCAGAAAAAAAAGATCCCAGATTACTGTGAGCACATTAGATAAGGCTCTCTAATTATAATTTTAATTGCATCTAAGTGCCACGTTACATTCCATTGCATAAAAGTCTGCCTGTTTCTCTGACAGATGTGAATTCATTCCGCTTGGAAACCTTTCAGAGTCTGAGGTATGTAAGTTCATGGCAGTCATTGCTCTTGCTCCAGATGGCTGCAGCTTTAGGTTTGTAGCATTTTTAGGAGTTCTTTTTTTAGTTCTTCAGATATGCCTCCACATTTTTGAGAGGCATATCTGAAGAACATATGCTAACACAGAACAATGATATCAGCCAGTAGGCAGAACCCCCCACTCCCCCCAAACCCAAATCACTTAATTTTTCATTATTTATTTAAACATAAAAGAATGGAACTGGAGAACCTGACAGAGTGATTTTGAAAGAGTGAAAATAGGATGAACGGAATTTTAAAATACAGTATATGACTAGACAGGAGAGAAATGAGAGTGTTACAGAAAAGGTAATATTTTAGTCTATTTTCTTTTAGTTTGTTCTACAGAAGCCATTTTTTCTATAGGAACAAAGTGAAAAAATTATAGACACCACCATGGTTTTCTAATAGTGGAATTTAAAGATAATTCTATGATCATTTCTATTACTGTTTTTATAAATACAGATGATAGAACCACTTATCATTTGTATAGTCTGTATCAATATAATATCTAAACCCCTCAGCCTTTAATATATTGTAGTACTAACATTCCTGTCAAGTTTGAAAATGTGATTTTGCCATGTAACAAATGAGAAACTGAGGCAGAGAAAGGAGGAGCCCTACAGAAGGACAAAAATGTTTTCAATTTGGTACAGAATGGAATAAGTGTACTCTTACAAGGAAGAGACTATAAGGTAAAGAAATATTTATTTCAGAGAGTGTCTGGAGACAACAGGGCTTATATATTTTCAGTGCAAGATTTTGAGAAAGAAATTACTTTGCTATGTGTCTTAAAAATGCATTCTGACTTATGGGAATGTGTCCCATTTATCAACTGTATATTCCTGCTATTTTCATCTTTCCCCTTTTGAGCAACACTGGGATAAGCCCCACTAGTGACCCTTCATTTACTTGCCCCAGGGAGTTTTGGTGCTCCACATAATGTTTTTTGCCATTTAATGATATAATTTGGATTACATTTTTACCTTACCCTTTTCCTCTTTACCTAAAAGAATCGTATTAGCTCTTTTGTACATATCCATAAAAGCAGACTTCAATTTTTTTCAGGTAAGGCAGGAGACCCCTAACTAATCTGAGTTATTGTTGCCCAGCTGATTCTTTCTCCCTGCCCGGGGAGTTTTTAAGATTTTTACTCTTGAATTTTGTCTTGAGATACATGCTTTACTTAAGATCTTCGGGTGAAAAAAAAAAAAATACATACAACATTAGTTCACAGAACCACAGAATCACAAAATGGTAAATATGGAAGGGACCGCTGGATGTCTTCTAGTCCAATCTCCCTGCACAGAGAGTCTGGCTCCTCTTCATAATTTTTTCTGATCAGATGTTTATACATGCTGAGATCCCCCATGAGCCTTCTCTTTTCCAGGCTGAACAGTCCCAGCTCTCTGAGCTCATATGAGAAATGCTCCAGTTGCTTAATCATCTTTGCAGTCCTATGTTGGACTCACACAAACAAGTCCTTCTCTTGCATCTACTGAGAAGCCCCGCACTGGTCTCAGCACTTGAGAGGTGGACTCATCTTTGCTGAGAAGACAGGAAGAATCACCTGAGAGGAAGGATCCTTATGCAGCTGGGGGATACTGTTGGCCTATATTTGCTCCAGGGGTGTACTGCTGGCGTCTATTGTTGTCAATCATGATTTCCCCTTCCTGAATCCTGGCTGACTATTCCCAATCAGTTTCTTGAGCTTCATGTGTTTGGAAATACTTTCCAGGAGTATTTTTAGCTATAAAAGAGGAGTTAACAGGACAGATTTTATCTGTGTTATTCTCTTCTGCATATTTCACATATAAAGTCACAAGGTCAGAAAATAGGTTTCTATTAAAGGGTGACTTTTATTTTATCAAAACTTGTAAGGCAAAAATAGTTAATTTTGCCAGTGTTCTGTTGAAATTTGCTGAAGATATTACCAGACAATAGAAACAACAATATGTGCAAGAAGAAGGAACAGAAAAATACAGATACTTTTCAATCAGTGCCTCAGTATTTATTTTAAAATGTCATTACCAAAATTAAACAACACAATTATCTCAAATAGCAGGGCTCTGTAGAGCCATTACTTCAGGCATATTTTAGTTTGGAGGCAATCTGTCAGGCATGACCACTGTTCTCTTAGCAAATGTGTGTGGGTTATAGTTCATAACAACTTGAAAAGCAAAGAGGAAAATTGATGTGGCTGATTGTTGCAGAGGTAATGTTAAGCACTTGGCTGGGCTGTCTAAATTAGGAGTCCCTCTAGCCATTGTGTCTGGAGAGAAAAAAGAAGCATCTTCAAGGGTATTTTTGATCCTAGGCAAACTGTGTTGCTCCCTTTGCAACCTTTCTCTTAGCAGATGCTAAGAACTGTGAACAGTCTCCCCATTGAGTGAAGTTCTCAAAAGCCTAGAAGCAGGAAGGAGAAAATACAGCCTCTGTTAAAATGAGAGACATGAATGCTAAACGTGTTTAACATGTGGCTTCAGCCACATCACTGCCACACACCACTGCCTCATGTGCCCACAAACATACTCACTTTTTTAAGTTAGGCATTACTGCTGCGTGTTGGGATGCCTGTATGAAACCTGAATGACTTCAGAGCATCTCTGCATAACCCTGCAGCAGAGCTGACTGCAGAGGGGAAGGAGACTTAGACTTTTCAGGTGGAAAGCAGCATTACTTAGGGTCCCCCAGAACAAGGTGTTTCTCGCATGAGTACTGAATTGAGAAAGAGCATGTTCAGTAATGGTGTGGAAAATGGAACAACTTTAAAGAAACAGAACACATGAGATAGTCTGTAGCAGGGGCTTTATTTTCTACCTATTGAGCTGACCATTGGATATCCATTTGAAGTATTAAAAAAAAAAATCAACATTCAGTCTCTTCTATTTTGTCACAGTCTAAGAGGGACTTATTCCCTGTCTCTTCATTTGAATTTACTAATTGGCAGCTCTAAGATTTTAACAGTATATACCAGCTGGAACCAATATAACCTCAACCCTTCAAACATCACACTTCTCCTTGGAATATGTGGAATACTTTAATTTCTTTGTCAATAACCAAGGAATTGATTCTAACCTCAAATTTAAGCAAGGAGTTTTCATAGGCTTAATGTTTCTTGATAAACTCTGAGGCAGATATAGATTGTGGTGGTGTCCTTTCCTGTTCACATGAAGAATGGATATTTGTTTTGGAGATCTCTGGGTTTTATAATATACAGTGCATGACTGGCAAGTGCACTACAAAAATAAGTCAATGTAAGATTTATGTCACAGCCATAGGTGTTAGGTCATTTGCTAGTTTTTATGGGATGTCTGAATAAATTAATTTTCTGACATGGAAATCCATTTGGGCCACATTCCTCAGGAAGGGATGTAACTCAGTCCTCTAAGCATGTTTCTGTATAATATGAGACAAATCTGGCTTAGCCAACCCAGTAAAACTTTTCTATGCCTACTGATTCTATAGCTCGGTTTCATCCCTGCAAACTTTAGCTATCTAACCAAGATGTTTAAGCTGAGGAAGAACTTGTCCTCTGCTCCTTCTGTACACTTTGGGGATGCAGCAAGAAGCCCTCTGGGAGTGACTCCCATGGAGGCAGGTGATGTTTGTGCTCCTTTGATGATAGAAAGTCTGGGTAGCTACACTCAGCTCAAGACACTTAATTAGATCTGGGTTGGAAATTATTAGCTAAATGTTAATTGATTGATAGGGATGACTAATTTAAATTTACAAGCCTTAACCTCCTTCCTATGTCCTATCATGGTTTCAGTAGGAAGACTGCCCTCAGGTTAGAATAACTGATAGTTTGGGCTGAGGACTCTGGCAGCAGCTTTCTGCCCTTGTGGCTCAATTCACATTTCTTGCTTTTGGGTGTAGTGGGTTTTTTTTGGGTTTTTTTTTTGTGTGCTCTTTGTTTGTTTAGGTTTTTTGTTTATTTTGTGTTTTTTTGGTTTTGTTCTGTTGTTTAGTTTTTGGGGGGGTTGTTTTTAATTTTTTAATTATTTAAATTTTTTTCTGTGAATTCTTTAACTACTGAAGACAAAATTGTGAGGTAGGTGAATAGAAGCTTGTTTTCTATTTTGTCTTGTTTGCTTGAATTGTTTCTCTAATTCAAAAGATGTGTGCTGACAAGCCTGTTCACACAGAGGGGCTCTCTCTCTACATCCTATAAATCAGTGTCTAAACCTGGGAAAGGGTAACGTTTCAAGTACATTCCTCTTTCTAGCATCCTTTACTGGCCACTTCAGACAGCTCACTAGTAAAATTTTGTAGGATATAGGAAATCAACTGTAAATTCAGTTTTGAGTAAAAAAGAAGGAAAAAAAATTAAAATGCCCCATACAAAGCTCATGCCCAGGGGTGTAGAGTCCCTTTTGGAAATGTGGCAATGATGGAAGAGCAGTTCTGAGCTGCCTTACTCTCTCACCTCTCAGCTTTGAGGAGCTGTGGACATTAGCAAAAGGACAGATGTGGCAGGTTGTATCCTGTGGATCTCCAGAAACATGGTCTCAGTTTCAAACCAACAAAGTAATCTGAAGTCCTTATTCCGTTCCTACAAGATTTACATAGCCAAAGTAAAGGGTTTGGTCATGCCAGATATATTACTTGACACCACACCAAAGAGAAGCGCCAGTGCAGAGTTTGTTGCTGGCTTAATGTTGCACAGTACAGAGCTCTTTGATGGTAAAAAAAACCCAAAAGGACTTATTCCTGCCCAAATCTGAGTGCTGCTCTTCAAATTAATGTGCTGTTCAAATCATTGCCTCTCTGCTACTTCTTATAATTACCTAGGTTTATGTTGGGTAAAGTTTCTGGAAAAAAAATCGCTGTAAATCTGTGTATTTTTAAGTCAAATTTTGCAGCTGTTAGAGTGCTTGAAGTTACTGTTTCTAAGGGCAACCTATTCTGTTTTCACTTTTTTTTGTTTCGTGTCTCTGTCTTTCCCCAGTTGCTTAGCATAAATGGGGGTGGTAGGAGAATCTCATCTAAGCTTGCCTTGCTGACCCGCTGCTTTGAATTTTTAATGGTGACAGCTAAATAATAAACGTTCCCCAAAGGTAACAAAATCACAGTAACATTCTAATGGCTTCTCTAGTCTGCTATGGAAATAAACATCTGTGAAAGATTATTCCTTTATTTCCTTTAATGCTGCCTGATGAAGATGACCTTTAGATTTATCACAAAAGTAATGCTTTAGCCACCTGCAGAGGAATAAAAGGGAGATATTTACGTGGTAAATATTTTAACTACTGCAGGGAAAAATATCCCAAAAATTATTTAGGTAAGTAATCAAATGATATAATAGTTGGAAATTGGGCACTAGGAATTTCTCAAAAGTTAAATTGTTACATTTTATGTTCATGTTCAGTAGGTAATAACAAAACAGAGGAATAACTCAAAAATACCAAATACATAGGATTTTGAATAGGCACACACAGTATTTCATCTGCAAATTGAGAGAGAACAACATTTAAACAAATATTAAATAAAAAGTTACTAAGACTTTGGTAAGCTGTGCAAAATAATGGCTGCAGAACAGACTACAGGAACCTCTGCCAGAGTAGCTCCAGGGCAGCAGCTGGAAGTACACTAAGTGATGGTGATATGGGCTGATGCGAGCTAGGAAATGTCTTCTGAAAAATTTCCTAGGTTAAGCTGAAATGGGAAGCAGAGTTTGCAGAAGGCTTCCATAAAACACAGTGAAGAACAGAGTTTGCAATTTCTAATATTCAGAACAATGGATCAATACACTTTGAGTCTATGGCACTATCATTTTTCAAGGAGAAAAAAAAATTAAATTTAACTTTATTATATATTTTTACTGAAATCCAGTTGTATTTGCACATAGGCAACATTATGCAAACATGTCAACATAATTCCAAATAATATTCATAGAATTTTCAGGGGTTGGAAGGGACCTCAAAGATTACCTAGTCCCCACTTCCTGTCCTGTGGGCAAGGATACCTCCTACTATACCAGGTTGCTCAAGGCCTTATCCAGCCTGGCCTTGAAAGATGTATTTACACAAAATTTTACTTTATTGTGAAATTTATTTCTAGTTTCCCTCTGAATTATAATTGTTTTTTATCTTTGACTTCTGAAATACTGGACTTCCTAAAAATCCAGTGCTCCACCCGGCTTCAGGCTGTCAGTTTTTTATTCAGTGAAAAAGTTTGTGTCCCCAGAAATGCATTTCTTCCACCATTAGTTGGAGACATTGATTAATTTTGCCTTGAATACATGATGGGCCATAAGTAAACTCTCAAAGTTATTACACACTGAGCTACCAGCATTTTTGGGAAATCTCTCCCTTCATGTCCTTGCTTATGTTGTCAGAAGTGATGAGTCATAAAACGTGGCTTAATGGATATCTTTGCTTGTTTGGTTTGGGGTTTTTTTTGTGTTCTGTGTTTGGTTTTTTCCTCCTCTTTATTTCCCATTCGGGTGGGACTGGTTCCTAGTGAAGAGATGTAACAATCTCTAAAGTATCTGTGATGTTTTCTTGTTTGGTAAGGCTTTTTTCCTATTAGCATATAGATTTGACTTTCACAAAGTAATACATAAGGGACTATACTCTCAACACAAGAGTTATGTGGGTAGGATGCCTGTAATTATCAAGAATAAAAATAAATTATAAATCTAAAGGGATGAAAATATATCTTTATTTTTCCCAGACATTGATTTAGTGACTGGAAAAGAGATAAAATTGATTTTTTTTTTTTTGTTCAGAGAAAAGCAATTATCAAAGTTGGTTAACAGTTAATCGCAGGATTTAATAAACCTTAAATGATCCAGACAGAAGATAAAGGATTAAAATCAGCCTTAAATTATAGAGGCTGGGCATTTCTGGTAGGAGTTCATGCAAAGTATCATCTCTGTACAAATGCTATAGATTAATTTCTTTTAATATATCAGGTATGCTGTAAGATTTTGCAAATAGTTTGGTTAGGCTCGTAGGTAGATTAATGTTGGTGGGGTTTTTAGAAGGTATCTTTTGTGAGGTTTTTTTCCTATCTCATTTTACAAGCTGAGTTTGGAATTATCTTTTCTTCAGTTTTCCTGGCATGATTTTTTATCAGTTTACAGTTCCTTGAGAACTGTTCTTTCAGCTGAGTTCACGGATACATTGTTTTCTGATATGCATGCAACCCATTTAGCTCTTGTCTCTACAAGGAATACATGCTACAAGATCACTCATCTTCTCACACAAACTGTTTTAAGTTTTGAGAGATTATTTCTGGATTTCCATGGACCCACTCTCAGAAAAGCAATACCTTTCCCTTTTTCCAAAGTTTTGAGGAGTGACTACGTGTATTATGTAAGAATTTCAGCTTGATTTACCATGGAAGTAGTCTGGGTGGTAAATAAGAGAAAAGTTCCCTTTTAAGAGCCTAAAGTGAAATGAAGATCACAGGTGTCTGTAGGTACTTGTTAATCCTGGACTAGAACCACTTTTTCCTTGTGGGTAGCTTGTACTTGTGAGAGGACTTTGAAGTTAAAATGAAATTTATTACTTAGAGTTGCCAGAAATGAAAAGTTGCAGGTAATGTCACAGGAATTTAGGAAAGTAAAAATTTCAAGTGCCTCACATTATGTGGCAGACAATATAAGCATGCTCTCAGCTTCTACCTTAATCATAAAACTGATAAAATTCAATTATCAGTTATCAGAGGCAAAAATGTGTGAAGTATCTTCTTTAGGGATCAATCTAAATTTTAATGAAGGATTACATTTGGGACTTAGAAAACAGTATAAAGCTCTGTCTGTTGGTCTATGATGAGACAAATCATGAGGGCTGAAATATTGATGATTCAAGGATTTGGGTGTTTAAGCAGTTTGTCTATGCTGAGATTGTTTTGTAAGACCTTCATTAAATTTTTTGTTTGAGCTTCTAAAGGAGAGAAATAGCACTGCTAAACCCATTTTCTTGTAGTAGGACTATTATATTATGATCCACTTAAATTCTAATTGAAGCATTTAACCTGTTTAGGTCTGGGACATAGGCCCATATCCACAAAGCTATTTGAGAACCTAATTCTTATTTGAACACCTAATTGCCACTGATTTCAAGTCATTCTGGACTTGCCAGAATACCTTTGCCAGAATTACCTAAATACCTTTGAATAGCTGAGAGTAATGCTTTTCTTCAGAGCTTATGCAGGTACTTATGTTCTAATTTTTTGCCAAACAGGTAACACCTTTCTAACCTTTTCTATTCAAACAACACCTATCGGAAAATTACACTCTGACACAGTTAAACAGGAAGGTTTTTATCACTTGTTTTTGCCTACATTGCTGCAGAAATATAAAAGCTAGAAATTTATGTAAGCAAAGAGAATGTCTTGCTAGTCCATTTCTGCACTATGCTTTGACTTTGTAATTGTTAATGCTCTCTCTCTGAAATGTTGATGCCAACAGCTAAATGAAGCTCTTGTGAATAAGCAGGGGATTTTTCTTAACTGGAAGTGCAATATTCAGCCAGCAGAGCCACCTGATTACTTCATATTTTTCTGTTTATGTAGCTATACTCACTACCATGTAATTGGGCTGCTACTATTAGCAGAAACCATTCAGACTTTATTAAACATATTTGTAAACCTCATTTTCATTAAATATGTGACATCTGCATTTTTGTCGGCTGGGTTCTGCCTTCCTACCTGAAACAATCAAAGCTAGAAACATTATACATCTGTCATCTTTCATAATCTAGACTGCCTCAAGCAGGAACAATGCATTTATATTTTATAATGAAAAGAAAGCCTCTGAATGCCAACCAGTAGACACAAAAGATTATCTTTCTATTTGCCAGGCTTGGATTGTCAGACATTAAATTTTTTAACAGCCACTTCTGATGAATTATTGATGTTCTCACTATTTAGAAAATGGATCACATCACTAGAGTAATTAGCACCCTGCCACTCCTGGCTATCGTATTGAATGTGTCACAAGAGAAGGCTGTGTTGAACTATTTCTTTTTAAGTGAATGACTAGCTTTGCTTCTCATCGCTGTTTCTCATTGCCCTGGTTCATATCATCCAGCTAGTGTAGCCAGATGGTGTTCCATAGGGTTAGGATCCAATGTACATTTGTGGCTTCCATTTAGTATAAGTATACATGTTTCTTGTAGGAATTAAATGACAGATTTTTCCTCAGGATTAGTTTTGACGTGAAAAACATAGAATGGATGCCTTCTGAAAGTGTTGAAGTTGCAGTAAAGTCAGTAATTTAGGTGTGTGCAAATTCATATAACAGAGTGATATGCCCTATATGTAAGATAACTCTCTTCAGGACATCTAAATACTTAGAAATAATGATGATTAGCAGATTTTTATACTTTCAAATGAATAAAATAGAATGCTGTTTTGAGGTTTATATTCAACAAATAACCCTTCCTGAAGAGGTGTCTATAAATTTGGATTTAAAAAACCCCAAAGCCTTCAACATAAATACAAGCTATTGAAATTTCATCAGAGTAGAAATTTCTTGCCATAATCTTCTAGTTTTTTGCAAAATTAAGATGCAACAGTGGTGGTTTTGTGTTCTTCTTGATTTACTTGCATCTATGCATTTTGAAATTTTTTATGCCTTAGTCATCTGTTTCTTCCCAAGAGCCTGCTAGAAATGAATGAACACAGAGCTAAATTTATGTCAGCAAAGTGATTTTTATCAGGTCAGTAATTTATAAACATACTGCATGTTACTTAGAAGTACAAATTTTAGAGGATATCTGGAACTGCATATTTGCCTGGGTTATTGCGCACTTAACTGAGCACTCAATTATTCTCTGAATTTAAATTATATCAATACCTGATACTTGGAAAGCAGTAATAATAACAGAGGAGAGTGGAATAAACACAGATCTCATGCTTATCAAAGTTTTTTTAAAAATCAGTAACTGTGTACCTAAATCAGAGACTGCAGAAACTGGCCTCGTTCAGGTATTTAAATGGACAAAGGCATTGATCAGCATAACTAGATGCTTAACTGGACATGCTAACCTATGAACTTAAATGTATAACTACAATATACAGTATTGAAAGGTGAGTACTGAAGGTGTTCTGTTTCACAGGGCTTTGTTTTTCTGCTTTCAGGCTATTTGTATTACTGATGAATCTAGATTATGTAGCAAGGACAATAGGGGTAAAAAGCCAGACAAACAAGAATCTATTCAGCAGAATAAATAAAACAAAAGCTGAAAATTAAAAGGAAAACAAAACAATTATAAACAGAATAAACATAATGACCTGGCACTTCTTAAGATAATTTATTCTCAGTGATAGACATACATTTAAATTGTGTCCTGCACTTGGAAATTGAAATTGCGTCCCTGTTTTCAAATTTAAGTGGACTTTGCTCTAAGAAATGATAGAAGCTGAAGAAATGGAAGCTTTCCCTATTGACATCTAGCACATTTGGGGTGGAAGAACTGCCAGGTAATTTCTATGATCACCTGCCAGGAGTCCCTAATTTGAGTGTGCTAAGCCTTAGAATGCATTTCATGCATTAGCGGAGGATAGAATCATAGAATCACTGAAGTTGGAAAAGATCTCTAAGAACATCAAGTCCAACCATTTTCCCAGCCCTGCCATGCCCAGCTGAAACCATGGGCTTAAGTGCCATGCCTACATGTCTTTTCATACTGCCAGGGATGGTGAGTCTACCACTTGGCAGCCTGTTTCAATACTTGACTGCCCTTTCAGTGAAAAAAAATTTCCTAATATTTCATCTAAACCTCTTCTGGCACAGCTTGAGGCCCCTTCCCCTTGTCCTGTCACTTGTTAGCTGTGAGAAGAGACAACCCCTCTACAATATCCCTCCATTCAGGCAGTTGTAGAGAACGATAAGGTTTCCCTCTAACCTCCTTTTTTCCAGGCTAAACTTCCCAGCTCACTCAGCTGCTCCTCATGGGACTTTTCCTGAGCAGTTTTCCCAAGCAGACCAAATTCTGTTTCTGCACCATGCTAAAAATCTCACTGTGCTGGATCCCTTGCACTTCCTGGTTCTGCAGCTGAACCTCTTGCTTGCTGACTCTCAGATGTTTGCAGAGACAAGTTTGCCTTCTGTTGTAGACTCACTTTCTGGAAGAGGGTCTGAAAGTTCTCCTTTTGTTCCGGAAGTTGTAGTGTTGGCTAAAAAACTGGAACATGTTTGATACTTCTCACGAGGTATGTTTTACTTTTCCCCTTTGTTTCACAGTTCACAATTCAAAGCTGAAGTTCTCCAGTAGCAAACTGCAGTAAGAAAGGAAAAAAAAAAATTGAAATATAGTGTTTCTAAGCCTAATGGTCTGCACTCCTGCAGTTAGCAATAGCAGGGTTATAGCACTCCAGTGGAATCTCTGATCAGTGGAGGAGATCACAGAGAACAGGAGTTGCTCTGTGAGCTGTCAGTTGCTAAGTGCACATCTTGGTTTGCATTCCGAAGTGCGTACTACCAATACTTGCATACCTTTTAAGTCTGTTGGAGAAAAGGACTGCTATTATGGTCTCAGAATACAAATTGGAAAGTTCTATAAGCAAAAAAGGAGTTTGTGTGTGTGCTAAAAATTGCCTGAATTATGTTGGGTTTATATTGTTGTTTGTGTAATTAGCTTGGATGTACTTCAAAGAACAATTGTGGTTTACAAATCCTTTTTTCCTAAGTACAGCCAAATAATAATGAACAAAAGATGTGTAGGAAAAAATAATTAAAAAATCACTTCTGTTCCTTTCAAAAAGTAATTATGTACACAGAGGAAAAAAAAAAAAGAGACATTGCAGACTAATAATTGAATTTAATACTTTCATTTAGCTCAGATAGCAGCAAGAGTCCAGAAGACTACTTAACTCCTCTTTCTATTAGGATTATAAAACTCATGTGACATTGTGTTTTTACTTAGTGTCAATACGAAAGTCTTGTATCTCTTTGCTGTAAAAATCTTGCAGTAGTATTTGACATAAATAATTACATCACATTGTCTTAATGGAAATGACAATAAAGAAAAAAGTACTTTGGTGACTCAGGACTTCCTTCTCATTGACTTTCAATAATACGCAGGCGTCTACAAGTCTTACTGAGTCATACAGAGAGACACTGAACATTAAAATGGAATTTAAACAGACTTCAAGCCCATACTTGTGTTCAAACAGTTCTATTTAGTAGTCACCTTCTCTGAAAACTCAGTACCTCCTCCTTATCTGATCTGGCATTTATGTAGGCTCTTGCTTGATGTAGCCACACAGCTGCCCCAGTCTGACCATCTGACTTTTACCTAAGCTTTGTAAAGATCTAGAAATTAGGGCAAGTGATGCTTAAGTCTTTCAGAGGACTTTTCTGGCACTTCTGTTCTAGGTGTGCCCCATAATTAGGCCTCAAACACTGGCTAGGCATGGCAGCCTTGCCTTTATTTTCTCTTTTTAATACAATAAAATTTTATGTAGGTGGTGAAACAGATTTTTTTCCTCCTGTCAGACAGCTTAGCAGCTTTTGGGTGACAGCACCTCAGGATAGAAGATTCAGATGCCTTCTCTGGTTTCTAATGGTGAAGAAACAAAGGAAGGGTGCTAGAAAAGTGTCTTCCAGTCTGCAATCTTTGAGTCCTCCAGGTCTCCCTGAACTCTTTCTAAAAAAGTGTCCAAAAAAAGGAAATGTAGTAAATTTAGCCTATTATTTGATGTCAGTCCACAATGTGGAACTATTCCTGCAGAAAAAAAAAAGCTGAAAAATAATTTATTTGCATCAGTCTTGCTGCTCAATGGACTTGATCCTGAACTTAGATTTTTGGGGGATTTTAAATGCCTCATCTCTTTAACATTACAGTGAGATATAAAATATTTAGGGATGAATAGAGGCTCACTCACAGCACATCCTAATCTTACATGTAAGGACTCAAACCAGTGTATTGGTGTCCTGAAAAGCTATTTATTTGCTAAAGCATCATTTTGAACTTTTAAATAGAGGACTAGAAAGACTATCAACATCCTGCAACATGAAAAGATGGCTTCCCTGTGTCCGTGCAGTCATGCTGAGGAGACTAACTTGCAGCTTTGCCCATGTTCTCTCAGAGTGCACACACAAATCTACAAAGATTTCATATCCTGAAATAAAGTTTAGTAGGTAATATAGACACTTCCCCCGAAAAACAAAATGAAAATAATGCTTGGGGTTTTATCTTTGGTAAATTTCCTGTGAAATAATGAGGATAAAATGTGTGTTTTCTGTGATAGCCTGCCAGGAGGGTAATGAAAATATCTGGGTGTATAAAGCTTCTCAATTTTTGCTGGATTTTGTGCACTGTAGTTCTGCACCCATACATTTATTGTTTTACACAGCTTATGTTCAAATGAAAACTCTGTATATGTATGCTAATATACTCTTCCTGGTGAATTCCAGTACAGAAACTAATTATTTCTTCAAACTGATCTGACACCATGCACAATTGATACTACTGGGTGATGAGATTATAATTTTTTTGTGATCAAACTGGTTGTAAAAGTAATGTCATCTGTTAGTGGGTAAGGCTAGCCTGACATTGTAATTGTGTGATGACATAAAGTCATTGTCATGGTATAGTTGTGTTGTTACCTGTTCATAATAAGAGCTTATTGGACTTAAAGTTCGATAGCAATTGATTTTTCTTTTTAATATGTTGCCAAGCAGATACAAATACTGGTTGTACTAACATGACTGCATTTCCAAGCAGTTGTGGTAAAATTCCCTCAGGGCTAGTCCATGTGGAAACGGGGTCTGACATAACAGCAGAACCTTTTTCTTCATGGTTTTGATTACAAGTGGGAGCCCAATAGCAGTGGTGTGAGGGGCAGGGAGCAGGGTACCAATGTTATGTTGTTATCACTATGAATGGTAGTAGATTTGTTTATTTTTACATAGAGATTGGATAGGGACAAGAGAAAAAAAGAGACCCTGAAATAAGATCATCTGGACATATAGTTTATCCTGATACAAGCTTCATTTTTTTTCCTGTCAGCCATAGATCTTCTACTGCATTGGCTCTGTGACACATTTTTTTAAGCCTTTGTATGTCTGGAAGGTAATAGTGTTGCATTTGAGTTATTTACATATTTTGGATTCAAGTGGAAATCTCTGCCCTTTGGGAAAGGGTAGAGGGTGAGAAGAAGAGCATCATAAAAATGTATTAGGAGGCAGACTGGCTTGTCTGCATTAGTTATGGTCTAACTTGGAGCCTTTTTAAAGAATTTAATATTATTTCTAGAATTGCAAAGTCAAATACTTAGAAGTGGTTACTGCCACGATCATTTCAACATTGTCATTTTGAGCAAATGAGTGGCAATGGCCTTAATGGGGTAACATACTGCTCTCTTAACCACTCCAGGCCCCTGGATTTATTCAGTGTGAAGCATGTGCATGGCAATTAAAGGTAGGAAATATTAGTTAACCTTTTAATCTTATTGCTCTGTACATGGCACTCAAATTTATCTAGTGCTCATTGTTCTAACCCTACTAGAGATGTAAAATTATGTTACTCATATGCTTTTCTGTAAACCTTCATTATTCTATCCGAATGCATAAACTAATTTTCATGATACTGAGAAAAGGGATACTGTTCCATTTCCCAAACAGAAGATGTGGGACATCAAACAACATCAATATTGGAGCAGCGTCTGGCTTTCTTCTTTGGAACAGCTTGCATTGCAAACTTCATGCCTTGAAAGCACAGTTCTGATCAGCTTTAGACACAGTTGTGACTATTCAGAGACTCAAACTCCACAGTCTCAAGATGTGTATATAAGTGGAATATTGTGTTGGTCTCCAGCTGTGAAGCTAAGTATCAATGACTATGCAAACATCACACATCAGCTAGAATCAGCAGTAGTGTGGCCAGCAGGACCAGGGCAGGGATCATCCCCCTGGACTCAACACTTGTGAGACCACACCTCGAGTACTGTGTCCAGTTCTGGGCCCCTCACCACAGGAAACTCATTGAGGTGCTGGAGAGAGAAACAGGTGAAGGGTCTGGGGCACAAGTCTTGTGAGGAAGGGCTGAGGGAGCTGGGGTTGCTTAGCCTGGAAAAAAGGAGGTTCAGGGGGATCTTATCGCTGTCTACAGCTGCCTGAAAGGAGGGATGTTGTAGGGGGGTTGGTCTCTTCTCACAGCTCACTAGTGACAGGACAAGAGGGAAGGGCCTCAGGCTCTGCCAGAAGAGGCTTAGATTGGATATTAGGAACCATTTCTTCACTGAAACGGTGGCCAGGCATTGGAACAGGCTGCCAAATGGTAGAGTCACCATCTCTGGTGGTATTTAAGAGATATGCAGATATGGCACTTGGGGGTACGATTTTGTGGTGGCCTTGGGAGTTGTTAATAGTTGGACTTGATAATCTTAACAGTATCTTTCAACCTAAGCAATCCTACAAGTCTGCACTGCTGTCACAGTTCACATTGGTGTGTTGCTGTACAGTAACCTCTCTTTGCTTGCATGCAGAGTTCAGCAGATCTGCATTAGTATGGCATCCCTACTTTGTCTGCTTTGTTTAGCCTCAGTGGAGCCAGCACAGCACTGCACTGTGCTGTGGACATAGATCCTATCAGATGCAGCAGTAGCATCTAGCTCAGCATTACACAATTTGTCTCCTTGCCCATAGGAGCAGCTTCTGCCTCTAGGAAAGCTCTTGTCTTTATTCTCTACACATGTTCTAAATTCCTGAAACAATGTAATATCTGGTAGAAAACAGCTTCACCTGGTTATTTAATGCCATGTGGAGAAAACTGGTGCAAAATAAGGTCTTGGAGGATTTTACTTTTATGCATTTGTGCAAGGTTCTTGGTCTGAAAAGTTTGAATTTATTCAGTGGGGTTTCTATAGGAAAAAGCACTACCAGGGAATTCTGATACCACTTGCCTGATTTATTCCTTATTCTAATCCTCTTCTTACTGAAATAGATTGACTCTGTTGCTTGATGTGGCAATGTCATCTTGCTCATGCTGTTTTCTCTCTGTATGCATCTTAAATGATCCTGTCTCTTGCTCAGCCGTTGCCCCCACTTCCGAACAGGCTAAAACAAACCCATTTCTCTAAATGGATGCAAAATGGTAGGCCTTTCCAATGCATTTTAAAATACCAATTTCCCTGCTTTGACAATAATTTTAATAAAAAGTACCATACTTTTAAAATATAGCACAAGCAGCAAGCTGTATTTTGGCTTTGTGTTTGGTGGATGGGTCTTCTTGATATCGTTGTTTTGTTTTGTTTCCACTCGAGTAAATTATTAAATCCTATAAGCCCACCTTTGGCAATTCTGGTGCAGCTCTGTTCAGGACTCTGACAGCTCACCAAACACTAGTGCACAGTCCTGGCAAATAGCAGAGATCAGATGAAGACTGAATCACAACTCACTTATTGCTTAACATAAGAGGAAAAGTAAATTCTTTCATTCTTACTCGTGGGGTATCTTGCACCTCCCTTCTCCTTAATTTGTGTCAGCTTCAGCTCCCTGTCTGGGAGAAGAAGTGATTGTCTGTTGCTGGAGTCCTTTGCTTCGCATACAAAGTGCTTGGCATTCCCACACAGGGGAGTTCAGGAGATCAGCAGAACATCTTTGCTTCCTCATGAGGTCATGTGGCCTGGTCTGCAACCCAGTCACCAGCTTCTATTTGCTTCAGCTCTGCTCTTACCCCACACGTGGTGCTCGGATCTTTTGTTATGCTTCCTTCTTGCCTTATTTTTTTAGGCAATATTCAGGGTATGCTCTTATCAGATACTTCTGAAAAACTAAAGTGCACAACATTTCCACATGCCTGCTGCAATGGTAAGATCTTAAAAGATTTCTAGCAAGTTAATTATGAAATTTATCTCTTAAATTCATGTTCGGTCTCTGTCAGAGCATGTTTTTCATGACCCCTGCTCACTGTGGAATATATCCTTTATAGTAAAGCTGATATTAAATTAATATGTCCATATCTCTGTTCATCCTACCTCAGTAGTGCTCAGTTATTTTATAAATACACTGAACCTGTTTTTGAACAGAAAATAAGACATTATCCTTCTAGAAACACTTTCTTAAAACTGTATCTTCTGTCATTTATGGGAGGGTGGCATTATGTTTTGTGCAAAGAGAATCTTAACATATGTGATGTGAGCTTGTGCTCAAACCTCCATTTACAAAATGCCTCAAACCTCCATTTACTTCTCTGCCAAAGTGAGAGTATGGAGAAACCAATACTGAAGGTTCATGGCAAGAAAACCTAGCTTTACTCCCTCTGCTTTTTCTTCAAGCCAGACTATGGTTTGTATGAATCTGCTCTGCAGTCATAGGACTTCCAGAAGTCAGAAGTTTTGTTTGCATAATCTACAGATCAGTGGATGCACCAAAATCTGCTGGAGTGCCAGGGTAAGTAAGCTTATGTCATGACAGCATGAGAGACTTCTGGTTTTTGCACTCTGCTGTCAGGGAGATTGCAAATGCACATCAATTGTGGTACTTCAGGTAGTGCTAGGAGGATCATTCTCCAAAAAGTTTTTCTTTTTCCTGGCTATGAATGAAGAGGGTGTATTGACAGTTTTGTTTCAGACTGGTAAAGCGACCAGAGTCTCTTCTATGGCTATTTTCTGAATAGTTGTAATGTTCTAATATTTTTCAGGCTTTTGATTAGTGTGACAAAAAAACTTTCTTCATTTCCATCTTCATTTCCTTCCAGTCTCTTAGCAATGTATCGCTAGACAGAGTACTTTGTCTATTTTAATACATGACTAATCTTTTCAGACCCATTTCCATTGCTATCTGTGCACTACAATTGCTAACTGTATTACACCATTCAATATGGTACGCAGCAGTCCATCAATCCTCTTTCTTCATCTAAAGGCAGAAAATATATAGTAATTGAATAATAAATCTGCCATTTCTTTATCTTGGTCTCCAATTCCCCATTTGCATTTTTAGTACTTTTATCTTTAGGGCTGGCTGGTCATCTAACCAAGACAGGACGATAGCTAACTTTTATAGTACAGAAAGCAATAGGATTCTAGGGTGAATTAATATTTTTTTATTAATAATAGATACTAAATCTTGATGGAATATTTTATGTCATGCATAACTTCAACCCCTGCAGAACTTGTCTTGGGTACCTGGGATGGATAATTTTCTCTCCATTTGCTTGTAACCCAAAGAAGTTTCCTGCATTTTGGCACAAATAATTTGGCAACAAATTCAGGGCTGAATTCCAGTAAGGTCAGCTTTTCCTGTATTCTTAGCAACTATCCTTCTCAAGAGGATTACCATATTTTTAATGACAATAATGGCATGTTATTGCTACAAGGAATTAGGTTTTGTTTCTTGTTGAGCAATGACAGGTTCACTGGGTGTGATCTTGTTTTTTTGCTATGGTATCAGAGATATAAGGATAGTTGGAACTATTAATGATTTCAGGTTTTTATATATATAGTTATTTATGAATTGAAAATAATTGTTTGCCATGAAGAAATCTAACATTTCTAACCGAGAAAAGCAAAGGAAAAGCACAAAGGCTTTCAGTTTGTGTGTTAACCACACTTATGTTTTACACCTCATTCTGTGCTGCATTGAAACTCCATTCCCTAACTGATGTTTAATTTTCCATTAATTGTTTGCTTTCTGAACGTTGAGCTGTGTGATAAGGGAGGATGTGCAAGGCAGCATTTATCACTGGTCTTGCTTATATATATGTCTTGCCATTTCTGAACAGGAGCTTTTGTTGAGCAAACATTCTGATTTCATAGTGAAAATTTTCAGCATTTAGGAAGCATGAACCTCTGTACACTTATAAAACATATCTCATCAGCAAAACAGCCTTTTGTGAACATATTTGTCCCATCCCATCCCATCCCATCCCATCCCATCCCATCCCATCCATTCCATCCCTCAGGCTTAGGTCAAAATGTCAAAAGCAAGTTCAAGATCTCTGTCTTCATCTTGAGGTAACTCTGTAAGATAAGTTTTCAGATATCGAAAAGATCTTAAGAAATTACAGCATAAAACCTATTTTGGAAAACTGACATGATGCACTGTCCTATTTAGGATTAAATCTCATTTCTGGTGACAGTGAAACTGTTAAGGCTGTACTTGAGACTGTGGACTCAACAGGGATTTTTGACAAATGCAGGTCTTGTGTCTCCTCTCTTTAAACTATGCCCTTGCCAGAATAAATACATAGCAAGAGACAGAAATGAAGAAAAAAATCCCCAAACCAAACACTTTTAAAAGCAAATTAGAAAAGCCACTAAGTCAAGACATTGATTGCCTGTGCTCCTGAGGGACTGTTAATAAATGAAAACATATGGCTGATATTTAGTTATTTTGCCTAAATAAATACTCAGAAAACATTAAAAGCAACCTTTGGAGGCTTTCCATAGAACTGCCAAAATGTACTGCTGCTTGCTACTATTACAACCTACATCAAAATTCAGGAACGATATAAAATCCCTCATTTGTTTTGAATTGAGTGCCAAAGCAAGAGGAATAAGCAATTTTGAAATAAGTAAGCACAATAATGTGATACACAGCTCCAGTCTTATGCTTCAGGGAACCAAGGAGATGTTATTTCTGGGGGAGTAGAGGTACATGAGGGAGTATACAGTGGAAGAATTACTGCTTTAACATTTAGATTTTCAAAATAATGGGAAAATAAAAAGAGAAATGCTTTTCTGTCTAAGCCGAACAAATACTTCTTCATGGAATCTTCTAGTGTGATTTTTTTCAGAGATAAAATGGACCAAATAATAAGTACGTCACATGAATCAGGCTAAGTGTGGCATGTGGTCCAATACAAACTGGATACAAGTGGGTGGACTACTTCAAACTTTAAAGGAAAGTATTTTAATGCTAACAAATGAACACAGCAAGAGACAGAAATGTGTTTTAAATGGAGCAAAGACAGAGTCTAAGACTATCGACCTTAAAAAGTAGTTACAAGAACACTTAATCCAAACTCACAATAGAATTCCTGCTTAAAGGTGGGATACCCACACACAGTTAATTTTCTGACTTTTAGAGAACTAAATATGCATACTATAACTGAAGATCTTACTGCAGTGAGATTGCTCTGTGTGTGTGAATATTTCTCTTTTCTCCTCTCCTATAATGGAGAGACAACCTCTTTTTATTCTTCAGTCTGCTTCTGATTCACCTAGGAATTTTGAATTCCTTTCAGTTTTTCAGAGTATTTAATACTTAAAACTATTCTCATTGCTTCTATTGTTTTTGATTAGTCAATGATACTTGATAAAATTTGTCTTTGCTGCCCTACTTTCTTTTGATTTCACCTTGGGTGAATTTCAGTTACCTCCTATTCTTGCTCTCCTTGCAAATTTTGATCATGTTTTCTTAGAGTATTTTACGTTTTTTAAAAGATACTCATATTAAAAAATAGCTTTATTTTTGTTGTAGTGTTTTCATTCTTGGGTGTTTATATTGAATGAAAGTGCTTCATTGAAGTATTCTCTAATATTAAATTCACCTGCTTTACTTTTTCTCTTTTGACATATGAGTTAATGGACAGCCTTTTTCCTTTTGCCTTGTCAGGAAACCAAAAGAATCAATCTTACTCCCTTTTAAAGCCAGTGGCAGAAATCCTTCTGATTTACCTAAGAGGAAGATTGAGACTTACAAATATCCCTAGAAATGTCTCCCAAATTCCAGATCTGCAGTTCTTCTCCCAGACAATACCACTGCCTTTTTCACAGGTCTCATGAAATTATTCTACAGACGTACAGCAGTATATATCATTCATTTAACAGGCAAAACAAACAAGGTTACTTCCCTGTCTTTCTTACCATCTGATGTTCTTTACCATTGCAGTTGACCTTCTTCCTGCGCTACTTTCCCTGATACAGTTGATAAAATGTGCATTCTGGTATTTTTTGTTTCATATGATGTTTGTTCTTCAATCAACCTTTCATATGCTAGAGGGAGTAGGATATGTGAAGAAGAGCATATGTGGATTTTTTACCTTTTTTTTTTTTAAGCAATCCGTGTTTTCTAAATATCTTCGTGGAGGTAAAAAGGAACCCAGCCTTTGCTGTCTATTGAACAGTTGCAAATCAAGGCTTATACATGTAGCTAAAGCACAGTTGACTGCACTAAATAAAATCTCTGAAGTCTGTTTTAAATGGCTATGCTTCTGCAATGATAGTTTCAGTAAAAGCCTGGAACTGCTATGAATAAAACAAATATAAAATTGAATCATTACTTTTGCTGTCCTGTAACAAAAAGCTATTTCTGGGAAAAAGAAACTTAAAACTGTTTTGTGTCAGCAATGTATATGAAGTTGGCTTCTGTGTTCAGGAGGAGAAAAAATGACTAGAAGGCAGGAGGCAAAAGAATAAAGTGGTATTTTGAATTATTTTTCTACGTGACATATCAATGAGCCACTTAATTCTATGTGTGGGATTTAAAAGAAAGAAAAGACCACATAACAGAAACAAAACAGTGAGCCAGCTTAAGATTTGAATAATAAATTAATTCAGGGCTTTCTACATAACTTACCAGTGTATATACTTGAAAAAGCCATTGTGCAGGCTGTGTATTCCTCTAGCTTGCTTTGACTGATCAGCTACATGAGTGCAAAAGGTTTCAAAGAGAAGCTCAATCAGAGCAGATGAGTTGTGATCCTAGTGAACAGAGCCAGGGTTTCACCTGAGGAGCCAGGAGGCATTCCTAATTGTCCTGGTTTCATGTTTGGAACTGAGAGTGGGGAAAGTTGGTATGAACTGTACTAAGACACTGCAGTTAACGACACACAGTGATTGCAATAAACTTTCAAGGAAGCAGTTTAATGTAAGGGAAGGGAATGCAGCAAGGAATGCATACTCACTCTCTCCCCTGCACAACCCCTCTCCCCAAACTGTCTTTTCTAGTGACTATATTACATACTAGACCATACTGGTAAATAAATTTAGATTCTGATTTTAGAAAAAACTGCTTCCCCAGTGGCCTCAGAATTGTTATTCATTGTGACAGATCTTATTGCTGGAACAGTAAGTTTATTTCTAAGGCATCAGGAAACATGATTTTTGGTATGGAGGTTCTCTGAATATCCAGGAACACCATTTCTCCAAGAGGGCAGGATCCACTTGCTAACTAAATGCTCAGTGTCATCCCTGCAAAGTTTTGGCTTCTTGACAATGAGCAACAGTGGATGGGTTCAGATCAGGAATCAGGCTGCACCCTCAGGTCATGGGTAATTTAAAATGCTGATGTATATGGTCAAATATACCAGGCAAGAAACTGAATAGGAGAGCTGTGAACCATATGATGGTTTTGAACTATCTCACAAAATTAACATAGATACAAAATATTCTATCCAATAATGTTAATTATGAAACAAAACGTCCATCTAGAGCATCTTTGTTTTGTTTAGGCTGTTTTCAGTTTGGACACATGGAAATCTGAAAATCACTTTACTGTTGCCAGTGCATAATACTATCTCTTTCTTGGTTTCATTGTATTTCCTTTACAGCTATGATTTGTGACCATTTGCATTTTTGCTGACAGGTACTAAGGGTAAGTCAATATTTATAAAGTACTTTTTCCTATGCCTTCCTTTTACTAGAGACTTTTCCGACTGTAATGAGCTCTTTTTTCAGAGTGAAATACAATTTGGGTCCACATGCCAACAATAATTGTACTTGTCAAAAGAAACAGATAACATTATAACTGCCTGAAATTTAATCACAAGAAATGCGATAATTCATATGGGAAATCATGTTTTGCAATTTCTTTCTTTCTATGTGGTTTAGAGTAGTTAAGGGGAAAAAAAATTACTCTGTTTAGGCCAAGCATGTAGAATGGCATAGAAAGGCAATTTAATGCAAAGCTTTTCAAATGTATTGGTATTTCCTGCCAACAGAAACAGACCTGAGACTAGAACAATAAAAAGACCATATGAGAAGTTGGAAAAAAAGTACTTATATTTAATTGCTGTATAATATACTTTGATTTCATTTTGAATTTTAAGTTTTATCCTTTAAAATTTTGACAGTGCTGCTGGGAGCAAGTATAATGTAGCGTATAAAGTAACCTTTCAGCTGTGAGGTGTGAGATTCAGTTCTGTCATTAGTGTAACTCTAGGCTAATTTGTTACATCAGATTTGTTCCTTATTGATAGCCAAATAATTGAGGTTTTAATGTGGGCCAGATCTTGGATAGTAAAATGCACCATAATTTTAATTTCTGCTTTACAATAATCAATAAAAAAGTTTTTAATACAAGATTTTTTCATTTGCACATGTTTAATTAGTGTTTTCATATCAGCCAAGATGTGTTCTTACTAAGTTGCTTGGAGAACCTCATAATCTGCATGAAGGTAGATCTTTAGAGACAGACTTTAGATGTGTGAGCCTGGCTGGAGGGAGGAGCAGGGAGCTCCTGTGCTTGGTTACCCTACAGAAAGCCTAACCAGAGTTCCAGCTAGGGTCAGGCAAAACAGCTTAGCTCTGAGCCCTGATGTGCATGCCAGCTCCTCCCAGTGAACATCTTTGTCATCCCTCATCTCCCGGTGGTATTTGGATAATTTGTAGTGTCTCTGTTTACTGGAGGCATTTAGGTTAGCGAGAAGCAGTGGCTGATCCACTTGAGATGTCTAAAAACCTTGGAAAGAATGGGTAAATGTACATTCATTACTCAGGTATATGTCTGGCCTTTGCATGAATACAGTTGGGATGAGGGTTTGGACTCTTGTTTGTACTTGTGTGTGTGTTTTTGTTTGATTTTTTCAGTGTTCTACAAAACAATATTATCATTGTACAACCCAAATTTAATATAGGAGAAGAGTCAGTAAGTTGTTTGTCATAGTGTTCCTCTCAGAAATACAAAGAAAGTTAATATGTTATTTTGCCCTGGAGTGGTTTCCTTGCATTTGGTCAATGAGTAAAAGTCCATGTGGCTTGGAACTGAGAAGAGACTGACTGCTTTGCTTTATTGATTTGTCCTGGAAAAGGGGAAACTTAGCTATTCAACAGTCTCTTGAAGTTTTTATAATTGTGATGTCCCCTGCCTAGAAATGGAGTTCTGCAGCAGCGTGAGGAAATGAGCATCAACAGGAGGCTTTAATGAAAACGCCGTGGCTAAGAAAAGCAGGACGTTTAAAATTATGATGATGATAAATGCAGTTCAGAAAATGATTATATACTTTTCATCAAGACTGATAGAGATTTCTTTGCCCAGCAAGGAAAATTGTCAACAGTGCAATGCAACAATCATGGCAGGAGATTCTTTGTACTCAATACTTGTTAATGTATAAAGGAAAAAAAAATGGCTTGTAGGCTGTCTTGCTACACTCTGCTATAAATTCTTGGTTTTGTTCAACACTAGAAAACCACAGAAGATTCAGAATGAGATTTTTTTAATACTCTCATTTTTGTTTCTAGATAAAAACGTGAGCAGTTGTACATGAAGACAGTTCTACAAACGTATGAATTTAAATGTTAGTATGACCACAGTAACCCAGCATAATTTATATTTCAAGGGAACTTTTCTAAGAACAAAGTTCCCTGCTTCAGAAAGAAGGTCACAAGCAGTATACAGTGACTTAGAGCTGATATGATAATATATCCCTAAAGAATCCAGCAAATAATTCTGAAGAAACCAGCTATTTATACTGCAATTTAATGTAGCAAGACCTCTGGAGATGCAATCTAAGAGTTTTGAGCTCTGTACAAGTACTAATCATCAGAAGAGCTTGACAGATCTGTAATTTTTCTCTCTGTGGGTTCCCTTGGCATATTAGTAAGGTGATTCATAAAACAAGTCAGTTACAGATTCAGGATTATAAATATATAAATTAAGAGAAAATATTTTAATAATTTTTCTCTGTATTTGTAAGTAGCCATATTTACTATTGGATTTGAGGAGCATATACCCAGAGAAGAGTATCTCATGTAAAATATATTCAACACTTGTGATACCAGTAATTTTTGCTTTAATTCACATTACAGTTCTTACTTTATCTTTCATCATTTTTGGTTCTGTTGTTGACTGCTGAAGTAGTTGCAAGTGATGCCTCTGATGTTGTCACATCGTTGGGAGTGTTCATCTTCCATCATGTTGGGTGTAGACACCAAGGGTGTAATAACACTTCATGAGAGAAAAGAAGCTGAGAAGAGTGCGTGTGTGATTTTTGAATGCATCACTTGTGCCCTGAACCATGCCCTGTGCTTTTTAAATAGTGACATATATTTCTAGCCAGCTGCTTACAGAATGTAGAAGAAGAAACTCACAAATGAAAGAATTTTTATTAGAAACTTCTCCTTCCATACTGAGATGAGGGAAAGCTTGCTGTCCCACCTATTTCCCAGATGATTTGGGAGAGCAAATAGGAACTGCTAGACCTTAGGGAGATATCAAAATTGATTTTTAAGCTATCTTGACAGTTTGAAAATACATTTAACTGGATCACTAGGAAACGAAATTAATTTGGGACATCAGTAAGTCTATTAAAATTCCTCTACCTATTACATAAAGCAACAGGGAGCAAGAGCATCTAATTTAGAACCACATATTCCAAATTCAGCAATAAAAAGTGAAAGACCATCTTTTTTTTCCATTTCTAATGCCTGTTGGAAGTAGATAAGGGAGAGCTTCATGAGTTTTCCATCCATTTGTATTCCTTCCTCCTGTTACCTCTTAGTTGCTTTAGTACTTCAGGATACTGTGTTGCATTGAACAGTAGGTCTTTCCATTCTAATAACCTCCACAGTGTTTTCCAGCCTCTTTTGTAGGCAGCCTGGAACAAATGACAAAGGGTCTTTCTATGGGGAGAAACATGCTGCGAAATGAGAGTAAGTGTTGTATGAACTTTTCCCCAGGGAACTGAAGTAGATAAAAGGAGTGTAGCCCCAGACAGGAACAACTGGCATATGGAACCAAGAGGTGAGGAAGGAGCTGCTTGATTTTGTGTGTGAGGGACAATGGAGTTTATTTAACTTACCTGACAAATAAAAATACATCATTGTTTCCCCTCCATGAAATAAAGGTCCTTCAAAGAAAGTGGGAAAAAGCAAGGTGGGCATTTTAAGCATGTAAGGGATGTGTATGTAAGGTCAGCCGTGTGTGTCTGCAGGCAGGTAAGGGACACAGGGCTATGCACTCATTTTTCCCTTCAGCATTTGGGAGATGGTGGAAATTACATAAAGAAATTTTGTAGCCTGCATATCCCATGGATAATCTTTGATGTCTTTAAATTACAAGTGTTTAGAATAAAACCAGAGGTTCAAATAACCTTTTACAATTTAGAAATTCAGAACTGAATCTAATCCAATGAAGTATTAAGACTTTCACCTGTCTTTGATTGTCTGATCAGCCCTGATAAAAGAGAAGAATCTCTTCATCTTTGTAATTAATTAATGTAGTAAAGACCAAATCACTTCCTAACTATGTAAAAATTAATCAAAGAAGTTAAAATAATTCTGGTAGAATAACCATTTATTGGATAAATTATTAAAGAACTTTAAAATAAAATTTAAAATAATTGGAGAATTAAATAACAAACAAAACCCCTGAGGAAATGAGGGAAAATTTTTTTTCAGGACTGTGATTCAGAACATGTGCTTTTAGTGATGGAAAACTGCAAGGAAGATAAATCGTATTTTATGGAAACTTCTGGGATAAATTCTTTGCAAATAAGATAAGGCCAGATGAAGAAGACATATGCAATTTTAATTAAACAAACGCATCAGTGCCTTCTAAGTGTTTAATGGTGGGATGAGCCACCTACCTCAGCAGAGTGACAGAAGCAGTGCACATTACAATGCTAATATGCTGTGATGGTAAGTGGCTGGTGATATCACATACTGACTCTTAACAGGATCTTCTGAGTAGAACTGTGAAAAGTTTTGATATCAGAACCATGTGAAATTTAATGTGAAATGTTGATCATATTTGAAAAGCAAAGCAGAGCTCTTGGGTCTGTGCTGACCCAGGACAAGGAAGGCCATTGTCCAGATGACAAATACAGTGTGTTGTTCCATTCTCATGGACCTTTTGCTAATGGGATATAATCTAATGGCATAGTCCCCTCTTCGTGATGCAGAGAACCAAGATCATAATCTCCCAGTTCAGCTATTTTGAGAAAAAAAAAATTTTTGGTTTACAAATTTCATGTTTTTATCCTAACTTATTTGTATGCTAAAAAAAAAAAAAAGAGTTGGTTTGGTTCTTGAATAAGTATGAAAATATTTCAGTGTTCAACTGCAAGCATGGAGCTACCAGAAATTCAGTTTTGTAACTTTGGCCCATCTGTGTTTCCAATGACTTAGATATTATTCTGTGACTCTCTTCTTCAATTATTTTTCCTTTTGATATAGAAGGAAGTGGTGAAAGGCTATCTGATTATTTCAGAGAGCTATTTCCCTTAGTTCCTCTTACCTATATTAACAGTTGCATCTTCAAAGAACTTGGTGAAGAATGTGTTTACCTGGTACTCATCTTTGAACATGTTAGTTTTTCCAATTTCCATTCATTACCAAAGCCATAGTGTCCTTTCTAAGAAATTCTCTAAAATTAATAGAAAGCTTGTGGGTTTATGGATTAATTTGAGTTTACACAGTCAAAATCCAATGCAATTTCATGGTATTCTCTCCCTCATCTGCAATCCCTTTGTTGCACAACAGTCTTGCTAAAGGAAAAGGAAAAGATGAAACTCGTCAAATACAAGGAAGCATTGTGAATGATTTCCACTTGTAAGACAATTTTCAGATAATCTGTTGGTCTGATTTAATATCTCTGAAACTTCTCAAACTATTCTGTAAAGTGAGCTGTGCTCTGCAAAGTATATTTCTGTGTTCAAACTGTGCTGCTTTAAAACTTCTGTTGCCATTGCGTATAAATTTTTCAGCTTTTCTCCCCCTCAGCATGATGACAGTCTAAGAATGGCATAAGTTAAAATTTAGAATTATATTTTCAGAGTCAGCTTCCTGTTCATATTTTTTTTCCTTCTAAGACCTTGCCTTTCAGCAATTGTTTAGCATTTATGGGGAATCAGACATACCTCTGGAATGGCACCACTCCACTGGTGCCTGTAGCACTGAGTACATGCAAATACAGCATCCCCAGCACCACACCCCAGCCTGATCATTTGCATGGGAATAGATAAACTCTTTTGTTTGAAAAGCTACCAACTATTATTGGCTGCACATAAACTCTTTATGTTATTCTTTCCAGCATAGGGTTTCATATGAGTCAGGACTATAATTCTGACATTACTCTGACCGTGATCAGTACTAAGGGCCAATGTCCCAGGTGACAATGTCATTGTAACATCTGGGAGCTACCAGGTATTTTGTGTAGGTTCATGTGCATCCTTCTTGCTCTTTTCCCATTTGTTCTAGATTCACAGAATAAGGGAAAAGGCTTCCTTCCATATTATCAGTGATGCTAGTTAAGTCACAAGCTTCAGGCTTCAAATTGGATTTTTTTCCTAATCATGACATAGTCTAATGGGTAAAACACTTTTTTTCTTTTTCTTTTAAGATACCTTTTAATTAAATTTATGGCATTTACTCAGGAATCATTCAGGCACACGTGATAACTTTAAAGCTCTTCCTCTTTTCTCAGATTCCCTTGCCACCTCCAGAAGCATCTAACAGTAAAATGTTCTGTGTCTTGTCTTCGTATCATCTAAGAGTCTCATCTCCTCCTAACATGCACAGTAGCGACAAATGATTCACTTGGAGTTGAAGACTAAATAGGATTGTTGGTGTCTCAGGCACACTCTCTTCTGTGCAAAGGCTCAGTTAACACCAGTTAGTCACAGAAACAGCAGAGGAGGGAAGAAAGCAATTTTGCCATGGAAAGTGGAGGTAAAAACTAGGCAACCAGGGAATCAGATCAGACACTAGAACAGGGAAGTGTCAGCACATCACAGGAACAGCTCCTGGTATTCAGAACAATTTCATTTGTACACAGCTGTCTACTAAAGTTAGAGAGGGGATTTAGAGACTTTAGATAAAATCTATATGAATTTATTTTTAGAAATATCAGTGTCTTAAGAACTTTTAAAAATATAAAATGCATTAAATTTTCAGGTTTATTTAATTGGCTATGCTAGAGCTTATGAATACTTAGAAGCCTGTTTTCACAATCTTGAATATAGATTTCTTTTCTTTTTTTTTTTCCTTTCTTAAAGTAACCTTCCCCTCCCCTTCTCTCCTGCCTCAGTCTAGCCTTCCATTAAAGATTTTAAAGAAAAAGATGGCTTAGAAATGGATATTAACTCTGTATAAGTAAATTATGATTGTAGACCATCATCATCCAAGCTTATGTGTGTCAGATGCTGTTAGATCATGGGTTAAAAGAGGAATTTTCTTATTTCAGGCACTGAAAATGGATAGGTATGACCAGAATGAGATGATTTGTGTTTCAAATAGATCAGTTTAAAGTATATGTGATTCACTGACCCAGTCAGTTCCACTTAGAGCTATGGTAGTGCGTGGAACTAGAACCAGGAGTCAAATGTCTTCTACACTGTTGGGAGGGTTTCTTATTTTTTAAGAGAAGGAAGTAAAAGAAGTCACAAGTAGAGCAGACAAAGTGAAAAGAGAAGGCATAAATAAAATAGAAAAATCTTATTAAACATGCTGTGCACAATTATCTTCTTATTGCTATGTAAGAAAGGAAATAAAGCAAAGAAAACTAAGATGTAAAAAAGGAGAAAGAAAAATAAAGTCAGAACATCATGGCTTGTAAAGAGATGGTGCAGATTGACAGGGAGCTGTTCACATTGCAAAGTGCTACACAATATCTCTTTTCAGTTACTGCATATCCAAACTTTGTGATTAACATCCCTGTACAGAACATCATTTCACAGCTATTTATTAAACAAAACCCTTAGGATCAAATCATTAGCTAAATTCTTTTATGAATGAAGAAAGATGGGAGTATTTACTCTGCAAATCATAGTTATTTCCTTAGCTGCCTTCTAGTTCCTGGAAGGAAAGTAAATTGCTTTGGATCTAGCCTGCCTCTGTGTCTTGAATAGGCCAATTCAGAGAGATTTACTGATCTATCTGCTAGTGTGTTCTCTTTGGCTAAACATAATGTTTGCTTGACTTGGTGAAAAATTCCATATGCTTTCCCCTTCAGACTTTCAGGGACTGTAACCTACTCACCAGGTATCCTAAAAACTATCTCAAAATGAATTTTCCAGTTGTGCATCAGATAACAGTATTTGTTGTTTGCCGTGCACAGCCTCTTCTCTGAAAAATCAATTTTGTGTTGAGCTAATAGCCATTCAGCTGCAAAAAGAAATACAGCACAGAGCAATGCTAGAATTGATTGGGCCATGGGATATCATCATAACCTGCATAACAATAAACCAAATGTTCAACAAGCAGCATGACTTTGAAATCTGACCTATATTCACCACAACTCGGGGGAAAAAATCCAAGACCGTACATTCTCACCATGAGACAATACACTGAAGCTTTATAATAACTTCTCAGAATATTTTGATTCTTTCCAAAGTGGTGCTATTTCTCCACTCAGCTGTCCCATTTTTCATTTGAAGAGTTCATTTATCCAGAAATATTTTCACTTCTCTCTCTGTTTTGTTCTAGCTGCAGGGAAGGTTTCTTCCTATGACATTGTGCACATCCTAAATGTTTCATTAGGTACTTCAAATACTCAACATGCAATAAAATTTTGTAAGGAGTGTATTGCAGAAGAAAAAAAATATTGATTAAACTTCTGTTTAGTTCCTTCTGAATTCTGAATAATGCATTTTCTGCTTACTCTGTGATTCTCTTGCAGTGTTGTTTTATAGATTCACTTTTGCTAACAAATCATATTTTAAGACTGACAAAGTACTCACTTTCTCTTAGTGGATCTTGTAAATGCTTGGAGTTCTTCCAGTAGGTTTGTGCTGGTGGCTGGGGTTTTTGTCATTCCAACTGGGTTTCTGTAATTTTAATGACTGAAATAAGCTTTAACTCTGAATTATGTCCTGCCTTTTTCCTTCATTGTCTCTTCTGAATTGATACAGGTCCCTAGAATAATTTGTATCTTGGCGTTCACAAGCTTTCATAAGTCCTCTTTGTTATGTGTACACACGGAGTATATGAATACATAGTGTATAATAAGATATATATCTTAAGAAATAGTACAGATGAAATTAATGCTAAATATATATTTCATTTTGAAACTGAGTCTAGATAGTCTTAAAAGTATCTTGTATAGGAATGTGAGGTCATAGCTAGAGATTATTGAAGTCAGTAGAAAAGACTGTCATTTAGGGACTAGTATTTTTTTTTCAATGTTTTAAAGGATTAAACATTTATTTTTTAAACATTAAGCTGCTTTTACCAAACTATAGTCTAAAAGACATCGAAAATTAAATTGTGCTTTTCACAATTGCACTTCTAAAATTACAGGATTTTTTTTTCTTTGAAAGTTTTTTTGAAAGTTTTTGAAGTGCAGGAGGCTGTTGACAACTCTAACCTGTTGTAATAGTACTGAAAAACTTAAATAGCAGAATACAAAAATAAAATATTGAATGTAATTTAAAGAATGAGCTGAACAAACTGTGTGCCTTGGATGAGCATCCTTTAACTGGCAGTGAATCAGTTCACAAATGATGCCCACTAAAGTCAAAATGAAAAGTCTTAAATAGGAGAGAAGATCTGTACACAGTGGATACAGAAATGAAATGGATGAGTTAGTTTCTCTTGGTCTGTCTGTCCAGGAAGGGACATTGTGTTGCCCATTAACAGCTCCTACTTGTGTAAAACTTCAAATAAAAGGAAAGAGAAGGAAGTGAAATACTGTGGTTCATTTGAAAATATGGCAGAAAAGTAAAAAAAAATGGAATGCTCTACTAAAAATAGGAGCCTTGTACCAGGGTTAATACACATTTGGAGATTAATATAGTCTTTAGAAGTATTTTATAAGGGGTTTTTAATTTTGAAACCTAGATTCTAAAGAAACTAAATAAAAGAGCAAATAAAATATATTGTTCTGATAGTTTCTGCATGGATTTTCCATCAATATGCCCACAAATTGGAGACATACTTGATTCATTTTTCTAGTACCAAATAGTGTAATGAACTAGTCTTTTCAGAAGAAATAATCACAAAGACTGTTGCCATGAAAACCTCCTTTAGTAATAATTATTTTATTCAGTCAGAAATTAAATAGCCTTCATAATAGGACTTAGATTTAAATTACTTCTACTCCTGCCTACCAGTTGTCTTTCAAAGTACCATTGTATATTGATTCCACAGCACTTTAATATCACCCTACATTCTAATAAAACAATACTATATGCTTTCTACCTCCATGTTGATTACAAGTATGTGGAAAGTTTTCAAACTAACTGATATTTCCAGTGAAAATGTGGTTGTTACCATGGAGATGAACTTGAGTTTTGCAACTGCTATGCTTCTGAAAGTATCTACTCATATAAGCAACCCACTAGATGTGGAACAACAAGAAAACCCCTAAGAGGGTAACTGACCTAGCAGTGTATGTGAAGATTTCTTTAATCATACGGCAGGCTGGAGGAATGGAAAAACCATATAATTACATTTTCCAGTTTTTACCATATATTGTATTTACCAGGTAGTGAATAAGAAAATATTTACATAGCTCTCAACTGTAAATAATACTTCTTTTTCAGTTCTACCTGATGTGATAAACTTCTCTGTGAAACACAGATGCAAATATTAGATTAAAAAATATTAAGAAGTGTTATGTGCTATGAAAAATATGAAGAATAATTTTTATATTGTAAGATCCCACTGATTTTATGCTGAAAATATTGTATTTTTTAAGTCTGTTTTGACAGGGAAAAGCAGGCAGCGTGGATTTTAGTAATGTTGTTATCTGGAAAACCTGAGCATCTTTTCAATAATATACATATTTTGTATGTACATTATTGACTTCAGAGTGAGTTATAAATTTGAAACATCTAAATCTGTTTGGGACTCTATGGGATAAGTTTACTTGGTTGATATAGATGTCACGGTAAGTTTTGAAATATGAAATACTGAAATTGAAGGAGGAAATTTGACTGAATTAGGAAATAGAATTGGTTAACAATGTTTATGCTGTTTTAGCATAAACAGCATTGGTCAATTTCTAAATGATGTAAAGAAAAACTGAACACTGTCAATTAATTTCAATAATAGTCATTGTAGAGTGCAATGCTGTTTAACTCTCTCTTACCGAAGTAATTTTTTTCCAGTTACAGTAAATAAAAGAAAGAATCAAATGTCTATTTCTGCTATAGCTTTCAGACTTCTCTTTTCCATCTGTGTCATGCAATCTCTTAAAGAAGAAGACTTACAAAGTCCTTGCCTTCCAGATGACTGTTATCTCAAGGAATGATATGCATGAGACTATGAAAGGAGAGACCATTCCTCTTTAATTGGAGGTGGAATTGGAATCCCTTCATCTTAAAATGAGTGTTTTTCAGAGGAAGGAAAAAATAATCAAACCAATGCCAAAGAAGACAGAGAGATGACAAGTGATGAAATTAAGAGTAATCATTAAAAATCCCCAAAAAACAGTGTAACCTTCCTGTGAGATTGCAAGGTATCTTTTCTTCCCTATTTACAAACTTGATATGGCACACCATAGTTGACAGTCAGGAGCAAGAAACTACTGGAGGCCAAGTCTTTGGGTGCTGAAAATGACATTACAGAGGGGCTAATGGAAGGAGGACTAAACAATCCTGTAGTTGATGGGTACTTCTGGAGATTTACTACTTTTCAGTTCTGCTAGGTCAAATTTGCAACCATCAGTTAAACCATAAGTCTTGATTAACAGAAAATTTTCATGATCTGGTACTTTGGCACAAATACAGTTTAATATTTCTTCAAAAGTCCTTAATTCACCTACTTCAAGAAAGCTGTCTGAGAGAAGATCTTATTGCTCACAAACGATGATGCCTTTCAGGGTTTTGTTAAAGTTCATTTGCAAGGAGTGTTCATAAAGCTCAATCAATGAAGACCGCATTAGGTGAGACGCTGAAGGGATTAGGGGAACAGAGGGAAGTATGTATAGCACAGCTTATCTGGGAGGCAAAAAGCAGCTTAGTAGTGCTGATGTACTTTTTCCACTCTCCAGAAGTTGTTTGAGACCAATAGCTGTGGACAGAAGTTCAACCAGAGGCCAGCATTTTGCTGTGCCTCAGTGGAAAAACCCAGGCCCACTCAACCTGACTGCATTGCACGTGGCTTTCTACAAGGTAAGCTGAGTCTGCTATGCACTGTTTCCTGTATTGTGTTCTGGGAGGATGAGCTTGTTATTTAAGTGCTTAGTAGTGCATCCAGAATATGCAGAAGCTAAATTTAGCAATGCCTATTTGAATTCTTGGGTTTGGCTTGTCTGGTATTTTTTAGTGGCAAGAAAGAAAACCACACAGGGTTAAAAATGTGTACCTTAAAAATAGTACTGTGTTTGTAGAATCAGAGTCTATTTTATACACAATTTAATGGAACTTCTGAAAATGTTATATTCATCTCCAAAAGCAAAACTTATAATGCTTTATGTAGCAAAAATAAATTCCACACTTGCAGTATGTTTTGCATTTTGTGATTGCTTTGAAGGAAGAGCTATTCTGTGAGGACTATTCAAACTTTTTAGATGTCCTATTAAAATCTTAGAGACTCCGAAGCATGCTATTCTTGAGGCAAAGAATGGGGTGAGGTCGGAAGGACACGTTGCCTCTTTTGGCACCATGGTAGTGTCCAATGGCACTTGGGAAAAATGTGTCCTGATAATAAAGTCACTGAATAGTTGGAAGAGGTATGACTTTAATGTAAGGAAATGGATGGACAGGTAGATTCTTTCTGCCATTAGATATGCTTTTAAAAGTTGCATACTCTTTTGGCAGCCTGGAGGACAGAGTAAAATGCTAATACATGGAGAAATAAAAGAAAGTTCTTTAGACTGCCATTTTACATTTAAGCAAAATTTATGTTATACTAACTGATTTTGTGATAAAAGTCCATAGTTTAAAAAAACAAAAAACAAAAAACAAAAAATGTGTGCAATACAACAGAATATAGAACATACAAGCTTGCTATTACCTTTTTCAAAACCTATGCACTTCAGCCAAGGAAAGACAAACAGGAATCTGGAAAGATCCCCAAGGTTCTAAAAATTCTCCTTTTACAATCACATCTATACTGAGAAATTCTGCCAGTAAACAGGTAACAACAGCATGCACTGATCTAGAGGTTATATTTGATTTCTCTTCTTGTTAAAACTGTCCTCCTCAGGGGAAATTCTGCCAGCAGATTTCTGTGCCTCCCATACCTTCACCTAGTTCACTATTGGATAGAAATACTTCACCTGAAGAATTCACGGTGATCAAATCCAAGGAGTCACAGTTCCTTTTCCTGTTACAATCTTATCATCTGGGCCTTTCCTCCCGTGGTCACCTCTGACTGACCTTTGCCCTCACTCTTCTCTCAAAGGTAAATCCTGTGCAGCTCAGAGTGTTCCCATCTCCAATTTAGAAACAAGGTGCATGGTTTCTACAGCATTTCAGTTACTAAACTACTGTGGATTAGCTTGGAAATGAGAAAGTTGAAGGTGAGGTAAACATGCAGCTGTTTCAAGTTCTATCAGAATCTTGGCAATTAGTTCTGCACCCTGTGAACTGGTGTTTCTAAATATTTGAAAAACAGCTTGGCAGTATTATGATGTAGAAACAATATAATCAACTGTGTATGTGCAAATTTTTCAAGTCTGGAGCTTGCCTCATCTGAGACTCTTAAAGATGGAAACACTAAAATAGCAGAGCTTCTTTGAAAGTATAAGGGAAATATGCAGCTCTGTACTGATTTGTGTCAGTGCCCAAGTGGTTTCAACAGGGATGATAGTTGTGCAGATGGAGATACTGAGTCCTACAGGAAGGTGTTTCGTCTAAGCAATGCAGAAAACAAAAGCTAACACATCCCAAGATACCACAACTGGTATGGATACACTCCACATGTCAATCCCTAATGCTGTTTGTATGTACAGAGTATTTTTGTGAGTACAAGTGAATCACTGGGAGATCTGGCTGATAGTAATACCGTTTTTATGGACCATATCTGCCGTTCCACAAATCTGGAATATGACATTGTTATTAAAAAAAAAAAAAGTTAAGTGGAAAGAATAAATACAAAGCTGAAAGCTAGCTGCTCCTTCAACAGCTAGATAGAAGTTACACAAGCTGTTCATTTAGTGTGCTTGGCTGAGGGTGACTTAAAAGAATGCCTCAGAGTGCCAGGCATCCATCATGCATTGTGATGCAGCTCTAGCAGAGTCAAAAATGGGTAATCATTGTAATTGTTTGCTGTACTTGGCTCAAGTACGCATAGTACATGATTTGCAAAAGCCCATTTTAAATTAGTGTTCAGATGCAGCATATCATTTGACACAAACAATAACTTACTAACAATACCCAGACACATTAACAGTCAAAGCTTATGAAAAGTGGCTTAAATTTCATATTTTAAAAAATGTCGCTGTGAGCTTTTTGCTTAATCTTATCCTATATTTGACCTCAGTACTGTTTTCTAAGTGGTGGAGCTAGCGATGTGAACTGTTGTCTCAGTTCGGGTGGATGGCTTTGCTGCTTTGAAATATATTTCCTAGGCAGCTCAAGTGTAAACATTTCCACAGATGTGGAGGTTTTATGGATGTCTTTGCAGAATTTGTCTTTGCTGCCTGAAAATGACAAACTATCCTGTTGCACTTCTCATTTCATCTCTGGGCTGAGCTACTTTCTCCAGGAAGCATTTCTTTTGATCTTGCCTCCTTTTCTGTGTCAGAATTATGACCTGTACATAAATTTTCCTTTTGTATTCCTGAAAGTGGATTTATTATTAACAATGAATTGGCTTTGTTTAAATCTTTCCCACAAAATATTATCTGTAGGAAACAGTAGTAAAAAATGTTCAGTCATTTTCCATGAAATTGCCAACAACACCAATATAGCATCTGATAATATGACCCACATATTTTCTTCATTAACAAGAGGCAGTCTTCCTTTTGTCATATAATCTGGTATACTAAACACATGAACATAGATCTATTAATTTGTGACAGGCTTACAATTTGAAAAATTGTTATATTTCCTTGGTATTCATGGAACAATTTCAGATGCTTTTCAAGAACCTAAAGAAGATAAGCTGCTCTCATAATGCTTTAATTCCAGCTTCTATTGTCTTCCAAGGATGCACAGATTTTCAGGGAAGACTATGGGACTTGGGTCTGGCATCATGTTGCTTCAGGGTGATAGCACTACTTGCCTGCTTGCTGCAGTGCTGTAGCAGGAGAATGACATGCTGAGAGGAGACACAACTGATTCTAAAGACAGACCTACACAACAGACTTCTATTGACATTAAAATGCTTGTCACTACAACAGTCTACTACATGGTTCTTACTGATGCTCTTGCATTAGCTTTTCAAAGAACAACAGTCCTGAAACATATCTGCAATCACACTGGGGTACCAGAAAACCTTAACATCATCGTAAAGGCACAGTTCTAGTATCTGCAAGCAAGGCTTCCAGGATCAAGAATTTTTGTAGGTATAACTAGTTACAGTGTAAGGGACAAACAAAAACACACCCAGAAAGACAAATAATATCCAGTTTATCTAAATAAATAATTAAACAATTAAATTAAATATTATATTTTTAAAACGAGGAATGGAGAGAAATATTGCTAGGACGGTGTGCAAGTATCAAAATTGTAATTACTCAGCTCTCATCCCCATCTCGACTGAGGCTGAATGAACAAATGCTGTTCCCAGCCACCACCGGGGGGCGTTCCTCTCCCTAGTACTCCAGGAAAATTGTACAAACGGTACATTCCATAAACCGGCTACCGTGGTGAGATGTTAACGTGAGCATGGCTGTCTGTTTAAGCAGGTTTCTAGAAGTAAATTTTAAAATATAAGAATATTTTGGTAGCTAACTTTTAGTCGTGTTCCTTGAATTCTTGAATCTTTGACTAAATTCAATTTAAAAATTAATGTAGGGATGACTGTGTCTTAAGGAACAGAGGTGTTTAATGTATTCTCCTTGATTTGAGTCAGTTAATGAAGATTACTATTAAATATCTTATTCCTGCTTAGACCTCACAGACACTCTCATAAGACTATCATGTTCTTAATCTTCATTGTCAGCTTGTAACCATTAACCTAACATTAGTTAATGCTTCCCTATTTATTACCCATATGCTTTTGAATAAATTTATAATTTAATACTCTTTGAATTAAAGGGAAAAAACATAAAAGCTTTCCAAATATTCAGAGTATGTCTATTGTTAACTACTGCTATTCTTCAGACCTTTAACCCAAACGTATATTTCATTCCCTGCAAGTGCATTGGCATTGTATATATGACAAAATAGCTTCATTTTTAGCTGCACAGAGTAGTTTGCAAGTGTGTATATCTGAATAGGATCAGAGAAATGGAGAAATGGGGGAAAAAATGAAGTACCTGGCACTCAAAAAGTAAAAAAAAAAAAACAAAAGAAAAAGCAAAGAGGGAGTAGTGGCACTATAAAATACAAATCTACGTATATGCATTATAAGTCAGACGTCCAAGATTTCAGCATTTACCTTTCAGTTTCATTTACTGTAACCTCTTAAAAACCCCACTCCAAAAATCTAATAAGGGATTAGAGCAACAGGCATTTTAATCAATTTGTACGCACGCTTTTTTAGATTGATGAAAACACTTTGAACAAGTTATGGAAAGGACAATTATATTTTAAATACCAAGTTTATTATTCAGAGAAAAGCATTCATTGCATGCTTTATAACTCTCTGTCTTTTTATATTAGCTGTGTATGTGGCCTAGGATTAGGAATAATCAGATTCAAACATAATTTTAAGTCTTTAGCGATTAGTACAGAGTTCTGGCATTTATAATGTGACTTGGTATATATTGATCAATGCAGCCTATTCATTTGATGTTCTATGTGAAACATATAATTTGCTTCTGTTGTTCTAATTCTATGCACTATATTTTCAGAACAATCTCTGAGAGGAAGTATCAAGATGATTTCCTACGCACAAGTTTTATGACACTGTCTAAAAATGTCTGTGCCATGTCTCAAAATATTACCTATCACTTCACCATAGCTTCTACTTTGGTCTGAGAACTATGGTCTCTTCTAAAATCTTGTAATTTATTTTCATACTATTGTGATAGTTACAGGTTAATGTCAAAAGTCAGAAATCTCTATGTCATTCACTCATTGCTGGTTTTAAAACTTCTCTTGGTGCATGATTCCCTCCCTCTTCCAGGGGTACTTTAGGTGAAAATGTAATTGTTTATTGTGAGTCTCTCTCAAAAAGGAAAGATTGAGAAACCCCAGCATTATGACTCTGATATGTAGTCACCAATACAAAAAGTTAGAGGATGAAGAATGGGGACATTCCTCCACCTCGATTGAAAGGAAGTCTTCTATCATGTGGCTGAAACTGTTCCTGTTCTGTAACTCTGAATCTGAGAGAGACCCTGTTATCAGGATCAGAGTTCTGATAAACATGAGGCTGGACACTATGCAGGGTTTTGGAAAAACTCAGACAATGATTTCCTAGAATTGGTCTGGATTTGCATCCCTTAATGAATGCAACCCCTCCTTCAAAGGTGTTGATAGTTTGGGGTTTGTATTCTCAAAGATGCAGGCAAATTTCAGCTCCTATGTTCTTGACTCTCCCTCTTGCCATTGAGTGTAGCATTCAGAGTGATACATAAAAATTAAATTTCTGTGTAGAGTCCAGAACTGCTTTTGTACAAAAGAATAAAAAATCCTGAAAGGACCAGCCTTCTTTTCTCTCTTACAATTTCAGTGATGACTTATATTTGGCTTTAGGAGAGACTATGCTGGGTATTAGGGGTTTCTCTGAAACACAAGCAGCCTCCTTCAAGTGAATCCTGGAGCAAGGAAGGAGTACTCTAGGTAATTATGATACAGGGAAATTATGTCTCTTGTGCAATGACTGAAGATAAAGGGAAATTTGGGATCCTATCCCAACAATTATTCTTTGAAAAGCTTTTAATTGAAGGTCAACCTATGGTCTAGTATGTGGCCTAGCCACATGCAAAGTAGGAGAAAGGGAAGAAGAAAGTTTCATCAGCTGTGCCAATAAATTTCTGCATTTCTGTTGAGCTCTATAGGAGGCTCTGGAGGAGCTGAGGTCTACTGGTGGGGTACTGCTGAATCTAGAGCGTAGCTCAGTGGGTTACCATCAGCCTTACACTTGCACCTTCACTGGTGTCTGTAAAGGCACCACAGAATAACAAAATACACTGTAGAAAAGCATAGGATCCCTATTCAAGACCAGAAAAATTCAGTAGAAATGTTAAACCTGTGACCTAAGTTATCTATTTAAACCTAGCTGGATTAAATTCTGGGTATACTACAGACGTTTAAAGCCCTCTATCTGTCTAGGTTAGCAATGTCTTGTCCTCACTCTCCTCTGTATGCACAGCCATTTGGTATACTATGGGTCTATGCTAGGAAGAAAATGTTTGCTATGGTTGTGGGAAAACTGCCATCTCAGAGGGATTTAGATTTGAGATTGGAAATATGGTAATTTTCCCTGTGGTCTCTGCTGCCCTTTGAAACAGATCATCCTAATAGAAAATCATCTTTGAGTAAGGGGCATGAAAATTTCCAATACATTTATAAACTGCTTTTGAGAATCCTTACAATGTGTAAAATATTTCATTCCTTTCACATTTTCTTCCATGTCAGATTGAGATGAAAAGTCAATGTCATAAAACTATTTGTAAAATCCTAACTTTAAAAAGGATTTTTTTCAGTGTTTTGATTGCCTTGAGTTAAAACATTAGTTTTAATTGAATGGCAAATTGTATCTACTGGTATCTCTAAATTACTTCTTTATTATCTAAACACTTTATATTTCTATTCTCTTCTATGGTCTACCTAAGAAGCCAGATGGTTCGGAATTTCCAGGTCTTTGACCAGGCTCTGTGACAAAACTACATCATCTGCAATTTGTTATGGTCTCCTTTGAGGTTTAGACATATCTGGCCCACAGAGTCTAGGACTCTGAGAAATTTAGCCTTTGAAATACAGAAACTACAAATTGCAGCCAATTAATTATGATGAAAACTACTTTTTAGTAGGTCATCTAAATTTTGACAAAATGAAATCTTTCAGTTTGGCTGGTTAAAATTTTTCTATCTGCAAATGCCCCGTCTATAAGCAGAATTGGCATCCTACAGGAAGAAATTATTTTGCACTAACACATTTTAATGTTTACCTGGATTATCTGTTAATTGGAGTACCATGGAAGTGGATTTCCTTTCCCATGTTCCTTGGGTTATTTTCTGGTGGTTTGTGGTTTATTTTGTTTGGTTGTGGGTTATTTGTTTGTTTGCTTTAGAATTTTTTCCTGATTTTTAATGTATTAAAGGTGATGAAAAAATCAAAATAGTTACAAGAATGATCATACAGAAAAATATTTAGTTCCTAGATGTCCTGATTAAGACAAGCTGCCAGTTGTGAAACACTGCTGCCAATCCAAAATGTCCAGTTCAATATAGAGAGATTAGGCTGGAAACTGCAATAATCTATAGATTAGTACCAATCTACTCCCGATAGCTTTATCAGTCCTGGTAATCTGGAAGTCCAACTCTGCTCTACACCAGTGTTGTTTGTTGCTGTGGTCTTGTTGTTCCATATCAATTTTCCACTTCTGAAATAGACCATATATATGATTATTAAGATAGAATACAGCCAAAGCAATTAACTGAAGTGAGAGAATAAGGGAGAGATGAAAAAAGATGAAAAGGAACAGGCAAAAGAGAAACTTCGTATTTGTATTCTGAAAACTGTAGAAAAGGAAATCAGTTGGAAAGAAGTGATTTAGAAAAACAGGAAATGACAGAAAGACGAGAAAGCTATTGGTGGTGTTAATGAATGAAATTTCTGTAAGTGGGGTCTGTGAAGAAATTTGTCATTGAGAGGGTTTTTTTCCTGCAGTAAAATTGATATTTTTGTATTTAAAAATTGGGTAGAAAGTGCAGAGACTCTTCTGAGTTATATTCCAAAAGTTCCTAAATAACCTTATTTTTTTTGCAAATTTATGATCAATTTAACTTACTTTTAAGTTATACAGAAGGCTTAATGATTGCAGCACATTCATAAAAAAGGGATAAAGAAGTAATGTCATTGCAGGGACCTAGACGTTATATTGAGGTTATTTGCAAAGAAACTGTACTTAATTGCGTAGCCTCCTCTCACTTCTAAATGAATTGGTAACAAGGTAAGACATACAGCATGTGTAATAGTGCCTACAGGCCCAAAACAAATTAATGTAATGGGCACAAATGTGTACTCCTGTCAAATTATGTATTTGATTAGGAATGGACTTGGCTTCAACTGTAAATGTGGTTTTCTAGAAGAAAAATAAGCCAGTTAACCCAAGTAACTCTGAAATGTCTTACACGGCTCTAGAAACACAGCCATAGATATGGTTTGTGATTGAACTGTAAAGCTGACTAAGATCCCTCTTCTGTTGTAATACAGATTCCTTTAATGCTTACACGTTGCTCTAAATCTAAAATGTTAACTAAGCAAAGCTTGACTTTCATAGCAAAATTCCTTTGAATGTGTCCAGTGCTCCAGATTACCATCAAGTTGGAGGGAGTGGTGGTCTGCTGAAAGGTTGCAAAGCTCTACAGAGGGATCTGGACAGGCTGGATCATGAGCTGAAGCAAACCGCCTGAGGCTTAACAAGGCCAAGTACTGGGTCCTGCACTTCACCACAGCCCCATGCAGCACTGCAGGCTTGGGCAAGAGCAGCTGGAAAGCTGCCCATTGGAAAAAGACCTGGGTCAACTGGCAGTGTGCCCAGGTGGCTGAGAAGGCCAATGGCATCCTGGCTTGTGTCAGAAAAAATGGCATGAGATTGTATCAGCAGGACCAGGGCAGTGATTGTCCCTCCGTACTCGGCACTGGTGAGGCCACACCTTGAATCCTGTGTTCAGTTCCAGGCCACTCACACAGGAAGGACTTTGGGATGCAGGAGCATGTCCAGAGAAGGGCAGCAGAGCAGGTGAAGGGTCGTCTGGAGCACAAATCTTATGAGGAACAGCTGAGGGAGCTGGGGTTGTTCAGCCTGGAGAAGAGGAGGCTCAGGGGAGACCTTATCACTCTCTACAGCTGCCGGAAAAGAGGCTGTAGCCAGGTGGGGGTCAGTCTGTTCTCCCAGATGACAAGAAGAAACAGCTTCAACCTGTGCCTGAGGAGGTTTAGACTGAATATTACGAAAAATTTTTTCATGGAAAGGGCTGTCAAGCACTGGAACAGGCTGCCCAGGAAAGTGCTTGTAACCATCCCTGGAGTTACTTAAAAGACACATAGATGTGGCACTTACAGCCATGGTTTGGGATGGGGTTGGCAGTGCTGGGTTAATGGTTGGACTTGATGATCTTAGACGTCCTTGCTAACCTAAGTGATTCTATGATTCTATAGTAAGGAGATGTTTTAGGAGGAGGAGGCATGGTGAGTTCAGCCAAACCCTAAATTATATAACTGTCTCTAGCTAGTTCCATGGGTTAATTCATCAGCCCACAGTTAGTCAATGAAGTATTGCGTGTAAACCAGTCACCACTATAAAATACAGGATACCTGTGGGGGAAGGCCTTTGCTCAGCTGCTGACAGAAAAAAGGAGCAAGGTGGCTCTAGTTTAATCAGCTTAGCTTTTGCTTTTGTGAAGACTTTGATTCCCTTTTAAGTTGTAAAGACTTACATCTTTCAGAGACATGACATTAGGCCAAATATGTAGCTACCCATCTTTGATGTCCAAAAACTTAAGCCTAGTTTCCTTTATTTCTCCTGTAAAACATTTTGATAAAGGATATCTTTCTTCATAAATTACACCTTACTATGAACATTTTTAGACATTATTAGAATTATTTAGATTTTATTAAATCCTCTGTGACAGTCTCAGTGTCAATGAATACATTAGAAGTGTTTCATAATACATGCACTATTAAAAAGATAAGCTTGGTAGGATATCTGATATATAATAACTAATATATGTCCAATATAGAATAACAAAATATATTGTATCCAATGCTTTGGATATAATGCATAAAACATTTTATAGGAAAACATAGGTTTCTCAATAAAAAAGATTCAAAAAAAGCCTGAAATATGAATTAATATGAAGCAGAATGTTTCTCTATTGGATAAATAGCATTAAAAATTGGTTTAAGTATTTGAGTAAACCTTACAATTTTGATTAGTGTTTTGGCAAAACAGAAAAACACTAAACCTAGTTTTGCACAAAAAAACCCAAAGAAAAGTTGTGTAAAATGTTTAAAAAAACCCTGGAAAATGTCTCAAGGTTAGAAATTTGTCATTAAATAAATTTCTTGTTTGCAACATTATGTATAAGCTAGAGCTCTTGTTAAGAAAGACATTCAAGAACCCTGTCTCTTCAAAATAAGATGTAAGAGCAGACAATGGCTTGTGGTCAGGGAGAGTAAATATTAGGAAGGAGATTAATTAGCATGCCAAAAGAACTTCACTAAGATGAGGAGGCTACAATGGGGCTGAAAATCTCCAGCTGTGCAGAACTCTCAGAAAGGAGGAAAAAGTGGTAAATGAAGAATCAAAAAGGGTCCCCTACCTGTTTAATCAACCACAATGATTAGAATAATTAATGTTTTTTCAAACGGTGTTGCAGAGACATTTCTTAAAAGATGCTGGTGATCTACATAGTGGAAAAAACCAGGAGAGTGCATTTCAGAGGGAAAATTTTTAAAAGCCAAGACTCTTCTGCTGTTATGTAATTTTTTTTTTGTGTTTTTTTCATTCTTATTCAAAAGACTGAAGAGCTAAAAGTTTCCTTACATCATCTTCTAGTTTTGTCTGCACTAGAATTACTTGCTCAGGTATGTTATACAAGTGAATTTACTTAATTATGTTTATAACTTAGTTCAAGCTTGAAAATCCATAGAGAAATAAGGTAACCCATACCAATTATACTTTTCATATCATACTTTTACCTTGGTACCTTTTGTTGAGCATAACTCAAATTGTACAACTGTATTTCTGACCAATATATTTGAGCAGACAGGAAATTTTCAGTGGGTAAAAATAGCAGAAGTACCACATTCTCTTCGCTTATTGTTATTTGTCAATTTTGCCTGAGAATGAAAAACACATGGAAGACCTTCTTCAGTCACATACTTTGGAAAACATAAACCATAGGGGGTATGAATTAGAAAACTGCTGACTTACTCCTTACATTTCTAGGATACTTAATAATAGAAAATGGTGAGAATGGTGAGAGAAATTAGAGAAGTTCACAAAGGGTACCTATGTCCCACCCAACTTCTGGATTGCTTCTGTTGAGATTTTATGGTGTGAGATGGTTAAAACAGGTCACCATCCAACACACAAATCTCAGCTAGACACCCAATATTTTTTGGTGCTTAAATGAAGCCAAATCTGAAAATTTAGCCACAGCTCTTGAAGTGGAGTACTTCTGTATAACGTACATATAAACTAGCTGGAGCTGCTGAAAATAGGAAAATTTTTCTCAGGGAAATTATGAATAACACAGGGAGGGCTTAATAGGCATTGGTTTAAAGGCTCCATCAGTCTTACGATGTTATGATGGTTTCATTCACAGCAAATCTGCTGCATGCAATGTTTGCTTTGAAAGGGTGTGTCTGGGACTAGGACACAGAAAACCATTCTCTTTTTTCTGGAAGCTCTGATGTGTGCCAGATAAAACTCATGGGTAGGAAATCTTCAGATTTTTTATGGATCTACTGAGAACAGTCAGATGAGAAGGCTTTCCAATTTATAATGAATAACCTGCATCTAAAAGAATTAATATGTAGACATAGAAGATTGCCCTTGGCATCAAGACACTGTTTACTATTGTGTTGTAAATTTTAACATACAGTTTAAATTGTTCACTGGACAAGAAAAGAGTTCACCTTGGAGCATTTACCCTACAGGAAAAATATTAAGGATTAAATTGCAGTAATAACAGAAGAATAGGGAAAGCCACAGAAGACAAATACATTGAGTCTTGAAGTCTTAAGTGTCCTGAAGCTGAAAGCCAAAGAAGAATGAGAGATGAATACTTCAAATCAGTTCAAGACACAAGTAGCAAAAGTCAAAGAGAAGTTGAGATGCAACTCGCAAAAGACATAAAAATTAGTAAGAAAGCATTGCAAACATAATGAGTATTAGTATAAAGAAGATGAAAGGAAAGGAAGTGTCCCATTGTAGAAGAAGAATGTAGTAAGGAGAGAAATAGAAGAAACAATAATTTTAAACCTAAGTACCAATCACTAATGGCATGTAGTTGGTTAGCTCAGTCATCACAGCAATAGCAAGAAAAAAACCGGCTTAGATAAGACTTTGTCTGTAATGAATCCATTTTGTAATTTTTGTAAAAATGTGATTATTGTAATCATCTTATGAACTCTGCCCCTGAATATTCACAGAATTATTTGAAAGGACCTCAGAATTGCTAGTCATTGCTTTTGAGAAACTGCAGAGAAAAGCAGGTACCAGATAACTGTAAAAACCAAAGCAAATTAAAGGGCTTCTTTAAAAAAGGGACCTTCAAAAGATGGGTTGAAAAAGGGTCAGAAAATGAAACTTGTCATTCTACTATCAATTTCTGGAAAATACAGGGAAAGATAATTCAGCACACTATGTCTAAATGTCTGGAAGATACCAAAGAAGATGCAAATCCTATCATGCCAAAATCACTTATGCTTATGAATTAAATTTCTGCTCTTCAATGGTGTTCTAGTGCTCTAGACATTGACAAAGAAGAAACCATATAGCCCAATCTGGAAGATTCAGTGCGATGACAAAGTGATCAGAGATCTCAAAGCCATGGTATAAGATTAAAAGGACAGGATAAAAATATGGTAACAAATATATCAGAAGGGTGAAATACAGACTAGGGTTACAGTAGTTTCCAATATGGGAAAGACTGCTGATCAGAGGAACAGAGTAATTTGTTCTTCCTGCTTTTGGTGAATAGGATCCACCATAAGCGATAAGCTTAAATTGCAACAAGATCAACCTGTTTTCAGATATTGGAAACCTCTTGTAAAGTTTGTCTAGTAAAACTCACTGACATAGATCAGTGTGGAGTTGCTATCACTGACAGACTCCACCGATGGTGATTCTGTGGTCTAGAAGTAGATTTGGATTGACATCTGCCAGCAGTGACAAGGCATATCTGGCTTTGCTTGTGGGCAAGGGGATACTGAGATATTCCCTTGGGATTCTCTTCAACATAAGTTTATTCAAATATAATAACACAGCCCTTGCAGTTAAAGTAGTTTAAAAAAATTACCTCCATACTTTATGGCCTTAAGTGAACACATTCTTCATTTGCAGGAAGAGTAAAGCACTTTTGTGACACAGTGTTCAGGGCATAAATTTCTTTACATTTCTTAATAATTTCCCAGCATGTCCCTTCTGCTCTGTCAGTAACCTATGCATACAAACTTTCTTCCAATATATATCTTGATGCCTATATTGCATAATTCCAACACTTTTTGCTATAACATACAGATGTGTATGTAAACCACATATTTAAATATATACTTCCACTTTTTTTCTCTTTCCATCCTTTTCCTTGTGCAACAACGATATTGCTCATGCCAGTATTGTAATATACAAGTATATTACCAGCTGCACCATCTTCTTTGCTACCTCCCTGGGGCTCCATCAGCTAGTCAGAGGTAAAGACATCTGAACAGTTATGATTTTAAATTGGTAAGTCTTTATATTAAAATAGGTATGTTACCCCAAAAAATGCAAAATAGATAATATTTTGGAATCAAGAAGAAAGAATTTTTTTGTTAATAACAGCAATGCTTCTTGACTGGACAAACCCTCAGTTTAAAATGATGTTCATCTTACCATTAGTAATATTCTATTACCACTGCTGAAGTAACTGGTTCCCTGTCACATCTTAAAGATGCTATTGTAAAACTCATCAGCACGTAACAATACACGTATATTTTCTGTAAGAAATGTATGTACATTTAAAATAAAGGAAAGAATGTTTCTCAAGGTACAAGTTTAATCTTTGAAGAAAAGTGAAATTATTGAGGAAAAAACAAAGAAAACTTCTCAGTTTTGTATCTTCAAAATGCCATTTCAATCAAGTATCATTGTGTGCTTGAATAAATGGAATTACCAACTTGTGCAAAGTCCTTGATCAGAATGAGGCTCTTAAACCAATTATGTGGAGATCAGAGTGCTTAAAATTATAAGGAATACATTTAGAATTATTAAAGGCTTCAAATAGCTTGGTTCAGACAAAATTACATATAATTGATCATTAGTATGTGTTGTCAGTAGAAACTGCAGTCATAGGTGTTGAAGATCACTTTTTGGACAAATTGCAGTGAAACTTCTGTAAAACTCAAACCATACAAGATTTCCCTTTTCTAGGGATTTTTACTAAATGCAAGTCCTAGTCACTTTTATTCCTTTTCCCTAAGTATAGAAAGATGAACAAAAACTGAAAAGTACTAACTAATATTATCTGGATGAAATTGTCAAACACAGATGAAGCAAAACAAAACCAAATTAGACTACCTTGATTGCTGGGTATGGGAAAACACAAATTCAGGAACTGGGATGCTGTTAAAAAAGTTTAAATAAGTAATTCTTTCTTAAAAAATCATTAGCTTTATAGAGAAATCTCTTCTTTGCCAAAGGGCAAAGCAATTTTTAGGAAATTAACATTAAGAGTGACAAATACAAACTGGATTGTCAGAGAATGATTTTACAAAGGACTGACTCTATAACCCACCCTGAGAAAAACATGATTGTTTTATTGATTCCTGTTTAGCCTCTGTGCAGTCCCTCTATCCTTTGCTTTGAATATCATGATTCATTTTTTACAGAATATAATATCATTCTGGATAGGTAGCATTTTCAGAGTCAGGCACATAAATCCTAATCTGGCAGTCATCCTCTCTATCTGTTATACGGGTGACAGGATTTTCATTGATTTTAGTGATAGAAGTTTAGGAACAAAATGGCATGTATTAGGTAGTGTATGATGTAGGTTATTTGATTTAATTAATACTTTACTATCTGTCTGTAGTTACAGTTTGTAACCAAAATCAAAACTTGCCAGGATCAGTTACAATCTCATAATCACTTCTCTTTTTGCACGAAGTGGCATTTTTCTGCCATCAGAGAATCTCTTGATGGACTCGACCTTAGTTCCAAGTCTGAAAGTATCTAATTTTTTACCGCAGAAAATACTTTCAGCTGCTACACTGGGAGTCTTGTGTTCTCAACATACTTGGCAACCTCGTGGTGGGTTAGTCTTGGCTAACAGCCAAATGTTCACCCAGCTGCTCACAGCCCCTCTCCCCAGCAGGACAATATAGGAAGCACTGGAGTGAGAGAGCTCATGGGTAAACATAAAAACAGGAATATTGTTTACCAGTTACTGTTGCAGACAAAACAAACCTGAATAGGAGAAGATTAATGTATTGCCAATTAAAATAAAAATGAAATAGCTCGTTTGAGTAGCGGGAAAGAAGACACATGTTAAAACAACACCTTCTCTCCCTTCTTTTCCCAGGCTCAACTTCATTCCAGACTCCTCTCTCTCTGACCAGCACAGGGAGAATTTAGGGCACATACAGTCAGTACGTAACAGTTTCTCATCACTGCTCCTTCCTTCTCACACTTTTCCTCTGCTCTGGCATGGCTTTTCCATGGGCTGCAGTTCTTCAGGAAAATGTGCTCTGCTCTGGGCTTGCCACAGCTTCTTTGGGTATATGCTTTTGCTCTTCTAGCGTCTGCAGTGCTCTGCCACGGACAGCACCTTCTCACCTCTCTCTGACCCTGGTGCTCCCTGTTGTTTCTCACTGTGTCTGCTCCCACTTCTCTCCGCACGGCATTTTCTGCCCTTTCTTAGCTGTGCTTCCACAGAGGAACCCCCAGCCTTGCCGAAGGGCTTAGCAGTGGCCGCAGTGTCTCCCCAGTGGAGCTGGCAGGAGGCAGCTGCTCCCAACACGGGAGAGCCCCACACCTCTTCCGCAGTCTCTGCCCCACTCCCTCTACAGAAACCTTGCAACGTGCAGCTAACACAAACCTAAAAAGCTGAGTGTTACTCAAGTCTAGGGAATAAGGCGAACATTAAAAATTAGATTAATTAGGTCAACAGGATGGCAGATGGAATTAAAAATTAAACATGGAGGCAGCTATGCTGGAAAGGTAATTGAACTATTTATGCACCTTGCTCAATTCTAAATTAAATTTAACTAATTCGGGAAAGCAACCAAATGTCATTGAAGGCTTTGAGTTAACGTACAGTTGCTGTTCAAAAGACAAAAGCCAGAAAGAGAGGGAAGAGTGCGCAATCCTTAGAAAAGGGCATAACACGGGCAGGCGGCATCACAATGTGCCTCCATCAGCACTCAGGGGATCCGCGAGCTTGTGTCTCTCCTTGCCCCGAAGGCGCGGGAAGTTCTATCTTGACACGACTGTGAGTTTTGAAGCATCGTGTCCGCCTGGGGCTTGCCGCCGATCCAGCTCGGGGTGCGAGGCGCTAACGCAGCCGCAGCGAAGTTCCAGCGGCACGCACCCCCACCTGGAGGAGGCGGCGGCGCAGCGCGGCGGTGCGGGGCCAGGCGGGGCGCGCTGCAGCTCCGTCTGTCCGTCTGTCCGTCTGTCCGCCCGCTCTCCGGCCCGCCGCGGTTCCCGGGGCGCTGCTCCGGGCGGGAGCGGCGGGCGCGCGCCTCTCCCGGTGCGGCGGGCGCGCGGCGGGGCGCGGGGCGGGGCGGGGCGGGGCGAGGGGCGGGCGGCGCGCGGCGCGGGAGCGGGGCGGACGGACGGACGGACGGGCGGCCGCAGACGGCGGCGCGTGCGGGGAGGGAGCGGGCGCGGGGCCGCCTTTCCGGCCGCGGCGAGGAGCGCGGGGCTCCGGCAAGGTGACGGGCCGGGCGGCCTCCCCTTCCCCTGCCCCCTCGCCGCTCTCCGCCGGGCCGGGGGGCCCGCCGCGGGCGGCCGTCCCGTCCTCCGCCGGCGGCCCCCGGCCGGGGCTCGGCTCCGCCGTGGGTAACCCCCTGCCCGTGTCTCCTCTCGCCCAGATGCTCGCGGCGGCGGCAGCCTTGGTGTGCGTGTGTGCGGCAGCCTGGTGCAGCCCGGCGGCGGCGGCGGCCGGGGGCAGACCGGACAGCGGCAATTTTCTGGACGATAAACAATGGCTCACGACCATCTCCCAGTACGACAAGGAGGTCGGGCAGTGGAACAAATTCCGAGACGTAAGTTCAGCCCTTCTACCCTGCCACGGCCGGCTGCCGCGCCCGGCCCCCTCCCGCTGGTTCCGTTCCGGAGGGCATCCCTTGGGGAGCGGGGGCCGGGGTGCAGCCTCAACTTCTCCCCTTCTCCCCGAATTTTAATGCTTATTTGAATTCCCTGCGGCGCCGCGGCGAGGAGGATGGAGGTCCCGCCGGGCAGCTCCCGGTGCGCTGCCGCCGCGGCGCGGCCAGGAGCGCCCGGCGAGCCCCGGGCCGTGCGGGGAGCCCAGCCCGCACCTTGGGGGCCCAGCGGGCCGCGCCGCGGGAGCCCCTTTAGCCCCGCGGGTCGCCAGGGGCTGAAGCGGGGGAGCCGCGTTTGTCCTCCCGCCCCGCGTTTCCCGCCCCGCCGCGGAGCAGCGAGGGCTGCGGGCAGGGATGCGGTGGGGTCCGGACAGGGACAGGGGCTCACCCCGCCGCCGCTCGGCCAGTGCCGCCGGGAGCAGAGCCCCTTCCCTGCCTCTGTCCCTCCCTCTGTGCGCTCCCCGCGCACCTGGCAGCGGGAACGCCGCGACTCGCCGTGCCTGTCAGGAGTGCCGGCAGGGCAGGGCGGGCGGGGGGAGCAGGGCAGCGCTGCCGGCCGGGGGCTGCGGGGTCAGCGCGGCCGTGCGCGGGGTGCGGAGCGCCGTGCTCGGAGCGCGGGAGCAGCAGCCCCAGCCTGACCCGAATCTCGGCAGTTACGAAACCTGCCGCTGTAAGGTGCCTCTGTCCTCAGCGGACTTCGCCTGTGCGCGTAGTTCGGGCTGCCTTTGCTGCGAGTTGCGAGAAACACGACTGATTTTCTAAAGTCCTTCACATTTCTTCAGTGGAAAAGATTTTTTGTTTTTGATCATCCATTATCCTAGGTGTCACTTATAAAAATCCGAATTCCAACCGTGCAAAATAATTTTCTGTTTTCTTTACTGTTTAGCCTACTGGATTTCTTAGATTTGGGGTAAAGCATTGATTTGGTTTGCAACTTCAGGGGCAACAGGTTTCCTCTTGTTCTGCAGCTTGCTGGTGGCTGCTGTTTGCTGTAGCAAACTGAAGTAAATGTCTCCAAGAAGTCTCTTATTTTTCTGAGACTTGGAGTGACTTGGGATGCATGTATTTACTGGCTTTACATCTGTGTTGCGTGTAGCATACAAACTTGACTATCTATATTAAGCAACTAGGAAAGAATTACTGTTAGAGTTGTGGGAAAACTTATTTTCCCAATAGGTTATATTAAACAGCATAATTCTAGTGTTTCAGAACACTTCCAGTCAGTAGTCAGATATTTTTGTTTGCCTTGAATAATATCTTAAAAAAAAAGGAGCTTAGGTTCATGTGAAAAATACCTATTTAGTGTGCTGTGCTTTGGGACCTGTGATTTTGGAAGAAAAAAAAAGCCAACATCTGGTGCTGTAGAAATGTTCTAGGATTAAAATTGTTCTAGAAAACTCTAAAATAGGTACAGCAGTTATGTTTTATAATTGGGCAGAGTAATTTATGTGAGGACTACCCTGCAAGGCGGAGGAAGCTAAGTGCTCTCTAATGCCTGTCTCCTGGGTGCCCACTGACATGTACTGTAATATTGGATATTAGCCAGATAATTTATTCTGTGACAAGTAGGTGTCCCCAAGGGTTTTAAGAGTGACTGCTTTGAGGAAGTACTGCATGCAGATTCTTCTGAGTCAATTTACAAACATGCTGGCTTATTTTTACACTTTGTAAGTTTTATAAGGCTGGTACTTCAGTGAAGAGTATGCTGTTATTTCTTGTGCAAAATGCTTATGTCCTATTGATTGGTACTCAATCTGGAATATTTATGGATGTTCTTAATACTTCACAAGGTTCTCTCATGAAAGCATGGATAGTTTTCAGTAATTCATAACATATAACTATAACCCCCCTAAAATTATGCATTAATCTACTAGTACAAGAATGCATTAGAAAAAATATCTTGGAAGAGCACTTACCAGTTATCATCCTTAAATATAACATGGTGGAGAAGTTTTGTTAACTTCCTACATTTTTATATAATTAGTAAACTTACTAATAAACTGTAATTTGTTGCTTTTGAAATTGTGATTAGCAGTGTAATTAGTGATTCAAATGTGGCCTCCTGTTACGGAACAGAACAGCAGCAATTGAAACATTTGTAGGGGTAGCTGTCTTGCAGAGTTAAAATCAAGGTATGCAAGGCCTGTGTTTGTAATTTAATTTTCTGGTACGAGTAGGATGTTTTTGTGGGCTTTAAATACCCTACAGATGTAAGGGTGAGATGGAATTCTAGTGTGAAAAGAAGTATTTAAAGGCTTAACTTCAGACTTAACTGACAGAACTGATTAATGTGAAAGATAATGACCCTGACTTCTGGCTCATTGGCTCAGTTTCCTAAGAGTTTTAGATCACACTGAGAAAGAACACAGTCATTCAGGAAGGGAACCCTTACAGAGCCTGATAAACCAGGATATGATATTTTATTTATAAAAAGCCAAAAACCAAGTCAAACACCAACCCCCAAAGCTAGCTCTCAACATTCACTAAAATGTCAGTTTTGTCAGTGTTATTGATGTGAGATTATTAGCTAAGATCTTTTCAGTACTTTTTACAGGCAGAATGCTAACTGACTCTTCAATTCTTTTGAAAGGCCTGGATCATTCTGACAAATCTGTTGAAAATAATGAAATAGGTCTAGGCAAGAACTGTGCCTTAACGTGTAACCAGTGGGAAACTAGATGTGTATTAGAGGTTACCTACCTTCCCACGTCTTTTTCTTGTGCAAAAATTGAGAATGGTCTTATTTTTAAATAGGAGACTTTCCATCTTAAAAATGGATGAGGTGGGACATGTCAAATATCAACTTCCTCTACGCTGTAGGTGCAAGTCAAACATTTTGGGGTTATATACAAAGGTATGTTTACGTTTTGCCTGAAATAGCTGGGGAGGAAGAGTTTTTAACCCAGTTTTAGTGCTGCTGCAGTCCAGTTGCTGAGAAGCTGCAACTATTCACGTCTGTCATTAGAATAAGTCTCAGGGTTGATGTGTTTATTGAGGTTTTCCAAGCTGCCTGGTTAGGCTGCTTCAGCAGCCAATGGTCTCATGATGCTGGAAGGTTCTAGCCCTTGGGAATGTGTACTCTGTTAATTTCAGGCTTGGGAATTGAGGCTTTTCAGTAGATGCTGTTAGGGCTGTCTTCTTCATTCACATTTGGTTTTATTGGTAGTGCTTTGTGGAAATGGTTTTAGCTATGATGAGCACTAGACATTTGATAAATACATATATATATACTGCAGTTTGTCTGAAACAAAGATTATTCCTTTTGAAAAATGTGATTGAGAAGTGGCATTACATTTATACTCTCCTACTTTGAACATCCTAAATCTTATCTAGCAAGCCTTTGTTACTCATAATGCTGTAAATCTGTGGAGAAGAACAGAATATAGGAATTATTCTTTTTTTTTTTCTGATTACCTTCCAAATAGTGGTGATGTTTTTAATCCTAGAGCAAAACCACAATGGCTTTGTAGTTTATATTCACTTTGTCTTTTTATGTCTTCTTTACAGTCAGTTGGACAAAATTGCATACAGCCATAGTAGTGTGTTGTATCACTATCTGACAGTCTTTCAGACTTTCTTTTCAGAAATTTTAATTGTTATTTCTTTAAAATTCAATGACTTTTATTGAGTTACTTCTATAGAATAACTCATTTGAGTAATTGATATTTGTAAACAGTGTCTTGTGCATTTGTGTTCATTAAAAAGACTGTATTTTAGACGGTAAATTTTACTTGCTGCTTGAAGAGAGATTATTGTGTTCTAACTTGCTTGTTAGTGATTTTTACCTTTTAAGTGATTCCTGTATTTTCAATTTTAAGTTGATAAATTAACTCCACAGCTGAACTGTGGCATAGTATTGCTATGAAATAATAGGATTGCTTGATCATTGTAACCAGCTGCATCATGCTGCAGTGTTAACTATCATCCCACCATGTTCATACAGTTATCAAAGGTAAAGAGGGTAGAAGAAAATTGAACATGGCATAAAACCAATCACCTCTGAAGACGAAGTTTGCACTGGTAGGACTCCTTTTTACTCTGCTTCACTGTGGAATGTTCTCACATTGACCATCAACTGCATTGCCTTTTACAAGATGTGGAAAGTTTGGGCAGCTCATGTTGACTTCCCAGAGGAGTCTTTTGGAAGTTTTGAAGGAGTATGTTTTTTCAACATTAGTGAAAACTAAACCTTTGCATTTGGAAAGGAGGTAAATCAAATACTAGGTCTCCGTACCAATTCAGTGATAGTCAGCATTCATTATTCTCTTGTCTGTTTTGGAGGTTTAAGGCTTCTCAAAAACAAGCACTGCCCCTCAACGAAGCTCCACACCAACTGTTCATGACTGCTTGCACAGAACATCTCTGTCCAGCTCTGGATCACAACTACATCTTTGTACAACTGAGCAAGCCAAAGGCTCTTTTAAGGATTTTTTCACAAGTTCTTCGCACTTCATTGTGGAATTACCGTGTAAATATTTGGAAAGTTTTCATGCTTCCAGAGTGGAGTACCACTAACTTTTTTTGAAGAGGAGGAGGACTTTTGTTCAACAAGGTTTTTTCATTGGACAAGAAGACCTCCTGGCTTATGGAGGATACCAGATGTGCTTTAGAGGAAGTCAGTATTTAGGATTTGATAGTGCAGCACTCCTCGTCTTGCCTCTAACTCATGTTAATTCATTAGTTGTGAAAAAAGTTTTAGTAGGCTTATTTCTCCTGTACTTTTTATGGTTCAGGGTAAAAAGCCTGTTCAGGGTTCAGGGTATGGTAGCTCTTTTATGACATACATGTGTCATGATCATTTCATGAGGAAAAAATGGAATTGCAAAATGTGAAAGATTATAATGCTTCTTTGTTATGTTGCCTTAGGCCTAAGTTAAACCAAGAACTTGGAATAAGATCAAGTTACTTTTGCAAATAGGGCATTGAATCTTTTTCATGTACCAGTCTGTTAGCTGAAACTTACTGGCACTTCTGAAGTAGAATCACTTTTTTTCTGTGACTTATTTTATATCAGAGTTTTATTAATGTGGTGAAGGAGGAAAAATTTTGAAACCTAGGAGGTCTGACAGAAAGAATAAGTATTTTGTGCCTTCACCTGTTATTACCGCCTTTGAAATGAAACTAATAAGGACTTGACCACTCTTTTTTAAACTGTAAAATATGGGAGAATGTTAGGGATTTGTATTAATTTTAATTAATTAAGGCAATTTAAGAAGCTGTTGAATTGTTCATAATTTCTAAATTGAACGTGACAAATTATAATGGGTAAGAGTAATGGAAATCTTAATTTTTCCTTTCTTCTATGTTGTGGACAAAGACTTCTAATTTTTATATGTGCTTTTAATGCATTCTCAAGTACAGGTTCCTTTTTTTCTTTGACATGATACTTTTCCTATGGTCTGTTTTTGCTGCCTGTTTCTAGTGACAAAAATTTTTTTGTCTGAAAAAGTAGTCTACTAATCTCAAGCTATTGTTAACATTGAACTCTTAAAAGTCTCTTGGAAGGCATTAACTTGCAAGCTCTTTATATAGCTAACGTTTAGAAGTTAAGTAAATGGTAATGTGCTTTTCCTTAGATTGCCCTCATAATCTAAAGTAAAGCTGATAACATTGTTTCATCTTATCTTTATCTCCTTTCTCTGAAGAATAATCTTTATTTTATATGCTGTAGGTTATTTAGTGGCTATGGATACCCAGTCTTCTCTTGTCTTTCCATTAAATCTTATTGGGATTGACTTTAGCCATCTGTGCTTGTTATAGTGTAGTATAAATAGCTTTGTAATGCACAAATAGATGGTAGCAGTAACAGAAACTGCATAGGCTATCTTGGTTTCACAATCAGAAAGGAAAGATGTCCAAGGGGTTTTGTAAGGGGTGGCAAAATGTAGAAAACAGTGGATTGAGCAGAATTAGAATATTTTTAGACTGAGACCATTAACTCTTTTTTCCCATCTTCTCTGTTTCTATTAATTCATAATAATTGAAGCATTTGATGTAACTATCTGCAGAAAAGAGAAGTAATAGCTTGGATTAGTATTTTTTTCTAGTGTTGGCCAGTTTCTGAATGTGAGTCCTTTGACTGAGTTGAAGTAGTCGAGTGTTCTTTCTGTGTCATGTCCATGTTGTGTCATGATTTGTGGTGTGTCTGTGTTGTTCCTACTCCCCCTCCCTTCCCTGCAAGATATGCTGAATGAAATAAGAAAATCTTTAAGCAGCTGGTTACTTTTTTAATGCCTAGCTTTAGAGCAGCTCTCATGTATTCAAGCATAAGGAAACTTTTATTCTAACCAAGGTATTTCCATCACTTTTCTATCAGTATTGAGAATGTATTCTAGTAAAATAGCTGTAGGTTTGTTTTGTGTTAATTTTTCTAATGTAGACCTTCTAAAATTTTTATATTGATTTTGCAGTGGTGTTTCTCCTGTTGTTTGTGGTTTTTCTATTATATTGTCTTAACCTGATAAATTAAAAAGAACATTTTAATGTCTTGGAAACCATTGAGAGCTTCTTTTTCTGCATCTGTAAGTCGCAGTATGCTTAATGCTAAAAATCTTGCCTGTTTGCTTTAGAAACAAATACTATGGAGGCAATGCTAGTAAATGCTAACATAGTGGATTGTATTAAAAGTTCTTGTATTTTTCCTATTTCTTGAAATTTAAATTCTGAAAGAGAAAAGTTAGTGGCTGGTAATGTCAGTGTTCAGAGCTTCACTGGGCATTCTTACCTTGTTTGAACCATCTTTAGTTATTTGTTAGATTTTTTTAAAATGGTTTTTCACTTTTACTTTCCCCTTTCATGCTAATAGATCACAGTAGGGAAAAATATGTAGGAATTAATGATGTACCTAAAAAAGGTGGTGCAGTGTAAGGTAGCAACCTTGGACGGGACACAAGGAGAGCTAGTAAGAAATTATAACCCATGACAAAGCTTTCACATTACAGTGAGGATGTGATTTCACTGCTCTGTTACTATCTTTGCAAGTCGCTGCTTTAACAGAACACAATGGGTTTAAAAGATTTAAATAATTCAAACTTTTTGGTATTTTGCCACTTCCAGAAAGTTTTATCTTAATATATTGTTATTACAGACTATCCAGTGCTTGACATTTTGCTGCAGAAAATTCTCATGAACTAATTTTTTATTTTCTCATGTGATACGTACTCATCAACTCAGAAGAGATTGTCAGTTTGCAGCTTGTTCAGTATCTCTCTAGAAAAGCCTGCTAGTCATTAAACAATTTTATGTGGTGCACTTAAACTTGGGCCTGCATACAGCTGAAAACAAGCTGCTTTGACATTTTTTGAGCTTGCACTTGATGATGAAATTCATTCCAGTTGTTAAATCTTTGTAGCATAGCAGTGAGAAGTACAGAATTTACGCCTTGTTATATGCTACTGCATATGAAAAATGATCTGTGTTTTACCATTCATGCCATCCATTAAAACAGATGGGAAGTTATTAATATGAAGAGTGTGGGGATCTACATTTAATGATGCATATATGTTTAAGGATTTGGCAGGGTTTTTGTTGGTGACTGAAACACTTCAGGAGAAAACTCAAACAGTGATTCTTAAAAGTGGAATCAATTGATTGGTTGGTAAAGCAGCCGTGTCAAGAATCCATTGCAGAAAGTGCCATTCCAGCCTTTTGCAAGAGTTAGATAACCACTTTGGTCAGATGTAGAAAGTCCATGCCAAGTTCTGAGAACTCTTTGTATTCATAATGTTTAGGGCCAGAGTAGACCATTGGATTGGACAACATGCATGCCTGTATATAGTGGCTTATTTATTTTTATCCTGACAGATTATATTACACCCAAAAATTCTAGTTTGGCAAAAGCATTTCAGGTTTTGGGCATCTTTGTGTGCTACTGGCACCGATTAAGGTTTGCTCTCTATGGCCTGTACTGTGAAGGAATTAATTAGCTGCAATATTCCCAGATGATCTAGGCAACAGATTTGTGCTGTTTTGCAGAAGAATAAGGAAGAATACCACTTATATTCATACTGATCTGATCTGGAAGCGTTTCCTTCTTTGGCTCAAATATGACAATGGCTGGGACGAGTGCTTGATTTTTCTTATGCTGATTCGCTGTTTAAAAAAATTTCTATTCTACCATCTTCATAAAATTTTCTTGTGTGCATTGTCAATAAAAGCCAGTTGTTTTTATATGAAAGATCACCAATGATGTTGAAATGCAAGCCAATTCAAATCTCAAGGAAGATAGGGAAACGGCTTCAGAATTTTCATTAAGATAATCACAAAGATGCATATTTGTTGTGTTAAGTTGGTGTTCAAGTCTTTAAGCATACTAAGAATGAGGTAGACAGTCTTATTTGGATTGTAGCACAGCCTCTGTAAATTGAAGACATTTTTGAGTGACTAATTCATTGGAAGACAATAGTAAGTTCTTTTTTGATGAACTCTGGCTGGGGCATGCATGGACAGAATTTCTCTACACTATTAAGGAAAAGACTCAATTATGTTAGAAAAAGAGGCAATTGGTTCCACTTGTGATATCCACTGATATTCATGGACACCTCAAAAGAAAGTATCCTCTCAAAGCATGCAGGGATATATGACCAAAACTTCCTTGTAGTTACTGAAGTAACGTCTTAGCCAAGTTAAGTGTAACATGACTATGAATCATGAGCTTTCTCTGAGATCTGCGGGTGTATCCTCATGAAGATGGAGAGGGAGGGATATGCAGAAGTAGAATTAACTCTGTAGTTTTGTACTGCAGATTGAATAATACAGACATATAAAACCTCAAAATATTTCAATGTTCTTCACTAGGACTGAACGTGTATTTATAAACTGGGTTCTGCACAGTGGTAGAATTGTGGTTTGGACAGATGCTACCACACCTTTCTGTCTTTGCATACTTTTTACATATGCAGAACATTTACAATTCCTCTCTCTCTTTTTTCTTTTTTTCCCATTCCTGTATAAAAATGATAGTTTCTTAGGGCGTATGAAACTATCACTTTTTCCTCCAAGTTGACTAGATTTGAATTGTAGCACAGCTTCTGTAAAAAGAAGGCATTTTTGAGTCACTAACTCATTGGAAGACAATAATATTTTTCCCCCAGAAGGTTCTAAAGTACTGATATTGTAGAGTATTTGATGTTCAGCACATGGAAAAGTTGAGCTTTTGTGTGGGTTTTGGTTTGTTTTTTGGGTTTTTTTTAATAATAGATGAATGATGCCACATGTCTGTGGGGGCACACACACACACTCACATGCATATGCCAACTGGTACCTCAGATCAGTAAAAATGTAAAGTGATTTTATGCTGTCTGTCCCTCATTCTGAGAAGCAAAATACCTCACAGAATATTAGAAGTATTTTATAGGCCCAGCCTCACGACGTCTGCAGTTTTATCTTACCATTTGATATCCCATTGATTGCAGATCATTTTTGAATGTACACTGAAAGTGACATGGGTGTTACAATGTTTGTGGTGTGCAGAATAAAATAATAATTCTGAATTCATATCTCAGATTTGTGAGGCAGTTATCTGCAATAGTTTCAGTTCACTGACTGGAAGAACTACCTCTTTTTTTACATGCCTATAAATATCACATAAGAACAAAGCAAGTATTGCTACAAACATGTAGAGATTGTCAAGAAAATGTTTGTTTGAACTCCAGCTTCTCCAAGAAAGCTGGGAGAAGTTACACAAATAATACTTTAGGAAATGTGAGAAATTACTCTGTGAAGCAAAGCTGATGTTTGATTCTAACATTGCTTATCGGGTTGTAAAATGTGATGGTATCTTAGATAGTTTAGGTTTTAAAAAGATCTTTCTTGTCAAGCAGATATTCCTTTGGTTGGAAAGTAAGGGGATCTGGAATTTTTTTACAGTTGGACTGTGGCTTTCCAGCCCAGTTTGAGTGTAGTTGGACTATTCAACAACATGAATGTTAAGAAATATTTTCCCTAAAATATTATAAGTTGCTGTCAAACATTGTTAATAATAAAATGTTCATCTGGTTAGTAATATCTGTATAGTGCTGCTTTTTCTACTGATATTTATGCTTTTTATTCTAATGCAGATAAAGGTTAGTAATTTGCACATGCTTAATTCCCACAGACACTGATCCTACTCTTGCTTAGTTATATCAGAAAGATGTTTTTAGTACTGAAAAAAGTACTAGTTGAAGGTAAAATTTCAATAGCTATAAAATTTTTCACAGTATTTGTACAGCTGAGTTAAAATATGTTATTGTGCATCATTCATTTATACTGCAATAGAACGAATTTAAGCTTGAAAATGAAGTAGGTGTATTTTCAGATTTGACAAATGAATTTTTCAGTTGCTTAACTTAGGTAGCTGCAGCCAAACAGCTTGCTCATTAGACCAAAAAAACCTGCCAAGAGTAATCAAGCATAAGCATGAAACAAAAGACGTTGTGATGTATTATTTTATGTCTCTTGTTTATCAAGAGAAGTGGTTGATTGAAGGAAAAAAATAATCTTCATAATGCTGAATTAATTGTAATTTCAAATTTGAAAAGCATCAGTGATGTGTAGTCATCTTACCCTGTAATGTCTGAGTTGTTAAAGGAAGTCATTCAAATAGTGTATTTTCAATGAGTTTTGCAGGAAGTGCAACATTTCTGCTTGAAGATACAGGATTGCTTTTTCCCCCCTATTTTATCAGATCTTCACTGTGGACTTCTCTGGGATGATGTTGTATTAGACTGAATCTGAGCCTGGTTTATAGGGACTCTTGTCTATTTGAGGTCACTGATGTTTGCAAGAGGTAGAATTATGCCCCTCTGCTTATTTTAAATCTGTATTTGATCACTAAGACTACAAAACAGACTTCTGGATATATTTTGCATCTTTCAAAAATGGAAAGAAAGCAAACTTGAACTGGAGAACAAACTAAGACATCCATCCAATAATTTTCTTTTCATTAGAAAATCCTATCTAGTGGTCTAAAGTATTATAAATACCAAGATTGTTGTGTGGGAGGTTTTTTTTCCATTTTTTTCCTTTTTGCTTTATTAGGTATAAGTGAATTCCAAGTTTGTTGCTATTTATGGAGTACAATGAAAACATTGTTTGTTTTGTTTAGTTACTGTATTTGACTGGAGATTTTACTTTCCTTTTCAATGAATTATTTTCCTGAATAAGTTGTTGCTTGCGTTTTATGCTGTGGCTCTTCCCCTCACCTCCTCTCTTCAGCCCTTTGTGAGGTGCGGGTAGAAAACAATCTTTCCTTTTCACTGACCTGAATCAAAGTATTTCATTTTGGCTAATTCATCTTCAAGGATTTCTGTTTGTGTATTTAAAGATTTGCTGCATTGTTTCAGGAGTTGCAGGTAGGTGCCTCTGTGCTGCCTTTACATGCCAGTTTCCTACAGTGAATTGCATATTGTATGATCACTCTGCTTTCCTCTTTAGCTGGATCACATGTTACACTGTGCAAAACAGTACAGAAAGTCAATTAAATTGGAGGGTGACAATTACGAAGTAGAAAAAGATAAAATCAGACAAGCATTAAAGTAGCTGCACAGTGCATAGCAGACAATATATCTGAGGCAAGATCCTGTATCAGAAAGACCATTTGTATAGATAATAATACTGTTAAAAATGAAACGAGTAACCTATTTTATCAGAGGTATTAAAGCATCTGTTGCATGGCTTAATTCTGTGGGAAATCATAGAGTTTATGGCAAAGCAAAGTGCTGGAATGGATTTACACAGTAGTTTCTCCTTTCGTCTGGTGCTAGAGTAGATTGATCATCTGGTGTTGTTACTTCCTGGGTGCTCTGAGGAAGGTACAAATCCGTAGGCAGAGCAAGTCAAAAGCTGGTTTAGGTAAGAAATACCATTGTCTCATAATTAAATTTTTTGAAGTCTGTATGTAATCTCTGTTCATATTATGGTATATCCCACTTATTTCACTAGTCTTAAGTGAAGTTCTGTTATACTTCAGATTTATACTTCTCAGATGTATTTTCTTATAAAGTTACTGAATCGCTTCATGTTTCTAACATTTGAATTTTTCCCTCATCTTTATTCAGAAATCTGTTAAGCTATTTGTCATTTCCATCCTTGACTAGGCAACACAATGATTGGGCTGTTTATATTAAAATATTTTCACTAAATTAAAATTATTTTACGTCACCTTCCTTTTATGACATTCACCGGAAAACTAGAAATGAGGGTAGAATGAAATGGAAGTCAACATTTTATTGCTGTTATGTCAGCTGTAGGGATTCACAGCATGTACTTCCTGCATATGGAGATTTCTTTGACACTGGTCACAGTGATAAATATCCTTGTCTATTCAACCTTTACACCAGGTTCAAGTCCCAGGTCAGTCCCAGAGACTTCTCAATTGTTAGTGATGCTTGGAGTCTTCAGACAGGAACCAGTGATTTTATGCCTTTTCTACACCAGTTTATTTTTATGTATCTGGTATGAGAACTGGGAAATGGGAGAAGAAAGAACTTTTTCCTTTTTCAACGTGGATCTAAATAGTCAAGATCATTTCTGTTTTAAGCAGTTCAGTGCATGAGATGATAAACTCTGAAATGGAAGGTCAGCAGCACCAGCCATCCTTGGGGGGCAGACTTAGTGAGCCTGTGAACTCCCTGCCTCCCTGGACCTAGATTAGTGGAAAACTGTTCAGTGCAGCTGCATTGTATCAGACATAGAACTTATCTAAAAAACTTGAGTGTCAATTCAGATCAGAATTCCAGATCTTGTCATCAGTTAGGTCATGAATTTGGAAGAATTTTTTGTAAATCTATTTGAGATTTAAGTTTTAAGTGAAAGTTCAGAGCTGGACTATTTTTGTCCTTTCTGACAAGTAGACTGTATGAATCTGGAAGCCTTCCTGCTTTCCTCCTCCAAGTTTAAATTTCTTAAAGAAGGATTTGGGTGAGTGGTGTGCTTGCTTAAGTTAGCTGTCTATAACAAGAATCTGTTTTATTTTTATGTATATTCTGTGAAATTTGATTGTGACTCTTAGGTAATACCTTCTGCTTTTCAAAATGCATGTACTTTTGTATTTTTGTGGTTTTTTGGTTTTATTTTTCATTTAGAAGGATTTATGTACCTAATTTCTATTATAAACCAGGGCAGTTTGGTAGGGAAAATGCCCTGCAAAAGGTTTGAGAAATAATCAAGTTATAGGGGATTAAAAGGAGGTTAAGGGCTTCACTCCAACAATGTACAATTAAGGACTTGGTACTGTTATTTATCTGTGTGTTGCTGTTCTGAGTGATTATTGGCTTGAGGTGTTAGGAACAGGGACAGGTAATGACTGGCTGGTGTCTCTGCTGCCAAGTAGATTTGTAAGACAGGGAAGAACCCTGAAATCTTATTCAAATACTATGTATTAGCTTTCTGAGAAAAGTTTGAAGAAAATATGTGAAGTCGTATGCAACAATAGAATACTTAGGTTTTTTGCTAAATAGAAAATAGTGCTGCACCACTCCCATAACCTTTGTTTTAAAGTTAAGAAAATAACACAAATATGAAATAATTATTCCATATTGTCCTTTGATTTACTGTTTCTCACCTAGTTCATTGTCATTGTTCAATCTATGTTGTTTTCTCTCTATTTTCTTGCACACAGCAATTAAATCAGCACTCTAGGGAGAAAGCTTAAGAAAACTTCAGAGGGTTTTTAAATAAAAATGACTTTTATGATCACATGAGTATTATTTCATGATTTCTTCTGAGAACAGAACAGTTCAATTTATGAGAACATACTCATCTGAAGGCATTTGAGTACCCAGAGTTCTTATCTCAGGGATGTCTGGTTACTCTGTATAGGCAGCCTACTATATGTGTTTATTTGGAGAAGTGGAATTTATCTGGTTCTTTTACTAGATCAGATTCCTTGTTAATTTCTAGGAGTCTGTATTTTACTACATTAAAAATAGCTTGCTTGTTTCCTTAAATCTCTTAGTAATGTGATGAAAATAAGGCTGAGTGCCAAGTCTTAATTTTTACAAGAGTCATTAATGCTTGAACACGCTTAATGCATCTTGAACTATCAATGGTGAAATGGCCAGGTATACTGATTTGTTCCTATAGCATCTAACTATAAAGATTCAGTTTTAGTTCAGTGCCATTGACCAATACTTTGATAGGTTGATATCAGTCTTACATGTGTTCTGACACTGGGTTTCTAAGTTGAAGCAAACCGACAGTGTAGTCATCCTAGTTAATGATTACTGGGTGTGATTTCTGCATTTGAATATAATTTTGAATATAATATAATTTTGAATTTCTCATATCTTGAGTGCTCTGTGTTCTATCCAGCAAAGAGTTTAGGCCTGTGGCTAATGTAAGACTTGTGAGTAGGCTTCCTTTGAAATCACTTGCTGTGATTGCATGAAGTGAAATCATTAATTTATGTTACTATCTGGCCAGTTCCTTTTTTTGCTGTTCATTCCAATAGTGTGGGTTCTTTTAACAGATAAAATTGTTGAGTTGTTTGCTTTTGGCATAGGTAATGCCTTATTGGTGGGTTTGATACACGAAGATTACTTTGACATTAAAGTCAAAATTAGTGCTACTTTGGAAAGATTAATTGTAGCATCTGTTACTCTGACAGCCTAATTCACATTTCATGCACAAAAAAAAGTAAATATGATAAACTGTCAAACTACTGCAGCGTCTGAAATGATTAGGTACTTTTTTAAAGAAAATGTTAAAACTACTGCTTTTTTTCGACCATTGGAACTTGCAAACTTTTTTTAAATTAAGTTTCTCATTACTAATGCAGTATAAGTATCCAAAGCATAGAATCTGTGGAGGGATCCATTGTGCAAGGGCAAATAGTACTGGTGCCAGTAAATATCAGATTGGGTGTGTAAAAACATGTTGATTAATTTCTAGATTGTTATTTGCCGGCATACCTATTGAGCAAACACTATTCAATATTGTAAAGTTTATTAAAAAGGAATATACATCAAGAAACCCAAAATCTTTTTGGTAGTTAACATAGTTTATCGTATTTGGACATGTTTTAAAATTTTATGTTAAACAGTGAAGCTAAAAGTAAGATTGTGTTAGAATTTAAGATGGCACTCTGTTTCTGCAGCTTCAGCTGTGTATCCCATCTTTTTAGTGTACTCTTCTCTGCCTCAAAATTCTACATTTCCTTTATGTCAGGACACAAGCCACCCACCCCTTCGTGCGGTTTAGCTCTTTTAAAATAAAACATTTGTGTAACACATAAATCAACAGTTTATTTTGAACCCTGGCTTACAGTACCTGAATTGTAGAAACTTGCCTTATTTGTAAACTTACCTGTTCTTCTGCAGATGTTTTTGTTGTAGGTCTTTCACAATAACTTACTGAAGAATAAGCAATAACTAATCAAGAACAGCAGAAATCAAGAGCATGACCTCAATTTTTTATATCCTAGGGGACCACTTAACATTATGAAATGTAACTTGAATATCATGAGCTATGGGCCAGGTGTCTTTTAGCAGCCAATTCCCATAGTTTATGTGCTTGCATTCTTCTAGAGCTGCTACTCTAAAGACACTATTCTGACCTAGATTTGTATATTTTTGAGTATCTTGGGAAAATTTTGTGTTGATAAAAAATTGTTTCAGGTTTTGTAGGACTATTGATGAAATCAGCAGAAGATGAAAGTAGGTTTTAAATTGAATGTGTGTAGAAAGCAGTCAGTTTTTAGATTGAAAATAGCCTTATCCAGTGGGATTTCTGTATAGTTTTCTTACAAAATGTGGACTTTTTGATGTAAAATTATTTTCAGCAGATCTGATGATTTTCACTGAAATGTTTGAAACTGTAAACAGTCAATTTGTCTTCATTAGGACTTTTTTGTAGGAAGTGTAGGTACATTTTTTTTTGGAGAAACTTGGTATGGAAAGTTAGTTACATGCTCATGGACTTGTAGTATTAACTGTTACACAACACTATCTGGGGTAAAAAAAAAATCACCAGAAGTGCTGTTTATATGGGAAAGGTTCTCATGGGTTGTAGTGAATTCAAGGTAGAACTCTGACGTAAGAATGAAAATTATGTACTCAAAATTATTGAAAAAAAAAAACCCTGTAAAACATGTGATGAAAACTTTTGGATGAAAAATAGATGTGTGGTGTATTGCTATGCATGAGTGCTATTAGGGTCTTCCAATTCATGCAGTTATTTTACAATACTAAAATTTCTTTGCAGTCAGTCCATTTCTTGGTTGTTTCTGTCAGTACCTTGCTACTCCATATCACTGATTCATAATGAGTGTGATATTCCAGTGTGGTTTCAGAACAGGCATCATATTTCTTGAGGGATTTAGGTGATTGATTATATAAAGAGCTATATGTGGTTCTTAGATGGTATTTTAAAAAACCCCAAACAAACCCAAATGACTAAGCAACCAAAGAAGATGCTGCACATAATTAAATTTTCTTGTTATTAGATTAGCATTTGGATTTGGTTGCTTGGTGAATAATTTCTTAGCATACATAGTCTATTTAAAAAGACAGAGTAAATATTCTTAACGTTTGCTTTCTGTTTTTAAGGAGTAATTTCATATACTTTACGGGTTCATATATTTTCCTATTTGTTTTTATTGGTCTACTACAATGTTTTTCATATCTTTGTCTCTAATGTTTACTTTTGTGTTGCTTTATTAGATAACTAATGGAACAAAGAAATCTGAGTGTTTCTCTAGGGGAAACAAGAAAATAAAATGTTGATGTATATGCAACAAACACTAGAAGGATATTCTCACTGATGTAAAAAATTATAGCAACAGTAGGGTAATTTCTTCATAGCTGGATTTTTAGAGCCAGTGTTACGTGTTTTAGATCTATTTAGGCACAAAACAGCAGGGCAAATAAGTGGATGTTTGCAGGAGGAGCAGATTTTTTTTTAGTGTGTGCATATATATATGCACATGGTGGATTTTTTTTTTTTAATAAAAATTCTTTGACTGTTAACTGTAGGTCTGAGATGTTAATGTTCTTCTCTTTTTTTTAGACTAGGAAAAAACAGATGAGGCCAGATGCTCATTTTACATTATCTTTAATTCTAATGACAGACCTGAGCTTGAGGAAAGGGTGTTGTAGGTTCTTTTTATTGGATACCTTGCTATATGTGGTATGGCATGAATTAAGTTTGTAGGAAAATGAAGAGCTCTTTTATTTCTTTAGTTTTGTTGTCTTTTTTTTTCTTTCTTTTGCAGTCAAAAATTATAAGTTTTCATTATTTTGTTTTAAAAGGACTCTTGCAAAAATACTGACTTGTTACGTTTGTCATGTGTATGAACCTTTTGTGTCATAGAGAAATATTTCATTTAAGTTGGGAATGTTAGGAAGACTTAAATCAGTTTGTGACAAATGCACAGCATGTTATCCTTGCTGTATTGATTACAGTGAGTATAGAGAGCATCCTGGAATGACTTTGCTTCCCAAATGAAAATGGAGGACCTTACTTCTTACTGTGACTCTTTATTATTTGCTTAAAAAAAACATTTGTTGTCAGGGCACCTGTCACTTCTGTGGTTATTAATTTCTACTGAGCACTTTTTCTGTCAGTGATGGAAATATATCTTTGAGTTTTATGTTGAGTTATGGAAACAGGTAATATTTTTCTAAAGTACAACTAATCTTCTGAATTGAGTCCTGATTACGAAATTGCTATTAACAACTGATACATGTATGTGATGATTAATGTAAAATAAGTAGGTATAGAGAGCAAATGCTTTAGCTCTTCCTTCTGATATCTCCCTGTGGAGAGACTAAAGGTGTATCTGCCTGGCAAAATGCTCTCAAGAGATGCATGTAATGAGTGAGAGTATGGAAGTAATAATAATAATAATATAGGAATAATATAGCTTTGTAAGGGCATTAAGCAAGCAAGTTTATCCTGTTTCTCAGCAATGCCTAAAAAAGCAATATATACTCACACTTTCAGTGATTTTGGTATTTGAGTTTGGTGTGCAGAGGTGATTTGAATGTATCTGTGTGGTACTTTGAACAAAGTGTATAGTTTTACAGCAAAGTGCTTAAGTGCCTTTGTATGAAATAGCTTAATATAAACCTCATTTTTACTACCTCCAAGTGGAAAGTTAATGCAAAACTGTTAGCCAGCTTGCTTGTAGGCAGGAGTTAGTCCACTGAGTTTATTTTTAAATAACCTTTTAAACAAATGTATGTATTGTGGCTAGTAGGATATGTATTGCTTTCTGAAACCAGAAATCATTCAATGGCAATGTTGTAAAAGTTGGTGTGCAATTATTTGGAGGCAACTGAAAACCACTGCTATTATCATAAAGGTCTCAAATACATTTAGTTTATTCATTGTTAATCCTGAAACCTGAAAAAATATTTCAGTTGCTGGTGTCCTAATTTTTCTGACTTGGTAACTAAATTTTAATTCAAATGAAAAAGAAAAAAAAAAATTTTAAAGAACATATTTGACACACTTCAGAAGTTTTGTTTCTTCTTTCAGTAATGCTTCAGAGCTCTCCAAATGCTTATGAGTATCAGAGGAAGATCCCATGGAGATCTGGGGCTCTGCTTACTAATGCTATTCATAAATCAGCTATACTTCTACAGAACTTTTGATATTTCAGCTGGGACTTAATTCAGGACCCCCAAAGGTTAGAAGTGACTGCTTTTTGATTTTCAGAGTATATGTTTTCTTTGACTCTTCTTGTTGTAGCAACTGAAATTAGGTATGAGAGGAAGAAAGAGTCTTTCTTGAGGTATTTTTTGGCCACGGTTAACCTCACTTCTGAAGTAAAGAATGAAGAGAAAAGAATTAAATTGAAAGTGGAAAATAAGAGTACACACAATGAAAACTCTAGAATAGAAGGGAGAGATGGGTTTTGTGTTGTCTGTTTCTGACAGTGATTGGAGAGAGGAGAAAACTTCAAACTGAGTGAAAGCATTGTTTGAGATGTTCATATCATTTGCTACATACGCACATAATATTTAAGTAATTTGCCCGTTGAGAAGCAAAACAGGAGCAGCATCTTCCTATTGATGTTTCTTCAAGGTTCTCAAAGATAAAGCAGCCTGAGGAAAAGAGATAAGTGTTCAAATATTTTTAGAGGTGTAATTTAATTTGCTTAAGGCTATTGCATCTCCCCTTTTCCTGTAAGGGCAGATTAAGAGCTCGACCACAAAGTACCAAAATAAAAGATGACTGTCATGGAAAAGCACATGATTGAGATTGGATGTTGTTATTACTCTTCCAAGACACTTAATAATTATGAGAGTATTTTGAGATTCCTCAAGTGTGTATATAATAGTCTAGGTATAATTTATGTTAAAATAGATGTTATTACTTAATGTTAGAGTAGCCTTTCTACTTTGTTAACTGTGTTCCTGTACATTACTCCATTTTCTGTTTTTCTTTGTGTAATACCTGAAACAGAGGAATTAGTAAGACATTTTTAAGGCTTTCAAGCCTTCCAGCATTGATTAGTGTGACAGTTGGAGACAGAGAAATTTTGCTAAAGTTTTTATCTACTGAAAGGTCATCCCTTTTCCACATAATTTGAGCTGTAATTAAAAGGAAGAGTTGTTTAAAAGGGGAATGAGCTTAATGGATACCACACTTGTTTGAAAGGGCAAATCTGCTGTGAGCACAAATTCTGCTTTCCAAGGGCCTGAGTCTCTTTCTCAAGAGATATTTCTTCACTTTTCCTCCTTGTGTGAGCCTTTTAAAACTATACCTAAGTTTCTTTCTCCCTCCATCCAAATCGTTAAGAATACAGTCCAGGCAGGAGTAAATTGCTAGCATTATCATCAGAGGAATGAAAGGACTTCGAGCTCTTCATGGCTGTGTTGTTTTTGCTGACTGGCTGTTACCATCTCTGCCTCAAATCAGAGCATGTGTGCAAGGTCTGTGCTCTGTACCTGTACATCTCTAACCCCAGGATCTTGGTCTGATAAATGTGCACATCAGTACAGCTGAAAATAGTAAATACTTTACTTACTTTAGTTATACCAAGACAGGAAGATTTGACCAGTGTTTCTGTCTTTCATGCTCTTGTATTTCTTTCCTGTTTCCCTCCCCATCTCTTGCATGCTGAATTTTTTTTATCCTTTACTTCATCACATTTGGCAACAGCCAGTTGGCAGAAATATGTCATGCATCAAATTTTCCAGTGCTGAATAATTCTTGGTAGGATTGCTCTAGATAATTTCCACTGTAGATAATTATTGCTGTACAGTAATTGTGTTGCCTTTCTTCATAGTTATGAATGTAGTCTTCATGGAGGAGTTTTGCTTTAATCTGAATGTCACTTACCTCAAAGCTTCATGCATTCCTTTGTGCTAGGGTGGAAGAAAGAGTCCTGTGATAAGGCAAGAGGAGATTTTAATTTTTATTTCAGAAAGGTTTTGATAGAAGAAATAGAAGTGAAGAAAAAAGCTATTTTCTACAACCCGTCATGCCTTTTTTTAAGTTCCACAAAATCTACTTCTGTCATAGTTTGTATCTTTGCCATTGGGATACAAATCCTTAGAACCTGAGAAAATGGAAAGAAGCAGGTCAAGAAAAGTTTTGATAACAAGAATGCTACTTCTTAAGGATGTCAGGATATTGTGCAGTTTCCAATGGATAAATACATATTTCACCCTAATAGTGAAAAAATTTTGATAAATCTTCTTTGTGTAATTCCCAAATCATTATGTATTCATTTTTCTTTTTATAAGGAGTTATATTTCCCATTTTCCTTACCTGATTTCTATCCTTACATTTTAGCTATTTCTCTTTTTCAATTCTTCTAAATTATGAATATTATTTTCTTTTCAACATTTTTTTCAGAGAAAAAAGATTCGGATGTAAATGACCTATTTTTGCTAGCTTGCATTAATAAAAATTTAATTACTTTGTTTCAGCCTACTTCTATTCCAACCATGTTTAAGGTTATTCCTGAAGAATAAAATAGAGTTATTATCTGCAGGAACTTTTCCAGATTTTTATTTTTCTATCCTTTAATGTCAATAAAATTGTTGATGAATTGATACCCTTTTATGAAAGCTGACACTTTTTATGACCACACCTGTGTCAGAGAAGATACATTCTATATTTTTGATTAATTATTTCTCATTTTTTTCACAGAAGTGTCAGATCTTCAGCTTAGCTTGTTTAAGCGTGAAATATTGCAGTGTACTTTATGTATGGTGTAGGACTGATAAAGAGCATGACCTGAAATTCTTGGAAATATTTAGAATACTTAAGTGTGCTGTGGATTGGTCCTTGAAGACACTGCTGATTAATGCACTCTGGGTATGAATGTCTGGGAACATTCTTTCTGCTGCCCCACGTGTGCTGTGTTACAGTACTTTCTCTGAAAGATGTAGGCATATATATTTTGTCAAGAATTCTGTTTTTGCAGTACTGCAGCAGTCTGCAGAGTGGGTTTTTGTTTCTCCAGGGAGATACAGCAATAACATTCTTAGGTGTGCTGCACTTTGTTAAGGAAGTGTAGCTTTGTAGCTGTGAATTGCTCTTCTGTCACTCAACATCCATTTATATTCTGTAGTTTAAAGGAGAACCTTCAAAAGCTGCTGATCAGAGTAATGCATTGAAGGATCACTAGTAAATTTGGAAGAGGAAATGAAAACAGATGAAGCCAGGGTTTAAAAAGACCCTAACTTCATAAATTATGTGAAAAGAGCATGAATATGAGGCAAAATATACAGATACATCAGTGCATAGGAAAGCCAGAAAGGAGAAAACAAGAAAAATCTGAAAAGCAAGAAATTAGGTAAACAAAACGGCTTTGTGTATACTAGCTGCCATACTCTGGTTATATAGGGATTCATTACATAGTATTTAATAAGTTCTTACTGTTCATACAAAAGAATTATTGTGACACCTGTAAGCTTTGCACTGCAGCTGTTTGTTTTTGAGTGAAAAAAAAAAAAAAAGAAAATAGCACAATGTATTAAACTACCTATGGAAAGAAAAAGCTTGAGATTTTGGCCCAAAATGCCCAAAACATTGGGGAAAAAAAGAAAGTGACACCATTTTCACCATGTTTTCTGATCCAAAGCAACTTTCACTGCAAATATCTTTTTCTTGGCCTACATAGCCTTAGCCTGAGAGGCAATGAGAGTTCAAAGTACAAGTTTTCTGAATGTAGAGTGTTAAGTAAGGAATGTTGTTTTAGAAAGTGGGATGGGAGTGAAGGCAGAGGCATCAGCCTAAGGATGGATTTTGGTGGCTTCTTAACAACTGAAACATCCTGACTAAAAGCATTCTTTCTCCTTCAGCCAAAATAGAAGAGGGGTTTATGAGTAGTTCTTTTAGCAAACATTCAGTGATTTGAATTTATTTTTCGAGCTAGTGAAAAAGTCTTTTATTATGGACTATAAGAATGTTTGACTTTTACATATAAAATTAAAGTAATTTTGGGCAACAGGATATGCTTAAGAAGATATTCTGGAAAGAAGAATCCAAAGTAGACTGTGTTATACGAATGGGCAATGTAAAATTATTTCAAAAAGTCATTTGAGTGCATTAAATGGAAGCTTTTACTTAATGGAGTAAAGTGAGCAAAGAAATTTTGAGCAGCTGGGAGTAAGAACTGTTTAAAATACAGAGTAATGCTTTTAAAAAATCATGTGAATTAGAACTGGGGCTCTGTATTGTGCAAGGGAACAAGTCTATGGGACATGATGAGATACAACTGTGGGAACTGTGGGAACTGTCCAAGGAAGTGGAGAAGCCACTGACCATCATATTTGAGAAGTTGTGGCAGTCTAGTGAAGTTCCTTCTGGAAAAGGGGAAACATAACCCTCATTTTAAAAAAGGGAGATATGGAAGACCTGGGAAACCACAGGCCAGTCAGTCTTACCTCAGTGTCCAACAAGATCATGGAGAAATTCCTCCTGGAAACTCCAAGTGATTGGTGATAGCCAACATGGCCTTCTGTGATGGGATTACAGTGTTGGTGGATATGTTAAAAGCAACTGGTATCATCTTCTGGGAATTGTGAAGAGTGTATGACACTGTCCTGAATGACACTGTAGACTCTAAACTGGAGAGATAAGCATTTGGTGGGTGGATCACTCAGTGGATCAGGAATTAGCTGGAAGGCTGCACTGAAAGGGTTGTGGTCAACATCTTGATGTCCAAATGGAGATGATAAGGATTCTTCAGGGGTTGGTGTTGGCAGTGTTGTTGTTTAACATTGTTGCTGTTGACATGGACCCTGGGATTGAGGGTACCCTCAGTAGGTTTGCTGACAGCACTGAGTTCTGTGGTGTGGTCAACATGCTGGAGGGAAGGGATGGCATCCAGAGGGACCCAGACAGGCTTGAGAGATAGGCTTGTGTGAACCTCATGAAGTTCCACAAGGCCAAGGGCAAGGTCCTGTACCTGGGTTAGGGCAGCCCCAAGCCAGATGCAGGCTGGGTGGGGAATGGACGGAGAGCACCCTGGGAAGGACTTGGTGGATGAGAAGCTCGACGTGACCCATAAGTGTGCACTTTCTGCCAGAAAGCCAGCCATGTCCTGGGCTGCATCACAAGAAGTGTGGCCAGCAGATTGAGGAAGGTGATTACTCTATTCTACTTTCATGAGACCCCACCTGGAGTGCTGCATCCAGCTCTGGGGCCCCCAGCATAAGAAGGACATAGATGAAATGGAACAAGTCCAGAGAAGGGCTGTGAAAATGGTCAGGTGCCTGAAGTTCCCCTCCTGTGAAGCCAAGCTGAGAGAGTTGGGGTTGCTTAGGCTGGAGAACAGAAGGCTCTGGAGAGACCTTAGAGACACCTTCTAGTACCTAAAGGGGGCTGCAAGAGAGCTGGAGAGGGAGTTATTGCAAGGGCGTGTAGTGATAGGAGAAGGGGGAATGGTTTCAAACTGAAGGAAGGGAGGTTTAAATAAGATATTAAGAAGAAATCCTTTACTGTGGAGGTGGTGAGACATTGGAAAATGCTGTCCAGAGCAGTTGTGGATGCCCCATCCCTGGAAGTGTAGAACACCAAGCTGGACAGGGCTTTGAGTAACCTGGTCTAGTGAAAGGCTCCCCATCGATGGCAGGAGAGTTAGAACCAGACCATCTTTAAGGTCTTTTGCATACCAAAGCACTCTATGCTTCTATGATATCTTCTATTTTTTGAGTGTTTCAGCAACTTTTTCAAAAATCTGACTGGGATAGGACGTGTTAACAATAGATCTTCATGCCTCAGTCTGTATGACATTCATTTAACTTTGATACTCTTGCCAATTGGCTATTTGATGCTCTTGAAACTTCACATTTTTTGAGTAAGTGTAGAGGAGGTGCAAGTATAGTCCCATCGTCCTGTTTTCTCCAGTGAAACTAGAAAAAATCTGGTTGTATGGAGTCAGAAATTGTATTTTGTTTAAAACCTCCAGTACCATTTCATAGCAGTAATTTAAAATCATTGCATTACAGTTTTCCTTATAGAAAACAGTTTATCCACTGTAGTAGGAAAACAGTTATTGTATTCTAATGTCACATGGCAAAATAGATTTATGGCAAAGTAGTCTTTCACTCTGAAGTCTGACTCCTTTTTATTCAAATTGAATGTACCCTCATTGAATGTACCTCAGGCTTTGGATTTGTGACTTCTCCTATATTAGGGTAGCCTGAAGATGAGCTCTCTAGTTCTTGGCAAATCCTAAGCTCTTTTTTCATTGTTTTTGTCATACAGAGCTGTGACCATCTGGTGGTAGATGTCTTATTTTTCTTTCTGGAAGTGTACTTTTCTCCAGTGAACCTAATATTCTCTAATCCCATTGAAAGTGAGTAACTCTGTTTTGAAGAGCCCTGACAATACTTTTTATCTGGATAGAATGCTCCTATTGTCTAATACTACGCTGGAAAGAAAGCTTACTTAATCAGTAGTGTTAAAATGAACTCTGGTTCTCCAGTTTGACTTTTGTGTCTTGTGCCAGTGATCAGTTTCTTATTCTAGGTTATTGTAGATGAATCTGAGTTCTAAACAAAGGACTGCTTTTGACTGTGTGTGTGGGTATGTTTTTCTTGTAAAGTGTGTATATATTCAAGAAGAAAATGGTATTTTTTTTTTACTTTGTGTTTTGAAAAACATCACAAAGTCCTATAGAATGGACAGTGCCACATTTCTTCTGGAAGGAGAGAACTGGGCAGTTTCAAAAGGTTGCTTATTAAAAAAAAGAGATTTTAATGCTACAATTAATGTGACTAGTGAAGAAACCTTGGATCAGGACTATTAAAATGACTCTTCTTATAACTGGTTAGAGCTTCATATTAAAGAATTGTTGGACGAAAAGCCAGGCAGATATTCTGGGGCATTCCCCACTTTCCCCCTCCCATCAATTTTCTGCAGTAGCTTATATTGCTGGCAGATGTCTGGTTTGTAATCCTTTTTGCCTGTATGAAAGATACACCTGGAAAGGGAAGGCTTTGTGTATCTTGTGTATTCGCAAATCTGTTATTTTATGACAAAGACTGTCCGTTTACTCCACCATTTACTCAAGTAGCAAAACTACTTACGATAAAAAAGCAAAAGCCACAAAGGCATAATGCTGCTATTTGAAAGTGATACAAAGGCACTTCGGAGCAGCCAGTAATATTACAGGCTTTATCATCATTGCATCAGTTCTTTCCTCCATAAATCTTTCACTATACAAATCAAATAGTCAGATATTTGACAAAAGTGGTATAAGGGAAAAGATGTTACGAATCTCCAATACAGTTAAAATGACTGCAACTAAGCAAGGTAATTATTTCATCATTCCATCCACAGTTTCCCAATTTATTTATAAAACCTATTCAGAATGACTTTGTAATTTTAAGGCTATGCTTATTCTAGGCTGTTTTAAACTAAGTAGTTGGCTCATGTGCAATAGTATGTCTCATTATCCAAGTCACTGGGTTTCTTTTTGGGTTGTTACCCCCCACCCTTCCCACTTAGTTGCACATAGAAGTTCCCCCTTTACCTGGCTGTATTATACAGAATATACAAGCAAATGTTCACAATTTATTCTTTAGCTGGTAGGCAGTCACTAGAGAGTAATGTATTCTCATCTTGCTTTTGGTCTTTCCAAGTACTCGGGCAGCTGCCTCTGTGCATTTATTTAGTGTGTGAGACAGAATTGGCAGCCTTTTGTATGTTTGCAATCAGAATACTTTTGTTGGATGTTGCAATAATGGGGCTGCAGGATTGCCTGAGATCCTCATTGGAATAAACTGTTAATGTCAATGTTGTTGACAAATAAAGCCTGTATTTTCAGCAAACTCTTGAATTCTTGAGTCCTTTTAAAATTTCATACACTTGAAACTTGTGCAAAAGAAAGCCCCTTTGAGAATCTACCAGGCTCATTGCTTGCAAAGAAGGATGACATTAATCCTGGATTTGATGAGTAGTGTGTGGTTGTGGCATATGGTTGTTTCTGACCAGTCCAATCTGGGGAGAAGAAAATGGAAAGGAATTTTTTTAAGTAATTTTTTTAATATTTTTTAAAGCTTTGTCTTGTGGTGCATACTGGTCTACTTGATGTGTTGCTGCTCAGAATCACAAAGAGTTACATATTCTCGAATAATGCTTATCAGACTGTCTGTCCAGAACTGAAAATTGTGAAATTTTTAATGTGCTATTTCTGTTCAACAGTCAGACCTGATCTTCTGCAGAACCTGAAATGGCTTCTTGTCACATTTGACAGCTTAGTAGCTACAGATTATTTCAGGTTTGTTCTGTTCTGCTGTGAGTTTTTTCATCAATTTCTTCCAAGAAATGTTCTCAAAGATTCTACTGAATTAAATTCTCTACACTTAAAAGTTCATGGTGGTAACAATTTGCTTTTGAGTGGTAGTTGTCACTTACCTATACAGACAAATCCACACGTGCTTTCGGGAAACTCCAGTAATTTTTTCTTGAGTTCTGTTTTATGCTCTGACTTACTGAATTCTAGTAGCATAAGTCAGTCTGTTATTCTGTCCTCAAAACTGTCTGTCCTCCATTTGCACCTTTTTATCTTTCCAGGAGATTAAAAAGTTACGCTCTGGTAGTTTTTAAAATATCTCAAACCTGGCCAATGACTGGATCTGTTCAAGTGGTTTGGTAGACACTCAAAGGTGTGTCGCTGGAAACTGTAGAAGGAATACCAAATTAACAGCTGTAGTAGTGTGCTAAAAATATATGAGGGGTTAGATGGAGAGCTGTAAAAGCAATTGTAACATACCTACTGCCTTCTAATTAACTGATCCCGAAGTGCATCCTTGTCTAAATGTAGCCAGCATTGGAATTGGCCACCAGAGGGCAAACGAAATGTATATGCTCCCCCCTTCTGTGTGTTCTTCAAAGTCAACTGCAGTTCTTCATGTCAATATAATTTGATTTTTTTTTTCTCTACATTAATAGTAAATTTTTTTTTAAGGAAATTCACTTTTTCACTGAAGAAGTCATCTTGTCTTGGCTCATTGTATGGCAACAATAACCTGAAAGACCAACATTGAAACAGCATGTGACTCTTCTGTAGGAATGATGTAAACATCACAAAGCTAGTTTTACATCTTACTGCTGGATAGGTTTTGATGGCATATGCAAGCAGAAGATTGTCTGTGAGTCTTTTGTTTCTCTTCACAATTTGAAAGAGTTAATCAGTATGAGGCTATCAAAGAGGCTATTTTGTTTACAATAGGACATCTTTAGTCGTGTAAGGTTGGGATTAACTATTCTAAAATCCATTTCCCTGACAGGGAAAACACTGACATTCATCCCACATTTTTGAAATAAGACCAGATTTTGTTCTGTAACTCAAAGTAGTTCCAGGAGTTTCCTTTTACACTTGCATAGAACTTTGTTATTTACGTTCCCTGTAAAGCAAACCACTTTACTAGACAAAATTTCAGGAAAGTTTTGCCTGAGACAGGTACTGAATTTGTTCTCAGTTTAGGTATGAAAGATGACACATCTCAATGTTTATGTATTTTTAGGTCATTAGAAATAGAAATAGGGTAGATTTCTTTTAAAAATTATGTGCAAAATTAAAGTATACTAAGAATAAATAAAAGTGTCTACTCTAAACTTTCAACTGCTTAACAAGCAGGGTATTGATTATAGTCACCAAATTTAGTAGCTTAAATTGATACCATCTTCTGTCATTGTGTACTGATAGATATATCTTAATTTTTATTTGAATTTCCTTGAAAGAGTATTTTTTTCTATTTGATGTAAAATTGTGGTTGTCAGATGAAACAGTATATGTAATGAAATGCATATCTTGTTGGAAGGGAATACTAAAATAACTTAATTTAGTGTCAGTTTTCATGCTGATATGAAAATGTAGGTGAGTGCATTTTCTCCTTGGTATTTATAATAAATTTTTTTGTCATTCTTTGTAAACATTTATAAATATATTTGTTGAGTTTGTTCTTGGGGATTCATGTGACCTTGTGGAAATTTTGCATTTGATTCATATAGAATTGGTAATTATAAAATTAGAGGACTTAACAGTTGGAAAAGGATCCTGACAAAGTAAATTAAGTATTTGACAAGTTTGCAGTGGGTGCACTTTGTAGATGATATGTTGTAATATAATTATATTTCTGTAATCTCTGGTAGAGGGAGCATTTTTACTTCTAGGTCTGTATACAGTTACCTACTAAAATGAGTTACAGTAAAGGACCATTTTCATTAGTGGCAGTTTGATATATTTTCCATGACATCTTGGCCTTATCATTACATTTCACAAAGGTTTTCTTTTGAAAGATCGAGTGGCTAAGATGAATGTGTCATTGTGTGGAGGTATATCCCCAAGTCTTTAAAAAATCCAAGAAAACACAAAAAAGACTAGAAACTAGCTTTTCCTCTTCAAGCAGGTGGCAAACCTCAAATACTTGCTTGTGCCTCATCTCTATGGTGGATCAAACTCAAAATGAGTCTTAGACTTATTTGATACATCTAATGCTTTTCTTTTCAGTTAAGACACAGCATGAGAAGAGTCAAAATCCCATCTTTTATTTTGGTAAAACTGTATGTGTAATAATGTATACTTTGTTCCTTTTTTTTCAGAGTGGATGAACACATGAAAATACTCAGTATTCAATAGATACTTATTTTTTAAACTTTAAACATCTTATTTTAATAAAAAATTAGAGAGTGTTCTTTCAGAATTTCTGAAAAATGGCTTTGAAGTTCCCCTGTAGCAGGCAGCCTTGTATTATAGAAAAGAATTGATGACATTACAATTGGAACAATAGTTGCATTAATTTTTATAACATAATAATAATAATGTGGGAGATAATTTTATAATACCTTAATAAAAATTTGGTTGATTTAAGCAAAGAAATATCAAGTCCTAATGTAGTACAATTTCATATTTAGAACTAAAATGGTGTTTCTGGCATATCCAACTGAAGAAGGCATGCCTATAGTGTTACATAAGATTCTTTCCTGAATGAATATTGAACGTGTTTTCAAATTAGTTTAGAAATTGTTGTCATGGCATTGCTACCAACTCCTGTCCTGTTTGAACTCCTATCTGTATTAATGATAAACATTTCCTTCTTTCTTCTCCCTCAGACTTGACCTACCTGGCTTGCTCTCCTTGAATAGATGCAGGGATATCTACTCCAAATGACTCCTAGAGAGGAAAATTTGTTTTAAAAGTAACTGCAAAAGTAGGAACTTGATGTATTTATTAGTGTGTTACTTACGTTTCTCACACAGCTCCAGGGGAGGTGATTCATGACTAATCAACTGAATTATTGAGGCAAACAAATTCCCCAGAAGTGTTCTGTTCACACAGTAACAGAGGGTTTTCCACATGCATCAGAAAAACTCACATGGATGGCTTTCCTTTCTCTGCCTTTTCTGTTCTTGCTGCCTCTGCATGAGATAGGTGACAGTTCAAGGATGGAACATAGGAAAGAAAAAATGTCTTTTCAATAATTGTATTCCTTTTGGCTGCTTCAAAACTGGCTCTGATAAGTTCTTGACAGGTTGAACCTTAATGACATAGGATGCATAGTTGCTTTCTGTGTTAGAGTTCTTTAAAAACCCTGATATTTTCAACTAATCTTATTCTTCTATCATTGTCAACATGTGTTCTATATTTAACTATGTGATCCTGCATTTTTCAAAGGCAATTTGGCTTGTTTGTTTAACAAACAGTCTTACTTTCAAGGTTCTTTTATTATTATTGTTTTAGTTATGTGCACTTAGTGAATTATAGGCTGCACCTTAATGAAGTAATTATTGAGGGAAAAACAGTCTGCCTCCACTGTATAATTGTCTTTTGCTGGTTAATGCAACCAAATTTGTAGTTACACTCATTCAGCTTTTTGTGTCTCTTCTCTAGGGTCTAAGTGGATTGTTCTAAAAATAAACCAGTTGATCTATTTGATATTGTAAATACTGTGGGGATTTAAAGCTTAAGATCTTTTAGGGGAAAAAACCCAATGCCTTCATTGAGAGACAAATCCACAGATGCCTGTTGCTTTGTGTGGTGCTGGCTATTAGCAGTCCGCTTTGTAGTTCTTCCCATATTTAAATTAAATCTGGAGTTTTTCAGGAGTCAGTTATGATCTCTGCTTCTAATGAAACATATTTGGACTTTATCTTTCTGAAAAAGTGTCTGAAATAACTGTATCAATGTCTCTGGAATATTTTCTTCAAATGTAGCAGAGTTGACAGAAGAAATAAGATCAATTTTTCTTAAAGTTATACAATAATAAGGCTGTTTGGAATCAAAATGTTCAATCCATATATCAAATATTAGAAGGGTATGTAACATTTATAGTCTGATAAGATCGCATGCAAATTTCTATATTTTAGTTCTGTCCTTTAGTATTTCTCTCACAATCAAATAAGCTTTAAGGAGTAGATAAAGTGTATGACACATATGATACTGATTTAAAGATAGCTATCCTATTTGACTTGAACTGTATGTCATGTTCATAGATTTACAGCTTTGTATTGTTTGTTTGAAACATTACACTGTTTGCTTGCAAGAAGGCAAGCCAGTGATGCACAGCCTTAGAGATGTTAAGCTAGCCATTGGCTTGCCTTTTGTTTTCTTTCTTGCTCTTGTATGACTTCTTTGTATGAAATATATGAGGGAAAATAAAACAAGTTGAGCTCAAAGTCTCTAGCCCAGTGGCTTATGTCTGATGGTTGCTGATAAGAAGCAGCTAAGACAGCAGATAAAAGCATCAAAGTAGTTAAAGAGGCTTCCTCTTAAAAAAAACATATTCTGGAAATCTGTACTTCTACAGTATCTTTATTTCTGTAATGCGCTATACACAATTTCTCAGTCTTTATTTCTGTAGTGTGCTATAGCTGCTCCTCTCTTTTGTGTTCTGTCTCACCATTCATGGCTGTAGTTGCAGCTTTGAAAGCAAATTGCTATCCTTCTGGTGGGATAATGGTTTTATTTTGTATTCTAGACCTTGTCCTATATGGATATTTAAAAATTAAGAACAGTATTCCATTTAACTGAATTATATGAAGCATATATAATCTGTAGTTCCATAGAATTTAACCAGGAGCTGACTTGGCCTTGTGGTTAAACTAGATCTTAAGATACTCCTGAGTTGAAAGGATTTCAGCAGCTATGACTACATCATTTGCCTTCTACTTAAAGAAGGAACAAAAATTATCTTGGATATTTTTGACTTTGATTTTCGACAGGCATTCAACGAACATTTGCATCCAATAAAGAAGGAAAAATATATTTAGGTTTGTATTTTGGTCTTCAGTGAATATAAAGTTACTCCTGTGTTCCTTAAATTTGACCTTATATTTATCTTTTTTTCCCTTCTTAATCAGTTATTTTGGATTTCCTAGCACTTGATTTGTACCTGTGTCTGTCAGTGATCGCTTTTCCTACTTTTGAAAACTTAGAAAAGATTAGTCTTCTTTCCTCTTACACTAAAGGGTTTTTTAACTATTAAAGTGGCTGTGGGATCACTGCTATTTGGAAAACAGTGATGTTCTTAAGAAATGTCAGTTGTCACTTCCATCACTTGTGTGGTGTACCAATAAAACAATTACAACATTTCTGATCAAGCTACAATCAATTCAGCAGTTCTTTTCTTTACCTCAGGTTAACAGCTGCTTTAGTGTGTTAGATACAGTGCTTATAAATTAGGAAGTTAGCATTTGCAGTACTTACAGACTCTGAAGGTGTTTGAATTTTATCAGTGCTGGTTTTTTTATCAGATTATCAGATAAGAAAAAGGATAAAACAGCAATTTGCCAGGGAATTTGTTAACTGAACTCTTTGCTCTTCATATCCTACCTTCCTATCATTCTTATATAGTCTGTCCTCTAATCTTTGGCTTTCACTAAAGAATAATGTTATGGTGCATATTTTCAGAGTGGACTTGATTGTCACATTGAACTTAGCTCTCATTAGGTATTATGGTGATACTTTAATTGCCACCTTGTTTTGTGCAGAAATTTGTCTTGAGCAAAAAAACTGGATTGTGATAGTCATGACTTGATTTACAGTTCGCAGGCTATATTTAGGCATTTTTTGTAAGGTAGGCTCTTCTGTACTTTCTCCTGGCATCAAATTTAACTGGAATGAACTGATGTATTGCTGCTACAAAGAACAGGAGAGACATACAGCACTTCAGGTTAGAAAGACAAAAGAGTGTCTCCAGAAACACATTTTGACATGGGTCCATTTTATTCAAAGGCAAATTGTACACTTCCATCACAAGTACTTGGAATAGACTCTTTTCATACAGTGATCTACATTTTTAAGCATCTAACTATTGCTTGTTGTCTTCTCAGTTCACTGATCTTCAAAAAGTTAATATCAATGAAGATGAAATTTTCTGAAGATTTAGGCAACAGTCAATATAGAGGGAATCGGAAAACAGTAAGCTACAAAAGTGATAGTTAAATGACCTATTAAATTCCTTTTAGAGGAATCTAAAATACTGAGGCCATTGAGTAAACCTTAGTAGGTATTATGGGCCCTCAGGGATCATATAGTACAATAGTGAGTTTGTGAAATGTGGAAAAATTGTGGATAGAAGTCTTAATGGTGCCTTCTGGTTTGGAATACCCAGGCTTCAAATAGGATACAAGAAACAATTTTAAAATTGTGAAGATCGCTTGCAGAATTACAAAATTAGTATTCTACACTTTTACTCTTTAGTTTTTCTTCCTCATGAAGAGAATTTATATAAATGAACCAAAACTATGACACACAGTTTTCAGTAACTCCTATGTAATTTAGAGAATGAGCATGTGATGTATATTTTTGGAATGTAATCAAGAATTTTGGATTTATGAGGTTTTTTAACCTCATTTATAAACCTAAATGAGGTCATTTAGGTTTAATGTGCACATAACTGAAGCTGATATTATGGGACTGTCTCAGATAATGATCAAAAATGTAGATATAATTTGACTGCTGGTAATGGCCAAGTGTAGGCAGGTGCCAGAGCTTTGCCATTGTTCAGTGAGCATAGGGATGTTTTTAGGTGAATAATATTCTGATACATTTTTATCACCTCGTGAGAGACATTTGCATTTTACATGTATATTTAAATCCAGGAAGTTACATTTATAGAAAGGAGTGAGGTAATCTCAAAGTTCAGTCACTGAAGTAAACTGCTCCTTGTTGTTTTACTTCAATAGCAGAGTGGGGCGAATTTGTCACCTTTAATGTTACAAAGTTTCCTTGAGATCTTCAGAGCTTATGTGGGTCTCTTGCCAGTGTGTAGTCTTCAAAGGAAGCATCAAGTATTCTTTACTTGAGCTTAACACTGCTAAAAGTTTAGGAAGAGTCAGTTTCTCCCTTCCTGTTTGAATGTTGCAAATAGCTACTTGCAATTTCAATCTTCCAGTTTCAAAGTTTCTGTGTGGTTATAGACTGGAGATCATTGGGTTTTCTCTCAATTCTGAGTGCAGTTATTCTTTACTTCCAACAAACCTGTTTGGTTGTGGTGCTTTTTTTTTCTTTTTTTTTTTTTTAAATTTTTCCCTTCCCTACTTTTATCTGTCTCTATACAGGAGACAAAATCTTCATCCCAGCTCACTGAGCTTGTGTACCATACAGACTGTGTAGATAACAACCTATGTGTGGTATCACTGTAACATCAAAAAAGAGCAGGATAAATCCCTTTTTATATAAGATGTGATCTTAAATACAGCATTAAATGTTAGTTTGTGATCCCTTTTTATTTAAGATGTATGCTAGATTTGTGATTATAGATATTTTAATTAGACACAGTGTATACTTTAAAGAAACGTGGTTTAGATTTGAACAAAATAAATCATCTTCATAAATACCGTTTGGAAAAAAATGTGTTGTATCTACCCATGCAATAATTACCTGTGTTTTTAATGGGCAGGCTGATGTGCACTGATAGCAGGAAATGGATACTTGAGACTTGCAAAGCTTCCAAGCATGGACTTGGAGAATGGAGCAATACATGCGAATAACTTTAAGTTTTCCTTTAGTCTCAAGTAAGATAATGTCAGAAAATAAGCAAACAGTAATAGCTAAAACATTGCTGTGTTGCCAACAGTGTTTCAGTTGCAAATCTAAACATCACGCTGCTATATGAGAATGAACTCCATCCCAGCCAGGCTTAGTACAGCATGCTGCCAGTTCCTATTTGCATGGCTTCTGTCTTTCAGTACTTTTATTCTGTCTTGCTGGAGTTCTGCCTCCTTGCTTCTGCATGTTTGCTTTCACTACTGTCCTGCAGTGAAGCCTGTCTCTTGTGAGAGACAAGGTTTTCACAAAATTTGTCTTCATTCTATCTATAAGAATACTTAGCAAACTTTGATTTGCTGCTGTAGTCATAGATTGTTCATAAATTGTGGAAGTCAGAGGTAGCTGCTTCTCCCAGACTCCCATTTTGGTTCTAATTTAGAGGCATTACATGATGGATTAGTGCTGAAGTACTCCCCCACATGTATTCCTCTCCTCAGGACAATTACCCACTTCATCAGTGTAGACTGAGTTGAGTGCTTTGTCTTCTGTCCCACTCGGTTGGCATTACCTTTTTTTTTATTTTTTCTTCTTTTAGTTCTCTGTCTTTTCAACCACAACAGCTGCAGTCAAGGCAGATAATTTATTAATTCTGTATGTACTTAAATACATGTGTAAAATTTATTTTTTATGAACTTAATTATAGTTCAATCTTTTAAAATTATTATTGTCCTTTCCCTCATGCAAAATCAATACTTTAGTATGGCAAACAGACAAAACAAAGGATGACTCAGATATTTTAGAGTCCTAATGAAGCCAGCTATCATAGAAACACTGTGAGATATGTTGTTTCTGAATGGAAACTTGCTGAATTCTTGAAACTGTTCACTTGAGAATGGTTGCCTTAACTCTTCATGGAGTTTTAAAATGAGGGCATTGGATAAGGTATGTATGAAACCTTGTCTGTTTATTTTAAAACTAGGATGTATCAACATGCAGCATGGGTACTATCAAATGTTCACTGTCATTACTGCAGATCAGGAGTATTGGAGGGAATTTTTGTTTTTTGGTGCAATTGGCAGATTCTTGCTTTACATAAAATTTGATGTTCTAGAAATTGTACCATGAAACGTTTGCTGTAATGAATAACATGTTGCAGAGTCCTGGCCTGCACGGCTTCAGGAATTGATCCTTTCCAGGTATTTATGTATTATAGGCACTATGTACCCTGGTTCTCTGCCAGGGATCCTGTTAAAATTGCAGTATTGAAGGCTTTATCCTTTTTCATTGTTAGCTGTGTTTCTTGTGTCTCTATTGATTAATTTGATTTTTAGTTGCTGTTTATCAGTGAACTGAAAACACTAGAGACCTAAGACTTTTGTTTATAAGAGTCATTACAATATAATGCTGTTGAAATTATACTTAAGCATTCCTTTGCATTTTCTCTCTCCTTTCACTTGGTTGTAACCTTGTGGGATAATTCCTTGGAATAAGGGAGAGAGCACAAAACGGTGGAAACACTCCCAGAAAAAAAATTCTAATTAATTTTGTTTGAGCAGTATTTCTTCTGTAAGCAGTCCAGTTAGTATACATTCAGAATTCAAGTGATGAGTTACAGAACTTTACCATTACTAATATCAGCCAGCTGACCAAAAAGAAAGTCAAATCATATATTAGCAACTATTAGAAAATAACAGAAAACAAATTACAAGATATGTTTAAGTTCCTGTATAATTCTGTGGGGCACATTGTCATTCCTTCTCTGCTCACCCCTCAATTGAGTTTAAAAAAAGAGATCTGGAGATTAGTAAGCACAACCAGCACCTCCGTTAATGAACTAGGATTCATCAGCCCTATTCTGAGTAGTTCCAGTTTCCCATATTTATCACTGTACATTCTATGAATAGACCTGTAGTGGTAGGTTTTAATAATTGAGATAGGTTGGAGCCATAAGTATGGAATATCACCACTGCAACACTTTTCTTTGAGGAATGGCTGAAAAACCACCAGCTGGTGACTGGTGTAGGCAAGGAGGACTTCTTCTGTGATTGCACATTGCTTTGTCCTTATCGTTGAGATCTCAGTATCTTTCAGGAATTTCATAATATGGCACAGATAGGGAGTGACATTTTTCTATTTCACGAAGTGTGTTTTTACACTTTGTTTTTGTGGTACTTATTTTTTCTAGTTTCTGATGACGATTATCGTTTTGTTTTCTGGTAAGGTATGGCCAAGGAGTGGATATTGCATTTTGGAAAGGCAAGCAGCAGTGCCTTTAAAATGTGGTCCTTTAAATTCTGTTGGTGTTACTGATTATACAAGATATTAAAGAAAGACCAAACCAGAAATAACCTGGAGAAACAGTCTTCTAGGATACATTGTGCACTGTCAAAAACTCAGCCTGAAGAATGAGCATTGATGCTCATTGCAGAGGGATGGGAGGACTGGCACTTGGCATAAATTGTATAAGTTTCCTAAGGAATTAATTTCTTCCTGGTATACTTGTTTGAAATAGATGCAGTAGGAGAATGAGTAATTGGCTTTGTCAGTCAAGGCATGCATATTTTGTACAAAATATTCAAAGGAAATTTCACTCAAGCCTTAAGATGCTTGAAACTTTCAGATTTACAGTAAGATGAATTGACAGAAGACAAGTTGACTGACAGAAAGGAGCTGAGCACGTGAAGTGTAAGACTGCTTTGGTTTGGAGTCATTTCAGTGATACCATTTTTAAAAGTACCTTTTTTTTTCTTTTGATTTGCTGTGTTCCTTTTAGTTTGAATGAGCTTGGGCCATGTGTGGCTATAATTTCTCCTTTCTTTCTCAAATGCTCTTGAGGGATTTTGTGGAAATAATAGGCTACAAATCTTGTAGTATTTTGTCATGTTGATTCCTATTTGCATTGTGGTGTATGTAAGAGATCTGTTGCTTAAAGGTGCCTCCTTATGTTGGAGATGGCGGGGGTGTGCAACATTTAAGACTGTTCAATGACTTATGTAGAAGCAGAGATAGAAAAAGGTTGGAAAAGATCCTTAAGACCATCAAGTCAAACTGTAAAAGTATTACTATTGAATCATTCTGATGCTTCTCTGGTAAAGCAGGAACAAAGCAGATCTGAGTCAGATCAGTGGAGTTTTAAGTATATGTTTTTATAGTATGAGCAAAGATAACACCCCTACAACACAGTGTAAATAACCAGCATCATGTTTATTTTCTTTTGAAATTGCGGAGTGCCATCCATGTTGTTTATAAAGCGCCTTAAGGTAAGGAAAAAAAGAACCAACCAAAAAAAAAACCAACCAAAAAAGAGTGCCAAAAATAAGGAAGATGTAGGTAGCAGAAAGGTGTTGAAGGTACCATTGAAATGTGTCTAGGGTTAGAAAAAAGCTGACCAAAAAAAACCTACCAAAAGTAAGGAGATTTTAGGTGGCAAAACAGGATGTCTTCTTTCATGTAGTGAGTGATATATTGACATAAAAGAAATATGACAAATCAGCCTTTTTATTCTATTGAAACTGAACAAAAAAATCGTTCATGTATTTAGCAAGAATATGACTGATAAATGTGGCAGGAGCTGAGCATGATATAAGGGGATTTTACAGTGAGCTCTGCATTAGTAGCACCCTTAGCAATGTTAGTTTGACTAGTTGGAGTGCAAGGACTGATATCCTTTGCAGTGAATATAGGCAACTGGTGACTTTGGAATATCTGTCCTGATTTTGCTTTGTAAAATATTTCTAATAACGTAGCCTTTTTTTTTAAACTTGATGGTCTCCAATTCTCCATATACTGATCCTGGGATATGTAGACCCACAGAGAATGTTCAAGGAAGCAAAGATTGTTGATGGATAATTTTAAGGCCAGAAAAAAGGCAGTATTTACTTACCCTAACATCCTGTGTTACGTAGGCCAAGTAATTTCACTACTAAGCTCTGAAAAAACCCAAATTCCTTAATACTCCCAATCTGATTTACAGATATTGGGCTGATCCTTAGAATATGAATGTTATGAAATCAAGCATTTAGAAATTATTGAATACTTAAACTTTTAAGGCTGATGCCTTTACTGGTCCTGTTGATATACAGTATGATACAGTCTAGTACCTGCATGCTCCTATCTTGCATCTATTAAGTGGAAGGGATTTTCCATGAACTAGAGATGAACCATACCTGACTTCAAGGGCAAAGGATTCAGGAGTCATTGTAGTTGTGTTCCAGTCATGTTTCAAAGTGCAGAATAGGTAGTGAAGGCACAGAACTACAGGATGAAAGAGGAAGATAAAGTTAGTTTGTACTTCAAGTTATGTGTACTGTAATGTCATCTCTTGTTCCTGTGTTTATTTTTGAATATTCAAGCTTTCTAACCTGAAGAAAGTAGTAATATTCTGAGTGTAATATAAAAAAAGTTAATAAAAGTAAATTTTTTGCACAAAAGCAGCTGTTAAATGTTTAATGAAATGGAAGTGATGGATCAATACTGTAGCATTGTCATGTCTAATGGAACAGACACTGAAGAGAATACCTGAAGAGAATGTTACACTTAGAAACCTGACTACTCTTATTAAAAGACTTTTTCAAGGGAGATTCCACATGGATTTTCTGTCTGTGAAACTCAGAGTAAGGTTGCATATCAGAGTGAGCATACCATAAATCAGTGTAAGTTCTTAAACTTGATTCCACTTCAAAATACAAGTCAACCAATTAATCTGTAATGTTTTGCTGCAGAATAAACTGCACAGACAGCATGTAAAGTTTCAATAACATTTCTTTCATGCAAGCTGTCATAGTGAATTAAAGAATTAAAGTCCCAACTGAACGTGGCCCTGAGCAACCTGCTCTGGTTGACCCTGCTTTGCAGCATGGGTGAAATTAAAACAGTCTTCAGATGTTCATGCCAACTTGAACTTCTCTTCTTCTGATGCTCTTCTTCTGATGCTGATAGTTCTGTGAATTAACAGAAGAAGCTGTTAGTTATTGTGTTCAAGTTTACATCTTAAAGTAGGCTGTTGATAAACTCTTAAATGTCTTCTGTGTTTGCGGGTTTGGTAGTTTTTGAGTTTGTTTGTTTTTTTGGTTTTTTTGAGGTATTTTGATTTGTCCCAGTTACAAACATAGCACACTACTTTTTGGTAGAGTTCTATTGCAACTCAAGTGATAGCAGTGCAAGTATGTGTTACATGTAAACATCCAAAAAATAAATGATCCAGCTCTTGAAGTTGTTTTGTATTGTCCTAAATTGTTTTTGTTTGTAAAGGATAAGAAAATATGATTTTGGATTCTGTGTAGACTTGAGTTTTGTGTTTCTTCATTATTTGTGTATTTCTTGTGATCATTCTGTTTCTGTGTTTAGTAGTTTAATGTGAGCAGTTGCTCCAGTGGGTGCCTTGCTTATTTTGCTTCATTTTCATATTCCTCAATTTTTCAGGAAAAAGTATTTTCTAGTTAAATATAATGCTTACAAACTAAAATGCAGATTATTAAAAAAAACTAAAACATAACATTATCTATGTAGAGACACATATTCTGTTATTAATGTTGCTCATACGTGTGTGTATATCTGTATACCTCGGAACAAAACCATCTGATCTGTCATATTTTACTGTGGAATTAAGTAAACACATTGAAAGAAAAGCTGATTTGTGCAAGTGTAATGAATATATGTATGGACTTTGGTACATAATTCTGAAACAGGATTTGTGTGGTTTCAGTAGACTTCTGGAAAAAAACAGGCTTGATATCTTATAAGCAGGTAGATAATGAGCAATTTCTTAGATTTGTGTGCATGTACATAGTAAAACATCAAGCTGTGTAGCAAATCAGTAGTTCTCACTGGCCACTTCAGACACAGTCTCTACTTTCTAGTGAAAACTAAAAGGAAGCGTACCATTATAAAAGTTTTAAATTTTTTTTTTTTTTGAATTCCAAAAATGTGTTGCTTATTTTTAATGTAAGTACTTTGGTGCTTTAGTGAAGATTTGCTTCTTGCTGTTGGCAATAATACACAGTGGAATTCTTTTGTATTTGACTGTAATGTGTAAGAACTCTGTAAAAAGTTGTTTTCCACATTCAGATGTCTGTAAATATTCCAGTAGTCTTAATATTTCTGTGTGAGTAGGAAAGCTGCAGTGAGGCTAATGATATGTGTAGTGGGAGGATGAGAACTGAAAAGCACTTTTCCCCAGTACCTACTTTAAAATCTGAAACTGAACTCTCTAGCTCTGAGACAATAAGTTCCTTAATATTAGCCAAAGTTATTCAGACAGTAAATCTGCATGCAGATATGCATCTGAATTGAAAGGGCGATATTGTTTCTTCATACGCCTTCACTGCAAAGCAAAACAAGTAAGGTCAACTCTCTCATTCTCTGTGTCATTATCTGAAAACTTAAAGATGACTTAGTATAAAGGGGCTTGGGGTAAAAAGCCAAAGGAGTTTCAGCAATATGGGATTCTGTTCAACAGGATATTGTGGTTAAGTTCAAACATGTTGCTTCCCACTTCCAGAGGATGCACTGAGTTGGGATCTGGAAGGTGACGAGAGCTCAGCTTTGCAAACGGATGCAGCCATTGATCCTGATATGGCTGCAAGCAGTGCTGTCCAGCCAGGAAGAACATGGAAATACTTGCTTTTCTTTACTGAATAGATTTCATCATAAAAGGCAATCAAGAGCTTGCTATGTATTGAGTAGAGATTTGAAATAAAGATACGGTTAGCATTGTAGAACAGTATTGTAGAACAGTATTGTAGAACAGTTCTCCTCTTAGTTTTGCTAAGTATTATCATACTTTAGAATATTATATAGAAATACATAGTTCTTTCAATAAAAAAGGGTTTCAATGCATTTCATAGAGTCATAGAGTAGTTTGGGTTGAAAGAGATCTTTTAAAGGTCTTTAGTACAACTCCTCTGCCATGAGCAGGGACATCTTCACCTAGGCCAGGTTGCTCAGAGTCCCATCCAATCTGGCTTTGAATGTTTCCAGAGATGGGGCATCTGCCACCCCTCTGGGCAATCTGTTCCAGTGTCTCATTACCCTCATGAAAAAATTTGTTCCTTTTATCTAGTCTGTATTTGTGTTCTTATCAGTGTAAAACCATTAACCTTTGTCTTATCACTACAGACATGTTTGTTGTGCTTCTGTTCTTTCATAGGTCGTGTTATTATCTAAGCATGTCAGCTGTTGTACAAAGCATCACACATGAAATGCTTTATTAGAAAAAATTGTTGGGCTGTCGTCTTCTTGAAAATGTTTTGTGTGGCTGAAAATAAGGCTTGTCGATGCTAATACAGTATAACAACTCAGAAATTGGCAGGATATTCATAGGCTCAGCTCCAGTATTCAATCTATGCTGTAGAAGAAGAGCTGACTTGACTATATTCTAGGGCCTGACAGGAATAAAACAGATCTGTGGGTTTTTTGGTTTGTGGATTTTTTGGGTTTTTTTTGGGGGGCGGGGGGTGATAAGCTATACATAGAGGGTAAAAAATGTATTTTTTAGGTTGTAATTCTCATTTACGTGCTATATAGATTCTTTTAATCCCAAACTTGGAAATCTCTTGTAATACTGAATGTCCACTGCATTAAAATAAGCATGGACTTACTTGATTTTGCTAATTGTCTCTCAAGAAATGTTTAGAATGTCCTTGAAAAGTGTTTGCATGAGAGGAAGAAGAGAAAATGATCTTAAAGAGTGAAGACTAAGACAGATTTTCTTGCTATTTTCAACTGTCCTTTGTGTTAGAGACGGTAGAGCTAGGCTGTTGTCCTTACTGTTAGGCAGGATGGGATTAGAGGTAAAGCACAGGTTAAAACACGGAAACCCTAAGTGAAATAAAAACAATTTCTTATTGGAGCAGAAAAGCAGTGGAATGGGTTGCCCAGACCAGGAGTTGGAATCTCTGTTCCCAGAGATACTCAGAGTTTGACTGGGCATGACTCTGTGCAACCCTTTGTACTTGGACATACTTTAAGCAGTGGTTAAGACTAGAGGACTTCCAGAGGTTGTTTACAACTGGGATTTATTTTATGATTATATGGAAGATTAATATTAAATAAGAGACTTTGCTATACTTAAGAAATACAAGGAGGGTATTAACACCTTGTTCACTAAACAGTTTGTGATAATATTTTGTGTAATTTGTGAATGTAAATTGCAAGCTTTAACTATTGACTCTGGTGCTGTTCTGTTGAGGAAGTTTACAAGATGTGCACTTCTTTCCTAACTCAGAATGTGCAACTATCCATTATTTCCTAGCTTATTTAATCAGCAGGGTATAGGAACTATTTGAGGGAGAATGATACAATAAATAAGTAATTTTCTTTTTAGATGTAACACAAATGATACATAATTACAGAATTGCAGAATATGTTTTGGAAAAATTTTGTGTATTTATGGGTACTTCACCACAAACACCTAGATATGTGCACTGGTTTACAAATTTAGAAACAGTTGCTAAGTGCCACTACCAAACTAGGAAACTTGCTTTCTAGTCTAGTTAAAAAGAATATAGAATGGAGGATAGACAAATTTTTATACCTTACAAAGGTAGTTTCTGTTGTGGCTGTCTTACTGTCTCTCTTCATCTGTGTGCACAGTGGTTTTTGTGCAGTAATTTCCCAATCTCATGAGAGCAAATACATCTTTTTCTGTGTTGATTGTAGTAGCAAAGAGTAGACTAATTCTACCTCTTTTCTTTTATCAGTAGGTTTTAGAATTTCTCAGCAGGGCAGCTTGGAGACATACTTCTCCTCTGACCCTGTTTTAGCACTGATGCTGCTGGGGCAACTATTTTTTTTTTTTTTATTCCTTTGAATTTCACTTCATAGTGACAAGAGAGGGGGCTGGAGGAAAACACAGTCTCAGGCCCAGGATTTTTTTGAGTGAGGCTGGTGCACTGTTACCTAGTTTTGGATATAGCAGCGTTGTTGAAGTATGTCTCCTTAAATCTGAGAGGGATGCTGTAGTAGAGAATTTAGAAAAAAAATGTAATTTGTTCAAAGACACCATGATTTTCCTACAGTATTTCAAGGTCCATAGCAAAAACTGGACTCTGGATGCAAAGGCTTGGCATAAGGATCCAGATCCCAACTGACCCCACAGTCCAAAGCAGACAGGTTCTCTCACGTATTTAACAGGGAAGATTGTTGTTTCAATGCAGTAGGTCATAGCTGTGGACCTGGAAAATGTTTTCCTTTTTTGGCTTCTATCTCCAAAGCAAAGTAGAGCTGATTCTGACAAAATACGACTAGTTGAGGATGGAAACTCAATCTATCTTTTAAGTATCACTGAGAAGAAATGAACTGAAATGTTAATGTACTCAAGTGCCCTTTCAGACTGTTGTTTTTCTTTTCAGCAGAAGGAAGGTGGCACATATAGGCCATTAGAAATAATAAAAGATAGTCTTCAGCTATGATTGCAATTTATTTGTAAAGTGTGTTATTACTGCACATTTGCATAGACTGAAGAAGGACTTGGCATCTAGTTTTAAATGTTAGCTGTAGTTCTTGCTAGTGTTGAATTCACTGCAAAGATTTGGTATGTTGCTTTGTTTTCATTTTGGAACTAGTACATTGACAGCCATGACATTCTGCTGCTGCTTGTTTGTCACCGTAACTAAGACAACTTGACATGCAGAGTTTGTAGGCAAACACACAGTAAAGGCACTAAGGATTTGATCCCTGGCCTTGGTATGTAACTTTTTTATTGCAAAACTTACATGACAGAGAAAGGCAATGATATGTGCAGTATGTTAGTTATTTAGTTTTATGATAGATCAGGATTTTCTAAATTGTCATTAGCACTGTATCTGCTGCATTGAGCTGTCATTCTCTACAAGTATATCTGTGCTTACTACCAAAGTCCTTCTGGTTTTAGTTGAGTTCTTCTAGTCTACCTGATAGCTGCAAAATCTGTGCTCTTTACACGACAAACTGCAATCAAATATTATTGTCAACATTTCAAGGATATGTCAGGCAAAGAGGACATGCAGACAGAAGTCTGATTCTCCTTCCGCTTATATAATGTATTTCTTTCAGAATCAACATGGAATTAATTTAATAGAATAGGTAACTATGATGTTTTCTTTGTAATCTCATTTCCATGTTTGGAATTGGGAGGCCTCAGCTCTTTTCTACTAGATCTCTCCTCTATCAGACCTTACATGGGCAGGGAATCTACTGCCAGACACATATAATACCTTGTTGAATTTGACATGCTGTATTAAACAAACCTTGTTTAGAAAAATGCTTCATTTTTATAGTGACATCACCGTAAAATGGAGAGAAGAGAATGAGTTTAATTAGTGATAGAAGTATTATTTAATGTCAGTGTTTTAATAAGACAGGCTATGCTACTTGGTATTTCCTCATGAAGTAAGCTCTGAATACAGATCCTCTGTGTTAAAAAGAAAGTAGTGGCGAGTAATTCCACCCTCTTTCAGCTATTAAAAGATCAGTAATTATTTTTTTCTGTTGGAGTTTAGGATAGTGTGAAAAATAAAACTACAGGCAGGCTGGATATGTTTGGCAAATTATTACAATTAGTTGTATTTCAAAGTCTCTTTTCCTGCATACTTCAGGTATGACTTTTTTTTTTTTTTTCTTTTTCCTGTAGTGATTATAATAATGGTGAATCCTGGTCCCAGGGTGGGAAAAATATTGGAAAGAACCTTAATGGGCTTATCTGGATTTTGGGTCAAGTCTATGGGGAAATGTTCCTGAAATCTAGGCTTAGAAAATTGGTATAGAAAAATGAGGTGAGGTGATTTTCAACAATTTTTTTTTGATAGCATAAAGCTGTGGAGGTTCTTACAGGAATGTAGACTGGGGTTTAGAGGTGCTATAAAAAGAATATTTAATTTGATCTTCTATCATTTTAGCTCAGTTTAGGCTTTTAACAAAGATAAGTCTCATTAAAGTACTACAGAATATTTCTGAACAGAAATGACAATAGTTTTTTGTGAGAAAGAGTAGAGACTTCTGTGTTTTTTCATCCTCACCATGGAGCACTATATCAGGGCTTAACTCAGAAACTAAGAAAGCAAGAGAAAGATTAGGAAGAGGCTGAAGTTCACAAATTGTCTTCTCTTTGGAAAGATCCCAAAATAAATTGCACTGTATGCTGTACAAACGATTAACATTTGGCAACATTGAAATTAATCTCATTCTGGGGCAGGATACAGCAGATTTTTAGTGCTCAGCAATATAATTCTATTTTAAGGCAAATTGAAGACTCTCACTGTTCTTGAAGCACAGGGAAATCTCAAGAATGCAGAAAGCAATTTCCTAATTGGATACCAAAAAGGCTAATCTTCCTTTTCAGGGTGTGCGTGTGTGTGAAGGGTTGTGTCAGTTGTAATTATAGCTGCCAAGAATCTGGCCAAAGTAAAACAGTCAAGTCTTTGGTGTTAAGTCCCTCAGAAGTAAAAATCCTTCTAACAGCATAGTCCTTCCTAATACACTGCTCCTCTGCGAGTTCAGCATGGACTTGGTGTGTCATGTTCTGAAGCATCAGCAGGGTTTCCTGCAGCCAGTGTGATTATCCTTTGTCAGTCATCCTGGCAAGGTCCGAATCTGTTAGGTTTGAGATTAAAGGCCATAATAACCTGACATAAGACCTGAGGGACTGAGATAACAGAATTCTCTTTTAGATGGGAAAGGGCATCCATCTTTCCCATGCTGGGGGTACAGTAAGGTGTGAAAGTAACATGACATAATTTCTTTGACTGTTAAATAATCTTTTGTGTTGGTTGTGGTATTTTGTTGTAATAGTTCACAGAAACTTGGTACTGGCAGTTTGCAGGTAAGAACCAAGCATTGTGATAAACATGGCTTTGCAGTTTTCGTGTGTGTAAACTAGTCCTTTGATAGAATCAGTGAAAGGGAGTTAGCATTCAAAGATTTACCTTGTGTGAAAATATTCCTGCTGGTGTCCTTGAGATCTGGAGAAGCCCTAAAGAATCAAATAAGCAAAATGTAATTTTTAAAGAAAAAAACAGTGAAAAATTTCAAGGAGAAATTAAAGAGATGAAGCCTTAGGGTAAAGAGTAGGTGATCAGTAAATGAAATTTGGAGACTATAGTAGAGTCCATTAGTGCACATTGTAAGATGCTGCTTACAATATAAGCAGGGATACCAGCCAGTAGACATTTTTCTTTCAAAAGTTGCTAGTCTTAAATTTAGGGTAGTTTTTGCTTCATCAGTTCCCAACACAGGTAATGAGACATTATTTACTCATGCTGTCTGACATTTCTTACTGTAGGACTTTGTCCTGTCCTGTTTCACATTCAGGATGTCTGTTATCAGAGGATCTATGCCAATGTTTCGGAAACCATTTAGGAATGGGCTGCTTCTTGATCCTTGTTCTGCTGTTCTAGAAGGGATGCATTGCAGAGCATCTTATGGCACCACATGCCAAAGTTGATTGGAGTTTTGTGTATAAAGCAGGAACTTCATAGTATAGTGCATATGAAAACATCATATTTCAGAATAATGCAGTCACTAAGATCTACAAGAAATGGGTCAATTACTTTGAGCTAAATTTAGGTTGCATGTAAGAATAATTCCTTCAAGAAATCCAGCACTTGGTGATATATTTGTTCATTATCCTGTGTGAACTTAATAAAAGAATAATGCAGTAATTTCTAAACTTCCATTTGTGCATAAAATTCTGTAGATTCCTTTACTGATCCTTTGAATGCTTTTATTTATTTCTTCTTCTTTGAGCTTCATCAGTAAAAGTTACTGCTTTAGGGTCTGAGAAATAATACTCTCTTATGGAGCCCTGCATATTGAATTGTTCTTTCTCTGAACAGCTGCTGTTACTTGTAATGAGAATGAACCCAGTCTTTGCTCTTAACATAAGTGGCTAATGGCTCTATTTTCTTTAGAACCAGTGGAAGATAGCCATTTTGGAGGAGAAACATTCTTCAGTAATTTCTGAGGAAGCCAATTCTGATGGAGCAGATTTGACAGATAACAACATTTAGTGATTAAAAATAGCCATAAAAAATACATGGTATCACAGTGTGGTTTTGTACAAGTTGTCCCCTCTGCTCAATAAAGGCATTTAGGATGATGTTAAGGGTAGTATCTCCATATATATTTAGGAGGATGAGGGACCCTCATTTTTTTTCCCTCACTTGCTGAGCTAAGATGTGTGTAAATGAGCAGAAGATGTCTGGTACATTAACATGCCTAAGAGAAGAGCCCTGTAGGAGCTGACTTAGAAAAACTTCTTTAGGACTATTCCCAAACATTTGGACTAAAACTAGGGCTAGATCAGCTGCTTTGAAAAATGAAGAATTCAGAGGGGAAAGCAAAGGTGTCACATAGATTTCTTGCTGTGTCTGGGAGTATTAATAGGGGAAGCTGAATTGGTCTGAGTCCTTTTTGCTGCTGCTGCCCCTGCTGTTAGTAAAGCTACACCTGCAGTTTGAAAGACAGGAGGCCACTGTTTCTCAGCTATTTTATGGTTTCTGTAGATGCACAGTAAGTAAAGTGTTTTGACTCTTTCATGTTTCTCTGTAATATGTCCTCATTTTCTTGGTATTTTATGAAAAGTAGTATTTATTAATATTGTTTTAATGAATCTTAATAAATTAGGATACAAAGTACCCTAGGCAGTATTTACTTCATGTGGGAATTCCTTACATTCTCTTTTCACCACACATGGTTAGGATACCGAAACAACCCTAACTCTTCATAACACAAACATGGTGAGGGGAGTTAGGAAACAAAACATCTGTAATTTCTTTAAAATTAATTTACTTTTGTTTGGGATTCTTAAACTTCACTGTCAGTAAGATTCTGCCTAAAGTTCTTATTTATCTGCTTGGTATCACCATCGTGCATTTTATTTGAAACTGTTGCAACTCTCTTGCCTTAATGTGGCTTGTCAAGGGAGGAAATAATTGGAATGTGTAGTGTTTTCTGCATTTTTACTATTTAATATTTGTAGATACAATAATGAAAAACATCACAAGACAGGTGTTTCTGAGGGATGAGAAAACATTTAAATTCCAGATATGCTAGAACTAATGCTTGAAAAATTGGAACATTAGAAAGCTTTTTGAGACAGCAGCCTCTGTTGTTTTATCTGAGAAATATTGTAGTGTTATATTAATCTCTGCTAATATAAACCGAGCTTTTCTTGAAAAGAAGTATCTGATTAGGCAAATTGCAGAAGAGGTAAGTAATATAGTGATATTGTGAATTTTACACTTAAATTTTATTTTAAATACAGGTTGAATGAGCACAAATCTTACAAATTCTTGTTACAAAGACTGGCAAGTTTTTGAAAAGAAGTTGTCCTTGTGAAGAACATATCTTAAAGAGATGAACTAAAGCCTAAATTTCTTCTTAAGCACATGGGGCATTTGGCTTGCAAATGTTTTTCTGTGAAATGAACCCTGATTTGGTTTTGTTTAAACAAGCAGGCTATGATATGCCAGTGAAGTTCCTTTCATCTGTAGGGTAACTATTTCTTTTCAGTGAGACAGCTGATCTTTTCCTAATTTATCTAATAATGAAACCCAATTCAAATATATGTTGCTTGCTAAAATATGTATTTTCCTTTATCACATCATATACTAGTGTTACTGTACTAAATAAACTATCACCCTGAAATCTGTATGTGCTTTTTCTATGTTGTTCTCCAATTTGCCAAATTTGTACTTTCTAATGTTGGCAAGAAGTGTGGGAATTTCTTCGTATCCTACAAATCGAAAGGGGTGACTGAGTTAAATAGAAGATAGTTCTTTTTTTTTTGTTATTGACCTTATTGTCTCTTGTCTGTATACTTGTTTTATTATTGACTTTAAACTGCATGAGATCTTACTTAAATTCCTTAATTGTAGATACTAATTACTTTCTTAATATCTGTGTAGCACTCTTGAATGGAGGCCAATAATTTTAACAGCTTCCTTCTATTAAGTTGCAATATGGTTTTCCTTCCATCCCATTTTCTGTTGCCACATCTGTTCTTATTTGCTTTGTAATGACAACAACACTGTAATTCCTCTCTCATAATATTTTGTATTCCTTAATTTATTCAGTTATGGACTGTTTTCACACTAGGGTGTTCTTTGTCTCCATGGCAATGAGAGGTAGACTAGAACATTGTTCTAAGCCTTAGCATAAAAGAGACTTTTTTTTCCCTCTGCTGGGAGAAACATACCAAAATTCTGTCTATGCAACTGGCATGACATGGTAGATCTCATGATTATCTTTGTAATGAATTTTCTCCAGGCTGAAAAACAAAGAAACAAAGGTAATGTCAGCAAGCTATAGTATCTGTTTTGTAACTGATTCCAGGTTTTTATCCCTGATATGCTAAAAAGACAAAAAAATTCATCTTCCTGAATAAAAATTGATGGGTAGCACTTTTTTCCCCCCTCTTCTTGTGGTCAGATATGGTTGAAAAAATGTTTTCCATAAACTGCATAATAAGCAAGGCCCTTTCAAATACCTTTCTTAGATATTTAGTAGACCTTTAAAACCTAGACTGTTACTCTTCTTGTGCCCTCTGTGTGTCCTTCACATCTCACAGGACTTCTGTCCTGAACATGATGCAACAGTTTGTATAGCTGCATTATACAGGAAGTGGGGGGGGGGAGGGAGGGAGGGAGAAGAGTTTGAAAAGACAAGTTACATGAGCTCCTGTCATTTGTGGAATAGTGCAGCATTTGATACAGAAGGTGCACTGCACCCACCATTCCCTCCTTGTGCACAGAACTGTTACTTCATTGTACAAGGCTCTCTGGGTGGCTGGTCAAGCACCCTTGGTGGGTCTCTGAACTGAGTATTTCTTTCCTAGCTTTTATTTTTTAAGATGTTAGCCGTTTATGGCAGTTCCCAGAGATCCCCTTTATACAGTTCACGGGTTTTTTTGTAGACACAAACCATAGCCTCACAATCATATTGTCATTCTCTTCCAACATACCAAGGTAAATTCCCTCCAGCCCCACAGATGTGATCTGAGTTCCCTGTATAGACTGTTACTGTTTTGCTGCTTTTGGCTGTACTGTGGCATTGTTTACAGAGATCAGGGAGTAATTTTTGCCTTGATATTAGTTCCTTCCTTTTCAAAATGTTTTTCAGTGTTTTCTCTGTATTTCTGAATATGTACTTTAGTGAGCATTTGGTATTTCTTGGCAAGTGATTTCAAATACTGTGCAATTCAAACGTGCTGTTAGTAATGCTGTTAGTACCAAATAAACAGCATCCACGGAAATCTTACTGAATGGGAGCTGTGCAACAGAGACAGGGCTGAAAAGTGGTGGCTCCTAGCCCAGCTTCATCAATGGTGCCAGAAGCATGGGGCAAAGGAAAGGGAGCGGCATAAACACTGAATGTGGGGAGCTGAGTGCCAGAGTCAGTGGAAGCAGCCATTGATTCTGACTGTGCTTTGCCAGCCCCATGAATACAGGCCTCAGGGGTGGTATGGCCAGGAGCTGGAGCAGCACAGGAAGCTGACATCAGCCTCCCTGGGGGCTGGCACTGAGCAGCAAACCAGTGTCCTGTCACCTGTCATCCCTGCACCCTGCTCATGGAGACTGAGTGCCAGACAACTAGCAAAGGAGTTTTGCAGCAAGGCTCAATCTTTCGTGTGTGCCTGAGTGTCTTAAGTGGCTTTATGGGAAGCATAGCAGGTATTTCAGCTGGTAAGAAGAGGGAGATCCTGTTGAGCAGAAAGTATTGATCCTAAAATGGGCTAGATAAACAGTCCCTGTCCTCCTGGAACTAGTTCTGTTCCTAGTTCTACCTGTAGCTATATCACATCACATAAGGTCTGACAGATCAAGCAAACTATTGAATGCACCAGAGACAGTTAGTAAAAAATGTGCTAAGGAGCACATGGTCAGTCCTGGCTTCTTGCCTTCACAGATGTTCTGAGAAATGTAAGATGCTATGATAGTAAATACGGTGCTGGGGAGTGTGGGATCTGCCTTATTCTCCTGTGTACAATATCCTGCACTTAACTGGCTAAACTAACACTCTACATTTGTACAGTAGAGTGCTCTCATGACTTACGGATAATCATTAGGCTGTGCAGGTCAGAGGAGATAAAAACCAGTGCCTGATAGGCAAGTGAGTATCCACATGCTGCTGAACAGCATGTCTGCATCCTGGCTGAGAATTCCAGACTGGCTCAGGTTTCGGGCTGAAGAATTTTCCAGTACACAAGCGTAATGTATTCTCCTGGTGCAACTTATGCTTCCTCAGTTACAGCTTATATTTTGGGGCAGTACTCTTGTTGGGTGCGTGTATCTTAGTTACTCTGTGTATGCTGTCTGTGGCCCTCATTTATTTGAGGGCACTGCAGTGGTTAGGAGTGGTAGATTTCCCATATGATGGCAGTTTTGTTGTTGTCTCATCCTCTCATTCCTGTAACAGTTTCCATGTGATCAGCAATTTAAGGCTTCATGGGATAATGACAATCTCACTGACATTAGACTGAAGGTCCTGGAGCAAAATACAAATGGAAAAAAAAATTCTGCATGTTTCCTGTTTTCTTTTTCCAGCACTGGAAAGAGATTGGTGCAGAGGTATCAGATGACAACCCTATGCCAGCTCTTTTAGTAAGACTTAGGATACAAATACAAGTTGCAGAGTCACTGGGAAGGTTTGGGGTGGATGAGTGAAACCCTTTGCTTTTGGACTGGTGCAAAGACTGAAGGGGAGATACTTGGTGAGCTCAAGTTTGCTGCAGAAGTGAGCTTGAGGCAAGGGGATAGCTATGAGGTGGGACAGTTGGCTTGGCTGAGTTGGCTTGTTGGAGTGGAGTCTGAAAATAGCCTTGCTACCAAATAGCAAAGACCTAGCCTAAAAGAGGTAAAGAGCTTTCGTGTCAGATGAGAAGCAGATGTGTGTACTTGAGATGCAGATAGAAGAATTTGAATAGAAAGCCTATTAAAAACTCCTTGAAATTAAAAAGAATGAAATACTCAATAGGAAAACAGCCAAAGATAGCGAGGAAAAAAATCTAAATCTAATACTGTAGTTTTTAAGTTTTAATAGGGAGCATGTCCAGCCAGAAAAACTTTTCCTTCTGAAATTGTCAAATGCAATTTCACGTGCATCTGCAAATTGTTATATAGCTCTTCTTTGTTAAATGGAAACCAACCCCTCTGTGGGAATAGGGTGGCCATCCATACAATACAAAAAATGTATTCTTTGCATGATGCTAAGTCATATAAAGTCTGAATGGAATTTTGTATGGGCAGAATTAAGTGTGCCATTGAATAATGTTCAGGAAATCTTGTCTTTCCTCCTTTGGTGACTGTTAGAAGTATGGTTTCTTGAAAAGTTATTATAAATGAAGCCTGACATTGTAGAGTTGCCTGTTATTCTTCTTCTAATATTGGTAGTTTTTAAGTCACATAAATAACAAAATCTCGGTATTGTGGCAGTGAAATGGTGTTCAGTAAAATACAGCGATAATTATAAGTTCAGAAAACTGCTTCAATTTTCATGGATTCTCTGTTACAAATAACCTTTGATTTTAATATATTAGCTTTTATTGTAGGGACCATACTAGAACTAAAATGTTGAATACAAAACAAGGGCTAAGTTTTCTTTATCCAGTTTTTCAGGTCAACCTTGGTCTGAAAATATTTGTGAGGAAACTTCCTTCCTTGCCCTTGGACACCTACTGTTCTCTGAGTCAGTCATCTTACCTACCATGTATTTCTATGCTCTTTATATTTCTGTGGGATAATAATTCAAGGGATGGCAGCATCTACAGAAAACATTGCAGAGGAGAGATCAGTTAAATAATGTAACAAATGTGCTACAGAGGAAAGAAGAGTAATAGAATCATGGGTTCTGTGTCTATTGAAAGATGAAAACTTCTGCTGCATAACTACATTGTCATGTATAGGTTAGGGTTTTGCTGTTTGGTTTTGTTTTTTTTTTTCCAGTTGATTTTTTTTTCTTTTAATATACCTAAATGTGTATTTCTTAAAACTTACTTAACTCCCTTTCAAGAATGAGAGAATTCATGTAGAAGAATGAGAGAATTCATATAGAAGAATGTTGAAGTCTAAAAAGAAGCAATAAAAGTGTTCAAGGCAGAATATATATATATTTTCTTTTCTATTTTTTAATATATTTTCTGATTAACTGCTGTTTTGGTCATGTGGCTGCTGTTTTGGTTCTTTTTATAGGGTTGTCAGATTTTCAGAGGACACAGGTCTTTTTTTTTTTTTCTCGTTATAGTAAGACCTTTTCAGGAAAAAGAAAAAAATTATTAGTCTCAAAGTGCATATATAATTGTAGCATGAGTTTAAGTTCTTAGAAACACTTCATCACAATGACCCTGAATGAGTGTAATGCTTAAACCATGCATAATTTTAAGGCATGGATATTAAACTCATTGAAATCCATCATCCATGGCTATTACAAGTGCTTTGTGTCTTTCAAAGAGACACTTGAAAGAAATACTGACGTTTCACATAGTTTCAAGTGGAGCAGTAAGGATGAATTTTCTGTTTAAAATGTCTGAATACCTGTAGCTGGAAAATGTTTAAACAGTGGTATGGTTTCTGTAACAAACCTGTAACTTTGTTCTGTGTACTTTTACGACTTGCCCTTTAACATGCTCAGGACAAAGGCAAGGAAAACCCTGAAGAAATTCAGAAGACATAGGCTCTGTCCTGAGACATTGCCTTTTGCATTTATAGATTGTTAAAGGATACTTTACCTAGAGATGCTCTGATGCTACCCAGCCTTCACTGTAAACTGTGTATTCATTTGTTCGTTCATTCATTCTTTTTGTGATATTAAAATCACAAAAATGAGACTTTGTAAATTGTATTATGATCTTGATTATGTTCTGCAAAGGGTATTGAACATTATTGTAATCAAACTTAGTGACTCAAGATCAGGAAAGATCTGAATGTAACAAGAAGCCAGGTTCTTATGAAGTTTAAACAGCTTTAGGAACATCTGTAAAATTTTGAAGCTATAATTTATTGAAGGAAATTCTTTACTTAATCTGATAATTGATTAACAATTTTAATTCTTTATAGAAGTATATAGGGATTTTGTGTAACATAAGTGGATTTTTTTAATGTAACAGCTGATTTGAAAAATTAATTCTTTAGGAAAATCAGTATAGGTATATATGGTATATGAGTATTTATATTTTGGATTTAAAATAGAAAATTCCATGCAAACCATAATCCATTCAGATCATAGTACAATAAAAAAGCAAAACCACACACACAATCTACAAAGACAGTAGAGAGGTATGCATATTGGGGAGAAGAATACAGAACAAAATAGTGTTGTGTTGTGCATAGATCCATAATACTACTTCATCTTGAATGCTCTGCACAATTCTAGTTACCAATAAAATAGACTTGGAAAAGATTCAGAGAATGCTAGTGAGTAAGGTACAGAGTTGCTCTGTAGACAGAAGTAAGTCAGCAAGGTTTCTAGCAATGCCTGAGGGAGATTGTATTTGGGATCTGTGAAGTTGTCTGTAGTATGGAGATGAACAAGAATTGCTTTATCTTCTGGATGGTTTGAGGCCAACTTGGGAACATATAATTTATACAAGCCACGCTTGTTCGTTCTTCCTTAAGCAAAATTAAGGATGTTTTGCCTTAGAAGGGATTTTTGTCACACTCAGGATGATGTCTCTTTAGTTCTAATAGCTTTATGTTCTAGATATTCTAATTTTGCACCATTTTAATAATAAGCCTGTTTCCTGAATGGGCTCGTTGTGGGTGAACATTGTTGATTTAGTAGAAAGAGAATCTATCACTTTGATGTTTTTTCAAGAATTTTAAGTTTTGCCACTGTGGTGTGATTCATGGAACAGCATTGCATTACCACTGGTTCAAACCTGCTCAGAACACCACTGTAGGAATAACATCATATTCACTGTTAAGAGGAATATTTGCAAAATACTGTAAAAATTGTAATTTCTGCTTATTTCTCATGTTATTAAAAAAATTGACATGCATATGTGTATTTTATTACTTTAAAAATACAGTAATTAAAAGGCAAATTGTATATACTGCTTTGTAGATTGTTAATCTGTGCAGCACCAGAGTAAAGGAATGGGTAAGTATGGGTGCAGAAATACAGTTCTATTTTGCACTTCTAGATTCTGCTAATTTCTTTCTTTCTCTTCTAAAGTACACATTTTCATAATAACATTTTTACTAATAAGACAAAATCAGTGAAATACGATTTAGGCTGCAACCCTTTTTTGTTTTTTTTTTTCTTTTCATTTGGGGTAAAAACCCAACAAATGTTCTGTAGCTGCAAAGATGTATTTAATGCTTGATCATTTTTAATTCTGACAGTGTGACTTTAACAAATGTATGAGATTCACATTTTCTCAGTAGTTAAATTTTATATAAACTGAGGTTTCTTTACAGTGATCTTTTAGCAAGTGGGATGGAACTGCTGGATTTGACAGTACACCCACTGCATTTTGTTAAGTTTAATTTATGCAGACTTTAAAATGTTTGGTACATTTTTTTAATCTATTTTGTTGTAGAAAATGGTTAGTTAGATTAAACATAATAATAAATAATTCCAGCCATTTTTCCGTGCCACCTGTTATCTCAGATGTGCAGATCAATCTATTCTCTTGGCTATGAATTTGTAATTTATAATCAAATTTCTCATAATCTTGAAAGCAATTTATTTAATTCAAGTTTTTCATTCTTGGAATTGAAGCCTAATACAGCTGATGACATAATTAGGAAGATATTTTATGTTTATGAAGATGATTCATAAAAAATAGAGCTAATTAGACTGACTTAATGAAAGATCTTACTGATGCCATTAAAATGACATAGCAAATTATTTTGCTAAAATTCACATATTCTTCAAAATAGCTGTATTTTATTGATGATGACTTCGAAGCTTTACTTTTGAAAAATCATACACTGAAAATGTAATTAATTTTATCAATACCTTAGAAGTTAAAGGAAAATTACTGTAACATTTTAAAAATAGCGTTAGAAACCTTACCTATGCGAGTACTGTGAATAATACATTTTCTATTTTAAATGCTAGTAAGTAACATTTTTGAATAGCATTTTTATTTTGTGAGCAATGCAAATAGCATCTGAATTACACTTTTATTCTGTATAAGTAATTTGTCCCATTATGATAACTGTAATCTTTTTCTCTCCTTTTTTGTTTTATTTTGCTGCTTGCCTTTTCTAGGAAGTAGAGGTTGGTATGCTTCTTCTGTCTTTCATGCTACTGTGAGCTTTTCATGGATTCCTTATGTTTTACTAAATTTAGGTTGTTTCTCCCCCTCCAGGATGATTATTTTCGTACATGGAGTCCGGGTAAACCATTTGATCAAGGTAAGATTCCACTCCTTGTTACTTGTGTGGGATAAAATTTAAGTAATTATATTTGTGCTCCTCTTCTGGAATACTTGCAGAATTCTGTTAATTTGTGTTATTGGCTCTGTCTTCAAATAATTGATTTAAAGAGGACCAGAAATTCAGACTAATCACCATTTTATATCTGTGATTTTTTCAAATATTTATTGATTAGAGAAAGAGATGGGAACATTAGAAACCTCCAAAGTAGCTTAAAGTTTCCCTTGGATAAATATGAGTTTTGGAAGATTTTGTTTTAATTGTAAAAGTTAAGAACTGATGTGTTTTCAGTAGGGCATCTGACAAAAAACAGGCATGCAACATAATATTTGTCTTTTGCAGTCAAGAAGAGTATTACTAAGATTTGAATGTCTCTTTATATCCAGTGGATAAAAGATTATCTAGAAAACCAATTTTGGGAGTGTGTCATGTTCAAGTGATCTGTCTTGAGGCAAAATGCAGCTGGAGCTTTGGGAATGCTGGAGTACAACAGTTTTAGGGTGAGAATAATATGAGCAAATGCAGCAAATATTCTCATTACACATTCCCTCCCCAGACATTGGAACGTAGTATTTACTGTCAATATAACCCCCTTCATGTGTGTTGTTTCAGAGTGTATTGCTGCCATTTTGAAACTGCTGAGAATCTTGACACTTTTTTTAATTGCTATGTGAAGTGCTCCATTGACTTTGTCTTTTCTGATAGTACCAGTGGCATAAATGCAATGAAGAAACAGTGCAGGGGCTTGTAAACAAGAGACCAAGAAAAAAATATGTTGCAAAGATAGTGTTTGTTCAATTTAAAGAACTTTCTCCAAAATGGATACTGACTTATAAGGGATATTATTTTGTTGTAATATTTGAAAAATCATTGGTTCAAAGAATTGGTAGTTGTGCATATATTTTTATTTAAAAAAAGGAGTGTCCTAAATTTAAGCCTTCCAGTCCCTAAATGGGCCTGAATAAAAGCTGGTGAGAATGGACTTTTTACAAGGACTTGTGATAGGACAAGAGGCAATAGCCTGAAGGAGGAGGAAGCTAGGTTTAGATTAGATATTTGGAAGAAATTCCTTACTATAAGATGGGGTGAGGCCCTGGGATAAGTTGCCCAGAGAGATTGTGAACTTCCCATCCCAGGAGGTGTTCAAGACTAGGCTGGATGGGGCTCTGAGTAACATGGTCTGGTGGCAGGTTCACTGCTAGCAGTGAGCAGGGGCATTGGAACTACATGGTCTTTAAGATCCTTTCCAACCTGAACTATTTTATGATTCTGTGAAGAGTGTTTTAATTTATTCTTCTATACTTCAGTGTATTTTGAAAGGCCTTCTAATGTTAATGTGTTGAAGTATGTCAGAATTGCTCATGTAGACAGATGTGTAAATCTATTTGTATTAATAAGAGAGGCTATATGGAAATATATGTCCAAGCATTCTAGGAGGTTAGCCCTTTCCATGGAAATGTATAACAGTATTTATTCCTGGGCTGCAAAATCTTTTTTAAAAGATGGGAAAATACTGTGATTTGCATTGCAATCCACCAACACCATGTCTTAAAGCAGCATTTGACATTAGACTGAAAGAGAACTTGTTCGCATTGAACTCGTTTGCTTATATCCTTATAACATAGAGAAACATTTAAATGTTTTGACTATATATTTCATATGTGTATGAATATGTACACACCCCTAAATGTTTATGTATTTTGATAAATATTGCAATGTAATTTGTTAATAAACAATTAGGTGGGGCAGGTATTATTGTTGGAATAAATATGAGTGTTCTATTATCGTATTTAGTTACTGCTAAAAGGCAAGTTTTGCTCTTTCAGTGGTTTGAGAAATAAGCAAGTAGGATGTTTGGTGTTTAGGACTATTCTGAGTTGACTACCTTAGTAGCTTTAATTTATGTTTTATCAATGCATACTCAAATTTACCTCTTCATACACATACAATGTTTTCTGACACATTTTGTTCATATGCCTCTTTTACATGAGATGAAAATATTCAGGATACTTCTGGTACATTTTATTTTCAGTCTACAGATGGTAGCAAAGCTTGGAGGGTGTAACTATTGAATGAAATTGCATACACAAAACACTGGTGTAATTTTTAAAAGTGGAAAAGATGTTTTCCTTTGCTCAATAGAAATACCTTGGAGGAACAGTGGAATATATTCATGTAATTGAAAAAATGCAGAATGACATTTCTGTGGAGGTTGAACACCCTGAAGGTATAGTTGGTTTGTAGATGTATTTATAACATTTCTTGTAGACCATTCCATTGAATTATTTTTGGCTTTTGTAGTATCAGGTTATATTAGATGTTTGTTTACAGCAGGAATACTCGAGATACTGTTGTACAACAAAACCAGATTTTGAAACGATTTCTCTTGTGTTAGTTTAATGTTTGTCTTTTAGCTCTGTATATTTCATCTACCTAGTTCTGTAATCATTTGGGTAACTAAGGATATCCAAACATATGCAAACACATCTTTATAATTTGCGAATATGTTTCTGTGCTGTGAACTGAAATAATTTAGAGTAACATTCAGTAAAATAATTTGGTTCACTCATTTGCAAGCCCTGGGAAGTCATAAGGGAGCTTTATGAAGATCCATTAGTTGAAGACTGAAAACAGTCATGTAGATTAAACTTTGTTGTATTTGATATGTGCTCTCATAGTCTACTTTTTATAGTAGAACTATTGATGTTTTTAAACTAGAAATGTATATCCATTACTTTCAAGATAAGTTGCAGTGCATTGCAATTAAAATGTATCATATAGCACTTTAAAATATCGTCTCAGGTAAAGAAATGGTGTCTTTGTAGGAGGACACTATGAATTTCAAAAAGAGAATAACTAAAAAGCTTTTAACAATACTTCATGCTTATTTACTATTAAGACTAAACTATTTTTAATCTGGACAAGAGTTTCCAGTTTCAGGTATTTAGGTATGTTTAGGAATCCTGCTCACTAACTAAATCCTATGTTAAACAGATTCCCACTGCTTTATGATACTTTCAACTAGCCCTTGCCAGGAAAGATCTCTAGTAGATGTCTGAGGAACTCATTAAGAGTGCTTTTTCTTAATTATCTTATCCTGTGTTTAAATGATTCTTTTATTATTTCTCTTTTATAAATTTATCTGCTGTGGTAATACCATGCAAGTGCTTTTCCTATACAGTTCACAGACTTGGCTCCTAACTCAGGTTCACTGGATAAAACACATCTGCTTCTCTAGTTACGGCTTTCCAATTGTACTGTACAATTTAGGCAAAAGATAACCATTATCAGTATTAATTTCAATTAAACGTCTGTCTGGGTTCCATGTTAGCTGACAGTACCGTACGTTTATATGTTCTGCCTTGCTCTCATCCCTGCTGGAGCTAGGAAATTGTGGTACTGGCATTCTGCAATTATGCAGACCCACAGCACTTCTCAGTGAAAAATCCTACTATAGCAGGGGAGAAATTGTCATTTTTCAAAATGGAAAAGTAAAGACACTGATGGTTTTTAGGTACTTTCAGGAATTGTGTGGTTTATCAAAGGAGACAATATGAGTCATTCCCTTCTACAGCTCTGTCTGCCTTGGGTTACAACCTAAGCATTTGCCTGATTATTAATATTCTAGTTAAAACTTTCAGATAAAGTTTTTTCTCCCTTCATTGTCAAATATGAAAACTATGTAGGCAAAAACCTCAGACTTACCTTTTAATGTAGAGGAGTTGAACTACTCATGGGATGCACAAAGCATAGCTAAGTTTTGGTAAGTGGAAACAACATATCTAATTGCTTCTTATTTTGCCCTTCAGAAATGAATCAGAACTCTGGAGGAAGGAAATAGACTAAGTCTGAAAACTTTGTCCTTAACCTTTTTATGCGTTTCATTTTACTGGGAGTAGAAAGTAAGGAACATGTTAGAATGCACTCAGAAGATTGTGGAATAATGATAATTTACTGTAGTTTCAGACACAGAGCTCCTGTTAAGAGTATTCCTGTGTTATTTATTTCTGATTAAATTTTCTTTTTTTCCTGTTATAATCCCTATAAATATGATGTTCTGACTAATATCAATTTTTAGGAGTGCTCACTGTAAATTAACTTACATAAGGGATGATGGGAAGCTTTTCTTAATTGCTTCTCCAAATTTGAACTATAAATAAATAAATAGATTCATTAGTAATAGTTGACTCAAGTTTTTGATTAATTGCTTCCTTAGCATGTGAGAACAAATCCACATTCATCTGTGGAAGTCACCAGAAGTTCCTAGTTGCGCTCTATAATTTTTCAGCAGACCAACTTACTTGTCACTTACAAGGCAAGATCTTAGAGAAATGGTAGATGATAAAAGCATTTTAGTTTTGAAATGTATTTTGCAACAGTGATATTTTTCTGTGTTGAAATTTAATTAACATGACATTTCATGCTATTGTAGCCATATATATGGACAAACGTAAAGTAGGCATGTAGACAAATAACCTATAGCAAGTACACTTTCCTGAATATTAGAAGCTGTGTAAAACTGAACATTATCAAGTTGTTAAAGCTAAGATCAGATCTGCATCTTTAGGAGCTGGTTGTATGTGTCATTCCAGGAAGTCAGCTGATACAGTACTACGGAGATGATTTCTGACAAGACTTACATAAATATACTTCTTACGTCTAAAGTCTCCTCTCCACAGTGAAAACCTTCATCTGTTTTCAATAGCAGTGTAATTGTGCTGTACAATTGATGATTTCATTTCAGTTATGGGGGAAAGAAAGACCTGTAACTTTCATAAATACGATGATATTTTAGTAAATTCTAATTGGATAAAAACTCATATTGATACCTGTTTCATGTTGAAGAAAGTATTTGCGAGGAATACATCAGTTCCACTGTGGGATTTTGACCTTCGTGATGTTTTTGGTGTGAACATTGTACTGTTTCAAAGCTGTTTATTTTAGTAGAAATGGAAAGAAATGTGGTGTTGTCTGTGCAAATCTGCCTACTCTGGGTGCGATGAGGGAATGCCAGGAATGTTTTGTCAGGGATAGCTAGGAGATGTAGGAAAGAAGTAAAGACATACTGCCATGTATTTCTTGATATAAGTGAGTTACATACTTAGAGGAAATCTATGGTACTTTTCCTGGAATAAATTTATGCATTTTCATAGCAGTTTAAAATATTTGGGATGACTCCTTGTAGATATCAGACAGATAGTCAGCTATGTCCCTGCATTGTAAGGGGATTCCAGTTCTTCCCCAGCATGAGGAACTTCAGCCCCTGGTTTTAAAAAAAAATGTTTTTCTTGTGGTTTAGCCTTCATTTCCCATGCAAATTGTTCATTTGTCAATTCCAAGTATCAAATTAGACAGGCTAAAAAAAGGGTGTTTCCATCCTTTTGTGAATATCTAATTTTTTTTTAGTCTTTTCAAAGATGGCAAAATTACTAATGGCAGGTGATGTGAATGCTGTTGTACTTTATAGGGTTGACAAGAGCATCTGATGTTCAGAGGAGAAACAGAGGAAGGCTTATAGTAGTTTTCACAGTTTCTAACAACATTTCTTTCTGTGTTCTTTCTTGGTTTATCCTCTGGCATGTTGTTAGTCCAGGCAGACATTGACCCTTCAGTTAGTTAACTTTTATACAGTCCAAAAATCTGCATTTTTATTTCAGTTGTTTATCTGGTCTCTCCCCTGCTGTTTAAAAAATGTTTCCGAGGATATACATTCTTCTCTGACTTCTGCATTGGTAAAATTGGTTCAGTGACTGAGAAAGTTTCACCAAAAAATACTGGGAAAAGAGGGGCTCTGTGTGACATGTGAGGTGAGGAAAAAACACTTATACAGGGAGCTCATAGCTGACAGAGAGCAAGTTCAGCAGTTCATGGAGTGATAATGTGAGTTAATGTCAATGGCAAGACCATGAGTGTTGAACATGCTTTGGAATATAAAAATGGTCTTGTGATTTTGGCACCCATGGCTCTGCTGCTTACTCACCTTGCTTAGATAGTAGCCCTTACAGGCCCATAGCCATTCTTGCTTTGTAAGGAGTATAAATTCCTCACCTGAGGTGATCAAGGGTTACATGCAGGGCATGATAAGCACTGAGTCAGCAAATACTGAAAGATTACATTGGTACTGTAAGAACTGATGATGTCCTGGTTTCCATTTGATACCTATCTTTATGTTTTCATAAAGACAAAATTGGAAATTACCGTCTCTTGCTTGTAAGGTTGGGTTCTGCGTGGAACATTTTGCCAAAATGTAAAATATTGCCAAAACCATATTTTATGGCTTGCTAAATTTAACAGAATTGTCAAAACACACCTTCGGAGTCCCAAGAACTTTCGCAATCAAGTAACCATTTCAGTGGGAATGGTTACATGATCTCCACTGTTCATCCTTTTCCCTGAAACCTGTTTTCTACTTCCCGCTAATCTCAGCATCCTTATATGATTCCAGATCTCTCTTGCTTGCGCTTTTTTATTTCATTAACCTATTCCATTTTACAGAAGAGTTATGTAAAGTTAGACCATATTCCAGTATTGCTACCTTACTGGCTCCATCAGGGAGCATTCTGGGAAGTGGTACTTGGACCAGTACCTTAACTGATTATCTGTTCTTGCTTACCAGTGGCTGGCATTGCATTCTGCCTGACTTTAGGCAGAGAAAGTATTTGAAATGGAATGTAAAACCTAAAGGAAATTGGAGAAGGGCATGATCTCCTTAATTTTGACTCCAACTCTCTTACCCTAGTTCAATCTTTTTTTTTTTTTTTTTTTTTTTTTTTTTTTTTTTTTTTTTTTTTTTTTGCTGCATTTGCTTCCCATTCGTATAGAATTGTTGTAATCAGATTTATTCTGGATTACTTGTGGTTTTATGGCTAGTTTACTGTAGAAATAAAAGTGTGTGGAAGAAGAATCCATCTTTTCATATATCTTTTGATGCAATTAACAAAATACTTATTTTCTGTCTGCATTGAATTATTATAGTAATGATTCCAGCACTTTCCTGCTTTGTTGATAATAGGATGTATTTGTTTCGCACAGCTAAATGTATTATTAAGAAAAATAAAACTGAAAAGTCACTGCTCAGACTATATTTAATCACACTTAACACTACAACATCATGTGTCAAAATTGCAACTTATGATCAGCTCAGTACTTTCTTCTGGGTACATGCATGGTTAGCAGGCTTAGCTTAAAATCATCTGTCAGGTCAAATAGAGATGTGCTTAAAAGATTACTTTTGATTGTGAAGAACAGGAGAAACATAAATTTTCTTTCAGAAAATATATATACAAATCTATGCTTACAGACGCATGGTATTATTGTTGGGAATGTCCTGTGCAAGGCTGAGAGTTGAACTTGATGGTCTTTGTGGGTCCCTTCCAACTCAGAATATTTGGTGATTCTGTGATATTTTATAAACAGGTGAAAGAAATGGGAAAAGAGCATTTCTGAAATACAACTGAATACTGGAAGTAGCATGCTAATGTGAAGAAGAACACAGTAAAACTGAATTCCAGTTGTTCATAGCTTTCTTGATTAAAAAAAGGATATCTACAGGGGTAAAAAAACTGGTTCTGGAATACTTAGATCTACCCAAAAGGACACCATGGAGATGGGAGAAATTGATTGTTCCTTGTGAGAGCTTAAATTGGCAGATGCTTTTCTATTTTATAGCCATGTAGGCATGACTGTTCAAGCAAAGTGCAAATTTAGTAGTAAGCAAAATCAAGCATTATTTGGCTTATAAAGTGTTATAGCCAGAAATCACTCTTTTTAGTTAGAATTGTACTTCAAAAATGAGTATGTACAATGGCTAAAGGACCAGCTAAATAAACAAAACAAAAAACAAACCACAAAGCAGAAATAGAAGCCTAGAAGGAGGTAGAATTTATATTTAAAGATGGAGTCATACCAATCACTCACCTGCATGTTTTAGGTTATGTTTTTGGTTATGTTTTCTTTTACTAAAATCTCATCTGAGTAATAATTTCTCAGTATATTCAGTGTCATTGTTCATCACTTAATGTTGAGTAGGAAGAACTTGGTGGTGTCTTAGTAAACACTTTAGGGAAACTGCATTAAAGGTGGAAATACCATTATTTGGGGATTACAGTCAGAGAGAGTGGCAATTTTTAAGAGAATGTAGCAGTGAGCACTTTCTTACCCACACAAGAGCTGTATTTTTTCCTGGTTCCTTTCAGTCCAGCACTGTACAAGTAGCAGGGCAGCCCCCTCCACACACTGGGTGGGTTCTATGTGTGGTGTTTCTTGCCTTAATTTCATATTCTAGAAAACTGTTAACAACTTTCTAAAACTATTTTTAGCTTTAGATCCGGCTAAAGATCCATGTTTGAAGATGAAATGTAGTCGCCATAAAGTCTGTGTTGCACAGGATCAACAAACTGCTGTTTGCATTAGCCACCGAAGGCTTACGCACAGGTAAATACTTCAGAAGTTAATCCTATAGACATTTTTATAGTGTTCATGACTGACTTGTGAACCATAAATCCATTATAATTAGTTTAGTTACTTAACACCATATGAACAGAGTAGAAGTAGATTTTAGAAGTCCTTATGTATGCGTAATTTGATTTTAATGTTCAATATTTGATATTTTTGATAAGCTGGTAAGCTAGAAGGTGTACATATTTAAATATTGGAAGCTGCTGGTACAAATGCATTTAGGGAAATACCCACTGTGCCAGTACCAAAGGAATAAAATTATTGTGCTAGTATCCTACTGCTGTACATTACTTTGACATCACCACTTCTTATATGAAGCTAGACAACTCAAAATTGCCTGTAAAATGTAGGTAGCAGCCTGATAAAGTATAAGTTGTTTGAGATTGGTGGGGTTTTTTCCCCTCTTCTTTTTCTCTTCTTCTGTACAAGATTCTCTTGTTCTGATTTTCTATGCATGCTGGACTAATTAAATGTAAAAAGCAAATATATGACAAGTTCATGTATTTTTTGTGGCTTTATCTGAGGCAGAAATATGAATGTGTGGGACCTGAACCATACACTTAGCATAGTCATGACTATTGTGTGCTAAGGCGATGGAGTCCAACTGTGTTTTTGACATGAGATTGTTCTTTTTTTTCAGACTTCATTGTGGGAAACAGGACGTAGTAAAATGGCTAAATTTCAATAAATTGATTTACATAAGTGTCTGTTAAAGTGCTTTGCTCAGTAGGGGCTGAAAAGAGCTGAGGAAAATAAGACTTCCTTGTGTGTTGGATCATTTCAAGTACAGTTTTATGAATGATATAAGGAATGTTCTTCTGAGTGTCTAGTTATGTTAAATACATCCATCTGGAGCTTTTCAAACAAGCAAGATAGTACGCAGTGAAAGGAAGAGTTTAAAATGTTCTTGGTGTGCAGCTGCACTTAATTAACAAAAAAATTCAACAGTATTTGTAGAGTTACACTGTTTATATTAAACAATCTCGGTGTAGAACTAGACATTTTAGTTTGATAAGGTGCTGTGAAAGGTGCAAGAATTACTATCAGAAAAGGCTAGGTAGTCTAATTTCAGTTGCATGTGAAGTGTCAGGGAGATATCATTGTTAACTGTGAAAAAGCAGCATAATAATTCAAAATTTCTAAGAGGTATTACACGTCATGGAAAAAACACTGAAAATGAGCTCCAAGTTAAGTATACAAGCAGTAGATGACGCCTGAAAACTTTTTTAGATTAGATGAAGATGCATACTCTTGTTGAATTAAGAAACTTTTTTACATCAGCCTTCATCCCTATATTATTCCTCCCACAGTCCTAGATACTGTTTTAGAAAGTAATATTTTAAAAGGCAAAACTTGTCTGAATATAATGCGATTGATAATGGGAAACTTTGGAATGGCAGCAACTTGGTGATTGTAAAAAGCACTATAAATCTAATCTTGTAATGTAGATGAAGCGATTTTCTGCCTACTTGTGCTGAGCCAGTACTGGGTTTTCCCAAGCTTAGCTCTCCCTATCCCCCAGATTACCACATACAAGGAGAAATCATTTGCTTTGTGCTTTCTTTCTAAAAAGGTTTTTCTTCACGCAGTTTGTGACCTTTCTGTAACATGATGGGATAAAAGTATGAATATCATAAACACAAGCAGTCATGTCTGCTGAGTCTCTTTACCACTATTAATTTTTTCTGCCCAGTGTGTCATTCCTTTACTTGTATATACAGTTTGCATACTGATTATCAGTAGGGCCATCTGCTTTTCAGAGTTCCCAAAAGACTAGTCCACTCTCGTGAGTCTTGGTAAAAATTAGATGAGAAAGCATAACTTGATGATTGACAATATAACCTGTCTACCAGTATCCATTTCTAACATTTTGTGTGTGATCTGTTGGGAATGAATATTTACAAAATTTCATCTCAATATTCTTAGTTTGCGTGTGTGCACATGTGTTGTTCTTCCAGGATCAGATAATATGAATAATTAAGGAAAAGCAGTTGGGGATGTTTTCTGGAAAAGTAGCTGAGACCTTTTTCATGAACTAGTGGGAATTCTTCATAAATAATTCGCCCATAGATTTCAATTTAGACATATTTTACTGTTTAAATCCATAGATGTTCAAGAGATTTTTTCCCAAGACTTACCCAGGAAAAGTAGTTTTAAGTATGTGAATTGATACAGGAGCAAAGAGGATCCTCCAGAGACTGTCAGGGGAGACTGTGCATACTTTCAAGATAAATAAAAAGTTTATGGGCACCTTTGGGCTACCCCAGGGAAAGAGGCATGAAATACAGTTAAAACTGGATAGATTTTTCTGTAATGTCATCAAGAAATGCTCTGATTTGTTAATAAATTCTCTATTATTAGAAGCAGCATTCCCAAGCAGCTCTATCTCGTTCATAAATTTCTGTTTATAAATTGTTACTTTTTTTAGGTAATAGCATAAACAGAGAGGCTGCTAATCAGTGAAGACTGTTAATTTTATCAAATGGAGGAATCAATTTAGTAATTTCTTTTGTTGGCTCTAAGAAATTGACTTGTAGAAAAAACATCTGTGCAGAGACATTGTTATTCAGCCCATGCTGTCCCAGGTGTTCTTATCTGCACAGTACAATCTCCAAACTATTGTAGCCCTGTTTGGATTGCTGAGGGCACCTCAGTGCCGCACAGTGAAGCATGGGTGGATATCCCAGCCACCTGCAAGGCTCGTAGTGACATGATATGACAAGGTCCCAGCAGGATTAATTAATGTGACAGCACACTTTAGTGATGATTCTACCCATGCTTTCAGAAGTATTAAAATTTCTATTAGCTTGGGGATCTCAGCACTGTGATCTTGCTGCAGTGTGCTTGCCTTTGAATGGTTTCAAAACCAGCTACTGAGTCTCCCTGTTTTTTTCATGGAGTTGTGGGTCAGGCAAGCCTATGGTTTTGCTATTTCCTTGGTTTCCATGGCAGCTGAGATCATGGTCTTCCCTCAGTCTCCTCTCAAGGCTCATTTCCTTTTCTGGTAGACTGCCAAGATGGCAAGTCCACTTCTAGCACACTCCTGCGGTGCCACAGCACCCCGAGACAAGAGCTTCTTTTGTATACTGTCCTGGAAAGACTGAATAGCATTTGACACAAAGATGAAATAAGTGTTGTACATCACTGGTCATGAGAATGGTTTGAAGTACCAGAATTTTAGAAATTGCAGTGACATGCTTAAAGGAGCAAGATTTTTGTTGGTAACAGGTAGCATTTGCATCTCTGCTGGCTCTTAACTGTGTTGGAAGCTGTGTTCTGTATGCTACACTCTTAGCTGTATTCTGTGAAAGAGAGAATGTACTTGAGGAGGGGAAAACATGCAGGATATATATATATATATATATATATATTTTATATATATATATATATTTATATATATATAAATGTTGTTCAAGTTATTCCCATGTGGATTGCTGTGGGAACAGAGTATCTACCTGCACTGGAATGTACCATAAACAGGTGATTCAAACTATGGTGTAAAATAGATGTCTCATTGGTTCTTGGAAATTTGGAAATTTGTAATTAACTTTTCCTTTTGGCGGAATGATGTTCTGCCGTCCCATTGTGCTTTCTGGTTTATCTTTACTGGTTGAGTGAAAGGGCTTTATGGGGAAAAAACCCTGCAAAGGTCTTTATATGGCATAATGAAATGCTTTGGAGTATGCATATATATATATATATATATATAGTAAATATATAGATATATATTCTGTTACAAATAAAAGTTGCAGAATATGAGAATACAGTATTACCAGTACTGGGATGTGTTGATGTGAGTGTTATGGTTACAGGCAGGATATTCATCACACTCAGAAATTGTCTATTCATTTTAGTTTCCACTAATTTCACTCTCAGGAGATTCAGTTATTCGCATCTGCAGTACTAAGAATCTCTGGCAACTATGAATTCACCCCTGTGAGCCTGGGGAAGAGGAAAGGAGTTATGTGAGTGTTCAGCCAGAAGACAGTTGGACAGGAAATAAAAAGGGATGAGTCAGAGGAGAGGGTTGTAGGTGGTAATGGGCATTTCATAGTGCCAACAGTGGGATGTGTGCCTTTTGTATATGCAGAGCAGTAGGTGGTAGAGACAAATCTTTAAATCTTCATGTACTTGTTGTTGCCACTTTGAACAAGGAAAGAAAGGATCTGTGCAGACACCACAACATATAGGAGCTCATTAAAGCCATGCAAGCTGGGTAACTAACCAAGCTCAGAAAACTGGAAAAGTTGGTCCAGCAGTGAGCTGTCGTAGTTTTACATGTCCTGATGAGGAATGTGTTAACTTTTTCTTAGATTTGAAACAGACAATTATATTGACACATACTGTAGTTTTCACTAAGACTATTATTCTATGAATAATAGGCTATGGTACTAAACTAAGCATTGTAGAGATGAAGTTCTAAGCCAGTAGGTTAGCTGCAGATGAAGAGCAGAAAAACATGAAAAAATGGGGAGGAGTTGCCACCCAGCAGAGAATTTTAATGAAAGCATAACAGAAAACATGGGACAGTACCTGTGGTTTCAGTTGAATTACTTTTATTGGAATCCTTTTTGTAGTCCATGTTTGTCAAAAATATTTCAGCCTAACACTTAAAGGTTAGAAGAAAGAAAGAAGAGGTGTGGGCACCGTCTTCTTTAAATGTTTCTCTTTGCTTTTATCTCAAACCAGATGCAGCAGACAATTTACAAAGGAGATTAATTCAGCTGAGACCTAGTTATTTTACAGCTCATTCTAAGATTTGACTGCTTATGGCTGGGAGCTGGTGAAGACTCTCTCAACATGATTTGTTTAAAAGTTCTGAAAATCAGGAAATTTCAAAACAGTTTTGGGCCAAAAATCATGTTTCAAGTAAATCCCAGTACTCTTTGATGTATTAGAACCTGATGACTAATCCTGTACTTACTCATGATCCTAGTGGAATCACATAGCAACCAGTCTCTTTTTCTTCTTCCATAAGTAGAAGAGAAGTACTGTGTAAAACTGATTGGATACGTTTAATCAATCAATGCTTGGAGGCATTAAATTATTCAGTGCATTAAAGCTGTGTGCAATCTTTCTAGGCAGATGTAGATCTGTCTCATTTCTGAATTCCCCACCAGCCATAATGCCCTGTGCCCCCACTGAGGAGGACCTGCTATGCTCTTATGAGTTTGTTTATGTGAATTGTGCATATCAACACAGTGGTTCCCTGCTATGGCAGAAATTGATTGCATTTGTCTCTGCCATGTTATATCCATAGCATGTTAAGATGGAATAGCAATGTTTTAAGACCTGACAGCACTTAGTTGTATAATGATACCAAACTTCCTATTTCTTTGTTGGATTTTTTTTACCTTCTCCAATCATTTCTTCTTAGGTTTCAGAGTAGGAAGCAGTAGTAACTGATTCCCAATAAATACTAACTAAGCCATAGATTCTGGTCATACTAGCACTTCTCAAAAAACCTCATCCCATTTTATTAAAGTAAAGGTTAAGGTAGGAGAGGTGACTTTTTCATGGTAAAAGCATTTCAGTTACAGATGTTGATCACCTGGAAAATGTCAAGGATTCACTAGGCATGACTGGAAATCTTAATAAGAAAGCATTTATTTAAGTCAAAATAAAAGATTATAGTGGCTCTTTTTGTTCTAGAGCCCCACAAGGCAGGTTCCAGAGAAGTGTACAGACTGACCAGGTACACAGCTGAGTAGAGATGAGCAATATTGAAGGCCTAATGATACAGAATTCACTCTCTAAGAATTAGTGTCTCTAAAGAGTTCTGTAAAATTAACTTAGGTGTAGTGACAATATTCACTGCCCCAAGCCTGTATGGAGTAGGACCTGAATTTTGGGATTAATAAAAATTCTGTAATATTTCTGCCTGTGAGTGCAGTCTTCAAATTATAACAGTTGCAATATTAAAGCATATTAAAGAGTGTCACTTTATTATAGACTCACAGAAGCTGATAGTGGTAAAGATGTTGAATCATCTAATCCAGTTTATTAAAGTAGAGGAATTAGATAGCTTCATAGATTTTGTGGTAGCATTTAATCTTGTTACAAGTTCCTTCAGGGTTTTGGTTTAAATGACATTTTGAAGTGCTGATTTGGGTTCAAATCATTGGTCATCTAAACCATTATCTTGTATTAGACTCTGCCCTCTTCTAGTTTTTCTGAAGAATATGGAAAACCAGCCGAAATATATTTTATGTGAGTTAGATTATTAGTTCTTCCCTGTGTATGGTCACCATAGTATTTTAACTTGAAAATGTTCCATCTCAGCTTGGAAGTGATGAGTGTTGGGCCTTGGAGCATGATGTGGGTTAGCCTGGATGAGGTGACAGAAGCTCAGAGTAACACTGCTTCCACTGTGAAAGCAAGCCAAGACCTCTTCTGTTTCTATTCATGTGGGTACTGCATGGCTGAGATTATCTCCCCAAGCATAAAAAGTGAAGAAGTCCAAATATGTGAGAGGCCTATTTGTGTCTATATGGGAGAAACATGTATACATGACATATGTGTGCACATGTACATACATATATGCACATACATATATATGAATAAATATGTACACATGAATGTGTATTCTTTTTGTTCATATTGTACATTGATACATTGTTCATACATGTATCCCAGATTTCCAAAACATCATAGTTTGGAATCTGAGGTATTTTGCTATCTCCTCTCCTCTGCAATAAAGCAAAGAGGGGTTTTAATTTAGACTAGTTACAGCTAAGTTTCTGATTTAAAAAGGGAAAAGAAAAAATTATGTAACTGCAAATCTGAAGTTGTATTAAGTAGTCTGAGCAGTTTTGAAAGTGAATCTATTAGAGCTGATATGGAAAATTTTCTCCTTTGGCTGGAAAAAAAAAGGAAAATAAGCAGAGAAAAAGGAACAGTATAGTTTTTATATACAGCTTTCCTGTATTTTTAGGTGCTGCAGCATTTTATTATTTGAAAAACCAAAACAAACAAGCTTTCAAAAAACTGAAGCAAAACAAAGGACTTGCTTTGGGCAGATTTTGTGAAAGTTGCAAACACCACTACTTAGGATGTCATCATTTCACATTATAATGCTGTTGAAGAAGGCCAGCTGGTGCAGTTAAGTCCCTTATTGGAAATTTTACTCTGATTCATTACTGTGATTTGTAGTTGTACACAGAAACACTTAATCATTCTTATCCTCCAAGCTCTATTGAATCTGCTGAAGGCTTTCTGGTTCTTTGCATAATTTGTGCTGCCAGTCTGCCAGCTTGGCAGTGTTTCAAGCTTGTTGCATTATCTGTGTTTGTTTGCACAGGAAGTGATGCTGCACGTAGGCTGAATTTACAGTAATTCTTTTGTAATAGGCTAATGAGCAACACTACTTCATTCACAATACTGACATTATATAGCTTTGATTAGACCAATTATTGTGTAACTATGCCATTGTGATCATACTTGCACTCGACAAAGTACTGAAAAGGAAATTTGCTTAGCCACTGCTTAATTGAACTTGCTGAGAAAATAATTTGGACTTTTATGTGCTTAAGAGAGGTGAGAATTTGAACATGCTGGAGAATTTTATATGCTATACAATTTAATATATTAAAGTGAGAGGATGAAGCTTCTTTTTTTACTCTCCATTTCATTGCATTGGGGAGGAAAAAAGACAACTAACACTGTGCATCATGCATTCTGCATATGTTGTGAAGGCCCATTAATTCCTTGGTGAGCTTGTGTTTCCTGCATTCATTTTAGTAAGAGTTATGGGAACAGAGCTAGAGGAAAACAGGATCCTCTCATGGAATTCATTGTCTCTCTATATGGAACTTTGGCAAACAGTAGTGGAAGACACCTGTGTTGATTGCATTGTATATTGCAGTATCAGTATTTTCTGTATCAGCATTACTATTTATTAAGGTTGGAACTAAGCAATACAGTATTTATACTTCTTGCTGTCCAGATTCAAAACTCAAAAATTGCTGTCCTTATGAAAAAAAAACTTATCTGACCCCTGTCCTCCCCAAATTGTGTCCATATAAATCTAAAATACTAATGTTTTAATGTTCAGATTGGTTTTGGTTTTTTTTGTTTTTTTTTTTTTTTTTTGTTTTGTTTTAGTAATGTAAAGCAGATTTTAAATAAAGGAGACCTAAACAGAGCCTTTGTATTTTATTTGTTAGAAGAACAGGTGTTTTCCACTATACTTTTCCCATTAAAAAATCCATGATAGACCTTTTTTTAAGGAAAATGTGGAGTCCTATGCTAGTCTAAATCATATGGACTTCAGTTAATTTAGTAAGTCCTGGGCCTACTCATGTTCTACCTGCTCCAGTGAGAAGCTTGTTCACATTCTCAGCTCCCTGTAGGAGTGAGAGGGTGCACTGGATAATCAGTTGGCATGATACTTTTTTCTGTGATCATGAGAATCCTACTTAGAAATTCTGCAGTGAGGTTATAAATTAGGATTGAAATTTTTTCAGGAAAACGGATTTCAGCTTGCTGTATTTTTGTCTTGCTGACAGTGGCTGAAGGCAGAGTCAGTTGTACCACCTGCTAAGCAGCAGTGAGTTAGGACATTTCTGTTCATAAACTGAGTCACAGGAAAGAATGTGATGTGTTATCTAGGAAAGCTTTGCTGGTACAGTGTACAATTTTGACTAATCCTGGGGGGTGTTAATGTACTGTCCCGTTTATAAAAAGTGGTGTGTGAGCTTTTGTTGTGTTTTTTTAAAATGGTCTTTTCCCTTACAGTATTCCTGAGAATCTACTTTAAAAGATTGCTGTTTTGTTAAAAAAAACCAGGAAGAGTGATGGAGAGGGTGCTTATAAATTATTTCTCTGCCCTTAATTATAAAGTTATAATTGTAGTTCACAGATTTAAAACACATTGTGTACAATTGTAAACACAAAATTATAGGAATTAAATCTTTGAATATTCCTTTATTAGAAAAAGCAGGTAAGTGAATTCAGGAACAGTTCAATGTCCCTTCCTAAAAACACTTTTCGAGCTTGTAATATGTCTTTATGGTGCTTTAGAAATTAGCTGTCAGTATCAGTTTTTAGTGTACTTTATTAGAATTAGTGTAAATTGTAAAATAGCTGATGCAAACATTTGTGATTAGTTAGTGCTCAGTTTGGAATTTCTTTGTGGGTTGTGTGCTTAGGGATTTGGTTGTGGGTTTTTTGTTTGTTTGTTTGTTTTGGTTTTGGTTTGTTTTTGGTTTGGTTTGGTTTTGGGTTTTTTTCCTTTCAGTATTGTATCACTGGGTAATGGAACACAATAGAACTTTAGGATGCTTGTATATGAAAGGTTCTTTCACAGGTTTTAAATTTTGATTTTGATTATAATGACATACTTTTACTACTGCCTAGCATCTGTTCTTATGCATTTCATTTTATGTGAAAGTTTTGGTTCATAAGTTGCTTTTATAGGCTCTGAATACATCTGTTGTTTTGCTTAGGTACCAGTGGTGGGAAAAGTATAGTGTGTGAAACAGAGTAGGAGTACTGTTCAGGGAATAGAAAGCATTGTACTGATTTCCAGTCATGTAAAACAATACATTTAAGGTTTCCAATGTTGAGAAATACATTAATTGTAGTAGCTGGAGGTGTTTGTCATCATAGAATCAAGTATGTGCATTTATTGCGACTTCACAGTAAAATGTATTACTGCTTTTGGAAATCACATAGTGTACTCTGGATTCTAAAGGCGTATCAGGAGTCTAAGTGTTCATCTTTGTTACATGGTCAATTATATAAGGGGGTTTTGTGTCTGGTGGTATTTTTATCTTTTGTTAGAAATCAAATGCCAAAACCCTTTCCATGTGTTCAGATTGTCTAAAGTATGTTTGCTTTACAAAATGCTGTAGTCTGCTACAAGATAACAAGAAATATTTTACTTTGGTGTGTAGCTTTTCCCACTATATATTCTATATTAGATCCGTATTGCCTAAAACAAGTATCTTTTTTTCTTCATTTTATGTCAAAACCTACCTACTGGAAAGCTTACACCACACAAATACTTTTCTTAAAACCCTTATGCATCTTCTGTATTAGTAGTAGTCATAATAATAATAGAAAATGCTTATAATCACAATACAGTTAGAGCTGGATTTAAAGCTTCCTGAATCCTGATCTACTGCCTTAATTCAGACCCTATCTGTCTGGTAGTTTCAGGGGTGTCTTGGGTTTATTGTACATGCACAGACTATCCACATGATGTGTGGCACCCTAGATTCTGTGTCTGGAAATCTCAGACAAATACTCAAATTCTGTCTAAACAAAACTTATAAGTGAGGCAAAGAAGAGGTTATACCTGAGGAAACGTGAACTCAGAATAGCTGTGAATCCAGCGTGTTCTGGTTCAATTCCTTTGAGGGATACATATTCCAACTACAGACCTTCAATGATACATTTGAACATTCCAGGGCAGGTAAACTTTGGGGGTAAAATTTATATGAGCATTTTGTAATAGTAGGGTGTTTGTTTTTTACAAGATTGCAGAAGTGCACAGAGTTCAGGATATATTGCAGCTTTATGGATTGAGTGTTGCCTTAAGTTGCAGGTGCTATAGCAACAGCTTAATGCTTACAAGATAGCACTATTTTAATAGACTTGCAATTCCTAGACTGTTCCATAAAGCAATAAGAAACAAAAAAACCCATCTCAAAACAAACTAACAGAACCACGCAGAAAAAGAAATGTCAATTTTGTCCTGTGCTCAGGACAACTTTTCTCCAGTAACTAAAGGAGTAGAAACATTAACAGACCACTGAACTGGTTCATAATACTTATGGATCGAGCCATCCAAAATTATCATCTTAGAAGATATGTAGTCATCAATGCTTAATTTTTTCACTGTGATTTAAAATTATTTAATTCTTCGTGTTTTCAAGCATGACTCTGTATGGGAACATCATTTTTCTGTTCTGCTTTCTAGTTATTATTCTTCCTCTAACTGTAGATTATTTTAATTCAGAGTCTAAAAAAACTGTTGTAAAACACAGCCTTTTGAATCTTAGAAATCATGCCTCTGGGAAAGATCTTTTATAGAGGAATATACCTACGTGGGCTTTTTCTTGTCAGAGAATTTCATACATGTCAATGTTTAAAATTACTAACTTTACTGTAAGTTAGGGATTACTTAATTTCTTGATCAGATGAAATTCTGGGCACCTAAATATTTCTGAAAACATTTGCACATCTTGAAGAATGCATTCCACTTGCCTTTGGCTTCACCATTTGCACATTAATTGCCAGTGGATGTTTGTAGTATGAAGATTTGCATACTTACTTGAAGTTTTGATCCCTAAATTCAACACAAGTTATGTTCCAAGCTTTTTCTGTTCTGCCTTCTACTTAAAGATAGACCCAGATATCATCTCTTCTGCCCCAAACTCATTGGTGCAAGGTTGAAGCAAATATGAGAAAAGATTGTCTGAGAGAAGATTTAAGCTGGGGAGTAGAGTGATAAACATAAGACTACAGGAGAGTGATATCCTGAGATTATTGATTCTGTATCTTTGGGGCATGCTACTAGAGTCTCTAAAAGGTATGAAGGTACAGCCAAGATCTTTTGGATGATCTTAGATGTCATTAAAAACACTTACATGTTAGGATGTGAGGGCTTGCTGTTCCCATATTCATTATTATAGTGAACACTGGAGACCTCTGTACTTTTGACTTTTCTACCCATACAGTTTTTTCACAGAGAACTCACAACAGCAACACTTCTGGGCTGACTTCAGCTTTTCTTTTTTACAGATTTGAGATGTCTTGAAAACTGAATTTCTTTCCTGTTCTTGCAGTGTACTGGCATCTAGAAAGAAGTTATATGACATCATATAACTATTTACTTCAAAGTACAAATGCTGGAGGTTTTTCACCTACATTGCAATATTTTTGTCAGGCTCTAATTTACCTCCTCGATCTTCAAATTGTAAAACAAGATAATTTCTAATGGGATCAGTAGTTGCTTATATGTTCAACTGATAAGCAAACATGAAGTATCGTTATAAAGGACTTGGAAAACTTATGCAGATGCAGTAAAAGCAAACAAAGCATAGAAATTTGTAAAGAATGATAAAGAGAATAGTTTGTAAATGTTAAGAAATCAGTTTGATTGAGGTCTCACAATTCATTTAATAGCCCTGTTATCTGTGGCCACCTTGACAAATGACACATACTAGAAACAGAAACACTTCTGAGCTGTTAAAAATATGATCAAAAACCTTATGAGATATCTGGGTGAAGACACTGAAAAACGGGCACTTAAAGGTAACTTGCTAAGAATGGCTGTGACAGGATTTTATTTCCATAATCATTGCTTAGTTAGTTTAATTTACCCTCATAATGAAGGAAATAGGAGAATACACGAGGCATCAGATTCCAAACAAATTAAAAAAACTTGTTTAACTTTGGAAGACATTACTGCCACAGGGTTTTTGGTCCACCACCATTGTGGTGAAAAAGAAACTTCAGAAATGTGTGTGAAGAGCTAGAGTAATCATCTAAGCTAGCATACAGGTAATACAGTTGATTTTTTTGGCATGTGGCAAACCTATTTTTTGCAACAGAGTTGTAAGTTTTGCCTCTGGTCACTTTCCTGTTAAGTTCCTTTTAGCTGTTCCATTTAGCTGTTCCTTTCCAGCTTTCCAGTTGCTGTCTACAAGGAGGTTCCATATTTAATCAGCAGACTGGACACTAGTCCAATTAATTCCATAATTTACTGTCTTACCAAAGTAATTTAGATACCAAAAAATACAGTTATTTATATATGCCTAAACCTATAAAGACTGCAATAAAAATAAAAATTGAGCTAAATTATGAAGTAGAGAAGGAAAATGCCACTGGAAAAAGTAGCACTGTCTGCTCTCAGGATTTTTTAAATTAAAAAAAAATCCTCCTTTTCTGCAAGCAGATGCTTTCCAAGCAAATTATGAAATGCTATTTTGTGTCCCGCAGAGGGGGCAGAAAATATCTGTTTCCATTTGTCATCTCTCAATAGGTTATTTTTTCCTTCTCCCATGTGACTGCAGCATTTTTGTCACTCTTACCAGGTTGCAATTTTGGCACTTCAAAGCTGAATTTGTGGTTGTCTTCTAAAGCAAAGTATTTGTAAACACATGCAGCCATGAGGCTGAGTGGTGCATTTTTTGTTTGGCAGAGTCATGAATTCGAAGATGAAATTAGGCAGCAAAATCAGGATCAATATTGTATTACAGTATGCAGGGTACCAGGGGTGTCCAGCTGAGACATCAGCAAGGGCTCCTGTTGTGTGAAAATGTAGATCCTGTAGGAGTAATTGAGCAATGCAAAAGGTGAGGCCTTAGGTATCTGATTTTTCAGTTTTTCTGAACAGTTGGAAACAATTTTTGAAGTACTCCAATTTTTCAGATTTTCCAATTTTTTTTGTGCTGCAGAATGAAGACGTCAAAGTACAAACAAAGCCCTAGAAGCTGAACCACAGTTCCCTTTGAATTACCATTCCAGGAATATTGATTATTGTTGTTTTACCTTTTATAACATGTTTTTTTTTATTTACAATTTGCTCTTTTAACAACAAAAATGTAGTTTTTACTCTTTTTTTCTCTCTTCAAATAACTCTTCTCCATTTTTCTACATTACTTTTCTTCATCGCAGTACTTCATATTTTTATTCAGCATGGCCTAATGTTTATGCAGTCATGTCTGGTAAGAGATGCTTTAGGGTGGCTTGAATGGAGAAGGAATATATTGTGTATTATCCTGTAGGTACCATTTTATAATAGCCACATGAGAGTAATTGAGGAAGGAAGAAAGAAAAAGTAAGGAAGAGGCCATATTGTTGATGTTTATGGACATTAAAAGGAAAAGAAAAGGAATGAAAATAGGAATGTTACTGACCTTCTCACTGGCAGAAGAAGTTATATCCAGTTTTTTGGCTACCAGGTTATTTTATGCAATCAAATTGATTTTGTTTTTTCTGATCGACTTAATGGGAAATATAATGTCAGCATAGATAAATGGGAACTTCTGTCATGCTAAGCTAAATAATGTGAAATAACATTACAGTAGTTAGTAAAACTACTTTTGGCAGTATTATTGACAATTTGTTTTTCACTGATATTCTGGCACACATATTTCATCATGGATATGTCTGTTTTGCATTAAATTTTCATCTGTAAAATGATCTATTTATATATGTGTGAATTATCAGGCTAGAAAACCTAGCACTTTAAATCTCTTTGATTTTCTTGCCTCGAGCAATGGCAGAAATAATCTTTTATGTTTTAAAAATGCTTTCATTTATAGATGCCATTGTAAGTAGCAAAGTTTTGTTTTAAACTGTTTGGTTTATTTCCAATACAGCAAAAACTGTATCTATCTCTGTGGGTTTAATATATCTATGACAAAAGCAGCTTAATAAGTAAAACCGACTATAAATTATTTAAAATTTGAATGTTTTCAAGCTGTAAAAATCTCTACTTGCAATATATAGAGAAAGCTAAATTGCTTCCTAATTGTGAAGGGAACTTTTCTTCCCTCCAGTGAGAGTCCCTGTCAACGTTCCCTGGATCTGATCAGAGATAAAATTACAAATTACAGGGGTATTACAAATTACAGCTAGCATTTAGGGAACATCAGTATTATTGAAAAATATGGTTAAGTTCTGAAAAACAAGGGCAAACACAAGCAATATGCAGCCAAAATGGAGGCTGTGCAGGTGTTGCTCTTTCTTTTAATATGTTTAGCTGGTGCAATGCTTTGTTGAACAGGCTTTTATATTTATCAGAGTTTTTCCCTCTTCTCCCATGAAGCTGAACAGAGTTTGATACACTTGTTCAGTGAATTTCTGCATATTTGCCAGTATGGGTGGCCACAGTGTGCAGAGCTGTTGCACAGTGAATGTGTAATAGGAATGGTACTTTCTGATGGTTTGGGATTATCATGGCATGTGTGAATGTCACTGCCTGGTCAGGCTCTGACCTGAGCTAGCAAGTGGAAAAAAGAAAAAGGAAATTTTTGACACTCTTTTAATATAAAAGAATATGAATAGAATAAGTTAGTATATTCCAGCAGATGTTCCTCTGTGGCTAACAGTTTGACAACCCATTTTTGATCATTTATCATCTTACTATACACTTGTTGCTATATGTTTTGTCTGAGCAGACCGCTACATGATAAAAGCTTGTCAGCTTTATCTTCCCATTTTCTGATCTTTTCAGACATCATTCATAAACTCAGAAGATATCATACTGGCAGAAAAGATAATACCAAGCTGAAAGCCTTTCTGTCTCTTTTTTGCTTGTTTTTTTTTTCCTCTCCCTCTCCCTCTGCAGGAGTAAGAAAATTGGTGCTGATAGGTGCTCTTCCATCTGTCTAAGGAGCACTTAGAAGATTGCAGTACAGTAAGATGACAGTTGTCTACACGATCTAAAGGAATTCTCTCTTTCATAGACATGCAACAGCTATTAACCAGCACCAGAATCCAGAAGTTTAGTGAGCACTGATTCACAGGCATAGATCATTCTCCTAAAAAACTCATGAACTGCAAAGCAGTGTTGTTTGTAGCTTGCCAGTGCTCTTTTAACACCTGATTAACAGCACCAAAAAGGCTGTGATCTAAAAACATCACAGCCTTTGTCAAAAGTGACCTACTGTAACCATGATAGCAAAACTGGTTTGAGATAATAGTTCTTTAGTTTTAATTTAAACACCATATAGATGTTACTTGTAATCCTGAGCACCATTGCATAACACAATTTTCTGTCCATGTGTGTGCTATGCCTTAGAATATCTAACTACAGACAAGTTATTGTCTGTATGCTTTTGAAATTACTTTGTCTGTAGAATTAAGGGCAAGTAATACTAGCACTGGAATTATCAAGACATCTGGCCTATTTCAAGCCTTACTCATAGAATGGTTTGGGTTGGAAAGAGCCTTAAATTAATCTAGTGCAATCCCCCTGCAATGGGCAAGAACACCTTCCTCTAGACCATGTTGCTCAAAACCCCATCCACCCTGGCCTTGAACACTCCCACGGGTGGGACATCCACAACTTCTCTGGGCAGCCTATTCCAGTGCCTCACCACCCTCATAGTGAGAAATTTCTTTCTATATCTGATTTAAACCTTTTTTCAGTGTAAAGACATTACCCCTTGTCCTATTCTTACGTGCGCCTGTACTAATCCTCAGCACCAGACAGTAGATTATATATCAAGAGATCTGTTACATGGTTTCCTTGTTTAGCAGAATTATTCTTGATTTAGATCAGTATGAGTCCAGTTCAAAGTTGTTTAATGTAAATGTGAGTCCAGGGTAGATAGAATTCTATTACATAATGCCTGTAATACAGCAGTTTAATGTAAAAAATCCCATTTTTACCTCTTTGAGCAAAAGGATTGTGGCACTTCTGGAGGCAGGGAGAACAAGAAATTAAACCTGGCAGGGTTAAGAAGCTGAGCTGTAGGTGGTGAGTGCAGCATCAACCACACAAATGGACACACTGATGAATGGACTTAAGTACTGTACAATGAAAGCTAGCACAGTGGCTGGGAAAGAGGGAAGTATCACTCACTCTAAAACTATACGAAAGAGCAAAGAACATTTATTAAAATGATGGCAAGGTTTTGTGCTGTGAAGGGACTCTGAAGCAACCCTGAGTAATTTATGCAATTAAGGGTTATTCAGATCTGTGAACATGAATACTTTGAATGTATTCTTTGTAAAAGTGGCTTATTATTCCTCACAGGTGTTATGAGGAGCTCAGAGTTGCTAAATACAATCTGGAGAGGCATGTAGTTCCTTATGTCTCTCCTTCAGTTTTTCAATTTTGGCTCAAAGTATGTTTATTTTCTTACTACTCAGAAGGAAAAAAAACCCAAACATTGTTCTTTTGAAATTGATCAATAACTGATGTTTTCTACCTGTAAGCCTACCTAAAGAGTTGAGTATAGCAAACATAAATTTAAGTCATTGAGAGAGCAGACATATGTTGGTGACATTAAAGGAAGAAAATGGAAATCCTTCTTTGAGATATTGATTACTGTGATGCTGGTAAATGTATGTTTCTTCCTTCTTTTCTGTCTGTATTTTCAAGGGGACACTGTGACTGATCCTGCAAGAGGAAAGGAAGAGCTGTGAGCATGGGCAGCAGGGGTGCAACCTGCACTTGCCAGGCAATGCAAATGATAGATTTTGTGAGAATCACTCAGCAGGGTTCTGAATCTGATGAGTGGAATATCAGTTTATTCTTATAATGGTGAAAGAAAATTTTTGTGGCAGGCAGTGTTTTGAGCCAATAGAAACAGTAGCTGTTTTCTTGTGAAAATTATTCTGTAATTATGTTCAACATAAAGTAGTGAGTGTTGTAGGAATGGATATCCTTGTACTATTAATCAAAATATTGTTACTGTCTGTCTGCTTTGGGTTGTAGAAGTGGTTATTAGTAATTTGATTTTTTTCATTTATTTTAATTTGTTTTTTATGTTTGTTATTTGTATTTGCTCATTTTTTATGAATCAAAAGCATTAAGATTCTTTGTAATGAGAACTAAGTCTTCAATTGAACTATCAAATATAGGGAAAGCAGAAAGCATCATATTATGCAAAACAGATTCTGAATTACTAACTTTGAATTCTGTCTCAATAATCTCAATAATCATTAAAAAATTAAACCAATACCCTACCTTGCAGTTTTGCAACTGCTAAACATGCTGAAACATAAGACACCCATTTTAAATGGTGCTAATCAAATGAAATTATTGCACTTTGCTTACTATTAGGGAATTTTGGATTCCTGTTCAGCAAACTACTAAGAATTTAAGATGTGACACAATACCCTGGTTATTAGATGTAGTTGTTAAAATTATCTCTATTGACTGATGAGAACTATTTTCTTTTTTAACAAAAGGTGTAAAAAGGTTTCTGCTTTATTAAATAATGTGTAAAAGAAAAAAGAGATTACTTTTGCTTCTGTGTTATCTGTTTTGAAAAATGTTGAATAATCTCTGCTTTCCTTGGAACACAAATTGATGTCTTTTCCAACAGAATTTATACATACTGAATATAGTTATATTCAAAGAAGTAGTCTCTGCAAGGTTGAGTATACACACAAAATCTATATAATGTTCTGTCTTTTCAAAGTAGAAAAATATAGGTTTGATAAATGTTTTGTAATTCTTCCAGCTTTGTAAAATGAAAACAGTTTCGCGAAAACTTAATAGTTCTAAGAAATTATTGAAACATTGCATTATGACAAGGTCAAGCACTTAGATTAGCATAAAAAGCACTTATGAAAGACATTTGCATATCTTGGCAAGTGGTCAAAAGGTGAAGTCTAAGTTCATAAGTTAATATACACTATTAAAAATCTTTCTATAGTACATAATTGCTTAACCGAAGTGGGGTATGTGTGTGCATGGAATCTCAGTATCTTTTGTAATACTGCATATATATTGTATCAAACAAATGTGTATTAAATTCTTTGAGGCCTCAATTCTGCATAGACTTAAAATTGTGAGCATCCCATGTAGTCACTGAGGGATTTAAATCTTCTCAACTTTGTTACTGTCAGTTTCTGTTGTGAAAGATTTAACTATAGATTATTCGTGAGAGATGTCATGGAATGTTTAAGATTTTGTAGGTTAAATAAAGCCTTTTTTTTTTCTTTTTTTAATAGCACTTAAGTTACTCTGTGAGCTAGGAGATCCTTATTTTCTTACTGTCTGTTCAGTGGGTAAAAATGCATATATCCAGTGAAAGGAAAGAAGTCGTGTTTAGGTCAGTACTTATATGAAGTGGTGGAAGTCCTCTAACTTCAAGTAGTTAAAACAGTAGGTGAGTTGATAAGCTTAAAAATTATGAAGTCAATGTTGCCAAGGTAATTTTGGATGATCTCTCATATGTGAAAACAATATCTAGTAAATGAAGCATCTTTATAATTTAAATGACAATACATTTTGAGATGGTTTCAAAATAATTGAAAGACCTTTTTCTGTAACTTTACTGTTCTTTAGCTCCTACATTGGAGGCCAAAATAACTGTGGCGAAGAGCCAAATTAGACATCCTGTGATAGGTGGATAGGTGGATTGTTCTGCTTCATCCAAGGTTTCCTTCCAGCATATGCTTAACTTGTGAAACTGTCGTCTTAATCTTTGCGCTCTGGACCACTTTAATCAAGCAGTTTTTACAGGGCATAAAGGCTCTGTATGCAGGATATATGCCACCTAAAAGTATAAAATTGTTTATTGCCAAATGGACACAGTATTTAGCTAGGACTAATTTGCCGTTGGACTGTATTGATGATGCTCTCCACCTCTTGCCAGATACTCAGTGGGTCCTTGCTGGCCAGACAGTTCTATGTATAGCATGTGTTGACTTTCATGGCTCATTGAAATGGACTGACCTTCAGTGTTGTTTAAACTTCTGTCTGTTTTTGCTTTTATGATTTTATAACTTGTCAGACTTGTGGCTTGTTTTTCCTCCACTCCTGACTGACCTTATTCAACAATCTTTGTTCTGTCTGCAGTTTAACCTTTCCTATATTGCGTGGTTCCACTCTACGTAATTTCTGATAGCTCTTCCTTGCAATTCAGGAGTTTTGTCAGAAGTGTGTGCCAAGGTTATTCATCCATGCCATATTAAAACCTCAGTCCATAGGAGGAAAGCTAGACACTTAGCTGTGAGTTAACTGGGAAATACATGCCATTCTTCCCTATTCTCATGGTCTGAAGTGCAGATATGGGGTGGGGTGGTGGAGCGTGCTTTGGTGCTTCATTGACAAAAATGTCTAGATTTCTTAGAGACAGAAAGAGCATGGTTTATGCTCACCTCTTACCTTTACTGGGTGAGTCTAAAGTTTTGACAGCCTCTGTGGCTCAGGACTTCCAAGTGGAATGTGTGGAGTAGGCAGGATTAAAAGGCAAAACATACACAAAAGTCATACTGCAAATGAAAGTGTGGGGTAAAAGTGGTAAATACTAATTTGCTTAATAGTCTTATTATCTAGGTATTATTTATGCAAATGTGCCTCGCTTGTTTCTCTTGAAGTAATTTTATGGATCTGCTAATTTAAAAAGATATTGTGATAGAGTTATTGCAGATGTTAAGGGTCAACTTTCATCTCTGTCTTTGGAAAAAATCTGAGCGCGTGATTTCTGTGACAGAAAATGAGGTCTGTTATATACATTAATACATTCCACATCTCCAGCATTTGCTAAGCAAATCTGCTTCAGCCATTTGGATGTGTCCATTTCTAGTTAAATATATTGGAAATGCATGGACTATGTCAGATCTGTAGTAGGAATCTCTGTAAATAATGTTGGACAGGAAGTTCCACCTGAATGGATCTCAGCAAATTTGCAGATGACACCAAGCTGAGTGGTGCAGCTGACGCACCTGAAGGACAGGGTGCCATCCCGAGGGTCCTGGACAAGCTGGAGAATTGGACCCATGGGAATTTCATGATGTTTAACAAGACCAAGTGCAAGGTGTTTCACCTGGGTCACAACAGCCCCTGATATCAACACAGGCTGGGGATGAACAGACTGAGAGCAGCCCTGCCCAGAAGGATTTTGGGCTGCTGGGCATGATCTGGCCATGTGCACTTGCAACTCAGAAATCCAGCTGTATCCTAGGCTGCACCCAAAGCAGCATGGCCAGCAGCTGAGGGAGGTGATTCTCCCTCTCCATCCACTCTTGTTAGACCCCACCTGGAGTGCTGCATCCACCTCTGGGACCTCCAGCATTAAAAGGATGTGGACAGGATGAAGTGAATTCAGAGGCAGGCTGGAGCACCTCTCCATTGGAGACAGGCTGAGAGAGATGGGGTTGTTCAGCCTGGAGAAGAGAAGGCTCTGAGAACACCTTGTGGTACACCCTTTTAAAGGGGGCCTGCAAGAGGCCTGGAGAGAGTCTTTTTCCAAGGGCATTTAGTGACAGGATTGAAAGATAGGTTTAGATTAGATACTGGAGAAAAAAGCCTTCACTGTGAGGGCAATGGAAGAGTTGCCCAGAGCAGCTGTGGATGCCCAATCCTTAGCAATGTTCAAGGCTAGGCTGTATGGGGCTCTGAGCAACCTGGTCTAGAGGAAGGTGTGTCCCTGCCCATGGCAGGGGGATTGGAACAAGATGATCTTTAAGGTTCCCTCAAGCCTAAAATATTTCATGATCCTATGATTTCTGTGTTGTGGTGCAGTCTTTGCTTTTTTATCTTATTAAAATGGTACACTTGCTAACTCACTCAATCTAAATAAAACAGATACTATTCTGGGAAATTTTGGCAGTATTACTTAAAACTTTTTTAGTTCATAAGGTTTAGATTTTATTTTAGTGTATAGACATATAGAATAAAGGAACTATCTTAAAGTGTAAACATATCTATTTAATAGTGCAGGTAGGTGGAAGGAGATAGTGAGAAGTTATCTCCTTATGATATCTACTTATTTCTGTTTGCTGATGCAGATGAGTAAATAGCATTTTTTAACATGCACAAAAATAAATATTCTTCTGAATTCTGAAATTATTCTGAGTATGTATATGCTTAGTGATCCTTACAAAAATGATAGATCATACATAATTTTCTAATCTCATGTCTCGGGCTGAGGTGTTGGGGGAAAAACAATAGTTGAATTTCTGTAATCTCACACCTGCTGAACACTAAGACTGGTTATCAATAAATACAAATATCTTACTAATACTGTTACCTTAAAGTTGCTACAATGAATTTTATTTTGATTCCCACATTAATCTTACTAGTTTTTGTTTTATTTGTCTCAGGTTTATTCAGTTGTTGTTACTAGTTTCTTCAGATGGATTTTTCTTTTATTTGTTAAGGATAGTGCAAAGTAAAGAAACAAGTGAAAATAATATAGACATACTCAAAAAGACTGGCAATAACATATTTGGGAAGGTTTTGACATTTGAAAGAAACATCTTAGGAGTATATTGACTACTATAGTTTTTTTCCAAGAGGTTTCTACATGAAAAGGCAACTTTGAAGGAAATTCAGGCAACTCTAAAGAAAGCAAATAGATTTTATGATACAAGTGGTTTTTCTGATTATGTTAATCTGACACAGGTTGACTGTGTCTCCCAAAGACCATGGCAAAATGTAATCAGGCAGACTCTCTACATTGGAATAACTCTAAAATCTACTAAAGATGCAAATGTAGTTGTCAGAGAAGAGTTACATGAGTTCTTTCAAAGATTGGTTTTTAGTAAATCAGATTTTTTGTACGATTTTTTTATTTGAAAAAATGTGCTTGAAGATTATGAAATCTGGCTGTAAAATACAATTTTTCAGTTGAATTGGGCACTCATGCATTTTACAGATATCATTAAATAAGTCATGTTTCCAAAGAGTTGCTTGAAGCTAAATTTCCAATGGGTTACATTAAGTATTCTCCAAGTATTTGCAGGCACAATCACTGTGTATACAGGAAGGTAAGTTTATGTATGCAAACAGGTACATAGGCTAGACTAATTGGGCAGATTGGCTAATTATGTTTCTAGGCAGGCATGCACAGTTTGGTGTATGCAAATTAATGCAATCACAAGCATTGCTGGAAAATTAAGCCCATATATTTAATTTTACCCGTTAGGTGTCAACAATATCAGATAAGGTGGAGGTTGCATTCAGTAATAGTTATTTTATTACAAGACAGATACCAAAGCCTTTTTGGGAAGTTTTTTGTGGAAGAGTTTTGGTGGAATTACATCATATATTTCACGTGACAACATACTAACAAGTGCCAGAATAATTTATGGTGATTGCAGTAGAATCACAAAATTAAATGGCAAAATTTTATTAGCTGCAATTTGCAGTGGTCTGGCTTTTCTTCTTGCATATTGAATTATAATAAATACAAGGAAGAAACAAGTGATTTATGAAAGTGAATTAACTGCCTTGTTTGCTATTTTTTCTTCATGTCAACATTTAAAAATGTAAATATATAATGCTATATTTGCATAGTTCACATAAGTGATAACTAATTACATGTATTACAGAAAAGTTTTGTGCCTATTTTAGGATATTTTTGACATACACCAATGATCACATATCAAGATAATTTTTATCATCACAGTAGTTTCTGTTATTTCCATGTCAGTAGTTTGTGAGTGTGCTCATTGCCTAGCTGTGAAAAAACATAACCCCAACACCTGCTTACAAAGAAATAGTCAACAGAAACAAATGCAGTTAAATAATGGTGAAAGGAAATGTTGGAGTATATAAGTAAAATGCATTATTCAGGTATTTTATGAAGTGCACATAACTAGCATTAAAATTATTTTTAATTGACTTTTCCTATTTTCCCATCATCTCAGTGACTGGCAGTCAAAAATAACTGTTCAGCGGCTTTGACAATACAGCCCACTTTCAGCATCATTGTGCTAAAACTTCTGAATAGATATCCATACAAACGATTTCCATGGCCAGGTATCTCTGGATTGATACCTTCAGAGCATTATTTTTAATTTCTTTATCATTGTACCTTTCATTACAAGTTTGGAAAAAACAGGTCTATGTGTTTATTACAAAAATCTTATTAGTTATATAAAAGCCAATTTTGGTAACAGTGATCTGCTGAAGGTGTAAAAGAGGCAACTTGACGCTCTTCAGCTATATAAGTACCCTGGAACAGTTTGCATTTAAAAGCCTAACAAAGCAGAGGTTGTTGAGAGAAGGTAATCTATCTGACTACATCAAATATTTTCTGTTTTCTTCGTACCTCTCCACTCATCACAGAGCTGCAATTTCTGCATTCTGAGCTTGTTCTAGTTTCTGTCCTCCTTGCAATACTTTCTGAGACACCCCATTTTCTTTTCTTTCAGGTGATTTTCCTTCTCTTCATCTAAAATGGGATGTTTCTTTTTTTTTTCTCCTTTCTCTGTCTCTTCCTGTCTTTATCTCAAGGGCATGCCCAAGGGTGCATATATACTAAAACACTGAGCGCCGCTAGTCCTTTCTTTGGTGTGTTTTAGGCATCTACACCAACTGCCCCTGTGTGGCTCACAAATTCTGCTTCCAGTTTCTGGATTTTGCTGACGCCAATGACCTTTTCTCTGTAGATGTCTGGAACTTTTGCAATTGGTTTGTACAGCATTTTAAAGTTACTCTACCTCTGATAAATAGGGATTGTGTCAGGTTGATAGTTGGGATGCTGGTCCTGTCAGAAGCCTCAGGCTACTGGGGGCACTTCTGGATAATTGTGAGGTATAAAAGTAACAAGAAGTTAGAGAAAGATACAACCATCTGTATAATCTAATGATGCTGGAACTCATGTGAATGATTGGAAAACTCTCAGTCAAGTGAAAGGAGCAGCAATAGTCCAGTTTTTTCTATATGTTTTACATAACCAAATATATAGTTCAGCTTTTTTTGCTAAACTAGAAATGAGATGATTTTTACTTAGTCTTCAAATTATGTGACTCATCAGAAAGGATTGTTATTTATTGATAAGGTAGTATGTTTGAATTGTTTTCTTTTTAATATTTCCTGGTGGACATAAAAACTTCCTGTACTGATATTTTATTAGTCATTATGCTACATGTAACTGAAGCTATTACTGGCTTTTTCAATAGTGACTGACAGCTTCTGTGTACAACATCTCAGGTTCCTGTTTACACTGTAAAAAATCTGTGAAGTTCAAAATTTCATCACACAGCATAACCTGAATGTAAACATCTCTGGATTTCCATGTTGGTTTGGTTTTTGGTTCTTTTTTTCTTCTAAAAGACCACATTTACAGCCAAAATTTTACACAACATAGCATAGCTTGAAATTGGGCTTTCATTTTTTGTCACCACGAGTTTACTCTTAGGTGTGTGCTTTTAGCCTTTTACTCTGCTCATTATAAAACCAGAGGGTGAGGAGTTTATTTTCTCACATTTCTTTTTATTATTCCAGACATAGAACAGACAAGTTCTTCTCAAACAATGATTCATTACTAACAAAATAGTTCTTGATTTTCTGTAGGTGAACCAATATGAAAAAGTTATACTCCATTAAGGAATACTTGATTTGAGATTTTATAAGTTTAAACATTTGTGTGTGTCCTGAGAAGTCATTGCTGTATTCTAGGTGTAATCAATTTTAGATTCCTCATCAAGATACCAAGAAGAAAACACAGTTTAAAAATCACGTGTTACTGTTTATTTATTTTTTTTTTAAATTTATATGCAGGAAGTTACTTCTTCATATATTTTTGGATCATAAAGTAGCTTATTCAGGATACAGTGGCTGCTAAAGGCTTTCATAGTTGAAAAAAAAGTTGGAAAAATTAATGAGTAAAAATTAATTCAAAGCTACAGAGAATAAGCATGTCTGTGTGAAGATGGCCATATGCCACTGTAACTGAAAGTTACAAAAGTAGTGTGAAGAAGCATCAGTAAATTACTTTAGACATTTAGTCTGACCCAGCATAGCTTTTTCCTAAGCTGAAGTGATCCATCTAGGTCTATATATCTGTTTATATGAGGGTACACATATATGCTCGTGTAGATTGATTCTGTGCTCCAGTGGATTATCTCCTTTCTTCCCTTTGAACTTCATATTAAGTGTTGACTGAATTTTGCAAATTGTAAACAGTGAAAGGCAGTGTTCAAAGTGGGGCAAACAATACTCTGAAGGACCACCTCCCTGTTTCTATAGAAGTGTTTATTGTAGAGTTCTCTAAAGCTTAAATGTTGCCTCATTGAAGAGCAGTATTGATACAACAGTTCTATTCATACTGTTTTATAACAAAAAGAAGATTCAGTGCCATGTAATTCCAACATCTTTGACTGATCACTAAGTGTAACAGCAGAGCATCATCTTAATCACCTTTTTCTACTCATGTCTTAGAAAGGGAAAAAATATGCAGCCATCAAGTATCACTATAGTGAGTAAAGTACAAATGTGAAGAAGTTTATACCAAAGACATTGGCAGCTCTTTACATAGAGGAAAACTTTATGGTTCAAATTATGTATGGCTTACTGTTTGTAAAGGCTCGTTAAAATACCCTGAATATGTTCTATTTTTACTACTGCTTATCAGAATTACATACTTTTTGTTTACTTACAGTATGAAAGAGGCTGGTTTAGGCCATAAACAGTGGAGGGGTGGTCCCATTTCATCAAACTGCAAGCAGTGTCCAGTAGTTTATACCAATCCTGTTTGTGGATCAGATGGTCATACATATTCTTCTCAGGTAAGAATTGAATAAAGAACTAAATTAATCTTTCATTGTTCAGTCAATTCCAGCTCTTGGAAAATAAAATACTGTATTATAACACAAATCAATGTTTATTTGTTTTTGCTAAAATATGTATTACAAAATGCAACCTACAATTCTAGTATATTGTATGATACAAAAGCAAAATGGTAGCAAACCCTAAGCAGTATGAACCAGTAATACCTGGAACAGCACATTGTAAGAGAGCTCCACAATGTAACAGAGCCCAGGTTAAGTCTGTCTGTGAGAGACAACATGGCAGGGTTTTGAGGAAGCAAAAACGTTGGGTGTCCCCACCTTGGGGGTAGGATAGACACGTTAAGTCAGATTTTCCAGTTGAGCAGTGAAGGTGTGCTTCAAATTCCAGGCGTTTAGACATAGGTGTAACATACCCAGGAAAAAAAATAATGTAAGTAATTGTTGCATATCTTTCCTTGCAGTGGCATATTATGAGTTTTAAGATCATTATCAAATCTTCTTTCTCTAGTCCATACCCCTCCTGTATTTTCTCTCATACTAATTTAGAGATAAAATAATAAATTTTAAATGTTGCTATCAGTTTATCCAGTCTTGTTTGGATGAACTATTTTTTGCTGCTCCTGCTGAAGTCCAAAAATCCTGGGACTGCATTAATATAGTGCAGAGGTGAGATTGTGAGATGGATTGGCTTCATAATGCTGAAAACAAATTAATTTGTTTAGCATCCTTCCTTAAAACTTTCAGCAGAATAATGCTCAGTCAATGTTAACAACTGAGTCCTCTCTAATAGAAAAAAGTGTGGGCTCTCGGTGAACTCATTTTTCTTAGAAACAGCATGCAATTCAGTAGTGTGAAAGGAGCTACTGTATTCTGTCTTACTGACACTGTTTCCTTACACTAACAAATTGTTTCATTAGTAGATAATATCCAGTGTTTCAAGAGAAGTATAATACTAGATTAAAATGATGGAGATGAAAAAGCTCTGTGTTTGTTATTTATGAAGAAAAAAATTACATGTAGCCTTTTAAACAAAATACCTTTAGGATATTTCCTAGTATCTAAAGATTTTTCGAGTTTCCATTTGTTGAAGTTTTTGGTTTTTTCCTGTAATCACAATCTAATCACATCTAAGTTTACACGTCTGTAGTCACATATGCCGTTTACAAAAAAGAATTATTTTCCAGGAGTGACTGGATGTTGGCTTGAACACCAAGTATCCTCTCCAAGAATATTTTCTTCCTGATAACATAAAAACATCAGATATAACTATTGCTTCCTAAACCCTGACAATTCTTAGGCTTTTATCCTAAGTCTTATGTTAGAGTTTTTTTCAAACTATCTTGAATATTTGATTATAGGGATTTGGTCTAGAATCCTAGTTTTCCTTTAAACAAAGCAATTTAAAAAATTTCTAATGCCTACACCAGGTTATCTGAGGCCCTACAAATGAATTTTGGACTCTTCAGCATGGCTAAAAATACTCCTTTCATTGACATTATGACTTTAATTTAGGAATTTGAAAAGTATTTTTATTTTCATTAACTATAATCTCCTGCCTATGTTTTTTTATGAGCTAGAAGTATCCTGGCATCTTACTAGACATTAGGTGATGCTGTCATTTAGTATTTACTTTGCCTTGCCATTCAAAGGTTCAGGCAATCTTTAAGTGTCAAACCCAGGCTGCAGATACATGTAATACAGATGGTAGTCTCTACAATTTTGCAATTTAAATAGATGAGATATATAAGTTAATATAGTTAATACCAGATGAGCGACATTTTTATTTTTAAAATTCTGAATACTTGATTCATTACAATCTCTCCCTATGTTGTTCCTAATGTAATATAAAAATCACCCCACTTAAACCTCATTGTTTATTTCCTATTTTACCATATAGGAATGGTGTATTCTAAATCGTCCTATAGGTAGAAGTGACTTGTCTGGTCTGGAGTAGGTGTACAAAAGTCTATAAATATTGATGAGATGCAGATATTTTAAAATCAGTTCATGTGTTAAAGGTGCAGCTGTGCTTCTTAAAGGGAATGATGAGAAATGAGTGGATTAAATAGACACACTGTGCTTCCATTCAGTTCATTGTCAGTGCTGCAGTCAGTGCAGTAGTACTTGTCATCCGACCTCAATATCCGTTGCATGCAATCAGTGCAGAAGTAGCATACCATCACAGGTGTTTTGCAGGGTTGTCCTTTTGTCTTCCACTACCTTGTAATGGTAGATTTCAACTCTAAGCTAATGGAAGAAAAAATGCTAAAAATGTTTATTACCACAGAAGATCTATATTAGCCTATAAATATTTATTTTCATTTCCTTTCATGTTTGTGAGAATTTCATATTCTGTGGTACCAATTGCATCAAAATAGAGGTCCTTGCCAGGTTATTTTGAAAGCAGTGTTTTTGAAAATTTTTGTGTTTTTTGAAAGCAGTGTTTTTGAATATTTGTGCTCCTGTACTCCAGGCAAAGTTTGTTTCATTGTGTTGTCAAGGTCCAGTAGGAGTTTATACAGCAATTTTCTTGTATTTAGAATGCATTCATCAATGACCTTGGAAAATTGTATAATACATTTTCTGAAAATAAGCCATTGAATAGTAATAGTATTATAGAACACAGCCAGGCACTTAACATTTGTCAGATGGATACTGTTTTGGGAGTATATCCTTGCTTTTCAGGACAAGCCCATGAAATGCTAGTATTAAGTAAGTCATGTAACTGTAGCTATTTCATACATGTGTTTTGCTTTGGAAAGCAAACAGAGAAAAATAAGATGATAAAATAGGTGGACTGTCTAGAAAGAAAGGTTATCTCCTGAACTGAGCATTTCCAGAGTCAGGTAAGGATGTTCTGTTTTCTGCTCATTTTTGCAGTCGAGGTTTGGTTTTCTGTGTTGTCAGGTCTCAATTAATCTCATGCAGTCAGTGTAAAAGAAAAGTAGCAGGTGTAAGGTATTTGTTGTTAGCCTTACAAGAATGTTGAAACAAAAATATAACATGCTGAAATGTTGAGTAATCAAAGTGTGCATTCTCATCATTGTGTGAGAAGAAATTCAGTATAAGGAGATCTTGCCATTTCCTTGGCAGGGCGGTGTTACAATTTTTACTTAATAGCCTTTTAATAATACTGTGTGTGTTCTACAGTTGGTCTGTTTTTACCTTCAGCATTTCTCTAAACTTTGGCACTTGAAGGTGCAGTATGCATTTTTGCACTAGGAATTCTCCAGCAGTGCTGTAGCATAAGGCCTTGGTATCCCAATATATTTTACATTCTCCGTGAAAAAAGCAGCCTGTTTGTAGCTTCATCTTTCCTGGGATTAATGGGGAAGTAAAGTTACATGAAGTGCAGCTCAGAAGGAGTGGTTTGGGGCAGCAGCCCACCTGCTGCCAGTCTTTCACCAAGGGAAGCAACTCACTGCTGTGCAGCACATGCTGTAAAGCTGGTCTAACTGAGGATGAGATGGTCATGCCCAGACTTGGATGCTTCTGTTGGAACAGTTCTCCCATATTGCACTATATTATAAGTGGGCATTCAGAAAAATGGCTAAGAGGGAAAAAAACCACAGTCATGGAGATGAATTTTCTTTTGAGTGGATTTTGCATATCTTGGTTACAGCTCTGGTATTTGGTATAACAGGCTGAAGTTTTCTTTCTTAAATTGAATGTGGTTGACAGTTAGTCCCACTTTAACAAAATCTAACTTTAAGTAAGATCAATGAACAGTGCTTCCAGTATTTTGAAAACACTGCAGAAATAACTTAATCTTTAAATTATGTCCATTGCCTCATGATTTTATTCCAGGATCATTTTAGCAGTTCTGTTGTTAGCAACAATTTGCTCAAGATGGTTTCATATTGGTAGTGAGTATTTAATGAAATAGATTTTTTCCTACCTATGAAAGCTTCATGTTATTGATGACAACCCTGTATATATAAATAGCAATAAAAATTATGTTTTGCAAAAGTAATGGGTCCAAATTAGCTTCTCAGACTAAGAGACAAACTGTAGAAAAGTAGTCAGAAAAGAGCATATGAATTCTTGAAAGGTAGACAGGTATGCGGATTTAGATCTTTCTAATATTCAAATACTTTCTTCAGTCTCCCATATTACAATTTCTTTCTCTGAGAAGGGTCGAAAGAGAGTCAGGGGATAAAATTGTGCTGTGTCAAGGGACAAGTTTAATACTCTATTCAAGTTTTGTTTATCATTTTGCATTAATCTGAATTGCTAGATTTTTATTCTCAGGGCATCCCATATTTAACATTTTAATTTTTAAAATAATTGCTGTCTTTATTAATTTCAGATACTTTTAAGACTTTATCTATATCTCTTAGTGGTGTTTTTGGTATAAGACAGGTTGTTGGGAAGAAACATAAACATGTGTTGACATTTTTAAAGTTTGTTTTTATTTTAAGGATTGGGATTTTATGTAAATTAAAGTGATTTAAATGGATTAATTAGCGTATTGTGAGCTTTCAGGTCACATGCCTGAGCTGTTGAAAGTTCTTTCCTACTTCAGAAGAGATTGCTAGAAATAGAATTGCTTTTACAAAATAGATACCTATTTTGTACTAGTAAATGAAAGTATTTTTCACAAGCCTGATTCAATGTATGTCAGTCTTACTTCTTAAATTGGGCTAATCCACTATGGCTTTCCATTTTTATCTGCCTTGTTACTAAGCAATCTGCTGTACACTCAACAGTCAGTTGAAATGTAGCCAAAAATAATAAGGTTAAATCATTGCCTGCCATCTTTAGTAATAAAATAATGTAATCTCTCTGAAAAAAGTTGTATGACAGCATTCAGGTCTTTACTTTTGCGCTGGAAGAAGCAGCTTCTTCCAGGTGCTCTGCCACACCGATTTCTTTTTCTAATAAAGGTACATTTTGTCAAAAGGGACATCTCAAAATTAAGATGTATGTCTCTAGCCCAAGCAACACCCAGCCAAAATCACCCCGTTCAAAGTGGAAAAGTTTAAAACCTTCCACAGACCAAATCTGTGTTGTACTGTTACAATGACCTTGTGGCTGAGGTACACTGGCAAATAAAACAGAGTTGTTGGCAGGACCAACAAACCATGGCCAGCCCTTCTTCTGCCCCCTTCTCTTCCCTTAGAAAACCCCACAAACAACAAAAACCCTGTAAAAAACTTTTCTTGATTGAGACTGACAATAGACAGCAATAAAGATAAAATGTATCTTGCTTGATTGATCCCAGAGTGTGCTTTGGATCTTTACAGAAATGGTAGAAACTGGTTGTTTATTGTTTAAATGCTTTAAAAGGGCAAACAATGAAAAAAGAAGGAAATGAGATTGGCAGAAGCTGGAAAATCAGACATGGACGGGTTTTGCCAGTAAGACCTGAAATTTTATCTGGAACCTTCATATTGACAGGATGTGGTATTCAAAAAAAAAGGCAGAGAAATATGATAAGGGTGACTAACTTTATTTAATCCAGATTGTCAGATAGGCTGATGTACTAAAAATTCCAAATTGTATCATATTATATGTAACTAGTCTCTTCTTTACCTGCTGCATTCAAAATCAATAGCTGCTAAAGAAATTTAGCAGCTGTAGAGAAAGAACACAATAACTTAGATAACAAAATGCTTTATAGAAATGTTAATGTTCTGAAATTCTGAGCAATTCAGTATTTCTTAGACTAGGATGATGTATTTATACTAGCAAGAATTGAATTTTATTCCCTTTTTCATTTCCAGAATACTGTGTTTGTTTAATATAAAATTATGTATTGAATTTGCATTAAAAATACATAAACTTTATTACTTCAATAAAAATTAAGAAGTGATACTTTACGGGCTGGAAAATATTTTCCAAAGGCTTCATCTATGTAATTCCTTTACGTGGTGCTTCACCTTGGAATGGATGAGACACTGACCAAGCGTTTAAGGGTCAGGATTAAAGGGAGACAGGGACAGGTGACAGTAAAGTGGGGGCTGCTACTGGCCACCACACCAGGAACAACAAGTGAATGAGGTATTCTGTAGACAGGTGTCAGCAGCCTCACTTTCACAAGCCCTGGTCCTCATGGGGGACTTCAGCCACCCCCATTACCTGTTGTAGGGACAACTCAGCAGGGCATAAGCATTCCAGGAGGGTCCAGGAATGCATTCAGGAGAATTTCATTCTCCAAGTGATAGAGGAGCCAAGAAAGGGAACCACAAGACAGCTGGAGAGAGACTTTCTGCAAGTGTATGTAGTGATAGGATAAGGAAGAATGGTTTTAAACAGACCATGGGTAAGTTTAGTTTATATATTAGGAAGAAATTATTTATTATACAGGTGATGGGTCACTAGCACAGGTTGCCCAGAAATGTTGTGGATTCCCATCCCTGGAAGTGTTCAAGGCCAGCGTGGAAGGGGCTTTGAGAAAAGCAGATTTATCTGCCCATGGCAGGAGGGTCTGAAGTGTTGAGACAATAAATGTTATGTTTTGTAGTTGTTTGAAACATTAAGGCAGCTGAGAAAATAGTGTAGAAGTTAGTGATTAATTGTGTTGGTTGCAAGAAGGAGATCAAGAGACAATTGCCTCAAATTTACCAAGTGGAAGCTCATTAAACAATGTGGTTTCAGTGAAGTAGGGGATAAGGATGGTAATAATTCAAGAGATAGTTATGTGGGATAAGGGACTTATGTGATCTTGGGAGGCTACTGTTTAGGCATTTATTTTGAAACAAGTGGAAAATAAGTTTTTAATAAGGAATGAGAATGGTTAAAGATGACATGAAGTGAAATAACGTCAACCTAGGGGACAGATTTTGAGTTTATAGTAACAGTCTGTGATAAGAATGGGATTATAAAGTTGAGATGGAAACCAGCAAATGGCAAGTGAGAGCTGGCTCAGATCTTTACCCAGTGAAAGTATTCTGTAGCAATTAGCTACAGAACTGCAAATGAAGTGAAAATTGTTAGAATGGAGTTATTAAAATAAAAATTTTTAGAACATGTAATTAAATTTAGTAATCAAACAGAAAACGTGCTTAGCTTCTAGAAAGGTATTCTTACACAGTGTTCATGCAGGTCACATCTGCACTTACAAGAAACTGAAATACTGTGAAATTTAGGTTTCAGATACAATAACAGAGATTTACACCAGCAGTGCTCTAAACTAATCATGTTGGCCTGGAGAAAAAGAAAAGCTTCAGTTCTAGTAATTTGTTAGATACCAATGAGATAAAATGTCTGTAACATTAAAGGTCTTCCAAGTCTCCTGTTTCGGGTTTTTAAAAAAATTTGTAATTTTGGCAAGCCAGCAATGAAATATTTTAAATGTGAGTCAATTACTACGTGGATATTTCATTGAAAACAAATTCAGACATATGACTGAATATCAGAGGTAGGTCCTCTGCATCATAGCAGTGTGTCAACAACAAAATAAAGGTAACATCTTCGGCCACCAGGGACTTAGTGGAAGAGAAAAATAGGCATTGTTGTAGTAAAATTTGTCACTCTGGCTCTTCATTCAGAACATAACATAACATATGAAGACTTGGCTTTTTATCGCCCTGGTTTTAATCCATATGTGTTTGACACAGAACAAGGATAATTTTTGCATGTTTTTGAAATCAAGTACTGACAGCACCAAGTGGAAAGATTTAGACAAGATATATCACTTTAAGCTCAAGAAGAGATACGTAGTCTAGTGAAAAACAGTCATGCTTTGGAATATTAACTCCCACTTGTGCAACACTGTGTTTCTTTCCTGACAGAGTGAAAACTATTATGAATGTGGAATTTCATAAATATTTTTGTCACTGATAGCACATGGAGCCTTGTATTTTGGACTATTTAATAAACTAACTCTAGCACTTGGAGTTCAAGTGAATATTAGCATACATTTTTAGGTGGACAAAAAAGCAGAGAGCTGTACAGGCAATATGCTGGTAAGAAAACTGAAACTGCCTAGATATTTCACTTACATGTAACTAACTATACAGAACTTTTTTTCGTTTTTTTTCCTCTTTCTCTTTTTTTTTTCTTTTTCACCACAGTTGACAAAAAGTAGTTTAAATGTCTTTGAAACTTTGATGGGATAGGCAAGTATGGACTGTCTAGGTCTGTGCACATTGGTTTTAGAACTTCTATTATTTTTCCTGTAATTGAAGACTAATGAGCATGCCCTTTAGATGCTATTTTAGCTCAGATACAACTTTATAAATATTTCAACTTAGATATAATTGGATAAATTGAACTTGTTTAATTAGTGATGCAATCAGCCAGCATGGCTTAGGAAGTCATATCACATTAAAAATACAGTGATAATGCATGTTAATAAGGAATAAGCAAATTGTTTTAACAAAACATTCTGTACTTTTGGAAGCCATTTGTGTCTTGTTGTAAGGTTTTACAATTTAGCCATTACTTCTATTTTACCATTGCCATTACTCAGAAATTTGCATGCCAGCTGAAAATCAGTGAAGACCTTTACTAGCTGATTTTTTAAGCAATATGGTCAGCTATTTTTAAGGCGGTTGTGTAGGAGAATGAAATGTTTTTATTCACATTGAAAATTTTTCATTGAATGTTATTTTTCAGATTTGAAGTAGGAACTTAGAAATGTAAATTTAGTTTTATCTGAGCCATACTTATTCTTCTGTCTCTCAAGAAATTTTAGCCAAATTGGAAAATTCTGAATGCCAGCAACGGGGCATACCAAGGATCTCACATACATACAGTGTTGAGAGACATTCTGTGCATCTCTAGCTCAGGTCTGATAAATATGATGCAGAAGTTTGAAATAAGGATCCTGATGAAGTACTGAGGTTTGGACTGTATGGGCAAGAGCTCTAAGTGAGAGCCAGAATTTATGGATTTAAGTATATGATTGTGTATGTCAGAAAGAGATTTATTATTTTGTGTTAAGCGTGTTTACAGGAAGCTTTTAGTACATTTTTTAGCTGCATGAATGTTTGTATTTTTGGAATAAGTCAAGATGAGGAGTAACACAGTTGTATATTTTTACCCCTTTTTTGAATAAGTTTTTTAAAACGCCATAATTTAATTTTTTTTTGTATTTGAAATATCTTGTTTGTTACAGAATTGATTGTCTTCAAGGAATATGGAAATACTAATTTTGATGTGAGGAAATATATTACATTTTTTACGCAAATACATTAATATTTGTGTAAAAATATTTTTATTTAAGCATTATTATTAATACTTATTAATTTACTGGAAACAGCGTGTTTCAAGTAGGGATTTACCATTAATTAAGCTTTGTGTTCTCATTTGATGGTATAAAGTATTAGCTAACCTGTTTGCAATATGTATAGACTAAGATGGTGAGGTATATATTTTCCAAACTGAGTAGAGGTGTCTAAAAATGCAGACAGCTGATTTTAAAAACAGATAAATTCTTAGAAGGATTTGCAGAAGCTCCTCAGCATCATGTGTCTCTAGCAGCCTGTAAGTAGGAAAGCAGAGATAAGTAGGTGCCTAATTTAACTAATCCCAGTAGGCATCCATTGGCATGTTTCTGTGACTTAATATGCTTTCTAGGGTGTTCAGAAAAGACTGAATATCTGGTTGACCTGACTTCAATGATTTCAAGCTTTTAATTTTAGGCTACTGCATGAACTGGACGTGGAACATACCTGATCAGCACTCACCCTGCTCACCCTGCCCCTATGTTTGGCAACAGGAATCACCTACTGAGTTAAAAAAGAGAGATTCTTTACATATTTTACTTAGACTTAAATCTGAGGGCATAATTTCACATAACATTTTGCACGAAGTAAAGGCAAATTTTGAGCTGGGGAATGTATGTAACATAGTGAAATAGGAATAAAATTTGAAAGGAGGGAATGTGGATAAGAAAACAGCATGAAGATAAGTTGAAAGCACATAGTACAGAGTACAGTGATCAGACATTATCTGTTCAGCTGTCAGAGATACCAGGTTCAAATGAGAGAGAAAACAGATGTGTATTGATGTGTGAATGTGGAGCTCTCTGGAAAAGATTTTTATCCATGAAACATATAGGGATACTGGAAGAAATACAGCTTTGTGGTACTCTAGCAAAGAGCTCTTTTCTCAGAGATCCTGTTAATTGCATCATACAGAAATTTTGTGACCATGAATTGCTGATCATCTAGAAAATATACAGGAAAGAATTGTGAGCATTTTTTGGTAGGAAATTATAGTTTTGAGAGGATATTCCAAATTAAGCCAGCAATTCTGTTTGTAGCATGTGAACAGATAATTATCAGGAGAATCTGAATTTAATTATTCATCTGTATATTTTTTCTTAGAATTGGGTAGCATGACCTATTTGATTTTTAAATGTACAAAAACATCAGGGACTTCTACTGAGCTGTCATTGAGATAAGGTACACTTTAAGGTGATGGTTTAACCTTTCAAAGATGAGACACTTTACAGTTGCATAAATATTAATTATTTTTTATCTAAAAGGCAGTTTACTAAAAGCTCAGTATTAAATGTGATGGGGTTCTAGAAAGCACTTCTGTAAGTATCAGCACCTCAGGAGATGAAAATATCTAGAATATTTTAACACTGAATTCGCACTTTGTCCAATACTACAGTTATGCTTCTGTTTAGAAAAGGGTGTGTTGATGTATCTGGCCAAACTTAAGTCTTTCAGTGTGAAGGGTTTGAATTACATAATGGGCACAGTATTCACTGGACGTCTAGATGAATATCCTGGCAGGTAATTTCAGCTGCCCAGGATGTACCACATCTGCTTCCAGCTGCCCAGGATGTATACAGATGGAAAAGAGGGATTGGAGGGAGTGTCTGCAGATTGTACCTCAAGGCACTAGTTCTTGAGCTTCTCTTCTTTACTTGCCAGAGAAGTCACATGTACCCTTGTTACTTAGTTTGAGTTGGTATTGTTTAAAAGCCGCTAGATATTCCTGGCAAGACAGTACTGTTGTGGAGAAATGACATCTTGCACTGAGGTTTTAGCGTTCTCAAAAAGGAACAGAATTAAGTCTGTGAGAAAAAGTAAATTGATAAAATTATAGGAAATGCCAAAGTCGATGTCACACAAGCACTTCATCTTTCTTTTTGTGTTGACTTATGATGCAATCTTAATTCTGTTGCTTTCTTCACTGACATAACACACAGAATGGACACACCTCCCTTTTATCTAGTCAGGAAATTGCTGTCAGTACACTCTTACGTCTTTTATTGTATGGTAGCGAGACAGTTAAACTAATTTCCTCATCTACTTTAATATGTCTTTATTCCTTGTACATTTTGAGAAGTCTGCAAATAGCAACTAATTTACAGCTGTCTCACACACTGTCCCTCTGTGTGATGTCTTCTTACAGAGAGAAGAAGGTTCTGCAGATGAAAGCAAATAAATTTTATGTGAGATGTGGATATCCAATTTAATGATTTTTGTTAATATTTGCACATTGCAAAGCATTTATAGATTAAACTAATTTTTGTTTTAGTTTATTCTAAAAATATTTAACATGTTCCCAAATCGTATGTCAGGTTTTCAAGAGCCCAGGAAAGCACAAATACACTCAGTACCAAATAAAATTTTGCTGAAGTTATCTAGGATCAATAGACCAGTATAAGCATTACTTTTCTTTTCTTTTGTGCCATCTCCCTGGTTCATTCATTATACATCTTTCAAACTCTTCAGTAAGTGAACAAGATTTATGCAAGCAATAATCTCTTGACACTGGTTCAGGTGTACTTCCCAACTGAATAAGGTTGATGCCATCAGACCCACCCATTTTCTCAAAGCAAGATAAGTTACACAGGTGTAATTCTCAACAGATTTATCTAAGCCTGGTTGTACAGATAGTTATTAAGATTCAGAAAGCTTCTCCAATGATTTAAGATGTTACTACCCTTCTTAAAAAGTCTGCCAAGTGTCTAATCTGATACTTTTCTGTAGCAATTTGAGACAATTATTTCTTTTAACATTCATCATGGTATTCTTTTCAGGTACCTTTCTGATGCCTTTTACTTATTTGACAGCGGTTTTGTGAAACCTCTTTTCTTAAGACCCAGGTCTTCAGCCACTTTTTGCTATTTTCTAGGATTCTCATTATTCCTGTTACTCCCTTTTCAGTTAATTCCTGTCTTGTTTGAAACCTTGTCACAAGCTGCACAGTGCTGCCAGAGCTATGTGAAGTTATCTTATATGTTTTGCAGATTGCACTGCCATTTATATATCCTGGTATGGTGATGTTTTTAAACACTGCTCAATTGTTCTTAATGATCACTAGACTTTTATTTTTCCTTTAGAATGGGTGTCTAGCCAGTTGCTCCAGCTTGTTGTTAATTCTCAATTATTTTGTCTACCTAACAGAACATAGCAATTTTCTGTATTGAATTACATTATATTTTAGCCTATTTTAATATTAGGAATATTTTTATTATATTCCTATCTTCTAAAACTCTTCCATGTTTAATAGGATATCCTTTATTTCATCTTCCAACCCATTACAATCATAGAATAACTTGAATTGGAAGGGACCCACAAGAATCCTTGTGTCCAGCTCCTGGCCCTGCACAAGACATCCCCAAGAATCCCCATGTGCCTGAGAGCATTGTCCAGACACCTCTTGAACTCTGTCAGGCTTGGTGCTGGGACCACTGCGCTGAGGAGACTGTTCAGTGCCCAAACACCAAAAGGTGGAGAAGAGTGAATGGTGAAGCACCTTTTCCTGACATCCAAGCTAAACTTCCCCTGACTCAGCTTCAGGCCATTCCCTTGGGTCCTGTCACTGTCACCACAGAGGAGAGATGAGTGCCTGCCCCTCCTCTTCCCCTCATGAGGAAGTTGCAGACTGCAATGAGGTCTCCCCTCAGTCTCCTCCAGGCTGAGCAGACCAAGTGACCTCAGCTGCTCCTCATACAGCTTCACCTCAAGGCCCTTCACCATCTTTGTGGCTCTCCTTTGGAGGCTCTCTGTTGGCTTAATGTCTTTCTTATACTCTGGCACCCAAAACTTCAAAATTCAAAATGATTAAATCAACTGGCTTCCCTTGGTCAGCTAGGTGGGTAACTTTGTCGTAAAAGGAAATTGTCAAGTTGGACATCATCCTCATGGAGCTGTCCTGGCTGTGACCAATGATTGCATTGTCCTTCATATCTCTTTTGGTAACTCCCAGAATAATCTCCATAATTTTACCAGGCATGGAGGTGGGATTGACAAACTGGTAGTTACCAGGGTCAGCATTTGTCAGCTTCCTGTTGACTCTCCAGATTCCCAAGACCATTGAAAAGCATGGGGAGAGATCTTGTGATGAAATCAGCCTGCTCTTTTGAGTGCCCTGGTGTGAATCCCCTCCCACTAGCTCTCCTTTTTTAGCACTCTTTCTCAGTGTCCTCATAGCCTGTATGTCAGTGGTTTCTTTTTCTGTGGAGTTTTTCAGGTATGTTGCTTGCTCTCCTACCAGCTTGAGTGTAACATTGAAGGAAGTTAGACCCACCTTTATTCAGCTGAGCTATCTTTACAGTATCCCAGTGCACTGTTAATTTGGGGAATGATGACAAGAGGTTTGAACCAGAGTTCTGTTCCTGGTTAGGAAATTGTCAGAACAGCCTTGATTCATTTCCAACTGATGCAAGAGCCATGATGTTGCTTTGTTTCCAAAAAACTATGAATATGTCTCTGCTGCCTTCCTGTCCTTGAAATGAGTTCAGTGAGGGTAAAATTTTTTCATACCTGTGAATGGGAGTACTGATTTGGAAGTGTTATGTACTGACCTTGCACTCAGAATCTCATGTATTCTCTGCCTGTGGCAGGTGTTGGGCATTAAGTCTTTTTTTAGGATTTAAAAGGACAGTGTTAAACAAGTGTTTTTGGGCAAATAGGACTGAGTAGACAACTTCAAAGAAAAATAAATCAAAAGGACTAAACTCACAACTTATGTTAGTTGAGACACCTGTGAAGTCTCTACTAGTCTCTTCAGCAACATTTTGAGTGAATTAAAGTTAGGAGCACTGGAATCTGTAAAGAATAATCTCTCAAACAGAGGATTAAAAAATCTTCAGAAATTAAAGAAACGTATTACTTTTTTTTCCTCACTCTTTGTACTCTAATTCTTAGTAAAACAAACCTGGAATGGTTTATATGTCAAATTTTAAGTGGTGGTCTCACCAAGCGGAGTAATCAAAGCCTAAAGCATAGCTATCTGTAGGTTTGACTCCTTAAAACTACTAAATTTGAGTAATAAAAATTCTCAGATATCAAAATAAGGAAAGACATATTTTTTTTAGCAACAACAAGTATTAAATTTGAGCTATAATCCCTTCCATGAGCTCCAAATACTGTTTTGAGTATTAAAATACGAATTAGGTCATGTACTGTCTGGAGGGAGGGCTGGTGGGCGTCATAGCTAATGCAAGCACACTCCTGTACAGCCAGGATAATTGAGGTAGAAAAAGTATTCAGTTGTTTCAAAATCAGCATAGGCAGGTGTTTGTTTTGCTTCTGTTTTCCAGTCGTTTATGAGATATTAGTGCAATATAGCTTTTAATTGGAGCAGTTAAGTTGGGGCTTTTGTGGTAGAATTGAAAGGTTCTTTTAGTGTCATTTTCCTTTAGCCATGCCTTTTTGGCACAAGGTGACACATTCAAAACTGAAGTGCAATAATGACTTCATTTAAATACAAAAAATTTGAGGCAATAATTTCTGTCTTTTTGGTACTGGCTGTGGTGCAAAATGTATACAGTGATGCAGTTCAGGTTATGCAAGGTACAGAACTGCATGAGAGTGTGACAGGACTAGAAGCCTGACTGCTTGAAAAGTTGATAAAGTTCTCTAAATGCACAGTGCTTACATGTGCATACTGCACTACTCAAGTGCAGTCTTTCAGGAGGCTCCTTGATTCTTGCATAGCTACAGTGCTCCTACTGCCTACATGTTTCTAGGAGAGAGAGAAACTTTGACTTTAGGGCTTACTGGCAATCCTGTAATTGTATAACAAAATTGCATTACAGTGAAGTTAGATATCCTTGCAAAAGATGAGTCAGGGAATAAAAGAGACAAATTCTAGTGAGATTGTTCTGAAGTGTTGTGATGCATAGAAAACACTTCATATTTTTGTTACTTGAACTGTTTTTCTGACTCACATGCTTCTGTGTCCTTTACCTGTTTAATGAGACATCTTCCATCTTTTGTTCAAGGATTAAGTGCTCTTCATGACAATCTTTCTTCTTTCACTTCTAGAAAAGCTCTTTGTAGATGCCTTCCCCACCTCTTTTTCCTTTGTATTTTTCCTGGTAATACATTGGCAAAACATCCCAGAGACAGATCTCTATGTACGGAACTGTTTTACTGGAAGAAAAATTCAGTTTTTCAGTAAGAATGACAATGACATTATTTTCTCTATGTAGTTTTTAACCACATTATTTTTATATGCTTATTATATAAACAATTTTTTATATGCTTATTATATAAGCAATAATTCTGTTTCTCAGTTAGATGTAGTTAGTTTGTGTATGGTTTCTGAGTTGGAGCTGGAAGTATACATCTCAGAACCACACAAATTAATGCTTCTATATCAGAAATGATAGTGAATATGCAGAATTACATTAGGCACAGCTTTTCATTTTATTTGTTAATGCTTTTTGCCAGGATACTGTCATCTTAAAGATAGAAATTGAGAGATAAATTCTATAACAAGTTAGTGTTTATTGCTTCCTATCCATAATGAATGTTGTTGCTGTGTTTATTTGGTCAAATAATACAGATAAAATCAATACAGTGTATTTCCATTTAGCATGCATATTCAAATCAGTCTCACACCACAAGTGCATTCTTGCTTGAATTGAGTCTGAAACTGTAGCCAGGTTAGGAACCAAAAACTCTACCTTTATTTCATGTAATTTTTCTTATGAAAGTAGGATATACTGCAGATGGCTTTTCTTAGCAGCTGTGTCTGCAAAGATTTAAGCATTTAATGAAAGATTGCTTCAAAATTCTTGGAACTGTGATTTTTTGTTATGAAGTATGTTTATATTAACGATAGTAATTCTCTCTCCTTACAGTGCAAATTAGACTATCAAGCCTGTGTCTCAGGAAAACAAATTTCAGTGAAATGTGAAGGACGTTGCCCTTGCCCTTCTGACAAATCCACAAATGCAGGCAGAAATGACAGGAGAGGTGAGTGATGATAATTCATGTAATATTTTTAATACTCATTTCCAGAAGGAAGGAATATTTTGCTCACAGAATATTACAGTTATCAGAAACACTGATTGTTCTTGAATAAAACCAGCTTTATTTTGTTCAAGGTTGTTTTCTTTGCCAAGGGCTTTGAAGTTGTACCTGTAGTAAAATACCATGGTATTTTTCAAATGAGCTATTGTATGAGTTACTGCTGTTCTTTCTTATTTGCCATTTAATACTCCTTGATATGCTTATAGGTGTATTTAAGAAAGAAGAAGAAGCTAATTCTTTCCTCCAGTGTTTTCAATTAAATATTCAAGAAAACAAAGTGTGATAGAAAGAAACTTAGAAGTCCTTGTTGCTGGTCCTAGGAGCAAGCAGTTGCATTGTAGATCTGTTAGTAAAGGCTGTATTATGTAAGTGACTTCATTTGAAAAGTGTTTGATAGGAACAAATCAACTTTCTTTTGGACCATGAGTGAGATTAGGCTGCTAGAAAATGAAGTGGCTTTGCATTGCTTAGCCATTGGTGCAGATGGAACAAACTGCAGAAGAAAAATAGTCGCTAAAGCATGCTTGTATTTCAGTGGCTTCCAGGTGATTATGGAAGGTTGTTGTTAAACAAAACATGATACTGGCTTTGGTGCTTCTGAGCAGAGAATTGTCATGAGGTTTTAGGCTACCGTGGACCTGAATTTGGCAAGAAAAGCATAGATTGGAGGCCTGGATTTTTAAAATGTCTTTAGACTGATCTCTGTTAGATGAATTTTTTTTCTTTTTCTGCTTAGTAACACTTTTGATGAGTAAACTAAAATCTTTATGCACAAGTATCATTGATAATATAGCAAAATTAGTTTTTACAGATGGTGTTTTTTTCCCTGTAGCAACATTATAACAATAAAAGAAACAAATACTGCATTCCTGCATTAACATTTGTATTTCAGTATAGTTTGAAGCACTATTCCAGATTTATTGTACAGGATAGTCTTACTGTTTTCATTATAAGCTGTAGCTACTGCCAAAACTATGGGGTTTTTTCCTAGTTTTAAAAACAAATTAATTTTCTTTTAACAATGAATGAAGATGGCCACTAAAAGGATTAAACTGTGTTCAGGCATACAAGTCAATTAAACTGCTCTGAAATGCTTCTTTAGGTCACTTTTCTTGTCTTTGGCAATATAATTGATTGTGTAATTAAATATTAACTGATATATGTAATTAAATACTCCCTGTGCTGTAACCCCTCTGGAAAATGATAGTCTGGATGTTTTTTTAAAGAATTAATTTACTATTTCGTGTAGTATCTTGAAAATGAATAGATAAATATGTCATCTGCTCGCATTGTTAAACAGAATGAAAAGCACTGGAAGACCCAGCATTGCAGAGCTAATGTGGCCCCTTTGATAAAAAAATACAGTGTAACCCTAAAGTGGTTGCAGTATCCACTAGCAATAATTTCTGTATCTCCAGGATGGATATGGGAACATTTGCTTACCAGTGGGCATGACGTGAAATTAAGATAATGTGGGTAATTAAATTAAGATAATTTTCTCTGCTGGAAGTTGTTTCACCTGATGCAGTTATCTTTGTCCTGATATGTATTCTTTCAAGCATATTCTATTTTTCATACTCCTGTCCTAAAACACTGAAAAAAATCTAGACACAATTTTTTTTCTTCAAAAATGGGAATTGTTTTTAATTAAGAATGAACTCTTCTTGATGATTCAAGTTGCCAAGGGGTCAAGATTACTTGTGCCTAGTTATGTAAAAGACAAAGAAAAAGGGTCTCATGGGTATGGGAATTACCACTAATCCTGTCCTGACAGATTGTCAGAGCAAGCAAAATACAGGGCTTTTCCAAATGCTACATTTTACTGCAACGCTGAAATTTGTTAATATATCTTCTTTACAAAGTCAAATGCCAGGAAACTTGAGAAATATGAAAGTGAGCAGGGTATCATTACTGAAATTTCAGCTTTTTTTGTGACAGAATACAAGATTTCTTACAACGGAAGTTCTTATAACAAAGGTTAAAAGAATACCATTTTTTGTCTTTAAATGGAGCTACATAAAGTGTTCTAGTGGTTGGACTCTATGATCTTAGAAAAATCATATTTGATTGGTAATTATTTCTTAGGAAGGTAGAGCTTGGAGGACTGAGGTCTTTTGAAGCTCACCTTCCAGAAAAGAAAAAGGGAGGTCCCAGAAAACAGCATTCTGTGTGATCAGCTGTAGCATTTGACATCTTTCAAAAGCTGCCGAATGATGCAGAGGAAGGAATACATCAGTCTCTGAAATAAAACTTAAAAAAATGGATGTTTCACATCCATTCAGAATTGAGATAAAGATTATTCACTCTGCCTTAAACGGTGCTGCACTCACTGCATCATTGCAGGCATTTCCTTCTGTTTCTCTTTTGCTTGTTATTTAGGTTACACAAAGGCTTATTGACTAAATAAGTAAATAAAAGATTGCATAAAATATTAGTTACATTCAAAATCTTCAAGACATACAGTGTTTCTGGACTGGTTTGTTTGGTTTTTGTGCTTGCCTGGATCAAATACCTGGGGTATGTTTCTCTATAGTCACAGCACATGAATATGAGATGTTTGGCAACACCAATGGCAAAGTCCCACTGGGTACACCAGTCTAAAGGAGTGTGGTCAATGAGGACCACAGGCATTTCTGTAGAAATTTCATCAGCAGATGAGTGAGTGTATGGCTACCAGCTCTTAACTGTGGTCAAAGACCTTCAAAAGTGTCTAAGAAAAGCATCCATTGTTAGTTGTCTCAAACTTGCTCTACTCTAGAGTACATACACTGGGAAAGTTTAATTATTTTTAAAACTAAAAATTTTAGGAGTGTTTTGTTTTATTTCCCTGTTGAGCTGCACTAACACTGTGTCAAATCTGTGCTGTGACATGGCCAGGATCCTGGTCTCCCAGTCTATTTCAAAGATTTGGCTGATACGTACTGCAGCATCCTCCTGGATTATGTCCTTGGATATCTTTTTCATACAAAGAAGGCTGTGTTTCTGCCCTGACATAGAAGTAAGATTTAGCTGGAATATGCAGTCATACCCAAAAGCTCAGGGCCAGTTGAAGGTCCTGCAATTTAAATGGCAAAAGCAACAAATGCATTGTTGGTAAAATACTGACTATGCATTTTCATTAGCTATTGAAATAGAAGACTTCGTTCTCAGTAATTTTTGACTTATCTCTAATAATTCCTGTGCTAAGAGCTCAGTTGATATTTTCACTGAAATAAGAGAGGTATGCTTATATTCATGGGATAAAAAGAGGGCTTCTCTTTATTCCAGTGTCTGAGAAGGGCTATATAGGTAACAAGGAAGCTCTTACAAACATCATGCTCTATGACTCTGAGCTTTTGCTAGAAGAGGTGAAAAGGCAACATTGCATGCCCGAAGTATTTTCAGTTAGCACATCTGAAAGACTTTAATCACAGAATATGACTGCTCTCTCAGGTGCATCCTGTTTTATACTGAATACTGCAGAATTGTTAATTGCTGTGAAGAGACAGGGATAAATAACAGTGGGATTAAAGATTCTGTGTACATCAGAGGGACAAACAGCCAAACAGCACTCTCCCAAATCCTCTGATTTAATTTGCATAGCATCATCTTTTCAATACATGACCTCTGCTACTCTTCATATAGTACAGGTGTAGATGCCAAAAAAGAGCTTTTGTTTTGTTTACATTCTGAGAGAACAGACTGGTTTCCACACCTCACAAATAAAAGAGATTGAGGGCCAAAAATAATACTTGTGTTAACTCCTAATCTCTATTTTGTATATTTGCTTTTCAATGACAGGTAGCACTGTTTTATAATTCTCTTTTTCTCTTTTGAAAAAGTAACTACATGACATCAATGGAATAAAATTCTATTTTCAAACTAACATGCACTAGACCAATTAGGCCTGAAATTATCAGTGACCAGTTATGGGGTAGCCCGGAGAGGAGATATGTATGAGACAGTGAGCAAAATTCCCCTCTGTAAGATTGAAGAGGTTCATGCTGTGTGGTCAAGGGTAAAATCTAACTTTCAAACTTCAAACAAGACAGAAATAACCCACCAAAGAAAACTGATGTCATGTTATAGTGCTATTCAGTCTCTATTTACAAATATGTTAGTATGTTTTAAAATATTTTCTAGAAAAGATCTAATGGTAACATTTAATTTCACACTGTCATGCTTGTTACAGAAAATAAAATGACTGCCTATGAAAAGAAGCACAAAGGGAAGTGTGCTGGTTTTCATCATGGGCAAGGTGCTCTCAGTTGTTAACTTTCTCTGAAGTTGCACAGTAAATGGAAGGAGGTGGTCTCAGAAGTGTGGAAGCATAGGTGGTAGCAATACTTTATATATGTAGGTTAAATTTGCACTAGGTAATTGCCAGCTTTCTAGTTTACTGTTCTTCTTAGCCATACATTTATATTCAGTAAGATATTTTTTCTGTAATTGCTACTGCAGTTCTATAGAATGCAACGTTAAAAGAATATCTCTATGCTTTCTTAGTTTCCTAATTTTCATTAGAAAATTTTGTTGATTTTACTCAAAATAGTCTTTAGATGAAGCGTAAAGTACGAGAGCATAATGATCAGTGGTATCATTGGAAGCTCTCAAATTCAGGAGTTTGTCTTTTCTGTTTTGATATACACTGCTTGAGCTTAATGTCATTGTGGGCTCACAACAAAAATTCAATCTGGGTTAGTATTTCTGCACTTGCCTTTACTGCTAGCATCAGCGTGAATTTTGCTATTGATTTAAATGTAAATAGGCTCTAATATTGTGTCTCAGTTTGCTGGTTAGAGGAAAAGACATTTTCCATAGGTAAGCTTTCTTACTCTACTTATGTTTCTGAACACTATTTTATTATTGTTTCTGAAACCTGTTGACTTTTAAGGTGCTATGAAATTAAAATGTATCATTGTATATCTATTGTAGTTCTTCAGCAGGTATTGACTTAGAAGTAAATGTTCATTTTGCTTTTAGTGCTTTTTGTACTAGAGTACATAGATTTTACTTTTGAATCTTAAAGCTGTTCATCTTATACCTATATTTGTCCAAGCATTGCAAGCTAAAATACTGGTTTTCACCTTTTTTAAGTCATTATATACATTTACAGTAATGGTGAGCAGTAAGTATACATTATATAAAAATTGAAACTATGTGAAGATAAAGTGAAAATTGATGCAGTGTAGATTTTTATGCTTTGAAATTCGGTCAGTCTAATTCATTAAGAATGTCTTTTTTTTTCCTCTGTTGTATATAAGGTGAATGATAGATCAGTTTTTACTTGGTCTTTAACAAGTGCTATGGTTTTACCACATTTTAGTGCTTTACTATATATTTTATAAATGGTAGGTTATTTCTGAGATAGCAGACTAATAATCTTTGCAACAGTTCATTCGTATCTGAAAATTATTTCCGTATCTGTGATAGAACAGGAATTTGCTAGCACAAAAATATTGTTATTTTATTTGTAAAAGGCATTTATTTAGGATTCATTACTATGTTTGTGTAATAGAGAAAGTCAGTGGAGCTAATTTTATTGTTTTTTTCTTCAATGGCAAGGTAATTTTTTGCATGAATCTTTTAAAATTTTTTCACTGAATATCTCTTTTTTCTTGAGTGATGGTGAACCAGGTAAAATTGTCAGCAGCATCTTCTTTTCATTAATCAAACTCCACACCAAGACTTTCTAAAAAGAGACTTCTCCATCATAATTAGTAGTAATCTGATATAGTGTGATTAGTAGCAATCTAATGTGGTGTAGAATGACAGAGGATGTGTTTGGAATGAGAGTGATTTGACCTGCATGCCCACAATCCCTGGTTCCCTGGTCAGCTAGCCTGGGCTTAGCTGGAGCCCATACCTACACACCTGGGCTTCCTTCCTCTGGAACCAGGGAAAGATGGGAAAGGAGTGTTACAGGCTTCTTGCCACGTATTGTCTGTGTGTGATGTGGAAGTGATGTGGGGCCTGTGGCTGTATTTGAAGGACTGGAGAGCTCTAAGCTGTTGTTAGGCTGTAGAAGTGACTCCATATGTCAGTTTTGCTCCAGATGCCTGTTTCTCCTGTAATTTTAAACTTCTCCTGCATGGAACAGTGTGTGTTTACTTTGTTTTAAACACCTTTATGGTGCGAAAACGACTAGAATTGGTTTGTATTTTGGTGGGTGACCTTTTGGCTAAAAGATTGTTTTGTCTTTCTGTTCTTACAGGGATTAGAATATTTGGGAACAAGGGAGAAATACGTGTTGTGCAGAAAAGAAGTGGTATCACAGATGCAGGCAGAGCAATGAGGCAGAGACATTCTAGTAAAAACAATGCTATTTATTCAGATCAGAGTGGAGCTGATGGTGTAAAAAAATAACCAAGAAGAAAGGTAGAATATACTTGAGCAGTGATCTATATTTTTGTTATTCTCTGAAATGAAGTCATAATTGCAGAACCAATTAAAATTCCATTGAACTTGACTGTTAAAAGGAAGAAGTGAAGGTTTAAGAGAAGATTGTACATTTCATAATAATATGGTTTATATAAAAAGTCTAGTATGTATATGCTATGTTTATGAAAAATAATCCCTGTAACACTGCAGGACATATTCAAGAGTGCTTTGAAGAAGAACATTTTATTGTTGCCAGGATTAAGTGTAATACTTAGGAAGGATTGTTAGCTGAGTGCTTGTTGTCAATATTGCAAAGAGCTGTAGCACTAAAGGGAAGATGGTAATATTACATATCTATCGCTGGAAACAGCTCTTTGCTTCCAGTTCTAAGCACCTTTGCAACAACAGTCTTCCCTAGAACCACCTTGTCTTTGCTCTTCATTTAGCCTGTTTATTTCCAAGTCATTCCAGTTTTTATAGCTGCTTTTGGAAGTTTATGGTACTCAAGTCTATCCAGTTTTGTGAAATACAGGTATGTAACATCACCTCCACAAATTCACTTTTAAATGGAAAAAGTCCTAACTAAGATCTCAATGCTGTGGAAAGCCATTCTGTCCTACTGTGGTGGGCTTCACTTGGAGAACTTGCTTCTCCTGTTTCCTCTGTTACCAGTGAGTGTTGAACCGGCAGGTCTGGCCCTGTGTTAAAAGTATTTGTGTAATACAGTTTTTGATTTCTAAAATAATGTCAGTGTTGCATCTCTGCTTACTGTGTGAGTACTTTTTATCACACGACACTGAGGGCATGTATGTCCTGTGCAAGTTCTGCCTTGGAAAGCAGGTGTGCATGTTAGAGGAGATGGGCACAGCATGGGATTCCTTGTCCATTCTGCGTGTAGGGAGCAATTCAGGATTAACTTCCCAAAGTTCATTTCAAGCAAAGCCAGCTGGTTCACTCTAAGTATGTGGGAGTAAACTTATACTTTACTGGGGTGGATGCTTCGAATGCATTGCCTTTTTTGTAATTCTGTGGGGTTGTTCTGACACTCAGGGCCATTTATGCACTCGTTCTTTTTGGGTAAAGACTGAATATATACACAAGCTGAGTAATTAGTCATTCAGTGTTCTCGAAGTATTCATATGCTTTTCACAGAGGAAAAGATTTTTCTGTAGGAGGTTTCTTTAAAATGATTTAATATGAACATTCTGATTAACTTGTTTGATGTCTTTACTTCCTTTCCTGTTTTAGTAGGAGGGTAAGCCCCAATGAACTCAAAAGGTTAATATGTCTTCTTTAGAGGTGAAAAAGTTGTCTACAGTGTTGGTGTTGTGTGTGTTGCTGCAATTTTGAGTTACGCAAGCTGTTATAATGAAAGAAGATAATGAATGCTGTTTTCATTTTGTTTTATAATCATTAGTTTTAACTTAGATCTTGAAACGATGAATGAACAAATTCTGTCCTAGAGTCCCCAAAACACCCAAATTGTTTGGAAAGTTTGTCTGTATAGCACAACAAACTCTATTAAACTATTTTAGGTAGTCATGAGAGCATGCTTTTTTAGGATATATTCATTATTTTCTTTTGCTGTCTGCCAACCAGCTTCCATGGATTGTAAAGCTGGAAGCTTAAATATTGTCCAGACCATTAAAATGCTGTTGCATTCAATTATAATGACTATAATTGCCTTAATTATGTAAATGAAGGGGCCTTGCCAATCTTATGGTACATTAAAGGCTTTAGAAGTGTGTCACAGTAGTTGTATTGAGAATAAATAACCAAAGAGATGCAGATCATATGCTAAGTGTCTGGATCAGCATTATCTTTCTGTTCATGCAATGTACAAATAAGCTAACAGGATGCTACTATGCTTGTGACTCAATTACTGATGTGATGGTAATATTTTTTTACTGATAGTATTTTTATACCATCAATATGCAGTAATATTTAAAAGTCTTTCATTACTCACCAGTGGGAGATAACTGTTCGAAAAATCCTTTTTTTTTTTTTTTTTTTTTTTTTTTGTAAATCTGGTAATTACTTTAAATTAGTTTATTTGCTCCTCCTTCTTATTTTTGGAAGGTAGAACATCTGGTGCTAATTGTGTAACCTAATTCTGAATTATTTTTTCTGTAAGTCTGTCAGTGTATTGAACAGTGAAGCTACTTGAGATCCTTAGGAAGCTCCGGAATGGACTGATGATGGCTCAGTAGTGTTCTGAATGTGGATCAATGAGTTTCATGGAATCCTTTTCAAGTGGAATGTAAACTGAGTGGTATTTAAAGAACATGTGATAGCCTTTTTGCAAGCAGTTCTCAATAATATTAATTGACTCTTTAGTATGCTAACAGCCTATTTATTTTACAGCTTCAACTGTGCTGTCTGTGCTCCCTGTTAAATAGTGGCAGTATCACTTTTCTGAAGTGACTGTTCTAACAGCTGCTAGAATTTTACTATTTTCTTTATCATATCAAAGTCCTTTAGAAGACAGGGATTAAAAAGTCTGCCTCTTGCAGCTATTGCTGATGTTTTTACAGCTGCTACACTGAAACTGACAGATAATGTGTTAATTGCAGAGTTAATATCCTGGTGATATGGTGGCCCTTTCAATTTTATTTTTTTTTAGCATATGTATGGGATCTCATTTATTCTTTGAAGATGACCTCTGTCATGGTAACTAGTTTCTACTTGATCTAATTTTAAGCAAATATTCCAGTAATTCATTACTCAAGGAAAAAAGTTTACTTGGTACCAGCATATCCTCACTTGGTTACACAATATCCTCTTTCTTTTAATAATAAATATATAACCAGTTCTTACACATAAAACTACTAGTTTTCTCTAAAAAAATCTTTCTCCCCTCTCCTGAGCATACAGACAGAAGAACAACATTGATTTACAGTTTTAATTTTTTTGCATAAATATTTGAACACCATTTCACTGTTGAGAACCATTGGTCTCTCGGTTGGTATGAAGTTCTGAGGCACTACTGAACAATTGAATGTGGATGTGAGTATTCAGTGATGCTCTGAAAATGTCTATCTGTTCATTGAAGGTGTGATGACACCTAAGCCATGCTCATGTCACTCATTTCTAGTTGTGGTAATTTCTAAAAGTTTGAAATGACGATGCAATGTTAGAAAGAAATTTACCAGTATACTTCCTCTCCAGGACAATTCTTACATGCTTCTGAGAGTCTTTGAAAATGCATCTTTCTCTTGCTTAAAAACCGCCCTGTCCCTACTTTGCATGCAAAATAGTCCTGCTAGCTTTGAGTCATGTAGGTTACTACAGCGTTATTCAGGGTCTTGGTAAGAATATGTACTAGTGTCAGCATTTCTAAATCAAGTGATACGTTTTCATATCTTGGCTGTTTCCACTGCCAAGAAGGCAGGTTTATATTTGTAAATACAGACTTTTTTTTTTTTTTGTATTTTTGATGAATCAGCATTATGAAAAGATATATTAATGAAGTTATTAGATCAATCCTATAGTGCTTCAAAGTAAGTACAGTAAAAATTACCCAACTATGTTGCTTTTTATCTGCATCACAAAATACAATACTAATTTTATTTTTTCTTGGCATCTTTATTTTATATCCCAGATACAGATTACTTTACGTGTCAGAAATCCTCTAAATAAAACATTAAAGTCTTCATGGTAAATGAAAAACCCAACTTCTTCCCTGAAGGCACCATGATCCATGAAATTAGCTGTGGCATCTGTTTTAACTGTTCTTGCTGATACTGCAAGAGCAAGTGCTACAGCCACCTCACATGCAGGCATCAGCACTTGCTCAGTTGTGTCAAATTGTTAAGCTTTGGCTCATTAGCATGGTGGCACCTTTAAAACATAACTACCCCCTGAAATTAAATGGCTTCATACTGTGATTTACTAGTACTGAAACAGGTTTTTGTATGAAGAAGACCTAAACAAATCTTGTATTTGCCATTGCTAAGAGTACAAGTCATAAGAAATCCTGGATTGATTTGTCTTCATTAATAATACCTGTCAAAATTTTTTGCATTATTTATCCTCTTTATAATAGAGGTTTGCTATAAATTCCTCAGAACAGTAGTAGAGCATGAAACATCTAGAAAGAGAGTTGTAAAGCCAGTTTAAATGGAAACTAAGTAATTAAGACAGTTTTGTTTTGTTTGGTCTCTTCAGCAGGATTGTCCACTTATCTGAATTCAGGTGTAGTTGAAGGTTTTAAGCAACTTTATCACACAGTTTACTATGTCTCATAGGAATATGATTTTTTGGTTCTAGTTTTCTTTTAAGGTCAATATTTGAAGTTGATCACACTCTGTAGTATTTCTGTGTATACAGTTTAAGAGGATTAAAAGATATATCAAAGGTAGAGGCCACTAAATTGCCAGTATTATATAGTTACCTTCTTTCTAAAGTTTTAGTTTCAGAAGAGGAATGCAAAAAGAGTGCAGAGTTAATAAAGTTAAAATACTGCTGCAGCTCAGAAAAACAAAGAAAATAGTGATGCTCTCTGGTTTTGTGTTTCACCCTTTTAAAATCTATTAAAGAGAAAAAAACAGAGTTTGTACAAATATATCCAAGTCAATTGGGATGTTTCTGACAGTTTAATTGAACATTGGATCATAACTAGACTTCAAAGAAAATAGGATATATAACATTAGGAAAGAAAGTTTAAAAGAAAATTATGACAGATTAGAATAATTTAGAAGAGTTGTTCACCAGCTTTAAAGACTACTGACTGATAGCTTAGAAGTATTTTTTTTGAGTCAAAGCTGAAAATACAGCATATAGCGTGTCAAGGTGTATATATATACATGTATATATAAAATACAACAGTATATAGTGTGTCAAGGTTAAGGGTGCAGACAGTTGTCAGAGATGAGCATCTGTGACAGTTTGCTGCTTAGAAAAAGAGAGCTAGAGATCAGTGCAGGTATTCACAAGGTTATTGTGTACATGTGTTTATTTTGTGACATCTCTACAATTTCATTTACTAGGGTTAAAGGTAGATTTTGTAATGCAAGCACTGATTTACCATGTCCATAGCTCATCCAGATGGTCTTTTAATTATTAGTGAGAGCTCTGACTGACTGTAAGGATTAGCAGCCTGGACTTGTTGCAGCCAGCACCTCTGCAGTCTTCATTTGTGGGCAGCACAAATCTTGTTGTGTGAGATGCCACTCTGTCAGGATGATTTTCCTGCATACCATGGGGGGTTTTTAGAAGTTCATTGATGTCAGTGAGTGATGCTGGGGAATTGATTTCTTTAGCTTCTTGAGAAAGGTTCTCAGCACTGGCAGGCATGTAGCACTCAGTTGGGAGTATAGTAACTCAGCTTTCTAGCACGTGTATGTTTATTAAAGAATACTAAATTTGCTTCTGTGTGCAAATGCATATTTTTCTTTTTTAGCCAAAATATAGAGAAAGAAATACAGTTTGATCTCATGTCTTCGAGGAGCAAGTTGAGAAAGAGTTAGCTTAACATATGGCATGGAATATAGTAATGAAAATGTGATTTATAGCTCAAAATATAATTGCCACAAAAAATCATTGTAATTTTTAAGTGGTGATGTAAATCCATAAATTTTCTATATAATTTTGTACAATTTACAATGATTCTGGATTTATATCCTAACTTACGTCAGAGTTGCTAATTAAGAGAAATGTTTAAAAAAAATATTGTTTGCCTACATGCACACACAATGCACAGGTTATAATACTTCATATATATATGAAGCATATTATATATATATATGAAGCACCTAGAACAATTAAACTATTCTGTGGAACTGGGTGGCTTATTTTCTAGGGTAACATGCTCATGTACAAGATATACAGAAAAGTATGCTCAGTAGTAGTAGACTAGAAACCAAATATAATGAACAGAACATGAACTCATAAAAAGTGTTTGCAAATCATAAAGTCTGCAAAACACCCTTTGCTTTCCGTCTGCCTCAGGCACAGTGATGTAACATTCAGTTCAATCTGACATAAGCATTTTAGTAGGGTAAAGATTTTTTTCTTGACATTTGGACAGAGGACACAAGGAGCCTTGGAAGTAATTTTTAAATTCCTAGCTATATATATTTATATGTAGAAGCAAACGGCATAAAGATAAAATTGTACTGAATTTCATTACCACAGAGGTGATCGAATTATTGCACAATCTACTATTTCTTTTTTCTGTTGCTCTACCTCGAAGCAAGCTTTCTTCAGACTGGAAGAATGCCCCTTTTGCTGTTTAGGACCTCGGTAATGGAAGTAGAAATGCATATATCCATTAAGAAAGCATTTGCAAAGAGACTGATGGTGTTGACGTGTTTGTTAAGCACTAGGCAGACAGGCAGTCCATATGTGCAGATCGCCTGCTCTGCACGTGCTGTGAGTCTGGTGTGTCCTGGAGGCTTGCAGCTTAATGACTTGAAACGTGTGTGGTACACTCTTCTGGGAGAGCTGAACATGAAATGGTCTGGTCAAAGCTTCTGCTCTTGTTCTGTTACAATCTGAATTTCCTTTTTATTTGCAGAGTCTTGGGGTAGGTAAAGAACAGCATTCTAAAAAGTTCAAGTGTGGGAACTCTTCCTGTGTGGTGGGGCAATTTGTTCCAGTGTATCACATGGACATTGGGTCATTCTGTTAAAGAAATTAAAAGCAAATATAAAATCTTTATCAAGCATTATAAATGCTTATTAGTATTATTTTGAGTGGAAGCAATGGAAGCCAAACAGTAACAATGAAAACAAAGTACATGTCCCTATTGTGATCTTCATAGAGATGATAGTCTTGTTTTTTGCTATCAGTGTCTGAGTGTTAGACTGCATTATTTATTTTTTTACAACTTTGAATTTGCTTACTCTGTGCAAGATCAGGCTGTATAAAAAAATGGACATTTTCATGAAGACTATTTCTGTCCTTCTTTCAACACTATAAGAGAAAAGGGTTATATGTAAACAAAAAATTACACCTATCTGCATTTCTTTGTAGCGATTCCATAAATCTCAATCAATTAATTTGGATTAAAATGCTCAGCATCTTACCTTTCTGTAAAAAAATGTTTTACATTTTAGTATTTTTCAAAAAATGAATGCATATTATTTTCTCCAGAAAAAAAATCACTCAGCATAACAGTATGATAATGATAAAAGGTATTTTGTTACAGAAATATGTGCTGACCGACAAGTACTTTATTTCACAGGAAACTTTTCAAGACCAAAGTGATTAAATGGGACACCTGGATTATGTGCTGTACAACAAAATATAAATAATGTGTGGATCATTAGCTCTGACACTTCAAAATTTGAGGAACTAAAGAGAGAAACAGCCTAGAAAGGGGAGAAAGGTTAAAAAAAAAAAAGAGAGAAAATGTGAATAGCAAGGAGATTATGATTCTTTAATTATGCCTTTGGTTTGGGAGCATGGTTTTGTGCCCACCAGGCAGATGCTTGGCTGCTTTGTCTAGATAGGAGAGGAACTCACTATTTTTTTAATTATTATTTTCAACCATATATCTGTGTATGTTCCTATCTTCTGCTGAAGAGCTGACCTATTTTTTTGTATGTGTGTAGTAAGTGAGAAACACAATCTAAATACCTAATGTACCTAGTTGACTACCTCTCAGGGAGGTTTTGGAGAGTTTGTGTGAATGGCTCCCCTTTGGGCCATTACCACTGCCTATATCCTCAGGAGGTTTCTTCTAATTAACATCACTGTTGAATGACTGAATAGTCAGAGGAGCTGTTGCCTACGTTTTCCTCACAGGTGATTGATGTCAGTGTTTTGAAAAGATGGTGGTTCCTGTTTTATTTTTTATTAATTTCTTCTGACATACTTACGTAATTTTCGGGCATTCTTGGACTTAAAGCAGTGACTAGACATCCAGTATTCATTTAATTTTTTTTTTGGTCAGCTATTTGTTTACATCAGATATTTTACACAGCAGTGTCATGGTGGTAGCAGGAATGGTTCTGAGTTCAATGGATCAATGTTGTACATTGATCTTTTTCGGGCACAGCTCCCTCATGCTGAAAAAAACAGTATTCCTGAGTAATGCTGGGCACAGGTCTAGACTGGGAGAGGAGTGGCTGGAGAGCAGCCCTGCCAAGAGGGATGTGGGGATGCTGGTCAGCAGTAAGCACTGGAACAACCTTCCTAGAGAGGTGGTTGATGCCCCAGTCCTGTCAGTGTTTGAGGCATTTGGAGAATGCCCTAAATAGCACACATTGGGTTATGGTCAGCCCTGAACTGGTCAGGCAGCTGGACTATTTTAGCTCCCTTCCAAATGAAATAGCATTCTAAGTGAGTAGGCATTATTTTAATTTGATTCTATTTAGGAATCTGCCCACTTACCTTCTTGTTTAATAGATTTGCCCCAAATGCAGTATTAATGTACCTTGAGGCGTAAACAGCAAAGCTCACAAATTTAATTTCTATTATCTGGAAGATAATAAAAACAAATTCTTTTCTATGTTTTTTTATATATTTTGTATTTCTCAGCCTGTAGAAGAAAGTCAGTTTCTTGTAAAGTTTGAAACTTTAATGAGTTTTTGTTTTATTTTTATGTTCTGAGTCTTAAGCAACAGTTTTGATACCATTTTAAATTGCAAATTGAACGCCTTTGGGTTTGGTGGGAAGTCTGTTTTTATTGTAACTTCCCTTATCAACTCAGAAACATTAGGGTTCAATGCAATTTTTTTTTAAAGAAATTTTTTCACAGCTCAAATTACTGGCTGATTTCAGAATACTAGTTGAAGTTGTACTGAAGTTATTTATACAGAAAATTAAACTACATTACCATAGTGGCAACTGCTGACCATACTCCAGTCCTATTTAAAATAATAAGCCCATAAATTAGACTTCCAGGTGTGATTTTAAGTTATAAAAAGATACTCTCCACCGTGTACAGTATGTTGTAGAATTATGTTATAATTATTTTTCATTACAGTTACCAACTCTTACCAATCGATGAGCAGCCCTAAAAACTTAGAAACTTTGTTTCTGAACAGGGCATTCAGTATAAAATGAGACTAAACTAGTGGGTTTTTTCTGTAAGTTGATTGCATATTAAGAAATAATAACAGTGTTGGTTCTTAAAATAGAAGTATGTGTTGATTATGTCCTTTTAATTAATATATGCAGACAGCAGCAACTAAATAAAATTCCAAGTCTGTTCAGACATTCAAGCAATAGCCTTCAAATTGCAACTGTAAAACCAGGAGGAAGTTTTGAGGTTTTATGCAGTAGCAATAATGGTTTTTCATATTTGTTGAATGGAAAACTGGTACTGAAATAGGTGACAAAACTCCCACTAAACAGAAACAGGATTTCTGTTTGTTTAATGACCTAAGAGCCATGAAGAAACTCTTAAACTTGGACCCATTACACTGCAAGTTAATTTTTATGGTGGTGGTACCTGATGTTGAATCTTGGACTCCCTGCACACATTTGCTGTGCCTCAGCTTCACATTGCTAGATGTGAATTTGCGCCTCTGCAAGTCCTTGAGAAGCAACATCGACATCTTGACAGTGAGGCAATGAGCCATGCAGACAGGAAAGCAACGACATTCTGAGCTCAGTGCAGTGGTAGCAAACCATGGGGTTTGACCACAGTGAGATCCCATGTGGCTCACAGGGCCTCTATCTTTTAAAACTACCTGAACAGCCTAGTGCTGCAGCTGGCCCTTACAGAATAGAAGAGTCTGACAGGACTCTGTGGGTGCAATTTGGTAATAGTTGTTGGAGAAATGAGGAGCTTTCCTTCTTTTGTGTGACCACTGGAATGCAGATATCACTGTGATATATATTTCTGTGTGTTTCTCTGTAGTTATTGATGTGTTTTCAGAAATACAAAATACTTCTGAGAGTATGGCCCAAAAAGGGAAGAAACATACATGAAATTGAATTTCAGTAACAAAATGAATAATAGCTGGAAAACGATGTTAAAAGTCTTTTGACAGAGAACAGAAGAATCTGTGTGGGAAATAGGCATAATTTCACACTATAAATATCTCTTACTGTTCTTACTAGGATAACATCAAAACCATTGTCAGTAGGTATTTCATTATTTCTTTAAATAATTAAAGTACTGATGTTGTTTTTCACTTTTAAGTCTCAGCTACAGATGCATTGTTTTCAGACTCTTGCTGATGTCACTGGCAGTTTAAACACTTCCACAGATTTTGTAAAGAGTGCAGAACAGTGATGCCATTATTAGGGACCAAAGTTCAGAGTAGTTCTCAGATGCAGTGGTGAAGAGGCTCACAGTTGATATTTGTCAGTTCTTCTCAGCTGTAGGCAGTGGTGCTGATAGTCAGCACAACCAGTTAGTACAAATGCCTTTCATGGCTTATGATTAACAAGTAAAATTATAACTGAATAGATTACTACCTGGCATTTCTAATTGCCCATACTCTTTTTGCCTTGAAAGGTTCTTAATCACCATGTGGAAAACCAGTGTACATTCTAATTGGATGTAATTCTAATGGATTTTGTCTAAAATACAACACATCTTCTTGTATAAATTTTTTTCAAAAAATGTAATATTTCTTTTTTAAAAAAAAGGTTGTATTTTTCTTTTCTTGTAATGGACTGTAGAATTTATGAAATGTAATTTTTCATTGTGAAAAATGTCAGCAGAATTGTTTAAACAACCATCACTTGATGTGATGTGTTGATCGGCGTTAGCATCCCTTTCCTCTTCAAAGAACCAAGTAGCTGGTCTAGACAGCAGCAAAATTGGGGTAAAATTCTGGCTATACTGAAATCAGCAAGTATTTTACAACTGATTTCAATATGATAAGGATTTTAAGATAGCTTTTTGTTCTGCACACACACTGCTGATTTGTGCCTTCTGTAAGCAGCTCATTTCAAAAACTTCTGTACTTGCTAGTAGACAGCAGAAAGACTACAGCTGGAAAAGAGCTGAAACCTGTCATGGTACCAAGAATGATCCCTAACTGTGTTTTGTTTGGATCTGATGTTGATTTACGTCACACACAGTCTAATCTGTGTATTAACTAGTCTCTGTAACACATATGAGGATCACTGTTGATAAAGCAGGATTTTTGGATTTAAAATATGTATAGGAATAACCACATTAGAAATTACCAAGGGTAAATAAATTCCTATCTCTATGAATATTCATATACATCTCATAAAAATTCCCTGATCTACATCAGACATTCATGAACAATCCATTTAGTGCTGAATGCATAATTGCACTTTGCTAACATATTTCGTGTATGCATTTGTAAACATTTTGGATATTTGTGCCCTAATCATATCTTTTTAAACTCATTAGTTTCTTCATTTCTCCTTACACTTTTGATTAGTGAATTTATGTGGAGACACAGCTGCAGATTACATTTACTTAACCAGCCTTCTGATTTCACTGAGGTGGTGGTACAGTGTACTAGAGTTTACATCTCACTGCCTGTGATTCCTGTGCCAGGGGAATTTGGTTACCTTACTATAAAATGGATTAATTGTCATGGGTTTCTTCAATAGTAGAGAAAGAGCTTGTCTATTTCTGTTGGCCTTACTTTAGGGAAGATACAAATAATTAGCTAAATTAGAGTAATTCTACCCTCTTGGTCCTCATTGAAAGGTCTACAGGCAACTGTGCTCTTTAATAAACAGTGTTATGTGATTAAAGACCAATGTTAGCGATTAAACATTCAAGAACTCACAGGGAAATGGTTAGAGTAAATACAAAGGGTTTAAAGCATAAGATCACAATCTAAATATAAAAAAAGTAAATTGCTGTGATGCAGCCCTGAATCTGTTAGACTTCAGTGGGATCCAGTATGATGTAAAATTCATTTATGCCAGACACTAGCAGGGCAGATTGTAGTTTATTTCTATTAAAGGATGATTGTTCAGCTCAGTGTTTAATTCTGCTGCCCTTTTGTGCTAGAGAAAAGGTGCAAACCAGTAGATACTCATAATGAGAAACAATGGTAATTTTCTGTCATCATAGAAAGGTCCATCAGTCCCATCTAGGTTCTGTGCAGTTACCTGACATGATGTCTTACCTCTTATTCTCTCTTATCAGCAGAGAACATTTCTGATTTCAAAAAATATCTAATTTGAAAGGGTGAAATAATGATACTCATATTTTAAGTTTTCTTTATGAAGAGCATTGTTCAGTGATCTCTTTATCTTTGTCTAGGATGTTTCAAGGGGTTGTATGTCAAATGCAAGAAGTCTTTGCAGGACTCAGGCATAATCTTGAAGGGAAGAAAATGTCCTGACCTTGTCCCAGAGCCATGTAGTGCTTTCAGGAATCCTTAAAACTGAATTTGGAAAAATACCACACTTTTGGTTTATGATTTCCTTGAAAGCTTTCACCACTAAGAAGATTGCAGATCTGTCCCAATTTGATACTTCCCATTCTTCTATTATGTGAAATACAGGATTCAGTTGAATATACAGAAATATTTGGATATTATCTTGGAATATAGCATATTACAGTAGAACATCTCTTTGGTATCTTTGCTGTCTGTATTCATAATTATGCAATTTACAGATTAATAACATCATTTTATCCTCAGAAATGAATAGTTTGGAATAAGAGAGCATGGTAAGACATGATAGCCAAAAGTAAAGGTTAGCAGCAGTTAGCAAAGGAATCCATATACATTGACTAGCCTCCAAAAAATAAATTAGCAAATTCCACAATAGGTCTGTGAACCTACCCTTCTGAGAAACTAAGGAATCAGTATTGTCTTGTTTAATTGCAATGTTTCTGTGAGTCCACATATTTTAAGTTGAAGACAGTAACTTGGCATGTAAATTCTGTATGTTGTGGTTTCTACTATGTTTCCTGCACTCCAAAATTATTGTTATATTTAAATGTGAAGCCTTTAGAAACCATGAGGACACAAAAGATCAAATTTCTTTTAGGAAAATGTAATTTAATTGAAATAATTTTGCTTTTTTTGAAGCATTAATCATGTGCAGAATGACTCTATGGAACATTAACTTGGGGCAGTAAGAAGAAGCAGCTGCAGTTCCCTGATACAGTATTTGCAGCATTTGTATTAATTGTCTCGTAACATAGACTAAGTGAAGTAGAAAATTCATTATGTTTAGTTAAACAGTAACGCAATCAGAATGCTTTTATTTGGTAATTTCAAGGTAGTATCTTCCTGAAATCACTGGCCCTAGAGGTAACAGATGGCTGATAAACATCAGCTTATAGAAATATACATATGAATTTTTTCAGTTTACAGCTTCTTTTAAAAAAAAACACTTCTAACTGTACATTTGGGACTGTAAAAAGATTACTGAAATTACTGTCCCATCCTTTACTTACAGGTTTGAAGGGATTTTTGTCCTTCTGCCAAATTTAATGGGTTTTGTTAGCACATTTCTTTTTGCCATATGTTACTCTTCCCATTTGTGACAGATGATGCAGAGCTAGAAGTGCCGTTCTGTATCGCAGGAATGGTAAGTCCCTTAAATACAATTCTTAGACATTTAGAGATAGCCACATGGGTATTAGTCCTTATTCTGGAGCCAGGAATTTTCAGTCCAAGCAATCAGCTCCTCAGGGCTAAATTCATAAACCTGTGCAGAGTGGCAGCCGTGCAGAGTACTGACACTGAGTAGGTATATGTGCTGTGATGTTCCAGCTTGCTATAGTAGATACTGGCTTTAGAGGCAGCACTGAGTTCTAGTGGCAGTTTTAGCATTACTGTATTTTCAGAAGTTTTTTTTAAAAGCACGTGTTGGAACAGATGCTCAGGTAATGCATTGAAAAGGTATTGGGCTTCATCAGCATCAGCTGTAGACTGCTGCAAGTAATTCTGCTCACAGCTGATTCAGAATTGCTGCTCAAACCAGGTTTCTGGATGTCCAGCAATCCTGGGCAGATCATCTGCATAAGTGTGTGGTGTGTTTATCACTTATTTTTCCTTTTTCTAAATCACTTTTTTTGACCCTTCACTTAGCAAAAGCTACTCCTTGATATAACAGTATTACGGTATGCTCATTGTGTCCATGTCCATTCAATACTACCTAAGCTAAAGCATAATTTTTATGTGTCTGTGTTTACATAAAAAGTAAGCACTGTTAAAATAACTTAATTTCTTTAAAGTCAGGAAGCTAAGACTGGTTTAAATATGTTAGGGAATTCAATCTATTTTGCTAGTGCTGAAATACATTCTGTGTGTCTTTACAGCTTTCAGTAACACTATTTTTACTTCATTAATTAGCTTGAGTTGAAAGGGACTAAAAACTCAGGCTGATACAGCATTTTCAAATATTTTACTTTCAAGCTGTAAAGTATATTCAAATGCCAACACAAATCATTTACTCTATGTGAAAACAGATTGAACAGTTGGTTCAGCCTAACATTTAAATAATATTTATCATAAAGATATATCTGGATTAAGTACCTATAAGTTTTGACATCATTTTTTGCAGAGGCATAGCAGTTTGTTTTAGAACACAGTCTCATTGCTTGAAATGACAGTAGACTCCAGTAACCTTTGAGCTAGTGACTTCATATTACCTTGTACTAAGTCTCTTAATGACTACTAAAATTGATTGAAATAGCAGGATGGCCTTGCATTGGCATTATACAAAAACAGGAGTACTTCTTGGCAGGTTCCTGAGTGGATTCATGTGATTTAATATGCATTTTTGATTACTGTCTAGCCTTCTACAACCTTTGCTGTCTGTCTTTTGCCATTAAAGATTCATCTCCCAGTCTATCAGGTGAAATAATAGTCTGAATAGATCTGAATTACCTCATCTTGACCTATTTTAAATCAGTACAGACCAATTCACACAATAGTTTTACCACTGCATATCTTTACAAGCTCATCACTGGGATGAAAAGTGCCTAAACATTTTCTAGTATGTATCAACCCATTAATTAATTTAATTTTTTCATCATACAGCATAACCCTGAGCAAGCATGTTCCAATGGCAAATAGCATTCTCATGAATGGATTGTTAAGTTGATCATCACTGTTACAAAACATGAACTTCATTCACATAAATCCATGTGAGTAAGTGCAGAGCTGAGGCAGGTAGTGTACTGAGACAGGATACAGACTAGAAACAATGCCAAATGTATACATTATCAGTAAATATATCTGACATTTTTTTGTTCCGTATTACTGTTATGTTCTGCAGCCCAGCCTCTCTGAAAACCAAGTTGTATTGGTAGCTGTGGTAATGTCTGGATATGGTCTCTGCTTCTTAAAACTTTCTGAAAGCTACTTTTTAGACTTTAGTCTTTTACATCTGTTACATGTTCATCTGAATGTTCTCAAAAAGTTGAGCAAAACTTGATAAGTTTCAGTGTGAGAGAAAATTACATTGTTTGTCTTACTATTTGAAAGGCTACTTAGCTGCTTCTTTCCTTTTTACTTGTCAAAACAGGAACAAAAATCTGAAGTGTGGTAAGTGCTTTTAGAAAAAAAAGTATATTGTTGAAGTTATTTGACATCCAAAGTCATATCTTCAGCGTGGAAGATGTTAGAAATAATTTTGTGCCTAATTAATGACTCACATTGTAAGAGTTCAGCTTTTCTATGTATATATTGAACTTAAAGTGGGATTCTTTCTCTAAGTCTGAGGCCCTCAGTTTACTCAATGTGCAAATATTGCTTTAGTCATTTTGGCTGCAGTATAGAAGTATGACTTTATTATGAAACTAAAAGGAAGGGGGGGGAAGAAAAATATTATTATTTGCTGTTGTTATTATAATTATTATATAAAGAAGTAATATGCAATCTGTGTACTAATACTGAGAAATGCTCAAAGACCTGATTGTAAATAAAGCTAATATTTAAGCATCACCATTTCTTATTTTTTGAATGAACTAACAAATTCTCTTATTTTCCAGAAGTTATAGTCATACATATTCATGGGCAGTGATATATGTGGCAAAAATCAGTGTACTTTTTAGCATTACTTCTGAATGCTCAGCATTCTTTTTTTTTTGCTGGATTAAATGTCTGAGCATTTAAGTCTATACTCACTGTGGGCAGAAATATCTCTTATTACCAAAAAATTCCCTGTCTATAGTGACTTGGGTACAATGAAGTAATCCCTGACTATGCTCAATGTATGTATTTTTTCATAAATTATTTCATTAACTGAAAACCTATGAAAAAAAAAGGAATTAGCTTTCTTATTTTCAATGCTACTTCTTAAATAAGACAGTAACATGTTTTTTGTATCTATTCCTTTGATGACTATCAAAAACCTGAATATTTTTATATAACCTGAATATATTTTGTTTTATTGTCTATTCTTTATTTTCTGGTATGAGTCAGATGCTTTCTACTTTTTAAAGTTTGAGCGGAGAATACTTTATAATTTCCAAGTAATTTTCAGATCTTTTCAGACATGAATTTTATTACCTGCTGTCTGGTTCACCAAAACTAAAATGTTTTATAACGTAATTACCTTATCCTAGGCTGATGCACAGTGTGTGTTTATTCAAGAGACTCAAAACAGTGAATCTTCCCAATATCTCATTTAACCTTGCTTAATATTAAAGCTTACAGGCCCATCACCATCTTCCAGAATTTCTTGTTCTACCTCCCAGACTTACTTTTCCCCAATTTTTTCTTGTTTATCACCAAAAATATTTTCTTCCGGGAAAGAGATTTTTTTTTTAATTGGACTTATTGCAATGTGATAAGAAAGGTCTTTAGCTGATCGATAGAGAAATACAAATATGTTAGGCATTATTTATTATTCAGCAGCCTGTTTGAAATTGGCGCTACATATATAAGTTCTTGAAGCAAAATTTCCCTCTAGACTATACCTGAGTGTGGTGCTTGCCCTGTAAGCCAGAAATTGAGCTGTTTTCATAATCTGAAGATGACTGCTCAGTGTGCCACTTACCCTTGTGGACTGGTGAGTAGCCTGATCAGATTGATGCAAATAAAAAAAAAGTTAAAGTTTCAATCAACATTAAAACTAGTATTCATAATGTGTTAAGTTATAGTAATTCCTATGCTTATGAATAAGTTTGAACCCTACTTGTAATGCACATTAATATAGAAAGAATGTTAAAGAAAATAACATTGTTCATGAGTTGTTCTGGAATTTGCTTTAGCTGTTCATGTATATCATACCAAAATACTTCAATGAAAATTTTTAAAATATGTCTTCTGCATGTAACAATAGAGTTGTATGCAATTTTGCAATTTGCTATGCATAGGTTTGAGAGCTGTAGATCAGTTTCCAGATTATTTTCCTGATGTAAGAACGTGCAAAAAACATTAATAGACAATTGGTGAGTTTATGTGTTTATAACTTAACTTGGAAACAGGTTCATGCAAGGTAATTGTTTCATGTACTGTGTTAATAATAATTAAATTTGTTTTAAATATCTTTTAAATACTAATCATAATATATTTAGAAGTACAGGAGCCTTCCCCAGCAAGAGTTTCCCATAGGTTCACATTTTTCAGGCATTCATCTGCTCCAGCCCAGGTCTCCTCTGGGAGCTTCTGGATTTGTGCTTCCCCATGCTCCTCCATGGGCTCAGGGGCACAGCTCCCTCACCATGATCTTCACCATGGGCTGCAGAGGAATTCCAGCTCTGGTGCCTGGAGCACCTCCTGTCCCTCCTTCTCCACTGACCTTGGTGTTTGCAGAGCTGTTCCTCTCACAGATTCTCATCCCACTCTGGCTGCAATTCCATCTGTGCAATGACTTTCTTTTCCTTCTTACTTGTGTAACCACAGAGGAGTTACTCTCATTCCTGACTGGCTCGGCCTTGGCCAGCAGTGGAACTGTCCTGGAGCTGGCTGATGTTGGCTCTGCTGGACATGGAGGAAGCTTCTGGCAGCTTCTCACAGAAGCAACTCCTGTAGCCTCCTGCTACCAAACCCTGGCCATACAAACCAATATACAGCTGTAATGGAAGGGAAAATTAAAGAGGAGCAGGGTGTCCCAAGTTAATAGCTGATTGTTTATGCTGACCTGTCAACTGATTGCAAGGGTTGGTACAGGAAGGTGTTGCTGTAACAAACAGAAAAATCCCACAATTGTGGGTTATGATACGTAGTCTTGGGTCAGGAGACCATTTTCATCTGGTTGTTGTAATACATTTTTGAGTACACATGCCTGTTTATGATTATTTTTTCCCAGTTTCCTATCAAATTATCAGGAAAGAAATAGTTCTGTTACACAGGAGTGAAGCACAAATACAAGTTTTATAGAAATGTCAGTCTATAACATATGCAAATGTATGTATAGATTGTACTTAAAGTCTTTCATGGATAGAATCAAAGTATCAAGAGAGACTTCAGTAAAGCATAAATAATCCAGTGCTTAGATGCATGTGTTTGTACAGGCATTGATAGTTGTTGACATAATGACGTTTCAATCTTATTTTAATACAAATAGGTGTTTCACAGTGTTGTTCAATTTAATGAAGTGCTGAAGGCCACTAAATATGTTGCATTGCCTCACTATAAAGGAAAAAGAAGCAAACTGGAGATTTATTTTCAAGAGTTTCACTGTGAAGCTCTGCCACTTAGGTATGAGCTCTTCAGGTTGTACCTTATTCCGTTACTGGTCGACTTGGAAAGTGATCCCAATTTGGAAGTGACAGCTATTACGAATGGCAGTGGAAGGTATTTTGTTACCTTAGTAGGGATGCATCTGGTGTCTTTTCTGCTCTTGGCTTTTTCCAGATACTATTACTACTTTTATCTTCTACCTTTTTCCAAACACATGGGAAGATGGAATTCTGGGAGTGATATCTACTTGTTTCAAGCCTGCCCATTCTTTGTCTTCTCAGTGAATAAGCCTCTTGACTGCGCATCTCTAATACCTTCTGTGGCTGGAGTAAATATGAACTGCCAGTACTGTACAGCACTTCAGCCAGTCTGCTACTAATCTACTGCTCTTGGTGCTACCGATGTTCTCTTCGGTCTAATGTGCTTTTTCTGCCTTTACTATTTCTGGTCAGAGAGTCCATCCTTCCCACCACTAAGCAGCTGTACAGTTGCCTGCTTGCCATTAGGTGCTCATGAGTTTGGTCTGTGAAGCTCCTTTCTATTATATAGGCTTCCAGCACACCGTTGAAACACTTTTACTGTCAACCCTATTTCCTCTTTTCATGCCTCAGCATAGAAAACCGGTTGTGTATTCATGATTATCACCTAAATTACATCTCCAACCTGTTCCGGTAGGGCTTGCATTAGTATTGCCTTAATGAACAGGGAAATGAAAAGACAGAAGACTGTCATGGGTGTCTCAGCCTCATCTGCAGTAAGATGTGAAAATTCCTGTGCTAAAACTGTTTGTAGTAGTATATGAATGAGGTTTTTAATTTCTAGATATCTGTAATTTTATTATTTCTTTATACATCAGGCACTTATTTCTGAGGACCTTTGTTGGGTTTTGAAGGCGTACCTAAACAATACAAGTGAATTGAATGAATTTAAAAAAGCTGTGGAACTTATATGTTTGTTTTATTTTATGTGATTTGGTTTTTGTAGGGGTTTGGGGGATTTTTTTTAGCATAATTTGAAAAGTTCTGTTTAGCATTCTGGAGAAAAACATTAAACAGCTCTGCATTTTGTTTTCCAGTATGCAGTGACCTGGAATTCAGGGAAGTTGCAAACAGATTGCGAGACTGGTTTAAGGCACTTCATGAAAGTGGAATTCAGAATAAGAAGACTAGGATTGTTCAAAGGCCTGAAAGAACCAGTAAGCAATTTCTGCTTGTCTTATTTGATGCTTTCTTTGATGATTTTCTGTACTTTTGTATTGCCATTGCTACTTTTGTATTGCCATGTGCCTTATTTTCATGTGATTTAAATAGACATGTACAAAACCATAACTTCAGTTTTTTCTGAAGTTGGATTCCTATTTATGGCTTAGTACTAATCATTTTAAACTTTCAATATCATTTGACAGGACAGCTACCATTTACAATGCTTTAATTTGTGAATGCTATCAAATTGAAAGAAAAAAAGGAAAGGATCATTAGTTATGTGTGACCCATCTTTGCTAGTTGATATCACTGTAGGTACTGGTACAGAAAACCAGATGGAAAAGAAGCTTGTAAGTAAAAAGGAATTTTTAAGGTTATACTTGAAATTGGAAAAGACCTAGGAGTACTCTTAAAATGGAAACAGTTGGGGGCATAATTAGTTTTTAACCCCTCAAATATTTGAATAGTTTTTAAAAATGTAATTACCAAAGAACTTATTTAGAATAGCAGTTGAACTGTGCATTGATAGTTCCAAGAGTAAAGTCCTACTGTAAAGTTCTTTTTCACTGTTCTTCAGATAAATTTATTTCTTTTTAGAGTATAACTTGAAGCTGACTGAGGAGTTGGACTTGATGATCTGTGTGGGTCCCTTCCAACTCAGCTTATTCTTTGATTCTGTAAAATAAGCAGATGTTTGGGGGATTTCTGCTTTTCCTTGCTATCGTTTATTGAAAACATAAAACTGTCTTCTAGTGTCCTAAAATACAAATACTTTATGATGTGAGCTTTGCCAGCATGAACCACAATTGCTAATTTAAAAATATTTTGTCTCATGTTTGAAAGTGGTGTCTCTTTCAATAAACTTAAGCTTAAATTTCCACATGCAGAGGTATTATCTACAATTACTTACTTTGGCCCACAAGGTCTGTCATTGAATACCACCTTTAAAGTGGCTTTTATTTGATATTCCTTTCTAGTTAGCATTGTAATATTTAAAATCATAGTTGCTCTATTTCTGCCCCTTCTGTTACAGTTTGGTGAGCTGGCAAGTGTGCTAAATTCAGAAAAAGTTCATGAGTACAAGAATAATTTCTCCCATCATGCAGGTATACAAAAGGTAGAATAGGTAACAGTATGTTTCATGTTGTCCTCTTTCGATATCTGTAAATATATATTTACAATATGGATATGGATATACAGAAATATGGATATTTCTGTTGTCCTCTTTCGATATTTCGAGATCATGAGGAGGATCTCGAGCTAAAAGCAGATCTAGGGGAGAAAGTGTTAGGAGGCCTTCAGGAACAGAGTCCTACAGGTAAATCATCTTGTACTGAACATTAATCCTTAGACATAATGTTTTAAGATGGAGAATCCTTCCAGATTTTTGTAATCAAAAACACCTAATAAATAATTCTACCTTTTACAGATAATGTTGAATAACATATTTACTATATATCCTTATTCATTCAGTTGGGTCCTGTATCTCACTGCTCTTCATAATCCACAGAAAATAAGTTTTGTATTGATATTTTATCAGGGGCTGAAGAGGAAGGCAGATCTTTGGCTGAATGCTTGGCTATGTTTTAAAATGGCTTTAAACACATTAAAACTTTATAAATGTCAAATGCCTGGCTTTATTTTTTTTCTTTTTTTTTTCTTTTTTTCCTCTTCTTTGTATCAAAAATAATAATTAGTGTAACAGATCATCAGGGAACTAGAAAAAGTGAGATAACCATGATAAAAAATCATAGTTAATTTAGGATTTCTGGGGCAAAGGGAGTTTATGTGTTGATCTGACTTCTACAGGGAGTTTTTGATGCTATCAGCTTTTTACTTGTCCTTTCTGAAATGGTCATTCTACCACAGTATGGACATTTCCATATACAAATATATATCTAAAAGGACATCTAATGACTTCTAAACACAATTACTGGATTAAATCTGTCTAACTTTTGCAGTATAGAAGCACTTTTCAGATTCTTTATTGTTGTCAGAACAACAACAAAGGCATGCAGGCTTGATTTTCAACAGCAGTAGAAATTGGGAATTCCTATGTGCTCTCATGTCAGCTTTGCTATAGCCGTATCTACCAATCTCATTTTTTCAGTGCTCAGTTTTTACTTAAAAGTTTTGAGAAGAATGGTGTTTAGTAGCCCTAAATCTTGTTCTGTACTGGGATGTGTACTCAAACTGCCTGGCCACATAGGCCTGTGGCATGACCCACAGCACATGAACCAGAAAAGGTGTGTGTGTTTATGTTCAGTATCTATGTACCACCAGAGCTGTTTCCATGGTACAGCATTCTTTTGCAGTGGCAGAGATCAGCAGCTGCTCTAGCTTTCCTCCTATGTAATTTTTATAATTTTTGTTTTGCCTCTTAGGATTTGATACGAGCATTTTGCCAATTTGCAAAGACTCTCTTGGCTGGATGTTTAACAGGCTCGATACGAACTATGACCTGCTGCTGGACCAGTCAGAGCTGGGAAGCATTTACCTTGACAAGAACGAGCCGTGCACCAGGGCCTTCTTCAATTCTTGTGACACATACAAAGACAGTTTGATATCTAACAATGAGTGGTGCTACTGCTTCCAAAGACAGCAAGGTAAAAGATGAGAGCAACCTGCATTTGTGTAGGACTGACCTTTCTGTTGGGCTTTATCTTTTTTTAACATATTAAGAAGATCACAGTGAACTACAAGCTCTTAAATGCTGTACAGTGAATTTGTGTAAAGGTTTGTGACCTAAGGTGAAATTACTTCATTACCTAAAATGAAGTAAAAAAATCTCAAACAAACAAAGCCAAAGAACTCAAGCTGCATGGAAAGGCTTGCTAGAAATTCAAGGATTCTAAGTGCAAAACTGCCACTAATGCTTTTACAGCTATGTTTTTCCTTATGCCAGCATTCAATACATATGTAGAGGAAAGAGATGAAAATAAAGAGTGAAATTACTTAAATTCCCAGTCTACTTTTCCTACATTATAAAATAAACTTTTTTTATTGCTAATGTAGGGTATATTAATGTTCAGTGAGCCTATTAAAACAGCTGAATGAACATTATGGATAAAGTTATTTCCAGTCATTTGGACCTAAAACCAGTTGGTTCTTATTGCCTAGTTGAATCTCTTGTTTATGTTCTGATGTGATTTTGGTTAGACAAATAAACACAACCTGTAAGCATTATTTTCCTGAGGAATATATAACAATTTTAGACAGGTGAGACATCACATAATTATATAATCAAGCTAGTTGTAATATATCAAGGAATTCAGTTATTAAATATTGTCTGAAATTGGTCAGAATAACCCCTGGATTTTTCTCACTGACATGAGGGAGTTTTTCTAAAGTATAAGCAGCAAGCAGGGTTCAAATTTCTACTGCCGGTAAAGGAGATAAAACTGATTTGGTGGAAAGTTGGCAAAGTTAATTCACTCTTTTTGAAAATTTTATTACCAATTTTTAAATCTCACTTGTACCCTTAAAACTCTCCTGATAAATTCCCACTGACATTCAACATTTATGGTTTCAATCTGATATCTATGCAAATAAAGGTTTTTATCATGCCACATCTGCCAGTTGTAAATCTAAATAAAATAAAGCTGTACTTCTGTAGGTAAATACTAAGTGGCATATTTACTTTCTGTGGTAACTTTCTTGTTAAAAAGTTAACATTTAAACTTTCAAAATACCTTGTTCATTTTATAGTAGAAGGATAATTTTTGCTTTTTTTTTATAGGAATGTGTACACTGCTAACAAAACTACCAAATTAGAGGTGACCCATCCCAGGAGTAATGTACCTCTTAAAGAACTTAACATGTTTTGTTCATTTGTTTGTAATGTAAAAAAACACCACAATCATTTCAGCTTAATATATAAATACCCTTACTCTTTGGAGGGCAGCATAATTCTTTTCAATTGTCTGAGGAAGTGCTGCACATTACATGTGGCCTGCCATGGTCCAAGGTTTTTCTACCAATTTCATATAATGCATGCATGACATAACCAGGGCATCAAAGAAATGCTTCCACAGATCAGTTTCAAGTAGTTTTGCATTCTCTTACCTATAAACACATCTTGTGTAAAAAAGTTGCTCAGTGTACTTCTAGAGTCTGAGAATGGTGTTGTAAAGACTGATCAAAACACTGCAGAATTTTATTAATGGTACCCCAACAGATCCATCTTTAAGTGACACTGATTCTTGATGTTGCACAACCCAACATTATTAAGCTTTTTTTCCCTTTTTTACCAATTTCCTCACTGTCTTGACAATGGTGTTGAGATATGGTGCTGATTTCAAACAGATTAGGTAGTCTTCGATACCACAGTGTGTTTGAGCATATAGTAAAAAAGATGTGTCCTCAACATTGTTCATGAAGTGAAATCTCTATTTCGGCAACCCTTGCGTATTATACATGCACTTCATCCTTCCAAATTAACACTGTCATCAAAATCTGTATTCTCAGTTTTTTCATGTAAGGAGAAAAAATAATCTTATAGTCTTCTTTTGTCATGCGTTACTATTAGCTCTTGCACAACTATCTGAGCCCTAGCTCCCTAGTGTATTAGTAACCCATTAAATTCTCTGTTTGCAATTTGCATTGTTATGCTAAACCATGGACTATGTTCATGTTTGGTTATGTTTTACTAGATTTAATGATCTAAAAAAGGCCTTTAACCAAGCCTTTGCTATTAATAGCAAAGAGATGGAAAAGCAGAGAAATTCAGCTTCTTCTTCCTGATGTTCATTAAAATAGGTTGGTATCAACAAAATGCTTCAAGCCATGTAGGGCAGTTCTCTATATTCACTGAGCTTTGTAGTGCTTTCTGGGCAGATCAATGGTTTTACAATACCGTTGTTGATGAAGGGTGTTCAAAAGGGAATACAAAATTTAGTCAATCTTATGTATCATACTGGGATAGCAATTTCATTGTGCTTTTAAAAGTACATAGTATTTGCTTGAGTCATTATCTGAGAAGCCTTCATGGTCTTTGATCTTAGCTTCACCATCCATTAGAGTACTTGAAACTCTCCTTCATTCATTCTTTCTGCTTGAGATCCGTCATGGCGCATTACGCTACACTAGACCCATTACTGCACACTGCTAACCACTTCTAGTCAGTACAAGCAACTTCTTATGAATACTGAAGCCAGATCTTTCTTGTGGAGAAAATTGTCTTCCTGTAGTAGCTGTCTCACCTTGACTAATGCTTAAACACTTAGGTGTGGTCCAGTGATAGTTACTGCGTTTTTCTTTGCCTTTTTCTGCTTTAAATGTAGTTTAGTATTTTTGAGATATATCCAGGGCACTATAATGAATTTCTGCAGTACTTCAAAATCTGCACTGTGCTGGTGCTCTTTGCAAGCCTTTCTGTACATTTTGGTCACTATGGACCTCTAGTTGCAACAATTCATGCCAGTGTTTCAGCACCCATCTTCAGACCTTTCTTTCTTAGCTGTTCAATGCTAACTTGACACTTCAGTGCTTACTTAAATGCTGAGGCCTTTGCAATGTTGGCCTTTTTATAGGTTGAATTTCTTTCTGCCAGTAATACATTACTGCAGCCTTGTTCTGTTTCATCACTGATTCAGGGTAGGAGAGTACCCAGTTTTGCTGGGAATATTAATGCTTAGCAATAAAGTATTTCTTTACTGCAGGCCTCTGCATGGCTCTATAAGTCCAGCACTTCTCTAGGTGTGTTTTCTTACAGACTCTTCTGTCTGTCATGCTTGGAAGATATCTTCATGACTTTAAAAACAGTTCCTTTTACTGAAGAATGATAATTGTAATGGTTTGTATTTGTCAGTCTTAAATATGTTTGAAGTCCTTGCAATCTTGTAGATGGTTATAAAGGAAGGTGTAACATGCCTTTATCAAGATAAATGATGATCATAAATGAGATCCTCTAGAATTCTTCAAGTGTGGTATTGATGCTTCAGATCCCTGAAGTACAAACCTTGGACATCCAACAATTATAATGCGTAACTCCAAGCACAGGCAAGACATCACAAGGCAGCCTGATCTGCACTGGACCATATTCCATAACCTAGGGGCTCTGCCAAATATTATCTGTTAGGTAGGTGGAAAATCACTGTTTTGTATTTGAATAAGAAGGAGAATCTCTAAAAGTTGGAGGCTCACTCTGTGGGTAGCAGCTTCTTGAGACCTATCAGCTAAAAATCATAGACATTTTTTGTCAAACCTGCCAGTTTCACTCCTGTTGATCTGTTAATGTGCCATTTTGATAAATCAAAACTTAATTCTGCTAGCCTTGAAGCAGTTCTTGACATGACTGGATATTAATGTCTCAAGGGCCAGTGTTAATAGCACTGGATACTCTGGTGGGCATCAGTACTTTGAGCACTGATGAACTGTGAGTGTCTGTTCATGATTCCCTCATAGCAATGCACTGATATTATCAGAAGTACAATTCCTGCCACATCTGTGAAAGTAGATTAAGGATGAAGATGATTAGATATGTTATTTGTTTTCAGAAAGACTGATGCCAGATTCATTGCTATTTCAAAAGAAGCCACCACAGTTATTTTTGTAAAGGATTTTTTTTTTTTCCTTGGCTTAAGACTGCCATAAGTTGTCCAGCGACTCTGCTTTTTTAATTGAAATAATTTCAGAAATCTACAAAAAAAGCTTTTCAAACTTAGGAACTAACTGGCAAATAAAAAGGGAGGCATTACTATTTGGGAAGAGAGGAAAAAGCATGTGATGTGAACCAAAAGCAATTGGTTGGATTTCTAGCCTGTCATTCTCTTTGACAGTTTTAAGCACCAGAGTGATTTAGTATTTTTAAGAGTTTTTGCTGCTTTTACCCTGAGAAGCAAAGCTTAAGTGTGAATCTTGACAACCTAATTTCTGAGAAGAAGAGTGTTTTGGGTAAGTAACTTTCTCATGTTGCCTTGTTACCTCTTGCTTAGTGGTATTCCTTTTAGCAATTATGTCACCAAAGATTTATAGCTATAAAAGACATTTTCTTTAGGCATCATCCATAATTTTTACATTTCCACATGTTATTGCTCCTGTGTGCAGATCTGTGTTTCTAATTTAGGATTATTTTTCATGGAAAAAAATACATGTGTTTTTCCTATTTGACTAGTTCTTCTTCATCAGCATGTTTCCCGTCTCTTTTGGAAGAGAGGATAGAATGGAATGGAATAGAATAGAATAGAATAGTTCTGTGGCATAGTCCAATAATTAACCTAACTCTGCCAAATTCATCCCAATCCCAGATCCTTATAGCCTGTGATATTTGTGTGATAAATGATTGTAATTTATTAGATTAATGGTTAGTAGAAAATACTTTTAGTTTAGGAAATAATTGATCATCAGAATGTAGTAGCATTAAGAGTTTAAATCTTCAAATATTGGGAAAGACAGAAACCTTAGTTTTGAAAGCTAATAAGAAATAGTAAGCATGGTCATCATCAAAGTACTTCTTACTTACAACACAAAAAGTAAAACTTTATGTAGCCTCAGCAAATACTCAAATATTGAATTCTTAAAACCCAATACCCCAATGATATTAAGTCTAAATGATTTTTCAAGAGCACACCCAGAAAATTGGTTGGTTTTCTGGAAAGACAACTCCTGAAAATTCCTCCTGGCATTAAGACTCCTGTTGACAGTATTTTGAAATTGGAGCTTGCTCTTAAGGCCTTCACTCTAATAAGAATCATTATAGATTTAGTGTGAAAAGCCTGGCCCGCCCTAGTTGAGGCCACTGGAAACATAAGCTTCTTTAAATTTATTGGATATGTAAATGTTATTTAAAACGTAAAACCAAGAGAAATTAACACCCTGTTGTCAGTAGTGGGTTATTATTGTCTGCTACTTTTTATTTACTCTCTTAGATAATACCAAAGGCCTATTGGAATAACTAGGCTGTGCCAGCCAAGTGTCTCTGTGTTCACCTGAGGTGTATTTTTGATCCCCACTTCATCTAGGCATTTGTCACCAGAGTGCCCTGCACAGGGACTGGGTTCTGGTCTTAGGTGTCTTCTTCTTCAGTGGACTAAGCCAGTCTTAGTAATCTTTAAACCAGCTCACAACACCTTTTCCTATTTGCATGGAGAAACAGGGATCCTTGAGTTAATTACATGGCAAAGATGTACTATAAATTGAGTCTGCTAAAATGGAAAATGCATTTAATATTCATGGAATGTAAGATTTTGTCTGGGAACTGTGCAAGCTACAGACACCTGTGAGTAAACTCAGTAATTCTATTGCTGATTCAGAATGAGAAATGACCTGGTGCTAATGGTCTGATGTGGTACACAGTGCCAGTGTTCAGAGATTAATTAATACTTTGCTGTCTTTGATTCTTTCACTTACTCAACAGTGATGTAAACACATTCACATCTTATTTTCTTTCCATTCATGGGGCATACTGTGACTTTCTTTTACGGACAGTAGAAACCTAAATTATTCAGAACTGCAATAAGCTATAACTGAAGAATGGAAAACTGAATTTTAATACATATTCTGCTTCTTAGAGCCATCTAAAGTTTGGCCTCCATTTTTAAGTTAGTTTGCTGCATATGGGGCTTTGTACCCATAGGATTCAGTCTTAAATTGTTGCCAGAGAATCACAATCTTACTTTCTTAGTGTAGTATGTGAAACACAAAATTTGAACATGACTTCCAAGGAGGACAAAAAGGAAGAAATTAAAAGAGCTGTCCTGTTGCTAACTGCTGCTAGTTTCTAACATGAAGTAAGCTTCACAAGTGCACTCTGATTTTTATAGGTGGATAAAGTAGGGTGTGATAGACCTACTATTTTGGTGTAACATTCCTCTATCCTCCAAACTAGTGACTAGATGCTCACTGAGAGATGAGTTAACTGGGAGGGCATTCTGCACAAATCCAAGGTGCTGTGCAGATTCGTAATTCTCAAGGTGTGGTAATTCTTTTATTTCAGATGTCTGTTTCATAACATCAGTAGTTAGAGTGCCCTTACAACACAGCACACTGTGAAAATGTAGTCATGTGCTTTCTGTCCTAGATACTGTGAAATCTGTTTAACATTTTGTATGTCATTTTAGATCCACCTTGCCAGACAGAACTCAGCAACATTCAGAAGCAGCAAGGAGGAAAGAAGCTCCTAGGTGAGCCATAGATCATTCTTTTGAAGGTTTTATTACTTACATAAATAACCCTAGTTAAACAGCAACACAAAATCAATATTAATCCAATGAAGATAGACCACAGTAAATCTCAGCAACAAAATTTATGAAATTTTTGAAAGCTATTAAACTTAGTTTTATTACCTTACCTACCAAAAGCTCTTACATCTGTTTTATTACCCTGATAGAAGGTACATTTTTATAGTTACAGAGGGGACAGCATAAGGTACTCCTGAAGTAGTATCTCTGCTGATCCCTTAACTACTTATTCTGTAAGTAATTGAAATCTTTGTTGTGAATCAGTTTATACTGCAGCAATACTTCTGAAGTGTAAAGTCTTCATTTACCACTAGCCACTGTGTAAAAGCTGAAATAAAAGGCTTGGCCCAAAGCAGTCAGAACTGTGTTCCTGCTAAGGGTGGTTTCTAACAAGAATTATACACTTCAAATGCTTTCATATGAATGTTTTGATCATTGTGGTCTCCATTTGGTCCAAGTGATAAACAGTAGATTATTCAACTGTAGGCAAATCACTGCTTCACAAAGTAAACCTCTCTTGTACATATAAATGCAAATTTAATATGAATTTTTTACAGGTTTTTTTGTGGTGTGTTATGCTGAGTTTGTCTTCTGTGATGGAATAATTAAATATTAGGATGTAAATAAGTGGTTTGTAAAATACAGATTAAATGCAAATAACTCCTTTTAGCAGATAGTTTGTTAGTCAGGAAGTCTGGCCCTTACTATTCAGACTTGTTTGTGCTCCACAGATGATAGAACTTCCCATTCAAGAGTGGGTCCTACATTTGAGCCTTTTCATCCGAATACAGAGAAAATCTTGACTGAGACATTCAGGGAGTAAGGAATATGTATCACAGGATGAACAAAAAATTTAAAGGAAGATTGTTCACTTTATTTCTTGAAATAAATGACTGATATGTGTTATTTTCCCTCCCACATTTGATGTATTCAGTCACTTCGGGTCAACTAATTTAGTACTGCTGAATCAGTCAGTGTAGAGTCTGGAATGGTGAAAAAGCAAAAGGAAATTGCTTTCTGCTATAACTGCTTTCTGTCTGGTATTGGCCATGACATTGGTTTTGATATACTTACTCAACATGTACATCTATATATATGTACATATATGCATTTATATATATTGCAGGGCAGTACATCCCCTTCTGTGATGAGGATGGGTATTACAAACCAAGTCAGTGCCATGGAAGCCTCGGGCAGTGCTGGTGTGTTGACAGGTACGGCAATGAGGTATCAGGATCCAGAACAAACGGCGCAGCGGAATGCGGTAAGTGAAGAACTTTTGTGGTGTTTGGTTTAGAGGTGTTCTTCCCTTTGATTGCCAACCAGGTTGAATTTCTTCAGTCAGAAATGTGGGACCCAACTACATGGATTTTGATACAAAAAATAACAAGTTATAATTTGTTGCTGTTATTGCTTCATTTTTTTTTGGAACTACTGTCACTGTGTCAGCTATTAATAGACCCCTTATATGTGTTTGGCATAGTTTATATAAACCCAGGAAATATTAATTTTCTAGAGCAGCATTAGATAAGTCCCAGAATGTTTCATGAAATTCCATTGGGTAATCAGCATGCTAGTGAATTCAATTTGACATTTTTTTCAGTTTTTAATTGAGGGAATTGCCAAAAGTTTTTAGCACACTAAATCTTCCCTTATTTTTCCCTTCCCTACAGCACTGTGCAGCTTCTTCCAGGAATTCCCATGTCACCTTTATTTGATGTCCCAGATATAAAAGATGAAAAAATAAAAAAGTATTTTTCCTCTTTAAAAAAAAAAAAGTCATTTATGACTGCTTTTCACTTCTTCTCCAACAAAAGAACATAGCCTGAAGCAGAGAGTAAATTGAACACAGAATTTGAGGTACAAGCTCAGGCCTATTGTCCATCTGATCCAGGATCCTTTTTAGATAAATGGACAGTTCAATACAGTTCAAGATAATATGTAAGAAGTGAACAATAGTCAGTGTATATTATCAGTAGTCCTTGTTGTCCTCTGTAAGTTGGACTTAATTTTTTTTCAATTGCTCCTAGCACTCATTATAGCTCTTCAAATCCTTAAAATTTGTCTCCTTTTGTTAGAATGAATTTCTCAATGTTATATTGAAGTGGATTTTTTTATGACAAAAGAATCTTCATATTACTTATGGTTTTTTTTTATGTCACACAGTTTAGTTATCCTGAAAATAAATATTCTGGTGTGCCTTTTGTATGATTATGTAAAATATACTATAGATATGTATTGATATAACTATCATAACTTTTTAGCTATCGATTTAGAGACTTCAGGTGATTTTGCCTCTGGTGATTTCCATGAATGGACAGATGATGAAGATGATGAAGATGAAATAATGAATGATGAGGATGAAATGGAAGATGATGATGAAGATGAAGGAGATGATGATGATGATGACGATGATCATGATGGATATATTTGATGATATTAAGGGGTCCATATGTTGTACCTTTCTAAATTTCACAAGATGATGCTTCATAAAATCCCTTTGCTCTCCAAGATCAAAAGGGTTCTAACAAATATGTATATTTTGTATGATTATTTCAAACATTGCAGCTGGAGTCATAGACTTTTTTTGTTTAAATAAGAATAATTATATCATGTGCTTTTGAGTTTTTAAATGCCATTGCGCTGAAGAAAACATATTGGAGTTCTAGCCTGAAGAAAAAAATGTTATGTGCTACTGGAAATATATATATGTAGAAAACACTATAAAGTCAACCACTCTCTTAAAAATTCTGCTGAAAAGATATTTGCCCTTACCTGGAACTGTGCATGTCCTCTTCAGAATGCATATTGGAACTTAACTTCAATTCCATCAGTGTTTTAGGCCCTGCAATTGTCCATTTAATGAATCAGAGATGTATTGCAGTCAAAAAACATTGGTGCACAAGTAGCATCTCAAACAGCTTTTAATTAACCAAAGGTGTGGAGAAAAATCAGGAGGGAAAACTATAGCTAAGTCCTCCTTTGGGTTTGCATTTGTAGTTACATTTTTATTAGGAAACAGCTAGATTATTGAAAGGATTTTTCAGAAGCAGTAACGTAGACAAGCACGAGTTTGGTAATTCTAAAATTTTTTCATCTTTTCTTTCTTTGGTTTCATGTCAAGGTCGTATAAGCTTTATCATTATTTACTTAAACGCTTCACCCTTTGTGGTTTCTCTGTATTTCTCTCTAATGAGACTAGCGTAAAATATTTACATGGGGAAAGACATTTGCTTAAAACGGTATTCCCTTTATACATGACTGTATTTCAGAGTATTGTCACTTGCCCCAAGGTAGTTTTTAATCAATGTATAATTATGCTTTTTATTTTCTTATTTCAGGAAATAGTTTTGCTCTTCATCTTAATTCATGTTGTTTTCTGTTACTAGTGCAGAAACTTAGAGAACGTATTGTAAAGGTGCCTTGCAAAATAGAACTAGAGAGGTTTTAGCATGCATACCAGTATAGGATGTTAGGCAATAGCTAAGCACACCCAATTACCAAATTAATACCAGTATAGGTACTGCTGCTGGAATGAAGAAAATGGATTATTTTAATTTTTTTCCTATTATTATGTAATTACCATGTGGTCTAGATTATACTTATTGTGTAGAGTAGCACTTAAGATTTGACTGTAGAGAAAATTACTTTAATCACTGTATTTATGTTAGCATGTTAATTAATTGTGTAGACATTTTGAGACTCCACCATCTTCATTCATATCCTGTTTCTTTTCTGCCCACAATAAAATTGATATGACCTGTATAATGTATTTCTACAGGTTGTATAATTTCAAAAATTAATCACTGATTTCCCATCATTAATTAAAAGGAAAATCAGATTCTTATTTGAATTAATTTCTACACAGTAAATACTAAATCTAATGTTGATCTTATGTAATATTGAAAAGTATAATGCATTTTCTTTTTTACTGTTTGTGTATAGTTTGCAAAATAAAGACTCTTGTAACCAATCTTTGGCCAGTATAGCCCATCATTTTGACTTTTTACATAGTCTGAAATTTAGAATCAAGAAGAATTCATGTTTCAGATACATTTTACCTATTAAAATATGTATTTATTTGAATAAAGTCATTAATGTTTTATTTCTGTTAAAGAATATTTGAATAGGGCAAAACCCATAGGGACCTTCTGGTTTTCTGTAATTTCCCTGATTTTTCTATAGCTTTGTTATGTACTTTTATTACATTGTCTTCATTACACAGTAAAGAAAGAGAAATACTTCTTTTTAAGCTCTGTCATAATTTGTGGGGCATAGTTGTGTTATTTTCTTAAATGAAAATAGTTAAGAGTTTACCATTCTGATAGTGGGATTTTGTCAGAGAACAGTTTCTTATGACTGAAATTAACTGATATATAAATTGATTTTAAATAAAGAAGCTAAAGAAAAAGTGTTGTCATTATTGGCTGATACAGTAAGTACTGTTGTGGGGAAGTTTTTTAATGTGTCAAGCGGTCATTAGATGACAAACTGAAAATGCATTTCATTAAAACTTTTGATATTAGGAGAATAATATAAAGAGAATTCATAATGTGTTTTCTCTAAAGGGATAGCAGTATGAAGACCTTTCTGAAAACAACTATCATGCAGAAGAGCATGAAAGAAGTTTATATTCTTTTTTCCCTGAAAATTCCTCACTGAACTGAAAGAGGAGGGAGTATGCATGCGTTTTAGTCCCTGAGTATTAAAGCTACTTATCATAAATTCAGAACTGAGTCAAGATAGTAAAATTCACTGAAGAACAGTGACAGTGGAGAATATGGATCATTTTGGATAATTTCTGTGGTCTAAAACTAAAACAGCAACAACAAAAAATTGAATTGTTACGTATTCTTGAGGAAGAGCCAGAGTAGAGGTTAATTGACTGTTAGTCTTCCTTTGAAAACAGTCTTTCATTTTTTATAAAATAGGTAACTGTCTATGGATTAATACTGTGGTGTTGCTTATCTTTCATGATACCAAATGAAGTGGAAACTACTTCACTCTGTGCTTCTTTCCTGGATTAAAGAAATGCAGGAAATCAGGAGCAGGTAGAATAAACAAAGGCAAGGGCTGATAATATAAATGTACTAAATATACCTAAACCATTCAGAAGTTGTTTTCTTCTTTCCATAAAACACAGAAATTTGCACAGATGTCTGTCCTCATGACTACAGTCATGCAGAAAGCATTTAGGAGCCCTTGACTATTTTTACAGTGTTGCTGTCATTTGTTGGTTTTTTCCTTGATCTCACAGTTCTGCAAATGTATTTATAGAACACACAAAGATAGCGATATAAATTTGAAGATTTTCAGACATGGTGATTAATCCTTGTGCTCTTCTGAGAATATGTGGAATTATAATTTTCAGTTTCATTGAATAGTAAGGAATACCAAACTCAGTGCAATAAAATATTATTTAATCTCTGAAAGGCGTATTTGGGGTTGAGGCACAAATGTGCATGGTTTAGAAGTAAATGAATTAGCATCATTAGTTTGCTTATACAAAAATCAAATTATTGTACAAGACTGAAGAAGGTGGACCATAATGATAGTAGGAAAATATTTGCCTGTTTTGTGCACATGGATAAGAACTGGATTTTCATTATCCTTATTTAAAAATTCCACTGCCCAGGTAGAATAATAAAAGTATATTAGGAAGTGGATTAATTAAATGCTTCACAGGAAATAAAAAAGTATCTGTATTTCCATATTCTTCATGACAGCAGTGTGTATATTTCTAATTATGAAAAGCTTTTGAAAATTAGATTTAAATGAATCTATGGAAGCACAGATTTATTTGAAATACTTTAATTCTTTTTACTGTTTTCCCACTAATTTAAATATATTAGTTGCAAATCATCCACAATTTCATTTCAGCTAGTGCACTGGACACTAAAGTAGTTTGTCAACAAGTTCCTGTGTGAAGAGAGATTGGTATTAACATGAAGAAGAATACAATGGATTGGAAGAATCTCTAATTTAACAGGTGCCACTGGGTGAGTAGTTAAAACACCAAGTTTTAAAAAACTCAGCCCCCTCCTGAAGGCAAATACAAGGACATGCTGAATTGAAACCTTTTGTCACAACTGGACTTCTGTTAACAGTGTCTCTGTACTTGCTGTGCAGGGTAGGTGCAGCTTGCTAATTTGTTGATTCATCCGGTTAAAAGGCAGTAGAAATTACTCTGAAGTTAAGGAGCTGGAGCAAGAATGGAAAGCAGAGTTGCCTAGCCTATAAGATGACACCTCCACTTGAATTTTTTGCTGTGTTTCAGATGCTAATTGAATCAAATCCAGAAAAAGATACTTCTGCATGGTATGTGTCTTCTTGAAGGTGAGTTTTACAAGTGAAATATGCGTGCCTATTTTTAAAAAGAACCTCCATGCTATAGTGTTAGTAATAATGCAGGACATTTTACATCTTTTCACCAGCTTTCCATACAACTCCATAGAAAAATCTGATTAAAACTTCAGACAGGGATATGCACAGAACTGGGGCTCACGCCTGTAACCATTTTTACCAAGATGTTTGAAATATATGAGGTAAAATCAAGATGGACAGAGATGTCACCTGTTCACCCTCTCTGCGTGTAACGTTCACAGCTATTCTGTAAATTCATGGAGCATTCAGCAGTCTGCTGAATTTAAAAAAAAAAAATAAGGTAATGCTCATCCTTCCAACTCAGGTTATTATTCTGCTCATCAGGCAAGTGTAGTTTTGAAAGAGCCAGCTGTACCCAGCACAAGGCACTGAGGGTCTGCTCTATAGGTCTTGCCATTGATGTCAGATACACATTTTTGGGATGACTCTCAATTCCTTTATTTCACTGATGTGTTTCAGTGAGATTGTCTGCTGCACTTTGGTCTTTGTGAAGAAGATGATATTGGATCTCTTCTGCTGTAAATGTGATACTTCTGATTGATTTCTGTGTGCCTGAGGGGGCTGGAAGGCCACAAGAAGATTTCTTGAGTCTGGGGTGTCAGAAGAGGGTAGTGCTTATTAAAACATGTTGATTTTGCTTGAAAGCTAGCAAAGATTACTGAGATTTTCTCTTGTTTCAAAAAACACCTGGCAATAGCAATGTATAGGAAGAGTCCAATTTTGCAACCATAATGCCATGATTCTTTTTCCTTAGTTTTTAAGAATAGTGCAGTTCTTTGAAAGTATACTGTAATTCAAATTTGATTGGCTTTGAGCATTATGCAAAACTCCTTCAGAACTTGCTCAGTTTTATTGCACTTTTGTAATAAAATTTATTAATGCACATTAATTCCATTGTGCTGCTTTAGTGTTAAGGAACTGAAACATACTTTAATTCAGAATCTGTTGGGTGAAGTTTTTATGTTTTCTACTGTGAGCATTCATTATTGAAGACAACAACCTTGTCTTGAAGATTTTACAGATGCCACTAGAATAAATCCAAGCCAAATCACCCAAAGTAAAAACTTACTGTAAAAACCATGCTTCATTCATAGGAGGCATGCATTCTAGTATTGAATTTGAAATGGTTAAAACTGGCTTAAGAATTCTTATTGTTGTAACATGTGTGGCAACTACCTGAACAAAACAAATTTATCTATAGGGAAGGTTATGTATTTATTTTGTTTTGGGGAGTTTTCATATTTGCTTAGTGTGATGAAGATCTGTGCAAAGCTAATGTCTCTGGGCTGTGTCATCACTAGTTAATTGTGACTAAATGGACATCACAAGTTCATAGGTTAGTGTAACTCATGCACAATGTGAAATGAACTGCAACAGAGCAAGATGATGGTACCAGGCTGTTTCTTCATGTGCAAGTGAACTTCTTTCCCTCAATTCCCCCATGCATTTGGAAACATAGACTAGTTTCCAATGAAAGAAGGAGATCAAATGTTGAGCAGGACTACTGCCTTCAACAGTAAGGACTCTAGGATCTGTCCTTAGAAATCCTGCCAGAATATAGGAATGAGGCTCTTTTGAAGGCACAGCAGCTTAAAATGCATGATTTAGGTAAGACTCTGCATAGTTACTTTCATTTGAATCAGCAATAATGGATAAAAAGTATTACCATCTAAATAAATTTTCTGTATCAATTTGTAGATATAAAAAATGTCATCGTTGACACTAGGAATGTCTCAAGGCCAAGGAGGTAATAAGCAGATCCCCTAATTTCCAGTTCATTCCTTTGATTCATAGATCTGACTTGCATCATAACCATAAAGAGTAGCTGCCTGGTTAGCTGTTATTTGCCATACTTAGATTTCAATTATAGCGAGAAAGTGAGTTAAAGAAGCTCTTTTTTTTTTCCCCCCTTTCAAATCTGGAACATGTCTATTACTGTTAATTAGTGGTTAATTTCTTTTAAATTGTCTCCAACTCCACTGCTTCTTGAATATCATTACATAACAGTGGGGGAAAAAAGGCCTAATAATCTTCAACAGCAGGAATAAAATTGCACAAAATTCCTATTATTTACTGCTGTACAGAGATAGGCCTTTTTCTTGCTCTGTGCCATCAGGAGCCTTGATGTGTCCTTTGACACAGCAGAACGAATGGTGCTGTCATGAGCAGGGCAGTGTTTTGGACACCTCTGCTACCTGGCAGAGCTCATCTCTGTGCTGTCCTCCCTGCTCCTGTGAAGCTGATGTCTCAGCAGAGGGTTGGGCTGTACACAGAGTGTTTGCTGAAGGGGAATTGCATGTGCCTGAGGGCTTTGTGGTGCTGCTGCTGTTTGTGCTTGCCCAAGTGTGGTGGAAGAAAGGGAAAAATGTTTCTCTTTTTGCATAGTGACGTTATACAGACTGGATAGTCCCACAACAGTGGCCTCTCTGGTCTCTGTACTTCATCTTTATGAAAGATATTTGCTCTGTCAGTTGTGTCAACTTTGCATTTCTCCTGGCTGGACTAGCCCAAAATAGCCATCTGCTTTTCCCTACCATTTTATCTGTCTCAAAAAGAAATACATATTGCTCTTGTGAGGTTTGTCTCTAATTTTTCTAAGGTGTCCTTGGTGCAGCTCTTGTTAAAAAAAAAAAAAGTAAATTATTGTAAACAGGAGAAAAAAACAATGCCGAAGTGTGAAAAATAGTAAACTACCAATGCAGAATAATGGAAAAGAACAACATATTGAGGGTGAGAAAGCCTCACACTGTTCTTGCTCTTTGTTACTTTAACTAAAGGCTCTGTTATTTTTGTGATCTTTGTCTGCATCAATCTGTAGTCAACATTAAATTTAAACATTTCTGGGGTTACACCAGCTCATGGAGCAAACATCTGTGAATTGCCAAAGCTACCTTTTTCTCATGGGAAGAAATTCCAGTCACTCTCCCTTAAGACAGTGATTGCAATGCATATCTCTCAACATGTGATTTTTCTTTTTTTAAGTGCTTAATTTGTGTGTTAATATGCTGTAGTATCATTTCTTCCATTCCCTTGAGTTCTGTAGGATCAATTTCACATGCCACAAAAGATGATCATCAACACAGTAAAGGAATGCCAGAGCATCTAAGATGTGATGCATTGAACCAAAGGAAGTGATGTCCACTGAGCTTTGCCTTTGCCCTATGGAAGATGATAACTCAGCTGTGATTTAGTAATAAAATACAAAATATAAATATGCTTCTAGGCATTGCTCAGGTTTATTTGTTTCATTGTTCCAGAAAGTGACTTCTAGTCCTTTTTCTAACTATGAAAGAATATGTTAGATCCTTATTGAAGCTGTTAAAAGAACCAGACTGGAACTTTTTTTACACATCTCTCTGCTTCTACAAGTTGGCCTTCAAGTGGCATCTTCTTAGCAGGCTCGCGAAGCATTCAACACATGCTCTGAAAAATTTGCCTTGGCTACAAAGAGAGCAGGTATGATTTTCAATTGTATATCTTCCTACTTATCTAAACTGTAATATCTTATTCCCATTTTTAAATGTGATTTTAGTGGCGAGACTTCTTTTTTTGTGAAGACTGTGAAGAGCCTGATCATTGTTCTTCTACTCTCCTAAGCTATTATCTACTGCAAATCATCACAGCTATCTGCTGTACAAATCAATTCTCCATGCATCTACATCTGTTCTACACCTTCATTTTTATCCTTTTTGTCTCTAAATAATTCCACTCTTCTAGAAATTACTCAGCACTCAGGCTCCAAGGTTGCTCTTGGTCTCAGTATTTCATATGCTCAATTAGATCTCTTTAAGCAGAAGACCCTTCACATATGATTTGTGCAGCAGCAAATGGACTACTTCATATTCCTTGGGAATAAGCAGTTGACTAAGAAAAGTTCACACTATTATTTTCCCTCTTATAATACCTTTTCTGTCACACTTGTTTCTTTGGAGTGTTCCCTGAAAGAGGGCTCATCTAGTGGAAATTTGTCTAATTATTTATAAAAGTACAAATAATCAGGTTGCATGTCTTGCCATAGTTGACTTTCTTTGTAAATTCTTCAAAGGGAAACTTAGTGGTAGGCAAGAGCACCTGAGGGGCTTATCACCCTTACTTGTCAAATAGGACAGGGAAACCCATATCTGGATCCTCAGGGAAAAAAATACTGCGTGACCTATTGGCTTCAATTGGTATTGCGTGTAACAGAATTACAAAGAATTGCAGAATGGGTAATGCTGGAAAGAACCCCAGTGTGTCACCTGGTCCAACCTCCCTGCTCAAGCAGGGTCACCCCAGAGCACATGGCACAGGATTGTGTCCAGACAGCTCTTAAATATCTCCAGTGAGGGAGACTCCACACCCTCTCTGGCCAATCTGTTTCAGTGCTTGTTCACCTGCACAGTAAAGAAGTTCTTCGTCATGTTCAGGTGGAACTTCCCCATCCATCAGTTTCTGCCCTTTGCCCCTTGTCCTATTGCATTGTTCATCCTACTTAAGGATCTCATTCGGCAGTATTTAAAAAAATGGATGTAAAAATAGTAAGCTTTCTTTCACCAACATTTTTGACATTAATAACATTTGACTGACATAAAGGAGTCACTGTTAATTTACTCTAACATGGTTGTGAAGAAAAAGACCTTTATAACAATTCAAATGTAATTTTATTTTTTCATGAGAAATTATTTAATACTGTACTCCTGTTAGAACCTAGATTTTTATGTCAATCCTGGTTAAATGATAATTTCAAGTTATTTGAAACTCATTTATTTGATTTTTTTTATTACTGGATAAAAAGTAATTTTATGCCTTTTTAACTAAGGCAGTTTTAAGAGATTTATCTTTCTCCCTTTTTTTTCCCTAATTGTTCTTTTTTTTTTTCCTAGAGCATGAAATGTATACATACAAAACCTGTATCTCATACTTACTTTAATTTAATTTAAAACTGCAGTTGCCACCACCTGCCAAATCCCATAATGGAAGTAGTATAATTCCATAGTGACTGTGCTGGCAATGTTGTAACTAACTTGAATTTATTGTTAATGTTGCTAACACTAGGAAACACTGCAAATCTCACCTGGATACCTTCTCGTACATTTTCCAGACCTAAAATTTTTTAACAGCTGCCAAAATTCTTTCATCTCAGAGTCAGTCCTCAGAATTTTCTCATTTGGTACTTGCCCATTTCTGATTAAGTGCATTTTCTCAGTGTGTACAGTGTGTGTTTAGGGATGAGGCCAAGTTCAGCTAGGGTCAAATCCCATTTATGTCCCCACAGGAACAATGCAGAGAAAGGAGACACATATTTCCCTAAAGTTTCTGAGTTAATTGTTTTTACTTAGCCCTTTCAGGCTCCTTATTTTCTTTGCAGATTTATTTATAAGACCAAGTGTGTCAATTCATGGAAGAGAAGAAGGATTCATGGAGGAGAACAAGGGTTAGTACTGCCTTCAGATGTGCTTCTTAATATGCATTTTTAGGAAGCTGTTTCCTTTGATACAGGACTCTACCTGTGAAATAATTTTTAAATTTCCTTTAAACATGTTTGTTTTGGGTTTTATGCCTGATTAAATGTCTTTCCTTTTTGCATTTACTTTCTGGTTTGAAGGGTAGGGGCCAAAGGTGTTTTACATGGTAGTGGATGTTTACACTAGTTTGTTTTTAGGATTTGTTCTTTCTTAGTAATCCACCAGAAACTAGTGGTTTGGCATGTAGATATATAGAAAGATAGTGTCATTCCACAAAAGTGTCACTGTCTTCCTGCAGTTTGCAAATTTAGGTATTTTTAATGTGCACCTTCTGGGATAGCAAAATTTATCATCTTCATTTTTGAGGGTAGAGTCTGAAACTTTCAAATGTAGTTAAAAGATTTTTATTCGATTTGATATTACAAGGTTAGGACCAGGGTTATGATTAATGCTGTCTGTGAAGGCAGTGTTTAGTAGACATGGGTATTGCTATGCTTACTGCTTCAGAATGGGATTCATTCTTGGAAGAGCTGATTCCAGAAAAGCTGTGGTAGTGACTACTCTTGGTTGAACACTAGAAGACAGAGCAAATGGAATATTACAGACATGTGTTTGCTACACAGAAGATGAATCTTAACTTCTGCTTAGAAAAGAGTGTTCATAAATCCTCGATTGCCATCTACAAACAGGAAGGCCTTGTTTCTAAAGAAATAAATAAAAAGAAATAATTGCAGGAATAAAGGTTTCTATTATATAGCATATGTTCCAGATTTTGGTAAGATTTAGTTACATAATTTCCCGTTTTGCTTTTAAAATGTGCCAAGTACTGCGTAAGTGTACATATATTAAATATTAAATGTATGCTATGCAATAACTTGGAAATCCTATCAATGTTCTATTTGTATTTAAGTTCTTCTCCTGATCATATAGACCACTAATCTTGTCAAAATCTTAAACATTAGCAAAGGCCCTAAAAGCAATTTAAAAAAAAAACCACAAAATTTTTTGGTAAAAAATTTAGGTTTAGGCTTCACTAGAAATTAAAAAGAAAAAAAAACCCTGAAAACAACACAGTATATCTTCCTTTTTACGTCATTTTAAAGACAGCTTCTTAATTTTTCTCGTGAATGTAATTTTTATGAAACGAGCATAGAGGAGTGTTAGAATCTGCATCTTTGGAGGCATTCAAAAGCCACCTGGATGTGGTCCTGGACAACCTGTTCCAGGTGGTCCAGCTTGAACAGAAGGTTGGAGAGGATGATGTCCTGAGGTCCCTTCCAACCTCAGCCATTCTGTGATTCTGTGAAATTGAAATAAGAAAAGCATGTTCTGTTTTCTCATTGATCTTAAATGGGTTTTAGTACATGTGAACCCTTCTTCCTCATCTGTTTGCTGTTAGAGAGTGTTGGAAAAGAGCTGTGCATTATTTGGGGCTCTCATTATTGAAGTACCACTTTCTGACATGGAGCCAAGATCTTTCTGAGCCTTCCATGTGTTGATGTGATACAGATCAGAGTAACCAACTGTTTTCTATGTAAAGAAGACACATGTTCCTATTTGATGAGAGTTTCTGCTGGTGCTTGGTGAATTCCAGAAAATGGTTTTTTATTACTTTTTGGGGTAGAAGAGTGTTTTGGTGGAGACAGGATATAGAGGGAAGTTGAGATTTGTGGAAAGAAGTTTGAATGGATAGGCCAGAAGTTGATATGAATACACTCACAAGACTTCCGTCTCCCAAAAATCAGACTGTTCTGTATAGCACATAGCATTTATTATTTTTAACTCAAGAATACAAGGAAACTGTTGTGCTTGTTAAGGATTACTACAGGTGATGGATCACTACTCTCCAACAAAATTTTATTCTAATCAATGATTTTTGCTCGATTGATAGTTTTTGCTGATCTGGCCTTTTCTTCTTTTAGTAAAAAAAATTGTGGGATTTTACCATTTCCATATTGTTGAAAGTTACTGCAAAGTTTTCTGTGTCATTCTGTTTTGTATCTATGCATCCTGTCTGCTAATGGCTTTAGTAATTTGTTTGTTTCTCCTGCTACTTGATTTATTTAACTATCAATCTGACCCTAAAATAAATCTGGGATTAAAAGCTTCATTTAATTTCACCATTCAGGAACAGATAGCCATGGTTTCATTGGACTACTTGCAAAAGTAATTTGGTTTTCACCCAGAAATATTGAAGCAAATGTCAACTAGGAAGCCCAGGGAGAGGAGAAGGCAATCCTCACCCCATTTCTTTCACACCAGGACTCTCAATAGCAGTTTTTTAGGCAGTACAAATGAAACCACTAGAGAAATCTTTGAATCATATTTTTCTGCTGTCTGTCTTTATTAGGTAGCTTAAATATTTATTGTATGTTAGCTGTCTGGAAAGAAAAGTTATTGTGGCGAAGTAAAGAGAATTAGGATTTGAGTAGCTCCACACTGTCGCTGTTGAGCCGCTAGCAGAGAAAGAGACCCAGGTTCTCAGTGTGGCAAGAAAAGAGAGAGTTTATTATTTTGATTCCAAATATAGACTTTTCAGAGGTCACCCAGATTGGTCAGTCAGAAACCTCCCCCTAGGCCTGACTGGCCAGGCCTGAACTGTCCAAATCTTGAGACACTGTTTTAATAACATCCAAACTTTATCTTTGTTTATAAAACACAGGAGAAAATTCTCATGGGAAAAACCTGTGCTAGCCACACCACACTTACGACACAAAAAGACATATTTGCTAGTGACAGCAGGGACTGGGACTGGCAGCATGCTGCGAGATCTCTGATTAAGTGAGTTGTTACCATGTGAGTTGTTACAATGTGAGTTGTTACAATGTGATACGGCAACTTAAGGATAAAAATAACTTTTTTGTATTATTTCCATGGTGAAAGATGATTGATGGGATACCATTTTTTTTTTCACCTATTCTCTACAAATTTTTGTGATTCAGAAGGAAAACAGAAGTCTTTACACAACTTGAAAATAATTCCTCATTGTCTGGTGAATAGTATTTTTGTCTGAGAAAGAACAGAAAAATGTCCTGAGTAGAAGGTAGTCTTGCCTTATTGTCTAAATATTGTAGGATGTATTGAATAAATTCCTTGTAATCTTAGTGATGCAGGTTGTTTTTAAGGTCATGTTCCTTCACCTTAGATGTTTTTAATGCTAATCTTTGAACCTAAGTCTCCCCCACAGTATCTTGGTAAGTTAACATCGGACTGGCAGGAAAGCAAATTTCTAAATCCTTTTACCATCCTGGAAAAAAACAAACAAACAAACAAAAAAAAAAAAAAAACAAAAAAACCCTTAATGGGTCCAGGAAACTTTCATTTGCTTAGCAGTCAAAAAAAAAAGAATGACAACATGCAGAGGAACATTTTATCACTGAAGACTTCACAGCCTCGCAAAGCTGATTTGCCTGTCAAATGTAAGAAAAAGAAGTCTAGCTAATCCCCTAAACACATAATAATTAGCAAGTTCTCACATTTTTACACCTGAATTGCTGTAAAAAAAAGTTAAGTGGCCTGAAAAGAGTTTAAAATAAAATCACTCTTTTCTCTGTTAATTTGGAAATGCCCTGTAATGAAGTTACTGGCAAATGACTCTATGAGTGTCTGGAATATATATACAGAGGAGCAATGAATATCCATTACAGGCAGATTTATAATCGTTCTTGCTGTGACAAGGTGACTGTGCTGTAAAATCAAATTAAAAATGACGATTAGTGTGGGATCCACATTTGTTACCACATACCACCTGTGGAGTCCATGGGCAGCATGTGTCCCTTCAGCGGTAGATCAGCTCTTCAGTCATTCTCAGCTGTCAACACCCAACAGAGTTCACTGAGATTTTTATCCCCCAGGCTGCTCTGCTTCAGGATGATGGAGTTGCATTGAATGGGAGGTTTGATCCTACTTCCCTTTGGAGCCAATGGCAGGTTTAGAAAATATTTTTTTGTTCCAGATTTCCAGCTTCTGCTAGTGAAAGTATTCTATGGATGACAAGGGAATAACAGCTCTGTACTTTAAGGGCTGCATAATTATGTGCAAGGACAGCAGGGCTGGACAAGGGTGTAATGGAATTTTTGTTTGTCTAGTGAAAAGTTTCAGATAGATTGGTCTAATTATAGTTAAATACCAAATGTGAGTGTGAAGTCATTTGAATTCCCTGAGCCAGATGGTCTAATTCATCTCTCATTTAAAGCACTTTGATATGAAAATTTTGAAGGGGTCTAATGCTCAATTTTACTACATTTAATTCTGTAGAAAGGTGGGAGAGCAATGTACTGCCACGCAGGATTTTACAGTCTGGGTGTGTGAAATGAGAACTTAACCACAAAGAACTTCCAGCATCTCGCTGTTCTGTAGTAAGCCAGACATTCTTTTCTACTTTTGCACTCCTAGCTCTCGATGAAAACCACTAGGAAAGCAAAATCTTCTTAGCCACTCTCTTTCCAAAGCGTACACATTTCTCTCTCATCTACCAGTCATTTACTTGCTGGGGACCTGGACATTTCCCCTTAGCATGTTGACTGGCCTGTCTTCCAATTGTTTTGTAGTGAATGAAATTTGAAGCTCAGAGAGACTAAGGGATTAAATCTATTGTCTGAGGTTTGTTTTCCCCAAATCTGTGTCATGTAAAAATGTGTTTATCTGGAAAAAACACCATCAGGGAAAAGGACTTTCTATTCTCTATAGTTATGAGGATTTTGAAAGGTTTACTGAGCCCATCAGCAAAGAGATTGGTTGAAATGAGATTTCTGTGATCATCTAATTACACTATTTTAACATGAAACATTTACCAGTGTTGTATTTTAGGAGTGGGATTCTCCAACTTAGTACTCTCACTGAAAAAAACATGCCCTGCTCACCCTCCCCCCCCCTCCAATTGGAGGAACACAAGGCAAAGATCATGGGTTGAGGTAAAAACAGTTTACTGGAATAGCAGCGAGATAAGAAAAAAACAAGTAGCAGCAAAAATATTAATTTTAAATGTGTACAATAGAGAAAGTGATTCTCATACAAAAATGTTCACTGCAGAGCCCGTGACAATAAACAGTACCAGACATCTTGCACCACCATGTTTTCTTGACCAGAAGGAACTTTTTCTCCTCAGAAGAGAGGCACTTTCCCTGACCCTGGCATTGACATGAGGTAGTATCTGTGTCCTAGCCGTGTTCCCTCCCAGCTACTGCAATAGATTAACCCTGTTCTGGCTGGAACCAGGGCAAGTAGGTAGTAAACCTACAATAAAAAAAGATCATTAGTTGTGCTGACTTACTCTGTTTCCAGTCAGATGTAATGTATTATCTGAAAGAGATTGTTTATTCAGATACTCATGCTCTGAAATAAAAAATGCTGGATGTGTTATGCATTCTTGTTCACTTATTCAGGCTCACAATTTGGTACTGAATATTTACATGAACCTGAATCCTTGGCTTCTTAAGTAGTTTTCAAAATGAAGTCCCTGTTCAGCTTTAAATTTTGTGCTATTTTGGCAACTTTATAAACATGGAGGGACAATTTTACTGGAAATTTTTTCAAAGTAATTACCTGACCTTGACATATTTAGGCTTACCATGAAAAAATTTCTGAGCTTCTCAATTGGTCTCAATAAAAAAATTCGAAACTTTTTTTCTAGTGGAAATACTCCACACTCAGATTTACTGTGGAACACAAGAAGAGTGCTGCTTTTTGCTTCACTTTCTCCCATGACAGATTTGCTAGGTAGCTGCATTAATAACATTCTGCTACCTCAGCCTGACAGGCTTAGCACCTTTTTCTCTTCCTCTGAACTTCCTTAACTGCCAGTCTAGCATATTTTGGGCTTAGATACTTATAACTCATTTTAAAGGCAAACTTATAATGATGTACTGGGGAAAATAGTTCTCACAAGAATTGTCAGAGCTAGTGGTTGTAAGAATGTATGGATCCCTTTAGTAGAGGAAAGATGGCATCTATCTGAATGGAGCTGACAGGGATAAAAATGAATTTTGTGAGGTGAGTTCTGTCCTAGTATTCAAAAGCTGTTTCCCCTGAATCCATACTTTAAATCACTGATTTGTTACTTACAAGAATCACTTACTATTGATGGTCCTTATCCTCAAGGGCTTTGTCTTGCCTCAAACTATACTTTTTCCTGGTGCATGTGTGAGTAGTACCTGGGAGGCCTAAAGGAAAGCATGGAGCAATACACAGGTTTGTAAAACTAAACCTTAGTGTTTTGTGGTTTCTGCCATTGCAAATTACTGCATTGCTGAGACAAATTCTGTAAAACTGTGTTGTAGAGAAATGACACACCAAAGTAATTTGGTAACTATGGCAGCTGGGCATTTCCTAATATTAAAATACATATTGTTACATGCATTCACAAAAAAGAAGTTCTCCATGTGTGCATCAGGACAGTTCTTGTCTTTGGGCACAGGTCAGTAACTGAGGACAGACAGGATGTCCTCATGAAGTAGTTCAGTTCTGAACATAGATCCACTTCATCTGCTGTTTATGTTGTTCTATTGTTTGACAGAGTACCTTCAAGAAGCTTCTGAAGTGTCTGTGTGCACAGGAAGGTGTTGTTTTTTTTTTCCCTGTAAACATAGGTGAAATATTTATAATAGTTGCTGGACTGTGGTATTCATTCCCCATCCATCTTCCTGAAATGAGATCTCAGCTGAAGGAAAAACACAAAATAAGGGCTTATATGTGAGAAAGTGTCTGAACAAGGAGCACTCTTTCCCTTTGGTTAATTTTTTTTTTAATATTTGGTAGTACAAACACATGAGCTGTAAAGAATTGACAGTTGTCACAGCAGAATAGGGTGTTTATTGATTCTGAAGATACATTCATTCTTCTGAAGTTCAATAGCACTTCTTAAATAGGATCAGTTTGAAAAATCCTTCACTGCAGAAAATTATTTATCTGTGTGCAGGCTGAATTGAAAGAGGTTACAGTTTACACTTGACCCAGAATGAAAAAACTTTTTATATATTTGGGCTCATGCAAGTAAGTGGACATTCTGAAAATCAGAGGTGTGCTCAAAAGTGAGAATTAACAGGAATTTCTGGAAAGTGCTCCCTTTTTTTGGCATATCAAAGACTTGTTTTGTGGTCAGCAGCTGACATCTGTTTCTGTGTCCTGGTATATCATAAGTAGCTTTTCCTCCTTTCATCTAAAGATTAGAAGATAATGCTCTAGGGTCAAAGCTTATTCTAACTTAAACCACTGAAGTTAATGAGCAAAACTCTCCTCTGTCACATTAGTACACCTGCTGCCCTGAAGTGTGTTTCAGTGATGGAACTTACAAAACCACAGAATGCATTACTGTTTTGTTTGGGTTTTTTCCTCTCAGGAGCATGAATGCATCTTTAGAAATATCCGTGAAGGTGATCCATGAGGTTATTCAGGGTGTAAAGTCAGCAGATGCTTTTTTCGCTGAAGTTGCTATAACACTTTTGAACTACCCTTCAGACAACTCACCTTCTCACTGTACCCTTTTTTAAATAATGTAGCAGGCATAAAAGGAGTCCAAAGCAGTAACACATTCACAGGGAAACAGGCAAAGATGCAAAGAAAGACATCTGTATAAAAGATACTAAATATTTTGTTTTCCTTGAGCCCTGAGACAAAGTATACATTTTAAAAATATTCACTTCTCAAAAAGAAGTGTAGTAATATCTATATGAATTAATAATTGTTTGCAGAAGTTTAAGAAAACAGACTTGTAAATTTTAGACAACTAAAAATATCTTATTAAAAGAAAAAATTTTGAACCAATATTTCGAAGGATTATAGGCAGCTCAGTCAAATACTCATTTTTGTGGTGGGGAATGTCAAGAATGATGTGCTTGATAGTGGTATGAATCTCTTAATAAAGCATTCATAATTTCTAACAAGATTAGAAATTTGTTGATAGGGATTATTGAAGTATATTTGGCAGTTACTCAAACTGCTGAGCATCTGTTATTTTACCTTCCATTAATTCTTTGCTACTGGAGACCCATATCAACTATTTAGGGGTTGGGGTTTTTTCTCTTATCTGTTGGGTTTTTTTCCAAGAGCACTGAAATTCTGCTAATGACACAAAGAATGTCAGAGCCATAAACAGTGAAGAAGACAGGCCACAGTTCCCTGGTTAGTTAGTTAGTTAGTTAGACCCAAACTCCCTGAAATAATTTTAATATAGGCAAAGGTTCAGCCATGTTTCTGGGAAACAAATAAGGGTATTGTGTAGAGTGTGAACTCTTCTGTCTTAGGCAGAAATTTTTCTGAAAAGGATTTGTAAAGAGTAATTAGGGTATCTCAGTTGCAGAATGACATTTTGGCCAATCATGCGTATATTATAATATTTCATGTTTTTCCTACAAAGTATAAGGCACAAATCCCAGGACTGCTGCCTTTCAAGTTATAGGTTGACAGGTGGCTCTTGTGTTGGCTTGGCTTTTTTGGAGAATATTGCTGTTGTTCCTATTTAAAAGTGAAGAGCAGTAGCACTGTGTTCCTGCTACTCTTAGAGCTGAGGCACCCTTGTTTCTTTTGGGGGTGGGACTTTTGCATCTTCTGACTAAAATTAAAACAACTATCAGTTACTTTTCAGCATTTGCATTTAGTATCTATGTCTCTATCATGGGAAAAGTTTTCCTGTGAATGAATCTATCAGGTAAAAGACTTTTCTTTAAGTGAAATCCTGTCATTACCAAGCCAGTCTGCTAATGTCAGTGTGTTCACTATGGAAAGAGAGTACTTCAAGATGTTGAAAGTGAAAAGGAAGAAAACATACCCCGTAGCTACTTTCTGTAGGGTAGGTGGGGTCTTCTTTTACAATTCATTTTCATAATACTTTGTGTTAATAAGTCAAATAAGGATGGTGATGTGTCCATAACTGGCATCCAGTGAAATAAATTGTTTTCTGATTATTAGCTGATGTGATGGTGACTCAAGCATGATGAAAAACTGACTAGAGGGATATAGAATTTCCCTAACCCTAAATTACTGTATTTCCTTGAGGGTGCTTAAAGTTTTCTTCAGATAGCCTTTTAAATTTGCCTTTCTTTTGGATTTCCACCGACTTTCAATGCCACATTGTCCAAACATTTTATAAAGTGTTGGAAAGTAGCCTCAATGCTGAAGGAGAATTGAGGCAGAGAAAAGAGGATATAAGGTCATAGCAAGTTCATGGTAAAATGAAAGCAAACCTTCTCTATTCATCCTCAGCTAAAGGTTATCCTGTTTTCCCTAGGAAAATATATCATGTCAAAATTTCTGTGAAACTTGGGAAGGTTCCCTGTGGTGTTTCTGCCACTGCATTTCTGACAAAGCAGTATAAGCTACAGCAAGTACTCTGATACACAATATCTGGTTTTAGGTATTTCACTATCCCTGTGTATTTCCTCCAGCTTTCCTCCAGAAAGCTGGAGGAAATTTCCTTTCCTTCTCTAAAATGGTAGAAGTGACAGTGATGCCCAGTTGCCACTGTACTTTCCATCTGAATGTTTCTTTACTGCAAACAATGTGCTTTTTTTAAACAAGGAAGCCAAATTTATTTGTTAAACATTGTTCTTCCTTGGTTAAGGAATACAGTTTTAGTAGAACAAATAGTGTTCTAACCAAGAACTATTTACTAAAATTCCATGAAGATTGCACCATTTTTAATTTTGGAATATCCCATTGTGAGAGAGAGACTAGCCCAATCTCTAGACGATCCTTTTATTTTCTTGGCACAGTTGTAATTCATCTTAAAAGAATTTTATGAAAAAAACCAAAAAAACTCACAACTCAAAACCTGTGTCTGCACTCAAGTGTATTTTTGTGTGCATTTGTTAGACGAAATTCATGTCTTATTGAAGACAAAAGGTGTTTTGTCTTGTCACACAGAAAAAAGACTCAGGACCTTGAGAGCCTAGTTTGTCCTTAGGGGTCTTGTAATGTATCACAGCAATTTATCATGACTGAATCCATGTTAGGAGGCTGATCTGCACAGGCACAGTAACATATTTTGAAGATACATTTGGTCAAGTTGTAAATTCTGTAGTGCCTGAGGAGTTAGAAATAACTTTTCTAGCTGTTATGTGTTCTACCAATGTGTGATCTATGCTTTATCTTTTCAGGTATTTGTAGAAATCCCCCTGCTCACTGTGTATGATGATTTTTTCCTCTATTCTAGTCTTGCTACTTTTGAGTGTTTAAACCTGGTAACCAAGAGAGGTGACTTTTAGCCTATTGGGTGGCTGACCTTTCTGGCAAAGAAATTGAGGGTTTATAACAGATTTTATGTGTATACTTTTGAACGGTGTAAGATAGCTCAAAATAATGTGTGATAGATACAGTGTACTGTAAAGAGTAAGGTTATGTTTCAGTGTATACCAGCAATATTGATAATTGCATTATCCTCTGTAAATTTGTATTTCTGCTGACATTTTGCCATTTCAAACTTTATTCATTTCCTTATGGTGTTTTGCATTTGTTTTATAAATGGCATGTGCATGAAGCTATGCCATGGTCTAGAAGAAAGGAAAAAAAATCTAATATTAAGCCCTAAAGGCATCTGTTCAGTAACCTGTATCTGAGAGTAAAGCAACCATGCTGCCATCTGTTATATTTTCTGTTTGATGGCTATTGCCCTCATTGTAGGTTATTGCAGGTCTCAAAGGGCTATGCTCACTTTGTCTTTGAGCCATTTTCTGGAGAATAAAAAATATTTTGCATTTTCTCCTGTCACTGCACAAGCTGTATTGAAAAGATTGCTCCAATTACTAGATCACTTACGTTATTTTTAAGCAGAATTGATTTTGTTTTCATGTAGTATAGATGAAGTGAACTCTCTAAAAGGTTTTCAAAATATGTTGTTGCCTTGCATGACTTTGCATAATGGTATGACATTATTTACTATTTATTTCAGATATTTATTTAAAAAAAAAACCTCTCTGAGCAGCTCATCATCACCTGTACACAACAAAGGGAAGGCATTATTTAGAGTTGAATGTTACAAGACAAAAAAATAAAACAACATGTATAGCAGTTGTTTGTTTCTTTCAGTCTTGTTCCACCCACTAGTCTGTCATGATCTTTGTCAGAGTAAGTCAGATGTTTTATGAAGAAAAAAGAGACTCTCTTCTCTCACCGTGTTCATGACTCTGCTGAGTGTGAAAGGTGCAATACACTGCTGTGATCCTTCTCAGACAGTAATTTCATTTCTTTGCCAAGATTAACAAACAGCAGAGCAAAAGCCCACACCTTTTCCCCTGCCAATGCTTGCATTTTAACTGCAGCTTTTCTCTGAAGCAGAATTTTCATCACTTTGCTGTGTGGGGAAAAAAAGAGAAAAATTAACCATGAAACTGTGAGGATGAAACACTTATTTTTGAGCAAAGAAATAAACCAGAATTTCAGAGCCCCTTCATCACCCTTAGTTCATGAAATGACACATGAATGGCAACAATATCCTCCCCCACCATCTATTCCTTATTTACTTTATTTTTAAGATAACAAAATGACAGCCTCTCCAACATGAATGGTATATTAAAGCCAGTCATTGGGAGGAGGGGGCAGGGGGAAGTATTCCTAGATTAAATAAAAACATTTAAAGAAACTGGGGTAGGGGTACTTATAGTAATTTTTTTAAAAACTCCTTCCAAGAATTATAATCTGAATGCTTTGGAAGGTGCCATTGTAAATTCAGGGCTTACAACTCAGTGCTTCAACTCAGGGCTTACAACTCAGTGCTGTTGAGAGAGCAGGAGGGGTGAGGAACAGCAGACCTTTTCATCCAGACATACCACAAAGGCAGTGTCCTGGGCCAGCCCCTCTGTTGTTCACCCCAGGTGAATTCCTACAGCAATGGCAGTAATTGGAAACATAATATTAAGAAAGCCTTAAATGCATCATTTAGCATATTTTTATATACAAGAGCATGGAGTGACAGGATAAGGGAGAATGGCTTTAAACTGAAAAGCAGTAGGTTTAGATTGGATATTAGGAAGAAATGCTTTGCTGTGAAGGTGGTGAGGCATTGACACAGGTTTCCAGTCCCTGGAAGTTGTCAAGGCCATGCTGAGACTGCAGCCTGGTCTGGTGGAAAGTGTCCCTGCCCATAGCAGGAGGGTTGGAAACAGATTTCTGTAAGGTCCCTTCCAACCCAGGCCATGATTCTATGATGTCACTTAACAGCTGTAAACAAATATGACAATCAGCTTCCCATCAGGCATTTAATGTTTGGCCAGCTAGCTTTAGGAATAAAACTGGCAAATACATTTTGAGTTGCAGTTTACCAACAAGTGATATAGGACATCTATTCCCTGTCTATTTTACCTTGTGATCTCCTACATGAAGAAATGAGTTGAAAAATTGGTAGGATATTTACTGTTTCTTTTGTATGTTTGTATGAAAGCAATTGCAGCATTACTGGCATTTCTTTAACCAAGATGTTAGGTTTCTGTGAAGTGAGCAATAGATTAGGTTAACCAGTATCTCATTTCAGGGATTTATGTATCCTGAGGAGCAAAGGAGAAGACAAGCTTGTTTGCAGGGGAGACAGAAGGCAGATGACCTTGCAGCAGGTCTTGGAAAAGGAAAATGGAGGTGACAGCACCTGTTTGAGGTGGACCAGGCACCTCTGTATTATGTGTTTAGTCCCTGTGAATTTGCTAGAGGAGAAATATGAAGAGTTGGGCTTTTAATTAGATGTAGCATTGAGATGGAATGCATTTGGAGGCTGATCTCTTCTGAGCCAAAATGAGACAAACCTATGCTAGTGTAAATTGTTTAAAAAAAAAAAAAAAAAAAAGAAATGGTAACATCTGAAGTATGGACTCAGTTTCTGAGATATTCCCCTGTATTTTCCCACAAACAATGGTACATTTGGATTCCAAATCCACCTTAGCAAATGGTTAGAGTGAGTCTTAGTGTATCAAACCTCTTTATACCATTTGTGAATTTTACATTTAGGCGGGAAGGTGAAAGGCATAACTTTTTCTTGCTGTAGTGGTGCAACATGCAAATTCTGACCTTTAACTTCTTTCAGCTGCAGGAATGGGTGTTGGCTAACCACTTCTTCTTCAGACACACGGGGTGAGGACAACGACAGTTCAGAACACAGCAGCGTGTTCCATATCTAATTATCTTTTTATCCTCCGTGGCAATAGTATCTCAATATGCTCAATATGCCCAACATGCAAATGATGAATATAAAAAGAACCTGAAATGTTAATGAGGGCAATTATTATTTTCATTACTTCATTAGTGCTGATAGGTAACTTAGCTGAATTTTGTCCAAGATTTACAAAATGTGTCATTACATAAAACTGGCCATTTTTTCTAGATGTAACGGAAAACCTGGTTTAGAAGTGAATAACCCTGTCTGTCTCCTCAAAGTGGGTACTTTGCAGAAAGCTGTCATGAGAAAAGGAGACAGAAGACACCTGGAGAAACATTTTGAGTTGCTCAGAGTAGTTTCATTCCTATTCCATAAGCAAAGGTAAGGGAATAAAAACCCCTCGCCTCAATCGCCTCATCAATGCACAGGATTACAAAATGGAATTGAAAGTAAAAGGTGGTAATGAGTAGAAGAGAAACAGCTGCTTTTAGACCATGTTACTTATTTGGGTTGGGGATTTTTGCGTTATCCAAGTGTCTTGTTATCTGGTTCCATCTTATTATTAAGTGAGGGATCCAGACTCATGGGGAATCTTTGGAAAGATGAACAGAAATGCAGTGGTGACTAAGTTTCTGTTCCTAAAAGGGTTTTTGCAGTCTTTTTGCCTATTGGTCACTGAGGCCATGGCTTAAAAAGAAAAATTAAAGATGTAATTAAAAAAAAAAAAGGGAAAGAGGAAGGGGAATGGAAAAGGAGAATGTAACCATTCAATTTTAAAACCGGTCTGTTGGTTTAGAGAGACTACTATTTAAATATTTAAAGCCTGCTAGTCTCTGGTACTTTTCCTTACTTCTACATAGCTCAACTCCTATTCTATGAAATTCCTTTTTTGCTCACCTTCTCTTCTTTCAATGTGACAGGAACAGAGTCTATGTCCCTAGAATATTTGGAAAAATATTTATAAGGTTCCTTTTAGAAATATTGCCTACATTTTTTCATGGATGTGATGTCCTAGAAACTGGTTCATGCTATCTAACTGTGTGCACAATGTGTCCCGTTTTCATATGTAAAAAATACAATGTTATAAAGTCATGAGTCTCAAAAGGTGAAATTTTTGCTAAATACTCCAGAAAAATACAGAGCCCTTTGTTACTACTTTAAAAAGACAGAAGAAGAAACAAGGTTTAAAAAAAAACTTTCAAATTTGACTTTTAAGAAACTAGACTAGGTGGCCTTTTTTTCTCTATTGCAGTTACCTGTTCCCTTTGATTAAGAAATGTCTATTTTAAAGGAACCTTTTGAAAATTAATGAGGACAACTGTAATCTGTTATGTGTTGTCTTTCAACTCCATGTTTGGTAATTAATTCAGTGTAATTACCCATCTATTTATCCTTAAAGTCATCTTTCAACACATTTAGTCTTCTTTAGGCTTTTACCATAACATTTTCTGCTAAACCTAGTCTGCCTGGGAATCACTTCATGCCATTTTCTTCTCTTTATGTACTTCCTGTGCTTTCTTGGTAGTGTGGACATGTCCAAGGAGGAAGCTGTTTATTTGAGGAGATGACATGGCGTTGAGACTGACAAAGGCATTTGCAAGGAGTGGGAAAAGAGACCCTCAAGGGTCATTATAATTGTACTGGGGTAGAGAGGGAAGGACCTAAGTGCTTGTGCCTTCTGCTCTTCCACCAAGCTTTTAAAAGGAGCCTTTTCAGTAAGTCACTGCTCCTTCTGTGTCACTGAAGAGGAGGAAGCTTTCCTCTGGCAAGGGAGTCTTCACAAATCATGTACATTTGAAATGGGCTGTGGCAAGTTGTTCTCTTTACAGCTCAGAAAGAAGGAAGAAGAGATGATTATAGATACGTGGATGTAGAACGGTGCATCGACTCAGTCAACGCTGACCAGCTGCCAGGACTATGACACCATTGGAGATGTGGCCACATTTATTAACCAAACCATCTGTCAGTGTAAGATAAACCTGCAGATTCTTTTCCTGAGACAGCAGACATTTTCCAAAAAATCAGCAAGACCTGATTACTCAGTGTGACAAAGCCAACAGAAATGCCCTTTGGACAGCATCTTATTTAAAATGTTTAAGTATCACATACAGGGCTCAGATCATAAAAATAAAAATTATTGGTCCTGCCCCCAGAAATGTTTGCTGAGTTAAAAGCTTTTCAAGCTGTTACAGGTAGGAAAATAAAATCTTCCTCAAAGGAAGCTATTTTCTGCCCCAAAATTGTCAACATTTCAGATCAAGTAGGTTGAGATCTCAGGAGCTGAACATAGTGAATGACAGTATCTGATACACCTGTTGATGTGACCAGTGGTGGATAACATGTGTCTTTATTGAAGAAAAATTACTCTAGGGGTCTCAGCAGGCTAATACCCATTTCAGATATTTTAGAAGAAATTCAAAGATAGCCATTAACAGTAGGTAGAGCATTCAGTGATCCGGCCAAATAGTGACAAGTCAGTGACAGTAAAGAATAATATCATGTTACTTCAAATATGTTGCATAATTCCTTATGAATTTCCTACCTTGAAATCATTTTTTTGAGAGTAAGAAAATGCCTAAAAACCAGTATCAGGCTCCCTCTGGAACCCATAAGAGCAAATGCTTAATTTGAACCTGCCAGATATCCTGAGTGTTTAGAATTACTTTGTGACTGTACAAGTTCTTGGGATGTTCTTGATTACATGTGTTTGTGGTAATTGAAAGAGTTAGATCAAGAGCTGAAGTGGGAGGTTTCCTGATGAGCCAGCAGTCTGCCCTTGGTGATGTGTTCAATAATTCACTTTTGTAATATATTTGCACTGTTTTGTGACCATTTCATCAGCTAACTGAATGCCACTGTTTCTTCAATCACTGAAATGTGTGAGGCAGGTTAGAGGACTTGGGGAACAGCCTTCTTGAGATCAAAGGAAGCCTGAAGTAAGTTCTCACCTCTGACTCTATTAGAAGAAGTGTTAAACTCTTCAGGAAGTTGAAGTAGCCCATGGAGAAACCAACTTCTGGTATATACGACTCTCCTTTGTAAGGGATGGAAACCATTACCAGACAGAAAATCTTTGATCAGCAAGAACTTCATCTCTTCTTGTGAGGGCTTAATTTTAGTGACCAACTTTCATTCCTGGTATACCTGAGAGTTAAAAAATAAACAAAAACAAAAACCAAAAAACTTTAAAATATTTGTTGTTAAAAGTTTAGGAGAGAAAGATATAAGAGTTTTCTTATGTATGAAAAGTGGTTGCTAGTTTAGACAACCAGCAAAATTAGGCCTTGAACATAACCTTTTCTTTGTATGAGACATTGCCAGAATTATCTCTTCTCTGTTCACATTCTGAACATGTTTTTTTTCTCCAAAGCATTTGCCAGATAACTGCATGAAATAATTTCTAATTTTTTATCTACGTACACTTCTGTGTAGCTGTTCGTTTAGATATGTCTTTCTTGCCCTGTCAATGTTTTTGTTTATTCTGCCTTTCATCTCTTGCCTTTCCAGCTTGAGAGAGCAAGGAGTCAGTCTCTCTGTGTTTGCTCCCCTTTCCTGTGAAGGTGCTACATTCCCATTTTTCCCAAGAAGGCTTGTCTTAGACATGAACAGGCACTGTGTATACGTACATACATTCGTATATATATAGGTGTAGATATAGATATATTTATATATATATTTATATATGTACACATGTATACACAATTCCTGGGATTCAATTCATCCCATAAAATTCACTAGCTATCCACCTGTTGAGTAAAAGAATGGTCTCAGGTCAGAAAACACACCATCACCCTCAGCCCGTTTCTCCCCTGCTTGGAGCATGGCGCAGCAATTGTAGTGCCCTTTTTGTTATAAATCCTTATACACATATATGACAGAGAAGAGAGAGAGAACAAGCTTATTAAATTAAATCTTTAATTAATATAGTGTGAGACAGTGAGATATTGCCTGAACCAGAGGCATAATCAACGGATAAAGCAAACATTTCCACTGAATCATATATAAATGTAAAAATGAAGATTTTGTATAAGTGAATGTCTTCTTTTGAAAGTTAGGGAAAAGTTTTTTGGCATTCTGATTTAAGAGCTAAGAATTACCAGAGGTATTCTTTGAAAGTAATCTATAAAATGTCATGTTGTTTGGACCATCCTCTTTCTTCAGAATGGACCATCCTGTTCCATTCACAATGGACCATCCTGTTCCATTCAGAACTTCTTTTCAGGCTTTCCTTTGGGTGTCTCAACAGATGAAAGAAAAGATGAATCTATATAACAAAAGTGACCTTTAGTTAGATTTTATGCCAGACATCACATGTATCTGTACATACTGTTTATCTCTGTTTTATGTCCAGAGTACTTCTATGTCTTTAAGTATTTGTATTTCTGCCACAGAGCGGTCCAACTCAAAGGCATTATATTTTATAATATAAATATTATACTTATGTATAAGGTTTAAGGTGCAAACCTCATTCATTTTTGTATGTGAAAATTTTTCAATTTTACATTATTCTCAGCAGCATGGCTTTGTCACCATGTGGGTGCTCCAGAGCTCTGAAATAATGGATTCATCAGCCAAAAATGACATTGGCCTCTACTGAAGTTTCTGTGCTTTCTCTTGCACAATAAAGAACTTTACAAATAAATGTCAGGAAAACCTTGTTGCTCAGAGGAGAGATTTAAAAGAAGGTTGTAGCTGATGGAGGGCAAAAGATTCATTGTGTTCTATTACAAGGATAAAAATCAGCAAGTAGTAGCAAGTAGACCTTGAATTTGGGACATTTTTTGCCACAGAAGCAGATTTACATGCAACTGTTTTTTCAAGAGCTGAGTGTGATTTTACATGTGCAAAATGACAGATAGTAGAGACTCCATGAAATATTACATGCATTTATATATATATATATTTGAACAATTACTTCATGAAAACAAGAACAGTGCTACTGCTAAGACTGTACTACTATTTTCTCTATTTTACTACTGAGGCTTTTCTAAGTACTTCCTCATCTCGCTTGTCCATATGTTTCCCTTTTGCAACATTTAAGTAACAAATGCCTTCAGAACAGTGATGGAGAAAATCTCTCTCAAAGGAGAGCTGATGCTCAGATACAAATACTTTGAAATGTGGAGATTGGAGGCTAGAAAGGTGCTTGCTATGTCTCTTTACAGCTTCTCTGTGCAATACCTACACAAAGCATATAATAAAAAGGTCTATTTTCATGAGTAAGGATTTAATACTAATAGAAAAATGTGGTTATTTCTAGTGATATTCTTGTGTAGAATGTCTTTTAAAATAATGCATCCTTGCACGCATTTTATAAATATAATGCATTATATATATTGCAAAGACAATACTTTCATTAACTAGAATGGAAAAGTGTCCTTGATGATTTCTTGGTTATTTTTTACAAATCCTGGTTTTGTTATATGGTCAGTGACCACATTCTGAGGCAGTACATTCAGCAAGTATTTCTTCTTCAGCTAATAACTCAAGAAACTTAAGAAGCATTAATTGCCACTAAAGGTTATTCAGAAAACTCCTTCTAGGAGGAATGAAGAAATAATTGTTTTGGCAACTGCATCTTGGTTATAAGATAGTGAAAACTACTCCAAACCCCGCTGAAATAGCTGGAAAGATTTTCATTGATTTCAGTGAATTTGTGATCAAGCCAATTAAAAGCTGATAGCCTCAAACTCTCTCCCTACTAGTAATAATACTTTATACCTGTTACACTGGTAACTACCTCTGTTTCTCTGTTCTCCTTGCTTTTCTCTTCATGTTGTGACAAGCCCATTCTGTGTTTCTTTCCTCTGGCCCTGTAATAGATTTCTACATGATATGTGCTTTGACTTTAAGATACTATTGGTGATGCAGGAAAGCAGCCAATCTCTTATTTTTGTGAACGGCTTGAGGTTAATTCTTATTAATTAAAATTAATTTGCTGATCTTTTTCTCAGTACCATTATTGTAGCTACAAAACCCACTACAATTTTATGTATAAAACTATTAATATAAGCTGCATTTTCCTGTTTTATTTCTAGATTTTTTACTTTTACTTACCTTTTATTCCCTCTGGTCCATGACTGAGAGATTGCCTTGTGACAGCATTTCATTGGTAGAAAACAGAGATAAACTTGCACTATTCATAATATAAGCAGGGAAACATTAAGAATTTTTTTCATGATGATGATATATTCCATTGTATATGTTCACAGCCACTTTGTTTATAATATGCTTAGTCACAAATAAGTTAGCTGAACTAGTTTTTAAAATAATTAATAAATTAAAAGTATTTTGATCCTCAGCTTTTCTTTTGAAACACCCTGCCCTTTTTAAGTGCTAGCACTAAGAGCAGATACAAGATTCTGTTCTGTTTTTCAGTTTGCATTTAGTCTACCTCAAAAAAAAATTAATTGCTTAGTATGTTAAAAAAAAAACTATAAAAAACCCTCCCAGATAAATATTTTATTCATACAATTTGAAATTCAAATAAATGGCAAATCCAAAGCACAGCTTGAAACGGGAAGTAAAGTTACCCTTTATTTTTCCTCAAAGGTTTTTTTTTTACTAAGTCAACTAGGTAATCCAAAAGAATGCAGATTCAGAAAACTCTTCCCTGTGTCCTAAAGCACATCTTCAGTGATAGAGGGGAAGTTTTCATAGCTTTTTTTCACTCAGCTTCAAGGGGCTCCACCAGGTTTTTGCATGGACCACAACATGTGTACAAGCCATGTGTCCGAAGGTTTGTCATTTTGTCAAAGCTAAAAATTATTGGTATTATTGGTACCAATGCTACTGGCATTACTGGTATGAGTGCTACAGGTACTAATCAGTGGATGGATAAGATCCTTCAGTCTGAAGTATTCCATATGTTTAGGGCTTTTCCTTTGCTTGGAGCATAGGGTGGAAAATCAGGTTTAATCCAACTGTAATCCTATGCTTGGTTGCTTCTCAACAAAATCTCCACTAATTGTATGTAGTTCTCCACACCTTTCCATCACTTTTTCTCTCTCTCTTTCCCTCTCAGTGGTCAGTAGGAAGCAGTGGGTCTTCCTCTTTTCCTCTCTTGAGGTTACATTGTGGTAGCTGACCAGTGAGTAGCTCAATATGAAAATAATTCATTTCCAAAAGTTAAAATTTCTGAATGTGGGTACAAATCCTTTTTCCTGCTCAAGCAATTTCCACTGGATCAGCAATGATCATGAACTATCTGATATTATTGTCCATCCTGCTTGTTCTAAGAAGGAGAGCAGGAAGAGAGGAAGATGTAAAGAACTCACTATTAACTTTGTGGCAGGGATTCAAGTAGGTTTACTTTGGCTATTTTGAGATTTTTTGAAAACCCAGCTTAAGCAATTTCTTTCACAATGTGGTCCAAACCACAGGCAGATGTGGTCCCTTGAGCTGGACTGCTCTGTTGGAAAGGGTAGGACTGAGAGCCAGGTATGTGTACTACACCTTGGCTAAGGAGGAAGATAGAGAACATTTTAAACATTAATTCTGAAAAGAAATTAATTTGACACTTCGTGTAGTTCTATTAAACCCTCAGTGTAACTAGAAATGAAGCAAAGTGCTAACATTTGCACTGGTTGTTTCAATTCTATATAGATTCATTAATCTTCATTCAAACATTTACTTAGTGAATGATTCAAACTGTTAAACGTGAGCTTTTCTTAGGAGTCAAATGAGTAAAGATTTTGTTTGAACACTTTTGAAGTTCCAGCATTGGTGACATTTTCTTCACGATTGACAAGTATACCTAGTCCAGAAGAGGCTTGGAGCTATAGAGCTCCTGAAATACACACCACAGTAACCAGGACACTTCAAAGGGAAGGCATATGAAAGGGTTTTGAAGAAGAGTTTAGTAGAATGGTTTAGTAGAAAAGGTAACTTTGAAAAGATGGAAAGAAATTCATCTTGTCCTAAATAGTCATTCAATAGAAGGGTTTTTTCTTCTTAGAAAGTCGCTGTCTTGGCAAATTTAAAGCTGCAACGAAAAGCTTGGGTGGTCACACAGTATTATAAGAGATGTTAGAGGGAGTTGCACAGCAAAACTGTGCCTGAAATGTACCTTAGACTGAGGAAAACCAGGAGTTTCCATAACTTGATTTCCTGGAGTGTAAGAAAGAAGAAATTTGCTGAGGTACACGAGGGAAAAGATGGAAGATTTGTTGTTTTCAGATTTTCTATTTTCCTGATGTTCAGGCAGTAGCCTGTCAAGTGAAGGCCCTGAATATTGCCAGAATTACCAATTTCCAGGTTCTTGTTCTCATCATAGATAGGACATGCACTTCAGCAATAGCTTGAAATCCTCATGGCATAAAAAGGTTTCAAGATGATTTTTCTGACCCATTTAATTTTGCCTGTAGGAAAGGTCAGGTGTGCCTTCTAAAATTAGGCCACATTTCAGCAAGCATTATATACCACAAACTGAAGAAAAAATAATCCTACAGTCTGTATTGTTTCACCTTGTTTTGCAGGTTTGACAAAGGGGCAAAATAGAATAACCTCAGTATTGATTAAACTGCTGTGATTATGATTGTTATCTTTCAGTTCTTAGCTTTTCTAACTGATATTGAGCATTTCTCAATGCTAATACTGAGAAACTTTAAGGCTGCTCTGAAGGAGAATGAAAATCAATCATGGATCTTCAGTGTAGTGACAAAAGAAAATCCTTTCTGAATTCCAGAACTAGCATGTGAGTATTTACTTGTAAGTGCACTGCCTCAATACTCTCTTTGCTCTTCCTTTCACAAATCCATTTCAAAATCCTACTAAAAATTTAAACACTCAGAATTCTTTGTGTACTGAGCAAGCATAAGCAAAACAAATGAAAGCAGCTGCATGTGAGTGGGAGGCATCAGGCTGTGAGTACATAAACTCTCCTGGCTAAAGAGAGGGTATTTTGGTAATTGGAGGATTGCTTCTGATGATGGCCAATTTCAGCACTCATAGACTCTGTGGAATTCCAGACATTGCAAACTAATTTCCTTGGTTGTGACAGTAAGGGGTCAAGTTCGCAATGGCAGTCACAAATGATGCAGAATTTTCTGAAGGGCAAAGTGTCAATCCTGCTCCCACTAGAGCCAGTGAGACCTCACCAGAGAAGTATTTTTGGAAACCCCACTTGCACCTTGCTGTCAATGTGAAATGCACATTTTGGAGTCTATTTTCCTGCCATAACAGCCTCTTGAGAGAACAGAAGAAAATAGTATCCACAAGAAAAGTCAGTCTTGAAATAATGGCAAGCTGAAAATCAACACAGAAGACACACTGCATAATGAGGAAAGAAGCAGTGCAGAGGAGGTTTAAAATAAATGTAGAGTATTAAAAGAGAAGCAATGTTACTATGACCTTCACTGTAAAGCTCTTTGAGGTACATCACCAGGGCCATTGCCTAGGCTTTGGCAGCAGCACACTCACTTTGATCTCAGTTAATCAAGGCAAAGAAATACTTTCTTCACCCTAATTGAACAGTTTCCTCCCACAGGCACTACAGAAGCCAGTAGATTTGCAGTCCTATTGTTAGAATAACTTTGCTTAGTAAAAATTAAAAGCTCTTAACAAAGTGGCAGGCAGTTCAATACCCAATTCTCCCAGCTGCAGAGGTTACAAGTTACTGAACGCAGGTGAAGGTATTCTGACTGTTTAGGAAAAGATCCCAGAAAGATACAAGGTAAATGCCACCAAAAAAGCAAGTACCAGCGATGGACTAGTGCTTAGCACAAATTTCTGTGTGAGTCCATTAATCACATCAAGGGACACTTCCATCCTTAATGGCATTATAATGAGGAAAAGCTTAGCATTTAACTAACTTCAGAATTGATTGTGCTTGTGGAGAATTTTAATGTACTACTAATGCAATACAAATTGCTGGAAATAGACATGTTCAGGAACCAACTGAGATTTGATTATTTGGTTTCTATTTTTGGTAGCAACAAAGTTTTTAACTGCAATAGTAACAAAGTCAGACATCAATATGTTTTCCAAGACACATTAAAACAAATATTTAACTAACAGCCCTTAATTTGCTGCTGCAAGATTTGCTGGGGGATGAAAAAATACTGAATTAACATTTTCTCGGTTTTGCTGGCTTCAGTAAGTTTAATGAAATCTGGTGCTTCAAACAGTGATCTCCAGTTTTTCTACTCTAATAGGATGCTGCAAGCAACATCACATGTTGCTTTTCCAGTCAGCCTATGAGATGACATAGTTGTGGAAAATGGGAGACATGAGCAACCTGAGAGGATCTTGTGGGCAAAGTACTGCCTATGAGTCCTAACTTGGGAATGACAGACCTATACCCTGGCCATTGTATTGATGTGGTTTTGAACTGCTGCTCTGAATTAATCTATGTCTTTGATACCAGTTTGAACAGTTTCTCATTATTGAAGGTGTGAAAAATGAGGAAAAAGAGGAACTTGGGAAAAGTTCTGACACTTCATTTATAAAGCTGGTTAAAATACCTGCATGTTTTCAATTAAAAGTGATTTTGGCTGAAAATTATGGAAAATAAATTGGTTCAATAATGTAGAAAATAGCTTGGTTTGGTTTTTATTATTTGACTTTTTCTGTCAAGAATTAGTAATTGGCAAAGACCTAGTGCTGAATACATTATGGCCAATTCTATGGGAAGTCCATGTACAAGGGGAGTTATATGTTTGTCAGAGAGTATCATTGCAGCTTAGTTAAAACCTCCATAACTGTATCAAAGGAAGCTTCTTAGTCACCACATTTCAGATGATGGGGTTTTAATTTTTTTATTTGTTTGTTTTGTTTTGGTAAGCAGTGAAATAATGTGACAGAGAACAAAGAAACAAATGCTTGATAGGCTATCTATTTCTTCTTGAATACTCACAACCTTCTTGATATGGAAAAACAAGGTAGCCAGCACATGTAAAAGGTGACATCTTGTGACTAAAGCTGCTTAAACCTCTTTCTTAAATCTCTTTTTGATTTAAAGCATCTAATTAATGAATGCTTCCCAATGCATTATATTTTATGCCCCTAATTAAATATCTATTACACTTATACTTGCAGTATTTCTATGATCCTTGGTATCTTACAAGCATTTTACAGAATTGCTCATTTTGTAAAACCCTTTACATTTTAATTCTCAAATAATATCAAAACATTCTAATTTACATTTTAAAGTATTTCTAGTTGAAGAAATAAGCATGTTATACCTCATTAACAAAGCAAATGTCTTCCTGTATTTGTTGTTTTGTTGTTGGGGGGTCTTTTATTATTTGACTGCTCAGAGCTTCCCAACAGCAAGACACTTATGGGCATGTACTTAGATTCTGTATTATTTTATAGCATTTAAAATTAAGAGGAAGCTCTTATGGCAAGTCTACATAACACAGTTTCTTGTGACAACAGAGGACTGAATTAACGAGGTCTCTCAGTTAGCTTTTGAGGTTCTGTTCCTTGCTACAGCTTAACTAACACATGAATCTTACATGTGTAAGATATCTTACATATCTTTATATGGAATATATGAATCTTACATATGAAGACTGCATATGAAGCACTGTTTTGAATACATCATCCCTTTCAACAGGGATACATGACTGGACGTTTTCAACATGGGAAGAAATACGTAGGGAGGCAGGTTGCATGGCTAGTTTATTAAATGTATGAACAGCTGGGATATGCACAGTAGACATGGAAATGAGATCAGATGTAGGATAGCTTTCTATACTCCTCTCTTAATTTGGCATAAAATTAATATATAGGTAATAAAGAGCTATTTGGAGTATTTTGAGAGCATGCTAGCAGAGAAAATTAATCTAAATTAAATTTAAAAGAACTTTTATGTAGGCAGTTCAGAAAATGTGAAGGGTGAGATTCTTAAGAAAATGGTGCTGTCCTAGATCCCAAGAACCTCATAGAGAAAGTGTCAGATGTAAACCTTCATTAAAGGTAAAATAGATAAAAGTGTAAAGTGTTAATTTCTTGGGTGAAAAAAACATTTTTTTATATTGAATTCACTAAAACAAATATATTTTGCTTCAAAGATTATTACATTTTTAATTTTTTTTTTTGCTGGAAGCAATTCTGAAACCAATTTTTCTAAAATGAGTGGAGGTTTTAAAACCTATTGAGGACTCAGAAATAGCAGGTATTTTAACGTTTCTGAAAATCTAAATGCTGAAATCCTTCAAACTGAATGCACTATTGCTCGTGTAATAAAGTTGCTTCCACCTGAATTCTGACAATATCTCCTCAGCAGAATGGTCCATTGCTGTGAGCAGAAAGATTTCCCTCAGTCCACAAACCTTAGTGAATGGTTGCTTTCAACATAAAAATATTGTTCCTACCTTTTCTGTCATTTTAACATTCGATCCTGGACATGAGGTCATCTTTACCACATCACAAAGGGTTGTTTTCCTTCAGCTGAGACTCATTTCACTGAAGGTGGATGAATCCTATGTGAAGTAGAGCAGAATTGTAAAAGGTTTGTGCTCTGCCTTCCCCATGATGTGGATAAATGTAGGCTTTTGTGGTTTTAGCGTTATTGAGCCTGAACATTTCTCAACTGCCAAAGTCCCACAAAAAATCAAAATTCACAACTGGCATAGCACTATGTATGACATACAAACTAACATTTTCACAGCATGCCATCAATTTTAAAGTCTGTTTTTCACAGTAAGTCTCACACAGGGCAGGCTTTCTCGAATGAGAAATCACCAGCAATGTGGCTTTATTTACGGGATTGGGCACACACTATGTGTGCTGTGGAAAGAAAAATATTATTCATATTAGTGTATGCAGCATCATTTTTAACTCCCAGAGTAGGGTCCAGAAACATATATCATCCATCAGTTTTTCAAATCTAAAGTTTTATAAGCTTCATATTTACTTTTTAAATATAAGCCTACCCTTAGCTTTAAAAAGAAGGAAGTGCATGTACTGTTCAACTTTTTTTTTTAAAGAAATGCATGATACTTTATTCTGGCAGTTTGTATACCTGGCTTTTCTGAATAATTCTTCACAAACAATAATGTATGGCAAGTTTGTATGTAGAATATTTATTCAAGAATAAGTATTTTTTCAGTCCCTTAAGCAACTTTTAAATGGAAACATGTAACTAAATCTTACTTTTAAAAGCTTGGGTTGTAGAAAACCCAGGGAATGTTGCAATGGAAATGGCAAAATAATTTTTCATGTGCTAACATTCTACTTGAAGGAGAGACAAGGTATGTACATTTATAGAGGCTGTCCTAAGAAATGGGAAATATTACTGAGTGCAGTTTACCACAGGACATACTTTCCCAGAAGAAGTTTCAGAAGATGGAATTTCTGCAAGGCACATATACACCAAATACTGAAGCTTAAAATTCCCCAGTGTTGCACAACTCAGAAAGGATGAATTTTATGGTAAGATAACAGGTGGAGAAGTGTGTGCCTATTTTATCTATGCACCATGTAAACCATGAATTTTCATAAGTTAACATCAATATTCATCAGCTGGTTTAAGTCTACTCTATTTATGTGCAATAAAATATATTCTTGTCTATATAGGGCTAAAATTAGCAATGCCTCTTTTCCCAGAAGATAGCCCTCAATGTGTAATTTTTTTTTTGTGAAGCTTTTAACTGATACTTTAATATACATGAGGATTGTTTACTTAGAAAGGAATGCAGAGTGGCACCCCTGGGTGCACAGTTCTGAGTCTGTGTGTCAGGGCAGGTTTTTCAGTGGTCTAGTGCTGCAGTTTGTCACCAAGCAGTGCAGTGCTGAGTTGCAGGCAGCTCCTGCCTCCCTGTCTCTGTCTCTGTCTTTGCTTTTGCCATATGTTTGATTTTCTCTCCAAAGGTGTATCCATCAAAGGTGCTGACAAACAGCACTAACAATTGATATCAGAAAGGCCTTGGTTATGGTGCTGGTGTGAAGCTTGGAGTAGCTGTCTCATGGGAGTCATGGGAGGTGCTTGGGGTTGCATTTAGAGCTGAATGGATGCATCCAGGGATGAAGAATATGAGATCTGCACTGGCTATCTTTCAGGGCATTGAGATTTTCTTTTTTTTTTTTTTTTTTTTTTTTTTTTACTGGCTGTGACAGTGAATGGGAATCAGTTCCAGGGTTTTTTTCAGTACTGCAGTTTCTAGATTGCAGAAAAATATATCAAGGTATTTGAATAGCAAAGGATGTAGTAATAGGAAACCCCTGATCATGATTCCTCAGCACAACAGGAAGCTAGCAAGGGGACATTCAGATTAATGTTTTGTGCAAACTCCATAACATTATGAAGTGCTAACAACTTCAAGTTGCATTTTTCTAGCTAGACACTGTAACAACCAAAGAGAGACATGAATACTTCTTGAAATATATATATTTTTTACATCTTCTTCCTAAAAACTATAATAATCTTTAAAGACAATAATTATAAAAACTTATCTACTTGTGTTTCTGTTGACTTGCATCCTTACAATTTACAGCCCCTAAGTGATCTAAAAGCAGGCTTCTGTACTAGGAATTTTTTATAGACCTCCCTGTTCAGTCATTTTAAAAAGAATAATCTGAACTTCAAAGACAGTCATACATGTATTTTTTTGTTGTTGTTTTGGGTTTAAATGGTTTTATTTGTTTTGGCTGTTTATTCATGGTATCAATGTTGTATATATTTTTTGATATAGTCATTTTAAATATTACTTTGTAAAAGGTAGATTTTAAAACAAGACTTCTAATTTCTTTTCAAAGCCATGATAACTTCTGGGCTTCATTTGCATGCCTCTTGTGATAACAAACCTATAATTATATTTGGCTTGTCGTATTTGGAATCTGTATCTCTTGATGTCCCTCTTCAAGAGAAAGGAACAGTTCAGGGCATGAATAACAAAATGTGTGCATTTTCTTGCATCACTTTTACCTGCTTTAGTATAATATATGTTTACTTGTTTTCCCATTATCTGTTGATACTGATTTTGAAATCTCATGCTGTATCTCATGCCTGTACATACAAAAACTCCATGTAATCACAGGATGACCTGTGATTATTCTGTATGAAGATGTTTACCATGGTTTAGAGAAAAGGGACAATTGCTCTTGCAGACATGTGTAAGCTCCCTGGCAGAGACTTGTGATTTTGGCTTTGCTCTGGGCAGTTAGTCTCTCTCCTACACAGGTGCTATTTTTGCAAATATTGTAACAATTTCTGACAGGCCAACAGGAAAACAGAAAGTGACTTGTCCATCCTGTTATGCATCTATTCTGATTGCATAAGTCTATCTAAAAGAAGAAATGGGAATAAGAAGCAGATTTGGATCCTGACCTGCTGGCTCTAGTATGTGGTTATGTGGTTGATAGTATGTTGCTTCAATCTTTCTCAAATTAACAGGATGAGTTATGTGGCATCTGACAGAGTAATACATATGAATTATTGTAGCAGAAGTTACAAATTATGCTTTAATGTGATGAATATTGTCAGGTAATGATTATTTTCAACTCTGACATCTATATGGTGAGAAAAGCACCATTTCACTCTCACTGAATATCATGAGTGCTTCTAACATAAGTGGTAAACCTTTAAAGTGATGCAAGCAGATTTAGTAATATAGCTTCCACTTAACACTAATAGGACTTTTAAGGCTAATTTCCTGTGCATCAACTGGAAAATATGCCACTTAATATAATCTAAACATGTATTTATAGCTTAATTATTCTCTACCATTAGACAAAATGCACCATTACATAGTTCCATAACTTATTTTAATAATATCCTGTAATATGCACTTGTTGGAGAAAACACTTTCAAAATGATTTGATTTTCAATCTATGCAGCTAAGATAAATCTGACCATCATGTGCATACATAGTTTGTGAAGAAAACCCCAAAACCTCAAAGTGCAATGAGAACTTACCTATCAAGCTGGAGAATTTTATTTTGAAAATTGTAATGACAAACAAAATGAGAAACTCTTCTGAGGTATATAATAAATTTGAACCTACTAGCATCATATAAAAATAACCAACTGTAATTTTCTTGCTGTGAGTAACAGAAGAGAACACACTTTATATCTGAAACAACAGAACATGCCTGCTGCTTAGAAAAATCTACCCAACTGATGAAAATACACTGTCCCTACTTTTAACTATGTTCAGAGTGTCTATCCTGAGTGATCATTTCACAGAGTTTGAAATCTCAAAAGTATAAACTGTGACAGTTGCAGTAAAAAAACAGGACAGTAAAAAAAAATCCTTTTAATTTTTTTTCTGTCTTTCCCAGGGTATGTTTGATCAACCAAAGTGAATTTGAGAGGAAATGGCAAAATTCCTTGCAATGGCCTTCAAAATAAAAAAATGGTAAAATGTTAACCTGCTGGGAATATGTAAGACTGTATAGTCCTGCAAATGACTTAGTGGAAAAGCAGCATGCAAGGATTCCCAGCTATTGCATGGTGGTTATACTTATAATATGTAACATATAATGTATAATAATACAATATATACTTATACATATATATATAGATAGATATTCTTATATATACTTACAATATTGACTTTCATAATTTGGTCACACCAGAGGGAAAAAAATCTGGATGTTTCTGCAAGACTCAGGGGGAAAAAATTACCTTCCATATGGCACATGGCATGACTACTGGTGTTAAGGGTTCCAGGTAAACTTGATATCTGTTTAGTATACAGACTGGAAGAACATGTACATTAAAAAACCACAGGGAAAGGACAATGAACAACACACATGATAGGACTGGTAGATCCACTACCATTCAGTGAATAAAATTCACAGAGTTGATTAAATTTTTTTTTCTGTGCTTAAACATATTGTACTATAGCTACTTATTATGTTAGCAAAAAAGATTGATAAGATGAGTGATTTTCTTGGTATTTTTAATAAGTATAATACTGCAGCAATAACTTCAATGATAAGTTGACCCTCCTTAAAATCACTGGTAAAGGTGAAAAAATTATCAAGCATTTTTAGTGTCAGGTGCCGGTGCTTAGGAATAAGAGCCTAGTGGTCATCTTGTAAAGTTTTCATGCCTTCATTTATGCTTCCTCAGAATTTGGCCTTTAAATGTAATGGTTTGATTTCAAATTTGATCAAATACCTTTTAAATTGGGGGTTAGTTACTCTTGCGAAAAAAATTTAGACTTATCTGAAACTAGATTATTAATTGTAGACACTTCAATGGTCTGATAGGAAGGACTTACATCTTGTAAATGGTCACACAATTTTAAATGCAGAAGTATACATTTTTTGCTGAAAAAGATAGCTCTGTGCTTCAAGGCTACCAAGAAGTTAATTAGCCCATTTTCTAGTGAATAAGTCTGAATAAGAGCTTTCTGTGTGTTAAATCAGAAAGGGTTATGGAACTTCTTTGTGGTTTAGCACAGGAGTGGCAGAAATTAGCACGTGGAAGATCAATGAGGCATACACATCCTTCCTTTCTCTTATTAGAGGATATGAATTAATGGCATTTACTATGATTAGTAGCTGTGGGCTAACGCTGAGCTTTAAATAATCAGCTTCATGGATTTTTTTACCAAGACTTGCATGTTGACAAATTTGTTTGTATTGGCACAGCTTTGCTGTGTGAACAGGTTTAGAGGATAACAGTTTTATCACAGAGGTTTAGACCAGCTCAAGGACCTCCTTACCTCTGTGGGCTGTCTCTGTGGTGAACTTGCGCAAACTGATGCATGAGGTGGGATAATTTTCTTCTGTCACAGACATTTTCAAGTGCATTTTTTAGGTTTCATTTTTAATGCATTAATTTAAAAAATTCCAAAATACTACTTTTTGTTAATATTCCCTGTCCTTAAGGAATCTCCTATCCCTTATAAATCAGCTCCAACTAGAAAAAGGAGGTTTGTGCATGAGAATGACCTGTACCTAAATGTTGCTCCAGCACGGCACAGACTACTCTGTCCTTTATATCTTATAGCAACCTTTATCAGTAGAAACCCTAGGGTTTTAATATTTCTTTATTCACCATAACTGCTAAGCTCTAACAGAAAATGTCGCTGGAACCAGATCCTATTTGCTTTCGTTCAGTTGACCTCTCTCAACCCCAATCCTGCATTTCAGTTGTCTGCCTTATTATTTTAGCAGTGAGAGATTTACACATATCATCACATCTCAGAAGCTAATTTTTCAATGCAAAAATATAACCATGAGAATTCTCAAAACCTGGGTTTTGGTGTCCATAGGAAACCAACACGTAGAGTATGAACAGGATGTATTAAACATTGCCATCAGAAATTAATATCACTTCCCTTAAGATTTGCAGAAGCAAATTCATATTTTAATACAGTGCTCTTGCATCAAAAGTGTTTCCTGCTACTGTTCCTTAAGACCTGTGAGCATTTAAGATGCTAAAGAAAAAAGTTTAGAACAGCTTTTGAGTCCGATGACTTGATATATTCTAAGACACATATCCTAGTTAAGAAAGACATTTTGAGTTACATTTACATCTTCCTTCTTTTTTTGTTCTAATCCTAATTGTGTCTGAGGGAGACTGTGATTTGTGCAGATCGATGTATCTGTCTCAAGCTTAATGAAAACACATCTGATGAAGTAATGAGGAAACAATATGCCATGAAAAGAGACCTAAAGGGTTTCCACAAGGATACAAGTAGAAGGATTAAGAAGTCTTCCACAGCTAGCTTACCAGCTGAAGACAATTAAAAATTTTGCTTTGTTGCTTGAAATTTAGCTCACATTAGTTTTTTCTGAAGGGGGGAAAAAGTCTGTTACAAATATGAGTAATTGGAGTGCCATCTGCTTGAGGGACATAAGCTTACAATATAGCACAGACAGTGAATATAGATTAAAACACTTTTTTATGCCAAATTTTACGCCAACGAAAGTCATTGACACTGGGGTTTTTGGGGTTTTTTCCAGCAGAACACTGGCTCTTGGTAATTTATCCTAATTTTCTCTTTATACATGAGCTGTAAGCTTAAGCATACAAGATTAATGAAGGTTGATTTGACTGCCCTCTGTGCTTCCTGTTCCTACTACAGCATTATAGAGGTGGCAGATTGCTAATCAAGAGTCCTTGACACTTTGTCCAAACTCAAGGGTGGATTACTCAGAAATTATAATTACCTGTAATTCCAGTCATGATCTATTTGACTATGAGTCACGGTTAAACTATTTGTCTTTTCCATGCATCTTCCTTACCAAATGAGACCACGCTTATAAATAGCATTTCATTATTCAGAGATCTGTTTCCTTCTTTCATAGGTTAATCTCTGACACTGCACCAGTAGATGTTATGAAACTATAGATGGCAATAGTTCACTATTACACTTGTCTTATGTAATAAATAGGACACTAACCTGTTTTCTTCATTTTTAAGGATATTTTCATGAGCTTCACTGCTATATTGCAGTAAACTGTGTACTCTATACAGTGCACTGTATATTGCACTTGCAGCTCAAACTATGGATCTAGATCATATCAACTGAATGTATTTTCACCTGAGCTTTACAAGGGTCTTATAAGACTCGAAGATCATGTCTCTTAAATGACAACTATTCTGAACCAGCCTAATGCTGCTGTTTTATAAACTCCAGTATTTAAGCAACCCATTAACTGGATAAGCAGTTACAATCTCTGTCATTATCTATGATGTCCTAGACACCTGCCAAAAATTCAGGAATAGGACTGGTAGAAGACATTCAGAATCTAAGGACAAACAGACAGAGGTTACAGGATACAGATAGTGGTAAAAAGACATAAATATACAGTTAGGAGATTTGTCTCCATAAATATAGACATTCAAATTACCATAGATGGGGTGGAATACAAAAAAAAAAACAAACAAAAAACCCTTGCAGTTTCTTTATTTCAAAGGTCAATATCCCTATAGTGTCTGCAGTGGTATTTCAGGTTTATTTCACAAGAGACATTTACCATTACCTTTATTTCTCCTTGCTTTGCTGTTCTTTCCTTCCTAGCTTGCCAGTTGCCCTGGTACTTAAGACACTGATTACATAGGTGCTATAAAAAGAGCTACTATTTCTATTTTGACTTTAGAAACCATTTCAACAGAAGGAATTAAAAAAAATAAAAATAAAATGGGTGAGTCAATAACAATTACATAATGTTTAGTACATTAAAAATTCTTCAAGCCAGGATGAAATAGTTTGACACTATTTCTACCTGATATTTGCTAATCTGTAATGATTTCAGGTTGGTTACTTTAAGGCCATGAGTTTGCTTCTCCCTGGTGATCTCTGCTTGCACAGTTTATTGTGACTCTTATTTCACAACAGAAGAAACTTTCTTCTCCTCATTTGTGCAGCATAGCCTACTAAATACACTTGATTCATGTTTGCCTCTATTACAAAACATACAATAATGATAATAAATGGGACGAGACAACTACTCCGAAGCATTTTTTAAGATTCAATGATGATCATCAAAGTCAGACTTTGGGATGATTGTAAGTACACTGAATTAGCCAGTTCATTGAGTTCCCTTTCCTCTCCAGGTTTCTTTGTCCCTGAGAGTTTTTCACCTCTTTCCAAAATATTTCTATTTCACTGCAGCAGACTTATGTCTTCTGACCTTTAGTCTGTGCTCTGGGTTAGAAGGCATACAGCAGCAGCCTGACTTCCTTCTCCTTGCACAAGTAGCAACAGTTTATTTTTTAGTCTAACGACTAACTTTGGAGGGCTGTAGGTAACTTCAAGGTTAAACCCCTGGAGTAGATTACATATAGCTGAGTGAATTAATATAAATTGATTTTTAAAAGCCAAATAAATATATGTCCATGCAGTCCCATATGTGTCCTCACCAAAAAAATTCCAATAGACAGCTGTACACACACAGGCACTCTATGTATTTAATTAAAATTATTATTATAAAATTAAATAGAAAAACCTGTTCACCTTTATAATCAACATCCTGTACTAGTATAAGAATGAAGAAGAAGTATCCCAGTTTTTTTTATTGATTTATTATTACAATTTTTTGGAAAGACATTGTTTCCTAGATGCCTTTCATCTAGCCTGGTCTCTTCTAAACTTCAGTTCATGTCTTCCTGCTATAGATCCTGCATCATTTCACTGAATAACCCTTGGGTGCCAGCCTTTGCCAGGACTGCTTTTTCTGTACTTTTCATAGCCACAAAAACTGCAATCTTTTTCAGTTAATCTCAAATTTATAATGTAGAAATTAACTTCATTTTCTTAATCAATGCCCTTTGTATTAGCATCTCATTTTTACTGTTTCTAGCATTATATTTTAACTGAAGATATAGAGAAATCTTCTCTTAATATGAGGCATAAATTACCATTTTCCTTGTTAGCAGATAATATTTACCTTGATCTGTTATAACACTTGATCTGTTTCCAAATTATATCCTTCTTTTGCTTATTTTTTTATAGCTCTATACAACAAATTCCATTACATGTCAATTCCTATTTCTGTTTCATGGTCTTCATGCTGTTTAATCTTTATCTTTTTACTCTGCTTTTAATAATTTTTCCTGCTCTTTTAATTTAATTCACTCTTCCATTTTCATTTGCTTTCATGCATTTTTACTTTGTTTTCTATTTTGTAACTTGCTTAACACCTCTTTTGTTGTCTTCATCTACTTTTCTACATTGCCACTGTCAATCAACATAAACACATCTTAATTTTCTATCAGACATTCATTATGTACCAAGAATGCATTTCTGATTTATTCAGCTGTTCTGTGAAATTCTAGGACATTTTGGGAAGGGGGAGCAGTTCTCCAACAACAACTGATATTTCAGCAAACAAGTGCTGATATTTCAATATTAGTTTAACATATGATAATCAGTGGATAGATTTTATCCAGTCTTTTCTATGTGTTGATCCAAATTAATGTTATTGCTACTGGTTTCTTTTCAGATTTAGGAACATAGTGAAAATGGTCAGGAAAAAACATTCTTCCATGATCACAATCAGTAGATGCTTGACTAAGAACATTGGTGTCATCATTTTGTGCTCCCATCTACAATGTGCATAAAAGGTTGAAATCTACGAGGAAAGAGCAGGAAAGGCAGGGATTCTTTCTTTTCCAGAAGCCCTTCAAACATAGGCTTCATTACATAAACATCACAGGGCTTTTGGTGTGCTGGTCCATACCTCAGCTACAAAAAGAAAACAAAATACCAGACATGCTTCCCCCAAAACCCTCCAAAAATACTGTTTGAGTATTTTTGTCTGAAAATAAATTCTGTAAAATTCTGTCTGAGTTTAGAAAGTTATTTTCTGTCTGCAGATTTGCTGATCATTTTATCACTGGATGTTAGTGACTGCAAAGCTCTTTTGTGATAATTCACCTTTCAAAATTCATGTAGACAGAACCAAAGGCAAATTGGGGTATAAGCCAATTTCCCATTTATTCATTTAAGTAAAAATAGGCTTTGAAAGATTTACTTTATAATGCTCACTTTTGCTTATCATATTCAATCACTTCTCAGTCACCACTGAAAAACACCACCATCATTTGAATTTTCTGTGTCAGAACCTGGTTTTATAATTTTTCATGGAGAAAAAGGCAATTTTTTATTTTTACTTATTCTTGAATTTTGAATTTGAATTGCAACGAGATAACTTACTTTTTTTCCTTGCGCTGTAAGAGGACTTGAAATTAGGAAAATAATAACTTGTTTATAACTTTTTAAATGTAAGACACTTATAAATATGTGACAAGTGGCACCAAAAGTCCTTGAGGAACATATATTAAATTGGACTTATTGTACTAGAATGTCTTTATTCTTGTTTAGCTTTGTACAAGCTGCAGCTACTAAGTTTTCCTTTACAATAAACTTCGGGTTTCTCCAAAGGTCAAGAATAATCTTGGTTCTAAATGAAAGAAAATAGAATGACATTTCATTGTCTGTAACTTAAAAATTCACTTTTTTTCTTGTACTTTTTATAAAAAACTTTGACATACTATTCATATAATGAGCACTTAGAGTCTGAAATCACCACTAAGGTTTCTTGCCCTTGACTTGTTTTTAGCAGAGGTGTATGGTATTCTTTTTATTTTTTTCCACATACAATGACAGCTATGCTACATCAGGAAGAAGGTACAGAAGCAGGAAAGCTTTAATTTTCTAGGCCTGTTTTTCATTCAGTAAAAATTTCTGATGAATAGGTTAATGATCTGACACTGACCTGGTGGCTAAATATTCCAATCATACAATATTACAAGCAATGTATTGCAAAAATAGCAAAGTCCATCATCTAGATGTCGTAGTTAATTTATATTAAAATTAATAACTTTGCATCTAAAATGAAATTTAAAAAAAATTAATCAGAGAGGAATAAACATTTTGAGATTGGCTTTAGTTTAATGGTTAGGCTGATCATGATGTGAGGAGTGTAGATTCATTGTTACCTGAACAGAAAGGATGTGGTTTTTAACATGTCTTGGAGGTGAACAATGACAGAATAAGACGTAGTAGTTTCAATTTTTGCATGTTTTAGTGAAGAAAATTAAGATTAGACATAAGAAAAAAAAACCAAAAAACTTCACAATGGCAGTGGTTTAACACTGGGACAACTTGCTCGAAGAGGCTGTGGAATCTGCACACTACAGGTTTTCAAAACTTTACTGCCTCAAGTCCTGAACAACCTTTGAAGTTAGTTCTACAAAGTTAGTTCTTTGTTGTGTGGGAGTCATGTGGTCTGATATTCCTATTAGTCTTTGAACTCCTGTTTCACCTTCAGCTTTTACCTAGATTTTGTAGCCAAAAATGATGTTTTGCACATAAGGAAGGTGATGAAAAAATATTTGCTATAAGCCAAGAAGAAAATTGACTTGTTCTACATGAAACAAGTAGGTAAACGAGCCTTTCCCCTTAACTCTTGTTTCTTATCTGTTTTCTTCCTTTTTTTTCTTCCCTTCCAAACCATCATGTGAAAGCCAGTGCAGAAAACGAGAGCAGAGCTAAAGTCAGTGACAGGTTTTGTAGACAGCCCTGGTACAGATAAGAGGAAAGGAATACAACTCAAGAAGACTTCTGTCTTTCTCTCCAACACATGGAGCTCAGGATTGTTCTGTTTACAGCGGTTAGCATGGTGCTGTCTCAGAAGCTCCCAGCCTGTAAAGCCTCCAGTGCTCTGCTCCAGTAGGGTCAAGGTTCTACCTCAGTGTAGGACTTCATGAATTTGACTGTGTCACTTAAAAAGAGAGGACAGTACTGAAGCAAACACCGAATTTCTAAGCTGTGTTACCCATGACAAATGTAGCCAGTATTTGGTAAATCTGCAGCCAAGGTTTCAGTCCTTTGTGCACAGCTGCTCTGAGCTGCAGAAACATCTGAAGGGAGACTGGGAAATCCAACAGCACCCAAGCTGATCTCATGTGACCCCCCATGTCTTTGCATTGTATTTTTCAATACTTTCATGGGGCTCAAGATAACCAATTTGTGGTGAATATGACTAACTTGGGCCTTTGGGTGTGGCTGGCTGAGGTTGTGCACAATGCAGAAGAGATGAACCTTTTCCTGCTCACAGTGTGGCCTGGAAACAGAGTAGTATCTTTATTGCACCTCACCTGCCTTGAGAAGCCCAGACAACCTGGACTGGCTCTGCACAGAGCCAGCTTTGAGTCTTCCTATCCAGGGCATGATTAATCCACCTGGATTTGATTATAAATGATTAATCCCCTTGGATAAACCACAGATGATGTGGACTGTCTAAGCCCCTGCTGCATAAGAAATATCATTATTCATTGACTCTAATAGCAGCTCATGTGATCCAAAATAGAATAGTCTGTTTTGCCTGGAAAATAAACAAAAACAACAAAAAAAACCAAAATGGAATTGGGTTTTTATCTCAACCATAGATTACATCTAGAAGGATTTTTAAAAGTGGATTTTAAAAGATTAATTTAAAATAATCTCTACAGTTTGATGGGATTTAAAATTGTATTAATTTATTTCAAAAATGTATTTGAAGTCCTTTTAAAAATTAATTTTCTTTCTTTTTCTGTTGCATAAAAACTTACCTTCCAATTTGTATTATACCATTGGCCTAATGTTAGTTGATAGGCGTTTAATTTTCACTTTAATTGATATTGATTGATTCATAATGCAGTACCATTAACTTCTGTCCTATATGTAAACATCCATGAATTATGAGAAAAACTTGAAAATACCAGATTTTGACCTGAGCCTTAGTGTTTTCTGTCTGATGGAATTAGAAACTCATCCTCCAAATACTACTTTTATATTACTTTTTACACAGACAAAACTCAACAAGAAATACTTTTAAGTAAGTAAAACACCATGGTAAAGCACATTTGTATTGTTTTAGTATTTCTTTTGTTGCTCAAGGAAAGCCAGTGAAAATGTTTTGATGGTGTTATCTGATGATTAACCTCTTTGTGAGGTTAGAAATGTTCATAAAGTGCACTTAAAAGATGCTGTAAATTGTAATACAATGTGGGAAAGAATGTGCTGTGGGTCCTCTAAAGCCAGATTTTTTGAAATATTTCTTCCAAATGTGTTAAATGAGCATTCCTTGCACTTACAAGTGTGTTCTTTCTGATTCCTACCAGGATTATAAATTTCATTTTTTTCCCCTCTGATTTCATAATGAAAGGAGAGATAAGGATCATTGAATAGATACAAAGCTTGTAAGTAGGTGGAATTTAGGTCTGGGATAGTAACAGTGTGGGGAGTGGTGACTGATGTGTGGGTGGCACAAAGGTATTTATATTACAGTAATTCTGTGTCCCCTCTATGGTAAGGAGGTTAGTTCTAGAACACTTAGTTTCCTTCCTTCCTTCCTTCCTTCCTTCCTTCCTTCCTTCCTTCCTTCCTTCCTTCCTTCCTTCCATCCATCCATCCATCTATCCATCCATTAGAAAGAATGAAAATCCTTTTCTGTGAAGGGTCAGAAATATAATTGGTAAGCAAGCTATTGGACAGGAAATTACATATAATTTTTCTGCATGAACTTGTCTGTAGTGAGAAGAATACGTAAACAGCTTTCTTCTTGCACATTTTTGTTCAGAAAATAAAGAATTATATGGATAATTCTTTATGAAAACACACTTGGATGATCCAGAGAACCTGGCAGAATAATGAGATATCATATTTTATTCTCTTTACATTTTTTTCCAGCTGAGAAGAGTAACAATACCATACAGAGGTAAGTTCTTAATCAGTCCAGGCAAGGTAATGGAGTCCTAGCCTGCCAGATTTATTTTTTACTGAAGAGTAAGAGAATTGCTTTGTCTTGATGTTAACAATAACTTAAAGGACAACTAGGTTGCTCAGCAGTTTAGATTCCACTCATGTAGGCAGAAAACATTCTATCTAATTTGAAGGTATTTCAAATATTCTCTCCAGTCTCATGTATTTTTTATAAGAATATATAATTTTATAATGCCACCTCTATAAGCAGATGTCTCCATACCATTAATATTATTTTCTTCTTGCAGTAGTTATACTCTAATACCAGCCCCTTTTCTTTTGTGAGATATTTCAATATTTATGTAAACATCTTAATATAATGAGTTTAGTTCCTAAGGTTCTTAATGAAGTTCTCCTGTTATAAAATTACACCAGAAACAGAATAAAACCCCCAAAATCATTTACTGCAAAGCAACCACTCATTCCCTATCCATCATGCAGCCACTTCCTTAGTTTCCAGCGATGGAAAGAGGAATGAGCTAACTGCTCACAGTCCATCTATGCCCTATTGAATTTGTGTGATGGTGGAAGCCCTCTGCCTGGACAACAGATTGCACCTCCTGTGCTGCAGGTAGAGTGAGGACGTGCAGCACTCCTGGCTCTGGGGCTGGGTGAGTATTTTGCAGTACAAGACTTGTATGATTGTGAAATTTGATATGATTTTCAGTGATCATAGTTGAACTTTAAACAGTTGGTACTATTTATCATGCATTCTGTCATTATTAGCATCTTGCTTCTACCTGCTAAAAATCCCAAGTCACTGCTGAGGTTTCTTTGGTTCTCTGTGCTTTCCTAAGCCTTCCTTTCATTGTTTTTTTTTTCCCATCCTTCTCAATTCACTTTAGAATATTTAAGTGCTCTTAATTTTAATCTTTTTCTTCTTTTCAATTCACAATGAATGCTTCTTGTACTTCTAGCAGCTGTTCATTACTTTGTACTGAACCAGAAGAGCTTTGGCTACGCTTATCCCTTTATGGCTAGGGAACTATGATTGATAGATCAGACCTCCACACATCCCAAAGTAAGTAGTTTCTACTGAGATTCACATACATTTTTCTATTTACATTTTCCCACTGATTTTACTCCCAGCCTTTCCCAGTCTTGAGAAAGCAAAGGTTTTTACATAACTATATAAAAGTGTTGTCTGTTTCTCTGCAATGATTACAATCAATTCATGATTGCTGGTATCCTGGCAAAGATTTACCCTTGGATTAAAAGGGGAGTGATATAGAAATATCCCATGCTGTTGGACATTATCTATATCTCATAGGAGCTCAAATGATGTTTCACTTTGGATTCTGTGATATCTCCACTAATATGTCCTAAGTCTCTCCAAATTTGAAGTTTTCCACAGGTTTTGTGTGCCTTTAAGTGTTTCTCTCCAGGCTGAATTTGTTAATTCAAAGAGACCTGGCTGTGCCAGTTTTCCTCCTGCTGATTACTGTTAACACATTTATCATGTATGTTAGAGATTGTGATTAAGCAGCTTGGATTTCTTAGAACCTGCAGATAACTGATGTCCTGTCTCCTCCCTTTCCCCTGCACCACAGAGGTGTTCACCACTTGCCCACTCTCCATGCAGTGGTTTTAGCCATCACACTATTCAGCCTATGGACTTTATGGGGCATCATTGTTCCAAGGGGAATTTTTAGCCCTGCTCAAGATAGTGACTCATCACAAAGTCATATAACCAGCTTGCTTTCTGAAATTACTTCATTCTTAGCAAGAGGTTGAGGTAATGTTTCTCTGCTGTGCTAGACTACAGAGCACCCTTCTATGCTCTATGTGCATCCAATGTCTGCTAGAGGCATTAGGATTTCAGTCAGTTATGACCTAATTGAACTTATGGACTAAAGCTTCTGTTGCTGCCATTTATTCAGAGGAAAGCCCATTGGAGTGGGGAGGAGTGTTTAGCAGGTAAGTACATTTTGGCCCTTCAGAAACAACATTTACCTCAGATACTTGCATCCTATAATGTAATGTGGTCTTCTCTGTGTAAACAGCTCTGTGTCAGACCCTGTGGCCCCTGGTGCACCATATTTAGATATTTTCAGAACACATGCCCGTATTTGAACTTCAAAAGTCCTCTGGAAACACAGTTAATCTGAAGCCCAGAGCTAGTAGTTTACTGGTAATATTATTTCTATTTCAATTAAAACAATTAGAGCAAAATAAAATTAAAGTAACAATAAAGAAGTAGCTACCCAAAGGACATGTGTGCAGTAAAAATTTTATTTCTTATGAGAGATTGAGTCTTTTCCATCTAATCCTCTTAAAACTTTGGATGGTTTGGCACAGTTTGTCTGAAATATTATTAATTGTTATGTGTGCTCCTGAAGCCTACATTACTGCAAGTTTCAGTGTGGGTCAACAGAGGTTTTTAGGACTTTATAGGGACTCCCATAGTTTAATATGTTAATACAATATATTCCAAACCAACCTGTAAGAATGTGTTTGCCAATTGCTTTGTGGTTTTAGTAGGAGAGTTTTTACAACCTATTCTCAAATTTCAATTCCTGTATTATAAGCAATTTATTTACGTATTTTCTTATGAAAATACTAACTGAATTGTCAAATTTTTTAATTTGAATTTAAACATACTATGAGTGCTTAATGACAGAGGAGTTTCATTAATCAGTGTTAATGATTTATGACACTGCACACTGAGTTTCTTGTGTCTTGTTTCACATGAAATCCAATTCTCACAAGAAAACTAAATGTCCTTACAACAGTGTTTAGTTCTTTCTTGACATATGAAATGAGAAATCATAAGTATGATAGATAGTTTAAACCATGGTGAGGGTAATCTCTTGAGAAATTTTGCCAAAGAAGTTGGCATTAGGTTTACTTGATGGATATATATACAAATCATATTGCAATATAAATAAGATTTAATGTCTAGACAATTTGCCTTGAAACTGCTTTTCACTTACAGACTGCAATTGTGAATGCATGGAAACTATGAGAAATAGTACAAAAAAATGATCTGTTCATGGCAGGGGCAGGGGCACTTTATAAGTGCTTTGCTATACACTATTCAATGAAGAGCCATTCATTTTCCTCAGTAATGAAAGAATCTCCTTCATTAATAGACATGTGTGTATATGTGTGTGTGCGTGTGTTTGTGTATATATATATATATAAAATGGTGTTATATGAATCACATCAAAGAGCAATTCTACCCTAAGAGTAAAAATGGAAGATCCAGAGCTCTCTTTACAGTTAGGTTTAATAATATCCTGATTGCAAACCAGACAATTTTGAAGTCAGTAACTCTCTTATTAAACTTGCTTTGAGAGATTCAAACTGCAGAAAATCATAAACCAATCTTCATTTGATTTGGATTATTCAAAAGGAAATGAGACCCAGTAGAGTGCTCCTGTCATCTGAGTCTGGCATAGAGGCAATGAAAAAGCACTGTTTAGCTCAAAACAGTACTTTAGTTTAGTATTGAAACTGATTTACACTATCAAATAAAGTGTGCCTCACATTTCTTGTTGCTTAGATATTAATGTATATCATGAACAGAGCTCAGTTTATAACTGTATGGATTAATTCCAACAAAAGAGGCATTTCTGTAAAGCTGTCAGGAAAACAAACCTGTTACCACATAAAAATACATGCAGCAGTCTGAATGCTGTATTTTAATGGATTTATTTTGCTGTGCTTATCCTGGCTGTGAAGCTGAGGACAGTGATTTATAACTTGCAGAGCCATAGGCCTGATAGATTGATGAAGAACCATTTCTCCTCATTATGCCAGCTGAACTTCTTTTCATCCCTTCTCTTATTCTCTTTTCATTGTTTGCCCTTGGCATCATCAGTCACTAGGCAGTACAGTTTACAAACATTGTTTTGGCTGGCAGAAAATAAATTGGTCAGCCAATGATGTGAAATCTATCAAATTCCTACAAAGCTGCACCTTGAAACCCCTATTCGAGCTGATCCATAGTTTAGGTAACATTTTACTTTTAAGAAATAGATTCTTCCCTCCTCACTCATTACTCAGAGCAAGATGCATTTCCTTTAATCTTTCAGCAGTCAAAGGCTGACCAGCTTCCAAGAGCTGTAGAGACTGAATCATTTATCTCTGAACCTTCTTTGCTTTTGTTACAAAACCCACATGGACAACTTTATGGAAGTATAGTTGAGCAGTATTTGTCAGTGTGTGTTGCGGTTTAGAGGATGTTGCAGCAGACTTTACCCTAGAGCTTCTCTACCCAGCCCGGTTCAGCGCCTCAGTGCTCCAAACCCTCTGTCCCAGGGCTGGACACTGCGCTCTCACCGGCCGGGGAGTCATAAGGCTAGCTCTGGTTTGTCTGCTTCCACAACCGGCGGTGATAAAGGAGGCGAGGAGGGTCTATGCGTTGTGTCCATGGAAGATGTTTATTCGCATGGTGCAGCAGAGGCCAACGACCTCCCTGAGGCAGAGATGCCTCGAGGGCGACGGCCTCACATGCTCAGCACACGTGGAGCATAGACACACGTGGAGCATAGACAGCAAGATGGTGGAGGGTAAGGGGTTTTATAGGGAAACAGAGAGGGGCAGGGACAGCACACAGGCCCAGTGACCTCTGGGTACAGGGGAGGTACAGGGGCGGAGTTAGGAGTACAGGAACCAATAGGGGAAACCCGAGGGAGTGGCCAGGGCCACGTGGGGTTAGGGTACAGGAACCAATAGGGAAACCCGAGGGAGTGGCCAGGGCCACGCGGGGTTAGGGTATAGGAACCAATAGGGAAAACTGGGGGCGTGGCTAGGACTATGTGGAGTAGGGAAGGCAGGACAATAGGTGACAAGTACAGTCGTTAAGAAAGGGGTGTGGGGAACTTGCAGCTATTATCACAATATTTCCCCATTTTTTACTAAATTAAAGAAAGAAAGGCTTTTCCTAAAAGCTTTCATAGCAAATTTTTAAATAACAGGAAAATGGCAAAACAACAACATAACGTAAAGCAATAACAAAATTAGTTTTGTTGTGAGTATGGGGGAAACGATGATGCAGCTGGCTGATTTTGCTGTTGGAGTTTAGTATAGGCTGAATTTTCAGACTGCAGTCATGTTTGTAGTCTGTTTTTCTTTTGCTGGGGCTGCTAAGATGAAGGCAGGGTTTGCAGCAGCAACGGGGTTGTCACCGAAGTCTTTCTCAGCTTAGGAGAGGGAGAAGACTTTGGACGCAGCGCAGCTCCGCTGGGTGATACACAGCTCTTCCCTGCTGTGGCTCTGCCGGGTCTGGAACAGTTCTACTAGGCCTCAGCACGGCCGGACAGCAGCACAGCTTCAGGGACTGCTTTGGTGCAGCTTCACCAGGCGCCGGGGGCAGTGTCTGCCGCGGGGAGCTAGAGGTGCAGCCCCACCGGCTCCTTTAAGCCTGCTGCGGGCAACTGGAGGTGCGGCTCCGCTCTCGGCCAGGCCATAGCTGCTTCTGGCTGAGAGGGAACACCTGAAAGGATGGGAGGAGGGACCCGCACTGAAGAGAAACACTCAGATGGGGAAGGATCTGTAACTGAAGGGAGCGCCCACCGACGCGGGGGGAGGGGCTACAACGGAACACGAGGAATGCAGGGGGTGGAGCTTCGGCAAGCCCGGGAAAATTTCAAGGGGAAGAAGACAACATGGCGTGCCTGACCATGCGGCCGGCGCCATATTGGAAAACACGTGGAGTCAGCTCGGCTGAGGTTTGGGGCACAGGAAAGGAGGTTAGCAGGGATCTCGAGTTAGAGTGATCAGTTCTAACCCGGGAAAGGGACAGGAGAGGCTGAAAAACGTACAATCAGCTGTTTCCTGAGGGACAGAGGGGGAGCACGAGCTGGTGGAGGAGGGGGTGCCACCAACACATGGCCGGCACCATGTTGTGGGATGCATGCAGGGGAAGGTGCTTATTAGGGAGAGAACAAGGGTTTTTTACTGCTAGATAACTAAATAAAACAAAACACAGATTAGTTTATTTTATCTCTCGCGCGCAAAAACTACCCACACAACAGCTGATTCCCCATTCCATATAAAATATGTCTAATTTTATAAGAAAAGCTTCTCCCAAAATGGGGGCACAAAACTTAGGTCTCCCCTTGTTAGAAGTGGGTTTTTTCTTGTCGAGACTTTGCATGGAGCGCGACTCCCTTCACCTCGACAAGACACTACCTCTAACCCTCCACCCACCCCGAGGCAAAAAGAACAAACTAAAAAGAAAAAAGGGACTCCCGTACCAAGCCGACCAGGCCTCCACCGGCTCCCCTCCTAAGGGGCTTTCCAGAGGGCTTACCAAGCACGGAGAATCAAAAAAAAAGCACTCAGGATGGTTCACCACCGTTCGGCCGACCTCTTTGAAAAGCGCGACTTTTTTCTAGAGGCTACCGGCCGCCCCTTCGGTCTTCTCGCTGAATGCAAGCTTCTCGTCGGGGAAATGGCTTCCCAAATGCGACTACTCCCCTGCCGCAGTTGCGGCTGCAGGGGGACGCTTTCCAGGGTGGCTTCTGCCGCACGTTGGGCGCCATTTGTTGCGGTTTAGAGGATGTTGCAGCAGACTTTACCCTAGAGCTTCTCTACCCAGCCCGGTTCAGCGCCTCAGTGCTCCAAACCCTCTGTCCCAGGGCTGGACACTGCGCTCTCACCGGCTGGGGAGCCATAAGGCTAGCTCTGGTTTGTCTGCTTCCACAACCGGCGGTGATAAAGGAGGCGAGGAGGGTCTATGCGTTGTGTCCATGGAAGATGTTTATTCGCATGGTGCAGCAGAGGCCAACGACCTCCCTGAGGCAGAGATGCCTCGAGGGCGACGGCCTCACATGCTCAGCACACGTGGAGCATAGACACACGTGGAGCATAGACAGCAAGATGGTGGAGGGTAAGGGGTTTTATAGGGAAACAGAGAGGGGCAGGGACAGCACACAGGCCCAGTGACCTCTGGGTACAGGGGAGGTACAGGGGCGGAGTTAGGAGTACAGGAACCAATAGGGGAAACCCGAGGGAGTGGCCAGGGCCACGTGGGGTTAGGGTACAGGAACCAATAGGGAAACCCGAGGGAGTGGCCAGGGCCACGCGGGGTTAGGGTATAGGAACCAATAGGGAAAACTGGGGGCGTGGCTAGGACTATGTGGAGTAGGGAAGGCAGGACAATAGGTGACAAGTACAGTCGTTAAGAAAGGGGTGTGGGGAACTTGCAGCTATTATCACAATAAGTGTGGGTAGCCAAATATGAATAACAGCCAAAAGATAGTGAAAGTATCTGAACTTCATTGTTGAAAGGAAAACGTATAAACCAGAAAGTGACAGGGTCAGGTCTAAAACCAGAAACAAACAATGTGTCATGTTTATACACTTGGCAATATCCACATAGAGTTATTTAATCTATAAAGCCCTGTAAACTAAACTATAAACTATAAAGTTTGTTTGAGTGGTTTGGCATAATCCACAAGTAAATCAGTTGGCTGCAAAGGACTGAAGCTACTGAATGAGAAATTAGGTGCTTGTATATTTTATCTAAAAAAATAAATAAATCTGGATTACAAATCTGAAAGGAAGTAGACACACTGGTATGGCTTTCCTTAAATAATTGAGTTATCTGACTGAGCTGTTATAACCATAATGTGTCTAGATACACACTAGAATGGAGTTGTGAAGAAGAAGAGCTGCAGAGTATAAGGCTGAAAGGGAAGTGGTGTTTTTAGTGCCACATATATAAGGATTTTAGACTGTTGGGACAAAGTCTTGAAAAATGTCCCATAACTACCATTATTGAAGTTACTTCTTGGTCTCAGTTTGGAGGTAAGTATGGAAGGAAAACATTTTTTTCAGTGTTCTGACCTTTTCTATGCTTCTGTTAACAGGGTTTACTGTTTATAGCCCACACGGTGGTGATTGCAATGATTAAAACCTTCCACAATGAACCTAAGGACCAGAATGAGTGTTTTTCAAGAGTTTTTTGCAGCACAGATTTCCCATAAGGGTCAGTAATTCTTTGCCATTAATAATGGGAAATTGAAATTTGCATAAGAAAGCCAGGAGTAATAATTTTAATGTTCTGAGTAATATTTCTTAAGTTTGTAGTAGCTTATATGTTTGTCTCCCATGCTCTTTCTCTTTACCAGCCTACACTGGCAGTGCCAGGAATGCAAGGTATCCTAAAGTCCAGGGTTGTAGGCATCCCAGACCAGGTTCCTGTGTCTCACACTGTTCAGTCTCCACCTCTGTGACATGCCTTGCCTCACTGCTGTATAGAACTGAATATTTTAAGCTGATCTAAACCCTTTCAGTCTGCAGAAGATTGAGCTGTGGGGTGCTGCAGGCTCAGCACAGGAGAGTGCAGTGCTGGCAGTGCCAGATCCCTGGAAAGACAGGTCAGGAGGGAGATCTCTTTCATCCATATGTGAGTCCTATGGTTCCTACCTGTCTGAAGGGGGTCAAAAGCAAAATAAACTCCCTGATCCCAAATCCGTCATTTACTTTGATCCCCAATTTTGTGATCAAATCACAGTAGCCAAGTGTCTAACATTCAAACCTCCCAGGACCAGTGAAGAGTTTAACTGTCCCACCAGTCTGTGCTGTTGACAATTTTCAGATCTGCTGTTGATTTAGAAGGGATGGGATACAGCCACCCCCATCCTAACTACATCAGCTTATTTGATTTTCTCAAATGCATCAACAGTCAATAATTTTAGTCTGATCTTTTCGGTGCAATAAATATTTGTAGAAGGAAATTTTGTGCCTCAGAATGAAAAAATTAAGGATGAAGAATACATCTACTGTAAAAAACTTGGGGGTTCTGTAGTCCTTTTAAAGTAGCAAAGTAGGGAAGTGTGTTTTACTCAGTAAGTTTGATTAAGTGCCATATCTCTCTCGTCCTTTTTTTTTTTTTAAAGTCATCAGACTGTCACAGCTGTCATAGATCTGGCTATCAAACTGTCTAAAATATTTGTTTTAACAAATGAATTTATGCTTTGGCAGCCTCCTCAGACAGTGAAGTTGGTAGATTTTTTAATTACTGTTTGGATACTTATGAGATTGGCTGCTGATGTCCATTCAATTTGCTTTTTGTCTTTCTGTGAGCACAGTAAATTTTTACTGGTTTATTTTAATATTTTTTGGGGAATTTAGGCAGTTACTTTTCTGGTCCTCTCCAAGATCAGCAACTCTGCAGATGACTTTCTTTCTGGAAGTGTAAGTTGTATCCCTGTTTGAGGGATAAAGTTGTAAAACTAGCTGAGTTTCAATTTTTTAAACCAACATAAGTAAAAAAATTGGAAGACTGCAAGTGAACACCTCTAAGGTTCCTTCACAAAAACTGTGGTCCTTCAGAATATATATTAAAAGAAACCAATAAACTGGTATTTTATCAATTTCTCATAATTAGCTTTTCTATTTGCATTTCAGTCATTTTGTCTTACTGTGCTTTTTAGCAATGCTGTGTTTGTATGGGCCAATGTATTTGTATGTGAGAAGTTAAATATTTCAATATAAAAAATATAAATGGAGCCTTTGAATCTGCTTTAATCTCTTTCCCTAAAGATTTGAACATTCAGCAAGGATTTTTTTGTTTTGTTATACCTTGTTTCCAAAGTCAATAGGATAGGAACCAATTCATAAACATGCATTTTATGTTGTAAGTTTAATTCTAGATGTTATTATTTACATACTGTATTATGTTGGGAAAAGAGATAGCTTAAATTAATGAGAATAATAATTCTTCTCATAAATCAGATTGTAAATAAATAAAATAAAAAATTGCAATAAAATCAGTTTCAAATATAACTGATACGCCTCAAGGTGTATCTTTTAATTATCTCTCCAAAGTAAGGAAATTAAGATGGTAATGTCATCATTTCAGTAGTATTTGCCTGGGTGCTCGACTATTTCTTTGCTAAATGTTGTTGTATCCTTGTGGCAGCCAGGGTCACACAGATGGAGGACATCCCTACCAGACCTGTGCAGACTGTTAACACAAAGTAGGCTTTTCCTGTGGAAAAACTGACAATTGCTCTGGAGTGAATTTTCTATACCCTTCACTTTTAAATTGAACTGTCAGCAGGCACTATACTTAACAAGCCTACTTTATATGCTATTCATTAGATGTCTGCTAATAAATGACTGACAAGGCAAATCTGAAAGATTTCATCAGTGATCTGTCAAAATGCAGCATGATTAACTCTCAAAACTTAGAAGTTACTGTCATGAGGCTTGTCAGTTTGAGTTCATTTGTTTGCTTCACTTGGTTTGGCTGGCAGAACCTATCTTTGTTTAAAATCATGCCTCTGGGACTATCTGCCTGGTTCATTTTGTCTTCAGAATGGCTTTCTACTCAGTGTTGGAATCACCTACTTCATACTGAGTTGGTATTGGAGCAGATAGACAGGTTTGCAGCAGAAAGCCAGAAGTTTCCCACTTTATTATGGTACCCTCACTTAGTCTGCACAAGTGTATGATTTATCCTTTAGTGTGTACCACTCACACAGATCCATTTCAGAAGCTAGAGAAGGCTTAGATATGACACAAGATTGGTTTCTGTTTTCAAAGCTTCTTGGAACCTTTAGATTTTACACCTATTCAAGTAACTTTGAATCAAACCTGTGTCCACATTGTTTTGTGAAGGTGTCTTTTATACTCAGATATTCTGCCATGTGAGGCAGAAATTGCAATAATTGCTGTGCACTATGGAGGAATCTAAAACTCATGCTGTGACATTCCCATAACATTTTGTAAGATGTCTTTAAATGAACTGCTTTGGAGAGAGCAGCATGCAGAGTCCAAGCAGAAGCCAGAGAGCAAACCAACAGCTGGGCAATAGGGCAGATTTTGGCTCTTGCAGGTGAGATCATTCCCTAATCTTCCTTTGCTCTGGGTGTATCTCGGACAGACACAAACAGCCATATTTACTCAGTGTTTCAATACACCATTTTGCCAAAGTATGGCAAGTATCTGCACTTAACCTGCTCTGAGAACAAGGAGGCCAAAATAGAATTAAACATTTATGCATTTCCAATTCTATCTTTGGCTGATAAAAATACCTCAGTGGGAGACTAAGTCCAAAGTATTAAGTGCTCAGCAGGAGCACTTAAAATCCCTTTAAACCAGTTAAGACATAACAATCTTGTTTCTTTGTTAGACTTGTTAGATTCTGCTCCACAGTGTGTACTGATTCTTCTAGCAGAGATTCCCCATGTGGAACAAAACAGAGAAGGTCCCATACTAATTGTAGAAAGGGTGTTTTTCACTTTCTTTTAATCCAGAAATTATTTGGCTAAGGTGAAGGTGTTATTTTAGACAAATTGCTCACATGGAAACTTATTAAGAAATTCAAAATAATTACTTTTTTTTCTAAACAATCTGTAGCACTAGGAAAAGGCACTTGCAGTTCAAAAAATGTAGCCTTGTCTTTCTCACAATTTTGGTGTAAGTCAAGTGCCATATTTAATGAGTTAAATTGCCATCTTATGCCAGAAATGTGCAAAAGTTTAATTTATGTTTTCAAGTGATATAGATTTATATTTGCTTTTTATTTTTAGTTTTCCAAGTGAAGTAGTTAAGAAGAAACATTTTTCAGTTTTTGCATCTTTCCCCAAATGTCCTGGCCTGCCTTTTCATCTGTAGTTTTTTTAATTTATAATTCAGTTTTAAGACTTGAAATAAGATACTGCTACAATCTTGTAAATAGGGGATAAAATACTAAATTTTTGAGTGGTTCATCATCCAGCCTTCAGCCTTCTAAAACCTGAAAATATTTCATCATCTTTCCAAACACTTATTAATTCAGCAGGATTACTTGTGCTGAAATTGAGTATGCACACAGTTTTTTTCAGGGATTAGATTGACCACTCATACCTTTAAAATCCAAGCCTGTGTAACAATACCGAAGCCTGTGTTTGAGTAGAGGAGGTCTCCAGATGCCTCAGAGGACTGCTCTGGAGCACACTGGCTCTGGTTTAGCAAAATAGTGTGTTGGTTGTTTTCTTGGTTTTTTTAAACTTAATGGAATCATAGAATGGTTTGGTTTGAAAGAGACCATCTTAAAGATCATCTTGTTCCAAACTCTCTTCCATGGAGAGGGACACCTTCCACTAGATCAGGTTCCTCAGAGCCCCATCCAACCTGGCTTTAAACACTTCCAGCGATGGGGCATCCACAACTTCTCTGGGCAACCTGTCCCAGTGCCTCACTACCCTCAGAGTAAAGAATTTCTTGTTAATATCTAATCTAAACCTACTCTCAGTTTGAAGCCATTCCTCCTTATCCTGTCATTCATTACATGCCCTTTTGAAAAAATTCTGTCCATGTTTCTTGTAGGATCCCTGCCAATTTGCTGAGGGTGCACTCAATCCCTTTGTCTGTGTTGTTAAAAATTATATTAACTTCCCAGAGTCCTCCTTTCTACCCTTTTTAAAAAATGGGTACAATGTTTCCCTTTTACCAGTCGCCTGGGACTTCACCTGACTGCTGTGACTTTTCAAATATCATGGAGAGTGGGTGAGTGGTTTGGCAACAACATTAGCCATTTCCCTCAGGATTCTGGGCCAGATCTCATAGATCTCATCTATGTACATAGACTTATTTACATTCAGGTTCCTCAGGTTGTCATGAACCTGATCGTTACTTGGAGTGGGAAGCACTTTGATCCCCCAGCCTCCATCTTGCTGTTCATCCACTCAAGCGATGTGGCAAGAGAGGTTGCCATTGAAGACTGAGGTGAAGAAGTTGTTGAGTACCTCAGCCTTCCCCTAATCCACTGTTACCAGTTTGCCATTGTTGTTTTCCAGGGGGTCTACACCTTCTTTCACCTTCCTTTTCTGGCTAACCTATACCTACTATACTTTGAATCCCTTGCCAGGTTCATTTCCAGCTTCTCCTTGGCCTTCCTCACCCCTATACAACCAGACCTCATCTCTATACTCTTCCAGGTGACCTTTCCTTGCATCCACTGCTTGTGTGTTTGCTTTTTCCCTTTAGTTTGACCAGCAGCTCCCTACACAGCCATGCTGGTCTCTTGCCTAATTTTTTTGCTCTTGGGGATTGCCACTTCTTGCACTCTGTGGAAGACTTCTCAAAGATCTGCCAGTTCTGTTCCACTCCTTTGTCCCTGAGGGCAGTCTTCCAGTGGATCCTATTGACCATATCCTTGAAGAGCTGGAAATTTTCTTTCCTAAAGCACAGGGGCCTACTTTCACTCCATATCTGAGCCATATCCCTCAGGACTGCAAACTCCAACAATGCACAATCACCACAGCCCAGGCTGCCTCCAGTCCTGATGTCCCTAGTTACCTGCCTTGTGTTGGTCAGATCCAGTACTGCATTCCCTCTGGTGGGGCTGTCTGCTGGCTGGCTCAACAAGTTATCCTCCATGCATTCCAGGAGTGTCCTGAACTGCCTACAGCTCACTGTGCTACTTTCCCAGCAGATGTTGGGGTGGTTTAAGTCCCCCAGCAGGATGTGAGTACCTTTGATTACCTTGTTTGAGACCTGGGCTTAGCTTGTTTCTTTTATCAGTAATGCTGCCTGATGAGTCCTAAATATAGTTGGAGAAGCTAAAAGACCACATATCATCAGTGAACAGAGAAACAAAAAATCATCTTTGCTTCCTCAAAGCAAATCTGGACTTTAAATCAGGCAGACCCCCAACTGCTTTACATTTCTATCTTAAGAAATAGAAATGTGATACATGCTGAGCAACTCTGACTTCAGGAAGCTGTTAAAATAATGAGCAATTTATTTGGAGGGATAATAAGGGTTTAGGTCTGACTGTCTGCAATGAGGAAAAACAAAAATAATACAATTAAAGTATATGAAATTACATTGGTTTGAAATCAGTGTGGATGAGGTCAGAAATAGAGAGTTCTAAATGTATTTCCTGATTCAACTATATTTATAAGCAAAATCAAAATTTTCAGGTAATATAAAAAGGTTTTATATTCATGCATATTAGGAAGACAAAATTATTCTACAGTATTTCTTCTGTTTGTGCACCTCTGCTTTATTGCATATATCTGAGACCTGTTCCTTTAACCTCTGTTCACCATGAAATAGTCGTCATATTCAAATGATCCCATTAAAGCCTGTGAGGTTCACTGAGGTGGATAATGTCTGAAGGGCTCAGCCTTCAACTAATATGAGTTGATTTTGAATAAGCTCCACATTAGATTAGATATATCTAAGCTTTTTTGATTGAAAAAACAAAGTTGCTTTTTTCCTAGTCACAATCAATTTATGCAAACATTGAAATAGAAATGCTTCTACTTTACAGTGCATTTAAATCCTGTTATAGAAGTCTTGTATATCAAAATGCCCACAAAGTATGTGTTCATATCTTTGTACGTTGGGGTTATGCAAAAATTCTAGGGAGTAATTCTGTGATCCTATTATTCTCTGGATAACAGCGAATGAAAATGCCGGATCAAAGTATTCTACTTCTATCTAGGAGAGGGCTAAAAGTCAGAAAAATCTATAACATAAGAGCTCAAGCATTCTTTTTAGGTTTCATCAGGTCATGATGGTGGTAACTTCTACTTCACTGTGTGATATACTGTCATGTCACCTCAGATACATTGGGAAAGGATTTGGCATGGTGTCACCTGAGATCATTATGGTCACGACTTTCTCTAGCTTAAGGAAAAAAAAAAGACAGGTGTAGAGAGACACTGGGGAGAAAAACCTCAGTTTTTGGTATTTCTCATCTAGAAATGCTTACAAGAGTGTTTCTAAATACGTTATGGTTAAATTAAGCCAGTATGTGCCACAGTGGTGTAAGGTCTACCTTTCATTAAGAACTGTTATACTTTTTAGGGAAAAAAAGCTTGATTAAACCAGAAAAGATTTTGTTCTAATCACTAGAATATGTTGCCCAGAGGGAAGACACCATGTGTCTCTTTCTCAACATTCTTTTAAGGAATCAAAATTGGAATTTTATTCTTTTTCTCATGAGACATAATTTGTTCTTTCAGATAGTTCTGAGTATTCCAGTATAAGACTGTTATGGAGGTTTTGTTCACATTTTCCCACAATTCCTAAATCATCTTTAACCTGACAACTTTTGGAAGCGATTGGAATCAGAATTACTTTAAAAAACCCCCATGAAATAATTTTTGCTGTATTCTAGCCTGACACAGAAAGCAACAAAAATCTCACGTCTGCATTTACTTGATTATCATGCATATTTCATACAATAATTTTGCTTAAGTACTTTTGAACATGTATTGTAAAGGGGCCACATGTAGACTCACAGAAGTAATCTCATGAGTTAACATAAATAATGTAATGTAATTTAAAATATAAATATAATAGAAAGTTATTGTAATTCTTAATATACACAGAATGATCAACTCTAGCCCCCAAACTCCAGTTTGTAAAGGCTTTTATGTTCTTCCCTTACAAGGAACCATTTAATTTGTATGATCATCATGAGGGTATCAGCTTTGCTCCTCACTTATTTGTATTGTGCTGCTGGTGTAAGCAATCCTAAAATTCACATGTGACACAGATTCCTGAAGTTATCATGTTATATATAGATCTCAGTTGAATTTATATATCTCAGTTGTAATTTAAAATTTTGGCTTTGGTTGCAGCTAATAAAAATCTGTATCTTTTTTATTCTCCTTAGTACACTGTGCAAGTCACCTTATGTAAAGTCCTATATGTCAGGTAACACGAATTCAAAAACAAAACCTACTTTTGTCAAGACAGCTCATTTCAAGCTAACTGTAAATTAACTTGGCACAAGCAACCCCTTCTGTTGTTGTGGGACATTCTTAGCAAATCAAACTAAACTTGAAAATCATCTGTTCACAGGCTGAAGAAGAAATGGAAGTTTCTCGGCTTAATTTGACATTGTTCTGGCATTGTTCAGCCTTCTGGTTTCTGGTGGAGAAAAGGTAAGAGCCCATTGGGAGAGGGAAAAAGCGTTGGGGTTTTTGATTTTCATTTTTTTTTAAACTCATCTATTTATGCAAATACCAAAGAAATAACTTTTAGAATACCAACTAATCCCAAAATCTTGAGGATAAAGTGCCAAAAAGTAATTTTTTTGCTGCACAGATGGTTCATGACAAACACAGCAGGAACAAGAGCAGAGCATTAATTTGTTCAGTTCAAGAGGTTTGCAAGTCTGCTGATAGTGTCACCAGAAATATTTACAGCTGAACAGGTAGCAGCAGAGATCTTCACATTCAACTGTTTTTTCCGTCTTGGCAAAACTTATCTTCTAAGATCTGTATCATTGCAGCCCTAATTCATAAATAAGTTTAATTTTTAAACGTGCTTCTAAATTAATTTTTAATAAGATTGTACTACTTCATGAATGAAAAATGTTCTGTGCAGTGAAATCAAAGGCAATCTGAGTGCCACACAGATTCATGGACAGACTAATAGATAAATGCAAGATGATTATTGTGCATGGATTTGTTCTTAGCATAACTCAGTTATCGATGGAGTTCAAATTACATAGATTCTTTTTATATCATCTAGTATTTGACATTCATCAGGTATATCTGCAATGCTTTGTAGCCCAACCATTACCAAAGTATCAACTTATTAAAAAATTAATGAAATGTGCATTTTTAATCTTAAAATTTCAGGGATTGCATTTAATCATTACTGAGTTGTGAAATACATTGATCCTTGGTATGGCAGTTATATGTGTGGAATAAATGAGCTGCTGGGACCCAATCCATGTTCCACAGAGGGGTGATTGACACCTGTGGCAACAAGAAAGTGCACTGTTAATGGTGCTCTATGCAACTATGGGCTTCCACACCCTTAAAAGCCTGATTTTTCTGGCTTACATTTTCACAAGCAGAAAAAAATTACAAATACAAATATCAGAATCCTTCAGCGTATAATCTGAAGGAAAGACATGGTTGAAAGCCCAGTCATTGCCAGGTTAGTATTACAGTGTACTGTACTAAATATTTTATTATTTTCCAGGAGGCATCAGATCTATTTAAGGACTTGTATTTAACTTAACAGCTGTGGGCTTGTGTGTATGCATTGGTATATGTGCAGTAAATGGTACCATATTTGAATATGCATACAGGGCATGAAATTCAAACAATCATACTAGGTACGTAACAATAAGTGTTTTTCCCTCCAGACACTTGAAAAATTGCTTCTAGACAGAGTTAATGAATCCTTAGCTATGTAACTACTGAAAAAAAAAAAGGCAGGAGTTTTCATGTGTCCTCTCCTACCCTCAGAGTTAGCTACAGCTCCAGATCACTGCTCTTAATCCACCCCCTGAATCTGGATCTGTCAGACACCTCTAGGAGTCCTGTTTGAAGGAAAAGGAAGGGGAAGTTCAGCCCACAGACCATTATAACTTTTTTAAAAATCTGATTTCATCACTGAATTTGTTATTGAACTGTTTCTGAACAGATAGAGGCAAATTAGAACTGATGAGAATTTCATTAACTGTTTGTGGTTTTTTGTTATTCAATAATGAGGATAAACACAAGAAAATTCTAGTCTTGTTTCCAACACCTGTTTGAAATTTAAAACAGTGATAAATATGACCAAACATATATATATATATATATATTTAGACACATCTAAGGGTGCTATGTCTTAAGGAAATCAAGATCACCTAGACTGGCAACAGTGGTTACTGTGAAATGTTTTTCGGTGGGAAGAAGTGATAATTTCAAATTCAAGCAGAAAAAACAGGTTGGCTAAAAAGGTATAGTTTCTGAAAAAAGAAAAAAAAAAAGGATAGATAGGTATGAACACTTGGAAGTCAGAGAATTTTTCTTTTTTTACATTATTTTGATCTAATTCATCTAATATTCCCAGAGAATGTTTATATCCATGGTTTATAGAGGAAGGTGAGATATTACTGAACTAATGGATCATCATTTTGGAAATTCACAGAACACTGTAAATTCATGCACACACACAAAAACAAGAGTGTTATTTCTCGTTATATACAGAAAAAAGAATGCTCTTGGATATTATATTTTATAGGTCTTCATTCTTTTCAGTTTCAAATAATGGAAAAGTATCAAAAGTAAAACCTGACCATTGTGTTATCAGGAGTGTTTGATTTTCAAAAAAGCAGCTTTCTAGGCAATTTGATTTTGTTTGTTTTTCCTTTCCATTATGATTTTTACTAAGATTGTAGGATTAGTGACCAGGGATATCCAGAATATTTGTAGAACACTGGGGCTTTACTAAATTACTTTGTATTGTCTCACAGCTACTGATTTGAAAAAAATAACAAATAATCAAAATTGGTTTGGCCTGTAACACTGGCCCATGAGCTCCAAACCAGACAAAGCCTACTGATGAATGTATGCATACTGAATTGCAGGGGGAAGCCAAGTAGTTATTTTGGGGCAGTTTGTACTTATGCCAGAGCTGGATGTGATTCATTGTTTCTTCAGTTTTTTATGATAACAATTACCAAATGAGCATAATAAATCCGGGTCCTTTTGGATGAAAATTGGCTGAATCACAAAGGCATCTTCACAGCTGGGCTGGGTTTGGCAGTCTCAGCAGAATAGGGGGAGGAAAATGAAACTGTTTTCTCAGAGTCCCTTCGAAGTTAGGGCTGCTGACTGGGCAGCGATGGGGGCTGCAGTTGTATTGCTGTAGACAGCAGCTTGTCTCAGACACATCAAACTGGCTTGTGGTACTTCTGTACCATGGATGTTTCTTTATAGGTGTTTCCCCTCTGTTTCATGAGGTTTAACTGATGGGAGGACGAGGATTAAAACATCTGAGTTCAGCTGTCTGCCTCCAAGTCTCTACCCTCCCTTGGTGTGTGATGGAGAATGAGGCAAGACAGCCAAGAGAACAGCTCAATTCACCCTGAAGTAAATACTGGGGGTTTATTCACTACTGATGTGCTGATCAGCTCTTCGTTGTAACTTATGTAACTTCGTTGTAGCTTAATGTAGTTTAAACATTTCACATGTGGTCTTCTGTGTTTGTTCATCATCCTCTGTGAAATGAACCCTAGCCCCTTTTTCTCAGATGCTGTTGTAAAACAGACAAAAAATGTTTGGCAGAAATATTTCAGTCTGACATATAAGCATCATTCCTAGAGTGGGACTTGGCTGTACTTCCTTGTAGAGCTTGGAGCACCATATTCACAGCTTACGTGATTAAAGTGCAGGCCTTAATATTGATAGTGTTGAAGACAATATTTCAGAGATTTTTGACTGAAGCTCTGAAGCTGAGCCTCTTATCTCTATCCTTAACCTGCCTGTCATAGAAGTTGAGATAACATGTATCCAAGTGCATCACTGAAATACTTGCAAGTTAGAAATAACCATAGAGTCATCTCTAGTTCACCACTGGTAGTGGCTAGAGACATCCTGTTTACAAAAACAGGGCCAAAGTAGAACTAGAATTTGGACAAAAATTGCAAGTCTGACGTATGGTCAGAATAATCTAACCACTATAAATGACAAATGCGATTTACAGGATTAGACTGCTTTCCACGCTTTGCCAGCAAGGGTGTCAACATCACATGCAGCAGAGCTCTTTTGCATAAATAGCACTGATCACCCACCAAAACTAAACACTGACTACTCATAAGTGTAGGGGAACTATGAAACAATCTCACCACATATTGAACCGGGTGCAACCCAAGCAACTATTTTGTCTCTTTGTCTCCTCTTCAATTTTCTACAAGTTAAGAAGTCTTTTAATATATCTGTCAAAACTTTTGAAGCTAATTAATGTTATTCCTGGCAATAAATTTACAAACTTTGCCATTTCAAATTAGAAGCAATCTGATCAGAAAGTAGGTTTCTTCACTGAATTCTGAAGAAACTAGTAGAAGATGCCAAAAGCCTTTCAGCTCTGGTCCCATCTTATACTTCCAGTTCCCAAATAGTAAGCATCAAGTTTGAACAAGACATTAAATCAGCAGAGTCCAGCCTCAGGCACAGAACTGAGATTACTTTGGTTTTATCAAACTGTGACCTACTTGCAAGATCCTGGACACAGTAAGAACTTGCTCAAAGTATTGCTGTCTATGTTGCTTTTAATACAGCGAATTATGAAATATTTCTGGCTTGCCTTTGTTGTAGACTTGTTGTGATTTTTGTTCTGTAGTTATATAGAATCTGAAGATTGACATTTTGATTATTAACCCATTCAGTTAAAGCTTGTCATACATGCAGTATAAAGTGCATGCAGCTGTTTTAATAGGATGTATAGATACTCCTTAGAGGAATGCAACAGCTGTAAGAGAAGCATGAATTAAATGCTCAATAAACATCCTGCTTTACAGGGAAACATCACTCCCATTTTTATAAAGGGGAGAGAGGAAGACCAGTAAGCCTCATCTCTGTGCCTGGGAAGAGCAGATCCTCCTCGAAGCAGTGCTAAAGCACATAAAAGACAAGGAGGTGGTCCAAGGCAGCCAGCAGAGCTTTACTAAGGACACTTCATGCCTGACCAAACTCTTGATCTTCGATGATGGAGCGATGGCAATGGTCAGCAATGGAAGACAGGCCACCTAGATTTGTAAGCCTTTTGGTAAGGTACCACATGGCATCCTTATCTCCAACTTGGAGGGGCATGAATTCGATGGAGGGAATATTCAGTGGATTGGCTGGAAGGACGCAGTCTCTCTGTTGACAGAAGCCTGAGTGGTGTTGCTAATGGCTCTATGTCCAGGTGGAGGCCAGTGATGAGAGGTGTCCATCAGGGATCTGAAATAATTTTTCTTTCAAATTTTTCTTTTTCAAATGGCATTAACATTAAACATTTTTTAATCAGTTTTGCATAGGTGGGTAGCAGCAACTGCATTTTGTGATTGTCCTTTTGTAGCTATTGTGTGTATCTTAGCTGTGCTGATTTCTACTGCTTGAGCAGTTGAAGTTACATGTATCAGAGGACTTAGAAAGGGTCCACTTTGAAATAGAGTTGATCTTTCATATCTTGGAAACTTTGAAGTGAAAAAGTGGCTTGGAAAGCTCTAGGGTGAGATTTTCTTTAAGCCTAGCAAGATTAGGAATTTGTATCATAATTGAGGTTTCACATTTAAATTATAACTTAGACCTTCTTCAGGTGCAGCTTTCAGTTTTGAAATATTCCCAAAAAGTACAAGGAGTGAATTGTTTCTGTAAGAGTTGCATTGAAGAGCCTGTGTATTGCTACAAGAAAAAAATCCTTGTTCTGTGACAGTTTCCTCACTGACAGATGCTTATGAGGGCTGTCAGTTGGCTATTCCTTAATCCACTCAGTGTGGGTTGTACTTACATTTCATCATGCTCATTATTAAATCAGCTCAACTTTCTTATGGTAAATTACAGATTGGTCTCTGAGCCATCTGCGACTGTGGATCTGAATGTATAAGCTGGTGGATGCCTGTTTAGAAACAAGGCAGTGAATTGATGTTCAGAAAGGAAAAGGAGCTTGAAAAAGAGCCTGACTTCTAAACACCTGAAAAGAAATGGTTGCTTTGTGAGGTGCATCTTGGCCAGACTGCAGCCCATGCAGTGCCAGCATTGCAATTGAGTAGCAGTGCTGCAACGTCTGCAGGAAGCTTCCAGCATTTCAAATTTTATATATTCTTCTACTTCTGGTGATATATACCTCAAAGACATTTATTTTAATGTGATATATATACACATTTTTCCTTAGTGAGGAATGTACAAAAGACTCTTTAAAGTCATATAGGCTTCAAATTAGGGCTTACTCATTATGGGATTTAATGTAAAATAATTTTTGAGATAATGAGCTAACATCTCCTCTCTTCTAGAGAAAATTGGATAGAAGCAGTGACTTACATCAATGACCTAAAAGATCTTTGTCTATTTATATCTTATTTTTGAAGTAAATTGAAAGGTGATATGGCACATGGAATTACAGAAGTAGTCATAGGTACTTTATTTCCTCAATTTTGACTATTTAATTGTGTTAACTTGTGGATTTTATACCACCTGGATATCTGTCTTTCCTTCTTAAAAGTTATTTTCCCTACTGACCATATTAGTTCCATGAGAGTTCTGTTTGTTGTCTGTATTTTTAACCTACAAAGACAAAGATGTTTCAAGCTTCCCAGGCATCAGATTTTTGAAGACAGTGAGATTATGGATTTAAATTATTTTTTCAGTGGTCAGAATCCTTATACTGGAGCTAAAGGCTCTTATTCTGAGTCACAATCCACGCTGCCTTATGTCAGCTGTATTTAATACAAAGCGAAACAGCACAGCCATCTGAGCTAGGGGACCTTCCGTTCCTTCAGCATTGGGCCAGATGTTGCCAGATAGGTGCCTCTGGGTGCCTTTGTTCAGTAAATTTAAATTCTTATTCAGTGTATCCCTCAGCAATTTATTTTTTTTCTGAAACAAATTTGTAAGACTTCTTTAGCTCAGGAGAAATTTCCCCACAACTGCTAAACTTCCTTGTTTCTCAGATTCTCAGCATCATTATGAATTCCTGCATGAGTTCATGTGCTGTCTGCTGGTGTCTTCATCCCATGAACCAGACTGGCTATTTCCTGAAAAACAAATTGATTGTGCTTTCCACTGTCTACTCTTAGGCTCCTGAGCCAAAGTACTTGCTAAAATTCCAACATCATTTTTACTCTCAGCAGGTCTAATGTTTGTAACCCTGAGGTGAGCTGCCTGTGGTCAGACAATGTGATTTCTGCCTCCTCTACCACGGAGCACACAGGATTTGCCTGATCTTCACATTAGGTGAAAAACCCTACATGTTCTTAAAAATTTTACCCAGTTTTGTTTCTTGACAGATTGCAAGCAGCGTGCCTCCACATTTTCAGTACATAATGATATCAAATGAGCAATCTTTGAGTACAAGTCTCTGCTAAGTGAATGCATGACACTTGTTTCCATCTTCTCCAGCACTGATACTCTAAGTTGGAGGGAAACTGTATTAACTTCATCTTTAAAACCTCAAGGATTAGAAGGAGATGGGGTTTTTTATTATTATTGGGTTTTTTCTCCTGTGAAGTTCATGATGCTTTTCAGGAGTCAGGGTTCTTTAATTTTTTTAGGAGAATGTCTACCTCTTTTACTCACTAATTATCATTAATTAAAAATTTAAATGTGATGAGATTGAATGTAAATTCAGTTAACCCTTCCACATTGAAATGGACCGCCAGATAAAAGATTTATTCCATGTTTTAAAATGGGAATTGGAAACTAAAGCAGAGAGTTAGAAATGTAAGGGAGGTGATGATACAAGGAACCAACTGATGTTTTGTTTACAGAGTGATGCAGTGAAGTTATTAAGAAACTGGTATGTAAGAGAAGAACTATCCCACTTTCTAATTTTACTAGCCAGGCTTGTACCATATCTCCACTAGGTCAAGAACAATGCAACGTCCTAAATCTGAACGGATGTGTTCTGGCCAAAGCAAGTAAGAGAGAATAAACATCTCTTTTCTGTACAGATATCACCACTTAGTGGCATACATGTAACTGAATGAATAGTTGCTACCCAGAAGACATGGGCATTTCCAGTTTTCTCCCAAAATGAAAATCTAAAAAGGTGAGAGGTTATAGAATATTCTGTTAGCAATATTCTGTTAGCATTTGATTCAATAAGGTGAGTGACACTTTAACTTGATTCCACTTTGACTATCTTCTATTCCATATTCCATTGACAAAGTTTTTTATCTTGTTCAGAAGCACCTGATGCAATCTGGTCTGCTGTGGTAAAGCACATCATAATCCTTCAAAATATGCTTAATGAAAGTGAAAATAAAAAGAAGGACTATTTACTTACTGGGAAAAAATGTTTCTACAATTTTAAAGGTAAATAGAAGACTGGAATATTTTCTGTACTATTTCTTCCTTTCCAATAGATAATTTTTCATTATCAGAGTGTCTAGAAGATTTTATTTTAGTGCCATCAGATTCTCAGTACCTCAAAAATCAGTTCTTCATCAACATTGATTGCAGGGAAGAGACCTGTCTGCGCAATCATGAGGCATAGATCAGCTCAGGATCTTTATGTACCACATGGTGGGAATAGGACGGCATTTACTTGACAGATCCTTTTTCAAGGGTAAATTGCTGATAGGTGTAGTGCTCTGTAAAGGCACTAGAGAGCTTGAGAGTTTGGAAGCCTGTTTCTCACACACACACATGGACACACACTCTTCCTTTTCCTTTCGTCATGTGCTTTTGTTCAAAACTGGTCATTTTTCCTGACAGAAGGCAAAACTGGCCGTAACTTTGTCTTGCATTAGTGGCTCCAGCATATCTGGGCTGATATAATTTGTGGTCTACATTTACAAAATTGAAGGTTCAGTAGGTTGTCTCTGTCAAGTCAGATTACCTTCTCTTACTTGTGAGCTATGTGATGGTGGTTTTGTTAAGACTTCTGGGCCTGAGCTATAGAGCATAAGCACTACATATGGAAAAGATGCATATCTTTGTGAAGGTTAAAAGTGGAAAAAAAATGTACCAATCAATATCTTACTGGGAAGTATGTTGTACTTCAATGACGAGCCCACTAAAGTATCTTTAAATGAACTAGCAATGTGTAAGCCAATATTTGGCTATCTGTCTTGTCTGTCTCTTGAACCCACTCCTGCTTCTCAGCCTTTGCAAATACCTGAGGGCCTGAGACTTTGGCCAGCCAAAATCACCCAGCTAGGCTCAGCAAGAGTGGGATGAGTGTCCCCTGCTGAGATCCCAAAAAGAGCCACACCAATGGATGGTGATGAACTTCACCTCACCTGACCCTAACACAGATGGTAGCCTCAGCTAGTGAGGAGGGAAGGATCTCTGCCTGATTCTTTCCTCAGGGCAAATGTGATCTGAGGCCAATTATGAATTTTAGCCTTCATCTTCCAGTGCTGCTTTTTCCCAAAAGTGTAGTAATACATCTCTCTTTTCTCAGCTGGTGGCCTGAAAACCCTTCATGAGAGAGTTACTACCCCAGGTGTTTTCTACAGCCCCTAAGAGCATCAAGCTCTAATATGGCATGGAGCATGTATGCACTACCATACCTCAAATGCTACTGGCACTTACCCTGCTTAGTCTTCACCTCAACAACAGAGGCAATGAATATCTAACATAACTGAGTATGGCTCAAAACACCAAAGGATATTTATAAGGGATGGAAGTATATTCTTAACTAATATTTTCCTTCCAAACACAGTTTATAAGAAAGAGGCATATCAGCTACTAGACTTTGCTGTATTAATAATGAAAGGCAAATAGTTGAAGCTGTAATGTAAACAGAGGGATACCAAAATGCAGTGCTCACATAATGCATTAAGTGAAGTGTTATTGATTGGTCATAGGTAGAAAAAAACACTAAACTAAATTAATTCCTAAAGTAACACTGTTAAAGAAATTTGGGGGAGGCCAAATGATTATAAGCAAAATAAAATAATCTAAATCTGTTTGACACATAAGACAATACAAGCTAATGAACAGTGCTTTCCAGCACTCTTTATAGAGACAATAAAAAAAAAGTGAGAGGGAATGAGGCAACAAACTGTCATATGATTTGTTTGTGCTTCCGTTCTAATAGCTCTTTGCATATTAATGTGCAGTAATTGTTGATCATTTAAGCCTGGATAGCAAAATAAAAACCTAAACACTGTATTTTATCCCCTTGTCTAATTTCTTAGCATGAGTTTCAGTATGTCACAGCTGATGATTATTGATCATGAATTTAAGTGATCTCTTCTATTCTGGATTCCAAAGGGAAAGAATATCTGGACCAAATTACTTTGTGCCAAATACATTTTGTGAATTTTGTTTTTCACTTATATTTCATTGTCATTGTTTTTTTGTTACAAGCTAACCTGCTTTAATATAACTTCACTTGAGAAATACCATTTGTGTTTTCTTCTAGGGATCATGCTACTGTCTTCATCATGTCTGTTTCCTCTGGATACTAATAAAAAATTTCCAGTCATTGCGATATCCACACAAATATCCCTCATTCACCATCTGAACTACCTATTAGATGATATCCAAGTGCTTATTGATAAGGTCATCGAGTAGTAAGAGACCAGCTTCCAGGCAAATAACATATCCCATACTTCTTACTTTGAAAGACTATCATTGACTTGATATTCTCTGTATGTCTTCTTCTTTATATATACCTTAGAATAATTACAAAGTGTATCTGATGTTGGAGAAGCTCTTTTTCTCCTCTAAATTGACCACAAATGATAACTGCTGGTCACTAAGTTACCTGCTCAGTGATGCAGCCCTGGCCGGCCTTACTGCTTAAGCTGAGCAAAAGATACCAAATATGTCTTGGGTGGACATGGACAGTGCATATTAATGGGCCTCATTCTGTCCTGCCATGTGGACAAAACAATTTCATTTCTGATGCTAAGAAAGTGGGAATGGGATCTGTTCCTTGAAAGAAGATGCAAAGAGCTGGATCAAAGCATTCACTTGTCTGTGGACGCTCAGTCTGACCATATGACTATTTAACAAGTATGTTCATGGTAAGGCCACTTAAGAGAAGCACAAACCTCAAAATTCAAGCTAGGCTAGTACACTCTTTGCTAACAGAACTGGCATTTCACTTCAGTCTTAGAGGCTCCAGCTGGGATGTCCTTTTTGGGCAGTATTCCATGTGGAGGCCTAAAAGGAACACTGCTACCAACATTCTGAACATATTGGGTATTTTACTTGTTCCAGTTTGACCAGACATTTAGGATGCTTTGGATGTTTCTTTGCACATTTTCTACACAGTGAAAGAAAAATGACTCAGTATGAGATCACCGAAACATACTCCTACTGTGTTGAACAAATCTTTCTAATCCTTGCTCTTTTTTACTTCTTGAGATATAAAATTGTTTCAGACGTTATATTGCACTGACATGTACAGCTACGTAACAGCCTCAAAATTCACTTTCACCTAGTTTTCATTAATCAGATACTTCCTATCAGCAGAATTTACTTTTTTTTATACCCATTATATTGAGTTTATGGCTTATCACCTTATTTTTAATAAAAGCAGGGATTTCAAAGAAAGTGGTATTTTAAAGTGGTGCTCTGATGATTCATGCTACTATATATGTAGTTTCTGAACCTTCAGTTATTCAAACCTTTAAATTACTTTCAACAGAAAAGAATCTCTGCACACTACACTACTCTCCAGATTAATTGTGGTGAGTAATACATGAGAAAAAAATGGTTTTCGATCTTTGAAATGACATGATTATCAATATTTAGTACTCCCTTTTGTTCACAAGTGTCAGAAACACTAAAGAAACTACTTAAAATATGAACTTTTGCTTGCATTTATGTTGTCTTATTAGTCTCTGCAAAGACAGACATACTGATCCAAGACTGGTAAGGCAAATGGGATGTTTTTCATTCAGCAGAGATTAGAGAACTCAAATTTCCAATTAATCTTACAATCACCTGTGTCATGTTTTAAGTAATGTAATATTATCTACCTTTACACCTCTTCTGAAAGGGCCAAGGAAGATTCTGGAATACATATGTCACCCATTACTGATTGCAAGCTCCATTTACTGTTAAATCAACTAATATTTGTGTTAGCGATCTTGTTCCTCACCTGTAAAAATGCTGACATTTTTCATAAACATGGAAAAGATTTAGGGATATCCACTCATACCAGTGTAAACCGAGTCAAATGTGATGGACTGCATACTCTTCTGCTGTTAGCTTATTAAACCTCACATTTAAAAGCCCAGAAAACTCAATTGTTAACTACTTTGTGAGAGTGGTAGAGAAAAAATTGTAAAAATGCCTTCATTTATTTTTTAAAATATATTAATGCTATCACGGAACTGGTGAAATATATTTTTTCTAGTTTGCCATGGCTTAAAGGCTGCTCCTAAGATTAACTTGGGAACACAGAGGAAAAGAATCTAAATTCAAATGAAGCCATGAGATTTTACATAATAACTACAACTAAGAGCTTTAAGGAAAAGTTCCCTTAGAAAATAACAAGCCAGTTTGGAGCTGTACTCTAGCAGAAGCAGGTAAAAGTTTGATGCTAGTAGGAAGCATTTAAAACTTCATCCTGTTGCAGACACTGCTGCCTGCCATTAGTTGCAGTTTGCAGTCTTCAAAACAGATGATATTTCAAACAGATGGAGTGAATGTTAGAAGATACATGACTCCATCCTGGCATCAGTGGGGAGAGTTCAACACACTGTACTTTTAGTCTTGAAAAGGAAGAGGTGTCTGTAGGGGCACAAAAGAGATTGAATATCAATTGAGAAAAGTTACTTCATTAGCAGTTCTTTGGTATAACAGAAAAATAAAATTAATGAGTTAAGAGGAAAAGGCACTGACAGTCCCTTAAGGGGTACAGATGCTTGTGTGAATGAGTCGTATCACCTAGGGGAGTGATAGACCTAGCAGTCTGAATGTACATACATTTGCTTTATCTTTGCAAAAAGAAGGGATAAAATACAAAAAGGACATTATTCTGCAGAGGTAAAAAGAATATCAGAACCCAGAGGACTGTATATATTTTTTCAGAAAGGACAGTTCAGAGGAAAAATTGCTACCATCTAGTTGTTCTTTTTCTTTTATTATGCTATTTTATGGAAATGTAAGTGAGCAGCATAGCCTGCAAATTTAGCATCATAAATAGTGTGAAGATTCAGAGTTGAAGATAACCTTGTTATCTTGCTCTGTCTTCCTGTGCTCATTTCAAATCTCATTAAAATGTGTCATGAATAAAGAAGGAAAAAGTCCTGTTTATACCTAATTCTCTCTCTTCTTCTTTTTTTTTTTTTTCCTAGGGAGATCCAGCCAGAATGCTTAAAAAAATTGTTTGCCTCTTTTTATGCTTTTCTTTTATTTGCCTGCTCTCTTCTTATCACAGTTCTTTATCTTTAGCCCATTGGAATTCTGATGAGAGGGAAAGCAGGCAAACTGCATTGCCGTGAGCTACAGCTTCCAGGCCACTGGGTGTCCAGATCCTTAGGGAATTCCCTGCCATGGGGCAGAGTGACACACACTGTCTCTGCATTTGACCTGGGTTTGCCTTTCTCGTTGACTTACACCCAGGTTCTTCTGGAAAGAGCAGTTGTTTGGCCCATGCTTGAGGCTGTTATATAATGAGAATTCACATCCAGTGCAGGAACTACTGGGAACCAGGCAGAGGTGGGACTGCTGTATCTTTGGCTGCAGGTGAATTATATTTTTTGGAGATGACAGTGAAAAAAAAGGTCTGATGGATACTACAGAATATAGAGCTGTACATGCTGCTGTAGCGGGGCTAGTTTGGGTTGGCAACTGATTAATTTTTTTTTCTATTCCTTAAGACAAAGAAGTGAGGGAAGAAAAAACTTCGACTTGTATATTAATGGGAAGGTGTTTTACATTTCAAATCTTCTTCAGAAAATTCCAAGGCAATGCTACTGTGTTTTGTTTTAGATTATTTTGCTCTCACGCTTGAAGTCCTGCAACTACTAAATTACTTGCATGTTTAATCTGTGAAGTACTGTGCTCATTGCAAGAATGTAAAGAGTAGAGATATTCTCTTGAAGAGCTACGTCTTAATCTTTAATTCACAGAATTGTCTACAAACAGTGGTCCTTCCTAAAGTGTACTTTCAGAGGTAAAAAACTCATTCTTTTCTTTCAATAGCAGGATACAAAAACCAAGCACTGATTTTATTTTTTTTTTCTGAGGCTTACTGCAATGTATTGCTTCACGCCCTTTGACTTTACTAGCATGACACTGAAGCCTGTGGATTGCTTGCCTGACTGGCTAGATAATTCTGTTCTATTTGCTGCCTTTGTCCTTAGATACAGTATATTCTCAAAATACTGATAGCTAGTCTACTTTTAGTATATGAAGCCTAAGACATATGGGCAAGGCTATTTAATTCCACAATCACTCTCCGCTGGGGTGGTATTTGATTCAGATCTGCAAGAATTTGACTGATTTTGCAGGAAACTTTGTTCTGCTAATGCCTACAAGCACTATAACATGCTGACTTAAACAAAAGGAGACACTCAATTAAGGTGAGCAAACATCACGTAGTCTCTCTTCCCTAAACTCAGAGAGAAAGAAGTCAACAGGGGAAACAAGCGTGAGACACCAGAATTATTTGTAGTGTGGAAGAGGCAGGGAAAGAGCAGATGACCTCTTACTGCCCTGCACTCTGTGCTCTTTACAAGTCAAAAACCATCCCAAGAAGTGCCACTCAGATACTCATTTCTTTTTCTGGTCTCAACATCACCAGTCAAACAGCCCTATGGCACTCTGTTCACTGCCAAATGTTCCTGTCCCTTTCACTTTCAGCTGCCTCTGGAAATGTTTAATGTGGCACAGCAAAATGACTGGCAAAAAAATTCCACAACATTATTTACTATGGTACTTTGATGTTTTATTGAATGAAACCATCTGTTCAGGAATGTTTTCCAATGTTGTGGGCTAGATCTAGAATTTACTGCTGCAATATAACTTGTCTGAGAGAGTTTCATAACAGGAATGCCACCCAATGTATCACAGATATGTGAGATTCTGGGTAAGTGGAATATTGCAAAAGCTCCTATTTCCTCCCATAAAACAGAGTCAACTGACTTCTTGATGGTAAAGATTCAAAACAGTATCAATTTTTTTTTTGTTACAGTCAAATAGCTATGTTCTATGTGCTCTGTAAACTTGAGATTCAGGATATTTCTTAAATTAGTTCAGTGGCTCACAGGATATATACTTGTGGCTGATAGCAGAATGCACTATAAATAGATTTATGGGCATTTTAAGAAAATATTGGTAGCAGACATATTATGTAACAAGGTGGCATTTCATTAACTTTTTCTTTTATACTGATAGAAATGGGAGTTTTATATTGAGAAGAATGAGTTTTGGCCTTTTCCTCCCCCTCTGAATTTCTAGTTACTTTGAAGTGAAACAAGAGGCAGCTGCTGATGGAAGACAGCTGTTTAGTTAATCTGAGGGCTGGGGCTTCAAGGAGGTATTCCAGAACAGCTCATATATGACCATAACTAACTAAAAAACATAAATAATTAAAGTTGCAGCCTGGGCCTTCCTCATCAAGGTGTTTAAATACATCATTGATGTGTGCTTGGACTTTCAAAAGTAAGAAAAAAAGTATACTCGAGTTAAACTTAAGTATTACACAATATGTGCAATGTGATGGACAATAGTCTCTAAGACTTCTATTTATCGGAAATGCCATCTACTATGTAATATGTAGTAGATGTATCCATGGGCTATGTACTTTAGACAAAAGCTTATCAGTTCTGTAAAAGAAAATTAGAAAATTCCTTTGACCCAAGTCCTCTGCTAACCATCTCAAACATGAATACTTTAGCCACAAAATGCATTTCTTGCTGAGTCATAGTACCTTAGCAGATTAGCAAAAATTAATACCATGTGTGAGTAGGCAGGATTTAGCTGATACAAAATATAGTCACATACCTAGTAATGTAGCTGTAAAGCTAACTTGATGAAACTGGTTTGGAATAGGAGATGATGAGTGTTTTCCCTTAGAACCAATCCATAAAAGAACAGTGCAAAGATACAGGCGTGCACAGGCTCTGCCATTGCCTGGTTTTTAAACACTCAAATAAGGAACAGACAGCTTTGTCATGTCCATTTTCTGCAAATTGGCCCATGCAAGCATTAGCAGGAATTGCATAGGGTGAAAGAAAAGTTGATAACTGCCATTTTTTTCTGAACTTTTTAGAAACAGAAGTACTCAAAAACTTAGCCCCAGTCCACATGAAGCATGAAGCTGAGTTTTTCCCAGGCGCAGAAAGTGTTAAAGTTATGGAGATGATTTACCACCTACATAGAAGAAGTGAGAGGTTTCAGCAGCATTAAAAAGTTACCCTGGTCTGCCTTGAATAGGAGACATAATTGAAATCACAGTTGGGTGGTTCAGGGCTCCTCTTCTTACAGTTTTGAAAATTTCCAAAGAGGATGCTGTGCAATTACAGTGTCTGTGACAACTGGAGTCTCAGCATCTTCTGTCCAACTTCCCTAACCCCCATAATGGAGCACCAGGACGACTTTCCAGAATACAGATCCCTGAACCTCGGACATTTTAAGAGGTATTGTTGAACCTGCCCCCCTGCTTTTTTTTTTTTTTTTTTTTTTTTTTTTTTAATTGGGTGGACCCAGAAGCTCATTCTTCTTTTCTTAAAAATTAGATGGAGAGGAGCCAAATACATTCTACTGTAGATTCAGTTTATTCACAATACTTTAATAAATTGAATTAATATACACTTAGTTTTAGGGGGTCTTTAAAGTACCAAATTCCATAGAGATCTGGACTTTTAATCAGCTTTGATTTAGAATATATTTTAAGTAGCATGTCCTATTTTGTAATCCCTTTGAAATTAATTTTTAAGTTGGTTAAGGGGGTTTGCTATATTTTACTTTTGCCTTGATTTTGCCTTTCTGTCCTGGGACTGTGAATAAAAACAAGAATCATACACTCAAATCTACCCATCTCCTTCCTTGAGCTGGATTTCTCACAATATTAACATGGTTCAGAAGTGAAGCTCCCAGGAGAAATTGTGTTAAATGCTTTGACAAACCTGAATTTTTCAAAATCATCCTTCACCATAGTGATGGAAATACTTTAGGGCAATGGGATATTAATGCAAGCAAAGTATCCAGAAAGCAATAGAGTATGCACTATGTAGTGTACATTTTTTGGTAGTTTAACAAAATCACTAAACAAAGGTCGCGTTCAAAAAAATTTATGAACCAATAGAACAAATCCTGTTTCTGAAATCAATTTATGACATATTAAGCTAACTGGTTAGTAAAAATAGAGCAGGAGTCATGGTATTTTTCAGGCAAATGTGAAGCTGAAAACATTCCTTTAAAATATGCTAAACGTAATCCAGATGCAATTTAAAACCAAATGAGGATGTTTTCTTTAATAGAGAAAACACTGAAGAAGGAGTTTGATTGTGTGTGTATGTATACAGAAGAAGCACTTCAATCAAAATAAATCTATAGAGATGTGAATTTGAGATTCCATTACTAACAGACATAGGAGTACTTAATAAGTCTTTACTCAAAACATCTAGATACAATTCCCTCACTGTGGAAATAAGACTTAGTCTACACTTTTGAATCTTTCGATTTAAACACTCTTTGTGTTTTAATTTTTAAATGGAGATATTGGAAATATTTCCCTATATTTTTATGGATTTTAAATAAATATTTGTTTACCTTAGAGCAAAAACAACGTCTCATTTAACAAATAAAAAAATCTATTGATGAATAAAACCACTATAAAATATTCGTATATCATTCTTAAGCCAGATCTATGCCTGTTTAATTACATATTTATCATGTTCTATAAGAATTTTCACCTTGGCTCAATTACAAAATGTGACTACATTTGCAAATTGTGACCACATAGTTATTACATTATTATTGTTTCTTATTTAATGAACTTGTGATGATAGCCTACTTATTTGAAAATTATATCACCTAGAATTTGCTTTGGAAGTCATTAATATTCTATGAGATCTGATACAATAGGAAATAACATCAAACATTATGTGTATTTATGTACTTATTTTATTCATTAAGGACTCTGTAACATTTGTGAAATATCCTCTTACCATCTGCCCACCAATCTAAATTGCTTTTATTATTCAGTTGTTGGTCATAAGCTATTAAGGTCTGTAGAAAAGATGCTCTAAAAAAAGCCAACATGGACAGAAATAAACCTAACTATTTTCCCGCAGTAAAATTAATATCCTGGCAGATGATTTGAACTGTTGAACCACTATAAATAACAGGGAAATTATTGAATCTTTTCCCAGTATTTTAAAAAACATGAAAAGTTTAAAAAATAATATTCTAATTTCACTGCTCAGGAATTTCAGAGGGGAAAAGAAGATACTACCAAAAATGTCTTGGTTTTTTGTTGTGGTTTTTTTTTATTCCTTGGAGACCACTTTGTTGGGCACTAGCATGGTATCATTATTAATAACCTTAAAGCCAAGTAGCAAGCTCTGAAAACACCCCCTCTTTTCTATAAGCAAACTATAGAGAAACCCATATACTACAAATGTCCTTTAACCTCATGAAGGAGACAACATGGTGAACATCAGGTTGTTTCTTTCTCACAGAGCAGTGCAGGAAGGATTACCTGTTCACATGTTTTTCCCCAAAGTCCAGACTAGCCCAGGAAAGATTATACTATATTTAAATATCTCACATGTCTGATGAATTAAGTCATCTGTAGCCATAATTTCCAAATCGTTTACCTAAGTCACAACACTTTGGTGTGATTACAGAGACATGGGGCAAAGCCTCAATTTCCCAAACTGCTTTTATTTACACATGAATATCTAAAGATTCATGGGACCAGACTTTTAAGTCTGCTAATCAGGGAATGCACTTGAGTGTTGGAAACTCTCACTTCAGTTTCCAGGTTAGTGTTGTAAATATGTGTAAAATATAACAGTTCTGTGAAGGAGGAATTTGAATCCAGGTTTACCTTCTCAGATGAGTTAGCACTTTTTAACCTTGGTGTCTATTTGTTCCTTGAAAAGCATAATAACATTATCAGAGGAGATGAGAACAGATTTCTGAATGTTCTCTAACTCAAGGACTAAGCTTTCCTGTAGGAAATGAAATACATAAATACTTGAGATGCTTAGAGAAAGAGCATAGTTATCTCATTTCCCAATCATTTTTTGTCAGGAGTTTGGTCTTCCAAGTGTACATTGAAAGTTCAATTCATCAAATTTTAGCCTCACAGATAAGTAACTTCTTAATTTTCATGTTTCCTGATTATGATTTTTCAAGAAAAGTAAAAAGTTGTGTTTCTGTTCCAATTCCAGATGGTTTTATCAATGCTGTTAATAGTTGGGAGATGGCTGCTGAATCAAAAGCGAGTGGCTATAAAATTTTGGAGATGAAGGGCTGTATTAATGAATGGATCTCTCTAATGAAAGCATTCATGTTTTGTTACAGAAATACTTATTTTTAGTTCAGTAAAGAACCCATGGTGTTCATGCCAAAGACAACTCCTGACTACTCCAACCAGGTGTAGGGACAGATGGACCATGGGAAGGCAAAATGAGGTAACTTCTATTATAATATTTTTTTTATCATTTTGAATTCTCTGGTGTCCCATGAAGCAAAGGATTTGAAGCCATGATGTGCTGTAGAGGAGACCAATACTGTCAAAACTGAGTCACAGACAATGCTTAATATACAGCATGAGAAACTAATGTTTAGTTAGCTGCAGCAGGGCTTCATAATATTGTGGCTCCATAAATGAGAAGGCTCTCTCTCATCCTTTTGATGGTCATGGCTGTTTCCTAGGACTATGTTAATCTGTCAGTCTGAGCTGTGCTACACAACCATGTAAAGATTTCATTTTCATACAACAAAAATTTTATTTTATGGGCATAGGAGAATCTCATGACAAAAGTGATGCATAATTTCTTATACCCCATTCAAACTAGTATAGAAACGTATCTTCCTCAATACGTAAAATGGCTGACTCACTAATCTTCCACCCAAGTTACTTTTCAGAATATGCTGCTCATTCTAATTTTTTTTTCCACAGAAAATCATTGCTCCCATGCTTTTACTGTTTACCTCTTACTTATATCAGAAAATATAAATCATGGTAGGAAGATTAGAAAATGGATTCTAAGAATGTGAGAAACAGATCTGACTGTATTGTAACAAGTCTGCATGAATCATTTACCTCCCTTGACCACGCTGCTGTCACAGCTGTCCTGAGCTTCCTGTTGCCATGGCTGGAATGTCAGTCTCCCCCAGGCAAAGACCTTAAAGCTGTTCAGGTATGTCTGTGTGGCACTGGAGGGGACAAACAGACTTATTACCATCCACTGGGTTCAGTGCTGCTGTCTCCACAGCTGGAGACATCATCACAGCCAAGCTAGCTGCAGCCTTGCTAGGAGAACCCTAATGACTGTCCTTTCTCATGAAGTCAGTGTTTACACTGGGTAGGAAACAGCAGGATGGTATAACTGCAGCTTAGCTCAACTCAGTGTGTTTTCTAATGTCAGATCTACATATATATATATTTATATGTAAATCTAAAACTATAAAGAGCAATTTCAATAATCTAAAGGGTTCACTTAGCTCTTCATCTCAATAATACTGTATATGGTTTTCCCCTTTATTGATTTGGCTTTGAGACGCAAGAAGTTCACATTAAAATGTCATTGCAAATAAACATCAGTATAAAGGAAAGCATTCTGGCAATCTGAGAAAATCTGACTTTTTCCTCCAAGTCCATTCAGAAAACAATGTTTTGGTTCTCTGTTGTAGGTAAGATGCAAAAAGAACTTGACAGTGCTGAACACAGCATTTGGAATTAATAAATGAGGTAGTGCAATCCCTATCTAAGAATGACCCAATGTAATCACATGATGACTTAAGAAATCTGCATGCCTGGAGTGTGACTCAGTGCAGGTATGTACATGCTAGGCAAGGGGATTGGTATACTGGATAATGGTTCATCTGTACATGGGTTAATGTTTGTTGTAAATTATCTCTATTTATATCTGCTTATATTTTGATGGTATAGCACATTTGCGTCAAAGAATACGTATGTCAAAGTCTGTTGTTATTTCTATAAAAACCCTACGGTTAATGCTTTCAACACTGTTGGTGTTATAGTCATCTTCTATAAGCTGCTTTAAAGTATGAAGATTGTTTTCTTTAGGAGTGTATTTTTTTTGCTGTGGCTTAGAAAAATGTTCTATATGACTTTGGTGAAGATGGTTTGAAAAGCATGCTTTGGGAAAAAAATCATAGCTTCTTTCTGCATAAGGACAGGTTTGGCTGTCAGGGTAGAGATTCATGACAATTATTTCTTAGTTCCTGAAATATGAAAGTATGCAATCATACAGACTCCGTCAGCTGTAAAATAAATGTTGTGAGAGATGTAGTTAGAATTTAGAGAGTAGTGGTAAAAAAAAAAATAGAGCTTCATCTTAGAAAAATTACTCAAAAGTACACAACAACCACATAAAACTCTGACTGCACTGAGACTGTGCCCATTTAAAAATGATGGGCAATTGTATCTCTCACCTTTTCTTTTCTGTCTCTGTGTGAGAAGACTTGAAAGAATCTCCAGTTTACACAATCTGGGTATATTGTCTTCGTTTTACTGGCAACTCACCCTCAGGTCATTCTCTAATACCCATTAAGCTGCTTTGGGTTTTAGCTTATTGTATTTGAATTTAGTGTACACACAAGTGCAGAGCTAGGTTCTCTATCTATAATACAGTCAAACTACAGTAATAGTTTCCTTAAAAATACTCTTCTGACTATAAGCAGTGCTAAAAAACTATTGTAATATTTCAAGTGAGAGACAGAAAAGTTGACAAAGCATTACCTCTTAGGAATCTGTGAAACAGTTATAAATTCATTGGCTTACTCACCTGTAACTCAGTTCCTACTTGTCTATAGCTATTGTGCTTCTAAAGATTACATACTTATTAAACCATGGTGCCAGGTTCTGACCTACAATTTTGACAGGGTTTGTGGAGCCTGTGTTGTTACAGTATCATAGGGTACCAAGACCATAAACTGAATCAGCCATGTACATTGAATTATTTGTGATTATTACAATGTGTTCTTTAAATATGGAGAGGCAAGAGTGTTTCTGAAGATGGAAAACTCTATGCAGCTGAATCATAGAAAGGATTATTTCATTCAGAAGATCACAACATGAAGACAGAAAACAGTTTTCTTACCAATCACCCACAACATCTGCAGAAGTTAAAGTTTCTGGTATAATTTCTAATAGTGTGAAATTAAAAAAAAATTACTTTTAAAAAAAACCCCTGTATTTTACCTTCAAGATATGAGCTATTCCATGCATATTCTCCAGCGCTTTTCATCTACAACCTACATGTATGATTCCAAGGCAGGGGTGATCGAGTGACTCTGTAGGACAAGAAAAGGAATGAGTATCTGAGAGTGAGATTCTATGTGGGTACATGAATATGATCACATATAGGCCAGCTATTGCACATTCAAGAAATGACTGTGCATCAAATGCCACATCTTTTTGCAATGTGGAGGTCCCAAGCGAAGCATTTGGGACTGCCTTATGGGAGCACCCAGGTAAGTGCATGCACTAAGGCAGTAACTGTGCCTGTAACCAGCGGTCACGGTGTTTACTTTAGCAATAGAGTTGATATCTACTTTAAACTGCTGTCAATATTTCACTTCTTACAAGCAGGACATGAATATAAAACTTGGCATGAATGTGCCCCATTTTGGGACAACCTTTGAGCTCAGAGGATAGAAAAAATAGACACGGGAAAAGGTGCTGATACTTTTGAAAAGTACAAGAATCATTTGGTAGACTTTACACTGTCTATATGTATACACTCCCAGGAAATATTCTTCCAAAAACCTAATGCACACTGAATATTGTCAGTGACACCTAGGAAAATAGGTATTCACTGTCATTCATCAGTGTACAAAAGTCTCCATTAATAAAGGCATTTAAACCAGTAGGATTATTACAGTGAATGCCAGTTTTCTTGAAGCCAAGTTGAAAATGACATGCTGAAGTGTCTTGATGTTTCATTTAAAAAAGGGCATTAGTGTGATTTGTTCGGTGGATACTAGTTTTTTATCTTGACAATGATATAGACATATGCTGAAACTTCATCATCTAAATAAATTCCTTTCTGGTTCCTCTGGGCAACCATAGTTTCTTTACTGTTGTTCGTTGATATTGCTGTGTAGGTTGTACACTAGTACAACTGTTTGGGGCATTGTGCTGTAAAGTGTCATTCAAATGACTCTTGTTAAAAAAAAAAAGTGCTAAAGGGGTTGTTTCCAGTTATGGGGCATCTGCAACCTCTCTTGACATCCTGTTCTAGTGTTCTACCACCCTCGTAGTAAAAGATTTCTTCCTCATATCTAGTCTGAACCTACACTCTTTCAGTTTAAAATAAATATCCCTCGTCCTACTGTGACATGCATAACTGGGTCTGTCCCAGTCTTTACTATAAGTCCCTTCAAGGTATTGGAAGGCCATAAAAAGGTCTCCTGGGAGCCTTCTTTTCTCTGAGCTGATCAACTCCAACTCTCCTAGCCCTTCCTCACAGGACAGGTGTTCCATACCGCTCATAAATTTGTTGTTTGAAACTGCAACAGTACACAGAGTGCACATGATGAATCTTACTCTGTGACTGTGATGAATGACTGAAAATCTTGCTATATAAATGAATTCTGCGCTTTAGAAAAACTACAGGTGTTCTGGTAAATCATCTATGCAGTTCTGAATAATAGAAATACAAAGAATAGATCCAGTGTTAACAGTCTTTCCTGTTAGTCTCATGTGGAGTCTGCAAACTGAGGCTCACTCATAGAGGAGCACTCACATATTTCCCTTAGGAGTACACTTTGGAATTGAAGAGTGACTCAAAAATCAAATTAATGAACTCCTGTGCTTAAAAAATCATAAAGGCAGCAGACTGCAGAGCACTGAAGTCATCAGTTAAAAAGCACGAGTTTGCTGCCCCATCTATTACTGCCTTCTGCGCTTTCAGACTTATGTACATATATGGAAACCCCAAGTACAAATACTATGGTTTATTTTGGAATAAAGAAGATCAGCCACTCACAGTAAGAACATTTCATCACTTCATCAGATATTAGAAACTGATGAACTACTTATATGTAATAAATGTGGCTCCATCCATCACCTTTTTAATATTTTTCTTTGTTTAAATGATATTTATTGAAAGTAAATATGTTACAGAACAATCTGTCAGAGTGCCTGGCTTCCTACTAGAGGTAATAGTGATGATAGAAAGCATAATTGTTTGGCCCACAGAAAAGGATTATTTTTTTTTTTCTCTGAAAATCATTAGGTTTTATCAATGTTATTTTTTCAAAGGTAGTAATTAATGAAACAAAAAAGCCTGGGCAAATACAACATTGAGCTTTCATTCATTTTGCATCTGTCAGGGACAAAATGCACATAGATAGGAAAGGGCTCCTTTGAGTGTGAAGCATGAAATGTAACTAGAAGTGGGATTTTAGCTCTGGTCCATCATTTGCTGTCTGTATTGAGGCACTGGAGGGAAGTTGTGGGCAGACTGGTGTCCATGGCATTAGGTGTCAACACCCATTGCATTGCTCATACACACTTTCATTGCTCATGCTTGCAAAGCAGAAACTATTGAAGCACTAGTGCTAGACAGCCCAACACAGGAAAAATTTAGTGATAACTACTTTTACCAGATTTCTGATCTACTGCCTTCTGTATAACTATCATTACATACATTCTTTCCTTTATTATTTTGCATCAACACTGTAGTTCTCAGTCTAAATTTTTTAATATATATTTTTTTATTTAAAAAAAATACTTGCCTAGGCAGGTTACACGAATGACTGGGAAAAATTATTAAATTGCTCTATGAACACACCATCTATTTTAAAGAAATTACATATATTTTGAAATATATCTTTTTCATTTCATAAGCTCAACTTGATAGTACACTTAAATTCTGTAGTCAAAACTATGAAAATACAATTTGTTAGATTAATGTAAATGCTGTGTTTCACAAAAAGAAAATTTGTCCAATTTGATAGTGGATAATGTGATTTATGTTTATAAAATTCTCAGTTAAACACATGGTTATATGCCAACATACTACAGTTATTTCACATGAAAAACTAATTGGAGGTAAATTAAAATTAATTATTAGGAGCATATCCTATTTTTTTCTTAATAATTTCTCCTAGTAAAGAGATTAACTTTGGAAACTTACTCCAAAATATGTGATATTATGTACACTGTCAGGTATTAAGGAAAAGGAATCTCAAACTGTACTCCATTTGGTACAAAAATTAAAACATAATGCATTTCAGCACTGATGTTTCTCTGTTGTGATTGACTTAATTTGGGCCAATTAGTTCAAAGGTTTTCTTAGGTACAATTTGGGCCAATTAGTTCAAAGGTATTCTTGGGTACTTGAGAGTGATCTGCAGATGTTTCATGTTAGAAGCTGTTAAAACATTACCTCTTTGTTGCTAGCTGCCATATAGCAAAGAAAGCATTAAAAAAAGTCACATTTTAACTTTCAGCAGTAAAGATAGCTTGAAAATTTCCTGCCCTCCCTATTCTGCTTTTTGTCATTGAATCATAGTATCATAGAATCATAGAATTACAGAATGATTTTGGTTGGAAGGGACCTTCAAAGGTTATTTAGTCCAACCCTTCTGTGGTGAGAAAGGACACCATCAATTAGATTGGGCTGTTCAAAGCTCCATCCAACCTGACCCAAAATGTTTTCAGAGATAGAACATCCACCACTTCTCTTGGCAACCTGTTCCATCACTGCTTCTCTCAACTGCTGCTGTTCACTATATTTGCTCTGTGTGTTGTGCTAATACAACTTTTCAGGGATTGTGATATAACATGTAATTTAAATGACACCTGCTTAAAAACAACAACAAAAAAATTCAAACATATTAATTCAGATCAGCTGAGTGCCTTGTTTTGCAGTGCCCCAAGATAATATAGTTTTGTGAGAATGACAAAGGGAGGAGGGTGGAAGTCTGACTATGGCTCAGCACGAGGAGAATGGGAGAAAGGAAAGGTCAGTATTTCTTGGGAAATTTCTTTCCTGGACAAAATGTGTCTCACAGCTAAATGCTGTTTCCTCTCTGAACTGGCAGGCAAATTTGTGTTGATAGAGGACTCTTTCACTCTCTCTTCATCATTACCTCATAAGTTTTAGATCCTTTTTTCCCATACACTGGGAAATTCTGATCTTTTAACTTCACAAAAATTCTTGAGAGTCCTCGAAGTTGTTGCTTGGCAAGACTGCAGAGCCTGCCTGCAGTTATGTCTGACACTCAAACGTGACATACACGTCCTTGGCCTCTCATTTCATGCTAGCCCTAGTCCTACTTCACAGTAAGCAATTAGTTTTGTTTAAAATGGTATTGTAGGTGAATATTTATGAATGTAAATATGTTTCATTTTGTCCCTCTTTCAGAATTTAAAGATTTGGCCTTCCTCTCGAGTTGTTCCAAGCCCATTGTTAGAGCCCAGTTGTTCCAAGGCTATAGAGTAAGTGCACAGCTTCAATGCTCACCCAAAAAAGAAGCATGACTAAGGTGTTGCACTACAGCAGCAATAGTGGGATAACCCTGTTGGCTACTCAGTCCTGCAGACAGACAGTTCCCTCACTAATTTGTATTTAACTGCACACTCTGCCTGTATTTTTCCATCGCATTATCTGTGTTTTAGCTACTGCTGTATTTCTTGCTCTTTGATGAGTCTTCTTGCTGGAAATGGATGAAACATCATCAGTGAAAAAGAATTTGCATCAATATTTCCTAGTGTCTGATTAAGAAGAATGAACAGAGGGGACTTTGGAGAAATTGGTCTTGATTCTCTTGTGTCATTTCTGCTGTCTTAAATCTCTACTCAAATCCTGCCATTCACATTTCAGTTCCCATGAATGAAATTTATATTTTCATGTTTATTTCTGGCTATTGTTCTGCACAAAATAGCACTAACAAATTATTTAGTTCATTAGATAAAATCAATATTAAACCAGTGTGTTCCAAGTCATATGATGATGTTCAATGTTCTCCCAAAAATGATGACTAGCAACCATAAATCAACGTGGATGAACAAAACTGTAGATACGAATAAGGGAAATGGCTGTCAAACATGTTCTCTGAAAATAGATCTCCTACCTATAGTTATAAATGATGGAAAAAAATGAACATTGGATTTTCTTGTTTACTCCCAATCTTAAAATGGAATGTTGTTAAGGTGATTATCCTGCCACTGCTGGCACCTTTCAAAAAGCAATGTCTTTCATAAAAATAATACACTTTCATAATTGGAGAGCCTATCAGAAGTAGAAAGTCTTTTTTCTTGCAGAGATGAAGCAGGTGATCACTCACTCTTCCTATATTTACTATTCATATTATTTTTATATTAGCTTATTTTCTTTTTAAAGTGCCATTTTGTTCTCTGAACCAATAATGTGCTTTCCAAAACCACAGATGAGAGAAAACAGAATTTAGCTTAAATTAAAAAGGAAACACATTAATGCACTTTTTCACATGCATTAACACAGTTTTCAAAGAATGAAGTTTCCTATCCAACATATATACCCAAATCTCAGAAACTTGGAAACCACATGATCCTATTCTTTACTTCAATGATTTTTGAAGAATGTCATGTATTTATCATAAGGTATTTTCTGACAAAAGTCTGGGGGAATAGTAGCATTAGTTGTGAATATCCTGCTTCTTGACATTTAAATTATACCATTTGGACATTATTCAAAATCTCTTGACACAGCTACAGCAGGACCCATCCTCTGGAATTAGATAGTTGGAAATTCAATGACAGAAGAAAAAGACACCTAAAACATTTGATTACAGTGATGTGTAGCTGCTTCAGTCTTTACAATGTCACAGCAAGGTTATGAGACATTTCCATTTTTAACAATCTTAATGGGTTTGGGTCCTGAAGTCCTTATTAAGTTACAGACTATTAGATTTGTCTATTTTTGGCTTAGCTTTTATATCTGGGATGGAGAAATAAATGGTAAAGTGATCTATCCTGGGAATTAAACTGGATGCTGCTAGTAGTATCAGTACTATTAATGCCAGTTGTATAACACATAAGCATTTTCTCTCTGTAGAGTTTTTAAGCGTAATACTGTCACTGGCTGGAAGTTTCTGAAGCAGTGAGACTGTTTAGTTGTTATTTCCCCTTAACAATATACTGTGAATAAGTGCCTAATTAAAACTTACACAAAGAATGCAAAAAAAAATAATTTCATGAGACGAGTTGAAATTTCTCTAAGCTTAAGGAAAATGTAGAAAGAATTAATTTTAGACTTTTAAAGTGTTTTCCAAAACCTTACCACCTCAAAAGTTTTACAAGCAGTCGTGGAATTTTTTGGTCTTGCTTTTTTACCAACTTATGTTGAGTTTGCCACTTTATTGAAAACTACCTTCAGGAAAGTAATATCCGTGGCAAAAACAAGAAATGACTCTTTTTATCCTGCTTATTTCAGTTAAGCATTCTCATTGTGATAATCTTGCACTAGTTTAAAAAAAAAAAAAAGATAGCTTTCTATATGTTATCATATTTAAATACATTTAAGTATGCATACAAAGGGTTTCAAATCAACTTATCTAAATAAATACTAAAATATTAAAATTATATCAGTTCAATACCAGAACCCAAATTTATATGCAATTTACATAGTACTCACTTTTGTAAATCTATATTGTCTTCTAATATTCAAGATTAGAATTTTTAAGCTTATTATTAACCAATGTTTTGCATATAATACATTTCATTAATAGAAAATATAGAAGGCAATAATTTTTGGACGGGGGGCTTGAGCTATTAAATTCTTTCTTATCTTTTACTTCACATGTCTTACAATGAATGTGTAAAATTGGTTAAATAAAAAAACAATTCTAAGAGAGAATTGAGATTGTTTTAGGACACAGACAAATTACTTCCAAATACACAAGTAATTCCAACTGTGATTATTACCCATGATCTTTAACAACTTGCAAATCCTTTAAAATTTCCATTAAGGAAACGTGCTTTCAAAATAGTTTTCTGAGAAATTACTGTACACTCTTATTTTGTGTATGACCGACTGCTGGTAGTGTTTCCAGGTGTATTTTCATTTTTAGCATTTCTGATTTTTGCCTTCGTTGCGTATTTTCATGCAGCTGTGTTTTTATATTATTATTTTTTAAATTCTTTCCTTGTCTTTAAGGAGACTAGCAGAGTTAAACTATTGTGTACCTTAAAAATACAATAACGAGGATGATAAAAGGCAAAGCAGTTTCTTACTACAACTGTGCTTTTAATGTCTAGCTAAAGTACTGTGGGACCATTAGTGAAGCTAGAATGTGTCTTTGACACCCCATAAAAGTAAATCTCCTTATCCCAGAGCTCTACTCAGTAAGGTACATCTGGAGAGAAAAAACATCCCATTCTTAGGAAAATACTGCATTAGGAAAATACTGTCATCCTAAGAGTACAGAATTGAACTACAAATTACTGTGGTTTTTAGGTTTCTTTTTTCCTGCTTTGAAATCTGTCTACCTACCTGGCGAATTCCTTTAAAGAAATAAAATAGTGTAGCTAAGATAACCTATCTACACAGGCACACATTTTTTGAAGACCAAATTATAAATATATGCTCATATCTTTTCTTGAGGATTATTTGCATGCAGCCATGTGAACAAACAAACAAAGCTATGAAGGTGAGAAACAGAAGTTAGAATCACCAGTTGAATTTAGGCATGGCCACTGCCACATCAAACCATGGGTGTGGAAATGCCCACAAGTAATTCACAAAACATTTCTTGGCATTTCACCTCCTATAACACAGAAAAGTGAAGGGATTGACAGAAGCCAATGTGCTGAAGGGAAAGTTACCCTGAAAGAACAGCTGATGAAGAGGGAATCTGCATTACCTCTCTATGCTAGGAGAACTTAGATGTCTAATGCTGCTCTGGACATAGGTGCTTATTTTAATTTGGTTTTTACAAGCCTTAACTTCTCCCAAATTAGAACCATAAATCTTACAGTGACAACTTAATTTCTACCACTGTTCCATTTCTACACTACTTCATAACTCTCCTGTAGCATAACATTTCTTACACTGGTTCTTGGAAGAAAATTTCTACTTCAGAAATGATCAGATCATGTTAACTACAAACTTAAAGAAAAGAGACACAGAAAATGCAAAACTACAGCATTAAATTTTCCTTGCAGATACAATATAAATTGTGTATACTCTTATTCCACACTATGGTTTTCACTGGATATCTTAGAATAACTTTCATTGTAAACCCACACCTTATTTTTATTTTCAGAATCTTTATAACTTGTTGCATGGCACTGAGATACCAATTCTTCTATAGAAGAGGAATACAGAAGCAAGATCAAATGCAGATTTTTGGCTTTCACATGAATTTTAGTCTAGATTTCAGAATATTTACTATTCTTAGGTTAAAAAATTAATTTTGTGCATTTTTCTAAATGTTACACAGCTATTTCTGATTATCACTCTATTTTTGGTTGGGCTCCACCCAGTTAAATGCCTTGTTATTTTGGGGAATTATGTGGGGCTTGCCTCAATAACTAAAAACTAATAATTTAGTTTACTTTCCATACAGCTTTAAGGACTATGTTGATACCTGGATATGCATAGGTTTCCTCTAGAAGCTCTGAATTTTTAGTGCTGTCCTAGTACAAGCCACTGGAATCACTGATACAGAAGTTAATATTCAAAATTTTACTTCATAGAAGTAGTGGGTTTGGTTGTAACATCAGTTGCTTGACTGTCCCATAAGAAATGGGGACTTAAAGCTGGCCTCCAGGTTCTGTTTGGGGAAAGGCTGCTTCCAGAAGTAACAGCTCTGGGGCCAAGGGCAGGGAACCTGTCCTGGGATTTCAGCAGTGCCCAGCAGATATTGCTGAAAGATGTATATGCTTGTTCTGGCTTATTCCTCAGTGTGGTAGATCAGAGTCAAGGCTCTTCCCACTAAAGGTGGCTGTGTCTGTGCTTATTTGGCGAGCTATGCCTACAGCACATTTAAACCTCCTCTTTAATATCTCCATACATTTATTCAACTACCAATGGATAATTTGTCTCCTGGTGACCTTTCTTCTAAAGACTATTTTCACTTCAGCATTTTATTGTCTTTCTTAATTTCTTTTTTTTTTTTTTTTTTTACTTTTGGCTATGAGCTTTGAGACTTCTCACACTCCAAGATACTGCAAATGCCCAAAACCAAAAGTACATAGATAGTAGGGACTAAGGGTGGAATAGAATGATTGTGTCCAGCACTTCATTTTTTCTGCTTATCCATTAGCAAGAAAGAATAAAATAGACATAGCAAACTATATTCCTGTTCTTTCATACATACATTCTCTCTGCATCACACCACTTCTGCTACAGTAGCTCTTTCGATAATTCATCATTTTAAAATAAAAGAAACCAGTAGTACAAACCAAAATGTATGACTTTTTAAAAAGAATGCTTTAAATGGCTTCTGCAAGAAGGGCTAAGCATTTATTTTCATTTATAAATAGCAAGCACTTTGGGTTCTAATTATTCACCATTATTATAAAGGCTTTCTAAAATAAGACATAATAGTTTAAAATAGCAGTTTAAAGAGCTGCTTGATACATTGAAATGAAAAGTGAGAGTTTGAAAAATACATTTCATTACTTCCAGCTGCCTCAGTGTCTTGGGGCAGTATATTTACAGGGAGAAATATTAAAAATAAAGTAACATGCAGAGCAATTTTATGGTGGACTTTTTCCCTTGGTAAATACAGTCATTTGACAACAACTTTTCCCAATATTTGCATGCTGTACTGCACTACATTTGAAAATCACTTAGTGAGGGAAATGAAGAATTACAAGAAAGGGCTGAGTCCCAGCAGACCTTAGAGAATCAGAGTGCAGAAGAGGAAGTGATTATTTACTTGCAATAAGTGGGGATTGCAATCTGCCATGGCAAGATTGGATTCCTGCATTCATGAGCAGCCAATACATCTCTGATATGACATTGCCACAATTACAGCTCTGTCTTATTTGAACCATAATGAAGATGCAGACTGAGTCACTTAAAATGTAGGAAAACCTTCTGGTACTCCTGGGCATCTGGGAATGGACCAAAATGAAAATTGCTGTTTCTGCGTTGTTCAGCTGCATTGCATTACTTATGGCTTGAAAGCCAAAGACTCAACTTCCACGAATTGCTGTTCTTTACCCGCAAAACATTGCTGCAACCCTTGCTGCCTTTTCCCAGTGGTAATCACAGCAGTTCTTAGGAGGTGGGAGGTGTCCTTGCCCTACTGTCTGGAATTACAACATCATTGAATTACAGCCTTTTTCTAAGTACATTTCGTGACAATACCAGAAACCAGGGAATCCAACAGGTGGGAGAATTTTTTATACTGCTGTAATGTTGTGGTTCTTCTAGCTCTACTGCTCTGCCAACTAAGCCAGTTCCTAGGAACACCAGGTCTGTGAGCAGCAATAGCAGAACATAAGGAAGTTAGCAGAACTTTTATTTGGAACTGTATAAATTCAATGAGGACCAATTTTTGATGTTCCTATTTTGGAACATCATAAAGGGAATCTTTAACCAAAGCCCTAGCAAAGAAATATAAACATTTTTCTGATATTACCATTTCCTCCTGTTGTATTGTTGTCTCTCTGTCAGGTGCTTTTCAGTATAGATGTGAAAAAGGGTTGGGTCTACAGGTTGCTTTAGGTTTGTTTGATGCAGTTCTGCTGCTGCTTAAAGACTCTATGAAGTAAATGCGCTTTCACTAACTATTCACAAAACATATATCTCCATCTGAGCCAAAATTGTCCCCCTGGTGGAAAGGACATGCTTATATAATTAAAGCAATGTCGGAGATATTTCCTTCTCTCTCTCAAAATCAATGGCAGAAAAGAAGCCAAACCAAAATGGAAACACTGGAAGGAAAATAATTGATAGAAATTGTGTTTCTGGCAACTTGGAGTGAATGAGAATGAAAAATTATTTTTGCTGCTAGAGGAGGTCCCTTTGGGCTTACAGCTGGAACTTCTTGAAAGGAAAATCCTCACAAACTTAGAAGAAAGCCTGGGAGTATGACCAAGGTTCCAGATATACCTGTAGCCATAAAAATACAGCACAACAAAAACATTAAACAGAATAGATGCAGGAAAAACAGTATTTATTTGAAAAGGAACTTGTAGAAATCGACTACATGGCAATGGGAGAAATATAAATAATGCCTTTTCAAGCCTAATTGATTACTGAAAGCTAAAACTTGGCACCAGATTTCAGCACAGGAGGCAGAAAACAACAATTCTAACATTTTACTGCATAATTTTCTGCCCCATAAACTCCATAACATTTTGTATCTGAACCACAGAAATAGTGTGGCAAATGTGTTTTATCATCTTTGATAAAGAGAAACAAAGCATAGTTGTTAACAATATTCTGTCTTTTTTTTCACTGCTGGTATCAACTAGCAGTGTCATAATTTAAAAAAATTCTATTTTATTACAAAGAATCATGTTTTGCTCAGGATAATGCTGTTTCTTATCATTCCGGTAATTTATTAATGATTTCAAGCTCTCCAACTCTATCTACATATTTAGTAATATCATTGAAGCTACCATTGAACACCCTCATAGAAATTTCATTCAAAATCATATCTGAAATGGATAAAGCAACTGATATAAGATAAAAATAGTAAGTTTGTGTCCTAACTTTTCATTTTCATATTTGTAGATTTTTAAAAGAAGATTCTGTGGTTCCATGATTCTACTCAGTTAATTGTTAAAGCAAACAAGGCTGTAGTAATTCCCTATAATTTTTACTTCAGTTTAACTTTAAAAAGTGTTTCTGTTCTTAGTTATTATTTAGGTGAAAAATCCCTTTCTCATCTCCATGGGCAAATATCATACAGAGTTTTTTGGCAATTATTCTTTCTGTAACTATTTTTTGGTACTTGGTTATTTTTGTGAAAGGCGGTGAAAATTCCAGTGAATGATGACAGAGTGAGACAGAGAAGAATTCCACTTCAAGCACTATCAAAGCTGTCTACAATTGATTAATTTTCATTTTATTTTTTCCTTGAGAATTGCTATGTCACTCCCCTGAAAGTCTATGAAGCTTAGGGCTTAGAAGCATGCATAAAGACCTTTCAGAAATGATAGATCTTCCACAGAAGTAAGTGTTAGTGAAATGATGATGTATGTATTCTGGGTCACCTTACAGATTGAGATGTACTCCCAAGAACCCTGTTCTGTCTTATATTAAATAAAATATGTATTTTTAGTTTATAAAAAATTGTCCAGAAAGAAATGTATAACAGATTTTATGCAGCAGAAACTGAGCAAAACATCTGTTATTATATTAGCTACCTTTATGCATTTATTGTAAGAGTTTGATTTCCTTTCTGCTTTGTAACAGGTATGTCACCCTGTTTTCTCATCACCCTTGTTTTGTGAATAGCTTCCTTCTGCCTTTTCCATTACTTCTCACAAGGATCTGCTCCAGAGAAACAGTGCAGCTAAGTACAGTGTAAATTGTTCAGGCTCCTTCTTTCTGAGATACCCTTCTAGCAATAAGTTCAGTATTGACACATCCTGACAGACTACTACTACAGGCTCATGTGCAAAAGTGAAGCACCTGCTGGCACACTCAGGCTACAAAAGCCCATGGGCTTAGGGGTTAGGGCTGTGACACTGCCTTTTCATCATCTGGTGAACTCTGACCTTAGAAAACACTACATCCACTCAGAGAAAACACAGTGTCCAAGTGCTGGAAAAGCCCTGCAGAAGTCCTAGACCAAGAATTATGATGCCTAGCTGGCTCCAGGCTGCTCTCACTGACAAGCATGAGCACAGGCCAGCTGTCTGAAGGATTACCATTCTCTCTCAAATGCATTAGCAAAGGACTAATCACAGAATATTGCAAATCACATTGAAAATTAATTACAGTAATCCAGGGCAGTGTTTATCAGTTTGTGGTCCCTGACAGTCATAGATTGTAGATATCTATCTGGCTGATTAAACTATATGATCTTGCCTCTATTCTTACTGGTTTTAAATCAGATCAATCATCAATATTTTTTTTTAAAGCTACATGACAGGGCAAGTATTCTGAATGAACGCTATGAACTCATGATAGAGAGAAATTATGTGACTGAAATGGGAACAATGTCCCTTTATATTTTGGAAATGAATAGAGTGAAGTGCTGCATAACAAATGCCTTTTTTTTCCTTTAATAAAGTTGAGGAACATTTGATGATTCCCAGTTCCAATGGCAGCAGAGTTAAGTCCACAGCTGCTGAACAACCAAGCAGAATGCATCCAGCAAATATGCTTTTCCATTGTGAATAGACTCAACACAGCTTGATATACCAGTGCACAGACATTCCCTCAGACACTGCTCCTGGGAGGCACAGGCACATTCAGACAAAGGCAGTCAACCACTACCCTCACCCCCAAAAACCCAGGACATCTGGACTGAGTGTTTCCCTTGGGAAAGAAAGCACATTGAAGACAGTTGCCATCAGTTTAGAGAATGCAACTGAGGCACTGTCTGAGTTATTTTGATTTTGAGGTGAAGAGATGTATTACTAAAGGGGACATGCAATGAAGACCACAATAGATCATTTATACAGTATTTAGAAAATGGAAACATATTATGAAATTAGGTGATTAGATAATTTTGACATTAAACTAGAAATTAAAAGAGTAATCAAACAAAAATTTTCTAAACCCAAGAAAAACTTACATATTCCATATCTGGAACATGTATCTATACTATTTATAAAAGAAATTTATTTTTATTAGACACCAATATGTACTAGAAGAAACTATTTGGAATATTTACAAAACAATTTACAAAAAGTCCTAGCAGTTTGATTATTACCATTTTTTTGAATGGAGAAAGAAAAGAGGATAAAAGATGTACTTGTCATACCTTTTCTAAAAACTGAACCAAGTGAAGCATTTGTACCATCTTGAAAACTGAGACGACCTATTCCTTTTTAGCAGCTTGCAAGGTGCTGTCATGGATGAGAAACATGATGCACTTGAACATTCGGGTAACAGGTGGCATGGCAAAATTTCAGGAAGAAAAATATCCAGAAAGCATCTAGCAAAAAAATGGAGAGCAGAGTGTGTAATTTTAATTGGTTATACAGACGGTGTGTTCAATTTGAAGACTTGGTTGATAACAAAACAACTGTGCCCTATCAAAATTAAATGTTTTAATTCTCCTCTAGCTTACACAACTTTTACATTTCCATGATTCCTTTTTTCTGTGTAATTTTTCAATTTATTTTCATGTAAAAAAAAGAAAAGCAGACCTTTTTTGTCTTTATAGTTTTATGTAGAAATACTTAGTTTAGCCTCTGCCTTAATTATGCTTACTCTGTCATGAAGCTAAACAGAAAATTGGGCTAAAATGCTTATTTGAATTTTATTCATTCAATAAATATTCAAAGAGAATTTCAGTGGGGGAGAGCTTCCTGGAAATTACTTACTAGACAGGTCTCAGACATGATACTTGTCTACCCAAATAACTTCAGCACTTCACATCACCCACTTTCTCAAATACAAAATGCACAGGGCTAGTCATGAAAACTACTGCAGCAAGGTTTGATCTTGGTCCCATTAAAGGCACTATTTTTCTACTGATTCCAAAGAAATTGTTCCAAAAATGATTTGACAAGTGAACAGTATTACTTCATGGTGCAGTGTTATAGTTGCTGGCAGCCTGAATTGTGCTGTGATGTGGCAGCATTTAGTCATTCATACACTGCAAGTTGAGCTAATCCTGAAAGCCACATGAGATGTGACTGTGGGGACTGAACAGCCTGTGCACTTGGCATTGCTTCTAACCTATTTCTTCACACTCTATTTCTCACTGAGAAAACAAACAAGCAAGCAAACAAGAATTTTCAGTCCGTAACATAATAAAAAGCTTGTACAAGTTCAACCAGCAAGATAAGGTGATTATTTTGCCCTTCAGTTCAAGTGTCAGCTTGTTTTCATCTGCTGTCAAACACTTTGTCACACCAGATGTCCATCATATCTGTTCCATGGCAGAATGTTTCAGTACTCAGGAAACAAGATGGATGATTTTCTCATACTTATCTTTGAAATTTCCATAGAATTTTCACTACAGTTGAGTTTGCTTACACTCACTGCAGTTCCTGTTTAAGTTTTCTTTGAAACCCTTATCCCTTTTTTTCTCTCGTCCATGTATGTACATGTCAAAGTTAAGATATCTTTAAGGATAGCAAAACCTTAGGCCATGATTTTTTTGATTCTCACTTGCTTTCCTTTTTGCTAAATAAATTTACTCCAATGTCCTTTCCTCCAATTTACTCCAATATCCTTGATATTATACACTCATGATACAAAGGAGATATATTCCTTTTATTCACTTTCTGTGTATTTCTTTACCTTTACTTTAGTATGCTCACCTCAAGGAACTTGATTAAATATAGTGATGCAGGTGTTCCTGTTACCTCAACAGCAAGAGTATCTGCTTTGCAAAGGACTCTTTTACTCCAGTTCATGGTGAAATAATTTTCTTCCAGATTCTCCTTTCCTTCTCTAATTTTCTCTCCCTGTTTCTTTGTGGCTGCATGAAACATAGTATAATGGTTCATGGCTTTTGGAGTCCATTACTCAGAAGCTAGTTTAGGACCGAGCCACTCCTACCTTTAACTGTGAGTTTTAGTCTGTGGCACTGAAAATATACCATAGAAAACCATTAAAATTTTATTTAGGCAAGTATGCAGTATTTTGCTGCATTATCTCTTCTGACTTTCTCTTCTGTCAGCTATAGAATTTTGTATAAGCCTTTTTTAATAAAATACATAGTTTATATTGAATTTAAAAGTATTTCTAGATATGTTTTCAAGCTACAGACTCAGTATGACTTTCTATTAACCCATGCAAAATAATGGCATCTAGCAGAGACAATTCCATGCTAGGCTGGAGTGTACATGGCTGCGTGAGTTGAGTCATGCCCTCAGCAACTTTGCGGAGGATGAAGGGAGAAACAGTATTTTATGCTTTCTCTTCCATCAGTGGAGTTTAATGGAAGATGTCTGGCTCAGCCAGGGGCCAAGCAAGCAGCCAAACATGATGTTGGCCACAGCCAAGATGACCCCTTCATTTGGCTGCAGAAGAAAAGTTCTGCAGCACTGTGGAACAGCTGTACCGCAGTTTTTGGTGGATTGCTCAGCACAACAGCAAAGTTCCTCAGGTGTAAACATAAGATGATGACTGGGTCGTGACACTGTCCTGACTACATTGTGTGTTCTGGAAGAGAAATACAGTTGACTATAATCTAATCTAATCTATATAACATAATATAAATATAAAATAAATATAATTTGATTACTATATTTTATAGTGATCAGCTAGTCACAGCAATACTGATCACATGCCGAAAAGTTGCTGTTGCATTGAAATCAGTTTCATTAAAATGCAATGTGTTTCGTTTTTATCAATCAACAAAAATTAAGCACTAAAAATGGAGCTATTTTAAATTGAAGTAGAGAAGGCTGCTTATTTCACCTTACTTAAAATAATCAGTCTTTTTTGTTACTAAGATAAGAAACAAGCCTGAAGTAACTCAAATAAGCTCTTGCTACAGGAAATGAGAAAAGGCATATAAAAATTACTTACGTGAACTGTAGTTCTTACATTACTCTATACCTGCAAAATGGCTCATCATAATTTTTAAAAGTAAAAATTGAATTTTTCCAAAATGCTTTTTTATCCTACAGGAAAAATAAAAGGAAGAAAATTTTACTGGGATATCTAACAAATGGCTACCAGTTACCATAAATCTGAAGAAAATTAGACACAGCTACAGAGCATACAGTTGAAAGTTTTATCTTCCTTATAAAGCACAGAAAAGACTGGGTCTACTGTGCAGCTGATGCACCATTTGACCAAGATAGTTAGTACTTTGGCTTTAAGGTACCTTTTAAAAAATCCCTATTCTATTATCTTCTGACCATAGCAGAGCCTAAACATAGTTTCTGACTGTCCTTTGGTGGCCTGGTAAATTATGGGCAGTGGTGCTGATGAAATTTTTTAATCTTTGATCTTACCTATCTGCTGCGATCCCTCATCAAATGATGGTTTTGCCAACTGTTTTCATCTTGGATAGTATGGTATGCCAAAAATGGGTGAAATTAGATCAGAAATAAATACCTTTATTTGCTGATACTTATTTGCATGAAAGTTTTCCATTCTAAAAAACCCCAACTTTTGGTCATTTAATTCTAAAACTTTGTTCATTCAGTTAGATGGACTCATCTCTAAGGACTGACACATTAACATTTCCTGATGTGTAGCGCTGAAATGTTCATTTACTCCCATCAATATGTATATTAAGAGTAATGTACAAAGTGCTCTATAGTTACCTGATAACAAACTAATTACTTTAAATTTTTTTGCAGTGTTTGATCTGATATTACAGCACTTTTTAATATCTGAATATTTCTTACAAATTCTTGTTCTTTGCAATATTCTTCATTTGAACAGTACAGGGAAGGAGTTGTTTTGTTCAACTACTATATAAATTAAGTGTTTTGAATTACTTAATTATTTCATGTTCTAATAACTTATCGTTTATTAAATGTCAATATAATTTGAAATCATGTCAGCTGAAGTATGTGGCACTGTTTTATGCAGTTCCATTCCAAAGTATAACATTAAAAACACAATTAGCACTGTTTCATTTAGTGATATTGCATTCATGAAGTCCTTGATGACCACTGTACATTAGAAAAGGAGAATATTTCAGCAAATGTTCTTAGGTTTGTCAAAGTTTCAACTTATTATTAGAAACACAGAAATTAAAAAGAATTGAAAAATTGGTAAGATTATGTATCCAAGAAAGTAATTACCTTTTTTTTAAAGAAAACTGTATGTATTTATTGCCATAAAACTAATAACACATTATATATCTAGCTTTTTCGCAGTAGTAAGGACAAATTTTAATTTTCATTTATTCTCAACTTCAAATACAGTGTATTATATAGTAAAAATGAATAGAGTATTTTCAGTAACACTACTTTTCAGAATTATCTGTAAGTCTACAAGAAGACTTACTAGAGTTATAAGAACAAAATTCTCCTGCTCCACTAACCAGTATTTTACAGAACAGAAAAAGGCTCAATTTCTTTGGACAAAAGGTATTCCTATAGTACTCTGCCAAGCAGTATATAAATAATTACACAGTCATTAAAAGAAGGACAAACAACCTTGGAGTCAAGCAAGGTGCTAGATATTCACTGCTCAAATTTCACAATATTACATACTTTTTAGGTGCCTGTCAGTCACAGTCCAGTTTCTCAAACTAAATTACATTGCCTAGATTCCTGTATACCTTGAAATTGTGTCCCTGAGGAAGGGATTTATAGCTGCATATAAGCAATTAAGAAATTAGAGGCACAGTGGTTTACCCTAAAGCTTTACACAAGGATGTGATGGAGGCATTTTTCCCCATGTCTAACATCCCATATTTGAAAGCTAAAGATCTAAGTTATTTTAAAAAATAAAAAAACAACCTAAGGCGCTTTCAGTTCTTCCTTTCAAACACAGCAAGGGCAGCTCATCACATTAACAGCTGAGCCTAGAATGTAAATTTCACTGAGATGTATAAAACTTGTACACAATTTCCAGCTCGAGTTCATTTCTCACAGATGTGTCACCACACATCAACTCAAGAGTCTGGTTTTGGTGTTTTAATGCAAAAGATTTACCATAAAACACAATACAAAAAATTTTGCAGATCCTGCAATGATTTAATCAGGAAATCATCATGAAGTTAGGCAGCTCAGTCAAGAATGGAGACCTTAGCTTTCCAAGATGAAGATCTGTAGGGAGGTGAGAGAGTTCCAGTATGGAAATCATGAATTGTGACAGATTCAGACGATTCTGTATTCTGAATTCAGACGATTCTGTATTCTGAATACAGGCGATTCGAGTATTGCATAAGTTCCTCAATAGCTTTATCACCAAGTGTTATTCTCTTTGTCATTAGTCCAATAAATTTCTCACTAATTAGAATTTGTGATGAAGGAGTCCAAGAGGGAATTTGGCCAGAGCTGAATATTTAATGAAAAAAAAATCAACACAGAATCAAATAATTGATCTTAATGCCTATTTCTGCACTGATGATTTAGTTTTGAAATACAAATCCAAATATCTTCTCACAATGCACTTTATTGTGCAGCTTTAGCTTTGCTTTCTTATGTATAGCAGCTGTAAATCTCTCACACTGAACACAAAAGAATTGTGCATTGCAAAGAGATACTAAAAGAAACCATTGAAGACAAGGTAAAAAGGAATGATCTTATGGGGGAAAAAAAAAGCAAGCACTGAAAGGCTTTATTTGTAGTTTATGAAGTTCCTATAACATCTGTCTATTGTAATCATAGCATTCACATGGTGGTTGAATTATTTGATTGATTTTAGTGATTACTTTGGTCAAAGCTTTTGTGAAAGATTCAGTTCTTACCAGGGAGCTCCTTTACGCATACTAAAACTCTGTGATTGAGAAATGGGATTTTTTTACAGGTAGTATTAAGTTTTTATGGATATTTTTGCTTCATTTTAAGGTGTAGGTAAAACATCTCTACAATCCTTCAGCTGCCTACCCCTAAATTACAGAGTCACAGTGATTTGAGACACTGTGTTTCTGCACCTCACTGGTTGTGCAAAAACACTGGGTGGTGGCAGTATTATTTCTAACAGTAAAATTTCAAAGTGAAGTCAGATTGGAAGAGTCAAATAAAATCTATCCAGCTCAGTTAGCAAAAGCTGTTTCATGGTTTCAGAAGCCAAATAAATATGGTCAGGCAGAGCAACTCTCTTTACAGTTTCACTGTTACCCAGCCTAGACTGATGACCTCAGTTATCCCAGCCTGTGCCATGTGTACATCATCACATCAAATTGTAGAGCTGCCTGTTTCTCTAAACAAGCGTGACAGACTATAAACTAAGAAACTACATGCATACAAGTTATGGGTTCAATCTTGATCATTACATACATGCCTAATCAGGAAGCCCTGACATTACAGTTTGGGAAGGTTTCAGAAACAATTGAAAGAATTAGTGCATCCAGTTCTGTAGTCTTCAATTTCAAAAGGACATGGGTAAATTTAACATGATTCAGAAGAGTAAGTTGAGCTCCACTGGGTGATATGTCCCATAAATACCAATCGAGTTTATTTAATTTATCATAAAACATTTAGGTGATAACTGGGTCACAGTGAACCAGTGCATGCAAGGGAAGATAGCTGATAGAAGTTTAATGTACTTAAATAAGGATACAGATAGTAGAAAGGGATAAAACAGAAGAAACTAAAGCTGGCCAATTTACTTTAGAGTAAAATGCAGACAGATAGACAGTCAACAAAAAAGTTAGGTATCAATGGAACAACACACACAGTAATCTATGCATCAGTCTTAGATGTTCAATGAAGTCTAACATTTCCTAAATGACATAGATCCTTTACACTAATGCCGTGAGTTTGATGTTTTCAGCACATAAAAAGGTTGCAAGGCTCACAGAGCCATAGCCTGACTAGGGAAAGGGGTGGAAAGAAGCTTGACAAAAACATCCATCCCTGCAGGCAGACCTAATGGGGAGACAGCAGCCGGTTTCCCCATGACACATTTTTAAAGGTTGCAACAATGAAGTTTTAGAGGAAAGAAAGCAACTTCCCAGGTAAGTTTCTTGAGAAGTAGAGCCATACATTGTCTTTTACTAAGAAAAAAGTATAAATTTTAAACTAACTGCATATGTTTAATATAAATGTGTGAGGAAGACAGTGTATGATAAGTATCTTATTAAGTGGGTCATACCAACTGGTAGTTCATGGATAAGTTGTTAAGAAGACATTCCATTTAAATGCTGCTGCCTTCTTCAGTTGTCATTTCAGCTTCTTTGAAGTTATCAGTGTAGTGTAAACATAGTAAGTTTTATAGCACCATGCTCCTTTCTGTTTTGCTTTGGTAACCTGTATGAACTGCCTTCAGACCATTGTTAATCCTGATGTGTTGGGAAGCAGTACAAAAGAGAGAGAGAGAGAGAGAGAAAGGAAGGAAGAGTGAGGAAAAGGAAGAGACTTTTCTCTTTCTCGCTCTTTCACTCTTCTTTTCACATGTTCAGGCACAGAGTTAAACATCACTAGTGAAAGCAGATGGCCTCTTTAATGAGACAACTGAACAAGGCATTGGAAAATCTGCAAACATTGATAACTGGTTGTTTTTGAATGGCAAAAGGGCCTCACCATTCTCTTTGAGTTATCAATGGATGTAATAGCATATTATATTGATTCCAAATTAAATATAGACTTAATTCTTTCATTCCATCAAACTTGCAGACACCTGTTGGGAGTTATTAATATATGCATGAAGTTTTAGAGAGCATGTATGTTCTATTTAAAGGCATCGTCAGTACACTTCTTTCAAAAATCATGAAATTGAAAAACAAATATATTGCCTTTTGTTTTCAGGTGCTTTCTCCTACTTCCTTCATAGATGAACTGTGTTTGCAGTCCTTACAGCTGTGAAGATAGAAGTTTTGTTTTTACAGGATTATTAACCACTTAATTAAGTGGACCTTTAAAAAGATTATCCAGTACGATGGATGTATTCCACAGCATTTTGACTGTGGAGAAAGTGCAAAGTAATTTGTGATACCTGTGCAATAGACTGACTACTGCTGTGGGAATAGCCTCAGCTGTGCAGCCTGTGACATACAGCATAATTACTTAGAATCTGTTTGACATGAGCATGGGCAGTGTTGTAAAAACGAGCTGCAGGAATGCAGTTCATAAACCATAGAGAAACTAGACCATATGACACCTGAGCTATTTAAAAGGGTTTTTTTTTTTTTTAAGAAACCCACAACTACCTTGCTTGGCTTCAACACACACTACACTTGAGATTCCTGTGTGCTAATGAGAATCTCTAATCAGGAAGTGCATTTTCAATTAGGTACTTGTTGTTCCAGCTGTACTAGGTGCTTACAATCACTACAGAAACCCTTTACTTCATAAAAGGAATACACATAGCTCTGGCATAACCCCTGTAGATATTATGAAGTTTATACTTCTAAGGGACTAACTGCCTTTAAAACTTGTGAGTCATCCTTTCAGATGAGGCAAAGCGCATTACAGGAGTAGCAGAATTATATTTGGATATAGGAAATAGGCGCAATATCTAAATTATACCTGTGTTTTTGGGGACATGCCAATGAGAATATCAGACTGGAGTCCTAAACTGGGTTGGATGCATACCTTAAGTCCCACAAAGATTCTTGAACCTTTTCTCATGTTATTTACTGCAGCCACACACAAAATGCAGATCCACTGAGACTCTGGGATTCCAAATCCTGTTAAATGCAGAGGGAAAATTCACATCAGAAACTTCATCTCCGTTTAATCTCTCATGTAGGAAGTGACCTTCTCCTTTCCAACAGCATGCAAAACAACAAAAACTTTGTCCCCTACTCCTGATGAATAATACTAAGAATTTTATGGGATTCGTTGCCTGTTGTACAGCTGGTGAGGGGAGCTGGCCCTCAGGCTCAATTCATTTATCACTGCCCCTTACTTTAGCTAGTATCTTGTTTATCTTACTCTGAATAATGCTCACACACAATTGTGTACATAGTGACATGTGAGATATCCCATGAGGACTGGCCTGTCTGTTGAAGAAAATCTGACCTGGTTCAAAACAAGCCCTGTCTGAATGTCATTTATGGAGATGCTAGTGATAGTGGCTATGTTGTCGTTACTTTCAGGATGTAGGATTTAAGATTGTATTTTGACCAGCGAGTGAGCAATAATTACTCTCCCTGGGATTGAGAAAGCACAAAAATCCTCATCCAGGTGTTTAGCTCCTATTGAGGAATTGTGGTAAACACTAGCATAACTCTCTCTACGCATTGCTGAAACATCCATGACATTTACACAGTTAGTAGCTAAAAGGAGAGAACTTATTCCCTAAAGTCCCATTTCCACTGATTATCAAGAAGCCCCAAAGAAGTTTCTTAAAAGCTGGGTCAGTTCTCCAGAGGGGGTCATTCCATGGAGCTCTCCGATGCTTTATTTTTATTATTCTGAGAAAGCCTTGTCAATTATGTGCAGCAAAACACTCATTCAATTAACAATCTGTGTCATCTGCAAGTGTTTAAAGATAACTTCAGGCTTTCTGTATCATGGCCTATTTCTCCCACTGCACCTAAACTGCAACCTTGTTGTTTTAGATTCATGTATTTTATTCGCAGCTTGAAATGAGATACCCATTAGCAACCACATTTGATTTTTGAATTCCATTCTTAAGGCAATTTAGGATACAATTCACAAATAAGGGCTATACTAAGAGCCAAAGACTCTAATTCTGTCTTTCACTATGAAGTTTTCTGTGACTCCTGTCTCAATAGCAGTCTGCTTCCAGCTGTCCTATTTACAAACAATCTCTCTATTGACAAAACAGTATGTCACTAGCTATTTAATGCATTGTGATGATGATCTGTATGGTATTAAAAACATCGCTGCTGTGTACCCCTCTGGGAAAGTGACTGTTGTGAACTATAGCTCAGTCCTTATTATACAGAGTGGCTTCTCCCATGAAAATACTGCTGTTGCTTGAATAACAAATATCATCCACTCCTTACAAATAAGTTGGCCTCTTGTAGTTATATCCTGAAAAGTAGGAATTTCCCCATTAGGAAAATTCCCCATTAGGAATTTCCCCATTAGGACTTTACTGTACATTTTTCCATAACTTTTCAGTATATAGTTTAGTGTTTGTTCTCTTGTACAACAGGGAAACACATTTTTACTCAACAGAAAACTGATTCCTTTCTTGAACTGCAATACTGAACAAAGCTAGAGTTGTTTTAAAGAAAGTTATTTTTTTTCCAATCTCTGCATTTTTCAGACATATATTTCATATGGCAGCTCTATTAGCACACCTTAGAACAATATCTTTTTTCTGTCCAATAATATTACATTATTGAGTGATGTTAATTATTTATCCGCAGATGTCACCATAATTTTCTCCTCTGGTAGTACTGCTTCACTGGCTTGTTTTTCTGGGGGTGAGTTACCTAATCTAAGCATTTAATTTGGCAGATCTTCTTGAATTTCATATTGTTCTAGGGTTCCAGGCCAAGGTTTTCACAATGAGCTTCCTGCTAGCTAAAAGAGTTGTGGACTCTAATGTAAGCCATGCTGCTTATCATTATTCTGGATAGAATATGAGCCTCTATGTACCCCTGGGACATTGTCCTTGAGGTGTTACACTGTTTTGTCAGGGTTCTCTTGGTAAGTACAGTGTAGTGATTTTATGCTTGTTCTCTCTACTGTCATGGGGGGAAGCATCACAGCATTGTTGGAAGACAGGGTAGTTCACACTGCTGTGCCTCATTATTCTAATCCCATATCCCCAGAGATTGTTCTGTCAAAGGGAAAAGTCCAATTTCAATAATTCTCTTTCTCTGATCAAATTATTGTCCTTTCTAATCTTTTCCTGCTCTGAGTTGTTTTGCTAAGAGTAATTTCCAGCAATTTATCTCTTTAAAAAATAATAGCTACCTATTAATGCAAAATACAATCTATGCCAATCTGAGAAAGGTCTCTACATAATACTCATGTTTTTCTGCTGACATACCAGGGGCATGCTGTCACCTAGTGAAATTGAGTGTATTTCACTGGCAGGAGTCTTAATATGTGCAGAGCTGGAGGTGATGAACAGTCACCTTGTCCAAGCCCATTTAGGCTATGCAATATTGACAGCTGCTATGGAGCTCGTCCTGTTGTACTCCTAGGGAGCTATTTTTGACTGCTGTGAATATTGGGTATGAATTGGAATGTCATAAGATACATCAAAGCCTAAATTTATCCTCCATTTTTCTGAAAATCTCAGACTAAATGTTGGCATAGGTCTTACCCTCTGTCAGTGAGAAAATTTAAGAATTCCATTACTGTAGAAATAAATTAGACTAATACACCTACAAATATCTTTGTTATTCTAATGTTACACATTGGTCAGAGGTTAATAATGCTGTTTTTCTCTGCTAAATTGCTTTACTTGAACACAAGTCCAGTGATATCAGAGTCTGGTAGTGAAGAAAATTTTAAAACTGTCAGAAAAGATTGTAAAATAGACCTTGATGTAAAAGGAAATAACCAGTAGCTTGCACAAAAATGTGGAGCTTTAGGGTATGTTGTGAAACCCAGTAAACTTGATAGATCACTTACGTACAACTTAAAAAAAAAAATCATAAAAGCAGTTTCTAATTACAGCAACAACTCCAGACCATTCAACTCCAGTCTCTTCCAACTCAAACCACTCTATGATTCTAAAGCCCATTGTTCAAAGTTGCTTGGGTGAGGCACAGCACAGCAATAATCTGGATTTTAAAACTCATCTAACCTGTTGATCTTATTCATATTTACAGCTCTATTCCAAGACCTTAAAAAAAAAATTTCCCATTTCTTTTTCTATATATTTTGAATATATAGTTCCCTTTTGCAGTTTAAATCCCTTGCTCACTGCTTCCAAGAACATTAGCAAAGCATATCCTCTATGCAATAGTGCATACATAAACAGACAGAATTTTAGTATTGATTCATTTCTGTATCACTCTTTTAGGTCATTGCCACAGAATCAAATCGGTTTTTTCAGTTGCATTGGTTATACTTGCTGTCTTTTATTGCTTAGGCTCTAACCAGGGCATTTACAGAATCATAGAATGGTTTGGGTTGGAAGTTCTTCCAAACATCTAATCTAAACCTACCCTCTGCCTGTCTAAATCTGCCCTCTATCTTTGGTTCTATCATGTTACACCAGATTTTGCAGCTGTCAGCATAAGTTCTACATTTAGAGCTAGGATCAGCTAGGAACTTATGATCCCATGGTGTGGCACACCATGAAAACAGAATACCATGAAAACAGAAGTTAAGTATTTCAGATTACAATGTATTTTGTTGAATCATGACACAACAGTAAATCAGCACCTTGCTTATTACCATACCTGTCATACAGCTAGGGGCATACAACACACTGCCACGAGCCCTGTAAGAGTTACACACTTTGAATTCATGAGTTAGTTCCAGAGTTCCTGCTCTGAATATATGTTCTTGAAAGAGGCTGGTGGCAAACACAATGGGAGCACAGTTCCCACCCTTCAGGAATTTAACCAGAACCCAGGAGACTTGAAAGTACATTTCTATTTGTACAATACATGCTTTTTAGGAAATGCCTAGAGTGAGCTCAATGGGGTGCACTCCTGGCTGCACTCTGCTGCATTTACTGTGGTGAGTCTCAGCAGCACATTCTGTTCCCTACAGTCCTTATGTATAAGAACTGAACCAGCATCTTTAGTCCTGGAGCAGTAATTCTGTCTGGTAGCTGAGAAAACTCATTAATCAGGTCAGAACAGCTGAAACAGAAATGCACATATGCACACAACACATGGACACACACAGGAGAGCCTCAGCAGACTGCTGTTCAAGTTCTTAAATATTTCTCCCCATTTTCTCCCAAATCCCTTAGAAGGAGACCAGCAGCTTCAGGGGCAGGATCATGCACTAGATATTTGGCAGGCAGGATCAGGAGGACATGTTTCCATGAGGAAGGGGTTCTAGTTATTTCTTTGAAAGTACACCAAATTTGATGAAGTTTTGAGTTTTTGGAGAAAATTAACCACAGTTTGCAAATAAAGTAGGTGTCATCTTCCAGCAGCTGGAACTTCTGAGGTGTCCATCTCATCAAACACAAGCACACAGTGCATGCACAGACATGAGCTATATTAAGACTGCAAGGGCATTACGAAGCTTTTAGGTATTTGACACAGCTTTTAGTGTGCAGGGGGGATGAGCAGCACTTGTTTCTATTCAGCAAGGCCTCAGTGTGTCAGCTGGCCTAGTTACATTGTCTTTAGGGGAATTTGACTTACAGTGCTGCCTTTGTCTGTTCTCTTCATTAAAAACAGCACAGAAAGCTCTCAGGGCAAAACAGCCTGTGATGTAAATATGAAACATCAGCTTTGTGGGGCCCAAATGCCCTGGGAGTTCTCTGAGACTTTCATTTTAGGAGCCAAAATTCTAAACAGATTCTTTTCTCACACATTTACACCACAATATATTCCGTAGCAGAATACAAGCACTTGGCACAACAAGAGCTGCAGATGTGCAATGAGTCCTTACTTTCAGTACAGCACACACCTGTACCACTTCTTTCTTTTGAGCTATGCCCATCTCAATCTCTTACTCTCTGCCAATGTGAATCCACCAGCACCTTTTTTTTCTTTATTGAGTTCTAAAGCCCTTGCCTTTGCCTGGAAGGCAGCTCTGTTGTAAGCACTAATGTCTTTCTCTGCTGTGAAACCACTGTCAAAAGTAGCGACCATTTCGCAGAGTGTTCCCTATTTGAACATGGTAACCATGGTAAACATTTTCTCCAGGTCCATTATTTAAGCTATTTTTAAATGAGCTAAGTTAGCAAAGTCAGATGTCATTATGTCTTTATTTTCTGTGGTTTAAATACATCTCAACTGGGATGAATATATGCCAGGACATATCCCAGGTTATCGGCCCCTTGACTTGGGGCCTGAGAATAAGATGCCTATCAATCTCCATTTGCAGGACTAGAGGCTTTCCGAGTTTGAGTCTCCTTAAAATTCCCTTGCAGCAGGTGCAAATTCTGCCACAAATTTCATATTTGTTTTGCTATGTTGCAAATTTAAGTATTAAGCAAATTTAAACAAATGGCTTCGTCATTGCCGTTGTTCACTTAAGAGGTGTCTTGTGTAAACTGACAACTGAGACCTACCAAGTAGTCTTTTCATCAGACTGTTGAGTGTTTGTTCATTTTCATCCATAAAAGGTCAAGGGGTCTAAATGTGTCGAAGTTGTTTCCTCTTACTTGACAAATTCATAGCTGAAACATTTTGCTGAAGGCTACGACTTTGTCACGTACATTGAAAGCTTTCAGCTCTAATTTGAAGTCAGTAAATCATGAGGAAATATCAAGAACGTAAAGGATAGCAAGGTCATGACTCATTTTCAAGGTGAAGCAATTAAGAAATAGGAAAATCAAGAAAGCAAACAGCCTGTATGAAGATGTAAACTTGGTTGGCTGTTGAATAGATCTAAAGACCTCAGTACCTTCACTGCTAAACTACTCCTAGAGATGCACATCACACTATTCATGCTGAAAAGTACTGTTTTTACCTGGCAGTGATTTCCCATGGAGACTGAAATTCTCCTTGTGGATATTGACAGGTATTCTGCACATATGGTGATAAAGACTAGCAAGTTTAGGTGTCCCTGAACCTGCAACATTCCGGCAACTTCGAAGATTTCTGGGGAGACATGGCAGCTTGGGAATTCTTCTGCAACATCAAAATTTTGGAAGAATATAAACTTTATTTTTTTTCCAAAATGATGATTTTGTAATTTCTGTATCTGTGCTGCTGCATAAAACAAATGTAAGGACCAAGAAAACTCCTGGACAACTATGGGAGACAACATGAGGCTGTATTAGCACCTCTTTGCTACCTTTTCTTTACCCAGAGAAGTTTTCTTTCAATCTGTTTTGGGAAACTTGTGAAAACACATTCTTTACCCCACAAGGCATGAATGAATTTGTGAGTGTCAAGGTTTTAAAGGAAAAAGCCTGGCTAAAATAAAGGTATCTTAATCATGAAAAAGCCATGAAAATCCAGTAGATGCCCAAACATTTATAATCATATTATGTGATTCTTGTGTCAATTACAGGCACAAAAAATAAACAGATAAGGGATTAGAGTTTCAAATGGGTTCAACGATTGTATGTAATTAGCCTTTGTTCTGGATCTCTGCTGCCTTAATGGGTTACTTTTTAATGTATAAGGGTACCATCCTTACAAAGAAGCTTGGTGCATTCTAAGACCCAGTGCATTAAAAAATAATATTTAGCAGATTTCTCCATTTAAGTTTGAATCTGCATCATGGAGTATTCTCAAGTAATTGTTAACCATGATGATCCACAGCTATGCTCTAAAGATTGCATGATGTTCAAGAGAAAGTATTTAGCAAGGAAGTATACAGACTTCACACAGAGGAAAAAATGCCAATGTAAAAGCTTTAAATGTACAAAAGTCAGAGCTATGAAAATAACCTGAGGTTGTCTACAAAGGTGAAATGTCAAAACATTTACAAACAAGCAAAAACCCTCAAATGTTTCTTCATCTAAAAGTGGAACTAGAGAGCTGCAGACAGCAATGCAAAGTTAATTCAGTTCCTGCTCAAAATGTGGGTAAGGAATGGGCAGGAAAGCAATGCCCATTTCAACCATAAAACTGAACTACTTTTTCTGTAAGACTGTCTGTAAAAATACCTGACACTGTTGTAGCCAGAATTCGAGATCCACAAGCATTCAACCAAAGAACAGGAAAAAGGTGCCAATGTGTCAGTCCCCCAGCAGGCAAAATCAGAGCATACCTTCAAAATGTACTGCTATGGCAGTGCATCATGTGCATTATGAAAACCCACTTTCAAATGCATTTCTTACTGAGAAACAGCACATCATGTTATCTGAACTGCTTCAGGCAAGTGAGACTTCATATTTGTATTTCAAACTAGACTCACTTGACATTTTTGTATTTGAGCTGTTTAGTACTTGGAACGCATTATGGAATACTGGGATAAAAAGCTTAAGGTTTGTTGTCAAAATTAATTGCTTCTGTGTATCAGCTTCTGCTTGACTCATAAATGGAATAAAAATACTTTGGCTATCAAGCTTACTTAATTGAAAAGATATAAAATTATCTATCCAATAGCATGTGACTACGTCTTCATTTTGAAAACAACCTAGAACTCACATTTATGTTTGACCCAGGTGACCCTGCTGTTTTAGTGGACAAAAGAATAGTTTCATGTATGAAGCAAAGTGGGAGTTTCACACTGTAGTTGCAAGACCATGCTTCTGAATCACCTGGAGTTTAAAAAATGCTGTTCATACCATCTAGAGTCCTGATGCAATGATGCCATGTATGGTGAAATGTAGTTATCAGTTTTTTAAAAGTGTATTCTGCAACACTGCTTAAAATGTTTATAATATTTCCCCCACACATTTAACTGGTCTTTGCTGTGTTTTTTTGATTGGTTGTAGTTTTCTTTTGGGTTTTTTTGTTTGGTCATGTTTTTATAAATAAACACATATTGAATAGCTGCCACGTGACTCAGGCAACTCTATTTAGATTAGAGAATTTGATTTTCCCTTGTCAGTCAACAAGGTATTTTGAAGCCTTCTACACCATTTTAGCCTTCAAAACAAAGTAAACAACTCTTTCAGTACTGTCATTATGCAAAAGGTCATACAATGTGGAGTTGCTTTGTGGTGAGAGCTACATAGACAGTAGAGTGCCAAATAGTTTTAAATTCCTACCAATGACCTTGATTTTGCACATATACAAATACAGGTATGAGATCAACATAAGCATAAATCATCTAAAGGACTGAAATCCAGCATGTGTAAATTATTATATAGATCTTATTTTGCAGAGTTTTTAAAATGGAAGATATGAGACACATCACTTTTCCTTATTTTTTTGTGTTAAAACATCAGTGATGTTCACTGAAGTACAAAGAAAGAATGCACTTTCTCAAGAAAGAGTTTTTTAAAATTTTTCTAAAAATGCTTCAGACATTTGTTGAATAAATGAAAGAAGATTATTGCAGTTTAGAGCTGTCAGACCCCATGTTGTCTAGACAACAAGCTTAAATTGAAAGACAAAACCTGGGGAATAATTAAGCTCCAAATCTGCAAAGACATATGCATATGCCTAATACTACTAATGAACAAGTCCCCTGGTTTATTTGTGTACACAAAATTAAATACATGATGGTTTTAAAGAATTGATCATAGTTTTGCAATATTAGATAGCTGCTTTGATTCATAGTTTTAATATATAATGTAATACTTCACTATGAATCATTTTCCACTGACAAACTAGAGGGCTCCAGTGCCAAAAATTGAGCTTTCCACATTTCATTTTATTGTTTAAAAAATAATATTCCTTCATACTAATTAAAAATTTGACAATTATGTCCCCAGCAAAATATGTGAGTTTCAAATTTCCAATATGGAGGGGCACACCAATCTTTTAATATGTACTTTTGGAAAGGTATTGAAAAACATTGAAGATATTAAACAGTATGACCTACTATGATATCTTCATATTATCTACCCAGAGAGCATTTCAATCAGTCTTTAATAATATTTTCCAAAATGTTAACTGTGTCATGATGTCAGGTTAGGGCTAGGCATTGCTCCTGATTTCAGGAGCTACTCTGCCACAAAAGTGTACAGCAATTTAATTAATCAGTTATGAAGGAACTCATATGGCTGTCGTACAAAATGATAAACACCAGTAAATGTCCTACCAACCATGTTCCCCCAGATAGACCTCTCTGCAGCATATAACTTCGCCATTAATTAATTTAAAAACCTTTTAAATGCTGATTGAAAAGGCAGTCCTTAAGCGTCTTTAAATTTCAGTTTACCTTTTTGTATCTTCGCTTATTTTTATGTTCTCTCAGAAAATTTTCATCCTTATGTCTTTCATTCCTCTCTCAGCTTTCCCATTATCCACTATTTTTATCTGCTCTTTTTCCCACTCAGTGTTTTCTTTCCTTACATTCTTTGTTTCACAATACCCCGTTGTAGCTGCTTTTGGAACATGACAATGACTATGCACATTATTCATTTCTAAATGCCTCCCAACACACCATCCCAATCTTTCTCCAGAGCCCAGGAAACAGTGCCTCTGTCTCCCCATAACAAAAAACAGCATTAAAGACACAATCTTCTCCAACAGCTCTGCCCTCCACAGCTAACCTGTCATCCTCTTTGGGACCAGTTTTGTGCATCTGCCTCTGTGATTTAACTCTAAGACAATAAAACCCTGAGGCATGTCTCTACTTATACCAGTTCAGTGCCGTATTATCCCAAAACAGACTCCTGAGCTAGAAATCCATGGATTTTCCCCAAAGGCCTTCTTGCTTCTCCTTGAAGCTGTATGTCATCATGTGGGAATGATGAACTTTATGCTCCTGGCTAAAGGGCAAGTGATACACTTGCATTGGGATGCTCAGTTCAGTGTACAGGACAGCTCTGCACAAACAGGCAGGATCCAAGATGCGATACATAATGAAAGGCAATGTTTGTGTTGCCCTTGGGCACACCTTTGAGGCCCAAAGCAATCCAGTACATGATCCTGTGACCAAACTGGAGATACCTCAGATCCGTTGGGAGTTCCCAGACTTCATCCTTAGCTCACTCTTGCCCTGGGTATTGTAAACTCTTCTGTACCTCACATAAGCTGTCTTACTTTGTATATAAGTTCCTAAAGTTCCTATCCCATGGACCTTCTCCTGTGACTTACCTTGTACACCTCATTTGAAGGTTTTTACTGCAGTCCTGTGGTGCCAACTCCAACACTGCTGACAGATGCATTGTCTGTTGAGCCTGGCAAAGTAGGAAAAGCACCACCACCTACAATTAAGAGCCAAAGAGTCAAGTAAGACAGTCATCTCAAAGACGTAATCTGTCCCACTGCAATGTAAGCTCCTTCCTTTGAATGGAGGTAGAAAGTTACTGTCTCCTAAAACCCCACATTATTACTCACCCTTCCAGACAATGGCAGTTGAATGTACCAAAGGAATCTAATTTCCTTGACCAGTTAACAAACTTCTTTGCAATCCTCCCCTTTAACCTCTTCTCTCTTCTACTGTGTGTTTAGCTGCCTGTATTAGTGTGTGACACAGCACAACTGTGCATATTTAGATCTGAGTGCCATAAAAACAGTGAAGTTGTGGGAAGCCTTAGCTGGGATCCCAACACATGCAGTCTCCTGAATATTAATTCAGGAGCTGCAGCTGCACTCAGCCTCTTGCTCTAGCCTGAGTTATGGTGGAGGTGTGCTGTGCCTGGCATTGCATTTTTTCTTGCCTACCTGACTTGTCATTCTGACTTGACCTCAGCATGTCTTTTCACTACATATTTGCCTCTTCATCATTGGTCTGTTATCTGAATCTGGTTATTGAACCCTTTCTTTCCTCTTTTTTTTGAGTACTGTGAAAGTGAGACTGCAGCCTGAGGGTGAGGGCACTCCTTTCCAGCCTCGCTGCCACCATTGGCTCCTGGCTTGCACTCTCTAATAGAGCAGCCTGCTCTGTTTCCTGACAAAACCCTTCAGGGTAAGAAACCCACTCTTTGGTGCCCTGAGACAGACATTATTTTGTCTGTACAGATAGTGACATCCTTCAATCTGTTGCAGTATTCATGTGCTGCATCCATCCTTTGAAGCATGAGCATTGAAGTAGGAGGCATGAGGTAGATGCATAAAGCCATCAATCATCCTGCCTGCTGTAACTGGAAAGCCTCAGGCAGGTATTCCAAATCCCACACATATTTAGGTGTCAGATCATTGTATCTATCCAATATCTGTCATATGGGTCCTTGACTGGATGCAGGAATATTTTTTTTCCTCTCTCATTGAGGCTCAGAGCAGAGACTCTGTCCTGTTGCAGATCCTTTGCGATGTTGGGAGGACAACTGTTGGTCACTTCTATTAGAGCATGAACTTACTCCAACTACAGAATTTATTGGCTTGCTGGCTACAGGATGGCATTTTGTAGTCGTTATTGACAGGCCAACCCAGTGGTACCCTCAGCATCGTGATCTATTGAACCCCTGGAAAACTGGGAGTGGCTGACTCTCCCAGGTCATCTGGAACAGTTTCAGCAGTAGCAGATGTCGTAAGAAACTATTGCATGCAATAATTAGTTTTGCTTTGATCAGTACTGTTAGAGGAAATAGATCCATGCCTCATAAGGAGAAAACAAATATGACATCAGAGATTGAGCAATAATGTTGCTAGGTGAATTATTTCAGCTCATATTCTTAAGGAACATACTATTTCAAAATTTCCTTTAGTTTTTAAGTTTATGACATGAAATTTGGAAATAGATGGGAATAAGTCAATTTTAAGAAGTCCTAAAAAACATTTTCCATCTTGTTGTGCAGATTGTTTCTAGTATATTCTGATCCTAGTTTTTTAATATATTCTTCAGTAGTTTAAATTGAACTGGAGATAAAGTGAAAAGAAAAACAAAAAAAACCTATTATTTACTTAGCTACTACCATTAGCATAAGAGCTATTGTATCTCAGTACTTCCAATGGATACATAAAATACAGTTCCTGATACAGCTGAAACCTTTGATCCTTTGACAGCGAATGGAACTATTATTTACATAAATGTAATTGTTCAGAAAGCAGAAGAAAATTGATTTTTCTGCAATGTACTATGCCCATTAGAATTATCAGGGAGTTTTCAAAAGAAAAAAAACAACAATAGAAATTCAAAGCAAGAAAAGCCTCCGCACACCATATTTCCAACTATGTGCTAGCAGGTGCATATATAGATATACATGTGCATTTCAGAATTGCCTTTCTGCATTCATATAGGAAAGGTGAAAACTGCTGCTGGAAACAAGGAAAGAAAAATAATTTCACACTGAGCAGTTTTCTGCAATTCAGTTTAAATGAACAAGTCTGAGGCAAAATATATTAACTCGGGAGTCATTTTTTCCCCCATCTTAATATCTGAGATTATCATAATAAGCTGAATGAAGAAATAAGCTCCTTTTTAAACTAGTGATTATGAGAGCTCGCCAGTGAATGTGATATTGCATGAGTTGTGACAATCTATGTCCTAGGGCTATATACACTTGCCAATGGGGTATGACAGTCTCAAAAAGGGCTGTAAGAAAAGCAGGGTATCACACTAAGAAAATAAGTTACCAGTTGTGAGCTGAGACATACCCACAAGGGCCAACAACCTAGGGATTGCTGAATTATGAGCCTGTGCCTGAAAATTCAAACACCAAAATGCAGCTGCCAGGTATAATGCACAAGAACATTTCACTCAGTCTCCATCTTCTATTGCAAAGCACGTCTCCTCATGTCAAGCATGGGTTTACATAGCTTGCCTGATTAAAGATGTATTTAATTACCTCCTGAAATGGTATCAAGGAGAAATATAAAATTACAGAGAAACACTTAAAGAGCTGTAGAATTTCAGAAACTAACCATTTAATAGAGCAAAGCATTGATTCGTAAGTGTGCCATTTGTAACTTCAAATACATTTTAAAGCTTGTCTCTTCTTTGAAGTAATTGCCCTATTTCTTTTTTCAGGCCACAGGTATATTATACATGTTTTCAGGTACAAAAAGCTTGGTTTTGGCATAAACTAATTAGCTTTATTTTGTTCTGGTTTGTATTTGGTTAAACATATAAAGATACAGTACTTGACAACTGCTTGATACAATACTGACAAGTGTTTAAAAAGGATGCATTTCTCTTTCTTGGGTGATTAACACTTCACATGTAGGTACAGGATTACACTAAATGTTTTTTGGGTATAGTAATGCATCTAGAGTTGAAAGGGTTGTGCAGTTATATAGCCAGTATTAATTAATTATGTTGTTTACTATGAGATCCAATGCTGCATTTCGGCTAGGGACATCTTACAGTCACTCATATTCGAGGGCTGAAAGTTATTTACTGAATTGAAAAGACAAATTCTTTATTCCATGTATTTCTATCACAATCTGAAGTGCAGATCTAGCCATGCTCTGTCTTCTACTGACTGTAAAAATTCTCTGTTTTGCCTCCCACTCCCCAGATGTCCAGGATTAATTTCCCATGTCAAGAAAGAAATAACAGAAAAAAGCATTAACTCTTAAGTGTGATATTTTAAAATTATAAACCTTAAGCTTTGAAGGTCCATTCTTAAACATTCTGAAAACTGCTCAAGACTAAACATGTTCCTGGAGAAATGTATGTCTTCATCATGTAAATTCATTCAAGCAGAAAAAGCAACATCAGCAAGGAGCCTGGGGATTTAAAAGTATATCAAGAGGTATATGAATTGTCTTAATTACTTACAACTGTAAAATAGTTGACATGCTAGGTCAGAGCAAAGGTCTGTCTAATGAAAGATGCTGTTTTCAGCAGTGGTCATAACAGGTGTTCAAAAACACCAGGGTAACAAATTGCAAGCATTCATGAATCTTCCCTATGACACCTTGCCAGGTGCCCTGACTATCACTGGTGAACTGTGCTGAGGAGTATGCTAAAGATAAATCTGCTCTGTAGATTAGAATCCAAGGTATAAACCTACTGCTGTTCTTGGAGAAGTGGCATTTCTTGCTTTGGAAAAAAGATGCTTCCTTCTACTTTTAGTCCACCATGGCTCTGGGGCATCAGGATTTTGCTGGTAGACAGGAACTTGATCAGAACCCGTGATCTGAACAGATGCAAGTTTTCTTTGGTATAGCAAGAGAAGACCAAAATCTTACTGAGAAGGAGGGCACATTGGCACAGGATCAATGCCAAAATATCTGCATTTGCATGACTCCCTGATGTCTTGGACTGTGAACAGTGACTGTGGCTTGGCTGTAAAATGCCAAGATGCACTTTGCTGCTTGATTTAAAGAGAAATTCTGAAATTCCTCTCTCTGTGGAAATCTTTCAAGGAGAGTTGGGGGATGGGGCCCAGGGATGTTGAGAGGAGAGATTTTTCCTACTGAAATACAAGGGCATAAAGCCAAAGACCTCCAGGATGTATCAATGAAGTTCAATCATTTGATCAGGTGACTAACACCAGAAAAAGATGGCATTCTATTTTAGAGAGGAAAATTTCCACTAGTACTCTTCCTAGACAACAAGAACAGATAGCTTGCCCAAGGACAAATACGAAATCTGTGGCAACATCTGAAGAGCAGTCAAGATTTTATGTCAGTTTTCTGGGTTTAATAGCAGACGGTTCTCTATGTCTTATTCAATGTGAATGAAGTATTCTTTAAGAACTGACAAACAGAAATCTTCTGAAACCTTAAAAATGTTAACATTTTATTTACAATTAATGAAATTTACTTCATACTGAATTATTCAAACATCATCAAGAAATTGGTTAAAATCTCGTTTCATCTAGCCAGGAGATTTCAGGTTATATGGGAAGTGACAATATTCTCACTCATCTCTTTTTTCCTCCACAAAACTACCAAACATGCAGCACAATGGGAGAAGCAGAGTGACAGGAGAGTCCTTAAATGTGGCCCACATGTAAGGGGTGAAAACAGCCAGAAAGATATTGGTCTGGTGATGAGCACTTACTTTAGAGTGGAGCACAGCAAAGAACACAGGCTGTGAATTCTTAACCTTCCATGATGCAGTCTTTGTCTGGGGGAGCAAAGCAGCAGCTCTTTCCTTGGGGCAGAGCCAGAGTCGAGTCCAAAGCCAGCAAAGTCCATCTGTCATATCTGCAACAGATTGGCCAAGCTTGTAGCACAGATTTACACCATGGGCTACAACTGGGAAGAAACACAGAATTACAGTGATTTTCAGTGGTTTAAAATTGCTACTTTCCTAAATAGGGACACACTAAAATACTTTTTTTTTCCAGCGTGGGAAACATAAATACAGGTATAATCAAGACTCATTGGAAAAGCTGCAAAAGTGGAACTAGATTGGAAGATGATTCCCACCTTTAGCTGCTTGGCTATAGAATCATCTTGATTGTTACTCAATTTCTGCCCTAGTAAATCTCACCATTTATTTCTTTGCAATGACACAACTTTAAAAGAGGAATAGGGACACTACTGTTTCCCCTCTAAGGACCAGCTTCAGAATAAAGAGTGAAACTCTGTGGAGAAGAGAAATGTGGTTAAAATTTTTATAAAAGAGAAATTGATACGTCAACTCACAGCAGTAAATACTTCACTATGGAGCCAAGGGAGTTTGGCTATTTCTCTTCCATTTCAGTTTCTAAAGGAAAGGTTACTCTTGCCTCCCTAAATCAGCAGAGTTTTAAGAAAATCTCATTGCAGTCTTGAAATTATACCTCCACCCTAGAAAGCAAAAATTTAAAGTGGGGCTGTCATTAGCAGTTGTTATCAGCAAGATGAAGTGCTCTAAAAAGGCTAAATTTTGCTATTTTTAGGTACTCAGTCTAAAGTCCCATGCCCTGAGTGACATTGACAATGGTGTTTCATTGTGAATCCCTTGTGTTCCAACACCTGTGTGTGAAAAAGTCCCTCTTGGAATCTACTCTAACTCCTGAGCTGTGTTGGAATGATGAACATTTTCAATGATCAGCTATGCAATTATTAAGAATGGTTTATTTGAATTTAATTTTAAGCAAATTCTGAGAAGACAGCTTTAAGTATTCAGTCTTCTTTTTCCACTGCAACACACGTACATTAATTTATGTTATTTATAATTCTATAAAATGAGTCTGGTATAACCCTACATTAAGAAAATAATTGATTCATTAAAATTCTATCTCACCTATTTGTTTCTTCCCAGATGGGTAAAGGATTTATTATTTTTTATTAAAATTCATTATACTATTTATACATATTATTACTTTTCCTGATATTTTCCCTGACATTTTCCTCTCACTTCTTAATTTTTCACATTATTTGTACTTATCTTTATTCAGGAGAGGTATTTCCATAACTGAACTCACCATCCACATGCAGTCCAAATCTCATATTTCATGTGTTTATCCCAGCAGCCAAATATTCCACAAAGCACCTTTACTTGCCTTACATATTTTAATTTCTTTTGTTATTTTAAAAAATATGATTCAACGATGTTGTTATTAGATTTTTCCTCAGTCTGAATTTGCTGTCTATTCTTACAGCACCTGAAATATCATACAAATATGTTTCGCTCTCACATCAATATAATTTTCAGTCCTCCGTTCCCCATTTCTATCTGTTCCTGGCAATTAATTTCCTACATCTGATTTACTGTCAATCATGTCTGCTTAACATCTGCCTGTTTCATAAACCTAAATCTAGATAGCATTTCTGGGCACCTCTAGTAATCTTCTTTCTTATGATTGCTAATGAAGTCTAGACTTCTCTAAAGCAAAAGATGAGAAAATGGGAGAAATTATATTCAAGCCCTGTTCACAGCTGCTACCATTCAAGACAGCTGCAGAAAGGTACTACAAACAGCATCAACCAGTCTAAGGCCTCATGGACTGAAAGAATAACCACATTTTCTTCCTCTGCATTTATCAGCTTTATTTGTCTGTAGGGTTTGTTGGTTTTTTTAACATCTCTTGTACTCTATAGGATCACCTGCCCTTCTCTCCTTCCTTATGAGTCTGTATTCTATTTCTACACTTAACTTTCCACGTCCTTCAGTGTGGTATGGTTATTCTCCTACTGCATTTGTCACTATCAGACTTTTTCAGAGAGTCATAGAAAGGTTTGGTTGGATGGGACATAAAATATTATCTAGTTCAAGGATAGCACACTTTCAGCATGTTGTACATGCCAGCACCTTATCACCTTCCTGTGCCTTTCAATTTCTGTTGATGCCTCAGTACTATCCACTGTCTTTCATTTTTTATACCAAACACCTCTCCAAAAACATTCATAAAAGCCCTCTTTATTAACAAACTCTTTGGGCTGGATGACATGGCTGAACCTCTCTGCTTTGGTCAGCGACAGGAACGTGAACCATCCATCAACTGTGAGCAGAGATTTCCCTCAGCAATAAGTCCTCTGTCCTGTCACAAAATGCAGACTCTACAAAGCTCGACCAAGCTCTGCCATCATGGAGACTGTCACTTTATTCACTTTGGAAAAAAATGAATCCACATCCACATCCAGGATAAGGTTCATATATGCTATTTTTTTAAGTGAACAGTTAGGGTTTTTCCCCTCAAGGCAGGATTTGCCCTTTATTTATGCTGTTGACTATCTTATCCCACTAAGCCTATGATCAAAGCTAGGACTTCTGTTTACTGTCACACGAACTATACTGAGCTTGACAAAGACTTTGTCAGAATCTGACAGGCTCTGCAATGGGAAACATTATACACTGTGAACAGAAAAATCTAGCATAGCACTAGGGAAACAACAGCAATAAAAAAACCTTACAAGGCTTTGACTGAATTGTATAAACCAGCCCACTCTTAGTGTGAGAGTGCTTCATCTTTGATTTCAGCATGAATGTTGTTTGTGGGTACAGCAGGGAGATTCCTCATGCAGCTCACCTCAAGTCACTTTGATCTGTAAATGTGCTCCAGCTGACCATGCATCCACTGCAGGATGTCCACTCACTGGCAAGCTAGCTGGACACTTGACATGTCTACTGTTGGGCAGAAGGTGTAGCTGATTCTTTTGTTTCCCAAGTTTATAAATTAAATGCTTGTCAATGCATGTGACAGTTTTCAGTCTGAAAGTCCATGGTGCAAATGCTCTGTGACTGGGATTATTTTGTGTCCCTCTGAAGAGAATAGAAACCAAATGAAGTCACAAAAACTACATATTTCAAACTATAAGATTAAAGTTTCAACTTTTATCTTTCTATCTACCTATATTTACATAGGTAGATTATATTATAGATACATATTATATTATATTATATTATATTATATTATATTATATTATATTTATTATATGTTTGTGTGCAGCTCAACTATTTAAGAATCTCACATGGTCATTACAACCACACTCCATTGCCATGAACACTCTCCCAGGTATTTAAACTGAAAAAAAAATACAACACAAGGAACATAAAAGACGAATATTTCTTCTTTTATGAGAAGAGTGTTACTTAATCATAGGAATGATCTTCTTGAAATATTTAGTATATCTTGCAGATCAGCATATGACAAACTATCCTCCAAAAGCTGTCTCTGCAAAGAGCACTTTCAGTTCAGGTTTGCTCTAAGTAGTGCAGTTTTGAAAAGGCCCAAGATGTCGCTTTTTTTCTTGAGAGGGTCCTATCACCAGTTCACGTTGCAAGCAAATATTACAAGTTTTACACCTTTTCACAGATGCCCTCCCTTATATCCATCCAGCTGTTAAAGCCTTTTCCTGAGGCTTTGTGCCTTTTGGTATTTCAATCACACTTTAAGAAACCAAACTGTTATGTCTCCTGTACTAAAAGTCTTGCATCTTTCAAGGCATCTACGTAACAGACTGGATTTTTACAGAGAAAGAATCAGCAGCTGGATCTGTTCTGGTAAGACAAGTACATTTAGAGGTTGAGATCAGAGATTTGATTCACAGCTAGCTGATTTAGATAGGCTTCCAGTCCAGAAATAAGAAGGATGGATATTGGCTGCCTACCAACTTAAAAATCTATGAATGGACGGTCACTGGGTTGGGCCATAAATACAGGCAGCTGTCCCTTCAGCAATTTTGCAAGAATATTTGTGCTGATGGGAAGGAGGGCAGAAAGTCACTTTGTTCTGTTCTTCAGTTGCAGTGAGCCAGTGTGGCTGCCAGTCATTTCTAGTCCTGAAGAGAAAGACTTTTCCTGGTCCAGAAGGCACCATCAAGCTATACACACCAATATGGAGACAGAATATACAGACATAAGCCTTTAAGTATATAAACACATTTTCTTTCATAGTCATTCAACTGGCTGGCTTTGTAAAGTCAGTATTCTAAACGATAATGAAGAACAATTTTTCCAACATAGAAAACATACTTTTTATAAAGTTCAGAGACAACAGGATGGTTTAGTGGCCATCACTGTGCCTTTCTTTAACTATAAAAAATAATATTGACTCTCTTTAGTATATTTTGCAGTCACATATAGCTCTGTTTGGGCTGAGAGTCAGGTGAACCATATCCTTCCTGAAAATATAAAGGTATGTGTTCACCCTAATAAGCTTTTATATTCTTTGGCCTGCTCTGGCATAATCAGTGTTGTTGTTGTACACTCTCTGAAAAACATGATGTTGCAAATGCTGTGCAGATGACCACTGTGGCACTCAGCCTGTTTTCACTGCTCGTTTGGAGTAAATGTCCTGGGATGCATCAGGAATAGTGCTTCTGGGTTCAGTAGCCCTGCCTGTCTCTCTCTCTCTTTCTCACAGACTGATGACCCAAGAAGCACCCAACAGCAAGATAGGGGTCAGAGTGGGACAGTGGTGATGCTCTAAGTTAGTTAAAGTCAGACTATATGTGATTCAACCTAAGAGTTCTATTTTACTGCAAAAGACAGGGGAACTAATGCATGATCTATTGGTTATTAAAATTACAGTTATTTGATTAAAATTACAATCACTCCATAAGCATAACAACAAGAGTGGAAGTGAACATAATGGAAAGAGGTTTGAACAAAAATAAAACCTGTACATATGAAGAGAAAGTAAGAAATGGTTACAAGTAAAATCAAATGAAAACATAATTGAATTTCAGGAAGTCTGTATATGACTTATTACAGGAACTTTGTTTGACATTGGAATATGTGTTTTAGTTCAACAATCAACATCCATAATGCACATGGCCATTTAAGTTCATATGGATTTAAGAAAAGAATCACATTCTTATTTTAAAATTAGCTAAACTACATAAAAAACCCCTTTGTTTTCTGTTTTTACCTTCAGAAGTGGCTAGGAAAAAAAATCTGGTAAAGGTTTCATGATTTTCAGAGATGTGTTTAGCTCCAGGGGATGCCTTTGTAAAATGTCAACCACTGTGAATGTGATAAACCCAAGATAAGAATTTACATTAAGAAAAGGCAGATGCAATATTTAGAGATTCTTGATGGAAAAGTTAACATGTGCTAAAATATCTCCTAATTCACAATTAATTTATTTTTTCCTGACTGTCAGAAAAAAATGCATACTTATTTGAAGAGCAGCATAATTTCTTTTATGTTACAAAGTCATAAAATATTTTTTCAAACACAAAGGATTGAAAAACTACGTTCTTGCTGTTTAAAAGAACCATTGCTTTCTCCCTTTCCCACAAAGTTTTTCTGCATCAGTTGGGTACAACTGTAAGATTACATATCTACCTTCTTGTTTTGCAGGAGAAAAATTGTCAGGAAGAAGACAGGCTGTGTCCTTCCTCTTCGTGTATAAATTTGCTGCAATTTCATAATTTAATGACATCACATCTGGCATAACCACCTAAACTACCTTCCCACAGAACATCTGACCAGAGAGAGGTGCACTAGAGAGTAGTGAAAAAAAAGTATATAAGAACTTCCCTGACAGAAAAGATGAAGAAATTTTTTTTCTGTTATGTGTAATTCAAAGTAGGCCAACATGCACAGTCCATTTAGAAGACAGTATTCTGGATGCTAAATATCATCACACATGAAACTGAAATTAAAAATATATACAGAATTGATGCTTAAATAGGTGAGTAAATTCAAGCTGAAAATATCTTCTTGAAAACTAAGATGTACATATACAGATGCCTAATCTAACAAACATTAATTACAAACAAATGTAATAAAGAATATATTTTTTCAAGTTTTGTTAAAACATGAACACTATGGTGGAGTTGGAATGAAAATTAATTTGGCCAGAAAGATGGAAGTGTGAGAAGCTCAATAACAAGTAACCTGCCAGCAAAGACATACATGAATATTCAAAGCCAAAGAAATACTGGTTTATTTACTGTGAATGTTTATCATGGGTGGTGTTATAACATTGCTACAGTGATAGCTGTATCACTACTGAAGGATGAACTCCTAAATTCAGAGCAATTAGTGTTATTATTCTACAGCACTTGGCAAAACAAAACCACAAGTATTACATAACAAATGCAAATCCTTTTCTTCTTGAGTACCAAAAAGCAATGATTACATAACTGAATAAAGAAAATAGAAGGATGTGACACAGTAAATCTTAAAGCTTTTATAGTCTGTAAGGTAAAAGAATAAAACATTTTTAGGAAAAAAACCAGATTTTGTGGTAAAAGTAACTCTCCCACGTGAGCTAACTGAAGTGTGGAATCTTATCTGACACAACACTTTGAGCCAAGAATGTGTTAGCTCTTGGGTGAAAACATGTTATTTTTCCCTTTTCCAAGCTGAGCCTTCAGCTAAAGATTACTTAAAACCATAAGAATACAAGTCATAGGCAATGAAGCATCTGTACACAAGCACAATTCTGTTGTTCGCTAAAGACGACAAATAAAATTACTCATGCGTACTGGCACTTCCAGAATATTTGATTCTGCAAAATTTGGGCTTATTTCCCACTTTGTGTCCTATGATTTGAAAGCCCATTTAACCTGGACCTTAGCTACTCAGATTCAAAACTGAGTCTCAAAACTTTCAGGCATTAACCTCCCCACGGTAGTTTTTTGCTACTTCAAATTTTCCCATATTGAGACTTGTCTCAAGTGCTGAGTAGCAAGGTACCTGGTTTATGTACAAAAGTCAGAAGCCTTGGGGGAATGCTGCCTGCCTGTCTTTTCTCCATCTGTTACAGTTCTCATACAGCATGTGGAAAACTGGCATTTAGTTCTGCTTTCTGGATGGTGAAGTTCAAACTTAAATACTTTCCAGCAGGATGTTGAATCTCAAACACCACTCAGACTACATTCCAGTTAACTCCTGCTATAGTAACTTAGTACTTTCAGGACTCTCCTAATACATGGTAAAAATCAAACCCTTCATTTCCTAACATAATAATGGATCAATATAAAGATTTTCATTTACTTGTATGAACTCAGCTTGATTTCGTAATTATTATCAGTTCACAATAAATAATACATGACTTTTAGATTGATGCTTATACCTGTGTTCCATGTTTCAAGTTTAACTCACATAACAGAAAGCCCCTTAGAACATCTTCAGTATGACTGATGCAAATAAGCAACTCTTTAATGGGGAGTTTTTACTAGTTAGTTCTACTAGTCAGCAAGTTTATGTCGAGCACATTTTGATAGTTTGATGAATAAAAGTGGTTCTAACTGTGAATAAATATTTTAAGTTCTTGTCTATGGCTTAATTTTGCTATCCTCACTAAGGCATTCTTCATCCTGCTAGTAGTCTCATAGAATATTATTCATATCTTCATGTTCACATCGAAAGGTAAAAATGACTACATAAAAGTTCATAAACAGAGAATTATCTATTTACTCCATACCCTGAAAGCTATCTGACCCAGTTCAAAAGTAGCTGCTATTAATTGAAAGGGAAAAATAGATTGTATTTTATAATATCAACTGCCTTGGTGTTTTAAACTGAAATACTAATTTTACAATTGTGTAAGGTAATACAGGTTTCAGTCTTTCATTCTGTATTGACAAAAACTATAAAAGAGTTACAGTAGGTGCAATAGTCTATCAAAGTCGATTCCTGAAAGCTTAAAAAAAACCCCAAAGCTATGGAGAGGAAATGCAGATATAGATGAGACAATGCAACCTAGATTAGTTCCAAGATCCTTTTTTTTTTTAAGCCCCAGGAAAAGATACATTACTCTATAAGTAATTTTTACAAACTAATTTCCAATTAATAAAAACCCGTGAAACTAAATTAAATTCCCTGTATGTTTTCACTTTAGAAAAATCCCACCAAACTTAGAAAGGATGTAAAATCCTGCTAAACTTCGAAAGGACAGAAAATCTCAGCAGTAGGATCAAAGTATGAATACATTCAAGACAATTTGATGTTATGATAGAATTCAGCATACTTAGCTAACTATAATGCATTGCACAATTAATACATCTTGATAATGCATTCTGTATTGAAGACCTTACTTTTTAATGAAGTTGCTTTAAATAAAATATTAATTCCACAGGGAATCTTATTTTTCTATTGGAATTTAGTTTTAAATTGAAGTCAAATATTAACTGAATAAAATAATGCTTAGATAAAATTTACTCTTGAAACATAAGTTCTTTTATACAATTATGTATACATTTATGTGTTTTTATTTCTATACTAAAAAATATTATTTGAGCCTCTCAAAGGAAATATGCAAAAGCGGTATTTAATCATTAAGTCAACAGGTCAACTTTTTACCAGCATCCAGATAGATTATTTGAATTCTTTCACATTTGTTTTTTTCTTCTAATACTCTTCCCAGATTTCAGTCAGTTCCTAAATGTATTCATTGTGTTTTGCTGTCCTTGATATGTCAGTGATTCCTCCCTTAGAGTGAAATGAAAATAGAATTTTTTCACTCTGAGTTTTGTTATAGTTTACTGGACAGTATTATCCATCAGATACTTTCAAGCCTGTGAAATAATTATTTTTCAGATTTAGCTCCTAGATACATAGGAAGTGAATCCTTTATCACTGCACTTTATCAGCTTCAAGACTGTGCCTCTTTCAGACTGCCTCATAAACCACGAGCTTTAGAAGTGTGAAAGATTTATAGATCCAGACCTGGGAATATTTTCTTCCTCTCCCCCAAGGTGTGCAGTCTTCAGTCAAGATTCAACTCTTGGCTAAATAATTGCAGAGCTGTTTATCTGTACTTAATGGTTTTCAGTACAGAAAGGTGTGGTTTTTCCCTTGTTCCAGGAGGGTTGAGAGAAGTTTCTGCTCCAAAGAACTCTTGTAAAAGCTCTGTTATGAAGTAAACCATGCTGCCTCATATGTTCTCCACAGAGATGACAATTATCTGCAAATTGGATCTCCAGCTGTATTTTACAAGACTTTCAGTCATGTTACACAACCTCTTAATTATGCCCCCAGAGATTCTGTCTGCAGTTCTCCTGTCCTTATCAGAACCCACTTTTTCACATGATGTTTCACTCCTGTGCTCTCAAATGCTGATTTTTACATCTGGATTTTATAACTTTGAATTTTTCCATTTCCTCATATGACGTTTTTGTATACAACCATTGTGAAAACAATCCCTCTTTGTAGCAGTTATTGCTGGGAAGTACAGCGTTTGTCTCGTGTTGGCTTTCTTAGCAGAACCCGAAAGCTTGTCTAGGGTGCTGGGAGGGTTTGCTATAGCTCACAGCTTTTTCCATGACATGAATCCCCATTGGACTATCAGCACGTGCTAGTCCCAGCTACTCTGGTCAACCACTTGAGAGTTCATAACCAGCAATTGAGAGAGCAGCAGCTTCTTGAATCTGCCAGATATATTGCCTTCAGCAGTCAGCTCAGCTGGTCAGTTTTACATTTGCCCTGCAATATATCACTAACTTTGGGAGGTCAGACACACATTTTAGTGGAGCACATGAAGCACATCTGGTCACAGGACAAATTTCTGATTCCCCATCAGCCACATGCCTTTCTGTCCTGCTTGAATTCAACATATATTTGCCACGTTGCCCTTGCACATATGTGGTGTGTTGAGACATTGGTGTAGGCTGTAAACAGTTACATGCTTTCAGACAAAACATAATTTTTTCTTAACATTATGCAATCACTTATTAACTTTCTTAATTTTTGCTTAACTTTTTAATTCAAAGAAAGGTTTGCTTTTGATTCATGTAGTTTAACTAGAAAAGATCACCAAAAATGTGCAGGCTTCTGTTTTAGCTCTCTCTTTCACTTGGGCCAGTGAAATAAAATTTGTCACATGACAGCAACAGTGACATTCTGATCAGTTAGGCTCAGCCTCAGTAGGTATCTCATGAGACCAACCCCATGCATCCATTCAGAAAATCCACAGAAGAAGCACTTAAATGTGGTGAAAAAAACTTGTGTTTGTGTTCAACTCCTTCAATAGGCACAGCAGTGAATGATAAAACAACTCTCAAAAGGTTATTTTATGCTATTTATATTTTCTGTGGTAATTATTTCTGTGCATTAAAAAAAGGAACTATAGCAAAGCAGCTCTTCCCTTTGTTGCTTTTCATTCGGTTTGCTTTGGAATAAAAACTTGTTTTCTTCTGTCTCATTTTGGACAGGCTCTGGACTAAAAACATTTTCTTGTCACATAAGCAATTCATTCTATGACTGCAGATTCATCTACAGTGCAAAAAGGTCATGACTTTGAGTTTTCAAAGAAAAGCACTAAAGCAACATTCTTGTAATAAATGAAGAAAGTTACATTAAAATTAAATCTTTGCCAAAGGTGAATGAGGCAAAGCATGATTGACAGAGGACATTCAGAAATGTGCTGTAATTAATCTACAGGCAAGTAAACCAAAGTTTCTTTCTGCAGTTTGAACTCAAGAAAAGAAAAGTTGTATCCTTTTTCTTCAACTAAATGTAGAGGAAGGACATAATGTTGGTTTTCATCATGAAATCAATGCAAATCTGGTTAGAGGGGAAATTGTTAACAGCAGTAATGGGAGAGGTGAAGTAATGGAAATTTCCCCTTAGCTTTTTATGAATGCTTATTTTAAAACCAGACCAGTTACATTGACTCATGTATCCATTGACAGATAAATTATGGACATAACACATAAATAGCATTATCAGGTTGGACATCAGCTTCCTAAACCTAATCACAAGAAGTTAGACTACTTATTTTCTTATCTTGCTGCGGCCATAACATCACCGGAATAATCTTCCCGTGAACAATTATTGAGGCTTGCATATTTTATAGCAACAAAGACAGCTAGATAATCTCCTCTGTGTGTGTTCACACATATGTATTGACAGGAGGAACTATTCCATACCTGCTGTAATTTTTCAGAAATGCACTACACTGTTGCATCTATCTTTTATGTAAATAAATATTGGAAACAAAATTCTATGCTCCTGTCTCCAATTTGCATGTCAGTATATTCTTATTCTGAATGGCCTCTTCTAATGAACCTTATAAATATGTTCTTGGCAGCTAACTGGGAAATGTTAATCAAGGGTTTCACTTAACAAGGAGCTGCAAATTATCTAACTTGTTAAGTTTTCTGATAGCCATCTTTTGAATTTAATTATTGGCACTGTTTTTCACCCACCACTCAAAGACAATGATTTGACTATTTTACAAATTCCATTATCAAGGATTTTGCATCACTTTAATAAATAATAATTCTGCCAAATTCTTACAGAACATCACTCTAGTGAGCTATTAACAAGCTCTTAATAGTTATCATTTCAATATATCTGATAAGTATCATAAGTCTTAATACAGAAAAATTATGCGAAGAGAGAAAAGCCCCATGGGCTTTGCTGCAGCCATGATTATGTTGGTAATGTATACAGAAACAAAGAATGTCTTCCCATTCTTCCAGCTGTTTAAGCAAGTACTGCCTGTAGGACAGGCCATAATTGTTAGAACACTTGGGATGAAAGCTTTGTGTATTCTACTACATGTTTACTTTGACTTTAGTTTGTATAAATTATTCAAAAGCACTGCATCTCCACTCCCTAAAATGTCTTAACCAGAAAGGTTATGGCTACCCATGGTTGTGACAGCTGAAGAATTATACCCACTGGCATGAAGGTATCAGCCTACCTGAAGGAAGGCGTTGCTTCTTTCACATCCAATTAATAATGTGAATACTTTTTAATGGCATTTCACATTCACCAAGTTATTAATGTGAATACTTTAATGGAAGTCAAACAAACTGGCTGGATTAGCTGAAAAGTCTAAATTAAACTTACTAAACTAACCTTATTTATTGATACGTTAGAAAAAACTCTGCTATAACAGTCGAAGAGTAGTCCCCCACACCAGTACAGTGACATAGGACTTAAAATTAACAATTCAAACTCTGCTTTTCAGACTTTGAAAACCTCAGATTAAAAATCTAGTCATAAAATCATCTTTTAAATAACAAAAAGAAAATATTAAAAACATTCATTTTCCATATGCAAGCCTCTATAATTTTTTACTGTGTTAACCAAGAACCTGTCAAATTATTCATGTCCAATATTTACAAAAACCCTCAAGAGCTAACCTTAATGAGTTATGAGTCAAAAAACATGAGTCATAAAACAGATTGCAGATATAACTGGGGTTTACAAGTTAATCTACAGGACATAACTAGGTTAAACTGGACTCAGAACTGTTTTTCCAAACATTTTTCTGCATACATTTGTAGACTGAATTTAAAAAAAAATTTAAAATCTTCTACTGTAGTTTTAACTCCAGTTGTAAAACATTCCCTTCTAAAAGTCAAAATATTTGTAAATACGTATGCTAGAAATGGAAATATGATGAACAAATACTCCTCCCCTCTATAGACCTTGCACAACTAAAATCCCTTTCCCTGATTCTTACATTACGCCATTTTGGAGTAACTGTACAACTCTACAAAAGCAGAACTTATTTTAAACTCCCATTTATCAGAAGTGTAAAATGATTCCCCACATAAGGTTGGTATCAAGCCATGGACACTGTACACAGAATGAACACAGGAGTGTTCATTTATAAATGATTTGCCAAAAAAGTTTAACCTTCCAAATTTGACCAACTATAGGACCAAATGGACCCATCATTTCATTACTTTTTTTTAATTGAAGCACACCATCAGAAGTACCCTTCCATAGTCACTGCTAATGTTTTGACTGAGTCTAGCTGAAATTCCAGTACATCAACATTCTTAAGATTTAATATAGATGTATTACTTTTATTGCTAGAATGACAGTTTTATTTTTTTATATCTCATACAGAGCTCTGAACTTTTACATTGAATTTTCAAAGTAAATATGTGGATTGGAAGAGATAAACACCTACAGTACCCAAATCTGAGCAACTGCTTACTTAAAAAGAAAGAACACAGGGGATATCTGAAACACTCACAGCTGACTAAAATTAACATACGAAGCAGGCGCCTGGAGTGTGGGTGAGATGGCACAGGCTGAAGAAAGGGAGAAGTGTGGCTGGCATGCATCCCTGAAGACAAGGCAGCCTCTTGGGAAGAGGCTGTCTATTCTAATCATTACAGCAGGAAAGTGAATATAGCTCTCCCACAGACTAGAAGTAAATGATGAAATTCTGGGGTAAGATTTGAGGCACTCCCCCATATTCATTGAATCTCTTCAGCTAGTGTACCTCTTTGGCTAGTATGTTTTCAGCATTATTTTGATGTCCTTTGGTGTTAATGCACAGTTAGCGAGTTGTCTAACTTGGATATTGTTAAATCTTCTAGGACATGGTTCAAACACCGTGTCTCCAACATTGTGAAACCTGATTCCAGATTACTGATTTGTCTGAAAACTGACTAAGAATTAACCTTTTCTTCAGTGTTAGGTACATAGGTTCTGATTATTCAGAGCATCTCTTCATGAAAAAGAGACTCAATATCCTTGGAAATTCCCATGACACCAAATGAGTTAACCAGAAGCTGAAAAACCTGAAGAATCTACTTCTGACACAGGATGGGTCAGCAATTTATGGAAAATATGGGGTTTAGTGAAAGAGAATTTACATTTTATTGGAGATAAATTACTATTGAACAGTTCCTCTTTCCAATTTTTTCATTTGTATCTCAATACAGCTGCAACGAACCTAATTTCGTTTTCTTTCTTCTAAATGGCTAGGAATATAATTATCCCTCAGAGAAAAGCTTTCAACCAAACCACATAGAAGCACTTCTGCTGCAACACTGGTGTCTATGAACCATTGTTGGAGCATGTTAATGTGCTGCTGTAGAAACAGATAAGGATAGAAGTGTGTGGTCAGAGAGGCCAGAGTTGTTTATAAAGACTCTTTGGGGACTAAGAAACAATCTATTCACTAACATAAATCATGAGCTGTTAAAGTGAAAAATAAAATCTCCTTTGCAGGAATGAAGAAATCACCAGACATAAATGGAATTACATTTGGTGCACTTATGTATTATTCAGTAGACAATAGAGAATGTAGTAATTGATTTGGAAGAGGATAAGATTTGTCCAGATGAATCTTTCAAAGCCAGCTAAAATCTTTTGCACCCCATTAGTATCCCCAGCAGCTAAGTCATGGCCAGAAAAAAGCATTGAAACGAGGACAAGTTAAAAACACCCTGACTAAGGATTAAGACATTCATAGCAGTGCTGGTGTGGCGTTTTTAATGTTTTTCTACCGAAAATCAAACTTCCTTTCTATTTTTAAGTATTCTGTTTCATCACAATTACCACAGGCATTTCAGACAAATCAAATTTGACTTGATTTTCATGGATGTTTAGAAGATACCTCTGCCCACAGACAGCATCAGTAGCTTATTTGCTTTTCTTTAGAAAAGGGGGGATTTCCAATAGAAATCTCAGTGTCTCTTTGCCTCTCTGTAATAAAAAAAAATCTTTCTCTAAAAGGGAGTGTTTTTCTGCAGGGCTTAATTGAACAATATCATTACCTTTTGTAGGTAAGTTTATCAGATTCAGTATTTTGCTGTCATAATAAAGATAATATAAGACAGAAATCCACTGTTAAAGTATAGAAAAAGAAAAATCTGCAAAGAAATTTACAGCAAAATCTCTTTTGACATACAAGTACTGTAGATTATTACACTTGAGCTATGGCAAAGTGATTACTCAATCCATTACTAGATCCTAGAGAAACAGTTCTTTTCTCCTGTGATTTCTCTTTTTAGTATCAAAGATTTGTTTGCCATTCCAAATGTGTGTAGTGGACAAGAAACTACATGCAGGCATGGAGATACTACACATAACTGAAACACCCACTCAAAAAGGAGATATAGCCACTGAGGTAGGGAGTTTACAAAGACGTAAACTCTTTCAGTGAAAAAATTTTCCTAATATCTAATTTGAACCTCCTGTGGTGCAACATAAGGCCATTTCCTCTTACCCTTTCACATGAGACTTGGCAGAAGAGACTGAACCCCACCTCATTACAGCCTCCTTTCAGGTAGGAAGCAACGTAGAGGCTGCAGAGAAGCATCAATTGTAGAGAGCAATGAGGTTCCCCCTGAGCCTCCTTTTCTCCAGATTAGGCAACCCCAGTTCCCTCTGTCACTCCTCAAAAGACATGTGTTTCTAGATCCTTCACTACCTTTGTTGTCCTTCTCTGGACACACTCCAGCACCTCAATGGCTTTCGCGTAGGAAGAGACCCAAAAGTGAGCACAGTACTCAAAGGTGTGGCTTCACCAGTGCCAAGCAGAGGGGCGAAATCACTGCCCTGGTCCTGATGGCCACACTATCTTGAAATAGGCCAAGTAGTCTCTGGCCTTGGTCACCTGAGCACTCTGCTGGCTCGTATCCAGCTGGTTGTACACCAGCACCCTGAGTCCCCATTCCTTGCCCCTGCCAAGGCTGATGTGGCTTTTTATCTTCACTATCTCCTTCTGGTCCTGAAGTCTCCTTCCAGATTTTTCCCAGCATTCTTGCTTCTCAGAATACAATTTTTGGATATGAAGATTTTTGATTTTTGCTCTGTCTTTTGTGCCAAAAAGATCCATGTGTTTATGATACTGTGAACTTCATTTTCTCTAATTTTGTCAGATGAAAGATTGGCTTTTTTTAAGTTTGTGTGAGTTCCCCCTTTGGTTTGACGGCCAATTCTCTTCCCCTGTTTGAAACTACACAACCAATATGTAGAAAAATGCTTTGTAGATGAAATGGAAACTCTTACAGGTTGGATTAGACAGGAACAGAGTGCTCTTCATTTGACTAAGTACTATTCAGCATAAAATTTTCTGGTGGAACTACACCTTGTGTTACAGAACACATCAGTTTCCCAACAAGTCACTGCCTTCTTGGCCTTTCTCATGCACTGCAAAACAGCTTTGTCACAAGAAACTACCTAATCTTAGGTGATTTTATGCACTATAATAATATTATTCAGTTCATAAATTTTTATAATTTGTTTTCCACTGTTCCCATTACATCCCTTTTCTATTTTAAGCAGTGGTGGACAGAAAATATCGATCATGAAACTGTAAGGTCAGATGACAAGGTTCTAGAAGAATCTGAGGGAAAGCAATTTTTTTTTTTTGCTGCTAACATTTTGACAATTATTGTTTCCTGCTTGATGTATCTTAATATATGTTCTCTATACTTGAAGCAAGATAGTATGGTGATTTCACTGGTAAGTATCCCATTAGAAGGCAAACTATGTTGTATAACTATTTCCACATTAAAAAGAAAGAAAATATACCCAACTTATCATTCCAGAAACCCTTGGATAAGTTAAGTTATTTAAATTATTTAGAAATATTGCTATCTGCCCTATCAATCATTTTCAAAAGAATTGCACTTGCAAACAGTCAATGAGTTTGCCCATGAAATGCAGTAATAGCTGCAGAGGATTGCTTACTGGGAAGTAAGTAGTGCTGTCTTTTGAACACCATGTACTAAAAAAAAAGATTTAGCCTCGGGCTGGTACTGCACAATCATTATAGCTCTTACATTATACACATACTTTAATTATGCTAATATGGTTATACTGTCCATTGAACCCATATATTAAATTCAAATGATTAAAGTAATTAGCACCATTAAAAAAACCCAAGATGAAACTATGGGATGAATGTGAATAAGCATAAAATATAAAGTTTTACTTTCCCAAATGTTGACCTGCAAACTGCATTGATTTTTTTTTTTCTTTTGATGTATGAAAATACCCTAAGCATTATATACTCATTTAAAAATTTCAAGTTTTCTTAAAGATTTGTGGAAGAAGTCTAAATAATTTTCCTGTGAATTTTTGAATCTAAAGGTGTGAATGTGCTAAATCAGGGCCTTTTGCAGACCTCCTCCTTCTTACTCTTTCAGTTCTCACTTTGTCTTCCATTGTCGTCCAAATCTACTACTTTTACCATAGATGCAAAGCTTTTGAACAGGGAAGAAAAATGAACAGAGAAATAAGGCAATGTTGACCATAAATATGTAGCACAAACTAGTCAATACCAGAGCACTGTCTTGGAAATACTACCTTTTGTTTGTCTTGTTTTCATCAGCTTTTCTTATCTTCTTCACAAGTATACGAATTATGGTAGTGGAATTATTTGAAATTGGGCATGGAATGTTAAGATTTTATGTTAGATTTTGAACTGAAGGGCAATGTGAAGTTACAAGAAAATTATACCTTTTATCTCATAGCATTTAGAGGACAGAACTGGTAAGAAAGTCAAAGACAAAAGAAAAGAGAGAAAACAAGCCCACAATAATTGCTCCTGACAGCCATAGGTTAGCTGCTGTTAAGAGATGTGATTTTTCAGCCCATCTCTAATTGTAATTCAGATTGGATAATCAATCATTTTATCTCTTTCAAACTGAAAAACAAAACACCCTCAATAATTGGCATTCAGCATTAATGATGTTACATTGCCATACAACATTTAGGTCTCTGAGAAGCTTGATTTTAGAGATGATCTAAGAAGTAAAAGTAAGACTGTGTCGATGGAAAATCATCTAGACAAGTAACAGAAACTTGAAGCACCTTGTCATTCTCACTGAGAAAGTGCTCAAACCTCTGCCTCCTGCTTGTTATGTCAGCGAATATTGGAGGTGTTTCCAGCCTACCTTTTTAAGCATGGATGTTCTTCTTAGGGTAGCATCTTATGGCATTGTTCAATTTTATTTTTATTATGGCTCTTGACATGTCTAGTGAACTGTTCTGTGAATACTCACTCCTTTCTTGCACTGAAGTCAGTCTTTGGCATATCACTGATAAAAAAAATTTAAAGAAAGAATAAAACTAATTCAAGAAAAAAAGTGAAATTAAAAATATTATCAAATAGTATGTGAGTAAGGACAACGTTAAGTTTACTAATAAGTGCTTGTGATTAATCTGCTTTTCTACTCTGTTTCTCTCAACATCAGGACAGCCTCTCTTAGCAAAGTGATGGATAATGCATGTGAAATGGCATTCCCTGACATCTCTGTGATGTTTGCCTCCTTAAACCAACACCGTCTCTGGCCTTTATCTTCTATTTCCCTGGCCTTAAAGCAGCCTTGAAATCTCAGATGGCCCTTGCCAACATGGATCAGTATAGACCTGCTCCTATCCCTGGCTGCTTTGGTGGTGGAGCTACAGCACTGACTGTGCTTCTTCAGCAGCCAGAGCTGAAGAAGTAGAGACCAACCTCTCTGCAGGGAGTGTATGAATCTCCTGTTCATCAAGTTTTGATAGTGACCCTTGAAAACTCTCATTGGAGATTGGAGACTGAGGTGGTATAAATATTTAAATATTCATGCTATAGACTGACATACCTTATAAAACCCTCTCAGCAACAAAGAGATAATACTTTTAAGACAAAATAATTTTGACAAAACCATAAAATTACATCTACCCTGGAATTTGTAATAGGAGATGCATACCCTGCATCTTTTACTTACGTAAATAGTCCTCTCAATAGCACTTACGGGAGAAGTATGACAGTGTCCAAATTGAAGCTATCAGATCCTCAGCTGATGTAAATGATGAAGCTCCATCCAGGTCAAGACAGGTCTGTCTCATTAACTTGCAGCTGGTGAAGATCTGGAAGGATAAAACAATTCAGCAGGTTGCAATTGTCAAAGACAACAGAAAGCATCTAGGTCACTGGGATGTCCCAGCACCAGTCAAGGTTATTTGCATGTTCCCTGATTTCAAAAATTTTAGTGGTATGCAGAAAAACGGGGATAAGGAGCCTAATGACCCTCACACCTTGTAACTTATGTCTGTGCAATGTGCTGGCCCAGGTGTACAAGCCAGCTCTCCCTTTCAGCTTTTCCCAGTAACATGACAAATTCAGTTTAATCTCTTCCTTCAGTCAAGAGGCATTATAACACTGCTGTCTCCTCTGCTCTTCTCTAGAAGGCTGATTTGGTAGAGTTCATGTGACACAGCACAGCAAAAAGTTACATTTGTTCTAATACTGTTTCCTTTTGTCCCCCATCCTATACAGTCTGCAGATTTTCACAGGTTATGCCATGCTCATTCAACTCAGGCATTTTTCTCAAGGGAATGGTTTTTATCATCTACATAATTAGAAGTTAAACAAACTAAGATCAAAAGATCTGACAAAGACCACTGAGAGAAAAGTTGAAACAAGTCTATCCCATTTCAAGCAATCCAAAATCAAATGCTTCATATCAGTTATGAGGTTTGTTTTCATCTGTTAAATTTTTAGAACTGAAGTAATATTTAAATGAAGAAAAATCTCAAAGTAAGGAAATGGACCATACATTTTTAGTCTTCTAGATGTTTTTTCGTTTCACCACAGTTGTTCAGCTATGTACTGTAAATGGTAAAATGTGCCAGTAAACCTGAATATTCTAAATGAATTAATGGCATTGTTCTCCAACAGAAGGCAAGTGAAAGATTATGCCCTGGTCTAAAATCAAATTCTATGTATTCTTAGCTTTCTAGACACATAAGTTACAGACTATATATTTCTTTCCACATCCACCAGATGTGAAAAAACTGCATGTAGAAAATGAAAAAAGAAAACCTCTCAGGTCTTCCGTGCACTTGTGTAATTTCACTCTTTGAGCATTTTTTTGCGAGGCTCATTTGAGCGTTTTGTAATGTTAGAAGTAAAGCAGTGATGGATCAGAGGCTACAGCAAAAGGGAGGAGGCAAACCCAGTGAAAGCAAGCAGTCACACATTCAGACAGAGCTCCATAAAATGTAAACATTGCATATCATGTGCAAGACAGTGGCTTGTCCATGTATTGTCATACAATTGTGTATACAGAATATTTTAAAATGTTCAAGCTGGAAAAGACCTCTAAGATCATTGAGTCAAACCATTAACCTAACTCCACCAAATCCATGGGTATCCCATGGTCCTAAGTTCCAAATCCACATATCTCTTAAATACCTCCAGGGATGTGTACATAAGCCACCCTTCAACATAGGCTATTTTAAAATTGTCTTTACTGATATTTGTAGTTGATTCTTCCACTTATTTTGCAAAGTAACACTGTGTTTCAAGTAAATGCATCTCTGTGCTAAGTGGTGGGAACAAAAGATTTCTCAGACATTTGATCACTGGGTGCATACAGATGTTTGAATGTGTTAACATTTACATAAAACTATTCATTTCTTGCTGCTGAATAGGAAAAGTGGTTAGCAGTTTAGATATGGCAAAGACCATCACTTTAGGTCACTGAAATAAAATATAGCATACTAAAATTTGAAGCCTTTCATTTACCATTGGGCAGGGCTCCTTTAAGATCAGTAATGTTTGAGAAAGTTGCCTTCTGTTCCAGATACTGCTTGAATATAAGTGGATGCCCATGTCAATTTTCTTCATAACCGCTGGATGACAACTGTGGAAGAGAGAAATATTATATAATCTAGGCTTTTGATGGTTTGCAGATGGGGGGGCTGTGGGGGTGGTGATGTTTGCGCTTCTGAGAACTGCATTTACCTTCCTACAGCAAACAAGTTGCAAGCAACCTGCTTTGATGAAAACACATCTTCATTGCAGACATCGACTGACCTTTCTGTACATGTCAGTGACAACAAGCAGGCTTTTGCAACAAGCCTGTGAGAATGAAAACAGCTTAAAGACACACTTGTAAAGACAAAGATAAGCTTTTAATGGGGAAGGGTCGTAAGAGCTGATGTTCAGTGTGTAATCAGTAACTCCGAATTCATTACTGACCTTTCTGAAGATTAGAAAAACAGAACAATATTGCAAATTTCAGGTCGCAAACAGCCTCTATGGAAGTATTGCAGTTTATTCCATTGACAGCAATCCCAGGTAATGTCCTCTGAATTTTAATGCAGCTCAGGTTCCGGAAACAGGATCTGTAACAGTAATATAATTTTATTAATCAGGCTGTGTTTGGGTTGATAAGTTTTTCATTTGCTTGTACGCAATCAGAGCTGCATGTGGGGCCATTGAATTTTTCAACTAAATCAGGCTACCTGAGGAAAGCAGCTGTTTCAAAAGGCAAACTGACAGGGAGAGGATGAGAACAAATAAAACATTCATCCTCTTTTGGTTTTGTAGAACCCCTCCTCACACTCCATCTACAGAAGGTCAACAAGAACCCATAGCAATACTTCTCACTGGTTTGTGATTTTCTCTGCTCCAAACCCTTTAGTTCCCACTGCTGCTCAATCAGGATGGAACTCCTCAGAAAGCTGAAAGCCATCCCAACATGTACTTTTCGGTTACATAATTTTTTCAGGAATAAAAAGGTTACTTAGATTTTTTTCTGGCCTAAACGCCATGGCCCAAACCCCTACCATGGATCTCAGATCATACAAAGCTCAAGTTCTAATTTTTACTGTCAAATCAAAGGCAATTCTGTTCTTTCATATCCTTTAAAGTTCTGATATTTCCTGAGTTTTACTCCCCATGCGGCTCAGCTCTTGGCATAAATGAAAATTCCACTTTAAAGAGCATAGAACTGGCAGACTGGCATGTAGATGAAGTTACAGATCTCAAGGACACTTTCAAGTTGCAAGAGGTGAATGAACACCCAGTAGATTATGAGTCAGAAAATGTCAGAATAATCATATTAGGATACTCCTATGGCTTACTTGACCTTTTTTTCCCTTTTTTTTAAGGAAAAAACCTTCAAGTTCCCTTGCAATTATTTTCTTCCCCTTACTCAGAAATTAAAAACACTTTCTTAAAGCCAAGAAAGCAATTGGAAACTGCTCATACTGTTAATATTTTATATCCTGATGGTGAAATGAGTGCCAAAAAAAGATTGCATTTTCAAATGACAATATATGTACTTCAAGACATTTATAATTAACTCTTGAAGAGCTCTTTAAAAGTAGAGAATGAAGTAAAACAGTTTTGTGTAGGGAGGGATAGATAGAAAATAACTGTTGCTTTCTGAAATACTTTTTTCTCTGACAGAGTATGCACAATAACAAAACAAACACATATCTTCAGAAAATTTTATCTCAGGGATACTGAGCTAAAGCATATCGACTCAGACTATTTTTGGGATAAGTGTATTATTCTTTTCGGCAAAAGGATGGACTAAAAACAGTCTTTAGTTCTGGCGAGGCTATTGTGAGCTGATTGTTCAGGTTCCTTGCTTCCCTGCCAGCCCCACAGCCAGGCTTGAAAATGTCTGCAGAGATGAAGATATTCATTCGGCATCACCTACCACAAAATCAGACATCTTCCCCCCGCAAGCATTCTTCAGCAGGTCTGAGGGTTTCTTCTGCAATCTAGAGCCAACTGACCTGCAAAGGTTGTTCATGCCAGCCTGTGGGAATGACACGTCACCTGGGAGCTCCAGTGAGGTTCTCACTGCTGTTTCAGAAAGCATTGATCAGTTTAGTTTTGTTCCTGCATTAAAAAAAAAAAATCTCCTGTAGGAAAATTCAGAATATGACTGCAATTTGACCACTGTAGCAGAAACTGAGGGTTTGGGTTTTTTTAACTGAAAATGTCCCGCAGGGGGAATAAAAAAGATTCAGTAAAAGATAATTTTACTATCAAAAAATTATTCCAGAAATGTGATTTTGAGTATTTCCTGTATGTAAGTGAAGAATATTATAAAAAATTGCTCTCATTTCCTAGGATAAACTTAATGAACGCTATATAATGGCTGAGATTAATACATGCATGACAATACTGTGTAAATAGGAAAAAAAGTTTTTTTTGCCAAGGCCTATAGAAATGAGAAGCCCTTTTGCCTAAAAAAATGCAAGCTGTTTGTTCACAGTTATTGTTTCACAGAAAAGTCATTGATCCTTATCCAAGTGGGAAGTAACTCCATGAAGAACTTGCCTGAAGCCCTTGTGAAAACCACCTCAACAAGAGAGGGAGCAGGATGCAGAGGTGTTCTATCCAGGGTCCAGTCCACAGCACTTCCTTCAGAACCAGGGTGCCCAAATTCCCTACCCATACTTTGCCATAGCTTTTGAATGCATCCTGTGGCATCACAAAAGTTCATGTGGAATGGCAAGGGAAAAAAGTCCTTGGGACTAGCTTACTCCCCAGGGGCTGCAGTCTGCATCTCATTCCTGCTGACTTCCCACCAGACAACTAACACAAAGTGCAATTCATGTCTCTGCATGTAGAAGACAACTACGTAAACTTCAGGAAACTCTTCTTATTACTCAGATACACTTTTAACATGCTTCTGCCTTCAAAGAGACTGTGCAGAACAGCTAAATCCTATTTAAGATTCCCAGCAAGGAACCATGAGGTGAGAAGATGGAGCATGTCAGTTTCCATGTCAGTTCTCAGTAAGATGCTGGCCTGACATTGCTGATAAGGAACAGCTACCAAATATTCTGATCTGCCCAAGAACCCACCAGGATGACACTCAGCAACAACTAAGACCCTATGCCCTTTTTCAATGCAGATCTTCATCACTGAAAGCCCTCTATGTGGTACCTACCGGCCTCCACCTCTTCAGGGTGTCTTTATTAAACCCGTGGCGTGCCTGATCTAATACAGAAGCAGAAAAAATGCCATTGAATCATTAATTTTGCAACAGAATCTGGTTTGTTTCTGTTTAAAATCAGTAACAAAACTTATACTGATATTTTTGGAAAAAGAGTTGTATCTTAAAATAATACCCTGGGATTCATGGGAAACAAAATAAAAACAAGAGCCACCATAACAGTATTTTTCCAGCCTGTTAACATTCAATTCCAACTGTTTTTTGCAATTCTACATCATCTTTTCTAGATATACACTTCAGTCTTCCTTTTACAAGACAGCTGTTACAATTTTAAATGAAAATGCTATCATTTTACAGTGAAAAGTATTTTTCAGAAATAACATCAAAATTGTTTGCTGTTCCATATACTTATGAGCTGCAGACTGTATTTATCATTAACAGACATTTATTGGCAAGATTAGATTAATCTTGCTTTCTTAGTCTTCATAAATATCAATAAGTTGTTATTAATCTATTCTTATTAAGAATAATGAATTCTTATTAAGGACAGTCTTGTCAATTATTTATTTTCTTTAAAAACATCTGGGATTAAAAGTGAAAATTTAGAAATATTAAAATAAAGACTTAGAAATAATAGGCTTTGCCTATGACTTTGCCTGAAGTGTTTGTCTTTTTTGTGCTTTAGTATGTGACTATAAATTTAAACAGCAGAGGATAAAAACGTTCTAGAAAACAGACAGACCTCACCACAGTGGATCAAATATTAACTTGTGTGGTTAAAAATATAGGAACTGATGTTTTCCCATTGATATTCACTTTGCATATTTTTTCTGTGTCTCTCCATAGTGGGCTTTCCCAAAAAAAAAAGCAATTTGTATTCTTTCCCAAAAAAAAGCAAAAGTAGTCTGAATGTGGTAGAAAGAAAAGAAAAAGCAAATGGGCAAATCAGGAAAAGAAGGATGCCCTTTCTTCTTCCCTAGCCAGAAAGCAGCCTGTTTGATTTCTCAAGCAGGTCAGGAGGAAATCTGTTGTGTAACATAGGTAGTCATCAAACAGCCAGTGATTCCCAGCAGGGACTGCACGGACTGCTTCTGCATTATCAGAAACTGAAGAGAGATGTGTCATTGCACCACCAGTGGTGGCCACGGTCAGGCAGAGTATCAACATGAAGGAAATGAAGTAACAAACTGTAAGAACATTTTCACATTGAAGTGCAGAGTCTCCTTTATTTTTCATCTTTTGCCTTAGATACATTTCCTTATTGTTTTACTAAATAATGAGTAAATTTTTTGTTCACCACCTAGACTCATTATTTACTTATTGGATACAATGCAAATAAGAGTAATTTTGAAACAGCTTTGCAGAAACAAAGCAAGCGGCTTTATATTTTATAATCACAATGGTCCCCCAGCTACCAAAGGGCAGCATGGGAGAAAGAATAAAAGTATCTCTCAAGCATGTAAGAACAATATTGTTAGCTAGTGACTTAGTGAATATCGGGCAGACTGAGGGACTGAGATTAAACGGCAAGGAGAAGAGATGGTACAGGGTATTGTAAAGGGAATTCAAAGGGAAGGAATGACAAGATCAGAGGAAGGAGTCATAAATTCTTTTGACAACTTCAAAGCAAGCAGAGTTGAGAGGACGAGATGTATGCACAAGTCTTCATTTTACTGCACTGTATTAATTTTCACAGCCTTTTCCAGTTATGCCCTACTTATTTTCTATCTGTAAATGCATTACCAGCCTGAAGATCCCAGTTACTGTGGGAATGCAGAGATCTCGATTACTACAGAAACTTGTTAAAATTACTTTTCTACACACAGATCTGTGATACCAAGGCACTATAGTCCCTTTTAGTCAAAGCCTGAGGTTGGAAATAGTGCAGATCACAGTGTTTGCAGGACTCAGACCATTTACATGCACATCCATTATCACATTTATGATGAACATCAATTCACTTTACTATATCAGAGAAAGAAAAATATATGAGGTGTGATATTCAAGATATGAGGTCCGTCAGCAAAGGACGATAGGTGCTTTTTCTTCACTTTCTTGAAGGAGGAAGGAGGGGTTGTGAAAAATAATGACCATGCTTCTATTCCCTGCTCTGTTTTCCAAAAAAATGGAGGGAAACCCTAAAAAGATACTCGTACAACATCCTGGCTTCTGTTCAGGTTGTTACTTACATTTTAAACAAGAGATGCTAAATGGAGGTTTTCCTGGCAAGTACAACAAGAGAAAATGTATTCTACATTATTTAAATGCTGTTGAATAAAGAATGCATGATTTATGCTGAAGTAGATAAAATGATACAGGTCAGACTCCCTCATGTGGCCATCCAAGACTGTACAAAAACTCTTTCCTCCCGGATGTCTCAGATATATCTGTGCTGCTGTCCAGTTTTCTGGCAGAAATAGCCCAGGGGACAGAACAGAGGGATCTGTAACTCTGCTTTTTCATATCAAATGGCTGTAGATTTGTCTCTAAGTGCAGCAATGAAACAGAACAGCTTCCTGATGGCAAAATAGATAAAGAAGAATTAAAGGCAGAAAACCAGAAATGAGTCATGCATTTGTTTCCAAAAGTAGCTATAGATATAGCTATATTGAGTGTATAGAGATATATAGGTGTGTGTACATATATGTCTATATTAAATATGTACAATCAGCTGGGCAGTTGTTTAGAATAAGATACAATGAATGGTAAGATTTTAGGAGAGGATTCAAGTTCAAAATTACTTGAAGAAGTGTGAATAACAGTAATAAACCTAGTGGAAAAAGCCACATTAGTCTTACGTTTCTTAAACTATGTACAAGAAAAATACATGAGCATTCAGCATTAAAACATCTTGTGCAATGAATACAGAACTAAAAATTAAAAATAGTTCTTCAGATTTTGTTTACCTACAGATGGTGGTTTATTTTGTTCAGGTGTCAGTGGTGCTTCAAACTGAGTTTGGCATTGGGCAAATATTTGATGCAGCCTGACACTAACAGCCTGAATCCTATGGACTAGGAGAGCATGGTCCCCCCTGTTTGATGAGATACAGAGTGCTCTAGATAGTTCCTGTCGTTGCTCTGTTGGTAGAAGTGTACAAGTTGGCAAACATTCATATGTAAGTCATACTGCCCGATAAATATAATTGCAGAGCAAGAGGCCTGAACCGTTGTGCAGGTTCAAAATCTTTTATATCTGAAGACTTAATAGAGTTTTTTTACAATGAATTTGTACCATGATAGGACTAAAATTATTTCCACCTCGTTTGTATTGAGAAATGCAAAAGTAGTTTTATTGTGCTTCCTGACAACAGTGCTGAGTTAATTACACTGTATAGAATCATAGAGTCATTTATGTTGGAAAAGACCTCTAAAATCATCAAGTCAGCTGATAAAAGCCACTGCCAAGTCCACCACTAAACCATAGCTCTAAGTGACACATTTACACATCTTTCAAATACTTTCGGGGTGGTGACTCCCTATTTTGATTGCTATTCAAAGGCAAAAATCAAAGATAAGTGGTAGAGTGACAACATATATGTTTTGTTTTCTTATAGATAATATTATCTATCTGACTGAGTCCAGACTGAAGAGCAGTGAGAAGTGGAAAATTTAAGAAATCAGTTTGTCAGACTTAATGTTTGAAAGTAATTTAATTTAATTTTATTTACTTTAATTTTATTCTTTTATTTATTATGTCCAGAAATAGGAATTAAATTTGCCTTTCTGTTCATGCAATAACATTTTTAGACTTGTTTTTCCACTGGTGGAAAAAAGGACTGTGTTAAGAAACACACCTACCTCTGGCTTATTTTATGAGGCTAACATGACCTATTTTAACAATCAATTAATAAACTCTGTGTTGCTGCTTTTTTACCATTATACAAGTATAACAAATATATATACTTCTAAGGCTTTGGTAGTACTGGTCTAACAAATTCAGTACACCTTGAACTTCCAAAAATTAGATGCTGACTTCTTTATCAGTAACAGAGCATGCAGCGCGTAGGGACCAAAAATGTATTATAAGGGCAATGTACTCTGGCTGGTAAAGAGCCTTGAAATTAGAATTAGTAGAGAAAAAATATATATATATACATATATAAATTTGTACTGACTTTACAAACATGATATAATGGATTAAATGATAGCAGAATGTGATGACAGATGAATGTGTTAAATATGACAAAGCTACCATATGTCTTTAATTCATTCTGTTAACAGCTTGTCATGATGCTACTTAGTAAATGGCAAATTTAAAAATATGGTGCATAATTGCCAAAATATTTATTTTATTGGGTTTTCCAGCCAGTCCTTAGACTTGCAGTCTTAGTATCACTTCATGAAGAGGAAGCAATAGTTTTGAACAGAAGGGTATATTATACAGCTAAATTAGACAAATAAAAATAGAGAAATAAGTTTTTACAGTAACTATACAAGTGAAATGTGCACATGACACCTTCCTATCTTTCTTTTAATAGCTGTGGCAGCAAGGCTTTTTCAGGTACACTAAGCATATAAGCTTATCTCTCCCAGATGCTTACAAGAATATAAGCCCATTTTCTTTTATGTTTAGAGTGGAAACATATTGAAATCTGTTTGGAAATAATGTTTAACTCACTGTTCTAGTAATATAAAATATATGTGATTTGTCAGACTTCATGAATGGTAACTTACTGTGTATGGAAGAGCATGACAATCCATTTTCAGATGCCTTTAATTTTCCTTCAGTCCCCAAACTTCTGAGAGATGAGCTGGGCCCTGCTGAAAATAGCTACAGTATGACCTGGAAAGAGATCAGACATCATGCTAAGGTTTTCTTACCAGCTTTCAGAGCCCCTGCACTGCAGAAGCCATGGGAAAGTATGATGCAAAAGCAGCAAAAGAGATATAAAATATTTCATTAATTAAATTATTTCATTAATTAAATAATTTCATCAAAATATTTCGTCAATGTCTGTTATGAACAAACATTACGAGTAGTTGTCCAGATAACCAAATTGGTCCTTTCCAAGAATGCTACAGGATGGTTTTTCAGATATCCTTTCTGTTTTGTCTCTTTGCTGTAAAGTGCCTTTTCCCTGGCTTGTCAAAGTTAAGGACTGTTACCATCCTGCCATCAAGCAGCACTACAGGGCTGCTGCTCAGTGGTGAGAGCCAGACCTATGGCTTAGCCTTAGGAAACCTTCAATTATTTCATAAAAAGGTGAATATTATGTGTAATTAGGAACATTAAATCATGCAACACTTTTCACATGAGCCTTTTCCTCAGAATAGTGGGATACCTCTCTAACAGGCGTGCAGAAAGCAGAAGACTGCAGCATCCCATTTAGGATCAGAAGGGTGTCTGCATGCTGCTCACAACAAACACTTTCAGTGGCCATTCCCAAGGTGTGGTGGTCATCAGTTTTTCTACCATTCAGAGGATTCTCACATGAAGAACCAACACACAGCTTTACTTGTGTAAAATGATATTTTAGAACAAACAAGGTATGATTCTGCACTAATCTTTTCTACCTATCCGGAGGGAGAACTCAGTATGTGAAAAATTGCTACGGCATTTATTTTGATAATTTGGTCATGATTGATAGCTTGTTGCACATTTTGTTTTCATGACAATAACTTTAGATTGTTCTAAAAAGCTTTGGATAAATTTCCAGTTACAGAAAGATGTGGACCAAGCAAGCAGAGAGACTGGCAAGCTACAAGCCAATAGTAAAATCTTTGCAGGTACAAATTACAGATACAGCATGTGCCAAAAATAATAAAAATTGAGATGAAGTATCATACATTACTTCTGTAATTTCTTTTCTTCCTAATGTCAACACATGTATTAATTTTTGTGTCAATATATAACATAGCATCTTACCAAAAAAAAAAAATTCTTTTTTTTTTCTTCTACAAAAGTTGAAGGAACGAACTTTGCAATTGGTATCTTCAGGGGTTTTGTTTTAGATTTTGCTGCCTTGACAAGTTTGTGATTGCATGTAAAGAATTATTTGAACTCTTCTGTTGGCTGGTTTTGGAAGTTTTTGGAACTGGAACGACTTTCAGAATATATCTTATCAGAGAAATTATAAGGGACACTCATCTTTCATGTAACATTTTATTCATCAGAGGTCTGAAATATGAGCTTGCTCCTACTTTTCCTAGTAGCATCAAACCTTTTAGACCTACAAAGGTGTAACTTAAAAAGACATTCTAAGAAGCTTTAAAGTATACAGAGAAGTTGCTTCCCTTTCTTGAAACCATAACAGTTTTATACAGTGTCCAGTGAAGTTAAGATATTGTAATATACTGTAATCAGTATAAATTAGTTATAGTGATCAAGCAGTGAGCAGGGTCAGGTGCTATTCAAACACAGAGAAAAAATGAAAGGTGATCTGCTGCCATGAAAGGTGATCTGCTGCCATTTAAACACAAATATTTAGGATGTGATGAAAATCCTCTATTATGAAATGAAGTAACACAACTCATTACCCCAGAATGTGCAGGTTTATGGCAAATTCTTGTTTCTACACACTTTGTTACTGGTTTTATCCTACTTAATTTTTATTTTGTCTATAATGAAGGGATACACTAATAACCATGCTTAGTCTTATAAAATTTCTTTGTAAGTAGACAAAAGTTTACTAGTTGAAGTTGTATCTATTTGTATTAAAATTGACTAAATTTACAGGCAAATTATAGGTATCATGTTATACATGTGTGATTAAATATATAGGTGAAGGGAAGGAATCATTTTTTCTGAGGAAAATCTTAGATTCAACTCACTTGAAAACTTTTACATTATTTCAAAAATGCTACATCCAAATAAACACACTGTGATTAGTTTATGCCCCAAATTACAGTGCAGCAGGGAATATATTATCCTCCTGCTCTAAACTGTGCTTTGGAGGAGAATTGCTTCTTTGGCTTTCTCAGTGTTCCTGTTCCTCTCTCTCTCCACGTAGGAACCCTAGGGAAGTTGGTATATTAATGCAAGGACTTAGTCAGCACAAATATCACTTTTTTTGGCTCCCTCCAGTTAAATTTCTCAGCATGTGCCATGCAGGATGCAGAGCACACTGAAGACTGAGGGCCAATTATGCTTCCTTGCTATTCTTTCACTTCTGAAGTGGTTTGTCAGCATACGCTAGTCCTATTTTCCTCTAAACTCCCCTCTACTCTCTGTGCAGCCACACCCTTTGTACACCTGTCCTGTAACACACAGCACCACACACCTTTTCATACTTCTATCTGATTATTTCTTCTGATGAAAAGGTGAGGAGGGTTTTACATTACAGGAAATTTATTGCAAGCTTATGACTATTCAGAATAGTCCCCTCCAAAAAGCACAAGACAACACTTCACTCCCAGCCGCTTGACGTTGTGAACAAAACCAATTTCACAATACAATATCTGCTGCTCTTACTGTGCTCTGTCCATCTATAATTTATCAGCATGAGACCCTCAAGCCCTGTACATTCTGCTTAGTCTCCAGCAAGAGGAGAATCTTAGACATAGATTTTATTCTGGTGAGATGTGTTGCCATTAATTTTCCTTTCATGAATACTTTGGGGATGCACTGTGGATTTTACTATTTTTGTTTGTATTTTTTCTATTTTGAACTTAGTAGAAATAAGTGAGCTTCAGGTAGTGGTCTCACTGGGCATACTGCACAAAATTCTAGGTAGACATCTGTAAAAACTTTCTTGCTTTTTAGGATTTCAATAAAGTTTCATGTTCAAGCAAATCTAGAGAATCTCTTGGGTTTGGGGAGTACAATGCCAAAAGAAGCTGCAGAAAAGTTACAAGTCAAGTGTAGATATGTATCTGAAAATGCCTAAATTACCTCATATAATGTATACAATTCCACTAGATACAGATTAACCCAATTTAAGAGACTCGACAGTAACAAGGAAAAGCATAAGTACATAAACTACGCAGAGAGAGGGAGAAAAAAAGCCCCAAATGAGTCTTCTACAGAAATAGCATCATAACTGCCTCAATTATCATATAAAGACAGAGAGCAGAACTCAAGAAATAGAAGCTGTCATGAAACATTTATCTCTGAATAACTGAAGAAACTAGAAGGAAAAAGTGAACTGAATACATTATAATAATTGATTTATGCAAAACATTGATTAAATTTTTTTAAGACTTTATGACAAGAATATTCCACAACAAGTCAGAGCTGCCACTCTGTGGAAAAAACCAGTCCAGGGGAGTAGACTTGAAGAGAGCAGATAACGATTAAAAGATAAAATTATTAAATAATTACTTTGTTTGCGGCTAGTTTTGGTCAATAATAAATTACTCAATGCATCCTGCTGTGGCTGTGGATTGTTACCTCCATCTTATTTACGTCTCAAAACTTTCACTTGTAATAACATATTTACTTAGTCATTAGTGAGAGCAGATATTTTGAAAGACAAGCATTTTCCCCCTGTGTTTCTTCATTGCTCTCTCCAGCGTTTCCAGAGATTTTTTTTTGTAGTTATCCATGGCCAGATACAGATGAAATTTGGCATATTTCATTTTTTTTAATGTCATGGTATTTAATCATTGCAACACAACAAATGGATTATCTATTCCAAAGTCACAGAAAAAGCTCTCTTCTCCACCTGTAATAAATTTAATTTGTTCTAATGTAATGATATTTAGTAGTGTGAATTTCCCTCTGATAAATATGCCACATCCTGTTTAAACAGTTGTGAAGAAAGTCACATCAATCTCCCATGAAATGCACTCATATTCCTGCTATACCTACAGTATTACCTAAATTATGGAAAATTGGTACAGTCTGGGCCCTTTTCTTAACATCATCCTTACATCAATTAAGACACCACTTTTTTTTCTAAGACCAACATAGTACAATGCATTTGTCCTTTCAGTCATCCTACAGAACATCAGGGTGTGGTATTTAGAAAGGTCTTTCACCAATGTGACAGCAGGAAGTATTTTGTGTATCAGTTACTAGAGCATGTAAGTTGTGGGACCTATAAAATTTCTTTGTATCACAAGCACTGAAGACTAGAGAGAGGATTTATTCACTAAGGTCAATAGAAATCTTATTAGTACTATGTGGGAATTACACACATTGGTATTTTCATACAAACATAGAATGGTTTGGGTTGGAAGGGACCAAAAAGGTCATATAGTTCCAACACCCCTGCCATGGGCAGGGACAGCTTCCACCAGACCAGATTGCTCAAAGCCCCATCCAGCCTTGAAGAGTGCCAGGGATTGGGCATCCATCACTTCTCAGGGCAACCTGGTCCAGTGCCTCACCACCCTCACAGTAAAGAAATTCTTCCTCATATCTAATTGAAACCTAGCCTCCCTCATCTTAAGACAGTCCCCACCTTGTCCTATCACTCTATGCTCTTGTGAAATGCCACTCTCCAATTCTCTTGCAGCTCCTTTAGGCACCAGAAGGCTGCTGTAAGGTCTCCCTAGAGCCTTCTCCAAGCTGAACGGCTCCAACTCTCAGCCTCCAACTCTCAGCTTCTGAGAGAGGTGTTCCTGCCTTTGGATCATCCCTATGATTTTGATGTAATCAAGTTTTAATCAGTTCCAATATTGTTCAGTTTCTTCATGCTAATGAGTTAAAATACACAGAATGATGCCAGCCTCTTAAAGTGATCACTGCTTTTGAGCAATCAGTTTAACATGTTCCAAGACTTCAGATTAATTTGATTTAAACACTTTTGTTTACACTGTGTACCTAGTTAACATGAAACAGGAAAACACTTTTTCTAAGGATGAACAATATATTCAAAGAATATAGAGTGAATGACATTAGCCAGCTAAACAGACAAAGAACCATCACAGGGAACCTTGTAAAACTTTAACACCAGGTTTGGCCTGAAAAACCCTTTAAAAGCAGAGCTACTCTTGATTAGTAAGATTCGTATATAGACCACTGATGAGGCTAAAGAGAATTATCCTTTAGTCTGACATAAAATACTTGCCTAATTTGGACAATTCAGTTAATTTTTTTCTCAATTGTAAAATGAGAACTACAGTATTAGAATATTGCACAAAGTACTTGAAGTACTTGAGTATGATGCTGTGTGTGTTGCAAGCAAGCCTGTCTACATCTCAAAGTCCACTTCCATGTGAGATACAACATGATCATTGTCTTATGATCCTTTTCATAGGCAGGATGGAGAAAGCACTTACTCTGAGCTAGGCCATCTGGATTCTTGGTTCAGCTGGTAAAATTTTATCAGTAAAATATATTTCCCAGCAATGAATATCTTGACAGATTGTAAAACTACTTTGAAGGGGAAACACAGAAGGAAATCTGGCTCTTAACTAATTAAGCTTTATAACATTCCCATGAGATATTTCTCATTTATCACTGAGGAATTGGAAGTGTGCTGCTCATCTTAATGTTAACTGGTACTGTAGATGGTCTGAACCTTGAAAAAGAGATCATATCTTTTGTTGCCTGATGTTGTTATGATGATTCTGGCCATAGTGTTTTTCTGAGACATAGATTGAGTTACTGGCAGAAATAAAAAAACCCGCCCAAAAAACTCTGCATACTCCAGGTTCATCCTTATCTCTGTGTTTTAACATGAAACCTTACCTTTTCTTTATACTTCAATTTTGCATTGCAGCATTCTTTCAATATATCCACTGAAAATACATGCTGAGCTGTAGAAGTGATTACATCCCATCTGAAGAGCTCTGGAAAGTATGTTAGGAACTGAGTTGTCCTAGCACATCTTAATGGCTTTAGAGCATAGCTCTGTGTTTTCCTGTCACTGTTGGAAACTGACAGACTCTGTTCCTGGGAGGAAGGTGGGAGCCAAAGCTATGTTTGCCAGCTGGTTCACAGAGATGCTGCAGTGTCAGCACATTGCAGAGCCAAAAGGCCAGATGGTGAGAGAGCAGACCACTACTGGAGTAGATTCCTATTCTCATTGCTGCAACCACCCACAGATGTAGTTGCAGCAAGCCAGCTCATTTTTGTCCATCTTTCCAAGAGCAACTGATAAATCTGTTACTACTACTTGGAAGTAAAAACGAATGAAGAGCTAATAAACTTTATGAAGTGAGATCTGTGTTTCTCCTTAGCACCACTGGATCCAGCAGCCTCATGTACTGATCCCACTCAAACAGTATTTCAGTTTGTTGTTTACAACACTATATTTATAGTCTCTATTTCCTTTCCAAAGCAGCTGTTTGCAGCCCCACTTCTAATGAGCTTGATATCCACCTGTTTCTCATTGAAGTTGATAATAAAATTTTGCTCCAGATGAGAGGGTAGGGAAAGATGCAATCACAGCCTTTTCCTATGTGAAATTCATTTTTTTTTCCCCCATACAGTGTTCTGCACACTCACCACAACAACAGATACAAATTGCATTGAGACCAAGTCCACCAACAGCAGGACTCCAAAGAGCAGTGGTAATACAAAAAAATGGAGACAACTCATAGTATATACATGGAAAAGCTCAATCTTTTCCTCATAGTGCCTTCCTCCACTGCTGAGAATGATCCACAAGAAATTCTTTCTCTTTAAAATATCTTACATTTGTTCTTCTGACACAGTTAAGCTTCTGTAACTGCATAAGTGTTATTATGATGTCCCTGCTTTTGAGAAGGACACAGCAGCCCAGAGGGTTACACTGACCCACACTACAGGATTAGAAGGCAGCTCCCTGGAATTGGGCTCAGACAATTTCCTTCACAGGCAACTTCACATGCTGCCTTTCTTATAAATTTGCTTGACTTGCCCTTAACAAAAAATAACGTTTTTGGCTTATACTTCACTTATTTGGAGCTGTAACCTCTCTCTGATGGATAGAAACCTTCTGCAGTTTTCAGCCTGCACATAATTATGCATTTTGCTTTGATGCAGTCTTTGTTCCTTACCTTATATAGCTATTTTCCCTCCAAGATGTATATCCATTTGTAGCAGTTACAGAAGCAATAATACCTCCCTTATACTTCTGCAAACTCAGTTTTCTATTGTTTTAAATTTCATCCTATAAGGCAGGCTGATTATTTTATGTTTTCTTTTTTTAAGAAGTTAGTATTAGTGGGAAATTATTAATTTTATATTTAATAGAGGCTGTCGTCCCTGATCCTCAGTGGAGATACTTCACACGTGATATGTCTTAGGGTCATATTGAATTTTTCTCAGCCTAGATCAAATTGCTGACTCACACATGCATTAGGAAAGTCATGCTTTTTTCCTTATTGTTGAGGTATCCCCTCTTGAATACATTGTCATAATGTATCTTATATTTAAACTGTGAAATTCTATTCTATTACCATTCTTCTACACATAATTCTCCTAAGGTGTATTCTGGTACCCCTGTGGAGACAATATAGGAATATAATTACAACAGTATAAAGGAGCCAAAACCAGAAAGAAAAAAAAAAAAGCCAAAAAAGGAGGCTTAAAAAAATCCAAAAAGTAGAAGTTAAAACTGTGGCCTTTCTCCAAACAACTGCATTATTGGCACAACCTGTAGCTGGTTCCATACCTGTAGATCTAACACTCATCCCTTCGTCTTCCATCTGAATAAAGGAATTTCAAAATATCAAATATTGTACTCTTACAAAACCTGAGATCACCTTCTCATTGAAAAATCAAAAACTGTCAGATGGTTGTATTACAATATTTCTGTGATACATGGTCAGTGCAACACTTCATGATGTTTCAAATTTTCTACTGAGACTGGCAAAGTAATCAGAAGAAAATACTTTATTCTTAATCTTTCAGTCTATCCTTTAGGTTTCATTGAATGGTTTGGACTTCAGTACACAGGAGAAACTGGTTAAAATTTATCTCATGCTTTGGCAAAACAGCATAGAATTTTTTTTCTTTATATATTTATTTAATTGGTCATTCATTATATGCTAAAGCTGTCATACAGATTTTTGTTTTCAGAGATTTCTTAATTCCAAAATTACAACAAAAAGGTTAAAAGACACTCCAGAGCTTTGCTGCTTGTTTTCTGTTCTTAGGATGTGACATTTCTCCATCTAATATTATATACTCTAGTTTTCATCCTGCACACACAGGTGTCCCATTATGTTTAGCATAAATTAAATCAGATTTGCTCAAGAGAAATGCAAAAGAGCTAACATTAAAGGACTACTTTACATTCAGAGAAGAATGAAGTAATTTAAATAAACAATGTTTATTCCTAGAACTGCAATAAAAACATTTATATCTACCTGTTTCTGGATGAGGAGGTCTAGTGAAATACAGTTTCCAATGCCTCTTAAACACAGAAAGCAATTTCAAAAAACAGGAATAATGAGCCCTTTAAGTTAAAGAGAGGCAAAGGTCTTAAAAATATTTTTACATGCTGATGCAAAAGACCTTTGAGGAGCATAAGGTCAAAATTAAGGTTAGAAATATGTTTTTGGATAAAAGAAGCTGTGAATTCTTTGTAGACTCTGTGGCACACTAAGCCATCCCAAAGTCCTTTGCCTACTCACTACCAAGCCACTGCCAAGAAATGCAACTTCGAAATTTATTATTTCTATTTAAATATTAGTGGGGGGGGAAAAGTGCAATTCTTTTCTGAACTTTCAGAGTAAAGGGCATAGCTTTAGTTCAAAAATCCACTGATCTCAAACATATCACTTCTGCATGACAAATAAGTGTGATCTTTGTTAATCTAAATACAGCATTCCAAAGAATTCCAATACATCACATAAAGAAAACTTAACAGAAAAACCTAGACTATTTATATGCACTTACATTCCTCTCATGTGATGAGCACAGACCTTTCCCGTGAGAAATTTTTCTCTCTTCTTCCTGTGTTTTATAAACAAAAATAAAGTTTGGATGTTGTTGGACCAATGTCTCAAGATATGAATGATTCACACCTGGCCAATCGGCCTGGGGGGAGGTTTTGAACTGACCAATCTGAGTGACCTTTGAAAGTCTATAGAAGTTGAAATTAATAAATAAAAGATATATTTGCCACACTGAAGACTTGGACCTTTTCTCTCTGTTAGCGGTTCAACAGCAACACAGTCAGATCAGATTAGTACATTAAAAAAACCCAAAACAACAGGAATCCAACCTGCAAAGCAGTATTGTTACAAATAGAGGCTTGGATTGTAGTATTTTTATGGTTTTTCCCATAAAAACCCCAGCCCTCCATACTTATAGAGACTGGGAGTTTCCGTTTTGTGTCCTTAATGAAAAATTACATAAAGTCATGAGTGATTATTGAAATTATAGACATTTAGGAAAGGGTTTCTTCTTTCTTAAATTATTAGATATAAATATAATCCCCTTATTAAAAACAAACAAAAAAATCTTTACCACAAAACTGGGGTAAATATGATTTTTATATACATGTGTCTTTAATCATAACTTTTCTAAAGATAATCTGAAAAACAACTAAAATTAAGTGCTTGATCATATATCAGAGAAGGAATTTATTTTTTGGCTGTTTAGGCCAATATTATTAACATATAGTATTGACCAACGTTCATCAGAAATCCAGATAACCGTGGTAGTATAGATCTATTTTCTTCCAAGAAAATGCCTGCAAAAACACTACAAAGAACGCTATCAAAACTAAAACCTGCTAGGTGACTGGTTTGGGTTTACTTATTAGTTACAGACTAGGTTTTAACAAAAAAATAGCAGTTCAAAGCCAGATTTTTTTCGTGTTCACAATGCATGTGGGCATGATGTTTCTGTCATGAGAACAATTTCTAACTAATGTTCAAACACAAATTGACTCCCAGGCTACCCAACTCACTAGCACTAGGTAAAACTTAAGAATTACAACATTGATGTCATGGAAATAACTATGCTATCAGAAACTCAAGTGTATTGGAGATTTCCCTCCCGAGTCAAATAACTCAAAATTAAGGTTAAAATTAACTTAAATTATGCTATTACTTTAAAAGTTGCCAAGGTTCAAAGAAATTACAAAAAAACCAACAAAAAACCTTAAATGAATGAATCAGAAAGAATTGTTTTTGTGTTTAAAGATGTGTGCTTTGACTGAAATGTCAAGGCATAAATCAAATGAATCTTTAAAATAAAACAAACACAAACAAACCAACAGCAACAAAATCAACCCCTCAAAAAACTCCTCAGGGATTTTATCCATACAAATTTTATACAGTGAAATATTCGTAATCTGTCCCTTCAATTATTTTTCTCAATAGAGAAGATGAGAAAATTGGCAAGAATCAGTGCCAATATCCCCATAAAACCTTTCCTTGTCTTCCATTCCATGGTGGGACAAAATATTTCTGATTAAGGGAAGATCACTGCAGTGACTTTTTTCTTTGAAAATTCACCAGCAATAACACTAGTGAAATCATGCTATATATAACTTCATATTCAAACTACCTAAATTTAAAATCCTACTCTTTGAAATAAAAAAAAATTCTTGAGAGATTTAAAGCTGCCATTTTCCCCCCTTCAGCATCTCCAGCAGAACTGTTTCTTTTTATCAAGCAACAACAGAATCTGTGTTTTGCACAGGGACATAAACATGATTTTTAAAAGTCAAAAGATGTACCTAGCAAGCTGAAAAATACATAACAAGAAACACTGCAATATTTTAAAGATAAAAGGACCAGCTAAAGCTACATAACAGGCAAAACCAAAAGCAAAAACAGTAACAAAATGAAACGAGACAACCACATTGTCCCTCCTGACCTGAGAAGGGCAAGAACATGCAGCAAAAACAAGACCTGAGACGACCTGCTGCAGAACATAATCAAAAGTCATGATTCTTGGAACAAGAAAAGAACTTTAAAGCAGTTATCTAACACTGATTTTGTGTTTTTCCATATCTCAAAGTTCCTTCAAAGTGATTTGTGAGCATTTAGCAGAATTTATGAGGCTTGCTTACATTTTGGAAACTTTGCTACCAACTTATATGCATAGGGAATGAAGCGGAAGGGGAAGGAAATCAGCTGAACCTTTCCAGGCAATTAGTTATGCATCAGATAAGTTGTTTTCTACAGCTGCACAACTGCACTTCTTTTTTGATTTGGGATTCAAATTGACTCATAAATATTGAAATTATAGGCTTAAGGAAGTGGTACTATTTGATGCATGGCCTGTTTCTAAGAATTATTCTAACAGAGAAATCATGGTTCAAGTGTCACCATTTCAGCATGCCATTCTACTAATGCTTTGCTGACCCTTTCAGTGAAAGGCCTGTGCAGAGATCATGGTGCCACTGTGCACTATTGCCTTAATCCTACTACTACACAATTCCTAAAGTCCCTTAGGTTGGATTTTCATTAAGTGCTTTCCTCACTGTTAGCTATAGCAACACTAAAGGACCTAGCAGCTGTGTGCTTCACAGACCACTTATATAGAATCTACAGGGCTTGTTTCTATACTGTTTTAAAGAATTTCATCATTTTTACCATCCAGACTATAAAATAAGCTGTGTAATTCAGTCTTCCTCCTACAGTCGACTTTTCTTTTTACTTCTACTGCTGCTTGAACACCCGTTTTCTGCACAGCATAATTAATATTCTGCTTTCTGAGAGCAAGCTGTCCCCAGGGTGCAGTGACTATTGCTTTAGAAGGAAACCAAACTGTTTCAGCAGCTGCAGTTTTCCATCTAGATCCAGACTGCAAACTCTGGTGCTTTGGGTCCTCATGTGTATGACTGCAGTAATAATAATAATCTAAATGATTCTTCTATATCTGGACAATTCTTAAAATTAGTTTTTGTTTGTTTAGAACATCCAATAACTTCAATAAATAAAAACAAAAATTCATTTTTTCCATTAAAACAAGCTGGAATGCAGGATTGAGTAGCCTTTTTTATGACAGTGCAATCTAAAGGTCAAATCTCTTCTCCCTCTTACACCCCCAGGATTGCTTTCCATTATACATAGGAAAGAGCAAGAACTTTGATTTCCCTCTGTTTTACAAATCCCAAGCCATTTGTCATGCTGTCAAATCTTGCATACACTTACTATTCCTTACAAAAAACTGCATTAAGCCTTAATATCCATAATGACCAGTAATACAAGTAATAATCATTAAAGTGAAAATTCAGATAGAAACATTCTAATCTGTTTGTTTGGGGTTTTTTATAACTCGCAAGTATTCCACGTACTTTGCTGGGCCCCTTTACGAATGAGATTCACAGTTTTATGGCATTCATATGTAATTCCCCATTACCTGACGAGAACCATTTAGATTTTTTTTTTGAGTATCAGGTTATCTCATAGCTGATGTTAATGTCATCATTACCTGTTATAATGTCCTTCACTAACACTTTGATAAGCTAGAATTCAACACACTATTCAATGATCTCCCCCACACACTAAATTGGAGTGTGGGTCAGACCCTAACTCCAGACCCTAACCCGACCCCAAGACAGGAGTAGCTTTACTTGTCCATCACCCTCATTTTAAAAACGTTCCTTTCTTACTTCTCCTGTTTCAGATCACTTCTGTCTCTTGACCCTTGTCCAGGACTCTGGTGAGGTTTCTCTGTAGATATTTCTATTACTGCCTCTGCTAGCTGTTTTCATATTGGCTTGCTTTGAGCATACTGAATTCTTTTGCCCACAGCATGCAAGATTTACTGTTGTTGATGTTGCCTTCTAAGAGATGAAGTTTCTCTGCTATCAAGGTTTTAAAATTCTCAACACTCTTGAGCATCCAGTTCTCAGGCACATTCATTCTTCTCATTGATCTTTGCATATCTTTTGCTCTGTCCTCTCACCTGCCTCATTGAACCCTGCTTCAAGAGATGTGCAACAAATTGTTACCTAGGTGAATAGCAGTCTGTTTAAACATGCCTCTATTTCCCCAACATATATTTGTTCTGCAATGACTTATTTTTCTCACTGTGTTAAAAGTTTTACCATTTCAACTCCCTCCTTTGATCAGATTTGCTCTTTAACAAGTGTTTTATTTTACCTCTCTTGATAGCTGGTATCAACATTTCATTGCAGCAGATGTGGGGGGCTTGTTAAAATACAACCTTTACAATATTTTGGAAAAAAAAATCTTTAATATATTACAACTTGTGGTAAGTATGACTGTTACAAAAATTGTAACTCATGTAAAACTAATTCAGTACGTTTTTTTTCTGCCCTGAGAGTATTGAACGCTAACATCCTGTTAATCAACTGACTTTAATTACTTAGAAACTGTCTCTGTGGTGAGAACAGTAACTCAGCTGTCATATATGACCATAAAAGTCAGTTGCATTAATGTATATCATTACATGTTGGCTTGATCCCTGCAGTACTTTGTTGGAAGTTTTTTGGGAGCCTAATAATTAATTACAGGCAAGCTTTAGACTACCAGAGTCTGACTATAACATGAAGGCAGAGGTAACAAACCAAGACCTGCTCACTGTATTGAAATCTCTTCCAGCATCAGCCTGGTTTCCTCAATCTATCATATAAATCTAAATTAGGCATAGACCAGGTGAAGTGAATACACACGAGGCTCAAAGCTGCTAGTATTAGGTGATTGTGTCCCATCACAGTCCAACAACGAATGAATACAGCTTACATTGGTATCAGCTATGTTAGAAGCATTAAAGTCTTCAGCAGCTAATTTCAGTTTCACCTGTGCTGTTCACCTGTGCTGTTTTTTTCTCTAATAACTTCTGATACATTTCTAAAAACCACGTTAGGTAAGCACAGAGGAGAGAATTTGCAAAGACAAGCAAGTAAAAAGGGTATGTCTAAGAATGATCTTCACATTGCAGGGTGGTATTTTTAGATATTGGAAATCTGAGCAATTTAGAAATCAACGTTTAGTCAGTCAGGCTTGTGTAAAAGTTAAAAACTAAAATAAACCATCTGGACATTGGAATTAGACACAGGAATACAACCAATTAAATGAAGACACAATTTTTTTCACAAATATAGCTGCATTGCTGAATTTCTCAGCTCAGAATGAATTCTTAGTTACTGACTGCAGTAAACACATTCCTGTTGCTAAAAATTTCCCAGAGATTTAAAAGATGAGAAGATACCTTAATCCAAAATAGTTTATATTTTCTATGGGCAAAAATGGAGGAGAATTCCAAAGACATGTGGGTTCAGAATGACCTAGTAGCCTCATTAAGGTTGAGATCTTGAAATCAGAAGATGTGAACACAGACTGAGACAGAATTGTTGTAGAGGCAATATACTTGTAATTAACAACAAGTAAGCAGGAAGAAGAGCCAAAATATGCCCAGTATAACAAATAGGCTTCATTTAAGAACACAAGAAAGAATACATATTTAAGAACACAAGAAAGAATACATATTTAAGAACACAAGAAAGAATACATATTTAAAAACATGGGTTTAGAATTTGTGAGGCTGCGGGCCTAACGCAAGACCAGATCAAACCATTCTTACCACTTCCTAGAAAACACAATTTGATTTCAGCAAAACTTCATGTTAAGTCTTACCTTAAGATTCACAGCTTCTTACGTGTGCTAAAGATTTACTTACTATTATAAGCAATGAGGCTTAAATACTTCCTGATTGTAGTTTTAGTCTAGCAACTGACATGCTCTTTTCCTCAAGGAACAGTTCTCAGACTGAAATACATTAAAAAAGTGTTCTCCAAAGTATTTTTGTGTGGTACAGCCTACACCTTTGAAAATAAAGACAGCAGAGCTGGAATCATAAATTACCTTTACACTCGTGGACCACGTGAAGCACTACTCGCAAATGAGCAAGTGGATATGCATTCCTCTGAAAGACAGGAAGAAAAGTTCCAATGTCGCTGTTGAGCAGCTAGCAGAGTAAAGAGGTCAGTTCTCAGTGGCAAGAAGGAATGACCTTTATTGTTTTGATTTCATCATATATATAGAGTTTTCAAAAGTCACCCAGATTGGTCAGTCAGAAGCCTTCCCCCAGGCCTGATTGGCCAGGCCTGCACTGCCCAAGTTCTGGGACACTGTTCCAACAACATCCAAACTTTATCTTTATTTATAAAACACAAAAAGAATTCTCATGGGAAAAGCCTGTGCTAGCCACATTCCAAAACTAAACAGAACATTTCTCCTTACAAATTATTCAGACTGGAACTATGCAAGCTAGTTTATTCAGAGACTGAAGACCAGATAGGCTGCACAGAATTTTTCTTTCAACAGTCTCTTTTCCTATATCCACAAAAAACCTGTTTAATCTAAATTTAATGCAGCTACTGTGATAGAGTAAATTTTTAGGCAATTTCATGCTGACTTGAGAAGAAGGAGGAAGCAATGGTAATGGTTATGAGAAAACAAGGATGGGTATTTACCATGCATTCATCCTCAAGCAAAAGGGTAAAGTAATAAAATGGCTTCTGCTACAGTCATCTGATGCCTAAGAAATACCATGTACTCAAGGCTGAGAAGCAGGTTCTAAGGTTTGAAAAAATATGAAATAGTTAGGCAATTGTTTTCACATGTAGGCTGGAAAACCTTAGGACTTTACAAAAAGCTGTTTTATATACATATGTATATGTATATACATATATTTAAATAACTGAGTAGTTTAATGTGAATCTGAGTGCTTTCATGTTTGCATATTGGCATCATAAACTTTTGAAAATGCCTCATAACAGCAATAATACCAAAGTGATTTATCATTACTGCAGCTCCTCCCTGCTTTAGAAGAACATCTACAGCTTTCAGTCTTTCCTCAAGCCATTAAATAATAACCCAAAAATTACCAGAAAATTCACTGGGTATTGTTGCTTCATTATTAAAGCAAGATAAGGTTAGAGACAAACAAACAAATAAACAAAAGCAAACAAAAAAGGTGGAATTTTTAGAAATTACTTACATAAAAAAAAAAAATAAACAGAAGCTGATTTCTTTCCCATGCAAATTTTGTGCTTGCAGCTCAGTTCATGTGCTACAAAGGCAAAATAACTTAAAACATAATGGGCAATATTAAAACGAGTCTTGAAGCCTGGGTAAAAGAAATGCCAGTTGGAACAAGGTTTCTAAATAAACCAGGATTCCCATATGGATGAAGTAGACAGAAGGCAGCCTGCAAATGGACATCCACAGTTGCTAGGTTTTAGAAAAGTACCACCTTGCAGAGTCCCTCTCCAGTCTGTCCCTTCAGCTGCTCTTTTATTCTCTGTGTCACAAATTCCCACTGTGCATTTCACAAAGAGATGATGTATGGACTCAGCTACCCCTGATAAATAAGCAAGGTCATCTGAGACACCTGGAAAGGTGCAGGTGCCCCCGACTCATCTGCCTGACTACCATGCAGATTTCTCAGCTGTCCTGAGCATCCTAAATGACACCAAATGTCTCTGTTTAGGCCTCTGAACCCTGCCCAGAGTGTCTGATCCCCAGTTCCTCAGTGAGGCAAGAGGTTCCCAGAGCAAAGCAGCCAGCCAGGCAGGTGAATAGCAGTCTGGACTGCACTGACACCTGGTGATGAAAGACAAGATGTTTTGCCATGGCTCTTCCCAATGTTACAGCCTATCTCAAGAGCTCTTCTGAAATGGCTGTTTGACAATTCCAAGCACAAGTATGTCCATATTTCTAAACTTATTATCACCACTTCTAATCAAATATTGTTAATCACAGAACATATACAAAGACCTACTAGATCAGTCAAAATGCAATCTAGGGGGTGAGTGTTTGAGCACTTTGATGCAAACAAAAGCCTGTTATAGATAATAATCTCAAGTGCAACTTTGCAAATTAGGTAAACTATGGAAGTTTAAGCCATAAATTATACACTGACTCTGAGTAAATGGAAGCCAGGTAAAGATAAGAAGGTTGGCTGGCCAAATGTAACATGGGAACATTTTGTTATAAAGGTTGCAAAAGAAAAAAAGAGACATGAAATATAAGATTTTCCATAATGCTGCATGATGGCCCAGCTCCCTGCTCTCTTGAATTCTGCATGAGTCTTACTGTTTACTTGGTTTAAACAGCGTGCTGAGAGCTATTAATTTTTTAGGGATCACAGATTTGTTTCAAACTAAATCCATTGTGAAGTAAAATACTAATGATTTGTAACCATATAACTGCATTAGAATTGTTCAGTAACAAAATAAACAATTTTGTGACTTCCTTCTCACTAAGTTTTTAGCTTAAAACACAAAGCATTTAGTACTGTCAGTGTAATAATCTGAACATCATTGAGGATAACTACACTAAATGATTCACAGTGGAATTGTAAGGGCTAGACTCCTACTGATATCAGAGTCTGCCACATTATTCATGGCCATGTGCATTTATAAACCTACCATAAGGAAGAAAAAATTATTTAGTAGAATATTTCCAATATACATATGAAGATAGCATTGATTTCCTACTCATATTTAACCTGATGAAAATGCTTCTGAATACATGGTAGCTAAGGAATGCTATCCTTGCATAAAAATTGCCCAGAGATAGTTTATTAGACAAATTACCATATTCATCTGAGCTCTTTGCCCAAGAATACCCACCCATGTCAGAAATTGTTCTAACGTGTTCTATAGTTTATGAATGAGCTCTCTCTATATAGCATCACACTTCACAATTAAAGCTATTACTGTAAAATGCAGGAAATTGCATTCATGGTTAATTGCATAATTCATTAAGTCAGGCAAAGTGTGAGCTTGGTAAATATGTAAAACTTTTCAATCAACTCAAGTAGAATGAAAGAGGAAAACACATTATTGCTGAAGCTTTATATAGCAAATAAATGTTGAGTTGAGGAATGCATTTTGTTTTACATAATCATTTAATATTAAAGAGGAAAAAGTCATGAGCACAAAAAACCAAGTGGGAATTACCTTAATATTTTGGGGAGTTTTTCTTGTAGTTGAGATAGAAGAACTTAAAGATTTCAACTAGTTATTCAATCTAGTGTTGATTTTCTTGACTTGCAAAGCACCTAACTGAAAATGATGACAGCACTGTGCACTTATTTGCATTTTTATTACTTTTGATAGGAGCAAAGGGTGAAATAACTTTCACTACTTTTCCTAACAAAGGGAAGAGATAACTATCTTTGAGTTAAAAATATCTTTAAAAGTCTAGAATTCAATATTAAATTGAATATACAACTCTGAGCCTCTAAATTGTTTTTTTACAACTCCGTTTTCTGTTCCATTTAAAGATGCCTTACAAAAAAACACAGAAAAAAACCCTTTATTCAACAATTAAAATTAGTTTTTATCTATTGAATCATGACCTATTTTAGCAATCTCTTCATGATCTTTCCCATCTTGCTCATTCCATCATTATGGCATATGCTTGTGACCATTACTATAGAGCTTAATTTGACCATGCTTACAATTTTTATTTTATATGCTGTTCTCTCTTTTATCCTTCTAGAGGGAAACCAAATAACACTAGTATCATTTAGAGAAAGGTTTTGAATCCAAGCATTAGGAACATTTCCAGATTAACAAAATGCACTACCTTTATTCATATTTTGTTCACATTTTTCCATCCTTCCTCATTTACATTTAGATTTACCAGGAATATGCTGGTAGCCAATCTTTTGATTTATATCTTTATCTAGACATGTAAAATACTGATAGATATCAAGGCCTTAAGAGTAGTGTACTAACCTCTTTGAAACAGATTCTTGCTTCAGATGAAGATGGAAACACTCTAGCAATAACCTAGCAATCAAAGAACATGTCCCTCAGGTTTTATATCTGTATCAATACTTTATTCCTAGAAAGGTTGCTGAAGCCTATGGCCTTGAATATCAAACTTCAGACTGAGATAATTAAACGTGGAGTCAAGAGCTTGCTTTGAGAATGGATCCCATAATTTCTGCAGAAAATAATGGTCTAGGAAAGAAAGGACACTGAAGCTAAATGTGGAGTTTCTAATATACTGTAACTTTCTCTTAGATCTGTTGAGCAACTTTGTTATTTGGAACACTGTTTTGTAAACCTTATCACTAATGAGCACAGCTGTGTTTTGCAGCAGTTTGTTCTCTGTCAATGCATTACACATAAAAGCATCCTACATGGAGTCACTGGTAGAGTACAGATTGTACAGCTAGAAAGAATTTTCCTTCTCTTGATCCAGGAAAACCAAGGAATTCACACAGAGAAACATTGACAGCTACAAATTAATATGCCACAGCTAATAGTCACTTGCAACAGTTTTACGCATTATCTGTACATGTATATTTATTTGCACTGTGTTTGACATTAAAATTCAATTCAAGCTCTGCAGAAAAACAGGAGATTCCAGAAAACCACTGCTGAGCCACACAATAAAAGTGAATTAAAAGTCATGTTATCTGTGACATGGCACAGGTAAGAGCTGCCAGATAAGAAACACGGTAGTGCTTATTACTGCTAATAGCTGCAAGAATGTGTTCTACTGATGGTGAAATATTCTGTAGCAGATGTGAAATCTTCAGTATCAATAAATCAGTTGAAGACTTTCTTATCTAACTATATCCTAGTCTAACAATATAAAATTCTGATTGATATCAGTATAGCACAGCAAACAGCAGAATAGTTGATTTTACAAGATGTCCTAAACAACTTTCAGCTTTACAGTAGCTTTGTAACCTTTAGCACATCTCTCTCAGCAGCTGAAATCTGAACACTTGATAAATACAGTGGCAGAATATCTGGCACCATAAAAAATAAATGCAAAATACTAGAAGAACCACTTGTTCTATACAAGGAGTCCATGCATCGGTTATAGCTCACCAGGGACCAACTGTCTACACACCTTAGGGGCAGGAACACTGAGGGAGCTTGGTGTATCCTCTAAGGAAGACATAAAACAAAGGAATGATACAGACAGCAATTGAAACCTGGACATTGCCTCACTAAAATACATATTACTTTTCATGCCCCTACATATGTTAAAGACTAAAGTCACTCAAACTCCACCTAAATGTGAAATGACACCACCTGTAACTTTACCTTTTCTGCTCCCTCAGACTGAGGAGGAAAGTCAGGAAAGACTCTGTTGTAATTTCTGGGATCAGTTGACAGGCTGAGCCTGCCTTCTCCTCCACAGGGATGTCTACAGGGTAAGAATCACATTCTATGCTAAATGATTATTTCAAGCTAGCTTTCACTGGTGATTAAAGCTTGTCTCTACATGGCTTCCAGTTCATCTTTGCAGTCAGTTAATGTAAACAGCAATCTCTGAACCTTAGCCTGTTAAAGTCTTCTATTATCACCATATTTGTAAACAAAGTGTGTTATTCTGTAATTGTTTAGAGTGAGTTCTTCAAGGGTGCTAGCAGTGGCCATCAGCAAATAACATATTTGGAAAATCTGATAATATACCAACTAAGAGTGGGGATGCTGTTGGCAAGTACCCCTGGATAGGACAGCTGAACCACCTCTGACACAGGGGGCTCTTCTGTGGAGACAGGGCACTGACAGGCTGGTCAGGGGCAAGGCTCTCATCTTCCCCAGGGGTGCTGGTAGATTGGCCACATATAAATGGTTCCAGGAACCCCCTTCATGCAACAAGAGTCAACAAGAGAATGGGGGAGAGATGCACATCTAACACACAGGGTAATACATAAGCAGAGCAAAACGTCAGTGTGTGGCTACCTCCAACTAAGTGAGCAAGATGTACATGTATTTTTTTCACCAAAAAATATATTCATGTTACTCCTCTATTACTCCAGAAAACACTGCTTTTCTGCGCCTAGCAAGTGTCAAAAACTTGTTACTGCTGATCTTACAATTCAGAATTCTCCTTATTTAAAGGAATTTTTTAGAATAGGCTTCAACCATTTATTTCTCTAGGTAAGCATTTCAAGTTAGAGCCCAAAATTCTCACTTGTAGGATTGATCCTTCTACTAAAGAAAAAAAATTACTAGATTAATGTCTTTCCTTTTTAATGGAAATAAAGATAAAATAAAATGAAAGCTCTCTCTCAAAAAATAGAAGTTTTAATTTCTGTCATGAAAGGTATTTTTTTAAAAGATAAAATGTATTTTTCAACAATCAAACTAGTTACTGTAAAAAAAAACCAACAAACTAATACTTTTCAGCGACCATTAATAAAATAACACACATCTAGGAAATTTGGAAAACTTGGTATAAAAGGAAAACATTTAGTAGTCCAAATAAAGACCCATATAAAATGAATTTTCTCAAATGCCTACTGAGTCGTTCAACATACTGCAGAAACTGGATTTTTTCATTCAGTCTGAATCCAAGGTTCTGTCACAGAAGATCCTTGTTCTGCTTCTTGGAATTTGCTTACCTGGGCTTCCATTGAAGTGATTTTTCTAGTTGATGTTTGACCACTAAAGGGCTTCTTAGGTACTTTTCCTGCTGTAGTTGAAGCAGAAACTTTTCATATAAAGCTGTACTCACCTTGGATTACAACAAAAGTTTGCTGTTTTCTCATGTATTCTTATTATTTATTAAATGACCACCTACCCAGTACCACAGAAGATGTTAATGAAAACTGTCTTGATGTAAAGATTTTTCAGTCTAAAATTGTTAACGCAGTCCCAATAGAGAATTGTTTCTAAATAATGCAACAGCCTGGCAGGGACTCCCAACTGTTTGATGAGCCTTAGGTATTGTACAGAAAATGTTGTTAATTGAAGCCAGAATAAGTAGAAGTTTGGAGTTGACACTGGCCTTTCTGCCTAAATGTGTTCTTCCAGAAAGGATTAACAGCCTTGGGCTTCACTCATAACAATATTTAGACACAGTAGGAATAAAGTATTGGAAATTCCATTTAAGGAAGATAGGAAAGATGAGATGTTGAGAGGTGAGAGAGGAAGATAACTGACAAAAACAGAGAAAAACTGGCAGAGACATAGCCTGTAAAATGAAGAATAATTTTTTTTATAAATGTGCTTAGAGAGAAAGGGCTTCCCATACTCTAAATGGAGGACTGCATGAAATCAGTAGATTGATATGACTTCTGGTCAAAGGATGCACAATAATTCTTGTATTAAATATGTAGTCTAAAATGCAATCTATGAGTTTATATTGGTTTTAATATTCCATAGTGTTATCAAGCTTAATAATTATTTTAAAATATTCTTTATTTCAGCATTCTCTCTAATTCATATGACATAGCATTGCATATATCCTCACCCTGGCTCACATAAAACCAGAACTGAAAATAAGCTAAATACAATCTACAGATGGATGAACACATGAAGCTAATGTACTTGAAAGAGGATCAACAGTTTGGAGAACAGAACTGTGTCATTTACTGGGTCATCAAATGGTACCCTTTTAAATGAAATGTAAATAAATTCTTATTTCTAATGCATTTTATCCAAATGAAGCCATGACTATAGTTCACAGTGTTAATTGCTCAAATCCTGAAAACAGTTATGAAGTCAAAGTTCATAATACAAATGACAAGGTCTGCAATTTTTCTTTAACAAGACATAATGAGTTTACATCTGGATGCTCCACCACAAATAGAAACCTCATCCTACATGCTAAGTCTGGTATTTTATGTCTTACGAATCTACAATTAATTCTTCCGACAATAAAGTTTTCAGTGGAAGTTTGTACTATACTCTACTTGGCCTCTTTATATTGAACTGTTAGCACACAGATTTTAAAACTCTATTTATAACCATATTTTAAATGTTTTTAATAATTTATTGTAGTGAAAAATATTACCCTCTAATTCTTATCCATTTTTTTAAGTTGGAAATGAAATCATAACTTCTTTTATTGTACATGACCTACTAGACAATTCAGGATTCATTAAAAGTAAACCCTCTCCTTGTTAAAAGAGGGTAGAAAAAAAAATGAGGACAATAACCACATGCAGAAATAAACCTAAACAATAGTCTACATTTTTAAAGTAAGAGATTACATGCAAAAACATGCATAAGATATAGCTGAGACACCTTACTTGCATACAATTACAAAATGGTTAAAATATTTCAAAAGTTCTGGACCACATATCTGGTAGAGTTATTATGTGACCCACCATGACATTCTGGTTAGTGATCCTTTTTATTTCAGTGTCAATTGTATGTGTTTATCAACAAACAGAATGTCATGATTTATGAAAGGAAAATTCTTATATTGACAAATGATGCAGTCAAACCCAGTAAGAATTCTTTGTAGAATCCTTGTACAGGTGATTTGGGAAGTAATTTTTCATTTTTCCACTCCTTATATTTCCCCATAACATTAAGAATATACCAAGGCTGCCTCCAACTGAAAGCAACATACTAGCATAGATCTGGCTTCAGAAATAGTTTTAACACACTGAAGCAAGCTCCTGGGAAAAACACACCAGTGAGAGTTTATCAAAAGCAATGCATTTTGACATGGCAAGATCACAAAAGTAGAATACCTTCTTCCCAGAGTAAATACCCGCATTGGAAGTTGTTGCTCTAGGTTATAATTATGGGAACTATGAAAATCAGAATTCAAGCTCAATAAGTTATTGGCTCTACTTCTATGGAAACAGGACAATACACAAGTGTTTATTTCCACATAATGTTTAATTTCAGGCGATTTCTCTAACATGAATTGATCATGACTTTTTTTCCTTAACAAGGTGAAAAGTAGGACCTTTGCCATCTTTGCATTTTATTCTACCATCTCCAGTTCTGTGTTTCCCAAATACATACTGTATACTCCTAACCATTAAATAAATTGGCTTATTACTGCACCAGTGGACATCAGAATGATGACACCCAAGTAAATGACGCTGTAACAGTTCCAGACTAACTAGTGTACTTCAGATTGAAAACAGCAACGGAAAACTGGAGAAGAAGAAACTCAGAGATAATTAATCAACTTTTCCCTGTTATGTGTTTCTACATGGTGTGTATGGTGTGTTTCTACAAAGTGCTCCTTGTCCCCCTGGTTCAGCAGAAAGCTGCTTTCCTCATCTGTTTATTTACCTTGTCAGAAAGCTTATTCTGGAGTGGAAAGCTGCTGCAATATGGTCCTGTCTGCTTTCTAGAGCAGTGGCGTGACCAGAGTTGGTTAGTTAGTGTCTTCATGGCTCCATTTCCATATCTGTATTATGCCATAAGAAGGAATTCACTATTCATGTCCAAATTTTTTCATGGAAGACAGCTAAAGTAGTTTGCCTAAGTATTGTATCCCTCCAAGAGCTAAAAGTGGAAAGAGAAGACAGATGAAGGGAAAGAGAAGGGAACATTGGAGCACACCCATCTTTTATTGCAAAGAGAATCTGCAATAGGTGTCCCACAGAGAATCCTGCTGATGGTGCATTTTAGTTTAAAGACATACTGCATTGCCAATCTTGAGCAGAAATCAAGTTGGGGCAAGTCAGGGCAGAAGGGAAAAATACCAGTTCATGTATCTGGTCTAACATAACACCAGACTTGACTCCAAAAACCAAAACTCCTGAAACACCTTTTTGATGTGGTACTACGTTCCCAACAGCATCTAAAGTTAAATATTTCCAGGCATGTAAGTGCATAGCTGTTGTAAGACAGGTAGGAATCTACTGACAGAAACTCAAGCACTGAAATGTCACACGAATATTAAATTTAGCAGCTTCATGGAGATTATAACAACCATCAGAAATAGCTGAAAGGCAGAAGCAAACCTGCAGAGTTCCAGTTAATCACCAAAGAGTCCCCTTCAGAAATTTGCCTTCAAAGTTGATCTTAAGTAGAGCTCATCTTAATGTTGCATTGAGATGAACCTCTTTTTAACATCAGATCTACATCCCTGTTAGAAGCTTTGCCACAATAGTTTCTAAGTGATGCAATAGTGGAGTCACAAAAACTGAGGACAGGCCAGCATTTACAGACCCTTTTACCTGTTCATTTTAGAGCCTCATGATGAGCATAAGATAATTTTGATGCAATTAAGACAATTTAGAGAGGAATGTAAAAAAAACTCGGAGAAATAAATGAGAAAAGGACATTGGTTTAATTCACAGAGAATTACTTTGAGAAAAACCATTAAAATCTTATACTTGGAACAGATTCATACAAGCCTAATTTTTAATCTGGGAGAATTTTGTGTCGCTGTTGAGCAGCTAGCAGAGTAATGAATGCATCGGTTCTCAGTGGCAAGAAGGAATGACCTTTATTGTTTTGATTTCATCACATTTATAGAGTTCTCAAAAGTCACCCAGATTGGTCAGTCAGAGCCTTCCCCCAGGCCTGATTGGCCAGGCCTGCACTGTCCAAGTTCTGGGACACTGTTCCAAAACATCCAAACTTTATCTTTATTTACAAAAACACAAGAAAACTTCCCATGGGAAAAACTGTGCTAGCCACAATTTTGATTAAATTTTATACATGTAAAACAAGGTCGACATGGGGAGCTAGCAATACAGATGTTATGGAGGAGCTGTACAGAACATCCTCTTAACTAATTTACATAAGTCATGTCAACTTTCTTTAGCTAAAGTAAACACAGTAAATGTTTCCAGCACAACTATCAGAGTAATAACAATTAGATTTATTCTACACTCCAAGAACCTAGGACAAAACAGCTCAGAAGATTTACATATTCTTTATTGCCTTTTAGTGATATCCATTCAAAAGGAAAAGGAACATCTGAGTTGAAAGTGAATGTAAATTACAATGCAAATTTAAGGGAAAGGATAAAAATTAGAAATGGTTAGAACCAATACACAATGTTATTTACCCTCCTGAATTTTCCTGCTAGGCTTCCACAAAGATGTGATTGACACAAATAATTCACACTGACATTCCATTTACCATCAATTTATGGTTTCTCTTATCTACAAAATGAAGTTAGCTGGAAAATATAGTTCTAGAAATCACACAAAAATCACAAGAATGTGTGCATACAAATAATAAATACTAATGTTTAAGGATATATATTCTTGGTATGCTTGTCCGTGGGTGAACACACCCAAATATTTCAGGGTGCTTGGCAGTACCCTGCAGAGATTGTGGTCTGGTTATGTGTCATGGAACCTCCTTATCAAGTAGGCCATTTTCATTGAATATCTTCAGTAAAGAATGATTACGAAAAGATGACTAATTTAAGAATTTTCTGGATTCTTCCATGTGATAAAATAAGTATGCATGGATACCTTATGATTCCATATATGCTGTTCAGAGACTGTCAACATCATACACAGTCTGACACAACGACTGTGATTTCCTCCCAGATATTTTAATGGCAACTCTTCCAGGACTGATCAGAAATAGCCTAACAAATCACATCTCTGCACTTTTTACAGCACATTAACCACATTTTGAAGTAGCTACCTGAAGTCCAGAATGCCAAATGATTGCTAGAAGGCTTCACTGAAGTAAAATGGTTTTAAATGTAAGCATCAGATCTTACACTGTAAGCTCTGTACATTGCAAGCTTGTAAAAAGTAAGGAAAGAATGAGCAGTGGTGCTGTTCATCAAGTGTGTCTGCTACCAAGAGATAATGAGCACAGATCTACTAAGATATCTGTCTTTTATCTGTCTAGAAACAGATGAGAAAATCAAATACTGTGCATTAAAGATCATATCCTAACCAGAACAGAAAATCCTTTAGGAAATGGGTATCAAATAAAATATAAGGTAGTCAAAAGATACTTCTCTTTTCCAAATCCTGGGAGTTTTATAAAACTATTCTGGAGAATTCTGGGACATGCATATTTCTCTGGACATAATACTATCAGGACTTAAGTCACTATCACTAAAATCAAGACTTGGCCTTTTCCACAGGTATTTCTGGCAAGCCTATTCACTTTTTAATCTAAACATCAGAATACCAGAGTACCAGTATTAAGAGGCACATTACTAAATCTCAAATAGGTTTCCTATCAAAGTTGAACTGTTTTTTTAGTGGGTTTATTTGTCAATATTCTCTATTTAGAGAACTATCCATCAGATAAAGGTAGCTTCCTGAAAAATACATAATTTAACTTGTCATACTGGAAGACAGACCATGTGAATTATTTTCTCAAGTTCTTTCTCAGTGTAGAAGTAAACTGGTCCATAATATGATGATTTAATATCTTTAATATCAATAATGGAAACCTACTTCATAGAGCAAAATTGGAAATGAAAGGCTAACTATTCACAATGAAATGGTACTGCTACTTTCTGTGCTTCAACAGTCAGATAACTCACCCAGACTCTTCAAGAAAAAAGTCAGATTACATTAAGTATTAGCCTCACTTTTATTCTGTTGTGTAACCTTTCAAGTACTTGCATTTGATCACATAGGTCATGATGGCTGCTGAAAAACTAGAAACATATTTTGTCATCTTGTGCTCTAAAGGATTTTACAAGAGTCAGAGATGCCTCATGCTTCAGCAAAATAAACATTTCATTGAATAAATATCAAACATAAGAATGCAATTCAGAAAGTCTGTTCCACATCAAATACAAAACATACACAAGTTTATATATCAACTTCTTCTGTATTCTCTGGTTTAAATTAAAATTCTAAAATATAAAGTACCAGGTTATGGAAAAAACACTCAGAATGTTGACTGCAACTTAGTTCCAGCTGCTAAAACTTGATGAAAATATTGTAATTATTTTATAAGGGCTGTGTGACTGCAAAGTGATGTCATTAGAAGAGGGTTTCTTAAAGACAGCTCCCATCTTTTCTGGTATTTCTTTTAGACACAACTTCTAAATGTATATACACTATATAATTTACTCACCATTACTAGTAACTTCCATAATTTTGTTTCTTCTCTGCATTACATATCAATGCTCAAATCCCAATTTATTTGACCTTTCCTGTAATGCCATAAATATGCATTCAGAAAATTACTCCTTCCTGGTCCCCCCATCACCACCCTCCCATCCCGCTGCCCCCAGGTAATCTGGATAATGGCCATTGCAGAATAATGAATCTGATACATTATTGGAGTGCCCCTCCCAGTCTTGACAGGATTAATCTGAAAACCTACTTTTATTTACAGGAACACAGTAGGGACATGAGCCAGCTTACAAGGAATCAATGGCAGTCTTTTTCACTCTAATTAATAAGCTGTAACAGAAGCTGAAGGAAGTCAGCTTCTAGAAGATTTCCCAAGTGATAGGAAATTCAGAATCAAATTAAAATAACTGTGTAACTATTTTCTAACACCACAGTTTTTGTGCTTGGTAGATTTTGGTCACTGGGCTCTTGCCTTTTGTTCAGCTTTCTACAACTTGAAGTATGAAGTTTCTGGACTGCATGGTATTTTCTCAAATTAGAGAAAAAAATGTATACACTGTTGAAAAATGCACATCCAGGTTCAATACAATGTTCAATACTTTAGAACTAAATACTGAGTATGATTCTAGCCTTACTTTCTGCTAACATAATTTAATTGGAAATTAAGATGTATTGGTCTTTAAAACAATTGTAACTAAATTTAATGGTTGTGTAATTGGCTAGTGAAAGAATGTTCACCTCAATTGTTACTTGAAGAATTCAGTTTAGCACTACATGGAACTCAGAACTTGCTGCTCTCATCACAATTACCACCTACATAGAGTACATTGCTGAGCTATTCGTCTGAAAAAGGTCATGTAAATATGTTCATTTTTTCGCCTACTGTATTTCAATGATAATTATATGATCCAATAGGTTTTACAGCTTGCCTGGTTCAAAGTAAGATGCAAATGTCTGGCACAAATACTGAAATAAAGGATCATCACTTATTTTCCAAGGTAGGGACTGCATTTTCATTGTTAATGTAGTTAACTACACAAATGTCAGAATTCAATGTCATCTTGATATTTCAGTCAGAATAATGATGAGTACTTTAAAAAATGGAATATTTCATAGTTACTTAGCATAGCAATGCGCAAAATAAGTAATAGAAAAATCTCCATGGCAATGTTTCAAATGATAGAAATAAGAAAAACAAATATTGATATTGATACAAAACTTCAGATTTATGTCTGGTCATGAAGAAAAGATTGAAGCATACTGCTAGTTAATGGCGGTTAGTGTGCAATTTGGTAGCGGCATTAAATGAAAATTTATGCCAAATATTTGTTAACTGATACCTAAACTATAATGATAAAATGTGTTTAACATTATAATGAGACATTATGAACCTTCACTCATTTATTTTATTATGCCACCTTGTTTCATGTCAGTAATTCTGGATTGTCATTACCCCCAAATTGTACCTGGTCTCAATTGCATGAAGTGGTAGAACACAGCTGGCTGAATATCTGAGATCTGATTCTACATACTCACTAACAGCACTGGAAGAAGTCTTAGGACCCAAAAGTCATCAGAAAGGTAGAGAAGCCAGGGAATAGAAGATTTTTTTAAACACATCAATACTCAGTGTGTGGAACCTGTTGCTTATGGGACTAATAAGTAATTGTGCCTCTTTGATCACCACACTCAGATTGGCCTCCCAGGAAAAAAAATCAGGAAAACCAGATCACAGTTAGAGCAGGAAGAGGAATCTGGTAAAAGAAGTGCTGAAAACTTCCCTTCCCTTTTCACAGAACAACAAATACTATTTGAAAACAAATTTACCCCTCAACAACTCTTTCTTCATCAAAACTTTACTTCTTTTCTATTTGTCATTATTTACTGATTGGTTTGCTATTACAGTCTGAAAACACAAGCCTTTGTTCCAAAGAGAGGAGAAGTGATGAAATGCTCAACAAAAATGCCAGGATGACATAGTCTATAAAAGATCTTTGAAGCACTTTTCGGAGAAGGTTGATGTTACAGATATATTACTTTCTTGAAAGTTTTGTATGTATTTATATCTGAAAACCAATTCTGAAATTAAATTTTAAGACAGACATAAAATTACTGCCTTAATAATAGAAAATTGGTATCTAATATCCAGAATATCTATGGAAACAGTTTCTCACTAAGAATCTCCCCATGTCTAGACAAATTGTGCATCATAGTTACAGATTATTTCCAGAACATTCATGGATTGAAACTGCTGTTCTCTGGTTAAGTGATTTACCAAATTTTTCACCGAGATTGAGAGATTAATCCTTCTGAAAGTACTAATCCTCTTATTTCAGTAAACAAGTAATTTATACTCATTAACTGCGTTTCACTATAACAATATATTCAGTAGGTCTTTGTAATAGAATCTGTGTTGGTCATGAATTAATTGCTACGCTGAGTTTCATTTTGTGAACACAGCTGAGTGATCAACGAATACCTTCACCCCAGCTAATCAATTTAAAAATGCTCTGCTCACAACAACACTCTTTGTTTACTGAATAATAAATGTGGCTAGGATGTACTTTCAGTTGTAAGTCATGGTTACAAGTTCATAATAGAGCTAAAAAGGTATTAAGCAAAAGGAGCCCACTGGCCAAGGATAAACAGGAGAAACTGACGTTGAAAAGAGAAAATCAGAATTGGCCAGATGGTCTATCTTGGTAAATTATGGGCATTATAAAAATATTCATTTGGAGCTCAATTATTTTCTGCTTATAAGATTAATCTTATATTCCATGACTTCAGGTGTCTCCCAAGATGTAATGGCAGATATAAAATAAAAATCCTCCACAAAAGTCCTCAAAATACCAATGTCCTGCATTTCAATGGAAATGTAGAACAGAAACAGACTGCATAATTGCTGTGGCCAGCCAAATACATAGTATTTCTCTTTTCTATAAATAACAAAAAAACCCTCTTCTGGTATTAATATACTCATGGTAAAACCTCATGACTATTTGTCCAATTTTTCAAAAAGATAGTTCTGCCCACATTTATTACACCTGAGTACAATTCCACAGAGAATGTGGCAAGAATTTTCTTGATACTACTAGGCAGAAATATCTTCGTAAAGCTGTTCCTGTGATCCTTCAGATCCTAGGTAGGAAAACAGATTTCAAAACTATTTGAAAGGAACAGAAAAAAACATAAGGAAATGAACTGCTCAGAAAGAAAATATAGCTGAGTAAAATGATGGTGATTCACATTTTATAATATAAGGGAACAGCAAAATACTCTAAGTTCTATTTCACCTTCCTGGAAACGAAGACTTTTTTTCTTTCCTGACAGAATAAATCAATGTAAAACTGAGAAATGGCCCCTTCTAATCAACCACAAGAGCCAGACTGAAGATCAGTTTTGAAAATGCAGTGGTCAAGTGAGGTTATCAGGGAAAAGCTTTTTCTCTGCTATATGTGGTTCTGTTTTAGTCCACATGACTGCTTTCCTGGATGATAATAAGAACCCTAGGATTATTATGCCTGCATTTCAAAAGGTTTTGTTTCCTTGGAAGGAATTTTCCTAGGTAACTGAATGCAAAAATTTGATGTTATAAGACATAACGGTAATGAGAATATTTGTGATCATATTCTCAACATCCTTTAATTAGTATCAGTGTTGAATTATCATTAGACAAATATTTCAGCTTTTCTGTCAAAATGATGACAACTACAGCTGGATTTGCTAGGAGGAAAGACATTTTTCTGAAAGAGGCACTGCAGTTATCTTTCCATATGCAGAACTGGCACAAAGAAACAGAAGCTGTCACCATCTTAATCACACTTTGGGAGGCTAGATTTCTGCAGCAAGATCTCTACAAACTGAGCAGAAGGGAATAACTGTTACACCACATCAGCTGAGCAGGCAGCATCACTATGACCTGGAAATGAGAACTCAGCCTGAGCCCTATAATGATTAATGTTGGGACAGGGACTCCTAACCTAATTTTCATTATACCTCTACATTTTATTTTTTTTTACTGTACACCCGACCACAGAGTGGGAAAAGAAGCAATCCAAAGGAAACATAGGAAATGAGTGGTGAATCTCCTTTTCTTTCTTAATTTCTTCTCTTTGAGCTTTGTTTGGGGTTTTTTTTGGTGTACAGAGAGGAAGAGAAGAGATAATGAAGGATTTTTATTTCCTTTCCCTGATACAAAATGAGACACCTAGATCCAAATTTCCCAGAAAGCAATTTCTATTGTGGGGAAGTTCTTAACTGCAGAAATGTTAGCTAGAAGGTAAGGAGATTAGGGCATGCCTTGTTCTGCTTACTCAAGGCTGGCAGTCCTTTGGAAGTATTATCTTTTTTCATCAACTTTATAACATGTTATTATCAACTTCAGACAAACCATGAAGTATATGTATTTACCCCCTCAGCATCTGCACTGCTGAGTTCACTTTAGTCCAACAGGAAATCCAGTTTTCAGGATGTTTGAAGAACTATTCCAAAATGCCTGAAGTGCTAAAAATCAAAATATTGGTGCATAAAATATCCATTCTGGCACGTTAGTCACTTTTGATCACTACCCACAGGCAAATGCTAATGAACAAAACTGTCAGAGCTACTGCTTTGCACTCACATACGCAAAAGGACAGTCCTCTTTCTGATACAAAGCAGACACCTACATTTGCAAGTGCTGAAATTGGACAATTCAACTTTGTTGCTGAGATTGAACCTTGCTGTACTTTCACATACTTAGGAGGTAATGAGTCCTGCCTTTTCCACACACCAATTATAGCAAGGAAGAAACCTACAACATGGCTACAATTTATTATCTGCTCATCCTTAGATTAACTAAAGCAACAAAGGCTCTGTGTTGTTCATTCTTTCGCATCCCACCCACTGTAGTCTACTGATATTTATTTATGGTCTCCACCAGAGTCTTTATAAAGACATCATGGATCAGTGATAGTCTTTGTCTTGACATCAAAAGAAAATATAAACTCTCTGAGGAAGAGAATGCTAATATTTAATTTGATAGCAATTGCAAATTCTTGTCGTTGTGAAAGAAACCATAACTGCTAACAGCACCAAGAACCAAGGGGCTGACTCTAGGTTCATGCAGAGGAAAATTATAAGTGACTCAAAAGCACACTAACATAAAACTGGTCTGAGTATATACAATGCATTACAAAGGAATCCACAGCTATTTTCTGAGAAAGATTTTATGGGTTTTTTTCCTGCCATTTGTGTTCTTGCACCACTCTTGTTCTTTGCTCTACGGCAAACCAATGTTTGCTACAAACACTAAATTCTTACCAGAAAAGAGCAGTCATTATAGCCATAATAATTAGTTAAAGATTTCCTTCTCCTACCTCTTAAATTTTAAGGAAAATCTTTTAGAGGGAAAAACATGCTCAAATACATCTCATACCTTTCCCTCCCCTTCACTCTAACCTGCAGAAATTAGTCCTCTCCTATGTGGCACAATTCCTCTCTGAGGGCTTACAGGCCAGAACTGCCTGCCAGGTTATGAAGATGGCAGATCAGCATCCAGCCCTTGTGAACAGATTACAACATTTCATTCCTTGCCCTGGAGCCCAGTTTCATCTATGCTGTTCTATTACATCCAAATACAGTCATTATGCTGGCTCATCATGAAAGAGTTCCCACATGCAACAAACACTGTAAACAACCCAAATTTGCCTCTGCCACCTAAAACATAAAATTGGATTTGCATTTCAAAGCTCAGGGTTCAAATCAATCACGAAAAAAGAAAGTATTTCTCCCCATTCCCAAATTGTTTCAGAATGCTGTCCTAGAACAATATTAAATTTTAAATAAGTTAATCTTGTAGCTAGAAAAAAAGCTTTGGAAGTCTTTTTTCAAATATTTAAAATTCCAGGTAAATGGCTGCGTTCTAAAAGACGTTTTCTAAAAGGTGGAGGGGGCAGGAGCAGAAAATGTGCAACATATTCTGGGAACTTCGTGGTTTGAAATTACAATGTCTCAAAACATGCATTTAGGAGAGAGTTCAGCTGAATTAATGCTCTGTATATTTTTACTAATGCTTCCAAAGAATCACAGAATGTCTTAGGACCTAAATCACCGTGGCAAAAAATAGATAAATGATCAACTGAAACATTGTTAATTGTGAAACAGATTGACTATGCTGAGATATGATAACAATGTTCAATTTATCACAGAAAAGGCTTTCAGGACACCAACAGTGGCAGACCATACCTTATATATTGTACCATTTACCATAAGCTCAAAATACCCTGCTGTGAAAAAATAAAAATAGGTCAATATAAGTCAGTGACAGATGTAGCAAAATTCAATGAGACATAGTTACAAGAAAATTACAATCAATTTCATTAGAGTGTAGACAATAATTCCAAAGTTACCTCCTTCTCCCTGGTAACCAGTGGTAGGAGCTGAGGGAATGGCCTGAAGCAGAGTCAGGGGAGATTTAGGAAAAGGTTCTTCACCCAGAGGGTGGTCAGGCACTGGAACAGGATCCCCAAAGTGCTCACAATGCCAAGCCTGACAGAGTCCAAGAAGCATTTGGACAACACTCTCAGGGGCACATGGTGTGAATCTTGGGGATGTCCTGTGCAGGGCCAGGAGCTGGACTCTATGATCCTTGTGGGTCACTTCCAACTGAGGATATTCTATGATTCCTTCTGGCATAGTACAGCTCTCCCTGGATAATAGCCAGAAACATAAGGAATTGAAATTTATAACAAGAGATTGATGTTTCTAAAAGTACAGAGCACCTTCTAGCTGGGCTTTCTGAAACGTATGTTTCTGAATGAATATAGTTTCAGTTTCTAAATAAATTATGAGTTTATATGAAATATGAGCCAGGTTTCAGCTGGGATACTTAATTTTTTTCCTAGTAGATGGCACAGCATGGTGTTTTTGATTTAGGATTAAAATAATGGTTAAAAAATATATTTTAGTTGTGGCTAAACAGTGTTTACAGCAAGTCTGGAATTCTTCAGCTTATGTTGTCCCACCAGGGAGGAGGATGGGGGACACAAGAATTTGGGAGAGGACACTGCTGGGACAGCTGACCCCAAATGGCCCAGGTGGTATTCCATACCCTAAAATGGCATGCTCATATGTAAATCAGGGGGAAAGCTGGCCCAGACAGGGTTGGCTGGATGTCAGTCACTGGGTGGTGAGCAATGACAGATTAACAGCTTTTTGTTAAAAATATTAAGTAATCATAGCTCAGTGTATACAAATACATTACACGGAGAAATGTCCAGGGGCCCTTCAGCTGCTGTTTAGTAATATTTTTGAAAAAAGACTGAACTCTGCTTGGGTTACATATGTATAATTCCAGAAAGCTCATTGAACACCCTTAGTATAATTTCACAATATTATTGTTTAATGCCTGTTTCTTAACCATATAGATATTTCTGAATAAAAATAGCTGATTGCTGCTTATTTTATAATAATAGAACATGGGACATCAATGTTTATATTGCTTGTCTGTACATAAAAATATTCTAAAGCTTAGACATTTGGAACAGAAGCATCTTATGCTTAGATTGATTTACCTTGAAAGTATTCCTTTGTCTCTGACCAATTCCAGGTGGGGATAGGGTCTTGGAGTTTTATTCAAAAGCAATTTTCCTCATGAAAGGACTGCACAATTAATTAAGTCTTGGAACATTTCCATCAGCTGGATGCTGCATGCTTTCTTATCTCTGTGGTAAGGATGAGTAGTTTGAAGCACAGACTAACAACTCACTGAATTTCACGTAGCAAATTGCAAGTAGTAGCAGAATCACATCTGAGGGATTTTTAGCTTCTAGCACTTGTTTGACCTCATTGTCCCTTCAAGTACATTTACCTGTAAAATGGCAGTTTGAGGCAGAGGAAGTTGAAAGGGCTTATAATAGATTTCCAAGGGTCTTCAGTGTCCCATATAGCAAAGCCCTCTTTCACTCATTAAAGCACAGCTATACACCTGGATTCCCTTCAATAATATGTTTCTCCTATGTATCCCATGAATGGAAGCTGTACCTAAACCACAGCACCTCTTCAAATATGTGTGTGAATGGAGAGCTTTGTGAAACATCAGATGTCTGAAGAGTTCTGACAGGCTTGATAAACAGCAAAGCACATGTACTTTACAAAAATATTTTTTCAACAGATGATGACTCAAAAGGAAACACAAGGACTGGGACATTTTGATTACCTTCAATGAAAATAAATATCCCCTAAGTGTAATCATCTCCAGAGTTTAGTTAGAAAATAATAAAATACAATATAAATAATAAAAGAATAGTGGCATGGCACAAAATAAAGCTTATGCTAAATATTTCACACTAATACTGAAACTTTTACTCATGATATAACCCCACATGATTCCTAGTGTACAAATTATTTTCATTCCTCTCTGGCAGTTGTTTACCAGTCTGCAGATGAACATTCCATCTCTATACTTGAATACTTCAAGATTGCCTCAGCCAAAATTGTCTGGGCTAGTCTTCATAATTTGAATAAGCATTTTATAAAACCAGATTATTTTCCCTAAAATGTTTGAGGAAATGCTTATAAGCACTCCTTTACATATCAATATGAGACAGTCAGACAGGTAGAAAGGACCCAGATTCCATTTATTCCATAAAATAAATGGATTTGCACAGTGCAAATAGGTGCTACCCTACCAGCCTCTACTCCCTGGATTCCATAACTAATAATTTTTATTGTTCCATTTGGTTATTTATTTGATTTGTAAAATTTTGATGAGTGCCAGAAAATCCAGAACACTACTAGCAAATGGAATAATGGAATTCAAAGGCACTAAAAGGCAAAACCAAAAAAAATAGTACCTTACATTTCTTCATCTCTTTCTTAGCTTCAGTAAGTCTTTAAATCTATGTAAATCTTGATACCTTAGAAAATAAAACACAAAGCAGAAAGCAATTTCCCTCAAAGTCAGAACATTTTAGAAAACTGTTAAAACAATATATTTGATTACATAGTAGCACTGAATACCTTAACAACCATTAATGACATTTACTTCATTTTAAAAAAAATATCATTATTTGTTAATGTGCTGGCATTGTACAGGTATAGAAGGCAGAAAGATTATGTAGAAAAACTTGCCAGAGGACCTTAGAGACAGACTATTCTCTCTGTAAGTACATATATTCTTCTGCTGAAGTTACCAGGACAGAAATATTTGTTGCAAAACTAATTTGTATAGGAAACTTGTACTATTTTCACCAGCTTTGAATGGTAAAGTATGTTCATATACTAGTCTAGCTGTAGTCAGGCATGTGGTGACATGTATGCTCTGAACCTGTACGACCACAATATGTTCATTTTTTTTAATCATAGGAGCTAATAAAAATCTGTTCTAATTTTTTTTTGCCAGTGTACTAACTGTATTGAAATATGCTTTGGGTAGAGCCTAAGGCAGTTAACCCTCACTCAGAGTTTCAATCCAAATACTGTCTTACTCTCCCAGTAAATTCAGCCAATGTCATCCTTAATAATCATCATAGTGATTTCACAGTCATGTTGAACAGGGAAGGATGTGACTGACAGTTGTCCAGAAGCACTTTCAAGGGCAGTATTTCTTAGCTTTAAACCAGTCTACTTGACTTTCCTGAAAATATCCAAAGGCCACATGCTGTCATTAATGCTAACCAAAAACATTGTCATTGTCATTTCCACTACTTTAAGCAAGTAATTTTTAAGCTAAATTTGAAACAATTGTTTGCTACTGTTCCTTTCGATAGTGTGGGAAAAAATGTGCATGTTGCAATGACTCTTTCACCCACCTTGTGACACCAGACAGTTCATTACAGTTCACCAATCGAGGCATCTTTCCCTTGGCAGCTCCATCTGGTCTGCACAGGCTGCTGACATGCCAGCAACAGCCATGTCACATTAACAGGAGCTGCAGCTCATCCGACTGCATCTGAAGAGCAGCAGAGATGGTGCTAATGACCATTTCAGCAATGCACCTTTGGGCTGTGGCTGGTGTTGCAGATTGAATACTTGGTTGCTTTTAGTGTGCTGGGCTTGCCCTACAAGGACTTCAAGCATATTTTCCTCTGGAAGGCATAAAATCCGTGCAGTCAAACAGCTTTCCCTGCTGTAACAGCAAACCACATGTTGTGCGGCTGATCAAGAGACTAGGTTTAAAATCAGAACCCTAATCTTAGCACAACTGCTAAGGCAGATAAAATTGTTTCTCCATCATCATTACAAAGACAATTAATCTAGTAAAAGAGTAATCCAAGTCAGACCTAAAACTGTGCTGCCAAAAGTACTGTCCTACCAGATGACCAATGTGGGGAGAATGGGAAAGCCATAGAAAACACCAACTAGAACAGCAATATCAATAAATCTAAAAAGTTCCTCTCCTATTGTTGCAGTGAAGAGGAAGGTTCTCTTATTATGTTCAGTGCAAGGTGTTTTCTGCTTTATTTCTTTGAGGGAGTATGTGCAGATCTCTGTGAAGCAATGGCTTCTGATTAAATACATATCACTCAGTAACCAAGTGATAACCAGAGAAGATACTTCTTGTTAAAAACCTGGATATCAGATTTCCAATAAAAAAAACTTTCAAGACAAGATCCTTCACCATCTCAGTGTATTAACTGACTAAATTAAAAAGAACATTGTCTCTATGAACAAGCTAATATATGCGGAGCAAATTAATGTCTGAGAAAACAGCTTTGATTAAAAGGATTTCAACATAATTCTTTACTTTTTAAGTATCAGATGTAGGTAAACTGCAGAGATTCATTCCCCCATTTAAAAACTGAGGGTATTTTGTTCTTGGGGACTACACTTTCATTTTTGACAGAGCCTTTCTAACTATTTTGGCATCATTGGAAAGAGCGTTGTAATGGGAAAAATATTTTTTCCTTCTCAAAACACAGTGAGGACACATACATGAGTGATCACTATTGCTTTCTAAGTAGAAATCCTTTTTATTATACAATAAGGCAGTGATACAAGGCAAGGACCTTGAGGAAGAACTCACTCAAATCCATACTTCAGTTAGCATCAATATTAAATAGGGCTTAATGTGCAGCTGTTTCTTTCAGCTTTAATTTAATTTTATTTTGGTTAGAAAATACACTCTACAGTTGTAACCCCAAAATGCCATCTTTAATTATTCTCTGTTCATATTTTTTCCATTGTGGATGCCCAATTTCAACTCAGCACCTTTGCAGTTTCAGAGAAGCCACAGCACACACCACCCCCCTCTCCTTTTTCTCTCTCTGTTTTGTCCAGTCCCAGAATTCAGGGCAGCTTTGGAATGAGCTGACATGCAAAAGAGTAATTATCCCTCAGTTTGCATGAGGAATTAAGACATCAGTGGAAGACTAGAAATCTAGCATTAGCTTAACCATCAATTTGTGCCCGTGCACAGGACCCAGCTTCATGCAGCACATGAAGATTATGTTATCCATTATGATATCCATTAGTGTTTTAGTTGTGCTGATTGACAGCTAAGTCTTTTGTGATTCAGTTGATGTTCAGTGTTCACAGATACAAAACGATTACTTTGACATTCTTATTAATTGATTTAATGTTATTTAAAATGTTGGTTTGTAAAAAACAATAAAAGAAAGGCAGAAAAGAAAGGCAGAAAAGGCAAAGTCTCCTGAGTATAGTAAAATCTTTCATGTGTCACTCAAAGTGACAAATGTATGGGGTTGGGTGGTGGACAGTTTTTTTAACATTTTCTAATTACTCTATTCTTTCCTGAGGTGACTGCATGTTTAAATTTCCTTCAAAGAATCAAACTCTTTATTTTACTGCTCTAAAGTTTTTCTGGCTGGTGGTAACTGTTGGCAATTGCCTTGCTTGAGACATCAGCCCCAAGACACTTTGTAACAAGATACTAAGTGATGCCACAGATAGCAGGAGGACCCCTTTCTGCTCTGAAAACTGAAGCTGGTTAATGATCAATGGGAATAATACTTAAATATTCTAACAGAAGAAAGGTGCAAATAGCTCTGCTAAAAGTGTTGCATTTCAACATCCTTCAACATTACACAAAACCACAGTGTTATATGCAATTATTATATTGTCTGAGCAGTTTCTACGATGGTGCATTCAGAGTGCTTGTGATAAGCCACAATGAAGAATTATAATCAGATGTACAAATCAGTCTTATTGAAGAGTTTCTTTCCTTCAACAAAAGAAAACGCAGCAAGACCCTATCATGCTAAGTCCAGACTGTTAAAATTCCTAAGCACCAAATGTTACAAAACAAAGGGAGTTTTCAAATGGGAAGAGAAGTAATCCTTAGTTCCATCCACAAAACTGGATCTATTTGATGCCAGTGGGACAAGGGTTTTATCCTAGATATTTTACCACTGAACAGGTGGTCAAAATGTCATAGCAGTGTGACAGCATAGACCTTCTTCATAGTCATAGGTATCAACTAAAAGCACTTGAAAAAACATAAACTATTCAGCCAAGAAACATTTAATTATACATAATTTAGCCACCAATTCTAATTTGGTGAATAACGAGTACAGGTTGATAATGGTTTTTTTTAGTGGAAAAAAATAAGTCAAGGGAAGTTAAAATAGTACATGCCCTGCAGTGGCACTCAAGAAAAGAAGATGGAATTCCAATGCTTTAGTTTGACAATTGCAAATACCTTTAAGTTTTCTGGTTTATGTTTCATCTACTATACCTTTATGGTAGTTTTCTGGAAACTTGAGATACCTCTTAATCTTCTAGCAGCTAGAGTTATATACTTATAAAGATATGCTTGGGTTTTTTCATGGTTTTCTTTTTTTTCTTCTTTCTGATACTTCTGTGGCTTCTTATCCTATTGCTGACTTCCTCATACATGAAACTGCAGATTTTGCAGTTTGCTTGCTCTATGTCATGCGTTAGCATTACCTGAAAATTATTTGATATTAAAAGAGTTTTGTTTAGATTGTTTCCTTTGTTTTAATTTTTGAGCTATACCTGCTGATACAGCATTATGCTGTTTCACTATGAATGCATACACTGGACTTTTAGTTGATATTTTATGAGCTTCATAAGAAACAAAGAAAAAAGAAGAGTCAAATTATCTATTTAGCTGCCACACAGACACAGGGAAGCATCAACACATAGCTACAGCACTTTACATATAATAAATGAAAAAAATAAAATACAGGATCACCATTGTTATATGCTTGATAACAAGCTTTTCTTCAAGAGGTCAAGGTTTACAATATAAAGAAATAGGCCATAATAATGAAAATGAAAGTGCTTACCCTGCAGCGGTCAAAGAAAGAAACAATGTCCTGAAGACACCTTGTGCCTTTTCAAGTATTTCCTCAACAATAATATCTGGAAGAAACACAATTATATAAAAGGTTCAATACATGTTTTTCAGAAAGTCAGCATTCAGCAGATCTGTTTCCAAGTAAATCCTGTATCTCCAGTTGAAGACATGTTTTCCTACCAGGGAAATTCTTAATCATGTATATGGCATATCCTAAAAACAGTAATAGTTCAGGGTCATTTCCTGAGAAGACTGAAAAGAACCCATGCATCAATCAACGTATGGCTTTGGTACTGTAGTGTAATTAATAGTGACTGCTAAGCCTAGGTCAGGACTTCTACAAACCTTGTGGTCATTGCATTAGGCAGCAGAGACCATGTTTTGTTAGTCAGGAAACTCAAAAACAGAAGAGGCATGGTTCACCTCCCGCACATGGAAAACTTTCCTCCCTGTTAATTGTGACTTGATTGAGCAACATTTCATTCCTTACTAAACAACAACTTCTTCAAATTCTTAATCTCCAGAAAATTAATGCCTGAAAACACTGAGTTTTAATGTATGCATATAAAACACAAGATGCTGTAGTGATGAAGAACATATAAGTGACTGGGTATATCAATTTGCTTTGTGTCCTGCATGTCCCAATAGTAAGCAACACTCATATTTTTTCAGACACAGTAAGCTGATTTTCTCATCGCTGTGTGGCTAATGAACAATTTCCAGCTAGATTTTTATCAGATTGTACCTAACTGATGAAATCCAGCCAGTTTCAGTCTAAATTAATGGAAAGATTTGTAACTAAATGTACCACCCAAGATGACTGATATCAGCTAACAATTTGTTAACACCTGAGGCCTTGGAAAAGACCTTGAAGGACATAGTGAGAGGGGAAAAAACCCTAACCTAACTTCTAGTTCATGGGTTGATTGGGATTTAGGGAGACCTCCTCTTCTAAGGGGATCTTTACTATTTCTGTGACTTCCTCTCTTTCACAGTGTCTTGTTTTCCCTTGTCACCCCAAGGTTAAAACTAAAGTGCTGAAAACAGCATGTAGCAAGAGCTAAAACCAATGGCAGAGAAGAAATGTCAAGGCAGTGGTTTTATCTAACTGAGAACATTAAAGCTTCCTGCTTGAAGGGAAAAGCCTTATTTCAGTGGGAGGGTCACAATGAGTGAGCATTCCAGACAGCACAGTGATGGCATATGGAGCATTTTAGTTCTGGGTCATTGGCTTCAAATCTGACCTAGCTTTTAGTAGCCAGTAGTAATTACCATCTGTTGACTATTAGTGGCTATATGAATTAGTCCTCTGTCTAAATCCTAGTAAAACTATTCCCTTTCACAGATAGACAGTATTCCAATTTGTTTGGCATGTCTCCACCTTTTTGTCCACCTGTAGGATGGACACATCTCAAGAAATCACCCTCCTTTCCACAGAATTGGAACTCTACAGGAAGAATTCAGGGTTATTATGAAGGATGTGTGCACTGGTGCTTATTGTGAGGTACCTGTTGTGCAGACAAAGGGAAATGTTCATGCTCCAGGGCTGCCAGTCTGGCCACCTTTTATAAAGTCAGAAATGTTAAAGCTGAAGAGGAGAATGAAAACCATCTCATCAAACCTGCACTTCACATGCCATACAGTAAAATAATAAATGAGATCTACCCTTCAATATTGTATTGAGCTATAGCACTCCTATGTTGTACTCTTTTATTCCAATGATCCAAGATATCATTGATAGAACAATACTTTTTTAGATAAATAGATAAATAAAATAATGTTATCATTGACAACATGTACCTTCTTTTGAGTCTGAATTTAACTGCAGCTTTCAATTAGGTCATTTGGTATCAAGAACCAAATATCCTTAGAGATCTCTTTATGAGGTAGGTAGAACATGCCATGATCAACTCCACTGAGTTTTTAGCCTCTAAAGGCAAGCATTATTCAAAGTCCAAAGCCTTCCTGTGTGCTTTGGAAAGAATTTTAACAATACAAAGAAAATTTTCAACTTTTATTCTGAAGACAACTGGGATTTATATTGCTACAATCAGAGAAAAAGTTGTCTCCTTACTTTATGCCTCCTGTCTTTCTTTTTAGGGCTGCTATGTCAGTATTTTAGTATCAGTGCACTAGAAATTTATTTCTTATAATCTTGAAAGCCTTTTTGACACTGTAATTCATGTTGCAAGGCATGCAGCAGTCTTAATTCATAGATACCTTAATTTTTCATTTAGCATCCTTAATATTCACCAAAGAGGTCCCTCTATGAAGAAATCCAGATGTATAGACTTTCTCCAATACTTCTCATCATTTCTTCATCACCTGAATCCTACTGGGATTATGGCTTTTCCAAAGACTATAACCAGTCAGTAGTAATTTTGTGGCAACAGACATGCAGGTGACTGGTGTTACTCCCTTATTTTGCTCGCTGTCCTCCTAGAAAAAAAAAAACCCATCTACTTAATTTAAAATACTAAATTCAAAATGATAGCAGGAAAAAAAGTCCTACAAATATTTTTTTGTGAAAGAAAGTTTTCTCCTTCCCCTTAATTCTCCATCTCTACAACTGGCAACTAAACCACAGTGAATGTTCTTACCTTCTCCCTTGGTGTTTTAATACTTTCCATTCAACTGGAATGGAAATCTACAGGATATCCCACAGCCTCACTTTTAAAACCCATGCTTCTCAACTCCAGAAATACCTCACAGTCCAGATTCTTTCTGTGTGGTCCATGAGTAGACTTTGCCATTGTGGTGGCTCTCAATACATTCTACGACTTGTGGAGACTCTGAAGGTAAAAAAATCTCCTCCAGCACCAGGGGAGTGAAGAGTGAGTGTCCTGGAAACAGGCAACCAAAACTATCAGCCCTCTAGAGCAAAGATGCACAACTACCAATCCCAGGTCTTGGAATTCCAGGAATTCCTGCCCCAGCCCATCCTACAGATGCATGCAGAAACAAGAAGTATTTCTGTGTCTATTCTGGGACCACCATATCCTTCAAGGTAGGGCAACTTGTGCTGGCCTGTCCTCTCCTTCAGGCCTTTTTATCCCTTACTGGCCTTTCCCTCAGCAAGTCTCTGGGTATCTCTGACCTAGTGCATCACCCAGAAGACAGGTCTATCCACTACATATTTTCTCCACTCCTTCCCTCCTGTTCCTCATCCTGAAAGGCCACAAGTGGAGTTTGACATAAAAGCTTCTTTCTTCTTTCTTAAATTAAGCACTATTTTTCCACAGTCTTCTAGTTCCGCAGACAGCTGAGAGTTTTAATATCATCACAAGAAATTTTCCTCTTCTTTATGTCCCTACTGAAGTTGTTGATGATCTCTTAATCAAGGAAATTTGTGCCATGGCTTCCAGTCATCAACACGATTTTTATCATGCTATTCAAACTCCTATCAGCCCACTGTGTGATCTGTGTTTTTATTGCTTCAAGAAAACACTATGAATACTTTCTCTCCTTTTGCCCTCTGCTGAATGTCTTGTTTGTTCTTCTTAATGTCAGGAATGTTGAATTTTTTTTTTTTTAAAAAGGGGAAAACATCTCATGCCCTTTGAATGTGGATGCTGAGTACTCCTGAAAAATGCTGATGTGCTCTTCTAAGTGATACCTTTTAACCATCAAATATCTGCACATATATTAAATTACCTCTGTGGTTGCTTTCATGTTAGTTTGGAGACAAGGTTGCATTGAAGTGTTTTAAAAGACATGCTTTTATGTGTTGCAGTATTAAAAATGCAATGCTTCACCTTTAAAGGGTGAGGAGCTTTCTCAAAACTGTCTGGAGGCTTTGGGGGTGTTTGTGTTTATGGCAATTGTTCCTGTCAATGTGAAATGACAGCTAAGTATTTTCTCCAGTGACTTTCACAACCAGAATCAATCAGGTAGCAGCATGAATACACAGCAGTACATACTCAGATATAAATTGATTTACAGGGTCATTACTTTTCTCACTAACTTAAGGGAGCAACTCCTGTTAGTGACACCAGGAGATGCTTGACATTCAACTGCTCCTAAAATAATAAGGCAAAGAAACAAGACTGAATCTTTCAAACTGATACTAGCAGCAAGTAGAAAATTACATTTAAAGCTAAGCTAGTACAACAATTCAAGATTCTGGGGTGACCCTGGTAAAACAGCACAAATAAGCTATCTGGAACATATACTGTAGAATTAAACTTTAAATGGTCAACAATTACCATGAAATTACTTCACATTTATGTGTATCTGGAAAAAAAAAAATCGTTGGGAATAAAAAAGCAATTCCTTAGGGCAAACATTCCAACTATGCATTGCTTATATAAAATGGCAAATTCCATTAAAATTTGCATAGATATAGATCTATAGATATTTAATAAAATACCAAGACATAGTTTAATTTGTGTTTTAGTTGTTGATAATATTCAGGACAGACTTCTTTCTGATAGATATGAATAGAACTATCAATGCTATGTCAACTCTGCATTGTAAGACTTTTTTAAAGCCAAAATGTTCAAGTGATATTTTACTGTTCAGCAACTTTCATGCCACTTAATACCTGTCATCACTGCCCTCAGACTTCTAAGTTTTGCATGTTCTACCACCAAACCTATGTTCTGTACGTCAACTTGAAAGGGGAGTCTTTCTCCTGAACATCAAAGGCTGACACTTCAGAGCTTTTATGTACTCCACCTGACACAGCTGAATAGAGACACTGCACTGAGAGCTCACCTGAATCAGCGTTAACACTGCAGCTCTGCAATAGCAATGTTCCTTTCTTTTGCTAGCCCAAACCACCTCTTCTCCCATTCTGACATTGCTTTTAGTGTTCCTCCCTTAACGCTGTTCTGAACTTGCCCCTGCTATCAGGAAGATGCAATGGAAATTTTAAGGCCACATCAGTGTGGCACATTCCCTCTTGCTGCTTTAACTTGATGCTAAGTGATGTCTCATGATAGATAACAAGCATAATGCAGTCTGAACACTCAGCTGCCGTTTCTGGTTATGCAATAATATCTAGTGGGTTTGGGTTCGGTTTTTTTTAATTAATGCAGCACTTCTTCAGGAATGAGTTGTTTCAGGACTAGAATGAATTTTCAGAACAAGCTGTATTTATGGTGCAAACAACAAAGCTTTAGTAAGATAAGGGATCCTTCATCTGGCATCTTCCTCATCACTGACACAGCACAAGTATACTAGGAAAATCAGCAAGATGGTATAGTCTACCCAATATTTACCTTCTTTAGTTTTCTGGATAAGTCCAGGGACTTGATAAAATCCATGCTAGGTTTTTGTAAAACAAAAGTACAAAAAGTAGCACAATGTATTGCTTATGTTTAAATTTTCCTCTGAAACTTCAAGTTTAAGGAAGCAGCACTACTATATTTACCTCAAATTTCTCTCAATAGAGAAGATTAATTCACTGAAGAAGTTGAAGGCTTAATGTATTTACAGGTTTCTTTCATAGCTACTTTCATGTCAGGACCTTTTCCTTTGCCACTCTCCATCTGCAGCTCCTGCCTTATCCTACCTTTTTCCTATGTTTGGATAGCACCTTTATAACTTGTAGTTTCTCTTCAAGAATAGGCAACTCCTTTATCTCAGTCACACTTACTGAAAAATTTTTTTATCATTCTGTGGGCATTAAAATGACTAAGATTTATATGTATTAGAGAGCCTGTATGAGTTTGTACTGTGTGTTAGAATAGCATTGTGACGGAAAATTTAGTGCAAAAGCCTAGAAAAACAGAGTTTGAGCTCCATTTTTCTCGTAGCAGAGATGCCACCTTGGACTTTCAGTGGGCATACTTTGGTCTGTTTAGAAGCATGGCTGGCAGGGTTCCTTAGGAGGCAGTCCTGAAGGGTGCAGGAGTCCAGGAAGTCTGGATCTTCTTCAAGAAGAAAAATCTTAAAGGTGCAGGAGAAAGTTGTCTCCATGAGCTGAAAGATGGACCAGCAGGCAAGAAGATTGGGCTAGCTGGAATTCAGGAAAACAAAAGGAGTGTTTATGTTCTTTGGAAGAAAGGATAGGGAACTTAAGAGAACTTCAAGGATGTTTGTGAGATTATGCAGGTTAAAAAACCAGGAGGGCCAAAAACCAGCTAGAAATTGATCTGTCTACTGCTGTGAAAGACAACAAAAATGTTGCTATAAATACATCAGCAACAAAAGGAAGGCCAAGGAGAGTCTCCATCCTTTATTGGATGCCAGGGGAACAAAGTGACAAAAGAGGAGAAGAAGGCTGAGGTGTGGCGAGCACAGACCTTTCCCATGAGAAATTTTTCTCTCTTCTTCCTGTGTTTTATAAACAAAGATAAGTTTGGATGTTGTTGAAACAGTGTCTCAAGATATGAACAATTCAAGCCTGGCCAATCGGCCTGGGGGGAGGTTTTGAACTGACCAATCTGAGTGACCTTTGAAAGTCTATATAAGTTGAAATTAATTAATAAAAACAGACATTTGCTACACTGAAGACCTGGGCTTCTCTCTGTTAGCGGTTCAACAGCGACACTGAGGTACTTAATGCCTTCTTTACTTCAGTCTTTAACAGCAAGACCAGTTGTTCTTTGGGTACTCAGCCCACCAAGGTGGAAGATAGGAACTAAAAGACTATCTAAGTCTCACAGTTAATAAAGAGAGAATGCCAGAATAAAGCAACATTACTATTTTGTTATTTCCTACCTATACTCTCTCTATTAATAACACTCTTTGTCAAGAACCAACCCACTAATGAGCTAGATTTTGTACAAACACAAATAAGAAAAATAGTTCCTGCGCAAAGACTCCACAGCCTACATATAAGGCAACAGATAACAGGTGGATACTGTGAAAAATAATGGACATTTCAAAAAAACAGGACTTTCAGTTTCTTGGCTGAAAGTTGTTGACACAGAAGTGATTCTTGGATTAGATAGAAATGGAATTCTACTGACCAGGATTAACAATCATCCTTCTATATCAGGAACATATTTTGTTCAAAGTTTTCTGTGAATAGGGGGGAATATTAAAGAAGATAACAAAGCAGTTTTGTGGCTATTTATGACACAGTGTAGGAGAAGCATCATAGGTCAAGGATTAAGGGTACCTTTTAAAAAATTTACAAGTGGTCAGTAAATGCCGTTGCTACTATATGTTTGACACTGATGAAAGAGAAAGCTCTTGTTTGCACTGAATGCTTCTGCTGCAAGGAAAATATGATTTTCTTTGTGACTCTATCTTATGTCATAAGGCAGAAAGTTTCTGCATGAGAAAATCTATGTCCCTGCTGTGTGTTATTCCTATTTTCACAAATAAACAAGAGCAGTTCTTAACACAGCTAAATCCTCTTGCTAAAAGATTGTGTGTTCAAAACTGCATGTTACCAATCCATAAAAAAATATGCCTATCCTCAATGTGAGTCATTTTCAGAGAGCAGAATCTTTTTTCAGTTTAAAGCATACAGCCCAGGATTTTATTGTTTTCAGATTCTCAGTTCCCTAATTTTGATACCTATTAAGGAAAACACTGTGTCTCTTCTCTGAGACTTCTCCTTCCCTCTACACCGTGCACAAGGTTAAAAAAAATGTAGCAATGTAACAGGCAAAATGTACACAGTTCCGCTTTTGAAGCCCTGTGTCTTTCCCCAGACCCAATTGTCTTTTGACAATATTACCATTGTCAATTATCCCTTTGAAAATTAGCCAAGCACAGGACCTGCACCTCCTGTAACAGGTGATTCAGAACTTCCAGTTACATCTTTCTATTTCCCACAGCTCAACACTGAATTATTAAAATACTTCGGGAACTCTGGTGGCAGGTTGTTAGAAATGAAGATATGAATTAGATGCAGTAAAAAAAGCAAAACGGAAAACTTTAGGCAAACAGTTAATGACCCTTTTATATACAGCTGTACATTCTATGAGAAAACAAGGTAGAAATAGCCTTCAAGCTAAAGTACCCTGTATATTATTTACACATTTGCGACACAAAGTCTCATAGCTACACTTGCAGAGCTTTCAGGTGGTTCATGAATTCCTGCCTGATTAGTTGTTGGTATGTATTCAAAGTAGGTACTGATTTTTCTAATTTAGCACACAGCTGTTTCTGTGATGCCTCTTTGACACGAACCTATTCCCTGCTATCACACTAGAGACAGCTTCAATCCCTGAGACTTCAAGTCCTTGTGAACCTGCAAGATTTTTGCTGTTTCAACTGTAGGACATAAATGATTACTCAGGAAAGCAGACCACGGAATTGTAGCTTTTAGCCAATTTGTGCACTATGGGGGGAATTCACATGACACCCTGTCTTCTTACAGATAAGAGACTGCATGAGTTCCACGGGAAAAATTACATAGAAATGTCCAATCTTACCAGGACACATCTGAGTTCTCTCCTTTGGTCGTGAGAGATCTCGTGGCACTGCTGGAAGCCATTGCACTGCTTCTTCCCCTGAGAAAGGCACAACTGCTGGATGGATAAGCAGCAGGATGAGGAAAACATCCCCAGAACTTGTGTCCCAGTGTGCTTGTTACACTGTCATTGAAAAGCAGTGCTTGAAGGCAAGAAGCACATTCAAGAAAAGGTTGCTGTTGTTTTGCAGCAAGCCCATGCCCTGCTACAGCCTTGGGGCAGAGTGGCTTAAGAGCTGCTCAGCAGAATGGACTCATGTACTGTTGACAGCCAGCTGGGTGTGAGGTGGCAGTGTGCCCAGGTGGGCAACAAGGCCAGCGGCATCTGGTGCTGTCCACCAGCACCCCCAGCTCCTTTTCTGCTGGGCAGCTTTCCAGCCTCCCTTTTCCAAGCCTGTAGCTTGGTGTTTTTGTGACCCAAGGGCAGGACGTGGAATTAGCGTTGTTGAACCTCATATGACTGCCCACTGCTTCAGCCTGTCCAGATCCGTCTATTATGCCCTCTATTCCCTCCCTATATCAAGTAATTTCCAATCATTGTCCTGAAATGTAAACCCCAGCACAGCAGATGACATATGCAAAATGGAAAGAACGGATAACTTGATCAGTAAAACAAAAAAAACTCCGTGTTTGCACTGCATTGTCCATTCCCTGCACATTCACCCACTGAGCCACAAGACAGAAATATGTTACTTTATAATTTCTAATTTTCATATACTCTACATGTGTTCTGTAACTTAACACCCATTTCTTCTCTTTAGTCTTCAGCCATAGGCATGAGTTTGTAACAAATTCCTTAATGAAGAATGTGAAACATAATGTGAAAAAAGTCAAAAGTGATCACTAAAGAGAAATCTGGGCCCTGACATGTTTCTGAGTCCCATTTTCCTTTCCTTTGAAGGAAATTTTAGATCAACAGCCAAATGTATCTGAAAGCTCTAGACTTCCTTCCTGCCATTTACTGATAATCTTTCCTTCTTGTGCAGATGGATCCTGCTAGAGGCAATAAATATCTGTAACCCAGATAAAAAAGAATAAGACAACAAAATATAAATCATCAAATGCCAAAGAAGCTGTTCAAATACCATGAAACAGCAATGTTTGTTGTTGTACTTCTCTCATTTCTGGTATACTGATAATTTGGGTATAGAGCTCTTCCTTTCAGAATGAAATGAAATTGTCCAGGCAGGAAAAAAAAAAAAAAAAAAATCAATCTTTTTCTGAATTGGTAAAGTCTCAGAAAGCTACACCAAAAATAAAGTGTATTCAGGACCTCTATCTTTCCAGGCACATCTATTCAGTCCTCAGAAATATGACAAGTGGTTCTTGATATTTGCCTCTGTTGCTAATCCTGGTAAGGATGTATTCAACATCAAACTGAAGTTAAACTTCATGACTGCTAAGAAGTGGCTGAATCAAATGCACTTGAGGAGCTCAGGCATCCCTCCTTCCCAGCCCACCAGAGCTAAGGCCTATGTACTCCCAAACCCAGGAGGTTTCTCCCATCTCAGAGATGCAGACACTCTCCAGACTGCCTCACACAGACTAACACAGGCAGAGCCGTGCCTTTTCCAGCAGCCACATAAAACTCAGTCTTACACACATGTAAGCACAGGTAGCCAAGGCTTGTATCAACTCTCTAGCTTCACTCTCTAGATTCATGAGGCTGCCTTTTTTTATGGATAATAAAGGTTTAAATTCTTTCTAATCACAAAGTAAGAGAATTACACAAGGTTTGGGTTGGAAGGAACATTAAAGATCATCTAGATCCAAATCCCCCTGCCAAAACCAGCACACTAGGGAAACACACATAGTCTAAAGGCACCTGTGGCCTTTTTCCAGTTTCTAGCACTTGGATTCCTTAAAACTTTCTTACACATGCAAGTACAAAGAGAGAGAAAAATAATAGGACAATAGCAAGAAGAAAAACCCTCAGTTATCAGACTTTAGGCTCAGCCTGGTGAGCATTGTGCTCAGCTTGCTGGCAGGTGACTGGTCTCTTTTATCCCCCTTTACCTCCATTTCTCTGTGCTGTGTCATCTCCCACCAACCTTAAACCCTCTCTAGGTCACCTCAGCCTTAAGCAGTTACATCTACCTGTGTTTGGCCTTGCAGGAGTGCACTCTCCAAAATGTCCCCAATGCTCCTCCAGAATTGTGTGTGAAGTCTGGCAGTCTCTCATATCACTTCCACTTGACTAGCTGTGAAATCTTGTCCTTCCCTTAGGTCCTATAATCAATTTTGTGAGTCTCTTGCTCTTTTATGCTCAGCAGTCTCTCCTATCATGTCCAGCAGTTTCTTGTGGTTTTCTCAACTAGCCAAATCCCATGCCAGGATCTGCACACCTTAACAATGATTATTAATCAGTATATGCATAGGTTTAACAGCATGTTCATAGGTTAACAGTATGTGCATAAATTTAACTGTATGCCTAAGTTTCACTGGGTTCTTCAGTGGCTACTTTCTATTGACAAAAGAAAACACAAATGCTATGTGTATATGTTACCTTTGAAGAATCATTGTAAGATGACTGCTATTAATCATAACTCCACAAAACTCTCTGTTCATGTCATCTCTCTTCATGTAGGAGCACCACTATTATATCAATGTTATGAAGAACAACTGCAGACATAGCCTTTAATAAATTGTAATGATAGTTGTATTCTTATATCTGAAAACATCCAACCTAAGAACCTAATAAGGCAGCATCTAAGATAAGAACTGAGAAGTTCTCTTACTTCACATGGAAGTTTAGATTTACTTGAAGGCAAAAAAAAAATATATATATATATTCATATTTATGTTTGTATGTATTTGGTTTAGTCAGCAGCTCTTCACAGCAGACATAATTTTTCCCAACAGCTTCCCAAGGGATATTTTATATTTTGTAATAATGCAAAAGCAGTCCTGTACTACTTTAAAAGTACACTGTAAGCTAGTAGGAAGATACTATAATCTTCTCCTATAGAGGAATTACAGCTAGGGTTTTGGCAACTTAAATTTTACATTTTTTGAGGCAGACATCTTCATACAATGATCTGGAAATAATTTTACTGTAATGTGCAAGACAATTACTTGCCTTCATCAGTAATATTTAGCAGCATATTTTGTTTATTTTGCTGTGGTCTTTGGTCTGTTTTAAATATGACCAAGAACACTGAAACCCCTTCAATTCCTTGCTGCAGAAGCAATCTGGTATCTGGGCAGAGGAAAGAATAAACATATACAAGGGCATATGCAGTCTACAGCAACATGAACAAATTCCAGTGACAACCCACTTGTTTCCCTCAGCAAGATGGAGCAAGACAGGACTTAATCAAGAAGGATATCTAGCTTGTATGATATTTGGGGTAAAAAGAGACCTTCAAATCTGCATATCTTTGTGCCATTTGTAAGATTGTTATAGATTTAGCAGTCTATAAAGTCAGAATTTTTAAGTGAGAAAATCAAACTGTCTAAACACAGAGGCAAAACCATCAACAGAAAAGGTTTCCTCTCTCACAGAATATTGGAGCTGTAAACTTGCTGCAGTTAGTTATGGATTTTAATACTGCTGGAGCAGCTTGAATTGAAATCAGTTACATGCCAACTGAGCTAGGAAATTTGTGAGTCATTTTAAAATCCTCCTCCTTATGTAAACACTGCATATGGTAAAGATGAAATAAGTGACCTAGTCAAGTGAAAGTTTGCCCTCTGGCTCTGGCCTGTGCACTCAACTGGCTGAATAATAGACTGTCTGCCTGGAAAGGTTTGCCTTTTGCTAATGGTTCAGACATGCAACTCAGAATTCACATAAGAAGGAGACAGAGTTTAATTCTCTGCAGCCCATTTTTGTTCAGGATAATTGCTAGGATGGCAGAACACCTGTAGGAAAAGAGTCTTTTTCTCACTAGCAATATAGTTACTCTGCTGTACTCTGCTTGCACATAAGGATGGAAAATGCTCTTAAAAGCCTATATCATTAAACCTTAACAGTAAAAGTCATTCCAGTTTAAACAAAGTCAAGCATAATTAAGTATAATACTTTCTATCATTTGGATCAATATGCTTTTTATAATAAGGTGGGTTTTAGCTGAAGAAGAGACTACATTACCTGGTGAAAATGTTCAAGGATATTACAAATTCAGTTATCCAACAGGTGGAACAGATAACATCTTTACATTTTCCTGCGTGATTTTTACAATAAGAAAAGATCAAAGCAAAAATGCCTTTGCCTTAGTTCAGATGACAAAAAGGCAAGACTACCTCAGCATTTAGACAAGCAAATAAATATTTCTTGCATTATGAATTTTTTTCTATGTACAAACTGCTTTCTTTTCTTTAAAATGCAACAATTAAAATTAAATGACTATGAAATAATTCAGTGGGATTATGTTCTCCTTATAAATATTAATTTTGGATATCTACTTAGTGTTGACACTAAAGATGAGTTTTCTCTGCATGTGAACTCCTGAACAGGGAAGGAAAAAGGCATTTCAAAGGAGAAGTCTAGTAGTGGTTAAAAATGCAGTTCACGTATGAATGCTAATGAAGTAGCAGATGCAAAGGCTTCAGGTAAATTTGAACCAGACAGAAAAGATGTTTGGAGATTGCCATATAAGGAACATATACAAAGACAACATTAATTTTTATATGCAAGATCTCAGGCATATAAGAAAGCTAAATAGGTGTTTGGGGCTAACTTTGCTTCAAGCAACATGTGAACTACTTGTTCTCCCTGATTTTCTGTCAATGTAGTGTACAAACAGAAAAGGCAGGATAAACTGAATTACTAACTTCTTCAGACCTTGTTGAAAAAATTGGCATCTTACTTTCATTAAATACTTTCACACATATGGGATACACCCACAGAGATGCTCAGCCAGCTCTAAGCATAGGCATAGGCTGTTTTCTGGAAGTGCATCCTGAGAGGCAAGTGGCTATGGCTCTGCTATGCATCCTGTAGTGCCAGAAATTTTGAGACAGCAAAGACTATCAGATGTAGCTCAGCTTGTAGCTCCAAAATTCAGCCTGTAACAGCTTTCTATGGCAGCATGTAGCTAGTCCTAACTTATCTCCTTTGGCATGACAAAATGAATTTATGTCAGCCTGTTGAGAAGTACAGAGATTGTTCAGCACCCACTCACAGAACTGATGTACTATTTGATCTACTTGTCTAACAGGCTGGAAAGCAGGAAAGAGAGGAGGCTGTTTGCATTGGTTTTAAATACTCTAAAGTGGTGGGTGATGAAAGCCATAAGAGCAGATAAAGAATGCCTGGAAAGAGCAAGAGGTAAAAATCATCACATTGCTGGAGGAGAAACTACCTCCTTAGAAAACAGAGAACAACAGGATTATTTCAGAGGCAAATGAATCTATTTGGACTTCTGAGGGATGAACAGTTTGCCATGGTGTCAAGTATGTGTTGATAAGGGGAAAGCTAGACTAGAGCAGCAGGTAAACCTCAGCAAATAATTTTTGTCTGTCATAACTGTGGCATGCGCCTCCAGTTCAGGAGATCCCTCAATACATCAGTCAAAGGCAGCTCTCTTTGTGTCCTTGAAATTTTCTTTTTCTCTGAATCTTAAGACATTTCTACCTTAAGACTAATTAATCTTGTCAATTACTGCATATCATACAAATCTAATAGCATTTCTGAGATATGGGAAGTAATGTTCATCCTGGATTGACATCTACCAGGTTTTTATTCCTTCATGTAGAGGATAAGTCAAAGAGGAAGCCAGGTATTAGTGTTCATCTGCTTGAATGTTAGTAGTTTCAATCAGTATAATGGCTTTGCATTTCTTTTGCATTTTCTTTTAAAAAGCAGAGAGATGAAGCCGAGCTTCTACTTTTCATTAGTCAAGATGGCAATTGCTATATTATTTCTCTGTATCATCACTGCTACAAATCTTTTGTAGACTAAAAAGCATTTGCACTGAAATTGTTTGAAGAGCATTCACATTCACAGTAATTAGGGTGTCTTTGGCTCTAAAGAGAAGAAATGTTTTCCATTCTGTATTCAGGAGCAATGGCTTAGACACAGATTGAAACAAAAGAGTATTTTCAGGAAGCACCATGCTATTAAATGCTCTCCTGGTCACACCTTCTCATACACAGCAGACTTTAAAAAGCCTTCAGAGCATGAGATCGTATTGCAGGTAGATGATCACCATATTTTAAGTGTAACAGTGACATCTAGTGCAATAACATTGCGTGGCAGGGCCCAGAAATGGCTTTGGTAGCTTATTTTTGTACCTTCAAATACTGAGGAAAGACATTGCCAGTCAAACTTCTGCAAATTTAATTTACTGCATGATCTTTGATCCTACATTTTATGAGACTGATGTTAATTTCTGAAGTCTTCATTAGTCAAAACAAGATAAACACTTAGGAAGTAGGAGAGGAGCAAAGAGTTAAGAAAGAATGTAACTTTTTCTTTAAGAGCGCATCAGAACTAAACAAGAGGGACCCACCATGCTGTCCTGAAAGGCGCTTTTGTACCAGTTGGGTCACTGTCTAAGTGTCTCTTAGGTGTCTTATGCAAAGGTAAAGGAGGAATTTAAACATAAATCTGTGTAGATAAAGGAGGGAAGGAAAATATTGTGCCTTGGGAGTGAAAAATAAAGGTTACCTAAAGAATCACTCAGGAAAGCAAAAGAGAAAACATTAAATAAATTGTGCTATTTCAATTTTATTCATACGAAAAAGTAGGTCCCTAACCTGTTCAAAATTCAAACTTTCTATTGGTCATTACCCATAATGTTGCTTAAAAAGGTGGGGGAAATTTAACTGTATCTCAATTTTAGACTCAGCAGAGATTTCAAAATAATCTGTCACCAAGCATTGCAAAAACTAAAACTGTGTTGCTGGGTTCTGAGTCTGAAGAGGAAACATTTGCTCAGTTGTATTTAATCCTTCTGTTAGAATGAGGAAAGCAGAGAATGACAACACTTTCCTATTATTTGCTGTGAAGATGGCATGGAAGGAACAAGAATGAAGCCAATAATGTTGAGACATTTTAATACTGGTATAGCAGAGGATTAAATGTTTTGATAACATTTGTTCAGCTCCTGTTCGCTAAATATCAGTTTTACTTGAGAGGAATCATGGATGGAAGTGCAAAATAGATCTTTTCCTGTTACCCTGAAATAAATACTATAGCTGCCTTCTCTCACTAGTGATTTTACAGTGTCTTTGTCACTTCACACTGTGGCCACTTTGCCAAGGAAGACATTCCTACACGAAGTGCCTTACTCATGCTAGAAACATTTGCATTTGTTTGCAGTATCCCTGTGTCTTCAACTGCCAGTTCAGATTGCTGAAGAACCTTTTGGATCCCTACAGCTCAAGAAAAGAGGAGACAGGCTATCTATGTAGAAAAAGAAAAGTAAAACTGCTCTATTTCTTTCAAGGAATTCCAATATGGAAAACATTATGACCTACTGTGTTGCATATGCACAGTAGATCCAAGGACTTCAGGACATATTGTGTGGGTGAACACCCCGTGCAATGTGTGCACAGTAAGCCCAACATTTTTCCAGAGCTATGGGACTGACTCTGTGTGTGTGCATGTTATGGAAATGTCCAGACTTTCCAAAATCACAATTGCTCTGTCAGAGCTACTGTATAGTAACACCAAAAGGACTGAATAGTGATCAGGAATTGTGGTGAAATGGTTTCAAACTGTTTTGAACAGTTTTGAATTCTGGTCTATTTTTTAGTCCTGGGGTAAAACCCTTCCAACCTAGAAACAAGACAGGAGAGTCAGATTTACCTCTAATTTGCCGCTGCCTTTTGGACCACCTTATAACTTAAAGCAAAGCAGCCTATAATACCTGTATGAAAATGGTGGTGACTTTTTGAGAAGTTAAGACAAGCTTCCTCCTCCTGAGCCAGTCTCAGGTGAGGATTCTACTTCCAGACATCAACCAATGCCAGGGAAATGCGGAAAAACCAGAAGAACCCAAGGGACAAACTAAAAAGTATTCAGTGGCATCTGGAGGTTTCTGGTAAAAAAATATAAGAAATGCATAATTTAGGGAGGAAATTAACAAGAGGGGAAAAGAGAATAACATAGCAAAGAGGAATCAGATACTTACCCATCATCTCTGAGTACAAATGGGCTGTCACAAATGCAAATAGAAATTAACCAGAGCAGCCTTTCAAAAAATCACAGATAAATGCAATCAAGGAGATTTTTGACTGAAAGGATCATATTACACTCTGACAAGTTTTCCTCTGGAATTATTAAAATCCTGTGTCTCAAGCCAAACCAAAAGCAGATCTCATGTTTTCAATGGAGCAAGAGCTAGTAAATCACAGTCACAGGAGGCCTGTGACACATGCTTTCTCCTGTGGACAGGAGATCCTGCCCGCACATGGTTGCCAGCTGGGCAGGAACCTCTCCCCTCAGCCAGAACTTTTGCCTCAAAAAAAATTTTAAATTAAACCCGAAGCGTCCTCTCCCTGAATCCACCACTCTGTCTGCCTTTCCCTGCTCATGACTTGTTAAAGCTGTGCTCAGCATGAACCATGAAACCTTGCATGGGCCCCTCAGTTTTTTCTGAGTTTGAAGCTCTCAGTTTTTCTTGCTTTTATAATTGATTGTTTAAAGCTTTCACTTTTTGAGTCCTGCTAGGCCTGAACTTACATTTTTAAAAGGTTGATTCTCCCATCAAGTATGATGTTGTTTAATGATTAAGGCTACATACCTGACTGCCAACCAGAAAAAGCTGCTCTTCTCGTCAGTCTCTAATGTGATGTTACAATGCAGCCACAATCTCTTCTTTTCACTTCTACGGTCTTATTACGTACAGTTCGATTTTTCAGCTGACTGTGCAAGATTTCTCTGGCTGGAACAAATCCATTCTCCATATCTTCTTCATCTCCTGTTGTAGTTACAACTTCAAGCCCTGTCATCAATTCATTGCGGACTCAGGGGCAATTTACCATACTCAGTCTCCTCCTTCGTCATCCTGGTATTGCCAGTATCAGCACAGATTGCTCACCTCCTAATTCAAATGAAACATCGTCTTCACATCTTTGAAAAAGATCTGAAGAGATGCGTTTTTCTTTAACTACACTTAGAGCCAGTTTTTTCTTCTTGTGTGCCTCTCATCCTCTCCTACTCTTTGAAGTCATCTTCTGTTGTTGAATAGTCTTCATCTTAGATACTTGCTGACCTTCCTCTTCCCATCCAGTTTTTTTCTTATAATCCATCCTTGCTTCACTGCACTTTCAAGGGTTTGTGGAGAATGTGCTTCCTGAGGCCTCCTGTGCTCAGAAGCCACACTGGGCCCACTGGGACAGTCAGTACTTGCAATCAAAAAATAGCTGGAAGGATCCAGGAAGGGGTTAAAGCACACTTAATCAAGGTTTTGCCATATTTCTGAGCCAGTCAAGAAAGAGAGGCTTTTGTGGGAATCGGTTGTTGACAGAAGACTGTAGCTCTTTTCAAGGGATTTGATGCAACAGCAGGTCCACCTCCTACAAACTCCTATGTGAACTCTGCTCTCCATCAAGAAGTTGAAGGGTGGGTAATAGTGCCAGATCTCAGTGAATTGGCAGTATGATTTTTGATTGTCCAAGGCATAAAACATTTTTCCAAGAGGTCTCATTTTGCCCAAGGTTCTTCTTCAGGACACTGAGCAATTTGCACCTGGCTTTATGTGCATTATTCAAGAGCAATGGGAAAGGTGGCTTGCATATGAAGGTGTAATACATTTTGACCTGAAGCTGGAGTTGCTTTCATAAGGAAAAATCTTTCTGGGATATGGAGGGACAACTGCATTTTGTAGTTCATGTTCCATGTTTGGTCTTGGCCTACAGTTACCAGCCAAGGCTTTAAATACTTACCAAGTCTGAGAGAGATTGTTTTGGCTTCTCTGTCCTTACGCAAGTGTTACAGGTCTTCAGAAGGTTCAGATGCCTGGTTCTTCCATCTGCAGTCTGTTTCTGAAACAGCTTCATTTTTTTCATGGCCCTTTTACAGACCAGTAACTTAGAGTAAGTAATTGTCTCTAAATTCAACCAGTCATTTAAAATGGTTGTCTGAGTAGTCTCACCACTGTGGCCTCCAATAAAATCTTTTAAAAGATTTTCAGTACAGCGAGTTCAGCTGGGACCTTGGATTTGTGGCACAAAAGTATGTAAAACATGCAGCATACTATATTCACCTTCTTTTCCAGCCTCTCCACAAAGAAAAGTCACAGGCATAGTAGATTTAAATTTTGTACTCTGCAATGGAACAGAGAATACAGATACTTATAGTAAACCCACCTAGAATGTGCAAATGATACAACTGAACTGTGTATGAACAACCTGAACCTAAAAGTGGTGGGTAGATGAGTCTGCTTTCATACCATTGGTGCACCAGAGCTAATAAACCCAGACTTTTTTGTTTTCTTGACCATAATTCACTAATGCTTCCTGTTCTAGGAAATTACCTCAGCACATCTGCACCAGCATGACTTTAGAGGTATGGCATCATAAAATTAAAGGTTATCACATAATGATATTTAGCAATTTTTAGGGCTGCAATGAAGAAACTCGTTTTCTGTAACAGATAGTTAGCAACAGAAGTCTGGTAATATGGAATTCAATTTACATTGAATTAGAAGCAGATCAAATTTACATTGATCAGAAGCAGATTAAAGTAGCTGTCTTTGCAATAACTAAACAGTATGCCTAAACTTCCACTCTTTCATTTTAGATTTTAATTTTCATAGGGTTTTTAACTAGAAATCCCCATGGCAGATATTTAATTTACGAATGTATATTAGATAACTAACATTCAGGTACTCTTGAAAAACTGAAAATTGATCTCTCTTCCAGTAGAAATAAAACAGGTACACCTTCTGCTCATACTTATAAAACCCAGTGAAGAATCATCCCCAACAACAGCTTGCAGAGTGAAGGGGGGTGAGGTGACTCTTAGGACTTTGTGCTTTCAGTCCCATCTCTATAGCACTTCACAGGCCAGTGAAAGACTTGTGCTCATTTATTGGAATCCCAACCTGTCACATTAAAACAAAAACAAAAAACCTGCTATATCACAGGCAGCACAAGACTGAAAAGGCATGTAGAAATGGGTAAAGAAATTAAGAACAGCACAATATTTCATTAACAATTTTGCATAGTTCTTCACACCTGACTACTCCTTGACATAGCACTACGTGTACAAAGCACCAACCACTGCTGCGAGATACGTCAACCTGCAATCACAAAACATTTAAGAAGAGAGTTTAAAGTCTGGTTTGAAACCTCATTGTAAATTTGTTTGACAAAAAATATTGAAGGTGAACGTATACTACATCACTTAAAAACCAGGCACACCCCTATTTTCAGAGCACATTCATTTCTGACTTTGCATTGATGGTAGGGCTACAAATCTTATGTTGCTTCAGCAACTAAAGTTCCTGTGATCAGAAACCTAACAGTAGCTAGAAGTAATAAATATTATATGGCACACAGCTGAGCAACCTTATTCAAACAGAGGTTACCAAAACCGCATTAATAATTTTATTATTTTAGATTTATGAGGATTAGCTTAGATAGAAAATAATTTTGGAAGATTTCTTATATTACTTTTCTTTCTCTGTGGTCCAGTTGCTGCACTTGAAATTGTATCAAAGAATTTTAAAGATGTTTTTTAAAAAAAACTCATAACCTTTTTAAAAGAAACCTCATATTTCTAAATGGCTGCTAAAAGCCCATGGGCATTTATCTCAGGGCTGTTTTAAATGATGTGCTCTTGACTGCAGAATTCAGGAGTTATGATGTGTATACAGAAAGCCTGAAAGGAATGGAGTTGTGGAAGAATAAAGAAGATGGAATAATGTGAATAACGCCTCTGGTAGCCAATAATTCTGACACGCCTGGTTATGTGTTCTGTTGTCATCTCAGCATAAAGAGAATGGAGTACATCTCATTTCACTTAATAGGAGCAGATGGATGCAGTACTGTTCAGCATCATCTACAACAAGTAATTGTACTGCCATCTCATTGAGATACAGTCTGCATCACTTTTCTTTTGTTTTGCCTGCACAAATTTTACAAAAAACGCCCCAAAGATGCAGCAGTGGCACATTAAGAGCTGCTACAGGGAAAGATAAGGCATTCCCACCTGTTCCATCTTCTATGGCCCTCAATCCCACAAAGCCTTTGGGCTGTCTTCCCAAACCCCTGCAGAATAAACAAATGTTTCAGTGTGGCAAAGCTGAGCACATGCTTGGGTGCCCTAGTAATTTGCTCTGCTCCATTTGTTTTTAACTCAAATTACAAAGGTCACTCTCAACATTAAAAATGTGAGCAAACTCTTACTTCCCAAACAAATAAATAGCACGCAACAACACACAGAAATAACCAAAATTTGCATTGGTTTTCTAATACATTTACTTCAGTATTCTCAGAAGGGACACTTGTAAAAGGTGTCTTTTTCCTTCATTAAATACTCTGCTTACTGGATTTATTGTAAAATTGTCTAAAGCAAACCTGGTCATAAGATAAGCACACATATCTCAAAACTGTGAATTTGTTCTGAGCTGTAAACATGGGATAAATATTTTATTTCACTAAACCCAAAGAAAAAGGGGGCACTTGTATCAAACACAGAGAGGAATTCAGCTCCAAGTCCTACATGACACCACAAGTCAGTGCAAAAGTCTGAAATGGATGGAGGGTCTCAACTGCTCCTAGTGCAGGCTGCTAAACCAATAAATGACCTGATGGCCTCTTCCCGTCCTTGAAAAATAAAATACCTTTTTCTGTTTTTCCTGCTTCTCATCACAACCACCTACCTCTGCTCATCTGGCCAGGAAGAACATAAAGAGGGGGTAATTGCTACCCCTGCCTGTTTGGGACTGCTGAAGGGCTGACTGCTGGTTACCTTTAATCACTAACAGAAGCACGATTCTTCAGGACAAAAGTGTGTGACACACACCACAGTTTCTCACTTGCCTTATACAGCTAAGTTTTGTTTCCTGTCAAAGGAGAATGTACTGAGAAAGATGTGCTCAAAAGAAAGTCATCCTTTCAAAAGTCCTTCCAAATACAAAAAAATGATTAAATGGAAAAAGTAGATCATGAAGAAATCTGTTAAATCCTTTCAGAGAACAACTGAACAGGAAATAAGTGTTGGGTTGCACAGGGGAACAAAAAAGTCACACAGTGATGTGAGCACTTTCTGTTCTTTGCAGTGAAAAGGAAGGAATCTTTAATCATGATAATTACAAGTTTAACTAAAAGCACATGCAAATGGAGAGGGGGAAGGTGGCAATTCAGTGTTATAGAATGAAATTTCAAGCCTGATGGTTTCCACTACACTTTTCCACTAAAATCTTATGTATATACTTGAATATATGGAAGCTATATACATGCAGAGGATATCTAAAATATTTAAAATTATCTGGACAATTTAGGAAACTGTGTTAAATTTTTAATTACCTTTTTATCTCAAAAATCAGGTTCAGATTGTGTTTCAGGTGTTTAGTCAAACATACTGCCAAACACCAATAAAATTAATAACTTATCAACGTGGGCGCTTCTTTATTATTTGTCTTTTCACAGAATTTTCTGATTAACATATATTGTCCCTTTTTTTTACACTTGGAGATATATGAGGGAATCTTTTAATAAGCATAACAGAGACGCTCCCTTTATATCAACTCAAGACCATAAGGAAATCAGTTTCTTTCTACTTTTAAGAAAAAGAAAGCATTCTAATTACTTTGTGGATACCATCATTATTTTACTACCATTTAAATTGAAGTTATACCATCCTAAATTAATACAACACCCATTTTAGGGTACTCTTCTGTATCACTGGTATCAGTTTCATTGGAATATAGCTCAGACCACCCACTGCTCCAATAAAACCTTCCCCTAAAGTGTCAGCCAAAAGGGATTGCACAGAGCTGTGACTGGTAGATAAACTGTTTACACAAGATGAAAGTGCTAGCAAGGTCAGAAGAATGTGGCAAAATACACATTCCTGTCAAAAGTAAGTAATTGAAATCAGTTTATTAATCACAGGATGCTGCATGGCTAAGGATAAGGGAGGAATGTGAATGTGGGGATCAGAGGACAGGTCATGACCAGTGCTCATGGAGGGCTGCAGAGAAGATGGAGTTGCCTACACAGGAGGTCTGGGTCAGCACATACCTTCTGATCACTGAGAAAGAAATCACGGACTGACCAAAGGAGCCCTGCTTTCTGCCAGGCATACAGACATGGACACCTCAGTAGGGATCAACCCAAGCAGCATCCTTATGAAAATACAGCTTGCCAAGCCTCAGTTGAACTTTTGGTCATCTCTTAGAAGAGCAAGACTGAAGCTTTCCAGCTGACCTCATGCTAGCACCAACATTCTGCCAGACCATAAAAATACTACCAACAAAGGACAGCAACGGCTATTACAGTGCTTAAAGGTCAACTAGCTCTAAAACAAAAGAAAGAAAAGATAGACCATTTAATTTTCCATATAGAAGACAACATAAAAGAAATTAACTTAGAGCAAATCTTATAAAAGTCCAAGTTTGCTATCACATATCAAAAAATACAGCTGTATGTGCAACAGTGCGTTGCTACTGCTTTGAGGGAAGCAGAGCCACTCAGTTGGAGGAAGACACTGACTAATCACCTTAAAGCCGAATCTGTTGAAGGGTTAAACTAGCTTTTAGCCCCAGCAGTTCCTTCTGCTATCTGGTTATTTCAGTTCAATAACTCATTTGCTCAAGTTGAAAACCAGCTAAGAGGTGAAAAAAAGAGCAAGGGTTCTTTTCTTCATGTAGAAGAAGAGAATGGAATAGTAGAATAAAAATTATGTGATAGCTGATAAGGTCTCCTACTTCTGAAATGTTGGGTATGTACTAACCAGAAACAACAGTTAATTAGTTGCAGATAGTATTGCATTTTATAATTTAATTTCTTCTCAGGTACTGAACATGTTTAAGGGAGATTTAAATGACTAATAAAATCACCATATAACTCATAAGCACTTTCATCTCATGGGTAAATTCCATCCAAATGTGGTCTCAAATGAAATACCAAAAACAAGCTTAAAATAAATGACATTCTTCACTTTCTCTTATCTAAGAGACACAAAGTGAGATTGAAACCAGAACTGAAATGGTTGATGTATATCAATTGATTTCAGTACAGACATTCACTGCTTCATTTCGAATCATCACTCTCATATTTCCAAAATAATTTAAAAAACCATAAAAACTCTCACTGAATATCTGAAACCCATTTTGATTTTTGAGGGGAAGGTAGAGGGGTTAATCAGAAATAATGTTTTTATCTTATTCTCAACAGCCGTCCTGTCCCTTCCATGCCTGCAGCAGCTGATCACAATATTTAATAATTCTTAACCCAGCCAACACTGTTAGCTCATCTACATGCTGTCTAGTCTAACAGACATTGAGCCACTGGCTGCTGGCTCCCCTTTCCTGAAATGCCCTCAGTAAACTGCCTTCCCCACAGAAAACAATTAGACACGACCAGCAGGGCATCCAGGCCATTTGGAGCTTGTCCAATACAGCCGCACATCGAGAAGGGGGAAGTCACTACTCATTTTAATGCTGGCTGCTTCAGAGATGACAACAAAGTATTTATTATCTGAAAGCTGTCAGCATATGTAATGAAGAGAAATAGGAAGCCGCAGCTCTATGTGTTTTGTAAGCCATAGTCACTGCTAGGGAAGTAATATATTCCTAAGTTGTTTTAGCCGTGCATGCAGCTTAAGGCTGAAATGACTGTTTATGCATTTGTAATAGTATTACACACAGCATTATGAGTTAAGTGGTTATCAGATGGAGGGGCAGAAATTTCCAAGTCTTTTTGTTAAAATTACCGAGGTTCTTCTTCTTCGGTAGCCAAAGAGATACTTGTAAAGAAAATGACATACCTCGGGCCAAGGTTTATAAACTTGCATTTCAATCTACTATCCTGTTTACAAATACATGAGATAAACATTAAGAGGCTGCACTTATCTGAAGACTGCCTACAAATTTGTTTCAGTAATGTTTATTCATAAGCTGAGCTAAATCTTTTGCACTGATTCAATGGTAAAATTCATATTACTGAGAACAGTGTTTCTATTATGGAGTGGCCTAAATCTCCATATTAACGCAGTACATTTATCTATTATGGTGTTGAGATGCTGGCCCCCAGTTCACCTGCTCAGGTGTCTAACTGCAATACTGCAGGTCTAACAGAAGTATTGCCTGTCACTCTGCTACAAAAGGTGAAGGTGATAGCAAGGTATTTGCCTTCACAGTGGCATGCCAAAAGAGCAATTCCTGTTGCCAGAGCACACAAATAGGGAGAAGATTTGCAGTCTGTCATTACAGAAGTTACTTGGCTGCTATGCAAAGGCAAACATTGACTTAGTTTTTAAATTCTGAGAGCAATTTGCAGCTGAAATAGGAGCAACAACTATTGGTGTATTAACACTTGCTCTTTGTGGCAGGTCTGCAACTGAAGCCATAAACACCTGCCAGAGCAAAATATTCTCAAACAGATCTCAATCCTCCTGTTTACCAAGATGATCAGTGAAAAATAAAATCCATTTTACACGTTTTCACCTTGCCTAGGAGTAAGGCCAAAAACCAAAAGCTGTTTCTGAAAGGGATTTCCCTTCAATGGGTGCTAATGTAGGATGCTTTGAGACATCAGAGGCGGGAAGATACTAGAAGGAGTTCCAAGCACTTCTAGATGGCAAGAGCAATTTGCTGAAGCAATAAACAACAGTGCAACAAGGTTTATCTGTGCTAGAGTTCTCAGTTCTTTCAAAATTAGGAACACCCTCGAACAGCTTAATCCTTTCTTTTTATCACTGTTTTTTGTCTTACAAGACTATTCCCCTTTCTCTTGCCATATCCAAACAGAACATCCAGCCAAGAACACCAGTTGTGTTCATTGGTTCATCTCATGCTCCAGGAGAAAATCAACTATCTTCCCACCCTGACCCTACAGGAGCACGAGCCAAGGTTGCTCCTTTGTGCGTAGGTGTAAACAGATGTTTAACTCAGCAACTAGTGTCCTTGAGTCTTGTAATTGATTTTCCTCTTCCTGTGGGGATGTGATTCATAATACCCTCTCTCTCTTCCTTTCATATTTAGCCAAATACATCAGCAGAAGCAGCCCCACAGGCCACTGGCCAGCAGAGTTGAGGACCCCTTCCTGTAGTCATTAGAGTCCAAAGTACAAGGTGGAAATGACATTAAAATGATGGTTAGTCCACTTGATATCTCACCATCTTCCTCACCAGTGGAAAAGGGAGCAATTTCTTTCAAGCAGGAATATGGAGGCAAAAATTCCTCTTTATACTGGGCACCAAACCCACAATGCAATTCTAAAGAGAAAAGATTGTATTTAGATGCTGGACTAACATGCAGAAAGCCGAAGACAACTCACTCTACCTACTATTTTAAATAATAGTAAATTGCAGTTCAGTGGTGCAAATTGATTATCCCGGAACATTAAAGCAAGTAAAGATGAGATACAATCACAAATTCCTCTAGAAATTAAAATTCCTTACCTTGGAGCATAGTGCTCAGGTCAGTGGCCTACACCACAAAAGCCAATATTGTTGGTTTTTACTTTATTTTGGCAAAAGATTTTGGCTGAAGTTGCCAACTCCCTACATGGATCAAGCTGCATAGCCCTTTGGATCCTTACCATATGGCCCTTCAAATCCCTTCTCTCCCTGGGACGTGACTTTCTTGTCCTTTTTCCAAATGCACTGCTGTAGGTATTGATTTATGGAAAAGGTAGGGGTTTGTGACTTCTAATCCCTTTCCTGGCAAGTTACTGGGGCCTAAGAATAGCTATAGTATACATGATTTTTTATTTGTGTCAGATGCAGAAAGGCAGCAAGAAACTGAGGCAATGCTCCATAGCTAAACCACACGAAGTTTCTCCTAATTTTCTGCTTTGTATGCCCCCATCCCAGTGCAGCAGGAAAAGAGGCTGAACCAATCCCATTCACTTCTTGCATCCAGCATAATGCAGGCACTGCAGATTCTTTCAAACCTCCCTTCCCCCCCAGGATAGCCAGTAAACTAAGCACATGTCTGAATGAGAAGTCCAAACCATTGTAACTGCATAATGACAACTTCTCACTTTCCTCTTAATGATGGTGGACTTCAAACAACCCTTCCCACCTCAGCCTCCTTCTTCCACATCACTGATGCCTCAAGACCCCTTCAGTGCCCTCTCTACATATAGCTAATAGCACTTGTTTAAACACTTATTTAAGGAATTGTAAGGGAATGGGATACAGGAGGTGAAGAGTTCCTTCAAACAAAAGGAAGATTATTGTCTCAGTCAAGAATATATTTTACTTTGAGTCTAGTAATACATTTATAAGTGCTTTCTGCAAATGACTTGCCATCATTTTTCCTTTAGGACTTAAAGGTTACACTAAATTTCAGAGATGTCTTATATTAACTTTGATCTGTGTGTTAAAAATAAGTAGATAAATGGTGCTAAAGTCTTTTCGTTCCGGAAGGATGTTGGGTGATAAACTGCAAGGGTCAAATTCTGACCTGCACAACCCCAGTGCAGAACTTGATTACTTCAGCTGTACAGAGAGCTAAAAAGACCTGATTTCCTAGTGGTCTCAAGAGACATAATGATTGACAGACAGATAAATAAGGAAGTAGAGTTCTAAGAAATATGGGCTATCTTTGAATTTAGAGGAAATGAGAAAAGCAGAAGGACCTTTTGCAGTCTGAGTAAGTACAGCTTAAGAATAAAAGGCATAACATTAATAAAGCTTCAGATTAAACAAATATTTAAGACAGGAGAAAAGCAAATTGCTAAATCATAAAGTGCTTGAAATTTGGATTAGAAAAGACTGCTCTTCAGATAAAAATATGTCTTCCTTGAAAACTGTATGCAAGTAAAATGGAGGAAAGACAGATTGACTCCCAGTAACTGAAATATTTTTACTTCAGGAAATACAAATGGATAAACTGCATTTTGGGAAAAAGTGAACTGATAGGTTTAAACATAGAAAATTAAAGGAACTATTCCTGAAATTTTGCCTGATAGGAAATAAACGTAAAATATTCAATAACCCCCAAGCCCATATGATCACTTTTTTATTCACTTACTTTTCTCTGCATACAAGCAGACAATTATTATTCTGATAGTAGCTTTAAAGACAACTATGCAGTGGTAGAAAGCACACAAGGTATTTCTGTGTTCGGCATTTGTCAAAGAAAATTCCAGCAGAAAGCTGCTAGTGATTTATTTTGTAATATGTATTTTGTGATTTATTTTGTAATATGACAAATATGGAAATCCAGTGGAAGGTATTGCTGCATTTCTTACTTTCATAGATGTCACAATGACTACATTATCCCATTTTTGTATGTGTGCCTATCTGTTCTTAGAAAAGGTATGTCTCCTGAAGGAATAGCAAAAAGTTTCAAAATTCTGTATGATCTTTGGGTTAAATCCATGACACGAAGTAGTAAAAGCTAATAGCATTTCAGGAAAAAATGTATCTTTGTTATTTACATTTTTTGCAGCACATAGTAAAGTTATTTTAAGCCACTTTACTTGTAGGAACAGATTTTTTTTCAAGTTTTAATTAATGACTTAATATTATCTCTTTTTTTGAACACATTACAGGTATTTTGGGTAGGGTTGTAGGATGAAAAACAGACCTTGGAAAAACACAGATTGACTGGATATGACCATTAGGCCCTGCTGTGGTAAACAGCAATAAAGTTACTGTAGAAGTCTGATGCTTATTAATAGCAATCATCAGCTCTATAAATCAGACTAGACCTTACCTATGTTGATCATGTGATCCCAAATGAATGACACATGGTCCTGGCACAGACCATGAGAAGAGTGGTGTAGTCTGTAAATGTTATAAAAATAAGGTAGAAAGGACTAACTCCATTCTGTACAGAACAAAAAAAAAGTGCTAATAAAGTTTGTTTCAAAATTGGAAAGCTTTGCCATTCATCCACCAATCTAGGCCAAATGCAGTTAGGTGATATGTTACGATCAATAGAGAAACAGGAAAAATAACAACATTACTGACATTTAAAGAAACCTCAGTGAAACGCTTTTACTTCCATAAATGTCACTGAAGCTTTTGTGGAGTGCTGGCCACACCATTATTTCCATCTCCAGTTTCCCTTAACGCTCCCTTGCTGCAGAATTTAAAAGCCATCATTCTAAAGGTCCTCCCTTTCCTTCTTCTCCCAGCATTTACTGCTGAGTATGATGTCTTTCAGCATGGAATATCCCTTTAGTCAGCTGGGATCAGCTGTTCCAGCTGTGTCCTCCCAACTCCTTGTGCACCCCCAGCATCCTCGCCAGCTGGGTAGGGTGAGGACCAAAAAAGACCTTGACTGTGCAAGCTCTGCTTAGCAATAACAAAAACATCCCTGCATCATCAACACTGTTTCCAGCACAAATTCAAAACACAGCCCCATACCAGCTACTGTGAAGAAAATCAACTCTATTACAGCTAAGCCCACCACAAACTTCATGTCTTTCTCAGCCTCAGTTTTATTCTACCATTCACGTTTTTTTACAACAGAAAAGAACCCGATTAAGAAACTTAGGTGTCAGATTTTCCATTTCCTCTTGTATTTGTTAGATTTCTCTCACCCTTGTGATTAATCTTCTATTTCTTTATTTGTTGTTTTTTTTTTCTTGCAAAAACACACTGAAAAATTGTCTTTTTAATCCTGGTCTTCATTTAATTTTTGCTTCTTTTTATGACTCTCTTGTGACTGAAGACTGCACATCAGAGCCTTTATCCTACAAACAAGCTGGTCAGACTGGACATTTGCAACCTGCACTGCTGCGTGTGCAAGGGCAGGAGATGCTAGAGAAGAAATATTAGTTGGTGAGCTACTCTTGCACTGAAGTATCTTTAAGACATGTAGGAATAGAATGGAAATGTCTGCATGTTAATGAAATAAGAGAAGCCAGCTAACCAACATAAAACTCACCCATATTCAGTCTATCCAACATATCTTCTTCAAAGCACTCACAAAAAAAAAAAAAAATCAGAGTCCATAAGGGAATAATCAAAAGAAACAATGTCACACACTATGCCATGTAAGCCACTAAGATTTAGCTGAAATGAGTATAAACAGTCTCTTTATTCCTCATGCCTAATTAAAGAGCAGTTAATTGTGATTATCTAGAATAGACAAAAAGAAATTTCCAGTAGGAAAGATAAAACCAACTTTAAAAAGCATCATGACAAATTATTTTCTGGGTGGGAATTTAGTTCGGTGAAGAAATATAGCGAAATACAAAGCAGGCAAGATGGGAATGTGGGCTGGGGTAACTGTAGGTCTCCTTCAGAACTCTGCTGCTCATGCCAGGGATCCATTTCAAAATGTAATCCTGATGTTATCCTACCATAAATTTTGCTATGAACTCATGTCTGATTTCCACTGTATTTCTTATACTGTGAATAAATGAAGTGGGAAACAGAACAACAAATTCTGCAGTATTCCTCAGGTGACTTGTATTTCAAAAAAGTATTTAATGAAGTGCCATAACAGGCAACTGTAGTCCTCCTTTTTGGAAGGACATCAAGCACTGGGGCTGTTGGCAATAGCATACATTTTTCATTTGAACACTATTTCCAGAGACTTTTTTTTTTCACTTGAAACAATCAATCTCACTTAGGATGCAAACAGCTGTTCTTCATTCAACAGCTTCACCCAGAAAAAGGGATTTTAAAGGACATGTTTGGGGTATTTTCTGTATACATATGCAAACTGCTATGAAGATCATGACAAAAAGTAAAAATAAAGGGATTGCCTCGTATGCAGAAGCAATAACACCACCATATTTAATCACAACGTTTCAATTTTTCTGTTCTTCCTCAGTCATTCTACACCACAGTCAAATCCTGTTTTCAGATTCAGGACCTTTTAAGGCACATTGTGACAATGTCAAATTGTTTTTAGCAATGGAAGCTCAGCAATTCAAAACCTTTTTTCCTCCGACTTGCTCTTAACAATGTCATTTGCTTTGAAATTTTAAATAAAAGCAGTGAATTTGTAGCTTCCCAGAAGAAACAGAATATGTGCTGTGCCCAAGAAAAGGAAGAGGCAGCTGCAGATATGTAATCTTACTTCTGATGAATTTGCTTGTCTTGGCTACCAGTTGACTTTGGTTTGGTAGTCTCAGCATAAAAGAAACCAATTTAATCAAGTTTATATTTCTAAATATTGTCTCTATTTTTTTCAGCATGATACACTAAATTCACCAACCAATCCAAGTTTTTGGGGTAAAAAACAGCAACTCAGAGATTGCCAACTTTCTTTTCAAGGCAGAAACTAACCATCTTGTCTGCTTGTCTTCTCAGGAAAGGAGATCCTTAGGCCAAGGACCTTTTGGAAAGGCAAACCCAATAGCGCCTCATTCCTAGTTCTGCCAAACCAACACCAAGAAAGACTTGGAATCAACGCTTCTAAAATAAAATAATAAAAGAAAAGTCAGCCAGTCTGATTTTTATTCATACAACTGTTCTCATTAAAATAAATATTTTCACAAGGCTTCCTGAAAAAAAAGTATTTTGAAACATTCTCAGCAGAACTTTCATTGTGCCTATAGATAAACATAATACTAACATGCCCTTCGCAATAGAGAAATTGAGAGCCAGATTTTCTGTAAACAATACTGAGAGCTGTCCCTCTCTGCTTGCATCTCTCCCTCCCTCCCTCACTATTATTAGGCATTATGGTAGGTTACCACACATTTAATTCATTTAGCACTTACTACGTTTCCCATATGTTAAGATCATCCTTTACAGCATTAAAAAAAAAAAATCCTTACAATGATATAATGAATCAGGTCATTCATTAAACAGTTTCAAACTAAGATTAACACTAAGATAATTTTACATTCTACAGGGCAAACTGACTAAGAAAATTTAGGATTTATCTGCCCTAAACTGCACATTTTAAAAAGTATTATATCAATGATGTAGCAAGCTCAAGGAAGGGTGACTTTAAAAGGATAAAAATTGAGTTACTACAATGATTACCTAGAAATATTCCAAAGAGATTTTATTCAATGTCTTCATTATATGATTGTGTTTGTTGCCATAATAACAATCAGAATTTTTAAGTAACTAATTAAATGTCAATAGGTAATATTCAGCTCTGAATGCTCTTCCTATACTGCATAGTCAAGGCTATGGATTTAGTAAATAAAATTGTTTGTCTCATGACCATCCAAAAAAATAGCAGCAATGTAAGAAAGGCAAGCATATTAGTAAAGATGTCTCAAAGAAGTCAGCTTTTTTCCAAGCAGCTCTTCAGAACGCCAACTTTGTAAAGGCATCTCAACAGCTGTCAACTCCAACTATATATTAAGATTCTACTTGAGAATTTTTATTCAAGATGTCCAGGTTGCAGATGTGGGTCATCATTGTTTTCTATCTATTGTAATAGAATTGTGTTCATTTTCTCTAAATCTAGTTCTTTCAATTAAAGAGGTGTATTGCAATTACTATTAAATTAATTGAGCAGATAGCAAATGTTTTGCACAAATTTGAGCAGAGATTTTCATAACTGAAAGGCACCTTTAGGTTTTGTTCCTTCTCCATTAGACAATATTCTGTACAATATGACTCCTGATATTTGAGAGATGGGACTATCATCCCTGGGAAACTATTCTGTCTCTAGTACTGAAGAGGTCTCCTGACACTCAACCTAAATATTGTATTGTTCAGGTTCATTTTTTACTCCTACACATATTCTTGTAACATGTTCTAAATAATCTCACTCTACTCTGTGAGAATCACACGCCATATGTGAGCTAAAATGTCTTTTCCATCTTTCCTTTGTCACTATAACTTCTCTTCATTGCATTTCCTTGTGTGGATGCTTACCTGACATGTCCCTAGAAAACAATACCATTCCTGTGGAGAGAGAGAAAGGCCATTCAGTGTGCTCTGAAAAACTTTATATTCCTAATGATTATTAGCATTTTTTCTATTTCAGATGTTGCTATCACATGGTAAACACCCTCTAACATATTTGCAAAAATCCAAGGATCCTCTCCAGTAGGTGCAACACAGGAAGTATTACTGCATCGCAAGCCACTGAAGACATACACACAAAACAAACCCTGTCGCCTCTCCTTCTGTCTGTCTACCTATCTACCAATCATACTCCTTAATCTCGTATTAGGATGAGATTGGATAGGTTACAAGTAAAAAACAGGGAAAACAATTGCAGAAATGGGATCCAATAGACTCAAGCCTTGCTAATGTTTCCTTTTGCTGTTAACCCAAAACTACTGTATCAAAATATTTTTTGCAACTGCTATAGCTTGTTTTCTTTGAGAACTCAGAATGAGAAACCAGGGCAAATGAGAACATTTTCTAACAAGGAATAACTTGCAAAACGTATTTTCCTCTGTTCTTTTTGCTTTAATCAGACTTCATCCTGATTCCATGAAACAACAATATTAAGCAGCTGCCTATTATTTTGATTAGTTGAATTAGATCATGCAGAATAACCTTAAAATGCAGTCCCAAGTATTCAGTTTAGAGCAGCAAAACTTGAGAGTGCTAGAGGGGGAAAAACCTCAACCTGTATGAGCTATAACCCAGTGTTAATCCCTCTCACAAATGGGTAGTGACTCTAGATGTATGTGATTAGGAAGCAAAGCAAGTAAATTCTTAGATTACCTTCAGTTCTCTGTTTGAAAAATTCACTAACCAAAGCAATTAATCATCTAACTGTTCCCTAGGTAAGTGAAAGCAAAAAAGCATTTTTAAAGAATATGAAGGATGCATTGAAAAAGTAATATATCAGCAACAGTGCTGACTTTGGAGACTCCGTTTTTTAAAATGTAATGTAGCTTTATCTGGGGTAGCTTTATATCTTGCTTTTTCAGACGTTTTGTTTGTTTTGGCTCCTCCTGATTTTTTTGACTGACCAATAAATAACCAAATTATAATTAGCAATAATAAAATCAAAATAAGAGTAAGTCCTTTGGTAAGGTTCTGCCAATCTGTATGATGACATATGTTAATGTGATATAACCCATCCCCTCCTATTATTCATTTGGACCCAGTTTAAGACCTGAAGTCAAAGTAAAATTCTCCTCTGGTTACTGGCAAGGTCTATTTTAAGATTGAATACTTATTTAAATTGCATTCACATATCAGGTCCCTAAACTCTGAGATCTGTAAATTTTGGCAGAACAGAACTGTTTAATTATAAAAGGTCCAGTGAGCCCTGATGGTGACCAGGTGACCACTCTCTGTGGTGGTGCAGCACACAGTTAGTGCAGCAGACACACAGCCTGTGAGGTCAACAACAATTTCCTCTGTTAGAACAAATTAGGTGTGCTACTTGCACCCCTGACAGCATAGCAAAATTGCAAAATCAATTCCCCAGGTGGATAAAGCTTCCATCCAATTAATTTAATTTTTACAGTGGTTCAAAAGCAATCTGCTTTAAATGAAAAAGTAACGCTGCAATATTGTGTTAAGGATCTGATTTGGCTCTCACCCATACTTAGGTCAACTCGCTGTTTCATGGGTCTCAAGGCAAGGCGATATTACTCAAATATGTTGTATACTATGACAAAAAGCCAGCAAAGAACAAAATATCAGCTGTGTGTGCACCTACCTTGCTTTATTCACTTCAGCTTGACCTCCACAGCTTGTATGTAAGGCAACCATTTTGACTGTTTTCAGTGATGACTTATTCTTTTTTATTTTTTTTCCTCTTTTGTTCGTTGTTGGGTTTTTTTTAAGGACACAAGGAAAGCCACTCACAAACATACATTTGGTCTTACCTGAGTGTGATATTGATCTCAGGATTTGGTTTGCCACAGGATTAAATTCTCCAAAAGCCTGTCAGCCAGGAAGAACCCGCATATTCCATCAATGTAACACTTTATGCTGAATTTAACAACATTAAACAATAATACTCAGCGTGTCAGAAGCTCTTTATGAAGTTGAGAAGTTACTATATGCTCCAGGAAAACTAATTTAAATCCAGCAACTTTGCCACAGTAAAAAAATTTGTGTCAAATAGGAAGCAGAACAAGTGAGTATTATCTTCATCCTGATGGGATTGTTGCCAGCAAATGCACTGTAACTAGATCTCAAAGCTGGAACTGCTCACATGGATAACCCACATTGCTTCTCACAATTTCAAAAATCAAAATAAATTATCTTTTCATTATTTTCTTATTGCTATGCTGTTTATAAGGCATACTTCCCCCGAGGGAGGAGTTCACTGCATATGTCATTTTCATTACATCAGGAAAAATCTCCTAGGACTTGTAAATAGCTATGTTTTTAGTAGCATCTGATAGCACCATGAGGAACTGACTAGGATCATGGCCAATGAGAAGATATAACCCATATGGTTCATTTACCATCGAGATAATCATTAAGAACACCTTCTGCATTTTCACCACTTTGAAGTATATGGGATCTACAAAAGAATAAGCAATTAGAGAAAGAAAATCAAACTTTGTATTCAAAGTTATGGCAACTACTCTCTTCTGGCTTCTACATATTCCATGTGAAAAAAATCCCAGAAATGCTGTGCTCAAAAGCAATACTTTGATATGAATAAAAAGAATCACCTTCCTCAGGATTTTTAAAATCCACCACACCGTGCTGTCCCCAGTGCAACCTCTTCTCCATCTATTCCAGCTGCACTGTTTAACATTGGACACTGGGGTTTAGACAGGGGACTGTATGAATCAACAACAAAAGAAACCCTTCCAATAAATAATGATCTTGGCTCAACCCTGTGGTTATTAGAGTAATCCTGAGGGGAATAAGAAAGCCAAATTTAGAGGAAAGGAAGACTTTAGCAAACAGAATATTAAGGGGGGACTGGATCAGAAAAGTGGAAAATAAGATAGCACAGAAACTTGCATTTGCTCTCAGCCTCAGACTTTCCCAACTCCTTTTGATTAACCATGCCAGGCAGACACTGCTTCTGCTGCTGCTTGCTTCTCCTTTCAGAAATTCAAGCACTGGAATCCCACCCAGCTGATAAATTATGTAACAACATTAAGAACGCATGTTTTATTTTTTCAACTTTAGTTATATCTCTGCCTGAATTTTGTAGTAAAAGAATTTGGAGAAAATGTTTATAGTTCATTTCTTGATCAAAAAACCTGAAAAAATGAGCCAAAAAGACAGTGGAGCAGCATTATAAAAATACAAAAATTGTTAAGTTTTTGAACTTCACACACATCAGCTGTCTAAAAAGAAAAACATATGAGCAATAATAGGGCTGTTAAAATAACCAGAGACATCTATACAGACATTCGGGTTTTATTTTTGTAAAAAAAGGTCAGATTTATTAGTGCCAATGTATGTTCATAGAAGGAAACAAAAACTAAACTAATCTGAGTAGCAACTTACATCAAAGGATATCAAAATAATATTTCTTGTAAGTGAAACATAATACTTCATTTAAACTTGATTCTTGCAAACTAGAAGTCCTTGTTATCTGTCTATGAAGCCTTTAAAGAAAAGTTGCTACAGTCAAACAGGGTCCTGATAGAACTTGGCACATAAAGAAACAATTCCATATTCACCCATACAACACCTCTCACTCTCCTGGAGCACTCATTCATACAATACTTACATAATGCATATACATTATGACTAAAGCCATGTATGGCCTATAGCACATAGAATATCTCAGTTCTAAATGTAACATAACTCTACATCAAAAGCAGGTCACGGTATTTACAGATGATCTCTCTCTGCAGATGGGGCTTTTGCTTGAAGATCCTTTTGTTAGTGTATGCTAAGATGCTTGAGTTGTCAAATTATTTATCAAATTAGAAGTGTATCTACAGGAAGATCTGTCTGATTGTGTGCGAGGATTCTAAGGCAATAATAGTAGTTGTTCCACAGGAATAGCGCTGCCATTGCAACCCACTTTCCCTCGGAGCAGTAAAGCCTTCCTTCTCCAGATGCAGCCAGGTATAGTGAGACATTCATGATCTGCAAACTGTTGGCTCAAAAGTCTAAAACTTCTTGGTTTGTATTTTTTAATGTTCATGGAATAGCACCATAGGAATTCACACTTGATATAAAAAAAATCCTGGGTCTGTTGTTTTGTTTTGCTTTTTTCACCATCATGGATATTCTTATTCTTAGAAAAAAAACCCAAAAAAACAACAACAACAAAAACCTCTTTGGGAAACTTCTCTTTTGGACACTACTGCAGCTTCATTTCTGAGTAACTAAACCAGGCAAATAGCTCATTCACAAAAAGGTCCAAAGAAATAAAGCTTAGCAGTGGTTTCAGATGTACTGCTGAAAACAAATTCAGTAGGAGGAGTTTCAGATGATCCTTGACCATTTGTCTTTCTCATGGATACTGATTTTGATTCAGGACAGGTTTTCATCTCAGTCTCTTTCTATATTCAGTGCAAAATAAGAGCACATCATCAGAGATAGCTTACTTAACCAGTAAACCAAACATTTTCAGATGCTTACACCATTCAAATTCAGTCAACTAGTGATTGGTCACTGGAGATGACTGATGTAACAGTTCAGACTTCTCAGTCATTAGTAAAACTAAATACTCTACAGTTAAGTTTTGTTTCAGAAGTAGGATTTTCCAGTTTCAAAACACTGATAACCTGATATGACAGATGAATTTGTAAAAAATACCGAACAATGCAGGAAGGTCTTCCCATTTCATATCTTCTTTCAAGTCCTTGTACACACCGTTTGCAGGATTCAAAGTCAAAGCAATTAGGGAGAAGGACAGTATTTTGAGTGTGTGAGCTAAAAGAGCTTCTTTTCCTCCTTGACACCATACAATTGTCCAAAGGAAGAATGGTCTATGGAGTCACTTCCTCTGAATGTAACAGATGGAATCCACACACAGTTCTAGCAAGTACTGGACCATGAACAAAAGCTTTTATATTCTCCCTGCATGTACAGTCCTTTCACAACCTTTGCAGAGACAGTCAAGTATGGAGCCTGCACATCATCATCTTGACTATTCCACTGGGGTAGGTGATTTTCTTCTTTTATTCTATTTCAGTCTCTGGTCTTATAAGTCAGCATTTCAACTGACCTTATATTAAACATTTGTGCTAATATCTTCAGTTTAAAAAAACATTGACACGCCTTCCTTCCTTTTCACTGTGCGTTCTTTCTTTCTCACCCTCCTTTTCTGGCATAGAGGTTTTTGTGTTATTTTTTGGTGTGCACACTATCTGGATATTTTATACTTCTGTATCGTATATGAAATCCTTTCTTGTTGATTGTATCATCCGTGTGAAAGTGAAGTAAAAGAGCTTCCCCTGCTGAATAAATTTCTTCTGGTGGCTAAAATAAATGAATAAAAAATAAATTATCTGTCCACTCTGTGCATTCATTCACTTTTTTTTTCCTTATGAATATTTCTACTTTCCTGGTATGCCTCATCATGTAATTCCACTGCATCTCACATGATGCCATCTTACATAATCAGACAGAAGAGTTCTATCTCATTCAGCTCTGAATTACAGCCTAGGAATTTCTGAGGCAGACTGAGGAAATAACCTAAACTCCTAGTTTTTCTCTAGTTCTGCTGGAGTAAGAAAGTGATTGGGAAGGACCATATACAATACTCTAAATGTGGATAAACAAAGAAGTTCAATACCTATTTTCTATCTTATTCTTCTCAGCCCTCATGATGCCCTGTTTTATTACTGAAGCACATTGATCAGAAGTATCAGCTGAATAACCAAATCCTCTTCTGAAGTTGAGAAGGTGGTGATATATACTAATAGTGTCTTTTTCCCACTCCGGTTTGGATCATTTTTCTTTCTATTTTCAATAGCTTTTCTATTTCATTGTATCTTTCCTGAAAAGATGTGGCATCTGAAGCTATTCATTTACATCTTAGCAGAACCAAGCCATAGCACCAAAACTGAAACATCCCACCATAACCCCCTAAAAGAAGAAAATAATTCAGCCTGTTTTCTTGTTCATTGCCCTTCTACTTCTAAAATGCCGTAATTTGCAAAGAAAAGTATTGTTTTGTGTAAATTAGTAGATTTTAGGCTCAGTTGTAGCATTTCCCTTAGAATGCATTCCCTACAGTTCATGTGGAAGCACCTTTTGTGCATCATCAAACGTTCAAAAACACACGAAAAGGATTTAAGCCAGTTTACAGTTAACTTGTCTGAATGACTAAGATGTTTGATCCAGCACAGTGCCTCAAACAAGTGACACATAATTACTTAAGAGCTCCTGTCATCTCATGTAGAGTCTTTGAAGCCTTTCATCTAGGCAGAGTATAGACTTGAAAGTGTGCTTGTACTGGCACACGTATAAAGAATTGATGAGGACTTGGGGGATCATTGCACAGGTTTTCACAAGGCAGGCAGCCAGCAGACCAGTGCAAGTCTAAAATTAGAAATAGGATACAGCATTTTCAGGGTGTCACTTGGCCAGTTTCCTCCATGTCTCACAATTAAAATGTGTCAGAGGTGTGTACAGGATTTCACAGTTTTCTTAATGCCCATATTAGCCACCCAGTTTAGGAGCACATCTTTTTTCCTCAAATCAGACTTAAGCAGTCGATGAGCATAGTATAGTTACTTCCCAACTGTCCCTCCCACTGTAAAATGTGGCTTCTTCTTTCCAATTGAAAGAATTTTAATGTGATTACTTTCAATACTCGTGCATTTCCCACTATGTAAGGGAAAAAGCTGCTAACTTTTTTTGGGTGTTGATAAACATGCCAGCGCCAGCTACTTAAAGCTCAACATAACCTTACAATACTTTGGTCAAAAAATAGGTAAGAATATTTACAGATGAAAATATTTCAAGGGAGTGCTTGTACTACAAGCTGAAAATGTATATATTAAAATCTGAAGCAGATAATCTAGTATCTTCATTATAAGGTGTAGTAACTGAATCTCATGACCGTTATCTTCCTCTGCTCTTTCTTATTCTTTTTGTAGAAATGAAAACAAAAGAAAAGTTTTATACCTGGTTACTTACCCCAGATCCACAAAATCGCCCAAGTCTCACAGCTGTCTTATCATGGCCATCAAAAAGCTCCACATAATCATAGCCACAGTCTGCCTCTTCCTCAACCTCGAACGTCTGGAACATCAGCTCGACGCGAGAGCCGCGCTCAGCCACCAGGAGCCAGTCGCAGTCTGCCTGCACCGGGTAGTTGTTATCACCAAACTGAGCGTGGGAGTACAGGTCCTTGGGCTTGATTTCAGCTTTCAACCGACCACCACACTCTAAATGGAGGGGGGAAAAAAGGATGAAGAAGCTCGTTCAGTGCAAATTTACGTTTTCTTTTTGTAGATGCCCAGTCTTATTCAGGCTGACTGCATTTTAATGCCACAAGCAGGTTAATCAAACGAGCTGAGAGTGAAGTATATGTAGGAGTACAAATCCATCATTCTGAGTTTTCTTATATAAATCCGGTTTTATAACTAGAGAGACTTGAACAGAGTTCATAATTTTCAAGTGAAAGTCAAAGACAGCGAACACCAAAGCTGTAAGGGAGGGGACTTGAGCAGTATGACACTCTTTGGGTAGGCACTTGAGGAGCTCCTATGGCCAGCAAGTCAGTTGATTTACTGTATAGGTGAATAAGCTATCCAACAAATAAATAAAAGTATTATTAGAATCCAACCAAGAATAGATGGAAATTGACACAAACTCCAAGATTTAAATCTTTGTAAGCTTTGGTGAAGAGACACTTTGAATTTGACTTCAGTGTCAAGGACTCTACCCACGTTAACATGACCAACTGCACGATTATATTGTGAGGAACTACATTTTGGCTAAGAGTTAATAATGGTAATGGCCAAACCCTTACTTTTTAAAAAATGTAGGTTTTTCTTAATAGGGAAAGCAAGGAATAAAACCAAGAAATATAAACTATGTAAGTAAGCCATTATGCATTATCCGTTCAATCTGAAATTTCAGATTTTTTTGCTTTAAGAACAAATAAGTGCACATGATAAAACACTGGCAGATAAGATAGTTCAAACAGTTATTTCTCATTGATATATTCTAATATACTGTTTTTTCTCCCTATTCTGAATTTCATTTATTTCCTTTTTCTTTTCTTTTTTTTTTGTTGAGAGGAGAGGGGGTTGTTTTGGGTTTGTTTTTTGTTTGACTGGACTCTTGCCAATCTTAGGAACATCTCCCTGTCTCAGACACCAAACAGCTGCGAAGGAGAAAATGTTTAATGAACTGTCTGCATTCCTTCCCTCTGCTTAAAGGACAGGAGCTTAAAGGAAAATTGTAGCCATACATGCACAGAAAATGGCACTTCCCATTCCCCTGCCCCTCTCTTACAGATTATAGACATGTATTTTAGAATAGAAATTAAAAGCCAAATTTTCAATTTCTTAAGAACTAATCAGTAGTTGCAAAAGTCTGCATGCAGCCTGCACAATGAGGCACTGCATCAGGACATGTGGGCACAGACAGAGCAGTGCCATGCAGCACTGCTTGATTAGCCTTCGTGCCACAGCTAAGCCAGTCACACCATCCATCCATCCGTCGTGGTGTCCACTGTGCAGCCATGGCTGCTCTGCTGTGGGCAAGATGTGTGTTTCTGAGTGTCAGGAAATATATCCTGCTTGTAAAAGTGATCTTGAAGCTTCAGGTGAAAGATTTTTTCTAGATCAGTCAAGGTGCAAAACCCTCACATGTTTCATGACCTTTCCTGGGACTCTTGGGCTTCTTACAAACATAAGTACAAACATAACATTCTTACAAATCAAGCATTAGTTTCCTTACTGTTTAACAAGTCAGACAGACGGGAAAAGCTTAAACCCACACTATCTGAACTAATGAAACAAGATTATAAATTTGATGCAGCAGTCCATTCTGCTATTTATTATTAATTACTTTGAATTATTTATTTTGAATTATTGCAGCTATTTTGGAAGCAACACAGGCCTCTAAACTGAGTGACATCTCAGATATCCAAATTTGTTTGAGACATCCTCCCAGCACTGACAGATAGGAATAGGACCTACAGTGGATCTGCAGCCTCCCAGAGCAGTGGCTGGAGGCCAGGCACCGTAAATGAAGCTGTGCAGAAGAGAACTAGATGCCTGAGTCAGGGCAAACAGATCACTCCCTGAGCAACGATGTTTAATGTTCTGTCATGAGCATTTTTCTGAATTCCTCTTGGATGGGTTATGCTTTTTCTGAGAGGGGAAAATATGACAGAATCTCCTTCTAAAATTGTGTTGCACTTTCAAAACCAGCATTTTATAAGTTTTGCTCCACCCAGGGAAGCTTTTCTATCCAGTTTATTTTTCTAAACTTTACTGTATTTGCTGCTACGTTTTTATCCTGTTTTCTGAAATATTAAATGGAAATTTGGAAATCGGATAGCTCTTCAAGCCAAAAGTGTCATAGAAAGGAAATCAACATCATTGACAGCATCTACTGGAATAAGAGGCTATTAAATCATGAAGATGCCAGGAATTCAGCAGCAGAGACAGCTCTGGGCATAGAATCCAGCTACTTATTCATGCTGTTATGTTACACCAGTCCTTTTACTGAGTGAATTCTGCCAACAGCTCAGAACTGTAACGAGTGGCTTCCTCAGCAATCTCTTGTCTGTCTGCAAATGTCCTCTCTTAAGGAGGCAAGCCTTGTAATTTTTTACAACATTCTTAAAAACTGGGTAGATTTTATTCTTTGAAGTTTCTCAGAAAATCACATGCTTGCGCATGCTGTGAATATTTTTTACTTAAGGCACATAAAACTCAGCACATATGAGTGGAAATCCAGCAAGTCATAACAAAACTTTCAATCTCTAGAAGTTAGGGAGTATACATCTGACCTTCATTCACATGCTGACTACTCCAATTCTGCAAACTGAAAGTGAGTAGAATAAATGAGACAGCAGTTTTACAACACCTGTTTCTGAAAAGAGCTCTGACCTTTAACTACATACACAGAGATAATTAAAAAATGAGTAATTATTACTTCTATCTAATTTTGCATCAAAAGAAAAGCATTACTGCGGTAGGGAAGGCAAAATCTTGCATGCTTGTAAAAGAGGGTTTGCCACAAGAAAAACAAATTGCATTACAGGTAGCTAAACTTTTCACTTTCAAGGCCCAGAGCATAAAGAATTCATGTATTGCTGTCTACTGTCTTTCTCTGAAAGGGAAATTTATTACTTACATTTTAGAATTATTTGTAACAAAGCAGAAGGAGAAAAGAGAAAATACCAGCATTGATATATGTAAGGATTTTTTTACCTGAACACTACTCATTAACTTGATGGGTACTTTTGGTAATAACAAATTACATTAACAGTGACTCATCACCTTGATTACAATCTTCTATTAATAACTGCTACCTGTCATTAAATCTTATCTCCTAGCACAGATATTTATGAAATGTTTTCTGCATTACTCTTTATTACCTGGATAAATAACAATGAATTCTGGAAAATAAAGACAGACATTATGATTGAAGATGAAAACAAAGGCCAAAAAACTCCAAATCCCCTTATCTTACAGAAGGCACTGGATGTTCAGAGGTTCAGCACTAGGGGCCACTGTAAGCCAAGCAACGTCATGGGAAAATCTGCACACTGAAAATGTCCCAAAAACTCTCTTAATGCAATTCCAAACCACTGTTTCCAATTTCATTGACTTCTGTCAAACAAGATAATTGAATAGTAAATATGAAGGACATTGTATTGTAAAGACTATTATGTTATGTTGTAATAGTCTTCAATGTTGTTTTTTTCTTATACTTCTTTGGCTTGTTTTTCCTTTTAAGCACTACAGGAAAGTAGTATATGTTTACACAAAACCCAGATTTTTGTTTAAGTTAGAACAGGAAAGTAATGGAGCTGCATCACATGTCCCAGTTAACTGTTGTCATTAAAAATACAGTGAAAAGATATTGAATCTTTTATAATCTCAGGTCACGAATCCTAAGGAATCTCATTTCTTATCAGACTTTGTTTCAACACCTTTTAATTTCTTACCTATGAGAGTGAGACAGAAAGAAATACCTAAAACATTACAGAATAGTTTCTGCAACCTCAGAAAATATCTGTAGTGTGCTTAAGGTTTCATTATATACAGCTGTTACACTGTCTTATCTGTGAACTTGTCCCATTCTTAAAAAAAAAACACAAGTCTAAATATCTACCACTAAAGAACAATGGGTAAGTTATTAGTAAAGCATATCCTGATTTCTGACCTGTAGAGTGTGTTGCTTGGAAGCCTTTTCTCTGAACTGATGCATCAGAAATGAAGCGGAGAAACATTCTGTTTCCAGTAGCAATAAGAGGATCTGGTATTTTACTGCCACATAAGCGTCCCAGGATTGGTGATTTTTCACTTTCGCCATCAAACACTTCCAAGTGGTCATAAGCACATTCTTGATGTTGTTCTATTTCAAATTCATTGAATGTCTAGAGGAAAATAAAATAAAATTACCCATTGTGGTACTGTATTTATATGGTACATATGTGTGTATGTTAATATGTTTTAGAATACAAGGATGCAGTTAAAATGACAAATTTAACATTATTTCCTCTACAAGCCTATGGATTTGAATAACATATTGATCTTGAGGAAGTGGAATAAAAGTTGTGAACTTCAAGAGTGCATCATCCTTCATAGAGAAAGGCATTAGAAACTTTACAACCAATTAGTACGTATAAGAGAATATAAAATCTAGAATAAGGCAACCTTTCTGCTGAATTTGCACTGTTTGTAGGATTATTCCAAATTTCATGGAGCATTCAAAACAGCAAAAAGTCAGAAATTACTGTTTCCTCACATAGAGGACTGATTGAAACATCTGCAAAACATAATGTCTCCCCCCCTGCCCTTTTTTAAAACCTGCATCACACTGCAACTAAAACCTCTGAGAATGACTTTTCCACATGAAGGTTTATGCATGAAAGTTATATTTTCTAATGTATTATCTAGAGATCTATTTTTTTATTATTACAACTTAATGGGGTTTCAGGCTGCACCCTTCATGCTAAGGTCACATTTTTGCTAGCGAAAGCATTGCAAAAAATAAAAAAATTATATCAATTGTTCATTAGAAAAAACTTCAGGCATTTCCAGAAAGTGTATGCCATATCTGACTGAAACTGTTAACACACGTACAACTAATACCTGCATTTCAGATATAGAACAGTGTCTTCCAAGACTAGAATGTAATAAACAAACTTATTTCAACAGGACACCTAAGAGTTTTCAGATAAGACTTTTTGACCAGGGCTAAACTTCAACAACAACCTTGAAGCTTAATATCTGGAAATTTCTGCTCATGTAAACACTAAGAAGGCAATATACATCTCTGTGAATTTACAGAGTAACCTACAATTCAAGATGAAATTCAAAATCTATTTTGTTCAACAAAATAGCATAAAAACACCAAGTATAAATGCTTTCATGAGTAGTCATATAGCTGACTGTTTATAAAGAAAACAAAAACCCAAAAAAACTGAAAAAACCAAAAACCAAACGGACAAGGATTAAGAAGCAATAATTAAAAGGAATAAACTGAACCATCAAATGCTGAGCAAATATCACAATTTAGCATTCTCTCTTGTACACCAAAATAAACCCGACCTACCAAATCACTTGTGGAACCCTGAGAGTGTGAAATGTGATGGTAATTTATATTAACAGCTGACCTAAAGAATATATAAAGAGCTAACACAATTTTTTTTTTCCCAGATAACTTCAATATTCAGAATAACACTTGTATTCTGTGAAGAGCTGCACAATGCAGTGGATGCAGGTTCATTTCCCTGTAAAAATTTGGGGTTTACATTAAGGGACTGAAAGTGCAGAGGCAGTGAAAACAGCTGTACAGCAGTTACTCCTTCTGCTCTGGAACTGTGGTCAGCCATCCTACTTTTATGATGCCAAGTATGTGTTGTCATTTATACCCAAATAAAATCTGATGGATTAAGAAAACCCCAGAAAGCTGAGACTAGCTTTCAGTATAGGGAGTTAGTTAAACACAGTATTGAGTCAAGCCAGCTTGGAATCAATGGAAGCAACAGACATGTTCCAAGATATCAGCCTGCAGAAATCCATTTTCTTTTAAGGAAAATTATCTGGTTTTTTTCACTTCTCATCAGCATGAAAAAAACCCCAACTAAACCAGCACTCCAGGAAGCATATCTCACTATGTAAGACACACCTATTACTTTCAATATTTGACATCTCAATGGGATTCCTAAGCCTGCAGGAGCACAGTAAATGTTATACTGTGTCCCTCAAAGTTGACCAGAAAAGAAGTCCTTAATCTGTTGTGGGGCTAGCAATTGATTCTAGCAATTCCAAAGAGAATCCAAGGAACTTATTTTTTAAAGGAAAATTAGATCTTAATATGCAGAGTCTTTTAAAAGTTCAAAATACCTGATATTTTAAAACACCCAAAGACAGTCTCCATTTTTTAAAAATCAGTCACTCCCTTTCAGGTTTGAAAAAGCAGAACTGACACAAACTTCCCTTAAAGTTAAACATCATTGAATAGTTGCTGCCAACAGAGTTCACAAATGCTTTAATAAAGTTGGCAGTACAATTAAATCACACACTGTCTTCCTGGGACAAATACTTTTGAATTCCTACACCACCATGACTATTTTAACCCCATGTGATTTGTCTCCTTAGAGGGAATGGTGGTCAGAAATGTGACATACAGCTTCTGACCATCCAGCCCTTTCTATCTACACCACTCAACTGAGTAGATACGTTGGTGGCACTTATGGATAGCTGCCTGGATGGGACACTTCAGTCTGTCTCTTATAAACATCCGGCTGATTAGCTCATGAAAATCAGTCTCTCTACTACATACATTTTCAAAGCCATCTTTATCTACATGTTTCACTTAAAAATTCTGAAGTGCATGTCCATTTTTTCATAGGCTTCTTAATTGAACCAAATACTTAAATTTACCCTGTTCAGGAAGAAAATTTTCAATGATTAGCAGAGCGAGAGCAATCACAACAAAAGATTAGTTTCTATGTACACATCCCTCTCAAAAAAGAATGCATAGCCTCACAATTCATGTGGTTTGTTACCACGAAAGAAATCAATTTTCTTCTTGTTCAATCTGAACAAGTAAATTATGAAAAGTACACTTAAATACACAGTGAAAGTCCAAGAAAAATATTGATCCATTGTGGAATTATGGTGCTAATATTATCGATATGGGACCTTGCTGTAGTACACAATTTAAAGACATACACAGAGAATTTTGTAATTGACCCTATTGGCTTGAACAGAAGAGCAGATCTCAGACTCTAAATCATGGAGGTATTGTTGAAAATGCTATCTAGTAAAATTCTGTCTATTTTTCCAATTCCATTGGCAAAAACCTTTAAAAAAAAAAAAAAACCCGCAACAACCCTTTTCTTTGTAAAGCAGACCATGAAATATTTTGCTGAAGAAATCTGAATGTTGGAATTTTGCCTGTTGTGGTTATAAGTATCAGAAAAGCTTTTACAGTAACATGCCCATGCCTTGCTGGCTTTGGTTTATAAAGCCAGTATGAAGAATACTTGCTCAGAAGCAGCAGTAGGAAGGTCACCCAAATTAGAAACCTATCTTTCACCCTTGGAATGGACAGAGCATGCACACGACTCATTCTCCACCACCCCCACCCCCTCCAATACAGTTTAACTGTTTTACTTCTGGTGAACAGGGATCAATACACAATCCCAAATCAGCACCAGTAACAGGAGTGTTGTGGTTTAACCCCAGGCAGCAGCCAAGCCCCACACAGCTGCTTGCTCACACCCCCACCAGTAGGGATAGGGAGAGAATTGGAAATGTAAAAGACAGAAAATTTGTGTGCTGAGATAAAGACAGTTTAACAGGGAAAGCAAAAGCTGCACACACAAGCAAAGCAAAAAGGAATGAATTCCCTGCTTCCCACGGGCAGGCAGGTGTTCAGCCATCACATGGGCCCCATCACATGTAATGGTTACTTGGGAAGACAAATGCCATCACTCCAAATATCCTCTCCTTTCTCCTTCTTCCCCCAGTCTGATATCCTGAGCATGATGTCACATGGTCTGGAATATCCCTGTGGTCAGTTTGGGCCACCTGTCCTGGCTGTGTCTCCTCCCAACCTCCCATGCAGCCCCAATTTCCTTGCCAGCAGAAAAAGCCTTGGCTCTGTGCAAGCCCTGCTCAGCAATAACAAAAACATCTCAACATTATCAACACTGTGCAGCACAAATTCAAAACACAGCCCCATAGCAGCCACTGTGAAGAAAATTAAATCTACCCCAGCCAAAACCAGAAGAGGTTAGAGTTTGTCTAAGGTCAGTAGTTATGAGATTACAATATCCCTTTCATCCCTGCACCAGTATTGGCTATTGCTTCTACCTCTCTGAAGCAGAGACATCTCTCTCCTTAACTTTATTTGCTCCAAAACAGTTGTAAAATCAAGTTATGAAATTTAAAAATATGTAAGGCCAGATTTTGTTGTGGCTGTCCCACAAGTACGCTGCTGAAGGAGCACTGGGGCTGAGCTCAAGGCAAAAAACCCCCTGGGCAGGACTGTGCCTTGGCTTCATTCAGAGGCTACCTAACCTCAGTAAACCTGCAAAGCTATCTAAGCTCTGCAAGGCCTGTTTTTGGACACCAGCACTGTCCTCAGCCAGCTGGACACAAAAGTCACAAATCTACTCCAGGCTGCTCTTCTACTTATGTTAAAATTTGGAGCCACTTTTAAATGAGAATTCCAGATTCTCAGGGTTTTTGTATCTCCTTTTCCTCCCCAAAAAGAACAGAAAAAGGTGTTTTTAGGGAACTGTTCATAACTCAAAATTTTGCTTTTTTTATATATTAGAATTTGTGTAAATGGCCTCTGCCATATTTGTCAAAACTTTGCACAAGTTTTATGAGTTGCAACAATGATATAGTAATGTCTGACAGGAGGAAAGTATTCCTCCTGCCTTTGCTGTCCAGAGTATTTCCAATCACCATAAACTTAAATCACAGCTCTATAATACTGAGTAGTCCCTGTTGGCCAGAAATGGACAGGAGTCAGCAAGTTTTTAAAATAGTTTACCTCTGGGATGCAAACTGACAGTAAAGTTTAGTAACAGTCTTATATCATTGAGCAGTCATTTGAGAAGCTGATTTGATGGAAGAAAAGCTAAAAAGGAAGGGTAGGCAGAGACTCACCAATTTGACCCTCTGCCCAGGGGTGGCACTGATTTCCCACGTGCACTCCTTTCTGCTGGGATACTTGTCAGGCCAGTTGGGACTCGTGATGATGCCATTGGGACTGTGGATCTTCTGTTCACACTCAGCTGTGCCAACAGTGATAGATAACATCAGTTAGTCTGGGGGGTCTGCATTCAGAGGTAGTCAAAAAAGTACTATATTTTGTCAGGGCAGCCTCGAAATGGGAAGGATCTTTAGGAAGATAGGTAAGCACACTCCTCAGAGTGTACAGTCATGTTCTTCCCCTCAAGCATGAGCTTCAGAGCATTAACCCAGCATGCTGCTTTATGGATTGTTGTGAAACATACACTGTTGTTTACAGTGGATGGCTTTTTTTTGAAGAAAGTATTATAAAGGAATAAACATGAGATAAATATTAAAAATTAATCAAATACTTTCCCATTCCCCCCATCCTACATGCAAGTGTGTAAATCCATATAAAAAGTCTCACTACTCCAACTTCAAAAGAAATTTCCTCAAATTATGTATTTCTCTTCTTGCTAATTTTCATTGCAACTACAAAGCAATCAATTTGATTTCTAAACCACAGTTTCTAGGTAGACATATACACAATTACAGAACACCAAAGACTAAACTGTATGTACAAAGAACAGCTTAGTCACTGACTTTGTAACTAAACCACTAATACCCAGAACTAAAAGAAGGCATTTTTGTACTTAGTTTTTTAATTGTCTCAAATTGCTTTCTAAAAATCAGAGAATTACTTGGAAAGAAACTTTTAGAGCAGGCAAGTATCATTCCAAAACCAGTGAAAATGCAAATGATTCACAGAGGGCATTTCTTTTCTCTGAAATTAAATCCATGCTAGAAAACAACATTGAGAAATCTCAGTAGCTCACATGATACTGCACACTTGCGGTTCATTTGCAGACAATCTAAATTCTACTTAAGTCCCAAAGCCTATTGCTTTCTTGGAGGTAGCCATGCCTTGAAAGAGTGAAGAGGAAGAAAGACATATAGGGCTTTGACTGGAACTTAGATTGTCTGAAAATGTCACCTAAAATAAACTCCAAAAGGGTAGATATGGTTTCAACCTGACTGCGAGGAAACTAACTGCTAGTGATAGCAGCAAATCACAACTTTACCAGGCTTCTCTCCAGAAACTCTACCCCTCTGTTTAATACAGCCCTAGATAAATGCTTTATCAGAGCTTTAAATATTGTACACTTCACAGAACTATTGAAAGTAGCACTCTGTGCCAATGAGCCTGAGTTTTCCAAACCGCATTCCTGTGGACCTCAACCTCAGCCCACAGAAATGCTGGGGATGGAGGGGATGGAAAAGGGGAGGGATTGTTGTAGTGCTTGAGCCCAGATGTCTAAAACCCCTTTATACCAAGAACTTTTGTCCTTTCTTTTGTTTGAAAGGAGAGCTGCAGAAAGCTTTCTGCAAGACATTTGTGTAACCAACCAGTCAAATGCCTTCCTACTCACCTTCCTTGCAGTCATGTTTATTTTCGTGGAGCACGAATCCGTTCCGGCACTGGCAAACGTAGCTTCCTACTGTGTTGATGCACTCGTGCTGGCAGCCACCGTTGTCCTTCGAACACTCATCCTTGTCTACAAAACACACAACAAGCTCAGGTGAGCACACAGCTCCCAGATCTTGCTACCAACAGGAGCACAGAGCCTGAGTCCAGGGAAGGACAAGCTATAGCACAGCCACTTTTCCCAGCAAGGCAGTTCTATGGCACCTCAGTTCTAGCCACTCTTTGCCCAGCCTGCAGCCTTGCGTGTGGCACAAAGAGTCTGTCTCACCCTTCTAGGAAACGAGGGTTGGTTCCTAAGGGAGAGGAATACTAGTATAACCAACAAACTAGAACAAAGCAGGCAAGAGATTTACCAGCTTTTACTCTTTCAAGAGGTCTAGCTGGTGAAAGTTTCTTAAGTATCCAGTTTTATTTTAGTAAAGAATGGTAGTGTAGTCTATGGACAACACAAATTATTCCAACTTTATGCCAGTTCCACCATTTAATGGTGATACCTTGAAATGAACATATAGGTCAACCAAGACTTCAACTTCTACACATTAAACATGTAAGAGAAAGATTTCAGATAAGCTTTTCTAATAAGTTTGGGTTTTTTCCCCAGCAGAGTGACAGTGTGCTTTACTTTTAACAAATCTGGACATTACAGAACATCACAAAAAGAAAAACATTTCATTGAAAGAAAAAAAGAAAAGAAATTGGCATTAGTTAGTTCAAGATCTACAATATAGCATGCAGTTCTGTTTATTAACATATAATCCTTCAAAAGAGCTTTTAGTGTGTTAGAAATAAAGCAGAGAGTAGTGGAGGAAATATGACCTGCATTAAACAGCTACAAATTCATTGCATGGACAAAAGCCAAACTAGATTAAGAGGCTGTCATTGCAGCAAGAGGCCTCAGCTGCCACACTTCTATGTCATTCAGCCGTTCTTGTTTTAGGTGAGCCTGGTCCCTTTAAAAGAGACAGACTGCTCCTGACATGTATATATACATACATGCATATATTTATGCACATGTATATAGCTATATATGTATACACACACACATATATATACATTCTTAGATATAAAAATATATGCATATATGTATACACACACACATATTAAAACCTCCCTCTATTTTACTAAATGTGTCATTTTAACATGAAAGAGAGGAAGAAAAAGAGCAAAGGAATTTTGGTCATCCCAGAGGTCTGGTTGTTGCAGGTTTGGAATTCAGAGCATTTAACCCCTTCAGTCTTATATACCTTGGAAAGCAGCAGTTAACATTATCTCCAAACAAGACATTATGCAATATTTCAGACTTTAGTAGGTACAGTAAGAACTTCTACAGATTAGAAGCCACTATGGATAATTTAAGTCTCTTTTCATTGTCTTATTCTTGCATTTTTTCGCTGCCCTTACTGATGCTTATATTCAATAACACAACAAAGAAGTTTCCATTGTAATTGCATACACATCATCTTCCTCTGCCAAAATGGATGCAACTCTGTCAAAATGGATGCAGCACTTGACCCACTGATTTGCAGGTCTTTCCATAAAAATCAGCTTCTACTTATAATACAAGATGATAACGCACATTTATAGGTAAATTCTGCAAGCCAAACCCAAGCATCCACTGCACTTTGTACTGCAAATCTCAAATCTGTTTGCACTGAAAGCTTTTGGAAACTTTCTGCAAATGTGAACAGATTTGGAGGTTAAAAAACAGTTGAAAACATAAATACCTCTTGCAATCATACATTCAAAGATTTATACTACTTGTCATTTTGATTATGAAAGAAGCCTAAAAGCTCCCCAATATTTATGCACCTTGCAAAGCAAGTCCCTAACTGAGGCAGTAAATCTATGTAATTTCAAACCAAAGTTATAATCTTTGCAAAAGCAAGCACTATCATAAATTAATTCCACATTGCAAGTGAGGAACAGTAACAAGCAATTGAGAAATTAGAAATAATATGAACAAAACTCCTTAATATTTCCTCCCAAGCATTAGTTTGTAATTTCCACCAAAATAACAAAATAAAAGGAAGGCAAGCTCAAAATGCATTCAAGTTAGGCTTTCAAGTAGAGAGTAGGTGCACAAATTCTAAATAAAAACCCTGTCCATTTTCATCTTCCACCAAAGGCAGTGTTCAGTGAAAACACTGTAAAGTATGTTAACATTAAATATGCTTATATTCTGTAAAATAATCTAAGAGACAAGTGTACAAGCAAGTAGTCCCATGATGGATGTCCTCAGAAACCAAATAATGGACAGAAGGCAGAAAGGGGAAGTTTTGGAACACATTTGAACTACAGTAATTACTTGTACATAGTTAATCAAGGATGCAACTGTTGAACAAGCCTTCCTCACACTTCATAATTGAGAACAGACTTTCTGTCAAATTGATTGCCCAGTTTAAAAATTTGTGAAAAAAAACCAAAAAACAATTAGTCTGTATTAGTTACAAGAACAAATGTTTTGCCATGTAAAAACAAAGCCATTTGTTATGCTGACAGATGGAAATGAGTCCCCCCAGTTTTGAATGGATACTTTCTTTCTTTTCTCATTTCAGTATTCTGAAGAAGGAAAAATCCATTCTCAACAAGATATTAGATTGAATCATTCAGAGGACAAATGGTCGTACCTCTGAGACCCTCAGAGGCCACCAGTCTGTGAATAATACGTACTCGGCCTGAAGGGACCTGTATCAAGTCCTTGCAAGATTCAAAAACAAAAATTTTCTCTTTGCAGGCAGCTTTCTTGTCTGTGGAAAAAAATGCACCACGATGGCACCAGAGATGAGTTTGTTTTCAAGGCTAGAAACATTCTAGCTTTCTCTTTTTAACTGCTCAATGAATCAACACCCAAGAAAAGATGTCCCAACAAACCTCATTTCTACATTATATTATATATAATTCTACATTATATCAGAAACCATGTGCATTTTGAATGATTATGCAAAGAATCATATTTAAAACACTGAAGTAAATCTGAAAGTTAGGATAAATGGAAGCAGTTTAATGACAAATTATGATTGATTCCTAGTTTATCTTCTCAGAAAGATCACAGAAAAAAAACTAATGAGTTTTAAAACATATATATATATAATTATTATTATTATTATTATTATCTTTTTGGAGTTATTTAATACTTCTGTAGTCTTACAGGCCCAGCAGATTGTTGGGTCCTGCAGGCACTACTGCTACATCTTGGTCTGGTAATAAAAGCAGAAGAGAGAGACAGAGGACAGAAGAAACTCAGAGGGAGAAGAATAAACACATAATTACCGGAAGTTTTTAGTTTAGGAGCCTAATATCCAATTCCAAGAAGTTTTATTAGAAGTCTTTTTAAAAAATAATATATAGTGACCCCCTAGTTTCCTCTCTTTATCCAAGAAACTTGGTTGTAAATATACAATAGAGTCTCTGTAGATCAACTAGATCCCTGCAGCAGCTCCTAAGTGAGCTGTCTTCAGAACTGTCCCATCAAATGTAATTTTACAGAATGCTGAAAAAAAAAAAGTTTTTCTCACTTTCCAGTAGCACCTGTCTGGCTGTTAACACTATTTTACAGCCAAAAATATAATTACATGTTGTCTTGTATCAACATAAATACCTTCCTAATGCAGGTCATCTGTTGCCCTGTGTCACTGTTTGCTTTCACAGTTTATCACAGCAGGTTTCAACCACCCAAAAACTGCTTTCTGTCGTCTAAGCTGGAGCAGGGCCATGCTTCCTCAGCTCTAGCTGTGGTGCAGAATTCACCGCCAAAAGAGTTGCAGAAAAAAAGAGAAGTTATTTGGCCGTGCTTGAGGAACACTTTACAGTTCCTAATCGTCACACTTACTTATTTAACTTATCCATCTTTTTCTCTTGCTGAGAATTGCATATGCCCTTTACTGGTGAATAAAGTGCAAGATGCATTGTTTTACCCATTACATTTTTTTTCATTATATATGTCTTTAGAACCAAGTGCTTACGCATACTTCTATTGTGATTTTACTAATGGAATTGCTAAATGCCTCCAATCGAGTATTTAAGCATTTCTACCCAGATATCATTTTAAAAGTATTGCATTCTGATTATTAATATACATATAAACAGGCCAAAAAACAACCCTTCATCAGATGAAAAGTTATATTATCAACTCCCAAAAGGCAAAACACTTGAATCTCAAGTCTGCTCTTCATTGACAGATCAGTAGCATATTATGCCCATATTAAGGAATCCAGGGATAGGAAAGTAACAGTGTTTGCTGACAGGCTAAGATGTTTGATGAATTATTTGGAGATGACATCTTATTTTTAGTTATTTTAAGTTCAGACATTTGATTTGTCTCAAGCATTACAAAATTTCTGTTTTAATTGGAAAACATTGCTTTGTAATCTAGGTAATCCATGACCTATCTTTCCCCAAGAATTTAAGCAATAAATAAAATAAATACATATGTGAAGATGAACTATTACTTTAAAGAGACCTGAAATTTAACTGACTATTAATGTATAAATTATCAGGAGGTCCAGAAAACACAACTTCTGAACAAAATAGCTTACATGTATTACTACACTACCATTGCCAGTCTTATCTGAAATATCGGTATAGATCTTCAAAAGATTTAACAAAGTTCATTTGCAGTTGTCAGAACTTGAACATGTCAATATTTATTCCTGTAAAAAGTCAAAGTATGTGACAATTCCTGCTGGCACGACTAGACCTACATAAAATGACTATTTGTGTAATTGTTTCTAGGAAGAAGCTCTGTTGTATGCACATATGTATTTACTACAAATAATGAGTAAATCTTGAAAGCTTCCTGAGAATGTGAATCATAAATTTAAAAGTAAAAAAATGCTACTATATGTAAAGATGGATTTTTGTAAGACTGTGATCAGAGAAATGTGATTACCAGAAAAAAAAAGTATGCTTAGAGGAAGTAAAATGTTTGTTAATGTCTTTGTATGAGGTGAAACACCTTTTCCCCCTTTCTTAACCACTCAATAAAAACACCAAAATAGTCATAATAAGAAAATCTTCAAAGTCTCAACTGCTTGCCTTGGTAGGTATTTTCTCATTTTACAAACCACATCACTTCCACATTGTACAGATTCTTATCAGTCATAATTATCAGTTATAAACAGTAACCAATGAAATATTATTTCATTTCAGTTTTGATAAATATTTTAGCAAGCAAATGCTAATAATGATAGCATATTTCACTACATTCTAAGTATAATCAGGATTCTCCAGATTCAGATTTTTAACCACTATCAAAAAAACTGTGGCACAATTCAACTCCCAAATTCTTCTGTTTTACATTTGGTTTAGGGAGGTGGGCAGATGGGACTGGGGGTTTGTGTTGTTTCACACAAGATAAGATACCTACCCCTAGGAGTGTGTGTGTAAAGACACAGGAAAAACAAAAAGCAAAATTTTGCTACAAACACCGAGTGGTCTCCTACCAAAGTCAGATCTCTATACTCTGCTCTCAGCGGGTAATTGCAGACGCCTCTGTTGTGCAAATATTTCCTCACATCTTAAGCTTCACTCATGTCTAACCTTATTCAACAATGTATGTCCTCATATGATATAAACTTCCACTGCTCTGATCTGCCTCAGTAAAATTACCCTCATAAATAAAAAGACACAGCTTTTTTACAAGATCAAGATCTTAAACCCTCTTCTTCTGCAAAACATTAAGAAGTGCAAAGTTTGGCGCAGAAGTACCCATAATGTTAAACAAATGTTGTACCACAAAGTGGTAATTTCCCAACAAATGGAATATATTAAGAGACCTGAGCAGAAAAAATACAAGCGTACACAGTATGCAATTAGTATCACATTACAACTGGGATTTGAAAAAAATGGCAACAAAACTAAGGATGGAAGAAATCTAACAAAAATATAGAAATACTGCAAATTTTCTTTTGTCCTCTGTATCCCACAAAGTTTACTTGCCTCTGCTGACATTTATGTATATATAGATATGTTCCATACATTTTATGCAGACATTACAATTCAGAACAGTATTTTAAGATAGGAAAGTGGTTTATGTTTATGTAAATAAAACAAATTCAAAGCTACCAGGAAAACCATAAGCAAAGAAGCCACTTATTTTCATACCAAAACTGTGATCATTTCACCCAGTCAGTGGACACTCAGAGGCACTTACAAGTACACAAGGGTACTTTTCTATACCTGAGAAGAAGTGTGCCTTGAAGCCTTTTTTGGATACAGTGTTGTCAGATCGAAACTCAATTCGCATGTTGTTGTACTGAGAGGTGATAACTTCAGGCACTTCTGTACCGCAGAATTTACCGTGGAGCTTAGAATCAGAAGAAAGGCCACTGCGAATCTCCACATAATCGTATTTGCAAACCTGAGAAAAGAAAGGAAGGAAAAAAAAAAATTGGCTAACCAAAATAAAAGTATGAAGCTGTTTACAAATACTGGAATTCTTATTGGTATATGCTGCTTAAATAATAAATTAACAATATCATTCTTCACTTTTTCCTGACTGTGAAAGCATTTGTAAATTCCCACAAACATTTGTTGATTTTAGGTAAGAATATTTTAAGGTCACTAACACATAGCTATCCAATGAATTATGTTCAAAATTATATTTTTATAGATGCTGACCTATCTTTAGTATCTAAATTTCAGGAAGCTTAAAAGCATTTTCACCTAATTTAAAAAGTAAACATTCCATTGACAGTAAACTAAAATCTAGAGACATTCATCCTAAAAATTATACCTATCCATGATATAAACCACATACCTCCAGCCTACAAACATTCCACTGCTTGCATCTCAAAGATTTTTAAAAAAATAATAATTTTCACTTGAAAACTTACAAGGTTTTAATCAAAATACATATATAAGATATATTCATTTATTTCCAAATATATAACTCTCTACTATTAAAACCATACAATTTTCATTAACAGTAGCACAGCTATAATTCGGAAGCAGGATGCATGCCATTTTCATTAGAAGGTTAAAACCAAAGCAATATAATGTAATAAAAAAGCCTTATGCAAGGCCTACTGCTCATGATAATACTTTCAATGCATAATCCCTTGGTCAACTTAAAGCCATCCACCCAAAAACTTCTAAGCTTCTTAGGCTCAACTATCAATCATTTAATCAAAAATGTCCCAGTTGTCTGCAATTAATAGCTTAAGTGAAAACACTGGCCAGGAGGATTCATACAGAGCTTATATTGTCCATTAAATCCAAGTTGCCTTTGAAAAATTCCAATTTCTAGTCAAAAAAGAAGTGTCAGGGGAGCTGGAAGGGAACAATAGTAAAGGATGTTTCAGCCTTTGTTGTTCTCCTTCTCTATGAAAAATTGTCATTATTTCCAGTTGGTTTAAATATAATACATTGAAGACGTAGATTAAACTTCTATTGTTACTAGAAGAATTTTCATATATTGCAGAGCTGGAAAGTGACTAATTCAGTTGAAACTCTTTCCGCACAATATAAAGAACACAAAGATTCATAAAACCTGAGTTACTGCCACATGCCGATCTATATTAATTGGAAGGCATTTATAATAATGCATGTGATTTTCAAATATAGCTCACTACACTGATAAATTCCAGCAATTTCACCAATATAACAGTGGTGAGTTTTTATGTTTCCATAGCTTTAGATCAGAAATGAAATGTAATTTCAGATAGATCTAACTTCCTCTATACTACACTGCATTGAAAAAAATTTACATGTTAAACTACAAAATGTGAATGTAAAATATTAAAATTGTAACAGTGTAAAAGACATATTAAACCTGGTCCTAAATGGAGCACCTAAAACAAAAAAAATAGAATACTTGATAAATGAATATATTTTATGTCTGCACTCAGACAATATATTAGAATTTTCAAGACATTATATGTTTCTTTTGATTTTCACAGGCATCCATCCTTACAACTACTATTAAACAGTATAAAGCCAATATTTAGTAGCAACTGAGAAGATGAAACTGAAGTTCTGAATGTTGAAAGACATTTAGGACTTTTCTATCTGCTTATGTTACATGTCTTGTATGACATTAGAAAAGTGATTTAACTCCAGGTGTTTTCCTCATAAATCTTGATTAAGTACCAATAAAGTGGAAGAAAAACATTTTTATGATTTGTTCAAATGCTAATTAAATTTTAATTCTTTGGGATTTTTAAGTTTTTATTACCTCCCATGCAGCTCTAGTAATTATGATTACAGGACATGAGTGTAACATATATGCCACTGAAAATGGAATTTCATGGACTTTAGAATCCACTCCAAATAATTTGGGGGGGGCGGGGAGAATCTTACATTGTTTCCTCTGCAAATAATATTGCACTATTTTGGAGAAGCCCTGGCTGATTCAGTTCTTAGTTACAAACTAAAAGTCCAGCTTTTATCCCTTCAAATACCCCTGCCCAAATTGTGGGCCATCCTTATACCAAATACATTGCTACAAATTTATTTAGTCAGAAGTAACATCCGGGGATTTGTGTCCTTAATGCCATGTGAAGAATACACATGTAAACTCAGTGGTTACAGCACATCATGGCTGGAGTGTGGCAAGGGAATTCAAGGATATGACAAAGTGCCTACGAAGCAGAACAAAGGCTGAAAAGGATGTTGAAACCCATATTTTACTGCTTCTCATCCAAAAAGCACTGCAACCCCCACCACTTTGTTTAAAGCTGTAAAGAGCGTTCCTTACCATAAGGAAGGCTCTGTCCTGTCCCTCTACCATCTACCTGGGCAGATGATCCCCCATGCCTCTGGGGGCTGCCCAGCTCAAAAACTGCTGCTGTTCTACTGTGCCTTATTTCTGGTTCTGCTCTTTGCAAAACATTCCCCCAGTGAGATACTTGTAAGTGATTTAAATGCTCCCTCACTCCATCACTAACCACAGCTTATGTGTATTCTTTGTAGTCAGTCTGTAAAGATGATTTGGTTTCTCCAGATTTTCTTCTCTTGAATTCTTTCCAATATGCTTCAGCCCCATTTGCTCTGTTTTATTTTGTTGATAAAAAAGTCAGCTGAGACTCAGCAGAGAACATTTTTTAAAATTTCTTGTAATACATATACATTCAGATGATACGTAAAAAGAAAGCTATTCTTTCTGTGTTTGTTTTGAAAGAATCCAGAAACAGTCCCAAAACGAAAACAAGAATATCCATGCTTATTGTCAGCATATGAAAGGTCAGCAAGGGTTTTATAAGACGATATCTATTTTCAAATGCTTGTGAAACTGTTTAGCGCATAACAGATTGTGCAGGTCTTTGTTCACGGTTACTTACTTCATTCCCTTCTAACTCAAAAAACTCAAACTTCATTGAAATTCGGTACTGTGTTGGGGCAACCACCTGCCACACACAGTTTTTGTTTGGAGGATACTCTTTTGGCCACCCTGGTGTGGTTATAGTCCCGTTTAGCTTTGTCAGGAGTCCTCCACAAGCAGCTGAAAAATTAAAAGAGAACATCATTTCTTGACTGAAACTGTTTTACTATAAACAGAAGTACACTGAAAAGGATAAGTCCTGTCATTACTTATACTGCTGCAGTGCCCAGAGAGACTAATCAGAATCTTGCTTTATCATGCTTGGTGCAAACAAAGAGAAGGAGACAGCCCCTATCTTGAACAGCTTGCAGGTTTGTGGGCACAGACAAGTTTCAGGACTACACAAGGCGTTATCATACTCATTCTTTTCCCTTCCCTCCAGAGACTCTGGTTATTCTCTCACAGCATTTCCCATGCAAGTCCTCTGATCTCACCGCCCTCCCCAAGACCTTGACCACTCCTCTTCTGACAGAGGGATACTTAAAATGTGCTTCTCTCCTTGATTATTGATACAGAATCATCCCTACCTGTCTCAGCTCATATGGCTGCATATGCCTCCCATGACCTACTAGATAGGGTCACTTCTTTGGACGAGCAGTCACGTACACTTCAGTCACAATTACTTTTGCTGAAGTACAGATGTTCAAATAACAGAGAAAATGCTTATTATTTCCAAATATATGCCAAATAATCACCTCCATAAAACAGAAAAACACTGTACTATGTTCTTGAATGCAGTTCAACTAGCAAAGGATAAACTCATTAATCTTTTCCATCTGTGTAAATTTTTTTTTTTTTTTAAGGAAAGTAATGGGATTTAGAGAGGCTCTCAATCACACTCTGCTACATTGATATCATTACAGCTCTGTGACAGCACTGGAAATCATCCACAAATCTCTTTCCAAAGAGCTGAAGGCAGGAGCTCTACTCAACTGCTCTCTGCTAACAATGAATGCTTTAAAAACTGGCTATTCTGATCTTGCTGATGATCTCACACACTGCATCTACTCCATCTAACACAGCTGGGAGAACTCTCCAGTTACTATTACAAGGCTCATTTTGTCAACTCAGACACACACCAGTGTTCCTCCTGGTTCCTAGTTCCTAGTTCCCCACATAACACACTTCTTGCTAAAAGTAACCGGATGGGAATGGGTGGACTAAGACCCTGGGTCACACCTTGGGGTATCAAAACAGACCAAAAATAGCTTTAAAGACTGCACCCACATGACACAAACTGTCCCCTCAAATGATCTAGTCTGGCTCAGAGCAACTACTGCCAGATTTCAATTTCTACTTTGGAATTTTTTTCTATTGATCCTCGAGGCAAGGGCAGAAGTGTGGAAATAGTGCAAAAAACCCCCAAACTTAATACTTTCTAATATGCTGCCATTGGTGGAGACTTGGATTAGAAGACCATGAAGCAAATTTCTGTGCATGTCACCACTGGAGTGAAGTATAGGGCAAAGTTTCTGATGTGGAGGCTTCTACTCTGGCATTATGTGTGAATGAATACAGCTAGCTCACCCTCCAAAGCCCTAAACTATAACAGGGATGTAATGTTCACAATGACTACATAGTAATTTCAATTCAGCAATCCCAAGTACTATCTACACACAGTTGAGTGCCACCTCATGTGGAACAAATACATTCACACCTTTAGGGAGAGCTCAGGGTTTTTGCTCTACGCTGCATTACAGTGCTCAGACACTCTCTTGATGGAGTTGCTTTATTTTTTGGGTGCCAGGAATGTATCTCTTTTCTGTTTTTCAGAGGCAGGGGGAAGAGTATTCTGAAAGACTGCTAATCTTCTCTAATATTCTAACTTGAGTCAGCAAGCAGACTAAACTGAATTCCTTACATAAATTTGGGCTGATGATCAAAAGCCCAGAGATCAAACTTCTGTCTTCGTGGCCCCCCCTTAGATTAAACTTATTTCTCTATTGTCTCACGAATATGCACTCATCCAAATAAATTAGTTTTCCAATGTTCTCTTTATTAAAGGTGGGGAAGGAAGGAAAAACAACCAAAAAAACCCCCAACCATCTTGATGTGAGCCACAATCTAATATGCCTTTGATCTACGACTATCACCACCTCACACAAACATAAAACAAACAAAAAACCAAAACCAACCCCACAGATCTCAAAGCAAAATAGGAAGAAAGAATTGCAAAGAAACTAGGCAAAACTACCCCAAATTGTGACAAATAAAGAATTAAAGCCAGGAAATTGCAAAAAAGAGAGACCAGTGAATTGCATCAGAACAAAACCAGGACTCCAAGTACTCCAATTTCCAAAATCCATTTGCTAGTCAAACAGATGAGCTAAGAATAAATTTGAGGTCTCCCTTGATTTATTGGTGCCTATGAGTAAAAATCAAACAATAATTGGTGTGTAATTATCAAGAGCTAATGTTTCTTTCCTTTGATATGAAATATGCACAGAATGCAAAATGTTATCTCAGTTCAATCCTATGTTTACACAGACTTCCATTTCTTTCTTTCTTTTTTTTTTCTCCAAATGATTATTTGAACATGCCTTGCTCACCCTGAAAAGTCCACAAAGTGACTAGGAGTGGGGAGGATTTCTCTGAGCTTTGAGCTAAAATAAAGGATCTTGCTCTTCCAGACCTGCCAGCTTCCCAGGCATATCCCAGTCAGAGGTGGTCAGAGGGATCATTAAATACTCTGATTCTGAGAAAGTGGCACATTACTCTGCTGGTAATTGTCTCTTTGTGCATGGTGAGAGACTTTGCTTTAGTGAGTATGAATAGTGTAATAAGTGATATGAAGTCCTACTTTGCATCGTTCCTGATCGACTAACAGCAAAAGCTACAAAACTAAATTGCTGACAGACATCAGATGAACATGGGTCTGGCAGCACTACTAAAAAGGGACCGCTGGCTTTCTGGGCTGGGTTTTACAGATCTCGTGCTGCTCAGACAGAGCCTAAGAAACACGTAGCATTTCATCCAGGCAGTGACACTCTGAGAGCTTTGAGAGCCCATAAAACAGCAACACTCTGTACCTTCACAACTCTTTTTGTCAGGACCAAGCTCGTAGCCAGGATCGCAGGCGCACTGGTAACTGCCCAGGGTATTTACACAGCGCTGCTCACAGCCACCATTGTCAGGTTTGGCACATTCATCTTCCTCTACCAAGACAGGGAAGAATGCAAAAATGTGTTAAATAATTACCTTCCTCAGCTGTAACTACTGGACCAATATTAACCCAGAAAGTTGTATGCATGCTATTATAAGATGCACTACCTAACACGCTGTGGTTGCTGACTAGAGGATTTTCAAATGCTAAGGAGACTGGCAACGGAGAAAATAAAAATTTGTCCTTTGTGGGGTGTAGGTGCTAGGGCTTCTTTTTTTTAGTTTTGTTTTTTTTTAACAATATCTACTGACAGCTGCAGAACTAATTTATAAGCACTTTGTGTGCAGCATACAGTAATTCAGGCAGCCATAATCTAAAGGTTGTACAAAGTATTGAAGGAAAGATTGAAAATCCATAGTAGGGTCACTTGAAGGGCACTTTATCTCCCACAGAATCAATCTGTGCATTATCCTGAATTCATACTCAAAAACAGATTAACAGAATCCTCAAATCCCAGGTTTTATTCTACTGATATTAAAAGGAACAAGATGAATCAGGGCTGGGGGAGGGAAAGGAATTGTGTATTCTGTCTACTAGCTCTGAAATATGCCCATGAGAGTCATTGCTAAAATACTCCTCAGATGTTGGAATATTGTTTCCTCACATCAGGACAAGTAATTTCTCAGGAAAAAATCAGAGCTACTCCTCTCATGGCTATAGCCTTTAAAATTATAATTGTCTACAATAAAAACTATGAGTTAGGATTAGAAAAGCCATGGTTTGTTCTTTTCAAAAGAGCAAAAATGTTCTGATGGCATGACCTGGATTTCCAGTGTCATCATGGCCACACCACTGCCAGTGACTTTAACTGTGCCAAAGGCAGCACAGAGGGCAAACTACAAACTTTCATTGCATCAAATGCTTCAGGCATAGATGCAGTTGTGTGACATCCTCTTCTCCCCAAAAAATACCCCAAAATGAAGGAAGGCTATGGGGTCATTGCTCAATGTGATTTCTCATCTGGTTTTTTGGGGGTTTTTCCTTGCTTACCGAGAGTAATAAATTGATAAAGCAGACTAATCAAGAAAATTGATTAGAAAAAAACTTGAAAGATTTAGACAAAGAAAAGAAAAAATCTTTAACAGGAAAAAAAAGCCATTTACAATTATACTATTGAACTTTATATTTGATATTACAATGTAAAAAGTGCACCAATTTTTTACAGAATTAGATGTGTTTCAAAACAAAGTTAATTAATTGAACCTGAGGACAGCAGAAAGTTGCACTGAATAGCTTCCTTCATTCTTTGGACACATTTTACTAGGAGATTCAAAAACCTCTATTGTTTTGTTTTGAATAAATTGTATGCCTAGGGAAAAAATACGCTAGAGACGTACAGTTTATTAGTAAAAAGGAGTGAGAAATATTTTTAACATCCTTTCGCAATTTTCCTAGTCCAAGAAGAAGTCATAAGTTGTTCACAACTCCGAAAATATGCTTTAACACTTACCTTTAAAAAAGTTAGCTGCAAACCCTGCTTTGTTAACAGTTCCATCAGAAACAAACTTCATCCACAGGGTATTAGAGGTAGATCTAATGTCTTCTGGCTTATCATAGCCACAAAAGTGACCAATTAAAGGACTGTTCTCATTTGTTCCATCTCGGATTTCCAAGTAGTCATACGCACAGTTGTCATGTCTTTCAATCTGTAAAACAGAATTTTCAAAGTGACCTACCTCAACTTGATCATGAATGTCAAATATCAGTCAGAAAATAAACAGAACTGAAATTTCTCCAAGTTAAAGTTAAGGTCTCTGTTTGTTCAGGGTTCAAGCAGGAGGAAGATGAGCAAGCATCATTGAACTGATTTTAACTAAACTTGTTTTCTACAGCAAAAAATTATTGAAATGCTACTAAGGACATAGCAGTCTAACTGGGAAAAAAATAACTAAAAAAGACATGCTCACTCACCCCTAACTTTCCTAGTATTCTGTCAAACTTCTACTCTGAGCTCAAGTAAAGTCCTCTTTGCTCATGTACACTCAACTAAAAAAATTAATGCCTAAGCAACTAAACAGGTCAGAAATACTCACTGTTTTAGCAATATTAAAAAGCTCAATTTTGATTCATATGGTAAGATTTTTAGGCTCTGTCCTTCACACAGAGCAAAATTTTGCACTTGTCACTATTCACTAACGTTGCAGGATAAACAATTGCAGTGCATAAAGAATTGATGCATCTGAAGAATTAGAGCCAAAGACACATCTAAAATTATCAGCTGTTAAGTAGTCAACAGAACAGACAACAAAAAGAAACTCATAATTTTTCTGTGGCTGATGTATCTAGTTTCTGTTGCACAATCCCTGATTTCAGGTGTCATCTTTTGATTTTATGGGTCAACGAGTGAATTTTCGCTGTACTGATGCAGAAACCTTCCAAAACCAGAACAGCTGAAAACTTCCCGTTTCATTTAAACTTCCTGCTGGATGACATCCAAACACAGACTAATATGTGAGTGGGCATCTGTGCTCTTGTGCTCTTTACATAATAGTATTTGCAGAGTCAGCCAGAATGGGAATTGCACCAGGGAGGAAAGCAGTAGCAGCCCAAATATGACCTTGTCCAGAAGCTAGATAATTTACGATGCTTGTCTTTATTGAGAGTGTATCTTTCTCAACAGAATTAAAAACCCTCTAGAGCTGGGTCACTTTACTGCTGGAATACTTCACATCACTCAGGCTTATTTATAAAAGAATTAACTAGATCCAAGCCTTCAAAAATAATTCCTCTAAGAAAGCTCTTGTTCAATGAACTGGCTGAATCAGGAAACACAAGTTTAGGAATGGGGAGGGTCACAGGATTGCAGTCAGGTAGAAGGGGTGGGGAAAGCCTCAAATTTATTTCAGCACATCCAAATTATGTTAAAACAATAAAGAAATCAAAATTAACCAAGCCCAGAGAAATCCACATTTGATCTCCAGAGAGAGCCTGTCTTGCACCTAAGCTTCACAGTAAGTAGAGGCATCCACTAGTTCTCTGCGCTAATCATGTATCATTACCAACACAAAGCTCAGGAACCACCATGGACTAAGGAGCTTTCACTTAGCACATTAGGATTTTTTATGTAAGAGGCAAAATTGGGGGAAGGAACTGTTCAATTTTATGTCATTTTAGTGGCATCAAAATATGGCACTTGCACACAACATTTCTCTGTCTTCTTTCCAACTTTCCAATGCTTCAAGCATTTCCATGCATAATTTTCTCCCACTCACTTCTCTGTCACAAACCATATTGCCATTTACTGTAATTTCCTAGATGTTTGCTCAGGAAGTGCTTTGGGACAGAGTTTTAGAATGAGTGAGGAAAGTCAGGAAGATTTGGGATGCAATCACCTATTGCCAATTTTAGTGGTAACTGTATGTTTGCAACTAATATAGTCAGGAATGTGTCTCCATGAGCACTGGTAAGTTTTTGATAATATTGATTCCAAATTTTCATCAATCTAAATAATAAATTCATGACATCACATTCCAATTTGAAACAAAGTCTGCTTTGTTATCTCAGTAAAAATTGAGAAGTGAACTGGTCTAAAGCCTACTAATATCAATGAAGGAATTGTGCATTTTCCATGTCTGTGGTCATTTCAGTACTTAAGACTTTTAATTAACATCAGTTTTTTCCATGTTTCCATGTTTTATGGGCAATATGGAAATTATGATTATTCATCAGCCCAGTGTAACACATGCCAAATTTCCACTGAGGTGAATTAGTAGTTTCTTTTCTGAGGATCACTTTATTTTGGGCAGAAGAGAACAGCTAAAAATATAGTTTGTACAGGAGTAAGTTTCTAAACTTCCTAAGACTATAAAAATCAACCAACTTGCAAAGTGCTATTGAGTTTCAAAAAATAAATCTGAAAGGTTGGCATTCTACTATATTAATTTAATTTTAGTTTACTATTAGTGCAAGTGATGCCACTACTATCAATATTAATATATTAAGTGATTAAAGTGTTACACCCATATATAACCTAATAGATAAGTAGTGTGGTTTTGAGAAACAACTGATGTTAAGGCACTTGGTAATCAATTAAAAAACCCAACATTATAAAATATGGGGGTTTTATCCGTACCTGAGGTTTTAAGATGATGTGGTACTATCATCTGAGAACACTACCATACAAAGGTCTGTCACACTTGTGATAGTCTCTACTCTCATCTCTATCTTCCTTGTTCTTCCTACTTCCTATTTGTTCCTTGAGGAAAATCTCCTCACGCCTGGTGAGTTTGGTTTTAACTGGACTGATCCCATAAATCCTGTTTACTGGACCACTAAAATTTCACAAGATTGATATTACATGCTGATGAAATATGTGAAATGTTAGCAAACTGAAAAATTAAAAAATAAATTAGAAGTTTTTACAGAAAAATGCATTTCCTTTAGGAAAGTGAAAGATACCCTCAGCTTCTGAAGGCCTTTGAGAAAACCCTGAATTTGAATGGTGTCAGAGAACTAAGCTGAGAAAATGCCAGAAAGATTACTAAAGCAGGCATGTAAGTGCAGGAAAACACTATGAAATCTCCCAGAGAAATGGTAAGTCAGAGACATTCTCAACATTCATGCTCAAAAAAAAAACCACTTATGTGTAGTTTCAGGTTTAGAAAAACAACAACAAAGCCAACCAAATTAAAAAAACCAAATAAAAGCCCTCATAAAAACAAACAAACACTCCAGAGTATCTTTGTCTTACAGCACTCCTCCAACAGAAAAAAAATGAAGTTAAAAAATAAAAATTGAAACAAGCAAACAAACAACAATAAAAAAATAAACTAAAACTGAAAAAACAAAAAAACAGAGAGAAAAGGCTATGAAGAGCAAATCTGGGAGCACTTCTATTGCAGCAAAAGTCTTTGCATTACTTTTTGTCATTGTTAATTTTTTTATTCATAAAGTCACACTGAAGTACAGGTAAACATATCTGCCTCAGATTGTAGACTTCAGTCATAAAAGGTGGCATATATGCCTAGTAAAATCAGAAGATCAGATAAATTTTATTCCCTGATTCACGTAAAAATAATTTAAATTATCTCTATCTTCACAGACTTTAACAAGGTCATTCAAATGAAGAAGATTAATACGAATCTGCTCTACAAACCCTCCAGATTGTGTTAGCTGGTAAGGCTGCACGCCAAAAAGAGTTCTTAAATAAAAATTAAAAAAAACACCCAAACCTCTAATTTGCAAAGAACAGTGTTATAAAGGTGACTGTAACAATGAAAAAAGTGGAGTTACCAGTCCCAACATCTCTACTGTCACACAGACAGTGGAAATTATAGCAGCCAAAGAAGAAAGTGTAAACCTGCACTCACTGGAAAATGTGTTGCCCACAGCAGGCAAAACAAGATGACTCATTGATACAGTTTGAAATTCTCAGCTTCCCTAGTGCTTTCATTTCAGAATGAAGGTTATTTATACAGTTATTTTTTCTAGTATTACATAGGGATAATGAGAATTCCTCTTACTTAACTGTACCTTTCAAAGGACAGAGAAGTAATTTTCTCACAAACACACTGCAATAACTCTCTAGCCTGACATTTACTTTTTTCTATCTCAGCTGCCACCAAGAACTGTGATTTTTAAACAACTTTTTGTTTTACTGGGCAGTGCACCAAGGATTCAGTCCAGAGAGGGACTCAGAATCAAAAAACAGAACACCTACATTCAAGCGCTCGGAGCAGAAATGGAAATCGGACCCAATGGTGAATGTCCAACGAGGCACTCCAGGGCAGCTTCCAAAGCAACTCCCACCCTCAGCAGGGAGCCCAGAGGGTCATCCAGTAAGAGATGCAACACAGACAAATATAACAGTCTTGTACCTGTCTGGGGCACCTCATTTGGTGCTCAAGGGCATCTTGCCACTCTGGAATTACAGCTCAGACTCTCCCTGGAAAAGTATTTTAAGTCCCTACAGTTGGAAATTTATTTTTTTCCTTTCAAAACACACACAGTAGAAGCACCAACTTGAGACTACCCCCTGACTATATTTCTGCTCAATTTCCTCTTTCTTCTTATGAGGTGTTAGTCCACATGCTTCACCTCTAGAGAGTGCCATAATACTAAACAGGCTGGAGGGAAAACTGGACATTTCTTCCTACAGCCTTAACCACTTGTCTACTAAAACATTCTGTTCTTTGCTGGTCCTTTGCTTCTAGTATTTCCTGTATGTTGAGGCATAGGCATGCCATTATCACGCCTGCAAATAGTCCATAACTTGGTGATTAGAAAAAGGTCCTGGAAGATAAGGAGAGATGCATGTTTGATTCTCCCAGCAGTGATATTGAACTGAGGTCAGTTCAAGCAAAAACACATCACACACGTAGACCATTGCTGAGCAGCTGCATGCAGATCAAATATTGCAGCAAGATCAAATGTTGCCTCTTTTGCAGAGGCAGAGGACCATCTCCCTTGACATTACATTAAAAAATACTGAGCACCAATGGCAGACTAGAAAAGCTCCATATCCAGTCAGTAAATTATGTAAAAGGTATTCAAAATACTGTTCATTTTCAACAGTGCTTAAATAGAGAGACTAACATACTATGTTAAGTGATCTTGAGCCAGGTCATGCAGACTCTGAAGAGCATTTGGAAAACTCTTTGAGCAGGGGAAGCTGATCTTTCCTGCACTAGAACTGACATTAGATCAGGATTTTAAAAAAAGGAAAGTTAAGTCGAATCTTTGAAATTACTAAAATTTCTATACTTTACATTCATAATTGATGCTAAATTCCCAAACCCTTCTCTCTCACACTCAGATCTTTCTATCAGTCATAGCAAAAATGTGCCATAACCCTGAAGTCTGTCTGTAAGACTAAAATATGTAATGTTAGAAGTTATAGCTATGTTTACTCTACCTGTATTTATATCTATGTACAACATAAAGCCGAGGAGTTTAGATTTTTAACAAGTGTTCTTCATGCCATTACTGCTGAAGCATAATGAAATACCACTAATTAAACTGTGCTACTAAATGTATCTACAAAGTTCAAGCCAGTATATTGTGTAGGAATAAAACAGACATAAGAAATATTACTCTTTCTTTTTTATGTAACAGTTTACCACTGTTTAGCAATGTTATACTCATTGATGTATACTAAAGACATACAAGTATGACTCATGACATTTTTTTCTTTGCTCAAAAAGTATCAGTTTGTGATCTGAATATTAATTTTAGGGTTTCTTTTCTTCTCAAAACAGAAGCCAAAAAACACAGTATTTTTTTCTCCAGACACACATTTCTTTTTAACAATAAGATTTAGCAAAGGTAAAAAGTCCTGGTTATTAAACAGAAGATTAAAGTAGCCTTGCTGAGCTGGATTATGTATTTGGTAAACTGTGACCATCTTCAGTAAGTTAAACACTCTAATTCAAATATTAGAGATAAGATAAAAAACCTTCAATCTTGAAAATTTCTGTGGAAGGGAAGGTTTCATGGATTGTGGAGGTAATTTTTCATATAGAAAATTCTTAAATTCATTCACAGGTTCAATAAGTATCACCTTAAATTCCACTGTCACTTAGCCACTAGATGCTTTTCTGAGATTAGTTAAAAGGCTTTACCTCAAATGCTTGAAAGGTTAATCCTACATTGTAGTTTTCTGACACTGTTATTTTCCACACACACTCCTTCATTGGTCTGTAGTCATCAGGATAATTGGGAGACTGGATCTGGCCTTCATTTTTGTGGATTTCACCTCCACAAACAGCTGATAAAAGCATAACATTTGCACTGTCAATAATGACATTTTCTGTAATTTCCCCATGCCCAAACTGACATTATATGCTCCCATTTTTAAAACTAATAATAAGACCATTCTGGAAAGTAGTTAAATCTACCAAGGATAAATTATTGAAAACATAACTGATTTTAACCATTATATGTATTTCAGTTAGCAAATGTAATTTAGCATTTCTAGTAGCTCTTGACAAGTTTAGAGTGTTGAGTTAGATTTTGTAATCATGGATATTCTGAATCTATACATTTTACAGAATATATTTAAAAGGTCAAAATAATTAATTTTTTGTTCACCCTTGAAATATACTTAATAAACATCATTAACATTTACTAACCTTTAGAGAGACAAATGAAAGCAAAATGTCATCTTTTATAATGATCTATGCATTTTAACCTACAGTTTATCACTTCAAGCTTGCACTCAGTTTGAAGAAACAGCTAATATAAATAAAAAATATTTTCATGAAAATACAGGCTTATTTTAAACAGGTGAATGTTGACTTGCTAATATATCCACAGTATGTGACTGCCTCTACTAACTATTCCCACAGTATATGGAAAATATAAGACAGATTTTTCTTAAGGATAAACAGAAAGTACACTCAGGAATCTTTGCAAAACGCTAGGAACAAGAAGATGCATATTTAGTTAACTAAAGACTGGTAAAAAAAAAGTTTATGATTATTATCAGTGGTTTCCCTGAAAAGGAGCTCAGCTGAAATGCGATCACAGCAGGAGTTTCAAAATGCCGTGTCAAGTGAGTTGGCACCTACTGTCTCTTAGTGATAAAATACTAATTCATATGTTAGTTTTGGCGGGGGATGATTAATATTCAAAAGTATCTGGTTATAATTTTACTTCCATAATCAATTCCTTTTTAATGCTCTAAGAGGCTTACCTTCATAAACTGCTGCAAAACCCTTCCCAACCCAGTTGCTGCTGCTGCGGAACTCGATCCACATCCTGCTGTCGGTGGATATGAGGACGTCTGGCAGTTTGTCACCACAAAACCTGCCTAAAAACATGCAACCAGTAACTGCATTTTCTGCCGCCTCTGAAGCCAAATGCTGCAAACATTTATACAAGTGTTTGACATTATAAGCAGAAGTAGCAGAACAGACTCAGTGGAACTATTCATATGCTTATGGTTAAGCACTTGTGTTTCTTCAGATCAGGACCTAATACACTAAGATTTTATTACAAAACTTTCAGAACTTTTTATTGCAGTCAGGCTCACAAGTCTAAGCATAAAACCTTAGGGGAGTTAATGAAAAAAATGATTGTTAAAATTTTTGTCTATACATACAAACACATGCATTTTGGAAGGGGAAAGTGAGTACTAATCTTAAGAATAGAAAGCAATATCGGTCACAGTAATACAGCTCATTGTGCCTAAGGACCAAAGAGATTTAAAAACTAACATCTAAATGGCCTATTCTACATTATCCTCTTAAATTCTGCCTAGGTAGGTAAAATTTCTGTTTTTCTAGGTGACAGGGAACAGGAGAAAAGGATAATTACTGTCTGGTCTTAATGGTTTCTTCTTTATTGTCTGTCCAAGGCCAAGAAAACAGACAGTCCTGTTAGACAGCTGTCCTCTGCATCTGGGCACTAGTATTACAGAAGGTGAAATCTCCCCACCAACCTTCTGAATTAAAATAGGATGACTGCAGCTTTTACATATCAGTTGCAACTCAATTCATTATTGCTTTGCATATCTCTTCTCTACAATAGTAGGGAAGGAAACACAAAGAACAAATAGCAGCAATCTACTCATAATCTTAAAGATACAGGCACAGATATCCTAAGTACAACTCTACAGCAGGTGCATGTGTTCATCACATGATCTATGGATTTCCCATCACATGCTGTACAGATTTGTCTGCAAACTTCCCTATTTCTCTGAACAAAACCATGGCAGCTTCATATTTCAATATCCATATGCAAAGCAAAAACTCGCACATTCTGTAATTTGCATCTTTCCACACATGCAGCTGAAAAATGGCTAGCTGCAGTGAAAGGAAGGCTTGAGGCTTGAAGTCAAATAAATTAGTTCTATTATGGCATTTAGAAGTTTTTTCTCCATCCCCAGTTTAGATACATTCTATACACCTAAAACCCAAGACGTTTGTTTTGGGTTCAACAGCAAGTCCACTGAGAGCCCAGTGAGTGTGGCACAGTGGACAGTGCAGCATTTAACAGTTGCATACCAAGCAGAGAGGATTTTCTCCAGTAGCCATCTCTTACTTCAATATAGTCATACCAACAGAGGCTGCTCTTGTAAAGGTCCATGGTGGTAAAGTTTAAAACGATCTGCAATCAGATGAGAAGGCCTAAATAAATCAAGTGTGGTTAATAAGGGAAAAACAATCACAACAACGTTCTGCAGAACTGAAGCCAGAGTAGTGACCTGTAATGGGATTCCAACTAGTTAGACATTTAATTTACCTGTCCTCAACTATTGTTTTGAGTAAGTAAATGTTTCTTGGGATCATGAAATGTTTATTTTATTTAATATTATATATTTGAGCAGATTCAAGACAAATTACTCACATTTAATTGCTCACAGGGAGTTTTTCCCTGAAGAATAAAAATTTGAGAACATTAATAAGGTAAAATATTTTGCTAATATAATTTTAAGTACGTTACTTGATAATTCTACTGCCAATCCCTCTTCCATTACATTCTGACTATAATCAGCTGCCAATAAAAAAAATTAAAATAATTGGTTTATTTTGGTTTTGACAACCTTCTACTACAGTTTTGACAAGATATTTTACTTGCAGGCACATAAAGGTTAATGGTGGACAGTAATCCTGAAAGTAAGATCCCTAATAAGAAATGGTATACAGTCCTTACTGATTCTTTATGAAGCTTAATAATAAAGCTTTTTATACAGAAATCTGAGTTCTGCACATTTATGGAACTTTTGAACTTGGACTCCAAGTTTTACTGAGAGCATCTGTAAACAGGCATATTTTCAACACTTATGACAAGGACTACCCTTATATTAAATTACATAATTCCTGTTTTAGAAATACTTATCCTAAACGGCTATAAACTTACACTTTTAACACAGGAATAGGATTTGTCCTGATCACACCTTGACACAATAGCTACAGTTTAAATCCTGACTAACTGGGATAGTCTTAACATCATGTCCTGCAATTACAGGGATAAATCCAAACAGATTAAAAGTCACATAGATTTTGTATTATAAAATAATTTCCAATTAATACCTTTTTATTGTATTTAGGTGTATTTGGAAAAATAATTGATCTTCTTCAGAATAGGTTCCTCAGTATTCATAAACAAATATTTCAGACTAACTGAAATTCTTCTCTATTCACATTTGAGCATAGAATTAGTATTATTTTAGCTTTGATCCTAGGAACTCACAATTGAAACCTGCCCTTATAAAACAAACACGAATTGCTGCACAGTAGCAAATACCTCACACTGCAAAAATACATCTCCATGGCAGCCTATGAAGCAGCTGCGAGAGTCAGTTGAAAGGAGAGGAATTTACCTTTAGTCCAGCTGCAAGGGAAAAATTATAACACCATAACTGGAACAATGAACCCAGTCAGTCAGTCAAGATGGTTTAATTCCATCTCAAACTTATTCTAGGTTTTCTGCACTCTTTCATGGATATCTAAGCCATGGGACATTTGGCCTTCACTATTCAAGCAGTCCTTCAGTAAGATGTACTGAAGAAATAAATGCACAAATATTACCAGAATTCCAAAGCTACCTACTTACCATGAGAAATATGAAGATCTGACTAAAAGTACAAAAAATTCATATGCTTTACTCTGCTTCAGTCTCTTATTACATTTCTAAGTGCTATTTGAATCTACTTCAGAGGATGGCAGAGAGATCATTCTCTCATTCTCACAGCAATTCTCCGTCCTCGGCAGAATTTTTCTCCCTCAACTTCTCGTTCAGATAAAGAAGCCACACCAACTACAAAGCTTTTGCTCTCCTCAAATCATCCACTTTGCAGTTCAGATTCCTTCTAAAAGCCTACCTTTTTTTCCCAAAACATAAGTAGATATCTCTGTTAGTATCCAGCCATACTGCTTGAGAAGCCTGCTGCCCTCATCAGTCATGTCCTTTTCCACCAATGCCGACTTCACCCCATCTGTGCAGGCAGAGGGGATCACAAGGGGGAACGCTTTTTCTTTGCCCAGATGAGATGCAGACTGCTGCTTAAGCTAACCCAGCTGGCTCTGTTGGAAGCAAGCTACAGAAGCCACAACCTATACCTCCTTCATTGCTTCAGCTCTTTAGAGCCTGGAGGTCGCTCCCCAGTCTAGCCACAAGTTTTCCTTTTTCCATGATACAGCAGAAACATCAGATTCTCTGTTCTTTGTTTGGAAAGTCACCTTTTTCCAAACCTTTGTTGCCAGGATAGAGTTGGCAAATGGATGGTTTCACTTAGGTGTGATTATGTCAATGTCTCAAAGTGCTGCAATCTAAATGGAAACAGTTAAAGTTTAATGAGCTTCCTCAATAGCCCCCGCTTCTGAGACTGCATGAAATAACCTTCACAGCCTTTTCTCACTTTGACATGCCAAGGTATTTGATGATGCAGCAATTTCTTAACACTGACCAGAATTCATTAGGTGTACATAGGCAGAACCCCCAAACTGTCACGGCATGATTTCTGGTCATGAACCAAGCAAGTTTAAATATATTTAAGATTCTGATCTGCTATTCTGCAAAGTATTAAATAGACCTACAGACAAGGCAGAGCTTGGTCAAGGGGAAAGGATGACTGAGAGGCTTCGCAGGAAAAACAATCAATGGGTATTTGTCAGCACAATTAAAGAATTATTGACTACGCAGCAGATTCAATTGTGCTCCTGCAGCTTCTGAGAGAATGTACCATACTTCCTACTGCCTGAGATAAGAAAGCACAAAATATACAACAAATAACAGTAGTAAAAACCCCAGGTTTCTGCAGGTGGCATTTTTTTTCCCATATCAATCGAGGATTTTTCTGTCCCATTTTATCTTTCACGTAAAACATTAAGGAAAATTGAAAAGTAGTATAACCTATTCAAAAAGACAGATTCAAATAAAACACTGTCACAGCTGCAACTCTCCCTATGCCAATAAAATTTCTACACACCAGAAGGCAGGATTTGCCCTAGCTGAGGGCATACATCATTAATAACACCGTCCTCCCTCTGAGACTTTTCTATGTATAGATATACTGAGTACATCTGTTTGCCATGTAGTCTTCAGCCTCCAAAGTAAGAGGTGAATGGACTGCCTTGTTTTACTAATAGGAACACATGAATTTCAGGTTGGTCTGGCAATTTATGATGCCTTGTGAATGAAAGGAATTCTGCAGCTAGTGCATGCCACTGCAGTCCCAGCCTTCATTAAATTTCTGGGCATCAAAGATCCGAAGAGTCCTTACTTGCAGAAAGAAGCATGGATAGAAGTCCTCCAAACGATGCTCATACAATAGGATGCTAAATCTCAATAAATAAATGGAAAATATCTAGGCAATGCCTTAGCAGTTTATTTTTAGGTGACTAAAGTGCTCAGTGACCGTTCAGAACGTGACATGCTGCACTCTAACCTCCGCACAATATTCCTGAGATTTAACTGGGGCAAAGCAGCAAAGGAACAGAAATTTGAATATATTTTAATTTTCACTATATGAATGTTTTCTCACCATTCACTGATAAAAATTGGGATCAAGTATAACACGTGTCCAAGGTACCATGTACTAGCACAGATTTAGACATCATAGCTGTAAGTAGGGCTCATTATCTCAAGACAGCAAGACAACCAGTATCCTATGGGAATAGCATGGGCAAAACAGACTTTTTGACACTAGCACAAATATCATTTACTCTGTTCTTGCTGAACTATATGGAAACTAGAGAGCTGGAGGTCATGAAACTGCCCTACAGTCATGACTTGTCATGTAAAATTTCAACTAAAAAATTCTCATTAGTCTTTTCCCCATTTGAGGCAGCAGGTAAAATGGGAAAAAAATCCCAGTCCTCTCACATTGCTGATTTCAAGACAGGGGCTCTCCCCCACTAGGCTTTTGCACAGTATAATACAGCTTCAGTGGTGGTTACAAACTTAAACTTTTTTTTATTATTATATTACAAATGTATTACAATTACACTGGTGTCCATAGATAGGTTTACACGAAGTTGGAGTATGCTGTGAATACTTAAATATGAACATTACGTCATACATTAGTGTTTCTTTCAAAAGCAAATAATTGTAGATGAATGCTGATTTTTATTTTTTTTTAATTGAGGGGTGGAAAAAAAACCTAAGCCATATTTGTTGTTATCACAGCAATATCTAAAACTCAGCACAAATATTGGGGGCATAAATTACTATCTAGACTAATTTTCATCCTTTACACAAACCTTCTTTTATTCATCTCTTTTCGCTTTTTTCCCTGACAACCTGCTGTGCCACCCTTCTCCTTCCAGCAGAGAGTGTTTAGTTTTCCTCCTGTCTCTGGCTCTTGCCCAGAGGAGGGCAAACACTGTCCAAATGACTTTGCTTTCATTCCTCACAGTAGCAAACGTCCTTACAGCTTCTCAGGATCTATTATAACATCAAGAGTATATATTCTTGGTGTCTACCAGGACCCTGACTTAAAAGAAACATGGAACAGTGTAATAAAATCAGGAGAAAATAATGTCCAATACATACAAGGTGGGAGACCACTGAGAAAAAGAACTGAAATATATGGGAGAAATGCTGAGTCTTCCTCTTTGGACTTGCCAGTACTGAGTCCCATGTTTGGTTCTACATTTCAGTCTTTAGATTCTATATTTTAGCCTTTAATATTTGACTGCTTAGTATCAGCCACTGCTTCATGTAAGGAAATTAACACCCTTTTTCCGGCATATTTTGTCTCAGCTGAAGCTTTTCATCACTCCCTCTATCCTTATTTGTTTTGAAGCAGCATGATATTTGAGCCAATAATTTAAAATAAGATTTAGCTAGCTAGCACATTTTGGAAGTGTACAAAAGAATGATAGGTTTTGCTTTCATAAGATAGCACACATCTCTCTCCAAACTGCTCTCACCAAGCCCACTTTTTCCCCATTCTTTTTCCCATAAAACTGATCTGCAGAAAGTAAAACTATATGCACTAGAACCAGCACCAGGGAATACATACAATGTCACTTTCGTTACTCATATTATTACAGTTTCATTCTGGAAACATCTTATTTAACACACTAAGAATTTCCTTAGTTCCAGCCTAGCTATCAGCCCCATACAGGCCAGTCAGCTTGCCAGAGGCCATGCTGGAAAATGGACCATCCAGGAGCCTGAATGACTTCTAACATTTTCATACTGAACCATAAATTGAACTGGGTGACCATTTTAAAGGGAGTTCATGGTGCAAACGTAGAGCAGGCTGAAATCACACATTCCTTTCACAAGGACGAATAGATGATGCCACAGATCAAAGTCAAGTCAGTAGTACATTGCCCATGGTCCCATTTTTTTATGACATACCCTTATTTTTAATAAATATGCATCCTTTAAACTTCAACAAAAAACTAAATAACCCCAACATTGTACTTGGAAAATAGTATCTGTGTCTCACTAAAGAAACATTAAAATACCTTCTCTCCTGGGGTCACAGAGATTCTCCATATGCAGTGTGTGTAGGAAGGATAACCATTTGGAAATCCAGGAGAAGAAAAGTTGCCTGTAGATTCCTGCAGTGTTTCTCCACAGGCTGAAAGAAACAAATTACAGTAAAAATATAAAATTTAATGTGCCCACCAGAAAAAAATGCATCTTTCCAATATCTACTTGGAATACATTTAACTCACTGCAGATGCAGAATGGAAAACAAACTAGTTAGTTTACAATTTACTCAAAGGCATGATTTTAACCCAGTCTGACATTCATTCCATTTCATGCAGGATGTTTTAATTCCATGAACTATTTCACTTGCGTGTTGTCTGCTGACATAACCAAAATTATGGCAGTCTTAAAAATATCATTGCTGTCAATCAACTGCAACATTATACATAGAACTCTTTTGGTAATAAAAAAACAGTTAGACATCCTTTTAAAACTAAAACAAATGCTAGCACAACATTACTTGCACCACACTGAAATTCTGTCAGTGGTTTCATTTAATTTAGTACTTTACCCACATGAGAGACAGATCTGACCTAAACACACTCATTTGTGTTGGTATAGAAAATTAAATCCTATTTTCAACAAAGCCTCTTGCAAGAGTGATTTGTAGAGATATGAGTAATAAAAGCAAAGCAAATGTAAAGTCTTAAAATACCAAAGGCTTTTATATTCTTTATTATTGAAGCTTTTAGCACCCATCTCTCACCTGTCAATCATGCTGCTAGATGCTGCTGGACTGGTTAATAAATCATCATACCAAAATATAACACTGGAAGCTCCTGCCACTCTCCACTATTAAAACTGATTTTGGTAGGGTGTTACACCTTGATCAGTCATCTTTTTTGACCTTAATCAAATTGTTTCACCCACTGATTTTGCAGCTGTGACACAAGATATGAATTTGAGATTATCCCATGACCAACAGTGTAATCAGATCTGCAGTGCTTTCAAATTACAGGGCTACCATTGCCAGAAGGTGAATAACTGTGTCATCAAAATATCAATGAATTATAAATGATCTGGAAAATCTTTAAATAAAAGAGGACAAAGGAAAGGATTGTTTAGGACAAAGACAGACAACACAGCTGTAAAGGCTGTCTTGTTAAAATGCATCTAAGATGTGGTCTGACAACTACACTGTAATATCAGGCATAAATTACATTCAAGGCACTAAATATGCTCTCTGATACTCAAATGGTTATTGTGATGAGGAGAGAAAGAAAAGATTGGCATGGTCCTCAAGAGGTCTAATGGCTACAGCCATCATCACTATGTCCTTTAGGAATAAAACAGGAAAAAAAAATTATTTTCCTCCCTTCATTTAAAAAGCGCAGTATTATCTTTAAAAAATTGCAGGCAGCCACAGCAAATGACATTTCTGCACAAAGCCTTTTCAGTGAAAAGGCTATATCTGTCATTAACCACAATTTATTTTCACTGCAACCACGAACACAAACTTGACTAAGTTGCAGAGTCCTGTGCTGGGTTCCCCCAGAGCTGGTGAGCTGTGCTGCAGCTTACAGTGCATAGGTACAGCCTTTAAGAACAAGCCAGCAGTGAAACTGCTGTCTCACTAAGGAGTACAAGACAGAGGAGCCCAAAGATTTGACAACCATGAGAATCCAAGTATTCCTCTCGTCCGTTTTAGAGCCCTCTCTTATTCTTCCCCCCATGCATGACTTCATTAGGACTATGCTGGAACATTCCATGCTCCATATACGGAAGATGTGTATAGACTTAGAACAATGGCTTTTAAGTTGCAAAAGGAGCCATGGAGCATCTTACTTTTTTTTCCCCAGGACTTACAGAATAAAGATATTTAATATAAAAATTTATCTTATATCCACATTAAATTCCTGGGAGATCTCTATAAAATCAAAATTATTTTCAGAGAGACCTCTGAATTTAACAGAAGTGTAAGAGAAACATGTAACTAGATAACTTCTGCTAAGAATTAGGACAATCAGAATTTATAAAATGCACTTGGGTTTATGTGTTATGCCATATTTATCTTTTAATTTTAAATTCTTGATTACTCAAGGGAACCATAACAAGAACATTTTATACCAATCAATAGCTGAATTAATTTTCCATGGGATTTCAGTTCCAGGCTGGTTTCCAAAGCTGCTGTAGACAGGGTGATATTTGGGAATTTCTTGTTGAAAAGCACATTTCTCTGCAATGGGACACAGTTAAAATTCTACCACTAGAGAATGTAAATGTTTTCTTTGTATTTGGACTGTAGCAACTGCAGTATCCATGACTAGGTTTATAAAACAGAATATTATAAAATTTTTTACTGTTTAATTGTCCACTAGTAACAAAATCCACTTTGGGAGAGAAATGTGTAAGGAAAATGAGTGGTAAGGGCCACTTATTTAAATTTCATTTCATACTTAGTATATTTCCTGTCAGAAGATGTCAATTACAACTTCAATCTTATACAGCTCTACTTTATAAAGTATTTGTACATTTTTATTCCTTTGTTATTCATTAACATTTGCCAAGATTTTTTTCTGATGCTTTTCCACCCCTTTCACATGTCGTGCTTTATATCAATTACACTAGGGTAGACCACTTGCAGAAATGCCACTTTAGCTTTCTCCACACACATACTCTAACCATAAAAGCCACTCCTCTGTTTTATGGCTTGAGAAGGTCAGACATCCAATAAGACTTTCTGTGGTTAGGAAAGAAAAACTATTTTTTGCTTCTCCTTGCAAAGATTATCCATGGGTGTAGGCAGCAGGTAGATTATATGCTTACACAAAGCAATTCCCCCCAGTGTACTCTGCAGCAACGTTTAATTACACAGCCAGTGTGTAACACCTCTCTGGGCTGGCCTGCACACACGGAAAAGTCCCATCAAGGATTACAGTAAAATCTGCAAATGATGAAGCCCAGGTCCTCCAGGACAGTTAGGGAACAGAGCCTCATTCCTTTTCACATAGCACTAGCAAATACATACTGTCATTTATGGCTAATTTGAGTTTACCCTTTTTCTTTAAAGTCTTTAACACTTAGACACAAGTCTGTACAACAATGCATATATGGCATATAAAGCTGCCACAAAATCCTAAAAATATCTACTGCTGATTATGTATTTGTTAAATCAAAACCTTAAATCTGTTTACTACAACTCAGGGTCTTACTATTGACTTGATTCCCCTTTATAGTTATAGGGAAACTGTTTTAATCTTAAAACGTTAATCCACCTTATGCAGTGAACAGAGGTTTGACTGTTGAAGGTGAACATTCTTTTCTAATCTAATAGAGATGGCAGCAACATAAGTCTGAGGAGCAGTAAGAACAGCACAAAAAAGAGACAGGCTTCAGCCTACAACTGCTCTTTTCTACACAGACTGTCACAGGCTCAGGCAATTTGTAAATTTGCTGAACTTCATCCATCTACCTTCTCTTCTTCTAAAGAGACTTCTCCCACCTCTCTGAGACTCCTTTCCTATCCATTATTCAGTCCCGTTCTACACACACATTTTTTGTTCTCTCTTCTGGCATACAAGTATGTTGCTCCACCATTTTCTTTTCTCATTTTCCCGCTCCTATAAAACTATATATGAACATTAAATCAACTAAAATTTCTATGTAAAACTATAAAGGCAGAGTTGTGTTGAAATTTTAGCAGTTACACCAGAAGAAAATGCATTCCATCACTCCATTAGAGTGTCTGAAAACCACTATAATACATCCAGCCTTGAAGTTCAAGTTTTATTCCCAAATACCAAGACACTCAAAATTCAAAATATTGGCAGAGAAAGGACTTCAACTTCGTTGCCTTCTTTCCCCTTATAATTCCATCCTGTAACAATATAAGTCGGTTTTAAAATGTTACACATCTCTATCAGCAATTACATTTTCCTTTTACAAAAATCCTAAGGAAAAGTTAAAAACAAACCAAAATTGCTACATTATAGAGAACTGGCACTTACCCTGCTGCTGAAAGGCAGGTTATCAAATGTCACTCCTTGGCTTCACTAATCTCAAAACTGTTTTTGGTCATTAAGCCCCTTCCTGAATAATGACTCTGAATATCCTGACTAGCGGAAACACCCTGGGAGGCTCAGCTGCCTCCCTGCTGTGAGGATCACCTGTAGTCTCTAGCAATCCTGAGCTCAACTTCATGTTCATGGACCCCAGAAAATGACTGGGACCAGCAACTGTTTGCAGAAATAATCAGAACTACAAACAAACATGCACAATACCATAAAATCTTTTATCATAGAAGTGTGGGTCTCTGGAAAATACTGATTAAGTTATTGCTTTCTGTATTCTCATTATATTACATTCAAGGCAGCGCATATGAACACATGAAACAATGCAGGTATTATTAAGGATTGAAATATTCACTGCAGTTTTATCGTAAAAAACTGCTGTTTTATCATAAACAGTTATCATGATTAATCTCTTCAGTCTGAAATAGGAAATAAAACATACCTCCAAAACCAACACAGTGTCAGGGATTTTTTTGCTATATACTACAATGATCACATTCTTTACATAAAACCAAAAGCTTTATGTCTGTCTGAATTTTCAGTTTCAGTATTTGCTGGAAAATTTATGAGAACAAAAGTACTGTGCAACTTTCAGAGATTTGCTTTCTTTATTGCATGCTTCAGCTTGGGTTGTGTTATTTAGCTATGCAGCTTATATAAAAAATATTACTTGAAAAAATAGCATTTAAAATAGTATGCTATTTAACATTTGGAAAAAAACCTTCTGCCTTTTTCTCTCTCTTAAAATGCACTTTTTTTTACGGCATGGATCATCTAAGTAAGGTTGGAAAGCTGTCTTTTATCCCAAAGTTTGCCAAAGCTCAGTGCCAGAAAAGGAGCATGATCCTTCAACCACTATTCATTTTATTATCCATCTGTGTCCACCAGTGCTGCAAAAAATATCTTACCTTCCAAGTGCACACTGCTACTGAACAATCACAGTGGTTTTACAAGACTGTGAAACTAACTTCCAAGCAGACTTCAACGACTTTGAATGAAATCATAACTCTCAGTACATGTCTTCACGGCATATATGCAAAGGATGTTTTCTCTGAACAACTCTTGGAATGTTAGCTCAAAAAGAACATTGTATCTTTTCCAGTTGACTGAAAGTGCATATTAGAGTATTATATTCACACTAAAAGCCTAGCTTATAATTACTTTTTTCTTTTCTTAAGTAAACATGATTGTACCTACTTTAACAGTGGTTTTACTTTTATAGACTATTTTTCCTCCAAAATTTGTCTTTTGCCAAAATATAGATGTATCCTGTTTATGAAATTGTTGCTCTCTGTATACTTTCAGTAGAAATAATGCTGCCAAGAGTGTCATTATTAAAGTACTTTCTGTACCAAAAGGAAAGAGCAAAAATTGCTCCCAAAGGAACAGTTGTTTAAGGAAAGGTGTTAAAGTGGTTTCTCCTCTGGCAGGCCCAGAAGCTCTGTGCATGCTCTCAGTACATACAAGGCTATGATTCAGCATACTTACAGCACAAAAGAAAAATGTATTTCAGCTGAAAAATGCTCATCAAAATGCACACCCTAATCCCCAGATCTTCAGTAGATCCCATTGCTCCTGGTGCAAATTAGAAGCATCTCCACTGTTTTAACCCTGATCCCTTTCTTTAGTCCTTCTGTATTGATCAGGTGGTTAAAAGTAGCAAGATATCTAAGTTAAAACAGTTACTGAGATTTCATTAACTCCCTTGAGGAGCAGTAAGGCTGTAGGCTTATGTGGCACAGAGCTGGGATGTGTAACCTCCCACAAGGACCTTGCTGGTAAATTCTGACTGAGAGATGGAACTTCTGAATTTCTTTGATTCACACCAAAGGTTAACAGTGGTATCAGCCATAACTAGAGCAAGGAAGTGGAAACCTTTTCCTTTGAGATTTCCAGCATTTTGGCAGCATTTAGTGAAGAGGCACAGAGTTGACTCTGGGTTACTCCAGGCTTGCCACTGATGTCTCCAAGACAGATTGCAACTCTACTACACTATTTTGAAATAAAAAATTAATATGCATTCAAAATATAGGATGCTAGAATTAGGCAGAAGACATTAAATAGTAAAGGTACGTGTTAAAACTGTAGAAATTTTGTAATAAAATCTAACCATTTAATCCATAAATGAGTTTACAATTTAGTTGCCCTGGCTTGATATTTGTCAAATTAAAAAAAAATAGAATGAGTCCAGAGCTGAGTACAATAATTCATTTTGCTCCTTCTGCATTCAACTTGAATTCAAATAAGGGACTGCAGCCAGTATGCAAACCAGAAGTGATATTAGGCATTTTTTTTTCCTAGTTGTTGAACAGCAAATGAAAGCAGATCAAAATGTCAGTGTTTCATATAGTTTATCTGTCCTTAGGTGCTTTGCATTCCAGCGACCTTGTCTATAAGATATTTTATGATTCAGTTCTTGAGCAGCCTATGTCAGCTGCCAACACAGAAACAGACAACTAAGAAGCTGACTCAAAAAGTTTATCATTCCTCTTGAACAACAAGTCAAACAGCTGCTAGTATGTGGTTTTGGTTTGTTTGTGGTGCAATACCTGGACATCTATACAGCTTTCTTGCCTGTGCAATATCTCCTTTACTTAGACGAGTACGCTGGCCAATGGCAGGTCGTATACCATTGTCATCACGGGAAGGGAGAATGGTATCCAGAAACATGCCCCTAAAAAAAATAAAAATAAAAATAGACCCCAAAAACCCCTATCAGGTTTCTGTCATAAAACTCTCTGAGTTCCATGAATGTATACCTGTTTTGTAAATTTGGTTTTTACATTTGGTGTAAATAAGAGGGTAAATACAGAACTTTAAATGCACAAAACATGCCACAAATTTCCTCAGGTTGGCAAACTTTATGCCAAGTTACCAAAAAAGAATCTTCTCTCGGTACATCAAATAACATATTAGTTTTTATATTTCTGCTAGACAGGAGGAGGAGGATCAATTACTACTATTAAGACTACACAGGGAAAAGACACTGCCATTAAGCTATTGCTATATTGAAAAAAACCCATAACATTTCATAAAAATACATAGATTAATCTCTATCACAAAATTCTTAATCCCATAGTCCCATTTCTAACAAAGTTTTTGCAAGAAGTCCTAAAGTCTGACTTACAAGTGTAAGGGCAGGTAAAGTCAGACACATTTGCCAATCATGATTCTGTCAAGTGTTATAAAACATCTAACTCCACTCTAGCTGCTGCTTTTGAAACAAAAATGTTTACTTGCCAGCCTTTACTTGCTTCACAATAAAATACATCAACTTACCATATGCGATTTTAATGACATTAACCTTAAATGACAAGACATCATAGAGAAGCACACTTGTTCCAAATGTGTAGTCTAATCAAAATTCCCCAGATGATCTACAACATTTTTGTGTTCTCAAATAAATTTGAAAAGAGTAAGGTACAAAATTACATTCTATTATCATGTTACAGAATTTAAAAGCCCTGAAATCCCATAAAATGGAAGTTAACAGAAGAATGTGTTCCTATAGTCTCTTTTTCTTTAGTTCTTTTTTCTTTTTAGTCTCTTATATACTTGTAGGGCTTTTATTGGAAGGTAAAACCAATACTTTCAGACATAACTTAAGTCCAAAAATGAATGAAAAGTAAGGATCTTTGTAGTTAGGAATACCATTTATAAACACGTATTCATTTTTAAATTATAATAAATGAATCATTTTGAGTATTGCAGATACATACTGCTCTCTTCATCCTGTTAGATTTTTTGTGGCATCACTAGAAATTTTGCAAAGAAAGAATCATCTCAGGATGTTACCCTAAGCAGTGAAATAAACTACATATGGTATTAATCTGGTCCTAGAACTAAGGCACATTATTCTTCAGAAAGTGATTGCATCTATAAATTATAATTCTATTTTCCAGCGAATTTCAGTACAACCTGAGACTGATGCTTTTTGTACTTTGAAAAACTGTGAAAACAATTCTCTCTTAAATGCCTTAGCACTTTAATGAGGGAAAATACTGTAAGTTTTAATACAGCATGAACAAAATCCTTGTGTATGACTAGAACTTTATGATGTTTTGTGATTTTCACTACTTATCCGGGTGAGCAAAGTCTCACAAACATCTGGCAATATGCCACACTGTGCATGACTCATGCTTGCAAGATGAATTAGTGCAAATCAATACCTGACCTCAGGGGTTTGCTGGCTGGTTTTAGACAGGATGAAGTAACAACCTTGTGTGCCTTGAGGCAGGGCATGCCTACTCTTGGCACTATCGGTTTTTGCCAGCTTGGAAAGTGGTGAGATCAGGGCCAACAAATCAAATTACCTTGATGTTGTCATTGCCCTAGGACTCGGGGGGGTTCTGTCTTGTTCAATTACTCTATTTTATACAGGTTCTTATAATCTCTTCCTTAAGGTAATGGCATGTGTAACTGGATTAAGCAATGTGACTAATAACTACCTCATGTGGCTCCTTCCCATGCTCTTCTATGTGGATGCTGAGTAATACAGCCCTTGGTTGGATTTTTCTATAATAATACAATTTATATTGAGACAACAAGCCCAACAAATTTGCAAAGGCTGGTTAGGTTTTAATGGCCCTCAGTTTATTTCAAAGTGTCAGATTGTCTCATATCTTTGCCTTAAAATGCATGAATTGGAAAAATAAAATTAAAAAAACCACCCAAGCAAATAACTTTTCATACTAAAATTTTTGGTGGGTGTTTCTGGAGGTTTCTTTTAATTTCACATTAGTCTGGTATTTTTAGAGAATAATTAGCTGAACTGTAACTTGGTATGAAATATAACTGGAGGCTGGGTGAAAGCCTCCTTCACTTACTCTCTAGAGCAGGGCTGACCTATAGGACCAGCTCACTGTACAGCTCCCCACACCCTGCATCCTTTCAGATGAGAGTAACTATCTGTATAAGCCACAGAGAGGAGGCTGTAGCCTCTGTTTTAAATGGTTGGCTGGAGTCCTTAGCAAAGGCTGTGGCTTGTGTGGTAGATGTCTGAATAACCTGTGTTCTACCTGCATAATCCATTACAAATCAAAGGAGATTTCTCTTTTAGAGAACAGATCACGTTACACATAACATTCATAGCCATTTCACTCACTTGATTTTTCTAAATGCAAATTTTTGTGGACACAAAAAGCAAGTGTATATCATATAAAATTATGTTTCCAGATCATCTTGTCTAAAAATCTAGAGAACTGAAGCAAGATCAAAAGGCTGCTTTGAAACAAAACAGAAAATACATGCATTTTAAAAGATAATTAAATTATTTTGACTTAAAATAAACAAGCTGTGCTTTGACTGCTGTAAGAATACTATATTGCAAGGGACATTTCAAGGGATTTCAAAGTACTTCAAAAAGCATAGTTCTTAGCATTCACAGACAGGAATAGAATTAAAAGTCAAAAGGTATAACCTGAGACTCCAACCTTGAGAAGGTGTTCCTGGCATAGTGCATGATGCTGTCAAAGTCATATGGCTCCCCAAGGGAGTTCACCTCTCCAGGCTCCATCTTCAAAAAGTTATATTCCTGACCTACAAATGATTGATAATTAGAGATTCTTTAATATATTTTTCTGTAAAGTTAAAAACCAAACTGGAAAAGAAAACCAACACAGATCCTAACCTAATTACTCACTGACATTCATAAATCTTTGCCATTTGGGATAAAGTGTGTGACTTTATTATATTTTCTTCACTGAGAGGGCAGACATCTTCTGAAACACAGATCATATTTCTATATTTGGATTTAGAAGGACTAGTCTCATTCAACACATAAAGGGCCCACACATCATGATGCACTTCATGTAGAGTCCATATAAATTTTTGGTTTGATGCTTAATTCCAAAAAGAAATAATTTGATGGCAAAGACTCCAGAAGAACCCTGCTCACTCATTAGACTGGATACTAATCCAGCACTGAACTACTGGATACTGGAGACTTTGCTTCGGCAAAGGCTGCTCTCTGAGGCTCCATGTAATGCAGACACTACAAAGTCACATTTTCCAGATACAGCTGCTGCAACTTAACAAAAGCAGAACAGGATAAAAAGAATTATACTTAGTTCATAATTCCATACCATAAGTTCTTTGGACCCATCAGTGTATTAGGGATACAATCAAGCTAAGAGAAATAGTAGGCAAAAATGCTACTTCTGCTATTCAGCAATCAGTTCCAATAGCATTGAGCAGATGAAGGAAACTAAATAAAAAGTAAATATGATTTTTTTTTTCCTACAAAATACTTATCAGAATATCTCACCAGGTTGGATGTTTTCTCTAATGATGGTGACATGGTCATCACGGTCTGGTCGTGTATGTTCGTGCCAAAAACCTATCACATGACCCAACTCATGGACAACTATGCCAAATTTATCACAGTTCTTGCCAATAGATATAGCCTGAGGACCATTTCCCCTTCGACCCACATAAGAACAGCACCTGTAATTAAAACACAAACATAGATGAAAGTTTTCATACACATCTCTACAAACCACATAGCAAATTCAGTTAAAACTTGAGAAAACAGTACATAAAGATTCAGCAGTTTAACGCCCTCTGTAATTCGGCAGTCTCACAAACTCTAGATCTTCTACAAGGACAACTTATTATTCAAAATACCTTACAAGCGACACAAGAATGGGGCTTTTTTAATATTATTCAAGATCTTAAAAGATACTAGCTTTGATCAACAGAATTGTCACTGTCATGACAGTCTACTCAGTCTATAGAATGACACAGGAACTTGTTTTCAGCTAAAGAATCAATAAAAATAAGTGATGCTCTGGTGAGAGCATGCACCATCACCTCTTCGTGGGTCACTGATAAAAATGGTAAAAAGGGCAGGTTGCAGGATAAACCACTGTGGTCCTGCACTTTCAGTCACAGCTTGAATCCAATCCATTTACCACAACCCCTCAAGCCCAGCCATGCAACCAATTTTAACCTATTTAGTTTTCCATTCACATATAATCCAGTAATATACACCTTGGAGATTCAACACATTTAAACACATTCGTTTAAATCCTGGAATTTAATCTGTTATTAAAAACTTTTATGATCTTAACACAACACATGATGGCAGTGCAAGAGACTGATGAGAATAAAGTTAGGATAAGCACAAATAATTGCGAAAAGGCAGAGAGAATCCCTTTGCTTAAAACAGTTTAAGTGTTTCTATAGAGTCTTCCTGTTTGCCACTGAGTGGAAACTCTACAGAGAAAAACTGCAATGCAGAACTAAACAACGTTAATGTTTATATATGGCTATAAACAAAGCAACACGTTACTGAGACTTAAAGATGTAGAATATTTAACCCATTTTCAATAGTTTTAACATGCCTATTTTACTGACTTCATACACTTTATATGCTTCACATGCCTCAGCTAGAATAGACATATTTGGCAGCCTAAAAATTTCCCTACAGATTCAATATAGTTATTTCACATTGATACTCTGGAGATGAACAAATAAAAAGGAAAAGTTGCTTTGCTTTAATTGATGCGATTCATAACAAGGGCAAAATATTAAACCAGGAATTTAACTACAGTCTATCACATCTCGTCTTTCTTATTTCTTTTGGACCAAAAGAGTATCTAACCTTTTAAGACTTGAAAAGGTTAGGGAATAGCTGTGTGCTAATTGCAGAACAACCAAATGGCCAGTATGAGACACGAAGTTATGAAGACAATTTTTAAATAAGAAAATATCTCATTAGACAATTTACCAAATAAAATTAACAATACCAAGAAGATTATTGTTTCTTGAAAACAGAGGTGTTTCAAACCACCTCTGAAATCTTCTATGGGTTATTTCGTAAATCAGATATATTTTTAGGTGTTTGACAAAACAATTTGACATTTTAATCATACAGTAATAAAAAAAATGTTGAGCATTCTCAAATGTGTTTAATGACTGAGGGTACCTCATCTGCCAGATTTGAAAGATAGGGTTTTTTTTCAGAAGAAAAAAATTAACTGCAATCTTTTATATAGTATTCCTCTAGGTTGTCTAAATCTGTACATCTAAACCCCAACATATCAGGAACTATATTTTTAATGCTAACCTGCTCCTAAAAAGTAAGCAGCTGGAGGATAAGAGTTCTCTTACAATGGTTACTTGACAGATTTCAAGTACTCCCTAGAAAATATCAAGAAATTTATTGAGTGTTTCTTTACATGTCAAGGAAAACTAGAATTAACACCAAGTCTTAAAATAACAGCAGCAGTTCACACTTACAGAGGGTCATTAGGATTTGCTAGGTTCAATGTCTTGTCAAGCACACCAGACACACCAGTTTAGCTACAACAATTCACTTCAACAATTGCACTGAGACAAGAATAAGGGAAACTAAAATAAAAAAATACATGAAGTAAACTAATTTGCAATATTATGGGTTTGACCCTGGGTGTGTTTAGCAAAAGACCAAGATCTCTCTGTGCTGTACGAACTCTTGTCACATCCCTTAAATTGAATCAACTGGCAGGTTTTAAAGATCATCTCTTTAATCTTTATTGCACCAGACAGCATTTGGAGACAGTAACTATTTATGAATCTCTAATTCCATTTAATCAGTCTAGCTGATCAATGATGGCGAGCAATGAGAAACAAATTAAAAAGAGAAAGTGAAATGACTGGAACAATATACTGATTCTTTTAAGTAACAGGATTTCACAATTACTGTCAAAATACTCTTAAATTAATATGAAGGAAGAGAGAATCAGGTAGGGTCAATGCTGCCCTTTTTTAAAAAAACTGCACTCTTGAAAATGTGATATCATCATAGACCATGACATCAGCTTGCCACGGTACTGACTGTATGAAAGTCTGGATGAAAAACTGCAGAATTTCATAAGCATACTAGGACCATGTATCATCACCTTTATGTTATACAAAGTAAGAAAAAGAGGTTCACAAAATTCCCAAACAAAATCTTGCTCAGGAAGCAGAGGGAGCAGAGGGGTTTTTCAGGGTGAAAACACCTCTTTCAATCATAAATATGATTTGAAAAGAGATATTGGCTATGACCTGGCCTGATGGATTTGCTTTTCGTCAGGGATCAAGATACAGTTGTGGTTACTAAATGTCCTGGTTCACTGCCCCAAGAGGGCTTCTTGTGATGGCAAATGTATCTAGAGCCTCTCTATCCGCTCAATGCAGATGTCCATCCCAATACTATAACCAACATTCCTCAGCTAGCAGCTGCCTATCCCGGTGTATTTATATCAATATTATATTATTATATATTTCTGTCAGTGCACCGAGCTTTAGACCATGGCAACCTGTGCCTTGCTCAGCCCCTCCTGCAGACCACACCACCGCCAGCAGGGAAGCTGTGCCAGCTGCCAGGGTTATTCAACACCTGAGAGCATGAGTCAGCCCTCCCCCGTGCGCAGATTATTTAGCACAACTCTGCTTTCTTCTCGTTTTATAGGAGTGACTAGGCACATTTTAGAATATGTTCTGTAGCTGAAGTATGCTACAGAGGTGCACCTCACATGTTTCACCGTTTTTATCTGTTTCACTAACTTGAAGAAATTGCCAGCAATGCCTGTTTGATATCCTAGCAAGTTCAAAAAAAGGCTAAAGCATTCATCTGTTCAGTCTACAATGTCTGGGGAAGCATATGAAAGAGATTTGATTTTCCTGTCTCTCAGACAGATCTGTCAAATATTAGACAAAAGGATACAGTAGCAATTGCAGTAAGTCATCTAAATCTTGTCATAAAAATTGTTTAAGTCTTCTAGTGGAGAAAAAAATTGTCACAAATTGAGATCAAAGGTGTGTTGAGCTACCAGAACAATATGACTAATTGTTCCTTTCTTTTTTGTCTCACTATGTAAAAAGAACAATTTGCTGACCCTTTTTTTGGCTTTGCAGACAGAGAAGTATATTGACTGTGTCTTCAGGCACTTCCAGTTTGATAGGAAGTAACATAAGGATAGAGAAGCAGTAGTGAACAAAGGGTGTTTTGAATCTGTTACCGATCTGAGCTTTATTTCCCCTAATTAACTAGATGCATAAATACTTGCTGTAACTGATATTAATGCCAGCGTACACTGCTAGGTAGTAGAACTACAAATACTAGTACCTTAATACTTTATTCTTATTCTCACATCTGCAGCTCATGGATAAAAATGACTATCACTATGTAGAAAATTTCAAAGTATTGAGTTAGTGATTCAACTGCATTATAAAACAATATTTTAATAATTAACTGCTATAAAACTCAGGTTAAATAAACTAGCCATGATGACAAATAATTATAGTTTAAGACTTCAGCAGATTAAATTATTCTGATGGGAAGGAGGGATCCAGCTGTAAAGTTTTTGATATTTTTCCAAACAACTGTCCATTAGCAAACTAGAGAAGTCTGATATCAAGGGGAGTATAAAGCTGGTTGGACTATCACATGACATTAAGATAGAGAAGATGGGTTTTGAACTTGCAGTATTGAGAAAACACTGCTAAATGCCATGAAGACAAGCCTGGAGCTCACAGCAACTTTTAAGAGATTATAGAAGAGATCTGGAAAAGGAAATATGGAATAACTTTATGTCTAAAGACATGCAAAACAGGGTACACACTGGAGCCAATGATGGGGTATCAGTGCTGTGGAGAGAGCTCTGGCTCCTATTTGGAGTCATATCCAACTGACCATGCACTGAACATGGCAGCTGTTGAGAAACAGGAAGTTTCTCAATGCTCAGGTGCCTAAATGGAAGGAGAGGCTACAATATATATGAATTAGCTCTTGCACAGGCTCATCAGATGTAATGACTCATCTGGAGAAACACACCCTAGTTTTGGGGCTATCAGTTTCAAGAAAGATGCGGACTAGTTGAAAAGAATCTCAAAGAGTAGTGTGATCAAATGCCTAGAAAACACTGTTTACCAGGAAAGATTAAATGAATTAGGTGTTTTCTAGCCCACAAGAACATAGAACTGAGGGAGGACATAATAACACTCTCAAATTATATAATAGATTCCTTTAAAAAGTAAAAGGAATCTCTTTTCTATGACCATAGTGAAAAGGAAAAAAGTTAACATCTTTGAATTGCAACAAGAAACATCTGGTTTAGCCATGACTAAAAATGCTGCCCCAACTTCCTATATTTCTCATATTAAGGATGACGAAGCAATACAGTACCTAGAAGGCTGTGAAATATTCATTTTTGCAGGTTTTTAAAACCAAGTTAGATAAGCATATATCAGCAAAGATATAGGAATAGCTGTTTCTGTCTTAAGAATGCATTAGACATCTTTCTGAGATCCCTTGCAGTCCTATGGGCCTATTATCTCTTGTTCGTTGTGGATATGTAACATCTCAACTTTAAGAAAGTCATGTATCTCTGATAACCAGCTGCTATATTTCAAATATGCTTTTTTAATCACTGCCATTCTGGGATGATCTTCCCATGAACTGTTTCAAGATGTAATGCATTACACTCCAAAATATCCCTATTGTTTACAGAGGCTCAGTAACACTTCACTTGCTAGCGTGCTAATGCTGTCATATGAGACTTTTGTAGATACTGCCACCTGAATCTCCACATATATGACTATCCTCTTTGCTCCATTTAATGTGTTATGTTTTGACTATGTGCTCTTTGGGGCAGGGTTTATCATTTAGTTTTTAATTTCAACAGTGCTAAGTACAATAAAGTCTCCGTCATCTGTGAATGTTAGCTGCCATGGTAGTACAAACAATACTGACACAATGTGCTAACAAACCAACACAGCAGGGTGCCATGGGAAAGGACTGAAGATTAATTTCAATGCAACTGGCTGTGTAGCAGAAAGTGTTTTTAGTTGGTTTGGTGTCACTTTAGTCTGGGCTCTTTCCGTGGAAAATCCTACATCAGCACTGGATGCTGGTGGGTAGTGTACAGTTCCTGCTCACCCAGAGAACATATCTTCCTGAAACAACTTGTGGACACCCAGAAAAATCATTCAGCTGCCCCTTCTGTTTGGCATGGCTTTATTTCATCAATGATGAGCTTTTCATAGCCACACTCTTCTATTTTTTTATTTTGAACTTGTTACAGCCTTTGTAAATTATTTGTATTTTGCAAAGTACCCTTCAATAAAACAACATGAATGATAAAGAACAATATAGACTTTGGAGGTAGATACGTAGTATATCCCAACCTTCTGGTTAAAGCTGGTTATAATCCAGCCTTCCCTCTAAAGTGATTTGATCTCATGAAGCATCAACCAGTCTCAGGAACAGCTCTTTGGCTGGAGAGATTTTCTGTCATTTGGCTTTAAGTATTTTGAAGATGTAGAATTTACATTTGGCAGATAACCCCATAATTCTCTTTCCAAAATGCCTGAAAACACATCTTTCACACTCTTCTGTTTAAATTGCTTTCTGCCTTTGTGAGTTCAAGGGAGCCATCATGATTATTTTCTGCTTCCCATTTCTTTTCCAGCTGTTTTTCAGTATCCCTGAATCCAATTTTATGGGTGAATCCTATCCTACAGGTTATGTTAGCTAAAATAATATCCACTCTGGCTCAGAACAAAAGTCCATTTCATATGGCACTGTTTCTAAGAGGGCCCTACAGCAGACCTACAGTGGCACAAGAACATGACAGGAAACCACAGAATAAGCTCCCCAGCTGCAAGGATCTGCGGCTCAGAGACTTTCAGAGGCAAAGGCAATACCTTTCAAAAGTAGCCTAGGAGTAGGTTTTATGATGTTGTCCTATATCTTAAGAATACCATGGGTACTTTAAAAGGATAGTTCTACATGTAATTTTAGCGGCTATAAATCAAATACATTCAGGATCATTCCTTTAATGCAAGGAGGTCCCCAAACCTTTTTTTCACCTCCTTATCCTGTTACAATTCAAAAGTAGACAAGCAAAGGGCTCAATGATCAGGAAGTCAGTAAGACAGAGAGCCGTTCACTGCAGAGCCTACAATCCAAACAGGAGGTGACTGTCAGAAGTACAGAATTTCCACAAGCAGTGAGTCCTCTTCTTGGGAAATGAACATGGTGCACTTAGGAAGTTCACTGAGCACTATATAAAATTAAGAATTCTGAGTGGAATAAATATCAAACATAGCTGACTGAGGCATTTGTGAGCACTAATATCCGAAGATGGAATATGGTGATTAATGAAAAGCTGCACTCATGAGTAATAAAACCTGTTCTGTTCACTTTTACACATCAGTGACCTAGAAGAAGGAATTTGCAAAATGGCCATAAATTTGGTGGTCAAACAAATCTGGGCAAGGATAGTGTAGCAATACGAGAGTCAAAGTTACAGCTAACAACAATTTAGCTAGAAAAAGGATATGGGATAGATTTCTATACATAATTCAGCAGTAAATACGTGACATAGAGAAAGCTAAGAATAAAGAAATAATAAACCTGAAATACCTTTTGAACAATACATATGAATATTGGAAGCATAACAGAAACCCAAAAATAAAAGTCTCATATCTACGTGTACATATAGCAAGATAACTTTATGTAGAAATAGACAAAAGAGGTGCAACTTCAAAAAGGTACCACACACACCAGTTTCAACAACCTTAAAAGCCAAGCAGAACCCATGTTATCACTTAAATGCAGTAATGATCTCTTCATTTTCCTGTGAAGTATTTATCCCCTTATAAGTGCAAAGCCGACAAACACGACCAAAGGCTGAAAGCAGGAGTATCTGCTCCCGTAGGTGCACGCTTACCCACAGGGTCTGTAGGTAAATACAATATAGCTCTCCTCATCGCTGCGCTCGATGAACGTGACGCACGTGTACTTCTCCCAGTGCCGCATGGCCTGCTTGAACATGGCGCGCTGCGTGCCTGCAACAGCAATTGGGGGAGATTCAAACAGAGATGATCGTGACTGCAGCTTCCTCCTTACCACCAATACTAGGAATAATAGCCTGGAAGGAACCATGAACCCCTGGGTGTCCCACTAGTCCCATGTAGGGCAAGATTCCAGCTAAAGGGATACTGAGGCCATCAGTTCATCATAACAAATGTGCCTGCAAGGGGGCTGATACTTGGGAAATAGTGAATATAAAACCTGCAATAAAGACCACAACTCTGTTACACCAGAGAAAGACAGCAGAAGAAATACAGCATTGCTTATGTACCTGCATCAGCATAACATTTGCTAAGCGATTTCCCAGATGAAATTATCAAGTGAACCACACTGGGGGAGAAAACAAAAAGAACAGAAAGAAAAAGAACAAGCAAAATTGATTAAGCCCAGATCATAGCTATCTATCTAGTAGAATGGAAGAAAAAAAGAAAAAAAAATCTTACAGCCTTCAAGTCTGGAAACCAGTTTAATCCAAGCCATGTAAATAAGCCTACCAGTAAAAAACATTTTATTAAAATCAGGCTGCCATGAACAGGGACCAGTGCCCCCTTCTTTGCACTAAAATCTCTCAGAAAACAATGATCCATCAAAAGTGTGAAACTCAGAATTTGGTAAGATGCTAAGAACACCTAGATATTTGCTTTAAAAATGAGAAATACATCCAGGAAAGGTCAGAACTATCCCCCAGATGCAGAAGGAGCCAGGCCAACTCTCAGCACAGAACACAAAGCCAGCTAGTATACAGTGCTTCAGAGAGCAGAGCAATGTAATTTCATTGCATGACAGAAGACAAGGCTTATTGACAGAGGCAGCAAGTGAGAATAGAGCTGTATTGCTTCTGAGCTGAAAATCCACAAAGAAGAGTATTATTTGGCAAGAATTTGCCAACAGAAACACACTCACCTTGCAGGTTACAACATAGGATAATTAAACAAACAAAAAATCAAACCCTGAATTTCGTAAAAATAACAAGTTCAAATCACATCAGATTCTAAAAAATAAAGGTTATTCCATCCCATCTTGCCCTTTTCTTTTATCTTTACGCAGTGCTTTCTAAGCTTTAGAATTTATCTTTCTTTATGAAAGAGGCAAAATCTTTAATACGGTGCTTTCATTTAGTTTACTACAATTGTTTCAGAAGACAGTAATCCTAAAGCAAAGGTCACATTTGCTACAGTACTATGTAAATACCCAAACTGAAAGCTTGACTGTTGCTGCCAGGTGGAAAGGAATGACTGGTTTCTCCATACACACACAACGTGTGAACAATTGCACCTTTCTTTTGGTTCTCTGTATTATCATGTTCAATAAATGTTATTTCATACATTTTTTCCATATCTCTTTGCTTTCCTTGCTCCATTTTTGTTTTAAATTATCTCTTACATCCACATTGACATTGATCCATTTACATTTTTCAAGGATAACAAATGTTTTAAACTTGTTCTACAGTTTTCTGCTAAGAATCCTATATATAGGGTAGCCAGTCTTTCTTCATGTTGCATAAAATGTCTGTGTGTACCCATATGAAAACCAAACTGAGGAATGACAAAACACATTTGAGTCAGTTTGTTAAGTGAAATCAGTTTAGAAGAATACATGTCACACCCATTAAATTGGAGACACTCTTGCGCTAAATATAGTGCGTTAAAAAAGAGAAAAAGATTCCTTGACATTCTGTTACTTAGGCTCATGGAAAGAAATATGCAACAAGAAATATTAGGTAAAGAAATAGAGGTTTCCGTCTCTATAACATAGTTATACATTTTTTATCATGTAGCTTGCCTTTGAAAAGAATTAAGTATGACTAATATTTTCAAAATGTGTACTTCAGGCCTGTTCCAACAGAAACCCTTCTACTGACTTCCGTAGCATGACTCCACATTTAAAAATTAAAAAAAAACCCCAAAAAACTAAGGCTATTTTTAAAAAAATTATCTTTCCTCTTTTCATCCAACGCACAAAGCTTACCAGTGAAATTTCCACCTATTACATATGGAATGACACCACCTGGCCATATTCTTTCTGTTCGTGATGTAGCAGCTCTGGGAAATCGGTTTTTCTCATTTTTCCCTGAGAATTTTACAGTAGTTCTTCCTTTAGATGTATTATTTTGTTCAAAACCTGCAATGATAATTAAAACACTGAATGTGATCACAGTCACACATGAAAACAAGAGAGCAATTATTTTCCAGCAGGTCAAACTCAGATTGTTTCTTTACGTCCTTTAAGAGTGGGACATCACTGTTATGTGACAATCTATCATTACTTAGTTGTCTGAGAAAGAGTTGAAGTCTCAATCGTCACTTTTTTAATATGTCTAGAATAACAATCTTGCACATATGTTTATCAACTGAAATGTGCATTGCGTAATTGCATCTAAATTTTCTCATTTAATAAAAATGTTTTAAGAAATCACACTCCCTGTGGTTTTGGTGGTGTTTTTTGGGTTTCTTTTTTCTGGCTTTTGTTTTGGTCTAGTTTTTTTTAAAGAAATGAGGATTTTTTTCCAGCAAAGAATGAAACACTCAAAGTAAGGCTTTGAGGCATCCACTATCCCTTTCATTTTTATTGTATGATCTGGAAAAAGCAAGTACAGGACCATCTTTAAAGCACTGGACAAAAAGAAATCCATACATTTTTCAGAAACTAACTTTCAAAAGCCCATGGGTAGGTATTACTCATGGCTGGAATTGCTAAATCAGCTGAAACTTACTGTGAGAACAGAAAAGGATAAGGATAGTTAGACAAGGACTTGTACACCACAACAGGCGTTTCTTCTGAACAATTTATAAATTAGCTTGCAGATCTGGGCAGCTGATTAAAATGGATCCTTCAAAAGGTGGTTAACAAATCCTACTCAGTGCAGTTGAAGCCTTACTCCTCATGGCAGACTACATTTTCCCTCTGTGAGAATCCCCTGTGACACCAGCAGCATTTGAGTGTTAATGACTGTGCCAGAATGAGGGAGGATTCCAGGGCAGAGTCATGGTAAGGAATCTTGGCATAGCCCCAGGGCTGAGAGAGCAGCAATAGGAAGAAAAGGAAGAAGCTACAGCACACAGAAAGGACAAACTCTGATACATGGGAAGAAAAGCCTGCCTTTGTGACAACCAGCATGTAACTTAAATTATATCAGGAATTAAACAGAAAATTCCAGAGTTAAAAGAAAGAATCCCCCAAAAAAACCCCCACCAAAAACAGGTAAAGCAAATAATTTATCCTTGTAATTAAATGAGTGTGCAAATGAGAATTACACAAGAAATTGCACATAGTGTCTACAATACAGGCAGACATTTTACAGACAATCTATTTTTACACTTAGTACACAGTCATTACTGAACCACATCACTTGTTTATCCAGACATTTTACCATTCCAAATTCTTTTCATTGGTGCTCTTTAGAGGTCTAAGCAAGAAATTTATGCCAAATTGCACACAAAAGATGACAAGAATTTATGCAATAGTAAACTTCTAAATCTCTTTTAAAGAATTAAGATTCTATATCAAAGCACATCTGCAAAGGCAGTTACCATGCTCTGATAAACACAATGCGGTGCAATTACAATGGAGTTTCATATATTTTCCTTTTTGAGGCTGAGGTTTCACATGACATTAAAGTGATGTCTTCTTGCATCAAATACAGAGAGTAAACTCAGCCAGAATTAGTGGGGATTCCACTTCTATAGCTGGCTCAATTCAACTACATTCATACTGACAAGTGCATGATTAGTATAAAAATATGCTTGTTCAGCACAACACATCATATATCCTTCAAACACAGTATGAATCATCAGAATGCCCCACCTGGATCCAGAAAAAAGTCAGAAACAAACCAAATTAACAGCTTTTCAGCACAGTCTACTTGCAATGAAAAGACACTCTATTGATATTAGTTAAGCTGATAACTGTGAAAACAGCCATAAAACAAAGTTAAGCAGTTTTTAATATGACATTTAAAACTATGTATTTTAGCTTTCAGATTTCATGCTGGAAGAAGAACTCTAAGAAAATGGAACAAAGAGCTAATCTCTTCATTACTGCTCTTGCACTATTTATTTTATAATTTGTTTATGCCAATAGTAATACAGAAAGGCTTTAAAGTGTTAAAGTACTATCATCATTAATGTTCATGATACGCTATCACATCAGGCGACTTGCTAATTTAAACAGTGAAAATACCAGAGCCAAATCTTCTTATCCTCTCTATAAGCTGATAGAGGGCACTGCGTTTTTTTGACACTCCATGCTCTCCAAAGCCACCTTTAAAAAGATAAGAAAAAAAAGACAGGAATTTTCAAAAGGTAAAACCATGGAATTTTACACTTACAGCAATTTATTAGCCTAGAGAGGCATCCTAAAGAAAGCTTCATATTTTTCAATAATTTCCATAAAAACATTTCAAGTATTCTTGACAATGCAATAAAAACATTAGGTGAAATTTTTTTAATATGCATTCCATGAATGTAAGCCAACATGTCTTTGTTATTTGGGCAAGTCATGGCAATTACATCATCTAATTATTATTTGGAGCTTTTTTCTTCCTGGTGACCTTGACACCCTCAGAGCCATATGGATTGACAGCGAAAAGGCTTACTCTCAAAGAAATTTCCTGAATACATGCCATTATTTTCTCATTTCAAAGGAGGGGAAAGAGAAAAAGCAAACAGCCAAAGTTTTGTCAGAAAACAAACAAACAAACAAACCCAACAAAACTAATGCAAACTTAATATGGCTGATTCTTCCATGAAATATTTGTTTTTCTTTGCTAGCATGCAAATAGATATCAATGCACTCTAAAGGCTTTGAAATATCACATGCTGGTGTATATTGCACTCACACCTGGCAGGTAAATATACATATATGTCTGTGTAGTTTCAGCAGTCAGTGAAAAACTAAGCTAGGAAGTAGTTTATTTTAATGTTTACCACGCCATTTACAGACATTTCTGGATTCACTGTGTATAGTGTGCCACATACTCCCTTCACACATAAACCTTTCATGGCTACAAGTGGCTTTTCAAACACCAGTCAACAAGAAGCAAGAACACTGACAACACTACAAGAGTCAATTTAATCATTCAGAATTGTTCAGAAAGTTTTGTGATTTTACAAGTTTGCAGAAGGTTGTACTTTACAATTCACAATCTGTTATAGGACAAGCAAGTTTCTAAACTACTTTTACAACTGAAAAAGTAAAAAGATGGAAATAAACAGATTACTGACACCTCCAACTGCCACTGAAGAGACCTTTTGCAAACTTCCATTAAAACTTTCACTATTTATGGAGAAAACATATTTATTAAACAGCAAGTTGAAATCATATTACAGATGAGAAAATTCCATATTAGGCAAGTGAGTGTGTGGCTGCTCAGTGAATAACAATGTGCCTAATTATTTGGATTACACTGTCACATAGTTGCTGGCTCCCCTGAGAAAAATTTTCCAAATTTTTAAAAACATTTTAGATAGATGAGGTAATAGTTCAACACATTCCTTTCCAACAAGTTACAAGGTAACTATAACATAAACTGCAGAAGATATAACATTGATCATCATTAATGTAGTTGTCTCTCATCTTAACGTTCATTTCATAAAATAAGGCTTATAGCTAAGCCTTCCAGTTGAATATTTAAAAAATCATTAGAAGTATCAACTGTCAAACGTAACACAAAACCATTAGTTTTGTTAACTAAAGAATCCATTAGTTACTTAATGAAACTATTATACTATATTTCTAGGGGGAATAAAACCCCCTAAACACTCATTTCTGTCTTATTGCATCCTGTGTATTTTATTAAGTGAAAAACCAAAGAAAAAGTATCTCACTTAACTAAACTGTCTTATATGAATCACATGCAGCCTTGCCAAGCCACATAGACTAAGAAAGTTTTAATTCTCTGTTGCTGCATCTTCTCATAATTCAGGCTGGAGAAGTAAGATACTTTTGGCAGTTTGGACTTACAATAATACGCATATAAAAATGTTATCACCTTTACTGTTGTTTCTGTTTACAGTGATTATGCATTTTGCTTGGATGAAATGACAGATAAAATGACAGAGCCATACTCCAAGAAACTCACAGGTTATCTGACCCTCCAAATCCAGGCAGATAATCCTCATAAAAAGTAGCAGTCACATAATATGAATCAGAGCCTGTGAGCCTCAGGATTTTAATTTGAGTCACAATAACAACTGTGACTCCACCGCTTCATCTTGATGGTTTACGACCAAGTATCTAATCCTTCTACCTGATGTCACCTTTAGTTTGCAAACACCAGCAACAGAAGGTGCTCAGAAATCAAGAATACAATTAATTGCCATTGTATCTGTAACTAAGATCAAATTTTGTTCACTAGATTACAGATACCTACCATTCCTTTTATTCATTTTCCAGTTGACACCTAATATTAGGTAGCTAGTTGGCAATTTGCTCTTTTGGAATTAGGGGGAGACAAGCACACTAGGCTGTGCAGTTTGCAACAACAGGCTAAACTCCTAGTTTATGCATCAAGAATGTTGTAAATTTGAAAAAATTAATTATATATGTGAAGTGCAAAATTGACTTCTCCAATGCTCTTTTTGGAAAGATCAAGAATGCTGAGGGCTCACTGAGAACAATTATGAAGTCATGAACTTAAGAAGGTTTGTTCTCCAGTTTAGCCCAGCTGATCATCACAGTCGCATTGACTGCTCTTGTGCGATAAAGGTGAAAAAAACTGATCCAAAGGCATTAGTAGTACTTAACAGGGTGGTTCAATGTCCTGAATAGGACATCCACAAGAAAAGATAACGTGCATATCACAAAACATGTAAGAAACTAAAAACTAAGTAATAGACTATTAAGTGTAATTTTAAAACTGCTTAGAAATGTATATTCTTTCTGTGGTAATTAAAAAAAAATAATTTTGCAGTTAAAAAGAAAAAGTAGGAAAGTAAAAATAAAAAGGAGTCAACAAGCCAAAGAAATCTCTTGACCGCATAGACTTTAAAGGGAAACGACCAATGTTGTTCTACACTTTTTCAACACAGTTAGTGCCTGAAATACCTTCAAAGGCAATTAAAACTATTTGTTTGGGGGAGTGGGAAACAGGGAGACCACTGACTCTATTAACATTTTAAAATTCTGTCTAGATCTAGAGATGATCAAAAGTTTTCCTGTCTTGGAAAAAAGAGTGGATGTAAAAGGAGATAAAATAAATTTTCAAGTTGTCATAAAAACACTTTAATCACAGCATCTACCTAGAAAGAGTAAAAATATTTTAGAATATATCAATATTGAAAGCTTATATTTAAAATTGCTTGTTTGGTGTGAATTTTTTTCCATATATCAGGAATAAGTTATGGTAGCTCACTTCAGGAATATATAAAACATCCTTAATTTAAAACAATTTTCAATCATACATTTATACATTTTCTAGTATCACTTTTTTCAGACTTTTCCTAAGGAAGCTGGTTTTCTTTTTTTTGTATCATAACCTGAAAGTTCACAAATTCTCAGTTGTCAATTTCGAAATCACAGCCTAAAAGCATAAAAATTTTTAGACACTAGACAGACATCTATTTAGGCATGGATTATGTTTTCTCTTGCAAACAGACATATTTACACATAAATAAAATCTCTTTATCTATCTGTCTGAATATCCAGCTGTCTCTGCTAATCAGATTGCAGTTTCTCATGCTAATGCATTGTATGTTAACAACAGCATAGAAACATGTATTAAAACTTCAAATAAATAGTTGGTTTTTAGACAAGGCAAATCTAGCAAGGATGATATGTTCTAGTGTTTCTTCTAGATCTGGTGCAGAGCAGAATGAAACAGTAAAAAGAGCAAAAGGAGTGGTGTAATGCAAGGCTTCCAATTTTGCCTCCAGGATACCACTTATGTTCTCCATAGTGTGTTTGGGCTCTGCTATCAGGAAGTGTCAGTGATGAAGTCAAAGCTTTGTACAATTTCCTTTCCCACACAACCACCTGCAGAGTAGACCACGGTTCCTACCAGTTTCTGCTCCTCAGTTCAACAAGATATTTTTAAACAGAAATGCTGGAATAAAATTAAATTTTTTCCTTCTCTTTTCCCTAAAGTGAATTAATAGTCTTTGTCCAATAACTTTTCTAAGTGTAAACGAATGTTATCCAAGGCATTTTACAGACTTTCCACATTTAAAGCAGAGATTGCCTTCTATGCAGAATTAACTAAGAGGAAAAGTAAGTTAAAACAAGCTTGAAAAAGCATACCTGTGTTATGGCCAAGTCTTTCGTTGGAGTGCTGCGTAAGATCAATCGTCCTGTCAATTTGAAAGATTTTTAAGTCTTCATCATCTAAGGCAATATCTCCCCAAAAGACAGCTTTAAATAAAAAAGAGCTCAATTTAATGAAAGAATTATTTGGACAATAAAGCCAACCTGAAGAATATAATCCCATGTTTACAACCCTTGGGAAAGTATATAACACATATTTACATCACATATATTTCCTTAGTGACCTACAATTTTATATGAAAAAGGAAGAACACTACCTAGCAAGAGTCAACTTATTTCAAAATCTTAGTCTATTTGGTTTCTTAGCACTTTACTTAAATGAAATAATTTAAATGTATTGTCATTCCATTAATAATTTTTAGCATGTGGTTTTCTCTAAGTAAACACAACAAAGCATAAAAGGCACTGAGATGTGAACATTTCAACTATGAAATCAAGTATGAACACTTCTGAGAAAACACAACTTTTACATCTCCTATCATCTTTCTGAAAATGGGAATTATTCAAAAGAGTTTTTACTACACTTCAATTCCTTTCTATATTACATTATGTTTATCTGAGATATTTAATTGTAACTGTTTTCTGAGAAAAAAAAACACCCTTTATTTTGTATTTTCCTCTCAGTTTATTTGTATGCTTTCCTTTTGGAGTTAATTTCACTATTAGGATGCTTTCAAATCCTTTACTTTTCAAAGGTCCAGTCTCTTTTTAACATTCCTTTGGCCTTTTTGGTGGATTTCTCTTTCTCTCTTTTCTTTTGCTGTATTTTCTGTCAGGTTTTTTCTTTTTGACTTTTGCATAGGTAACTCACCTTTCCTAAGCTACCTCTACAACTCAGTGGACCATGACACAATCCCTCTTCACAGAATTCAGGATCTATAACCTCAAACTTTCATCTCTGCCTATTTTTGCTGAGATTTTATCCAGAGATCTCCCTGCCAATTCAAACTTAGCACTAAAGCTGAATTAACAGCCATATTCTCAATTGCTGTGAATGAAGTCAACAGAGCATGTATAAATTAACAGGAGCTGAAGTGGTTGTTTACCATCTTTATCCAACTCCTCCTTTTCCTACTCCCTCTGTCAATAGCTCTATTATTTGTTCCTTCAGAGTCACAAAACCCCGGGGTTCAATCTTGGTGTCACCTTCATCTCCTTTCCTTCTTTCCCCCATCCTGGCAGACATCACCAACTGCTTGGTTGCTTGTGACACAGCTCTACAGCAAACTACTTTCATCACTTCCACACAACTAAACCCTAGTCCAAAGTCCATCTGTTACCAAATCAGTCTCTCTGGTCTTCTTCTGTTTGAACTGACCCCAAACACTATTGTTGATTGTATTCTTTTTCTCCAGCTGTTTTTTATACCACATTTTAAAGACCATACATCAGATAACATTCTCTCAGTAGTTTAATGTTGCTGCAAAAGTTGCCTGTTTCTCAGAATGTGATGCTCCCATTCATTGGTGATTAATCAAATCCATATAAAAGAGTTTTTATTTAAGCAAAATAATAGGTATTTTTAAATAATTCCAAGATATTGTATTGCTTCCTCCAACTTACATTATTTCTCTTGAACACAAGGTAACCAGGAGATATTACTTTGAATATGTCTTTAGTCTGCCTTGTAAAAAACCTTTAACCCCTCCCCAGATCATCTACAGAGTGTTAATAATGAAATTATAAATGAAATTTAAAATGAACATTTTCAGTTAAAAACATAACATCTTATGTCTCCCCCACACATTAATATTTCCATGCACATGATTTTTCTACACAAGATAATGTTTCTTAGAAACCACAAGTATTTCGACCATTACTGAAACTAATGAGTCCTAGCACATTCCGGAACACTATCCTTCCAAGGGTCACTGTTCTCATGCTCACATTGGACACACTGGCAGCATCATTCCTCTAGACAACCTGTTCTCACCAGTGGTGGTTTTACCATGACATCAAGAGACAAAGCTAGTGACAGCTCTAGACGTTCCCTTAAGCTTCTAGGAAAACAAAATCTCAAATTATCAGCGTTTTGAGCAGTAAAGGAAGTCAGTAGTCTCATCTGGTTGAGTTAAATATTATTTACTTTTATAAACACCTTCTAGAGGCTTCTCTTAAATGCCAGTCATAACAGGGACCACTGTATAAGCACATGGAAATACTGCAAACTTCAACAAACTGAACAGAAAGTAGTAAAAGGAAGAAACTATGAACATTTCTGTCTATAAAGACACCGCGTGCCCCAGCAGAGGCCACACAGTTTGCCCACACCAAACTCAAGGAAGTGCTAAAGCTTACCAGCAAGCCCAATATTCTTTCCTGGTGATAGTGAGAGTAAACAAAAGGAAGATTCCAAATTAACAATGGATGTAAAAAATAGCCCACTGACAGGAATGCATTTGCAGAAATCACTTTGGTTTCTGTATGTAATACTGATGTATAAAGAATAAAACCCAAAGCAAATAAAATTTCACACTAACAATAAAGTAGAAAAAAATTGGAAAATATCTGCCCTAGTCCTGGTGATGCATCTTTATCACTTTTACCACTTCACTGCAGTAATGTTCCCTTAAAGATGAAAATACAAATAGAAATACCAGTTCCTGTGACTTTGACATGAAAGTATAGAATTTGTGTGTACATATGTAAAATATACCTTAGAGTTCAGGCAGTGTGTAGTAACTTTGTCTGTTGCACTAGAAAGGAAAAGAAAACTATTTTTCTTAAACATCTGGACCATTAGCTAGTTTTTGATTAGCAACCAAGGACAAGGTTGAGTTCACTGATAATTTAACCACAGTAATTTAATAATAAGTGCTGATGCAAGTGTCACGTAACTGTAAACAAGCAAACTACGTGACCAATAGCAGCCACATACTCTGACATACTAAAGAAATATAACTAAACACTAAAGACAAAAATATATAAGATTATTTGATTAAAATATAATGGAAAGTTTGGAACTTTCTTCAGGCCACTGGTTCTTTTTATTCAAGGCAATCCTGTTTTGCAGAAGGCAACAAACATGACAAAACAGAAACCTTCATAAAATGATTCCATCTGACTTTAGCAACAATCTAATATGTGTCACTTTACTTCTACTGAACTAGACCTCTGATCTTCTGAATTTAACTTTACCTAGCAAAAGAAACAACAGTTAATTGGATGCTCTTTAATTTCAATGTAGTCCAAGCAATCAGCAACTGAGACAAAAAGGGAGCTGATAACTGTTTTTCAAAATTACACCTTTGTTTCTGATGAAAGTTCTGCACTGAATATTAATTCTGCCCTTCAAAGCCTAAAGCACAACCTAACCTGAATTATCCAAAAAAAGTTAAAAAATTATCTCCCATAATTACTAAAAGTATCCTTTAATTTCTTGAAAGCCAGTTTAAGTGTCAAACTACTTTGTAACAAGAGAAGACCATAGCTTTATCTCCTGCCTTAAAATTTTTATGGCCTGAAACCATCTGAAGAAGTCACTGTGAACACTTCATCATGTCACAAACCAATCTTAATGCTACAGAAAGCAAGCAGAGGATTGTTTGGGTATGCAAGGCATGATATTAAAGGCTTTGCTGAGAGCATGTTCGGATTAAGAGCTTTAGAATAGCTCCCTCTAAGGAACTTCTGACAGAATTCACCAGTTCAGCTGTTCCCTCATTTCTCACACTTATTTAATTCACAAGTTTCATCTGGAAAATTAATAAGAATCTGATAATCAATTGACTAGGCAAGAAAACAAAACCGAAACAAATGGATAGAAAAACTTTTAAAGTGATCTGGACAGAACTTTAATATACCTCATGTTATCTCTTATCCTACCTATTCAGTGATCAAAAAAATCTTGATTTAACAGATAGATTCTTCCTTTAATTTTTAAATGCAAGATGGACAATAAATTTAAGAAATATCTGTTAAAAATCTGAGACAGTATTAATTGCAGAGAAAAAGCATTTCAAATATCTTTTATTATATAACGGTTTTTTAAAAAAAGGAAAATTAATCTTTTTGTCTGATAGTTGATAAAGACAATGCCCTGTCATTCCAAATTTCATGCCAGTTGGTTTTATTTGTTTTATGGCTTTTTACATGTTTTATATGGCCACAACATTATGAACTTACACAAATTCAACAGAGAAAACACACACATTAGTTTCAGAAAGGTGGACAAAAACTGTTTATGCAGTAAATGCATGCTTTGCTGTAACAGCAGAGAAGGATTTTTGTGGAGCTGTTAAAATAGAGAAGATGCTTAACTAGCAGATGCAGTTTTGCTTTCCCACAACTCAAAAGCTCTCAGTTAAACAGCACCTTAAAAGCATCTTATTTTATTTAAAAAGAGAAAACATTGCCATGTAAAGCAGCTATGTTTGCTACCTGTAAACAATCAGCTCATAAGCAGGAAAACAAACAGGAAAATAAGTAGGTTGTAAAAGGTATTTTCCATCCAGAGAATCACACCTTAATATTGTCACAAAAACCATATTAATGGAAAGGAAAAATAAGATGATCTATAAACTACAGACCAAGCACAGGAACTACAGCCACACTCTACTACTTGTAACAAGATCTACTATTTCATGATAAATAATTAGTATTCATCTGCAAACCTCTCTTTGGTAATCTACTCTCTCCCAAAATGACCATCACCACAAAAAATATCCAGTATTCTAAGGGAATAAAATATGCTACTAAGGACAGAAAATAAATGAATTCATAAAATAATTTTCAAAAAAGAGATTAAAAGTATTTTAGGTTTCCAGATATACACACATGGTATGAGTCAATAAGCATATACAATAAGAATAAAAACATCTTTCTCAACTTTCAAGATGGCTGGCAAGAAGAAATTATTTGCTAAATACCATGGGGCTGCAATATGTAGCAGAATAGCTCGTTCTAGGATTTGAAATATCAATTAGCATGTAAGTCTGCAAAGTACTGAAAGGAGTATATTCTTCTAATTGCAATAACAAAATTATCTACTTCAAGCTTCATTCAGAATTTCTCCTACAATTACTGCTTTTTAAAACTCAAATCATAAGTAGCCATTTTTAATAAAATATGTTCCTGCCAGCATTCATACCAGTATTAGTAACAATATACAAAATGCAAGTAAGTCAATATTGCTGGTGTTTGTCCCTACAGCACAGCAGCATAGCAGAAGAAAACCAGCTTAACCTTGGGGTAGGTCAGGAGCACTCAGCAACCCAGCAGAGACCAAAACCACCCAGAAACCATCCCCAGGACCTGATTTGCTCTGATGACTTTGCAGCTAGAAGCATGTTCAACTAAGACCTGCTCAAACTGAGATATAAACTGTGATTAGCCATACAGGTGTTCTCTTGTCTGGTGAGCAGAAGCAGAATTTTGACAGGGGGATTACTCCTGTACTGAGAAGATACCAATGAAAGGATTAAGGCAATACTAGAAGGCATTTCAAAAGTGAAGTCTCAAATTTTGGTATGCTACTGGGAGTGGAAAGCACAGAAAGTTTGTGCTTCATCCCTTTCACAGAAGCTGTCAAGAATGGACAACAAAAAATATTAGTTGACTGCAAGACACAGCAAGGAAATCTGAAAAGCTCCTTCAACATCCTTCAATAGGAGGTGGACACACAACTCAAAGAGAAGTCTGACCCCTAATTCATGCAGTAATAGGTGTCTGAAAGTGTGCTGGCCAGCTTCAGGGCAGATATCAATCTAAACCCACATGTACAGCAGTTCTAATTAGCAGACTCTTCCAGAGCTGAGTCATTGAGTACTTCCCTGTAACAACACAGCTATGTGCACTATATTCCATCTTGGTGAGTCACTTTAGTCCATACAATCCATTCACAACTTACATAACTGCCTCTAACTATGAACAGAAAAAGGAAAGATTGAAGCTAAGCAAGTAAAGCAATTTTATCTCATTACAAGGAAAACAAGATATGCTACTATAATTAACCTTATTCTGTATTACCATTGTCTTCAAATTATTTCAGTCTTTCCAAGATTTTCAGCTGCAATGCACTTTTCTCAGAAATTTTCAAAGTGAGAACAAGACAGGGCAAATAAACAGCAAAAGATCTTGTGCATAGCCACAAGCATGACACTGCACACCATACCTTGAACTCTCTAGATCATTGTTCATCCTGAATTCTACCTTCTGTTGTAACTGTGTAATAAATTTCCATGTTACCATACAGCTCTCACAAAACTTTCAAGGTAAGGTTAATTTAATTGAGTGTTGAATAATTATCCAAATCAATTTGCCTTTTTATTTGACAAAAATATGACAGAAAAGGGAAGAATTAAGTGAAACTTAAACAGCATTAAATAAAAGACCAAGGCAGCCTATTTTCACAAACTCATAAAAACGTTAGCTACTTCATGAATTTCACCATGCAGCATTTTCAAATCTACACAACTATAAACAATTGTTATTGAAATAACAGGTATACTGAAATAACTTATTTACTTGAAAAAGCTCACACAGACACACCTGAAAAGAGATGTAACACCTCTGACAGGCTGCTTCCATGTTTCCACATAAATCATATAAAATATCAAGTTCATCAACACTCATACCAATTCTATTTTTCAAATCCACTCTTCAAACTCCCAATCAGAAAACCCTTTTCCCTAAGGAATGTATCATTTCCACTTCTATCAGAAAAGAAAATAATGATGGCAGATTACTTTAAACCGTACTGTACACCAGTTACAGTGTCATTCCTCCATTCTTTTGAACGTGGCATCCCTTGACAACAGCTCATATAGACACACAAAGTTATCCTGAAATCAGCTGGCCTGGATGTGGTAGCAATGTAGCCTTAGAAGCACAAGTTTTAATGCAATTTACTCAAATCTTCTATGACACTATTTACATGTCGACAGCATTACCTACAGCTCACCATGTCAGCGTCTCATGCCATCCACCCCTAGAAATTCTCCCTGTGTTCCCCACACACAAAGCTTTTGGCTTCCTTCCTTCCTTTGACCATGTGTTCACATTTATAGGTAGAATGCTGGCAAGGCAACATCCCTATTGGGGTATTCAGGTGCAATACACTTGTCTTAGAAATCATTAATATGAGAACAAGACAGGGAAAATAAACAGCATACAGTAGGGAACTCCCCATTTCTAATTTCAAAATAATTACTTTTCCAATTTAGTTTTCCTTCTGCTTTGTTTTTAGTGACGATTTTCATATTTCTTTAGAATTAGTACAATAAAAAGAAATAGAACGTAAAAACGCAAAGACAACTCTGACAGAAGTTGCAATCTTAGGTAAAAGGACAAGTTTCACTCCTAAATTTACTGAAAGGTGTTTTGAGGACAGGCTCTCCAATATTGCAAGAGCTGCTCTGTGAAAGGTTTCGTTCTTGGTTAACCTGCTCAACCTGGCAAGATTCCTGACTTTCAGTAACTATTTTCTTTTTTTATGCAAGATCATCATCAACACCATACATGCTTTGCAGCTGGTAAAATCTATTCTTCCTATAATGGGTTAGCCACTGAACTGAACACAGAGGACACTGCTCAGCAAACAGTAAAGGTGTCTGCACACCGCTGGCAAAACAAGGAGCTACAAAAAGAACTTTCTTCACCACTGATGACTGCATCAGGTCAGACATTGGCAAAACAAACCTAGAGAGAAATAATCTTAAGGACACCCATTTATCCATCCTACTATTCATATTTTTTATTATTATTTTCTACTATTTTGAGTTTTTAGTATGCAGAAATAGTCAGAAGCTTAATAAAAAATAAATTGAAACATGAGCCTTTCTTCAGAGCAGTTATTAACCACTTTGAAAGGAAAGTCATAGCAAGAAACCAGTGACTCTTGGGAAGATCCATGAGTGCCAAAAATATAGGGCAATCAGAGCTAATGTTTATTACCACAGCAAATGCTGACCTGATTTATATAAAACCACATGCAAGAACACCCTAATTTCCTGGGCCTGTTACTCCTGCCACCAAAATAGAAGAGGGAGTGGAAAAAACAATTCTCCCTGCCCCTAGGAAGGGTGCATGTCACCCCTAGCAGAAATCATTGCAGCAGTATTAGCTGCACTTCAATTTAGTGATAAATGACTGTGATTCCTGGCATAGGAAAAGAAGGCTGACAGGTCATGAGGCTTTTTTTGCCGTCCCCAGACACCTGCAAACACTGACTTCTTCTGCCGTAGTTAGCTTTATTAATGAGGCTAGAAAAATACACCAGGGGGCAAATTTGGATCTATAACATCACAACAGTCATAATAACCCCAGTTAGTCCTCTGTGACCACTATGATGCCATAATATCCACCTTCATTTTACTTTGAAACTCCATTATCCTGGATAGCCTTAGGGTCAAGATCTACAAAATTAATTATATGGCTAAGCTTTTTTACAGTAGAAATAGCAGACTCCATGAGGCAAAACTATCACTCTTAAAGTGAAATCTTTTTTTAAATAGTGAAAAGTCATAAACATATAAAACTGGAAAGAAAAAAAAATAATTTGTTCTGAAACTAAGAACAGATTTTAATTAATTCAGTTATTTAGAGAATGGGTAAATTTATATCTTCAAAAATAAGCCACATATAGGTGAATGGAGAAAAATCTTTGTTGGAAAAAAGTTTTCAGTCTGAGTGTGCCACCTACATGAAATAGCTCTTAGGGCTGAGAGAGATACAGCAGCTGCTACAAGGCCTCCCCAAAAGAGACAAGTCTTAGACATTTTAATTCAAACACCAGGAAAACAGAATTGCAGCACAAACTAAGTGAATTACAAGCTAACTGTTAATGCATGGCACAAGCCAAAATATTAAACATACTATTTTATTCTTTGCATGTACACCCATATTAATCAACCGCATCTACTTTTTCCAGAATTTTGTATAGTGCACATGGTGTTTTACAGCTTTTGTTTTCCTCAAAATGTCTAAATTTCAGATCAAAATAGCTTCTCTCATTTCATAAAATAAATTATACATCTTTTAAGTGAAGTACCATAGCTTGCAAAATTTTTTTTTTCACATGATTAACAACATGAAGCCATGCTGGCTGTGACCAATGCCTGCTTTGTCCTTCAGGTGTTTTTCAATACCTCCCAGAAAAATATTCCATATAACTTTAGCCATCTGTAATGAACTTTAACTTTTTGGGGTTTTTTTTAAGAGAGAACAATTTTAGTGAAGTGGAAGAATTGAAATGACAAAGATAATTTCAGGACCTGCCTAGATGTTTTTATTTCAAAAGGTAGAGGTAAAATCCTTTATATGTTTTTCCCTTTTTTAGAAAAGAAAAAAGGTAAGTTCCAATCCATTCAGTGGAACTAGGGTATTATTGAATCATAAGGATTTTGGAGAATAAAATCCCTTTCAAAAATGAAGAAGAAAAATTAATAGAACATTTACACCTAAATAGACTAGCTTTGGCAATACCAGTCTTCAAGAAATTCCACAACTATAACATCTTTCTTCTAGTGTTACAGGTTGTTACTATGGAGTAGAAGTGGATAAGGAACTCGACAATAAGGGAGATAACTCCCTTAGTAATTTTGTTCTGCTATGACAATAACAGGCCACAGATTTACACAATTTTTTTTTATAACTTGGTATTAGAATATAATAAGCATGTCACAATAATGTTCCAGTAAAGCAGCACTGATACGTGCAGAAATCCTCCCCTTCTGTACCTTTTCCTCATCTATGGGAAATGAAAAAAATCTATTTCATTTTCTCACAGACATAAAATCCCAAGTAGGCTAAAGTAGTACCTCTAAAACAGAAAATCCTGAATAATCATTAAATGCAACCAAAGATTTATACAGAAAGCCAAATGGCACAGAAAGTAACGTGCATATCTAAGGGATTATCTGGCATTCAGGATCAAGGTTGTCATCATACCACATGAAATAAAAGTTGCTCTATTTCCATCATCTTATATTTAAACATGGAGAATTATTAAACTATATATAAATAAACCCTTATTATAGGTTTCAGAAGTGATTTTCATTATCAGCTGCAGCTTCCCGTTTCCATCATTTTTGTCATGAACCTCACTTAAGTCACTCTATCTCCTATTATAGCACATCATTCTGTGACTTGGCTCTGCAGAAAAGACAAGGAAGGAGACTAAATAGCTCTTAATGCTGCTTGTTTTGGCAGTGATCCAGTGCTTAATACAGTGAGTTTGGAGTATTGGACCAAGGCAATTCTATATTCCTGTCTTCATATTCAATAGTTGTCTTCTACCACACTTTTTCCTTACCAGAGTACAAAGTTTAGTCAATAAAGCTAAAAAGTTGAAGCCTGATTGCTTAACTCTCTATTATCCAATTCATGTAATCATTTAAAATAGAAATTATGAGTCTCATGCATTACAACTATTTTGCTTGCTTGTCTCTGAATACTGTTTCCTTCCCCCCACCCCTCCCTGCATTTTTAATTTAAGAGGTTGGGTTTTATTTTCCCATGGAGACTCTGCACAGCTGCTGATTATTTTTTGGACACAGCAAGTAAAAGAGAAAGTGAAAAATTATCCTCAGAGTTACTGAAGTGACAGTAAATGTACAGTGGAAAAGCACTGATGTTATCCAATGTCTAATATTGAGTTATTAATTAGAATTTAATATTCCATAGCTCTGATTCTTACAGAGACTAATATTCTGAGCAATTTTAGCCATGAGCATACTTGAGACAGAACTTATACAATCATTGCAATATTCTGCCTCCTGATGGATACAATAAAACCTCATTTCATGTGTGCATTTATTTGTTTGCTCTTGAAAAGCACCATTCAACATATCTGCTTAAAGCTTTTTTAAATCCTTGTTTTTAGCCAGTAAAGAGTATTAGCCTTTTGCAAGTACTCTGCTGCAAGCCAGCACAATCTCCGCCCCATTCTGAGGAGAATTATGGCACTGAGTCCACACTTACTCATTTCCTAGTTCTTGGCACAGTTGTAACTCAAGTGTCATCCACATAACTTCAGCAGGGGAGGTAGGGGAGAGGACAATAAAAAAATACACCATTTCAGCTTTCTCCTGTCCCTATAGTTTCTTTGCAAGACTGTCTTTATACCCAAACTTGAGAGGCTGCAACCACTATTGCCACCCCCAAGCTGCCACCAAAGTGATGAGGTTAAATTGTGCATATTTACAGTGGGATTTCCATATGGACTTACAGTTTGCTACTTGTTTGTAGCTGATTATCAGGCTAATGCATCACAAGCAAATTAAGATAAAATCAATCCTATGGTGAAAAACACCTGAGTCCCATGAATTTTAATACAGACCATTCTGTGGTGTAAAATGGTAGCTGTGAAGGTTTAAGAATCTCACAAATCTTAAAAGCAAGCAAACAGGTATACTTCCGTTAGGCTTTCCATTTCCATAAAGTCAGTCTCATGCTGATCCTCATTTTATAGGGCATTTTAGTTTACAAGTCAAACTGAAATACTAAAGGACCCGTTCAAATAACAGATCCTGACTTGTTCTCCATGTCTATTATTCTTCCCATCTTGCCTTCATTAAGCCACTGCAGCTCCTTATGTACTGCTTACCACCAGATTTCTCGTGCTCCTTTATAATAGCAGCCCATATGTTAGCAGGAACACCACACCAGGGTCCATTTGCCATCCCACTCGCAGACTCTGCTTCTTCCTTTTCAACTACAACACTCTTAATTGCAGCTGCTGTTTGCATGAATGCAGAGAAGACAGATACTAAGTATTTCATTTTTTTTTAATGGATTCGTTTCTTAATTAATAAAGATGTTACTGCCTAAATTAGTCTCAGAGTATTTTCAGATGTCCTTCAATACAATTCAGCAGCTGAAACAAAGTACATGAGCCAAACATGATGTTTCTAGCCAGCTCACCCTGGGCTAATATGGTCTGCTGGCTATGAAGGCTGTGTCTTTTGACAGCAACACAGTGGTGACCTCAAATAACCTCTTAATATATCTCTGGAAATAGGAATTACACAAGATGCTGAAAATACTAAGCTTCTTTCAAGCTCAGAGAAAATACAAATATTTAATATAGCTAACATTCAGAGCAAATATGCCAAATTAAATATTACCCTTTTCAGAGGACTGCAGTTTAGCCTATGGCATTAAGGGTCTAATATTTCGAATTTCCTTGACTAATAACGTTTTAGGAAATTGAGAATTTTAATAGGTTCTTTATATCCTAGATGATCTTCTTTCTTTATTCTTCTATGCTTTCAAAGCAAACAATTGAGAAATAAACATGAATATGCAGAAAACCAAGGAAAAGCACTTGACCAAGTAAAGGGCAGTCAGAAAACATGTCACTGTATCACTTACCCCTTGGGTAGATCATATGTATTATTACTGTGTTTAAGAAACATTTTAATTTCACTTTTGGACATGGTGCTGGAGACAAATACTATATTATCAAAAGGCATACGCCTGTAAATATTTGAGAGACTTGTGTTCCACATGTGGGAGGAAAAAAAAAAGCCAGGCATACAAAACATATGCTTTCTTCTACCCACTATCTCTTCTCATATGAATTCTGGTCTGTAAAACATAATCCTTAATGTCCACGTTTCTCACGTACCAATTGTGTCAGTACACATGCTTGTTTAAAGTGTTTCCCCAAGTTAACAAAAGAATAACTGAAAATAGAATTCCTAATAAAGAACAAAACAGAAGGATTTGCTGAGCCAGTGCTTTAAAGCGGTGCTGTTTAAGGCACTGGTCTTTCAATATGAGAGTGCTCAAATAATACAGTGTAATCTGGGACAGATAAGATTTCAAGTGAATGATCCTCATAGGGTCACTCCCTGTGTTTGGAATTTTCTGTTCACAACTAAAATGTCCACAGACTGTCATTTTATAAAAACTAATCTGTTTGAAGCTCTTTTAGGAAGACAAGAGTTCAGATTGTGTATTGGTAGCATGAATACTGCTTCAGTTATTAGAGAGCTGTAATATCACAGCCCTGCTGTGAAAATCGTAAGTTATTCCATTATAAAGTATTCCCCAAGAAACTGGATCCCAATAGAAGATAATTTTATCATAATATTACTATCACTGGTACAAATACATTTAAGTGGACAATTCATCCAAATGCCATATAAAAATTAATCTGTAAAAGTGTCAATTAGCAGCACCTTCACAACTGTGAAAATCAGTGACATTTGTGGTTTATTAATTATTCTTGCACTAGTTCTGAAAGTACATTTCTTTCTACCCCTGAAGAGGAAAAAAAGCACAATATTTAAAGACAGTAAGCTTTTTAGTACAATCAGTAGAAATATTTCACCAGAATCTTTTAGAAATTTCATACTCGTTTTCAACTGAAGGACTGACACATTAATCTTAGAACTAACAAATACCTAAATAAGATATAAGGCAGAAAAGGGACAGACAGAAAATTGTCATGCAATCTACAAGACATAATGTGAAAAAGAAAAAAAAAAGGAAAGAAAAAAGAAAAATCCTGTACTACAGGATATGTTTTTTCATGGCAGACAAAAGTAAGCAGCATAGCTTTGGGTTGTGCATGTACCAGAAAACTGTCTTTGTGGCATCTCAAAAGCTTTTAGCTTTGACAAATGTGTTAGAAAATCATGAATGCACGAGGGACACTTCAGAGAGCAGTAAATGACCTAACACAAAGTCTGAGAACAGAAGACATCTTCATGTGCTAAAATGATTTCATTTGTTTTCATAAAACATGGGAGGAACATCTGTCAGGACAGGAAAGCATACTGGAGCAACTTAAGGCATCAGAGCTGAAATTGGCAGGAGGGACTTGGGAGTTGGATTTTTTTTCTGAAATCTTTGTTTGGCTTTGACAAAGGGTACTTCACATTTCTGTGACTTAGAGAAAGTGAGCTAGAACCTTAGAGCTCAAGACTGGATGGAAAGGATTGCCAGGTTCCTATATATCTTCAGAAAGCACAGTAAATTAAAGAACTAGGGAGTATGGATTTTAGGAGATTAAAACAAAAACTTACAAAACAAGTATCAGTTTTACTCCACCTGCAACAGTTCAGTCCATTTGGAAGGAAACACCAAAAGCTTCTGAGTTATGCAAACCAATACTTATATTCCCAGTCCTATGCCTGAGTAACTTGATTGATCCCATCTATCTTTGGCAATTTGTGATACCTTAAGAGGTATTTACTGGATTTGCACTAAAACAAGATATCTTGATAAAATGAGACAAATATCTGAAGGAAATAAGGCACTCTGCTAACTCCACAGGGATTTTTCAGTGCTAACAAAAAACCTGAAAGGCAAAATGCAAGTGTCTTTGTTCTCATTTGCCAGCCTGTACTGACCAAAGAGCAGTGCTCACTACTGGTGATAACCAAACCCCACCTGGTAGGACCCAGTGTGGCACAGCATCTCCCACCCCACCCCCAAAAGCTGCCCCAGGGCATTTCTGGAGCACTGCTGCTCTACAAAGAGCACCTGTAGCCCCCAGTATCAGCAAAGCTTCATGCACCGCCACAAAAACATTTGCTCGGCAATTGCCACTAGAACAACAAATGTGGTTTTTTCATGTTTGGAATCGAATATTATTAGTTCCAGCACAGGAGTATGAAAATAACCTTTCTTTCTAAAGATTACATTGTTTTCCATTTGGTAAATGGATTTTTCCCATTCTCCATGCTTCAAAAATAGAACTAAAATCAAAGTCACTATTTTTGGTAAGTCTATCTTATTGGAATTTTCTATTATTTAACATGGAAATCATAAACAATGAGTGGGTAAAAGTAGAAATTATAAAGCATGATAACCTATCTTATTAACTGCTTTTATTTTTTTTTCCATGTTACTTTCGGTTTCTCTGTATAACATTGTCCAAAATAAAAGTTCAGTCATATATCCAATCCAAATTTTGATGGAATACACAGAAGTTCACTGTTTTAACAACACAGACCATAGCAATACAATAAAAATATTTCACTTTGAAGGTCTCTTAACAGACATATGTACTGGTCCAGCTACGAAATTCAGACCCCTGCTGGCATCACCAACTTTACTGCATGCACTTTCCCATAACTTATCAAAAACCATTTTGAAAACAGCACATTCCCTTTGCTGTTCCTATCGAAAACCTTTTCTGTGAGTCTTCCAGCTTGAAGCTGACCTTTCTTACTTGGCTTTAGACCTATTTTTTGAAAAATATGTTAGCACTACCACTCAATTTTCATAAACCAATACCACAAATGCAAATGCAGAGGCCATTCCTACTATATGAGTTTAAAATATATCAAGCCAGAGAATAAAATTTTGTGCCAGGATCACTAGAATTCCTACCATGCAATAAAATTCTGTAAGAGCATTTAACTGATAATATCCTTTGAGTTAAATACTAATACTACTGCTAATAGTAATAATAATGTATTAGTATTGAAGTCTTACAGCACAGCAAGATACAGATAGCTTAAAGTTACTAGCAAAGTAATGAAGATAAGTGGACTTTTAGAGAAAGGCATAATGCCAGCAGGAGTCAACTTATCAGAAAAACTTTACACTCAAAGATAAAAACAATTACTTCAATATCTTTAAATCACTAGGTTAATAAAAGAGGGATAAACTAACTTGGTCTTTAATTTGATAGCTATATCACACTTTTGTGTCAGAAACTAAATGTTTCTTCCATACACAATTGAAGCCATTATCTTCATATTACTATCATTAGTCAAAATCGTTCACATTAAATTTATTAAAATGGCCTTTTGACAAAAGAAGGCACAATTAAGTACTAAGAATTATCATTCATCTACATCTATTTTCTTGCAAGGTATCTCTTAGCTTAAAATGATACAAATATTTTTTAACCAGAAAAATATAGAGAAACATTTATGAAAAATCAGCTTTTAGCATGGGGCTACTGCAATTGTACACAATGAGAGAGAAAAGTCCTAAATGTAGAGTGATCTGGACTTCTTGCTAAACTGACACCACAACCACCCAAACCAGGAGTTAACAGCTAACTCAGACGCATTTTAGAAAACTCGTACATTCAGAAGAGGGGCCCACATGTGCATGTACCTGTGAAGATTGTAGATCACGTTATAGGAAGCAGATGTATCCTAGAAACAAGAAACTCCCCAAAAGGATTGTGAGTTTGCATGACGTACACCTCAAAGCCAACAGTTTGGTTCAACAGCAGCCAAGAAGCAGAGCACACCTTGACTGACAACTGAGAGGCCACCTTGTCACTGTTCATACCTCTGTCCATCCCATCAGAGAAACACTGGGCATGTGGATCAAAGAGAACCTGCTCGGGATCTTATCAAGTTGGCAAGCAATGGAAAACAACAAGGGACACAGCTGGGAAAAAGGCCAGGGGACACTGGGAATGTAGCTGGACAGAAACAACAGAAATTGCTAATAAACCACTTACCAATAAGACATGGAATTAGCAGAAAGGTGAATAACCAGGCAAACATGATTTTTAGGACAACATTGTGGTTCCAGAAGTGTAAGCTATTTTAACAGACAAATGATGTAAAAGAGCAGTAGGTATTTTACCTGGCAAACAAACTAAGCAGGCCATCAGCAGAACAGTTAGTTCAGGTTTCATATAAGCTCTCTCAACAGAATACTGACAGGCTGGAACAGGCTCTTAAGGGGTTAGTGCAAATGATATTTCAAGGTACAATGAGAGACCTGAAGAAGTCACTATATAGAAAATGTAACAGACACAATGTTAAATTATTTGATCACCATTAAAATAGTGAAGAGAAGAAATTTATTCACTGTGTCATTTCTTTTAGTCCTGTTGACAAAAGACAAAGGAAACAGAAATTGGTAACAGGACAAATTAAACTGGATTTGTCCACACACTCTTATGGAATAAGGCATACTGGAGCTGGGAGGGCATTAACAGTATAGCAATGATCATTAACATTATTAACCATTAATCATCACTCCTCTAATTTTTGTCTGTAGTTCATCAAGAATGAGACTGTATTCCACACTCCAGAAAAAAATGAGTTGCAAATAGACCCTATGCCATCTTAAGAAAATAGAAAGCAAGGAAATGGACAGAATTGTAGCAGGCAGTTAGAAGTGTAAGTGTTTGATGTGATGGTTACAATAAGCGAATTACTGATCCAAAATACTAATTTTATGGTTACTGAACTCCAGTCCCTGGGTATAAAGGTAAGAGAAACAACTGTCATTGCTCTACAGATCCCACAGAAGAGTAAAGCCTCTTCTTGGAGGCAGGACAAAAGAGACAGTATGCGGAAAAGAGACAATGAGAAAACAAAATCACTCTTACACGAGTTTATCAGAACTAGGAGCCAGAAACAGTTAAGTAGTTTCTTAAACAAAGAAAATAGTAACATTATTTAGTTCTGGAAGAGCAAATCATTTCAATTTTGAGAAAGCTGCATATAAAACATAAATCTAGTATGGACAATCAAAATAACAGACAGCTCTAGTAAACTTCACCTCTGAAGATAATGTGGAACCACTTACCTCTTTCAGAGGATAAATTTCACACAATTTTTTTTTAATATTAAGGTTAAATATACACTTTCCAGTGCTTTCAGAAAACCTGCTCTTTATTGTCCATACCGCATAAGTAAACTTCTTGTTGTAAAATATTTTGATGTTAAACAAACGTGGAAAATGCATTCCAGCAGTCATATAAGGCAGTTTGATATGATCCTTTAATTGACATACACAAACTGACAGAACATTTTCCTGTTCACTGCTTAGTGAGAGGTCAGGGGAAAAAAACATTAAGAAGACAGCCAATGCTTCATGGATCTGGCTTCTTTTGGCTGTCCTTGATGCCTGATGTTTTGCAGAAGAACTTAGCTTCACCCAAAAACTTTTTAGGGTATTTGTGGCAAGCAGATAGTCAGTGAGCATTCTACAGCTGACAAAAATGCTGCTGCCACCAAGATGTGGCTTTTCTACTTCAGACAAGGTTTGGTACCAGCTGGAGTAATTTTGCATGTTAAGATCAACATACTTCTTGCCACTTTCTACTTTGGATCTACAAAATACCCTAAAAAAACTGTATAAATTCTGAACTGAAAAGACAGGACAAATTCTTAACATCTGGTTTCAGTTGGTTCAGATGCCTTGACATATACATTATTTTTCTGAATGGCACGGGAAATGACAGTAAAGATTCACAGTAATCTCATGATCCTTGAGTTTAGGGTAATCACAAAAAAGACACACATAACAAGATTTGACTTGTGGTAAAGTTATCTGAAAACCAAAAATCTCTTGGCTATACATGATGGACAGATAAATGAACAGTTTTGATCTTGTGTTTTTCCTATCATCCTATTTGATCTGGCAAAGTCATCTGTCAGTGAAGCAAAGGCAGCTTTCAGGAATGGAATCTTTGGTATTTTCCACTGGGGCAGAACTAACCTTCTGAGGCAATTCTGTATTATGATAATCAATGAGCTGAAATTTAACATGGAGCACTGTACAAACGATATTAACAATGCACCACTGAAGAAGGTATTTACCAAAATTGCAACTCCCAGAAGCACCCCCATCTTCAGCAGAGAAATACTACAACAAAGCAAAAATCCCATGTCAGCACTTGGCAGGAAAAAGAGAAAGACTGAGCCTTCGGTCTCATTAGTTTGAAAGAGAAGGTAGCTTGGGTTTGGAGAGAAAAAAGAAAAGAAAATCCTTAGAAATTTGTGTCACCAGAAAAAAAACAGACACGAGAAAAAATGTTGACTAAGTTTTAAAACATAAAAAATACCTAGAGATAAGTAGCTATTGGAGATAAATGCTTGATTTCCTACCAATAAATATCAGCTAGAGTACACTAGTGTGCAGCTATGTACATATCTTTTCCAGCGCTTGCATCTAACACTCCTTGCTTCCTTAGTCAAAAGCACAGTTATCACATGTAGGTATGCTATGCTATTGAATGTTATGACTTTGACATTCTTCAGAATAATGTAAAGGCAGTTTGCTTTCATGATAGAAATGTTTGGGGTTTTTTTGGTTGTTTTTTTTTTATTTTATTTTTCCCCTGAGCACATGGAATTTCTTCCCTGCTAAGGAAACATTTTGAAAATTGTCTTTAACTTGGTTGGGAACGAAATAACATTTTGTCCTAATCTTATATAATGTCTTCTGTGTGGGTAGACAGCAAGATTTTACTTGCAGTAAAATGTCTTTAAGACATGTAAGTCTTGGAGACTTATAGGGAAGTATTATTCAGAAGTACCAAGGAGTTGGTTTAATGGTGTATTTCCCGTTAGAGTTTTAATCTGTCAGCAGATCAGATACTTAAAAGGAACATATCCTGCAACCAGTTAAATGGTAATAATTTGTAGCATTTCAGATACTGACTTCTGTTTCATTTCTATTATTTCTGTCCTCTCTTTAATTACAGGGAAAGATTACATCTGAAAAATCAATGCCTGCAGCTAAAATATGAAAGCTAAATTTAGGTACATGTTATGCAAATACAGAAAAAATACCAGTCCACACTAATTATGCTTCAAGGTATCAGAATAATTTTTTTAATCTTCTACATTTGGACATTTTTAATGGGTCTTTTCCCATTTTTCCACTCACCAGACAGGGTACAACCATCAAGAACAGTACTTTTACATTTTCCCTACAGAAGCCTTTTCAGCAGCACCTATATCTAGAATAAATGTCATTCCCCCCCTTCCCCCCTGCTCACTTCATCTTTCTGTACACAATTTCAGTAAAACTAACTCTTAGTAGGAAGCATGAATGAAGAAGTGTGTGACATTTACAGCTAAGTGGCAGGATGCAGACTACCAGGAAAAGATAACTAAAGTCCATGGTGAGCACTTAACAAACGTAAGCCAGTTTGGCAGAACCCGACACTGTGCTGCAGTCGGGAAACTAGATAACAAAAGGTTGGCAATGTGCATTCTGCTCTTTAATAGAAAAGATAGTATCAGATAAGCTAACAGCCAAATATTCACATCGTGCCTTTCCTCACAATAACATAGACAGGAATACCTGGCAATACTAAAATTTAATGGTATTTGGTTTGGAAGAAAAATTAATCTGAACTGTATGCTAAGGTGACCTTTCATTTAGATAAAATTGAATTTAAAAACTACTCTTTCTGAAAAGAAAGCGATAGTGTAACTCATTAAGACAATTTTCTGTAAAGATGATAAGTATCTAGCCATTGTTATACATTTCACCACTATAAAGTGTAAGACTATCCCACTAGTAAAACTCATAGAGTTTTCTGCCAAAAGACCTTCGCTAATGAATTCAAGAAAGAGATATAACACTAAAGCTGTTTTGCAAATACAGCAGTCTTCATGGTAATGTTTAATTTTTCTTGTACCTAAACTTGGTTGAGAGTGTATATTTGAAATAAACCCTTTGGAGTAGCTAAAACTCTTCCATCTCCCCCATGATATTTCACATAAGTTAATACTTTAAAAAAAGGTAAAGTACTGCATTGTGCTTCCTGTTTTGGGGCCTTGTATTATGGGAAAAAAACTCTACAGCAAAAGAATCTAAATTTAGACATAACAGATATACAGACACTTTAAATCTTTTCTGTTGTAGGATTATTTTTAAAACAAAATAATCTGCAACACTGAGGACCGTGGCATAATATACGTCTACTGTGTATTGTTACAAAACAGGTAAAAGCTTTTTTAAAGTAATTTCTTAGCTTTTGCTTTAAAAAGTGAACAGTCAGTTTCTAGTAGGGACAGCAACAAGGATCATCATCAGGGGTTTTAGCCTGAAATTATACAGCACAGACTTCAGTCAGCTGAGATGCAGGAAGCTAACTGGCCACAGAGAATGGCTTTATCCCAGAGAGGGTGATGGCTCCCAGAGCTAAGTGCTACCTCCAACCTCAGTCAGGGGAGCCCAGGCTCAGTTAATCCCACTCTTTTCTCCCAATCTGGAGGTGGGATCTGTGCCACATATTTGTGCCCCCAAAGGAGGGAAAAGAGGCTATGGTTTAATGGAGAGAGCCTGGCCAGGCTGTCTGCTTGTCCAAGTTTCCCAGCAATTGTGAGAACCTTTTCTCCCAGGAGGTATTCTGAGAGGCTGATGTAGCTAAGGATAGGAGGTAGGACTTGACTAACTTGCTTCCCTCCAACTCATATTGCTCTATTTGCTCTGTCAGCTCCCTGTGTAATGTTGTCTAGTGCTTTGGTGGCAGCCTGGGACCCTCTCCCTGGAACAGCCACATTCAGACATGGATTTGGCAGGTTGAAACCAGTTTCCAAACTGAAGGGAAATTGGGTGTCTAAACTGAACTGTTTAAACTCAGCTGAATCTGAATAAAATTGGATGGGAATTATGAAAAGAAGGTTTTCTAGCTCCAGGGCCTTCTCCCCTCCAAATTACAAAGATCTGCTAAGTAATTATTTGTCTCTATCCCATCCTCCCCCAATAGTCAAAGTAATCTTAAAATATCAAAGACAATATCAAGTCTACAGATGAGTGAAGTAATCCTCTCCAATTATAAAATTATAGGCAGTACATTTGTTGGAATTTGTATTTGAGGATTATGGTCCCCAATCTTTAACTCTGCAATAAGGCACAGAGGGCAAAATGGGCAAATTACAAAACACAGACTAGGGCACTTGACAGTTCAAGAGATAGCTCTTCAGCAGCAAAGCCCAATCTTGTTCTGAAATCAGTAGCTAAAATCCAGTCTAGAACCTGTCGTGGTCAGCAGACATTACTACTTAACCATGAGGAAGCTCACATGAAATGTGTTTGTGAAGCTCAGCCCACACTATCCAGCGGACACTATAAATAATTGAATTGGCAGGTTCATCAGAATCTTCATCACAACAGCCTAGCATTGCCATGTAGGGCATTTCATGCTCTGCATCACTTCCCAACATCTATAAAAATCAGAACAAACAAAGCTACAGTGAGAAATTCATTTCTCCATACATTTTGAGTACATAGCCTGGAACCACAGTGTCTCAGTTTGGTGCTTCCATCTACTCTTTTTTCTGAAACTCTGGGAGTGAATACTCAGTTTCTTGAATTCTTTGAAAATATTAAAATAAGTACTTGATTAGTTATTCAGATTATCATCATTCTTGAATCCAAAACATATTTTAAGTCAAGGAAAACAGTAGTTACTACCTATTACAGAAAAATAGTATTAAGTGTGGATCAAAATCTAACTTCAGGAAGTACACAATAACTATATAGAAAAACAAGTTTCATAGAAAAATTAATGTCCAAGTTACATAAGGCTGGCTTACATATATCGAGGAACCCTTTTTTTCCAAACTTGGTGTTATTTTCTATGTATGCAAAATCTGAGCATTCACCAGCTGAAAAAAAATAATATACAGTTTTGCCTATTACTTGCTTTCTAGGGTTTAGCAGGACAGTTTTTGGAACTACCATACTGCACTTACTTCCTTTGCACTGAATAAAAAGTGAGCTATCCCACAGTCCCACCTCACCAGCCACATCACCAAACACCTTACCGACTATGAAATGCTATCAGCTGTTTCAAAGAGCTCTTTGCTTTTCAGAATGAGGAGGTAGCACTACTTTGTTCAAAAAGTCTTGGTTTTTCTCTTCTTTGAAATAAAACATTGGCTATTTTTATGAAAAGGAGTGTTTGTTTTCTTTCTTTGTAAGCAAGAAAAGTGTTTAGCTTTTGCCATAGCATGTTTACTTTTGCTAAGAGGACAAAGCTAGTGTTGGAGCCAAGAAGAAATACATAATACAAAGGAGAGCTATTGAGGAATAAATCTGTAACATTTTCTTTCCTTTAACAGCATTATCTGATTCTAAAATGGAACATATTTGTTTTTTGTGAGTGTGATTGCAGGGCACGTGAGCCAGGATTGACTTGATGTAAGAACATGTTTCAAAAGTCTCCAAGCCTAATACTAAACCTCTGCTAAATTACTGAACAGGAAGTAAACTAAAAAAGGGAACACCTCTAGGTTGGCCTCAGTAGCTCTGTTTGAGAATCTCCTCTCCATTTGTGTGAATTTCATTAACTGGACAAACTTCAAAGTACCAGTCCAGTTTTGCAATAGTTCATCTCAGCCATTAATGAAAGACTTGACTCTCAAAATGGACCTTTTGCAGACAGGAAATGTTTGGAAAAGTGCCTCAATACCATTTTTATTTCTTGTAGCCGATTGTTCACTGTAAAACTATTGAGACCTACCAAAACATGCAAAAACAGGGAAAAGTAAAAACCACGAGAAAAAAATAGTCACCACACCTGCAATGTGAAGAAACATCCAGTGCACAGAAATTGTGCTTCCAAAATGTTGTCCTTTACAAGGAAAACTCAGGGGAAAAAACCTATCTGTCCGTGTTGTGTTAAATCAAATACCAGATATGTGAATTCACTTGGTAAACAGGCATTTGCACAGACAATTTTAATGATATAGAATATCTGATAACTTACTTGGGAAATTTAGCTATTCCCTCCAAACTCAGGAGTATCCCAAGCACATCTCTCTTGATCATACCCACTATAATCTATACCCACTTTTCCAGCAAGAATAAACAGATGAACAGGCATTTCAGGCCAAGATCATGCAGCCCTGTCTAACGCAGGTGTCTAAATTAGGCAGATCTAGTGACTGACTGATAATGTCACATCTCTCTTCAACTCACTGTAGTCGTTCGAGAGAGAACCAGTTAAAATTAAACACCTGTCTTTTAGAAGTTTATATATACATGAGCAGGTGATTTTTAAAATAAAAATATAAAATACCCTAAAATAATGGGTTTGAGTTAAAAAAATAGCACTGGATTAAGTTCCTATAAAACAATTCTGCACACTGCAAGATACAAGTTACTTTTGTTTTGTCTATTTAAATGATGTTTCTAGGATTTGAAACATTAAGCTATCAGTGTACTGAAACTGAGAAGAACAAACCAATATCTTTATTTACTATTACTATGCAGCAACCTGAATACTCAAACATGCTTGCCAAAATTATGTCTTAATCTCTGTCAAAAGATTAAGACATAATTTGCACAGAGGACTGTGCAATTACCACTTACTTAGGTGAGTAATTAGTAACTTTGGCAAAAAAGGTCCACATTGGACATGGGTCAGAATCTTCCCTGTATATTCTTAGACTAATTATCTAAAAGGTAAAAGACCAAACAATTATAAACTACAAAAAATATTCTGAGTATAGAAAAAGCAGCACAGTTAATTCCATTACTTTCATTCTGATTTCTGTAACTGCTGTAAAACAAAGATTAGTATAGTTTTTATTTTAAGCCTATTTTGATTCTTGGTTTAATTCTGAAATTAATTATGCCACACATAAAGCTCTGTACATTAGATAAAGTCTGTTCTAAGGGCCTGTCAAAAGTTTTACCAGGTACTCCGGTAGTTTCAGAGACATGAAGAAATAGTGCTCTCATGGTTTTCCTAGTCTTTCACTCCAGTGGACCACAGCACAGCCCTTGCCCTATCTTCATACTTTGAACCAACAAGAATACACACAATCACAATCATCAATTTGTCCCCAAAACAATGCTGAAACTCATTATGAAGCTGAAAGATGATTAAAATTGCATTTTCCTCACCTCTTAAAGCTTCTGAAAAAGGGTCTGAAACAGCAGCATTATGCAAAAGTTTAAGTAGGGCTTAAGAGTAAAGAGTATTTCTTAAAAGACTTAACAGCATCCTTGAGTACATCTGGGTACTAGACTGTATTTTTCTTAAAAATGAGCGGTATGTTTTCAGAGAAACACTGCTCAGCCTAATAAACATTTAGAAAAGTCTTTAAGGTCCTTGGATGAAAAGCAAGATCTCACATAATTTATGATATCATATCACGTCTTGATTGGCAATACTTCAATTACTTTAATTCAGAGAATAACTTAACCTACCCACTAAATTACTAATTTGCCTAATTACAAGGAAGAATCATTCACTATCCCACTAATGGAAGACAGATTTTCAAATGACACACTCTTGTAGGTGAGACCATTTAGTTTAGCTGGAAACTACCTCCAAAAGTGCGGTACTTCAAAACAGAGCATAAACCACTGGCTGCTGGTCTTTTTTTTTCTCTCCAGAAAGGTATTCTGCAATTAAGTGCAAAGGCCAGAAGCTAAAATGCTTAATCCTCTTACAATTTACTAATCCATTTTATTATGAACAATGAAGATATCACTACATTTTTTTCTTAAGCGTATCAAGTAGGAAAAAGCTAATGCTTGACAAACAAAACCCGAGTTAAATAAAACTACATTTTCAGCTTCAAGAAGTAAAATGAAACCCCTTTAAACAGTGCCTTAAGGCAATAGTCTCAGAAACATTTACTTAATCAGCACTCTTAAGCAAACTTACTTAATTGTATTTCTCCATTACCATTTACTGTGAGAATCCTTTACTAGATAATATCGTAAATCCCTGAAAAGAAAGAATCAAGTTGAAAGGCAAGTAGACTAGCGCATAATTGACAAAGGGACTAACATTTGAAGAAAGGTAACACCAAAATCAGGAAAGCTAGGTATAATCTCCAGTCTGTCAAAGCAACGAAGCATCCTTAATGCTCCAGAAGTGAGAGAATTAAAATAAATAAATGAGAACAGCCAAAACATGAAGAACAAAAATCCAAAGAAAAACAACAAAAATCCCCAAAATCAGACAAAACCAAACAAACCTGAAAACCACCAAGCCAAGGACTTGACAAAATGAGACTGTAGCTAGTTGAAGTGGAGGAGGCACAATATGTGTATCAGAAAGAAGTGGCAGTTTCACGGATAAGGAGAGCTGACCATGGCTTTGGGATTTAATCATGCATTTTAAAGGGGAACAGAGAGGAGCAGAGGGAAAAAGATGGGCTCTAATCCATAGTGTCATAAGCAATAAACAATAGGGACCAGAAATCAGAAACTCCTCCATAGTGGGCAACAAGCTCTGAAAGCCTCCATAATTTCAAACTCAGTGTTGATAAGGGTCAAGAAGAAGATTCTTACTTTTAGTACTGTTTGCTGTGACCTGTTCCTTGAAAAAAAATGACAGCTATGGAATGAATCAAGTAACTGCTGTGAAAAAATCATCTGTTCTGCAAAAGGCAACTTCTCTGCCAGCTGGTATTTAAAAGACAATTTTATGTGAAGAAAAACAACACATAATTTACAGAATAGATTTATCCAAATTCACCAAAAGGTAAAATGTATTTATTTTCCTGACTGTAAACAATTTCTCCTCTTAGACACAAACCCACCAGTATCACAGCTGATGGCAATTTCTAAATCTGAAAAATATGCTTAGAAATCATGAGTGTGGATTATCAGTGTCAAAAGACACCATGAGAAAAAATTAACCCACCAGCCTATATACCAGGAATTCTTTCAAATATATTCCTTAGTGAATACCTAATTAGAGTGGTATACAGAGGAGACACAGGAAGGGCCAGATTCTTCTGAGAAGCACCTTCAGTGAAGTTTGAAAGACATACAATTTTAAGATCATTTGTAGTTTCCTATTTTAATTTAATATTCATCTTTTAATTTAGTTGAATTGGTCCCTGAGTGACCTGAACTAATGGGTGACATTCCTGCCTATGGCAGGAGGGTTGAAACTACATGATCTCTAAGGTGCCTTCTAACTCAAGCTTTTCTCAGATTATATGATTAGTAGTTACCTTCCAACCCCTTTAACAGCAACAACTTTGTCTAATTTGTTCTAAAAAATAAAGTAGAAAAACTCAACTAAGAAAAAAAAAAAAGGAAAGAGAAATCTGGACTATAAGGGTGAAATTTGCATATATTAAAATAAACTAATTTTTTTTTTATCCTCTAAATATGCAAATAGAATGAGCTCTATGTATAGCTATAAAGCACAAATTATACACCTACAAAGCACAAATTAAAAATTTGGTCATGTAAATATTTACTTTACAGTTCCACTAACTGCAGAAATTTATTCCACAAGCTGTTAATCAGTGGTTCTGAAAAAAGATGACTTCAAGCTTCATCTGAGAAACACAATTCAGACAGAGATGCGTAATCTCTATTCAAAACCAAACACTGCACATCCAACTAAGGCACTGAGATAAACTGTGATCCTGCAAATATTTAGTTACAAGAGCATCCAATGGAACTGGCCAAGGATGTCAACAGAAGCTCTATTTATTGACTTAAGCTAAGTGCCCACAAGACAAAAATCTGCTTATCTTCATTGATAACACTCTTAGAAAGTCAGAGGAACTGGACCACGCCTACCACTTCAATTTAAAAGTACTGGCCAGGCCCACCTTAGCTGCCCAGATAATTTGACTACAGCTGCAGAGTGAGTGGGAGAACAGTTGCAAGCACAAGCTTAGCAAACATACAAGTATGAACTTCATTTAAAGTGGTTTGGAACAGAAACTTTTGAAACATCTTATCTCACCAGGCCCTTATTCACAGCAAAAATTTCTGTTTTGTCAGCTAAACTGGATCAAAAGGTGTTTGACAAACAAGAGTCTTCACTGTAAAAATTAAGGGGCTTATTGAAAGCACCCATGTAATTAAAAGAATTAGACTTGTTTCTCATACCTACAGAATAACAGATTTAACTTAAATCTCAAAGCACATGCTTTCAGTTTTTATAATGAGTTGCTTCAATAATTAAATATTTCAGCTGCTTTCTCCAATCTTTCTTTGAGTTTGTATAACTCATTCAGCCTCATTAACATTTCACACACTCTGTCTTATTCAGATTTCTTCTCATTCCACACATGGAAGCACCACTGATAGAAATCAGACACTTAAACAAAGGCTCAGATTAGTGTTTAGTCAGCATGCTTTCAAAATATCTCAGTTCTGAGATGCACTCTTTACAAAGTATTTAATTCCATCCAAAACCAAACTAATTTAAATTTCAGTGGAATCACTATCTATATTATCTTGTTCCCTACTCTGCCAAATCAGGTCACCTCAATGGCAGCATTCACACAGTCTTTCTGTTGGCTAATCCTCAAAAAAACTCTGTCCTAAATGGTAAGTAGGTATATTATCAAATATTATAAAGCTCATCTGAGAACTGTATCTCACAAATCACACGAATGGAGTTCAATATGTGTTTTATTGCTCATATGTTCTAAAACTGAAAAAAAAACTCATAAAACTAAATGCTCATGGCAAATTAAACATTTAAAAACTGTCTCTTACCAATGTATGAAGAGGGGTTTTTTTAAATTCATCTGGGTAGACAAAAAAACCCATATTTCTTCACAAATGCTACTTCAGAAAAATCTTCCCCATCAGAAAATCATACATGTATTACGTCACTGTGATTTCACTATATTGATCTAGTGCATCACATTAGGGAAAAGTAATAAATTTCCAAACTATGCAAGCTAAAATAACATTTGATTACCCACTACTTTTTCTTTCATCTAAAGCCATTAAGTGGCAATCAGTTTATTATCATTGCCTTTAACTTTAAGGATGCTTTGTCTTTGCATCATCCTCTACAGAGCCCCTCAGTACACAAATGAACAAAGAGTGATTCAGCACTTGGCACCACAGGTCTAGCAACCTGTTCTTTCATGCCAGATCTAGCCTTAGTTGTGCTATCAAGGTAAAGCTAACAAACTTATCTTAATCCATAATTTTCTACTGTGTCTACAATAAACCATTAAGGAGAAGAAACTTCATAGAAGAACCTTCAATTGTATCTGAGAGCATTGTTTTAGCAACTGATTTGACTAATTAATGCTGTTTACACACCAAGTTTGGTGGAGTTCTTTGCTTTAAGAATGTTTTATGTTGATTTAACTTTGAAACATTTGCATGAGGAGTTCTTAAACTGAAGAAAGAATGAGAAGGCAATGCCTTGTTTAAACGGATCTCTAAACTTAAGTAATTTAATCACTACACTTTTCTTAAGTACACAAGGCCTTTGTGTTACAGCAGTGCCTTCAAAAGGTGTAGGCTTTAAGGATACTGAGAGAAACTTGATGGACCACGAACCCAAACGAGCTGCAGATTAGGTACACAAGGCTTTGTTTGATTACTCCCTCCTAACTAGCTTGCCCTATGCTAACAGCTCTTAGGACAATTATATTTGCATGACAAGGAGGAAGAGATTTTTAACTATTCTGTGTGTAGAATGAGAAGAAGTGGATACCCATTATGCCACTACACTGAACTAAAACATTACACTTGGGCAAGCCAAGGCTGGATAGACTAATATTTTTTTCCAAAATCTATGCAGCATCACAGGAACACACACACGGAAAAAGAAAATAAAGGCATTACTCAGAAAATAATTTGCATTTAGCAAAAGGGATTTCGTTTACCACACAATCTATGCCTAAGCAAAACAAAAGAATATCTTTGTGAAAGCAAATTTCACATACAAGCAATCTGCATAATGAACTTTTCTCCAACAGCACTTGCCTTTTTCTGTATAATAGAAGCCTGCGTGGGTGACAGTGCACATGCTCCTGTTATAATGCCTTGGGAGAAAACCATAATTCAGTGAGGCAGGGCCCCACCTCACTTCCTTCGCTGACAGGTGCTTGACAGTCCTTGTGCCCAGGGCATGCAGCTGTAGCTTCCCCTCTCCTCCTGCAACAGTTAACACTATCCTCACCAGCTGCTGGACAGCCCAGTGGCCCATTTGAATCTCACAATGGTTTGCTTTCAGGCTGCTCTATAACCTTCTTTCCACTTCTTTTAATACCTTCTTCAGATATTTATATTTGTGTAAAATATGAGAGATGGGTTTGTTAATCTGTTTTCTTCCTCCACTGTTCTATTCACTTGCTTGAATTTTCGCATCCAGATCAATAAACATAAAAGCAAGATATTTCTCTGCCTTTTTTCCCATTCTATACCTTCCATCCTTGTGCCTATTTTCTCACAGATCTCTCTCTCACGCTTTTAAATTTTACACTTTCACCTCACCTTCCTTGCTCAGTAATCAATAACAACCATTTAGATTGCCTAACAGCAGAGGGGAACCTCCTTTCTTCATACAGGAAACAGAACACTGATTCAAGTGTAAGGACACACATAAAATACAGTTTAGCACCCACTCAAGTTAGACATGAGCACAAATTCCAATTCTTCTTGCTGTACCAGATCATGCCAATTATTATCAAAGCACATTCCTGTCTTATATGCCTCTTGCCTTTCACTTTCCAGCAGGTTTTCAGAGGCAAGACAGTTTCCTCTAGTACAGAGATATACTTTACCTCAGTCTACATGAAAACTGAACATTTAAGAAAACCTTGGCAAAAGTCTCACATTTTTCTTCTAAAGTATTAATCCATTAAATAGGTAAAGTGTTTTCTGTGTGTCAAGGCTGCCTCATTTGTCTTCATTTCTAGAACAGACCTGCATCAGAAGAAGGTAAGATGTAGCCAACTTGAAAATGAAGCTATCTGGGACAATGGACAGCATTTTTAGGCATAAACAAAGGATTTGACATATTTTTCCCCAGGTTTTTCTACTTTGTGATTTATCCTACATCAACAGAGATATCATGCTACAAATATCTTCCTGGTGTGCCTGGGAAATCTTGCTTTCTGCAGACTATCCCTTACAGATGAGACAATCAAAAAACTTCTGCAAAAATATTTTTAAAAAAGGTATTAGAGTTTTCATTACCTCCTGTGTGATTTGCACACGGGAAAACTACAGCTTTTTTGATGGAGGTAAAAATCCTAGTTCTTTTTTGGCTCTTCCCTGAACTCCATGCCCACCTCTGGTGTCAGCTGTGGTTGTGGGCATTCAGTTTGATCCAGGGTTTGGCACTGATCGTCTATAGCTCTTCAGTACTAGTATATTTGGATAAAGTATTTTCCATCACCTTATTATTGCTCTGACATATTCATTTAGCTTTTACATGCGAAAATTCTCTTTTAATTTACTGCCAGACTAAAGAACTCAAGAGTCTGGACTACTATTCATTCATTTATTTGACCTGATCACTTGGCACAGATGGGAAAGACACTCTACAGATAAACAGCACATCATGACTTAAACGGGCCAAGGGGGTAGGTGGTAAGCTTTCCTTGCTTTCACACTTGATTTCATGTACGAAACATTTTTGGGGGTTTTGTGACAATACTCTGTGTCTTTTGTGTAGTTAAAAGGTGTTATGCAGGGTTGGTTCTCAAGCTAAGGCAGACTGGGAAAAGGGGGTTCTGAGAAACTAGAAGAATAACAAGTGCTTTGAGCCACTTAGGAAGTGATTTCAAGAATATTGGATAAACATCGCACTTATGGAGGAGAGGAGATCCAAACCCTTCTCTGTAACTTCCATAATGTATCTTTCTAAAGAGACAAACATTCAGGAGCAGAAAACCACAGCATTTGTGAGCTCCATTTAGTTCATTACACCAACAGAAAAACTATTAACATCAGTTTCACAGAAACATACTATTACTGAGAAATTTGTTGGTCTTTATGTTTTTCAGCCAATACACCTGCCCACAAGACCAACATGACTTGTAAAACGGTTCTGCTCAATTTCACAGACCTGAGCATCTTAGTGAGCATCATGCTGTGTTTTTTAACAGCAGTGGAACCGGGAATTTCTGGAACAAAATGTACAATAACTGACATCTTTCATAGAAGTTTTGTTTCCCACCTAGAACCAGGGTTGGAATACTGCCACAAGAATGGTAAACATAATTTGAGCTTATGAGGCCAGATCTCCCAAAGAAGCTCTTAACACAGACCCTGGAAGAAATATTCTAGCCAGAACTTCCATTTTTGTCAATAGCAACATATTGGCATATGCACTGAGTCACCAAAGATGATCTTCCAGGCCAAACATCCGTCTATACAAATATAGAATTTGCCTGGGCAGAGTTTGCAAGGGATCATTTTTCCAGATGGAGTGCAAGACACATTTCATTTGTGGCCCTCAGGTACTATAGAAACAAAACAATTTTAAAGAGGTCCTATTTTTATCCCTGTAATGGGGTGAATAAGGTAGAATAAATAACTAGGATAAGATTGTAGACGATGTACTTGACAAAAAACAAAGAGCTAAAAACAGAGACACAGGGAAGCTGTTCTTCTCCCTTTGAGCCTTCAAATCTTATCTCAGCAATCACGTCCTTCTCAATATTGTTCTTTCATGCACTACACTGAATTTCTTGGACTCAAGGCAGACATAACTGTGAAGTTATAAGCAGCAGCTGTCCAACCACAAAGTTTGTTAAAGTCACCAAAAGAAACCCCAAACAAACTCCACTGATACGTATTACCACCTGCCTCACAATAGTTTAGGCACTATTACCTACGTATGCCTATAAAGATTTATGCTGCAATCCAGTGGCACCCAGTATGTTATGGTGATGCTGACCATGACAAATTTTTATACTGGGTCAGAAAAAAAGTATTTAGGATGATTCATTAGTTATAAGTAAAACAAAAGGACAAATTCTGGCTGTATAGAAGCCAGTAGTAGAATTTCTCCTAAGCTCTTAAGGTAAGATTAAAAGTGAAATAATAAATGGACGTCTGACCAGAGCTTCTGCCTTCCCACACGATTTGTATTTCACACCATTAGGCTGCAATACAAGCCAGTCAGCCTTTATACACGTGTCTTCCTCAAAAACATCTTCATTACTCACAAATAGTTCTTCAGGGCGCTGAGTCTTCAGGAACTCCAAAAAGCTACCACTGCCATAGTTTCTCCAAAACAAGAAAAGAAAATAATCTCTTTTTTTTGTTCCACTCTTTTTTCCCTGCCACCACCTTGGGAAAGGTCCCCCATGATGATTTCCCTACCTGCTAGCAGCTCCTCATGGCCATGCAGACAACAGGTCACCCACCAGCCCTTAGGGATGGTGACATCAGCAGGAAGGAGTTTTTCAGGACTTAACAGGCAGTAACGGCAAGCACCTGCCTGCATTAATCTGTTTATTGCAGGACCAACTGTGTGGAAACCAGGTCATTTCTGAATACAGAAAATGATGCAGTAGGGGCATGTAACAGATTCTTGTGACTAAGGGCTCATCAAGTCTTGCCAAGTTTATTTTAAACCCTCAGGGCTAAAAGCAGGGAATAAGTTTCTCCTCTGATAAAGGAAGAATCAATTCTCCCCTTCTGTTTTTGGAAAAAATTACAGAGGCAGCTTCCCAGACAGCCTCCATATACCAGGTACCTTCTTACAGTCTAAAATTAATAGAAGAAAAAGAAAGTATACTTAAGGCAGCAAGGTGCTGAGGGAAAGATGAAAGACTGCACTGGCCAAGAGGCTCACAGCAGTAGCCATCAGGTCTGCAAACTCTGTTGGGTGCTGATGCAATGCCCCCAGTTGCCCTCCTGTTTCTTCCAGCAGCCACCCCAGGTACACTGGGAAAGAAATAACCACCTGCCTTCAACTCTCAGAGTTGGCAGGAAATGCTAAAAGCTGACTTAGGAAGATTTGGGGGTAAGGAATGAAAGGTGAATCCTTGCAGAATTTCTTCTCCCCGGTTTTGTCTACCACGATCACATCACTGTGCCTGAAAACACCATGAATAGCTGATTTGCTAACACACATCAGTAAATTTACTTTTTTTAAGCTTAAAAGATGTTTTAGGTTCCCTAGGCTTCCTCTCCAGTACAGGCAGCTAAATATTAAATTCTGACTATTTCAGTGATCAAAGGAAAACACTTCTGTCCATGGTTATTTTTGAAAGTGAAAGGAAGATAAAATTTAAACCAAAAAAATCTGTCACATACACTTCTGCTATAAATATCTCTAGCTCACACAATAGTTCTGAGACAGCAAAAAGAACTAGGGGAATATATGAAATAACCGTTTGAAAGGAAACCAAGAGCTTGTGTAGAAAGCATACTTCAGTAAATGGATAATGTAAAGATTTTTATTAAACCACTTTTTTGGTTCGATAATCTTTTTCACTGTTAAAGTTATTAAAAAGCTTTTACATGATAAGTTGTCAGCATTCTATATTAAAAAAAACCCTGCTAACTCAATAGGAGGCTGTCATAAATGTCAGTGCTAGGCTGACACGGGACTATTACTTTTTTCCGTCTACCATTAATTAAATTCTCAGTATGACAAAATGTACATTGCAAGAGCAAGTGAAAAAAAAATACAAGGAGAGCATTGAATGGATCAATTCATTATGCATGGATTCACCACTAAGTTCTTTTTTCTTCTGTTACTTTCCCTTCTAAACCTCCTGATTAAGCTTTACATTAAGTCAGACAAGCTGTCTCCTATGAGTAACGAATATAGGGGTTTCACCATAATGATATGCCTTTTGGTACACCAGCACTACACAACTACAATTACATTTTCACTAGCTAGATGATCAAGGAAACTTTGACTGTGCTTTCTGTAAAATATCCATGGATAAGAGGTAAAAAAACCTGTGAAATGACAAGCACATTTGAAAGTGAAATACGTAATGAAGCAGACAGTCATGGATATGTGATTTTTTTTCTAATGTAATGTAGAGTGCTGGTTAGCAGCTTAATCACTTGACAGCAAATGATTATTCAGCATCAATAAACCCTATTATGAGTTGTGAAATTTTTTTAAGTTAAAAGTGCTTAAATAACAGAACAAGTATAAATTATTGGGAAAAAACTTCACAAAAGCTTTTTAATAAATCTAATTTCACATGCATTCATATGCTTTGTTCTGTAACTAAGAGACTTTAATTTGAAAAGCTCATTAGATTAAAAAAAATATTTTCCTTAGCCCTTGTAACATATTTAATTTCACAGATTTGTTGGTTTCAGGTTTAAGTAATGCATACAGCTCTAGGTTAAATCTTTGGACACCTGTGAGAGAGGAAGAACAAAGGAATACTCAAAGCCTCAGGGAATTCCCATATTCTCTATTTTAGCAATGAGATAAAATCCTGGAAGATTCTGACAGAGATGCAGAATAGCACCTGCATCCAACCCCATACCCTCAGAAAAATCAGTGATGTTTTCCCTTATTTGCAATTGTTGCTCCTGAACTGGGGCCTGAAGAAGAAACTGCAGAATAAAAGAGCAGATGGAAACCCCAGAAGAGCAGATGAAGAGCTGCCAAGAGTGACTGAGGTGAAACAGAGCCAAATATTTTTATCAGCTCCTAAAAGAAGACATTTTTGGTAGTGAGATCAGAAGCTGAGCAATCACACCAAATTATGCTCCAACCTGAGATGAAAGTTTTTAGTTTTGTTCTTCCAGCCAGTATAAACAATAAAAGAAAAGAAAAACATAATAGGAACTTTTATAAATATATTGAACAAAACCAGAGACAACCTTACAACTTACAAGCTTGAGAAGGGAAGTCCACTGGAAAAAAAAACACTGGATAGAGGGGAGATGCAATTCTGTTTCACAGAGGTGAGTGTGGTTTGTAAGATTGAAGTTATTTTTCCATTATTGCATTTTGGGGTGTTTGTTGTGCTAACGGAAGGCAAAGGTCAGACCTACACTAAAGAAACTTTCGCTGATTATTCAGAAGTCAAGGTTCAAGTTTTTATTGCTGCTGTTTCTATTAACAAAACTGCATCTTGGGCAAACTGAAAGGTGATGCCTGACTGAGGTGGTTCCAGACTACTGGTGCACAACAGCCTGACTCCATGAGGTACACTCCTCAGAAGGATGTCTGTAATGAGCTGAGAGGGCAACAAAAGCCTACAGAGACTGTTCAGCAATGAATGTGTCTGACTAGAAAAGAAGTAAAAAAATTGATCTGTCCAAATTTTCATTCACCAAAAGCAAATCTAAAAGATTGTGTTCCATCAATTTCCCCCTGAAAGATGAGGGGACGGAAATTCTAGGATTCATTAAACACCTCTGTTAAGTATTTTAACAGACAAACATAAATAGGTTCTGTACATAGACAAAAGCCTTTTATTATTTAAAAAAGAATCACATTATCTTTTAAAAGATCAACAACAAAACTACATACTGTCCTGAGTGGAAAAGGAGGACCAATGTGGAAGACAAAATATGCGTATTTGAAAGTGAGAAACTGTAACAATCATATGTGCACATAAAACTATCTGGGAAAGTGATTAAACCCTAGACGAGGACCTGTATGCTTTCAATTATGCCATTTGTACCAAAACCTGTCCCTGACGTGCAAAAGGAGTGACCGTGTGTGGACTCATTTAACTAGGCTATAATGAATCCTAGCTTTTCTAGGAATTAACCAACAACTGCACAGCAAAGGCATCATTCCATTTTCCCTCTTCCATCCAGCTTCTCACCCTCCTACAGCTGGTCCCAGACTCTTACTCAGTCCACACTGCTTTTTCTGTGCTCAAGTTTTAAGAGGCTGAGAAATTTCTTCCCACAGTGCCAAACACTCAGAGTCCCCATGAAGCCTCAGATTTGTGGTGATTTCTTCTTACTCCATCTTAACTTCTGTCTATCAGGGAATTGGAGTCCCCAGAGAGTGAGTATTTTCACTGGGCATTGGCAGCAGGCAGCACAGGCATGCTGCTTGCTGCCGATGAAAGCCAAGAACTACGCAGCTAGATCTGAGAGCAAGACCCTGAATGACAGATATGACACAGAAACAAACAGCTGTTTCACTGGTTTACACTGCTTGACATAATGCAGTTGGAAGTGGTTTTCACAGAATCAGAGTTGGAAGGGACCCACAGGGATCATCAAATCCAGCTCCTGACCCTGCACACACCCCATGTGCCTAAGAGCATTGTCCAAACACTTCTTGAACTCTGGCAGGCTTGCTGCTGTGACCACTGCCCTGGAGAGCTGTTCAGTGCCCAACCACCCTCTGTGTGAAGTATCTTTTGCTAATATCCAACCTAAACCTGCCCTGACACAACTTCAGGCCATTCCCTTCAGTCCTGTCACTGCTCACCAAGAGAAGAGATCAGTACCTGGCCTTCCTCTTATGAGGAAGTTGCAGACTGCAATGAGGTTTCCCCTCAGTCTCCTCCAGGCTGAACAGACCAAGTGACCTCAGCTGCTCCTCATTACAGCTTCACCTCAAGGCCCTTCACTACATTGCTGACCTCCTTTGGATGATCTCTAGTGGCTTAATGTCTTTCTTATATTGTGGTGACCAAAACTGCACACAATATTAAAAGGCTCAGCTGGAGAGGATGATTTTTGGGCAGCCCAAAGTGAATATTCAACACCTCCGTGCATACAAGGGTTTTCCAAAAGTGACCTTAATAAAATGGTTGTCTACCACTTTAGAGCAAAAGCCAAAAATGTATATAGTGAATGTAATGCTGTATATACAGTTAAAAGAGGTTGTCCCTTACAATGCGTGCTTTGGAAAATTCAACCCAAAAATTAATGCTGATCAAGTGCCTGCAAAATATAAACTGGTGATACAGTTTTGGGCAGATAATTGGACACTACTAATAAATGAAAATGTCGTTTGGAAGGCAGATGCATATTGCACTTCAGTGGAGAATTTGCATTCATTCTCCCACAAAACAATCCATCAATGCATCAGCTCAAGAGTAATGGGATTTTTTAATTATTACTAGATGTGTGGCTAGCACAGGTCTTTCTCATGAGAACATTCTGCTGTGTTTTATAAACAAGGATAAAGTTTGGATGTTTTTAAAACAGTGTCTCAAGATTTGGACAGTTCAGGCCTGGCCAATCAGGCCTGGGGGGAGGTTTCTGGCTGACCAATCTGGGTGACCTCTGAAAAGTCTATATATATATTGAAATCAAAATAATAAACACTCTTTCTTGCCACACTGAGAACTTGGGTCCTTTTCTCTGCTAGCGGCTCAACAGCGACATAGATGAACATTTTTTATGTTAGGATGAGATACAATTAATGTATTACAATATAATATATTAATGGTAAGAGAATTCCAAGACAGATTTGCCAGTGGACGTTAAGTCAATGCCCACTGACTTTACTAAGGACAAAATTCAGCCTTTAAGCAACAGAAGAAATGTTAGGTGGAATGGCTACTCAGTACAGACTTTATTTTCTCTTCATGAAAAACAGACTTGAAACAACATATTCAGGTGACCAAGCAATGTCCTTGTTACCTTTATCAGCATTTCCAGTAGTAGCTGCAGCTCACTTTGGAATTCCTTATTTTGTTATAACATGAGTTCCTATACCACAACCATTTCTGCAAGTACAGTAAATGGACTGAAACAAAGACATACTTTGTTTCCAGGAAAATCTGCATACTACATAGAACAGTAAGCTTTCAAAGCAAGTCATCTTCAAATACACAGTGTCCCCCATGCAGATTTTACTACTTTAAATTTAATGTTAGCCTGTTCTATAAACCAGTGAAGTGGCTGGCAAATCCTTCTGCAAGATCTTATCTAGAACACATAATGACAGCAATTTTCCATTTTTCATTTACATTACCAAATTACATAAAACCTTCACCATCAAAATCCAACTTCATGCAATTCTTCAAGTTACAGCTAATCTATCAAACTGTTTCTGTGTTAATGTATACTATAGCTAGATTTTTCAGCACCCTCAGTTTAATGGACCTTATGGAGCTGACTAAGAGTGAAGTCTTGCTTGGTAACTGCATTATGTTCATTTTGACAGCATAAATGAAGCATGCATTTTATAACCAAGACTTGCTAATGTTTTAGTACAATAAGTATCTCAAGTCTAAGTTGATGATCTAAAAAAGTTCAAACTGCCACAGCTACCCAGATATGTAAGAATTAAAACACAATGTCATCTATATAAGCAACAACTGGAATAACAATTTTAGAATTACCCAGTTTCTTACTACACTTCTAGCCTTGCTGTTGCACAGAAACTTGACAGATGTAGTCAGGGCAAATTTTAACAATCTCCTTCAGACAGTTCTCTTTGGGAATAATTTTAACTCAGTTTTTATCTGCAAGCCTGGGATTCACTGACAAGCTTTCCTCACAGACATCTCACTGGGTGCATCAATATTGCATTTTATTACCAGCTACATGCAAACCAAATCAATCCACAGGCCAGTCTACATAAAGAAGCACTACTCCCTCTCACAAACTTGCAGTACCATGTGTCTACTAAGGACCTACTTCCTCCTACATTAGTGTCAGAAAACTGACCCAAAAAATACTCTATGCAAGCCTTATTTCAGAGAATTCTCTGGAAAAAAAAAAATAAAACACAACAAACCAAACACAAACTCAGGAATGCAAAACTCTTTAGGGTAAATTATAGATGGGATACTATATCCTTAGACATATATTACATAATGAATACAGATATTAAACATCTAAATAATGTGATGATGTGCAATAATGGTAAAGCCTAATAAGCCAGAGTCTTTAAAAGGTGAACTTTTAATACTGGACCTAAATCCCTACTTCAAAAGTCAGGAGGAAAATAATATAAATAGCTGAGCCAAATTTTGTCCTGTTAGCAGGACAATAGCAGAATTTGCTAGGTTGTAATATTTTTTCCTAAAGAACATCTACATTTAACTGCAGGAATTTAGACCACAAAAAGTGAGAAGATTTCTTCTTGCATAAAAGTAAAAATACAGTGAATTAAAACAAATACAGAATCAAAAGAACTTGGAAACATGTATTTACACTGCCTTCTGCACCTTTAGTGTTCTCTCTCCTTGGAGCTCAAAAAAAATCCTCTTATTAAGGAGGTGAATTTTTTTCATTTATTATGTGGAACTGTATGACACCTCTTTAAAATAACCAGAATTTCTTAACTGCGGACACTGAAATACACCCACATTAATAATACAAATCAACATTTTTCCACTATGTTAGTTAAAATCTTACATTTTGTGCCATGTGTGCAGAAGATGAGGAACTCTTGGTGGCATCTAACCAGTGAGTCTCTGCAAACTGTGGCCAGGCACAGAAGTCTCTCCTTCCTCTGAATCAGGAGGAGATAGGAAAAGGAGATCTTGGAGAGAACTCTGAGGTGCAACAGAAAGGACAAGGTTGTATTGCTGCTCGGGAGGGGGAAGAAATGGTAATAAATGAGATCTCCCAACTTTCAGCTTTCAAAATCATGACCTTAGTATCAAAAAACTGCCATAAAAAAGGCAGTCTCTGTTTTGCTCCTGTAGCCAGTGGTTTGAAAAGGCCATCCACTATACCTCCACTTGTGCCAAGTCTCAAAATGCAGAGGTATCAATGCTGGGAGCACTGATTATCTGCCATGGGCAGCTCCTGTTAGAAAGCAGCAAGCTACCTAGAAAAGGAGTCTGAAGACAGACTAGGGGATGGGTTGACTTGGTGAGCATAATCCAGCAGCTCTGCTTCCTTGAAAAAAAAACCCAGTGACCTCAGCATCAAGCCTGTTTGCCATGATTGCATCCCCAGAGATGAAAAATGCTGACAGCTCTTTCAGTGGGAGAAGCATTGTTTCACACCACCCTCTCTGATGGTACACCATGAAAGTCACATAGAGTAAGTTTACATTAAAATTCAGGAAAGCCTGAACAAGGAACACACAGTAAAAACTATGAGACAAACTAGTAGGGGGGGAAAAAGCAAGACAAACCAAAACAAAGCGAACAAATGAGAACCTGATCAATACTTTCTCATTGAAATATACCAATGACATTAAGTATTTCCTGTACTTTTTCCCAACTATGCCCAACATTTCCAGCTGGACAGCTGCTTGTCACCTTTGAAAGATGACACATACAGAACACTAACTACGGTAAGCATTTCCCTGCTCCAGAGAATTAAGAATATTTTTTTCTTGGATGCAAAACAAAACAAAAATTATTAAAACAATGTCCCATATATCTTCTATTATAGAGAAAGGCTATTGGGAAATGGTGTATGTTTCGCCAAGTTTCCTTTGAGTCAGCTGCAAGGTTCTTACTTGCCAATTGTAGTTAAAGTAGAAAATATAGAAACTGACAGTAACAACTGAACCGAACGTTTGGTGCTGCAGTTTTGATTAAAATCAGAGCTAAGAGAAGACATTGAAAGTTTTGGGGGTTAATATATATGTTAAGAAAGTGTACCAAAGACCAGAAATAAAAAAAATAAAACCATTATTTAAAATCCTCTCTATGCGTTTAAGATTACAGATGCATAATCTACTGCACTTAATAAGATGTCTGAAATTTGTTTTGTTCTGCACACAAAAAGCCTCATTACCTTATTTTTATACTTTACAATAAAAGTATATTTATAACTTTAGCACATCAACACTAGTTGATGCACTAAAACTATGGGGACAAAACCCCACAAAATTAGTTATTGAGCTGAATGCATATCTAAAAGCATCTTCTCTTAAGCATGTCTTTGGTACTTTTTACAAGGCATGCTACACTATTTTCATTGTAGTAAAATAATTTACTAAATATGAAAATCCAAACATACTTGTAGTTCTTTAACATCCCTTCATTCTCATGGTAGCTTACATTAATAAAATGTCAATGCATCTGTTGCTTTCTATCACCAAGAGAAATTTTCAAGATGTACAAAAGGACACCTGAAGCATTAAGGTATTCACGGGAAGGTTGGGCTTTCTCAAATTCACTCCACCAGCCCCAAGGAGCTGCAGCAAGTACCCTCCAAACTCAGGGGGGAGCTGCAGGATTTATTCCAGAGTATGGTGTGGCATGCAGCCAGAGGAGTCATTTAGCAGAGTTTTTGGCCAAGCAGGAAAGTGTTCCATTTCTTCTGCCATTCATTGAGACCCACGAGGAAACTGAGACAGGAAGTCAGGCTTCCAGATAATAGGAGTGTTCCTAATGATGTCCTTTGGCTCACAGCACAGAAGAGTTCCTCTATGCTCCCTGTTGCTACATCTTCTCTCCATATAATTTCCTACTATAAAGAGGGAACAACAACAAATGCTTTTAAAATTAGTTTTTCTTTGCATCCAATTCAAAGAGCCTGGTTAAACTACATGAATTATCTGCTTCTTACTGTGTATTAACAGCAACTATTTGTTTATTTTAAAACAGCTGATTATGCTTGGAAATTAGCCTACGATAATGTCACTTCAGAAAGATTCTCCCATTGCAATGTCTGCATGTACATACTGAAACTTACTGCACCTCCAGTAAGTTTCAGTAAAGTGATCCTAAATACAAGTTTTCTTCAGCCTTAAATTCTGACTTCATTAAGGTGAATGCCACCATGCCATTCATCTCATTAGAAATAACAAGAGATCCTGAGAAGAAGTGCAGTCTGAGTGAAGAATTCAGCCTACTAAGTTGCAGCACACAAAGCATTTAGTATTCATACATAAATGTGCTAGGACACATAGGTCAGATAAAAAATGAAAACACTGCTTTATCATAAAGGGAAAAAAAAAAGCCCTAAAAACCACCTTCATTGGCTGCTGTGGGTCCCAGCACAGAGCACAGCTCTTTGCTGTACAGTGCACACCATGGCTCACCTAACACAATCCAAGCTCTGTAAGACATCGTTACTGCAGGTTCTTCCACATCCCACCTGTGGGATCTGCTGTACCCCATGGCAGGATACGAGGCAGTGCTATTTTAGCTGTGAGAGTCCAAAGAGATGAAATTCAAAGTTTGCAAGGAAGGTAGCTACCTTTTCTTAGACCATTCTCACAGAAAGAAAAAGCTTAACAAACTTCCTGATAGACAATCTTTATAAGCCATGCCATTTTACCAGGTGTAAGAGCCACTGAGCAATCCACAGCAGTGTCCAAAAGCAGAACCAGAAGATCTGTACAAGAACAATTCATCTGTATTTAACTGAATGACAGATTGGAACAAAATACCACTGGGAATTTTGATATGTGTATCATTACTTTAATTAAAAGTCACTACCTCAGCAGCAGATAAAACTTCAGAGAGCAGTTTCATCTGCAGAAAAAAATGCTCTCACAGAAATTTCTGCTGGAGATCACCTATCTATGGCTGCAGAGGGCTCAGCACAGGATAATTCACCTATCATTTGCACCTCAGTTTTACCTGATTACCTGGCTTCCCCTGGCAAATAACACATTCTGTGTGTTTTCTCTAAGCACCTATCCAGCATTAAACACAAACAGCTGTGACTCCTCTGGCAACAAGCAGGAAGGAAAACTAAATCCAGAACTGATTCTGAAGAGGACAGGAAAGAGAGGTATGTGTTTCACTGTGCCCTGGTGGGCAAGGAGTCCCTGTAGCTCCATCAGTGCAGGAGCAAGTCTTTCTCGTGCCCTTTTCTAGATGGAGAAAGGATTTATTTCCATATCAGAACAGCATAAAAGCAATCACAATTGATTGGCATGTAAGAATGGGAACGTTAGCTTTTTTCATTAGCACTTGCAAGTGGATCCAAAATCTCATCTAGGTCTTTGCTGTTTTCGATGACACATCATCTGCTTGTTGGAAGGAGAGAAAAATTCCTCCGCTGATAAAACCTAGGATATTTTACGTCAATGAAGTCAAGCCAGATTATGTGAACAGCAACCAAGGGTCAAATAATTTTTCTTCTTCTATAAGATTAGGTAGTTAGAACTGAGGATTTCTATTTATGTTCATTTTTTGTTCATTTTTTCCTTATGGCTGTTATTTACTCTCACCTTGTTCATAATTAGGAAAAACAAACAAAATGTTTGGAAAGACTTGATTATAAATGTAAGTAACTCAGGAAATGATTTGATTTCTTTTATAAACTTGAACCTAGAATATCTAGATCAATGAATCAGTAAAGATACATTATATGTGATGCGATGGAATGCTGTACCATACACCAAATAAATCTAAGACACATTATTAAAAATCTTAAAAAATAGCCAAGAAAAATTAATTTCGTCCAAGTTGATAAAAATTGTCATGACTGGCTCTACACATTTTTGATTTAAAGCACCACAGAATAGCTTGCATATCTCACTAAAATTTTAGCTTTAGCTAAAAGATCTGCATATCTCCATAAACATATTACTGATCTAGGAGGCATCTTTGTATTTGGCTCTGTTCCATAAAGCAAAAGGAAGCGTATGTTACAAATTCTCTTTACTCATGTTTCACTTCTGTAGACACACTAACTGTGATCCATCAGCACTACAATTCATAGTTAATTCAGCTTCTTCCAAATGAAAGGTATTATGAATGAAAATATCAAAAAGATTTGAACGAGGTTTCTGTATTTTCACCTGTATTTCATGTGTGAAAGGTTTTCATCCTCAAGAATGCAGATTCAAATACTGAAAAAAAAACAGGAAACCTCTCTTCTACACTCTGATCTGAATTTAGTGATCAAAGAATCAGAAAACTGTAGAAAGCAAATCTTTTCATGATGAGCAAAGATTTTTCTCCCTACTTTCTTCCCTTATCAAGTAATTCCAGAAAACCCCGTAACTAAGACCAAGAACTTTCTTCAAACAAGAATCCTCAGTCAAATCTAGACTCATTTATCACCTGCAGTTCTCACTCTGGCCATGATTTAAATTCAACACACAGAAGAAACAACATCAAAAAGAAAAGAGAAGTTTTCAAAACACAAAAGTAACAGCCTATATGGTTAAATGCAAGATTTGCAAAGTTAGGCTATGTGGTAAGGTTACTTACTTCTGTATGGCAATCTAGAGCTTTTGCAATCTATCCAAACTACACATAGCTTTGGGGGAAAAAAACCCAAAAAAACAACAAAACCTTTCTGTTCCCTTTTTATTTTGCCTTTAACTACTTTTTCAATTCACTAAATAAATAGGGATATTAGTACACCTATTTCTCCTAGTTTTTCAAGATCTTGTTAGCTTCTAGCAGCCTCTGGATTAGAAAATGTGTTAATCTGGGGATATTGCAAATTACTGAAGAGACTTCAGGGCTTGTCAACTTTAGCTAATGGTACATGATTGACACCAGTTTCACATGCCTGCTGTATTTTGTAACAAATGGCTTATCATCTTTGACTTTACATTTCTTGAAATTATACAGATAAGGAATATGCAAATGCATATTCCTTGCATTCCTGTATATGCAACTGCAACCATCATGTTCATCAGCATCTTTAGCCGTTTATCAGATTGAACAATCAATAAAGTATTCAGCTATGACAAGAAGAAACTTATCTCTAAAGGTTGAGAAATTGTTGCAGTAATCAAAATCTAGTCTTATCTTGCCACTTCTTACAAGAAGAAAAAAAGAGAAAATCAGATGCTCTTCAAGCTGCTGGATTTTTTTCACACCCCAGTCCAGCAAGAAAGAACCTGTAATCACAAGGTCACTGAATGTAATATTTCATGATACCCTTGTGTTAGTGATGACAACTACAGAAACTGGGGCAAAAATCCAACTGCCTTCATTGATGTGCCCGCAAAGCGTGTGAGCACATGCATACAAGTAAGCCATGGCCCAAGTACACAGATGTAAATTAGTCAGATCTGCTTATTTATTATTCACCTATAAACATTATCTCTAAAGTAATTTGAAACATTCCCACTGAGTCCAATGGTCTCTAGGTCAGATTTGCACACAAGTTACCATGGCATTTACAAGTGGGGGGAAAATAAAAAAGAAGAAAAGCACCCACACGGTCTGCACACATGACTTTAAAGAGCCTCTCTAGATGCTTCTATAGGCATCTGTGCTCTTTAGGTAGTCAGAGGAGCGTGTGCATACATGTGGTTTATAGATAAACATGTGTCCAAGTGTTCCACTGGACCCATACTGACAATCTATAAACAGAGGTAAATGTGGTTTTCTTCTTGTATGCTTGCATACATTCATTTTCATCAAATATAGTTGGTCAATGTGTTTACAGTCAAATTGAGCTTTGAAATTCATTCACTTCCCAAAATAGCTAAATTGCATTTATCTTTCAGGCATGCTACAAGACATGAGTCTTTGAAACAGCACTTAGGGAGGGCTGAGGAACAAAGGAACTGCAACACTGGATCACTTCCAAGGTCCTGTCTTTGACAGCAGTCATCACCAGCTGCTTCACAGAAAGAAACAAGAATTTGCAGTAGGTAGACAAGGATAATCTTGCCACACGTTGGGGTTCATCCTTGTTTCAAGCTATTAAATACTGGCTTGAACTCTGAAGCCTGAGGTATATATCCACTTGAAAATCGTTATTGTTACCATTACTACATATCAGACCCCCAGATACTTCCGCTGCCTATGTAAATGTCATATATCCAAATACTAACTCAGTGGAATCCTTTAGCAGATTTCAATCTAAAAAAAGTTGTATAAAATCCCCATATGTCTCCTAGTCTCTGTTCTGAATTTTCCCTTTCAGAATTTAAGACTAATAGAAGTAGAAACAAATATATTCTATTTTATCTTCTTGTATAATATCTGAAATTGTTCATGTTTATCATGTTCCTTCTCTTTCATTTTCTCTTTACTAACGTGAACATCTTTTTACCCTGTTTTCATTAAACTTTTTTCCAATAATGTAACCTTCATGGAATAAAACACTTACCCATACAAATCTGTTAGCTAGTTCCTTAGCTATTTACAGGCTCAGCTATTTTTTGGTTTTGGAGTTTTTTTTGTCTGAGGTTTTATTGTGGATTTTGCTTTAATAATTTTTTCCAGGCACAAAAGATTAATCTATATAAGTTATCTGAACATAATGCAATTATGGCATATTAGTAACAACAGCAAATGGATTGCACAAATCAATAGTCTTGAAGAGCTCCATAGTTAAAGACTGAGAAGTTTATATTATGACAAAAGGATGGGATGATGGACATATCAGAGATCCTGGTACTAAAATGAAGGTAATAGATGACTAACAGGCTTTAAACATGGTGCTGGCAATTTTTCATGGAAACACACTATACTTTTTATTAGAAAAGGGCTAAGTGGATTGCCTGAGCACAAAATACCTAATTTATCAATTTGCCTATAAATTTATACAAGGGATGAAGTACAGAATTATAAGTATGAAAACAGCTGTAAAGTAGTATAGCATTACCTACCTACAAATAACACTGAAGTAAGAGCATGATTGTAAGAGTAATGTTGAGTAAGGGAAAAATGCAAGTACAAGTGAAAATGAAGATGTATGCAAATTTGTTATAAATATAAGGACATTTTACCAGATGGAGAAATTGGGCAGTTCATCGTCATGTTCTCACACCCGCAGAGTTGTTCTAAAACTACTCCTCATGAAAGCAAATATAATTCGCTGTGCAAGTAAACTGTTTAAATAAATCTTGATATTATATAAGAACCATCTGAAATTATTTTCTTTGCTTATCTGAATACATCATCTGGAAACATAGGAAAATCTGCCTTTTGGCCACTCTTTGGACAATCACTGTGCCCTAAGCAAAATTCTTTATATTCTTTTGGGAAAGTGGAAACATGTTGAAGGTCTTTAGTGCTACAATGCCCATGACAAAAAGAACATACCTAACTAGCACCCATTAAAACATCAGACACCAATAAAATGGATTCATTTGTTTAATAACAATTCAACTTGTTACTAGGAATATATTTAACTGCTGCTACCAGCATAAGAATAATGTAAGTCATCTGCACAGCTGTTTAGATACAGCATCCCCCCAGCTGATCTCCTTGTCCCCTCACTTCTTACAAGAGCTGATACTTAAATTACATCATACAATTTACAATATCCAAAGATCACAACAAGACTGGAGAGGTACTGGCAACTTTCAAATGCAGCAATGTTTCTCTGTCATTCAGTTTCTGTAGGAAAAGAGATGAAATTCACGAGGACAGCAAGATAGAGAATTTCCAAAGTCAGACTTAAATGCACTGTAAATAAATTTTAAAACAAACATTCTCCCTTAGCAATTTTGTGTCCTGATTTTGATGAATATTCCCTCATCAGGCATCGCTTATAACCATCAAATTGAATAAAAAAGTTCAAAATCAATTCTAATCAATTATTGATGGACCTTTATATCATTAAAGTATATATAGCAAGGAAACTGGTTTAATAAACACTGCATATCCTATTAGGCATCATATTTCACACACCTCAAGAAAAAATTAGTAGCTATTTTAGAACAATATTGATTTCTTGGCATTTTGGTCTTGACAATCTCTGTTTTGTAATATTGAAGAGAAAACCACAAACCTACATTTTGGAGCATTATTGCTCTGTAAGAGCTATCTGACTGTGCTCAAATATTTTCAAACACCTGATACTCACTTATAGTCACTCAACATTTGCACTTGCAGACCATTACTCAGGCAAAACTCACCCAAAAAAAGTAATCTGAAAGTATCTGTTTGAGTGGGAGCCACCTCAGAAACAGTCTGCAAGAGCAATCACTCACATGGGTCACACACCGACACTCCACATATGTCCACAGCGCAGCCTCCACCTTCACACTTCCCAGCTCAACCTGCTCTGCGTTACTATTTATACAACCTTTACACTTCAAGTACTGAGAGTACTCTGATTTCTGTTGATCAGCAAGGACTGTCTTCACATCAAATCTTGATATTTAGGTATGTGAGTCCAAAAGAGAAAGAAGGTTCATGTATGTGTTGTGTATAAACATTTGTAGCTGGATATTTCAGGATTGGATGCGCAGAGTTTAACACTGCAGATCATTGCAGCCCACTGAGCATCCAGCACGAGGCCTCTGAGAACATGCTGGTCACACACAGCCCACTCATCTTTCTCCTCCTCCTCATTTCCAGCTGTGGCTACAGGTGCCCAGCTTCTCTGCTGCAGAGCTATCAAAGGACTAGAGGACAATCTCACAGAAAGTCTGATGATGAGCCAGAAGATGTATTTGGAGGGAATAACTAATAATTGTAAGCAAGAGAAGAACATGTCAAGGGAGGAAAACAGGGAGAACAAGAAGATTGGTCAGTCAGCACAGAGAAAAGCAGAAAAGCAAATAAAAAGTGCATTCAGTGGAGGGGGAATCCAGAAGCAAGGGAACTTGCCATAGTAACAATGAAAGAAATTATAGGAAAAGAAGATGAGCAGCAGACACAAAGAATGAATATGCATTAAAACACATAAACAGATTGGCCATTAGCTCTGTCTTAGCCAAGAAAAATATTCTGACAAGACAGAACTTAAAATACACAAACATTTCTCTAGTCACACTTTCAGTTCTGTTACTCTGAAGGGATGTAGTAGGGAGGTAAAGAGAGGGTGCTTGTGATTAAAAATGGGGGGAACAGACTGCATTCAATGATGTCTAAAGCAAGTAGATTAGAAAGATACTAAAGAGGCTAAGAATAGTCTGAAAAACACTATGAAATGCTGCTCATCCAACTGAGTGCTTTGAAAGGACAAAACTTTGTTTTGCTGTGTAATACTTAGAATATGTCTATTCTTCAGATACATATTAAAAACAAAAATTATATACCATAATATTTTTCCTAAGGCAAAAGCCAAACTATGGAAAGCTATTTCAGTTTAAGGATAATTACATCTTGTCTAAACAAAGACTAGAGATTTCTTCCCTTGCTCATTCACTGCTATAAAACTTAGAGTACTATAATGCATGCAGGAAGGGAAAAAAAAGCCTTCTCCACAAGGTCCCCTGTGTTTGTGAAAACCAGAAGCTGACTCTCCAATCTTACAGCTCTTCCATTTTACATACCTTCTGTCACTACCATGCACCACAGACATGACTTTCTCTCCAAAAAGAAGTGAGTGAAATTATGTCATAAGCCTATCAACCCTATTGTCTAGAGGGGCAATCAGAATGACATAAGGCAGACATCCAGGTGTGGTGAATTTTTCAGCATTTGCCTTGGGGACTTGATTCCAAGCTCAATTAGATTTGTCAACTAGACTCATTTTGCAGTGATGTAATATTGCTCCTTGCAGGTCATTTGTTTGACACGCCGGATGTATATTCAGAAACAAATCCCTATGGAAAGTGGTCTGGACATGAAATTGAGCATTTGGTGTGGAAGGATATACACAAATTTAGAATATAAAACATATTCATTTAACGTAGTTTTCCCAGAGTTTCATATTGAATTAATCTTTTCAATGAAGCTGAAGAGAAAAAAAAAACACTATGTTCTCACAAATCTCTTTCAAAGGTGTTGAGATACCACATTTAAGGTCATCACAGATAAAGTTATGGTGGAGAATTCTTGGGGAAAAAAATACTTAAAAGCTAAATTTGTCTGTAGCCTTATTTACCCTATAAGTTTATCCACAGCAGGATGGAAACCAGTTGGGGCAGACTATTCAGAAAAGCTTGTTTCTGTTTCAGCTGCCTACACTATGCATTTACTACATGAACAGTCACAATTCTGTCAGTCTGGCAAGTGATATTAGCAGCACCAACCTCTACATTAGTGCAAACTGCACAAGAGTCTACTACATGACTGAACCATAAATATGAAAGATCTCAAGTATCTGAATCATGCTACAGATTCAAAACGTATAATCAGAGGTTTTAAGAATTTTCCTATTAGCAGACTGCAGAATTAGAATGTTTACAACTGAACACATACCCCAGAGCACAAGAGGGAAACTAAAAAATAAAACCCACAATGAAGCAGTATAGAAAGCTGCTACTGCAACATCAGGACATTGTCCAAAACAATAGATTGCAATTACAGATGACACTGCATAATAATTGTACTCAACATTTACCATCAATTTTTCATGTTCAGCAACTTTACAAAAAAAATATATTACTAGGTTTTATGCTTCAGTGATGTGGGACGTACCAATTTCCCTGCTACAGACAATCCAAATGTATTTTTATTATTATCATTTATAAAGGTGCAACATAATCCAATGAGTTCCTTAGGTTCTCACAGGAGGGAGAAATGGACATGGTGAGGAGGGTCTGTCTTAATTTTCTCTAATTCTCAAGCAGGCAGGCATGCATACATACAGAATTTATTCTTGGTCAAAAAACTGCATGCTAACAAACTTTCTAGTTGTGAAGCTGCAAATTTAATAGCTTGTCTTCAATATTCTTTTTTGACATTTTTATCTAGTTTCACCGAGGGGAAAAAAATAAAAGCAATTTATGCATCATTTGAAAGGAAAAAATCCCAGTTAACTGGGTTTTTCGGGGCGAGTAATCCAAACTAACTACAGTGAAAACTATAAAAGTTTCAGTGAAGTTTTCCTTGGGAGAATTTTCCCCAGTGCAAGACAGAATTTCTGGCACAAAAACCCCAAGAAAACAAGGCCCACAAAAGGGAAAATAATAGCCCAAGGAACTCAACTTCACACCTATCTCCCAAACCTTTAACATTTGTTTTAGGAAGTGAAATATCTTGCAGAAGAAATACTAAAAGAGACTTATCTGAGGATAGTCGGCTGTCCAGAGGCTGAAACAGACCTCAGCACTGTGGCTAGGCAACAAAACTAAGACTTCTTGCCTCATCTCCCACAGTTCACGGTATTTCAATTGGAAAACCACACCAGAGTACACTCTTTTTTTTATTTCCTTTGTTTTGTTTTGGGAAAACAAAGTTGTTGAGAAAACAAAACAAAAGCCTTCAAAAAACTTTGAATATCAACTAAGTGCAAGTTATGACCAAGTATTACAGGATAGGAAATTATTTTTCTACCCATCTCACTCTCTATGTTTCTCAGCAGATATCCTGAATATGTCATAAACTGTGGAAAGAATGGAAAAAGAGAAAAACTTCAGGAATCCGCAGACGAATGCAGGTACATGCTGCAATCTGAAAAGTTTGATGATGCCCATTGAAATCTAACCAGCATTTTATGCATTCGAGTGGTATCTGCTTCTACAAATGCTGATCTATGTACTCAGATTCCTTAGAGTGTGGCGTTCCCAGTTTCGCATCTTCTGGCAATAGATCTTGAAGATGAACTAAGAATGCCTTACACTTGAACTCACAATGGTAAACACTGAGGGCAATATCCTGCAGGGAGACACAAGGAAATATCCGAGACATCAGAAGCACAGAAACTGGGTTACATTACATCCTGCTGTTACAGTGTGCCAGGATTCTTGTTCTAAGGAGGAGTAGCATGACCCAAAACTCACACCTAGGTTAAAGGTCTGCAGACAAATACATGGGAAACCACAGAGCTCATCAAGTTCTTCTGCACAATGTCAACAGCTTCCTTCCAATGGTCGTCTCCCCAACAGCATCACAACTTTTCTCCAGCTCCTTCTCTTCTTTGAAGATCCAGGGCTCCCAACATGCTGGCTTCACTACTGAGACTACTTCACTACTTTACTACTTTGGGGTTTTTGCAATGACTAGCTGCTGGCTTAGATGCAAATAGAAACATCAGTTCCAGAAACAACTCTTCGTTCTACTGGGCATCTGACGGAAACCTGTTATCTGTAGATTTTTCACAAAGCTGGAAATAGTGCAAGAAAATGTACTTTTCAGCCTCTATAGCACTGTGCACTGTGCTGCTTCAGGGAATTTTAAGTCAAAGCAACAGTGTGATTCTAGGCACATTCACTAAAATTATTCCTGCCCCGTGAAAATACTAAAATACACATATAGTACCCATAAAAAAACCCCCATAGAATACCCATAAATAATCCCTCAGAGTCTGTCACATTGTGCTTCTGGTAAATTTCTTCAGCTCTTTCACAAAAAAACAGGGAGAAAGGGACCTACCAAAAGAACATTTATTCAACAGAGTGGGGAGGGTATCTATAAAGAGATATAGAATTGTAACTTCATCTAACTATAGATCTGATACCTCATGTACAACGCTTTCTGTCATAAGATTACAAACATTTTTGCATGTAGTCTATGCAATAAAAACTAAGCAGCGAACACTACTCACTGGAGAAAAACTGAATGCAAATAATTTCTAAAGTACAGGTGAAACAATCTTGCATCAGCATTTTTGGGGGTAGGTCAAATTATCCTAGCATGTCTAAATTTTGCATGGGTATCACTGGAGTTTCTGAAGCATGTCACTAGGTAGAAGCATAAATTACTTTAGGTGTTTCTCCATTTAGCTAAGTTGCAGAAATTCACTTATATCTGGTTCCTAACTGAACACTGACCTAACTGTTACGAGCCTAAACAGCTTAATAAAAAAATTAAAAAATAAATTAAAAAAAAAAAAAAAGCAAAAGCACTTTTACAGCCTCAGCTGCAGGCCCTCAAGTTGCAGTAAAAGTGGATGTTAATTATATCGAAGATACAAAGCTTGCATACCTTGAACGTTATCTCAGCAAGAATTCTCTTCTTATCCTGTTACCTTGCGCATAGAGTGACCACACAAGTTTGGGTGTGAACGTCTCACACCCCTGAGTGTGAAGCCTGGCTTTGTCCTTCTATAGGGCCTCACTGTGAAGCCCATCCTAATGGCAGAGATCAGTAAACTCACTCATGAGAGTCCAAAACCCACCCCAGACGATAAGAGCTGACCTAGGGTGAACACACACTTGGGTCTGTGCTGCTTAAAGAGGCTGAGCACCCATGATTCCCAACATCTTTGATCAGGCACCAGTACTTAACAGGCCAAGATTAATGGAGCCTTTAAGGAAGGTCTAGCAGGAAAAGTGACTTGGGAAATGCTGTTGGAGGATCAGTTTCGTTGATATATAGAGCATTCAACCTTTTATTAAAAATTATGGGTACATGGTACATGGTAGATACCCAGTGTGCAGCAGTGAGGTGCATTTTTATTTCTGAAGGACTACCATACACAACAAAGCAAACAAAAAAATGGCATTTTTTACTGGATAGAGAACCTCAAAGTGACAGCTATTAAGACTAAGAGGAACTACACACAGATATCTCTTCACACACCTACCTGTCTCTCATCCCTGTAGTACCTAAACTCCATATATCTGTGAAGCAGCATGAGTAAGAACTTCAATGTAATGTTTCCATGGGCCAAATTTTCCAAACAAATGCTTCTTTCTCCAAGCAAAACAAAGTGATGGCTGAGAATTGGCAACACAGATCAAATTGCAGACTCCTACTGTTGTCTTTCTCTCATGCATAACCTCAAAATACTTAGTATCATGAATTATAATTGCTAATTATTCCCACTGTGAAACAAGAATCCCACAGCAAACTGAGAGTAAATACGCATTTCTCATAATCTGAAATGATGCATATGAATCTTCTTAAAGAATTATAGACCAAAAGAAAAGAGTTAAGGTTAACTATGCCTAGTTACTCACATTTATTTGTGAGTGCTAACTGAGGAAAAAAAAAACTGTTTTGTTTGCAGTTGCTTCTGTTCTTTTCGAACTTGAACTTACAACTTCAGTTGCAAGCAAGTCAGACCTAACAATTCACACTTAGGAACAAAATATTTTTGTGATTAGAAAAACAGAACGTCTGCATATTTGGCATATATGCACACCACATTCTCTTCAATAGGTTAAAGAAAACCACACAGATATAGTGAACACAACCTTTGGCTGAACTAGTTTTCAGAATATAAAATAACTAATTAATGCAAAGGAGGTTGCTAGAAAAACTGAACACTTGTTTAACAATAGAGCTGTTGAGAATGGACAACCACTGTTGTTAACACATTTGGGAGGGAAAAAAAGCATCATCGAGATACACTTGTCTACTGAAATACCAGTGAACCCAGTTCCTAATGTCAGTTCTTGTTACTGATAACTTTAATGGGTGAAGAGTTGTACCAGGCATTAAGGAGGCTGCAGTCCTGAAACAGTAAGATAAACGTTCTAGAAAACCACCCAACTGCTGTGCAAAGTGAGAAGAAGCTGTAACTCAGCTCTTCCCGCACAGTTTAGAAAGGGATGGGTCGGGCACAGAGCCCGCGGGAGGCATCGCAGCGGCCGCACGGCACACGCAGTGACTGAAGCACCAACCCGCAGCACCAGGAGGGTTACAGGACAGGGACGCGTGGGCTCGCCCGGCTGAAACCCCGGCAGGCAGTCACCACCCCCGCGCATCCCCTCCCGCTCGGAGCCGCACCGATCACATCCCCATCCACGGGAAGGGGTGCCCGGTCGGGGAGCGACAGGTTGGGATGCGACAAAGCGAGAGGGAGGCGGAGGCGGCACCGCTCCCGCCGCGGGGCGGGCAGGGCCCCGGGAGAAGCCGCCACCCCCCGGCGGAGCCCGGCCCGGCCGCTCCGCGCTCCCGGCTGGTGCTGCGGGGCATAGTCCCGCCTCGAAATCTTCGAGCGCCGGCGAAACGCACTCCGCAACTTCCGCGGCTCCGGCGGCGTCCTGACCCGAGGGCTGCTCGGCCGGCACGATGCCCCCGGGCCGCGCAGCGGTGGCGGTCGGTCCGGTCCGGCCCTGCCCGCCCCCCGCTCCCCCCCCAGCCGGACACGGGAGACAAGTAAGTGGGAAGTCCCGGAAAAGCAGGTCCCGGGTGCCTTCCCCAGGTAAGGGGGCTGGACGCAGGGCTCCGGCTGCGCTCGCCGCCGCTGCCCCGGGAGGGAGCAGGTGAGCCCGGGACTCCCCCCTCACGCACCCCGCGTAAATAAAGCCGAGACAAAGTCACCATCTGGGGAGGGGGCGGGGAGCTGCATTAGACGTGGAAGTCACTTACCGGCTTTGCAAGGATCCTTATAGTCTATCGCCTCGGCTTTATCCTCTTCAGTGAAATCGTAAGTGTAGTCATAATCAAGGCCAGAGCAGGAAGAAGGCTTCCCGCACACAGTCCACCCGGCCAGCCACAGTGCCATCCTCCAGCAAAGCATCTTCATCCTCCCTCGGGCGGAGAGGTGGCGAGCAGGGCGAGGGTGAACTAGGCGGCCGGCTCGGCTGTCCACGCCGGCTTGGGAAAGGAGGGTAAGGGATGGAGAAGCCACAGGTTTGGGGGGGTTGGTACTCTTTTCCTTCTCCACCTGGAGGCTCTTGCAAGAGACAGTGCTCCCTAGGTAGCCCCAGTCAGAGGGGTGCGACACAGAGTGAGGAGCATGAGCGCCGCTGCACCCCCTGCCCCCTCGCCGGGGAAAAGTCGCTGGGTGTGTGGGTGGGCGCAGGGGGTGGACTCAGGCCGGGAGATCCTGTCTGTCAGGGCTTCCCCTCGCCTCTGTCAAACCCCAGCCAAACTTCCCGCGGAGGAGGAGGAGGCGGCGGCGGCGGCTGCTGCCCGCGTCCCGCTCCGCGCCCGGCCCGCGCCCCGCTGCGCGCCCGCCGACCGCCGCGCCGCCGACCCCGGTCCCGCTGATGCTGCCAGAAGATGGATCCAGGCTGCACATCAGCAAACTACCACGGGGAGAGGGGAAAAGAGAAAGGAAAAAAAAAAAAAAAAAAAAAAGGAAGGAAAGACGAGGGAGCGGGGAGGAGGGAGGGGGAGGTGGGGTGCACTACAGCAAACCGCGGAGCTCTACTGATGGGAGGCAGCAGCTATGCTGGAAGGAGCAAAGTGTCAAGAGCTTCGCCCCCCTCTGCACAAACACTTACTCTAAGCTCTGTCTCTGGCCTGTCCCCCCTCCTCCGTCTCCCTTTAACTTACGAAAACCTTACAGGCAACTAACACACAGTCGTCAGCATCCTGCTTATTCATACAGTCAGGGTCAGGATCCGGGCTGCTTCTGATCTGCTCCCTTGATAGTGTGTCTTATGGAAACACACGCGCATTCACTATACGCCTCTATCTCCATATAGCTTTCTCTCCAGATAAGCAGTGCATGGCATTTAAACAACAACAACAAAAGGATCGAGATCAGATAAAACAATGCACAGATCGACACCCAGCAGGCAAAAAAGCGCGAGAAAATGGGTGATGAGGAGGACGATGAGAAGAATTAACTACAATTTAGGAGACAGGAAAATAAATCAGTGTCTGTATATTTCCCCCTCTGCTGCGGCTGCTTTGCAGTGTTAGCCCCATGAGCTGAAGGGTGGGGGTTAAGGAGCGAGGGGGAGGGGGAAAGAGAAAAGTTTAAGCGCCCACAGTTTGTTTAAAACAGAGGAAGGCATTATAAAAGGTCCACTGGTCTCCAGAAGTTCAGCCAAGCAGCTGGGAACCGGTTCCAAAATGAAAGTAAGAACAAACAAACAAACAGAAAAAAAAATTAATCAAGGCAAACAAAAAAGTAAAATTGCAGCATGCAGCAGCAGCGCAGAGATCTTGCAGTCGGGCTTTCCTGCTCTCACGTGGATCTCCAGGAAAGTGGTGGAGGTTTATTTTCCGAGTGAAGTTTCCGCGGGAGCCACCGCCCCGCTCCGCGCTGTCCTGCCTCGCCTCGCCCGGCCCTGCCGCGCTTCAGCGCCGAGGCGCCCCGAGCTGCCGCCGGCTGCGCGGGGCCGGGTTTTGTTTTAAAGCCCAAGAAGGGATCAGCGCGCAAAGCCTCATTTCAGCCGATCAACCTGGAGAGGGAGGGGGAGGAGGGGTGGAGATACGTGCTGCTGGAATAAAATAAGATCAAGCGGGGAAAAAAAAATGTATATATAGGTAGCTAGAGATTTCCCTGCCTGCCTCCTCCCCTCCCCCGAGACGGGCAGCTCCGATCCTGCAGAAACGCCTGAAACTGTTTCAGACCAAGGTGAGACTTTTCCGTAGCAAACTCCACTCCTCCTCCTTTTACGAGTTTCCATGGAAAAGGGCGGGGGGGACGACGAGGGGCGGGTAGAGGGGTGTTTCTTCTGCTCCCATTTCGCCGGGGTGTCACATTTAACACGGACTTTTGAAAGAGCTGCTGCGGAGAGGTGGCTGCGTCTTTCTCTCACGTCCGAGCCCGCACGGGCTCGCTCTCCCCGCAGCACTTCCCGGTAGCCTTCCTTGTGTCGTAGGGGTGGAAATCCGGAGATAGTCCCTTCCCCTGGCCGTGCCAGGAGCGCAGGCAGCGCTGGCGGCGCGCCCCTTGGCCCCGCTGGCCGCTCCAGGTGTCGCGGGGAGCACGCTGAAAGCACTTACCCACACGCCGGGTGGGCACAGTTTGCTGTCGCAGCTCTCGACGGAGGGAGAGGGCACAACTCTCTATCGCCGCTGTCAACACTTAGCTGCTCTCAAAAAGCGGGGGGTGGGTGGGGGCAAGGCGCAAAGCCTCCTCTCGAATGACGAAGCCTGTACTGCCTGCCCGCAGGCGCTGCGTCTGCCCCTGCCGTCCTGCCAATGAAGGGTTAGTGTTGCTGTAGATAGGCGCTCTCGGCAGGTCATAACATTAAAACTGGGAAGGTCGGTTAAGACAGAGCTGATAGGAGTTTAACAACATTAAGAAGTCTGGCACCGAGTAGCATCAGTGTCTTTGGAGCAACAAGACTGAGTTAGCAGTAACGCGGACGCAACCTGGATGCAAAAAATATAAGGAAGCACATGGATGCTTCAAAGTTGAAAGCCAAGGAATGAGTAGCTGCCACTGAAAAGGTGCAGCCTCCACTGGGCAATCTCTGTGCCAGCAGTTCAGTTTGCTGTGTGTCATAAAGCCCTCAAAAAGCACTACATACCAGATGAAGGAAAAGCCTGAGAAACTCGTGGCCTGCTCTTTTCCCCACTTCCCCTCTTCCTCAGTGTACTTTCTATGACCAGCCACCTCAGACACTTGGAACTGACTCCAAGGAAGTTATCAAAGACCCTTTCTGTCAGTCTCTCAGAGCAGTGTCGGTGCTGATGACTACCTCTGCTTGCACACTGTCATGGTTTGGTGGGCTGGGTTTTGCAAAAGACACCAGCTTGATTCCAATCTGAAATATAGTTTCTGTTATTTTTTATGTCCATAAAGGAGGCAGTTTATCATGCAGCATTATTAATTACATGCTCATTTGAAAAAGTGGACCCCCCAACCTGGTTGTTACTTTGCTTGCTCTTGTTTAATATGTAGACACCATTAAAAAGTTAATTTTCTTTCCTGTGCCTTTGCACCTCCACCCCAAAAAGAAACACTCTGCCTAGCAAGCACATGTTTGTCAATAGAGCTTTAGAAACACTGACTTTGCTGATTGCTTTACAGCCCAAGAAGAGGAATGCACAACATGCAATCCTCAGCATGCCAGTCTCCCAAGTGAGGAGATTATTAGAGCCTCTGCAGCGGGAGATTAACTCTCGCCGCAAGGTAGGCACTGACGTCACCTCCAGCCTCAATCTGCCCCCGACCTCAGCATCACCAGCACTGGCGGAGCAGCACCAGGCACTCACAGCCTTGAGGACAGCTGGCCTTGCAGGGCCCTGACTAAGACAGGAAACTAACTCAGAAACACTAGATGGGAGTCATGCAGAAAAATCTGGGCACATGAGTGCTGTAACAAATAAATGTGTGTACATGTCAGGGTAAAAGCTGTTTTCTGCTTGTAACCCAGAGCAGCTACACATTAGAATGACTCTTTAAGATGTGCATTGCAGCTCTGCAGAAACTATTCTACATTGCTCAGGTATTAATATTCCCATCAGTCACATTAATAAAAAGCTTTCCTCATATTAAGAAAATTTTTTTCCTAGTAACAAAACTGTTCCACATTAAAAAAAACTTTTTTCCCTAAGTAACCTGTTAATTATCAACCTAGCTTCTTTCATGATGCAAATTTTTGAAACATTTTAAGCAAAAAATATTTTTTCCTTATCACACATTCATGTCTACCATTCCAAAAAGCTCACAACTGATAATCCATCTGACAACACAGTCAATCAAAAATCCATCCTACAGCCGTTTCCAAAGAAACGAATACATAGCCAGGAAGACAGAATGCTTAAGCTGGAAGGAAACCAACCAAAGGAACACAAAAACAGCAAAAACAAAGCCATTTTCCCTTTTCTTTTATATTTCCTGATTTGGGGGTATATTACAGGGACACAGATAATGGTAAATACAGTTATGTTAATAAGTGGTGGTGGTATTATACACACACACACACACATATATATATGTAATTTATTTTTTTTAATCCAGAAAGCTGGAGGCTTTCAGCTCTTCCTACACAAAAAAAGAAACAACCAAAACAAAACAAAAAAAAAACTTTTAAAAAAGGACAAGTATGCACAAAAGACAAACACAATCACAGAACTAAAAAAAATACATATGAAACATCATTGCTCACACCTCCTCCTCATTCTTTGGCTATCTGTCTGCTGCTTAGGCCTCCATCTAGTGCAGAGTTTTAGGTGGGTGGACACAATGGGCTTATTCACAAACATCAAGCTCAGCATATGCCTACGGCTTTGAAGGCTGAAGACCATGGTGGGTCAGCTCCTTGGGACCAGGACTCATGGGACTTTTCAGGAGGCTGAAACAGAGAAGTTGTGCAGAGGCTGGTTACCTTCCTGCTTTATCTCTTGATAAACATATTCTCTGTCTCTGAGGTACCTAGAGCACTTCTGAAACAGCTGTAATTACATTTAAGTATTTTCATGTTCCCCAAATGGTTATTCTGTAGGGAAATACTGAAGCTGAAAGCACATTGTGACAAATAAAATGTCTGCAGTAACAAATATATTTATGCACAATCATAATGCTATACTGAGTAAACCATATAAACTAAAATTAAACTTCTGAAGTTAAAAATCAAGTACTCATGATGTTAGTGAGCAGTAAGTTCATCAGAGAAACTGTATTTCTCTCCTCTCTCCATGTAACCGTATTATGAAAGCTGTTCATTGCACATTCACATACAATCTTTTTCTATAGACCTCTGTGCTTAATTAACAAAAAGCTCTTCAATGTTATGTTTTCTGTTTTATTTTTGAAAGCGTGCCCCATGCTTTATTCATTACATATTTATTCAGATCCTATTCTGAATACAGCGTTATTAATTTCCTCATGGGCCTTTTAAGGAGCTTGTTGCAACAGTATTCATGGGCTTCAAAAATATTAACTATTTTAGTTTCATAATGCACCTCACAGATGAGGGGATATTGTGACAGGATATGAATATTACATTCGAGAAGCATTTATAGATTGCCTGGTTTGATATCTTGTAGACCTGTCAGGACTTGGCACTATAGAAAAGCTTATTTCTTCAAGGCCTGGTTCCCACTGCCTTCAGTTCTAGTAATTTTACTCAGTGACTACCTCTAATCAAACCCTGGAGTTTTCAAGCATCTGCAAATGAGAAGCAAATTATCAAGAAGTGTAATTTAAAAGCCTTGAACTAGCTCTGTCAAGGAACTCTGTGATAGAAGCAAGGGCTAAGACATAACTTTCAAACTGTTCAGCTCTTTCAAGACTTTTGACACCACTTCTCTTGCCATAATTCTTTTTCTTCAACACTTCCTTCAGTTTCTACAATAAGCACGGCCAGACTTCTGCCAGCAAAAGCCCCATCATAATGATACCCACATAATTCATCCACTGCTTTGAATCTTCTGCTCCTCAACATACTACCTGTTAGCATGCATGTTATGCTGTGTTTGGTCCAACACTTGAAAATATGTGTGTCTCTTCACCACTGGATTTCATGGTTATTACTGGCAGAAGAGGGAATCTTGGGATACCTTCCAAACTCTGGGAGAGGGTGTTTTTAAATAGCATGCTCCCAATTACTTGTTTCCCATGTCCATGCTTTGCCTTATCTTGGCTTGTTGTTTCAAACCGGTCTTCATTCTCTCTTCAGTCTTGGCTGATTCCACTTTTGTTTTTCTTATCTAGTTAATGCTTGAGTCTCATCCCAGTTCCAGCTGCCCTAGTTGCACTTTTCTTTAATCTTGTTCTGGGACTTCTCACTCTCAGATTCCTCTTCAGCTGCACAGGACTCCAGTTTTGTTGTCCTTGTTGTTTTGTTTTCACTCCCTTTATCTAGTTGATCTTTCTCTAATGTCTTCTCACCCAATCCAACTTTTAGGTATGTTGACATCCACCCTCCTTGTCTATTCTTTACTCCAGGTGTGCACCACAAAGCTGGTGTTCCTCGACCTAATTTCCCAGTTGCAGAGGGAACATCCTCGCTCCAGTCTTTATATTGCTGTTCAGGCAGTTTTCTCTTGTCTGCCACCTTCCATCTACCTCTTCACTCTATTACTTCTCAGGCACACTTTCCTTATGCAAAAAATTTTGTTGTCCCAAAACACATCTATCATTCCCATTTCTAATTTCTCCTTATCACACCTCACACTCTTTTTCAGGAACTTCGTGCTGACTCTCCTATGTTGCAAGATCAGTTATTCCTCCCTGCCTATTCAAGTGAGACAATCCATTCCCCATCCCACAGGCATGACTGAGGTGGATTGAGCATCTGAAATTATTGCTTCTTCTCAATTAAGTTAAAGATGCAGGCAAGGCACTGCTCAAAATAATCATGTAATGTATCCTTGCAGGTGAGACACTCTGGTAAGAGAGCTGCTAAAATTACATCTATGCAAGGCTGGCTGTGGTGATGTGTGAGTCCATACCAATGTTAACAGTAAAATAAAGGATACACCTCTTTACATAAGGACAGATATTCTCAGTCTTTCTATGCTCAAGATTTAACTACATTTTCTACAGGCTGAGCATATGGAAGCCCTTCCAAAAATACTGCCGTCATTTTTAATTAGGATCAAACTCATATATTATCCGGTTTCATTATCAAATACCTGGATAATTAAAGCTAACACTCTGAAAGATTGAGGAAGAGGAAAATGTCATACCAAAGCTTCACAATTAAGCAAAGGTATATAAGCAACTTAAACAATATCCACCAGCAGAGAGTGTCAAGAAATTTTAATATTAGATACCCAACCAGACTGTGTTTATAACATTATTTGTGTTATGTCCTCTCCACTTTTAATCCTCTAAAAGCTGCAGAAGAGCAAAACTACATTGATAACACATACTGATGTTAAAACAAGTAATCAAGCAACAACAACAAAACCACTGCTGCACTACTTAAATTAGAAACTGTTCTGTGTTTGCTCAGCATCCCTGATCCTCATCAAGCAATAAATCAATTTGCAGTAGCTGTGGACAGCTATTTAAACATGAAGCCAGAAGAACTTAATAGTTAAAGCAATGTTCAAAGCTAGAAGGTATAGGAGGTTAGTATGAGAGGTCATATTAAATATTCACTTGTCTGAAAACAGCTGCATTCCAAGTATTAGGAGGCATCCTGACCTTCTCTTAATTAAAAAACAGAGACTATGAGCTTTGAGCTTAGCTTGCAGTTCTTCAGAAGATAGATAGAATCTGCCAGATGAAAAATTGGCATCTAAATGTTTGCCAACTTGATTTTGTTTGGTTTACTTTATTGCCTAGAATAAAAATAAAATAATATTAAAAAAACCCACCCTTCCCCCCCCAAAAAACCTCCACAAAACCAACACTCCCCCCCGCCCCCAAAATAGCTAAAAGCTGTTTGGTTTGGAGTTTGCAGTTTATGTTTACAAGTTGATAAATCATTCAGGATTCAATTCTCAACTTTGTAAGAGGCTGCTCCTTGTCAAAGTTGACAGCAAATTTGCATTTGACTTGTATCAGAGCTGATTAGGGTCACTTACCAGTCATCATTCTAGACACTGGTGATTGGCAAACACAGTTTCTTTGGCAATTATATGATAATGCAAGTGTAATTAAATATAAAAATGATATTACTATTCCCAGACCAGTTCTTCTATGAAAAAATGTTGCTGTTAGACTCAGAAGTGACATTTTAGACTGACTAGGTGTACCGGTTAATCTTACCCTCCAGTATTCAGCAAACTGTCACATAGCTGGGAGTCAGTGGATGATTTTTGACAGAAGAAAACCTCTAATGAGCCTGATCTTGAGTGACTGCTGAGCATTTTGATCTTCCATTCATTTCTAGAAGATGAAGCAGCTCAGCACCTTGATGAAGAGCATGCACTGTTTTGGAGCCATGTGCCACTCAGATGAAAAACCTCCGGTTTAGTTTACATTGTAATTTATCATTTATAACATCTCTGGCACCTATGGAAGAAAACATGTAACACTGACACTGGAGGTAAGGAATCAAAGCAAATGGAGGAACTCTGCCCTAATTTGGTTTCTACATAGACACAATGTATTCATCTAACTCTGTCTCACTGAAAATAAATAAGGCCTATCACCAGCACACGGGAAGAAGAATGGCAATTTTCTTACAGAAAGCAGCATGAAACTATGATACAAGCACTATCAATGACATAAATATTGTCCTGTAGTTATCAGCATTGTTTTAGCTGTGATAATACTTATTAAAGTTCTCTACACAGCAGAGAACTTTTACTTTTTGCAACACTAACATATATTTCTCATTAATACAGGTAGTAACAAAGCCACTGAATTTTACTGTCCAGCTGTCAAAAAAAAATTCCTCTTATATCTAAGGTGTGTTACTTAGCCCCTTTTTCTTACCTTCAGTGTCATAAGGTCATAAATGTCTATGGCAAAACTAATTTAATTGCATCCACTTTGTCCAGCCCTATCCAAAATTATTTTTACTCTGCTTATTGTCAATTCTTCTTTACCACAAGGGAACATTTTCCAGCAAGACCTTCTTTTGAAAGAAGGCACTGATGTACCATGCAGCAATAATTAATAACCTCAGTCTGGAGAATTCAGGGATTATATTTTACTCTAAAGCTGAAAGCTCTTTCACTCACCAAGGTGATAGTTTTGTGTAGGCACAATCAGTATTTGCTGTAAATAATACATATTTCACAGTAATTACACACATATATATGGAATATACATATGCTTTGCAATTTGAGCTTTACTTGCAGCCATGATAGTACAATTTTCCTTCAGTGTGATCAGAGTACTAAGCTCTTGCAATTCCTTTTTTGCCCCGTCACCTCAAAGCCATATAATTTGCAATACTAGAGATGTCACGGATGACTGATTAGAGATAGCTATTGTCAATTGAGGGCACATATGTATGCACATTCAATATAAAGGACCCAAAATAAAGTCTGAGACTAAAGCACTTGCAAAATTAATTCCAGAATCTGGAACCAGTTTTTACATAAAATTTTTATCTTTCCGAGAAAAGGGTGGAAGAGGTCCCAGGCACCATTTACACATGCACGGTTCTGTGTTGAATTTAGCAGAGTTCCTTCTCACTGCAAAAGCAGTGAGGATTTTCTGAAGAGTTGGATTTATTATACATTCTCCAGACATCTAGGTTTGTGTTTCCCATGTGCTAGCAGGAATGCCCTTGTCAGATTAGTCACTGAAGCCCTTACTTTATGAGTACAGGCTTAAAACATTGAATATATGAAACTCAGAATCTTCAAGTATGAAGCATAAGAATCAAGGTATATATTTGTATACCTGTTTATTATTATGTAGAACTGCCACAACAGCTAAGATTTAATTTCTTTAAGTATGTGGGTGCACGCGCATTTTATTTGTTAAAGAATTGCATTTACCATATAAAAACTGCACTGAATTCCCAACATCTAAAAAGCCCCCTAAATTCATCTACCATAGCCAAATTTGTATCTGTGTGGATCCTCTTTTTCAGTGAGTGATGTGAGTAGCAGTTTGCAAGGCAGGCATTGCAGATGCAATTTGCACAAAGTGCTAACAGTGAAAACAGTCAGAAATATTCCTGATTACAGACTAAACTACATTAAAGCAACAGATCATGACTTCTAAATTATTCAAGCAGCCTTCAGTTTGTGAGAAACTCTTCCACTACTACTTTTCCTCCTCCTTAAACCTGTTTTCTTCTCTCGTTATTCTGTTCCTGTATCCTGTCACAAATATGCTGAAAACCCATTACTTTGTCACTCAGCTCTCTTTAGAAATTGATACTGTCAGTTCATTTTTATCTTTATAGGCAATTATTTCATTTGGTGTCAAATGTCAAGCTATTCAATGCAGATTTTGATACTTGCATATTTCATTTGATTTTTAATACAGTAGCTTGATGTATTTGTAACAAGTTCTCCACTCCTGTCCAAGTTCCATTTACTTTAATGAATAGATCAGTTTGCCAATTGTCTCCATGAGTAAATTTGGATCTTTGGTTGTTATCACTTGTTACATTTCTTTCAGTAACTTCTATCGTCAGTGTCACCACAGGAACAGAATATCTGTTTGTTTGGGAAATAAAGATACAGGAACATGCCTGAGGCTTGGTTTAAAAAGCAGTGGCAAACTAGATGAAAAAGCTCTCTTCTGAAACCCAATCTGTGATTATATTTCAGTATCAGAATGTTAACAAAGAATCATGTTGATGTAGTCTACATTAGTTCTTCAGACAGTGTACACATAATTGAGTTAATCAGGTAGTTAGCCAGGGATGTGATAAAACACCACAAGCAAGGATTCTGAGTGAAAGAAGAGACTAATACTTAAAATTTATTATTAATTTTCAACAGTGAGCACTTAATGAGCATAATATAGAAGACACTCCCTGGCCAAGTCTCCTGTTAATATCCAGGTTAAACTCCGCAGCAAAAATAATCTCACCCGTACCAGCGACAGGCCTTTTTTACTGATTACCCACCCCATTTGGTTAATAATAATTAGATGAGGTTGTCTTCCCAGACTCAACGCTCGTATCCTGAGCAAAGCTCGGTTTTAGGAGGCGATCAGGACCACCCGGAGAGAGGGCAGCGCTGGCCCCAACACCGTCCTGACACTAGTGCGTGTTTTCCCAAGAACCGCCCCCAGCCCGCAAGGGATGGCACCGGAGGGAAGCTGCACACGTGTGGTGGTATCCCTGCCCTCCAAGAAGCAAGCCGTGATTTTTTGGCATCCTGCGACCCCTAGTGAGAGCCGGGCGGCGGGAGGGCAGCGGCCAGCCCTGCCCCTCCCCGGGGCCGCCAGCGCCGCAGGGCTCCCGCCAGGCACCGCTATTTCCAGGTCGCGGGCAAAACATCTCCCCAGGGATTTCCGTTTCCCCCGTTAACTGACTGAAAGCTACTATAAAAACATCGTAACGCGTTGCCTTTAGTCGCTTCGAAACAATGCGCTGATTGTGTTGCAACTTCACGAAAAGCTGCTGTAAACTCTCAAGGCAGTGGAGGGAGAGGAGAGAGACAGCACTCATCTTCTACATGCCACCCCGGGAAAGAAAGAAAGAAAGAAAGAAAATTGACGGCTCCACTTCTACTTAATTATCTGCATGTAAGGCCTAAGCCTTTGCAAATAGCGACCATCAGGAGGGAAAGGGTATTTGTTTGCCCGCCGGTGCTAGGAAAACATTGGTGAGAAGTTAAGTCTCACAGCATGCAAAATTGCAAGCTAAGCTCTTTGCTGTTGTCATCATGCTCAGATCCACCGGAACAATGGAGTTGAAAACAATGACTGGTTCTGTTCTAAACACATACATGAATTAAAAGCTGAAAATGTAAACATGCAATTATTGAAGAGGAAAGGGTATTTCTTAACTTGGTTCAGTTCCCTCATCTAAGATCAAGCTGGTATTCATATATGTGCATTGGAATGTGTGTTTGAATATACAGACAATGGTATGCATCACACTGTTTTCTGTACATACACATACTGTACACACACTTTTAGGGCCACAGCTACAGTATGAAAGTGGGGAGATGGCCTTTTTAATTCCTACAATCAACAAGTAAAACATGCAAACAGTTCTACCTAATGCTAAAAATATGCCAAAACTTTAATATTATGATTATCTAATAGAAACTATAATACACATAATATCGCTTTTTCAGTAGAAAGATCTTGACAATCTGACTGGGGAAGCACTGTTATGCATCAGATTAAAAGATTCCAGGATATGAAATGCACCTGGTTTTCAAAGACACATATTAATCTCTTGTGATATATTCATTTCCAAAGAAGCAGCAGAGGCCTAGAATGAGGGGGGTTTATTCAGCCTTTTACATCAAAATAATTATGGCTTGCCTTTGATGAATAGTATTGTCTTCTGATCTGTAGCTTTCTAAAACCCATTAAACTCAAATTCAAGCCTTCTAGTCATTCAGTCTTCCTAGAAGTTTCCATCTGCTTACAACCAAAACTAAAAGATCTCAGGCAGTTCAGATTTAAAAACCTACTTTGAACTCACTCAAACAATTTTCTTTGAGAGCTGAAATTCTCACAGATGTTTGAAATACTCCCAGAGGTTTGCATAATGGGAGCATGGATAATATGAATGTTAGACAAGCCTGCAACTGCCATCTCCTATTTTTCCAAAGTTTCTTTTACATGGCTTAGTGTCTCCTATCCATTGCTCACTTTGCTAAATCACCATTTTAAGCAACATACTGTCAAGCCTATAAATTGCCTCTGAGAAAATGACTGGTGTGGAAAATTCATTGTTAGTTATACTTCTTTTATGTATTTAAAACACCTATCTATTATATGCTTCAAAGGAAAGAAAGAAGTTCACCTTTCTGCAGCAGTGTGGTGAATATCCCAGCCTGCATAACCCATAATAGTACATTAGTGAACAAACAGTCAGTAAAAGATCTCTGTCTCTTCTACAAAATCTCTCCTCAATCTGCTGGGCTAATTTTTCTTTGACTTTGCCCCACATATGGACAACCTACTACACAGAAGTTTTTGTATGCCTATTTGGCTGAGCAGAGAAGCTGCAAACCCTATAAATACCCATATAATCGTGTTGTGTCACACTGAGGGAGGGGAGGGCAAACAGTCTGTCAGAGGCAGTAAACCTGATTCTGTGCAGCAATGTACGTCAGGCTGATGGCTTGGTTCAAGGCTATTGGATCCTTCACTGCCGTGTGAATCAGTTTGTTTAAAAATATTTTTATGCAATTGGAAGTGAACATTGCTACAAGTAATGTAATTTTTAAAGCATATAGTTTATGTTCAGATTTATAGATCTTATTTACCAAAGACTGACCTATGTGGAAAATGTCTATTTTTTTTACCCATTATAAAAGCTTCCTGTAAGTCATTTGTTCTTAACCCAAAAAATTCTGGAAATTCTCACAAAAAAATGCAAATTGTAAGTTGATATTTACATACATTCTCTGTAGGTGTCAGCATTGCTTTATATTGTTGTAGAGAACAGTATTTTTTTCTTCTCAAAGAAAGAAGACATGCTGACTTGTCATTTTCCACATGAAAGACAACTTTTACGCTGACAGTTTGCTTTTACCATCTACTTCAGACTAAGAGATTCAACTCTATATTGCACATGCAACTAAAGTAAATTTACAGCAAAAACCTACATTGTTTTCCTATGCACCCATTTTAAGTTTTAAAACCTTTTAATTGTAGTTCTTTTTCAAATAAGTATCAACCTTATAGATGTAAACACAAGGTTCGTGTAACCTTCGCAAATGTTTCTCAGATGTTGCAAGGAGGAACAACTCAGTTGTGCTAAATAAACTGTGAATCTAGCTTCTTTACATGGATGGTAAACTGGACCCAAAAAAGTTCTTACAATTTGCTAGTGGAATTCTCAAAAAACCACTATGAGGCAAGTATTATTTAATACTTTCATTCATAAACTGATCATACAAAAGAAAATCTACCTCTGAGATTTGTTCATAATACATTACTGAGATGAATTATCCATGCAGAAGAGAATTGTACTACCATACTAGAAGTGAATGACCTCAGGAGCCAAAGTAATAGTAATTGGATGAAAATGAATTGCATGAAGTGCAAGGTCATAAAGAAAGCGTAACAACAAGAATTGTTTCTGGGATCTCAGGCATAAAGAGTGATTGAAGAACGACATTAATTAAATAGTCAAACAAAATTATTATCAACCTCCTATACCCATGAAAGAGAAACACAATCCAAGCATCTATGAGGCTAGATATTTTCAAGCAAAAAAAAAAGAACATTGATATTATTACAAGCTCAAGTATATACAAACATTACTTGAAATGGTGCATATAATCCTGACCATTCTTTTTATGAAAGGAATGGAGAGCCTCTCTTGCAGGAGACTATTAAGAGAGTACTTCAAAATCATTTGAAGGCATATGTTAACTTCCTATAAAAGTAGTGGAAAACAAATTAACTACATTAAAAAAAAAAAAATCAACACAAGAAAAAAAGTCTATAAACTGCTCAAGAATTACATTAAAGCTGGGACAGAGATTCTGACAATCACCCAGAAGGAATAACAAAGAAATCCCATCTACTTTTCAAAGGAAGCTCAAAAGAGAACATATGACCTGTCTGCTTGGTGTGATGGAGTCTGTGTCCCAGGAAGGTCTGAGTAGCCCAATATTTCATTTGCATTACAGGTTTAAACCTGGTGCTATACCCTTATCTATTGATAAAGTCAAGTGCTAGTTTCAGCCATAGATGGTGGGCAGTCTCAGTTGGTCTACGTGAAATGGAACAGATGAGAGTTTGTGGGTTTTTTTGCAGTAGTAGTCTCAGAATCTTTTTAGACTGGAACTATCCTTCTTCATTACAACTGAAAAGCACCTTGATTACAGAGACTTCTCAGCACTGGCTGGCTCACAAACAACATTTTTGAGTCCGGGAATTTAATTTAGATGAGGATTTCACATTGGGCATTTACTTAAGTGCAAGTTTTACCTATGTATTTCCATAACACACACCCTTTAGAAAATGTGGCTTCTAAGGATTTGTTTACATATACATTTTTGTCTTCTCTGCCCCCTCCCACCATCTCTCTAATAAATTTGTCCATAAAATTGTAGAGCTACACTGACTTATTTTTAGGTCATCTCAAAAGTACTTAGAAGCTCCTATCAATGGCACAGTAGAATGCTGAGTTTTCTATAACTCTGTGGCTGCAGAATCTTGTCTCTATCACAGATTTGCCCTTGGGCTGCAGAATAAACAAAGAGAGTATTTATAGCCCTTCTCATACAAAGAGATTTGATCATTCAAAAAGAAGGCAATGAATTGCACAGTACTTTCTATATCCCCAGGCTAAGTACTAATATTAGTGTTAAGGAAAAGCTGATGTCACCTGATCTGTCACAGTATCTGCTTTTGTACATCTCTGGTAACAATGGGCCAAAAAGGTTAACTATTATTTTAGAATTAATTTATTTCAACACAGTTCCATTGTCATGACAGATTTAGAAATACTGTCCTCCACCTGAATTACATCAGATTGCTACAGTTGATACAGGATATAGGAAAAATCAAAGTAGCACTTCTCAGAGTTCATCCAGAGAAAGGTTTAAGGAAACAGATGGCTCTGACCATTTGGAAATGGCCCATAGCTATTAGTCTAAATAAGAGAAACTGGAGATGAGGCAGGCAAATCCACAAATCCTTTTTTTTTTTTTTTTTTTTTCAGGCTGTAATTTGGTTCTAACATAAGATTCAGAAGATTAGTGGAAGATTCAAAGCTTTTTGTACTATAAGGCATGAATTCAACAGAATAAACTCTATGACTCAACTGGCCTTCTCAAAGTCATTCTCTACTCCCTGAATCCAATATCCTTGTTTTGGAGAAGTTTGATTTAAGCTACATCTTACAATGTGGCACACAGCAGAGCTTTGCTCTATTGAGAGTATCCCTGGCTGGAAGCCTCACTTACTCAGCTGGATTGACTCCTCTGTGGCTCAGGGTACTTGTGCTGCAGTATCAGAGCTATTCCTCCCTCCCTCTCTGCTGAGTACACACACTTCCATGCTCACAATCACAGCCACATCCGGACCCTCCTCAGCCCTGGAATATCCTCATAAAGCTCAGTCTTTATTATCCTGAACTAAGGCTGATTGCTGTAGATAAAAGCTTAAGTAAAAACATCCGATACAAGTTTATGATTTTACCTAGCTTCTATGGTGAATAACTACTTTAAAACCAAGAAAACCTTTTATGACTTTAAAATGTATAGAATTCAGCCAAACCATCTCACTGATTTCACTTTTTGTTACCTTTACCTTTATTCTTTGGTGTAAATCAAAAATCCAAATTCTTACCAAAAAAAAGAAAAAAAAGGATTTAAATATTCAAATTCTTAAAACAAACTGCTAAAATGCAGAGTAATGACAAACTGGATACATGTTCACATGCAAGGAAATATTTTTAAACTACTTATGTATTGCCATGTACATTACATTTTGTCATGTAATAGCTGATGAGAAAATGGGATTATTTGCTTAGTGATCAATCACTTAGAAAATAAGAATAAAATTTTGGGAATCTCGGGTTGTTTTTCCACTGTAAAACAGTACAGTAATTTTCAGTTCAGTGACTTCAAAGCATGAGGACTGGAAAACAATATTTTAGAACGGTGGGAATCCCCTTACGAGCTCTGACACTGAGATCCTGTTTGTATTATTGAAAAGGATAGAGTTTGAAGATGTCAGAGATAAGGAGGAAAAAAATTTTTGATCTTACAATACCATGATTTGAAGAAAAATCATATTCCTATTTTAGCAATAATTTGTCTGAGCAGACTAGAGCTTGCAGTCCAACTTTTAAGTGCAGTATGGATCCTCCTCTTCATTGATTAGGCCCTTCCTAAGTAAAACCTAGCTACTCAGGAACAGAGGCCACCTGGATTACTTCTACTTTGTTCTAGAATGAGGAAATATTGATTCTGACCACATCATTGTAGCATTGGCTTAATTGATGTCTAAAAGTAGGTGTTGAAAGGGAAAGGGTAATCACAGTGAGATACACAGAGAACAGACTAGATGCAAACTGAATGTTTGAAAGCTGGCGCGCCAGTTTCATTTTGGTTGTGATTTTAAAAGAATCCCTTACAATGAAAAGAAACTAAACTATTTCAAAACATTGTAAAAGAAAACAAGTCCTTCACTGAGAGTTTGCAGCTACTGTAGTAGGATATAGAGCTGAGTGTCAAAGATAAATACGCATTGTCATAATAAATTAGGAAACCTGTAATTAATATGTTGGGTAGTTTGCACTAATATTTCCTATCCATATGTACCAAAGACTAACTTACTCCTAGTGACTTCTTCTAGTTTTCTATTTATCAGTTGACTAAATGTTAAATATTTTTTTACAGATAACTGTTATTAATACATCAAATAGCCATAATGAGAGTGTAGAATATGGTGTATTGAAAGCACAAGATACATTTATATACACAAGATACAACTTGTATACATTTTTCTGTATACATTGTTTGTATACACAAGATATAACTCCCTTGCAAAAACACTTCTAACGTGATTGCACACTACATTTTCCCTAAAGTGCAAGAATGAACAATAATCACTGGATTCAACACTTCATTTCATACTGGTAGTAAAGAACGTGGACCCTTGCCCTCAGATTTCTCAGGAAATTAGGTGTTTTGCTATTTCTCTCCCAAAACAATACCTCACGGGAACTTTTTGGCAAAGACAGTGACAGAAACTCGTTCTCCAGGGCAACATACAGTTTCCTCAGCTACAAGACCATCCTTTCTTAACATCCCAACTCGTTCGAAACGCATATCCCAACTTCCTCAACACAACTGAGATGAGTCTTGCAAACAACAGACTCTTTCACTGTGTTGTGCTGATTCATTCCAAGCACTGTTCATCCTGCACACTGAATGAGGCATTCCTGTGGGAAAACAAAGGATGAGATCATGTAATTAAAGGCTATCTCATAATGTACACAGGGATTGAACTATAATGGCCTCAACAGTCTTCATTCTATTTCTTAACTCTTGAGTGATTAAGAGGGTTTTGTTTCCTAAATCAATAGTTACGAGCAAAGACTTTTAAAAACAACCAAAAACTCCCCCCCCCAAAAAAAAAGCCACATGGAACCATACCAACTACTGCTATATAGTATGCAAGGAGAATTACCAGTGGATCCAACTGGAGTGGAAAACAACTACACTGCTACTTTTGTTGAACATTCTATTCTCAATTTGCCTATCCATTCATGTTTATATGTCTTCCAGTAATGTTTCAATTTTAATGAAATTCTGCCAGATTAAACTATTTTCAAATCCTGCCTTCTGATTCCCACCAGGTCACAGGCTTGCTTACTCCAGAAGGATGATGATGAGCCTATTCATATTCCCCAGGCCCACCTGACTAACTCAGAGACCCTAAAGACCTTGTTCTCTGTTATTTCTCTTCTGAGTTCTCTGTCAAGTTGGACACAGAACGATCATTTTATTCTGAAGGAAATTTAAATTTTTTTGGAATTCTAATTTAAATGCATTCCATTTCTGAAGCTCTCCTAAAATTAATGTCATTCTCCCCCCCCCTCAGCACAAGTCTCTGGTACATGTACGACTCATTTTGAAGCTGAAAGCCTGAAACTTGGGCGTTCATTATTCTTTGACCATTCCCAAGAGCTGGATCATCAGCAAGCCCTGACAGCCATCCCACAGCAAAAGATTATTTTGAAAAAAACATTCCTCCTCCCTGAAATTCTAGATCTGGAAAGCACTTTGTTTTGAAGCTGCAGAGAAACAGATTTGAGATGATCACACCTCATGTCTTCTGTCTCAGCACACCAATCCTCCAGGGCTTAGCACTGTCACACAGCAGCACAGGCAGCACTGCTCTGCAAGGGAGCCTAGGGCAATCCCAGCCCAGGAGACCAGGGCAATCCCAGGTAAAGTCCTACAGCACATCAACACCATGGGCCGAGGAAGGCACTGGAAACAGGGCCCATCCAGGCACTCCAGTAGGGAGCAGCTGGAGACAAGGCTTGCATTAAGGCTGCATTAAGTCCAAGGCCAGCAAGGGAAGCAGCGATGGACAGACAGACAGATAGACCCAGCACAGCTCTAGAAGGGACTGGAGGCTCAGGGCCTGTAGGGTGTGTGTTTGGGGGTCCCAGGTGAGGCTGCTCAGGGACCCTAATGCCTATTAGTGCACTCAGGGCATGAGGAGCGTTATGTTCAGTGCTGGGGTGAAAACTAGGAATAGAAAGGTCTTCAGATCCTCAGCATGTTCAGTAGTTTTCCACCTCTAGAGGAGGGCGGGAGTTTCTAGGAATAATTTCCATTTGTTCATTTTTTCCATACTCATTTGGGGCTTTGTGGCTAATATCGCTTATTTAAAGGATTTACTCTTCCTCTCTTTCTTTAGTTATATTTTGACTTATACTGGCCTCATTTTTTTGAAACCATATCCTTCCTTTCTCTGCTCTTTTTGTTTGTCTCCTTTGTTCATATTTTATGTTTGTTGAAATGTAAACTTCTGGGGACTGCAATGTTGAACAAGTTCCTCAACTCTAGTTGAACTCATTAACGTTGGGAACAAGAGTCAGCGGAGCACAAAGGATATAAAAACTTTTTTTCCTCACTCCTGGAGGTTTTTCCATCATATGTGCTTGGAACTCCACTTCCAAGAACAATTTCTAAGTTTTTCTAGGGTGAAGAACAAGTGATGAGCAGCACAGCAACACAACAAAGCCGTGTGGCACTGACCGTGAAAAAATGTTCCATAATCAGTTTAACCTTAGGGCATTATTAGGGTGCTGTTTCATGAGTTTTGCCAGAGCACCATTTTTAAGAACTGTACAAGATTTCACACCAGAAAGCACGATCCTGTATTGGATAATTTCTGACACAAAAGGTAGCAGGTCATAGTCTCAGCTGTGTTTTGTTTCCTTTTCCCTGTTTAAGAACCAAAAACTGCCGGCAAAGCAGACAGGAAGCTCTCAGTGAGAAAGAACATCACTGGGCTCATTGACACCATGCAACACTGGACTTGAGATGCACTGGGCACTCCGAGCAGTACAGATACATTGTGAGAACCAAACAAAGAGTTACACCAAAAATCTATGTTTACCTGTTATTTCAAGACATTGCATCCAGCAACATCATTGATGCACATCATCTTAGAGTAATGCGTATAGCATGGGAGTACTCTGCTGACTTCACCCTTGATTTTACTTGCTGATCTCTCCCGGTACAGTCGGATGCAGACAGTCAAGAACTAGTTCACTCTCTCTCTGACCAAGCATCACACAAGATTTTATTGTCCCAAAATTCTTCAGAGATTCAGAAGCTGACCCTCTCAACCTCTCTATGAAGCACATCCAAGCAGGATTTACAAGCTTAGACACGGTTCCCTGCTAACATGGTCTAAATGCTTTACAGACCACAGAGTGAACAAAGTGGTGTCATGACTTATGTGCTTGTACTTGGACAGCTATCCAAATGCTAGAAAATCCAGCCTTAATTAAGTTGTTAAAACAAGCTGTGAGAGATGCAGGATTTGACTGCATACATAAAATAAATTATGCTGGTTAGATAAGAATGCTTATCATAGCGTTTTTACATATCTGCATTATTCCAGTGGACTGTTTCCAATCTAGTAACATATTTCTATATATTTTCACTGAAGCCCAAGATACAGACCAAAGCACTCTGTGCTTTCTAAGTGAGAAGATGACCAAAATTCATAAATATGCATTTAGTAATTCGTTCAGCCAGTGCTAAATGGAACCCTTTATACAGACTTTTCAGAAATATTCAGCATGTGAGGTGAGTTTATTAATGTGGTGTAGCAGATTGGGAGCAGCCAAGATTTGGCCTAGAGCAAGAATGATCAGCTTCATCATTGCTGGTTTTACTAAAAGATTCTTCTGATGATACAAAGAAGGACTAAAACATCTAGAGAACAGCTTTTTGCCTGGTCTTCTTTCTAGTGCAGAGGCTGTTCTTGGGAGAATTTTGAAGTAACTGAACTATAATTTTAGTCAGAAAACACACAAACTCTAATGAAATGCAATACTGAAACAGTTCAAATGCTTAATTATGCATAAAGCAGAGTTTATTTTAGTTATCAATAAATCAGAATGAAATGGGGTGGAGTGGTAGGAAGAAAGTAAAATTTCCTTGTTAGTAGCAGTTGCAGAGGAGGGACATGAATATGATCAGAGGACTGGAGAACCTCTCCTGTGAAGAAAAGCTGAGCGAGATAGAGTTGCTTAGCCTGGAGAAGAAAATGCTCACAGAGCTTTCCTGATAGATGGAGACATACCAGGGCCTGCAGTAATAACACAAGGGGCAAGAGTTTTAAACTGAAAGAAGGTATATTTAGATTGATTATAAGGATGAAATTTTTTACAGTGGAGGTTGTGAGTCACTGGAACAGGTTGCCCAGAGAAGTTCTGGATGTCCCACCCCTGGAAGTGTCCAAGGCCAGGTTGGATGGGGCTTTGAGAAACCTGGTCTAGTGGAAGCTGTCCCTGTCCATGGCAGGGAGCTTGGAATGAGATGATCTTTAAGGGCTCTTCCTACCCCAACCATTCTGTGATCACTTCAACTCATCTTTTGCATTTAAATTAATTAAACAATTTTCTTTAATATTATAAATATGTTTTAAATGTATACAAATTATAAGCTCCTCCTTCTGAAGTCAATCAATACTTAGCAAATGGTTATATGAATTGTGAAATGCAACTCTGGGATACCTACAGTGCACATTTGAGTTACCGAAAATTCTAGTATGTACAAACAGAATAGACTGAGTTGTGTTTTAGATATCAAAATGTAGTCTGCCAAATATAAATAGCAACAAACATAAATATAAAATGTAGCAATTGCTTTGTGTTCAGGCACTGAGTTTCAACTGCAAAAAGAGCTTTAGCAAGACAATAAAAAAGCAGGATTTAAACAAATCTTCACCAGTTTTCATGGCTGTGTTTTGATGCAAAATCTGTGTTAGAATAAAAAATAAACAGTATTATATTCCACTTTACTTGATAAAGGACTTGAAAAAAAAGCAGTATCCTAGCAACTAGACATCAGAACTTTTCAGTGCAAACACTTTGCCCCTTCACTGTGCTAAGCAATAAAAAGAGAATAATAAAATCCAAACTTGCAACAAATCCTAACATCAAACCTGAAAATAAAACAGCTCAACAATACATAGTACATTCGAGCTCTTTTTTTTTCTGGCAGAAGTTTCTGGCAAGACACCTTCCATAATACACTTCTGTGATTGATAAGGCCAGATTGTTTTGTGTTCTTGACCATTTAGGTCTCTAACTGAATCTCTAAAGCCTTACTGTATTGGGTTTCTTTTGATGACTTTTATTTCATATCCAACAACTGTCTTTTTCTGGACTCATTCCTCCCATTTAACACAAGCTGTCAAAAGCTCTGGTTGTGGTCCTCTCTTCAATCTGCCCCACCCTAAAACAACACAAACTGTCATTAATACGTGAGGATACTTGATAAGTATCAGGGAGTACTGATCCCTGGAACATCTAAAGCAAGTGCCAGAAGTGGGCCACATGTCACAAACCAATAAACTACAAAGCCATTTTATAAAGCCAGCTGTATAATAAAAGTACATTCATTTAATGTCTCTTCAATGCTTTCAAAGCACTTACTGATCTGATCAAATGAAACCCTATCTCCAGCTTTATCATATACTATTGATGCCTGTTTCTAGAAGACCATCAAAACTGCTGTTAGCTCTGCAAACACTACAAATACTTTTTTTGGATCTTGTATGATATGCACTCGTACTGCTATTACTTTGGGTACTTCCTTCCTTGGTTTTATTCTGTTGCCGTAAAATGGGGAACAATAAAGTGATTTGGATAAAGAAGCTGACACCAGGATGTATTTCATTTGCATAGTAATCAATAGCAGCCAGGGCTCACAAGGAAAACATGGATCAAGATTTTTCCCTCTCTTGGGTTTGAGCATGGGTGAAGATCTGAATGTGCTGACCATCCTTTCCAGCAAGAGGCATGCTGAAATGTGTGCACCATTTCCAGTAAATTCAACATTCCTCACTGACCCATTGCACAGAACAGAATAGCATAGAGGAAGTCAACTATAAACATGTTGGGGTCTTTGCACGAGAAGGACACATGGATTGAGGGGGAGGGCAGGCTGAGGAAGGGAAATGGGAAGGCCAAGGCCTACCAGTATTTGTGTCAGGCAGCATCTTGCAAATGACCATCAGAAGGAAGGAAGGTTCAGCTTCTAGGTAGGTTTCTAGTTCAAATATCACTGTGATTTGCCAGCCAAATCCCCTCTGCTGGGCCTTCTGCTCTCCATGCTGGGACTTGGGCAGAGGTTAGTCAGGGAGAAGGCTCAGCAGCGTGTCCAGAAATGGCTGTGCCTGTATCTGAGAGCCAAAGGGTACGTGCAGCTCACGTGCTCAGTCAGACTGATTTGGAAAAAAGCCCCTCTCTCCCAGTGGGATACTGCAACCATCAGGTTATCAGGCAGTTTCCATTCCTCTGCACACAGCCACTCCACTGTGATTTACAGTGTACTACATTTACAACAAGACAAAGAGAAATATACTACATAAAATTAATAACCTAGGCAAAAGAAAACTGAGAAGATCAAGACAGTATGTGTATTTGGCAATGACTAAAGTAAAAATAAAATGTTTACTAGTGCAGGTAATTGAAAAGGCTTTTTCTGTGCACTGCTGTTTTCTATCTGGAAAGAACGATGAGATACTCCATCTTTACAGAAGAATGAAATTTTCAGAGTGGACTAGTTACTATAGAATACATAAAAAAACTTTATTCTATCTAGAGTTAAATATTTTTAAATTCCACATAGGACTCCCAGAAGAGAATCTGAGAGGATTTCAACTGATTGTTTTTATTTTCTGACTGAGACTTTTTAATAACTTGAGTCAACGTCAGAAAACTGGAGCAGTACCAATATTCTTTTGCTGTTATTCAAAAGGTCATGCAAGATGAGCTAGGGAACAGAAGGACAAATGGTCTGACGTCAATCCAAACACAGAGAACTGAAACAGATAAGATGCTTCATTTTTATAAGGTATTATTCATACTATAACACAGCTATAGGATCATTCCTTCCATCAGCCTGATATCTTCCCAGGAGATCTCAGTTTCAAAATGCCTGGCAGCCCCAGGCTTAAGGCAGTCACCTGGAAGGTGGGAAAACTTCCTTTTTACCAGGCTGAGGGAGGAATGTGAGCCCTTTTCATGTACCCCAAATAGGCATGCTAGCACTCAGACATCCAGGAGAACCACCTCTTTCTCGAGCATCTCAAGCCAGCTTTCTTATGTGTGCAGTCAAAACAATCTGGATGCTTCAGAAAATTTCATTATAACTGAAAACACTTACCATATTGGATCCAATTTATGAGTTTGGCTATAAGAAAAACAACTGATAATACCTATTCCAGAAAACCCAGACCTAAAATTGTTCAGCAAAGGTTCTTGCCATCACTATGTGGGTTTTTTATTCAAAGTAATTTCTAAGAAAATTTTAATATGAAAATTTTCAAGTCCTTCCACATCCAAACCATGTGGTCGGTCTGCCCATCTCACCTTCAAGGAGCTGTAGTATTGTTTAGTAACTGCACATCCTGCTTCCACACTCATCAGCCATGGAAGAAAGTATAAATAAATCCATTTATGAGCATGGCTGCAAATATGTGCATACACAGGTACACTACACACACCACCACAGCTTCCCTCTGCTACCTTATTCTTTGCCTTAGCTGTACAAATGCAAGCAATGTAAGTACAGGTGCTTGGCAATCTAATTAAAGTAATTGGTTTTTTCTTGAATTACACAAATTACATTACAGCTTTTCAATCTCATTTTACAGTAATACTATATTGAAATATATTGCAAATTAAATTATTGCTATTTATTTAATTCATGAAGTTCCATACTGGCAGAGCACATAACAGAAATTATCCAGGCTCTAAACTTAATTATGGAAAATGTTTTGAAAATTGAAAATTACTTAAATAGTTTTAAGTAATTTTAAGTAATTCTATCATGTTGTTTATCCTGCTAACTTAAAAAAAAAAATCACTTAATTAGCCTGAAAAAAAGTAAAAGGCAAATTTTCTAGGAAAAAAAAAGTCCCAGTAGTACTAATATGTATGTCATCTCAAAATAAACCAAATTTAGCATTGGCCAGTAGTTAATGTTATAGATGTGAAACTGTCCAGAGGTCCATATCCGTAACATTCACATTAATTCTATATAGAGCTATGTCACAAGTCTGAAACGGGCTTCAGCTTTTGAGTTGAACTAGGTGTTTAAATTCATTTTCATAAGCCTCTAGGCTTTTAATTTGACTTGAAATCAAAGAGACTTAGGGGCAGATCTAAACTTTGAGTGTATTTGGCCCTTTGTTGCATTTTTTAATACACAAGAGCAACATTTTTATAGGCACTTAAATAAGTTAGAATTGTAAATCCCATGACTTTAAACCCAGATGGGAACCAACATTTATGGTTTTTTGGCTTCTGAAAGGTCTTTCTATCCAAAGTAATTTCTGATTACAAGAACAGATCCTGCTGTTGGACTATAAGGTCATTGGTCCTTCATTTCAATTTACAGTTTTTAACGGTAAGGATCTGGACCTTTTCTTCTAATGGAAACAAAGCCTTTGTGTAAATTTGTGAACCTGAATACTATTACAATCACCAAACTGTTATACCTTATTTATGATCAAAAGCAATAGAAATAATAATAAAAGGTTAGTTTATTTTAAACACACCTGAAAAAGTAATTCCAAGAGCTTTATATTATCTTGTTAAAGTAATGACTTTTCAGCGACTCTGAACACATGAACCCCAGAAAATAGACAGAATTTCTTAATGAAAAATGTAGTATCAGGAAAATAGATTCCTACCTCTGTATGTACAATGTGAGATTTTGAATCTCCCATTTTAGGTCTCTGTTCAGCAATGTCTTCTCACTGCCTCCTGATAGAAAAGCTTTCTAATGCCACTAGAAAACAATGCCAAATAACTTCACTTTCCCTACCTCAGAAGCAGAGCTGTCACTTCTCTCGGGGTGCAATTGTGCAGCCAACACACCCAAAAGCAAAGCTATGCCTGCAGACAGCTCCCACCAGTGACAACTGCAACAGCAGTGGTGGCTTATGGTTAAATCTGGTCCCTGGAGGAGCTATGCCATTGGTACCTGGCAGCCTCCTTGGATCAAAAGTCTAATTAGAAGTATCTCCAAGAAAAAAGAATTTTAAAACAGCCCAACACCTATTCCTATCATTCCCTGTGGGTTACTATTCCCCAGAAGCTGGGGAAACACTGCAGTTGCTTTATGTTGCATCCCCTGGGCTCTACATCCACATCTCACATCTGCCCCGTCAGCAAGAACAGCAGACTCATAATTCCTATTTGCATCCCTCTATTCTCAATGTCTCTTTCCCTCTCTCCAGAGAGCCCATTTAATAGTGTAGAGCTCCTTTGATCTCTGTATTCCCAGCTTGAACAAAACAGCTGTGTAACGTCACAGCTGCCTCTCCTGTTCCTCCCAGAACTCATCCACATCATTTTCCAGCCTCTCTTCTGAACATGCCCAGTCAGAGAAGATCAATATGCAAGACAGAATCACTTATAAGCTGATATACCATTACCACTTCCCCCTGGAATCAATTCCAGAAGGAGAAGTAATGAAATTCTGAGACAGCACAGTAGAGAGAACCAGTTGTTACAAACTCAGCTTCACTTTACATTAATGAGGCTTTTCAGCTTTGTTAACTTTGGCTGTAAAAGAACATTATTATAAAAAGCCTCTGAAACATCCAGCCAGTGCCAATGCTTTGCACCTGCGTGCAAAACCTTTATCACATGCATATATTTCACAAAGATATGTCTGTGCACATAATGATAATGGTGGAAATACAGTAAGAAAGCAGGGCCTTTGGCATAGCTTTAAGTGAACCCTCACAAGACCCACTTGAAGAAGTCAGCAGGTGGTAGCTCTAAATGACTGACATCTATGATCATCTGTTTAAAATGTCTTTGGTAGGCAAGGATAAGAAAGAAAAGAGTTGATCAGTACAGTGTCCTGCATTGGTTTGTTATTTAGAAGAAAACTACCAGAAGTAAAGAGTTCATCTTCTCACCAACAGGTTGAAAATTCATTTACTACTTGGGGAAAAAGTAAAATAAGAAAAACAAAAAAAAGGACCAGTTGCTGTGTTGCTGTATATCACCAATTTGCTCTTTCTCTTTCAGACATCGGAATATTATTATTATTTTTGCATTAATGGAGTTTAATCATCATGACAACATTAAGGTCTAGAAAATTGTACACATGCAAAATTGGTGAACATGGATATAATGCTAACAGGATATTTATACATTGCTTTTAAGCCATAAAATAAAAGTCCACTTTTGATAAATATCCTTGTGTCCTGTAGTCATTTATTTCCTACGAGAATTGTTTACTTAAAATTCACTGTAAACCTCAAAAAAGCAGAGAAATGAGTTGAAATCTCTTCTGATTAAAATAATATTATTTTTAAAATGTTTTTTTCTCCAAAGGAAAGATAAACAGTTTCCCAAATGAATTCCTCCCCTCCTACCAGCATCATGTACTAACTCCCATGGAGAATTAAACTCAGGACCTTCAGAACAGATGGCAAAGGCCTTATCTGCTTTCCTACCACAGCATGAGGCCATATAGGTTTGCCTGATAATGCACTCACAATGAGAAAAAGGTTTATTGACCCCTCTCAATATATCTACATCCACCAAACAAATGCTTTTTCAATTTAACGTACAGATTTAACTGACTTTTGCAAGTTAATTTACAAAACCTGTGCCAAGTATTAAACCTGAGATACTAAAGAAACTGTTTTCATTTTAGTGCTATTCCAGCTGTACCTTTTGTCAAATCTCCGGCACATTTTATTCTCTGTCTTTAATTAAAAGATAGTTAATTTTCAGCATTTATTTTAATAACCTCAGTGTTCATTTCCTATGCATTTCACATGTTCCTTCCACATTTGTTCTTAAATTATACCACAGCTTTGGCACTGCTTTGGCCTGTGCTATATACTGAGCTCAGAGTGGTTTAGCAGATGAGTAAGCTCAGTTCTGACGCTGCATGAGCCCAACAGCTCCTTTTGCTCTATCCAGTTGTCAGCTGACCACCTACAAAATTCTTACAGCAAAAAAACCAATGAAATATTTCCTCCAAACTATCAAAAATATGTAGACATCAGAACAAAACCAGCTGCTATCCTGAAGTCCTTTTCCTTTTCAACAAAACAATCTAAAACTAGTTAATACTCAATTCCTGAATGTTTCAGCTTTTATTTGAATGCAAGAGTCTTAAAATTTGACACTGTTTTGCAGATTATTGTATTAGTCAAGGTAATTTTCAAAATTATTTTAGTTTTTTTGTGGTTTGCAAGACCAACAAAATTAAGGATGATCTTTAAATAAAGGGAAAAATTGGTGAAAATGTTTTGAAGTATTAGGGAGTGACAATCAGTGCTTGATGGCAGCAGGTCTGAGCCATTGGGGTACTGGAGGTTATGTTGATGGGCTCCCTATGGTTTCTTCAAAAAAGATATTTACTTATACAATTTTCATTTTTCCTAGGATCCTTGTTAGAATCACAAGGAACCAGAAAGACATGCACCTTTTTTACAAGAAAAAGAAAAATAAAGGCAAAATAAACAATTAAAATACTGACTCACTAATACTTCTAAACCCAGCATTTTTGCTGTTTGTATTACAGCAATAAGAGCTGAGGTTTACAAAGCTTGTTCTAATTAACTCACACATGTTCTCTCATAGAATGGCAACAACAATGGGACCATTCAGCTGTTTACCAACAAATCAACAAAACTTGTAGGAATGTACATGAATAGGTAAGAATGATTGTAATTATAATCTCCCCATATAAACATTGCCTGTGCATCAAAATAACTTCATTACCTGGAAAGAGATGAAGGTCTTTTTAACCTATAGAAACACTATTGTTCTTCTTGTGACCTAAATAGCTCAGAGTCCCCTGCAGCTACCCTGACTCTGTACCAAATCATATCCACGTCTTCTTCCTATGCTGCTCTTGTACTGACATGTTCTTGCAGCAAGGAGCCCTGGCTTTGTTACTTGTGATGGAATCCTCACGACTTCCTTACACAGTCAGTGAGATTTCACACTTCATTAGAGGCTAATACACACACTTACGTAAGGAATAAAGACTGAGCAAGCCACTGTAGTACCAAAATCTAAACCATGTCCCAAAGGAGGTTTCCGGAAGTCCTCTTTATCGAAGTGCTCAATGCTTATGCATTCTTTAGAATCAGCAAATTAACTCTAGAGTTGAGCAATATGGTTTTGCCCTGGTGTTTTCTTCATTGTAGCACGGAGATGCCCAAAAATTTTTAATGAAATGCCTTGAAAATACTAAACAGTTTAGCAAAATATCTTTAGCCAGCTGTTGCAGTCATCTACCTTTAGAAAACTTTAATGTTTCCACATAATCCAAACGCTTCAATTAGACTGAGCAAAGGCATGTGGCAAAGGTGCTGAGAAAATGAGGCTTTCAGCCCATGTCTTACATTATTGCTTCTGAAAGAATATTTTCTGTTGTTTGGTGCCTGGGTGCAATCTGTGATGAAAGTAATAAAAAAGGGAAAGGAAAAGTGGTAAAAAAGGGGAAAGAAAGGTAGAAGTTGAAATGGAATCATAAACAGCAGTCTGCCACATTGTTAGTTTTTCAAATATTTTTTAGAATATCTGTGATTATTTACAATGAATAACTTAACTTGGGGAAAAGAATTAGCATAGACTACCTACATGGTACATTTAAGGCAAGCATAGCCATTTTTAGTTAAGACATAATTTTTATATCTTGCTACTTGGATTAATGTCCTCTTTAGTCTTTGAATTAGTGTTTGGTCCACCCTAAATACTACAAGTACTTTCCTCTTTGTGAAATTTCCATTGTGTTCTTCCACAATAGAAAGGAAATGGGGGAAGAAAGAGAAAGAAGGCTGGCCACAAGGCTGACCACAATGAGACTGGCCCTGCTTTCAGCTGAGACACTAACACTTAGAGATGGAAAACATCTTGGAAAGAATATTTCCCCTTGTGTAATTCCAAAACGGAAGTTCTTGAAGGTATCTTTTGTAGATGCATTAGAGGGAGTGATATTGAGAAAAAAAAAGAAAATATTTCGCAAGTAACAAATCCCTGCTTTCAAAGCATGCATGCATGTTCAGCATCACAACAGTCAGACAACTCTTTAAGATCTTTAACCAATATTTTATAATACTCCTTAATTTTTAGACCTGCATGCACAGATTTTCTTTGATATTTCCAAAGCTTGATTCTGTCTTTTCCTACCTCCAGCAGAGAAAAGCCTTAAGACACGCTTCTTCCTCTGAATATTATTTTCCTATTTCTTTTAAACATTAAGAAATTGTCTCTAACTATGAAGACTCTGTAATACAGATAAGTCACATAAGAAAATGGTGCAGAATTGAAGGCAAGAATGACTTTTCAGCTTTCTCACAACTATGTATTCATTCTCACTGGCTTTTTCCTTATGACCAGAAAACAGCACAACAAACCATCTGCAGGAAATACATGCTCCTTGTAGCTAAATTAAACTTGCCTACCCTTTCCATCTTTTCTAAATGCAGCAAAACTTTCACCAGAAAACCTGTTCAGTAAATACAACAGTAAAAATTCTTACAGCTCTATGACATGAACATCTTCACTGCCCTGCCTGGAGAGGGGTGCACCAGGGCCTGCAGGGGTACAGTCTGACACAAGAGACCAGTCACACAGTTAAGACCAGGAAATTAGCTTTTTACAACCCATTGTTATCTCCCCACCAGCTTCTTGCAGGCAAAACAAGCAAATGAGCTGCTTCAGAATTAGATCTGGTAGCATGGTGCAAGTAAAATTGTATTGCTGGTAACTGAGAAGTTTTTCTCAGAAATGTGTTCAAGAATGACAAGGAAGAAAAAGGAAGCACATTCAGGCCAAGCACCAGTTTTGAACAGTTGCACAGCTGACACCACGAAATGCTCAAGGGGAAAATGGATGAGACAGCAGGCTCTCCACAATGCAGCACCAGCCCAGCTCTGTCTGCAACAAAGGCTTTAGAGTATCCACATGGCTATGAAATGAAAATTATTATGACAAATACATATTCAATTTCACCTATGGGCATAGTAAAGGACAGCAAAAAATTAAAATGGTTATTTTAATTTTATAGTTTAAAAAAATCAATTTACAAGTCCATGTAACTGGAGGATACTACCACTCAGTATGTAAAAGCATCTGGAATATTATTACAATTACTGCTAATTACTGTACAAATTGTGATCCTACCCTTGTGACTGTATGAGTAAAATGTTTGTAGTCATTCTTGATGGCATCTGTATCACAAATATCTCTCTTTCTTATCCACAAGTTTCACAGGCATATCAGTTTCGCATATTAAATTTGAGAACTTAAAAATAAAGAGAAACTGCATTAACTCAGTAGCATGCCAAATATCTGTATGTCACTTTGATTATTTCATGCTTAATACGTACAATATTTCCAGACCTTATAGTGTCTATTAAATGTACTTTTACTTCAAATGGGATTCTCTTTCTTCCCTTTATCTATGTACACTATCAAAATGTCATGGGTTCAATGAAATCCACTCAATAGATATGTCTTATTAATCTAAAAGCCTCAGAATCTGCTCATCTGTAAGGTATTTTTGGAAAAGAAGAGGCTTCATCAGAGCCTGGCACAACTATCATCCAGGAAGCTACTCTTTTGTATGTTCCATTCATTTAATAGAGAATAAATAAAATGTATCAAGCTAGCAGTGGGTGAATGGAACAAATGAAACATCTGCCTTTGTGACAGAATTATATTTTTAGAAGTTGTGTCTTCAGTGTTGTTTTCTGCGACCATAACAGACTTGGCTGAGAAGGGGAGAAGGATATGATTTGATCACCTGTGGGTGATCAGCAGCCAGGCCAGCCAACAAATCACTTTGGGCCCTTGCTGTATTTTTCAATTAAAAGGACATCAGTAATTATGGGGCATAGGACTGCTTTTCCTCTTCCTCCTTCTGTTCTAAGTTCCAACTCCCTGCACCTGTGGAGAGGGATGCTGCTCACTAGGTCTTAAAATAAAATACACAATAAAACTAAAAACTGCAAAGTACATTATGTTAGCAGTCGTTTGTTCAGTAGGCTGCCTCTTCAGAGGATACACTGAATAGACAGAATCTCTTAAAAACATATTATTCCCTGAAAGTGTTGGGTTTTGTGCATGCAGCATACTGTAATCAAATCAAGCCACTTCAATGTTTATTGTATTAGCTATAATGATATGACCAGCAAAATACAAGTCCATTATAAACTAGCAGTTCACGGCCAGTGTTAGTTATCTCAAAAAGAGAAAGGTGTGTCTGGAAAGCCTGCATGAAGGGAAACAAACATCTCTAATACAACTCTTGGCAACAAATTTAATATGAAAATGCATTTTAAGTTGCATTTATACTGATGGAAATTCCTGCTCACAAAGACATATTGTGCAGAGAAGCACGTATTCCATCTGTCTGGGCAACGTGAGGACTCTTAATGCTGAGTAGAGTGGAATGTCTGACTCCAGCTCCTTTCTGTGGTCAGGCTGTGCAGCAGCTTTGATGAAACAGAGAAAATTTCTTTTGTTTTGTTTTGTTTTATTTGAGGAAAATAAATGCAAAGTTCCATCATGTGTTAGTTACCTGTGCTTCTTTTATTGTGAGAGTGAGCCACTAAGGAGTGAGTTCAAGATTAGTTTTGGCATTCCCTGAGAGGATGGAAATTTTGCCAGCAGTACATAACCAGGCAGGCCTGGTGGCTAAGCATGGGCTGCTTACAGGTAATTGAAGAGTCAGACAATATCCACAGACAGCTAAGGTGAAACACTGCAGTGTTACAGGCTCAGTAATTATTAGCTTTTGCCCAGTTTATTCCTTCCTCTCGTGCATGCAGACTTGTCCCGAAGTGACACTGTTAGAACAGTGCTGCAGAAAAGCAATCAGAAGTTGGGGCTTGTGCACTGACTGCAACTCACTCTAATTCTAATACTATAAAATATAAAACTTATGCCCACAATCACCAAGCCTCATACTCAAGAACAGATAATATCTTTGGGAAATGTCATTATAAATTTAAAAAGTCTCCTATAAGCAAAAACTGGGATCATATAACATTGCTCTGGAATTGCATAACACAGGATGTATAAACCCAGAGAGTATGTACACATTTTCTTTTATGTATATATTGCAGTTCTTTGTATTCTATTTCTATGATTAAAATTTCTTTTATAGCAGTATTATTTCCATCTATCTTGCCATCCACTAATCTAAAATAACTGCTATTTTTAAGTTCTTTTTCAGTAAACTATGACATTTCCAAAGGCTAGAACTTGAATATTTCATAAACATTACACAATAGTGTCAAGCACAGTTCACTGAAGAGATTTCATAGATGTCACAGCTATAAAATTCATACCCCTTACTTATTAGTGGGTCAACATATTCTTTGATACCCTGCTGAGCTTCTCAGGTTACATGTTTATATATAGGTCTTCCTTTTGTATCCAGCCCATTCTCCCATACAGTTGCAAAGTGCACAGAAAAAACTGGTATACCTTTCAGAACAACAGTGAAAATAGCACTATATAGAAATGGGTTTCTGCCTTCATCCAGGAAAGTTCAACCAAAAATATTCAATTTCCAGTAATGCCATTGGATTCCTACTCAATCTGTGTAGCTGCATGAAATCTATGTGAATTGCCTGAAGCAGCAAAAGCCATTCAACCTCCATTTCTAATTTGGATTCTTCCAACCCTGAATTTGTGAACTCTAGTGCTATCTTCATTTCATCAAGTCTCATATTTTACCACTACAGAGTTCCAAGCTGTACAGACACAGTTTCATTTCCAGATTAATTAAGAAAAAAGAAATTACTAAATCATAATTCCTTTCCTTCCACAAGACTTGTGGAAGAGGTTTGAAAACCTTCATCACAGTCAGCTTTCATAAGCTAAGCTGTTCCCTAAAATCCTTTGATATCAGTGCAATTGCACCAGCAGAACAAATGAATCAAATGGAAAAAACGTACCCTGTTCAGAATTCATGATGCCCTCAGGACCAAACAGAATATTTAGACACATACTTATAAGGGGTAAAATGGTGTCCTCGATGGAAGGACAGAACTTTACTGTACTTGTCATTATCACAAGTGAAATCATTAACCATGCAAACTAGATTTTTCTGAATGTGCATGTAAAGAGAGACAGTATCATACAATTACACATTTTCACCCAGTAAAGAGAAGTCTTCTCTTCCATTGAGAAGAGCTTTTCCATGTTCATATTTTTAGCTTTTTTAGTAGGATAATACTTCAAAATTATACAGTTTTTTCCTTTCTACATTGAAGTTTAGAAGAAAGTAATGTTAATATCAGAATCTGAAACTAGTATAATTTTCACTTGCTTAAACAACTGCAAAATGAAAAGCAAAATTTTCTTGATTTTGAGATCTGAATTTGAAGATACAGGAAAAACATTACTTGCTTTTTATCTTTGAATAGATTTTTAGTTTCTACTGGAGTGTTCAATACATAATTGCTGTTTTACAGAGCAGCACTGTGAGGGCAATTGTAGATATACAAAGACTTATTTTCCTTCCATGAAGATGGGAAGGGGAATCCAAAATACAAAGGAGAAAGGAGTTAGGAAAAAATCTGACCCTAAAGAAGAGAAACTTCTGTTTTTCAAAGGATATCCCTTATGCTGACAGTCTGCAGTAGCTTGATCTTGCTAGTGTCAAGTCAAGTGAACCAAGCTGGCCAAAGAAAACGCAGCTGATATCATATTTTAGCAGGTCATCGAGCTTTTGGGGGTGAAAAGGAGAGAGGCTGTGAAGCTAATCCAGATGAGATACCTAATCTTTTGTTTGTGTTCCACTGTGATAATGTCATTTCAGAGCAACAGTAATAATGAAAAGCAAGGAAGTTGAAAAAAAAATGGAAGGACAGAAAAAAGGGGTGGCAGAATTATTTGATTGTCATTTTGTTTTGGCAGATAACAATACAAAGTTGAAAGGTTATGAATTCTAATAAAAAGTTTCTAAAACAATGAACTTTTGATATCAATAGTGCATGCGTTGAAGGACATACTAAGTAGTGTTAAAAGGGTGTTCCAATAAGAATGCCCATGCTATAAGTAGAGTAACAAAAAAATGGCAAGAATGTCAAAGGGAAATGGTTATTTTGCTCTTATCTGAATACAAGATGTAAATCATTTTCTCGCTGTCACCCTGATGATTTCAATTTTCAGTTTTTCCAACACAATGTAAATATTAAGGAGAAATTCAGAAAATGCATCCATGACCAGTATATTACCACAGCTGAAAGAATGCCATAACATGTCAGTTTTTTTAATATTCAAAACCAGATTTTTTCTAAGAATAATAATTTCTGTGAATAATATCCCTACTCTCACGTAATGCTGTGTGAGAATTCCTCATTTTGTACATCATGGCAAATATTTTCTACAACTTTTAATTTTCTCTGTTTTCATAAAAATGACATATAAAGAATCTTACGAACCTTTCATATATTAAGCATACAAGTGAAACAGTCATTCTGGACCTCTGTAAACCAAGTTAGTTCTTTTGAGTAAATGCTGCATTTTCATTTCTTTTTTTAAAAAAAGAAGGAAGAATTGATTAAAGTTTTTTTTTTTTTAACTTTTATAGATAAAAGTACTTAAAGGACAATACATACATTTATTAACAGCTTCTTATGAAATGTAAGCTGATTCTGAACACTACTGGTTTTCTGAAATTCCCATTTAATTTAATTTTTAGAAGCAGGTCAGCATTCTGTACAGAACATCTGACAGAATGAAGAAAAACTGGGTGTTCAGCATTCAGTCAATGAGGTCCAGGAAGTCCCCAGAGCTCCTATTTGCCTGCTCTGCTTGCAGGACTGTGATGAATCATTTAAAATATACATAGGAATTAGTGAACAGCAACAGTTCTATTAAAACTAACATTTCTGAAGATCATTTTCTAAGATTACATACTTCAGCAATGTTAGGTAAAAAATCCTCTCTCTAATAATTTTCCTTGCAGATTTGCAGCTTCTACCTTAAACAAATGACAACTGTACTATACACTACTTTATTTTTTTAATTTAGTCATATTTTAGTTCTATGGTGTATTTGTCCCTAGAAGAACATTTGCATGGCCTAGCATTACAAATCAACATCTGCAGCTGTAACACATCCAGTCCCTCAGTAGCATTTAGCAGTCTATACAGCAGGTTTTTTGCACAGTTTAAATGTGATTTACTTTTAATGTTGTTTTACTTCAGCCTTTCCCAGGCACAATGAAATTTTACTTCAACAATTTTCCTTTTATTCTGTGTTTTTGCATGCGTGGCAGATTCAGATCTAGAGGCATGATTCCGTTTACAACATATATTTTGCTGCTGGTTTCCCAGCTGATAAAGAACATTTGCATTCCAAGAGTTCCCTTGTTACTCTTCAGACATGGGTGAATACTGCAAAGTAACTACTCAGAGTTATGTATTACAGTAAAACCATGAATTCACCTCAGTGGTATTTGTGACCTTTTGTATTTATTTTCAGAAAATATGAGAGTATTTTTTTAGCCAAAATGCTTGAGGAAAACAAGAAGTCTCATGAGTACTTGTACAAAGGCTCACGCCTAGGAATGTTCATTAGGGCTTTCTCAAACCTCTGATTTTCCTTTTTCAGTCATCTGGTCACTGACCACAAATATTAGGCAGCAAAGAGTTAGCTGAAATCAAGATTTTGAGAGAAATCTTGGCTGAAATGAACAGCTCCAATACATCCTTTGTTCAGTAGTTTGTGGCCTATAATCCATAACTGGTCTGGAGATTACTTTCTGTCTCCAGGGAGAGTCATCCAGTCACCCAGTATGCTCTTACTTCATCTGCTACATCGCACGCAGACAAAGTAGGAATACAGAATTCCCTGTCCTGTTATTTTGCATTAAACAATTCTTGTGCAAACATGTCTCTGGAAGGGGACAGGATGACTCTTAAGTGGTGCTACATAGTGAAATGGAAAACTTGCCACTATAGCAAGTAATATGTTTTCTCCTCTGTTGAAAGCTCCCAAATGTGTCTGTCTTTGCAGATAATTCATAAAGGAAAAGCAGCTGCTGCTATTGACAGTTCAAGCAAAATTTGCCCAGTGCACTTCTTAATGAAAACCTTTTAATCCTAGCAAAGATTTAAAAAATGACAAGATGACTGGAACTGGTTCAAGGGACTTGAATTAACTAGACAATTTAAACCATCCTTTTTACACTTTAAACTCACAATTCACACTTTTCAAAAGATAAATTTGACATCAGTTTTCCAGTTCACTAACAAGGACATTCCAAACATTCAGTGTATTTTCCCCAATATATCTGCATATGTCATGATAGAATTACTCACAATTTCAATGAAATTAGGTATTTGGGGAGAAGACTGCAGTATGTAATTAAGCTACAAAAGGAGAATAAAAGAGTGCATGTTTGCATAAAGAGAACGCCTCATCTCAAATTCATGAAAAGACAAATATCCAGGACTGAAATTGCTTCCCAATAATGTAAGAGTAGCAGAACACACATAGCTCTGAAACACATATTTAAATGAAGTGCTGCCAATGCCTAAGGTCCTAATTGCCATATGAAATTGCTAAATATGACCATACATGTCTATAGATATATATATATAAAGGGTATGAGAGCAAAATGCAATCTTAAGTGTCTTTGGATTGGTATCATTTAGAGTAATGAGGTTCAATTAATAAAATGCACTTGTGAATAATTTGTGCAGTTCAAGGTATATTTTTTGCATAAAGATTGACCTATTCATATGTAAATATCCTTGTAAGCGTAGTCACCACAAGGAGACATTTATATGAATTTACTTTGTTCACTGATTTATTTTATTACACTATGGTCAAAATTTAGAGTACAAATTATTGGCAGATGTTAATAAACTTTGAAACATTTAACATGGACCTTACTTGAAACAGAGGATGCAATTATGAAATGTGAGCTTCTACTCTTTACTTTTATATTCCTGTAAACTTCACAGTTAAAAATATTAAAAAGCCAAATAAGTTTGTAGCAGATATTTCACATTCATGCCATGTTTAGTATTTGTTCAGCCCAACCTGACAGACACAGCCAAGCTGTAATTAATGTCATAACACAGAAATTAGGCCAATTAGTGCTTAACACTGTTGGCATGGTCTGACGCTGTTACAGCTCTGTTCTTCATTGATTTCTAGTATGCTGAGTTTGATTGATGGGGTCTTTATTGTTTTTAATAATGCAACTTAACAGTTCTCCAGAAAAGTGTCCCACACTTAGATTTGAAACAGTATTACCAAGTTAAAACAAAATTTGTTTTACTCTCTAAAACCTCTGAACTCAGAGTAAAAGCCTTAAAATCTGTTATTTATATTTATGGACTCGTAGTAGATCAAGCTATGGTTTTTGCAAATGAAAAGAACAAGCAGTAACAGGTACTTAATTGGCTGTCTTTGGATAACATTTAACCATAGCCAGTGACTGGTACCATCCTATGAGTATCAATCCAGTTAAAATTACTGGATCACAGCAGAAATTGGAAATCCACTATGATTAAAATGTAAACAAACAAACATTTATGGTGCCTTTGGAGGGTAAATCCTCAGTAATTCCAACCTGAACATCTTCCATTTCCTTGTGCTCACAGTTTCTCAGACTGCAGTTATTGCAGTGGCAATTATGGTACACCACTGTTCCCTATGCTGTGTGGTCCTCCCAAATAATGCATGAAAAACAGAAGGGAAAAGAAACATTACTGTGACAATTCAGTATTGGCAGAGATTTCTTCAAAACAGGGTTTTAAAAACTCGTTCTGTGGTCCAGACATTCCACTATTACTAGGAAATATAAATCTGCTCCCTTTGAGGGGAGAGTGTATTACAAATTAGTTATCCTTCAACAGACAAAAGAGGACTTTGGACACTCCTTGCTCCAATTAAGTCAAAATCTTTTACTAAACAGATCTTTAAAACCAGTCAAACTTCTACTTACTACATCATAACAACAACAAAAAAAAAACCCACTTTTTTTGTTTCCAGTTTTAAATGAAAGACACCAAGTTTAACTGACGTACACACACACACACGGACAATGAACCTCTCTCCCACCTCTGTTCTTATGTATTAATTTTCTCTTTCCCTGGAAGTTCTTTCCAACCTTCTTGGGATTCTTTATAGTATAATAGGTTCTTTAGTATATGAACAGGACTAGTAGAAGAGTAGAAAAAATGACTTTGTATTCATAGTTTGGACATCAAGAAAAAAATCCATCTAATTACAGTTCTGATCAGTCATACTAATTTTAGGTGAGTGGATGCCCATGAATTCCTGTGAACTAACAAACACATGTACCACAGTACCCAGTGAGGCAAGAAGACAGTTATTTGTTTTGTGTGACACACTTATTACTTGTCTCCATTCCATTGAAATAAGCTTTCCTAAAATATATGAAATTTTTTTAAATGCATATGAGAGCCACACAGTCAGATTATGTAGTCTTATTCAATCTCAACTTCTCAGCAAGTATCATACAAGTGAGAATTCATTTATTATTTCTTATCTGATACATACTTGTTATAAAATTCTTCCCTCCTTGTTTTCCCTGGGAATAAACCAGGTTTCTCAGAGCCCCATCCAGCCTTGAGTTAAACACTGCCAGGAATGGGGCATCCACTGTTTCTCTGGGCAGCCTGTCCTGGAGCCTCACCACCCTCACAGAGAATTTCTTCCTAATATCTAATTTAAATCTACCCTCTTTCATTCTAAAACTGTTACCCCTCATCCTGACACTAACCTTCTTTTGCCTCTGATTTTTCCTAAAGTTTCATTGAGCTGCCTTTGCTCACCTTACCATCTAAGGAAAACCTGGCTGGCTTGATATGTGATAACATAGTACTCACACTCTGCTACCACACAACAAATAGTTCAGGCTAATGGAAATTTCCTAACACCTGGGTCTATGAATGCTAAAGAAGCTGGAATGGTGGGAAATTAGTAACTTCAGTGAAGAAAAAAATGCCACTTGAAAGAAATCTTTGTTCCAACCCCTAAAGAAAAGATAATCAAATCTTGCATTTAGTTTCACAAATCCAAGAATTGCACTGAGAGACAGGTAGGACATGTGGAGAGGAGCACATGTACACACAATATGGGTCTAATCCATTCACTGTAGAAGTAAAACCTTAGTATCTTTAGTAAAGGATCTTGAATTCTAGCTTAATATTCTTTAAACTGTGCAAGCCACTCATGATTTATAGCATGGTCTTAGCAGAAACTCTCAGTTGGGCTATGCTCTCTGTAGTCAGAATTGCCCATGTTATATTTTAATACACATCATATACAAAACATATAAACTGTTATTTTATTGATTTTTAAAGCTTTTATGGCTCTGATCTCCAGAGTTCCACTATAGTACAAGCAGAAGGATTTAAAGTATGCCATTAATTTCCTCAAAGACACATTAGTACACTAAGAAATCTTTAAAAATATAAGTTGAATCATGAATATCCTTCAATTCTGATTAATATTATTAAATATTTTAGATAGCTAACAAAGTGTACAACAAAACAAAACAATTTATTTTTGTTTAACCTCATCACAACTTCCTTTGGCATGCAGAATAACTCCAATCAGCTAAATATTTTCAAATGCATTTCAGAGAAAAAAGGGAAAACGTGCTAGAGCTATCAAAATACAGTTCGTTCTATTCTCTTTTCAAGTATTTATTTGGTCTTGGAAATGGTAGGACCACAATGAAACTTTAGTATTCTGCTAAAGGAATGGAACACAATAGTATTTCAACCTTTTTTAGCCACTGAACTTTCAAATTTCAGAGGAGTGAGTGACTTCTCTGGGAACTGTTACAGGAACGAATGAGCTCTTGAAAGTACCAGGAGGGACTTTGCAAGAATAATCCTGTGTCTGGTTACCGTAAGGATGACAAACAATGAACATAAACAGGAGAACAGTAACTTCTCCTGCACAGCTGAAAGTCCTGATGTGTCAGAAGAGAAGGTACTCTCTTTTGAGAGTAGGGCACTGAGGCACAGACTCACACCCACTTTGTGCCTAGGGCAGACTCAGCCAGTTGAATCCTAAATTGAACACCACAATTTCCACAAAATCCCAGAAACAAGTCTCCCCAGACCATGTGATGCATCTTCTTTTTATCAACAGTAAACAAAATCAGCTCTAAATTGGCTGAAACTGTAAATTCTGTAATTGAGGGGTGGCATTGGTCAAGTCCAGGCAGCTGACCCTCCCAGAGCTGCAAACAGATGGCTAATAACAGCCTAGGACATCCAACCAGCTCTGACAATTTGTCACATTTCCAAGCTGTGGTGACAAGCAGCCCCCTGACACCTGCTGCAGCTCTAATTTGAAATCTTGAATGTTACTGATAATCACAACTAAGGTAATTTTTTCCCCCATGGTGTTGTAGCAGAGGATTTTCAGGTGGCTATTAAAAGCAAACTTTTTGTCTAAATTAAGCATATGTGTATGTGTGCTGGATGAGAAAGGGAAAAAACCTCACAATGAATTATGAAGTTATATAACAATTTGGAAAATAACTTTGTATCCCTGACACCCTACAATGAGTTCCAAGAGAGACATGTTGGAGTTACAAATTAAAATGCTTTGGCATTTTTCCAGGCAATAATTTAACCTTCCCGGGGTGAATCATTATATTTACTTGGCTTAGATTACGGTGTAGGGTCATTAAAAAACATTCTGGTTCCTCCACCAGATTGCAATAGCTTGCATTTATCCAGCTGCAACTACACACCACGTTTAAAAAAATTGGTTCAATATTGGCTAAAAATTGATGATGCAGGCAATTTTTATGATCAGTTCTTCGTAACTGGTTAGAGAAAAAAGAAGTGTAGGCAACTTTTATGTTTGTTCAAACCCTATTAAAATAACACTTTTATCTTCCCAAACCATAAGCGAAGCGTTTGCAGCATCGGGGCTGACCCTGATCTTCTGCATATTCTCTGCTTAAAGGACATGAACAGGAAATGGTCAGCTTAAGGACACAATGAAAGGAAACACAGCAGCAAAGGTTTCACTGATAACATGTGATTTGAAGTCAGTGAGCAGATTCAGTCAGTCATCCAGCTGTTTGGGCCAAAGTCTATACAGCACTCTGCTGACTCCTACAAGACTGTGTCACGAAAACACGTGGAAGGCTGATGCCTGACATGGGCAAGGCAGGGAAAGCAGAGCACTTTCACATCATCAGATGCTGTGGCTCAGTTATTTCATGCCAGAACCAAGGAAAATTATGCTGGTTTAGAAATATTTGTTTTTCTAAGAGTTAACTGGGCCCAATAGAAATAGGATGCTGATGTGAGGGTGTATTCACGTGTCAGTGCATGAGTATCAGTAGGTGTAATGGAGTTCAGGTCAGAGCCAGAACTGCAAAGTATTCCACACCCACAATTAAGGACTAATAGTATTATTTTTTATTTTCCTTTGAGGGAGAGAATTTTCCAGAAGGCATCAGCACTTTGGATACTGAATGAGTACAGTGTGTTTAAAAGGATTTATAAACTATAAACTTAATGCACTTTATAATTTCTAAGTAGTTCTTTTCTTCCCTCACACACTCAGCAATAAACTTACACCAGCCAATAATTAGAATGCCTTATTGAGTGTAGCATGGAAGGGAATGATATTAGAAGCCTTGGGTGATATGCTTTCATACTGACTTTAGAAGCACAGTTTAACCTAATTTCTGATTTTGGATTATGGTAGTTACAAGTCTTGTGCTTGGACAAGAATGACATCCTCTATATTTTTCAAAGCACATTAAAATAGAAAGAAAACATACTGAATTTTTTTTTTAGACAATCATTAAAACCCTAGCAATTTCTTAAATCTTGCTTAACTCTGATTTCAGAAGACAATCACTGCCAGCTTGTGAAAGAGCATTAAAAATTCTTAGAGTATTGACAATTTATCAATTCATCATGCAGGTTTCTATGTCAGCACTATTGGCTACTTTTTATTCGGTCCAGAATAAACTGGCTGTCCAAAAGCAAAGTAATAAATAGCCTGACCACTTCAAAGGATTCTGGATGACTCAGACTTCAGATTCCATCTTCTACCTGGCTCAGAGTTTTCTGTTCTGCAAGAGCTGTACCATCTTGTTAATTTCACATATTTTTATATAAAATATCAATATTAAGACAGATAGGAAAAACACTATATACTAGAGCAAAGAAACTTTGAGCATGAAATCCCCCACACTCCAAGAGAAGTTTTCTACCCAAGAAATTAGTTGTGCCAGAATGAATCAATACTTATAAGAAATTCTAAAAGGTCATGTGAATGTTCCACACCAAAATTGTTGTATATTTTAAACCTCAAATACTTTTGCAAATAGAATTCTTGTTTTCTGGCCAACCCTTCTGTTAAAACAAGCAGACCTGTAAAAAGAATTGAAACTACATAAAGTTTTACTTTCTGCTTGTCATTTAAAAGTTCTGTCATGAGTGTTTAGAGTTTCCATAGCCTTTCATGACCCCAGGGGTCTCAATGAAAAGTGGTACTAATGCTGTAGATATATGTATTATGTGGGGTTTCCAAGTATCAAAGTTGATAAATAAATGTGCTATTTACTCACAAAATTTGCTACCTACCTATCCACACAAGAAACCAAATGGAGAGGACCACCTCTGATACACAGCATTTTTATTTTTATACCTTCAGTACATCTAAACCGTGTGGGCACAGTCAAGTGAGAGGAGACTGGGTAGCAATAAATTAGAAGCATAAAATCTATATTAATATATGTTACATCATCACTGAGTCAGTCATTAGATAAATCCAAACCCAGTCAACAGCATTTTTTCTTTCCTATTTAAATTTTTAAAAATGAAAGGGCTAATTTCTCAAAGCTCAGGGAGAACCACTTATTGTAGGCAACTCTATTTGCACTTGCATTCAACATCATCCTCCCCCCATTTTGAGCCAAGTACTAACCAAGTGTTTAGACAGAATTCAGACTAGAATTAACTAACATGAACACATGGTATATTTCTCTTATAAGGTTTCAGAAAGTACTTTATCTCTGATTAATAACCTGCTGGTTTTTAGAATACCAAACACATTATTGCAAATGTTCTGTCTTGACAACAGCAGGAATACCCAGAGTTACCAGCATATAAAGGAGTTGGACCAATATTGTGAAGAGTACCCTCACCTGTATGAAAATGATCCTAAATCACTCTATTTTGATCACTCTACCAAGGAAATGAGGTGAATATTTTATGTGGCCCAACTGTAGTCCTGTTAGTGATTTATCCAGTTTTAGCTGGCATTGCTATTATGGAAATAGATCTTGAAGCAATTAGGAAGGATAGAATATGCATGATCAATGGTTTGGCTGTTTTGGTTTTTTTTTCAATTACCTTCTAAAAACTGTAAGAGATACTGGAGGACCTAACCTGTGTATAGCTGTGCTGGTGAGGTTGAGGTTTGAGGCTGGCAAATGGACAAACTTCCCCCAGAGGAAGACCACAGGAAGTCTGAGGAGGACTTAGGATATTCAGAAAGAGAAATATTGGGTAGATTCCATATTATGAGTGCTGTTCTACACAACATGTTCTATGTGCAAGACAAGGAGAACAAGTTTGGCACCATTCATTAATGATCTCTTGCTCCTGGAGATGGAAGATTATGTGAATAACATAAGACAGCTGCATCCTTTACTGTAAGAGACTTTCACAATTCATTTAGGCTTTTCCTCAAGTGCCAGATTCTCAGCACTGCTCTTGACTCCATCTGTCGTAATCTCCTCCCCTGAGCTTTCCATTCCTTTCATTTTGTAGCATCTGCCAGTATTCATCGACATTTCTCCTAGTCCAGAGCTTCCACAGTGCACCAAGCTCCCAGTTACCAGCTTCTGGCTACAATCAGAGGCTTGTAGCTTCTACATAGAGTGCAAATAGAGTAAAGACTGGCATTCTCGACATTTGGAGTTTGTTTGTCTTTTTAGATTGCAAATGCTTGAAGAAGCTTATTTGCTAGACACAGTTTTCAATGAAATAGCTTTGAAAGCCATGTTGTGATTAGCACATTACCTCATGAGGAGCAAAGTTGTGGAGGTCATGACTATTGCCTTTGTCAGTGGAAACATGAGGTAAGACATTTGCATCTAGATCTAGGCAGGTAACTTTGACAAACAGTTCAGTTACCAAGAAGATGTAGTTTTGTTCATCCTAGATGACAGATCAGTTTTGATCTAATATATTGAAAATTATCAGCCAGAAAAGCTTTGGTTTTACAGAAACTACAGGAACACAAAGGAGTAAATTGGATAAGATATTGGATAAGAGAAGCTATTGGATAAGAGACGCCAAAATAAACACTCTGAATGTGGGTGATGATCAGGATTCAATGCTCGCCTTTGGAGGAAGGGATATTGCTTTGACCTGTGCTGGTGATGGCAGTGGTTACAGGTGTCCTTGTCCTTTACAGAAAATAGCACTCTCGTTTGTCCAAGTGACTGGCCATCTAGTGAAGCACTTAAACAGGTGCCCTACCCAACCTGGACACACACATATCTTATTATTTACAGCTTTAAAGCAGATTTAAAGAGCTCGTGCCACAGGGACTGAGAAAAGCTCCCACTAGATAACCTGGCAGCAGGGTAGTTAGGGGAAGGCAGTGCTACCAAATACCACCCTGAATTTGTCATAAAGTGATGAAGACACTGAGTGGTTGTGGTACGTTTCTAATATAATAAATGAACATTTATGTAATAAATGAACATTTATTCACTGGACTGGTGGTGTAAATGTTGTCATGGAGGAGCAAGAACAGCACTTCTGACTCCCAGCCAGTGCCATCAACTTTCTCACATTTCATACTATTAATGTAGAATTCATACATCAGGTGTAGTGCTCTGAAAACACAGGAAATGACAACAGCTCCTTGCCTTATTTCTGCTGGGTATCTCTTAGGACTGGAACACTAGAAACAACTATGCCCCCCAAATGCTGAAACAGCAGAAGCTGATGTTTCAGGTGGTATGTGCCTGTCTAGAAGGAATCCTTTACCCTTAAAGGGGGTTTGCCCACGGACCAGGGTTACAAATATGGCCCAGCTGCTCCTAGGTCCATGCAAGACCTAGCACAGTCCTGGCACATTTCTGCTATGACACCATAAAGTTGGAGAAAAAACAGCCCTACTTGTAATGTATAGGAATTTGGTATATTATTCTATAGAAAAACAAAATCGTCGTCTCATTGTTCCAAAGTTTCAGTCTTGCCCCCATCCACTCCATCTATGCTCTTGCTCCTAACAGGAGTTCAAATCCCTCAAGCATAGTATTCAAGATTTTAAAAGAAGCACAGTTCAAATAAATACTTGGCCTACCTAATCAGAGGTTTTCTTCACAGGCAAGCCCACAGCTGCAATAGGCTATCCCAACATTTGTATACCAACCCCAAGGCCCATTGATTCAGGCAAGAAATAGTTTGGGACAAGTTTCATGTTTCCTAAGGCTTTCCAATGCCTCCCATTTTAAGCCTTCTTCCTGGACCTAGCTGACAGCACAAGTGTAATAGAACAAGGTTAATTATGTCATTATTCCACATCCTTCCTGCAGCTTAATTAACTGTCATCTCTTAAAATTGTTTATTAAGAATTGTTTCTCATGTACTGTGGGTATCTATTCCAAATAGCACACTCAGGTTACTCTTGAGTAAGCATAGTAAGCACTTTTCTACAGGGTTTTTTTGCATAGTTTGTCACTGAACCTTTTTAGATAGCCACAGAATCCATGCCTTTTGCCAGCTTTAACCATACAACTCACAGTTTTATTTTTTCTTATAAGTGCACCCTGGATTTGTTGTTTATGCAGCAGCTCAAATTCCTTCCAAAATAATCCAACTTTATACCACTTTACTTCGTTTTCCTGTCACTGAGAAACTGTTTTCCTAGGGCCTTTAATTTTTTTTCTGTGAATCTCTTTGAAACACTTCTTGTCCAATTGACAGTGAAAAACTAAAAAATCTAACACAGGATGCATGCACAAGCAAGGACAGTGAAAAATTAAAAAATCTAAAAAGGAGTGCATGCACAAGCATGGATCTTGTTTCTTCAAACAGTACCTACCAGAATTCTGCAGGTTTATCAAGCATACACAGTTAAGAGACATTTGCCTTATCCTCAGTGCCTTGCTTCTCTTATACATACCTGATTTTTTCCTTCACAGAAATGTTTCTCTTTTATTAATGATTTTATAATTAATTTCCCACCAGTAAGTTAATGCACTGAAAGCTTGAATACTTCCGTTCTATTCTTGATTATTACTCTCTTTCCAAGAAAGCACCATCATAGGCTTTTCACTCACCACATTTGGCTTACAGTCTAACACACACATCCCTTCTGTGAGATCAAAGGTTTTATGGACTTCTAATCCAACCTTGGATGTGCTTATCATTAGCACCTTCCTCTGTATCTTCCAAGCTAATACCTAGTCGTGAGTGGTTCACATAGTCTTCTAGAGGCAGTTTTCCTACTTGTGTCCTGAATTTTAATCTACCTGTGTCTCTTCTGAGGGTTTTCTAGCATCTCACTGTCACAACTAAAGTCCCTATTTTATAGGAAAGCCTGTGAGTTGTGGTTGGTAGTCAACTCACTTTCACTGAAACCGCAAGTTCTTTTCACATGGGCACAGGCTGCAAATAGAATTTTTCTTTTCAATCCTTCACAAATGTCTCTTCCACATTCCACACTGCTTCCTTATCCAGACAACAGTATTGTAACTTAACAGTTCATTTTATCTGCCTGAGTTAACAGGAAAGTATTACACAGACTAAAACTGTATAAAATAACATTACCTTCAATATTTTCCGAGTAGCATTCACTGCTTAAGCATATAGAATGAAGCTTTCTTTGAACTTGCCTCACTTGGCTTGTAACTTGCCAAAGAATTTCAGCTAAAATGGGACTTTTATTTTTTCCATTCTCCCATATGAGATACTTTCTTAATTTCTATGCTACTGGCAACATCTGCTTTTCTGTGACAACCACCTCAGACTTAAAGCACTTGCAAGAGAGATTTTTCCATACCTCGCAACTTTACCAGAATTGTGCTGGTTTGCTGAAATCCATGCAACAGGATTCAAGAGATTATACAAATACTTTCTCCTATATTGAAGAGCCCCACCCAACCTTAAGTTCTTTTGTTCTTGACGACATAAAAACATGAGCCCTACTCACACAAAACAGTTTCAGAGAACTGAATCTGTTTTAAGTCTCATTGTTTTTAATATCTTGAAATCAATGTCTTGGTTTCTCTTTGCTGAGGATAAACACAGCCATAGCTACATGGAAAACTGATATACCCATGACTGTTTAATCTCTCTTGTGAAAGACTGAGAAGAGCATGGCTCTCAGTCACATTTGACTGTTACCCTGGGATTTGCAAGGAAGCTGCACATAGAGATGATACAGTAAGTTAATCACCAGCAGCTGCATTCTACCTTCTAATAAGCAGTGTTTCACGGAGAGAGACTATTAAAAATGATGCTGCAGAAACCTGCAGTGAATGCTGGCAAGTTTATGGGCAGGATTTAGACCGTTGTTTTTAATTTAGAGTGAGCCTCAAAGGTTTCAAATCTGATTACATGAGAGACCACCTATCTTGCAATTGATTCTGTTGTATTAGTGGTCAGAAGAGGAATTCAAGTTAATAGCCTAGTCATATAGGCAGAACAGACTTGGCAGAAGGAGATCTGGTGGAGAGCTTTGAACTCTGCAACTTATTCTTCAACTGTAAAATGGGGATAATAATGTTCCTCTACCTCCCAGCAGGGTGTTTAGGCTAAATTCATTATTAGACATTTTCAGTAATGCTTCTGTTTATGTTTCCAAGGTAATGAATAGGGATGGGCTGGAAATCCCTTAACAATAACACTTATAGAGCTTAAAGGGCAGTGGGAGCTAAGGGGTCACAGCACTTGCAACAGAAATTATTATCTACTAGATAGCAGTTGTAAAATCTGGTAGATAACTCCCTGCCCAATCAGTTCTTAGCAACACAGTAATAAGGCTTCTCTGATGCAGGCTCAGGCACCCACCTAATAAGAAGACTGGTCAGAGATACTTTATCTCATCTTCAGGAGGACCATTCATAATACTGAGACTGAGAAAAAAAAAACCTCTCTAAGCTGTGCGGTAAACTGGAAAAGCAGGTGCTTATCATCAACTCCATCCTTGCAGCCAGGAGTACTTTAGCCTGCCAGGACTGCTTAAGTGTCCAGGACGATAGCAACAGGATTCCCACCAGTCATTAAAAGATAAATCTCTACACATGGATTTTAAAGTTAAAGAAAGAGCTCAATAAAGACCCCTTCTCCCAACAGCACTTTGCACAGTAGCCCCAAACTTCACCCTACAGACAGATCCCTTTGCTGCCTAATAAACTAACCAGAAACCTCTACTGCCAGGTCCCAAGGTCAGCTCTAGGTCAGGTTGCACTTGAGGCTTCACGCAGCTCAGAAGACACAAGTAGGGAATCTGCCTTTCTTCATGTAACCAGTAAACACAGCATCCAAACACTAAGTTTATGGCTCATCACATGAAGTGTCAATCAAGCTCTATTCTGCAAAGGCATAGCCTAGTGCCTGTGGAAGGATGTCAGGCTTGTGGAATCAGCCTCAGCAAAGGGCTGAATCCATCTTGGCTGTTTGCCCTGAAGTCCTGCTGTTTGAACAAGAGGGAAAGCAGAAGGAGTAAACTGTGTGATACAAAGTGTACTCAGCCTCCTACTAGCACAAAACTTTTTGGTCTTTATTGCTGCATTTGTTTAATATACATTCAATTCCTTCAGTTTCAGCAGCTGCTCAAAAACCTGCTATGAACTGCAGCTACAATATGTTCTGTTCTGATGTATATTCCTCTAAGACTTAGGTGACATTTCCTCCCGATATTCAGGGTTAGATGGATAGCTCAAAGTTTGAAGACAAAATTAAAAAAACTTTCGACATTTGAATGTCAGCAGAAAGCTATAGTATGCAATGGTTGCTGACTGCATCTATTTTTTGCTTGGCTCTGACTGAAAAAAGGAAAATCTGCAGATCTTAGTCATGGCTGGTATACAGCAGTGCCTGCAGTGGATTTTTCTCTGTATCCAATGAATTCAGAACACAGCAGAGGTCCATGAGCTAGAGAAGCAGTGCATCTTGCACTGAAAATCATGTTAGAAAAACTGTTATATGAGCCTCCTGGCACTGGGTGGGCCATAGTCTCCCTCAGTAGCATGTAATGCATTTCACATTGGCACACCACATCAGGAAATCCCATTTCCTCCCGTCAGAGAAGTGAAGCACGCATTGCCAGCATGCTTGATTAAATGGTTTCTACTAGGGTCCCCTTTTATTTTTTTATTTATCTATCACAAAAGGGTTATCTAAGACACTACCTGAAAAGGTCTTAAACCAGGACTGTCATCACCACTTACCCCCAACTTTTTACAATAAAACTCATCACTGTTGTGTTTAAAGAGCAGCAGTTCAGTTTAATTCAGTTATTAGAAGTGTCATGAGTAGAAATAAATAGTGATTTTGTTCATGTTTTTATTTAGACTAAGTGTGGTCCCTAGGCTTCTGGCAAGCTGTCAGTATAGCCATCTGTTTTGCAAAGTTTATGGATCTCTCTGGAAATAGACAGCCCAAAGCTAAAGTACACTAAGGATTGTTTTTCTTTGAACCACCTGCTGTAGATGAAGAACAGTCAGATTTCAATAGTACATGGGCTTTAAACTCCACATATACCCAAAGTCAGACCAACTTAAGGATGCAAAATTAACTTAAATTCATTTCACTTACATTTTCTTACAACTTAGCTTCAGCAACTTGCTTATAAAATTTTATATATATTTACAAACACACACACATACTAATATAGGTATAACTGGAGAGAGAGTAGGAGACTTGAAGTCCAGAGCTATATCACTTCAAGATCTTACACAAATATCTGCTTCAAAGAGTTTATATATTCAAAAGCAAACATAGCACCTTAAGTATGTAAACAAGCAAGCCATGATGAAGACAGAAGGTATCTGATATGAAATTCTGATAGCAGATGTGCAGTTTGCAGGCCATCAGTAAGAACAGATGTCATTCTTATGAGCCATGAAGGGAGACAAAGCAAATCAAACCATTACAAAGAATTTGAAAATAAATGCAAGAAAAACATTTTTCAAGTATATTTTTTCCAATTTTCAGTAGGACTTTGTCTGCTATCTTATCTTAATAGCATGTTACACCTCAAATGTCTCCCCAATTTCAATATTACTAATTCAATTTTAAAGTGACTGTATGCCACATCAGTTGGAATTCTATTACAAGTTTGCACATAAATACACTAACATGTGAATTGAACCATATACTGCCATAAAAATGTAAATAGAGGACCCAGTACTAATGGGTTTGGTCCTGCAGTCTTGAAACAACTGACCAGAGCATGGCTGAATGGAGATTTAGTAGATTTGGGGAATTTTTGACCAACATGGCAGAAGCAATTAAAGCCTGTTATTCATTGTTTTTATAAAATGTTTTTGGATGGATTTTTCATTGTTCTTATTACATTATCTGCCCCTAGTATGGTTTGAATGTCAAGTAGCTGCTGTCAGGATGGAAGAAGTTGTGCTCAAGATGTCTAAAGTAGAAGGGAAACCCCACCTAACATAATGGTTTTATTGTATTGCCAAAGCCTAAAATGTCAGCAGCACAGTGCTGATGTCCTTAAACCTGTAGACACAGAAGTGATTTCATGGAAGTTTGTTTTAAAGGAAAGTACTTCTAACAGCGCCGGAGGATCGTAGATGGCCTTACATAAACTAAACTAGAAACCCAACTGATGAGAGCCAAAACGACAATTTCATTGGCTAGTGTGTTAAAATTGAGAACAAGGAATACAACTGGTAATACAAATTTTAATGAGATGTTTGTTTCAATGCAATCAGCCTACAGATACATAGTACTGTACTGTTGCTTTACTCTCTGAAACGTTGGACTAGACCACCACTGTGGTCCCTTCCAACCATACCCATTCTGATTCTGTGAGTCTGTGATTCAGTGAATGTGGAAAGGAAGAAAATAAATGGAAGATCACTCCTTTGATTTAAATCATACCGGTCTGAAGCTGTTACTGTTGCACTGTTTTGCTCTGGCCATTAGCTAGGGGATCTAGAAAGAGCTCTGTTATGCTTCTCTGTCTCTGATGAAGCTGACCCGTGGTCTGTTTCAAATCCAATTGGAATTCATGGAAGATTCTCCAGTGGTTTTATTCTGTTTTGTTTTGTTTCTAGACCAAGTCCTGTGTGGACTTGAGTTTCTGCCACAAGAGGGAATTGGGATTCAAATTCCTTTTTCATGCAAAATCTCTCCTTAGTCTGGTATATATTGATTTCTAAACCCATAAGGTAGAAGAAAAATGCTCAGTTTCATTGTACAGATTTACAGAAAAAAATGTTAAGGATTAATAGCACCATATGATCCTTGTGAAAATCATACTCAGCAACCTCTAGCTTCTTATCTGAAGATATGGTAAACAGAAATTCTCTGCTATGGAAATTTTCACTTGATGATTTATTTTCAGATATGATCTACTCTGCTTCGCCATTCAGATTTCAGGAGTATCAAACCTCTGGCACAATGACAGCAATCAGGCATGCTGGTGCAATAAATTATGAGCTGTCAACAGTGATTCAGGCTGGGTGGCAATATCAGACCATATAGATCTGCTATTGTTTTATTTTTCACATTGGGTTTCAAATCATCAAGTCAACATTAATTCAGTCTTGATTAGAGTTCTGTTTCTGCCTTGGCCATTGCTAGCTTTGTAGTTCTCCTGCTGATGTCAAATATTGGACTCCTACAATCCTGGAATTTAGGTCCCATTTGCAATTGTAGACTTTGCAGGTCCTCGATGGAGCTCCATGTAGGGGGTGTAGTAAAACAGCGGGTAGTGGCTATTCATTACTTATTGAATCACACTCCTGCCAAATACCACTTCTGAATATATGGTCAGCCTGTTACTCCATGGAAAATTACATTTCCCCCTGCTCTTGTTTGAAATATGCGTTTATTTGACATTACTCTGCAGGCTACTATTCATTCAAGTATATTAGAACTGAAGAATTATGCAAAAGCAAGTGCTGGAAGTTAATTAGAAAATCATCCGTTAAAATTATCTCGCTAAAAAGGCAAAGCATTGCAAATCTTTTGTACTGATGCCACCTTGAAACTCACATCTGGAAAAGAAATGGTTTTTTGCAAACAAATGTTTACTGCTGATGTAAACAAACTCTGAAATGCTAAGACCAAGAAACCAAAACTCTATTTCCTGCATCATTGAAAACCTACATGTTTGTGGTGTGCTACTAACATCGAACAGCTTACCAGATGTGATTTTAAATGCATCTAAAGGAGCCCAAGAAACGGTTCAGGATCTCAGATTTCCTAACTAAGCATGCAAAATGGATTTTTTGAATCCTTTTATAAAAGGTTACAAATGCAGATGAGCAAATGAGGAAATGGCCAGCCATCACTTGGAAAAGAAAAAATGTGCTGTTTACTAACAGATGGACAACAAGCCTTTATAACACCTATGTAACTCCTATATAATTTTGAGGACCTGAGCTTACAGAAATATCCTAAATTAAAATTAATTGCCCACTATTATCCTGAAAGCTAAAGAGCCTAAGCTTCAACAAACATAAGTCTTCTCAACTAGGCAAACAGTGATAAATCCAAAGGCCTTATTTCCACCTCTAATTGTTTAGGTAAAAGGTTTTTTACAACTGAATTATGCGTGCAATTATTTATTTCATTATAGGCTCTTAATTCATAACATATTATTCATTATATATTCATGATATACTCTTAATATTACCTAGCTGTCTGGATGAGAAGCTATACATTTAGGATGCTATCACTATAGCAAGCTGGTTGTCATATTGTGAAGAGATCAGCTCTACACAAGGATGAGGAGACAGAAATCAGCTACTGAATGCAGTGGACTCCTTTAGTTGCCCAGGTGATGCCCGAACAATCTGAAGGGACACGCTTGGTGCACAGGGAATATTCATGTGCTTTCAGTCTTTTACCTTCACAGAGTGATCATAATTTATTTCAATATTAGTATTTTTTTAACATGTTATTCAGCCCATTCAGATCATAATGTGGAATCTACACTCTTTTTAATGAAAATAAGTATTTAAATAGGGCCCACTGCAAAGAGTTTGACTGAAATTTAGCTGACTACACCCAAAAGAATTACAGCCATTAAAGCAAACTCTTGCAGTACAAGTATGAAACCATTGTTTTCCTTTTTCTACGCATTTAAGGCCACTTGGTTTATATCAGCTACCCTGGGTTTCTATCAACTTTCTTTCAACTATTGTACTCTTTTTTCTGTTTCTCCAAGAATGTTTTGTAGAGCTGATTAGAGACGAAAAGAAATAGAAAGTTTGTTTTTTATATTTGTAGGGCTTTTACTGTTAGCACTGTTGCAAGCATGCCTTTCACCATCTATTGCTGTAGCTCCTCACTTGTAGAAGCTTACTAAACAAAAGGCAAATGAGAGTGGAATAGCTCCATCTCCAGTAATACACTATGATTCCCCTTTTTTGTGGTTAGTGTGTGACTAGACAGATGAGCAGAAGAACTGCAGCTCTGCAGTGGAAAAACATAATTTCCAGCTCAGCCAAGAAATGACATTTTAATGAGCAGATGTGCAACCTTGCTAAAGCAAATTAAATCATAAGTATAGCTTGTATATATGAGTAGTCTTCAAAGAACTGTATTAGTCACTCCAGTTGCCTCATAGACATTTCAAGTAATGGTCATGGCACAGATCACAGCATATTTTCTACTCTAGGTCAACAGAAAATGATGTAGACTCAAAAGTTTGAATTCAGTATGACTGAGCAGTGCATTGCTCAGTTATTATTATATGCACTGAGTTACTCAAACACAGTGAGCTGAATTCCAAATGAGATAAAAGTCATCCTCTAGGTTCAACTGGAAAAAAATCCCTAAATACTGTGATTTATTCCATCAACCAAGCATAATCTCAAGCGGAAGTATCTCGTCTACTAAGCCACTTAGACATATTTATTATTCCTATTCCTGTAGTAAATCACCTCGACTCCAAATGGGAGGGAAGGTGAGCCTGGCAGACACAACAATGAGGGTCTAGCTGTCATACCATCTTTTCTGTAGATGTCATAATCTTATAAACCAAAACAAAGGTCAAAACAACTGAGTTATTACTTTTCATTAAGTACACCCTAATTTATTTGCCAACATAAAATTTTCTGCAAGTTTTGCAGAAATAGAGGTGGCCCAAAGCCCAGATTTATGATTTTTCTTTCATGCAGTGTTCTATTGCAGACTTTTAAGCAGTGTGAGCTGCCAGTGCAATGTGTGTAACACTGAGCTGTGTTGCAAGGAGTTCACTTCTGGCAGCCTTGCTGAAAGGATGTTCACCAAGCACATTTGGGTGTTTCTGCTTGCCTCATTCTCTCAGTAAACAAGGGACATCTGAACTACAAATCTGGGGTGAAATCCTGGATCCAGTAAATTCAAAGGTAAAATTCACACGGACTAGAACTGTGCTAGGATTACTGTCTCCTATCATCTTTCTCCACCCCAATAATAACAATGTCCCTTTTTTGGGCACAGATTTAGCACAGATCCTTTTTGCAATTATCAGTTAGAAGTATCAAGGGAAGCATCAGGTTCTCATCAGAGAAACGAGCACACAAGTCATGATGAAAAAAGCTGGGATGCAAAGTCAGAGTGCATCTGCTACATGATGTTATCATCCCATATGCATATTTTTCACCATTAGTAAATGAAATAAAATAATTTATTCCTTCCTGAAAAATTGGCATTTTTATTGACTAAGAAAGTGTAAATGAGCTTCTATCATGAGCTCACTGATTTTCTGTAAATATTACTACTGCATAGCAGTAAGAGAATGCATGTAGATTATTACTATAATGTATTTGATGTGTTGTACATTTACATTCTTACTGAACTGTAACATTTTTATTTGCTCAAAAATCCACAATTCCTACTACTTTGCAAGCCAGTCCTTCTAATTCTATTTTATAAAATGTTTGTACTCACGTAATTATAAACCTTTACTTTAAAAAAAATATATTTATTTTTGACTTAGAAATCTGTTATTAACTGTATCCAATTGTATTCAAGTGGAGTTCTTGTTCACAAAAATAATTCCAATAATATTTTTAGTGATACTTTTCTAGTGAAAATGGAATACATTTACAACACAAAGAAAGCCCACTCTTACCAGATATCTGGTGGGATATGTCAAAAGGAATAACCTTAAACAAGACGGAAACTGAGAAACAAGACAAAGGAAACAGGTACTAGAATATTTCATTTAGTGACTATATGACAAGTCCATCAAAGACCATTATTTATAGGTCACTTTCCTGTCAGCTGTAGGATTTCTGGCCCTAATCATGAGAGTCAACACAGACTTCCGAATAAAAACTTCCAACATGATAGAGATAATTCCGAGCAAGACAAAAGATACATGACCATGATTTACTTCCTCTCTTACATTTAAAATCATGAGATATTTTCATAATAATTCCTTGTCATTAACACTGCTGTTTTCTGTTGTCACAGACAACATGAAAAAACATTTCTTTAGCAAGGTCTTGAGCCTAACTGAAGCTGAAATTCAAGTCAGCAAGTCACTTAAAGAAACTATATGGTTAAATATATCATTTTGTTATAATACTTTGTTTCTACTCCATGCAAGCTTGGAGGACTATTACCTATCCCATCAGTTTTGCTCTTCAACACACACACATTTCATTTGCCCTCCTTCTATATTTGTTGGAATTAAAAGGGAAAAAAATGTCTTTCTTTTGTTCCTGGTTTTGTTTGATGTGAAGATACTTGGAAAACACCAGGCTGTCCATGAGAATATGGTCCAAGCAAACTGGCTCACACTTCTGTTCTAGTGTAAAGTTACACAAAGAGGGCTGGGGCTGTGGGTCAGGTTTGGAACAAACTTCTGTTCCAATGTTTGGGCAGAAAACTGAAAACATCCTAGGTCAGCCTGGAACAAACAAACAGAGAAGTGTTTTTTCCCCCCAGACAGGCAAAAAATCGTGTAAAATCCTAACAAAAGCAATCCAGAACCTTCCACCTACAAACACCAAAGGAGGCATTTTAAACTTATTTTTAAAAACAAAAGAAGAATAAAGATGAAAACCAGATGCCTATAAACCAAATCAAGAAGCTGGCCAACCTCTCCCTATTCTAAATGTAAGTCAAGTGTTGCCACCTTCACTGGTTGGTTATACTGCACTCTGATTTTCAGTCTCAAATGGCTTTTAAGTGTCCAGTTTCCTGTATACACAAGCAATAATGAAGGACTGATACAAATTGCCTCTGAAATATGGATGATCCAAATATTATGTTGCTCACTAAGAACAGTAAAAATATTATTTTATTGTTTTCTATGAGCTAGAGAAACAAGAGGGCAACTTTTTCTACCTCCAGGGAATGCCCCAAAACCCACGACACTATCTAGGGGGCAGCAGACTTGAATTAGTACATCTTTTATATGTTCAACCTCATTATAGACAGCGTGGAGAAAGAGATGACAAAGAGACAAAGTAGAAAAGTGCCATTCAGTTCTGACATTTCAGAAAAAGGAATCTGCCAGGAAACTTGCATTAGGATTTTTTAATTATTTCTTTGTTCACTTGTTCCTTGCAATCTGGCTTTAGATTTGGACTTGGGCAACATGCCTTAGGTTGCAATATAATGTTTCCTCCTACTGACAGAATCTCTAGGTCACTGAGGAAACTTCTGACCATGCTCTGATGACTATTTTGCTTGACTTCTGAAAACACTCACTCCTAATTCTAATTCATGTTTGAATACAGAGGTTCACAATGTTGTTTGAAAAGCACTTGAGAACAAGTAAGAAAATAAATTTACACAGTGAAATAAACCATACAGAAGTTTTTATACTAAGCTTTAGAGTTAAGACTTTTATGTTTACTATCCCCTATAAATTCTGTAACAAGCATTCCGTAAAACAAAGCCAAAGACCATTTAAGGAAATGTACTGCTTCCATATGACAGTGTTATGTTGGTGTAAAACCCAGATGTTCTGACACAACATCAAACAACCCTGCTAACTTCTCTTTTAAGTGCCCTGTAAACTCCCTCTTGTAAGCTGGATAACTCCTGAAAACCTCTGCGTATAAGGACCCTTGCATGAAAGTGCTAATATTCAAATCAATATTAATTTAATCCATTGGCTTTAAAAAAAAATCCATGTAAAAGCCTAAAAGTTACAGAAGTGTAATATATATTAGAAACTACTTATGAGCCTCTGTATGTTTCAACCAAAAAACTGGATAACAGTAAAAAAAAAAAAAAGAAATTGTCTTCTTGAATGAAGACAGTTTCTACCATCTTTGTTATGAAGCAACTAAGAAGTATATCTGGAAAACCGCTGGTAGACCTCTACCTCCTGACTAATAAATGCGATTAGGCTAACGAAAGAAACTCAGATGTTACAAAATAGTTAATTTTTGACAGTAGCAAAATAATGCAGTGTGAACTAATGTAAGCCAATGTTTAAGCTACCAGTTTTTCCTCACAGACATGGATTGCACAGAAGCAACTGGAGAAGTAGACCTTAATTTAGCAGGTACCTTTTAAAAACATTTATTCAGGCCCAGATATGTTGTGCCTTTACTACCAGGGCATTTTCTTTCACTTAAAGAATGTGCTTTAACTCTACCTAAATGAAAGCATAATTATTCAAAACACATTTATATTCACAGGAGTTGTCATAACATGCATTCTTAGTAAATATTTATTTGGAGAAAGAGATCTAACTCATGCATGAAGAGGTTCTATGGTTAAAAATAAGACCCAAGAGCTGTTTCTAGTTTTTCATCAAAGATGGCCTTGCAGAGACCCAGTGCTCACAATGCACAAAATTAAGTGACAGAAATTTAAACAAAGTTTATTCAGGAGAAGGGTTTGACCACACAAGAATTTGAACATAACAATAGCCACTTGTTTATTTGAAAAGATTCATTTGAAATGCTGGTTATAGTAATCACCAAAAGAAAAATCCCATTTAGCCATCAAAGGCCATAATGAAAAACAATCATGCAGGACATGGATGTTCTACATTTGGGTTCAGTTTCCTCTGGAAAATCACACTACATATAAGTTTTTTAAATAAAAGCCAGGATTTATCTATGTTGTCTCAAGATTTATTAATTCATTAAGTGATAATTTCGAACAAGCCTTTTCCTCAAAAACTCTCATTAATAGTTAGGAACAGGTGATTCAACAAGAACAAAAAAGACTTAATTTTCCTATCCAAGAAATACTATGCACAATGTGCACTCTGTAAAATATCTTCACCACTTACTAGCCCAAGCACTTACAAAGATATACCAAGCATTGTGGAATTATCCCTGGAAATGTGTCATCACGTAAAATAATTATCTATGATGCCTGAGTTATTTTCCAGTAAGCAGGAAAATACATGTTGAAAAAATAATGTGCATTATTTACTAGTTTTCATAATAATAAACTGTCTCTTGAAACTGGGAGAAGGTCTGAGCTCATAAAATGGGACATTCCTAACCACATCCATCTCCAAGGCAAGGTGACAAGAGTAAGTCCTGAGGCAGGAGCAAGACAAGACCTTTCTGTTCCAATTGCCCTTCCATGTCAACCTATCAGAAGGGAAAAACTTAGTATTTTCTGACCTACATTCTAAGGCCCTCAGTTTTACTTGGAAAATAACTTAAAATCATGGGTTTGCACTCAGGAATATGCTGTAATTTACTTAAAACTTGTTGTCTCTGATAGGAATTACTTGTTTATATGATGTTTGATCAAACAAGCACTAAACATCTAAAACATCCAGGCCCCTTAGACACAATCTCTCTGCAGCCAATTTTAAAATCCCTTTCTTCTACCTAGCTGCTCTTTGGTTACAACACACAGACTTTGCTTCTATACTGAAACACAAAAAGGTGAAAATTCCCACTAATAGTTTCATAATGGGCATCTAATTGAACACTACTCACCAGCCTTGCCCACAACTGCTATTGAGCACACCTGTGATCAATGCTGGGATTCTAGTGCAGAGTCCCACAAATTTCAAGAGAAAAATGGAGAAGGAAGAAAAATAATCTACATCTTCTATATCCTAGACTGGATGTTTGATTGACGTTAACAAAGCAATAAAATAAAATCCCTTGCCTGCCTATCTTTCCAGTTAAGCTTATCATGATAACAGGCTGAAAGAAATTTCTGAGGGAAAAAAATTCATTGAATAGGAACATGTGTGCAGAGCCTTTGAGACCATCAGAAGAATGACAGCAAAACACAACTGGGAGAAACTGCCCAGGGAAACAAAGATGTTCTAAAAATCATCTTGTGCAAACAGCAGCCTGAAAAATTTATAGACAAAGGCAAAAAACTGAGATGCTGTAGACAGAGAATGGAGAAAAGGACAACTGACATATTCTGCAGGTAGAAGGCAAGCAATTAGTATTGAGAACATTCAAGGTGTTCTATGCTTAATGGTTATTTATTTTTGGTGTTGGGGGGCATTTTCTGGTTTTTTTTCATCTAGTGAACTTCATTAGCCTGTTTTAGGAGCTTTATTGCAATTGGCTGTGCAAGAAAGAAATCCCTACTTTATGCCTTTTGTTTCCAGAGAATTTCTCCTTCTGATTCTTTCTGGTCCAATTTATATTGAGGTCACTTTCTCAGAAACACAATGCTGAGTTCCTAATGCTAAATGGAAAGTCTAATGACCTCATTAAATTATTTATAATGGCTTAATCCCCTTTTAAAGTTAGAGATATCTTTTCATAACCTGAAAGTACTGATTGGTAGGCTGGTAGAAAATAAACTGCAGTCTGTTGCAACAGGTATTTTGCAGGAGAGCTGATACTGATTTTATTCTATGTCCTAAATGCAAAAGAGCTTAGAGATAAAGTAAACTACTTCCCATAAGTATAATTCATAGGGAGTAACTCTATTCAGTAAGAGATAAAGAATATCTAAATAAAACATCAGTTCAACAAGTTTTTTTTCCAGACACATCTCATTTAAATTTAAATTTTAGATAGATTTAAAATACCAACTTGAGTGGAAAGCAAATGTTTTTATCTGAGCATCAGTGAAAATTTAATGTTCCCCTTGGGTTTGCTAATAATGACAGCAGCTTTTTGGTTTTGTTGGTTTTTTTGACTGGATCAAAGCCAAGTTATATTTTTTAAGAAATTGTGAGGTTTTTTTCTTGCTCTGTAACAAAAATTTTCCCCATCTGGGACGAAAAGCCACAACAAATGTTGTATACATTAGTGTCAAATTCAAGGGCAAATACACAAGACAAAATTGTTAAAGCAATAATATATGTAAAACCATCAAAGCTAAGCAGCAGTGAAGACAGCACACAAAGTCACTCCTTGGGTTTTCCTTTGCAATTCCATGCCTGTACCATACTAACATATTCACAGCAAGCTGCAAAGACAACTTCTAGTTGTAAGATAAAAAAGATTCAAGATGTGATGTGTTCTCAGCCACTCTACAGGGGGAACTTTTTGTTCTGTTAGAGTTCAGGACTAAAACCCAGCTGTCAACTTGAGTGGATATCTCATGGGCTTCAGAAGGAACTGTACCTGTTACTGCCAAAGCTTCCTATGGCCAGGGACATGACGCGCGTCAGAGAAGCAATTGTAACTATGAGTCAAAAACCCAGGGGAACCTCAGCTGAATGCATTGGGCAGGAAGGGACTCTGTTGGAAAGTTCTTAAAGTGAAACATTAAACCAGCTAAATCATAACACTTGCTAAATTCTCCAGTGGTAGCTAAGATAATAAAATAGCTTCTTTTTTAAATAACCAACCCACATTTTCTTGTGTCAATGTCCTTCCAGCCTTAAATTTTTCTTTTAAATCCTATTTCCTTGTTTGAGCATAATTACTTTTATGAAAGCTGATTATGTATCATGTCCTATCCAAGCATTTGATAAGATTCCTGTCTGCAGCAAAATGGGTCTCTGCTTTACAGTAGTTTTTTTTGCAGAAGAACACGTATCTCCTACAGTTGGAAAAGCCATTACTGGGTTCAGTTTTCCCATAGTCCAGCCCTACATGCAGATCATAGTCACATCCATGCTGGCAATGTTTCTGGTTACAGGTAAATTTTCTGTCATAGGAGTCTGGCCATGTTCAGGAAAGTCTCCTGCACCCCTATTTTATCCATATTCAGAGTTTAATTCCACAATGTGGTATCTCCAGCAACAGAATTCCTGTAAGCATTTCCCAGGTTAAACCCATTAATTCTCCTTCAGATATTCATTTCCTTTTGCCCTACAACTTTCTACACCTTACCTATGCTGTAGCAGTGGCATGTAACACCATACTGTATAAAACATGTGACTGTCACAATGCAGAAATGACAGCTTCGTGTGAGTGCAGCTGCAAGGTGCCTTGGAAGCATTCAGAAACCATAACCAATCACAAATCCTACTTGGGCAAGCAGCAGTTTTCAAGCCATCCACAAAACACAAAGCACCACTACAGGTAAAGGCTGGTGGCCATGGATCCATCAGCTGTCACACTCCCAGGCTCCACATACACAGAGACAGTCAAAGCTGCAGAAGGCACACACCTGCCTGCACTACCTTCCTATCCCCAGTGGACATTTTCAGGCAAGGGAGAATCTTTAGGTTGCTTCTCTTCCATGACAGCCACTTTGAGGTCTTCTGCCTACCAGCTCATGACACAGCCCCTCTCCAATTTCATTCATAGTCATCATGAAAAGAGCTCTTCCTAATCTTTTACGAACTAAATATAAATGGCTTTACCAGCTTAGACTTCTCAATATAGCGTCTTCACCTAAAACTTGCCATTTCTTTACCTCAGCAAAATACAGGCAAATTTATCAGACAAAATTAGGTGAAGAGCTATTTCAGTTTTATTTCTGGTGATAAAGTATGAACCATGAGGCATTACAGAGTACATGTCAGTGGCTCAAAAAGACAGGGCAGGCAGACATGAAAAGAAACCTTTTACAGTAGAAATAAGGTTTAGCAGTAGTTCTTCATGTTGAATAGAGGCTCAATGGCAAGAACATCCTTTTATTATAAAATATAAGAAGGTCACGACCTAAGCACAAAATAGCAGGGATATTTCTGGCTGAAGTGACTAGAAAATGGAGAGGAGGCTCCTGTGACATGGATATTTCTAAAGTTTGTGGGGTTTTTTAAATTTTATTCAGAAATGCAATAAACATATTATAAATTTTTTTCCTGGCTGAAATGCAATAAATAGAACCTTAGAATCTTAGATTGTATTTATTTCTCCTACAGGAGACTTCATTTCCAGCCTAACAGCGCATGTAAGAAATTAATATGATTTGTGTAAAATGCTACCCCTAGAAAGGGTATTTGCATGGGCTGATTCCAATAAAAACACACTGCTGTCTAAGCAGTGATATATTTGAGCAGCTGTATAATGCATTGGGATATGTTTGATCACTGACTTTAAGGATGTTATGGCAAAGCTTCAGTTAAATACAGTGACTTCATCTCAATCTTTGCCAATTTAGCACTTTCACAACTTTTATTAGGGGTTTGTGATCTGACATCTGCTAACTAGTTACAGTTCCACTGGCCAATGGAACTCAATGTCTCAGTTCTGAAATGATGTGGGCATTCTCCAGCTTCTGACCAAATAACTCAAACTTCCCCACTCCCCACCCCTCAAATATTCCTAGGACAGAATAATAACTTAATATGAAAATTACTGAAAGATGATCAAGTACAGAGAAGCTCATGAAACTGACCTATCCAACTCATCAGCCCTTCAACCATGTAGAGCAATATCCCTCAAAGGATGGGATACATATTGCTGTAATATAACTTTGTTTGGTAGTTCTCAATAAAATTTCCTTAGAATAACTTCTCCTAAAAAAGAAATAGATACATAGAATCTGGCACTAGACTAAAGGATAAACCATATAATAGTCTAATAACTTAGAAGGTTTGCAAAAAAAAAAACCTCAAACAAACATTACTGGTTTCTCACACAACTCTGTTAGCTCTTTTTGTTTCTGAGAGTTAGCCTCTTCGTTATTGATAAAGGGGATGGTGGGGAAAACAGATACTGTTTCATTCTCCCCTCTCCCACAGGAGGTAAGCTCTAAAACTGTTTTAAAATGTAATTCTATTCACTTTTGATCGCTGCAGCTTAGTTCCAAATACAGAATACAAATAACTATTGACTATATTTTGCATCATAGAAATTGAAGACCATGCATGCTAGATGTTTTCCAAAGTTTCCTTGGAACTTCTGGCTAATTTCTAGCAGAAATTTAAAAAATCATGGCATCCATGCAGTTCAACCTAAAAACATCTGAGCAAAATTTTAATGAAAATGAGAAGATTAGAAAAATCTATTTGCATCTCTCGACAAGACTGCAAGATCCAAGAGGCTTGTTTATTGCTTTTTCCCCTAGACATTGATGGTAGATATTTCAGAATAATTTTTTTCCTATTTTATAGTGACCTTTTGGGTGCCCATTCTTAAGCAGAAAAACTTGAGACTCGTGCTTTAAACACCAACAGCTGATCAATCTCCATTTTACTGAAAAACATAGCTCCGAGTTATCTGCTTGTAGCCTCAAAGTCCAGATTCTCTGCTGCTCATTGTTCAGTCAGAGGCAGATTTTAAGGCTAAAATACAGTCCATGGAAAATCTTTTTCAGTAAAATGGATACAGTTATCTTCTTATCACCTTTTAAGTCTTGGTTTTATACTTCATAACCTGATTAAAAGTCAGACTGACATTGTGGGGCATAACAGATAAAAAAAAATTGGAATTCATTAGGATTTAAAAACTCCTTTCCTGTATAGAACAAGAATAACCCAGACATTTCTGACTGGGAAAGATGGTCATCTATTTCATGCAAGATAGAAACACTTGAGTTGCATTAAGCATTAATATTTAATGTAGAAGTGCCAGTAATTTATTCTTTAAATAATCATATACATGATTATTACTTATAGAAACTTAGTGCAAAAATAGTTGTGTACTGTTTCAAATAGGTAGGCACACTTTTTCCTGAGACATCTGCATTGACAAATTAATTCTTACATCTGTGTATTGATTGTTGGATAGTGAACTGAGATTTAAGTATTTGCTGAGATAAGTTGTCATGTGAATCTGAGTCTTTACATGTGCAATTCATTTATGTGGCCTCAAATTTTCAAGGGGGAATTATTCAGGCAAAAACTGCCTGAAAAACATTCTTCAGGCAATCATTTTAGTTCCTTGGGAATACATAAATGATACCATAATGTTCAGATATTATTGTTCAGATGGCCTAGAATACTGATCCAGCATGTAAGGCTTTACAGTAAAGAGAAGAGTTATTGTCTGTCTGACCTAGAAGCAGAAGCTCCTTTAAACTGAATAGACTTTAAAACTTCTCTTTTACCAAGTTACACAAACACAGATGATTTGGCTTCTGGATAGTGAATGACAGCCAAAGAATACTGTACTCAGGGACTTCACTGTGGGGTGGAGTTAAAGTGCTCAGAGTACTGCTATTGCACTGTAGTGGAGGTAGCTCTGCATGGGAAGATGGCCCTGGTGGATTCTGCAGCAAGAGATGAGGTTTACTTGTATTGAAATTTTGTGAAAAATGTTGCCAATTGCATGGGTTTTATGGCTGCTTTCAACTTTTGATCCATATGTCTTAAAAATCCAATGGAAAGGGAAAAAAAGGCAGTAACATTTTCATTTCTGAATGTCTTAAGGAAGACTTTTTTTTAGCCAAAACTAAGCATAAGTGGTCAATATTGACCACTGCACAGTCATTAGCTATTTAAGTTCCTAATAATGTGCTACATTTCTAATACTATACATTGTAATACCTAACTGGGGATAGAATTTTGTTAAGACTAGTTATGAGGTAGCTTTAGAAACTTAAATTTAAAAAAAAAATTGTTAGGCTAAATGAGCAAAATAACTCCATGATAAACAAAAACAAAAGTCCCTGATTCCTCAGAGAAAATAATTTGTATTTTGTGAAACAAAATAAGAAACTGAAAAAGCTTTTCTCATCCCAACTAAGCAGCTAAGACCACTTCAAAAGCTGTATCAAATGTCAGTATCACATTAACAGGCTGCTTAAAAAGACATGGACAAGTTACACAGTTCCTTGTGGTCTTCTCTTGTCAGGAAAAAGAAGTGTGTCTTCAAAATTTTTGAGACTGTCTGGCAGAAATAAATTTCAATTATTTATCTCTTTGTTCTGTCCTCTTATGAAGCCAAATATAATTTATTTCATGGCTCATAAGACATTACTCAGCTAAGTTTTCCATCATGGGAGTAATTTAATTTCTTGGGTGTTCTATGTTACAACAGATTTAATTTTACTGTGAGGCTCTTCAGTGGTAACGAGAATAAAACCTGTTCATAGCTGCTAGTGACAGGCACTAAATGTAGGTCAGATCAGCAGCTGGGGTAGACTTCTATAGCTTAATTGATATAAATGGAGCTACTGTACTGAGTGGTCACTGCTGAGCACTTTCTGGTCTTTGAAGAATTGAACCTGACAACACTGACACGGTGACCAAGTTAAGCTCATACCTAACAATCTCAAAATGGTTCCTGTTCATCTACAACTCATTAAGTTATTTCACAACTATTTAGAAAACACTCGCAAATTTTAAAGCTATGTGCTTTTTCAAACAACAGCTTGCAAGAAATTACAAAACATTGAAAACACAAATGTTTAAATACCAGACTTCTAAACTTGTGTTCTGCTCCCTTTGCTTTGATATTAGCTACAATAAAATGAATAATGTTCATATTTCCCTCTTCCCTTTCTCTTTTTAAGATGTCTCCATACTTTCAGTACACAATGGCAAAGTTTCAGAAGTGGGGTTTTTTTCACTTTTTCCCATAATTATTTTCCTAAGTTTGGCAAAGTTTTGAAAACTCAAAATAAAAGGCAACATATACACAACAGTCCCAGATGACATAATTTCTTCCTTTTAAATGGGGGAAGAAAGGGAAACAAAAATTAAAACTGAAAACACAGGATTTAAAAAAAAATGGTACATTCTACTGTAGTTTCCCATTAAAATATAGAATTAAAAGTGGTATTTATCAAGATATTTCAAAAAAATAAGCCTGTACTATTTAATGAAAAATTCCATTACTTTTTCAACTCAATCTAATTTAGCCTGAAATATTCTGTGTCTATTTCTACCAGGAAAATATTCCTGAGTTGCTATGAAAACCAACCACATACACCACCAAAATTGAAAATTATGACTGTATCAGTGTCCAAATGCAGTGCTAATCTGTAAAGAAGATACTAGTCAGTCAGGTACTTGATCAAATTGAGTGCTTGATCCCTTCTCCATTTGAATTTTAGTTCTCACTTGCTCAAGTAATGATGAGATGAAAGGAGACTAAATAATGTTTCCTTAACTCCAACAGAAAGAAATGTTTTCCTTCTAGTTGTACATAAAATATTCCCTGTTTTAATTCTAAGGGCAGCACCTTTATGACTCTTCCTGAGGAACTCGCCTCAGTTGCACGACTGGCAATTAAGAAAATACCCATTCTTTGGCTTGGAAATTGAACATACTCTGTCTGCCAGGCATCTGAATTTCCAGTGCCAAAAGCCATCATGCCTTTTTTACAGGAATCCAATATAGAACTTCAGTTTGTGGCCAGTCTACACCGCAACGAAAGGTTTATGCTGGGATTTGTTCAAGAGAGAGAGCATGGAAAGCTGACACTTCATCTGCTGTGACACCACATACAGATGTGTCACTTGCATACCTCTACAAATGCATCATTTTCTGTTTGAACATGACAAGTACCCAAGTGTATATACAAAAATTATATATCTACCTACCCTAAAGATCTAGTAACATAGATAATTTTTGGTGTAAATAATTTCAAATTTGTCAAGGTATTACGAGGTATTCCCTCTGTGTTGAGGGAAAAAGCAACATCTTTTATGGCCATCAAATGAGCTGATAACAGAATTACCAAGAAAAGCAAAAGACCATCCTGTCTTTCCAGTCTAGGCCCTAACTGAAGTAACACTACTTTTTCTTCCTGTCAAGAATTCTATCTTTAAAATGAGAATTGTATTACAAGTGGACAGCACTTGCCCTCATTTTTACAGCAGATTTAAATTAAAAAACAGTTATTGCTATAGGGCAAAGAGCCATCAGCACCTCTGTGACTATTTATATGGATTGAAAGAGGAAGAGTAAGCTGTTATCCACCTCTTCTGCTCAAACATTTATCAGATGATAAGCTAAATGTCTAACAACATGCTTGCCTTCCCTGCAGCAGATGTGGAGAAAACTGTTTTCCAATTGTATGAGTGTGAGCTGCAGAGGAGACTCAGCTGTCCCAGCAGGCTGTTGTAAAGGAGGCTGAAGCTTTTGTCTGTGGCAGTGCTTAACTGATCTCTGCAAAGGAAAACAGTAACATTCTCTAACCCAGAATGCTGATATCTTCACCAGCCATTTCCAAGCATGGCAGCAAAACCTGGTGATGACAGCTCTACATTTTCTGACAAAATGTTCTGAATAAAAATGCCAGCTCCTTGAAAATTAACTACCTCCCAGAAATATGTTATTTGCAACAAAATTCCTGTGAAAAACAGGCAGGTCTGATCATAAATGTACCTGGTTTCCTTCTAGATTACCTCTTCAATTCCTCTGGCAAATTACTCAAGACTCCAAAGCCTGAGAAAAGGTTTCTACCTTTGGGGCTTCAGAACTGCTCTGAAAATGGGCTCTCTAATATAAGTGCTTCATAAGGACCATTGTTCAAACATTTCCTGTGCTGCTCCTGTTTTCCAAAAATCTTGTAAAAGGAGCTGAAAAAAATGTCTTGATTTCCTGAAAACAAAATCTTGTACCTTCTACTCCTGCTGAAATGTCACCACCTTATTCCACAGTTCTGTTTGAGAAGAAATTTTTATGCTCATATGTATAACTCAGGAAACAGTGATTCTGGCTCTGAACTAACCTAGAATCCTAGACCATTCTCAAAATGACTGGGAGTGCGTAAAATATGTCTCCATGGAGTAAAACAACAAAAAAACCAAACAAACCAAAAAAACCCTAAACCCCCCCCCAAAAAAAAACCAAACCAAACAAAAAAAACCCAAAAAAACCAAACCAAAACAACAAAAAAATCCCCTCAATTCATATGTTAAAAAATCTGAAATGTAACTGACATAGAAATCCTTGGGCCTGGAAGATTTCAACTGCAGGCTCCCAGCATACTAAAGACTCAGAGATATAAAAGTTGCCTTCAAAAATTTGTTCATGCTTCAGTGCATTATAAATGCCTCTCGTTACTCAAAATAACAATATAGCAGAGGTTTTTAGGCATAAATCCAGATTGAAGTTGCAATAAAAAGTCAATGTTTGCATAATACTCTGTCAATTCTTGATAAGTGCATTTCTTAGGGATTCTTGACAATGTGTAGGAACACAGAAATATGAGATTGGTTCAATGCACATTTTATTTTTAATCATTGTCCAACTATAAAGCTATTTTATATATGCAATAAATCATAGCTCTTTCCTGTACAGATGATCCTGTCCCTTTTACTTCAGGAAAAGTTATATAGTGCTCTCTGTAGGATACAAATTGAATGTGCAGCAAGACAAAAATAAAAGGATCAATATTATCATTTCCCACAGGTTTATAAGGATTTAAAAGTAATAGTTCTTTCAAAAGTGGAACAGACTTTAATAGCTTAGAGCAAAATGCCTACATGTTATTTGAAACCTTGCTGGTTTGTGAATATTGATCCAATATAATTTTTGTATGTGCTCCTATGAATAATTTATAAATGCCTCAAGCAGTAGCTAGATGCTTCTGATGAAGAAAAATAAGACTGTGAAATATATTTTAAATGGATTGGATGCTGAAGTACAAGGTCAGCTCCAAGTGTGTTCAAAGCTTGGGATACACAAATACAGAAAGTGTCACAGAGTATTCATTTTATATGTGATATCATTAAAAATGTGGTAGCAGACAGTCTAAAGACATTAAGATGCGAATAAGGGGTTTCAAAACCTCTTGCCTCTCTGTTTAGGAATGCAAGGACAAATCATTTGGATACGGGTCCCAAGAGCAACCTTCAGTGATGTAGTGATGAGAACAGCATCTGTAGTGATGACAGCAAAACCTGCCTTCAATGAGCGCACTTTATAAAATTAAATATTTCAATAAACCCCTAAAGACTCACAGCATTTTAAGCACTTCTGCACTGATCAAAACATAGAGGGACTAATTTACTGAACATTGGAAGTGGGACTGCCTGCCCTGCCTAGATAGTTTGCGCACACTGCACTGCATGATGCTGTATGATAGGAGACACTCAGAGCCATTTTGGTACCAGCAGTGTGTTCTGGTGTTCCTGCATGCCACACAGGACAGCCAGCTGCCTCTGACTACCCCACTGGCATTGCTAAATTGCTGGGCTGGGCTGGGGGACCAAATACTTACTGTCAGGCTGACTTCCATGATATTTGTTCCAGTTTAAGAGAAAATGTGTGGTGAAAATCAGTTTAGTAACTAAGTAACTATGAAATTTTCCTAAGCATCTGATGCAAAACTAAAAAAAACTAGGCAGAATCCTGCCAAGTGCTGACCTGGAAACCACTGTTCAATGGCTGCCTGTGCCTACATTTGTTGAAACTCTGCTGGAGCTTTGAGCTGTATTTACACTGCCACAGTGGAGTATCCCTTGCCCATCTCCACAGCAACCCAATGTGTTTCTAACCCTTTTTGTCTGGACTCCATTCCAAGGGGAAATACAGATGTAGCATGTTACGGAAATGGAGGGGCTAACAAGAAGATAATATGTGCTGGTGTCCTAAACATATAGAAGCTGTCAACACAACCTGCTGCAATTTCTTTTTTTCCAGCCTGCTCAAAATTAATATGCCAGTGTGTCTTAAAACACCCTCCATGTCCCACTGCAAGAGCACACAACCAGGGGACCCATTCAGCAGGCTCCTTCCCCTTTTACACACTGCGTACCATGACTGCCAGACACCATTTGACTAACACCTTTCTATGAATGGCCTCTTCACAGACTTGGAAACTAAATTTGTTAATGTTTCAAATTTGATCTTAACAACTACTTTGAGGTGGGTTTTAAAGAAGAAGAAGAAAAAAGACTAGGAAAATCAATATTACCCCCTTTTCCAGCTGGAGTAGATTTTAGACAATTAAATTTCAATCAAAACCCTAATTGTATCTACGATTTTTTTTTTTTTAAATCAGACCCATGTAGGTACAAATACGAGCTGAATCAGGAAATATGGTATTTCAGATCCCAAAATTACTTGGTTTTAATTGTAAATAATGCAAGAGTCATGCATGCCTTGGTGCAAAAGGAACTATTACAGAGCAATATTTAAAACCCTACCAGCAAAATTATGTGTAAAGGAAATTTTGACAGGATTTAGCTAGCAAATGAACTTTTTCTATACCCATCAGCCAGAATCACTATTGGCCACACTCTGGTTGCCAAAATGATTATATACTGGTGAAAGAATATGCCAATAATAACAGCCTGAGTAGGGCTAGAAATCATTAGTATGCCCTGTCTGCTGCTGAACACACAAATACCATTAAAATCAACTAATCAACTTACAAAACAGAAAATATTATTTTTTTAAAGGTACAATATCACACACATCGAACTGAAGTTTAAAATTAGCTTTTATTTCAGCAAGTTTTCCACTAAAGAGACCACGGTTTGACAAGATCAGGTATTGTCTATGTGTATAGATTGCCATATATGCCTACCTCATGAGCTCTATCTTCTACTCCAGAGACACACTTTCCTGATATTTATTGCTTTTATTGTGTTCCAGAAAACTGCACATCTTCCAGGACACTAGGTTTCTAGATTCTAAACCTCAGAACACAGTATTTATCAAATATGGATATAGAACAAAGTATTATGAATTTAACATCAGGGCAGCTTAGCAGGTACTTCTCATTAGCAGCTTTAGAAAAGTGGAAAGGGAAATATGATTTATGTCCAATATTTATACTCATACAAGCACCTTCTAATATAGCTTCCTTCTACCATATATTTGTCCTGATAATCTCAGTAGAGAAAGAAGAGTGTTTGAAGAAGATTGTTTAGATTCCCCATAAAACTGGGTTTTGGTTTGCTTTTCTTAGACACAAGGACACAATTGAAGAGAAACATAGGCTCACTGACCAGCTCGTGTATTGACTGCATGTTTGAAAACAGAAGATTGAAAACAGAAGATTGAAAAGGGATTACTTTTAGACTCAGAAACAGGAGGTATTGTAATGGAGGGCTCATGTTTCAACTGCACTCTTATGTACATCCCTCCAGAGAGATCCAACCACCACCTGGAATGCTTGCTCAACCTCCAAGAACACAGCAATTTCTTATCAACAACAGCTGCTGCAGAAAAACCTGGAGACAGAGAAGGGATGTCTACTTCCTTGTTCTGCAAAACTCCCTGTGAACTATTTACCAGCACTGCTGTCCAGGTAGCACCACCACTCCACAGTGCTAATTCCACAGCTGCACAGAGGCTGCTGAGGAGAGAAAGGCAGGACACACTAAATGTTGGTCTCTGCTTAGTGTTTGAGGCAATTTTCTTCTGCCTTTTGCAGAAGGGCTGGAGTTTTTCTATTAGCCAGCCTAATGTCCATGATAAGGAAATTTTAAAGCCATATGCTGTCAAAGCTACCAAGGACAGTCTGCAATGAGAGGCTGAACAGTGCCACTTATATTTAGGGGCTTTGAAGACACTGTGCTTCAGCCTTCATATTATGAACCATGGCTATTTGCACAAGTGCTCTTAATAAAACTCTACCTCCAAATTCACAATAGCAGCTAATAAATTAATAACATAACATAACATCTACGTTATTTTTGGGCCTTTTCTACAAAGCATTATTCCTATAAACATAGTTGTAAGCTATTCTCACAGAGGCTAACATGAGAAAGAAAACAGGCACAAGTAATTATGGAGAAACATCTGAAAAAAGTGCCAAATGCTATTGCAGCCCAGCGTGCCTGTGTGGGAGAAGGTAACAGAGAGGGAGGTGCTGCTGAAGCCATTTCTCCTCAGTTAGGAAAGAACACAGAGTTACTGGCTGAAAAGTCATACAGATGGGCTTCCATAATGGGAAAACTGGCACTGACATTAACATTCAGGAACCAGGACAGAGGACTTCTTCAGGAAGGAGGGAGAAAGAAGAGTTCTAAAAAGGAGGTTCAGTGCAACATTTAGATTTTTATCTTTTTTAATTAGAAGACAGGAAATAGTTGCACATCCTCCTTTTCTTCTAATCATGCAATACAACATTAAAGAAATAAGACTCAAAGTTGTACTAAGGGTTTTCTTACTTCTTTCTTGTTTTTCATTGTGTCTTCAGTAAAAATATGATATCAATCATACAGTAAGCCTTCCTCTCAGAAGTGCTATTAAACATGGTATGGTTAGGAAACATATATCAGACACTCTGGTATTTCCACAGAAATAAATACATACTGAAGTTGTATCACAGAGCATTAGAAGGGATAAACTAATAGTTTAAGCAAGCTTCTGAATGTTTTTTGAGTTTGGGTCTCTTTTCCTCACCTAATCTGTGTCAACAATATTAACTAAAAACAGATCTACAAATATTTACCATGTAAAGCAGAAACACATGCAAGACACTTCAGAAAGCTCTGTTCAGCAATCCAATATTTGTTTTATTCAGTTCAACACCGATACACTGGGATCTGTGCCAAGGTTATGCATGTTGTTGAATGAATCCCAAAGTGTCCTTTTCCGCCCTGTTTTGAATCCCCATTAGTATAGTTCACTGCAACAATAAACCTCACCCGCTTCTCACCCGTCTGGCTCCCCGTGGAGCAATACACACTTTACTCAAGAACTCACATCTACACAGAAACACATTGATAATGCATTCCCAGCAGCAGACTGGCAATCGTAGCAGGCAAAAAATAATTAACACAAGTCATTTCAGATGGAAACATGGATACAGCACATAGGTTCTCTCAAAACACCAGCAAACCCATCATGTTGGTAGGACTGCTAGCAAGAGAAGAATTTGACACAATTACTATGACCTTGGGGAAACCCAAGGGTGATGTGTTTTCCCATGTTTCAGAAAATATAGGTGAAACCTATGTCATTAGTGGAACTGGATAGTTCTAGTAAGAATGATTTTACAAGCTGATTTCATCAGCACAGAGGCAAAGCTTGCCTCTTTCATATGGAAATAAAAGCAGAAGAACTAGTAGAGCTCATCTTTTCAAGATGAGTATGTGTATATCACGTGGTCTATTCCACGCTCTGCTATTTTCACCACCAAGTACACAGTAACTGATGAGCTGCCAAGTAGCCTGTGGGCAAGGATTGCCCTCTCCCAGGTCATACCATTCAGAAGTCCTAAGGATTTTTGAATGTTACAAGTCCTGCAATAGCAGAATAAGTTCATGCTTGTTCCACTCAAAAAATCTGATCAGAGAGGTTTATTTGCCTGCTATAAATAAGAATGTTTCATCCACCCAGTATGTTTCAGTGTTATCATCACTTATATTAATACATGATGCATAAAAAAACTTCACCTGTTGATATAAAAAAACAACTGTCATAAAACAAACACACTGCAAAATCTGCTGTCTTTATAATAAAGAGAAACTCCACCCTCACCCATTGCCAACTGGCAATTTTTTTGTTCTTTCATTTGAGAACATATGAGCTCCGGTACTCTCATGCCCCTCATGAGTTCACCATCCAATTACCTATCATCACCCAGTAGTGATTCACACCCTGAAGTTAGATTTAGTAGTTTGAAAATTCACTTCCAGCAAAGTTCAAATGAAACAGGTCAAAGGGACACATCTCTGGTAACTCTGAGAGCACAGATGTTTAGCAGAGACAAGTTTGAACTTCATTCTGGCAATAGTTTAGCCTTTGAACTCACAAAGAGCTTAGCCTGTTCAGCAAGAGAGTATTCGTGACAATTGCATTTTCATACATTTCTTTGAGTCAGTAATAATTAAAACAAGAGCAGTGTGTTATTTAAAAAAAAAAAAGTGACAAAGTACTTTGTAGAAGTAATGTAGAAAATTAGTATTTTGGTCTGTGTGACATATTCTATAGAGTACATCAGATAGGGATGGAAGAACTCAGTGATTTTTCTCTCTAAAACTTTAATACTAATACCCTTCCATACTTCTGTGTCAGTATCAGGCTTAAGTACCTGCTTATGTTTCTCAGCTACAGAAATCAGTTAGAAAGATGCCTTTGTCAGGAGACTGATATGAAGTTGTAAATCAGAATGCAGAATAAAATGTAAATATTAGTCACACTGAATAACTGTACTGTGATAATTCCATAAGTCAAAGTGTTGAATACAGCCCTATAACACTACAGAAATTACACTACACTATGATATACAACCTTCTATGTCCTACAGACCCTAACATTAAATGCATTATGACACCCATTCCCTTCTTGTCTGTTCCTTGATCTCTGGCTAAGGAACAGGGCAGGGTTAGAGACCTGCACCTTATGACAGAAGATGACACACAATTCTTTGGGGATTATGCCAGGTCTCTTTGAACATGCTTCCCACCCACCAACTGCAGCCCTCACTGAAATATTGCAGTGCTAAATCACTTGTGAACCACATTGAGTTCCTGTGGAGAAGTGTTACTATAAGTAAAAATGCACTTTCAAGGACTGATACCAGTTAATGAAACATGAGAAGCCAAAAATTAGGGAAAATTGTCCTTGGCAGAGGAGCATTTCGTCCACTTTATAAGTATTGATCTCTTCAATAAGCTCAAATAAAAAGCAAGGCATCCTTCTACTATTGTTCTGCATGTTTAAAAGGTCTGGTTTGCATGACACAGTGAGTTTGCTATTACCTTTCTTTCTCCAATTAAAAACACATTCTAATATCATGTACATGATATAAAAAAAATGATACAACTTTATTTGAAAGTACTTATTTAATAGAAAATTGCAAAAAAATTCGTACACATTGTGGGAAAAGTAGATGACTTAGAAGGAAAATATTGAGAGTATTTAGTGTATTTACAAAAGAAATCCTGGACTGGATAATCTTTCTCTTTTGTTGAGAACATACAAAGAAACAGATTAGCATGATTCACTTTCCAAAAAAATTCAGGAGAGGCTAAAGGGCAGGACAATACTTCTTCCTCTAGGAACATAACCTATGTAAAGGATACAATGTTCATCATTAACTCAGGTTTGAATTGAAGCAGTTCGAATAGTAAATTGAAAGGTATATTCCTAGAAAGTAAATTCCTAGAAAGTAAATTCAAATTCTAAATCACTGAATAGTGGAGGACTACTACTAACAGAAGAAACAGCAATGTCTGATTAGTCTAAAATCTGGAAATTGGAACACCTTCCTGACACACTTATATTCAGATATCTACTTTGGTCTGCATAGTGCCTAAGAATTTAAAGGATATAAACACATCTTATGCCTTATGCTTCACCTTGTGAATGGCATCTAGGTTCCTTTGAAATTTCTGGCAAAAAAATTGAAACATTTGTTGGACAAAGCCAAAGCCGTTTCAATATTTTCTGTTTGGTTTTTATTGTACTCCAAAACCCTCCTCCATTAACAGAAATATCTTCTAACATCCTAGAAAAGCATTCCCATCCCCCTGTTAGGGGATGGGAAGAAGAGGAAGGAGAGAAGGAAGGTTTGGCAAGAAAGGTTTGGTCAGTTGATGGATAAAATACTACAAAATTACTATGGGGACAAAACTTTTAGCAAGATCTGTCAAAATAGGACAAGGGTGAATTTTGAAATGAAGATGGGTTGCTTTAGACTAGATATAAGGAATACATTTTTCTGCAGTGAGGGTGGTGGAACACGAATAGGTTGCCCAGAGAGGTGGAAGATGCCCATCTCTGGAAACATTCAAGGTCAGTCTGGACAGTGCTCTGAGAAACCTGATGTAGTTCAAGGTGGCCCTGAGCACTGCAGGAGCTTTGGACCTTTAAAGGTCCCTTCCAACCCGAACTATTCTATGATTCTGTGAAATGCTATGAATGTAAATATAGAGCCAGTAACAAATAAACTAATGGATAACTCAGTGGCCCCAGAGTAAAGTGACCAGGCACAAAACTTCATATGATATCTCAGCCTTTGGATTTTTATCATAGGGTGCAGTGAGATTCCAGGAAGAAATCCTATGAGCTGGACAGGAGGGTATTTGATTCAGTGCTTTTGAAGATGGAGTCTGCTTTCACGGGTAGCTTTTCTACAGGAAATTATTTCAATCTGCTATTAATTGCAGTAAACACTGTATTTCTCTTCAGTTTTTGTGTTGAAATGGCATCAGGTGGGCTGAAAATGTTATCAATTCTGTGTTGGTAAGAAGAGGTGGAAGTTAGATATTTTCCTGACTTTCACCCTTTCAGCAGTTAAACACAAGGAAACACAGAGCCTCATGGTAGTAGTTAATTTCTGACCAGCACTAATTTAACATGTATCTTATTTCACAAGATGTTAATGTAAACCTGAGGGTGCAATTATACCCTTTAAAATATTTTTCTTAAAATGAGATACTATTTAAACAAAGGAATACTAAACATCAAAATTAGATTAAGCTGAACTGTTAGAGAGTATTAAGAAAAAATACCAAAAAGCCAGCATAGATCTGATCCAGGCAAAATGAAGTTCTGTGGCCACCAACCAATAAAAACTCTTTGGACTGCATATTTTTTACGAGTTTTCTGTATGCAGAAGAATAATTCTGTTTCTTCTCTGCAGCCCAGATACTAATTGTAGTACATTACCACTTTTTTCAACAGGAACACTACAATGCCTTCAAAACGAAAATCAACCTCTCGAAAGTTTCACGTTTCATTGTTGCTTTGTAATGTGGTTTCAAATCCCATTGCATGAAAGGCAAACCCATAAATATTAAAATGGAGCAATAAAATATTTTCATATATTCCTTTACAGTCCTGGAAGGCAATGGAAATGCTGAACTTTACTGGTGTCAAGGAAATTTTACATCATAGAGCACCTTGAAAGACCTGCTCCTTCTTTTCTATACATGTGGTAGTTAACTGTGCAAATCTAGTAGCCAATGGAAATTAGCTGAAGTTACCAAAATCTCATTAATATATCTCATGATAAACAAGAAGAACAGTGAAACCAACAACTCGAAAAGAATACTTGCAGTTATGTGAATAAATTATCTGCTCATTGACCTAGTTTCAGTCTAGTAGGGATATTCAGTCATATCCAAGGAGGAAAAAAAATAATCAGGACTTAAATATACTCAGAACAATTTTCTGCTCCATGGCATCTTTCATATAATGACTTCTTACTAACTGTAATCCTACACGTGAATACTTCTTCCCTTTTTATGGAAAAAATATGTACAGGCACACTAAGAGCAGTAAATACAGATGCCAGTATCCAGGCCATGACTGAACTGTTTCAAGCATGAAAAAAGTCTTCTCTGTTACAATGTGCTAGAGACTCATTTTTGAAGCTTCTACCACTACCTCAGTGAATCAATTCCCCCTTTCCAAGGGTCTAGGAGGCAGGATATTCAGAGTCCTATAGAGGTGTCATAGAAAACTGGAGGAAAAAAGGATGTAAAGCCCTTGCCTTTTCTCTTTCTACTCAGAAGATCATCTACATCTTTATAGAAAAATAAAACAAAACAAAAACACACCAGACAGATTTGGCTGAGGGTGATGCAAGAACATATTACAGAGGTTAGACAAATTATGGTGATATTTACACAGTTTCTTAATCATGGAACTATCCTGTCCTCATGAAGATATTTTACTTCCTTGAAAAAAAATAAAATCAGAAAAAAGCCCACAAAGTTAGAAAACTTTTGAATACAAGGGGGTTCCAGCACTTTAGAAGGATTAAACTGTGATTACCCATGTGAGTAACATGTAGGGCGACAATCCCTCTAACACAGTGCACAGCAGAGCAGTCAGAAAGAGGAACCTAACATGGCTAACCTAATAAATAAAAACCCCACACAGTAAGAAACAGACAATAAGAATGGTTGTATCTACTGGGTAATAACTCCAGGCCACTTCACTTGACATTCATTAGCTAAGCTGACAAAGAATGAATAATGTCTGGTAAAACTAGACTGAGAAAACAGCATGTTTTCACTGTAAACTTTTCTGCTTTTCCTTTTGGTTTTTTTTGAGGTTATAAATCTATAACTTTGCTTTACCCCACAAGATTGAATTAAGTGCTGTATTTTGCAAATAAAATTTATAAGAAGACTGATGTCAAATACAAATAACTGGATATAATATTTAATAATGCTGGCACTTCTACAAAATAGTATCACCAGTTGAAAGCACTGATCAAAATGTAACTTGATTTTTCAGAGATATTTACTAAAGAGTGAATTCCCTCTAAATGGGCATTAGTTTGTAAAACTGAAGTTTGAATAAAATAAAAAAAAATATATAAGTCGGTCATTTTAAAATCCATTGTTGAAACATCTTTTGTAGGTTAAAAACAGAGAGGAAAGTTTGAGAGAATACCAAAGAGTTAGAGGGCAGTTAGTTTAAGTTTAATTTATCACTTAACAGACGAAAATTCAGATGTCAATATAACAGATAAGAAAGAAAATGGGCTGATTAGATAAACAGATCAGTAGATCATTTAGACTCAGATGACATAAAAACATTTCAATTTATTTTACTAAGAGAATTATTTATCTTGGCAAAAGGCTGGCAACAGTTTCTACAAGAACAATATAGAAAACCTGACATAACTCCAGTTTCAAGAGAAAAAAACATGAACAAATCTTGAGTCTGTTCAGTTGAAGGCAAAATTATTACTGAATGGCATCAGAACTTCATACCAAGGCCACAAAATGTGAGGAAATGCAATTATCCAGAGCAGACCTATTCTGGCATGCCATTCACTTTCTGACAACAGGATTCATCCCATCTAGCTAAAGCCCAAGCTTTCAGAGCTGAGTGAAAGCTAAAGATGTTGGAGATGAGAGCTTCAATACCACTCAAGGATTTGGTTTTAATACTCAACCACCTGGCAGGCTCTGGAATCCACATCTCCTTGCCAGAAGCCCAGATCAGTAAGAGAAGACTAGGGAGGAGTCAGAGGTCTGACAACACCACGGGGCAATGCTCTGGCTCAAAGTACAGCCTTCAAACTTGACCAGACACAAAGGAAAACAGGGTGTTTTAAATCCCACCAGTCCTTCAGAATGGAAGAAATTGCAAGAGAATTACCCCTAAAGAAATCTTGCAATAGTATTTTTGTGGGAAAGTCAAGGGCTGAAAAAATGGTGAATTCATATTAATTCAGGCCCTGAACTAAAGCATACAATGTGGGAGATGGGGTCAGACTGAAACCAAGTGAGTATTTTTTGAAGTTCATTTTTAAAAAATAAAAAAAACCAGAATTTGTCTTCCATAAATTTAATATTATGTATAGACTTTAAGTCTCGTTTTTATTTGCAATAATTATTGCTCATTTTAAAAGCAAATTATACTTTCAAAACAAATACTTCAAAGACACTAAATCAGAAAAAGACAGAATAAAATACAAAGGCTTTTCTGAAATTGCATATTTTTTCTGGGATAGTATTTTAATATCTTTATAAACTAGCCACAGTGTAACCAAGGGCTCATTGAACTAAATTCTCATCTGTTCTTTCATCTTCCTTCTATATCTCTTGCACAAGTGCTTCAGATACATCAGATCAGTCCATATGGCACTAAACAGGGAAGTTTAGGCAACTAAACTGAGTCCACAGAGTCCCACAGGCACAAGAGAGGCATTTCAGCAGCCAATCGATTGAAAAGCTTCCTGGATACTAACAGCTAATGTGATGGTAGAAAGAAGACACACAAAGAAGGAATTTAGCTACAAACTGAGCTAAACAAATTGAGCTGGAAACCCCAGCCCCATCTGTGATTTTAAGGCTGGCACTTGTGTAGTAGAGATAGGGTGGGTGGAGATGAAGCCCACTCACTCAGATTCACTGAAATGAGCAGCAGAACTCTTTTGACTTGAATGACTCCAGAAGGATACCTACATCCTTTAGCACACTTTGTTTCACATGCTTTCCTATGACACTGTCATTTCAATATAATAGCACTTTGGAGGCATTTCTCACAACAGTGTATGGCAGAATACAGACTATAAATTAACGTAATCCAAGCCTTCACTGCTGACAGTAAATGACTCAAGATTTTTCCCAAAGCAGACATTTTATCCTGAAAACAAAGATTAACTTCTGACCTTTATAATTAATCAGCCTTTAAAACTCTGGTAGCACAAGGCATCCTTAAGAAAATATATTTCTTTCATCTCTGTGTGGTGGTGTTACATAGCTTTTCCTGGACAAATTGGCAACTTCTGACTCACTCATATTTATGAGAAAGACTCTGAGTAGGCAACTTCTAGCACTGGTTCTCAGCATTATATTTCCTCCTCTATGAAAATAAGGAAGTATATTACGTAAGAAAACAACAAAAGGGGAATAACTTATTGCCCTTTTGGGTAGTCTGGGATATTTACAAATCTACATCCTTGCTGACGCAGTAAAACTACAAACTAGTAATCTTGAGAGACTTACTGTCCCCAGGGCAACACTGGTTTTAATTCTTTTATTGTTATTTATCTAGCCATGGGAGAACCGCAGACTGGAAGGACTCACTTCAGTTAATTCATGTTCCATCCATAAATGAGCAGACAGAAGTTACAGTGAAATTTCTGAAACGTTTGCTTCACTTTTTGGAGGACTGTCAACTGTTGTATATGCAACAGCACTACCAAAAAGATGCAGATGTCATTTTGTTTCCTGCAAGTTCTTCCATTTATTAAAAGGAATATTCCCCCTGTTTCTGTGCTGGAGAAACACTTTCATTCTCAGGTAGTGCTCAGCACCTTCTCTGCCTGCAGGGTCCTCACAGGGTCCTAACTAACTTCTGCTGGTTGCCATGTTGCAGTAGTGATTACTATTTTGCAAACATCTTCAGGAAGCGAGTATTCAAACCAGGAGATTTTATTTAAAACAAAGCAAAGCAAAAGTAACCACTCCCCTGCCCTTGCCAATCCTAGACCTCATGGTTAAAAATCTAGAAACCAGGAAACTGATAACAACCCAGGAGAGACTAAAGAGACTGCATATAAAATAGTTTTACAGTAAAGCTCTTCAGTTTTTTAAGCAAGTTGGATCATTCTGAAGGGGCTCTGACACATCAGATTACCTGTTTCGGTTTATAATGCAATCTTCTTCATTATTAAGTAGAATATTGTCACCAAGCTTTCTGCATGAAAATCAAAATCCATCTTCCTTGAAAAGTGACAGAAGGGCACTAGTCCCACTGATGGTTCACTACTATTCACTCAGCTACTACATCTGAATTTGTTCCTCTAAGTCATGGTTACAATATATGTATGAGATGAAGAGGTCAGTGTGAGTCGTGCACATGTTTTAAAGTGTAGTTAGAGTTTTTTACCAAAATTGTTTCACAAGTCTCTTCTTTATTGTATGCATTTTAGAAACTTCAAAAGGGAAAAAACCCTGCCATAATACTAGAAATAATTATTTCAGTTTTGTTCATTTCAGTTATAAGTTTTCATCTGTAGTACTGAATCTCTGATGTGTGCTTACTTTTACAGACTTTGCCTTAGAATTTAATTTTTAATTTCACAATTGTGTACTGAATAAACCACTTATTAAAAAAAATAAAAATATAGACAATCCTGGATAAAAGAACACAGGCCCTTTCCCTTTAGAACTGGCTGCCCCTAATTTTGAGCAAAACCAAATGCAGAGCAAAATGCTCCTTGTAATAGGAGCAACTGCCATTGGCTTAGGTTCTCTTACTTTTTGTTCTATAATATTTGATAGTGTACGATAAGCATATGCCAGGGCTCAACATATTGCACTGCAGTTGTCTCTGCACTTTTCTTTCAGATACTTCCCCACTTCAGCTGGTCTCGGGATTTGTCCAGGGGGAAATTCTCAGTCTATTGGATCAGAGAATTTCTTTAAAGTTTTACTTATGTCTTTTTATATTTTACACTATTCAAATTTCTTCACATCTGGATTAGGTGCCTGCTCTTGCTCAGCTCTTCTGGATTTTTCAGCTCTCATTTTGGTAACACTGAACATCATATACACGGAAACTCCTAGGTAAAGCACTTGTACTACCAAGTTAATGGTCTCTTTAACATCCAGGGGAAACTGAATATTTTCAAAAGCTGATATACCAGATTTAAAGGGAAAGAGATGGGTGAGGAGCCAGGAAGCTTCACCCTCTATTTTTCTAACAGGTTGGGTAATATTACTAACAAAACTCTAAAACAGGTTACTAAAACTAGAGGAGGAAACTAACAGAGCATGTACATCTTTAACTGTTTCCCATACCTTCTTACAGATCGTCAGTATCACACACATTACTATAACAAGCCGGAGTCGTGTCCCTGATTGGTGGAAATTATATATTAGGGACAGGATTGCCCCTACCTGTTGGTAGGGAAACAAACCTATGTGCCAAACAGACAGTATTACATTAAACAACCTCTCATCAAACAGTATAGTGACTACTGATGGCTGTAATTTAATACCAAGCGTTTAAAACTAGAATGCAATTATTAGGGTTTTTTCTTCACTTTCTCTAACCTCACAAAAGGTGTAGAACAAGTAATCAAGGCCCCACGTTGGGCGCCAAATATGTCCCGGGTTAATGATAAGACTCTCTCCTCCGAGAGCGAAGGGCCCCGACACCCCCTCCCCCACCCACAACAGAACTTCTTAGATGGAAGTGAAGAAAAAACTATTTATTTAACAAAACCACGCAGAGTGCCCTACAAGGCACAGGGGAAGGGGAAAAAACAAGGTGAAAGGCAGTTATTCAACCTGATTAAAAAGTCCTTTTCTCAGACGCAGTCCCTCTCCTCCTCGCCCCCCACCCGGGGCCGGGTGGAGCTCCCTGGAGAGCTCTGCTGTCCTCTGGCCCTCCTGGGTCTCCGGGTGGCAAAGCAGATCGAAGAGAAGGGGTCCGAACGAGGAAAAAAGAAGAAGAATGGAAAAAACGGGAACAGAGCTCACTCCGACCCCCGTCCAGCACGCAGTCTCTGCCGGGCGACAAATCCTCCCCCGGAGCAAGGCTTGGAGAAAATGTTTTCAAAACAACCCGCGTTTCTCTCTGCGGCTGGGTGCAGTTAAAGAGACAGGACCACACATTCTTACACATTTTTTTTCTTTCTTGGGCATATAAGCCAACGATAGGGGATAAAGGATTATCATATCATCAATCCAAGACAATAAAAGAACACAGGCCCTTTCCCTTTAGAACTGGCTGCCCCTAATTTTGAGCAAAACCAAATGCAGAGCAAAATGCTTTCCCAGACAACTCAATTTTCCTGGTAACTTTGTACCAATGAAATTACAATGCCCTTTTCTATTTGGTAGGCAGCACCAGCATAGAACTATTTGAAATAAGCAGAATTCATCATGATCATATTACAGATATGATGCTAAAGGTTTGTTGCTTGTGCTCCAAATGCACACAAAGCAAATTCACACCTTTTGCAACCAGCAGCACAGCTCTCTCCTATCCTCTTGATTCAGAAATGGTGATTTCCATGCTATTATTAAGCACAGTGAATTTACTAAATCTGAATTTGCTGTTATGAAAAAGTACTGATAAATCAAAACTTCAAATTCCGATAATTTTTTCATTTCCTTCAAAGTTGAAAGTGTTCAAACCGCTAAGGATACAATGGCTATTCACAAACTTGGCCCTAGAGGAAATATTTCTACCTTTCATACTTAGAAATTTATTAATATCTGAATAAGACCACCTGATATTTCAGAGGCACTTCTGAACACATCTGTAGTTTTATAGTGTTTCTCTACATACCAAAAATAAGAACTGATCCAGTCGGTGAAGAAAAAAGAACAACCCTAAAAAACAAAACCTGCTACTTACACCACTGGTAAATGAATGAGGGTCCCCCTTGACTGTTCTATATAAGTTCTGTTAAAAATCTGCACTCAGCAAATTTCTCGCAATAAAGACACAACCTAAAAATAATGGATGAGACACTTGAGAAATGTTTTGCTCTCAAATTAATCCATACTCGCAGTAAGATATATTTAAACATAATTCAAACTCACTAAGCTATATCCAAACATATCAGTAACCCACTTTTTATTGATACCTTTAAAGGAAATTAAAATATTTTCCTTATAACTCTCATGTTTATGCAGCTACAGTACTTTTGATGTCCAACTTACTCTAAAAGGTGCACAGTGCCAGAAAAAAAAAAATCAACAAATATCTTATATGATTTTGAAATGCCAGGTTAGAAGAATAATTTCTGAGCTTTTCTTGTCCAAATAGATTGGATATCAATACCTAGCAATGTTAACATGTAGAACACACTGCTTGAAAAGAAATTTATGTACCTTTTTTTTTTTTTCACAAGCAAGAGAACAAAAATATATCTTTAAAAAAAAAACCCTTTGGCTTTTAATTTCCTTCCATTTACTCTAACTGTCTTTTCAAAAATTTTTTCTATCCCCCCTTTATAGTCATAAGATTTGGATTTCCTGAATAAACAGTGAACTTACATATTTCATTATTTATAGCTCAGGCAAAATCAGCATATGATCAAGGTGTCGGGCCTGTTTTAATATAGTTAGTTTTAATTTTAGTTTTAACATAGTACCTTTTTTCCGTAAGAGCAACTCCAAGTTATCCATATGTTTTCTTATCATCAGAATGAATTAATGAACAAGAGAGAGGTCTTGCAAGGAATCAGATGATAAAATATTAAGAAGTAATGAAATGCATGTAGAACTGGTTTCATAGAGTTAGAATCAGCCATTATGACACATTCATCAACTTTTAAGCATTATATTTCATAACGATTCATTTTAGTATACCTACAATGTAAAATGAGTAGAAGTTTAGGGTCAGAACTTGTTATACAGACCATCAAGTAAAAAAAAAGTTGAGCAATCTTACCTCAAAAGTGTAAAGTCAAGAAGATTGACTTGTGAAATATCACAATAAATAAATTGCCAAAATATACAAAGTATAACAGATTGATTTACTTAATGCACATCGTGTAGTTCAAAGAGGCTTGTAATGGCTGCATTTATTCATTTACCAAAACTTTTGAAAGTATTGAGTTTCCCCTTCAGTTTATTTTCACTTCTTTAAGTTATGCCACTTTATTACTGCTAAGAAATATCACAACTCATTAATTTTCAGAGAATTAGGATGAAGAGGAAAACTCGCAATGAACCTGATGATGAAAACTTCAATAGTATCACAGAAGAGAATACTCTCTCTTTTGCTGTGGCATTCTTCATGTAGCTGTACTGATCTTACTTTCTTTATCTGACACCTAGCTATGTCTACAAATATCCTTAGGTTTCACCATCGCCTTTACTTCTTAAGGTATTTTTTCAGCATTCTTCTACTTTCTTTCCTGGTGTTCAGAAACAAATGTATCCATGTAGCTATTATCACATTTAATTACATAGAAATGTATATCATAATCGCAGCTTAGTAAATCCTATCTCTTCTTATCACAGGTCACAATTCAAAGTTCAGGCCTTATATGGGTTTTAAACTCTATATTGTATAATAAATTTTTCTGTTTATGTTGACTTGCATTTTCCCAGACTAGCTTCACCACCTCTGTACTACCAACAAATTGTTAAATTTCCCAGATCTCATTGTATAATTCCCTAGTGCTCCAGGTTTTTTGCCAGTAAAAGCATCTAATTTTTTACTGCCTCAGTAAGAAAACTACTGCCCAGATCACTACTAATTTCACTAACTGCACAGTAATAAATAAACTTTCATCAACATTGTAGATTTATAGGTTGCTTCAGCTTGTAGATGGTATTAGCAAACACAGATTTCTCCTTTGCAAACCATTTTTCTCTCTCTTGTTTCTGTTTTTTTGTAATAATTGGAGAAGTATGTGATGGTGTCATGTACTGCTACACACAGACAAGCAGCCATGCAATTGCAAGTCTTATATTCAGAATAGCACAATGAAAACCTCCAGATGGTAAAATATGTGGGCTTGCTGTTCAGGTCACTGGCTCCCACTGCAACTAATTGCCCCTCACAAGAAGTGTGTGCTGGGCTTGGAGAAAATGTTGGAAAAGTGCTAGATGAATGAATGATTTCAAATAATTTAAAAACAAAAACCAAAAAAGAGAAACAAAACAAAAAAAAACCATAAAAGAAAGAAAGAAAACAATGAAAAATGCACAGAACTCAAAGCTTTTTTCTGCTACCTGTCTGAATCCATTCTGTGTAAGCTGGAAGAGTCTGATTGATTGGAAAACCTCTTCCACCCAACAAACATTTCTAAAGAGACATTTATCCCACTTTTGACAGAGTAATTTTATTTTAGTAGAAACCCCTAGTAACCTCAAAAAGTTGCATTTAATCTGGATGAAAGCATATTTTAATGTGGAGGTATTTTCTTTAGCTGGCAGCCAGATAATTGCATGTTGCTATGAAGATTTTTGTACAATAAAGATATTTAAATCACTTAGGAAATGTAAAGAGTTATTTATTAAGGGGCACCTATCTTTCATCTTCACTGAATTTCTCTGGGCTGCAGTATGATGACTGTGTGTGTCAACGTTCCTGTACTCTTGTTGAAATGAAGCTTTCCTCCTGGATTAGACAGCAGCTACTGACACCACAGCACTGTCCCCTCCTTTGTCAGCTGCACTTCACCACTGAGGCACACTAATGGAAAAGACAAATGGTGCACTGAGTCCTACCAGATAAACTGTGCACTGGTTATTACCTCAGCCCGTCCCAGGAAATGGCAATGAGCCTGCCAGAAGAGGCTTGGAGAGGCTGACACATCTGTCATGGAGAGGGATCTCTCCACCAAGGGGACACTGCTGTGCTGCTGCTCACAAAGGATCTGTCTGGCTGCTGAATCTTCTGCTACCTTTTCATCTGTTTCTGCATTTATCTGTGCTACCACATCCAGGCAGGCAAAATTATGTTAAATCTGTTTTGCCAATGTTAGATTTTGACTGCCTGAAGAATAAAACTAGGTCTCTCTTTCTGTGTAGGTTAAATTTCTACAAATCAAAATACTAGTTCAGCGAGAAGTAGATGTAATTAAAATCCAAATCCTGATCCTTTCCTTTACCTCTCCTCCCCTCCTCATTCCCCCCACTGAAAAAAAAAATTCAGGCACTTATGTTTCTACTTTCCAGATGTGAACAACTGGATTAAATTCTATGGAGAGCTTTTAAAAAATCATAACAAGTCAATGGGTCACGGTCTTCACAGCATAAAGCAAAAAAATGCTAAGGCCTCATTACTGAGACAAAGCAACATGGCTGCAGCAGCTGCAAGGTCACAGAGATTGAAACAGAACCATGGAAAAGAAACCACAGCCACAAGAATGACAGCAGAAATTACTTGTAATTTTCCTTTTTTCCATCATAGCAACTGGATAACTGCATTCCTTTCTATAGCGAAGCTGGCTCAATTTCTATACCACCAATATTGTTTCCCTGGTCTGGGAATGAAAAGGTTTTCCCACCTCTGTGGAGAGTTTTTGATATTTGAGTCAAGATCACCGAGAAGATTCAACAGTGCAAATACTGCTCTCTGAAACTTGTGAAGATTATTTATTGTGACAGTTATTCATGTTGAAAATAAAAGTGCCTGGGATGAAAGAACAAGATAGACAACACATGGGAGATGTTACCCAGAAATTTCAAAAGCAGTTTTCCCTCACCAGCTTGGATTCTTCCTGCCACTTCTGTGAAAGGCAGCAAGATGAAAAAAGCCTATACTCTCAGCAGAAAAGTCTGATCTTCCTCCCCTCACCTCTTTTGAAGAGGCTAAATAAAGCTAAGGCATGAGCAACAGCCTTAAGGTCCAGAGCAAAGCTGCATGAACACTACAAAAAGCTTTGTGAAAAGGTATTTGAAGAGGAAGCATGAACTCAACATTTATGACTTGGACTTCCTGAGAACAGTCTTAATAATAAAGTTTCCAATTTTATCCATATAGATTCCTTTGATAAATACTGTATTTCTTTACATGACCAAGTATATAAATAATGCTATGCTTTTCAAGTAAACCAGCTTTTTTTTCAATTAAAAATTCTTTTCTGAAATCTGAGTAGCAACATGTTCAATTTTTCTGCTTTTTATACAGTGTCTGGGACTTAAAAACAAGAGAGACATTTCATGAGCCCTTGTATTGTGTTGTACTGAATAACAGTAAGAAATACAAAATGCACCACCAAGTAACAGGTTCTTTTTTAAATTCTTTGGTTTCTTAATGAACTTCATATGCTTAAATTCACTTGAAAGTATAAAGGTACAAAAAGGTACCAAAAGTGTACCTTTCTTTATCTAGAAATGTATCTTTCTTGTAGGACAGTAAATTAATTAGATAAACAAATCACACTGCCTTTGAGTAACATTTTGCTGTATATTAACTTGCATTCAATGCAGAAAGAAATAAATGTTTCTTGAATGTACTTGTTTCTGCAATGAAATTCTGTAATTACATACAGAATATGTTTATTGTTACTAGCAATAAGAATTTAATGCAAAAAAATTACACTTCACATCAATTAAATGTTAGTCTTTTTCAATCTAAACAACTCTACAATCCTATAATAATTAACCCTGTTAAGAAGATATATATAACAGCAACACTATTTCATACTAAGTGCTTTAATTTTTAAGAGACTTTCTTTTGGCTTTTACCTATACCCATTTTATTTGCTAACACAAGGGTGGAGAGCAGACTAAATGGTCTGGCTTAACTAACCCACAGAGAGATCACTGGGCTCTTCCCATCCGAGAAAATAGTTTTTCTCTTACAGGTAGAAAATAGACAAGAAATTTTGTCCCGGGTGATTCTGCATTTAAAATACTTTCTTATGATTATAATAAGAAGGCTTTCTTATTTTTTTCTCTAGGAGGCAGAAATCACCTACCAAGCTTTTAAATTCTTAAATTTTAATTCAAGTTTTAAGGTAGTTATCCACACCCAAGGCCAGATCTGTACACGGGTCACAACTCACTGCCAGCAGCCAGACTCACTAGTATTTTATGCCTCTGTTATGATACAAGGATTCATTACAATTTTTTTAATCACATTTCTAAAATATAGTATACCTAGTAATTTTGCGACATGCTCAACTCCATTAACATGCTCATTCCTCAGAAATCTTTGATCATGTAAAACTGGTAACAGCTAGTTTACAGAAAATCAGCACCAATGGCACTAAATGAAGATCATTCACTGTCCATAACAGTCTTATTTTCAGAAGCATTTGATTCTTGATTAACCAACTTCTTCTTGCTATGCATCATCCATGCTTAGCCATTAAGATGTTCAAAGTTCTCCAGGATACAAGGTCAGGAAAAGTGGCATGTGGCAATGTGATATGCTTGCTGAGCCTCAAGCAAGGGATGGAAATGAAGCAATACCTAAGATTTATTCATATTTTCATGGTAGCAAATGTGAACTGCATGTATTTGCTGGCAGGTAATTTAAGTGGAGACAGATAGCTATGGGGCAAAGTAGAGCATCCTACTGTGGAGTCACATATAGCTCTTCTGACACAGGAGTTCAGTCTTTAACCTTATCCAACTTAATCTGGCTTATCTTTCAAAAACTGGACAAGAAATAGGATAATGAGATACAAAAGGAGCCCCTTTTTAATTGTAAGGGTTGTACTGTGTTACATTTTCTACATTTACTACTTAAAATTAGAAGGACACCTGAGTATGATCCACCAGCATCTGTACAAGTGTAACAACCATAAGTGCATAGCCGACTGTTCACTGAAATTGGGGGATAAAGATACTTAACAATTTTTTAATTCTTAATAGAAATTGAACTGATATCTAGGGAAATATATCCCCAGTGCAGAGTCAGTCCCAAATAATGCTAAGAACATGAGAAAACCAATACATTTCTGGCAGAAAACTTGCTCGTAACACAATCACTACACAGAACACTGTTTAGAGATTTTTGAACAATCAGCTTTGATTTAAAAATACGAGTAAATGTCAGTTCTGTATGAGACACATATGTTAGTGTTTTACCCTCTGGCAAGAATTTGAAGTCCTATAAGACTAGAATTCAATCAGTCCTGTAAGACTAGAATTCAATCTATAAAAGAAACATTTATTGTTCAGCATAAAGGTAACATTTGTTATCCTTCAACTTCAGCAAGGTGTATTCTGAGAATAATACAATCACACAGAAAATTAAACTGGCCTGGTATTTTGATTTACTTTCTAAATTTGTGAATTAACTTTCAAATACTATATTTTCAGGAGTGCTTTTGCACCTATTGTGTCACTTGGGATTGAATTCAGATCTAGCCCTAGAAAGCGAATACCACAGACATCAGTTCAGGAGTAAGTTTAGGGTCAAATTTCAATTTTATGTGGATGCTAATCTTTAAATCAACCTTATGCTAAGCCACTGGGAGAGCAGGAAAAAGTTTGTTAGTACACTACAGAAAACCAGTATTGCTCTGGCCTTGTTTCCATATTAATTCCCTTTTTCACTAATGACATACTCTTGAACCCAATGCTAAAAATATTTTCTTTACATGTATGCTTTTCCCTTTTTGAATTAACTTTTCACCTGTTTTCTGCATATTACAGTAGTAGAGTTAAGCGAAAATATTATCTCATGTTGGTATTTTTATTAAGAGAACCAAAAATGTCATGTGAGATTGTGAACACTTGTGGTTGGGCTCTGGCAAATGGTTTTATATCTTAGACCAAAAAACTCATAGGAAGGTCATTAACCAAACCAACAATTTTTAAGCAACTTGCTTCCATTTGTCTGATGCAGGAAAACTTCATGACAATGTTGGAAAGTTATTCTTACTTGGCTCTCTTCATCTTCAGCAGAAAGTTCTGACTGCAGATCAATGAAGCTCAAACTTACATTGAGCTGCCAGCAGTGTGGTATAGTTGAGCCAGTAGCACAAAGAGAGGCTATTCTTACTTTCAGATCTGTGAAGAGTCAGCTGGAATCCTTCCTTTGACTCTTGATTGCTCTGACATTTAAAGGATATTTACCACTTTCTTGACAAAACTCTTTAAGACTGACAATACATCATATCTATAGCAAGGGCTTAGGATCCAGAAATTCACTGACTGAAATAATACTGAACAAGTATTAAGTGACCCTTTTATTTTCTTTCCTATATAAATAATTATTTTTACAGATTTTCTCACAACTCACAAGATACATGCCAGTGTCTTGAGGTACTGAAGGTTTAGAGTTCTGTATCCAATAGTGGTGTTATTCAGTGTTGAACTGAATTTCTGGTATATTGAAGTTTAACCTTTCATGACAAGATCCCCGAGCTGAGTGCAGATCAGAATATAGGATATGAATCAAACTTCTGATTTCTTTCAACAGCATTAATCTCAGGTTTGTCTTTAAGGTGACAGACCAGTTACAGAGAAAAGACTTGATGTATACATCTTAAACAAAAACCTTCTTTCCTGAAACAAAATGGTGTCTAAAAACTGGCTGGTAAAGGCAAGCAAATGACTTAGGGCAATGTCAAAAATGTTCAGGAAAAATTTGAGTTTCCACTAGAATTTAATCTGATTAAAATGGTTGCCTTGGATTTAGAGTTATACACTAACTACCACCAGTAGATGCATGAATGTCAAATGAAATGAAAAAAATCTTTTACTAATATCTTTTAAATCCTTTTCTTCAGGCAGAGTTATTCTGCTCACTGTCAGCTTTCCAGCAAGAGAAAAATGTCCTTGCTTTAACCTTGGGCGGTCGGCTATTTTCCCTGTACTCAATAGACAGCTGGACTGCAGTGCTGAAGAAAGGGAAGGAAAAGGTCCATTGGCAGCAACTCTAATTTATCAGAACAGTGAGAACTCTCATTGGGGGAAATGGAAGGCAGCCATCAGCAGCAAGCTAAACAGTATCAGCTAGATCTGCAACTTCACTTTAGCACCAAGTACAGAGGTTGTACTTCCTATCAACAGTTAGGCAGATAAAAAGGATGAGGGAAAATAGCAAGCATATGTCTTAGTAAATACAATGTGATCACATTTCTGCTAAGTATCTGGGTGGAAAGCTGTAACTGAGAGAATTTCACAAGAATATTCAGACTGCTTCTGTTCCAGCTTTTCCAGCTCTCCAATTAGATTTCCTTTCCTCTTCCTATTTTTCATTCATCACCTTTTTTTTTTTTTGCTAGTCAAAAGTAGTTTGTCTGGTTTGGTTTTTTTCAACAAAATAAGAAAAGAGGTTGAGCAGAAATTTTCCCAAGTATTTCAATAAATTATAAACAGCTCTAGTCATTTCCCAGCTGATGGTCAAATAGGTACATCTGGTCTTCCATCAGATATCAATCTTTTCAATTTCATGCATCCTTGCTGTAAACTACCATTCCAAGTAAATAACAAATGAATGCATTTGCCATCAGGAAGAAGAAGTGGTATTATCCTGAACTATGGAAACTGTAGAACAGATAAGTAAAATGCAACACCACAGAAATATTTTGTGTCCTCAATATTATCACCTATAAGAAGATGTTTATCTTTGTAAATTTTAGAACAATGGAAGAAATTAGAAATGTTGTGGGGAAAACAATCTGTTTTGCTCTTGAGAAATAGCTACCTTATTGAAGTAAACTTATGTTCTTCAGGAGAAAGTATGCAGATACACTTGGTAGAAACAGAAGTCTTCATAAATCCAAAGACTGGATAAAAATTAGTTCCAAACATGAAAATCTCAAATATGGTAATTTTAAAATTGGTTCATTACAGAGTTAAAGTCTTCTATTCTTCTATCCTTTGGATCTCTGTGCATCTCAGCTAGCAATCTTCTTCCCCTAAAGCTTTGATAATTAGAGCTGGCTCATTAGGGAGCCACCTTTTCTGCATGCCAAAAGGACTGGGCACCTTGGGGCATCTGCCCTGTGTTCACAGTTACTGGGGCCACTACTCTACAAACCACAGACTCCAGCTGCAACACAGACCATGTTGGTTCTATTTATATGATAACATAAAACCACAGCAATGGGAATATTAGAAAAATACCTCTACATTATCCATGTCTGTCCTCCTCTACCAATGTCAGCCATCACAGTCATTCATTCCTAATTCAGTATTACTCCAAGTGTTGGGTTTCATAGGCAAGAAGGGCCAAATGAATTGAAAACTCTTGAGGCTGTAGAAATCTCTTTAAGCAAAATACCAAAGAATCAAGGTTTTCATATTTGACATTAGGAAAATTATTGACTGGTCTTTGTCTGAGATCTTAACTGTCCCAGTTACTTGCAATGTAGGAATATGGCATATACATCAGTGTATGTATAATACCATACAGGATAATATCTTTGAAAGAAAATTAGCTGATATAAGGTATTCACTGTTTGTTTCAACAAACCAGAATCTCCTAAAATGAAGAAAAATGTATCTGGGAAAAATGAATTATATTCACCCTAGATAAGGGAAAAGAGAAAGAATATTGTCCTCTTCTTCCTGGCTATACTCCAATTTCACTGTAAATTTATTGCCATTTCCCATGCCTTCTTGGTACTAAAATACTACTGAGGCTTTTTATTTCTCTGGCTCTTTCTTTCTCATTGCCCTTTTAGCCTTGCTAATAGGGTGTAATTATTCAGGTGAGTTTTGACTTGTAAAGTATAGCCATGGTCTGGTTGCATACCAAAAGTAAAGCAATGTTAGATAAGTGTAAATTAAATGTTTTCCATCCACTAACTGATAAAGAACAATAGCCCTGTGCTAATGGCAGTCAGTCATGTGATTTACAATCCCCACAAACAATCTTGTTGGGGCATTTTTTTTGGGGTGTTTGTTGAGAATTTTGGTTTATTTCCTTCTATTCTTCTGCACTCCCAATCTATATACCTAGGTCTTGAGAGTAAATGGTAAAACCTGAGAGCAAACAGCTCCGTACAGAATGTCTTTTCTATGCCTATCCTTCCTGCCAAGAGCATTTAAAAACACAAAACACAGTCTCTACAAAAATCTTTTTCTTATTTAAAAGATTATATTGAATGATGTTAGCTGAAAATTGGCCAGAATAAATACTTGACCCAGTGACTATTTTCCTTTCTAAACATCCAAACTAAATAAAAGTTTGACAATAATTGTTTTGTTGATAACATACAAATAATAAAATTCCTCTTCTATTAAAAAATTATTGAACATCTTAGTGGGAAAAGTTTCTGATTCTTAACCGTAACAATCCCTTTTATAATTTTTTATATAACTATCTGGGGAGTTTCACTCTAAAAAGTTAGACTTAAAAAATTTCCATCTTGCTCCAGTGCAGACAGTACTACTAGCACAAGCTTCAGGTGAATTCCATTAGGCACACTCAGATGGACTCACCATACCATCAGAAAAGAAGTACAAAAGAGTAGGAACAAAGTCCACATGTTTAAAATGTCACACAAGGTGATAGTGTCACCCTTGTATGAGATCCATGGTATCTCTGATAGTCACCCAGATTTCTCAATGCAGTTCTGTAGCTTGGAATCACAACATCAAGGCTTGATTTCACACGGAATCTTATAAAGTGTTTTTTAAGTACAGTATGCATCTCAACTTTTTATAAGCAAAAGTTTAAAGATGTTACAAACAAGCAAACTCCCATTGTTTATAGCCTGCATTCCTATGAATTTAATAATATTTTAAAACCATTTATGATCATCAGTAGACATGACCTTTTGAATTTTGACTGCTGGACAGACAGCTGCCTCCTAAATGGAAGAGGTCAAGCTTTCCCCTGTTGCAACGCTAGTTATCCCACAGACTTTTCAACTTTGCATCTGGAAATCAGTCTGTGTTCATTTCTTTAAGCAGTGTGGCCATCAGGCCTTATTCTGAGATATGAAGCACTGTCAGAAATACCATCTTAAGCATTGTCCTGACCCTTTCTATGACTGCCCATTTATTTCCACTGCTCTGTAGTGTTTAACTGCAGTTAACTGCAACTCAGTCATGCCAACCAGCCACATCTGAGCCTGCATGGTAACCAGATGAGTAACCTGAGAGCAGAATTTATTAAATAATACCTGTTATATTTTTTTCATCCCGAGGTGTTTCACTACACAACTCTACAAACAATTGTGTTGGCACTGCTGAAGAGGTAGCAACACAGGTGGGTTGTTAATGAGGTAATAGATATTGCCTGAGCTGGTATTGCAAATAATACCCCTGATCACCAAAATGTGTGTGATGACCTGTCTGGAGAAGTAAATGGATACATAAGTACCAGAAGGGCAGAAGATGAGCACTCAAATCTGTGAGAAGGAGGATAAAAAGGCAAGGACATTTGCAAAGAAGAAATAGAACAGGGAAGAAGAAACAAGACACAAAAGATTAGATTTTTTCTCCTTTTATGGCAAAAGAACATCCCTTAGCACATGTGTGTGTCATGCTAATACAGGAGAAGTCACATTAGCACCTGTAGGTTTGCAGAATTAAAGGGAGACACTTGTTTAAGGACCTTCTTGAAACAAAGTCACAGTTAGCACCTATGTTCAGAAAATGCAATATAATGCTACACTCCTTTTTCTTCCTAAACTGGTTCCTAAGGAAATTACACAGGCATTTTACATTAGATTTGTTTATTTCTTAAAGGCTCTATGTTTGATGCTGCAATAGAAAATTCATAGTTCCTGCTTTGAGGAGTAACTTTCTTAGAAAAAAACAGGAGATACAATGTACCAGTTTTTCTGTAATAAAGGTCGGATCCCCCATTAGCCTGTAACGCTGTAATTTATTATTGAACACTTAGAGGTACTGTTAATGGAACGTACTACAATAATAGCATAGCTGGAAAAGAGTTCTACTTCTTTTTCAGGATAATTTATTCCATATTGGGCCAACTGGAAAGCTTTTCAAAGACTGTCAGCACCATTAGCTCTTTTCTGTTGAGGCAAAAGCAGGAGTATTGGATGTGTATTGATCTGATGTTATTCTGAGACTGCACAAGATTTGGAAGCTGGACAGAACTAGATATGTGGGTGTACCAGGAAAAAAAGAAAAAACAACTAAAAAGGCACTCATCCACCCCAAAGCAATGCAGAAAGCTTATCCAGGCTCTGAAAGCAATTTGACTGGGGATTTCTTATCAGCATATTGATTTCATTCTTTTTATTTATTTATCTGGATGAAAGGTCCATTGATGCTCAAAAACAAACCAAAAAAACCCCAAATGAATGAGAACCTACTATTTATATTTTATTCATATTTTTTGATACGCAATCTCTTTTATATTCAGATGTCTTAGGTTTACAGCACAGAGGTAATCACCCTTAGAATTTACTTGCAAAGAATATTTTCCAAGAATATTTGTTTTCTCCAGTATAGATTTTAGCTGTGGTTGCCTCATACACAGTATGATCCTGCAGTGTTTATTTACTGATATGTTTAGGCTCAGCTAACATCATGTTGTGGGTGCATAGATTAATCTCATCTAGATGTGCATATCAAGTAGTTTTTACAATTTATAGGTTTTCAGTTACAAGTTTCAGAGGATGGAGGCCCTTTGCACTGCGCGTACACACTTTGAAAAGAAATTATGCTGTTGAATAATAACACCTTGAGGAGTTTACTCTTAACCCAAACTATTTTGTGGATCTACTTTATAACACATCCCCACGAAAAGCTGTAACCAAACTGAGATGACAGCAAAGTGAAAGTCCTGTCTGAATGATTCCAGTAACCAACCAAAGCCTCTCACATCAGTTCTTCCCCTGAAAGAGAGGATACCTTCAGACAGTAACAAGATCATCAGGCCCTTCTTCCAGTCATAGTCACCTGCTGGCTAGTCAAACACATTGGATGAAGATAGGTCTGCAGACATGACTTTTACATACAAAGGAAGATGGGAGATATGTCAAAACATTCCACTAAAAATTTAGATATTAATAGGAAAGAAAATCTGGATCTGAATGGAATCCCTGGAAGGCTCCAAGAAAGAATTTGGCTATAAAAGCAAGCACATTTCGCCAGCAGTGGGATACTTCTGTGGAAGGCAGTCACAGAATAAGAGAGAATTACAACCCCCCAACAGCCAGAAAGCAGCTAGCAGAGAATTAGACCTCACAAGTTATGGTTTTGGTTTGCTCTGTCACTGGGTAGATCATAATGGTGGAGTTTTATTTCACTTTGTTACCTATCTGAACAAAATTTTGAGTTATATTTTTAGTATATATAAGGTGATAACATATTTTTACTGTATTTTATCTTATAGTAGATTACCATAATATCCAAGCCAGTAGTTAGCATCAAGCTATTCCTCTCCCAGAATGAAGTGGGTCTATAAAGGTCAGCTTCCAAACACCTCAAGATATTCCTTGCTTCCCAGTATATTCTTTCTCTTCCAGCACAGAAAGAATACAGACGTGTTAAAGAGCAGTTTTTTCTAAGACAGGGGAGGAAGAAAAATAGCAAGAGAGAGGCATCTCTAACGTCCCAAAATCTCAAGGCATGTTGAAGTAGACTAGATGCTTCTTTAGAGAAGTAACTCTGATTCATGCAACTATTAATACTGCTTCAGAAAAGAAAACTTACTGTAATAAATATCCATCAGCATTTCCATCATAATTTTATCTTTGCAAAGCCAGCCTCATCACATGCTTTTTATTTTTATTTGATCACTAGTGCAGAATCTGGCCCGTATTAGGAAGATCAGCTTTTATTATTGACAGACAAATGAGCTGTCAGGAAATTCTCAGTCCTATCAGAAATGACATCTTGATTTGTTCGTCATTATAGTTAAACAAGAAGTTCAGAGGTTTGGTAGACAAAAGAAAGCATGTTCAGCACTTTACATTAAGGACCTAGCATGCAAGAAAGACATTAAAAATTAAGCCTGAAGCAGGAACATGAATTTCACCAGAGTATTCCTGGTACATTTTCAAAAAAACCCAGGGATATCGGATTTTGAAAACCAGCCAAAACTAGATGTTTATGACTGTTCTGTTTATTTAACTTTCAGGAGCTCTTACTAAAAGTATCCTATAGAGTTGAATTTACTTCTTTACCTGCTTTATTGAAGAGTCAGTTTTCACTTTTAAATGAAATTTGACTTTTCTGTCCATGTTACAGTAAACAGCCTTGACTGCTGTCAGGCAAATTTTAAAAAAAAAAAAAAAAAAAAAAAATCACACACAGATTTTTTAAATGGGCTTCAAAACTGTCAGACAGTATTTTGCAGCTTTACCCAATTTAAGAATTTTGCTGAAACAGTCAGAAAGGAAAGCTCTGCATCTTTCATGCCACTTCCATGAGGGTTTTAGAGACTTAAAGACCACATAAGTGAGAAATCGATAGCTGGTTGACAGCCATGTAGGGTGACATTTTTTTAACTTGATGGCCCATCAAATATATATTCATCTGTTTTACATATCTCAACCCCTATAGGCATGAAGCAGAGTATGAGCCAAAGGTCACTGATCTCAACAGGTGCATTTCATTCACTGAAATGGTTTTGGACATGACTCAGAATGAGCACTGGTTCACCCTTTTGCTGATGTTGCAGTCTCAAATGTAGAAAGCCATATTAGATTACCAATTTTGAAAAGGAGGAAAGGGGATCCTGTAGATTGTAGCTCCAATTTACTCTTTTCAAATAGCTTTTCTATAAAATTTGATACACTAAGCTGATTTTATACTCTAAATTTACATTTCCATAATTAACAAACATAGACCTACATGAGATTGCTACCTATGCAATATCACACATACCCATGGGGCCTGAAACAGAAATATATGGATAATGGGGTATGGATTTATTGACATCAAAGAGAGCCATGTCATTAATGTAAGCAATATCACCATGGCTCCTACTTTTTAATCTAAAGTTAGACCAGAAGCATAACAAAAGAATGAGAGAATGTCATTGGACAGCAATGGTAAGGAAGCAGACCTACTACTGTTTGGAATACAGTGCTGCAGAAAACAGTACTGTTTTAAATCCCACTGCAAGTCTACAGCAATTTCTACTAATTACTTAATTTGCAATCATAAATTGATAGCATTGTTCTGTGATATCACAATATTAAACACTGTGCTCTAATAAACTAGACATTTTAATAGATTGTCCAGTTATATTATTCCTATAACTTATGGTATGTAAACATGCTGAGGATTTTTTAATATATTGCCTCAGAATTTAAACTACAGTCAAACAATGGAATCTATTTTTTAGGTTCAATAATATGTGGTTTGGGCCCCTGGCACTTTGGTAGAATTGCACTAGATCAAATGTATCTTCTTCAATAAAAAAAACAACACTTAGACAAAGCTGCAACCAGAAACCTGTGAGTACTCTGGTCTTTCAAATGGCTCCTCCCTAAAAGAACTGGACCTACACATATTTAATTAACTTTTTGCTTTATCACACTGCCAGGAATAACATCTTCCCAAGCACAGAAATAGACTGTTACAAGTATATTATCAAATGCTACAACCTTTCATCCTAATCAAAGATGAATTAAAGAAGAAAGTGAAACTATGATTTGTTAGAATAGTATTGCTAAAATTTTAGATAAATCTGAAGGAGAAGTTGGGTAGATATTTGGTAGAACTAAATAGAACCAGTGATAAATAGAAAGGAAACTCCCTATGAGTGGGAAACTGGATGGATGTCACTGTCTGTGCATGAGCTGGCAAGCTGTCTTGAAAAACAGAATGAATTTCAGTAGTTCCCCTGGTAGTTCTGTAAACAATTGTACAGTAATTAGCCATGCATATCTGAAGAAAGAAAAATAATATCTTTTTCAAAGCTAATGATCACGTGGATAAGTTGATGGCTTTCTGACAGCAGATTACCAGCAAACAGCAAAACTAATATCTGAAATATGCTTAATCGCAGTTTCATCATGTTTATTCATCATACAAACTTAAAAAAAAATCAAAGCATGAAATATTTTGTGCATGGGGGATGAACATTTTTCTGACCATTTTTGAGAAAATGAATTCATTATGCAAATGCACAATCACATGTTTGGCACAAGGAATTTACTCATTTCCTTAGCTTGTCACATTGTGCAATTTGTTTTTCCCATGCAGACTTCTGCTTATTATTAATAATAAATAAATCAAAAGTTCTGTTTTGTGAATGTCTCGCAGCTGGCCCTTCATAAATCTAAAATGCCAATAACTATCAAGTATTGCAGATACGCCTTAGTGAGAACATTCCAACTGTTTTGGTCATACTGTAATTTTTGCTTCAGAAATATGGTTTTAATAGGGTTTTACTAGGGAAAATGTTCAGTGGAAATGCTTGGGTTTTTTTAAACTCAGACTTGAAATTACAAAGCAAATGTGGGAAAATAGGTGGAATCTATGTTGCTAAAAACTCCCCATAAAGTTCACACTCTTGAGATTATTTCTAGTACTGCACAATATTCTCACAAGTGAAATAACATTTCTTGTTCCATGTTAATCAAAAACCTCCAAGGGAAGCATTTTCTACGCATGAAGGAAGGAGGAAAGATCTTTGTAAAACATCAGCCACTCCATAAATCAGACAATGCTATGGTCTTATGGAGAAGAAGAGTCACCCTAATTGCAAGCATATTAGAGAAAAGGAGATAGAGATCTTCTAAAGGTTGCATGGGCCCATCTTTAAATTTTCTTGGATCTTGTCAAACAAACTGCACATGTGACCACTTTCAAAATGTGATTTTCAGCTCTTCAGAACATTTTCCACTGACTGAAATATAAAGCTATCTTTTTGCTCTGGAATCTTTTTTCTTATCGTAAAATCTTAAAACATGAAGTCGGAAAGGAAACAAAAAGGTCATTCATCAAGCTCTTTACCTCCACCAAGCAGGATCAAACTGCATGGCAGATGTTCCAGGCAGATAGATACTTTTCTAACTTCACTGTTCAGGCCCTTAGTAATGAAAGCCTTTTCCAAGAATCTATCCCAATACTTATTTAAGCTTATGATCAGCCATCATATTCTGCTAAAAAATCTAACAGAAACATTTCATGGCACAGCTAATTAATTTCTTCTTGTTTTACCCAGCTTTAGTGGAAACATTTTTCTTATGTGAAGACTTAACATGCTTCATTCTTCTAGCCTCCTCCAGATTCAGCAACATTTTCCCAGTTTCACAGGTTCTGATCATTTCAGCTGCTCAGCCACTGACCATCTCCAAGAGCCCATGCCTGCAGAAAGAGTGGTGTCCCAAGGCTGACCCTACAAACCAGCTCCAAGGCTGTCCCACCTCTGATGGAAGGCACTGTGTGCCCTGTCACACCCCCAGCACTCCCCACTGACAGTTCTCAGCATGACAGTGTGATCCAGGCTCGTGTGCGGTCACTGGCAGCCAAACTGACCACTTCCAAAAACAGAGGTTCTGTCCTGTGCCTGAGGGGCAATGCCATGATCCTCCCTCATCCTCCCACGCCAGGGCTCATCTCAAAGTCCAACCCCTGCCTGAAAGTACTTGCTGGCCCTCCCAGGAGGATGTGCTTACAGAGATAATAAGAACACTCTCTAATACACTATCCAAATAGCTAATTAAAACAGTTGATAGTGGACTCCAGAAAACTGCTGAGTATAATCTTTGAGTCTGAATTCATCTTCTAATGATTCATCTTATGTCTAGACTGTATCTCCTTTGCTTTTGAAAATATCCACAGCTCTAATGTAACAACATTTAGTACCTTTTCTCTACTGACAAGGGGTATTAGCCAGTCCTGGGTGGAAATTAATTAGATTTAATGTGGTTTTGACAGGTCTGTATTGACTATAACATACCTCCTTTTGTTACTCTCCTTTTTCAAAGTACTTACAAATATTTCACTTAATTTTTAGTTCCAGTATTTTTCCATGCATTGAAGCAAAGCTGACTCATCAATAATAACTCTTTTTCAGTCCATTTAAAGGTAGACACTAGCTTTATAATTTTTGTAGAATATGCTGAGTTGTTAGGGACACAGCAGGATCATCAAGTTCAACTCCTGGCCCCACACAGGACACCCCACGGGTCACACCTTGTGCCTGGGAGCATTGTCCAAACACTTCGTGAGCTCAGACAAGGTTTGACGCTCTGACCACTTCCCTGGAGAGCTTATTCCAGTGCCCGACCACCCCCTGCATAAAAAGCTTCTCCTGATATCTAACCTTAACCTTCCCTGACTCATCCTCATGCCATTTCCTGCAGTCCTGTCACTGCTCACAAGAGATCCTTTGGGAGTAATACCCAATGTCTCCCTGATATTAAAAAAAAAAAAAATTTCAGGTTTTTTGCTAAGCAAATTGCAAGTATTAGCAAATCCTCTGCTTGAATCTCCTTATCAATTAACTCTTCCTGTTCTGTTAGATCATGTCAAAAAGAAATTATTTTTCACTTATATTAGAATTAGATATATGGGCATAATTCTATATATTCTACATAGCTACACATAACATTAATAAATTATTTTAAAAGAATTTAAAATGTAAAACAATGATAATAATGATAACAATGATAATAGTTATGTTTTACAAGTTCCCAGGCAAAATGAAATTAGGAAAAGAAAGTATATTGGGAAAGAGCAATAAATTTGTAACACAGAAGAGGAAAACAGAAAAAGATCAGCATTAAAAAAAGGCAAAAAAAAGAGACCCCAACAAACCCAAAACAAACAACAACCAAAAAAACAACCAAAGACAAAGACAGATGAGAGTAAGTAGAACAAACAAACTGTTATTGAATCTGGATTTAAAGTGTCTCTTCAATTTAATCATATTCAAGTTTTATTCTTTAGGGTAAAGCTACTAAGAAAAATGTTCCAAACTGTATTAAAAATAATTTGAACAACTTCAAAAGTATTTAATTTCTGTTTTGCAGCTTTGGCTAGTACATTATTTATCATTTGGATCACAATAAGACAAACTCCCCAAATTAGCACAGCTTCACCAAAACAGAGAAGAAAAACAAAGAAATATTTAAAGAAACCAAGGTCACTCTTTCTTATGTTCCTTGGCCACATACTGCTTCTGAATCCCTTACACCAGCAGAGCTGACAGAAATATTTTGCTTAGCTTCTCATTAAGCAAAGGACAACTATTGGTTTACAAAATGTTTTCTTCTACTGGAGAAACAAGCCCTATGTTTGTTCTTACTTTTTTCTTTGCTGCAGCAGTATTTTAAATAAAGGGAATTCTTATCTGAAATTAAGGAGACAGTCCAATTTACACTTAAAACATGACATGCAATAGAAACTTGACATACATATGTAACTATAGTGATGCATAAAAACCCCCAACTCTTTTCTGTATTTCAGGCATCACATACCATGACATCATATTATACTCTTTTTGTGGAAAGCTTCCCTATAGAGCCACAAAACATTACTAATACATTTAACTTATAACCTGCAATGTTTTTAAGGGTTGGGTTGGTGTGGGACTTCCTTTCACATCCCGCATGTTTCGTGGAAATTTCCATCAGTCCTGAAATAGTGTTTTGGTTTGTACAGCCCAACAGTCATTGCACTTGGCAGGTCTTTAATGACCTTGCTGTTGATACTTTGAAGATCATCCGATGACTTCTGCAGAGTGTGTGTGTCTCTGCATCCCAGAGGCAATGGGATACAGAACCCTCTCTGGGGGTGCTCTGATGGTTCTGTACCATCCTCTCTCCTTGACACAGCAGCACCAAGCAGAGCAGAGTCTTTTGCTGGATTCTTTTTCCCTTAGTTTTACTTATTCTATAAATAAACAAGACAAGACAGAATCCAGCTTTTTAAAAGACCAGTTAAGAAAACATAAAACAGTAATTGGAAAATAGAGATCATGAAGTTAAACTGAAGTTCTCCTAGATCACATTTGCCAATCTGATAAACCGTCATGGTTCCTCCCCTACCACCAACGAATGTGAAAATAATGTCTGCAGAGAATAATTTGTCTTGCTGTGATGAGAAAACTGATCAGCAAGTGCCCAGTAAAATTAAGAACACAAGTGAGATTTTTCAAGAAAGAAGTAAATAAAGCAATAGAGAGGATATGAAGTTGCTGACACAGAATTTTTTCATCCAGCACTCCTTTCAGTTGAGCCAAAAAGCTATTTGTGGAAAAATAATAAATGCATAAAGCCAAGAAATAAGTGTCATGTCATGGTGCTGTTACATTGCTTTTTTTGTGTGAAGCAAAATCCTTTGCAAATGTTAGCTACAGTTCAGGAATCCTTTATAAAAATTTTATTTCTAAACAAAATCTAGGGAGGGAAGAATAATATGACACAGAAGTAAAACAATAAAAGGTCACACAGCAAGCCAGTGAAGGGACTGGTCACTCAGCCAGTCCCCCTGGTCCTGAATTACACAGTGGTTTCCCCAAGATATCTCAGAGTGATTTCAACAGTAGTATCACAAAGGAGAAAAACTAAAAGGAACCTTTCAGTCCTCATTTCTACCAAGGTTCTCCACTCTGCATTCTGCAGAGGACTCTGGCAATGCTCATTTTACCAATTCTTATATATTCACATTCCCCCTTCTTTATTTTCCATCTGTACCCCCTTCAATGAGGACTCACAGAGGAGGTGGGGGGGAAATCTTCAGGGGTATTGCCAGCAGTTTTTCAGATGGATGTTAACACGGTACTTGGGAGACTACTTGCAAAACTGAAAGTAATGGAGATTTTTAAAAAAGATAGAAACAGTGAAATTAATTTAATATACACTGAAAAAAAATTCACGTTTACCGACAGGACTTCATTTAGCAACTTTCGCATCTTGTCCTACTCCTTACGTCAGTTTGTGATTGGATGTTCTGCAAGGGGAATAGCTTGCTGATAAAACAGGGAGTTAGGACACTGATCAGCATGGCAGCAGTCTCCATGGCAGCAGTCACCGTGCCACTGGAGCACAGAGCCAGCGCTGTTTGGGAAGAGCACGCTGTGTGCTGCTCAGCACTAGATTGTTCCAAGCTTGACATCTCATTCTTCCATCCAAGCCCAAAGGAAGAGGCTTTGAGTGAATGAGGAGCTGTGCACCAGCTGGACAAACTGAACCCCAGTCATTACAGAGAGCAGAAAACTGCCCCAGGATATGTGCCCACTCTTGGGAGTGCCTGATTCAGCCCCCACACAGATCTGGACATTGGACAGAGGACCTGCCATGAACCTAGATGGGTTTTGGGGTGCTTACAGTGGCCAGTCTAATTCATACACCCAAATACAAACCAAAATGCAGTGGAAGGAGAGGAATACCAGAAGACTCCCTTTGAGAGGATATGCTTGAACCAAACAAAAAAGGTAATACAAGCACATCATTAGACCCAGAGAAGCTGGAGATTAAATTGCATTAAAATAATATGAATTAGCACATTGGAAACATGGTAAAGAAATCCCAAAACTCTGTGATGGCAACATTTTACAATCAATTTAAGGTAATAAAAACTGTGGCGACTTTACATAGTAAGCTAGTAAGGCAAACAAATGCTTGAGGGCTGTCAGATGCACTTTATACTCTCTCCAGTTTCAGATTCTACTGAGCTGGGTGCCTAAGGGAAACAAATAATTTTGCTGCCACAAAATTTTGATGAAACATCGTTCCTGTACTCCAGATTAACAAACAAGATACACAGCCTGTGATTACAAATCTTCTTTCTGGAATGACTCACATCACAGTTCCTCAAAGCCTATTACCCCCACAGTCTGTGACAAAGAGTCAGATAAAAATAGAACAACTTTTCTTTATTCCTTTGAATATAATTGCTTGGGTTTTTTTAAGGATCAGTGTAAACTTGCATGTGTCAGAAAATTTAATTCTGGAGGAGGGAGGTCAAGGTAGGAAGATAGAAAAACATTTCTATTGCACACATACATGGTTATATACGATTTGTGTCAGTTCCTTCACCAGAGCCATTTGACTGCAGACAAACATTGCACAGCATTAAAAATTATGCTAGTGATGGAAAATCACTAGAAGCTAATCATCTTTTGGAGTAGGTGGAAACTCCCACATCTGAACTGCATTAAGTAGGATGAGATGGACCTCCACAATCTGCTCAAGTCTAGTCCTTGGGAACTCTCTTCTATCCCCTTTTATAGGAGCTGAAAATTGATGGGCCAATTTCCCAAGGGACATAAGCAGAAATAGTTCTCTACTTCCATCAAGATTTTAACAAATGAATGTCTGTTACATTTTCTAAAAGAAAAAAACCTAAAAACCACAAACCAACAACTAATCATCACATTTAGATTAGAAAACACTGAAATGAATGTTTATAGTTTATTAAACTGTTACAAGGACATAGCTTGCTATTTATGAAGTGCCAGATTTGCATAAATACAGAGATTTGGCAGTCATGAGGAGCAATCATTTCCTTTTTCTTCCCATTTCTGCTCCTGACACGTTGGAGTGCTGACTGCTCAGGCTTCTTGTGGAAAGCTTGAACTAACTTTCACAATGAGATTCCTCCAGGATCAGACTGAATGGCAATTGCCAAGTACTCTTCCTACCTACCCTCCGTAGTTCCTGCAGAGCTGCAGGGCTGCTCCAGAGAGCCTATTTCACCCCAGCAGCCTCACACCAGATCTCTCCCACCATATTTTCCAATGTAACCTTGGGCTTTGCCAGTGCCTCCTGCCTGCTACACCCTGCTGGTCTGACAGCCCATGGAACAGGAGCCCTTCCCACCAGCCAGACAGACACACTCCTCTTCCTCTCTGTACAGTGGCAAGAAAAAGGTTGCATTGTCCCACTAGGTACCTCAATAATTGCTGAGGTCAGGAGTCAGATCCCTCTCCCTCCAGGTTATGGGAGAAGGCATTTTAATGGACATTAGATAAATAAATAAATAAATAGTCTCGTTAATGCACTGCAGAAAGCCTGCTGGTTGTTTTTGTTTCTTTAAAGCTTACTATTAAATTGAGAGAAGGGAGGGCACCCCAGGCTTTATTAGTCCCTGCCCCAGAAGCACCAGAGTGGGGAAATCAGCTTTCCTGTCAGAAAAGCACAAAAAACCTGTAGGACAAAGAAGACAATGGAAAAATATACTACAAAGAAATACATGTAAAGAAATTTCCTGTAATCCCTAGGAAACCAAAAATGACAGTATCAAGTCAGATAGTGACTTCTCTTTGTGAAATAGCACCCTTTAACATCAAGGGGCAGGAGTGCCAGCTTTGAGTTAGGATTTAGAAGGGGAAGCAGAGTCTGTGGTGCGAGGGGAAAAGAATCATCCTGGCTTCTTTAAAGGCCATCCTTACTGAGCTTTTTATCAACAGACCACATTCTAAAAATAATGCAGCACGTACGATCACTATTAGAGAAAGGTAGAAAATAACCCTGATGTTAGCATATCCTGCTCAGAAAGTCATTCCTAGAGGTGCTAATTTTATTGTGTCATTGGATACAGTGAGGTCTTTTAATTAATCAGTAAAACACTGAGAATGTGATAGTAATTATTAACAACGTGTATGGCTTCAGTGCTGAGTTTCTTGGGTTTTTTAATTTTTTTTTCTTTATTCATTCCATAGACATCTTTAAATAAAACCAAATCCAAAATATATGGAAAGACATGACAAGAAGTGAATTTGCCTCTCAGGCACAGGTATTTTCTTAGATTCAACAAATTTACTGATGACCAGACATTTTTGATTTAAAAGCTACACAGCGTCAGGTTCCACCTGTTTTATTTGGAGTTTGCAATACATGCTTTAACAAACCCAGAGTAGGCAGGCAACTACACAGATCTGCTTGTGAGAATGTGGGAGAAAACCTTAGACAAATCAGCTATAAAAATGTGGACTATAAACAATTCCAGAATAGCTAATCACAGACCCCTTAACACAGCCTTCGCTGAAGTTTTACTTTCCAGTCTACTTTGCTTTAAAATACATACATACATATATATATGTGTGTGTGTATATATGTATGTGTGTATATATATATGTGTGTGTATATTTCCATTGAGTTGTAAATAGAAACCATTCTGGCAACATGCTATGAAATGATCCTTGGATTTCAGAAGGTAGGGCTGATCATCCAATTAAATCAATTGAGAAATGCAGGGATATTTTACCAGTTCTACTTGAAAATAATGACAGATTAGATTCTCAAACTGGATATCTAGGTTGACTCTATTGGGGGAGGCACTTATAGGATGTGTTCCATCACAGCATTAAAATAATTTTCTGATTATGTTTTTGTTAGGATTTTGGTTTTCTTTTGTATTCTTTCAAGATTAAACTCATGGTTGTTGGGTTTGGGTTTTTTTGTTTGTTTGTTTGGGGTTTTTTTGTTGTTGTTTTTTTGCAAGTAGGGCATAGTTTTAAACAATACAGCTTTCTAGGTAATAAACAGACCTGCAATATGCTTTAGGCTGAAATGGTGTTTGTTTTGCATTATTAAGTTCTGGTTGTAACAAAGGTGTCTTTAAAGAGTTGCCCTGAATGTGAGAGATTCTGCCAAAAATTTTTAAAAATTTTTGTTGTGATACCGAGTTCCTGCTAAGAAGGATCCACAAAACACACTGTGCAGAACTGACACAGATGAAAAAGCATTTGCTAGCTCAGCCGATGAGCCCTTCATGTTCCATGAGCTTCAAATGTTCTAAATACAGCATTTTCCTTCACTACTCTTGATCTTGAGAGCAATTTATCCAAGGAGCAGACTGTAGCAGAGGAGCTAAATCTTGGGAAGTCTATTTTTTATCACCCCTCTGACTTTTAGAATTCAATTTGTTAAAGATTTTTTCTTTTTAATACACAGTCACAGAGAAACAACATTCAAATGCAAAAATAATTCCAATGCTGAATGGCAAATCGCCCATAAATGCAAGTGAAAAATAGACAAGGTCCTGCAAGTAGTTTCCATGGAATCAGTGAAAACTACTGATGTAGAAAATAAAATTCTGTTCCAAAAAATAAAGTCATTTTACCCAAGGGCATTGAAGACTTTGCTCATGCCAAAGAGCATCAGGAGGTGATGACCACACCATTCTGGGAAGTCCTGAGCAAGGACACAGTACCAAGTGGTAAGTCTGGGTGAGACAGAAATGTTTCAGGTTGTATTGCCTTTTAATTCCCATGAATCACCAAGGAGCTGATCTGTTATCAGCAGTAACAGCCTCTGTCCCTAAGAGAGGGGGACGATACAGGAAGCATATGCTCCAGGCTATTTATGAGGATGTTGCCAGAAACGGGTGTAACATTTTGAACATGGTGACCTGCACTTCTAGATTATAATTGTATGTGAAGTCATAAACTAGACAGAAAGGACATATAAGAGGGACATGGAAAGGAAATACAACGAAAACGATTAATACGTGATAGTTTCCAATCCATTATTTTCTCAGGAAAAGAATAAAACAGCATAGTGCAGAGTTCTTGGACTCCACCTTTTAGTTCCTTTAGTCAGGAACAACTATATTCAGCTCAAGTTTCTGAATTATCTATGACAATGACAAACATCTCATCTAGCAGCAGAGTTATTTGCTCCTAGAGATAGCTGTGTGTCTCTGGCAAAGATTAGGGAATGACTGGGATACAAGAATTGCACTGATGGGCTCTGTGTCAACAGGGGCGGCCAATGCTTGCTTTCAGATACCTATGGACTGTACATCCACTTCTAGAATCACTCAGAACAGACTGACAGTGAATTTGTGCCAATTTCTTCATTCTTAGGGAATAAGCTTCAATAACTTAAGAGACTTAGAAGATGTAAGGTGGCTGAAATGCAATACCATTTAAGATTCAGCTCACATTCTCCTCAGTTATATCAGACATACAAAAATATTTTAGTACAGTAGTCACTATCAATTTCCTCTGTCTTTACTCTGATACACCCCAGATCTACTTCTTCCATGGCTCCAGGGGTCACTAGAGCTGTGGGTATTCAATGCCTCTAACCACAGCTTCTCTGGGTTTATTTTCTATATTACCCTTTTATCTATATCCATGTAAGAGAACTGACTATTGTACTAGATAGACTTTCTAATGACAGATGGGCCTCAACATCCAAATGCTAACATTTAGGTCTTTGCAGAAAACGTTATTTTTCACTTTTGTCGCAGATCAGCAGTAAGCACAATGTAAAACAAAATAATAAAAAAAGTTGGATAGCAAAACCTGAAAGAGTCCAATCTATTAAAGATTGAGAAACATTTTAATAAACCTATGGAGATTTCTGGATGAATGTGTCACAATTAAAGTGCTCATTAGAGAGAAATGGAATTCTCATTCATTCAACTTTCCATATAAAACTCCTATCCTACTAAAATTGCCTTGATGTACCAATAAAAAATCCAAAAGCTGTTACACAGCAGAAATGGCTGTGCATTTTTAAACCAGATTGGATGATCAGCTGTCACTGCTGTCTGATCATATGGACTTCTGCATAGCAAAGCAGTTTGTCTTTGCCCAAGCACATTAAGCTAGAATTTCAGTCATAAAACCACATAAAGCATTGATGTGGTGTTTAGCAAAGGGGAGTTCTTTGTTAAGACCTTAATTTCAGTTACTTGCTATGGAAGAAACAGATGGAATTCAATTTTTTCCCAACTGTTATGAACAATGAATATCTTTTCAGTCAATGCTAAGGAACTACAAAGGTGTGACAAAACAGTCTGAAGACCAAAATATAAAATATAATTTAACATGCAGGATAAATACAACCATCTCCTGATTTGTCTCCACCACAACTTTTTCACACAGAGGGGGACAGCAGCTTGCAAAAAACTAGCTTTAGATCTTTGTTGCAATAGGTGTTCTGGCATAACAATTTCAATCCAATTAAAAGCCTCAGTTCAAAGCCACTGAAATCAATCAGCACATCTCCTTTGATTTAAAAGGTTTTATTTGCCCCAAGAAATTTGATCTTCAGGTCTTTTCCATTCTCACAGATGGTCTTTGGTTTTAACCCTAGTTTTCTTGCTCTTTATACTGTTTTGCCATAAATGGTTTTTCTTCCAAGCCTTTCCTCTAACTAAAGATACAAACTTTCTTGTTTACTTCTAATGGTTGAAACTCGTCCCTCATAGTTATTATATTTTTTTTAGGGAGTGGGATGGTATTGTAGTTTCTGGTGCTGTCAGAGTGGCTGCAAGACCACTTGATGCTTTTCATATTACCTGTGAGAAGCATTTGCATTAAATGCAGTTTACATTTTAAGTCATTTAAAAGGGGAGGGGGTCAGAATAAGCTAAAAAATATGTTCATAGTCTGTTTTCTCAATGCTGAACCTTTCTCTGAAGCCACTTGGAAGTCTGCCACTGATTTAAACAGGAGACTGATACAGCTCTAAATCCATTTTTCCGAGATGTGCCCCCATTTTTTACATATCATCCTGATTATTTCCCAACATTCTCTTCTTCCATGCTAGAATAGAACATAAATCAGAGAAATTTCTCTTTGTTTTTTGTCACATGTTTTCCTGGAAAATTCATAGTGGGGATTTAAAGGAAGAAGATCATCAATACATGCAAGATGAGTATACACATTTTTCTTTTGAACTCGCATCTAAGGTGGTCTTCAGTGCTCCATGATTTTCCTATTGTACGCAGAGTGACTCATTTGGACTTTGGCACTGTTCAGTATTTTCCTGCTGTTTGAAAAGAGAAAGAAGTGAGTGTGAAGAGGCTGATGCAGACTGGCTCCATCTGCACTTCCTCACCGACTCCCAGGCTGTCACAAAGTCAAGGGCGGCTACGGTCCCCTTGTTCCAGCATCACTTGCTCTTAACAGGGCATTGTTTCCCTAAACACTATTATTGTTTCAGGTTGTCGCTTGAAGGCGATGTCACATGTACAGTTACTTCAGAAATGATGGGTTGTTCTGCCCTCAAAAGCCATGTTTACAGCTCTACCCTTTGCAGAGGATGGCTGTCTGCCACTGCTGCTGGCCTCTCCTGGAGGAGAGCTGCAAAGAGCTCTTCTTCGACCTAGTGGCTCTTAAAGTTTGTATTTCCCCTCGTGCTCCATGCTAAGCTGTGAAGTTTGCACAGCCACCTCCACCACTATAAAGAGGAATGCTAAGCTTCTGTATAAATTAAAGGATGTTTTATAGCTGAGGTTTGGAGGAGTCAGGAGTGGAAATTTCTGCGAAGCTACAGAAAGGTTTCTGTTGGGAGCAGACAATGAGAGCAAAAAGATTTTGTCGAATTGCTGTATAAATCATTAGTTAATTATAGGCCTTAATCATCTGCATATTGTAGAAAACAGCCATGCTGCAAATCAGATCCCCTCAGCCAGCTCACAGACTGGCACAGAACTGAGAACTAAATGTATGGGTAGTTCATAATCATAATAATCTCTTTAATCTGGTGGCACTGCTGCACATAATGATATTCTGAAAGCAAATCTGATGCAACTGTAATAATACTAGGGAAAACAAAATACAGATGTTCCTAAAGTAAAGGAATTTATAAACAAATGTACAGAACATTAAAAACTAAGATTAAAAAGAATTTACCATCTGCAATAACCTAGAAGAATAATAAATCTGACAACCTGAGCCAAACATTTAAAATGCATTTGTATATTTTCAGAACTGCTGTGCTGTTATGAGGAAAAAAAAGTCAAACTATCCTACATTCATCAACCTCTCTCATTATCCAAGGCTCTCACCACACTTGGCTCACAGGTGCCAGACCGCAGCACAAGCCAGCAGTTGGAGTCCTTCACCCAAGGACTTTCAGCTGCTATGGAGCACCCATTATGGCAAATTTAGTTTTCTGACACTTAGATTCATCCTCAGGGTAAAAAAAAAAAAAAAAAAAAAAAAAAAGAAAGCAAATTCATATGACATGGAAGATAATAGATAATAAAAAAAATTAAATTCAATTTCTATTCTGGGAGATTCAAAGAATGCTCAAAGTTCAACTTTATAAAGTTTCATCTACAAATGTCCTCATCCAACATGTGGTGGGATCAGGGAGGATTCTTCCACTCATCTGAGAGGATTTTTTTTTAATAGGGACACTCTTGTTCAGATCAAATCACTGCTGTGCAAATCTCATGCAGGTCATTATGAGCAGCCTTCTCATGATGCCATTTCTTTCCCTTTATTTTTGTTAAGCAGGTTATTTCTACTCAGCAGGGCTGTGTAGCCTATTGCAGGATGCAGATATTAGATAAGTCTAAGAATTGTTTGTTCCCTACCACAGGGGTCTCTGTCACTGCCAACTATAAAAAGGGTAACAATAAATGAGCAGTATCTGTGCACCATATTCAGTCAAAAAATCCCATAGAACATTTAACTTGAATTACTCATGTCCACAAAAAGTAGACTACTAAAAAAAAGTGTGCAGCCTACTGACCTACCCATGCAACTGAGCAGTGGAGTGGAAAGCTGTCAGTAAGACAACGAAAGGCAATAGAGAAGAACAAAACTTTTTTCCTTAAGTAACCGCAAAACAAGCTTCTGGAACTTTACTAGTGATAAAAAGACATGAAACTACAGCTGCCAGCCCAGCCAGCTGCTGGGAACACTGATGTGAGAGCAGGGCTGTGTGACAGCAGCTGTCTGCATCCTCCCTGGGATGATCCCACTTGTCCTTGCAGCAGTGGCTGTGGGTTCTCTCATGCTTGTTCTGCATTCTGCATTTCTGCAGTCATCCTGCAAAACACAATGTGCTCCAGAGCCAAGGGGAAAGAAAAAATGTATGAACACATTCACTACAGTGTTTTTCCTTGGGCCAGGCTTCACAAGCTCAAAAAGAGATGGATTTATGGTTCCTGAGTTGTTATGGCCCCCTCTGTTGAACTCAAAGCCAATAAACAGATGAAAATGTGTTGCATAATATGAAGAAGATGGAACATTGGCTTTCCAGAAGTGGAAGTATTTTGCACTTGGAGCAATTTCCAGGACCCTGCAGCACTGCAAATGTAGAGGTCCTGTGCCCAAAAGCCCTCTGTTCTCAGTTGCACTTGCTAGCCTGATCCAGGTGATACTTTGGTCTATGCAGAAGCTGTCAGTTTTCTTTTTTGAGCTACTCACTTCCATCTTCCCCCACTTTTATTGTGGCTCATGAAGTTTCTTTGTGTTTCTTGACTGCCATATCAGCTCATTTTTCATCTATTTAGATGTTTTATGTTAGGAAGCATCTGTTTGCTGTGAAGAATAGCTAATGAAACAGGCATCCCATCACTAACAGAGATCTGATTGTTACCCATTATTAATTAGAAAGATGAAACCTTGCTTTCCTTCTCTTTTTTTTTTTTAACAGAAAACCTGTTGCTGGCTTTTATTTTTGTTTGTGTTGCTTTTTTGTTTCATTTTGTTTTAAAGATCTCTAATGATACAAATAGTACACCTTTGCAGAATGGCAATAGAAAGGTCTCTAGAAAATAAGCTTTCTCACCTTCTTCAAAAGCACATTTATATTCTTATACCACAGGGTATTATGTGTATAATATTCAGCAGGTGACAGAATCCAAGTCCAACACCATAAATTGAACTACTTTGTGAACCCTTCCTCTTGCCTAAATTTCTTTCCATCATGTCTTATAATCAGGAAGGCCTGATAATTAATTTTCAATTATATAGAGGCACTATATTCCTGAGGAAGTCAGGGTTTCTTTTCTGGGTAAAATAACTAGTAATGGGCAATAGGACAGATATCTGAATATAAAGCAACTGGAAGACTAGTAGCAAGAGGAAAAAAAATAAAGGAAAATAGGAAGTTTGGGGTGGGAGGGGAAAGGAAATATGTATTCTGGTCCAAATAACATGTCCCTGCAAATTTACACAGTCTAGCTGATTCACTAGAATTAGATTAACACAACATTGCTCATTTCCAAGTGCAAAGTCTGCGTGCAGAAAATGCTTAATGAAAATACTAGGAGGAAACTTGCTGAAGCAGTAAGACACAGATGGCCAGAATAAAGTACTGAAACACCAGAGGAGTCAAGTTGTACTGGGGCTGAGATGAGATTTCCCTGTGCACTGATCTGCCCTGCAGAGGACAAAGAGTGACTATGCCTACTCTGGAGAAAAAAGGAAACGTTAGAACAGCTATGTGCAGCAGATTTAGGGATGGAGATGTGCCAAAAGAAGTATCAAAATCTCTCTCTCTTGCCAATAATGAGTAAGCAAATTGAGCATTTTAACATATAGATAGCATTCTACATGTAGGTAAAAGAAGAATGAAAAAAAAAGCCCCTCATCTCTGTATCGAAGACCCTGGGGACATGGAACACATCAATAAGCTATAAGGTATTGCAGGATTTATACTGTCGAACCTTTGGGCATTCTTTGCAAATTAATAGCATGTCCCTGTCAAGATGCAAAAATTTCTTTTTCTCTCACTTGACATTAACAGGATTTAGGGATTGTTTTAAAATAAAGACTATTGTGAAGGAAGGGTGCAGTTAAGCATTAGGGAAATCAAAATCATCTCCTTGGCTTTACTACAAAAAAATTTGGATTACATTGAGGCAAGTCATTCAGTTTCAGTGGATTGTTTCTTTATGTACTTAATACTGAGATTAGAATAATATTACTTTCTCCCTTCTCCTTTTTTTGACTTGTGTATTTCACACCCTTGAAGATTGCATCTTCTGCAATATTGGCTTCTCCTAGCATAAAAATTCTTACATCTAAACTGAAGCCTTTAGGAATCATAATTCTAACAAGAGGCATGTTTGTAAACCTATCATTTGCTAGTAGGTTAGTTGTACAGCAGAAGAAAAATAGCTCAGAGTAGAAGAAAAATAGCCCATAGCTCACACCTATATTTAACATTTTATATGAACACTGCTTTTTCCATACAGAACTACCTGCAATGTCATTAAATAATGCCCTGAATGTAGGTATTGCATATTTAACCTTACAGCAGGATGGAATGAGGCATTGTAGGTAATATAATGCAAAAATGGTTTTAGATTATAGACACCCATACTGAACATTTAAATAGTTCCCTGAAATCAAAGTTAATAATTAAGTTTGCCCTGACATAACTCTTGAACACAAGGTACAATTACTGCCACTTCAGTGCAACAGGTATCACCCTTTAATGCCATTTTAGGCTACTGGATGCCATTTTTCAACTATGATCAGCAAAATAAGGTCTGTGGCAGGCAGAGAAGAAACAGCACATTTACTTCGAAATGGAGAAGTAGAGACAAGACAAAGTGTTTGAGCAGCACTTTCTAAATAGCAGTCTGTAGCACCTGCCATCAGCACATTTGCAAATGTGTTCCTGAGCAAGGGAAGACAGTACATTGTCCCAAATTACTTACATGCTTTATGTCAGAAGAACCTTAATTAAGCCATTTTTAAGTGGGTGGCATTTCAATATTAAACATTTTTATTTACTACACAGAGAGAGAAAACTACTTTGGTTTCATACATGTAGACATCAATATTCAAGAGATATTTTAGAAGTTTCAAATGAGACAAACTTTCTGAAACTTTCTTGTCAGTTTTGTCAAGAAGTTATTCAGAAATATTTTAAAGTGATATTCAAAATCCTGTGAAAGTCACTGCTCCACTACATTCAAAAGACTTCTCTTCCCAACACTAAATTAAAACCTTTATTCACATACCTATTCTGGGTGCTGCAGAAGAATGATATTTCACCACAGAAACTTTCATAAAGTAAGTTCTACAACCCTACAGATTTAAATTGGACACAGTTAAAATTAAACATGGAATTAAACTAATAATCCATACTTGATTGGATTTTGCAGAATTGCATAATTTTACAACTGTTTTATTCACCATGCTGAGCTCTCAAGTGCTAGACCATAGAGATGAGGACAGTCAGCTTTGTAATCAAGCATCCAGACACACAATCCCGGACACTGACAATACATATGTGCCTTTATGATCCGTGATTTAGGTCTCATTCAAATCCCAGCAAAGTTTATAATCAGTCTCTTGTGAGTACTGGCATGCACTCAGCTAGCTGAAGTCTCTGTCAGCATGAATGAGGTCAAGTGCTTAATAAATGCAACAGACAGAAAAGTAGCATTTAAGGAGATTTAAAGATGGATGTATCAATCTAAATTATAGAGCTATGTAGTTCATATTGAATTGGAAAAAGAGAAGAGTTCTGAGAAATTAACAGAATAAGTAAACACCAAATAAGGTTTTCAATAGTGTAAAAATAATAATCTGTTTTAACAGGTTTGTCCTTCAACATATCACCCTAGCCCAGTGCCCACTTTCTCACAAACTCAGTGCTCTGCATGGCTACCAGCAGGTCCTCCCACTCCCAGGGCTCTTCATCTTCTTTGCAAACACAGCTTCAATAAGCTTCACGTGTGCACTGCCTCAGTCCTTGCCTTTTTGTTGCTCTTTGGTTCATAAATACATGATCTCCAGATATGAAAACAGCCTATGAAATCTATACCTAATACTAGGCACTTTAACAACATAAAGAATTTCTGTGGATGGGCATGTAAAAGCCAGGGACTGAACAAGACAGAAGTATATGTAATTAACACATTGTAAAAGTGATGGTAACTGGAAGATTTTGAGTTTCAATCCCTAAACCAAAAGATACCGTGTTTTCAGATGCAGAGAAATAACTGGATAGTAATTGTTAGAATTAGACAAGCATATATAATAATTGATCCTGAACACGTATCAATGCAAAATATGTGCACTTTTGTAATGATTAATAGTGCAGTTTCCTTGCTCCTCAAGCTAGCTCAAGCCTTTTTACTAACACTGCAAGTTCTAAGATAGATAAAAATGAAATCCTAGTTAACACTAAATAATTTCTACTGAAATACTGCTGAAAAGCCAAGGTTGCCAAAACTGCAACCTTCAAATTCTTTTTATGGTATTTATACATGAACCTTTCAGTTGTGGTGGACCTCAGCACAACCTGCTGCTAACCACAGGTGCTACAGCCACCAAGTCCCTGCAGGGCTGCCAGAAATGAGGATCTGCACTAGGATCAGTCTCAGATTTAACACACCACATCTGGCAGTAGGGGTGGTGAGAGCCCCCTCTACCAGACACAGAGGAGATGCTAGCCCCTAACAGAGATAATAGATACTCTGATGCATGACCTGCAAACCAAGAACAGCCAGACAAGAAAGCCCAGTTGCCATCTCTCTGGTAAAGAAGAAGGAGGCCAGGGCTGCCTCTGCCATCCCAGACAGCAGCATTTGGCTGTGACAGCAACTGAGCTGCACAGGAAAGTTCTTCCCACACATATCCTGAAACAGGATTTTTCAAGAAGGCCTGGCATCCACCAGAGACAGAAAGTTATGTTGACTGAAATAACTGCTAGAAAAGTCAGCTTCATTAGTCCTTCTCAATGATTCATTCAGTAATGGTGCTGGATTCTCCCTTGCATACAAACATCCTGTAACTGACTTGGAACAAAAAGTTACTATGGCACAGATTATTCTTATTATAAGGCCCTTATTCTAAGTCCAAACTATTAGGTACAGTCCATGAAAATAACTCTGGGAACTGCTGCTCAGAATTAAAAATCCATTCAGTAAAAAATTCTTGTTTCCGATGTCCAAGCACTTCTCAAATATAATTATAAACAGTTCATAGTTCTGTGACTACAGACAATTGACTTTTAGAAGTAAACTAATCCAAGACCTTTTCTGGTCATGGATCACTGAATCCAGAATCATGCAATCCAATAAAGAAATTGGTATACACCACTGAATGTGACTATACCACATGATAACAAAGACCACACTACTTTCTCCACTATTCATAAAACCTTCCTTTAAGTAGTCCCATATCCCAAAGATAACATCAAGCAACTTGTTTCATAGCCTCTTAATCAGAACACTTTTTATTTCCCCTTTTTCTTTGATTCAGATTTTTCTACTGAAAAAAAAATTAGCGTGATAATTTAAGTACAGACCAGGTTAGCTTCTTTTTCACCTGGTTTTGAGACTTCATCCCTTCTGCATAATGTGTACAGCTTATTTACAGCCAGGTACTCTCAGACATAGCTCAGAGGCTAAAAATATCTTGAAGGCAAATTCCCCAATATGTGGCAAATTGAACAGCTTAAGACACTCTCTGGTGGCTTTGAACAGACTGAGAGAACTGGTTTGAGCCGGAAAATGGAAGTTATTCTCCTACTGAAATGGCAGCATTCAAAATAGGTATCTCATAGTGAACCCCATCACTCCTGTTTAGATGTCCTTCAGTCAATTTTAAAAGGCCATTTATAGAGGGAAGAGAATTAACCAAATTTAAGGACACATAAATAGGCTGAACACACAAAATGAGATTGTACATCTGTCTGACGAGCTATTCTTTCCTAGGGAGGAATAAGTGACTCCTGTCTCATGTTCATCATTGCTACACAATCATCTACACAGAATAACTGAGTTTTTCTAAATCATCATGGTCAACCGGCAAATATCAGACATGCTGTTCTGAGCCATGGTAATTCACAAGAGTTAACATTCAGACATTTATTTAGGTAGATGCAAAAGACAGAACAGAAATTCTTTAAACCACTTCTACTTTTGATAGTTGTATTCAGTTGGTCAATAAGACAGACAAAGATTATTATTAAATCACTGTTTTCTGTTGGCTGGCTCCTGACAGGCTTGTACTGTTCAGTATTGCTGCTCTCCAAGTTCCCATATTTCCATTATTATTTCGCCCCTCTACAATCTCTTTTTTTTTTTTTTCTGGATACCCTGGGAAATGTCTGGATTCTGCATGATTAAAGTTAATGGGAGCTTTGCCATCAGCTTCACTAAATATGGGATAATGCTCTGTGCCAAATTCCATAAACCTTCTAGTAAGCCACAACACCTGTTTTCCTTCTCCTCCCATGCCCCGTTTCTCTTCATTGCACATTTTTTTCTCTGCTCTGACACTTATTAATCCATGCACTCCATCCAATCAATCATATTCATCTTTCTTCACCAGTTATGTTGTTGCAGCTCTGTGGCTGAAATTACTAGGGCAGTGTGAACTCACTTATAAAAGTGCTACTTTTCATATTGCCAAAATAATGTCAGTGTATCACAGAACACCAGTCTGAAATGGTATGCAATACCTTTTCATGCATCTTACATGAATCTGATTTTAATTTAACTTTCAGTCCCACTTGGAAAATCACCACCCTATACATTTATTTCTAAAATGTTCTTATACCCAAGTGTTAAATCTTTGTCATTGTTCAGCTTGTGGAATTACAATCTCCCCTTCCTAGCAAATGTAATGAACATGCTTTATTATTTCTGCCAAAATTTTTCAACATTTAAACTTTAGCAGTTCTTCATTCCTTGTGCTAAAACCCTTCCCGGAGCTTTTAGTTTAACTCCTCTTGAGCTTAGTTAAAGATATGTCATCTAAAAACACCTATTGAGACAAGCAGAACAAGTGGAACTGTCTATGGAAAGCACAGAGCTTCAGCTTTAGAATAATAGTGACTAAGCAGAGCGGAAGCAGAGACGATCATTTGGGAATGATCACTCGGGTCAACAGTCTCAAATACGGATTAATCATGGGGGAAGGAACCAAAAAAAAAAAAAAAGCACTTCAGGAACAGTTGGCTCCTTATTGAAGCAAGACCTACTGCCCTGTCCCTTTAGCATATTCTCTCATTTGTTAAGACCTTTCATTAGTTGTGTGAATGTAATCCACTACTTCATCTCCAAAATGTGAGACAGGCCAAGCAGCAGGTGAAGGACATCCTTTATTCAGTTCTGTCTGACTTTGACTTTATTAGAGTGATACATCATTCAGGATTCAAATTAATGTCTCTCCCAAGAGACATATTGTATGGCTCAATATTTACTCTAAGTGTTGTTTGAATTTGCTGTCTACAGAAACAAAGTGCAATGCCACTAGCAGAAAATTTATTTTCTCCTACTAGAGACTGCTCTGTGAAAGCCAGGCTTCTGCTCCTGGTAGTTTATGAGATGTAAATTTTTTGCCCTCCCACATTTTTCTTGAGAAAAAAATAAAGCCTGAGCAGCTACAGTACTAAGTAAATAGCAAACTGTTGTACATTTATTCAAAATCTAGCCAAACACACACAGTTCAGAGTGCAACTGTTAAATGCCTATAGTTCACTCCCTGCTTTCATAAGAAGTTAGAACACTGCCTAAGAGAGGCAATGACATAAAATATTTCATAATAGTACCACTGGAGATGATTTTACACCTTTATCATTAATTCCCAAATGCAGAATCAACCAGGTTAATCCAACCCAACATCAGTACCAGGTTGCTGGGGTGTCTGGTAAAGCAGCCTGAACAGATGTGTCAGAGAAATTGCACTTCAACCTTGTTGCTTTCAGTGTACCATACTTAATTTATAATCATTATTGCTTCTTCTTCTGAAGGTAAGACTCAAGATTAAAAGAAGCAAAGTAGCTCTAAAACATTTAAGCAGGAGCCCAAGGTTTAAACAGAGTATCAATGCAAACAGAAAACGAGGAAGGAAGGTTATTTTCAATTTCCAGCAGGCAGATGAAAAAGCAAAGTACAGAAGCACCTCCCTCAAATGAAGAAAAGGAAATTTTCTCCTGAGCAGCACAAGCACACCAGAGACAGGAACGAGATACTAACACTTTCACAGCCATCCCCATCACCATTCACTGGCTTCCGGAGCTGCTAATCCTTCCCCAGTGTTCAGTTCAGGGCAGAATTCACTGCAGATGCCCCGATGTGACTACATGTGTTATTTTGTGGGGGTTTCTTTATTTCCTTATCTTACTTCTATCAGCAATTCTTCTTTTCAGTCCTCTCTTAGAACTTGATTCTTTGCAGCAATCAATATGCTTAAAACTGAATAGTAGTTAAAGCTCTTGGGCAATTTTAAAGTATGTTAGTGGTACTCAAGTTATTTTGCAGATACAGAGCGTAGGAACCATGTTTTTACTGTATTATTTTATCCAAATAATTCCTTTATTGAAAAAGAATATATTTCTAGGTATTTTTACCCCTATTTATAAGTTAGGGGGGAAAAGCCAGTATTTCAAATGTTAAACAACTTTCTTAGCTTCCCCCCTCTTTTTTCTTTTTTTTTTTTTAATTTTTTTTTTTTTAACAATTCAGAAAGATTCAGATTTAGATGTTTTTAAACCATGCAAACCTCTGCTTGGGGTAGGTTTTAATCTGGGTCACCATGCTGCAAAATACTACTTGGAATATTTCTGATCTAAGTTTCTTTCTCTTTTAAAGGTTTGTTCTGTACAGCAATCAACATCAGTGTAATTGATATTCTGCCAACCCCTTAATCCACATTTGTGCACACACACACTATAAACCTGCGAGTTTATGACAGTGCAATTTACTTCAGTGTCAACTGAATTGTATAAAACCCACTTGCACATCAGTAGGATCACCCATTGTGAATTGGTTTTGTGCAGACAGGGAGTAAATCACCTGATAATCTAATGAGGATGGATTGTGTAAATAGTCCCACAAAGAGCAAATGTGCATAGATAGGGCAATAAATTGGAATGATCGATGGGACAAGCACCAGGGTAAGATCAAAGACATGAGGCTGCAGCAAGCTTTTTAATCACTAGACCTTGCACTCCCATTAACCACTTCCTGTAAATGCTCTCTCAGCACACTGGATTGGAGATTTTACACTTCTTTTTGCCTTACACCATTCAAGTTCAGTAGGATACACCCTCGAGCAGCATCAGAAACCAGCTGAAGTGCAAACAAGATCTCTCTGAAGATGTTCTTCCTTGAATTAGGTAGCTCTGCACTTTGCTGCCTGGGGCTGTACCACCCTGGCTCCCTCCCGAGCTTGCCTGCTGCACAGTCCTCCACAGAAGTCAGTAGCTAAAATTGTGACCGCATTCGTGGGGGATTGGGGCACCAGGAGCTGACATCTCCCCACCCCCAACCCCCGGTGTTGTACCATGCTTTGTTTCACAAACCAGCATGGCAGTTTTGCCAGAAGATCTCAGCACACAGAATGAGCAAAGGCTGCTCCTTCCACCCTTCACCATCTCATCAGAGCTGTGCTTACACTGCTGCCACTAATCTTGAGTTTGTTGCGGGTCTAAGTTTCCAAGGTCTATCTCTGGCTTGAAAAGCTGCTCCCCATTTTCCCTCCTCAGCTAGTACCTCCTTCACTCCTGTGCTCACTACCCGTGGTGTTCCCTTCCCAAATCTCTCCTAATCTTTATCCTTCTCACATAATAATCCATTGCCAATTTAAACCCATATTTTCTTTTTTTTTTTCTGCTGCTTGAGTTTGCAATATTACTGCCTTATCACCCAGCAGAAAAGTCTTCCTAAACCTGAGCTCCTTTCCCAGGTGCCCTCCATTATTTCATCTTCCCCAGATATTTGTTTCATTTCTCAACAGTAGTTGGCTGCAATAGCAACTGATTATTTCTCATCTAATTATTGCAATGAATCTGTACAAGATACCAGAAGAGAGTGCTGAAATGCAATGAGACATGTTTGAGTACTCACTGTTCTTTCTTCACCAGATTGAAAGTAGTTTAATTACCTAGAGATTTACAAATACTCAAATTATCAAATTATCTCCACTTGTTCTCAAATTTTTTCATAATCCTACAGATGTTTCAGCTACCAGCAGACACAAAATGTGCTTCTTCGAGAGGAAAAAAGGCAAGCAAGAAAAAATTGTTCTTTTAACCTAGATCATCCATATTATGTCACAACTTGATCAACATTTAATATTTTATTATTTATTTTTACCATCTCTAATCCTTTTTATTTGCATTTTGATTTCTTTCCACTGAAAGAATTAGCAAGCATGCTGACTGTGCCTCTTCAGAATAAAGCCAATTTAGCTTTATGTGCAGCCTAAATACAGCCATTGCTTAGGATGAGGGAGAGGGAATTCAGTACACATAGGCATGCTGTACTTTCAGTAACCTTTCTTTATATAGATCAGTGTAGTACATACACAAAAATATTAAAGACATTTTATATTTTAGAAAACAGCCACATATTTGTATGCTGAAGAAAAGGAAACATATTTTCTCTGTGTTGGTGGGTAGCAGGTTTTTTTTTTGTTTCATTTGTTTGTTTTGTTTCATCCTCTTCTCTCCGGTGATTAAGGCATGAAGATCAAAGATTCTCAATGAGATTTTAAAGATAATTCTGAATGCCTCATTCACTTTGAGAGCATAACCATTACCATCAGCTCAACAAGGTGGGTTGAGTCATTTTGGAAAAAGTTTTAAAAAAACCTCATGGTTTCTTCACAGCCCACATGGTATCCTCAGGCACATTTAATGTAAGTCTGGCTTCCAGATACCATAGCTTTGATGAGCTCATTCACAAAGCAGGCTCCCTGAATAAACCAAGACATCAAGGCAAATGCTTAAAGAAACAACTACTCAACAAAGGGTTGCAAGAGTTTTTCCAAAAGACATAGGTCAAATAAGTGGAAATGTGGATGTGAAAATTACTACTTCTTAGATTTGTTTGGACACGTCCTGTTTTCAAGGTAACAGTTATATGGGTTTTCTCTCTGGGAATTTCAGTCAGCTGCTGTGTCCGCTCAACTTAAGAGTTTTGCAGAGCACCATAAGTACTGTGGGCATTTCTTGCTAAATTGGCCAAGATTGGTTTTTAGCTCACTCCACAGTTAATGTGTTTCACCTAGAAATCAGAAAGACAGCAAAGCTGTCCAGCCTGAGCACTGTAACTAGACAAAAGGTGCAGAAGATTTGCAGTGAGAATTATCTCTATAACTATTTTCATTTTAGGAAATAGAACCTCAAAATTAAATAAAAACCTTTATGGGGAAGGCTTTGAACTTAAAGGAAGCAAACTACATCATCAACTAACCCTAACACTTGATGGGCCAGTGTAAATCCAACCTAAAACAAAAACACAGTATTGCAATCATCACCACAGTCTATCTAATTTACAACAAAACAAAGAAGGAGACAATTCACATCAGACTTGTTACGTTTCACATTAAAAACTGTAAATAGCAACAAAATGAAAATGAAATTTCAGCTGGAAATTGCAAAGCACTAATGGGCTGAGATTCTGTAAGTGCCACAGAGACGGGCTAACACTCCACTGCAAAACATTTATTTTTGCATTTCATTCATCCATGACTTATTAGATGCTTCTTAATTTTGATTTATCTTGGGAATTTTTGATCAAAGAAGGACCCATGCAAGTTTTCATTTTTATCTCAGTAAGTCAGTAATTCTGGAATCAAATCAGTATACCAGTAAAGCAAATTTTTCCCTCTTGCTTAAGAAAGCCACTTTGCAGAATTTGACAGTAAGAACTGTGAAAATTATTTATATAGAAGACTTATGTCTTGAGGCTAAACCAATTACACTGACCTTTCACTCCTTACCTAATAAACATTCTTTATATGTTAAAATAAAATAACATATGGAATGGCTTCTGCTCTTTTCCAACACCTGGAACTATGCAGTAGCTTATAAAGCAAGGAAATTTATCTGATACAGAATAGTCAGATGACATAAGATTATAGTCCCAAAATTACAGAGTGAAACAGCTGGTTTGCACAGGTTGCCTAGCTTTTCTACACTCAAGTGAAGACTGCTCCTCACTTGTGTGAAAAACCTAATTGTGTAAAATTAATCCTTTTATATACTTATCTCCTGCTTTGTATGCAGGTATGAAGACATCTTTTACCCAAGGCTGCTAACTTTATACCTCAAAGGAATCTCACTCAGAAGCCAAAAGGACAAACATCTTTGTGTCAAAGCATCAAATCAAAACATAAATCAAATAACAGATACTAAAATACATTCTCTAACCAACTGTGGTCAAAGTAGAGATATTTTTAATATATACACATAATAGGCTTTAAGAATTAGTATTTTTTACTTGCTGAAAATATGACAGTAATAAAATGTCTCCAATGAAAGATGCCTGATGGTATGCACAGGGTTAGGAAGGGAGGAATTCATTCTGTGGTCCCTTCAGCAATCAAAAACACCAAAAAGGATTTCACGGAGAATTTTATACTGACTTTTATCTAAGGCCATACCAGGCAAGAGAAGGCATTTTCCATAAATTAATGAATTAATTCAGTTTTCACTTTCACTTTCTGTTTCACCTTGAAAGAAAGCCCTGAGGCTAGCAATACTGCAGCACAACACAGACTCGAGCTGGTCTGTAATAGAGGTCCATGTTCAAGGATTGGTCCATTACCAGCCTTGACTACAAGAGCAGGTCCTTGCTGGAAAAGAGGCTAAGGAAGGAAGCATAGCACAGGAGCTTTCATCACATTAGGTGACAAGAAGGAAGATTCCCCATTCCGGAAAATGTTCAAGGCCAGGCTGAGTTTGACTTTCAGCAACCTGGTCTAATGGAAGGTATCCCTGTCCATGGCAGGGGGCTGGAAGTAAGGATCTTTAAGTTCCCTTCCAACCCAAGCCATTCTATGATGGTATGGCAGGTACAGTCAGGATAAATACATGACAACAACTAGTCACACGTGAAATGCACTGTTATATGTTCCTTTGAGAAAACAAATAATCAATTGAACTCGTGACAGGGCCAAGGCATAGGTATAAAGAAATAGTAATACCACACAAAGCCATCATGGGATTGAAAAAAACCTAAATATTTCTGTTAATTCCCTTTAAACCAATATATAAGTTCCTGTTCCCTGAATGTTCTATACAGTGAGACAAGAGGAAGGAAAAGGGAGCTAAAAAAAGCAGATGGGTGGATAGAACAGAAATAATAAGCAGAGAGAGAGAGAAGGGGAAATCCTAGAATTAGTGGGGGGAATACTAGAATTATTTGGGAGGTGGAAAAATGAAAATCCAAAAAACCAAGTTGAGCAGTTATTTGGGATATAGACTGATATTTAACAGGGTGGATTCTTGAGGGATATGTGGGATTACTGATGGTTGCCTTCTGTTACAGGAGCTCTTTATACACAGACACCACAAATACTGAAGAAAACCACCTGGAGTGTCCCAGTAATCTTTCATTGACTGAAAACAACATGAAGGATTTCATTAGCTAAGAAGCATTTAACTCTGATTGCACAACAAAGCTAGCTGCAAAGGGGATGAATTGAATCTAAAGCTAGATTAAAAGTTCAACATGCTATAATTACAATATTAACTTTTTCTCTCATCATTCAAAAGCTGCAACACAATAATTTCCCTGTTTGATTCTTAATGACAGCAGTACTACAAAGAACCAATCAGAATTTCTGCTATGAGCACATCTCCCTTAAATTTCATTTAAATAGTTTATGAAACAAATAAATAGTAATAATAAAAAAATTAAAATCCAAAAACAACAGGGAGAAAAAAACAAAACAACAACAAAAACAACCAAAAAACCCCCCCAAAACGCCACAAACAACCCTAGCACAGCTGAGAGAAAGCTTCTCACTATAGTACAAAGCCTTACTGATTACTCAGCACTGGTTCTAGATGAATGAGGAAATTGCCTAAATACATGGAAAGTGAAGTACAGTCTGTTACATCAAATATTATCACAGGTTTATCCATGCCTGGGCTAAATCCAGAAAGGTACAGCAAAGCCTGAGAAAGATGTGAACCTGAGATATACATGCAACAGAGCTTCCTTGTGTCCTAGAAACATTACCAAGCTATTACACAGGCTTTTGCTCATTGGAAAAAAAAGAGGAAATGAAAAGGGAACATCTGCAATGGCTAAAGTATTCTAAAGGGAATATACGGGAAGGATGTTTCAAAGCTATTTCAGCTAGGGTCACCCAGGGATAGGAGATGCAAAACCTAACAAAGGTCAAACTACATACTAACAGAGTTGACATTCTGAAATAATTATTAAGCTATGTTGCAAATAAATACACTGTTCTGAAAATTATTAAAGAAATGAGAACAAGCAAGAATCAAATTCAGTGGTCCACTACTGATCTAAATTGGTCCTGTGTTTTGCCTCTTGTTGGAATAGTGGCTTACTGTAAAAGAGTTAAGGTAAAACTGTTACTTTGAAAGAGCATGTAGTGCCTACCTGAAAGAACTTTTAATTGAGTTTAGTGGCAACCTCTTTATGCAGGTATTACATTGCCATCTAGTGTATGCAGTATATATTGTAATTCTGTTTCCCAGTGCTCACATCACATAAAGAAGCTGAATTTTCCCTTTAGTTATCTTTCCTCAATGCATTTTATCTTGAAGCAGAGCAGATTTCCTCCAGGCTACTCAATCCCAAGAAACACGTGACAGGCGTTACTGAGAGATTCAGCACCTCAAAAAAGCAGAGCACTCCAGAAGCACCTGCTGAATCTTGGTGCCTTTGGCAGATACATCCATCAAAAGCTTTAGGAATTTTAGCAGCAGGTGCTCTGGATTCAATGGTCCTCCCCTGGAGGAGACATGGACCCTCACCCCTGACAGCAACACAACTAGCCCACTCAGGAGCAATGCTGGGTTGAGGAGAGGAGTTGCAGGTTGCTCCCACCATGCACCTCAAGCCATGAGCCACCGCTCCAGGCAGATATGCAAAATATCCCAATCCTGTTCTGACAGTGAAAATTGGGGAGACTGGTGTTTCCCACAGCTCAGCACTCCATGTGAGCTCTCAGCAGCTACATATCCCACCTTTGAGCACTATCCATCCTTCCCTCCGTTACTGGGCAAGAGTCTCTGAGTTCCCCAGCTGTGAACACTGCTGGAGACCCAGCACACCCAGGTTAAGAACAGGAGAGAGTTGCACGCTTGCAATGCCTGGCCATCTTGAAGTCTTCCAACACCACGTGCTGAGCAATGCCCCACCACTTTGAACATTCCAGCCCTACTGCAGTGGAAGAATCTGAGCTTTTCAACCCAGACCTCTGAAGCACATTTCCCCAATATTTATAGTATGATTTATCTTTTCTGGAAGACTTCTTTCAAGACACAAATTGACCAAGGTCCAGAATGGAAAGGTTAACTTATAACACAGTGAAAGCTACAAAGGAGCACGTAATTGCCCTGGCACAGTACCTGAGAGGCCCTGGGCACCAGGTTCTCCAGGAGGCCACTCTGCCACTGAGCATTCCCACCTTCCACCTATTCCTTCCTTGGGCTACAGGATGCTGCAGTGAATGCTGAGTGCAAAAGAAAAAAAAATAATGGTTTCACACTCACCCCATCTGCCCGTACACCTGAGAGAGAAACAGGCTCTTCACTGTAAAGAAAAGACAGAAAAGAATCCTTATTATTACCAGAAAATGAAGTGACTTTTCAAAAACATGCCTCTGCTTTCAAAACCCAGCCTTTTCATTATGGAACTGAAGACACTCCTTTAAGCCAAAGTATCAGTTACAAATACCAAGTTATACAAGAACTGGCTACAGCTGGTTTTTTTCAGTGTCTTGCCATTTTAAAAATACAGCAAGGGTCTCATATTATGCATAAATGAAGATATTTTAATGCATAATCTTTTATGCATAAATAAACCAGATTTTACCTTCTTTTCTGCTAGCTGTTGGAGCTTAAATAACTGGTTCTCCTTGTTAACACACTTGCTCACTTTACTAGTCTTATCATATGATACTTTGCACAGGGTGTAGTAACAAAAAGTACATTTAATTGACTGTAGCCTTTTTTTTTGGCCACTATGTTACCCACTTGTATTTGCTGTTGCTATAATTAATATTCAAAATACACCCTTTATGAAATTCTGTTTTGGCTTGTTATTGACCCACAGATATTACTTACACTGTGCTTCAGGATGTGAACACACATGGAGCCCATAAGCAGCTGGCCTAAAGGGTGGAGGTTGGCTAGCACCCTAATTAATTTTAGTCTAGAAGAGTCAAGTTAGCAAAACCCCACTGTTTAAGCTAACCAATGCCCTTTAAAATGAAACACTACACTGGCTCTGTCAGCAGCTCAGTCCCTTCCAGCAGGGAGGGAGGGAGGTGAAGGACAATTAGGGCTGATAAGGTCTCCTGTTAGTGCAGCTGTTGGGCATTATGCCATGAGAAAAGGTAGCAAGTGTAAATCAACTTCTAGGGTGATATTTTCTTTTTATCTTAAATATGTTGAACACCAATTCAGCAAGATACTGATACTGTACATATCACCAACCATGAAAAAATATTCCCATTCTCTTCAACAGGACAGCAACTCAGCTAAGTCCTTAATAAGTCTGTAACAATCCATAGATACAGAAGTAGTCAAAGATTTTAGCACATCTCTTCCATCCCCTCCTGTGGACTGTTTTCCTCATTCTGCCACTATCCTTAAACTTTCTGCAGCCCAAAATTCACAACTTGACATAGGCAGGCACAGCACCATCCAAGTTAGTTCAGCTGTATCTGCAGCCTTTTGGCTTGTTGTTAGTAAAAGCTGTCATTGCTGTAACTGGAGTTTAGTTCTTCACCCATTTACTAGAAATAGAAGCACTTAAAAAATTATTACCAGCTGATCACCACCTTACTACATAATGAGTTAATAAAATAAATGGAGATTTTCTTCAGAGAGCAAGATATAAAAAGAAGATGATTCTTTTTATAACAAGTTGTAGTATCTGCCTTATTTTGCAAAAGGAAAAGTAAATTTTTGTTAACTGAAGAAAAAAAATAAACAGAAGAGATTCTATTTAAGTGGATCCTTGATAATTTTCTAATAACTTTTAATTAGTTGGTTGGGGGTTTTTATCCAAAGTGGAAATTGCGAGATGTTTAAAATACAGAGAAAGAAGTTCTTTTGATAGAAGCCTAACAACATAGAGGATTCAGTGGCATACAATTGATGAGCCTCAATTTGTTTGCTAGCTCTAGCAAGGCTACTCAGCATTTAAGTTAGCAGCCAGCCTCCCATTTACACCCTGCTAGCATGGGAAAAATGCTATTTTAACAAAGCAGAGGAGAGTCAAGAAATTTCTAAAGACACTCTTCTGCTAATTCCTAAGAACAAGAGGATGAAGATAAGAGCCCTTCTGTGTGCCAGCTGGATGTCAAACATCAGTAGGCTGAAGTCAAACAACAGGTTTCTCAAGCTGTTCACACTATAACTTTACAACAGTGTTTACTGATCATATGGCCACACACAAATTTTCACAGTAAAAGAATACAGAAAAACATAATTTCTATCCATCTACAGAACTGTTTCCCAAAGGCCATAAACTGTCACTGAGCATTCACCACTGTGGATGGCAAACTCTACCACTGAATTTAGCTGTGAGGGATGTATGTTCTCACCTGGAAGAAGAGGATTTTGCATCTTTGTCCTAAAAATAGCATTTTTCATTTAAGCTTCTGCGGTGTTTTTCATGGTTGCTATAAAATTTATTTGTTAATAAATGAAGCAGTAAAATATTGGAAGCAAAATTTTAACATAGAGGGGAAAGACTTAATTGAATTTACTATGGCAGTTGTGAGGATTTTATTCACAGAAGGGGCAGCCATCTCAAATCTAATAACCAGATGTGTCCAGAACTCAGTGCTTCCAAAGGTTTCAGGTATGTGAGGTTTCAGAACATGACATGTTGTGCCAAAAATGCACAGCAGAGGAAATGGGTAATTGGGCGGGAAATGTGCAGTACTAGCACGTGCCAACCTGCCCTTGCTCAGCATGGGAAAGCTGGAAAGAGGATCTTTATGGTGGAAAGAAAAGGGACACAAGGTCATTTTCTAATCCCAAGGATGACATTTATAATGCAAAGTGATTCCACTGAATTCAACGGGTTTAAAACCCGAGTGGAAAATGGACTCTGGCAGTTCTCTCTTTTTAATTACAGCGGGAAGTAGACAGTCAGTTCAGCACATATTAAGTCTCTCCTCTCTCTAGGGACACCTAGGATAAGAGCCAAACAGGTGCCTAAAGACCTCAATTTGATGACTTGCAAAACACTAGATTAGGGTGATGCAGAGGATAATCAGCTCATCAGTTCAATTGTATTTGTCCCATCGCTCTAGCACAGGATGCTGCCCAGCAGGAGGAGTGGTTTGAGAGACAACACATTTCTCACTTAACAGAATTTCAAGCTGGAAACTTAATAATGCAGTCTTGACAGTAACAGGCAGCATAGATATCCAGATTATCTTTTAGTTTTGGACATCAAGTAATAATTAAAAGGTATTCAGGGATTTACACAGTTCTTAATTTTATTATTAGATATTCCATATACTTATAATCCAAAGTCCAAGGGGTTTTGTAACTTTTTGTGTTTGTTTTTTAACAAAGCAAAGATTTCAAATTTTAAAGATTTTTTGGGGAAAAAGAAGCTGTAACAGGAAATGTTTGCACAACTTGATTTTTATCTTTTGGTTATTTTGATCAGCAGTTTTCTAAAGGGAAAACATTCTTTGGAAAAGTATGACATGAGAATAATTGAGATACATTCCTTGAGCTTGAACACAGATGGGAGCTGCAAGACTGTGTGGGTAAGGCCTGTCATCTCTGCAAAGCTATTTCCCATTGAGTCTCTTCATGTTGCCTCTTTGTAACTCCATTGCAAGCAAATCATTATGGGCATATACATTACACAGAGATAGAAATTACACTCTTGGTATAAGCAAAATTGAATGTGAACTATTGCCTCAATATATTCCAGCAAGCTCCTGCTTGGCTGCACAGAACACAGGTTCACAGCTGGCACATATTGGAACATCTCTGCTACCCTTCCCACAGCAATGCTCAATAGTGATGGCCATTGTGCATCTCCAGCCTAATGTCGGTATCCCAAAGCTTCAAGGCAGAATCAAGGTTCAAGGTTTCAACATACCTTTTAGAAGAAATATCTGGAAAACATCAAATGAAAATATATGCTTGAGATTGGTAGAATCTAAGTAACAGAAGTTGTGACTCTGATATCAGAGGAAATATTGCTAAGGAGTATTAGTTACCTAGCTGATGACAGAGAAGTGTAAAGAAGGATAAATCAAACAAACCCCCTTTCTAAGCTTTCCCTCCTCCACACCAATAATCTAGTCAGGTGTGACAATTCACAGTACAATTGTGCCCAGAGAAGGGACATAAAATTTTGTGGCTTAAAATTAAAAGTATGTTGTGACTTTGTTATTTTCCTTCACTGTACATTCAGTGTCTCCAAAAACACACACCCTTCCAGTTCTCAACTCCAGCTGTAGGCAAGAAAGAGTTTCACTGGATGTGCTCCTGGATTTTTGCATTCTTAGCTGCTTGCCTACAGTTAATGAAGCTTATCCTGATATTTCCTCTCTTTACGAAGCATGGTTTTGATTCTAAGATTAAGACTATCCATATCGTAATCCAAGACTATAAAACAATAAAGCAGAAGTTCAAACTATTTGGAAGAATAAGTTTATTAAGCACTGAAATTGTTGTGGTGGGGATTAGGGTAGGTCAAGCAAAGCCATTTCATGGGTCATTCTCTCTTTGAGGAAACATATGCCTTGCAAGGCAAAATGAGAAATTGAATAAAACCATGAGATCAACTACAATTGACTGTAATATGCCAAGAAAAGTGCTGGGCCTTGTGCCCCTTTAAAAGTCCATGTTTCCCTTTTGTGAGTGTTTTTTTTATGGTTTGCGCAGTATGCACCTAAGCAGCCATTTGTCTAAAAGAAATTGTAAGTTGTCATGGAGCAGTTTGCCCTAATATGAGAGGCTTAGTGATAAGAGGAACTGAACTGCATTCTATGATCAGACCTTTCTAGCCCCATCTTCAAGAGGAAAAATTCCGGAGTGAAAATCTGGTAGAAAATGAAGTGTAATGCCTACTCATTGCCTTCAACAATTTCTGTCTAAAAGCCCAGAATAATGATGATGTTCAACAGAAATGATACAGCAAAGCATGCTCTGTGACCCCATGATTTCCTATTACCAGCAGCACCTTAGTTTCCCCTTTTAGATCATAAATTTCATCACATTGTAATGTCTTTCACATTTACTGACTTGGAAACCAGCATCTTTTGCAGTGCACTGGTCTTATCAGTATTTTAGCATCCATCTTGAGGGGGTCTTAGAATGAAAAAATGAGGGTATGGAGGAAAAACAATTACAAACTACAAAAGTGGGGAAGAAAAAATGGATGGCTTTGACATCTCATCGCACCCCATGGAAGTAGATGCATTTCAGAGGAATAGAGACTTACATTACCAAGTATTTTCTTGGATATTATGGGAGTGAAGATGCTGACATTAAAAATATCATGCAAGCAAGCCAGTCTTTAATTAGTAAATTCTAGGAATAGTGTAATTCCAAGAAAACTGAGAAACATGTAAGACTGAAGGAGGAGAGAAAACCCTTTTAAGCATTTTGATTGATCTGAAAATCAAACACATTTCTATTACACTTCAGCAGGTTCTGTGTGTTTGAAAATTCAGTTCAGAATCAAAGCTAAAAAAAATCTCACTCCACTTCATTTAAATCACAGATAGTAAGGAAAGTAATTCAAAAGTAAGCACAGAAAATAAATACCCAGATATTTTTAATGGTATACAGATACTGCCCACGGAATCCAATCTTGAATTTTCAGAACCCTGTAATTAGTGAATCCAAAATTAATGAAGCAGAAGCTCAAAGAGATGTGTGATTATCTAAAGTCTCAGGAAACAATTAAACCAGGTGGGACAATCAACTGAAAGGGCGTACCCATGAAGAATAAAGTAGTTCAGCCAAGGAACACAAAAGCATTTAAACAGCTTTTCAAAAGGACAACAGCCTTACTTCAAAAAAATTAATGTGATGAAAACTCTACTGCACAGCTACATGAACTATCTCAAAGGTAAATTAGCCTCACTAAGAAAACACTGAACATTAGTTCTGCTTCTCAGTTTGCCTAGTTTCATTGCCAACTATTTGATCTTGTTCAGTCTTTGCTAGACTGTGGTTTCAATGATGTGGCTACATTAATAAAAACTATGAAACTAGTAAAAATGCTTTTAAGTGTAAACATTATACTATAAAATATAAAAAATTGGAATTTTTGTTTGTATAAATGAAAGAATCAAGCTGAAGCATAATAGTATGTTTTCCAAAATTTTACTGTTTACCTGTCAATAATCCTTTTTTAAAATTATTTTTCAACCTACAGTTTTCAAAGGCACGTAAAGCATCTAGGAAGCCTTTTCATAAATTAATTGTTTTGGTACACAAATATTCATTGCAATATTTTTCTATTTTTTAATTTGTATTTGTTGTATTTTTGTTTTGAAATTCATAGTTTTTCCTATTTTTATCTTGGCTCCAATTTTCTTAAATTTAAAACAAGGGGGTTGAGATTAATTACTTTGGAAACAGTCTGTGAACACACCTCCATATGTAATTGCTCTTTTGAAGAAAAATTTCACTGGATAAAAATTTCATTCTTTTGTGCCACTTGTTCAAGTGTATTATATATAATTATTATTCTTTTCATTTGAACTTTGTTTTCCTGGTAACTATTTATCTGAGAATTCTTAACATAAGTGCCAGGAACTTATGTAAACCCACAACCAATATGACTGCATATTTTTCATGTTAATTTGAATTTATCTTGGCATCTTGTAATACCATCCAGTGCATTGGCAAACAAATAATGAATGACTTAACTTGGGATGTCCTCCAAATTTTGTTTCTTTTCAGTGGAAATTCCCTGCAAGCTATGTCTAACTTTTCAGACATTACAAAAATGATCAGAAGATTTTGCAGATGTTTAACATCTTGCGTGTTACCACATATGTTAACAAGCATCTGATGTTGAGTCCTGTCAGATGTACGTGGAAATGGAAAGCTGAAGACAGAATCTGTATTTACTTGGAAGGGCATCTATCATGTCCTGGTATAACAAGAAGTTTCTTTTCCTTTAGTCTTTCAGTTTCCAGGAGAAGGCAGAGGAAAGCAGTCCTTTTGCAAAAACAAGTTTTGCAAAAGCCCTGCTACAACAGCTAATAAGATTTTTAGGTCAAATGCCGTAAAAGGTTCAAGTCTTCAGGCTTCAGCACAGTGCAAGATGGGCACCTGGTGCCTCAGAGGCAAAACAGGGCAGCCACACAGTTTGACACACTCACAGCTACAGCAGAGCCGTATCACACTCTGCTGTTTTAAAACATTCCTGGAAGCAGTAACTGGATCCCAGGCTTCCACAGCCCCTCTTTGAGGAGGCTGCCTGGCTCTCCCCAATCATGGGCACCTTCTGTGGCCTCTGGGGGCACCCAGCCCCCTAACACAAGGGTGAGCCTGGGGTTCACTTGCCTGCCATAGGCATCTAATTCAGACACGATTCATAAAACCAGGAGTCTGCATTCCCTTTATGGCAAACAGAATAGGTGCCTTTAAGGATTTCTGGGCAGTTAAATGACTAAAATAGCCTAGGGAAGATGATGTTCATTCTTGCCCTACTCTCTTGCTCCCACACACACTTACGTATATATGCACACAGTGAATCCAAAAGATAAACTTTGCAGCTGCACTGCTTTTCTTTGCAATAAAATCTTTCTGGGCCCTAAGTTTTTATGCATTAAATGTGTGCAAAAACTGACCTCCAGAAGTTTTAGTTATGTCTATTGAAACCTAGTAGCACTGGGACTGGAGTGAATGCCCTCCTTGGGCACACATTAATAACGAATGCTGTGCAGCACAAGGCAGTCAGTTGTTTTTCAGTGTACTCCTGCTCCCAAAGCTGCTTCAGTATTTTATCCAAAACTTCTTTAAAAAGCATTCCCTCCCTCATAGGAAACACAAAGCAGCTGTGCTGATATATGCATATGCACAGATAAATATGAATAACATGATAAACCTTCAAATACATTACCTGAATCTGAAGAGGATAGTAGGTGGTGTTACATTTGCTGATGTACCTTTTCAGATTTGAGTTTCTTCGGTCACTTCCCAGAAACCTTGTCTTGATCACATCTAACCTGTGGGATCCAGGAACACTTCCCAGCTTCCAAGCCTAATGTGTACCTCCCATACTGGTGTGGAGTCAGAGGCATAGGGCAGCTCATCCTCTTATACCACCAGGGAAGTGTAGCAGCTGTGTTCTGCTGAAAGAAACCCAAGCATGCAGGCCAAAAGCAAGCTACTGGTGGGGTCCCTGTTCCAGAGACCTGAAGATTCCCAATGCCAGGACATCCCAGGGCACCTGACTGAACAGGAGGCTGCAGCACCCCAATTAGTTCAGAGCTGTGCCAATTATGGCATGGAGAGTGGACAGGAAGTTGTGAATGCCCCACCACTGGAAGTGTTCAAAGCCAGGCTGGATGTGGCTTGGAGCAACCTTGTTTTGTGGAAGGTTCCCTGCCCTTTGCAGAGGGGTTGGAACTGGATGATCTGTGAGGTCCCTTCCAACCCAAGCCATTCTGTGATTTTGTGATTCTAAACGCAATCTTAGGATCTTTAGAGACACCAGAAAGCCCCGTAATCCACTCCCGATGGGTCTTGGCACAACTGATGCTTGAGCTGCTCTGGCTGGGCTAGTTTTTGACACACCCTGTGAGAGAACTGGAAGCAGCCAAGAAAAGCCACATGAGCGGATATTTAGTGAGCTGAAGGGAGGGAAGTCAGACTGTAGTTTCGTACAGTTCTTGGCAGCCCAGTCCTCTCTTGAATGTTGTTCATAGTTTCTGAAATGTGTTTAATTTACCTTTTTGTGCAAGGAGTGCTGGAATATGGGAGAAGGATGTTGGTTCTGCACCCTTGGATAGCAGCACATGCACCACAGCACACTGCAGAGCTGATGCTCTGCTAAGCTCATGAACTGGAATCTCCCATTACTGGATGGGCTTGCAACATTGTGGACTCCTTTACTGCTGCCATGCTACAGGCAGGTGAGATGTTCATCTAGTGCTGTATTTTATCATGGCCCTGATCACATTCTCAGTGTGTGAATGTAACAAAAATGGCACCCAGATTTGCCTTCCTCTGTCTTTCACTGAGCAGCAGTTCACAGGCTTGAGTGAGCTGTAGGCTGCAGCTGGTCCAGCTCATCTCCATTATTTCTACTTTGTGTCTTGCAATGAATCTCAAGTTCCATAACCAATTCTGTACATTGTGAAAGTGGACTTCATCTCTTGTTTATTATTTTGCATTTTTCTCCTAGAAAAGATGAAAAACAACTACTGCTAATACAGGATGAGCAGATTTGACACCAGATAGTTCTGACTACTTGGGCTCTAGGCTTGAGGCTCTGATAATAGGAACCTTTCCAGAGCAGCTTTACCTTAACATTAAAGACACGGACATAGTGCACTCCTGGAATCCCACAGGCACATAACCCTATTCAGCCATTTACTAAAGAATGCTTAGAAAAAAGGTCTGTAATATCTACTCATTTCGCAACACCGGACTGCTTCCAGTGCATGTCCAGATGTCAAATTCCCTCTACTTTCCCAATGTAGGAGCCAAATTCTTCAGCTTCTCTATTTGACAATTTCCACTGTGCACAGGGAGGTGTTCTTCCAAAAATTTGCAGTGGTTTAACTGAATATGAAAGGAGAACCAAGCTAAAATAACAAGGATTAATAACCATTAATTCAGGGAAAATGTAGCCTAAGCATGGATGTGTTTAAGTCATTGCTGAAATACAATGCCTGGGGCACAGATAGGTAAAACACAGAGGGATGAAGGAAGATCAGCATTGCAAAGCCATTTAACTCAATTAATATACTCCCATTAGCACAGTTAATAAAAGCAAACAGCAGTTGTTTCTATGTATCTAATTTTTATACTGCTTATTCCAATACTTGCTATACTGCTTAAAACCTTGGTGTCTGGATGCATAGGATTACATCAACTTCTCAGTTGTCATATAGTTCTCTCCCTAAAGCAGGCTTTAAAAACAAAAACTTGAAGCAAGCTCACTGGAAACTGTCATAAGCTAGGAGGCAAACAAACCCACTGTTTTGGGTTTTTTATGCCATGACTTTCAGAAAATCTCCTGAGTATTTTTGTTGTCTGGATTTAATTATATAAGTCAGAAATAATGGAAGAGAGGCTGTGTCAACGACCAAACCTTTGAGCCAAATTAACAAGCAGTAAATTACTCATAACAGACATAGCTCTCTACACAAACAGAAACATACACAGGGAATAAAATACCTGCAAGGAGATGATCAGAACTACTTTGCAAGGTTCAGGAAGGCAGAAAGCAAGCACTGCAGCGGCATCTCTCAGTCCTGCATTTCCAGAGCTAGCTACAAGCAGGAAACAAGGCACTCCTCCAGTGGAGCAGGTTTGCTGGGAAGCTCCAGAGAGCTGCTCTAACTCTTAGGCTGTCATTAAACTGCTGCTATTCTCCAGCCTCTGCAGACCCGAGTCAGACTAAACACAGACATGGGAGAAAAGCAAGCTCAGTGGAACTGCACCTTTTAACTTTAAATTCAAGCTCCTCTAAACCTGTCATCCTTCTCTGAAACCTCTTCCTTTCAAGGCCTAGTTTTAAGTGTTCCAAACACACCTGTTATATCTGATAAAAACCTCAAAGAAACTTGGCAGCAATTCTTTCTAACATACCACCTCAGGTTTAATTTACACTTCAATTATGTTATTAGCAGCTCAGGAATAGCCAAGGCTCTATGTGAATTCACATACATGGATGTGAACACCACACCACAATTCAGATGCAGTGATTTTATTTGATTGACTTCCTTTTTTCTGTAACCCTGACCACTGTAATTATCAGGAATGCTTAGTTATAAGGAATGAGTAACACCCCAGATTTGCAAACACACTGCACACTGTGCTTTCTAATCCTAAGGATGGATATGGAAAAAGATTTGTAAACACTGTAAGGGAGACACACAGAAGGGTCTGCCCTGTCCCCACCAGCCCTGCATGGATGCAGAGCATCTCATTGATATCCCCTACTTGACTTGAAATTCTCCATGGGAGAAGTGCTCAGAAAGATGTTTACTTCAGCAGGAGGATGTTCTGGCATAAAGTTAAGGGGCTGTGGATGGCTCTCAGTGGGATATCAGCACTAATCCTGGTCTCCTTTCTCTGAAAGGAGAAAGAGCAAATTGATTGGTATATGGTTGAAAGAGCAAATTAATTGGCATATGCACCCACTGAGGATGTTTATGGCATACTTTGCAGACACGCACAGCCAAAGAGGTCACATTTTGAACCTGCAAATTACTCACACATTTTACATTTTAAATAAAACTGTAGATTTATTGTACAATAGTACAGCATGTGCCTTTTTAACCAAAAGCTCAGCATCACATAACACTTTAATCTTCCATTAAACATACACAGTCCTACAACACAGCTCAGCTCAGCTAGGAAAGCTACATAATGAATTAATTTATTGAGAGTCCTGGCTACGCTGTTCTTAAGGATGTTTACCTAGAGCAAGAACAGTGGCAGTGGTTCTGGTGTTGTAACATTTAATCGTTTTAACCTGTTCTCAACACAGTAATAGCAAGCAGTCATCTAGAGCACAACAAACAGATCACTTAAGGGACACCACATTTAATTGCAAATGTATGAAACAGTAGACCAGAGGATCTCACACACATCATACAGATTAAAAACCTGTTATGAGATCACTTTGATGTAATGTCTGCACCAACTATGCCACAGGAAGACTGGATGCATGACAGGCATCGTACCATGAAGAAGTGTCATTTGGATTGAAATTCTTAGGTTCAGAAGAGGCAGACCAGAGTGTTCTGTACAAATATACACTTGCCTTATTACATTAGTTTACACTCCTGTGGCCATTTGCCCACATGCCAGCAACACCTTGTTATAATTCATTTTTATACCATTTGCTTCAACTTTACCTGGTTCAGTTAAAAACAAGATCATTTCCTCCAGACACAGAATGTGTTCTGTGCTGCATCTTGGCATTTCAAATTGCCATAAACACCTGAGTTGGTGTAACCAGGCACGCTCTTGTGCACAGCTAGCCAAGGTGATATTAAGACACATGCTTTCTTTGCCACTGGCGTTTCTCACTGCAATGGAGATTCGAAGCTCATCACTACATAATGATTTACAGTAAGTAAATTTCCTCTGGAATTAAGCATCTACTACCCAAATGAGCTACAGGTTACATCACAAATGCTTGATCAGAGAAAGTTTATGCCTTTTTATTGCTGTTCAGTTTATCAATATGTGTCAAACCTTAAGCCTGTTCCATAAAAGGATCTAGTGCTATTTTTATTAAAGAATTTAAAATTCTCAGAAAACAGTATTTTCAGTAAATTTTTTAATACCCAAAGGAGGTAAATTTGGATCCTGCACCTGAATATGTGATTTTTCACTCTCAGGAAAAATTTTTCACTCACAGCAGGAGTGTGATAGTGCACAGTTGATTGATTCTGAACCAGCATCAGCTAAAAAAATGTGGTAAACAAAACACAAATAGTGGTATTAAAGAAACACTAGAAGGAAATCTCTATCAAATATCTGATCTTGAATTTAAATGTACTAGCAATATATGTAAGCTTCCAAACAGAATAAATGCTTATCTGAAGTAGCATAGCAGGAGTCATTTCAGAAGAATTGTACCAAACTTGCACCTACTATGGTCCATGTGTATTCTCTGACTCTGCAAATTTCACTCAGTCAGAATACTAAAGTATGGTAATTAAAGTATAAAAAACCAAAAAGGGACCAAGAAGGATAATTTTAAATCACAGTTGCTTTTTGTATCATCTTCAATGATTCTGCAAAAATTTCACTACACTGAAAAAAATTTTACTTATCTGTCTTGCTTCTAGTTTTAGATAAGACTAGCCAGCAGAAGAAACAGAGTGGGAAACAAATCCATTCTTGACTTGTGAGACTAAAAACACAATTCTCCATAGACTTCCAGTTGTCTAAACTGTAGTATTTTGGAAGCCTTCAGTGAACAGATTAAGTTTTGGCTAATTATCTAGACATCACGGATACAAGTAAAGATTGTTGAAAAGGTAAATACTTAATTAAAACAGATATCACCTGCAATGATTTTTTTTCTTGCTGTAAAACACAAGCAGCATATTAATGAGATGCACCAGCTCTTCTCCAACTCAGAATTTCTAATTTGCTCAACAAGTAATGAGAACTAAAACCTGATCTTCAAACATTATCAATTGTTTAAGGAATAAAGCTCTGCTATTTCCTGAATTCGTTCTATGCCATCTTTAATAAAAGAGTTTATGCAGGTTCTTTCTGCTTACCAAAATGAAGTCAGCTTATGTTTCTTACATATGTAAATAGCCCCAACACCAGAGACATACAAAGTGTTATACTGAATTTTAATCCTTGTAAAACATTATTACACCACACACTGTTATTATAAATCTTTTCAATAACATCCATTATAGAACTCAGTAAAGAGCACTGTCTACTACTATGCACTGTCAAATATTTCTGGCAGTATTGGTAATTGACTACAGCATATGTCTTTTTTAAAATCAAGTGTTAACCTACATATTCTGAACTTGCAAATAATACACAACAGATTTTACTGTCATATAGGCTGCATATTCATTAATTTTTTCTGATTTTTATAGAAGAGTAAATTTTCTGTAACAATATGAAAGAAAATTAATAACTTATTTATCTACCTAGGAGGCTAGTAGTTATTTGTAATCATATCAATCAAAAGATGACTGAAAAATTCAAAGTTAATAATTGTGAAGTGCACAAAATCTAGAATATAGGGAGTTTCCACAGTACATTATACTAAGTCAACATATAATAGATTAAAAGCTATAAAGCCAAAATCCTCATTTAAAAATTTAGTGTTTCTGACATCATCTTCCACCACTCCATCAACTCTTCTTTTTCCTCTTCTTTTCTTTCAGACAATGACTCCAGTTCAAAATCAACCTGATTAAAAGAAACAATCAAAAACATCCATAAGACTTACAGAAAGAGAATAGTGTAGGCTTTTAAGAGTCATTTATTCAAAGAAGATGCTTAACAGAAACATGGGGCTTAGAGAGGTACCTTCTGGTTTAGGCTGGGTTCATTCCAAAGTGTCTCAAACCTAATTTAAATAAGTGCAATACTAGTGTATCAGGACAATAACTTATCTAAAAATACACAAAAGTCAGCAAAATTTCCTGAAGAACCAGACATCTTTCTAGTCTTTGACTTGACTAAAACTTTCAAAAAGTATGGGCCAATGAAATTGTAATTGAATAATAGCCAGCCACATAAATCATACAGCATATTTTAAAAAGTATCATCAGCATATTGCTAACACAGATCACAGCATATTCTGAGTTGGAAGGACCCACAAGGGTCATCAAGGCCAACTCTTAGCACCAGCTGAGCTAATCTCTTGTCTAACCAGCTGAGCTAATCTCAGGGTAACACTTAGCACTGCAGACCCCCAGCATATCAAAACATGTATTCCATTTTATGCCATCAAAAAGATCCAGGGAGCTTTTCCTAACACATGGCTCATTAATGCAGACACAATGTGCTAGTTTAGTATATCTTAACATATTATCTAGAAAAATAGCATTTATTTTAATTAAGAGACATCCACATCTGTACAGAGAGTGAGTTAAAAATGCTTCTGACACCTTAGATGCAGACTAGGGCTTATTACCCTCACATACTGGATACCTCCAAAAAACCAGTGACCCATTGCTATCTTTCTGCATGGAGCTGAGCACTGCTCTTAATTTAAGCAGGTAATCAGTTGACAAATTGGATTAAAAATATGTCTCGATCAAAACCTCAACATCTCTTACTTTTTATGTTGTGCTATTTAAAGATATTCTGTAGTCTTCTGATTGGCTATTCTGACATGAACCCATAAAATATTGAAGTATCTCAATTTTACCCTTCTCTGTGTCTTTTCATTATAAATAAAACCAGCAAGAGATTAAACTAGTTTGCAATGAGATTACTCTCAGCGGATGGTGCATCAATAGATGTAATTTACAAACTTCCTAAATTAGCATGTTCTGAAATATTTTCAAAAATCACCTCCTGCTTACATGAATACCATGAGTGGAAAAGGGACCTTTTAAATATATAATAGATAAACCAGCACACACGAGCACTTACCACAACCGCAGGGCTGAAGGGCACAGCCACTTTTTTAGTTATTGCTAGGTAGCCTGGTGCTGAGGCCGTAACTTTGTAATTTCCAGGCACAAGCAATCTCCAGTAATCACCATCCTTGGCTGTAGAGAAGAAAAGAATCCAAATAAATATGTGTAAAACTAATTACAGAGCTAAGAAGAAAAGATCATATGTCAGTCTTTTGTATTCCTATTAGTGCTTTCCTTTTGACTGTCTGAAAGAATTCTCCTTTCTTCCTTCAGAAAGAGCTGCATAAATATATTATATTTGCTTCCTCTTGGGTAACCAAAAACAAGATTTAAACTTTGAAGTTGTGCTGTAGCCTCAATGAAAGATTTTGCGTGCTGAGGCTAAAGGCTCTCCATCACACTGAAGGAAAGGACAATATGGGACATTATTCCACTTTAGAAGCACCCCCCAGCTATGTAAAGTCCTTTTAAAGTCTGAGATTCAGTTTGCAATGTGATATGGATTTTTAATGTTCCTCAGTATCCTGATAATCCAAGTGTAAATAAATTCTACTCATATAAAATTTAAATAAATGGCACTACCTTTCTCAGCTTTCAGAAAAAGCTGTAAATCATAATTTCCTAGAATATTCCATGCGTATTACCCTTGATGCATCATTATCTACACGTTTCAGTATCCAGGATTGTCTAGCGCTTTTTTGCTTTCATTCAGATAAACAAGGAAATGGAATCTTGATCCACTCAGGTCAAAGAAAGGCTCCTACTGCAGTGTTACTGCAGAGAATCTTTTTCAGTCACAGAATCAAAATTCATCATCCTCTTCTCTATAAATGACCGTATCCCATTTTCACAAAGGTTCAGATCTTCCCTGCACCAGCAGTGGACAATTACCTAATTTGTCACAGGCTAATAAATGGAATTTCTCTACCTCCAGAAAACATTGCAGGGCTGTTCTAAAGTTCAGTTAGCAGTGCCATTTAAAAAACTTGGCCATGCTCTTTCTACTAGTCCCTTGAATGCTTTTTCACCACATCTGCAGGTACACAGTGTAGAAAGAGAAATATTAGTTAAATGTCTGCTATTTGCATGGTCAAAATTGTGAGCAGTCAGTCCAGTTGTTCCCAGATTTTTCTCTTCATAAAACAGAAGGGAAAAAAATACTGCTGTAGAAGTACAGTAATGATCTATTCTAATTCCTGTTACTGGAACAAAGCATAATTTCAGCTCATGAACAAAGAAGCAGGAGAAAAGCCAAAGAATACTTCTCCTTCATTTTGACTGTGCTAATATTCAAGTACTTGTTTCCCTCACTGTTTTGACAATGCGTGACTTTCAGTCTTATACACTCACAATGACGTGGAAAGATTTATTGCAAAAATATTAGATGCAATTTTTGTACCATAGGAGCATGACCTTCTCTCTCATATACCTCACTCTCTCGTACCTCAAAATACCTCTTTGCATAGTTTATTCCCTTTTTATGCCTGAAAATTTATTTCCAGTCTCTATACATTTTTGCCTTCTTGTTTACAGTGAGAGAAGGTAACTAATGTTTTCAGAGTTCTGCTTGCAGAAGTGCTGGCAGTCTCTTTGCAGGTGATGTGCAAAAACAAACTGGGGGCACCTGAAGATTCTACCAGTCCTGTTTCATAGTATTCTGCATTTCTGTAACAGTATAGTGAGACATATCATCGAGAAAATTACCATAACATAAGCTCATGCATAAAGCAGTGACATTTTCCTTTTTTCTAATTAGTATCTTGTGCAAATAAAAAAAAAAAAGATCATTCAGGATAGGACAGCATAGGTGTACAGGGAAAGCTGAAAGTTGGCACACTGTAAGAGCTATCTTTTAAACTCATTCCTAGAATAATGCACAACATCACTGAGGAGGTGACACCTAATTTTCTGCATACACCAACCAACACAATACTTTCATCTTTCAGAATCACCCTTCTGAAAAATCATCACGTAATTGTAAACAGCAGAGAGAATTTATCTTCACTGAAGGAAGTTATGTAAATTGAAAATCTGTCAAGATTTTACATACCAAAAGGTATGATTGCATTGTAAAAAATGTAACACTTTTGGACTAAAATTTAGCATTCAAACTAAAAACAGCACTGCTGACAGGGCTTTAAATCCTGGCAGAGCTGTGAAACACTATTTGCCTCACAAATCAGAAGACAGAGTAAACATTAATAACCAAGAGCCACCAGAACCAATTCACACCACAGACCCATGAAGTCACAAAAACCAGTCTCGGCTATTTTGAGAGCAAGATACAAGTGAAAGGTTGATGAAATCCTGTGGGCAGCAAGGTTCTTGAGGCACAGCATACCTTCCTGGCTTCAAAGTTTTGGTCCCTTAAAGCTTCAGTTATAAAGATGTGAAATGGCTCCAGGTTGCTAAGCCAAGGAGAAGTGGTAAATCCCAGCACTGCTGAGGTACCACACTCACCTGATGTGACATCGTGGCTTATCCCCTCCACAGAAATTGTAGCATTTGCTATTGGATTGCCCTGAAGATCTTTAACAAACCCCTTCACTCCTCGATGAATCTAGAATAAATAAGGTCACCAACATATGGCAAATAAATTCTTAAGAAAAAATGGCATTTCTGACAATGCAGTATCTACTGATATATCTAACAAAACATGCTACAAACCCCACGGTCTACAGGCTGACAGCTATCAATGATAAATACTAAACACCATAATGGAACAGTGTGTGAAGAGGAAAAATAATTCAGCAGGTAGTTATAGTAATTTATCTGTGTGATGCAAGTAACTCTCAGAAATACACAGCAAATAACACATGTGAACGTTGACTTGGAAATCTTTGTCATATTGGGGATTAATGACTGCACTGAAAATCTTTGTAAGAACAGCCTACAGAAGCTTTTTTTTAAAAAAAAAGGCTGGAAATAAAGCAGCAAAGTACTGTGAAGTTCAAGCTTCTCTCTGATTCCATGACTTTGAAAAGACTTGTGGATCCCAAGTTTTATTTTGAGATATTGATGCTCCCCTTTATGAACATCTATGGTGTATTCAGCTGCTTTAGTGTAGTTCAGATTGCTCTAATATACACTGTGGGAGAAGCTTTAAAAAAGCAGAAGTTACATATTTGCACTCAGCACTCACAGGGAGCTAGAGCATAGACCTGATCATCTTACCCTGCAAGATAAAAAACAATGCCAAATAGACCATCTGAACTTCAAGGATAAAGCCAGCAGCTCTGCAGGGCAAAGGAAGTTGGCAGAATAGTATCTTATACATGAGCAATTTTGAAAATACAGTGACAACATGGTTTTCCATGAGTCAGAGAAAATTAACCTCTGTGCAAAGGAATTGAACAATTTGAGGTGGATCCCAGACTGAATGGGTAAAAACCTGCAGGACAGGTACAGCTTTTTCTTCAGTCCACTTTTTAACAGAACAGTGTAATATACTTCTTAGCTTCAAATAGCTTCAAATACTCAAATATTTCAGATTTGACTAACTAAATCATTTCTGCAGAAATAAGTCCTTAAAGAAATTAATGTATTAATTGATCAGCTCCAATTAACAAACTGTGTTTCTCATTTCACAGTCTCAGGTGTGCAGCCACGAACACTGTCAGATATACTTGTAATCTTTAACTACAATATTCAGGTTTCAGAAATTTTATATTCCCATACTGCATGGAATCACCATTTCAGTGCAGCCTGATGCACTGGCATGAAATGATTAAAAAAAAACCAACAAAAAAACCCCCAAAAGTAACAAAGAAAAGCCCCCCACACATAGATGTGTTCCATGACTCTTAACTTCTAACAACCCATTAGCACAGATTATCTAAACCTGTGACAATGTGTTACATTTCAGTTAGATTTGGTATAATTTGTAATGGAATCATGACACTGACAGCTCTACACTGCGTATCAACAGCTCATGCAACCAGAGAGCAATGGAGCGTCTACAGCACTTGGATTGGGAATGTTCCATAACATTCCACTGAACTGCCAGGCAGCTGCAGGCTAATCCAGCTGCCCAGGTTCCTGTGCACCCACAGAATGATCCATCCCACACCTACACACACTGCAGTATCTGCAGAGGGCAATCCATCTCTCTGAGTACACACACCGGAGATGGGGGAGTGACTCATAGACTCTGGAGATTTGTGTTTCTTTTCATTGAGGAACCCAACACAAATAATTTAAATTAAATGTCTGCAACATCTTAAGTAAGGTGAGATGGATTCTATACTGTAGCATCATCCTTCTTTTCTGCTATTCCACTTATTTAGAAATATCACACAGGATTTACCTCCATAGGGACAAATAAGAATTAAAGCAACATCTGGATTAATATGGTATTTTGAATTAGATGTTCACAAAGTGCAAGGTTTAGAAGTTTTATGCACAATAACTAGTTTTGCCATCCTCTTCTGTGTTACCTGCTCAATGTAATTTATAAGAGAGTCCTTGTTGTCCTCCCAGTAGCCCTTCAGTGTTTCTTCAGGTGGGAATTTTTCACAGCTGAGCTCCACTGTGATTTCAAAGCAGTTGCTGCTGAGGTAATTGAAATCCTGCATTCCTGCAATGCCAGAAAAGAGAGTTAGTGATGCATTTTTCATTATCCTGATGTAAATAAGGGGGACACAAATGAAATGCTGGGACTATTTAGAAAAGAACAGCTATAAATACAATTGATGCAGCTCCATTTAATCTGCCTTATTTTGAATCCAGAAGCTTTAAATCAGAGAAACCAATAGGACAATTAATTCCAAAATGTATTTTATTCCCAGGGAAAGTTTAGAAAAGCCTTGATACGTAGATTGTATACTTCTACCTGATGTTGCACCTGGCCTATATACTTTTAGATCACACATTTTTGGATAGCCAACATATAAATTACATTTTTTCTCTTTGGGAAAGAAAATTATTTCAGATTATGGCTAAAATATTTCCATATGAAAAAATAGAACAAAAAAAGATGATCACTTTGTAAGCCAAGAAGAAAGATAATTAATTTCAAAGCAAAATACACATAATAAAGTGACATTGAAAAAAAGATTTATAAAGTTGGGTCAAAAACATGTTGGGTTTTTTTTCTGAAAATTTAACCTTTCAAGTTAGAAACATTTTACATTAAAAACATCTCCTCAGATTTCAAGATTTTCTGCATAGATTTCAAATATTCGCCACTGAAAAAAAGTACAAAATAAAACTTCCTATAAAATTCATTTACATGGAAATTTTTCCATGGATAGAGTATCTCCTATCCACTCAATGCCTCTGCAAATGAGTGGACAGGCACAGCCTTCAAGAGGGAAGGGAAACACCATTATAAATTAAACTTTAATAACTGAAATTTGAAAACATAAGTAACATAGTAGCATCATCACTAGGAATAAAAACTTGATGGAAAATATGCATTCTTTTACATTTGTGACCCTCTCCTCTTACTACATGCATATATTGGCTGTTTTCTTTAACTGGTTGACCAAAATTAACAGAGGTTTCCAGTTTTGTAACTGGATCAACCAGCTGGAGAGGGACAGTGGCCATCCCCAGGAGGGTCACAAATACATGCTTTGCAGAAGCTGATGTGGAACTATCCCTCACCTTCCCAGTCTGTCTCTAGCAGAGTCCATGGATTCTCAAATGGAGGCCTGAGAAGAAAATGGCTATCAAGCCCTTTGAGCATCCCCATGGAGGTCACTGAGGGATTTAGAAGTGCTTCCAGGACAGCTAATTCCTTCAGCCCTGTGTCCCCCTATGCAAGCTCCCCATGAGACCTGACACAGTCTCGTCACTGAAGCACCAGTGTTGCTCACTGTCCAAAAGTGCCCAGAGAGCTGATGGCAGATCCCAAAGAGAGCCCCAAGGGCAGCAAACACACTGAGTCAGGTGGGATTTTACCAACACACTGGGGTGAAGAGGCTGTTTTCTGCCAACCAGGCAACAAGACTCCCAGCTACCAATAGGCACAGGGACTTTGCTGATTGCTAAAAGAACCTTTTTCTTTCTAAACCTTTTTTTAGAAAAATGAGGACGCAGAAGGCAAAAGTTCCTGGGAGGGATGGCTCTGATGTTCCAGCAGGCAGAACTCTTAGATGGACCATTCAGCAGTGCACAGCAAGAAAGCAGTAGAGTCATTAGTAAAAGCTTCACAGCAGTTCTGACTATCATGCATCTGTCCTGGAGACTAGATAATGCTGCTTTTGTTGATTTTTGTATTTCTTCTAAAAGAAAAAAAGAATGCATGAAGAGGAAAGCTGGGAGCCTAAGGGCATGATGTAATTTTACCATGGTGCCAACAATTCTTCACCATTACTGTTCCAATTCTCAGGAAATTTCTCCTTCCTCCCAAAGTATTACTCAGGGTGCCCTAGTTTCTCAGGAACAGAATAAAGAAGCAATATATTTTCCAGTTTTGTGCACAATGTCTGTACCCTATAGTTTATTTCCCAAGCCCTGGCTTGGTCCAAGGTTTATATGTTGCTCCTGAAAAATTCATCTTTTGCATCACTGAACTGCCAGTGTTGATCTGAATCTCTGGGACAGAGAATGGGGTGAAGCTGGCCTAGATCTAAACTGTGGCCTACCCCATATGTGATCTGGAGTTCATTGGGCTGTGCAGGCTTTAGCTCCCTGTTCACTGTGCTGATTAGGTGCAATAGCCAAGAAACCAAAGCATTTCTAAAGATTTATTCAATATTGCAGTAACTTTGCTGCCACTGGTCAAGTCCTCTAACTTAAGCACATGGCATGGATCACATGCATGCACATCACCCCATACCCAAAGCCTCTCACTGTGTAGCACTAATTTTCTTACACTTTAACATGAACTACTCTCTGAAGATCAGAGAGGCTTAGATACCTCAGATATAACTGAGATTCAGCAATGAATGCCTTTTATTGCTGACCATAAATAGGACTTCTCTTTGAAACTGAGAACACAAAAACTCCTCTGTTGCTACTCCAGTGTCTTGAGGGACTATAGTGTCTCTGTGTTAGTGCTCACAAAAATAAGCTTAAAATTAACTTATTCAGGTTTTAATAAAGGAAAATCTAAGCTTCACAAATAAAGTGAATCTCCCTGGCATCCAGGCATCAGAATTACTTAAGACATTGAATTACAAGCTGCAGCACTAAGTTAGTTCAGCTTCTACATATAGAAAAGACAGTACCCTTAACCAGGACAGAATGTACTTGAATGAGGAGAACATGTGCCTCCTAAATGTGGTCAATGAAATCCTAAAAAAAAACCCTAGCACTGCTTCCAAAGCTGTTAATTCAAGTTAGGAATTAGTTAAATGCCAAGAGTGATTTGAGAGTATCTGAAAATTTTAAAAAGACACTTAAATGGTAGCCTAATAGTACAGCAGTGTAAGCTGCTTTGGAAAGCTATTTTTGTAATGACATGAATCTGATTAGACTCAGGTGACTCTGTAATGACAGAAAAAGCAGACCAGGCATGTGGGCTATGTAGGAATTCATTACTATTTGTTCTTCTCATCTTTGATTCCAAATAGATACTCCACACAAAAGGTACATTAAAAAATCATTAAGGATGTTGAAAAGTTATACAGTCAACAGCTAAGGAAATGCCAAAATGAAAGCTGTTTGTGCAAATTTAATTTTGCTTCCTTGTGCATAAATGAAATCATTAATTACATGCTGATAGGGAGAAGACCAGTGTTAAAAACAACATGGTTTTTATATGCAAACTTATTTCTCTCCAGAATCTGATGGCTAAAAGAGCCATTCCTGAACAATGAAGAATGACCTCTTTGCCTTTGCTTGCTGCATCTGGAAAACTTACAAGGATCAACTAATTACAGATGACAAGTATTACAAGGCATCATGGCCTCAGATTTAGCACAAAGATGCTCTTGGGGGAGCTATTTTCTCTGCACCCCTGCTCTACAGAAGGAAGTAACTACTAAACAGTAATGTTGAGTAAAACTTCACAGGAAAGTGTATTTAGATAGAGAAGCAAGTGTCAAATATTCCTGTACATCGTCCACTCTCACCACCCCAAAAGTCTGAAAGGGGAATTGCCACCTTGCATGAGGTTGGTGATGAAATCCTGAGGTCAGACAGAAGGGAAGGACAGAACATGAATGCAATGGAGGGTTCATCCTTATTTCCAATTAGAGCCAAAGGATGTTTCTGCCACAGACGTTCAGCCTTCCTACTGAAAGAATCCAAGTATTCAGAACATGAAAAAGCAGCCCACAGTCACATGAGAGCCATCCATGTCCTACCCCCACAGACCAGAGGACCAGTGAAGATTGCTGCTGCCCACCATGCAGGGCTGTTTTTTACAGAAGGTACAAGTCCCTGTGGATCAATCATATGAGCAAAAACTGATGTTGCACAGCTGGGGGCACCATAATATGCTCTGTAGGGCAGCAGCACTGATAGCAACTCATCAGAATGAAAGATCATCCCTTCCTAGGTCAGAGCTCTTGGTCTGATGAGTATGGTCCAAGGCAGAATCTAGGAGATGACCAGGAATAGACAGAGAAAATGGGCAGGAGTGGATACTGGAGCTGTGTTTGGTGGAGAAAGGAATGTGTGGCTTTAGTGGAAGAGAGAGAAAGGAAGGGAAAAGGTGAAAGTGGGGAACAAAAGCCCAGAGGAACCCAAGAGTGCAAAGGCAGAGAAGTACCACCTTAGCTCCAACAGGAGCAGATACAACAGAGACAAGGTCTCTGAAGTTTCTTTTTGATAAATTCCTAACTCTGGTAAGGATGTAGAGTGCAATACTGTTTCAAAAGCAACATAAATGGCTTTTCAACACCTTATCCTGGTACTAACTTTGAGTTCACTACCATACAGACAGCAAGAGATCACTGATACCATCAAAAACCCAATTGCTGAATTTTGGTTTTCAGATGGAGCTTTTCAGGTTAAGAAAATTTTCATCTGAACTGAGCAATGTTTAGTTATTTTCCTTAGCACTAAACATAGAAAGAATAGAACTGCTTTCACTGAATTATATTTGGTTTTTTGGTTTTTTTTTAAGTCAGCAAACACTACCATGGAGGTTTTGTTCAAAAGTCACAGCTTGCCAGGTGGCTTCTACACTTGGAAAAACAAAAAAGCCAGAACCAAAGAATAGATTCATGTATGGTCCAAAGTATATTGTTGTCTCTTTACTTTTTATTAACTCACCATATTAGAATGATCCTGCCTAGCACTAGGATTCCTGCCTACTAATGTCTGTACAAATATGAGAATAAGAAAGGCCTCACTTGGGGAATTAGCAGTCTAACTTAACATAAGATCCAAAAAGAGGAAATCAAACTTTCCAAAAAGTTTTTCCAATGGAAAAATGTGTCTTTGCCATGTGCAGTTTAATCAGAATCAAAGCGTTTCATCAAAACAATGGAAAAACTGGTTTTCATAGCATTTTCTTAAAGAAAAAATAAGCTGAAGTTAAATATATCCATGTTTATATAAATAATATTTAATATTTTATTGAGATAAATTTTAACTGAATTGAAACAAACTCTAACTATTAAACTTCTCAGTATTTTGGTTATACTAATTTTTTTTCAGCATTTGCAAACTTTGGTTTTGAAGGGTGTTTTAATGGTTCCAATTCAAAGTCTGTGGAAAGCCTCCCACGAAGGGAAATTTTGGGTTTTAGTTATATTCAGAAATTTCAATATTTTACTTCACACTCAGCCCCTCGTGATTACTGGCTGTATGATCACTACCAGTTGTTGTTCTGTTTCTAATTTCTTCACAGGAGCTTAACTATTTTCTTCTTTTAGTACCACATTTACAATAAAAGAAGCAGAGTGAGGCTACCACTTATGCTGTCTAATGCTTTGAGACATTCCTGATCACTTCAGGTAAAAATTTAAAATTCCTTCAGAGACTGTAATTGAATATCAAGAGAAAAGCAAACAATAAAACAGTTATATGTGTTCAAAGTTATCCAGTATAAATCAGCAAAACCAAACACAAGCAAATCACTCCAACACAAGCTGAGCTTCTAGCCCAGAAATCTTCAGCTCAGTTTTCACTCCAAGTTTAGCAGAGGCAGAACACTCTAAGATTTAGATATCCCAAGACCTGTTTGCCTCAGTTTACAAAGATATCAAAATACTTCTTAAAAAGGAATTAAATGTCTCATTTCAGGCTACTCTTCTAGACTTCTCCTGGAAGATTAGTCTGGACATGCCCATAGCAGCTCTGCTGCTCCTCTTAACACAGAGGGCTCTGCCAAAGTCTAGGCAAAAAGCACCTGGGCAGGAATCAGGCACAGGCCACAAAATATGAAGATGCAAATATCTTCATGTCTGGTTTTGCTCCCATTAAAATCCAAGGACAAACTCCCATTTTCTGTAACACTGCAAAATCATGCAACCAGGCTTTCCCACTTCCTTCAGCTTGGATGCCTTTGTTACTGAGGTTTAAATGAAGCAGCAGCAGCCTGCTCTCATGAGGGTTTGTCAGGGGTTTTTCACTCTTTTCTTACCCCTCCCAGCCCCCTCCAAGAAGAAAACCCTTAATATTTCATGATAGCAGAGCAATCACTTGCCCACTGTAGAACTATTAAATTTGCAATGACCTGAACCCTGAAGAAACACTGTAGAAAAAGCAATAAAAAGGAATATTTTAATAGGTATCACGGTGAGCTTTATGGGATTTTATAGATGTACTGTGGTGAGTGATCAGCCTTTGATTTAGCCTTAACCAGGCCCAAAGTTGTGGATAACAGAACTCAAGCTCAAAACAGCCAGTGACACAGACCCCCACGGGGTGGGCTCACCTCCTGGGACACTGTACCATGCACCACCATTAGTTGTTCCATCTACAAAGCTGCTGTCGTCATCATTTTTGCGACACGGTGGTCTGTTTGGATCAGACATAGCAGGGTTAAAAGAAGAATAACTGCGAGCCAGGCTTTGAAAGATAGCATCATCGGGGCAGGAGCTGTATTCATGAGCGCTGCCTAGGGAGGAAAAAATGCCAGGAACAAGGATTATTAAGAGGGCAGTCATGGTGACTGGGCTCACAACTTACATTACCAGCACTGCACAGCAGAACTGTGCCTGAAAATTCCATGTACGCAGGTAAGTGTCCTTTAGCATCACAAGTTAATACAGCGTTATCTTAATAACGTTAACATTTTCCCATTACTTCATCAGTTCTTGCCCTGTCATTGAAGTGGCTAATCACACCAGTCTTATTTATGAAAATACTAATTTAAAAGTACACCACAAAACCTAAGCTATTCTAGGCTTTAGATATTTTTTCAGAAGAACACACAGTATAAAAACTGATGTTTCCCTAAAGAGTTTTACAGTAAGACACTAAAAACATTTGCAGTTAAACTGTGATAAAGTCAATTGAAAGAAGAGAATCACAAACAATATCAACATTTCATGAAACTTCATGATACTTCAGTCATGTGTTCATCCCATAGCAGCAGAAAAAACAAATATTGCTGTATACTATATGATAACATCTCTGCCACAATGTGATCCTTTTCATAAGAGACCAGTACTGAAAATGGCAACAGTGATAGTTGTTTCTGTTAGCACACTGCTGCTTTCAGAAATTCATTTTTTACATGTGCAAGAAACCTTTAGCCCAGACACATCTTTATCACTTCATTTAACAGGGTACAGACAGCCCCAGCTAATTTAAGAGCTAAGTTGCCTTGATTAATATATCTGAGGGATTATGATTCCCTCAGGTATTACATCATTTTTGTCATGTAAATCTACTGAAACAAACTATCATCTTCAAAAGTAGAAAATATGGTCATACAGTGACTAGCTCTGAGCACGTGATTAATATGATAAAGTAAGTCATTGCAATGCAATGACTATAAATAATGTTTATTATTTTTTCCGCAGTGCTTAAATGTGTCTGCAATGTTTTATGGTTTTGTTTGTAGGGTTTATAAAGTGGATCTTATAAATTTCATTCTACACTTATTTCACTGCCATCTATCTCCTACTATTTCATGCTAACTTCTAGTTACATACCACTCCGAGTCTCATCATACGGATAATTTGCAACAAGGTCTCCTCCATGAAGGTTGGCAGAGAGCACAAAGGGAATATCCATAATCCAGTGAATGACACCTTTCGTTTCGGGAGCAAGCTACAAGAGAACAGCATTACCAGCAGTTACAAATTGATAACCCCATGTAGAAACAATCAATTAAATACAGTGGGCTTAATTATTATCACATACACTGTGCAAGACACTTAAATGAACAGCAATTTTATTCTGGCTTCAGAGAAAATTAAATCAGTCCTTTACATTAGATTTATAACTATATTATATGGATTAATGTAAATCCAAAACTGGTGTCACTTGTCTCTGAATGAGACTGCAAATAAAGCAATCTCAATCTTTTTCTTCTTCCCATTATGGATAAAAAAGCCTACCAGATTTTAAACCAAGGAAAATAAAATAATTAAAAATAAATGTTTGTAGGGTACAGTCTGTTCTCTGCATGGAAAATAAAATTACTTTATTAATACTTTGAATTCGAAGACAGAATATTGCTATTGAGGCCACAGTCCTGTGGGGCTGCAGGCACAACACTCTATTTTCTAGAACATCCTCTGGGGGTAAACACAAGAAGATAAAAATCCCTCCAGATATGCAGCTGCATATTGAAGGCCTAAACTTAACAAAAATGCATGTGTTCCATGTGAGAACAACTATTTAGCCAGCAATATAATTAAGAAAAATACACAAGTGAATTTCTGGCAATGGTAAAAATGCAGAATATTTGCAAAAATAGCTTAAAATCAAGAGAGAATGCTGTGCAAAAAAAAAAAAAAAAGAAACATCCTTTGACTGAGGAATTGTCTAAGGATTAAGCAAGATGGATCAAAAGAGTTTACTACAGCAATCCATTTTAAGAAGAATTCAAGCAACATCAGATGGATAAGTTTAAAAAAATGAACAAAATCTTCAGAAGAAGGTGAATCATAAAGACCATACACACAGCTCTTAGAGGTCACTAAGTGTTTGCTTACATAAAAGGGAAGAGATGGGCATGCAAGTGACCCAACATCCAGCCCCTACTTACCTTGGGATTCTGGTCCACAGCTTTTTTCATGTTCTTCAGAAGATGGTTGTTTGGACCACCTTCTTTCTCATTAACATAAACTATTCTATCAAGATCAGGAAAATTTCGGTTTAGATCTATCCCTTGGGCATTGCTTCGACCAACAAACCAGTCTTTCAGCTCACCAGGCTAAATGAGGAAAGGGAACAGAAAGAGAAGGGAGATGAATAGATTCAGGAGATTACATATCAAGCTTTTTATGGGTATGTTTACTTCTCTTGTGCTTGAGAATAAAAAGGGATCATGTGGGAGTAAAAACTCCTGAGGGACCAAGAGCTGAGTCTATCACACCTATTCCTTCCTAGAGCTCTGTGGGAAAAAAACCAATCTCTATTTCACTGAGGGTCTTGCAGGAGAGGATCATTCTCATATGGCACACTTGGACTAAGGATAAGTAAAATTACCAGCAGTAACAGATTTTCAGTGCCAGCAGTGTCTCCCCCAAGACTTGGCTTTTCCCCATTGCCTCATGTCCTGACTGTGAATTACAGATCTCATTTTAGTGACACTCAAAGCAGCTGTAGATTTATCTGACAGCCTCAAGGAATGTTTGCACTTGTTTCAAAGTTCCTCTAAATGACTTCAGGGTAAAGAAGGACCTTAATCTTTACTTGAATCTTTTATTTTTATTGTGCCTGTCAGCCTTGTTCACTAAAATGGCAGCAATGAGAATTTTTGCAAAATTATTTCTTTAAACTTATTCTCTAAAGTAAGTTTGGGATTTCATTAAGGAAGTGCGTTCAGAATGCAGAGTTTTCCCTAGCTTCTCTCTGTAAGCTTTCAGTGCTCTTTAATGAAGGTTTAATTTGGTTACTGGTTTTAATCTTGGGATATATTGAATCTACTGTCCCAATGTGTGTGCAGGATCAAGATACTTGTCAATTAGAACAGCAGCAACAAAGCGAATTTTATTATAAATCTTATCTAAGTTGTAAGCCAACCATATGAAAGCAGGTGTATTTTGGCTACAGAGCAGAAGTTTCAAATAATATTACAGAACCTCTACAGAGAGAGACTTCAAAGTAGTAAAATGCCACATCAATCTGAAGACAGCTTCTGCTTCACTGCCACGAGAGGGAGATGTACGACTGAATATAAAGAGTTGGTGCGTTTTTTTTTAAAAGGCTTCATGAGAATCAGTTTAACAAAGATCTTAATAAGGTTTGATTTATTTAATTATAAATAGTCACATTAGAACTCTCAACATTTCAATATTAATTAAAAAATAAATACACTTGGTAAGCAAGGAAATTCCTATTTTTGTTTATAACATAATACACACCAGAATCTGTATGACAGGGTTACTATTTGACTTTCATTTGATAATTACGCATTAATGCATCATATGTTTCTTGACTGAATCATCACCCTAAAATGCATACTTAATTTTCTTGACTAATACCTTAATTAAAGTACCTCATGCATGATATTTAGAATCAAAGTTATTAATATTAAAAAGATGGCTCACAAAACTTGTTGTTCTGGGACCAAGCTCTGATGAATGTGAATAATTTTTTTAATTGTATTGCATGGGAATATCTTTAAAGAAAACAAACTTCCCTTTTCTAGCACTTTTGAGACATCATGTATTACTGTGCATGTTCAGTCAGTGAACTTAGATTGAAGAATATGCACAAAACATAAACATAATTATATTTTAAAATCACAAGAGAGAAGGCTACTTTGTTGAAAAGTCAAGCACAAAATCCTCTTTGTTAAACATCACAAGCCTACTCTACTATTAGGAAACAGTTTGGTGGTGTTCCATTCAACAGTTGCCACCAAGAGTTCATGTATCTGTAAAACTGTTAGTCCAAGTGCCATTATGATGAGGCTGACAGACATTGGTAACTCTTCTTACACAGCCTTACAAACCTGGGATGCTGCCTTCTCAAAGCCATCTGGGTTCAACGATGGCATGATATGGATGCGTGTGCTGTGGACCAAGTTGATAATAGTATCATTTCCTTTCTGGTATTCATTACATAAGTACTGTGCCAAGAAGATGAGTAACTCCCTTCCAACAGCTTCATTCCCATGCATATTCCCAACATATTTAAATTCTGGCTCTCCTGCAAAAAAAAGGAAGAACAAGTGTTAGAAGAACATATAAAAACCACCCATGGGCTGGATCACACAGCACACCTGAAATGTGGGTATGACTATTACTACAACTGGGCATGGTGTTCCCAGGAAGCTTCAAACCTCCTTCAGAAAAATGTATTTAGGGCTTTTTCTAAACTCTGGCTTAACAAATGCTAATTAATATTCAGCTGTTTGCCAAAGGCAGAGTGAGAAGAACAGAGGACAATACAGCGTGCCAAAATAAATGCTAAGCACCGACATTAACATTACTACTGTTGAGATCTAATGCAATTGATGCATCAATACTACCAAAGTGTGTCTCGAATATGTAAACTGACACTAACAGAGCTTCTTATCTTTAATGTTATCTCCAAGATTAGGTTAAGCTTATTGTACTACACACGCATTAAACTGCAATTCTTTCACTAAAGCATTTCCAGTGAACAGCTGTTGATCACAGTGATCAGAAAAATCTTACTCAGCAGGTGTTTTGGATATTCAGCTCAGACTTTATGAACCAAGTGCAACAAGCTAACTCATAAAATAATCATTTCCATTTAACATTCTAATAAACAGAATTAAACATATGTTTAAATATTCCATGTATATATAATCTATATGAAATGTTTATGTATATATTTAATGAAAATTTTATACATATTACATAGCCATGCAATACTAATATTAAATATGTAATATATATTTGATATATATTCTCTGTATTAAAAAGCCATCCAATATTCCCAACTGCTGAAAGACTCAGTCTCACGATCATGGACATTTAAACCACACAATGTATGTCTTATGGAGCAGCGAAGGATTTACCTTTTAAAAGACCACATTTTGGGCCCTCATTTGAGAGGTTTTAGTGTACATGTAAATAACTGAATGAGATTAAGAGGGGTGTCCTGGAACTAAAATAAGGAATTTGCTATTTTCTAGGTTGAAGCTCCTTTTCCCTTATGCTTTGCCTTTTAAAATGCGGTTCTGTTGTAACTGCTTTAATCAAACATTCAGCTAATTACAGGCTCTAAATAGTCTTCAACCACGCTTTGTGATAGCCTTTAGCACTATTAGAGGGGCAAATTCAAGCCAGGAAAAGTGTTACACAAACAAGACCTAAGTAATTGCTAATCAAGCATGCAGTCATATCTACTTACGACCCTTCAGTCTATGCTTGTTAACCTTAATCCAGTGATAAGATGCTACCAGACACAGTGCTATTAATACCATTACTTCCTTTCCTTCCAGCTAAGTTGGTTTTATAAATATGGATTCATCCCTGAAATGTTTTGCTAGACAGGTTTAAAAGTTTTCTAATTTGAGTAAAACAGTTTCACGTCATCTGACAGACACAATGCCATTACTGTGCCTAAACCCCTCCATTTCCTCTTTTGGCATTGAGATCCTATTTACTGTTTCTTCCTATCTGCTAATACCAGGGAATGCAAGAGGTTTAATCATCAAGAGTAATCAGAACACGCAATCAACCTGATCCCATGAAAACAGATGGATACCATATAATGAAATACGCAGCACTGCACATCACATGTGCTCAGGATACTCACACACATGTGTACTGGCATGTTACTTATGGGGAAAATGCTTCACAAACTGACAGGTAAAACTGGACTCCCATAAATAAGAACAGGACTGCATTTTGCACTTGTGTTTTTCCCTAGGACATACCTGAGGAAGCCTGAAGGAGAAACATTTTCCTCTGATTCCCAGACCTGTACATTAATCCCCCACCTTTCTCACTCACTTGAATTTTACAGGCCTGGCTCAAATGAGTAAAGAGAAACATATGTTTCCTATAGAGTATTACTTGGCCTTCCCCCTAAAGAATCATTAACAGTGTTTAGAAGGGGTCATGGAAATAATCACACAGGGTCTACAGTGAGCCAAGAGTACAGCCTTGTATCTTCAGTGGTAATGACCCATCCCAAATGAGCCAGGAAGAGGTAACGAGTCACTGGAAATATAGGAGGTGTTTCCTATGAAAAGTGATTGAGGAGGTCAGCCCCATTTTCCTGAGGAAGACTAATAAGTGGCAGTCAAATATATCAATCATTATGTCACAGAGGACTTGGTCAGGAGAACAGTACTTCCCAACACCACAAACAAGGGAGTGATTTCCAGTGAAAGGGAACAATGACAGTTTCTGGAGCGATAAAGAAAAATTACATAACTTATTACACAAAGTGTGAAACCAGTAACCAAAGAATCCTCTTAGCACTGAGGTGTCAGCAAAACTCCCAAGTTTTGCTAGCAAATCAAAAGTTAAAGAAACTATCTAAAAGCAAATGCAAAAAGAATGAAAAGGGAAAGGTAACAGAGAGCTCAGTAACAGCCCTGCTTCAAAATGTAAATTCTGTGTTTACAGTTTAGTTCCCTTGGGCATTTTCTTATCCCTGTCTCTGAAGCAAAGAAACCCATATCCCATCAATCCTCTGGCTGCAGAGAACAAGGCTGCCTGGTCCACAGCTGTCCACACCTCTGTCAGCTCTCAGCCCTACCCATTTTCTTAATTCTAGGCACAACAACCAAAGAAATACTGGGTTTCTGCTCAATATGAGTAAGTATTGAATTTCATACTGTATCCAAAAATCTTAGGAAAACTCATTCATTTCATCAGTACAGTGCAGCCAGCATTCCACGCCCACTACTGCACCAGAAAGACCCAGCTGCTGCTGCTCCTCCTGCACTGCATGGGCTAACACAGATACCTCAAAAGCCAAGGTTGCCAGCCATCAGATCATTCAGCCTTAGCACTTTATGGGTTCCCTGGCCTATTCCTAGAATACAACCTGCCACACCATTTCTACAAGTTTCAGCCCTCTCTGGAAAACTGCCCAGCCCATGGAGAAAACAGCCTCCGGGTCACCTGTTGCCAGCATGCTACTTAGCCAGAGGAAGAGCTGCTCTTCCCATTAATCCTTCATGAGCCATTTAATGCAGACCTTAATCACCCTTCATAAGGTTCTGTAACTGCAATTGCCTCACAGAATTTTTTTTTTTTTTAATTAAAAGACTCTGTAAATGTCAATGCGATAAAGAACTATTAGACAGTGTCTTCCTCAAACCCATAGAAAAACTTCTCTTGCACAGCAGAACTGGAAGTGGCTTTAAAGAAGAAGCTTGAAGAAATATATCTGCCTGTTCTCATTCATTTGACCCCCACAGAAAAAAGTAAAATTGTTTTAACGGGTTCCCAGGGCCTAAGCTAAAATAAACACAAAGGAACATTTCCATTGGCTGAATATTTAAAATTCTTCTTTAATGAATTTTATTAATTTCTGATGATATAGCTTGACAAACGATAGTGTCTCATTCTCAATAGCAAAAGTATGTCTTGCAAACAACGTGTGACATTTATAAATGCTTACAATCTAATTTCAGCTCAGATACAGAGGTTTGTGATAAGGAATGAATGAGTGGAATCTAACATAAGAAATTAAATGCATCAATCAAGTTTATAAGTATCTTAGTATTTCTGGTAAAACCTAAGTCATCACACAGGCTTTTAGAAGGCTTCTACATCTCTCTTAGATTATGTGTGGTACATTACGACCTGATAAGCAATTGAGGAAAAAAGTTATTTTAAAATGTCATGCTTTTCTGGTGCCTGGAAAACATTGTGAATGTCACCATTTGCCTCTGCAGTCACTGTCAGCAAAGGTCTTCCACGGTTTCCTAGGAACAGCTTGTACATCATTAATGCTAGACAGGTCATCCAATTAACAGTGACTAACCACTGCCATTTTCAGGTCAGCCTGTATTTGTACAGTAAAGACAGTCATTTTCTAAAACATAGGGACGAAAAGTTTAGCCCTACTAATTATATATTCTATGAGTCAAGGCAACACCATGCCACTAGCCATTGTCTAATGTCAAGCAGTTAGCCTTAAAACGTACAGAATTTCACTCATGTAACTGCAAGCCATATGGGAGAAAAACAATTAAGTCCTGGTAAGTGCTTAAGGAACTCTTTTGCAAACCAGCCTCAAATATCCTTAAAAACTGAGTTCTTCTGCTTTCCTGTATTTCTTATGGAAAAGCCAACAACATTCCTGAAGTAACAGATTTAGTGTTTCTGATTACTTACAGTTGCTTGTCATTTTTAATATGACAATCAGAAAACCTCTTTTGTAGATAAATGGCAGAAAAAAATCTCAGAACCATCACTGGCAAGAAATTCATTCATTAAATGTTATTGGAGACTTTCTTATGCTCCAATTTTTACTCATATTTCAAAGAGAAAGAAATACTCTGGAGATCAGCTACATGGAAAACCAAAGATTATAAAATGGGTTTCTCCTTTGAATTAAAAAAAAAAGTAGAGAAAAGGAAGAAAATAAATGAGCATGCAAGACAGAAAAGTGAACAAATCAGAAAATTTAGTTTTCCAATACCCTGTAACCTAAATGTCTTGAACATGCCTCAAAACAGTATTTCAGTGGAAATCTCTACAATTTGTGCAAAAACACATTGAAACAGCAACAATGATGTATTAGCTTCTAAATCATTGTATAGGCCTTATATAATTCTAGGACAACATTTACTAAGATGGTAGCACTGGTCTAAGCTTACTGAAAGAGAAGCAACCAGAAGTTTCACAGGTGGCTTACAGGAAAGCAGAAACAGGTCAACAGTCAACACCACAGATTTTTGAAAAAACTAGTATTTTGCTTTCTTGCCATTAACTGCTAGAAAATACACTGGAAGAAAAGGTGAAAAGAAAATCAGGGCTCTTTTGGCAACCTCTACCTTAAAAAAAAAAAACCACATGCACTTTTAACAGCTATGACTTAAAATCAGTTTCAAGCTCTTTCTGGAAATTTTCCTAATTACTTGAACACTACTGCTTAAAACCAGAGTTAACAATAAATTCTGCACAACATATCAAACTCGCAGTGAAAGCTCACAAGCAGCAGCTGTTTCTGCTGGCCTTGACATGTCCAAGTTAAGATGTGATCTCCATTCTACTGAGTACAAAGTCTGTCAGTTGGGCTTCGAACTAGTATCTTACGTGTCTTTGTGTTGGAAATTAAATTCTCCAGACAGATTACCTCATGCCAAAGTCAGCTATTTCCACCAGAAAAGTTCTGGATGACTCAGTGCTTTCTCCAGGTTTCCAGCAGCCCACTCTCACCCCGGCAGCTACAGGACTTGGCACAACCTCCCACAAAAAGTGGGCAAAGCATCTGCTCGGCTCCTGCAGTCCCCACCTACAGCTCTTTCCTGGCACATTCCTGTAATCTTTCCACAATATGCTGCACTTACACTGAAGTGTTGCACAATGCAGCACTGCATCCAGCATTTTGGGAAAAGCCCACCTGCTTTACCACAGAATACAACCATTTCTGCCTACTAGATTGGTGTTCCTGTCCACAAACCGACGGTTGTATGCAATACAGGTGGTGATGATTCTTTAAATCCTAACAAATCACTTGTAAAGCTAAACAAGTTTACATATTTAATCGAACCAATTTAACTTAAGAAGAAGCACTGAAATGTGATTTGCACAAAACCCTCATTTTGTGTACATGTGTTAAAAAGCCCTCTCTTAAATTCAACGCAGATTTTAAAAATCATCAGAATTTTAGAAGCAACAGATAACCATCTATATATATGCCTGGATTAACCAAATAAGTTTTACAATAAATTGCAGTTTTCATGCACTAAAAAAAATGAAATAGGGCTTTACATTTAAAGAATTCATTAATGTTAAAGCAGCAAGTATCGTTAGCTCAGCTCTGAAGATGAGGTTCCAAAGAAACCAAACATGAAATTAGTTTTCACCCTTACCAGTCTGTGGCTGAGTGTGAAACAGGTTTTTTTACCTACCAGTTTTTACTCTCACTGCTAGGAGAAAACACAGACCAAAACATACCCTAGCGTTCTTTGTAAATGACACTGGCCCTGCAGAGGTGTCATGAGTAACTCTCTGTCTGCTGTGATGCTGGCTGTGGGATGTAAGATTCATCTCTTTCACTGTGCTCAGTAAGAGAAGAGGATTTTCCATTTATAACAAGTGAATTTTCATTTCAAAAGCACTCACTGTATCCCTCAAGTTTTGGCTGGCAGATAGAGCAAAGATGTTTTTTTCAATCCATCAATTTATCATTGAAATAAACCCAATTATGAGAAAGCTGATACATAATTTAGACATGTATTCATGATGGTTCCTCATCAAGTTCACTTTAACAAGCTTTCTCTCTTCAGCAAACTCTAGCATCAGCTTTTTCATGCTATGAAGCTACGAATCAGCTGTGAAGCTACTTGCCAGCTATCAGAGAACTTCAAAAGGACTGAGCTCTACTATCTCATCCCTTCTGTATGTAACAAATATATGGGAAATTTCAAAGCTAAACTAGTTCAAACGCCTGCTGCCAGCAGGAGACACATTTGGGCTGTGCTTTTTCTCATCCTCATTTCATTAAGAGAAGCAATAAAAATCAGAAAAAAAACCCATTTGTATCTAGATTCCAGGCTCTAAAGTCAAAGAAATGGGCAGGAATGCTGGACAAGTAATTGAAGAAACAAAAGCAAGCTCTCCATTATTACTGGAGAGTAATGGAGAAACAAACAAAGAAAAAGTCAGTGAAAACATGTAAATAATTCTTTTTCAGTTAGTTATAGAGGCCCAATTAAACATTGCTCTTTAGGTTTAGATTGGGTTTTAGGAAGAAATTCTTTACTGTAAGGGTGGTGAGGCACTGGAACAGGTTGCCCAGAGAAGCTGTGGTGGATGCCCCATCCCTGGAAGTGTTGAAGGCCAGCTTGGATGGGGCTTTGAGCAACCCGTCTAGTGTAAGGCTCCCTGCCCACATCAGGGGAGTTGGAACTAGATGATCTTCAAGGTTCCTTCAAGCCCAAACCATTCTACAATTCCCCCTGCCATATGGGTTGCCAAAAGCACAGCAGCACAGCCAGGAGCTCATGTGGTAGCAATTTCCAGGTTGGAAATGATGGACACTGATTTTCCCAGCAATGCCCAGAGCAAAAAGCAAATGTGAAAAAGGGCTGAGGGAGTAAAGACAGGCCAGAGCTACTCCTCTGTAGCATCATTCCCCAGAATTCACTGCCAGGCCATGTTCCAGGAGGAAAGCAAGCTTGGGTAGCATTTGAGGCTGCACAGCCTTGGGCCCTGGGCTGCACCAGCATGTGCAAGGGAAGCCTGCTCAGAGCTCATCTTCACCCAGCAAAACTCCTTGCATTGCTCTTTCCATAGAGGAGAGCTATTTCTGACTGAAAAGTATTACAATTTCTGTCACAAGAACATTCTGGATCCTTGAGAAATATACTTTCTCTGCCGAAGAGAAATAAGAAGTAACTAGTGCAAAGCCTCCAGACTTGCTTCCTGGATTTCCAGAAGCCTTTCTGAGGCATTGCAGTGGCACTTGTTACTCCACCAAGGCTCCTCGTACTGGACGTTCCTCCTTGATTGGCAATTGGAACATTCTTCTATTCCACTGCTATTTTGTCACACTCTGACACTGTGTGAAAAAACCAGTGGGCTGCAGATCTGTGATTCAGGCAGATGATGCTGAAGTGCATCGGTCACTGCTAACAGAGGGAAAGAGATAACATTTCCTCATGAATGTACCCCTGTAATAAGTCCCTTGTGTAGGCAGCGTGTAACAGAATAAGAGTTCCTTTTCCACTGGCATATTTATTCAGCTTCCCTTACTTAGATGAGCCCTAATATTTACTGATCTTAGCTTCAAAGTGTGATTATTGGCCACAGAGTTTACAGAAAGTGTTATAAAGTGACCTTTTATAAAAATGACAGTAAGAAAGACAAAGTGCATAAGTTAATTATTCTGTTAATTTGCTCCTACATGGAAAGAAAAATGAAAGATTGACTTGTGATGACTAACAGAGGACACCATATACACCACAACACAACCAACCTGATTTATGTCAATACTGTCAGAAACCAACAAATACCGAGGCATCTTCTTTTAGTCTTAAAAATTATTTTATTATCACCCTTTTGATACAAATAATTTTTAACAACAGAGTTCTGTCATTTTAGATGCTAGGGGGGTTGTTGGTTGCTTTTTGTGTTGGGTTGTTTTTTTCCAGAAAAAATACATCTGCATTGTAGGCTTAAAAACCTGGAAAACTCGGTGAAACCCTGATGGAAAAGTGCCTGATTTGAGCAGCTAACACTCTCTCAAGTTTCTGCATTTAAGGTATGAAACCTATGTGATAACCAGTAGTAAATCTCAATTGCACTTGTGCTTCAGACAGCAATGGTTAAATCATGTCAGTAGAGACCAGAAGAAAATAAAGGTTAAGTGGGTAGAGAGTGATCAACATTGGTAGAGTAACACTGCGTAACAAAACATTGCAACAGTGGCTTCAGAAATTTTCAATGGTATGTAAAAGTTTTAAATAAAATTTTGTATTGTACCTTAATGACTTATTTATAGTAAGTTAGGTAGAAATGCAGACCTGGATGCTTGAAGGTCTCGCTCTTCACACTCACATGTACTTGAAATATAGATACCCTTCAGAAAATGCTCCTCATATTAAAAAAAAAAAAGACAAGAAGTGATTATTATTCCTAGCAAGATAGTATAATAGTTTAAGGAGAGAAAGCTAAACTGGTGCAGAGGCTAATAAAATCAAACTTCATGCGTAAGAGGAAGGAATGAATCATACAACAGCTTTATGACTCAAGAATAACGATGGAGATAACCGAACCAGACAAATCCTTTGTCTCCACAGCAGATGGGAGTAGATCCAGAAGGCTTTCAAGAGATGTTTTGCTTTTAAATAAGGGAGCTCCAGACAAAAAAATCACATATGGACATTGACCCTGACACTGCAAACTACAGCACAGCTGTATAGCTGTGAGACACAGAACAGCCTTCATAAGATAGAAATGGTTAACAAAAAAATCCATAATGGATTTTATGTCTGCTCAGAGGCACACACCACAGCCTCCTAAAGCCAGGTATTTTTCCTCATACAGGCAACAAACATAATGCTTTTTATCTTCTCAGTTTTCCTCAGAGCTCCCACTGGGTTTTCCCTCCAAAGAGTAGTGAGGCATTCCTGCATTTGCAGAAAGGACTTGTACATATGTCTCAGTCAAGAACGACAGAAATCGCAATGCTGACCTTGAACAGCACCTGTAAGTGCAGACAGTCAACTAGCAGCTGAGCAATCACCTATTCTATAATGAGCCCTACCTATGGCTAGGGAGCTCTGTGCAATTTGGTATAAAATGGACCTACCTAAGGTTTATTCTAAGTGCACACAGAAAAGCTACTTCAGAGTAACAAGGCATGTTCCTCACAAAAGGGCAAATAATGGCCATGTTCTACCATTATACCCACTGTGCCTCCAATATGCCAAGGACATTAAAGGGCAAGGACCAGCAGGGTCAGTAACCAAGAAGCAATTCCTAGCACTGTCTAATTACTGTTTCCTCTGAGCAATACAAAGCAGCTACAGAAAATCCATCTTTTGTGGTCCCTTTCATCTCACTTGAAACTTCCTTTCTCTTTTATGTTACTAGCAGAACATCAGACAAGCTCTTTCCTGACATTGCAGAGGAAACATCATATTAGTGAAAAGGTACATCTTATCCAAGGACAAATTTTTTCACTAATAAAAGTCCAAAGGGCTTTTGTAACTTCTATCAGTGGTATCTGGCATCAGTCTGAGCATTCTCACCACAATTCCTATGTAGTCATTTATATTTTTTGGTAAGTGTAATAGAACACTGGGAGCTGAGATTTTGCCACACTTCTGTAATTCAGACCAATATTAAAGCACTGAAAGCAGGAGGAAAACAGTGCCAGACCTTCCAGATGTACTGCATTTTATTTTGATTTTATGCAGGTGTAGAAGGCTGGCAAATATAACTAAGAGGTATAATAAAATCTAACACACTTTAAAAGCTATATTCATACATTTTGTATGAAATCTTTTTATTTCTTTATCCAAAATATTTTGAGATTTGTGAAATTACTTTACTCACACACACTGCCATTATTCCTGTCTAGAAAGCCCATGAAGTAGCTAACTAGCCAGCCCACAGAAGAGAGCAATATTTTCACTTGGAGCGTCGAAGCATTTGGGGCATTTTGAGATGAAAAACCTGCTTAATTGAAGAAAAAGGGAACTAGGAAATAATAATACCAATCAAATAGGAAGCTGATGTGGTGCCTGATCCAATACACATCTATCAAGCTCTTAATTCAAGAACAGTGATTTAATAAACAACAGAGGAGCAGTACTGAGTAGTGTGGATGCAACATCTTTTCCAACTGTATCCAAGCACTTCTCTACCACAGCATTTATATGTGGATATGTACATCTTATAAAAAGGCAGGAACATCCCTCATTGAGACACTCAGGCAACAAGGAGGTCATCCCCAGGTCATGAAAATTTTTGTATTTCTTTTCGCTAACTTCTTTAATCTACAGCACACTTCTAATTTTAACAGAAGAAATTGCATTTGCAGATACTCAAAATCATATGAAAAGACAGATTTGGCACAGTTCACAAACAAAATCAAAACCACATGATTACACAGGAGACAGAGAAAAAACCTTTTGGGAAGTGACCCAGTATTCCCTGATTTTATTAACCCTGTTACACCTTATGATTCAGTAGTTCATTTTTATTCAATTAAACAATCTGAAAGAAAATCCTTTTAATGAAATTATTATATTTTCCCATTAAAAGACAAAGCTGTTTGGATTGTTTCATAAAATATTAGCTATCCAGTCTTTGACACATTTTCTACTTCTTTTTTAGTATGTAGTCCATTTTTTCTTTCAACCTGGTTTTAACTTTTATGATCACAGTGCGATGACTGCCAAAAGCATGCTTTAGGATATTTTTTCCAGCAGTCTGCTAAACCATTAGGACAAAAAGAAATAGTTACAGAATGTAACCAATCTAAAAAAGTGTGTTCAGATTTTAGGAATACAGACACGGGACGGCAAAGGGACTGAAGATTACCACACTGACCATTAAAAACTGCACCTAATAAAAGGAAACAAATTTGGGAAAGAGCAGCCAACACATAAAACTCACCAAGCACAACCCAAGCATAACCCAGCACAAAGGAACTACACTTTTCTCCCCAAACAGCCCAGTGATATTTGACCTGATTCTAACCATAAAGATTTCTTCTGTATGTATATAATAAGAACATTTTCCCTTTTAGCTTCACTAGTAGCAAAAACTACCACTGAAATTGCACTGAGAGCTCAGTTTTATCTTGTTCTCCTTTATGTAGGACTTCACCCGCTAAACATATACATACCTTCAGCATATTAGCACCAGGGGGTTAGTCTGGAATGTCAAGTCAAGCACATACTCAGGAGTCTGACAGAACAAGGCATTGCAGACTCAAGAAAAAACAACTTTGAGAAAAGATCTTCCACTGACTCCTGTAAATTCTCAGTCAGGTTTTTATGTCTGAAAAGTTTCTTTCTGGATACAATTTTTCTGTATTTGGTTTCTATCCACATGGAACAATTTTTTATTTTTTAAGCAAAAGCTTTTCACCTATTTATATAAATTACCCAAGCATAAAAAGGTATAGGCCCTATATATATGTATATGTGTGTGTATATATATATATATATGTATTGTATATGGATATGGATATGGATATGGATATGTATGATAGTTATTTTATTTTCAAAGATGTTTTCTTGGCATTTGTGTGCCTATAAAAATTAATTTTTCATGCTAGAATTCTCCAGGTGGCTTGTTTTCACTGAGGCCTTTTCTTCAAACCAGGTATGAAGTAAAAGCTTTTTAAAAGCTTGACAATGCCATCTTGCAATACAAAATTTAGAATCCTGACACTATTTGAAAAGCTACTAGATAAAGCACATATAAAATGTATAAAGTATCAGTGGAGGGCACACAGGGGTAGTGGGGTGTCAATCCTTCACTGTCTGCTGTGCCAACTCCCACCTGGGATCTACCTGGAGAAAAGGACACTGAGATTAGTACAAAATTATGCTTTCTGTCTCTGATTTTGCTTAAAAAGGAAGACAGAAAGTAGAATCATATCTATATTGTATCAATGCTATGCTAAAACAACTATTTCAAACTCTCTCATGGTAGAGTATTACACTATTTTTACAGAGGGAAACCAAAGCAGCACTTAGCAATAGGGCTGTGCTGGGGAAAAATGCATTCCAGGATCCCAGGGAAGGCTTTATGTCCCCCACTGGACCTGGCAGTCTAGTACTGCAACCCCATGAGAGTGACAAACTCAAACCCAAGGTTTGCTTGTAAAATAATTCACACTGGGAACAATGCTGTTATCACATCTTACACTATTCAGAAGGCTCCATTAGATCTAAATAATCAACTCAACACGTCAAAGCAAGCAGGATATGGGGGCAAACCTAAGTGAAAAAAAAAAGTCCAAGAGATAATTTCAGGAACTGTGAGTTTCCTGACTAGGAACAGCTTCCAGACTTCCATCAAGATGTTGTTCTGTCATGGCTGCATAACTTACAAACCACCAAGCTAAAAGATAACACTGTAATGTAGGATACTGGAATTTATCAGGATTTCTGAGCTATGTATTATACATGCCTGCTATGAGCTTTTCATGCTTTGGCTCACAGCTTTTTCAAATAGGTAAAAATAGTCCAACCATGATGTTTTTCCCCCGAAAAAGATAAGTTCCTATTTTACATTGCTCTGCAATGGTAGCTTGAGACCCAGAAAGAAATATGAAAAATCACTATACTATACTGATCACTAAACAATGGAAGTTTAAAAAGCCCAAAAAGACCCTCAAAAACTAAAAAACCCAACCCATCAGTCAGAGCTGACAGATCCTCCTTGCCAACATGTACACAAACACGATTCCAAGGGATAGTCACAGTGCAGAAAGCCATTCTGGGGTCTTAACCATGGTTTACTCGAAGCTGCCACTCCAGCAGTGCAAGATTTCCCACCCAGGCATTAATGCTATTGTCACACAGCCTGTGCCAGCCCCCAGGACAGGACAGACACCACTGTGCCATCACTGAACAAAGACTGTACCTGCTCTCAGAGCATCTGCTCTGTAAGCAAATAAGAAAAAAAAAGAATAGAAGCATATGGCAAGCAGAGGGCAGACCATGATCATACCACAGACCTCATTAACCCCTTTTCCTCCCTCACTTTAAGAACTGCTGTGACAAAAGAAAGTATTCAGGAGACATCTGAGGAAGGATATCTATCACAGCCTCTGACACTGTTGTGGGGAATTTGTTTGCTTCAAAGCTGTCACAAGAGCAAGTGCAAGAAAGGTGGTTTGAAAATCTGCTCAGTGGACAACAGAAGTGATCATTAATAGCTGAGAAGTAAAAATTAATACTTTAACTAACTGAGGTTTAAACATTTACTAGTATTTTGACTGTTAACATTTCAACAGCAACAAAATCAAGTACCAATCCTAAATTACACTCTAAGCCTTTGGACTCAAAGAAACCTCTAAAACAGGCAGAATAAGCAATATTCAGCTCAAAGAGACAATGAATATGAGTGCTTTTTTTTTTTTTTTAAGGAATAGTTCAAAATGGAGAGACAGACAGGATGGTGTAAGAAAAGCAAGACTGAGCAAAATGAAATCACTTCATTAAACAGTTAGTATAAGAGCAATTGAATACTGGCAGAGAAAAAACTACATAGCACTCACTTCTCATTACACTGGAATTATTCTTGAGTATATTGCTAATATGGTTCCACTAAAAAAAAAATTAAGAGCCTTATGATATTTTTGTAAGTCTGGGTAGCTGCACTGCAGAGCTATTTCTTCATGGATTTTCACTACAGAAATACCCTAACAGATGTGATTTGGGTATCACATCAACGCACACGAGGGAAAGCCGGATGACGCGTGATGCTCAGCTGCTATTTGCTTATCGTTTGGCTTTAGAGCTACACGTTTCTATTTAAATGAAGGAAGGAAATATGCTATCTTATGGTTTTATTTTAGGATTGCTGAATTGCGATCACAGAAATCACAGAAATCCAGCAAGAAAGGAAAACACAGGTTTTGCGAAAACAATGTCATGCCTGGTGAGCACAACATTTTCAGGTAAATGACACTAAACTAGAGAAGAGACTGCATTTTTATGATGCCTTTCCCGTGTAGGTCCATTTAAATCCCCCAAATGTTCTAAATCAATGCACAAGAGTGAAAGACAGCTATTTTTTTAACCAGTTAAGTGAGAAAGCCAGAGAAGATGACAATGTCTGCAGGGAAATTTTGTCTCTTCTTCCAGCCAGATTTTGCTCTAAAGTAGAACTAGTCAAAGATTGTTTTTCCCACAAGTGAATGATGTAAGAGACTGCAAACATCCTGGAGAGCCAGCATCCAAGCACCTGTCACAGGCAATGGTCCATGACACAGTAATTTTATTTTTTAAGTGAATCTGGCTGCTAAATTAATCAGTAAGGGAGTAAATGCTGATATTCAAATGTATTATGACAGTTCAGATTCACATCTTTATTGATACAGAGATTAGAGTGTTAGGGTTCCTCACTGAGCATGCAAACTCAAAAAGCACTTCTGACTTTTGTGAAGGGCCGGAAACCTTAATTTATAAAAAACCAAAATTCTACAGAATACAGAAACGTTTTAGTCCTTCTGAGATTTGACAAAACAGTGTCAAACCACATTACTCCAAATCCTGTGCCAAATTGTCTACAAATTGAAGAACTATTATTGTCTGAAGTAATCAGACTGAGTACAATACTACACTTAAATGTGTAACTGATAGTGAGCAGAAAAGTAGCCTGAAGTAAGTTTAAAGAGCTGGCATAAATATCACCACACTGGTTCACAACAGTGATTGATTGATTGATTGATTTGTGTATTTATTCTAACTTCAGTACCCACATTTTAATAAAATGAAGGTCCAGATGTTTGAAAGCTCAAAACCTCCACACATCAAATGCATAAGGACATATGAAAGAAACAAGGGTTAAGACCTGGATAAGTAACACTTTCAATTTTTTATTGTTTCTTTTTTTCCATTACATGTAGTTCTAGCTGTGTTATTTCACACAGAAAGAGAGTTTTGCTCTTTAAAATTATTCTGTGCTGGACTTTTTGTTATTGTTTAGTTTGGTGGGTTTCCTCATTCAGTTCTGTGGTATAGGATTACTCTATCATTATGAGATTTGACTGCAATTAGTTATAAAGGCATAACAGATGCAAAGAGATGGACACAGCCAAGTATGGGTGGCAGCAAACCACAGAAGCAGCAGACTAACTGTTCTAATGAGCACCAAGTAACACAGATGTGCATCCCATAAATAATTCACTCTGAAGATACACTGCTTTCAGTGGCACTGTACATTTCAGAGGTCTAAACAGACATGACAGATTCCCCTCAGAGCACATTTTCTGTTAGATGTATTTTTTCTGTCAAATATAGGAAATTGAGATTTTACTTTGGCATCAATATTCTATGCCTGGAGATACTGGATACTGAACCTGACATATTTTGCTGACACAAATTCCTAGAGCTACTTTTTCCTTACAGAATCTTTGATGCAGGTGATTTCAGAGAATTATTCTGGAAGCAGAATCTTGGGTAGCAAACCAAGTTAAACCCCATTTCTTTTCAAGTTCAAATTTCTCCATTGTACATTGCAAAAATTATCCAAAAAGCAATGAAGCAAGCCAAAAGCATCCTATTAAGGTCTACATAGCAGAGCTGTAAATCCTACTTTATATCACAGTGCACAAAAACTTCATTTCTGAACATACAAGCTTGAAGAGGGTATAGAAAAACACACTTCTCCTTTAGTATTTGTAAGGCTATGGCATTATAATTATTTTCATCAACCTACATCCTATACATAAGGTATAGCATTAAGACAAAAAGTGTCTTTTTCCCACAAACTTCCGAGAATTTGTCTTCATTCAGAAACACTTGTGCATTTTCAGTTTATCTTACCATTTACGTAATGTTAGAAATGGAAGAGAAAGGGGCATATTTAAACTACTAACTTGGAAGAGAAGTTTATTTTAAAAAATGAAGAAAATACTTAATACATGCTAAGATTTCCTCTGGAAATCACTGTGGAAACACAAATGGTGCTGTACTCCTGCAGCACTTACACACCCTTCATTCTGGGGAACAGGAGGCCAGGATTTCCTGAGGTTAAAATAAAATACAGAAGATAATCACTCTTGAGTTTTTCCACTGAATCAAAATATTTCAGACGTTATTGGGGACTTTAGGGTGAGTTAAGAGCTAAGCTGCCATAAGAGGTCAAATAATAAAGGCAATTATAGAGAAGAATACAAGACCAGTGTAAGCTACCCTAAGCAGACAATAAGATGAAATATGAAATAATATACCATGTCAGTCTCTGAAAGGAACAAGCTCAGCTCTGCTGCAAGACTTGTAAGGGAACAAAAGCAGCAGCCTCACAGCATTGCAGTGACTGGAAAACAGCACTCAGAAATTCAGTCACTTGCCCAGAAGGCTATTCCATGATTCAAGATGATGTTTTTTGGAACAGCAAAGAAATACTGTAAAGAAATTGGAGGTGCTCTAAAGCAAAGGGTGAGGGAGAAGAAATTTTCATCAGACAGGACCCAGAAAGAGAGAGGACAACAGGCAAAAGGTGTAAACCTGGCAGCTTGAGCTCAAACAATGCTCTCCTCTGAAGCCTGAGACACAGAGGTGCCAGATGCTGAGTCACCCAGACCAGCAGTGCCTCAGTGCTGTGTGCTCCTGGAGATGGAACACAGACCACTTCCCCCAAGTGCTGTGCTCAGACTCAGAGACAGGCAGCACTGGGCCACCAAGTTCATGTTTCCATGGCCTTGCTGTAGGGTAACAACCAGCTTTTCATCACCACTCACCCTGAAGGACCAAGAGCCCAGACCAACCACTCAGAGCATCCTGCTGTTCTCACATCATCTAAAACTGCAAAGAGTTACCATGCTGGCAATAAGAAAGACAAAAAGGAGACAAAGGGGGAAATCTTCACTGGCTTGTCATGCCAGAGACAACACCAACTAGTATTGGACTAAGAACAAGCAGAGAATGAACACTTCTGGGGATTTGTTCGCATTTGTTTTCATAACTTAACTTCTAGCTTCAATCCTACTACATTTTTTCCTGGGGACTTGTTCTTTTACATGTCTATTCTCTTACTTCATGTTTTCACCTTCTTCTTATAAACCATCTCCTCCCTACTAAGTTTACACAGTTAATTACTTTCTCTCTGATTAGGTATTCCACACTGAATAGTAGTTTCCACATGTGATCTCACCACTGCTTAATCCTTACCCTTTGCTTTCTGTCCATCCATCCTGAAAAATACCCAATTTGGCACAGTAATAGCACCAATTCACTGAAGACCTGTTGGACACCCAAGACTGCAGCAGCAGCAGCTATGTGTTCTGGGTTACTGCCAAATTAATGTATTTGCATTTATACTCTTTATGGCCTTGACAGCACTGAGGCACAACCAGTGCTTGGCCTCCCAGAGGACCACAACACTGGGGTTGTGCTTGGAACTGATGGAACATCACATGCATTGGAACAGTGCTGTGACATGCACTGTCCCAGGTTTTGTGTCAAAAGGTGACATTTTTTTAGCTGCAGCCTCTACAGGCTCAGTGCTTTAAAACTTAGTGCTCTCCCAGCCATTTTTTAACCTTCCTCCCTTTTTGCCTTATTTTTCCATTATACCCATCATCACAGTATTCTTACCTCTGGAAAATATCTTGTAACCAATTTCTACTTTCACTTAAATCACTGAAAAGCAGTGCACTGCACAGATGTTCATATAAAACCCAGCTCATTTCTTCCACTGCTCTGTTGACTACTATCCAGGAATAAGGCATTCAGCTTTGTTGTTAATGAAATAAATTTGAATTAAATAGAAAATGTCCTAAACAGTGATGTTTTGGTCCATGATATGGACCAAAATTACATTTCAATTACAGATTATTCCCAAAAGCCAAATTAATACAAAAATTGTATATACTGTGATTTCACTTTCACTAGAATTATGAAGAGTTTTGCCCAGCTCTTTCTCTTTTGATCATTCAAAAAATGGCATCACTTGATAATTAACCAAAAACACTTCTTAATTCATTGTTTGCATTCCACTTATAGGCAAAATGCCATTCCACAGTCTATCTACAAACACTGCTTATGATTCATGGTTCCTGAGGAAATCTCACAGAGACACAGGTCTGAAACCACAATTATGACATTTTGACAATTTTATGAGTTGACATGTCAAGCACAGTTCAGCACTTACATGGGAAAAATGAAAAGGTCAGGAATTTCCCTCCCGAGTTGTGATTAGAAAAAATAATATAATAACAATGGGAAGAAGAAAAGAACTGAGAAAGAACTTTAAAATTATAATTAATTTTATACTAATTTCCAAAGTCTTCCTTCAAGAAAATGTAATAAATCATAATAGTTATATTCAATCTGACTACTTTAATAAATTATATTTGTTTTATTAGGGAAATGTGAAAAAAGATCCATTTTAAGAAGTTTAATAACACAATGGTACCAAAAAGAATGAGAACAATCAGCTTCATCTTCGTGATACCACTTAGAGACATTGTTTCACACAAAAATATCAAGGAGAACATAATAACAATAATGTCATCATCATTTCAACAAAGAAGATTCCTTTCCTTGCTTCTTTTCACAGAATACATGATATTACAATACCTCCAAATCCCAATGGGAATGAATGTCTCACACTATTGAAGATCATCTCTTTCTGAGGTGTCAACCTGCAGATTATTAGGAAATATCACAAATTCCTATCTGTCCTCATTAAAAAAATCTGTGACATTTCCCTTAATGAATGGGTTGTTTATCCTGGTCCTTTCTTCTGCTTTCCATCTGAATATCCCCACTGCACAAGAAAATCTTGTCAATGGAGGTGTGAAAGCAGCATGGGCAAGTTTAAACCTACTTAACTGGGTGACAACAGTGATTAAGATGTAAATTTAAGTACAGGCTAGCACTACAAATAAGCACCAAAAAATTCCAGTTAAAACACCCTTAGGAAGAGCTCTTTTAACAGAAAAGAAAACTTCTGGTAACATATTTTCATCTCTACGATCGGATTCAGCCACCTGGCTAAACAAAGTATACTGTCTGGTACCACTGCAGTTTCAGTTATTTAGTGGATATCCTACAAAGGGATGGGTTTGTGCATCTCTCTCCTGAATAAGTCTGTCCTCCACATATATAATTACCCATATATCATTAATTTAAAAGAATGAAACTGTCCTTGAATGTCTTCTTAACTCTCACGCAATTTTAGAGTCTGTTTGAGTCTTAGCAAATAGGCTTGCCATGATTCTTCAGAGTAAATACAACTGAGCAGATCTCAAAACAGACAGATCTTTTTAACTGGCATCAAAACACTTCTTTCTCTTTTGATATAGCCTACAGAAAATCCTTCCTAGAATAGTGGGCACTCAGTAAACATTTTCTGCTACCACACTATAATTGTTCACATAGCAACACATGAACACTCTTGAGAGAATTCTGTTTCTTTTTATCTAAAGAACTTTCACAGACTTTAACATTAGCTAGATTCTTTAATGTCTTTTCTCTACTTGCAGAGAACTAAATAAAACAGTTATTCAAGATGCACCATATCCCTCTAACCTATCTGCTCTTACCCCTTCAATACATGAGAAAGTTTTAGAAAGTTACCTTTGGTATTTTTGTTTCCATTCTCTAAGACCACTTCCTTTTTAAAGTTATTTATGTTTTCCCCCTTTGAAATTACTGAATTGCAGACAAAGCAAGCTCTTGACTTGAACATAGCCTAAGCGTAGCAGATCGTTGAAGCTTTTGAGCCTAATGTGAACATTTGAAACACTGTTTTCTGGGGTATCTTTCATTTGGCCACTTACCAATGGTACTCTGGTTTGCCTTCATCCTCTGGTGAGGCACAGTGTAACAGACACTGACCTCACTCTTGCAAGTCAAGCAAACAACCTGGCCTGAGAAACCTTCCCTGACTGCACTTTTACAGAGGTGATAAAAATTTCAAAATATCTTTTCCTATAACATGTAATAAAACTTCATATTTTGAAAAATGGGTCAACATATGACAGGAAATCACCTGAAAAAGGCTTGGTAAACATTGGTGAATTTCAGTGCACCATGGAAGAATGGCAAACTGAGACTTGAATTTCAACTACACCTTCATGTTTCAAACTGATTAATAATTGGGTGATTTTCTGTGTTTATTTTTATCAAAACCTATTTAATCAAATTATATTAGGGAAAAAAATAATCCTTGTTTAAGTGAAACACTGCCACTTAAGAATTATAACCATTCCAGGAAATACCACTCCACAGCATCTGGCCTGAACCAGGAAATCAAGGAATACAAACACAAGGCAGCAGACTTTTGATTTTTGACATTTCATAAGTAAAAAAAAAAACAATTTTTAAACCAACAAGACTGTTATTTTTTTAAGATGGATATTTTTCCTCTTTACCTTTTTGCTATTTTTTCACAGAATAATATCCAAGGAAATTTTAAAAATACAGTAATAGCCAAGCAGATAGGAAAGAAAATCAGAGTATCAATTTTGCACATTCTGAAGATCATGAAAGCTTTGCTAATAACATCAGTAAACACAAATTGTCACCATTTATTGTGTATTTCACAATGTTCATAACTGTGTATGACTAGAAATGGGAAAAGCATGGCTTCATATATTGTATCCACCATTAAACCTTTTACTATGCACACTGTTAACAATACACAGTAACTTACAACGCAAGATCAGGTATAATTATGTGTTTATTTCTATCTACATATTCAGATTATCTGGGATTGATTTGTTTATCAAACAGAAGAATTGACAAAGTCTCCCAGCCTTTGGTGTTGTGCCTCTTTTCAGATTTTCATACCACTCTTTTATGAGAAGGTGATTGCAGCATGAATACAAAGGGCTGGTAGGTTTACTAAATATCTGTTTTAATGTAGACTCCTAAGATAAGGACTGGAATTAAGTCTTTCTAGTCTTTCAATTTTACTTTCTCTTACTGAGAATTCCAGGAGCTTTAAAGATCAGCTCAGCAATTCCCCCACAGATTGCTGCACCTTTACTTCCACATGGATAGGCTTCTGCTTCAGATCCCAAGAAACAGATTCTCTACAGCCAGTAGTAGAGATACTTTATTTTCCCTTTCCATGAGAGCGTTTTGGAAGATTTCTGATATAAAATGTGCACATGCACATGAATATGTACACACAATCACATGATTTTCATTTATAGGAAGTTATTCCATATTATTATTAATGGCTTATGAAGACACATAGAGCCCACCCCTGAGCCTTGCTTTCATAGTACTTAACAGTTTAAGCAATATATTAATTAAACTCTGGATGCCTTGGTGTCATTGGCCAAGCTTCAATTGATTTCATTGCATGCAGAATTGAAACCCATATAGATTTTCATGGTATTTAATTTTGACTGCTTTCCTGGAAGATGCATTCATCATTGTAAACCAGTTAATGGGAAAGCTGGAGGAAGCAACCCTTGACATACATTTCTTGAAATGCACTTATGCATGTCTGATCAACTGCTTCAGAAATTAAACAAAGGCTACCCAATTTGCCAAGTAAACGCAAAGAGAAATTATTCTGCATTAATTTCAATGTATTTTTAAACAACTAAGAGTAACAAAGCTAGCCAAAGGATGACTGAATTGAAATGGACCTATCTCTAACCTAAAGCAATCACAGGGAAGGGCTTGATCCACAACCTGCACATGAAAATCTCAACAAATAAATCAGTGTTTGTCTGTAAAACTATTAATGAAGTTTTCACAATATTTTTTTTGCTTGCTTCCATTCCTAGACACTAGGTCAGACCCTGTACACTTACTTTCTCCTGTAATCCCATTCTCTTTGGTTCAGAGGTTTCCATTTAGACAATAACTGCAATGACAGAGCCCAGTTCATAAGGGACTGCAGCAATCATCTCGCCATCTGCTGAACCACTGATGTCATCATTTGTGTATTCCTTTCATGTATCTAAATGTAAATGTGATTTCTATCTCTGTTCAAAGCTTTGAAAGGGACATTTAATGATAGAGCTATAAATAGGGGAGGAGTATCCCTATCTGTGGTTTCTCCCTGGCCTTTTAGTGTACATTTCCTTTTACAGCTGCAGCTGCTTCCATTTTCCCGAGATTCTGCTGGAGAATATCCTGCAGAAAGGGTTTCTGCTCTAAACCACAATGTTATAAACAGATTGCTGACTAATGTGCCATGTTCTTGTTGTACATTACAACTACAGTTTCGTTCTAGAAAGCACAATCTTGATACACCCTATAATGAAGCCTTTAAGGCTGGAGAAAACAGAGTCTACAGAACCTGTGGCAAAGCCACATTTTTTTAGCCTTCTCTGTTTCCTCTCCTCTATTTCACCCTTGCTGTATTTTGAGAGCCTGATTTTAAAAGACAACTGCAGTGACTAAAAAAAAAGGATAAAAATGATACAAATAACAGCAAAAAGAAAGGAGGGAGAAAAAAAGAAAGAGAAAAATGTTTTAAATGAATCTTTGTATGAAAAAATATACATGTCATTCACTGCTTTCTAGGGTGCAATGAGTCTAAATTATAACTTGCAGAGGAAACTTGCACAGGTTTAGACCTATATTTTTTATACCAGCAACAGGCTAATGTCTATCTAGCTCAATGTTCATACATTTAATTTTAATACAAACAATCTAGAAAGTGCTCCCAGATTACAGACTCTATCAACAAGGAAATTTTAATTTGTTCAACTCTGGATGATCACATATCCTTTGCAACATGCAGCTCTCTTCCTAACTCTGGTTACTGGCATGATGCTCAATGTCCTGCCTCACACCAATCTATTTTATGCTGGGGGAAAAAAACCAAACAAACCAACACGAGATCTGTAAATTACATTTAAAACTACTGAAAGTAAATTTTGATAAAAGCGAGTAAGGAACTCATAGAGACACCATATTCTGTGCTAGCAAGTCCATACAGAGTGGATGAGTATGAGCAGAAGACAATGCCACGAAGTCATTAGAGGACACTAAAGAACTTTTTTCCTTGTTTAGATCATCTTAATCCTTTCAGTTCCTAGGAAAGAAAAGATGAAAAATGGATTGGACTCCACCAGGCAATATCTTCCGTTTCTGTGGTGTGTGGCCAACTCAGATTCCAAATTATTCACTACCACCAGTTGCTGAAAGCCCCACTGCCCCAGGGTCCCAGAGGGTGAGCTGCAGCTCAGGCACAACACTCTCTGCAACTTTGAGGAGGAAGTCAGAGGTATACATGGGCACTAAATCTTTGTCTAGTCTTCAGATCAGTAACTGAGCACTCCAGACTGACCTCATATTGTGATTTCACTGGGATTACAGGAGCAGCACTGGAATGTTATCCAAAGGTGCAATTTACCTGGGACAAACCTTAGGAAGCATAAATCTAATAACAGTGCTGTTTATATTCAAACAAAGCATTTTTTTTGCCTTTTATTGATTTTTTGTACAGGACACATTTCACCTTCTGATGACTCAGCTATTTTTAACTACAAGTTTCTGAAACTGCCCCCATCATAACGTTGGAACCATGTTTTAGTAATCTACTGAATATAGAAAATGTATTGTTAAAATAAGTCTGTTGTATCTACACGGCTATTGCAGTGGTATTTGGAGAACAATGTCATTTAGCCACCTATGTCTGGTTGCTTCAAAAGCACATTGCCATGTCATTGGCTTTCAGGGCTACCAGTAAAACATATCACATAATGCCTGATACATTGATCTATGTTCATTCCACTTCATATTAATAGTAAGTTTAAAGAATTGTGTTGGACACTGCAACAAGAAAGCCTCATTGCAACTATTTCAATATCAGACAGTCAACTCACCAGACTTTGCAACTCAGCACAATGTTCTGTAGCACAGCTAGAGCTATTTCAGATGCTATTGTTTCTCAATTCTATCACCTTTCTTCACACTGAAATATTCAGTGAATAGCTTAATCGGCTGCAGTCAGCTCATTTAAATGCTAGGGAAATGCAGCAAGAAGGGAAGTAGCATTCCATCCCCGGAAATGAATGGAATGGAGAAAAAACAAAAGTTCATTCCTAGACTATAAATACTGGTATGTCAAATGTCAGTATCTAGAGAACTGAAACAAATGAAATAAGGTAAAGGAATGAAGTAGCACTCGGCCAAAATCATCAGCTTCAGAAATTAAGTCCGTAAGCACAAATAATAAAACAAACCCAACAATTATAGCTATGCCCACACTAAGGACACCCAGAAGACCCCTGCACCAAGCAGTGTGGGTGGCTGACACGCCAGCTCCTCAGGGCCAGTCCCTCCTGATCCTCCCCCACGGATGGAGAAGGCTGCTCCAAGCCCCACAGGGTCTTTAAGGAGTCATAACTTGTGGGTTTATCTATGTCAAAGGGCTCACAGTCATGCAGGGGTAGCATCACAGCCTCTCAGGCTGGTTTTAACACTTTTGCACACTGTGGAAGTGTGTGGCATTCCCTGGATGTGTTGTGGGAGTAGGTAGATGTACAGGATGCTGCAAGACATGACAAGGTAATGCTGGAAGACCACTCAGGGATAACAGCAGCAAACAGCTCTGTGACAGTAACATCTGTATCACCATGAGGTGGGTCTTGGGGTGAACTGACACCCAAAACTGCTCCCAAGCTTTGTTTCTAAGAGAACTGAATGACAATGGTAAAAACAAGCAAACAAAACGGAGCAAACTGACTTGCAAACTAGAAACAGGGGGGTGGGAGTGGGCTGGCAAGACAAGGTATTTGGCTTTCTTCCTGTGCCCTATATTCACTTTGATATAGTTAAAACAGAACTAAGCTGTAAAAACATTAAGCATTGAACATAATCATTCTAAAGTTATTTGAAGGAGTGAGGACATGCACAGCTATGTATTTCTTGGGTCTTGCATTTGAAGCAAAATTATATGAAGAATTTATTTTGGCACTAAAGTCAGAGCTCCAGAATAAAAGCTTAAAACCTAAAGATTTGTGAAACAGACCCCATGCCCTTGTTTCATTTTATTTTTACACAGCACACACCAATATCCAAGAAATATCAATCACATCAATTTCTGAGGACATGTGTTACACCACTGCACAACACCATTATAAATGCTTTCCATCAGTTGTTTCAAAACATCAGTAAGCTGAGGATGTAAAAATGCCTATCAAGCTTATTGATAATTATCAAGATTTGACTTCAAATTTGGTCCAGTTTTAAGTCTATTTGGAAGAACAAAGCCTCCAGCTGGTTTTCCTTCTAGCCACTTACAATGCTCAGCCTACAGAAAAACCACCACACTGGAACTCATAAACTCAGACAGGAATATTTTCTGGCTCTTATTTGGCCGCTCTTTAACCATTCATCTCTGTCTGGGGAAAATGTCCTTAGAATAATTAAGTATTGTGATAATAACTACCAAAAAATAAAACAGTGAAAATTTATAAGCATCTGAGGAATGTCAGCACTATCTTATAAGCTCCTTTGCAAGATAACTCCCACTCCAGAGTGGTATTAAGGAAAGTAGATGAAGACTCACTGATATAAATAGATCAAAGATAAGGTTTATCTTAGTCTCTACAAATTGTCTTTCTTATCAAACCCTTTGCGAAAAAATACATTTTCAAAGGTACATAGTCAAACTAAAAGAAAATGTTTCTTCTTGAAATCATGGACTGAAGAAAGCTAAAGGGATTCTGTTTGGTTAGACCCTAATTTGTTCATTACAACATCACACATTACATTCATTACTGCTACAGCATTACAACATACTTTTCCTTAATACACAATATGATCTTGTGTTTATTCAAGGTGGTGGAGCTGTACTTCCCAAGCACTTTTGCAGTGCACAGTGAAAAGGCTTATTTTTGAAAAAAAATGTGGCTGCCTTCACATACACACCTGAAGAAACATGCAAAAGTGCATATTTGTGCAGTGAATATTTCAAATATGTGCTGACTGAGTATAAAGAAAACTTCTGAAATTTCTCATGCTGCTTCCCAAAGCCCCACTTCATCTCTGTATGAGAGCTGTGCTTTTTCAGAATATTTTTGTGCACAAGACAGCTTTTCAAAGACCCCTGTAACTCTTGTAGCTTGTGTTACAAACATAAATCCAACCATGTTGGCCATCTTTTTCCGTAACAGAACTGCACCTTTAAATACCACTAATGCCAGATGGTCTCAGCATATAAAGCAGCATGAGACAACATATTAATGCTACTCAAACAAGCAACTTGTGCTAGCAGCAGACCAATGAAATCAGTCTCAGGCTGCTAATCCTATCTGTCTCCATGGCAACATCTATTTCAGACAATTCTTCAATTTTCAAGTCAGATGAGCTTCTTGGTCCCTAAACTTCTCTATTCAGGAGGTGTTCCACTGTCAGGTACTTTATCATCTTGTATTGGCTACTGTTATAATACAGATTTTATTTTTATCAGCTGCATCCTGGAGTATCAAGGAACAGATGCTCCTCTGTTTCTGTTTATTTATAGGCTTTTCCACTAAAGATTTGTACTAAAAGATTTTCACTGAAGGTTTATACTATTTATTTTGACTATGGATTTGTTCCCCTAACTGCAACATGGAAACCTTGCAAATATTGATGTCTCTGTTTTGACTCTCCCTATCAGCAGTGGAAGAAAAGGAATTGATTCCTTCTTTATACTTATCTGCTATCATGGCAGATTTTTAAACAAAACAAAAAATCGTGTATCTGCAGCAGGCAAATAGGGAGAGGAATTCTTGATGACTCCTCACCATATGTCCACCAGCATAGCTAAGTCAACACAAATATTGGGGCTACTTGCTAAAAGGAAAAATCTGACAGGAAGCAGGTAGGAACTGCCTCTGAAAGGTGGATCAAAGCTGAACCACATGTTATGTCTGAAGTACCTGTACACCAGGTACATGGCACAGCCACACGTAAACCTATCATGGAAGCTGAGAACCTAGGCATGGAGACGAGAACCTGAAACGCAGGGAGAGGGTGTTCTTTCCCAAAAAGACAAAAAATTCCCAGCACAGCCATGAAAAAAGCCAGACACCCAAACTCATAAAATTGCTTTTCCTCTCTGTGAAACAACTTCTTACAGTGGCAATGTTTAAAATTTAAACATGTGAAAGCCCTGCTCCCAACCCCATAGCTTTTTTTTTTCTCCATCGCTCTATGTACTGAAGTCACCAATGAGAAGGAAGACATTTCATGCAGAATGGCATAAACTTGGACCTCTCATTTTCCTAAGTGCAGGCTATTACAGAATCAAACTCAAATTTAGCTTTTTTTTTTAGGGCTCAAGCAAGCTGGCTTGAACATTTAGGATTTTTTATTATTATTAGCATTTATAAGCCTCCTGCTTATAAAAATTCAGATGTACAGCTCCCACTGACTTCAGTCTGATTTCTGGATGCTCAGCAGCTGCATGGGAGGAAAAATTTAAGCATGGTCTAGTCTTAGCAGCTGAGTATCTGACATGGAGAGTCAGTTTACCATAATCACAAGGCTGCCTTTCAACTACCACTTTTAGCTGTGTAAAAAATGTCTATTTATGTCTTAGGCTCACCCCAATTTTACTTATAGTTCTAGTACTGTGCTTTTGTGCAATAAGCCAAAATGTATCCAAAACTGCAAAATATTCAGTTTGGCATAGGAAAAAAGGTTCATCTTGAATGATCAATGCACAGAATGCACCACTCATAACACTGAAGGACAACAATGTGTAACTGAAGGACAGTCATGCTGGGGGCTCCCTTTACTTTTGAGGGACACAAAAATAAAAGGACATTCAAATGAATGTTTTGCAGCCAGAAATGTCAGGGGAAGAGCATGTGGTAATTCACACACATAATCCAGTTATCTCCAGTGTGATGGTACAGGAGACACAGCTATGCAGAAAGTTTAAACCTTTGAAATGTCTCACTGTCCTTTCACTTTCTTTGCATCTTTCAACTCTTAGTTTTATTTCTCATAGCAAAGTACTCCATTATTTCTCTTTTGTTTGGAGAGCTAATATGGCAAACATCAGGGCCATACTTTCTAGACACCTACCAGATCATTAGACAAGCAAGGATTCTTTGCTGAGAGAATAGCTCAATAAACCTTGGCCAGTCTGATGTCTCCCCCGACCAAACAACTCTTTTCATTTGGCTCTAAGGCAAATCCATACCTAAGCATAAGTACTAAACTGGCATTCAGTGGCTATTCTTGCTGTGGGCAGGCTCTGCAGCCAGAGCAGAATCTTCCTTTGATCATAGATTAGGCAGCTCACACTCCAGGGCCGTGAGCAGCTCCATTCAAAAAAGAATGGCTGTCTCCATGGGACTTCATTTGCAAGCAAACAAGGATGTGAGGTTTTGCTCATAATTCTGTATCAACAACTACCAGGAAGCAGCTACTAGCTTATGCAGATATAAATGCCTGGCTTCAGAAACTAATTAAAAACAAATGTTTACTGCCTTTGAACTGCCAGCCACAGGTTTATGACTCCAGATTCTCTGTTACCCAGCCATTGCAGGTACACAGACACATCTCTAACATATGCCTTTGTGCTGGCCCAAACCTCACAGCCCTTTGACAACACCTGCTGCTGTGACAGGAAGATGTGCCAATGCCAATTCAGCTAGCACAACACTGCCACACTGCAAGAAACCTCCATTTCAAAGGAAAGGCCACTATGGACCAAGACCTCACTTTTAGTCTAGTGTCCTTGTCCCCAGCAGTGCCCCCAAAAGCAGCAAGTGAGGTGACAACTTCATTGCCAAGGGCAGCTATTCACCTCAGCACAGAGAGTAATTTCTTCACAGGATGGCAGAACTTCTGTTCCAAAAATCAAAAGCTCAGTACATAAAGCTGGCACTAGCTCAGCTTCAGCACTGTTGCTCTGCAGAGCTCCTAACTCACTCCCAACACACCACCAGCTTTCACCCTTATCCTGAGGTGATACAAGCTGATGTACAGCAGACAAAAGAGCTCCATCTCCTGTCACACAGCAAATCAGACCCACCTACTCTGCTACAGTTTTACTGATAAGGATTTTTTTCCCCAACCTTTTTACTACCTACACCCTTGCTGTCTTCATTTAGCACCAGCATACCAGAAAATAACCTTCATATATAATGTCCCATTCCCACTGAATTCACTGAACTCTGGCTTTTGATGCACCTTACTCCAAAATGAAGTATATGAAGTTTACACCTTTTACTCTACTCTTTTTAACTCTAGCCATCATTTCAATTACCTTCAACTACCTTACTAAGAAGCCTTAAAGTACATACTGTGGTTTTCACTTTTTTTTTGATTCCACAAAATTTTAAGAGAATTCAGTTACAAGTCTTCTTCACAGTTTAATTCCCAACTCAACGAGAGGGGGAAAAACCCCAAGAAAACAAAACAGCAAGACTCTATGGTAATACATGCATGAGGCTTTTGTTTGAAAAAAAATGTAGACAAAAAAAATGATGTGATATTTTGGGTTTGCATTTTTTTCTTAGGAGGAACATGTATTAAAATAGGTATGAGGACTTACCTGCTGAAAAAAGCTCAGACAAGGTTCTTATGGGGTATCTTGCAATGGTAGCACATAAAGCACAACAAGGTACATTAGATGATGATGTATGAAGGCTGTGATTCACCAGATCTTAACCATAAGCTCTTGCACACATTCCAAAGTTAGAAGCCTACCCAGTGTTAGCTACTCTTACAGTCAGTAAAGAAAACAGATGTTTTCAGTAGAGAAAATAGATGTTTTCAGAAGGCGCTGCAGCCTAGCCAAGAGGTATACCTGCTAACCAGGAAAAGGGAGATTACAGCATGAGTATGCATACTCAGTATGTAGGCTTCTAAATAACATGCCACCTTTGAAAACAAAAATTAGGTGGAATGAATGCAGAACTAATTCTAAACAAGTTTTAATACCAAATTATTGGCTGAGCCTAGCAGCAACTCCACTGTTACAACCAAAAATTTGTGTTTATTCTGAAATAGGAAGATCCCTGGTGTTTTTCACTTTCCATGTAATTTAAAGGCTTGAGATATTGATTACTAAATTACAAACAATAAACAGTTTCTCCCAAAAAAATTAAGAAGTATTTTAATAATGAGGTCACTTTTGATAAATCACACAACTACAACTTACTGGCTTTAACAAAACATGTCACAAAATCTCGGGAAATACCCATGCTTTATAGACTTCCCACTAATTCTCTGGAGTTCGCATTAATGTCACCATAATAAAACATCACTTTAAGTCAAGAAAAAAAAAACAGGCTCCTCTTCTGTTTTCTTTGGGAACTGTTAAGGCATTCTGAAAGTGTGGGAGGTGATGACAACTCTTGTCTTTGAAAGAAATTAATCAACTCTTTCAAAAGGAGTGGGATTGTCAAAAGCAGTCTGGGTCAGATCAACAAACTCTGAATATTCTGCATACTCAGACTCATTTTAAGCCTGAAAAGTAAAACAACTGCCTTCTGTAGAGTCATGTTTATTCTTAGTGATTGCTGACCTTTTTACCCCAGCTTGTTTACCATTTGTTATTCCAGTAAATAAGAGATAAACTGCTGAGATACAGTAGCTGGGATCCAGTGTTTTCCCAGGTAGCACACAGCCTCTATTAACCCTTTTTTATATGTCCTAACAAAAGGGGAAGTCTTTAAATCCTTCGGTCAGTGAAGTGATTTGGAGTGAGAGCATTGTATCTCTGGAGAACACTGCAGACTGCCTAGCACAGCTGCCTAACCACGCTTACTGTGAATTTCCATTGGCTTCAATGGGAACGTGAATGGCATTAAAAACTAGCTGGGAATGTGAGCTGCAAACGTGTCTGCCTCTCCTGGATTTGCACCAGAGTGCTGTGAGCCATTCCTCACTTTGTGTTCTATGCCTCTGTTTTTAGCTGAACATGAAAACTGAGATAGGATGAAATCAGAGCTATTAAGGAAATTTTATTAAAGACAGATAAAACTAAGGAAGAAAAATCTGAGAATCTAAAAAATTCGCTCAGCGTGTACATCCAGCCATCTTCCTGATGCTCTACAGCCCTCCCAAGACCTGCACAACCTACAGCCTATGAAGGACTCTGAACATCTCACTCTGAATGCAGGCAGCATTAAAATTGTCCTACCAGAGATGACCCCAGGCCAAATCCTGGCTGGGTGACTGCAGGGGGATACCCTAACTGGCACAAAAACCCGTAAGGGATTTTGCTGGAAAGGTAATTACAGCTTCTCAGCCTTCTGTAGAATGCAGGAGGTACAGCCCGCCCCAGATCTGCACTCCCAGCAGGCGAGTCAGTAGCATACCCCTGACAGCGTTTGATGAGAAAGCCAGAACATCCTCACAAGCTCTGAAAGAAAATCTGTTCCCTGATGCACAAAGGAAAGGAAAATTCCAAATGCAGAAGGCTACATGAGTAGTAAGTTCAACCATGTTTTACTCTGCAATTTTTTATCCATCCCTATGGAGATACCAGCAGCTGCCCTGTTCTCTCTTGTCTGGTGATGCAAGTGCTCTTGTCACACTGCTGCCCAGACAGCAGCTCACCTTTAAAGAGGATTGCAAATCTAAGCCAGGAGAGAAGCTAAACCACAGCTGACAGAAAGGGTGAAAGCATAATGTGGTCAGCACAGCATCTCCTGTATTCCTGATACAAAGTGTTCTGCTTACATCGACCTACTTACAGCCCCTACCTTTATGCAGTGCAGCTGGTAAGTGTGAACTCACTGCATGCACATTTAGCAACCCTGCACCCTTCCACATCTCCCTTCAAAAAGGGAACACTACATGAGTGGCCTTTGAGCAATGTTTCGCCCTTGCATCTGCTTTACTTATTGAAACTTCTTACCACTGAAAGTACCAACTCACATTGCTGGTGCCACAGCTGAATACAGGAGCACTTCATTGACAGAATAAAAACCTGTCTGTATCAGCAGACAGATCCTGGATTTCTCCATTCATCAATACAGAGTCATGATTTTCACTTCTCTCTCAGTCACCCTCTAATTATTTCTTCACAGGAGGAAATGGCTCTAGCACTGCAGGGCTGGGGTGTGAGAAATGGAGAGCCTCGTGTCTAGGGGCTTTGGAGGGGCTAGAAAAGAGCTACAATCTGGGAGGCTTGGAAGTTTATTTAGGCTCAGTGCCAGCAGTGACTGACCCAACTCATTTCCTTACCCTGCCAAGTGGAGCCTCTGATAAAGTGATGGGTCCAAGGATTATTGTAGCTGAGCTGCACCTCGTAAAATCAACAGAAGTCACACCCACAGAGCCCTGCAAATGCTCCAAGTCACAACTGCACTGCTCAACTCACAGTGTGCTCCTGCCTCATCTCTTCATGATGCTCTGTTGTTTGAAACTGAAAAATCCAAGGTAAGTCATTTTCTAGAAAATCAGTTGTCTCACTAAACTACAAATTAATCATTTCCTTCTTTGTGAAGTATTTTTAAAGATGCTTGTGGGGAAAAGGATGAACAAAAAAACCACTGTGTTCAACAGAACATCACACATCCAAAGTAAGAGCCTATTTCCTCTCTCAAAAGTAGTTGGTATTCTGCACCTGACCTAAGGCAAAATATTGCTTAGTTTGTCCCAGGAAAAAAAAAAAAAAAATCTGTGCTTTAGCATCAAATGTCCTTTGTTTTCCCTTGATCCACCATCAACTTCCCACAACCTTTTTCTCCTCATTTTATCTGACCTTGCTGTCCACCACCTTCTGTCAACTTTCCCAATTTTTGGCAAGCACAGGGACAAAACTGTATTTTCTCATGTAATCAAAGCTACTCCAAAACATTTTGATCGCTTCCAGTCCAGGTTCATACAACATCTTCTACATGTAACCACCAACACAGTCTCATTCAAGTCTTCCTCTGCCTTAACAGCCTTGTCCTCAGTGACTCAAAGTGAGGTTTTCTGTATGGAACAGCCTCCTTGATATACAACTCGATAAAGTTCAAATGTCTTCACCCCTGGGTTGTACTTTTCCTTATTTAAGGGCTTCTTTTCCATCAGTGATTGCAGGCTCTAACTCCCATAAAAGTGCAGTATCAGCCTTAAGAAATTGTCACCACAAACAAAAACCCCAAAACAAACATTTTTAAAAAGCAACAGAACAAAACCCCCCACCACGAAACCCACAAAACTACAAATATGAGCCCAAAGCCCGTTTGTCACGAAGCACAACTGAAGCACAGGTAGTGTGCTGTTCAAGTCTGCAGAGAAGGCAGCACATTCTCTGAGTGTTTCATGTAGCATCAGAACTTGAGGCAGTCTCACGCTTCTGGCATTTATCATGTTCCCAGGAAGAGCTCAGGGAAGGCTCAGCTGGCAGCATCCAAGTGACTAATTTGGGTTTGCAAGATTTGCAAAGACACTTTGTATGATTATGCCAGAAACCAGACTGGCTCATATGAAGTCATTCTGACTTTCCATGCAGTATCAGGATTTTAAGAAAATCCTCCTAATGAATATTTACCCCAGGAAAAAGCTAGGCCTTTACGACTTGTTCCAGTTTCTTCATTCACTGAGGATTTTTTCCAGTTGCCTTGGAGGTCTAAAGCACATTTCTAAAGTTTTCCTATTTCTCTCAAGCACCTTTTTTCAAACAGTACACATATATTACAAGTTAATTTTCAAAAATAGCTGATACTCTAAAATTGAAGTTGACTTATATGCTTGCATACAATCAAATGCATTCACACAAGACTACACAGCCATGCAATACATGTGATTATGCAATGGTTGCATGTATATGCAGTATTTGATTTACTCAGTACAAAGCCTCTTTACTCAGTACAAAGACTCTTTACTGATGCTCTGCTGACACTTTCCTGATCTGCTTTGTCATCAACTTGCTCACTAAGTGAACATAAACATTTTTTTTGTTTCACAGCTGTTCACTAGATGATTCAGGTATCATCCCTGTGTACTCACCAGCCTTCTAGAAGCATGAGCTCTCTATAGATGGTAAATCTATGAACCATAGCATATATGTAGTTCATACTTCCCTATATTTAAAAAAATAAACCCCGTGATACGCGGGATATCTTGCAGAAATAGATTATGTTCAGAACTTAGAACTTTTTGGTTGTCTGGGAAAAATGAAAAACAACAGTATGTATGTATATATGTGTGTCTGTGATTCTGTCTGTCCTTTTTTAATAATAATAATAGATTATAATAAATCAGATTCTGATCTTGCAAGCTTTACCACACAAAATATCCTTTTTCTGGTTGTTGCCCTGGGAATCAAGCATGGATGCTCAGAGTGAGCAGGGTTCCCCCTTCAGGTATGAGCAGAATCAGTCTCGTATTTCCTGCCAAGGCTGGTACAAGGCTCCCCTTCTTTTACTGCACAGCTTTAAAAAGCTCCCATATTAAAATAAATAGTGCTGCTTTTTACTACACAGTAGAAGAAAGGGCACATTTTTAGGAAGAAAACACCTCCAAGGCAACCACTGGCACAATATAAGGTTTTTAAGGAGAAAGCACCTCTAACGTAACCAATGACACAATATATAGGTGCTTAGACTCTGTAACAAAATAGCAGCAGTGGTATCAATGCTTTTATGATTCTAAGGAGTGCAAGGATAACTATGCATGAGGTCTGTCTTGCTGCCCTTCCCAAAAAAATCCTGAGTTTCTCCCACGTGCCACTGCAGAGAGTAGCAGCTCTTCACTTTTTGAGAAACGTACAGAATCCCACAGATTGAAAGTGAGGATTGAAATAAAACAATGAATTTGCTCTGGTTCAAACCCTGGTTAATCCCCTTCAAAAAACAGCATTTTCAGCATCCACCACTAAAGACTGCCAGGACTCATCACATTCCCTGACACGTGATTTGGATATTGCAACATGTGGCATTTTTGTCTATAGGGCTCCCTTAGTGAGGGGCCGAGCATGTTCCAGGAAATGTTTGACACTGTCTATAGCTTGTATGTAGATGCAATCCACAGGAATTTTTCTTTTTTGCAGTTTGTTATTCATATACTGCTGGATTCCCTTTTTCCTGGGCTCAATGACAAACCCTTTCTCACATCACTGACACCAAGAGAAGATGTGTGACTCCAGGAAGAGCCATAGCCCCATGTCAGACTGCACAGCTTGCTCTTTTTGTCCTTTTCAGCTACCTTGACACAACAGTCACATAAATGAGCTGTGGAGACTATCCCCTGGCAGTAACACAAAATCCCAGTCATAACTGTTAACATTTTAGGGTGCAAATTACACAGTGGCAATAGATTCATTCTTAGCTTCAGGATCCTCACACCCTCTTACCAAGATGGCACCACAGCACAAGGAAATTTTTCAAATTTCACTGCAATCCCTACATTTTTCATTCTAAGGCAATGCTTTGCTACCCTGCCTTCCTCTTACATCCTCCTTGTGTCCAATACCCTATAACCTCCAAGTGCTATCTGTAGCCCTAACATTAAGTCTCTCGAGGATAAAAAGCAAGGTTATACTCAGACCATAGTGCAGAATATTAAGCACTAATTGTATTGCCCAAATCCCCGGAGAGCCACAGAAGCCACACCTCCACCTAAAAGTCACGGACTTCCAGAGCTGTGCTGTAGCCCAGCGAGGGAAATGTGAGGACATGACTGCGGGAGGCTGCTGGCTGGGCCACAGGTACCGAGCAGCTTTCACGAATAAGCCCTTTCACATGCAGACACTAGCGACGCTATCGATTCTAAGATCGGAAACAATGAAATAGGCACAGTCGCAGGTGTAGCACAAGTGTAACACGGCATCAGCTGCATTCCCTTTGATAACAAACGTCCCAAACTCTGCTGTCACGCAGCCGTGCGGCAGTGGGTGACAGTCCCCGGGGCCAGCCCGGCCGTGTCACGCCGCTCCCCGGGCGCTGCGCTTCGTGCAGCTTAGGGCGGCAGCGCCTGCCCTGCCAGCAGAGCCGCGCCGGGCGCCCGCTCCTGGCGTTTTACGGGCAATTCCGGCGTTCCGCACCGCAACGGGCGCTACACGCAAGGGCAGCGGCACCGAGCGCTCGGCGCCGGCGGCGGGCGATGCCGAGAGCTGCCGCAGAGGGCTGGGGCAGAGCCGCGCCCCGCCGCCGGTACCTGCCGCAGGTGCGGCCAGCGCCGCCCCTTACCGGGCTCGTGCTCGCCGGGGCGGTCGGAGATCTCGATGACCAGGAGCTCCCGGCCCTCGGCGCTGCGCCCCACCGTGTAGATCCTGCTGATGGCGGGGCACTGCAGCCACACGGCCACCAGCGCCTCCCGCAGCTCGGCGTAGCGGTGGTACTCGAAGGAGATGCCCTCCTCGGCGCTCAGCCGCCGCCGCCGGCTAGCGGCCACCGGCTCGGCCACCGCGGCCCGGGCCGCGGCGAGCACCGCGCACAGCGCCAGCAGCAGCGCCCGCAGCCGCGCCGCCATCCCGCCCGCCTGCCTGCCTGCGGCCGCGCAGCTCCAGCAGCCCCGCCGGCACCGGGGAGGCAGCGGAGAGGGAGGAGAGAGCCGGGGGGCGGCGGGGCTGGGCGGGACCGGCCGCTCCGCTGCGCTCCGCCCCGATGCGCGGCCCGAGCGCTACCGCGGAGGGCGGGGGTTGGCGCCGCACGGTGCGGGTGAGAGCCGCTAAAGCTGTTGTCATCGACCACTTGCGAAAATATCGCTGCGGGAGTCCGGGCGCGCGTTTTGCGCACCTCCTCATCATTTTGCGCGGTCCCCGCGGGTTAACCCACTGCCACAAACGTGGAGTGACAGAGTGCTCCATGAATGATTCAGTGCTAGTGCAGGGCAACACGAATGCATGTGATTGACAGGGAAAACTATAAACCGGCATCTGTAAGGTCTCTTTGCTCCTCATTTATAAGGCATCTTTGCTGCATCACAGAAAGGAAAGGACACAGCAAGAATTAGTTTCTGATCCTGACAGTACTTGGAGAGCACAGCCCATTGTATTCAAAGCAAATGGCTCGTATAAAGAAACGTTCACCATACATTAATAAATCAGTTTCTCCTAGACCGCAGAAGCCGTGCTTTTCCAGCTTGGCTTTATAGGCGTAGCTGTTTAGATTGTGTTGAAACAGCATGTAAAGGACAAGTGCTGAAAGCAAAAGGCTAAATGCTAAAGAGCAACTTCCATATCAGGTGATTGGTTTGGGGGTTGGGGTTTTTTTTTCTTGATTGATTTTTTTTTTTTTAAGGATACAAAGAGTTGCTGGAAAGTTTAGAGAGGTTCAAAATTTTGAAAAGCACACATGCCAGTCATTCTTCTACAAACAAAATTTCGTCCTCAATAATTTAATGCATGTTTATTCCGATCTTCTAACCTAAAAAGGGTGAGCCTGTATAACACCCCCTTGTATCACCAATTATTAGCACCAATTAATACTGAATCAATTTTCAGGAATATTTCCTATTGGATATTGGATAATTGGATATTGGATAATAAGGAATATTCCTTGGCTTATTTATCTTATAGATAATACCCATAGGATATTAACCATATAGAATAAATATAGGACATATAGGATATATCCTATGGATATTTTCCTAAATTGTGGGTGTCTACTTCCCACTAAGAAGATAATGGAAATAATCTCTTCTTGGAGAACGTTTTCACTGAGCTGTGGTGATGTACCAGCTCTGAACATGAGCCAGCATCTGAAACACTGATCTGAATGTACAACTGCTACACATAAATACTTATATATCTATTTGTCCCTATTCACCTATATTTGTTACCTTCCAGGGCTCTGAATGTCAGTCCTGAATTATTTGATGTGTTTCTTTGTACCAAGAACCAAAGTTCAGCCCTTCCAGTTCTCACCATCTTTCTAAACCAACTGGGTGCAGAAGCTGTCCTGACCAGTTTAATTCCAGGCTTACAAGTAGGCAGCCACATGCAAAGGCACCTTCAGAGCACTTCTTGGAGCCTTCAACTCTTCGTTCTTACTGCTAGAAAACTTTGGGAGGTGCCTGTCATAGCATGTCCCTTTAGCTGTGGGGTTACAACACTGCAAGTTTGCTCCAAGTATTTTGCAAGACTTGGACGTGGAGAAACTCCTCAATATGATGTTTTCTCTGACCAAGATCACTGTTTGAATTTGGGATCACAAGAGGGCTCTCTCTCTGACTTCTCCCCTTCCTAAGGGCATTAATTGTATTACATTAAAAAATTCCTTTATGACATCACACTGCTTTAGAATAATGTGCAGCATGTGCAGCCCTCTCAGTGCTCCAAATGGAACTGCAAAGAATGGTGGCTGACCCAGCATTCCAAAGATTCACATTCTTTATCAGTATTGGCTACATTCATCACAGGCTAATTAATCCTGGTTTTCTTCATCGCTTTTCCTTGCACTCATTATACAAAATAAATCTGCTAATGCTGACTACATTATCATTTTCAGGGAGAACTTTCTGATCCAAAAAGCCCCCCTTTTGCTCTTTGTAGCAACTGTCATTGATTTCCCTTCTAATTATTTGACCAAAATATATCACTAAAAGACAAGTAGGCTCAGAAATAATCTATGTATTTTCATCTTCTCAGGCAGTGAATTATTATTACACTACATAAAATTAGTCTTACAACTAGATGGGAATGGATTTACTCTTATTTCCATACTTATTTAACCCCACCCATAAAGAAATTAAAAGAATGTGTACTTATAAAAACACATGCATATCTTGTGTAAAGCAGGGTGGTTTGTATCCTATCAATTATTTAATTCTGAGTTCACACATACTAATTTATTTTTAATAAGGGATTAAAAAACAATGTTTAAATTCTCAGACATCTCAGGAGCATACACAGAACTGAGTAGGGGGAATAAATTGATGTCTTCCTTTGTATCTAATCCTTCCTCCTATTTTCCATAGTTCAGGGATGATAATCTTCCAAGGCCAAATTCCCTTGTAATATGGAAAAAGTTTTGGCAATTGCCTTAGTCTCAGAGGAATACTCCAACCCCAAGGGCATTCCCAGTCTATGTGCATAACCAGGCACCTGGGTATGGCCTTGTAAGCTGATAGCACTAATGAGAGCAGGGCGTAGAGCACATGTGCTCCAGGAAACATACCAATCAGCAGATTTTCAATCTGGTTTACTTGTCTTACTTGTCTCCTATATCTGTACATGACAACGAATAGTAAGATATATTTTGCCAACAGACACAGCCCAAATAATTTAGTAATTACAAAAAAAAATTCCAGAAGTACTTATTTATAGACAAATCTACATATACACACACAAATATATATAATATTCATATATATTTAAAGATTACTTCATTCTTTTGGCCAAACAGAATTTGCTGATTCAAATTTTCCAATACTTTTGACTTGCCTGAATCTGTCTTTTTCAGCAAATCATGATTCACCAGCAAGCACATAAATATATTTTCCAAAAGAAACTCACACTCAAATTTTCCGTACAAGACTTGAGCCTTTGCACATTTTCTATTTGCGTGACAAGGCAAACAGGCTAAGGCAACTGGGTTTTTTATTACTCAAAAAGATAACGCTAAATCTGTGTCCATTACAAACAACTGCAGTACATTAGGAACCTCGGAAATCCTAAAACACTCTATGATGGAGAGCAGATATTTACATTATTAATAACAAACTCCTGCTAATACTTACAGCATGGAAACACTCACTAAACTTCTCTGGTTTATATTCGGAAAGAAGTTTTAATGCCAGGAATAAAATAACTCCAATTAATTTAAAAGAGAGGGCAGCTGATCTGAGTGTTGACAAATTACCAGGCAAGGAGGTGGAGATAACTGTAGCTGTAAGAAGATTTTACAAAACTTATCAGAATGCTGATTATATGCACATATACTACACCTGACAGCTGTGGTCATTGAAGCTGCGTCTTCAAGACGTAAGCATCTATTACCAGCCTTCAAAATGTCTTGCACAACTCAGAGGCTCTATTTCTTGGATAGACTTGCAAAACAGGGTTCAGGCATAGGAAGCTGAGGCTTTTCCTTGAGAAGGGGATTAATATAAGGCAGGGCAAAAGAAACATCAACAACAACAAAAATTATAAAAATACACATACAGACAGTCCACTGATGCAGGAGGCTACAGAAACCAAAAGGGAGAAAAACCCACCCACCTTCCAAATTGTGTGCTGCAAGACCAAATCTTCTGTCCCCAGCTGATAGATGGCTCACACACGTTAATGAAACCCAACCCTATCAGGTATTTAAGAGCTTACTGTGCTCTTATTGGGTGGTGACCATCCTATACATGGATTCTACATTGAGCCTCTACAGATTGCAACTTAAATTTCATACAAAGCATATTTGACATGTGCACCTACACAAATGGCAGTGACTTATTGCTGCCCCTTGTTGCAGTTTGCAGGAGTAATAACTGCTCCTGGGGTGATGCTAGGTCCTGGACATTGGACTGGAATGCTGTTTCTGAGAGATGCTATAGCCTGGCTCTGGTTCCAAGTACTCACACAGAGAAACTGCCATGCAGGATTATCATGAGGGTTTGAAAAACTGGCTGATAGGGATTTTTAAAGGTGGTGAGTCATGATCTTAGAGGAGCATTCTTCTGGTCTTCCATGGGGACCAGTATTTCAAGTCTAAGGGTTAATTTATTCAGTGATTACAGAAATGTGAATCATAACTGATTAAAATATCTGGATGACAAAGAATGGTGAATAATAAGGATATAGCAGCTCTGGAATGTGGTTTACTTGGTAAATCAAGCACATTTAAATATTTCAGTGCAGCAAATAATGAATTACACTTAAGAGCAAGAAATATAAAACAGATTCATGACAGTCTGGCAGGCAGCATTGCCAGAAGCATGAAGAGATCACTAAAGATGAGTAACTGTAGTTTCCAGTGCAATGTTTAGACAGAAGGATAAACGTTAAGTGGGAGGATGTGATTATATCACAAGGTGGTCTTAGAACAAGGTGGACACTCAGTTCTGGTATTTACAACTGAAACAAGATGCTGAAAATTCAGAGACAAGCCACAGAGGTGATTTGAGAAACAGAGGAAATGTCTTACTCTGGAGGACAATACAATCTGGTGAGCTAGTGAAAAATAAATTGAAAAGTGATTTGACTGATGTGTTTATTACCTTCACAGACAGAAAATTATAGCAAGAGCTAATGACACAAAGTTGCCTTCTCCCTGGACCTGCCAGTTACAGGTTTCAACGAATGAGATTTGCCAGAGGGCTGCAGCTGCCAGAGCAAGAGAGGCAGCCTTAATCAGATGGAGATTTGGAGGCAATGAACCAAACACTGCAATTAGCAATAACTATTGGCAGCCATAACGAAGGTTCCAATATCATAATTTTTCAACACAAATGAACATTAAAAATCTAGAAACATATCACAGTTTAAAAAAATTATCATAAAACATGCAGCATAACTGTGTGAGGAAAATAAATCAAGTCATATAATATCAATCAATATTAATATTTTCCAGCAAGCTGTGCAGTAGGGTAAAATAAACCACCTTATTTAATATCTCACATCAGCTGCCAAAAGCAGTTGATCATTTTGCAATACTAATCTTAATAATTTATAATTATTTTCAAGTTTCCATGGGTTTTTTTGACATTAACTCCAAGAAATTAATTAATGGCTTTCATTGGACTTAATTATTGTCATATCCTAAGGGACAGTACAAACTGTTATTTCCTGCAGATGAGTTTTAATTAAACTAAACTGGACTTTCAGGAAAAGAAAATGTAGTGGAAAATGTTCCTTCCTCACTTATCCCCTGTCCTGCCATGTTTAAGAGTTAAGTTTCTCCTTGTTAAGGAAGATAAAGGACAATTGATTGTGTAAGGTTTTGTTGTGCGTTGTGAAGACCCAAAGCTGCTAACCCATATGTTTATCTTTTTTTACTATTGCACAAAAACCTTTGTTTTCAGATCTGCACATACTCTATAGTCTCTCTCACTAAATATGGGGAGAAAAAGCCAGTAAAATCCTATTTAATAAAAGCCTAAAATCTAAAAATGTAATTGCCTAACACAATTCTTGATTTGCATAAAAGACACAAAGCAATGAGGTAGGTAATTTACTCGCCAGCATAAAATTCAGTAATAAATACAGGGTTCTACATTTGAAAATGTGGTGGGGTGGTGGTAAAATGCAGTTGCATCTGAGTCCTGAAGAAAACAAGTCTGTGGTTTTCAAATGCAAGTTCCTGTGTTGAGAAGTCCAGCAGGCATATTTTTTCCAGCAAAAAATAAATTTATAAAGCACAGCTTGCATCATTCTCGAGGGATTTGTTAAAGAAAGAGGATCAAAAGCAATGGTGTGATCACATTGTACAGTAAGGATGTACATAAAATAACCCAAAAACCTAAAATAGCAATGGGTATCAGAAAAACATGGATTCAAGTAATTTAAAAAGGTCCAAAAAACCTCCATGCACGCTTCCCCAATGATAGCATAAGTATTAAAATTGCACTTTTTATTTTTAAACCTTTTGAAGAATGGAATATACTTTACAACTTTGTAAATAAATCCCATCACGTTTTAGCACTCTGCTTCAGCTTTGCAATAGCTGAGGAAACACCAAGCATTTACAAATACCTTTCCTGGAATATTTAAGCAAGTGGCTCCCAGTTGTGCATAATTTTGTGACAGTGTGAGTGGAGGCATAAGCCAGCAGGCTGAGAACCAGTGAATAGGATGATATTCAGAGAGAAAATCTGAAGCACTGAAAGCTCCTTGTGTTTTCAGGCTAATGCTTCAGTCAAATAAAGCTAAGTAGAGCTGCAGCTGCAGGATGGGAGTGGGAGTTGACAAAGCAGGGGATAATGGCCATCTTTGAAATCTGATTAAAGAGGTTGCTTCCACCATGGAGAGTTTGGGCTGGCACGGCATATGGATTCAGCAAGGCTTAAGTACCAGTCCCTGCTAAAAACTGAATAATACAAGGATTTCAGCTTCCATTCATCTGCCAGAGTTAAATACATTTTTTTACTTCTTTTTAGAGTGAAGGGGAAAAACACTGAATTTCAACAGGGATACAGATAGACAAGTAAAAGTTTCTACAAAACACATAGAGAAGAGGAATCTGAACTATTTCCACATCTCAAGTAATACTTGAGTCATTCTGCATGTCATTAACACCTTGCTTTTGGTCAGAAGCCTGATCTCATCTGCACTTTCACTGGATTGTCTGTTTTAAGTATTACACCAGATTATATGCGAAGCAGCACTAAAATTTAGGTGTAGTCTTGAGTAAGCAAAACACTGTAAAGTTCCCTAAGGGACTTATCAAGTAGATGAAGTGGTATTTGAAGTCTGAAGAGCAGCTGTCATGACAATACAAAGTAGATCTTTTAAGGGTTTAAGCCCTTCTCAAATACTTTAATTCCTGTGCAACAAATACTTATAGCAGATTCAAAAATACTGGACTACTGCTTCTGTGACAAGTGCAACTTCAGTAGTAGATTTTGACATTCTAGCTTGTGATCAAGCTGTAGCCTGAGCATGTACTCAGCGCAGAAGATGTTGCTATTGAGCAGTTATGTATCCAAGTCCTTCAAAACAAAACCCAGCAGAATTTACATGTTCTCCTTTTCCATTTCTTACTGGTGCTGCTGTAAGCACTTTAACAGATGGGTTTACTTAGCAGTTTTACTGCTGCAAACCATCCTAACAAATAACGCTTCTTTATTAAAGAGATGAAGAGTAAGACACTATATCCTACATGGTTTTTATCGCAGCTTTGTATTAAAAAGCATATGAAAAGTATAAAACTTGCGTCAAACCAAACCACATTTATTTCATCAGTCACAAGTGCAAATATAGCAACAAGTCAGATCAGCAAATTACAACACATAGAGAAGAATGTAATGTAAATGCTAAGTACACTGACAGACCGACTTTGAAAGAGCAGCAAAAAACAGTGTCTTCAAATAAACAGTTCTATTCTTTTTACCTGTAATCTAAAATAACATAATAAATCTAGATCAGGAATGTCTCTGATAACTCACGTTTAGCCTGGTATTCTGTTATTAGCAGTTCACATTATTCAGTGTGCAAAAGACCAGTCCAAGCTTCCTAGTAACAGACGTTTTGGTTTTAAGCAACTTTTACTCAATATTTAAATAATACAGTGCTGATGCTAGTTAATAACTTCTTCTATTTGATATTATAAATTTAAGAATATATATTTAAAAAAACTAAGACCAGCTTCAGTGTACATACATAGTTCTACCTGGATCCAAAAATGGGCAACATTATTGAACTGATTCTTTTCTTGTCAAAAAAAAGATAGACACAATTCATCTCTGGTTTTTTCCATCATCTGTAAATCTGTAGTTAAAATATATGCAGTACTTATGTACAAAATAGAAAACATTCCCATTAGAAAGATACTGCAGTTCAATTAGCTGTTTTTCTCTCTACCGCTTAGTAGCCAGGGAACAAGATTTAAACACCCAACCACTATTTTGCTTTACAGAAAAGCAAAAGTTGACTTTTACACTGGAAATTTAGTTAGCCTTCTTCTTTGCTATGTATTGTTTCTTCTTCTCTTTTTCCTGATAGGCAATGAATTGAGAGTCTGTACCAAAGATTCTGTCCCACCACGTGAAGGTCGAGGCGTAGTTGCCGATGAAGTTCATGTGATGGAAGTCATGAAAACGAGCCCCAGCATAGAAAGGCACCAGATGAAGAGGGTTCAGTGGGACATCATAGCCACTACAGGAGGGGAAAAAACAGATAGGGTAAGGAGTTCTCTGAGACGTAAACTACAAAATATAGACACTAACTTGTCAATTTAGAGAATAAAAATATTTTATAGTATTCTAAGGTCCTGAGGTAATCAGTATGATATTGGCTTAATATGAAAACAAGATCCCTCCACTCCTAGCCAAATGATTCTGTAAATTATCCCACAATGGCTTTGGCACTTGCTTTTCAGCTCAATTCACTAGGCAATACAAAAAACAATGTAAGCAAGTAACTTAAAAAAATGACAGTGGCTGCCATCCTGCTGGCTTAGCAGATTTAACGAGGAGTGACTTTAGGAAGGAGGAACAAGAAGTAACATTAACTGCAAGCTATGGACATCAGCACAGCAGCTCATCAGAGAGCAGCTCAAATCAACAATTACTGTATGCCTACTCTTTATTTTCAGCTTACTGCAAGTTCTTAAAATATTTAAAATTCAGGTATATGATTAAAGTAAGATTAAAAGCAGAACAGTTTGCTCTAGAGGGATTTCAACTCTTACTTAGTAGTACTGCAAAGCCTCTTACCACCACCTAGTGGGGAGAGTGCAAGGCAATTCATTAAAAACTCCTCATGAGGAAAACGAACTAAAATAGTAATTATAAAAGGAAATCTGTATTTTTCATCAATTACTTTATGGTATGTCACTACATATACTTTAGGAAGTCTACAAGCAAAGTATAACTAAACCTGGAATGCTTTATACCATGGGTTTACTGGTAGCTTATGTTCCACTAAAACACCTGATACTCAACCTGCAATGGGACACTACCTGCCCCATAATATATTTACAAATACAAGGTCAAGTGTCAATACTATGATTTCAGAAATAAACTCTTAGTGTCCCCTTCCTCTTGAACACAGGAAAGAAAAGCTCATTCATTTGTAGGTCAACTAAACTAAGCCTGCTGGGATTTGCCCCAGAATTTTGGAGCCAGTTTTGAAATAAGTCAGTTTTACTAGAGACGCAAGAAGTCTTGTCCTTTTTATTCACAATAAATAAAAAGAATAAACAAATAAAAGAAGTTTTTATGCATTTGTTTTAAAGAGAGTCAGTGCTCATAGAGCATAAAGTTTCTATTGATCAAGAAAACATTCTAACAAAATATTAAATAGAAAGAACTCTTGGCTGGAATATCACTTTTTGTAATAGGTTTTTGGTGTTCCAATATGCATCAAACCACTTGCACACCACATATCAATAGCCAGATATCCTAATGAGGCGCCTAGCTTCTCTAACCCTCCTTGAGATGCTCTAGCTGATAGCCCACACCTCTTCTAATCAGCAAGACCTGTTGTTAACACTACCTCAAAAAGAAAAGAGTGGTAACTCTCCAGGTTGTGTCATTCTTTGTAAGACACATAATAGCATTTTAGTGCAAAATGAACAGCACATCTCAGTGACAGAGGTGAGTTTGAGACAGACATAGGGACAAGAGAAAAAAGAATTATTAAAAAGCAATGAGCATCTCACCTGTGTACATCAATGGTTTCCATCAAGCGACAAATCACCCATGCCCACAGAAGAACCACGTGGTTACAGAAAACAACAATTCCAATAAAAAAGCCAGCTCCAAGGATGAGTGTTTCCAGAGGATGTGCATATTCTGCCTGCATTCCAAATGGAGACTAGAAAGAGAGAACAGACAGGGAACAGTCACCATTTCCAGTCTTACACACTCACAAATCAGAACTACTATTTTGAAATACACATTACCCTACAAGACTACAGCAGGACAAATGGAACAATGTTGTGGGCAAAGGGAATGGTATGATTGAGCAAGGGCCATAACACAGATATTTAGCTCCTCTTTGGAAAAAACAGTATTCCAAGGTCATAAGGATTATCACTCTATTAGTGATTCCAAACACTTCACTACTAGTTGAAAAGTTGAAAACTTTTATTTAGGCTTACCATCACCCCAGGTCAAAGCGTTAGTTCAGGAATATTAAAAGTGTTTGGCAAGCTCCTAACAGCTTTGCTATACATCCAGTCTTGGAAGCAGAAAAGGAAGCCAAAATATTCTCAGAAGCAGGACTTACTTAGGAATTTACTATCAAAATAAAAATTAAAAATCCCTCATCTTTGACCATTTTTTAAAATAAATTTGTACCACTCAAACGTTATTTTGAGACTGATATACAACATTTTCTGTCATATACATATATACACACACACCAGTCATTCCTACATTTGGTTTAGCAAAAAAAGGCATTCCAGAGAGTTTTCAATTGTAGAACACTATACACAGAGAACAGTTTAAAAACTTTTAAACTGATGCTGAAAGTTGTAAATAAGATCATCAGAAAAAAAAAAAGTCCACTTTGTCTTAAGGGATACTTTAAAATCATCTCTTTTTACTACCAAGAGAAGCTTTTCGTGCAAGAGCCATTAGGCTACAGATCCCTTCTGTGACAAAGGCTAACCGCTCTCAAGAATAATGGCCAAAAGCTGCTCCAGCTAGAGACCTGAGGGGCTGCCAAGAGCAAGATGGAGAGAGCAGCTGCTGCTGCAGATGTCTGTACATATGCATGCATCAGTCCATACCAAGCTCCTCCATTGTTGGCAGCATGCATAAAGTATCTGACCCAGCAGCTTGTAGTCTCCTTTTGGCACAGTCTAGGTTATACACTGAAACACAGCAGCACACAGTGCACAGCACTGACTCCTGGGATCCACAGGCAGTGCCACCCAAACACAGCAATATCACCTACAAGGTGCAAGCACTGCTGGATCCCACCTGGCTCACTACCTGTGCTCAATGCCAGCTCCTACACCACTACATGCAAAAGCACCCAAAATCTGTGTTGCACTGTGCTCTCGATGCAGAGTTGCACAATGGGCTATACTGATTCCAGTGCTGCTATCTCTTCCTTGAATCAAATATAGGAAGGATATGATGCACACACCCAGGTTGTGCAAGAGCCACCTGTCTGATCACGTTCTGGGGATTCCTATGCTCTGGATAACTGCCCAGGTGGTGGGGAACTGATGAACACCCAAACCCAGACACCTACTGTTTCCCTTCCCTGAACAATGAGACCTATATGCACATTTTTAAAAGTCTGCTTCACCTTGCTCACAGATATGATCAAATTTTAGCAAGAGTGTTTGATTTCACTTCGCTGAAATGAAATCAAATTACAGGAGGTGTTTTCAGAAACAAAATGGATGACTGTTCTTGACAAAATGCCCAAGAAACGGCATCTATCCCACTGTCAAAGGAATGCAAAATTCTTAGGTCTTTCAAATAAGATGTTTAAAAAAGTTGTATGAAACATATATTAAAGACTATTATTAAAGAAAAAAATCAAGTAATACATACAACAAACTCGTGGTGAACCTTATGGATATACTTGTATATTCTCTTGTGATGCAGCAATCTGTGCAGGAAATAGTGCCAGGCATCCTCAATCACTGCGCATCCAAAACACTGGCCAACCAGAACATACCTTTAAAAAGCAGAAGATCTATTAGTAACAGAAAATACTAGCAGACACATAATCCTGAAAGAGAAAATAATTTGTAAGCTAATAATGGTCAGAAATGTTTGTACCTATTACTGACTGAACAGCAGTGCACTGGCACCAGTTTTTTAGCATGCCAAAAATATTAATTACCATGTAAAAAGGCTATTGTGTTTATCAACTCATCTGTTGATATGCTGAAGTGAGTTAGGACACAATGTAACAAACTGCCATTTCAACATCACAGATGGAGTCTACAAAGCATAACCACAGACTGTGTGAGACCTTGATATAAAAACATAGAGCTTGATCAGCTATCTACACCAGGGAGCAAACAGCTCTCCAAGAAAGATGACCTTCTGAGGTAAAGAACTGCTGTTGGTGCTGGGGTGGGGGGAGAAGGAGGCACTTCTAGCTAATCCAGTTTTGTTCAAAAGCCTATCAGCTCAATGCAAGAAAAGAAGACTCTGAAGCAGCAGGTGGTACAATCTCTCCTTCGAGACTTCATGACTGCTATGATATTAAAAAAGGTGGAGGATAGAGACACTTAGCAGGAATAAAAAAAATTTGGATAAATAAAACTCCCAGAAAGTCTATCCCCCTCCACCAGGAATCTTCCTTTGCTTCTATAAACTCCCTCCTAATCCCCCTTCTCTCCTGAGGATTAGAACAGCTTGGGGCCATTTAAAAAAATTTAGAAAATTCTAATTAGCTCTTATAGCAGTTAAACATCAGCTGAAGGATGATTAACAAACACATTTTACATTGCCAAAAAATTATTTTGTATTAGAGTTGATGACACTAATTGTTAAATATTCTGCCTCCAACTGTATGTAACTCAGCATCACCATATCAGAAAAATCTACGCACCATCTCGGCATCTCTTCCCACCCATACGGGATGTTAAAATACTCTGTGAAGTAATAGGTACCACAAATCAGGGGAAGCTGAATGAAGAAGTGATTGAAGAGGAGGGTTTTGAAACACTTCCACTGTTTTTCCCATGTTTCTGGTTTATCCTGAAATGAAGCAAAAATAATTAACTGTATTACATGTTTCTATTGCACATAAGTGAAGTGCTGCAAAAATTCATTTGGAGTCAGTTTAATTTCACCTTGGAAGATGGATAACATGCCTTCCAATAATACAGATTAACTCAGGCAACACAAACAACATAGGATTGGATTCAGTTTTATTAAAACCTTGTTTTTCTAGGCTAGTGTTTTAAGATGTCTTTGTCAGTTACCTCCAAACTATTTTTTTGTTTTTTCAGTATTTACAGTTAGCAGAACATTTCATACTCAACAGTTTAACACAATCCAAGTTTGTGAAGAAATAAATTGTCTTGAAAACATCCAGGTTTTGCAGGGAGATATTCTACCAACTACTGCTATAATTTAAGAAGATGGTTATTAATTTCTAATTCATATTATAATGAACTAGGGGAATACAATAATCTCTTGATACTGGATATGCCTTTACCTCCAATTAGGAGTGTGCAACCCATTCCAGGCTTTCCTCATTGTAAAAATATTGCAAAATCCTTTCAAGAGGATGTGCATAGAGGTACTTCAAAGCAGACAATTGCTATTAAATAAGCACATCATGTAATTATTTTATACTAAGAAAGACCTCTACCACCAGATGCCAGAATTCCATTCACCCTCCCCTGCTGACAGAAAAACTATGTTTATAAAACTTTACTAACCGTAAGGCTGACATACCCTTTTCCCTCTATAGCACCATGGCAAAAAGTATAATCCTTCCTTAGGAAAAAAAACAACTCCTTCTCTTCCACAAAACTCATGTCTCTTTCTCTCTTCACACACAGAGTAATTTTATTTTGTCATTTCCAGGATGTCCAAGTGACAGATGAAATGGGATGATAAACACTGAGAACTAGGACACTGCAGTTATATGCTCTGCCTGATGTGTTCAAAGACAAGTCAGTGTACAGTTCACAACTTTCTCTTACCTGTTGAATTTTATACTTTTGCATGTATGGTATAAACTGAAAGATAAATCCTGGTACACAGAGCAAAAAGTATGAAACTTCATGAACTATAAGCGATCCCCAAGTTGCAATCTGGAACTTTGTGTAGTTATCCAGCATGTAATTCCAGGCATTTTTAAATGGTTGCTGCAGGGGGTTGTCGGGTAAGAAGGAGTCTATATATTCCACTGCCAGATAAGCAGAGTTCAAGATATTAACGCTGTCATTCATTGCCATGGTTCAATCATAAAACATCACAATTACAGTTCTTCTGTAGTTGTCTGTAAGAAAAAAACCAATAAATAAAAGTTAGTCTTCAGAGAAAAAAAAATACATTATATAGTTGTTACCTAGTTTAAAAACTGGGAAAGGAGGGGAAAGACAGATGCTCTTCATACAGAATAGCCTAAAAGAACAAAGTTTTATATTGATTTGAGAGGCAAACCAATTCAAGAAGCAATCAGCTCTTAGGTTCTGAGATTATGTCAAGGGAGCAAAAGGATAAAGAAGTATTAATTATTTGACAAATTCATTTCAAGGTTTTTGCAGGATAATTGTACTCTGTACTAAAAGAGCAACGGAAAGGTTCAAACAAGATTTAGCAGATAAATTAACTGTGATCTCTTGATTATCCAGTCCCATTTTTCTCATGGCCATGAACCAAGATTCATGCAAATTACATCAACACTGCAGCTGGCCTGAGGCAATCCACCTTTCCCTGAGTAATGGACTTTTCCTCACAGCTCCCAAAACCAGAGGCTGCATTCCTGCAGGTGCCCTGAACCTATGCCATTTCCACTGACTAGGCTCCTTGTTGGTCTGGCTGGAAGGGACCTTTAAACGTCATGTACAGTCCAACCCTCTTGGGATGGGCAGGAACATTTTTTGCTTTATCAGGTGGCTCAAAGCCCCACCTAATCTGGCCTTTAAACATGTCCGCGGATGGGGCATCTGCAACTTTTCTGTGCAACCTGTTCCAGTATCTCAGCACTCTCATTGTAAAAAATATCATTCTTATGCCAAATCGAAACATACCCATTTTTAGTGTAAAAACATTGCCCTGTGCTTTGTCACCATAAGCCTTGGCAAAAAGTCCCCTTTCTGTACCATAGTATGGTGTCCCTTGAGCCTTCTCTTCCCCAGGCTGCACAACCCCAACTCCCCCAGCCTCTCCCTGTTTCCAAGGCTCTCCTCTGGATCGCTCTAACAGGTCCATCTTCCACTCGCAAACAGGTTGGCAACTCACAGGCCACAGGTCCATCCCCAGCTGGCACACTTAGGCTAGATCTAACAGAAATCACAGAACTGCAGGATCAATGAGGTTGGAATAAAGCTCTGAGATCATCGATTCAAACCTATAAGCGAACACCACCAGGTAACTAGACCATGGCACCAAGTGCCACATCCAGGCTTTCCCTAAGCACCTCCAGGGAGGGTGACTCCACCAGCACCCTGGGCAGCCCATTCCAACGTGTAATTACCCGAACACACTAAGTGCCATACCAAGCCAGAATCCAACAACATTAATTATCGTTCTCCCTTAGCAACAGCATCGCCATGCTGCCACCTCTCACAAACAGCAAAAGCATCGCAGCAGACTCCAAGGCAGCTCTCGAGCTCCTGGGCCGGCGGACACGCAAGGCAACTTGACCGCCACCCCCGAGCACGCTGCCGGGGAGCCGAGGGCCCAGCGACCGGGCTGCACCGGCATCAGCTCCCCCGTCCCGTCCCGTCCCGCCCGGCCCTGCGAGGCGGCGGACAAGGGCCGGCACACGCCGCCCAAGCGCAGGGAATGCCGAGGAGAGATGGACTCCCTGGAGGAGCGCGAACAGCGGCACTCGACCCCTCAGCCCGCGCCCTCAGCCCGCGCCCCCGCCACAGCACCCGCACCCGCACCCGCACCCGCACCACAGCACCCGCGCCCCTCACCTGCCGGCGGCTGCTGCTCCCGTGCGCGCACTGACAACCGCCGGGCCGCCCGCGCCCCGCGCACCGCCCATTGGCCGAGCGGCCCCGCCCGGCGCGGCGCCCATTGGCCGGCGGGCTGCAGCGGCGCAGGGTCAGGCGGGCGGGGGCGGGGCCTCGGCGGTGGCTCCCGCGCGGCCATTGGCTGGAGGGGTGGAGTGAGGATAGTGAGACCCCGGCGCGCGGCCAATGGGGCGGGAGCGCGGCCCGGTGACGCGCACGACGCCATGGGGCGGGGCCCGCCGGGCGCGGCGGCGGCTGAGGGAGCGGCCGGGGAGCGCCGCCGTGCTCGGAACCCGCCGTGCTCGGAACCCGCCGCGCTCGGGACCCGCTGTGCTCGGAACCCGCCGTGCTCGGAACCCGCTGCGCTCGGGACTCGCCGTGCTCGGGACCCGCTGCGCTCGGGAGCCGCCGCGCTCGGGACCCGCTGCACGGACCCGCTGCCCGCCCCTCCCGGCGCCGCGCTTACAGCGCTCGCCTACAAGAGCTGTCACCCCTGACAGTGCCCGTGCCCGCTCCCTGCTCCTGCGGTAGTGAAAAGACTGAAGTACAGACAGCGGCGGCACAGAGCCGCATTCCCCGGGCTGGTGTCATGCGGGTGAAGCTGAACAATTAAAATCAAAGGTTCCCGTTCCGAGCCCCTGCCTCGCCCCGCCGCGCAGTGCGGCCGCACATGGAGTGTGGGCCGCTAGGTGACTCGCAGCCCAGTGTCACAGCTCCGGCACGGGAACGGAGCGGTGCCATTCCTGCACTTGGGCACAGCCACAGCTTTCCGAAACAGCCCTGCAGCAAAGCAGTGATGTTCACAGAACTGCTGCCTAAACCTTAGTCGTTCCCAATCCGTTGGCATTCAGACCTTTACAACACCAGCTTCTCACCCCCCCCACACCCATTTATTTCAATGATGTCAAGATTATTTGGTTTGCGACTTGCACTGAGAAACACAAGTGTTAAGCGACCTGTTGGCATTAGGAAATGTACAAACTTTTATTTGAAGAAAATGTCTCAAAGATGACAGTAACTTTGGTCATGTTAAAAGGAGGCCATCCAAGAACAAATAAAGGTGCTGCTTTATAAGCATGGCCACATACAGTATATTCAGATATTGGCTAACAGAAGCTGAGGTTACACGCATAAATAGGCCTTTGTACCATGCAAGTTCAACGCAATTGCATACATTCACTATAAATTTTCAGTTATTTTCATGCCAAATCACCTTTTGGATAAAAAGGTAAAAAAGAACTAACACCTAAATGTGACCAAAATTGAACAGGAAAAAAAAAACCCCGTAAGTACAGACAACATTTTTATTAAAAAGATATTGAAATTACACCTGCTCAAGAAGTGTTATACCGTCTCTGATCTCCTTCAGTGGGAATTAGTGTTCAGCATTGTTACATATCAAAAAATACATCTCTGTTTTACAACATAGTACTGACATATTCAAAGTACTGTGCCAAATTATAAATAGTAAAATCAGGTTTTGAAGAGTTTCAATAGAGAGCAACTTATGCTCACACAAACATATGCACATAGTATAGTTATGTAACAAAAGTGTTATAAAAGGAAACAAATTTACCCCATGCCAGCTTGAATTACTGAGGTGGGATTCAATACCTACTATGAAGACTGACAGTTCATTTCCTTAAATATATTTATTAGTCTCTGGAAAAAATAAGACAAAAATTTACTTTCACCAGAATACACACCATTCTTCACTCACAATCCGTTTCTCAGTCATGACTGACAGAAGTCGGTCCTTATGAAAGTGTTGGGTTTTTATTGAAGATCTTGCAATAAAAAAAATGGTCCACCAGACTTCAAAAGTTCAATCAGCTTCTGCTCAACTGCAGAATAATCCTATGCGTTGCTTCTACCTATAGTAATCTTCATCATCTGTCATCTGTAATTGTAGACAGTCACATCTTCCACTGTGACTCAAGGTGCAGCTACAAGTAGAGAAGTGCTTAGATACTCAGTCACTTCAAATACACTTGTTGAAGACTGCTTCTAGTGCATAATCAAGTTGAAAATCCCTTTACTGATCATAATGGTTTGTCAATAACTGTAACACCTAGAGGGAGGGAAAAAAGGCATAAATCTTTAGGGAGTAGTTTTGTTTATTTAACAAGAAAAAATGTACATAAAATTTTAATATGATACATTGCAATTAGCATTTAACTGTGCACCAGCATCCATGTACATATTTCCCCCCAATTTCTCTTTGACACAAAGCTGTCTGAATCAGTGCAAAGTTCTGAAAGTTTCTGTGACTTGAAAAAACCTGCCACTAATCAAGTTTAATTTTGCTATCACTGAAATATATCCTTAACGTTCACTTAACTATTTTGTAAAACTGCAATTGCTGAAGAAAAAGATTCCTGAAACAGCGAATTTTCTAAATATCAAATCCCAAATAACTTCAGAGTTGGACCCTCTAGATTGAGACACAAATTTCTTGTTAAAAAACTGGTCATACCAGAATCATCATTCTGACTCACCCCTTATGTGCTGAATCACTCTTGAGTACACCTTAATCCCTTTTTTTTTTACCCTTGTAGTGAATAATTATTTGAAGTCACCATTCAAAATGTACCATCAGATTCTTCCTACCCATTTTATTATCTCAGGTTTTACCTTAGACAAGACTCTGTTTGGACACTTACTTTGTCAAATGTTACACTTTAAAAAGTCTGTTAGAAACACCTAGCTGCATTACCTGCATAGCTCCTTCCTGTACTCATACAAGATGACACAACCGTCCATTTATCGGTTGTTGGATTATAATACTCCACTGTTGATAAATTACAGGAACCGTCATCTCCTCCAACTACATACAACAGACCATTTACAGCACAAACACCTAAAAAAGGAAAGGAAACCAGTATGAAAATTAGTAATTGACTTACATCCCCCCCAAAAGCCTAGTTTTTATTCTGCAGTATCATGAAAGCAGCAGAAATCCAGGTGCATGCCATTCACAAATGACATTGGCACAATTTTAGTCGCTGCTGCACATACCTGCGTTCCTTCTGCACATGTTCATGTCTGCAACCTGCTTCCAGGTACTGGCAATGGGGTCAAACACTTCAACACTTTTTCTTACCAAAGGACCATCATGACCTCCTACTGCATACAATAAATTGTTTAACACGCCAACACCTGCAAACATATGAGAATACGCAGAATTAACCACAGAATTATTTGAATTATACAAAGGAGAAACAACAAATATGTCAGCTAACATAAATCCTTCATTAAGTCAATGTTGAAAACTACTTCAGAAAACATTTGGGTCAGGATGCATTAAAGCAAAGAGACAGTAACTACAGCAAGACACTGATAAGATGCCTTGCGTGCCCATCTACCATATTGCAGCATACAAAGACCAGAGCTGTTCTGCAACAGAAGATTTAGAAAATTTTGGACGAAAAATGACGTGCAGGAAAATGAGGCTTGTTGAAATTTAGGACTAATTAGAAGTGACAGTAAATGAGACAATGTGCTCAGCCAGCATAACAGAAATCTGACAAGATGATAAAGTGTAAGTGAATTTTTAGAAAGTAAAAACTGCGCAGTACAGAGGATAATAGCTGAATGGATAGACATTATACAATAGGGATGTTTCCACTGAAGTGTTGGAATACCTTGTAAACAGATAGATGAAACAGAAGTAAACAGTTAACAGCAAGTACCTTCTCTGGGATTTGAAGAACACCAAGCGTCTTTCAACCAAGCTTCAGTTATCAAAATATCCAAAAGGATATTAAAGGGTGTCCCTTTAATCCTAAGGTCTCCTTTACTTTACAACAAAATTTTATCAATCTGTGAGCTTGGAATGAAGGAGTGAGTAAAGCTAGTTCTATCTACTTGCTACTTGGGCTGCATATGCTGAAAAGATGGAAAGGGGGGCAGAAACAAAAGCCTGTTTATTTATTCCTCCCTTTATAATGCATTATTAGAATCCAAACATAATTAATTTCAGAAACGTAGGAGGATTTTTTGCATTAAAGCTCCTGAGAGATAGACCATAAAGACAACTAAAAAAGCACTTCTATGAAAGTATACTGGGAAATCTAATAAATGGCACATTTAAGACTATGAAACTCAAAGCTGAGATACAGACTTGCAAAGGATTCCATGGAAAGGGAACTACTTAAAATCTTTTTTAAAGGAAAACAACAAATATGAATGCAAAAAATCGGATAAGTCCCTCAAAGGAAAAAAAAAATTAGAGGTTGAAAAGAAAAAAAAGGGGGAAAAAAAGAGAGGAAAAAAAAGAACCCCGAGACCTTAATAACCAGCTGAAATATCTTTGAAAACATATCACTAATTTTGTATTTAAGAGCCATTCCGATATGTGGAGAGAAACAACTCCACTTGAAATGACTAAATTTTCTTATTAAAGTGACTGATTTTAATAATTAAAGGAAGATAGGAAGGAAACATGGAAGCTAATTGGTACTGTAAATTTGAAAAATAGCATCTTGATAGGACACTGTTATAAATCACGCTATTTAGGGCTTTATCAGTGATATTCACTACTAACAGTTCCCCATATCCTTCCCAGTTAATTTAATTCCTCTTTTATTGCTATTATTTCTAGCTATCATGCCACAGAACAGTATGAATTTTCTTTCTCCCACTCTGATCACACTTTATTAGACGCGATAGTACAACATTCATATTTTGTAGAATTAAACATTACAGAGCTAGAAGGAGGGCTACGATTCTCAGTTTAAATATGTGATGAGATATAAGTCCCCCCCACCCATACTTTCAGTGTAGTTACTGGCCTTCCTATCCAGGGTATAGAGTTTCCCTCTGCCACATTCCCATTTTCTTCTTTCATAGCTCCTTATTTTTAATAATGTCCTCCGTTCCTCCATGGTGCTTCATTTTCCCTTAATCCCACACCCAGTTTCCAGGTCCTACCTTATTTCTTGCTCCTTCCGTCTGTATCCTCTTGTTGCCGTCTTCTGAGTTCTCCTTTCTTTGTTATTTTTCTTTCCTGCCCATTTTTCAGGACCCTGTCTTATATCTCTCAGCCCTCCCAAATGGCCTACATCTGGATCTGAAGTTCCTCATCCCAATATGTTGCTGGAAACAGATCTGTCCCCGTATTGATCAACTGAGAAGCAGTGGGTACTACAGAAGAGTAACTGAGGGTTAACCTCTGAAAAGTTGCTTTTGAATGAAGCTGAAGCAGTAGGAACAGAAGAGATGAACTTAAGTTCCTTGAGATGACCAGACATCCAAAAGTTTAATACAGGAACAAAACTCTCTTCAGTTAGCCCTCATAACACCACCAGGACTGATTGCCTGAAACAGTTCTGGTGGGTTTGGATATTTGGCCTCTACAGCCAAGCTTGATCAACAGTCACAATTTTCACATTACCACCCACTCCTCTGCCATGCAAAAATATAATTTTCCATGTATTTAACAGAGTGGCACGGAAAAATGTTGATTGTTTTACTCAATTATATGAATCTGGAATAACTGTCTGCATTTTGTTTTCCTCTCCATTTTTTTTCTTTTTAATCAGTGGACAAGGTAAAAGGCAGAAGAGAGTTGAGTAAGAAAACACAGGGACAAGGGGAGAGAACAGAGGGGCAGGAAGATCTCAGTAGTTAGTATATTTAAGTAACTAAATTTCAGAGTTGTAGAAAAAATTCAACATTTAAAAAAAAAACTCGAAACATCTACTGTATAAATAGGCTACAAGCACAACAACAGTTTGCAAAAACAGTATCAAAAAATAAATCCCAAATGCTGAAACAAAATGTGCGTGCAGGCAGACTGCAAAATGAAGCTTTGTCACAACCCATCAACACTATTTGTCTTTATAATGATACTTGTGACTTGCCCATTTTGTATAAATATTTTCCTCAAAACTTGCCAATATTAGACAGGAATATTTTCTGGTACACTTACTGCAACTCTGTCCAGTTTTTAGTCCAGAATTTACTCCCAAGATACACAGACCGAGTTACTAGAAGTTTCACAAGACAGCTGTGTTTTCTTGAGGTACATAGTATCACGTTTCCTTCATTAACATCACAGTTTTCATTTAGAAATGCAATCAAAACATGATTTTTAGTAATAAGAGTTATCAGCTTGCTGATTTTGTAAGGATATAATGGAAGTACCACAGACTGTCTTAATTTTAGTAACAAATTTAGTAATTTGATAGATTTCTTTTGAAATTATTTGAACTTAATTTAAACATCATTATACTGGTAAAAACTGTTCAGAGTTAACAAAGAATAATGGAAGGTAAGATGAAAAGTGGGATAACTATTAATTATATACTGAGAATACTAGAAGTCCATCCAGATTTGTATGTAGCAATATCTCTTCCCATTGTGAAGCACATTAATGCAATCACCAGTAGATACTTGAAGGGTGTTGCTAAAAACCACCATTAAGTACTTGGCAAAAAAGTGACTTAACTACTAAAAAAATAAATGTAGAAAATAATATCATGGAATTTGACTTGAAAAAGTCCATGGGAACGCATCTAGAGAAATAAAACAACTTCTGCGAGTTGAAAAAACCTGAAATACCAAAAGACAAATAGAGGACAGTGAACAGTAAATGAGATTCAAGTCCATAATATAAATAGATAATGAAAATGCTAAAGTCAATTTGGAGCTGCGGAAGCATCATTTCATTAAACAAAAGTGGAATACCACAGGCACTTTGGATGTCTTTAAAGAGAAATATACATACTCAGAATTGCAAGAGGGGAAAAAAGTCCACAAAAAAAAGGAAAAAAAAAAAAAAAAAAGAAGGGATTTTTAAGATTATACAGAAATAAATGGATATACCTTGGCTAAATGATAAGGAAGGATAACATGTAGTAGGCTGTACATGTACAGAGGATGTGAACACCAGGTGATGAGAAGAATTACTGAAGGTGAAATAAAGGGTACATAAGTGGAAGTAATAGGATGAAACCAGTAATACAAACTTAAGAATGAACAAGGACAAAATTTCCTGCAATGAATCAGAATGCAGAACAAGTCCTCCAAAGAGGTGGAAACCTAGTCAGAGTTCACACATTAAGTCAACCTGAAAACACTGTTAGCCCTAACTGGCAAAGAGATCTTTGTAGAAAAGATATTTTTTCATGCTTGCTGTATAGATTTTGATACTTCAGAATTGAGGTGATAGTGATTATTACAATCCATGAGTAATAGTCTGTATGTTAAAAACCATCAGAAGTTGTGAGAAGAGGAGGAATATGAAAGTATGAAAAAACAAGGAGAAATATTTACTGTTAACAGACTGAATCGTACTCTGTAGAACAGTTTTGTTTTTATAACCTGCTGTGTATCAGCCATCTGGGACTAGCACATTCCATTAGGTTCAGACTTTCGCTTACCTTTTATATTTTTAGATACGTCTTAAACCCACCAATTTCCATCCTTCCAAGGACAGCCGATCCTTGCCCACTCACCTGCTCCGCTCCGTCTCGTGCTCATTTCTGCGACATAGCTCCACTCATTGGAATTGGCATCATAGCATTCTACTGAACTAAGGCACTGCCGTGACGCTCCGTCGTAGCCACCAACAGCATACAGCTTACCTAGGAGGGCAACCAAAGGAACCTGCCAGTTTCTAGGGCACACACATGGTTTGGCACACAGGCAAAAGCAAGCTAATTCAAGTGTGTTCAGTACTGGAAGTTGATAAATAGGCTTCCTAGAAATGTCAGAAATTTAGGTGACAATTACTTGAACAGTCTGCATTTTCAGATTAGAAACAGCAGTGGTTCCTATGCAGTAAAAACACACATACACACACACCTAAACCTGTTTTAAGACCCAAGAGCCAGGTCAGGCCTTCATTGTGCAAGTGACATCTAGGCTATTCACCACCAAGCTGACTGGAAAGTCAGCAGTTTTCCTAGCACTGTCCTTGGGATTGTCCCCAGCTTGCAGCCAGCAAAGTCAGCCACAGATAACAGAGCTGACAATACAGCAGTGCTACATCACTAAAGACCAAATGACAAGGTCATCACGTCAGCTCTCTGACTTTGCTGACATACCAAACCTAGAGCTTAGCGAGCTTTTCCTCAGTTAGCCTCAGGCACAGCTGAAGCTCTGAAAAACATTTAAAAGCTACTATGCTAAAAACTGGTCAAACCCACGTAGAATGATTACATATTGCTCATACCATTTGAATTACAAGGTTGAGCAAAAGCATAAAATATGTTTTCAAAAGTAAGAAAAACTAGTAGGATAAATGACTGCATTTCCCTCTGTTCTTTTTAATATCATTTGTCAACTTACCTCCAACAACACCTACGCCAACACTACTTCTTCTTGTGTTCATTGGAGCTACGTGAAACCACTCGTTAGTCTTTAAGTTGTAAACTTCAACTGATGACAAACCTATGAAGACAATAAAACATTTTCTCTATAAATCTAGGTGCAACATACTGTCTAGCTTTCAGGAAACTCTTCATATCTGAAAATTTTAATTATTTCATTTTAAGGACTGTTAATTACAGAACAAAAAGCACAACTGATCTCCTTTAGATAAGCAATTACAGTCAACACATTCTTTGTGTCTGGGAATGGAAAATTTACTGAAAACTTTTGTGGAACTGAAAAATTCTTCCCTGGATTTTGTCCTTTCTTTTTAATTAAGTCTCATACTTTCTCCTACATATGCTTCTAAAACAGATATTCAGCAAAAGAATCACCTCTGCACAAATTGTTTAATGCATCTGAGTAGAGAATGAACAGTGTATGTCTAAAGCCTTCTCACAGTTCAGAAAAAGCTGTTTATAACCTTATTTACACTACATGAAAATGCAGAAATAAATTTCCTATGCAAACAGGATAAAACAGACCTGCTAATTTTTCTGCTGACATCTTCCATGAGTTAAGGACTCTGACTATAGAAGGAATACTGAAAGGGAACTTGCCAAAAGTTCACTAGTCATTAAGCCTGAACTCTTAGACACAAGCAAACAATCCACTATTCAGGGAGAGGGATGTGACCACTGACACACATTCCACTTTGCAAGATGCCAGGCTACCCTCATGCTTAGTTTCACCAGAGGTGCCAGCAAAAAGAGACATTCAAATTTGATACAATTATGTTAAGAGTAGTCAAAGCTATTCAGAAGTGTCTAATGCAAACATACCTGTACTCCCATCAAATCCTCCCACAGCGTAAAGAAGGCCATTTAATACAGCTGCTCCCAGTGTGCTTCTCCTGTCTTGCATGTTAGCAACACTTGTCCACTGGTCCTTCACTGGATCATAGGAATCTACTGTACGAACTCTCAAAGAGCCATTGAAACCACCAACAGCATAAACCATGCCTCCCATATACACCATTCCTAGAGCAGGGAAATGGGCAGGAAAAACAAGTGTTTTAGTCTCTCTGTCAATTAACTGTATTCTGTAATGTCCTAAGTATGCAGATACTTGACACAAATTACAGTACTCACTACACTTGTCATGCTTTTGACAGTCTCCTAGAACCACACTTCATTAAGATTAAGCCCTAGAATTTCTGACACTTTTTGTTACTAACAGCACTTATTTCTGAATCCCGTGTTTACTGAAATTCTTCTTGCTTAAATCACTCAGCTGCTTCAAGATCACATTTTCATTTTTTTAATAGTGGATGATCACTTCTTCACATTCGTTATTTCATTTAATAATAAAAAGGTATTTTAATAGAAAATTAGTCATTATTACAATGCATTAATATTTTAATTTATTCATCCCTTGTTTCTGTGGGAGGTAATAAAGTGGTTTATCTTATAGATTACAAACTGAAGCACAAATTAAGCACAATTTATCAAAGTTGTTCCAGATCAGCGAGTAATTAAAATGACCAGTGAAGGCAAGGTTTAGCCCTTCTCAGATAAGTATCTCAAGTACCATTCCAAAGAACATACAATACATTTATACAGATGCCTAAATTCTGAAGCATTACCAACCACAACAAAACGTTAGGCATCCTTACCTGCTCTACATCTTCTGGAAGGCAATTCAGCTACCTGATGCCAGCGTTCTTCTTTAAAATCATAGCATTCAACACTGCGAATTGCCTTTGGTGCCTGTCCTCCAACTACCATCATCAGCTAACAGGGAGATAACAATAATTGTTAGTTATTTGCATATATGAGAGCACCTGAAAGATAAAAAAAGTGTTAAAAAATAAAGCAAGCTTCTGTACAAGAAATAATTAAAGGATGGCTCTCCTAAATTAGAAATTTGAGTCCTGCGAACCAGGCAAAATTAATTGTTAGGTATTTTTTTTAAACAAATGTAATTTGTAGTTATTGTGTCCAGAAGAAATACCAAGGGTAGAGAAGCAGAAAGCATTCAGAATCTTGGTAAAGCTCCCAGGAAAGAGGGAGATTCTGCTTTATCTTCACATCCTACTGTGATCTCAGGTGTGAGAATTCAGTGTCTGTGATGTATAATGGAACTGTGACCATCCATCAACTAACAGCTTTATCTTGCTCTTCCAAGAAAAATGTGCTAAATCTGCTGAACTGAATCTCCTATTCTGTTATTGCAGTTGTCACAACAGTACTACAAGAAAACTTCTTTACTTCATTGTAAAGAAGAAAGTATCTAATGTTTGGTTTTGGCTAAAATGAATTAAAGATTGAATAAAAAGTGTCAACTCAGAAGCTTCAGTCATTCTGTATTTTGGTTTGGGGTTTTTGGGGGTTTTTTTTGGTTTTTTTCAACAAGCTTGCTTCTCCATAACTGTGTATTTCTTAAAAGCTAAAGCACTTATTAAAAAATGTTTTCTGGGAGGGCAGGAGGTACAGGCACCTGTGTAGGTGGGAGGCTAAAACATCTATATCAAAAAGTAGTATGGAGTGTAAAGATAATCACTTGTTATATTTTTGCGATAAACAGTTCTGGTACAAGTTTTTTACAAGTATACCCCATGAGACAGTCACGCTCTCATGAAAACCTTTAAAATTCAGTTTGAAGTAGTAAATACATGGGAAAAATAAGGGTCTTACTTTTGGTAGGCTAACGGGTGTTCTCAATTTTGTTCGTGTGCTTTTCATCAATGCTCGTTGCTCAGTTGGTAGCAAGTGATACTTCATAGCTTCAATGAGGTAATCTTTACAAGCACTGCTGTTCTTAACCAGTATTTCCTCTTCAACTCTCTGTTTATCAATAGAAGTTTAACAAGGTCTGAGCATGTTAAGGAAGTAAAACACAAATCACAATCCAAAATGTAATAAAGCCTACGATCTATCACACAAATGCAGATTAATCTAATTTTTAAGATTGTAATTTAACCAGTAGGACACAAATTTGTGTTGGAAATGTGCAGTCACTTAAAAAAAAAAATCAGAAGATGTCAATTGTTAATTAGCAAGTGAAAGAAACAGTGATAGGCAAAGTAAATCACTTTTCTTCCAGTTGGGCACATTTCTTGATTTTTAAAATACAGACAGTACAGAACATTTTAAGGGGGGAGTAGTGGAGAATAATTTAATAAACTAGTAAACCACCCTGCAACAATAAAAAACACAATAGAACACAACAGCAAAGAACTCCCAAATTCTACACAAAGTGGAGATTTGTATCACAAAACCAGAATTTTTAAAATAAACACCTACCAATCTACTATTAATACCTACTAACCAATGTTAATTCTGAACTCATATTGTCACTCTTAAATATTTGACCTGACAGCAAAATATCTAATGAGCTTATAAAATTTGAAAAAATGTATTTTATTTGAACTGGGTAAAAGAATGCTTCCTTTGTCATTAATCCCTAATCAGCTTAAACAACATGTAATTCTGAAGATGAAAATTCACTTATGAAACCAAATCCTTTATCAAGGATCATATTACAAATGAAACCTAACCTGATCTCAGTGAATTACATTGTTCAAATTCCTAGCATGGTATGACATGCAGTCAGCCAAACAGATAAATTACTCATGTCAGTCACCCTCTGCGTGGCAATCCCTCACCTCAGTGCCTGTATGTGCACATGAATACACAGTTTGATTTTTAATGAGTGCACATTGTTTAATTTTACCGTCACTAACATACTATATGACATTGTTGGTTAAATTTAAAGTTATCTATCTGGCATTAAAATAATGAACAGAAACGTTTACATGCAGAATAATTAGTATTCATTTTTGCTTACCTGAACTAAATACTCCCGGGAAAGCAAAGGCAGCCGAACATGCTCCATCAGACGTGCCATTAACTCCTGCCTTACATCTTTGTCATGGTTTACCCAGGCTATCACTGCTTCAAATACCTTCCAGGAAACAAACAAATCAAGTTCCTTGACTTACAAGTTCATAAGCATGAGAACATCAGTGTGTGTCCAAAAATAGTTTTGCTTATACTAAAATTCCTAACATAAGAACAGATGACAGCAGTTACAGCTCCCATTATTTGCATATTTATCAACTACAAAATTAAGAATTATCTGGTCCCTTTTTATATTTACTCCTCTACTGGTGTTTAAAGGATAGTTGTGCTACATTGACAAAATGCACACAGTGACTTCACTGATTCTGAAAATTAGGCAAAGAAACAACACAGCAGCAGGAATGTTACTGCCCTCAAAATTGACCTGCCACATCACCATTCAAATGACTTATCATCCCTGAGTCTTACTCAGAAAAGTGATCCCAAGCCTGGTTTTACCTCCATTGCACAGTAGCTCATCATTCACTGGATCATTAAAACGTTAATTATACTCCACAAAAGCAGCATCATGTGTATCTGAGTGATAGATCCAGACCTTCAGAGTATTACAGGAACAACAACATGGCTTTGCTAGCTGCTGTTTAAGCAGATAGTTCTTAGATTCAAAGTTTCAAAAAGGTTTTAACATGAAACACTACCTAATTGCACAAATGAATTTTCAAACATACTTTTGAACACATTTTAGCCTCATTTGAGTACAACTATATACCCCACAGAAAAAAGAAAACCAACGTATTTCAGATAGGTGATAACTGAATTTAAAAACCTCAAAATGAATATATCCAAAACCTGAAAACCACTAGAGGTTTACAGAGAAGCCCTGGGCTCACTGAAGAACACAGTGTTTCAAAAAAGGCCTTTAAAAGATTGAGATCTAGGCTAAAGGTGAGCCAACACATTAAACTCAGGCTAGGTAATACCAAACTGCCTAGTCATCTGCTCTGCAACCCACATTTGTTCAGTTAGGCTAAACAGCTCACACATGCATACAGAGGTTTAATAACTTTGTGGGACTGCTGATGTTATAGTTAGTAAATGGCATATAATTGCTCTTCAAACTGTGAGTTATTTATCCCTTGGTAAACCAAATTCCTGTGTATGTGACTCAGCATCTGTTCTGTTTGTTCTGCTTGAAGATGAGAAGGAATTTCCATTGAATGTAGTTTTGTTTTTTAGCTTATTTTCCCCAAAGAACAAAGGGTAAGGTGAGTTAATACAGTTTTAGGACTTTTAAAAATTGAGACTAATTTTCAGCAATCAGACTTACAACACTTTTGGGAAATGTCTTCTGAACTTGAGCACAATACCTGCCTAATTTCACTAAGGAAACACAGAACACATCCAAAGAACTGTACAAGATCAGAGTGAGCAAGCTCGCTCTTTCACATAAAAGGGTAAAAAGTACCATGGGATACAGATTGTCTTACCTTCTCCTCTGAGGCAATTGTCAGTTTGTCACTGGATATAAGACTGCACACCTGCTCTACACCAAGATTGAGGTATTCTTCACTGAGTACAACATCAGAAAAGTGCTGTTCTGTTTGGAGGAAAATAAATACACTAGAATACATTGCAACACATATCCACATGTATAACAAGCATTAAAGCAGCAGAGGAAAACAGAGGAAAAGGATTCAATATGCATGCTATTTTACTCCACCTAGAAGTAATGCATTGACTTAAAACCTCTTCTATAGTTTAAAGCTCAGTCTCACAAATAGCTTTTATATTTAAAGATTTTTTAACTGAAATATTAAAATACATTATACTAAAAGTATTGTAGCAATTTTCAGATGCTTGCTTCATCTCAGTACTTGTCTGTGAGAATTACTTGAGTCTCATTTTGCTAAATTTGTACACAAAAATACAGAAAAAAGACTCCAGAGTCTGTACAAGCTGTATGTTGTTGACCAGCATGTTTTAAACCTGTAGTTGGACATGAACAATGGTTGATACACTAGAACCAACCAGCAGTGTCAAACAAGTCCTGTTGCATCTCTCAGAGAGATGATGACCTTCTCCAAGGTCATAAAAATATTGCATATTGCAATCTGTACAATGTGCAGAAGGTATGTAATTTTTCCTAATTTTTTTTTAAACCTCGAATAAAACTAAAAAAATTAATGCTTCCAAGTTGTCATTCATTTATTCAGTTGTCCCCTCCCGTCCTTAAAACTGCTTTTTATGGCATTGTGTTGCTTAAAAAGTAGTTCCATTCTGTTAAATTATTTTTCCCCTTCTTCCACTATTCCTAACAGCAGTTAGAAGGGACAACTGTTACTAAGAACTTAAGAATTCTCTCAAAATTAGAATAAATTAAAAAGAGGCCAGGAAACATACTCAAACCAAAGAACGTTTTACAGCCTTTTCTAGCACTCTACTAGTACTATTATTACTAAGACTCCATACTTGAGAAACTTGTCTAAGCTGTTAGAAAAAGTTAAAGAATGCTGAATCTTAAGCTCAAGAAGTCTAATTTTTCAGTTCAACTTTGCAGGGTACAACAGCTTTTTTGGATGCAATCATCATGAGTACAAGTCCCTCTAATTCTGCAGCATTTTCTTATGATGGACAGGTAGTAGTTTCTGCACTACTTCAGGGAATGGGAAAGAAAGGATGAGAAAAAATACTATTGATTTTTATAATACCCCCATTACTTTTCCAGTCTTCACAAATATTTTTATCTGCTTGCTTTTCAGGCAACAAGTATGCAGTTTCTTAAGCTAAAGGAGAATTTTCTGAGGTACATTTATTGAGATAACTATCTGATGAGTTTTATTGTTTGCACATAGAAATTGAGAAAGGTAATTTGTATAGATTAGTTTTATGATAAACTCTAAATTTCAGGTGACAGTGACACAAACCAGTATGTCTGACTGTACTGAGAAGCTGAGGTGGGAAGCAACACACATCCAAATCTCAAACAAATCTGAGGTTCTGAAGCACTGTTCATCTTTCCTTGAGAAATTCAATGCAACAGTGGATCACATCCAACAGGATCTATTTCATAAATTAGAAATACCTGGCTGATTTTATAGATTCCTACATAAAAGCCTTGCTTTTTAAAAGCTGATTTAAATTTATGTCATGCACTAAATAGAAAGAGATCCAGCCTCTAAACCAGGAGAGTTAAAAGTTGAGAATTTTCAAAGTAATATAATGCATGTGAGGCTGGTCTCCTGTTTTCCTGCTAGAAAGAGAACAATAGAAGAGAATCCAAAAAAATAAACAGTACTTGAACAAAAACTGTTTTACTGGATGTCAGCTTCTTGCAGCATGAAACAATGCACACAGTTAAGAGAAGAAGAGTGAAAAAAGGAGAAACTAAAGCAAACTACTCAGTCAACAGCTACAGATCCTCAGGTGAATGAATTACAGACAGTAGAGAAACAGGAGATTTCTATATAAATTTTAGTCATCAAAGAAGAGGTACAGTGAAATAACTTGTGTAGTAAGAATAAAATCAATCCACCAATGACAATTTATGTAATGCTGATTCAAGTGTTGAAGATAGAAGGTTTCATTTTATATAAAAATTATGCTTATGAAATTCAAACCTTTTGCATCCTTTTAGCAGGAAGGATATCAGCATCTTCAAAATAACATGATTCAGTACCAAGATTTCAAAAAATCACACTTAGATCCTCTTTTCCCAATAACGATGAAAGAAAAATAGTACTGGAGGTGTCCGGATTATTTTGCCTTCTGGGTTAGGATTTATATTATCTCATATTACTGCTCACATCCTGAAAGCTTCAATAATCTGGATATATTAACATCAAACATGATGAAACTTATGATTAAATGATTAAATATTTCATGCATCTGCCCTCTGTAAAATCTCAAATTAGCTTGTTTTTCATTTATTGCATTAGGGAACCTACTTCTTTCTTTATGAACATCTGTTAGAGAAGCAAAGAGAGAACCACTTAGATGGAAGTTTCCATGGCAGAATAAAATAATTATTTTTTCCCAAATCAGAATTTTCTACACAGTATGCAACTTCGACAAATTTGTACTGGAATCCTGCCCCATTTCTTGCCTCTTTACCCAGAAATTGAAGCCAGCTGGCTCCAGAGTCTGGCAGCCTGGAAACAAGCTGGTTTAGGAGCTGCAGAGGCTTGGCTTCTAAATTCCCACTTCCTCAGCAAGTAGAGTCCTACTTCTTTATTATCAAGACTAAACTCTGTCTTAAAAAAAAAAAAAATCCATTTTAGGACATTTCTAAAATATCTGTTCCAATTGCATATGAAAAACAGATTTTCACATTTTTGCAACTGAGTCAGTTTCTATCTCAATAGCTAAATATCTGTCCTTGTCTGCCCTGTGCCAGTAGGATGGGACAATCTAAAAGGAAGTCTTTAACAGGAAAGGGGCTAGTAACAAAATGTTTGTAAGTACAATAAACAATGCCAGCGTGGAGTGCAGAGCAAGAAAATAGGAGCTGTAAATGTACCACTTTTTGGTATTTGTTGTTATGAGTCTGGAGCTATGTATTATACATGCACATGCAGCAAAAAGCACTTGACACTTCTTCTATCCAAAAGGCACAGTCTGGCCATACAGATATTGACATTGTGTTTTTCACTTACATAGGAAGGAAAGCTACAACTGAAATCTTCACAGGACATTTTATGCTTTAAACATTTATGGATTAATTCACAAACACTTTTTCACTCGTTTATATACCTACAGTCAGAACAGATCTTCCCAAAGCCACATTAATGTGTATGGAAAAAACCTGCCACAGCTTATCAGTGCCAGAGTCTGCAGCTGGAAAAAGGGAAAACCTGCTCATATTCTCTAGATCTTTTTGTGACAGTAATTGAACATATATTCATGTGAAACAAAATATCACAACCAAATTAATCTAGTTTTGTAAGTGTCTTTTGTTGGTTTAGGCCAACTATTTGCATTCCACAAAACAAATGACGATATTTTTTAAAAACTAAGTGGAGTACCTGCACCTTTCAGTGTGATAATGCTACAAAACCAGCTGCAGCATCCCAGCATTTTCTGTTTCCAGTTGCTTCTGAACTGATAACCTATTGATTTAGAGCAATGCACAGCATGGGAGCTTGAAAAGATATGCTCACTTAAAAGAAAACTGACAGTTTCTCAAGCAGATGAAATACAAATATTAGAAAGAATTCAGTTGTTTTTTAAATCACTGCTTCAATTCACAATGTCACATTGTGATTTTTTTTTTTTTGGCTTGGGATGAAAGGCCTTTGCTAATGGCCTGTTTTAAGGCACTGGTCTAACAGGAACCCCAGCTTTGTTGCAGACGGACAGACACAAGCTCTGCCAGCTGGAGAACCAGCTAAACACTGCAGAATCACAATTTTTCAAAAAAACTTATTTATTTTTCAATTTTATGCTTAGATAACTGCTTTTTAGAACACCATGTAATTCACAACAGCCAAGGCAACAGCAGCATAGCAACAGACGTTGCTACTGAGAATAGAATCGTAGGAACGATTGTGACAACTACATCCCTTCCATGCCAGGCATACGGATGTACACAAGAACCGTCCGCAGAAGACATGCAGCCTGCCAAGTCTTGCCAGGGCTCGTGTTTTACACTAAGAGCAGCAGAATCAAGAATGCTGTTATCCCACAGCCAAGGACAGTGCAGCAATCCCTGCATCACAACACATGCTGTGATTCCCTAACAAAAGAATCTTCAACATCTCAGCACAATGCTAAAATCCAAAAAGATTCACTGTGCCAAGCCTCAAAGGACACCTCTACCATAGGTCATCCAAAGTTTCCAAAGGCCACACTGCCCTATGTCATGAGTGAAATACATTATTATTCTCTGGTTAAAACTAAGAAATATGTCAGGACATGAGCAAGGGTCTCTCTAGTGGCACACCCCTCTTCATTAAAAAGCTTTACCAATTTATATTCAGGTTGTACATAACATTACAGCAACTATATAATACACCACTTTCTCAGGAAAATTGTTATTTTGTGAACATCCTTTAACACTACGTAAGACATATCCCAGACTAAAACTGAGGACAGACTAGCAGTGTTCATGCCACATACTCTTCCTAGGAATTCTCACACAAGAAGGATGAGAGGACAGCTGTACACAGTCTCTGACTGTGCACGTGCAACAAGACCTGGAGCAGGATTGCTTTCTGGAACATCATGAGAACAGGTGGCATCTTGAAGTTTAATTGCAACAGAAGCTCATTCCAAGTAACCTGTACCAATTATCCACTATTTTCAGACTGCTCCATAGGCATCACAGGTGCATGTAAATGACTCTCCTAGAAATACTGCACTCTGCTACAGAAGGACCAACCCACCATAGGAATACGAAGCTCCAATTTTAATGGCAGTTGTGCTCTCATTCCCACTGGAAGTTCTAGAGTTTCACTTTAATAACTTCTGATCCATTTGGCATCCATGTGTTTTTATGTTATCATTGTCTATTTCACTGCCTCTTTTTCCTAAATATGAAATAGCAAGTGTAACCAAAATAAAGACTGGGAGAAGTTAATAATCAAAATGCTTTTCATTTTCTCTTGCAGGGAAATATTTTCACTACTTTTTTCTATCTAATAATCCTTTTCTGTACTCATTCTAGTTTCTGGAGCCTTAATCCCAAAATATGTGCTCTGGGAGTTAAGCTGCCTGTGATACAAGGCTTAACTCTGAAATGGCACAGCCATGTATTTTTGGCTCAGACTTTTGAGAATTTTTTTTTCAGTTGTAAGAAAGCTGTGACAAAGTACAAAGAGCCATTTGAGATAAGAACAGGGGGGAAAAAAGAAGCTATGATGGCTGAGATACAGGCAGTAAGTAGCCTGAAAATTCAAGAGGAAAAATATTGACCTGAAAATGTATAGAACTGTATGAAAGAAAATCAGGGATTCAGCAAACAGAAATTCAGCAAGACTGATGATCAGCCAATTCCAAGGAGAGATGAAGGCCAATGCTTCCTCCCTGGATCCTTTTATCAGGAGTACTGAGCATTCTGGTGCTCAGCCTAGTATCTTGCATGTCCCAGCTAGGACCAACAAACAGCTTTTCCCTTTTCCCTCTTTTCCCTTGCCTGTATTCTGTTGCAGAGACTCTGAGCACAGAAAAGGATGCCTGAACAAAATGAGCCAGGGAAGGAGAGTTACCAGGTAGGCACAGTTCCTGTGCTCTCAAAACACATTTAACCAATACTGCACTTGAGGTCTTGACTGGGTCTTGGAATTTGTATTTCTAGAAAGTAATATATATAAATATTAGCTTCAACTACTAAACTGAACAAAGGTTGTTTAGAAGTAACTGAAGTAGTTCAGAGGTTTTGTTTAGAAGTAATGAAGGCCCAGTCAGAACAGAAATTAGAAAAAATAATTTAAAACTCAAAATTAAGCAACAGCTGTATCAAAATGTGTTCCCTAAAACATTAAATATCTGAACATTAGCCCTAATTAATATATTTATGTCTGGCTTCCTATTGCACAAAAGGTCAAAAATATAATAGCTTTTTGAATTTGATGTTATTACTCAAAGATGAAAGGACTTAATTAAAACTTTTTTTCATAGATGTCTAAACAGAAGTATCACAAAGTCATTGAGTAATGTACACATCACAGCTTCTCGAGTAAGGTATGCATTACAAAAGCTAGTACTTTCAAATACAATCTGAAAAGCTTTTCACACTTTTAATTCACATATCAATCACTCTTGATAGAAATACTATAATCTCCCTTGAGTTTAAAAAAAAAATCTATACCAGAAAACAGAATTTCTAGGAATGAAGACGACTGAAAGCATTCATCATAGTCCTTGCCCTTCTGAGGTCTAAATTTACTCAAGGCAACAAAAAGCCTGTTATTTAGACCTGGACATGTGAATTGAAGCACTTGGTGCTCTAGTTCAGGAAAATCTTAAATTTTAACTCTGTACTAATGGCTAATGATGCTAATTGGTCACTGTACATTTTAGGAAAGTTACAAAAAGCAATGCAAAGCAATTGTATGTATTTTCTCTACAGCCTTATCAGGACATTTACTTTTTAATTTATTTTTTTTTTCTCTTGTTCTAAGCCTGACAGTGCTTAGAATCCTTAGGGATTAAGGAAGGCAATGCAGAGAGTGGACCTGACTGTGCACTCTGACTATACACAGCATATTTATCTCAAGAGAAAGAACAAAGTACGCGTTGCTCTAAAATCCACCCCACAGGTACAGCGAATACACAGTAGGAGTTGAGCTGGCAGCTTGTCATACAGGGCAGCAGTACTCCAAGAATTTGATGACAATAAGGGAAGCTTCTGGGGGGAATTTGGCAGACATGGAAGGTGGTTTGATTAGGGAGGAAAGAGAAGGCTAGTACCAAGCATGAAAATAGTAGAGTGAGACAAATGAAATAAAGGATTCAAGTGAGGGTAATTCTGCTGAACTGAAAAATCCAAAGAGAGGCTAGAATTTCATCCAGGGGGGAAGAAATATTGCAAAAGTAGTAAAATTACCTTAGCAAACAGAAATGAAGTTATGACGGAGATGGATTTAATAGCAGCAAATGGGAATGTAGAGCAGATTTGATGGGGAGGGAAGAAACAGAGCAACACACAGCTGGGTAGTTTGGAGAAAATGGCCAAGGAGAGTTCAAGTTCTCAAGTCTGCAAACCTGAATGACTGGGAGAACACTCAAATCACCAGTGAGGGGAAGACAGGTAGAAGGGAAAGGATTAAATGGAAAGCAATTCAGTTTTTCTAAACCTGAAGTAGAAATGAAACATTCAATAGACACTGAAAGGAGGAAATGATCTGTGACTGGACAGATAGTGCGAGCTGCATGTAAGAAAGCATACCTGAAAGTCACCCCCAACCTCTGACAACCCATGACTTCTGAATTTTCAAGCTTATTTTCTTATTTGCTGAATACTTACTACTAAAGCTCTAATCAAAGTATACTACTTCACCGACTAGTAAGCTAAACCCCATAAAACAGGAGGTTTTCTTCACACAAAAAAACTTACAGGGAAGAGTAATTTTGCTAAAAAGTAATTCCTCAATACAGTATGCTCAGGATCAACTCAAACATCAAAGCCCAAAGGCATTTTACACACAGAAGAACAATAAGATCATTGCTCCTTGAACAAATTAAAAGCCTCAGTTTTGGATACAATGTTATGCTACAAATGTACAAGCTTATGCAATATTTTGTTTAGTTTTTTGTCAGCTACATTTTGCAACCTATTTTGGCATCACGAGCAGTCAAACAAGGTTTTCATCTATTATGTTAAAAATTACCCATTTAGTAATATACTCACTGAAACTACATTTTTTCCAACAGCAAAAAATGTATTTGAACTATTAAAGAAAAAAAATTATTTGCAGACACATAAAAGTATAAGCTTAATAGGACTTCAAATAATCTAGTTTTGCACACAGACATGATTTGAATCAATCTAAATCAGAAGTTAATCTCCCCAGTTTTCTTACACTGCCTAACAATGGAAAGAGCATAATTCAACAGTCAGCTTGCCTGATCTCTTGTTACTTTTACAGTTAGATGTTTTCCTTAATATCTGAAATTACTTTAAAAATACCGTACCAGTTAAGCTTACTCACTCTCAGTCATTTTTATGCACAGGAAGATCTGAATTCCTTCTCATCCTCCTAATGTTTTAGTTTATTAACGGAGAGCACTCTCGTCCTCACTGTCATCGTCATAGGTTAGTATGTTTGCTAATGCTCATGTTAGACTTCCTTGGATTCACTTCAGCCTGTTTGCATCTATCTTAAACTGTGGTTCAGCATTTTTGTCTCTGAAGCCTCACAAGCATGAAGAAAAAGAGAATTTTTTTGCTGTTTTTCCCCTACACATCACTACAGTTACTTCACCACAGAACCTGAATGCCTTTCTTGTTAACAGCAAGCAAAACAAGAACCTAATTTTCAAAATATTAAGACTTGACATGGGCCAATCCTCTTACAAATATGAATAACACAGTCTTTAATGTGTTAGACAATACACACCATAATCATGTGCTTTAAGTAATAAAATTAAGAATTCCATAAACAATTTTTTCTGAAAAAATATTTAAAGATCCAATGGCAAGTGCTCTTTACACAGAAACTAGAATTTTATTGGTTGAATTATATTGTTATTTAGAAGATGCACTTCTGTCTATTCTGTCTACTTTGTGCCAAGGTGGTGGAATGTGACTATAGGTACCCTTTATAGTAGGAAATTTCAAGTCTTGGGCTAGATGAGCAGGATTTTCATAAGGTAAGCTGATAATGTAATACCCAGCATTACATTTCTTGCTTCTTCGCCAGTGCATTGCAGGGGCTACACCTCCTCCAAATGCCTTTTTCTTATTTCTTCCCCCATGTAATTCCTACGTACTTTGACTTGTGGTAGTTGTCAGAATATTTTAATTCTTCTTTCCTGATTTCCTCCCCTAAGTGACAGTGCAAAATCTTTAACAGCAAGCTTCTTTCTGGATTACAAATGCCTTGGACCCTGCAGAATCAGAATAATGTGTAAAGACGCTGCTCCATTCAGCTTAAATATAACTGTGGTCCAGCCAGCACATTTTATTTCTCTTGAAGACATTCATATCAAATGTAGTTTTCATCAGGAGACACATGTCTGCAATATGCTGGATAAAACTTGGTTTCCCCTGCGTGGGGTTGGGTGGCATGGAACCCACAGAGACAGATACCAAGCTGTGGCTCTGCTAATGATAACTTGCCTGCGTATGTGTTGGCCTTGCTCAAGAGATCTGTGCATGCATGCATGTCAGCAAAAGCACGAATCCCCAGGCAGTTGATAGGATGAAGCTGGGATTCCAAAAATTCACAGCAAGTCCTTTTCACATCCTGCAGTTGCAAGAGACCAGCTGCTGGGAGGAGTACCTGTAAGAAGAAGCAACAGCTGGTTAATGTCCCAGTTCAGTACTGAGCTTGTACAAGAGTATTGTCGATATTAAGAAAACAAAATAAGCCATCGAGAAACCAAGACTAAAACAGAGAGAAGATTTCAGCATTAGGCAACTGAAGAAGTTCAAACCCAACATAAGCATGATTTTACCTCCCTACAGATACTATTTAAAATAACAAGCAACATCTCTACTATCATGTTCCTGGGGAAATCATTCCACAAACTAGAACTCTCACACTGTATTTAAACTCTTCCCAATATTCATTCACTAGTTCCCTTCCTACTGTTCCAAGCACTCAATAATTACATCTCATTTCCAAGCCTTCAGCGTTAGGTATTTCTTTAAAACAAAGTTTTCTAGACCATGATAGAATATGTAAATCTTGTTTGCATGCAAGCACTGGGCACTACTATTTTTTTGTTGGCATCAAAAATAAGCATCTTTATGCAAGTGATCCAGTAAGGACAGAATTCAGCTTCCACAGAAGTCTGTGACCTTCTTGGAAGAATGATAATTCAGGCAAGTCTGGCAATCACTACAGACAGGAAAAATGAAGGATCATATATTTAACACGAGTTTGATTTGAATATCAACAGTTAATGAAAGAGAAATGAAGAAAAGACACAAATGTGATTGCACTGAGATATTGCTAAGCAATATAATTTTGCAATACTTAGCAGTATTGCGAACCAAAATAATTAAAAATTAGTTTAAACCTTAGATAATTCTTGAAAATATTAAATAAATCAACAAAGTAAGTGGAGAAGATCTGTAAGCATAAAAGTCAGTGTCACATAATTCGAAACAAATTTAGTAAGCTTTAAGGTTATTAAGCACAAAGTTGAAACTGTACAGTGAAGTTATTTTATTTTAGCATGTTTATGCAAATGTTAAGATGTTACTAACACAATTTCTATTACCAGAACTACAGTATGATTAGTTATAACAGTGAATAGATAAATTCATTTAATAGTTAATTCTATGACAAGATATAATCATTAGCTTACATAGCAAAAATCAATGCAAGAAATCTACTACAAGTATTTATTTACGCAACTTGTCCCAAAGCAAACATTTCACACTTGCTAACAAATTCAGTGACTAATTCAAGGACAGTCCAAGATAATTTTAGGCATGTTATCAGTACCGTTGAGCAAATAATTCTGAGAGCAATCCTTGACTGCATAAGTGGATCCAGAAGAAAAATATGTAAAATAATCATTGAATCAGAATACAAAATGGAAGGGTGAAATTTGAGAATGTCACGGAGAAAATAATTTAATATTTGTATGCACAGTCACACTGGCATACTTACATGAACAGTACAGGAATGTTACAAGAAGCAGATCAGTCTTCATTACAGGAAATCAACATAATTTCTTAGAACATTGTAACTGAACTTGCAAAGTTAGAGATTTCAATACATTTTAGTAATCAGAAAACAAAACATTCAAATCTAAATGTATTTTATATTTTGCTACCAAAAAGGAAAAGAGAGGCAAAGTGCATTGAATTTATCTTGTTGAATTATACATTGGGCTTTGGTTACTAGGCAACAAGAGCTGTGATAACATCTAGCTATTTTCATTTGTACCTATAGAACTGTTGGTCTGGAAGCCATAACAACCTGCGTTCAAAAATGCAGTTCCATCACAGTCAGATTCATTCTGCTGAAGCCAGGGACAGAACTAAAGAGGGAAGAAATACCAAAACAAGCCAAACTCCTCACAAATCCGTAAGAAAAAAAAAGAAACAAAAAAAAAACCCTAGATTAAAACTGCAGTACAGATCAAGTTTAACTGCTGCTGACTCTAAACTGGTCAGTTACAGCTCAGATTTATTTCCAAAAATAGCCAGTAGAGGGTATCATAACTTTCCTTTAAAGATCAAAAATACTGTAATGCGCATACTGCTTTGTACTGCAAGAAATGCAGAGGCAAAAAAAAATTCTCCGATTGCTTGTTCTATGAAAATTTATTTTCATCATGGCTGGTTTTTTTTTTAACAATCAAAGAAAACTGAACAGATTATTATTACAGATGGCAAATAAGAAATTATGTGTTCTCTTTCTTTGTGTCAAAATTGTGGTGATGAATCTCGGAATGACTGCTAGATTTCCTAGCGCAAATGATTTAACCCTTATGAGCCTATGCAGACTCTTCCCTGGTTATTTCCTTTTGGTTCTCCTTCCTGCAATGACGTGCCAATGCTCAAAGCTCTGTGCACCCACCAAGCCAAATACATCTTTCCAACCCCACTGAGACAAAAAGGACTGTGACTAGGTGCAAGTACTTGTTTCAAAAACCACCTGCAAGGTCACCTGCATAGTCAGGAGGGATCCACTTAAGGCATGGAACTTGGGTCCATGTTTTCACTGGAGTATATTCAAGCCCTTCACGATAACTCAGCTAGACCATCTGAGGCTGCTGCCCTCTCTTGCGGCCCTGCAGGTACATGCCAGGGGCTGAGGGTATTAATGATGCTTGCAGCTTTTCTCCCTCTTTTATTTCCTGACAGCATTACGACTCTGTTTGTCTTTGTGCAGCTGGACACATTCACCTCACGTGACCAAAATCATATGTGATGAGCTTTGAGGTGAGGAGCAGCTGCAACAGGCAAGCGCCTCTCCAGGTACCTGTAGCCTATCAGCTCAATAAGAACACATTTACAACAGTCCCAAGGAGATACAGCCTGCCTGACTGATGAACAAACCTCTACAAGGAAAGAAGGCTGAGAGGAGATGGGCAAGGGTAATCAACTCAGGGAGGAAATACAAGAATGAGCACCAAGTGGCATAAAGAAATTCAAACTTATCTCCACATAAGGGGGTCTGGAGAGTGACTTTTGCTTTAGATATATGGCTGTACAGTAAGCCATCAGGTTATGCAAACAGCCTTTTCTAAAACAATTAGTAGCATATAAGGTCTTTCCCAGCTAGCCAGGCCAGCAGGGGGAGAAATATGTACGTGACATGGCTCAGTCCCACAAGAAGTGTAACATTGAAAAGCCAACAGAAGGAGCTCTCAAGAGAGCAATAGGCTTGAGATGGCTTTAGCCCATATATTCCCTCCTGGTGAACTGGAGATGCCCACCATCCTGACAGTGGGCATATGAAGATCAGTAATGGGAATGGTGACCCAAATGTATATTTCAACTGCTATACCATGTTTGTGTTGTGATTTCAGCATATTGCAGTATGTCGCTAATAAATCAAAACATAACACTGTGTGGTATCAAGTATCTTCAAAACAGTAAATTTCATGGCAAGCATTAAACTCCCCTCATGGACTATCCAGAAGAAGCTGGTCAGAGCAGCTGCCCTAGAGTGTCTCCATACCAGACAAGGATGTTCATCCCGCCTGAGGGCTGCTACATGACCTGACAGGCACAGCCCCTTGATTGGTACCACTTCTTGAACACACAAGTGTATCCTGCTAGTTGGGGAACAAGAAATGTATCCTGCTAGAGAATGGGGGAACAAGTCGAGTGGAAGGAGCAACCAAGATGACCAGAGAGCTGGAGCATGTGATATTGCAAGGAGAAGCTAAGAAAACTGAGTTTGTTCAGCCATAAGAGAAAAAAAAAAACAATTAAAAAGGGAGACCTGTGAATTTTCAGCCCCTCAAACTGCTTTTAAAAAAAACTCACTGAAAAGTGAAATTTAAACCTATGAAAGCCTGTTGATTTAAATAAATTTGTTCCAGTAATTTTATATCTGTCCAAGCTGTCCTCTTTGCACTCCTTTTTGTACTAGAAGGTTCTCCTAGACAGACCATATTTTGATAGCTGATATATGAAGATGCTTAAGGCAATATTTTCATCTACAATATTTTTACATTTCTTGGAATCTTATGATTTCTGCCAGGAATATTTACTCAAATCAAATTGATAACCACCAAAATCCCATTAAGATCAGAATAATGTCAATATGAAAATAGTGAAAGATCATATTGCAGGTTTTGAAAACAAGATCCCACAACATAAACAAACCCAAAATTTCTCAGAACACTGAAGCACTTTTCAAGCAAATAAGCCAATAAAAATCAGAGCAGTGTATGCCAAGAGAATTGAATAATGTGCTGTCAAAAATAGAAAAATTCCATTCTTTACTGCATGGAGAGGAAAGAAAACAAATCTGTAATGTTAGGAAAGACACTAATCTAGGAAAGCAGATGCGTGAGAATCTGAACACACTACAATACAACATCAAAGCACACAGAAGAGCAAGTTACATCCTTGCTAATCACAGATATTGCATATTGTCAGTTACAACATTAAAATCAAATAAATTTCAGAGAATAGCAGTTATGTTAATTCCTGTAATAAAAAAATCTTGAGGAAATAGATTAAGGTTTAACATTTATTTCTAAGTTTTAAATAACCATTTCAGCAAGCTAAGCTCCTTCATTTGCTGTTTACATTATCACAGCACAGGGAAGAAGGAAATTAACATAGTGGTTAAAGATAATCCAAATTATTTTTTAATTCTCATCTACATGCATCTGTGCTGTAATTAAAACTGTGGTTTGTAACTGAAGTGCAGTCTAAATTCTAGTGAAATCATTCAGCATGGCATTGAAATTATGCTATTTGGGAGTATGCATACAAAACCACCAAAATAGATACAAATATTTTAAGGCATCTGTGGGATAAAATGTGGAAGTTTCAATTTTGGAAAATTCAACCCTGCTTGAATTTCTGCACTAACAATATGTGCATGTTAAGCGCAGCGTTCCAGTGTTAAAATACAAAAATAAGAGGCTGCACTGGAGTTAAAGATGCACATGAGCTGCAAGTTTAGAACATGATGACATGTATCTTATGAAGTATACATTCTGGATATCTTAACATCCTCAAGGCTACTGTACAATGAAGACATGGATGTATTAATGTTTCCTTTAGCCCAATGAGATCCATGCAACTAAAAATCAGGTGCAGTTTCATAGTATCACAGGAAGGAATCAGCTTGCTAATCACAAAACAGTCCTATTCCTTCACATTCCCTTTGTGCGAGACACAAATTGGTAGAGCACCACTGCAGTAGAAAATAATTATATAATAATGAAAATGTAATATTTTAAATGATTGACATGATCTATAAAATTCTAAGCAGCTCTCAACTTGGAAATCAGTGTGACAGATTAAAAAATAGAGTATAAGGAAAAAGTAACTGTTTTACATATCTGCCTTTTAACGACAATCATGACCTGTATTTTAAGAGTCCACTTCAGTTAGTGACGACCAATTGATGGGAAGTAACCAATTTGCTTAAAAAGCAGCTTTTGAAGAGATACCACCTTAGAAGATTAGTCTGAATGAACTGCTAATTATTCATTAAAACATTAGGTACAGAGGTAGGTTTTCTGTTGTTTTCTTGGGGTTTTTTTGAAGTGGGGAGGAGAGGACATTTTGGAAGAGATTTGGGATGAAGTTAGTGGTTGCTGGAGTGCAGAAACAAGATTCGTGAAGCAAATGAAATAACAGAAGAGCCACTCATTCAAGTCACACACTATAATGAGTGCTGTCCATCTGGCCTACAAGGGAGAACCATGCAGTCTTGCTTGGCTTCAGGGTTCTCCTACATCTTCTTTACCTTAAGGCACCTAAGAACGGTGCCTTAAGCACCATGTTAGAGTGAATTTTGGCATAAGCTTTCACACAAGAAAGATAGATTTCCTAGTCTGATGGTTATTTTTGTTAACAGTCAGAAGCTTAGCCTTTCATATCCCTTTCTTCTCTCAAAAGATACTGGCAATAGAAATGAAACATTCGATCACTTGGAGTAAAACATCTTGAACCTAAAATAATTTCAGGTAGAATTTTAGATTTTTCTTTCAGTGAAAAAAAGGTAGACAATTTGATTTGATAGGAACAAGGCTCTTAATTTGAAGTTTGGCCACTGAATTTAACTATACGTATAGCAAGTAATCTAAAATGAAAGCTCAGAATCTTTCATCATACTTTAATTAATTCAGTGTCTAGAAGATTACACAGCTGCAGAAAAACACCTTCATATTTTCTTAGGGACAGCATAATTTAAACGAGACTAACTCAAGTCTGAACAAAGCCACTTCTGATATTGTGTCATTCAGGAACTGGACAATTTGTTCTTTAATTATGGGAGCTGAAGTGCTACCCAGTCAAATCATATACATAGCTACCCTGCAAAAGGATTAGAAGCAGCTGAAAAGATTAAGTAGGCAGGGTAACATAACTCACACTCCATGGTCTGCTTTCTTTCTGTAAAGGCTGACCCACATAAAGAATCGCTGCATCAGCTGATGCTTTGAGCTTTCAGTGAGCTTCAGCTACAGGACTGAACTGCAACATCTCACACCTCCAGCACCAGACTACCCTCAGCCTCAGATCCACTGACACACACAAGGACTTTGGGTATACCAAACATTACTATGATAGAAACATTTTTAAAAGATTGCCTAAAACTGAAGCTATACAGTCCTGACAAAAGACTAAAAATGTTCATTTGCCGTTTCCTAAAGTATACAAAAAACCTTTGAAGAGGCAGGGAGAGGAAGTGGGGAAGGAAAGAATTGTTGGTTTGCTGGGGTTTTTTGTACATTACAGACTGACTTGTAACAAACAAGGTTTGTTCTCATAGTATAGCTGAGCATTTTCTGTCAATTTAAAAGAGAGGGCTTGAAATGCCATTTGCAAAATCCTAAACTGGACAGGAAACAAAAAGCAGCATAACTGAGATAGTAGATTGTGAACCTCTGCTTTCTCTATTATTTCATTCTCTGGTACAGAAGATCCATCTATACTACCAAGTCTTAAAGTAATACAAAGCAAGAACTAAGGACAACAGAAACAGCATGAAGTAGAAGTGATTTCTGTGCATGGTGCTTATCTTCAATACAAAAATGATGCCAAGATTAACATCTAATATGCAGTAAATGGTCCTTCAGTGGACTCAAAACACATTTGATTACTTCAAGCTTTTACCATTATAATTATGTTTTTGTAGTTTATTAAGATAATCTTTTACTTATCATTCAGTTTCCTACAACAGACCATAATTATAGTCTAGAAATGTCACAGAGGACTTCTACAAAAAAATAAAAAAAGGCATTAGGCTTAGTGACAAATTTCAGAAATGCTTTAATCTAGATGTTGTGCTTAAAAAATTCAGGTATGTAGACCCAAAATTCCCAAAGTAAATAGCATCTACAGCTTCCCATTTGATTTTTCTTTGCAGATAAAAGTTCAGTACATACATTTCATTATTTCAAGCATGACAAATATCTAGAAAACAGAAATATTTTCAAAGAAGCCTTTATTCAGCTTCCAAAATTGCATTTTATGTGTCGCACCATACTCCCAAACCTACTTGCAAGTAAAGAGAGGTCAACTGTAGAGTCTCTTTAAATGACCTAATTTACTCATAATAAGCACTTAGAATTTTAAAAGGAGATGAACAAGCACACATGCACTCATTTGAGCAAACGACCTCTTCACTTTAAGTTGGCAAGGGCTGCTTTTCAGGTTTTGCCACAGTTAGCTTTACGGTCACAAGGAGAAACAGAGACATGGATGCCTACTGCAAAGGTGGTAGCTGAGACAAATGTAGCTGCTTTCATCCAGCTTAACATAGAAGAGCGCAGCCTAGCAGTGTGATGATTTTAAAGACTCAAAAAAGTTATACAAACTTGCAGTCTGAGAAGGCAGTTTACATGCCTTAATTATTAATGTTTAGCTAAAGGGCAACCACAACCTAGATGAAAGCACCAGGTTTTCAAATCAGAAAACCTGTGATGTCAGCCCTGATTATTTCTAATCTACCCAATGGTCATCAAACCTTTTTTATTTTTTTTAAACCATAGAAAGCCCTGGGTTTAAAGTGACATTTAAAATCACCTAGTTCCAACCCCCCTGCCATAGGCAGGAACACCTTCTATTAGACCAGGTCATTCAGAGCCCCATCAACCTGGCCTTGAACACATCCATGGGTGGGGCAGACACAACTTCTCTGGACAAATAGTCTATTCATGTCTGTAAACTCTTTTGAGCCACACCATCCTTAGAGCTTCTTGCTAATAGCAGAATCCAAATCCCAGCTGGCCCATAAAACAAAGAGGTAAACATATTTTCCAGGGTAGTCTATAAATTCAGTTTTCCAGAAGAATGTTCAAATAACAGGTAAAATCCAGGCCTTCTAAAAAGAAAAGCCATCACTTCTCCCTAGTTAACTACATGAAAAAAAGAGAAACCTTTTCCAGAAGGAAATGGCAAAAATTCTGCCTTTGTTAGAACAGTTTTTGTCTAGCTGTGCTACAACCAGCTAGGAATCTCCTCCAGAGTCTGAGTCACACTGGAAGCAATTTTGGTGTCTGGTTTGAGACAGAATCTGTTATGTCCTCCATCCCTCCCCAGTATGTGGTTAAACCCAGTATTTGCTGAAACAAAGCTTCACAGCACTGCTCTGCTTCCACCAGCACCACCACCCCTTCCTGTCTTCCCCTTTTCCGAGGAAAGGGGGAAAAGGATAACCTAGGATGGAGAAAAGTAGAACAGGTGAACTCAACCCAGTTCTGGACCTCATATGATCTCACCTAATTAGGGAGGCAAACCTTGAGAGGTGAAAATACCTGCGTTGAAACACAGCCTGTCTAATGGTAACCCAAGGTTCACAGGGAATAATTTCCAAGCCAACCAGCACAGCCAGAAAGCAGCACTGCTCACTGGTGCATCCTAGGCAGCTGCACTCATGCATTTTGCAGCAACATGTTCTATTCATTTAGGCACCCACCCTAAACATAATAACCACAATATGTATGCACACATATGTTTTTGTGCACTTCTCTTTAAGTATTCTAAAGAAAAGCTTATTGTCTTTCAGCGTAAGTTAGTAACCCACCCTTTTACCCTTTACAAGTGTATGTGGAGTCTTTAAAACAAGTAGACACTGGAAGAAATATAAGAGTCCTATTTTAGTCAACTCACAGTCAACCTAGAATAGGCCTAAATTCCCTTCTTCTCTCAAATGATAGCTTTTCCATGTCTTTAATGGCTTTAAGCCTTTCCCCAAAGCATGCTATTCCTGTCATATTTTAGACCATCCAACCATGCTACAGGTGATAATGCAGATTTATACAATGACATACAGATACTGCTGTGCCATTTTTTATGCTGCTTTTTAAAGAAACTATTTTACAATAGCAGAAGTTTTTCTAAGGTGACTACAGTATGTTATTCTATACTAGGAAAAGCTGTTAATGTAAAACATAGCAATACGTAGGAGTAATTCAATTTTTTTCTTTTCATGCATTACTTTACACTTTCCAACATTAAATTTGGTCTGTTATCATGCTAGCCTGACATCTAGCTTAGCTAGAAAGCAGTGAGATCTTCTATTTTTGTCTGATCTTGAAAAAAATCCTTAAACCAGTTCATCACCTACATCTTTTGCTACCTACTTTTCCAAACTAAAGGAAATAGGTCCTTTGGAAGCCTGTGACACATTACAATCACTTTGATACAGCAAAACCCAACTATTTATTCCTATTTGTTCCTTTCCTCTCTAGGGATTTTTGATCTATTTATTGCCCATCATGTGACAATTTAGGAGGGACTATAACTAACTTGACTTTCAAAAGCCTTTGATATGGTTATTTCTGGACCACTCAAAGAATTACAGGAGATTTTCAGTGCTATGCACAACTCATAAATAGAATTCTGAAACATATGAGAAGTTTAAACTTTCCTTATCTCACCTGCCACTAACAAAACCCAAAACAGTGATAGTGTCTATAATGCTCAGGATCACTAATAACATTGTGGTGATTTACTAAAATATGAACTGAAATTCCAAGGAATAGCAACCTAGAGGACATAACATTTCCACACAGTCTTAGTCACCTCACTTTAAAAGTTTCTTTTCTGTGGGTATGCAAGAATTATTTTTAAAGAAATGTCTAGGAAATCCTATTTGCTCAAGTGATCATATGTTTTTATTCATATGCTTTCGTACTTCATCTTTTGACCCTTTCTCTAAGCCTATCCTTGATGTGTAAGAGGATGCACCTTGCACAGTCCTTGGCATAACTGGGACTTTCTACCTTAATTACTTTTTGGCACCTTTCTCATGCATAGCTCTGACAGCCCACACGCTCTCCTAAATCACTCATTAAAGAAACAATATGCAGGAAATGAACAGATGTTATATTTAGAGCTGCAGTGCTGAGTAAAAGTGTTTTATTCTTTTTATCATTTAAATTAAACATGCCTGTTTAAATCCCTCGGTGACTTCCCATTCACCTCCCACAGTAATCAGAATCACATGCTTCTGAAGTGCAGGATTACAGATCAGTATCTCTTCTGTAACACACTGCTGCCTCAACCCCACTTTTCTCTCACCCCATCACCTCCTCCAAGAGTTTCTGATTCATTCCTCGGCTCCTGCTTAGACCATGCTGACATAGCCAAGCTACAAGCCTCTTCACCGCCCTTGCCCACAAGTCTCTCTTCCAAATAAGCAGAAACAAGTGGTTTCATAAACCTCAGCCCACCTTCCCCCCACCCACAAAAAAAAAACAACCCGAAACCAAAACACAAAAACCAGAACACCCAAACATCTTCTGAAGGTACAAAGATTTTGAGACAGGGAAAATCTGTGATTCAGTCCACAAGACAACAGTCTCTGGAAGAAGTATGACTCTGCCTCCAACACACACTAGCATTTGATAGTCCAAGACAGTCTTTTAAAGCCTTGGGACAATTTTAATTCACTCCTCATACCTCTTGATCCACAGTCTAGATTACTTTTCTCTCTTCTGGTGCTCATTCTCAGTTCTGTTCCTGCCTTATGTATTTCTCTTTGGCACCTACAAGCCAGTGTACAACAGCTCAGACATCCAATCAGGTATCTTTTCATTGTTACAAGGCACATACCCTTCTGCCTACTCAATTTCCTTTCGAAAACAGAGGTTCTGGTATCCCCATTCAGCCAGCCAAATAAAAGGGAAAATTATAAAAAGCTTCATTTGGAGGACAGAGAGAAATAACAGTAAGATATCTGCAGAAAGGAAAGAAAAAAAAAAAGGCAGGAATATAAAAATATGAATACCTCAGGAGAGAGTATTTGCCATATCTGTGCTACATCTGCTTGTCCTGCCATCATTTTTCCCTCTGCCTTAACCACAGCTACAGCTGTACAGACACAGCAGTTGCTTTTTCTGCAAAGTGCTTTTGCTACTTACCTCATGAACTTCACCATCCTCTATAACTCAGGGGAGGACACAGGAAAGAATTTTATCCCTAACTGAAGTAATAAGAATTGTATTTATTCAGTTTGGCTTAACAATACAAAATATATTGAATAGACATGTCTGAGAGTCTCTTTAGGAAGACAGCCCAGCTGTGGGGCTGGCAGTGTGTACTGTACACATGGGATTGTGCATGTCCCTACTGGAAAGCCATGCCCAGCCTCACCTCCAAGCTGGAGCTTGAAGATATGGAGCTGCAGCCACCTAGCTGTTATCAGCTACCAGCTTCAGCAACCTTTAACGCTTTCCTCATGCTGAGCACACAGTGTGATTTCCTCCTGTCACATACCACCAAGCAAGCCAGATCAGAAAAGGAAATCCTTTAAGAGAGCATCAAACATCTATCAAATAAGTGTGAGGCTTTGGAATACATCTTCAGCCGCATCAAAACCCCAGTTTCTCAGTTAAAAACAAACATAGAAAGGGGAGTGACAATATAGCAACCATAGCTATTCTGCAGTGCAGATAATAATACTGTGCCCCAAATAAAAGGCAGTTCTACTTTGCACATAATAGCTAAAATCACAAAATATGTACTATGAAAAAAACCAGAGAAAAATACATTTTAAATGCATTTAAAAATTGTCAGAGAACAAAATATTAAATTTCCCTGCAAAGCTGATTGCTTTGTGTTTTGGTCAGCAGCTCTTATGTGAAGCTTATTCATTTCAAGTGCAAATTTACAAAGGTTATATTTGTAATAAAATATGCCTGTGAAAAGATTGCGCTCCTCTTTTCCCTTCCCTCCTACACTCATTCTCCTGACAGGCAGGCTCATATAAGCAAATGAAGAATGCCTACTAGGATTATTTCACTGGAAAAATGAGATCATTTACTGTTGCCTGACATGTCTTACAATGCATATAAATTCAAGAAGTGTGCCACTGTCTCTCCTCCAGCTATGCCACATATTAGTTGTGCCCTCATATTATTAAAATCCTCAAAGCTGTTGTCATAAACACAAAAATAGGTCAAAAGGAGGTAACCAGATGGTTGCTTGAAGCCCTAAGTATAAAATACATACAAGAGCAAAACACAGTGGGATCCTTCCAGCACACAAAGAGCACACTATAAGGCTGTTTGGTCCAACACGAAGTTCTTGCCCAGTAAGACTTAAACATGTTTCTATGAATAGGGTTTGTAATGAAACTCATGTCAGCTTGGATTTAAGTACCTCTCTGCAGTGTCAGCAAGCCCCTAATATTATTAGAACCATGCTGTCATAAAAGAATAGAAGTAAAAGTTTGGATTACCATGTAAAGAGCGGTTTCAACATACATCAGAATTTAAAAACATCAGCAAATCCTGTTTTAATCATGAAGTCATTAGGATGTGCCAGTTTTATAAAACATTTTAACCGAAATGACTCTGAATACAACTTCAGAATTTGCCAAAGCTTTCATAATTTAGTACCTATGCCACAGCAACCATGATGGAGATGAGCAGAGAGGCCAAAGGCTTGTTTATTTTCAAGGCTCTATAAGATGATCCAATAAAGAACTCTATCTCCTTCAAATGCTTTAATAATATCTCTGTCAGGGAAATAAGATCACCAACTGCCAATAGTTTTTGACACTCAAATAACTCTATTACATAAAACATTTTTTTGTAAAAGAAAATACTTTCAAGAATTGGTGCACTTGCCTGAAACCTGTTAAGAAAGAAAAGTGAGTTTATGGACAGAACATTTTAGGTTTTCATGAAGGCAAAGCAAAAAGTGATGGTAAAATGAAATATGTTGGTGGAAATATGGTAGTTTCAAGATTAATCTGAGTCTAATAAAAGCCAGGCTAAGGAAGATAAGGGAGCCAAAGGCCAGGACAAATATTTTAATTATCTCAGAAACAAGCAGGATTGTAACCTGTCACCTCAGGGTTCAGCAATTTGCACCTTACTCATCATATATTGAAGGCAGGAAGCAAAATCTGTCCAAAATGTTAGGCTTATAAGAGATTATTTGGGAATCAGAATTTAGTATCAGCTCAGAAAAATAAAACTGTATGAACAGCTTAAAAGATAGCAGTACTACCAGTCTGTCTAAAAGAACGTACGCTGCACTGGGATACTTTGCTGAGAGTTTCTGGCAAGTTAAATTTACATCACAGAAAATACAAATTTGCAGAGCTCACCTCCAAAGATGCTATCAACAATATTTATAAACTTTTATGTAAAGTCAAAGCTATTTTCATTTTTTAAAAAAATCTACTGCAGCTATTGACAGGGAAATCAGTACAATATCACTCCACTTTTTTAGGACCCACACAAGAAACAACTTACATTCATTTACTTAAAAAAATTATCTCTAGAAAGAAAAAAAAACAACAACAAAAATAAGCATCACTGTTATCTTCAATAGGATTGGCATTATCTGACCTAACTGCATTCTTCTTTAGAAACATGCAGACTTTAGCAATAAATCAGCTCAGAGGAATACTCACATGGTCCAATACTCTGTCTCTAGCACCTAACATGTAAGCAGCCATGTACTACAGGAAAAACTTTGTAAGCTAAACCAAGATGAAGTGACTGTCTAGGCACTGTAGAGATCCAAGAGGAAACCTGTACAAAGAACAATGGGAAGGGAAGGGCAGGACAGGGACAGCCATAATGACAAGCCACTGGCTTAAAACATACCTCAAAATTGTATTCAATTAATAAATAATATATTGATGATTTTTAAATGCTGTCATCAGGAGACTGTGTTTAGTAAATAGAGGCAAATGCTAGCAAATAAAAGGCCTTTATCAACAGCCAATCGGCAAACTTCAGAGATGCCAACATTAACCTGTGGTACAGCAGTAATAGTTCTAAGTTACTTGCATCTGCGAGAACACTGTGACTGCTTCTAGCTAGAAGAACTGCTATCATGACCCATGCTGTCTAGAACATCATCATCTATTTGAAAACCACTCAGCAATTGCTGCTAATATAGACTAAACTCCTCTTTAGGAGCCCTGCATTTCAGTAGTGCACGACTGGGGAGGCACTGGAACTATATTAAGTTTCTGTTGGTCTCTTGTTGACATGCAAGGTGTCAATCATGACCAATAGGGATGCAATTGCCTAGATCCAGCTTACCTGCACTCACGCTTCTCAAGATATACTTTTATTTAAGCTATTTCACTGTCCCTGATTATTAAAAGGTTTTTAAAGAAGAGGTGGCTAGAGGCACATCTGTAAATGCATCAAGATCAGACTAATTCCTTTCCTGCCCCTTTTAGGTGTGGCATTTTTTCCAGACATCTTTCTTCAGTTCTCTGAAGAAGAACAGCCATTTCCCGTAAAAGCAATTTCAGCACTACCTTCTCTCAAACCAGTTTCATATATAAAATATGTATTTTATATTTGAAACAGAACCTACTGTATTGTAAGATTTAGTGAAAGCTTCACAGGATTCAGTTCAGTTGAATAAATATTTCTTTTATCTCTTCCACCCACTTACACAGCAGCAGGCACGCTTCCAGGACACAGAATGCATGTCTCTGTTCAAGTGCTGAATTCAACTCCCTCCTCTTACAATGCCCAATCATACATTTGTTAAGAACAGTCAGCCTTGGATTATAAAAAAGAAAAATCTACCCCAGTTAACACAGAAAATTTCCTATATTCACAAAGAAAGTATATCCCTTTGGATATACCCTTTTGAAAGGGGAGGGACATATTTTGATCCAAAAAAGGAAAAGAGAAGTTTTGTTGTGTTTGAAGGTATACTTTATTGGCAGACCTCACAAACTCTTGAAAAACATTCCAAGTTAGACATCCAAAATGAAATTAGTTTCAAAACACATGCTCTATGCTCTTCACACACCACAGTGTTGCTAACTCATATAAAGACAATTTAGTCACCTGTTCATATACATGAAACACTTGCTTTCAAGGATAAAGCTTGACAAACATTGCAATATTCCTAGGAGTAATTTGACTCTCAGCTCAGATGCAAAGATAGTGTGGCTCTGAAGATTATTGGAATGTAAGCTCTATTAATTTGATCATGTAAGTGCTCAAAGACTGTGGCAAATACTAAGTAAAGAGATCAGTCTTATAAACCAGTTTGTACTAAGTCATTGTATATTTTCTTCCAGCTAAAAAGCACACACAACTAGCTGCTGTTGTTCAGTTGATGTGCAACAGTAAGTTGCTAAAATGGATATTTCATCATGGTCTTGAACTCCTGTGAACTGGTGTACCTGGCTCTCAGTTGAAAGGAGAGAACCTGAGACCATCATCAGACACAGGCATGAGAAAAAAAACAACTCTGTTACCAAATCTGACATTCTGGTAATACAAGTTTCAGAACAACCTTGTAGCCCCTAAACAGGTCATTTCATGTCCCACTCACATAAAAGTGCACAGGGTTCATCATAAGCTGACCAATTCTAAGTACAATACAACAATTTATTCTAAGTATTTTTATCTGAGCTTATTCTAGTGCTTAGCAGAAAAGCAAATGAGGAATGTTCCATGCTGCACAGAATCTTATTTTTGCCTTTAAATTAGTATCCAGTGAATACTGGGCATGGCAAATGCAGACCCTATGGTTACATGGATTTAATCTTATTGATGACACAGAGTTTTACTACATTTTATTGAAATTAATATCTACTCCTTGCTGGTTTGTTGGGGGTTTTTGTCCTCCTCAACATACACAAGGTCTGGACTGTTCATTATTTTGCATTCTATTTTGTGTAATGATCTCTTCAGTAGATATTCTACATTTTTCTTTCAGTTTTAAAATGACTAGTACACATCTTTCTTTTCCCCTGCCCTCCCATCCCTAAAATAGATATAATTTTACAAGATTTTCAGTAGGCTGTTCTGTTCCATTACTGGTAAATTTTAAAATATAATTGAACATTTCTCCAAAATAAAAATAATTGATTTATTTACATTTTTCATTTAAACTAATTTTAACATGTGGTTGTACACTGGAAGCAGACTTGCAAATAGGCATCTCTTCCTAATAGATAGTTCCTGCTGTCTTAGAACCTGACATCTTGCCCACTAAACTTACTGAAAGACACTCGACTACTATTAAACCAGATAATGACTTCAACTGGTTTCAGTTTTGGTTCATTAGAAGAATTATGCTAATAAGCATAAATACTTTAAACAATAAATCCCTCAAAATGGCATCTAGCAAAATGAAGAGGTGCCACTATTTCTTTCTCCCACTGTATAGTGACTACTATCACGTTCTCATTCTTACTGTCTTTACTAGTACTAGAGTCAATGTCATGTGACCAGAAAATCAATGACATAAAGAATCAAACACTGTATTTTTTATTCACAAGACAATTGTTTCACTCTTGTCTGCAGTAACAAGGCCTTAATAGACCAATTTTGGCCATTGCATGTTAAATATGTAGATATGGGTAAAAGGGAAAGAGTCTAGAAGAGAAAGAAGAATGGCTAAAGCTTTAGAAACTATTGTCTCCAAAGAAAAGCCTATGATACTTAGCTTAAAGAAAAAAATTAGAGTCTATGAATAAGAACAGTCATTCAATACATAAGATTGTTACAGCAAAAATAGCAACAAGTTGCCTTACAAGACAATAGACGTACCAGTAATTAGTCTAATACAGACCAGGAACATTTAAGTCAGATACCACCTATCTTTTGAACTAGAAAAACTATTAAAGCAACTGGAATAAATCACCTAAGGATTATCATCAAGTTGCCACTGTTAGATTAAATATGGTCTACCAAGTCTAGATACATTCAGTCGCTGTTTCACTTGACAGAATTCAGTAGCAATTATCTTTGATACTATTCCCTGTAACACCACATGCCTTCTTCTTCTACGTGCTCCTTTAACATACCCTCAGTCCAACTTAGGGCATGACCCAAAGCTTGTGGGTCATGCCACAAATGTAATTCAGTAGCTGACCATCTTAAAAAGCACACATCTGTTTTCTTAAGCTGTTAGGCTTCTCTGGGTTTTGGTGTGAAGTATCTGCTCATTTTCAGCCTAGAGGGGTTTCAGGATCCAACACCTCTGCAAAGCTGATCAACCATTAGACCCTAGAGGTGATGAGATGCAGCATGAACCATCAAAGGCTGTACTACCAAACATGGTACTGTAGAATGACTACCTTAGTAAATAGCTGCAACAACACGAGGATCTTCTTTTTTCAGGATTTCCTGGGGAAATCAGCTGCTTTTTCAGACCTTGTTTTGACAGCACCTTAAATCAAATGTGCTGTCAACTCTTATGCCCACACCCCACGACACCATACAAATAGAAGTGTGTCTGTTGTACCTTTTATGGCAATCTGCGTGAACAGCAAGAGTTAGGAAGAAAAAATGCATACATACTGTCCATAATATGCTTATTACTATGCAAACATTGCTCTTGAATAATTTCAGAAAATGAACACAAAATGATACATCTTAGAAAGGACCCTATTCAGGATTCTGGACTTCATGTTTGTTATACCTGACAAAATTATTTAAAGGAAAAAGTATTCTAGGACAGAGTTATACAATTGTAAAAATACTTTTTTTTGTGATTTCTCTCTTCTATCTCTCATGGATTCATCTGGTTCAAAAGCAAGATAGCAGTAGCAGCAAAGTGAAGCTACAGGCAGTGCTTTCCCCAGGCCACAGGGAAACATCTACTCCCAACACAGGATTATGTTCCTACACTTCAGTATGCTAATTCCACGTACTGTGTGAAAAGAACAACTGATAGGAACGTGATCCAAGTTATTCTTAACTCAAAAACCCATGTGGGGTGGAAGTAGAGACACAGAGTGTTATGTTGCTGGCTATTTTTTTAAGTTCAGTGATCTGCTTTATAAAACAGCCCAGCAAATAGTTGTATCAGCACAATTAAAGGAACACAGAACTGTAGCAGGGAATCAGAAAGGAACCCAATCAACTAACTTGTGTTTATTCAAATCACATTGCACTCAGCCTATATCAGGCTGACCTCTAAAGCCCATAACAAATCCACAGCCTGCCAACAACTGCAGGAATTTCTCCTCTGATATATCTGTGCTCAGGAGAGGCCCGAGGTGCACAGCTGACTAAAAAGGGGCTGCAAGGCATACGCATGGCGTGGGAGAGTTACTCACGCATGAGCTTCTTATAGTAACCAACTCTCCCACATGGTGCACTGCATGTAATTAATACCTATATGGATATCAAAAAAATTTGATATGCAAGAAAGTTGATTGCCTTTTGAAAATATTAACTTGGATGTTCCCTTCTTAAAATATGAAGAATAAGATATTGCATTAAGTCTGACATTTAATTTCATTTCTAAAAAAAAATTTTATAAAAGAAGTTAAAAATAAAAAAGGGAAGAGCAGAGAGTTAAGAATGCAGAAAAACATGGCATAATATGTAAATACAGCAGAAACATGGCATGGCATTATGCAAAGGGAGTGCCACTAGAGATGAATTATAAAATAACTTGTTCTAAATGAAGGACAAACACTAAAAGAATGTACACATTCATGCACCAGCTGTCTTATTGTTGCAGGCTGGAGGGAACCTATTGAACCAAAAACTGAAGAAAAGAAAAGAACAAATGTCCTTTTGTATTTAACTAATGTAGTGATAACACCCAGTGACAAGGGCCTCCCATGTTGATAGTTTATGGGCGGAATGAATGTGGTTTTCTCCTCAATCATTGACTTACACCTGATTTTCCTACCTGCACACCTGCCCAAAATCATACATAAGTGAGAATAGGACAGTGGGGAGAAAAAAATGGACAGCTCTTACTGAGAAGCTGCAAAGGCACAGTCAGGAAGCACTGCTGTCCACATCTAGTATCAAGTAAGATTCCAAGGAAAGAAGCTCACAGTTAACTTCCCCTTGAGAAAGACCAGTGAGCTGGCCTAAGATTATGTATTCCTTTATAATTAGTTTTCATAAATATACAATGCAGCTATTTTAATACCAAGAATTACTTAGCAATTCTACATTACTTAAACATGAAGCTTGCACATCCTCTTCAAACACTGTATCACGTATTAGAAATTAATTCAACACCTATTCTTACTATGTATAACCTGAAGAGATGGAATGATACATTTGAAATCCTGTAAAGGGTATCAGAATAAGAGTCATAACCAGCTACCTAGAAGATAATGCTCCAGTTCAGCATATTAGCCCAAATATAAAAAAATATAAGACAAAATTACGTGGCATCTTAGGTTTTCATGGTTCAGTGTTCCTACAAGATAAATTCCTAACCATTACCAAAATTTCACAATACTTTTTGGGTGATATAGACAAGAAATTGAGAGCTAGAATTAATCTCAAGAGCATGCAACACACTTATGAAGAGAACACAGTTTTAACAAAAGCCTGACAATCTGCACTATGTTTCTAGGTTTCCAGAAAGTCACAGTAACAATTTTCCCATCTTGGCTTTCAAACTTAAGGAAAAGAACTTGCATCAGCATATTTATTTTTATCCATAGTGTTTATTTCTGCTGTAATGCAAATAAACACCAAACATCTAGTTATAACAAGGCAAAGAGGATGAAAATGACAAAGTAAGAATAAGGTTACATTCAATACAGTCATATTACAAGTATATTCACCATCAACAATAAAGTGCAACTATACTGGAAAAAAATCAAAACCCAACTTTGAATCCCAACTTTTGTCTCAGTACTCAAGTAACCACAAACTTATCATATCACTCACCAAGCCATATTATTTATACTAACATCCCCAACACCATCAGATATCTATCTTCAGACAGATAACCTGGAGCCATGAAAATTAAAGCCCTATCAGACTCACAAGCTTTAAACCTGTGGATTTCTGGCTTTCAACCTGTATAAGGAAGAAAAGTAATGCTGTTGCTCCACATAAACATGGAAGAGTCAGCAGTGCCAAGCATGGGTGATAATGCCTCCTCCTAGGCAGCATTTCAGCCAAAATACAGTAGGGCTGCCTCTCAAATCCACTCTGATATTATGGATTGAATGTACAAGATTAGGGCAATTAAGCTCTGTCAGCAAGACAGAATATTCTACTTCAAGGATGAAAAGCCAGCATGATCAAGCAGCAAGAGGTCTGTTAAGGAAACCCTGACAGCTCTGGATTTACTCAAGGTCTTCCACAGTGATACAGAGATTTGAGCAACCACCAGATTGGTAAAACACTACAGAATTTCAGTATTTTTTTTCACTAAGTACATTCACCATCATACCAGAACAATTCCTTAAGAAGGAGGATTCTTAAGAAACAAGTCCTTAAAAAAGACAAGAAATTAGTCTTGCTGAATTAAATGACATGATATGACCTAAGATATGGAAGGTTTAGTAGTAGGATATTTTGTTTAAAGATGGCAGTATATCTAATATTGGGAAATACTCAATCAAGCACAGCTAAAACAAGCAGTGTCCCCATCAGATTCAGCAGCCAATAAAAAACTATTAATTTCAGCCTAATGCCCAGTAAAAACAATTTCAGATTACATAATTGCAACAGAAGTTTTCAATGCCAAATACAGCAACATGGTTTTGCAACCTGCTAAAGCAGCAAAATAACTGCTAATAACCACTTATTTGGCATGGGCAAGAGTAGAAAGAAGAACATAGGAATATGAAGAAAAACATGATAACTAAATGTATCACCCCTTATGCAACTAATTTTAAACTTATCAAACCTCCACAATAAATCTCAGAAGATACTGGAGGGAAAATCTACTCTATCCATCTTAAGTGTTTGTGGTTAGAAAATATGAAATGCAGGAGGCTATGTTTTCTAAGCTTATGTTTGCTTTATTCTAATTGAAGCTTCATCTTAAGGTACAGCCAATTAGAAAAAAATGATTAGCTCTGTGTGGGATGGACAAAACCTTCATGATAGATACTGGTTGATTTAACCAGAAAAAAAAAAAAAGCAGTAGGTAAAAATTTCTGCACAGTTGGCCACTGGCAAGTTACAGAGATTAAGCAGTAAAAAGTACTTTATTCTGCAGGCTAACAGGAAAAAAAAATAAACAGGACAGCTTAATTGGCCAACATGGTTTCACATTTAGGAATAAATCTACGTTGTTTGTGTAAATTGCTTTTAAGTATTAGAGAAGGGGTGGTACAGAGATGGCTGACAGCATTAATTTTAGGCAGAGCAAACCATCTATTTTATTGCATTACATAAGGCTTGGTTGCAAAGTCCATTAAAGTTAACTAACTCTTCATTTACTTGAATTGTCTTTGAATTTGACCCAGAATTTAAACAGCATGACTACTTGCTTTGTAAGTACAAGGTCTGAAAAAATTCCAGTTTGCAGAGATTTCCCGTGAGTTAAACCACACTGCCAAAATAAATAACTCTGCACATCGCATGTCATTCGTATTAGAAAATATTCTCACTCTTACCTGCACATTTTCTTCTGTAACTTGAATTTCAGCGGTGTAAATATAATCAATAAGCATCCTTAAAGTCCAGCCATCAACTTCCTTTATTCGAACTTTTTTTGCTCGGCTTTCACTCATCTCACCTACAAATACAGTTTATTAGTCAAGTAAGGAAGACAGAAATATAGCATGAATGTAGAAGTTTAACAGCAGCAGAAATTTTTTGTATGAACAGTTGTGATAGTAAAACAACTTTAATAATACTAATTCAATTTCTTTCTTTCTTTCCTTCCTCTAGTGAGGAAGGAAGATTTTGTTGTTATCATCATGCAAATGCCACCTGGGTTAATACTTTTAGTGCAGGTGACCTATTTTTTTCAGTGTACAATATCAGGAAAATATTACCAGACCTAAGACTCTTCAAATGGATACAAAAATATTTTGCTGTCAAAGCAAGCTATTAAAATACTCTATCTTTATTAACTTCTTAATTGAAGGAATATACCAAACATGGTCTGGAGTAAATTTATTTAAATAAGAAAAGTTATATCCCCACAGAAGAATTAACATACATATTTCTTTGCTTGCCTACTTATTATTCCCTTAGTGATTTCACCTCTTTTACAGATCCAATTTAACAGCTCAAACTCAAGCGAAGATAAAATGGTAAGCAAGGGAAAACTTGTTGGATCTCATTTTGTGGAGGCTGACATGTTGGCCATATGCCACCACCGATCTTCATAGAAAGGCCTGCAAAATAACTTCCACCTTCCAAAATATGAAGTTTCTCAAAATGCAACATTTTCTTTATGGCTGAAATATTTATCCAAAGATAAATTTTTGAGTAATGACTACAACCTTTTTCATGACTTTCAGATCAGATCATCTCAGACCTTTAAACCCTCTTGCACTGATTTTAACTGAGAAACAAACATGAACTACAAAAGTTGTGTTGGAAGATATATAAAATTTGACTTTGGAAGAGTATATCCCAATAACTGAATACATTAGTTTCTTGCTCTTCTATGTTGGATATGATTTCTTTCCCTTAGGCACAGGTGTCTAGAGATAATGGTATTGGTGATATAATAAATTTAATGTATACAACAACAAAAGCAGGCAGGATAGGGAAGTGAACAAGAACATACTAATAATCACTGATATTTTCTTATGTAGTAATACACATTTTCATTGTTTGTTACCCTCTGGTCTCTAGGGTTGGTGTCAAACAGTGGATTTACCCTGTGCTTTTAGCAAAGGGATCATCACTGAGAAATCTCTTACCGTTATTCATGCCTTTTTTTTTAAGGTGAAGGGTAAAGAATGGCATTGCAAGTCAATCCTTTAAGTGGCAGGAAGTTCAAAAGACCATCTCCTTACATAAAAACTAGCAAAATCCAGCCCACACAGAACTTTCTCCTTCCACCTGCACTTCTGAAACATTGCCCTACACCTTTGAAGGATGACTGCAGCACGTTCCTTGCAGGGCCCCATATTCCAAGTTTCTACTTCTAGTTTGACACAGATTAAACCTATTGATCTTCAGAGCATGTAAGCTGCAACTTATTTATTATGCAAGCTGCTGTGGAGGTGGTCCTTTGGGAAAATTGTATGTGTGGGAGAGCAGATTTTGATATTCTGAAAGCACATTAGGTTTGTTTTCAGATTTTGTGTCAAGGCTTTTAGAGTCATGGATAGGCACCTTCTCTGTTTAACAACCAAGCCCAGAATATAAAAATAAAAAAACCTCTAAATAAAGAAACCAAAATAAAACAAAAAGACCCACACCCAAACAACGACAAAAAAACACCCAACAAAAATAACCCCAAAAATACTTGCTTCCAACTTTCATGTGAGACATGCGATCTTACTATAATTCCAGATCAATCCATATCTGTTTGATAGATCATATAGAGGAAACCATAGATGCAGTCAGTAGGCAGTCTCAGTCTAGAATTCAACCTGAAGAACTCAGTTTATGACTGAGAAGTAGCACCAACATGTCTTCACAGAGTTCTTAATGACAGGAAAGCATATTGTGAACAGAATGAAAGCACTGAGTTGATCCAACCTCCCAAGCAGCAACAGCAAAGCATCAGTTGAGCTGAAGATACTAAAAGGGCTACCTAAAAAGCTTATGTGGATCCTCACAAAGTAATGCGAAGAAGGCTTTTGGTTTTGGTTTTTTTTTACCCAAGAATTTTACAAATGGAGAATGAAAGCAAAGAGAGCAGGTAAATCCCTAAGCATAACTGCTATCACAGACAAGAAAATTAAACTCAGGTCACCTTTGTCTGAAGTCAGGCCCTACAGCCACTGAAGAATCCCTTTCTCTGATGTTTTATAATCAATTCCTCTAAACATTTCAGTTGATTTAAATTATATTTCTAAAATTTCCACTGTATAAGAAGAAATATTCCTAGTAACACAGATGAAAGAGCAAAGGCTGTCTTTCCCCCTCTCTCTATCAGAAAATTGTTACTAAGTTACTATATTTTGTAACTTTAAAAGACAGTAACTTTTTATTTCCCACTATTTATTGGGGCTACCATTACAAGTACAAACGGAGAAAAAGGAAAAAAAATGACCAGGCAGAGAGTTTGAACCCAGTTAATGCCATATCCCAGCCTGCATTGCAATAATACTTAATTACTCAGAGAATGATGGAATCAACCTGCAAACACGTCTAAATATAAGCTTCTAATTTCTAGTCAAGAAGTAACCCTAAAGCATAAGAGTGCAATTTTTTTTTACTGTCTTTTCGGTTACTATTTTATTCTGGATGGAAGAAGATATTTTCCATTCGGTTGTGGCTAGTTAAGGAATCAAATTTGCTTATTTGAACTTTCAGATTACTGGATAAGAATAAAAATCCACCTAAGAAGTGTGAATTCCAGGCTTCATGGAGAGAACAATGACAATGAACTTCAGAATTTTTTTGTGGGGGGAATGGTTGAAATGTACCAATACCACAGCTAGGTTGTAGTGTAAGCAACCTATAAGCATAAAATCTGTTGATAACTTCTCAAGCCACAGCTGAATTATATATAAGCTCCCATCAATTTGGTTCACCAACTACACAAACCTTGCCACAGATATTAGTTAAACACTTCACACCCATTACTCAAGTGAGCATTCCCACCTCCTGCACCACTGGGGGTTAAAGAACACCTATATTTATAAGCATAAAACAAGTAAAAATTTTTAAAAGGGACTGAAGCAAGGGAAGAGATTTCATTAATTCTATCTGGAGAGCAGCCACAGACACTGCTGCACTGGCACCCTGAATGGATAATAAACTTCTTCACAGAAAGGGCAGTCAGGGCAAGCAGAAATGTCTTAACCACAGAAAGCATAATAAAAAGCTAAACTTTGAGTAAAGAGTATTTTCAATGTGACAGACAATAACAGTTAATCTTTAATACAGAACTAATATAAGAGGCTTGGATTTCTCTGCTACTAAGGTGATAAAAAGAAACTGTAGCAGGAGCTTTTTTCATTCTAATTTTATGGATAGCAGTAAAAATTATGAAAGAATTTATCCGTCACCCACATTGTTTGTCTCAACCATAAATTCAAACTTAAAGAACTACTTGAGGAAAAGATATTTAATTTTACAAGCAACTTTACAGCATTGTTGTAGAAATGACTCCACTTCTAGCCTTGATTGTGTCAAAATATTTGCATGTAAAATCAAGAATTATCAGCTGCTTCCCCAGAACACAACTCTACTTCAAATTTCATCCATCTTGTTGCATACAATTATAGTTTTTAAAATACCAGTCTTGGCATTTGGGCAGGCCAAGAGTCACATTTCTACCTTCATCTGAGCTGGTGGTCAGAAGCAAGGCATTGCAGAGAAGTCTTTTAATTTCAGACAGTTGACATGAACTACAAAGCTGGCATGAGATTTGAGGAGGAATAGACAAAACCTCAGAATTTTTACACGCATTTAGTAGCATTCTTACTTTGACACTGAATTTCACATTATTTCAATGTGATTTATAACCATGATGGAATTAAACCCACAGCACAGGAACTTCAGCTGGAGGCTCCTACGAACCTGAACCTATCTTAGCCTTGCAAGCTCTCAGCATTCCTGCTTTAGCAGTAAAGCAGTAACTTGGCCAACATGGAGTGTGCAGAAGTAAAATCAAGCCTGTACAGAAAAGTAGTGGCAATGATGCAGAGCACATATGTCATGGAGAATTACCCTAAAAATACTGAAACATGCACTCCAGCTATAGGCTGCCAAAGCCAAAGAAAGCTTGTTTTATGTCTACTAACAGCCTGGAGTGCTCATGGTCTGAAGAACGTAGCAACAGTAGTTGTTAAAGGACGTTATTTACTCCAAAATTCACATGAAAGTTATTTTAACCTTCTTTTGGGCAAGTGAGATTACTAGAGGCTTAAAGGGTATAACGATTTGACTATTACTGGCTTACTTAACATATAATTTGTTTTTTAATTAAGAAGACTTTTTAAAACGTTCATCACGCTAACAAAGGCTAAGTTGACAGTATGTCCTTAGACTGTAAAAATAAAAATACTCATTAAGAATCTCAAACATTCTTGCTGGCTTTTCTAAAAACCAAACTAGAGCCTAAAAAGCAAAAGGCATGAAATTTCGTGCTTTATACAGTTAGACTGGATTACAACATAGTAAGTATTGAAACATTTGGTACCTGTAAACATGGCATGGAAGTAGGGGCTGCAGGCGGCTAACACAACTCTATGCGCTGCAATTTCCATGTCTTCAGCTACTATCGTCACATCACACAGCAAGTTTTGACTATTTAGAAATATCAGAGAAGGCAATTTCACATAAGTGAACTACAACAGAAAAGTATATAGTATCACACACAATTTCTTTTCTTTTCCCATGTCATCAAAAGAGGCAGGCAGACAATGTTGATGAAGCATTGTTTTTAAATGTGTTACACAACCACATGGTTATTGCTCAATCAGATTATGGATGGTGCTTGGGTACACAAAACTTTCTAAACATCAAACAACTGAATTGGTATTCCTTTCACAGAAGCTTTCTGCATTGAATAAACACAATTTGTATTAGCCCAATTTATAAACATTCTCTCTGGAAGTCTAGGCCCCTTTGAACAACTATGATAAAAAAACCAGAATTTTAATATACACAAGCACTAAAAAAAATTACATAAGAAACAAGGCTTTACGGACAACAAAGAATCCAAACTTCAGCTGAGATGCCTGTGTCACATGACACTGGAAAATCATGCCTACTTAATTGTTCAAATCCTCTCAATCTTCTCTATATTTACTGTTTTCCAAGCATTTTTCATATTCAGCCCATGCACACAGTAGCAATTATTCCTTCCACTCTGAGCAGTTTAGAATTTATTATGGTTAACTTCGTATCTTGCCTGACTTTGTATCTTCATTAAATCCATTTGCATTCTTGTCCTTTGTGACTAATACATATTTCCTCCCTGTTCAGTTGCAATAAAGTAACATCTCATTTATAACCATCCTAACACAGGTGTTTTTAATGCAGTTTACAGTTATTGGCTATACCTCCTCCACTGAAACCCATTTTCTAGATTGAAATGGGAGAGGAAAAAAAAACACACCACAACACCAAAAGTCTGCAATTTCACAGCCTCTAAATAGTCATAGCTACAGTTGCCTTTTATTTCCTGCTCATGCTAGCACTGTCCCTGTGGAGGTAGTGTGCAATCCACAAAACTCAGAGCCACAGCAACAGAGGGAAGAAGGAAAAGTATGACTTAACAGAACATATTCCTTAGGGATGGAGCTAGAGCTGTACACCAACCCAGTGATTTCTATTCTCAGTACTTCCAAGAAGATAAATTTTTACCTTTCCTGAATACATATTAAAGATTTTTAGATAGTTTGCAACTATCACACTAGTTGTGGCAAAGACAGGTGAGCAGTTGCATTTTGCTTGGACAGAACTAGAGCTCTCAGCCAAAGTGCTCAGATATTCACCTAAGTCCAAAAGAAAACTCTGTGATCACTCAGTTTGTCAATCATACAATTTTTACGAGCCCACACTCAAGTAAGATGGCTTTGTGGAGGTCATACCCCAAAAATTTTTGGTGGCCACAACTAGCCTTTGGGGCCACATTGCAATCCTGGCATAACATTATCTTTCTGCTTTCGGCTCTTAATACCTGCAGCAACTATCTAATTCTCGTAAGTTTAGCCTGCAATAGGGTTATTAACAAAAAATATGTACAACATAAGGTAATGACCATACCAGATGAAACACGCAATTCAGAGAACCTTGAAACAACCATTACATTTATTATTAAAAAGCGGAAACATGAAGCTACATATAAAAGGGCATCAGACACCCAGCTTTGTCAGACACCTGCAGTTATTCTGATAACAGGAACAAAAAGTTTTATACTCAGTTGCACAGAAATACTAAAGATAATAATGAAGCCAGAAGCAACAGAATTACATCAGTGCACAACTAGGGTTAACTAATTACATTGCACATGTACAGACATAGTACCATCTCTAGTCTGGAACTGCATTAGGTAAATGAATATGCTCTGCATTACTACAAAGCTGACAAGCTAAATAAACAAGTGTATAAACTTAATCATGTATGCTGCTGCAAGCATCTTGGGGCTTCCAAAGCAACTCAGCATCTTCATTTTGTGAGGGTGCATCAATTTATTTTAGAAAAGGTTGTGTTCTGAAGTGGTATTGCACTAATTTGCTTGTATAGAGCAACTAAATGAACAGAATTGTGATGGTATGAGTACACTGTCATGGTATAGAAAATGAGAAATAAGGGACAAGAAAGAATGCATTTAAGAATAACTGAGCAACTGTTTCCCAGCTTGCAGGCTATTCTTCATTGGTTCATACAGAGAAAGTTCATTACCCCATCTGCAAAAGGTTTTGGTAAAGTCTTCTTTGTAAGAATGAGAATTTTAACATATATAGGTAACATCAAGTTCCATTTTGAAAAAAGCAAATTATAATAAAGTGAAAATACAGGCATTAGAGTGTAATTTTGTCATATGTCAAGAACTTAATTAGCTATCCTAATGAACTCCCTACTCAGAGTTGAGGTGATGGTGAGCAATGATGGTGACAAATATTACAAAGGAGAAAATTGGTCCAATTTGTCAAAATTTGAAGGCACATGAAAACTCTCTTACAAGCTACTAGAGTCAGGCAACTTGACAGCAGCCAAAAATTTAATTTAAACACACAGACGTAAGCATTCAAATCCAAACTTATTTAGATGCTTAAGCAATTAATTTTTTCACTAGCTATTCACTTCCTGGAATTTATACCTCTGGCAAATATCTGTTTGTGCTACACTAATAAAAAGAACTGAGATTGACTACATTTTTAAAGTTGTTTCTAAATAAAAAATATCATTTATTTCATTAATATTAGATCTTTGTTTAGAGAAATGAAGTCTGAAACAATTTTAAGATATTTCTGTTTATTATTTTAAACAAATGAATGCAACTAGAAATGTTTATAATTTTATTTATTTACCAATTACCTTCTTAAAAGCTGTACTCTGCTTAAATTGTAAAAAATTGCTGCATCAACTACCTTATTAAACGAGAACTAGTTAAGGTTATATCACACAGCTCCTGTTCAAACTTTAAGTATTTATACATGCAAGACAAAAATTGCTCAAATTGCTTCTACAGCAATTTGAATTTAAGTAACCATGGAAACTAAAGTATATTCTGAAAATAATCCATGGGCTTCAAAAATGCACTCTGCTGGAAGACAGCATATCTTTTACTTGCAACACAACAAAATGCAGGTAAGGTTTCTGACTTCTGAAACTAAAGATTCATTCTGGGAAATGGTCTCCATGTAAACTCTAGCTCATCCTTAGGAACTCATTGCTACTGGCTCTAGCCAGGCTCTATTATGCTCCTTGAGACACCAAATCTGGTTACTGGGACACTTGAAAAAGCCAAGGGCATAAGTTAGGTGACAACAACTGTCAGTCTATCCAGCACATGGTTTTAAAGATTTACCTATATGGAACAGCCAAGATCAAAGGCAGAGGCACAAACCTTAAAAGGGTATCAGTTGCTGTGTTTCTTTTTGGTGAAACCTCTCCCAGTTTTTAATTTTATACAAGAAATAACAAAGAACTACAGGATTTTTACAGCCTCCAGTACTGTCTCTGCTAGAGAAGCATTTTTATTTATTTAATTTCTCCATTGTTGCTGTTAGTTGTAAAGCTGAATTACTGTCAGTGATAGCTCTAAGTCTTGATTTCCAGAACTCAGTTGTGAGCTCTAATTACCAGCTGTCACAGTTTTCAACATCACTTCACCTACTCATATGTAAAATATAAATCAATATGGATGCTAAGAGCACCATCGGCACCAGCCTCCCAGTTCTGCTGAAACTGATGATAGTATCCCTCAAAGTCTTACAAAACTTTATTCAGAAAAGTTACTTTCAACATTTGATTTGGGAGCTCATCAGTTTCTCCCAGGGAGGCAAGCAAATGATAACTAAGAAAATGTACAGTCAGTTGGTTTATACTGTGACCTATGTCTCCACACTAAAAAATTTTAATATTTTTCTGGTTCACAGCCTACCATGAAAATCAACAACAGGCACACAAAGAGCCTAAGGCTCAACCAAAAAGTTACTTTTCATCTATCCAGGATCAACTACATACAAGATAGGATCAGCAGCTGTAACTCCTTAAATATAACCTATAAGTATTTTTCAAGTCTCATAAAACTAGTTCTGACTAACTTATCAGGTGCAAAAACATACTGCATACATTTCAGCTATCATCACATGGCTATCATTCAGCTATCACCTCATTGTATATTTAATCCTTCTCATCAGCTTTACTTCTGAAATTGCATGTTCTTAATAAACTATTATTATTAACTTGACAAATGCAAATGAAAGTAAAAATGGACTATGGACTCCAGGCAGATGTACACAGTGAAGTAATACCTTCTTAATTCATTCATAACTTTAAAAGCTTTCTTCATGTGCCATGGATTTACTGTAATAGGACAGTGAATTTCGGTGTTATCATCTTTGAGATCCAAGGGTTTCTGATGGCAAAGTTTGGTACATCTGGAAAAAAAGAGGAAAAAAATAAAGTTAATACTTCTGTCTATCTCCAGTGCCGTCACTTCTTATTTAGTTCAGCATCATCTTGGTGCAAAGAGAAAGAATTGCACTTGAAACTTCTTTACTCCAAGTAAATTTGCTTTCCCTATTACCAGCATTGTGGAGGAATAGGTAGAACTTGTGTGGAAGTAGTAAGTTGGTGACTAACACTAGTGACATTGACAGAGGCTAACAATCTCCACTAAAGAAAACATGAAGATGTTTTCTGGTTTTGTGAGTATTATATTATTTAGTGGAGAAATATTGTAGAATATTTCCAATAAGCTCTGAGGCGAGGGCAGAATTAGAGTTTTGGGAACTTTGCACCTAGTACCCATACAGATCAATTGCAGAATGCAGCAACAATGACCCCAGTCTGTTAACACCTTCGCTGCCTGTCAGGTAAGAGCTCCTGTCTGCACTTCTACCAGGACCTCACTTTCTGTTTCACACAGCTCCTGGTACACCTCTGACAGGAAGACCACACAATGACTACTGTAATTATCCAGGCTTTCCCTAGCAGCAGCATAAGACATAGGTGACTGAGAAAAATTGGGTAGTTTTGTACATCCACTCAATGTTTTGAAAAGCATAATGTACATAAGTGACCAGCCTCTTAATTTTTCTTACTCTCAAAACCCCACTCCAAATAGCGAGAGAACTAAGCAAGGTGAAAAATCATTACTTCTAGCTACAATTATTTCTTTCTATAAAAAATACCCAAATTCTATAGACACTAACTTCTCTAGAAAAATTATTATATACACTCAGTTACTCAGACTATCCACACAGCAAGTGGGCTTTTCATGCTAAACCAAACCAATGAGTTTCCTGTTTACAACCACAGTGTTGTTCTTACAAAGCAATCTGTGTTGCTGTAGCACTTAGAAAATGCTTAGCATCAGTGATGATTTATTCTACAGTATTGTAACTGTATTCCTGAACCCCTAAGTTGGAAACAAGCAAAGGCACTGAAATCACTTGGTGGGGACACAAACCCTGGTACATCAAAGACCTGATTTCAAATGAAAATTCAACCTTACTAGCATTAGGTAAGCACAGTCAAGTTGAACATATTCAGTGACTCACGTAATTGCAACCTCTCTTCTACTAAACCTGAAACTTTTTAATTGGGCATGTCTAAAGAAGCTTAAAAGAAATATCCAATGATAATTTAAGATTTTAACCTAGAACTCTATGTTCTGTGCACTACAACAGTGCAAAGCCAGATAGCTGGCTTTATTTTTCATTATTCCAAAACTAGCTACAAAATTTTGGAGCAAAACAATAAAAAATTGCATCAAGCAACAAAGGAATGTAAAACATTTCCTGTAAAACGTCTGCTAACAAAGTAACATCCATCCACAGAACTCCAACTACTTCAAACTTACTACAGTGTACCATGAAAACGATATGAATTAAAGGTTTCATGCTCAATTTTAAAAAATTAAATGTTTAATTACTGAAATGAGACAAATAACAGACAGGAATTCTGCATCAATCAAAAAAACCCCCAAACAAGTTACAGGCTACTCAGCACACATATACACTACTTCATAGCAGTACAAAAAGAAAGCCACTCTATCTAGCAAACTCCTTTTGACCGAATGTTACTTTTCTACATTATGCAACATATGTTGTGATCAGAACTCAAAAAAATCATAGAAAGAAATCAGTGACTGCAGAAAACATTCAAAACACCAAAGACCTATGAGGAAAAGACCCAGTTTTTAAGTATACCACTGAATTATCAAGTCCCAGATAGAACGCTTTTATTGCAGCTTTCTGTATCCCAAAGCAACGCATCAGATACTGATGTCTGTTTATCTGCATACATATTCAGGCTACATACACATCAAATACAGCTATGCAAGGGGGAATAAAAGTGATCGCGGTTGTCCGTAAAGAGCTGCCAAGCTGCGGGATTAGATGGAAGAGTTCCCATGAAGCGTAAATTAATTTGCTGAAGTTTCACTAGTTTGTCACAAAGGATGACTTTGTTTTAAGGTAATGAAGCCTACAAAACCCTCGGTCATACGCCTTCTGTTTTGGGAACTGCCAGTCTGCCTGAAGTACTGGAGTCTCTCTTACCATTTCACCAGTTGGGTCAAAGCTCTCTGCAACTGGTTTCCTTCGGTTTGCTCTCAAGGACCTCACCCACAGCGTGCCTGCAATCTACCTCCCGAAGGCACAGGATGAAGTTGCACCGAACCGGAGCGTGTGAAAGGACTGAGCCCAGCTGAGGTGCAGCTGGAGATGGTTGCCTGGAGTGCATCGCCTGGGCACTGCCACTAAAAAAGATGCTTAACTAAATAACCAGAAAACCGGGAGTGAGATAAGCACGACTGCTGAGTCAAACAAGGAGTAATTTGGGACCACATATGGAGGAAGCAGAAGGAGTGAGGGGGAGGAGGGAGAAAAAGCCCGCCTGTCCCCACAAGCTGGAAGGCACACGGCAAGGCGGCGGGGCGGGGGTGCCGGCAGCGCTGCCCGCCCGCGGGAGCCCAGCGCCCGCTCCCCCCGCCGCACCGTGCCCACGGCCGGCGCCCGCAGCGGCACAACCGGGCATCTCCCAGCGCCGGGCGGCCGCGCCGGCCGGGGAAGCCCCGGCCCGCCAGACACCGGTTCCGCAACCAGGTCGCCGACGCGACCCTCCCGCCGGCGCTGCCCCGCGGCCGGTTCCGAGCGTCCCCCGTCCGCGGGCACCGCTCCCCCCCGCCGCTGCCGAGGGGCCCGGCGGGGCCGGCCGGGATGCGGAGCGCCGCGGCACCTCCGCTCGCTGCTGCGCGGCCGGGCCCGCCCCGCCGCCCCAGCCCGCGGACCGCACAGCGCTCCGCTCCGCACCGCCGTCCCGGCGGGCTCCGGGCGCCCGCCTGCATCCCCGCCCGCCCCGCCGCCGCCGCCGCACTCACACGGGCGGCAGCAGCATCTCCATCGCGGCTCCGCTCGGGCTTCCTCCGTGCAACGCGGGCGCGGCGAGCTGCCGCCAGCACCATGCCAGCTGCGCTGCCCCGCCGCGGGTGCGGGGTGCGGGGAGCGGCTGCGCCCGCCCGGCCGAGCCCCCGCCGCCGCCGGGAGCCGCCGGCGCTGCCGCTTCCGGGTGCCCGCCCGCGGGAGGGCGCGGCGGGAACGGGCCGCTGTGCGCAGGCGCGCCGGCGCCCGGCACGGCCCAGCCTGTCCTGCGGTGACAGCGGGGTTGGGGCAGCCTGGCCGGAGCCTCCCGCCCGGGAGCGGGACAGCCTGTCCCAGGGACTGTAGGAAGAGGAGGCTGCGACGCCGCTGCCCTTTGCTAGAAGAAGCGTGGCCTTCGAGGGGGATGAGGCAAGGTCTAGTGCCCAAGTGCGTGTCTCCCGCTGCCCAGGAAAGCTGCCCAGGTGGCTCAGGGCAGGGCCGGACAGCGACACCCCGAGCTGCCCTGCGGAGCGCCTGGGTCAGGGTGGCCTCAGCACCAGGGAGCATGGCATGGGGCGCTCCCTTGGGGTCACACGGGTGCTCAGTCGCGGGGTGGGGAAAAAAGAATTAAAGCCGTCTCAGGTCTCCTCAGTGGGAAAATCCACCAGTAGGTGCGCGCCATGAGGGACATGGGCAGCTTGGCAGGCTGGCCAAGGAGCTGGCCGGACAGCAGCTCATGCAGGTGGTTTCAGCTCGAGCAGAGGCCGAAGGGAAGAGCAAAAGTGCATCGGAACGGAGGAGTCGAGCACGGCTGTAGTTCGCTGTGACCTACTGGATCTCATCGGCTTGTATTTGATCAAGTCCAGCAGGAACGCTGCCATTCAGAAAAGCTGTCCTCCTATCTTTTGCAAACGTTGCTGACATTGATCATTAAGTACTTGAGTTGTGTTTTAATGTTTGCTGAAGTAGCCTCTGTGATGCAAAATGGCAGAAAGGAAAGCGAACAGGGATCTATTTCAGACGTGTCTTTGTAAACAACACTGGTTCAACCAATGACCAAGAATACTACATTTAGGAATTTCTGACTTGGGGCATTAGAGAAGAATTTACTGTACTTGAACCTCTGTAAATTACTTCCAAATTTTTGAAGACTGTGTACTGGAAAATAGGTTTAGCAAGCTGAACACAATTCAGGTATTTAAGCCTGATAGTGTCTATAAAATTTAAATGCTTCTTCATTGGAGTAAGACATTTTAAATTGGAATAATGTCTCTAAACTAATAAATCTACTAGTTACTGACCAACACTATTTTTCTAAGATGGAGAAGAGTTTGAGAACAGCATATTTCAAGTAGGAGGGAAAACAAAATGGCATGTGTGTTTTGGATGAAGAGTATTATACATGGATACTTAAAGCCTTCACCAATGTTTCTGATAAAATCACTGGGTATTAAAACTAAATGTATTTTAATCTGTTATTTTCATCTTTGCTAATCTGCAACAATACTCCTCACTTGCAAAATGACATTTTAGTTTTCTCAGTTTACCAATCCTCTTTCACTATACTGTGATGTTTGATTTGGGAGCACTTCACAGTTTTTTCAATGGGTTTCCACTGGAGGTTTTTCTAAATTAAATAATCACGATTGGCAGTGGCTGTTTCCATGAAGTCTGTGCTTTGTAACTGTGGAATTTGTCTCCTCTTGAGAGATAACTAAATTTGCCTCTGGGTTGTATTGGAGAAGACAAGGTACTTATTAAAGATTTAAATACACACCAAAACCTGCCTACAGGAAAGTCTGCTCCAAAGGAGCCAGCCAGCAATAATGCTTTCTGAAATGGAGGTTTAAAATTCATCTGGTTCCACGTAGCATAGCATGACCAAGGGAAGTTCATAAGCAGGTGTGGCCTGGGTAGATCCGAGAGTTGATCATGACTGTCGCATCACACTTTCAGTTTTCTGTAATCTAAAGTAAACTCCTGGACAAGTCACTTTGAAAGACAAGGATCCCAAATTCTACTGATTGATAAGACCTAAGCAAATTGTACTATGTTGTGCTTAACAGTCCACACAAGACTATTGTAAACTAGTGAACTAGTCTGGAAGCTGAGGGGTTTTGTACATACTTTGCATATAGATCCTGCAGGCCCCTAGGCAGCTGCAGTTTCTGTCTCATGCTGACAGGGCAGAACTGTTTAGCAACATTATTGTGGTTTAACCCCAGGCAGCCACTTGCTCACTCCCAAACAGTAGGATTGGGGACAAAATCAAAAGGCTAAAAGGTAGAGAATTTGGGGGTTGAGATTAACACAGAAAGCAGAAGCTGCACACACAAGCAGAGGATATCAAGGAATCAACTCCCTGCTTCCCATGGGCAGGCAGGTGTTCAGCCATCTCCAGGAGAGCAGGGCCACATCACGTATAATGGTTACTTAGGAGGACAAACATCATCACTCCAAATATCCTCCCCTTCCTCCTTCTTCCCCCCACTTATATATTGAGCATGATGTCATTTGGTGTGGAATATCCCTTTGGTCAGTTTGGGTCACCTGTCCTGGCTGTGTCTCCTCCCAGCCTCCCATGCAGCCCCAATTTCCTCACCAGCATGGGTGGGTGGTATGAGAAGCAGAAAAGGCCTTAGCTCTGTGTAAGCCCTGCTTAGCAATAACAGGAACATCTCTATGTTATCAACCCTGTTCAGCACAAATCCAAAACACAGCCCCATGCCAGCCACTGGGAAGAAAATTAACTCTAGCCCAGCTAAAACCAGCACAACCATTTATACTTAAATGAACATTAAGCATTTCCAACCTGTGACTTCGCTCATTTTCTTGCAGTGTTGTTTTGGCTTCAGAGCCAAATGTTCAATATTAGTTCACTTCTGTGATGCAGAGCATCAGAAAGAAACAAAGAGGGCAAGGTTCTAATTTTTTTCCTGCAAATTATGTCTTTGTAATTCAGTCATTCCAAAAAGAACCATTAACAACTGAAGCAAAAACTACTTCAATCCTTCAAACTACATTATGTAGCTATAGCAAAACAACTTGTATCTCTAACCATGAGAAAACACATCCTTTAAATACAATGTCTAGATTTTTATGGGATTCTGCTTGATCCAAAACCTCTTCTTAGAAAAGAACTTTCAGAAAAAAAAACTTATTTATATATGTCTGTGGGTGTATGCATGTAGTTTTGAAAGGAAATGGGCTATGTATGTTATCTATGATGAAATAGCTGTCATTTTTGTTTATACTGCAGCAATTCGAATTACTGCATTTACTGAGAAAATTCCCTGTCATGTTTCAGGCTGTTCCTGTAATAACTCTGGGTGCTTTCCCACTTGTTTCGGTGAGTTACAAAGGAATATGGCCAATTCTTATGTAAGATCACAGGGTTCTTCAGATGTATTGACAGCTAGAAGTACTTTACTGATATAGAAACCCCAATATTATCCATCAGTGAATTACATGCAGTGAAAATGACATTATACTAGCAGAGCTCTGCTTGCTAGCAAGATAGTTCCACAAGTTTCATGGTCCTACAAATAGAATAACTAATGCTGGTAAAAGTCAATGTGACTGCATGCATACATGGTGGTTTTTTAGCATGTTTAAGGGATCACACATTATGGTGACGTGGCCATGTTAGAAGAAATCTGGTTTTAGGTTTGGCCACAGAGGACACTGATGTAAGTTCTTACTTGTGTTTAATTGAAAAACATAGGTTAGGAAGACATCTCCAAAAAGGACATAAAATAAGGTGGTAAGAACATTTATTTAAGATATTAGAAGTCATAGCTTCTGAAGGATTTGTGTAGAATGTTTATGAGGACATGCTGCTGAGGCTAGGATTCTTTTCATGAACAGGGAAGAAAGGAGGGGGGCTAGAATTGAATACTTAAGTACTTCTCTGTACTCCTGTTGCTTCAAACAGAAAAACAATATGCTTCTTCACTTTGTTAGCTCTTGGGTTTTCCATTATATTTGTATCTTACTGAATTGAGTTGTGAGTAAATTTCTACAAAATCTGTGCAAAAATAAGTGTGCATTTATCCAAAATACATGAGAGCACACATGCAGTTTTTCCCCTGTGCATTTCACCCCCAGTAACATTACCATCCAGTAGCAGACCTTTTATACAACCCAGGCCCCTGTATCTAAACAAATCCACAAGGACCTGTGTGGAATTCTTGACAGGACTTGAGTTTAACACAGACATTAGCTACTACTACATTCTTTTGTCTAAGATGCTAGCACTAATATCAGCATTAATGCAGCATTGCCTAATTTTAAAGGCCTCATTCTAGTGGAAGAAACTCCTTTTTCTTGCTTCAGAAGCATGGAATATTTAAAGTTTCAGAGAACCATTGAGCTAAGGACATGAATGCAGTTGAAAAGAATTACACTGAAAAGTAATGTGAAAAGGAAATGCAAGAAAGTGCATACAGCAGACTGAGAAAGGGACCAGATTGCAGAGGCATATGTACTGCAGAGTAGGCAGAGAGAGAAAAAATGCAACATGTAAATTGGGATTGTGAAATAAGGGACAGCAAAGCAGCTGTTATCAAAGAGAAATTGTACTGTGACCAAAATCAGTTAAATACAATTAAGCATGGATTAAAATAGTTAGTCTTTGCTAGACTTTAAATACTCTAATCATATTTCTGGGAAAAAAGCAAATGGTATGATGCTTTTGAATTCTACTTGATGGAGAAGCTAGGTCCCTGTGGTCAGTGCTGTGTTCCTTAAGAATCTAGATTACAGCTTCCAAAAGGGAGTCCTAGCTCAAGTAAGAGTTACGAATCAAAGCAAATGTAGGTCATGGCTATGATTCATATTTGTACTGCAAACTACAAAGATGCAAAGTAGATATCTTGAAGAGCAGATCTAAGGCTCAGTGCTGCAAAGGTTTGGATTTCACATACAGTGTATCCCTGACTGTGAAAGAGGTGGACCAATCCCTATTCTCACACCTGTAGACTTGTGTTGCTTCCTTTACACTGGATAAGACAGTCAGGTCTCTATACTGAGTGGGTTGTTCCAGAAGAAAGACATCCAAAATTATCAGATTTTGCCTTGTGATCACTTAGACTTGATGCAAAGGGAGAAGCAGAAACCTGCAGCAAAGATATCTTGGGAAAAGTTGGACCATCCCAATGTGCAATGTGCAAAGCTGATAAGGAGCTTCACCTCTAACACAGAATTATACATGACTGAAATAAGTTCTGCACCATTTTTGTGTACAGCCAACACCAGAAAAAAAAATTACTTATTTGCAACATTTAGATTTTAGCAAACGTGTCATTGGGTTTTTTTCCTGATTATTTTTCTTTATAAGAGTGTAGAAAAGACTTTTGTTTATTATTATGCTCTGTCATACTTGTTTAACTTGTCAAAACATTGTGTTCTTGAAAAATGAAGCAAAAGTAATTTTCTCCATAGATAATAACTGTAAGGTATAATACTATATCTATTAGATGCAAGCCCATCAAAGTCCGTGTGGTTTTCCTCCATAAAATCCCCCCCGTCCAACAGGAATATTGTGAGATAGTCCTAACCAGGTCAGTCAACCAACCAACACGCCCCTTTCTCAGAAGAAAACGGCTACAGCACATTAATTAAAATTACATTTAAACAACTGATGTACCGCCATCTAGTGCTTCCTGAATGCACAAGCAGACAAAGAAATGGACTTGTTTCAATTGTCCTGGGTATCCAGGATCGGCCTATTGCAAACCAACAGTTAAAACCATCAATTTCTGGTAGTCATGCTGATTGTGAGCTCACCTAAGAACAGTAATTGGGAGCAATTTACACTGTGGAAAGTGACATAGTATGCTGAAGGAATCAATCTGAATATTTACTGTTTCATATGCATATAAAAAAGACCGGAGGAATGGTATTTGCAGTGTCTGCGGCACTTGAGGGGACAGTCAGTGAAAATGAAAAATGCTGTAGATTGGGAAAAAGCAAGTGGGATATACCTCATATGTTGTACAGATTCTTATGTTGTACAAAGAGGCAATGAAATAAAAGACATTAAAATATTAAAATGTTATATTCAGGGAGGCGTAGTGATAACAATCACATAGATCTAGTTGCTGCACAAAATTTTGCAGAGAGGTTGTTCATAGAAAGTGAAAAGCATATCATGCTGCTGTTCCAGAAATTGAGTAAATCTTCATTTGGAATAACCTTTTCTGTGTGTGTAAGAAAGACTAGAAGTACTGCAAACTCATTGGTTAAGAAAATAGCTCAGGATCAATACTCGTAATTATGCAGAATGTCTATTAAAATTGGATTCATAGTAAACTGGTAAAAAAATGACGGGGAAATTTGAGTAAAAGATAAAGGTATGAAAAGGTTGAATCCAATAATTCTGGTACAAGCAGTAGTTATGGTCTTCCTGGAGTAGAATTTTCACTGGTATCAAGGACAGTCTCTTGCCAATAATTCTATGCAAAAGAATGTTGGGATCCAGACTCATAAAATGAGGTAAAAAAAATTGGTAACTTCAGAACTTAAAATATTCAAAAGAATTCAAAAGAATTAACATTGTTGGAATGTTAGTATTTAACCATACAGCCTAAAAAGTTAGTTTACATGAGGGATTTCTTGACGAGTTCATTTTAAGATTTTCAGACAAACTATTCAGAAAACTGAGAAAAAACTGTGGGGAAAAAAACCCTAATTTTTCCTTGAAATTTCATCTTCTGTCTTTATTTAAATTTTATCAGTAGTTTTCCTGAGGTAATTATCAAAAACATTCCTCTTTTTAAATGAAAATCACCCTAGAAAGTATATAATCGGAACTCAAATGTTTTCAGAAAAATCTCTGTGTTTCCTTTTATGTAGTTGAAATAAATGCTTGTCATATTGTGACAGCTTTATAACAGAATTTAAACAGAAATGGGATTTTGAAAAATTGGAAGAAAGTGAAGAAAATTACTTTGCAGAAGGAGTACTTTTCACCCTGCAAATTAGCCATCTGCTTAAGTGCAAAACCATTTCAAACTCTCAAACTCATCTTAACCACAAAAGATCCATTGTGATACTTAATTCTGAACTTTTATACTTCCAGTGTATATTTCTGAAAGTAGACATGAAATTGACAAGTCGTCTCCTTTCTTTAACCTCAGTTTATATGCTTTTTAATATATCTGGGAAATCAGTAAAATTTCAAAACAGTAACCAAGAGTGCTCATTCTGTTTCTCACACTTTTTCCCTTTACTATTATTTTGCTTTTGTCTCATCTGCATAAAGCAATCCAAATTCTCTCTCTACAACTGCATTATCTATCAGTCCTATCTCTGGACTTCCTTATGGTCACATAAGACATTTTTCCAAATTATTTGTACTAATCGATTAGCTGAAGTAACCCATGGCCACACTAAGCCTCCAGTATTTAAATTTGTATATTAATTGGTGAAAGACTGAAAGAGTTTTTATTAATACTGGTGTTATGCACTTCTCTTTTCAATAGCTTGCATTTAAAGGTCACAGAATTTTTAACGGGCATTTTACTTATGCAGCAAAAGCTTCATAGCAAGTGGCAGGTTTTGATTACATGATAACTCTGTATAAATAGACCCATGATGCTCAACACAAAAAGTTTACACTTGCATGATGAGAAAATCTGAAACTATACCTGGAGTGAAAGGTTCCTCTGTATTAAACATACTCAGCAGTGAACTGGTCTTTTAACCTCCATGAGATTTATAAAATTTACAGAAGCTTGAAATGAAATGAGTGCTTCTGAAGTGTCTGTAATCTGAGGCTAGAACATAGACTGCACTTACTGCAGTATGGCTTTCAGGACTATTACAACCAATTCATGCAAATAAAATTTTGTACTGTTACTTTTATCTTTTCACTTCCCATTTGTATTTTTAATAATGCTGGGATCTGTCACAACCTCATACTCTCAGAGCAAAGACTGTATTCTTTACATAGAGCTGAATACAGTTTAAGTACTAATTGTACTTGTACTATGAATAAGAAACAGTAATAATAATTACATCTTATAGCTGAATGTGAAAAAATTTGTGAGCCTTATCCTCTTTCCATTCATGCCAAATTTTAAATGAAACTGAGAGGGAGAAAAGTAGATATTACGCCTCTTTGTGAGGATACAATTGTGACAGCTCGTTCCAAATACTGTAATTTTTACTGATATGGCAAAGGTAATGCCTAAACAGAGCATTTAATCCTGGATATCTAATGTCTTAGTAGAGCTTTCCCTAAGGGCAGCATAGCATTGTTGGGCCATACCACATCCTTGTGTCTTACCCAGATACCTTCATTGTTACTGCTGGAGTTGCAGTGGAAATAATTTAAGAACAGGCCATATCTTTATATATTTTAGACTCCCCAGCATTGGATCATCCTTCAGGAGATACACTTTCAAGTCGTGTGCACTAAAATGACAATGTCTGCAAAATGTGACGGAAGATGAAACAGAAATTGAGCTGAAGAGACTCTTACTTCATTAAAATCTAGCTATATAGTTAAAACCTCTAACCATAAAAATATGCTGTGAATCTAGTGATTAAAATGATATCTCAAAACCAAAACAAATATTGAGTGATCTAGTAAGAACAAGAGTAGGCTACTATAAAGTTTACACGTGTGTTTTAGGTAATCTGGCAGTTCACATATTTCTAAGTATGTTAACGTGTTGTATACAGTAAACATTTATGCAGTTCAAATATTTAAACTTGTAATTTCCCCCAACTGTGCTCTTCAGTAATCCACTGAGAACTCTTAATTTTCCATTCATTAGAAACAAGGCTTACAATTATATATAAATCATACCTATTCAAATGATTGCTAATAAACGTAAACTTAGTGGGACTTTAGGATTCCAAAATAATAGTTAGAATAATTTGTTCTTTTGATTTTATCTTAAACACTAGTCTAATGGCATATCTCACACACTACGTATATGTATGCAAGACATCGAATCGAGGTGTTTTGTAAGTATACAGCACTATGTAGTAATGGATTATACATTAGACCAAATTTCTAAATCTCCGAATAAACAGATTATTAGAAAATTGTCTTTAAACAAGCACAGAGAAATGGCAACTACTTAGCAGCTATTGTGTTCACTTTTAAAATATCACTGTGTTGTTACAATGTACTACATAGCTGAAGAAAAAGGCTAAAACCAAGATTACAACTAGCCTATAATATTTTATGGATACAGGAAGCAGGAATACTTCCACAACCTAAATTATTATGCTGATGAGAAAAGGTAGTTACTTGAACTTATGTAGTCAAGTGATGAATCAAATTCCTGACTGTAGCTTTCTTGGTTTCTAACACTTTGAAAACTGTTCTAAATCGCTTTGGTTTTTTTTCTTTAAATCTCCTTCCCCTCTACTGTTTCCCCTCAAATTTCATCCTTGCCAAATTCAGAATCCAAACCTTTCTGATTAAAGGACACAAAGGTGTATGCTTTCCTAAGAATGCATGTAAGGAAGCCAACAAAATGTGAGGAAACAAGAAAAACAAATGTGCTGTTGGTCATAAATGAAAACAGTAGTGACTAAGCAACATGAGGTGATATGTGAACTTTTGTGAAAGACTTTGTTTTATTGGTAGCGTATTTTTGGTGTGGTTTTTTTTTTGTTGTTGTTAATTCTTTTTTAAAAATTAATGCTATATTAATTATTTTAAAATAAATGGCTATAAAATATTTTAATAAATAATTATATATATTTATAGTTTAAAAAAAACTCTAGCCATTGTCATTAGCTGGCACTGTTATTAGCTTCTTGGCTGTGGGGCTAGTTACAACACACTACACACAAGCATTTCTGGTTATTCCAGACCAGACACTGTTGCTCCTTGCAAAACAAAAGGTAAAGACCTCATGCTTTTCAGGCTGAGGAAAAGCTCAGGCAAAGGCCCTGTGCAGCTAAGTTGTACAGTCATACAAGGGAATGGGAAGTTCTGGCAGTCACATAACACCTTTGTAAAAATTGCACAATCAAGTTGCAGACTGATCTACTGAACCACCCTCAGTCTCTGATGATTATTAGATCTGTGTAGATGTTAAACACACCTGCTAAGATACCTACTTGGCAAAGTAGAACACCTTACAAAAGTAATGCTTGTTTCTTGAGCAGCAAATTGTGGCCTCACTTCACTGTGACTGAAAACTTTTGTTCTCTGTTAGCTAATCAGTAGGATTTGTGTTCTTGTCAGGAAGGAAAAATATGAAAGCACAACAAGGAGGAGGGAAATGGAACATTTAGGCTGAGAAACTGGTATAGAGCATGGTCTTATCACAGGAGCTGGACTTTATCGTAGTGAAACCAGCACATTTAAGGCATCTTTTTAATTTAAGATAGTTGTCCAGTTCATTAAATGTGTGTATCTGTGTAAAACAAGAACAAATTAATGCAAGTGATGAATGTAAATGCCCTGGGTGGGAGGTTTCAGTTGAGTATTTTTTCTAGAAAAAGATATCCAAGAAAAGTCACAGAAACTGAGATGAAAAACTTGGAACTTCTTTGAAGAAGCTCATACCTCAAGAGCAGTTTTCACTCCTTGGCACTTTGACATGCTTTCAAGAGGGGCAGAGCCACTGCAGCTGTTCAGGGTGACCATCCTGGCTTCTCCCAAATAGTACACGTAGAACAATTACAACCTGGAGAGGATACAATCTTGCTTGTCTTTCAGACCCCCATACAGCTTTGATCCTCTTCAGAGTCCTCACTAGCATTAGCTGAAAATTAAGAGATGTTCATATTGAATAAACAGAAGGTTAAGAAACATAAGTAGGTGAACAGAGCACATAACAGATAATAAATATGCTTTGGAAATTCATACTTTGAGCACCGTGTCATTCTGATCCTTCCCAGTTCAGAAAGGTTATAGCTGAAAAATGTCAGACAGGCTAACAAAGATTACCAAAGAATAACTAAGCACAATTAAGTGGTTGACGAACACCCAGAATACACAAGACTGTCAATAAGACAGAGATCCATAAATTGAGTAGTCTGGTCACTGTGAGAGGCCAGTCTGTCTCAGGGTGATCACAAAGAATTGTAAAATGAAATTAGCAAGCACACGTTTTAAAGAAAATGGGTTTCTTCACAAAATATACAACTGGGCCAGAAATATCTTAAAAAATTTATAAAGTGCCTTGTGCATGCTAAAACTTTCCATAATCTGAAGGGGCAACCAGATGCACTGGAAACACTAACTAGCTGCGCAGACTCCATCCTTTCCTCAAGAAGCCCCTGCAAGACAAACTGAAGATGGGAGAATACTCTGCACTGCAAGCCGGCAGCAACACTACGCTGCCTTCACCCCCACACTTCGGCCAGCCATCTGCTGCCGGGGTACCTTCCCTCCCCGCCTGCCTGCCGAGCCACGGCCCCTCAGGAGCACCAGCCCGCTGAACGGGGCCCCGTTTTGAATTCAGCCGCGGGCTGCCGAGAGAGCTGCACCGAGCAGGCCACGGCACAGGGCGGCATCCCAGGGGGCTGGGGGCACGGATCTCTGCCGGGGCGGCGGGGCGGGAGCGGAGCCCAGCCCCAGTCACGGCTCCGCGCCCAGCCCCAGTCACGGCTGCATGCCCAGCCCCAGTCACGGCTGCATGCCCAGCCGCAGTCACGGCTCCGCGCCCAGCCCCAGTCACGGCTGCATGCCCAGCCCCGCCCGCGGTCGGGGCCCCCCGCCGGCAGGGCCGCGCCCCGGGGCGGTGCTGGCGCGTTGCGCGCCCAATGGCGACCGGGAGCGCTGCCCGCGGGGCGGGGCGGTGGCGCTGCCCGTGGCCAGCCGGCGGCAGGGCCGGGCGGGGGGCTCCCATTAAACGCCGCCGGGGCGGCCGAGGCGGGAGGCGGCGATGGCGCTTACGGCGGGGAGGCGGCGGCAGGAGCTGGACAACGTGAGCGCGGCGGGCGGGAGCGGGGCTGCGGCTGCGGGGCCCTGCCCGGGTGAGCGGCCGGGCTGCCGCTGAGGGTGGGCGCCGCCGGGCGAGCGCCTCGTGTTCCGTGCCCGCTCTTCCTTCCGCCTCTTCCTGGCTGTTTTCCGTCCCGGGCGCCCGAGGCTTTATGTGCTTCTTCCGGGGGTTCCGCCGGCCCGGGCGCGTCCCCAGTGGCCCTTTCGGGAGTGAGGAGGCCCCGCGGCCCCTCGCTCCCCGCGCTGCCCCTCCCCAGCCGGGCTTCAAATGTCCCCGAGGCATTTGGGCCTGGGCTTGTTTCTGATCGACAGTGTTAGTCTCTAATCGGGGCTGCTAGTGAAGCTCCTTCAGCTTTTCTGCGTTATTTTTCCCCGGCCGCCTTCTGTCAGTGCCATCTCTGGATTGTGTGCTGTTTGCTGGCATGACCACGGCGTTTTTGTGTTTGTTTGAATGTTTCTCCCCGCCCCAGCTGGAAGCCTGCGTGGGCAAGGCTTGCTGGCTGTGGCTTGTTCCTGCCTGCCCTCCTCCTGCTCCTGGTGCTGGGCTGCTGTGGCAGTGGTCACATGCTGGAAGTGCATCAGGGAGCCCAGAGGCTGAAGCTTTAACCTGTGCTCAGCAGCAGTGCCAAACAAGGCCGGATTTAGGGCATTTTGGCTCTTGACAGCTGTGGTTTTGGCTCATCTTAATGAAATGAAACCTGTGCTTGCTCTAGTTAGGACCCTTACTGGATTTTCTTAGTGTCAGATTGACAGCACGGGATCATCATATCCCATGCTTTAATTCCCTTCCTCCCCATGTTGTCTGTAATGATATCTACTTGAAGAGATTATGTCATCCAGTGCTTCCTAATACTAGCTGTATTTTAGGATGCAAAGACGGATTGTAGCCAGTGTTGTAGGGAAAGTAGCGCAGTCAAAGCTCTGATAAAGCTTCATCTGTGAAGGAGTGCCCTGATCTCTCATGGTATTTCAGAAATGGTGAATCATTTATTCCCATGAGACAAAGGATATTGTCCTAAGGAGAATCACTGTGTTTGTGGGAGATGTGAACTGTTAACCATGCTATTGGTACTGTGATCATAGAATGGTTTGAGTTGGAAGGGTCTTCAGAGATTTATTTCCAACACCCCTGCCATGGGCAGGGGCACCTTCCACTAAACCATGTTGCTCAGAACCCCATGCAGCCTGGCCTTGGAACACGTCCAGGAATGGGGCATCCATAGCTTCCCTGGGCAACCTGTTCCAGTGTCTCTCCACCCTCACAGTAAAGAATTTCTTACTGATGTGTGATCTAAAGAGTAATGCAAGATGTCTTGCCTGCTGGAGTGTTTGTCCTTGCTTTCAGATCTTGAAATTATACCTGGCCTCTGAAAATGGGGAAACAAGGGAGAGGGCATCTTCACTCTCTTGCTTCTGATGTGATATCAGTGACATAAGAGAATTGCCATTTGTAGATATTTAGGTGTGCAGTAAGAGGTCATCTCACCAGGCAGGTATTTCAGTAAGGGTCATTTGCAGTCAAAGACTGGGCTAATTAGAAGGTATCAAATAGCTGAGGGAGGTCTGCTCATGCTCCTCTGTGGTAGGGCAAGTGTAGCGTTTGTTATTCTAAAATAAAACTGGTTGTTGACTGAAATAACCCTTGATGACTGCTTCCTTCACTGTAGGCAGTTGTCTGCAGGTGGAATAACACTGGGGGGGGAGCAATCTACATTGTCTTCATTAACATGGAGTACAAACCTAGGTCTAATCCCTCTCTTCCTGTGCTAGTGTCTGGAAGGATAGCATGCCTCATTTGTTTTGTGGCTTATGCTGCTTTCTGGCATGGCAAGGAAGTGCTCAGTTGATAAAACAGTAAAGAGCCCAGTGAACCCTGACATGTCTGAGTAGTCAGAAGTTTGGAGTGGGATAGGGACTGCCCTCGTTTTGTTCTGGGCTGTGGTTGGTATCACTAAGGAGAACAGCAGTCAAAACTTGCATAGAAATCTTGAGTTGCTTTATCTTCTGAGGCAAGGGACATAACAGGATGCTAAGAGAGAAACTAGTAGTTTTGGCCATCATAGTGCCTGTGTATGTTCCACTTAAGAGGTATTGAATGACCTTGTCCTGGCCTCAAAGAAGCAGGGATGCGTAGCTCTGGGGCAAGTTCCTTCTCCAAGGTTTTTCCCTCCATTCATACTTAGTTTTACCTTGTACTTTGTAAAAGATACTACATTTGAGCTGAATGTGAAGTCAAAGAGCTAATACTTGGCTCCAGCGTGATAAGGGTGGGCTGCATTCTCTCTAGTGTAGGCAGAGAATGTCTTGCTCAGCACTTGGTAGCATCTTCTTCCCTCTGTGAACTACTGCTTCTTCCTTGCCCGGGTTCAGTTCCAGTTACTGCTGCAGGTGTCTTGACATGTCAGTAGTGTCAGTGGCTGAATCTCTTAAAACTGCTGTTATGCTGCAGCTTTCTTGTTGCCTCCAACTGTAGTTGGACAGAAGTAAGAATGACAAAGAGTTTTGCAACACCTGTGTATGAGAGAGATTTTGTCATTTTTCTACTTTTTAATGTAAATATACTAATGCTTCTGACATCTTTCAGGGTTGAAGCTCAGATACTTGTTGTACGTGTTAAAGATTAAAATTCCTGTGGACTCAGTGGGGTACTGGGAAGTGCATTATTATTGGATTCCTCAGGGATTGAGTTCTCACATAAAGACGTGATGAGGGCTTACCTAGAGTTAGGGAGTTTGTCTCAAAGTATTAACCTAGTGGGGCTTTTTCCCCCCTTAAGGCTTGATTTGCTAACAAAAAATTCCTAAACCTTCGTACTTTACTTTTTGATCTTACCTGTTGCTATTGTTTGCCTTCCCCTTCTGTTCCAGGGTTCCTTGGAAATAACACAGAGTTTGGAAGATGATCCTCTACTGGATGCACCACTCATTTCATCTCATACATTGCATTCCCAGCTGAGGCCAAGATTTCATGCTATTCCAGCAGTTCTGCTTGCCAATTTCCTGTTGCTAATTCATGTAAGTTTAAGAAGCATGATTTCCTTGTGAAAACTTGCTATCTGTTCTGAATCCTTATTGTTCAGGTGACAGAATTCTCATGATATGACAGTGAATTGCATACACTGTTCTTCCAAAGCAGTGAGGTCTCCTTAGCCAATAAATTCTGATGGTGTATATGCTATCAGATACTTGCTGCCTTCTCCTTCTGGGTGTTGCTGCTGTGGCACATCTTGTTAGGAGGAAAAGCATTTTAAATAGTAGTTCTTCTATGCTGTTGGAAATGTACTTTAAAAAGAGTATTAGTGCTGTAGAAGTGCTAAACTAGTTGTAGTGGGCTGAGATAATTTTGATGCCATGCCTTTTGAGAGCAAATTTAATTTCAGAGAGGAAAGTAACTAAACAAGTAAAGTTGGACTTGCTTAGGGGGTGTTGCAAGGTAGTGCATGGAGAGATAAATTAATCCACATATTACTTCCCACTCTCACTTCTGGAGGTTCAGAGCAAAAAGCACAAATACTGAACAGTATCTAGGCATTTATGGGGCTGGTAGACAGAAGTAGAGAGTGTCCTGGCATGTAGTCAGCTTCTCCTTGATAAGCTGAAGAGGCTTGTGGGTGTGTGGCAGGCAGATATGAAGAAGGAAGGCTGAAGAGCTCTGAGCCTAAGATCTAACTGAAATGGTACTTTCGTGGCTCTTAGGGGCATGGTTTAGCAGTGGACTTGGTAGTGTTAAGTAAATGGTATATTTGATCTTAAGTGTCTTTTCCAACTTAGACTCTATGATCCTATCATACCAGTGACACAAGCTATTTGAGAGCTTTAGTTAATCTCAAACGAAAAATGCTGTGTGCAGTGCTCTTGGAAACATGCTCTTTGCCAGGACTTTGAACGCACATATTAACCTCTAAGGTCTCTCTTTGGGCAGCTGCATAAAGTTGTCCAATATGCTTTAGCCTTCTAACTTTAGGAGTAGATGTTTGTGTGGGCCTTGTAGTAGTATCAAGAGATGGCCCTCTGGCTGTCAGGTAGACTTAAGAAAGACCTCTGCTGTTCTGCTGAATAGACTGCCAAAATTCCCGATGGGAACCATGTATCCAGCCTTATTCCCCTGCCAGAAGAACTCTGTGCTGTTCCATTATAAAAAGCAATTGAAATCTGCTATTGGTAATAGAGCAGTAAATATTTTTCTGCCAAGCCTTGGGGCTTTACTATCCACTACTATAACTGATGCAGCCAAATGTCAGTCACTCTGATCCTAGGAAACTGCTGCCTATTCTCCCCCCACCTTTTCCTCTATCCTGCAAAGGGAGTAAAGTGTGGGTAGGTGAAGAGGGAAAACTTCTGTGGCATCTGTCAACCTACATTTTTACAGGTTAAATCTTGCTGCTATTACTGAATCTGCTTCAGTGACTGGTTGGTTCTTGGAGCAAAATGCAAAAGTATATTTTTCTGTTGGCAAAATGGCATTATAATTGCTACCTTGAGTGGCACTGTCTCTCTCACTGAAAAGATGGATGGAGAGAACAAGATTATTGGATTTCCTTTCCCTTTGCTTCTGCAAATGTGCACTAATCTTGTGGAATGTGGAGAGAGGCCAGGTTAGCTTCTGATGCACAGTCTGCCAGAGGAGTAAATGTCCTGCAGAAGTTAAGCCATCATAGTATTATGCAATAGACCTGTAATGCATCTCTAAAGCAATTTGTATGTCACTTGGAGTAGTTCTCCTTCCTGTGCCAAGAAATCAAGTTAGGTAGCAAAATAGCTGCTGTGGTGCAGCTGCCTAGTTACATACAATTCTGGAAAGAGTGGGTAGAGTATGCTGGAGTGTGGTGGGACTGGGTTTTAGAGTGCCTTTCCTTTTGCCAAGCCTTGTTTTTCCGATCAGAGGGCTGGAGAGCAATGTGAAGTGTAGAGGCTAGGAATAATTTCTTTATGTTAATCCTGTCTTTCCTTAATCCTCTGTGTGTGTGCAAATACACAACATTGAACTGCAATACTACTCCTTCTAAGAATAGCTTCTTGTATGTAAAAATATGTGGGGGGTAAACACCTGTTATTGAACTACCCAACAATGCAAGCAAAACATGATTTAATAAATACCACTCTAAATGCCAGCTTCCTGTTTCCTCTTGTATACACTGCTGTAGTAGTTTGTAGAGATGCAATGCTACATCATTCCTGCTTGCATCAGTTTAATATAGCCATTTTCTGTACTGAAATGCATCCCTAAGACCTGGAAGGAGTAGAACTAAATGTGTCAGTACTGTAAAATGGCTGACCAAACAGTAAACAGATCAAACAAAATAGCTGAATTATTCTTTGTAAGAAAAGGAGATGGCAAAATAATAGATCAAATTATAAACCTTGCTCTTTTTAACTAAATCTATGTACTTAACCTGTCTCAAGACAATATGGTATTTAATTTGCATTTGAAGTAATGGTCTTATGGATAATGTGGGATACATTCCTGTTTTGGTTTGGGTTTTTTTCCTTCTGCCTTCTATCCTATCTGTCCTCTGTAATGTCCCTTTTAGGTATTGATGACTGTGTGACAATTATTCCCCTTTCTTCCTCCCTCCCAATTACCTAACTCTGGTCACAGCCAGAGGAAGGTAAGGGCAGTTTCTCTCAAGAGTAGTTAAGTGGTTCTGAAAAGTTAATTTCTGTGGACAATATAGAGAAAGTACAAAAAAAGGAATAATAAGTTCAAGAGGGTGGAAAGGGAGTGGTGGGATCTTAGATATTCATAGAACTAAGTATGGAAATGAAGGCAGCAAGTGAATTGTTTTGTCTACAGAAGCTCTCAATTTACTTCTATATTGGTGGGAGTTGTTTTTCTCTACACTTCTGTTTTAAAAATATTCCTGTTCTGTAGCATGAATGAGGATGAGAAAATATAATATTCTTGTTCACTGAGTGAACACAGAGAAAATATTTACTGTGACAAAACCCTATAAACATTAAGAAAGTCCTGTGTGTATACATATACTGCAAGTAATATGCATCCACAACCTTGTTTTCTAATTGGCCAAAAGATTGCTGATGCTCACAGCTGGTGCTGAAAATTAGGAGAGGAGTCTAGAAGACAGGAAAAGTTATGGCATATTTGCAATAGTCTGAAAGGATATGTAAAATCTGACTGTATATGCAATCTGACTGACAATCAGTCTGGCCATTCTGACTCAAGTAAAAAGGTAACATGGAAAAATCTGATGGTAAATATATTAAGGAATGATTTTCAATTGGCAAAGATGCCTACCCAGTGTTAATAATTCACTTTGAGTTACTATGATGATTCAGTTTTCTAATGTCAACCTGGAGCTGACCTTCAATGGATGTAGTAAAGGGTTGATTTTCACTTAGAAAATGTTAATTTAAGGAAACATAGACTGTACCAATAAGATAAGCCTCTCCCACTGAGCAGCATTAAGCGTAATTGAATGAGTCTAAAAAGATGTGATTTCTCTTTTATAGAAGCATGAAATCAAAAGTTCCTTAAAGTAAAAAGGCATAGTAAGGAGGGTTCATAATTCTTCATAATTCACTATGAAGATTCAAGGAACGGTGAAATAGATTTAATAGAAATTCTGGGAATGGTGATAAATACTGGCTCTGTTCTGCTGGAGACTGATTGCCCTTCTGGATGTCAGTCTTACTACTTAGCAATTCCAGTCATCTGTATGTTCCTTGAGTGACATGTAGTGGTTTTGGCAAGTGTCTAATGTTTTGTATGTTACCTCAACTCTAATAAAATAAATTCAGAGAGTAATGCATTATGAATAAACTACCTAATCCTGGTTTTGTGTTTTGAGTTTTTTTCACATATATAGCTAAATTTTAAAGATTTTTCTCTCTTCCTTTCTCTTCCAGGTTGCTTTTGTTGTTCTAGCATTTTTAGCAGCTATGTTTTGTTCGTACCCCAATCCAAACCAAGATAAGTGCCCTGGAAACTACACTCACCCACTTAAAGTGCAGACTGTCATAATAATTGCAAAAGTAATTCTGTGGGTTCTGCATGTCGTTTTTGAACGGTATGTCCAACACCACCACAGCAGAGTCAGAAGAAGAGGTTACTTCTCCATATACCGATCAACAAGACATCTAAAAAGGCTTCCACTGCTGATACACTCCACAGGTTAAGTGAACTTGGCTTTTTTTCCTTCTATAGCTTTGAACAGTGACAGGAAAAAAAAACTCTTGAGCAGTTTATATATAATTCTGTATTATATATTATGAACTTTTAAAAACCTGCTTATCAACACCTACAAATTATATTTTGGTCAGATGAATCTCTGGACTGATCTTTCTGGCTTGCCAGATGCAGGTTGCAAGGAACTGTTTGTAGTGCAGAAATGCTCATGAGTGTGAGGTTGCGTGAAACATTTAGTCATTAGCATTTAGTCTTCAGCCATAGAATATTCAGTCATCAAGGTCTGTGTTTGACTGCTAGTGATCTTGATTTGCGTATTCATTTGTCTGGTTGGATATGTGATAAGACTGCTAGTCCTTCCAGGAAGTGTGCTGCTCTTCTCTTTTCATGCCCAGCAATTCACATGGAAACAGGTGAATTGCCTGTTGCTCAACAGCTGTCTGAATTCAGTGAAATAATCAATTTCCTGATCTTCACTTGGGCTCTGTGTAACATTCTGCTCTATTTCTGACTGTGTTTTTCTACTTTCTATGGACAAAAGATAGCGTATAGGAGTGATTTATCTATATATATTTTAAGATACGTCATTGGCAAGTTTAGCTGTAAAATGTTGATGCAATTAGCTGGTGAAACTCTTCTGCAAACCACTTCAACAAATCTAAAATCCATCTAACTCGAGGGGAATTCCACACAAATGACAGTAGAAAAGGGCAGGGTGGTGGCTTTTACAGTATTTTTGCCTCTTATAATCCCACCTCCCTTCTGGAGTAGATTATTTTTTATTACCAGAGTTAAGAAATGAGATGGTTCTGTGTCCATATGAAAATCTAACTTCGTTTCCACACAGTCCCCAAAAGAGCTACTCAGCTTGATAAATGTGCAACACTTCAAACTCTGGCCACTAGATAGAGCTCTGAAGATGTGGAAGTGTTTGGGGTGCAGTGACAAAAGCAGACTACAGCAGATTTAATGATGTAAAAGGACTATTTCTGCCTGTTGCAGGGTAATCTGCAGTACTTAGCTCTGCTTTGAGTCTTCGATGGAGTCCACTTCTCCCCTGCTAGACAGACTCTGGGCATTTGTGAATGTTTAGGTGCAATCAGGTGTGTAGTGTAGAATTTTGGTCATCTGTTGTTCAGAAGATAGTTCTTCCATTACTGCAAGCTTCCTGCCATGGTAATGACTGCTAATTCCACTTCCTTCACTTGACTGACACAGCATGAAAGAGAACTGCACAGTTCCCTAGCTACATTAATGGTCTTTATAAATTTAGTTCTTTATCCAGACACTGGTTATAACATTTTTACAGGAAGGAAGAGAACACTTCACACTCAGTATCAGAAAAAAGAGTGTATAAAGAATTTAAAAAGCTTTTTAGGTCTGTAACTCGTTATTTGTTCACCTTGACTAATTGTACTCATTTCAATTAAACTTTCAGTAACTTGCAAGTATTTAGATAATAGCTGGGCAAGTGGAAGCCTATGCAAGTAGGCTTTGAAAGGAAGGTGTTTGTTTTTTTGCTCTGTTATACTCATTTAAATATATTTTAAATCCACTACTTGAAGGAAAATACCCCCTCATTTTTGTCTGACTGATGTGATCTCTTAGGAATTGAAAGAATGGATAAGATGAATAGGATCAACAAAGCTACAAACTGTTTAAGCCCATGTACGTGTGTTAGGCACTTCTAGTGTGTTTCCTCTGCTCCTGTTTTTTAAGTCAGAAGATTCTATAAGAGAACTCATAATTGTCTACCATCATAGTCAAATGCTGAAATGAAACCTCATTTTGCTATCAGCAGGTATGAGCTTGCATGTTAAGGAAATTAGCTGAAAGGGCAAGTGTGGTATGAAATGAAAAAACATTACTGAAATGTTTCAGCCTAATGCAGATACTGGGAATGAAAGTATTAATTTATTTTCGCTTGCTAATGAAAGTACTAAATCTGTAAAATATAACATTTGTTTTCTAGGTAATACAGCCCTGCTCTTGATTCTGTCGGTGCAGCATTCCTTTCCTGATCACAGTAAAGTGTACCTGTATCTTATCCTGGGAGTCCTGAGCCTGGAGATGATTAGTTCCCTGACATGCTTAGTGATTTACACAGGTGAGAGAGGAAAGTTTTGCCTTCTTGTGTGTGATTCGTTATAGCTGGTACTCAACTGTTTTGTTTGCCCTCACAGTAGTTCACTTGGGGTACCCCGAGGCATTTAACTGCCATTACATATACAGAACGATTCTGTACTTGGAGAACTAAGGCAAAGCCAAAACAAATTGAGAAAGATTGTCAGGCTTGATTTGGTTCCAAGTGCTGCTAAATGAAAGCTCCATGTTATCTCAAAGCTGTTAATCCAGTGAAGTGGCAATAAATGCCTAATTGTTTCAAAAAAGTGTCCTGTGAACAGGTGTTTGTCTGTTTATCAGTGTTTCTCAAATGCATGCACCACAAGCTGTGAAGCAGTAAGAGTTGGCTGGCTTAGTCAGAGCTGCCTCTGGGATTTACATGTGGGGTTTGCATACCTGATCGTGATTGTGCCTTACCCGGCCTCTTCCTCTTTCCCTGGTCCCACGCCAAAGGCTTCAGTTTCTCTTTGACACGAAAGCAGAAGATTCCTTCTAATGAATGTTTAAAAGAAGCATGGGTTTTGGAAGCTGTGATTATATTAAAGTAAGATACTGCTTTATAAAACTGTGAGGCTTTGCCTTGTGCTATTACTGTTGGTTTGTGAGGTTATCTGCTTTACGTTTGGTGTGACTTATGAGGACTTGATAAAACACTTGCCTTTAAACTTTGCAAAACTATCTAAAAGTGCTTAAAAGGAAACTTTGGTCTGTTCATAGTAAGGCAATGGCACACAGAGAAATCCTGTCAAGTAGCTTGTTCATCTAGGAAATAAAATCTTATTCTTGATGCTCCTGCAACAGCATCAGAAATGCACCGAGAAATAAGGTCCCAGCCCTAAATTATGTCCTTGTCTTACCAGTGTGCATACCCCTGAATGCTGCAGGCTTGTCAAGCTTTCCCCTGAATGGCCCAGCATGGCTCAAGTAGACTGACTGTCTTCTGGAAGAAGAAAGGCAGTGATGAGCGAATGCCATCATGACAGTCCTAGAAAACTATTCAAAGAATGCTGGAGATCATCCCTTCTTTGCATATGCATATTTAGTTTCCTGGGAAACTCGGGAAATAAGAGATAAATTGTAAAACTTTAATAGAATGTCAAGAATTCCAGAGAAATGTTATTTCTAGCCCTTAGGCGTGCTGGAGCTCCAAGAGTTACATTGTGTCTCTCTTACCTTGACAAAAAAGATACGTGCAAAAAAGTTGACCTTCGTAGTAGTAAGGTCTGAGCCTGTACTTCTGTAAGAACTCTCAAAATATTTTTATGCTTGTTTTGTTACCAAAAGGGTATTGTTTCTTAACTTGTACTGTGCTAATTCCTGTGACCTTCAAATTAATTACCCAATGTATACAAGGAAGTTGTGGGGTGCAATGTTGTGCTCTCCAGCTAAAAGAGGCTTGAGGAAGGGTTCAGTGAATCCTGGAACTAAGGGGAAGAGCTGCATTGCTAGGAAGGAGTAAGGCAATGTCTTTTAGCAACAGCTATCTTATCTCCTGAGCAGCCCCAAATCAATGTAAAATTCATTCTCTAAAGCTTGGTGTGCAAAACTATGGTTAACTTTTATGTGACTTTACACGTGCTGCAAGATGAGGAAGACCTCCAGTCAGCCTAGCTTGCCTTTTTCAATGGGTAGTGTAACTTGTTTTCTTGTTTTCCATCCCAATGCTTGTTGAGGTAAGCTGTGAGACTGCATGCATGTCTGTCTTGTGTGTAGTGGTGGGTTTGAAGGTTTTTCAATGTCTTAGTGTCAAATGAAGGCTGTACTGAGGCAAAACAAATGTTTGGAAAATACCCTGAGAATCTGTAGTAATAATGACATTTAGATGGATTTTTTTTTCTCCCGGGCAGAGCAGAGTATGTGACTGGATGGAAGCAAGAAGCTTCTTTAATGGGATAATTTTAAGGGCAGCCCTCTACTGAGGTTTAGAGTTCCCCTCTGCAAGGCAAGCACTTAGCAGATACTGCTAAGATAGTATCAGCTAATGTAGCTGAGCAACAATGGGGAGACTAAGGTAAATTTACACTAAAATCTAATGACCCACCCCTTTTTGTATTAGCATGTTACTCCTAAATTTTGGAGAGAAGGCAGCACCAGTTCACACATTGTTTCTTCACAATGAAATTATTATTTCTTAACTATTAGAATGAGACATAAATGCTTATCTGTAGAAGGTTCATGTACCTGACTTACTTTCTGTTAAATAATTCTGTCTTACAAATCAGGAATACCTGATTGTAGTTCTTCAGATTTCCCCTTGCTTGTTGGAGCTGTTTATGAATTGTATGATAGCCAATGTCCTGTGAAGGACTACTGCCTTCCTTAAAATTATCTCCGTGCAGCAGTGAGTGTGTGTGTGTATAGCTGTAGGATGCAGAGGCAGAGATTCAGAAATCTACAAGGAATTGCTGTGATTGACCTATAATAGACTTGACATATATAAATCGTTCAAGTGAGGTAAAAGTGCATGGAATGAAGTATGATACAGAGAGCTCTAAATGTCAGCTTACTATTCTAAGTTTTTTACTGCAAGGATAGGGAGTAAAGCTTTATAAGACTTACTAAATATATGTATTTAATTACTTTCTCACATACTTCTAATATCACTTGAATAAAAGACCAACATTCCCACAAACAACGCATGTTGAGAATTCCATATCCATTCCTTTGTGGTTTTATTTGTAGAGAAATACCATCATAGAAATAACTAACCTTTGAGCCTAACTTGTAGTTAACCTCTGGAGGGTCTTAGCATTGTTTTAGCAGGGTGGCCTGTAATAAACCCCATCATGGTACTGACTTGTAAGGACAGTCCTTCTCTGCTACAGTAGTGTGGATTTCTCACAGAACTGGACTGTAATGTTTTTCGTGGCATTAGATGTATTGTTTCACAAGCAGCCCTAACTGCAGAGTCCCGAATGCATACTCTGGATTTTTTTATATTTTCTCTGAATCAGGATCTGACATTGAATGGCTTTAAATATTTTCAGCTTCCTTTTTGAAATAATGCAGAGGGTGCCTACAACTTTTCCCACCCATCCCCATTCTACATGTTAAATTTAGCCTTAAACTTTATTCACAGGTGCCCCAGAATGACTTTTGGGTTTGATAGCCAACACTGCAAGGTTCACAATGGCTTTCTGTAGCAAGTCTGCCCTAGTCTGAGCAGGCAAACAAGCTGCTGCTTCATTATAGCTAGTCTAGTTAAACCAGTATTTATTGAAGAGCTTAAGCTAGAAGTTCCGAAACTAGCTACTAATAACAAAACTTCCTACACATCTTTTTATGGCATGTTGCTTAATTTATGGCCTGAATGTGGAGACTGAATCTTGCTACCTTCTAAAAGTAAACTAAGGTTTCACCCTCTCTCAGGTGGCAGATTAAACTTTGCAGATGTTAAGCAGTACATTCAAGCTTCCCCATTCAGGTCTTTCAAGCAGCAGGACTGAGGGGAATAAAACAAGCAAACCAATGAATAAAATAACTTGCCAAACTATCACTGACTTGTAATCGAAGCAATTTCAGAAATGAGTAGAAATCGATTCTACTTTTGCTTTTCCTCTTCCCCATTCCTCAGATTTCTTTATTGTATTTCCATCTCCTATCCTAAGGTAATCTGTTACAGGTTTTTATAATTTAGGATCTGGTGTTAAAGCTTTTTTTTTTTTTTTTTTTCCCCACTTTCCAACTAACATATAAAGCTTTATTGCAGTGAAAATAAGCAACTTCAATCGTGCCAAGCCAAGACCTGACATAATTGAAGAAGAAAAGATGTATGCTTACCCCAGTCACATTACCTCAGAAGTTGGATTTAGGTAAGAATTCTGTATTCATTTTGTGCTGTGTTCAGCCATGGTATGTAGGTAACACTAAAGTAGTTGCATTATTTCCTGTAGACTTCCATGTAATCTTAAACCTGTCAGCTAAACCAGAGGTGGGAATAACAGTTTTGAAGGAAACTCCTATGCATAAGCCTCCCATATGAGATGCACAGATGAGATGCAACAGTCTTGTACTTTCTATATAGCAAATGACAATTTACTATGGTACACAAATCCTCAAGCATAAGGATGGAGGTGATTGGACCATTTATGGCTGGTCGCATGAATCATTAATAAAAATAACTGTGCTTAATCTGGTTTAGTTAATTTTACATGGGAGTCTGAGGAAAGATACTTGAGTTTTACACTGTTTATTTAAAGTAGGCTTACAGAAGCCTGGCTGCTTCAGTCAGTTTTTTCAGGGAAGGAAATGTATTGTGGGCAGTTGATAGACAAAGAAAACTTTGTAGCTCTATTCTATGCCAGCAGCTGGACATGAGATTCTAGCAATGAATTTGAAATGTGTTTTAAGTTTAGGAAGGAACTTTTAAGGTGTGGAGGGACCTTAAGGGGTAAGGAAGGCCTCAGTGAGACCTAGAAGCTGTCCAACAGTATCCAATCTATCCCAAGCACTGGGACTTGTTTTTCATTTGTCCTTTGTGTGCCTTCCAACTGCTCAAACATGTTCCAGTTGCTGAAATCAGTCTGATATTACTTAACAAAAACTAGTAATTGAAAGTAAAATGGATTTCTGTATAAGAATTTAATTGGAGAATTTCTAATATACTATGACTTGCTTCTATGTGTGGCGCCTTCATGAAAAGTTGACTAACGAGAGATGACTAATACTTTGGGACTTCCCCTGGTGTCACAAATGCAGCATGCACATGCTTTTGTGAAACTTGGAACTAGATATCCAGGATACAGGAAGGATTTAGAGTTGTCTTGAGTTTTGATACCATGTCTGACTTCCATTTTGATATAAAAACCATGGTGATTGCATGGTGGACCTAATTTCTTTCTCATTCATCTTCTCCCCTGAGAAATTGTCAAATGCCCAGGGAATGTGTCTGCAACAATGACCAGCTGAGGAAAAGACTCTGCTTATTTTTGATTAAAGAGTGCAAACTTCCTGTGAGAACTGATTGCAAAACCGTTATTTTAATTTAGCTCTATACAACTCTGACTCTCTTTCCCTTGAGAGTTAACATCTATTGAAAAGTGAATCCTGTCAGCCCTTCAGCTGACCTTGTTATAAGAATGTTTTTTGAATATCATGACCTCTGCAACCTAAGCTACTGATCAACTTATGTTGGTAGGGCATATTACTGGTTAAGGTTGCAAGTTTTCAGTTGAAAAAACTAATGTTCTTTACTTTTTCTGCTTTAGGTACATTAGGTTTTTAATTGAAACTAAGCTTTATTCCACTTGATATCCTTCTCAGGACTTTCTAAGGGCTATGAAACAGGCAGTGTTCCTCCACAAAATGCTGTAAGACTGAGGAACAACTTCTCAGCTCTAAGATGCTCACAAGTATACTAAGAGGACAGATTCCTAAGTCAGCTGAGAAAAAATAATATGTAAGAAAAGAGTAGACTACACTCAGGCATTGGTACTTCATCTTGCTGTATGTTAAAAATTCCCAATTAGCTATGACAAAATTATGTACTTTTACAGACTTTTTTTTCTCAATTAACTGGGCTTTATTTAAATGTTGCAGTGTTACTATCAGAGTTAAAATCAGGGATATCTGAAAGCTGGATATATTTTCAGGGGGAGGGTAGTTGTACATGAGGTTGTAGATCTGAAATAGCACAACTTTTTGGTACTGTGCTTTTGGTACTACTATCAGTCACATGTCATGGCATGTGACTGATATTGCTGTATATAGGAGCATGTAATGTATGCTACTCCAAGTTAATCAAGAGATTTCTGTCTTAAATAGCTTATGATCTCCCACAGCAGAACAACACTATGCCTGCTCAAAACAAGCTTCCTAATGTATGTGGGAAAGGTTCCATGGCTCTCACTACAATTCTAGCATGTTGTCTTTCTTGGTTTATTAAACAGTAAGATCCTTACTCTGTAACTGTCTAGGAAGAAACATGTAACTCAGTTGTGTATACAGGCATGAAGTTCAGCCAGGCTTTCTCTTCCTGCCTTCTTACGCAAGACAGAGTTAAACATAGAGGTGCTGTAGATTGCCTCTTCCCTCAAAAATTAGTTGAGGGAAGCAAAAGTAAAACTAAGGGAAACAGCTGTTTAAATATGTGTTAATTAGCTCTGGCATTTCACATATTAGAGCACTGCTGGTCACTTACTGAAACCCATATTTTCTTTTGTTACTTCAAGGGAAAATTCCAGTTTAGAAGAGATCGTTGAGAAGCAAGGAGATGTAATAGAGTATCTTCAGCGACACAATGCACTGCTCAGCAAGAGACTGTTGGCGTTAACATCTCAGCAGATCAAAACTTAACAGCATTTGGAAAACTGCTGATGGAGATCTGGAGGGGAACATGAAGTATGTAATATCCAGACTGATTTGTACAAATGTGACTCTTCTTCAGTCATCTTTCATGTTTTGAAATAGAAGTTAAGCTGGAAGGATAAGCTCTGCATACACCATGAACCTATTACAACTGGATACTCTGGCTCTCTTCAAATCATCAGTTCTGGAAAAAAGTTCTGCAGCTTCAAGGATTTTTAGTTCGTCATAAGTTAAAGTTGGACCTGAGTTAATGGTTTAACTTTGCCTAGTTGTTGCTATTATTTTGTACTGCTGTGTAACCCTTAAGCTTCAGTCTACCAAAGTATTTTATATTTCTGGAATACAAATTTGTTCACTAGAAAAATCTGACTTTCCAAGGGATGTATTTGCAGTTTGTATTGCTGAAGCTGAGACTAAATGTGTTGTGTCACTGGTTCCCTTTACTTGCAGGGATAGAGGTGGTGTACTTTAGTAATCTGGTACAGATACTTGTTTTCAAGTCTTGTCTCCTTTTCTCCTTTGTCAAGAAAGTGGGGAAACTTGGCATCCAATTTAGGATTATAAAAAAGTGGTGTGTGCCCTAAAACTGCAAATCTCACTTATAAGTTTGTGGTACAAAACAATGCCATGATAAGCAGTTGTTCAGAATTCTGGCTTTACAACTCTCAGAGGGATCCTCAGGGCTGATGACTATCCCATTACTAGGAGTTTGTGTTAGCTGGTAACAAGATTCCTGCTCTGCCAACTGAACTAACAACACAAAAATATTTGAGTGTAAGCTTTTCCATTGATCTGGTAACTATAACTTGTGCTGAAGGCTTTTAAAGATGCTGTCAAAAATGCCTGTTACGTACTTGCTCTTTACTTTGGCCCTTCAAAAAACATCAGCATCTTGATTCAACAGCTGAAATGGTGTATGTGGGGAAGTGGAAAACAGCAGAAGACAGGTCTTTTAGAAGTTGAAGAAACAAAAAATTTTGGTTTTAATGTATGGTGAATTAAGGCTGGTGAAAGAAAAATTTTGTTCTGGTACTGTTTTGTCTACCAGTGTAGACAAAGAATTATTTTAGAAGCCAATACCTCTGTGGGGATAGGGTAATCACTAATCAAAACAGGGAAGAAGACTCTCATGAGGAGTGGTCTTGTAGTTGAATATAAGAAAGGAAAATTAATGGGTCACATCTTTAGAAGTAACTAAATTGGTTAGTGTGCAACAAATATGGGGGTTGTCTCATTCAAAGAAAAAAACAATAAATATTGGAGGTTTTACTGCTATCCAACACTAGACTGTTCTCCTTAACTGTTGTTTCTTGAAAATGCAGCCAGAATTTTATAGTATACCTGTAAGGAATAAAGTTATTTGTTTTTAGACCTCAGGTTTTGATGTGATTGTGTATGTCAATTTACATAATTTCTATGAAAAGCAGTAAAATGTGGCTGTGAAGTTCATGCACAATAAATGCAACCAAGGAAGAGTGTGAGTTCTGTTATTTCTAAGCTCATGTACATCTGGTTTCAACAGGCAGCCTATGCAGGTTTTTCGGTTATGCTGAAGTTCTCACAGCAGGGTTGGCACTTCAAACTAGCTGAACAAGGATAGCTGTGCGCTTGTTTTGAAGCTTTAAGTTTCGTTTTATCCTCTTTTTTTAGTTTTTTTTTTTCCGTCGTGCTTCAGACTTTCACTGCTACTTGTGTTTCTTTCCAACAAAGAGAAATAGGCTGCATAGTGTAGCAGAACAGCTTTCCTGTGTTTTAAGGTCATAACTCATATGTTCCTCCTCTCCTCTTTGACTGCTCAAGATAAAACTGGGATTAACCAGTAGTGTTGCTTTCTGTGGAACATGGTAGCTGGAAAGAAAAGCAAGTGTGGCTTGCTGTGTGCAAACATGTACATCTTCTGCCCTTTGTTACCTTTCCTAAGTACACATGTGATAACAAATGATAACTTTTAACACCCACCCACCCTTTGCCCCGGCTTTATATCTTTATCATATTCCCAACTCTATCTTGTTCTCTTAGTATCTTTAAGCTTTTTCTTTGGGGAGGGTGGAGGCTTTTCACATGTGTGTGAGCTCCAGCTAGAAGCTCATAATCTTTAGTGCTTACCCTGAATGCTTGAACCTCTGGCCAGGGTAGAGCTACAGTGAATTGTCAAGTAGGAGCTGCTGCTGGTCTGTGTCAGCCCCGAACCCCTTATCTGTGCCAGATGGTTCAAGCCCACCCTGGCTGGAGGCAGAAATACTCCTCAGCCCCCTGGGTTCTCCTGGTGCTGCCTGCCTGGGTGCATTGCTGGTGCCATTGGCATTGCTGGGTACTGTGGGCCTGGGCACACAGCCTCCTCCTGGTCATCACCCTGCCCTAGGCTGAGCTCACTGCTCTACAGAAGGTGACTGCAGAGCTGCTCAGGGAGGTTGTGTGCAATCAGCTGCTTGAAATGCCACATGGAAGGGGTCAATGTGTGCTGCTGTGCAAGGGAGATGGAGCTCAGCTGTGACCTTGCTGTGTCTGACATGCCACAGTGCTAAATTGAGCAGTGAGTCCTACCTGTTCTGGTCATGCTGTATCCTGCTTATCAGACAGCTCTCTGCTGGCACCGGGTTGGGTGCAGGGGTGGGCAGTGCTGTCCATCCCCAGTGTTGCAGCCTGGGTTCCTGTCCCTGCAGTGTCAGCACCTGTTCAGGGGCTGGATTGCAGCACTGCCTGAAGTAAAATCCCTAGTGTGCTGTGCATGCAGTGAGCACTGAAGCATTGGGTCCAACTTTCAGGGGGTAAAAACATAACTGCTTTGTGAGCACAGGGGTTTGCAGTGCTTTGCTAACCACCAACACAGCCCTGCTCAGGTGAGGTGTGCCAGACCTGCAAACCTGTCACTGAAGTACTGAAGTGATGCTCTTTGTGTAACTGCAGCTGCTGAAATGAATCTGTATTTGCAGGCCTTGGTAAGATATACTGGATTGCAGCTGGGGCAGCAAGAAGGTAACAAAAATGAAGGAATGTTTCCTAACATGTTACAACTCTACCTTAAAATAAAAATTAAAATAATGTATTCTTTTATCCTGGTTTTTATGATTCAATGTTACCCCAATAGTTTTTTATTTCTGTAGAAAACCAATACATATGTTTTTCAGGTTTGAGAAAAGAAGTATGTCATACCAGTTAAGGAATATATTTGGAGTTCCTGAAAAATGCTCACATTGTGGGGTTTTAATAATTTCTAGCTGAAATGCTGAACTGTGCTAAATATGTTTTACGCATAAAAGATGTGATTATCTCTTGTAAGTGTACTTCTTACATGAGGGAAAAACTCTTCAGTATTTCTGTTTTGTCTTTCTGAATAGCTCATAGTGGATATTCTATATAAACACATTATATTTCATTTTGCGAGGGAAATCACTGATTGTAAAAGATTTTAACAGGATTTTCCTGCTTTAAGGTTCTACGCTAACATGCAGTTAAGCAGCCTTGCTCTGCTGGAAGTCATTCTTAATCCAAAAAAACAAGGTTTGCAGGAAGGACTGAAGAGACTTGGGCAGACAAAAGTCTTAACAGGCAATTCAAGAGATGTGAAAAAGTACTTTCAGCTTTGGAATGAGTTTGGCTTTTAGGCATTCTAACTAAAACCCATGTTGCCCTGTTTGTGCTGTTGGAGTGTTTCCTGCTTTGCACAAATATTTTGCAGCTGATCACTAGCAAGAAAGAGAAAGGCCATTGGAGTAGTGAGAGATCAGTAGGCTAATTGTACTTGTCTGACGATAGTCAAACATTTGAAAGTTATTTGCCATACTAATGTTTCTCCCGATTGATGTCAATATAAATCTTATGTGACCCTTAGCAAAATTTGGCTTTCTGTAGACACTGAGATATTTATAGCATATGTATGTGGTGTAAGGGAAATATTTCCAGTCTTTATTCTCCTATAATTTCCTTTTTTCCATACTGGAAAGGGAAGAGGTGAATTGTTTATTATCCTTTGGGAACATGCTAAACTGCTGTTTCTCACCAAAGCCTTGCATTTACCTCCGTTTCCTGCTGACCTGCTATTACAGGACTTAATGAAATGTACTCTCAAATTAAATTTTCATTTTCCCCGTATAAAGACTGTCTACAAGACAAGGAGGTAATTCAAAGTTTAAGAAATTCATGTTTTGCCTTTCAGAATATGGGGTCTTAATCTATCTTGGGATCAAGTCTTGTTAGATTGCATCCATGCAATCTATTCTGACTTTGAGTAGACAGCAATTTGTATTTGTGCAGGCTTCCTGTAAGAATGCACTTGTAGATGCAAAGAGGGCTCAGGCAGTTCCATGTCCAAATGCTTCATGTTTATAGATGGATTCACACTGTTATCATGCAAAGCTGTTTTTACCATGAGCCTTATGTTATGCACATCAAATGAAAATGGATAGTTCAAAGTTGAATGTAAATCTGACTTTAATCAGAATTTTGCATTTTTAGAAAGACAGAAAATGTCAGAAAAATTTTTCAATTTTTAACTAACCTTTGTGTCAGAAAATGAGTAAAAAAATTTTACACACAGCATCTATATGAATCCATAGCAAAAGTAAGAAAGTTCTCCATTTTCTTTAGATGCATTGACTTTGATAGCTGAAGAATACAGACTTTGAGAAGTGTACAAAGTTTATTTCAAATGACAAATTATTTGAAACGCATACTATCTTTTTACAAAATATACAACCAACCAGCTAGTTGATAAACATATTTATCAAAGATCACAGTCAATGCCTTTTTCAAAGCAGATTTTATGGTATCCGCATGTCTTTAAGCAACAAACATTTAGAATAATTTTGTAGACTGACAACAGGATTCCTAGGGCACTTTTATTTTTACTTCTATGAAGGAACATGCATATATAGTTTTCTGATAGATACATTATGTTTTTCTTATTATTTTATCAAAGTCAATTGAATAATTATGGTTATATAAAATATCCAGTGTCACAATAGATCCATATACTCATTTATAAGACATAACTGTTAAATAGCTACTCTTCACTTTTCTTGCTTTCCCGCACTCTTTACCTGTACTTCTAAACAGAGATAGCCAAGGATACATATCAAAGCCAAGTTAAATAAATAATTTTAAAATATATATATAAGTGGTAGGAAGCCTGTTTGGGAAACTGCTTTTTTTTTTTTTTTTTTTGAGACTCCAAAGGTTTACCCAGAGGACGGCTTGTTGGTTTAGATAAGTTTGACCATCTTTTTATGATGGTTTTACACAACTCCAGAACAGGGTCTGAAGTTAATTTTTATTCATAGACAGAGGAATTTGAAAACTTTTGTTAAGCTCTGACAGTATTAATTCAATTAAGATTTCAATTTCTTAGAGATAAGGGAGAACATATAGACACTGATTAGAAATGGAAAGTTTCAGCTATCCAGGTTTTTTTATTGCTGTTCTTTGATTTATTAGAAACTATGTGTTATAAGAAAAAAAATGTAATACTGGATTTAAACCATGAGACTTCTGATCTTTGATCATATTTATACATTTTTAAAAAAATGCTGTCATTTCAAGTCTAATGCAATGACTTAAAAATCCGGGTTTGTTTTACTTTCAGGGTTCTTTTAGTTGTGCTAATGAAAGGGCTACCATGTTTTCCTTTACATTTAGGTATGTAATTTCTGCTGATAAAAAAGACAGATGTGAAGCATGTATCTTTAAGAACAAAACTCTAACCAAGCTAAATGTATTCTTGACCTCCAGTGCTGAAAAGGACAGCCTGTTTTCTGTTTGAAGTCCTCATTCATTGTAGTGCCACGTTCAAATATCCCATTCATTTAAATTACAGGAATAGAGTGCTACGCAACACTCGGGCTGACCAAACAAAGGTTTCTTTTCAATGGTCTATTTTTATGCTCTATTTATAATACTGTAGCAGGTTTTTTAGGAAAACTACTATTAAGCAAATAGCTCTGTAGTACTGAATTTAAGTATGTTTTAACTGTCTGGTTCGGCAGCCCAGTTTAAGAAAACAAATGATAGGCTTTGCAGTAACAGCTCATTAGACAGGAGGATGGGCTTGACCTTAAGGCCTGGCTTGAGAGATCTGAGTTATCAGTTTTGCATGACCCTTGGCTAATCTCTTATCTCTGTGTGCTTAAATTCTCTATCTATAGAATGAGGGATAACAGTCTCTTTGCTTTCTTATATTGTAAACTCTTACTATGCTTACTATACATGAAGCCAGTAGGACCACTAGTGTGGTCCTGACTTTGGTACAATTGCAATAATGCATTCTATGTTATTATTAAGGTAATTCCATAAAGATGTAATGTTAAATGTTAAAACACATATGTATATATTATTAATATATAAAAGTATAAACAAAAAATGGACTTTCACAGTTGTGTGCTGGAGTGGAGTCTGATACTACACTGCCCTATGCACAGCCTGAGCTGAGTAGTCAACTGCACATCCAATTTCACTTAGTCTGAACAATATATGCCCTTGGACAGATCCTCCCTTCTTACTGCCACTAGAAATCCAGCTCAGGTACCTGATGATTGATTTGATCTACAACTTTCACTAGTCATTATGAAAGCCAAATAATTTACAGGGAATTATTCAACCAGGTAAATTCATGTACATCCTCCATCACCGCCCTTCCCCTACCACCACTTCCTAGGGTGTGAGACAGAGGTCTTTCTTTCAGGTCCAGCAGAATGTGACAGACAGGACTTCTGAAGATGTGACTGTGGTGGCTGTCAGGTCAGCTGTTGTTGATCTGGACATTTGACTAACTTCTCTATTGGTTTAACTGTTGCTTCTTTAAAACACTGAAAAGTCCAATACAAAGTTGCTGGGGGAAAAAAAGAAAAAGGAGAGAAATAGAGAAAAACATTAATGAGAGGTTTAGTAGAATAAATTAGTCTCACACAAAACAGAGTACATTGTTTATGAAACACATGGATGAAATTTGAAGTAATGTTTTTTTAATTTGGAAATTTCAGCTACAAAGTTTGAAAAAAAAAGACAAAAGCAAGAAAGCTGCCAATGTAAAATTTTCTTCAATTTTTTTTGTCCTGTGTTTTGCCTATACAACTGACGAAAAATCAAATTCAATCCTCTCCTCATTTTAAATGTTGTGAGAGGCTGCTGTGCTCATTTTAGTTTCCAACCACCAGTTGAATTTCAGGCTTAAGGGTGCATCCTGTTTGCATCTGCAAATGGCTTTATCCATATGTACAACTCCACCGAGATCAATAAGATTACTCATGTGAGTCAAGTTACCCAGGCATGTAAATATTTGCTGAATTCGGACTAAAACTGGAAGGGAATGTAAATGTCGATGGTAAATCCTACTTAAGATAAAGGGTAGCACCCACAATGACTGCAGTTAAGAGAGTTAGTTCAGGTGCCTGTCCCCCCTTACTCCCTAGCTGAGGTATACTGAATTCTAAACAGCTTTAAAAAGCAGAAGCATCTTCAGCCAAATCCCTACAACATGTATTATGAATTAGTAAATTTTGTTTGGTCCTTGACTTTAGTTACAAGAAATCAGGTCCCAAAAGAAAAGGAGATAACACTGAAAATACCTTTTATCTTGATATTCTGTGGGGGAAGGAATTCCAGTGTAAGTGCACATGTATAATGCAGCTACTGTAGTCTCAAGCAAAATGCATTCATTATATGAGGCTTCAGAGCACATTAGAGAAAATGTAGATGCTTTCTGCACAAACAATCTGCAGGTATGGATGCTGAATGGGAGGAAAGTGGGTTAAATTTACTCTTCTTAGGACGTGAAGCAAATAATTCAGCATTGATTCAAGAAGTCACTGAGCCTAAATTCCTCAGTCCCTCTGTCCATTCATTCTCTGCCTGCTGAGTGAATTGATCCAATTGCTTATCTTTCTAGGTTTATGCTTAAACTGATGGTGGAATCTCATTTAACCTGCCTCTAGTTTAAATGTAGCAGTGAAACATGGCATTCAGTAGTAAAGCATCCTTCTGGCATGTCCTTCTTTCTACTGGCAGCTCAATTCTGCCACTCAGTATGCAGCCCATCTGAGATTAAATTTAAGATATGGTAATCTTTTTTTTCAACCACACAAACTTGCCAGTTTACCATCCCATATGCACATTCCACGTGTTTATAGGCCAGCACTACAGAGTGGAATGGTACCCTTTTGCATGGCTGGGGAGTGGTTTAGACTCTTTTCACCAAGGCAATTTATGCATTGACAAGATTCTTGGTATAGGGTTGTTAAAAGTTTGACTTTAGTCTTCTTTTCACTGTTGACCACTTAGTAAATCGAAACATCTTGGCTCCACAAAGTGCAGATTCTGCCACCATTTATTTAGGATGCTGTCATGCCTGGGGCTACAACATTATTTTAATATATAATGACTTTAAAAGATGCAAAACTACTGACTGCATGATTTATTCATTCTTAAATTGCAAGAGCGCTAGGCTTCCTTTTGATGCCTACCCTATTAGCATATGCTACCTGTGTGCTTCTGCAGTCACTTAGTATTTGAATGTATATGCCCTAATCAGCTATAAAGCATTAATGTTTTGCACTTGTATAGCCTTTCATCCAAGGAGCTAAAAGTCTTGCTGACAATGATTAAGAATTACAGTCCCCTTTGAAGTGGGAGAATGCCACTACCTTCATGTTACGGTAGGCACAGTGAGGCGACACAGTGAGGCGACTTCGCCGTGCCTCCAACACGCGGCAAGTGTCAGTGCCCGCAGCCCCGCAGCATCCTCTGCGGATGCCGCTTTGGCCAGCCTTTGCACTAATGACCCTCTCTGCCCCGCAGCTTTGCTAACAGCCTCGGAGGGCAGCGTTCGGCCCCTTTAGCGGGCTGGGTTGTTTTTCACCCTGCCTCACGAAGGCATTTGGCGGGGGATTGGCCTGGAAGGGGGAGAAGGCGGCAGCGGCCGGGCGCTCCGGCTTTGGGGCAGCTATGGACCGTCCCGCCGTGCGCAGCTCCCAAGCCCCGTTCCCAAGCCTAACGAGGGCAGCCCGGGTGCAGTCATGCCTGCGGCTTGCCTCGCTCCCTCCCATGTCCCGCACAGCGCTCGGCAAGGCGGGTGTGAACTGCGAGAGGCGCGGATTTACCTGGATTGCTCGGCCGGGGCTCAGGGGAAAGGCACTCGGGAGTGGAGCGGCATGCAGCGCCGGTGGGAGCAGCCGTGCCGGTGCAGCTTCCTGCGCAGGGCCAGGTTGGCTGCGGAGAGAGGGAGAGAAGCGGGGCGTGAGGGATCCCCGGCAGTGCCCGGCAGTGGCGGCCCGGGGCTGCCGGTGCTGCTCTCCCCGGGACGGGGCCACCGGTGCCCGTGGCCGTGCCCTCCCATGCCGCCGGTGCTTCCCGGGAGCAAGTCTGCAGCAATTGCCCACCTTGGGTCCCTATTTGTCCCTGTTCCCCCCTCCACCTCCCAGAAGTTTCTCTTGGGATAGGCGAAGCATCCTGTCCCGCTGCCGCTACAAGCAGGGATGAAGCGCACAGAGGACGCGCCAGGTCCAAACTCGTCCCGGAGGTCCCAAACCGCGTGCTGGACGCCACCAGGCAAACACGCCGGGGGTGCCCACGGCAAACACTAACCCCAGGCTCCCCACCGGCACAAGCATCACGCTGAGGCATCGCCTACCTGGCCGCTGTCCGTGGGCTGGGAGGAGGCTCGCCAGGAGCACAAACGCGATCCAGAGGAGCAGCTGGAGTCTCATGTCTGCGGCGAAGGCGGAGGCGCGCTCCGGGCTGTGTGTCGATGTGTTTGGGCGAGGAAATGCACGCCCGGGGGGCAGTGAGGGCCGGCAGCGCCCGCAGCCCCTGGCCGCTCACATGCCAGGGCCAAGAGGGGAGCCTGAGCCAGCCGCCTCCACCGGCGGGGTTAATGATCAGGCAGGGCCAAGGTTCCTGGGCTGCTCTGCGGGCTGGGCTTCCCTCTCTCCCCTTCTCCCTTTCTGTCTCTCTATTTCTGTCACTCCCCCTTATTTTCCATAAGCAAACAGCGCAGGAATGAAAAGCCCGTGTAAACAGCAGCTCCTGTCAATGCGCAGGGGCAAGGAGCCTCTCGAACAATGCGGCCACTTCACTTTAAATTCAACCCGGCCGGGAAAAAAACATATGTAAAACAAGCCCCGATGTTCCCTCCCCCATTTGCAACTGTTTAAACTTTGCATTGCCCATATTGGTCCCACATGCAGACACCAATGGCAGGGGCAGGAAGTGCCCCCCCGACCTTTGTTCCCTCCCGAAAGCGGGGGCAGGGAAGCCCCCCAAGCATGGCCCTTGTCCCAGCTCAAATGCTTTCTCTCTTCTCTGAACTAGCTGCGAAGCTGTGGCTATTCAAAGTGAAACTGGCAGTAGTTAAGGCTAATGGGTGTCTTTTGTACCGTCCACTGTTTTTAAAGGGTCAGAATATTCAGGAATTAATTTGTGAGCTTTTTTACGGCGCAGAGTGAAATAGATATATCTGTTCCAGCAGTGCCAGTTTGAGGGCAGCAGTTTTGGATGGGACATCCATTTGCATAACCCACCTGTACATTGCATTATGTTTATCCTTGATTATGATGAGAGGTCACTTTAACAAGCTACGCTGAAAACAGCTGGTGCAGTTACCCAAGCCTGAAGAGAAGGAAGGCAAAACCTTAGGGGTGTGGGAGCAGCACTGATGGCTTTGAAATCCAGTGAATTACTGGCATCAGTTGAGATTCGACTGGTCCTTGTCTTTTTTCCAACCTGCTGGTTTCTTGTGATGCAATAGTACCTAGTTATTTGGAAAAAAAAAAATAAAATTTGTTCCTTTTTGGGAGAAGTTTCTGTTATAAAACATGTGGGAAAGAGTGCCTTTCTATATAGGTTAAATGCTACTATTATTACTAGGCAACTATTATTGAAAATTGGATGACGTTTTTATTTCACTATTTGCTAAAAGAGTGGAATATATAGTTGTTGGTTTGCTGGGTTTTTTTGGTTGGTTTGTTGTTGCTTCTGTTGTTTTGAGGTTTTTTGTTTTGTTCATTTGCCCATGTATTGTGTTCCCTTATTGAGGACTTTCCTATTTTCTTTAAAAACCTATTTAACTCAATAGTGCACCCTAGTCCCTCCTCATAGAGTCATACATCATTACTGGGTTACTTAATTTGTGTTGGTAGAGTATGCCCATATAAATTAAAAGACAAATTGAAGCTTGAATATATGGAGGGAATGGTTACTAAATGTTGTTTTAAAATGATACAAAGACTGCTGAGGAAGGTGTTTTAGACAAAACAGTAACAAAAGAAATCCTCTGCTGGTTGATCAGATTGGTCTGTCATAACCAGGAGATGCTTCCGAGTGTTCTTTTTCACAGCTTCGTTGTCATTAAGTTTTCTGTTTGTGATTTCTGGCCTTTAAACTGAACTTTTGTTTAATATTATTGCTGCCAGCTCAGCTGAAATCAGGGTTCCATGGTGCCAGTGACAGAATTTTCTTAAGGAGGATGTAATTTCAAATATAAATGTGGTGAAGCAGGAGAGGAGTGCTGTGGCCAGATCACTCACAGAGCATGTAACAGAACCAGGGTCACATCCTCAATATCCTAGATGCTGTTCTGGCTCCACTAGGACATATTTAGGAATGTGTTCTCCTGCTCACCATGAATGAGAACACACTGGACACCTCATTCATACAGCCCTGCAAATGATGATCACTTTCATTCAGCAGCTAAGGTTCAGGCTCATAACCTTAAGGTGGAAAGTAGTATAGACTTCAAAGTGATAGGGACTCTGCAAAAAGCTAAAAGGCAGAAAGAATGCATAGACTATTGCCAGTCCCTCGGGCTATCTAGGCCTCTTCTGCACCTGAATGTGAAGTTTACAGACATTCTGAGGAGACATTAAATTTAAGGGAATTGAATAAGATGCAATAATTAAGAGCAATATTTATCTCTCTCTTTTGGTTTTTTTTTAGTTTTGTTTACTATGAGCTGTTACTTCCCCTGTTAATTCTTGTGCAAAAGCTTACAAAGGTTTGTTTGTCTAATAAAATCCAGGTCACTATAACATGAGCATGACAGAGTTATTGTAATTTTCCTGTAAGATACAGTAATAATTCTATGCTTCTCCACTGAAGAAATTTCTAAAATGCAATGCAGCCCCACTCTAGAATTTGTAGTTCTTTTGCAAGCAGCTTTCCTTCAGGTACTTACTTTCATGTGGCACAGTGCTGCTTGAAATTAGGCAAATAACAGCTAGGTAGAATGTGGTGATGTAGTAGTTCTGCATTTTTTGCAGTGTTTGCTGCTGGGTTTTGTGTTGGCTTAAGAGGAAAGGGAATGTAAAGTGCATAGGAAAGCTGGAGTTCTGTAGATAATGCTTCATGAGCTAGAAGAATTGGTTCTTTGAATCAAAAGTTTCCTTCTCTTCTAATCTGAAAGGAACATAATACAGGAGTGATTATTTCAGCATTTATTACCTATATCATTGCTACTTCTCCAACAGACACTCTCTTCCCTACTTCGTCCTTGATAGGATCAAATAGTCGAATTATCAGTTTATGTCCAGAAAGTGAAAACAGTAGTTAACATATTGGAGAAATAATTTTGAGAGTTTTGAAAAGGAATATTGAGGACTGCCTTTCCTGAATACTGAATGTTAACTGTAAGTAACACATGACATTTTCTTTTGCTTAACACATTTCAGTAAGTACTGTATCACTTCACTGGTTATAAACTGTTCTGTGTGACATTTTCAGCAGAGTGACTGCTACAGTCTTCTTATTTGGGGAAAAAATAATTCAAAATCACTGTGCCATTTCTAATAATATAATTGGAAGAAATAAGGGAAAAGTGACTGAGGGAATATCAAATTATTCTGGCACATATGGAAAAATAAAAATTACCTTGATAAATGAAAGAGCAAGTCACTGGAAGAACAAAAGAGGAAATAATGTGAGGAAGCAGTAAAATTCATAGTATTAAGGAATAGAATAGGCAGAGTTGGATGATAAGAACAGGAGAAAAAGATAATAGGGCACTTCCTAGTATGGAGTAAAAGATAAGTTAGCATCCCCTATTGGGCTGCTAGTCAGAAACGGAATTATACCTTTGGTTTGAAGGCCAGTATATAACTATAAACTCTAGTGTTTATCGTTACTATTTGAAAACAGCTTTCAAATGCTATCAGTATAAAATGTTAAGTGAAGCTTCTAAAGTACAGGAATTAATTGTTGTATATGGCAATGCTGGTTTCAATCCCAGTATCTCAGATACCCCCTTGGAATAATAGCTCTTCCCCTCTTAGAAGCCTCTAAAAATACATGGATCATAGTGGATCTCTGCTGTTCCATAAGAAGACATGCTGAATGTTCAGCAGTGATAGTAACTGATAATAAGTGAAAATTCTTGTTTATTTTGGCTTGAAATTGTCAGGTAAGATACAATATCAGAGTTTCTAATCAGATTTTCTAACTTTGTTTTCCCCAGATTAATCAATCCTGCTGATCCAGAGGAATTATTGCACTAACCAAACAAAATCTGGGATAAAAACATTTATGTCAAAAGAATTTGGTGAAGCACATCTTTGAGTCCAATTGCAAATGTCATTAGGGAAAGTTCTCAGCTTTTCCTTGTTAATTTCTATTACATTGCAAGATGGTAGGTGGACTGTGCAACAAATGAAATGAAAAAAAAAAAGCAAAAAAGATCATGTGACTTGCCACTCGAAAGGAAGAATTTGGCCAAGAAATGCTCAAAGGGATAAATTTTGAAATGTTTTTTAGGTGTCTGTGATTTCTTTTTTTCACCACAAATTTCACTGGGATTATTATCTCATGGTTTTATAGGGACTATGTGTCTGCCACGAATATAAAAGAAGTTTTTCCTTCAGCCCACGGTACAGCACCAGATGCCAAATATAATGTTTGCCTTCTTCATTGACTATAATCATGAAGACTGCTTTTTCTAGACAAAACTCATTAGCTCGAAAATTATGATTTCAGGAGAAAATAATGCACTCTCTGTCCTGATTTTTATCTGTGCTTGGAAATGAAAACCTACCCAGAAACTAAACTTTATCCCTCCTGTTTGCCATTCTATGCATTTTCTGGAGGAAAAAATTGTCCACCTCCCTGCCTATTAGTGCTCAGCTGCCTTTCCTGCCTGGGGGAGACTGTGCTCCGGAAGCAGATGGCAGTCAGCAAGCAGAAGGAATGCGCACTGGTAACCTGACACTGGAGACAGATGTGCTCAAGGAAAGGAAATGGGGATGGCTCAGACTAGCCTAAACCTTGTACAATTTTTTTTAAAATGTCTTCTATGTGTGTTGCTGAGATGCACAACCTAGAAAATACATTTTCTTTTATTTTAAGCTGGTAGGAAAGTATTCTGTGTTCATGCCATCATTTCCAGCCTCTTACTGCAGTACAAATCATAATTATAATTGTTAAAATAATAATGGAAAGGTTAAACACCCTCTGATAGATTTAGTCTGCCTTACTTCTGTGACCCTACAATCTGTAGAGTTGATTTTATGTAATACAATGAAATACTAGCCCTGCACTTGAATATCTGTAAATTATGAATTCTCTCCTAGACCAAAGACAATTTCATCAGTTACATATGCAACTGTATGATGAATTTTCCTTTTTACTGAAGGAAAATACGTTTACATGGGCTTGAAGGTGCACTTAAGTTTCTGTTCTGTTCTATCCCTTAGAAGTAAAATTGGATTCTAAGATTAATCTAGGAAATACATACACATATTTCTTTTTAGTAGGAAAACAAAGAGGTCAACTCTGGAGCAGCAGTGCCTGTGATCCCCACCAGTGCGACTGCATGTTCCATTTCAGATAACCCATTTGGGGTCAGATTCTTCTCTGGCACTGGTCATAATTTCAGAGCTTTTTTAATTTAAAGAGTCATTTACCTTGTCTTGAATAAATGATGTTCAAGAAAAACAATTCTTGCATAGCACAAGTTTCTGTAATTAATTTTTATTTGCCGGTTAACTTTCAAATATGTAAGCCCCTTACATATCCAGAACCTTTATGCCCCAGGTTTCTGCAGGGAAAGTATTTTTAAAAGTATCTTTTTCATGTTATAAAGAAAACTGTCATATGTTATAACGTAAATAAGGCAAACATATTTGTACCTTTCTGCTGCAGCTTTAACATACATATTTAGGAAAGAGAGGTGCTTACTGCAGTATTTAATATTGAAGCTACTGTTTATATTTACTGAGGAAATCTCAGGAAAGAAATACAGATGTATTTTTGTCCTAATCTCCAAGTTTTAGAGCTTCACATGCAGTTGGAAAATTATTGGTCTTACCTAAATCTATCCATTTAGTTGTACAAATTTCTGTAAGCTTTTCAGACAGAAAGAGTTAACTTCCTGGAGATAATTTTCTACATAACCAATCTTCTGTTTTGGATTTGGGCAGCCACTAGCCACAGTAAAATTTTAATGCAGGAGGCGTTAGGACAGGCTTGGCAGATTTCTGTAGAGATTGGCTGAGTGATTACTTGAAAGAGAATTTCAAATTAACCTCCAGCTCTTTGCATATTTATACTTTTGACTTCAGGTAGTAAATTTGGTTTGCAGCTTCAGTAGATCCTTTTTTCTATGTTGCTTGCATGTTACCATTAGGGATATGGTGTCGCATGAAGCAGCTCTGTAGCAAGAGTACAAGTTCCCATCAGGGAATCTAGTGTGATGTAATGTTTTAGTATTCCAAATAGTTGTCACCATTAATATTAACCCTCTGCAAGCCTGGTCACCATCTTGCAACAAGGTGAAATGTGTGCTTTATGTAAGGGTTTTCTGTAGAGGTTTTGGACCTGTTTTGTACAGTTCTTTGAACTTTGCCTTCTGGCAGGAAGATTGCAGTGCTGCCTTGCTCTTCATCAACTTCTGGGCTGTGATACTACCTTTTCAGTGTTTCCTATCTGAATTATTTCTTTATCTGCTGTGATCAGGAAGGTCAGCCTTGCTATGGCCAGCACAGCTGGTGAGAAGTACAAAGCAGAGAAGGTATCTATGATTTCTCTGCTGTTCTGACATCAGACAAGCTGAAAAGAAGGAATTGCAAGCTTACGTTCAAATAAAATGTATCAACACAAGAAAAGGAATGGAGGCAAGAAAGTCAAGCTTATATTTAGGGAAGTGGTGGATTTCTCATTTAATTCCTATGTTTTTTCTCCCCTGACTGCTGTGTGGGAACGGCTGGTGTTTTCTGGTTGCATTATATATAGTTTTGTTTATTTGGAAAGTTTTGTGGTGTTTACTCTTAGTTAGGATAACAGCATCTACGTGATAACTAGCCTTTTTCCTAGCTGTTCTAGATGTTGTATGCTTCTAACTAATAACAGATTTTTCAAGGTATAAGCTTTACATTGTAGGCTTGTGAGAACTTTCTATGCCAGCACCTTTTTTTAATTACATACACTGGATAACTGAGGAACATGTTGTGGTAACAAAGTCTGCCCCACTGAAGAGATTGCCTTGGAGAAGCTCTCAGTGTTTTAACTGCTGCACTTGCTGGGTGACTCCTGTGATCAGGGCTTGCTGTGGACCTCATACACTAATGATCTTACCATTTCTCCCTCTGGTGCAGCTGTACTGATAGGAAAGGTGGGAAATTTTGAGGAAAAAAGGCTACTACAAGACAGAACCCTGTAATCTGTCACCCCCTTCTAATCCAATAAGGTGATTACTGGCTGTACAACACTTAAAGCTGTAGCAAAAAAGTTCCTGTCTTTTTTTTTTTTTTTTCTTTCTCTATCAATGGAAAGACCAATGATCAAATTATCAGGGATGATGCAGTGGAAATATTTGCAAAGCCTCATAGTATGTACAGGATACAGAGAAAGAATATACTGTAGAAGCTGAAGAAGCTAAGCATTTGTCTTGCTTCTGCAATATACATATATATTAAATAATAATCATGTCTATCATGAATAAAAGGCACAAAGCAAAGCTCAAAGTGAATTTTGTTGATCTCAGTATTTACCACAAGAATTATTTTGTTAAACCCTCGAAGAAGATCTTGAGACTCCAAACTCCTCAAAGTTTTGTAATGGATATCATACTCCCTCAAAAGTAGCTGAATCCAGGAACCAAAACAGCAGCCCAAACCATCAACCCTCAGACAAAATACATGCTTCATGGAAGAGAGAGAGGTTACCTTAGGTTATGTGCATAACTTAGCTGTTGTCAGGAAGTGCAGTTCATGAGATGTGTTGCATCACTGCTTAAGAAACCCTCAGTTGAAATTGGCAGTGGTTTTATTTGCTTTTGAGGCTAGTAAATATTTTCAGCTTGCAAATTTCTACAAAATAGTAATAAATGTCTGTTACCAGAGATGCTGATGAACTTTGCTTTTGAAATGTGCTATTTTACGGATGGCCCATTGCCTGTCATCCGGAGTGGGTGATAGCAGCTAATGGCCCACAGCTGGTGGTAATAGAATACTTAACTACATCAATATTGCAACCTAGGACATTTACAAAATACATTTTCCTGTCTTCATTCAACTTATATCTCATTGCAGCATTTGACTTTGTTAAAAACACAAAGATAATGTTATTCTAGATGTAAAAGTGAAAATCCTAATATATCAGAGCTGCAAAATTTGATGCATTTTGAAGAGTTCTTCTGTTAAGTAAGAATTGCTTCTGTGTGGTTGTGTATCCCAATCGTAAACTGCCATATTTCTTTATCCTGGAAGCATGTTTACTTACAGGGTAATAAATCCTATTTTCTGTTCGGTTCAAACTTGTTTTTTATTAATGTGAAAGTTTGGTGTGCATTTATGCTCAATTATAGTGTAATGGAATTTATTCCAAAATTATAACCTCATATTGCAAAAATTTACACACTCAATGAGCTTTCATACATCAAATCAAATCAAATCAAATCAAATCAAGAGAAAACCTTTTCAAAATGGAGACAAGTGAGTTCTTGCAATTTTTGGACCAGTGCTGCTAACATGCCCATTCCATATTTGGGTCATAGACAGCTAGGACCATTTGCATTAGATTTCAGATTGGATATAATGAGATATAAGAGTACAGCGGGATGAATGTATCCTAGAAAATTTGTTGATCAACAAACTTAGGCTTTTGTTCTTCAAGCTGATACTACAAATAGGTGTAGAACATCAAGGAGTAACTAGCAATTTCCTCCAATTTCTTAGCTATGTAACTTTAATTAATGTTCAATTAATTTTAGCTTTGTGGACTGATATTGCATAGCTTAAGTTCAAGTTGTGTTGCTAAGTTGTGCTGGATTGTTAAAGATGATAATCTCATTTGTTTTCCGCTTTTATACACATAATGTTTTCTCCCAAAAAATAAACTTGCCTGATATGCTGTTTCTAGTACTCATGAAAACAGCTGTGCATTGTATAAATATTTTCAAGGAGAGCTCTGTGTTGAAAATAAGTTGAAATTGAAAGTAATCACAGAAGCATGTCCCACTGGAGGTTGACTTTTGGTGTGCCTTTGAAAACTGGCCTTCATATTTGGATGGTTTTGTGTATATGTATGCTTACCACAGCTACTTTTTAGCTTCTCTTGGATTTTTTCTGTTTGTTTGTTTGTTTTGATGGGGTTTTTGGGTTTTTGTTTGTTGGTTTTTATTTGTGTTTTTTTGTTTGTTTGAGTTTTTGGTGTGTTTTGTTTGTTTGGTTTGTTTGTTTGGTTTGTTTTTAATGAGCCAGTAAGGTGAGTAGTAGATTACTAGCACTGGGCTTACAGGATACAGTTGGAGGCAAAGTGATTTGTACCATTGTAGCTGAATAAATTGCCTTAATGGTTTTCCAGCGTGATATGTGCAGGATGAAAAAATCATGGCATGAATGTCTTGGTTCAAGTATATATTGTGATGCTGATAGGTAGGAAATCACAGTTTTTCATTCTCACAAAATATGGAGATCAGAAAGCTTCCTTTGGCCAGACCACAGTCCTTCCCAGCACAGTAGCATGAGGTAGCTGTGCAGTGTCCTGGCTCTCAGAGCTGTGTGGGGCTGCTTTAGCCCTTGTGATACCTAATTTTAGGTTTAGCAGTGTTTAAAAGCCTCCAGGGATCTGTCATGATAACAGACAGGTATTGATGGGTAGATAGAGCCTAGGCTTGTTCCTGTCAAGGAGTTTGAGTGAGCAGTGCAGTGGCAGAGGCAGCTATTGGTAGCTTTGTGATTCCAGTGCTCTGTGTCTCCAGATACCTCACAGGGGCTTAGTAAATTTTCCTTCTTGCCACCCTTATGTTGTCCCACAGCTACATGGGCACTGCAGCAAAGGACCACTGAATATGGAATCACACAGTGTCATCTTTGCAAAGCTGCTTTACCAAAATTTGGGCTTGACTTCAAGGTGGCTGCAATTGCATCCAGTATTTTTGTTTCCCTTTTACAGCTTTTGCAGTGAAAGAAAGAAACCTGAAGTGTTTGCACATTTATCTCATGTTCTGCGTACAGAAGCACTTATCTACAGTAGATGTTGGTGAGGCCCAATGTTAAAACTGTGGGGAGATCTTGGCACTCCACTATCCTGTGTTTGGGCCTTCTGCAGGGATTCAGGCCTGCCCATCTGCATCTTCATGGGTGGAGTCTGGGGGGCACTGGGCTTTCTCTGTGAGTGCTGCACTGCCCATGACACAGGCAATGTCTCTTGTCTCCCTAGTGGCTTTGAGCTAAAGTGGCCACAGATGCATGCTACCACTATCCAGGCATCTCATGCAGCCTTTTGCTAGTTGTCTTCACTCTTGGAAGGGTCAGGATGGAGAATACCAGCTGAATGAATTGGTTTTGTGCCAGCAGTGTTTTGCTTCTTCTGTCTTTCCTGAGAGGCCCTTTGGTTTTCTGTCTGTGGCATGGTGGTTGTACAGTTTTCACGAGGAATGGAAAGGGTACTGTGGCCTGAAGATTGGGAGCAGCTGAGAACAGGCTACAAGTTCCACAGCATGTTCTGGCAGACAGAAAATGTTCTGTGGGCTGTAGCCTGGATAACTTGCAGATGGCATTTCAACTGGAAATCCCAATGAAGAATGGATTTATAGAATGAGCCTCTTCACAAGACTCTTATCACTACAGGGGTTTACCCATAGCAGGTTTAGACGTGGTAGTTCAGGTAACCATAGCAGCATAACAGTGAAATAACCATGCTCCTGAGTGTTTGCTCATGTCCTCTGATGAGTTTACAACTGTTCACAGGGCCATGCTGCCATGGTGACAGGGGTAGCCTTCCTGAGCTAACTGATTTAAGGCCATCGTTCAACTGGTATTCATTTCAGCCTGAAAACCCAAAATTAAATGCCATGTACTTAAAGAAATAAATAAATTATGTGAGGAGTATCTATATTAAGGTATTAGTTTAAGTGCATTCACTTGAAGGTCAGCAGCTACATCTGCTGTCCATCACTGGCATGTAGCAAAATAAATAGACCACGATCTACTCTTGTATGATACTTCATGTTCCTTGACGCCAACAGCAGGGTTTCATGGTTCTGAATACTTACAATTCAGTGCTAGACATATAAAAACTGTTTCAGAATTCAAACAGAAATTGACTGCAGTCACCTTTGGAAAGCGCCAACAAACTCGCTATGCCTTGTCCTGTTTTTCAAAGGATTGATGTGTATTACCTTTATCATGGTATAATCCCAGATGGCCACTAAGCCCCACACCAGAGCTCACTCACACTCCCCTGGTGGGATGGAGGAAAGGATCAGAAGAGTGAAAGTGAGAGAATTCATAGTTTGAGATAAAGATGGTTGAGGTAAAGCAAAAGCTGGGCAAGCAAGAAAAGCAAAACAAGGAATTGATTCACCATGGACAGGCAGATGTTCAGTCCCAGGAAAGCTGAGTTCTGTCACACATAATGGTTATGTGGGGATACAAATACCATCACTCCAAATGTCCCTCCTGCCCTTCTTCTTCCCTTAGCTGTATATGCTGAGCATGATGCCATATGGTCTGGAATATCCCTCTGTTTAGTGGGGGTCAGCTGTCCCTACTCTGTCCCCACTCAACTCCTTGATCACCCCCAGCCTCCTTGCTGGTGGGGAAGGGTGAAGGGCAGAAAGGGTCTTGGATCTCTGCAAGTCCTGGTCAGGATTAACAAAAACATCCCTGAATCATCAACACTCTTTTCAGCACAAATCTAAACCACAGCCGTATACCAGCTGCTGTGAAGAAAATTATCTCTACCCCAGCCCAAACTTTTATTTGAATCTCTACAGCAACAGATTTGGTTAACAGTTTTATAGATACAGAAAATACTGTGTCATTTTCTCAGTGTGTATCAGTAATAATCTCAGGTAATGGTAAGCTAAGGTAACCTTTATACTGCAAATATATTTTTTCCTGTTTGGCTTGTATAAGGAGACCTGGGAAGAATCCAAATAAAAATTCAAGGTTTATTAAACTCTAAATTGAGCTTAAATTACTTGTAATGTCATATTTATGAAACTGTGACTATATTTTTTATATTGAATTTTTGTAAATATTTTAAATCTATCTTAGGTGTTTACAGCTGTCTTCTTGAAATACATTATTTTCAGGGTTTGTTGCAGTTGTTACACATTAACTTACAGTGTGCTAACAGCTAAGTAAATGTTTGGCAACTGATCAGAAGCCCTAAATGAGGTCATAACATATGGAGAGGTGCTGAGAGGTTACAATTCCTGTGTGTCTCAATTAATACTGTAGCTAGTAAGCATTCTTTGCAGCTCATAGCCTCTGATCCAACAGTGTGCTGGAATGGAGGTGTGTCTTTAAGCCAGTAAGTAGATCCATCAGCTTTGCTAAGGATGCTTATATGTGTCGCTGTTGAGCAGCTAGCAGAGTAATGAAGGCACCAGTTCTCAGTGGCAAGAAGGAATAACCTTTATTGTTTTGATTTCATCATATATATAGAGTATTCAAAAGTTACCCAGATTAGTCGGTCAGAAGCCTTCCCCCAGGCCTGATTGGCCAGGCCTGCACCGTCTAAATACTGAGACACTGTTCCAATGACATCCAAACTTTATCTTTATTTACAAAACACAAAAAAATTCTCATAAGAAAAGCCTGTGCTAGCCACACATATGCTTACAAATATGTTCGTGAATGAATACTTTGCTGGATCAAGGTATCTTGGAATAAATAAGTATTTGTTGGGAAAATTTCAGTATAACAAGCTGGGAGACTTGAAAAACCTCTTTCTCCTGAATGCAGAGTTGCAGCTCATCGATGTATGTGAGCAGTGATAGATTTCCTTTATCACAAGTGCTGTTTTCTATCTGATTGCAGCTCATTTAAGCATAAATACATTTAATATACTCTTGCTTTATCCTTGCCTAGGATTTATCATTGTAGCTGACATGATGAAAGTAGAACTGTAAAAATAATGATTTTAGGCTAATAGGCATATTTCTTATGACGTCAGGAATTGAAAGCCAGCTATTCAGCCCAGCATTTCAGAGGGATTAGTTAATGTTCCTGTCATGTAATTTCTCATTGTTTTGGTATCATTTGGATCAATGGATTGACTGTACTGAAGTGGCCACTAACTGACATGGTAGGTAGAAATGCATAAAAAAAGAAGCCCCTTCCTTTATTTTTCCTATAAAATACCTAGGTATTCTATAAGAAAATATTGTCTGAAGTATTTAATTGTAATTAGAGAATATCTCAGTCTTTGCAGTTTGCACGGGAAAGCTGGTGACCAATTCTTATGATTGGGCAAACCCAAGAGAAATGAAAATGTGAGTTGTTTGGACACTCGGATGAGGTGCCTCTCCAAGAGTGTTGTAGAAATATCTAAGAAATACTGTTAAAAACACAGAAGAGTACTCTCCTGAATTTTTTCCTGACATACTATCAGTTTATACAGAGTTTGATTATCTCTTCTGTTATCAAACAGGAAATCCTTTCTTTGCTTTTACTGCCCCTGAAAGGTAATCTTATCAACCAACCATTCTTCACATGTGGCTCCCCAAAGTTTCTTCCACTTCTAGTATCTCACAGAGCTATTAGCTCTGACAGAAGCATTTAGAGCCAGCCTGTGTTTAGCACTTGTACACACCACTGGATATTTCATTTGTGTGAAGACAGAAAAGATTAGTCTTGACTCACTGAAGCTGATAAAAACAGTGGCCTGGTTTTCAGTTTGTTCAGGATTCCACTTATGGAAAACATAATTGCTACTCAGAAGGGACCTTGCCTTCAGAGAGGTCAGAACAGTGTTTAATACCATCAGTTTTATTGTAGTGATACACTAATGGTATTTTTAAGTATGCAAAACCTACTTAGCTGAAGTTACACATCCCGAACTGTAATGATTTTGGGTTTTGTGGTGTTTTGATTTTTGTTGGGTTTTGAGTTTGGTTTGGGGTTTTTTTCCATTGGTGGTGGTGGGGATTTTTTTTGAGGAGCTTTCTTTTTGGTTAAGGAAAAAAAATGTCTTCAATGTATAGTACTTTTTGGGTCCTTTAAAAATATATCTTAATACAACTGAGATTTTTTTCTTTTCGTGAAGATCCAGAATATATTTTGAAGGGCTTTTTTGTGTTTCTGGTTTTGTTTTGGTTTTTTTTAACCAAAGTGAAGAAAATTTCCATTGACTTAAAAGTGTTTTTTTCCAACAAAATCATTTACATGAAAATCCTAGTGCTCTTTATTTATAACTAATCCAGTGACCTTTATTTATAACTAATTTCTCCCAGGATCAATATGTATAGATACAGATATAATCCATTACTGAAGAGTAACCATGATGCAGTGCAGACTTGAAGGATGAAGATGAAGCTAAATCTTCATAATAATTTTGTCAGGGGTTTTAATAGGTAATGATCATATTTTTTAGCTGTTTGTAGCTCCCTCATTCATGTAGAAGGGTCAGCAGAAATAGAAAATTAATCAAATGTGAGATAAATAATATACTCATTGACTGCATTAAGACAGTCCCTTTACTTGAAGGAATGTGTGGAATTGTGATTTTTACCAATAAATACATATTTTGCTTTACACTTGTGAAGTGCAAAGTATTTTCCTTCTGTAAGATGGCATAGATGTGCCCCATTAACTTGGCATTTAAGAACTAGCTTGTTACAGATTTCAAACAAACAGCAAAGCTCTAATTCTTTTCTTGATTTCCCCCTACTCTCCTCAGTCTTCTCCTTGTCTATCCATAAGCCCAGTGGGTATATTCGGATAGCATGACAACTCTGCTTCTCTTTTCAGTTTATCCTGTAGATGTTTCCAGGTGATGAAAGGAGACCTTTTGAAAGTTGCATGTTCCTTTCTTTTTTGTTAAAGTGATGAAAAGCACACCACAATGCTGACAGAGACTGCTTTTGTCTTGCTGACATGTATGCATAATTTATACAGCCTTATAAATCTTGGCTTTATGGGACCATGTGTCTTATAAATGAGATGAAGAGTGTCTCTTTCAGAATGGATTTGTAAATGCTGAGGGAGAGTGACATTTTCTCCCTCTAACCTCTTGACCACCCCTCGGTAAAATAGCGTGGTTTAGATTTAATGGACTAATTGCATTTACAGCAAACATCTTCATTTTCAAAGTCAGTGCAAGCTGACACCTGTATTGTCCTGTATTAAAAATAAGGTGGAGTTTCAGAGAAAAGAAATTGGGAGGAAAAGGTTGGTAGGGTAACTTATGCAGGAAAGTATAATATGTTTAACAGAGTAAACACTGAAAGGCCTTCTCTGTGTTTATATCTGTTATCATAGTTATAGATTATTATGGGTGTAGTAGATATGAGACAATTATACCCCTTCTAAAATATTTAAGAACTTTTTATAAACGTTTCCATTTCTTGATAATTTTTTAGGTTTTTATAAAGGGTAGCTTTGATCTCTAGTACTTTGGAACTATTCCTCCCTAAAGTAGCTATAATATTTGAATTTTCATTTTACTCACATCAATTTAGATCAGTTTAACAAACATTTTGTATGGAGACAAAGTGTATCCAAATGGGGTATCCATTTGTTTTAGCATTTCACAGTCTTTTTTTTTTTTTGGTCCAGAATTATCTTTTACAAAAGTGGGGGATCCCAGCATGGCATATTGAGGAGAGTGCCCCAGTTAAACAAAGACAACTGTTTCCCATTCAAAACAGATATATTTATTTTTTGTTAAAACAGATTTAACATTAATATGTTGAATTTTCCCCTGAACACCTATGCATTAACATAGCAAGAAACCTTTCAAATATTATTTACTAAATCATCAAAAAATTGCAAGAGGTGAGCTACCTCCGAAAAAATAAACATAAGTGAATATTTTATACCCTGTATAAATAGAAAGTTAGAAAGAAATAAAAACATTAAACACAAGTCTTTTATTGAGAAAAAATAAAAGACCCCAAACCTAATTAAGTAGTCAAATTCTAATTATATATTAAAGGTTAAGATTTATTGGAAAAAAGTCCTTTGATTCCTTTTTCTCCATCACTTTTTAAAAATCAGTTTGCTACAGTACTGCTTCAATTGGTTTTATTTGCCCCCATACAGGTAGAGAATATGTTCATTTGCTGTGATCCTTGTTTATACACAGCAATTGTGCTGAATTAATTCATTTAGATTCTGCTGTAAATTGTCCCTGCTCCTTTTTATAACAATAACAGATGATTTCATGTTTTCTCATAACATCTTAATTCCAATTGTCTGCTAATTTATGCATTTCAAGGTATTTTGCATTAGATTAGGCTTCGATTTTCTTTTTTTCATTGCTGTTGGTCCTTGGCTATACAAACTCAAGAGATTTAATTTTTAGAAGGCGTAACAAATTCTGTAGGAACTCTACCTCTTGACAGCATTGGTTCATCTAGTCCTATGTTCATCAGAAGTTTATCTGGATCTGGAAGACCAATAAGTAGGAAAGAAGTGATCCTTCAAAAAGATGTAAAGTTTTGTGTGTATAAAAAGTACAATGCCTGAATATATTCAGTGAGCATCAGGGGCATACTTGCTCTGGTGTAGCAGTTATGCAAGCTTGAGCAAGGACAGCCGAGGAAGTTTTTGTGCTGTGATAAAACCTCATTCAGAACAAGAGCTCTCAGCAAGGTCAAAATTTCTGACAGTATTAGCAGCCTAATACCTCTTCAGCTTAAATATGTCATTAGTGGCTATTGAAATGTGGCTCCTAACTCTTCTAACCAGACACAGTGCTGCTCTATAAGTAAATGAGATTTCGATGAGGCAGCTGTAAGGACTAGTGTGGCTGGATGCAGCCAAGGCTCACCAGGGGCTGCCTGGTCGCTCCTTCTTGCAGTTCATCTGGGGCTATTTACACCTTGAGCTACCGAGCTAGAAGTGCCCTCGGGGGAAGAGGTAAGGGAGTTCAAACTTCTCTGGCTTCCAGACGAGTGCATTCTCTCTCGAATAGATAAGGTCTCCCTAATCTGTCCTCGCTATCTCTAATTCATGTCTCTCATGTTACAGATTTTTCACAAGGTACTCTTTGCTGCCTCCTTCATTTTCCTTTTTTGCTTGCTTTGTCTAAACTGCTCCAGATAGCAGTAAGATAACAGTAAAATGTAGACATTGGTAAATTTTAGCAGTATCTGCTGAACAGCTTTCTAAACAGCTCCTGCAAGGTGGTTTCTAAGTACTTGAGATAGTAAAAATCAGGGGAAAATCTACCACGTAAAGCAGCCCTGCCAATATTGCTATCATCGATGCCAATATGTGAAATGCTTTCTCCAAAACTATTTTTCAAGTAGGGTAGGAATTTGTGGCTATGTCATGAACGTTTCTATATACGTCTGATTGGATATTTTAAATTTTTGATTTTCAGTCTAAGCATTTTGTTTCATGGTGACTGGCAGATAAGAAAAAAAATCATGAGGATGAACTGTGTTTACAGTTTTCTAGACTTTTAGTTACCCAGACCAGAATAAATATAAATCTGCATTCTGCATTTTCTATATTTTATCTTACTGGAGATAGGCCTGAAATGTTCTGGATGCTTTCATTCCTACTCCACACAACTGGTATGTATTGGAGAATACAGATTTATATAGAGATACCTGAGTCTATTGGTAAACAGAAAATTATGATGGAAGCTTGTCATCATATGAATGCATATAAGAATTTCCCCTACCAAGTAATTTCAAATATATTTTATATAATCTTGAGAAGTCAAAGATAGACTTGTCAGTGACACATAGAAAAAATAGTGTTTCTAATGTCAGTCTTAAAAACATTATACACTAGTATAATGACTGGATATTTTAAGGAGATGAAAAATGTTAAAATGCACAGCTTGAAGGGCAGAGCAGAAGTAGAACTGCCATTTCAGAATAACCAGTGCTCATGTGTTCAGGAGTAACTGGACATAAGAGGAGTTACTGTCTAGCAGCTGTGGTCTTTAACACAGAAAAGAGGGTTTTTTTTTCATCTTGTGGTATGCAAACAAATGAAAGATTTTGGAAATACTGTAAAACAAAGGACAAAACCAGTCAATAGGCTGTATTAGGATCCTTTGGGAAGGACTTTGGTATGACTTAGCTGTAAGTCATCTTGTCCTAGTAGCCAGTCAGGCTGGAGACAACTGTTAACCACTGAACATCTTGGTGGAGGTGAGATGAGCAGAATTACCAGTGGTCAGTGAGCCACAGAAAGTAGTGTGGAGGGTGGCTTACCCCAGACTGTCACTTAGAGGTCCCCAGTCATGTATAAATTAAAAAAAACAAACCAAAAAACTGAGCTGTGAAAGGGTATTACTAATGAGAAAATAAAGTCACCCTAATGTGTGTAAGTCTACAATTTCAAGCCTATGGACACCAGCATGCCAGAATAAGCTAGAGGATCAAGGGCAGAATTCTAATTTATCCCATCTTTTGGTTACTGCTTCATCATGAGTTATTACATTCACATCACTGAAGTGACTGAAGGCATTGAAGAAAAGCACTACACACCCTAGTTTTTTTACCATTTCTGGAGTACTGTGATTCTGTCTTAGATTCCTCTTTAAAATATTGTTAATAATTCCCATAAACAATGCATATATATACTTTGTGAATATGCATGGAGACAATATCTTTATCCTGAAATTCTTGATCTGCTATAACTAGAAGCTGCAGTTCAACATATTCAAAAATTTGATGTCTTTAAAGCCACCCTTAAAAACTCATTAGGTTCACAAATCAATGACTGAACTGAATGTTTGGAAATGGAAGTGGTTTAAAACAAACTTCTGTTCCTAGCAAAGAGAAGTAGAACTTGGCTAAAAGTACAAGGCATACATTTTCAAATGTCCGCCAGCAAGGGTTGAATCATGCAGACACTGAACTTTATTTTGTCACTGCAGGCAATCTGTATAACAACAGTTTTTGGTAACTGCCATTGTATTAATTTTTTAAAAATATCATTGCATTTTCTCTATGTTGCAACCTAATGAACTTTTTTTGGTTGATTGTGTTTGATGGTTTGGTTTTTTGGCTTTTTTTAATGTTCAACATAGACAACCAATTCAGACAAAAGGACAATAGCCAGTGAAAGTCAATGACACTTCAAAAGGAGTCTGAAGGTAGGAAAACAATTTCAACCAAGAAAGTTAACCACTGAAAACTGGAAACCACTGCAATTTCAGTTATAGAGGTGCAATATTGTCATTGTCATAAGGAAGTGTCCAGCTTGAGTGGAGCTATGGTTGCTCTGAGGTCTCCTTTCAGTGACCTGTCCTTGCTCAGGAAGGCATTTATGGCATCTATTCCAGAGCTGGTTGCTGTAGAGAGATCAGTTTAAGCACTTGTTTAACAGCTTTCCTGTATGAGGACTGTCAATCTGAATCTGCATTTACTAATGTGGCTTTCTTTGCAAGGTTTTGGTCAGCCCTAGCTCCCTTCAGTGGCAAAGTTAAGGAGGTATTGTATTAACTTGTCAAAATCAAATTTGTGACACAGATTCTTGGTGAAGACCTGTTAAGGTCCATGCACCTTTCAGGTGGTCACTCTCTTAGTTAGTAATGCTTTCAAGTAAGGTCATAGGGTTCTGAGAAAAGGAACAGTGAGAGAAGAGCCTAAATTGGAAAAGTTGTATTACAGATTGCATGAGCCTAAATCCCTTTCTGAGGAGAGAGGGGGAGTGTTCAGTGTATTTGTTATCTACAGCCAATGCAGCTAAGCAAGTAAATACTAATGCTTCAGTGGTACCACCTGTCACCAAAACACCAAAAGCTACCTCCTTCCAGACCCCATTCATCTGGCCATGCCCTTGTTTTCCTACCATTTTCTGTAACCAGTTCAAATGTGCCAAGGCCACAGCAGCTACAGTGATAACAACTTATTCATCTCCAGTAACTCAGCTTCAGGTCTTAAAAGGAGAAGTAAACCCAAATCCCCTACTTGGTGTCAGTTTTGGGCATGTGGCTATGCAGAGATTTGTTCTTCATTTGGTATTCAGTTTTTAAGTGTTATCATTCAAAGATAAGCAATGTTATATCTGTCAAGAAGGAGGGGAGTTTAAAGAATGTTCAGGAAGAGCCAACTTTTGGAGATTTTGTTTTGAACTTAAGTCATCTTTGACTTTTTGCTTTCAAATTTACAACCAAAAAATGTTCAAACACAGAAATGAGTTTAAATCAAATAAATGCTGACTGAAAGCTAGTTACTTAAATTTCAGCAAATTTTCTTCTAAACCATAAATGAATCAGATGTAATTTATTACAATTTGAAACATCTTAATAAACACAGTAGTTGTAAGAACTCTAAAACTTATGATTTTTTTCATATACAAAAATACATAAATTAATTTGCTTTCACTACCAGTTTGGATCTTAAAAGGATAAGAGAGTGTTACCCTTTATTATCATTCAAGCTACACAATTAGTGTAAACTCAGGGATCTGAATGCTTTTCTGAGGAGGGGTAAAAAAAAATAAAATAAAAAGGTGCTGTTAAAATAGGGAAGTATTTTCCTGAAAATTTATGCCTGCAGAGAGTTAGAGATTCATAGGTGCTCACAGATGCTGTGAGTGGGTTTGAGATGGTTAGCCTCAACATCTACGAATAACAAATGTATCTGACCGAAGACTTCAGGTCTGAAAAGAATTTCTGCATGTGCATGCATAAGTGGTTCAGCACATTACAATGTCAATAGAGGTGCTCTGAAACTGCTGGTAATGGGCAATTTTAAGAGGAGCTAGGTGTTCCAGCATGGTAAATGTGTAGCATACAAAAATCCCATGAGTATTTGCTGTAGAGAAAGCTGTGTTTCAAATACTGTGTTTAAGCAGAAACACCAAGTCTCAAAATGATAAATCTTGTATACAATAATTCAAAGAATGGCAAGAAAATCTATGCTTTTTACTTAAGAGTTCTAAAAAAATGCATTTGCAAGAATGGAGTAGTAATTAAAAGATGATAAAATTACATAAAGTTTTGGCAAAATAAATATTTTATATTAAATGTGTAACAAAGCAAAAAATCCACTGCAGTCTTTCAAATCAGCTCTGGAAATAGTGGAGATTTTAGTAAATGTGAAATAAGATGCATCCTTGTTGACTGGAAGAGGAGGAGGAACAAAGAGTGGAAAGGAAGAGGAAGAGGAGTAGGAAGGAAGAGGAGTGTAATTACTCAGTGCCCAAAAGCACCCATCCATATCATGACCCTTTAATACCTTTGTAAATATGTTTTTGTTACCTTCATGTTCCTTCCAAGCAGACTCCCAACACGCTGTGCTGTGCCACTAGCTCTCTACTTTCATCTCGTGGGCCTGGAGCAATAACATCCCAGAATTTATACCTGTATCTTTGTCCCTCAGTTCTGCTAATCTTCCTCAACAGGGCTGTAAATAACATCACTCAGATTCCCTTTCAAATAAAATACTCAATGAAAAAAGAGAGAAGGAAGATCTGCAAATAACTCCTCCCGAGGCCATGACCTCCTCCATTTATCACAACCAGAGCAGGTAGATAAGGAGGTTTGATATGAAAGCAGCCCTTCTGAGTGACTACATGTTAAATCACCCTGTGGATGAAGCTTTGACAGGTGCTGATATGAAGGGCTGGCAGAGGCCACGTGAGAACTGTGTGCCATTATTTTCCTGCTTCCCGAGGGTATCTGGAGAAAGCAGAAAAGATGAAAATCTTCCATCTCTGTAAAAAGTTCTTCACTTCTCTCTCACTAATGTCTGTGCAGCTCTTCTGAAGGATCATAGTGTTCTGAAGCTGTATTTCACTCCAAATAATCTTTTGCTTGAGAAAAAAAGGCACAGAGACATACAGCTAGCATCTGAAGAGCTATGTTTTTGTCAATTATAATTCCATTTATTACTTTGGGCTTGCATCCAAGTGTAAATTGCTAACAATTTATGCAGTTTCCACATTACGAGATAGTTAAATGTTACATCTAATAAATCAAAGATAAAATTATTAAATTCATGAGAGCATGTCTTTGATGTACAGTTCAAAATTCTCTATGCTTTTTTTTTAATGCTATATTGAACCAATGTGACCTTTATTACAGTTATCATCCCATTATAGAAATGAGCAAACATGGGTAGTAATAAAGAAAATTTCTTATCAACAAACCCTGCCACCCAGAAAAAAATGTCAGGTTTTACATCTGTTTCACTCAGTTGACGAGATCATACCTTTGAATCTGATAAATTATGTCTTTGTAGAAAACTTTTATGAAGAAGGTTATGGGTAGATTAAAAAAAATAGAAAATATACATCAAAGAGTAATTTAAAAGCCTAAATCCACAGTAGCAGCCCAAAAGGAATATGCAAATAGAGTTTTAAGCTTCCAGCACGACTGCTTCCAGGCCTAATTTGAATTCAGCTCTTCAGAGTCAGAATATGGGAAGCAGAGTAAAATGTCAAGTTTTAGGGCTGAGTGCTTTGCCTGAATTCTAACAAAGCAAATAAGAATATTAAACTTCAGGTTTTTGTGCTACTACAGTACTATGTGCATTCATAAAATCATACCCTGTCCAGATGCTTTCTCAATTTGGGATTTATATCAGGAGTGCACTTTTAAAGTGGATATCCCATTTATATCAATAATTTATATAATTTATGTCATTTATATCATTTATATAATTTATATCATTTATATCATTTATATCATTTATATCATATCATTTATATCATTTATATCATTTATATCATTCTCAATTTCTGTGCTTTGCTTCATGCCATGAAGCATTATCAGCAATTGCTAACTGGATTAATTTTGGCATAATTATGGATTGAAGATGAGTACAATAGATGAAGTCCAACTCTTAGTGGGCATTCAGACCACAGAATCTGGTTATCAGCTAGTCTGAGTAAACACACTTGAAACACACCTAGTGTGGATGTTGCATCCTTGGTACCAACAGCTTTGCTCTACAAGTCTTTCCCCATGAGGCTGCACTAGTTGCTTGTGCAGATATAACTTCAGTCTTCTGAGTCTTTTTGCAGTCAGCCTTGTTGGATTTAAGGACAAAAGTGGGCATACTCCCTTATAGTCCATGGCAGCTGAAGAGTCAGATTCCAAAAAACTTAGAAGATAACAAGGAGCCTAAGTACATCATAGAATGAGATAAGAAAATCCCAGCATGGATGTATTTTTTTTTTACACAATACACACTTGTGACTGGTCTGTCTTGAACAATCTCAAAAAATTGTACAGGTTGTAAAGTTTGAGATAATGGCCCATATGTGCACTGCATGGCTCCAATATCACTGTGCTTTCAATGCTATTAGGAATGGAATGAGAATACATCTTGAATTCTATAATTTAAAAAAATATGTGAATGCTATTTTTAGCCCTTTTATATGACCTTCTCCTAGAATATGTAAACATATGGTCCCATAAATTTACATCTGTCAATTACCTTTTAATGATTACAGGATTTACATATATTGTATAAACAAGGAAAAAGGTTACAGTGTGTAGCTAAATCTTCCGAATAACTCACTCAGGTTAACATACAAAGTTTAGCTGCAATAGAGAGCTATACTATTTATGTCTATCTTCCTTCTTTTGTGGCTTTTTCTTCTGTGTTCTATTACAGTGTCATCTTTGAAGACATTATTGCTGGAATTAATTACTTTACTATACACCACAGCAGTGGCATCCTGAATTTGTTACATCAAAGGACGTTGGCTGAGAAGGCAAATAAACAAATGACCCATGGCACAGGTAAATGGTACTCTTTGGATCAAAGGGATCCCCTAGGAATACTGTGTGCTGCTCTGTTCGGCTAGTCATGGAAAATGTCGTTTGGTTGCAAGGGCTGTAGTGAGGTAGCTTTTGTCATTCCTTCAAAGTGAGGGGTTTCCAAACAGGATCTTCCTGTTTGTTTTCCTTGTTTGCCAATTGTTCAGAAAATGCTAAGATGAATGTAAGACTTGGTCAAATATTAATTCATATGGCATGGGTACTTTAGTGGTGGTGGGCCAGACTTCTGAGCAGCTTCCAGTGAAAGAGAAGACAGTCAACAGTAATCTGTCATGGAAGAGTGGAGATGGCTGACTAAGAATTTTCTGGTGCAAAAGGTACCTTTAAATCCTAAATTAAACCATGACCATTATTTTTAGTCCTATAAGTTCTATACTAGCGCAATGATAATCTGGTATGATTAATTCTTTACTCAATTTCATGTAAAATAGTTGTTCACACAACTTCTTTTTTTTTTTCCTTTTCTTTCTCAGGGATTTTTTATTACCTCATTAAAGCTCATGGCTTAGATCCACATTTTTGGTGAGGTACTTTACATTGCTTTCTAAAATAAACTTTCTAAACTAAAGGTACTCTCTCTTTTCTTCTGCTAATAACCTACTAAAACTTAATAAGGAGGAGAAAAATGAGAAGAAATTACACCTATCAGTCAGTGCAGAAATAGTAGACTTTGAAAACAACTAAGGAGCAGTAGCCACTTAGTCTCAGAACAAGAAAATAATTACTTCACCTCTATGGTGTCTCTTGGAAAGGATTGCTTCCCCTATGGGGAAGTCATCCTTATGGGAATTTATAATAAAATATTAATTTACTTCAGCCCTAAGGATGTGGCCATAAAGCTGAACAAGTCACTTGCAAAATTACAAGTTGTCTTCCCTCACTTGTACTATGAGCAGGAGTGGGCTTGTTAGTCTAAGTTGTTCCCTAACTGGATTCAACTGTAAAAGTTTTCTGACTTCAACAAAATCAGATTTACATTATATGAAAGACTTGCCTAATGCCAGGATCTTTACTTGGGTCCACTACAGCTGGAAAACTTTGCCATGTGTCACAGAAGTAATGGTTTTAATATGGCAGGAGAAGGAGGAATCTCAGGAAGAGCAGAAATTGCCTGCAGGGAGGTTTACAACTTCAGTGTGGTAAATGACGTATTGTGTCCTCTTACAGAACAAAATGAAGCATAATTAGAACAATACCTTTGAATTTTGCATAACAACAGAAGACAACACAGAATTTTAATCTGGTAAAGTAGAACTACATGTTCCTAGTAAAACATCTGCCTCTTCACTGTGCATGCACAGCTGCTTCCTGTTTCTTAATGTTAGACCATAATTAAGTGAGGATTCTCTGATACCTTCAGTGTTCCAATGTTCATATCTACAAATCATTAAAATTAGGTTTGTTGTGACTGGGTGATAATATAAGAAGTGATTTTATCTCCATGTTTGGGTTTTGCCAAAGTGTCTGTGAAAGATTCAGTCGTTGCCTGTATAAAAAGCCTAAGTTGGTTTACTATGAAAAGTCTTAAAAGTAATATAACTCCTGTGTGGACATTCTTATTTCAAAGTAGTTTCTGCACAGTTCAGCTTAAATGAGTTTGTAATCAGATTCTCAACTAAGAAAGTGTATGATGATCTGTTCAGAGGATCTCTTCACGTGGAGAGAAATATCTTTTCAGTATTTAAAGTTAGTTTTTGACTTAGGAGAGTCAAGATGAAGTTGAAAATCATCTCCACCTAATGACAGCTTCTGTTCACAATAGCACTTTAGTAATAAGAAAAACACAGTATTTTTTCCACACTTATAACACTTTTCACTATATCCATGTCCTATTACACTCTCCCCTTTCAAAATGGGATCTTAAATCTTCTTAAAGCCATGAGTCACTCAGTATGTAAAATAGGAACACAGGCCACTGAAAACACGGATTGAGAGTGTACACATAGATTTAAAAAAAAATTTTTTTAATACTATAATTTAATTAGTACACATGACATTTTAAAATATATTTACTGTGCTGGGAGGTTGGTTCTGTAGATCCTCAATTAGTTAAAAGACTGGATAGTTCACGTTAGTTTTGTCTAGAATGTAAGCAAAAACTTGGACTGTAATTCCCAAGAAGGACTGAATGCTCATGCTTTGGAGCCATGATTCTGAGTTAAACGCCCTCTTATTTTGTGTCAACACTGAAGATGTTTTTTTCCTGATGTATCTACCTACAAATGTGAGTTGTTTTGAATGAGAACTTTGGGTGAGAGACAGTGGTTTCTTTTTAATCAAAATAACCAATTTGTAGATTAAGTGTTATCAAACCAATAATTAAAAAAATGAATGAATTAAAACCTGGAGAAACTAAGTTTCCAAAGAAATACACTTTACTGCTGCTTTTAAATAAAAAGTGTTAGAATGTGGATGTGTTAGGTTCATTTACCCTAGAATGACTTATAGACAGCTCATGACACATGCCTATTGGAACACTTTCTCTAGAAAGCTTTGTTTACATAGAGATCTTCCATTAAATATGTTTATATGACACTGTTATGAAGATAAAAGCAATTATTTCTCGTTATGTTTTGTGTCTCCTACTTAGTGAAGTAGTATTGGGATGAAGGAAATTATTAAAGGAGTGGGCCTTTAAAACACTATTCACCTTGTCAGTGGGTGGTTTATTCACTATGTTTTTTATGTTCTCTGCATACGTATTTGCAAAAATAATTTGATGTTTACACGAGGCAGATGGTATTTGCAGCAAACACTATTTCAATAATCTAAATTTTTTTCCAGTTTTTAAACTTCATGTTTTATCTTTTCACCAGTTCGACCATGTTTTCAGTACCAATAACATTTAATGAGCTCTTGGAAGGTTAAAATAAAAGACAAAAAAACAAATGAAAACATGAAGACAAACCTGAACTTGTCTTAACAATAGTGCATACACTAGTAGAGACAGTTTCAGGGTTTTTTTTTACCAAGCCATTCAACAAAGTGTGAAACTCTTTTTTTTTTTTTTTTTAAATTGGGAAAACTTGGCTACAATAAAATGAAGTGGTTTATTATTTATTCTGATATTTAAGATATGGAAAAAAAATTATAATACAAAGCTCTATGAGGTGTTTCCCTTGAAAGGCAATGACTCCCAATGAGGTCCTGCACATACCACATACATTTCCATGCAAGAGCAAACTGGATTCTTACTTCTGAATGGTACTTCTCTTCCAGTTTGGAGTTAAGGAGGCTGGAACGTCTTTACTTACTTATAAAAAGGGGGGAATAACGTATTTTTCTATGGGAGATATCAACAAGGGCTGTGCTGGACAAGTATTCCTGGAATCGTCTGCCATTACCAAAAAGCAATTGTAATTTAGAGGTCAGTTTTCATAGTGAATTGATTTGTTTTGGGAAAACCCTTTTTGTGCTAACACTGTATACACTTCAGACCTTGGCTGACCAATAATGTCTGAACAAAATGCTATTCTTCCAGCAAATGGCTCCAGCATTTATTTGGTCATGGATTAATATGCAGATTGATTATGCTCTGAGTTAGTGGTTAATATCAGAAGAAAGCATTCCCTTTACTTTCCTGGAGAACACTGGCAATCTGAAAGCAGTGCATCATAATTAAGCTGCTCAGGTACTGCCATCTGAAGCTTTGTGATACAGCAGGTTCCATTCTGTTTTACTCATGTCACTGTGGTGAGGAAAAAAAATTATTTCTTTCCTGTTCATATTATACCTTGTAGCCCAGCCCAGAGCTCTTCCAGTCATTCTCCTATTATGCAAAAGGAGTCTTCTAACAATTAGTCTATGAGCTACTTTGTCCTTCCCTTTACCTCTTTTTGCTTGTGGACAGAAGAAACAACATGGGTGTAGCACTAGTTGAGACCTAAAGAAATTAATAGGATCCAAACACTGGAGAACTGCAGAAGTGCTTTTTCCATAAGGCAAGAAGGATCAGCTCCAACCTCATCCTCAGAAGTTCAGCAGATCTTCTGGACTGCAGGAAGGAAGAGGTGTTGCTTCATTAGTTATATCTGCTCTGTGAACAAAGTGAAGACTTTGGTACCAAGGCTGAGTGAGGCACTTTGCAACAGCAGCAAATCAACCTGAGTTTCGCAAAGCACATTATTTCTAAATATCTGAAATCATAGGCAATACTTGGATAAAGATGCCATTGTACTGGAGAAATAAGAAAACGTTTGTCTGGTACTTTTCAGTCAGCCTCAGCAGCTTATTAATGCTAATGCAAGCAAAATAACCATTATAATAATATTGTTTTATTGTAAAAAAAAAATTCATCTTCCAATTCTGATATTCTATTGACTGAACAGATAGTAAAGTAAATACATTGCTGTTAAATATTCTTTATATGACTGAAAAGTGGTGAAGAAAAAAAACATAACTTCTGAATGTAAAGTTTCTCCTTTGGGAATTTAGAGCAGATGTGCTCTGTAAAATAAGCCCTGGTACTTTTATTAAGGCCATGAAGTGGGGCTGTAAAAAGGTGCTCAAGCAGCTTCATGGGTCGTGGTTCATTAACTCTAATTGTCACGTCTGGATTCCATCTGATGGACGACCAGGTCCTTCCTTTCTCACATCCGTTTTCCCACTGTCCTCAGGTGACCAGCTTCCAGAGACACCTCTTTCAGAAGTATTTCCAACAGTGGACTTGGGCAATATTCTAAACCACTTCAGTCATATTTGAATGTTTCTTTTTCTTGTTGGATTTTCTCCTTTTCGTGTGCTCTTCCTGTGTGTAGCTTTCCTCTGGAGAGAATAAAGCCATCATTAATGAAAGCCATTTTAGATTTTGAGGGATTATATGAAAGAAAAGTTTTCCTTTTGTGACAAGTGACAAGACTTATTTTTGACAAGACTTATTTTTGAAGGTCACAAAATTTTTACATACATTAAAAATAGAAAATGTAGAAAGCCTTATCCAGCACCATGTGCCTTCTGATTCCAGGCTTGCTCTAAGGGAGTGAAAAAGCAATGTTTTACATACCGCCCACGTGAGACAACAACATAATTTATAGTATGGGGCCATCTGTGTGTCTCCCATGCTCTTGGTTTTTTATTAGAATTAGCTCTGAGCCAAAAGCAGAACATTAACTCTAAGGGAGAGGAAAAGATGTGAAATAAGTAAAGAATGTTCCTCCCTTTATTTCAGGCTATTTGGGACTGAAAATTGTGTAATGATTGTTTGGAAGAGGAAGGAAAATCAATTAATCGAATTTGTGGAATTAATTGAAGTATTTAATGCTTTCAGAACAATGTCAAATAGCATTTCTCTTTTTAGTAGTGAATATATTTTGTATGTACATAGAACTACCAGTTTTTTCCACCAAAAATAGCCCCAAAATTTCAGAACTTGGAATTTTTTTGGCAAGTCTAATTCCAAAGCATAACCAAAACCTCATGTCATGGTAATAGAAGGAATAATCTTTCATTGCTGTGAGACATTACGATTTGATTGGTTTTCAGTGTGGTTAAAGTACTGCTCTTTAAAGTAAGTAAATAAATAATTATGTGGTTTTAAACAATTATTTAATTAGCATGATTGGTAATTGGGAATTTTCTGAAATCAAGAAAAGTAAGATCTGTAAATGTGAACATATTTTCTGAGTTTAGAAAATCAAAGTCTAACAATCCATTAGGTTGTATTTTCTTGGCTGTTAATATTGTCATAAGTATTCAAGCCATCTTTAGTTTTATATCCCTGATATACTGTGCCAAAAGAAAAAAAGTCAATAAACCCTAAGCATGTGAAACAGATGCAACACTTCATTTATTACTGGTTTTAAATATATTGAATTGTTTATCCATGTAGCTAAAGTTTTGAAAAAAAATTCTTACAAATCAATTTCACAATTAATAGCACAACAATAACTCTTTGGAACTTACCAATATTAAATATATATGCCTATTTATTTTTTCAATTTTTTTTCAAGTGTATTCAATTTTTGTTAATGATTTTTTCCCCTCAGAATGCCACCATCATAGGGTATGTCTATCAGAGTTGTCTGATACTAATTCTTCAAAATCCTGTCAGCAATTATGTTTCTTTAAAAGTATTTCTTGTATTTTAAAATAGGAAGAAATGTCACAGATAAACTGAGTATATGACTTCTCACTTTTTTAACTTGCTAAAAAGATCACTTTACTTATAGATAAATGCACTTGCATATAGCTATGTATTATCTGTATAATCTATCAATGTTACTATGGTGTTATTCACTTTTTTGGGTTTATTACCCGAGCAGCATTTTAATGCTTTTAGTTAAAATCCCCAAAGAAATACAATATGCATAAAAAAATAAAAACAGCCTCTCTTGCCTCTGTTTCAGTGTGTCTTGTGATTTTTTATTGAAAGAACCTTCCTATTTTCTAAAACAGTCTGGTTCCACTCTGTAGTATCAAGTCACTACTTCATTCTGGGCTCTGTATACTCATTTAATTATTTTACAGCCTTCACTTTTTCATTATTTATTCCAAGCTGGGATCAAACTAATCCTGGTTTAGCCATGGCATGCAAAGATCATTAATTTCTAAGTCTGCATTTTTCTCCATAGTGTTCATGTGCCAGAGAACATTAAACAGAGGTGAGAGCTGGTGGATGATTCAACAGCATCTCTGTCTTTATTCTCACCATACTTTTATATTTTTATTGCCTGAAGTTGATTTTCTTTTTCTCCTGCATTTTATCTAGAGGTAAGGAGCTCACTGACTTTATTTTCACATTGCAATATCTAAACTTCAGCCTGTTGAGGGCCTTTTGAATTTTCTTTAATAACAGAAGGAAATGAGAGGTGCTTAAATGTACACATAAACAATTTTTATGCAGAGCTCTCAGTTCTTCAATCTCCAGTGTAAATTTACTTCTTTGATTTCCACTTTTCCTTTGGGAAGCTCTACAACTTTGCTTCACTTCACAGTTTCATGTGCATCTCAGGTCATGTTTTCAGATGTTTGACCTTCATTAGCTATATAAAATAGAATATAGCTTCTGCTTTGATAGCATTGAAATCCTGAAATTCATCATTAGGGAGTTACTCCATTTCCAGCTCTTTTCTTTTGGACCACCTCTAGTGGTTTTAAAATTGCAGTCTTTGCATAAGCTTAACATAATTTGATATATGATCTATACAATCTGCCATCAAAGAAAATGAGGCCAACATTTATATTTGACCTGTTGCATAAATTTGCAGCTAGGAAAAATATTGTACTCCCTGAGAAGACTGCTGATGCCTTTAGATGTTGTGAAGTCTAATTTAAATTTCTTTCTTTTCTTTTCTTTTTTTGTTATTCTCTCATCTCCATCTATTCCTCCATATTTTCTCCGTAACTGACTGGTCTTGAAGTCCTCAGGCATCTGTGTTCTTACCTCTAAAATACACACTTTTGTTTTTGCAGCCTTCCAAAGTGCAGTTATCCAATACTTAAAATATTTGTGGGACCTGGTCTTTAATTATCTTCTCCTATATTTGAACGGTTGCTAGCTGGAGGTCTTTGCTCTGGCCTTGGTAAAATACCTTTTCGGAATTGTTCTCTCTGTTTGGGCTCATGAGTCTCATTTAGGCTATGGCTTGAACCAAACAAAGCCAATTTATGTGTGCAAAACAAGTTCCAGATGAGCCATCCTACCTGTTCCTGGAGAAGGGGTTGCTTAGGATTAGCTAATCACTACTGATTGCTAATGCCTTTGATTGTCTCACAGTGTTTCCATTTTTTAGAAATATTTTTGATATGGAAAGGTCACTGAAAAAGAGCTATGCTTTTACCTTAAGTTTGCCTCATTTTGCCATTTTACTTTTAATTCTGCCTCACTAAGAGACAGTATTGCATCTTTCTCCTTTGCCTCTTGATCTGTTATGTTGTCTTCCATTGAAATCACAACAACAATCTCTTAAAGTTGTTGTTGGTTTGGGTTTATTTAGAACTCTGTTAGCTTCCCTCAGGTTGAAAACTGTTCTTGAAGTTCTGGAAGTGATGAGCATCCTTTTACATGGAACAAAAAGTACAGAAATCAACTTAGAGGTCAATAGATTCCTCCCTGTATTTCAGTGAAAGTTGCATGAAATTCAATCATAATGAGGAAATATATTGCTTTATAAAATTTTAAAAACATATTTTATAAGTAATTTTTTCTGCTAAACCTTAGGTATCAGTCTTAGCAGTGAAATTATTTAGAGAGAGGGAGATTTTATTTTTAAGCAATGCAACAAAGCTGATCTTTGTTATAAACCAGTTTGAGGAGAGATTTTTGCTTTTTTGCAGCAATCTGCCCCCACCCTTTCTTCCCACTCCATCAGCCACAAACAAAACATATATGGAATTCAGGGCTGTATAGCGAAGAATAGAGGAAACTAAAGAAAACAAATTGTATTTTGATGCATATTTCCAAGATTCCAGTCAGGTCAGGCAAAAGCCTGCCTAGGGTCACTGGTCTGTGTTTCTACAGTTGTCTCTACTTCACAGGTGCAGTGAAGCACTGGCCTGGGAGAGCTGCGTGGGGTCTGTGGAGGCAGAGGCAGAATGAGAGCTCAGGGGAGCAGAAAGGAACATGGGAGCTGAGCAGAACCATGACCTAATTTAAAGTTTCACTCACATTACAAATGTTTCTAGCTACAGGATGAGTCTGAGTGCATGCTCACACATGTAGCTTTGCCATATTTTAAGAGTGTTCTAGGGCACAAAGCCAGGAGAGATCCCCAAGACTGGTGAGCCCTTTCTTTCTATATTATTTTAATATGAATTCTCCCACACACAGACAAATACTTGTAAATCACAGTCCTCAAAAAGTCCTTCCTAGACACCACTCACACAGATGGAGTGCAAGAGTATCATATTATTAAGGGGAAAATGGAGTTAGTAGACAGAGAACAGGAGCTGGTGGCATAATTTTATTTATTGCTTTCTTTGAACTCAATCTGTTATTTTTTTAATCTGGGAAGGACTACTTGACCTCTCTGGCACTTACTTTGTTTTATAGATATATATCAGCAACATTTACCTCACAGGGAAAGAAAAACTGTTGTATACTTCTGAGTTTACTAAGAATGCCATCCAATCCACAAGTGTTACCCAACATTTCAAAAGCAATCCTATGGCAGCAATAAGGACTGAATTTAGTCCTAAAATAATAAATGCCAGTTCCTTAGGGATTCCTGGGAAAGTCTTAATGTTCATTCTTACTCCCACATTATTAGTTTGAAAACGCAGGGCTGTTTTTCTCTTTCTTTTTTATCCTCCCCTGTAGGGCTTTTCAAAGGTGACTTATTTTCCCTGAGTTTTGCCACTGAAGGGAGTTATTGAACTTTAAAGGCTATATGTTGGGAGGCAAAGGAGTGACAGGAAAGCACCCTGGTAATGTTTGAGTATGTGGGAAGATTTGCTGTAGGCCTGTTATGTTTCTCTGAAAGTTTTCTGGAAAAAAAAAAAAAAGAAGAAAGACAAGAAAACGATCTTGCTCCTTAGGACCCAGACCCCTTGAATTTGGGATTTGACGTTGATACTACTGTCTTTGAATACCTCAGTTTCATTCTGATCAGCCCATGGCATTTCATGTTCTGCTCATTGTGCCTTTTTTGAGTTGAAATCATGAATTCAATCTGCACTTGGTGGAGCAGTGGCAGATGATGTTTATGAATGGAAGCATCTCCCGGTCCTTAAACTTGGCAAATGGGAGGCAGGGAGGAAAAGCACATGTTGCTATGGGGTTTTCTTCTTGCCAGCCAAATGATAGAATTTTCACTTTCATCCACCTCTTCCTCTTCTGGCCTCTAGACCTTTAAGTACTTTCACACTCCTAGCAACTAAAATTGTTTCTAAATTACATTCAGCCAAAGGATCTACTGTAATTATTTCAGATTAAATACATTCTTTTATTTTATTATTCAGCAATTACCTGCAAATTTTCACCTCTGAAACCATGTCTGTGTTGCCATACAGATGGTTGTGTTTCAGCATTTCCTGTTGTTCAGAACAGTCAAAGTGCTGTTACTAAATCTTTACACAATGGGTGGCCCCATACAGAACTTTTTTCAAACAGAGTAAAAGGCTCTACATTTTCATGATGCATTGATAGTCTGGTTTGAGTAGTACATCTGCAAATTCAGCTCTAAGCTACATTCTTTCCCCCAAACCTCCATGTCTCTTAAGAGAAATTATATACATATATATGTGTGTGTGTGTGTGTGTGTGTGTGTGTAAATATATATAGTACAGGGAAGAATACGAAATATAAAAATCCTCTCAAAATAGCAGGTTTAATTCTCTACCATTTTAAAATACTTAATTTTAAATAGTGGAATTCAGAACAGAATTATAATATAGTCTTCCACGTTCAATATCTTCAAACAGTTGAATATTTGGGTTAGTTAAATTTTGGAACTGTCCTCTCCTTGCATTGATCTTCTATTGAATTATAATACTGGTCTTAAGTACACCTTTGCTATTTTGGCTTTAGGGCTAAAAGTTGTTCTTTTGAGCATGAATCACATACAGTTTTATTACTGATTTGTGAAAGGGACATTCAGACCAACATGAGCTCTCTTGCAACTTGAGAAATTGTAAAGTGCATCCCAGACATTTTTTAAACTGCTTCAGAGGGAAATTCATAAGGAATCTCAAAAATTTACTTGTATTACAAATTATTCAGAAGTATCCTACAAGTAAATTTTTGGCCTCTTATTAGAGAGATACTCAAAGTCTTTTAAAGAGTTTTCATACAGGGCAAGAACAAACACTAATGACAGAAGGAACATAGGTGCTAAAGAGAAGTGCTGATTGTAGCAAAGCCTAAAAGATACTAATTACATTATTCTAAGCAGTGACAGAATCTTTAATAAGATGTGAAAGCAGCCTAAGAACAGTAAGGCAGCAGGAAAAAATCATTAAGTGACTCTGTAACCTCGCAGTCTAATATTATTAATTATGCCAACCCATGGCATGAACAGAACGCACCAAACTAAAGAGCCTAAACCTGACTATTTTGATGGTTTAGAGTCTGAAAATATTGACCTCTAGAGCAGAATGCATCAAGCATGGGAATTATGCTATTACCCATTCTCATGGAATGAAACAGATACTAAACTATCAAATGAATGCAGGTCACTAAAGATTGTCACCAAGATGGTGAAAAATGTCTCTTTGATACTAAGGGAAGGTTAAACACTAATTCTCCAGGTTTCCTCCTGCAGATCTAACACTGTTGTTATGTGCTTTAATTTTCCCTAATAAGAGCAGGCGCATAGCCAAGGCTCTTTATTCCCAAAATTGTAATTTGTAGGCAACATACAGGTGAAGAGTGATTCAGCTGGGATGAAAATCTGTAGAAAACTTTATCACGTCGAGCAAAGTTTTTTATTCAAAATTATTCAGGTACTCCTAGTAACCTGTTACTGAAAATTGTGTTACATGATTACATATTTCCTTTTTTATGGTATTTTGCTCTCCAGTGTAATCAGATTTATTGACTAGAATGAAACAATGTTACTGTCTTTCTTTCTTGCAGTGCTCAGGACTTGGCCCATACCCATGTCATTCTGTGAAATAGTGGCTGATGTACAACGTTTATTGTTCCCTTGGGCTGGATTTTGGAAGTTTTAGCTGATGTCATTTTTCTAGACATAATCTCTTCTTTGTAAATGTGTGATCATTAAGTTTGCTTCAGCCTTTATTTTTATAAGAAAGGGAAATAGAAGGGGCTTTGTCTGCAGACTTCTGTGCTTGCAGTATTCCATATGACTCCATGGCCTCACAAGGCTTACCAGCACTTTGTAATCGAAAGAAATTATCTTTAGAGAAATCATGGAAGTATTAAACTTTCCCAATATACAACATATTAAAAATATTAGAAGTATCTTAGACACAGAGGATGCGAGGTCTTGAGTGCATTTACTATTTGTACTTATCACTAGTATGTCAGTTCTCAAATCATTATAAGTGGAGTCTTCAATGTCATCAGCTCAGACACGTCAGTTTTTAGGGTTCCTATGCTTAAATATCGAAGAATTTAAGTTATTTTATTGTAAGTAAATATTTTAAATAGTGGTTTAGTGGAGGCAATCCATCCCTTATTTCCCCAGCATGTATAGATGGGGGATTTTCCCTGGAAAAAAGAATATAGATAAGGAGAAATACAAAGTTGTCTGGTACAAAGAGTATTTCTTGCTAGTATTCTCCTTGCTGTCTTACCATTTGGATTGTGTTGTGTAAGTGGAGCAAAACACTAAATTTCTTCCACTGAAATTCAATTAGTGCGTATGAAATCAAATTTCCCTGAGGCAAAAATCTGCTAAGTAAATAGAAGAACTCCCTTGTGTGCACCTGTGTTTGGCATAGCTTGTCACGCTATGGAGATATGAATGGCAAAACAGGCATTTTAATCTTCACACTTGAGATTTCAATTCTAGCAGACACTGCTGAAAACAAGGCTTCCATGGAGTCATGTCTTGTTTCTGGTCTTTGCAAGATAATTCTTCTCCAAGTAGCAGAGCTAGTGGCTCACGGTGACTAGACAACTCCCTCCAGTGGGAGATTTACTGCATAGATTCTGCTTTGAACTGTTCTAATGACTGTCTTTTCTTAGCAGCAAATGCATCACAGGTTCTTAAAACAGTGCTCTCTTTTAGCTTTTTACAATAAATCTGTCATCTTTTATATTTCTTAGAACAAAACTCTATAAAGCACATTACACTTTGTTTCAAGGAGCTGTTGTTTGGTTCCTGACAGGGATAGTGGTCATAGAGTGAGAAGAATTAAAGTCAAGGCTTACCTGCTACACATAAGAAAGAATCATAGGAAAACAGAAGACTACTTCCTCACAGTTATTCTTCATATAAAAGAGCTAGTGGCACTGGGGCATGAAAAATTTGTTCCATGTGACAGTGGGTTTAGCCTCTTCTAAAAGGGCAGCCAGAAACACATGCTGCAGCCTCCGTCAGAACATCACACCACTACAGATTTCCAAACAGCTTCCATCCTTGTCAGCTTTTACTCTAATCCATGTCCTGCAGTTTGTGACAGATGCTGGCCTGTAGGCATCTAACTGTGAAGAACAATATGTAATGCCAGCAAAAAAGGCTTTGTAGCACAGGCAAGGAATATATTCTTGATTTTACATTTAGGTTTTCTGTATGCTTCTGTACTACTTCCAGTAGCCACTATTATGCATAGTAAAATGATACATGCCTTATTTTAGTTCTCTGAATTAGGTTTCCTTGTGACAAATCTAGTGAAGAACTTCTGCATTTTTCAGTAGTGTCCTTCTACTTGTTCAGTGTCCTTCCTCAAGTTGCCATGTTATCTGGAATTTCTCTTACTTCCACCTCAATTAATGAATAAATGCTCTCAGATTCATTTTTTTTACTTCCCTGAACAAGGGAACATTATTCCAAACATTCTGCTTCTCTTCTTCAGGTAGATACAGACTTTTGAAGGAAGACATTATTTACATTTGCATGAATTATTGCATTTTCTCAAAGGCAGGATAATCTTACAGAACATGCCCTCATTTTTCTGAGGGAGAAAAACTCTTATCTTTTAATGGAAGGTAAGCACACTTCTCCTCACTTCCTAATTACTCCATTTAATATGTCTAGTTTGCCACACTTGGCCATGCACACTCCTCTCTCCCAGTCCCTTTTCTCCACTGAAAGAAGTGGCAAATCTGAGCACTGGCTTTTGAGTGGAACAGGAACAGCTGATTCACCCTGTATCCTCTGCTATACAGTACCATGATCAAATACTGCAATATGAGGTGAGATTGGTTTTCTAGAACAATTTCCGTCAATATTTGCCTTAGAAGCTTGAGAAATGCAGGATAATACTTCAATTTCTCATTTCCTTAATTTAAATAAATAATTGAAAAATACACACCATGTTGTGGGAAAAGCAAATGATGTGCAAACTTCCTGGCCACAAGAGAAAATAAAACAAGCACAGTCATCTTCCCACAGAAATATAACTATCTTCTCTTAAATAACTGAGCTGAACTAGCTGGAATATAAATTAGAATCCTCCCATAGCCCTCATTTTCTGTTCAGATAACGTGCAAGCTGGGAATCAAAGGGTATTCCTTTTATCTGTGAGTAAAATGTACTGACCCAGTGCTGTCTGAGTGTGCTAAAAGACCGAGGAAGGACATCTCCTCGCTGAAACATGTTTCACTTAGATTTCCAGTGAGACATCCATCAATGTTGGTGCAAAGAGGATGTATGGTTTTCATTCTCCTGTTGCCAATTCTCTTAGGCAGCAGGCTTTTTATAGATTCCCTGCCTGCCCGTCTTTCCTCTAAATGCAGATTTAAAGAAACAGTGTAGGAGAAAGACATAAACATGGTTACAAAGCTCTGTTACTGCAGAAGGATGTTGCCTGGATTCATTTAACTAGAATAGTAAGCATGATTTGTTCTCATGCTGGTTCTGTCCAAAATCATTGCAGACAAAGTCCTTCGAATATAGTCCTAATTGGGAATGTGAGAACTAGGCCTGCTGAGGGCACACCAAGGTTTTTGAGATATTTGGCACCCATGAGCTCTTAAATCACGATTCTGCTCTCATGTAGTGCTCAGCAGAAGATTCAGCTTTCTCTTTGCAAACTGCAAGTGTGGTTTTGGTGATATAAACAGGACAAGTGAGAAGTTCTCATGCAGTTTTGACACTAAGTAGATGCTGTCAGAGGTACTCACTCTACAACTCTGTTGTAAGTTCTTGTGGAAGCTGACGGCAAGGAAGGAGACCTAACTTTGTCATTGCACAATGGCATTCATAAGTTTAAAATCAATATAATTCTATTAACTTTTCCTCTTGATCTCCTAAGACATATCTCAGTTATAGACCGGTGAAAGAAAGTCTCCTTTTCAAGTTCCTGCCTATGCTAAATTTACTGGTTGCTGTGAGGGCTGCATGCCTTGTATCTCATGTTTCCCCCATCCTCCTCAGAGCAGAGGAGTTACTGTTCTTGCCATGTCAGTACAACAGACTTCTCCCAGCAAAAACTGCTTGTGTCCACGCTGTCTGAGCGAGGTCAGTTCTCATGGCAACCACACCTAAACCACAGAAATGTGCATTGTTTTCAGACACTTTCCCCTTCTGTATAGAAATGATGTAAAGTCCAAGGGAGCAGAAAAGCAAGAAAGAAACCTAATTGACATGCGAACAGCAAGAGCTGTGACACTTCCTTACCTCTCATGCTGTTAGCTATTGTTTCACAAAGTATTAGGCAGCGCAGAGTTTTACTGTATGAGGCACATGTTAAGAGCACTACATTGGGATTGCTCATAAATGCCCATCAAATAAATATTTTTTCTAGACAGAAATTAAGTTAACGCAGAATTAGTTTCTTTCAGATATGGCAGAAACCAACAGCTATATTGCTGTGCGCCTCAGGAATTTATTTTAGTCTCTTTTGTCCTGTCTCCTTTCCTTACCCCCTTCTCGAATCTGAGGAAGCTTAGCAGGGGTAGGGTGACCCCATGGGAGGCTGGAAAGAAGAGGAACTCCTTGGCTGGTAGGCATGGCCAGAGCACCCTGCTCTCGCTTCACTCCGGCAGCCCCAGTGATGCTCCTGCCAGTAAGGGATTAGATGGCAGGAAGGTGTCTGTGACAGCAGTACTCCTGTAACATGAGGATTCGCTGCTGCTGGTGGAAGGTTATGTTAAATCTCCTTTGTAGAACTAGCAGGGGATCTGGTTGGGGTATTTTTCCAGATTTCAAAACCTTTTGAAGGGGAGAAAGGCACCGCCCCCCCCAATGCTTTTAATGGCATTTTCACTCTCTTAAAAGGGAGCGAATACTTGGCTTCAGGCTGATGAAAACAAACATTTACCTTGATTACAAAAATATCCTCAGTTTTGCCAGCCTAAGCATCTTATAATTCCTCAGACCATGAAGCAGAGCTGCTGTCAGGAGAAAATCCTCCCCTACAGAGAGCAGAGGTTGCTTACAGTGCTGATCTTGGCTGTGTGGCACAGCTCCATCCCAGTGGGCAGATCCAGCTCTAAAAGGTCTTGTTCTCTCACCTTATGCAATTTCTATGCTTGTGACTTTTATTGATGCCTTACCCAATTATTCTCTGCCCTACGTATGGTATTCCTAAAGTTGGTGTCAGGTACTGTAAGTCTACCAGCAAGATAAATCACAAAACCTGTAATTAGATTATTAGTTAGTAAAACCTGTAAAGTACTACATTTATTGTAGATCATTACCTTCTTTGTTGCCATGGGAGTCACTGTAGATAGAAGCCAGGGTAAACAAGGTGAAAATGACAAAAGCCAGCAAGATGAAAGCTACTTCAAGGTTTGTGAAGGGCAGCTCCATGAACTGCTACTGCTTCGCCTAGGAAAAAGTGTAAAAGTTTACTCATCTGACTGGCTGTGGAAAGGGACTGCTCTCAATAGCGTGGTTAAGTCTTTACTCAGGAGGATACTGGATCCTGGTCAAACTGGTTAAGTAACTTTGGTGGTTAAGAGGGAAACAATGCTGCTGGCTCATACAGGAATGTAAGCTCAAACCCTTTTTACTGAGGCTGCAGAATGTGCTGCTGCTCTAGGGGACACTTAGAACAGTTACTAAAGTGAAGTTGCACTTAGCTGTATGTTCATATATGCTATATTTATTTTATATGTATTTGTGTGCAAAGCATTTAATGACAGAAACATATTTGGATTCTGAAAGTCCATTTATTAACCCAAAACTTATCTGCAATGATCGGTTGGAAAGAATAGTTTTTCTTAGTAGAAAAACACCTAGAATATAAAAACTCCTGCCTTCTGTGTAGTGGAAAGTTTAAAATGTATGAGAGAAAGCCTAAATATTACCACCAAATTATTAATCAAATCCCAATCAATAGTCCAGGAATTCTGAAGTCAATGGAAGTTTAAAGTGTTCAGTTGCCCACAGGATCTAGGTCTAAAAAGCAGTCTCCTTGAAATCTTAAAGCCAAGGAGTTCAATATATTTTTACAGAGTTTTGTGAAAAATCAGAAGCAGTTAAAAAAAAAAAAAAAAAGAGAACAGCTTATAGTAAATAAAGAGGAGCTGGCACTTACTGATTGCCAGGGATTTGTGTATATATTCCATTGGGTTTTCTTCAACAGAGTCCCAGTCTTACAAAATGGACTGAGTTAATCACCTGAAGCTGGCAAGATCTGACATAACATGAATCCCTGATGCTTTTCATTTGCTGCCTTGCTCTCTCAGCAGGTACAATCCACATCAGACCAGGGGGTGGTGACAGTGGCAGGAGAAGGCACAGCTCAGCACGTGTCTCTCTTGTACTGCCTGCAGGATGCTGGGCTGTGCATGAATACTGAAGCCACACAAGTTGTAGCAATGCCATTGGGGCAGCCAAGACTGAAGTTTGCACCTTGTAAATCGTGTTGAATTTTAAGCCCTAGTGAAATATTAACATGATTGTAAACATGACTAAAAAGTATGAGAAGGAAACCCAGCTCAGAAAGTGTTCTAGCAAGAGCTTTGAAAATCAGATCTATACTGATATAAGCAATAATTATTAGAATGATATTGCTGTGTCAGCAAAACCCAAAACTGTACAGGTGCAACTTCTATGAAAAAAGATCCTTTTGAAGGACCTTTCTGATAAATTTTTTTATCAGAGTGAGTACTTTTTTTCTGTTGAATCTTGGTTTGAAAAATACAAACACCATTTATACAAACTAAAGCATCAATCACCTTGGATTGCATTAGCTACATGTTAACTAAAAGGGATTCTTAAACTATATATTTTAATATTCTGATTATTCTATTATTTAAAAAAACAAAATATTTTGAAGCATGGCTATTTCTGATCTTTTGTGTAGTAATCTAAGCAGGAATATTTCCACAGCAGGAAAAGGAATGATGTTTATGAAACATCATGTCAATACATAAACATAGAATACATAAAATAGAATCTCTCCTAAATTAGGAGAATGTGGAAATGATTTGAACATCGTCACATCCAATATCACATTGTCACTTTTGCAACAAATATTTCATTAGTAACTATGATAAATCTCTCTTTATGATTTCTAGGAGTGAAAGAATAGTTACACATACCATAACTTCTTTGTCTATATGATGAACTAGTCACCCCATTTTATTAAATAAACTAAGAAACACCATTAGATGCATTTTTTTCTACATTTTTTTCTGCATTTTTTTCAGGTACAATAGAATATAAAAGTTATATGAAATTTTCAATCTGCCTTGGAGGCTGGCAAGTCTACCATAATTTTTCACCTGAGGAAGACCCTGGTTTTGGGAAAACACTTTAAAAAAAAGTATGTAAAAAATATCTGGAAACAAAATCTGCCTTTCAAATATCCATCACTTCTCAAAACATGAGTTACTCACCAGGTTTCTAATATTCTACATCAATGACAGGCTGATTGTAGCAAGGTGGCTTAGAAACATGTGGCAAGAGATGCTGGTGGTGAGAAAATAAGAACAAAGATTGATACCCTTATAGAGAAACTGGACTTGCCCTCTCCATTACTATCTATTTACAGGCAGACTGTTTAAATGCTGTAAAATTGCCCCAACTGAGATGCAGCTGCTGATGTTTTACTGGGGAGTGATGAAACCCCAGACCTTTGTAATGAATTCTGATAGCTTTGGAATAAGAATTACTTGGAAAAAGATAGAGAAGGTCAAGATTATTCTTGAAAGGCTATTAAAAGACTTGATATAAGTACACACATAAAACCATTCTAAAATCAGATGAGATTTATGGAATATTCAGCTGTAGCCAAACCCAAATGATGTCTTATGATTTATTAGTTTACTTGGTGGGGGAAATAGAATCAGGCCCAGAGCTGGTTGTCAATGGTTTTGTAATGTTTCTTCATCTTACTCTTTCAAAGAAATGTGTATGAAAAGTAGATCAGTGACCAGATTCTGTGGATTTTCCTTTTCTAGAGGAAATTCTGGCCCCACTGCGATCTATAGAAAGCTGACCCATTACACTGGTGTGGCTTGGCTTTCACTAACTCTCTGTAGCAAGTTCCTCCAAAAATATGTTTGTTCACTTGTGTGGGATGACTGAGAAACTGTCAGGTCAAAATGTATATGTCACAGCCGTAGAAGAGATGAGAGAAAATGTGAGACTGGGAAGAAAAGAAAAATCCAGCATCTCCCCAAGAAGAATTTTTAACTTAAGAAGTTGGACAAAGATAGAATGGAAATTAAAATAAGAACTCAGTGGACCTGGACAGAATTAAATTCATAATTCAAAGTTTTAATTTTCTCTCTGTCTTTTTTTTTTAAAAATCTATACACATTTTTTTCTAGTCTAGGTTTAGTTCACACACTGGAGGGAATAGATGTGAGGAAGATTCTACTGAAATTATTTTTGAAGCTCCACCCTTAAAGGCATTAAATTATTTGGTTGTTGTTGCTGTTTTTCTATCCCTTGCTGCTTTAAACTGTCATTCAAATTTTGGCAGAACTTGCAATTGTCTAAATATGGAAAAGCCGACTTCCATGCTATGACATCACCTGTTGTAATTTAGCATCATTTTCTAATTTAAAGCTGCTGGAGGATCTGATGATCAGCTTCTTCAGTGAATTATAACCTGATCCGTCACATGCTGTGGAAATAAAGAAGACAATTTATTTACATTTTCTTGGCTATTTATGCAGCACGGGTGTGTTCCTGCTCATTAGCTCAAAAGTGAACTGAAGCAGAAAAAAATAAACAAGATACAGTGAAAAAGTTAAGAGGAGGGTTGTGGAAGAAACGCCAGAGAGTACCATTAAAAAAAAGTTGCCAGAGGAATAAATGGCAACATGTATAGAGTGTCTGTATCAGAGAGAACACAGCCTTTAGACTTCCATATCTGTAGTTTCCTAGTTATCTCAGTATATCCTAAGTTCTTTATGGGTATATTCTAGATTCTTGTTTGTTGATTCTGCTCATTTTTTTTCTTGAGTTTTAATCCTATCCAAAATTAACTCTAGCCAGGCAGGTTGTGAAAAATGCAATAAGATACAACTTAAATGTGGTATACTAAAAAATAACTAGTCCCATGTAAGGTAAGACATCTACTCACTTCATAAGATCTACCTTTATTAACAGTTATGTAAAAATGTGATATTATAGAGATTAACTTTAGATTTTTCCCTAGGTCTTGCTGCTCCCATGGTTAATGATTGAGAAAAGCTCAGCTGAGAGCATACATCCTTCTTTGTTATCTCAGTAAAGAAATGAGCCAACAATATTAGTGAGTCAGCAAGGAACATAAAAAAGCTCTTGCTAAATAATAAAAATAAAAAAGCTGTTGTGTTGCTACAATGCTGTTACAAGAAATGTTGAAGTTTCTCTGAGTCTGCCTTTTTCTTATCTATGTTTGCAGCCAAACTGTGTTCACTTCAGGGGCATTTTCTGTCTGTAGAAATTGCCAGTGGCAGGTAGTTTTTCTAGCTACACTTTTGCGGGGTTTTTTGTTGGGTCAGTTTGTTGGTTTTCTTTTAATTTGGTGAGGTTTTTTTGTTGTTGTTTTGGTTCGTTTGTTTGGTTATCTTTTTTTTTTTCCTATGGATGTTATGTTCAATGTCTTTAATATGAAATTAACAAATAAACCTATGTGACGTTAACTTTGCTGTGGATGTCTTCCATGCTTTTACCTGCCTAAGGAACTAGCACACATTAAAAGGCAAAAAATCCTGCTGTAATTTGTATTTATTTTTGCAATATTGATGACTTCATAACAACAGTGGAATGAAATTTTGTTTGTAAAACTGAACCTAACACTGCTGATTTACAGGAACAATTCCAAATATGAGTGATTATGTTTATTATTTTTTGTTAATGACAACTTGAAATCCTCATAGGTCAGAATGCAGATGAGTTCAATGTAAAACTTGATTACTTTTGCTCTGGCTCATATGACATTCAGCTGTACACGACATTCAGCTTTCCCTCTTAGCAACAATTAGAAAAGCTCTCTGCCCTTGTGTCTAAGCATCTGGATGGCTCTGCTTCAGCAGAGGTTCTTAGTGACTCAGTCAGCCTTTCTGAGAAAAGCTTGATGGTTTTTAATACACTATGTGTAAATTGTGGGATGCAGGATATACCAACTGAAACCCAGCAATTTTCCAATTATGATATTTACAACTGTGATATTGTTGAAGTATCCTCTCTCCAGTGTCCATTTGTTTAGTCCAGCTTTTTTTAGGGTGTATGTATTATCCTTATCACACAAATTAGTCAAGTGCTTTCCACTGAAACGCAGGACTGTAGTTCGTCCTCTGCCCCTCCCTTGATTAGAGGTGAATTGTATGTGCAGCAGAGCTTGGGTAGGGCTTTGGTTTGTTCCTTTTCTCTGTAGATACGCCGTTGCACATTTCTCTTTAGAAAATATGTATTAAATAGGTGATTGTAGGTTGTTCCTTGGGCAAAAATTGATGAGCTTTAGGGTAGTACACATGATCTCTTGGACTTCAGTCAGGAGACTAAAACTAAAACTTTGCAGTTGCATGAGGACAGATTTTTGAATTCTCTTCAAGATCCTACGTGCTGGATTTTTAGGTTTTTCTTTTTTATTTTTGTAGTACAGAGAGAGAACTGGGGCCATATCAGAAAGTGTGCAGATCCTGTCTTGTGAGATCTTAGAAGCCATGAAGGGAACTACATAATTTTGCATTCCAAGTCATTCCAAGTCACTGCTAATTACACAATCCTTTCAATATGAAAGCTAAAGAATATAGAATTATGACCTCATTTTGCAGTGTAAGACACTTCTAGCTTAAGTTGTCTGAAAGGAGGTTGTGCTGAGGTGAGGTGGGGAGTTAGCCTTGTCTCCCAGGCAGCTTGCAATAGGCCAATGGGAAATGGCCTCAAGTTACACCAGGGGAAGTTCAAGTTGGTTATTGGGAAAAATTTCTTCACTAGAAGAGTGATTAAACATTAAAACAGGCTCTCCAGGGAAGTGGTGAAGTCACCATCTCTGGAATTGTTCAAAACTATGAGCAGAATCAGCACTTTTTTACATGGTTTAGTGGCCGTGGTGGTGTTTGGTCAAAGGCTGAACTCGATGACCTTGGAGGTTTTCTCCAGCCATAGTGATTCCATGAATCTATAACAAGAGCTGGTGTTCATCACTTTATGGGAAGCATGACTCACTTTCCAGTAAACAATTCTTTTTCAACATAACTCATCTGAACATAAAGTTTTATGGTCTATACTATCAACAGATCATCTTTACTTTGCCAAATCAGGTGACTGCTTATCTACTGACATGAGTAGGAATATTATGTTTCATTTTCCATGGCCAGACTGTTTATTTGTGCAGCACATCTTGTCTGTACACTGGTTTCCTGTTTAAAGCCACAGTTCAAATGAAGTTAGAACTTGGTAATAGCAAGTTGCACTTGGGTTCCTTTTTTCCCTTCTCTGTTTTCTCACAGTTGTCTAGACTTTGATTTTTTCTTGCTGAGATTTGGAACTGAGAACACTTCACAGCATGGAGAACTCTGCAAGTATTTAACCACTTGGAATACACATTTACAGATACATTTTCATATTCACAAGCATATCCATATGCAATGCAAGTGATGTGTGTGTAGTACATAAAAACAATATTTGACTTAGTAAGTAAATGTGTGTCAGCTTTCAAACTCACTGTATCACTAAAATGATGAAGTAGAAAAAAAAACCTGAAAGGTGAATTTTCCTTAGTATTAGTGGCAAATATATGAGGTTTGACTCATCTGCTTATCTCCAGGGTGTGGAGAAGACAAAGTAGCTGGAAATGGCCAACAGTGAATGCTCCCATGCTGCCGAAAGACAGCAGAAATCACATATCTGCTTCCATTATTTGGATAATATTATGGGATATGCTTGCTGATATGATCTTACAGTCCCACACATATTTCTTCAGTTGAATCTCTCCTTTTATAAAACATTGTTATACCTGTCAACACTTTGATATCTTATAACTAGCTCCAGTTCTGTAAAAGCTTAAAGGAGAAATTTTGGAAATTTGTTTTATGCCTTGTACCATCTGGACTCTGCAGATTTCACCCTTTTGACTATTTAATGGTGGCATATTGTTGGTAAATGAATATGAAGGGAGAATTATGATTTATCTGCTTCTCTGGATGCTTAAAACATATAAAGATATGAATTCACATGCCAGATTATCTACTCGCCTTCATTTACTGCCATTATCCCAGAACAATAGGTAAAGAAATAGCTGACCTAAACATACACTTTATAATTTTCTCAGAATGCTAAAAAATACTGTAAATATTGGTATAACTGAGTATTGTATTTTTATATATATTTTGGTATCTCAAAAGGAAGTCAGTCTGCCATTTCCCCCAAATGAATGTTTTAAACTTTCCCTCCTACATCAGTCTATGGAGTTTTAATACAAGATATATGGTATTTGATTTTAAGGAGTTTGGGACAGTCTATAAATTTGGGCTCTTTGCTCTCCACTAAGCATCCCAAGATTAATGTGCACATTGAAATCAGTGAAGTAAAAACAGAAGTAGCACACAATTATTTTCATATTCATATTTCCCTTTCTTACCTCTTTACATTGCAAATTGCCTGCTGTGACCAAATGCTTGTCCAAGGTCCTCCTGGACTGAAACTTTGCACCCATAAGAAACTTGACTAAGAGAGCTGGGGCTTCAGATTGGCTCCAGTTTTAGCTCTGTTGCTGAATCTCAGGTAGCAAATTTGTTTGGAGGTGGTTGCCTGCTTTTGTATCCGGCTGAGCAGATCCTACATACCTTGTACAAAAATACACAGCTGGTGAAGCTTTCATAGAAAAATTACTACAGCCAAGAATGCTTCCAAGGTATTTTTTAGAAAAATCTGTTTCCATTTGACCCAATTTACAGATAATTCTGTGTGCAGTCAGGATTTTTGAGCTATTACTATAGAAAATGATACCAAATAAGCAACAGGAAGAAGTAGTAGTAGGATACATACGTTGGAGGAATAAATACCTTCATATTTCTATTGTGAGAAGTAGCGTGGATCTGATAAAAGCTGTTCCTTTCTTTGAACACAGCATTGTCCCAGTGTTAACTAATTTGAGGGAGGCAAATCATTATTGACACAAGTAAGAATACCTACATTTCATGAGCCAGCTATTGGATTTAGATGTAATTTTAGGAACATACTATGGTATGCAAAGCTTCTTGACCCTACCTACTTCAAGTTACTCTGAGCTGTCTGTATGCATCTTTTCAGTGTAGCTTTTATGCTAATACTTTGGAGTTTATATCATATGCAGTACCTATAATTACAAAGGACCGAACCAAAATTGAAAGGGGTAATAAACTTTGTATTCCTACAGTACTGACATGCTCTAATCAGCTGAAAGGGCAGTGTGTATTCAAGTAACCTTCTGCCTGCAGGATGTAATTTCCATTTTCAATTAGTTTACATTTCAGGCAGTGGGTGAAATTTGGTTTTATAGACGTCTACTAGAGATCTAGTTTTGTTCATTGGTTCTGACCTCCAAGAGGAGAAAGAATGTAATACTAGAAGAAATGTTTGTTCAGGAGTCTCAAGTTTCCTAATGCACACAGACTTTACTGATTTTGTTTTCCATAATCTTTACTTAGGGAATTAAATTAACTTAAACCAATATGGTGATATTTTTCTATTTGACTGAAATCAGAGAGTGGCATTTTAATTATTTTTAAAAGGAAGAGAGACAATTTGGTATTAATCAAATAATGTATTTATTGAAAAATTAGTAGAAATAATTTCTGTAAGTGCATGAAAAGAGAATTGAATTGAAATGGAAGCAGTGGTTTAAGAGCTCTGTCCATACATAAGCATTTTAGAAAAAATTCCAAACAAAGATGTCATCATTAATAAACCTTCATAAGTACAATTATATATATTTATTAAAACATTTGTGTTATTCATAGCTGGATATTTTACTTTATAACCCCCTGACTTTAATTATTAACTCTTTATCTATATTGGATCCTTATTTAATAGAGGTACAGGAGGTTTCTCAAAATTCTTGTAAAACTCCATACTTATGTGAACAATCATGTCATTGCATGTGTTTTTCTTCCTAACTTCCAGGTTCTCTGCATTTTTTGAATAGTTAGGACAAAAAGAAGTGTACACATCTCCAACTTCCAGGACACAATCCACTTGACATTCCCTAACTGCTTCATGAAACCTTTGCACTCATAAACTAATGGTCCAGTGGAATGCCTCAGAATAAATCCAAATTCAGTACAACATCAAAAGAGGGAGCCCTTGTCAGCACCAAAATTCAGTACATGGTTTTGCAGAGCTGCATGAATCACTTTCCAGGTGAAATGTAGGTTGTGTGCACGAGCAGTGACTCTAGTTTCACACTAGAAGAGAACCTTCTAAGACAAGTTTTATACAAACTGATTTTTTTACGTAGGAAAAAAGCCAGGAAAGTATGGTTGAGCATTTGAATAGGTTTGAACTGTGGTTTTTTAAAATTACTGCTTTTTCTATTTTTGGATAGAAAGATATATGAGGCTCAAGCATTATCACTGATTTATTTTTAGTGATTGTGACTTTTATTCTTGTGAAAATTCAATAATACCCATCAATTGCAAACTCTGAATGGGAATCTAATCTTTGGCAATTTAAGGGGTTGATACAGTCTTAGTTCTGTTTCTGTAAAAGATTCAGTCTTTAAGTTCTTTTTTCCCTCCATTTTAGGTACTGCTTTGCAGGGGAAAATTCAATCTGGTATAAGATTAGTTGTTTAGCACTATAACAAAAGAGGTCTCATTGTAATGATTTCATGTCGATCCCAAGTATTTTACCAAAAGTCCGAGCATTTCCAGGCTAAATTAGCAATCATTCTGTGTCTCCTCTCTGTCAGACAGTAATGTTTTTTCACCATTGAATGCTATTTTTTTCAGAAAATTAAGGTTCCTCTTAATCTAGACCAGAAAATAAAATGGTGCTTTTTAAAAAATATTTTAATGTATGTCAGTATAAAAATGAACACAACAAAAGAAAACAACCAAGAAATGTTCTCCAGAAATCCAGAGGTTTGGTGGTTGTTGTTTGGTTGTCTGAGTTTTTTTTTTTTAATTATGTTTCATTTAAGGTATCTGAGGGAATGATTTTCCCACCTAGACATGCTTCAAAATCACTGCAATTGTGAGTGGATCAAAATGTTGGTGCAAAAATCAGTGATAATGGAGCACACTGGCACAGTCTGAAACTGATGCATTGCAGCAACTCCTGAGACATTACGCTTCTTTCTTCTCTGTTTGAGGAAATGATAATGTTAATATGGCTATAACCCACAATATAAATTTAAATAAGTTGAACTGTTACTCTGTATATACAGCAAAATTTAGTTTTAAAACATTGATTACATAGCAACTTCATTTTTCTTTTTACACTTTCACACAATACAAGCAAATTTAGAGTGTTGACTTTAGTATTAAATATTCATTCTGAGGCAAGGAGATTTAGTGATACAATTTCTTTTACTATTTATGGGAGATTATGTGGTTAACCCCTGTTCAGGTGTCATGATTAATTTCTTTTGTATTTCTGAAAGGATAATTTTTAGTCTAGGAGAGTTAAAGACTACAATTTGTTGAATTGAAAAGAGAAAGAATTGCAAGTGACTTCACTTAGAGATAAAAAACATTTGGAGAAAAATTGTTTTCACATTCTCAAGGAAATGTTGAAGCCAAGTAAATATTAAATAATAAACCATTTTAGCTAAGCTTCTAGTGTGTAATTTCATATTTTCTCTTTCTTTTCCAGCAAATATGTACATTTCCCCACCAGTTTCTTAAGGTAGGACTGTTAGGATGTAGAATCTGATTCTTTTAGGTGATAATGTGGGTCTGAATTGCAAAATTAAAATTCTCTCACCTAATTTGCGCGAATTATCCTCTATGGCAAATTTATTACAAAGATCTGGAACAGAGGCAGGTACGGAATAGGCAGCTATGCTACTGGTAAATCTTTTGCTTCTTTCCTCCCTTTCCACTTCCTAAAGTGTGGACTTTATAATGTGTATGGCTTTTACACTGAAGATGTGTGTGTTTTGGAACCCAAGCATTACCTAAGTGTCTGGTTTCAGATGGAATATAGTTAATTTTCTTTCTAGTAGCTGGCACAGTGCTGTGTTTTGGATATAGGATGAGAATAATGTTGATAACACACTGCTGTTCTAGTTGGCACTGAGCAGTGATTACTCAAAATCAAGGAGTTTTCAGCTTTTCAGACTGCCCTCCCAGCAAAGAGGGTGGGGATGCAAGAGGATGGGAGGGGCACAGCCAAGAGAGTTGACCCCCACTGACCAAAGGGACATTCTATACCATATATCATGGTTCTGAATGATAAAACTGGGGGGAATTGGCCAGAAGCTGGGGGCTGCCTGGGCACTGGTCAGCAGGTTGTGTTGTGCATCACTTGTTTTGTATATTCTTTCATCATTAGTATTATTTTCATATCCCTTTCTGTCCTGTTACATTGCTTTTCTCTCAATGCACGTTTTACCTTTTTTTCCTCAGCCTCTCCCATCTCGCACTCTTGGGGAGTGAGTGAGCATCTCTGTGGTGGTTGACTCCCTTAAATATTTAAAGGAACAGAGGTCTACACTGTGTTCTTGAAGGTTACAAATATTTTCCATTAAGGGTGCAAATTTTTCATTTGCTGGAATTGCTAGAGAAATGAAACCATATTGTTCTATCATATGTGCACAAGAAAAAAGAGAAGGAAAAATGGTGAGGTTCCTAACAGAAATATTTTATATTTCTTCTTTATGTCTGTTCCTCTGTGGAGGAATTTTGCATGTGTGGGAGATGACAGAAATATAATATAGATGTTCAGCTGAAGGGCCATGACCAAACAGAAGGAACATCACAGAAATAAAATACAAAGATTAATAGCAGCAGAAGGATTGAAAGGTCTAACTGTTGTTGTTAAACATGAAACATTTTTCTCTCAGGTTTCTCTTTTCTAAAGACAGGGATAGTAATTCATTCCCTAGCCACTGTCATACTGGATAAAATGTTCTTTTTATCATCTTCAGATCCAGCCAGTATATCTCTTGCAAACTTGCTTCTTGTTTGTGCTCTGCACAAACTTATTTTCCAAAAGAATGACTTCTGGGAAGATCAAGTGGGAGTTGCTTTTTGCAAGCTAGGATCAATTCTGCTACATTTTTGTAAGCTAGTTCAAAGTCATACTGTGAAAAGCGTTCCTTTAGAGAACTTAATTTTTCTTTGGATAATGACTTAGTTAAAATTTTAAATGAGATGGCTTGATCAGGCTAAAAAAGTACTTGTCAGAAAAAGTCAGAAATTAGCTACATTGGGGGCCATATCTTCCATTTGATTTCATTTGTGAATTCCATGTTGTGTATTTACCCTAAATGAAGGAGTAAATTGGATTTTCCCCAAAAGTTTAGATTAAAACTCTTCAAAAATATATACATATAAGCCACACTTTTCAGTTTATTTTTGGAAAATTATTTCCAGTTTTATGAACACATCAACTCCAATAAAAGAGCCTGAATACTGTCTCAGTATTCCTATGCAAATCAGAAGGTTTTGCTTTGAAATTCTATCATTTGGTTGCCTATGGTACCTAGTAAAATAACTCAGATTGAATTAATTTTTCACTTTTCTTAAATTTGTTCTTGGTTTTACTAATATAGATATTTCAAGTTACCTAATTTTTACACAAGCGCCTAAAACTTCGCTAACAATGATGAATTTAATTGAAGGATTATAACTGCATTAGGTGCCAGAGATAGATTTCAAGCTCTCAAACTCTTTGGATGCTTCATTCTATTTGATTTTATGGTCTTTACCACTGCATTGCCATTCACATCCCATGTTAGTGTAGCTCCAGAGATCTGACTAATTGCAACAGACAAAAGGCAGAGTTAGTAGTTGTGGATGGATATCTGAGCTTTATGAATAGAAAACTAAATCTAACATTCTTAATGCCACCATGTTCAGCTGTATTTTCACTGTAGATTCCAAGTATAGCAAAGGGGACAATTTTCACCACAGTAAAGATAATGGCTGCCATTTCAGGACAACATGAGGCAAGCCTATAGAAAAGTCCTTTTAAGTTGTCTTTTGAAAAATGGGAAGTAAAAATGGAGTTTAGCGTTGTCTTTTCCATGTCACAATTAAGGCTATTTCCTGTCAGGAATACCCTGGGCCCAACTCTTGCTGCAGTTATCCATTCTTTGCTCCACATGCCAGAAGTGTCTCCAAGCTGTGTGTACTTTTTGTTTGGTTGTCTTGTTGAGTAACCCTGCTAATACATTGGGCAAAACACAGAAATCAATTGGATTATTGCACAACAAGATGTATTCTGCACATATTGATATTGATGTGAGACTTGGGAAAGACATTTAGAAAACTGTAACTTCAATTGTTCCATATGCAGTGCTTACCTAGAAAGGAAGGTACACACATTAGGTAGGTTAAAGACAAATGAATGATGAAAGTATTAAATCCCTTTACTGAGATAATCTCTTAGTCACTGTCTCGATTTTGCAAGGAAGGACTGACAAATATAGCACTTTAGACCATCAAAAGGGAGTTGATCTCTTCCTCAAGAGCCAAACCATAGAAGAAAATAATGCTTTTCAGTAAGATGACAAAGGGCTTCTGAGAGACAAATACAGAACATAGTCCAGATTCCTTCCAACCATTTAAAAAGGGAAAAGAGTTTCTGTAAGAGAAAACCTTTCAGTATTATATTCTCTTTCTACCTAACATAAGGGAGAGGGGATATGTATAACCTTCCCCTTTCAGCATTTTCTTTGCTGTTTATGTCAAACCATATAAAGAAACAGAAAAAAAAATAAATAAAACCATGAAAAATCTTTCAGAAGGAAAGCTACTTTACCTCTTGTATTGTGCTGATTGTTTTCCATGACTTACTTTTCCCGTCTGCCTCTCAAGGGTTGAGATAATGATCCTAGCTTGTAAGAGGTCAGCTTTGGAAACATTTCTAACTCTACTACACATGGATACTCATTGTTACCATGGAAGCAGATAAAACCATTGATTGAAAATATCAGCAGTTACCAGTGTAACAACCAGCCCAACAAGGTGGATAAATCAGACGATAAATCCAAACAGCAATGCTGGAAGCTGCTGCAGTAACTGGTGTCTGATTTGCCCCCTTTGTCTTGGCTGCTGTAACAGCTTTCAGGCAGTTTTTTTCCAAAATTAAAATTATCTTTTGGAAAGTCAGTTGTTGTAAGTAGTATTCCTTTGCTTGTGAGGACATAACATTCTGTCTTCCATAGGAACTCCTAATTCCTGATGGCAGCCTTGATTATATAATCTGAGGTCAGATTAAAGGAGTGAATATGTTACCACTATACCATATATATATATAACCAGAATGCTTCTTGGGCTCTTGTCAAGATTGAAGTGCTAAACAAAAGAGATGTGTGGGGTATTGTGTGTAAGATATCTGAGGCTATCTAAATACATATATTGCAACAGAATAGCTTTAGATTGTATTCTGTACCTGTATAGGCAAACGTGACCCAAGCCACACAGATGTTCTGGTTAATATAAGCACCTAGTCTTGAGAGGTAAAAATATTTTATTAAGATTAGTGATGGTTTTTAGGGCTTTTCAGGGCAGGAATCCAAGGTAGGCACATCTGGATTTCTGCATTGAGCCCTAAGTGAGCTTAGTGCTAGGAGGTCATTATGATGTGCCATAACTTATGTTTCAGTATGACTTTGCTCTCTGAAATGGTTAATTCAAAATTTATCAGTAAAAAAAATCTCTGAGGAAAATAATAATGGAAATTGAACAAAGTAGAAGAAAAGAAGTTTGAATTTGAAATAAAGACAGAACCTCATACTGCTGTCTCAGCTTCTCATTTCTTGTTTGTAAGATAATGAAGATGTCAAAACTTCTCCTTAAAGACAAAATGTTCTTTCTTTCCCATAGAAGTTATAAAAATGCCAAGAAAAATCAGAAACTGCTCAGAGCCCATAAAACAGGACAGTTATAAACCCCTTGACACATTTATGAAGATAATTATTTAAAAATATTTATTTTGGCTCTAACAGCCCAGTTTTTACTCCACGTGAGATACTATAGCTATTTTTAAATGATTTTTCTCCTAGCCTCAAATAGTAAGGTTCAGAAAAGCAGCTACCTTTTACCAATGGGCAGCTTTTGGAAATGGGAATTCAGTGCCTGGGCAGGTCAGTGTCTCATATCACAATATGCTGCTAACATGCTAATGGTACAGTGTAAAAAGAGATTTCCCCCTAGCTACAGAGTCAACCTTGAAATTATTCTCTGAGTTGACACACAGCTGGATGCCAGCTGCCCACCAAATCTGCTCTGTCACTGCCCTCCCGAGTTGGAGAAGGGAAAGAAAATACAATGAAAGGCTCATGAGTTGAGATAAGGGCACCCACCAATTACTGTCATGAGCAAAGCAGACTCAGTTTGAGGAAATAAGGTTAATTTATTACCAATCAAATCAGAGTAGGGTAATGAGAAAGGAAGCACAAGTCCTTCCCCCAGGCTGCGGTTCCCCACAAACTGCTCCAGCACTGGTGTCTTCCACGGGGTTCAGTCCTTCAGGAACAGGCTGCTCCAGAGAGTGACCCCCATGGGATCACAAATCCTGCCAGCAAGCTTCCAGCATGTGCTCCTCTCTCCGCAGGTCCTGCAGGAGCCTGCTCCAGTGCAGGCTTCCCACAGGGTCACTTTCATTCGGGCACCCATTTGCTCTGGCCTGTGAAGCTCCCTGGGCTGCAGGGGCACAGCTGCCTCACCATGGGCTGCAGAGGAACCTCTACCCTGGCACCTGGAACACCTCCTTCTTTTCCTCATTCACTGACCTCCAGGTCTGCAGGGCTGTTTCTCTCACATATTCCCACTCTTCGCTGGCTCCAGGTGCTGTTTGTGCAGCTTGCTTCCCCGCCTTAGCTCTGTTACCCCAGAGGCACTACCACCATCACTGGTGGGCTCAGCCTTGGCCACCAGTGGGTCCATCCTGGAGCCAGCTGGCATTGGCTCTGCCAGACAGAGGGGAGCTTTTGGCAGCTTATCTCAGAAGTCACCCCTGTAGTCCCCCTGCTACCATACTCTCGCCACCTAAACCCCACACAACTCTTTTGATTTTAAACTAGCCAGCTGATGCCTATTTAGCTGCTAGGTTTCTCATTAAGCTGGGTTTTATTAATGGTGTCTCAACACACGTGGGAGAGTGCATTCTGTTCTGAGATCACTCTTAATTGTTTATGAGGTGTAAGTGGAACGTCAGTGACATCCTGTGGCAGCACACAGACAAGCTGTGTTTTGGACACCTTGAGGGATGAGTCTCATGAGTTTGCCTCTGTTTTCTTATGATTTGGCTCAAGGTCTGCTTCTGGAGAGTTCGGCACATTTTGGCAGAATTGTGTTTCCTGGCTTAAATAGTAGGCTTAAAAGCTGCTACTGCAGCATCATTTAACAAATAGTAAAGGATGAGCAAGATTAATCTCAATTGTCAGATACCAACTCAAAGAATAAGTCATCTCATATACAATGTTGTGTCACCCCGATGGATTTTTTAAAATATTTAAGCAGAATTTACCAGAATTGCCAAACAATAAAGAAATGAGTTTCACAGGAGTGTGTAGGAGAAATGATGAACCATAGTTCTTAGACCTAAAGTATTATTTGGCAATACCATCGCAAAATTTTTTGTTTATTTTCTTAAGGTGACAGAGACTTGCATGCAGAGTATAGTAGTGTGCAGTTTGAAAAAGTGATATTATTATTATTTCAATAAATCAATTTATATGTCCTTCACCAGACAATGGAGGCCATTGTAAACATTGTAAATCAGTCATTTAAATTATCTTCTAAAACAAGAAAGCCACAAAACCCATGACATTAAGCATTCAGTTAGGTACCCTGTTGTGTCTGCTTTGGAGAATAGCTGATTATCTACCATGCAGCTAAAACTCATTTATGCTGCCCTGTTTTCACAAGGAGATGCATCAGATACAGTAATGTCCACAGAGCAGGTCGCAAGTCAGGACTATCAGATTTTCTTTCACAATAATTTAATCTGAATATTGTCACTAGGATTTGACTTCTCTACTTTCATTGTGAGTCATTTTAAAATGTTTTTAATTCCATGAGAGTAAGTGAAAACAAAGCTGAACATGCCTGGTAATCAGTGATAATTTTGCTCCTAAACTTTTCTGTTGTCTGCAAATAGGGAAATTCAGTGTACTATGCCCAAAAATTTATTTTCAGTTTTTATAACTGCATATTTTCACAGCAAATTCAGACATATTACAGATTAATAAAAAAGGGGTTTTTTAAAATTTCATTAAATAATACCTACTGCTCTCTTGAGTCAGTGCAAGTCTTTTGATATCAGTGTAAACAAGGAGAAATCCTTTGACATCAGCATTAGATTAATGAAAATGAGACTTTTGGAAGAAAACAGAGAATACTATTTAACTAACATAAATTTTTCTTCAGGTACGTTTTTCCAGCTCAGCAACAATTTGTTCAGCAGGAAAGATCGGGACATATTCCTGGTACCTAGAGGCTGTTTCTTCTCTCAGTGATGGGAAATGGCCTCAACCCATCATGTACTGAAAATTTTGTTTCACGTGGTATCTCAATAATTCAAAGTTTTTGCTGTTCCAGTTGGGAGGGAAAAAAATTTGCAATGATCAGAAAAATGGGTAAACCAGACTATTTTTATGTTGACAGAACCTCTTGCTGATTCTAAAATATTGTGTAAGGTACTTCATAGGTTAATAAAATGCTTAGAATAAATTGTGCTGTGTTGGCCAAAACCTTGTTTGGCTGACATTTTTCTTCCTGTGTTTGCATGTGGCAATGATGCAAAATGGTGATGTATGAGTGAGAAACAGATCAAATTGGTGTATTTATTATAAATTAATATATTTTTAGATATCAGAGTAGAGATAAAGAAAAAAAATCAATTTTTATCTGGGCCAAAATTTTAAAGGAAATAAGCTCATGAAAGTTAAGTTAATTTCTGATTCTTCAAGAGAATTCATGTCAGATTTCCTCCATGTGTTATGAAGATAAATTCCATTTTTCTGTGACAGATGACTATTTCTGTTTATAGGAAAGGAAGATGCAGTCAGAAGAAAAATTCAATTTATAGGTGCATTTGACAGGCTCCTTATTTTAGTCGGATTTATTTGAAAGAGTGAGGAAATAATGCCTGATAAATCCATATGAATATGATCTCATGTGAGGATCAAAAAGGGAAAAATAGAAAAAAAATCCAAAAGAAACCCCCAAGTGACAACCAAGTATGAAGCAGAGAGTGGTAGAAGTTTTTTTCCAGGGAGTGGGAAGTTCATAAATATATTTACTAAAGTTGTTATCCATCTATATTTATTTCACTAAACCAAGGAAATATCTTTTTATTTTCTTGCATGTAAGGAGAAAATCTTTGAAACACAGCTGTCACATCTACTCTCACAACTGATTCATAGCTTTTACTACAAAAGCTTAGCATCTGATATTATAAATCATAGACTGTCACTGTGGCTTCCCTGCTTTATTTCCCACCCTCTGCTGAATCAACGTGTATAAAAGAAAGGTTATTTCTGAAGGGTTCATTATCAGTACAACTTAGTTGCTCAGTAGATAAGAATTCAGCCTCTAGAATTTGCATCTCCTGTTTTGCAAGAGATGTTGCCCAGGGAGGCTGGGGACTCCCATCCCTCGAGATGTTCAAGGCAGGCTGGATGACTCTCTGAGTAAGCTGGTCTAGTAGAAGACGTCCTTGCCCATGGCACAGGGATTGCAGCTAGATGATGTTTAAAGTGCCTTCAAACCCCAACCATTCCGTGATTCTATAATTTTTTTTTTTTTTTTTTTATTCCCACAGTTTTTCAGGTTCAGAGCATGACTTGCAGAGTCCATCTTTGAGCATTTTGAAACATTTTGTTTCTGCAGGCATGAGTTCCTTTGGACCTTGTGACATAAGGGAAAAAGGCTGATATTGGTCTTTTCTTCATAGAACACATTCAACATCTTTGCTCACACAGCAGGGCTGAATTCCTGACATTTCCCAGGTGAAGCCAAGCTATTCCTTTACAGATGTTACCAATGAGGGCACCTGACTACACTGATCAAGAGCAAGTGGAAACCTCATTTTAACTCCTTGCTCTTTTTTTGGGTTTCTATTTCTATTTTTCTGATGAGTACTGTTGACCCGTTTCTCTGACATGTAGATTGTCACAGCCAGAGGTGATCCCACTCTCTGTTCCAGCAATATGAAAGCTGTGATAGTGGAGCCATTTTTATTCAAAGCTTGATATAATGAGGCTTAATCTGGATGAATTATTTGTGTTACCACAGCATTTCAGAAAATGTGAGTGGGAGAGATATTTTCAGCCTGAAACTCTTCCTGTTAATTTTGATGGGGTATTGTGGTTATTCTGTAGTCATGTTAATTTTTCTAGAGAAATTTTGTTGGTCTGTGAAATTAGGCCTCATTAAATACACCTGTATTTAGCTGGAGGTGTGAAAACCCCCCAAAATGCTATTTGATTATTCCTATGCCATATCTTCAGTAATCAAAGACAAACCATCACACCTGGAATGTGAGAAGATCATTTTGCTTTCTGTAGGTGCTCTTCAGGTAAGAAAAACCAAACTCTGGATGCTTAATAGCATAGTGTCATAGGACTTGGGGTTTTGCATTATCCAAGTTTCACCCTCATTCTTAGATATGGGCTGTTAAAGTTATTTTATAGGCTTGAGCTATAGTACAGGCACTTTATAGAAATAATGAGAGACACTCTTTGTCTTGAAAATTGGCAAATAGTCCTTAAATATATAAGTTTCAGCTTCTGAGATGTTGTGGAATATTACTGTTATTTTTGAGTGCTGATAGAGTCTCCCTGTAGGTGAAAGAGAACAATTTTGTTAGTAAATAGTCAACTAAATACCTGAAAAATAGAAGTCAGAGTGAACCGGAAATCAATTATAAACCCTTTAGGAAGTATCTTAATTTATACTTGATTGTGGCTCCTTTCTTTCAAAGATTTAAGTAGAGAATGGATTGGACAACTTGTTTTCATTTTAATCCACCTAATTTCCATCTGTCTGGGCATATTTTTGGTGAAAGATCATTTCTTTGCATGAATCTGTTAAACTACTGCTCTGCTGTATTTCATAAGCCTGACATTTAAGAGATTATTCTGCAACTTACTTTCTTCCTTCTGATGTTAAGCTTTTAAAAATAGACTTCTAGTCTAAAAATAACCTTTTAAAAACATATTCATTAAAAATGTGTGTAATGTGAGATGAATGATTGCCCATAGTGAATGAGCTCTTGTTCAAGAATGTAGGTGCTGAGCAAGATTTCTATCAAAGTTGTTTCTTCTGATAGCTGTAACAAACCACTTATTGAATATGAAAACGAGGTGTGTTCTCTGCTTTTTCCTCATCTCCTTAAGTTTCACTAGAGAAAAAGCCTTTTTATCACACTGCCATAAGGAAGAAAAGATGAAAACAGGTGAGAAAGAAATGTTTACAGTGACAAAAACACCATAGCATGTTAATGGTTTAGTCCAAAACAGTACCTGTAAGTAGCCTGTGCTAGGAAGAGAAGAGCATGAGATGCTTAAGTTTGGGAGCTGGAATAAGAAAGGCTAGGAGTCCTGATTCTGAGATTGAAATGAGAGATTATGAGACTGGAGTAAGAAATCAGCAAAGGAAAAAGTGTTCAGAAAGGCCAGAGTCTGGGTTAGACACAGCAGAAAGGCTCATTATTGCATTCAATATTCACATCCAAAACCTGTACATAACCTGAATTTTCAGCTGTCATTTCTCTGCTCCAGAAGAGTATTATTATTGCACGGAAAAGTAGTTTCCCATCTCCTTTTTATGACTAGTTTACAGTAAGTAGTCTACTACAGTAAAACCAATAAAATTTACTAGTGTTGTAAGTTGTTTTATTTGATTGAGTAGGAAAGATCTGTGCAGTGGTTTCAAAAGTTGTTTAATATGTTAATGAAATATGTAGGTGTCATGATGGTACATGAAAGAATCTGAACTTTCAATAAAATGTTTTGTAACAAATATAACAGAAGACAAACCTCATTTAAAGGACACATCAGGACTGCAAAGTCAAACACTGGAAAGCTATGAAATGCAGGACTCAGCATGAATGTTTATTTTCCTCTGCCACTTTATTATAATTACATACCTGTTCCTCATATCTCCTTCCCTCCTTTACTGGTAGGAATAAAGGGTCTGATTATAATTCATGACTGTCTCTGTGAAAAGAAAATGTGCACTGAATCACACATTTATTGCAGAAAAGGTAGGCAGGAGCCCCCTCCCCCAATACTTTTCAACTATACTAATAATGAGGAGACAGAAAGTATACATGGGGGATAATCCAGGTATTTTTTATTCAGCAAATTGTGTTCCTCTTCATTCAGGACAGCCAGTGGTACCAGGGCAGTGTTTAGGTTGTTAATATATTCCAGCAGTGTATTAAGTAGTCCATCCTTTAGCACTTGAATTGGATGGGAGACCTAGACCACAATGTATTGGGAAGGTCATGTCAGTGAGCAGAAGTTACATATCTAAAGAATATGTGTCTGGATATCTTTCCTGATTTCAACCAACATGATTATTCAGACACCTAGTCTAGATCCAAAACCTTCACTTTCTGAGGCTGACACAGAAACCCTACCTTCCTGACCCCTTGTTATCTTGATGAATGGTGCTCCTTATTCACTTTGCCCTCTGTAAGAGAGGATTCCTAAAGGCACACCTGTCAGACTTCAGTGTTTCAGGATGGGAGGTACACAGGCTGCCTTGTATTTAAAATGGTTCTTTGCCATGAAATATCAGTGTAAACTTGAAATAAACCTCAAACATTTAAAATAACTTTCTCCTGCTTACCATGAGCCCCATTCTAGTCCCACCAAAGCATGGCAAAATCTCAATGACTTCAACACCATCAAGAGTAAGAGCTGCATGTGGTTTTAAAAACTGTATTAGTGCTATCTTACACTTATATGGCATAAAGATCCCCCAGATCCCACAGAGCTTTTCTGAAAAAAACATGTTTTTAAATACAAGTGTGAAGAGGAAAATATGATGATATGTAACCTGCAGAGCTGAATAGAATAGAACTTTACATGGTCAGGCCAGTATAATAGAGCTCACAGCTTGTAATGTGCTGCAGATACTGCTACTCCAACAAAGAAACAGTGCTTTTTCTCTTCAGAGAGCTCAACACCAGCACAGAGCAGGAGGCTGCTATGCAGTCCTCCTGCAAGATGCAGGGAGACTACCACTGAATTAAGCAAGGAGCCACAGGTACCTCAGTAATCATGCTGTGAGAATGGGCATCACCTCTCAGCCAGCATTATGTATCCACAACTTCCATCAGCTCCTTAGGAACCATAGCACATTTGAACTGTCATGATTTTGTGGTGCAATATGTTCAGAGAAGATGAAAACTCCTAATGCGCAGTAAAACTTCGAGGAATATAGATGTGGTGACTTTCACTGACTGAGAGAGGTCTAGCATCTCAGCCAAAATAAAATGGTGAAAAGTAATGGAAAAATCTCACAGAGAAGGAATCGCCAAGGTTTAATAGTTTTTCAGTATAAATAGAATTTTGGGGGGATTGCAGAAGGGGAGTGTAGATTTTTTTAAACTTTCTGTTTTTTTAAAACTCCAATTTTTTTCCTATATAACCATCACATGAAGAGATGAAATACAGTAATGCTAACCAAGTCACTTCATAAGTGTGCGTGTGTGTGTATATAAGTGTATATGCATATGTGTTAGTCCCTTTTATAATTTGCTTACACGAGGTGAATTAATGATTACTTGATGACTAATACTACAGCCAGTCCCATCAACATCTCATCAGAATATTTTACAGGCCAAGCATTAAGTTAAAGTTTGATATAGTGTGGAATCATCAATAAGAGACAAAATAGAAAGTAACTGGTCAAAATATTCATTTAATAACTTCACTTGCTTACATCACCTGACAATATTCAGGGCTAAAATGTCTATAGTCAGATTAGAACTCCTTCTGCCCTCCTTTTGTTTTCTTCTGTAGCATCCTTTCCAAATCCAGTGTATTGGAACAGAAATGGATGATTGTCTATACTGGTCACTTGGACTGACCAAGGTACAGACACAGGGATTCTGTATGGGATTGACTTGACAGATAAAGCCTTTTTCAGTTACCACTACAGGCTTTTTCAGGGAGATGTAATGACTTTGAAATAGCAGGGATTTTGCATAGACCTTTCAAAACAAAGAATTATTTATTGATCTTTAGGAATATAATAAGCCTGAAAGATGCTTAAGTAACAAAAGCTGGTGTATGCATTGTCTTAATTAAATTGTAGCAGAATGGCTAATCTTAAATATATTTGAGAAACCAATAGTGGGACTTACAGACATGGTGGTCACAGCACCACATAATTTTTCTCTGCTGCTGCACATTCTTTTCAAGGCTGGCTCCCTGTTTTGAACTTTGTGTAAATCTATCTCTTTCAAACATATTTTATCTATCTCAAGGTCTTTTTCAGGAGGTTTTTAAGATTCTGACAAGAAATTTTAAAGCTGGTCAGACTGTTTTACACAATTGAGCCAAGTGGGATATAAAAATCTCATGGTAAATCTTCTTTTTGACAACTTGGATAGCACACACTTTAAACAGTCGCAGCTAGTTTTCTGCATAATCTGATCTTCAGATTACATTCTGAATTCAACCTTTGGATTCACAGAGCTAGCTGAACAGAGACATTCATAGTCACAATTTAAACCATCTTCTAGAAAAAATAACAAAAATTATTCACTCAAAGCCCTGATCATGTTCCTTATTGGGCAGAGACAAAGCCCTGAAAATAAGTCTTCATAGAACACGTGTGGAGAAGACATGCTTATGTTATTGCTTTGGTGCATCTTTTTGAATCAGTTATTTGCATGGCACCAGACAGTCTTACTAATGGCACTGCAGTCTGGCTTTGCATCCTGCTTCCTTTCCTTAGGAAGCTGTGGACAATAGCTTACTGTAGCAGCATTTCTGAGCCTGAGATGGAGGCAGATACTTCAGCTTTAAAGTAAGAATTTTTTTTGACAAATTAAATCTTGTATCGTAATGGGTTTAAGAACAAAAAGCTTATTAATGACTGAATAGTGAGACATGGTTCACAGATTGCCTTGAAATCACCTAGGTAAGACAAATAATTCTTATATGCTTTTTTTTTTTTTTGAGAGAGAGAGAGAATCCCTACCATGCAAAAGGCACAGTTAACAACAGAGTAGTAAAGCATCAGTTAAAATTTTCCTTAGAAAAAGCCTGACAGAAACTTACTTAAAAACCAAATATTGCTGTTGGCTCAAATTTGTCCCAGAGGGCTCTGGCTAAAATAGCAGAGCTTTTTAATTATTCTGAAATTGATTTATACACAGATTTATGCAGCTGGGAATTTTGCAGGTCTCTGCACCACAACAAGCAGTTGAATTCTGAGTAATTACCTCTCTATAGCTAGCATTCTGAAAGAATTGGGTTAATTTCTCCTCAGTCTTAAATTAATGTTTATACAAGTATATCTAGTATTTAAAATGAAATTCCCATTTTTAAAATGGAATACTAGAAAAATAAATGTTCTCAAAAATTCACATGGTAAAAAAATGTGATTTTTTAAAAAATCTGTGAATTTCTTGAAGAAACTATTTGCATTTTTTGTCATTTATTAAATTTTAAATATACTGGACACACATTGTAATTTCTGATATAAAATTTGCCTGGTATTATGTTGATGTGCTCCTTGGGAAAGATCATAAGCAAAAAAGTATATCTGGATGAAGACAGTACTTGGTTAAAATTATTATTTTACTTGTATATCTTCATCCCTAAAGTTAAAACAGCAATATGTTTTCACCATATTAAGTATAAACCAGGATAGAATATTCTTGTTACATGTAACATGAGCCTGCCCATTATAATTAATGGCCATCAAAGCCCAGAAAAATTATTTTGCAATGAAGATGCAGCTTTGATTCCATGAGTAGGTGAATTCTGAGTGTATGCATGTAGTGATCAATAATCAGTAGAGTTCTTTCTCTCCATGCCTACACAGCCAAAACACCCAACACTTAAGTGTGTTAAGATCAAGTAGCAGTCTGCTTGAAAATACATGGGTAGAAGACAGACAAAGGTCAAATAAATCCAAGCACTTCAACCAAGGAGCTAATGAAAAGAAATGTTGCTCTTCAATGTGGCTGGTAAAGTAAAGCAATGTAGGGAAGACAAGATTATCCAAAAGGGCACCCTGAGCGGGTTGGTCTTATGTCAGTGTGGAGCTAATTTTCACATTAAACTTCTTAGTTAATGAATAATGAGAGACCACTTCCAAACTATTATAGTGTATTTAGTGGATTGTATAATGCTGAAAACACCATAGTTTTGCATCCTAAAATGTAAGATATAATGTCAGAGCAATGAAGAATTATATCTTGACCAAGCATATATTAATATACAAATGAAAAAGGATTACTTATTACAAATCTTATAAATAATACAACACTATTTAAGTTAATTTCAGGGACAATATTTTACTTAAAGAGACCACTTGCCTATCTTGAGAAATGGATAAACTTGCGGTCTGACCTGTATAATCATAACTAATTGTTTTGACAACCCATAATGCCACCATACAGAACACAGTATTTTATGCTCATCACATTTGATAGGTGAAGATGTATGTGGTCATTCATTTGGAGTTGCATTATTCCTTCATTTTGATTATAATTTTCCCAAGTATCATCCAAATTTGACACATACAGACTTTGAATGTGCAGATCTAGGGTAGTGAATTCTGTTCATGTAAAATCCACAGAAGGTGAGTTTGGTTTAAATCCTGAACACATTACCTGAACAACCCCAGGAGACATTAACAAAGTATTTAACAGAAGCACAGTTTGGTAAGCAGAGTAGAATCTGCCTTATCTTTTTTTCTCTCCTTTTGAATGTAGAGAACAATCTGTTCTTAAAAAACTTGAAATATCTAAATCTTGGCACAGTGTTACAGAAAAAGGAATCATTCACTGCATTTGCTAGAAGTAGCCCTCCTGTTATCTCTCATGTGAAATCCCTTATATCCACACGGATATAAATACATTGGTTTAGTCTGCATCTTTGTGTGCTAGATCGGAGAAAGGTGACAATGAAAAGAAAAAAAAAAGACAACAGAGAAGGTACAGAAATCCAAAACCAAACCTGAAATTGAGCTGAGGACCATCCTGCTTCGTCTGTTACCACTAGCATATTTTAGTAGTCCCCAACACACTCATTCTTTTCCTCTTTCTCTTTTTTTAGACTGCTCCCTTAGGTATCTCTTACTCTTCCATAGTCTCTGCATCTCCATCCTGCCATCTGCATCCATCTTGGTTCCTGCTCCTCTCCCATTAATACTCATAGCCCATTTTTCTGCTCACTCCCCTCATTCCTTCCTGTTTCTTTTTTACCCCAATCTTTCCATGTGTTCCAGATACCACCAACCCATGCTGCCCACTCAATTTCCAACTGCTCTTTTTTGTTGCCTCTCAGTTTTCTCATTTCCTCTTTTTCCTTGCCTTTTTACTTCCTCGCTCTGATTTTTCATTCTCTATTTTTTTGTATTGTGTCGTTATTGCTTGTCTAACTTCTATGTAAAAGTTCTGCCTGTTATCTTCCTTTTACCTCCTTTATCAACCCTTTATGATTTTATTCCCCATGCCCCACCATTCTCTACCAATAACTACACTGCTTCCAATAACTACACTGCTTGTTTTCCTCTTTTTCCCTGTTATCTCCATTCTTTAGTAGAAAACTTGTTGAAATATAGGGCAGATTTTATCACCACAGTTATGTTGCAGGCCTGGTCCCCTCTGTTAAATAGTAATTTCCATTTCAGTTGTATGCAGCCTTTTACTACTAATTCCTTTGAAGTGTGAAATCTATTGTTCTGCTAAAATACTGGAATAATGCATTGTGGGGGGGAACTTATCTGTAATGACATTTTAACTCTCTAAATCAACATCACAATGTCGGACAGGTATGTAAATAATGAGTTATTTACACTACCTGTCACTCTACCTTATCTAGAAAATAATTCAGTAGTTCTTATATACAATTGTGCCTGGTATGTATTTTGATGTGATAACTGTAAAGCATTATCAGTGTCAGGAACTGTGCATACTCACATCGTTTTTCACATTAATGGAGCTGAAAGTGCTGAGAACAAAGCCTCACAACTGATGCAAATCTTGTGATTAACACAAAGTTTGAAAGATGCTGTGCATGAGAGAGACTGCCAGCCCTGTTTCAGAGCCTTGTTTCTGTGGGCATCTGAAAATGAGAAGAAAACAAATATCTTTAGTGTTTTGGAATTGATTAGGCCTGGATCCAGCTGGTTGCAGGTGTTCTTTGTGTGCATTAAAACTGAGCATTAAGAGAATAAGTATATTGCAGCAGTTTGCGAAATATTTGTTGTAACTACATTTTCTTTCCTTCTATTTAAAAAAACCACTCTAATCTAGACGTTCTGACTAATTTTACATGTTTGCAGAGGCTAAAAGGTTGCTGCATTCTTGGAACATATACTCAAACAGTTTTATCATCTACCCCTAGTTTTCTTCTTTCCCATGTCCATTTGCTTTAAAAGGTTGTCAACCCTAGGAAACTGCTGGTAAACAGGCAATGGAAAATGATAATATCAGCTCTCAAACTGGGACTACATATGCAGGAAGAGATCTTTATATCTGCCTGGGCAAAGAATACAGGCTATCTTGGCTCATTTTGTCTTTGCACATGAGATGAGGTAATCAGGAGAGCAGTTTGTGACAGGAGAGCAGTGGAAGGACATGCCTGGATGAGTTCCACATCCACTTGCTGGCATGAGCTGCAAAGCCTGCTCCGCATTTCCTCTCCTCCACACTAGCTGGATATAGTTACTTTTCTCCTAACACTGATTAGGATGTGAAGAGGCAATGAGACAATGCCAGGCTGCAGATTTCTGCTAAAATTTAACAGTAAGGTGAATATTGAGTGGACTGGCAGAACAGAATTCCCATACGTTGTCCTCTGGTGAAGGAAGTCTCTTCTCCCACTGCCCATTTTAGCTACCCATTTAGAAATATCCAAATGTCATACAGTTGGCATAGAATCTTAGAAATGTCATGTAGCTCAGGGGATATATGGCATCCATGAAGAACCTTGGGAATGCCATATATCCCTGGGGACCAGGATCAGGAGCTGGTCCAAAATGCTTTGAATCCCACGAGGTTTTTTATATGCACTCTAACACCAATTCATGAAGGCAAAAACTTTACACTAAGTAATCATACAGAATTTTAAGCATCCTGATTGCATTTCTTTAATGTCACCCCACCTACTATGCTAAAAGTATAATCAAGCCAAAGAATCTAACCTGGAAAAAGAGAATAGAGAGACAAGATATTGAAACGATAATTCTCCTGAACAGAAACAGAAATTATTGGCTTCAGTAAGACAATTTTGGTCCACACTTCTTATTTTGAAACACACTTCTAGGTTTGTTTGTAGCTTTCATTAACAAAAGCTGAAATATTTACTGCGCAAAAATTATGCAACTAAGAATTGCTTTTCTCTTACCCTTAAACTTTCTATTATAATGGGAATGGCACAGGAACTTGTACCAGCCCTCTACAGAGGTGCATTAAAATGAAATTTTCTGACATATGAAGCATTTGTGAGATTTTGAAAACTTGTTGATTTGTCTTCATACCCTTTCTCAAGAAAGATAAGAATGTCATTTCAGATGACTCAAATTAGTGGCATGCCAGGTTCCCACTATCTCAGCTACCTATGGAAGGACACGGTAGAACAGAGATAAAAGATTTACAAGATATACTAAAACACCTTTGGGTTTTTTATTTGAGGATAGCTCATGAACAAACAAGAGAATTTCCATGGAACTGTACAGAAAAGATTTTATTTTTGAAATTAGTATTTTGTTTCCCAGGGTCTAGTCCTGTTTCTAGCCTGCCTTCTCTTGAGTAGGTGTGTAATCCTTTTTGTGCAGGTATGCAATCCTGCATGGCCCAAGACAGTGGGCAACTTTCAGAATACACAGGGCTGTTCTTCTTTCCCTTTAAGTATCTTGTGTCTTTTTGTCTCCTGTCCAACAAAGCTCCATGAGACGACTTCTGTAGATAACTACTGCAAATTTGTGTCATTGTTTTAATTTTTACAAGATGGGGTTTTTCACGAAAGTACATGAGTCAGTTCTTTCTCACACCATTTCCACACTTATACAGCAAAATTAAACTGTCACAAAATGTTTCTCTGCTTTCTCTGCTGAAATTTCAGCTCTGAAATGGAGAACTACATCTATTTCTCCTTTCATCTGTCGCAAAGATGCAAAATGCCCTGAGGTTCAACACAGAGATTTAAAACCATAAGGAGTTTCTTGTGAGCTCAGAAATGGTTCTTATGTGTGTGAATATATGTATGCATGTGTGTAGGTGCATCCTGTGAGAAATGAACCTGAAGGAAAAATCTTAGCATGGGATTTTCTGTGTTAACATCTGCTTTGAGCAAAAGGGCAGCCTTATGCACAATTTCTTGTTTTACCCAGCTGCCTGTCTGTTTGAATTCCCATGCTCCCTCTGGAACAAGGTCGTGATGTCGGTCAGTTCCTCGTCTGTAAAAACTCATCACTTCACATTTTTACCTTCTTTTGCAATACTGCCCTGGTGTTTTCCAAGTGCCTTCTGCTATGTGCTAGATAACACACAGCATTAAAGGCAATCATTTTGAACTCAATGACTTCTTCCTACTATTCTGTTCTGCTTGAGATAGGAGACAGAACTGTTTTCATATTTTTCTGACTTATTGTCAGCTGAAGTTGAAGTTATTATAGGCACCTCAGCAAATGTACAGATTTCACTGCTATATTCTCCTTGAACATATGAAGTAGCAAAACCTAGATATCCTGTGACCACCACTTTTGTTTGTTCATACTTAGAGTGATGAAGAATTAGGATGGTGCTTAAGTAACACTTATTAGGAAATATGTGTGTGAAAAGTCATCTACTGTTTTCTTCATCTATGCAGAATGAACCCTTCTTTCCATGATGAATCATTATGTTGCTTTGCAGTTTTCCTCCCATATCTCACAAGATCCCACACAAGCTTTAAAAAACTCACCAAGAAGAAGAAAAAAAAGGCCGATTTAAATAACATACCCAAGGCTTATTTTCCTCCTCCATTTGCTATGAAATCCCAGGGGGGAAAAAAAAAGTATGAGGAGTTTTCTTTAAATCCTATGCTAACTAGCTGTTAAACAAGAGGACGAAATTCCTAAGGATAAGAACATGCAAATATCCTAAAGAAACTACTTTTTTTCTGAGGTGTCTTATGAAGTTCAAGGAAACTTTTTAAAGATCTGAAGTACTTTGAGACAGAATACCCTCTTGAAGTATCCAGGCTGCTGCTAGGCAGCAATCATAAATTGCAGAATGCATAGATTTTCAGTTGTCACACCATTTTTATGTCTGACAGAATAACTCTATCTGTTATATCTTGTTGCTACCCAAGAAGATTTACTGAGGTGGAAAGCATTGTATCCTTACTGAAAGAATACAGAATACACTTACTATATATATATGTCCTATCTAAAGCAGTTTATATTTTTACAGGAGGCATATACAGTGTATTTTGTCCTGACTTGAGTGATAAATTTTTGAAAGTTCGTGGGAATAATGAACTAGAAAATATATCTTCCCCACAAGGCTCTAAAATTTTTTTAGCTGGTAGTTTGGGGATTCTATAAATGGTACACATTTTTTAGCAGGTATGAAGCGGTTCTGGAGATTGATTGCTAATGGCAAGCTAATCCATGCACCAAAAGAAGACAGAAAAAATTCTTACATACTTTTTCCCTATGTGATATTTTGCCAGAGGGTCTGAAAACAGGACCACAATGCCTTAGGGTATTACCAGGGCGATGTGCCTCAGATAAGCATAATGTTGATGACAGTAATCTGTACCAACAAGGTAAGTTTCTAGCAAAGAATTGAATAATCTTCTTGTGCATTGCAATATGCGGTGAATAAAACTATTGTTCACTCCTGTATCTACCTCTGCCCTTGTCCTGCCCCAATAAAAGCTACAGAAATAATACATTTTGGAAGGGAAAAATAACTGGGACTAACTTTTGATTAAAATGTACAGTATATAGCTTGTATTGGTGTTAAGATGAGGCAGTGAATACAGTTGAGTGACAAATAAGAACAGTGACTTTTTTGATTAAACTGTTTGATTTGAAAAAGTGAGGGGAAGTATTTCCCCGCTTTTTCTACTGTCTTTCCAAAGAAAATACACTTCTCTTTTGTAGGAGTCAATCCTCTTGTGTAGCAGCTATTTAGCATAAACTAAACAGTTTACTACAGTTGTCTTAACTACTAGTGTAGATTTGTCATCATCCCTGGAGATATTTAAAAGTTGTGTAGGGCTGATGCTTAGGGACAATATGGTGGGCTTGGCAGTGTCGTTTATGGCTGTACTTGATGATTTCAAGGTCTGTTCCAACCTAAATGATCCTATGGTTGTGTACAATTTATTTCACATAATATTTTGTTTGTTTTTCCTCTGCACACACCCTCAAAAACCACTCAGTTGTTGGGTGGGCAGTACTTTAATTTTTATGCCTTCTTCACTTTAATTATTATGCCTTCTTCAGTGGGATTGAAGAAGGCTTGCTCTCATTGATAAAATACAAATTTTTTCACATGAAGCACTATTTTGTAGGCAACACTTAAAAAAAACCTAAATGCCAAAATGGTCTTGAAGGGATGACAGTTTTTCAACTAGACAAATGTGCTTTCTGTATTTTTCCATCTCCCTCTCTTATGGAAAATGAGAATGTTAAACAGCAGTAAGTAAAAGGCCATATGGAATATCTGCCTTGAGAATTATTCTTGAATAGTTTTGCCCTGATGAGGTATTTCTTCAGTACATCAACAAAATGCAACTTCTCTGAGGTATTTGCTTTTCATCAAATGCTGCAGTCTAGGAAAAAAAATCTCTGCTCGGTAGTAAACAATTTGGGGAGTAGAATGTTAGTAGGTAGGGTACAGAATTCTACAGAATTGATTCTTATAAATGTGGTTGATAAGAAGGCAACTTTTTGAATTCCAGACACAGTCCAAGAAAAAGCATACAAAAATTTAGATGATTAAAATTTTTTTCATATTTACTAAGCTGCACTCTACATACATTTCTCCAACATAAGTTATAGTGACATGAAGTCAAAGATAGATTTTTACAAGCAAGTTATTGCTTGAAAAATGGTTTGATGTGAAATATTCCCTGAAAAAATTACTACCTGGCCTTTTAACTGTCTGATGTTCAAAACATAAATAGATTTTAATACTTTTAGTAAAATTGAGGCAGCCTTTCAAATGGCATATTTTACTGTGTCCCAAAAGAGGCTCTGGGTGACTGAGTTAATTTAGACAGGTTTACTCAAAGTAACCTGATGTACTACTGATGTTTTAATTTAATCTCTTAATTTTATAGCACAAACCAGGACCAATGGTGGCTTTACTTACAATTAATTACTTACAATTAATTACTTACAATTAATCTCTTTTTGATCTCTTGTGCTTGCCTTCTTCCATATTCACTCTTTCCCCCTTAGTGCTCTATTGCCTTTTCCATGAATTTAATGTCAATCCTTTCTCAGCCATGATCACTGTTTCCTATTCTTCTAGCAATTTCACCTTTCTGCATGCTTCTAGTGATTCCCACATGATACCACAAGAAGCACTTAAGAACAGTTAGGATGGTTATGCACTTTCTTGGTTTAGAGGATTAGGTTATCAAACAAAGATGCCTGATTAGTCTGTCATAATATAGCAATGAAAAAATGATTTAATGTTTAATTCTTTTTTCCTATTTACTTTTATATCTAAAATTAATGTTACTCCACATAGTGTATTTGAGTCTTGCCTACTATTAAGGTCGTGTTACAAGACATGCAGCTGTCTGGACCACATTTCCTTTTTTCAGCTATTATTTCTATGCTTGCTTTTCATTAATTCCATGCTTAGTTCCTGATTTGGTAGATTATTAGCCTTAATAGGTGATTTTAAGTTATACTTGGTTCATTTATTGTCTTGAGATGGAGATTATATGGTATAGCAGGAGACAAAATCCTCTTCAGTTTGGCCTTACTGTATCATAATTTTGTTTTCAGTGTTATTAAACTATTTGCCCTTGTACATTTGACACCACATTGGACACCATAACCCTTATAAAAAACTGATGCAAAGTTTTCCTCTATGATTCAAATAATAAACCTCATTTAACTTCAGGGTTTAAGCTGTCTTTACTGAAAAGATGCCTCAGTTCCTTTTTCTTATTATTTTCTTTGATAAATTGACCCCTTTCTTTTATCTTCTTTCACACAGTCCAGTTGAGCTTGTTCTGTAGTTACTTTCACTTTCCATGTTCAGCTTTCATGGCACACCTTTTTGTTTTTATTTTCTTTTTGTATTCTTTTTTTCCCACTACAATATATTTCACTATCTGTTTGTTGAGGTTTTCAATCTTCATTTAACCAATTTTTGGTTTTTCAAAATTATACTTTTCAAATGTAGATGTTTAACTAATGATTTTTTTTCACTCTTTACTACTGTTGATGATCACATATACCTTTTCAATATAATGTAAAGTTCTCTTTGACTACCTACTTAATTGAAACAATGTATTTTCTCTGTCTCCTCCTACATGACTTAAAAAAACCAGGATGTCAGTATAAGAGTTAGGAAACAATACATATGTTTGTATATGTTCAGGTGCAGTAGGAATGTAAAACAAATAACTAAAGAACGTGCATTTTTCAGGTGCATAGTAAAATAGAAAAATAATTAAATGATAATATTTTAATTAAATAATTAAAATAAAAAAAGATCACTTTTTCTTCTTTATTCTAGTAACTGATCCTTTTCCCCCATGAATAATAGATTGATGATGCTTGACACCATAATGGGAAAGAACATCCAAATGCTTTAGATCTATAAAATTTTTTCTGTTCTTCAACTACACTGAAAAGACTGAACACTGTGTACTGTTATTACTCTGCGTGTTACACTGGGAATGTGTTACCTCCCCAAGGTCCAGATAACTTACAAACAATGTAATGAAATTAGTTAATCACTTGCCACTGAAATAAAGATAATGGAGGCACACCTGGGAATTTTTAGTATTAATGTCTGGGCTTGGATAAGGAGTGTGCTTTTGAAACACATCCCTTGCTCATTCCCCCTGTTGAGCCTTGACTCACATCTCACTGCAATCTTGGACCTCATACAGTGAACCTCTTTGGGATAAAATTAAACTGGAAGTTGTGATCTGTGAGCTTATATAAAACACTCCAGCTACAGCTGGGCATGCAATTCATTGCATGATGTCCAAGATAAAGCAGCTCTGGTGTGCAGAGCACAGAACTCAGCTCCTCAGCTCTATTGTTCTCCTCCTACTGGCCTATATTACCAACTAAGGTAGGCAGAGCTGCTGATCCTTTGGAAATCAGAAGTACAATGCTTATTTTAAAAAATTCACAAAGGAAGCATTTTATAGGAGACTAAAATACTCAGTGTTAACCTCATGACCATATTTCTGCTCTTCCAGAGCACTAAGCTGTTTTCTAAGGAGCATTGTAGGGTTTTCAGAATCATTACTTTAATTCTGGTCTCAGGAAAAAAATGGAACTTTCCCTATTCAGTTGAACAAAATCATTGGTAAGTGAAGTAGTTTGTTGATATCTGTAGTATTTTCAATGTTCAATTTAATAGGCACCAGTATTTAATTTTATGTTCTCAAAGTAAAAATCCTTTTTCAAACTCTTCAGGTGAGAGAAAGTGTAAGAGTAGAAGAAGGTAAGTGCAGGAAGGAAAACAAAATCTGTAAGTGGTATGTTATGTTTAAAACAATCCCTGCATACTAAAATCTCTTTAGCAACATATTACTTTAAAAACTGAATCTATGAAACTTTTAATAACCAAATTAAATTAATCAATTAATTAAATTGCAAGGTAGTCTAATTATAAATGGATGCAGACTAGAAATAACCCCTCTGAGAGGTATTTGAAGCTTGAATACAAATGTTTGTAGTTTTGTATTAACTGAAGTGTGAGATAAGTACAAAAAAACCCAGTAAAAACATGATCAGGAACAGAAAGATTTATTTTTTTTAAGATCTTTTTTAGATTACCAGCTTTATTCTTTCCCAATGAAGGATTGGTGGCTAGAAAATATTGCCTGAACTTGAAAGAGTACACAGATTCTTTCATGACCTGGGTAAAATCTCGATTATATTGCTATCTCATTCACCTTATTCACCTTTGTCTATATCAGTGGCATGTGTGCTGTGAGAAAAAAAATTCTCCACAGACTAGAACTGTGATTTGTTGCAGGGAATAGATTGCTTCCTGGTTTTTCAAAATGTAATGTATTGGGGAAATTCTATAACAATAGTGACTGACCTTCTGTAGGACCGCTAAGAAATGTACTGCAAGACCAGAGCAACTTAATTTTCATATTGATTGAAGCTTTTAATTCTTCAGAATAATTTGTCATTTGATTGTGAATTGTGTTTTTCTCTGTCATGGGTTTCACAGTTTTACTAGTAATGGTTGAAAAAATGTACAAAAAACCCTCGTAAAGTTCCAGTGAGTATTTATAACTTAAAAGCCCCAGTGGTTATTTACAATGTTTTCAATGGTTCACATGTACACATAGTGTTTTATTTATTTCTGTTGCTCCTCCGGGTGATCAATCGTCTTCCTTACTGACCACCATTTATCAATTTGTTTTTACAACCTTCTAGATATTGAAAAGAGATTTTTAAACTTCCAGGATCAAACACAGCACAGTGTGGACTTCCTGCTGTCTGTATGGAGCAGAGGTGAGGTGGACAGCCTGCCCATGGAGCTGCCCAGGCAGGGAGCAGCTGTCAGAGGACATGGGGATCTTCATGGAGAGGAGGGGCTGACTGGCAAGGCTGGAGGGTCAGTGGGACTGGGGGGCATGTGGAGGAAGGCTGGAAGCCTGGGACTTCTGGTGGAACAGAGGCTGCTCCTTGTCTGCCCACAGCCCCAGGGTGGCTGCAGGGTGGGCTTGGTGACAGCCAAGGTCCAGGGCTGCGGGATAGGCAGGTCTGGGGTGCAGGCTTGGGCAGCCAGGCACAAGGAACCCTCCCTCCTGATTATGGGGCTGGGGCTTGGACCTTCAGGGGATGCATGGTCCTCTGCAGACTTGACCATGTCATCCTAGGAGGTATTTTCTGGCCAGGGGCTCACATCCAGGGCTCTGAAGAGAGACTGCAAAGTCTGTGGGGCCCTCAAACTGTTCACTGTCCTCTGTGTGTGTGTGGGCACTAGTGATAAAGCCTCGGGAGAGCTCAAGCTTGCCAAGAGTGACTGCACAGGCCTGGGGAGCGCAGAGAGGTTGGGGGGAATCTGCTTTGTTCAGCCTGGAGAAGAGATGACTTTGGGGAGAGGAGTAACACCAAATAGCAATGGCCTGGTACCCACAAGGAAGTCATCAGGATGGAGCTAGGCCCTTCAAAGAGGGGCAAGGTAGGAGGATGTGAGACAAGATTGTAAGCTGAAATGCAAGACTCTGGTGGAATAGACAGAAAACATTTTCCCTTATGGTGAAAACTAGAATAGGTAGTGCAGTCTCTGCCCTTAGAAGTTTTCAATACCTGAATGGGTAAAGACAGCCCTGAGCAAAGTTGTCTGACTGTGTAGTTCACCCTTTTTGAGCAGCAGGTTGGACTAGAAAGGTTGTGATGTCCCTTCCAACCTGCAAGCCTAGGATTGAATTGTGATCCTATGTATTGTGTAGGAGTAAAAACTAAAATAAAATCTCTGAAATGCAGCAGGATAGAGATGATCTGGCCTGCCAAGTGCTGTTAGTTTAATCTGTCATGTGTTGTCATATCACAATGAACAATAACATAACATGACTAAAGCAATCCAAAGGTACCTACAATTCACCTCTCAAGGTGAGGAAAGCATGAAATCTGCCTGGTTTTCTGCAAAGTGAAAAGCATCTTTAAAACAGCTTCTATTCTAAGTACTTTAAAAACAGATTTACTGTAACAAAGAGAAACCCCTGCAAGCCTTTGTATTTGCTGCAGGATTTAAGTTGCAGCCCTCCCCAATGTAACGTTTTCAGTGCTGGTGTAGCTACCATGGGCCTTCTGTCACCAAAATTTTTGCTAAGCTATTAAGGATATTTTCAGCTGAACATTTTGTTCTGGCAGGAAAAAAGAGATACTTCTCACAAAGCAAAATATTTCTCTTATTTCTGTGAGCAAAGTATTACATAGGTTAAAATCTGGGCTCCTATTAGGGGAAAAAACTCAACCAATTTCATTGGTTTCACAGGAATAGTTTGCATTTAATCTTCCTGTAGAATCAGCATTGTTCTGTCACCAGAGTGGCAAGGAGCAGACCCAGTACACTACCTGAAAGTTACCACAAATGTATAGCATTGACAAATAATTTTTTCTTGCCTTAAATAAATGTCAAGTAGATATGGTCACGTTCCACATTAATCTTTGAATTTGCTTTGTTTGGAGAACTGAAATCCTGAGCAAGCTGGTAGAGTCTGTATGTCATTGTTTGGATATGCAAGGAGCAGTTTAGGACCAAAACATGCAATCTTGCTGTATGGATGATTTCAGCTTACCTACTGATAAACTAGAGTGCACATACCTTCCTGCATGACAAACTCAACAGCTGCATAGCAGCTGGCCAGTTACACTGTAAGCTCACAGCATGCCCACTCTCTTCTTTTCATTAAATGAATTGGAGAGACTTGGCATTTAAAAGGTGTAAAGATCTAATGTGCCTTATAGGCAATGGAAATTGAATTTTTGTGCATTCTTGAATGACTAAAGGGCTAATCAAAATATTACATGGTCTTGTGTGTTTCTAGATGTTAGAACAAACTGAAGTTGCCATGAGTTATAACATGGAACTTACCCCAGTAAGTTTTACTCTTTTTGTGATGTTGTATGTATGTATACATCATCTGCATAATATTACTTAGATATAATAGAGAAATTACCCAAATAGATTATGCATGCAGTAGTCAGACTTACCTGTTTCTTCAGGAAACAATTCTGATGATTCAAAGGACCATGCACTCAGAATTTTAGTCCACAATGTTCACTAAAACACTGTGTATACCCTGTTAGTGTATACATTAATTTTCTTGTATGTATGGGCAGAGAATAGTGTAAGAGTCCTTGAAGTCTTCAAAGCTACTTGTGTTCAGAATTTTATTCATTCTTTATTGATTCCAATATACATATTTTAAACACCCCAAACAGAATTCATAGCATTTCAACCTGTGATGATTTCTAAGTTTATAGGAAGCACCTTACTCCAAAATTCAGACTGGATTCACCAAGAACAAAGGATAGCATGCCATACATTGTGTAGGTATGAAGGGTGTGTGGGATATGCATGTTTTTCTTATCTGTTAGAATTCCAACAGCCTCATGCAATTCTTTGATTATCTCATAGTATGCACTCATCCTTTCACAAAACCACATAGATACAAAACATTATTAATCAGTAGCTGCTTAGTAAAATCACCAGAAATGCTAAAGCTTTCTTTGTTCTTAGATGACTGTAACATGCTAGGAAAACCATCTATTTTCATGACTAAACTGACTGGATCATTGATAAAAGGTGACTATAGACTCCATTTCTATGTTTCCCCTTCAGTTGGACATGCATTCATTTTCCAAAGTGTGGTTAAGGAACAATATGTGATTTAGCAGACTTTAGTATGCAAACACTGACAGGTTTGCATAACATCATTGGGAGAAACACATAACTTGGTATTTGTTTTGCATTTTACTCAGTTGAAGAAGTTAGATACAGAATTGCTTAACCCTGCTGGTGTTAGCCTCCACAGGACTTCAAGTGCTTGGTTAAAAGTATTTTCCTAATGCTGGGCATGTGCTAGAAAATATCAGAGATGGAATAGCTGATGATATATGCATGTACACATTTATATAGGATATAAAGGTTACTAAGGCATAGATGTGATTGCTTTGGCCAGTTTCTCACATAGCAATCAGAAGTTATACTGCCAAAGGATTTGGCATCTTGTAGGTAAATGCCAATGCTTCTTCGATTGCTGTTTAGGACTTAGGGTTTATGATGTTTTTACTGTGTGTTATGGGATGGCAGCAGAGTAGTCAAGGACACAGGACAACCCAGGAATTAGTCACTGCAGTATTTTTAAAATTTATCTCATTTATTTATTTATTTATAGATAAATTCTCTCAAAAGTGAATCCCAAGTAAACACCTAAACCTTTGCCAGTGATAGGTTATGTTTTGGTTAAAATGAAATCAGGAATGCAGGATGCTGTTAGGGCATCCAAGTGGTTTATTTTGTGAGCAGCTCCACCTGTGGTAAAATGGTGTTTCTCATGGACAATCCTATGCTCCTGAACAGTTGGAAAATCTGAATGTGATGCAGTTTGTGTCTTAAGAGCCAGTCTGGCTAAGAGAATGGGAATTTCTGCTGAAGTTCCTTGTCCAGTTAGAGCAAAGCTCTGTTCTGTGACAGCTGGTGAGTTGGTCATGACTGTGCTCTGAAACCTCAAAACCATATTAGCTCTTAGTCTGTGCCCAACTTGATCAGACAGTCCAAGGCAAAAATGGTTGTCCTACAGTTTTTCCCTCCACTGCAATGCACAGAAATATTAATCTGAAAATCTGCAAGGCTACAGGGATATAAAGCAGCAAAACTCCCGCACTGAGCATAGTCAATTTTTTCTCTCATCCCTGTTTGCTCTTTCAGTACCACCCAGAACAGAATGCTTTAAAATCACTCTGTCAATCCTGGCAAATACTGGAGTTGGTCTGTCGATGCTAGCATTGACTGGGAAAGTGTTTGATGATTGCAACAGCATGAACACTGGATTTTTTGAGAATATATAATTAGGAAAGATTTTCCCAAAACTGGTGTGTTCACATTAGCGAACATGGAGTGTTCTGATTAAAGCCAGTTTAGAACAACGCTTCAGAAATAATTTCAGAGAGCCCTGAATACATTGGAGATGCTGTTGTTATGACACTGGAAGGGGAAATTTAAGTCTCCCAAATCCCTATGTTTTTGCTCCTAAAACTTTCAGAATACATGCAAAGCTTCATACAGAGCTACAGGATTATTAACAACCTGAAGAAAACTGAAGACCATTGTTAAAGTTTGTATTTAGAAAGTGTTAGGGGAGGAGGATTTTGCATATTCTTGAGGCAGGGTATGAGGTTCATGCAGTAAATATTGTATTTATTGTGAAAGAGAGTGTGAGATTCCAATAACTAAAATTCCTGAACAATGTAGCTGAAAACTGTGAAGAGGAGGACAAGTATACAGTGGGAAATTTGTAGGAGGTCATTGTTTGAAATATTTTCTGTACACTAAAAACATTCTATTTCTCAACTATTCCACTCCTAATGTCCATACTTCACGAAAGCACCATATTAACTTTGAGTTAATTAAACTTTTTGATTTCTTGTTTACTTGTGGTCCCTGTTAAGTCCTTATGAATTATAAGATTTGCCTTACTGAGAAGTTACGTCACTTCTTGATGACTCCATATGATAGAAAGGAAAAAGGCCAAAGTCCCAGTTTAACTGCAGAAAGTCCAAAGTCTCTGGAATAGATACTGCTGGAACCTGTCAGAAAGACATCTTTGCATTTTTTTCCTGTTACAGAAATACAAACAGAAAATATATGTGTTATATATTTGGAGGATCCCTCAGGATTTACTTTTTAGTTAATAGCAGAACAAGCCCTCAAAGAGAACAAATAACTGCTGGGATGCCTACACAGATTAATAGGGCTAAGGTATTCTCAATAAACATCTTAAGAATAAATTTCCCATTTTTCAGATAAGTGTGGTTACCATATTGTCTAGTTGGCTTTTTTCCTAATGAAGCAGTTTTGGAAGGATGCTTTTATTTTGGTGTGGAACAAATTGTAAGCCAAATCAGGTGAACCTAAGAAAACAGTTCTGTATTTCCCCTGTAACTCCTCACTGAAAAATACCCACTGTCTAAGCTGCCCCTCTGCACCCTGGCTGCCTTTCAGTGCATCTTGACTGAGGTGTTCCCAGCACTCTTCTTTTTCCCTTCAGCCCACACCTGAGATTTTGGGAGTCCCCTCCCTGCATGTTCCCTGTGCTGTTTGTGGGGACAGTCGGGCTGATGAACCCTGGTCTCTGGCTAGTGGCAATCAGCCCAGGCAGTGGCTGCAATCTCAGGGCTGATGCAGTCACTACCCAGGAGGCTGTGGCATGCCTTGGTGGCAAGTGCATACATTTTGGTCTCTTGTAGTTGAGGCACTGAGAATATTCAATTCAGCAATTGAACTGCCCAAAATTTGTGGGAAACCAGAGATGGTGGGAAATCTAGACCTGATGAAATTTGAATGTGACTGATTAGTGGATTTACCAGGCTTGTGGATTTCTACAAAAAACATTTATGGAATGTTCCTAAGCAAAATGTCTGGCACCAAGTAAGATGTTTTTACCAATAAAGACGATTAGAGGACTGGAGCATCTCTTACTAAGAAAGGCTGAGAGAGCTGGGCCTATGCAGCCCAAAGAGACAAGATGAGACCTCACTGATGTCTGTCAGTATCTGAAGGGAGGGTGACAAGAGCATGGAGCCAGGCTCTGCTCAGTGGTGCTGAGCAATAGGACAAGAGGCAATGGGCAGAAACTGATGGATTGAGAAGTTCCACCTGAATGTGAGGAAGAACTTTACTGTGGGGGTGACTGAGCACTGAAACAGATTGGCCAGAGAGGCTGTGGAGTCTCCCTCACTGGAGATATTCAAGAACCATCTGGACACAATCCTGTGCCATGTACTCTGGGATGACCCTGCTTGAGCAGGGAGGTTGGACTAGGTGAGCACTGTGGTCTTTTCCAACCTCACCCATTCTGTGATTCTGTGATTCTGCCTCTTGTTTTTGATAACAATAAATGTGAAATAGTCACAGCCGATGAGCAGATGAAAGAGCAGGCAGGCTTCTTCACACACATGTGCACTAACACTCCGTTTATGGGGAAAGCTTGCTGTTTTAGGAGGAAGAAAGCAGAAATAGCAGGAGGTGTTTTCCAATGTGTAGGTTTGTAGCATCTGAAAAGCAATGGTTTATCATAATGGGTGATTCAGTGGACCTTCTCTGGAGCAGTAGCCATGGCAACCCCTTTGCACCGGCCCAGTGGCTCTAAAAACTGTGAGAGCTGAATGAATTTATACAGGACATTTGTATGCATTTGCTAAATACACAAAAATTTCATTTCGTGTTTCAAAATAAAGTTTCTAGTATTACTATTTAAGCACAGTCAATCTTATAAGGACATAATATATTTTTAATCTGATAAATCTAACTCTATTTTCCCCGCAATGTATATTCTGGTATTTGTCAAGTCAGACTCAGTTATTAACTGAATCTGCATTCAATCTGTCAAGCAACTGAAAAAGGAATCAAACTTGTAATTTTCTCAACCCTCTTCTCTGTGTGTGACTCCTTGTGAAACTATCTCAGGGTGTCACTCACTGGCAGTCGCCATGCGGTATTGTCCACGACTTCTGTAATGTGAACCTTCTGTAAAGTGAAGCTCTTACTCATCCTTACAATCCCCTGCCATATGAGAAGAAAATTACATTAGTGATGAAGCATGCAACCAACCTGCATAAAATCTGATTACTAGAGCTGTCATTAAAAAAGGAGCCCTGAATTGAGAGAAAGTAGTTTTATTATTCCTGGTGTTGTGAATGTAGTGTGAACAAGGGACCAGAAATTTTCTGAATGTATTAATTCTGATAATCCATTTCTTTTATGTTATCTATCTAGTGTTTTCTGGTTTGTGTAGGAGGTAATCAGCAAAAACACGTCTGTATTTTATTTAACATGGACAATTATAATTGAAAATAAAAATTGTAGTCTATTGAAAACATCCCCCTTTCACTCCAAAAACAGTAAGTTGGATTCTTGAGGTAGGCTTATATTTTTATGAGACATTTTTCATATCTTTTATTCTCTTAGGGTCAATGAAACTTCAATACACAATCATATTTATAATCCAAAAGTAATTTACATTTGACAGGAATATTTAATTACTTCATTGCTTAAAAAATAAAACCCCAAGTCAAACACAGTGATTTGTGCTTAATCTGCCTGAAAATTTTGCTTGCAATTGTCCCCTATTATGAACTAGAGAACAATCACTGTTTGAATTCTTAGTTTCTGGGCTATTTTTTCCATTTTCTTAATGCTCTTTAATGGTTTCTACTGTAATCAAGAGATGGAAAACAGCTGAAAATATTTAATTGTGGAAATCCCTTTAGTTACAATTGAAAAAATGGAACTTTCAGAATTCTTTATCTTGCATCTGAAGTAAGTATACAACAGGGTTTTTAGCTTCAGATCTCTTTTCTATCCCTTTGGAATATCTCGTTTATGTTTTTACTTCCACAGAAAGATTTTGCACCTAGAGGTGCATTCTCCACTCATGCATTCAAGTGATAGCTGCATGGAGTGGCTGATTTGGTAATGCAAGATCTCTGTTGTCAGCAGAAATAAAAGGTCATCTTTCCTTTTGTGAAGCAGGATTTTGTGGGCTAAAGAGGTCTGTGGTGGATATCAGGCTGTGTTTCCTTGTTTGTCAGATCTTATGTAATGTGAAATCCCTTGCTTTGACTGTTCCTTGCAGGTTCGGTGTGACAGTGATGTTGATCGTAAAACCTTCCAGGATATATAGGAGAGGAAAATGGGCAGGGAGGCATACAGAAAGCTTATGCTGATTGTGCTCCTTCACCAGTCAGCATCTGTTAAAAATAATCCTGACCAAAAAAAAGCAAACTTGAAACTGGATTCTAAGGTATAAACAAACTAGTCTGTTTGTGTGGGCTCATGTGCATACCAAGCAGGGATTCTTCAGGGTTCTCCTTGAATCTACCACAGAACCTGCAGAAATATCTTAAGGCTTTTATTTGAATAACACCAGGTATTGGTATGCAACACAAGCTGACAACTAATTCTTTAAGCTGATATTTGTCTTATAATAACATAGAAGACTCCCTCTTAAGAGTTACTGACAGGTAACACAATGGAATTCCTATCCCAAGTATTTTACAGACTAAGTACCAGATTGTGGGATAGCTCCATACCACCTGAATTAGAAATTCAGCATAGAAAGCTTTGTGCTATTAAAAAAGCATATACATGCAGGGTCCATGGCTTTGCATGTGATAAAATCCATCCTCCACGTCACACCTGGATAACACAGCCTGACAGAAGGAACATTCTACAGGACCAGCAACACGGCATGCAGACATGGAGGTAGCCCTTTGATCATTTGCTTCAAAACTAGGATTGTAATAGCTCCTGTGACCACAGTAGCTACAATTATAGTGCATTTATTTTGAATCTTTGTTGCAGGAAGCTGCAATATACTTTAGTGTGTATTGTGGTAATGCAAGTCACATTTTCTTAGCATCAAAATTATTTACGGATTCCTTTTTGACCTAACCTGGTTTTGGTTTTTATTGCATGCGAATGAAACATTTTGATTCAATATAAAGCATGGTAATGCACTGGGGAGGCTATGCTGAATAAACTATTTTACACAAAGTTAAACCCCAGCAGGTTTAAAGCTTTTGTCACTTTGGTTTTGATAAAAAATAATTATGTATGTCTTCCTTGATTTTTCTGTCACAATGAAGAACTTAGATCTTGAATTTGCTAGCTGGACCCTTTAGTCAGACTGTGTCAAGGATTTTATTTACCACTGTGATTGAAAACCCTTTCTTTTCTGCCTTAGGGCTTCTATGCATAATTTTGACAACTTGCTCTTTATCAAACAAATTGTGTCAATCTTTAAAACTGCAGCTTTCCTTACTTACTTGCAAGGTTTGAGTAGCCAGCTCCAAGAGGAAAGGAAAAGCCTCATGAAAGAAAAATGTCAAAGCAATTTAAAACCAAAGGGAGTATGTTCATATTTTCCAGGTCTTTACAAGCTTTGCTCTGCACTCCTGTTTTGCCTTTCAGTTACAGCTCTTTGTGTTCCCTTTGGACTGTGCTGGTGCAATATTCTCAGCTCTACCTCCTGTTCCACTTGTTTCCACCAAAGCAAGAGGAAATCATAATTGTGTTTCATATGCATATAGTCTCAAGTCCATCAGATAAGCTACTTATTTAGGGGATTTTCTCACTGGTCTCCTTGCTCAAGGCTCCTTGACTGCCTCATTAAGAGGTTTCCAGTGAAGCTAAGGGTAATATTTTTGATCCTAAAAAAGTCTCACTTGGTCTGGAACCCCATGCAGAGTGGTACTGCCAGATGTGTAATTAATGATATTCTGTGGTCATAGCTGAGGAAAATAAGTGTATAAGGGTTCTTAAGCTGAGATCTTTGAGAAAACATTGACTTATGCTCTGGGATTTCATGGATTTTATTGGAGCATTTCCTTTTGAAACAATGATGTGTTCCTGGATCAGGGCATCTCCTGTTCTCAAATACTTCAAGACCTGGCAACCTGCAGTGTTGATGATATGTTGATTTATCTGAAAAACAAGATAGCTTGGCTACCACCAGTGTTCTTGGACACAAATTAACCACGGCTTGTGTGAGTTAATTCACTGCATATTTCAGAGCACAAGCATTGCATAGTAAACTAGTTTGTATGGAGACCTAATCTGCCACAGACTAACTGCTTCTGATGCTCAGACCTGTGATTTAGGCATGCTCTTCATAAGTCCTTGACCTTCAAACTGTGCTTCAAAAGCAACTTAATAGGGAGGCATTTGTGGGAGGCCAAAATGCAGAAGAAGTGTCCTTTACAGAAACAGTTGGGTGTTTTTATTAGTGCATCTTTTCTGTCATGTTCCGGTCTTATGAAAGATCTGAAAAAACATTGCATGGTGATTGGATTTGCTTTTGTAGCAAAGAATTGATTTCAGCAGATGTCAGATCACTCTTGGAATTCTAAAAAGTTGTATCAAAACATAAAACTGAAATCATTATAAGGGAGGACCAACAGGTAATGGTAGTAACAACTTTTCTTTGTTTATTGGAGTAACTCTGAAAAGGGTATAATGAATTTTATATACATCCAGAAATACTAACATCAAAGATCATTCTGTGTATGAATCACATGTGTGATGATACACTTGTCTTAAAAATGCAGTAACAAAAGGAATTAAGTGCAGAAGGTAGAAGTAGTGCAACTCTTTTGCCCTTTGCCCAATAATAAGGCATGGAAACTTAAGAGACTGACTCAGAGACAAATACAGGAAGATAGTAATACTGATAATGAAACTTTTTGAAGTCTGTATTTAAATTTGCCACTTTCCCTTAGGCATGTATCTGTCAAATTCTAAGCCTATTGAGGAATGTATTATAAACCTACCAAAACCCTCTAATTCTCTTTCCTTAGTACAGTCTTTCCCTAAAACTCATTTTTATAAGGACTAAATATATAACTAATGTATATAATTAATAAAGATTAAAACTAATATATTATATATATTGTAACTAATGAAAAATAAATATTTTTCTGTTGGAGGAGAAGGGATGGGACAGAAAAAGATGGGACTGGTCGTACTAGGTACAGTCTTAGAAAAACTTATTTTAGCTACCTTCAAAGTAGGATCGAATTAGACTCCATATCTTGCTGTTGATACCATGACACAAAACATCCTTTCACCATCAGAGTGACATCAGAAAGATGTAGAATTGTCTGTAACCCGAGTCTGCTGATGCAGTTATGTTCAGATGTTTCCTTATTTCTCTGCATGTCTATGTGTGTGTATGTGTGCATACTCGTGTGTTTCTGTTTTTCATGCTGGTGTTGGCTCAAAGCAAATTTTAACAGCTAATACCTGCTCTCCTGGAAAAAAAGATTTTCTTTTATTTTTTAGTTCAACTGAAAATATTAAATCAATATGGGATGAAATTCTGAATAATTTTGACATTGTTTTATTTTATTTTGCTCTTTTCAAAGTCATTATTTAGTAACCCCCTGCATTCCCTAACTGCATGCACTGAATCTTCTTCTCATTGTTATTTATCACAGTTGATTTATTAGAAGGAATTCAAGGTTAGTCATTAGCAAACACTAACCATACTTTCTTGCTGATACAGTATGTAGCTTTCAGCAGTGGGAGGAAAATTCCCTGACAGAATTGTCTGCTCTTTGAATGCCTCATAGAGAGGCAACAGGGAGAGAGAGAGATTCTCTGAACAAAAGAAGCAAACCTGCTTTGACAGCTGCCAGTGCAGCAGTGTAGACCACCCCACTTCAAAGCTGTGCTGCTCTCTCCCGTCAGCAGCACTATCGGTGCTGCTGGGCTTTCTCTGGTCACTCTGCAGGGAGAGGATAAGTACCTGAATTCTCAAGTATTTCCTATTATTCTCACTTCCTCCTGGCTCAGGTGAAGACGTGGTGCAGAACTGTTATCTGCAGTCCTCCCTCACTGACACAGGCAGGTAAATTTGTAAGGCTGGTCTGTTAGCCAGTGATAAAGACTGTCTCTGGGCAGGCAAGTAAATGACAGGTCCAGGACATAAACACTAATAATGAAAACATTTTTAACCTATATAACTGATGTCTCTAATAATAATAATAATCTACATTCAACTACCTAATAGAAAACATAATTTTTATTGTGAGATAGCTGTAATTTCTATTCTTCCCTTTTCTCTCTTCTGTGAGGAGAAAAAATGTTTACTGGCAATTAATTCTTTGAGTGACTCTCCCAGCCTTCACAGCTGTGTAAGTTAGGAAGCTACAATGCAAGCTGCCAAAATTGTGCAGTGAGCCATGTCTAGTGGCTCTTTATGTCCTTGTAGTGAAGTTATCAAGGCAGAAGTGAAAAACAGCCTCATGTCTTCTGAACTGCAAGCACTGCAATGGGTTCACATTACGTCAGTGTCATGCTCTCCATCTACTTCCTTATGAAATATGAGAGAGACACAGAGCACTCATCTCTTTCATCAACTAACAGCACTCAACATTGCTGGTAACATGAAAACAGATCTAAAAACAATAGGAAAAAAATGAACTGTGACTGAATTTTAATTATCTGTGTGGCTGAGTCTGCTCCTGATTTTTGTCAGGCCTGGATATTTTCCGGTGCAATTGTTCAGTATTTTCAACTCCATTGTGAATAGACTGGGTATCCCAGAAAATGGAGATTAATACAGATGGGCAAAAATAAGAGAGGGAAAGGCTCTGATTTGGAGTTTATTATTACTAGGTATACGTATGTAAAAGTAGAGTAAGTTTAACTGATGTATTACTCAGACTATGGAAGGTAAAAATGACACTCATTCCTTTAGTGGCAATAGCTAAGGAAATCCAAGGTGATCTGAATTACCTTCTGTGGGACAGTCTAGTAAGTAGAATAAATATTTAAAAACCACACATCACTGCATGTATTACAAACACAGAATCCTAGAACATTTTGGGTTGGAAAGGACCTTTAAAGGCCATCTCTAGCCCTATGTCCCTACAATGAGAGAAAAAATCTCCAACCAGAACAGGTTGGTCAGAGCTCCCGAAACTGTCAGTTCCTGGTGTCTTGCACTGTAGTGAAAGGCTGCATAGCATAGCATGTCTCTTCTGCTTGGGGATTGAGACTGCCATGCTATCAGATATTCAGGTTTGTAAGTCTCCATGTATCAGTTTGCACTGGATCCACCCTTGGGTGGAGCAGTATATCCTGGTTTTGTGAGTAGGCTTGAGTATTCCTGCACCATGTTCCTCCCACCCTTTCAGTTCTAGTGTTAGCAGTGGCAACACCTTCTGTCTCTACACGCACTAAATCAATGTATGCCTCTACACCAAGAGGCTGACAGAAAAATGTAACTACTCTTGACAGCCTTCCTTGTGTTCCACTGCTCAGAGGTGTTACTTGGAATATGGATCATAGTTACTTTTTGCTTGATGCTAATGATGAGTTGGAAATAGATTGTCACATGTTGTGAATTATAACTAAAAAAGTATTTTCCAGTATCCAGTGTAAGCCATGTTTTCTAGGTCATTAACATTGGAAAAAATATTTGTTGAGGACAAACAGAGTGATTTCCTGTAGAAAAAAGGAATGCGTAAGGCAAAGCTTTTTCTTAGCTTTGCCCACTGGGTACAATGCTGGTTTTTTCTGTATAAAGCTGTTATGTTTGTATTGTGGTGTAGAGGTGTTTTGAATTGGATTTAATACATCACATTTGGTTCAGAGTTGTGCTGTGTGTAATAGCAAAGTGACCTGTGTGTGCAGGGATATCACTTGCTTATTGTAACACACCTGGGATTGTCTTAGAGCTTACAAAATATTTTGTGTTTCTGAACTTATTCTTTCAAGAAAGCTAACATTTTTTCTGCACTTTGCATGCTTAGAATGTGTAGAAAGGATATTTAACATTTGACATGTAACGTAAATAACGTACTGCTAGTAGATGTCTGGATAGTGTGATACAGAGTACAATGGAAACTGAAAAGGTATAGCTTGGTGCTTCTTTTTATTGCTTTGGGATTCAGGAGATATAGGTAAGTTTGGGGCTTTTTTGTTTGGGTTTTTGTTTCTGTGTTTGTTTTCTATTTCATATATTATCTGTGTGCCTGAACACTGCTTCTGAATCCAGGACTTGTTTTAATACCACCAAGATAAATGCAAGTGTTCATGTTAACTTGGCAGGGCTTTGTGCTTAAGCTTTTTATCTGTGAAACAAAGATGTTGAATAATGGCTCACCTTGTAGGTATTATAAGGACAAATTCCCTAGACTTTGTGAGGTAGAGGTACATGGATAACTTCAGGTTTTAGTTGCAAAGTACTTTTTAATGTTAGGTATAATGAAAAGCTGTTTGTCTTAAACTGTGTACTTTGGGGAAAAAATAATGGTTAAGAGCACAGAGATAATCTTTATTTACATCACCCTTGTATTCGAATCTAAAGAAATCTGCAGCTGCAAAGTGTAACACAACTGTTCATCATGCTGTGATCAAAACACAGACTTGGGACAAGGCGTACAAGAGCTCACAGGGTGTGTGACCGAACACAGGAGCAGAGAGGGGGTAGATCTGAATTGCCTCTGGTCAGCTGTAATCAGGAAAAACTCACAGTCCTTAAGCAAACATTGTTATCTGTGCCACCCCTTTCTTGTGACTACAAAGGTACAATGGATTGTTTTAGCTTCAGCAAATATACCATGCAAAACTCCCCACTGGAGAGTGCAATAAGTGCATTTAGAGTCGACTTCCAGCTGTGTGCTTTGATTACTATTGACTGAATCAGAAACCTCACCTGCTTAGTGGCTGAGGCAGGTTTATCATGGAAAGTAGATTGTGCCCCACAGTACAGACATAAGCAAACCTTCCCTTCACCCCATCACATGTGCAATTTCTACGAAAATATCTTTTTCTCTTTCTAGAGTTTTTAAATCTTGACATATGAAGAGAGAAATCTCATCTCTGAAAATTGTATGCCAAGAGAAACAGCAATACACACCACCTCCTGTTCCTAGCCCTAGTCTGCTATGATTATATCAAAAGATCAAATTCTTCCAGAAGCCAAAATATAGGTCTATTTTGTGAGGAAAAGAAAACTTGATCCAATTTTCTTTCAAAGCAAAGAACAGCATAGGACTCAAGTCACGACTGCATTTTCTTACTTGCTTTCATTTTCTATATTTCGGTTCCTTTCTACAGTAGCAGAATGTTACCGTTCATTAATCCAAATTCTATTTGTGGCTGTAGTACAATTAATCAGTAGTTGGAGATAAAAGTAATTGCATTTTTCTGATTTTCCTAATTTGTTAGAACACTTTTGGGAGTTACTGTTAGCTGAGCAAAACTGTGTTCTCAGAAATTATTCTCTGGGGTACATTCCAGTCACAAAGATGCAGTTCTGAGTCGACTAAAGGGTGTGCTGAAATGAAGTGAGGGAAGCATATAAAAGTTGCTACTGAAAGATAAATTTACTGAACCAGAATTAATGTGGTGTTCAGAAGAAGGTTTTTTAAATGTCTAACTTCAAGCATTACTTTCCCATGGATCAAGGAGTAACTGTTTTCATGATATAACACATCAGCTATTTTTTGTTTATTGTTTCATAAAAATAATTATTTCACAGAAATACCAAAATTAATTTTATAAGAGGCACCCTATTTTTTGAATTTGTAAATTTTACTGAGCAATATTGATATTAAAACTATATAAACCCAATTTTATTAATCTACTAAACTGTGGAGATCACCTGTTTCTGTGGAGATCACCTTTGTAAAAAATTCTATTAATCATTAGTAAAATTTTGCCATGAATTTGATGATATATAATAGGTGTATATATAAAAATATGGAAAGAGACCCTCCAGAGAAAGAATCTATGAACTTTCCTCTCCAAAGACTTCATAACGCTGACAAAACAGGTTTTTGTGGCTAGCACAGGTTTTTCCCATGAGAAGTTTTCTTGTGTTTTGTAAATAAAGATAAAGTTTGGATGTTGTTGGAACAGTGTCCCAGAACTTGGACAGTGCAGGCCTGGCCCATCAGGCCTGGGGGAAGGCTTCTGACTGACCAATCTGGGTGACTTTTGAGAACTCTATATATGTGATGAAATCAAAACGATAAAGGTCATTCCTTCTTGCCACTGAGAACTGGTGCTTTCATTACTCTGCTAGCTGCTCAACAGTGACAGGTTTTTGGTTCTTTTTGTTGTTTTTTTTTCCTGTATTCTCATTTGAAATAGATTATTTCAGACTAAGGATTACTTGATAACTTTTAGAGCTGGATTTTAAAGAGTAAAAGATTCTAGAAATCTTTCCTTTTAAGAGTATGATGGCAGAAGGTCTTCAAAATTCCTTCAAATGAAATTCTATACCTGTGTTAATAATTGACTGCTTGTTTACGAAAGGAGAGAACCACAATAAACTTGCAATTCTTTCATTTTGCAGTCTATTTTGATAGCTGTAACTTGCTGCTGCTGCCTTTTGTGTGGCAACATCCTCATTTTGTAATGCAGGAAGAAAACAATTTGCTAGAATTGAAAGGCACCTTAAAACACTGTACAAACAGCCAGCTTTACATGGAACTCTGTGCATTAAACAGTTACATCAGATTTTAATTGCTGTCCCTTGCCTGTGACTTCTGAAGAAATTCTAATAATTCATGCCCAGCTTGCCATGACATTTAGTGAAGTGCAGAACATCTGATAAATTCACTTTCTACATCTTGCATGGATATACTCTCAATAGATGTTGCAATAAGATTAGTAGCATAATTATTGCAATCCACTCATGATGATTACTGTAATTCCTTTTTCTGTAGAACTGTCCACAGTTTTCACAAGTTCTTTGGAAGTGCCTGAAGATGGTGTAATATTCATGAAGTAAGGCAATTTTAGTTACTACATCTGTAGCATGAAAGAGAAGTTCTTTATTTGGAGCATCGAATAACTGGTGTTCATGTTGGGCAAGATGTTTTCTTCAAAAAAGTTTGATTTCAATCTCAGTATCCTGAAGTGTCTGTGATCTCGCGGTGATTCGCAAAGTCTCGCTCAACCTCTTGTTGAGGAAACAAGCACCAATTCCAAAGAAGTGCAAAAACTTGTAAGGAAAATGTTGAGTGGGGTATTGCACAGATTGACAAGCACTTAATGCAGGCACAGAATCTGGAGGACTCTAAATTTGAATACTCATGTGAATCCTTTTATTAAAAAATACACAGTTCCTGCTGCAATTTGTGTATCATCATACCTTGCTGATATGTATTATCTTGTCCTAAACCACACCAGAAGAAACAGATTCTAAAACTAGAATGTTTTGAAGTAATACTCTAATGTGTAGACAAATGCCAATTTTGCAGGCTGAAGCTCCTAGGTCTTATGATATGAACACTTGAAGAAAATAAGATGCTTGTTATAGTACCCTTTCTTGTTTCAGATCCTAAAGATTTCTAGACAAATGATATTGCATCTATCAAAATTTTTTGTTTTCACATGTGCAAGCCCTTTATGCATTTGTTGCATTAAAAAAGCATGGACAATAGAGAGGTATGTGAAGATGCTTCATGTGAGGTTGATTACAGAGGTTCTAATGCAATTGCTTGAGGTTTGTCTTTGAGAGAACTTTTACTAATCCTTTGTGCTGCTTTGTTTTTGCCCCATGTGGCTATCACATTCAGATTTACTCAAAGCAATTCTTTCCCCCTTCATTTACAGTGAGTGAGTTTACAGGTTTTGTAACTTGACTTTTATGAAGGCAATAACATGTGGCCACATATTTTTTTACCACTGTTGGCACTGTCTAGGAATTTTGGAAGCAAAACTTTGTGTATGCATTTCTGTCATACTTTTACAAAGATTCCCGTTCAGTTTGGAGGGAGGAATATTCTTGTAAATCCTCAGGGCATCCTTGGCTCTGCTATAATCTTTGCCTTTAAATTCTTTAAAGAAATGTTACTGAACAAACTGCAATTAGTCTAAATGGATGAAACAGAAGTGATAGCTTCCAACAAAGATCTAGGATATGTTATAATAATGCAATATATTTTAGCCAGTAAAAATAAGACTGTATAACTCAGTAAGCATTGTAACAGGAATAGTGAGGTCAAGCCATTTCTTTATGGCCCAAAGCAGGACAAAAATCAAACAAATATTTACATTCCCATGTTCTTATTTTTCTACCAGACAAATGTTCTTATTTTTCATAAATAAGAACAAAAATGTTCTGTTTTGGCAAATACCTTGTGTTCTAAAGGTACTTTCGAAAATAGCTGCGAGATTGCCATATAATTCAAAAATTCAAGTTTATTTAAACTAGCAAATCGAGTCGTCACAGTAAGAAAGAATGCTTGTAGGGAATAGAAAAAAAAAAGGACAATTTTCAAAACCAGCAAAATATGAAAAGTTTATACTAAGAGCATACTAAAACACACCTGGATTCCCTGGATCCTATAGAACTGATCAAGACAACTCAGAGGGCTCCTAAAAAGGAATGAGATTTTTTTTTCCCCTGGTGTAATGGATGAGATAGAAACAAAGGAGGGAGAAGAAGCTTGCAAGCCAGGAAAAATTCCTTCTTGACAGGAGCCAGGCTCTCTAGGAGCCACCCTTCAGGCTTCCACCTTAAATGCCATGTTGTCTTGGGAATCAAAACATGGCAAAACATGGCATTTCCTCTGTTTTTCTGTTCTCGCAGAAAAGACTCTTCTGTGAGAATTTCCATCTCCTGTATATTTCCTACTTGGGAGATGTGATCTGTACAAAAAATAAGTACAGTAGATATCCACGTGCACTGAACACACAAAATGAACAGGAATAATTTTTTAAGCTAATCTAAGACCGTGTCTGGACATTTCTGTATCTGGTTTTCTAACAAAGGCTTGCAGCATTTAATGCAATGGTTTTGATTATATTTGCATTTGTTGTTTGTCACACTGGGCTTATGGCACCCCTGACATATACATGGCAATGAGTTAACGAAATTTTTTTCCTACACAAAGGCAATATAGTTCAAACTTCATTTTCACTGGCTCATTTTAAACAGATGATCTATCCCTGTGCTGATTCAGTTATCTGAAGAAAACTGTGTGAGGTCATTATAGATAACAAGTTTGCTTTCATCCGGTGAATCAAGTCTTTCTCAACTCATATTTGGTAAGGAAATCACGGACAGAATTCAGAGCAACAAACTATAGCAAGTGTCATTTAGTAACAAAGCCAGAAAAAAAAAATCAGCCAATAAAGCCATAGGTGTACAATAATAAAACCCTCTAGAAATTCTCAGTAAACTTAGTGAACAACTTGGCTCTTCAATTTGCTGAAAAGCGAGTTTATATTTCACCGGAATGTCTTTGAGAAGAAATGAAAATATTTATCTTTATTTATTTGGATATTAATGGACCTAGGGTGCTGACAGAAATATCTCTTGCTCTTAGATTCTCAAAATTCGTACAGATTACAGATCAGGAAGTTAATTCCCTTGGTGTGTAGATTTATCGTAAGGAAAACACTGGTACATTACAAGGCTAGTGTTATTTATTTTTGTCTTTTTTTGAAAGCACTTTTTATATTTAATGTCTTTTACTTTCCATCACTCTTTTAGGTTGTTTTCTAGAACAACCACAGTTAGACTGTTGGCATACACACTTTAAGTTCCATGTAGCATAGATGAACAATTTTCAGCTACTACTTAGGTTTTTTTTTTTTTTACTTGCCAAATGGTCCTACTTTGATTTTAGTTAGCTTTTTGGCAGACAGATTTGATCAGCTATCAACCTACCATCATTACTTCTGTTGGTAATGAAAGGCTTGCAGTGCTTTAATACCACTGATTCCTGTATTTTAGAATTTACTGGATGGCAGCTGTCCTAAAGGATGTTCCAGAATCTTGCAAAGGAATTATTTTGATTTACCATCTTGGCTTAGTGCAGATGATGCTTACTATGTGGGAACTGGCAGATGTGTGTGAGAAAGCATAACTTGGCTTGCCAAACCGTTTAGAGCTCTTTACTGGGTAGAGATACAGCATGCCTGTGTTTGCCACCCAGACCAGAAACCGGATAATGCCCTTAGGAACAGTCTATGTATGTCACAAATGGGTTTCATTCAGACAAACCTGTTTTTCACTTCAAAAACAATAGTGGATTTTTAGTATCAGTTTTCATTCCTGGTTTAAATGGAATTACCAGAGACTGTGCAGTAGGATGGATTTATTATAAATGTTTTTGTTGTTAATTTAGCATGAAGAAAACTTTCCAATTCAAAGCAGAGATAAACATCTCCCAGTGAGAATGACAAGAATAAGAATACTATTTCCAGAATCTGTTGTTACCAAATTAATTTCCAGATCCTTGGGTACTCTTGGGCTACGAGTTTTCTCATATTATGTGCAATTTAACCTAGAAGTTCCTTCTGGCAAAGTGCCTACAAGTAGTTAACATTTAAATACATATCCTCCAGCATTCATAGCAAGTTTTAAAGCTAGTGGGCCAGTGAGTTCCATCCAGGGGTTTCTTCCTTGTGTGCAGATTCCTGGTAGTACTGTGAATCGCATCACTGTGAAATACTGTTTTGGCTGCAATGAGCCAGTTTGTAACCATCTCATTAGGCAGCATTTTTGCCTCAACTTCTGTGATGGTTTTAATCCTACATATTGTATTGGGTGCTAAGATATTAATCTGTATGGCTTTGGCAGACTTGAGGGAAGGATGTTATTAGCAGTGCTGTTTTCAACTACCAAATTCTAGGGCTTAGATCTGTACTATTATTTGGGCCAAATCTATCTGGAAATATGTTCAACTTTGGCAGATGCAAGCTGAAGCATTTTCAACTCTGCTGCACATACTTATTTTGGGAATTTCATCCATAACCAAATATTTGTCAGAAACAGTCTGGGGAAAATTAAGGAATTCTAGCCAAACAATAGGTCCAAAAGTTCCTCTGATTTTGGGAATGGGAAGAAATTTTTTTCTTTTTACTAGAAGATATAAAATTTATGACCAAATGCACATTTGGTTTTGCATTTTAGCAGCCAGGCATGGTAGCACTGGTAGCACTGCAAATTAACATTGCAGTCACTGAAGATTAAGTTTGAAGTTGACAACCAGAAATAAACACTCTTGGGTTATATGCAGACTCCTATAAAGCAAGTCAGTCATGCAAATATACATTTCATTATTTCTTTGAGAGTGACCATAGGAGATGAGGTGTACCTTCCAACATCCTCTTTTTCTTGATTTTTTCATACAGCTGAAGTAAAAAGCTTTTCCCTACTTTTCAAAAGAATACAAAACTCAAATTCCTGAAATGTTCCAAGAGAAGTGAAACCCAGAGACGGTAGTTGTTTCATATAAATTTGTTATGCTATTACTTTAAAATTAAGTATATTCATGCAGGAATGATTTACATGAAATCATTACATTACTCAAGCATTATTACATTTGCTGCTAAATTCAGGGGGCAGGGATAGAAGGGAAGAGAGAGAAAGAAATTATGCAGAACTTTAACATAAAATTCGTAAGCAAATGTGTGAGTGTCCATGTGCATATCTATCTATCTGTCTATCTATCTCTCTCCACAATTATTTTGAGACTGGATAGAACAGCTGCTGCAGGAAAGTTTCATTTGGTTTTGCGTGTAGCAGTTGGTTTCATGTGTAGCATTTTAAAAAATCTTACACAGTAATAGAAAGCAGTTAAAAATGTGCTTGAAATCAAAGTGATCACTGAGCTTGTTGCAAACAGCTCTACTGTCAAAATGGTTTCAAGATACCTCACTTGATTTAACATTTACCCCAAGATTTAACTTACTTGTTAGCCGATTGTGGGTTCATGAGTCATAAAATAAAGTACAAGGGACACAAGTTTGCATTTAGAGGATTTAACAGATATGTCAACAGCTGAAGGTCTGAGGTTATTGGAGGACAGAAATAATCTCTGTCCTTGGGTTAGAAAGTCAGAGTAGTGCTCTTCTTCTTGGGTGTATATTAATTTGGCACGTAGTACCACTACTGTCTGTGTTCTGGCCTGCAAATTTTCTGTCAACATGCATAACAAGAACCCATGGAAAAATTCATAAACAGCTTCTCTTCCACAAGCTGCAATGTGCATTGGGTTAGAGAACTTATCTTCTCATAAAGATGCATGGTAGTGGCTATAAAAACCTGGCAACTTTACATCAGTTGACCACTGCATTTAACAGATGCAGTACCTGCCTTCCCTTTTCTTTGATAAGAGCCTTCAACAACTGAGTTTTCTACTTCTATATGCTGTGTATTTGTTTTTGGGAGGGGTATTTAGTGGTCTATACCATCAGGTCACAGAAACCCAAGTGTAAGCATTGATCATAATTCTGGTGGGTTTTGTTGTGGGGTTTTTGGTTTGTTTTTTTTTTTTTAACTTTGAAAAAATGTCAGCAGTGATGCATATCCTGAGTAAGCTGGCTATATGAGTATATGTACCTATGCACCTATTTCTCTCAAGAATGTCTTGCAAGAAAAAGATTTTCTGTCATCTGTGGTTGCTCTGTAAAATTGTCAGAGCGTTGTGCAAAGTTGGTTACAAATTACTCCAAAGTAAATGATATAAAGGTTGCAGAATCCAATCAGTAAATGTCAAAACCTAAGGACCAGTTTGAAATGAGATAAATAAAGTTAATTACCAACCTCATTAATTCAGGTGATTTTAGGAGGATTGTCTCCATGGCAATGCAGTTTGTGAATAATTATTATGATTAATAGATTTGATGAAAATACAACATTTTGTCTACCTTCTATTGGCTGCTGTAGTAGTGGCTGATGTCACTCTGGGGTTTTAAATTGATCTGTGGATAAACTGTCAAGCAATTAATAATTCTGTGTTAGGTTTCTATCACTTTTATTAGATTCAAGACATTAGATGAAAAAAATTATCATCAGTTTCAAGGGAAAAGAAGGTAGTACAAAACTTCTGCCACAGCATGAGTTTTCAAAGCATGGGCAACATTATGACAGGGAGAACAGAGATGCACACTGAGGGTTGGTAGGGATGTGGTTGACATGAAATACAGCTGAAGAACAGTCTCATGGTTGATGGATCTGATCTGTTGGTTTAGGATTTTTCTAGCTACCTTGGTATCCTCTTTATTCCTTTTATTACTGCCTGAAATCCTAATTCTGGCCATTTCAAAAGCATAGGATGCTAACCTTGTGTGCCTGTGCTTGGGGGATAAAGCTTGCTGTACTTCAGCAAGAAATCCAGGAATGATGGCCTCTCTGTGGAGACTGATGGAATGTCCATCTGTCATTCTGTGACCTTCTATCTTCTCTTTGAATGACAGCCTATTGTTCATCCTCTGCTAGATTCCTTCCCAAGGGAAAACCCTGGCACACTCACACCCACACTATATGGAGCAAAAAATGGAAAGAATGGGGACAGAGCAATATATTCAAGAGTCTTGTCCCGTCACTTTGATTATGTGATTATGGTAGAGGGGAAAAAAAAAGTATTAAATGTGATTCTGCGGCCAAAACGATCCTTCTCCTCCTCCATACCATCTGCATCATCTGAGATCCAGGCTGTTTTGAGTTACAGAAATTTGAATTAGCTATCTCAGATAGTACTTGTTTTGAGGCTTTTAAATTGTGACAAAATTTCTCACTTTAGCAGTCAAAAATGATAAAAAGAAGTACAAAAATCTGGCTTCCAAAATGTCAGAGAAAGGAAGTAAATACCCTGCAAGGTTTTCAGGGGTTGAAGTAGAAATAGTAAATTCATTGGAGTAGTCAATATTTTTTGTAGGAATTTTTTATCACAGCCCACGTATTTGACTCCCTCAGTTCTGGCTAGTAAAAGTAAACAAGAGGATACTAAGTCATTTGCCCAGATGGGGATAATATTTATTTAATGTAGAGTAACCTTTTGTGTGAACTACCAGCAGTACCTACCTGCATGCATGCATTTCTTCTTTTAAAAAAAAATAAGATGGCTGCACATTTAATGTGGTTTTGGTTTTTTGGTGGGATTTTTTTTTTGGGTGCTTTGTTTTGATTGTTTGCTTGTTTTTGTATTGGCAGATGTTTAAACTGGCTGGCCTGACTGTGGCTTCTTTTTGGGTGTTGTGGTACTTCCTGGGGCTCTTGGGGCTGTTTACAGCCTTGGGGATCCTCTCCCTCTTTCCTTACACATCTCATTGCCCACCCCTCCAGAAACACAGTCTCAATGCCAGTCATTGCATGTTTACGTATATGTATATTATATAAACATATATGTGTGTGTATATATATACACGCACACAAAAAGATGAAGCCATGGGTCTGTGAAACAGTACTGTGAAATTTCTTGAAACTTTTTTCCTGAAAAATGCCATTAAAATAAGTATTTTTTAAAGGTTTTATCTTGTCCAGTTCCCTTCTCAGAAACTACCTAGTGGTGGAAAATATTTTGTGATATTATCATAGGACAAGCATTCAGACAAGAGCTTTGTGCAGGTGTCCTCCTGTACTAGTGAAAGTTCATAAAGTCATGACTAGTCTGATACTAGAACACATATTTAGTTTGGGGTCATATGTTGCAGAGATTTGAATATAACAAGGAGTTGTGTTTTAAATAAATGTGAGTGTCCATGACAGTAGCTAGCACAAGCCAAGCAGAGCATTAATGAATTTATATGTGTTATTTATAATGGCAGTGCTACTGATCATTGCTGAGAATTTGAAATTAATGGTTGTTTTCCACATTACTGAACATAAAAAGTGCTCTTAAAGCTTTTTATAGGCAATGGTAGTCCTTAAAGTATCTCTGTTTAAGATGTATCTGGAAGCAGAGAAATCTATCCAAGCAACAGTAGCTATCAGGACTAGACTGTATAGTCCAAGAATGAAAAAAAAACCAAATCCTACAAAATTTTTCCCTAGGACACTCTGAGTTAGAAAATTTGTTATCTAAAGATAAGGATCAAGGAAAAGCTACTAGTTTGACATAGGGCCCTCTATAATCCTCTATACAGTGGACTTCTGTATATATAAAGGTCTGTAGTAAATAGGGGAAATGGAGCATGTATAATATTGTTTCCTTTGCTAAAGTAACACCTTGAAAAAATAAAGTTCCCTCTGCGATACTTGGAGTACTTTCATGAAAAGGTAACTAGCAAATAGGCAGGTAGAGGAAAACTCTGAATGTCACAAGCTGTAGTGTACACAAGAAGGGTGCTAAAGACTAATGAGTAGTCCAATGTATTCTGCATTTTTTATAATGTGGTAAATCATCCCTAGTTTCTTTGTTAGATGCAACAATATGCTACTATCCTAATAAGGCAATTTAATGTAAGAGAATAAATTTATTCACATCTGGTTCAGCTGCTAAAAATATAACTTGTAAATGCTGCAGATCTTTTGACAACTGGGAAAATACTCTGACTCTTAACAGGAGAATCTGATTCATTTCAGTCTCTGCAAAATATAAATACTTTTTGAATATGGGAAACATTGCAATCTCATTCTGTGTCTAGAAAACTTTAATCAATGGCCAAAATTTGGTTAAGCAGTATAACTAAAAATGTGCTCATTACCAAATGGATGCCATGTGAAAATACGACATGACTTTTCTGAAAGAGGAGGTGAACTGTAGCTTCAGTTGAACACCTATGGTACTCAATGAAAGCTATAGCTGGAGATCTCAATAACATTTCTGCTGGTCTTTAATTCTTTCCTCTTGCCTCTGTCTATGTTATGCTGTGATACAGATTAGCTACAAATCAGTGTTAAGGCTGAAAACTGATGTTTGTGTGTGTACACATGGCTCAAGTACCAAGTGGACTGCCCTGTTCTGATGACAGTCATTGCACTGTAGAACTGAAGCACAGTGTGGAAGACTGAGGCCAAGATGCTGTAACTCTTGACATATTTTCGTATGGGTAGAAGCAGCCAAGGAAAAAACTTGCAAGACTATTTTAACATTCATATCTTCCATCCCACACTCCTTCAAAATGTTGGGTAGAGAGCCACAGAGTTGGAAAAGTAATCTCTGCAATAGCTGAGGTACAAACCCTTGCATTTACCAAAACCTTGCAGTCCAACATTCTGATCTGCCGTAAAATAAAATATTATTTACATTGGCACAAATATTTGGCAGTGTACAAGATGTCTGTAACACTAAAAAAAAGATAAAAATCCATCAGATTGATTTCTGGAGAACAAGATGGCATGGTGATAGCAGCATTTGACATAGTAAGCAAAAATAAACTAAGTGCCTGTCATATCAGCAGTCCATATACTGTGTAATAGTAATCCCAGAAACATAACAGTATTATTTATAACTGAGTTTATTATATTAATTAGATAAAAATATATTAAAATGTCAATATACTGACATTAATACACACTTAACAATAATTTATTTATATTCATAATTAATTTTTATATCTAGATGAGAATACATTAATTACAACCTGGGATACAGATTGAAAACATCTGAAAATGAAACATGCAAAAAAGCCTTTGCTGGATTTAGAAACAGTAAAGCAAACTGGAATTTAATAATTTCATAATCATGCTATTTTCCACCTATTATGTTCTCCATAATGACTGTGATGAGCACTTATAATATTCCAGTGTCCAGAAGTCAGTCTGAGTAGATTGGATTTCTCCATCATAATTTTGTGCTTCATTAGATTTTTATATAGTGTAGTAGCCAATAACGAAGCATTGGGAACTCTTCCAGGAGTTATATCAGTACTTCGTTAGTTTTAAGGCCATCTTTCAGCCTTGTGCTTACTTGTAAAAAAAAAAAAAATTAAAAAATCCTTATTCTCTGTGGAGTAATGAAAGAAAAACCCTATTATCTTTACAAGGTTGTATCTTTTCTTTCTCCAATAGTATATTCTCTTCTGAGCTGGAAGGTACAGAAAATTATGGCTTTCTGGAATTCTACACATCCAGGTTATGGCCTTAAATGCAGTAGGAATTCATGTAATTGAGAAGTTGATATGAAACTATCAAAGACAAACTTACATCCAGAAACACGAATGGCATTATAAAAGTCACCATTCTTTACAGACAGTTAATGATATTACAACTTACTGGCAAGACATTTACACCTGAGAAAATCACTGTCTGTGAGGACTATGCACATTTTCATTAGAAAGGAAACTAATTACTCTTCAGCAAATTACTGTGGGGTGCATTCTCTATTTCTGGCCTGTTCTGCACCTCCTCTACAGTTTCAATAACCTGTTATCAGGCCTTGACCTTAGTTCAAGGGCTTGGTGGTGAAGCATCCCTTGATCGTACTGGCAGCTCTTGCAAGGCTAAGGTGGCAGCAGCACTCTCAGTACCAGGAACTTCTGCTGCTTGGACAGGATGGGAGATGAGAGCTGGAATGATGAGAGTCACCCCTGATAGCTTTGGAACATTCCTTTTCTGACTTGGAAGGAGCCCCAGTGTGTCACCTGGTCCAACCTCCCTGCTCAAGCAGGGTCATCCCAGAGCACATGGCACAGGGTTGTGTTCAGATGGTTCTTGAATATCTCCAGTGAGGGAGACTCCACAGCCTCTCTGGGCAACCTATTCCAGTGTTTGGTCACCTGCACAGTAAAGAAGTTCTTCCTCATTTTCAGGTGAACTTCCTGGGCATCAGTTTCTGCCCATTGCCTCTTGTCCTATTGCTTGACACCACTGAGCAGAGCCTGGATCCATCCTCATGGCACCCTCCCTTCAGATACTGACAGACATTGATGAGGTTCCCTCTCAGTGTCTCCTATTGAGGCTGAACAGGCCCAGCTCCCTCAGCCTTTCCTCATAAGAGAGTTGCTCCTGTCCTTTCATCATCTTTGTTGCCCTCCGCAGGCTCCACTCCATGAGCTCCATGTGTGTTTTACTGAGGAGCCCAGCACTCCAGATATAGCCTCATTATGGCTGAGTAGAGTGGGATCCCTTGACTGACCAGTCACCTGAGCAGCTGGACAGGTCTTAAAATGATCTCTGGGTCAGTGTTTTTCAGAGTCTGGATAGGCACTGTTTCCCCCCAACTCCTAAATACGTGACAAAGTGCACTGCCATTTGTTAAAAATAATTTTGAACAGGAAATAACCATTCTGAGATCCTCTTTTCCTAGTTTTCTTCCCAATGCTTTGGAACAAGAAAACCTGGATTAACAATTCCCTTCTTTCTAGGGAAAATTTGGAAAAAAACCTTAGATGTGAAAAACTTTAGCTATTGAGTTCTGCACTGAAATCAAATATCAGAATAAAAACTCTGAACAGTAGCTGCACCCAGTGCACCACTAACACTTCTTTGCCCTTAAAATTCACCTTAATTTTGCAAGCACAATTAAGTGGCATTATCTCTTTGAAAAATCTTTATATTTTTGCTGAGATTTACCTAAATTGTCAGTGACATAGTGTTGAAATATTTAAATTAGGGATTCAGGGTTTTGACACTTGCCTCACTGTCTATTCTATCAAATAAGAGAAAGATAATCGAGATGATTAGGCATGTCCGCACTTTTCAGATAGCTAATCATGTCAGAAATAGTTCACCAGGACTTGAGTATAACTGTCAACTGTAATTTCCATTTTGTTAAATGTTTTTGGGACTGAAACACTGATGTAACCATTTCAGGAAGATGCTCTCTTTATTTAGTTAATGATGTGAAAAAGTAAGAACCCTCATGGATACCAAGAGGTTGTGTATCACAAAGTGCTGTAAATTCATCTTTGCATCCATAGAGTGAAGATGATTCTGGTGGCAGATCAGAATAACTTTGTTCTGATATTTTCTTTCCCAAATGCATGAAAAATTGTCCTCTTTACTTCACTGCAATTCACCTCCTTGACTGAGTTTCACTTGAAAAATTATGAAGAACAACATACAAACCCACAAGTTTTCACAGAAATAATTTTCATACAGTGTAGTAGCCTTCTGCTTCTATTGATATGGGCTCTGTCTCTCACTGCCAACATACAGGCTTATAAACCTTATTCATTAATGTATGTTTGGTCAGGGATTTTTTTCTGATCATGCCATATTCTTGCTCATTCTAACCTCCTGAATTCATCTTTCTAGCCAGCAAAGGTGTACATTTTGTTCCAGATGAGGTTTCATCACATTTTTTGATTTTGCTGAAAGCAAAAAGATTAACTGCTGTAAGATTAAAACCAAAGGTACCATTTAATTTGTCTTTAAACAAACACACATGCATACCCCGGGTTTTGCTTTATGGAAGAAGACTTCACTTCCCTTTGACAGAAGGTTTTCTTACTTATTTTGCTGTTTTCTATTCAGAAAGTGACAATTAATACTGATAGTTTAGAAAACTAATTCTGGCTAATGTCTTTTTTCTGGGTGAGATGAGTAATATTTAGCCTCTGCTGTTGACTATAGAAGAGAGTTGCTTACCTACCTATGCTTGTCAAACAATTAATGAACATTTAGTAGTGTTTTAAAAGACTATTACAGGTGTGAAATGTTTTGTAAAACAATGCATTTCCCATTCTATATTATGGGAGTAATTTCAGCTATGTACTGTTTAAATATCCCCATCAGCATCATGCAAAGTAAATATATACCACACTTGAAACTGGTATCAGAATTAGTTGTGTTATACTGTGACTCCTCAAACCTCAAGATGCTGCCCTTGTTACTAAGCTCCCTGCAGTGAGATTGATGCTCTGGAGCCTTTTAACAACTGGGAACTTGCAGTTGTGTTCATGATGCCAGGCTGACTTAGAGCACGGGCAGAATTCAAGACTAAGTATCAACCTCTTCGATTCTCTGTGTGCAATGGCTTCAGACCACACTGAAGATTTTCTCTGCCTTCACTCAGTCCCTTTTTTACCACAGATTTTAGCCCTCTTTTTGGCCTTTTTGGCCGCTTCTCCTGTGTTTATCATTAATGCAGTAGTATCTTACAAAAAATTGAAAAATAATTGAAATATTAAGTGTAAATAATCTATGTGGGGTAACTGACACTTCAGACTATTTCCTGTGCCAAGACAGTGCTACTTTTCAGGAATTCAGTCTACTTTTTGATACTATGCTGGAACATTCCTGGTTGTATTCTCATTCTCCAAGCAGTGTCTTCCAAATTTTCATAGATACCCTATTTTCTTCCTGTAAGTATACAATCCTCTTTGGCAAATTGCATTTATAGTATTATATGCAGACCATCATACAGCCTCATAAGCAAAAATTGGCAAAATTGTAACAATTAAAGGCATTTACATTTAACATCATTGAAAACCAGGCTCCTACAAAGCTCACATACCAGTTCTCTTAAAGTCTCAGCATCTAAGTAGAATACATCATACAATTTGCCCCACCTTTAATCTTCAGAAAATGATTTAATGTAAAATGTAGTTCAAAAAGAATGTGAGGTGCCTCTGGTTTTCTCTTTAAATGTTTTATTTTCTTATTTTCAAAGAGTATGCTTTTTATTTCAAAGTAAAACTTAGGAATGTAAATTTGACTATGTGCTGCATATCAAGTGGCAAAGTAACACTTGCTAATTTCTCACATGTTGGGAGATTTATACAGTTTTCCACTCTTAAGCTGCAAGTATTTGCATTACAAATAATGTACTGAAACCACACTAAGCAAGAATTTCTCAGAACAGAGGCCCTGCAAAATGCAGTTGTACAAAGGGAATTAATTAGCTTTTGTCACCACTGTGTTCTACAATATGAAGACACATTGCTAGAGTGCATTGTAAGGGGCAAGGAAGGTTTTTTTCATAGGCAAAGCGTCATGCTCCTCTGACCATAGATAACACTTTCCTTATTGATAAAATTTAATTCAGATCTTCAGGAGGTGGCAGTTTTGCTTTCATTTAACATGAGACATTTGAAATAACTTCCCAGAAAACAACCATGGTATGGTAATTACACAGATGAGTGAAATGACAGTTGCTGCCTCTGTAATTGAACCAATATAAACTTTGTCAATTTTCATGCTTTTAACTGTTCTTTCTAAAGCTGCAAAAGGGAGGATCATGTTTTTCAAAATGTGGCCTTGAGTTACACACAGTTTGATTCAGAAATATACTAACTTGAATTGTTCCCTGTGGTGTCATCTCTTTGTGCAATACACTGAAAGCAACAAGTAGTTATTTTCTGTAGATTTTATTGTTTGTGTTTACAAGAAATAATGTGACAAAAAAAGCTTTAAACAAACAAAAGTGCAAATATTTTTAAGGGAGAATGTTGTTCACATACAATTACATACCAGTTCCTTTTGAAAAGGTGTCTTTTATGACATAATGTTACTTTTTGGCATCAATCACTTCTGAGCCCATTTAAAAGACAATATTTGTTCCACTCAAAAAATATTAAAAAGTGTCCAGTTAGAGTAGAATATTATCAGATTTTTTTCCTTAGATTTCTTCACTAGAAGAGAGGAAACATCTGGAACAACTGACCCCACCTGACTGAAGGGATATTCCACACCAAATGACATCATGCTCAGTCTATAAAGAGAAGGAAAGAAGGAGGAAGAGGGAGGTGTTCAGAATGAAGGTGTTTGTCCTCCCTAATAATCGTTACACAATGGGAAGGGAGAATGAATTGCTTGTTTTGTTTTGCTTGCACACCCAGTTTTTACTTCACATGTCAAATTGTCAAAAACCCATGGGTTTTCTTACTTTCCAGGTGTCTCTCCCATCCCACTGGTGGGGGAGTGAGTGAGTGGCTGTGTGGTGCTTGTTTGCCTGCTGGGGTTAAGCCAGGACACTGCACTATCTGTGAATCAGTTCTTATTGAACTCAACCAGGCTGATACTGTCAAATTGACCATAACAAGAAATTAAGCCAAGCCACACGCAGCCCTTCTCATGTCTGAGCACAGCTGGAATTCTAGGGGGTTTATTTTCTGCCAAAATTCAATAGCCTCAATGCAACAGCTCCCCTGGGTGAACTTTAGTGGGTCTGTTGTAACAGAGGGACTACCAGGCTGCATGAACCACTGTGGCACACTCTGTGCAGTGGGTCTGCTGGAATTTCCCATCACCTAAACCTTCCTTCTGCAAGGTTTATGGCTTCAGTTATTCAGAGATTTTGATATGAAATGTGCAATGCAAAGCGTTAGGAAAACTGCTTATGCCTAGTCTAAGGACTATTTCACCAGCTCAATTAGTGAAAAAACCAGTCTTTTTATGATAAAAAGAGAAAAAAAAAGGGAAAAAAAAGAGAAAAATGAACAATACAGTATTTGGATAGGACAGGGTCCAAAAGGATCCTTTCTTGTAAGTGAAGGAATCTGACAATTATGGGTAGTGACAATTGACAATTATGGGTAGTGTAACCAGAAATTAAAAGAGTTTAAGATTCAGAAAACAGATTCAATCATCTCAGAAAGTCCACAGCCTGAAAATACCCTTGATATTTTGTAATGAAGGGTTTGGTAAACATCTGGTGTTTTTTTATTATTAGTGCTCATGTTGTTATATTATGGTATCTCAGTGCTGTTGCTGACAAAATGTAGGTGGTGCAAGTGGATAATAACATTACAAGTCAATAACAATTTAGTTGGTATGTAGAGAAATAAATTGGCAAAGAAAAAGAGACAGCCAACATTAACTTTGCAAAATTAAAAAAAATGTTTGGTTTGGGTTTGAATCAAGTTTGAACCTGTTCTTTTATTTTTTAGAAACAACGGTTTCCCGTTCACTGGTTTTACACAAAAGGGAAAAAAGATTGTCTGTGATGAAATATAGAAAATATTCTGTATTATTAATTGAATTGATAGTACATTAAAGGGAAGATGTTCTAATGAAAATCATTTATTTGCTTTGAAGCTAGTGTTCAAACTGATACTGGAAATAGATGGCAATAAACAGTGAAAACTTATCACTTTATCACTTTATTCATGAAAGAACTAATTTATCTTAGCAATTAGTAATTCAGAGGGTGGCTGTAACTCATATATCTTAAAATAGTTTTATTTAAATATAAATTGGTTGGAGGGAGATAAGGTGGGTTTTTTTTCTCCACACTATTGTATCCCTTATTCATAGTCAATATACCAAGCAAACATAGGAAATTGTTTTTTTTCTTGCTTTCTTTCGGAGCAGATTTTGGAAATGACCCAGGGTTTTTGACACAAAAATGGCCATTTTCAGCTGCAAAAAACTGTTGTGAGTTGATCCCAGCCAGCAGCTGGGCACCCATACAACTGTTCATTACCCCCACCCCAGCAGAAGGTGGGGCAACAATAGGAAGAGCAAACTCAAGAAAACTCATGGGTCAAAACACAATCAGTTTAATAAGATCTTTACTAAGAATTACAAGTTCTTCCTAACAAGAATGTGGTGCTGGTCCCTAGCTGAGTATAAAAGGACTGTGCTCTGAAGTTTTGTGGTAGTTGTACTGTCATACCTGAATTTCTAAAACTTAAAAATAATTATAAGTGAACAAACACCTCTTGATTTTAGATGTATATTAACAAGTCATTATTTTGATATTGTACTCCATAAGGGGGCAAGAGAGAGTTTCTATTAGGTTTGTAAGGCAGCATATGAAGCGAGGGCTGGGTATGAAGTGCTGCATATTGCTTGTACGCTAAGAGATCAGCTACATATTTTTCAAATGAAATGTTAACTGGCACTTCTGACATTAATATTTTTCCTGATCATGTGCCTCATAGAATAGAGGAGCATGGGTGTACATAAAGAACAAAGACAACTATATGGAATGAAGTCCGGAACTGTAAATCAAAACTCTTCTCTCCTTCTCATGCCCCTTAAACTCTATAAATGCTTGTCTTTTTTTTTTTTTTTTTCTTACTTTTAAGATCATAGGCTAACAAGAACATCACCCTGCTCTAGACAGTGTGTCTTACCCCCAGCAAAGATGATGACAGTAAGTGACCCTCTTACTTGAGTGTTGATTCAGGTCATCTTTTTCAACACAAATGCTATGAGGGAGGAAGATTTTAAATGGAAAGGAGGGGCTGGGGTTCAAGTCTTGCCCTCAGCTACAGCAATTCAAACTTGCTTTTCAACATAGTCAGAGGCAACTTTGGGCTGAGACACTTCCTAGCACCGGATTAGAAGTACAGTAATTCTCTAGTCTCTTGGGGGATAATGATATCCTTGTTTGTGACTTCTGCTTCTAGTGATTCTTCATGTATTAGACATGTGAATAAAATGTGTGCTTGGGCCTGGCATCAGGATTGTGTGGTTTATAGCAGTTTGGAAATCAGATGACTCATGTCAGCATTTGTTTTATTTCTAAATCTCTTGTTTTAGCTTAATTGTAGATCTGTTAAGTCTTGGTTTTAAGTTTCCATCCAAGACTTAGTTTCATTATAGGTCAGTTTAAAAGCAACACTAAAAGTCCATCTGCTGACAGGAGACACAGGAATTTGTTTTGAACAAGCTATGTTCTGCCCAGGCTGCACAACAACCATCTTACTCCTGTTTGGATTTAAACTATAGTTCTCATGTTGGAATTCCTCAACAAGTAGTTTTCAAAGACAGATCTGAACTTTATCCTCAGCAACTTATTTGGAGCATGCAAATGTACCTCAAAAAAAGGCACGTGTTTCATCTTTGCCTGTGAAACTGATATTCTCCCTCTCATTATCTGAACAAGAACCTCTCATCTTCTTGGGCTATTATATGCTACATGCCATTGAGCACGGAAATACATTTTTATCAGCCTTTACTGGACACATGGAGCATAGTTTTACTTTTGCATCTTGATAGAAAGCAAATGAGATTGACCAAAAGTATAGTACTGCATGCATAATTCTTGTTTTCCTTTTTATCTGTGTGCATTTTTCAGATTTTGTTGAGAGTTTTTTGCAAAAGGACTGCAGTATTAAATGTTACCCGAGGTAAATACAGATTTGAGAAAATGTCTTGACATTGGAATGCAGTTTATCTGAAAAATTCCCACATAGTTTAACACAGTTTTTTTTTAATGACTGTAGAAGCCTCCCACTCCTTATAAAATGCTTGTTATGTTAATTGTGGGGTCTGTTAGACAACTAATTTCCCCCATATCAAAACAAAGGAAATATTTCTGAGAACAAGAGACAGTTTCCAAAAATCGGTATCTGTGCATATCAGTTGCCATGCAAACTAGTACTATTGTACTCTGACAAAATCAACAAGCAATTAACTAATTAGTGTTTGTTTCTCAGCATGTATGAAGCACGTGGATAGGAAGAAAACTGGCTACAAAACATTCAAAACAGCTTGTGCTAAGTAGTACAAAACAAGCTTGAAAGGTCGACTAGTCCAGAGAAAGAAAAATGCTTTAATTCATGCCATGACTGTAACTTTTTCAGGGTTGTTTCTACACAGCCTATTTCTAGAGAAAAATTTGCTTTATTAATCCTTCTGTCATTAGCTCTTTACACCTTTTGTCCTAATGTTTTTGGGATATCAGTTGTTTTCACCATATATTTTCAGTACTTAATTTTTAATTCCCCAAGATGGAGCTTTCATTTTGTAGTATATGCTTCAGGCAATAATAAAACAAAATATACTTAAATTAGATAAAATATATTAATTGAACATTATATTAAATAGAATTAAATTAGATTTCTCAATGAAATAAGATACTGAGATCTTTTTGGTGAGAATGTGTGCATTACCTACATGGAGATAACTTACTGTCAGAGAGCAACTATGTTTCTGTTCATCGCTAATATATTTGCAGGAAAGAAGATTTGAAATTCTCCCCCCAAAAACCCCCCAATACCCAAAAAGAAAATACTTATGGAAAAGTTTGGATGCAGTGATACATCTTTTAATTGATACACATTAATTCTGGTTTCTTTTGGATTAGCTTGGAAAACAAAAGAATTCTGGTTCCAAGAAGCATAAATTATGTACTTGCATCTTTTGAGTTGACTCTGGTGTTACTTTATAAAATGTATCTTTTAATGTAGTTTTGAATTATCATTAGTGCATTAAGAAAAACTGTAAAACTTAAAACTGAGTCCAACTTTGGATCCCATTAAGAACCGTATCTTTCTGTCTGAGCCCGATTTCCTAGAAAATGTAAGAGTTAAGGCTCTTTCCTGCAATTCTGCAGGATGGGTAATACCTCTGCTTTTACATCACCCTTTTCGTAACCTATTCGCACAATACCTGCCACATCATTAATCTCAACAACCTTTTGAGACCTGGATTCGGGAGCAGGTTCCACTCCAAGGAACCTTCCTGTGGTGAGCAAACAAGTTAAAAGATCTCAGTGTATTCCAACAGGTTTTTGACTTGGGGAGGAAAGGATAGGCTGAAGAAAATGTTTCCCCGAAAGCAGTAACACACATACTTTAGTAATTTCTAACGATTGCAATGGAGAGCAAAATGGAAATTGTATACAGTGAGGATATTTTTTGTGTTCTTTCCATGAATTATTAACTAATATTATATTTCTAAGAATGCCAACAACATTGCCACAATCCCAGTAAACATGCCTTATCAAAGACGCTACAAAATTGGACACTGAAATATTTATTTGAGGATAGTTGCTCTAGCTTTCAAAGACTTGAATGTAAACCAATTCAAGCGTCTGAAAAATTCAACATCCTCCCAGTGGTCTTCAATAAAATTCAGGTGTGGTAAACCAAGCAAAGGAAGAATGAAGATGCTGCACACATAATCTTGATTCCATTCTGTTTGGGCATCGATTTCTGTGTCCAGAACCATGACAGTCTCCCCATCTTTGATCTACAGAGACAAAAAACACCTTTAAAAGAGTAAAATACAATAGCCATCCCAAAAATGGGTCTGGTCACCCTTTTCTACCACAAAATTTTGCTTACCCCTCAAACCCTAAAGACTCACCACTGCTGGAACACCATGAGCCATTGAATACCTTTCTTTCAGCTACTGAGATTATGTGTTTGCATGTGGCCATGCCAAAGCAAAATGGTGTGAGAATTGATGTGTTCTACTTAGGAAGTTTTTGGTTGGTTCATTTATTTTTAGTGAGTTGTATAAGTTGAAAAAGATACTACTGGGTATCTACTGGGCAGTTACTTTTCTGAGGGTTTTGACTTCCTCTTTGAACTGTCATTGTGTATTGAATGAATTTGTATTTGTACTGGCTAAAGGTGGGACTGTGAGAAAATACACCACATGGCTTCTTGACTAAAACCTGGATTTTTGTAGTATTTGCATTACCCAGAAGATGCTGTGTGTCTGCGTATAACTAGATCTGAAACCAGGAAGAGAATTTTTTTTTGGTCAGCCATTTACTTAAATATTAATATGGCACTAGGTTTTTTTGGGTCTTAGTGAACAAAATTTTCTCCTGGATACAAACATCCTCCAAATTTTAGTTTTGTTTTCAGGACTATGGGGAAAAGCAAGGCTGCAAAAGATGAGGGATCTGTGTTAAGTAATTTAAATGACAACAAACAGTTATTCACTTATTCCTGAAAACTCTGAGGTAATGATAATAGCAATTATGGAGTCATTAAGAGTGTCAGAAGTGACAACTACAGCAAAATTGTTTGGAAAGCTAACCTGTTTTTAACCAGGTAATGTCTCTTACTACATGCTTACCCCTACAAACAAAGCATGATATATGAATGCTGGTCTGTGGGTATCTGAAGCCACAGATGCTGTATTTAGGCTTTGTGAAACAACTCCCCTGTTGGTTCATTCTGTGTAAAATAAAGATGCATTTTGTCTGTCTTAATAACCAGCTCGACTCACTTAGGGCTTTTGTTTTGATTTATAGGGTGATACTATAGCATTTTTTCTTTAGCATGAGCATATGTAGTTTCCTAGAGTTACTTGTGTGAGTGATATTACAGCAATCAAAGCAATGAATGTGTGGCAGGTTCACTCTTGAGATAAATTGTTATTATAGATTTTTTTATAGGTTTTGTTGGGGTTTTAAACTTATTGTCTTCCACTGCCTACAGAGTGGATGAGTCTTGTCAAGTGTGGGAACAAAACTTATCTTTACACATTAATGCTCACTGCTGGCAGACCTAAATGAAAATATACATCTGAGCATATTTAAATGAGTTATTGACTGACCTTTCCTTTCTTTTCTGTATCTTGCAAACCTTGGCAGGGAGTTCTTTTTCATGTAGTATTGTGTTGTCAGGCTTGGTTACATTTTCACCAGCAGGTAAAGGTGGATGCCATACATATTTGATTAAGAATTGAACCTCAATTATCTTTAATTAATTCAGAATAAATTGATAAATTGATTTACCAAGACCCACATTAATAGAATATCCTGAGTCGGAAGGGATCCAAAAGATCATTGAGTCCAACTCCTGGCCCAGGACATGCAATATCTTAACAATTATATCTAAAATAGTCATAGTAATATGAAACAAAAAGCAATTCCTCTTATAGCTTTTAATTCTGGGGTTGTGAGCAAGTCAGATCTATGAATTCTGGGTGATTAAGCTATTAGGCTTCAACTTATATAAGTTATTAGGCTTCAATCATTACCTTTCTTAAAATGAAATGAGTACAAGGCATAAAGAAAAACATTACTTAAGTTATCTCATCAGCAAGACACATATACAAGAAAGACTGAAGGGGTTTCTGTTGCCAAAAAGACGCTTTCAATTAAGGAAAACAAATCTAATGAGAATCCAGCAATTTCAAGTATTGAATCATAATGAAATGCAGTAAAATAGACAAACTGGTTCATGTAGATCTAATAGTATTCAAGTGAAGAGAAAGGAAAACATTGCGAACTGTGACTGCAGTAGCATCATTCAACAGTTTAAATTAGAACAGCCTGCTGCCAGCATAGTTGTAATATCTACTTTATGAGATATTTATGCATCTTCAGCTCAAATACAAATATGAAAACTAGAAACCAACCAAGTGAACCACACCAGAGGTGTGTAGTCCATCTGTACACAGGACAGTAATTCCAAATTAAATAAAGTTCAGTGGCCAGAGTTATACAGTGGAATTGGTCTTCCACATCTGAATGAATGGGAAATTGGAATATCCAAACAGAGATTTAATCTTGGTAATGTAAGTGCCTGAGAGAACAAGGTAGATGTGGCAGTTGCAGATGATTTGGGCATGCAAGTGTTTAGCATCTCCAGCATAATGACAGCCTATAAAGAGTTATGAAGGTGCTGTAGAGCATTAATTTATTGTTTCAACAAAATAGCCACTGTTGATGAATCCTTGAATAAGATGTGGTTGTAAAATGCACTTTGTATAGTGACTGAAAACGCTTGCTCGGCTTTAAAATGAAGAGTGAAACCAATAGAGCTGCTGTGGTGATCTACAGTTAAGCATTAGAGAATATATAAACCACCCCATCTTTGATAGCTGGGGCGTGGGGCAGTGCCTCCTTAGAGGAGACATCCTCCTTCTCCATACATGGATGGCAACATGGTGGCCAAGGGCTGTCTGGAATGATGACCTAGATGTCTTGCTGATATGCAGATATGATTGTAAATCATTCTCTCCTGCTCCATGAATAGCAGAGTCCAGGGCCTGTTGAGCTCTCCTGCATAGCAGAGTATTGCACAACAGGAACTCCCCTTGAGCAGGAATGCCTCTCAAGGTACTCCTTGAGGCTGAGGGATTCCTTGCTGAAACAGATTCAGACTCTCATAGCATTGTTTTGCTCAGTCTCTTTTTAAAATTTTTTTTATTTTATTACTTGTTTTTGGTGGTAGACACCTTTTTTATTCCTTTTTGTTAAAAGGTTTGGTCTTTTTATAGAATTGGTCATCCTGAGTGAGCTACCAAACTACCATTATATTTGCAATCCAGTAGTAAAAGGTCAGAGAAGAAGGTTCTTGGTGCAATATTTGTAATATGAATTCTGGTATGAGAGCAGAGAACAAACTGGCAGCAGAAACAACCTGAGAGATTCAAGAAGGTCTCATGCCTTCTTAAATGTGAGTAACAGCTATCCAACACACTTGTTACTGCAACATCTTCACATCATGCTTAGAACATGGAGATTCGTAGGTCTGAATTAAAATCGTATGAGAGGCAACTTGAAGTGCAGTGCTTGTAGGCATGCTATTACAAGGATAAGAGAGGGCAGCTAGCAGGAGACGTGATATTTCACACTCATGATTCTAAATTACCAAGACAGTTTTCTTGTTAGAAAATCCTTACATACGTGGATTTATGTCTACTGTGTTTCGGTAGTACATTAATATTCATACTATATCCTTTTATTGAAATGCTTTTCAGATTGCTAATAAGGACACTTCAGCAGGTAACACATTCACCTACAGAACTACATAAGGTACAGATCTTATATTAGCACAGCAAACATGACTCAGTCCTCTTCAGAGCAGACCTTGCATTGTTACACACGGCAAATATTTCCTTACAGCCAGATATTCTCTAGTCCTCAGTTTGAAGTGATTTATTTTACAACAAACCAATGTTCTTTGCATTTTGGCCCTTAGGCTCTCAGCAGACACTTGTAGAATGAGGAAAAACAAATGTCTGGGTTATACAAAGTTAATAAAACCAGGTGCTGTTAAGAGCTCACTGTATCAGTATTCCATGCACCACTGTAAGCACAGGTTTATGTTGTTTCAAGAAGAAGGAAAAGGAAGGAACTAGTGTTAGTGTGAAATGGGAAAAATTGCATAACTGAGCATAAAATTTAGAAGGTTTATTTATGAAAAAGATACATTAATTCTTTGTATTAAAAATCCTTCATGTATAGATGTTTCTATTTCAAGAAGCATTGTGAAGAAACCTATCAATCCTTCACTGGCATGGTACTGCAATGGTTGTCACATACAAGAGGACATCACTTCCATGATTTGTCAAAGTGAAACTGGGTCATTAACGATGAGTAATCAAAGTCAAAGTGAGAAACCAGAGTTATGCCTTAATATCATCATCCAGGTAATTGCACATTCCCTGTTAACATGGTTAGTTCAGGCAACGGGCAGTATGCTTTTCTGTTGTTGAATATATAGCAGGAAACATGACATGAATTTGGTAGAGTTTTCGGTTTGGTAGAGTTTTTACTCAGGGGTGGGAAAAGAACATGGACAGCAGTCTCTGTCTTTCCCCTGTTGAACCTCTATGGTCATTCTTTGTGATGTGCAATAGCTCTGCCTTTCTGCCTTCTCTCTTATTTTCTTCTTCTTCTGAATACATATAAACTCATGCTTTAAAGACCTAGCAGGACAGCAAACAGCAGGCTAGGAGAGCAATCCAGTAAAGCCACAGTAAGTGGCTGGCTTCCAGGTTGAGGGTTTTTGGTTTAGCAAACACCTTATGTCTGGTCTTGGGGATATGTATTTCTAGCTCCATTTCACCATGCTTTGCTTTTATCCAAAGTTCGGTGAACAACGTGAACAAATTAAGCATTTTTTATTTCATCTTGAAGAAAATTCTCTATGCAAAATAATTACAATGGAAACAAGGCTTCATTTTTCTAAAAGCACAAACAGAAAAGTAATGAAAATTATGATGTTACAAAGTTGTTGTAGATTCACTAAATATCAGGAAGTTTTTTCTCTTTTTTTATCTCTTTTCCCTCTGACTAACATGCTTGTCCAGCCTAATTGTTACACTTCAAGTCCTTCTTCTGCCTGAAGAGATTAAAAACTATGTTTCTTATTTTAGCCTAGCTACCAGGGTGTGGTCAGCTCTGAAAAAGCCCTACCTTGGTCTTTCCCATTTTGAGATGTTCTATGTCGACTGTTGGAAAGTACACTTGGTTACCAATATAGCAATTTTCAACTTAGTGAAACAAGAGAAAATAGAAATCAAGAGCATGGTAAATCTTTGCCTGTGGGGTAACTGCTTCACTTTCATGTGTTTTGTAGCTGGCTTGTGTTGGTGTTACCATATTTCCACTGGAGGGTTTCTGCTTAATTTTCTCTCCTCCGGACAGAGCTGAGCTCCTGCTACTCTTGCAAGTGCACCAGCAATTGGTGACAGCTGGAGAAGGGCATATACATATAATTTTGTAGAACATCCAGATTTATTGGCAATCTAATAAGTAAACTGATCTTGCTCACCATATATATTATATATTTATTAATGCTCATGCTGGGAGGCTTGGGAATATCTGAAAGAAAGGATGTGGAGTCACTTTTGGCCAGTAGATCTTACTGAGGTGTAAACTGGCAGTATACAACATACTGTGAGTGTGGCAACAGCTCACATCATGTTTGTTACTTTTGCACCATGAAGTTTGTTATTTTTTAACAGAAGAATGGTATTGTTGCTGTCTTTCATTGCATGGATCAAGCCTGCAAAATCTGCCTCAAATTTATTACTATCTTTGGGAAAGCTAATGTCATATTGTTATGCAAATTTGAATTTTATTGCAAAAATTATAATTAAGTACTCATTGTAACTTTTCCTACCTTAATTCCGTTTTTGATTGTATATTTTGCCGTAAATTATGTGCATACCATGATTCGTTCTTTCTTCTCTTTTTCTTGCCATGTCCTCCATGCTGAACGTAGTTTTATGTATTTGTTTTTAAACCAAGAATTTGACAAAGAATTTTTGTGACATGTAGCTGTAGATGTTTGTTGTTCACATAGAAAGGTTTGTAAATACACTAATAATTTTTGACATCTGAAAGGATTAAATGAGAAAAGTTTACTCCTGTATTTAAATTCTATGCTTCTGAACTCATAAGCCTGCTTCTTCAGCACAAGAAGCTTCTTGTTCAGCACAAGAAGTTCTTCCTCAACTTTAATATCTTGCAAAAAAATCTAAATATACTGGCTGCAAATAGATTGAATATTGATGTCCAAAGAAAAAATTCCAGGTATGGTAAGCAAAGAACTCAGACACGTTTGGTCATAATAAACTACTCTGGTGTGTGGTTCTTGGTTGTGTAAGTCATATGGGATCACAGGAGCTGTAGTTACAGTGGTGTTAATGTGCTTGAGGAAGGAATCTAAAAATTTTGCTAGAGAAACCTGCAGCTCACTGTAAACCAGTATTTCTACTGGTGGTAACTGATACAGTAGCAGCAATTGTAACTCACCTTTCCTGCCGACAGACTGATGCTCTGCTCTCCTGAGGCATTCACTGTGCAAAAAATTGCTCTGCAATGGCAAACTGAGCTCCTCTTTTTGTATTAACTTATCTGAATTAATTGCCTATTGTGCTTCTTCTCTTTAGTGCACATCTTTATTCCAGTTAGACATTACTGTTCAAATATCAGCCTGCCCCTTGGTTTTTGCTGGTAGCAGCCTCGTTATTCACTCAGTGTCAATCATCTGTGAAAGTCTGAGGTGTTTTTTCTTTTTAATTTTGTGTTCCATAGCACTGAACTCATGAGATCAATAGCCTTTACTAGACCCTGGTGAGTAGTCCACTTACACAGAGCAATGAGCAAAAGCTTCATACTACTGCCCCTGCCTGGGACTTCAGGATCCCAGGTGGGTGGAAGACTTTTGTGGAAGGAGAGTCTTCATTCCTGAATGTGTGTTCTTACCGAGACAGTTCACAAAAAATCATTCTGCAGATAACAGTTAACAACTTAACACCCAAATAATTTCTTTGGAAGGGAGGAAGGGATGTATTTTGATGTAGTAAGCAGTTGTAAAAGTGAATTGAAATTGTTAAGGCAAAGCAGCAATAATTGAGGCTGATGTAGCTCCATTTGCAATTTCATTCTCAGGGTATAGAAATTGCTGTTAGAAGCCCGAATAGGTGAAGTCTCAATAAGAAAAAAAAAAAAAGATGAATAAGGCAAGATAAAAATTGCAACAATGAGTGAATGTACCTGTGTATAGCTTAGAATTAAGAGAATTTTTAAACTAGTGCCAGAAGGTGAGAATTTTGAGCAGCCTTATTTCCTGTTAATTATTTATCAGAAAAAGAGAAGAAATACATAACAAGCAGATATAACTTTAGAAAACCTCTCACGTTTTGATCTTCAGGTCATACACCATAACCCAGAAAAATATGAGAAAAAAGAATTTAATCTGCTTGAGTGAGTGCCATGATTCAGAGGTATCTGCTTAAGGTTTTGATCATGATGAAGGTGGTGCTTGCTTACAGACTTGCCCTTATGGAAAGATTTGATGGTTTTCAATCTTTACAGTGGACCTGTTTGGAGGAGCCTGAGGCTTGCATTACCACTCCTTCCACACTGCAGCTCAGACTGATGTTCTCTTTAATTTCTAGATATGTCAATTGAGCACAACTAGCAAAAAAACCCAAAACCCAGAAAACCCAAAAACCCTGTATGTCTTCTTTCTGCTCTCTTTCTGTCTCTTAAGACATAGACGCATTATTTAAATCAACCTGCAATGATATTCTGGTGATGAAGCCCGTATCAAGATAGGTGAATAGCAGATGTGTCGTGGAAATTTGGTGTAAGCTGGATGCTTCATTTTGTTTTATATTGACAATCGCACTCTGGACTGCTGCCTCAGGACGTTAGTTTGTTAAGCTGTCTAAGCCGCTCAAACTTCGACTTATTTTCAAAGGTGAACTCGAGAATCATGGCACACCGTGGATTCTAAGCAATGGCGATACACGTTGTCCTGTGCCCCCTGCCGTCCCCCGCCCCATTCTCCGTGCTGAGCTAAAGGCTGAGCGATGCCATTTCCGCACAGCTCTCCGAAGGGAAGGGCAGAAGCCGGGACACCACCCCGGTTTTTAACGCGGAGAGACATAAACATGCAAATAAGCCCCGTGTCTCCCCTCGCCGGGGGATTCCACGCAACATGTCCACACTCGCAGCAAAGTGATGGTTAAGGCTGTTTCACGGGAAGCGCGGCACGCCGGGCAGAGGAGTGGCGGGAGGGGGCGAATCCCGTGCGCGGCAGGGTCCGCGGGCACGGCAGCTCCGCGGGCACGGCAGCTCCGCGGGCACGGCAGCTCCGCGCCATGCGCTAACCACGGGGGCGCGCGGCCGGACCGGGGCCGGGGGCGCGCTCTGCCCGCGCTGCCCGCGCGCTGTCCGCGCGGCTGGGCGGGGCCCGCGCGGGGTGACGTCATGGGGCGCGGGCGGGGCGCGAGGGAGGCGTGGCGGCGGCGGGGCCGCGCCGGGCGGGCGCGGGATGGGGCGGGGGGCGCGGCCGGACCCGCCGCCCCGGCACCCGGCTCCCTGAGCTCCCCCAGCTCCCCGAGCCACCCCGGACCCACCGCCGCTGGTGAGTGCGCGGGGGGCGGCGCCGCGGTGGCGGCTCGGCACCTGCGGGGTCCCGGCGGGTACGGGTGCTGCCTTCTTAAATTTTTTTTTTTTTTGGGGTGGGGAGGAGTGCGGGTTGGGTTGGGTTGTTGGGGTGGTTGGTGTTTTCTGCGGTGGTGTTGCTCCGGGGCTGTCGCGGGGAGAAGCGCAGCGGGCACGGCGCGGGCCGGTGCTGCTGCCGCTGTCCCTCGGCGGTCCCGGTGCGGCACGGCCACAGGGTGCCGGCAGCTCCCGAGGGCCGTGCCTGGGCAGCAGCGACCCCGGCTAGCCCGCTCCCTCGGGGACTGTGTCACACCCTCCTTCGCCCAACACCTCCGTCAGGGCTGCTTGAATGCTCGGGGCTTTCTGAGTTAAGTGTGGCATGTCGCGGCAAGAGGGAACCCAGGATAGGAGACCCTGGCGTGGGAACGCAGGTGAACTTGGCCTTTGTTTGTAGTCATGTTTTAAGTAATTTCTTTTTTAGTTGACGCTCTGTGTGAGAGAAGGTGAATAGAAATACCAGCCCCGACAAAACGAGACACTAAAAGCTGTGGCAATGTGAACGAAGTTGTTCAGGTTCCCACTGCTGCCAGCATATCTTGCTGAGACTATCTGGACAACGTTCCCCTTTACCTGGCAATTACCACTTTTCCTCTATCCCATATATTTTGTTCAGACTTCTTGGGAGCACAAGCATCAGATGCCTTCTCTCACTTCTTCCCCGTCGTCTTCTTTCTTGTATTTGCAAGTTGTGGCCAGGAACAAATTGAAAAGAAGGAAACACAACCTTATTCTTTAATGCGTTTTAAATTGTCTTTATTGTCTAGGGGAAAGGTAATGAACTGCCTTGTATTTCTCCTTCTCTGTTCGAAATGATGGGAAGTTCGTTAATGTTAGTGTGCATGGAGATGTGTAAGTCTGATAGTTATTGTTGTGTGTTTTCTTAAATCCCTCTGAGAGTGCATGGATTGAATGAAATAGACAAATGATGTACTACCTGAGAGAATGAGCTTGTCTTGCAGAGCATTTCCTTTTTAATACTGAGCAGCTAATATGTACTCCACCACAGTAGTTCATTAAAAAGTTGGGAGCTAATTAGCTCTTTCTTACAGCTAAAGTTCCTGATTTTAATTAGAGTTCCTGTCTCCAAGTTTAAACTGATTAAAGCAATGCCAAAGCCACCCTAGTTATTTTCAATGTTTGTTAAAAAAAAAAAAAAAAACCAAAAAGAAAAGTAAAAAAAAATGGGTAATTTAAGCTCTTTATATCTCATGTTGAAAAACAAACACTTCTGTTTGGGGTTCTGTCCCTGATTCTGTTGGGTGTGGGGGATGAGAAGATGCTATGTTTATCTGGTGTTAGAGGGAGGAAGGAAACTGACTAATGGCAACAAAACTCACGTTTGTTGTTCAAGGGTTATTGGTTTCAATAGGAAAACCACAATTTGAGAAGGAAAACTAGAATGTGTTAACTAACAAAGATGTGGATAAAGTGGATAACCTGTGATCATCCAGATGAATTCCGCAATGTTCAACCCATGTACAGGAGGAGTATGTTTGGAGACAGTGATGGTGATTCCTAGTAATGGTAAAAAACTCTGCTGCTGTCTAATGTTATTGACCAAAAGTCTCATCCAAACTTACATAAAGCTGTCATGGTGGTTAAATATTGCCCTCCATTATGTCCTCTATTAATCTCATGTGTATACTTTAGACTTCATTCTGCTGAAGAACAGTTGCTTGCATTAGACTGCATAAAAAAAAAAAGGGCAATATATGGCTCATTTATGGGTACCCTGAGTGAGGGCGGGTTCCCAACCCTGCTATATTTTTAACAACATTTTAAACCCTATTAGGGGGTTGAGAGATTTGCAAATTGATAATTCCCGAGGGAGTTGTTATGCTGATAAGACTTACAGTGTCTTTATTCCAAATATTTCACAGCGCTCTTGACACTCTTTATGGGAAGAGTTTAACGTTTGTCACACACTGCTAAGCACTTGTGACAACATTTAGCAATGGGTTTTAAACTACAAAAAATGAAGTTTTGAAAAATGCACAGCTAAATGAAGACATGCTTTTAAGGAGCATGGGTGGGACAAACTAGCAGTGCTCACAACTCTCCTGTAGACTGACAGCTGACCTTGACCTTAACTCTATGAACTTGTTTCTTTTCAGTGTTTGACCCAGTCAGCGCTGTGATAATACTCATGTTATGATAGAAAGTTCTTTTATCTTTTCTGACATTTAAAGGATACTACTGTTATAATTATTTCACAGGGACTGAATTCTGTGCAAAAAAACTTCTTTACAAAACCTTTGGTGTTAATTGGACATCACTAGATATTTGCATTGAAGGTGCTTGAATTCCCTGGTGTGAGCTATGCTGCCACTGAAACCTGTATAATCAAATCTCTAAGTAATTTTGACTAATTTTTCCATACTCTGATTTTCTATATGTTTAACAACAGTGCACATCAACTAATATGATGTCAGCATGGATAATGAGATAAACGATCATCTGTGTTTTTATATTTGATATGGTATGTTGATATGTGGCTGCTGCAATTTTAAATATTCTCAGAATAACTGTCTGACTTAGACAACTGGCTTTTCTCTTTCAGGGGAAACAAGTTCATGAACTAGGAATACCTATGTGCAAAAATTAAAGCATTTAATAGATATTTAGAAGACTTCATTGGCTAGACAGTCCTGGGAAACCTCAGGTATGATCTAAGAGCAAAATTCCCCAAATATGCATTGCTGCACTTGCAGTGTAAAGGGCATAGAATCATAGAATGATTTGTGTTGGAAAGGATCTTATGGATCATCTAGTTTCAATCCCCCTGCCATGGTCAGGGACATCATGGGCGTTGGGAGTTGCTGTTTAGTCTGTGGAGTCTTACTGGAATGGTCCAGCTAGGAGCTGACACATCTGCTGGTAGTGTTTTCCCAAGCTGTATGTACCTCCTTGTAATTTTGGTTCTCATCTCCTTTTGTAGTTCTCTCTGGTTTCTGCTGCCATAGCTGTGCTGCTGCCAGATGCCCATTTGCTGTTTTTGTTGTGTGTATGCATTGCTGCCTTACCCCTTCTAGTTCTTCAACTTCGATTTTGTTTGGGTTTTTCTTTTCATATGTATGTAATATATTTCTTAATCCAGTAGATGTGCTAATTGTGTCCCTGCCCATGGCATGGGGTTGGAACTAGATGATCCATGTCCCTTCCTACCTAACTCATTCTATGATTCTATGTAGCATACAAGACAATGAAATTATATGGCTTGACTTGAAAAAAATTAGGGTCTTTAAAGAGAAACATCTTGTTATGTGATATTAAATTCCAAATAGTCTCATCATCTTAATAGCAGTGCAAATTCAAATAATGACTTAATAGAGGAACTTAAACCTTTAATGTGATGAGAATAACCTTGTTAATTACCAGGGTTAATGTGATGCATTCCTTTAAAGTGAACAGAGTGATCACAGGCCAGAAAAAAGGATCTCTCTTCTGCTGGCTAGTATTTTTCCAATTCGTTGGTAATTGAAAAGGGGATTTTGTGCCAGGCAGCTGTGTGATAATACAGCAGTTTGTATCAGATTCTTCAGGAAAGTGGAATAAATACCTATTTAAAAGGTAGACTTAATGATACAGTTAAAGCAATAAGGAATGGTAAGCCAACTTTACCTTGTTTTTTGTGCCATTTTGATGGTTCAGTGCCTTCCCCCCCCTCCCAGTTCATTAGCAACCAGACATACACTGAAACTTAAAGCTCATTAATCAGAGTTTCGTGATTTGGAAGTAGTAGGGAGTTTGATAGTATTGCATTATTCAGTGTAATTTCACTGTTCCTTTGAGTATTTCCATACTGCTTATAACTTTTCTTCTGTGGAATGATTTTTGGGATGCAGAGGCGTTAAAGGCGCTTTGGGTGATTGTACTGCCACAACGCCATCCTGTTGGTCTTAGGACAGTTGTACAAGATAGGTCTTGTACTGTATTGTGAGAGGCTTTGGCAGTGCTGAGCTGTGGATGGGTGTGAAGCTAATTTCAGACTAGGTGACTATTGAAAAACAAGGTTTCTAATTTTGCAGTGAAGATGATACTATATTTGTGGCTGTTTTATAATCTTATAAAATTAATATTTTTTCATGAGGATTGTGGCTTTCAAGGTGTTGAAAGCATTTCTAGTACCTCGTGTGTGGGAAGAGTTCTAATGTTCCTGCCTGGATTTTGTCCCATTAAATTTGCTTGTCCATTACCAGATTTCTTCGCAAGAATGTCTTCCAGAATTGACCAGCTATACCTGTCCCTGTGTGTCCCATGTCTGCTTTGGGAGAGTGGTGGGAAGTACAGCACAGTGGGAAACCTCAGCTTGTTTGCTGCTACCCTGTACTGGCTTGGCTGAACTCCATGCTTTGGGGTGAGATAGAACTTCATCTTAGTTACAGCTGAGTGCATTTTTGCAAAGGCAAACTGCATGATATCTAGTTGACTTTGTTTCGTGGATAGCAGCATGGTTGTGCTATATAGGCAAAGAATGGTAATCCAAAACCTCAGATTTCAGTAGAATAAAATGTGTAAGTCTGGAAGGTCAAGAAGGGTATGATATACTGGGAATGTTTCTTCAGTTGCCCACCAGCAGCTGAAATCCATGTTTGGTTTTTTTGTAGCTCCAAACTGACTTTCAGGTAGACAAAATTAAATGTCAAATGTGTTTTCTGCAAAAATGTTATGGTCAATTTGACTGTATTAAAATAGTGGGCAATGTGGGGTGCAAATTACTTTAGAATACTGAAAAGTTTAATTACTTCTAATCTGTTCAGCAGGTGAGTTTCACAATCTGAAAACCAGAGGTTTGTTTCATTTGCGATTTGGAGCAACATACTTCCTTGCCTGTTTATCTTCATTGCAAAATTAAGATTTTTAAATAAGGTGGTGGTCACTGATTGATTTCCTGTAAGGCTTTCTATCTTTCTGAAAGGAACCTCATTTTATGTCTTTGGAAGTATTACAATTAACTGCTGCCTTGTATTGCGTTTTATTTTTTACTTCATGTTGTGTCACACAGCTGTAGAGGGGACACGTTGCAGAAGGGAAATGGCGCCATGATTCTGCAGGAACTTGTGGAATTGTAATCATTGTGGCATTGTCTGCCAGGTCTGCCAGTGAGGAAATGCAGGGGGCAGCTTCTGTGCATGTCAAAGTTGTTTTGCTTGTGCTGGGTCATTGCGTGAAAATGTCTTTGAGGTCAGTAGCTTACTAATCGCAGTTTTCCAGTTTCGCAGTTTCACAGTTTCTGCCTGTTAGCTTTCTAAAGCAGGGAAGATATTCCAAACAAAAGCACAGTGAGGAAAAGCCAGGCCATCTTTGGAGTCATGGGATCAGCTTCTTTGGCTTCCACAAAGTGTGGTTTACGTTTGATGGCTTGATGACTGTGGACCTTGTGGGAGATAGGTTTCTCTCTCCCTTCCCCAAGGTCATCTTCTCTGAAGTCTTTTCCAGAAGGGAAAAAAAATGCCAATGATGTTAAGGAACAAAGGGACTTCTTTAGCATGGAGGAAAAGTTCAAAGCAGAAGCCAATTATTAATACATTGCTTCAGAAGGGAAACTGATGTAACATGCGCCAAGTTAAATACATACCTAACCTAAGGGACAAAATTTTGGCATGAGATAAAGTAGTAATAAAATGGGGACTATCTTAAGATTTCTAGCTAGTGGGGAAGGGAACTGTTGGAGCTGTCTTCTGCCAGGACAGGGGTGTGCATGTGTTACATGTTGTCTAAAACTTCCTCATTGTGGGAAGCAGAGGAAGGGTCAGGCATTGATCTCTTCTCTTTGGGGACCAGTGACAGGACCTGAAGGAGTAGCATACAGCTGTGTCAAGGGAGCTTTAAGTTGGGTGTTAAAAGATTTTTTCACCCAGAGGGTGGTTGGACACTGGAGTAGGCTTCCCAGGTAAGCAGTACCAGCACCAAGCGTGCCAATGTTTGGACAATGCTCTCAGACATGGGGTGAGACTCTTTGGGTGTCCTGTGCAGGGACAGAAGTTGGACTTGATGGTCCCTGTGGGTCCCTTCCAACAAAGGATATTCTATGATTCTATGTGGTCTATGTTTTGTTTGATGTAAGACATTGTAAGAACAAATGGGGTGAAAGGAAACTGGGAGAGTATCGTGGAGAGTAACATCCTTAATCATGGTGTATTGCTGGAAACCATCAGTTGGCACACTTTTCTGTAGCAGAAGGACATGGGGTGAACTCCAGATCTCTGATTTTCGGGGTTGGCTGAGTACAGAGGCAGCCATCAACTGGAGTAAGGAAATAAGGAAAAACCCATGCTGAGAGTAGGCTGCAGAGTGAGAGTCCTGCATGCTAGCACAAAGCAGTGTGCAACAGGACAAAATCTAATCATGCTTTCCTGGTCTTGGGTCATCACAGGGAGGGAGATTATTATGGTTCCCAAGGGAAGACCTTGTACTTGAGCATTTTTAGTGTGTGAAACTGACATCGGCCTGTGTGACCAGTCCTTGCTGTGTAATCTATGAACACAGGCACATTGCCCTCCTGGCCTGTGGTGGATAATGTGCTACTTTACCTCATTGCTGCTTTAGGTTCAGAGGGTCTGTGCTGCTTCTTTGGAGAGAAACCTAAAGCATGCCTTCTGAGTACTAACTTCAAAAGATGTCTACTATGGCCTCACAGTGGTGTGGTCTATTTAAGGTCTGTCTGCCAACTGCAGCCAAGCACAGGTCAGCTAATATAACTGAGTTGTTTCTCTGGTGAGTACTAATAATTTCAGTGCCATGTAGAAAATGTCTCTATGTAATGACAGTATCAATTTGTCCTTGTCTGTGCTAGCTCTCTGGGTGGGTAAATGACCATTAAAGAGCTGGCTGATGGATATAAGTTTTTGTGGGCATGGATGCTTTTCCATAAAGTTGATAAACAAAGCTCTACAGGATTGAAAATGTTTATTGTGAATGGTCCTTGTTTGTATAGTACCTTCATAAAAATCAAACAGTAACATCAGAGCCTTAGGTTAGTGGAAGTCCTAACAGATGATATGAGGTATTGGATGGAATGTGGCATACCTGCAAAAAGGCCAGATTAATTCCACCTTCACATGCCTCTCAAATGCTGGTCTTCACAGCCAGTGGGATGCAGTATTCTGTGGAGCTGAGAGAAGGGGACCGACTGTCCACTGGAGGCAAAATGCTTCAAAAAGATAAAAGCTCTTTGATAAACTCTTGCTAGCATGAAGAACTGTATTCAGCTCTGCAATTTTATATGGATATGCTGAAGTTGGTGAGGTGGGCGATTTAAGGTAGAGCAAAGCCTGAGAAATTAAATCCTATCAAGTTCTGTTCTTCTGCAACCACACACAGGGGAGGAGGAGACAGGATATAGATAATTCCTGATTTTCTGAAAATTCCTAATTTTCTGGTTAAGTTTGTTACATGAATAGTCCCTTGTGCTTTTTAAGTAACTTTTTCTGGGTTTTTGTGTCTTTTGATCAACATTCATAGTAATAGTCTGCTGATTCTAGTCTATCCTCTGTGAAAAAACCTTAGTGCAAACCCTGTTCAGTCAGTAACTGTTTGAAAATAGCCATGTTTTATTTATCCATGAACAAGAGGACTTCAAATGCATGTGTTTGCTTTGAAAGAGAGTGGAAAGCAATGTTACAAAGAAGGAATTTTGGCAAGCGGAGGGAATGCTGAAGAGAAGTAACAGAATGTGTAAGGGGCAATTTTTATCCCTACTGAAAGGGTGGTTGAGAAATTTAAAGAGGAAAAGATTAAAAAGAATTTTATGAAGGGGAAGACAAAGGTAAGATTTTTGGAAATGGAGAAAGGTCTAAGCAAGCTTAAGGAAACAAACTGCTAAGATCTGATGATGGTATAGGGTTGAAGTGAAAAGGGGGAGAGAAAACATTTATGATAAGAGAAGATTGATAGAAGTGGGTGAAATGACGAGAGTGAAAAAATAGTGGATAAAAGAACAAATCAAGATATGGAATGAAGGATGGTGATCACTGTGTAGAACAGGAAAAGAAAAGCTTGTTTTAAACATGTGCTGTGTTTAAATTTTCAAAACCCTTTTCTTCCCTTGTGCTGGGCAAAAATATCAGGCCAGTTCTGCAGCCTGAGAGGGGTGAGACTGCCACAGGTCCATGCCCCAGTTTCAGCCAGCAGCCAGCAGAACACATCCTCCCAGTACATCACACAGGTGAATGTGCTCCCACACTTGTTCCTGCAGGTGCTGCACTGCAGACAGATGTTCCCATGGCCCAGCTCAGGCTGACACTTTCCGTCACTCGCCCCAGTCTCTCTGGTGGCTGGCAGTCAGAAGTTGCTGCAGTCAGACCCCTCTGCACACATGCAGAATGTGTGAGTGACTCTCATGAGCAGAGCGACTCACCCAGAAAAGAGCTGGAAAGGATTTAATAAGTGCATAGGACAGGCTATGCTGATCAGGGCAGCACAAAACCAGGCAAGTGAACCAACCACCAAAATATCTGCATGGGACTGGCCCTTTTTATCTACTTACTCCTCTGTTACTCATGCTAGTTCTTCCCCAAATCTTATGAATCAGTCTCTGTTCCTGCCTTTGGTTTCCCCTGTAAACATCCCATAGCAAGTCCTGTGCAATCCTCAAATGCCCCTCCCTTACATCCCATAATATGTTCTGCACCCATGGGCACTCACATGATGGGTTTCAAAACTGGACAGTGTGACTGAAGTCCTCCTTGGGGCTGCCCTGGGAAGAGTCTGGATGAGGCCTCCCTTCCTTCAAGTCCCTAATTTGTGTCCCTGCCTGTCATTTTGCAGCCCTGTGGTCCTCTGGCCTTGCACAAAGAATCCCTTCATGGGCTAATTGCTCTTGTGGTAGGTCTGAAAGAACACCAGCTATGTATAAATTGTGTTTCCCCACTTGCCACTGCCTCTCTGTGCTCTATTGTTGGGGTGCAAATGAGCTTTTATCATATAGTCTTAACCATATGAAACCATCTTCATTTGTTACGGGAATTTTAAAGAGTAAAATTGTGATGAAAATACTTTGTTAAATAATGTGTAGGAATGAAAAATATGTGATTGTTATAGAGTACATGCTTCTTGCCTTGTTTGGCTTTATGCTGTGGAATACTAAATGTGATGTGTGACCTGTGAAATCTAGTCAAATTAGATTTTTATTCTAAAATTTGAAAGGGATTATTGTTCAGCTAAAGGACTAGTCAGTAGCAATAAGCTACAGCACAGGTTACAACATTACTTAAACATCTGTGAGGAATCCAGGTAGTGGTAATTGTTGCAAAACAAAAGCTGAGGGAGTGCTTTTGATTGCCTGTGGTGATGTTGTACCTAATGGAATAGAACTCCAGAATTACCACCAGTGTTTTCTGTATATGTCTTTCAGAGCTTAGGCTGCTTCTAAAGACTGTAACCATTATAATAACTTCTTTTTAAACCACGATTAAACATATGTGTGTTCTGAAAAGCTGTCATTAAGATACACTTGAGTTCAAGAAAGAATGATTGTGTTCATCATTGCAGCCGGATTTTTCAGTGCCTTAGCACTGAAGACAGGATCCTGCACAGAGAAACTGTCAAGCTGATTTAGATCCTGTGGAGAGTATTGGGGGCAGGTGCACAAAGTTCATCAGAGATGTTGGCAAGAGTGGGAATGGGAAACACTAAAAGTCCTGGTTTGTCTAAAAACTTAATTGAGTGACATGTTTTACACCAAGTGATTCCAGTTATCTAGAGGAAAAGGAATAGAAGTATGGAAATGGAAATTAAGGTGGAATTTGAATGCAGATTGGCTGTGAAGTGAGGTGGCTAGCTAATTAAGCATTAGCAGGGCAGTGTACTTCTTTTTTTTTTTTTTTAAGGGGGAAGAACTAATCCAAGGAACTGCAGGATTATGGTTTTGACGTCAGTGTTAATCAAGTTCTTAAACTGCTTTTGTACGAAGGGATATTTCTGTGCATAATGGTAAAAGAAAATTAGAGAAAGGTATTAGGAATTTACCAAGGAGTGTGGCACTATAAGGAAGTGTGTCAGATCAAAGGCTCCTTTGCCTCAGTTGTGCTTATATTGCTGTTTTTGTAGGTTAAACACTGAATAAGATAAGTTTTGTTTTTAACAAACAAAATCTACTGTCAACATTTTTGATTTGTATCATGTAATTATTTGGAAGCTTGGCATCTTTGGCAAGATGAATTTGATAGAGTAAGTATAATCACAAGGAAAGAATTACCTGGAATAAGACAATGCTGAAAGGAGAGCAAATAACTATGTTGGCTGTGTATAAATTTAGAGTAGGGTTTCTAATCAATAGAATAGCCTCCCAATTGAAGTTATTTTATATCAAGCCATATCTTACTGCATTAAATAGAGTCTAAGAGATTTATGAAGAAGGTTCCATAAAGATCATGAAGTGTCTGTCAGAGTAAGGAACTAAATTTGTGGAGCAAAGGAACTATTTTTTGTAGTATTTTCCTAAAAAAAAGTTCAGAAAAAGTGTATGCCACAATATTGTAAAAGTATGTTTGACAGCAGATGTATCTCTCTGTCCATGGTGGTATGGAGAAAGGTTTTTCAAACAGAAGCAACCAGTTTCAGCAACTACCACAATGTGAAAACAGTTTGGAGATAACAGCATTTTCTCTAGAGAGGTGATTTCAACATATAGAAATTTTAAATTGCTAAAAAAGCTAGTTTTCTTGGGTGAAAGTTCTGAAATAGTTGAAATGATAGTTGAAGAATGTCATGTGATGAATTATGAATACCCATCTTTTACCCTAATCATCTGTTTAAAGTTAGCTCTTCTTGATGTATGGCAGTGGTAATTGTCACTTGTGCCTTTTGCTGGGCTTTAAACTCCCTGCGTGATGTCTGCCAGTCTTTTGAGTAGAAATTTTTGAAGGTTTCAGCAAGGTTAGAGAGCTGAGCTGGCGGGCAGAAGATAACTGTCAAATGCTTTTGGAAACTCACCGACACTGATGTTTAAGGATAGGGGCCTTGAAATAAAATAGATTGAGTCTTGTCCAAGGAATGAGTTTCTCCACTTCTTTAGAAGATTTATTTGCTTGTGGAAAATAGCAGAGCTCGGAAACATCTGTTTTTATGCTAGAAAGACTTAGGCTTTATTGGCTAAAGCCTCTGTAACATTTCATGGCTGGGCCAAGAGGATTACTCTGAAATCACAAATGTGAGTCATTCGGGCTGTGGGAGATGAGGGTGTGAGCAGCCGAACTAAAACTGCCTGCTGCTCAGGAGCTCTGGAAGATGCTTAGACGTAAAAGTCCTGAGAAAGCAAAACAGGGAGGAGAAGATGATAGGGAAGGGAACAAACCCAAAGAGAGGAATGGTTGGAACCTGAGAAATCAGACTGTGCAATGGGGAGGTGATATTCAGAATCTAGGCTGGAATAGTGACCTACTAAAAAATTAAAATAAGAATTGGTCTGGTAGAACGTGATTCAGATGAGGATTCTAATGAGAGAGAATGACAATGAGCTAGTTAACAGGAACAATGCACTTGGGTGGTTTGAAATGTGAAGGAAGACAGGTAGGTTTGTCCAAATGAAGCCAGATCACGGTGCTAGTGTGACAGCAGTGTAGACAAAATGTCCCATCGATTTCAAATGTTGATCACAGGGGAAGTAACACCTCGCACTGTTACCTACTTTGGCTATTACAGCAGACCCGACTTACTCTGCAGGTTTCTTTGGTGTATGTATGTATTACAGCTGCATATAATAACTTTTTTCATACTTTCTGTCCTCTTTCCACAGAACCATTGCTCAAAATTTTGATGTGCTGGGGATAAATCAGAGCTGTATGACATTTTTAGCTGTAGAGCTCTAACCTCATTTTATAGTGCATGCTGAATACACAATGGGGGAGAAGTGTTTTTTTGTAGTTAGGCAGCTAAATGTTACCCTGAAGATATGGCTTATATAGCTTATGGCTTCTTTACCCACATAGGTCCTGTTTGATGCTGGACCTATTTTTTTTTTTTTTTAAGGTTTCTTTTTTTTTTTGCACGTGTGTTTTGGTTGTGTCATTCTCTCCTTTTCTATGTGCCCAATCTGAAAATCAGGATCTAATCTGTAGAAGAATTAGATGATTGCTTCTGAAGCCAAAGGAATTTTAGTGCTTGTTTGCTGTAGAGATTGTACCAGCTCTACCTGATAGTGTCTAGAGATATTTCTGAGCCAGGTGTCCTGTCTACATTTAGCAATGTTCAGTATTATTCAGGAAATGATGTTACATTATAATGAGTACTTTTTGGTTTAGCAGGTTCATGAAAGACAATTCTGCTCTCACTTGTAATAATTTAGCCTCAGACCTAGCTTCCTACTTAAATATTACTGGGGAATAGTGCAAAGCTTACTCCAGTACCTTTTCTGCATTACTTTGTAGTGTTGTGGTGTCTGTAGGACTGCAGTTGTATGAGTTTTGCTTGTATTCACTTGAAACAGTCATTGTGGAGCTGGAAGGTTGTCCGTGCTTTAATGCTTTATTGGCTGTGCAGCTCCATAATGGTGCTTCATGTGTTACACTGTCTGTAATTCTGTGGGCAAGTGTCACAGTTCTTGCTGCATTACTTTAAATGCACAGAGAGAATGCAGATGCTTTGCTGGAAATGGAAGAAAATAATGTGTTGGGTTTTTTCTCCAGATATTACTTTTCCATTTCACCTTTAGTTAAATAAGAATTTAAGCCTATTTTGGATCTCTAAATTACAACTTTACGCCTCACCATCTCTACAATAATAATGTTGAAGTGTAGAAAACTTGGTTATTGCAAGGCCAGTGAATTACACTCTTCTGTCCTGACAAACTAGTAAGAGTTGTGACAGGCAGTATTGCTTTTTAGACTAATAACAGGATAGTTTCTTTATTTCATGAAGGAACAAATAAAGTAACAGACATCTGAGAACATGAGCATTAACATTCTCTGAGGGAAGTGTTTCCTTTCTCAATGTTATAAACAAAAAATAAAAATGGGAATAAAAATGCTGTTCAAAGTATAATTAATATCCTGGGTGTTATTTGCATCTTAGGGTGATTTAAATCACTTGCCAAGGGGGGAATGCCAGGAAATAAAACAGATGATGGCTTGCAAAATTGACAGAGAAACTAGGCAACTTCTGGTAGTGTTTAAGTGGTAGTATTCTGGGAGAGCAACAGTCAACCTGACTGGATCCCTCAACTTCATAGAAATTCAAATGGAGTGACTGTTAACATCTAAACAGCTAGAAGTTGCTCATGGTCAAGACCTTTTATCTTTATTGTTTTGCAAGAGAAAGAGATTAATTATCTTTTGTGATGAGAAAATGTTATAGAAATAAATTTGTTTATGGTAAGGTGTTATGGAAAAACAAATCCTATGCTTTCTTAAGCTGCTTATAAAGTTAGTTTTTAAGGGAATGTATTTTAAAATAATTGAGTAAGATTAAAAGAAGGAGAACAAAGGGATAATGTGAGCTTATTTGCCTAGGCTGTAAGATGATGAGATGAAACAAAATGTATCTTTTCTAATCAGGCACATTTAAGTTAGAATTCATGATCTTTTTTCCCTTTGATATTAACACCCCCCACCCCTCCCAGCTGCAGTTATTCATGTTGCATGCATCTTTTTCCTCCCCTTGGTAGAATGATTTCTGCAGTGTGTGTTGCACAAAATAGTGTTAAGCAGTGCTTATTATAAACCAGGAAGCTTAATGAAATATTTACATGAATGCTTAACTAACAGACATAACTTTTAAGATTTAACAGACCACCTACTCAGCAACTGAAATAGAGCAATGCTGTTTTCAAAACTAGTTAGCTATTCATGGCCAAGGAAACATCCTGGGTACAGCTCCCAGAAAGCTGTTTTCTCATTCCATAAATTCTTTTAAGACTTAAAAAAAATCCCCACAAACAAACCCTGGAAAAATTTACAAATCATAAGGCTTCGAGAAAAAAATGAAGAATGGAGGCAGGGAGGAGAAGGAAGAGGAACAGAAACTTGTGACGAAATACAGTTTGGAGTAGCATCCAAGAATGCGTTCTCTTAGCAAGGTCAAATCTTTCAGATCTCTACCTTATTTTAATAATTGGCTAGTTTGACACATTGTTCTTCTCCCCATATTCAGGGCTGCCTGTGCTCTGCCATCAGTCCAGAAGCTATATAATGGTCTTTTCCTATAAGCATTGCTAAGTTTGTTGGTTCTTCTTCTCAAGCCTGATTAGCAAAAACACAGCTAGTGCCAGTTCTGGAGCAGTTTGTGTATACTTGTCCATGTAGAAGTCTTTTGTGCCCTGGAGAGGCAAATGCTAAGCAGCAGTAAACCTCAGCCATTGCTGTGATCAGAAATATCACTGGTTTAACTGCTGGAATTTTTCTCCCAGCTGTAGAATCTAGGAGTTGACAGGCATATCAAAATATTTGTGGCTATATCTGTTCCAGCAAGGACTTTATCTGAGTGAAATAGAAGCATCTTTCAAGTATAAAATCAGATAGCAATTAAATGCAACATTTTGCTTTGCAGGGGTGAGAGTTTCTTGTCAGACACAGTTGCTACACTTCCATTTTTGCATTTTAAATGGTTATCAAGTTTCTTCAGTCTATTACAGTGGCATGGCCTATCTTCTGTGCTTATGTCTAGAATGAGATGAGATACATAGAGTTAGAAGTCAATGCTGTTTCCACAGTTTTCTACAACACACACCTTTTTCTTTATAAGTTCACCTGCTCAGACAGGCAATGAGGAGAAGATGGTAGAGTAGCTTCAAAATCTGAATGGTCCTATGAGTTGAAAGAATCCAAAGAATTAAATATCCAGATGTGCACCCTTCACAAATTTACTGTTAAGCAGTAGGTGTGGGACTACACATAAGCCTACAAATTCTTATCTTTGCTTGTGCTGGGCACTTTGGTTGTGAACATGAAAATATTTTTTTTCCCTGGCAAAATGCAAGTAGTTATTCTCAACTAGACCTGAGAGTGTTGATCTTTCTCATAGTCAAGAAATGTAAAATATCTTCCTGGTAGATCAATTTTGCTTTTATGCTGAGGCAACAAAGACCATGTTTTCCATTTTTTTAAAATTAGGTGAGAGTTATCCCTTTTGTCATATAGCTACTATATTAGTACCAGATATCACAGAAATTGTATGATTGTATTAACATCTGGGGCATGGGTGTCATACTCCCCAGGAGTGTGCAAGTCTCAGTCAAGTGCTGTAAGTGGTTATTCTTTTACTTGGTGGACAAATGTAGCATCCTCACCAGACAAACACCTCAGCTTTGCGTCTGGAATGAACAGGCAAAAGCACCACTCTTCTTACAGGACACGTTTTGAATGTTTTCTATCTTGAACTTCATGATGCTAGAAAGTGAATATTCTGCCACAGCTCTCATTATTATAATGTCAAGCAGGATCTGGTTTTGACAGTGTTCAAGTTAAACTGAGTTACTGCTTATTTTTGGCATAATATTCAAGCTGTTAGAAATCAAGCCATTTTCTATGGATTTCAGTGAACATTTTAAGCTTAGGCTTTGTGTTGTGTCCTGTGACAAATGTTATAAGGATTGCAGAACGGCCAGGTACTGCAAGTACTTGTAGATAACAGGCCATTTCTGTTAGTGAAACATTTGACAATTGTGAGCACTTCTGCCAGGAAATAATGCGTGCATCCCATTAGGAAATGCTCTGTAACAAGAAAAATGCCTTGAATAGTTTTATCTTTAGGTTGGAAATTTTTTGATTGACACCAAATCTTGTAGAGAAAGTCATAAAAAATGGTTAATTTAGGGCTTTTTCAAAAGGCCTAACTAGATGTAGTGGTCTAGTCCCCTTTCTGCACATCTGCACATTTATTTATTTATGAGAGTATTTTGAAATCAATTTGATGTTCATTGAGACATACCTATTTTTTCCTTCATTCTCTATTTCATCTTTCTCCAGTTACTTTGGCTCAGAAGACATCTTCCTTCATTGTAAGTTGTCTTTCCTAATTTTGTTAGTTTGTGTACTGTATAGTAGAGAATTGTATTTGTTGAGAACTTCAGTTCTCAGTGGAAAGCGTTAAGTATGAAGCTTGTGCAGTTGATAAACAGTTGTTGCGCAGATGCCAAAAACATTGTCTTTAGGGAAAAGGATTCCATACCTGCATATCTGTATTGGTGTTGTGGAAAGTTCAGTGTGCTCTCTGGTTCATGGCCAAAATAAAGATAGAGGAGCCAAATGCTGTAAAGGCAGGAAGTATTCTTCATGAGGAGAAATGAAAGCTGTTATCCATAAAGATACTGTATGTTGGTATTTAATTATCCCTTGGAAACCTTCCCGTATGGTATGAGAAAAACTAAAACCTATGATTTACGGGATAATGGGGAATGGTCTTTGCAGGTGGACATCTAGAAAACAGAATCTGAAGAAATCCAACTCTTTGCCCTGCACAGGACAACCCCGAGAATCACACCACATGCCTGAGAGCATTGTCGAGATGCTTTTGACAGTCATCAGCTTTTGCCTCCTTTGCTGTGATTTCCAGGAATGACAGCTGGGGCTGTTTGTGAAGACTTGGCTTGCTTTTGTTAACCTTTACTGGAGAGCTGTAATAGAAGTATTAGGGTTGGAATGAATGAGGTAGGAATGGTGTATTTAACTACCAGAAACAGCAGAAGTGTTAAAAGGATACCTGTGACAGTGAAGAACTGCTCTTCAAGAATGCAGCTCCCATGACACTACTGTCACAGGTAAGATTGAGGAATGCTTATGTCAAGACCAGGATTCCTGCCCTCTGAAAGAGCAGATTATTTGTCAGTGAAAGCTTATTATGCATACTAATAAGTTTCTTACTTGCCTAGCAAATGAAGAAAAACAGAGTAGGAAACCTGGCTTAAGATTTATGGAGACTGAGATATGTAAGGTTCTGATGTGGTGGACCACCCCACAATGGCTCCTGGCTTCTAAAAGCTGTGAAGGTCTGTCCAAGAAGTAATTTATTCTTGCCAGTTGAGAAGAAACCCAGAAACACAGTGAGGATTTGGTAGTTGGTGCCTCTTGTCCTTTTTATCATGTAGAGGTGATCCTGGCAAAAGACCCCTTGGACACATGTCACTTGTGTGTAGGTGAGTTTGAGGCTGGGAGTGAATGAAATCTCTGGAAGGATGAGCATGAGTGGGATATTTTCAAATTAATATCTTCCCATTTTATAAGATCTGATGTAGAATTTTGCTGCAGTAACTTTCCCTATTACCAGTTTCATGCTGAAACAAAACCACTGGCTAGTCATAGACTGGAACAGCCGTAAATTTCCTTGTCAACGTGAGAACGGATGGTCGGGTTAGAAGGTGTCAAAGGAAGAAACATCTTGACCTAATTTACAGTTTAGAAATGTCTTCTGTATCACCAGAGTACTAAAATTTAAACCATAAGGAAGAAGGGAGGGATGGGTCAGAGGGGAAGGAAAAAGACTGGACAGTGTTTATTACTGAGTATCATGTATTAATTAGACAATTTATTTTTAATAGAAATATTTTTTTGAATAAGCCTTTTTGAATGGGTATACTGGATCCCTAAAGGTACAGAATCTTTTGATATCATTAAGAAATCTTGGGGTTGTGGGAGGCTGTTTGACCTTTTTTCTCCTTGGCTATTTTAGCACTGATGTGTGGCATTATCACTGTCAGGTTGCCTTCTTTCTTAAAAGGTGTGTTATCACTGTTGTTACCTTCAGAGGAGATAATAAGTAGAAAATACAGAGAATAAATAGGAGGCATCAAGAGGAAACTATTTTTATATCATCCAGTTGTGTCAGGGACAAGCTTGGTAAGCAAGAGGTATTTTGCAGGCCACAAGAATACCCGTGTGGCACATGCTATAATTTTGGGAACTGCCATTTCAGGCTGAGAACTGTAGGCATCAAGATAGACATTTGTAGTTCTGTACTTGAACATGCGTTATATTCAGTATATGTTTGAGCCTATGCAGCAAACCAGTGGGAAAGACTGTGTAGGGGACAAATAGGCTTAACTGTCTAGCAGGTTTGTTTAGGTTATTTGTAGGATGTATTGCTATTTACATGTTGTTTGGTTTGTATCTTTTTTTTTAATGTTTAGTAGACTGTAACATAATACTTTTTGAGCCTGGAACCATATTGTTTTCCAGGGCCTTGTATGTAGAGTAATTAACTCCCTAGAGTGAAGGGGGGAAATTCTTGGATGTGCTACTTGTGAGAGCTATGCAGACCTGTAGGGAGAGTAGAAGGTGAAACAGCAAAGTACCTGATTGCTTCCATGTGTCCCTACAGCTTTGCTAGGGAAGAACCTATGTTGGTAAATTGAACAATGCTTTTGAAACAAACTTCGAAACTTTCCTGATCTTGTTCTCTAATCTTCATTGGAAGCCTTTGAAATAATGATGACTTTTTGTTTTGTTTTGGCTTTTTGGAAAAAAAAAGTTCACAATTCATTGAATTTCATGGAAAATGATACTGGTTTGCACACATACTGAATATTTTTTAAAATATCTTTTCCTAAATGTTCATTTAGCAAACCTGTGGCTTGTTCTGTATGCTCTTTTTGAAGTGACACAACTGGAAGCCGTGCAGTAATTTCACTATATTAATACTTTATTTGGATTTGATTTTGTATAGAGATGGTTTGGATTTCTTAATTTCTAAGGGGGAGTCCAGCTGAATCAATGAGCTCAGAGTAGCAAGAGAATAATGCCTTATTTCATGCTTGTAGAAGTGGTGCCTCAGGTGAAACCGTTGTCTTTAATTTGCCTGCTGAAAGAAGTGGTGTGTTAGAAGCCTTGACCTTTGACTTAAACCTAGAACTAAAGTCTGTCTAATGAAAGAGCTGCTGGAAATGAAAGGTCATACAAAATGTGATGAATTTTTGAAGTCCTCAAAATGATTTCTGAAAGTACTGTAATTCCCTGTTGATTTACCTAACCAGAGCAACGTTTCTGCCACTGTTCACTGAACACCATTTTACTCATCATTTCCATACAAATATAAAATTTCTAAGCAGAATATGGCTTACAGAAACAGTCCAGCCTAAACAAATGGCATATTTGATTCCTTAGGAAATATGTCAAGTTGGGTCAAAAATTTTATCATCCTAATCAATCCAGTAACAGCTGACCCTGGATATATTATTTTACTTCATGTTTCTTAGCAACAGGAAACTTTTCTGCAGGATGGCTGTTTAATATCCTAATCTGTTTTAGAAGCTTTTATACCTAAAGAGGAACAGATGGTCTAAGGAAATGTTATTTGTAGCAATCGAGAGAGGGAATATCTATAGATTATTTTTTTCTCTTTTTTTTTTGTCCTACACTTACAATTATATAGTATTTCTTTGATCGTTGCAAAAAAACTTCTATCAGGAACAAAGAATCAAGATAACAGTCCTGTAGGTTTCTTGGTTTATTTTTTTTTCCTTTAATGCATGATGCAAGAAAACAACATCATGCATAAAGGTGTGTGCTCTTACAGCTGTGATTGCATTTCTAATACAAAGTAAGAGAATTTCTGTAATTATATTCTGTAAGTGTTGAATTGTGCCTGAATGAATGGAGAAAGCACTATGTACAATGTGGTTTTATTCACTGGCATTTTCTTACCCAAAATATGTCATGTGAGTTGGTTTCCTTTCTCCTTTTTGATAGATTCTGAAGGTTCTTTATATTTCAGTGTGAAGAAACTTTTTTGAAAGGGTACTTCTATGTGACTTAGCGTTCACATAAATATACTAAATCTGTGCCTTTCAAACACTATGTTGGGACTATTAGTGGCCCAATGAAGAAATAATCTGGTTTGTTTTTCTAGTGGTGTCAATCTCCTTACTTCTAAAGAAGCAGGTTGAATGCTTTTAGGAGATTGGACAAGCTTGATTTTTTGTGCATGAATTTAAAATTAATACAGAAGCCTTGATTACAACTTTAATGCAGCCACCTGTAAAGAATAGAATAAGACCTGACCTCTTCTAATTTTTTTCAGTGCTGCGTGATATCTTTCCTTCCTTGTTCCTAAAGAATCTCCTGCAAATCTCTTCCTTGTTTCAAGAGAAGACAATGTCATCTTTGTTTAGTTCCACTTAAGTAAAATTTTTCTGACTTCACACATTTTCACATGAAATATTTTGAAATTACACTGAAGTGTGGAACTTCATTATCTCTTTTCACCTTTAAAGGGGAGCTCTTCCATTTTGTTGTGTCTCTTTTACTGGTATTTTAATTAATTGGTTGGTCTGAATGATGTCTGGAGGTTTATGTTTTGACACATTCACCCCCATCCACTCCCTTATTCCTATATTTGACATAAAAACTAATTTAAAGGCTAAAACAGGCTCACCCTCTAAAAAGATCAAAACTCTTCTCTTAGGAGTATTTTGTGTCTCCCAGTGAATCATTCCAAGCAGTGAGTCTTTTCTAAGTGAGTCTGTCATACATCTGGTGATGGCATGCTCAGGCCAGAGAAGAAAAAGGCATGTTTTGAAAAATCTTTATAATGGTTGCAGGGAGTCTCCCAAGAGAAGCAGGAAAGAAGGCAAGACAAGGTGAAAGTTGGAAATACTTTCTTTTCATTTTTTTCTTCTTTCTTTCATCTTTCCCATTATCTTTTTAAAGGAATGATAGAAAAAAAGAAGAGAGCATGAGTTTTAATAGGTACTTAGTGTAGTGTTAAAAATAACTTTTGATTCCTGAAATCTTTCATGGAAAATGACCTTGTGTAGCTGGCTGAATAAGCAAAATGCATATTACATTATCTTGCTTTTCTGTGGTTTTGTTTTTCTGAAAGTTTGCTCATTAATGAGAGAAAAGGTAGTGAATCTCTAGACTCTGTTATTATATCTGACTCTTTCATGCAGAAATCATAGCCCTTCATCAACAAATGGTTGGTACCTTTTGGTCTTTATATAACTAGCAAGAACAGTCTAGGAAGGAAGAACTCTTCAGTCTTAACGGAGTAGTGTCATAAAGCACATATGTGAAATTGGAAGGGCTGAAGAAGTACAAATTAAAGAGTTTTTCTTCAGGAACCAACCCCCCCCCCCTTTTTTTTTTCTTTTTATTAGTTAAAGCTCTTTATGAATGTTTTATTGTGCCGTTCTCAAGCACATTTGGATAGTGCAAATGTCAGAGCATGTCTACTCATCTATAATGTTCATTGATAGACCTCCATATTGTTTAACTGAATCTCAGTAGTTGCTGAAGGAGTTTAGTGGCTCAAGTAATGTATTAGTTGAGAATTTAATTTGATCTCTATGAGCATTGCTAGAACTAGCTACTAATGAAATAAAGCCTGTAATTGTGTTTTTCAAAAACCAATTTGTTTCTGGGACAGGTGTGGTAGGGTCCCTTTTTTTTTTTAAATTTTTAAGCAAAGCAGTTAATTTGAGCCATTTTAAAAGACTTGAGAAAAAGTGTGAGTGAACTCAAGTTCTGAACTATGCAGGAGAACAAAGTCATGTCACTAAAACTGCCCAACACAGACTACTACTTTTGTATCCACCTCTACTTGTGTGTCTCTTTCTGAGGCACAAGTCTTTTACAGGCACAGGGTTGTCATTTCACTGTGACAAGTGATGTCCAGGCTCTCACCTGTTGGTTCACTGAACTTCAGTTCCTCCTTTTCCCTTCCTGTTCCTCATTTTCCTGGTCTTGCTGAGTCAATAAAAAACAGCTAGAAAAAACCCAAACAACAAACAAACAACACAAAAAACCCCACAATCCCCACCCTTCAAACAGAACACAACCAACCAAGTGAAACTCCCCATAACAAAAGAAGTAAAACCTTGAGGGCTTATTAAGAGTTTTTCCTGTTAGTATTATGACAGATTCTAAATTAAGAGATAGCTGCTGCATTGCATTTACAGTTTAATCTATATCAACGCATAAACTCAAAAAACCCAGATCAAAATGCTGGTTTTGAGTAAGTAAGGGAGAACATGGATTGATATCACTGCAGTATCTAGAGTGCAGTAATTTTCTTTTTATGCATTATATTTCTCTTTAAACATTTTAGTTCCTAAGGTGACCCTTTCTTACTTTGCTTATTTTAGATTTCTTAATCAGGAATATAACCTACTCCCACTGTCCTCTATAAAAATAACCTGATGGTGTCACAGTTCACTTTTTAATTTGAAAAGATGAATACCATGTATAATCCATTGTAATATAACTAATTTGTCACGTTCACTCTGACTAACATACCTTGGCATCTGTTAACTGGGTCCTGGTAGATGTCATCATTATTGGAATTTAGGATTCTTAATTCATGCTTCATTTTTCTTTATCAAGCAGACAAAACTTAGGTTGGTCTTGTTGAGTGTTTTGTCCAGAAGAGCAAATCTAATAATAGTAATATCAACAACAATAATGAAAAAAGGACTCATTTTATTGGTGCAGGTAAATTTCTTTTTCTGAATTTGTATTTGGGATTTGTGTTAAAAGCTAGATGTGGCAATGTAAATCTGTAATCATTTGATTTTCTGCAAATGTCTATGAGCAAGGCTGTCAGGTATTGATAAACAGTGTTTTCCTGCTATAAAATGAAATCATAATGTTGATATCATGTGGTGATTTGTTGGAAAGAGGTTTTATAATCCAAGAGCCCCCAAAAGTCTGTCTGGAGAATGTTTCAAATTAAGTGTACCTGCATTGTCCATTTCTGCCTATAATTTCAAACCTTCTGCATCTCACAAATGTGAACACAGCATGTCTGTCAAACTTTGTAAAATAAACATGCTCGTTAAAGTTTTTTTTAGTTTTCACACATCCTATTCTAGGTCTGAGAAAACTGTCTGAGGCATTTGTAGCAGCTCATTAGACTTTTCAGAACCAATGAGACACTGCACACCCTTGTTTTCACCCCTGCATGAGATAAAATAGGTGGTTGGCTATAAATAAGTTGTAGCAGAAGAAAATCACCACAATGCTCCCAACCTAAACCAAGAAGAATCCCTGAATCTTAACCATCAAACCTTGTTATTTATCTTACTGGCTTATTCTTCAATTACTTGCCTTGAGGTTTCTTTTCTTCCTTGCGAGGAGAGCAAATCCAGTGCATCTGGCAACATTTTTTATTTCAGTTTTCATATTACAACAGTTGCTCAGCTATCTTCTGTGAACTCCCACAACAGTAAAAATGCTTTAAATTTTTTAAATGTGTCAGGATTCACACATACCCACGTAGAAACTTGGAGTATGGTGTGTCATCTAATCATTCTTCTCAGTTTTGCTCCATCTTCCTTAAGACTGCTTCTCTCTCCCTTCACTTTTGAGTGAATATTGATGGGAGAGATAGGAAGATAAATGTATCAATTCTTGACTTGCAGCAGTTGATCTGTGGCCCTCTTGGGATATTGGCCAATACTGAATTTGTCATAATTTTCACATTAAAAAAAAAACCAAAAAAACACAAACAAAACTTGAAAAAAATAGGGACCGTCCAAAATTTTAACAAAAACTTCTCACAGCATTATGAAGTGATTTTGACACCTATAGTACATATGAGGAATGCATCTGAAGAAATATCATAGAATCATTCAAGTTGAAGGGCATCCAACAGCCAAACTCCACCCCAGCATCTTGCTCACTCCCATCTCCTGTGGAATGAGGAGAAAATGGGATGGTTTGGGATAATGACAGTCTTAAGAGAAAAGCAAAAGCATGATGCTTAAGCAAACCACAAAAAACCCAAACAAACCAAAAACAAAAACCAAAAAAAACCCCAAACCCATCAGTAATTTGTGTAGTCAGGCATGTGTCTGACTGCTTCCTGAGAGGCAGGATCTCTGTATGCATCATGCTGCCATAACCATGATCATTGCCCCTTTTTCTCCTGCCCCTGAGTTTTTATGTCTGAGCATGACTTCATATGGTAGGGTCTGGATGTGACAGCTGTCCTGGCTGTTTCCTCTCTCAGCCTCTTGCTTACCCTTAGCTGACTGACTCTGCTGGCACAGTTCAGTGGTAGAACACTGGTATGTCTACCAATACTCTTCTAGCCACAAATAAAAACCAGAATACCATAAGGGCTGCCCTGAAAAAGATTAATTCCATCCCAGCCAGACCCAATACAATCCCCACCATTTATTCCATAGCATTTCTGTATCATCTGGAATTAATCTTAATGCCTGCTTGGAATGGGGATGGCTGTGAAGGTATGTGGGCCTTGTCTACTTGTTCTGAATATTTTCAAGGGTGAAGATTCCTCAGTTTTTCTGGGCGACCTGTTTTGGTTTTTGATCATCTTTACTATCAATATTTTTTCCTTTTACCTAATCTGGATTTCACTTAACTTAGGTTTACATTCATTGCCTCCTATCTTTTTGCTATGCGTTTTCCAGCAAGTCTGGCTCTGTTTTCAAATAGTTGCGTATAGTGATATGGTCTCCCCTTAGCATTCTCCTGTAGAGGCTGAACAGACACAATTCTCTCAGCTGCTCCTTGTACATCCAGCCCCAAACCATCTTGTTGGCTTTCCATGTGTACCAATATGTCATATACCAGGGAGCATAAAATCAAATACAGTACTCAAGATGTACTCTGGCGGATGTGGATTAGAATAATAATTTTACTTGCTAGTTCTGCTGTAGCTAGTGTAGTCTAGTGTGCCCTTAGCATTCAGTTTCTGCAAGGGCGCATTTTAGACTTGTATTCAAATTGTCTATCAGACCCTGCATGTCCTCTTGTGCAGAGCTGATTTCTGATTTAATTTGTAATCGTATGGTTGGAATTTCTAAGTTGTCAGTACTTACCCTTTTGGTGGCTATTGAATGATGGGGAAAGGGCTGAATAACAGTAATCTGGCTACTAGTAGAAGGAAAAAGGGGACTGTGAAAACCTGACAACAATGTAACATTTCCCTGGGACAAAAGGATATTTTAGATTTTTGGTTGTATTTCTCATGTGTTACTTGGGCATTGGCAAGTCTCTGAGTTTAGAATAATTCTGTTGCATTTGTTTATTTCATCCAGTTTTTGCAGAGGTACAAGCATTTCTGTAAAAGACCTAGGCTTTACCTGAATAGATTAAATTTAAACCTGGATAAGATAACCAGAAATAGCATTTGTTTTGCTGATTCCAGATAGGATAAAACAATAGAATAAGACAGTTAACGTAAAATACTTGCAAGATTTAATTTCCTAAATGTTACATCAAATTTGATCTAATCACTGGCAAAATGAGCTAAGCTTTGGGTATACTCTAAGTGTTACTTTTGTTGTTTTGCACACATTTTTTTCTTTTTGCATATGTTTACACACCAGTACACAGAAAATATTGTTTAAAATTTCTTCAGTGTTTTTATTAAGCTGTATATAAGTACTTTTCCTTCTGTAAGTTTGATGTCACATTTTGCAGTAGTATTGGATGTATTTAAAGACTTAGATAATCTTTGAAATTGCAAATATAAGAAAAAAATCAATCAGTAGAGAGATGGTATTTCTTTATTCAGAGAATTGATTATTGTATATTTCAACACTTTGTTATTTATGGTTTGTGTTTATTCACCTCACTCCCTTTCTGTAGTTATTGTTCTTAAAGCAGACTAGATCTTTCTCTTAGTAGTTCAAACAGAGTTTTTCAGTGGGTTTGCTCTTCTCTCAGCCCCTTGGAGATCCTAACTCAAGGCACCAAGAGAGACATTTTCAGTAGAACCAAAGCTGAATAAAAGCAGAGAGGCAGTTTAAAATTGATGGGCATTTTCCTAAATCAAGATAATTTTAATGATCATTTGACTTCTGTGGCTAATATATAGCTGAAAAATTTGCAAAGACTTGGTTAGCATAAGTGCTACATAATGAGTGGAATTCATGAGCAGAATTATTGTTGGTAGATAATTAATAGAGTCTACAAGATTTTTGTAGGCGAAGCTTAACTAAGTGGGAAGTGGTGGAAAGATTTTCAGCCACAATGTTATCCATAAATCTCTCAATCTCTCATTACTTGCTGTTATATACTTTAATGGGAATCTCTTAAATACAGAGTTGCTATTTTTAGTTAACTTGTGTATTTTGCACTCTGAGATAAAATACCCATTTTAATTTTGAATTCCATAGCTGTAATATGTAAGGTTTACTGTCCCTGGGGATATTTTTCTTTCCTTACAAATGATTTAGAATCTCAGCACTAAGTCATAATTGTTCTGATGAGTTCTTTCATTGCTGTCATGGAATAAATGGGTGGGAAGAGCACACGTCGGCTTTGACGTCACCCCACTTGAGCACAAGCTTGAGGAACATCTGCTGTTAAGGCTGTTGATTGCTGTGGCTCTTCATTGAAAGATTGAGAACTTTTTCGTCTCCACCTTATTTTTGAACTAGAAATGTCTTCCTAAAGCTACAAATTATCATCTTCTAGCAATAGTATTAAGTTGCTGTCTATGTCTGAAATTCATTTTAGATATAATTTGGTTTTTTTGAATGGTTGGTCAATGAATACTGTAAGCATGTTTCAAATGCTTGGTAAGTGATCAGAAACTTTCATGCCTCCCTTGCATATGCTTCCTAAAATATTGAGTAAATCTCTTTTTGGTCCATCTGTTTGCTAAATGACTGCTGGATCTGAGAATTCAGAGTTTAGCAGAAATGCACAGAGCAAATTGTGATACCATGTATTTTTGTTAATGTACGTACAAAATTATACTTAGTTTTTGACTCAAAAAACTAACAGCTTTTCCAAAATCTTGTAAACCTTGATGTCTTGTCACAATCTTTAGTTGTTTCCTTGTATTGCGACTCTCTTTACTTTATACACCCAAATTTGGAGGTGAAAGAAAAAAAACCCACAACCTCATGACAAAGAAAACCTGCAAAGAAGCTTGCCAGCTCTAGTCTTCTTTGTTCTCTACTTATTTCTTTTCTTCCATGTTTTCAGAAGTGAAAACAATTGCACTCTATTTTTCTTTACCTTCTATCTTCAGTCTCTACCTTGCAGGCTATAAAGTGACAGAGTCCAAACTTGTTTCCTCACACTTATTTCCTTTCCCTGACATTTTATTGGCTTTCCACTGATAATATTAGGCATTATTCCACTTCCTTCTGGGTTTATTCCTCAGAACTGATTGAGTTATTTATTAAGAGTTATTTGGTACCTTTAGTTACGAAACCATACATATTTTGTTCAATAAACCTACCAAAATGTTTTTTCTGTGTGGAAACTTTTTTATGCTTAATATATTGAAAGATTTTCTGCAAAAAATTTTTTTTGCTTATTTGTTCTATGTCTGTTGGGAAACATTTTAATGACACCCTTCGCACATCCTAGCTTTCTGAGCACTTGTGCCAAGGCCTGCTGTAATTTTCTGTGAAGAGCACCATTTGAATATAGAGAGTTGTCAAACATATGACTAATCTTTGCTTGCAATATTTCTGTTGTGTTTTAGCATTCAGACAGACTTCATTTTCGTATGCATCTAATGCTATATATCCAAGTCTGCAGTGTTGTTAATTTGCAGCAACTTTGGTTTTGGAATAGTTTGGATTTCCTGTTTGTAAAACTCATAACACAGTTGTGTGACTTCTATTTTCTTTTCTTTTTCTTTTTTTTTTTGCTTCCCCCTCCCAGGTAATTTTCTCAAGGTACAGTTTCCCAAAATCTTGATGTTGCTCTTTGAGTACCTGGACATGTTTTGCATGTGTTTTTCACAGCATTGGAAAATGTGAAGCATGAAGTCATTCAAAGCAAAATGAAATAAGTGATTTTACTCCAGTATTTACCAGAATGGTTCCATCAGACGTGAGAAAAAGGTAGGGCTTTGAAGAAAGTTGTTTTATCTTTGGGTTTGCAAAAGAAGTTGAAGGCTGATGTTCACGTGAATGGAAGATGCCCATTTGCCTTCCCAACTGCAAACTCCTGATCTTATTCATATATACTGCTAGAAAATACTGGTGTAATACCTGAAGAGTTTCACATTATTGTGTAAGCCATTTGCTTTGATAGAAGACTGAAATTCTTTTTTGCCAGTTGTGAAATCTTGGTCCTTTCCCTCAAAAAAACCTCTTCTCATTAATTTACATAGATACGTAGCAGCTCTCTTACCCCTCTGAAGATGAAGATTCACTGCTGCTTTACAGGTGACAAGGTATATTTTATGTGCATTATCTAGAGGCAGGGAGCTCTACCAGGAGGGGATGGGATTTCTGTCTCCAAGATAGGTATAGGGGAAAATTATTGTTGTTGTTGCTCTGATTTGTAGCATTACATTTATAATGCTTTATGATATAACCAGAAAAAGTAGGTTTTAGTTTAGGTGAATACTGGAATACCCTTCGAGTAAAACGAAGTATGGATACTTTTCTCCCAATTAAAAGTACAGTGTGGGGTAATTTCAAATTTGTCTTTAATCATAGATCACCTGCAGGGTGTAGGCTCAAGTAGAACACCTTTATGAGCCATGTGTCCCATTATATTTTGAGAATCCCCAAGGACAGAGACTCCACAACCAGCCTGGGTAGAGCCTGGTAGAGTTTGATCTTTACAGCACATCACCCAGCATGGGGACGGGCAGGAGGGTACTGATGAGAGCACAGCAAAGCTTTTTCTTGTGTTTAACTGGATTTTGCTGTATTTCAGTGTCACTCTTTGACTTGTGACTGGGCACCACTGACAAGAGTCTCTGTCTTCTTTAGTTCCCAGCATCAGGTTTTTACATGGATTAAATCCCCTTAGCCTTCTTTTCAGCAGGCTGAACAAGCCCAACTCTTTCAGCCTCTCCCAAAATGAGTATGCTTTAAACCAATTCTGGCATGTTTTAAGATAATCTTTAACTAACACTACAGTAGTGCCTCAGAGAGTTACACAGAAAATGGCATATGACCCTTAATTTGGGTGATGGGAGGACATGAAGGTGTAACCCGGGGTATAACTTTTGAGAAGATGCTCTGCTAATGTATGCACTGACTTTTCTACAATTCAGCTCAGAGCGTGCTTGAGATCTGCAGTACATGAATGAATTTAAGTAAGAATTTGAGCAAAAGGATTGCACTTTTGTTAAGTTACAATTGAAGATGTATGAAATGGAAAAAAAAAATAATCTGGTATTTATAGAACTAGTTTATTTACTTCTGAGGAAGTACAAAAACTGGTCCATCCAGCTCTTTTTTAAAAATTGACTATGTCTTCATTTCAAGCCTGCATTAATTTTCTTTTTTTCATTGTGTATTTATTTTTTCTTTGTTCCATGAGTGACTTATATTTTTTAATGTTATAATGTAGTTTCTGGTTAGATAACGGTCTGCTTTTTGGCTTTGGTTAAAAGTTGCATAAAATTCCAGTCTGGAATGAAAACTTGTAAAGTATGTAACAGGCAAACTACATTGTATCCATTTCCCATCCTTATTGAATAACTTCTTTAGGGTTTCTCTTTAGTCGCAATATTCATGAGGTTTGACTTTTTCATTTTAATCCAGAATAGCATTGGAAAACTGACCTTTAAGGATACTCTAAGGCATTCAAATTTGTTGGCTAATAAATTGAGAATCAAATGGAAGTCCTCTGCCTTCCTGCAGTTAGTGGTGTTTTCTGAGCAGACTGAAAAAAAAGGAAGGAAAAAAAGAAAGAAAAAAGAAGATGCTGCATTCAGGGGAAGAACAAGTTTATATTTGACACTATACCGTGCTGCATGACAATCCCTCTTTTACCCCTATTTCTATAAAGCTTTGTGGTAAATGGTATATTGATTTCACCTTTTGGGAACAAAAAGTGCTTCTGCATGAACAGCTGTAGAGCGCTTCAGCCCTGCCCCATATGAACATCTCTTCTGAAATACAATCTATTGTAAAATATTGCAGTTATAGTTGATCCTCTATACACTGCCCAAGGAAGAAGTCAAAACCTCTTTAATCCTATCTTTTTATGCTGCAATAAATTAATTTATTAATTTCATAGACATTTGAATTTTTTAATTTGCCTTTTTGCTTTCTCTTCCCTCTTTTCCCTCCCCTACACATCTTCCCTGTCAACGTTGAAAGATGAAGGACATAAAGATAGTGACATTTGGGTGGGTGAAGGAGTGGAGAGTGATAAGATCATGCACAACGGTGCATCAATAGTAGTAGCAAGTTGTCTGTCTTTTCCCAAAGTTTGCTAAAACTTGACCTGAGGTGTGTTTGTCTATTTCAACTGGCTTGAAAAGCACACTTTCATGTTTTCAAGACTCCACTTATATCTGGGAATAGTTCTGTAGGTTATGTGCATGGAAGTACCTTGCCTGAATTTTGGTCATGCTTAACTAAAAACCCCACTTACCTCTTTGATTACTTTGTTTTTGAAAGAAGGCTTACAGTTGAGTAGTGCTTTCTGCCAAAGAGTAATTTTATGTGTTCTGTTACAGACAGTGATTCCTTTAGAGTTTAGACAGACTCTTTAAAACTGGATAGAGAAAATCAGGCAGATGAAATAATGCATTCTTGCCCTTTAATATAATATAACAAGAAATTCTCTGCTGGCAATATATGTCATTCATATAATCAATGCATGGAGCTGTGGAAGAATAAATTGATGTGTGATTACCTAATGCTACAGAAGGAGAACACAGAGACATGAAAGCTTATGCTTCTAATTCACCTTGTGTTACTGTATGTGAAACCTGCTGTACTTGCTACCAGGATGTGATAGTTCAGAATGGAGGAAAATTCTCTTGGTATGAGGACTTATTGTTACCCAATAGTTAATTCAAAATAGGACATTTTTAGAGGTCAATGATGTGTCAGGGTAAAGATGCTTTTTAAGGGTGTAATTGTGTTGGCTAGTTGTTTTCCACCAACTCCATGTTCAGCATTTTTTATTCTATTCAGTCCTGTTGCAATTTATTTTGTTTGGTGGCCACATTGCTTTCCACAAAGAAGCTGTTTCCCTGTTGAAGGAAGGAATAATTTATAGAGAACATCTAAAGCTCAGAAGCTGCTGAAAAGACCCACTGCATAAGTAAGAACATCCCCACACCCTATGTAGCCAAGCAGCTTTTCCAGTATCCAAGTGTTTTATATATCTCAAAGTTTAATTAGTTTTTTATTGTAATGTCCGTGGCTTTGTAATTTTGAAATGCTGTTGTAGGTGAAAGACATTCTTAGCAATTTATTTCTAAACAGTTTTTAAAAACTAAAATAAGAGGTCTTCTGGTATATTTGTAAATTAAATTTCAAATTGGTTTCAAGATGGTGTACAGTTTTCAGGAGATAAAGCAGTAATATTTTTCTGAACTTTTAAAGTATTGGTGTGCTAGGAGAATTCAGATTTCTAGTTTTGGTATTTAATTTAGAATTTGTCTTTCTGCAGACTTTTTAATGGGAAGTCTCATTCAAAATTTAATTCAAAGCAGGCACTTAGGTCTAAACCTAAGGTCTGCAAAGAGCCTGTCTTTCAACTCTTTATATGTAGATGAGTTATTTCTGACTTGTTTCTGCTTCGCTATGAGGAAAATCAAGTATCTTATTCCCTCAAGTGGAGAGAACACTGTGAATATTGGTAGTGAGGTGGATAGCAGAAGCTACTTGGGGCAGCTTTCTCAGCTGATGAATCACAGACACATATAGACTGGGAGGTACTTCTGGAGGCCCCAGTCCCATTTTCAACATGATGTAGGCCAGAGAAGGTGCTCTTCCAGGCAAGTTTTGAGTGTCCTTTATGGACAGATTTTTTGCAGCTTCCCTGCAAAGCAACCTGTTCTATTAACTCTCAGCTGTCTGGAAAGGAGGAGGTTAACTACTACTAATAGTCAGATTTGCAGCAAAAATAAAGAACAATGTGATTTGCTCCATTATATTTAGCCTTGAAGGGCTTCTTAAAAGGAGAAATTGTATTTTCATTCTGTTAACTGTTGCATTTTCTAGAACAAGACCAAGTAATTACATAGAAGAGACTATCATAGAGGTTCCTCTGGACACAATAAAGTAGCTGTTCTGCTGCTTTGCTTTTTTTATGTTATGTTTGTAGTTTTCTGTGCTTTCTGGTCAGCATTCTTAGCCTAGACTGATGGTGCTTGTCTTATTCCAAGTTATTTCCATAGTGATGACTGGTAAGATTCCAATCTCCAAACAGTTGTCTTATTCTGCCTTAATCAATTCACATACACTCAGGTATTAAACTCAGTCACAGCTAGTGCGTGGATTACTCCTGATTTCTTGGCATGATAAATAACATAGGTTAGAACTTGCTGTCAGGAGCCTCTGTTGCGTGACTAGTGTGAAATGTTTATCTAAATAAAGTTATGGAGCACTTCACAGCTGTTGTGTACTGGTAGAATAGTGTTCTTGCTGTGTTCAGTAATAAAGCAGCAAAAGTCAGGTGCCTGTGACTACACAAATAAACTGCAGCACAGTTGTGTACATAGATAAAACTTCTTACAGCGACGTGACAACCCATAATGGAGCACTTTAAGGGCTCAATAAATCTAAATTGGTTAGTGACTTTGATAAACCAGCATGATGGTTATTTGAATTCAAATCTTTTAAGCTGACTTGCCCAGTATTTTTGCCTATTTGAGAGACATCAGTGTCTGCCTCCTATTGAAGCTCTACTTGAAGGGTAGTAAATTGTCTGGAACAGTAAATGCTAGGTGTTTCAGGTTGCTGCTTAATGGTAACAGCAGCAAAAAGATTTTCTTACTGTGCATGAAAAACTGGTAGAATTGTTGATCTATATATCTGTATTATCTATATATCTATATCTATCTACATATTAAAGAGTGTTTTTTGTTTTTTGGGTTTTTTTTTTCTGGTTTCTTGGAATCCATCATATGTATGAGAGTTAGCTCTCAGTGGAATTCTTGCAATCTATTTGTGGAGTGGTTTGTATTAATAAAGCAGCTTATTAGAGCACTGTAATCAGCTGCTCTATTCAGCTGGCTGAAGTGTTCACAGGAATTGGTTGACATGTTTTAGTTTGCTTACTGGTAGGAACTGTCTGGTTTTCCTATTAAACAAAAATTTGCAGATTAAAAGTTGCAGCAGTCAAAAGTTGCAGTTTGCTGCAATTAAAAGTTGCAGCTCTCTAGGTACCCATTAGGTATCCCTTTATAGGTAAGTAAATGTTCTCTTACGAGTAAAGGTACTGTGGGGAAGGATTGAGAAGGCACTTTTGAATTTTACTTTCTGGATGACTGTGTGTAAGATACTGTTGAAAAAAAGGAAAAAGCTTTGGTCCATCACTCCATCTTCCTATATGGGCAGCCCTTAACAATGGAAAGGTTTGGCTTTTTTTTTTTAATAGAAAAAAACAAATGCTAGATGTCTGTCTGTTTTTTCAGTAGTATGTAACATGTCTTAGGCTTCAATTTCCCTTTTTCTCCACTGATAAACTTTATTCAAAGAATTTGTTCTTTCTGAGCCAACAAAGGTCCTGTGAAATAGGTGCTTGTAGCCTTGATTACTCCATCAGCCCTGTTATTCATCTCTGAAACATGTTGAAGGTGAGATGGATTCTGCAGCTAGCTCCATATTCAGCTGCTCAAACTCTTTCCTGTCCTGTCTCCTGCTGTTCTTCACAGGCATTGTTGTTGCCTCAAAATGTCACAAATCTTCTGGTGCAGTCACTAAGGAAAAAGAAAGTATTTATGGAAAATTCCAGTGGCTTTTCAGAGGCTCCAGATTTATAGTCAGTCTTAGACAATATCCCTAGGAACTGTAAATGGCATCCTTTCTGGCAGGCAGGGGGAGGTAGTACTAGTATTAAACTAACAGCATTTCAGCTGTACGTAGTGCAATTTGTGAACACCGCAGAGCAGTGTTAGTACGACTCATTGAGAAGACTTGCAGCTGTAAGCCACAAATTCTTTAGCATAATGACATTTTGCCTTGAATTATTTTGTTGCTTGGAAACAGCCCAAAGTAACAATAATGTATTGTTCTTTGTAAAGTTTATTGTAATAATCCAGTTTGCCATTAAAATTGTTAAAAAGGAGTTAAAAGAAAATATCCCAATACCTAAAATGAATTGAAAATTGGAGTGACTATTTTAGGACTGAAAATGTTCCAGTATTTTAGTAGTGTTTTATTCCAAATTAATTTGATTTGATATCTTTTTAATCATGTGAGAAGAAGATATGGCTTTAGAGACCTTGATTTTGACACATCCAAACCAAGTCAGTAAATTGGCTGGCACCCTGGTCTTTCCCCATGGAGGTAGGAGCCACTATAAGCCTTTGGAGCCTCATTTAAAATTACACTTTAGGGATGTTGTGCAGAGAGAAAAATGTAATAGGATTACACCACAGAAATGCATTTGTTATCTTCTTGGACTGAGTGTGGAAAGTGGCAAGTCAAGCAAATGAAAAACTTCTAAAAAATATAGCTGGGGAAGCAGCTGAAGGGAGGAGGTTTGGATGAAGGAGAGAAAGTAAACCAGGTGGAAAATGTCTTTTTCAAGACAGGCTGATGGAGGGATGAGCATTTTAGCAGAAAGAATGACAAAGGAGGGTAGACTTAAAAGACAGAAGCAGTAGAGTTTAGTGAAAGAGTATATGCAGAGGAAGAAAGAAAGGTGATGAAAGATGAGACAGCCTGAGGATTGGGGTAGTGTTGTCATGGAAGATGGTGGAGTTGCCTCCAGAGAATGTGTAGATGGAAATATTTAAGAACTGAAATAAATATTACATGCTTAGGCAGCTGAGAGAAATCCCTGGTTTTTATTTTTGGCACTACTGCCTCTGGGGAAAACTACATAAAAGTTCATGCTGTGCATTCTCTAGATGAACTGTGGTGCAGAAAGATGCTGGTAAACTTTCAAGCTTCTGACCTATAACTGAGCACAGATACTCTTCTGAACCTATTTTTCAGAGCATTCAATCAGTGGGGAAACTGGTTCTGCTGCTATTTTAACTATGTGTGCTAAAAATATTAACTCTATTGCTATATGGTTCAGCAGGTAGAATTGAAGCAGTAATGACATCAGATCCAGGATAAATATGGTCTGTATATACCACCAGAATCAGTGGAGTGACTTGAGGTTGTGGGGCTATCTGGTCCTATTTTGCTTGCCAGTTCCTTATATCCACAGATATTCCCACTCCTTGTAAATAGTCTTTGTTGGTGTCTGGTTTCACTTGTCTGTTATGCATGAATCTTTTAAATCTATGTTGTTCTGTATAGAATTCAATGGAAGTGTACAGTAAGAAACCAATACATGTTTATCACCTTGCACAAAGTAATTTTTGTCTTCTTATTAAAATTATACATGGAACCCAATTAGCATTTTAAAAGTTTTATTAGTATTTCTAAGCTAGATACTTTCTCACCACAGGTTTTAAAATTCTAAGAATGCACTTGGTTATCTCTTTAAAAACAGCTATAGACAGCTGAGTGATTTGCATACTAGTCTGGATGTTCTGTGGAAGAAAAATGAGAAGCAAATAAACCTACAAATCAGAAAAAATGCTTTTTGAATGTTATGAAATGAAAAAGACTAGTTTTCAGAGAAAATTTTTATAGCCTTCTAAATTTAAGTGTGATAGTTTTTAAATAAAGAGATAAGTTGGATATAACAAACTGAAATGTAAAATTTATAATGCACACAATATTTGTTTAGGGCAATGACTTGCAATTTGTTTCAGATTTTCTTTTTTTAATCTCTACACTGTTGTGCCAAAAGTTTTTGATAGAAGTCCTTGTGGAAATATGCTTAATTAATAGCAGCTAAATCAGAGCATACACACTGCAAGTTAATCAGTTACTGTCATCAATAACAATAAGGGGAAGAAGTGAGCCTGCATCCCAATCATGGATTTTGTTACCTTTTGAAGGTCCTGCAACTGGCAGTATCTGTCATCTTGAAATTCTCTAAAAATGTGCTGTTTGAATTTCTGGTACTTGAAAAATTCCTTTTGTATATTTTCTATATATCCTCAGGTAATGAAGATTATATTTAAAGCAATGCAAAGTTGGAAACTCTAATATAGATTAATAAAGTAGAAATGTGTGTAACAGTGATTTTTAACTTTCCGTAACATATGTAATTCAAATTGTTTTAAGTTCAGTCATAATATCAGTCTAATTCAAATCGAATAGATTAATATTAGTAAATGTTGCATCAAGTAGTAATGCCAAGGGAATGACTGAAATTGCAAATTGGAAGTGTGGGCTGTTAATTACTGATTGTCTAGTTCCTGAGGTGAACATTAAGTATGTATTGAAAAAGTGTATTTGTAAATCCATCCAAAGAGCAAAAACCACTCAAAATTGAAGCTGTTTCTTTGCAAATTAAGCAACTTACATTCTTAAATTTTCTATGTTGTGGAATTCTTATGAATGCATCTTAAAGAGAGGATTCAAAATTTTGTTTTTGTTTAACTAGTTAATATTGGTAACACCCTCAGGCACATGGTGTGATTCTTGGGGTGTCCTGTGCAGGGCCAGGAGTTGGACTCTGATCCTGATATGTCCCTTCCAACTCAACATATTCTATGATTCTTCTCTGTAAGGAAAAACCTGGATATTTGCATGCCCTTTTTATCCAAATGATTCAAGTGACAGAGACTTTTTGATAACAGGAGTGGTGATAAAAGAAGAGATTAATACAAACAGGAGGCTGAAGTCTATTTCAGGAAGCGTATCTCAAAGATCTGTTTGAGGGGCAAAACAAAGCAAAACAAGCTGGGACAATGTTACATCATGTAATTTCTTTAATAGTGGAAGTGATTAATTTATATACTGTAGAGAGTGGTATATGTTAAGAATATTTGATTTTTATAAATTTTATCCAGAGGGCCATTATACATAAAACAAGAAATTAGTTTTTCCTGTGAGAATATTGAATACCTGTGAATTCTTCTGCATAAACTATGATTACCAAGATTGCCATTCTAAAATAATGATAATTGCATATTCAAATCCAGATGGCCTTTGGGAATAAGATGAATTTTCAAGATAGTTACAATTTGGAATTTGTTTTCATCTCGCTATCAAGCCATTACTTAAATGGCAAATTTCTTGGCAATTTGGCAGAGTTGCTGCAACAGATCCAGTACTGAGATTCTTGTTCCAAAAAATAAGTGGTTTGTCTTTTAAAGACATTCCAGTGTAAATTGAATATTGGTTATGAGGCACATTCTATATGTGTCTTTAATTGAATTTGGAAAAGTATATTCAAAACTCTTCAATTTTAAAGTCAAATTTCCCACCTCAGTTCAATTTCTAAAGCATGCTCTACTAATCACTTGGCTTTCTAGGAATACCTGAAATTTGAAATAGTTAGGAACACATGGAAGTAAATTGTGGCTCCGTCTTCCTCTTGTGTGTGTCTGTGTCCATAAAACATGCAAAGCCTTCTGAGTGTTATAAATGGCCATTCTGATAAGGGTACTATTTATGACTTCTACAGGAATAAAGTACAAAATTTCTAAAATAGATGAGAGACCGAATACTGGTGTACTTGTAGATTAGCTAAAATACATGATTTGCTGCTTTTTCAATATTGAGCTTGGTTGTGTTTTATCTGTAGGGCCATTCAACTCATTTAAGATTACAATAATGAAAATAAATCAGAGTAAGCCTTGAAATATGTAATCTCCTAAATTTACACTGAAAACTACAGCCAAGTTATCCAGGTGTTTTGAAGGTAATGAAGTCAGTGTATGGTCTCATTCATATTAGTATTATAATGAGAAGCTATATACATTCTCAGAAGGAAAATAACGACAGTTTAAATGGTTACAGCAATGCTATCACTTTCAATTTGGGTTCTCTAGCTCAAAATTTTTAGTTTTTTTACTGGAGGAAATGATTTCAATTGCCGATCAAATAACATTTCCATTTCATTTGTAGGTAAGGTGTTGAAAGGACACAAGAAATTATCTTAGCATATAAGACTGTATTTTGATTTCACTGACTAACAGAACAGTGATAGTTTTTAGCTTCTGGAGGCAAAAAACATTTATATGAAAATAAATATTTTAGTCATTGAACAATGTTTTTGTGATGAGTAAAAACAGAGTATTTACTTTTTACACTCATACTTTTCAGAGTAACTTAAAACCTGCTTGTGTGTGTATTGCCAAGATAAACAGCTTGAAGATAGCCTATGTTTTAAAAGGCTGTTTGGTATTCTACTTTCAAGAGAGAATACCAGCCAGTGAAAATAATGGGTTGCTTAAGAGCTTAAACAAAATGTGTCTGAAAAAATGTTCTGTATTTCTCAAGTATTAAGAGACAGCTTGGTCAGTAATGAAAATTTGCAAGATGAAATTTTGAGTTTACTGTTGCTGTCATGCCTCTCACACCCCCTTCTCCCCAGTACAGAAATGGACTACACAACTTCACCTGTTTTTTAACTTGAAGGACACTGTACAAAATCTTTACTATTAAGATATAAGGGCCTAGCACAGTGGAATGTACCACAGTGGCACTGGGTTAATGGCAACTTTGCTGGCTCAGTTGAAACCTCGGTAAAGTTTGCCAAAGGTTGTTGGTTGAGTGAGTTTCTAATCTGGTTTAGGGTTATTACAGGCTTATGATTTGTGTTCTTGTAACACAAAAGCTTTGAAGAAAAGTTATTTAAAAAAACAGGGCGTAGAACATCTATAGTGTGGTTTCAGGATGGTTAGGATGCTGTGAATGAATTGTGAAAGGCTTCAAAATATTTGACTGTTTTTGCCTTGTGCTAATTTCTTCTGGGGATTGATGATGTACCTTTAAAGTAGGAGGGCTGCATGACGGGATGTTTTGGGCATGGCTGAAAGGTGTGCAGGAATACTACCAGGAAAGGGGTTTCTGCTTCTGGCATCTGATGAAAAAGTCATGGCTAGCTGTGATGTGGTGGCTATTTCAAATACATGGGCAAGTATGTATATTTTAAATGGAATATGCATATTCCATGACATATTCTATGACATACACACATATTCTATGACAAATGACAATTCTATTCTATGACAATTCTGTGACAAATTCTGTTTCAAGATTCATAGTATCACATAGCTAATTATTGCTTTAAGTGCAGTTAAGATTTGTAAAAATCTGTGACCTTTTCCCTTTGAGGAAAAGGATGACTTGGAGGAAGAAGATGGGATAAAGTAGGTAGCAAAAGGCTAGGTTTTGCATGGTAACTTTAAATGTCAAGTATTTTATCTAGCTGTCAAAGGTTTTTGTCAGTGTAGAATCAATATTATGTTTTGTCAAGTTGTTAGATTGGAAATTGGGAAAGAAACAAGAGGGATGAGTAAAAAATTTACTATGCCCAAGAGATTATCTATTTTAGCATCAACAGTAGTCTACTTAAGATACTGCTTGACTTCATTCCCCTGAATCATAATGTGCATATGAAATAAGTGAGTCTCCATTAGTAGTTTATTTGGGTATTTAGTGAAAGCAGCTGGTTTTCATGGTTGCATTATAGGCATAGTCTCCACATGTTCATCACTTCTGTTGCTCTACCAGCAAGAGTGGACAGATTTTAAATCCTTACCAAGGAGATGAAAGTAGAGATAATTACGAATGCTGGTGTATTAATCATTTAGATCCTCTGGTTTTATTATTTTCTTACAAAATCCTGTTTTCTTCATCCTTTATAGCAGTTCTGAGTTTTGGATTGAAGTACATTGTATATGAAGCCTGTGTGTTGGTTTCATTTGTATAATGATATAAAAGTTCTTGATTATAGAAGCATCTTCTAGCTTGTAAAACATCTCTTCCCAAAAGATTAGATGTTAAGTGAGTTAACACATCTGGAATTGAATTACATTTGCCATGCTACCTTTATTAAGTCCATTTGTCTTCACAGAGATGTGTGGTAGAGGTTTAGCCTCTTACATAATGAGTAGTTATTTCATAGAGTTTCTGTAAGGATTAGTGAGGTACTTTTGTTTTAGATGGCTGAAGGTAAAAGTGTTGAGTATAATCACATAATGGAAGTTAAACTTTTTTATCGTAATTATTATTCCAATCCAAGAAACAGACATTTCTGCTCTTCCAATGCATAGGTTTAGAGCAGCTGTTTCCAAAGTGTACAAAACCAGAGGAAACGACCATACTATCCTGTTGCTGGAGTGTGTGCTGTAATGATACTGCCTCCATTTGTCATTTGGTCCCAGGAGGACTGACATCTTTAGCATTCACAGCAGGGCTGTGAATTAAAGTTTCTGACCACCCGCTCTCTGTAATTTTTATCTCTGTGTGGCTCCCAGGCTGTGTGCAGGATGAAACAGGTCTTGAACAAAGAACAAAAGCAGACTTTTGGGCCATGCAGTCTTCATTTAAGAGGGGACTTTCCTGAAGATCTTCATACCTGTAACAGTTGATGTAATGCTTTAAAAGCTAGAAAACTGCAGAAATAGAACTTAATTACTAACCATTATTCAAACATTCCAATTTGATTTACATGTATGTATGACATTTGGTATCCGACAAAAGAAATATGTTTAAAAACAATGGAGATGAAAGGTCCCATTCTGCCATGAATAACCTGCACATAAAACCTTGTTAAAATGGTAAATTTTCTTTCCATATGAACTGGTATTTTAAAAAGATAAATTGAGTTAATATTTTAGAAAATTTTTTAGCAAATCTGAGTCAAAACATTTTCTTATATTTTGTATTATGAAATGTGGTCTAAGGTTAGAATGTCAGGACTTTTGTTTCATTAGTTTTTTGGGTTGATGTTCCTACTTAGAGTATAGACAACAGTATTCTTAAAAGCTTTTCCAGTGTTTTATAAATGTATTTATTCTGTTTTAACAGGGGCTGGGTAGCTTACCTGTGAAAACATATGTGTGTGAAGCTAAAGCTGTTTTGTGGCAGACAGTATTTATAAAATGAGGTCATTCACTTTGGGTGCTGAAAACTGTTTCAGTTTCATTTAAAATCATAACATATTTTTTTCCTGGTTGTGCACAGCTCATCTGAATGCCTCGTCTGTGGAATTTTGCCTAGCATGGCAAACTGTGGTTTGGTAAAAAAATTATGTTTTGGGTATGAAAATTTTGCTGGTTAGAGGCTTCTTCTGATTGTTTGTCAAAATTAGAGAGAAAGAATGCCATCCACAGGTTAAAAATGGGTAGTCTGAGGCAGCGTTTTTCGCCCCCTGGATAAACCTCTCTGGTTTGATTGGCAGGCAGTCCCTTTCAGGGGGCAGGTTCTGCTGTTGCTGTTGGTAAGTAATGGTCTTCTCCTGCAGAGAGAGGTGAGCTGCAGTTCTGTAATCAGTGAAGGAAGAGAGTCATACAGTACATCACACTAGAGAAACAATTGTAAATGTAAGGAAATCAGCTTGTTAAATTAAAATAGTTCTACTTTCAAATAGCTAAAAGTGTACTTAGTTGGTGACGTATATAACTCAGCCCTGATGAGGCCACATCTGGAGTGCTGTGTCCAGTTCTGAGCTCCTCAGTAAAGACACACATGGAGCTCCTGGAGTGGGTCCAGGGTGGGTAACGAAGGTGGTGAAGGGACAGGAGCAACTCTCTTATGAGGAAAGGCTGAGGGAGCTGGGTCTGTTCAGCAATAAAAGAAGACAGCTGAGAGGGAACCTCATCAATGTGTGTCAGTATCTGAAGGGAGGGTGCCATGAGGATGGATCCAGGCTCTGCTCAGTGGTGTCAAGCAATAGGACAAGAGGCAATGGGCAGAACCTGATGCACAGGAAGTTCCACCTGAACATGAGGAAGAACTTCTTTACTGTGCAGGTGACCAAACACTGGAATAGGCTGCCCAGAGAGGCTGTGGAGTCTCCCTCACTGGGCTCAAGAACCATCTGGACACAACCCTGTGCCATGTGCTCTGGGATGACCCTGCTTGAGCAGGGAGGTTGGACCAAGTGACACACTGGGGTTCCTTCCAGCATTACCCATTCTGTGGTTCTGTGACTTGCACAGTTTTCTGACAGAATGATGTATTTTGGAAAGAGGAGGAAAACATAAAGTATCTTTCCCCATAAAAACATGTACTGGAGGATTAGTAGATTGTTCATCTTGTACTTCAGTTTCTAAAATGTTGAGAAGTCTTGCTGCCACTAGTGTTTCTAATAATTTCTGCATAATAATCTCAGCCTTCAGTTTTGAGAAGGAGGCAATCCATGGCTGGCAGGGATAGCATATTATCTTTCTAATCACATTTTCTACTTTGTTTTGTGAAGAATATTTCTTGATTCATATTCAACAAGCTGTTTGTTATGTTTCAAACATGAAAATTGTTTGTGGGTGGCATGCTCTCTCTTATTGTGCATGTGTATCAGAAATCATCTGTCATCTGATTTAAACTTCAATTTAGCCAGCAGAGCATCTCAATTTGGAGAAAATTGGACTCCATTATAAAACACAATTGTGATAAGATTATGTTTTTATAGTAATGCATGTAATTTATTGCTCTTATTATCATGCAACAGATTGTAGAGTAATGTTTTGACTTACTCCTTTAAAAATGCTTTGGAATATGGAAATTATAACATTACTCTTCTGTGGATTATTTTATTTTTTTTTCTTTAAAACTTTAAGGAGACATACATTAGCCTGACTTTCATGGATAACGTTAGAAGGAATCTTCAAAATGTATTTGTTACTATGAGACAAGTAAACAAAGGATACAATATTTGAAGAAAAGATGGCAAAGGTGTTTATTCAAGAGGGAAATGAAGATCTTTTAATTAAGTTACAGAGTTCCAGCTGGTTTTATTTACCATAATCTTGTATTTTGCCTCATGCACTTGGGTGATATCTTGTCTCTGAGCAGATTAAGTGCTAAAGTTGTGAATACACAGTTGTTAAATTAAACAACCTTCCTTTCCTGGGAGGAATTTCATAACTCTTTTGCAAATATTGAGCTATAATAGCAATTCCAGTTTCATAAAAACTTCTGATTGAACCTACTGGCCAAGTTCGTGTAATCCCTAGGAGGCTGCATGCTGTCGTTTTGGATTTGCTCTTCTTTCTTGAAACTCCAGGTCTCATGCTGGTCAGGAAGTTCTTCTGTTCCAGAAGTGTAAGGTCTGAATCTCTTGTGGCTATTGGTCAACTGACAGCTTCCCTGCAAAATGGACAGTTTATTTCCATCTAGAAATGTGCTTGATAAAGGATGGCAATCCTATGAGACCTCTCTGCTGTTTGTAATTACCGTTTTTAGTTTATGTGCCCACTCTATTCTATGATTAGAATATGAGTGATATTCACATAATCAAAATTGCATGTAGCTTAGCCTTTTTTTTTTTAAGCGGGTAGGAACAATATGCATTACTTTCCTGCAGAAGAGAAAGAGTATTGTGTTTTTGAAAACACTTATTTTGCATCATCACTGTTTCCTGAGTATAATTATTCAATAGACAGCTATGAAAAGCTGTGTGTGTGTAGGTCAAGCACATGCATTCTGAATCATCCCATTTAATTTTGTTTGTTTTTGTTTTATTAGAGTGAGATACAGTCCAGACTAGATATCTTTCAAATCTAAATCTTAATTTTCGGTGTGATTTGTAAGTGCTTTTTTCTAAATACTATTTCTAGAAGATAATCAGGGAATTTCTTTACTTTTTCTTCTATAATTGAGGAGCAGGGGGAACTTCAGGAGTTATGTATGGACAAAATTTAAATTTGATTTATGCAAATTCATTTTTAAAATGACATGCTAATCCTTTTCCATTGTTGGTGGTTCTCTGGCACCCTCGGAATTGTTGCTGATATTCATACAGTTCTATGCATTGTCCTAAAGTTTGTGTGTGAATGAATAAATTATGTGAAATGTTGTGTTCTTTAATCTTCATAGAACAAAGTCTCTGATGTTGGTGATAAAGCTATTTGTTTGGAGGATTTTTTTTTCATTATATGGAATTGTTCAAGTAACAGGTTTACAGACGAGCTTTGCTCATCCTGAAGGGCAATGCTGCTTTGTCACCCTGCTTTGTCATTACCTTGAGAAGGTGGGAGATCAGATAGGATCCTTGAGAGATGTACATTTTGATGGTAATATTGTAGATGGGGACATCGTCAGTTGGGGAGAACAATTGTCAAATCCTCTTTTTTTATGTTAGCATTTTATGAATTATTTTACAGACAAAAAGGGAAACTACTCCTAAACTGTTTCTCAGGAATGTTTTTGTTTTCTTTGTTCCAAAGACTAAACTTTGAATTTGGGTTTAATCACTTTCCTAATTGTTTTTAAATCTTTCTTCTTAATACATGCTTTTCAGAATATAGTCCCAGAGAATACTTTTGGTAGGGATGCAGTATTGTTATTGTTCTTCCCTTTACAGTCCACAAGTACATCTGCATTTTTGAGCTTGCCTCATGGTTAACATTACTGGTCTTTTTCTGCTTACAGAATATTTATTCTCTGAAAAATGCTGCATTCTGTTCTTTGCTATAAGAAATGTTGTTTCTGCCAGGTAGCAAAGTAAATGGACACAAGGGGTGAGATCTTTACTGAGATAGCTAAAATTAATTTTAGAGTAAGAGAGGTGAGCCACATAAAGTGGTGCAATGCATGCTTTTTGTACTGTAGTGAAGCATTTGGACAATGCAGTGTTGGAGCCATTTTCTTGCTCAGTAATTTACCTAATTCTGCAGTCTCTCCTTCTTTAACAAAAGGAAACTGAAATTTTCTTTGTCAATCTTTTTTGTATTAGCTTCCAATTAGTTAAATTTATACAGGTTGTTTTATTCAGATCCTCTGCCTTTTTTATAAGTCCAATTATTTATTACTTCATTGCTTTGCAAGTTTTTTCCTGCTGTAAGCATTTTTCTCAAACCAAGAGATGTAACTACAGCTTTAATAATGTCTTTCAGTGTAATGGATTAAAAGAGATTCTGAAGAAATTGGTACAAGCAAAGTTATAATTCTTTGTGCTATTTTTCTTTGCTTATCTAATGACAGCTCTTTCTGCAGAATAGACAAGCTTTTATGTCTTTCTATAGCTTTATCATGTGACTGTCTTACTATGAGCATATTTCTTGATAAATTCTCAATATCAGGGAGCAGCCTTTAGGTCTAGTATAAAAGGCTAAAGACTGCATAAATGGCAAGCCAATTTACTGAGGATTTTTCTTTGTCTGCATCCTGCCTTTTAACCCAAATGTGCATTTTTTGTCATTGGAATTTTATTTTGGGGTTTTGAATTAAATTTCTTCTGAGGCTTATCAGCTTCTGTGATGCCTTAAAAAAAGAAAGGCATAGAAAACAAACTCAAAGCAGCAGCAGCAGCAACAAAAATGAAACAGGAACAAAGAAAGTTTTTCTGCCTGGAAACTTTGCAAAATTAATGAGAGACAAATTGATAAATACAGACAGTAAGAATGAACAAAGACAAGATGACCATAATGATATTAAAAAAAAGTGGGGGGTCAAAAATTGGTTCAGTTATTTGTTGCAACCTCTTATATTCTCATATTCTTACTGTGGTTTCATTTACTCAGTAAAGCATGTGGCATTAAATGAAATTGTTTTGCATTTACACCAGAGATATCTGGTGTTTACAGGAAAAACATATCCCAAGGGAAGGACTGTCTCTTCAAACCTCTTGGTTTTCCTCCTAAGATCATGTCATTCATGGTAAGCTTGTATTCAGCTTCTTCTCAATTTCACTTGTTCTTAGGAGAATATTGATCAAGGTAAAAAGATAACAGTGTGATCATACAGAGTGAGGAGGAAGAAACCTGAACTGAGAATGAGGCACCCATGAAAGCAGTTCTCAGCTAAGCATGTATTAAATCATAGACTCGTCTATTGGAATGGACTTCAGGGGTTATCCAGCCTAAACTTTGGCCAGAGCTGGGCTGTGGCCAGCACCAAATCAGGTCTCTTATGACTCTGGTCTTGGACACTTTCAAGGATGTGGAAGCTCCGTAGTCTCCATGGACAACAAATCAAGGGCTGCATAACTCTTGTAGGGATATGTTGACTTGCTAATGTTCAATCTGAACCTCTCAAATGTCAGTTTGTGGCTGTTTGTTCTTGCTTAGCTGTCTGCCCCTACTGAGAATTTGGCTTCCTTGTCTTTGTGGTTCCCTTTCACATCAGCCTGCCCCTCTAGTCTTCCATTCACCAAATTGAACAAGGCCAGCATCCTTCACTTCCCCTCATGTGTAATGGGATCTGTCCCCCTGACCATCATGATGGTCCTCTGCTGAGCCTCTCCACGTTGCTCTTGTGAGGCTGCAAAATCTGGCTCTGTGGTATGCCAGTCTCATCACTGCAAAGTGTAGGATGGGAATAACTTGTTCTCTGGGCCCTGTTTAATGCTGCTTAGGGTGCAGTTTGCCTCATTCATGACAAGAGGGCACTGCTGGCTGCCGTTTAACTTGGCATTCCCTGTAGGTGTTGAGACCTGTTGTTGACTTCTGGTCTACACTGCAGTTGCATTGCTGAAGGTGTATAACTTCTTGTCTGTGTTGAACTTCCTGAGGCTCATGATGTTCGATCCTCAAGTCTGCTGAGGTTTCTCTTGGTAGAAGTTCTGCTGTTTATGTCAGCCATTTCTTCTGCTTCAGTGTCATCTACAGGTTTGCCAAGGGTACAGTCCAGGTAGATGTGTTAAGTGCTGTATAGTGATTGGAAGGGATGTAGGAGACCAGCAAGAGTGAAACAATGATAATTTTGGCAATAACATGAATATGACCCTGATCAGACCTATGGAGGTCATCTTTTGAATATACAGGAGAATAGTTGCTGCTACTTTTTGCTGCCACTTTTTCCAGGCACTGAACTTGGAAAAACTATCTTGGGTCTGCTTAAGACAATATTTATTGTAAGTAAGAAGATAAAGATCCTGATCTTTATCTATAGGTCCTGATATGGTTTATTGTGTTTCAGAGAAATCCAAACTTGCAAGTATTAGTTAGTGAGCTCTGTCCCAAAGGACTCTCTAATCTTCAGAGCAAGTGATGCAACCTGTAAGTTCTGTTTTCTCTGATTTATGTTCTATCCAGTCTAGCTAGCCATGTTCTTGCCAACCTATACTTCTTGATATCAGTTTTCTTTATTTATTTTTTAACTCTTACCGCCACTTTCCCAGAAGCCTGATGAGTAACCCAGTCCATTCAGACGTGAAAGATGTGATTAACATGGACTTAGTCTTCTCAAGTTCAGGAGGCAGTTAAACATTCCTGTGCAAGCTAGACAAGTTGTCCTGCAAAGTTGTTGTATGAAGTGAGGGTAGTGTCTTCTGTCTTCAGTGTTTTTAGTAGTTTTAAAAACAGGTTACCCATATTCAGCAGTAAGGATTCCTGGGCACGTAAAGCAACTCACTGCACTCTTGAGGCAAGTGTCTAAATTTTGTGGAAGATAAGATTTTAAAACTGCACTCCTGCCCCTCTTGCCCTTGTAAACCCAGTAAGGTAAGTGTAATAAGAATTATGTTGAAATTATTTTATTATTTCAGAACTAGTGAGTCTGTTAAATCTTCCCAGAACTGGTCAGCAATCCTTGAGTTAGCATTATGCTCTCATGAGCTCTTCCATTTAAAATGTTAAAACTCACAGCTGACCTGAAATTTAGCAGTTATTATATAGGTAAAAATCTTGTCTTCAAGCTTAAAATTTATACCTGTGGAAACTCAAGGAAAGAACTAGTCATCTGTACAAGTTTTCAACATTTCAGCCTTATTTCTGAGAGAGGCTATTCTGTGATTTTCAGATTAGGATAATTAGGTAACCCATACGTATTTGCACCAAAATTGTTGAAATGAAAGAACTTTTTCTGTTGTATATCATTGAAGCATTTAGCTCTCACTGGAGGGGAAAATCAAAAAGACATTTAGTATGTAGCTGTGTACCAGAAGTACAACTTTGATTGCCAGAGTACTTCTAAATCAAGCTTGTGCTTGACAGCTCTTCTGGACAAAGGAGATGCCTTCAGAGTGGATGCTGATTGGAGTACTTTTGTTATAAAAGATTGAAATTCTAGTGTAAACTACTCAGATGATTACCTTCCTCAGAAACTTTAATTGTTATTTTCTGTTTGTGTGTAGCCTCAACTGTTTGTAAATTAACCATCTACACTTCTAATGAGATACTGTCATTTGTTCTCTCTGATGCAGGGTGTATGCGCCAGAAGTTTTTCTGTAGGCTCACTTGCTATCAGCTGGTTTAACAAAAATTTACTCTTCAAACTTAGCCTCTTTATACAACATATTACTTGTTTTTCTAGGGTATTGATTCAGTGGCATTATAGTATAATTTGTTGTAGTGCCACAGCAGACAGCGAGAAGATGCAAGTTTTGAGTATGTGTGGTTAATTAGATGAAATGTATTTTGACAGACACCTAGTAATTTGACTTTAAAATTGATTTTTTTTTTTTTTTTTGCATTTAATTATGTTTTATTTCAGCTCTTTGCTGAGAAGCTTTTCATTAGCTGTTAGGAGTTTGTGTTACTGAATTTCATGAAGAGATGTAAGTCATGTCATTATGAGCTTGCATGTGCAGAGCTGTCAATGTGTTTTTCTGAAATTATTTCCAAGCTCAGGATGCTACATGTTTATGGAGTGACTGGTTTTAAGAGCTAGTTTAAGCACAAGGAATAAGCTCAGATTGCATGTGTAGCTGACCATGCTGCTCTACTATGATTTATGCTGCCAGTGCTACTTGGCACATGACTTGTGTTGAAATAAATGAAGAAATATAGTAAGTGTTTCCCTACATCCACCTTAAGTTATAGTAAATCCTTCTACTAAAGTATAGTACTTAAATGTATTTTCTCAGTTTGACAGAGTTGTTTCATAGAGGAGATCAATAATCTTCTTTTGTTGCTTTTCCTTTTCCTTCCCAAATACTTGTTTTGTCAACTTGGTACTGAAGCTGTTCACTTAAACTACTGGTATAATATTTCCTATTTAATTTACTTGATTTAAAACCAAAAACCCTACTGTGTGTAGGACTTGTTCTTCTTACCTGCTTTCCCTTACGTCCCCGACAAGAAAATTGACAGCGTGAACATTATTTTTACTCTGAGAGAATTTACTTGTAAGATTGTTCTCACACAGCATGTCTCTCCCCATGTTGCTCCCCAGAGAGTGTTGTGAGGTGTTCATCCTACTGTTAGCATGCTCTTTCAAGCTTTTCATAGCTTTTTGGTTATGGGGTTTTTCTTCTGTGAGTACACGCTGTGTAATATTTTACTATATTGATGGATAAATGAGAGGGACAAAATACGGTGTATGTAGCAAAGCTTTTAACCTTGAAGTCATTCCTTGAAATACCAAATTTTCTTGCAGACTTACTGTGTCAGCATTACTAAGCTCACCTGTATGGTTATGCCTGGCTGTACACTTCTGTGAACACTAAGCAAGAATGGAAACTCGATGACTAATGTATTAAATGGTAGATAAGGAGCTACATGCTAAACTGCCTCTTCACTCTAACCAGTTCCCTGCCCATTTTCTCTCTTCACTTCACTTTGGAGCACTGAGGGACCAGTGCTCATGGGACCTGTCTCTGGTGCCTCAGGCCTTTGCATTGGATCAGCTGGCTTTCTTGCTCTGATCCAAATATTTTTATAATCTCTTTCATGTGTACTGACTTTTTCATTTACACTTGTTGCTCAGAAATCATGGTAGTTAGAGTATATAATGAATTTAGGTTTGAGATGTTGCAGAATCTTTCTTCTCTAGCAGTTCTGAGAGCAAAAAAACCCCAAATGTGCCTGCAAATGCACAGTATTTCTTTTGAGTTACTGTGGGAGCTGAGCACAAGGACTGGTAAAGAACAGTGCTGGCAGAGAAACAGCTCTTCTGGGGAGTGAAAATAATGCTAGGCTTAACTTAAAAAACTCTATCTGAAAATCTTTCCTGAGATTTTTATGGTGAGCTTGTCCTGAAAAAGCTGAATCAGTGGAGCTGGAAGAATCGTCACCATGTTTCTTCTTCTAGGGAAGAGTGAACCTAGAGTGTGTTCTCTGGGCTGTAATGACTGCATAGAGGAAAAAAACCTGAATTGTACTTGTGACATTTTTAAATATGCCAGTAAATAGATTTGAGTGTTAATACTGCTCTTGATACTGGGGAGGTGAGGTTTTTTTGTGTTTTTCTTGGATTTTTTTGTTGTTGTTTGGTTAGTTGGTTTTTTTGTTTGTTGGTTGGTTTGCTTTGTTTTGCTTTTGTTTTCTTCTGGAATCCCAAGTAATTTGTTTATGTCATGAGTTTTGGCTGGTAATTTCAGTGTTTTTCTTATTTGATTTGTGGGGCTTTTTCCTCTGATAGTTACTTCTTTTTGTTACTCATATCCAGACACAAAACCAATATAGCAAGGAGAGATACTCCTGTGTGTATACATGATAATAGCCTTACATTTGTTTCTAAATTATTTTTCACTGTTCTTGACTCTGTCACTAACTTGTAGGAGGAAGCCTCAACCAAATAAAGGATGGACACAGAATACCTACTTAATTGTACACTTAGAAATCAGCAATTTGTTTGTAACAGACATGTTATGAATACCAGGATTATGTCTATGTCAGCGTTTCTTGAGATACTGTCCTTAGTTCTGGTAGGAGAGAGGGAATTCAGATGTAGCTATTGAAAAATAGAACACAGTTGATGACACCTTAGTTTTGTTGTCATAAACAGTATGTATTTGCAGCAGTTATTCAGTAAAGCCTCAGTTTGTATAGGTCAACACTGTTTTTTTTATTTAAAAGCAAGCAAGAAAAGTGTAACTGTACAAGTAATAAAACCATAGCTGACTACTGGAGACATTATCTGACAGTAAATATTGACATGATTGTAAGGGTAAGATAGGTGTGATTTCTGTTATGCCCTTGAATGTCAAATTTTACCAGGTTTTGTTGCAACAGGAATAGAAAGACATGACAAAAATTACTAGAAAGCTGACAACCACACAAGGCTGACATGAATGTTCATTTGTCAAGCAAAATAGTCTTTGATAGAATACAACAATGTAAGCAATTTTGCATTTGCTTTTCCTTAAAACAAATAAACAAAAATTCCTACCCCTAACATTGAGACAGTTTGTCACTGTTTTTACCTTCTGCATAAATGCAGTTTTACAGCTAGCCATATTTCTTCATTAGATTTTAGATCTTTGCCAGCCATTCATTGTTTTCACATTTGGTGTTTCAGCAAAGCGAGGTACTGTCAGAATTTTAGCTGACAACTGTTTTCAAGAGTAAAACCACCAGAAGCTACTGTATGTCTTGATAGGTAACATTTAGGAATGTGATAAAATAGCAAGTAATGTTTCTAACAAATGCCTAGCTCTGGATGGGATTGCATTTAGTATGTACCTTTGATTTCTGAGTTACTACTCAGACTTTTTTTTACCTGTTTTTATTTGATTCACCAAGGTGTATGATTCTTTTTATCTTACTCTGAGGTTAATTTTAGCTTTTCAGTGAACGAAGTTGTTGTTTTCTTGTTTCTGAAATCTGCTCTGTGCCTGTTTTTCCACAGCAGTTTCCTCTTAACTTTTGATCAAGCCTTTCTTAACAAGTGATGTCTGCTGTCACTGTTTTCAGTGTGGTCTCTTTCAGTGAGGGACATGATGTCTCTGGAATTTAATTCCTTTAGCAGTTCTTTTTTATCTTCTTTTAGTAGGCTATCTCATTTCTGTGTCATTTTCCTTTTGGAAGTCACATAAAACTGTGGTGTATTTTTTGGCTTTTGTAGCTCCTGTAGGGATATTGAGTCTGAATGCATTATTAGTGTGCCTTTCAATAGAAAAAAATTGAACAAGATCCTGCACACATTCTGGGACTGCATCTCTAATGGTTTCCTTAACCAGCTCTCCATGAAATGATTATTTTAGTGCTAAAAGTTCCTTCTCTGGTTTGTGTCCCAGTGTGATGCTTGTCTAATCCTCATGGGTATCTGCCATTACAATTGTATTTCCTTCCCTCATTGCCTCTCTGATTTCTCTTATTGTATCATCAGTGGTCAGTGCTATCAGTCCATGAAGGCAATTGCTAATACAAATCTACCTTGACCTCTTACATTTGGATCTAGGAACATTGAAATTTTCCTTAAAAAAAAACATTTTGTCAAAGGCAGAGTACTCCCCTAGACTCTTATCACAGACACCTGAGAGATGAGGCTTAGAAAACTTCATTCTACCTAGTACCCTGTTGTCATTCCATTGAGAGAGCAATGTATCGAGCTCCAAGCCTTTTATAACTGGTCCACAAGATCTGGCCTTTCACAGGAACAGGACATAATTACAGAATACTTCAAATGTGTCCCTATTCCGTCACAACTGATGACCCGTTTTTCTGAACATGAACTCCTGCTTTGGTGGGGAAAAAATGTGCGTGCTGTGGACATCTCCAGAGCTTTTATCTACTGTAGTCATGTATTTGTTTCTTCGTTGTCTTTCTGGACTAGTACAGATATCCAAAGGGTGTACAAGGTAAGAATGAATTGCATCACTAATTGAAATTAACAGGAATCCCTGGCTCTTTTTATTCAGCCATCTGTTGGCCTCCATGCTCTAGTTAACTCTGCATGTATTTGTTCAGAGTATTGTCCATTCAGATTGTTATAATACAGCTATTAATAATTGACTGGTATTTTAATGCTAATCTGTGCTATTCAGCTCCTGGGTCCAATTGCTCATTGTTGAGCAGATAGAGGATCAATGGTGATTTTTCTCCACCTCTCCCCTGGATTATATGTACTACACTGTAGCTATTTAAACAAAACCAAAATTGCATAGTTCCAAGAACAGGATGCTATTATTGTGCTGTTGGCTACTGACTCTCAATATAGATTCATTTTTGTGATGGAATAGAACACTTTTTTTGGAAGCATGATACTTTTCATAGGTTTTGTTGTTTAGCCATAGTTTAAAGTGATAGTATTTGTAGTAACAGCAAAAACATTCAAATAACATATTTTGCTGAGAAACTTCCATCTTTCATATGTAGGTAGAACTTTATCTATAACCAAAATCAGCTCCTTGGTAGAACTTTTTTCCTGGTGAAATTCATAGGGTTTAGTAATAGAAAAGTTTTTCCCATCTAGCTTTGTAGATGAGTTTTATGAACTGCCACTTAGCAAATAAATAATCCAGGAAGAAGTCTGTTGAATTAATTTTACTTGGAATTAAGACAGCTAGTTCTACTTATTGCACTAAGTTGTTGCATTGAATTGTAGAATTGTTTTGCTTTCTTCCACGGGGAAAAGTAACCTTAAAATAAGATGGGGAAACACTGATTTTATGTGTAAGATCTGTGAGTCTTTGTTATATGATAAACGAAAGCAATAATACTTGGCTTTTATGTGGTTCTTAACTTTATCAATAATTTTGATAACAATGAGGTTTATCTATTAAGTGATTGTAATAACATAATCCAAGTATGGGCCTAACCACAGATGTAAATACCCTAGTTAGAGTTAAAAGAACCAGGTGGAACAGAGGGAGGAAGGCGAGGCTTACTGTTCCCAGTCTTACACTGCTGCAAGACTGTAAGCACCACGTCATGGTTAATCTTAGTGCCCTGAAACTCTGTTCTGTAAAAACTGAATGATCAGGGTATTTATCCTAGTTCAATCCCCTGGCTTCTAAAATGCTGAGGAGGCTGAATTTATGGCGTGTGTTCACCTGTGTGCATTTTAGACTGCAAACTTTGGTACTCCAGCTCCTTCAAACTCCCTCAATGAGTGTGGAGGTGTTCCTGAATTCAGTGACTCTTTCTTGGTTGACATGCCTGCCGTTCAGGTTTCCACTCTCAGAGTTTTGTCAGCAGTCACGTAATATTAAATAGGTTTCTGTATTTACATTTTTATTCAGTGTAATTGCATGGCTGAATTTTGACTTCATAGCTCTAGAGTATATTATTCCCAGCAGATTAAGAGAATTCTAAGTATAAGGAATGCAACAAAGCAGCAGTAAATTCTGTGTGGAACAGTGACATTGCTTGCAGGTGGGCTTGTTTTTACAAAAATGTTATGAAACACTGAAATCCTGGCTTTAAAATTAGTTGTGGAGTGGGAAAATATATTAAAATGTAAGGATATGTAGCAAAGCTTGTACGGGCTGAACTTGAATTTATCACACAATGATGAACAACTAATTCTTCATATTACAATTATGTTTTAGTATGGCTGCTATAATGGAATATCTGTTCGATGCACCTGAAACTTGTACAGTCTAGAAGAAAAATTTCTAGTGCTAGAACTAAGGCTAGAACTTCTGTTTTTGCATTTAAAATCTTTACAGTTACTTTTGTAATAGTTAGATATAATTTTATTTTCAAAAGGATATCTCATACTATCATTGGACTGTTTCAAATGCTAAAATTCTGCCTGAGTAGTATGTATTTGAGTATGATAAATGTTCCTGCAGTTTCCCAGGACATGTGTGTAATTCATACTTTTTGAGTACTGAGGAGTAAAATACAGATTTATTGTTTTATGAAATAAGGAAATATTTTGGTTATTTTATTTTCAAATATTTACTTCAGCAAAAAATGATGGAATGAATAATAGCTACCAGAGGTGGAAAATAAACTTATTAAGCTGTGATGTTTCACTTTTATGAGTATGGCGTAAAAGTATCTTGTGTATTTATCTACTTTGTTAGACTGTAAATCCCTAGCTGTTTCAGCTACATAATTTTTAGCAGGTTTTTTTTTTGTAGCCTAATAAATATCAACATACAAAGGTTTTCCTTGGCATCCCATTTATTTTTTGTTCTAACTTCAGACTGTTATTTCTAATAATTGCTGTGTCCTGAATAACACACCATGTTTCTTTGTATATATATATATCTATACTGTTTGATCATACAGGAGTAATCCTTTGCTTCTATAATAATCTTGTTTCTCTGTTCTCTAATGTAGGTTACTTTTTTATGCTACTTCTTGAAACTTTTCTGGTTTTCTGGTGACTAAAGAACTAGTTTTTAGCTTCGTTCATTAATTAGTGAAACTTTGAGAAGCAGAAGATACATACTGTATCTGTCCAGTGAAACACCATCATTACTGATAAACACCTTTGTGGGCTCAGGTTGGACTTGTAGGTTATTTGGTGCTGGATTCAGCCTGCTTGCATTTCAAGCTGTAATTGTGAAATAGAAAGCTTTTGGAAGCAGTATCCTATGTGAAGAGGATTTTCTCTTTGTGAATGTACCACTGTTATAAGAAAAAATTGGAAATTGTGGCCTGACGATAGTAATAATTTGTCCATGAATCATTGTGCTAATCAGATAGATGCAATGGTTTTGGGTGCTGGTGCAATAGCATTTGTGGAACAGTAGAATTTTTCAATGGCAAAACTTGAACTTTTTCATATTTGTATGTCTCTTCTGGGATATTTTTTCACTACTTGCAAAGCAGCTTAGGTGTCCCCCAACCTAGGTGCTTTGTAGAAGCCAGAATCTTAGGGCTAAAGAAACTTTGGATCGTGAACTATCCATTTACTGCAAGAAAGCAGATTTTTTTTTTTCTGAATGAGTCCTTTACCTACAGTCTTTAAACAACCCTCAGCATGTTAATAACCTAAGCAACAAGCTCCCTCAGCAGGTTGCTCTCCTACCAATTTGACATGATTATTATGAAATCATATAACCACATATCCTTATAGCCTCACTTTTTATAATTCTGAAATGTAGAGTCAAAATCTACATCGCAAAACTGAGAATAGTTCATAGCATAAAAATTATTCCTTTGCTTTAGTTGATAAGTGTGATGGTAAATATGTGAGTAAAGTGAATTGCCACTATGCTTTTAAAAAGCAATTAAAAAAAAAAAATCTCTGTGTAAGTCTTTTACTCTGCCATGAACATTGTAATACTCTCTTAAAACCAAAAAGCATAACTGTTCCTTGAAACAGCACACAAGATTTGCAATTACTTTGAGAACTATTGATTTTAAAGTTCTTGAAAAGTGCCTGTAATCAGCATAGCTGATGACTTCTTAATTAGACAAGTCCTGTGAGAATTTGGCTCCCCATACAGTATGTTTATGAATCTAATCAACCAGGCAGTGAAAAAAAACAATTATAGATACTATCTTTATTTTTTAACTCACAAAGGAGCAAGAATTGCAATACTGGATCTCTTGCTTCTGTGATAATTAAAGCACAGATCTGAATGAATAGAAATTAAAAAAAAATTTAAAAAACTGCAGTGAAGAAGTCGATTCACCACAAAATTAGGTCCTTGGCAGCTAATAGAAGCAAGAGAAAGACATAAGAAGCTCTTGCACTGTGCCAAGACTGTGGCATAAAATCCAAGCTACCCGCTGGACTAGTGTGCATCAAATTTCTTTTTTTTTTCCTTTGGGGATTTATCAAGGCACAACAAGTCATATATGAGAGTTTTTGGTTTTGTCGTGGCAGGTCAGTCAATCTGTTGTCTAGATTAAAAGAGGAAAACAAGTATTGTCTATTATCAATTAATGTCCTTGGATTTGTCTTGTTACTGGCATATATGTGTTATGAATTTGTCATTAGTTGTCCTTTGTGTATAAAGTGATTTGTAGTGCAAATAGCTAGAAAGAGTAGTTAGATTCAACAGTACCAAGATTTTTTCTTCCATTTAGCTTTCCAATAGGTTAATTGTTCTTTCACCATCCATTTATGACTGCTCTTTGCTTGCTATTCCAACTGTGTTGGCAATTGAATGGTGAGTTGTGTTCTGTGAACGCCTCGCTATAGTAGCTGTGGATGTTAGTCTGCCTGGTGACTAACATCTGTCCATGGTTTAGTTACTGTCTTTTCTTTCCTGAGGGAAGATGTTTGTGCCTGGATTTTCTCTTGTTGTTGATAGAGAAGACTTGTTTTTTTGGTTTTGCACTATGATTATGTGCAAAGGTTGAGTTCATTAAACGCCTGTGAGAGAGTTCTGATGAGTTCTAGGTAGGTCAGGAGCTAGAGGCTTTAACAACTAGAAAACTTTGGTTTTGCACAAATGAGTTTATCTCAGTGGGCAGGCAATTCTACTTCATTTTTGGAGTGGAGTTACTACGTTCTTTTATTCCAGATGTCTTTTACAGTCTTTTAGCTCTACTTAAGCTGGGCCACTGGTTGCCTAAAGCTGTGGACTGAAACCTGGCACTCAATACTATGCCTGATACAGAGTAGTGGAGACAAAATTTACATTCTCAAAGACATCATTTACCTTAGTATAAATAACCATAATCTACCTATGAATCTTGCCTATGAGTGGTTTTCAATTTAATCTATAAATTTTTTAAAATTACTGAATCAGTAGAAAGTAGAGCAGTAGGAATTGATGTCAAAAGGCCACCTCGGACTTTTCAAAGGTGAAGGTATTTATTACTTTTTTCTCTGGTTTACATCTTCAGGTTTCCCTTTCCTTATTTAGCAGTGATTTTTATGAGGGACTATTGGCAGTAGTGGAGCTGGTGTGTACACAAGGATTACTGAGTCTTTTGGGAAAGGCCCACCAGAACATCAGTTGTGGATGTAGTACACTCTTTGCCGTATTTGAAGCAGTTTAATAGTTACATGCTGTCATTCTTGTTCTTGATTACATTAAAAGGATCTGGATAAAATAAGGATATTCCTACTAACAGTTGGACAGAGACTTTTACAGTTTAAAACAAGGTATCTGGTACAGTGTATGTGTTGAAAATTTTTACTGTGAGCAATGAAATCCTCTTTAGCTAAAAGACAGTTGATGGCAGCTCTAGGAATTAGATGTATTTTCTTAATTTGACAAGATCTACCAATATATGATGTTAGGCACAGATGTAGCCACAGGGTCATGAAAACAACATCCATAAGGGCATAAGTCCCTGTCATGCTTGCTCTCTGGCCCATTGACTGGACTGTGTCTTGAAGGGCAGAAGCATACTTTTGTACACAGACTGCATAGGCATTTCTGATTGCCATTCTGGGTAGCTTTGCTTTAGTGCTAACTGTGTTAGCAGATTTTGTTTTTTTCATTTGCAGAGTTTGGTTGTTGGTTTTGTTTTCCTTTTCTGAAGGATCTAATTTTTTTTAAATCTGAGGTTTGACGTCTCAGCAGGAACCTGGAAAATGATGATCATTTTCTTTCTCAATTCAGTTCCATTTCAAGTGAACTGTAATAGGAGGACAATTTTCAGCCTCTACAGATGACGTGGAAAATATGCTTGATGATGTATCTTGGGGATATTTACTTAAGTGCAGCACAGTGATTGAGTTTTGAGATGATGAGCTTTGAGTTGCAGAACTTGATGTCTGAAGTAATTAATGACAAAAAAATGAGATTTAAGTGCATGTTAGCCAGCATGTAGTGCTTCGGTGAGGTAGAGCACATTGGAAAAACATGAGTTAGTAGCAGAGAACAAGTGCTATTTAGATAGTGGGAAGGAATCTACAGAAATATATGTTTCTCCTATGAACTTTACCTCAAATTTTTCCAAATTTGCACATCTGTAGAGATGGTACTTACCTAATCACTTAAGAATCTGCATGGATAGGTAGTGGTTGCTCTGTGCAGTTTGTTTTCAGTTTATTACCTGCTCTGTATCTGCATCTGCTGAAAGGGACATAGCTGGAGTATTGTACAAGAGGGCTGCCTTCCTTCAGATGCTAGGAAATGTTTTTTAGTAGAAATCATAGTGAGGAAGGGGTGACTGTTTCTTGCCAGTGCTCAGCTCTCCAGGTTTGCCTGGGAAACGGCTTTGCTAGGCTGAGTGGAGCAGGTACTCAGAGACTGTGGCTTAGCTGCTTGAAAGGCAGTAAGATGGGCTTTTGAGAAGCAGGCAGGCTTCTGTGGGTTCAATTTTTAGAGATGGTTAGAAAACTCTTCTGAAAGATTTAAGAAATACTCCCTGGAGTTGGTTACAAACCAGATGCTTGCTGGAATTTCAGGCTTGGTCTGAGACCAGTGCAAAGAAACTTGCAGTGCAGGGATGGGGAAGATGACAGCGTGCAAAACTTTTCATGCTGCTTTCCCTTTAGACCTAAATTCCTGTATTCCAAAATTTCATTCTTCATTCTAACTAATTTTCAAGAAGAAAATGCTGCATCAATTTGTAAGAAATTTATTGTACTTGATGACTTCAGCTTAAAGCAGTCGTGTGAGTAAATCCACTGAACATTGACAAATTTGAGTTACCATTACAGTGTGCAGCAACACACTTACAGAAGAAGCAGAAGCAGGTGCCAGCCTGAGTTTAAATTACAGACCTTACCTTTTCTCCCCTCTTTTTTTTTTTCCTTAAGATCTTAACACCCTTCTTCAGTTCTAGTGAAGATCCCTTGATCTTCAAAAGTCAGCTGCTAGAAGAAATTTAGAGACAAACTGATGATTGCGTTGTCATGTTTTCAGTGGCCAAATAGTAACTTGATTTTATGAAGTGTAGAATACCTTAACATAGCAGTGGTTGAAATGCTGGTATTCCTTGAGTATTTACTAGGAAAAAAGTCTGAGATGACGACCTTACTTATGCATAACTACAATGGAGCTGAGTTTGTTTGTTGGTTTTGTTTTGTTTTGTTTTTGTTCTTTTCCTGATAATGGGGAAAATAAAAGTTTCAGCTAAAAATACTTTTGGTCTTATGGCAGGTTCTTTATTAAGATTTTCCTCAACACTAGACATTCCCTTTAGGAATTTAAGGCATACATATTGTCTTGACAAGCATCTTGCACAATTTTTCTAGAGCAGTTATAGTACTGGGGTTTGGTTTAATTAATGTAAAGGCATAATAATGCACCCTTTCTAGGAGAGAAGTTATGCAGTGGAGGTTTTGTTAATATAGTATTCTGAATTGTAGACTGAAAATGTTAACTGAGAGAGTACTGGTCAGACAGTGCCTTGAATGTTTCTCCTGTTTCAGAAATTGGATTGCCTGAGGCACAAAGAAACATTTTGCTCCAACTTGAAGATAACATTTTCATTATATGTGCATCTTAGACATGCAAGAACTTCAGTTGTACTTCCCTTGGCTTGTTAAGTAAGACTTTGTCAGTTTAGCAGAGGCACACTAGGATAGGTAGTCACCTAAATGTGCCAATGCTACTTCTGAGTGGCACCATCATGAACAGCAAATCTTACTTCCTCTTTTCTGTATCACAGTACAGAAGTGAAAGGCTATGTTATGACACCTCTCTGTCTTACTTCTAAGTCATCCCCAGTGTATTTTATTGTCATAAGGAAACAAGCACCAGATTCTCTGTGACCTAGTGAAGTTTATGCACCTTGTCACTGGTTGTGTATCCTTCACCCTGTTATACTTTCTTTTGGTATCTGCAGCTGTAGATTCATAAGCAGTTCCAACTCACTAATACCTCAAAAATCTTCCCATTTTTTTTCTTCTGCTTTTAATTTCTTTCTTGATTTCTAGAAAAAGGATTGTTTGAGCAGCCTCCTGGTAACTTGGCTTGGAAGACACCTAGGTTTACATGAATTCAACATTAAAAAAATAAGCTAGTGATGACTTTAATTGAGAAAAAATTCTAGCTGGATTCATAGGTAGGAAAAAAACATTTCAGGAAGAAGTAGAATGGCTCCCTGTTAGGTATGAAGGTCTGTAATACGAGACAGTGTTTGGGGACAGGAAGGTACGTGTAGTACTTCTGCCTCCTGACAGCTTGCTGGATATCACTTGACAACTAGGTAGTATGGATTCTCAAATTCGTGAACTGAGAGAACTGAGTTTTCTTCAATTAAATATTAATTTAAATGATAGATTAATATTCTATTCACAAAGTGTTGAAACTGAACATAAAAGAAGGTTATGGATGAGTTGACATAACATTTAAATTGTAAAGCAGTCATCCCATAAGTAGGAAATGCAAAATGAGAGATAAAACTCACTTCATAGAGAATTTCAAGCTTTGAGAATTTTTTTTTTGTATTTTGAGTGATATGCAATGCCTGTTTTTTATAGTGAATGAGGATGGCAGGGATTGAGATTTATTAATGGCAAAATCTACTAGGACTTGGAAAACAGATGGTACTTTGAAAAACCTACACAATGAAATCCAAGTGTTCCCATTATAAAAAATTATAGTGTAGGGCAACTGAAAAAAAATCACAGCATACTTATTCCTATAAATACTTTTCCCTAGTTTATTTATGTTAAGATTTTTTTTCACAATTAATTGAGCACTAATGTTGTTGATGAATATGAGAATTACTACTTTCAAAGCAACAGGCAGACATGATGAGAATGTAGTCAACTCTATGCAAGAGCATAGCGGACTATAACAAAACACTTGTAGGTGAGAAACCTCACCTGCATTCCCTGTTTTAAAAGATGTGTTCATTCTTAAGAGAATCACAGAATAATTGAGGTTGGAAGGGACCTCTAGAGATTGTCCAGCACAACTTCCCTGCTTACAGCAGGTTGACATTTAGCAGGTTCCACAGGGCTGTGCCAAGTCATTTTTTTCAGCTTATACAAGGATGAAGACTCTGCAATCAACATTGGTGAGATTTTCCAATGTTTGTCCAATTTGACAATAGGAAAGGTTTTCCTGATGTTTAACTACAATTCCCTGTATTTCAGTTTGTGCCCATTTCCCTGTGTTCCGTGACTGGGGACCACTGGCAAATGCCACTCTCTTTGTTTTACGCCTCCCATTAAGTATTTCTAAACATGGATAAGATCCCCCCCTGAGGCTTCTGTTCACCATGCTGAATGCCCCCATCTCTCTCAGTTTCTTATCCAAAAGGTGGTCTTGTTCCTTTATTATCTTTGTTGCCCTTCACTGAACTTGCTTCCCTGTGCTCTCTTGTACTGGGGAGCTTGGGACTGGAGCTCCAGATGAGTTGTTTCTCACTAGCACTGAACAGAGGGAAAGAAGCACCTCTTTCAACCTCCTGGAGAGGTCAAGTTGCTCTGGGTCTTCTTTGCTGTGAGGGCACACTGCTGGCTCATGGTCAGCTTGGTCCAACATGGACCCTCAGGTCCAACTTGGCAAAGCTGCTTCCCAGCAAGTTGGCCCCCAGTCCATACTGGTGCTTGGTGTTGCTCCACTGGAACAGGACTTTGCACTTCCCCTTTGTTGCATTTCATGTCTTTTGATCTTTTTACAGTCCATCAAGGTTCCTCTTAATAGCAACACAACCTTCTGATGTACCAACTACTTCTAATTTTGCATTGCCTGTGAACTTACTGAAGGTGCACTTTGTCTCACCTTGCAAGTTACTGGTGAGGGTATTGAAGAATACTGTCCCTTGTATTAACACCTGGGCTGTGTCTTTGATGACTGGCCTATAGCTGGCATTGACCTGATCCACAATGCTTTGAGCTCAACACTGTCAACAGTTTTCATTGTTGATCACTGTTGATTTTAGAAGGAAAACTTGATTAATACTAGCTGTTGGTGTGAACAAGGATTTTTAAATACACATGGAAATGTGGTAGTCTGTGCCTAGATGCCAAAATATTTTGCAGAAAGCAACAGTGTGTTGCCAACATATTTCACCTAAAAAGCCAACCAACAGGTACAGAAATCTGGCTTCCTTGTTTCTAAGGCTCATGGGAAGCACTTAACATCTGCTTCACCTGGCTCTAGATAGCCCACTGATCTTCCAGTGTCCTCTTGTTTTCATGCCAGTCCAGGGTGAAAGTGTTGGAAAGACAAGAATCCTTCCAGTTGCTCTGTCTACATGGGGAAACCTGAGATCAGCAGGGTTTGTGTCATCAGAAGAGAAATTTAAAAAAATTTGGCCATGTATAAGTGAGAAAGATGCCAAATATACCAAGTGGGGAAATAAATGTGTCTGTGGAAGGTGCTGGGCTGTCACAGATGGCTTTTAGTCATTGTTATTCTAAGGTTAAAACCAATGTGGAATCTTCAAGTATGTTCATATAAGAGTGTAGTTTTGAGAGATAAGCAACAGGGTGATGTTGCTTTGCATATGACAGATCACAGGATGAATATGAAAATAACCTTCTCTCACATTTGATCCTTAGTGTTAACTGTTGAGCTAGAGATGCTCTCTGACAAAATATTCTGATTTACAAGTTTCATATATGGTAATAAGTGGATGGATATGATGTATTCATAACTGCCTTAGGTCCTTTTCCCTGTTAGTATCATATTAGTGTAATCCAGATGGATTCTTGTCATATCCTCATGTTCTCTTTTGATTTGGGGTGTTGGAAAGACAAAGGTTGAGTGGCATGTAAGGCATCTGAAATAGCAGAATAGAACAAACTGAATGGGCTGTAGTTTATTCTAATTTCTTAAAAGAAAGCATTTCAAATTATCCAATTTTACCTTATGTTTTTTGTGGCAATCACATATTTGGAAGTCAGGACAGTTTCTATAATCGTGTGTGGTTGTCATCCACAGGAAAAGTAGGGAAAAGAGTTTTTCTTTGGAAACTTCTAGCAGGGTCCAAGGATCCAACACTGCATTTAGTAAATGTAAATTCCTTTCTACTTTCAAAAAGTTCTGCTTCTTGGATAGATGCTATGTGTACCTGAATTTTATATATCAGTCAATAGACAGTAATCTGTATTACATAAAAGATTTCGAAGACAGCACAGAATTCCTCCAACCAGAGTTCTGTATATTCCCTATTCCTTGAGGGCTAAGCTGTGGGACCTCATCCAGAAATCCATTATTTCTACTTTTGTTTATTATGAGACAGTAGTTAAGGATTCAGTGACTTATCTGGCACCTGACTTATAGATTGTCATCACTAAGGTTTGGTTTTGCCATCTGTTAAGCTCAGGAGAATGGTTACTGATTGTGTATTTTGTGCTCATGGTGGCTGTGATGAAGCCATCTATGGATCAATCTGCAAATGCTGTAAGACTCAAGTCCTGCTTACTGTGTTGTGGTTTAGGAATACTTAAGGATTTTTCTTCATTATTTTTGGAATTTGGAAGAGGAAACCTGATTGCACTTAGGTCACCTTCCTTATTTCAAACTATTTGAATCATAGTGAAAATTGCATGTCTAAATTCTTAGAATATATTTAATTAATCATGGTTCCAGTTCCTATACCTTCATTCACTTATACTTTCATTTGGGCTGCAAATTTGCATTTCAGCAAATAAAATATCCAATCTTCAAAAGGAGACCTTTGTTTGAATGTGCCTTGGTGCCTGCCAATCTTTTAGTGAAAATTCATGGCAAAATTTTTGCATAAATCTTGAAATATTTTGCAAACTTTGAGCCTTTGGGGATTTAGTGAATGTGAGGTCACCACTCACAGTGTGGTCATGATAAATGGTAACTATGGCAACTGCAGAATGTTGGAATGGAGAGTAAGCAGAGAGGTTTATGTGACAGAAGTAATATCATTGCATGTAGAAAACATCCTCACAAAGCTTCTTCAGATGAAGATGATATATGGGCATTTTTTTTGTGTGAGGTTCTTTTGTTTTCTAATGCCAAGCAAAATTAAACTTCCCATGACAAGATGTCTTCCAAGTTTATTTTAATTGGTACTTCAGGTTTTAAAGAGAGGTTGAGCTTGTGTTCCCTCATAATTTAAAACTTGTGGATTATTCTTAGGGCTTTAAAGGCATTAACACCTCAGAATTAAATCCAGGGAAAACCAAAGCTATGAAAATATGATGCTTAAAATGTTGACTTCTCTCTTAATTTAATGAGAAAAAGGAGGAACAATAGCTTTTGAATTTTTCAAAAAACTTTTATGGAATAAATGTAGGTGAATGTTAAAGGCACATAAACAGGTGTGTACATAGACAATGCTGTGAAATATTTTGTTTTAAAGCCTCTGGGAACAGAAAATTATTGGTGTTTTTCAAGGCATTCTAAGCTGTTACTTGCAAAAGCTCTCATTTTCTTCTGCAGCACTTGCAAGTGTATTGGGAGCGCCTACACCTCTTTACACTGTATCAAATCTCCAGCTTTTCTGGTTTGTTGTGGTTGGTTTTTTGTTTTGTTTTGGGTTTAGTTTTGGTTTTTTGGGTGTTTTTGTTTTTTGGGTTTGTTTTTTTTTTTGTAATTGTAGTTTTCTGGATGCTATTGAGGGATCTGATTCTTGTAATTTTTACCACCAATGTTGCTTCCTGTTATGAGCTTTTTTCATCAGGAAGACTGGGTGGAAAAAGGAAAGGACCTGTAGGTCTTTCTCTCTTCTCCTAAGATTGCAGTTTAGAGAGTATTTTATCAATAGGTGCAGACGTACTTTGTTCTGTAGCCTGATTGGATGAAATCAGACAGTCATTGCTAATGACAAAGGGTGTCTTGTCAAAATGTTCTCTTAAGAACATCCCTGCCTTCCTCAATATGCTTATAGCGTTTTGAAGCGAAGGTAAGCCTCTGTCAGTTCTTGTTTGAAAGGCAGAACCAAGAGTACTTTGAAAGAAGCATTTTATGCATCTTTGAGTGTTGAACTCTAGGAAGCTGTTATTTAGCTTTCTACTGTCACTTCTAAAATGTGCTGTCATTCTGATTTAGACCAGGGCTAGGCTGATGATCACAGAATCATTGGACAAGTCAGGTGTAGGAGCTATGATGACATAATTTCATCCTCTGCTATAGTAACAGAGAAAGCATGACCTTTAATCCTCTCTTATGTCATCCTTGTCATTAAATATACATAGGGTGAAGTCTTTGCCCTACTGAAGGTTATGGCAGTTTTGCTGTTAACTTCAATGAAGTCAGAGCTTTACAAGTTGTAGGGAAAAAGAAGAAGGTTTAGATTCAGGTAACTCTCATGAATTTTATATTTTGTTTTCTACTATTGAATGCAAGTATGAGTTCATTTTGCAATTTTTATGGACTCTTAAAAATAATCATGCAGTCTTTTTTTACCCTAGATGACCACAGCTTCGCAATTCTGTCTTGATCCTTGTTACAAGAAGGGCAATAGCAGGATAAGGAACTAGGAAGCAGAAATAAAGTACAAGTATGGATTAATTTTCTCGTATTAGTAGATATCCTCCCTTCCCCCAGTCCAAATATGCACACATCTTGCCATGGCAAATATTTTGGTTTTGAATCATGTTTGAATCTAATATAATGCAGAAGTGAATGGAATTTGAAAAATTAGCAGACATAGAAATAACAGTAAAAGAGCTGCAGAGACAATGACAATTTTCAGTTAGGGTTTGTGGTATCCAGTATGAAGACTCAAGGAATTCTTTCTTTTTAAATTAATGGGTAGTGGAATATATTCCTACTCTTTCAGATTCCAACTGTGGAATATATTCCAATTACTTTTAGACAATGTGCCTTCTCCTAGTTACCAAGTGTAACTCCTTGTAATTAGGATTCAAGCAAACAGTGGCAATGTCATTAGCTTAGTTTATCTGTAACCAGTATCAGGACTGAGCTGGTATTTGAAGATGTTCATTGCGGTTGTGACTAAAAAAAACATCCAAATAGGATACAGCATAGACCTTATCCTACTCTTCTGAAATATCTGCCATATTTCAAAGTTCTCTGTATGGAATATGAGTACAAGATTTTCCATTTCCTGTTGACAAAGTTCTTGTCCAAGAGGTATCTGACAGATTATTTGTAGTCTGTCTGCACTGTCACGCAACACACACTGGAGGAAGAAAGGTGATTTTGGCCTTATACAAATCACAGTGCAAATCTTGGTCTCCCTTTCTAAAACTTGCACCCTAGTCTGCTGTCAGAAAGTAAGTGAGATGGCAAGGCTGAAAGCTCCTCTGTTGTGCTGTTTCACTGAGGCCAACCAGCTGCACTGACTGACTTAAAGCAAATGAGAACTACTTTTGCTCAGAGATCTAGTTTGAGGTAGTAGTGTATAATTCCTGATGGTAACCTAGTTTTAAAATTAATTTATCTTTTGTTGTCCTTTTAAACTTTTGGTTTCTTTTGTTGTTATGTATAAAGCACAGATATGCAGAAATTGCTTTAAAAAGAAATGCTTGTCACCAACAATCTTTTTCTTAATCACAATTTTTTTAAATCTTTGGCTTTGATTATGGTAGTATTGAATCCCAGATTGAAACCGGCTAATGGATTTTGCAGAGAAAAGGCATAGTTACTATGGCTACACAGCACCCTGAAAGCTTAAAAGGACAAAGCATAAATGAACATGGTCCCAGCTGCTTAGCCATTTGCAGAATAGATTGTAATAACTTAGTCTTTATAGCTTTTCAGGTTGTCAGAAAAAGCAGAATGGTAGCCCTGTAAGAACTGCTATTTTATTTTTGGATTAAATCATAACTTTTGAGGTAGCATATTTGAAAAAATATTTTCCAAAACATGCTCTGCTTGTAGCCGGTTCATCTCACATGTATCGCATGCAGTAGCGTGTGATGAAATTTACTGTTACTGATCATTTAATCACTGATGTTTTTACTATGGTATTTTAAAATTAGTCAAAATCTCATCCTCCTAGGGATAGGGATAGGTAAACACAAAGTACATGTGGTGTGATGACAACTTGCAGTAATGTACTTTTTATAGCTTTCACTGTAATTTTGGCTGAAATGTTTTTAAATTTGATTTTCTTACAAACCAAGAAAAGCAACCTACACATTTAAGAGGAACACTTTGTATATAGTAAAGAATAATAAAACACATTCGTGGTTCGGCTTGTACTAATAAGGATTGACTTACCAGTTTTTAGCATGACCCTAGTGACTGATGGAATAAGTGCTACCACCTGTCTTTGCTTGAAAAATAAAATGCATTAGAATCATAAACACATCACTCATCAATTCACAAGCCTTTTTAAATGACCTATTAAAAAAGCAGAGTAAAGGTTTTTAGAGTGTAATGATAAAATGCATCTATTGTTCATCACAAATAGTTGGAAGTTCAGTCTACTGATAATTGTAGGCAATGTACTTTGGTTGATGGGTAGTAAACCATAGGAAAGGTAACAGGTGAGCTTACAGGTGGTTTTGTAAAGAGGTATTTAATGTGCTCTTATTTGAGGGTGGAGGGCTCTTGTGTTTGTATTTTGGATTTATCTCTCCAGCAGCATTTGCATATATTCATAAACTGGACTGGACTTGATATACATGCAACAGACCAGCTGAGTTGTCCTCCTGTTGTAGTCTGCCCTGTGCTCCGTGGAAATGCTATCCATGGTGTGATTTATGTCTAAAACATGTAAAGAAGCCTTTCTAACTAAAAATATCAGAATTACTTTACAGAATTTCACCATAGAGACCAGAAATCTAGACCAGTCTGTAAAACCTGTTTGGGCCAAATTCCAAGGTGAGCAAAAGAGAGTGCCTGGGAAAACCCAAGAATATCCCAAGGAAATTATAGGAAAAAGTAGGTTTTGCAGTTTAACCCCAGCTGGCAAGTAAGTATCAGGCAGCCACTCACCCACTCCCTGCCTGTACTCTCCAGTGGGGGGTGGAGAATCAGAAAAAAACCTAAAGCTTATGGGTTAAGAGCTTATGGGTTTAATTCAAATAAAATATAATAATAATACTAATTATAACAATAACATTAGTAATGAGAAGGAGGGAGAGGACTGATTCTGTGATTCTGTGAATAAAACACAAGAGAAACAAGTAATGCACATTATAATTTCTCACCCCCTGCTCACTGATGCGCAGCTCACCCCAACGTAGTGGGGTGATCAGCCTCTTCCGGCCAACTTCCCCCAGTTTATACACTGGGTGTGGTGTGGAATATCCCTTTGGCCAGTTTGGGTCAGCTGTCCTAACTTCACATGCACCTCTTCACTGGCAGAGCACAAGACACTGAAAAGTCCTTGATTTGGAGTAGGCACTACTGACCAACAACCCAAACATCAGCATGTTACAAACATTGTTCTCATACTAAATCCAAAACATGGCACTGTGCCAGATGCTAAGAATAATATTGACTTTATCCCAGACATAACCAGGACAGGAGGTGATGTAGGTAGAAAATGATCATGGGAATTTAATCCTGTTTATTATGGATCTGAAATTGCTAAACCGTGGTAGTTCTTAAACTGTAGTAGCTCTCAATTATAATCTACTATAAACTAAAGAATAGTGGTATAGGAGTGAAGGTCTGATTACCTTTCAGATCTCCATAGGGCCTGTTCCTAGCTTATTTTGATGATTTTGGACCGACAAATCTGAAATAAAAAATATCAGACTTTGAAATTCAGTAGGTTAGTTTTCCTAAGTTTAAACAATTCTTCTTTAATGTACAACTTGAACAACCTTCTGTTGCAATTTCACACAGAATCAGTATGCTCAGGACTAGGATGATATTTACTTGAAGAGTGTGTGAGTTTTTGTGTGCTTACTTTAAGCGAGTTTTTCAGAAGAACTTCACTGATAAATGTATATTTCTACTGTGTCTTAATTTAGGGAGAAGGGGTTCTCAAGGTAGAATCTCAGGTAAAATAGGAGTTACTTTAATGAAATCAGTGTTTGTAGTTTATCTTGAATAAAAATGTATTGAGAATTTTTCCTCTTATTTACATTTCTTTGATTATTATAAACATGAGGATGTAAAAATTAGAGGGGCTAATAATAATTTGTAGCTGATAATACCTGTCTGAAGTTAGTAAGCAACCATTGCGCTCTTTTCCATTACTTTTCAGCATATAGTTTCCTTATTCTTTGAAACTAAGGCACAATTTGTTTTGCTACATGCAACATAAGGATTTTGAAATTTTAATCAAGTAAAAACTGCCATCAGATTGACAGAGGTTTTTTAATAACATGTATCTTCCACCTTGCCTTAGAACATTTAAATGTAATGCTCTCAAAAAATGTAATTGTTAAAGCAATTTAAAAAAAAAGGCCAAATAGAGGGGCTTATTCATGGGCATTCATGTAGCTTTTTTTTTTTTTCTTGATGAAATACTCTATTTATTATTTACTTAAATACTGCAGAAAAATATGCTGCTTGGAATTCAGGAGTGGATCAGTTAGAAGGGCTTTGACAGAAGACTGAGTCTATGTGGTATTTGATGTTGCCATGGGAAACTGCTTTGCAAGAACATTTGCACAGCAGATGGACCAAGATAAATAAAACAGATACAGGTATTGAATAGAGATTGTTTAATGTTCCATGAGAAAACAGGAAAACAGGAACTTAAATCTATATAACACAGTTCTTTGATTTGCCCTTTTTATAATGGGTATGCTGTTTGATATGAGTAGTTCCATAGTGAAAGTTTCCCATAAATTTTGTTTCTAATAAATCAAAGAAAATGTCAGGTTTCTCTGCCTCATCTTCTGTATTATGCAAAACCTATAGTGTCCTAACTTTATGCCATAATCTACTACCTTTTGGGCTAGTCTCTGAAGTTACGTTAAAGTACACAAACACTGTGGAATGCAAAATCTTTGTATTTCAGATGTTATAGTTTTGTTAGCTTCACATGCGCTTGACCACGGACAGGTCTTCTATGACCTTATATGCCAGCTTTTTTCCTTGATTTAAACAGTAAAAAAGATAAGATGCATACCCTGTTTATGAACTAGAGTGTCTTTGTAATCATGTGTTTGCTTACACAGAAGTTTGTTTCCATAGCAATGTGAACACAAAAGATACCCATGTGACTATGTAGATACCACATACCTTGGTATGAGTACCTGTGTACAGAAATCTCTTTACCATGTATTCTTTGTTCTGCCTGGCAATGAATAAAATAGGCACGTGTTGTTTACTTTTTCTCTAAGTAAAATAGATCATTAGAAAATTTAAAATGTAATTTGTAGTCATATCTTTTCAACAACTCAAATTCAAATTCTTAAAAACAAAAAGCTTCTGGAAAAATAAAAGCTTAATCTGCTCCCTTGGAGATGTATGATTTCAACTGCTAAAGGATTTTTTTTTCCTCCAAGTAAAATGTTGACTGTAAAGTATTTCTTGGATTTTCTACAGTCTAATTGTGCTTCTGTTCTTCATGACTTATAAACCTTATTTCATGGGTTGATGTTGCCACATGAATGGAACTATTCTTTGGGTGATGCTGTCATAAACCCATGAATGCTCACATAAGTGTTGGTGTTTTCATTTAGTATAAAATGCCATGAAATTCAATTCCACTGAACACCATGCAGTTGATTCACATTTTTGGTGTGCATGCTCTCCACCTTTTTTTGAGTGGTCAGAGTAATGTTTGTTTGCTTTTTAAGTATATATTTCCATTTTGAAAGGAAATACATTGATGTATTTGCTATTAATCAATTTTGAATGTCAGAAGTGAATATCTGCCTGCAGTTCTATGTTTATGTATGTTCTGCTTTCTCATGGGAAACTAGGAGAGTTAGCAGCAGGAATTACTGGGGAAAATTTTTATCTTTTGCAATGACAGAATCACAGAACTCTTAGAGTTTGAAAGCAACTTCTGGAGATCATCTGGGCACCCCCCCTGCCAAGACAGGGTCAGCTAGAGCAGGTTACACAGGAACATGTCCAGCTGAGTTTTGAATATCTCCAGAGAGGGAGACAATTAATTGGATCAGAGTATCTGAATTTCTTCTATTGGTTTTAATCCATTGTTTTAAAATCTTGCCATTCATATCCAGGAATCCAAAAGACATAATGACTATTGTAGGGTCAGGGTTACTATATAGTTCTAGCTGTCAGCTGTAACATTTTTATACCTTTCACTCTAGCTAAAGTACAATAAAGTCGATTGTACTTTTTCCCTGCACATTGTGGGGAAGAGATTTCATGGGTGATTAATTTAACCTATTTTCAATTTATTTTAAGTGGAGACCAGTTAAATAAAACACTTTCCAGAATCATAAACTTGCTGAGGTTGGAAGAGACCTCTGGCCAGGCCTTCGGTGAAAGCAGGGTCACAGGGTCATTCAGCACCCATTGCCCAGGACTATGCCTAGGCGGGTTTTGAATATCTGCAAGGATGGAGATGCATCTTGGGCAACCTGTGCCATTGGATGACCACTCATAGCAAAAGAAATCATTATTTTTAAATGGGATATCTTGTGTTTAATTTATGCCTGTTGCCTCTTGTCCTTTCACTTGATACCACTGAGAAGAGTTCTGCCTTCCTTATTCTGCCACTCACCAGGTATTGATTGTATTGACACCTGGTGTATGCCTTTGATGACTGGCCTCTGGTGAACTTGGTTCTGGCCTCTGGTGAGCTGGGTTCTGCTGATCCACAACCTTTTGTGCCCAGCAGTTCAGTCAGTTTTCTGTTTGTCTTACTCTCCATTCATCTATTTTGTGTTTCATCAGTTTGTCAGGGAGAAGACAATGGGAGGCTGTGACAGAAACATTATTAAAGTCAAGAGAAGCAATGTTCAGTGTTCTCTCCTGGTCCACTGTGTCATTGTGAAAGGCTATCAGGTTGGTCAGGCACAATTTCCCCTCCATATATTCATGCTTAGCATGTTCAAACTCTTATCCCTCCTGTGTTTGGCAATGGTTTTCAGGTTGATTTTCTTCATTCCTTTCCCAGGAGTTGAGGTGAGGCTGGGACTGAATTTCTTGAAAGTAGTGGTGATATTTATTCTCTTCCAGTCCTCAGAGTTTCCTCCCCTCACCTCTATCACTGTGATCCTCTTTGATCTTTCTGTGATTGAGTGCTCTCACAATGACATCAGCCAGCCCTCAATATGTGTGGTGCATCTCATTATGGCCCATGGATCTGTGTGTGTCCAGTTTGTTTAAATGCTTCCTAACTTGACCCTCCTCCACTGAGAGGAAATCTACCTTGTTCCAGGCTTTCCCATGGTGTTCAGGGACTTGGGATAGCTGAGGGATGGTTTTATCAGTAACAAGTGAGATGAAGAAGGCATGCAGTGTGTTGGCTTTCTTTGTATCCTTTCTGACAGGTCTCCATCAGTGGGGAGACCATTTTCCATAGTCTTCCTTATGCTGCAGATAACACCATTTAGAAACATTTTGTGTTCCCCTTTCACATTTGTGTGAGCTACCTACTGTGATCCCAGTGAAGTTGTAGTTCTCAAGCTGCATGCAGACCTCTTAATTTGTCCTGTTCGCTCTGCTGTGTGCATTAGCAAACAGGCCCTTTGGAGAAGTATGCTGTTTTCCCAGAAAAGATAGAATACCTTTACCCATGATTCTGCCTGGTAGGCATTTCCCTACATAGGGAAATGTACACAGTTGGGGTGGGACCCCCACAGCCCTGGTTTTTTTGCTTACAAATTTCCTCCTGTTGACGTTGCCCCATACTCCTTGCTTGCCAACCTGGTCCTTTACTTCCTCTCTTGATTGCTGGTCATGCTCTCCCACTCCTGTAATTCCTAGTTTGAAATTCTCATTATTGGATTGGCCATCCTGTTGGCAAAATGTTTTTCTCCACTTATGTGGACAGCATTTCTGCTAAATTATCCTCTGTCCTTGACCATCCCGTGATCATATAAAATCTAAAACCTCATAGCCCACACCAAGTGCACAACAAATTCTTGACTTGTGGGATCTCTCACTTCCTTTTCACTCTTCTGTGTTTCTGGAAGGATTGAGGATAAAACTGTCTGAGCTCTCCATACACATGACAGCCCCACATCCACCCCCCACACATACCCTAACAGCAGCATAGTCAGTGCTCAATGTTTTCTTCATTGCCTCTGGCATCATCTTGGTGCTCACATGGAAGAGCAGCAGAGGGTCATAGTCTGCAGCAGCCTTTCATTCACAATCTCCTGATCTGAATCCCCAGGCAGCAAGCTTTGGGATTCAGTCCCCTCCAGCAGGGAGCTTCCTGCTGCAAATAGCCACCACAGATGCCTGTGCAGCTCAGTTCTTCTGCTGGCTTGAGTCTCTTGCAGAACAGAGCTTGCTATTTGCTATTCTTACGAGACAACTATTTTAGTTAAGCATTTTATTTATTTTGCTCTTTGTTTTGTGAGCAAATATATGTAAAAACATTACTGGAGAACTAATTACATGTTTTGGCTTTTTTGTTTTATTAAGCTGTATTTATTTTTGAATGTTACTCTGCCAATACTAAATGGGTTAGCTGGCTACGCAAAGGCTTTTTGTGCTAGTGTGGCTGATAGAGGGAAAATCATGTATGGTTTTCTTGTGCTCAGGAAGGTCAGAGATTAAGCTCAAATCAGTCTGAAAGTCTGCAGAAAGATTAACATGTATTGATATCTGGTATGGGATTTGATAAAAATTATTTCAGAATACCTTTCAAGTCCAGAATTTTTACTTTATATTGTACCTTTTGGAAGACACCATCATAAAAAGTTTTCCCAAACCTTGTTTCATAACATGTTTTAAGGCAATGAAATAGACACTATTTTAACATTATAATTGGTTTCACATGTGTCTTGTTTCTATTTGTTCTAGGAAATGAACCCAGGAAGTAATGTGAAGGGTCATGTGAAGCTTTGTCATAGCAGAAATTTTCTAAAAGATTGCTTTACCTGTAAGTTCTTTTCTGTTGTTAAATTATATCATACTGTGGGGGGAAAACGGTTTGTTTTGGCATTTTGACTTGCAGCTTAATTGTGAAGAAAACTTTTCCAACTGCATTATGAATAACACCTCCTATTATTCACTTTCTGTATTTTAGGGAAGCACAAACAAACGTTTTTCCTCTAAGTAAATAACTACAACCAACATTTTCCCTAAAACTTAAGGTTTTGAATCCAGTGAGCAAGATTTTCATGCTGTCTCATTAGTTTACACTTCTGCTGTGATGCATGATAAACTGCAATAGCCTCTTTTTCAGAAATTCTTTTGAAAGTGAGAGGTAAAAATTATTCAAACTTGTATGAAACTGTGTAACTTTACCACTAAAAGCTCTTTGCAAAGATTTCATGTGCGGGTGCCTGCTGTGACTGAGACATCTTTGGGATTCAGAGTTATTAAATTATGTGACAGTGCCCTTTACAATTGTGTCACTTGAGGCAAAGCATTTTCTTCAAGCGAAAGTGAACTCATTTAATTTTGCATATATCTCACAATAAACTCCACTTAGGAATTTAAACTATTGCTTTATTCTTGAGTCTAATTGTCTACATCAAAATACTTAAATTGGGAGATATGAACTTGCTCTCCTAGCAAAATTGCAAGAATAATATTAAAAGATCTGTTTTACTCAAATAACCAGAAACATTAGGTTTGATTTTGGCCAATTCATGTAGGTGGTGGCAGAGCTTAGAACTGAGTTCAGAAGTTCTTAGTCCCTGTCAAGAGGTATAATTTGAAAATATGTAAATATGCCAAAAAAGTATGTCCTGGAGGAGACTGCGAGTTTGCAAGCTAGAATTTAAGCAGTATGTTTTTTTTTTCCCTTTTGTATGTAATTATAGTAGTTCAACTAAGCATCACCTAGATAGCAAGTTCTTGAAAATTATAAGGGGGAAGGCACTACTGAAAAATGTTTCAAAACTGATAGTAGGTGTTTAATCCTTTAAAAGTAGTAATTTCAGAATACTTTCGTTATCTAGCACTCTATTTTAAAGTAGCAGTAATGCCTATACATGGGCAGCATAGGTAATTTAGTTTGACATAAAATCCACAATTCAAGCACCTTATGAAGTTTCAGAAAATCTTCTAGTATTTATTTGATTTTCTTCAAAGTATGCTTCTTTGTCTCAGTATGTCTTTACTATTCTAATGTAACTTGAGATAACCATGAAATAAGTACCAATACATGCAAATCTGTTAGAAATTAGAATCTTAATTCTTCACTTGGAGTTCTAAAGTAGAAACTGAACGTTATTGTCATTATTATATTAATATTCACACAGTACTGGTGCAACTTCAGCAATTGTCCTGTGTTATCCTAAGTGTATAAAAATTACTCCAGTGTTGGAGCAGTTCTTTTGGTTTTATCAAAGAATCTGGATGGGCTATTTCAGGATAATTCAAGAAGACTTTTACAATTAGACAACGAAGACAGAAGTACTGCTCTGAAACTGCTGTCTTAATAACTGAATTAGTCAGATTTTCACTATTATTTGATAGGTTTAATTACTTACCACTAGTCAGACAGGTGGATTTCCAGCATCATAACAGTAGCATGAAAAGAACACAAACAAATTATAAGATTGAGCTGAAATTGGCTAATTTATTTCAATTTTGTCTTCTCTTTCAATTAATTGCTCTGTTCATCTCTTCATGTCTCCCTGAGAAATCCTAGTGTTTTATTTGTGTGCACATGTATATACTTGTGTGTGTGGGTGTGTATCCATTAGAGATATTTATATGCAGTGAAGATAAGACAACAGTTGGGCCAAAAGTACAGAAGTGACTTGGAAAAATCATAGGTGAGAACATGGAGAAAAGTCCTTGACAGGATGCAAACACTGAGTGTTGTATTGCATGCTGAGCAATACAGCAAATTTACAGTCTCCCAGACAACAAATGCATTATTTGGAATCCTACAAATATGCTGATTTTAATAGTGTGACTGCATTTGAGGACAAAAGAGCAGAAAAATAGTCTTTTTCGGGACCTAAAATATTTGAAACATTGTCTATTTACTATATATTTATAGAAAATTCTAAAGTCTGGTTAAAGAGCTGGCAATATCCAATAATATTTCTTACTGTAGACTGCAATTGCTTTTATAATTCACGTATTCAACCACTATATTGGTATAAATAGAAAAAAAACAATATAGAAAGGAAAAAGGATGTTGTTGTTTTTGTTATTATTATTATTATTATTATTATTATTATTATTATTATTTTATGAGCACAGGTTGCTACAAGACAGAGAAATCTAACATTTTTAACCGTTGCATAGTTCCAACTTATTTGTTTGTTTGGTGGAAATAATTCCATACTGTTGTTATATTAAAATATCCTACATTTAATATACCTGCTAGTATTCTGAATTAATTAATCAGTATTGTAAAACTGGCTGTCATGATACACAGACAAGTAACAATATAACTCACTGAAGTTCGTAGATCATGGTGGCAATTACTTAATTATGATTAGTTTTGTAATTGTTGTATTCTCCTTCCAAAAGGGGTTTCCATGTATTATTTCTATTAATATTAGCTGGTTAACAAATCATGGCATCATAGAATAGTTTGAGTTGGAAGGGACCTTAAAGGTCATCTAGTTCCAACCCTCCTGCCATGGACAGGAATACCTTCCACTAGACCAGGTTGCTCAAAGCCCCATCCAACCTGGCTTGGAACACTGCCAGGGATGGGGCATCCACAACTTCTCTGGGCAGCCTGTTCCAGTGGCTTCCTACCTTCTCAATAAAGAATTTCTTCCTAGCATCTAATCTAAATCTCTCCTCTTTTAGTTTAAAACTCTTCCCCCTTTCCTTATCATTAACCACTTGGGTAAAAGGTTACTCTTACTCTCTTTTATAAGCTTTCTTTAGGTACTGACAGGACACCAGTAAGAAAATAGGAATGTTTTCTACCTTTTTCCCCCCCCCATGGTTGGAGTGTTCTATGTTCAGCTAGACACCATCAAAATAATGTTTCAGTCCTATGCTTATAAAAGATCAAAATTTTATGCATCATAATATGTTCTGTGTAAAATAAGGAGTAGCACAAAATTTACTGTTACATGTTTATAGAAGAACCAGAAGTTCTAAATATGAACCAGAGGTTCTTAATATGATAGCCATGCACTTTGAGAGAAATTTAAGAGTGGAAGTGTTCTGTTTACACATTAAATTATTCCCCTTTATGAAAGGCATGTTTGCTGATGCGTAGCAACAAGTGCTCCTCATTTTCTTTGGATAATTCCCTTGCTGGATCTTGGAGAACTTAGCTTTTTCACCTATTCTTCTCATGCCCCAAAAAAAGGTTTGCCATACCTTCTCTTATTGTTCTTGATTCACAACTACAGGGTTGGGTCAATTATTTGGAGATCCTGATGAGAGTCCAGTGCAAGTATAGCAAAAGGGAAGAATAACACCTAAAAAACAAAGGCATACTATCAAAATCAGTAGTGAGAATTGAAGTAATATCTATGGAAACTGGTGAACACTAGCACCAATTTTTTTTTTTGTAGAAAATTCCAAGACCGTAAGAGCACATTAATTTTCAAGGAGTGTCATGCACAACTCTAATTAAGGTTTCACTGATCACTGGGGATTGAATCTTCCACTGCTCTCCCCATGCCTGCCTGTCTTTCTGAACTGAACTTAGACTTGAACTTTATTATAATGTGTTACCTGGCATATGTTTTCATGTCAGCTTCTGTCAATATATTCAGGGGAATACAAGTTTTAATTGTAGCATTTCTGCATGCTGTAAGCATCTTCCTGATCATAAGCTTGTACAAACCTAAATTGCGGAGTAAAGAGAATAGAATTATTGCAAAGGTCTTTCATGTTTTGCTTCGTTACTTATTATGTAGATTTCTTTTTTAATAAGGGTATACTGAAGAATATAAATAGATATATCTGAACTGATGACACTAAGAAATACAACAGCTGTCCCTGTTGTAGCTTGTTAATTTGCTGTGATGAGGTATAATTCCATGCTTTGTTAAAATCAGACATATTAACTATGATTTGCTGAAGGTGAAATAAGGGGCCAGGCTTCATGAAATTTCTTTGTTTAAAAAAATGTATGGTACCTAATATTCACTGAAAGTAGTGGTCAGGGAAAAGTGTCCTGTAAGTTAAATATATTGACACAGTAAAGAGCATCGATAAAACTAAACTGAGATATTTATTCTTTACAGTCGGTATTCAGTTAATACATTCTCTAGGCATAAACTTCCTAAATCTCAGGTAGTGTCAAATTGCATGTGTAGATACCAAGACATGCTAGTCAACGTGTGTACAGCATTCATAATTCACCAGGCATGGCTTCATTAGCTGCTGAACATAAGGAAAGCTAAAGAATCCTGTGAGGTGCCTTAAAAATTACAAGTTTGTTAGCTCCTGATGACCTAAGCAGTGCCAAATTTGAAGAAGTGCTGGAGGGGATAACAAAAATGGCATGCAAACAAAAGAAAAATAATATTGCAAAGTCTCAGGAATTGAAAGTAAGATACTCTGTTTTGGTGAATAAAAGAATAAGTTTGACGTCCAGTGGGAGAGAAGAGGGCAAATTATACAAGGAGTGAGTACTTCTGAATAATTTTTATCATTAATAAGTCTCTGGGTAATTATGTGTAGGTTTAGAGAATGTACGAATAAGAGTTATAAATGCATTGATTCCCTCATTTAGCATGGTGTGGTTAGAGTATATGCTTCCAAGTAATGCAACAAGATTTGGCTTCACTGCCTCTCTCAAGACTGAATTTGCATTTGTTCCTCTTGACTATGCAACAGAGGTAGCTTGAGAGGGAAGGAATGACTATTGTTATGTAGCCTCTCATTTTTACTTCACCTGCTTATTACACTCGTTGGATATTACTCCACAGTTAGCCCATTGACAGGAAAGGTTACCTGGGATTAAGAGCCAGTGAAAATGCTTTTTGCTGAGTCTATTTGCAAATAATTGTTTGTCCTGCAAATAAGATTAATGCACTTTAGAGCAAGAGTCATGATGATATTAGAAAAAGTACAAAGAAAATTCTTGTTTAATTCATACCATTTAACAGGCACAGCAATTTCAGGTGAGATGGTATTGTTACGTTGTGTGCCTACATCTCATACTATCTGGCTTCAAGCAGAAGACTGTTTCAGCTTCCCAACAGACAAAATTTCAACTCCAGTACCAATAATTTGCACAGTGTGGAGGGATTGTATTGTCACAGAGATGCAAGGGGTGTATCAGGACCTCCAAAATGCCCACACAAGCACACTTCTCTTTGGGGAGCTTCCTTGGACCCCCTGAAAGCAGAGCACTCCTGAGAAACCTCACATTGGTAGAGAAGCAACTTTTTTCCTTCATGTTACCTAGAAGTTGATGTGTCTCCTCTGAAGGTAGATTTTAGGTGATTTTCTCAGGAAATGTCATTCTCCAGGATTACTCTTGCTATAGACTACTGATACAGTCTGAAGGACTGTCATGATTGTGGCCTTCTTGTGCCTTCCCCAGAGGTAAAGAGGATAACTATTGATTAGTGTAATGAACCAAAGACTGCACTGGTTTTGTGGGCTGATTCGTGCGAGAATGGTCTAAGGATTCATCATTTCCACTGCCACCTCAGTGGTTTCCTGGAAAAAAAATGTGTAAGCCCTTGACTCTAAACTTGAATGGGAGAGGCAAATACATACTTCTGTAATTACTTTGATTGCAGTTTCTTGTTGTAGTCTATTTCAGGTAAACCTACACTGCATGAGTCATAAGAAATTGCTAGCTAGAAAACAGTTAGAATGTCAAGAGGTGCTTTTGCTCCTCAATTAACTAGTTTAGCATTAATGTCAGGTCTGTGTAGCTGTAAGATTGGGGTTGTTTTTATTTCCTTTTATTTTTTTAAATCATGTATGCATTGTGAAAGCATTGCCTTTCAACTTTACAGCTTCCTTGCTTGTTTGTATTTTTAGATTTTGTATGATTTTTGTACTTCTCAGGCTTTAAGATACCCTCTTTGTACAGCTCTTGGTTTGTGACTCTATTAGCAGAAGGTTTATTTAACAGAAAACAACCTAAAGAATGACATTAGAAATTACTTTCAAACAGACAGGAAGGCAGTAGGAATACTGATGTGTTTCCTTTGTATGTTTCTACTTTTGTGGTTAATCAGTGAAAGAAGTCTATATTGTAAAAGTAAGTAAATAAGCAAAACTTGTCTGTGCAGTTATCTGCAGCTTTCTGTTGACTAGGAGCTGGAAAGTATCAGCAGCTTGTGTGTTTTTTTGGTTGACTAGCCCAGCAGTGTACATAGGCTATATCATACAGAGTTGGGTGGAAGATCTTGAGAAAACAAGGTTTTGTGCACTATTGCCACCTCCCATTACTATCATAGGTGTTGCTGCAATCCTTGGCCTTTCTAAGTTCACTTGTCTTGTTATTAATGATAGTCCTGATAGGTGGCGTTTTGTGTGTTTAAATAGCTAAAACACATAGTTGTAACTGTAGTTAGAGCTAGGACTTTTTAGCAGGTACACCCTGCAACATGCCTTGGCCATCTTGTTCTGTGGTTGGAGACATGGCTGGTCTAGAGGAGCATGTGATTGCTCCTGGAATCACCCCACACCCTCCAGGGTTCCCTGCTGAGGCATCTGCATCCTGCATAGATCAGAGAGGAATGGTGGGTATTAATCTTGTATTCATTTGGAAGATACCATTCCTGGAATGTTTTGCAGCAATTATTTAAGAATTCCTGCTAAAGTGAAAACTTTGTTTGATAAACTTGTTTGTGTAAAAAGTTAGTTCCTGAGGCTAAGTTAGCACTGACAGCACTAATTTTCTGTGTTAATTTCAGAGCATGAAATTTGTTCAGACGTCAGGCTTAGTAGGAGAGAGTTCTTGCTTTGGAGGGTAGACTGCACGCATTTAAAGTGGCTAAGGTTAGATGGCATATATACATTCTTTCCCTGGTGTATATCCCTCAGAGAAATAGGATTACAGCGGCTTCCATTTTGAAATAAACTTGGCTCTCATATTAAAATGATCTGTTGAAGGGGCAGCAGTAGTATATGTAGTAAAGAAGTAGGTTAAATTATCTATAATGACTCAGTTTAGCTCAATTGGCATTAGTGGGCAGGAAGATTCTGGAATGATCCTTACAGCCTCGGTTTTGTAGGTGCTCCCCAGGAGTGTCTCATGGTTTCACCAGGTCACAAAGGAGCGCAGCTGTGACTCTGGAAGGCTGGAGCTGAGGGAGTGCTGTGGAGAGCCTCTGCCCTCACCTGTACTGCCCTGGCAGTGGGACTGTTTGTGTGTCAGACTGGAGCTGTCTTTGTGTGAGATGATCTAATAAAGACATTTCCTGAGAGCTGACAAAATGTAGCTGCATTGCTCACAAAGAGGAGTTGAAAGCTGGTGTTCAGTACTTGAGAAAGCAAAATGACATCAGTTCTCTTCTGACCATAGACTAACTGATATTTTTTAAGAGATTGAGTGTGTTTTGTTTTAAATTACTTTTTTTTTTCCCTAAGCAAATCACACTATATTTAAATGGAGCTAAATATACAAAATAGAGAAGACCTGTGCATAAGCAGAATTATTAGACAAGAGAAACAAGCTGTTACTGGTTTTTCCTGTAAGATTTCTCTAAATTGGAATGTTTTTAATAGTCCACATAAATCAATTTTCAAAGATGTCACTATGAATAAGAATTTTTTTATATTTGGGATATGCATTAAGCACAGCTTTGCTGCACTACTATAATTATTATTGGGTGGAATGATACCACGTTGAACACTTTGAAGCAGGCAGATGTGAACTCATCTGGAGAGGTCTATTCATAACCAGTAATACTTAAAAATTATCTTATTAGCTCTTACAAGCCTCATCTGAGACCTAAATTTGGATTTTGCTTATGTCTTATAAACAATTCTTTCAACAAAGTTGCTAAATGTCTTCTGAATCTTAATGGTACTATGACTTTACCCACAATCTGTAACTGAAGTATTTACTCTAATTTTTTGCTTTATGAAAATTCCAGCCTTTTACAATTTATGAAATTTCTTCCTTACAATTCCATTTAATAGGCCCTTGCTTTTCATCCTAACAAAGTTCTCCACTACTTTTTCTATGCATCTTTCATTACTTTATTCACTTCTGTTCATCATTCATCTTCTCTAGTTGAATTGTCTGTTCTTTTCATCAGTGTTTCTGGAGGTGGAGGTTTTGTAGATTTCATATTGAACCTGTTGGGGTGGGAGTGTCACAGTGAATGTTTATGACCTTGCAGCAGTTGTTTCTGTGAAACTGGTGACACTTTCTGCAAACAAACAAACAAAAAAGAACAAGTACAGTAACAGAGTAACAGTTTTGGTTTTGTTTTTTGGGTTTTTTTCCCCCTGCTTTTTTTATATTGGTTATACAAAGTTTTAATTTGATCCTACTAGGCTGCACCTATAATGTGCTTACTTTATGTTAGAATAAGTCATAGCAATAGTCTCATTTCTTTGGTGCAAGAAAAGTACCCCAATACTCATGCTTAGTTGTTTTCACAATTGTGATCCCTGAATGGAAGAAAGGGTGGTATTTACAGACAGAAGTTGAGCACTGTTACTATTGCAAGAAGTGTGAGGTGGGAAAGGTTACAATTATTCTTTGAAGTCAGAGAATTTTTATCCTTTAGTTGTTTTTAACAAACGTAATTTTGTGTTACTATTGCCTAAAAGTTCTAATTTTATTAAGACTGGGTTTCTAATTTTCTAGACACGGCACACATATAAGGAAATATTTTTTTTTCCTGTATGAGTACCAAACATCTAAATATACACAGAACACGTGGGTTGAAAACGGAGTTTTACAATAGTAGCTTTTCTCTCTAAACATAGCATAGTTGTTCCATCTTTTATGCCCTATTTTCTGATTGAAAGAAAGTTTCTTATAAAGAAGCTTACAGGGAGAGTTGCAGTGAAGTGTTCGTTCACTTAAAAAAAAAAAAAAAAGATAGAAAAAAGATTTTTGGTTAAATGAAGGAATTGCACCCATGGCTGAGCAGACAGCATACAAAGGCAGATGCTTGTGTGTGCGTCATACTCGTAGTCATCCTCTGTGTGGGGCAAACTGGGCTATGCATTCAGAGAAGGGCAGCTCTCAGCTTTTTGTTACTCATGTACTACCGGGGACTCATGCTCAGGCAACAGTGGGAAATTTCAACGCTTTTCTGAAGCAAACAGTTCCAAAAATTGCAACTGTAGGGCACTCGATCTAAAAACAGATTTGTACCTGCTATTAATTGGATCCTGGGTGAACTACACAGTGTGCAGCAGTAAGGGAAAATTTTGCCTTTGCGTCACAAATGTAATGAAACTCTTGACCCAGTGCCACTAATAGCTGTGGCTTAGTTGACACAATCTTGTAGCTTTTTTAAGCTAGTAGGACAGCAATAACTCAGGGCTGTGATAAGTATTTCATGCTTAGCTGAGTAATAGGAGAGAACAAAGCTGCTTCATTCATTGCTTTGTGTCTTGTAGACACCAGCTTTTTAGTCTTTTTGGTAAATTCATGTTACAGTATTGTTATTATAGGTTTTTGACGCTTATTCTGTTTTGTGTCACTTCAGTTTTCCTTATTGTCAGTGAGGGAAAATCATCTAGCGAGGGGTCATTTTTAACTGCATTTTCTATCTGAAATGAGAATTTCAGTGAGATAAGAAAGCTCTGGGTTTTTGGTTGTTGGTTTACTGCTTATGCTGGGAAAGTCCAGAGGGATGAGATTTAGGTGATAAAATACCTTATCAGGCAGCTGAAGAATATTGGAGGGAGAGAGCAAGAGCCAAGTAGGAGGAAGTTCTACAATTTATGAGAGAACATTATTATAAGGTAAATGATTCTTAAAATACTAATATCTACAAAGTGTTTATCAATGCATGATGTTAGAAAAAAGTGATAATAGAACAAGATGTGCCTCAGTAGTTTTTGTGAATATTTAAAGGTGCAGCCTTTGTTCAAGGTGCTTTGAGACTCATCCTTGTGGAAAACATGGAAATGTTATCTTTGCAAACTTTCCTAAAGGAATTTAACAAATCTTCCCCAAATAATGTTAGGCTGAAATGGAGATTTTGCTAACTTCAGAAAATATTCAGTTCCTGCTTCAAAAATCTTTTCTAGTTCTCAATTTCTCCTATTTTGACCTGAACTGGTTCATTACTGTCATGAAGGATGTTTGATATCTCATGTGTCTTTTTTATGGTAAGGTTAAAAAATTTCACTAAATTCTCTTTGAAGCAAACAAAGGACATATGAAGAACATTTTTCAAAGATATTCAGTGTAGATTAAATTCATCACTAAAGTAAAAAGCATAGTTTTAAAATATGATCATAGTGGATTTTTTAAGGTATTTGTTGCCAAATCACTGTTGAAATTTAGCAGCACAAGGTTTTTAACTTATTTAGACTCTTCAGAAAATCCAAAGCCTAATCCCAGTTTAAGTGACTAAATAAGTAGCACCTGAAGCTGAGGATCTTTAGGTGCAGAATTTAGAAATATTCTTAGGAAAAGCCAATTTTATCTGGTTTGAGATGATATTTTTGTTTTTTTTTTTTTTTTACTTCTCAGATAGCATTTTTTCTAATGTACCCATTAAACTAACACATGATAGTCAAATAGTCATATTGTCCAAAGCTTTTATGAATTTTCTCCAGTACTTTGTATTTTTCCAGTTTTTCAGCTGTTTTGTACCGTTATTGTTTTTTAGACTTTGAAGTATGCGATGGATTTTCCTATGCAGTTTCAAATAGTTTTCCACTGGTATATTCAAGTTTTAAAATGTTACCAATGTGTGTGCCTAATTACTAAACCCCGTATTTTTGTGCTTTGAAGAAACAGATTTTCCATAGCTATTAATTGAAATTTGTGTATATGTTTTGATATCTGCAGATAGTGTCTGCTTTGAGACAGATGCCACCTCATGTTTTTGCCACACTGTCTACCTTCATGAGAGTGAAGATTTGTACCCTGCTTGCGCTGTTAGTTGCTAGAAAATGTCTATAAGCTCATGCTGTAAATGGTCTTGAAATGTGTGACTTTTCATAGTTTCCCACTGAAAAGTTTCTCAAGGGAGGATAAAAACCCCAAACCAGTTAGAATTCAAATAGAAATAGTGATTTCCCATTTTGTCACTTTCAGTTTGTGTATTCACCCAGTGGCAGCATCATTTTAAGGGTGGACCTTTGCTGAGTAAGAAAGATGTGATGCTTGTTCCAAGGCTGTGATTTCACTCGTGTCTTTAATGGTAGCTTTTAAATCCCAGAAGCAGATAGATGGGAGTGGTTACGTATCTTGGAGGTGTTAGAGTGGAATCCTAACTTTCAGAGCTGGGGTATCTGTGCTGCTCAGAGAATGGGAAATGAAGACTCTTACTTTCATAAAGCTGAGCATTAGAAAATTGGGTTTTATTTTGCAGAGTATAAGTGGTGTGTGAACTGTTGCTGGTGTTTGGAAGTCACTGCTAGAGAATCTTAAACTGTTGCACTATAAAAATGTGTGTGATAATTGGTACCGGGGTAAGACGCTCAAGAGTAAAAAGATAAACTTTTAATCAGTATGTGTTGTGAAAAAACTAAATATTTTTATGGCACACGGGAGGTTGGGTAGTAAATATTTTTTTCAATCTTGAAAATGAATTTATTAGCTCTTTTTAAGCTGGAGATTGACAAATTTGACCCTTCATTAATTTAGCGTCTCAACAGCCTCTTCTGTCTCTTTTAAAAAATGCAGTTTTTCAGTGAGAAAAACAAGAAAAAGATTATTTGTGTCTGAAAATATTCCTGGAAAATATGACTTCAGAAAGTGTACTGGAGAGCAATTGTAACTTTTTTCCTGATTGTTTTTGATTGCTATGGGAAAATGATGAAAAATCATTCTCACCAAAGGTGAAATAGCTGTGTGGAGGAGGTGGGCACTCTGAAGTGTTTAGTGGAACTTGAAAGAACTGTAACTAGTATCAGATCTTCTTAGTTTGGATTTTCTTCCAGAGCTTAAGTAGGAGTGTGATTACAGAACAAGTGCTTTTCATAGTATCCTCACACTGCACAGGAGTTAACTCCAAAAAGTACTACATTTCTGTGGTATTGGTGAGAATTCAGTTTTTTATTGAAGCCTGAAAGAACAGATAAATGAAGGAGCACATTACATTTAATCTTATCTTCCAAAGCAAAGCATGCAGGCAGAGGTGAGATAAAAGTATGATCAAATTAATCTTGCAATGTTTAGGAAGCTGGTAATGGGTAACACAAAGAAATGTGTAATTAAACCTGTGTAAGAGGTGAGTTAATTTGGAAGGAATATTTAAGACCCATAATCTTCAGAAATACATAGGGAAAGTTGCAATGATAAGCCTGGGAGTTCATGTTGGAGGTTGCTTTTCCTTTAGGAAATAATTTTATTGTCTTTCTTCTCCTGCATGCCTCCCTGCTGAATTGCCACTGTTAGATGCTAAGCTACATGGAAAAATAACAGACAAAATAACCTCCTGCCAGACTCTTGATTTCTCGATCCATAAGCAACATGCAAGGACCTGAATAATTTTTTTTCAGTATTACTTTTCAAAAAATGTTCACAAGTTTGTTTTCTGAATCTGGGTTCTCTAAAATTTGAAAGGAGAAAGAGGTATTGTGATAAACTCAAAGTTAGTATGGGAATGTCCATCTAAGTGTAATATCTAATTACAGAATTAGGTAAGCATCATAATACCAAACCGTATTTGATTAGAAATTAGTATCTTTGTACTAGTTATGTTACTCTGCTTTTGGTATACTTTCAGAATTTTAAGATTAAATTACAAAGTTAATCCCCTTTTTTTGTTTGTTTTTGGCTTATAGTTTAATAGCACTTTGAAATTTTCATTATCTGGAGAAAATAAAGAGGGAGAAGTCTCGTGCTTGTTTAGAAGAATGCTGTATCATACATTTCTAAACTTAATTATCTTTAATCAGAAGTACATTCCATGTTTTTAAAGAAATAACTTTTTCTGATTTCATTAAGCTTCTCAGGCATGTAGACTTTCAGCCAGGGAACGTGCTTTGTTTTGAACTCAGTCAGTGACCCCTGTAAAAATGTTTAATTAACTTTTGCCAATGTCAATACCGTTCTGTTATACTCAGCAGGCCGGATGAGCTCCCTCTGGTGGCTCATTTACCTTGAGGTTCTGTTCTTTCCTTCATATCTGTTTACTCAAGCAAACAAGGCTGCTGACCCCAGGTATCAGTCAGGCATCAGTTCCTTCTGGGCTTACACTTTAATTGAAAAACATCAATAATTTCCTTACAGAATGAAACAAAAGCATTTAAATGCACAGGAGGTTCAATTCGTTAGCAAAATAAATAAAGAGCTACTGGGTAAAAGAGTAAGCAAATAAAACTGAATTACTTTCTTCTAAGTCAAAATCACACAGTAGGTGGATAGCAGTAATTTGTCAGTGGCATCCACTTAGAATAGTGCTTATTCTTAAACTTAGGAAATATTTGGATATTAAACCAAAATATTTGGACATTGACCATGAGATTGTGGAGTTCAGTATCAGCACAAAGGAAGTAGGGCAGCAAGTAAAATTACAAATATGGGCTTCAGGAGAGCAAATTTTGGCCTCTTAAGGGATATTCTTGGAAGAACCCTGTAGGAACAGGCCCTGCTGGGAAGAGGGGTCCAACAGAGTTGGTATTCAGGAATTGCTTCCTCCAGGCTCAAGAATGATGCATCCCAATGAGCAAGAAATTGGGAAAAGGTGGCAAGAGATTTGTGTGGATGATTAGCTCCTGTCACTGCTCAAGCATAAGCAGGGAACACACAAGTGATGGAAGCAGGGTCAGGTCACTTGAATGAATGCAGATAGGTTGTCAAAGGAGAAATGAGACAAGGAAGGTCAAGGCCCATCTGGAATGAAATCTGGCCAGGGATGTCAGGGAAAGCAAAAAGGGCTTCTTCAAATATTAATAATAAAAGGAAAAATAAGGGTAATGTGGGCCTGTTACCAAATGGAGGGGACCCTGGTTACAGAGGACACAGAGAAGGCAATTACCAAATGCCACCTTTGCATGGGTCTTCGCTGGCAAGACCAGCCCTCAAGATTCTCCAACTCAGGAGACCAGGGTAAAGGAATGTTGTAAGAAAGATTTTCCCTTAGTCAAAGAGGACTGGGTTAGAGAATACCTAGTGGTGAAGACTTGACATCCACAAGTCCATGGGCCCTGATGGTATGCATCCATGACTGCTGAGAGAGCTGGACAGGATAGCTAGACTGCTCATGATCGTCTTTGAAAGGTTTTGGTGATGAGGTGAGGTGCCTGAAGACAAAGAAATCAAATGTCAGCCCAGTCTTCAAAAAGGGCAAGAAGGAGGATCCAAGGAACTACAAGCCAGTCAGCATTTTCCCGTCATCCTTTCATAAAGGAATATGCTCACCCAGACTTATCCTTAAATCTCTCTGTGTTCCTGGCTGCCACTCAAGTTCTTTTTCCTGTTCTATCAGTGCCATAACTGTGTTGGTTGTATTATTGAACTTCATCCTGTTTCTCGTGCTCTCGTGTAGAAGATTGTCAAAGTCTTCCAGCATTGTGTCCTGGTCTTCCTGTGTTGACTGACAGCTTTGAAAGTTGGCCAAGAACTTGAGTCCATTCTTACCAAGCAATGCTGGAACTTTTTATGATTAATGGATTCAGTTTTGCAGCGTTTACCCAAAACTAGGCAGGTGGATTCCACTGCTTGCTAAATTATGATGCTTCCATTGTAAAGACTGTCAACCACCTTCTGTTAGAGAGCTGTTGAAATACCTTTTCCATGTGTGTCATTTAGAAGTGAGAAATAATACTTTGTGTCATGACATCTTTATTTACCTCTTGCTCTGAAGAGGCACACAGACAATGCCATTTAAATTTTGTGTGCTGGAGGAAATGAGCAGCTAGACATCATGGTGTGCAGATTACTTCTACCACTGAGCATGCAGGAACACAACTTTATATAGTGTAATGTTACGAAATGATACTGCCTTTGTGTTGCTGAAGGTCAGCAATATTTGTAAGCAGAGTGGTGCTTGAGAGGTAAGTGTTCATCATGAAGGTAGATGTTCATCATATCTCAACTACAGGGGTACTGGGACCTCTCAGTACTTGTGGGCATACATGCAAGTTGGGTACTGCAAATTAAAATAAGCATGATAGGAATCCTGTCTGTGTAGTGAGAAACTTAGTGTCACCAGAGTATAAATAATTTCGTCAGTGGACATTTTAAGAGCGTAATTTCAGTTCTTTTTAAATGTAAATTGGTTAAATACATAGTCTGCCTGTTCTTCCTAAAAGTTGGTAATTTACTTTTTTGGATGGTTTTTATAAGTTACAGTTACATTTAAACAAAAATTCTAAATGAACTGTTTAGGTTACTGGCAATTTGTATAATTTTGCAAGTCTTCCTTTGTTCCCTATTTCATGGGGACACTGTAGCATGATGAGTGAACAGTATGTTTGTTTTAATTTAAATAAAGTAAACCTAGTACAAATACTATGCTGGAGGCATCCGTGAAAGTCTTTGTGTTTGGCAGTGAAAATCAGTTGGCTTTAATTCTCTTATTGAGAGAGATAATTAAGATAATTGGTTTTAACAGCCAGGGGCAACATTTTGTCCAATTTATCACCAGTCTGTCATTTCACATCTCACTTTCATCAGTCCGAGTTTTGGCTAGGTAGACTTTTATTTGAGGTACTGGCCATATTTTAATTCAGAATCAGCTATTATTTTTGATTTTTAACTTGTTTTTTGACTTGTACCATTCCATGACCTTGGATTTTCAGATGTTCTAAAAAATGTTCTAAGGTGTTCTACTTTGGTAATACATCTGCACAGAATATGCAAGCGGCAGATTCCTCTGAGTTTGTACTGACTTCTGTTAGTCTCTCAATGGAGGAGAAGATTACCTGTGCTTAGTAATGCTTTTGATGAAATTATGTGTAATAATGTGCAATATCCTGTGAATGGCAACATAGAAAAATACCCAAAGACATTAGTTTGAAATTTTCACTTGATTGCTTCCTTAATGCCTTTAATACACCTCTATTGCTCTAATGCACCATATTACATTACATGGTGCTTCTCAGCACTTCAGTCAATTGCAAAACTGAAGGAGGCAGGGGAAAAAGCTGCCAAAACCTCCCTGAGGATCTAGTAACATGGTGGCTGCTTTCAAGTCTGTACCAATTCTGTGTGGCACTTAAAAAGCACCTTTTAATATGATATCTCACAGCCATTCATTCTTATTTGTGAAGAATGCAAGTTCCATCCAAGTTTTTAAAATAACTTCTAAATTTTGCTTCTGCTGAGGACTTACTTGAACATAAGTTCTGCTGAAAACTTGCATCCCTGATGCTTCTCCGTTTGAAGCCAGCTCACAGTGCAGTATTTTGGACAAACTCATCCAGATAGCAGAGAACAACAGTTTTTCCCACTCCCATCTGGAATCTGCTGCTTTGGAATATTTGTGTTTGGCTAAAGATATCTTTCATACTTGCCCTAATTCCATGACTAACTTTGTGCTTCTGTAGTCTTAAAGGTTGGTGGGGGAAGATCTAAAGGAATTTTTCGTTTATCTGAACACTTCATTTAGTTATAGTGTCAATTTCAGGATGTTGTGGAAGCCCAAGCGACTGGTTTGCAACAGTCCTGTTTGGTTTGCAGTAGACTACTGCTACTTGCACTTTTAATTAAGGTGTTAGAAGTTTCTGCTAGTTAAACTGACTGTATTCATCGCAGTTGATGATTATTTAGCACTAGTATCCATCTGTTTCCACAGCTGCTGTGGAGTTCAGACTTCTGTCTCTGTACCTTAACTTGTGATGACAAGAGAAGCTATCCCTGTTAGATTGTAAGGGGAGCATAGCATACATGGTGTTTGTAACTCTTCTGTTTAATTTTTGAGGAAAGTGAAAGTCTTTCCTAAATCTCAGGACTATATAGGTTATATACGTCTGTATCTTCTTGTATATTGTGTACTCTTAGCCAGTGTATCTTTTTGACAAATAATGTGGAGTTCAAATGAACAAACTGTAAGCATTTTATGCCCACAGTGTTTTTATTTTAACTTTAATATAGCTTTTGGCTGAAAGATCATATAATAGCTGCAGTACGTCTTATGTAAAGATGATTTTAGGTGAGTGAAAAAGAGCAAGAATTACCTGTTTCCAGTAGTGTTATTTATACAGGCAAACTTATTATTATGGTTTTTTTTTCAATTCAAGAGTCTAGTAAAAATTTTTCTGTAAGTGATGGCAGAGCTATTATATATAAGCAGAGCTATTATATGTAAGCTGCCAGTGGACTGGCAGTACACTAATACTATTGTTTCCTTGCAATTGTGGTACAAAGGAGTTGTATTGCTGTTTTTCATTCTCTCATTGACACTTGCATCACCATGGTTGAACCATTAACCATGTGCGATCAGATTCCCTTCATAGTTCAAAGCAGTAGTCTTGTGTAAATGGGTATGGTGAGAAGAGAATGTGCTCCTATTAAATTAAACAAAAAATGTAGTATGTGGATGTAGGGTTATAATTCTGATCCTTTTTTGCTGTCAGATTCTTATGAAAGTGCTTCCAGGGATGTTTTCTGCAGGGATGCTTTGTGCAGGATGTTCTGTGTCCTGAGTGTGAGAGAGGACACTGTACCCTCAGAGCTATGCATGGAGGGAATAGATGAAAAGATTTCATGTGTTGCAGGCAAGAGCAGAAACACACAGGGTAGCCCACAACTAGGGAGCAGACCTATGCTATGAGGCACCAGGAAATTCTTCCTTTTGTCTCAGTTTCCTTCATGGTCACCAAGACCTGACTGGTGCTGTTCATGAAGTGTGTACTGAGGGGAATGTGTTGGGTGACTGAAAATAAAGTTGGATTCCTTGGTTTATCTGAGTTGGGATTAGTAGGGTTTCAAGCAATAAACAAGAGGAGGGAGGGTGATACTTCTCTTTTCTGTAGTTACTTGCTTCAAGAACTGTGAATTATATTAATATAAATCAATTACTAATGCACACCCAACACATAGCTCTCTTCTCTGCCAATGTCATTTTCATCTGCTCCAGATGACCAGTTCTCTTTTGTTATTGTTGTCCTCCCAATACTGAAACCTTATCATGCTGTTTTACACAGCAGCTTCATACTTCACTGAGCAGCAGTCAGCTGCCCTTCAGGTGAGGCATGGCTCTGAAATGATGACTCTTTGGGTGGTACATTTGCCAAAATTCACATTCCTTAAATAGAACACCACAGCCTGATCACCATGAAGGATGAGTCGAAGTGGATACATTTTCTAACAAAGAGGTTTGTGCGTATATATATAAAATACTTTGTTTACAACTTTGGGACTCTGGGAGCTAAAGATACATTGTAAATTGAAGTCAATAATTTTGTTATTACTTTAAGATGTTCCCTGATGTTGTACTGCTGTTCTGAGATCATAGGTGTTAATACAAAAGGTGTTAGCAAAAGTTTTCTGTTTTAAAATTCTGTCATAGTAAACTTGAAAAGGCAAAGATGGAACAGTAAAGTTTAATGAAAAATGATCCCAACCAACCTCTGCCATTGACTTTTGTGCTGTGCATCTGGATATGTCCTGTATTTTCTAACAGCTTCCTTACCATGGAGCAGTGGTGATCTCTATATTTCTAGGTATTAGCAGAGTGAGGCTTGATTGTCTTGCCACTTGTCTTAGTACTTAGGCTGAGAAGAGCCATGTTCAGCATATGTACAGGGAAGGCACATTAATTTGAAGCCTCCACGTGGTGAAAAAATGTAATTAGCAAAATAGTTAAGCAGAATGCAAGCATGGACCTATCTAATGTTAAAATATAGCCCTTGTTTAGAACTAGGGCTTTTTGTTATATAGATATTAATGTTATAGGTTCACTGTGGGGGAAGAAAGGGGCCACGCATAATTTTAAAAAGAACTAAGTACATCACACCCTGTAAGGTCTTTATTCTGACTAAAACAGACATAGATAGGATTAAAGAGATTACTGGTTAACCCAGAAATCTCTGACTTAAATCTCAAGTTCGTATGATTTCAAATGCAGAATTATTGGCATGGTATCAAAAGGTAGGTTGACTTTTCTAAGCTTAACTAGACATGAAAGCACATTTACAGGAAGGTTCCATTTTAATACCACAAACCCTCTACTTTTCTATCAATATTTTTATCAAAGAGGTGAGTGATTATCATGACAAAGCAGAGTCAGGTTTAGGAATTCTTAATCTGGTTGTGCTTCAGAGGAAGGAAAAGAGTTTTTCTGTAGCTTTAAAACTTTCTATTAAACTGAAAAGGAATTTCCTTTACATTATAGTCAAGTTTAAGATTAACAGTTAAACTTTACCAGCCTAGTATATGACATTTCTTGTCTTTGAATACTTCTGGAATAAATTTTTGATTTACCACTGTCTTGGTAGAGCTGGAGCTTGTCTTTTTTTCTTTATTGATATTTGAAATTCAGGAAAACCTTCCTGTGTACATTGGAAGCTTTTTAAACTTACATTCAAACTAATTTTGGAAATTAGAAATGGAATAAGCATGTGAAATATAACTAAAAATGTGTAAAAGGAACTGTGTAAATGGCAATGGACTTAATTTTATTCCTTGTAATTCCAGTCCATGACTATAGATATATAGAATATTTATATTATAAATATATAAATATATAAATGTGCACATATACACATGTATCTTGCAGCATCTCTGATCTTCTAGTACAGATTATGTTTCTTTGCTAATGCATTCATAAATTCTTCTATTATAGCCTGTCAATATACCTTAGTTTAAATCAGTGATGTAAAACTGGGGTAGCAACCTGAACCAGATCCCAATTTATCTCAGGCTAGTCCCTTGTAAGCTCTATTAACTCAGACTGAGAAATAGTAACTAAAGTACAGGAGTAGTGAATCAACAGTATTTTAAATCCTCCCCACTGGCTTCATAAGAGAATCCAGGCTGTTTATAATGCTATTATTGCTTGTCAGAATTCTAAGTGGTATTGTGTACAGCTAGAAATAAAGATGATGTATTTCAGGGCTTGGGTATTATTTTTTTTCTCTTATTGAGAACATATTAAAACATTGTTGGTGCTTGGTGTGGGATTTTTTTTTCCTTTCATTCCTGTATTATTTGTACAGTGCTAAGAATGTGACTTCTGATCTATTAATTTTTTTACTATTTTTAATGAAAATACATTTTGCTGGCATTCCTAATACTTATGAAGAATAATGATTTTTTTAAAGAAGTATAAATGTTAGGAGTTTCCTTTCTTCATATCCATTTTTGTAATACAAGGCATGGGACTTATATTGTTTTGTATTTTAAGGAGAGGAGAAATGCTGAAACAGTTTTTCTGAGTGTTTTGCTCGTGATAACTGAGAGCACTGAAGCTGCTGGGAGGGAGAAGCTCGCATAAAAGACATTCTCAGAGTGTGTGCGACTACTATAACAGCGCGTGTGTTTCTGCCTCTGGCTTGTCCTGCTGAGCTGGCTTCTGGTGATGTCTCGGGAAAGGACAAGTGCAGCAAAGGGTTAACGTTTTACTATCACCCTCAGAAAGGCACATTTGCAATCCCTCCCAGTCTTGTCTTCCTTTTTACACCTCATTTGCTCACCGATACTCCTCACTTCAAGGCAGATCCTTTGACCTAAGCAGATTATTGTAGACGCATGAAGGACACAGCAAGCTATCCTGTGCTTTTAAAGGAGGAGATTTTGGCTCCAAAATAGGACACTAAGCTTTTCAGCCTTCTGCTGCTGTACCTAGTGAGCACGAGGCAGTGTCTGGGGGTGCTTAGTGGACTCCTGTGGAATCGGATGGGAAACAAAAGCAGAAGTGGCAGCTGCTGCAAATGTGGGAGCCTGTGCCGTTAGCGGGAAGCGATTGCTAATAAGGGCCTGTGAGACCTGGGTTTCCTTGGTTTCCATGACAGTTATTAGGTAACACAGAAATTGAATTGTCTCCCACAGTGCTCTTGGGGGATAGTGGCATGACGGGGTGCTCCAGGGACACAGACTTGCAGCAACTCATCAGTCTAAGCATGTGAAACTCCCTGGATTGTTGTGCCTTACTTCTTTGTTTGCTGTGTCTCGCTTGTGTTTGCAATTTGCTCTGCTTTGTTGATTTTTTTTTTTCTTTGGATGGAAGACCCTGGCTACACCGTTTCTCAAATAACATTTTCCCCTTTTTATTTAGAGCTGAGCTTGGCAAAGAAAGGATATGAACAATTATACAGGTGGGCTACTCGGGGGGAGTGAAGATATAAGGCATCCAAACAGGTACTGGCAACCTGCAGCTCTGTAAAAATGCCACTCCAGCAGATTTCTGTAGTTCCAGCGCGGGAGACTGCCAGCAATGGGAGAAGTTCAATGGGCACAAACAAAGAGAAGAGCAAGGAAGTCGAGGTAAGAGGAAGGTTTCAATTTGCTCCGATAGGGTGAGTGTGCCTCTGGTAGGCAGTGGGTTTGGCTGCGGAGCAGGATGCGGCGTTGCTGGAGCATTGCAGAGTGCTTAGGGGTGCAGCTTTAGAACACTGCAGGCAATGCTGTGATAGCAGCACCTCAGCATTACAGAGATAAGGAGCCTATTGCAAAAGTAAAATGAATAAATGAAGGAAGTTACAAACTGCATTAGGGGGTTTTAGCATTTTCATTTAAATGATATTCATAACAGCCTGCTAGTGCTGACAGTCATTGTTCCTTATAAGCTGTCAAGTAACAGTTTCTTTATAATAGGTTGGATGAAAAAGTAGTTTTAGTAAAATTCCTATCTTTGTTTAAAACCAACAAAAATATTGTACTAAAGCCTGTCTTTCTAATACACGTGTTGTAGGCATAAGCTCTATAACTTAGTCTTTTTACCATTTAAAAGGCATCAGTGTTTCATTTTTTATCTCTTGACTGACTTTCTTTGATTCATATGCATACAAACGTGTTGTTTCATCAGGAAATAGTGTATCCTGTTGTCTCCCAGTTAAGAAGAAACTGTAGGTTCATATTATATTAATGGTTAGTACAAAAAAGTACAGAAAATCTGTGCAATTTTAATGGTGTTTTTACCTTTGGGAATCTCTTTTGGTATATATAGATTAAACATGTACTGTGCAAGACCAAAAAAAAAACAACATCCCTTCCAAACCTGAAACATAAGTAGTCTGTTGATAGATACAGCAGTAAATGTATATAACGTAGGCACCTGCTTTTTGTAGACATGTTTCTTGTCTCTGTGCTTTTCTTTTCCTCTTGCTGTATGGAAAGCAAGGAACTATTGGGAAAACAAACATGGTGTTTTTTAGCTATTGTCTGAGACTGTGACAAACTGCATCCCTGAAAGAAGTCTTTCCTTTTGTGGTTTGTGTCATATAGTTTTCAGGAAATTTTTAAGTTCAACAGATGGTTGATATTCATAACAGGTCTGTATGACTGTGGGAAAGTATTGTTTGGGGTATTTTTATTTTTAAATTAAGGATAATATTTTTGTTCATTATTTGGCAATGACAAGTTCACTGAATATGATTATTCTTCTGGTTTTTGTTTGAGCACTTTGGTATAAGTAGCATCCTTCTCTGGAAGTAGTGTCCGCTTGTTAAGTGGTAGAACAGTCATCAGAGTTCATAATATTTTGGGGTTTGTGTCTTGAAATGGAAAACCTTTGGTTTGTTTTTATTCTTCCATTAATTGGTTAAAGATGAAGGTTCAGGTGAAAACTGTTCTTCATATTAAGGTTTAAGGTGTGAAAAGCAGAAATATATCGTGTTACCTGGCTTAAAATGGTCTCTAGCATTCTTGTTTTAATTTGATCATTAGACTTAACTGAAGAATACATGTAATATTCACACAGGAGTCAGATAAATGTGATAATTAACTTAGAGGGGTGGGGGAAGTGTGGAGCTTCTGAACTGTGAGAATCATCTCATACACTTTTCTGTTTGGTTTTTTTTTTCCCTGTGAGGTCTGGGTGGCATCATTTCAGCAAGACTCTGGTTTCTTCTTGTATGTTGTGGAAGTTATATATCAGAAAAGAGCAAAATGGCACAGAAAACTAAGTTCATTAAAGTTTTCTTCTAAAATTAATATGAAAAATACCAAACACCAACCATGCAAAACTCCCAACCAAACTCAAAGTACATGGTACTCATTGAAATGTATCTGCTGAACTGCTCTTTGCTGGTCAGAGCCTAATCATTCTGCTCAAATTTCTGCTCATCCCATAAGGCTTATGGCTGGAATTCATACAGTGTGAAAACTCTCTGTTACTATTGACGGAGACAGTAGCTCAAGCAGTAAAGATTGTTTTTCCCATAGTATCTACTTATGTAAATTATGACAATGTTCAGGCTTGTTTTGTGGATGTAATTTGGGAGTAGTGACCCAGCCTTTTTATTGTCTAGACAGAGATTGCTCAGGCTTGTGTAGATGGTGGTCTACCCCTGCAAATCCTGCACAGGATGGTTCTCACAAAGGGAACTTCCTTGCTGGTACTCAGTGTTTCTGTCTGTGTTGGTGAGGCTATTCTGGGTTCTTCATATTCTGATATTATTTGTGCAAGTGCCTGCTTCCTCTGCCTTTTCATTAGCAGGCTTTTTGAGGTGAGAGATAAATAAAGTAGTTAAATGGGTTTCTAGCTGAGAGTCTCAAGCTGGTTCAGGTTCAGGAAGACATGAAAAAAGGAAATGTCTAAAAGGTCTTCCAGTTGCTAGGATAACAATTGTTAGGATTGTATGCCACATCCTGTTATTGCTAATGAATTTCATGTGATGTCCATACAATAGCATTAAAATTTATGAAGAGTTCATCTTCTGTCTAATTGCAGAGCTCGATGCAGCGAACTGTTTCCAAGTTCATGGTGAATTTGTAAATCTTCCTGAGTTAGTCATGTACAGCTGAGGTTCCTAATGATGCAACTCATTCTATAGTGCTTTTCTGTGATTTTTAGATGCTCATACACATGCTTTATCTGAAGATTTGAATAGTGTGTGTGCACAGTTATAGATGGTTGCCAAACGCTGATCTATCATTAAGAATATTAAGTGCAGAATCGCTTAGGAGCCACAAGTGCCCATGGTGTACCTCTGGCCAATATTAGGAGCAGAGGTGGGGTAACAGTGGCTAGAGGGAGTGTTTACAGGGAATCTTTCTATGCAGTGTCCTTTGTTGGAGCAAAAACTTTGGTCCTGTCTATTTCTGCAGTTTTTCAGTTATTTGCCTCAATAACTAGCTGAAGTTGTAGCTAATGACGGAATTTACATAAAATTTAGCTATAGAGCCACTTTGAATATAGCCTAAAGATGAGATAGGTTTTTCCATAATGAAGCAATGAAAATGCTTAGGTGCTGAATAACCTGTTGCAGCAGCTGTACACTACATTTCAATACAGAGATATAATCTACTAGTTTGTTTCACTGATTTTAGGAAAGCTTAGCAGCCATTAAAGCCACTAGTTTTGCCCCAAACATTTAAGTGGACAAACTGTCCTTCATACTCTTTTGGTAATGTGGTTGGAAACGTTTCTTGCAGAAATGAAGACCAAAGTATAAAGTGCATTCACAACATGATGTGGGCTTTTTTGTTTTATTTTTTTTATTAAGCAGTTAATTCAGCTTTCTTCAATATTTGAGAAATATCATAAGTTTATAGTGAAGTGTGGAATTGGGTTTCTGGGAAAGAGAAAAACCTCTGAGTGTCTGTTTTCAGAAAAGTTTACTAATAGAACTGTTGTTCAAAGTGAATTAAGTCATAGCCTAAAGATCAAATTATGTCATCAGGACTCCACATTAAGTAAGTTTTTTTAAATACATGGATTTCAGTGCCTTGAGACCAGTGTCATATTACTATATGACTCCGATTTTATAGGTATATAGTATGTCAGCAGTTACCTTGAACTTCTGGTTGATTTTCTCTACAACAATAAAAAAGGTGAAAGAAATGTATATAATTCCTGAAGAACATGGTTGATGAAATGCCTGCTCTGGCTCAACATTTTATTATTTAGCTGAGAACATACACTGTGAAGTTCATAAAACAGCCTCAGTTTGCATTGTCTTGTGTATGTATGGACATGAATTATTATTCTAAAGTGAGTTAAGTACATAAAGAAAATTTCATACAGTGAGAAAATTGGATAGGGCAAGTGAGTGAAGGTCAACAAAAATACTATCTTAACACTAACCAAGAGTTTGCAAGGCTCATTGAATAAACTGCCATGACTACTGTGGAAAGTCAGACTTGAATGTTGTATATTTAGAGTGGTAGGAGTAAGTTTGTAAAAGCCAAATATTGTCATGATATACTAAAGAAGATCCTTCTTGATGCCAAACTAAATTTGTAAATACTACACCTATTCAACTTAATCAGTTTTCAATACATGGTACTGGAAAATTTACATGTTATCTGAGTGTAACAATTTAGAGTAGAAGATACCTTAACAAAGAACACAGTGATAGGTATCAGTCAAACTTCATTTGGTTATCTTGCAAGACTTTGAGTAAAAGAAGAAAACCCCAACAAAATAGCCTTTGTTATATGGCTTTTAGACATATTGATATGCCAGTGTAACTTGCTTGTCATAGTGATGAGTCTTACTCTGTTGCCCCAAAACCTAACTCAATATCCTAAAGATGTTACAAAATTTGATATTATGTAGTTAAAAAGTAACAAATTAGCCATGTTATTGTTGCTTTATTTTTAGTTTTGATTCTTTGCTCTGAACTGGTGACTGGTTTTCTACTTACGCCTACTGTGTTTCTCTGGTCTTAACAGATTTTATTGCTCTGGCAGAGGTGATGATGGCTATTAGTTTCCTTCACAGAACTTCATAGAATGTAATAAGATGCAAGGAGGAGTCCTCACTCTGCTGTGAGTGTACTGTGTGTGTACAATATTGTACAATACAACTCTCTGTGTATTGTACTTTGTCATGAAATTTAGCTCTGCACCCTGCACAGTTCTGTGCTGTGAAGGAAACTTTGGACCTGTCTGTTCTTTAGCAGTGTTTTCATGTTCTGCCTTCTCAAAAGCAATAAGAATGAGACCTGTAACTTTGAAGGCTTTAAATGGTGCCAGGGAAATACTTGCTATTTATGAAGGATTATAGTAAATTGGATTTGAACTTGGTAGTTTTTTTCTGTACAGCTTGTACCTTAAAGAAAAAAAAAGTGTTGCTCGAAATTACGTATGCTCATTTACTGTGTAGAGCATGGGTTTTTTTTGTAAGCAGATCTTTAAGTCAGAATTGAGACTGAAACCTAAAGGGTCTTTTGAATGCTACTTTTGAGTAGTTGCTAACATTTATTTTAAGCGCCAGACTAGAATAACTGCAAATGTTTACCTTATGGCTTGTAAGTAGTTTAGGAGGTATTGACATGTGTTTTAAGGGAGGAAGCAGTAGCTAAATGTTATTGATGGAAATAAATTATTTTACATTCATCTATGTTATCTCACTTGTTAATTAATTTTACATAGATGTGATGATAGATTAAATATTTTTAAAGGTATACAGTTACTTATGTGCTACAAAGAAAGTGCTTATACATTTCTATGAAATTATTTTCATGGCAGTTGTGAAGTACATACAGAGATACTTGATACTTGAAAGGTCTGTAATTAAGGAAATAAAGTAAAGGTTTCATATGTCAATGTTGTTTTGTTGCCTTACAACCTTAAGTTAAGCAATGTCTTGTGTTTTATTATAGATTTTTTTCTCTGGTTGTTTTGTTTTGGGGGTTTTGGGGGTTTGTTTTGTTTTGGTTTTGTTTTTACTCTTATATAGGGAGGCATAATATTTAGTGTAGTTAAGATCACTTTACCAAAGGTTGAAAATAGTGTAACTCCTTATGCGTGATAATTTCACTTATACCAGTGCTGATGAAATGGCTTAAGGTATGTAATGCAAGGAATAAAAGTCTTAGAATTGCAGGATGTTGAGGAAATAATTCATAAGCCAGATAGACGGTTTTGGTGTTATAGCTAATTATCTCACATTCTAAAATTTCTTAGGTGTAATTTAACAGATAAGTAGATACGGTCATTTATTACCTAAAATACACTGGGATTATTTTTTTTAAAGAAAGGGTAAGGATGTTTGTTTTCAATGACAGCTGCCTGAAAAGAGTCATGTAATTACAGTCTTTTTGGGAGGTATAATTTTTTATTCAGCAATAGATGTGGGGGTGGGAGAATGTGGAGGGGAACCTCTAGCATATGAATCAGATTCCTGATGTAATCTGACATGTATTGCTTTCCCTGGATAGTTTTGCTTAATGTAAAGCTCATGTTGAACATGATGTCACATACAATTCATGACAAAATCTCAAATCCTGTTTATTGTCAATATTATATGGTATTTCTCAAAATGGTCAATGACATGACCATGGTTTGGACTTCTATGCTACATTTGCTTGAAAATCCAACTGTATGTGCAGTTATAAGACACTGGTTCCTAGCGAAGTTTTTCTGTGGTTTTGTGGTGATAGATTGCTGCTGTGATCTATGGTTGAAGTGCTCCCAAAGTACATCCGTAAATCAGACTGTGGCATGCTTAGTTATCTTTAGGATGCTTTAGAAAATTAAGTTCTTTATCAGTAAGTCTTTTGGTCTCTGTTTGGGAACTGTCATTATTTTGGTCTGTCATGTGATTCTTATGACAAGCAATTTCATGGCAATGATACAAATGGGAAATGTTACCAAACTTGCTAGGTTTGTTATAATAATTTTGAAACCTTGTACCTTTTTTATATTTCTGTGAATAAAAAGCATTACTGTGCTACCAGTAAAAAATTAAAAGATTCCTTGCTGTGCTTTCATTAGCATGCTTTGGGATAATGCAGTTCTTAATAGGCTGCTTTTCCTGATAAGATTATGCAAAGGCTACTGGCGGCATAGTATTTTTTCTTTGGTCAGGCTTTTTATGAATAGTCTATAAAAACGTATTTTCCCAGTTTGGGTTGCTGTATATTGACTATGTGTCCAATACCAGTATTGATTTTAAAATTGATCTTTTCACTGATTAAGGATTTGAAGATTAAGATTCCATACCTCCGTAGCCTTCTGCCTCTTTACGTTTGTAGCCAGTGCTTACAATCTGCTGGCACATGCCTTTTGCTGCTGCTGACATTTGACTACAAGTCTCATGAAGAGAGCATCTGTAATTCCTTTTATCACTGAAATTCCCAGTTCCAATAAATTGAATTGGGCTTGTGTGTGTGTTTTTCCTCTCCTGCTCTAAAATGGCTTTCCGTTTAAAATACTGGGCTTCAGATTTCATTTAGTTTGAATTTCTCTCTAAAGTTAATCTGAGGTTTTACAGAGGAAGGATTTCCATATTAAAAGTAAATGTAGAATTTTCATAGTAAATTGTGCTTTTTAAAATAAATGCAAAACCCCAACAAACGAAGCCATGAACACAAAAATTTCCCATCTTTAATTAGTGGTTGTTTGTCTTGTCTTCGGCTATATGCTTCCACACTTTAGTTTCATGACTTACTTGGGTCTGGAATTATATTGAAGCAGTGGCTGTAACTGAGACAGTTTGCAGAATGTATTGTAGTGCCCAAACCTGGAGGCTGAATGGGGTACCAGGAATTAGATACAGTTCAGGAAGCTGAATACCAGTTGATTTACTCTAGGTACCTTTCACACTAACTTCCATTATGAACAGTATTCTGTGAGCTATTCTCCTTGGTGCAGATGCTTCTGGCACGTTGGCATGTTACAAATAAAGTTCAAATAAAAGTTACCTAAGGCAGAACTTTGTCATCAGCTAAGCCTTTGTCCCAAGACTCATTTTAAAGAAGTATTGTTTAATCTAATCAGTATTTAAAAAATTACCTTCTATGGTTACATATACCCCACCATATGTTGTTCTGTTTAAAGATAGCTCTTAGGCATTGAAACCGGGTTGTTGGCAACTATTCAGTTAAGGTACAATAGGATAGAGGTTCAAATTGCTTGAAATACTGTCAGTTTGCAAAACTGATGCTAGCCTGATATGTTTCTCCAGTTTCATGTGAATCTAGCTATCTGAACAAGAAATTTTAAAATCCTGTGTATTCGTGCATATAAAATTATATAAAATTATTATTTCCAGTAATATTTATTCTTCCTAACCATGAACAGAATAATGCTGAGTTTGGTGTGATTTTTTTTTTCTAAGGCAGAGAAGACTTGCCCAATTTGAGGGTCTTTCTCAAAGATACTGTGAATGTTCCTCAATCTTACCATGAAAGGGAAAGATTATTTTCTGTATAACACAGACAGCACTTTGAGCTCATATCATCAGTTTTGGAAGGGGAAGGGTGTTCTTTACACCTGTCTTCAGAGAATTGTTACAAGCATCTTAGAAATGCAATTCTAGCTTCTGCAATGTGCACATGTATAAACCACTCTAATTGCATGAGGCTTGTTGATTCTTGTCCTTTAAAATGAGGTGGTTATTGCAGATCTGCTGAATTCTGTACTTGCTTACAGGTGAAGGCATTGTTCCACCACAACAGAGATCACCCAGGGTCTGTCACAGCTCCTGGTCTTCCCTCTGCTGGAAAGGCTTTTCTTGTCTGTAGAAACAATTTTCATAAAATACACACATTCCTTCGCTCCTGTTTATATGTACATTTGTAACTTTATTATTTTGAGGTATTCTTCTGTGATTGTTTAAAAATTTTCAATATTGGAGAATGTAATTTGACAGTGTAACCTTACTTTTAAAGGGAATACAAACATCAGCTGTTTCACATTCTACGGTGGGATGATGTAACTTTAATAAGAAGATGGAAGATGGCTCTCAGCCTACTTTGAAGTATTAACAGATTATCCAACTCTTCTCCTAGGTTTTGAATACACGAGATTCATGACTTCATTTCCCCATCAGTACTGTCTTTTAAAATTGTGGCAGCAGGAACAGTATCTGTAGACAGTGGAAGCATTTCCTTGTTCAGAATATGTTTCTTAAGACTATCCATGTTGAGGAATGAAATTTTTCAGTCATTAGCATGGTTTCTATGCCTTCATTTATCTCAGTTATTAGCCAAATGTGTCCAACTATATACTCATAGGATTATGTGAAAACAAAAGGTTGGAATTATTTTAGTATCAATAATAATAAAACTGTCACTTGGAGCAATTAGATGTCTGAATCCACTGACGTGATCCTAAGGAAACCCTTTTAGTTTACTCACTAGATACATTTGAGATTACAGCTGTATTTTACAGTACCATAATGCTGAAACAGTTTAAAGTAGTTACAGTGATGCCTTATTGATTTTAAAGAAAAGCTTGTCTTATTAGAGAGATCTGTTGTCTAGTGGCAGCCCAAATAGAAAACCCCCACGCTGTCATTTCTCTTAAAATATCAAGCTTGCAGATGCTTTAAGGGAGACTTTTCCATTCTGTACTCTACCATTACTGCAGGAGCCTGTTGCACTGGCTCTGTTGCTTTGAGTGGTATAAAGATGCAGCAAACACTTTGCCCTCTTACTGCTCCCTATGCTTCAGGGCAAGAAATCAGAAACCATCATTTCAGTATAGGATATAACTGCCAAGTACTTGGTGCAAGAACAAAAACTAAGTGAGGGTAAGGGTCAGCAATGCCATGTTAGTATTTCTAAGTTTTAGCTATGTTTATCTATTCCTTCCATTTACTTCAGACACTCTTTCTTTGAGAGGAAAACAAAATGCTTGTGATCATCTCCAGTGGTAGGCAAGATGTTACCACAGGGCAAATGGTTAACTAGTCAAACCTTGTGGAAATAGTGCATTTTGTTGGTGAAATACGTGTCTGCCTTTTTGGCAGTGAACCCTGCAATGCTAGGGCTGAGTAGGCACCAAGATGTCTGAGCATGCTGTATCACACACTGGATGCAGCTAGAGAGTACTGTGGTTAAGCAGTGTGCACGACCCAGAGAGTTTGGTAGCTATGAACACTGTGTGCTTGGAAGGACACTGTATCTGCAGTTTTCTAACCACTTCCAGATTTTTTCTCTGAATACAAGAACTCAGACACAGGTGGCAATGTGAATTGGCTTTCCTGAGCCCTGTGACAGTGCTGTCTCACTGTTACAGATGGGCAGCGACAGGAATGCCTGTTAAGACCCTCTAATGCTGCTACAGTCTCCTCCAGTGAGGAAAGGAGGTCACAGCATGCACAGGGCACTGCTGCTGTGAGCTCAGCCTATCCGCACACAGCCTGAAATCTGTTTCAAGTCTCATTAGTGAGGATTCCCCATGGTAGCCACTGTCTGCAGGTAGTGTGCTTGGGCCCTCCTGAGCCGCAGTGAGAGTACTGAATGCTGGTTTGCTGATGATCCTCTTCACAGGGTCCATGGCCAACGATTTAATGCATGAAAATAGTGTTATTTTTTATGATAGCTTTTTTGCTATATTTCTTCCCACTCCCTCCATTATCTGTGAATGCTGTTCTTTGAAAATTTGATGGACTAAATCTGATGGACACCTTGCAGTGCTCTGACTTTGGTTCTAATTCCGGATGTAATTTTCTGTGCTTTCATTTTTCTCCTCTGAAGTGTGGCATTGCTCCTTCTGCTTTCATAGAACATTATGAAATCTCCCAGAGAAGTCCATTTTCTAAGGGATGTGGATGTGTTGTGTTGTTTCCTGTGGGTGGATCCTGTAGGTAAAATGTTTCTATGGAAACAATAAGCCCTTAAGCTTTTACTGTTCCCACATAATCATAAAAGTTCTGTGCATATGCTACAGTTTGGATCAACTTACTTCTCATGTGGAGTCTCCATGTTTTTTGCCATTTTAAGCTTTGTTTAAAATACAAATGTTAGTCACTTATATCTTGTACATGTGTTGAGTGTGATTGAGAATTTAGACTACTTATTTCATTGTTCATTTAGAATTTCTGAATATTAATGCATAAGACCTAAAAGAATAATTTATAAAAAGTTGGAAGACTAATAGTAGAATTTGATGTCTTTTGGTTGTGTGAGAGTTTGGGAATTTTTTAAAATTCACTAATAAAGTCTTTATTTTCTGTGATTTATATGACCATAAATCATGTTACTGCTCTTTTGTGTCTTTAGCAGATAGGTATAAGGGCAGTTTAACAATTTAATAAATTATTTCAAGGTTCTGGTATTCCAGTCAGGCTCACAGTCTACATTTCTGATAAAATAAGACTCAGTAGACTAGTCATGATAGTCAAACCAAAAGTGCAACAAGTGAAAAAGAATCACTGTATAAAAGGATGGTGGGCTGAAACATCATCATTCAGAATTGCCTGTTTCAAAACATTTCAAACTAAAGAAAATGTCAAGCCATTCAGGATGTGTTTTGCATATTTGCACAGATTGTGTTTTCAAGGTTTTTCTCTGCAATCTTAATTGCAAGACAATGCCTTGTAAGAGAAATTTGGCATTCTTGCTTAATAATACAACTCTAAGAATGCTCTAAGAACTGCTTTTTTTACATCCAGAGGTTTCATGGTTTCAGCATCTGCCACCAGCCAACCTAGACAGAAGATTTTGAGTTAATTTAAGATCTTAATATAGAACTCCCCACTTTTGAATTGCTGCTGTCCAGGTGTTATAGGAGAAATATGACAGAATCAGTTTTCTCTCTGAAGCTAACGTAACCTTTATTGTCAAACAGCTAAGCTTAAACAAATAGATTATGATATAACTGGGAATAGCTACTCTGCTGCCGCACTTCACAGTGCCGCCATACGCAAGTGACTGACCTGTTCTATTAAATGTCAAAGTATCATTTCTGTGTCTGTTCTAAAAAAAAATGGTTAACCAACCGTTTGCTAAGCTCAATTTTTCCTGAATTAGAGGAAAGTTTAAACATCTGATGATTGGGTTGTTGATCCATAATGTTTTTTGCTAAAAGGATTGCCCCAATTAATATAGATGTCTCAATATGGTAACTTAATATACAGATAAGTTAACTGCAGGTAAAGTGTGTCTGATTGAAGTGTGACTGACTGAACTAAGCTCTTCAATGTGACATCTGTTTTGTTCTTGTTTCTTTTTTCCTTTGGAAGCCCTACATTAAGACTTGATACTTTCTGATGTGCACAAGCATATTGTATTTACCATTCACTTTCTGGCAGAATGGTGTTTGGCACTGATAGAGTCAGAAGGGTGGAACATTTAAGAAATAAGTGCTGTACTTCTACTAGTAACGAAGTATTACTCTGTTCAAAATAAAAGCAACCAAACCCTGCTGATGTTCTACTCTTCTATGAAGTAATTAGTCAAAGCAGACCTAGCCTTGAAATCAAACATTTTGACTGCAAAATTGGTTTTGAATCTCCTTACATTACTGATAATGAACATTTTGGTGACACTGAAAATAATAATTGCAGTATTATGTATCACATAAGTTTAAGTGGCATTATATGACATGATAGCATGTCTGAGTTCTCATGTCTGTGGTGTAAATACCTATTCCCAATTTTATGCTACTTCAGTTTAATGAGAGAAAAAGTAAATGGTATTTCTTTGGTATTTATTCTGCCTGAATTGCTGCTAAGATATTTAATGGTGAACTCCCATTTCAGATGGAATTTGTAGAAACAGATTCAGGACTTACTGTCTTTCCCATGATGAAGAAGGAAAAAAACCCCAACTTTTATCATTATTTGTCTGTGTGTTTTCTTTCTTTATTTGTTTTGCATGTTGGTCTGTGTGCTGGGGGTTTGTCAGTTGTTAATTTTGCTGTCTTTTATGGTCTAGATTGACTGGTATAGCTATGTTCAATATATTGCCTGAGTAATTAGCCTATTTTTAAACAAATATCTTGGTTTTGGCTGTGTGGTGTTTGGGGTTTTTTGTTTGGGTTTTTTCATTTGGGTTAGTTGGTTTCATTTGGTTTTGGTTTGTTTCATAAGATGGGCTTTGACTGTTTTACATCATTGGTATCTTTGCTTTGTCTAACTGGCTTGATTATTTCTGGTTATTGAGTACTGTATGTAGGAGCCATTTTGGTTGTATAATTAGTACTATAAGGAATGTTAAATATTTTCTGTTCCAGGGGATTTTTATGTGGTGTATGGATTGTTTTTCTGTCTCTTCCAGCAAATTGTAGGGCCTTGTTTTCCGTGATAATCCCAAAGGACTTTTTTTATGGAGCTACCTGTGATAAAATTTCTCTAAAATTGTAGCAAATTGAGGCTATTGGATATAGGTTAGTTGACCTCTAAGATAATAATTGGTCTGTACAAAACTATTTGCTTGTGAGTGACAGAGAATCAAGTTTTGAAAAATTTGAACCTCAGGCAAAGACTTGCCCAAATTTGCTCAGTTTTTTTATGAAAAAGGCTGTTTTTGGAAAAACGGAGGAAGGGTGGCAGTTTCAGGGTAAAGAACACATCCTATTTTATGCACAAAGCAACAGGGAACCTTTGCCAGGTGTCCTCATAAAGTCAGTTATGTTTGCTATAGTGTTAGGGCCACCAAAAACCACATTAAAAAACATTGGCCTTCACTTCTGCGCCTGCAAATATATGTCTGAATAGCAATTATTTGTCATGCATGTAAAATTGTGGATATAAAAACAGCAGAGCGTGTCACAAGGAAAATCAATTCTAAACACTTTGCGCATTGAGTAGATGCTCCATAAAATTTATCTATCACACAAAGAAGTAAATGCATGGGCTGTAAAGATGTGTGCAGCAGAAATGCCAACTGCAAATTTGATGATTTTTTTTCTGTGTAAGAGCAAAAGGTTCAAAGGAAAAAAGCTATCCAAAAATCCCCACTTCGCAGAGCTAAGCAGCTGGTAGAGGGTGCCTCTTGACAAAGGTGGCCACACTGATCCTGTTATTACTATGAATTTGTGCAACTTTCATGACTGTTGGGAGAGCAACAGTCTGCAACTGGAAGGTGCCAGGTGAGTGAAGTGTGTGTATGTGCCTGCAAGTCTCCAGAGTCTGACTTCTGGGTGCAGAAGTCTCTGGCATGCGTCAGAGAATATAGTAGTTCTCTGATATAATTACTTTTTCCCAGCGTCAAGGGCATCTGAACCTATTTCTGCAATTACATTTAAACTTTTTGGTTTTTTTTTTTTTTGTTTTAGTAGGAAACTTTATTGAAGAAAGTCTGAAATTATGCATAAAAAATGAAGCAATAACTGATTAAATGATTAAAGATAGATTGAAACTCCCATTTCAAACAGAAAAAAAAGTTGAAGCTTGCGATCAAGCACTTGGAATATCTGTATCATTTTTACCTAGCATGTGTAGAATTGATGAGTGGGAAATTGTTTTCATACATTTCTAAAAATCAATAATTAATCTTTGCACATTCTCCTTATGTATTGTCCATGACTGCATGAAGTCAATACCTCTCTTCCTATATGACATTTAGAAATGAAGCTTTATGATACCTTGTATGTTCTTAGCTTTCAGATTTGGAGTAGTTGTTAAATGCAGAGTTGTATTACAGCACGAGGTGTTTGCAGAATTTTCAGTTAATACTGAATACCACAGTGTCAGATATGTTTTAATTTGCACAACTTTAAATAGAAACATACAGACTTGAAGTAGGGAGAGGATGCTAGGGATTCTTGATTTTAATATTTGATGATTTCAGTAGTTCCCACCTCTCAGTAATGTAGTTAAAATGTGGTAATGACGAAATGTATTTAACCTGAGTGATTTTTGAAGTATGTATTATTGCATTTTGAGGTCCCCCAGAGTGCAAATTTTAATTCTTATTACTTATAACTATTAATGTGAATTTAATATAGGAAAGTTCTGCACATAACATTCCCATCTTAGAGGGAAAATTGTATATTCCTGGGGGAATTTAGTCTGGGGTACCTGCAAGAACAGGAGTGTACCATGGCATAAAAGTATTTGGTAAAAAATACAAAGTAAATTGCAAAACAAAATGGTAGAGTGGGTTGACAGCAATTTCTGTTGTAAGATTTCTTTTGTATGAGATTGACACGTCCTGTAAGGACACTGATTAAGGCTCCTGCCCCTCTGGCCCAGCTGAGTGTTGCCAGCTGTTCCACATCAGACTCAGCCTTCTACATGGTTTTTGGCACCCATGGAGGGCTTCTCATTGACAGGCATCTTTCTCCACTTTTTATTGGATTCTAGCTTGGGTGGTGAGGTTAAGAAGACAATTGCTTCATTGCTCTATGGCCCCAACTAATCTCTTATATTTTTTCCCCTGGGTCTGAAGGCAATTAGTGGTTGTTTCCTGGGTTACTATGACTTTCTGGCCTCTCACCATGAACATGTTCAAATGACAAGTCGTATGACTGCTTCATTTTCTTTTCCTTGCATAGCTTACCCATGGAACACGGCAGACCCTCTCATTTGGCAGGGATTTGGGTCAGACTTCCCCATGCCATTTACATGTGTTACCAATGATAATTAGATGTGTTTTTCAAATTGGCATCTAGTTGGTGGGGATACCTATGGTTCAGACCTTGTTTTATCTGAGTGATGCCTTCAAGTAAGCTTCACCCCATGACACACTCATATGTGTGTGTATGTACATGTTTTTTTTAAGGAAGGTTGCTAAGATAACAAATTGGCAATATTCATAGTTAATGTTGTTCAACACTTTCATTATGAAGGTGTTTTTCCTTGCTAACAGTGTTGTTGAACTTGAACTCTTTGGCCCAAATGCTCTGTACTGTCTCTCAATTAAAAAGATTCAGAACAGAGGATACAGGTGTGTCCCTGAATAAAACTAGGAAAATCACTTCTTTTGATCATGTTAAAGAGTTAGAATAAAAACATAATTTAGGTTCCTAGTCTTTGCTTAACTTCAGTCAATAGTATTTGCCAAGTAAATCTACTAAAACAAAAAAAAAATCTGCAATGAAAAGAAAGAGTCACTAGTTTCCCCTCTGAAAGAATTTATTTCAAAAAACACCTTTCAGAGTACCTTAAGAATACACTCTAAGTATGACTTAAGTTTAATTTTTGATTTTTTTTTTGTTTCATCATACAGTGGCAAAAAATTTAATTCTGAAATTAATTATAACCTGATTTTTCTTATGGTTTGAAGTTTCCTAGATACGGGAGAGGAATTTACATAGTAAACAGCTCAAGGTGTATTTTTTTTACCTTTTCTTTTCAGTATGATTCCTGTACCTTTTGATATTTGTCTTTTTGATTCTTCTGTCAAACATTCAAATTTGGTAGTTGTCTTTTGCCATAATTTCACACTGCAATAAGTTGTGTGTGACATGTAGTGACTGACAGCTATTAAGATAAAACTGTTGTTTAAATTATTTCATGAGCTACAAACTGTTGAGTAATTGATGTGCTATCCCTTTACTTTCCTTCCATTTAATTGTAATAAGTGAGCTACCAAGATTTGATCTTTATTTAAAAGTTCCTCTCTTCAGTTCCTGGTTTAATTTCAGTTTTTTGGCTGTTCTGATAATGCAGGTAGTGCTCTTAAGTCAAAATGGTGATATTTACTGTGTGAAGTATATATTACTGGTTAATGAAGCAACACTTATCTACCTGTAATTGGTTCATGGAAAGATATTATTTGCATAAATTTCCTGACATAGGTCTCTCATTTGAAGAGTATTTACACCCAACTGTAACTTCACAGCTTTTGTTTCTGCAGTGAGGCCCTTCATTTGCTGTTTTGACTAATGATACACTTAAATGCTGGTTTCTAACACGGAGTAGCAGTTTAAGAATTTGTCTGACCAATTAAACAAGAACATTAGTTTCATTGAATTTTGAGGGTGGAAACTTCAAACTTCCATCATCTGTGAGACATAAAAGATGTTGACTAGCGTAAATTGTATCTGATTCCCATATCCTTTCTCTCCTTTTTTCTGTTAGAAAAGGCTGTAGCAGAAGGCTAAAAGCCAGCTAACATTTGGTGTAATATACATTTTATTTCTTTTTTTTTCCTTACTAAAATTAGATGAAGATGTAGTAAATCAGGCTCATTAAAATTCCAAATGTGCAGATCATTGCAGGGAGTGCAGGGTTTTTTTTGTTTTGTTTTCTTTTGCTTCAACAGAAACCCTGTTATTTTACACAAAAGCATACAGTATTTTATATTCTTGGATAGTCATTTGGAAAGACTGTATGACTTAAATTTTTGTCAGTGTCACTAGTTGTAAAACTCCTGTCTTGCTCTCCACACTTTGTTATTCAAAGACTTTAAACATCATCTGGTTCCAAAATGCAAAACACCATGATGCCATTTAAGAGTGAACAATAAAAATATAGTTGGGCAGGTAAACCAGCAAAATTTACGGCCTGAATAAACTGTGAAACATTTGAGAGGCTGATACAGATTTTTATTGTCTTGCACTAGGAATGTAATACTGTAATCATTACAGCAGTTCCTTATCATGAATCAGAATTGCAATAAATGAAGAGAGAATACAGTTTTGGTAGTTTTAAGTGCCTTTCAATATTACTTGTTAAATACAAAACTGATAGTTCTCTGGAAAGCTTTGAATCTTTAAGCTAGACAGTAATAAACTTTCTGCTCATCCTCGGTCTCTACACAGAGTATAATTTCTGAGATCCCTTGAGTCCTTTTTCTGTATGTCCAGTGACAAATATAATAATGTTGCTCTGACAAACATTTTCACTGTATTCCTTTTTTCATAATCACTGTGCATAGCTACAATGACACAAAGATAAATATAAACAGGTCTTGCTCAGAAACATAGAGGAAATTAATGACAAATGAGGAAAAACGCATTGCAACAAAATAAAAGAATTTAGGGAAAGTGGATGCATTACTGCAGGCCAATTTTACAATTTTATACATCTTCATTTTAGTAAGATCTATTATTTCTTCTTACATGTGAATGTGTATTTATATGAAGACATTCCAGAGCATTTATACTGAGCAGAGGCTTAGTCTTAGTGATTTTGTTGCTTGTACCAGTTCTTTATAAGGATTTTTATTTTCTAATAAAAATTCAAATGCTCTTATGCATCCAGGTGTAAGTCATGCCACATTACTACTGAAACATCCAGTTACTTACTGTCCTAATTAAAAGGATTAAAACAATAAAAGTTCTCTGTTTGTTAAAAGAATGGGTTTCAGCTGAGAAAAGTAATGTTTTCAAGTTCAAGAATATTATATTTCTTCACAAAACATTGCAGTCCTGTTAGGAAATAATTGTTAAAAAAGGTGAATCATAATTAGCGCTTTTGAAAAGTGGTGAATCTTAAAACAATTTACAAAATTCCTTTCTTTCCCCCTACACATAACGGAGTAATTTTATTGATCAATGTATTTGGGAATCAATGGCAGCAAGAACATCTTCATTCTCCGGTTGATTAAGAGCATGATTTTAGTGAAGCAGATGAAGGGAATCTACTGTAATTCCTGAAGTATCAGTGTAAGCAATCAGTAGAAATCAAGAAAAAACATTTCCCAATTTTTGTTGTTACTGCTGTTTGCGTTTAGTTAGTTTCATTCTGACTTGGTAGTTCTAATACACAGTAATTTCTCATTAATATCCTATCTTCAGTAAATACTAATTAAAACATAGCAATTGCTGTGTTACTGTTACATTAAATATAGCAAGTATGACAGATTTGTGTTAACAGCTTTGTTATTGTGCCTTGAGCATTCCTGCTTACAAAGTGCACTTTTACCCATGTTCCATCCTTCATGGGACTATACTCATTATTCATTGTTGCTTCTAATGTACCCGTGAAGGCAGCTCATTTTTTCTGCTCAAAATGAAGTGTATGAATCCCTGGCTGTTTGTGATGGTGTGAACATGGGGTCAACATGGAATGAAGTAACAGAGCAGAAAAACGCTTGCTAAATCCATGGAGAATGCAGTTTCTGCAGCCTCACCAGGATCACCAAAGTTCAGACTTGGAAAATCTGAAGTTTGGTCCAGAGTCCTGACTGTTATTTTGCCACCTTATATCCTGGATGTCATCCCAAAATCTAGACCCAAGTTAGGTAATATAACACAAAAATAAGAGGAGGAAATAGAACCTGCAATAGTGAAGATGAAAGGGTATAATTTGAAGGTATATTGATAAAATTGAGTCACAGCACCTAATATTCAGGAACTGAAGAGAGTTAAATCAAATGAGCCAAGTATTTTGGTGCCAAAACACCTTTAAATTCTGTGACAGGCATTTAGATACTAAATTCCTTTCAAAATCTGAGGTTTTGGCATGGCAATAGTTATTTGGAGACATTTCTATTATTATGTAAAGGTGTGACATGTAGCTGTGTTTTCTTTCCCCTTTTAGAAAGTAATGAACTGAACTCAGCAGACAAGTTCTCCAAGCCTAACAGTGCTCAAGATATACTTCTCTTTGTGTTTGCTAGAATTTAACAACCAGAAAGTGTGAACAGAGTGAATAATTAGGGAAAGAGTAATGCTTAAAAGGCTATTAAGTTCTTCATTTCTAGGTTACTCTGAAATACATTTGCTTCTTTGTTAAAGAAGTAGTTAAGAATGTGGATTGTATATTGAAGGGGTTTTTTTACAAGCAGGAAAACCAGTGAGAATCTACTCTAATTGGTCTGTAGTAGTATATTTCCAAGAAACTAGATTAGATATAATTATCTTGGGAGGTTAGGCAACCCTCTTATCCCCATTAGTGTACTTACATAATATATGTTTTAATACCATCTCACAGTAAGGCTACTGGTAAACCATAGGCGATATGCAGATTCCCAGTGTTACCTTTCCTTTCTCAAAGGCACAGGAGAGAGATCATTATTCCTGGAAATACGGTTTTCTTTCTTGTCCTCTTTTTGACATAACTTATTATAGGCATTTCTAATTTTCCGACGAGCTTGACCTCAGGTGTTAGGTTGTTCTAAAGGAAAGAAAAAGGTGATTGTGAACAGCTGAGTGTTTTTCCATTCCTTGGAAGAGGGTTGTGCAGCTGATAATATCTGGTAGGTTTGATGGTAGAAATCAGCAGTAGGAGGAGAAGATTCCTGATTTTATGTGGTTTTTTTTCTGTAGGGAAGGAAGGTGAGCTTCTGTGCAAAATCTGGCATGCCTGGGAGAGGTATTAAATGTGTAAAGTTCTGGGCTAATTGTAAAATTTCTTTATGATGCTACCATTGTAGTTATATAAACATTGTTATTCATGTAAACGAAACTCCTCATTAAATCCTATGAGTACAGCTCTTATTGGGTGTGTTTTAAAAACAAAAACATTTTCTCCATGTCCCCATGAGTGCAACACTGACAGAAATGTGTGAACTTCTTGAAATGTCTTTCAGTGGCTCAGTGGAAGATTTTTTTTCTGTTTTAATTTCTCCATGGTTTAAAACTGTCAGTTTTTGTGATCTGACAAACATGAGGGCTTTGCAGGTGCTGTCTCCTTTTGTTTTAGCTTTCTTGCTAGGGTTTAACCTATTTAGAAGCTTCTGTTTCTGTTTTGGGTTTTTTTTTGGTTTTTTTTTTTTGCTTTTAATGTCAGGTTTTGGGGTTTTTAGTGTTTGAGTCATGAATAAAATTACTTGAACAAAATTAGAATATATATTCCTGATACTTTACTTTACACTTAGTGATATAGCCAATGGCCAAAATAGTGATGAAGAGGCTATTAGGATGAATCATGTTGATCTGATGAGAGATGACTAGTAAAATCTATTTTGATTTAAAAATCAGCAGCAACAAAGCTCACAACAACAATAACAAAACCAAACAAGCATTAACAAAAAAAGCTAAATTTTGTTGTCACATTTTGCTAATTCCCCTCCACCTTTGGGTACCTATTTGAAAAGCAATTCTTGGGCATGCAGCCTTCTGTGATGGGTACTTCCAGTAGGTACTTACTCAGTTTATAGAAGGTTTTCTCCCCCACTTAGCTCTGTGTGAGCTGAAGTTATTTTGAGCAGTCTGGATTGGCAGAGGGTAAATCATTAATATTAATGCCTTTACAACTTTTGCATTTACAACTTCATGGATCCTTCTGGGGAGAAGTGCTGAAATCCAAAATCTTCATTCTACCATGATAATCTTGAGCTTTGCATCCATTATATATTGTGTGTGCTTATTTAGGAAGAAGGCAAATTCTCGCAGAGTTGGACTGAACTTTTAAAATCGTCTTGCTTTCTGAACTTCTCTGATAAATCACAGTGTAGACATATCCTAGTGATAACAATAGCTGCTGGTAGTACTAGAAATTACAGGAGAATTGTTTCATGTCACTGATTTTGCTGAGAAGGTCTGTCGTCTTTAGATATACAGAACCACGCAGAGTTAACCAAAGATTACGTGAGTCAACAAAAATAATCCTCAAATGGGATTGCATATTTTTTCACTTTGTCTAACCTTTTGTTTGGCAAACCCCTGGATATTGCATTGAATTCCAAGTTGTGGCTTTATAAAAAAAACACTTGTTTTTTTTTTTTTCAAGACAGATGTCCAGATATTAGTGGATCAGGTTTTCTGTGTTTGGAACTGCTGCATTTAATACTTCAGAATAAAATACTCTGTGTTTGTGTGTGTGTAGTTGAAGGTCTCAGAAATTAAACATTTGGGACACTGCTGCAAAGATTTTATGTGAACATTGCTTCCCTTGGTTTCAGTATTTGCTTTGCTTTTAAAATGTGTTAATAAAAAAAAGAAAAGGAGAAGTTCTGTTTCGGTTTCTTATGGGATGAAGATATTCTCTGTGCCACATTAAATCAGGCACAGTATAGGACGTGATCACAAGGAAATAAGAAATTCACCAGTGTATCTGTTTTTTGAGGGTTTGGAGTTTTTTAAAGGGCAGCAGAGAATTGCCAAATATGGTAGACAATTTAAGTAATATTTTTGGTAATTTTCAATAATGATAAGATGATAAGAATAAGCATAGAATCACAGAATGTCCTGGGTTGGAAGGGGCCTTAAAGACCATCTAGTACCAACCCTCCTGCCATGGGCAGGAACACCTTCCGCCAGACAAGGTTGCTCAGAGCCCCATCCAGCCTGGTCTTGGACACATCCAGGGATGGGGACTCCACAGCTTCTCTGGGCAACCTGTTCCAGTGCTTCACCATCTTCACAGGAAATAATTTCTTCCTAATACCTAATCTAAATCTGCTGTCTTTCATTCCCCCTTGTCCTCTCAGTGTAAGTATTCTCTCTCCCATTTCTTTTGTAGACTCCCTTCAGGTACTGAAAGGCTACAATTAGGTCACCCTGAAGCCTTCTCTCTTCCAGGCTGAACAATCCCAATTCTCTTAGATTTTCTCATACGATTTCTGGTGGACTAGATTTTTAAAACAGCAGGAAGATATTACATGACAGGCTAACATGATCCAAAAGCTTTTTGAAGAATTTATTTGCAGCCATACGTTTTGCTTTTTGTTTTTATTAATAAGCTATATAGCACTCATGATGGTGATAATTTTATCCATATTTTCTTTTTCATCTTTAATTCCCTGCCACTGACATTTATCTCTGTGTGAAAGCAAAATATAATTATCCTGTCTTAAATAGAGAACATACAAAAAACCCTAAAGAAATATGTGAAAATATTATTCTAAATAGTTAAAACAATTTCAAGTACTTGCTGTGCCTCTCAGCCAATTGCTTAGCTTTTCCTCTGAGGCCAGTATGGAGAGGAACAACTTTACAGGTGCACAAGTCAACTGCAGAGCTCACTTACAGTTGTTTCTACATGTATAGGGATGACAGTGTTGATATGTTTTCCAGTCTGTACTTGACTTCGCCCTTACCTATTACCTATGATGCAAGCGTCTCTCACAGAGTAATCTATTGTTGTTTCACAAATCTCTCATTGCAGCCCCATGTTTTGTTTAATTGGACTGAGTTTTGCACTTAAACCCAAGTTACTTAATTTTTATTTATGTCTAATTACTTCTAATTGTGCGGTAAAAACAGGAAATAATGCAAAGAAATAGACTGGAGTCTAGTTTTAGTGTGTAATTTATATTTCTTTATTAAATTCCAAACACTTTTATCTGTGGAAAAAAGAGTGGAATTAGCAACGGTATGAAGAGAGAGTATTCTGTAATGTGCTGGGTATTTTGGGATTATACATGAAAAGACAGGAGTTTCTTTTCAACGACTAAGCTGATTTGTCAACATCTGCATATGGAAAATTTATGTAGTATTCAACATTTCATAGCAAACACTGAAAAAGAAGTGCTGAAGCTGCAGCGCCATTTTTATTGCCGCTAATCAGAAACAAATTGCAGTATAACTAAACTTTGTACTATGTTTATTTTGTGCCACTTAACTAGCAACTTGCCATCTGAGTGTGTTCAGTAGTGAGCTATCTCAAGGGGAGGAAGTATGAGTTTTTAAAAAAGCCACTTTCACTGTGGAATTGGTGTGCTGCTGTCAGCGTGCCAAATTTGAAACCAGACTGAAAGGTGTGAGTGCATTAGAGATCCTATTTTCAGCAATCTTCATCTACTGCTGAGAAAATATGAAATAAATCCTTACAGAAAGTGATAAAGGAACGCCATGGAAAGCATCCACTAAACTGAAAACTAAGTGAAAAAGCACACACCTCTACAGTTTTGGACAAGTATTGTAGCTCCCTTCCTCGGTTTAATATTACTCAATTCCTTACAAAATGTTTGGTAACATTTTATCCATCTGTAGATCCCTGAAGTACTACAGTGCATTTATAATTCTAGTATTTATAAGACATTGCCTTAAAGAAGTGAGTATACTATTGCTAAATGTGCCTGGGAAACAGGTTTCTCATAAGCCCTGGTTGTTTTTTTTTCTTTTTTCAAACTGTTATCTGTCACTGTGCACCAACAGAGATGTTACATCTTTTTTCCCTTTGTCATTGTGCTGTGCCCACCCACAAGACTAGGTTTCTTCCTTCCTGATATGTATGTGGACACAGTCATGACTGTAAGGAAGAACATATTTAAAAGATGGAGATGTGGTGCTTGGGGATGTGATTAGTGGTGGACTTGACAGTGCTGGGTTAATGTTTGGACTTTATGATCTCAGAGGCTTTTCCAGCCTAAACAATTCTATCATTCTGTGACTCTCAAGCAACATCACAACACGTAAGACTGATGCTTCCTCTAATATTTAGAATGCTATGTCAGTGCTATGCCTTCTACTGTGTTTTTGCTTCCAGTCAGTTTCTAAAGAGAGGCTTACCATGCATCAGGCAAGCTGGACTTGCTGAGTCTTGTGGTTATAGCAGATAAAGTATCAAAGTCCTTGCTCTGAAGTGTGATCAGGAAGGAAATTTAGTTTCCCCTTGTGATGCGAGTTCCGTCAAATTTTTTTAATATGCATTACATAAATGCAATTATTTATTTTGTTAAAATCCTTAATTCTTCAAATGCTATTGAAACGAGGCAATGAGGTCTCAATTGCCATTATGGTAGAGAGGACAAGTAACTTTTTAAAATCTGCATTATCTATTTTTGATACTTGAAATAAGGAAGGTATGTCAAATGTGAGGCTATCATGTTTAAAACACTAATAGAAATGCCAATTCACACAAAATTATGAATGTAATTTTTTCACCCTAGAATGATTTAATGATTGAAAATATTTTTTACTTAAAATGTGCTGAAATTGAGTGCAATGACAGGAGAAAGTACATTTATAAGGGCATATTAGTCTGCTTATGGTAAAGTGATATTCTCAGAAGATTATAATATATGGTGTTATTTGATCACTACCACAAAAAATTAAATTGTGGATGTATTGTTTTGGAAACTAGTGCTTCGAGTCTTCTGTGTGCTTTTTTTTTTTCAGTACAGAACACTAAACTCTCTTAAAAACTTTTCAGTATTGGATGTCTTCAAAAGTTATTAATGATAGAGACTATTCAGATTTGTTGCTGGCTTCATTTCTCCTGCTAAACTGAAAAATATCTTGATGAACTTTATTGTTGGGGTTTTTTTTCCTTTCTTTTTTTTAATTTCTGGAGCAGATGCTTGTCTTCTATGTGAGACATAAATTGCAGGATGTGGTAGAGGTGATGAAACTTACACTTTTCATTGCCTTCAAAAGTTGCTGTAAAATCACCAGCTCTGTTCCCATGGGTTTATCAGGCAAATGCCCTACTCATGCAAGCCTTGAAATTCAGGGAATGACAGATTTCATGGAGTCAGTTCTTGAAACAAATAATATAATTTTGCTTAATTAGGTGAAATATAATCTTGAAATATGAGATTTCTGTTATTTTCAAAATCTTAGAAATCCTTAATTATTAAGCCCATATGTTCCTTATGCTGTGCAAAACTGTTCAGAGGGAACAAAGCCAGTTAAAAATTCAGGGATCTAGTGGAACTAGAAAGCTGAGGAAGATATATAATATTAAAGGTTCTCAACAAGTTTTCCACCTAGAATTAGGGATTAACAAGATTTGAAAGCCACAAAGCTTGAAATTTTTACTGGTTAGTGGCAGATTCCTGACAACTCAGGTCAGATCTTTTAATGACACATTGTACACTGGCAAGGGCAAAGCTCTTGGCAAATAAAAGTGGTCTATCAGCCCCCTTTAGGATCTTTAAATTATGTATAAGGCTGCTTTAGCCTCTGGTTATGGTAGGGCTGCTTTAACCTCTGTGTTATGGTAGGATTGGAAAGATATGAATATTATTCTGAGGCAGGTTTTATTCTCCTTCCTTGTAGTATAAAATACCATGTGTTGCAGAGGTGAAAAACAAAGCCACATACCTTTGAAAGACCTCACAAATTAAGTTTATGGATGTCACAAGTTTAAAATGAGTGCTTAACATTAATGAAAAAGTCATAAAAGAATAAATGTCAATATATTTTTTCCAATAAAAGAGCCAAAGAGGGAGAATAATTCAGGGAGGAAATTTTGTTTCCTAATTTTCATTTCATCCAGTCCCAGTAAAGGTTGTTCATTGCATAAATCCTGTAGAAGTAATTTTTAAGAGCATTTTCCCTTAAAAGGTGTACAGGAATGGAAACATGTAGGCACCTGTATTTAATGAGAAACAGAACAAGAGAAGCTTAATTCTGAGCTGTCAACTAAATGATTTCTGTGAAGTTTTAAAACTAATTTATGTTAACTTAGACAAGAAGAAATCAGTTTTTCATTGGAATAAGAACATAGATAATATGTTTCCAGGGCATAACAGAATTTGACCTGCAGAGAACTAGCAATCTCATCGTCCCTTAACCTGATTCATACAGGAATGCTTGGGCATCCTTTCACAAAATCTTCTGGTGCCTCAAGTTTTGGATATGTTTTGCTGCGGTGCACTGTGGCCTCAGCTGTCTTCATATGTTCTTGTTGTGGCTTTGCTAACAAGCCTTTGTAGGCTGAGGCTTCTGAGAAGGGTAGTGTTCCTGGGGCTTTTCAGAAGTCAGCTTGTATATGTGGACTTAGTTAATAACCATTTCACACCTAAACTGCTTCCAGGCCTTGAACCCGTATGTCTGTGATCATATGATACGGCAGTGAAGTAACTGTTTGGAGCCAGGCTGTCTCTGTCACCAACTTTGTGACTGTGTCAGAGGCACAAGTAATTTGTAACCTGTATGGTGAGGGACATGTGGGTAATGGAGTTTTCTGAGTGCTAATTAATGCTATACTAAAACCTGTGAGGAAATCAAAATTCATCTTTTGGAGAAGGACCCAGACAGTGTAGTAAACATGGTTTCATGTTATGGGCTTTTTTTCTGCTCTCTATTAAGTGATTATTTTCCATTTTGAATATGAAGTAATGTAAGGAAAACCAGCATGTGAGCCTATCAGTGAAGCTATAGTACATGTATAACAGTCAGTTCTAATTTTTTCTCAACTTATGATTTGCTTTGTCAGCTTCAGTGACTTTCCTTAAACAAGAATTCCTAATATTCAAAATAGGAAAACCCTAGTGTAAAACCTTTGACATGTCTTCTTTTCACGACAGAAATAGATCATATATTCCTGTTTTGGCCTACTGTTGCTCAGCTGAGACACGTTTTTGTCTGACACAGAGCTCTGCATAATGCCTATGATTACTTGCTTAAGTATCTTTTTCAGGAAGCTATGACCTAAAGTCTTTGAGAGCCCAGATAAACAGTAATTTCTATTCTTTGTTCATTATACTGTTGACTTTCCTCCAAGAACTGTAAGGGGTCAAAGAAGAAGGATTTACCTTATTAGTATTCTCCCCGTACTTCCCTATTAGCTCATGGTTGTCTGTTTCATTTTAGATTTAGCTCATTCTGAAGGTGCCTGGCTTAATTATTCTGAAGGCTGTTAATGCTGTTTTTCCTAAAGCAAGTCACAGCATGAGTTCCTTAGGCAATGTTCACTTCTTGTGTGAAGCCAAAGAGTTGAGGCTAGGTTTCGTCTCTGTGTGAGTACTAACTGATCAAAACCCTACGATGCAATTGTCCAGAATAACTTAAAATTTACTTGTTTCTTTTGTTCGTTGTGGATGTAGTTATGCCTCACTATTAGTAAGCAGTACTGTCAAGCAAAACTATTTCAAATGTTCAAAGAGATACCAATCTTCTGTTAACCTGAGATACCCCTTATAAAACAAACAGTAAGCAGAGTGTATTCCCATTTTAATATCAATAAGATATTATTAATATCTTAATGTCAACTTCTGAAAAACTAGATTTTGCAATATAAATATTTAGATATACTGTATCTTCAGATTTAGGTTAAGTGTATGTCTGAAATTTAGATCTGTGACAACAATATCTCTGTGATGACTCATTATGCAATGTTTTTATCACAATTCTTTTTTTAGCATTACGTAGTTCAGCAGTTCCGGATATAAAGTTCAGCAAGCGTTTGGACAATATTCTCAGGCACTTGGTGTGAGCTGGGGACATTCCTGTGCAGGGCTGAGACTTGGACTCAATGATCCTTGTGGGTCCCTTCCAACTCAGCATATTCTGTGATCTGATTAGTGCAAAATCTACTGGAGAGGTTTTTACTGATAACCATGTATTATTGCTGTAGCTCAGAAATGTTTAAAAGAGCCTAATAGATTTCTGTCCAAGAACTACTGTTTTTAGCTAAACAACAGTCATAAACAAGAAGAACAGAGAAACAGCAAAAAAAGTCAGTGGGCCACAGTTGCTGGGAATAAAGATCTATCTATCTTGCTTGTCACCTACCAGTCAGTTTGGTTTTGCCAGTCTCTGAATATGTAAAGTGTACATTTTAGTACTCCAGAATGGGAACACTTCAGTGGCAAATGAAAAAAGAATGTGTAATTTTCACACTTTTGATACCAGGCCTTTTCATGAGGCCTTACTGAGTTTACGTGAAACAAAACATAATTCCCAGTATTGTTTCTAGTCCAGGATTTCTTTGATACTCTTGTAAATTTAAGGACTTTCTGTAAAACTGTATGGAAATCCTGCCATAGTAAAGCTTCTGCTCCTCTGAAAAGCAATTTTGAGCTGGCACCTTCATTTTACATTGCAGCTCTGAGTTTTATTTGCTGGGAAAAAAACTTTCTGGGATGAAATTTTGCAGAGCTGATAAGAGAAAGGTGTATTTCTTATGATGCAACTTACATTTAAAAGGCATTTTTAAGGAGTAGCAAAAATTGAAACGATATGTTTCACTTGATGTTGTGATCTTAGATATCAGCTGGAGGTATATTCTTAGTGAAAATATAATTTTTTATTACAGTGCAGGAAACATGAGACATAAAAAATGCAGAATGGTTGTATTAACAACAGCTGGTAATTCTCTATGCAAACTTGAGTCCCATGTGTTGTCAGTAAAGTAAATGTTGTGCAGGGAATCAATAAGTAAATGTTGTGCAGGGAGTCAGTATCTTTTGTGTCTGAGAAGAGTCTTCCCCATCCTGATGACACCATATTGTAGTGCTTTGTGTTGGCACAGATAAATGTATTGTCAATGTGAACATGCCAGTGCATATCCTCTGGTGGTCTGGCGACATCCAGGTGTTTCAAAATGTGACATAGCTTCAGCATGGACATGACGTTAACGAGACTGCCCTTCACCAGTTGCACATTGGGCTGTAAGATTCCTAAGGTGCTTTGCTTTATTACATGCTCTGTGCATGTTCCATTTTTTCCATTTTTCACATCACAGATGAGTGTGTCTGACCCCACTGTCTGAGTAGATTGTTTGCACTTTGCTATTTATCTTTTGCCTATTCCTACCAACTTCCACCCAATTATCAGGGGCCTGACCTGGATTTGCCATATCCCAGATACTGCCTAAGCTGAGAGAGGGGTTGGGCTCTTCATTTTGTGCTTGCAGTCTCTTATAACGAGTACTTCAGTAGTAACAACAACAGTCTGTACACAATAATTTTCACCAGTACGTTTCTTTCCCCTCAAGAACCTCTTGAAATGCTCTCTAGTTTTGTGGGTGGCTGGCCTGTGGTTAAATACAGTTTTTACTTTCAAAACTAGTTTTTCTCTGCCTAGCTTTCTAATTAAGTGTTAAAGTTGAATATAGGCCAGCTACCTACATGTGCTTTTGCATTCATCTCTGTTTTCCATCATTTTGTGTTTCCTGGAGCATGCTTATTTTCTGTGGAGCTATACGTAGAAAAACAATCCTTAATAAAATCTTATCTGTTGAATTAGTACTTGCTTAGTGTGTTTTCTCAATCCACTCATGCATTTGAGGAAGAGAATAGAATGGCTTTGGGAGCTCCAGCTAGCTTGTTGACCTTTGTAGCGTGGCATCTCTTTCAAAGTTGCAAACAAGTCCTGTGATAATGTAGTGAAAATTATTTGTTCAAGTTATATGATTTTGTAGATGTGCTTTTCTAAGTGCTTATAATTTTATAAGTGTATTTTGCGACTATCTTGCCAGAATTTTATTGGTGAATTTTTTATTTATTAACTCTTTCAACAAATATCTCTAGTTTAGTTTATTTTTCTGAAGATAATGAAAAACCTAGCACTAGAATGGAAGGTTGCTTGCTTGTTTACTTCAAATTTGAAAGTTTCATGTAAAAACACTGTGATTAGAGACGGACATATTTATGAAAGCAAATGGTGTAACAGAGAGCTAAGTGTCAAAATACTACAAATCTTAAGAGAACCTTAAAGAAACAAAAATTTCTGAATTCAGTGTCAAACATCTAAATGTCTAAATTAATAAAATTTGAACTTCAAAGAACTGAGAAGCTAAAGAAAGTATAGCCTATGTACTACCAGCTCAAAAAACTATTTTATGTTGTAGAAGTGTTTATGTTTTAATGAATATTTCAGTGATTTAAACAAAAGCTATACATTGATTAGTGCTGAAGGCAGAAGAAGCCAGAGTTGATAAATGAAAAAGGAGAAATTCTTAGAAAACGGGAAGAATAATAGTGCATTGGGGATAAAAATCTGACAAGACGAGCCAGCCAGGGTAGGTACTTATGCACAAGACAGATTCTGAGTCAGTGAATTACATTAGAGCCATGGAAGGCTTTGATTCCAGATCTTGTTGATTCAATAACAAGGTTACCCTTGAGCAGGCATTTAGTAAAGGTCCTAAAATCATAGAATCCGAGAATGCTTTGGGTTGGAAGGGGCCTTAAAGATCACCTAGTTCCAACCTCACTGCCACAGGCCGGGAACTTTCCTCTAGACCAGATTACTCAGAGCCTCAACCAAGCTGGTCTTCAACACGCCTAGGGACAGGACATGACAACCTCTCTGGACTTCTGGTTCCAGTGCCTCAACATCCCCACAGCAGAGAATTTCTTTCTAATATCTAATCTAAAGCTACCCTCCTTCAGCTTAAGACCATTACCCTTTGTCATATGCCCTTTTAAAAAGTCCCCTCCAGCTCTCTTGTAGGCTCCCATTAGGTACTGAAAGGTTGCTCCAAGATCTCCTTCAAGGCTTCTCCAGGCTGAACAGCCCTATCTCTCTGGGCCTGTCTTCACTGGGGAGGTGTTCCAGCCCTATGATGAACTTAGCTTGTTATACAGACCCACATCTTTCTTGTGTTGGAGGCCTCGGAGCTGGATGCAGCCCTCCACGTGGGTCTCACAAGGGCAGAGCAGAGGGGCAGAATCCCCTCCCTCGGCCTACTGGCCATGCTGATTTTGGTGCAACCAAGAATGTGGTTGATTTCTGGGCTGCCAGCGAATGTTACCAGGTCATGTTGAGCTTTTTGTCTGCGAGCATCCCCAAGGCTTATTCCCTAGGGCTTCTCTCATTCCATTCTCTGCTCAGTCTGTGTTTTTGCTTGGGATTGTCCTAACACAGGTGCAGGACTTTGCACTTGGCCTTGTTGAACATGAAGTTTGCACAGGCCCACCTCAATCCTGACAAGGTCCCTCTGGATGGCATCCCTTCCCTGCAATGTGTTGACAGGACTGCACACTTTGGTGGTGTTGGCAGACTTGCTGAGGATGCCTTCCATCCCAGCATCCATGGCTGGGCTACGCGTTGCACTTGCATTGTCATCAAATAATTGAAAACTTTCCTGAGGGCAAGGCCTATGGCTGAGCTGTGGAACTGCTCTTCAGTACAGCAGCTAAACAGGTTTTAGAATAGGGCTTTTGTACAGGACTGTGTGAATGGGTGTTACACAGCTGTGCCAGCCCACATAGCACAACTGCACGGTCATCTCTGTGCTGTGCTATGCTGCATACTCTTGTCTCAGTTTCAGCACCAGGGTTCAGTACAGCCCAGTAGAAAGCAGTATGAGTGGTGGCAAAGTCGAAGGAGGGTTGTCAGAAGTAGAGATCAAACCTTCTGGATGGCACAGGATGAGACTCAGCTGCTGCACCACAGAGTTATAAATCTTTGTGTTCACTCAGTCACTAAAGGGAGCCAGGGAGCAATGCTGTGCCATCAAGCACTGTGTTTGTTTTCTGCTGTACACTGAAGATTTCAGTTTTATAACTTTCTATTTTGTCAGTATCCTTGCCAATGTCATCTTCCTTTGAGGTTCTTTGGAAAGACTTGCAAGAGGAATCATACTTATATTGTGCATAGTGTTATTTTTAAATAGAAGAGAGAAACTGAGAAACCAATTTTCTCTTTGGAAAAGAAGTAGTAAACCATTATGGTCTGGCATTGTAATAAATTAGGTTTAGGCTTAATTTGAAACTATGGGAAGACACTCTTGAAACTCTCTCTAATTTCATTTTAGAGTGCCATACTGATATTCACCCAATCCAGCAAAACTTTTCTGTTTATTTCACCAGTTACAAACATAAAACTCAGAAGGACTACATAGTCCTTCAACCTTTTTTTTCCTACTCAATTTCTCCAAGTTATTTTTTGATAGCAACCAGAGCAACAAGAATAATTGCTTCCAGTAATTGCACCACCATTATTATTGTCTAATGAGAGCCCCATTTAAAGAAAATATTATTTCAGCTATTTAAGTCACACCTTTGTTCATGTGCATTCACTTCTAAGACCTGCTTTTATATTTGTTTCCTGGAAATTTTGGTTGAAAATTATCAAAGTAATATTATTCAAATGTTTATTTACATAATTATTAGCTTTTAGGTTAAGTTAATCTTTACTTATGTAAGGGACTAGTTATTTAAGCTGTTACCAGTAACTGCAGCATTAGGCCAGTAGGCCAGTAATTATTTATAACTTAGATCCCTTTATCCTGAAAAACCCTGAATAGGCCATCTGTCATGGTTTTCTACCAGCAGAGGTCAGATCATAAGTCATGATCTTCACCTTTCCTACTACATCTATTTAATGGGCTTATTTAATCTTTGTTAAAAAGGAATCCAAATTTTCTCCTTTGGTAACTCTGTCATAAATTTTCATTAGACATTTGGCTCTTCTGTCAGCTTATTAGGTGGTATACCCTCGATAACAACAAAAGTCTTCTTCCAAATATTTAGCAGAATTTTCTTTATTATAATGCATACAACTTAACTTAAGTAAGTGTTCCAAGTACCTTTCAAAAGAATATTAAATTTCACATTCTAACTAATTCCAGGTCTGTAGTTTTTAGAAGAAGATAGCTGCACCTCAGTTTCCAGAGGTGACTCTGAATTTTATACCAATTAGCATTCAAATTAGCTATCTCATGATATTGATCAATCACAGAATACCTAAAGATTTGTATGATATAGCTATAATTCTCACTGATCACAGAATGGTTGGTGTTGGAAGGGACCTTAAAGATCCTCTAGATCCAACCCAAGTGCCATGGGCAGGGACATCTTCCACTGGACAAAGTTGTTGAGAACCCCACCCAATCTGGCCTTGAACACTTCCAGGAATGGGGCATCTGCAGCTTGTCTGGGCAACCTGTTCCAGTGCCTCACCACCCTCACAGTAAGGAGTTCTTCCTAATATCTAATGTAAATCTAATCTCATTCAGTTTGGAGCTATTCTCCCTTGACCTGTAACTACATGTCATTGTAAAAAAAAACCTTTCTGTTGTTCTTGTAGGCTTCCTTCAGGTACTAGAAGGCTGCAATTATGTCACCTTTATCAGGTGTAAATTTCAGCCAGAAACCAATTCAACTGTTATGCTTTATAAAATTATATACTGGAATATGAGGGCATATAACTAATGCTAATGATGGCTGATGTTACTCACCCTAAAAGATATTCTGAAAACTATCTGAAATGAGGTAAGAAAAATTTAAGAGACCAGCAAAGTAGCAGTGGCCCTGAAGTTGTTACAGATTGTGTTACAAAGAGCAATGATACCTAAGCAAGAGGATAAGCCCTTCTTTCCAGCAGTGATTACCACTGTCTAATATGGGTTCTGTATGACTGACCTATCACAGGAGCAGTATCTGAACTGATGACAAGTGAGAGCTTTCTTCAGCGTTGTCAGTGGAAGATGGTTTAGGACTGCCCAGAACTTTGTATTTGACAAAACAATTTCTGTTAAAAATGCTTCTCTGACAAAGGGGAGATACTTCTGTTGGACCAAGCATGGTCTTAACTATATTTTGGCATGTATGCTTCTGTCATTTCAATGAAATCTGATTTTCTCTTTCTTAAAAGCTAACTTAAATTCAGTATTAATTAGCCATCCTTTGATACAGTGGTGTTTAATGGTTAAATTATATCTTGCAGGTATGTAACCTAAATTGAGCTTTTAAAAAAAAGTTACTTCTGTCTTTGTCATTTTATTTCAATAATGAGCTCTGCCTGATTCAAAGTGGGTTTGATTTTACATTGTAAATATACCCTTCTTCTTCTGTAAATAAACCACATAAGAACGGGAAGAAACATTAGGAAATAACTTTTAATTTTGCATAAGCAGAACAAAGTCCATTAAAGACTTATTGTAGCTTCTCATGCCCTGATCATTTGGATAATTGCATGCATAACTTCACGAGGTAGTTGATGTTTTAGCTTCATGTGGACTTTTTGCATGTTAAGATTTTCTGCTATTTCTATAACTTCCCTGAAAAGTTTTCATCTGCCAAGTGCTGGGTATGTGTTATCAGGTGCATTTACCACTCATGCCTTTATTGTTGATTGAAGCTTTGATTTAAGCTGCTTGGCAGTCATGTATGGCTATATGGCTATATAAATGCAAACTCACAAAGAAAAAACATGTACTTTGCTCTTTTTCTTAACTCCATGTTTGTATCAAGGCTGTTCTCCTTTCTGCTTTGGAGTCTGATGCATCTGGAATTTACATGGAGAGGTCCTGAGGGGGGATTAGGCACCATTTCATTACTCACCTGTAGCAGGAGCACATACAGTTGCATTGCTTTTTGAAGGTCTGAGGGAAATTCAGGGGAGATGTTTAACCTTGGATGAGCAAAGCATTCCAGAGAAGAGCTGCTGTGGTATTAACAGCAAGAACCTTTGAGAAAGCAAAGTCATACTTGAGGATGGAATGGAGGTTGCTTATGAAGATAGTTCAAAAACTGTGCATTGGCAAATACAGCGTTGGCAGTATTTATATGTATAGAAGTTGGGGTTTTTTTAAACATTAAATCAGTTGCCATAAATATGCATTTCTCAACATTTTTTCTTGAAGTCTTCACAAATGCAAAATGGCTTAATTATGATGCTAAAATTTATGGGGGGGGAAAAACCCTACTAGAGATTTTTCTGAAGAGCCTGGAGTGATTTAAAATTGCTTTCTGCTTTACGAAAGAGATACTCTTCCTTGTGGGGGGAAAAAACCATGTGTGACTATGAAGGCAAACATACCCACAAATTTTAAATCTTTGGTAGCCCAAAAGACTACTTCGTTTGAAAACTTTTTGAGATTTCTTGTCATGGGTGCAGTAGTTGTGGAGTGGTTAATCAAAGCAATATCAGGTGCAATAATTTTTGTACCAGTCATGTTAAATTTATGTATTTCCAGTGATGGAATTGTTTGAAGTAATAAGTGAAATTTGAATCCTTAGTTGCAAAAAAAAAAAGAATCAAAGTCTTGAAGGACTAAGGACAACTTAAAATATATATGAGCAGTATAACAGAAAAGAACAAATCAGCAAAGGCTAGCTTTAGTAGGAAATAATTATATGGTTAATTATGGTACAGGACCCCAAAGTAATTTCTGAAATAGGTATTAATAGGTGTTAATTTAAGAATATGCCATAGATGACAGTTTGAAAACTTAAACAAACTATAAATTCTAGAAAATTTGGTTCTAATATAGTGTCTAATACTCTAGAGAGGGGTTCTGATTCTGCAATGATGTCTTGAAAGAGCTGCATTGCTAAGTTACATGACAACTTTGTTTTGTCTTTACAGGTGGGGAAAGGCATTTAAATGTGCATAATTGGGTTTACTCCTCCAGTAGTGCCCTGCAAGCATGTCTGAAAACAGTAATTAATAAATATGACATGTTTGAATTCAGAATCTTACATACACTTAATGTGGAGGTGTTTGATTGTCTGTGTCCAGTACATATACAAGAAAGCTGGTACCATTATAGTCTTGATTGGCACCATCATTCTAGGTGACAACTTAATAATTTTTGGGCATGTGTGCTCTTTTTCTGTTAGTCTTTGCATTGTTTTTAATGAGGCTAGACCATTAGGTATTTTGTTAGGTATTATATAGGTATTTTAGTTGATTGCTCTAGATATCAGTCAGGAAGATAAGACTTCACTGCCCTGGTGGCCTTTCATACTATTTTAATTCAATGCTGGACTCACAAACTTATTCCTCTGCTTGGAGGGGCAGGAGGTACTCTGCACTTCTGATGATAAAAACTTTTACAGGTAGTTATCACATTTGTATGTGGAAAGTAATTTTTCCCCCTAACTTGAAAGAACCACTAGTGAACTAACACAGAACTGAAAAATTACTGGATTTTTACAGCTGTTGTCACAATCACATATATTCTGATAAGAATTTTTTGTCTTTTTAATATGGAAGTAATTTTAAAACCTGAGGTTGAGCTTCTTATTTGTAGAAGGTTTTAGTGTCATTATGTTGTTATGCTATGGCTATGCTGAATTGTCCTTGTGAAACACAGCAGTCATAGGATAATGACTGGCTGGTTGAGAAAAGCCAGTGGCTCACTTGTGACACAGAAACAGCAGAAGCTTTCAGAGATTTCTACTGCATCCAGCCCATCCATGGTTTTATTCAAATTAGAATAATTGATTAGAAGTCACAGCTTGATAAGATTCAGACAAGAGATACAAAATGAATAACAGTGACTGTATTTCTCTTAGCAGAGCTCAGCATTGAAGGCTATTTGTATTTCAGTATTCCTGTAGCTCTGCTCCTGGAAGATTTTGATGGTCTGCCAAATCATGCAGGGTATTTAGTTGGCTGGACAAATACCATCACTTTGATTGTTGTTGGGAATCTCTGGACGCAGAGAACAAAACTTAGCTTAGATAAAGAACAGTGTGTTTTGTGTTCAATTTCCTGCTGTTTTATGATAGCAGTTAGATTCTGGTAAGAACTGAAAAAGCATAACCTTCTCATGTACTTCATCCTAATGCAGCCTTTGTTGAGGCCTTTGTTACCTGAATCTGATTAGCTCCTGAATTGAGCTTATAGATCCTTTTCTCTTGCTAGATTAATGAACTTTTTTTGGAAATACTATGCTTTTATTTCATACAACTGGCAATTTTTAATACATCATCCTTAACTAAACCCCTTTTTATTTAGCATTGATATTGTGCAAGATGAACAACAATTCTGTGTGTCCCTTTACTTGGCTAAATTATAAGTGAAAATTTTCTCCCCTGAAAAAATATGAATAAAGTAATTGGTTTTTTTTTAACTAATCTATAGAGAATAAATTAAGATTGTTTTCCAGAAATTTATTTGTGGTGGTGGTTCTTCAGGTGTATGAGCAAGGGCAAAGTCCTTCTTTCAGTTATGATCTGGACAGTGGTAGTAATTTGATTGCTCAGGGCAAAAAAAGACGAATTGAAATGTTCCAACAGTTTCTGCACACCAAGAGGATCAGAAGAGGACTGTAACTAATCAGATGATTCCTTGTCTTCACAGGTACAGGCAGTATAGAAAGGACTGATTGATCACTTACTGAGCATGTTTTTGTATCTCATGCTAAGATTTCAAGACTGAAATCTTAGGTTAAGATGTTAAGATTAATGTTAAGATTTCAACTGAAAAGTTGCAAAAATTATAAAAATTAAGAATAAGTCTAACTCATCTAATCATCTCCAGTGCTATAAAGCTAAGGCTAATTTCAACTTATTCATCAGTTCCATGAGGTTGTGTGGGGAATGCAGATTTGTGCGTTTCATACTTTGAAAACTATTAACGGTTAAGTGCAGAAATGGTAGAGCAGTAGTTACTCGGGAAGGAGTTGTAGTGTATCAGACTCAGAACCTGGGAAGATGAAATCTGTGATAAGTATATGCATAATTTGTGTCCTGCGTGGGGATGTACTATGTTACAAGTGCATAATATTCAATGATGCTACAAAGGTGGTACTGTGTACAAAGGCCATGGAAGGTCTTTAGCATTACTGTATTTATGGTCCAGTTTTATTCAGCCTAGTGCTGCCCTTGTTTGGAGTACTAGGCACTCAATCTGGTAGGTTAATCTTTCTGTTTATTATGGTTCATGATGTTACAGAATAACACAGTTTGAATTACAATAGGTTATAAATAACTAGATTAGAAATTGCTTCAGATGTTGAGCAGAATAAAATTGCTCAAAGATTTTGTTTTTTTTTTTTTTTTAATTAATTAGGAAAGTTTCGCACTGAATACCTCCATTAAAAATTTCAATTGGGAAAAAACAGATTATGAAATTTTGCACTTAAGAGCACACTTTCCTAGCACTGCATTTCCAGAATGTCCTAGTGTTACTTTAAAGGTATTTTATTATTGTTACAAACTAAAACTAAATTCAGAGGCAATTTGAGTTAGCACACAGCATTTATTGCTGGTGTGTCTATGTTACTTTTTGCTATTTGCAACATATCCATACTTCAGGATGAGCCCAGTATTCTGGAGTCTCTGCGCTTGGATACATACAAGTTTGTGTGTTTTCACACTTTTTATTTGTATCTAGTATCTACTACTGCTTTGGGGCTATTTCTCATTGTTTCAATGAATGTGGGGATTTGTATCCAAATGCTATATGGTTTTTGGGATAGTGCTAGTCCCAGAGGTATTCTGTAATAAAATCCCTTTAAAACAACACTTTTAAAATTAAAGGTACAACTTGAGAAAGATTAGTCATGGAAAGAAGGCACTGTATTTGCTGACACTGAAATAGTATTAATGCATGTAAGGTGTGCCGAAAGTGTGTGGCTCTTTTTTAACCTTTATGGTTTAACACTTTGGGATACTTTAGAAAAACATGTTCTTTAAAAAATATGTTTATTAACTTGTTCAGATATAACTTAAAAAGCTGATTTTAAAGGCATGCATCCAGAGACATGCACACAATGACTTCAAAGTGTCAATGTTTCAGGGAATCTAAATTATTTTCAGAATTTCAGAAATTGAGAAGGGATAAGTGGAAGGAGAAAATGTTGGGCTGGTGCCAAGCGATAGCTCGTAACCCTCACAGACTTCCAAACAGCACAAGAACACCCGAGGTCTCAGGTGATGCTTCACATAACTCTACTTTGGTGAGTGAAAAGTTGCATTTCATGATGGTGGCATGCTCAGATGAACTTGAGAGGTGTTCAGTTTATTTTAAAAATTTTACTGTTTGCCATTGCTTACATTTCCTTTGTGTGTGAAACCCTTTGATATTGCAGCTTTTTGCTCTGTTTGCTTTTTTTCATCTTAGATGTTATGCATGGTTCATTCTGACTTGCATGCTGTGTCTATAAATCAGTATTGCTGTTTTGTGAATGGTAAATTCTTTAAGCAGAAGATGACCTAACATGAATCTCTTATATTAGTGATCTTAATCAGTGCAATGGCATTTGGTGCCAAATGAATACAGCTGGGCACTATCTAAAGGCTCCTCATTTGCTCTTTGCTCCTGTCTGTAAGAGGAACAAAGTATCATGTGTCTAAACTTAGATTTTGAAATTGTTTTCATATATTAATCATGCTATTGCAAGAGATGGTTGAGTTTCTGCATGCAAAGCTATTGGTAATAAATGTTCAGGCAATGTAAAGTTGACAGTTCAAATGGTGGAGTTAAAATGTATAATATGAAATTGAATAAATTTACTCATTGATAAGAATTTTAATCCTGCAGTTTTTGTTCATTGAATTAAAGCCACTTACATCAGTAGACCTCTACAGGTGAGTAAGAATTGGTATTTGTATGTAAAGGCTTCCAACTGCCCCGTCTCTAAGAGCAAAAATTGTCTACTTGTCTGCTTAATTCCACTGACATTTTCAGACTACAGCAAGACTGAATATGTGAAACATATTCAGTTCAATATGCCAACTCCAATTTCATTAATGAGTGTTAAATAGGCACTATATTTCCCTATCCTAAGAAATATGAGTGATCAGGAAATACTGCTTTGCAGTTGTTGAAACATGGACAGGATGGTATCTAAGCTAAAAGATAAATAATTGTTCCTAATCACTGAGGAAATGTGGTAGTCCAAATGAAGAGACTGTGGTCTGCTTGAAAGCTGTTAAAATTTTGGTGAAAAAAAGCCTCTACTTAATGTGACAAAATTATTGTGTTCTCAGTGCTAAATGATATAGAATGTAAGTTTCTGCTACAGAAGAGAACACAAAAAGGCAGCATTAAAAGCTGCAAATTTTATAGTTTATTATATATCTTAGATTATTGTTATAGCTCACTTAGATCTAGACTACTTTCAGAGAAATAAAAGGAAATTAAAAATCAATGCTTCTATGAAAAGAAGGGCTCAAGTATATTATCCCCACATTAAATTACTATTACTATTTTATTTTTAAATATTATTTATTTGCTTTTGCTATTTAGATATTAATAGTAATAGGAGGTAGCTATTAAGTAATTGAGATATGTGGAAATTTCCATATTTTGATTTCTGCTTGACTGCTAGGCAACATTTAATTTGGTTTGATATTCATGAGATAAGCATTTCAATCTACCAGATGGGATTTAGAAATTTGTGAACTGGCAATGCAGTTCAGAACTGGTGAATCCATAGACTTAGCATTTTGAACCTTATTAATGTTAAAACTTGTTCAAAAATAAGTTTGCATGTAGACTGCTGCTCAGTTGATGAAGTGTGTAAGAAAGCCAGAAAAATAAACTACTGGGGAAGATACTGTGTATCACTGAATGTCATGATTGGCTGTAGAACAATGATCGTCACAACAGGAAATAAAAAAGGAATGTCTCTTGAGGCCTGCCAAGCTTTCCTTTATATTTTCTTTGCTTCCTGATTTCTCAACCATGACTTTTTCTATCACTCACTTCAGAAAAAAATATTTAGAATAAGCTTTTGCTGGTGATATCTTTCCAACTTGCAGGCTGTCAGCTGAAAATCCTTATTTCACTTGTGAACCTTTTTAATCTGAAATTTTGTTTCAAATCAGATTTGATTTTGCTTAGTAGTCTTTGCCTTTCAATATTGAAAACTTTTCTGGCTGGTCTTGAGTGAAGATACAGACTTTAGCACTGGAAAGTGAAAAATAATGAAAATGGAGAAAGTAAAGAATATAGCAAATTATTTGTTCTAAGTCTACAAAGCCACTTCCAATGTGCTACTCAAGCCCCTTCTTTCTGAATTAAACTTCATTTTTCAGTGCATTTGAGCTCATCTGTGGACCTGGTTCCCTTAGTATGGCTTTATTGGATGAGTCTTGTTAGCACAGTTATGGTATGAAGACACAACTCTTTGCTTCCTTATACTGTAGGTGACAAGTGTGGGTTTGGAAGGAAGCAAAGTGGAATATAGACTGCATCTTTTTTTCACCACTGCCATATGCCTTTTATGTACATTTCTGATTCAGCAGAATGTCCTCTGTATTTCAAAATTTCAGCTAAGGCATTTTAAAATACTTTCCATCTAAAACTAAGCCCCAAAGAGGGCATTTTACAATGCCACTTTCCCAAAGGAAAAGATCTGAAAATTGCAAGCAAGTCTCATTAATTTTTCACAGAATCATAGAATACCAGGATGGAAAGAATCTTAAGGATCATCTGGTCTGACCTTTCTTGGCATAAGCACTATCTAGACAGGATGGCACAGCACCCTGTCCTACTGAATCTTAAAAATATCCAATGTTGGAGAATCCAGCACCTTTCCTTCAGAGATTGTTTCATTGGCTTGTTCTCATTGCAAAACATTTTCCTCTTGTGTCTAATCAGAATGTACCCAGAGTGTGCTCAAGGTGTACCCATTACTTCTTGTCTTTTCCTTGCCACCCCTTGTAGAAAGGGAGTCTTCATCTTTGTAGCCACCCTTGACATACTGGAACATGATGATAAGGTCTCCCCTAAGCTTTCCTTTCTCGAGGCTGAACAAACCCAGTTGTCTCAGCCTTTCCTTTCATGGCTGGCTTCCCAGTCCATTTTGATGGAAAGAAGTATTTTTTTCTCTTTGTGAAAAAAAGAAGGAAGCTTACAGAGCAGGAAGCAGGTTATGTTCATTAACAAATTGCTTTTTTCATTAGGCAAGTAAATGGAATACTGAACAGCAGTGGAGGAAAGAATACAAAAGAAATAAGCTCATGAAAACATTGGAAAGTTTTTTAAGAGCTTATTAAAATAATTTGCACCATTTAATTTTATTTGATATTAAGATGTTCTAGCTTCATCCAAATCAAATAAATTCTGAAATATTTTAGCAAAACTCAATTAAGGATTCTTGGAAACATTTTTCTGTTATTGTTTTCACCTTAATTATGATAATATGCCCAAGCTTTATCACTTTAGTCTATTTCATTTAAAGATTAAAACCTTTGTGTTCAGTTTTAGGTGGAACTCTAGCTTCTTGGTTCTGAGCCTACCTTAAAAATTTTGAGTCATTCTATCATCAAAGGAGGCATAACTTCTCAAAAAATAATGTTTAATATTGCAATTTATTGGATTTGGGGGTTTGTGTTGATAGTTTTAGATTCATAGTGAGTAATCTTTTTTTATACTCAAAACAATTTCATATAGTTCATTAGCGATGTAGTGGAACATAAAGATGAAATTGACTTTGCCTCTCTGATAGCTAGAAAACATGTCTTTTTCAAGCTAAATTTTTTATCAGTTTATTTCTGTATACTTTGTTTCTAAACTTTGAAGGTTCATCCTTTGTAATGTTCATCATATTTTGAGAGACCTGTAATACAACTTTTCAGCTTTACTTTCCTTTTTCATAAGAGTTTCCATGTTCCCATGAGTATCTGAAATGGTCTTATCTATTCCTGCTCCAGTTTGAACAGGAGTGATTAGTTGTGCACAGTACTCTAGATCAAGCTTCCTATTCCTAACAATTGTAACACGATTGCCTGTCCAGTAGCACATTTATCATACTGCATAGATCTAGAATCACTTTATTGATACTTTTTTGTAGCTTCTATTTTACTTTTGAGACCAAACCTTTAGACTATGTTGATTTTTGATACATGAAGACTGCATTAATTCAAATTAATGCTCTTCTATTCTTTTCCATTCACCAAGCAATATGCAAATTCATATCTTTTTGATATTTCCTTTTCTCTGATATTTTCTAGAGTTGAGGAAAGAATAGCAATGTTTTTTCCTTTACTTGAAAGGAATCTAGATCTTGAAAGCTCATAATTTTATGCAATAACCTTTGCAGGTTTCTTGTCTTCTGAAAAGACAATGGATATAATTGAAAATAAGAAATTTAAAGTTATTTCTTCATTAACCACTTGTCTCTGTGCTGACAGTATCTATTTGTACTGTGATTCTATAAGCATGTGTATAAGTGGTGAGTTCAAATGATTTCGATGGGAATACATAAATACGCCTCAACATTGATTAAGTGATTTGCCTAGAAGCAGTTCTGTGTCTGACTATCTTTGCACAGTGTCTAGTGTTACTCTGGGTCCTAATTCAAAACTTGAGCATAATTATAATCTATATTCCTAACTGTTATGTACAGCCTCTTCTGCATACGGCATGGGCTGATCCTTGATTCAGTACATCATGCTAAACACATGAAGGTAATGGCACAAGAGCACATACTCAGTGCTGAATTGTAGTCATCAGTATATATCACTTTTGTCTGTTGTATTCCCCACTAGAATTACAGGTGAATATATGTGGAAGTATAGACGGGTGAGTAACTAGATATTTTGTGTTTTTATATACAAATGAAATGTAGAAGTCATGGCAAGTGATCAAGCATCTAATTTAACTGTAAGGAAGGAAGGATTTTTTTTTTTAAATGCGAGCAAATGATATCACCTGCTTCTCCAAAAGAAAGTAAAATTATTGATAGATTATGAATGATCTGTTTGACATAGGCAGATCCCAAGTTGCCACATTTGATTTTTCACTGAGCAAGCTAATAGTAGTCAATCGTCATTCCAAAATATAATTAGACAAACAAGGAAAAGTGGGTTTTGGGGTTTTTTTTGCTGTTCACCCCTGATACACAGCTCAGCCTCCCACAACCGCTTTCTCACTTAATCAGTGGGACGGGGAAGAGAAGCAAAGGGGAAAAGTGAGAAAAATCATTGGGTGAGATAAAGACAGTTTAATAGGCAAGGCAAAAGCCACACATGAAAGCAAAATAAAGAATTTATCCACTGCTTCCCACGGGCAGTCAGGTGTTCAGCCATCTCCAGGAAAGCCAGGTTCCATCATGTGTGACGGTTATTTGGGAAGAAAAATGCTATTCTGAGTGTTTCTGCTTCCTCTTTTTTCTCCTTTCAGATTTATATGCTAAGCATGTCACCATAGGATATGAATGATCCCTCGGGTCAGTCAGGATCAGCTTTCCTGGCTGTGTCCCCTCCCAGCTCCTTGTGCACTCCCAGCCTCCTTGCTGGTAGGGTGTGGAGCAGAAAATGTCTTGATGTAAGCCTTGCTTAGCAAAAACTGAAACATCCCTCTCTTGTTAATTCTGTTTTCAGCAAAAATCCAAAACACAGCCCCAGGTTAGCTATGATGATGAAATTTACGTCTATTCCAGCCAAAACCAGTACAGGATTTTCTCCAATGATGACAGTAAAAAGTCAGGGTTTAACTGTAAGTTATGCTAACTGTGTGAAAGTTCTGATAGTGTTAGAATGATTTATCACTAGATGGGCTTTAAAGGTCCCATCTAACCCTAACTGTTCTTTAAATCTGTGATCTTTATTTAAACACCCAAACTTAATTTCAGAACAAGAAAGATCTCTTGATCTGAGTTTGAAGTGTTGGCTGCTTCTTTTTCATCAAGGTAATGTAATTTCTTGATAAAAATCCTGTGAAATGGGGTCCATCTAAGTTTCCCTTTACACTGCAAGCCTTGAACTGCTAATCTGACAAGGAGTGATGGGATGTTTAAGATCTCTATTTTAATTTGTTATAAGAAAATAGTGTAACTTAATACTCAAAAACTAAGTGTGAGAAAAGAGTAATTCTCTAAGAATATGGAATTTATTTCATCTGAATTATCATCTTATTTGTATAACCATTAAGTAGACTTTATGAATGAGGCTGCAGAACCAGCTAGGAAATCCGCAATATCATAACTGTACAATTCTCTATAGACACTGGCTTTAAAAATACAGTAGTGACTTTAATATAGTAGCCAAACATACTGTATCTGTGAGTGAAATTGTGGAAGAGAGAGATTATACAGAGAAATGTAATTTTAAAAGGTGCAGAATTATTCACCCAATATGATAAATTATGTGATTTCCCTAAGTATCTCAACAGATACTTAGTTAAAGTTATGGAAAACAGTTCCTTGTACTGTAGGTGTTCCACATCCTTCTGCACAATGCAGCATGCTGCCCAACAGGGCAATTGTTTTAACTATGTATTGCTTTCCAATTTACAGGATCAGCCTAAGCTGTCAGTGGCCTCAGGAGCCATGCCACCCCAGGCCAATCTTGTTGATTTTCCTTATATTTAAAGCCAATTAGCAGTTGTAACCTTGGTTACCATCACCTTCTACGTTCTCACCATGAATGTATTAATAAGGATGTAAAGTTGTTAAGAGTTCATTTGTGTTTCTTTCTCTGCATAGATAAACAATTAGAGCAGGGTAGATGTAGGCCAAAGCTTTTGGATAAGTCTCCCCCAGTGTCATTTAATTATTTAAGAGCAAGGCAGGTGTGGTGAAATTTTTACTTATTTGACCAGTGATTTCAATTAGACTTCTCCTGTGGCAGGCTTAAAATGGCAGTCCTCACTTAAAGAATTCTCATTTTGGTTTTTCTGACCAAAACTGGAGGCTACACAGAAAAGTAATATTACTTTGCATTTGTACAGACAAAAAATAAGCTTTATTTTTTTCTCCTATATTTATCTGAATGCTAGATTCAATAAGGCAATAAGATTTTATTATTGTAATAATTATTGTTGTTATTATTATAGTATCATGTTTTATTTAGCTTTACAACTCAAATTTTATTTCAGTTTTTTAGGTTTTAGTTTTCTGCATTTGTTATCAGTGAAATTTGCAAGAAAATACTTTTCTCTAGATAAAATTACTATAAGAAGACAATGACATAAAATATGTGTTAAATGTCTGTGTAAGTGTTTGAATAGGTTGTATTCAGCCCTTTTTTTTCCCCAGAATGTTTCATGTGTCTTGTGTCTCACAGCAGCATGTGCTTACAAGATTGGATCAAATCTATTTCATATAAATTATTCATAATTTGTTTCTTTTTTGTATAATTGAAGCTCTCATTAGTCTTTCACTTAGGGAAAATGAGCATCATTTCAGCATAGAATTTAAAACCTGTTCATTTTTTTCATTTTGAAGAGAGCTATGTCTGACTACATTAGGCTTGTTCATGTAACTTTTGACTGAAATTTCAGGAAATAATTTTTATAGCAACTTTTGATGCATTCATAAAAATCTTACATTTAAAGTATGTGGAACTCCAGGTTATGTGATGTAGGGTTATAGATACTGAAACAAAGAGGGGATTGCCAGATTGCCATTTCGTTTCTTTCTGGCAAGTGAGTTCTTGAAAATGAGAAAATCAGACAAGGCCAAGTAATTAACCTAAGTTTTTTATAAGGTGAAATGGGTTATTCTCATTCTATCTCAGTGAAGCCTTCAGTTCCATCATTAACTGAACACGTACACCATTAATGGGAAAGTCAAGATGATAGGAAGCATCAAAGAAATGTCTCTGCTCATTCATTTATTGCAAGAGTAATACCAGTGAGGAAAGCTATGAAAGTATATCATGTTTAAAAAAAAAAAAGGGAAAAGAGGTAGTTGTAGAATACAATAATACAACTTTATCTTGTTAAAAATCCCAAGGTAATACTAAATGCTTAAGTTAAATTGCAAGTTTACTTATATTCCCATTCCTGATGATCCCTAATTTTTATGTGCTATTTTGCTGTCCAATACTACTTGAATTACAAGATCCAGAAACACTTTAAGGATAAGCACTCTACTGTGCTGACTACTGCACTTTGTGTAACTCAGTCCTGTAAACAGAAATGTGTATGCATAATTTGCTTAAGTTGTCTATACCGATACCATTTGCATGCTTGCAAGTACGTGAATATGGGCATGTAAATTTGTGTAGTGTATATATATTCTTCAACCCTGCTAGTTTAAATTGTACCTAATCATGGAAGTTTGGGCAGTTTCTGCAGCAGGATTCATTCTCACTCTGAAGTGGTTTGCCAAGTAATTATTGCTGCAAAATATCTTCCAAAATATATCCTTAAGAGGAAAATAGGGTTGTACGTGCACACCTAGAAGCTATTTCATGCATTCATATTAGTACAGAAGTTTTGTTACAGACAGGGGTGGAAGAGGAATAAAGTAGTAAAGCTACAGGGAGCTGCATATCTCCCTAGATGCCTCCCTAATGTATCCTTCTTCTTTGCTATCCTCAGCAAAAGTCTTCCCAACACCACAAGTGATTTGGTGTTGGTTTTGTGTCTTAGGAGGCTACACAGTGCAGCACATCTCTGCAGCTGTTCTTCCACTGCAGTGCTGTGCCAAAGTGTCATGGAGCCATTTCAGCATGCATTCAGCACTGTGTTCCACCCAGGCTGTGGGCTGGTTTTCCTGCAGATAATGAGCCTGCACATATCAGGGCTGTCATGTGAGCACCTTGCCTGGGTAGAGACAGCTTGAGTTCTCATTGCAGTTCTCTGTCGCTCTTCCTTTTATCTAATAGAGGCATCTGTGGCATGGAAGAGTAAGTAATGCCTCTTGAAATCTGCAGAACGTATGATTTCCCTTTTTATAAGATTTTGATGGAGGACTGAGGTGGAAAGCGGTCTGGGAAGATACCAGTTCTTCAAATAACAGATAACCTTTATAAGCAGATTCTTCCAAAAATACGCTCTGAGCAGTCTCTGAAATCTAATGTCTCTGTGTTTTCTAGTTGTCCGTGTCACTGAATACCTGCCATTGCAGCTGGAATTGTGTTGTCCCCTTTGAAAAAAAAAGAGCAACAGAAAGTGCTGGAGCAGAAAAACAGTCATAATTATTGTTGGTTAAAGCACTGACTTGTGTTATATGTAACCTCCATGTAACTCTGTGCAAGTAATATCTACTATATTGCTTCGGCCTCTATAATGTGAACTAATGAACACTCAGGATGAAATTTGACTTAAAATTGTAAGGTGCTTAAATCCTCTAGAGAAAAAAGTGTTAGACCTATCCTGGTTGATAGTGGAAGGATTAAATAACTTTGGATAATTAGCACAAGGAAGGAGGAGAAAATAAAGCAAAGACCTGGTTATTTTTCTTTGGATGAATCAACAGCTATGCTGTGGTTTAGTGTTTGTTCCACAGGAGATGGAGATAACAGCCTGAGCCAGGCACCCTGCTGCAATTTCAGAGGTGTTAGTTGAAATCTTGGTCTTGGAAATGCCAGTCATTTTGTTAAAATGGATATATGATCAAAGATGGCTGTATGTGGATGCTGACCATATCACTTGTGTTGACTCTGCTGACTTAGAAAGAAAACTGCTTGTGACCTTGTTGGGCTAATTACATCTGGGTTAATCTGTTATTCCCTCCCCCTTGCCCTTTCATAAAGTATGAGATGGGAGTAATAGGATAAGGTTAAGAAGGGGAAATGTAAACTGAAGGTGAAGAGCATAATCTTGCCAATAACATGTTGTAGGCTGCTATATGATTTTGTGTTGAGGGTTACAGGAATCCCATGTCTGGGATCCTTGAAATTTGGAATGGAAATATGCACTCATGATATTTTTATCAGCATTTCTTCTGTCTCAGATTTTATGTGCATGTAGGTTTTTTCCCTCTTTCTAAAGGAAATGCAGGCTAGCTTTTCTTGCCCTACTAATTCTTTAGAAAAAAATCAAAGTTACGGGAGATGGAACTTCTCTACTAGATCAGTTGACTTTGATTTGTCTAATAATTAAGCGTTGTTTAAATAGGCGTGTTTGGATTTCATCCTTAGTGCAGATCTATTTTTTCTGATAAAGTGTCTGTTTTCTGTTTCTGTGCCCCATATTTCATTTTTTTTCTCTTTTCCAATCTGCATTGATCCTGACAATATTTACTTTTTAACCCTGTAGGCTGCAATTTATGTAACTGAGGTATTAGTTTTTTATAAGGTATTTTAAATCACCCACATTACAGTAAGAAGAGAGGCACCAATCGTAGCTATGCTTTCTGCATTTTTATACTGAAAACCTAAACACTAGCTCTCTTTTATGATGGATGGAAAGAAAAAAAGTGATTTTTTTTTTTCTTGTGAAAGTTTTATCTTTTCTGTTGTTTTGGAGAAACAGAATTTTATGACATACAGCATAATCATGATCTGAGAAAAAAAGATGAAAATCATGACAAAAATTGATTTCATGGATGTATTGCTATTACAAAGAGCAAGTCTTGTTTTCCATTTATTTTCTACTTATAAATAAATGATACAGTTAAATTTTGAGAACTGTTTATTATTCTTAGTTTTAATATGGTATTTATTTCATGTAAAAGAATCATATTTCAAATTGCAGTGGGATATTCTCACGTGTATTCTGCACTTTTATTATTAAGGCTGTAAATGCCTCATTCTAGCAGTGTGTAAATGTGATAATAAATGTATTTTGAGTTTTATTACTAAATTGGAATACTGCACCTTTTTTCTCTTCTGTGAGAGAGATGATTTTCATCCTACACATATGTTGGATTTTTTTGATTTAGAATTATAGAATCATTTGGATTGGAAAAGCTCTCTAAGGTCATCGAATCCAACTGTAAACCTAACGCTGCCAAAATGGAAAGTTTCCCAAAACAATTAACTTCCCTGTCAGTTTGAGCTATTCTTCTCCTTTGACATTTGCTAGGATACTAAAAAGTAGTCCTGGAAAGACTTTGATTTTGTTTGTTTTAAGATTAAGATCCTAAAATGTGTATGGAAAAACCCCATTAAAATTTCTTTTTGGAAAGTGTAGTTGGCTATAAAATACTTGGATTGAAAATGACAGATTATTTGTACAAATTATTTGACAAATTTGTATTCCTTCCATAGAAATTAATTTGGTAGCCTATAGAAGTTTTGCCTCCCTTGGTTTCCCATGTTAAAAAAGGGGGGAAAAAAAGGTCAGAAATATGAAGAAACAAATACTGGGGTGGAAGAAAAAAAAATTGAAGGACATAGAAGACTATTAATTCCATGTCATCAGATTTTACTCTTCCTGGGTATGATTTGGCTCCTTACATTGTCTTGATTCCCAGAGAAGGATCTGTTGTAGGGCTATCTGTACTAACAGTCAGTCCATAATTGGCATTTTCAGTATAACCACTGGAAGAAATATGAAAGGGAAATATGTAAATAAGGGGGGAAAGTTTCTTGTGGAAGAAAAAGTGGTTGTAGATAAAGCTTATTTGCTGTATAGGCCATTAATTTGGACTTCTGTTCTCCCTAGACTGACTCCCCCAAACAAGAAAACTAAAGAAAAATCCCCAAAACTGAAGTAACTGCAGACTTTTTACTATTTTGTATTTCATAGAGAAGCTCATGAGAACAGGCTCTGACTTGTGTAAGTTTGAAGGCAGGCAGAGTAAACCTATGTGTAGTGAAATTTATAGTAATGAGATCATTGAACAGAGGTGCATTGATGTTGCTCCATTTGATGACAAACTCACAGTAGATGAAGATGACAGCAGTAGTGCAGATGCTTCTGAGGGCTCCCAAGGTGCTCTGTTGGTCTTGTGGTGCATCCAAACTGTACACTCAGACTTCATGTTTAGTGAGGAAATATCTTAATGATTTGATGCTGAAATAAATTAAATTAATTTTTGTATTATGGAAACTTGTGTTTATTTAATCATGTTTGATGTTTGTTTTCTCTGAGTAATAATATTTCAGAATGTGTTAATTGCTTCATGTAATCTTTGTAATCTATAAATATTAATGCTTATGAAATGTTAATAACAGCTGATAAAAACAAAATGCAGAAAAATGAGCTATTCAATTAATCAATTTAAATTATAATTGCATGAATAATTACTAAATTGTCAAAACATCAATAATTATGCACATTGAACTATGTAGTATGAAATAGGTTGAGTACTTCATCCATACAAAGTATGATTTCCCTTCAATTTTCTTGCTGTTGTGGGTTAAGGCTGTTTTAATTAGAGCTGAGACTATAAAATGCTGAAGGTCTCATTTTGTGAGTAGCCAATTCAACACAATCATGTCATTTTTAAAGAAGTGCTAATGTCCCAGTACTTTAAATGTCTGTAGGTGCTCCCTATCTGAAACTCCTAGTCTGTAATGAAAAGAGCTGTTTTCAAATGTGTGAAGATAAATTTTGCTTTTAAGTCATTGTTTTGGGATTTCAATAAAAATGGAATGATTTTCAGGGAACCAATAGAAGTTATATGTTTAGAATATCTGAAGTGATGTATCTCAGAGTTGATGTTGCCAATATCAAAGTCCTACACTGGAATTTTTTTAAATAATGAGAGGGTGATTCAGACAGGAATTTTTTGTTATTATGTAAAGGAGAGAGAAAATGGAATGTGGAAGATAATGGAGGGAAAAAAGGGAAAAAAGTGAATACTGTATAAATACAGATGTCAACTACACTTTGATAAGTATCTTGTACAGCTCTGAGTTCACTTGTTCTCAAAAAGATGTTTACTTTCTTCCAAATGCTATATCACACTATAGTCAGCAATCACCTTGGCTTCTGTATTAAGCAATATCAATTAGCTGAATATTCACTGTGTTTGACACTTCCAACAAAGTGCAGTTTGTAGTATTCTGTGGGTGTCTACCCTTTTTGGCATGCAAGTATGTTTAAAATGCAGTGTAAAAAAAATTTGAGATATCTATCACTAATCTGCTGTTTGATTATCTGTTCTAAGGAAACTGAATTTTTATGTGCACTGTCATTGACAGGAATCGCAAGTAATCATCCTGCTGTACTCTAGTCATTGGAACATTCATTTTTCCTGCTTGATCTTGAATGTTGATCATGTTTCTTTCTCAAAATAGACATAGAGAATGTACAGTATAACAGAATTAATGTAAATGCGTTTTCTGGAAAATCTTTTTCCCATGGATTGATAGAAGTGATTGAAATACAAAGGGTTCTGCAAAGTGCAACAGTAAAAATTTGCATTAATACTGTCAGAAACCTAAAAGCTTTTTGTTTAACATGTACAAAAAGTTTTCATGTAATACATGTCCATATATAGAGTTAAATCAGGAAACACTGACTACAGTACTGTGTTGAAAGTATGGTCATTTCTTCTTTAAAAAAAAAAAAAGGTAAAAATCATCTTTTTACAGGAGTTTTCTTAGCAAGTTCAGATATGAAAGTTTTTTCAGCTCAGTGTTTAGCATTTGAAGAACCATTTGCACAGAGATAAGTTTTTAACAATGTGGATTACAGTAACATGATTAAATGCTTTGGTCAGTCAGTGCCTGACACGGAAAATGCATTGCCTCTCAGCTTCTCATCTGCATGACATGTGCAATTACTGTAGGAATTTTGTATATTTATTTTCAATTCAAAGTGGTTGGTAAAGCAATCAGTTTCTTGCAGGTAAAAAAAATAATTGAAAGCAATTCAATTTTGTATATGATAAAATTCAGTATGGTTTGGGTATCTAAATATTTATTCTTGGGAGGCAATTAACCACATAAAGGTCAGTCAGAATGGAATCTGTGCATGTCTACATATTCATGCATTCAGGACTGACTGGCAGTTTTTCTGCCTTAAAAATGTGGTTTGGAGTTTGGAATGTACTTAAACAACAAAAAACACTACAAGCAAAGAGCCTCTTCTTTTTTTCAAATCTTTTGCTTTCTGTCGTCTTGAGATCATATTATTGGAGGGGCTTTTTTCTAGGGGTCATTGTCTGGAGGTTTCATGTTCTATTTTTCTTTTTTTATTGCATGGTACAGGTAAACACTTTCTTTACAAAAATATGTATAAAGGTGGAAGAATATCTGAGAATTCTGTTTTCTGTTAGCTCACAGGAGATCAGACCAAGTCCACTGGTGATTTTTTTCACATTTGAAACAATGTAGTGGGGTGGATATGACAGTATCTGTATGCTTTTTGTTCTAAATCGAGAGGTTAGTAATCTAGTATATGAATTTTTCTGATTGCAAATTTTTATTTTGCTTTAATACAGATTGCCTCCTTCAGAGAAATAAACTAAAAAGCATTCTGGCAAGCTTGCAGCCTTGCAGCATAGCTTTCTGGTAAAGTAAATATAATTTTAAACTTAATATGTTATGACTTCTCTTGAAAAGTTAATGTATTCACTTGAATTAAATAAAGTGATGTACTTTTGGGTATTTTTCTGCATTTTTTATTAGATGAAGCTTAAAACAAAAGAAAAAGGGAGTAGACTCCATGGGATATACCCCTATTTTGTCTTTATGTAAAATAATAAGCCAAATGTATTTCATTTAATTCAATATTGCTAAAAACATAGCAAGACAATTCTCCAATGCAGCTTAGTGGCATCTGATTTTCTCTGCAGGTAGTAGAGCGTCTGTTTTGATTCACAGCATTTTATTTTTTTTTTCCAAATAACTCAGTTTACCTACCAAACAACATCTGTGTTATCACAAAATTGTCAGGAGTGGTGTAGACATTCCTGTTCAAACAAGCTGAGCACTTCTTCTAGAGCTCTCTTTCACAGTATTACCATCTCAGGGTTAGTGCTTGGACTCCTTGGACCCTAAAAAGAGACCAAAACATGAGATAAGAAAACTGAGAATCAGTTACATGTGGCACACAGGAATAATGTGAAGTTTTGCAGTTTTTGTTTTAGTTATGCAGGAACATTTTATAAACCATTCATTTGCCTTGGATTGATTGAAGCCACCAAGAAATGTAACTACCTCAGGCTTTATTAGCTGAGTGTTTTCATTATTCCATTAACTCAAGCTGCTTCAAGGACATTATTATTATTATTATTATTATTATTATTATTATTATTATTATTTTTGTTGTTATTATTAGTATTAACATAAAACAAGAAATAAGAACATTTGCATTGTTTTTTCAATTCTATTAAATTTTTCAGTACTTTGGGAAAGGACAAATATTTCCATATCAGACATGAGAATTAAATTACTGCTAAGTTTTCTGTGGCATGAGAAAGAACGAATAGAGAAAATACATTTTACTGATTTTTTTTTTTCCTAAATGGGGTGTGAGAGGAGAATTAGCTATGTGAAACTGAAAACCAGAGGGTTTACATCTTCACTTCTTTCCCCTTCGGTCCCAATACTAAATGAAGCCCAAGACTAAGAAATGACAGCTTTTTAAATACGTTATTTAGAAAGCTGAGAGTGAAAATTTAATGTATTCCAATGCATTTGACCTGTAGGTTATCTTTAAAACAATATAAAAGAATTAGATTCAGCAGGATGTCTCTGAATAACATGTCTGCTCAAGAAAGCTTATTAGTTTTCTCTAATAGCCTTCCAGTCTCTGCCTCTGGATTTGGATGTCCTGAGATTGTTATATTAATGGAAACAGTGTAGTTGAAACTGCTTTATAATCCTTAGTAAAACCTATGCTGTCAAGAGATATTTGTGATGAAACTTTCACAGTTATGAAGCTGGTTTTGACATTCATGCAACTGCTTTTTTTCTTGGAAACATATATTTTTGTATTGTGTCCTATGCTAAGAAAAGGTTTCGAAAAAATTTAATTGAAATCCAGTTTTATTTTAAGTTTTCAGAATTGTTCTAAGTTCTTGTTTTAAATAGTAAAAATGAAAACCTTTCAAACATTTTGAACTTGAAAATCACATTCAGAATATATATATGCTACATTTCCCCTGCTGATTTCCCATCATTCCCCATCCCATCATTTTCCATCCCAGTCTCAGCTGTGCACATCTGCCTTCCCCAGTTCTAAAGGTTTTTTCAGTTAGGAGGGAATTATTGTAGGATTTGGTCTTTCAGATGTCAAAGCCTCAGTAATGGGCAGCACAGATTCTTGGGCATTGAACTGTACACTTAGCTAAAAGTTACATTTTTATTTTGGTATGGGGATTATTTATGCAGACCCTCTGCAGTAGCTAGGCACTGTAACACTTGCTGGGAATTTAGCCTCGCAAAGTCTGCTCTAGATCTTAGTTTCATTTCAAAGTAGTAATTTTTATACCTTATATATTTATATGGGAAATAGTCTTTCATTTGTCTTCATGATTCAGGCAAACAGGCGAGTTATCATGCAAACATGGAAAAGGCTTTATATTCAAAGGCTTTACTGAACTCACATGCTGTCATTGGAAGCTCTCTCACTGGAAAACGATAATTACCATTTTTTATGTGATTTTAATGTGATGAAAAGCTGAAAGGGTGGAGATCAAGTTGTGCAGCTGTGCAGGGAGAAAGGACTGAATGCAAGCAGTATGTGAAAGCAGTAGAGAGTATTGTCAGACTAGTTCTGAATTCAGGGCTGCAGGTGACCTGTTCAGTTTACACATTTTTTAACTTAATTATCCCTCACTTGGAGGCATGATTTTTTAAATATTTTTTTCTTGTGTACTTGACTTGCATAGGCTATTAATATAATACCACAGGGAAGAGTTTTTCTATGATTCCACGTTGTATGTTGTTTTTTTCTGCCGCGTCTTACTTGTGGAGTCCTTTAATTAGTATACTCGCATCTAGAAGCATATTTTTTATTTACACCTTCCATTAGTTGTGTGAATATTATTTTGGTATCTTTTAACAGCAGCCTCAGAATATTTTAAAACTAAGGTTTCTAGGTGGTATAAGACATTATAGAAATGAGATGCTTGGGTTTTGTCACTGAGTGTTCAAACACTTTTAAAACATTCAGCCTGTTTTAGAAATAGCTTGGGACTTGATAGGTTAGGAGGAGTGCTAAATGTGCTTTTTGCTGTTCTCTGTCACGCAGGCATTAGGATGTATAAGTGCAGGTACTTAATTTTAAAAACCCCAGAATTTTAAAATATTTTTGTACTTCTGTAATAATTTTTTGTTCTGTTGTATATTTGTGCTGAAGTGTGCTAGATTTAATAACTTCCAAGTTAAGATGTCAAGGTTCTTGTTAACCGTAGTACTACTTCTTTCTGGTATGCAGTAAGATACTAGATTATAAAAAACCTGTTAATTACAGTAGTTTAGTTAGCTAAAAAAAAAGACATCGAATTCCTGATAGATTGTTAAATATGAGCATATGCTCTGTGGTTTGTATATTCTAAAATGTCAACACTGAATTATAAGTAATGCTACATCCAGCCATATGATGAAATACTTAAAATAAATGTAATACTTTAGTATTATTATTAGTTAAAAATTACAACATAAATAAACTATTTGGGTATACCTTGCTTCTCTTTATGACTTCTCTTTTCCACTACTCAAGTAGTTGAAAATAAGCTAAGGTACAAATTTTACATTGCATACATGTAGTGGGAAATTTGCAATTCTCCCGTGGCACCAGCAAGATCTTCTATCCCAAATTCCCAAATTTATCCATAAAAATAAGAAATAATTTTGCCATATTATACCCTACTTTATTAAGCTCAGCACAGGAATTTGCAGAGTGATTTAAGTACATTTTTGAAAAAGAAAATTTATGGTTTTGCATGAAGGTAAACAAAATTTTTTTGCAAATATAAAAAGCTAGGAAAAAACAAGGATTCAACGTACTAGGGAAATAAAAATTAACTTTTACAATTAATATTCTCACTTTAGTAGCTCTAAGCATCTTAGGCTGTTAGAGTAGGGGTTAGGCTATGTTCAGAGTCACCAATTATTTTCTTTTTCTTAAACAGAAATTGACTTAAAGATATATCTGTGTTTTCAGTTTGTGTTCCAGCCTTCTAAAAGTGGGCTGGCACAGGATTCTTTATGATCACTGGTAGCAGCATTCACCAGGAGCATGAGCGTATCATCAAGTACTTTCTATTATTTCATGTATTTCCAGTATTACAGTGACTTCATTACAATTTGGTGGCTGTGTAGCCATGCCCACAAAGCAGGGTTCAGTTTACAACTGAAATAAATGAAACCAACAATAAGCAGTTCAGATCATTCAAGCTGAGGCTTTACACTGAATGTGTAGATTTGCATTAAAGCTTTTGATGTTGTTGCCAAATTGAATGGGAATTTTAGATGTTATTTTCTCTATTGTAAATCAAGTCTGAGGGAATCACCAGTGGCACCATTGCATTTGGTTGATATGATAAGCAGAATGCTGAGCATGGAGAGGAGATAATGCACTAATGTACAAATTTTCACGTGTCCTTCATTGCAGTCTGCACCATAACAAGGCAATATGTATCAGCAGAGCCAGGTCCAATCCTTTAGATGTGTAACCTAGATTCTCTTAAAAAAAGAAAAATGATGTCAGCCTTTCTGTAGGGAAGAATACAATGGGGTTTTTTTTCCAATTTCTTAATTCGTCATATGTTGCAGAGTCATCACAATCTCACGTCAGCAGTGGGTGATCAAACATTTGACATTAGCTGAACTTGTTTATTTGTCAGAGACTAATTTTGGAATTCTGCTAGGTTAAAGGAGTGCTGTGATGCATTGGCCACTGGACATGGTTTGATTTGGAAGGTAAAATTAAATTTGCTCATGATAACATTGCCCTGCTGTCACAAGTTGAGTGTTTTTCTCATTTCATTTTTGGGTTAGGTTGGGTGGAATCAGAGTTGTAACGGCGTGGCAGAGTTCTGTTTTGGTTTTAATCGAGTGCTCATCATTGCACCCAAATCAAATGAGGAAATCCAATATAATATCCTATTACCAGAGCTAAATAAAATAAACAGAGATTAGAGTTTAGATATTCAACAGTATCCTAAGGTACAGGGTTTATGGTATAGCTTGCAATTTAGTATATTTTATATTATTATACTAGTGAAATGTGTGGTGTTACAAAATCAAAGATGTATTTTGGTGTTTGCAAAATTTATGAAATTGGAATATAAAGTGGTATCAATTTTGGAACAGTTTGTGTTTATAATTTCATGTCAACTGAGCTGGCAGTTGTGGAGTCATCTGTGAAATATAGAAATGCTGCAGGGGGAGAAGAAACTTCTCTCCATAAATAAAATACGCCTTTTTTATTAATGAATGAATGTACTCTAGTGAAGTCTCCGTTGCAGGGCTTTTGCTGCCTCATTTCTCCTATAGGTTGAATTGAAAATAGTGCTCCTTCAAAGTTTTGAAGTAGTACTAAGATGCAAAATTCACTACAAAAAATTGGGAGTCAGTCCAGTTGGTCATATTTGCTCAAATGCTGGTATTTAAAACAGAGCAGGCCAGAATTTATTTTTGTACCTTTTAATAATAGCTTCTTAGAGTAAGATTTAAATAACAGAATTAACTGTCACTTTTTCAAAAGACGAGGGAATCAAGGATTCATAGAGTTATAAAATTTTAATGGAAACATCGTGCAAGTGTTGTGTCATAGCTGGGAATAATAGTTTATTGGCATAGGGAATATTTTGAATAAAAATGTTTATCTGTATAAGATAGTTTTATTGACAACTATTCTAAGGAAAACTTGAAAAAATGCATATTTGTTACAAATACTAGTAATTAATAGTCCTGTTTTAAAAATTAACAGTAAATTGCTGTACAAGGCAGCAAGTATTTAGCTAGCTAAAGTAGCTAAACTCTTAATGTGCATTTGAGTGAATATTCACAAACAGTTTCAAAGCTCAGTTCTGTTTGAGTGCTTAGTGTATGAAAGGCAGAATGAAAAGTCACAAATGTGTTTGACAAAGAAAAGGTAACAATGAATGATAATAGCCTTTGGATGAACGAAGAGAAATGTCAGATTAGAGAAGCCCAAATCCTTTCTGTGATTAATAAGGTCCTTGAGCTGTTTTGAAAACACTGAAGAGACACAGAGTCAAGGATTATGTGTTTGTTAATTATTTTGAAACAGGCTAACTAAAAAAGGGATAAGTTCTGTTGATACTAAAGGATTATTCAGTGCATAGGAAATAATAAATTATAAAAGAAAACTATTACACTCATGTTCAATTTAGTACTAGATTTCCATCTTGGATACAGTATGTGATTTTTTATCATGTCCCTGAAGAATGGTCTTAGCAAAGTACCTAGTGTTAAAAAATGTGGGTTTCTAACTGAAAGTGGAGCTCTTCTGCCCAGTTTAACAAAAAAGTGTATCTAAGCTTTAATTTCAAAATTGAGCTTCTATGTTTGAAACAGGGAAACATGGAGCCAGGTCTTTGATATTTATATTAATTGCCACAACAGCCTTACTTATACTGTAATTTTTATATTACGGCTATAAAATCTTTAATAAACTGTCTTGATACATGTAGTCTGAGGTCTGAGAGGTCGTACTTATAGAGTTGCTTGAGAGCAGAAGACAATAAAATGCTTGTGCCATTTTATGCTTCATAGCAATTTCAAAACCAAAACCTGGGTAATTTTTTCATTGGAAACATTGATCGGGCCATTCATTATTCCAGGTATTGGCCAAGTTTGAAACAAAAATTATGGTTTTGTTGACATTAATAATTTGAAGTTTTAAAAAATAATTTTTGCAGTGGAAGGCTGACTGTTTGAAGGAAAAACATTCCTAATAAGCAGCAATTAAGGTGAAAATTAATCACTCTCTCTAATGAAAGCTGCAAAACATTCTTTCCAAAATAAAATATATGTTTAGAAGTGACTTACTCCATCATGGAGTCCAGTCATGTGCTGTTATAATTTTCATGTTATTCTTTAATTTATTGTTAACAGTTACATTTTTATCTCCTTTTACTGGGAAATCGTACTTCTAGCAATTAAGGATATTCTGTGTCTAGCCTAAATTTACTCTGTGGATATTTTAAACTAATTTATTTTGTGCAACATGTGGCTTATCTTTAATTTTCCTATCCCTAGTTACCTATTGCAGAAGTATTTTTCATAGCAACTATCCCATTTTAGCCATAATTTTGGTAATCTAAACCAGCCAAACTCCTTAAGCCTTTCTAGGAGTGTTGGCTTTCCTTTTCTCTAATGATTCTACTACCTTTCTGCCCCCAGTTCAGTTTCAATTAATCTTTCTTGCATTTCTGTGCTTGCACATGCTATTGCAGATGTGATCTCATCAGTGCCTAGCACAATAACATTTCCCTGATAATTTTCAGAAAGGATGCATATTTCTTTTAGTGTCAGTTAATAAAAGGGTTATAAGGAAACCTGTTATTGAAGAATTTGGATTAAAAGTTGTTTTATAAGGAATATTGTGCTAAACCAAATGTGTCATGTAATAATAATGGCAATTGCCATTTTAATCTTGGAAAGAAGGAATTGTGCAGGCAAGTATAAAAGTTTTCAGATAGAAATTAGTTGCTTTCAAAGATAGTGAAGCTGAAGGTTCAGTAAGGAGCTTCCATGAGCTTTACATCATATAAAAAGCTTTACATGATATAAAAAGTAAAAACAACTAGTATAAAGCTAGTTAGGTTGTTGTTTCTTTCTTTTTTTGTTTTACCACTGCAAATACTGGAAGTTAGATATGGCAATTTAAAATAGGTTATACAGCATCCAAAATTAACACTTTCAGAAAAATGGTCAGTATGCTGTTATTAATTCCTCAGGAGAATCGTTGCCAGGATAAAATCTATATTTATTGAAATTTTAAGTATGAAAACTGATAAATATGAGAGTAAGTCACAGGAATGAGACCACGTAAATGAGTATTAAGGCCTAGACAAAAATTCTAGAACACTTCATACTTTTTGTCCACATTTCAGAAATTCTGACTCAAAAAGATTTAGATTAAATCTTGAGGCATGAGCCTAATCTTCAAAGCCCAGGGGAAAAAAAAAAAAAACCGGAAGTAGCAAAATTTGAAATAGCTCAGCTCAAGCAAAGATAAGGATATATTACTTCAGCAGCAGGGGAAGACCATGCACATACTGGATGTCATAGCAAACTGATTTAGGAGCATTATAACTTTCCCATAATGAAGGATTTTCTGTTGTGATCTGAGTAACAATGTCAAGATGCCGCTCAGCTGGGGTAAGGATGGAAAAACTTAGAGTTCCAGAAAGGGCACATTGGCTAATGAGCTATAATTCAGTTCCCAGAAGAACAAGTTTTGAGGTATTGTATGGGCTGCATTATTTGATTTCATGGTTGGGCTGAATTATTATTTTGTGAGTACCAAAATGTGAATTCCTTGCTTTATGTGGGGTTAATCTTCTCTTTCTGTCCCACAAACAAAATCAAACTTGGGGGCAAGAGGCTGAAAAGACAATTAATATTTGCCCATATTGTTGATAGTTCCCTTTCTTTTCCCAAAGCCACTGAGATTGTATATCCTTCTTTAAATGTTTCTTCTGAAGTCTCTCTTCATCTTAGGGCTTGTGGGGCTATGAATTAAGTCTCTAGGACCAATAGAGGTCTTTAGGACTAATAAAGATCAGCTTTTTCTTTTATTTGTGTTTTTCTTGTTCTTATTTCCTGCTTGTTCATTCAGTTCCTTCAAGTTTTCTGTACGATACTCAGTGTAGTATCTAATGAACTTTTATAGCTCTAACCTACTCATCAGGGTTTTCAGAATAATTCTTCTCAGGAGTCAGAACATGAAGCATGCATGGCATAACTCTTCTCCCCCTCCCCTCCATCCCTCCTTGCTGGCATCATGTGAAATTATATTCCCACATCACTATTTAGCATCTGGTCTAGTTTCTTTTATCAAAATGTATCTGGAATTCTTTTGTTTGCTAAGTTCACCAAAGGTATTTTTAATAAAGAAGTATTTAAATAAACTTTTCTGAAACTTTTGTTAGATGAGTTAAGGGTATTAAGAAAGGAAGGAGTTAATAGCATGATATACACTAGTTTTCTCTATGACCTGTAAATTAGAATGAGAAAGAGAACTACTATTCTAGATTATCCTGACCATTAGCAAAGAACTTACTAAGTTGATATAGTTTCTGATGATGATTCTCCTTTGTCTGATGCAAAAGTGATCTCTCTAAATTCAAGTTGGTTCAGAGCTATATTGGAGTGCTCTTTAAACACTTTCAAAGCATACTATGGTGAAAAACCCTTGCTCACCTCCAACAACAAAAATAAAGCTGTTCAGAATAGGATGAAACTAGGATTCTTCTCCCCTCCCTCTCCCTTTATTTCTTTCTTCCCCAGCAACAGGGCAATATTTATTATCCCGGGAGAGCTACTAGTTTTGTGGTTTGAATCAGACAAAACAGGGAGTCTCAGTTGGATAAACTGATTCCACCAATTAACCTCTCTTTTTAGGTGAATGGGAATCCTTTCCAAATGAAATGTTTTGCAAACCCTGTGAAATGGTTTTGTTTCAGAGAACATCTAATAAACAGAAAATTGAAAAATAATCTCAACCATCTTTACTAGTAACACAGTGTATTTCTGGTTTTTTGATAGTGTGTTTTTTTGATAGTGTGTTTTTATGTGAGGTTTTGTTGGATAACTTCTGCACTGTAATCATAAGAAGGATGGAAAAGCTGAGTTGTTCTTCATACAGATCCCATTACATAAATGTTATAAAGTATGCTCAAAGAATTAGATATTCTTTGCTGTTCTACCAGTGGCTTGCAGAATAAGTCCTGTTTACAAGAGCCTTTGACTTATTTATGCTTGTCAAAATTTTTATGGTTTACTGTGCATTTTTTTCTGTGGTTTTATGGTTTACTGTGCAAAGTTGGCAATTGAAATAGATCTTGTTATCAAACACTAAGTATTGGGACCATACTGTCAGAGGTGAAGTATCTTGTATACCAATATGCTCACTGGTTTGAAAGGAAGAAAGTAAACTCCTGACAATTGTGCTTTGAAGAAATGGAAAGCTAATCTAAATGACAGAAAATTAACAAGTCTGTTACTAAAGCTGATCTCTAGCTCTGTTTTTTCCACTACGGACAAATTGGCCAACTATTTTCAAAGTAAAAAGATAATAAAAATAATCGTATAACATCATGCAGTGTTTGTAACCCCTTCATATGATTTGGGGGTTTTGCTCAGCTATTGAAAATCATTGAATTTAATTTCCTATAAATGATTAAAAAAATTCAAAATTTCATAAGGTATGGACAGTGTTTAATTTACTCTGAACTTAGGAAGAAGTGTAGGCAATAGCTACAGATGAAGGACTCACCAGGAATTTCCCCAAATACAGACAGATAACAGTCAAGGATTCACATCCCATATGATTTCGTCTTACCTTTGGACAGTCTGAATTCATGAAAAGTTTGTTTTACTGCAGGTTTTCACATTTACATTAAAAAAAAAAATCTCCTCTGGGTTTTCAGGGCTGTTGAGTTTCCAGTTAGTAGAAACTAAAGTTACTTCCAGTAACTTTAAGTTAATGGGAGCTAACTAATTTGCTTTACATTTGCAAAGATATCTTCCAGGGCCGAATTAGTGACATTATCTTCCAGCACTGAATTAGTGGAATAGTCATACAAAATATGGCACAACAGCTCTATTGTGTGAAAAGTTCTCATTTATCCCCATTTTGGTAATTGAAATGACAAATTTCAGTCTGATAATTATCCAATTTATGCCTTTTAACATAAGAAGGTCCAAATGAAGACAAATTAAAAGCCCATATAACTGCTGTGCTGTCTCAGAGTGGCTTACTGTGAATGCTATGGGAAGGGTAGGGTAAGAGTGGAGCTGTTAGTGTTACTCCCCAGAATATTCTCCTGGCATCAAATAAATTGTAGTTTAGGCAATTCCTAGCCAAGAAGTAATTTTTTGTGTGTTCCCCTGGAATGAACTTTCCTTCTGCTAGTGTATTCAGTCACTTTTTAATCCTCTGTAAACTGTGAAAAATTTCTGATGTGCTTACTAAAATTTCCCACTTACTGTATTTAGTTTGTTCTAGATCTATTGTTATCTCATATGATTTGGTCTTCTCTTGTTCTGGTACTGGTCGACTGGAAAATAATTTCCTATTTTCTATGTCTCTTATGATTTTGTAGCCCTATAACATATTTCAGATTACTGTCTATCTTCTACCTTGAACGGGTATTTGGTTGTTACTTGCACAAAGGCCATTCCATCTATTGACCATTCATATTTTCCAGCAGATTTCTTATTCTTGGAGGAAGAAAGAGGTTTACTGTTGTTTATTGTATTTTTTTTTTCTCATATCTTTTTACATATAATCATGCAGAGGGTATATTCACATTTTGATCACATGGAGACAATTTTTGTAGGTACCCTTCACAGTTGTACATTTAGTTTCTTCTACACTAAAGGCTACTGAATTCAATGTGAAAATTTTCCTGATTCTCAAATTTTGAAGTCAGGAACAATATCTATTTGCTAAGGCAAGAATAAAAAACATCTTGTGTAACTGTTTCATAGGTAAAAATGCAGAAGATTTTTAGTTTCAAAGAGTTATAAATGAATCTCATTAATTTTCATATGGATTAATATTATTTTTAATTTCTCTGCAGTTTTGGATAGATACAACTTTTTTTGTTATATCTGAGTTTGACTTGGCAGTGCTAAACAGAACATGAAGTGCTGCAGAAGTACAGTCAGACCTGAGTTGGTCACCCATTGCTCAACAATTACCCTACCAGCTAAACAACGGAATACGGCTTCAAAATTTTTTTTTGTTTGTCTTGGTTAGCTTAATTGATAAACTGTTTCACTTGAGGCTTACAGCATGGTAGAGGAAAAGGAAAAGACAACAGATGGTCAGTAGTGGCAAGAAAATAGTTTTTCATGGTGGCCAAGATGAATTTGCAAAGGTAAGAAAAAGGGAAAGACAAAAAACCTTTGAGAGAAAAGTGTTGGTTTTTTTTTTTTAATTTTGTCTACCCTAAGTAAAAATATATATTGTATGGTGGAATTTCTGTACAGGAGTTGTTACAGCAGAGCTGACAGCTTACAGTACATTTTGAGTGCATATTTAATACATATGAGTCTTATAGTAATTAATTAATTAAAATAAATAACTGAAAACCATTTTGTTTTAATGGTGGTTCTGTGTTATTTTTATCATTAAAAACATCATGAACATTTAATGTATTTGTCACTATTTACTCTATGCTTTTTAAAGTGCCTGAGAGTAAAAGAGGAGAGGAAATTGACCTTAATTTACTAGCTGTTTTTGTATTTGCCAAATATATAAGCTTGTCATGGAGATCAGTGCTCAATTCAGATGTCTGATCTGGTGGTGGTAAAGGGAGCACCTAAATGGATTATCAGGTAAATGTTTGACTCTATTAAATAGGTAAATAAACTACAGGTTTTGGAACACATTTATTTTAGGGTGCAAGGGAAGTTGCTAATATTCCAATATCTACTCTCAAGTTCCAGTAAGTACTTGTAAAAACACAGCTTTGCATTCACTACTCCTGTTCCATGGCACAGATTCTTAGCATCACAAAAGAACTTGTACCAATTATAATTGTTGGAGAAGTGCACTGTGCAACTGAACAGAGAAGCTGATATAAATATGAGCTCAAAGCTGCATCCACTGGGGCACTTAAAGAGTAGGACTGTGTTACAGAAGGGATTTGAAGTGGTGTAAAAGTACCTGTTATTTTTATGTTTAAAGTGGAACAATGGATTCTTGGTACTGACTGAGCATCTCAGAGGCGGGGTGGGGATTTCTTCCTTGGACCTTTCACATCCTATAGCTGATTCAGGGCTCCTGGTGCTAATTTTTGCCATGACAACACCGACGGACTGACAGCAAGGCCATGTTAAGTTTTTTTTAACTGGAAGTATCCCCTGATGTTTCTGCAATTAGGAGCTAATCTCATTTGCTCTCTCATTTGCATTGTAGAGATTTTTACTGAGCAGCTCAAATATAGACTTGAGAAAGGAAGAAAATCCAGCTGTGCTGCTTCTTCTTTCCAGTTACTTGCAGAGACCAGTTGCACCATGAGAAAATACCATAGTCAGAGTGTGACTCCAGGGAGATAGTGTTATTTGCTGTATGAGGGAGATCTGGGACATTTACTTGACTTCTCTCCCACTTGGATCTCCTTATACAAAGGGCTGTTATTCTTTGTCTTGTAGATACTTTACATCACAGAGGCTTAACATATTTAACCTGTGTAGCACTTAATCTTCTGCTTTTATCTGAGCCTTCTGAGCATATTTTAATCCAATTTCCCTGAAGCATAAAGAAGGGAAGGAAGTGATCTCACTTCATGCTCACTGTGAGTAGTGCAGCCTAAGAGAATTTAGTGGGCTGAGATGTTCATCTTCACAGAGACTGTAGTTGTGCCTGTCTTTTTGCAAATAATACAAGGGGAAGGGGCTTACACTTTCCTGTCCAACTAGACCATTTGTGCATTGATTTTAAAAGAGAAATCATATCAGAGCTGTTATTGGGGATTATATTTTAGTTTATCACTAGTAAAGTTTCTCCATGTAATCACAGTGTGAGGTTATATTAATCATCCTGCTAATTGGCACCATTTTCAGAAGTTATGTCAGTTTGTCCTTATCTTTCCTCCTTAGTTTGTCTCTAATATGGATGACTAAACTGAGTTATGTGCTATAGAGCTTGGATGTATCACAGTTCAGTGGTTTTAGCACATCTATTTTCTTTGAATGCAAAAGGTTAATTTCATTTCAGTGTAGGTTCAATCTGGATACTGACCTTTACAACTGGAAAAACAGATAGAATCATAGTTTAATTAACCTTCTAACCAGGACACATATTTGAAGCATATTCAAGAAGCCATATGGTTTAAATACTACTGGGAGTCACATTGGAGTAGAGGATCATTGGTATCCAGAAACATTATCATTGTCCAGAATTAGACGAAAGGAGAAGTTTATTACTGAAGTGGTGAAGCACACAGCTGAGCTTGGAAAGAACTAAGGTAAACTGGAAACAGAATATTGAAATTACATCTTCACACTTTGTCTTTTATTGTGAAACACAAGCAGCAAAGAAGATACTGCAACTGTCTGATTCACTATTGACATTTTCTCAAAAACTGCCCTCTTTTCCAGGTCATTGCTGTAGTTTTCCATGATCCTACTAAATTAAAACTCAAACACATTTTGTGGAATTAGATTTTGTGTGCTATTTTTAAAGAAACTCCACTCTGGAAGCAAGTGAAGAAAAACAAATATAGATTTAATCCCTTTACATTGTTTCTGCTTGATCACTCATCATTTTTAATCAGTTAAATGCTTAATAAAAATATCAGGACCTAAGACTGAATCCTTAATCCTTCCTCTGAGGCTCTTCTCTCTAATAATTCTCTACTATCTCACACTGCGAAAGCCTTCTTTATCTTGTTTATAGTAATAATTGGCAATATTACTTAGAAAACTTAATTAACTTGTGGTCTCTCTGATCATATTTTAGGGTAAATTCTGACAAATCTATTTCTTTCTGTGGTACTACAAGAATGCCTTTATCTGCAACCCCTCTTGCTGTTTCGTCAGTAAGGCAAAAATCAGCACTGCATCAATAGTAATAATTGGCAAGATTACTGTTTATGTATGAGGGAAAAAAGTTCATTTGGAGCTAAAGATGGTTTTTTAGAGCTAGAAGACAATCACCTGAATATCATCTGGATTTTTATATTTGTATAAACCAATGTTTGCCAGAGCTGGGAGGGCAGGCTTCCAAAAATCTGAAAGGTAAGATGTTGCTGAGGATGTTCTATGAGCATCAGATTGCAAATTGTGGACCACTACCTGAGATGAATGAGCCAAATCTTCAGTGGACAAGTCTCCATTTGACTCTGTGTAAATCACGAGTTAAATACCTGCTTCAGATACAAGTGGCAGAATATTGTGTATTCTAGAGCATTTATTACAGTGAAATTTATTGAAATGTGAGGAAGTTATTATATTAGTTATTCTATTATATTTAGAAAATGGCACTAGTGATTTGAGTGTAATGTCATTTCACTTTGTTTAGTGACTAAGCAAGGCAGGATTCCTTGGTGAGAAAGCACAGAAGAGAATAGAATGAAATCACACATGCCTCATTGTTGCCTGCAGTAATGGAAAAAATGAAAAGTGTAAGGTATTAACTGATATCAAAGACAGTAATTAAAATGTTTCGTGAATAAGAGACTGGATAATTTCCATGGTGTTTTTAGCAGCTACAACCTTGAAGATAAACACATGTAAATGCATAGAATATTGTGTGCAAATACTCAAGTCAATTACAGTGTCAGGATGTTACTCCCAGCACATTAGTCTAACTTCTGTGCAGTAATTAACAGATATTAATAAAATAAATGTAGTCTATTCTATATTCTGGTAAGTAGTTATTTATAGCCACCCTAGGAAAGTTTGAATTATTGTCTCTCCTAATTGTGCCAGGGACTTTTTTATTAGGCATGAAGGTCTGACTGGGGGGAATTAATAACTACCTACAAAGTCTTTGCATTTCAGTTAATCAGATATCTTGGCGGAGCCGCTTCTTATATTTTGGTCTTATTTTCTGTTCATTCATTTGTCACATCTAGAATCAAAAACTGTGCTCTCAACAGGGAAAATCTTCTCTTGCTAAGGTAACGTTTTGCCTCCACCAGCAGAGAGTCATTTTTATCTGTTTTCCCCAACCTTCCTCCTTCTCAGCTCCTTGGTGTTCCTCTTTACATCTAAGAGATTTCTGTTGATAACACAAAATCTGCTAAGAAGGAGCAATCAGTAAATGCTGTGCTCTACATGCCTATCTCTCAACACATCTTTGAGACTAAATGTAGGTCATATCTGTTTGTAGAAACCTTCTGTCATGAATATGTATGACTTTCTGGCAAGTTTGCTAACAAATAGGTGCATACTGTGTTTCTAACTTCTTTATACTTGCATTATTTTATGGGGGAAATAGAACCAGCATTCAGCCTTTTAATTAAACATTAAGGTAGCTATAAAGGATAAAAACAAAAAAAAAATCTTTTGTGTAATAGTTTCCTTCCGTCCCCTGAATAAATGAATATATAGTGATAGTTAGGACTTGTGAGTTCTAAGAGTAAGCCCAACTTAATTGTAATTTCCACAGAATCCTTTCATTAATGAATATAATGAATATTTCAGAAAGCTGAGGGGAAAAAAATTGCTGTTCGAAAATATTCTAGAGGTAACTGAAACAAGGATCAAGCACTGGAGCAGACTGTCCAGGGAAGTGTTTGAGTCGCCATCCCTGGAGTTAAAGACGTGTAGATGTGGTGCTTGTGGACATGGTTTAGTAGTAGATCAGGCAGTTCTTGGTTAACAGTTGACTTGGTCATTTCAGAGGTCTTTTCCAACCTAAACAGTTCTATGATTCTGTGGTTCATGAAGGATGGATTGAAGCACATAAAAAGATTTAACTTTGATGCTAGTTCCAAAGCAGAGAAGTGGCTGTAGAGACACATTTTAACTTGAAGGTGTCTTTTTTCAAATTTTCTACATCTTTTACTGTGAATACATATATCACTCCAGGAGCTTTCATACACAGCTTTGTTGAAAAGAATTTTAGAGAAATTTTGTCATTCAGGCCCTAAAGTTTATATTTGGCTTTGATGGTTAAAAAGACATGAGTTGCAATGTTCACATTTATGTTGAAAATTACAAACTAGATAATAACTAAACTAATTACATTAAATTATAAGCTAAAATCTGCTTAATTATTTATTAACCTAATGTCACATTAAGAGGAATTTAGGGATTTCCAGAGGTAATAGGAAAGTTGGTAATTAATATATCTATGGAATCTATGTACATCTTGGATTCAACTGGCATAAAGTTTCCTTATGTTATTACATTTGTTATTTTCAGCTTGTGATTGTAAGGTTTCAGACATGCTAAGCCCAGAGCACCAAGATTTACAGGGCCTGCTGGTACAGAATAAATTTCTCAGCTGGTAACATTTATGATTTTTTTCTGCATTCAGAAGGAATCCCGGCCACCAATGTACAACATAAAGGTTGTTGTAGATAGCAGGTATAAAAGGGGTTATATTGAACATACAGTGCATAATCAAGTAATGTTTTATGGCTCTGTTGTAATTGAGGCACTTTGACTTCGAGTATTTAATTAAACATTTGTTCTTTGATAAACACTTGGCTGTTGGAAAACCACTTGGCCACACAGAATCTTTAATCTCTGCTACTAATTGGCTGGAATCCAGGAGGTCACAAAAACACAGACTGCAGTCATCCCTGAATTCCAGCTTCTGCAACACGTTAGTTGGTCTTTTCAATTAAAAAAACCTGCATATAATCATGCTTAACAAAGATAAATTGGAATGCATACCATACTATGAAATGAAAATCAAATTACATGGTCCATATACCACAACTACTTTCTTGTAAAGAGCTTACAACTGTTTGCTGAAATTTGTATCCTGATACCAAGTGTGTTCTTATAAGAGAGAGGTTCACTGCAGAGACCTAGATGTTTGGGGTAGCATCCTGAAGGATGAGAAAAGGATGTTACTGACGAGAGAAAAATTAAGAGCATTCAGACTGATAATGGTACAAACACTGATTGGAGTTCAGAATGGCAATGAAAAGCCTTCTTTTCAGATTCACTAAAAAGCAAAGCTGCATCTTTTACTGGGGGGTTTGGGAAATAAATACAGTGCCTAGTGTATGTAGGAAACTGGAGGAACAGTTGATTGGCTCAAAACAACCAGGTGGGAAGCGCCTTATTCCATCAGACTGTTCTAAAGTTTGCAAGTAAAAGTTGTTTTGAACCTCCTGAGCATTTTGTTGTTTCTCCTGTGCAGCTCCCAGAGTAAATACAACTACCTTGCCCTAAATCCACTGAGCAGACTAGAGATTACAGTGTACTAAAGTACTGTCATGTTGTACAAGACAGAATGGAAAGACATCCTTTATTGATTAAGGATGAAAATGCTTAAAAACATTATCTTTAAATTATAGTAATGTATAAATAATAGACACATTTGATGTAAGAGTAATAGATTGAAATTTATTGTGCTGCAATTTTATTCATCCCAGAAAAGAGACAAAATGATAACTTGATGTCATAGTGAGGAGGATTCTATTTCACTTTCTTGTTCTATATGTCAAGCCCATTTAAAAAGGGTAACATGGTGTGAAAATAAGTGATAATTAAAGAGTTGCTTTATTTCATATTTGAAACTGAGATACGTACAGTGATATATATATGTGTCACACCTGTCCAGAAGTAATCAAACTAAGCTGAGCTGCTAGTCTGACATTAGAAAAACAGATTGACAGATTAAAACCTGTAGGCTGTTAATTGCATTTTTATTTTAGAGAGGAAAAAAAAAGGAAGTGGTGTTTTGTCTTCATTTTCTATAGCTGAGAAATGTCAAGAAAAAGAAGTATAAAAGATTTTCAGTTTTTCAAGGTAAGGTATCTTTATCAACCACACCCAAACACAAAATCCCCATAGCACGTCTCCAGTACTAAATAAATGTAAATCAAGTGTTGGTGCAATCATGCAGGTTGTTTATAATTTCCAGGTAATTTAAATATGAGCAAACAAGTAGCAGAAGGTGGTTTTGACATGTGGAAATTTATCACAAATTCTATGGCTTACCTGTTTTAACTGAAGTACTCTGATAAAAATAGAGATGGTGGAAATTAAACAGGGTGCAGTTAGACATTAATACAATAATAATTAAAAGCTCTGTGTTTTTGCTGAAGAGAAGTAACTTGGCAAATAGCAGTGCAAAACAAAAACATGAATAAGATGTTTGTGGGCTAAGATGTGTTTCTAAATGTGATGAGTAAATCTACAGACTCTATGTGTCAGAGAAGTTGGAGCCTTGTATTGAGTGTCAATAAGGGCACAGTTCTGTGGTGAAAAACTTAATGAATTCATGCAATTGCTCACACTCCCTGTAGGTTTCTCTTTGGTCTCTAAAGAGCATGCTTTATAAAATGCCTGTATGCATAGAGAAAATGTTTATGAGAGAAACAGAGAAAATGATGTGGTTCCATATTTTCACAAAACCAGGGAAACATTTCCTGCATTTATTTTTGATTCCATCTCATTTCCTTTATATTTTACCTCTTTCTTTTAAAAAAAATGTATTTATTTTCATAATATTTTCTTCATATGTAATTAATACTATCCCTCTGCATTTTTTAATTTAGTTCCCTTTGCAAATAGTATTCCATTCATCTTGATAATACCAGGGTATGTCATTGGAGTACTGACTAGCAGTTTATTGATTTTTAAATTATAGTCTTCCTGTGCTTTTTCTCTGAGACTTTTTGATAAAAAGGTAATGGCAAGTTTCACTTGTCCAGTATCTATCTTTGCAGATTTTAATTTTTAGCTATGGGATCAGCTTTGGATAAAACAAGCATCCAAGGTATAATCTGAAGATCACAGGCAGCTAATTTTACTAGATTTTTCATGCAGTGCTATGCTTGATGTTTGGTGCTCACCACACAGTTCCTGAGTCAACAAAGACAGATGCTATTTTACATCTGTATTTTTGCATACTAAGTATTTTAGAATACCTAATCATAGAGAACAACCTTGAGTTAGATGCTTGTGGTTTTTCTTAGGGTTAAAGTGTTGTCAGTCAGCTGATGCATTCAGTGAGTGAAACTAGTGGCATACAAAAATTTGACATCTATTTAAAGAATGAAAACAATCATGTGAAACTATGGGTGGTGTAGAGTATGCTAACCTAGAAACTGGTTAGGATATTGTTGTTCCTAGCCTCTGATAGATTGTGTCATTTGGAAGTGAGCTGGGCGGTATAACACTGGGTTTTTTTTCCTCATGTGTCTAACAGTTACTTGGGAACACAAATGCCATCACTCGAAATGTCCCCTATTCCTTTCTATTCCTTTTCCCAACAATTTATATGCTGAGCATGGGCTTGGATGCTCAGCATATGATCTGGAATATCGCTCTGCTCAGTTGGGATCAGCTGTCCTGGCTGTGTCCCCTCCCAGCTTCTTGCGCACCGCCAGCCTCCTCGCTGGCGGAGTGGGGTGAGAGGCAAAAAAAGTCTTGACTTTCTGTAAGCCCTGCTCAGCAACAACCAAAATGTATCTGAATTAATCAACATTTCTTCCAGCACCGTCCAAAACACAGCCCCATACCAGCTCTTTCTGTGAAGAAAATTATCCCAGCCAAATCCAGCACAAACCTCATTTTCATTCGTAATAGGCATTGCCAAAAATAATTTTCCAATAAAAAACCTCTGACTAGATTCTTACCTCACAGTAAGTCAAGGGTAACTACGTGGCACACATTGTCTGTTAACTGATTTGTGTTGAACAAATTCCCAGCTTTACGGTTATTTAATTTGTAATTTTGGCAAGGATTTCTATGAACTTTCATTTTTGCCACATATGGTACAACAAAGTAAAATCTGGCCCTTTTTGTCATCTGAGACAGGGATTTCACTTACATCAGGTGAGTATTTAGTATATGCTGTTTTCTGACTATTCTGTGCATGCCTGTGCTTTGTTCCAATATTGATTCAGTGCTGGGTTTTTTTATATTTTTTTTTTGTAATGGTGCATTTGTTCCTATTTGAAAACAGCTTTGACCTTGGACATCTGTGCAACATAGAGAAAGTAAATGAATGTTGTAACATGGAAGATATGCATGTAATTGCAGGTAAAAGCAGCACTGTGAAAGCCTTATCAGGAAGCATGCTATTGACTTGGCCTGTGTTGGAAAGTGGTTTGAGCCTCATTAAATTGTAATTAGCATTTTCAGCTCAAAAGGGTGGTGGATCAAATTCTGATGTATTTAACTTGCTTATTAGCAGCTTACACTGAAAAAAACCCTGACACACTGAGAGTGATATGGAGATAGGGATCTAGCACACTGGAGTTACCAGGGCAAGAAGCAGCCATAAGTAACACAGCAATATGTGCCATGCGGTTGGTAGCATTGTAGATTTTTGTTTAGAGGGTAAAATGGTGGAAAAGAAGGTAACTTCCTAAAATTTTTAACTCTGAATCTTATTACAGTGGAAGTACTAATGTAATTTTTTATGGTCTTGTGTGCTGCAAATCTGGCCATAAAAATTTCTTAGTTACTCAATAAGTGACCGTGCCTATGACAAGTAAAGCACCTGCACATTATACTCATGTAAGTTACCCAACAGATCATGAACCTACCAAAGTAGGTTCCTTGATCATTTCTATGTACACTTCTACCCATGTATAAACGTGGCAAATATGCAATTTCTAAGGTAATTAAACTAACTTTTTTTATGTCACGCTGGATTATGCAGTAGTCTGTTTCCACATATGACAGTCATAATGGCATTTTGAAATGCTTCGGTATCCTTAGAAGCTTAGTTTGTGATAATTAGCTGGTTTTGCACAGTTGTGCTTTACAACAGAGCCCTTCTGTCTGCTTTGATTCACCTTTTCTTTTGCCTTTCCCCTATTGAGCTTGTAAGGTGATTTGACATGAATGTTGAACATATTAGTGAAGTTGAAATGTCTTAGAATAGCAAGTTATTTATTTACAAAGAGGGGAGGTAGATTTTCTTACCATTTCAAATATAAACTGAACTACCAATAATTTTATATTTGGTGATTTATTGGTATGTTTTGTTCATAAGGGGAATTATATGTATGACTGTTGAATATTTGAAAGTATTAAAAATAGATAAAATATGTAGCAGCACAGAGAATAATTGAATGAAAAATAAAGATAACTGTCAGTTCATGATAGGCTGTTTTCTCAGTATTATTTTAGAGCTAAAATCTGCTTTAACTTCCTTTCAGAATGCAAGTTTCCCACATCAAAGCTGTTAATGAATTGCCAGTATCTCTGAATTTGTTAGGATGTTATCACCAGCAACTGATTTCCCCCCTCTCCTCTCCTACAGAAAAAAGGCTGTCCAAGTCCAAACTGGCCAAGAGGCAGGGAGTATGCTCCATCAGCAGTAATATTATCATTATCTTCTTGGCATAAATAGTCATAAATAAATTGTAATGTGCTTGAATTTGTTTTAAAAATGTAGACCCCAACCAAGAAACTGAAATAGTTTTTGAATAATTTATCAATAGCCACACCATGGGAGACGGTGTTATCCTGGCTCTGGCTATTCGCACTAGCCGATACTTAGTAAAGAGTAAATACATTTACATACCTAGTCATACAAATTGATTAAGAATTGGTTATATATTTTTATATATTTTATTTTAATATATGCAATATCTTATATATGAATAATATAAATGGTACATATTCCATGTATTTTGTTGATAATTCGATTCTAAGATTTTTTGTTTAAATTAATTTTATTAAGAGTTATTGTTGTATATACTTTGTTCTTTTAATTAAAGGTTGCATCTGTATCACAGTCTTTAATATTCTCAGTGAGCTTTTTCCTCTGTGAGTTGGCACTTTGAATCTAGAAGTCCTTTCATATTGAAAAAATTCTGAGTTCCACAGTAAAATTATGCATCATGGCTAGTAATTACAGTGTGCTTATGCCTTAGTTAATTATGGGCATTGGAGATTTTGTTTAATAGTTAAATGTTGTCTGGTTTGTGATTTTGTATTTCCATTTTCATGTTGAGGTATTGAAATAAGTATATCAAGTCTGTACATCAATTTTAATGTCAGTTCCTGCTCTTTCAGAGACTGATGTTCCTACTTGAGATCATCTACATACCTGATAGCTCAGGCCATAAAGGGAAAGCAGTTTTTGCATCTATTAAAAATTCTAGAAGTGAAAAGGTGCTGACAGGAGGCTCCTGTGCAGATGTAGTGAGGGGATACTATGTGGAAAGGCACTTCAGGCAGGCAAAACTGTGTGTGTTTGGCCTGTGTTGTGCTTTCATTTAGGAGGCATTTATTTTTGTGATGTGTTGTGACATGAATTCCAGGTGAAAATCTATCTTTACAATCATGTGTGAACTCTAAGGGTGAGGTCATTCCACAGATGTGTGAAGCAGCACGTGGCCCCACTGGGATGCAAATATTAGAGTCCACAAAAAAAGAAAAAAATCCCACAAAATATTTTGTACAAGGGGTTTTTTGTGGGGGGGAGGGTTGGGTGTATTTGTATGACAGAAGCTGTTGCTTAAGATTCTCCTGTAAACTGAGATATTCTGATTAATTCTTGATGCTTTTGTGCTCACTTCAGAGAGATGAAGTGCAATCCGTTAGCAACGTTCTTGGGTCAGCCTGAGTGATGCTTAAAGCCAGAGCAAAACAAGGGGCAACTAAGGAAAGAAACCAGACAAATGGATTAGTTTAAAATGTGCTGTGCTACCCAGCAAGACTTAAAATCATTATCCGTGCATATGAATATTTATATGTGAGCCAGAAAGTTACCAGCTAATCTCCTACCTTCCTTTCTCTAATGAGAGCCTGAACTATTCACAGCAGTATTTTAGAAATTTATTGTCTTTCTCAAGCCAACCAGAGTTTTATTCTCTTGCTTTCAAAACAAAAATCTGTTTGTAATCAGTGCAAGTCACATTTCCAAATTAAAAAAAAAGCAATCTGTATCTAAGTGTTAGAAAGTTTAATGGGTTTAGATTTAAGATGGCCACTGAAAATAATACCACTTCAAAAACCGAGTCTTGGGCTGAAATGAAGTTTTAGGAGGTACTTTACTGTTATTAAAAAAAAAAAAAGAGAGAGATTTTGCACTTATTTTTAATTATTTTATTACAAATTAGATACAGAGGGTTTTATTATTATTATTATTATTATTATTATTATTATTATTATATGGTTGGGCAGGTGCATGTGGCATTCCTCCCAAAACACTTCCATGAACATATCATAATCTGAAACTTTGTGCTATTATTTCTCCTTTGTCTACCTCCCAGAATTTGTACTGAAAGCTGAATTACATTTTCAGTTATATCCTTGTAAGTGATCTTGGTGAGACCAAATTCTTAGGAAACTCACAAACACAGAAAGACTGATTTTTCTTGAAATTCCAGTGAAATAGTTACAGGAACTTGTTTTTGTGCCAACCTCTGGCTTTTTCACATTTTTGAAAAAATACCATATGAGTGTTTGCAGTATGTAACGTAGGATATAAGAGATGAGATATTGGTGGAACAGGACATCTGGTAATAAGGAGAGGCATTTCTGTGTGGTCTTCTTAAGACAACCTACAACCCAAAAAGCTTGTACCGGTCCAGCAGGAGTCTTGGGAGGAGTTGTTCTGCTATTTTGTTGACTGGAGGAAAACAAGTTTTTTATTGAGACATCTCTCTGAATATCTTGTTTTCACTTTGCTCAAGGGCCGGAACTGTGTATGTGTAAATTTAGAAAACTCAGTCGCTGAAGTCAAAAATCCCCTTTACAGACATAAATAATTCCTGATGAGGAGTGTCATTCTAAAAGGTGAATGCTACTTTCTCCTGAAATAATCTGATTAAAAGAGTATAATAAGACATTTCCTTGATGCATAGGTATCATATATACATATATACATACATTTTATATATACATACATAAAAGTATGTATAGATATATGACATCATTGGTTATATATTTTGGATATGTCTTTACTCTGCAGTGGTGCCGCCTCACCTCTAGTTCTGTGTGCAGTTTTGGGCACCACAATATAAAAAAGATATTAAAGCATTAGGGAGTCCAAAGGAGGGCCACAAGGATGGTGAAGAGCCTTGGGGTGAAGCTGTGTGAGGAGCAGCTGAGGTCACTTGGTCTGTTCAGCCTGGAGAAGACTGAGGCAACACCTCACTGCAGTTCAAGGAGCATTTGGACAATGCTCTCAGGCACATGTGTGACTCCTGGGGTGTCCTGTGCAGGGCCAGGAGTTGGACTTGATGATCCTAGTGGGTCCCCTCCAACTCAGTATACTCTTTGTTACTTTGTTAACTTTTGAAATGTAAATTAGTATTGAATCTGTCCAAAAAACCATCTTACTGTTTAGCAAGCTTGTAGGGAAAGCATTCTTCAAGTAAGATTGTTTCTCGTCACTTAGTTATAACAAAAATCAATTGTTCTTAACAATGTGAGTGTTTTGTAAATGTAAATCATTAAAATAGAAGTACACAGATGCTGTAATGATGCATTGCAAAAGTGATTTTGCCATAATTTTTCTGTTCTGTTCTTTTGTTGTATGAATAGTCATGCAAGCTCAATAGGAACTTCAAGAAGAATTCTATCTTCGATTTATGTACTGTTATTTAGTGCAACATTTTTTGTTCTATTTTAGTGGTTTTCAGGATAATTCACCATGAAATAACTGAACCTAGTAATGATGATTAGATTTATTTGTTTTTCCAAAAAGCTGTTGAGACAGCACTCTTTCTCTCAGTTTAGACCATTCAGTGTATGAGCAGTACTTTGCAGACTGTGGATGCTGGGAGTTTTCAGTTAGAGAGTCAGATGCTTGTTGTATTTCAAGTGAAGGAGATAATGTGCCAGAAAGAAGAATGGATCATGTAAAAAGCCTAGAGAGCTGTAGCCAAGAAACAGATTTTGAAAATGAATCTTGAATGACAGATTGTTGAAAGCAAAGAAGTTAGAGTTCCAGGGTTCACTACACTGTCAGAAAATGCAACATATTTTTTAGTCCAAGTGATGGACAATAAAGGCTGCATGCTTTTAGTAGGGAGTTTCTCAGCTGTGATGCCCATTTATAATTTCTAACCACAAAAAGGGAATTAATTTCATGGGTCCATAACTTCTATTATTTTGAGGTCAAAGCAGAGCTGCTCTGAATGATGTAACCAGAATACCCTAAGTGTATTTTCTATGGATATGAATGCAGACATTCGAAACTGTATATATTTAATGTTGTTAAGGAAGGATAGGCAATTATGAATTTATTACCAAAGCTACAGTGCATAATATACCACAGAAGTAATATTTGAATCATAGGATACTTTGGGTCAGAAACTGTCTACTGCATGTCCATGTTCAAAGTGGGGCCAACCTCAAGGACAAAATGTAATAAATGAATCCATAAGTTGAAGAATTTATTTTTTCTAAATTGTTCTTAAAAACCAGATGAAACTGACAAACAAGCCTGAAAGTAGTTAAGTCCTGAGACTTAGCTTTCTATGATAGAATAAAATGGAGAGTGCTGTGTGGTCAGGGAGCTCAGTGATGCTCGATTTCGATGATAAGTGAAGACAGAATAGAAAGAGAGATTGTTCAGGATATTAATATCTGCAGAACAAAAAAAAAGATGGCACTGAGGGATGGAATAAAAACATAAGCCACCTACAGTGTGGAGGAAAAGAGATACGTAGGTATATGAAACAACAAGAAGTTTTAAAACTGGTTTTTTCATATGGATATGCTTGCTGGGGTTGAGATCAAAGTGGCTTTTTAATACAAAAATTGCAAAAGTGGATTTTTTTCTAAATGTTTCCTGAAAAATTGCCTAAGGTTTGTTTTTGGTCACTTGTGTCACCACAAAACTGTTCTGTGCTACAAAGTATTGGGGAAATACTAATATCTAGACTAAACATGCTTTAATGGAGTAGGAAATTTAACCTTTGATTGCTGGCAGCTTCTGTATTTTTCTGTAGTTTTTTTAAATACAGGTTGAAGAGAGATGGGTCATAGTCAAGTTGAAAGCCTCTTGTGGGCATGTATGTGTTTGCATGATGAATGAATTGCAAATACAGCTGAAGAAGTGAAAGCTCTGCTTTGCGTTTTGACCCCTTGCTCCTCCAAGAAGGTTATCCAACAGACTTACACACCTGATATCTAGTTCAACTCCTTCTGGGTAAAAATCAGCCTTGTTGACATGAATGTTTGACTGAGTGCTTGAATTTACATTCTTAAATGCTGAGAAAAATATTTTCGTTACTCCCTGAAGATACATGCATTTACCAAGGAGACGAGCCCTGATTTTGAAATATCTTACCTTTTCAGTGTAAATGAAGCTGAATCTGTTGCCGAAGAAGTGTAAATACTGAACAAAATTTTTAACCACTTCTCCACTTCCTCTGGATTTCTGGGAAAAAAACCCCACAGACAATGTGTGCTATAGAAATGTATCTCTTTGACAAACAACTTATGAATGGATTTCAACCTATGGTGTTGGTTTGTGTATATGTGGTGTTTGCAGGAGGGAGAGGGGGTGGAGGAGTAGGTGTTAAATGGAGCTGCATCTCTGCCTGATTACAATTCATTGTTCTCAGAACATATCTGTCCAGGGAGTCATCTAGTACTGCTAATTTTTCTGAAATGATGAATTCTACTTTTTTTTTTTTTTTTTTTTAAAGCAGAAATATGTTCAGTGTGACTAGGAAGCTTTTATTTTTGTCATGAAACATTCCTTTTCATACCTAAGTACCAGATTTCATGAGAAGCTCTGATGATTCATTGATCTTTCACTCAAAATGTTTTTTATAAAAAACTGCAAAATAAACCAACAATAATTAAATTATAGCATGAATTTCTTACAAAACTTTAAAAAACTTTACTCATATAATTTGCAAGATTATTGTGATGGTTTATTTCTTGAACTGTCTTCCATTGTACAATCAGTGGCCAATCTGAAGAAAAATAGAGGAAGAGAATCTCTGTGTAGTCACAATCACAAATATGATGAGGTAAAATCCAAATGACATAACTTTTTTTCATCTTTTAATTTTGTTTTCCAGAATGACAAATCCCCAGGGCGTTCCACAAGTCGATCAAGTAATATTTCAAAGGTATGTAAAATGTATTTCCTTTTTCTGGAATTTAAAGAAAACTGTCATTAAATGTAATACAGTACTTTAATCCATTGTATTCCTTATATAATATTTGATTTATAAAAATCAGATTTTAAAGTTTTGCTGCTGAACATTATGGTTACCATGTAAACTCCATCATGAAGTATAAATATATAAAATTAGTCATTACTGTAAATGGTGCAATAATAATGAGCAAATTGCACAGACACTTTTTTTCACCTGCTTTCCCAACTTTTTAATGTTACCCTAACACTTTGGCTTAAGATAGAATTACTGGTTGACTTTTTTCCTCCTGCTCTACCCAAATAATAACAGCTGTAATATGTAAAGCCATGAATCTGTCTTCATTTCAAACTGAACTCTGAATTCCTTTTACAGGGATATATGGTTCACTGAAGTCAGGACTTTACATCTAAATGTTTTTTTGTTTCTAGAAAACAGAGAAGGGAAACTTTAAGAAAGGCAAAATGTGATTTGTACTGGAGTTTTTTTGTTTTAACCCCCTTTATTTCTGTATTTTTGGTTCAGATGGGGCTGAAATGTATGCCAAAAAGCCAGGATATATAGGAGGTAAAAGATAAAAGTCAATAAATGTTTGAACCTAAGCCTAAACATCTGCCATGCATTATGTTTGGTTCTAAATATTAAATTATTTGCATTCAGAGCAAGCACAGTATCCTTAAACCTCTTCTCCACAATATTTTTGTCCTTGGGGTACACACTGTAAAACGTTTTTCTTCTCAGAGCCATAAAACAAACAAAAAAAACCCAACAAGCTCCAGCTGTGATTTTGATGTCAAATACTAGTTCTATGTTAGGTTCTGCTCTCTTACATTAAGAAGGGAAAAAGAAAATGAGGGAAAAAGATGTAGAATATACCCAGCCTACTGTAGGATATGGCTGAAACTCTCCCAGACTTACTTTCTATCTTTAAATATTATCTAGTTATAGACTTACAAACTTGATCACCGGAATTGTATTAATTATTTTAATTAGGAGTTCTAAGTGCATGTCTCTAGTTATAGTTACTGTAAATCTTTTATTACTTGATATTACTTTTTCTCCTTTTTTTAAAAGACAGATGCATGGGTTACACTGTGACAAAGCCTAAATATATTCACTGACATGAGCAACATGCCGGTGACTAACATTTATTTTGAAGTGAATTCTGCAGAAGTCAGTATAGCTGCTTAACAGAAAGTGATATTTGCGCTAGTTTTAGTTGCAAGCTGAAAAAACAGGTTTTCAGTTATGTGCCTAATCTTTTTCTGATGTATAGCATCATTCATTGTTTTGGATCAATTTTCCTTTGCAAAGCTACCTGTCAATGAGGTTTTTCAGATGCTGATAGACATCTGATTTGAATTCCAGTATTGTTTGTTGTCTGACTCAAAATACTTTTTCTGTAAAACAGGTGTTTGTATGTGTGTGTGTATACATAGAAAAGCAAACACCTGAATTTGCAGGTTAATATTGCGTGGCAGAAAGTGATAGTAAAACATGCTGCACCTCAAAACAAGATTGAAAGCTTCTAGGTCAGGTAAACTACATGCCAAAGGCAAGAGATATGTTCTGTGTAGAGTCAGATCTTGAACACAATAAAAATTTCAGTGGGCAGAAAAATTAGAAAGTCTTTATCTAAAAATATAAATTCGTCATCAGAACATTGTGTTTGACTGTTTTCATTTGCCTGTATGTATAACTTAAAAAGGGTCAAATAGAGTTACATTTTAATAGTTACTGTGGGTTGTGTGTTCCACTCTTGGCTGGGTGTGGAGCTCCTGCCCCAAAGTAGAGTAGATACCACTTGATTTTGTACCAACCTATGAAATGAAATATACATAGATTCTGTAAATACAGATTCATATTTCATAGTGCTCTTAAGCTGTTTATTTGGAGAGGACACCTGAGGTTTGCAGTGTATGCTTGGGCAATTTTGCATGCTAGGTACATTAACTCTGAATTTTGTGATATTACAGATTAAACTGAATTGTTGAACACTGAATATGTCTTATCTAGTTTTAGTGAGAAGGAATGGTTTTGATTTGTTATTTTGCAGATACTAGTTACTATATACCTATCCAATCTAGAGATTTTAAAATCAAACATTCCCAAGTGTCGCTGTTGAGCAGCTAGCAGAGTGATGAAAGCACCAGTTCTCAGTGGCAAGAAGGAATGACCTTTATTGTTTTGATTTCATCACATATATAGAGTTCTCAAAAGTCACCCAGATTGGTCAGTCAGAAGCCTTCCCCCAGGCCTGATTGGCCAGGCCTGCACTGTCCAAGTTCTGGGACACTGTTCCAATAACATCCAAACTTTATCTTTATTTATAAAGCACAAGAAAATTTCTCATGGGAAAAACCTGTGCTAGCCACACCCAAGAGGGCTGGAGAGTGTGTGTGTATAAATCAACACTTCAATTTTACTATTCACTTTTAATAACAAAACTTAAAATATTTGACTGACAGCTGTGGCTGTCTTCAGTGAACAGCCACCTGGGAATTTGTTCATTCACCTCAGCCTTTTATTTATTTATGTCAAGAAAACTGCCCTGGTACTCCAAAAGCACAGCTTCTGTTACTTTTCCAATCAGAGACAATTAGGAAAATGTATCAGTATATATGACTTTTGCTGCACTTCTGGTAATAACCTAGATTTTCCCTGTGCAATCAATAAATCAATAAATAATCTTTTTGCCTTCTGCCCTGCTATCATGAGATTATTAGATAAAGTTTTGGACTGATCAGTATTTCACATTATCTTGTATTGACAAAGTGTAGCCCTAGTTACTAGTTATGGCTTTCAAAACCTATCTACTCTAATACACGGAAAGAAAGATAAAGTTTTTGGAAATGTGAGTTATGAACCAACCTTGCTGATTTTAAAATATTATTATTTTTTTAAGCATTAGAATTTTTTTCTCACCTCCTTCCTATGTTGCTGGTAGCAGAAGGAACTTTATTATTCTTTGTAAGAGATAGTCTTGTGCAGTGTTCAGGATTTCAGAATTGAAATTATCCTATCTGCATGTGTTTAAAATGTAAATAAATTAAAAACTTGACCTTGTTCATATCTATTTGCCATTGCTTAGTTTTCTGTGCACTGTAGCTTTTTTCATTAAACTTCTTATGTCTTTCTAATACATGTATAATTTAAGAGAAAAGCTAGTCAGAGAAGAATGGTGGATTCATTGTTTTCTGTTGTGGTTAACTAGTGGAACAAATCTTGTGTTTGAATTACAGTCTGTAGGGGTTATGCTCTATATGTATTTCTGAGGCTGCCTGGTTATGTTAAAATGCCTTCTGGAAGAAATGTTTCTAAAACATTGTAATTATCTTTCTGTATGTTAATTATGATTCAAGAGCTCATTAGAGAAGGATGCTCTCTCAATGGTAAGATTTGAAATTCTCTGATGGGAACCTTGGGCTTATTTTTCAGTGCAGGGAAAATCAGGCTTGGAGCAAATTGCGTGAATTTTGTTTTGCCTCAATTACTTCTCAAAAGGCTGGAGCAGGTGTTAGAACACTTTTTATTTACAAGTCTCTGAAGCATCCATCTAACAAAACTCTGTTGAGTTATATCAGGAGGTGAGGTGATTGTTTTGGAATATTCTGTGTGATAATATTCACAGGTCTAATTTAGAATATGAATAAAAATAGAGGAAAGAAGGAAATGATTTTTTTTACTCTGTGTTTGCAATTTCTGATTTCTTGTGTTGGGTGGCGCTCCTCTCAGTAAGACACAAATGAAAACCGAAAGGCAGCAGGATGCCAAAGTAGTGCTCACTAAAGTTCTAGATGAAAAATTTATTGTTGCCAATGCATTGATTGTTGATTCAAGCCACTAATTTTGTGATTCTGAAATAAATTTCACGAACTTGGTATCAAATTCTGTAATAAGTAATATAATGTTTATCCTCTTGAGTTATAAATTGCCATTTAATCTCTTCCATTAAAATGGAATCATCTTTCACATGGGTTTTGATATTGTCAAATATTTCATCCTCTCTCAGTATGAGGTGAATGTATGAAGAGTCCTGTATGGCAATGAGGATGATTTGCACTGCTTGGGGCAGAGCTCATTGTTACACACTGTAAGTATTTGTGATGGGCAAACATGCCACCAGGTCTTAGGCAGTGACACCAACAGAGAGCACATAATATCTCCTGTCTGCATTATTGTAAGCACAAATTATAGGTGAAAAAAATAACAGAAAGGAACTTAAATGTTCTTTTTAAAGGAGTTCTTAACATGGACTTTGATAGCCAGAAGTAGGATTGCAGCATTTCCAAGATAACCTGTTGCATGACTGAATACTAAAGACCACTTGTGTGACCCCTTGCATTTTGCTACAGGGGACTGCAATGCAAGTTGATTCATAGTTCTTACTGTTCTTTGCCAATTTCACACTAATCATAAATGAAAATCCTCTTTCAAATTGGTGGTTGCTGTTCTTTTCAAATAACCACATAACTCCATCCCTTACAAGTGTAGGTTCTAGATTACTGTAGTGAGCAACTGAGAGAAAACTTAGGGCTTTCAAAAAAGAAAACAAATTAGAAAGAAAATTAAGTCCTTGCTCTTGTAAAGCATAAAATGTCAGCCTTTAAAAGTGCTTTTACAGTGAATAATAACATGTATACAAAACAGGTATTAAAATATGAGTATAAATGTCACATGAGTCATCAAATCATTCTTCTTGCTCATAAACAGAATCATTATTATCAAAGGTGAAGACTAACCTACCACTTAGCTCTCATTTACTGTAAACAACAGTACAAAGTAAACAAGTTAGTTAAAAGATTTTGTTCATCAAAACAGAATTTGTTTATAAGGCAAAAAAAGGTAGAAAACCTAGAACCAGATCCATTACATAGTAACTGTTTCTGCACTTTTTTAAACTCCTAGATATAAATGTTTGATTTCTATGTGTAGAGAATGCTTTGTGGTTTGTCCTTACAATTTATTCTTTATTTACAATAAGCTTAACAAAAGTCATGACAGCAGAATTTACCTAAGTCTGCCTGAAACTTGAACTTCTGAATAAAATTGTGTGAATACATGTCAATATTAAATACATGAGGACAACCATTAGAAAATAATACAATTTCAGTTTACTCTTGGATACACTTTTTTTTGGACCTGTTATAAACTCAAGTTCTAATGAGAGGGAATACATTAAAAAGTGTGATTTTATGTATACAAAAATTATACAGATTCTACTTTACTAAATCACAGTTCTTACCAGCAGTGTATTCTGAATATACCTAAATACGCCACATTGATGCATCCATATAAAATTGCACATACATGTGAAATGAGTTGTGCCACAATTTCTATGTTTTTATACAAGCTTACTCAGTGTGTAATGCCTGTATATAATTTCATTTTCTGTAAATACATTCTGTTATCACAGAATTCAGTCTTATCCTATGATAGCCAAGGTCATACAGAAGTAGCTTTGATTTGTTTTTAGTAAATGGAGCATGCAAGTTATTACATATGCTTATTGTTTATAATTATTGTAATTATTTCCATAATTATAAATAATAATTATTATCTGTAACATACCTGTTATATATATGCTCCTGGAAATCTTTGCATGGCATTTATTTTTTCACCATGGCACTCAGAAGAATATTTCATGTATTTGTCCTAAAAACAAATTCAATTAAGCAATCTTTATTGCTACAGGGGTACGAAATTGGGGGGTTGTGCAGTTTTAGATTTATTGTACTTCATAAAAACATGGTCTCTCCCGTTTTTCGCAATGATGTGTTCTTAGGGTTTCACTTCTTTCAGTTCAGTCCTTTCCTTATTCTTACTACAAGTCTTTTGCTTTGGCACATTAAGGTTTCTCTCTTTTCTTAGGGCTGGAATAAATAGACATCATATACGCACCAGAATAGAGTTGTTCAAATACACCAGTGATATCCTCAGAGATGGGTGTTTATCCAGTCTGTCTCCTGCACAGTCCACCAGACCAAAGGAGGAATGTGGTGGGTGTGTGCACTCACATACATATGCACTTGTGAGAGCATGGCAAGAATGTCTTCTGAGTGAAAGCTGTTTAGAATACAGGAATTTTTTGAGGGTTTCAGTCTTGCAGATAGAGGGTTATGTGAAAACAGATGCCCTCTTTGGAATAGAAAGTCTAAATAGAAATTTCTCTGAATACTGACTACCTTTAGAAATAAAGTCCTGCAAAATCCAGTAACAAAGAAAATATGTTTTGTACTTCACCTTTCCTATAGGCTGAATTTCCATTTAGCTCTCTCCAGAGAGTCAAAGGCTGCTGGTCTCACAGCTCTGCACCTTTTGTATAAAACTGAGCACATCCTTTGTTCCAACTGCCAACATTGTTTTTTCTAAGAAGTATGAAACATTTTTATTATTAAGAAAGTGATAATGACTAGAAAGATGCATCCTTGAAGAGAATCACGAATGAAAAATATTGTGTCACTATGATATAAAGACTTTTGATTACTGTAATCCATCTGATAATTCAAAGCTTAGCCAGCAATTCTTCTATGTCTATAGAAAAAGTGGATTTTTTAGTTGAACCTGTACCTTGAAAGTAAATATTAACATAGATTAGTAAGGCAGGAGAAAACAACTTAAACAAGCTGATTCAATCTACAAGTCAAAGCTGTAATTACTCATTTGCTACTTTTTTTAAATTATAGTATAGATTTGCCACTTGCAATTTTGATTTTAGATTTCAAACCACTTTATAACATGATTGTACTGACTTTCAAAGGTGCTGAATGGTATTGTGTGGCAGAATCTTAAGGATATTTCTGCTCTTCCTTGTGTGTTACTTTTCCTTTTATTCCTTTTCTTCAGAGGCATGTGAAAGGATGGGAAGGAGGACAGGAGAGAAAGAAAAGGTTTGGGGAAGAAATGTGCAAGGAATAATTTACAAAATAAGAAAATCTGTGAAAGATAATTTAACAGAAATTCAGTTACCAGTTAATGTAACAGTTGCTGTAAAGACATCAATCAGATTAAAACAAATTTGAAATCTGAGCACAAAGCCGGAAGTCGACCATAAAGAAACAAATAAAGAAAAAAGCCCACCCAAACAAACCAAAACCCAGAAACCCCATCCCCCAAACCCATGAGCATAAGTTTCAGTTACCTTTGAGACAGAGCTTGAAAAATAACACCTGGCTTGAGTCACCTTCACCATGTTTTTGAACTTTTTAGACCTGAGGAAATGTCCACATAAAAGTTCACAAAGGTGGATGTTTTCCACAAAATGTTGCATTATTTACAAAGCAGAAATTTTCAGATTAAAATACACAGACTGGGTCTCCTGCTGAGCTTATTGCCATGCAAACTGCTCTAATCTTGGAAGGTATCCATTCCTTTGTGTGCTGTTTTTCTAATACGATAGAGTTTCAGCTTTTTAGCTATAATGGCTGATGGAATCTGGAGTATTCTGTGATGCATCACTGCTATTAGAGCAAACTCAGTAGGAGAATAAAAGCATTAGACATATTCTCTGTCTGCCCCATCACCTGTCAATTGTCTGCAGCTTTCTACTTCAGCAGTGTTGTAAGTTGACCAGATCTTGGAAATGCCTCTGCCCTTCCCTATTCAGAACAGAGACAGGAGAGGATTCATTAGCCTTTCTGGTATTATCTGTGAGGCCATTTTATAGAAGCTGTCCATTGCATCATCTGGTTTGTTAATTTAAAGCTCCCTTCCTATGTGAACCCTTTGCACTTCTGGAATGTGTTTTTACTCATCTTTTTTTTTTCCCTCATCTTTTTTTTACTCATTTTTTTCTTTTTTAGGCCAAAGTAGAGCCCTTCTATGTTCTGAAGAAGACCACAACTTGACTCATGTTTTTGCACTAGTTTCAACATGCAGGTTAAGCAATACATGGCCTGTGAGGACTCCCTTTTTTTTAATTAACTGAAAAATTCTATCAGATCCTGAACACATAAGTAAAGGCAGTCTTGATTTAAAATTCTTACTGTTTTCACCAGCTGAACTTAATTCAGTCCCCCATTTTTGTCTTTGCTGATCTTTTAACACAGACACATGTGTGTGACACTGAAGTTCCCTTGTGTCTGGTAAGTGATTATCATCTCCCTTAACCTGAAAACTCTGTATTTACCAGTATTCTGTTTGAAAAACACAGTGTCAACATACCAAAAAATAATTATGGATGAGTGCCCTGTCATGAGTGTTAATTGAATTGCATGCCCTGGACAAGAGAGTCCCTCTAAACTAGCCAAGAGAGCAGAAGGTGGTGACTGGGGAATCTTTCTCTCCTAAAAATCTTTTTGAAATGCCAAACCTAATCAGCTGGATTTGGCATTATCCCTTAGACCTCTTCCTTGTTTTGATGGCATAGGGAAATGAGCTGTCTTGCTTATAAATGAATTGTGAGACAGCTTTATTTGAATTACTACATTTAATTCTGCTACTGATATAATTCGTTATGATAAAATTAGTACAGTGCTTGTTTAGTTTTCCCATTCCAGTGAGCTGCAAAATATACCTGTCTGCAGAAGGTATTTATTGAAGGAACACTATTTTAAAAAATATTCGTTATTCTGCCTGCCAGGTGGAATTGGAGTCCTCAGCATCAATCTGATCCCTCTCTTCGCTAAATACAATGTCTCAAAATATTCAGTGTGCTGCATAGCAATATAGCAATGGGATAGCAATTATAGCAATAATATCTGTCTGCTTGAAACTGTTTCCAACATCTGTTGCATGTACATTCCCAGAAGAGCTGGACTGATAAGATGTGAGCAGAATATATTCAAATTATCATGTTCTGGTTTGTCACATATGCCTTGAAAATACACAATTCTCTCTGTAAATACACTACCCAACTAAATGGCCCTTTATGTATATTTGCTCTCAGACTGGATTTAAGAGATATAATTATTTAAATTTTTTTAATTACTTTGGAATGTATAGCTTGTAGAAGAGAGGGTAAAGAGGGAATATTGCCAAAGGAATTGGGGTAAACCCAGAGGTAATGCTGGTAGCAGAAAGCAGATACAGTTACTGCTGTCAGAACAGAGTAGGATGAAAAAGCAGAGGGGTTTGGAGACAGAGGTCTGGACTAGGCATCCAGCTGAGTTGAAACTAAGAGGTTTTTAAAAGCAGCTCAACTAGCAGGGAATTATTATATTCATATGACATGTGGTAGCAGGGACGGACATGACATTAACAGGTCCTTTCAGTCCTATTTAATTACAAAGATAAGACTGGATTTATTTACAAATTAAGGGCCTCCATTACCTGTGAGGGACACAAATCAACTTCAGAAAACTATTATCAGAATCATTAACTTTCTTGATTTTTAGAAATCACTCTATCAGTTCATTTTTGTTTCCACAACACTGAACACTTTTAAGATCCATCTGGAAAGGGTGTTGGGACATGTTGTGCGCACTGTGCTTTTGCCAAGAAAGGTTGGACTAGATCACCTTTGAGGTCCCATCCAACCTGGTATTCTATGATTCTGTGATTTTACCATTATAACTAATTTAATGTAGATAAAAGTCAAAATTTGTATTACAAAGAATAGAAACCAATTTAACTAAATTTGCTCACAGGTAAGAATCTGAATTATCTTGTGTATAACTTGTCATGTTGGAATTTTTGTGCTTTGTTTTTGAAGACTTAAGTGGTGCATTGGCTTTTTGCCTGCCAGTTGTCATGTTTGCTCCAATACAGTTTAGACAAACAAGCAAGGAGCAGTCATTTTTAAAAAAGATTTTTATGTAAAGTGTTTTTGAAGTAAATAAACTTTTCTCTGAGTTATGTGCAACTAAACATCCTTATGCCTGCACAGGGGAACTAGAAAGTCAATTTGACTGAGCAGGGCTGAAACAGTCCAGACCTCTTGACAGTTGTAAGTGAAATGTAAGATTTAAGTAGTCAAATGGGTAATGTAATTTTTATCTTAAATTAATTAGATTTCCACCTGTCTGCTCTTCCAAATCATAAGTGTAAAAGCTTTTCAAGAAGTTTGTTTAATTTTTGGCTTTGTTTCAGCTTTCTTAAGAACTGTCTAGCTGACTTCCTGCTTTAATAGCTGCCGAAAGTTTCTTGAATTTGTGCAGAGCTACTGTATGATTACTGGGCCAGCTTAGCCATTCTCCTTATCCCTTCAAGGGATACTGCTTGTGGCAAGGTGATTTAAAAATTCCTTTTACAGTATGGAGATGATCTGACCACCACTTAAGATCAGGCCAAACCCCTGTAGTACAGAGATCCCAAAAGAAGCAATGGGAGCAGTCCTGGAGGTGTGAGGGGAAAAAAAAGAAATGAGAGCTCATCATGAGGGATGAATTCAGGAGCTCAACTTGACTCTGGGGCTGCATTTCTTCAGCAGTCCTTCACCTGGGGTTTAGTCTGGAGGGACGTTTTTTCATGCTGCAGCAGCAGCATGTAACCCAATAACATTAGTTACTGGTGCTGATGTCTGCATCTTTCCTCAATAAGTAGCTTTAAGATGTGCCTAATTGCTTAATGCTAATCACAAAGTCTGAGGTGGAAGAAGATTATATACCCAACAACGCGTATAACATATGTTTCTAATATGTATATAAGAAAAATTCATACTCTGTCACAATACATATAATTGAAATATTGCTTTTGTAGAAAAGGAGATATGAAACACAGTTTCTCTCACTGGTACTTGTCCTTTTATTCCAGCATGAGACTGCATATGGACACACTAATGTTCCTCCTTTGACTGATGAATCCAGACATGGCAAAAACATTGGAACACAAGGATTGTGTCCAAATGCCTTATCAATCTAATTTCTCATTTTGGCTTAGTTGTTGTATCTCTGAGTTTCATTCATGGAATTAGTAGGAAAGAATTAGTTATATTGTTGGTGGTTTTGGTGTATTTTTGCCATATTAATCAATAGGTAAAAATGGTTACCTGAATTCCAAGAGTTAGAAGATTGTTTTAATGCAAAAGCACTATTCTTAAGTATCAGCTGGTATCCAAATAAAAGTGAAAATGTACATAATGGTGACTGATGTTTCCAAAATATGTATGCATTAAATATAATAGCTATTGAGAACCATGGACAGAAGTGAAGTGTTGGCAGGTTCTTGCTGTATGTAATTATTTTTGCTTGTACTACTAATTTTCAAACACCTTTTTGACACCACAAAAAAAATGTCTGTGAAAGTTGAGCTAGAAATCATTTCAATTATCTGACTGAATTTGATTTGCCAGTACAAAAGATTAGGATAACAGGCTTTACATCTTGGTGTGATTTGTTCTTTGTCATCTATTCATCCTTCCCTTGCATCTGCTGCACAATCTTGTGGAATTCTGAGGATTGGACTATTTTGTCTGCATTTTGCAGTGGTGATCACAATGGGGTAGGGTTGCATACTAAAAGCTAATACACCTGATCAGCTAAAGGAAGGTCATAGCCTTAAGAATTACTTGTATTGAACCCACTTCCCACAATACCTTGTCTGTGAAGAATCCTGAAGAATCACAATGCCTTGGATTTACATTTGGATTCCATACAGTACTGCTGCCAATAGATAGCAAGGCAGATTGAAATGGTTTGCTGTTAACACCATCAAAATATGTTTTCAGTGAAAGTATTGAGTAACTGAATCTGCAATTTGTAGCATCTACCTTAAGAGCAAAATGTCACATACTAAACATGTTTTATATCTCTTCTGCTGTTTGAGAATGTGATCACCTCTGTAGAGATGCAGTCTGTACTTTGGATTTCTCGGGCTCAACTCAGTTTAATATTTTCAGCTCTTCTAGAAGATCTGATTGCCTTGAAAACCTTTTAAAACACACTCTAATCTTCTTGCTGTTTCATCTGTCCGCTCAGCCTAGGTTAGCTTTGGGTTCTTCATCACTCAATGTATTGCAAATGCACTTCACACAATTTGGAAAGGAATCATCATGGTTGATTGCACTAAATAAAAACAGTATTCTTTCCCATCAGGCATTTACATTAGAGCCAAATGAAAATTCAAATGTTGAAAGCTGCTTCCTCAAACAGTGACAAAAAGTAGTCATGAGCGAATGAGAGCTCAAACACTTCAGTCGTACTTAGTTCCACAAATAGGTTTCACTTTTGTTCAAGCTTCCTGTATTTTGTGAGCTTCTGTGTGTTCAACAGTGCGCTATGAACAGCAGAAACAGTTATTTTAATTTTGTGATCATGTGGCAAAGCAGAAAAATATCTGCAATGTATTTCATGGACAAAGATTCCAAACTGTCTAACTTATTTCAACAGGCAAGCAGTCCTACAACAGGAACAGCTCCCAGGAGTCAGTCTCGGTTGTCTGTCTGCCCCTCCACTCAGGACATTTGTAGGTATGTGCTGAGAAAAATATACTGTCATCTGGCTGATACTTGTTAGTTGTTTTTATTAAATATTATGTAGCTCTTGCTTCTGCTTAACTTTATTCATGATTGACATAGACTTTAGTCTTCTTTTCATCTCTCTTTGTTTCGTTTTTGTTTTTGCTTTTTAGTCTCATGCTTTTCTATTAAAATTCATGATCTCATTCTCATCCTTTTTTTTTTTTTTTCTGTGATTTCTCTTTCCACCCACCCTTACCATTTCCATCCCTTTCCCTTGCTTACTGCTTTGTCTAGATCTACTACCTTGCATGATTTGTCAGAAGATGAGCTTGAACATGCAACTCCTGTCATGGTGCTGGCCCCTTCTAATAGGGAGCCTGGTGGTAAGAAACACATAAAACGAAGGTTTAGGCGGAAAAGAGAGACTGGAGACAATGGTGAGCACACAGAAAAACAAGGAAAGGGGAGGAACTGTAGATTGCATCCTGAGCCTCCGAGATCCAGCTGGAACACATCTGATTCATCATCATCTTCGGATGAGAGTCAGTGGGCTCAGGCTAGGAGGAGAGCAAGAGAAAAGGCCAGGATGGCCAGGAGAGGGAGAAGAAACAATAGATCATGCAGTAACCCGGATGGGTCCTCAAACAATAATGCTGTTGAACTTGTCACCCTGGGGACAATGGGAAAAAAGAAACAAGAGTTATCTGACCCTGAGAATTCTACTTTAAATCACCGCCGAAGGATTCCAAGGCCTAAGGAATCACAGTCTTCAGTGTCATCTCAGGAAGCAAGGATTTCCTCAAGAAAATGTGGGAAAAGCAAAGGGAAAAGCTACCAGAGAGATCGGCAGCCTGGACCTTTCCTTAGACACACAAAGGACTCCTTTGCAGAGGCAGGCTCTGGCAGTGATGCTCTGGCAGTCCCAGATAATGGAGCACTTGCTGGTGCAGGCCCCACTGTGCCTCATGCTGTTCAGAAGCCTCCAGTGCTGTATGATGACTGGTCTGATGATTTAGAAGTATGCAGGTTAGTCTCTAATCAGAAGGATTTAGCATTCTTAAGAGGAGTTTCTCCCTGCCATGGTCTGAGTGCCTTTCTCTTGACTGCTTTCTGTCACTATTTCTCAGTAATAAACTGCTAGGCAGGCCACAGGAAATAACACAAAAACCTCTGCTACAGAGAAGTTAACATACCTCAATCTGAAGACATACTTTTCTTATTTAAAAGGAGTAGTCCTAAAAAGGACCTAAATGTTTGTCCTTGTCCCACAAAGATGGACCCACTCTGTCCTCTGGTAGTATGGTTGTGTTTTAAATCTCCAGCCAGAGGCAGAGAATGAAGCAGACTGTCAGATAGCACAATATAATGGGATATGGAGCTTTTCCTCCTTAAGTGATCAGTTCAAATCTGGCTTTGGTCCCTCTATGTCATTTTTCAATGACTTACATGAAATAAATTTACAGTCTTGATTCAGTGTCCTCTAGGCTTGCCATTACCTCAGGAATCCAGTGGATGGTGCCTGCAGAACATCCTCTCCAGTGGGGCATAATTTGTCCGTGACTTTGCACTGCCAAACGCCTCCACACTGTGAATGTGTATGAGCTGTTAGTTCAGTCATCCTTCACAAGGATTGCAATGATGATGGAAAGGATGACTGGGCAGAATAAGCAGTAAAATAAGCTTTGGGAAAGAAAAAGCAACACCAAAAGTTCTCTTTAGTTCCGAAGTTCCGGCTTCTGACAATCTGATGCCCTTGGTGTGAAGCATGCAACCAGAAGGTGAGCAATTTACCCTGGAAATGAGAGCAAGCTAGCCACTTCTGGGCTAACATCCAAATTTGGAGTACACAGCTGGGAAGGCTCGAGTACTTAGTTTAGTGGTAAATGAAAATGCACCATCCCGTAAGTCTAACAGAACTGAAACAAGTATTTCCCTTTTTTCCCCCCTCACCAAACTTGCGAGCCAGCATTGACTCTCATCTACAAAGTGCCAACCAGGCTTAGTTTCTTCATATGGTTACCAAAAACTTCTCACTTTTCTATGCTGGGAAGAATTTGTGTGGAAATGTAAACAGAGGATGAGGAAGTTCATGATGCCACATCATACAATTTCACAGTATGCTTTAACCTAGTAAAACACTGCAAAGATCCTATTTCTAAAAAGAAAAAAGGTAATATGCAGACATTTTATGTTTTTTCACACCAGAACATATAAACTATTACTAACACAGCTAGTGCTATGCACTCCTTGTTACACTTACCAAGCAAAAATGCACATTTACATTGTCTGACCATTGTCTGTCATAGTAATTTAAGGTTCTTCAAAGTCCAGCTGAGTTTCTGCATAAGCTTGTATATCAGGACCAGGCTTGGGATCTCTCTGCCTTACAGAAATGCAAAGAAACAACAAGAGGGGTAACCATGTTATTGAAATCTATCTACAGGGCGTGATGCAGAGGTGTGCAAAGATAATTACAACAGCTTCAGAGTTGTCCTAAATTTCTGAACTACCCAGTCTGCATGTATTGAAGAGCCAGTGTAGTGCACACAGTACATATATAACAAGTCATTTAATAATTATTAATAATATGACCTATCCAAAAACTGAAAAAAAAACCTTTCAGCATTGGTCTCTATATGTGCTTAACTATACTGTAGTAAAAAAAAATTGTACACACACACACACACACACACACACATATATATGCATGCATACATTTTATATATATATATCTGTATATATATATATATATATATATATATATGTGTGTGTGTGTGTGTGTGTATACATATATATATATATATATATGTATATATATAAAGTTCTGTAATTGCCTTATGTAGATTAGTCCTAACTGTTGCCCAAGTCACCAAACTTAGAATTTGCTTTCAGGTGGAAAGTGGATTCCAGTCTTTTATTTGTCTTCTCAGCCCACTGAATTTTATTATGATTTATCAAGCACTTTTTGCAAGACTTGGAGCTTGGTTCAAGGATGGACCTTTTGGATGTGCATGCAAACTTTTCAGCCAGGCTCTTGTTTAGCTGAGAATGGTTGAGAACTTTTGATACCTATATGCCCCTAGGCTCACTATCAGTGGAGATGTTCTTTGAACAACCAGCATTAAACTCAATATGGTTGATAATGAGACCTGCTTTGCAAAACTTCTCAAGACAGTCATAATTTCATTTTTCTTCATGTCAGGGATAATGCAATTTTTTATTGTTATAATTATAAGATGTATCATAGTGATGGTAATATATCTAAGAAAAACATTGCAACATCAAAATCATGTTAATTTTTCATAGCTGATAAGTTGTCTTAATCAGCTTGCAGGCAGTTGAAGAAAAAGGAAGACATGTTTTTACTACCAATTCAGAATAGACTATAGTTTCTGTTTCTCAGGAGAGGTCCATGCATTTCATTGATTGGTGATCTGTGGTACTTTTTTTTCAAATTCACAACCTCCCATCTGAAACAAAAAATAATTGCATGTCAATGTAGTTGTGCACATATACACCACTTTTCTGCATGAGAAATAGAAAAAGGAGGGCAGTTTTGTGATGTCTATTCTAAGACCAGGTTAGCATAGCTGTTTGTGATGTGGAAAATTTATTTTCTTGGGGTGTTTCTTCAAGCTTTTCATCCTAGCTATTCATGTCTTCTAGTTGATATGACAGCACTGGCTAAGAGGAATTGCCCTCACCTAAATGGGGTTGTGTGGAAAAAGCAGAGGAACAGGGGTCATAGACATCTCTTGGTGACAGTTCTTTTGTCTTTTAAGTTTTTGGGAAGGCAACTTTTTTCCTTCATTTCCTCATGGATTGCTAGCAGTGTCTTCAATCTGCATTTAGCAGCATGAACAGCAATGTGACAGGACACAGGGCAGTTCCAGCATAAGCACATTAGTCAGAACCATTGTGCAATATGTTCTTCAGCTAGTCTAATAGGAGCCTCTTGGTCACTTCAGTGAAATATTTGCCCTTCTAGTGTCACTGTTTCTTTCCAAAATGCTGAAACAATGTCATGGCATCAATGGTGACCTTTATAGTCTCTTCCCTGAACAACTACTTTCTCCTGGAGTCCATTACAAGGCAAGGTTTCTGCTTCGGAGGTACAACATAAATTCTGGCCATGCTGAGTTGTTTTGACACCTAATTTTTATTTAATTTTTTTAAAGATTCACAGGATAGGCTTTCTAAATCATACAGTTGGATTCCCCTTTTCCTAAGTTGTCCTGTGTCTGAGATTTTCTTCATATGTACACATATCCTGGAATTTGCCTTGTGGCTTGAGGCACAGCCTCAGAAATAGCTTTTTTTGGTCTGCATGTGGATAATCTCCCTGAAGGGAACAGCTGTGTATTGGACATAACAAAGTGAATGGATTGTGAGAATTTAGTCCCATGGATTTTCACACGGAAATTACTAAGAAAAGAAAATTGGTTAGTTGCTATTATGTGAATCATAAGTGCTTAGTGTAGTGACTGAATGTATATTGTGGTATTTTTATTATTGACTATATCATTGAAAGGTATTTTCTCTTTGACTAGTTAGGCTTTTGGTGTAAAATTTTTTGTGGTACTGATTCAGTCATTTCAGCAAAATCATGTGCACTTAAAGTGGAGTTTCTCACTTTGAAAAGGAGATGCTTATTGGAAGTCAAATTCTGATTTTTTTGAACTCTGAATGACTCTTTCTGAAGCCAGGTAATGGCAGGTCCTCATTTGAGGAGTATAACATTAGGGCATGTGAGAAAACAGGAAGGGAAGGGGAGAAGTAAAGGAGATGATAAAGTTGATTCATGAGGTCTTCAGACGCTATTTCAAGAGTAATTTTTTAAAAACAGTTTTTAAAAGCTAGTGTGTTAATTAAAAGGCCATTATAAACTTAGTAAAATACTAATATGGGCATTTCTATGTGTTAGCACAATTATAGTTGGGAATAAATAGTGTGTATATATTGCCCATGACAACAGGCAATATGATTATGTAGTTTCTCTCTGTGGAGTCAAGTGCTGCAACAGGGTTTTTGTTCATAATATTATTTAGTAGGACCTGCAAAAAATAATATCTTTCATGATATTACTTACATTCTGAAATATTCATTTATAAGAGTGCTCATGAAATCAACAGACAGAAAGGTGGTTGGTAAGAAACAACTCCTTGAAGAAAAGAGAAAACTGAACAGAAGATAGATATGTAGGTTCAAATTCTACCACTGAAATTTAAACTTATTCTAAATACTTATGCTGAAACCTTGATGTTGTATCCAGTAAATGAACTGTAGTGCAGAATATGTAGACTTGAAATACCATTCAGAGCCCTCTAAAATCACCGCTCTACTTCCAGAATGTGGTGTTTGGCTGGAGGGTTTTTGACCTGTTTTTCCCTGGGAAGTCAGTGTGTACCTTGTGGTCTTAGGATGACATGTTCATTAGGAGCTAAGTCTCTGAATCTTGTCCTGCATGTTGACTGCTCACCCCTGTGACTGCTGCTTACTCTCGTGTTCAGACCTTTATTTATGCAAAGTGACTTTCTGATAGGAATCTGCTGCTTTTTGAGGAATCTCCTCCTCTGCATCATGGTCTGGTGGTTCATCAGTCTTTGAAGCAGTATGAAATTCTGGTTTAATTCTGTTCTCTGCCTGATGGTTCAAAAACCCATCTGTCAGCTCTTCAGCCATCTGGTTATGCAGTCTCTTCTGGAAGCTCTCCATTATTCACAAGGATGCAAGGAGAGCCAAAGTAAGGCAAGCATGTCTTTGTTGTGATTAGGCACACTAATCTGGGGGAGAACTGAGTCCTGGTTTCAGCTTGTTTCTCCTCAACTTACTAGTTGTAATGGAAACAAGTGAAATGGCACAGCTTCCTGTTAGAAAGGTAAGGTGAGAGGAGACCCTTGGTTTTAGGGGTCCTGTTACTGAATACTTAAAGCTTGCATATTTTCTGTATGGAGTTTCATTCCTTAAAGCTTTGACTTTCACTAGGTGGGTGGGAGGAAATCTATATTCTGTTTTAAGAATGCAGTCCCTAGTTCTTTGAACTTTTTCAGTGCGGTAAATCTTGTCAGACATGTATCTTACACTAACAGTGCATCTGGGGCAGCAATTATTTGTAACTCTTTAGATATCCTATTTATCACCTATAAAGGAAGATTAATAGAAGGACAAGAAATGTTGACAAAATAAAATATTTATGTGCTTTTGCTAATGTTGTTTGCTCTTGGGTCTCTTACGAATTCTGATCACTTTTGCAGAAATGAAGAGAAAGCTTTACCTAGGCCCCTGTGAAATTTCACTAGTGTGGTGCAACATTTTAAAAATGTTTTTTCCTCTAGTCAGGTAAAGACAGCTGACTGTATAGCATAATGGAAGGGCAGGAGTGTCAGGGAAAAGATCCACAAATGAATTACATGTGGTATGGAGAATTAATGTGCTTCATTCACATGGAGAGGAAGACCAATTTGTCATTTAGATTACTTTGTGATTTAAAAGTGGAGAGAATGGAAATGAGTTTAAAAAAAGAGAAAAGCCTGTAAAATGAAAGCAAGAGAAACATGCCACTCTGTAGCCTATTGCAGGGGGAACAAATTCAGTGAATTTAACCTTTTTTTTCCAAGTGATAAACTATGCATAAGCAGAGTTTGATATTTTTGCAGATTCTTCTTGTGAATAACAACTACTTATGTGAGTTGTTCATCAAGTTGTTTGCATTAATTTGAGGTTCTAACTATCTAAAAGTGTAGTAGGCACTTTATAAATTGGCAAAAGAGAAAATTACCTTTTTTTGACAGAATAGTTTTCCTAAGAAAAAAAATCAAACAGCAGCGACAGCAATTTCGTGCATCCTTTTGTAATCCTGGGGAATTGGATCCTTTTGGTCCAATTAAGATAACCTAGGAGCTCATGGCATTTCATGCTGGTAGCTAATAATCCTCACAGCCAAAAATCAAATCCAGGGATTCACTTGCTGCAACATTTTTCAGCTCTGCTGTTTTTTCCTGGCTAGGCTCCCTTTAGCAATAGTAAGATACAGTGATGAGGTGTACCCACTGATCAGAGCAAGAATTTTTCTTTGCATAACCATTATGAGTCCATTTGTGCTTTCCAGTGATGGGCAAGATTTAACTGCTTTTTCAATAATTTCTCACAAAAATAATATTCTGGAATAGGCATTATCTTCCTTGAGCATATTTATATGAAAAAAATATTTCCCTCTTTTATTAAGGAAATCTGTTAAAAGTTCAAAAGTACTTCTCTTGTACTGGTATTCTTCCATCTTCAAGAAAATGACAATATGGTTATTAGGCATCTGTGTTAATTTAGTCCACATTGCCTAGAAATTGAATCACAGCTGATATAAACGTGCCACAGTTACAAGGCTGTAGCTCCTCCTAATTTTATGAATGAAAGGCCTCCACGAGTGCTTTAGCTCAGATAAGGACCCTGCTTTTGAAGCATGTCTGATCAACGTTACTTTTGTCATTAGACAAAATGTTGACATTTTAGTTTAGACTGCACTGAGAATTTGTCTCGGGGTTCTCTAACGGTATTCCCTTTGAGTGTATCCCTGGTGCAACCCAAAATCAGTATCAAATCAAAGAAATGCCCACCAAGATATGTCTGGTGTAGATACCCCAGGTTTTAGCACTAGCTGGTTTTTTTTCAACAGATTTGCTACACTTTCACTATAATGCTTGTTAGCATGGACATAGCTAGACAGCACCCAGAATAATAAAGAATACAGATTTTACAGAATTGCATCATTTGTAGCCCTTAAGCATTATTGTATATCATTATCAGTGTGCCCATGTCCCCATAAACATTTCTGTTTTTTAAAACCTCAGAGGCATTCCCCTACAGTGTACATTTGTTAATGACAGTAAAATTTGATGTGTTGTATTTTCAAAGTCTATAAAAACTTCTGTAGCAAAATCCTTGGTTTATGTAATGGCCAAAAATCCTTGAAAATTGTATCAGGTACTAAGATACAGTGCTAGCTGCAAATATGGGATCCACAGAAAGAGTTCTTGGTGATCAGAATTACTGCAAACACTTTTCCACCAGCGCTGCTCCTAGTGACAAGGTTCTTAATTGCAGAAGCAGTGACATGCTGATTGATTCTTATTCTTAATCACTTTCCTTTGGCAGTAGTTCTCCATGGGAATCATCTGGACGGACAGTGTCACAGAGGAGCACTTGCTGGCTGGGTAGGAGTGGAGCACTAAGTCTCATAGGACTCCTGCAGAATAAGTGTTTCGACTTCACTGCAGAGGCACAGGGATCAGCCTATTAGTTTCCGAAGAGCCAGGAGGATTAATGAAAGATGGGTTAGGAAAACTGCTGGGTTTCCAATGAGGTTGGAGATTAGCAGCTATTCTCTTTAATGAGAGTAAAACTGTTAACTGCGTGTGAAGAAAAAGCTACAAATCTGCTGGAATCTACCTGTATCTGTTGCAATAAGCAGCTTAGATGCTAACCATCTAGACTGAGATTTCGGTTGCCATGATTTTGCCAGAATAAATAACTGTTGGGAAAACCTTTGTTGGGAAAGTTTTCCGAGTGATCTTGTTCCGTACTGATTTTACACCTTTCAAACTGAGATTATGTAAGACATGTTTGTCTGTATGGAAAAAGAAACCTTAATTTGATGAGAAGTGAAAGTCAGTCATCCAAGATAGCTCTTGCTGTTTTCTGAAAATCAGCTGAAATCCAGTGAGCATGGGAATGCCTACAAGTTGTAAGTTGGTTTCATACTTCCCTTTCTGCCTTTTATCTTTTGCAATGAACAGGACCATGGAAGACATGGGTAAACAATTCATGGTGCAGGTATGTCTGTGCTTTGCATTCCTACTTCCATTCTGTTTGCACAACGAACTTCTCAAAACCATCATTAACAACTTACTTTCTATTATTTGTCATAATTATGATGTACACATCAAAGAGCAAATACGGACAAAATTGTGATTCAGGTCTAATGGCTGAGGAAGACAGAATAATTTATCTGGTCCAACTTTTTAAGATGTTTAAGTATTTAGCTAACAGTTTGTTACCATAGGTCCTGGGGACTAACAGATCTTCAGACTGTCACTATGAGCTTAGGTAGCACAAACTTCTTTTAAGCTAATTTCTTCTGGTTAAACAAGTTACAGAGTTAAATTGCACCAAAGAGACCAAAGAGCATTCAAGCTAATGAAAGCCATGCCTTTGGTCATTTTGTCTGGACTTTAATTTCTATTGAAGTTTGTCTTACTTCTCATTATATATTTCATGGTTATAAATAATATATACCTATTCCATGGTTATTCGATTATTTAGTTTGAGTTTCTTCATACTATAAGTTCTTATTGTCAACCTGTTATTTATACAATAGGCTTGTGACTTATGTACAAGGAAAGCCCAAAGAGACTGTATAATGCATATAGTGTTTTTCTGTAGAAGTCTTTCTACTAAGGATTATTTCTATTAATTTCAAATTTGCAGTGTCACTTTATTTGAAGATCCCAGTGGATTTTTAGGCTTGTATTTTAGCTCTGAAAATAATTTTAAACAATCTTGGCAGTAGCAGAAAAAAAGGCTATTGGGTACATAGCTTAGTTGTCTAATATCTAAATAGTTTAAATGCTAAGGCTGTAAAATAAATTATGTATGGGTTGAATTTAAATGAACAAAGAATGCTGGTCTTCCTTTGGGGAACAGCTTTAATTTAAAAAGAAAATTATGGTTTTTATGTAACTCTCAGTTGGGAATGCATTTGTTAGAAAAATAACTATTTGGTATTTTGCAAATATAGTTCTGTTTAAGCTAGAGGCTCATTAAGAAATCACCATACAGGCAATTCCCATCTAAGAGCTAAGCTACTGATGCACCTAGCTCAGCTGGATTAGTCAAGACAAGACTGTAAATTGAGTTCTTGTAAAGTGTGTCTGAAAAAAAGAACATGTGCAAGAAGGAAGTTGTGGGTAATTTGTCCTCCACTTCACTGCCGTGGGGCATGATATCCTGTACAAGCACCACTGCAGAAATTGAAACTTGTCTTTTGTGGACCAGGCATTCAGAGCTTCATTTATCTGTTGGATTTTTTTTTGGTCTCTTTATTTCCATATGTCCAGCAAAGCAGCTTTGTTCTGCTTTCCCATTATCGTTGATTCATTTTCTCATGGCTCTGGCTACACTGTGGAAGAATAGTGGAGCTGCCAGGTTTGATCTATAGATCTTTCCTGTAGTCATTGGGATTTCCTCCTCCCCTGCTTGTAGACTTGGCAGCCATAGAGCTGTGCAGTAGCCAATCTTTCCTGGGATGTCTTTGCCTGGTTGCCTCCTGACATATATCAGGACCTCCTATACTGGGAAGGTCACCCATCTTCCCTAACCTGACCAGTAGGAAGACAATCTCGTCCTACCCCTTTTCCCACCCCGGGTGTGGTGCCATCACAGTTTTCTGTGTAAAAGTGTGAGTTATTCCTCTGATATGTTCAGACACTTCTGCATCTGCACTGTCTGAGGGTGCTATTCCTTGTACTAAGTTTGTAAGGCCCAAGTTTCATTTGTGTGACAACAGGATCTGTGCTGTTATTGCTACTTCTCTATTTTGAAATAGCATTTTTCAGCCTTCAGCTTTTTTTTTCTGATTTTTTCCTTTTTTTTTTTTCCTCTTGCATGCCAGCTTGACACTTCAGACACTCCTTAGGCCTTAGGTGCTTTGTTGTGTTTTTCTAGGTTGGGGATGGGAAGGAATTACTCTTCATTGAGGTGAACCTCCTTAACTTCAGGTGTTTGGTTATGCATTCTAGTCACTGTAGAGCTTTCTCTGCCTTCAAAGAGATGCTTGCCAATAAAGCTGACATTGGTTTCAATGTGTCAGGGTTTTCCTGATGTGATCAGGAGACTGTTTGGAAGAGGGCAAGATCAGTAGGACATCTGAACATGTGTCACAGAAGAAGCCCTTCAGGTGATGATGTTAGAACACTGATCACTTTATGCAAAACCACAACATGAAAAGCTCTGTATCCCATCATATGGTAAAACAGTTCTGGGACAAGTGTCTATCTTAGAGTCTGCTTCCAGATGTAGTTTTTGTTTTCCCAGATAATGCAGCTGTCTTCTTCAAAGGGACAGGGAAGAATAAAAAATATGACCGCAACTTTTCAACAAATGCCTCCTAAAATGTGTGTGTGTGCATACACTGTGCCATATGCATGACTCCAGAGTACTCAGAACTGCTCTCTGATTCTTTGAACTGTGTAACTCCAAAGAGATATCCTTTCCTAGAATATCTTTTTGTACTTCTCATGCTGGATATTTTCAGCTCGGGTTAGATTTCTCTACCTTTGAGGATTTTATTGGCATTATTTACAGACCAAGAACTATTCCACTCTTAGAAAGAGCTCTGGTATTTGTCTTAAAGGTTTTGCCATGCATAAAAGGGAGAAAGTGTTATTTCTATTGATTCACCTTCAGACCACATATCCAATTCAAAGAGAAATAACTAAGTGAAGAGAAATTACTAAATGGCAGAAAGGAACAAGGAATATGTTCTCAGGCCTCAATCTGAAAGGTCATGTACGTGGCATCTTTTGAATGTCAGGTCTGAAGATGAGAAAGCAGTGTAAATAAGCCAGTGCCTTCGCATTGCTGGTTGGCAAGTTCCCTCACTCTGTCTTGCTGTCCTTCCTGCCAGGATCTGTCATTGTGAGGGAGATGATGAAAGCCCCCTCATCACGCCGTGTCGCTGCACAGGGACCCTGCGCTTTGTTCACCAGGCCTGCCTGCACCAGTGGATTAAGAGCTCAGACACGCGCTGCTGCGAGCTCTGCAAGTACGACTTCATCATGGAGACCAAGCTCAAACCTCTCCGGAAGGTAGGGTGCTTTGGAGTTTAATTATCCTCAAGTACCAGAGCTCCAGAATGACTGTGTAAAGTGCAAGCACAGTTAAAGAAACATCTGTCCGAAATGGCTTTGTATTTGCTGTTGTTGATTGGTCCCCATGAATCCATTCTTACATTTAAGCTGGTTAATTTCAGGCAGCAGAGGATTTGACTAAATACTCTCTTTCATCACACATACAATATAAATGCACAAATGTGTTTTGGTTTAGACTTCTTATCTTCAGCTTTTTGTTATTGGTTCATCTGCCTATTTTTGAGCCAGAAGGAAATCTTCTCATATTTTGCTCCTGAGTAACACAGTCCAGTTCACCCACTAATTTTTACATGGAGCCCATAACTTCTGGTTGAGAATGATGCTTACACCAATATGGAGACAGCAGTTATGAAGTAACACAGTCAATTTAGCTGCATCTGTTGTAGCTGTTACATTCATGGGCAAATTAATCACTTGTACATTAAAATTAGTTAATGGAATTTAAAATACAGGGTGACCTTGCAGCCTGAATGTCAAATATATGTTATCTGCACTCATCTGTTTTCTAAGATAAATCAATATAATGCTACACAGAATGTCAGTGTAGGGAAGGTGAAGAGTTTATTAAACATATATGGGTTCTGTTTTCTTTGGAATGGATAATTTCTCTTTTTATTTTTATTTTAAAATGCTCTCATCCTTCAGGAGTTTTGTGGAATCTTGGAAGTTTGAGTCAATCTGGTACTGGGCAAATTTTGATTCAAAATATATTTCAGATTTGGAGCCCTTTAAAAACATGTAGAAACTTTTGGTTTTGACTAGCATATGCCTATATAGGAGTGTTTTAATGGCAAAAGACACTTTATTTTTGTCAGCCTTACAGAGGTAGCAGTAGTTCAGAGAAAGGAGAATCAATGGAATTCCTTCACGCTTCCCATTCAGAGGAATTTTCTAGTAAGTCCCTGGTGATAAACCTCTTCTGAAGAAAGAATTTGGGCTAATTTGACAAGCAAAGCTTGTGATAGGAAAAGACACAGTTCTCACATGCCAGGTAGGCTAGAAATTGAAACAGATGTAAATAGAAAAAAAGATGGCTAAAAACTTAATTATATTGACTTAGGTTTTAGTAATTGCAGATAAATTTTAGCTAAAGTGACGGGATGAGATAGTTGTATAAAAAGCCCCACCTGCAGCATCTGTGGGGGATTTTTTCAGTGTATATGTTCCTATTTTCAAACCAAATTGCTTTAACATTTCATCTAACAAGTACTCTCACAACAGTTACTTTTCTCAAGAGAATACACAGATACTGGTATTTTTAACAAAAGACTTTTCATGGTTTTGTTAGATAATACAGCATCTTTTATAAAAGGGAAACAAATTTTATGGCAACCAAGGAGAAAAGGAATGAAAAACGTACATAACTCGATATCAGAAGTAGGCACTTTTAACCCTGTGTGTGGTCATTGCCACCTCTCCTCCCCCATTTAGAGTGGTAATTTAGTTCCTGCAAGTCTGTAATTTCTTAATTGAATGATTGCCACCTTATTCACCTTATCGTTGGTTCTCAGGTATGTTTTAGATTTCTGACGTAGGAAAGATTAATCTCTTCTTGCAAGCAGGATGTTTTTGTTTCTGCTCAAAGCAGTATTCAAAAGTAGTTTATCTGCCTGGCAGTCTGTGCTGGCAAGATTCCTTCAAATGCAATGATAACAAATATTTGTTAGTGTAGAATGGACCCAGAATGTAATTATAAATTCTTTCTTATAGGTCATACCCATTTCAGAAACCACAGTTTCCAAAGATTTCAAAGTTAAAATTAGTTGTCCTTTGGCATTTATAGCATTCAAGTGTGACACCATTCACGTGTTACATTTAACTAAACATATGGTCCTAAGTGTGATCACTATCATCATCATTGTTCGCAAATTTATGAAACACTAAACAGTTTATGAGAAGCTGTTTTGCCAAGTGTTTTGACAGCTGTAGCAAAGCCAAGGTAAGGGAGGAAAGAGTGCTCATGACACCTGCCATATGAGTAGAGCTGACTAGTAAATTTCCACCCAAACATGCTTTGTAAAAATCACTGAAACTGCCTTGTTTTTTTTGTTTGTTTGTTTGTTTGTTTGGGGTTTTTTGTTGTTGTTGTTTTTGGGGGTTTTTGTTTTTTTGTTTGTTTTTAGTCCCAATGAAACACTGCCAAATTTCTTGGCAGCTTTTACGGAGCCCAAAATCTCAGCTTTGGGGCATTTCTTGGGAGTCTGTGTTTTTAAAAGACTGGCACAAAGGGTGGTTACCAGAGACCAAAGTATTGTGGGACTGGCAGCTCCTAAGCTCCCCAGATCCTGTCTCCTTGATGCAGGATCTGAGCACTCCTGCCTCTGGGATTTCCAGACCTTGAGAGCTTTGGGGTTTACTGAGGTTTGGTTCTGTACTAGACATGAGGAGCCTTTAGTCTCCATCACTAAGTCTGGCTTGTCAGCACTGAATCAAAATTTCCAAACTTCTGAAATTCTCTTGTAATGATGACAGGGACATTGTGAGCAGTTATATCTGAAAACAATGCAATTCTTGTCAATTTTGTTTTATGCCAACTGCAACAGCAAAATTGACCCAAAAAAAGTTATTAATTTTGCTAATAAGCCTTGAGGAATTCTGAAAAAAGATTTCAGTGCTTCCTAAACAGAAGACCACATATTTGTTTCAAGAAAGGAGTGCCTATTCAATTCCATAAGAAACAAATTTATTAAAAAAAAACCAAAGGAAATTGTTTTGCTTAAATTGAAAGTGACTGGCCAGCTCCAGAAGATGCAATTTCCATGGCCATTAGGCCTGGGTTTGAAGTGTCATTCTACTAGTGGAAGGGTCACATCTCTTAACCAGTTCCGATTTTTTTATTTTTAATCTCTCTCATCACTCATGATACGAGATTCTAAAGTTTTGCTCCTGACTGTGCATTGTTTCATTATGATAAATTTTTTCATAATGTATTTGTAAAATTACTACTGCTGATCTTCCGAAGGGAAAAAAATTATAGACTACTGAACTTAATTACAGGAATCTGTAGTTTTACGTTTTGCAGTATCACAAAAGTATGATTTAAATATGAAATTATTTATTTGATTCAATAGTGAATTACCATCTTTATGCCTCAGCCTTTCATGCACCATCAATGTTTCATAACAGATTTTTTATCAAAGTCGAAGGTTTTATAGCAGTCATTGAATGAGTATCATGCCATATTGTTAGCACCTATAAGTGACAATGTAGAGCATACTAAGTTAACATAAATTTAGATAATCGCTCTTAAATCAATAGGTTTGTGCCAATGTGCAACAGTTATTTAATTAGAGAATCCCTGAAAGCACCAGACATCAAATAAAACTTACCATTTTAGTGTGTCTTTGTATTGAAGCAATCCTTTTAAGCATTGATCAACAGGCATTGCAAGTCTTTCATGTATTTGGACAGGTCTCATTACTTGGCTCAAGTTTTGAGATAAAATATTAAGCATTGCCTAGTGTTTCTGGTTTATTTCTCATGGTCTCTGTTACATCTGTCTGTCACTATAAATAATACAGTTGCATTTGTAGCTTTGCCTCTCAGCATCTGCAATCTGTGATGCAGAATTTATAAGGTGACTTTATCACAGAAGGAATTAGATAGTGGCAAGAAGCTTATGTGAGTTCCTTGAGCTTTGTCCTGAGAAAAAATACTTCTTCTTTAAAAAAGAAACAATCCTGGAAATTAGCACCTGCATTTCCTATCTCCTGAGTTTGGTGTTTGAAGACTAGTGGAAACATGAATTGAATGAAAATACTGTGAGTATGAAATGGATTAAAGTGTCAAATTAAAAGGAGCTTTAAATGCAGAAATGTCTTTAAATGAAGATTTCTCAACAGTGTCTTGCTATACTTCAAAATACTTTTCATATTTAAATTTTGCTATCCCTTTAAGACATCAGATATCTGATGAGATGTCTTACTTTGATGCATCATCCCAACAAATTATTGTGTGGTGTCAGAGATGTCTTATTTTCTCTCCTAATTTTATTTTGGCAATTATTTACAAATAATGTCTTTTTTATGTGAAGCATAAGCAATGTCACATATTGTTACCATGTGGTTGCTCTTGGTCATTAAGGAGGAGTAAGTTGATATTTTTTGTTTAGGGAAGCATTAATTACCAATTGAGGGTAATTTTCTTTCTGATAAAAAGGGTATCTGAATTTCTCCCTTTTAAAAATAGATGATTGGGTATGTTCTTTTAGTACAGAGTAATATGTTTCTATTACATTTACCAGAAGCAAAAGCAAATGCTGATAATTAAATAAACTTGATTGTAATTATTTTGAATGTGTACATATATCTTCCAAGTGTTTACTCCTCTTGTATTCTGTATTTGCTTTTCTGCTGATAAATAGCACTGTGTGATACAATGTCCATCTCTTGAGTTTTACACTCTTGAACTCGGTGGAATTTCTTATGTATCCAGCTATTGTCATTAGAGAAGGGAGGAATGCTTTCTGTCTGCTTGGTATCATTTCTTTTATAAATAAACAGATTGTAACAAGAGTGATAAAATGTTCATGCCAGCTTTAACTCCCATAGAGGATTCAAAGATTTAAGTCCCAGTTGGAGATACATGTTTCACAACTGCTCAGAGTAGGATATTGTCCTGGTCAAAAGTTAGGGAATGGGCGAGCACAAATTTCCTTACAAAGCAAAAGTCACTTCAAGCACATTGGTGCCCTTTTGTGGTTGGATTAGCGATTGACTGGTTGAATCAGTTTGGGGAATATTTCAACTGTTTGGTATGATGCTGATCATATTTAGTGGGTTAAAGATACTGTGTTTGCTACAAGACCAGCAGGAATTATGTAACCAATTCAAAAGCAGGGTTTGAGCCAGCAGACAACCTGTGGGTAATGCTCAGATGTAAGGTGGAGATTCAGCCATTCTGCAGGCTCCTTTAAAAAAGTGATTCATCTGTGGAAGCAACAGAAGAAAACCAGAATGCTACTTTGAGAACTGTGATAGACAAAAGGAAAGTCTAAAGTGAACCTTTAAGTCCCATTTTTCCCGCAGACCTCATGTATGACATGGGACATGTCTGCTTCTGCTCCCTCTATTGGAGTTATCATTTCACAGGGTGCCTTTTCTTTGCAAAACAGTTGTCACTGGCACTACTCTAAATTCAGTTGTTAGAGATCTTACGTAATGTGTGAGAGAGATGGATTCAGCTCCCTTCTCTGTGCTCAACACAGCTCTAGAGAAAGAGTAAATCTTAAAAAATGTGGCTGTCTGGAGGAATTTATTTATAACTGGATGCTTTGTGGATAAATCTTTTTTTTGATAAAATCTGGTAGCATACATGAAAAATTCAATGATGGCAAAATCTGTTAAAGATGTGTTTTCTCTTTTGGTTCAGTGGTAGCTTCGTAATTCATATTTACATTCCTTATTTAAGGGTATGGTGGTGACTGCCCAAAGTCATAGAACCTGCAGAGAAATTTCTGTGATAAACTGCAATGAAATCAAAAGTGCTCACCACTAGAAACTACTTCTGCCAGAGTAGACTCTCAGATCCAAAAGTGACCAGAAGAGTTTCACATGAAAAAAGCCCAAGCTTTTGAGCAGTCATTACCATATTGCTTGCTGTTCAATTCTTATTGCCCTGTGCTGTGAGGTATGAACCACCTGGCTTTATCATCAGTTTTCTAATAATGCTCATGATAAGGAGTGATATCAAATATTGCATAGGACTTGCTGTGGGACTAGTTCCCCTTTAACCCAATTTGAGGAGTATTTTGCAGTCCTCAACATAGAAGGAGCTCCTGGATTTTTGTTTGATTTCTGGTGCAGCTACATCATGTCGTCAAGGCAACCTGCTCCAGTGTTATCTTTCTTCCAGTAAACTGTCTTAAAACATCAGTAGCCTCAAATAATTGCCTGCAATATGGGGGGTCAGACACTTCACCAGTATGCACAAAGGCACAAAGCTATTACTTTCTTGTTGGCTATCATGTCATTATAGCAAATAACTTTGAGCTCAAGGGACAATGTGTATATTAAAGCTTTTAAAATAAAAATAATTCTATAGCACTTATATCGTATTGTGATGCCTCAGGGGTGCAAGGGACTACTTTGTTCAGACAGTTGTATTCTTAGTTTTTGAGGGTAATAGAGCATTACTGGTAATTTATCTGTATATAGATAGCATGCTGTAGTTCACAGAATAATGCTGTCTTGCATTTTCTGGCACAAGAACAATACTAGATCTTTCTTATAGTGGTAGAACTTGTGCTGACTTGCCATCTCCATATGTCTTTGTCTTCCATTCAAAACACAGCTTTTTTCACACAGCTGTTCCAGTTCCCATGGACTTCTTACAAGACATTCTTGTGCCTCTTACCTTGAAACCATCACAACATACCCTTAGGCTTGCTAAAAGCCATGTTACTGTGATACTTTGCTGGGACACTCCCATGTTCAGCATCCTTCCTGAAGGTGGAATAAGATGTTTGTACTGTCATTGCTTTGAATTTGCCTTCTTTTAAGAAGCATATGAAAAGTATTATACCAGAAAATTAAATGAAAACTGTGTCCTCTTCTGATTAGAAGCTAGTAAACAAATTGGCTACTTCAGCTGCTCAGTAGCATTTACCAAAGCAAAGGGAATTTGGGAGATTGTTCAGCTCTGAGTATTAGCAGTGTTATCCACTATTGCACAGAACCATGAACATGAGCTCTGGGAGGTACAAATCTTCTGTGCTTTCTGAGGCTGAAATAAAAAGTTTGATCTGAGCTGTTTTGCAGATAAATTCCCCTTCTAGTTAGAAGGTCCTACCCCCATCTCACAGTTCATCAGCCTCTCCCTTATTTTTTAAGAACTTGGGGTCTCCTTTTCATTTTTTTATTCGAGCCCTTTCAGTGTTTTGTTTTACAGCTTGACTTCATCAATAGTTATAACTAAGGAAGGTCTGGGAAGCTGAAGCATTGAAAATTACTAAGAGAATCTCTTGATACTGGCTTTACAACAGAAGAAAATGTAAATGGAATATTACACTGACACAAAATGTATAGCAAGTTAGATGAAATCGAAAGAGCATAATCAACCCAAGCATTGACCTAAACAAGTCATTGTTATTCATGGAATTTTTTTAAATGCCATTTTTATAATTTCATTTTGAATTCAGGAACTTTACTGGCTCCAATGGGAATGGACTGCTATTAATGATCTGATTAATTTATGTAATTATCTGTCACGTAATTAACACATACAATTTTACAGTTGTTATTTGCCTCAAATTTACTTTGCCTGGGACCTGTAGATGTGAGAAGGATCTGTTCACAGGTTCATTCTTGCTTGTTGGTGGAATGCATGCTAAAAATGGCTTTTCTTTAACACAGTGATGTTCTCTTGAACACAGAAATTCCAGTAATTTATCTAAATTACAATCAAACGGGATAACTGTTAGTTTATTCAGGTTAGGGGTTTTTTTTTTGTTAATTTAATTTTCTTCCTGTAGCATTTTATTAAAATTATTGAGAAAAAATGAAAATTTTCCTCTTTTTCAGAATGAATAGCTTCCCTCAGCTCTTTACCAGAGCACTAGGCTGTAGTTTTGTGTTAATTACTGTAGCTTTCCTCAGCACAAATTTCCTCTATTTTGTTTTTCTTTAATTGGATCAAAAGAATCTCTCTTGTGGGAAAATTAAAAGACAGAGAAGGCAACTCTAGCTGTTCATTGGGAAGTCAGTATTCTTGCTAAAGCCATATTTATAGATAATTAAGAGCATCAGCTCCTTTTTTGATCTTTGTTATGTGACCATTCAGACATATGCATAGATACTGTATATATATATCTGCAAAAATAGGATATGTCTAGGTGTGTTTAAACAACAATGTATTTAAAAAACAGGGTTTTGGCAAACAAAAACATTTAAACCAAACCACATCTTTGGAACAATTTGGATTGATTCTCAGCACGCTGGACAATTTGACATTGAGGAAATAAAGCACTGTGATGAACTCTGGAGAGAAAGCGACTGAAATAAAGACTGTCTAACAAAGCTGTGATCATACACTACAACTATGTTTTAGGTGACTAAAGCAACAGATGTTCAGAGAAATTTCCTTCAACTGCACTTGACTGAAGGACTGTAGGAAGTGGAGAGATGTACAAAATGATGTAATAGGATGTTGGTCTCCAGCATGTTGCTATATCCATCTTTCTCTCTAACTTCTCTCCTTTTCCAATTTCTACCGTGCTATCCAAGCCTTCTGTCCACATCCATCACACTATAAACACTCAGATGTGCAAAGGGAACCCATCCTACTTGGTGTTCAAAGACAGAGACTAAGGCACAGACTGTTGGGAGATGTTTTGTTATGGCTACTGTAGAGGAGGAAGCACTTGTTGCTTTGACCCCAGCAGAATCCATTTCAAATCCACCACTGAGCCTGTGCCATGGCTGATTTTGTATTGCCTATAGAATACATACCACAAAATGCAGCCACCCTACCTGCTTTGGTCAGAAAAGGGAAATCTCAGCATAACTGGTCTTGCAGCAAAATTATGTTCTGTGCTCTTGTGGTATGGCTGTTTGACTGTTTGGGGTTTTTTTTTTTTATGGTTTTTTTTCTGTGTATGTGTGTGTCTCTAAGTTGTTTGAGAGCTGGACTGTGATTTAAGGGCCTTTGCTACTTAGTGACTGGAGCAAGCATTATGGCTTCAATTAGATATGCTGCTCTTTTGGAAATACAGTGTAGACAGAGGCAGGAGTCAATAACTGCAAAGAGAACAAAAGTGGCAAAATAGATCCTTTTGATATAATGATTGTAGAAATACTGTAGAGAGAGTAGACTACTGGAGCATCTGTTTCTGTTCTTGACTAACTGTGATAAAAGGCAATGGAGACATAGATCCTACCCCTTATATACTTCTTTCTTTATGGGTTGCCAACATGTAGCTTATTTTTTGATTTTTGAGTAATAAAGGCATGTACCTGAAGTAAATATTTTCTAGAGTTCTAGGTGTGTGCCTCTTGTTCTTAGTACCAGACATTCCCCATAGTTTTACTTTATGGTGGTAGTTCACTCCTGATCAGTGGTTTAATGTTTTACCTGCAGTTTATCTGTCAGGATTATCTTTTTAGATAAGGTAGCTGAAGTGTACTGTGCTTGGAGATAATGATCTTTTTCTTAAAGGTCTTACAAGGCAAGAAAAGAAAAAGTAATTGTAAAAGAGGAGTTTGTGATAGCACGGAAGGCTCTATTGAACAAAAAATTGGTTAATGTCTTTTCAGTGTTCAAAGAATATACTTGGAAAGTAAACACTTTGTCGAGTACTTCTGCATTCTATATATTGATGTAAAGCAATTTCTAGCAGATGGGAGTTGGAAAGAGGCTCCCAATATGGAGAGATTATGCTATAATTACTTGCCTCGGGGTTTCTTGCACGTCTCTCTGAAGCATCTGCTGTTGATCTTCCTCCAAGATGGAGCATTGGATGAGAGGGACATGAAGTCTGGCTATTCCTGTCTTTCCAAAGCATAACACTTTTTTTGTTTAGTCTGTGTTGGGATGATTAGGACACAGGTACTGAAGTTCTTTTAGTTGGTAAATGACAAGTATTCTCAATAGTACTTTCATATTGCAAAAACAGCTACTTCATTTTAGAAATTACATTCTTGAATTACCTAACTTTTACACTTCTTAATTTCTACACTTCTCTCTTACACTTTTTAATGGTTTGCTAATTGATGTCATACACAGCTAAAAATTGCATAAGCTTGTGAAGAGTGCATACTGATTATATCACTCAAGTCCAGCTGTTTTAATTGTCTCTTAAAAAAGTAATAACATGCCATCTTGATTATGATAAGTCTGAATTAATAGGTCTTTGCAGATGATAATCTTTAGGTGTTTATCAAAGTGAGATTTTTCATTATGTATTTCTTTTGTTACTCTAGGTATGCATTAAAGTGAATTCAACTGTGTTTGCCTTTAGAAATGCACCTATTTCTGGTTCAGTTTTAAATTCTAAATTGTTTAAAATACACCACACACATTCTTTTCAATTGCAGTATCAATTGCAGTATTCAATTGCAGTATTCAATTGCAGTTTGTTCAGTATCTCCTAGGGACAGAAATAGATTTTGGGCATACTTCAGACAGGTGTGCCACACAATGATCTGTACTAGCTCATATAATAATATCCCTAGATCAAGGTAAGGTCATGCATACATAGGGCCATATGATGCACCAGGTGACATGGGATTTTTAAAATTTTATTTCCCTGTTCAGTGATTAACATAGCAGGGGTCTAATTAGGGCCTTCTATTCTTGATCCTTACAAGAGTTTCTTCTCTGAGATATATCTTTTGAAAAAAGGCAATGACAAATACATTTTCTGTGTTTCCTGTGAACCTGCTCATTTCTTCCATCTGGATGTGTCTGGGGAAAAGAACACAGTGTAGGTGTTAAATGGCCCAAATCCTTCTCCTGTCAGCCATCAGACCTGGCACATTCTGTTGGACTGTCTGAGGGGCACTTCTCACCTTGGAGCAAGATGTGGGGACACATGCCTTGTCCTTCTTTGACACAGTCCCCATGGTACAGGCTGTCATCGCGTGTTGTTTAGATGGCACAGAGAGGCCCAGAATGCTTTTATTCAAATAACAAGGTTTGAAGTCTCATCTCTGATGAACACTTCAAATCTCTGTGAGGCTATTTTATTCTCCCAACATGAGTGGAGCCCTGTTGTCCTTTATTACTATTATTTCTTCCTCTTCCACCCACTGCACAAATTCCATTCTGCAAACTACCATGGCAGCTGCTTTCCTCCAGCTGGTAGGTTGATAGCAGGGAACAGCTCACTGTGGAGCCTGAGCCAATCAGTGCTGCAACAAGTGACCAGAAAACCCTCCCTAATACAAGTAACTCTGAGCTACATGTTCAGACTATTGACGTATCTTCACTGCTCAGCTCACTTCAGCACATACTGCGCCAGTTCTTTTTCCAGAGTGCTGGCTAAATCCTGTGAGTCAGGTTTCAGCTAAGATCTTTTTCTGTGTGTTTTCAGTCGGTGTGCAGAGTGCAATTTCTACAACAGCCCCTAGTAAATAATTTTAGCCTTTATTTTGCAGGCATAATTACTTCAAGATAAAGGCTGGCTAAAAGCATTTCATTACACTGTAGAAAGAATTCAGAAAATATTGCATGATGACTTTAGCTCTGGATGAGAGCAGAATTCCTTCCAGCTGTGGGTGTTGTTTACATTACATACATAGTCATTGTCTGTGCTAAATGATGGATAGGGAGAATAATGTCAGAAAAAAAATTTAATATCAGCAATGTCATACCCATACCAGATTCCCCTGTCAGACCTCCTTACATACAATTTTTAAAACAGGGCTCCTGAAAATAGCTAGGAGTTAAAAGTCCAGGCATTCATACCGTGTTGCAAAGCAGCCCATTAACTTCACCTTCAGTATTTGACATCCTCAGTGCTGAGTCCCTGCAGGAGAGAGACCTTCAGCTGTAGAGATGTGAATCTGCAAACCTGCAGTTGAACTGCAGTTGCTTCAGGACATCTGTGTAGACAAAAAAATGTGACAAAAGATTACCATGAGCAGGAGGCAAACACCTGGACACAAAGTGGTGGATAGGAGAGGCAGGCAGCAAATCTACAATGCAAGGGTGGGGAAAAGAAACACGAGCAGCAGAGTTTGCTGAGTGCCATTGTGAGGTGTGGAAACAGCTTTTGTGCAAGCAGTGTGAAGCTTTTGTGTGAGCAGTGTGAAGCTTTCGGTTCTGCATTGGGCCATCATGAAACCACTTTGCAGAAAGCTTAATGTATGGGAGGGAATTAAAATTGCAGATTTGCTTCTGTTAAGAAGAGAGACTGTGTTGGAATGTAGGATATGAAGCAGCATCCCCACACTCACAAGCAATGTTTGCAGACGATACTAAACAAAATATCCATAATAATTTGTTGCATATTGATTAATCAAGCTTTTATTAGAAGTGACATGCAGGGAGGCAAATTTTTGTCCTTTAAACTAAATATGAGAGATTTCCTTAAACTACCTTAAAGGGAAGTGATTGGCTACATATGATTTAAAGTTCTCTGTATGTTACTGGTTTTTTTCTTTTTGGTTTTTTTTTTTATTTCCCCACAAGACTCATGACTACACTTTTTAATTACAAGAGTGGGATTTGAAATCAGTAACCATTCTCTTGAAGTTTCAGAGTGAAATAATTTTTAGGAAACAAAAGCAAAACATGAGGTGTAAACCTAGAACAGGGTGCTACTTTCAATTTTGTTCCAAACTTCTCTGGCAATATAGCATAGGAATTCAGACGGAGGTGCGCGTTGTGTTTTAGAAGCAGCTGCAAGTAGTAGTTGGGGTGGGAGGAGTGTTTCTGATCACATTCACAAAACAGCTTCTTTCCATTCTGGCTTCTTGGTAAGAGCTTGTGAGTCAGGCAGTCTCCTACCACCCTCCAGTGGTTTTCAGAGCACAGCACAAGTGATATGTCCAGAAAGCTGATTCAGAAAATAAAAAGGGGGCTGGGGATATTAAAAGCTTTCTGCTGGGGACACATATGGTTTACACTTTGGATTTGTTTGGTGAGTTGTGTAAAAGGTCTTTTGGTTCTTGTTAGATGTGACAAAGTGTTTTAGCACACCTGTTCTGTGAAGCATTATGATATTCATGCGGTTGCTTACATTTGCAGGGCATTAAACCATCTGCATCTGTGAAGGTTTCCAGTCTGTGTTTGTATCACTGCCAGGATTAAGGAGTCTGTGGGTGGTGACAATTGGATGTATAACAGCAAAGGGGGGCTTTGTAGGGGCTTGGCAAAAGCTACAGTTTTCCTAGCAATTTAGTAGCTCAGTAATTTGCAAGTCATTACAAATGTCTCCTCTGGCTGTTAGTCTTCCATTTCTTTTTCTCTTTACAGTCTCTAGAGCACCCTAGGAGCATTAACATCCAAGTTTCCAAGGAAAATTGCATTTGTGTGTGCACTTAATTTTGTGCTATTTTTCTGTTCTTGTTGGCATGATACTCTATCCATGGCATGACACAGTGTCATCAACCTGATTGTTATATTTTCTTGGAGATCATAAATAGTAGATAATAAAACATACTGCAATTTATTTTTATCTTGCTGTTATGAATGTGGAAAGCCATGAAAACTGCAGGAGCTTCAAAACACAGTAGGGATGGATTTATCAAAGGTTAAGGAGGCTTTAATGCACTCTGTGACATGAAAGGTAGCACCTGCCAAACTTCCTCACACAACTTCAGGCTGTAGAAAGTCCTGGACGACAAAGCTCAAGTAAAAGGGGCTGATGCTTTTGTTGCTTAGTATATTGTTGTCTCATCCTTTGTTATGGATTTTCAAGCAATTTTTATTTCACATAACTGTGTTTTTGTCCAAGCAAGTCTGTGCTAAAACTGACAGTTAATTTTTCGATATAAGCCTATTGCAAAAATCCTAAAATAAGGAATTGCTCATTTCTGCTCCGTGACAATATAAATTGCTGGCTCATCTACTAACATCACTCATCTAGTAGAGAGTGATAGTAGGCATAAAATACTGTCTCTTCAGCCAACCTAAAATATGTGAGTAGGATGGGGAAGTTACATCAGCTTCAACTGGGATCACCAGAAGTACAGCACAAAGTTTAATTGAATATTCCTATCTGAGTTCAGTCCATCATCACCATAGTTGAGAGAGCTGGGACTGCAGCTAGGGCAGGCCAAAACAGAAGAGCAGCTTTGGGGCATGCTAAGAACTGTAAAGTGCTCCCAGGTTCTTGAGAGTGTTCATGAGAGATGGATGGACCTTGTTCCTTCCTTGTGTCCCAAACTGGGAGGACAACATATTCTGCAGTCTTCCAGTTCCATAATCACCTATGCCCTGGTGACCTCTCCCAATCTCCCAGCAGCCACTTTATTTCTGGTGTGGTAATGTGTGCGTGGGGAGAATAGACAGACAGACAGACAGGCAAGGCAGGCAGGCAAGGCAAGGCAGGCTGTCTTGTGGGAGAAGAAAAGGGGCCACTTAGAATAAGCAGAGTCCAGTAGGCCTTGGCTTGTTTTCTGGCTGGATTTGATCATGTGATGTTAGCAAAAAGACCTGCTTTAGCCAATTTCTGCTGGCTCCTCTCCTGATGTCCCTTTCTTGTAAATCTCAGCAGAATTCTGTGAGGTTGTACCTTTATTTACCTATCCTGCCTGTTGGTTGGTTGGTTTTGTCTGGGTTTTCTCCACCTACAAAATGTTTACATTTAGACTAATGGTACTAGCATTTGTCTTTGGCATTCAGATCAACACTAAGGCTTTTGAGTATGTTAGAGAGTAAAATGGCTATAATGAGACTGCACATATACATGACAATGAAAATTTTGCAGAGAGTCTTCTCTCCAATAGACCAAATGGTGCAGCATCAAAGCTGAGATGACAGACAAAATCTGTTTAAGGACAAATCATTCTTTATGTTCTATGTTCATCTCTCACAAAGGATCCACAGGTAAGTGAAGGATTAAACTAAAATCCTTTCTTCCATCTGGACAAAGACAAGGTCTCCTTCTTTGGAAAGCAAGTCTATTACAAGACTTGAATTGAATTTTCACTGCAAAAAGGATGAAAGTCTCCAGGTCAAAGGCTGTGTAACCTGGTGACTGTGATGATGTAAGACTGCAATAATGCCACAGACTGGTCTGACCACAGAATATTATCTACATGACCTACAATGAATATAAAGTTTTGGGGTTTTATTACTTAAAAAAACCAAAAAAGTTAATACTTTTTATTAAAATCTCCCATTTTTCCAGACTGCTGTACAAAAGCCAGCAAGCTTAGTTTTCACTCCAAAGTAGATGTATCAGAAACTGAAATGAGGTCTCAGCTAACAAATAAACTGTCTTCTAACTCTTTGTATTTACTCGGGAAATACTTACATTTTTCTAAACAGTTATTTATGCTTCGTGTTCATGACGCGTGATCAGCAGGTCAGAGGAAGAGATTCTCCAGAGACCCCACCAGGAGTGCTGCACATCCTGCTCTGGGGTGCCCACCCAGGAACATTGGAGTGAGTCCAGAAGAGGCCACAAAAAGTGATCAGAGGGCTGGAGCACCTCTCCTACACGGAAAAGCTGAGACAGTTGGGGTTGTTCAGCCTGGCAAGAGGAGGCTCCAAGACGTTACTGCAGCCTTCCAGTACCTAAGTGGGGCCTGCAAGAAAGATGGAGCATACATTTTAGCAGGGTTTGTTACAGTAGGATAAGGGGTAAAGATTCTAAACTAGAAAACAGGGTAGATCTAGACTACATTTAGAAAAAACTTTTTGCGATGAGGATGGTGAACAGTGGAACAGGTTGCCCAAGGAAGTGGTAGATGCTCCATCCTGTGAAACATTAAGGTCAGGTTGGACAGGGCTGTGAGAAAGCTGGTCTAATTGAAGATGTGCCTGCTCATTGCAGAGGGCTTGGACTGGATGACCCTTAAGATCCCTTCCAACCCAAAATATTCTATGATCCATACAATTTTGTCAAGGGCTAGAAAAGGTTCTATAGATTGTGTTTTGAGGCAACAGCTCTGAAACGTGCAAGCTTTAACTGCCATTAAAGACTGAAATTTGTTTGGCCTCATATGTCCTGCTCTAAAACCAGGAAGAAGTATTTCTGAGAGAGTTATTCCTCTTGGTGACATGGCACTGACCTTCCTCAGGTTTTGCTGCAGCTGTGCTCCTTCAAAACGTAACATGACAGCAAAGAGTGCTCAGAGTAGAATGGCATGTTGGTTCAGGTTAAAGGCTAAACAGCTAGCTTGGATGGCATCTCCAGCCCTAGCCTTAAGGAATTTAGAGATACTTGGTATTTCCCGGAAACAAAATGAAAAAAAAAATCCCAAACAGTGAAAACAGCTAACAAAACCAAAACAACACAAAAACCTAAACAAGGAAAATCAAGCTAAATTCATAGCTTGGCAGTAAATGAACAGCACGGCAGTGCTCTGCAGTGAGCTGCTGTCCCAGCCATAGCAGGTGGCAGCGGTGCTGTGGCACAGAGCGGAGTGCAGCTCGATCCGCTGTTTGCAGTGCCACAGCGAGGTGGCACTCGCGTGGCGTGCTTTGCACTGCTTTCCTCACTCAGGTGCCAGTGACTGACTCCCAAGATTATCCATCGGAATTGAGGCATTTTGCTTTTAAGTGCCCTATTCTTTCATCTGTTTTCAAAGGCAAACGTTTTAGGAGAGAAGGATTTTGTTTTGAATAAGTACTGAAAAAAAGAATCGTGTCACAAGTGAGATTTAAAAAAATCACCTCAAGGGCTGCATTGTTCAATTGCAGAGAATAGCCTTTCTCATCTTAAAATAGCTTTACCTTAAGCCAGGATTTAGTACCCTAATTCACAAACACGTGCCTGGAAGATCCTCCTTGCATTACTGAGGCTATTTGGCTGCTATCATATATGATAATTTCCATGTAATCATCTTTTCGAGTTTATTGAATTTAATCTTCAATGCAGTTGCATTTCCTGTGCTTTTATTTTATGGGAAGACTGTTACATAACTGCATTCCTCTCATTTTATTAGATATTACAAACTATTATTTGGGCTTTTTCTTCTCTCGTCACCAGAAAAGCAAATTTAAAGTAAATATTCATCTTTTAACCTGTCTATTAACATGTTATGGCTGTACTGTAATGAAATTACTTTAGGTATCAATCACAAGCAGACAGAAACAGAACAGAGTTCTTTATTCCTCTGAATCTGTGAAAATGAGATCATTGGGAATTTTACAGGGACAATGCACACACTCCTGTAATGTGTATTACCAAAACCAAAGGATTTGTTAATTTTAATATTGCTTGTGTTTTTGGTGGAAAGAGCCAAAATGGCCTAATCAGTTTAATGTAAAATTTTACAAGTTAGATTTTTTAATTACTTTTTTTTTTTAAATTTCAGTGGGAGAAACTACAGATGACAACAAGTGAGAGGAGAAAAATTGTGTGTTCTGTCACGTTCCATATAATTGCAATTACCTGTGTTGTTTGGTCATTGTATGTTTTAATTGATAGAACTGCTGAAGAAATTAAACAAGGCAATGATAATGGTAAGTATCTTTTACCTTTGGTGCTGTTGAAAATGCAATTTCTGGCTTTGAAAGACAGCTCTGTAACCAGTTTCATTCTGTTCTTAAAGAACAGCTCACTGATACATGGCTACACTAAATACTTTAATGCGGAAATTCTGAATGCAGCAGCATGAAAATCTTATGCCCCTGCAGAGAGAACTCTGCTTGGTGCAATCATTACAACAGCTTAACTAACCTGCTGGTTCTTCCTGGGTTAATCTCCCATTATCTAGGTAATTCTAAAGCTCTGGCAAAAAGATGAGTCAAGTTCAAGCAGCTCAGTGCAAGTTCAGGTCGTTAAAATAGTAATTTATTTATATTACTTGAACCTTGATAGGACGTAAAGCACAAAAGAGCCTCTTCATTAACAAGCTTCCTAATACGAACTCCCAAGAGACTGTTCTCCAGTTGTATTAGTCCTTCATGTGGGACTCAAGTAGCATGGAAAGCCATTCCTGTGTTCTTTCAAATAGAATTTCACTGTGAATGTCCATGTTCCAGTTGTATTTATTGGTTAAACACTGGAACAGAGAAGTCACGGAGTCTCCATCTGCAATGGTACTGAAAATCCAACTGGACATGTGTTACAAAATACGTATTGAATGTAAGTAGGAGCCATACTTAGCATATGTGGAAATCATACCCTAAACTGAACTACTGTTTTCCATTTCAAATCTAAGTTTATTTGGTCTTAAATTTAGTTTTAAATGTCATCATGATGATAAAAAGCTTTTGATTTTTGATCTGAATTGAATTTAAGCACCGTAGAGGAACGAAGGTCTCTAGCTTTGTCTTATATTCTGAAGTTAACATGGAAAACAAAACGGGTGGAGCTTTGTGCCTCACTAGTTAGATAAATATTTGATGATACTCCTGATGCTTGCCTTTCTTGCCTCAGAGAGGAAAATAAGCAACAAGCCTCAGTAAGTCACAGATGAACACAGGCTACAAAGGCTTGTTTTGCATTCTTTCGAAATGGGTAACCTTGTTTTTTATCTCAAAAAACCTGGCCCAGAGGACAGGACTGGGAATGGCTTTGAACTTTTATTTATGAGTACAACTACATCACCCTACTCATTACTAGGGGGAAGCTATTTCTGTAGATTAGCTGAATTTACATAACAAAACAGCTAACAGGGATTTTTGTTGTTACACACAATGCTAAAGAATCACGTTAATTAATCCTGGTAGGCTCTAAAAGTATTTATGATTTGTATAGCATTCAGTGTTTGCCAAATGTAATGGCTGATTCTTTACACTAAAAATTGGACAAAGAGGTGCCCTGGAGCTACTTACAACATGTAAAAGTAAGTGTTTGTTCAGAGGATGCTTTTGCCCCCAAATTTGCTTGTTGCAGGGGAGAGTACTTTTAAAAAAGCAAACGTGTATTTGGGGGAGCAAGAAGGACATACATGTAGTTTGCTTTCTACTCCATTTTCTGCTTTTAAATGGGAATTGCCAAGATAAAGACAGTAAACACTGGAGAAAGAACACTTCATAAACATATTTTGAGAAGAAGAAAAACTGAAAGCCCTGAATAATACTAGTACTGTTTGTTAATATTCTATGAGTTTAAAAAACCCAATTTAAATGGATATCTCAAATTATTTAGAAGGGTTGGGTTTTTTTTTCTCTTTATGGGATTATATGATGCAAACCTTTTAATAGCTAAACCTGACAGTGGTTTATAGAAAAGCCAGTTTAAAATATATTTAACGTATTCTATAATTTATATGTGGTAGGGAATCAAGTTTCACATCAATTTATTCTGCTTGAAGAAACAGGTCTAGGTTCAGCTGAGCTTTCTCTCTCTAAATAAAGTGCAAGTGTGAAAATATGGCAATCCTGGAAAAAAGGAAAGATACAAAATTCTCTGTCCCACACCAGTTAATAAAAAAAGATTCTTCCTGTATTACTATGGAAGCAGCAGAAGCAGTATATCTTTAATGTTAAAAGGTGGAAGAAACCCTGAAGGAAAGCTTTTGAGAGTGGCATTGAGTTTCTTATTTGACCAAATGGTGGTAAAATCAGTTAAAAGTGGGAAACAGTTTCCCATTCCATAGGCAGTTTCTTGGTTGGCCTGTGGAATAGGAAATCCAGTCTATTTTCTACTTGTGCCACAACTGCCCCAATAGCATGAACATACGTGGGGCTTCTTAGCAAGTGGCACTTAGCACTTCTTAGCAAGTGGCTTCTTTTCAATATATCTTACTGAAACACAGTGCTTGATATTCAATATATAACACACATTTTCTATTTTAAAGGTGTCCTTGAATGGCCATTTTGGACAAAACTCGTTGTGGTGGCCATTGGATTCACAGGAGGCCTGGTCTTCATGTATGTGCAGTGTAAGGTTTACGTCCAGCTGTGGCGCAGGCTGAAAGCCTACAACAGAGTGATCTTTGTTCAGAACTGCCCAGACACCATCAAAAAACTGGAGGAGAAAAGCTCTCCGTGCACTCAGCCGCCGGAGGTGAAGGATGCGGTGGTGGTGCCAGTAGCACAGACAGGTACAAACTCTCAGCCCGCAGCGGAAGAAGTGACATCGGACGTCATGCCAGTTTGACACGGACAGCATTGCTTCTTCCTGGCAGAGTAAGCTGTAGTGTTTGCTACACTACACATGCTACAAGAAAGTAGAAATGACTGTGCATTTTTCCAGTTAAAAAGAAATCCCAACCAAACGACAAAAAAATACCCCATCCAAAAATCAAAACCATACAAGGAACATGGATCCAGCAAAGCAACTTGTTACTGTATGGAATGTGACCGTTCGTGACGTAGTTTCGCAACTAGTCAGCACGTGTAGTGAAAGTGGAAGTGTAGAAAGTGCAATAGAGAAGAGGTTTAACAGACAATGCCAAATCAATGTGACTATGTACTTTTTCTTTCTCCCTAACTTAGGTGGCTGGGAATGTAGAAACAGAACTGATACAGTAATTTTGTTTACAGAAGACACAAAACCTTTCATCTGTTTACTACTAAAAGTTGTATTTGCTATTTATCTTTTCAAAGATACGCTTCAAAGGGTACCCGTCCTGCTACATTCATTAACAGAAACAAAGTACAGAGAGCTGTATTGAAGCACTTATTCTCACCTTCACATCACTGTAGTGGAGCCTGAATGTTGGGGCAGCTGTGTCAGCTAAGGATATTTGAACCAGTTGTTTTTAACTATGGCTGAACTTTTAAAAAGTAAGCAGTTCCAACCAGTATAAACTCATGTCTCCATAAGCTACAGTTAGTTTTTTTAAATATACCTGTCAGTGAAGTACAGGAAGGAGAGAATATGTAGATATGCATTTAGAAGAGCAGCTGAGGTGTTTATTTTACTTTATGAGTGAATTAGACATAAATTGGATTTGTGAAGTATTGAGGCAGAATTGTAAATTAAAAAAAAAGCAGTTCACTGCAGAATCATACAATAGTAAATTGCATATTATCAAAGGTCTGAAAAACGATGACACATAGGGAAGATGGAAGCTATTTTTGGTTTTATTTTTAAGATTCATGATACAGAAAGGTAGATATAAGAGAACATATCTACCTACATATCTTAAGAAAACATTAGTTTTTATCCCCTTGTTCTAAAAAGTTAGGTTTTATCTTCCTGACTGAAAAAACAAATCAGTGGTTTCCTTCTGTACAGGTAAACTTAACGTGTTAGAGATTCAACAGTTCAGTTTTTAACTTCGTGTTTTGCGCACTGGCATATAAAAATGAAGTGTGAATAGCATTAAAAGGTGCAATAGATAAATGAATGTAGATACAATACTGTGTCCAACAGGGTGAATTATATATAACTAAGCAATTTTGTGATTCACTTTGCAAAACTGTGGTGTTTACTGCAAGGACACAAGAGCAAGTATTGACTTGGAGTAGTTATGTACTGGTGTGGACAAGTCTGGGGCCTGAACATAACATATATTTTAAAAAAAAGTTGGAATTTTTTTTTTTAATCTTGTATTTAGTAAAGGAGGAAAAGCAAACAAGCAAATAAAGAACCAGAGTAATAAGGACAGGAGGAGTACAGACTCACTTAAAGGAGGTTATCTGCCACAATTACAAGCAAACTACAGTTCTACAGAAGCCTTGACGTTTCTACTGGTATATTTTCTCTTTACACACTCAAAAATTTATAGTGAAATAACAGAATCATCCCATTCTTGCAAATATCCAGGCTGCTGGGCCTAAGATGTATTGGAGTTTATATAATAGGTATTCCTTTGTGAATGTTTACTGGCTTAAGGCTCAGGGAATACTAGAAGTAGCAGTGTTAGCAAGAAATGTGTCTTTAATCAGATGATTATATTCTTTTGTATTGGAATTGCTCTTGTAATTTGGCTGTGACTAAGTGATTGTTATCTGGCTAGACAGGACACAAAATCTTGGTGCTCAAATGGGTCCTTAATACATGTCAATATTTGCTGTAAGTTACTCCAGGTGAGATGGTTTAATGTTGAAGTTTTTTTACATAATGGCACGCACTTTTTATATAGAATAATTTCCCAACTATACAACTGCAACTTCCAACTGTAGCAGCTTCTTATTTGAAATGACATACAAGAGAAACCAAATCATTTCTGCAGTTAAAATTGTGGAGGAGACTTCAGAAGGTCTTCAGAGCATGATGACAGGACTAAGGAATGTCTCGTAATTGCACATGCTTAGTCTGCAATGGCATGGTTTTCAAAAAGCTACTCGGTAAAAGGTAAGTCTCGTGATACCTGAAGTTAGACACTTAAAATTACTAAGTGCATCTCAATGTTTGGAATGATGTTTTCAATAAACCTGATCAATCAGCAAAATTTACTGACAAGGAACATTATTATGACAGATAATCAAGAGCTTTCTAAAATAATAGATTCCTACTAAGTGAAAGTAACCCTGCTTCTTTAACCACCTTGTTCTTTGACCTGCTGTAGCATCATGGCCCCGTTGAAAGTACTTTATCCCCTATTTTGTCAGTTTACTTGAGACTAATTCACATAGGGGTTTTTTCCTTGAACAAGTATAAAATTCACCTCAAAGAAGAAAATATGTGAAGATTCTGAAAGCAGAACTGTAGCATCCAACCAGATTTTACATTTTTTTAAAATACACTGAAGAGTCAGCAACAAAAAAGACAATGTGCAAAATTTTATACTAATGCCTTCAACTTCAAACACTCTTCTGGCACTTAACCATATATACAACAGAGTTTACAGTTAATTAAATTAAAAAAAGGAGAAAGACTTCAGTTGAAATTCCTCCTCTCCCTTGGAAATATTTAATATGGACAGCAGGAAAAGGAGCAAAATGGGACATTGTCTGCTGAGATGGACAATGAGACAAGTCACCAGCAAGACAGATTACAGCCAGCTTGAAGCAGTCCTTAACTTTTTAAAGCATTATACAGTGTTAGCACGTGCATCCCTTTCTCTTCTTAGGTGCACTGGATTTTCTAGAGCTTTCAGGGATTTCGTGCAGGACTGGAATTTGTTTCTGAAGCAGGGTACAACCTCCTCAAGAGGGCAAGGAGCTATTCATACCACCATGCCTTGGATTCTGGTCTTCATTAATAAGGAAAATACATGAATAGAGAAACTAGGCAGATCCTTATCAACCAATGCTTTTTCATTCTCACACAATTTTCTGTATTAATTTATTAACCACAGTATTCTATCCTGAAAAAAAAATCCAAACAAAACAGTATGGTGAAGGTTTTAAGATAAAGTCTAAGGCTTTTTAATGAAGATGCCATCTCAAATAAAGAACCATATCAAACTCCTGTGTAGCCACAGTGCAGCTCCAGCAAATACGCTGACAGGGGAATTTCACTGGCTAAACCCACAAGGGCAGAACCTGGCTCTGAGCTGCCATTACCAAGAAGAGTTTAATCTGCATTCTTGTTTAAACAAAGTTTTAATAAAGGTAGGTAGAAGTAATTTGGTGTCAGGTCAGATCTGAAAATTTAAACAAGATAAACAAAACTCCCATATTCACTTCTGTGAACATGCACATTTCTTTTCCTGTTTTTAAGTTACAAGCATTATAAAGTTTATTTCAAACTGGTATAAATGTACCATTTTGACTATCAGTAGCATTACAATGATTCTTAACTAGTTTAACTGTGCCATTCACAAATTGCTCTATCTGAATGTTGTGTTTATTTTTGTTGTGTAGAAAAAAATAGTAATTCCCCATCTCCAGAAAAAACAGTTTATAATTTCCAATGCAATGAAAGTTACACTCTGATGAAAATATTTTACTGTGTATAATATTCAGAACTACAAGTTTGTGTTATTTGTTTAATTCCCTCTCTTTTGCAAAAGAAAAAAATGTATGTTTTTGTGGGTGAATGTATACTGGAAGACAGAAGGTAAGGGAAACAAAAGTAATGTATCTGCTTAATGTTGTGAAAAAATGTATTTGTATTAAACAAATTACTCAAAGTACTGTAGTGTTCTACATTTGTCACCTTGTTACAGAGAGCATCACATGCTGAACACGAATTGCCAAGACCAGTCTTGCAAAAAAGGTGAACAATATATTTTCCTCCTTACTTAATACTGATAAACCTGCTAAGCTGCAAGGGGCTGGTTTTGGGTACCCCACCTTGGCAGAATGCTCAGGAAAATACCTCACAGAACAAAAACACTTGTAAAGAATTATGCAGGCTTCAACCCTATAAAGAAGCCTAGAAAGCAACTGGTTTTACATCCACAGCATAATGGAGAGTTGGTACTGGGATTCAACTACAGGAGGGTAAGAGGACAAAAGCTTCCTAAGGAAAACAGTGTTTTGGAACTGTTACAGTGATTTTGGAATGTCCAACACTAGCAAGCTTGAAAGATGGGACAGTTAAAAATAATTTAAAGCTAATCCCAGCTCAGACTGTCAGAATGCATCCTGTTCCTTTTTGTAGTATTTTAGACTTTGACTTGGTGAGATTCTTTCCTTTTTCAAAATCCCAAAGATTTTTTTTTTAATTTAAAGCAATATTACATGTTTGCATTATAAAAAATGCAAACGTGAAGTGAAAACCAAAGAAAATATCTTACCTTGACTAAAACAGAATGTTCCAACCAAGGTACAAATTTAGTTTTTTACAGATCCACCTAACCCAGATCTTTCTCCTAGATGGTCAGCTGCCTGAATTAGCTCACTGTGTAAAAATGGATTCACAAATCCCTGCAAAATGTAATACAGAAGAAACAGCATAACCAAGGAAGTTCCAGTAATAAAGATATATTAATTTCCATTTATTAGCATATGGAAGAGTGGAGTCAAATTTGGCTTCAGAACTAAGAGAGTAAAGGTATGGATCCCTATACCTTTTTGCTTTGCTCACAAGAGTTCCAATCTCTTGATGAAGGGTGCTGTTAGAACACAAAATACCTTTCTGTTTAGTTTGATGTCTGTATACACACATCCCAGCCAATAAAATATTAAGGCTGTTCTGCATGAGCTTTCCTAAAGGTCAAAGAAATTGTTAAAGAACTTGCCAAAAGTACTAACTGGTGTTCCAGATTCCTGCTACCTATGACACAGAGCTCAGAAAATAACCTTGACTGAGAACAGAATGATTCCAGTCTGCTGGACAATGTGGGCCCTGGGACAAACTTGCCCTTTTACTACTTGCAAATAAGTATAACCGATACTAACTGAATCACAGGACTTCCTTTTTTTCTAACATATAGAAGATAATATATATAAGAATACAGTAATCAGCACTATTCCAAATAAAAACCAAAGAAGATAGGTCACAGTAATTTTTAAGTGTGTTAAGTAATTAACTAATAATTTGAGGAAATACATCTGTAATTAAACATGGATCATTACCTCCGTGTATGCATATGCCTGGAAACATGGTGAGCAACATAATTGAGTAGCAAGATTTCAATGGGGTCATATTAAACTGTGAAAAGAACAAACCCAAGTGTTAACTGATCACAGAAGAAAGCTTGTTGCTTACAGTAGCCCAGAAGATACAGTCAAATGAACAAATCAGTCTAGAAGTTCAGGCAAAGGCTTTAATGAATCTTCAAGTGCCACTTTACCTCTAGGTTTGCTAGCAGATTTTGAGAGCTGGGGAAAAAGAATATTTCATTAAAAAATAAGGGTAAGATTTTTTCATCTCTTCATATCAGCAATGGGCATCATCACTTTATCAATTTTCAAATCACCACAGTACTGTCAAGGTTCACTGTGTGAACTTGAATAGGAGCTGACATTAGTAGGATGCTTCCATCTTTATTTTAAAAATACTTCTGTTTTAAAGTAATGCTGTCATTTTGGTCTAATAACTTGATTTATTATTCCATTTTAACAGGTAACTAGTTCCATATTAAACCCTTCTTTTTAGTAAAATTGGACAGTTTTTGCAATCAAGCAGTCAAGGCTTAGGAAACTTGATTACAGTACCACTGTGGTAAGTGTCTCACCATCAGCTTATTCTGAGTTTCATTACAGGAACTCTCACAGGAACTTGGCAGCTGTTTTAAAGACCACAGCTTAAACTGCAGTGCAAAAATTATAACACCTCATTAGCAAAGTCTCTTACCTTTATGAAACTTCTTTTGAGGAAGAAAGTCTGGAAATCAATTATAATTGAACTTTTACTCTTGAAAGAGCTAGAGGATAGAAAGATAATGTATGTATTGTATTATGCTGAGACAGACCAAACAAGCCAAGTTTGTACTGCAACTCTGCACTGCAGGAATTTTTAATAGAAAACTAAACCTGGAAGGTTCCTTAAGCAGAGAACTTTTTCTTGCTGAGAGAAAAAAAAGGGTTTTTTTTTCATCTTTTTTCCTTCCCTATAGGGAAAAACACATCAACATACAAAACTCTAATATAAAGCATGATTGGACTATGAAATTAATTTAAGAGAGTCCAGCAGCTCATCTCAGGCAAAAAATTCTCTCTGCATCCCCCTCACTCCAGGCCTGTCAGGACAAAAAACTCTCAGCACAGAAATTATGAATAAATAAATAAACACATGGCTTTGTTTGGGAGCTTTTGTTGTTCTTTCCCACTGCTACATTAATATTCTGCAACAACTCATCTGATAAATTGGCCTTGCACATCATCAGTTTAAGCCTAGATTATTTTCAATTCAAATATGAGTATCTGACAGCTACATGATTTTTTTCTGATAATTCAATGTAAAAAGTTCACATGCAAACACTGTTTTTTTTTCACTACTTGTGCAGTAGGTTAACAAGACAGTTTAAAACCCAGCTAAACAAGCACTGAATATATGGACTTTGAGGAAGAAAATCCGCAATGTCAATAAGGTCTGATCTGTAAACATGTTGTTGTAGTCTGAAGGAAGAATGTTAAAAAAGACATATTTTCAAGTATTTGACTATCACATCAACCAGGTTTTTATAATGTCTTATTACTGGATTGTTTCAAGGAATATAGAATATCTCATTCTTCATAACCTTGCATGACAATCTTTTTGAAGCATTCACCGGCATGTCAGCCTAATATATTGTAATTACTATGACACCTTCTAGTTGTGGAGTTATCTGCTCATTTTCCGTCCATATTTTACACAATGTCATGGGAAAGTGACTCAATATTTCTACTTGCAATTTCAAACATCAAACTTTGTATACAAGCAAAAATTCAAAATGAACTTCCAAAAGGCAAAATCTGTCAAAGCACTGAAACAACCAAATACACAGCTTTAGTTCAATCCAATTACGCTGGCTCAGCTTCTACCAGAGTTTAACACCTCAAGTTTTATAAATCAAAACAAGATAAATTCCACTACACAGCTCAATTTAACAAAGATATAAAAATGCCAAAGGCCTGCCCTGAGCTTCAGCACATTTATCTCTCCAATACAATGCAGTGATGTCATGGCCTGTAGATGTGGCTGGTGTCAGAGGATAGGACCTATTGCCAGGTGTAAGACTTGCAGTCCATCTGAAGATGCATTAGATCATCCACACATGCTCCAGGTCTGTTTAATTTATTCAGGTTTCTTCTTTAGAATAATTTAAGGGCAATTGTTATTTCTATACCACCTAAAGAGGTTAGTTTCCTAACACTTGAAAGGATAGCACAAGCCTATTTTGTAATGAGGGGAAAACTTAATAAACGTATTAATAGACTTAACACTCATCAGTAACTCCTGCTGTACAGATAGGAAAATACACATCTAGATATCTGCAAAAGAAATCTGGGAAACCCACATAACTATTCACCATGACAAAGACTTACTTGATTTTTTAGCACACAGAAGTGTATTAGGGATCAAGTACTACAAAGATCATCCATCAGGAATAATTATTTCCACATAATTAACAGGCATCTGTGACTACTACCATGTGTACAAACAGTTCAGCTGAACTGTGACTTCTGTGCCCAGACAGCCTAAGATGCATTCAGATCTACTTAATACCTGCTGTGAAATTATCCCTAATTTTGCTCTTGCCTTTTTACCTTTTTTTTTCTAAATTCATTTTACAGCTTTTGAAGTGATAATCTGCTAAGAACTTTCCTGAAAGACACATTTAAAAGCATCTAAAGAGCTGCTTCACAAAGCAAGGCTGCTATTGAAAAGTCCTGAGCAGCTTCAATTTAATTCTCAACAGAGGGGTTAGAAAAAAACCCATGGACTAAGATATATTTAAAAACAGACTGTAGGGACTTTGATTGGCTTTTGATCTGAATTATGCAATACAAATTACTGAAGACAGTAACTTTCGAATTCTCTTGACAAAACATAAAATACTCAGTATCTTACTGAAACACTTCCAGCTCTCTATGATCCTGACACAGATTCTCAGAGAAATGAAGGTACAAGAGAAGAGTTCCTCATGTTTAACAGATTATTGCAATTACCAGGAATACGTAAAGACTTCTGACCACAAAGTATTCCAGTCTGAATCTAGACAGGGAAAAGGTACTCAACTAGCTGGAATTTCAAGATATAAACTTACACTATTAAGATTTTAAGTATTTATTTATAGTAAAAAAAAATTATCCAATAATATACATCTTTACCCAGTAATACACTGTTTATTCTTTACCATAGGTACACAGTGAGATCATAAAAAAAGCAACTAACAAAGCCTTTACAAATATAGTTAAATTTTATTCTTGTTTCCAGTGATAATTAAAATAGGTTTCTTTTAATTCAATGTACTATTCCAGCTCTTGAATCAGCTGGTGCTCATCAGGGCCCACCTCTTCTTCTCCTTCATTCAAGTCTTCTTTTGCCTCTGCATCTGTCACCTCAGGGTGACTGCAAGCAGCATCCCGAGCTGAGAGCTTTTTCATTTTGATGTTTGGCAGTTTCCTCAGGTCACCATCCCATTCTCTTAGAGAGAAAAAAAAGTAATGAAAACCAATTACCAATAGAAAGGAAGGAATAGCAGAGCTAATTCACATTTCCTCAGAAGATGCTAACTCAAGTGAGGCTGCTTTTCTAAATTATCCTCTGTCCCACTGTAATATGAATAAGCACCAAATATTTCACCTGATTTTGTACACTACAGAAGTGGCAATTTCTCTGTGAAGGAGTAAGTACTTTCAGACATGATATTCTGAAACAAAAATATGTTATTCACTTTATTCCCACAGCCTTATTGTACCCTCAGTTACTTTCAGGCACCTGCTTTTATGTTTGTCGCAGGTCAGAAGAGTTTGCATATGTAAAATCCCATATAGAGATTTATGGTAAATGTTAACATGTTGCATGATTGACTTTAAGAGAATACAAAGTGTTAGTAAGCATTAATTCACAAGGGAAGTGTATTATTTCAAAAGGCTGCATGAAGGAGAAACGGTTGTTTTAAATATAAGTTAAACCCAGTACTCAGTTAATTAGAATGCTTTCTTGATTATAGTAAGTGCATTTCACAGATAATTTTTCTCAAGGGCAAAGACAGTATTTGTCAATTACAAGGTATGTTTTTACTCTACCAAGGCAATACAACAACACTTCTATCTGATGTCCTAGTTCAAGAAGTCAATTGCGTATTTATAAATACAGCAGTCTCTCTTCTTTGGGATTTCTGGCTTTATTCCAATGTCCTGTAAGTATGACTTCTGGCTACATACCATCCCTGGGAGTCAGCAATACATCACTCCTTGAAGCATATGCATTCCTAAGTATTTTCTTTTTTTTTTCCTATAAAGTATTTCATTTGATAATGCTGTCAGCAAAAATGTTTACTCAGTCTAATACAAGGACATAGCAATACACTGCCCAGACGAACCAGCAGCAAGTTTCACAGCTGCCAGATCTTTTAACTGGATGTGAATTGTAAATTTAAGATTTTCAACCTAGTACTTAACACACACACCAACACTACTGTGAACAGCTGAGATCAGCCTTTTAGGTAAGATATAATCTAAGAATATTGAGAAAAAAAGGTTACTTAAGTTACAGAAACGGCATTTTAACTGCTGAATCTAAATCTTCCAATGTTTTAATTAATAACTGTCACCAGTGTTTAGCTTGTAGCAGCTAAGAAATGCCAAAATAGCAATCCCATACTACTCTGCTTTTTCAAATGACAAATTCCTTGCAGTTTTGCATAAATTCCTTTTTTTATGAAAAAAGACATACAATGGGTCAACTTCAAAACACTGTTTTGCATAAACAGATTATTAGTGACAATGAAAAAAACTTACCTGAAAAATTTAAGATGCTTTCTGTTCATAATGTCTGGGATTTCTAATAGGAAAGAAATTAAATTCTATCAGATCTCTTACATTATTCAAGTGAGTCTCATTTCAAAGGAAGAAATGTGAGCCAAAGGTCCTCTAACCAAATGGCTACACACCTCCTTTCCATTGCAACAATTGTTCTACAAGAAACCTGCCATACCTATATACAAAACTACCACTCATTCAGTTGTACTTCACTCCAATCTCCCCAAAGGATCTCTTAACAAGAACCTCAGTTACTCTCCCCTTCAGGGGCGAGTCATAACATTTATAAAATACTAAATACAGAGAAATGAACATTCCATAGTTACTGAAATGCCTTTAAAGTACTACAGTATATGGAAAAGAACATTTATAGCGACTGTTGGCATCTGTCTCCTCTCAGTAGTTCATGTTCATCTTGGCTGAACAGAAACAAACACCAGTAATTTTCATGACTGAAAGTTTTCAGTCTTCCCCATTAACAGAAATAAGTATACATACACACGATAAATCTGTATTACCTTTGGTAGTGAAAAGAGAATTTATTTTGTATCAAGACCTGTGAGACAAACGATTCTGCTTTTTTCCTCCTGGAGTGGCCAAAACCTTTGACGTGTAATTTATAATCTTATGCAGATTTTTACATAGGATGCCAAAGCTGCTTTACCTTGATTCAGTGTCACTCTTTACTTGGTCAGTCCTGCAGAGTTGCAAGTGGCCCTTGTTTAACATCATCACTAATTTTTGGAGATTTATGCCTTAGGAGCCATGACAAATTTCCATAGTATAAAATACCTCGTTACTGTCTATGAACTGTACAGATTTCACAGCCAGCAGGTTTCTCAACAAGGCAGATGTCTTCTACCTCTGTAACATTAAACCCACTTTATTTTTTAGTTCTTAAAATGGTGACATTTCAGCAACTTTTTATTGTCCTTGAACAAACAGTTCTGCCCTAGTTCATCTGTCAATTTTCTCAAGTCTTACAGTAATAAATGAGATCATACTACCAATGCAGGATTATGGATGATTTTGCTACCATAAAACGTAGGATGATGACACCTGTGTCATTTATCTTTGTGGCCAGACAGTCTTTACTGTTCAGAAAACTATTCCTTCCTTTCCCACCTGGTTAGAAAGTTATCAAGTGAAGAACAGTAATATATGCAAACTGTTTTGATAACAATTACAGTGACTTCTGCAGACTGCTTCTAGGTAAACAGATGAGGTGATGCTGCTCACAGCTAAGCAAGGCAAGGCAAAGAAACATTTATCTAATGCTTTTCTGGTCTGGTGATTCCTTGGGTCTAATAAATATCCATGTCATATTAGGTCCATCCTTTCCAATAAAGCCTTGAAACAAAGCCATGGTTTCTCTTGCATTCTTTGCAGTCCCTTGAACTGCACTCATGGCAGGATAGTGCCAAATGCTGAAACATCCTTGCTCCCACAAGGGAAAGAATTTCTTCCTTTCTCCCAGGTATTTGACAAGGAGAATCAGTGCTACTCCACTTGCCTCCAGTAGTGCAGGCAGTGATGTCAACAGTGAGTGTGGCAGAAGTGGCACCATGCTGAGATTTGTATTTGTTCCTTATATCAAAGCACTGATTCAACATACAGTTCATGTTCTTGTCACACAAACCAGAACTAAATGACAAGACTTTCAAATGAAGCCCTTTCATTTGCTTTTCTCCTTTTTTTGGAAACATTTAGTGGGTTTAAGTTACGCAGGACCTTTTCCAAAGAGAATATTCTCACGGTTTTATCTAGCCTATCATAAAGGGCTCACCAACATCGTGAGAAAGCAGGTGTTCTAAAGAGAGAAGATTCTGTGACAAACTAAGATCTGGCACTGAATTCATCTTTACTGCTTTGGCAGTGGCACAATTTTTAAGCTACGCTTACATGTGTGTTTGCAATATGTTACACAATAAAAACTACTCAGTTGCCAGATTAAGAATAGAACTGCACGTAGAAATAAAGTAACTACAAACTGCACAGTAGCTGATTTTCTAAATTATGATAGATTAGTAATACTTGTCTAACTCAGCTGCATCTGCTTAGCACGCACAAGTGTCATGGTCTTTGCTCCTGCTTGTGAACTCCTTCATTTGTTTTAAAATGTTAAGTCACAGGAGCATGTTCTTCTGAACTAAAGACAGAAAAAAAGGTAAGAGAGAAATATGCCACAAGAGCTAGTGGAAAAGAAATGAAGACAGTATTTGGGGGAGTAGATTATTGTCTGACATTTCTAAGACAAAGTATTCAGCAATTTAAGTGCTTTAGCAAAACAGCAGTGAAAGATTTAAGTAAACATTTTTTAATGTTTCTGACCCTTTCAGATAGTTTTGCTTCTTCTTTCGAGGAAGAACAAGCAGCCTGTTAAAAAGAAGGAAACTGAAGATGCTCTTTAGGCAAAGAACCATTCAGTTATACAATAATGATCACTACAGAAAATAGAAGCTAACCAACAGTACAGAAGTTACATTAGCAGATACATGGAAATGAGACAGCTTTCATCTGAATTAAATTGATTTCCCTGTAATGTGAAGCCTCCAGAACTAATTAATAAGACTAGTGTGTTTAGTTTTAAAAGCCACTTCCCCCCAAGATTAATACTGTGCATCTGAAAGAACATGAAAGGTAATTAGAAGCAAATTATCAAAAATGGGCGATATTCAGATGAAATAATTATGATGCTTTTCCACTGAAAGAATGCTAACTGCGTTACAAATAAATAAATACATTGCATTGCCTTTCAATAGCTTTGCTATAAATATTTAAGACCAGATTAAAGAAAAAACCCAAATACACAAAAGTGAAAACAAGAGGAAGAAAACTGCAGTAAAACTACCATAGATGTATTTAAGGAGTAAGTGACAAGGAGCTGCTAAACCTCAACAACCTCACTGATAACGTTCCCTGTATAGCTACTGTTTGTTTAAAAAAGACTAAAATTTACTATATTTTTACTATATTTTATTTACTATATTACTAAGACTTTTGTAAACAAATTTTTACATTTTATAAAGAATTAGTTTTTAATTTACCTATAACTTTGACAGGACAAGAGGAAATGCCCTCAAGCTACACCCAGGGAAGATTCATGTTGGACATCAGGAAGTTTTGGTTTTTTCACTGAAAGGATGGTTAAGCACTGGAACAAGCTGCCCAAGGAATTGGTGGAGGAATCAGCAGCTCTGGAAGTGTTCAAGAAACAGCTGACATGGTAGTGTTTGGTCAAAGGTTGGACTTAATGATCTTGGAAGTCTTTTCCAGCCTAATTGATTCTATGATATAAATAGACTGCGTCCAATTTTAGCAGATTTTCCTAAATGAAAAGAATACATATTATGAAGTCTCTTCATAGTAGATGCACATGCATACAAGAAATAACTGAGTTCAAGAATAGGGGGGAAAAAGCCCAACAAATCTAAGTCACTTATAAAAGCTCCACTCACTAAAGCTTCCAGGATTAATAATGAGCTAGAGGCATAAAAGCACTGTTTCCAGCTGATTTCTATTTATGCCCAATCCCTAATTACAGTATTTAGTTGCTATAGTACTTAGCAGCAACTATTTTCTCTGAATGAACACTGTCCTAGACAGAGAGCAAAACCCGCAGCAGCTGTGATAACAAATAATGAATGATTTGAAAGTGTATTTAATATGTGAAGTTGCACTGTGTTCTCTGAATGCTTTACTTACTAATTCTATAATAACCTCAAATTTTGCCTACAATATTTCTAGATTTTTCATTATTTTTATGTTGTCTTTGTGCATTTGACATCTTTTTCTCTAGCCCTACTGCTTTTTTCTGTCAGCTTTTCACAAAGCAGTAAGGAAAAAAAGAACTAAAATTTAAAAGCAAAAACCAAAAAGAGTATCTTCCACAACTGAGCTATTGTTTGATGACAATCATAGCATCTATTTTCCTATTGCTTTTTCCCCCCTCCTTCTAAGAAATCAAAGATTATGCATGCAGTCATATAGATATTGCTAAATTCCTCTTCAGGGTGCACTGGCAAAATTTTAAAGCCATCATTTTTCTTTATTTGTACAATACGTATCAGGGTGTGCTGATTTTGGCGGGGATAGAGTTAATTTCCTTCACAGTAGCTAGTAGTACAGGGCTGTGTTTTGCATTAGTGCTGGAAATGGTGTTGATGAAAGCAGGATGTTTTCATTATTCCTGAGCAGGGCTTGCATAGATCCAAAGCCCTTTCTGCTCCTCACCCCAGCCCAACAGCGAGGAGGCTGAGGGTGCACAAGGAGCTGGGAGAGCTGACTGGAGAATATGACATACAACCCAAACCTTGCTGTGCTTTGTATCCTAACTACTGAATAATTTAGATTTTTCATGTCTTCCATGACGTATTTCACTATTAGAAGGACTGACTGTGTCTGTGTAATACTTCAGCATTAAAGCCAAGTTCATCACTCAGCTCCAACGTGCATATTATTGGTTAAAGAAATACACATACACTTCACTTCTTGACTATCCTCAAAACAACTCTTTGCTTTTTGCACTTTCATTATGCCTTTGTCTTTCTTCCTTATTACACCAAACTATTGCTGCTTCCCTTCAGCCTAGTTCCATTTATCAAATGAAGGTCCAAACAAGCTGCTGAACAGAATTTGTATTCAAGGCAGGTGCATTAAAATCTCACTTTAGTTTCAAAAGCAGGTTATATATGCCTGCAATGAAATGACAGTATTAACAAACATGCTCAAAGGCAAAGCAGCATATATGAGTCAGATCTCCACTGTCTTTTTTTCTCCTTTTCTTCATCCTGCCAGCCCTCCTCCTAAACAGTTCTGCAAGGCATAAGCACCTAGCACTTAGTTAATTTCTTTAAAGAGAAAACTAAAGACAATGCCAAAAAGTTTGCTTAGATTGTGGCCTTGTGAGCAGGTGTGAGCACAGAATTCTTTCTAATGCTTTTACATACCTATTCCATAGCCCTCATAGAGTTGTCTTTCACGTTCTATTGTCTGCTTGATGACAGTTTCCCGGGAACCATGCTGTCTTCCTTGTCTGCCTTTAATACTGTTTTGTAATTCAATCTGCTCCAATTCAGCATTGAATCGACACATGTAACTGAAAGAAATAAAATGCATTAAAGCTAAATGCAGTCATGCAAAAAATTTGCAAAACAGAAGTACTCTGATAATCTAATGAATTATTTTACTAATTGTATTTATTTTTCTAAATTAGAGATGTTTCTTCAGTTTGAACAGCTACTTTAATCTTCAAAGTGGATGCTCCATTTAGAACTTCATTTAAATCACATGTGGCTTCCAGAAGAATTTTTTTTTTATTTGCCTTTTTTTTTTATTTGCCTTTTTTTTTTTTTTACACTATGTTTGCATAAAACAGAACTCCCTCATTATTATAATTCACCTGCTCTGGAAGACCAGTGTTAAATCTGAATGAGTTAAATTCCCAGCTTTTAATTGCTGGATTTCACCCCCTCAATAGTATCTTCCAAAGTAAAAGTCTTCTTTGGCATGTGCTCTACATCTTCTTGCAAACTTCCAATTTAAATCCCAAGAGTAAGTGTTCATTGTCTTTGCAGTATCACTACCATTGATGAGCATGTAGAACAAACATACTGTTCATTACCAGAAAACATGTCAGAGCTTCTAAAGGAAACTGATAAAATACACCTGGGTAAGAATATATATGTATCCCATGTTATTTAGCTAGCAGGTGACATGCCACAGGTACATATATCCAGCAGCACAGAAATTACTGAGTTTTTCCTCATCAGATTAAACTTTGGTAACTCCTGCCCTACAGATTGACCCACCTGACTACTGTTTCATCTTCTCAGCAAGGAAAACTGGAGACTCAAGGAGTAAGCAGTATGAAATCTGTGCGTTCAAGTGTCACGGAATAACCCAACAAGCAAATGCATGTGATTACTACTGTCCAAATCATTTAGAGTCCTCCACACATTACAAAAGTAGGGATACACTTCAATAATTTGAAAAATAAGGGTACTACAAAACATGACTTATTTGAATAATTCTAGTACAACTATATATATCTGTCAATATATGTCAGTGGCAACAAAATTAACTACTTGATATTATCAATATCAATATATAAAACTCCTTTTCTGAGTCATCATCACTTTATAGATCTTATTTTAAGAACATTATTTTTAAAGCTAAGTCAAGCTTTTTAATAATTTTTAACACCAGTCTTACTTTTCAATTAGTTCACCAGCTTCCTTCTTCGTGTACTCGATTTTACTGGGGTCAAGGTGACTTTGAAACCATTGTAGTTTTTCTCCTACAAGAGTAAATTTGACATTAATGATTATACCACCACTATAGCAAATACAATTCAAATTAATGTTTCTCAAAGTTTTTTAAATGCCCTTCCATTTTTCAAGATTTTGAATGGTGTCATAGACTCTGATACTGTAGGTACCAGGTACGAAGGTACCTGTAATAGAAACATTCCCACATAATTTCAGATTAATTTTATGCCTTGCTTACCAGAAAAAAAAAAAAAAAAAGACATTAAGCTTTGTTTTACTGGAAATTAACTTTTACAGTAACACTATGTCAATTGCTTAGGAAGGAAACTTAGGTGAAAAAAACACCACAATGGCTGAGTAAGAGTTCTGATCATCACCATTTTAAAACAAATTAAATTGGAAAGGTGTAGGATCAATCATATGGGAGATAAAAATTCCAGGTTGTGTCTCAGTTTTGAATTTACTTGCTAGCACAATGTGTCTTTTAACCTACATATATCATCTTTTACAAGTAATTATAAAAAGCACAGAGACCACGTACAATAAATATGTGTACAGATGTACACAAGACTCGTTTGATCTATATTGCCCTGTTGTTGTGCACATTGACTAAAGGTTAGGATATACTCAGCCCCAAATTCAACCCTGTATATATCACTTGGGTGGACATATTAGGTATTTCAGTATTTCAACAAACTATTTGAAGACTTCAGAATCAGATTATAGAGGAAGAAACTCTAATTGCACTGCCTAAAAAGTTGGTTAAACTTAGAATCTCTACAAAGAAGCTGAATACTGTACTCAGTAATGCAAGTTTTTGCTTACCAATAATACTTAAACGCAAAGCTTTGTCAGTCTTCAACCTAGCAGAGAAAAAACAGATATGTTAGCCAGGAATGAGTACCATATAAATAATGACCTTAATTTTATTCTCTTTTTTTTTTCAGTCACAATGGAAGTCAAGGCAAAATTTCAAATACACATATTCAACAAATTCCAAACAATGTAAAACTTACTGTGTTTCATCCAAAAGATCTACCTTTTGGTAAAACTTCTATGTGAAAATTGCTCAGTTTAGCTATTAAGCTAAACAGTTTCTTGGAAGAAATAAAAATGCAACATTTTTCTCAGAGCACAACAAAAAGAATTTCACCAACGAGCTGCGTTGTCACAATTTCCTTAAGTATTTCTGATATTCTTCTGGTACATTTAATGAGTTTGGAGATTTCACTGCCCGGCATTCTTGCAAATCAAGCATGCAATATGAAAAATACCATTCTATTACCTAAAAACTTGTAATAATTAAAGTTTGTGCTTAGTGAACAAAGGTTAATATGCTAAGAAACCAAAATTAACTACTTTATTAAAGAAGATTAAAAAAAGCCCAACTCTATCTCATAGTGCTTTTAACTCCATTTTGTGGCAGGACATTCAAGGTCTGCTGTACTCTATGGGATATGTGTACACAATTCTATTTGGCATTAATTTTCATTCTAATTAGGAGTTCTCAAAAAATACAAGTTCTCTAACAGGAAGTCCTGTGCTTCGTGCTCTTTTGTCTTCAAGGTGTCAGATTCCAGCTGCATCAAAGGATGTTGCCATGTTCTGTTGTTTCCAGAAAGGAATGTAAGACATTATCAGGGTAAGTATGAAATTTGTCACTGGAAAGAATATCTTAGCCATGCCTACTCAGTGTATATATTCAAGGACCTCTCATAAAACTGACTTATTATTATTATTATTATTAAATAGGAAAATTGGTAACATATTAAGTAAATCATAAGGGTTTAAGTGACAAAGAATAAATAAATTCATCAGAGTTCACAGATATTGTGCTCCTTTATTAAATTCCTTTTACTCTATAAAATTTAATGAGCATTTCAGAGCTAACTGAAGTAACTCACAACACAGAAGTCTGTCAGCTATCACAAAAACTGGAATTGAAAGATAAACTCCTACTTTCCAGAGACAAACATACTTGTGTCACTTGTCCACAACCCTACATTATTTAAATAAAGATTAGCTTTTCCAAGAAGTACTTTATCCTCTGAAGACTGTCTAAAAGCCATGTAAAAGCAAATGCACAGCATGTGTGAGCTGCTAACAATTCCACTAACATATCAAAGACATTTTTACTTCTATGGATATCCCAGCATCTGCAGAAAAAGATTTCAATACAAGCTGGGCAGGCTTTTATCCTCAGAGCTCTGACAGCAGGGAGCTCTGGATGGTAATAGCTTCCCAGAAAAGGACACATACTCCACCCTATGGAACTCCACACCGGCAGTCCCTGCTGGGAACCCTGCATGGCAACACTGCCTGACAAGCCTGTCTGCAAAGCTTTGCCATGGAGAAAACTATGATGGCTTCTCAAAAAGCTGCCTAAACAGAATCGTGGCATCCATCCATGTTCTAAAACACTACAAACTGCTATTTGCATCTGCTAGGGTCACTAAATAATCTATTTATCAAAGCAGCGAAGCACAGAACCACCATTTTCTTCTGGAAGAAAAACCTTCAGTCTCCTTACGCACACAACTAATTTCAGTATAGGAAAGATTGAATAGATAGGCTCAGATGTTACCTTATTGTACTTTTCATAAAAACCTCACCTCACTGACTGCCAGAAGACAACAGCATTACCAGGGAGGCTAATCAAATCTGGTGAGTCAACGAAACTTCCTCTCATCTCCTTCCACACAATGAGTAATAGCTTTTGCTCACGGGAAGGAGAGGCTAAGGACAGGGACACAATCTTGTGACAGGCTGTTATTTCATCATGATTTTCTCCTTCACCCACCTCCCAGAAATCCTCTGCTTAAGCACTGATTATTAATAAGAATGATTAGTGGTTTTCTTGATGTCTACTAGGTACCTAAAAAGTAAATCCTACATGTTCCTTCAGCAGTTCTTTATCTCAGATAATGTATTCAACTGTTCTACTCTAAACACCAACAATTAATAACTATTTCCCAAAGCAGTTTACAAACTCAGTAAGAAGTGTTCTTCCCCGTAATACCCACACATACAAATGCCATCTATGGCTCTGAAAACTAAGATAAGCTTTTCACTAAGGAAAAAAAAAAATTAATGGTTGGCAAAACATATTTAATTGTTTCAGATTTCTAAATACCTTTCATAATTCTCCATACACATCCATATTTGTTAGCTTGTTTAACCATTTTATGATACTTCCATATGAAAATCCCTCAACAAGAATTAAAAATTTTAATTATTTTTTTCAGTTCATTTATTTCTGTAAGGAAAATGAATAATTTTAAAAACTAGCATTTTTTTTCAGCTCCTCATGAAGAATCTGCAAGAGCATGACAGAAAGCATTAATGCTGCAAGCAATGCAAGTAGAAGCATAGTGGCTCAAGCGAGATTAAGAGGTTACAGAAGAGAAAACCTAAGGGAAAGCAAACAAAGAGCTCTACAAGGATATATTTTAAGGTTATTGCTTACTCCCAAAGGATCACTTGATGCCCCATCACTGTAAAAACTCCTCAGCTCTCACATCTAAGAGCATGTCAGCATTAGACTGGCTTATTTGCAATGAAAATGCACTAACTCCTCCGAAATTTATAATGCATGCACAATAGAAAGGGTCTATATTGACTCAGGAGGGAAAATGACAGAAAAAAATCTAGTGCTAGATTAGCTTTAGCTACGAAAATCAGATAGTATTTCTGCAGCTGTCAGCAAAACGTGACTGGTGTTGGTACATCACTGCTACAGAAATTCCATTAATTTCCCACTATGGTCTGCTTTCCTAAAGTGCAGAGAAGTCAGTGTTCTACTACTGCCCCTGAAGCAGCTATTGCTGTCTCATAAAAACAGCCTTGTAATTATTTAACAGAGTGAACAAGCTGCCTAAAGGAATAAGGATTCACATGTAGATTAAGAGAGAATAAACTGTCAATAATACACTGGAAGTTGTTGCTGCTCATTAGACCTTGAAGAGAACTGAGAGGAGAGGTATGCAGGCAAGAAAAAGGTGTAATTCAAGTGAACAAGATGACTTAAGATTGTAGTCAATTTTCTACAAGCAATTGGTCTGTCTCCTCTTATTATGGTTAAGATTGGTCTTTTGTAATGCAGTCACAGTTTCTGGACAGTAAACCTATTACTGCTGTCATATTTTGTTGAGAATGCTTGCAGTGAAGAGTGGTCAATGGAGGCTGTAAAAGACTTCTGCAACTTAGTGCAGAATTTCTCCCTTGTTTTTCCCAGTGCTGCATTTTAAGTATTGAAATTCTTTGTGGATAATATCTACCGCTTTTTATTATTCATCTGGACAAAAGATACTTGAATATGCATCTCATAGCTTAATGCAATTTTCCTTCCTCTATAACGTAAACAGGAACATTCATAGTAGTTATTTCTTTTTCTCCATCCTATAGGAAAGTTAATAAGTAAATAGAAGCCCAAAATGTCTCCAGTCCTGATTCCTGTCTCCAGACAAGTACCAAGGAAATAAATAACAAAAAACAACCAAAACAAGCAAAACACAAAGAAAAAAACCACACAAAACCAAAAACATTGGCTGACACTTCCATAAAAGACATTCTCACCCTCCAGTAACATGCCATTTCAGGGTTCTACACCCAAGGTAATTAATTTGTATTAAACAATAATCAACAGATAAAATGTACGTATGTTCAAAAAGTATTACTGCACAAATTTAGCCAGCCACAATTAGAGCATCTTCTGGCAAGAAAATCCACAGCTTAAATAAAATAATACAGGTGTATTCTGTGGCCTTCCTGCATTCATTGACTCCTCTAATCCAATTTTTCTATTCTGCAAAAGTGCACTAGCCTGTACAGAGAAATTATGCCCTTTACCCAGGCCCGGTGAGACCATATTGAGAATTCCACTTCCAGTTTTGTGTTCTATTCATACTTCAGACAACTTACTCCAATACAATAACAAGTATGGTCAAAGAAGTACCAGATTTGTAGATGGGACTAAGAAAGAAAATTCTGTAAAGATTACAAGGCAGCTTCTCCTATTTACCACCAAAAGATGTATTCAGCTTCCAACCAGAGAACAGGGTTGTCATTCAATAGAAGCAATTTGGAAAATTGTTTAAAGACATTTAATAGACCTGCAGAAGCAATGTGGAAGAACAAAACTGGTGTGAGCTATTTCTTTTTGCCCAGAGTGTAGAAGTGGAAAGCTTTCCTCCATCCACAACACCAGAAATTTATCATGTCTTTTTCCGAGTTATGCAAAATGAATCCAAATCTCGCGATTGTATTACAGAAACTGAGAGCTAAGTAATTACATTAAAAGTTTCACATGTTTAATTCCCAGTATTTAAAAAAATATCCTGAAAATTTACCAAGCTGATCATTTAGATAGAGATTCAAAAGAAATTGGAACCCTTAATAAGTCTTTAAAAACAATAGGAGAAAAAAAAAATCAACATTATTCATGTCTTTCAAATTGAATTGCTCTTCAAGCCAAGACAATACAGAAAACAGAATATAGACAACTGGAGGATGCTTTTAATGCAACTAATTTTTAGATGTATTTTTAGAAAACCACAACAAAAGTGATCTACAAAGAGCAAATCTGTGAACAATGTTAGTTAACTGTTTAGGCCCCAGAAGCATAAGATGTAAAAAACTTATAAATAAGACATAAAGATACGAACATAAGATCATTTTGCTATCACAACATGCTTTGGATGGTCAAAACTGATACACTATTCTTGGTGGGATACTTTCCCTATGCAAAATGAAAGGTTACATCTTTTACAATCAGCCTAGATTGCAATAGCAAGGATTGGGCTTCTTCAAATACATCAGTTACCAAAGGCAATCTAAAGCCTGTGTGGGCCTGTCATTGAATTGAGGGGGACCTGGTAACAGAGGACACAGAGAAGGCAGAAATACCAAACACCTTCTTTGCATGGCCTCCACTGCCAAGAGCAGCCCTCAGAAATCCCTGACCAGTAGACCAGGGTTAAGGAATGTTAGAAGGAATACTTTCCCTTAGTCAAGGATGACTGGGTTAGAGAACACCCAGGCAAACTTGGCATCCACTAAGCCATAGCATGCATCCCTGAGTGCTGAGAGAGCTGGCAGACACCACAGCTAGATTGCTCATGATCATCTTTGAAAAGTTGTGATGATGAGGAGAGGTGCCTGAGAACTGGAAAAAACCAGATATTACCCAGTCTTCAAAGAGGGCAAGGAGAACCCAGGGAACTACTGGCCAGTCAGCCCCACCTCAATCCCTGAAAAGGCAATGGAGCACCTCATGCTGGAGGCCATCTCTACACACACGGAAGACAAGGAGGTGATCAGGAGTAGTGAGCATGAATTTACTCAAGGTAAGTCATGTTTGACCAACCTGATTGCCTTCTATGATGAAACAACTGCCTGCATGGTGAGGGGAGAACAGTGGATATTGTCTATCTCAGCTTCAGCAAGGCTTTTTAACTTTTTGCTGTTGCAACAGGAACCAGAAGTAGCACTCCAAGAAGAAACATCAGCACAAGTGTCTGTATCAGTGTAATTCTAACCCCACGAGACCATCACTAAAATATTTGAATGTGCTATCTCATAATGCATAATTAGTAAGTATTGCTCCTTCAATGAGTTTTCTTGTGCATGTTTTTTGGTATGGCAAAGTCACAAATGCAAACACTAAGAATCAAGTAAGATTAAGTCATCTTTTGTGATTAAGAGCTCTCAGTAGCTGTTATGACACAAGGTGAGAGAGGTAAGGGACAAAGCGGTCAGTTTAGCAGTACAAAAATAATCTCCAATAAAACTTACTATCAACAGTCAAAAAGCACAGCCAAAATGTAAAGCAGCATGGAAAACTTGCACATTAGCAAATTGCCCAATCCTCAACACATACTACTTGCAAATTCTTGCAGCTGCTCTGCTGGAGGCTACATGACTCTACTGTGGTAGCAAAGGACCCCCTTCTAGTCAAAGCAACAGTGAAACTGCTGTGGGTAAGGCTGTCCATCAATCCCAACAATAAAACCGCACAGTCTCTGGACCAGCAGTCTCCAATTTAACACCTTCAGAGTACTTGGGCTCAGCTCACATGGTCCATCCAGGATTATACATATATTTATATAGCATTATGTAGTTTATACAGTGTTATGTTATATTTTGACAGAAAATGCTTGAAGTTAGCTTCAGTAACTTTCTAAATAAACAGCCACAGCACCACAGCAAGCTAAGACAATGTAAAATAAAGGTCTATCTTCACCAGCTGTCTTTTCCCTCTGTGGGAGGAGGAAGTAACACTTAAACGCAGAAAAACAAACTTGCCATGGAACAGCAGAAAACTGCCAAGGAGGAGTTAACTATTCAGTTTTATTCAGAAGTCTCTCTTCTGAAGGAAGAGTTTTGGCTTTTCTTTTCTATTTTCTATATTTCTATTTTATTTCAGCATTTCAGCAGAAGCAGCGAGACCCCAAGCAGGATTCTTATTGAACTCATTGAAGGAAGGCCAAACTAGAAAGATTTCACCTTCATGTGAAATCACCAGCACCATGCTATTCAGATTATCAAAGGCAAGAAATCTGATCTTGTAAGGACAACACCCAAAGTCAAGCAGCAGAACTACATACTTTGTACAACTTGATTTAAAGAACGTAAACCTCTCACTTCCCATGGTTCAGCAGCAGCATTAAGTTAAACAGGCCTTTCTGTTATCTTATGGCTGTATCAGTAGAACAGTCCCCTTTCCACTGCTGCAAACAAAAAGTATCCTTTGTGATATTATTCTTCTATCTCTTACCCAGAGATTTTGCAGTCAACTTACTTTTCTTTCTTTTCCTGTTTGTGTGCTTCCCTTGCAAGCTGTGCAGCTTTTCTGCTGTACGGATGGATAACCTTTTTCTCTTGCTTCCCTCCTTGAGGTTTTCGTAACTTTGGCTGAAAAGAAATCAAAGATATTATGCGCTAATAAAGTTAAGTAAAACATTAAAGGGAAGACTGAAGTACATACTATGGTAAAGACTTAAAAGGTCATGCATTGATATCTCAGAAAGCCCTTAACTTACAGTAACACGTTATCAATTCCACCCACTAAAATAACAAAATTACTTGAAGTCAGTACATGCTGTAACAAAATCACTAGAGCACAGGAAATGCTGAAAGAAATCTTATATAGTGACTCCTATCAAAATACCAATTTTGTAAAACTCTGCAGCCAGGAACCTAAGATTACTTCTCTGTACCTTTGCAGAAAAATGCCCCCAATCAAGCTTGTATCAGATTGTTCCATCTGGGTTTTTGACAAGGGCCACATGTAATTTGTACAACATAACAAAAGGGACCTTCTTGTTCCTTCCAAGAGATCATTGGGATGCCTCACACCAGGGAGCAGCCAGAGGCTTTCCTTCTCTACCCCTTCACACTGCACAGAGAGGGAATATTACTCACAAATCCCAGGAGTATGATAACTCTAAATTACTCTAATTGTATTACTTTCTGGCGAAAAAGTGTCTGAACAGAACTGAAGACCTTATGAAATAAGATGTTATTTAACTGCGTGCAAAAAAAACCACCTTAAAGCAAGGAGGCTTTCCTGCATCATATTAAACAGCTATCAACAAACGGAGGCTCTAGTACATGCAATTCTCTGCGATCACATCAGTGCTTAGGGCTGCGAAGGAACAGATGACGCCAAAGCCAACCCCACTGCGAACAGCTCGGGAGCTCTGGGGCGGCAGCACCTCGCACTGCTCCGCACCGCGCTCCCCACACCGCCTCCGCACACCGCCCTGCCGGGAAGGCCCCAAGGACGCGAACCCCTCCGGGAGGGATCGCAGCAGTCTTTAAATGCAAGCTCGGCTAGCCGCCGGTATCGACCACAGGGCCAGCGGCCTCCAGGGAACTCGCCGCAGCGTCACGAGGCCTCTCCGGGGACGCGGTACGGCCGCTCCGCCGGGAAGGAAGGGCCCGGGAGCACCGCGTGAGCAGCCACCGCCGTCCCCAGAAGCGGAGCTGCGGGAGCCACACTCCTGTCCCTATCCCAGTCCCTATCCCAGTCCCTGTCCCGATACCGCCACACGCACCATGGCGAGCGATCCTCCTTCCGGGCCGCGGTGCAGCAGCCTCAGCGCTCCGGGCGGCCGCCGCGGCCTTAGCGCCCCGCGCCCCGCGTTCCGCGGCTGCCACTGCCCGCCGGCACCCGCAGCGCCGCGCTGAGCCGGGCTGAGCTGAGCCGGGCTGGGCCGGGCCCGGGGCACCGAGCTGCCCGTGTGGCGGTAAACGGGAGGCTACGCAGCACGGGAACGAAAGCTGATGAGGAGCTGGATAACATCTTTGCAGCATCTGAGGTGATTGCTGACACCTTACCAAAGCACTGGAAAAACGTAAAAATTCATCACCTCAAAACACCTGAATCGGTTGCGCTGCGAGTTTTACTGCAGATATCCCTACCCTCGGTGAGCTTGACAGACAGGCATTGCTCTATCTCTCAAGAGAAAAAAAAAACCAAAACCAAAAAACAAACAAACAAAATAAAAAACCCCCACAAAAAAAAAACCCCAAAACAACAAAACCCAACAAAAGATGAAAAAAGTAATTTGTAGGTTCTTTGTTTTGGATGAACAGCTTGGAGTCTTTAGAGCATGCATGCTTGGGGTTGTCAGTGGGTATTGCCATTCCCATCAAAATACCACAGCAAAACTACTGTGGTGGTCTCCATCTATTTTCATTTCACAGAAGTCTAGTTTTCATTTCCCTGCTAGGTGGGAAGCAGATGTATAACTGGCTTTACTTCTGAGCTGGAGGGTGTGGTTGGGACAGAAGTTGAAGCTGAAGGGTATGCACAGTAAATTTTTAATTGGAACTGTAAGAAACACAGACTGTAGACTCGATGGGCAGCTCTAAGGGGCCTTTCAGCTGGTCTTCTGCCACTGACTGTAATGAGACCCTTGGGTGATGATGCATTTAATCTGGTGACCTAGTTACAAACCAAAAGTATTCAGTGTAAATGTACATTGCTTTCTAGTCTGGTCTTGTTCTTTAAATAGCTCGTAATCTGGATTTTTTTTTTTCCTTTTTAATATTTCACTCTCTCCATCTACAAAGGATCTTTTGTAAAATGTCTTGACAGCTGTGTGGAGTAATTGCTGTGTAAGTTCTCCTAAGTCATGTATTTATCCTGGGGAAAGGGGCAGGGACAAACACAAGAATCCAAGCTTGGCATGTTAATAACTGGATCTTAATTTGCATTTTTTGCATTAATTTTACTGATACCATTGCAAATACATAAATTACAATAAAGGGATATCTGGCTGGGATAGTCTTTTCTTACAATGTTCACTGATACAAAATGGAGTAGGTTTACTAAGTACAGTTTAATTCTTTCATCCTTGAACTGATTTGCTATTAAATTCTACTTACTATGAAATATTATGTTAAATATTATAAAGGGTGACTACAGTATGGTACTTAGGACACAGTAGCCATACAATTCTGAGAAGGAGGCCCCAATGTAATGATAATAGCATGGATCAGCTTTTCAGAAATTCTGACATTTACATCTCCTGTATTGGACCAATTGACATGTAAGAGTTAGACTAATTTCTGAATATTCTAAAAAATCTCATTTACAGTGTTAAAACTGCATTAATAAGAATGGAATTTAAAATTGTGGTTATCTTAGCTTTAATAAAATACAAATTTCCTGAGTTCAAGGGAATCAGCTAAAGGTTAAAGCAATTAACAGCTGCATTTAGAAATGAGAAAAAAAAAGTCGTTTGCAAGTGGAACGATATCAGTGAGGGAACACTGGGCAGTCAGACTCAGGATCTGCCATAGTCTGAAATGCATCTGTAGTAGGCTTTAGTGGAAAGGCATATGTGGAGTTTCTTGAGTATATTCCCTATTATCAGTAAGACCAAGCAGTACAGTAGAAATAGAAAATTGCAGTTATGCTTGCAGTTATTTAGTGGATTTTTTAAGCTAATGTCTCCTAAATTGGTGATTTTTTGCGTGTTATCTTAATGAACAAAGGAAATAGGCCCCTGGTTCACTTAATGTATATTTATTGCAAACTTTCTGATTAATTATATGTTCCTAGGAATTCCACTTCTTTCTACATATGCAGAGGTCAGATCTTCTCAAGTAGTGGTGGTATGAAGGGAAACTGTATTGTTTAAATAAATTGGGTAAGAATTATAAAGAACTGAAGTTTATATATAATCTGGGTTCTTTTTAAATCGACCTTTAGGAGGATACATCAGCTGACAATTGAGCTCATTGTTGTCACAGTTAGGTGACTGACTAAGCTTCAGCAAATCTGAGGATGCATTGATTGGTTTAATATCTTAATATTTGGTGTATCCTGAGTTCATAAATAGAATGCCATTTGCTTTCAATTTAGTCAGGCATATGCTTTGACATTAAATTCCTGTCAATTCAATGCCATTGTTTATGTCCACAGTTTACAGATTGTGAACATGTTTATCTGCATAGCTGGGGCACTATTTCTACAAATTTGACTTTAATGACTCAAGAGAGCTTTAAATAAAGACAAGTTTTGGAACCCGTGTTCCAGATTTTCTAGTATTTGTCTGAAATCTTCTTCAAAGTTCTTATATTCAGTAAGTTTTACCTATGCCATTGATACTGATGCATTTTTCACTGATATCTTAATTTTTCTGCTGACAAACTAAGAAAAAGAATGAGAGAAGTACCTATTTGTATAATTCACTCTTTCCTTCCTGGTTTACAATCATTTCTAATCTATATTGCACAAGAAACTCCTGAAAACACATAATATCCTCCTTTGATTATGCTGCAGGCTACCTATTTCTGCACTTCCTAATTTTTTTAAATGCTGCTACTATGGTATTTCTTTTAATCTTTCCATTCTAATTACACTCAACTCTTCCTAATGGATTCCTGTCGCTAATCAGAACAGCAGAAGACCAGTTATTCCTTTTGACAGAACCTCATTTTATCAATCTCTTTAACTTTTTTAAATTAGAGCTCTGGCTGCTTCATTTGTTTACATTTTGAAGAGGCTCTCTGGTGCACTGTATGCTTACAATATTCTCCACCTTTTGCAAGTCCTTGGTAACATGGTAGCTATGTAGCTTACTTTGCAAGTTCCCAGTTTGAATGTATCATCTGTAGAAATATCTACATTTAGAACTTTCTGGAGAAAAGAACCTGAAACGGGGCTACAGAGTAGCAGTATAACATGCTGTCACTGTACAGCATGGCCTCTTCAGCAAAGGAAAGAAGAGCTTTTGTACTAGATCCTTTAGATGCTCTGTTTTGCAGACACCCTTCTGAGCAGGAAATTATTCCAGTCAGGGTGCATGTCAGTGTGTAAATACACAGAGATTTTCAACAGATTCTCTGGAACCCACAGTTTCCCTGGGGGCCATGGTGTGCCCAGTGGCTTAATGCTTAGATAAGATGATCAAAATTCAGTATGTGGGCAGATATATCTGGGCAATATGCTTGAAGCTTAGAGAATAAACTCTTCTGCCTCTGCTTAGACTTCTGTTTAGCCTGTCTGGGTATCTATTTGAAGAATGCCTCCTTGTAACCATTCAAACGTACCTGTTTGTGAAGTTGCAATCAAAATTCATGATTTTATTCTTGTGACACTTTATTGTAACTTTTTTCTTCAATAGTGAACTGAATCTACTCTCCAATAAATTTATCAGACCCATACTTGACATATCAGGGTATTTTTACTATCCATACACTAAGAATGGAAAAATAAGGATAAAATTCTCTGACAATACAGAAGATGGTTACTGAGTTAGCCTAAAAAATATCATATTTGTATGTGAAGCAGAAAAACATTAAATGATTGAAATCTTGATGCTTTCATTAAAATTTGAGTGACAGTATATAATTTCTTAATCTATCTGTCTCATTTGAGTGGTCTGTTCTTGTCCTTTTCAGTCTTCAGGCCCTGTAGCTGCAGCAGTTGAGGCTATTACATGAACATATTGTAGAATATTTTAGATGAGCTGACTCCAGAAATTTAATCTTGTCTGGGATTCCATCAGGTCTCAGGAGGTTTCCTTCAGCTCCTCTAGCAGGCATATTGTGTTGTCAGGTGCCTGTGAGGCTACAAGTAATTTCTGATTTTGTTGTTCATAATAATTTTTTCTTCTTTTTTTATGTCAGGCTTGGAATAGAATTTATCATTACTGCTGTCAAAACATGTCACAGTATTTTGCAAAGTTTAAATGTACATTTATACGGCTGTCTGATATTTTCAGTTTAAAATCATGTAATCCCCATAAATTCTGTAGCAGCATAGCATGTTTCACCTCTCCTTCAATTTTTTTTCAGTAGATATTCTGCATACTTCTGAGTTTCAGCCTGGGTCTGCAAGAGTGATCTGGGCATAGTCTAGACAAACATGTTCAGGCTCACTGCTATATACCTGCATCACAAACTACATACTTTTAAATTTTGTTTGACTTATTTGGGTGATTGCCTAGCTTTTCTCATTAAAAATATATAACTGTGCCTTGTAAACCTTCCGCAATCCTAATGATTCTGGTTATCTCCTTGGTCCCTTTAATGTTTTCTATTTTTCTTCCTATGATTTCATTAGTGCCTGTTCAAAGGAATTAACCTCTCAGAAAAAGAGGAAAATAATGATGAGCTTGGATTGTTTTCAGCTTTTGGTGTGTGTAATTGGTAGAGATTGGATCATTAAATCCTCTGCAAAGTGTAAAAAACCTCCCAAATCACTTAGATTGAGAGATGCCACGACCCATATTCAATAGAGTGTTTATTCTTTAAAAAATTCTTACCCTACTTAATAGTAATATTTGTTTTGACAGAGGATCCTCAATCAAGAAAATGGGGGATTAGTAGCTCCTTAGTAATAATATTTAGAAAAGAAAAAATTGTTATACTATTATTTATTATATTATAAGAAACATTGGGAGCACAGACTTAACAATTAGTGGGATCTAAATGAATACCAAACACAATTAGTATAAGAGCCATCACCGTGTAACACAGTGACTGCTGTGTAATAAAATTCTCTTGTGTGAAACTAAAATGGTCTCATGACAAAGATCTTCAGTGACCTCTGTGTAGTTTAGAGCACTGACTCATGGTCATGAAATCCTGTAAAACTCTGCCTCCATGTTCAGAGCTGTTCCTGTATAACTGCTCCTACCCACCAGAGACAATTCTCCCACTGACTGTGACCTGACACAGCAAATTCGATGCTATCCTCTGAAAGGTGGCTACTGTACTCTTTGGATAATTTGAATTATTTTGGAAAAGAAAACTCGATGGAGTTAAAATTGTTGTGTAGCTTCTGGCATTTAAAACAGGATAAAAAGAAATTCCATTTGAGTATAAACACTTTCACAGTATTACAAAACAGCTATACTAAGTGATATGCCTAATATGCTGTGGCTCTGATCTTTGGTGTTTTTATCAATCATTAGTTCCCTTCCCTGTGAAATGATGAATCTCAAACCTAAACAAAAAGTTTCTGGAATAAAAAGTAGGGAAAGATATTTCTTTACCAAATAGAGGAAGTTATTTAAAAAATAATTTTGAAATTATTTTAATTCATTTCTGGAGAAGGTTATCTTTATATTGACTAACATTACATTCTAGAAAATCAGACTCATGCTTTTCACACAAATCAGTTCTTTGAGTCTCTTTGCTCACTGCTGCAGAGACTTGGAAGTTATTTTGGAGGGTCTCTGGAAAAACCATATTCCCTGCCCCAGAGTCCCTGTTGTGTTCATGAGCAATCCAGTCTCCAGCATATATTTCCTGCCATGCAAAGTAAAAGGTTACTTATTTGATGGTTTGTTGTTCTTTTTTTTCTGGCTAAACAGCTTTCCAGGTTGCAAGTTCAGGCAGAAGCATTCACATCAGTATTGAATTCCACATTATACCAATTGTAATCTGCATGGCCAAGCCAGGAACCCAGAAATTCTTGGTTTGACACTGGTGGGAGAAAGGCAAAACACTGCAACAGAAAATCTGTTCCTAAAAGATCGCCAGCCAGACTTTCGGCTTTTATAAGCTGGCACTTCTGTGTGTGGAATATGATTTAACATTACCTTTCCTTAGGGACAGCATCCATCGAAGCCAGTATTTCAAGTTACAGCTCCTGAGGATTCAGGTCTCTATTTATCTTGTAATATGACATGCATGGGAAACATAGTTCTGCTGCTTGGGCTAAAGCAAAGTGAAAACTCCATTATTTTTAAAATTAAGTACCACTGCATAAAACTGTACAGAAATAACAAAATAATTTTTGCATTTTCTAGTAATCTAAAATGTCTTGAGGTCTAAACAAACTAAAAGGCAGCTACTGGTGACCATATTTCCTGAGGGAATATAATTATGTTTTCAAGATGCTAGTTCCTCTACTTTGCCTTTTGTTTCTTAATGACAGGAGAGGGAAAAATAATTAAAACCAGAGATAAGAAACAACTAAAACCACATTAACTGAAGTGACATTAACAGAAGGCAATAGGCACTTACATGTCTAGAACACAAAACCATTTTTGCATGTCATTGTCTCTGGCAGAGCACAGGAAACTGAAAAGTCCTTGACTTAAAGTAAGCACTACTTAGCAACAACTAAAACATCAGAGTGTCCTCAATATTTGCTCTCGTAAAAAGTACAAAACACAGACTGTACCAGCCACTAGGAAGAAAATGAACTCTATCCTAGACAAACCCAGGACTCTATACACTCCTTATTCCATACCATTTACATCATGCCCACGTCCCACACTTCCCCATACATCCCAGTTGACCCCCATCATCTTTCTGGTAATGAGAGACAGAGAGACAGAGAGACAGAGAGACAGAGAGATAGAGAGATAGAGAGATAGAGAGAGAGAGATAGATAGATAGATAGATAGATAGATAGATAGATAGATGATAGATAGATAGATGATAGATAGATAGATAGATAGATGTACGTACAGGTATATATATAATACACACAGATATCATGCCCTTAGTCTATGGACCATCCCTATGAAAGTCCATTTTGTCCATGACTTTGAGTTCCATCTTCCATAGCAGTATTTCAGGCCAGAAGTGGTGGTGTGTGATGTTGTATTGTTGCATGCTGAAGCCAGTTCTGGTTCTGTCCCTGCTGTGCTTGTCCAGTTTCACCAAAATTCATTCTTCTTCTGGGTCACTGTGATGTGAATTTATGAAATTGAATTATGCCTTTTAGAACTGTGCAAAAATGTTCCTGACAATTGCTGCATTATATCATGGTGTGATACAAGTGGAAGTTACAAGTGATTATGTAGTGCTGAGTCTGGAGCCACCTTCAGCAATCCACAGAAAAACCCTATGGTAAATTTGACAGAAGATTTGCAAATAGGTTAGTAATTTCCTGAAAATGATCTTTGAATCTTGAAATTGAATTAATGCCTAGAAACTTGTGGCTGAAATTTGTTATTTGTTTACAGCAAATACTCACTTGAAACCACATTGTCTGTTTGATTCCTGGTGTGTCAAGAAAACAGAAAACCACGTATTTTCAAACTATATTTGCTTTCTATTTTTCACATATAGGGAAGAAATGTAACCCTGGCTCCTAGCTGGACTGTTAGGCATCACAATTACCTAAGCTGAAGCTGTAGCATAAATGTGGCTTGAAACTTTAAAATAAATCACAAGGTCATGAACAATATTACCGTCTTGGAGTGTCCATCATTCAATGACTGAGTTGTATAGGCACTTAGCTGTACTGTTGTTCCCCAGAAATCCTGAAATACTTCATGAGCTGTTGGGCATCATCATTTTCTTTGCTTTACTGACAAATGAACAGATGCAGTAGTCTTCAATGAATTATTCATTCGAGTTTATGCCATATTTGGAATAAAATTCAGAGCTCCTGAGAAAGAGAAGCATTTATTGTGAAATCTGCCTTGTGTGTTTTAATGTCTCCCAAATACAAGTTTGTTGTGAAACATATTAATTGTACAACTCTTGGTGATTTTTCATGAAAATAACAAGATCAAGTAGTTTAATTCAATGTTCCTGTCTACTTGGGTACAAGAAGTGCACAATCTACTCAAGTCACACTAATTATTAAATATTGTTGTTAAATAATGAATTGTGTGGGCAAGTGTAGACATACGTGGATGAATTTGAATTTCAATTTTTTTTTCCCTGATTAGTAAGGCCAGTTACCTTGGCTGACCCTTCCCTCCTTTGGTTTACAGGCAGCTATTACTCCTAATGAGCTTCTGGAAATAATTTCATTTGTATAGGCAGAGAAGCAAAACAGATCAATTAGTCAGACTGTAAGTTTGGTACCACAAAAAAGGAGAAGAAAAAGCAGTTCACCTCGTGGATTTTTTTTTAATTTCCTGCAGAAGATTGGAAGGGTTTCAAAATGACATGTGCTGTACTGCAGTCTCAGTTAGTTTATAGTGAAACAACAGCAGAGCAGGAAGATACAGCTTTATTGTCTGGCATCATGTGGAATCTAAGAGCTAAATTAACTTGCTATTCTTGTTTCTAATGATTTTTTTAAAAATTTACAACACAATAGAATTTAAGTGACTTCACAAGAAATGTTCCTTGGCTATCTTATGCTTCAGTGTTATGTCCTACTGCATGCATTTTGCTTCTCTGTGCCTGTGAAGTCATGGAGCAGATCCTTCTAGAAGCTCTGCTTAGGCACATGGAAGACAGGGAGATGATTCGAGACAGCCAGCATGGCATCACCAAGGCATTAGTTCTCTTTGTCAGGCTTTCAACTTGATCCTACTTTCATCTTCAGCTATTCCTAACTTAGTGCTTGCTAAATAGAAATAATCAATACAAAGGACTCATGATGAAGTGCATGGATATTACTGTTTGCTATACAGATGTGAGCAGAATGACTTGTGGACTTTGTGACTTGGCTCCTGGCTTTTGAAAAGTCACAACAGCACATAGAAAGTGTGCCGAGAGGCTTCTCTTTCCGTTTAGCTCCCGTGGTCATAGTGATCATTAGATTTTTTTGCATATATTACAGAAAAAAGTGTTTATACATACACTTCTCTAGAAGATGGTCAGGAGAAGCATTTTCTTAGGTCATGAGAACCATGTTTCTTAGGAAATGGAGGTGACATCTCTGCAGGCAGGCTGCCAGGAGATAGATAAAAGCCTTTGTTTATGACAGAGGAATACCCTTTAAAAACCCAGGCTAACTTGAAAGAGACGTTTTGCCATATTTGGTGGGGGAAGTCAGTCAGATTTTGTTGCATCTGTTAAATAAAATCCTGTTGAAACAAATTACCAGCATAATTTGAATTTCTGCTGATAATAATGAGCATAAAAGTATTGCAGGTGTTTTACTATAAATAGAGAGAAAATATAAAATTATCATCTTAGAAAATAATTTCCATAATGCTTCACACAATGTTATGTATGTTCTATAATTGCCTGGTAATTTTTTTGGTTTTGTATATTTTCCCTTCTTTCAAAAATTTCTAGTTCAAAAATAAGGATATTTGGGAAGGTGTTGGTTTTTCCATCCTTGATAGATCACAGTGTTTTCTTTTTCAGACTTTCCAAAGAAACTCCATTCCTAAATTTGACATTTTCTATCCAGAAGAATTGGTTTAGTTTGTAAAAGTCTGATGTATTGAAAAGCAGTTTTCTACTTTGTGGGCATTTGCTGCTTTCACTATGAAATCGTTCTTTCAGTTCATCTGACACTTCAAATAATAACCTGTTTATCCACAGCTATTATCATCCACTATTGGAACAGAAAAATTTAAGAAGGGTTACCTAAAGACACAGCAAAAGTAAGCACTTTAAAAGAAAAGCTTTAATAGATGCCATGAGCCATATTTTAGGGTTGCAGTTTTTGTGAACTAATAACAAACAGATTTTAGCAGCTTTAGAATATGGCAAAAATCCTTTTCAGAGGTGGTAGAGGGGAAGTCTGCAAGTCCAAAATAAAGTGGTTTTTGAAAATGAGCACTAGCATAAGTAGGAACATGAGAGGGAGGGAGGTAACCTAAATGCTCACAGAGGTGTAAGAAGGAGAGAGCAAGCTGGGAGGTTGGGCAAGGTTGGTGTTGCAGCATACTGAGTGCAAGGAGGCAGGAGAGCTTCATAGCTTCCTTGAATCACCAAGGAATACCTGTCACAATAAATTTTAAAGTAAAAAGCATTTCCATGCCCACTATGACTTGCCTCAGCTTGGTTCTTGATGCTCTGTTGAGCAATTCAGTTACATGGATGCACTACTAGCCAGGTAGATATATTTCAGTGGAGGGGGAATGGAAGACAAGCTGAAGTTCTCTCTGATATTACTTGATGCTTCTCACTGGGTACTGTAATTGGAAGAACCAGTACGAAATGCCTGTCCCCTACGAAGTGACAGTCTTGGTATAAAGAAAAACTTCATCTACTTCAAGGGGCTCACTCTTTGGAAAACTGTTTTCTTTTTGTTTGTGCTATTTTTCTTCTGTAATGAAGCAATTTTGTAGGAACATTGAGCTGTCTTGTCTCATACACACTTGATGGCTGTTGTGTGAACTTTCAAAAATATGTTTTAGCGGGATCTTTGATAAGGATTTTTTTCTTCCTCTCCACTTCCATGTAGCTTTAAGCCATTTAAGATTTTTAGTGGTAGTGACAGATCTAAAACAACTTCAATGGTAGTGACAGATCTAAAACTTCTTCAAAAATATCCAAGGGATCTATTAATGTTATCCCTATTTGGAAGTCTGGGTTACAGTGCCTAATGCTTCCTAAAATAGATTTACTGGACATTAAATTTCAAATGGTTTATGTTAGAAGGGCAGTACCTCGAATTAATTCAGAAATAGATTGATGATAGCAATGAGCACTTTTTTATAACTTCCATTAGGCAGTTCTTGCACTGGCATCGTTATACTGGTTTCTGCAAGAAAAAGATACTGTTGTACCTTTGTGCCCTAGTTTACTCAAGAAGAAGAATAATTTTAGTGAGTTAAATTTTAAATTCTTGGGCAGACCTTGTTAGGCAGGTACCTAGCAGCATAGCAGTTTGTTTATGACAGTAACTGCCAAAGTTAATCGATTCAGAGAAACTGAACTGGTAAATGCATACAGAAATCACTATCATCATTGAAGTTTTTCTTTTGATCATTTGTTGATAGCTTTCTATAAACATTGTATCAGAAAGTATTTGACATGATGGAGGTTTTTTTTTAATATGTGTTGTCTCAAAACTTCAACTTTTCCAGATGGAATTTTGTAGTCATTTATAAATGGATCAGACCAAGGACTGCTGTGGCTTAGAACTTCCAAGTGGCAGTCAGAGAATATTTTATTCATGTATTGTTTTTTTGGGTTTTTTTTTAACTAATTTACAACTGAGATTTCATGATTAAGTACTTTTATCACTTAGCAGGTGTAAAAAGGGGTTTGTGTAAAAGTGCTGTTGTGTTGTCATTGAGTGATGCAGTACACAAAGATTTTGACCTTTGCAATACTTCTGACAATACATTTACAGATTAATTATTCAGTGTATTAGTAGTATCCCTTTACAGTCTACAGTTTCTGTTTATGTCAGAGCCCATTTCTGTAGGTATCATTCAAAGGGATAATTAGGGGTTTCTACTAACTTTTCATTAAAACTGTGTTTTTATGAAGTTCACCAACTTACCTTTTTTGCTAGTAATGTATTTGTCAGCTGGAGATCATCTTCTCTTCTGCTATATATAAATACAGATGATCAGCATGGTACATGTAACTGTAGATGAAAGCATACCATTAATTTAAAGGACTGCGTGGCACATTTGCCACACTTTAATAGATTAGAAACAATAATCTCATATAATCCCTTCTAAAACAACACACCTCATTAATTTACTGAATGAGACAAACAGTTATCAGTTTACTGAATTAGAGAAGAATTTTTTTACTTTTTTTACTTTTTTTTTTTTAACCTGCTATCTAGGTGAGCTTGTGTGTCCAGTGATTTACCCAAAATATCCTATGATAATTTGGGAATTATTCAGTATTATCAGTGCTCTGTCTTACTTTTTTTGATACAGCAAAGCTCGTCAATTGCTGACAGAATGTTCTTAAGTATTCTCACTTAGTGATACAAGTCCTCAGACTGGTCTTTTAACTTTGCAGGAGACATGTCCCAGTTTCCATCTTAGAATACAAATGCTCTGAGGTGATTTGCTTTTTACAACATTTCACTGCAATTATTCAATTCCAAACAAGCAATGAGCCCTCTACCTAGTGATGTCCTTTGAGCTTACCCTTAATAACGCATGGTTTCAAAGACAAAAATATATTCATTTACTTAAGGAAAAACACTAGGGTAGGAAAAAAAAAAGGCAATGAAGAAAGAAACAAAAAATATCATCTTGAAGTCTTGTTTCATACAAAAGTGTTTTCTAGGTGTCACTTTGAATCTTTACAGTACATATCAGCCATAGCAGCCTAAGAATCAAATTGGCCAGCACTACTCTGCCTCCAGACATTACTTCTCCCAGTTGATGCTTATGTCTTGTTGCTATACTGGATTCTAGCTTCTAGCTGAAGCTAGAAATAGCAGGGTTGATGTGCTTTGCTGCTCTAAAAGAAACAGGGGAGACGAGATCTTGTATTAGATCATCTGAAATGGGAATCTAAGCTATATATTTATATAAAAGAATTTCCTTCCTTAGTGTACTTCAGCTTCTTTGAGCTCTACAAGAGATAGCAGTGCTAGTGCAAGCTCAACTGGCAGTGCTTGTCTCTGAAATCATGCAAGGTTCTTCAACATAAAAACTCACTGCTCATGTTCTCCTTCTTGCTGAGGAAAACAACTGTGTGCTAGCTAAAAAATAGAGCTTCCCTTTTCAAGCAGAAACATTTACATTGTGAAACACTTGTTTTTATAACTGATTGAAAATTGCCTATCATAAAAGTTATCTGGTGTGTAATAGTTTCATTTGTATATAGCTTTTCTGACTCGCTACACTGACTATGCACCACACCTTAGCCAGCCATGTGTCAACATTAGGAGCAAAGTACGTAAATTAAACTCCTTGTTTTCTGAGCATTTCTTCCACTAGCAGTTGCTACACAGCCAACCTCTGCCATCTCCACGCAAATTCTTCTGATAAGGCAACACAATTAATGCTAGTGCACAGAAAAACAGGCCCATAAACCTCTCTGGGTTGCTTTCAACCTGGATAAAGCTCAGCTTTCAGCTGAGGTAACTTTAATGCAAATGATCAGGGAGTTCATTTTAGGCTGCCTGGACCATCATTGCTCCCCAGACAAACACTTGTGAAGCTGCTGTGTGGAGTCTTCTCCTGGGATCACTGCTCTAATGCTGAGCTCCTACAGCAATGGAAGGCTGTTGGTTGCCTCTGTGTTTTCTGAAGCTCTCAAACTACCAACTTTGCTTTAAGCGTATATGCATTCTTACTGCGTCAATATTACTTAAACTGCCTTTGCCATTGGACTGAGATGCTATCCAGATGGTAAGCTGGACTCAAGCACATTTGGTAGTTCATTGACTTAGTCTGACTTGAACTTAAGATTGTTTAAACTTAAAATTCATTTCAGGCCTCAAAAGTGATGGAAGAGAGAGACAGTGTCCTTAAAATTAATACAGTAAATCAAACTAAGAAGATAAGCAGGAGAACAAATGCAAGTGAAAGAGAGTATTTCAACCTCCATTAAGTGCTTGATACAGGGAAAGGGGAGTGAACAGCAGGAGAATAAGCCAAATTCATATTACAAGTATGGGCATTAAGGAAAGTGCAAAATTTGATAACAGTAACTATAGACAAGCAAAGGCGCATGGCAGGAGAATATACTGTGTTTAATAAATGCTCCTCCCCTTTCTGAATAATGTGAGCAGGCTACCTCAGACAAGTGCCGAGAGTGAAGGGGAATGCCTAGAAAAAGATTCAGTTTTGGTAGCATGAAGGAGTAAGTTGTGCACCCAGCACAGGCTGTCTCTGGTTGGTTATGCAGGACACAAAAAACGTGCTCCTGCCTAGAGCTTCTTCTCCACTGCCCATCTCAGGGGATCCCAGAGCTCCCTTTAGATGCCACGGGGTTTTCAGACTTTGCTTGCTCATTCATTCCACATCTGGGGAATGACTGTGTGCATACAACCTTCTCAATACCTATCACTAACTAACAACCCTTTAAAGTACCTTTATTTAAAACATTCCAGATGGATGGCAATCTTAACCATGCAAAATTTGTCCTGGTGTGAAAGTATTTTGAACCTAGTATGTCTTTGCCAATAGCAGTTTTTTGAAATATATTTTCCTCTACTTTCTGCTTCACTTTGCAAGGTTGTATTTGGAAAATAAAACCTTTGTATTGTGACCTTTTAACTTAAGAAAAGTATTAATAAATTTAAAAACCTTAATAGTACATTCCAAGTGCTATCTTCTTGTACAGCTGGATTATCTGTCTCAGAATCTCTGGTTGGCAAGCAGCTGCTGGAGGGAGATAAATTTTGTTCACCAGGAGAGGGCTCTCACGGTCTTGTTATTACTGAACTTGGGAGCAGAAAGATCGAAAGGTGAAGCTACAGAAAGATACATGCAAGACCTGCTCAAATCAGGTTACATCCACCAGTGTGCTACAGATACCATAAATGTTAATCTTAAATAAATAAACTGATTATATTTAAATGTGTTTAAAAAAGTGAAAAATAAGCATGCTGTTGCAGCTCAGCTCTATTTCTTTCTTAATAAGGCTGTTGTTAAATAGCACTAAAATACTACAGTGATCAACTTTCTGAACAGCACCACCAACATGCAGATTAACACTACTAGTGGCTTTGCCAAGGAAATCCCAGAGACATACGAAGACCCTTCTTTTTGGGGTGCTTAGTATGGTTTAAACACTGTTATGAAAATAGAAGTTATTGTTTCAGGGAGGAAAGACCTTTTTTTTCATATTTTTTATCACTTTTTTGCTATCCTTTAAATAACTTTATGTATCATGAAGAATAAATTTATAAAGTGATACAAACATAGCATCAGCCTGGCTGTATCTCCGCTTACTATACCTATTATTTGCTAGAAATGAAGGTGTAAAATCTTTATATGAATGCTATTGCATAAATAGTTTAACACATACTGTCTTAATTTCTGCTGTAAACAATCGAAAGCAAGGTTATTTGTGTTTCTAAGAATAGTTGAATGAACTCTGCTTTTTAGTTCTTGTTTACCATTGTAAATTACGGGTTTAGTTCTGGTTACAGTCTACTGTAAGTATTATCTCATGAAATCCATACATGGAAAGTAGAAATCAGTTTGCTACAGTTCTTGCAGTATGTAGTATAACCAAAGAAAATAAACCATTATCAATTTATTTTGTATTCTTTACATAAAAGCCTTTTTCAGCCTGATTTTTTGTGTCTTGTTGTTGTTGATCATAAAATTTTTAGTATAGCCTTCTCTTTTATAGATGTTTCTACTAAACGGAACAGGCTGGAAGTTGTATTTCAGCAAAAACAAAGTGTGGAAAAGAAACCTTTGCCTTTAAGGCATTTGAAAAAGTGCCAATATGTTGCAGTATTCCCATACCTTTTCAGGGATATCTTGATCTAGTCAACCTCTCATTTTGACAGATGTGCTCCTTTTTTCCCCTATTGCTATTCTCTTTAATCGTTTTCATGGTAGAAATTCAACAGAATCTTTTATCAGTATCAGACCTGTTGTGCCAGGTAATGGAATGTGCTGGTTTTGTCTGGGGTAGAGTTAATTTTCTTCCCAGTGGCTGGCATGGGGCTGTGTTTTGGATTTGTACTGAACAGAGCTGATAACATAGAGATGTTCCTGTTATTGCTGAGCAGGGCTTACACAGAGCCCAGGCCTTTTCTGGTTTTTGTACGTCCACGCTGGTGAGGAAGTTGAATGCGTGTAGGAGGCTGGGAGGAGACACAGCCAGGACAGGTGACCCAAACTGATCCAAGGGGTCATATGACATCGTGCTCAGTATATAAAGTGGGGGGAAGAAGTAGGATATTTGGAGTGATAATGTTTGTCTTCCTAAGTAACCATTATATGTGATGTGGCCCTGCTCTCCTGGAGATGGCTGAACACCTGCCTGCCCATGGAACGCAGGGAATTAATTCCTTGGTTTACTTTGCTTGTGTGTGTGGCTTTTGCTTTCCCTATTAAAATGTCTCTACCCATAAGTTTTCTACCTTCTACCCTTCTGATTCTCTCTCCAGTTCCACTGATGTGGGAGTAAGCAGCAGCTGTGTGGTACTTGGCTGCTGGCTGGCCTTAAACCTCTACATGGAACAATAAACATGGAGTGAATAGCTTAGAAGGAAACGGTAGTTTGGTGTTGGAGCTGTAGTACAAGATGAAGTTGCTTGGGTCAGAGCACATATCAGACTATAAGACTCCAAGGACTTGAAATAAATTTATCTTAAAATAATAAAAAATGCATATCCAAATGTCTACTTTTTAATTTTTTCCCCCATACAATTAGGAAGGCTCTAATTATCTATTAATTATCTAGTCCTGCACAGACAGATTTCTTCATTCCACTTCATCTCTGTGAAGTGATTCCTTGTTCCCTCTCCAGAAATCTCACACAGGTGTCTGCCATAACTTTTTGGAAGGTCTCCAGTTTTAGACTGTTTCAGATAAAGAGGAAAAACAAGTACCCACAGAGTTTTCAGTCTCATTCACTGCTTTTTTCATCCATCCCTTCTCTTCTGTGAAAAGAACAACACTTGAGGGCCCCTGCTGACTGCAGGTGTGATGATGTGCAGGGGGGACATTGGTGTTACGTGCCCCTGAGAGCTCCTGGGAACTAACTAATTTTTCTGACAAAAATGGCCTTGCAGCAGCTTTTCTGAGGAACAGGCTCCCACAAAACCAGTAAGATATAAACTGTGCCCTGAATAAGCTTCAGTCCCTGAATGGTCTTAAGGAGCAATCTCAAGCAGAGCATATTGCAGTTAAGTTCTGCAGAAGAAATGAAGTTCTGATTTTACCCTTTGTGATTTGCAGGGAGGATCAGATGAGGCTATGCTATCTGAAATGTGTTCTTATACTCTAGGACATTAATTGAGAGAATGTATCATCAAGGCTTCAGACAATTACCTCCATGAGATGTGCCTTGGAACTGATGGAGTCTTAAGAAATACATAATCATTTCGCCTGTATTTGGTCCCAGTAGTTACATAAAAATGTTTGATTTTCCTGCAGTAAACAGCTTGCACTTTTCCCAGTTGTGCTAACATCACAAAAAAGGAAAGAAAAAAGAAAGAAACAAAAAACAACACAAAGCCAACAGAAGGTAAAGACTGAGCTTGTATGCTGACCTCTTGTGCAGCTTCTTAATCCTTTGGCCAAGAAGTCAAAATTCTTATGAAAGTTAAACGAACCCAAATTTGGTGGAAAGCCTCATAAAGCCAAGGGAATTACTAGGAGTTAAAACAGAGTAAGATTACTATCTTGTTCAACATCAGAAAATCTGGATGAAAATCTGGTAGAAAGAGGCACTAAAATTACTTGTGGTAGGGATGGTTTTATGTATTGCCTTGTTTGTCTATTTTTCTCTCAACAACAGAAAAAGAAATCCCAAACATTTATAGTTAAATTATAATCAGTGATCTTGTGGTCTGTCATAAAATGGGTTTTGTGGCTTTGTGCTTCCTACTGAGTCTGAAGAGATGACACCTGCTTGAGTATTACAGAGTTACTCCTCTGGAAAAATTTTGCACCAGAAGTATCTTTAAAATAATTTTGTTCACAGAGACAGTAATAAATATTTCTTGCTCAAAAAATGTCCAATTAATGTGGCATCCAAGTGATACAGATATGAGCCTTCTCCTGCTAAGACAAAGCAAATATTTGTTGAACTAGATGCAAGAGCAGGGCCAACCTACTTTAGTCTTAAATTTCAAATCACTATCAAATCACTATTCTGATAACTTCCCAGAGACCTATTTTTAAGCCTTGTTATTTAAAGGATCTTAATGTGGCTACAAGGGCAAAATGAAGCATTCATACTTGTTCAAATGAACTAAATTTGGACTGTGCCAATATTTTCTCCTACAGTTTTTCCTAAGATTAGCACGTAATGAAGTAATCTAATAACTTCCAAATGTTTACAGTATTTTCTCCAAAAGCAAATAAGATTAATAAAATCACTTGTATAGTTATATTATATTCATAACAATGGCGGTAGTTGTGCTCATAGCTCAGCTTTTAGAACCACACTCTGACCACATCTTCCTGCCTGCAGTTACGTTCTTTCTGAGGGAATCAGGATTTTGACAAACTTTATGTCAGAATTAGCAGGACTTTTTACTGAGGACAAGCTGTATCAGGCTTTTTTTTTTTTTTTTAACTGAGATAAAGTTTAATAAGGGGGCCAGGAGATCATGGTGACCTGGTAGAGCACACATTTCTAGTATTCCTGGGCTTGGGAAGTTTAAAAATAGCTGCTGTGGTAACACTCACTGGCACAAGTGTATGCTCTAATATGATGACACAGATTGTCTTAATGGCCCAGCGTGATGCACTCTGAGTGATCTCAGCAAAGCTATCTTTATCAAATGGTTGGGAAGAAAATGCTTTTGCGTTAAAGGAAAATTTTGAGAGGGGTAATTTTGAAGGCACTGAAATCCATACTCACTTATGGATCACCTTCTGGATCACCTGTGGGATTAGTAATGTTCAATGGTACCATCACACACTCATTGCTCATGGCAGGTACTTGAGAAGCATCTGGTTTGATATATTCCTTTGCCACTGGCAGAATGTGGGTAAGTGGTGTTAGTGTGGATTTGCTTTTAGTTCTCTTTGTCTCTTTTGTTTCTCTTCCTGTGAAAAGTTACTTCAGCTGAATACAAACACTAACAACAGCTGTGCCTACCTTCAGAGCAAGGGTGACTTTCAAGCAATACACCTATGATAAGGATATATATTATTGGATCAAAACCAAGCAACTGCAGGAGTCTTCATTACATATTGCATGTAAAAAGCTCTAGGAAAGAAAAAAAAGAGGAGTTTGCCTTCAACTGTGTATGAAAAAAAACCCCATGATATGAAAGAACAAGAAACCTGACCTCAGGAATTTTAAAACACATATGGTCAAAAGCAGTTGAAAAATTTTCCTAATTGTCTTTAAAATTATGAGGATCGTGATTTTATACCATTATTCCAGTCATGTGGGGGGAAAAAGAACAGATGTGTCTAGGACAAGAGTCCTGCCACTGCCCTAAGACAGTGCCAGATTGCACTAATGTATTTTCTGGCAAGAATTTTAATGCAAATAGTACAGACATAATCAAGCTTTCAGCAAAATAAAAGGTTAAATTCCTGGACCAAACAGTATTTTTGAAAGACATCTTTCTGGAGACTATGATGTTTAATACTGTTTGTCTTGTGTGCTGCAGAGAGATATTGTGACTACTGTGAAAATCTATTGATGTCTTTTTTTTCAAAAGTGCAATAATAGCTGAGAGATCCCTATGGATAACAGAAGGGTTTTTTAATTTGTTAATATTTCTCCAAAGGAGAATTGGAGCCTATCTCAGCATGATTGGAAGTAAACACTTTTCCTCCTGACTATGCTCCTCTTCCTGGTTCTTACACATCTACAGATGGATTGGGTTTTTTTCCCTTTTCTCAGGTGTTCATACTTCTGAGAAGAAAACATTCTGTCATGAGAGCTTCCAGGCTCCGGGAACAGGGCAACTGGCTGGAAATACTGCAGCAATGTGTTTTTCCTGTCCATGCCCCTGCCAGCTCTCCAGTGCCCACAGCCCAGCCCTGGGCTGGCTCTACCCCAGCAGGCATCTGCCTCTGCACTGCCTGCTGAGGATGCAGCTGCTCTGGACCCGTGGCAGCCACACCCAGCTGTCCCAGACACTGCTGCCATGGCCCTGTGGAGAACCACAGAAGCTCCAACCCCTTCTCCACAACTTCAGTAAATATACTCCAGTGTCAGCCCATGCAGATCTCCTATCAGCCAAGGTCACTGGCCTGGCCAGCTCAGGAGTGACCTGGACATGCCAGGGCATCTGATTCTTCTTCACTGAAAGAGAAGGGGCAAAGATGAATTTTAATCTTTGACATTTGCAAAAAGTCAACTTTGTCAATATTTTGTAGAACTAGATAAACCAATTTATGTGAGTCTTCCTAAGAATGTTAACATTCATCATACACAAAGACCAGCTGTCTGAGAGCTTTTTCTTTTTTTTTTTTTTTTTAATTGAGAGGAATCACTTCTAACTCCAGTGGATACATGGCTCTGCAGCTGCTGTTTCCTGATTGCATTTAGTGGATGCTATCAAAACAAAACTCCTATCTTGCCATTTATTTAGATTTTAGTTTAAGAGAGGGTACACTTTAGCTAGCCAAAGGACTTGATTAAATGCTCTACTTGAAAATCCATTTTAATGTGCTTTGTTTTCTAGGAAGTGTGCATTATCTGTATCTGTACCTGCACATACACCTGCCTACACATGAGAATGATAAAATGTCATTGGATATTTTGGTGAGATAACATTTTCCCACAATATATTGGAAGCAACACCACACTGTCAGTCACTGGTGGAAGGGAAGCCACAGGATCATCTACTGCAGATCAGACTAGGTGAGACCTACTCAAGAAGCAGTGGGGGAGATATCTTTGTGTTTAGATTTTTTTTTTTTTAATGTTCAAGATTGGGAAAATGTTAAATGGATGGTTCAGCTGTTTCTTATCCCATTCACAGAAGTTACTCTTTTGGGAATTGCCTTATGCCTGATTTCACTTGCTACTGCTCCTGTGTGCTTCATAGTTATTCCTTGCTGATACTGGCACCAAGCTCCATTGGCTGTTGAAGTGGAAGGCAGAAAAGTTTTTTTATTTTTATTTAACATTTCAGAAGAAAAAACAGGGACATTTTTGAAATTTCAAAACAGAATGCTAGTGATTGCTTTAGAAATAAAAAGAAAATGCACATTCTCCCACTATTGATTGACTTAAAAAAAGATGATATATTTATATGGCACAGGACTAAAGAAGTTCAATAGCTGTCTTGATTTAATTCTCTATTGCCAAATTGCAATTTGTTGTGCTTTGATCAGTGTAAAGAGTAGGGAGCAGAGTTGTTGACTTCATCCAGGCAAACAGATATAAATATCCAGTGTACAGACTAATCTTTGTGCAACTCGGAAACTAGAGGAAGGCCTTGTTCAAGTCCTAGAATGATCCTGTTTGCCGTGTAAAGTGAGTAGAATTTGATCTGGAAAGAGTAATTACTAAATAAACATTTAATTTATATAAATAACAATCTATGGTGTAGGAGTTAGAAATAGTTAAAATTCTGAAAGAAAGGAAGGAACAGAAAATAAAGAGCAAGTAGAAAGGAAGAGGACAGTAAACTGAAAAATAAGTTAGAAGGAATATTTCAAGATGAAACAATGTGACTGCTTTCTTATCATTTTATACTATTTGGTTATACCACTTGATATAAATAAGGTTAAATATTACAATGATGTGAAAATTTGTGGACAGAAATAGGGCATAAGCTACTGTAACCTCTGTAGGACTACATAATTGTGTTCTGACTGTAGATTTAGTTAATTTTTTCCGAAGTCTATCTACTAAGATTAATCATAAATATTTTTAAAGTATTTAAAAAGCTATTTTAAAATCTATTGTTCCAGCAGTATATATTCTGTACCATTTGTACTCTATTAAATGTCCTATTTATAGGGTTTTAGGAGATAATAATCTGCAAAATGCAATAGTCAAAGTCCAGGAAGAAACCAATAAAGTATATCACTAGTGAAAACAAAGAACAATGGGTTACTGGGAAATAGATGTTAGAAAAATCCCTTAAGGAGAGAAGCTATTACCCACTGGCATGTAATAAACTCCTTACCAGATAATAGCTTAGGGAGAAAAGGTCTCAGAATTATAACACTGTGATAACAAAAAGTTGATGATTCTTCAAAATAATTGAACTGCTTTCACTTTTAAAGACTATCTGGAAAGGCTCTTGAGGAAAAAAAACGCACAATGACTGTTCCCAACCACCCATTTGTAAAAATAATAACTTTATTTCTCAGTCTGTAGAATCTCTGTACAAAAGCCTATTGGATAAAAAACCTTAGTGGAGAAAAGGAAATGATCACCAGCTAGACCTGGGGAGAGGTGTTACAGCTTAAAACTCAAAGCAAAGGCTTTGTTCATTTACTGAATCCTGAGGGCAGAGATGGATTATTCAATTAGAGTAATCAGGGGCAGGTGTATATATCTATATAGGTATGCATAGATATACAGACATATATATATAGATATATAGATGTATTTATGTATATATATATATACATAAGTATATATGCACACTTTATATTTGTGCTGTGAAATATAATATGATTTAGGGAAGATACCTGTGATTTACATTTGGAAGGAAAAGAACTAGTCTGGCTTAAAAGGAGAAAAGGAGAGAGGGGAGATGCAGAAAATGTGTGTGTGTGTGTGTGTGTGTGTGTGTGTGTGTGTGTATTTGTGTGTTTTCACGTGTTCACACACACAGAATGACAGAATGAGTAAGGTTGGAAGGAACCACAGTGTGTCACCTGGTCCAACCTCCCTGCTCAAGCAGGGTCATCCCAGAGCACATGGCACAGGATTGTGTTCAGATGGTTCTTGAGCATCTCCAGTGAGGGAGACTCCACAGCCTCTCTGGGCAATCTGTTCCCGTTCTCAATCACCTGCACAGTAAAGAAGTTCTTCCTCATGTTCAGGCGAACTTCCTGCGCATCAGTTTCTGCCATTGCCTCTTGTCCGATTGCTCAGCACCACTGAGCAGAGCCTGGATCCATCCTCATGGCACCCTCCCTTCAGAAATTGACAGACATTGATGAGGCTCCCTCTCAGCTGTCTTTATTTATTGCTGAACAGGCCCAGCTCCCTCAGCCTTTCCTCATAAGAGAGACATTCCTGTCCCTTAATCATCTTTGCAGGCCTCCACTGAACCTGTTCCAACAGCTCCATAGCTCTCTTGTGCTGAGGAGCTCACAACTGAACACAGCACTCCAGATGTGCCTCACCAGGGCTGAACAGAGGGGCAGGATCACCTCCCTTGACCTGGTCGCAATGCTTTTCCTAATGCACCCCAGGGCACAATTAGCCTCTTGGCCACAGGGCCACACTGCTGGCTCAGGGACAGCTTGTTGTCCACCAGGACTCCCAGGCCCTTCTCCAGAGAGCTGCTTTCCAGCAGCTCAGCCCTCACCCTGTGTTAGTGCCTGGGGTTGTTCCTCCACAGTGGCAGGACTGTGCACTTGCCTTTGTTGAATTTAAAAATAATCCCCTCTGCCCATCCCTCCCACCTGTCAAGGCACACATGATCATGTTTATTTGAAAGTTGTTATACCTTTCCAAAGCAAGTGGGTCAGCTATAATGAAGTATAGTAAGCTTTTGCTTTCTGGTAAAGGAAGAGAAAAATTCCTGATGTCTTTCCATTTCCTTTTCTTTCCACTATCACTTGCTTAGATAATGAAGACTTATCCTGATCAGAAGGATGTTGTATGTTCAGGGGTGTCATCACTGTGAGAATAAAGACATAACTATAGACAAATTCAGGTTGGATGGAAATTACATAAAATGACAAGGCAGAGTGAAAATTGGCTGAGGAAATCAGAGATAGGTTGTACTGGGTAAACACAGTGAGATGGAAACAATCAAGAACAATGACCCTCAAACCCATCCCACAGAATAAGGCAACCTTGGAATCAGCAGCAAAGCATCTTGCAAAAATATTGCAAACTATGAGTCAAAGAGCTAAGGAAAATATTTTCCTAATCACATCCAGAAAGAGATATTTAATTATATTAGAAAACAGTCAACATTGGCACTGAAATAGTCTCAACAATCACTATTCAGTAAATGATACATATTTTATTATAGTTTTATGACAGTTAATACTGATATGTCTAAGTAGACTGTCTTACATTTATTACTCATTATATATTCTGTATAATTCCAAAGTACAGGCTGCCAACAATTTGGGTAATGAAAATGGAATTCTGGTTTTGTACACTGGGCATAATTTCCTACATGTAACAGATAAAAGAATATTATAACATATGCATATATTTCTGCCCAGTGCAAGAAATATATGCAGCCATAGAACTATCCATCCACAAAAAAATGCTACTAATGACAACCATGTCAGACTAACTAGACTAAACTAAACTAATTTAGCTTTTACAGCTATACACACCACTAGGCTTGAAAGCCATACTTGTTTGTTTTACTTTATCTTGGGGCACATAAAATCATGGTATTTGGCAGCATGGAATAAGGGACATTAAATCAGCTTTTATGCTGTTGTTAAGAAACCCATAGAGGATGGGATTCAAGCAGCAGGACATCATACCCCATAAATGGCATATGCAATATAGTAATTTAAAATGCCTGTTGGAAATGAGAGTGGCATTAAAATCTGTCACAATGTGGAAAAGGTGAAGAGGCATCCAACTGAAGCCAAAAACTAGGATTAGCACTGTCAGTCTGCAAAAAACCCTCCTTGATCTTGTCTTAATTCTGACGATGGACTGGGATACTGTGATCATGTTCTGGATCTCTGTATTGTCTTCTGGTTTCATTTCAAAACAGATAGGGATCCCAGGGATGAATTTACTGGAGGAGAAGAGCTGGCTTTTTTCTGTGCCAGAGGTTTCTGGGAGATCTCTGGAATGAGTATTCTGGTGATGCCTTGAAATAGCTGGCATCACACTTGAAGTCTTTCTACTGTATCTTCTGTGGTGCCTCCTGCCAAAGGCACAGCTCCACCTGGAATATCTGGAGGCTTGTACCTGCGTGCCAGTGCTCTTGGAGGGGTGAAGAGTTAGGTTTATCATCTCCTTTTCTTCAAACTTGTTTTCCTTGTTTGACAGCCGGGCACCTATGCTCCTGCAGACACTCGTGTGACTGGCAGTCAGGCACACCAGGGGCAGGATGTACTGCATGAAGAGCAAAGCTATCGTGAAGGCAATCCTGTAGGAATCAGAAGGCCATGACTCGATGCACAAAAGCCTGTTCTCCAGTCCCTCTAAATTCAAAGTTTTACTGAGGTCCACAGTTTTATGGAAAACTGGCAGAGGGGAGCAAATTGTGAAGCCAAAGGCCCAAATGATCACTATTAAGAAGTAGCCTTGTTTTGCTGTTAGATTGTTAGAGAGGGGATACTTTATCATACGGTACCTGACTGCAGCAATAGAGATTAACATCAAAGTCGAAACCAGGACTGATGCACACTGAAGGAAGGGCATTACATGGCACATGACAGTGCCAAACATCCACTGGTCAAGCAGGACGGATGTCAGTGTGAAAGGTGAACAAAACAGCACAACCAAGATGTCAGAAAAGGCCAAGTTTCCAATAAGAATGTTTATTACTGTCTTCTGCTTGCACTTTAGTAGGGCTGTTAGTATAAGCAGATTTCCCAGAAAGCCAGCCAGGCTTATAAGTGTGTACAGCCCAATAAGAAAGTACTGCATGTCATCAACACTACTCTTATAATCTTCCCAGGCAGAAAAATTCTTTGTTGTAGCAGAGGTGTTCTTGGTATGTGTCCTGTTGTTACGGTCTTTGAATCCTAAATCCATTTTACAGTCCTGCTTAGAATGAGAAAGGCATTAATTAGCATCTGAAGAAATTATGATAGTGCTGCTAATCACAATGTAAAAGTACATAAATTTACCTTGTATCACCTCAATGCAAATAAATTACTAGCGAACTTAGTCTACTGTGAGGCAGATCCTGCATAACTTCAGGTTGACATGAATTAGCTAAGTAGGTTTTACCATTTGGTGTTCAGCACACCTAGGCCTCTATCCAGCTGCTCACATGGGAGAACAGCAATGTAAAGGTCTGTATTATGATGCTGCCTTTTAACTATGCTTTGCTACAGAACATATTGTCAGGCTTTCCATGAGGGAACAGTTAGCTACAAAAGCAATACACATCGAGTCGGTGAGATTAGTCATGTGAGTAACAGCCCATTGATAAGAGTAATGAAATTACAGTCACCATCTGGGCAGATGCCTAATCATTATATCATTGCAAACTACAAAGAAGGCACCTGAAAATACATATGCTAACAACTGCAGTAGTATTTCTTACCTTGCTAGTAAGAGAACTAACACAATGTAAGTGAGAGCTTTCAAAAAGGATCAGGAAATCCACTGTCAGTGATCCAAGATGGAATTCCTAATGTGGTGTGTATAGAAAACACCTTCTAATAAGTGCTGACTATAGTTTAACTAGTGCTCAAGCAGAAAGAAAAACTCCCTACAAAACACCTAAAGTAATTGGATGTAACATAGAGAGGACTGTATTAACTGGAAGCAAACTCCCCACAGCCATTTGAAAATTCAATGAACTGCTACTAATTCAGCACAGAATCATCTAGTGTTAAACCTTGCTCAGCACAAAGTTATTCTGCCTACTGAATCTTCATATATTAGTCTTCATTTTAGAACAAATGGAAAGACATGAGAATTCAGTTCAAACCTCAATTTATCTTAAACACCCGCATGTACTAGAGTTTCAAAGTCAAAATTCCCCAGAGTGCCAATGTCCTGTACAAAATTGCTTAATGTTTAGAAACCTTACATAAGAGAAAACAAAAAAGATCTACAAGCCCAAAGCATACATAAATAGAGAAGGCTAAATCTGTCCCCTAGAAAAGGCAGGGCTCTTCAAGAATATAGCAATCCTCAGTGAGCTGTACCACGCTGACATCTTCAAAGTGCAATAATATTATTTGTTTCTCTCTACACATGCAGATGTGCTCTCTTCTTTACATTCTTTGTGTTCCCACTGTTACGGTCTGAGCTCAAACCAGAAAACAACCTGAGAAGATTCACTAACTGTACTGTGATGGGAAGGTCCTTCAAGTAAGGGTAGAAATATATATATAATAAAAAAATAATCTTACAGGTAATGTGTTGGAAAGAGGTGAAAAGAAGTCAGCCTTGCCAATTTTCCTCAATGTTAAAGTGCTTTTTAACAGCTAAAATAGAATTAAGAACAGGATACATGAATTTAGATAGCCTAACTATTATAATTGTATGCGTATGAGCAGAGAGGCAGTAATGCATATTATTTCTGTTCAATTCTTGCCAGTCTTTAATGAAATGGTGGAAAACCATGTCAAACAATGCTATCTGAGACTACCTTTGCCACTAGACCAACTTTGAAGGAGCAGACTAGAGATTGTGTAAGTGATCTAATCTCTCTATTTCTATATTGATATTATCAGAAGTTTTCATTTTGGTGGGCTTTTCTTTATATAACTCTTAGCTGATGAAATAAATAGCTTTTTACTTAATTATTCTGAGCTAATTTCTGAGTTGCTAGTAACCAACTGAAAATGCTATGATCTGTGCACCCCAGTGACTTCCAAAATCTGCTGAAATTTCTTCCTAGTCCGTAAATGTGACTTTGCATAACTTTTGCAGCTTTGTCCTGGATAAGGCAATATAATGCTAAGAATAGGACCAAGGAACAAAATGTTATGTGTTGTTGTACTGTAACATGTTTAATAAATTAATGTTTACTGAGTTCTTCTTGAAGGTCTAAGTGAAAAGATGGTTGTCAGGTTCTGTCGATTTCTACACCTCCACATAAAGTCTTGCAGAATGGATTTGGCAAAAGTGTTCACTGTGTTTTTAACAGAATTCTTTAAAAGCAAAAAGCAAATATTCTGGTTTTGCTGAAATAGACATATTTTGTTGAGATATGCATCAATACTGAAGAAGTTTAGCAGGAGTGCCTCTGAAGTCCAGCATGGGCTTGCTGGCTCCATTCCTTCTGTGCCATGGCTGCCTTCTGCCTTGGCTGAGAGATGAGATGAAATGAGCTCTTCCCTAACATGTGTCCTCATTTCCATGAGGAAGGAGCACTGGAAGAAGTCACAACATAATCTGTTCAGACCCTGGCTGGACACTCATTGCACCAGAAAAGTCTGTGGGGCACAGAAACCCCTTCTGCACCATCTTTCTATAGTCACAGTTTCAGAGTGACAGCAAGACAGAGAGAAAGGAATAACAGTATAATCTGCTGCTTTCAACAGAGAGCTGCTATGCTGACAGAAGTTCCCTTTGCAAAATGCCCAAAGAGAATTTTATTTTCATTTTGGATATGAAAAATGAAAGCAGACTTTCCCCGCTAATTTCAAGAAATGCCAAGTGGATCTCTTGCTCTCTGTGCTTTCTCTCTGTCTCAAAAAGAAACCAGTTACTCTCAGAGTGCCACTGGCAGTAAAGATACAAACAGAAGTTTTCCTTGAATATCATTGATCTTTAGTCCCCAAACACGTCTTAGCATGCCACTGATTTCACAGGGCACTTATTGGCATTTATCTTCCTGCTTTGTTTTGACACCTGCTTCTATTTTCGGATATTCGCTCACCCTCCCTCATGTTGGTTGGTCAATCCCAGTGCAACATGTGGCCATAAATTTCAGGGAAATGTAAATTCCTGAAAATCCCACTGTGGAAAACAGAATTAAATAATTCAGCCTCTTTTCAAAACCTTCTCCTCATATTTGAAGTGTATTTCTAAACTAAATGCACGTCAGTGCCGGGGTGCTCTTGCACCTGTTTTCAAGCTCAAATTTAGTTAACCTGAAAGTACCTGCTGGAGATTGTCTAGCTGTCACCTCCAAAAGTTGGATCATTTTCATCTCCTACATCTCTCAGTCAAGCACATGAAGTCCCTGTTCGGTGATGCTGGTCTGCACACCGTGCGGTCCCGACTGCGCTCAGCTACACCTGTGTGAGCTCTGTGTGGGTTTGCCTAGGTCTCCTTCAGTTTCAGTGGAATGCTTGAGCCAGGAGGCTTGGCTGCACAAGTAGAGACTGCAGTTTTGTGGCAGGATCCAAGGCAGATTTGAATATTTACAGTAAGAGTCAAATGACTGCAGTAAACATGTAGCTGAGTTGGAGGTACCAGATAACCTATGCTAATTTAACATGTTGAATATCTTGTAATTAGTATAATTTTTTTCAATTAAAGCTATCACTTAAAATATAAAATTCCTAAGTTATGATTTAGGACAGTTAATAGGCTGTATATTTCTATTTCTCTATATATTTAAAGGGAAATTTTCAAGAACACAAAACTTAGGCAGGCAACTCTCATCCTCTAAAGGCAATTGTTTTTTCAGTAAATGTTCCTTCAACTGGATGAGATACATATATTACGGTTTATTCATGGATAAGAGCTTATATCCCACAATATTAATACCTATTAAGTTATCTCGGACTGGCTGGTCCTTGTATAGTCCAGTCAGTTCAATCCTTGTAACAGGGCAATTAATCTTTATAGCTGTAAACAATTTACAGTCTTGGGGGACCTTTTTCTATGTTAAAAGAGGAAAAACAGCCAAACCACCCCTCCCAAAACCCCCAAAAAGCAAAAATCCCAAAACCCCATGGTGAACACATACAGGAAGGAAGCAAAATGTGTGAATTCATAAGAAATACAACCTTTCTGCTCTCATAATATTAAAGCAGTATCAAGACTGCATACAGAATGTCAGAGAAGGTTTGTAAACATCTACAGAGCTGTAAACAGTTAATATGAGTGGCTGTTACTGCACAACCACCAAAGCTTTAGGAAAGCACTGAGTTGTATTGTTACAACTTGAGAAATTATGCCTTCATATCAGTACAGACCCAGATAACATCCGAGACAAAATTTGAAACCACTGAAGTGTTGCATTCACAACACAAGCTAGAGACGAAAAGCTGCTGATTCTCATGTTCTTGTTCACAATGTGCAACAGCAAAAACTAGCCAGAGAACCTGGGAGAATTCAACAGATTGAAATTATTTCAGAAGTCCTGAAAAAAGGATTTTGTACACATTAATGGTATGCCTATTCTGTGCCTAACTAAAAGAACTGCAACATTATCCTGGAACACAAGAATGCAACTTCCCAAATTATGCCAAAGCCAACTAATAAGATTATATATCCAGCTCCAAGGAAATGCTATGGAACATAATGGGCTATTTGCTGGCCAGAACAGAAAACTTGAAACGCACAGCCACATTTTCTTCCAGGGACCACAGCAGCTCCTGGTTCGCAAAGGCAACACCCCCCAACACTGGAGCGACTGTTATTTTTGCCCTTCTACGCCTCCCTCGGGAGCCACTCTGCACACCCGCACACGCCGCGTCCCAAGCCGCGCTCCCGCGCCCAGCCCGAGCCCCGCGGACCCGCGGCCGCTGCCACACCACCCCGCAGCGCTGATGCGCTCCCGCATCCCCGCGCTCTGGCAGGGTGGCAGGGCGGAGCCCCGCGCAAACTTGCGCGGCCGCCCCGCATTGGGAGGGAAGGGAGCCTAGCTGAGCAGACCTGAGCCGAGCCGAGCTGACTTGAGCTGAGGCGAGCCGAGGCGAGGCGAGTTGAGCTGGCCGCGCCCGCCCCGCGTTACCTGCCCGTGTCCCGCTGCGGGGGCGCGGCGAGGCGGCGATGCCGCTCCGCACTCACGGCTCCGGCTCGGGCGGGCGCAGCGCCGCTCCGCGGGAGCGAGGGGAGGCGCGCATCCCCCCGGGCTGGCTGCGCATCTCCCGCGGGTGCTGCCCACAGTCGCGACCCAGGCTCGGCTCCGGGGATGGGGCTGCCGCCGCCCCTGTCGCACTCGCCGCCCGCTCGGCGGGGCTGGGCCTGCGGCTCATTTCGGGAGGCTGCCCCAGGCGGCCCTGGAGCGCGGTATTTCAGCGCTGCACGGGGTGACAATTAGAGTTTCCATGGAAATACGGCGAGACGGTGAATAAGCCCCGCGCTCGCCGGTGCTTGCGGGATGCTCTCAGTGCCTCCCCGGCGCTCGGGGCACGGCGTTTCGCAGAGGTGAAACGCGCTGCGAGTCTCAGGACGTAGGGAAGTGCGAGGACAGGCAATGACAGAACGCTGGTCAGAGCTCCCCTCGCTTCGGCTGGAGAGGAGCTCCGCAGGTGTTTATCCATGCTGCTCGAACACCCTTTCATTTTTATTTTACAACAGATGGGAAGCGATGGATTGCCCCCAAACAGTTTTCCTTGCTGAGCTGAGTTCGGTTCTTACAAAGTAAAATATCTGAAGGGTGGTTTTAATTTTATCTGAACAATCAGTGGGAAAGCAGGGCATTTTCTTATCTGAGCAATATTTTAAAGCCTAAAAATTGTTGGGTATGTCATAGTACAAGACATGAAAAGACAAATTCTGCTGCTCTCACCAGCTGTTATCTTCTAGCACAAAAGAGTCATTGATCATAGTCCTATTAGAGAGCTACCAGAGACCTCAGTGGCATGCGGGTCCTTGGGAGCACAAGTGGCAGAATCTGACACAGAAGTGTAATGACTTTCCCATTTGCCAAGGTACTACTTTGACAGATGATATTAACACAGCACTGCAGAAAAGCTGTCAGTATAATTAGCCTGTGAAAGACTGTACCACACAAAGACAAAACAACTGGATCAATCATATCATAAAATAACCTTTGAAAAGTCCACTTAGGTTCCTTATTTAACCAGGGTACTGGGAAAGTACACATTGAGTGATCCAGGAACAAATAATCTTCATCTTCAACAGACGAGCTCAGGATGGCAAGGACGATTTCATCCTATCTTTGAAGATTTTGTCCCATCGTCTTTCGCCTGCTTCTGCATAATTCACCACCCACTGCTGGTGAATCACTGCATGTGCAAGTGGAGCACAGGGAGCTGCCATGTGGAAGTGACGTGCTGATCCATCTCATCGTATTAACACAGCTCTCCTGTTAGTCACAATGGAGAGGAGAATTAATCCTTTTTAGGCCTGAGCAGCTGTTCTTAGCATTTTTGACCATCTTCCCACCTAACACTGATGGTTTTGAAGCCTTTCACACATATTTTTGACCTGTAGATAGAAACCCATGTTCTAAGATGTGATAGGGGTGATTAAGACTTTCCCCATGTCTATTGTTCCAGAAGAGCTTCCCACATTGCTGGCCCCATTGCTTGAAGTGTAAAGTCCCTTCTGGAGAGAGTGAAGTTTTAAAGACACTACATCTTTCTATGGAAACTGCTGGCTGCAGCAGACTACTGTCTTTGAAATGAAATCTAAATTTGCTGGCAGAGCCCAGTGGGAAATTAAAGTTTCTTACATTGCACAGCTGTGATTTATGTGGGATGCCATTGTACCTTCATAAAGGTACAAACAGTCTACGATCATGTTAAGCCATTTCCAAGGTGGGAGGTCACCTAGTACAGTTTCCCAAGCAGCCTCCAGAAAATATGTGCTTCTTAGTGGAAGCAGTGAGTAAGATAAGTATTTCTTCCTCAAAGCAATTTTCTCTAAGAATAAAATATTGTACTTTTTTTGTTGGTTGTCTTATTTCAGGAGGTTACATCAGCCAGTAATATATTGGCAGGTGTGAGTTTGTTGGCTTGTTTTGTTCCCCACAGACCTGTAAATTACACCAGATTTCTCTCAACTGTATCTGTACATTTCATTCCTGACACTTGCGCACATCAGAGACAATTACTATTCAGACCATTATAATTTTTTCCTTTTCACTGTTTGTGTACCTCTTTCTTGACGGTAATACTACTGAATAATAAAATCAGTAATCTAGAGATAGAAAAGGTGTGGATGTTAGAGATATCAAATGTCAGGAATGACAGCAGATCACAGTACAAGTTCCCTAGAAACCAGCCACCATAAGGTTTCTGAAACTATAGAGGAATCCTCGAGGAAGTAAGAGATGGTGATGATGAAAGATACCTTTTTTGGAGGAGCTGAGGAAGAAAAATGGTGAAAAAAGAAAATCAGAGAGAGAAGGTTGGGATTCCTGAGTCAGAAAGATACAACAGAAAATACAGGAGACAACTCTCTAGCTATATGAATACAAATTAGTTTTGTCATGTTTCTTACCACAGTCCCAAATGTATCTTTCTTTTGGGAGAATCATTCCACTATCTTAGAAAATTTGGCCTCTAAAGGCAAACTGTGGAAGATATGAAGAATAAAAGCTCCAATGGAAATCCATGAGAACTGATAAATGCCACAAAACCAAAGGTCTAAAGCACCTAATGTCCAATTCCACAGCATGCAGTCAATTGTCTGGAGCCAAAGTTTGCCATGAGGCAAAGTCTAATGTTGTTGTAAAGTCTGCTACCAATGGAGCACCTATCCATGGGCACAACAGTGTAGGACAAATGGTAGGACATAGCTACCACAAAATTTGAGAGATTCTATGAGATACATATAAAGCACTTCTGTTTGTTAAAATTCTTCACCCAACCACTTAATGCCCATAAAAATTCTATTAGCACACTATTAAAAATACCACTAATGTTTTGCTTCTGTATGGTCCATCCCTTCCTCAGATTCTTACCTTGCATAACCCAGCAAGCCTTGAACTTTTGAAAAGGTGGGGATGGTTAAAATGTCTTTGCAATAAAAGGCAGGACACCTGATGGTTAGCTAATAAAATACTTCCACGTGTGAGCCTGTAATTAGTAATTTTTGTTTCCTAATGTGTCACCACATTTTTTGGCTGGTGTTACATACATTGACCTGTCAGGATGATCATGTGTGGGGCCTATTTCTGCTTCATCTGAAGCCACATGAGAGCTTGTGTACAAGCATACAGGAGTTTGAATCCTGAATAGACACAGTGGGGTTGCTGTAGCAGAAAACACGACTTAGTATTTTAGCCAGGTGGACATAATTTAGCTTATAGCTCAAGCAGCTTTTAAGCAATATTTCATGTGACCAGGATAGATTTACACTAGTCAGCTTGGCTGTGTTGTTGAAAATGGAACTGCAGCAGCAAGACTGTCTGTAGAGATTAACCACATAATCATTCATGCAGCTTCTTTGGGTTTGTGACATTAGCAGTCAAATGAAATGTTGTTACATTTGGTATCAGAAGCAGTTAGGTCAGAATAAACATGTTCCTAACCAAAGAGAGAGTTTGCTGCAATTCAGATTACATTCAACAGCAAAAGGCGTATTTAGTCCACTGATGACAGACTTTTGCCCCAAGGACGATGAATTCCTTTATCTTTGAACAGAGTAATGTGAAATGCAAGTATTTCAATGGCACTACTGTTCATTGCCAGAAAATAAAACCTATAAAAATATAGTTTAAAAACCCTTCAGAGAGTGTTTCCATTCATTTCTGTAGTGGTGACTTCAGTTTGTTTTATACAAAATAGAAGATACAAATGGCCCTCCTGGTGTTCTTTCACTTACTGGATTTTAAGTTTTAAGGAAGGATTGCATTGCTGAAACACATGACAGTATATTACAATGAAAGTGACAGTTTCATTTTATGAAACCTTTTCTATTTTTGAGATTTGCAGGAAGAAAGGATTTGTGTCTTGGCCTATTTTTTCTACATGATTTTAAAAACATTTCATTCCCTTCTCAATACTTTTGCTTCAAAGCATTTTTGTATTTGTTTACTCCGGCTGTTCTATTTCCTTCCCTGAAATACTCGTGTTCTGTTTATTGTACTTACTCCCTTTTTGCAGTGTCATGCCTTCACACAAATAAACTTCTGCACACAAACAGTCTTCCAGTCCAAGGTGCTTTTGATGTACTGAAAAATTTATTCCCTGGAAGAGGATAATCTCACTATGCCAGTGTTCTCATGTCCTGACAGTCATCATCAATAAAATAAGAGTTATGAGGAATTATTAGACACCTTTGTGAGCTTGGAGCTCCACATGGAGACTCTCAGCTTGGTGTTGAGACTGGAGACACACAGAATAGCCAGCACCTGATAATGCCTGATTTTCTTACAGAGCATACCTGATGCTATGTGGCATTTACTGCACAACATGTATTTTATATAACTACAGTGGAAAGTTTGAAGAGTCTGTTTATTAGAGTGATTCATTTTTAAGCATGTATTAGTGCTCACATGTATGTGAAATGCTTCAGAGAAGACTGATATAGCTCCAACTGATTTAGTCATCTGAGGTGGGCACATGACACTGTGGTGGAGCAGAAAGCTCATAGTAAAGGCTTGGATTATAGCATGTGGGCAAATATATATCTATGTATATACACTTGTATGTAGCACGTCCTTGACCAAGGCAGTCCTTGCCAGTGCTCCACTGCACTGTTCAAAGCCTGACCTTGCATCTGTGCAGTGTGAATCACCCTGTGAATATTTGTTATCCCTGTGAGTTCAGGTTACTGAGTGACACATAGGCTCTATCTTTGATCTTTTATAGGTAATTATTATATTTGCATAGTATACCAGAGGCATTGTGAGGTCTGCTTTGCCCATGTTCATGCAATGTTCAAAATTCATGTATGTATTAGCCATTAAAAAGTGAAGTATTATGAAACAATTCATTTGCTGCTGAAATGGAGATCCTCATGACTAATGACAAAGTTGAGGAGAAAGAAGATCATATGTATCTGAAAATTCAGAAATTTCTGAAAATTTTGTATTTTGCTTAGACAGTAAATGAATGGCTCTGTGGTACATTAATCTATTTAAAATAGAATAGGATAGTGAGAAACAAAGGCAAAATTCACAACTCCCTGTCTGCGCAGCCTCAACATCCCTCTTGCCTCCCAACTGTTCTGTATTCCCACCCCTCTGAGTGGTGCATGGGGACTGGGAATGGGAGTTCTGGTCAGCTCATCACACGTTGTCTCTGCCACTCCTTCCTCCTCATGATGTTCCCCTGCTCCAGCATGGGTCCATCCCATGGGTTGCAGTTCTTCAGGAACAGATTGCTCCTGTGTGAACTCCTCTCTGTGGACCACAGTATGCATATCTGCTCCACCACGATCCTGCATGGGCTGCAGGGCAGCAACTTGTGTCACCACAGTTCTCACCATGGCTGCAGGGGGGAATCTCTGCTCTGGCCAGCAGTGGGCCCATTTTGCAGTCAGATGAAAATGGTTCTGTTCAACATGGGTGTAGTCTTCTCACAGAAGCCACCCCTGCACCACCCCAACTTGCCACGTAAACTCAAGTCTCTTATTCTGAAATGGCCCTAAAAATGTATCTCTTCCTTGGATACCTGTTGGCAGAATACAACAATTCTGTATCACAGAATGCTTACTTTAATTTTTTAAATAGCTGTCTTGACCATATGGGTAAGAACATTACAGGGAAGTAGTGGGAACATCCTGGCATAACAAAAAAGGTTTTTTCTCTGCCTAGAAATACATCTATTGCCCTTAAAAATATATGTATTGGACAACTCCTTTTTTTTTTGTTTTTTTGGGGTTTTTTTTGTTTGATTGGTTGGTTTTTCTTTTGTAGTGTGGCTGAATCATTCCACATCCATAGCAATGAGAGGTCTCAGTTGTACATGTCCTACAGTGTCACTGCTTCAGACAGAAACACACTCTTTATGAGACCTTGAGCTTGGATCCCTGCCTGAGTTTACCTACTTTTGCTCTGCTCAGTCGAAGATGGATGCATGCTAATGACCCACATATGACTGAAGGTCTTGAGAGGCATTATATACAGCCTGCATTTCCCTTCTGGCTGCTGCTCTTAAAATGCCAGCAGTGCCATGGCTACTGGATTACAGCAACCTTGCAGTGTGCCTGCAGTTTTCTTTCTTACGTCAAGGACTGCAATTCCAATGCAGTTGAGCTGAGCTCCTGTAAATACAGTGTAAACATCAGCCTTTTTCTGGGTTCTGAAATCTTCCTGTGTGGCTCCTTCTACAAAACAAATGTTACAGTCATTTACTATGTGAGACTAATTTTTTAGCTACAATTAACCTGGTTTCTCAATTCAGAGTTATTCATGACACACCAGTGATGCCATATAATAAATGTAGGCCTGAAGGTAAGAATGTAAGAGCATGCAACTCATTACGCTGGAAAATTTAGCGTGGAGCCTTGGAAGAATTAGGGATCTTCTGTTTTACAAGAAATCCAAACTCTTATTACAGTCTGCAGGTTTTGTCAAGGCATTTTCAAAGTGTTGCTTATCTTTATCTGGGTAACTTCTCACAGACTTCGCAACTCACTGTCTTTTGTGCCCATTGGAGTAGATCAGCTTTTTGTGAGTGAGTCAGGAAGGTGTTTCAGCAACTTCGCATTTTTTATTGATCCAGTCATGGCTATTCGTGATAAATGCAGACCAGAAACTAACTGTACTGGTTTAAAAAGCCAAACCCAGATTTTGTAACCTGCTTCTTATACTTAAAACCTCTTCGTCCCCTTTTCAACAGCTTCTATTTCCATCTTTAGTTTGGCCACAAGATGGCAATAACTTGCAGACAAAAGAAACAGGCAGACCGATTTGAAACTGACTCCTTTCCTGAGCATTTCCCTGCGCTCTCCCTCCAGCCCCCCTCTTTTGTTTCAATATTTAATTGCATTTCATTCGGAATTACTAGGCAACCCACCCCCAGATGTGCAGTTTAAAGGTGATGTGCTTGCAGTGCGATTTTCAGGATCTATTCCGTAGAGCACCATCATGTGATACCGGGGTAAGGTGGAGTTCAGCTTTAAGGGGGAGTCTCCAGCCTTCCTCACCAATCTTTAGGACCTGACTGGAGAAATACCAAAGGATCCTTCTCCTTTCCCCACTCCTTCTCCATCCAGCCTCCTGAGCCAGCCCCTGAGCAGACCAAAGACGGGCAGAGCAGTTGCAAGGTGAGTTTCCCCGGTGGCTGCTTTTCCATGACTCTGGGTGCTTGTGTGCCAGTTAGGCTGGTGTTTGCTTGCTCTCGTAGGTGCAGGTGACAAAATACAAAGGAGGGTAGGCTCCAGGTAGAACTTCTGAGCAGCTGGGTGAGCCATCAGCTTGGGCTGACAGCATTTTGTGCTTGCTTTTGAACAGCTCCGGTAGTTTTACTGTGCATTTCCAGTCACCTCACAGCACATTATTTCACCCTTTCTGTCTGTTGGAGCTAAACTTTTGACCAAATTTCTCACAGAGAGTCGGGAGGATGTGCTTGGTAGGGGAGACTCTGCAATTGCCCGGAGGGGTCTGCAGAGCTATTGGCTTTCCCCTCTCCAAGCCAGCACTCAGAGCGGGGAGGGATCTTCCTCACTTGCGAGCTGGGGGTTTAGGAGACAAGGAACAATGCAGTTGTCCAGGAGAGTGAACTTCATGCCCTTCCTGTTGTCTGGTCCATTTTGCAGAAGGACTGGAAAGAAGGACTCCTTGTCACTTGCCAGCAGTGCTGTGTTTCTGAGCTGGTTCCTAGATATGCTCTTAGCTTGCATCTCTGCTATGGGAAGAACGAACAGTAGCATTTTCTGGCTTTGATATTTAATAAATAAGCAAGAGCAGAGTTTGGCTAAGGGAGTAGAAAAACCAAGAGCATGAAACCCTGGACACCTTATTGCTGGGGGCACTTTGGTCCTAGCTGGTGAAAGAGCCTGCCCAGTTCTCTCCTTGCAGGACATGGCTCCTTGCCTGCCCTGCCCCTGCCATTATTCCCTCAAGTCACAGGGCTGGAGTGCCCACCTCGTGCTATACAAGTGACAGAGGAGGTCATGATTAAATCCAGATGTTGATTTTAAGACTATGATAAAGTTACACTGCGGGAATCGAGGAGCCTTGGCTCTCCACATCACCCACACACTTCCCCTTTGTGTAAAGCACCTACTTCTGGCTGTGACAGAAGTGATGCTTCAAGGGGTCATGGGAGTGGAAATTTCTTTATTGGACCCTAAAACAGGGTTGGTGAACTAGGAGATCTGATAAATTTAGTTAGCAGAGGCAGAAGGTCTGAGAGATAATACTCAGGAGTGTGCCTAACTAGCATGAAAATCAGAGTAGTCAAACCTCAGACAGAGATGCCTTTTGTCTGAAATCACTGCTGTTAACTCTTACAGTAAAATGTCACTCAGAGGCAAGCTACATTGCCTGTCAGAGTTTCACGTAGCCTTGTGGTGATTAAACAGAGCCAGCAGAGCTAGCTGAAGTAAGCTCCTGCCAGCAGCGAGAAGGCATGGCATGGTCATCCTTTGGCTGACCCTCAGGAGGAGCTGGAGCTGCAAGCCCAGCCCTCACATGCTGGCTTTGCCCTAGGGAGGAGGCAGCCCCAGCTCTGGTCCCCAGCATATGGCTGGTTAAAAGTGTGTCTGTCACCAGTAAGAGACAAAGACAATTCTTCTCCAGAGACTTACATGGTGCAGAGATTTATATCGAATATAATTTAAGAACAAAAGCTCACCTATTCAGCGTAACTTTTAATGAGGTACATTTTAGTGGGCAATGTTTTTACAGCTTTTGTGATAAATGCCATATGAAGTCAGGTTTGAAACCCACTTGTGTGAATTTTAAGTGGCATTACTTTCATTACCATAACCTAAGGTTAAGTGAGCAATAAATTTAGCTCATGGGAGTGGGCAGAGAGAAAGTTCCAGATTCAGTGCGGAATGCAGTGCCACTAATGGTGCCCAGATTCAGTGTCACTAATGGCAAGTTGAACTAAAGGTGTGTCGGGTTATCAATTAATTGGTTTTTAATTGCTTATAAATGAATTTGATTTTATTTTTTAATTTGCCCTCTGAACACATATGGCTTGAGTTTCAGATTTGTAAAATCCAAGGCTTTGCAAAAGAGTGGTTATTTAAGAACATTTATTTCCCTTGCATGGCTAAAGAATTTTTCTCTGGTGTTTAAATTTTGCCAGTTTTTGTCTTCATCTTGTTTTCTTCTTTCTGTGCTGCAAAGCCCTGCTAGCTAAGATTAAGGTGCTCAGAGTTCCTGATTTACCTTTGACTCAGCGCCAGTGCTGCTGGGGGCACTTGGCCGCTCAACAGAAAAGTGCATGCGTTACGGAAAAAAACCCAGCAATTGAGTCATTTTTCCACCCGTCACATTGGTCAGATGGGCTTCCCCCTCCCCCCTCCCCCCGTGTGATGCCTGGATATAATTTCACTTAGAGCAGTTTGAGAAAGCAGACTTTGCAGATTAAACTCGTGGAAAGGCTACGCTGGTGGAAGGCTGAAGTTGCTTCCCAGCTCGCTGCTCCGTGCGACTTGTGCCAGCGGGATCGGGACGGGCAGGGCTCCTGTCCCCGCTTGCGGTCCTCGTCTGTCCTGCCTGGGCAGCGAGCACAGAGAGCCCTGCGGTGGCAGCGGCAGCGGCGGGCGCGGAGCGGAGCTCTGCTCTCCCCTCCTGCGGGACACGGGCGAGCCTCCACCCCGGCCGGGGCAGCGCCGTGCCCCGCGGTGACAGGAGCTGCTGCTTCCCTTCTCCCCAGGTGGTGCGAGGGAGATGCGGTGCGGCGCTGAGGAGCGGGCTCGGCCCGGGGCTGACGGGCGCCTTCTGAACTCTGAGCGCTCTGCATGAACGCGGCGGCGGCGAGGGTCGGCGGCGAGTTGGAAACAACATGAATACCTCGGTTCTCGCCCCACTGGGGAACATTTCCGGTCACCTGAATTTTTCGGAGATGAACTCGCAGATCTTGCAGTTTGAGGATGAAGATTGCCACGTGCCTTTGGCCATGGTCTTCACTTTGGCCTTGGCTTATGGGACAGTGATAATTCTGGGAGTCTCTGGGAATCTGGCCTTGATTGTCATTATTTTGAAACAAAAAGAGATGCGCAATGTTACCAACATCCTCATCGTGAACCTGTCGTTTTCTGATCTCCTAGTGACCATCATGTGTCTTCCCTTCACCTTTGTGTACACTTTAATGGACCACTGGATTTTTGGGGAGGCCATGTGCAAGCTGAACCCTTTTGTGCAATGTGCCTCCATCACCGTCTCGGTCTTTTCTTTGGTCCTCATTGCCATCGAGCGCCATCAGCTGATCATCAATCCCCGTGGCTGGAGGCCGAACAACAGACATGCCTACATGGGGATTGCTGCCATATGGATTTTAGCCACAGCTTCCTCTTTGCCTTTCCTCATCTACCACGTATTAACAGATGAGCCCTTCAGAAATGTAACATTTGATGAATATAAGGACAAATACGTGTGCTTGGACCTGTTCCCCTTGGACACTGCCAGGCTTTCTTATACCACAACGCTTTTGGTGATCCAGTACTTTGGACCACTTTGTTTTATATTTATTTGCTACTTGAAGGTAAGATAGAGTCCTCTTACAATATATACCTCTTTCAATCTGATGTTTGTTTATCTTTGCAAAGATGCTAGTGGTAGGTTAATTTATCCCCTGTGTTTCTCTTTGTTGAATTTCCTGCAGATATACATACGGTTAAAAAAAAGGAACAACATGATGGACAAGATGAGAGACAGTAAGTACAGATCCTCTGAAACCAAAAGGATCAACATCATGCTGATATCAATAGTGGTCGCATTTGCAGTTTGCTGGCTGCCTCTCACCATCTTCAATATCGTGTTTGATTGGAATCACGAAATTCTTCCTGTTGCTACCTGCAGCCACAACCTGTTGTTCCTGATTTGCCACCTCACTGCCATGATCTCTACCTGTGTGAATCCCATCTTCTACGGGTTTCTCAATAAGAACTTCCAAAGGGACCTGCAGTTCTTTTTTCATTTTTGTCATTTCCACTCCCGTGAGGAGGATTATGAGACTATAGCCATGTCCACCATGCACACAGATGTTTCAAAAACTTCTTTAAAGCAGGCAAGTCCTGTCATATTTAAGAAAATAAATAGTGACGATGATGAAAAAATATAAAGAAGTGCTAAAAATTCTACACCAAACTGCAAGAAGTGTGATTGCAGGTGAAGTGTGTCCAAGGACAAGCACAATTACATAACAAATACCAAAAGGGTAATGTTTTTCTTCCTTTTCCAAGGAACTTTGGTTGTTGTCACTTTGAAATTATGCGCTGTGCATTTTTGCCCCTTTTACTGCTTTAATGCTCACAGAAGTTATATCTGAATTTTATTATAAGACATAGTTAGACGTTCTACTACCTATGGTTTTCATCAGCTGTTTTTGTTCTGTTTCCTTTGTACAGCTCTGAGCTTTAGCACAAAGGTTTATTTATTGATTTTTTTTCAAAGGAGTAATTTTCAGGAGTGTCCATTTAAAACCATTAGAAACAATATGAACCACAGGGATGCTGTCATTACAGAGGACATGCACCAAAAAATAAAATTAGGAAATTCTGGTTTGAAGAGGACTTCTTTTTTTGTTTTTTTAAGTCATCTTTTGATTCACATTGAAATCCTGTAAAATCAGTGTAGGTACACAAAAAAAAGAATTCTGTGAAACCTGTAGAATATGTTTAAATGGGGACATACAGTTGTCTCATTCACAGAGGCAATTTGGGCTGTAATCATTTAGTTTCACAGACAGGATTAAGAAAGAAATTCTGTTCTCATTTACAAGAATAAAACCCTACAGTAATTCCACAAAGCACAATGGGATAACTGATGTTTCAGCACAGCAAATGAAAACATAAATGGGCCTTCAGTCCCAAATGATTGCAGCTGGTTTTAATAACACAGGCTTTTTAATTTAAAAAATCCAAAACCTATTTTCATCTGCCATCACTGACAGGAGTTACTGTTGCTGGGATGAAATGCACCATCTGTTCCAAGCCCATGAACCATGTCTCTTTGAGACCTGTGTCCAGAATCTAGAGGGAGATGGGACTGTTTGCTGTCTGGGCCAGGTGCAGTTTCATCCTCACAGATGACAGAGAAAATCAGATCTGGTATTAAAAAAGTAAGATTGAGCCACGTGAGTCTTTTCATAGTAATTAGTGTTGATCTATAGAAATTATGTATAGCCTCATAATACTCTGTGTTCAGATGCAATGGCATAAACCTGGATAATCTCCAAGACAATGGATGGTTTAATCAAGACCTGCAAAATTTAAAAAAAGCATATGGATATAGTTCGGGTATAATTATTATGTTTAGCTACCAAACTCAGTTTCCACACTTGGATGAGGTGTGGAAACATTTTCCAAATATATACAATAGACCTCTGTTACTGCTTAAAATATATATCCTCTAATTGCACAAAATATTCATTACTAGATTCCCAGTTGAGGGAAACCCATATAACTTGACTGCTGTAAATGAAATTACAACAATATCAGCCAGCTGAGGTTCTGTGTCATACAGTGTACTTTGCTCTATCATCAATGTCTTTTTGAATAATCAGCTTTTTAAAATACATTATAGACCCTGCTTTCTTTCAGCAAGGTCACTTTAAATCATTATGGCAGACAAGAGTGTCTTTAAAATGGATATAAATGTAAATGCAGCAAAAATGGAAATCTGATCTGATATATTTCTAAGCAAAAATATCTCAGGATGTTATGGTGAATTTAATATGTTCTAAATTTGACACAGATAAATGCCTACAAAATTAAAATTATTTGGGCTGCCAGTATTTAAAAGTGAAAAACTGTGCCTTGTGCTGTCTTATAAATAGTGTAGAATATTAAAGTAGCGATGTGTTCTTGTGCATTATAATTCCATGTATTTCTCTACTGGAAGATAATTTAATTTAAAAGGAGTTTTCTGTGCTTGAGAACAGAGACGGAATGCAAAAAATTAATTATAAGACAGACAGTTCTTTCAGAGCTTTGGCCTTTTGTATTTTATGAGGTTTCCTTTTTCTTTGTGCTTCTCCATGGAATGTGTTGTTAATAATTTGAAAAGGGTTTCCAGAAATTATTTGCCTCTCACTTTGCAACAATTTTCATATTTCAAAGGATGTGTATTTTCACAATGAGTTACAATGTACAAAAACAGCTATCGGGGTTTTTTATTAAGAATGTCACAGTGGGTTTTTCCAATTACAAGAAGTCACTGTGAATTTTAGGGCCTTTTTTCCCTTTTTTTTCTTTTTTTCAAGAAAACTTACTTTCAATGTGGTGGAAAAAGAAAATTTAGTCATTTGAGAAACTTCCCAGTTCGTTTGCTGGAAATTTTCGATCAACCTGAATTAGGTACTTATACAGAGTAGGTGTTGGAGGAACTTTAGAGGAGCCTGCTGGTGCTCAGAGACCTAAACCAGGTGTGTTGTAAGATTTGGAGGTCTCCAGTGGGATAGCAACATAATTCTTCCTATGTCAGCATTTTTCCTAATTGAGGTACAGTCCCAAATCATGCAGCCCATCTGACACTGTGTCATACTATCTCCTGAGAATGTATGTCAGGAGGTTTTTGCCTACCAGCATGTGATAAACAAGGAGAATTGTAAATAGGAGCATTCCTTCTGCTCATCCTTGTTAATCTCAGGAGCTGTTTTTCCTCTGCACTGCTGTCCTAGGATCAGGCTTCTGATGTTTCCTCAGCTCCCTGCAAGAAGCCTTTCTGAGCCTCTGCTAAGGACACAGGTTAGTGCATTGTCACCCAAATAGCACAGGGCACGCTGCCTGTAATGACAGTGGAAATGAACACAGTGTAAAGACTGTACTGCAGGAAAATGCATTTGGGGAATTTCAGAGGCAAAATCATTGCTCTTCTGAAGAATTTGTTATGAGGACAGAGATAAAAGTAGTCTCTCTGAGGTGCTGACCTAACATCTGCAGGGCGTAGATCAGATCTACTGAGAGCAGTATTTTTGTCTTTGGTTTCGTGACTTGACGCTGGAGTTCTCAAAAGCTGCTGAAGACTTTTCCCCCTAACAGCCAGCTACGGTACTGATCCTCTTTTTCATTTTCAGAGCTCCAGCATGGCTTCTCATCCTCTATATGCTAAATTTCTTTACAGGATAAGCTGACAGGTTTCATGTTTCACTGTAATTTTTCAATCATTCTGGTTTGATATTTATTTCTTCTACATGCTGTTTTGTCAAACGTCCCACACTTCAGCACATGCTGATACCTGTCTCAAAAGCCTGAAGATCCCTTTTATTCTTTCAGACTGGTAGAAAAGTTTTACTGACAGAAAAACAGAACAGTGAGTGATCTATAATGTATCTTATTATTTATGTGTCATACATTTCATGTCAAATCTCCAGCCATAAATGACAAATGTAACTACTTAATAAACATCAGTATTTGCTTCATTTGTCAGTTACAGCATCTGAAACGTCACTTTGATCGACCAAAAACATTTAGTTTCTGCATAATCTAAATAAACCAGCATATTTGTATTTCATATTAATAAATATGCCTTTATTCCCATTTTGCTTTTTTCTTCAAAAAATGGTCGTGTCATTGTCACTACATACAGTAATTCACAACTTTCACATCGACAGTAAAAAAAGGATAATAACACAGGAAGTCATTAATTGAAAATAAAACCTTCCTTTTGTAGGCTAGTACAGAACTGGAAATTAAAAAATATATATCTGCATGTATATAATCAATGACCACATAAAGAGAAAAGATTTAAACCAGAAAAAGAAGTCAACATGACATAACCCTCAAGGGACTTGAGCTGATGCTTAGTGCATCTCATCACTGATGAAGGTGTGAAGGGCTAAGGGTTCACATATTCTGACTCTGTGGTCTTGCAATACAGTGCCACCTATAATTAATGGATCCTAAAGGGAAAATTTTATGCTGATTTATATTCAGACTGTAAATTGGTATATGTTTCAATCCAAGCCTGTATTTCAAATTCTCATTTTGACCTCAGAGAAATGTTCTCAGACCAATGAAACTGAGAATTTGCTTAAAGTTAACCATTTGCCCAGGCATTCTACTGAATAAAACTGCATTGCTGGCTGGCAGCTCACACTCTTTGCTAAAAATCAGATTTTGGATATTAGCTTTTTACAGAAATAAATTTACAACATATAGCTGTTTGGGTTTTTTTTTCCTCGATTTTTTCTGGATTTTTTTTTCTGGGCTTGATAATGCTTCAGTTTAAAGCTTTCCTTTCTATTTCTTTGTATCAAAGAATTTACCAGAGCAGTGCATAGAGAATGAAGACAATAAGGAAATTTTCTGTCTTCTCTTCTTATTTTTAAAGCATAAAAACCAGTAGGAAACATGAGCTTAAATAACAACTCTGTCTGCAACAGATTAAATTCATTCAGTTGAGTTGGAGCGGGGGTGGAAAAATAATTATAACCAAATGAAAAATTTTGTTGACAGTAATTTCTCAGTTTAAGGATATGTACAACCCCAAGATCTACCATGCACTCTTCATTCTTGTGTTCTTTAGTACGTGGTATCTGCTTCCCTAAGTCATTACTAATTAGTCAAGCCATTACTAAAGTTGATGTGAAAGAAAATTCTTCCATCCAGGTTTTGCAGAATTTCAGATGTTTCAGTATAACATAAAAGATGAAAAAAAAATGTAATTAGCTTTGGCTCTTACACTTTAATTAACCTGTGGTCAGAAATTACATCTATTCAGTATTTCTGCCCCCACGCAAAACAGTGTTAATGGTCTCATTGAAGTTGATATTTCAAATATTCGGGAGAGCATTCACAAAGACTAACTTCAGCTTTCCTAGTCTCCTCTGGCAGCAAGCTAAGGGCACTGCACTATCTGGTGCTGTGCATTGCCAAAATGTCTTTCCCTCAGTTGTTCATAGAGGCTGCTGAGGGCAGGACTGCCCTCTTCCAGGGCAGCACTAGGCCTGATGACTCCTGCATCCCTTCCTCCATCTTCCACGGTGCTTCTGCTCTCACTTGCTATTTCATCCCCTTGGTGGCTGCTTTCTGAGGAAGCTGTAGAAATTTGTACTCTGATTTTGTAGAGTGCCTGAGTATATGGTAAAATTCAACTCGCTTCAGGGCAGTGCTTTAAACAGTTTCTTTCATTACAATTGTCTTCCGGCAAGCTTCTCATGGGCAAGTTTCTCAAAATTTAGAAGTACATAATTTACAAAGCCTGTGTAGGAAATATGTCCATACAGAACATCCAGCTTGTTGCATCAAAACTGATAGCACACACTGTTATGTGTTTCCCAAATAGCTGAATTGATGATTTGGTTATTTATCATAGGTCAGGCTTAGTTGCAAGATATTTGCCCCAGATGAAAACGTGTTTAAAACTGCTGTACAGGAGATGCTCTGCATGGTTAACTAACTTGCCACAAATTATGCAACATTTCAGATATACAGGGAAATAGAATTTGGAAGAGAGACAAAATGCAGAAGATCTCGATGAAGCCTTGATGCCTTCTGTAAGATATACACAAAAAGACCCAAAGGGAGACTCAGATATTTATTTATTTGGGAGGCCAATAGACTGACAGGTAAATGGTTTTTTTTAGCAAAGTGGTGGTCAAAGAAGTATGTAGGATAAACAGGTTCTCTGCTCCCATTTCCAGAAAAATAATCTGGATCTCTATAAATGACTCTGAAAATACATTTTTTAAGGTTCTTTGGCTTGGATTAACATAAATCACTTTTTGAGACAAAGGAAATGAAATTGTTTTGGCACAATTGAAAAATAACAGCTTTTCATTGCACCCACCCACTGCACATGAGTCCGTTTGCTTCCACTTCTGCACAACATGGAGAAGGTTTGTTTATGGCAGGAGGAATAACCTGATCAACAAAGCCCTCCTTGTCTCTCTTGGCTCATGTCCACACTGATATTGTGCTGCTGTTTTTCACTTTGCAGTCTTCCTCCCAGCCTCTCCTAAGCTATGACGTTTTTATTATGCTGTTTATATTGTTTCTTAATAAAAGCTGTTTATGAAAATATGTCCTTGAAAGATTCTATTCAATGTGTGTTTGAACATATGGGTGAGAGGCCATACAGGACTTGCAGAAATGTGACTGGCAATGTGAAGATGTTTCAGGCAATAGAGAAGTTGAAAATGTAGTTGTTCCATACTGTTATGTAGCCCTTTTAATTTAAAACTGTTTTTACCATTTTAATTCATGTAATCTAAATGTCAGCTTAGTTTACATATCTAGAGTAAACTTCCTCTTGGTGATCTGCCACCAGAGACATTCAGTGAGAGGAGACACCAGGTAACCCAACTTATATCCTTACTTAGCCTTTTAGCCTCTCACTGTTGCCTGTAAACTTCTCGTTGTTTGTCCTATACTTGAAGATACATATGCAAAAGTCTTCACTTCTTTCTTTTTAAGAGTAGTAAAAGTTGTATTATTAAGATATAGAAGAGATAGAACTGGATTTTCTTTTCTGATTTTTATTTCTGTTATTATTATGACTGTAAAGTTTGAAGATCTTCAATTAAGCTTTGAGGACTTATCAGTCTGGGCGCAGGGTTAGTCCCCTGGACATCAGTCACCATGCTGATATGCAAATAGTTAGAGAGGTGCTGAAGTAAGAGCCTTGAAGCCTGACTTAACACACTGCAAGGTTAGTGAAAAGCCTCTCATTGACTTCAGTGAGCTTTGGGTGAGGTACTTGTTTCAAGTGACATTAAGGTGGAATACGTGTCTGAACATCTGCATTTGTCCAAGGGACAAATTAAAAAGTCATCTTCAGCTGGTTCTTACAGTATGGTTATCCTCTTAAGTTCTTCTGGGAGTCTGATGTATTTTCTTGACACAGTTACATGTCTGCTGAGCTGCCTGGCTTACTGATTTAAACCAATTTGCTTCACAGAAAATTGAAGAGGGTACTAGCAATTCATCACTAGGAAAAGTGTGGGCTTTTTTTTTGATAATGATGATGATGATGGTGATGATGATGATAATGATTACTACTACTGCTGCTTTTTTCACTTTATTTAAAAAAACCAAAAAAAACCCCCAAAAGATCACCAGCAGCCAGACAGCATAGTTTAGTTTAGATTTAAAATTCACTTCAGGCAGTAAGGAATCTCAGCCTGCAGCACAGGCTGTGGATTTATCTGGTAGAGATGCAACCTATATCAGGAACATAAGCAATCATGAATAAAACCATAGCAAATAGTTGCTTAAAAACAAGTACCTTCAGAATTGGATAAGGGCACATTTATGTCAAAATACAGAAAACAGGAGTAGACAGCATGGGTACTCAAAAGTGAGGTCATACTTAACCAACCCGATAGACTTATATGAAGATGTTTATCTTACCAAGCCAAATACTGGTGTGATAGATGAGGGGAGAGATGTGGGTACTGTCTACCTTGACTTCAGTATGTACATATTTAAGTTGGAACAGCAGCCCCCGTCTCTGAAAAAGCCTTTTTACTTACTTTGGAAATGTTTCAATGCTGACACATTTTCATGTATTGCTTTTACTAATCCATTAAGGAAGATCCAAGTAACCTTTCATACAGAAATATTGCCACTTACTTCAATCTGATGATCAAATTTGGTGTAATAAGCTTTTAGACAGACCTTTTAAACGATATTTGAGTTATATAAGCATGGTTAGAAAAGCACTGAATGTAACAGCAGCTTGGTGCAGTTGTACTCTGACAAGTTTGGGGAAGATGGGAGCTATGTAGGTAAAAGCATTTTTATCAATACCCAAGTAAGGAAGAGAATGGACTCACTCTTGCCTGCTACATTTGGCAGCAGCCCTCCAGCCCTGTTATCAATACACATAGCCATGAATACACTCTTATGTCTGAGCCAGGCAGTGCAATGTGGGAAGGAGGACCATGGGCTAAACACTTATGGAGCACAACCAGGAGTCATGGTAATGCAGGTCTAGTCGGCATGGAAATTTGAGGGGAGAGTCGAGGCAAATTTGGTGGGCCAAGAACAGGCCACAGAGACATGGAATCTGAATGTTACTAATTTTGTTATTTAGAATAACCTGTAGTAGGAAATGTATAACAATTATCAGTTCCTATGCTAAACTTTAGTATATGTGTTTGTCAAAGTTTGTGTTTGGGGCATTTTTTTTGTTTAAATAAAACAATTATTTGAATAGTAAAATCCAGTTGAGCATGGTTCCTATGTTAGAGGGAGAACTTGTCAGTGAAGGTGCTGACAGTACAAATTATTCTTTTGCAGCTCTAGAGCTGGATGAATTTGAAAGAGTTCTGATTGCTCTAATATACTTTGCTTACCAGCAAAGTATGACACATTTTTTAAAAAAAGCTACAGATGAAGCAATTATTTTGATGAGGCTATATGCCATGCTAGTAGCTTTAAAATAAAGACACAAGTGTTATCATACATTTTAACTAAAAATTGGTGCTAGCCCTGTCACTAGGAATTACTATTTGATTTCTTGCATGACTTCTTAGAAATGTGGTGCTGTTTGTCAAATGATTATGATTGCTGTTAGGCAAAAAAAAAAAAAAAAAAAAAAGGGCCAGACAAAACCTCTCTGCTGAGAACACACATTTTTACATGATTTTTAAACCACCCCCTCTCTCCATCAAACCCCTCTCCAGCCTGTGTTTTTAGTTCAGGATAGCAGAGAGAGAGTTTTGATGCATTAAAAATCTCACGGAAGGCTTCTGCCATTACTGACCCAATCTGAAAGCTATGCTGATTTTTCAGTTCTCTCTGGAAGTGGATCCCTGCTAACAGGAGTATTTATACCTCAAACTATTCTGCTACTGTGCCCTGTAGTCAGCCAGAACTCAAGATCAGATGAGGCTGCTTTAATTAGACAGAAGCTGAGATAAACATGTTCTTTATGCAGTGCTATTTAGAAACACCTTTTATACAGTACTGTTTCCAGAACAACAGGAAACTTATTGTAAGGCAAGTTCCAAGGGAGCCCAGATTTTAGAAGCTCTATTTCTGCTTCCTTTCAGTGTTGCATTTGCAGTTCTGTACACTGACCCTCTGTATTCACATTGCACACAGCCATTGCTGGGACCACAGAAATGATGATCACACAGACCTCTTGTAGGTGTGGTACAGGATTAAGCAATCCCTCTCCCCACCTTGCTCTCTTCCCACGCCTGTGCATCACAAGCACTTGTCACACTGAAGGGTAAACTAAGCTGTGGCATAGAACCCGCTTAAGAACAATAAACCTAACAATAAAGAGGGATTTGAATAGGGGAACTGGTCCCATTTGTCAGCTGGTTACACAAACACTTGTTCTGGTGTGAAGGGCAGAGGTTGGTGGGAGGAATGAGTGAATGTCTCAGGATGGGAATGCACAGTGCTTAGGCTGGCAAGGCCACATAAATGCATTAGTTAAACTGCACCCTAACTTTTTAATAAGGAAAATACATCTTAATCCATCAGTGTTAGCTCTGACCTGCCATGAGGTCAACTATTTTGGGTTGCCACCTGTCGCTGTTGAGCAGCTAGCAGAGTAATGAAAGCACCAGTTCTCAGTGGCAAGAAGGAATGACCTTTATTGTTTTGATTTCATCACATATATAGAGTTTTCAAAAGTCACCCAGATTGGTCAGTCAGAAGCCTTCCCCCAGGCCTGATTGGCCAGGCCTGCACTGCCCAAGTTTTGGGACACTGTTCCAACAACATCCAAACTTTATCTTTATTTATAAAACACAAGAAAATTTCTCATGGGAAAAACCTGTGCTAGCCACAGCCACCATTGCATGAACAGCTGATTTTGCCAAACAAAAAAAGGCTTGCTTGGACTTTGTCTAGAGCTTGAATACTTGCTGCTTTAAAGGAATCTTGTCTTAGGATTTAAGCTTTTCATTCTGACAACCACTATTGCTTTTCCATATAGAAACACCTTTCATGCATGTTATGCTGTAGAAGCTGTTAATTCTGTGCCAAGAAATATAATAATAATGGAATTATGCATTTTCTAGTAAACTCTGCAACCATGTGCACTGATCCATGGTGTGAGTCTTTAGATTCCAAAACCTGGTATTTCTGTGGTATTTTTCTTTTCTTCTCTTCGCCTGGAAACTGTGTGGAAGAGACAGATTGTTGAAGGACTACATCCAATGAGAAGAGTTATGCCATTGAGTCAAAACTAAATTCAAGAAACTGTTGTGGTCAAGATTCCATTGATTCTGTGATTCCATGAATAGACTAAGCAATGTCACTAGCTCTGATATTTGAACTTTGTTTAAATCAGTCACTTTTACCAGCAATTACTGTGTTGAATCACTACGAACTTCAATTTTCAACTCGCTTTCAAAGTTTTAATTTAGAGGGAATTGCGTTGATTCAGCTAAGCTTGACTTATGAAATCATGTATGACTCAGCCTGTATCCCCTCTTGTTAAGTGCTCAGAGACTGTGACATGTGATACTCATAAAATGAGAGAGCTTATTTACTGTGTTCACTGAAGCTCGTTTGCATCAAATATTTGAGTTTGAACAGCAGCATTTTCTTGGAAGAGAGAAATAATAACTGAGATCTGAAATGTGAAATCATTTTAACTGAGGTTCAGTCCAGTCCCCAAGATAAAGATTTGCACTTTATGTTAGTATCCAGTCTGGAGATCTTTTAACTGCATTAGCAAATAATTTCAAGAACATATATCTGGTTTACACATTACAATTTCTGCAAATAAATATGTAACAAATGCATACAAATCCATTGTTAGACGTATTGGAAAAATTACTTTGAATAAAGTGACTGAATTAAAAATCTAGGGGTTTTTAGAATATTGTTACTTCTTGACTTTTCAGAAATTTCACAGTAAAATATAATTTGACTTTGACACAATGTATTCTGTCACATGGCTAAAAGGAAATGGCTAAAGCCTGGTTTTTTGACTGACAGCCTTTTTCTCGGTAAGTTTGCATTCATAAGTTGGATATAAAATCTAAGAGATCAGAATGGAATTCCTCTCAAGGTTCAGTATGAATTTTGCCAGAGGAAAGGGTAGTAGGAGGTGATGATTTTCCTTTATGTTCTTATTGGTATTTTGCTAACACTGGCATTCTCCTGGGGGTTCTCATTTTATTCTCTGGAGTTTGTTTCATCATTTCCCTTCTGTTGTGTTCTTTTTTAAAAGTATATTACTTTTTCTGGCCAGCCCTTCAAATGACCTTGCAGGCTCTCTCACTTTAAACATACAAAGAATTTGATGGACAGTTTTCTGAAATCTTAGATTTTCATTACAGTCATGGAAGGTAACTGTGTCTGATTTATACAATATACGAAATGAACTCAACACTCTATAACATAAAACTTTTTAATAGAATAAATGGATTGTCATCACTTGCCATTCATATCATAGTCTTGGGTTTTTCCCTGCTGATCCCCTCTGGCAACTTCTTAGAATTGTTTTGAATTTATAATTTGTGATGCTGGGAGGTTTAAATGTAATAATAGGTTACATTTGATTGACTCAGTATTAAATACCAAGGCCCTGCTGTGAGACCTGCAGAAATCCATAGGAAAAAGCTTTCATTGCAATATAAGAAGTGCATTCTTTACTGCATTGAACATTCATGCTGTTGCTGCATATGAGCTGTGCTCCATGATGTATCCCACATTTGCTTGTGGCCTGATTATTTCAGGAAACCTGCTCAGAATTTTGTTACTCCCTTCCAATGGCAACTAGTGCACAGCCCTGCAGATTCCTGGAATCAGGGTTTTGGAAGAAATCTTGGGCTGCCTTCCTCTAGACAAAACTGGGAAGGATGAATCTGCTGAGAAAGATAAGAGATAATTCCAGGTGCTGAAAAAGCTGCTTAAGAGACTCAAGAGACTCATAGGTTTTTCTAACTTGCAGAATATATATATATATATATATATATATATATTTAATGAAGGCCCTGGTCATTTTATAATTGTGTATGTTCCCAGAGCACTGATGGTAGCCATGCTGGCAGGATTCTGTTCTTCAATTAATCATCTCAGCTTGGTTGGAAACAGTTCAAATTTGCCTTAGATAAGGCACTGTGATATTTATACATATGTTTCTATGTTGCAACATGAACACCATGCACATTAGATATCTTAAAGTCGGCATGAATAATTCCAAGCAACCCACAACATAAGACATAAACTAACATTCTTAATATCGTGAAGACCAAGGAAACCATTGTAGCAAATTATACAAGTGGTTTTCTTACAGCCTAGTAAGTAAATGTAATTATAACTGTGAAATCTCGCCATCCTGTCTGCTACTTCTTGAAGTAGTACAGGTGGTACAATTTGAGAAGTGAACCTTCAAAGTATGGTGGAGGTGACAGGAAACAACTGCAAGTGTCAAGATGGGAGCTCTCTCCATACACAGGTGTTTTATTCTAACCTGATCTAATGGACAGAACAGTTCTCCAAGGGACAGGGCATGCACACAGACAGCCTGTCTTTGAAGTAATGGCTTTTTCAGAAAATCTTTCTTCATGACCCTGAAAGAAATCTAATATCCAAGTAGGATGAATAAGGTCAATCTGCCAGCATAAGTGCTCAACCCATGAAGTGCCATTACAACAATTCTGTCCAAAAGAGGGCAAAAGAAAATCAAAAGTCAATGAAGGCAGCAAACAATAAGAAGCAGATAGAGCACTGAAGATAAAAAAGTACCTTTGGCAACAAAGTTCCTGATTTAGTGCCAATGTTCTTTTTGACTATGGGTTAGAGAGAGAAACAACATTTGCAGCTATCTCCATCCAGGCACCAGATTGCTGAGAGGCAACAGAGCTTGCAAATGCTTTGGTAAAGTTCCAGTGTGGTGAATGGATGAGGAAAATGTGTAATAGCTTCACTGAACACTGAACACTGAAATTGGAGTTGAAATAATAGCATAGCTTTTTTTTTTTTTTTCCCCCAGGATCAAAAGGAAAGATTAATTAAAATATATTGTTTGGGTCGTATGTGAATACCAGTTTTGGACTTTTTAAAAAAATATTTTTCTACTGTTCAGGTTTATTTAAAGTTTTAAATATAACATTTTTATAAGACTATAAAATTAAGCACTAAGAGGCATCTAAAATCCTCTCCTCCCCTCTGGAAAAAAACTACATTGGTTGAAGGAAGCCAAATTTTATGACTAACATGGTTAAAAAAAAAATCACATTTTTGGTTGTTTTGGTACTTCATAAAGATACACTGACAGCACTTCTCCAGTTCTTACATCCCAGATGTTACGTGTGACTTCACAATGCATTGCAACCCTTTTAATGTAAATGAAAACCATTTGTCTTCTTTTATAATTTTGCAAGGTACCTTTACAATAATTATATATAGAATGGGACTGGAGAATTAGAAAAGGATATAGGATGTGTCTTATTAAATTTTTCACCTTCTCTCCCTAGAGGATGTGGTAGCCCAAGCGAAAAACAGCATAACCAGAGGCATTGCAAAGGAGAAATAGTAGATGAGCTTGGGAGTAGAAAGCTCATTTTAGAAATTTTAATAATGTTTGTTTCTTTAAAAAGTAAGTTTGCAAATTGCCTAAGACCACTATGACTTCAGAAAAATCAGAAAAGAAGTCGTAAATCTTCATTTTAAAAAAAGGAAGATGAATACTAGAGAAATTCATTAATCCCTTGTAATTGATATTCTCTTTTCAGTAAGTTAACTCGTATCTTTGTACATTTTTCCACAGTAGTTCTCACCACACACAGAGTTCACACTCTTTTCTGTGATTTTTCACAATACCACCAAAGTACAGTATCTACTGTACTTGTTCTGTGGTACTACGTATTAGAGTGTTTATTTGAGGAAGAATAAGCAGAGAGATGTGTGGGTGATAGCTTTGTTATTGTAGAAAGAGTAAGCTTGAGAAATAAGCAGTAGTCACTATGGCAATGAACTTAAACTTGCCATGTACCATTGCAAGGGTTTTAAAATTCAATTTTTCTTTTTTCCTTTTTTTTATTAGATGTAACATACAAACAATGAAGGAACAAGTGAAAGTTGATTTACTGTCCAATCCTCCTAACTACATCCAGCTCAATGTACAGATCCTGGGGGGGCTGGAAAATGAAGAAAAGCTGACACAGAAGGGGCAAGAGAAAAAAATGAGAGGAAGGAATGAGAAAGAATAAATGCATAATACTTCATCAGTCTCTCTTGACAACAGTTTTGTTAGCTTGGTGTAAGCTTTCCTTTAATTTTGTTCAGCAGATCCTTAACTTAATTCTGCAGAAATGAAATGCACTTTTCTACTCATGGCTTAGTTTCAGGCATATGACTGAATGTCATAACTCATCCACTGAAAGCTGGGACAGTCTGTTCGGACTGTTCGTAGGACTACCAGTAAGCTTTCAGCTATGTAATAAAGTATTCAGTTGGATGAAAGCAACTGACAGGATGTAGAAAAAACATGCACATTCTGTCTTTAAAGCTCAGCTGTAGGAGTAAGGAATTGTTAGGGGGACAATAGTGTCAATCATTAGTCAGTAAAATAAAGGTGACTATATGATTGTATGTATCCTCATATATACATATGTACAAGTGTGTGGATATAGATATAGATATATATATAGAGATGATATAGATATAGATATAGATATAGATATAGATATAGATATAGATATAGATAGATATAGATGATATAGACATATATAGATATAGATAGATAGATATACACACACAATGTTATAGAAGAGTTTTTCTTGTTTTCTTTTGGGTTAATAACCATGAATGCATAATGCTGTAATGCAGTGCTGTATACAGATATTCTCTGATTAACTGCACTGCCTTTGTAAAAATTTCCTAAGATCAGTTTCAGAACCATAACAATTCTTATCACTTACTCTTTTAGGAAAGTGAGTGCACTGTAGATCCAAGTCTAATGTGCTGCATCTCATTTAAATTTGACTATACCTATTGCTAGCATTTAGATTTGTTAAACAGTGAAATAAAGAGTAGTACAAAGTTCCTAAAAATGCAGGTTCCCAAGCTGTTGTGCTTTCCTCTTGGCTCTTTTGAGGACATACAATACTAGAAGGGAACACCTTGGGACACCCATTCAACTCCTCTGCCACAGCAGAGCTGTTCTTTGTGATGCTTTCTTTTGATTCAAAGGAAAAAATTTCTGTGGCTGCTATAAATTGAACAGTTTAGTCAAAAGTCCTAGAGGCAATAAGAAAGAGCTAAGATAACAAATTGCTTTTATATTATCAATAATTTAATTTCTGAAAAGGAAAAACCCCTAGATTTAGCATTATAAACGTTGTTCATGCTAACAAGTGACACATATCCTCAGTTTTACAATACTGGAAGTTCTTCTTCAATTTTTTAAAAGGAGGGAGAGAACCAGACTATGCTGAATATGTATATGTGTGTGGAATGAAATGTAACAGATTGGAGAAAATATGAACTTTTCAGTCCATTCCTGAAATAATTCTGATGCTGACAAATGGTGATTTGTCTTTGTTCCAAATGCAACTTGTGCAACATTTTGCAAGATCAAGCTCTCTAATAAAATATAATATAGCAATTGGTAATCACACTGACAGTGAGCTGCTAAAAGGCATTTAGATGACATAGTAATGCTATAATCAGCATTCAAAAAGAACAGCTATAAAGAACATATAACTTAATTAAATTGAGGAAAGTACATATTTTTATACTATTACATTCTGCTCTGACTTAAATGATTATTTATACAATCAGAACTGTCAGTTACTAAAATAAATACATGTAACCAGTCCTTCCTTTCCTTTGTTTCCCTGGCTACTGTGTGTGCAGTGCGTCAGTAAGGACAGCTAATATCTGTATATCCAACCTACTGCTTTCTTCCCTCTTATCTCCCTTATTTGTGGACCCACAGGTGATATTTTCCTTTTTTTTTCCATTGAACGACCTGTTTCATTATACTGACAGATGCCATTAGGTAACAGGGAAGCTGATTGCTGAGTGTGGTGAAAATGATTTGTTACGAGTCCATCGGCCCCATTTAGGGGAATAATTGTGCTCTCTCTGCTTACCAGTGCAGAATTCAAGTGGCCAGTATTTAGGCACTCATTTTTAAAAATAAATAATTGATCTATGAACACCAGGACATTTTCTGAATTAACCCCCCCCCATCAATATTTTGCATCAGTTATGAGAGAATGACACAGTTTTTAAAAAATCTAAGTAAAATAGCCATTGCTTTTCTTTTAAGGTTATAATTCCTGTCTCTTGTTGTGTACCATAATGATTTAGAGAGTTTCCTCAGAAATCTTTTACTACTTAAAGGTACTCACACATCCACAAAACTCTTTGAACTGAAAGCAACAAGAGGTTCATTGCAGGTTGAGTAATGTGAATTCTTTATTGATGGTGGTTTTGGGGCAAATAGCTCGTGACTGATATATGGGAAGTAGCAAACTGATAGGTGATCAGGAGTTAAAGAGAAGTTAAGATTTTGATCTCAAAACGCACACCTTTTCTATTTCCCCTAATTAAATCAAATTTAAAATAAATTCCAATTGGTTAGAGTGCTCAATTGGTAAATTCAAAATCTTAAATTTTTTAATTCCTGAATGTATTAACTAACATTCAGATACTAAAGGGTAGGAAATCATGCTCTCAATAATATAATGTGGAAAAACCCCACCCCCACCACTTCCACAGGGATTTTTTCCTAGTTTATGACTTTTCTGAAAGCTTGAATAACTCATGGAAAAGAGCAAAGCTGAATTTATGGAGATAATGTAACTGTCTCACCTGTCTCCATCATAAAAAGATTGCATTCATCTTAGCTTCCTTCTCCTTGATTACATTTCATATTTGAAATTATTATTGTCTTAAATTATTTCCTGTTTGAAATATAGATTTTTCAATTCAGTCTGGCATGCATCTGACTGAGGTGCCTAATTGCCTTTATACTGGAAGAAATTTTTTAAAAACTTGTGCTTTCTAAACCCAGAGAGATTCATACATAAGGAAACACTTAGACAAGATTATTTTTCAGCATGCAACACAAGGTATGAACGTGGTACAAGATCTGAAGACTACAGAAATTAAATCCCTGAGCACTTAAAAATCTCATATTAATCCTGTGGGAAAAGGCCTTTTATGTCAGGATCTATATCCAAGTACTAGATACTGCAGAAAAAAGAGCAAGGATTAAGGAATAAGGTGCTGAAAGACTGCTTTGCCTGATCACCCCAGCTGGGACTGTAAGCAATGCAGATGAACAGCCCATCAAACCCAAGGAAGTCTGAATAGGGACTACACGGGAAGTATCACCCTTTGCATGTTTGCATGTTCTGCAAATGAAAACAAGACTTCAGGTCCAGGGCTAAAATATTTTTCAAACATTTAGTTCATTTACCTACTTCCGCATTTCCTCCTGTTGCTGAAAACCACTTTCTGTTCATACTAAGTATTACAGTAAATCTAAGTAGCCCTCCCTGTCTCTGCTGTTCAGAATAATTGGTTATAAAAGCACAGCAAGATTAAAATAGGCAGCACGTGCAGCCTTGTCTGTCACACCCCTAGGCTAAATTCAGAGAGGTTTGAGGTGCAACATAAATCAGCCCAGAAGGGGAGTTTAGGACATTTATGCCTCTGAGGAAACTTTTTCTTGTTTCCACATGTGGAGGGATTAAAAGAGCCCAAAGGAGAATGTGTCCAGAGCAATACCTGTTTGCCTGGCTAAGTCAGTGTATCTCAGGAAAGGAGTAAGCAGCCTTGACAGAGATGTGTGAGATTCTTGTATTCTCTTGCAAATTGTCAGTCGTTCCAAACTCAATCTTGTGTAATACCAAGAAAAATTCCCAGTGATAATTGCCAGGAAAATTCCAGGTTATCTTTAATTCCAGTGGAACCTAAATGTCTTATTAAACAGAATGTGTTTGTGGAATTCTATGAAACTCCTGATAACTTGCTTAAAATAAAAAAAAAATGCCTTCCCATCAAGAAACATTTTTGCACATTTGGTTTCTTATTAGTGTTTTTACCTTCCTAGTGGGGAAAAAAGTCATAAGATTGTTTTCTTATGCTAAGTTAATATGCTGATTTTGCAGACTGGGGGATGTTTTCTCAGCAGGGAAATAATTATTCTGAAAACAATGGATTTTTTTAATGACATCTAAATCTTCATAAGATATCCAGGGCTTCAAGCTAAACCATCCACAGCATGAGTCTGACTCTCTTTTGTCAGTGATTGTGTTGATAACCATGCATTAAAATGATCCTTATTCTGCTAAAAGGTGTAAAATTTGATATATCAAAAAGCTAGGCCAGTTAGTGTGTTGAAACAAGTCCTTCGTGCACAATACCAATCTCTGTGCTGGTGGACATGGCATTTCTCAGGGAGAAAGGGTGTGTGGTGCTCTGCTGTGAAGCTTGGCATGGATTAGGGCCATGTCATCCCTTGCACCTTGTTGACTCCATGAGCTGTGCTGTACACTGGGTGAGAAAACAAGCCAGAAAAATGCCATGACATTATAATTCTAGGAAACATGCAACATGTAGCAAATAGGGACTTTCAATTATTTCTTTCCAATTTTTGTAAGTGCAAATAAATGAGGGGAGGCTATAATACTGCACTTAGCATTTTCCTGCATAAGAGCTACTTTTGATCTCAATCCTGCCTCAGTCATTTAGCTTTAGGATGCTTCAGTGCCATTAACTGAAATGAGGTAGGCTACATTAGGCAAAAAGATTGCAGCAGTTTTCAGGAAAAAACATGCTAAAATTCAATTAACTTGCCAGAATTGAACTTGTGTGTTGAACTCTAACTCTTCAAAGCTTCCTCTTGATATGCTTTTATAAATGCAAGACTCTGGCTATAGTGTTTTAAATAACACTTATTTAGAGCTTTAGATTTAATTTATAAGTATTTTACTGGGAATATTTCCATTTTTCATTGTAATATATTTTATTGTTTAATATGATTATATAATGTGACATTTAAGAGATGCTACTGACTACAACTTCTACAAATTCCCTGAATCCAGCTGTTTTCATCACTGTTAAGCTTCTGTTATTTTTTTACCTCTGAGTTTGACTGCTGTAGCTGCTGGAATTTATGAACAGAAGCAGGAATATTTTAAGTCCTAAATTATGACATTCCACTGTAGTAAAAACACTTTTATATGTGAGATGAGTATTGCACCAATATTTGTTTGCCCACATTGGGAAAGGTCAGGGAATAACTTTGGAGACCCTTCTTCGCCAGAAGAAATTACTTATTGGTAAAAATAATTTTAATAGTGGTTCTTATTTTGTAGAATACCTAGTCCATTGAACAGATCACAGTTTTTATCTACTTCCACCCTCTTAAATCATTCTAATAGATTAGAATAATGTGGTTTTTCTTTGGAAAAAAAAATAGTAATTTTTAATTGTTTTAAAATGTGGCTTGAATTTTCTTATTCTACAAACTTCTGCCTTCTTCACTCAACTCTTTTTTCAAAGAAAACTCTATTAAAAACAGCATTTGCAAATGTCCTGTTATTTCAGACTGTATTTTGGGTCAGGACTTTTCTACAAGAAGGTCCTTTTTTTCTTAAAAGGGTCTAAAATCAGTATTTTGATATTGATATGCCTCAAATGGACCACTTATTTTATTAAGAAAAAAATTGAGAGTGAAACAAATTGGTTTTCAGGGGCCTAAGCTGCCCAAAGAAATCCTATTTCATGTAAAAATATGTCTCTGGGTACCTTGCTTAACAATTCCCAGTTAGGAATTGAAGCAGACCATTAAGTTTAGTTTTGTCATTTTAATTGTGCTAAATTGATATAAAATAAAAATAAATTTGAGATTATTTCTCATTCTTCTGTTGTTGCTAAACTCCACACTTTTCTGATGCAACCAGCACATAGACAGAAGAATATAAAAGCATCCAAGGTTTTTTTAATCTCTGAGAGCAAGCTATTGCTTTTCAAAAAGTTTAGCCTCACCATGTCTGGAAGTTTGGAGTTCACAATTAATGTGTCTATGTATCTAGTTAGTTCCCCAAGATGATTTTAACACAGGATGGTGTACACTTCTAAGCTTTAGCAAGCAGAAGAGCTTTTAATATTATGTGTAATACATATCTGTATAAAACTGATAATTGGACTGTACTGATTTTTTATACTACTTTATTTCAATCATTTTTAAAGTGTCTGACATCCCTAGTTATTGGTGTTCTAATATGTGGCTACAGCAAACGAGAATTTTTCAAGACTGTGGAATACTATGCCTTACTCAGCAGTAATTCATTCACAGGGAATCTACCTTTTAGAGCTGGTCTGAAAACAATTGTTTAATGTCATGTCTAGGTGAGTGAATATGGCCAAAGTACTATAAAAATAGTAATCACCATACAGAGAAGGACTTGCTGAGCTGCAGTTGCCTGGATTCTTGCTGTTCTTTAGAGCTACAACAGAGATTAAGACACCTTCATCTGTAGTTCTGCCAGTAGCTAAGTTCCAGAACTGGAATTGGCTGTTGCCTATTTAAACTGGTATCTCTGTCATCATGTGTCCCTGGAAAGTGCCTCTGTGGTTCTTATCATTATGGCATAAAGTGCAGTAGAAAAACACTGCATATACCATAGAACAATAAATCATAGTGTTATCGATAGAAAATGTGCAAAAACATCTTTCTGAGGGTTACAAAATACCCTATAGACACAGCTTGTTGTAGAAAGTAACATAATTTACTGTGCAGAAAAGTTCCTCTTTACCCTTACTGATTTTATCCATGTTGTAGATTTTTTTCCAAGCTGGGTATCAGTGTAACATTTGGAAGCATTTATCTCTCTGTTTTACTTTAAATGATTGATAGGCATTGCTAGATCTTGGGGGGGGGGGGGGGGTGTTTACTGGGATTTAGGGGGTGGGGTTGGTTTCGTTTGTGGCTAGCACAGGTTTTTCCCACGAGAACTCTTCTTGTGTTTTATAAATAAAGATAAAGTTTGGATGTTGTTGGAACAGTGTCCCAGAACTTGGACAGTGCAGGCCTGGCCAATCAGGCCTGGGGGAAGGCTTCTGACTGACCAATCTGGGTGACTTTTGAAAACTCTATATATGTGATGAAATCAAAACAATAAAGGTCATTCCTTCTTGCCACTGAGAACTGGTGCTTTCATAACTCTGCTAGCTGCTCAACAGCGACATTCGTTTACTTGGTTTGGTTTGGGTTTTTTGGTTTTTTTTATATACGGTCCTAATTTTACAGCAAGGATGCCTCTAGAAGAGCTGATAACGTACCCATGGTACTGTGGTCATATAAATCACAAGTGTCTAGCAGTGCAATGCTTTTTCTCTAAATAAAGCAGAAATGTTGCATGTAGAGTATTTTCTCCAAACATCTCTCTGGGGAGACTCTTCCAGGCTTTAAGATCTTACATCTGAGCAATACTGAATCTTGTCAAAGAGATCTCTTCTGAATTCTAATGTTTCAAGTCTTGTACAATGTCATGCTAGTCCTTACAGCATCTGCAGTGCAGCAGTCATCTTCAGCAATTAAAAAACCCTTGTGTTTGTCTTCTGAGTTCCCCAAACCTAGAAATTAAGAAGCCTTATTACTTTCTATTCAAAGATAGTCAACAGGCTCCAAGTCCAACTTAATTAATAGATATCCCTTTAAATGAGTTACACCATCTGAATATTATAAAAAATATTCTGACAAGTTATGCAGCTTATGTCTGTCTGGGAAGGAGAACTTTTCTCTTCACTAATCCTTCAAAATGCTTCTGAAGTTTGATGGCTGCCATGTTGAACTTGCACAAAGATCTCTATGGGATGCCACTGATCATCCAGGGATAATGAGACAGAGTTCACTCCTATTTGTAATGTACTGCTGACTGCTCCGTGCACAGGCTTCTAATAGCCTTATGTGGACACTGTAGGAAAAAATAAACCATTTAAGAATCTAAAGATCTGACTTCTGAGGAAGAACAGCTTTTGTCTACCATTACTTTCAGAAAGGAATGCTGCTGATCAAACAACATAATGGTATTACAGCATGCACCCATTTGAAATGTATAATGAGTTTCCTTGTTTTGTACTTATTGCAGGAACAAATGCCATGGTTTGAACTCGGAAACTGAATGACAGGCATTTAATGATCGAAGGAATACGAACATACCTCAGTCTCAGGTGTTAAAATTATATAGGCAGTTTGTGTTCACATTTTATAACACACTGCAAACTTTCCATTGACGATTATGAAAAAGAACATTTAAATCATATGTAGAACATTTCCATTTGTGCCAAAAAGTGACCATTTTGTCTTTCTAGCATAGCTTTACAGTGATGATAATTTCTATTAAAAGACTAAGTGGATCATACTTGGGTTTGGGGTTTCTTTTGTCTGACCTCTGTGTATATAATTTTTGTCATAAGGACTCCTGCAGCACTGATAGGAAGGTAGACTGATACACTGATACTGTGAGAAAGGGATAAGAAAAAACACAAGTGTTTTCATACAGAAACCTCAAGACTAAAAACATATAAGATTTGGCTTCTCTGCTTATTGAATAATAGGAAACAATACTTTCTGCAGAAGTTCCAATATGTCTACGTTAAAAAAAAAAAAAAAAAGTTTTATCTCAGTATTTAATGATCTGGGAAAAAAATGCTTCCTAAAATTCTGGTAATAATTTTATAACCCTTAAGAGGAAATAAAATTTTGGAACTATTCTCTCAGTTTAGGCCATAATAGAACACAGCTTTCTGTGATAATTCATGTTGTTATTACTGTTGGACACAATCTCATGTAGCTTGAAAATCTTCCACCCACCTGCATTTATTGTAAGCAATTAAAACTGATTATATATAAAATATATCTAAGGGAAAAACGTATTCCCTCTGTGCTTGTCTCCAACCACTGCTGGAGTAGCCAGCAGAATTTCACATTTGGGTAAGCCAGCACATTTTCATGTCATGAAAGGAGGAGGCAGGTCCAATGCAGTGGCTAACTACATATCACCAGTTCAACCTCATTTTGAAAGAAACCTGAAAATCTGAGAAGTCCAGCTAATTAAAGCATTCTAGCAGTGTCTGCTGAACCAACATTTCCCATTATGTTATCATTAGGATCAGATTTGGCTTATTGGTTGTAATACAATAATGTATCACGCTATATTACAAACTGATGTTGCAATCAGTCTATATAATATCATATTATTGGCTATAATACTTCCCATAAATTTCAGGGTTCACCTAAGAGTTTGACGTATGACTCCATATCTGTGTGTAATTTAGCAATTCGTTATGTCCAGTGACTTCTGCTGACATGAAATATTAGTGTCATCAATTCTTAGAATAACATATATATTTATGTTTTCAAGGCTTTGTTTGCTCGTTTGTTTCATTAGAAAACCAATATTCTCTATCACAAGGTCAAAGATCAGTTCTTTTCTCAAGGGCTTTCCACGAGTCATTCTACTCAGGAATAATTTCTCTGGTATATAAAATGTCACTCATTTCTTATCTCTGAATTGACCATGAATAAATGACTACAGACTGTCTGTGCACTGTGCAGTGTTAAAAATGTTATCAAAAGATTTTTCATCTTGAGCAATGTGATTCTCTAAGGACACAGTTCCATCAACAAGGTCTGTTTAGAGCCGTGAGGGTTCGAAATTTCACAGTGAGAGGCAAAGGACAAGGCTCAGTCATATGTTGTGGCAACTACACAGAAACCATCAGGTTATACTGTTTCCAGGAATAACAGGAAGGATAGGGGATGATATGTCAAAATTGTACCAACAGCAATGGAAGATTATCTCAGAATTCTCTCAGAATTCATGGAACCCTACTTTCTCTTGCACTAATGGAAAATTAGGATGTGAAAACACGTATATGGTGAAGCTTTACTTCTTGCACATAAGCTGACATTCAAGACTGAATTCTAAGTTGGTTTTGATAAGTATTATAGGAGCTGAGACATTACTCTGTTTTCATACTCACAAAGGAAGAGCAGAGGTCTGTCTTTCTTAAATGTCTCTAACCTTCCACTTTCTATATTGCTTTAGGCATTGTGTAAATCTCTCTTAGCAAATGCACAGCTAAACCAGAGCAAAATGGAAATCTTAGGGGACAAGCATCTACAACTGTTTCAGATTAGACTTTACATGCAAGCTCACTGTGCACCTCCTCCCTTCTACTGCTTTCAAACCACCTCCTCTCTCCCTATTAAATTTCAATATCAAAGTAAACAACACGCATTTGATTTTTTTATAACTTATGCAAAGTCACAAAAGAAACTTTCTGAATTTAAAGCCTCTGTTACATAAAGTAAGTTAGGACTTAAGGGATTTCAATAAGGTTTTCTCAGGTCATAAAAAGGAGGTATTTATCCCATTTTCACTGTAGTTTTACAAGAAAGAATGCAACACACCTGTAAAACTTTAGGAAAAAAATCATCTTCTCTCTGAATTTGGATTAGCTTCAAATAACAAAACTGAAATAATTTTATTTTCTAATTCACAGTGCCTTCTGGTGAAGTTAAACCTTTTGACAGTTTGTGAAATAAACAAGTAGCATGTATATTCCAGTGAGCTCTAGTCAAGGGAGAATTTGCAATTTGTTAAACAGAAGTTATAGGTCACAATCATTTTGGATTTTTCTACAGTTGTTCCACATTTATGAATTCATGTAAATTGAAGCTTGCTGAGGTCCACTGTGGCACCTTCAAGTACAAGTGGCCCTTCTCAGCCCACTTAGGCAGAGGAAAAGGGGCTGAAGTTGCCAGTAAAATGTTAAGTGTCTCAGCAACTTTGAAAAGCTCACCCCTATTAACTTTCCACATCAGTCAGGTTGCACCACACATCTCAGCTTTGCCCCTATGCTGTACTTGAGAGTCCTCTACAAAATTGTCTGATTTTCATCCATTCACACTATAGGCTTTCCATACTGCAACTGAAAGATGAGCTATTAAAAAACCTGATAAAAGCCACCACTCTTTAAAAAAAACCCTCCTGATAGCAAATTCCTGAAAAAATAAAAATCCGAAATTGTGCTAGAAACAAACTGCTAACTGGCAACTTCTAAAAGAATCCTGAGAACACAAAGAAACCCTAAACCTACAGCAGTCAAAAAAGGTAACAGTTGGGGGAAAATTAAATGCAAATGTGAAGTGCAGTTCTGATGGCATGAGTTAAAGGAGAGTTGCAAATTGCTTTGCCATTTGCTGAGGAATGAGTGTTCTTCTTGGAAAAAGGTAGGCACATAGGCCATTTTCCTGTATTTTGACATTGATGGCAATCTCTGGTACATGTACTGAATGGGAAATATCTATTGGTTCTTTTAACTTCCAGTATTGAGAGAATGAGATGACATGAACAAGGAATTTCAGTTTCAATTTCAGAGTAAATTCAAGCCAGCACTGAGCCTGAAATCTGATCCAGAAATTTGCCAAAACCCCTCCTTTTAGAATGAGATGCCTGGTGCCCCAAAGCTAGTGCACCAACTTAACTGCAAGTATTAAAAAGAAGGCAAAAAAAAAGTTCTTGATGTTTAAGAGCTGAAACCTAGGAATTCACACACGATTTCACAGGGAGATAGGTTGAGGGGCTGTCAGCACAAGAGTGTCCCCACTCTGCCCGAAGCTGGAGCCTCCCCTGCAGGGCTCTGGCACTCTCTGGCCGAGCCTGTCCATAGAGGACGAGGCTCCATGGGCACAGACCTGGACCCAGATTCTCAGCAGGGCTCAAGGCTCTGACTCCCTGGTGCCACAGCAGAATTCACCCCCGGGTGATGCTCACACTGGGGAGAGGGCCATCCCTCTCTTTAGCCACCACAGAGCACCATGGCCAGAGGCTGGAACAGCAGGCAGCTCAGCCCTGCCCACAGGGAGACACCCCACTCACAGCAAAAAAAGGTGTGGCTCATGTGACCTGAGACCTCCTTACAGCAGGTCCCTGGGCACAGTACACCTGCCCAGCTTCCTGTGCTCCCTTCCTTGGCAGTGGCTGCTGCTGCTGGGGGAAGAGATAAAGCACAGGTTAGCAGTCTTTTAATTTGGTTGAGACTCTAGGCATATGTTTCAGGGCTTGCAAAGAGAAGCCCTGTAAACAGGGACAGGAGGAAGAAGCATCTCTGTGCAGAACTTTGTTCTCAGGGTGTTCACTATATAATTTTTTCCCCAAGAAGGGCTTGTGTGTGGGTTTGTTTTTTTTTTAATAATTCCATTATTATATAGATTGCTTAGTCATCATATGCATGATATGTCTTATTCCCATAAACTTCCCTGTTTAAAAAGAAATGTTTAAAATATAAAAATCCATGTCCCAAAGACTTTTTATGTGAATTGTCTCAGTTATTCTTTGTGTAACTGTCATTGAATTTTCTTTTTATAACCTGTTCCAAAGCTGCATTCATGACTCTCCATTGACTTGCATGGCAGTTTTTCATGCAGAGCAAAAGTAATTCCTAAAGCAAGACAGTTTTCAAGTATTTCCTGCTAAAATAGTTATTCTTTGCTTCTACTTCAGCATATTGTTGCACAAGATTGTTTCTTCACTTACTATCATGTGGAAAGACTCACTCCACTCTCTAGCTCTTTCTTGTCTCAGCTTTTCCCACCTAATCTCTAACTCATTCTCAGTTGTACCTTTCGCTGGTCCTCTTGTGGTGAGTCAGTCTGTTTCCCCTGCGGAACCCCTGAGTATGAAATGAGTCTTTTTGAAGGCCCTCTCAGGTTTCATTTTAAGAACACTTCCAATTTCCCAGTAAATTCTCACTCTCCTTGTCATAGTAGCCACTCTGAGAATTCAGCAGCATCTCAGTACTATGTGTTAGCTTACTCCTTCTTTTTTTCAAGAGCTGATTTTGTGCGTCCCAAATCAGACTTCTTTCTAGCTGGCTGCTGTTGTATATGTAATGTCAGGTAGCTCAACATTTTTCCACAAAGTCCAGAGCTAGTTTCCCTTACTATTCCCCTCCTCAAGTCTCCTGCTGTTTAGGAACCCTGTCCTTTTCCACCTAAACCCCACTGTTATCACTTCTAAAGTACTTCTCCCCACCTAACTAAAACCTTTTAATGCCCATATGAGGGTAAAACTTTTTGCTTCTGAAATTCTCAAAATACCACATCTGGGATACCTCAGCATTCCTCAACAAAACTTTCTGCTCCCTAAACAAACTCTGATGTGTCCAATCTGAGACTTCATCACCTCTCCCATGAATTAACTCAGGTTTTACTAGCCAAAAGTATTCATTCTTCTTTCTGATTCACATTAGCATTTCAAACCAAACCCTACACTGTTCCTTCAGGTATTTGGGGATGGTTTCCACACTCCTGAATTTCACTATCACCTTGAGGCACCTCAGCTTTTCCTATCCATGTACCCATAAAATATCTGAGTGTCCCCTACCCTCAAGAACCTCCAGTGTTTCCTCTGAGATACCTCAGTTTTTCTCCTCAAAAATGGTCTGTCACCCTGATGGTACCTCAGTGTTTCCTGCCAAAAATCTCCACTGCTCAGCTCATATCGGGTTGGGTTGTGTCCTGTCCTCTCCATGCACTGCTCCTGCAGGAAACCTGTGACAAACCTCTCAGGGCCTCCACCATCACTACTTGCCTTTCCCACCTAAATTCTTCACTGGAGTCTCACACTTCTCTCCCAGGCCCTCTTAAAGACCTCAGTGTTTCCCATAGAACAGCCTCTGCTCTCCCCAGAGACACTGCAGCCCATCACACCCACCTGAAGTATCTCAGCACTCCTAAGGTACCTGAGCAGTCTTCTCCTCAGAGGTGACTTGGCATTTTGTGCTAGAATGCAGTACTTTTTACCCAAGTACCTCCCCTCTCCCCTTTGGAAACCTCACACAAAGGGATATTGTGGACTTACTGAATTTTGAATATTAGAATATTAGGCAATTCTGTCTGTGGCACTGCAAAATAAATGCCTGTTGAGGTACCTCAGCATGTCCTGCACTGCTGCACCTCAGAGGCATGTTGGAACATCTTTTGTATAAAATACAGCCAAGAGTCTATAGTGACCAGTAAGATTAACTCAAAACTTGTCTGCATCCTCTGTAAAAAAAACCTCAGGACTGTTGTTCCAAATTGCCAGCTCACCCACTGAGTTGTCATGACTGACCTGAAGTAAATTCTATGTAGAGAACTGTTACAAATTCTGAGAAACGCTGGAGGAAAATGTTCCATTGGAGAAAATTTATCCATAAATTACTCTGCAAGAAAATAAGCGTGTAGATTTAAAAAAACCCAAACCAAAAAAACCCACCTTCCATTATGAAAATCCAAACTTCTTGTTATGATCTGATTATTATGATTATTAGAGAGATGCCTCTGCCAGAATTAAGGCACAAATGACTCCATATGCCAAAGTCAGTAGTAAGGATTTTATTTAACAGTAAATGTGAGGTAGAGAGACAGATAGAAAGAAATAGAAAAGAGAGAGGGGTGGAGATAGAGAGAGTGAGAGAGAGACATATATCACCCCTGTGGATCCAGTGGTGTCCTGTCAGTCCTCTTCTGATCTTCTTGGTGGTGGGGGTCCCTCAGAGACCCCGATAGAGGTAATGGGGTTACCCCTAATGGGGTAAGACTCCACAGACTTCAATAGATTACTATAGGTTCGGATATATGTGGGAACACCCATGCACCTCCCCTGCTGGGGGAATTTTACACTGCCCTTTGCAAAAGACTCTGGATCTGTTGCAACACTTGTGGATCACATGCAGTCCTCTTATGGAAGACCTCAGAAATGAGTCTGGGGGGCACTCTGGGGGTCTTTGATAGTTTATGACCCTTTGTGAGACATGACAGCTGCATCTCGTGTGAATGTCCTGTGTGAATGTGACATTCTGGAAGTGGGGGAGTTTTACAGCTGAGCCAACTGAGTTGGTGTAAAGGGATGATTCTCTGCAGGGTCTGCTCCTTATCTGGCTTGTAGCCTCCAGTGATGCATGTTCACACCCTATCTTATGCAGACCAGAGACTTCACCACCACACACCCAAAAACTCTCCTCCTTCTCCTCGTTTAGGGAGAGAGAGTGCAAATCTAGCCTCAGCAAATGAGTATGAGGGCTCTGGCCAGCCCCAGCTGGACTCAGCCAGAGATGATTTTTAGCACAGCTGCTAGGTTTGGCTTTTCTTGTGGCTACACTCTTCTCCCCCAGCTTTGCTTACTCCTCCTTAGACCTGAGATAATTGGACTATATCTTATCTCAAGTTCCCATATCAGGAAGCATATTCAGGGGGAGGGAGGTGGCTTCAGTGGTCACAGAAGAACAGTTCTTTCTTTGCAGTTTCCTAGTCCTTTGGTGATTTTAACACCAATTCCTTTGGTGATTTTAACAATGTTTGAGCCATTAACCATTTCAGTTTCTCACACTCTTGAAAGATAAAAGAGGTATGGGGTTGAGCAAGTGCCTTTGATGCATATCAACACTTCTGATGGCAAACAGATCAAGAATCTTATCTGTGGAGGTCAAGATGATGATTGCATTCTTTGAGGGCTTAGAATGTGAAATATTAGAAGTAGATATTGATGTTTTTGGTCTAACCCATTTTCTGTGACATAGCGTCAAGAGGAATAGTGAACTTACACAGAAAAAAAATAGGTGAGTTTTCTTACTATAATACACAGAAAAACTGCTACAGATATCAGTGAATATAACATTTTATCGATCTGTTCCTGTGGCAATTCCTAGTATTTATGCTTAGCCTAAGCATTAGTTTTCTTTTGAAAAACAGATCAACCATTAGGACCAATGAATCCCCCCATGCCAGTGTAAAACATCTAGAAGAATTTGGATCTCCTGTTATATAAGTGGTCAGGAGATAACTGAATCTCCAGTCCACAACTGATTGAAAGACAACTCCATGCTGGGCTGTAAGCAGACTAGGAATTGCTTGATAACTTCCTTATTGTCTTTTTATTTCCAGCTGAATGACGGTGAATATGTGACTGAAGTATACATTTTGATTTGATGGACACTGAGAAGATTTCTCAGCAAGATTTTAAATCTCTCAAACATGAAACATAGTGTTTGAAAAATCTGAAAAGTATATTAATATATAAATACTGACTATCTTCAAAATGAGAATGGCTGGTGCAAATTTTTCTAGAATATATGTTAACTAAATGGAGATCAGAAAATAAAACACTTTATCTATGAAAATATTTTAATGAGAACAAATAACTGTAATTGGTGGACTTTTCTGAACATGCTTCAGCTAGGACTGTACCATCTGGGGCTACCAGCAATTTGATGAAATGCCAAATTTCTGGTTTTGAATTCACTGATATTACTTAATCTATTTGATATATTCTTTATTTTGGATTCATGACTCACATCACAATGTGCTTTTTGCAGAACAAAAATTACTTAACAAAAACACCTTGCTATTTCTATTTTTGGTGTTCCTATCTTATAATTATGAAGCATTTAGGAATATCTAGCAGAGTAATCACTGTGTTATCGAGACAAACTCTCTTGCAACATGGTATTTTGTTAATATTATCAATGGTCAGAATCACAAAGGACACCAGCCCCTAGAAATATGGTTTAGGAAATACAGAATACAAATAAACAAACAAATACCAATCACAGAGTAGTTTTGCTGTGTCGTGCAACAACAGATGACAAAGAAGGAACTGAGTGAAGATTGCATGAATGTAAAAAGAAAGTAGTGAAGAAAAGAAAAGGCATGCTTTTTGGCTTAGAAAGTGTCCTTCCAAGCACCTTTGTGTTTGGTTTTCTTGTTCATGTACAAGTTGCTAAGAGAAATAAAAATACGTAATATATACGAAATATAGAAATAGATTTTAATAAGATTTCAAAAAGAAAAGATAAGCACTCAAATAGTCTGGTTGTGAAAGTTCTGCTTTATCTTCCTAGTTCAGATTTACTCAGTCTTGTGGCTAGCTTTGATTTTTAAAATTTGTCACTACCATGGCTATGTGAAGCACTAGAAAATATGCTACTACTTGATCATTACCCCCCTAAATACTCTAATATTCCTCCCTTTTGCTGTTGTATATTATCTTTTCCTGAACAGTTTATTAGGTAGCTTAAAGTTAGTTTGTCTACAAATTGGGGTTTCATGTGTCATTGTGACATACATCACAATGTCATAGTCAAACACTCCTAAATTCCCATCTCATTCACAATTATTGCTTCTCCTCCAGCCTTGACTAGTAACAAGATTTCCCCCTTGCTACCAGGGGCATTGCCTTGTTCTGCTGTTTGATGTTTCAGCATCCCAAGTCCAGTGTTTTCTCTATGGAAATCATTGCCCTTTCACGCTTTATCTCAATTGTTCTAGGGAGAAGATACAAGAAAGTGAGTGAGGAAATGGCTTCACTTTTAAATTTCCCATCTGAAGTTTCTCTTCACTTTCATCTGCAGCTGAAACTCCTTCCTCTACTCTGACACTGAACAAACAGGATGGTTACCTAAGAAGGCTAAAGAGCAGGGACACACAGCTGCCTTTCCTTTGTGTATGTCCATGTATTTGGTGAATTCAGCTTTGTGGGAATAAGGAGTTAAATCATTCACAATAAAGAGGCAGACCTAGACAGTCAGAAAACAACTGAGCATCTCTAGAATGTATTTCCTTTACTGATATTATATTTATGACTATATATCATGTGTGTTATATGATATAATTATAATATATATATCAAATATAATTGATAATAATATCAATTGAGTTATCTAAGTAGGAAAATCCAGTCTTCCACCAGAGAAAGCCATGATAGTTGAAAGTTCTAGAGCTTACTTTCTGGCCACAAGCTGAAGAAAGTCTTTCTCCCTGACGCAATTAGGCTCTAAGAATGTATCAGGGAATTCATCACAGGGTTTGAAATCTTCAGTCCTGTCTCTCAAATGTTTTGCTAGTATTTTTTTCCTCTACTCCAACTTTTTTGTTTCTTATAACAGTTTGCTTTTGGATCACCTTTTTCCTCACTTCTCTTCTTGCCTCAAAGAAAACAGGGCAAAGTGGTCTAGTTTCTAACATCTGTCTAAATGTGATCATGGATAGGGGCAGTACACACTGGTTTGCAGTGAACATATTGCTTTTGAGTGGGAGGGACTGAAATTCTAGTGAAGTTTTTCTTCCTTTTCCACACTGTCCAAGAATTATGTTCCTGATGGAAGTATGCCAGTTTACACAAAGGGTTTTATCCATAAAATAAGGTAATAATAGTACTGACATCCATGTAGAAGACAAAGTCTTAAAATCTCTACATTCACAATAACAGTCTGACAGAAAACAGAATCTGAAGAAAAAAGTGATGGCCTAACCTTCCAGCTATAGATTTATTGCATGGTAAATGAGGATAAATCTGTTCAGTTGCAACTTTTCCAGCATATGACCTTTTTCTTTAGCTTAATCAATAAAGCAACCAATACTCCAGTTTTCTCTGAATTGATTTTGAGCACCAAAATCGACTTGTCTATGGCATATCTCCAAAATTTAGAAAGTAAACCTCAGATACCAACTGACAAATGGAATTTTGAAATAATTTAATTAATCTAAGCAAAATAAAATTATTAAGGGATATACAGCAACTCCTGGAATACACTGGAATTCAATCTGAATGTAAAGGATGAGGTGTCTTGTAGCACTTTTTTTTTTTTTGTGAGAATCATTATGATGAGAATTAATTATCATCATTAAAATACAACAGGGAATGCAGATGCTACATTTCTTTTTTCAGTAAAATAGTTTTGTGCTTTGAGTGCCATACTGTGATTGAAGTTAACCTTTTGACTAGGAAAAGTAAGCTATTTCTTAAAAGGAATAATTTATCTTTATTGTTGGCTAAGATTCCTGTAGGTCTCTCAGGAAAATTCTGCACATAAGAAAGAGTAAATACACCATGCAGCCACACGTATTATGTCTGTCTCTGAGGCAATGTCAAGCCGATTTTGTGTTTCTAATAAGCTGACTGAGAAATCTCTGAGTGTGTGTAGTAACTCCAAGCATCCCTTCTGTATGTGACCTCATGAACCCAAGCACATCAGGAAGAGAGTTCCTGTGCAGCAGCCATTGCTTCAGAAGTCCTATATGATAGGATGTTTCAAGGGAATCAGGAACTACTGTTCTGAGAGAACACAAAACCATCCCTGTTTAGACCAAAGATGCATCTAGGGGAATATCCTGTCTGCAGCAAAAGATGACAGTGCTTATCCAAAAGAAAAGCATAATTAACAAAGCTAGCCTAGGTGCTCCTAGTCTACAGGAATCTGTGGGTCAGGAATTTTCTGAGGCTGCAGTGTTGTCTTTATAATTATTAAAAAATTCTGGTATCCAAAACACTCTGTGGAAAGAAGTTCCATAGCTCAATCTTACATGTTGTGTAAAGGACCATATTTCTTTCTTTCTTTTTTTTTTTTTTTCCTTTTGACCTCCCTCATGGAGGTTTTAATATTTTAATGTCATTGTTTTAAGCCTCTTGGTATTGCCTAGCATTGTTTCTTATTCATATTCCTCATAAATCTCTCTGACAGTACATCTGGATTGTCTTTTTGCAGACTGAAAAAAGCTGTTTAGTACAGAGTCTTCCCTACATTTGTTCCAGTTCTGCTATATCCGTTCTGACATAAGGAATTGCAGACGGTATTCAAGATGCAGAACCACAGTCAATTTATTCTGCAGCACAATATTTTTTCTGTTTTGTTCTGTGTTTATTTTTTTCTCTTTTTCTTTCTCCTCCTGTCCTTGTCTTCCTCTTTTTCTTTTTTTTTTTTTTTTTTATTCTTACTGAATGTTCAGATAATGCTTTCTTAGACTTACTTACAATAATCCTAAGGTGTTTTTCAAGAATTCCAGTAAACATCTAAGAATCTATTTTAGTATCTGTAAAATTAGGACTGTTTTGTCTCATATGTATGATTTTATAAATTTTGTTTCTGAAATTTTCCTGCCTTCTATCACCCAGGCACTCAATCTTTCAATGTTCATCTGCAATTCTTCAGAGCCACCCATATCGTTACTTTGTGTAAAGGTTAGCAAATTTTGCCACCTTATTGCTTTCCAGATCTCTTATGACAATAAATAAAAGAAAGTTTTCATATATTGTCCATGTCCATATATGTCCATTGTCATTCAAGCCAAGAAGTATCACAGGCAGATTAAGCACTTCGGCTCTTCTACATATTCAAAACTCACTTTAAAAAAATTAATCTGCAAATGACCAGAGGTCTGAATTTAGAAGCTCTCACAGAGTTTCTGGGCTCATGGTTCAGGATGAAAGTAATAACAGTAATAATAAGGATTACTCTTCACCAGCCTAAATAAGTGGGGACTCTGTACTGGCACTGTTGATCCCATTTGCACAGTACCTCTCCTCTTGCCTGGTCAAAACTGAGGTAATTTCTGTAACAAATGGCCACTCAGTGCCACAGGGAGAAAGGTTTTGTTCATTTCATAAGGTCTGTTTTACTTTCTGAGGCACAGTAGTAGCGCTGCTTTTCATCTTACTGTTCATCAAACAAAAAGAAATATTTTTCCATTTTGCAATGTGGAGAGTGGGTGTTTTCTGGTCCTTCTGGACCAACCATAATTCACATGATTGACTGAGATTGCAGGAGAGTGAATAGAACGAGCCAAATCTCTTCCACGATTGTGCCCCTTGATTCTCAAAGAGCCTATCAACAACAACAAATTACTACAAAAAAAGAAGGATTAAGTCAAACAAACAGGAAAGAAAAGGAAAAGACAGGAACATGGCATGATAAGAGAAGTCTTGGGACAGATGGAGGGGAAGCATGAAACACCAATTCCCTGAAGGGGAAACTGGAATGTAGGAAGAAAAGCAGAGGCAAAGAATTTTGGAAAGTCCTGTGCAAAATATATATTAATTTTAGTTTCTCTTTTTACTTTCTTTAGATCATTTGGGCACATTGGGTACAACTTGTGTATGTGATGTGAAATGCCTTTTCTCTTTCTGATTACTTTCAGAATAATCACTGAGTAAGTGATCTCAACTGTGCTTGTACCTTACTGGTGATGTTATGAGAAGATTCCATCTACAAGATTTTCAGGTTTGTCAGAAGACATTGAGCTCATAGGTTCAATTCAAAAATAAGATAATATTTAATCAGGCAGGTTTTCAAATTTCCCTCTTTCTACAGACATAGTTTTACTTTCAAATTTGGAATTGTAGCTGTCATGAGATCTTACTTCTCAGTGAGGAATCAGTAGCAAGAGTTGAGCACTAAGGCAATGTGCTTTCAGTAGCCATTTCTGCTAGGCAGACAAGCTTTCATTTCCCATAATATTTTTATTTTTTGTAAGTTTTAGGCATTGGGGACTTTTTTGGTAGCTTGCTTTTTTTGGAAGTACAGAGAATTATAATTAATCCACAGGCTTAACTGATTCCCTGTGGTTAAGTCTGAATGCAATGGAAAGATTAACCCAGTGTATTTTGTGGAAGGAACTCCCTGAGTATCAAAAGAAATATGAAGACCAAATAAGTATGTGTAAAGTTATTGAGGACATAATGATTTCCCAAAAGCCATTATACAATGAGTCTAAATATGCAACTTTCTCACCTGCTGATCTTCTGTATCTTCTTCTATGCTAGACTTCTTTCTTCAGAGTCCAAAGAAGCACTTGTTTTATGATTTTCCCCACAAACCAGCTTTTGTTTTAAAGGGACTTTTTAGAGTTTTTCATACTCCTTCTGTTATCCTGTTTCTTAACACTTATCTTCTGGAAAAGAAATCCAACACAAACCAACTAGTTCTTCCTCATGAGTAGGAGGAGGTAAAACTTTCAGTTTTACTTATGTCTGCAGGACAGAAATGCTGGCACAATGAAAGAGACAGAAAATGAGAACTGGGGAAAGGGTAAAACCACTTGTTTAGCTGTCAGTGCCAGTTTATGCTGCACGGAATATATGAAAATACAATGTAAAAAATGCAGTCTGAGATGTCAAGTGTGCAGAAATCTACATCAAAACATCTGAATAAAGTGAGAAATATGTTAGATTCAATTATGACATAAGCGGATTAAAAAATACAATCTTTAATTTGTTCACTGATTTCATGCTTAATGCCTGTCATATATTGACACTTTAATGAGTGCCTGTCTACCCAAAACATTATTGCAAGCTTGGAAAGGAGGCTAGGCTGTGCAGACAAAACGAGATAGATTGGTTGAGAACATGTGTCAGGACAGAAAAATAGGTCTTCCAGGCTCTGGATAGTTAGTAAAGTCCTCTGACAGCTACAAAAACTTCACTCAAGGTTGTAGAAGATATGCTTGAGCCATGATAATCAGACAAAAAAGCAGTTCACTAAGACTAGTTCTATTTCTTAAATGGAGGCCATTACAGGGAAGCCACACTCAATTTTACTTGAGTTACTCTCTCCTAACGTGACTCCCTACAAACTGCAATACACTGACTTCAGCTATGCAGACAGTTGAAATTTCTGAGCTGTTTACATATTTCAGAATAAATCACAATTATAGATGCAGCTTGGATCCAGTTGGTTTTGTAACTAATCAAATTATGGGTATATTGGCAAAATTAAAAATATTGGACTGAAATCAACTAGAAAAAGAATGTAATAAACTGCAATAAAAGAACTGATAAATGGACTGTACAAACTCCTAGAATAGTTGGAGGTGAATCTGTCCATTGATCTGTGAAGGGATTTGGAATGATACTGATGAAATTGGCTGTGGGCATCTCAATCATCTGAAGATTACTGGATATTTTTGGAAAAATAAAGTAAAATAAGAATATGGTAAATAAAACTGTACATTTTCTCCATATTTAAGAATGGTTTTGGGGGATCCCTTAGAAGTAATACTTTTTCTTTTCATCTAGTTATAAATTGCCCAACTGTTTATATGAATACAGAACTAAGACGTTTGTGCAATTTAACTCTATACAATAATTTTAAGCTTTGAAATGAGTAAAACATTCTGTACTGTAGCTATTTTAATCTCATTTCTGTACTAGATAGCTATGAAAGCTACAATATTGATTCATCTGGATGGAATGAAATATGACTAGCAACAGTGATACAGAAAATTCTGTTGATCCGATTTCCTTTCCCTGTCACTGCTCCTGACCATGAATACCTTAGGTTCCAATTGTTCAGCCTAAGAGTGAAAAAAAGTCTCTTAGGTAGGAACATTAGCTTCAAAACTGTTGCAAATTTAAGTTCATGGTTTCACTATTGTGGTGGTACAACTCCTCTTCCTCCTTGGCGCCACTCTAGAATCTCATAGATTCACCGAACAACCTCAGTGGGAAGGAACCCACAAGGACCATCGAGTCCAGCTCCTGGCCCTGCACTGGGCAGCCCCAGGAGTCACACACGTGCCCGAGACCTTTCTCTAAATGTTTCTTGAACTCTGTCAGGCTTGGTGCTGTGACCATTTCCCTGGGGATCCTGTTCCAGTGCCCAACCACCCTCTGGGTGAGGAACCTTTTCCTGATATCCAACCTAAACCTCCTCTGATACAGCTTCATGACATTCCCTTGGGTTCTGTCACTGGGCACCAGAGAGATCAGTGCCTGTCCTCTGCCTTCTGGTTGTGAGAAAGCTGTAGACTATGATGAGGCTCAGCCTCTTCCAGGCTGAACAGACCAAGTGACTTCAGCCACTCCTCATATGGCTTCTCCTCCAGACCCTTCACCATCTTTGTTGCTCTCCTTTGGACATTCTCCAATTGCTTTACCTCCTTGCTATATTGTGGTGCCCAAAACTGCCCACAGCACTCGTGAGGCCACACCAGTGCAGAGCAGAGTGGGACAATCCTCTCCCTCGACCAGCTGGCAATGCTGTGTCAACTGGCTTACCAACTGCTTATACTGCCTACAGTTCAGTGATATATAGTGATATCACTGTCTATAATCATTAGTATATAGAAGCATAAAATATATAAATGATAAGCATCACTGTGAATAGTATTTGTTTTCATATTCAAAATATATTAACAGACATTACTTCCTTTCTTATTCGTGCCTTTTCCTCCCCAGGCATAATAAGCAGCACACTGAAATCTCCAAGCTATTTTCCACATTCAAATCCAGGAGAGATATCATGATGAAACTATGTTTTTCAACAGATTCCTTTATTGCATCCAAAGAAATTCAATAAACCATTGTAATAATAGTTTGAGTGCCATCACTTCAGCTTTAAAAGTATGATGGGAACAATTATGCACACCTGTCGTGGCAGCAAGGATGTAATAAATGTAGGAAACAACACCTCCAGAGAGCTTCATCAAATACTGGGAGGCAGAAAACAGGGCTTACAATACCTTTTATTCCAGCCTTGACAGATGACGTCAGATTCCAATCCCAGCAGTGACATTTCTTAACTGCTCAGACCTTGAAAACATGCGTTGGAACTACTGTGATTCAAGTGCTCCTCTCTGAAATGTTTCTTTTCCTAGAACATCTCTGTGCTCATGCTGTTACGTTGCAGATTATTTACAAATGCCCTGGCTGAGTGGATGATGATGTTTACTGTGCATCAAGCCTTTTAAATCCTCATTTTAAGAGCAATGTTATCTTACAAGTTAAGGGCTAAGCTGCAGGATTCAAATGAAATAAAGTATCTTTTTTGTTTGAAAGATGCTGCCAGTTCTGCACAAACACAGAGGAAACTGTCATAACACAATCTATGTGCCAGAGTAAAGATATAAAACACTTACTAAAATCCTTTAAAAAGCAGGAAAGACGTGGTTCATAAGAGAGTTGAAGAATTTTACTTACATAAATGCAAGGTAGGGATCTGAATATCTTTTTACATTTATAAGACATGTGTGTTTTGCCAATAAAATTTTCATTCAACTAATTTCATCCCACATTATGGCACCAATTATTTTACCTTTTGTTAGGAAAGGATTTGGCTAATACAAGGGCTTCGTCTGCCTTGGAGAAATTATTCTCTTCCAGTCACACTGATCAACTTTATCACACGAACTCACAGATCTTGTATTATAGTCCATTTCAGGTACATCTGAAAAAACAAATGAATAAATTTTAAAAAACCCTCAGACTAATAATAAACTGTCCTTGCTTACTTTTAAAATGAAACCTGGTTTTGCAGAGTTTGTTTCTGCAGAATTGGATTTTAGCAGGATTCTGCCTCTATTCATGCTTTAATTGGATATATATTTCATTTCTATCACTTCCTCATGGATTAAAATTTATCTGCTAGTGAGATGCAATATAAACCATTTTTATGACTGCTCAATATTTAATCTCCATTCAATTGCCAACTAATTGTTGTTGACATTTAATTGCATGATTTTCCAAAGAGCTCTTTTTTGTTAAAGAGCTTGCAGCACAGGTCAGTAATATTCAGAACACGCTTCCCGTGTACACTCATTTCAGGATCCCAGTGCTGTCACTGAAGGTGGAGATGATTCCTACCTGAGGTGTTCTGAGTAACTGCAGTGAGTGTTTACTGGTGCTGTTTACACATACAGCCTATACAGGCTCATCACTCATGACAGTGCAAAAAATACCCAATGTCTCTGTACCTGTTCTGCTTGACCTATACATAATGGTACACAAATGAAAAAAGGTACTGATGAAGTAAATTATATACAAATTTGGATATGTATAATTTTCCTACTAAATAAAATTCTGCTAGTTGCATTTGCTGTGTCATAACCAAGAGTGGAACTACCAGAGAATGAAATCTTCTGCCTTCACATGCTCCCTTCAGCCCATGTGGGGTACCAGCAAAGCACTCTTGTGATGGTGTGTTCAACATGGCCTGGACATTTTGGCCAAGAATGAAATGGTTTGAGTGTCCTTAGAGCTGTGGGGCACACAGTTCTCTCAGAGCTAGAGGGGAAGGCTATTACACAGAAAACTACCATTCTCTGCTCTCATCAGATACTCAAGTCCCAGTCCTCTCTGGCACTTCCATCATTATCACATGTAACTTTTTCATGTATTTATCTATTTTTATCTATTTATCCTCCTCAAGCCTATATTGTACTCTGCTGTTCACCCTGTTGCCTGGTAATGAAGACCCTTTGGAACCCACAGGACAGTGTGATGTGCTCAGGGGCAGACAGTGAAATACAGCTGTCAGACAGCACTTTGGAAGTTAAAGGGGCTTGTGTGTGCGCTCACCTTAGCACTGACCTTATTCTGCATGTTATTTTTCACATCTTTGGGGATTTCCCATGGAAAAACTGTGTTCAAGAGAAAACAAGCTGCTTTTTCTGCTATGTTACCCTCGTGACAAAGAGCTTTGTGTGACACCAGTGACACAGAGGCTGGTCAGGAGGAGCTTGAGTGTGCTCTCTCCTATGGGTCAGGGACACCACGAGTGCCAGATGCCGGGATGCAGAGTCCTTCCCTCTACCCACCAACTCGTGCGACACAGACACCCAAAACCCCTCAAGCTCCACAACCACGACTATTGACGGCGAACCCATACAGTCACTATTATTATGGGGCCACTACGTCAGAATACCACAAATTACTGTTCGTATAGAAATTTGAAATTATACAGCTTTTCTTTAATTTTTGTTTATTTTTCAGTCTTAATTACACGGTTCCGCGTGTTGTCAGCACATTTTATAAAACACCAAAACTAATCCCCCGCAGCACGAGCAGCCATGGCCTCTAGCTCTGTCTGTCCAGCAGGCCCCACAAGCACCACACTCGGGGCGCTGGGTTTGAAGCGGCCCCGAAGCTCAGCGAGCGCTGGGACACGCGCTCACCCAGGGTGACAGATGCCGGTGACAAGTCGCGGTGACAGATGCCGGTGACACACCCCGCCCCACTCCCGGACACAGCCGCTCGGCGCGCGCGCGGGCGGCTCGCGGCGGCCGGAAGTGGCGCGTGCCGGGGGCGGGGCCGCGGGGCCGCGTGGCGCGGGAATGGAGGCGCAGCAGGACGTGGTGGAGCAGCTGGAGAACCTGGCCGTGGCGCCGGACGAGCAGCGGGCGGCCGGCTCGGAGAGGGCGCAGGCCGGCTCGGAGAGGGCGCAGGACGAGCAGCGGGCGGCCGGCTCGGAGAAGGCGCAGGCCGGCTCGGAGAAGGCTCAGGACGAGCAGCGGGTGGCCGACTTGGAGAAGGAGCCGGACGAGCAGCGGGTAGCCGACTTGGAGGAGGCGCCGGCCGACTCGGAGAAGGAGCCGGACGAGCAGCGGGCAGCCGACTCGGAGAAGGAGCCGGGCCCTGCGGAGGCCGCAGTGGGAGCCCAGGAGGCTCCGCTACCTCCGCTGCCCCCGCTGCCCCCAGTGGCGGGGGAGCGCCGCTCGCCGCCGCCCGCTTGGCCCGGAGCGCCCGCTGCGGCCGTGCCGTCGTCGGAGTCGGACAGGTGGGTTGCGCCCCGGGGCTGCCCCCCGGCCTCCCCTTGCTCGCCGAGGCGTGGGGCGGCGGCGCGGGCCGCTGGTGCTGTGGCGGAGCGCCCGGAGCCCTGTGTGCCTGCCCGCCGCCTGCCCCCGCCGCGGCGTTTCAGCCTCGGGAGCTCTCTCCTTCCCATCAGAGGTGAAATTCTCAGTTGCCTTTCGCTAGGAGGCTGACTGTTAGATTAAGCCTCCGGAACAGTGCTGTTGAGGGTGCTGGATTTAGTGAAAACGTAAGTTTGGTGGTTGCGGCCTGGAGGGGGTGTGGGGCCCCCGGCCCGTGTCCGAGTGTCCGGCTTGCTGTGGTGCTCACAGGGCACCTGCGGCTCCTGGGCCAGGACACCCGCCGTGTTTCTGCTGGGAAACCTGGCTGCAGGACTCAAGGGGAAGTTTGCACACCGTGCCACGTGCTCTCATGTTGGCATCTCAGTGGAATAGCTTATTCTCAACCTGTTTCGTTCTTTTTTTTTTTTTTTTTTTTTTAATAAGAAGTTCCATCATCTATTTGCTGTGTCTGTGCTTTGATGTTCAGTGTGGTTGGTGAAAGGTAACTGGTTAAATGTGGGCTCTGTTGCAGTGAGGAGTCTGCGCCCTTTGGCTCTTCCTTATGTTCTGTGTTCTTATTGGGCCGGTGCAGCAAGATGGACAGGTGCATCCTTTGACTAGAGAAGGCTGAAATAAAGTCTGAGAATCTCTTCTTAAAGATACCAAGCTTCATTCACAGTTAACTGATGAAAGCTTGACATTAGAAATACTTTCGTTGGTTCAAAGTTTTGCTTGAACATCCTGAAGTCATGGAGAGTGAAATTTCTGACTTACAGGGGCTTCACCTAGATGTAATGTTTTTTACTTCCAAAATCTGTTGTGGTGATGAACGCTAATGATGAAATTTTGATAACTTCAACTTACTTATCTGTCTGCATATATCTAAATATTTGTTTTGTTTTGTTTTTTTTTTAACTCCCTCCACTGATCGGTCTTTTAGTCTGAATTTTTTTTTTTTTTGTCTTCCTGCTGCATTGATGTTGTTCCAAGAAGTCCATATTTGACTTTTTCAAAAGGTTTCTTTGGAGACGTGTTCTTACTTCTTGTCATTGTTACGAACATCTGTTGGAATGAAGAAAGCAGCAATAGAAAGGCATCCCTTTACTTGAGGAGACTGTGTGGTATTACAAGAATCTAGAAAGGAGTGGGGTCTTTTTTTTTTTTTTTTTTTTTTAGTAAGAAAGGCTATTTTTCAAAAGTTTGCTTGTCAGTGTATTTTTTCTGTGAGGTTTGTATTGTGTTTTTTTTAGTTACCAGGATTAGTAGCTCCATATTTGTTTCTTCCACCAGCCATTGAAGAACTTGGACCTTTGCTGAAAGAAACGTGTTGACACGTTACTGGTTTCTTACTCCACTCTTTACTTGAAATATTAAAAGTCTAAGACAATAAACGTCTCTTACGTATGTGACAGTGGGAAATACTAAATTACTCCGTGCAAATATGTACTAGGGGATTTTGACAGGACATCAATTATAAAGCTAATCTCTTTCATTTGCAAAACTTAGAATTTTTTTCCCTTCATTGTGCAAGATGCATTGCTTGGAATAAGTATTTTCTTGAATTTCACTCAGCGTTACAAGTGTTAGGATTTTACTAGTGTAGGGATTTTACTGGTACAGTAACTGTGAAAAGACAGTATTCTAACTCTCTTTTTTTTTTATTCAGTGAGACAGATTCAGATAGTTCCTCAACTACACCCTCCTCTCTATCTTCAGCAGTATCTGATGAAGATGATCACCCAAATGAGAAAGATAACAGATCTTACTGTATTCGAACAAAGGATGAGTTGCCTATTGATGTAAGTATGGGGTGGTATTTTTTAAACCCTTTCGTGCTATCCCAACTAAAAGTTTATATTGTAAGTCACTCCTTCTGTGTCAAGATGGGGGATGGAATCAGAATAGTAAAAGAGAAGCTCAAAGGCTGAGCTAGACACAGTTTAGTAGGTAAAGCAAAAGCCGCACACCCAAGCAGAGGAAACCCAGAAATTAATTTAGCACTTTCCATGGACAGGCAGGTGTTCAGCTATCCCCAGGAAAGCTGGGCTCCATCATGTGTAGCAGTTACTTGGACATACAAACACCATCACTCCAAATGTCTCCTTGTTCTCCTTTTTCACCTAGCTTTGTATGCTGAACTTGATGTTACATGGTATGGAATGTTCCTTTGGTCAGTGCAGGTCAGCTGTCCTGGCTGTGTCCTCTCCTACCTCCTTTTGCACCCCCAGCCTCCTCACTGATGGGGTGGTGTGAGAGGCAGAAAAGGCCTTGTCTCTGGGTTAAAGCTGCTCAGGAGTAACAAAAACATCTGTATATTGTCAGCAGTGTTCCCATCACAAATCCAAAACACAGCCCCATAACAGCCACTGTGAAGAAAATAGACTTTACTGCAGCCAAAACCACCACAGTTAATAACTTAGAATAACATGTTTCATGTGTGTTTTTAGGGAGGGTTAAAAAACTATTTTAGAAACCTCTTGTTTTGAAGCAAAAAAATTGGAAGATACTGTATATAATATGGCTGAAGGTACCATTTTGAGATACAGGATCAGAATTATACCTTCCTGCTGGTCTTTGGCCTTTGAATTGCTGTCACAAAAGTGACTCATTTAAGTTTTAGCAGTGAACTTGATTTAATGTTGCAAAAAATCACTGTCCTGTAGAGCAGTGTGGTGTTTCTATCTGAATTCATGTCTCGAGTTTAATGAAGTATTGTAACACCTGGGAGAGTCTTGGCCTTTTTTGATCTTTGTGTTGCTGTGTAAGCCTTTTCCAAGAACTTCTGTTAGAGTGAAGATTATCAAGTGAAGTGTTCCTGAAACAAGATAAGATTCTTCTGTTTGACTGGGATTTTATTTCTAGTAGTGGCCTTTAAAAGTGCAGTTCAGTGCTAAGATGTGAACTCTACCTCTGACTTCACAAGGTGTTGAATTAGAGGATAACATTAACTCTAGTTGCCCTGTATTTAATGTAATCCATATTGAATTCACAGCAGCAGAGTACATACATAGATATCTTAGTTTATGAGTAAACTGGAGGTAGATGATGAACTTAGTGTTAATCAGTCTTTGATAGTAGATTTTGATCCTTACATTTGAGGAAAAGGTTTAATTTAAATATTTTATAGTACTCATTTTTGTATCTGAGCTTTGGCTTTTTGGATTCTAGTCTCTAATTTTCCTCTTGTACCCAATGCAACTTCTAGCTAAATATAATTTTCTTTGTATAGCTTGTTGTGATCTTTACATCTTCTATAATGATCCAAGCCATTATATAAATGGACAAACCCCATTTTGTCAGATCAGGTGATACACATCTGGTATATTTTATGCTATATTATCTCCTGCTGTGTACATTTTTCTTGTAGCATTCATCGTATGTTGTTGCAAGTGGTCTTATTTTTTGATTTCTGATTAATTATTGTGTTGTACATTGAGCTTAATTAGTCTAAAAAGTTGGATTAAATGCCTGTCAATTGTAGGCTTTCTCCAGTTAAATAAAATTGGCTTCTACTTTAGTTGTGATGGAAATATATAGAGTAGTGTTTCTCTAGGAAAGGTGTCCTTGAAAGTGGTGGTCCTCCAAGATGAGTTCATTTAGGATTATTCTGAAAGAGGCAAATGAAATTAGATTTTTCCATAATAAAGTCTGCAAATGCTAGGAGATTTTTCCAAATTGTCAGATTTCTGCAGTGACAAAGTGATAAATGTCTTAGTGTGATATTATATTCTGAACATTGACTTGATGTTTTCAGGAGCTACCTCCTGTTGAAGACTTAAAAATAATTCTGCCAGATAATGTTGAACTGAAGCTCTTTGGGACAGTTTCCAGCATCATCGAGCAGCTAGGTAGGCAAGATATGTTTGCTTTCTTTTTAATTAATATAATTGCTATATATCTCTCTGCATTAACGTTGTTCTTAGTTGTTCCTTCAAAGTGTCACCCCTACATCATTGGATTTCTGAGGGAAGGAGATTGCTGAATGGGAATTCGAACTAAGAAATGACATTTGTATTGAATTACCTTTTATTGGCTTACATGATACTACGACTACTATGCATGTGTTCCTATGTGATTTTGTTTAATTAAAAAGCCTTTTTCCACAGTGTACTATGATTTTTATATTGATACTGGCAACAATTACTGTATTGTAAGAAAATCTTCCAATTGTAGATGCTATTTTTGAATAATCCCTAAATATATAGGAGCTATATATCTGAAAGCACAGATGCAGTACAGTGCAGTCCCAAGTGCTTGCTTGTTAATATATGAGGACAGGAAAAAGAATTGTTTCTTCTGCAGTGCAAGTTCTTTTATTTATTTTATTTATTTTTATCTTTCTTTATCCCACTTCTGGCACCTTGAGCAAGTGAAAGCTGCCCATGTCAGCAGTCAGAGGATGGTATGACTAACATGATTTATAGGTGGAGAGTAAACTTAATGGGATTGAGATATAGAATAGATGTAAGCTTAACTGCAGGCCTAGAGATTTAGAGATGTTTTCAGATCTGCATGGGACCTCAGTATTTGGTATATGCTGAAGCTGATATTACTAAAACATCCACAGTATGTTTATATGTAAGCTATTTCAAGTGTTCCATTCTGCTTGAACTGCTTTTGAAGCAATTTGCTTGTGAAAATTAGAAATTAAGTTCAATTTTGAAGTTAAAGTGTTTATACTGAATGTAGTACACAAGAAAGCAGTAAGTTTTGCTATTAATTTTTATCATAAAAGACTTCACGTAATACAGGCAATTCCTCTTCGTTATTTTATTGGAGTGAGATTGAGTTTCATTCATTATCAGGAAGCTGGTTAGAGGGTGTGGAAGGTAATAATCTGGTTCTTTTGTTCGACTTTCCTCTTTCTTGCTTATTGGTGATAATAGGGACTTCAAGATAATGGGCTGTCTTCAGCTGAAATGATAGTTTGAAAACAAGTTCTAAAAGAAAGATGAGTCATAGTTGCAATTATTCTAATTTTTGGTCTAAAATGTGAAGGTATAAACAAAGCTGTTTCAAAGACTTCAGTTTTGAAAACCATCCTTAATTCTAATCCTCACTGGTGAGTATAATCTTTTAATATACCAATTTACTGGTAAGGGAATTCTTCAGGCTGCATTCTCCTTTATGTAATGTAAATGTATGAAGTGTTGAATTGGATTTGTTGCTGAAAGTTAGAAAACAAGGTAATAATCATAATGAAATAAAACTGTATGAATGGCATAAACCCCCAGAACATCTGTGATTATTTTGCTTTTTAGTACTTTGCTTTATGACTTTTCTTTCTCCATATTTTCATTTCTCTTTAGTTCTTCTGCAAATAGGCCTCAGTTTCAGTTGACTTGTAGTCGTATTAGGTATTCCAGATAATTGGGGTTTTTTTTTATTTTTGAGCTAAATTGATATGTCTATATACCAGGTTTGTATCTAGTCTGAGAGGAGTTGAAGTCCCATTTGGAAACCACAAATACTATTCTGGCACAACAATCAGTATTCTGAACTTTTTCTGTCCCTTTGATGTCTCTCAGAATCTCTGCTGTTCTCTGTAGCAAGCTTCCAAGTTTGTCAATCTGCAGTGAGTGATACTTGTGAGTCGGGAATTTCATCCTGTAAGGTAAATTTGAGGCTAGAACAGTGCAGGTTTGTGCTTGCTCTGCAGTAGCTATAAGCAAGATGACTACTTTTTGTGAACTTCTGCTCAGTATATTAGAATTTACCAAAATTTCTGCTGTGTTTTGCTTCAAGGTACTTAAAATTCACTGTGTGGGTTGTGGTCTGGAAAGTAAACAGCTTTGGTGTGTATGACAAACCTTCCCTGGGGCTGTATTTTGGGCCCTGCAAGAGTAGAAGCTGATAATTTAGGCTGGGTTGGGGTAGGAGAAGCTGTAATTCAAAGAGGCTGTTGGTGATAATGTTTCTCCTGAGTTTCATGGGACTGGCATGTCATGCATTTTCAGAATGTATTTTCCTTAGCCTGCTCAAGGCTGGGGGCTATGTGTGGTAAATCAAGTCGAGAACATTGTCTGAGAGGTTTTGGTATGTTGTTTTTTGTAGGGTTTTTTTGTTTGGGTGTTTGGGGCTTTTAGTCTGGTTTGGTGGTTTGTTTTTTTTTCTTCCCCTATGATATGTTTCTCATGAGGTTTAACGAACACATTGGTACTTTCAATGTATATTTTATCTTAAAAGTAGGCACAAAATAAATTGATTTCACAAATTCTGTTGAAATTCAGTAAACTATTAAGCCTGTAGAATTGTCACATACTTGTTTGGCATGTTAAGGTTTTTTGCAGATAGCAGTAGTAGTAATTTTTAGCTTGGTGACATGTTGATTGCTGAAAATCCTGTTATGTAAGTTAGCAGTGATGATCTTGAGCTTTTGTTGGAGTCTGAGTTACACTAAGTGCTTGAGTGACTTCATTTGCTGATGGACAAGCATAGAGAATGCTTAACTGAGCATTGTGTTGTTTTACTGGTATAGAAGTTTAATCATCATTAGGCCCAAATGTAGTATGAGACTTACATGGCATTAAATTGCCGAATGTATACCAGATCGCGTATGTGCATATGTAAACAACCAGCAGGTGCTACTGTGACTGAACTGCCAGACAGCTTTTGTGTTCTGGTCTGATTCTTAGGACTCTCTTTCTATACCCCAGAGAACAATAATTCTATAAGGAATGTAAGTATTACCGCTCATGTATCTCTGGAAAGGATGTCTGATTTTAAGTACTTCTGTCTGTGTGCAAGAATATTTGGTTGCAGCTCTACGAACTTAAGTAGGCAAGTAGTGGTGTGGTTTGTGGAGTTTTACTGCAGTTAGCTACATGCTGTTGAAACATGAAATCCTGATTTTTTTTTTTTTTCTTTCCATTTCAGTAATAATTGAATCACTGAAAGGCCTGCCTCCAGTAAATGAGGAAAGCATAATTTTTAAAGAAGATCGGCAAGCAGCAGGAAAGGTGTGTGTAAAATAAAAACTAGTAATTCTAATATAAAATTGGAAGTATTCTTTAGCACTGCAGGAAGTAGAGTTGAAGTCAACTAAATGAAAGATAATGTTTCCTTGATATCTAGTTTTCCTTTGTGCTTTTGGCTGTCGCTACATTCGTCTATTGTTTTAAATCTGAAGAATTCCTAAACTGGAATTAATTGCTTCCTTTTAGAATTACAATATCTGATGAGTTTCCAGTATTTGGTGAGAGTGTTTGTGGAAAGGAAGAGATTCCTTTCAGATGTATGATATCTTGGAATAACATTTATTGCCTGATAGGGGCCAAGGTTAGAGTGAAGCTTCATGAAAAATGGAGAGTGTTTACTTCTATGCTGTGCTGTTGTGATTTAAGGCCAGTGAATAACGTTTACTGAGAGGGCTGTTGCATTAAATTTTCTGTTTTCTGTAGAAGGAAAGCTATCATGTACAATGGTTACTACTTGAAATAGCTATTGAAGATGTGAGTGGAACAAACTCTTCCTGAATTACAGATGTTCTGTAAAACATGGCAAAATTCTCTGTTCTCTATGGAACTGGTGAACAAGCAGTAACTGATGTGAAGGGATCTTGTAAAATTGAACTTCAAGAAAAAATGATCAGGAGATTGTTCCAAGTGCTAAGAGATTAGAAAGCATGACAGACACAGAAGAATAGAGATTTGACAAAAGGAAGGGTTGCTAAGGATGTGAGAACTTACTTTTCCACATTATAACAAACAGTAGTTGGGGACATACACACATACACAAACAAAATTTGGTAATAAAACTGAAGTGTGAAAAGAACTTTTATTTGATGCTGTGTTTTGAAAATATATCGGACTTCTTAACTATCATTGTCTACAACGAAATTAGCTATCTACTTGTTTCTATAAACATCTTAATTTGGGGTTATTTTTCAGATATTTGAGATATTTGGTCCTGTTTTGCATCCTTTTTATGTGATAAGATTTAACAACTCTGAGCATATCAAATCAAAAGGTATTAATGTGCAAGATAAGATGTATTTCGCTCCATCAGTGGAGGACTTCACCCAGTATATATTTGCAGAGAAACTAAAACAGTAAGTCTGATTTCTTTTCTAATGTGGTTGTAATGTTTTTTTTTATATAGCTAGAAATACTCAAGTTTATTCTTGAATTAAATGAAACTTTGTTGAGTGAGAAACTGTAGTACTAAGCTTGACACTAAACTTTGCGATTCTTTTAGATATTCTCAGCTGTGTTGTAATAAGACTCTCAGCTGTGTTGTAACAAGACTGTACTGTCTTGCCTTTGAGAATAATACAGAGTAGCTGTAAAACACAAGCTTTTAAAGAGCTATAATTACTTAAGTTTAGCTTCTTACTCTATGAAGTGTAAGCTTTGTTTTTATGCTGCTGCTACCTAAAATATCACGATGAGAAAAGTTCATTCGTACTTCTCCACACCCTCTGACACACATATACATGAGTATAAAAAAAGACAGTTTTGCAAGCTGAATTTTCCCGATTTTGTTGTTTGTTCTTTAGATACAGAACTGATCATAAACTTGTGTGCATTCTGAACAAGTTTGTATTAACTATTTTTATTTCATATAATAAGGCCAGAATTGAAATGTAATTATCAATAAATCTTTTATACAGTTGAAGGATAACAGTTCTAGGTGAAAATTACTCTCTGTAGATTTGCAAGAGAGGAGGGATTTGAATGGCAATGTAGTATGGTGTTTAGAAACTTCTCAGTAGTGTTTGTGTATCCCAGTCTGTCTGAGGAAAGTAGCATGAATAAAAAGGACTTGATGCCATTTAGAGGCAAGTGTACTCAAATAAACAGACTAAGAAATAAAACTTAATAAATGACAGCTAGATATTAATGTTCTAATTATTGATGAATAATTACCTGAAACAGCTATTAGGTTAAATACCTTTTGTCATACAAGTGACTTAGTCTCTGTTTGTTAGGATTAGTTCTCAAGGTTTGGTTGATTGTCAGCATTCATTACAGCTGTGGCAGTATTCATACTGAATGCTTCTTTTCTTTAGTCAAACATGTAGCCAGACCTGCAGCAGTCTTTTTTTTTTTTTTTTTAACGTTTCTCATTTCTGTGCAAGCAACAAGCGTATTTTCTTCTCTTTAGTGAGGACCAAAATAGATCACTTTCTTGCTCTGATGCTTGTTTGTTTTTCTGCAGCATTTTGATGCCAGCTGGTCTTTGATTTGCACTATTAAACTTTGTTGCTTAGCACAGTAACTGCACAGACTTTAATCATCTGCTTGCTGCATCAATAACCCTGTGCTGTACTCTGCATCTGAGATGGGAGACTCATGTTTTAGTTTGCTTCATGCTTTGGAAATAGTTTCAGAAACCATTTTTCATTTGATAGTACTTCACTGTCATATATGATAAAAACCCAAAACCTAGGCAAGGTACTTGAGACGTCCAGGGCTTATCAGCACAGCTAAACAATGCTTCAGACATTGTTTCTTGCCTTGATTAGGATGAGTAGTGTGACTTAAGGTACAGTACACTAAAACAGTATTTTATTTCTGGGTTTTGTATAGTTTCTTAAACTCATGTGAGGTATTTGGTACAATTTATTGAAGCTGCCTTTTCACTAAACAGGTTTAGTTAAAAACAGATGAGGAATTTTGGATTTCTTACTGGTGCTGTTATGCTGTATGAAGAAACCTTAATGCCATAACAAGGTGACATGGATTAGTGGAAAAGTCAGGCTTTGATCCATGTTTCACTAGACAGCTGTTGGACCTTAGTAGATAGCATATTTGATAACCAATAATTTTTATTTTCTGGTTTTTATTAGTTTGACTGTTTGCAGACCAGATTTTGGACTATTACAGGCTTAAAGTTTTAGAACTGCTATTTAAAACTGTGGTGGTACTTTGAAAAGGAAAGGAATCAAGATTAAGATCTGAAAGAAGTATTGAGTTTGAAGCTTTTTCTGAAATCCAAAATGCAATCTGCTTGCATTGTACAAAGTTGCAGTGCTGTGAATAAGATTCTTTAGATGTTAGACTTCATAGAAAAGTCCGCTTTATAGGAAAAATAAATGAAACTGTAGTGTAAAACTTTTTGAATGCAGAATAATTTGTTACTAAAGATAGACTTGTGTTGTATTGCGTGAAACACAGTTCTGAAAAATCTAATGTATTTTCATGATTCCTCTAAATCTCCTTTTGTCAGAGTTTCACATCTTGCAGTATCTGACTTCAGAAATCAAAGTAATACTATATAGTTCTTTGCAGAAGATACTTAGTATCTTGGAGCATGAAAAGCAGTTTTTGTTTGCTGAACTGAGGAAGGCTGCTTTGGGAGAAGTGAGATAAGCTGCGTGACCTTGAAAGGTTTAAAGTTTGCAGTCATTGGAATTACATGTTGCTGAATGACCACAGGTCTTGAAGATTCTTTGTTCTCTAGTATTTCTGGCAGGCATGTGTTGCTCTAAAATAACAAGATGAAAGGAAGAAACAGTTCAGTTCATGATAACAAAAAAAAAGTTTCCTGCAGCTGAGAAATTACTCATATAGTGCCTATTTATGTTCTGTTCCTCCCTGTGATGTTTTCTTCTAATTGCACTTTAAAATGGCTTCCTTGCCTTCCTTTTGCTCATAATCACAAAGATTTCTTTATGGTTTCCTTGTGACATGTAGAGGTTGAGCTTCAGTTTTCTATTAGGGATTGAGGCGTGATGTACCTGCAGATGACTTGCCAGTGCTCTCATGGGTAATGTGTGACTAAGGATCTCTGAAGTCCAGGCTGCTGATGCCAATGGTTATGTACTTTTTTTGTAGTTATTGGTACTTGATTGTTGCTGACTTGATGAGTACATTAAAAAATGCTTGATTATTAGGGCACTGACTGAAGACATTTTGCACTGAGCACATTGATGTTTTGAGCTGTGGTTCCATTTTGCAAGTACGAATTTTCAGTACTGTGCTGTTTTATGCAGTTTTTCCACATGAAAAACTGTACTAAAAAAACTGAAAAACTTTACATTTCAGACCAAAACACCCTAAATTTGCAAGAAGCGTGGCAAAAACATTCAACAGACTACTGGCAACATAATTTAAATCTATTCCACAAATTCATTGCTAATCAAAGAAATTAATTTGATTTTTAGCGAAGGTTTTGGCAGTCGGTGAAATAAATTATACTAGCTCAGATTTATTTTGGTGTTTGTCGGGCAAGACAGTGTAGTTTCTACTTCTTAAAATGTCTTTTGCCTTGCAATTTAATTTTATGTTTTCAACAGAATAGAAGGTTAAACCTAGTTATCTAGCTAACACTGACTTAACAGGTTTGTAAGCCAAACTTTGAGGGTCTTTTGGTTCTGAATTTACTTTGCTGTAGTTATACTGAAAGCCTGTGTCCTAGTGAATGAGTTCATTGTGCTTTTTAGCTGCAAATACATGTTCTGAAATCAGAAGAATAAGAAAGCTTGTGATTGCATTCAGCAGTTAGTATAAGAAAGTTGCAATGAACTACCTCAATTTGGGTTCAAAGCAATTTATGTTCAAAAAGATTTTTTGAGAGAGTACTGACCAAAATTTAATATTTGCTGTATGAAATGCTCAGTCATCACTCGAAGTAGGAAGATCTTTCAAGTGTAGTGAAGTCACTAGTTGACGTATACATTACTGTTTGCTTAGAACAATATTAAAGAACAAATACCTCTTTGAAAACAGGAATTTCCTGTTGCAGGTGACCTGATACCTTATAGAAAGTGTTACCCTTCCTTTAGCTGGATTGTCTAATTTGTCTTGTTTTCTTTTTACTTTTAGGGAAAAAGGTTCAGATGCGTCTTGGAAGAATGACCAAGAACCACCACCTGAAGTAACTATAGAGGAATTTTTGTTAGCTGCTTTTGATTACACAAGTTCTATGTAGAAAAACTTTTGTGCAGAGCAACTAATTAGCAAGCTTATCTTCTTAGGCAGACAAGAGTTGAATGTACCTCTTCATTGAAAGAAAAGATCACGTTCTTCTTGGAGAGGTCTTGTAGTGAGTGTAGAGAGTACTACCTGTCTGTCTGCCTGCATTTTGCAGTTGGCAAAATGTGTATCTTTGGTTTCTCTAGTCCTTCAAGAACATATTTGACAGCATGACCATTTAACTTTGGGTAGCAGTGCTTTTACCTTGCCTAACAATTTTTCTTCTGCTAGGCAATGTTTGTCCCTGTCATTGTTTCACTGCAGCTTTGGCTTCAATTTGCCACGTGCAATTGTTTGTCTGTAAAGGCTTATTAGAATAGACTATTTCAGGTGGAAGGAACCTACAGCAATCATCTAGTCTGACAAGTTCAGGGCTAACCGGAAGCTGAAGCACGTTGTGAAGGGCATTGTCCAAATACCCAAGTACTGACAGTATTGAATTTTGCATTCACGGTCCTAATCCCAGGATGGTTGTTCTGGCTTGAAGGAAAGACATGTCACACATGTGACATGAACTTTTGAGTGCTCAAAGATAGGTCCTGTAATGATGTATCAGTCTGTCAACTTGGAATGTTGCTTTTTCCCCTGTAGTGAGGGTGATGCATTTTGAAATACTGTTTTTTCTTGCCATAAAGGGAACGGAGCTGTGCCATGTTAACTTCTCTCAAAAATGCTTGTCTGTGAGTTCTGACTGTAAATTGCGTTCCTTTCTTGTGGAGACATCTCACAGGCAATCATAGTTTGACAATTGGAGGTGTTGTGTAAGAATTGGATTTGTATGTATGTTATCCATAGAGCTTTGAAAGACTGTAGCATAGAAACTTTTGGCTAGTCTTAACTTGCTTTCACTCAGCAGTTTTTTAGTGGTGGTGGTACAAAATGGAGTTATTGGCTAATGGTGAGGTCTTCTGTTTCTTTGACATGTTTTAAAAGCTGTTCATTATATAAACTTTTAAATGTTTTATTTGAGTTTGTAGGGACCTATGAAATTTTATTGGCCAGATACAGTCAGTCAGATCTTCTGCAGATACAGATTCATTGGTTTTTTTTTAATCCATTTTCTTAATTAAAGTTTGCTCTACTTCACTATAGGAAAGAAGGAAGCTTGAACAGTCAGTTCAGCAAGAGTGGGCACTGTTGGAGTGATCTGTCTCTGTGCTCTGTTTTGGAAAAAAACACATCTAACATCTTGTAATCCTCAATTAGCATAATCTTTGGTTAGTTCTAGCAGTTAGAGTTTATATCACACTATCTCAAACTGTGACAGTTGATGAGCTGATAGATAGTAGCTATTGCTTTGAAGGTAATAGCGGTTGACAAGGGTGCAGATTAAATTTTATGCTACTGATGCTTGAAATTGTCTCTTATAGCCAGAGCCTTTTAGAGACCTCAGCTTGCAACTGATTTCTGGCCAGTCCCTATGGTAAACCGTGTGCAGTTGTTGGAGTCAGTTCTTTTTGTGATTGTGCAAGGCTTTATTTTTGTACGAATGTTAAATTAATCCATGTTAGGCCTTTCTTACTTGCTACTTCAAGATATATGGTAAGCATTCATTTTCTGACAGACTCTTAGCTAGCCCAGCTTATTTGTAGGGTCACTAATACAGTCTCTCCTGGCTTTGTCTTTGGGGTGAGAGGATGACAAAGTGTGGTCTGTATGCTGCAAGGCTAGCAGGAGCAGATAACTGCAATTTTTCTGTGAGGTGACTTTTATGGGATGCTACATGAAATTTGGTAGCAGTAAAAGGTACCTATTGCTGTTCATTGCTTCTGCACTGCTGGAGTGTGGTGAACTGGAGTTCTTACAAAAAAGGGAGTTTGTGAAAGATTTTACTTCATGGTATATAGCATGTTGCCGTATTTCTTTTGGCTTTTTTTGAGTAAGTATGTCATCCAGTTATGTTGTCGAAGAAATGGTTGTATTCAGAATTAAATTCTAATGGACTTCTTAAGCACTGTTTGGTGCAGTTTTTTAGACCCATGCTCTGGGTATACAATAGAACAGGTACATAAGTGAGCAGCAAAGCCGCTACTTTCGGGAAAGTACATTGGGAAGCGGAGGGTGGGAACAAATCCTACTCCTTTTCAGTTGTGAGAGTGAGCCATTTCTCAGGGAACTAATTAGTACTGACAGATTTTTTCCCTGTTGCTGATAACTTATCCTCATACTAAGTGCAATTTAGGATTCAAAAGGTAGCAAAACCTTGTGTAACAAGAAGAAAATGTTGCAGTGACATTGAATCTGTTGTAAATTACCACATTCCTCAAAGCTGAAAATTTCTTTGGGATAACATTGCTATTGCAAATTCAATAGAAAATGTTATTAATATATACTCCATAAAATTCCAGTTTAGTGCCAATTTCAGAGTAGAGGTACTTTTTAATGTAGTTTAACTTCTGAATTATGTATTGGTTGCCAAGTTAATTTTTACTTTAAAAATTCAGATTTTAATTCACTTAGTCTGCAGTTGCCCTTTGAAAGCTTTTCCTGGCAGGAGCCAGCCAGCTCCTTTTTTTTCTTACTAACATCTAGGCAATCAAATGTTTGTGTTAAGCACTTGAATGCTGCTCTTTTCAGGAAAATGAAAAAGAATAACTGAGTCTTGCATTAATTGTCTTACAAGAAATTGTTAGGGTGTTAACTTTTTTCTTGAGCTGAGAAGCCAGCTGATTTTTTTTTTTTTTTTTAACCAGGCTTTGGATTTCAGTGATGATGAAAAGGAAAGAGAGGCAAAACAGAAGAAAAAGAAGCCTCAAAGTCAAGGAAGGAAGAAACTCAGATCAGAAGCAACTCCATCAGGTGAGTGAATGCTACAGGAGGAATGTTTTTGGTCTGGTAAACTGAATTTGAAATGCACATTATTTCTATCTTAATTGCTGAGTTTTTATACAAGTAGTAATACAGTTAATAATTCCGTATTTTTCAAAATTATATTTGTGAATTTGTGGCTACATTATTTTTTTTAGAAGAGAAATTAAGTTGTATTCTGTTGAAATGGAAACCCTGTGGAAGGGAGGTACTATAGCAGCAGAGCAATTGTCAGGGGATAGTCAAAGGCTCTCAAAACAGTGTTGCTTGACACACAGTGAGGATACTAAACAGATGCCACCATTTGGAGTTTAGAGCTTGCTTATTTGGGGTTCAGCTAAAGCCTTTGGGTGCCAGGAGAAGACTGAGGAAGGCCATGTGCAACTTTTGGGAACCCACTTCTTTGGCAATCAAGGGAGGTGACACAGGTCTTAGATGGAGAATTTATTCCTCTATCTGAAAAGGAAGCTCTTCTTCACCCATCACATGTAAACACTCTTCTAAGTAACTCCTACTTGTGTAGCCTGCTGAGAACCTTTCTCTGTTTCCAATAACCTTTGTGCTGTGTTGGACATCCTTAGAAAAATTTTTTTTTTCTACATATGTTTTCTGTTTCCAAGAAGAAATTTATCTAATGTAGTCATTAGATAAATAAAGCTGTGTATAGGTTTTCATAATAGGAATAGCCTTCTTTACCCTCCTTTCTCCTGCTGTTGTCATGTGTCTTCCCAGGTGTATGCTTGCAGCTTTGCTGTTCACAATAACCAGATTTTCTCTCATGCCTCTCTACTGGCAGAACTTTGGTTTTGAATTGCCATTTTGGTTGAATAATTGATATTGGATCCCTCTTTTTCTGTTCTCACTGGTCTGCTTCGGCTGCATGCTTTTTATAGCACTCCCTTTAAATACAACTCACTCTCATCCTTTACCCTCTTTACTGCTTACTTATAATATTGCTTTAGCTATCTGCAGCTTGGTGCTTCCCCCAATGAATTTCTTGGACAGACTCCTCCTGTGAGTTTGCTGCCCTTCCTTTGTAAAGGTGATACGCACTGTGCCCCACTGAAACACTTTTCTCTTGACCTGGGAGATTAGTAGCTGTCCTTTAACACTTTTTGTACAGTACAGTCCTCCCTTATATCAAATAAAGCTGTCATCTTTCTTGGACTGGCTTTTGCCCTATGGTTTTGACAGGGATTTTTTTCCCCCCCCTTAAGAGATGGATCTGAACTGTGCTGTGTGTTCTCTTCATTACTGATGGTTATTTTCCCCTGGTTTCTGTTAATCTAGCATAAGCATGTTTTCCACCACATCCTTGTTCTGCCAGCTTACTGCAGACCTGCCTTAGCTGAGCTATGTTCCATAACTCAGAACTCAACAGGAGGAATCTGTCAAGGGAGATAGGTTGTGATTTTCTGGTTTTTTTTGTAAATAATATGGCACAGATTGAAATAGTGTGCTATTTATTTTGGTTATAGAATTCAACAGGAAGGATATGTCACAAACTGAGGCACAAAGTTGGTCATAGATGGAGTTTTACATGATTGCGTCTTCATAAAACTGAGTGTATTATAATTGTCTCACTGTTATAGGATTTGGTAGGAGGAGAAAGAACAAAAATACTCATTCAAGTACTTCAGTGCTTGCAAGAGGTCTGCTTATACCAAAGGAGTCTTAACTCCTAATCCCCCATGAAAATCAGTAGGAATTCTGGTATCCAACTACCTTTTCAGACTTAGAAACATTTTCACCTTTGAAAAGCCATGTAGTCTAGTGCCAAGGATGAGGTTCACCCAGGTTTTTAAATTTTAGTGATTTTATGGAATGGCATATTCCTCAATACTTTGTTGCTCCCAGCCATAAAATCCTTCTGAGGGTTTAAGTTCTACAGGTTTTTGAATATCTTAGCAGCTCTTTGGAGCATTTTTAGTATTTCAGTGCTTTACATTTTATAGGCCTAATGCCATTAAAAGTCCTATGATATTTATATAAAGGGGCAGTATATTTGTCATGAACATGAAATATATATGCCTACAGTGAGCTGTACAGGGAAAAATTTGTCGTAGATGAATGCTGAAAGCTAATTGGCTGGAGGTACAGACTGTCCTTTTTCTGATAGAGTAAGTTAATTTTATTGATCTGGGCTTGAATAATTTTGTGTTCCGTGTTTGTGCTGTAATACCAACTTGGGACTGAAAGCTAGATAGCCCTTCAGTGTAATGCAATGTTGATTTATCTTCAGTTTTAAAATGTGTTTTTAAATCTTGTTTTAAATTAAAGCTTCCAAAATACTCAAAATTTGCGTGTTTCTGAGATCGATTTATACAAATGGAAAGCCTGGAGGAAAAGAAGGTGAAATTTCTCTTGAGGACTGAATTTGCAACTTTCAGGACCATTTTTTTTTCCAATTACTTTAATCAAGATGAGTTTCTAAACAATAGATTTGCCAGTATTATTTTGTTCTTTATGTATTAATTGCTAGTATCATTTATTGATAAAAATACTTTTCAGATATCCTTGACTTCAGCTTCAAAGATTTGTGAGGACTGAACTTGATCTTTTCAAAACAATATTACAGCTGTGTATGTGTGGGTTCTTACATTTGTTTATTCCTTAGGTGGGAATGTAGGACTTCATCAGTCAGTGCAGCAGCCTGCTCCAGGTTACTCAAGGGGGCAGCGTGGCAGAGGGTTCTGCGTTCTTCCTCCTCCTCCACCAGACCCCCCAGTGTTTTTCAGATCAAAAGGAAGACCACCACAGCTATACTCTTCAGACAAGAGCATACACCAGGAATCACCAGCGTTTCCACAACCTCACAGAAAACAAAATCCAAGGATGCAGCAGTATTCCTTTCCTCCTCCAATTTTTGGTTCTGTCAACGATGGGCATCAATTCCACCCTCCAACTTCAAATATGAATATGATGTGGACAGGTCCAAACACGTATAATGCACCATACTCATTTCTGCCACCTCCGCCACCACCTCCTCCAGACAGCCATCCTCCAGATGGCCATCCTCCTCACTTCAGGCCTTACTAAGTTTCCATGTGTGTCCATGTAGAGCGTTGCAGTTTACAGGGAGAAAGAACAGGCTGCCAAGATTTATTTTGGAGATGCTTTCTTTTACTGCAGCAGTAGAACAAATGCAGAGTTTTCTGCTTTTTGGGACATCCGTAGAAAGTTATTCTTTTTCTACATATGTTTTCTATTTCCAAAAAGAAATTTATATGATAAAAGTAACTGAATATTAAGTAATGGTTTATTTTTATAATATCTGCTACTTTAAGGTGATGAATAAAAGCCTTTTTGAGACTGGTATGTAGTTGTGGAAATCTATTTTGTAATAAATGTAAGAGTTCATATAACCACTGTTAATTAGTGATGAGACTATTTCAAATAGACAATACTTTAATATTTTTAGAATGGTGCTGTATTGCTGTGCTAAACCATTTTTCTCAATCTGCAAATTTTGAAACCTACTTGGGAACTGAGAATCTGGCATCTAAATTTTGAGCCTGGTTTTATAATATATATAAGACCTAAACCACTATCCAACTTCCAGTACTTCACAAATTTCTTATTAACTAAAAGATAAGATCTGGATGGTTCCTCTTTTAAAATAGCTGGAGTAGCTAGGTCTGAATTTGGACCAGCAGCTGACTTACTGTTGTGTCACATTTAGTGTTCTGCCGTGGTTGTAGAAGATCAGCCTATTCATGAGATGTTTTGCATTTAATTCAGAATTTAAAACCATAATTTCTCTAGCTTGTCTCGAGATTCTCTAGCTCCTAATGCAGAGATGACCATAAATACCTTCTAGAGTGTGCAGTCAGGCCTTCTAGGAAGGAGTCATCAGGTCTGTCAGGGGGAGAAAGCCATTTCAGAACTCTACTGTTTAAATTTGTAAATGCCTATGGTCTTATATTGCTGTTTGATTGTCCTTACAGTCAAAACTGTCTCTTTAGAAATTGAGGTTCATCAATTCTCCCAGCCTGTTTGTGGGAGGGAGGTGAAGCTGTCATCCAAGGATCATTTGGAACAACTTCCACTTGTCCAAAGAGTTGGTCCTACAATTGCACTTCCTTAGTCTCTGGAAGTGACTGTCAGACTAGGATGGAAGACCTCATACTGCATCAGTATTTTATAAGCAGGAGGAAAAAGTGCTTGTGGGACAGACATTTTAAAGATTATTTTTTGACTGAAAAGTGATTACTAGTTCTGATTGTTGAATCTTTACCAATACAGTCACCTTGAACTGATAAAAATGTGCAGTGTGTATTTCTATTCTCAAACTCATTTTGGCCTCATTACTTTAAATATATAATCAAAAGCTGTGCAAGTGTTGCTTGGACTTCAATCCCAAATAGCTTTAAGAATGAAGCAAAGTTTTAATGTGCAGAGGGAGGGACTGCCTTGTCAAGATGGTGACTCAGAACTGGAATTTAATTTCAGACTTAAAAGTTTGCTGTAAAATATTTTACGTAGCAATATTCTTTGATACGTGTAGAACCACTGAGAAGGTTATGTAGATGTCAGTTTATGGCAAGTGGGGACTGTACAGTGGCAACCAATAATTTTAGAGCAGCAGCATTCCAAACAAACATGAGACAAACTCAGTTCCTGCAGATTATTCTTTTGTATTAAAAAGAATGTCCAGTTCTAGTCCTTTGTAAATGCTTGTTTCAGGGAAAGGAGAAGGGGTTGGATTTCTGGCTGTCTGAGCTGTAACTCAGCTGTTACCATTCCCAGTGACAGGGGATGTTAATGGTGATAGGGATGCCACAGATGAATTACCAAATGTAAAAGTGTTTCCCAGTCAATTATATAGTAAGGAGGAAGCAATTGTCAAATCACACTCAGACTTGGGATGCCAATGGCTTTCTGCATCTCCCTGACACAAACACATCATCGGCCTTGAGATCCAAAGGGGTGGTGGAAGAGTAAACTTAACACCAAGAAAAGGAGTGAGGTACTAACTGGGAGGTGCAGGTACAACAGTCTTTATTACTATTGCAACTATGTATAGTAATAATCACTTTTTTCTGTTATAATTGAATCTGGACTAATAATTTTTTGATTAAGCTGTTAAGATTTCTCTTATACTAAGAGGGATTCTCCTTTCCTGTGACTATTTTTGCTTGTAACTAAGCCCAATATAAAATTGGGTTACAGAATATAGTTTGACAGAAATATATTGCAATCTGTTTTACTAACTCTTTGTAGTTAACTATAGCAATATATAGCAATACTGGTTTTGTGTGGACCTGCCTGTTTATTATTGGAGCAAATTTCGCAGATGTTCTGCATTTAGTGAGTACTAGTCTTACATGCAGAACTTTGCTGGGAATTGACATCAGTTATTCATAAATTTGTTTGGTACCTGGGTATGATTACTGAGTTTGAAATACTTGGAGGATTCATTTCTTTCCCCAAAACAGTGCTACACCCTGTGTCCCTTAAACCAAACAAGCATTGCTACAGATTCCTAGAGTACTATTATCTTAATTTGAAAATGAAGCTAATGCAACTTTTTTTTAAAAGGTATCTTGAATGTAATCACTATTAAGTTTTCTCATACAGTAGTTTGGCAGTGGTGTTGCACAGATACTGTCAAACCCTGGGTACTGGTTACTGAGAAAGCAGTATGAGCTTGCAGTGGTATGGGGAGATTGGGACCTGTGGTGTTGGCAAGTTCAGCTCTTTGGGGAAGGAAAATAAAGCTGGATATGCTTGATACAAAAGAAGTATTTTCACTGCATCAATTTTTCTATCTATCTTTAACTCTTGGATAAATGTGCACTCTGTCCACAGACGTTAAAGCCTAAGCTGTAAAACTTGGGAAAAGCAGTCTGATATTTTAGTGGCAAGAACAGTTTGTTTGGTTTGGCCTCTTCTTTTAAGTCAAGGTGTTCTATAGAAATCTGTGTTACTGTGTTATGTCAAATGTTACTGCATTGACATGTCAGAGCAATATGCTCTGATAAGATTGCAAGAACTCACCTGCTGAACTGCTCTCATGTCTGTGACACCAGTTCCATTCTAGACACAGGGACAGGTCACAGATTCACAGAGTATTCCGAGTGGGAGGGTTCTCACAAGGATGGGTGAGTCTAACTCTTAGGTTAATAGCCCACACAGGGACTGAACCCACAACCTTGGTGTTAGTAGCACCATGCTTTAAGCAACTGAGCAAATCTCAGCATCTAGATCCTTGGCAAATGAAGAGTTAAGACATTGTTCTTTTTCTCTGCTTCTGGAAGTTGATCAGTAATGCTCACCAGCTCAATTCTTCATCAGTGCTACCTTTGGAGCAGGCTGAGCTTTTTAATGTGAAATGATTTGGGGTGTAATGCACCCTGTCTAGAGATACTCCAAATGAAAACAGCCAAGCAGCCAGAAATAGTCAATCAAATCTGCAAAAAAGATTCATTCCTGGGAAGATAGAACTTCACAATAGTTTATTTTCACTCAATGAGGTATGGTTGGGAAGTCTAAAAGCCTCAAAAGCAGAGAGCATTTCTTAATTTGTTTGTACTCATTCATCTGAAAGGTGCATAAAGCAATTTCAACATCAGAAAAGACTTGAGTTCAAGACAATTTTCAGCAGGGACACCCCGCAGGCCTCCATCTTGCCAAAAAGTAGCAGGGATTGCTAGGTGCTGGGCTGTGACGGGTCAATTTTAAGTCCATTTTCTAGTAGAGAAAGTAGAGAAAATAAGAGTATTTTCTAGTAGTTCAGTATTTTTCTGTTTCTGACTCCTGATGTCAGTTTGCACATTCAGCCTGGAAAGCTCTAGGAGAGCCCTGTTGCTTTTGTAACATTTTTAGTTATTCCCTTTTTTTGGGACAAATCTTCATGGGTGTTTTAACAAATCTCTGTTTTCCAGAGAAAGCTTAAGGTATGGGAAAGGAGAGACTCTAGGAAACGAGAGGCTTAGGGGAAGATTGGCTATGATTTTTCAAAAAGCTGAGGTTTGCAAACAGAAGTATGGATGTAGCAAACTATTGGACTGTACAAATTACTGTAACTGATAACCTGGGAAATGGAAAACTGTAATCACTTATTTGACAGCATTCCTCTTGAATTCATTAAGAAACAACAGTGGTACTTTTGCTGGCCTTTAGCCAATTTAGACAAGAGTCAGCATTGGGAAGGGGATGAACTTGTCTTGGAGGTGAACAGCAAAAGGACAAACAAGTTTCTTAAAGGAAAATTCTGACAAGTAGTGCAGGAAGCTGGGAAGCCCATACTGCCATAGATTGCTCAGAGAGATGGTGAAATCTATCTTCTTGGAGGGATTCAGAATTTGACTTTGGGCAAGGGCCTGTGGGATGTAATGTCCAAGTTAGTCTTTGAGTGGAGAGGTGGACCAGGTGATTTGTGAAGTTTATCCAAGCCCAAACCATTCTTGTCCTTACTGTCTTCTCACCAGAGGTTTGGGTTTGTTTTTTTTTTTGGTCTATAGATGCTAAACCGCATGAACAGCTTAGACTGAGTTTTTATAAATAAAATATCCATGCTGTTCTAAAAGCTGGATTTGCTGCAGAAGATAATAAGTGCTTCCATTTCACTGTATGTAAGATGAATTGAGGAATTTTTTCTTTATTAGTTGTTTGGGAGCGAATGCTAATCAGCTTAGTTGCTGTCATTTTCCCTTAGGGGGTAAAGCATTTTGTATTGTACAATTTATTGTGAGAATGATGTAAGGAATAACAGTACCGAAAAGTTTTTTAAAAATGCAACAACAAAAAACCCCTGAGAATTATTTTAAACAAATGTTCTCTAAAGTAGGGATTTTTGCCTTAGAGGAGACCTTTTTAATAATGCAAGGCACTCATGCCAGGATGCGTATTAGTGCCATGCAGATGAAAACAAGAAATAAGCATGTTTTTTTTTTTAAGTTATATTTAGATGTTTCCAGGTTCCATTTTCAATTTCTTTGCAACACAGAGGTATAGTCAGTTTTTCTTGTCTAGTGAATTTAGTGATGCACATAATGTGATTTAAAGGATTGATGAATCTGCACAGAACAGCTGGTGATAAATTTGTTATGGTGACAGGTGAAAATACGGAAAACAGTGCTAGTGATGACAAGGCTTTTACAGAGCCTTTTACAGTTTACCTTTCGTGGCAAGTACATAATTCTGGAAAGCACAAATAATGATTTTTTTTTTTTGTCTCAATTGCTCTAAGGTTTACTCAATTATTGAATGTGGGGTAGCCTTCATTTGCCACAAAAGAATCTGTTATAATTATGGAAGAATATTGTTGATTTGCCTGTGAATCTGATGCTATGCATTTTTTAGGCAATGTTTTGCAAAAGTGCCCTGTTAGAATTTACAGTTTGACTGCTGAGGTTTAAAATCGATTGACATGAATCATAGAATGGTTTGAATTGGAAGGGGTCTTAAAAATCATCTGATTCCAACTCTTCTGCAGTGGGCAGGGATACCTTCCAATAGATCAGGTTGTTCAGAGCTCCATCCAGTCTGGCCTTGCTTAGTGCATAATGCTTGCTATTTATTAGCAGAAAGCCAGCCAATTATACACGGGGACAGGAGTAAGCAGCTGAGACATACTTCAACTTTGAACTTGGACACAGAATTTTCTGTCTGACTCTTCCATGTCTGCCTCAGCAGTTGTGAGTACATGGGCAGAATATACAACTTGCTCCACTAAATGCTGAAACTACTATGGGAGCAATTATAGTTATGAAGTGTCTAAGTTTGCTTATATTAAGTCTCAAAGACTATTGTTTGCATTGTTCTGAAAAGGAAGATTTCACTCTGCAAGTTTCCTACTGTGGTAAGTAGGAAACAAAAGTCTGGGAACTTAATGATCAAGAATGAGCTGCTGCTTGATACCAGAATTAGTTATTATGAAGGTCTGTCTTTTGGAGGAAGTGGTACAGCTAGTATTTTCTTTAAAGAGAAGAAAAATATTGCCCATATCCATTTAATAATATTTACCCAGTTTTAAATATATACATTAGGTGGTCTCAAATCTGTTTTGTGAGACTCGCATGTGAGACCTGTAAAAACCAAAACACTTTCTTCAACGTAGACCCAAGAAAATAAGTATATTTTTTGAGATATCAGTTGATTCCTTTATGTGGATGTTTGACCTCAGGTAAGCTTTCTACAATATTCAATTTTCAGTTGAAAATTGTACCTAGACTGTAAAGACTTGTTTAACCTGTCTCCTGGATCTTCACACTTTTGATTCTGCTATTCCCGAGCTGTCGTGTGTAACAGTATGCCCCCTTATAAAAAAGCAAACCTCTATTAAATGGCATTTTTGTGAGCACTTTCTTAGAAATCGTGGCCAGCATTTAGTTTCTGGGCTGCACTCTTCACTGTGATATATTTAATTCAAAGTTTTACATTTATTGATGATATCCTGCAATCCTCAGTCTCCACAGCTTGTCTTTGCCACATAGTGATGCTCTCGATCTTTTGTCTTGGTCAATGCTTTCGGCGATGTGGAGAACACAGGGATATATTGCATTTTTTCCTATTTCTTGAAACTCTGCCACACTCATCTAATCCACCATTTTATCCAAAAGAGGTACAGTACCACATGCATTGATACTCTGCTTTTGGTGACTGGCTGTTTGGTTTTCCCCTTGCACTGTATCCCATGTATGCACATTATGCTCTCTTTATGCTATACCTCATTTTTGCTCTCAGTACAGTTCTGACCCTGAAATTGCTTGGACATTAACGATTTCCATCCCTCCAGCATGATGATGAAGTGGTGATATCAGAGTTTGAGATGGAAACAGTTATGGTACCCTGGAGAAAAATACGGCCTTGGGTAAGTTACATAGGTCATGATGCTCCTCTGTCTGTGCGCCATGAATTCTCTTTGCTGTTCATTTTGCAATTCCAATGTAGTGAGAGAAGAAAGACTTACTGACCTTAGCAGGAAGAAGATTATCATACCTTCCAAAATTGAGACATGTCTGGGTGTGACAGCATAGGACATTTGGGTCTTCTAACTGCCACCACCAATCTCAAGAGAATCATCCATTTCTTGTATTGGAGAAGCAGCAGAGGAAAACTAGCATAAAAGGTATAGCATTTATAAAGATTTTAATTTCTCAGCAAAGCAATTAGTATTAAATTCACAGTCATTTTGGTGGAATTTAGAGGGATTGATTGTCCTTTTAGAGAATGATTCTAGTTAGAAACAAGTTAGGTCAGTGCATCCTATGCTTTGTAACTGGTCTGGAGATTTCATTTAAAAAAGGGCATTTAGGGCAGAATCAATCTGTCTAGTATGGATGTCTAGAAAACATTAAATTTTGGATCCTGAGCAGAATTCAGTTTGCATTTCAGAGAGAACTTGGGGTCAGACACTGGGCTTCTCTTATCCCAGGCTCATCAGTATAAACCAGTTAAGAAACTTTTAAAGTCCCATCTTTACGCTTCACTGTGATGCAAGGATAACATAGAAATGAGCATAAAATGCTTTTACTTAGGTTTTTTTTTTCTTGTGATTTTATTTTTTAATCTTCAGCTTTTTTTTCTTTAGAGCCAAAAACCTACACAGGTGGCTGCCTTCTTTCAGGTGGTCAATAGCTAATCCATTTAGGCTGTGATGTTCTTCAGTCTCAGAAGAGAGGACACAAGTAAACAGGAATCATGACTGACTCTGAGCTAGCTTATAATGTAATATAAGAGGAGACATAGAAAATCTTTGAAGCTTAGTTTTATGTCTTGTTTAGATTCTAATTTTAAGAAATAATCTTGGGAAGCAAATCTTTTAATCAAGAGAGAGTTTTCTTTATAGTGTTTTAATTATCATCTAATGTTCTGTTTCCAGGCAACAGTTGTAGTATCAATTCAAAGAAAATGTGCATGTATATGTAATATAATAATTGATGATATATGCACTTTATAAATATTAAATTATAGTTGGTAATTATATATATGTGCATACATACATATAAGCAAGTATTAGTTTTTCTGAATTACTATAATTTTACCTGCACCATGCTAACTTGGCAGCAGACAGAAAATTGTTGAATTAATTGTGCCTAGGCAATTACTGGAAGGCTGCTGATTCAAAGTAATTGTGCAGGTAAATGCTTTTATTCCATTGCATTGTGTTAAGTAAAATGTTAATTTGCATTATCTCTTGAGACACTTCTGGTTTTTGGGAGAATCTGCTGTTTTCCTCACTTGTGATGCTAGGATGGCTGTGCCCTGTGTTTTCCCTATGCAAATAACAAGCATGGAGGAATCCACACCCCTCTCAAGTCACTTTCTGAGGTAATTCATTGTTCTGCTTCATGTGATATGTTGTCACATAAGGGATTTACTGTCATATGGGAGCTCTGCCTGACTGCATTTTAATTTTTTTTTTTTTTGGTGTTCAGGCTGTGTTTGATGAGTGGTTAAGTGGATGTAAAAATGCACTGAAAAGGTGGTTGAGACCTCTCTACTGTCTTACTGTATTTCTTCTCAAAATAGCAGTGGTCATCTTTCATTGGAATCAGTTTCTTAAGTCAGCTGAAAAACAAAAGTGAGACAAAAGGTCTTGAGGAGATCTGAATGATAATGTAGCTTCCCATACTGTCTTGAAAGGCAAAGAGTTGAAGTGGTTCCAGAGGGGAGATGTGAAAATGTTCAAAGGGCTGGAGCACCTCTCCTATGAAGACAGGCTGAGACAGTTCGAGTGGTTCTACCTGGAGAAGAGAAAGCTCCAGGGAGTCCTTATTGCAGCCTTTCAGTGCCTTAAGGGGTCCTAAAAAAAGATGAAGAGAGATTATTTAGTAGGGCCTGTAGCAATAGGAGTAGGGTTAAGGGTTTTAACTAAAAGAGGGTAGATTCAGACTAAATGTAAAGATGGAAGGGTTTATGATGAGCAGGCTGAAACACTGCACTGGGGTGCCCAGACAAGCTGTGGATGCCCCAGCCTCGGAAACATTCAAGACGAGGTTGAATGGGGCTCTGAGAAAGCTGATCTAGTTTAAGATGTCCCTGCCTATGACAGGGGAGTTGGACTAGGTGGCCTTTAAAGGTCCCTTCCAACCCGAACCATTTTATGATTCTATGAAAGTGGATGGTATTCTGTACTGTTTTGGAAGTTTTCAACATTCACACATTTTCATGATGAAACTACAGTTTCATTGTACTAGAATGAATTATTATTATTCATTATTATTAGCACTGTCAATGATTAAAGAAATAATATTATCTGGAGCTTTAACCTTACTGCTGCACCTTTGAAGTGATTAGTTTAATATATCTATCATAACTTGTTTCCTATATTAAATTCTTTTGGCATTTATTATTGCATTTCAAATTCCACTAAAGTTGTGATTATAAAGGAGAGTCATTTTTTAAACTCAAGGAGCAATTTAATAACTTCCAGATGTAATGACAGTATCTCTCAATGATCAAGTAATCTTAATTCTTAGAAACACCACTTGTCAGTATTTTCTTATCTTCACTTGCAATATCATCCAGAAGCCAAAGACAGTAAGTAAAAGAGATACTTTGATATGTAAGTAATACACTTCAAAATTTCAGGATGGAAAGAGAACTACAAAATCCTTTTCGTGATGTTGTTCATTACATAGCATGATATTTTGCATCCCTTAATGTTTATTAGAATATTCTTTGTGCACAACAGAATCAGAATCAAACTTCTTTTTTGTTTTCTTTAAAGAAATCCTTCCTCACTCCCCTGGTATGCAAATAATTTTCTGAAACCATAGTATATGAGATAAAAACACAAAAGAAAGAGGTCTTTACTTGCATCCAGTCCAAAAGAATTAACAGAATTTGTCTACAGGTTTTCTGAACAATGCCTAAGGATGTTGAATGTGACTGAGGGATCAGATACTTGTACTACATTGAATAAAATAAAAAGCATCTGACAGCACTTGGCTGTCAGTAATCTTTATTTGCTAGTACCTCTTGAATTCTTATTTGTATAGGCTAATAAATAGTGCTGCATTACTAATGTTATGTATGCAAATACCTTATGTCTTGTGCAGAAGACAAGAAAATGGAAATAGACTTTGGATGGAGTGCATTGAAGAGCTTGTTAGTCAGCTGTAAGCCCAATAACCATCAGCCAACACTATTTACACTCACAAATTGTCCAAGTACTAATAGGATCTAGCTTTTAAGGTTTAATCCTGAGCAGTTTTGATGTGGCTGAAACAGAAAGCAATGTGGTTTGTTAGAGCATAATGATCTACTATCTACTATCATTGATAGCCTTTAAATACAATGCCTACAGATCACCTTCATCTCTTAAGGGTGAAAATTGTAAGCATCATCATTATATGAGCATTATGAATAAATGCTTCAGAATACATTTGAGCTGAAAAATGGTGCATGGAAAATTGGTCACATGGTTCACTATTATAAAAAAATGACCTTCCATTTTTCTTTTATTACAGAGCTTTTATTGCTACTAAACTCTCTCATTTATATTTGTCCATCTCTGCTATTTGCATTTTAGTGGGCTGAATAATTAAGTCTGCTGAAAAAATACTGAAATCCACTTTAAATATTGTAGTATCTCAGTGTGAACCATTCTTATTCTGTAATGACAAAACTATGAAGTAGAAATAACATCTAAGCTGGGGTTTCAGTAATTTGGAGATGGTCTGCACTGTCTGCTTGTGCTGTGATTAAATTCAGCTGGATGCTCAGGAGTGAATCACAGTTACTTGTGTGAACTTTATAACAAATTCCCATTTCATCCTAGACAGAGGAAGCATTTTTATAAGGGCTTGAGGCCACCTGAACAACAGATACCCCCAGCTCCCAGCTGGGACCCTGGTAGTTTGTAGTTGAAGTGGTTTGGTGTTGCAGAGCAATGTGATGTTGTCTTAGCTCTATTCTGAAAATTATTAAAATGAGAATTATTTTAATTCTGGAAGAATTAAAGAGGAAGAACACTGATAAGAAAACTCATTAAATACTAAGAGAAAAAGCAGGGAATTAGAATCTGATGACTTGGTAAAATTGAGGATTATCCCATTCTGAGGAGATCAGTTGTTTTCCACTGATGATGACTGCAAGAAGAACAGAGAACAAATTAACTTCTGGATACTGCTTGTTACACCTTGGCATCTCTTGTGTGTATTCACAAGTAAATAATGGCTGTGTTCTTCTGAACTTTGTATATCCTGATTTGTGGAGTCTCTTGGCGCCTGGTAGAAGTTGCTGAAAAAAATTACCTAAGAGAAAGAGGATTAAAATTCTAACCACTGGAAAAAAAACTGTGTAAGAATAGGTAAACTTGAAAATGCCTTAGGCAAGATTATGGTCTAAATAAAAGCACAGACCTAGTTAAAATAACAAACAAATGAAAAAAAAAATCAAAGCAACAAAGAAAATCATAAAAACAAAATAAATAAGACAATCTACCAAAAAACCATACCAACCAACCAGAAACTACCAAAGAAACCTCAAAATATACCTCAAAAAGAAACCCCTCAGGCATTCTTCTAGGATGAAATTTGACCTATAGCTTTTCAGGGGCCATTCCAATCTAGTATTGTGTGCTTACTATTTTGTGCTGCTAGATGTCTTTTTTGGCTTCCTTAGTGCTCCAGTCCCACTTGTACATAATTGTATCAATGCTTGTGCTGGCCTGGCATAGACCAAGGAGTAAATCAGGAAAGCATTAATGCATGTGGGGTTAGAGCTAGAGAAAACACAGAGGACCAGGAGAGGAGGTAACAAACAATGAAAACAGACTAGATTTTTTATCTTGACATATGGCTCTCTGGAGTGGCAGCTTTGGGGATTTCTATACACAGAACTGCATCTTTGATTGTAGATGTGGACTTCTGGGAAATAAGATTGAATGCATTGTTATTATTGTTATTATTCCTCATGGTAAAAGAAGTATTATGATCTTATTTTTATTATTATCTTATTTAGAAATAAAATTATACTGTGTAATATGCCTGACTCAACATGTAATTTTGCTTTCTTCTGCACAGGAACTGGGTTTGCATATTAGCTCTGTGTTTGAACTATAGGGAGTAATATAGCTGAAGATCTACTAGGTGTAGTAGAAGAAGTGTTAACTCTACTGCTTCACACTGAGAAGACTGGGAACAACATAGCTTCAAGTAATAGAGAAGAAAAATTGGATTAAAGAAAAAATTTCCAACATATATGTTGAAATCTATTGTTCATATTGTATCCAGTGATTATATCCAAAACCAAATATCTATGAGGGAGAACCAAATCACCAGACTGGGAGGTAGGTATTGATATCTTGAGGAAAACAAAGAAAATAAACTACTATTTTCAGCTTGCTTAAATACCTTTCAAGTTTTCATGTAATATTTAAGACTTGTTACCTTATTATCTTATCATAATGCTCTAAGTAGTTGCAATATGTTCTTCCAGTGTCTGTTCAAAATACGCACTTTATTTTCTCTGCTGTTACTACTCTTTGGTGAAGTGACATAGTCATTAGCTGTGAGTGAAGTCAAAACTCTGCACAATGCAAGAGACAGCAGTCTGGGTTTTGTTGAGAATCGTCAGTACTCTGATGGCTCTGAAAATTGTGTTAAGTCAGTCTTCCTAGTCAAAATAAAATCTGTTTGAAAAATGAGCATCTTTTACGTTTATTCACCTTTTAAACAAAGTGAAAGTAAAGGAGTAATATTGTGCTTAATCAGTTTGGAAATGGTGTCATTTACTGCAGTGACATGCATAGATTGGTAATCTCAGATAGGATCTTTGTCAGTTAAACCAAAGTTGAGGAAGAATACTCCACACACAAAAGAACCCCTCCTGCCCTTGAAAGACACCTGTAGAATGTCAAACAAGCAAAAGATCAAAGGGATGAAGCAGAGCAGAAGGCTGAAGAAAGTTTTTAAAGGAAAAAAAAATAGAATACTTCCCTGAGAAGATAGGGATCTGAAAAGAAGAGCCATTGTAATGTGTTGTAGTTTAATAGACAAAAATGAAAAGGTAAGAAAAAAAGAATTTCTCACCTTGCACAGAGGCAAAGAGATGTTAGAATAATTTAAAAAAAATATAGCGAAGCTGGCTGACTCTAAATAAGATGCTCTTGGGTATTTGCAGAAGAGGAACTGTGCACCATGTAAGTATTTGATGAAGCTGTACATGTAACAACTAAATATAATCCTGTGCATAATAATCTCAGATACTTTCCAGAAGACTATGATACTTAAAAAGTTATTAGTGAAATATTTTAAGGACTAACCATACATATTATACCTGTGAAATGGCTCTCATTTCAGTGATCAAGTTTTGGGACTTTGCCAGAACAAGGTGGCTTTCTGATGGGATGGTTTAAAAAACAAATTCATGTTAACATGAAGTTTTAGCCATAAAAGACTTAAAAAAAGTCAATAATATGGATACATTTTTCCAAGAAATATTTGTAATCCTACTGAGATAATTCTTTCCCCACCTTTTCCTTGGTGTTACGAGCTTTTCTTCTCTCAGTTTCTTAATCTATGATTTCTGTGTCTTCTTCATTTTAATCTTGCTTGCCATGCAAATAAGACCCTGCTATGCAAGAGTATAAATTTATGAGCTGAAACTCTGTGTATAAATATGCTTTTCTGGGCTACCTCTAAGAGTCGAAATAGATGGTCATTGCCATGTGTTTGGGTGGATTCTTGTAAAAAAATCAGCAGTTATTAGACTGATGCCCTGTTGCTAAAAATAATCTCCCTCTTTAAGGTTCAAGCCAAGAGAATCACTATTCACTTAATTTGGGCCAAATTCACTTCTGCTTTTCTGTTCCTTTGGACTATAACTAACCATGTAGTATGTTGTGCTGATTTTCCAAAATAAGTAGCTCAGTTTTCCTTTTTTGAGTGTCTTTATGATATAGAAGGCATTAGATTAAGGCATGAGCAACATTCCATAATGACTGCTGTGTAGATCACGAAGAAGATCTGGCAAAAGAAGGATCCTCTACAAGGTTAGTTCCTTGCAGATGACTGTGAAAAAATTGTGTGGAACAATAGTGTGTCATTTCTCTTTGGGAGCTCACTGTGGCTTCAGGAGTATGATAAATGCAGGAGTATCACTCTGTCCTGTACATGTTTGCACTGAATTATTCCACAGCCTTGCACAGCCTCAAGATGTGGATGTAGTGACAGAGGGGCAGTTATCTACATGCTTTTAAAATATGTTTTTTCTTTCTCATGGGATGTTATTGCCATAATTTACGGATTCCTGAAATTGTCTTCACAGAATGGGTAAGGCTGGAAGGCATCACAGTGCTCAAGCAGGGTCATCCCCAGAGCACGTGGCACAGGATTGCATCCAGATGGTTCTGGAATATCTCCATTGAGGGAGACCCCAGAGCCTCTCTGGACAATCTGTTCCAGTGTGAGGTCACTTGCATAGTAATGAAGTTCCTCCTCATGTTCAGCTGGAACTTCCTGTGCCTCAGTTCCTACCTGTTTTTCTAGTCCTATGGCTTGGCAGCTCCGAGAAGAGCCTGGCTCCATCCTCTCTTCTGAGTCTTCTTCTGTGCTTGATGTATTTCTTAAGATGCTGTTGCTTGGATGCTTGTGTGAATTTAGCATTGTTCTAAGAGCACCTAGGTTGTGTGTTCAGTGCTGAAAGCTAAAACTGTCAATTTTGGATTACCTTTACCTGATTTTTACAGAGATTAACTTATTACCTGTTTGAAGGCTGAAATGATTCCAAATAGCTTTTATTGGCAAGCTTCATTGATTTTTTTTTCCTTCAATTTTCTGCTTTTCTTTTGTAATTCAGAATGCATTGCCTCATTTCGGGACATGCTGTCATCCTGGTGGTTAGATTTATGAGTCCTTCCATGGTTTTTATTTTGTTGGGTAATTTCTGGTTTATATCACTTGGACTCCTAAGTGGAATGAGGATAGTGTTTAAAGGACTACAACAACAATGGAAGTCCCATCTCTCTGAAAACAGAATACAGCACACTTGCTGTTGCAGTTAGATGAAATCTAGCAGAAGCATTTGGGTCTGCAGCAGCTGCTGACTTTCATTATATTACAAGAAGCAACCTATTCTTCTGTTAGAGCACAGCTTCAGTCTGAGAGAGGGTTCACAGCATGGAGGTGAGAGGTGAGGGAATTATTCAGGGTTGCACAGCAGGTCAGAGGTTGTGAGATGCAGTGTGATACTGCTGGGAAGATGAACCTTTGAATAATTTGCTTCCTTAGAAGCCACACTACTCTGTTCCTTGATTTTTGGTGAGCATTCATTTCAATAGGGCTAAGATTTAACCCATCATATTTACAAAAGTGGCTTTATGATGTAGTTCTGAAGTGCCTGTCACTGTCGTATTTTGGCTCCCACATAGTTGATTCACTGGGATTTGATCTCTGTTAGGAGTGCCAATGATATTATTCATACTCTGCTTGTTCATAAGCACTAAATTCCCAAAGGATTCTTTCTTTAAGTGATCCCAGCAAGTTGCAGTTATCAGCTTTCAAAGTATTTGTGAGTTGAATTCTTTCATCCTGAGCTGGCGGCTTTCTCCCAATACCAGAATCTCTAGCTCTGTCAGCAATAGCAGCCCTTTTCAAGAAAGAGCTCTTCCTTTCATCATCTTTGTCTTTGGGAGGGTAACCACAGAGAAATCTAGAGGTTTCTGCTCACGAACTGTTTTTAAGCAATTTGGAGAAGAGTGCAGAGAAAGGAACCATTCTGACCTTTCTCTCCACTACCCCTCAGAGTTCAGCTTCTGTTCTCTCTTCCCATTCTTTCCCACGGATACCAGGTCTGGAAAGCGACAGAAAGGATCTGTCTTTTAAGCAGATGGCCAGAAAAAAGTTCCGTCAGACAACTTTTACTCTCAGCCCAGCAAAAAAGTGCAAGACTGTTATGTTAAGAATCTATAGACTAAAAAAGTATTGTTATTAAAATAGGGGTAATGAAAGCAAATACAAGTGGTAGTCATAACATTAAATTTATGGACATTTGAACATATCACTCAGCAATGTAAGTGTGATTGCATCTTGCAGTATAGTATTAATGTAATTCAAAATTCAGCAATAAAAATAATTGCACAATGTTATTTTTAACATTTTACCAATTAGTGTGGTCTCTAGAGTATTTGCACTTTCTTAACCACTTGCAAGAACTCATAAATCATAGAATGGCCTGGGTTGGAAGGGACCTTAAGGATTATCTATTTCCAATCCCCTGCCATAAGCAGGGACACCTTCCACTAGACCGGGTTGCTCAGAGCGCCATTCAACCTGGCCTTGAATATTTCCAGGGCTTGGGGCATGCATAACTTCTCTGGGCCTCCTGTTCAAGTGCCTCACCACCTAAAGAACTTTTTCCCAATATCTGATCTAAACCTACTCTCTTTCAGTTTGAAACCATTCCCCCTTGTCCTGTCACTACAGGCCCTTGTGGAAAGTCCCTCTCCATCCTTCTTGTGGGCTCCCTTCCCTTCAGGAAGGCTGCAATTAGGTCACTTTGATGATTTCTTTTTTCCAAGGTGAACAAACCGAATTCTGGAAAATAAGTTCTTCTGGACTCACTCCAGCAGATTCATGTCCTTTCTATACTTTCCAGGTGCAGCACTGCAGGTGGGACAGGGTCTCTGGGGCTCTCACCAGAGCAAAGGGGCAGAATCTCCTCCCTTGCCCTGCTGGCCATGCTGCTTTGGATGCAGCCCAGGACAAGATTGGCCTTCTGAGCTGCAAGTGCACATTACTGGCTCATGTCTTTCAGAAAGCTTTCAGGAAGTGGAAACAAGGACAGGTGCTCCAGGAGGAATACAGGGAAATCATACGGGAAGCTAGCAACAAGGTTAGGGAAGCCAAGGCCCAGTTAGAGTTGAGTCTGGCCTGGGATAAGGGTAACTGGAACAGCTTCTATAGATATGTTGCAGGCAAAAGAAAGACTAAGGATGATGTCCTAGGAATAATTTCCTTCCTCTCCAGATAGCTCTTTCTATCTAAGAAAGAGCTATCTTTTATCTCTCTCTCTCTCCCATTCTCACTCTCTCTCTCTCTCTCTCTCTCTCTCTCTCTATCATCATCTATCTTTCTATCTTTTCTTTCTAAGGCTGGGGTCCTTAATTACTTCTGTGCCTCAGTCTTCAATGGCAAGTGCTCCAGCCACACCACCCAAGTCCTTCTGGGCAGGGCTGCTCTCAATCTGCTTATCCCCAGCCTGTGTTGAAATCAGGGGCTGCCCCAACCCAGATGTAGCACCTTGCAGTTAATCTTGTTAAACCCTGTGAGATTCTCCAGCTTGTCCAGGCATCCTGTGCTTCAGGAGTGTCAGCTGCACCACTTAGCATGGTGTCATCTGCAGATTTGCTGACGGTGCATGTGATCTCTTCATCTATGTCCTTAGCGAAGCTGTTAAATACCACTGGCCCCAATTGGGACCCCTGAGGGACATCACTTGTCAGTGGTGTCCAGTGAGGCCTGGGAAGAACTGCTGATATAGCTGACTGCATTTATAAATGATGATACACTATATCTACTATGTTATAAACCATCCTTTTCATAGATTTTATCAGATTTGTAAGTGTATAAGTTAATAGACTTGCAAATTAACTTTATAAATCAAAATCAAGCTGTTTTTTCTCAAAGACTCTGTGAGAACTGCTGTGCAATTTTTCTGTTTGCTTTGCGTTTTAATTTTTATCATTCTACTGAAATGCCAATGTTTCAAGGAAATGATAAAAGAATTGAAACCTATCCTGAATTAATACTAGAATTCAGCAATACAGTGCTGTAGGAATAATCTCTTTTGTGGTCTTCTAGGTAACGAGTATTCAGTGGTCACCTGAAAATCTAATAATCATAACAACTGAAAAGCAATCTTTTTTCAAAAGTTCTGTATAGATTTTAATAATTATAATTTTTTATTGCATTTTTATATTGATAAGTGACTGTAGGTGCTGTGACATCATTTTAGCAGCAACTTTAGCTCACTAAGAGTTCTCTCCCCAAGGAATTAAATTGATGAAATTTTAAAGATTACTTGCACCACTGTTATTACCAAGCTACCTACTTATTTGAGACACTTGACCTTTTATCTATAGCATAAGTTGATTCCCGATAGGTTTAGTCACTCAATTCTTGGCCAAAAATTTGCTTTTGGAAGATGCCAGGTAGATTGCTCTTATTTTTGAAGGTAAATATGTTTGTTCTAAATATTTTCTTACCCCTGTGATCTCAGAGAATGAAAAAATTAAGAGTGAAACGCAAACCTTTTTTGGTCTTCTAACAAAATTAATGAAAAGGACTTTTATTCATGAAGTGGAGAAGCCAAGTACTCACAGGTTTTTCAAAAATACTTCCATCTTCCTATAAACATCACTATTCTAAACCTTTCACTGATAAAGCTCCCATTGGCTTATTTCAGACAGTTTGAGATCAAACTAGAGTAAGCCTGATTTCATGAACCCTTAGAAATAGGTCATGAATCATGATATAGAATTTGTCTTATACGTTTTACCTCTGGTTCAGCTGCAGAGGGCAGTTCAACACTATTAAAAATAGTTAGCAGTTAAACCAGTTATAATTTAAGAGGAAAGACAAATCATATAGAAACTAAAATGCTTTTCATAAGGAAAGATGTGGGAAGCTTTGTTTTCATAGGTAATTCCATAGTATTTCCTAAGTATCCATTTTGTGTTTTGAGGTAACTACAGAAAAGCAGCATGATTGAAGATGATGACTGTGAGAGATTTAATTGCCAGTAAAACTCATGACTGCCTTTTGTTTATTTTAGGAGCAGATCTGAATGCCTTCAAATGGTTCAGGAGGACATGTGAAATGCTTATACACCAACACATGAGGGATGAGAAATGGGACGAACTGGAAGTTTTTGTCAGTTCCCAGAACTATGACATTATTGGCATTGATGACACTTGGCAGAATGCATCCCGCCATGGAGTGCTGGGATGGAGGCTGCAGGCTGGGCAGGTGAGGTGTGGGAGTGGCACTGTGTGATAGAGAGAGGTTTGGCTGTGCAGCCTTTGCAGTTGGTGATGCTGTGGGTGGGTGACCTGCTTATGTGCATGCTAAAGGTGTTATGAAACACAGCCCAAGCAAGTTCTTCCCTTTTTTAGTCCAGAGCCTTGAAATAGAAGTGTTAGGATTGCAGACACAGTGGGTGCTTCCCATAGGAGGACAAGATCTTCTGTCATGATCCATGTTTTTAAACTCTACTGCAGTGCATATCAGCACCTACACTGCCAGTGTCACCAGGAACAGTGCAGAATTATCATGCTTGAAAAATTATTTAGTAGTAAAATAAAGGGTTGCTGAGAGTGAGTCCATCCTGAGCTGCTTTCTTCTTGTTGCCATTAAGATTCTGCATGCTGTTCAGCTGACACCACCTTGTTCTTTATAGGCCTTTTCTGAACCAGAGTCTGAACAGTAATCTGTCCCTTGTAAATATAAGGTGCTTTCAGGAAGAAGCATAACTTCACATTAAAAGAATTAAATTGCCAAAGCTAAATTCATAGTGAAATAAATTCAGCAGCTGAGGATTCTGTTGTAATGCTTATTAGGAATTTGCAGTTGGCATCAGTACACATCACCATATCTTTAATCTGTATCTTCATGAGAGAGAAAACAGAGTTGTTTAAGAAGGTTGCCTGAAACTGAATTGACCCAAAGTGTTGTGTGTGTTATACCCCTGTGGTCCTCATGGAACTGAAATGAGAAGCTTCTTAAAAAATTGCACTCTTTGGAGCCTCAGCACATACCTAAATTATAGGTCTGATCTAAAGCTATTTAAGATCAATGTAAGTAGCTTTTTCTCTTTGAAGACTATGAATTGGCTTCTTAATCTCCTTGGTGTAATTATTTGAAATAACTCTTTCTGTTGGAAATATCAAAACTGAGTCTGAATCTTTCAGGCAGTGACCATCCCATAGCTAGGATCATACCAAAATTCATAAAGTGAAGAAACACCGATTTAAATAACAATTTTTATTGTTATGTGCAGAAGAGCACTAGTATGCCTTCAACATGACATCTGAGATCCTAAGTAACCTTAGCCAGCATTATTTTAGTATCAGCTAGCTGGTTTAAATAAACTGAAAACATATCAGACCCCCTTAGTATTTCTAGTAATCAAAGAGTTTATTATAGCAAGCTAAGTGTATTGTTGATAAAATTGAATTTAATATTTGTATTCATCCTAAGTAGAACAAATAATTGCTTAAATTGTACCTATAGAAGCAAATCACAATACTCTCAGGAAATGAGAGAGAGAGATGGAAATTATCTGTAGAAAGTAAGCAAAGCAATTTCCTGGGACCACTTAATTGAAGTAACTTAATTTGGAATTTTGTCACTTTAAGTAGCTTCTTTTTTTAATATATATTAAGTGACAAGGTAGTATTCTTTGTGTGAGAAATAATATAAATCTGTCTTAAAAAGAGCTAGTTAGGGTTTCATGTTGCACAATTAAATCACAATGGTGCTTTGAAACAAAATGCTTGGTTTTAGATTCTGCTGTGATTTATAGCATCAAAGCAGAACAATTTTTCAAATAATTCCCATATGGACTTACAATGCCTATAAGCTTTGACACAGCCATAATATCTAGTTTTGATGCAAAAATCTCAAGTAATGAAGAATTAACTACACCAAAACTTGCTTCTGTGTCAAATTACCTTAATTTTATCACGTACTTTGTTCTTGCAGTCCAAGTAATTTTTGTCAGGATATTTTGGTTAGCACATTTTATCAAAAGTAAGTTTGTGTTAGAAAAAACCTGATGTAAAAATAATAATAATATAGGTTTCTGTGAGACACAAACCCAAGATTTCATGCCAAAGTATGGCGAGGAAAATGTAAAATGCTCTGATGCACAAAGATTAGCTCTGTGGCAGATGTTCCCCTTGGCTGGGAGACTTGCTGAAGTATCCCATGACTTCTGATTCAGGAAGTCACATAAGAAATCTGTTGTTCATGGGAGAATTTGTTACTCTATATGTTGTTCTTATACACAGTTCAGATGTGGCAACAATGACACCCAAACCTGAGAACTGAGAAATGGCACCAGGTGCCCTCCTCAGCTGTGGCTGTTGTAGCACAGTGTTCTGATCTCATTCTGCATTTCCTGGGGGGAATAGTAGTGCTTCTATTCAGTAAAATCTGTCAAGGAAGTGTCATTTTCTATATTTAATCTAGCTACTTAACAGAGCTTGCTCACCACAATAAAGCCATTTAAAACTTTACATCTTTCACGCTTGCAGAAAATGGTCACATCAGGCAGTGCTCAGGTCAAGGGGTGTGGTCTGAAATAAAGAGCAAAAAAGGGAAAGTGCTTTTTCCTGTTAGATGTTTTGTCACGAGGGGTAGTATTTTACAGTTTTATCACTATGAGTTAGTGGCAGATATAAGAATAAAGCTGGAGTCAGATAAGAAATAAGGAGTTCTTCCATACCAAATCTTTCCCCTTATTCTGCCCTTACTTCATCCATGAACGATTGCTAAGGCTTGGGAAGAACAAAGATGCTCTTCAAGAACAAAGGCTTCTTATTATTGACTGTTTCTTGGCTTAAAGGAAAGCCATATGTTAAGGTCACAAAGGAAAAAACTCAGTGATAAAAAGAGATTGGATGTCTTTATATAGTATTACCTAGTTTCACTGCACAATTGAGGTGTCATATTGGAGATTTTTTTCCTTTCAAGCTGTTATAATATCAGGATGGGAAAATTGTAATATTGTAGAATGGCAACACTTGAGAGCTCTGGTAGTTAGAGTCTGCCTAAGCCTCTCTACTGTTACTTTTAAACTGCTCCATGACCTATTTTATTAGAATTTTTCTCATAGAAAGTCTTGGGACACTCAATGTACCATGCATTTCCAATACCATAAATGTCTATTTGAATGTTGGATGAAGATTGAAATAAATGTTTATAATTTCAGTCAGCTTTGGATATGCATTTCAGTTTTGGAGAACATATTTAACAGAGGAGACAAGTACTCGTTACCAGTGCTCTGTCACAAGGGCGTGGCAGTTTTGTTATTGTGTAGATAATCTGTGTTTCAAGAGCCTGGAGAATAAATCACGTATTTCAGAGAATGCAGTAGCTCTAAGAATCTGAAGTACATCATGCATGCTAACTATTTTTCCTACTGTATTTTTTGGAATAGTAAATTAGCAAAAGCCTTTCTAGACATGCAGATTTTCTGCTCTGCAGCACAGCCTAAGCAACATAACTACTATGATAATAAGTTTTATTTATCATAATAGCATGTATCTATTGGTCAGCCCCTTTAAACTGAAAGGGTTTAAAGGAACGGAATAGGTTGTCATTTTATCAATTTTATAAAAATAGCAATTGGGTTACAGAGAAGAATTTAAAAAAAACCCCAGAAATAAACCCATCAAACCCAAATAATAAAATTATAAATTATAAAACACAGTTGCAATATAAGTGAAGTAGTCTAACAAATTCAGACATCTTTTAGGAAACTTGCAAGCCTTGCACTTCTCCTTAATAAGTCTCTCTTCTGTTTGTCTGAATACTGGTAAATCATCCAATCGCCTGGGCTGGAAGGGACCTTAAAGATCATTTTATTCCAGCTCCCTGCCATTGCCAGGACCAGACCAGGCTGCTCAGAGCCCCATCGAGCCTGGCTCTGAACACCTCCAGGGACAGGCATCCACAACTTCTCTGGGCAACTCCTCCAGTGCCTCACCACCTTCACTGTGTATGTGCAGGGTATTTCTATATTTTCTTCTCACAGTAAGTTTTCCAGTTGGAGAGTTGATATAGTACAGGTTTAGCAGCACTTAAGTTCAAGGAGTTTCTTATTTTAGTGATGGTAACTGCGGATGTAATCAAGGTTCATGAAAGTGGAAATATCATAGTGAAAATTACTGCACGGACTGTACTTTTCAGACATAATGTATTTTTGGTTTGCTTGCAGAGTTTTTCTTAATGTCTCTTTTTGAATTTTATAGCTGTAGAATAATCTTGTCAATAAGTTTGACAATAAGGGTAAACAATACATTAACATTTCAACAATAGCTGTTAAAACAAAACCAAACCACCTCCAAACAGTGATAGCAAATGCAGTGCTGTCTAGATATTATTTTATATACTTTTGAGAAAAAAAATCCTCCTGTTTTGGGAATGTAATGACATTAGGCAAAACCTTGAGGAGACTAGGCCAAGTGCTATGTATTGTTTTTACATCAGCTGTCTCCACAGGTTGCTAGTTCTGAGGAGTGGGATCATTATAAACAGCATGTTTGTAGCCTCGGTTTCTGTCTCCATAAGGCAGTTTGGATAAAGCCTTCCAGCTACCTGCAGCAAGTGGTAAGAAAATCCAGGAGGTGAAAACGAACTGCTGAATTTCTTGAAGTGAATGGTATTGATGAGAACTTGTCACATCAGAAAGTGTCGGGAAAAAGGAGGATTTCAGACTGAGTAAGTGACTAGTGGTGAACAGCTTCAGTATCCTGGGGGTTGTCTTGGTCTGGGCTCACCAGAGTCAGTACAAAAAATTGTTATTGTTGAATATGCTACAAAATAAAATCTGGAGCCAAATAATTTGAAGCTGGAGAAACAATTCTGCTTCCTAGATATACAGTTTAAGAAAATATCTACCATGCCAGGTTTAGGTAAGTACAGAATTATATAAGTACATCACTAAAATGTCACATTTTCACACACAATATTCATATGAGCTTGGAGTAATTTTCTTTTAATACCTAGCATATTTCAATTTATATACAAAAATTTTGTGTATCAGAATGGCAGCAGCTGAAGGAAGATTTGGGCAAATTAACCAGATGTAAAATTTCAGTTTTGTGGTCTCACATCTGATACTGTCAGTGCAACCTGCAGGAGGAAAGAAACAACTAAATAATATTTGTAATAATTTTAAAATTAATTGTTATATATTATTTAGTATATAATAAATTATGGGTAATAATATAGAATAACATTATAACATAGTAATTCTGTGAAATAACATTATAATATAGTAATTATATAATAAAATTATATTAAAAAAATGATGCATTTAAACAGTTATCCATTAAGGCCCAATTCACCTGCAGCATTCAATCACAAAATTATGCTGTATTATATATCTGCATAGAATACAAAACTATGATGGCAGAGATGGCATGTAAATGCTGCAGTAAAAAAAAAATCCTGTGAAATAGATGCAATAGTCCAAGTTGATAAATGCTTACTTTAAGAAAAAAAAATCTTAAAATTGAAAAACTGGTGGTAACACACCAAATGGGAGTTCTGTGTGGTTAAGAGGAGAGAGAGATAGGAAACACCCAATATAACTAAAAGTAATTTAAATTTAAACTTTATCTACTTAGAGGAAGCCGTTTGGGGACTGGAGCATATGCTTTTTCATGATAATCAGAAAATGTAGTCAGCTAATTAACTTGGCCTCATGCTATGTTGAAAAAAGTAGAAAACAAAATTTTTGTAAGCTCTAGAGTCTTAAGTAATTAAAAACCATGTTAGACCTTTCCATTACCCCTTAAAAGACAGAATATTGAATTCAAGAGCTTCAGAGCTAAATCTATTAGAGAGCAAAAGCAATGTATTTTAGAGACTTTCATGTCAATAAAAGAGAATTATTAGGATTTTTTTTAGTGGCCTTTCCTTGTAAACTTACTCTAGATGCTGCTGGATATCTACTTAGCTTGTTTCCTATATTTCTAATCAGAAAAATGCATGCTACACCATGCTCTTCCTCATGTTTGATGTATATAATCTTATGGAGATTTGACACATCATCATCCATGGCAATGAACTTTATAATTCCAGGCCTGTACTGATCTGAATTAAAAATAATTTGAATTAGATCTTCAAATAAAAACACTAAAAGAAGGAGGTCAGGTCTCTACTGTTCTTCTTTTAAAAAAGAAAAGTAGGAAAAAATTGCTGGCTAAACAAAGTTATTGATAGAAATAGGAAGGGAAGAAGGCACTTAAGCCCCAATTCACAGTGGTATTTAAATATCTAGGTCTCACTAAAATACTGTGAGTGTTATGCACCAATATAAAATATCAAAGAGGATATGGACAATATTCTTCAAACCAATTAGGATTTTTATGTTCCTTCTTCCTAAATCTTTCTTTAGAATGTAAATGTTTTTAGTTTTATTTTCAGTCTGTCAGAAGACTGATATTTTCTCATGCTTTGATATGCTTCTGGACAAACAAAAAGCCACCCCAAAATTATGTCCAAGCTTCTTTTTTCAGCTTGAAAACTGTAACGTTGCAGATTTCTTATCAACCACAGAACAATATTCACACAAACTCAATCTTTTTTTATAGGAGTATGATGGCAACTAGTACAGATGAATACCTGTAAATTATTTCATCTGTTTGCCCACTCCTTTCATGATGTGACTTATTTTAAAAAATATTTGCTTTTCTGAGAGAAGAGAAAAATGAATTGCACTAATGCATTTTCTCAAAACAGAATGAAAATGGCATTCACATTTTTCTTCTGGAAATAAGCGATGCTGAAACCTTTTCACAGCAGATTTAAGGTATGATTTTGTCTTGAACCTCCATTCTTTTTGGAGTATTCTGAAATCAGAAAAAATAATTGTGTAACAGATTGTGAGAGCCTGTAATCAACAGGTCAGAAATCCACCTGTAATGACAAGATTCAGAGTTGACATAAACATTGTTTTGCCAGATAAACAGAGAAAACTTTCTGAAAAATCCAGCTTGATCTTCTTTTTTGTTACTGATCTTTCATAGACACATAGAAATAGTTCTTACAATTTTAAAAGCTGAAAGAAGCAGTAAATAATTTTTTGTTGTACTTGAATGGATTGCCTATAATAACCAAATTGCCTATAACAAATTTCACTAATTCCACCTTACTATTTGTTTGAACAGCAAAAGATAATGTATGGTACAGACTTGGCTTATTATTTTCAGTGCATTTCTTGATTTTTCATTGTGTTCTTCTGTTTCTATATGTTTCTCACTTGATTGGAGCAAAGGGTGAGATTATGAAATTTTTATGAAATCATTAAAAAATTGCTTTGGATTATCACCTTCCAATAGCAACTTGCTGGAGTTGAACAGGGGAAATAAAAGGATCTGTGAGGTGGCTTTTATTTATTTTCGTCATAAAACATAGTCTGTATTTGGATGAACCGGTCAGTTCATAGCAGAATGAGCAATGAATGTAGGAATTCTTAGTACAAATGAAGCTGAAATTACAGGGCCATGGAATTATGCAAATAAATGACATCACTACATTTAATGTTTAATCACATATGGCATTAAACTGTGCAGGATAAAAATTTGAAGATGTCAGAAGATCTCTCCTATATTCAGTACTGCTCCCACAAATGGATAGTTTCTGTGCATACAGAGACTCATCCATTGGAAGAGCAGGAAAGGGAAGATTGGTGATACAAACTCGATGTTGATTGCAACTTCTGTAGGGTATGGAGATGGGTGTTTAGGAAGATCTTTTCAGCAATGTCTTGAATCTGTTAATTACTCTCTGTCTCTCTCTGTCTCTCTCTCTCACATGCATTCATATTCACTATTCACACCCAGAATTCACTGTCTGATATGACTGAATTTTTAATTAACCTTTTGCCCATTTTTAATTGCTATCTGTCTTTGGGAAAGACTTCTTGAAGCTTCTTCTAGTTAGGGTAGAAGACTAAATGTGCGCATGTCCATGTAATGGAGAAAAAGCAAAAGTACTTATTAAACATATTGATTAATTTAGCTTGATTCTGTGTTTCTGCAGGAGAAATGAATGTCTGGCCCTAAATTCTATGAATACATTTCTATGTAGAGTTGAGTTATAGTACACATTTAATGACAAAATAAATGTTGGGTCTATTTTATTTTCCACAACAAAACAGTTATGGTGGTTATAATTCTTAAAAAGGCATCAGTTTGTTGTACTTTGTTTATTCATCTCTGTGCCTGACAGAAGCTAATGGCAGTAAAGTCAAGCCCACATAAAATCTCTCAGGCACAGCCTTTGTCATTAGTTATTATTTCCTTCTAATGCTTTGCAATGAGTGATGAAATGGTTTGAAATAACACAAAAGAGGGCTCTGAATTATCTAAAACTGCCTAATGTAGTTGGGGCTTAGTATTTAAAATTACCTCTTGAATCACTGGAGGCATTAAATGGGGTGCAAATGCATTTCATAATTCTCATAAAGGAAATGTTAGAAGTAAAGCATAGATGGTTTTGTAAATGCTTGAGAATCTGAAGGATTAAGGAGAAGATAATTTCTTGCATTATTTATCAAGTATGAAATTGTGGAGAAAATCTTACTCCAAAAGAAGGAATTGCAAAGAGTATTTTTTAAATAGCAGTAAGCAAGTGGTTTTGGAATGAAATGCTCATGCTTCTCAGGACATTCTTTTTTAAAGGAAAGAGTATGTTTTTAGTAATCTGTTTTCTTTTTGTTCTAAATTGATTTAATTACATCGAGATTTTGCATTCTGCTCCACAGAGTAAATTTTTCAAGGCCTTTAATTGCTGAGTAGAATGACTACTAACTGGCCTGAAGAAATGGGCATGTTAAATTTTCAGATTGCTGATTTGCAAGAAAGATCATGAAAGAAATGTATGTTTTTAGCACTATGCTTTTAAAAATCTGGGTCCTCTCACTGTGCTTTTCAAGTGCACCTTATCAACCATTTTTCAGCTGAATATACCCTACCCTCTAGCAAAAGCAACCAAACCAGCAAACCTCTCAATTACTCTGCCAGTTGCACCCCAGCTTCTTCTACAGATTTGCTGAGGTGTCTGCAGCGTGGGTCACAGTTGATATAGGAATGTTGTGTCGTGCTGCTTTTCAGCAGGGAGTCATGGTTTTGTTTAAAGCTGTGGAAACCACGCAGACTGCCTTTCTGCTGGATCCTAAAATCAAAGAGGAATGCAGGTGGGATGTGTGCAGGTGGGATGTGTACACAAAACAAAGGAAAAACCGCAGTAAAAAACAAGGCTAAGCTTCTCAGGGTGCTTTCTTGTACACAGACCTCATTAACAGGTGATGTTTCTTTAAATACAGTATTTAATTTCAGATAGTAAATGTAAAGGTGAATGGATTTTGTCTATTTTGCTAACACTCTCTGAATGTTATCACTAATAAATAATTCATACATTACAACAAAATGGGCTGCAACAAAAAATAGAAATCAAGAATTTACTTGCCTTACCTTGTCAAATCTCCCCTTCATCCTGAAGATAAAAAAAAAAAAAAAAAAGGAAGAAAGCCTTATGATTCTGATCTTGGCATTCTGCTTTGTGTACTTTCCCACATTGTGTTGTTTCTGGAAGGTAATACACATTATATGCATTACGAAATGATTCAGGGTGACTCATATCTTCATGTGTTATTGATTGATTTTTTTTTTTTTTTTTTGTTTTGCTGGGAAATTAATGGCTTTACTGGGTTTAGTATTACTTAATTATTTTTAATCAGAATTTTTAGACAATTAATATTGGTCTCCTAATTCCCAAACCCAATCTCCCAACTCCAACTTGATGGGAGAATCCATTGAAGCCTCAGTTCTAATTTCAGCAACAATTGTAAAAATGGTGTCATAACATAGAGCTAAAGCAAGGAAGTTGAAGGATGGAAGTTTAAGGTGTGATATGATATTATAAAAATTGTTATAAAAATAGCATGTATCATACATGTCACAGCATGGTGTTTCTTTCTCTTTTTCTGTGCTATCACCCCCAAAAAAAGTGACGTTTGGTACTGAGCACCACAGCTTGGGAAATAGCATATTTCACTGGGAGGTTTGTATATTTTTTCTTTCTTGTCTTAATTTTTATTGAAGTAATTTGCTTTTGCTGGTCTATGCACCTTACAGATGTCCAAGTAACAGAGGCAAAACCAAAGTACTTATTTGTATGTGACAAACTCTAGGTCCAAAGAAACCTACCTTACCCAAAGAAGTGATGAGATTGGATCTTTTCAGATGGCAAAGCAATCTGTTGAGAAAATTGTGTGATAATATTTACACTGACCTCTTGCTTCCTGAAGAGCCATGGGACTGCAAAATCCCTCATGTACTCAGGTGTCATGTATTTCCTAGTGTAAAAACATGATTTCCTGGATTTAAAAATGACTGCTGACAGATATGAGGAGAAATTTGCTTTGGCAAGGCACAGCAGTCACCAATTTATTTACTAATGGAGCTGATAAATGTAAATTTATTTTATGGTAAGAAAAAGAACCCTCTAGTTAAAAAATTACATGAAATTACTAATTTTATAACTGAGGAAAGAAATTGTTTTGCAATTTGCAAAATTTGCACAATTATTTTGAATTTTTCTGAATTATTTTCATATAATTCAAGAAATATGGACTATTCCAAAAGAAGGTTGGGTTGTTTTTATCTTCCAGCTAGCATGACACAATGGATTTCAGTCCATTCCATTCCACAATGGAATTTGGTCCATTCAGTCCAGAGAGAAGGGAATTTTAGGAAATTGATAGGAAATTTTATCTTTTTTTATTATTATTATTTTTCTGCTTACTGTTCTGATTTGCCTGTTGTTTAGCATTGCAGGCTTCTTAAGATGGCCTATATTCAGTAGGAGTTCATATTAAATTGGATTTATAAATAATAAATAAATGACTTAGAAGTTGCAATTTTTATAGGCCACTAATGGAAGTGTAAACACAAATATGTGGATCCATAGAAATATGGGCAAGTACCTGAATTCTCACTAGGATGAAATAACAAAGTGTGATCATATGAAGTGTCATATGGATATTGTTTTCGTAATTTTGTCAGAAAATATTTCCAGGTACTTGTCCTTGTCACCATCTATATAAGGTCTATACAATGTTGTCAGTTATGCCTTATTTTATTAGTGTAGAATGGTCTTAATTTGTCATTCAGCAGTGCTGTTCAGGAAAACTTTCCAAGTGACAAATATTTAAATGACTTTATAATTACTTGCTTATTTTAAATACTAAGCTTATTTACGCTACTTCTCAAGCAATTAGATTCAATGTTTGTAAAGTTTTGACAACCCTTGGAGAATTCTAGTACTGTACACTCTTCATGAAAATGTATGCTATTAACTTTATTACTGCTTCATTAAATGATGATTTGTTAATGGAAGAAAATTGTTAATGCTTTCTCAGTGGACTGAAAAAGTGCTCTAGCCACTTATTCTGAATTTAGTCACTATAGGTGATGTCAGAATAAAAATCAGCACTCCTAAATGGATTTTTATTACTTGGGCAAAATTGAAAAGCTGTAATTATACTTTTTTATTAATAATACAACTTACATATATGAATTATAAGTGAAAATAAACCTTTGTAAACCTTGGATGACTTATCATGCAGCCTTACCAGAGCCATGCCAAAAAAAAGGGAGGGGAATTTTTTTTATTTAAATAACATAATTAATAGCTGGAACATCTTTCCCTTTACTCCTACTTACACTTAAGCTCAGGGTGATGACACCTCAGATCCATACAGTCCAAGGACATTCGGGCAGCATCATAAGACTCACAATGTTGTTTGTTGGTGAAATGTTGACTTACCTCTGGAGGAAAACTTACCTTGGGAACAAGGCAGTTTTAGTGGGATTTTGGATTTGAAAGTTCTGTTTCCACTGTGGAAATCTTTTTGAGTTGTATGGGACAGTTGGCCACGATGGAATGATGGTGTAAGGTCTCATGATGTCCTCCCCCACAGTGCTGCCCACTGACCTACAGACATTTGCTGTCTGTGTCTCCATCCTGCTGTGCACCACAGGCACTGAATTGCCTTGTCAAGAAACAGACACAAACCTACGCCAAGCCTGCTGAAGTCTGGGATTCTGTGGTGGAAGGTCTTGAAGGTGGGCCAGAAGAGCCTTTAGTCTGTTGTTGTAGGATGGCTTACAGGTGGTATTTGATGCAGCATTTCTTGAACTCACCTTTGCTGGGTCACTGAGGAGTCTTCCCACTCAGACTCAATCTGACCTATACAGTCTGGTAGTTGATGGTAAATATGATCGTATGGAAATATTCTCTGGTGCTGGCTTATCTGCCATGATTTAAATACTTAGCCAAATATTTTAGTATTCAGGGTATACCCCAAAACCCCTAAACATTGTCAAGATCTGTTTACACTTGCACACCTCTTTACATCTGTGCACATGAACATATTTGAGAGTCAAATGTTATACTTCTTATGCCTATTTCAGTTTCAGATGAAAAGAAAACATTCTTGACATCACTAATAAGTTAATGTCTTTCATTGAGTTTGCTAAAGAATCTCTGTAAAATTCAAGAATTGGAAGAAACCACTGGAGAGGTCTAAGAATTTGTTTTAATTAAATGTTGTCTTAATTTTTATAATGTGAAAATTAACTATTCAGCCTTTAGATACCAATGATTGTTTTATATCTTGGTCTCTCCCTTTTGTCTGGTCCTATCCAAAATATTATTTTCTAGTTTTCTTTAGGCTGTAGCTTTTTCCATCCCAGATACTTTTTGGTGAACCATTTTGTAAGATATGCTGTGTTTGTGAGATGAAAATGTTGGAAGAGATTTTTTTATTAAATTTCAGTTAAAGGTATGACTTTGATTTTTACCATAAGATTCATATTTTCCTGTTCAAAACAGAAAGCTTATCCAAGTTTTGATGGCACCAAGAAAAGGTTCTGCTCAGTTTACCTCAGCTAGAAATGCTGTTTATTATTATAATTTCTATGATGTAAAAAGTATTTGACATTTCATTTACAGCTGTGTCATACCTGTAGCTTTTACAGACCCCACAGAGTCCGCGAATTTACACTGAGACTTAGTTCCAGCTACCTCAAAGTCTTCCTTTTAAGAGTGATTTTGCAATTTTTCAAAATATAGGTTAATACATACAACTGCATAGAAAATAAAGTTAAATATACGTCCAAAAGGCCTGCTTTAGTAATGTTTATTGCAGTGTAAGTGCTATTTTGAGATTCAATGTGATAAGCATGAGTGGAGAAGGGAAAAAAAGATGATAATATGAACACCTCATGGCTGAAAAGGATAATACTATGAATAAATATTGTGAAAGATTTCTGGTTCAAAATTCATGGCGGCTTTCATATGGAAAACAAATCTAAAAAAGCTCCTGGCTCTCGAATTATGAAAGCTCTGTGACATTGGAATTTAAAGGTAATGAAAGCATATTAAGGATCAGTGTTCCCTTCCTGCAACTTTTAAATATGCCTGCTTGAGGACTGCCTCAATCCTTCAGCCTATGTGCGCAATGCAATGTTTATTATTTTTTTTTTCCCAGTTCATCACTGAAATGGGCCATCTAACCTCACTGGAGGATGTTCTGAGACTTCCATGCTATACTATGGAATGGATATATATGTTATCACTGGGCTTCTGCCATGTCCCCAAGGGAGGCTTCTGACATGCACTGTGTAACCCTTATCTGCATTGCAGGTTTTTATTGCATGTTCTACTCCTGGTTCATGTTTGGAATTCCTGGAAATCTCCACACTTGATCACAGACAACTCTTTTACCCTTAATGTTGTGAGTATTCCTGCATTCAATTAAATAATGCTAAAGAAGGCTAAAATGGATAATTTAGTTCAACACAACAGCAGACTACGCAGACTATCATATTTCTCTGTCACTGTTACAATATTTTACGGAAACTGAACCATGAGCACTTGAGACATACGTTTATGTCAATTAAAATATATTCCAAAACAGGTGTGAGAAACACCAAGGGAAGATTAAATAAATGTGCAAATAAGAGTCTAGGTGTTCCTGTTGAGTTTCTGTCTTTCTGTCTTTGTCTTTCTATCTTTCTCAGTTTTTCTGTCCTTCTGAGTTTCTGTCTTTCTCTCTTTCTTCTCTCTTTCTGTCTTTCTCTCTCTCTGTCTCTTCTCTAGAGCTGTGCTGATTCCTTAATTTTAATATCAAGTGGAAAGTTAAGGAACTAGAAATGAAACTTGCTGGGAAATAATGAATAAAATCTTAAATGTTTCTATACTTTTACTCCTTGTAAATAAAGCTAGCAGTCAAAATTAGCTGAAAGATTTTCAACACAATGAAAATGTCATGGGGCTCTAAAATGAATCTGCAGATGTACAGAGTATTCAGACTGCAGTGGCCAACCAATTACTTTTGAATTATTTCTTTGGGTCAATTGCCCTGAGACTTGTGTTTTAATTGTGATGAAGCCTTTAGCTTGAAATTGTTCGGCTTAAATATTAGTCATATGGCAGCATTTATGTATAATACAGCAATGACTAGGTACAACTGTATTGATGGGCTAGATATTGAATGAGTTCAGGAGTAATAGGTGCTATTTTGTCTTGACAGGCATTATTTGAAGGATTTTTGATCATACGCATTTTAAAATTTTCTTTCTGGCTTGATGTCTTTCATCCTTTTGTAAAGCTTTCACGTTTTGTGTGTTTGACTAAATGTACCTGACTGAAAACAGAAGCCTTGATATTCCCTTAACAATCACTCATAGCCACTTATTTGGTTGAATTGCAAGCAGCAAAGGATGATAATATCAACAAAAGGACAAAGTGAATTTATTTCTTAACAACTGTATGCCTTTCTGAAAGGAAGAGTTGTGTCAAAAGCCACTGATGTTTGTCATGTGCTCAGCTCAACAATGTTCCCAGTAGTGCCTTGAGCAGTGCTTGCTTTTTAGTAGCAAATGGTGCAGTTCTTCAGTGAGAGAATGTCTCCAAGTCATTCAAAAGACCTATTATCTCTGTAACAGCATGTATGGGTGAGACCTGCTAATAACTGTGCCTGTCCTGTTGTGTGTGTTTTCCCAATTTTCACAATGTGTTAGAGAGGGAGGAAACAAATCCATAGTTTTCACTTGAAGCTAAAATGTTCAAGGATGATTGAGTAGCACCTCTCTCTGTTAATGTAGTTTTCACCCTTAATATGTGATTGAATGGGAAGGTATAAATATAGCACAGGTGAAAAAACAAGCTCTGGTTTAAAAGAAGATCGACTTTAAAATTATATCAACTTTCAAATTATATTTTAATTTCAGCACTGGTCTAGGTAATGAGGATTTTAGCTGAGCATGTTAGTAGAAGTCACTTTGAAGGCTCTGGTACCTCATCTGTATTCCTTTTAATATCCAAGCTAGGATGGTTAAAGTTATTTGGGATTGCATGTACTATAGATTTGCATCTCTGGAACACACCCCAGATGTTAACTTTGGCTTTTGGTATTCCATTTTCCGCATCTGAGAAACAGACAGGCTACACGGAAATTCTGTTTTTCTCTGAGAAACAATCAAGAATTCAAAATACTCACATCAAAGGCTCTTTCAATCTCTATAAAATAATGTCCTATCAGGTGATGATATTTTAAAATTGATCTGGAGTAATTTTTTTTTTCTCAAGACACAGGACTGCACTAATATTTTTCGGTGCTGATACTTACACTGCTGGGTATTATAAATATTTACAGAGCTACAAGTAATGAATTGAGAAAATCCAGAGATTTAAAAAAATTACTTCTGCATATCACAGCAAGGAAGGTCTCTTTGAAGACTTGACAAGAAGTGTGCATTTTTCACCCTGTGGAGCCTTTGATAGATTCCAGCACAATAAATGAGCAAGGTCATGCAGTCACAAGCAGAAGTCAAAATAAAATTTTAGGTACAAGCATGAGAGTTTGGGTCTAACAGATGTATTTTGAAACATAAAATTTTCATGTATAACAACAATATTCAATAGTTTCTTTTCTATTATAAAATTTGTTAACTAGTAGGCTAAGCCATTAGAAACAATTTAAAATATCCCAGTGTTTATCACCAGTAGCCTCTTAAGGAATACTTCAACTAATACGGTTCTTTCACAACTGACCACTTTGGAAACGTTTCTTTGATTTTGCATAGTAATGTAAGCTGTATTACTTTCCTTTATTTGTCATACAGATTCTTAACCAAAACGGAAATAATTTTCACAGGTTCAGACTCCTTCCAGTTGGTGAAACCTTTGCAGTGCCTATTCAAACTGAGACAAATATCTGCTAATAATGTATTTTAATACTGAAGTTAAACACCTGCTTAGATATCAATACTATTACGTGGTCAAAAATTCAATAATGTAAAGATCCCTTTAAAATTCTTGAGATTAGCTCTTAATTATGCAGATGTAATAAAAGATCTAATGGAAGATGATATCTTTATTTGTTTAGATGGAACTCACAATTGATAATTGCACAACTCTGTTGCTATAGTTACTGCTAAATGAGACTGAAAGTAATCTGTCAAAGACCAATTTACTGCAATCCTAGCTGTAGTAATTCTGTGTTTAAAAACCAACACTGAATCTCAAAGTTATGGCATTTTAGAAGAAAGGCACATAGTCTTTAGTCCTCAAAGTGTTTAAGAAATTGAATGATTCTTGAGGGACTAGGCGCAAAAATATTCTTATGGCCCGAACAAAAGATGTTCTCTGCCTTTCCAATTTGAGCCAATGGTTACTGAGATTCAGACTTCTAATTATGCTTAAAAATTGGAGTTAAATTCAGGTTCACTTTGATCCCATTTAAGTCATATAACTGTGCCTTGGCTTCTGAAGTACTACAGACTGGACAAGACTTCCAACTGTGTTTTAAAATGATATTTAGTAGTGTTGTCCAAAAATCTCAGTTTCTATCTCCTTAGAACTTAATAGTCTCACATTTTCATGTGAAAAATACTATGCCTTTGTCCCTGAATGACCTGAAGAGCATCTAGATGTGCTATAAATTGAGTACAACTCAAATGAGCCCCAAGCTCACATATATTGGATTCTGTGCAAATTTACAGCTTTCCAGTATATTTTGTGACCAGGAGAGAATGTTTACAGGGTGAGTAAAATGCAGAAAATTAGACTCTAATAAGCCTTATTGTTGCTTTTTGGTTTTGTTTTGGTTTTTTTTCATCCCATGGGTAAGAATAAACATTATCACTGGGAATGAGTTGGTTGTCACATGTCACATGTCATCACAAATAGGCGTGTGCCTTTCTATTTTCTTTCCTTTTCCATAGCATAATTTCAAGTTTCCTTCCCTCCTCTTAAAGAGGACATCAGCCTCCTGCTTTCATCCTCCTCACTTTCCACTCCCCTGCCCTATAACCTTGTATGATAGTCCCACTTTATTTTTTCATTCTCTTCCCCTTTTACCTGGTGCCCTCCTGCATTCACATCACCAAGAGTGATGTTCACTGCCTTGCTTTGCTTCTATTTCCTTAGTAGTTTTTACAAATAGCATTTCTAGAGCAGGCACTATGGAAGGAACAGCCTGGAGAAGGACTAAAAGAGTTATCTGACTGTCACAAGTGGCAGATTATTGAAAGAATCATCTGAAGTTGTTTATGACCAGAGTACTGAGAAAAACATACAGCTTTTATTAAGTTTGACTATGTTCCAAAAAAGTTCAAAATTGGGGTAAAACAGCTGTATCTGCAAAGTACCAGCAGCCTCTATTAATGACTTATGAGGAATGTTTCAACGTTTTGTCTCTGAAGCACAAAAGAGGCCAGGCACTTTTGATTGCAAAGCACTGGAATATATTTCAAGCAATATCTTTCTCAAGCACTAGCTTCTTGTTGACATATTTTAATGGAAGAAAGATTTATGCAGTACTCATGATATTCTTTCAGGAGAAAGATATCTGACTAAACGCTGCTGTCAGGCTGTTTAAATACTTACAAAACCTACTGAAGTAAGGCAATAATAATGAAAAGTAGCAAAATGCAACTTGTGCAGATCAAGATTATAGAAATTCTTAGTTTATTTAGTCAACTTTTGCACAGAGTTGTATATTCTAGAAAAAGGTGACTACAGAAGTAAGAAGAAAAGGAAAATGAAGAACAACAAACTAGGGATTTTCAATATTCACATTTATTGTGAGAACAGCTCAGTCATACAAAAAAAAGAGGAGAGAGAAGTCAGGTAAATGCTAATAAATTCTACAGGCTTTTTTATGACCTAGAAGCGCTCAGAGGAACATTAAATTGGTTGAGACTGATGGTTGGGTTTTTATGGACATTTCAAAAAATATGAAAAGGAAAACCTTGTAAGTTTTTATAACTAAAATAAGTAAGCACAAAGTATTAAAAAAAAAAAAAAGAAATTGAAGTGTGATGTCTGGGTTTAAAATCAAAGTGTGTACTATAAATGTAGAAAAAATAGAAAGGAAAGAAAGTGATATTATTTGCTCTATTAAAAGTGAAAAATGAAAGGAAGAGAATTAAAAAACTGGAATGATGGAAAAAAACTAGAAATAACAAAGCAAATAAAATTTATCTTGTTCCTCAATCTGGAACTCTCTCTAGATATACTGATTAAATTTGATTTGTGATATTGAAGCAGTGCAGTCTTATATCACTTTTTGGTTTTCTCCCCCATTACTTGGTGATGTCTATTTGTCAGGTTCCTGTTGTGCATTATTTTTTCTTTCATAATTTTTCTTTCAGATTTCTGTTTATGGTTTATTTATATACAGAAATAGGATTTTATATATATTTCTAAGTATATTTCTATTGTTATATGTATTTCTGTAACTATTTTCTAAATGCATGATATTTCTATACATATTCCATACAAAGACCACATATATTTTTCCACATACAATTTCTCTCTATTTGTATATATTAATGAAATCTTATAGATGGAAATTAAATGCAATTGTGTATGTAGATATAATTCTCCTATATATGTTACATATACAGATATTGTAGCTGTAATTTGCAGTCATTTATCCAACTATGTTTTACCCTAATCTGGCTCTCTTGTCCTTGTTCTGGGACCTTTCCTGGACCACCATTTCGAGTGAGTTAAAATGAAACTGATATTTAACTAGATTGTTGGAGCGTTTTCTTAGCCAAACAGACATTGTGATGTTTCTGTAGATATCAAGTATGCAATGGTTGTTGTTATAGGTACATCAAAGTTTAATTCCAGGTGGAAGAGTGCTGAATTGACAATGGTATTTTAAAAATGTCTGGATTAATATGTATTAACTTTTTTTTTTGATATTCTAAAATTTAGTAATCCCTAGGACATATTTGAGAACAATGAGATTTCAAGGCTAGAACACAGTGTGAACTCAGAGGTGGCAGATCAATAATTTATTTATGGACTAATTGCAGGCACAAGCCAGGGGAGCTGCTGCTGAAGGGCAGCATGAAGAAAAGCAGGCGCTAATGGCCTTTGCCACCTGCTTTGCAGGATGCATACTGTGGCTGTCAATCAGCTCTCCACATGGACTAGCCCAAATAAAGTCACCCTACTAAATTTCAGCTGGTGATTTTAGAAAACCTGCTGTGATGTTCTGTTCCTGAACAACAGAAATAAAAACAGGACTCAGGGCATAAACAGAAAGCAAACTGTATCTCTTGGTTTTTCCAGCTGCTTCTTCCATTGACCTTTTGGGAAAACCTTTAGCTAACTAATATTTTAGAAGTTTTAACTCCTCTGAGAGAGGAAGAGGATTGTGATTGTTTTTGTTATATACTTGTTTTTGGTTTAATAGGGTTTTTTTTTGTTATTATAGTTGTTATGCACAAAAATTGCATGTGGTTTAGCCATGTTATCGTTTAATAACAAAATCCCCACCTAGAGAAATAAATTGTTAATAAAAATGGCAATATTTCACCTTTTGAAAAGCTTTCACATATAACACTTTTAAAGGTGGTAAACATTTAAAAATAATAAAAGAATAATCCTTGCTATTGTGCAATTATTCTATTTACTTAAATATAAACACAATAGAAACCTAATTTTCCCTGAAAAGCCTGAACTGAAATTGAGGTTTATTCTAAGGGTTACCTGTTCTGTGAAGTACTTTTGTCCTTGAATGTGGCATGGTTTAATGCCAGTCTTGCCCCAGTGGGTCTCTTTGGTCTTTATTCTATTAATGATAAAACTATGTACTCAATATATTGATATTTTATTTGAAAAATTAAAGCCTCTGCTTACATTGAATTTTGAGTTGGCTCTTTTAGCCTGTACTTTACCTACTAACAAAAAGAACCTGACAAAATTTTTGCAATTCATATATACCACAATGCACACAGTTTACATTAATTTATTTTGAGTTATAGTCTTACACCTTACAGTTAGAAACACTTGGCACTGAATTTGTTATAGCCAATGTGGTTCCCCTGATTTTGAGGGAAGCTCATTGGAAAAGAGCAGCACACCAGCTATCTGTGAAATTTTCATTACCATACAAACCTTATCTCAGATTGACTCTTTATTACTCCTGAAAGGCTGAACCACACAAATAAACAGTGAAAACAACAATGATTTTTAATAATTTCTCTTACTTCCAAAAACAAGGTTGGACTCACAGGGACAGTGTCCACCCATCTTGTGTTTCTTATTAGTATTTTTCTGTTTGTCATTACCAGAATCAGCCACAAGGCTTTTTGAATTAATATTCTTTTTCCTTTATCACCAAGGGACTGTAAAATGAAGTGCCTTGTTTTGATGGATCTGTTTTATTTACTGTTTTCCTTTGGCAGATGTGATTTATGTGTCTGTACCCTGCATGGTATATGAGGTGACAATTCAAGGGAATGAGCCTTGCATTTGGAATATGGTGTGTACTGTCTCAACTGTAATAGGGGAATCCATTCTGTTGCTTGGCCCTGTCCTTGAGAAATTCTATCTTTTCTGCTTGAAAGGACTGTTGTGTATGAAGAGTGGAGACATTAGTCACAGGCTCATGAGAATTTTAGCATATTTGTTTTTCTCCTGCTCAGGATTATGAAAAAGTAAGCCTTTGCTGATATTTTCTGGTATATACATAATCAGTATTCTGAAATAAGGAACAAAAAATGTCAATTAAATATTTTTATTTTTTTTCAGTGAAAAGAGTTTTTTTACCTTAACTTGGAAAATCACTAAGCTGAACTAACACATGTAAACTACTTGAGAACAAATTCAACCATGTATATGTTTACATTGTAAATTTACTTTGGGTAAGGCATATATTCACCTCTCAAAGGTCAGAGGGGGGCAGATTGGTGCTATCCATGTTATTGAAGATGTGCATTCAATCTGCATTAAATACAGATATGTATTTCTTGCTGCCTGAGAAGTCCTTAGGTATTGCACAGCAGACCTCACAGAAGGCTGCTATGTGCAGCATTTTGTGCATTGCCCCTTGCTCCTTTGGGTTTTCCTGGTTTAGGCTCCTCATTGGATGATACACCCCAAATGACCAGGCTGATACAAGCAAGGTGAAATCTGGTCTGGTGCTCCAGGTTTCACCTCTAATATGTTCTGATTTTTTAATGTGGCATGGTGTTTCAGGGAAGGTGCTTCCTGAGAGCAGAAGCTATGAATTTTCATGAAAGGTGCCCACACAGTTTGGAATTATTAAAAAAAAAAAAAGTAACCTGCAAATATAGGTGATCTTGACCAATTGTTAATTTTATTAGTGTCCTGATGGTTGTATGTTTACTAATAATCTGTATTTTTAACTGTACAAGAGAACTGAAATAATTATAAAATCACATCTGTTTTGCAGAATGTCCTGGTAGGTTTTTTCAGCTCTTTAAGCAAGCACTTGTTGTATCATAGACAACTTACATGTGTAATTTAATTACATTTGAAATAGTAGAAGTTATATTTGGGGATATAGTTATTTGTTTTATAGGAATTTGGAGATTTTATAATAAAGAGAATAAGGAAAAACTTAATTTTCACAACAAATGTATAAATTAATGTATTTTATAAAAGCCTGAAAAGTCTTTACCCCAAATTTTCCGTTTTGCTATTTCTACACAACCTTATTTTTGCGGGGACTTTTTCCTCCCATTGGCTCTGTCAATAAAAGTAACATCTAGTTTAAAGAAGGTAGAAAATACTATTCACCAAACTGTGTTAGGCATTTTAGCAGTTAGGTATCCAGATTACTTCTGTCAGATTCACAAATTTCAAAATGTGAATTAAAGTTTGTTTTATGCAGTTTTGACCTTGAGCAATAGCAAAAGTAAATTCAATGTAAACAGAAATCTTCCCCAGATGGATTATGCAGAATTGCTAAAGGGATGTGGCTGCAAAAGGCAACATTCCTGCAGGTAATATTTGAAAGATAAATAGAGAATAAAATGTTTACTGCACTGTATACCTTTAACAACAGAATCAGAGAGTGGAGGACTGGATAGGCCTTTTAACTCACAGAACTCTGTCCCTTTTTCTGCTGCAAATGTATTTATATATATATATATATATATATATATATATATATATATATATGAAATGTATTAGAAACTAGTTAGCTGTATTTTTAAGACCTGAGATTTTTGAGTCATAGCACACTTTCCTTTGGTTGCAGGCAAGCAGCTTGGTGGCATTTCAAAAAAGTAATGTTCTAAAGAAACACCCTGGAAACAGGTGAGTAGACTTGTATATCAACCCCTCCTTCCCCCAAGCACATGAGAAATTGTTAACTGCTTTGGAGAGTCATGTATGCTTTGATGAATGGGTAACAGAATGAAGTGGACTGGATCCCACCACATATGTATGTGCAGCATTTCAGTTTGAAAGACAAGCCATATAAAGATACTCTATTTTTAAGGTAGAAAACGTTTATTTTCTCTGATAACTGAAAACGAAGTTTCTGAACTTGAAGCTGAACTTTTCTAATATATGCTGGTGACAAAATGCTGGGTCTGTGTAACGGTGTACTGAATTAAAATGCAGTGGATTTTGTTGTCCCCAAAACGTCTTGTTAGCAGAGGTTAAAGCTGGCAGTAAGTTCAACAGTTTAGGGAAAAAAGTTTTTTTGGAATGTTTTAGACACCTGTGGCAGAAAGTGTGATGAGAAAGAATATCAAATTTTAGTGCCATATCACTGTTATATTATATTTATGCTAATGTCTATTTCCACTGAACAATTCTCCAGAACCTGATCATCCTACATTCCCAAAAAACACCATTACTACATATTAGCTAGCCTGTATCTGAGATGGATGGGGGTCTCTTTTGGAGCTGCCTTTTACCCTTCTTTATGAAGGAAAGTGTACCTAACATCAAAGCCTTTTGTGGAATGAAGTTTTCTGTTGAGTCCTACCTTGTAATCAATGTTTCACATATCAATGATTGGTATCAATGACTACTATAATAACCTAAAAGAGCCTGCTAATGATGCTACAGTGACACATAGCAGAGTCTCATGAGAAGGAACATCTGTAGCTTTGCCATTTCTTGTGACAAAGAATACACTCTAGGAATTGAGTAATGGAAATCTTTCATATTCCTATTTTAAAATTGAAGAATGCAAGGAACTACACCGGTTTAACTGTGAATTATTGTACTTTATGAAATCTTTTGTCATGGATTAAAATTTCCAGAGAAAACTGAATCTTCAAAGCTTGCTGTCCTGGAGATTTATTATACTTTTTAAGGGGAAGATAAAAAGTAATTTGTAGAGCAGAAAAAAAGTTAAGACTGCTTACACATGCCCATAGTTGTACTAAGACTCAAATTGCATTCTGTGCTTTCAAGGTTATTTGGACTGTGGGTTATTATGTTCAGTTTAGCTTTTACTGATAGAACAATTATATTTTAGGCTTGATGTTTACACTTGCTTTTAAAGGATTAAATTAAAGCTGCAATTGAAGGGATTAAAGTCACCGGGCTTCCCCCCCGCCATTTAATTAATTAAAATTGAACCTCAAGGTTAAAACTTATTCATCAAATGTGAAATGTAAAATTATGCTACCCTGGAAAAACAAATGTGCTGTGCCAAGAAGTCCATTAGTTGACTTTCTTATTTTCTCCTGAAATCCTTGGTGTTCAGAAGACATTCAGAGAGAAGCAGACCTGGGCAGAGGACTTTGACTTACAATTCTCTAGGAGCTGTAGTTTCCAGCCATCATTCTGATGCCTCATTATGTTTTCACATAATTTGATTACATTTCCTTCACTGTTTTTAGGGGATATTAAAGATGAGATGAAGAAATAAACAAAGACACAAACCTGTGAGTCTTTAGATAAACAAAAGAGTATCCTAGTTTTTATTTTGATTTATGCCATTCTTCTTTCAAGACAGTCACACCTCAAGTGCTCCCAGATTCAGTACATCAGGACACATAGCAGCATTAATGGACAATAAATCTGAGTACACAGCACTGAGAAAAAGAGATTCAATTTCCTCAGGCTAAGAATTTAAATTTTAAACTGCAGGTTTTCTCAGAGTGGTGGATTTTATAACTTTTTCTTCTTCCTCTGCAGCTTTTGAAGAATTTTTCCAGACAAAGGACATAATGTAGGAAGGTGTGGATGCTGGAGCACCCTGGATAACCCAATTTAAAATATTGCTCTATATCCATATAGCTTTTGTCTCCTTCACAATGTGTGATACTTCATCTACAGTCATTGCAAAACCATTTTTGTTTTGTCTATTATAGGTTTTTCTTTTATGAGTTAAATTGAATTTATTGTGCTTTCAACCACATTGTTTAATTAAATCTTTTTAATTTAACATATACCTGCTTAAAAAGATGAGGTGTTGTTTTTCTACCTAATTGGCTAAACATGTGCATCTTTAAATTTAATCTTTTGTATATTTATGTCTTAAAAACCTTGAACCATACTAGTTTAGTCCTTATCCCTGGTACAAAACGCTGTTGTTCTTTCTTTTCATACTGCCATTTATCATTCTTTTTTCCTGACTGGTTAGTGATCCATCTTAAATCATACTTCTTACTGTATGGCTATTAATACTTCTTAAAACTGTTTTTCCAAGGAAAAATTCCTTCAGAAGGAATTTGAAGCTCCCAATGGATTATATCTGCGCTTTTCCTTTTGTGTCTCTTGTCTTAGTGCTCTGCAAAAAGAATACATACATTTATAGAATTCCTGCTCAATGACGCTATTTTACCTCTATCACCTGATATTTTCTTCTTTTGCTGTGTGGCTCTTGTTTGCTTTCTTAATATGAAGTAAGTAACTTTTTCTAACTTTGAAACTCTTTAAATTCCTGTTAGACAATTTTGCAAATACCTAGAGAGAATACACTGCACATTTGTCTGGAATTAATGATGGGATGTCACACTGATTCTGCTTAACTCATTGCTGATTCAGTGCTGTTAAATGTTAACTTTAGAATCATACTTTCCTACCAGAAAAATATTTTAAATTTATAAAAGGTTTTTTTTTAACATTTATTTTCATGTCTAACAAACTTTGATGTATCATCTCTCAATCTTTTATGTGTATTAGTTCAAAAGCTAATTTCATTATATCAAATCTATTTATGGATTTGGCTGTGTAATGCTTAGCTGCCTACAGAGGTTAAGCCACAGTATATGGAAATTCAATTTATTGGTACTGTAAAGCTTGTTTTGCTCTGATAAAGGAAACTTCTGCTAAATCTGCAGTGTTAGTAGGACAGACTTCCTTTATCATGCTGACAACATTCTTAGTCCTGGAGAGGAGGTGGTGGCTTTTCTTGCAGATTAGCAGCTCTGTGTTTTGATCCAGGTAATTTTTGTCCTATGTTCACTAGTCAGAAAACAGTCTGATTGTGTAAAAGATTTAAATAGGAGTCAATATATCTTTGGTGCTTGTTTGAAACTTATTGTCATTAAATGATTTTCTTTGAAGCTGTTAACCCAGAGCTTCTCTCATTTAGGGTCTAGTTTGATGTTGGTTATAGTCACCGCAGAATCCACTAACCTAACTCCATGATTTTATGTGCACTACTAACTCCATTAAACCTTTGAAAAACTTCTGTGTTTTTTGTTTTTTTTTTTCCTTTTTGGTTTTGTTTTTCTTTTTTTCCCCCAGGGGTTGCAATCTGTGCTCTCAAAGCTAATAAAACTGAAATATCTGGTACTGGGATTTTATCCAAATCATGACAGCTGAAAACCAATGAAGGCCTTCTGTTTACATATGTACCAAACCATGCCACTTAAATGAAGGACAACCAAAAGGATCCTGAGTGCACTGTGGTTTTAAATAGCTGAAAGCCTGATTCAGAACTCATTGAAATCAAGAGAATTATCCACTGGTTTTGGTAATCTGTTGTAAACACCATTAGAAAAAAACTGCTCTGCAGCTTTTAAGAGAATTGAAGTTAAAACTTTAAACTCTGTATAACACAATTGAAAGAGACTGCAAGACAGTTGAAAAAGTGTTCTGAAGAAAGAAGAAAAGAGAGAATGAAATTTCAAAAATATGTGTAAATACATAGCTTGGATGAGAGATAGAAGCAGAGCTTCTTGTGCCAGAAGCTACGGAGGAAGAGATGTTTGCAGCAACAGGAAGCAGATTGTGTGCACATACTGCTTTAGAGAAATGGAAACCAAGGAGTTCCTCAAAGGCCATTCCTAACAGGAACGAGCCTTCCTTTGCAGCACAGCAGCTCTTCAGCTATCAGACTTTTAATTTAAGGCACAGGTATTATGTGCAGTGTTAATTTTACATAATCTTGTAAGGTTTTAAACTGTATCATAATTTTAGAATCAGTGCCTGAAGGGTGCATCATTTCTTAAAAAGAAAAACAAAACAACAAGCCATCTGCTCACCTAGGTAAGATGAACCAACAGTTAGTGTGTTTTTATTTGCTGAGATAATTTGTGAACATGGTCCCTACTTATTTCTGCTTAGGTTTCAAAGTTAATTTTATTCTGATGTGTTTATAGCTGACATATTTTCCAAGCCATAAGGTCATGTTTTCTTCTTTTTGCAATTTTTTGGTTGTTTTTTTTTTTTTTTTTTTTTGGTTCACAGTTCTTCCACCAATTCCATTTATGTACCACTGTGTGATCTGCACCCATTTTGAGGGAACTGCCTCGCACAAAGATTATGGGCTGTGAGCAGAGGTGCAAAAAGTTGAAGATTAAGGCAGTAATAATTCAAGCAATAGCAGCTGCATGCAGATGAGCAGGCACAGCCTTTGAAAACTAAGAAACAAAGAGGTTGTGTGGAGACAAGTAAGTAATCAAAAGACTGCTGTTTCCATTCTGATATGACAAGTAATAAAAGTGCATTGCCGGTGCAGAGCTGATTTTTATGCATTGCTTTGAGGCATCACAAAGTTTCACAATCAGGACAACTTGACTTGCACATTGTTATTTTAGATGTCAGCGGGTTTAGTTGTTTCCCTACTCATTATGACAGTGTAGAGAAAAGTTCACACTTTGCTGTAGTCTCTAGTCATACTTCAAGTGATAGTTTCTACTAACAGCAGAAGTTTTTTCTTTTGTCAGCAGTTTTAAGAACTGGAAAAGTCTGTGCTCTTGCACTGAAACATTCAGTTTTATTTTTTAAAAGAAAAGATATTAAACAGAAGGGGTCATAGGTGTTTGGGGGTTTTATTTTATTTTTTTTTATTTTGCCTTTACATCGTAAGATGTGCAAAGAATAGCAAAATTGCACATCTTTCAAAGGACGGTGTCTCAGTAATTAAAATACAACACTGGGTTGTAAAGCATATTTTGATTACCTTTGCCTAAACTTAATTGGTGGCAAAGTCAGCTTTTTCCCACTTGTTTCCCAATTCTTCACTTATATTAGAGAGCTCCCAAGATGATCTCATAGCTTGTAAACAGTGAGGTTCTCGGTTGGTATATATTCAAGGATAAAAGACTGTATATGTCATGTATATCTGTATATATGGACTCCTTGGAAATTCTAAGAAACATTCAGACATGTTGTTATGCATGAGTAGACAGTAATACAGGCTTTCTTCAATAATAAAAAATACTTGTTCCTTGTCTTGATGAGGAGGTTACTAAGAATGAGGAATACTTGAGAGTGATGTTTTAGTGTTGGCATCTGCAGTATTAAAAGGGTCTGGAAAGCTGATAAAGTATATTGGTTCTGAAGAAATCCTCCTCGGATGTAGTACAGAAAGAAAATCCAGCTAATTTTGAGTAAAATTTCTACAGGAAACTATGCTTTACAACAACTTGAGGAAAAAGAATGCTATAGGTCATTAACAATAATAACTGTTATGTGGCAAGCACAGATTCTTCCCATGGGAATTTTTTCTCTTCTTCTTCCTGTGTTCTATAAACAAAGATAAAGTTTAGATGTTATTGAAATGGTCTCTGGAAAGATAGTCAGTTCAAGCCTGGCCAATCGGCCTAGGGGGAAGTTTTGAATTGGCCCAAGCCGGATGATCTGTGAAAGTCTATATAAATTTTGGAATTAATTAAATAAACTCAGAAATTCATCATATTCGACTAGTTCCTTCACTCTGCTAGCGGTTCAACAGCAACACTGTTAGGAACAGAAACCTCCAGAACAACTGGATTTGGTGTGTTTAAAAGTTTTAAATGCCTGATGTTCATTATCAGATTCTCCTAAACAGCATCCCACTGAAGGACCACTTAACAGAAAAAGCAGTCCTCTGTCTCTAAGTGCTGCAATTGTGCAGTGCCTAATGGTTTTCCATCGAAGGCTGAGAAGGTGCGAAAGCATTTCTTAGAGTTGTTCTAGAGGTGACCAAATCACTTGTTGTCATGTTTCAAAGCTTTGTGCTACACTGCACTGTATGTAAGCAGCACCTTCTGTGTGGAAACAATTTATAAGATCTAGATAGCAGTAGATTAAAACCCAATGACTAAAAATAATTGAGAATACTAAGTGCATGTTAAATACCAATTTGTATTAAATTGAAATGAAAAGGCATGCATGCCAGTAATTGAAAATTTTCTAAATTTGATTAAAAATAGAGAAAGATGAAGCTAATGAAGCTAGAAGCTAATGATAGAGAAGGGAACAAACTTAGAAACAATGTTTTTTGATTATATATCACCATGTTCTAACATAAGCTATTAGACTAATACAGAATAACCTGGAATGCCTGCTCAACAGAAAAAACCCCAGGATTTCTTGAGATTTCTTTCAAAGGATTGACTCCTGGGGGAATATATTTACAGATTTTAATGAAGTATAGTTACATTTTCCAGATGTTTTATTGAAATACATTTGGATGTAAATTAAATCAGTAGGCTGTGTAATGAAATCAAGGTCTATAAAGCAAAAAAGAGAAAATCAATTTCTCCAACAGCATAGTTTCTAATGGTCTTTTCTTTTTAAATTACAAATCCACCGAATTTAAATATTTATGACCTTCATGTTTAAAAATAATCCTCTAGCTTTGCCTGTCATCTTGCTGAACTCTCTGATAAAGACACATATTCTTTGGCTTTATGACCCTTTTGATTATTTGTCCTGGGTAGATGACAAAAGAACAAGTTGTAGCATGGATGATAGCCAGCTATAATTACAGTACGAATATGGGGATCCAAAGTCTGGTGGCTGAAGTTTTCAATGGTTTAAGAAAGAGCAGCTAAACTTCAGAAGCCTCCTTCTAGGTAGGGAAAAAATCCAACCACTTCCTCTCTGCTTTTCTTAGCTATAGTTATCAGTGTTATATAGTTATCAGTATGATTAGTGTTATAAAAACTAGGTCAGATTATGTTTACCTACTATTGCTGTCTCTGAGGCCATCTAAAAAGTTGCTCCAGAGTTCTGAATTATGTAATTTCCCTGTATTTATTTTATAACTAAGATTTCTACTCTGTTCTGGCATTTTACTTCTACTTTGCTGCACTTTTCACCTATATTTTCTAGGCATTTAGCCCTTTACCTTATCAGAAAGCGCCAAACATTGAATATCTGTGGTCATTCCCAGTACATCCAGGTTAACTTGAAAAATAGATCAGGCATATGGTGAGGTTCTGGGGTAGGATTCAAAATTTGTTCTCCTCCCAAATCAAGGCTGCAAAGTTTTTACAGCGTTATTTAAAGTTGTGCTTTAATTCACGGTCCACTCCCTTCTTGACTGAAAATATTAGCTTCAATAATAACTACTGTTCTTTCTGCTCTTTGAACCATCCAAGGAGGAAAATGATAGAAATAGTGAGATCCAGCTGGATCCCTTCACTCATTCGTGCCAGTCATGCTGCTGCAGGTCAAGCAATAGGATAACAGATTGAATTCTTTCAGAACATGTGGTCCATTTATAACTAGATAGATTGCTTTTCTGTACTATTTCAGCATCTTTGGAAATTAAATGATATCAGAGGTAGATTAAGAAGAAAACAAGGGTGGGGCAGCTATTTCAGTTGTCCATGATTAGATTTTTAGGCATGCTGTTGGTAGAAATGTGAATAACTGCTCATTTTGGGGATAAAGAAGCAGAATGCACTAAATATGACAGGTTTATAATCACGGATGTGGAGCTGTGCAATATCAGCAGCCTGGCATTGCTTCTTTTAAATTTAGTTCTTAGTACAACTGCATTGGTTTCTTTTGCCTTTGTTTAATCCCAATTTTAGAGCAGATCCTGTTGGTAAGCCTCAAGTTTTTGTGTTTGGTTTTGTATTTTTACTTCGCTGATGTCTGTCTTCAACATATGCTAGCACATTTAAAATATTTATCTGTGATGTTAAAAAGAGAAAACTATGACTTACCCACTGTAGCGAATTCTATGTACTCCCAGTGTTATACTGTAGAAAAGTCTAGTCATATTTGACTTATTATTAGAATTCAGAAAACCAAACTAATGTTTGTACAGATTTAATTTCTCAAAAACATGTTCTTTATTCTGTTCATTACTTAGTATTTCAGGAATTGTTCCCTAGTCCTCCCTCAAACTTGAAATACTCAGAAAATAATAAATTTTACTCAAAGGAATTAGAAGTGTGTTGGCATAATGTCAGTAGCTTCACATCTAAAATACAGGAAAAGTGGTAGTTAGATGAGATCTCTGCGTTGCTTCATCACACTGTTCCTCAAGTCAGTCAATTAAATTTTAACTACTCTACTGCAATAACCATTTGTGGCCATTTTAGCAGTGTAATCTGAAAAACAGATCAGTGCTTGATAACTCTGTGCTTTACACTAAATATAAGCTTTAGTGGTCAGGAATATTAATATTTTATATTTTTTTGTCAGCACTCTTGTTTCTTTCTTCAATATTTATCGCAGCTTCAGGACCAGATTAAAAGCACTGGTTTTAAAGGTTTTCTTCCCTCTCCTTTTCGTTTTTTTAATTACTACTAATGTCAGATTAAGAATATGTGGTGGTAGCCATATAAGAAAATAAGAGTGAAGAAAAAACCCCATAGCATTGAGCTGAATATTCCACATCATCATTGGCCTGAAGTGATCTGATACATGAATATCTAGGACCAAATTTTAAAATTTCTGTAGCAGTGAGGTACTTTAGTACCACATGTACTGCAAAGCTGCTCCCTGTTGTGTGCAATGAGCGAAGGCAGTGACCTGAATAAAATGGCATTTATTCATGCCACCACAGTCAGGCACCTGAGCTAAGAACATGGCTCTTGGGATTCCTCAGCTTGCTGTTCTGCATTATGAGCGTCATAATTCTGCTAGATTGTCTTTACAGTTTTGTTTTGTGTTCAAATTTATTTTTACTTTCAGGTAGTTAACTTTTCATTTTGACATTTTAAAAGGAATTTACTAGTTGCCTATTTGTTGGGTGTATTCTTGGGAAGAAGGCAAGGAAAAGTTGTTATCCTTTTTTGTTGGGAAAGCTTTTTAACCTTATACAAGGAGTACAGTTTTATTTCCAAGCTTAATTCCAGTTTAAATAAGAATTGTTCTCGGTGTTGGGTTTTTTTTACCTCCTGCCAAGAAATTTTCTAAAGAACCCAAAAGGTACATGTTGAAACTCCAGATCTGAAGCTTTGTATAGCTATTTTTAAGAGAAACCTATCTTCATTTTCTTTAAGCTTTATTGGGAAAAGCTTGGATTTTAGCTTATGAAACCTCAGAGATTTATGTAACAGCATTAAAAAGGCATCCAGCATGAAAATCCAAGTGCTTATTCCCTTGACACATAAAACAATTTCTTTTTAATTTTGTTTTAAATCTTGTAATTCTAGACATAAAATAATAAATGGAAAATTATTTTCTTCCTTCACTTATGGAGTTATGTCCCTCACAATCATAGAATTTTTTATTGTGGGATTAAAAATCAGAAGGGACAAATATTTGATAGTAATCAATTATGTCTTTATCTTGGCATTAGATTATTTTGTTGTTTTCAAATTTCCTTATGCATGGAAGAATAAATATGAACACCCGGGAATCAAACATACAGCATGATTTGTATCTAATTCATAAGAAATGGGGAAAGGTAATAATCCTAGAAAAAGATATTTTGACCACTGTGAGTAGTAAAAAGTACACTCACCTGAAATGAACTTAAATGTCTTGTGGATCTAACCAGTTACTTACCAGCATAGATGTTTTCAGAAGAGTAGAGGTATGTCCAATATACTGATTTTCTAGTCTTTCCAGGATCTATAGAACAGATGAATATTCTCCTAGCATGTTATACTCACTTGTTTCATCTGGCACCCACATAGCCTCATTAGAAAAGGCTTATTTGCCTTAGATGGTGTATGGTATTTTGCAATTTCTAGCTCTTTCCCAGGTGCATGTGCTGAAATCCAAAACCAAGCATTCACATCTGTGATTATTCATCAACACTGAACAGGAGATTTTTATTGCTTAAGGAGTCATAACTTTCTCTTTAAATTGACAGGATGGACAAATTTGTATACAGTGACCAATTCTATCAGCCTAGAAGAACTCTTGAAAAACAGGTATGTCTACTGTCTGATTTGTGCTCTCTTCAAACATGATTTATTGCCCATATCAGAGTACAGTATAAAAAGAAGAAATGTGCAGAAAGTGGCACCACAACAGTAGTCCTGTACGCTCATTTCTTTCTCATATTGAATAAGAATAAGCTTTGGGGCTAAACCATGTCCATGTACATAGAATCCTCTGCAGCCAAAGCCATGTCTACTCTGCGTCTGAACATGTTCTAAATGCAGGAAAAGCAGTTGCAGTTTTATCCTAAAGTTGTGCCATGACCAAAGTTTATGTCTTGCATTGACAGTAGAAAGATTTTTTTTGGTTGAAACACTGGATTCAGAGCTATACTACATTTGTCTGATTACAAAATAGTTTTATTTTTAAGCTGAACTCTAAGGAATATATTCTTGTTTGATTTATGCCTCAGATGCAATAGTTGAGACTTGACTCAGACTTCTAAATAGAAAATATTTGAATAATAATGTGCAACTATTCTCAGTTGAAACACCTTGCACTTAAAAATTAATTTTAAATTTCTTGATGTAGAAATCCTTCATCTGTTTCTAATATCAAATATACTAAAATTTAGTAACCAAACAGCACATTAATTGAATAAAAAATGCATAATATTTTAACATGAAAGACTTTGGACTAGACTCAAAGAACGTTAATCACTTCAAAAAACTTAAAGTCAACTTATGAACAGGTAATTGAAATTTACATAAATATCAATTATGTACTATTGCTTTTATATATATTTATATTAAGAAGCATAACTTATGTTCTGGCACCAATAAGAAACATGTCTTACTTAGCAGTAGTTCTTTGAGTAAATATATCAACATCCCAAATTACTTATAAAACACGAAATCTCAATTTCAAATACATTTTAGTACACATTTTCTCACATAGGTCTCCAAAACAACTTAAAATTTTCCGAGTCAATAACACAATATTGTATCAAGAAAGCATTTTTGAGCTGAGGTATGTGGGAAAGCTGATTTTGCCCCCTGCTGCTAAAGCTTACCCACGCTCGAGTGAGCTAGCAGTGACCTCAGTGTCTGGGGCTGGTAAGTACAACTGCTTTCCAGGCACTCAGCATTCCCTCTTGGGCACTGTGGCAGTTTTTGTCAGTATTCAGGATGCTGTTACAGTGCCAGGGGAAGCTTTAGTACAAGAGAATAAGAAAATATGTGCTGGAGCTATATCAGGGAAGGTGGTAGCTCTTAGTGGATTTCCATGAGACTCAATGTTGTCAGGTTAAGCATGTGGTTATACAGACCTTTTTCTCAGGAGATTTTTGTTGGCATAGTCATTTGACTCACAAACTGGAACCCTAGAACTAGCTAATGAGCACAGATAGAGAGCTAAGGAGTTACCTGGGGCAGCCCTGAGAGGCTCAGGAGGTGCCTTGGCAGGGCTGGTGGCACTGCTGCCCTCAGGAAGGACTCGGTTTCTCTTTCTGTGCAGCAGACACAATCAGAGAATGTGTTGTCATCACACAAATTGCTTATGTTAAAAGTCTGCCTAATTGAAAATCTTTCCCACCAACATTCCTTCCCTGTGTTTGTTTTCTTAAATTGGCCAGAGAGAACCCTCTGCAGGGTCATAACACTGCACTTAGTAGCTTGACATGGGGCTGATGCTGCGGGCACTCTTCCTACGGAGGAAGTTGGCTTCAAAATATACCCTTTATTGCAAATAACAAAACCTTTGTTGCAAAGCAACACTTCAGTGAGAGTCATTCCTCTAAATAAAAAGGAAGTTTATACTTTTCAGCTGCCCAAGTAAACAACTGACTATAGAACTAAAACACTGTAATTCAAAGGCTGCTAACGTTTTCCAAGCTGTTCCGACATTACTGTCAAATTTAAAAGCAAAAAGAACTTAAAAAGAGAAATATCTGCTGATAGATATGACATGTAAAATGATCTTATATTCCTGTATTTAACAATATTTTAAGTGATTTTAAAGACCACTTTTACAGTACAAAGTTATCAGTAAATCCTATGGAAAACCAATTAATGGTGCTTAAACCAGAGCAGCTTCTTGGAAACCAACTCACAGGGTCAGGAGATCATGTGAGATAATAGTGCATGTCATACAGTGCGAGAATGACAGGAAAAACTCCATCAATTCTTGCCTTGTGTGTCCAATATTACAGGTGTTTCCTTTGTAATTTTAGCTTTCCCATCCTTTCTTCTGATCTACTTATTTTGTTTCTTCATTTTTTAAATTCTATGGTGTCTGTTGCTTGAAAGCTTTAGGTGTTAGATTATTAAAATAATAAATTAAAAATTTCTACTCTAATTTTCTCAGGGAAATTGAAATTGCCTTTGAAATTGAAGTCGCACTTTTTGTAGGCAAGTTTTTGTCATCTGCTACACATTCACACATGCATAAATATGTAAACTGGTCACATTATTTTTCTTTGCATAATCCTACCCCATATAATTAAATTTATTTTCTGAATATTAATACGAATTGCATAACAACTTCATTCTCATTACAAAATGCCATTCTGCAGCTTGAGCAGTATCCAAATGGTGGTTTGATTCATACGGTCATTACTTAACCTCTTAGAGAGAAAAACCTAAGACTCCCAATTGCTAAAAATATTTTATAACTTGCAGCTAAACGGCCACTTGTGTAGCTTTTCTTCCCCCTGTTACAAATGTAATAAGTTAGTAGTTCATTGTGTAACTGAAGGTCAGCATAACTGACTGATGGCTACACATTATTATGCTATACATTGTCACCATGAAAAGACAAGTACCAATCTCTGTTTGGACTTTTTAAGGTCCATTTGTATAAATAGGGACTTCATGCTTAAGCTGAAACTGCAGCAAAGAGCAAAGAATAGAGAGATAAGCATGTGTTGAGGAGGAAGGAATCCTACTTTTTAATAAGGAGTTTCTAAAATAATTCCTTGAGTTGTTTGTGCAATTGAATACCCATTTCATGTGTCAGGGAGCAGCAGGCATAGACTGCTTTGCAAGGGGGGACAAGCAGGGAGTGGAAGGTGACAGTAAAGCAGATTGTCTTGCTTGAAATCTATGTATTTTCAATATTTCTTCATAGTAGTAATAAGAGTGATCTATCTGCAGGGGAGTGTGAAGATTGCATGAGAGAGATGCATATAAAATATTTTCTTGTGCAGTAGTGTTTCCTGTTTTAGCCGTTTGCTTTTGGTTGTGGCAATTCATGCTACTAACACAAACAAGTTCCAGCAAGGCTTCTCCCAGCAGAAATCACACACACCTGAAATTAGATGCTATTTCTGTTTGAGCATGTCATTTTTATATAAAAGGACACCCCATCAACCATAAATCATAGAATGGTTCAGGTTGGAAGGGACCTTAAAGATTGTCTAGTTCTAGTGTCCCTGCCATGGGCAGGAACATCTTCCAATAGACCAGGTTGAACAGAAGTTAGACATATGACCTGCATGAAGTTGTTTGTTTGCTTGTGGGTTTTGTGTGTGTTTTTTCTTTTTCTTTTTTTTTAATGTAATTTTTACCAGCATTTGGGAGAATTAGAGGACTTCTTCATAATCTAAAAGATTCTGCTTACTAGTTATTTTATTAGTGTATTATATTTTTACAACTTTAATAATATTTGCCTGAAGGAATAAGGCTATTTTAATATTATTCTTTATTTCATTATGTCAAATGTGCTTGATGGACAAAGTCTGGTGGTTGAAAATATTCTTTAAGTAGCTATATATCCAAATGAAGTTATTAAGATGAGATTAAATATTCATGTATCTTTTTGGTATAGCTCTAGTGTACTAAAGGAAGAAGAATGGCTAAATATGCCATTGTTAAAATGAAACTATACTCCCTTTCAAAGCTTATTTATTTTTTCCAATCACATTTTTCCCCAAGGTTTTATTGTGTGGTTTGTTGGGGGTTTTTTTGATGGTGGTTGGTATATTCTCCTCCCTTCTCCACTCCTCCAGCCCCTTCCTTGTCCTGGACATGCAACCACTTCTGCTTACCAAACCAGCTGGTTTTTAGCTAACTTTTTTTACTTATTTAATAAAATACTGTGGACATTTTTTCCTGTTGATATTTCTGGTATGGAGAATGATTTATTTTAGTTTGAGCTTGGTTAAAGTATATTACTAATTTTGAATGAAAATTAGTTTATAGGCAACCAAGAGGTTTATAGGCAGCCATGGGTCCATCCTCAGGTTGGACATACGCCAATTATGTATTGAAGCTAAGTGAAGATTTAGGAAAAGTTCTGAAAAATCTTTGCTTTTCTTTCTGATATTCTGATATTCCCAGAGACTGTGTTAGAAACTGCCTTCTATCTATCAACCTACTCGGTATAAATCACATATTGGTATGTCTGCTTCTTATTAAAAAGTGACCTCTAGCAGTTATAGATGCTTATTATAGTGTTTGTCAGCAATCTTATGGCTCTCCAGAGGTAGTAAGGAAGGTTTACTTTGATAAAGTTATTCTTTCAAATTATAAAACCCAAAGTAATAAAACCACCAAAACCCCCAGACAAAAAAAAAAAAAGAAAAAAGAAAAAAGCAAGCCCATGTCCAAGCAGTAAAAATAGTGCTCCTTTTAAAACCCTCTAGAGTGGTAGATCATACATATGCCACTTACCTTTCGAAAGGAGTGTCAGAGGAATGCTTCCTAAGAGAAATGCCTGAAGGAAAAAAAGCCTTTTTGTTTCAAACTAGAAAATAGTACTTACAAAATGCAGTAGATCTGTCTATTCCCCAGTCAATATTTGCCAGTAGAACTACATACCCCATAAAGTAAATCAGGTTCAAGAGTTCTCTCCAGCTAAGCATAGCAAATTCACCTGTAAATCTGGATTTCCTGGTGAATATTTTCTCTTAGTGGTAATATGGTTCTTATATGGGATTTCAGCTTTAGTATTCCTCTAGGGTGCAGCATTTTTACCAGCATTATACCGGTGTAATATATACATAATTTGATTATTTTTTTTTCCACAACACTAGAATGTTTTTATGGACTAGACTGTTAAAAGAACCATCCCAGCCATACCACTAGGTATATTCCATATTCAATATTCCATATTGACAATATTTTTCCTTCTGGTAATATGCCGGGTAAACTTGTGAGTTTCTCTAAATGGTTTCTTATTTTTTCCTTTTTTCCTTTCTTCCTTTTAATTTTTTTAAGTTGTTTTTTCCCCAGTGGCTCTACAGAGTTATATAATGTCATAGAATCATAGAATAGTTTGAATTGGAAGGGACCTTTAAATGTTACCTCGTCCTAGGGATATCATCTGTTATATCAGATTGCTTAGAACCCCATTCAACCTCGGATATTTCCAGGGATGGGGCATCCACCACCTCACTGAGCAACCTGTCCTAGTGTTACACTGCTCTTATTGTAAAAAACTTCTTCCTTATAGCTGGTCAAATCTATCCTCTTTATTTTAAAACCATTACTCCTTGTTCTGTTCCACAGACCCTGCTAAATGTTGTCTCCATCTTTCGTTTAGGCCACCTTTATGTACCATAAGGCTGCCGTGAACCTTCTTTTCACTGGGTTGCACAACTGAAGTTCTCTCAGCCCAGCTTCACAGGAGAGGTGCTCCAGCCTTCTGAGCATCTTCCTCTGGATGTGCCCCAGCAGATCCATGTCTTTTTTCTACATTCCTAGTCATTGCTTGTCTACTATATGAGAAACCATAGTTTATGGAACAGCACTAACTCTATTGACTAACCTAACAGGTTATTTCCGAGGAGGCAAAGGATGATTTATTGCCATCTCTGGTTAGCGATCAGTCGCAGGAAATCTAGTTTTAAATACGTTTTTTTTAAGTCCAGGCAGAGAAGAATTTTTTCCTGATTTATTACCAAGTGTGAACACTTTGATCTCACATCAGAATGCACTTCTACTTAAAAATACAGCATTTATCTACTGCAACATTTATATCATCCTATTAAACTCCTAGGATAAGTCTTTGTGGCAATGGCACTAATTGAAAAGATAGGGATTAACTCAGGCTCTGAATCTGTTTGGCATTGGAAATAAATAGTTTTTTCCCACCTTGGTTTCAGGGTATTCCTGCTAGCTTCCTCCAGCATGAACTCCTCCTGATAAGACTCTCCTAAGTTTTTGTTTTGGGCCTCCTACACTGCCTCCCTACTCTCCTATATTTGTATTTTGTTATCTGAAACATTCTTTATACACTTCTGTCAAATTCCTGAGTGTGAAGCTCATAAATACTGGCACTTTCTTGCCATAGAAAGACCACTCAGAGTTGCAACATGGTTAACTTTTAGACACAAAAATGAAACTCTCTTCCTTTTACAAATATACCAACAGATGTATTTTAGGTATTCTTTAATGTATTTTTTATTTATTAAAATAATTTTAAAGGGCAGTAAGCATTTTAGTATGTGACTAGTATTTTGTATTCTCTATTAATACAAAGACAAAAAAGGCACAAAAAAAGGCCTTTTTAAAGTATCTTTCAGAAAACAAGGAAAGAGTGTGATACTTATATAAAGCTTTTCAAAGCATTGGATTCCCAGAGAACCTTAGTCTGCAACCAGAAATACATTGAAAGAGATTTACTTTTGGAGTGCAGTGCCCTCTGCCAGCAGAAACTACAGCAGAGAAGCTGAACATATTTATAACATAAGAGGAAATAAAAACTATCCATCCAGCCTGAGCTACAAAGCAAGGCAGGTGCACAAATAGATTTTCATTGAGGCCACTGGGCAAAGTATCTACAGTTTTGGAAGAGTAATGACCAGTGATAAAGCAAATTACATTTTGTGGCCCAAATAATTGCCCTCAAATATCATTTTAATTAAAGTTTTGATTTCAACTTAGTGTTTCCTTGGAGATGTTATAGGCATTGCATCTAAGGTCAAAACACTTTAGTATGTAGAAAATAATTTATCTCATTGCTTCAATAGGATGTAAACATTTTGCCAATTATATGTTCCTGGAAAGGATGAAAAGACAATAATTAAGGAGAAAAGGAAGCTCTTGATTGCCTCTCAGAACACTAAGAGGTAAAAATGCCTCTTCTAAGCATTTAAAGGCTAACTATTAATGTATAAAAGGACCATTCATTTTTAATTAGGTTTTGGGGATTAAATTAATTTTTTGTCAGATACTAGAAATTAATTGTGTAAGGTAATGTTTAATTGTGTAAGAAATTAATTGTGTAAGGTAGAAATTAATTGTGTAGGCCAATGTTGAATTGTAAACCAGCTCTAGATGGATGCCTCTGGAGAGGTTCCCTGAACAAAGAAACCCCAGTCTTTTATCTCCTCTCGGTATGTGAAATATTTCAAATGGGACTTAATCTGTATGGAAAGGTATTTTATTCAAATGCTATGCATAGGATTTACCTACAATTCCCCATAAATCCTGGTGATAGGATATCAGTGTGAGAGGAGTCATATCAGACTTCCACTGGCTTAAACATTTTTAGGTTTAAAATATTCATATGTTAATTACTATGAGAAAAAAACGTATATTAAATTTCACTTGAAAACTCCCAATACCTGCTTCAGGTTCTTAGTATTTTATTATGATTTTATTTCATCTCACAAATAAGAATACTTCTGCCTTAACTGGCATCTTTAAAATTAATGAATTGGCTGAAATTTTCTCTCCAAGCTTAAACAACTTTCATGATTTGTGAGAAATGTCCTGTGATTCATGGTATCAAAATCTTCTGAAAGACTTGGTTTATATATGTCTCAGATAATGACAAAAATTGCTCATTTAATGGCAATGAAAAATCTATAGAGGGTTATATCTTCAAGCAATCTTCGTATTTACACATAATCTGAGTCACTTGTGCATGGCCATTGATGCTTGCTTTAAAACTGGATTTTTATATTCTAGTTGATTCTTTTATTTTCCCATTGGGGAATTACTGTCTCCATCCTTCCTTATAATTGGATATCATATCTTAGAATAATCATATGTATATGTCATCTGAACATAGTCACAGAAATTGCATGTGGATAATTTCCGAAAGACGAACTCCCAAATTTGTGTAAATTTAAAATAAATTATACCATTAATCAACATATATTTATGAGACAATGGGGAACTTAGTGATTTCAAGTGAGAAGAGTGAAAACCAGGTTAGAAAAGATCCCCTTTTTCTTGCTCTGTAAAGGCAATTGACAGTGGCCTTGGCCTAACAGTGACCACCTACTGAAAATAAAATGCAAGAAGACTTTTTTTCCCCCTGGAATGGAAAGGTGTTACACTTATTGCAATAGGTTTCAATTTACAAAACCAAAAATATATTCTGATCAGTAGCTTTTATGAGTGATAAAGAAACAACTTAATGGTTACTTGATTTGTGTCATCATGATTCTGATGAAGTATACAATTTGTAGACATTTGTAGAGGAACTGACAACAGAGTTCACAGTTACATTCTGAATGTGAACGTTAATGCAACTGCATTTTTTTTCATTAGATGTCAGATATAACATCTCTTTGTTAGTTTGCTCAAACTGCTTTATTTGTTCAAAATACCAGTTCACAGACTTCCAGTTTTCATTAAGTGGTTTACTAATTCCTGTCGACACTTTTTCCTGTTTACTAAATAAAATTCCTATCTCTTGCATTACATGTTACTGCTCCTTCTAATTGATTTATATAGAAAAGTTTAAGGCCTAATACAGATGTGTTATTGACGAGCTAACCAAATTTCTCCAGATGTATCTTTGTTAAGATTTTAAAGGTGAACTGCCATATACTCCCTTTAGGTGCTTGCAAGGGGACAGATCATTCTGCTGTTTTTTCTGAAGCCTCAAAAATACCTTTCAACCAGTGGGTTTCTTACAGGGTAAGGTTAAGCACATTAGCTTGAGATATTTTGGCCAACATAAACCAGTCAAAACTTCATTAGAGGAAAAGTGAAAATCTGTAAATGCTAGTTCACCAAGGCTCAAGTGGTTTACAGCAAAATTTTCAATTTGACAAAGGATTTTTGAAATACAGTTCATTCCATGGGCAACCTTTATTTTAAAGCCTTTTGTTTAACTGCCTATCCCTCTTGCTCTTCTCTCTACTCTGAGAACTGCACAAGAATCCTGAAGTGGATGAGTTGAGGATCTCCCTTGAAATGTCACGATGGCTGCTGTAAGTACATATTTTTGTTCTGGGAACATTATGTCCCAGGTCTCAGCTCTTTTAGCTTCTTGCTCTTCAGACAGATCTGTAAAGTATCTGCTTTCAAACTATCCTGCTTTTAAAAGTGTCATTTGCTCCTCTCCCTACGCACCTTTGTCTGAGGGGCTGAGATTGTAATCCAAGGGTAACATAACAAATTTTTTCAGTTTATACATGAAATGTGCACTGCTAAGATGAATAAGGTGGTGATGGGGAAAAGGGGCTGGTTCATGGGCTCTTTTCTGCTCAGTTCCCTCTGTCTCCTTGCATTTCCCAAAATCCCTTTTCATGTAGTATCAGAAATTCTCTACTAAGAGTGTGGTGAGGCACTGGAACAGGTTGCCCAGAGAGGTGTAGATGCCCCATTCAAGGTCAGGTTGGATGGGGCATGGAGCAATCTGGTCTAGTGAAAGGTGTCCCTGATCATGGCAGGGGGATGGGGCTAGATGAACATGAAAGGTCCCTTTGAAATGAAAACATTCTGGGATTCTATATTTATTTAGTTTTTTTTATACATTTCCTTATACCTATAGCATCCTTAAATGCGTATTTTCCTTCATAGTAAACTGCTTTGAGGAACATTTATATCTTTTCCCAGTCTCTGGAGATAATCATGTTGTAATGACTTTCCTGTTATTGTGGGACATAATATATATAAAGAAAGTCTTGTGTTAACTTTCCTCCTCTATCTGACATTTTGATCAAAAAGGACTTACTCTTTTTCTATATAAAGTTTTTGTTTTACAACATTTATATTTCTCAGATTCATCTGGAGTCTCTGGCCATGGTCATCTTCCACAGTCATTATTTTTAAATAACATAGTATTTTTGATTAGAGAGGAAAAAAAAGAAAGGAAGAAAATTGTATGTTTTTGGTGAAATCTTTGAAAACAAAACAGTGTAGTCAAATACAAGTAACAATATAGTTTTTCAATAACTGTTGGGCATACATAGACATTTTGGTTTTTTTCCTTTTTTCCTTACTCTCACCTCTGTCCCTTACATATTCCCTCTATTTTGATATAGAAGACTAACAGCCAATAAGTTTTCCTTTTTCAAACTATGGGAAATCACTTTATTTTAGAGATTAATTATTTCTGTAAATCATATACTTTCCTACAATATCCAAGGTGTTAACTTTTTTGGGACTATGCTTTGTCATTCCCTGAAGAAGGTGCATAGGCAGATCCTGAGAAAGTGTGGGGACATGCCTCCTCATGCATTCAAGCTGGAGCAGGAGGCAGAAAGGGAAAGGAGGTGACTGCTGAGCAGTAAATAAATGATGTGTCTTTGTCAGACTGCAGTGGCAATTTCTATAGCCAGCTCTGCAGGTTCAGTTGGACCTACCTGTGCTGGTTTCCCATGTTTTTTTCTTGCAGAGGTAGAAGCTTAGAAATTTCTGAATGTTGCTTTGGACATATGCTTTTGTCTTCGAGTGGGGCAATGCTGCAAACCCTGAGAGCTCCAGGACCTCTGTTACTGCATGGCCCTGGCAGCTGTGGCAGGCTTAGCTCCTGCAGGCTGCATTAAGAACTTGAGCGTGGCAAACTACCCAACATTTTCCATCTGCTGGAAATCTGGGATTGTCAGGGGCGAGAAGTAGATCTCCAGCACAGGATAAAGGTCACCTCATCTGAGTCCAAGAAAACGAATCTAAACAAATTCACTTACTGCCCTGAATTTTCAGTTTCTGCTTCTTTTTCTATACAAATTTCAGATCCTAGTTTTCATTCTTAACCCCTGCAAAAAAGGCAGTTTTTAATATTATAAAATTCAGTATTGACTCACACTCTTCTGCTGCTTTCTCTTGGCTGCCAAAAGCTAGTAGCTGATTAACAAGGCTCAGAAGCCTTCAGAAACAAATTAACCTCCTCAGCCAAATAGATCTGTCTCTCACATATGTGATAAAAAAACCAAGGAATATGCATATATCCTCTTGCCCATGACATATTATCAAAGCAGTGATATTCTTGGCTTTTGAGATGCAGTAAAAGAGTGAAGAACTAGAGAGTAAAATGTCTGTTCTTAAAGCAGGAGGGGTCTTTCCTTGTGTTTCCTTGAGCTCACATTTTAACCTTCCCCAATAAGCCTTGGTAACTTATTCAAGCCAGGTACTTCTATAACAGAACTGAAACAGTTTGTAGGTGTCTTTCTATCTCTGTTATGTCTTATTAGCAGCTCTCACATATACTGCTGCTGAATGCAATTTGACCAGTTTTTGGATATTCTTCTTTACACTTTTTGGATATTCTGCTTTATGGAAGACATTGCTATTTTAAAACAGTTTCCATCCTCATTGCAGGTAGTTCTGAACCCATTATTTCCCTCTTTTTTTCTTCTATTATTTAAAGCAGATGTGCTTCTCAGGTTCATCATAGCTTCTTAAAAAAATATTTTTCTTTTTTAGCAATTTCACTTATGAGCTCTTGGGACTTGTATGGACTGCCAAGGTTTCCATGGGGTTATGAACCCTCAATGTTTAAATTAAATGTTGATTGCTACCTTGACTTCTTAGACTGTCAAAGGAGCTGTGTTGAAAAGCTACAGAAATCAGGAGCTAGTAATTTAAAAAAAAATATTTGCAGAGTGCAATTTGTCATTGCTTTTACATTTGATATTTTTGAAAGACAACATGCAGTGTAAGTACAAAGTTATACCAACGAATTCTCTAAATAACAGTATTGTGGACTGTGTAACAGTGCAGGGGCTTAGGCAGAGAAAGAAAAGTAAAATATTGTTAGTGCTACTTGAATCTCAGTAATGAGTGGCTCAGCCTTGCTTTTCATTCTTCCATAGAATATCTCAAAGTATAGATGGTAGGAGGTTGATTTTATTTGGGTCTAACCTAAACTTTCCTATATCCTGGTGTATCAAAGAGAATAATTACAGTTATACTCTATAGAACTTTAAAGGAAGGAAGCCTTCCAGAGCATAAGATGATTAGATGAAAATTATTTACTTTTACATGTTGCAGGAGAATTTCATTAATTTGTCTGACTACTTATTAGTTTTTAAGCTTGCAAAAAATTTTAAAAGGAATAAAATTAAATATTTGCCTATATTTGTTTTATGTACAGCAGATGCACATATACCATGTGCTTGCACAGATTTTCTATACTGGGATGGATATCTTTGAATAGATACTTAGGGGTTGGTCAAGCATGGAGATCTCAAAGAGAAATTTCTGCATAGAAGGAAACATGACAAAGTAGTTGAGTTCAGGTATGCAAGCTGTCTGTAGGTTTGTGAGAAATTTTTTTCAGCAACTTTTTAGGATGGCACTGCCCATTTTATTTCTAAGCAGGTGAATGTCAAGGTGCACTGAAAAAAGCTGTGAAATAACACAGAGAAATTGTCATAGCTTTTTTTGTTTTTTCTCAAATGCTCTTCTACTGATGCATTTTTAATACTACTTTCAGAGTGGGAAAACACATTATATCATTGTGTTGTTAGCCTCAAGTAACTGTAAAGTAATGAGACAAACTGTTTATTAATGACAGGCTAATGGCATGACTTATGATACTTTCCATCATTGCATCAGAGTTATATTGAGTTGTCAATGACAACAAATAGGCTAGAAGAGCTATTCTTTTGTTCTTTTTTCTCCTCTGCTGAAATGTGTTAGCTCACAAATTATATGGATGTTTTGTGTAAAACTCTTAAAATTGAAAAATGGAAACAAATAATGGAAACAAATGTTCTATGCTCACTTCAGTATCTATACTTCTTTTTTTTTTTTCAAAGGAAGAAACCACAGACCTGCCAGGGCTTGGTGCATGAAAAATAAATTAGCTGTTGCCATTCTATGAATATGCAAAATCTGGATTTTTTTTTATTTTCTACCCGCTTCTCATATGGCTGTTTGGTCGGGTTTTTTTGTGGAATACTTTAAATTAATTTCAGGGATTTTTCTTATTTTTGGTTCCTATTTAATGAGATGTACTTTCTTATAAGAAGTTTAACAGGAGCTCAATTTCATGTTTCAATGAATCTAATCCTAATAAAAGAAACAAACCATTTTGTTAATACAGAAGGGAGCAAAAATTATTTCCTGTACATTTTAACATTTATGTCTTGTAATTTGTGCAGGAATAGTTAGAAAAGTTTTCAACTATTGGTCGTAAAGAGGAGCTGCTATCATAATAATTCCTTAATGAAAATAAACTTCAGTAAATCTAATTAGAGGTGAAAGGTTACATGTAAATAATTGTCTAGATCATCACTGTCCAGGCATGGTTGTCTCTAGAAGCAGTTGCCTTCAGCACATCTGCTTCACTGAACTGCAGTTTGTTTCTTACCAATGAATTGCACCTCCAGTCACTGAGGTCTGGTTTTACAGCAGTTAATTGATGGGAGGGATGGAAATGTTCGAAGGTGGCCACTATCATGGTTGAGCATGGTCTTCCCAAAGGATTATTCAAGAGGCAGGACTACAGCACTAGCACTTCCTGTTGAACTGAGATAATCTTTGAATTAAAAGAATTTAAATGAAGAAGAAGAGGGCAGTCAAGCCTAACTATTTTCCCAAGAAATATCACTTAAGCCTGAACTTTTCTGGAGGCACCGTTTAACTGCCAAGTGATGTGTCTGTGTGCCACATGTGGATGCAACACACTGTTATTTTCATGATAATTTGCAAATAGTGTGATTAATCTAAATGCACAGATTCATATAGATACTCCCACAGTACAAAGTTGTACATTAAAATCGGGAGCTAAATGTGTTTTTTTTTTAAAGTTATCATACCCCTAGTTTCTCCTCTAGTATATTTGGGGGGATTGTCCCTCTTTTTGGACAATTAACTATGTCAAAGTGACAGCTGATAGCTGATTTGTAAGGAAGTGTAAAGGCAGCTGAAGAACTGTATTTCTTTGTGATAGTATGAATACTGGTTTTGACAGCCTTTTCAAAACTGCATTTGCAGGAAGTACTTGAAAAAGCTGCATCCCTTCGAGCATCCTTGCCTGAGGCACTTCCAAGCATCTTCAGACTCATCCAAAACACTCTTGTCTTTTCTCCAATCTGAGCTAAAACTTAACAGGAAAGTGTGGGTCAAAAGATGTTCCCACCATAATCTCTCCTATTTATTCTGTACAGAATGAAATTATTTTAAATAATTTTGTTTATTAAATATAGGCTGCAGACTATTTTTCTGACCTAGTTATCTAGCAGTCATAGTGGAAATATAATTAACACAGGCACAAATTATGATTGCTGATTCTTTTGGCAGTGAAATACTACTCAAAATGCACATTTATTGTGATTGCTATTACTAACCATATTGATTCCAAGCATGCTTAAGGAATACAGCAACAGACAATATTGTGTGAGGTGCCACACAAAAAGTCATCACAGATACTCCAGACATTGCTACAAACATGCTTCCATTAAACAAGCCTGTCATTATTTGTGACAAAAATGACACTGTGGCTTATCTTTCTTAGCGGCAGGACTAGCAATAGTGTCTATGTGCAATTTTTCTGGAGAAGCTCTTGTTGTTTGTTATTGATACTTCCCCTGTATTTTCACTTATGATGTGACAAGAGTGTTGGCAACTTTTGGTAATTTTCCCTGATTAGCCATGTGGGTTATACAAGGTTTACCAGCACTTTTTTTCTTCACCTTTCCCTTCACTTTCATGTGAGAGCTTGAAAGCTAAGAGAATATTTTAAAAACACATATAAAAACATATTTATTGACTGGTATTAATCAAACTGTTCTGTGAATATGTAGTAAGATTAAGCAAAATGTCTAACCAGATGAGAATGTTGCAGCATGTTAGCAGGAGTTGCCTGTCTATAGACATATTTTATTATTTGGGTCATTCTGCACTTGGCTTCTCTTCATATCCCATGTTCTTAAAATAGAAACAGTGTAAAAATCTCTACCATCCCTTAACATGCAAAATAAATAGCCAAAATAGTTTATGCAAAGTGATTCTCTTTGATTTGTTTTTCAATTTACATTTGTTCCAGAAGGTGGATGTTTTCAGACTGATTGTCTGTAACAAGAGTTATTGCATGAATTTTGTTCTTAAAGTTGTTTCCCAATTTTTTTTCTAATTGTTGATCAAATGGACTAGAGAAAAAAATTTAGTTTAATTTTGCAGTGTTATTTTGAAAGGTCACAAACAGAGGCTTTGAAACTCAACACAGATACTGTAAAACAGACTCCGAACTGAGCCAAGTCCTTGTTCAGAGGAGAGCTAGAGAAGAGTGTATGCTTGATGTGCTCTAAGGGCACACGTGTACTGAATTTTCTGTTTCTTCAGATTTTTTGAAAGTGTGTTTACTACATAAAAGGAATTGCTGTAGACCTGCCAACTCTTCTTTCAGCAATGGAGAGCAGACCCTCATTACTGATGTGAAGGACATTGAGACAGTTTTAAAGATCCTTTGGCTGTTCCCTTAGTAACTTTTTAGAGGACCAGGCTCTTCCCAATAAGGGAACTTTGTCCTCAGCCTGTTTAAATTATTCTGAATGGATTTACATATATTTACTCCAGTTCAGTTACTGGAGTATGATGTACCATCTAATAGGAAATAGATTTTTTAAAATATTAATTGATATTATTTTATATTGACAATAATTATTAAATACCTTTTACTGAGCATTCACTTCTGCTTGTTGATTTATAGACATGATCTTAGGCTATGACAACATGTATTCCAAAAGTGATAATTAATGTTTTGAACATATGTATCTGTAAAGATAAAGATCTACTGAATTGTGGTAAGATGAAAGCTGAAGGTAAGAATTGATCCCACTCATGTAAAAGTTATTTGTTAAAATTATCCCATATAGGAGTACCTGCAAGCAGACCTGCAATAGAAGTCAGGCTATAATGAGAAAAGAAGTTATCACTTAGTCCTTATTAAAAATACTTTTTCCTCTGGAAGCTAGATATATTCTATATATACAGCTGCAGAGTATGTAAACTACCGAAAGAATCAGGGACATGTATTTCATGATCAGGTTACTAATTTTATTTCTAATTTTTTTTTAATTGATACGTTAATTGAAGTAATTGACTCTTAAAATAGCTTCAAGTCTATCTGCCCTTTATTGTGCCTGGAAATTTGCTTTCAATTCCTGGTCTTAAAGAAATGCTGGAGTCAGATGTAATGCTCCCAGGACTTTAAGTTAATATGAAAGAGTTGCTGACGTGTCTGAAGTATATTCTGACTTAATAATCTACATTTCTTAGGAAGATAATCATGTTGCAATCTGTCTAGGACAGAAAATAAAATATCATAGAAGCAATTGATATATAAAATATATATATATATATATATATATGTGAAGTTCCTCTGAACATCTTGTTCATCATTATATATCGTCCTGATCTATAGTTGAAAATTTGTAATGAGTGTGGTCTAGTACAAATGGAGATAATGTATTTCTTAGTATTATAGACCCTAATTGGGAAAAGGCAGCTAAGTCTCACAAATTTATTGTCTAGCCATGCAGTAATGACAGCAAATTATTCAGAGACATCTGTTTGAAAGAATTAAAGAATTAGTCAGAGACATCTGTTACAAAGAGTTATAAAGAATTATTAAAGAAATCTCTAACCCTTGAGATAAAGATAATTTTTTAGAGTCATTACGGCAAGAAACTGAACCAAAGCAGCAATTGTCAGCTGAGACTAGTTTATTCAGAGCTTTGTATCTTCTGAGTTATTTTTACTGTCATCCACCCTTTCTTCTACTGGGGATAAGTTGTTATGAAAAACATCTTAAAAAATTTGGCCATTCATTTCTCTGTATCTTATACTTGCGTAGTGGTTTTCCTGATAATTTTGCATATAAATTGTAGCTAGCTTCTCATAGAAAACTTTGATAACATTCTCAAATATCTAGAGACATTTTAGATATTCTTGGATGTTAAGCCAAAGCCAAACTCATGGACTGATCCTCCACTTTTATTTGTAATGTTGTATCTAATCAAAATTTGTAATTCTGTTTTGATTAGAAGTCTTGAAGCTCATTTTTATTGCTGGATTGTGAAAGAGGCTTGATTGTCAACCCTGAAGCACCTTCTAGGATGTGTTCTAGGTCTGAATACACGTGTTGTTATCAATTCCAAACAAGATTGCAGTGATGAGGTCAATATGGCTGTTGAGATGTGCAGTTTCTAAGAATTAGATGAGAATAACATCTTAGTAGAAAACTGGAAAGTGTCATGATTTTGTTTTCAACAAGTTACAGATCACCTCATGGAGGTCAAGCATTTTTCCTTGGTCAAAATGATCTTCTCTTGATGCAAAAGTACAGATTATATTGATGGAAAAATTTGTGTCAAGCAAAATATTTTGTGAATTCATGTCAACATTGCAATATTGTTTTGGCTGAAGAGAGATAAAAGCCTCTCCAAGCACGCAATTTATATTTTAGAAACATGTAAATCAAAATGCCCTAACTCTTCATTTTGAATGCTTTTTCCTGAAATGTAATTTTCAGTACAGATTTTCCTCAAATTGAAGATGAACAGATTTTTTTAGGTTGAAACTGTAATTTTATTATGACCTAGGATGTTTACCAAAATGTCACTTCAATGAACTTAATTTTTTAAAAATGTACTTATAAAGGACCCAAACAATAATTTTAGGTGTATTTGTTTATTTGGTAATATTTTGATTTTTGTTTCCCCCAGGAAACTGTTGAATTTCAGAAACATGTTTTTTCTCTGATTCTGGTTTTTCATTGCTCAATCTTTTTCCACCTTGTCTCTCTTTTATCAAATGTGTATTTAGTCTCCTTTTTGTCCATTTTAAATCAAATTTTTTCATCTGTAAATCTACATAGTTGGTCTGAACTAAGTAATTTCTGCAAAATATGTAGGTGCATAGCTGGTATCTGGACTATCTGAACTGCCTGCAATTCAGATTATAATCTTGAGTATGAGGTACTTGTTTGAAAGTCCATATTTAAAAAAAGGCTAGATTAAGATACCCTTAAAAGTTAAGCTTGTAAATCTGTGGTAATTGTCCTGGCAATGAATGGAGAACAACTGAACCTTTAGCCTAAGACTGGGAAAAGCAAATCCTCCATGAGAAAGCTAGACTCAGTTGAAGTACTATGTGATACTCATTAAATTGTCCATATCTTGGAATAGCTGTTTCATTATTGTGCTTGTTTTGGATATATAAAATATTAACTTTATGAGAAAAAACATTTCTAATTCCTAAGCTGTTAATTTTTTCTTTCTTTTAAAAATTTACTTTCATATTTTTCTAGGCATTATGGAAAAAGGTTGCAATATTTTTAACCTGTCTTTCTCACAGAAGTGTTTCTTATGTTATGATAGGCTATTGAACATTCTCTGGATACCGGAAGGAAAAGTTCAGCCATTTGGCTGAGATTTCCTGAGGTATTAAATACCACCTTGGACATCTTGGACACATAGCGCAGATCAGTTTTATATACAAAAAACCTGATTGCTGCATCTATGATTAACGATGATGTATTAGCTGATGTGCGTATGTGTGGTAAGTCAGAGACATAAAGAATTTAGATTTTACTGCGTGGGAACAGTGAGTCATTAAACTTGCTCTTCACAGCTATAAATCAAAAAGCAAATAAGCAAGCACATTTTCATGCATGCAGTAAAACAAACGAAAAGGGAAAACAATGTACGAATATTCAAGATTTATTATCTTTTTAATTTATTTTATAGCATCTTTTTATTTTATTTATACACGAAGTGCAGAGATGTGCAAGATGCTACACAGGCTTTTTGAGATGTGTTTTTTTTCCTCCAATAAGAGTAGGTAGTACTTTAGTTTGAAAAGATGCAGAAACACTGTTAGCAAACCCCATGCACAGAAGTCACAGGATCAAAACCACCCTGTAGTTAACCAGATACTGCCATTGGCTATCAGTTTGAAGTGATATGAGGTAACTTGTTCTTTCTTTGAAAATATCACAAGATTGCTAATTTCTTACATTTATTTTATGTTGCACATCTCATATGACTGCACTGGTGCTGCCTTCACAGTGCATCAGTGTTACCCACAAATTGCTTGGACTAAGGAGTCTGGTGTAAGTCTGGCTTTTCCACTGCCTGCTTTCTGACTGGTAAGGAATGGGAACCATTGCAATGACATCTTAAGCTTTCAGCCCTCAGACATCACATATAATGTTTTAGTGAAAACAGGAATAGAGAGAGATGCTAAGGAATAAAAATACTTGGATCCACACATACAGCACTCTGTTAAGAGGAACTACACTGTCAAAGGGAAAATGGTTTGCCTCTGGGGAAGAGCATTACCCTAGAAACAAGAGAGATGCTGTTGAAGTAGAGCAATTGAGTCAAAAACATTTCTTGATGGGTTTGGACATAGCAACTGGTCTCATGTAAAGCTCAAAGCATAGGCTTAATCTGGTTTATGAAATAATAATTAGCCTGGTTTGTTTACTTGAGATAGTCCTTTAGAATATTAAAAAAACAAATCTATTTTTGTTGCATATAATGGCTGTGTTTTCAGTGCATGCATGTGGGTGTAACTTTTTGAACTGTATTTCCACTCTGAAAGCTTTGGAACAACAGTAACTGCAGATAGTCAGTCATATTTGTTTAAATGAACTTCTGCTGTTATTACAGTATTTATAGAAACTTAAAGCGCTGTGGATGCAGTTTAGCAGATACTTGTTTACATTTTAAGGAGATAATTATGCAATGTCCACCAAGCTTGTGTGCAATCTATAATGGTAATTATCATGCTTGTACAAAAATACAAATTCCACTCCAACATATCTATCCCATTGCAAATTTTTCCCTTCTACATTTTTAAGCCACTTAGAAGAATAATGCTCTCCTACACTTCTACTGCTTGCACTGTTTTCACTCCAGTTTCTCTTACTTTTGTATTATTGCTATTGATGTACTCACATTGCAGAGCAGATTAACTTTTCCCTCCAGTTTATGTAAGCAGCCATCTCAAATGGAACCACTGATGAAAGAAGCAGAGTCATCTTAATCCATGTACCTATTTATTACTACCAGCAGCACATGAGACCTATTGATAGAAATGATGCGTAGTTGCAGTACAAACTTCTCCAGCTCTATCATTTGCAGTTGAAAGGTGGCACCATAGTGAATTTTGGAGCTCTAAATGCTTTCATCCTGCTTCTTCACACAGGCAAGCTACAAAACGTTCTTTGCTTTTCAACACTTCAGCCACTGTAAGTGAAAACTCTGATATAAAGAAATTATTGTGGAACAGAAACTTTGCTGTGTCAGAATTCAACCTGACTCACAGAAAGACAACTTTCTGGCATCTTTCTATCATTCTGAACTTGACTGCTAAGGCAACTAATTGGGATTAATCTGCTCTACCCTGAGCTACAATAGTGCTGGGACAGCTCCTCCTAGCTGTCCTCATAGCCTAGCTGTATCAAATGCCATTAGTTTGATGACAATGTTTGTCTTAGTCTGTGACAGAAATCTGATGAGCCAAGACTACTTGCTGAGAGCATAATCTGGGTTCAGATAAACCCTATTCTTTTTTCCTGTGGCTGTGGTAATCAAGACTGTGTGTCACTTCACAATATGATTTAATAAAAATATATTTACACCTTAAGCTTTGTAACTCAAATCACCTAATTACAGAATCACCCAATCTGATCCTAGCTCGCTTTCAAAAAGTCTGGAATATCAAGGAGTGAACCATGCAAGGAGTTTCCAGAGGTATCTGATTGATCTGATCAGAATCCACATGAGAAGTGGGCACTGAAATACAGAGCATGCAAATCTTTTACATGGCAGAGAATAAATATTTCTTCTCAGTGTATGTCCAAACAGTGCAGATTGGGAAAAAGTTACGCTATGTATTAGAAATTAGTTTCTTTCACCATGTCACATCTCCATGCTTAGGAAATGTTACAACACCTAATAATAGAATATATATATATCCATGGGTTTCCTTAGTTTCTTTGGGAAAATCTGATTTTCCTCTTTCTTTTACATTAAAATATTTCCTAATTCTGGATGGCCTTAATAATGTGGACCCTTGTTCTCAGGTCTGGATTAGACTGGCTTTGCAAGGAAAAAAGTGAGTTGGGACACAACTGGCTGTGTACAGTTAGTGGGTTAATTTGACCATGGTGTTTGTTAATCTCAGAATGCAACTCAGAATTGCAACAGGCTGTCAGCTTCCTGAGGTTCAGTGTAGCTAATACAGCAATCTGATAGCAACAGTCTAGAGTCTGTCTCTGCTTCATTGAAATAAGGTCAGAAATTGTTGTATTTTTCACTGCAGGGCCCTTCACTGCAGGGCTGATCTTAAGTGTATTACTCAATTACACAAGTTCCCTATAACTCAGGCAGTAATTTCACATTGGCCAGGCTAATAATTTTCCGAGGACAGGAATATACTAAGAAAAGACGGTAGATCATGTCTTAAGGGGAGGACGATTTGCCTGATGAAATGTAGATGTCTGCACTTGAGCCAGATGTCTATGCTTCTGTTACAATCAGGGGAAAAACAAGGAAGAGTAGGACATAACTCCACTCCTCTGACAGGGCTAAAACTGTGCAGATAAATTGTTTTCTATAAATGCCAGTTTCTCTACCAACCATAAAAGGAGGCTCGGAGTAATAATTTGGAAGCAGGCAAGCAAATCCTCTTCTCAGTCCTTAAAGCAGAATAAATCTTTCAAGTGGGACACAGATGAAGAAACAGGGCTGATCAAACTAATAAATTGGAGCTCTATAGTCTACCACTTCTGCTACACTTTGTTTCACAGGAAAATTTCTGTCTAGCTCTGAACAAAACTGCTAATATTTCACTATAGGGGGGACCATTCCAAAGGCAAGCTTTCCTGGCAGCTCCATTCAAACTGGAAGATGTTTCTTATTTTCCCAGTAAGGGATTTTGCCTCCTCAAAGCTGTGCTATTTGCCTTTTTAAATAGTGTCAGCTGTGTATAAAGATTCAAGACACAATCAGTGTCTCAGCCTTCAGCATACAATGTGATTATTTCTACATTAATATTTCAGTTAATTCATCAAAACATATTATTCACCTGAAATAACCCCAGAGCCTCTATTCCTCCACAAAAGTCTAATTAATTTTGCATTTGGTGAAATCAGTAAGAGAGGGACAGGTTTTATATTTGTTATGTTGAAATCAATTAGAGATCAGAGCAGAGTGTTTTGTGAATATTGCTGAAAGACATGGAATTGGTTTTGTGTTCGGCAAACCCTTCTGGCACCCTCTCAAGCCTTTCAAAAACCCTGTATTTTTTTGTCTCTTCAGAATAACACAAATTCTGAATAAATTTAGTATAAGAAAAATGGTGAAATATTTCTATAAATAGTACCTGCCATGCTTGCAGAAAAAAAATGGGCCTGGGGAAGGGGATGGGACATTCTTTTTCCCCCCCAAGTTTAAAATCGTCCAGATCTGGAATTTGGGAAAGGACTCTCAGATCACACAATATGGAGTAGCCTGACAGTTACAGGGCAGTCCAAGCTGGCATCACCAACTGGGCACGTGAGAAAATTTACCTATGAACATAAATCTGTGTTGTTGTTTCAGTCTCTGCATAGAGCAGGTACTTTGAGAAAGTAACTTCTATATCTACGGCAGACTTGGATATCTTCATAACTTGCCCTGAATACTTTCTATTTATGTTGTGTCATACTGTATTGAAATGTGTATTTCCTTATTCCACAAACATAAAACATTTTTTAAAAGAAAGAAAAGAAAGAAAGTAAAACAAAGCACATATATTTCCCCCTCCCCCAAAGTCCTTCCATATATATTTCTTGTATGCTAAAGTGTAGCTTTTGATATACATCATTTTATAGGGTTTTTCTGGTAGGAGAATATTTTAATGTGAATCAGCACAGCTTCTGCCTGCTTCACACACTGGTTGCCTTAGTAACTGTGGCAGAGTGCAGCTGAAGTGTGCTGATACCCTTGAAAGGGAGTTTGAAGGAAGCAGATGGGCTGTGATTATCATTGGTTGGATCAATTAGATAAGTAGATTGTGAGACACCAAAAATAATACCTTCAATTCACTAAAAAATTAATTTTGCAAGAGGAACAGCATTTTCAGTGTAGCTATTTAAGATACATGTCATTGTATTTGCAACATATTTTTTTCAGTTCATATGATGGGGAAAGAGGCTACTTTCCTGTCTCTTGTCAGAAAAGGAACTTGATAGCTTTACTTTATTTTCAGTGATTTCTTCATTTCCAGAATGTAGCTGCTGTTATGAACTAAGTGTGTTAATATACTACAAACTTAACTAATCCAAAATAAATGAAGGAATAGATTTATAAACTAGTTACCTATGTTAGGTTTGAAAACAAAGACAAGAAAGGCAATACTAAAATGTCTTTGCAATAAAAAGAGGAGGAAAGGAAAAATCTGCTACTTGCAACTTTGATATTTTTGCAGATTGTGAGTTCTCTCCAAGATGAGAGTTGCAGTACATTGTAACAGGGAAAGAAAAAGAAAACATGCTTGGAAGGTTTTGTAAATTATCAGCTTACAGATTTACAGAGTGTAACTTTATTATCATATTTTGATTTACCATAAATTTATTCCAGAGGAAGGAAAGTGAGTGACAAGATTTCTAGATTTTTAAATTTTAAGAGAAAAGTTCTCTTTATGTTTTTAATAGGAAAATTTGCAGGCTCTGTGTTAAATATTCTATTTAATTTGCAGAAAATTGGCCACTAAATTAAAAATTACTAATAAGGAAACAGAACTTCTATAGGACAAGCTGATCTCTTCTGACATCCATGAGATCTTATAGCTCTCCCCAAATGTAGAAAACACATCTAGCTTAACAGGAATCACATATATGAGAAGTGTGAGAGATGAAAACCTTTCATTGGATCTGAGTCATTTGTATGAAAAGTCTCCATTCTTTGTGTCTTAACAGTATCAGGTATCACAGGCACTTTGCTGTCACATTTAAACAAGTGGGGTATCTGGCTTAGTAGCAATAATGGATAATCCCCCCCCTTCCCACTAGATCTTGAAAGCTACAATTCTCTAAGGAAGTTTGATATCCCAGGAGTTTCTGACATGATCACCACATTGAAAAGGGCACAAGATCACTTTTCACTTTTCTTCAGATTCAATTCTTGCAGGGTTTTGTATGAGTGTGTGCTAACCCCACTCCTCTGTCATATTACTGCTGTCAAAAATGCTCTGATTACAGCTTATTTTCACTGCTGGGATGCCTGCCTGTTTTTAGCACTCCTTGCTATGGTCTCTGAGAAACTAAAAGTGTTGAGGGACTGGAGGAAAAGGATAGACTTGGAGTTAGAAAAAGACAAGATGAGAGCAGGCATAGCTCCTGAGGGGTTACCTTTTTCCTGGAAGAAATAGCTGTTGCAGGAGGAGAAGATAACAAAATGCAATTACCAGGAAGAATATGCTGGCAAATGAAAAGGTATTTAGTTTAATTAATTTAGTTAAACTAAAGAGGTATTTAAAGCTTCTGTTCTATCTTTTATATATACACAGTTGGTACCTGAAGCTTAAGTGGCTCTCCAGTAATGGTCCCTCACACTTCAAGTAATGTAAATTTCTGAGAAAGGTGTGCTTTGCTTTGCTGTGCTGTAGGCCCACATGGGAAGTGGGGTTTGGGGAATTTACTGAACTCCAGATACTCCTTGAGATCAAACAAGATTTTTTTTTACATCTCAAAATTTTTGCAGCAGCGAATGCCATTAAAGACCAGTGACAAAGCCTGGAGGCTGAGCTAAGAGCTCACAGAAATGGGGAATCTTTAGTAACATTCTCCAAGTTTTATTTACTGTAAAGACAGCTAAATAGAAAGTGTGTGACATTGTGTCATATTTCTCTTGTCCGTGGGCTGGGGAAGCTGGAAGTAGGTGAGAAGTTCTTATGTTTTTCTGTTTTTTTCCATTTATGCAGCTCAGTCCAGCTGAGTATGTTGACCTGATTTACAAGTAGTGGCAACCAGTCATGCATTGTTACTGCTTCACTAAGTTTGAGTCCCAGAAAAATGTCCCAAGGATTTCTGGCTTTTATAGGGGTCAGCAGGTCTCATTGCTTTTTTAATGGTGTTGGTTTTCACGTGGTTTTACCGATTAGCTGATTGATCAGCTGATGAGCTGAGCAGATCGAAACAGGGCATTACAGTGTGTGCAGAATTTAGATGAGAGAATTATGAAAGTAAACCATTATAGCACTTTTAATTTTAGACGTATTAGATGGCTATATTTAAGTCCTGGATGTGTTCAGGGTAGTTAACACTGCCACAGTACACATGATGAATGACATAAGTAAGATGAATCCCTTCCTGAGGTTTCACTGCCTCACTTGATTAGAGAAGTATCCATTGCTGTAATACAACAGTGATGAATACTCTAACAAATCCTAAAGCAGAAAATCAGAAAAATATTGTTAATATATATGGAATAGCAGATACACCTTGAAATTATGTGTATTCCCATATGTGTGATAGAGCACATAGGAAAAAGGACTGCATACAGTAAATAAATTGGGGAACACTGGAAATCAAGCATATTGTGGCAATTTTAATTACAGGCCTTTTAAGGATTAGGTTTTGTCTTTAGTCTGTTCCCTTTGTTTCTGTTGTGTTTAAGAGCATATTTAATAAAAATGGTCTGCTTTGGCACTACCAAGTAACTTATTTTAATTTGCAGTTAACATAACATGAGCTCCCAGAGAGTTTTTTAATTAAATATTTCAAATATGTATCAAAACAAGAAGAAAATCCTTCAAAGAACTTGTTTGAATTAAAGTGTCACTAAATGAAACTTAACTGAATGGTAGCCAGTTTTTTTAAATGCGGTAAGCTGAAAGACCTTACAAAGCTGCTTGGAGTTTGACTTACTCTAATTTATTTTGTTAATTATAGAAAAGTTGTTACAGAGATCATAGTGAAAGTGAACTTCCCTGTAGCGTGCTACCTCATTTGTATGGTTACTGAAACACATAGTTATCTTTAATGTCACCATATTTTCATAGGAGATCTCTCTGTTGCTCTTGTATGCTAGCAACAGCTTTTGTTTTCTCAGCCCTTTCCTTTTGTTGCCACTGACTCTTAATTACAATAGTGGATAACAGTATTACCCTAATTTCAGGAGGACCTGACAATTCAATCTCAGGTGCTTGAGAGACTGATCTTCTTAATTATCCATGTCATGTATTCAAATTAACCCTTGATCCTCTTCCTGCAGAACTTTGGATTATTGGTTCTGACTCACCACCCAGCACTCAGTTGCCTTTTATGGAAACCCAGGTGAGCTAAAGAAGAGTAAAGACAGTTTCATCTGCCATGCAAAGAATTCCATTTGTTAGCAATTTATTCATGTTTCTGTGATGATATTAAGAAAATTCTATTAGCAATAGAGAATCAGTAAGTCAATAGCTTTCATACCAGAAGTAGAATTTATGTTTGATGGGACTGGTAAAACTAAGCAGTTATTCTGGGTTGACAAGGCTATAAGGAGAAAACCATTATGGAGAACATTCATCCATTCCACTATTCCACAATAATCTTTTATGTACTTTCAGGCATATAAATTTCAGAAAGAAAAAAAGAGATGTCAGTTAAACTAGTACTCATCAAAAGCCAGGAAATGACTATTATAAAGAATGGGTCAGAAGCAAGTTACATGCATTATCAAAATGAAATATCTTCACAAGATACTCTGAATTTCGGCATTCATTTTGGCCTGTGAGGTATTCTGTAAAACTTCCAGAGGAATATCAATGTACCTTTAAAGTAAAGAAATGCAAACTCAAACTAACAATCATTTTTCCTTCTAGTTCATGGACTTTATAATAATCTTAAATATTTTTATTAGGCTCCCTGTCTCCTTCCTTCCTTTACAATGCACTCTGAGGTTACTATTTTCTCTTTCTTGCAGTAATTCATGATCAAAGTGCATCTGGAGATGTTTTGTTAAGTGTCTTTTTTTGCATGTGGATATGCATATATATATATATATGTGTGTGTGTGTGTGTGTGTGTGTGTATATGTCTTGTGGTTTGGTTGGGTTTTTTTCTCTTGGAAAAGAAGCTTCTATAGCTAGGCATACTACTATCATCTCTACTCTTTTAGGAGAAAGCCAAAGGTCTGCTTATTTTAAGGTCACAAGGTAACTCTATAATAATATTTTCTGACTGATACAGCAAAACTTCTGCTGCAAAGTTAAAATCGTGGCACTGGCAAAATTGAAACTCCTCTTTTAGAAAGATACCCAGTCCCATTTTAGAGGCTTTTCACAAGGACTCTGTGTTCAAGAGACTTTGTTCTGGCAATTAACCCCTTATTTTCAGTCTTAGTCTAATCTCAACATTGCTTGCTAGTTCAGAGAATCCTCTACTATCCATCAAATTATCTGTGTTCAACCCTTCCCCACGTGTGCTCTGTATCTGTATGCCCTGTGCTCTATGCGAGTGGTAGGAGAATAACATCTGTGGTATTAATAGTATGGAAAAATGTATAATAGAATGTTCTGACTTTTTGCATTTTCATAACACTGTTACAGAAATAGAACTCCTTTAAAAATACAAAGTATTTCCAAACTGCGATCTTATAAGCTATATGAACATGCATGTCTTTAATTTTCAAAGACAGAAAACTTCATAAGATCAGATTTTCCAGTTAAAAATCCTAGGGTCACGTTAGATCTGCCCCCCACAGAGCCTGATGAAACAAGGTCCAAAGAGAACATCTACCTTGAAAAAGGAACAAGACCTCAGAACTGATACGGATGATATCAGCAGTCTGTCTTTGGCAGGGACATGTGACAAGTAAAAACTCATCTCATATCCCATGTAACTTCTGGACTGGCTTTTAAGTTTGGGTAGATGATGGAAATGTCAAACAAACAAAAAACAAAACAAAAAAGAAAATCCAAAGCACATAAAATTAGCTCATCTTTTGTGTCTTTGAGAAGTATGTGCAGTTTTTCCTTTTTAAAATCTTTTGCTTGGTCAGGATATTTCTGCTTATATAAGTTTCATTTGGAAGTTTCAAGTCATAATCTGATTTTATGAGGTACATGTAAATTATATAATATATCTGCTCAGAATATAAAAGGTTTTTGGCAGCCTACTTCAGGGAAAAGTCAGTGAAAGGTTGATGCAGATAAAAAACTCATGGACAGCTACATTAAGGCTGCTAAATGCTTTGGAACTCTCAGCAGTGCTGAGTTCACAAGGATGCTGAAGTGCCTCTAGCCAGCTCTAACCATTTACTTTTAATAGTTCTAGACATTTTCATTCTGGGTACTGGCAGATCTGCATAAGCAGAGTGGAATTCTACCAAGCTTCTAAAATTGTAGAATGTCAAAAAACCAAGGGAAATGAATGAGTGAATAAAGCAAGCTATGGAGGAGGGACAATGAAGAATTAGTTCTCTCACTGCTTTGTACGTGATGCTAAAGGTGCCAAGGCATGATCAAACTTAATACGATGAAAAAGACAGTAAGACTTTGTTTAATCTTTATGATAGTCCATAAAATACCTTAAATAAATACTTTGTCTATGATTTTGAAGGATTGTTTTCAATAGATCCTGCCTTTTGGAGGGCTCATTGACTAGTTTATCTCTTGTGTTCCTTTCGAGACCCAGGACTTTGTGATTCATAAAATATAGTAACAGCATGCTGACATTTGAAACTTCACAGTAATTAGTAAAGAAAAAAGTAAAAGTAGATTAAAAAAAATCCCAAGTGGATGCAACAAAAATATTTTATTTGAAATATTCTGGATGAGAAATCAGAAATACTTTAGAAAAATATCTAAACACTTAGAATGCTTTCTCAGGAGGGGAAATGGAGGGACAGCCACTGATCTTTTCTCTCTTGTGACCAGTGACAGGACCCAAGGGAATGGCCTGAAGCTGAGTCAGGAGAGGGTATTAGGAAAATGTTCTCTGAGAGTGGTTGGGCACTGGAACAGGATCCCCAGGAAAGTGATCACAGCACCAGCCTGACAGAGTTCAATAAGTACTTGGACAATGCTTTCAGGCATGGGGTATGATTCTTGGGGCTGCTCTGTGCAGGGTAAGAGTTGGACTTGATGATTCCTGTGTGTTCCTTCCAACTCAGGACATTCTGTGATTCCATATGGTACACTGTGCTCTAACATTGGAAATTACTTGCAGTATTCCTTCTGTAAAACCCTTTTTATTGAAAAATACACTCTGGGAGAACATGGTTTTCAATCAAGAATTGATGCTGAATGACATTTATTCACAGTTCATTGGGTCATTCTGCTGATTGCCCGACTCTTGAGTTGCCTAATTAGCTATTACCTTGCTGAATTTGCAGGGCTTTTTTTTCACTTATCCTCATGCTAAATATTTCTTTTTCAGAACAGAACTTGCTCCAAAGTCTTTCCCACAGTTCAGTCTGGTAGAAAAAAAAGAGACTAATGAAATCTTTGAATCTGTAAAAAAAATTGAGAAGTCTTAGATCTTCATATTTAACACTGAGATACTGCTCATGAAATCCATAATTTTTAAAGAATGTTGAAAAATTGGGGCAGATGAAGAAAAAAGCTATTGACATGTTCCTAAGATTAGAAAATATCTTGCTGTGAGGAACTGAACTCAATCTCTACTTCATGTGAAATAAAATTGGGATGTCACTTGTTCGAGCATGTGAGTATATAGTAGTTAATAAAAAGCACTCAAATTCACCAGAGAAAGACATAATTAAAGCCTCGTAGCTGAGCCAGATGTTTGCATCAGTAATTTGGGACCACTTTTTAACAATGATGATAATTAAATTATGGAAAAAATACTATAGGGTTGCTAAATTTACCACCTTTAAAGTGCTCAGCAGGGCTGCAAGGAGTCATAATGGACATAAAAGGACATGCTGCACTTCTTCCAGCTGAAATCCTGCTGTTTGGAGGAGGAGAAGGATGCTACTGTCTCCCTCATACTTCTTGTAGTTAATGTGCCAAAGCCAAATTGGATCGTTTTCTCAAAAATTTCTCTCAATTAAACACCAATTACTGCAGTTGAACACAGGAATACATGATTGAGATCTAATGACCTGTGATATGGAGCATGACAAACTAAATCAGTGAGTTTTTGTCTTTTAATTTGCATATCTGCAGACTTTATATGGAGGTTTGCAATCTGGAGCAGCAATGTAACTCTACTGACTGTGGGCTAGTTTTTCTTCCACATTCTGTGAGGGTTGCCTGCCTTAAACAATATTAGAGTTGATGTTTCTCATAACCTGCATGCTTCTGGGTTAGGGATTAAATTTTTTCCCCACATGTTGCATTTTTGAGTGGGAAGGTTGTCATAATTTTTGGTGCATAATAAGATCTTAATATAGTTTTCTGTAGTTGTTATGGAATCATAAAATAGTTTGTGTTGGAAGAGACCTTTTAAATGTCATCAGGTCACACTCCCCTTAAATGAGAAGAGACATCTCCATCTAGCCCCTCAGAGTCCCCAACCTTGAATGTTTTCAGGCATGAAGCATCTGCTGCCTCTTGGGACAATTTATTTTAGTGTTTTTCCACCCTTATTTAAAAAGAAAAACAAACTTCTTTGTTATACATAATCAAAATTAAGCCTCCTTCTGTTTAATGCCATTACTCCCTGTCCTACTGCAACAGGACGTGCTAAAAATGTTTGTCACCATCTTTCTTGGAGGGCCCCTTTAGGTACTGAAAGGCTGTTATAATGTCTCCCAGAAGCCTTCTGTTCTCCAGGCTGAACAAGCCCAACTCTCTCTGCTTCATTGGAATGGTGCTCATCTTCATGGCCCTCCTCTGGACTCAGTCCAGCCCTTCCTGTGCTGGGCACCCCAGAGCTGATGCAGCACTGAAGATGGGGTCTCACCAGAGAGGAGTACAGAGGGGCAGAATCTCCTCCCTGCCCTGTTGCCCACGCTGCTCTGGATGCAGCCCAGCACACGTTTGGCTCTCTGGGCTGTGAGTGCACATGGCTGGGTCATGTCCAGCCTCTCCCCCTCCAGCACCCCCAAGTCCTTCTCAGCAGGCCAGCTCTGATCTGTTCATCCCCCAGCCTGTGGTGATATTGGGAGTTACATGGCTGCAGTTCTCTAACATTCCTAGTCATGCTTATAAAAATGTCAGAAAATAAAAGTACCTGCTATTACAGTACAGGTTTTCATCCATTTAAAGTGCAAAATTGTCATGATGGAGCAAATACCAGAGTTTCTGAAGGCATGAAATCTGCCCTTGCTTGTTTTGTGTGCAGGCTTTAATGAAATGAGATAGGATAGATAAAGATGAGTACTCACCAAAAAGCAGTTCTGTGTAGCTAAGGTCTCCCACATCCAAGTGTCCTATGCTGTTGATTAGCTATGTGATGCACCAGTCAGTGTGTTCTTCCAAAACAAAATCTATCAAACATGACAATTCCTAATTTGTAAAGATCAAATTAGTGTGGTATTCCAAATGCATGTTTTTATAGCTGTCATTAACATGGTAATTTGAATTATCATGGCTCTGCATTGTAATTTCTTGCCACCTATGAAAAATAAATGCACATTCCCTCATCCCCAGTACTGTGAATAAAAACATAATGTACATAAAAAATCAGGATAAATTTAAAAAGTCTATTTCATTCCATAGTGACAGAAAAAGACTCATTTTGGAAATGATGAATAGCATATTTTGAAATTGTTTCAGTGAGGAGCATATAATTTATGACAAATCATTAGACCTAGAAATTATTTTTTTTATTTAAGACATGTAAGTATGCTTGAAATAGAAAGGCAAAACAAAGTCAAATCAATTAAATCATTGCTTTTGCATGCATTTCTGCTGTATGAATTCATGGTGGTTTCTATTAAATTTCTATGACAATAAATCATACCAAAGGAGTTTCTGTTCAGGAAGGCAGTTATGCAAATACTAAAGCCTCACTGAGGTTCTATAGCATAACAAAACGGGAAAAATGCCCAGGGAATGAGAATAAAAATATGGATAGGAACAATTATTCAAAGAGATGTACTTTTGGCATGACTACTGCCAGAAACTTTTTTAACTTTAGTTAGTGGATTGATAAATAAACAGTAACTGTAATTTAGTAAAGGTACCTTTTTTTTAAAAAAAAAAAAAAACCTTCTTCAGTTCTCCAAGTAGTAATTTCATGTTTGATAGTTGATTTGTTTCTCATATCATTCACTGAATTGTATACTTGGGAAACTGTCCCTGGAGTATGCCTTAGCACTACAAATAAGCATAATTGTATAGATCTTGCAAAGGGCAATTTATGGTCTCTCTCCATAATGATACTCTGGGGTATAATTTTTTCTTTTTTGTTTTAGATTCAAAGCATACCCACTATTCAGAACTTTCTTTTTCAAGATCTGTCATCTAAAATACATTCAATTAATTTTAAAGCATATATGCTTTAAAACAGTTGGGGTTTTTTCTAGATGGTTACTGGCCTTGATATATGTCTTTACCTGAGTGAATTGAAAAAAAAAAATCATATTCTTTATTATTGTGTAAAATTTCATGTAATTTAGGTGTTAATAATGAGTAGGAGATAGGGCTGTGTCAATTTCCCAATACTCTGGTCACATTTTTGAAAAGAAATTGTAACAATTGTCTTTTTATTTTACATTGAATTTTCAATGGTTGTTAAGGTAGGTTTGCTTATTTTTTTATTTGCTTCTGTGCAAGGGTGAGCCATCAACTGGTATCAGTCTTGTAAGATTTAAAGTTCTTTTCCTACAGATCCTGAATATATCATATCATCAGATATAACTTTTTTACAATAATCAGATATGATTTTTCATTATCTATGAAAAATGATGGCATAATCGAGAAACTTTTCTGCTTTTAAGGACAATTCTTGGAGTGACTTGGTGTTAGATTTAATCTCAAGCCATAGCACAGAACAAAAGATGTGAAGAAAAAAACAAGAAATGAAGAATTAAGGTTACAGCCACCTACTGGGAACTTTTTTATAAGGTCTATGAAGTAGTACTTTAGGACATTAGTCAGCATTTAAAATATAATCATCACACACATATGATTTTTATGGGATCTGTATTCATAAGATAAAATCCTAATTTCTTTGAAGTCAGTTGCAAAATTCTCATTAACTGTCAATATTCCCATTATTAAGGTCAGGATGTAGGAGCCAAAACTGAAATGAGTTGCTGCTGAGCATTGTGATTATTAGCAAGTGCAACATTTGAAACTATCCTTCTCTTCAGAGTGAGGATATTTTTCCATTTATATGAGTTAGTTTCGGAATATTTTTTACAGTCTCTTAACAAAAGGGCTTGTGATTTCAATTTGAGCATCTGGGTGCTATCAGAATGCAATGGTTTCATAATAACTGCATGCAAAACAGCTAGGAGGAAAATTGCATCCAGAAAGGCAATTATCTGGAATATGATAATACAGGCTGCCACCTACGCTGGCTTTTCTTCAAAATGGCTGTTGAAAAAGACTGAGCACCTTTGTTAAGCATTTCAAAGATGGAACAGTGACAGGTGCTATACAGAATTCAAGAGCTATTGTTTAAACTTAAGCAATATTGACTAAAACTCTGATTTCACCCTAGAAAGCCAGTTAATTACAGCTGAGGCTTTATTCAAAAGCTGACATGACATAGGTGACAGAATTACGGAGGAAACTGAGTTAGTCATTGACATCAATGATATAAAGTACCCTGATGTTTCTTAGCTCATATGAGGGAATAGCTACAAATTGCTGGTATGGTTGATGATGCACAGTGGTTAATGACAGACACAGTGCATTTACTATGGGGAAAAAAAAAAAAGATTCAGATCTAATTTATATGTATTTGACACTCCCAAGGCTTTCACAGATGATGGTGTTGTCCTGAATGAAAATAGGAAATTAAATGAAAATTGTATAGTTACATTCTTCTTTGCAAGATAGGCCGGAAGTAATAAAGGCGGTGGGGAGGCGGGGTGGATTGTTGCATTTTGATAAATTTTAAAGTTGTTTTTACTTTTTTTATGTGTTAGAAATTGATTTTGTTTTCTACTCTATAAAGAGGTAAAAACTAAATGCAATGGGAAATGCAGTGTATTTGGATTGCTTGAAAGACTCGGGGACAAAAGAATTCTGGTTCTCATAGAAGTTATTTTATTTAAGCTCCTGTCTCTTTAAGTCAGGAGTATTTTGATGCTATAGTTTCAGAAAACACAAAGTAAGTCTGAAGTCTCATAACAGGAAGTCTTATATCTAAAGTTAAAGGTCTTATAACAAAACAGATAGGACAGGAAAAGGATAAAGAATGGCTATGCAAAGAAACAGATACTACAAGTGAGGAGAATACATGGCTTCATTCAAAACTAGTAAACTAGCTAAGCCTGACAAAATAATTAAGAACAAAAAGTTCCCAATCCTCAACAAAAAATGGATTGGCAAGCTCCAAGTAGTCCTGTCACCTATATTACCAGAATGCAACTACTGTGTTCAGCACCAAGTGTTGCCTTACAATTTACCCATTTCTGAGACATGCAGACTTACTTTCCTGAACCTTGAATCTGTGGTGAGCACAGACCTTTCCTGTGAGAAACCTTTCTCTCTTCTTCCTGTGTTTTATAAACAAAGATAAAGTTTGGATATTGTTGGAACAGTGTCTAAAGATATGATTGATTCAAGCCGGCCAATCGGCCTGGGGGGAGGTTTTGAATTGGCCCAATCCGAGTGATCTTTGAAAGTCTATATAAGTTGGAATTAATTAAAAAATTAAGAACATTTTACTACATATTCAAGCCTCAGTTTCTCTCTCTCTGCTAGCAGTTCAACAGCGACATCAATCCACATCTCCCATTTACAGGAATGAACACTAATGCTGAGTTAAATGACATTCTGGGACAAGGCTGGGTATTCCTCTGCTCTTTGTGAGGAAACTGCTTCTTTCTGCACAGATCAAGTAAAATCAAGAATTAGCAAGAAATCCACACCTGGTAATTGGGATATTCACCTGCAGAAGTGGACTAGCAATTTCATGTTCCTTTTCTGGTGAATGCTTGGTATCTTAATTTAATACTTGATCTACCGGATAAATGGAACACCAGTGTGTTTATACAATAGTCTCCAGAGGGGTACGGTCCTCAGAGAGAAAGGGCTGTTTGTTAACCTCACACATGGAAATCATGACCTCCTATAGGACTTTCTCATATTTATTTTAGCAAGACATCATCATATGGATGTGGTTTTGTTAAGCTTTTGGCAATAGCTCTGTAATGCAGATGTTGGCTCAGCTGCAACATACATAGATCTACTAGATACAATTGGACTCAGACAGTCCAATTGTATCTAGCAGATCTATCCCCAGTCAGTTCCCAGACTATTATCCCCGCAGCAGCAAGAGTCAGGCAAATCCAAGTTGCATCTTTTGCTCCTCCAGTTAGAAGAATGGTTGGCAGAGCCCTATAATATATGGCCCTCCTTAGAGACTCCTACTGAGGAAAAGGCAGGCAGACAACCAGGCAATTCCATTTACAAGATTCTTTTCTTGACTTCCCACAGCACTCAGCAGACTCCCCATGCAGTTTGCATAACTACGTCTCTGAACAGATGCCAAAACTTCTGATGCATTTTACAAATTGGCAACAAGATAAATTCTGCTTCAATCCAGAAGAATTATGCCCTGCTCCAACATGGAGGTCATTACAGGACTAGGTAGTTACCGGTTGGGATGTTTATAATTATCTCATCCTCAGTGGGAGATCAATAGAAACCTGATAGCAAACACAACTGCCTAATAGATGTCAAAAATCTTAATTTTTGATCAGTTGATTTTGATATTTTGGCTGGTAAGCTTCAGCGTGATTTTCACCCCTTGACTCTATCTGGTGGGGATTTCTCCTTTGTGCTGAGAGAGAGCAATAGAGCCTTGAGCCAAACCCCTGGATTGAAGGATCCCAGGTTTAACAGGTGCCTCCATTACCAGCTGCACACCTTTTCCTCTGTGTCACCCATGGTGGTGAGACCCTCTTGGCGCAGTGGCAAGCGGCCACCAGGGACTAGGGTTGGCCTTGAGAGATCTAAAGAGCCTCGAGCTGCAGGCACACTGCCGCTGGAAAGTGCTTCCCAAGGCCATCGTGGCAGGCCCAAACATTGCTGCTCCTCCATCTTTGTGAGCTGGAGAACCCAGGTATCTTGTTTGGGTAATTAACTAGGGCTAGGGTTAGGGTTAAACCTAGTGTTAGGGTTGAGAGATCTAAAGAGCCTCGAGCTCCAGGCACACTGGTGCTGGAAAGGGCCTGCCAAAGCCATCGTGGCAGGGCCACAACATGGCTGCTCCTCCATCTTCGTGAGCTGGAGAACCCAGGTATCTTGTTTGGGTAATTAACTAGGGCTAGGGTTAGGGTGACACCTAGGGTTAGGGTTGAGAAATCTAAAGAGCCTCGAGCTCCAGGCTCACTGGCACTGGACAAGGCCTGCTAAGATGATTGCGGAGGGCCTCAACATTGCTGTTCCCACACTTTTCTAATCTGGACCCCTCATAGAGGTTGACATCTTGGCCCCAGCGACAAGCTGCCCTGTGGCTTGGGCTTAGGCTTCAGAGAGCTGTTGAGCCTACAGCTGCAGCGACACTGGCACTGGCTTTGCAAGGGCATCACAGCAGGCTGCTGTCTGAGCCTGGATGCTGCAGGTCTCCAAACTTCTTGGAATGGCCGTGCCTGTGTCTGCTGGGTGGGGTGGGCCAAGCTCTGCTGACGGTGAAGCCTTTAGTGCCCTGCTGTGCCCCAGAGCTGCCCCAAGGCCTGGCTGGGCTGTCAGTGCTGGACTCTGGGGGTGGCATTGCTCCCCTGGGCCCTGACTGGCCAAGTGACTGGCAGTCCCATCTAAGGGGAGGCACATGAAAACTGTGGGGTTTAAATGGCAGAGCATGAGCTCAGCGCATGAGCTCAGCACATTCTCACAGCCTAGAGCCCTGTGTGGAGCTCCTGTCCTGCCCCTGCTGCGATCCTAGCAGGTGGTAGCTCTATGTGCATTTTCTAGGTCTCTTCTCTCCTTCTGTCTTCCTCTTGACCTCTCTTCCTTTTCTTTCTTGTTCTTTGCCTGGAACTTTTGGGTAACAGCATTTCGTAAGCTTTGAGTTTTTTTCCTGGTTGGACTAAATTGACGCTAGGTAAATGCAAAATTAACACTGAGTAATGCTATGACAGGGATTCAATTTTTGAAATCAGAAAACAAAGTGAACAGGAGAGATAGGAGAAGAAATTGAGGAAATGAACGGCTAAAAAAGCATAGGAGAAAATTCAGCACTAAAGTGAAAAGAAGAAAATGGCATGGGATGACCTGAAGTGCAGGGAAATGGACCAAAGTTTGCCAAATTGATCCTCATTGAAATGGCAAGATTTCATTTCCCTTCATGAAATGAAGAATTTCAGGTCATGGGAGGAAATGAAATCCCCAAATTGAAGAGCAAGAGTAACAAAAACTCAGGACAGGAGATATGATAAAATGTGAAAGAAAATTTTGGCTGAGTGTATTTTCTGCAAGTCTGGAACTTGCTTGCCATGACTTAATAGCAAGGTCCATCCAACTGCAAGACACTTCAGGGAAAATCAAATTCCCTTCTTTTCCCTGTCTCATATTTATTTCTGTTTTTATTCTCAAGCAGATTACAAAACATAGAATTGATCAGATCAGTTTCAAATTTAAATAGGGAAAATTAAGTCCTTGTTATTTAGCTAGCTCTCTTTTCAGGTATTTAAAAATCACAGGTTTATGTCGTTGAAAGGGAAGGTCTGGTAAGCCATTTCCTGGAAAAAAGTAGTAAGAGCTCTAAATATTCAATCCCTTAAATAAACATTTTTTCTCATTTTAAATATATTTTTCAGATGTTTCCTAATGTAAAAATTAGTACGTCAGGAGACAAATTTTTATAAGCTTTACAGACCAATCTTTTATATTTACATAAATTCTATATCAACAGGGGTACCATGGTTACATAATAAAAATTTATCTTTTCAAGTGACTTATCAAACCAGAGCTGGGACTGAGTGTACATTTCCCAACCAAACCAGTATCATAGTCTTTGATTTTTAAATAGCTACAAGTTCCTGCGTATAAAAATAGTATTTACTAATCAAGAGACTTATGTTCAAAATTCTCAAGCCTGAAATGTCTCTTTGTTTTTCCAAAAAGCTGAAATTATTATTAGAACCTATTGGCATGATTTTGCAAGTTACTGGACCAACATTCTGAAATTTGCTTTCAGTAAAGACTTTCTTTCTGGAGATGATAATCTAATTCACTTGCTTTAATGTCTGTACTTCAGTGAAACAGGATTTCAAATGGCTTTCATTACTTTATTGATCATCTGAGAATGAAGATAGCAGAAAGAGTCACTATTTTTCAAGACTGAAGAGAAGCTACTGATGTTCAGCTGGTGATGTTTGGATGGATTACATATAATTCAATTGTCTTTTTGAAATGAAAGATACTAATGCCATTTTAGATACTATCTGGATTTCTGCCTCATTTAAGTTTTCAACATTAATGCCATTGAGACACACTGAGAGGTAGTGCTAAGAGGTAAGGAAACTTGTTAATATTTTCCAGGTACTGATGCAACTTGACTAAAGTTTTTGTGATTTTTCTTTCAAGTTCATAACTGGTAACAATCTCAAATATCCAAAATTATTGGGAGTCCTTTGGCATCATCAGTGATTAATTGCTGATTCCATAGGATTGTGCACTCATGTGATTTTGAAAAGTTTCACCTTCTGTTTAGTGTCACAACATGGTGACTACTTTAAATAAATTTAACAAGCTGCACCATGGACACCTAGTGTTCCACAGCATCATTCCAAGAGCTGGCACGAAGTGCTTCTGGACAGTTGTCTTATGCTAACAGCCTTTCCCAAGTGAGTTATGTCAGTGTGATCAGACACCTGCAGGCATCTCAGATAAGAATAGGAAGGTTTCAAATGGCCTCTCAAGAACAACACATCTGCAGAAAAGCCCTATAGCTACCCCACTGATTTTTCAAATCATGTAATTCCTAATCTTTTTCAGAAGAAAAAGCTCATCATAGAACTTTACTTGGGAAGAGCCATAACATTGGAGACAGCAAAAATGTATGTCACTAGTGGTTCTCTACAACTTTTCCTTCCAGAAGAATTTGTGAGATGGCTCAATTAGTCCTGCCTCTCCAGAGCACTGGTGCTTGACATTCGCAGTTTCTTACAGTACGAAGTTCACTTTTTTCTTTTTCATTAAAGCTTGTACAAACATAATAAAGAAAAGCACCTCTGATGACCAGTCATGCATTTCACTTGTTACTGGGCTTAGGATTTCTGTTAGAAAATGCTTTGATTCTTCTTATTTTTTTGTTCTTGTTTTGGTGTGGTGTGCTGTTTAAAACAATTGAAATATTTCATTTGGATGAAGATTGTGATGAAGTCCAGACTAACTTTATACACCTGGGTCTGGATTCAGCAAAACTCCTCTGGGAAGCTAAGAATTGGAATGCAAAAGGGAGAGAACTGAAGGTGCCTAATGCTGTGATCTCCTCCTCTCTGTAAGGTTAGTAAGCTGTACCATGTTCTGTAACATTCTGCTACTACTTGTCTCCTCCTGAGCTAGAACAAGGTAGTGAGAGAAAGCTGCCCACATTGGAGGCAAAGGTGAGGTGAAAAGAGCAGAACATGCTCCTGACGCTACCGGTGGCTCTGTACACTTTTTACAATTTGAGAGCAGCCTAAGAATTCTCGAGAAGAATTTGTCACTACAACTCATAAAGTGTCACTGACTTCAAGGTTGGCAGAATGAGTTTACCACTCCAAAAAAGTACTATGTGTGCTTTTTTCCTTTTCACATCTCTTAGTTGACTATGCAGACACAGAAACGGAATAAGTGTGGTTCTGTGTGCATGAAGAGTTACCTATGCCATGCTCTTGTAGAATTTGAATTATGGATTAAAATGATGGATTGAATTCCATATCACTACTCAGCTTTTTTTAAAATACAGAAACTCATCTGAGATAATTGTAAACCTTCATTTGATAATCTTGGCTTTTTCCTCAGACAGTTTTTCAGTGCCTGAAGACTTACTCAGGGAGACATGTATATAAAATTTTTAGCTTTAACATGATATCACTGAGGAATGAACACTGATTAATATATAAATTCTGATTGAAATTCTCAGAAAAACATAATACAGTAGAAAATGTTGGAATGTAGGAATTTTGTCATAGAATCATAGAATGGGCTAGGTTGGAAGGGACCTTACAGACCATCTAATTTCAAGCCCCCTGCTGTGGACGGGGGCAACTTTTACTAGACCAGTTTGCTCAGAGCTCCATCCAGCCAGGTCTTAAACATATGCAGGCATGGGACATCTACAATTTCTCTGGGCAACCTGTTTCAGTGCCTCACCATCCTCACAGTAAACAATTTCTTCCTCATATCTTATCAAAACCTACTCTCTTTCTGTTTGAAGCCATTCTTCCTTGTTCTTTCAGTATGTCGTAAAAAAGTCCACCTCCATCTCTCTTACTGTATTCATCAAAATGTAGCATTCAAAATTCACAGCATTGACTACAACTCTCATTATATGATGTGACATTTCATGTTTGCACACATAATAAATTACTGGTGTATGTTGTAGTTGTGAAAATGTCAATGATTTTTCATGACTGTTTGGCTGCTCTCTCTCCTGCTGCTTAAGTGTGCACCAGTGTGGGAGAAGTGTAATTAAGAATTTACTAAGTCTTAGTTAGCAAACTATATTTCTTAAGCAATCAACACTTTATAGAGCAGAGTAATTTAATATAGAAACCCAAAACTTGGTGTGAGATGTGTCAGTAGAGGTTTTGTCTCAAACAGCTGACACTTGCTGCAAACAATGACATATAAAGATTAGATACCTTGGTTATCTTCTCTGCCTGTTTTCTTTATAGTTTTAAACTATTCCTGTTTCTGTCCCCATGCATAAATGTAGATGTATATCAAATTTACTTTCTCACAGTTTGGAACTACAGACTTTTGTTTTAATAGCATTTTTACAGTGGGCCATTTCTAGTGCCTAGTTATCAACAACATTTTTGCTGGTTTCTGAATCACTGGGACAGCTGCTTGCACTGTCAGCTTGAGAGCTGTCTTTAAAATCATACATCCCTGACATATACAATTAACTAGCCGGGAGAAGGATGGTTGACTGAAAGCTGCACTGGCTCAGGAAAAAAGCCCATTACTTACATAACCTAATTGACCTAACAGAGCGGGAGAAATGAATCATGCTTCCAGCTGTTTCTCCTGACATCTGTGTCTCTCCTTTCCCTGGGTTTAATGTTTTCAGTTTTTCCACACAAGTGTCAAATACCTTTCTGCTGAAAGTTTTTCTCCTTTTATTTTGACAGTGTGTAATTGTCCACCATGAATGAAGGATAAGAGGACCAACTTTCAAGAGGTGGAAAATAGATTGAGGAGTTTCAGCAATGGTGTTGATAGCAGATCTGCAGATGTGCATGTAGTGGATGGCATTCTTACAAGGGGAAAAAACCCTAAAATATTTAGAAGGATAAATATCACTTCAAGCTATATTAGGCATCTGAATTGGGGCTTTACTAACTGAAAATCACTAATAATATTAATTTAATTCAAATATTAATCTGTTTTGAAATACACAGATATTTTAAACCATTAGATGCAATCTCTTTGAAAACTGGATATATTATAGTGCCAAAAATAACTTTAGCGTTCATATAGGCATACATGTCATACTTTTGGGAAAGATTTTCACAGGTTCACAGAATATTCTGAGTTGGAACAGACCCACAAGGACCATTGAGTCCAACTCTTAAGTAAATGAGAAAATAGTGGCATTTCCCATATATCTTAAAAAGAAATAATTATAGTGCCAAAAAATTATGCTCATGTATACTTACAAATACAAACATTGTACAAAAACCCCAAAGGTCTAAACTTTGTTTGGCATGATCTTCTCCGCAGAAAGGAAATTTTAGAGCAGATTTATTCATGAGTAAAATGCACTATCCTAAACTCCAAGATTAAGAACACCTCTACAGAGGTGATACTGCTCCTACAGGTATAAAATTGCAGATGTCCCTCGCTGAGATATGGTAATTTAATCTTCACAGTATTTTCTACAGTAGACCATTTTCACTGTCTGTGCTAGGCAAGGTCTAGAACAGTAGATAACTTACATTAGACATTTTTGCAGATTGTAGAGGTGCTACAAATTTAAAGGGCTGCTATATTATCATGTATTCTAATACCACACAAACAGCACTCCCTCTTCCTGTGTTCATAGTCCTTTTTCATATGAGAAAATCAAGTATGATGGATCTGTTCTACAGCTTCACATCAGGCAACATGTAGAGAGACTCCAAAAGTGGCTGGAGAAATAAACTTGGAATTGGTAAAGGCATTTAGTGAACGTTTCTGTTGAAGATGTTCTTGTAAGTTACTGGACAAATAGTTTGACCTTGACCTCTCACAGTAGAAATGAGAAAAAAAAAAAGTAACAGGATTCATTACTTCAGTCTTCTAATGTAATTAGGTAAAAGAAATGTTCATGGTTGAAAGGAGTTATTTCTAATTTGTTCTTTGCTTTTTACTTCAGGCCGTATACAGAAATAGTGACTCAATCTTCCAAAATCTGTTACTCCATTTTGAATCTACAAAGCAATATGTGCAATAATTTAATGGGAAAAAAATGAAGTAAAACTCTTCGTTTTTTATCTTGTCTTGAGCACACCACCTGAGCTTCAGACGAATGTACAGTTGGTTTATTATGCCTAAGACAGCTTTCTAGTGGTAGGTGCTGTATTAAAATATTTTTTAAATTTGGTTTTTATATTTCCTTATAAGTATGAATTGCTCTCTACAAAACATTTAATGAAAATATAAATAATTTCTTTAGTTATTTTCATTAAAATTTGTGCTCTTATTTATAAGGAGTCAGTGTGATATCTTGCATAGCAAGAGGACTTACTATAATACAAGAGTGTCATCTAGTGAATGATTTGGGTGAGGGACAAATACCTCAGTGGTAGTCAGATTGTGAATCGTACAATAAATACAACTGATTAGATAGCAGCAATACTCAGAGCATTTAAAACTTTTCTTTAGGTCGACACTGAACATTAAAAGAGAATTATTTGGAAACTGTACTTGGAAAAGGATAATTTGTCATTTACTCTTCAACATGATACATATCCTTTTTATATCCTTCTGATCTCATGTACTAAAATAATTCAAACTTCCAGAAATCACAGAATAAATGTGAAGTAAATTATATTAGAAAGTTAATTAGAAACTTTCTTTTTCTAAAACAAGCTTAACCCTTGTCTGAGTTGTTGAAAACCTTAGACATTAATTTGTTTTACTTAGGCAAAAATAAACAACTATTTTCTGCAGAAAAGTCTGGGAAAAAACCAAAAACATGGAGAGCATTTTTGTTAAAGGATCTTTTATGCCTTTATAAAAGTTAGTTAAATTCTGCAGTAGTCTATTTTAATAACTATGCCAGTATGTTTTACCTGCAGTGGAATAAAAGATTTAAGGTAAATGTGAATTACGTATCTTCTCATTCTTTGGTATTCAATATATCAGTGATTTATCAGGAAAGATAATCAGGAAATACTTATGGAATTCTAGCTGTAAATTACTATTTCTGCTAAACAGACAATTTAGTTGGGTGAATGAGGTATTCAATTGCATGTGAAGAACAAAAATCTATACTAGGCAGTGATTGTTGATAATTTTTATTCTACATGTAGCTAAAGATTGGGGCTGGGGGATAGAGGGATGGAAAAAAAGGAGATTTTAAGTATCATGTCTTTATTTTTAATTACACCAAAAGAATTCATTTTAGGTTTTTATGTTACATGTGCATATAAAAAGTACTGCTAAAAATAAGTATAAAAAAGAGTACTCATTGAAACTTATTAGACTTCTAATCTGAAAAATTAAATAAAATTTAATTGCAATGAAATTAGATTTTCAACTGAGACACCTCAACTGGTACTGAATCCTATTATTATCCTGACAATGAGAATGGTTTATCTGATTCGTTTCAGCTGTTCTTTTATGTTCTTATTTGTAATAATTTCCTGTCCCTTTCTCCAGATTCCTTTCAGTTATAGATTCCACTTTTAAACTCAGTCATATTTTTTCCCGATGCGGCTCACCTTGTCTATTTTTTATAGACTACCCTTTCATTTTCAAACACATCTGACTTTCTTCTCTTTCCACCCCTAGATACCACTTTTTCAAATTAGTATTGTAGGGGAAAATAGCAGCAAAATGCAGTAGCAGTTGTGGAAATAAAAGCTGTTAAATAAGAGAAATGGGTCTCAGTAAATGCTTCAGTCATGGCTGACTTTTTGGTGTGGGTTTATTGATAACACTTACAGTTCAACAGTGTTCTGATCACCTGAAGTATGAAAGTGCTATGCTTTGAAAGTCTGTAGGCTTGAGAATTTGCAGAAAACAGAAAGCTATCCTTTTCTGATAATCATACTGATCATGGTTTTCTTAAAAATATTTCAGCTTGTCTTTAGTTTATGTGTGCTGATTTTAATTCTTTCTTTTCCAAGTATTGTCAAAATGTTTCACTAATTATCCAAACTGTGGACAGTATTTTGTTACCATAATAAAAAATTATATTCTATTCTCTGTGTAATATGTGGCTCTAAAACTTGAGCCCTAACTTGTTGAAGCTGGAAATACCCTTTCATAATTCTCAAAATTAAAATTCTTTTATTCTTTCCTACTTTATTCATGAAGGAACATTTTTTCTCATTATGATCATTAAGGCTCATCCCTCCAGAGAAGGTCACTCTTGGACAATGCTGATAGCAGCTTGTCTTCTGCTGTTTTTCAGACTGTTTTCAGCCTCTGTTTCTTATTGTAATGGCTTATATGTGTAGTCATAATCTCCTCCTTTAGGGAATGTATCTCTCTTCCAGCGTAGGAAGACTGTGCAGTCATACAATCAAGTTTGCCTAGAATTAAAAAAGAAGATTTTAAATGGTGCTATTAAACTCATGCATAAAACAGAAATCTAGCTCTAAACCAAAATACACTCTGACTGCACTGTCAGAGGCACTGTAGAAAGATATACTACACTGGCAACATGGCAGATTTCAATCTTCTTCCTAAACAAAAATCCATGTAGCTTCTCTGAGTTGTGAATGTGCATTTTTTTCCCCTTAGTGTTCTGTAAATAGACTTGGCATTTTTTAGTTATATCACTCTAAATATTGCATCTGCTTCCACCCAATTTTCTTGCCATCTGCCATATAGATTGCCATCTCTTTTAGAACAATAGCAATCTATTTACTAGTGTCTTTCTTATGATTCTAAGTTTCCAGCTAAACTATATTTTCTTTTATATGCTGGCAATGCACTCAGAGCTGCATTTCCTGCCTATTAACAGTCTTTAGAACATGAAGAGTTCTCTGGCATTACATTGAGACAGCCCTAGTTCAGACACCCATGGAAAAAATCCAGCAAGGCAGTACTGCTCCAGATGTGCTCCTGAAGTCCTGCAGCACTAGAGACCACAAGGCCAGCATGCAGTAGATGGCCCTCAGCAAGAGGCAAATCATGAGGAGAAAAACTTACATGACTATGATGCAAACACTTTGCTAAAACTGGGAACGGAACAAATAAATACCCCATTTGGAACCATGGGCTTTTTGATGGGCTTCCATGTGTTAGTATTAAATCATTAGCTGCCTGGGTCAGTCTGCTAGATTGTCTCCTAATTTTTTCTGTCTGACCATCAACTGGCCTATTAGCCCTTCTCTGGGACAAATAACTGCCAGGCTTTTAGAATTAGGAGCCAGATTCTCTTTCAACAGGCATAGTGAACCCTCCTACTTACACAGCTGACAATATTTATGGCAACCTCTTCCCAGCTGATTGTGGTGGTAGTTACATATAAAGGAGTTTTCTTTGAAGCATTTTGATTGGTGGAGTGTTGTAGTCATTTAGGTTCTGGCTTATTTAATCCTCGTGGAGAGGTAGGCAGCCAAAGTTCTTCTGGAAAGATTTGAAGAGGAGGTAAAAAACAACTTGAAGCTACTTGGAGATGGAGGAGAGAAGAAGTAGGAGAGCTTTCATTAAGAGGCCAGTGGCTGTGCTCCCTCAACTGCACCCCACAAAAGTTGTGCTTGTGTGATCAAGTCATCATTAACACCATTTCCTCTAGGTAAGTGCCACACCTCCCAGTGAGAGGGGATGTGCTTGTTCAGGGAGTTTGTTTTTCCCGGGTAGGTAACTCCTCTGTTCTTGACATAGTCATAGTTTCTAGCAGTGTGTGTGAATAATCTTGGCTAGCTCATGAAAATACGGAAAATGTTGCATTAAATTTCACTTCTTCTTCCTTCTTCTTTTCCCCTTTTCCTTTCTTCTTTATAGCCAATCACTTTTAAATGCCACTCCAGGTGAGGCATGATCTTGAGCTTACCTTCACACTTATATGTGTTTCCAGGAAACTGAGATGATAGAAATATTGAAACAGATTGAATTTGGAATAAAATTAAAGTATCATCATAAAAATGGTCTTTCAATGTAGATGATGTTTCAGTGAGAGTGTCATTCTATTTTCTTTTTATTTTTTCTCTACTAAAGCGGACTGAAAATGCCCTCCTTATATGTTGATGATGCAAAATACAACACAAAAAACATGAAGAAATAGTAAAAATTTAAGGATTTTTAATGAGAAAATTTAATTAAAGACTTCTACTTAGAATCCTTAAATTCTGTGGTGACAGCAAACATCTAAAATGCTACAAATTTGAGAAAAAATATTAAAGTCAAAGAAATAAATGGAATTCTTTGAACTACACTTCTATTTGAAGGATAGTTTGCTCCTTTGTGTCTTAAGCATTGAGAAAAAGAACTGTAAATCAGTTTCCCATTTTTTTGACTACGTGTTGACGATGCTGGCACTTTCATGTCTTCACTCTTTCCTCTGGTGACCAGTTTATTTAAAAGAGCCTGGGCTCAGATAATTAGTCTACTTAAGAGAAGTGAGCACTCTCTTTCCAATTATATGCACAGTGGGAAATCCTGTAAAAAGAGCAGTTGCTGACTTGAATAAACATCTCATTTTCTCCTGTGATACACACAAAACTTTTCAAAATGAAAAACTAAAATATCTATATTTATATCATGTGTAATGGATATTTTTTTAAATGAATAGAAAATTATGCTGGTAAACTAAATAATACCTCAGAATTGCATCTTAGGAATTGGAATGAAGTGTGGTTCAATTGCAGCAATGCTGTCAGAATTAAGCTTCATATGGGGGACTATGTAAAATACTTTCGAGTTTGAAGTACTTTAAGACTCATGCCCTTGCCTTATGATTGCCGAAGTCATGTGTAAATATGTACTGTTTTCCTTTTTAGCTGGACTGATTCCCTTTCTTTTGTAGCTTTAGTGATAGGCACAGAGAGTTGTATTAAGTGTCCAGGGTTCCTTTTCTTTCTCCCTTGCTCCCTTTCCATGCAGAGTGACTTCCCGCCTTAATTGTTGTGAGTGGTTTTAGTGAACTATTTCTGTTCGTGGTGGAAATCTGCAGTTGCAGAACAAACTTTAAGCTGAAGACCTGTGCCTCTTAGGATGTATTTCCACAGTTGAGTTTTGAATGCTGCCAATGTCTTTATTTGAAGGCATGCTGTAATGGGCTCTATTTGAGGTATTTTTAATCATGTGTTGAGAATAATGTTGAAGTAGAGATCTCCTGAGTTCTTTCCAATCTCCATTATCCTGTGATCTGAGGAGTGTTGCTCCTGAGGAAAAAACTTCACACTTGGTGAAATATTTGTATTTTTCATAAAGTCTTAAAAATCTGTAGAATGCCTACTTTTTATTTATTTCCAACACACAAAACCGTATTTAGTGAAATGCTCCATACATTTCAGTTGATCTAGTCAGAGAAACTGTATTTTTAGCTTTATTGTTGGTTGGTTTTGTTTCTTTTTTTACCAAATTGCATAAAACTAGGTACATTTTGGCAGGTTTTATTTTTGATCCATAAAGGAAGCTAGCTGTGATTGAATATTCAGTTTTGGTTTTTTTTTTTTTTTTTGCTACATCAATTAGCTTTAGCGTAGATGTTTTAGACTTTGTATTTAGGCATTTTACTTGTCTAATATGGGAGGCTCTGCACTCAGAGTTCATGTCCATCAAAATATTTCACATAGTTGTCAGAAGGAAAGCATGTTTTTCTCCAAGAATTTACAAGTCTGTGAGGAATTTATATAGTTTAGATTACACTGAAATATGCATAAATGCGTCTGAAATTGGTCTTAGTATGTATTTCTCATATTAACTTTTTTCTTGTCCTATGTTGTATCATCTCAGTGCTAAGGTGAAATATTGCATATTTTATCATGTCTGTTCAAAGCCTTTGGGTCATCCTTAACTAATGGTCTGAAATATTTAACATCCATTAAAAAACTAAAAGGCCTCAAAGGTTGTCTTGTTTTTCAACATTGTAACATTTCAAAGAGAGAGCCTTAAAGAATCAAAATTGTTCTCACGAGAAATCCTTCAATCAATCATCTTCAAACTGACTTAAACAAGAAATACAAAACATAATTTAAATAATGGAATAATTTCATTCTCCGTTGAATGAAAACTCCAGAAGTCTTTTTGTCCAGAGCCAAATTCAAATTCCACTTTTTGCTAAAGGAACTTGAACCTGACATTTATCATTGAATCTAAGTAGCAGACTATTCCAGCAGTTCAAAATAATCCCCAAAATGTAGCTTAAGTGACTGCTTATAAAGTATACATTGATTTACACAAGCTGGGAATGATGACTTGTGCATTTTATTTTTATAAACTGCAGACAGACTTTAATTCAATAGCTAGCAATTGTGCCAGAAAATTACTTTTCACAGTTTGTGATAAAGACTGACAGCTAATTTACAAAGATAATGGGATCATGCCTAGCTCATAGGCTTTAAGTACTACTCTATAGCAGTTCCAACTACTGGTACATTCAGGTTTCTTTGAGTTTGTTGCTAACTTTAGAAGCTCTATATTTTAAGATATTCCAATTCTCCAAGTGGTCATTTTCCTTCCACTGGAAAAAAAAGTCTGAACTATATATTATCATTCTGCTAAAAGATGATAGTTTTGTTTTAGATAATCCTTGATATTTTTAATTTTTTTTCATAAACACCTAGGGAGGAAGAAAAGGTAGCTTTTTTGGTAATTGCATTAAAAAGTCATGGGTTTTTTTTCAGTGTTGTCTAGTCCACATAAATAATTGATATAATCTAGATAAATAAATCAGCCACAATGATAAAAGAAACAAAGACATGCTCTCTCTTAATATAAATTCTCTTTTGTACCAGAATAAAATCAGGGTCTAAGTATAACTGTTCTCTTTTTCTATTTTTCTGGGAAGGGAAAAAAAAGATTGCCCTTGTAGTGTGCCATTCTTATTCATTTTGATAAATCTTAATTTATCCTTTTTAATTACTAAACTCAGATACTTTACAGAAAGTGTTGAATTTTCTAAGGTGTGAATGTAGCAGGTGGAGGTCATTGAAACTGACTGACATATAGGAATCTGTAGAGATAGAAATTAGGTGTTTCTCAAAGAAAAGAGGAAGCAAATGAGAGAAACACTGAATGCAAAAGGTATGCATGAGCCAAGCGTAGCCAGAAATTTTAATTGATGAGGCTCTGTAGACTGCAAAACAGAAGTTGACTTTGAACTATAGCAGTAGTCTTAATTTTGGTGGTTTTAACATGTTTGCAACTTTATTGCATTATATGAAAAGTTATTGTGAGTTCTGTCTTAATTTTTGTGTATAAAAATGTGATGTTTGAGAGTAATTTTAATTGAAAGAAAAGAATATTGCACCTGAGAATCAAAGAAATGCTGATATATTTGCTAAGTCAAACTGATATCATAATGTACCTTTACTGTAAAGTTCTGAAATAATTTGCAGGAAAAAAAAGAAATGGAATACACAGATAAAAATAGCAAACACTGTAGTTAAGCACTTCTCAGCAGGGCAGCCTTTTGCTTTTGGTATCTAGGCAGAACAGGGGAAGGTAGGAGATTCTTGGGGCAATGCAAGACAAGCTGAGCTTGATGCTGGATCTGTAGAAACAGCAGAAGAAAGAATGGTGTAATATTGGTAGTTGGGACCTCTCAAGAAGGTGTTTCTGTTAAGCCAGAGTTTTGCAATTCACCATCTTTAAAGCAATCCAACACAACTCAAAGTAATTTTGCCTAATATTGTTGGTCCTTAATACACTACTTTCCACAATACCATTTTTATTTTAATCTATTTTAATTTACTGGTATCAAATACAGCTTTATCAGTCAGAGCAAGAGAGAATTTTATGGTGTGAGAGCTGAATCAAGAGTTAAAGATATTTTTTCACATAGCAGAAAAACTTTGAATATGCTTTGCAAATACTGCCACCAAATGACTAGATAGAACATGTAAGGACTGTGCTATTTCACATTTAAGGCATAAAAATGTTCCAAAATATGAGTTTTTCTTATAAGTATTCTTGGTACAATGACTTCTCCAATGTCCCAAAATTTTCATTGATATGGTAAGCAGAGATTGCTTGGACAGAATATTCAGAATATTTAGAAATATAGAGAGGGCAAGTTAGAAAAGGCAGGTCCAGTGTTGTTGAGAGCTATGGATTTTTCAACAATAATTGGCTTAATTGTGCTTTACTTGGGAAAGGACTGTGTGAAAAAGAAATACTGAATAAATATGGAACATATTAATTCATAAACCAAAACCCCTGGTTGCATCCTGCTCTGGAATGAGGCATATCATGTAAACACACACTTTTATGTCTCTTTTTCTTTTTGTTATGAGAATTTAAGTATGATAACAGGGACTGCAATAACTAGTGCGAAAATACTTGTCAAGCTTGAACTTTATAACATTTATATAATAGTTATATAAGGATCTTGATAAATATATTCATAATATTAAAGTAATTTATCAACTCTAGTCAAACAGTAGGTAGCTATGCATTCATTCATCAGTTATGTCCAAGTTCAAGCAGAACAGGAGGACTAAGAATGATTTCCTGCTTTTCATGAATAAGTAGCTCTGTTTTGAATGCAAATCTGTTTGTCATAGCAAAAGGCATAAGAATAGCTCATCCTAAGACAATTTAGGCAGTTCTAAGTGCTTTGGGAATACTGGGCCATTTCTGTGAGATGGTCAGAAAGGAAGATCAGTGAAATGTAGTGACTTTTATGAACTGTTTAAGGCATCTTTGACCTGCAGTAAGTAAAATTCTTCTAGCAGTAAACTCCCTAGGAAGAGATGTAGGATAGTGCAGGACTTGCATCAAGTCAGATAATTTAAAGCTGTAAAATAATTAACACACTGTTTTCTTCTCACCTGTGTTGAGATAAGGAGAGATCCAGTTACTGTTGACTCTACTCCTAATCATATTAATCCTATTGAGGGTATTAAGTTGATTTTATTGTTCTTTTAGAATAATATTTTATTACCACATTTATGATTATAGCAATAATAATAAAATATTAATTGTATTTCCTCTTATTATAAAATTGCAAACTTGGAAATTTAGGAGATTCGGGTTGGGATGTACTTGAATTAAATTTCTCCTTCCACTTCCACTCTCCCAACATATTTTCCCCACCTCCCTATTTCTTTGCTTTTATGCTCTGATATTCATCAGGCTTTGATCAGTTTGCTCCTCTTTTCAAACAGTGTTCAGAGATAAACCTCTTTTGCAGATTTCCCATAGAGAATACTGGCAGTTGTAAGCCCTGCTGTTCCTGATAAATGCCATGTACTTAAATATGAACAGATACAGTGTTTGAGCCCCAGAGATAAAACGATCTGAGCACAGTAGAAGTAGCAAATTTGTGGGTTTTTAATAGTTAGAGTTTTTCCATTTGTATTACTTTTGGGGCTGCTGATGAAAGTGAGCAATTAGCAAACTGTAGGTGAGGAAGAAGTGAAGGGTTGGCCAAATCCTCCTGGGCAAAAATGGAAAAAAATTGTATAAGTCTTTTACCTCTCTGATACCTGCTATAAATATTTTGGTTTCTTATATGCAGAAATTAGTGTTAGCTACTGTCTCAGAACTAAAGAATTATCTTAAGCATGTTCAGAAAAGAATTATTACCTTAGAAAGTCATTCATGCCAGGCTGTGATATTCAGCTGTCAATATATGTAAGCTTTTAAGACTATCTATAGCACTTCCCTTTCCTATAGAATTTAGGTGTAAACAATTACAGCAAATTAAATTATCTGCAGAATATACTTCTGAGAATTCCAGTCTTTTTAAATTCCTCAGAGGGTGTGATGGAAGTACTTTACATTTAATCAAGTCATGTTTATGGTCTCACACTTTAATTCAGCTTGGTGATAGAGCAGTTACTAATGGGTTAAGGCTTTTGAAAAACCTCAGGCTAAAATAATAACATTTGGAAAGAAATTTCACTTTGTCAAGTAAAAAGTGTCATCCAATGTTGTTTGTTATTAAAATCAGTGCATAATTCAGCCTTTTCATTCTTTTTATGAAAAGAAGAAGAAAAATCTTTTTGGCCTAATTTGTTTCCAGCATCCACATCTGTGCACTTGGAGTACATTCTTTGTCATAATAGCAGCTGATGAGACAACTGATGTTTACTCTAAACAGGGCTGGAGATTTAAAAAAATTGAGAGGATTTTTCCCCTTACCTTAAATTCCACACGCTCAAGAATCCTCTTAAGCACTAGTTTGCCTAAAGCAATAGCTACTTGACATTAGGAAAATGTGAAAGTTGTATTTATCAAAAGCTAAGAGTGTGGGAACATATGGTTTTGAGATGTGTGAAGAATGGTCCAAGCACTTGAAATTTAATGAAGGGCTTGCTACAGTTTGAAAAGCCAATCTTTCCTCATATCTTCAGTCTTTCTGGTACACCTTTTTTTTCCAACCTCTCTTTTGCTTCCATCCGAGTGTAATTTCTCAAGAATATTTATGTCTCAAACATAATTTGCTGACCCAGTGTCAGCAGTGTCTTTTTGGGTTTTAAGCATTCAGCAGCAACGTCACCCAAGAGTTCTGCTGCACGGGTTTCTGCCTCTTCTGCCTTTAGTGCAATATAGCTGGGGTCAAAATAATGGAAAAGATATTTTTTGGTAATGATGTCCTGCCCTTCCACATAATAGGTAGCTGGAAATGTAAAACCGTGGTGTATGCAAGAACAGCATCAATTCTGCTTATGTTTTTGTGTGGTTTTGAGGTGCCATTCTCCAGTATTGACTTACCAACAACAGGTCTCTACCTATCATCCTATTTTGTTAATCCTCTTTAAGCATTTGTACCAGTTTTGGTTATACTGCAAATAGAGAAGACTGAGGATGTGTTTTGGTTCTTTTTTCTCTTGAATTGTTATAGTTATGCAAGCAGATATTATTTGCTTCCTGAGAAGTCAGAAGATAAACAATATAGTAACTTACTGTCCTTTACAGTGACAAATGAATCTGCTGTCTCTTGGTATTGGTCCACAATTTAATCAATTTACTCTATACTAAATGAAAGTGTTGCTGAAGGTGGAAGAAGGAGCACCTGCACCATGTCTCCCACCCCAGCTGATAACACTGTTAGGCTGGGTAGGAGATATAACTTTGTCACATCACACTGCCATTTTCATTAATAAACACAGGGGCAGCTAGGGTAGCCTGGTGATGTGCTAAGTAGCCAGGGAATCAAAAGGAAAGAGTCTCTTGAGAATAGCAGACACTCAAGGAGGAAAGACCAGACATTAAAAATTAGCACAGCAGTAGTGGAAGAGGTGCTCTGCCAGCTGAGAATCTCCCAACCTGCATGAACTGAATATGGGAGTTCTCCTTGAGCTTGTGACAAGTCTGTTTGTGACACAATAATCATGTACTGTTCACTGACAATACCATGGAGATTCTCAAATGCTCAAGGGGTTTGGAGTTTTGTGAGAAAAGTCAAAGAAATTCCAGCTAAGCAGGTACATTTTCCATCACTGATTGCTGAACTTCTTGGGAAATATTCATGTTGCTCTGTGTTATGGTGGATATCAGTTCATTGGAGGATTGACCTTTTGCTTAATCTTCTGTGGTTTGCTTTGTTTCTTTCCTTTGTGTAGGGACTTTTTTAAACCTGCTAAGCCTTTGTTGTCACTGCCCTCTCATGTAGTTCTGGTGTGAATCATGTTATGATGGCTTTGGCACAAGGGTAAATGCTGCTCCTTGTACATGCTTCTTCCACTGAGGGTCATATTCTATTCACTTTTTGTTTTCCCCTTTAAATATTATAATCCTTAATTTTTACATTAGAAAGGTAAGAGAAGCTGGTGATTATTATTAATTTTTTTTTAATATAGATCAAAAACAATTTTTTAATGAATTATCAAAACAGAGCTTGAACTGATTCATGAATGCACAACATACATTGTTGTGTAAAGTAATTTCTAAAAAAGTACTTATCCTGGAAAAAATGCTTGGCTATGTATTGAAATAAAATGTAACAGCTGTTACAAAGATTTCCACCCTCATCCTCAACCCCCAAAACTGAGGTTAGAATTTGACTATACAGTTATTGGGGGAGAAACTGAACAGAAATACAGTGACAGTTTAATTTTTTAAAAGCTGCCATACCTTTCCAGGTAGCACAATTGAATAATATTTTAGCTAGGGAACTGCAGGAAGCTTAAACCTGACAGATATGCAAATGCAGTGAATCAACAAAAGATTTCTGCATCTGGATCTCACATCTAAGTGGGTTTCCTTTAACTTCATTTGAAAAATATTGGTTTTATTTTTTTTTAAATTCCCTTCCTTTGCTATATTATTTAATCTTACATTGTCGCCTCTATAGTATATTTGCTTCAGTAGAATGAGACTAAGACAGATTTTGTTTTCAGTGACTTTGCAATTGGCATTTTCTTTTAGCGTAACTCGCAAGGAGGTTCATGTTTCTTTCACAAAATTACATGAAAAGGTTACACAACTCAGCATTGAAATAGTGATTCTTAAACATCAAAACATTTTAGATTATTTTCTTAACAAAATAAAAAAGCTTAAAAAAAAATCCCAGTTGCTTATCAATAGCATAGAACATTTTTCAAGACTCAATATTGTAGAGAAATTAAACATTGACTTAATTTTTCTTTCCTAGCACTTGCAGACAACTTCTTTGTAAAATGCACTTAATTTTGCTTTAAGAGGCCAGAAAGATTCTGGTGGAAGCTGTGGAAAGGCCACTGAAAGAACAAAGGGACAGGCAAAATTTTAGTAATTTAAGTCTTGCATAATTAGAAATAATTGACTTTTCCACAACCTCCATGTTAAAGTACAGCTGTCAAAATTTTTCTGAAGGAACAGGTTAACTAAACACACATCATATTCTCAACATGTTCATTATTCCTTCAAACAAGTATTGACTGATCTAATTAAAAAGACTCAGTAACAATATTGTTAATAGTTTGCAAATCTGAAAAAGCAGGATTTTGTCCTCTCTGTTCTCATATTTCTCATTTTCTGTTTGTTTAGTTATGCTAGTTGATGTGAACCCCATCTTTCCTGTTTTTATATCACCAGCAGGAAAGAAGATTCATGTGTGTTTGGGTGTTATGCCTTCATTTAATAAAGGTAAAATTAATGGAGACCTGAATGCTATGAGAATCTATGGGCTTCTCTTGCTTCTTAATCTTTCCCTTCCTTCTGCTTCCCACTATTTTTTGGGACCAAATCAGTTTCAGCTACAGAAGAGAGATACCCACGGTGGTAACTCAGCTTATGCTCATCTCTAGTAATTTCACATTATAACTTTGCCATGACCCTTGCTTTGCTGATGTAGTTATGCTAATCCCTGTGGCTTCTGCAAAGTAATGGGGAAAATGCCCTTCCTTCTGCTTGCCCAGGGATGTCTATGTGATAATTTGATTATAAAATGTATTCTTTTCATCCCAGAAGAATACAATATGGAAAAGCTGGTTTTGCAAATTCATTTTTGATTCCTTGATTAGAAGTACCTATTTAATAACAGGCTGGCAAAGGCTCCCAAGCAGTTGCATTTGGTGAAAAGGGATAATGTGCTAAAAAACAGGATACAATTATTCTGCATGCCAGCTTGCTGGGGACTATATTGCATCATTCTCTGTAGAGTTTCTGCTCTGAGTGACAATGTACAGCACAAAATCAGTATTTTTTTCAAGTGGAAATTATCTGGGTATATATAATGTGTGTATATATACACACATGCACACACACCCACCCCTAGAGCTGGAACCTCTGAAGAGAGATCTTTATTTGGTTACCACAGAAAAACATAGTGAAAGGTTTCTAAATGGAGGGTCCCTATATCTTCTACAGACTAATTAAAGCACTTCATGCTTTATGGACTTTGCCTCTGAATAATTAAGACATTTATCATTATCTCTCCTGCTTTCTCTTACACTGCCTGCCTCATCTTGCTAGCTGGTATTAGATTATACATTTTTTAAGACTTGATGTTTAGCAGTTACAGGTTTACAGCATAATGTGCACTTTGAAAAACTGTACAAGCTTTTGTAAGTCTAAGAGAAAAAAGTTCTTTTGTTTTTGTCTATTGCCTACTGTGTGTAAAGCATCAGTGAAAGATGGTTTGCTGTATTCTTCCCTACAGGGATAATGTAAATGTGGAGTGTTTGCCTTCTCAGGCTCAGCGAGTGTGCCAAGTCGGCTCTCTTTCCCCTGGCACACAAGGCATTTCCCATCCAGAAGGCATTAATATGGTACTGTCCTGCTGCTATGGAAGTCCAGTGTAAATCTAGGCTCTATCCCTGAGCACTGCTGTCTGCTGGTGTGGTTAAATGGCTTCTTGGCTCATATATATCTTCAAGGGCCTATCAGCAATAGCGGTGAAGGAATGCTTACCAACAGTCTCACTTCTATAACAATGCAGTAGAGCAAGGGACAGCACTGCTATATTTTCATATTTTATCATGTGTTTTCATTTATTTATTTGAAGGGGGGGGGTTGTGTGTATGTATATGTGACTTCAAGATATTTCTTCATGAATAAATGATAAATCTGATCTTACTCAGTTGTTTACCTTCTTGGAGTATTATAACTCATACTTTCAAATCTGACAGTATTTGAAGTGTGCATGGATATAAACTCTCCCAACAGACCTCTTTTTATTTAATCAGTGTTGTATGTATGGAGCCAAGAACAATATGCTTAAATTAAAAGTAACATCAAGAATTTACAGCAACTCTTTCATTGCCATCTATTTCCAAATACTGTATTGTTTCTCTTTTTTTTGTCTTGTCATGGTATGCCTTAATATGTTTAGCATTTACATCTTACCCAGAACTTCATTGGCCAAGATTTCCAAGAATTGCTTTTTTGTCTAATTGTGAAAGGGGAGTTTCATCCAAAAGACCAGCACGTGGTCAGGCCATAATCTACTTTTCAAGGGGAGCACAAGATTGTTTTCCTCTGGAACTGATCATGATAAACAGGAACAGTGTAAAGGCTATTGGTGGAATGAAATACGTTTTGGGAACCCCCTCCTGAGCTGGCACACAGCTTTACTAACAACAGAACTGTTGGGCTAACAGCAGGCTAATTCAGAAATGAAACTGCTATGTTTTTTGGGGGGTAATTTTTTGATTCTGTTCATAGCATGGTGTCACCCACAAGGTTAACCCAAGTATATCAATTATATGGGAAGCATGAAAGTAATTTTCCATAATAAAAAAGTCTTTAAAGCTTTTATGCAATAGCCAGCCATGTTCATTGATTGGCAGAGATTTTTTTTGCATTGTTAAGGAACATTAAGAAATGGCTTAGATTTGTAGCTAATGTCAGTCAACCTGTTAGCAAACCAAGTGGTTGGCAACATCATCTAATCACTTTCAGCCTGATTCTGTGATATGGATATAATTGGGAATGAGAGGCATGGAAAAGCAGAAAGTACATTTTTAAAATATATGAACGTGCAATTATAAGAGTAATTTATCTGTTGCAAAATTCTGTAAGAATATGCCTACTTTGCAGTGCTTGCAGGCAGCTGCAACCAAAATAGTAAAAAATTGTTTTGTCAGATAATTTCATGCTAATACAGTGCCCTGTTGACTTTTCTAGGCACAGAGTGGGAAATGGAACAGTAAATCATCCTTGTGCAATATATGCCCCTTCAAGACACTTGTCTAAATTATGTTGAATAATTCATGGTAAGGTAATTAGTTAATTAGTGTTTCATTCCAGTGGAACTTGTGCTGTCTCTGAATTTGAGTTTCTGTCTTCATGCTCGCACGGTACATCCTGAAAAAAATTACAATAGAAGTGTTATCTCTTGCATCTGAATTATTTCTCTACAGCATTTTTCTCTGTTTGCAAGAAATACTTCTTCCATTACCTACCCTATTTTTGTGCCTTTTTTTGTATCTCCCACTGCATCTGTACCCACAATTCTGCAGGTGAAATGCATCCTAGCACGGCAGGATTCAGAATGTTGAGAGTAGTAGGTAAGGATATAACTAGGGCAGGAATACAGGGATGTAAGCAGGGCAGATTGATACTGTTGCTCTCAGGTATGGTACTATACAAGCAGCTAAATGGGACACTGAGCTAAAGCAGATAGCAATATCTCAAGTTGTACACTCTTACAGTTCCCTAATTTTAAGCCGATTTTAGCATTTACAGTTTTTTTCAGCACTCTGACATCCTCTTTAAAGTATTGCCATGTAAGCAGAGCTCTGCTGGACTCCCTGTTTCAAGGGCCAGAGATAAAGCTTAGCATACACATGAGTTTTTTGTAAGATTCCAAACGAAGCACCAAATTTATAGGTATGCACAGGATAAAATGAGCACATGTACTTTTCATGTCTCAATTTTTCTTTGCTGTTCTTCATGCATGTACCAAAGACTTTTTTGGGGGATTTTTTGTGCTGGTTTGGGTTTTTTGTTGGCTTTTTTTTTTCCACCTGGATTACTCTTTTCCTCCTTACATTTAGAAACTATAATTTTTATCCTTCAAAATTTCAAAATACAGCAATGATTTTTTTTTTGGTAACTTCTACTCTCTTGATCTGATATCTTTTCTTCAGGAGAATATTTCAAAATTAAAAGCAGAAATGCAGGAATGAAAAATACTGGCTTAGTCTACAAAATAGCCAAGTCTTTGTCTGTGCAGACATCCTTAGATTTCAGGATCACCAAGATCTAGCAGTACTTTATAATAGTCTTGATTCTTAGCATCACTTAGGTCTTCACACTGAGTGGAAAGGGTGAATAGCTAAAAGCAAAGATAATAATTAGAATTATTTTAGAATTATTATTTAGAATTATTTTAGAATTATAATTCTAAATAATTATTTTATAACAATTATTTACAATTATTATTACGTTAGAATTATTTTAAAATAATGCCTAAAGATATTTTATTTCCACAGATTCAAAATTTGAAAAAGAAATTAATTAGCTATCCCTGATTTGGAAGTGCATTTGGTAGGAATTAAGTGTACATGCCCACCATATTATATTAGTATTTAAAGAAATGGAAGATCATTTCATAATGGTGAGCAGGGTCATTTTACATGCTCAGTTTTGAGGTCCACGGGTTGGTGAAATCCCATCTTGTCATGCCCAGTATTGGACTGTCAATGTTTCAGCTGGAGGTTGGCAAATCTTAGCTGACAGAACAGAGAAATTCTTTTGGTGCCAGTATTTTGCTGGTTTGTTCCACTGCAAAAATAAAGAAGGCCATTTATTCTTACAGAAAGGGAATCCCTAATCTATCAGTACCACTTTAGGTTAGCAATTAGAGTCAAGGTCTTGCATCCCAAATGTCTGGGAAGTGACCATGTAGTCAGACACAGATCTTGTACAAAGTCACTGAGCTGTGGTGTCAGTGAGTGCTTCTACACATAGGTAAAGTGAAATGCTCTGTTTTCACCTGGTGGGTGAAGGCTACCCAGAGTCTGAACGGAGTAGAGACTGCTTGCTCAGCTGGTCACCACATCTGGAATACAGGGTGGAAGTCAGTGATTGGCAGTAAGATCAACTGCTTCTGTATTCTCTGTTTGCCAGTGATGCTTTGCTTTGCTACTGACTTTAAACACTATTTTCTCTCATAAATTATAAAACCCTGTAAGAAAAAAGAAAGAAAGAAAAACTGTTCAGAAAGCTTTTTGCTCTTCTAGGTTACCAATTCCTCATGTACCAAACTAGGAGGCAGTGTGCTTTACATTTAGACAGTAGCTGATCAGTAATGGGCAGGGGGCAAAATCTTAGTATACAAGGTAATGATAGAAAAAAGGTCCCTCTTTAGAGAGGATAGCAGAGCAAGGGGTGCAACTTTCATCAGTTTGTCAAACCATGCTGAGTATCAAACTAAGAATGGTTCTAGAAAACAGCAGAAATTAGAAATATCACATATATTACTAGGTGTAAGATGTGCAAGATCCACATTTCTTTTCTGAGCCTGCCTGTTGCTCGCTATAACTTGTCACAGCATGGGAAGAAGACAGGGCATGTGAAGAGGAAGTTGTTCACAACTGACTGTTATTTTGGAAGTTCTTGTAAAGAACTTTCTTTTAGTGTTATTGCCTTTAGCAGGTGTGCATAATAATAGGAAAATGTGCTATCAAGAAGAGCAGCTTTCTTTGATAGTCCTTGTCTTTTACAGGGTTGCATCATTGATCAAAAAAAGTAACTATGGAAACACAGAAACATTGCTCAGTGTTTTCTTCACTATGTTTATTTTTAACACTATTGAATCTTATGAATGGTTCTTCACACGTTGAAAAAGATTTTTCTGAATATCCTTTCTTATTGTGTGAAAGATACATATAGGATTTTACATCAGTGCTTTAGAATAATTTTCTCTAAGGATATGTAAGGAACACAAGATATTTCTAATGCATGAAATTTTCCACGAACTTTGTGAAAATTCAATCTTTGTTGAATTTTTCAGAATGAACCAGTGGCTGCTAAACTCCTGAAATGAGGAAAAGATATTTGTGGATTTCTGTGTGAGAAACACTCAGGGTATGAGTCCTTGAGCACATACTATAGCACTCTTATACAGACAACCATAATTTTTACAAGTGTCTGCAGCTGAAGAAGAACTGTAGGAACTGCTTGATTTCTATACCTTGGGAATTACAGTTGCATATTTAGACTCCTAAACATTATTTTAGAAGGTGAATATAAGATGTCGATCTTTAATGTCTTTGCCAGCTGCTTTATCTAAAATCTAAACACATCTTATGAGAAAATTTGTCCATCTTTTTATTGAGCTGTGTAAATTCATGCTGTTGGTGTCCAGCAAAAATGCTATCAAAATGCCATTGTTGTGAGACTGATATTAGCTGGGGCACATAAATAGTGATCAATGCCATCAGTACGAGTGAAGACATAATCTTTAAAAAGGCAAAGATTTTCTATCTCTGTCACTTAACAAAATGAAATTGTACTCCCTTGCTTTATTTCCCTACCCTTCCAAATTTTCACAACAGTAAACTTCATTTCTCTGATAACCTACATGTAATTTGAATCCAGTGGAATTTTGTAAGATAAACTTGACAGAATGGGGACACACATTTAGAGGGAAAAAATAAGACATATACCATTCTTTATATTTCCACTCTAAAAATATTGCTTTTTTAAATCAAAGTAGATGATACTTTGCATATTCATATGCCCTGAATATGAGTTCTTGTCAAAATCATCTTTCTATAAAGAACATCCATTGCAGATCTCAGACCCTCATGTCAGTTGCATACAAAGTAGGATCTAGTGCAATCTCTGAGAGTCTCCTGAATTCTGCTGTACAACTAGTATTTTTCAGAAAAACAAATGTTTTCCTTTTACAGACTTGCTACCAGCTTGCCATGCTTCTCTGTTTTGAACCTGAAAGGACTCCTATAACTTATGTAGATTGGGCTTTTCAGGTTCTGTAGAAGAATATATCCAATATCCTAAGTCAAACACCTTTGAGTGTTACCAAATTAATATGCATCATGTATAATATACAATATTAATAAATTCTTATCAATTGATAGAACAGTAGACAAGCTAAGAATTACATTCAAATAATTTACTCTTACAGAAAAAGCTCTGGAAATAGAACTATGAATACTGTTAGCATGAGTGAGTGTCTTATACCTTAGCCAGGGCTCTGAAACCATGGTGAAGGGTCAGCTCAGTGCAATTCAGCAGCAGTCCTGCACAAGCTGAAACTTAGTCTTGCCATTGTCATCGTCATTTCTCAGTCCACATTTTCCTTGCCCAGTCAACCTTTCTCATTGCTAAAAAAGTTTTGAAGAGCTAATATAAGATTTCTTCAATACATGCTTTTGCCAGAGAAGACAAAATAATTAAAAATGTTTCAGGATAACTTGATATACCAGTTTAGGAAAGTAACTCTACTGGTTTTGCCTTAATGCCTTTCTGACAAGGGACCTAAATTGCAAATCCCTTGACCTGTCTATAGGGATTAATACAGAATTTCAAGTTATTAAAAAAAAAAAGCTTATGAACAATAGTTTGCAGGTGTAGTTGTTTTGGCTGGGATAATTTTCTTCACTGCCGCTGGTATAACCTCTGTTTTGGGTTCATGTTGAATACAGGGTTAATAAGAGGTGTTTTACTTACTGCCTTTTCTGCTTTTCATCCCACCCCACTTGCAAGCAGGCTGGGAGTGCATAAGGTGTTGGGAGGGGACACAGCTGGAAGACATGACCCCAACTGACCAAAGGGATATTCCATACCTTAAGGAGTTACACTCAGCATGTATAAGGCCAAGGAAGGTTGGCTGTGGGCCACAGCTCAGGAACTGGTTAGGCATCAGACAGATGGTGGTCAGCAATTGTTTTTGGTTTACAAAATTTGACTTTCCAAGGTTTTATTTTTTAAAGTTTTCCTTTTCATTACACTTCTCTACCCACGAGGCTTCTGAGTCTTGCCCTTTTAATTCTTTTTCCCCATCCTGGGGGAGACTGAGAGGCTGTGTTTTATGCAAAAGTTGCCAGATGGGGTTAAATCAAACAGAAGAACAAAAAACTTTTTGTTTTTTTAAAAAAGTTAACTTAGTGATTATGTTAATAAATAAATGTTCCCTTTGAATGATGGAGCATTTATTGGCTTAAGCAATTAATATTTTACTCACAATAGCAATTTTTTTCCTCAATTGGAGTACTAAATCTTTTTGCACTTTATCCAATATAATTTTTATATTTACTAGAGCAATACAAAATACTTTCAGATACAAAGCATTAAACACAGTGCTGCCAGTGAATAGAAGCAATTTGCTTTTACAGTGAATATAACCATATACAAAGAGATACACAGCTTATCCTAATCACATAAAATGAAGCCTAACCTAATTAATAATTTGTCTTTTTCCACTACAGTAGTTTTGAATGACATTTTTCAATTTAAGTAGTATTGCAAAACATTCTAGAAGCTAAATCTTCTCTAACAAAGACAGCTGAAGATTTTTGAGATTCATTTTTCTTTGGCTTTCAAAAGACTGTCTTAGGAGAAGTCAGTATTTTTTAAGCTTTTTTAAGAGCACCTTTAGGCCAGATGGAAACTAGTTGCTGTGGTATCTCTTTGAGATGACAGAAATGAATTAAAATATCATCTGGCATTATCATGGCAAGGGCTCCCAGAGCCTTTCATATCTCTGACAAGGGGCTTCAATACCAAATTATTGATATTCTTTGAATATTTTTTCTCAGTGTTTCCATCTGAAGCTGCTCTATTTGTGTGAACCCACAATGTGATCATGTCTTCCACATGCATGTGATCATGCTGATTATTACTACAGTTGGTTTTGGGGGATAATCTACTTCTTAGCCTATTGACTATTTAACAAATCAAAGTCCTATTCTTCTCATAATGCTTTAGGAATTACCTTTGAAGGATTGTAACTGGCTATGCAATTATAACCCTCACCTGTGATGTGATGGAACTCGTATTCCTATGTGGAGCTCTAAGACTTTCCTTTCCTGACCTTGACCAGAATGTTCTCCCTGAAGAAAAAAACCTTTTTTCAAGGGGGAGGTTTCAGTGAATCAATTACATTTTGGCAAATATTTTTTCCTAATCCTTCAGGAAATACTATCAGAAAATTCTGACAGATCTTGGTCTCAAGGTAAATAAAATCTACTTTTTTCCCCCTATATTGATACTAATACTTATTCTTCCTTTTGAATGCCTTTTACTTATTTATTTACTTGTAATTTACTCCTTTATATCTTTTAAATATCTTTTCTCCTAACTCTGGTTTGAAATAGGGGGGAAAAAAAAACAAAAACCCTTTTTATAATAAGAAAGAGTGAGAAGCAATTTCACATGGGAATGGCTGAAATTAGCTTTCTTGATGAGTTTTTGTATCTAACTACAGCTTTGTGGGTAAAAAAGAAAAATGTATATCTAATTATATTGTAGAGAAAAATGTGTATGTTTCAATTACTAGTGAGAATAACTTAATTTATAAGTGAATGAGTAACAGAATGCAGATGAGGAACATGATATTTTTGCCTGGTGGTACCAGTATATCAGATTGATATGTTAATGTGACATATTGTGTTGAATTTTACTGAAACGTTATCAATTTGCCTGTAACTAGCAGTGCACAGAAGTGGAAGAGAAATAATTAATGTGTTGTCTACTAGAAATTTTTTTCCTTCTCTTTTGTAAAGAGTAGAAACAGGGATATAGCAGCTTCATAAGTGGAATAAACAATAGTATGAAGTCACCTCTATTATTTTACTGGCTCATTTCTTTTGTTGAAACGGACCCTTGAAGACCAGGCCTGTCCCAGACTTTACTTTTCCTTTGTAGGTTTCTGTTAAATTCTCTAGCTGCCATAATTATTTTCTGTTGATACAGGATACACAGTATCTGCCTTGTTTCTGTATCAGTTTCCTGAGCAATGTTGAGAGGTCTTTAAGAGAGACAGAAAGCTTTAAAAAAGAGGTAATTCAAGGTACAAGATCTCCATTTTTGTGAAGGATCTGAGAAACAGCAGGGAGCACAGCATACTGCCAGATTATCCCCTGCTAATTAATAGAGAAGGTAGAAGAAATCTTGCAGGAAAGACTAGGGACCTGTTGTCACTGTGTCACTTGGCAGCGTGCTAAATTGTTTAGTCGTGTAGAAAGCTGACAGAGCTAGCAGTTTGCACCAGAGTTCCACATTCTTCTGAAAACAGCCTGTGATTGCACAAGGGTCAACACGTACTGGTTTATTTTGTTGTGTGGTTTTCCTTTTTCATCATCAGTGAACCCAGCTTTGAAGGAGGCTCAGAAGTCTTGTAGATATCTCAGATGGAAATATCAAAACTCTTTAATAGCTCAGTCCTGTTTCCAGAGGGGAAGCTGAGCCTGAAATGGGAATGAAAGCACATTTTTACCCAAGGAATTTTCAAGGTTCTTCTCAAAGGCTTTTTACTAGATGGGACGAAGGACAAATTTGTTTCGAGATCCTGCTCTGATGTAATGTATTGGTAGCTAATACTGAAACATTTAATCAAATGTTAACTTGTTGTCTTGTTAAAAATGGCAAAAAAGAAACCTATTAGAATAGACTAGAATCTAAGATGAATAAAAGGCTTTGAATGCATGCCAGAAAACACATATGAAGGAAAGTGTCAGTCCTGTCTCTGTATTAGGCCTCGATTAATTCTAGAAGATATACTTTTTTTTAAAATGGTATCAGCAAATTTAGAAATTAATTGCATGAGTTCAAGAGGAAATGTGTTCACAAGAAAATGATGGTGCCATTAACGTATGAGGCCAACCTGAGTTTGTAATCATTCCCATGTGTTTTGCTTTTGAATGCAAGCCTTAGAGTGCAGGATTTTTTTTTCCCTTCAGTAGTTGATGTTACTGGTAAGCAGCACTGACTGGAAACCAACATAATGAACATATAAGACCTACTTCAAAAATATATAGGTGTTTGCAATATACTTTCAGGAGTTTTCATGGAAGGTGTAGTGGAAAAAGTGAAAAGCAGTGACATTACTAAAACTGTTCATTTTAGCTGTTTATTTTCAATTGGTACTGTTTTGGAGATACTTCTAAAATATTTCTTCAGGGGTATAATGACAGGCAGTACAGGAGATTTGTGTTGCACAATTCTGAATTTTTTTTGCTAATTCTTTTCTGAATTTGCTTTGCTAAGATAATGAGAGCTTAATTATGTCTATTCTTTTCTTATTTTTAATTTCTCTCATGCAATTTGCCTCATTTTTACCAATACCCTAGCAAAAGAAATTAGCTTCAAAACGGTGTAATTTAATTTTTATTTCTGATACCCAACTGCTTATCTTGTTGAGCTCTATCATGTGCATTTTAAATCAACATTTCCTTATCACAGTCATCATTATCAATCAATCTAAATAGCCTTAATTTCCCAGTTTCTTGGAGGATCCTAATCTCAGCCTTCCATGGAAAGAGAGTTTGCATTCAGTTTTTGGTGGCCTTTTCCATCATGTAATGATCTAAAGTAAAGGGACTGGCTGATTCCCTGAGGACACTTGAACAGAAAGCAAAGCCCACAGAGCTTTGAAAAGGCTGAATTAGCCCTTTAAGCAGGAGGCTCCCACATTTCTGGTGCCATTTATTTTCTTGGGTAGGGCATCCCTCTCCAGGCAGTGTTATCCCAGACAGATATTTGCTGCAGCAGATTCCTGCAGAAGAGAGCTACTGAGGACAGAGGAAGGCATAGCGAAGATCTTTCTTCTGGCTTAGTATTTTCCTCTGGTAATATAATGTTTCTTAAGGCACTTAAAGAAAATAACAAATCTGTCTGTTTTGCTTGATGAAAATACTTCTATCAATGCTTCATTGTTTTCCATATTCTTCTGTTTCTGGGAAGATATGTTACTGAATAGATGTGCAGGTGGGTGGAAGTATGCCTTCCACATAATGAATGGCATGTCTAAATTTACACTGAGCAGTATTTTCAAACTTGGACCCATCTGTTTTTCTAACCAGTTATGCAATCAGATCAGGAAATATTTAATAGGTTAAGGTGACAATGACAGAAAAAATAATTTTAACTTTATCTTAATCTTGTGTCTGAAAAAGCATGCTCCATCCTGAAAACAAAAGTAGGAAAACTTTAAACATAAAAATATAATCACAATTTTTTAATCAAATGGCTTGTGAACGATGTATTTGAAGTATTTGAAGCCCCAGCTACAAGTGAGGCTTTAAACCAATTGTTATGGTCAGGGGAAGGAAAAAAGAGTATGGAGAATGTAACACACCAAAATTTACTGAAATTGTGGGCTGTATAAATGAAACAGTTATTTCACTTTGAGGACTGTATGACTCAAGTGACTGCATGGCACATTAAAGGTTATTCACTGCTCACTCGCTAAATATATTTTGTTCTTAGTTAAATAAGAATAATAAGGAAATTACTATGGAAAATGAGATTATCATTATAAAAATAAACATATGATATACAGATCAGATATTAAAAAGTAAGAAAGAGAATAATGCCTTGGTCATTGATTTGTGCCAGCTCAGGTTGTTTAGATGTTTCAGTGACAATCCAGGCTTTAAAATACTCTAATTTCTAATGTCCTGAAAATCTAAATGCTTTTCTTGGTTTGATGAAACCAATACAAAAAAAACCATTAATTTTCAAGTCTAAAATAGAATTTAAGAACATGTTTCAATTTTTGGAACATTATTGGAATTTGCAGGATAGTTTTAAATAATTTGAAAAGCAATGACATTTTTACGCATTTAAAAAAATATGCATATTATGGGTATATTTTCCCCTAAACCATGTGCTGGAGTGAAAATAGATATCAAAATGTGTTGTGGTAATTGTAGGTTGACTTAATCTTCTAATTTTGTTGCTTCTCAAGTGTCTCTTTAGCCTTTTTTATGGTGGTGTTTTGCAGTGTTGTGTGCTGTAATTGAAGCCAGAGCATTTTTTTTTTTGTCTGTCAGGTATTTTTGTGGCAAATTATCTTGTCAGTTAATACTAAAAAACACAATGTTGAGATGACTGACAGTTTAGACTGAAGTTTAGACTGAATTTCAGGAATATGTGAACCAAGTTGTGAAGTTAAATTAAGAGCAAAATAAGTACTTCAAACTCTCCATTTTGAGCTTCCATCTCAGAAAGCGTAGTCTGGATCTGCCAGTGTCAGATGTCCTCTCTGATGTGTTTCAGTGTTGTGATAGTGCTACACTAGGTCGGTGCTCCCACAGCTCAGTGCTTATGGATCTATGTCCTGAAGTCAGGCACAAATCCTCTCTCTGATCCATTGGAAGCAGCATGATTTCCTCAGTTTTGACTGAGACAGAAGACTCTTAGTATAGAAACCTTTTGTGACAGCTCTTGTTTCTGTTTTGTTAAATGGAAAAGAAACACTACAGGGCTGTGTGACCTGTGTAACCACAGAATGGGAGAGATAGACAAAGAAGTGTATGAAATTTGGAAAATGACAGTTTCACACAATGTCCCTGCATACAGAGGAGAGATTTGATTCCTTTTTACAACACCTCTCTGTTCTGATGGAGTGGAATTCCTATCATGGATTTTTTTTCCACTATTCTGTCCATGAAGAGTTCAAAACCAGTTTTCAAGGACTAATTTGCATCTATGAGAACTGTACCACTTGTGGGTCTTGATTTGGATTTTTCCTGGTTTTGTAGAGAGGTGTAGTACTAGGAATGTTTTGTAATGACAGCGGGAGAATAGCCAGTGTCAGAATTGGCTTTTAAAACCAAAACAACCTGCCCTTGTAATTCTGTTCCTGTGTGATAGAAAAGTCTATGAAATGTGACAATTCAATGTTCTGTAGTGTTGAGATGGGCAATACGATAGAGTTGTGTAGTGCCGTTTGTATAATGCACTACTCTGAAATTTATCGCATAATCATCATAATAGAATTCTGTTTGTCGGCCTATAAGCTGTATGTTTTGCTGGTTTTAAAAGTTGAGTAAAGGAGACAGCTTATCTTTTTTTTTTTTTCTTTCCCCCCTGCCATTCTCTGGTATATCGCATTTACAGCTACCTTAATGATTTGGCATAATGGTTCAAAAACGATCATGTTCTTTCTCTTTTCCAACTTGTGTGGCTGCACAACTGGATGTATTCTTCAGTAGGGCAGGTGGTCTAGTAATTTCTGATTTAACCTGGGAGGCAGCTAAACATCACAGAGCCACTTGCTCCCTCTGCCTGGCCGCCTCTGTCTCCACAGCCCTGAAGTGGGACAGGGGAGAAAATTTGGTGGCAAAAAAATAAAGTAAAATTAATGAGTTAAGGACAATTAAATAGGTCAGAAAAGGAAGGAGAAATAGTAATAATAATTTCTAATAATAAAAATGAGTATGATAAAATAATTAGAATAAAGAAAGCAAGGGATACACAAGGCAATCACTTGTCAGACACTTCCTGATCAGCAGCCCTGGGCCAGCTTTTCCCTTAATTTATGCTGAGCATGATTCCATATTATATGGAATATTCCTTTGGTCAGTGAGGGTCAGCTGTCCCAATTGCTCCCCTCCCAGCTTCTTGTGCACCCCAAGCCTCCTCACTTGTGGGTTGAGGAGCAGAAAAGGCTTTGACTTTGTAAACACGGCTTAGCAACAATTAAACATTACTGTTAAATTAAATTAATTAGCAACATTTAAAACATCAACATTTTTCTCATCATAAATCAGAAGTACAGCACTGTGCCAGCTACTAAGAAGCAAATTAACTCTAGCCCAGCTGAAGTCACGTCACTGATTATGGCTTTCTAAGATTTTGCCAGAATTCTTCTAGCAGAAGCAAAAAGTACATATGTTCTTTTAAAATGTTTTGAAGGATTACTTTCAAGCATATGCAAGTTTAGTAATCCTTGCTTTAATCGTTTACATTTTGATTGACATGTGTCAAGTTCCAGAGATGCTGTTCTGGGCAGCAGTTGTCCTCCTCTGACTGTTTTGTGAGCCTCGTCATACACTTCTTGAGCAGAATTTAGCATAAATTCCATCAGGTTTCTCAATTTCTTGAAGATGAGCAGACATATGCTGCATTGTCATACTGTATTTTCTAATATGTACTCAGGAGAATAGACGGCTGGCCAGATTTCTTGTTGCATAGAAGGTTACTACTGGCTCAACAAGAAGCCTTGCTCCTGAATCTTACCCTTTAGAACTAACACACATAGCTAGTTGAGTTTCTGGAGATATATTCTCTCTGTTCAATTAGGATGGAAAAGGGGGCTGATACCACTTTTTTAAAGCTAATTAGCTGGGAAGTCTCCAAAGTTTCCAGTTTTCCTTGGAGCTTTAATAGTAAAACGAATAAATCACAAAATTGTATTAAAACTAATTGGCGTACAAGCTTTAAACATCAGGACTTGAGAGTTGTTCTGCTCTGGATTGCCTTGTTTTGCTTTACTTTATAGCAAATTTTGTCAAGAGTTTAGTTATGGTGCTGTCTTGGGGTGAGAACTGGCTGTGCCTTCCCACTCCACAGCTTACATCCTCCTGAGGGTTGGAAGGAAACCTAGGTGTAATAGGAGCCAGGAAAATCACTGGTTACCTCCTGCTATGAAGAATCCATTCTTCAGTGTGAATGGAGCCGAAGACTACCCTGGTTGTGGTCTTAGGAATGTCTTCGCTTTTTTTTCTCCATTCTTCTTAACAAACACAACAATAACAAAACAAAAAATTCTCTCTGACAAAGGTTGGATCTTTTTGTGGGTTGTTTAAATCATCAGGAGAAGCTGAGAGAGTTGCATGTCTTTGTAAAAAGCAGTTTTCCACAGAATTATGTGTAAAATCATGTTGCTCTGAGCACAGTATGAATTGATAAAGACAGAAAATTCAAGCTGTTAGCAGAGAAAACTTCAGCCAGAGCTCAATGTAAAACGTATTTCTGGGATTATCTGTGTCAAGTTAATAAGGAAGCAATCAGGTTTGAGCCCCTGACTCTGTGTCTGTTTCCATGGTGTTCTTTGCTGCTTTGTACCCTCTTTTGTCTTCACACGCACGCATCCTCAAGATGTGGAAGGCAGGGAAAGAAAAAGAGCATTGGCAGTCCCTCCTTCACCTCTGTAGGTCTCACATACACTTTCATTTTGGCTGATAAGGTGTTGCCTGCATTTACTTGACCCGTAAGCCCCTGGGGTGTCAGGAAGGTAGAAAGAAAGCTGATGCTTTGCTGTACCTACCCTGGCAGATGTGGTGACAGGCATGTTAAGTATTAACCATACTGCATGTGGCAATTAGAAAACAAGACACGTAAAGAACAGAAAATTTGGTTTTAAGGTGCATGGAATGAAAATTTCAGTCAGAAAGTTGTTTGCCCTTCCGTGTCCTGGTTCTTCGCGCATGTCTCTGAAATCTGTTTAGCATTCTTCTCATCAACATAATTAGTTAGGATAAGGAGTAAGATAGCCTTCAAAACATTGGACAAGGTTTCTGTAATGGAGCTAGTTTTGAGCAGCAATCTGATATCCTAATCTGTGGCTTTATAATATCATGTCCATAAATCCTACCTCTCAAATTTACATAGCTCTTTTGAATTTTGGAGCTAATATCAGCAGTTAAGGGCACTTTCCATTCCTACTTGATTCTCACGAATCTAAAGACAAAACTTAGTTTCTTCCTCCTGCTCCTTGCTGCAAAAAGATGGGCTGATACCTAACTCTGCCCATATGTATAACAGAAAATAATAATTACACAAAGCAAATATTGCATTGAGAATTACAGAGAAAATTTGAATTCAACATAGCTTTCTAAACATGGTGAAAAGAGTGAAATATTCTTATTCATATGAGTGAAGACAGATAGGGTTTGAGTTTTTTCTCTCTTTTGTGTTTGGGGTTTTGGGGGGGTTCATGGTTTCTTGTTGTTGTTTACTGACATAATATGACATAAACAAATTTTTTTCCTAGAAACTGAGTAACTAGTAGAGGAAAAAAAGATTGAAGAAACACTGTCCGTATCCTTTTTAGTGCTCTTGTAAAAAAAATCTTATTTCCTTGGAAATCTGTATTTTCACAGACAGAAGTGTTTAATGGGTTTTGATGAGATTTCTGTAAGGAAAATTTGTTGGGCTTTGGGTGCTTTTGTTTGAGCTTTTTTGATCCAAGGCAAAGTGTGAAGGAAAGCTGGCATTCCCCCCCTTATTAAGCATTTCTAGAAGCAATGCATATGAACCCATGTGTTACTTGCCAGTGAACATGTAAGAATCAGGCTATGTTCCAGCATGAAATAATCCATGTGGGAAAAAAAAATAGTGAAATATGAAGTCGGAAGCTTTAATGGGGGGATTGTTCTAATGTTTATGAGCCATTTTTCAACCTTATTGGGTGTAATACCTGTCTATACTCACACACTGTTCCAAGGCTGGCGTGATATTGAGCAGTTTTATGGCAGATTTTTGTCCTTGTTTCTTTGCTCTGGAAGTTGGAGTAAGAGAGACACCTTCCTGACAATCATTTTTTTGTTTGTTTGTTTCAAAATGGCCTCACAGTGAGGCTATTTTGTCTTCCTTTCCAAAAGAGGGAAAAGCCTTCGTTAGATATAAAATTTAAATTTAAAATTGGACAAAAAATTTAAAATTAAATCCTTTAATCTGGCATGTTCTAGTATATACCTAAATACCTAGTATACTTGCAGAAGTACAAAGTCTATAGGGATATGTTATAGGGATATCCTTCCTCAGACTTGTAATGGATGTGGGCTGCTCTAAAATGGGTAAATGGATTGCCATAATTACACATGTGGTTGAAATTATGTCAATAGTGAGTCTTGAAGAACAAATTTGACCTGTTAATTTTATTTGAATGTTATCTAAAGTGATTGTGTCAATGCACAGATTCTTAAATGGTTTTGTTGCAGTATGGGGACTGTGTGTTATCTGCCAGCCTGATATATGTGTATGTCTTTTTGTAGATTTAGACTTAAATTCAAAGGCATTCAACACAAGCACTATGGAGTCTGATTTTTAGTTTTTGACCTTCAACACATGCACATAATTACTTTCCCCATACTCAGTGCATATGAGGCTGTGAGGAAAGTTTAAAAAGTAAGAGTTTAAAAAGTTAAAATGGCTTATCTGAGAAAACTGAGTACCATGAAGATATTTTCAGGATTCTTAGTCCTGTCACTTAATCATAGGACTTGCCTTTTTTTTTTTTTCCCCTATTCATTTACATTATAAAATCAGTTGTGTGATTTATTATGAAAGTTGAAGGGGTGGGGGTTGTGATGTCTTTTGGTGACAGCTCTCCTCCAAATGACCCACAGCTCTTGAAGTGACCTATTAGGTAACTTACACAGAAATTCTTGACCTCTGTTGGCATGAATTGCCATGTAATTTTTTGCAGCTATGGTGATTTAAATGTTACTTTTCAACACAACGTACTCAGGATAAAAACTAACATATTCCCCATATATATGTCTTGAACCTAATTTAAAGCTTTTCAGAAATGATGATAAAATGTGTGCATGAGAACTTTGAACATCACTAAAAAATGAAGAGATTTCAGATTTAAAAAAAAATCCTTATTTAAAGATGGCTTCAGACTGCCAGTTTCGGAATGTTATTTTTTTTCCTGCTGGAAGATGAGTGTGGTGGTTTTCAATAGCATGGAAGACAGAATTTGGATAGAAAAGTGGCATCAAATTTATATGCAAATGTTTTCTTTTAAGGGAGCAGAATTTAATGCATAAGATTAAATAACGTCTGTAAGAAAATAATTACAACAAGACTAGAATGATCATGACTGAGTATCAAGAACACCTACCACCCTGCTGCTGTGTGAAGAGTGTGACATTTTGTTGTTGCTGGTTCTTATTTTTTTGTTTGTTTGTTTTGGGTTTATTTGTTTGGGTTTTTTTTTGCTTTTCTGGAATCTGCTTCTGTAACCCTTGATATGAAAGGGAGCTACCTGGTGGCAATGCAGGCCTATTACTTTAATATTATGCATTGTTCACAGAAGGTAGTAGAAATTCGTGCACTAGTCTCTTTTTTCTTCAAGTTATTGTTGTTCCCCAATGCATTTTTTAGTAGAAAAGATATTTTTCTATGCCTTAGTTTTCAGTGCAGACTCCCTTTCCTGCTGTCTCAACCACATGCCAGGATGTTGCTGAAAAACAAAATGCAATTCGAAGAAACTGTGTTCATGCACTTTATAAAAGGTTCAATATTAAGTCTTTGAACTGTTTTAATTCCTGCCAGCACAGAATATATGAGTTTCTTTAATAAAGCCTTTATTTTTTTCTTTTCCAGCTGCTGCACTTGCATTCATAATAGTTGTAGAATAAATTAATTTCACCAGAATTTGCAGGGTTTGTAGTGTTTTACCATTAGTAGCACCTATTAACTGAGTATTGCTAAAAAGGAGGAAAAACCTCCCTGAAACCTAAACCCGAGTGAACATAAAACACACTAAAAAGCTCCAAACAAAAATGTATATATAGATTAATAAACCAATCTATGGAGGAAATGGTTAGGTTCCTATTGCTTGAAAAGCATATTAAAAGCCTAATAAATTTAGAGATTTGGTGGTTGGCTACTTCTGGAGCTTTCCCAAGAGAATTTCAGGTTGATATTGCTATCCTTCTGAATTCTCTCAGCTACAGCCAAATTTTTCTTCCACAAAATTCAGTAATTTTGGGCTTCAGAAGCAACTGCTTTTTGTAGTTAACTAGACCAAACTATTCATTCCAGTCCCTATTTTGCTGAAAAAGAAAAGAATATAAGCTGTTTTACTTCTCAAAGAATTAATAAACACTGCATTAGCATGCTTTTGAATGACTAATTAGTACGTTATTGAACTATAATTATTATTGCATAAGACTATTATTTTATTATTGTATAATAAAAGCTATTTAAGGCTGTCTGACTCCAAAAACTAAACTTCCTGTGTGTAGTCAACTCAAACATGTAGATCATGTACAGTAAAGACTAAATCTGTGTTGACTTTCCAATGTGTGCTTGGATCTTGATGTACAGAAGGGTACTGGCTAATGCTGGAGGGGTCACACAGTCTCACACAGATTTCTCAGCTCTGAGCATTTAGTGGGGTTGTGAACTTAGCCACTGCCATCCCTTTTATATCACTGAACTCCAAAGCAGATTTGCTACTAAGCAGGCAGGGAGTTCCATAAGAACTGATGATCAACCTGAAAGTTTGTTTAGCCTGGGAAACCTCTGACAGCCACCATCAAAAGATGTGCAGGAAAGAGTAAACATATATTAATTCAACCATATAGGAAAGCATCTTCAGTATACTTTTCCAGCCTTCAAAAATTTGTGTCTCAAGTCTTGCTTAGCCAACAAAAAATCTTTGTGCTACATTGCAGAGCTCTCTCCACCCTGAAACTGTCCAGTGACTTATTGAAAACTTATAAAACATTAGCATCCACAACATCCCATGGCAAGGCATTTCTAGGTTGATTTCATGTTATGGGAAGAGATGTCTCTCTTGCTACCTAGTCCTAGTTTTAGTGGTATTAGATTCTTATATTAGAAGGTGAAATGAATTCTCGTTTTCCGTTAACTGTTTCTGTTTTGTAGCTCTTTGTCAAATTTACATCAATGAAGTCTTTTCAGTCTGCGTCGTACTATATTTGGACTTAACTTCTAAAAATCTAGTTCTGAAGCTTTCATTCTTTTTGTTGCTTTTTCTGTATCTCTTCTAGATGTATTAAATTGTGCACACAGTTTCAACACAGCAGAGCAGCAGGGGGGATGTTCTTCATACTCTTTGCAATTTTGTGTTTTATGTTTTTGTGATTCCTGCTAACCTTTGACTGGACAATTTTACAGAATCGTGAAATATAGCCTCATGTCCTGAGTGGTCTGATTTAGCTCTGCCTTTGTTACCTTGATACCAGATGATAAATGGTCTACACCTGGTGAGCTAACACAATGCTTGTTCTCCAAAAACTACTGGCCCATGGAAACTGCACAATGCCCATTGTATAAAAAGGAGAACTGGAAGTTCACCAGCCTCAGTGTCCTGCCAATTCAGTCAGGTCACTTGGAACACTGGGGTCTATGACCACTGGGGACCACCAGAGAGACCCTCTAGACAGAATGCATGCATAAAGGGGAGGGGAAATACTTTGGTTTTGGGGAAATGATTTTCATATGTATGTTTTGTCTGGGACAATCAATGAATATGTACAAAATACAGTATATAAACAAACTTTCCTGTACTCAGCATGCACAGCTTTGGGAGTTGTAGTGGTATGCAGAAAATGTTGCAGGGTCTATACTAATCTTGCTCCAGAGAGATGCTTGCTTTACCTATTTTTCTGTACTCCTCCTGTGCTTTCTATGTATAGCTGTCAGTCTTTTCAGTGAAGGTGTACAGGATGCTGTATAAATTTGATTGTGACAAACACACTTACTGACTTCCTCCAGATAGGCAGTCTATAGTAACTATTGGGCATTGCTCCAAAACTGAGTCATTGCTTCTTAGCAGCTATTAGTGCAATGGATAATCAGCGCAGCAATAGTTCTAAGAGGTTCTGATCGCAGTCATGGCCCTATTGTTTAAATATCTTCTCTCCCCTGAATAAATTTGTATTCAGAGAGGGCAGCGTGCACAAAATGGAACACAAACTTGAAGATATCTCTGTTTTTAAGGGAATTTTTAGCATCTTGAGATGCACTGTTGCTTATAGATCTATGTTGCCAACAGATCAGTTTCATAAAAACAAGGTCATATTTTAAGATGCTTAGAACTGACATGTTTTTCTGGAAATTTCTGGGTGTCAGTTTCAATTGCTTAAAGCATTTGGTTTCCATGAAAACACTCTATTTACTAGAGGGTGACTGCAGAAACTGAATTATCTCACTGATACTGATTGAAATGGTTGTTGGGCTGAGGTGAATTTAAATATTTTATTTGCTCAGTATAGTACAATTTTTTTTTTCTCTCTGCATGTAAATGTGTGTGTGTGTGTGTATATATATATAAAAATCATATATTTTTAAAATATGTTATCTCTACTGGGTATGCTTTGGCCTAGAACTTGATTGTTGTCATATTGAATTGCCCTGGGCATCTCAGGACAAACCAATTCATGGTGGACACAGGCAGGCTTGGGGGAGAAGTTATTCCAGTCAGTACAAAGAAGGCAAAAGTGAGAAGGATAGAGAGGAGAGAGTAAGATAAATTAAGATCCTGAGAAGTCAGAGGAAGTTGGTCATTGAGATGATCCTCTTCTAATCTCATTTCAGGGAATAAGCTTATTTGGGAAGCATGTCACATTTGCCTCTCAGTGGAACAAGGTTCCTGGCAGCTCACTAGCTGCAGTCTGGCTAACAGTGGTTATGAGTCCATAAATGTAGTGCCAGTTTTCAGCATCTGGAAGACTTCCTCACATGTGGAAAACTCCAGCACTAATATATGTTTTTCCTTCTGACCCTTTAACAGGGATTTGAATTAATTTTACCCAAGAAACACCCTGTCACTGATCATTTTAATTTTTGGTTTTGAAAGATTCTATAGATTCTGCATTTTTCAAAGCTTAAATTTAGCAAGACATTAGGAAAGAAAGTTTGAGACCAAAACAAGGAGGAATATTTTAATGGTTTGACAAAAATACTTATTCTCTTCCTGATGTCACCCCCTTGCACTTTTTCTAACTCTTAAGATTTCACAACAAGATATGTGTGAGAGAGACCACATTGCATTCAATCTTCTAAACTCACTTCTTAAACTGTATATCTGCAACTCACTACACATTAATTTATTCTCCAATGTAATTAGTATGAAGTGGCTAAGGTTGGGTAACAGTTTTTTCTAAATGACTTCCAGAAAGGACGCAGAATGTTTGATGTCGCTGTTGAGCAGCTAGCAGAGTAATGAAGGCACCAGTTCTCAGTGGCAAGAAGGAATGACCTTTATTGTTTTGATTTCATCACATATATAGAGTTCTCAAAAGTCACCCAGATTGGTCAGTCAGAAGCCTTCCCCCAGGCCTGACTGGCCAGGCCTGCACCGTCTAAGTTCTGGGACACTGTTCCAACAACACCCAAACTTTATCTTTATTTATAAAACACAAGAAAATTTCTCATGGGAAAAACCTGTGCTAGCCACAGCTTGATAGATTTTTATTGTTTTATTTCCTTTTGTCAAGGCAATATATTCTACTATTTTGCTCCAAATAGGTATAAACTGGCCTGACGATTGTGTGCTAAATTTAAAAGAATGTTTTAACAAAACCAATTGAAAAGCTCAACCTACACAACTTATTTTTGTTGGTCTAGGTAACAAATAAAATAAGGAAACAAAAATAGACTTAGCTCATGGAAGTTGTCAAAAAATTGTATCTTAGAGCAACACAAAATAGTAAAAGAAGAATAGTACTTGTCTTTGTTCAGGCCCAGAACTTAATAAACTGACATGAAGAAACAATTTTTTTTTTAACAATAAAACCAGACAAAGTTCTTATTAATATAAATTCCTAACTGATCTATTGAATATTCTAGAGGAGGAAAAGCATTCCATTTTTTATTTAAGCAAAGTATTCATGCTTTGACTTTAAAAAAATGGAAAAATAAATATCTATTCAGAAATCTGCTTAATAAAGGAGAAGATTTGGCAATAACCTCACAAAGAAGCAGCAAATGCAATATTCTATCTGGTCTGAGATTCTTTTTCTTGTGGTTCAGACAGTACAATGTAAAATCCATTATTCACACAGCTCAGCTCTGGAGTAGGCTCTAATACAAAAAAACACCGCATCAGAAATGTGACAAATTGAGACAGAAACCTTCAACTGATAAAGCAGATCCACGCCAAAGGACTGTACCTTGAAAGTTATATCAAACAGTACCAGAATTTGTGGGGATCTCTTTGCTTATTAACCCTGTTCTAAACTGTACATGTACACTTAAAATTGTGGGTTTATCTTTTTCTTTAATTCTAGCTGTGTATATAAAAGCACCACTCATTTTCTTTTCTTTTTTTGTTTGTTTGTTTTGGGGTTTTTTTTCATTGTCTTTATATGCAGAACTTACAAAATACGTAATTTTCCATTGTGGGTGCACAACATTATTTTAAGGAAGGCTTGTGAAAAGCTGTTTCTGTGGTGGGAGCCCAGCAGCATTTCTAGCACTGCAGACCAAACAGAAGGCTGCAAACACTTTTTCAGATTTTTGACAGGGGTTTATTTTTCAATCAATATCAACAGAAATAAAATCCTTTGTGTTCTTGTGTGGTTTAAAGGGGAAAATACAGGCATGAAAACCATCCTGAAGTGTTTAAAAGCTGAATGCTGTCATACTAAGAATGCATAGGTTTAATTCCTGTCTTTTTCCTACAGGGAAGAATGCCTTTTTGCTGGGTTATAACTTCAGTGTGTCTCTTGTAAAATGTTGGGGTGGTTTTGTGGTGTGTGTGGGTATGTTATTTGTTGTTGTTGTTGTTGGGGGTTTTTTGTGTATTTTGTGGTTTTGTTTTGTTTTTTGTTTTCTCTCTCCAGAAATAATTTGTTTCTGACAAAATTTCATGTCTTAAGAAATCCACTTTTCTAACTAAAAAAAACTCTGACAAATCATCCAACTGGCCTCCACTAAGGAATAGCATTCCACCTGCTTTTAAAAGCCAGTTTAATATTCAATGCATGGTTGTTTGTTTTTTTGGTTTTTTTTAATTGCGCTTTGCTGCAGAGCAATAAATATCAAAGCACCATAAATTAACACTTTTTATAGGTGGCATACTGACAATTTTCTTACCAGTGACAACAATATTAAAACTTTTGTATGTTTTAAGATTATTAGTCTGTGGCAGTTGTGCTAATACCATAAAAGGAGCAGAACATGGCAGTGTTAGTAATTATTATCTGAAACAAGAAAGCACAATATAAATGTCTTAATGCCATATTGTTGACTTCCAGTGAATGATTCAGTGTATTAATTGTTTGATGAAAGACCAGGAAATATGTGTTTCTGTATGCCTTCTGGGTGACTTAGCCCAAGAACTGGAATCCTGAGTGGATCTGACTTACAGCTTTAAGGTTTGTGTTAATTGAGCATGTAAGAAGCTGTTTATGATGAAATGAATTAATAAATACTTGCAGGTTTTCTGGTAAATGTGAAAGTGTTGGCCACACACATTATAATAAAGGTCAGAGTCATAGGAAACTAAAATTGTTACAGTGAAATCATGAGACTCAGTGTTGATGGAGAGCGGGGAGAGGGAGGACAAAGAAATATCAGTGTAATGGGGGGATTTGGGGTGGTATCTCTTCTTGCTTGGTTTTAATCAGAGTGAACTCTGGGTGTCTAAGACCTGTGACAAAATACTGAGACTCTAAACACGGAATATTATGATAACATCTGTTACCACTGACGCCTTATCAAAAAGTAATTTGTTCTTTCTGTTACTACAGCCAGTTTTTGCATGATTACATTAATGATATAATAAAAGAACACAGGGAAGCATAGATTCAAAAGTGGCTTTGGCATTCTCTGGCATCCAGCATTTTCGTGTGACACAGGTTCTTTCCAGTGGGCAGATCTGCAATGGGCAGAAAATATGTGCCTTTTACAAATGTGAGCCTGATGGTTTTCAAGGAGATGAGAGGTGGCCTGGTGTTTTGAAGAACTGACAGTAGGTTTTGGATGCATTATCTCTGACAAACTAAGGGGATAGAAAGTGCAGGGAAAATACTTCCAATGAAAAAGAAAAGAAAAAAATCGTGGACTCTTGCTAGATTCTACAGTTACTGTGACCTGAACAATGAGGAGGTTTTAGGGTCATGCTTTGTGTGGAGCTGCTGAGCGACAAGTTGAGTGAGAAATGATGCCAATAACTGCAAAAGCCCAGAGATCTCCCACAATATATCTTATTACCATTTTGTTTTCACTTTCAATTCTCTGTAGCACTTACTAGGGAACAAAACCCCAAAACTAACCAAACAAAAAAACCTTAACCAAACACCCCAAAAATCACTTTCTCTTTTGTCTGAGCCAATCTTCAATGTTCATATTATGATTATACTTAAAACATTTTGACAAGTATTTTATTTTTCCATGAGGAAGGAGAAAAGAAAACATCAAGACCCTTCCAGGACTTTCTGACAGACTTCCACATCCAACTTTTTACTTCTTTTACAAGTTTTTTAGACATACACATCTCAGAATATCTCTTAATGAAATAAGTTACTACAGAGAATTTTATTAGAGAAACTGTGGCGATTTGTGCTCCAGGACAAAATTTCAACACTTGCTGATAGCACTAAATGCAAAGAAAGCAATCTTCTGTAAAACTATGGAAATGACAAAACCCACAACTTCATTATTTTTTAAATGAGACCAAAAGTACAGGAATTCATGTCTGAAATTTTGTTAGCTTGTGTGTGTAGTTAATGTCTCAAAACACATTAAATGTCAGTGCTAGGCTGATAAATTTTTTTATGTTTTGAAGCAGGATGGATGAAGTTCCTATGAGGGAAAAAGTATTTTTATTTGGCAGAATGAGAATATCACGTTGTGGAAAAAAAAAATGCAGCCTGGTATGACAGATGGTGAGGACTACAAAGCAGGCATTGGTATTAAAATTGAGTTTAAAATCTCCTAGCAGTTATAGGTTTATCTCTGTATGAATGAATGGTGTATGTAAATTGAGTTCAATAGCATTTGTCTGATGCAGATGCTCTCATTTGCTTGGATGGAGCTATTGGAAATGGTCTGACTCTGGTTCTGGGAGATATGCAGGTACATGTTTAAAACCTGCCTTCTGTCTCAGAATGGATTTGCTTTTTCAGTGCATTTGAGAAATGTTGCTGTTTCATGCCTGCATTCATAAAACATTGGGTTTGTTAGGCTATGTAAATAATGCTACATTGGGGCACTTTCTAACATTCATTTTAATCATGGTGGAGGGCTGTATCTGGAAGTAAAAAGGATTTTTTTCTCTATGTGAAAGGACAAAATAAACACTTTAACCATGTATTTTAAGAAGGTTAACCAGAAATGTAAATGTTGGATGCCTGTACTTAAGCTTGTAAACCAAAGCTTAGATATATGTAGTTTGATTTTTATTCCCCTCCCCCCCCCAAGTTATTCAGGACTTCTCATACTTTTTAAAGGGCACAGTAGGAGCTGATTGCCCTTTAAAATACTGACTCTTTAATTTAAAAACCACTAGTGAGATGAGAAGGTTAAACTAGGCTGACTTCTAGCTTTAAAAATTGTACTCTTATTTGATTTCCTAATTCTTGCTATATGAAATACAATACATGCTTTTGCAGCTTTAACTGAATGAGCTTGCTGGTATATTCTCACTATGGGCTTTATCCATATCCATAGAATGGCAGTAAGAGAAAGATAAAGTTTCAGTTCTATTGAAGCAGACCATTCTCTAAGTAGTTATACACAGGGATCAGGCTCAGCGCTGAGGAGGGTTGATGTGAAAATCATGTAGATCAATGGCAAAAGATACACATGGTAGGATCCTTCAGAAGATTGGTATAAATTTTATTTAAGCAAGGCTAGGCTGGCTCAGTTAGTAATGACTGAAAATTGTGACCATTTGATAGCTGCTCAGTAAAAAAAAAAAAATCAGTCATGCTACAATTACATCTCCCATTTTAGAGTTTTTAACACAGCAATTGATAGAAACCTAACAAATTATATTCTTTTAAAAGCTGGTCAGATACTGACTAAGGCAATAGGAATATTTTGTACAATTTGCATAGTTATGCTTAACTGTCTTCATCTGTGGGGTCACATTATTCAGGCATATTCAAGGAAACACCTGAATGTCAATGAGAGTATTTTTAATTTGTGCTCTCAAACCCAGCAGTTTAAATTTTTGCATTCGATATGTAGTTTTGCAAATAATAAGGTAAGTTACAAACACCAGGAAGATACTTTTAATTCCAGAGACATGTTTATTTGTGCATTTTTATTTTGGTATATTCCAGTCTAAAAGAAAAAAAAAATGGTATTTTAGAAAGCTGTTGATGTGGGACTCTTTGAGGAGAGTTACAAGAATAACACATATGGATGAGGCCATATGCTCCTAAGATGTTACAACACGTTCAAATTTGCTGACTTTCTGGAACTTTTGGATCTATTTCTGTCTAAGCCCAATGTGTGGTGATGTTAGAGAGCTCAAAATCTAATACCTTGTCTGGATTTAAGTATTTCATGGAAGGAAGCTGAATAGAGTGAATGAGAAGAGCAACCAGCTTCTCATTTTCAACAGCAGTCTGATAGCTATACAGCTGCTAAAATATGTTAACTGCGTGTTTGAGGTGAGAGGCAGAATGGATGATATTTAGTTGGGTTTTCTTACCTAGTTTACATAACCAGCTCTGAATGATTTCTTTAAGGAAACATACTCCTGTTTTTTTAAAATACACCAGGAAGTTAGACAATTGCTAATAAATCAATCTTGTATTCCAGCTAGTATTCCAGTTGCTGTATTTCACACAGGAAATGAGATGTATTACCCATTTACCATCAGAACAAGTCTTTAGTTGTGCCAGATTAAGTTCAAATGAACTATTTGAATGCAACATTCACATTGACACCACATTTATATTCCTTTATAAAAAGACATCAGTGAAGAAAAGCAGGGTTTTGGCTCTAGAATTTAGTTGGTATGGATAATGGACTTATTTGGAGGTTCTGTCCTTCAGTGTATCTTATCTCAGACTGTGTCCTGAGGGAGAACCATTTATTATCCTGGTTTATGCGTGCTGGATTTTGTAGAAGGAACTTCCTTGGAAACCTTAAAAAAAGTCCAGGAAAATACATTCTTTTCTGATTTATATTTACAGCCAAATATTTCAGGAAGGAATTTGGCATCCTTTAAATGAGCTGAGAAATGTGTCACCCACCTGGAATGATAAGAAAGACTGACAGAATTTGGGATATCTCTGGGTAACAATTTCTTTGTTTGACAAAGAGTAAAATTGTTTCCTTAACGCTCAGGAGAATTGCTTATGGTAAAATGTAAACTTTCTGTTGTATATGAAATTGCACATGATCAAACATGCTAAATGCAAACTTCTAAATACGAGAATGTAGCTCATTATTGATTTGTGCTTTAGACTAACTGTGAAGTCAATTTACTGCTCTCTGATCCCAAAAAGTTTGAGTGGATAAATGTTGGAGGATTGAACTGTTGAGAGCCAGAGAGAGTAGTGCAATATTCATCATTCCTTTAATGAGAGAGGGGGTTTTCAGTCCCTTATGGACATCAAGAGATTAATATTATTTGGTTACCTAAAGGACAACTGACTTGCTCAGTTTATGACCCTCACTAGTAATTGCAACCAATTCCTTCCTTCTATTTGAAATATATGTTACAATTTATAGCAAGACAAATGCTAGGAGAAAGGAGTTCTAAGTAAATAATTTAGCTAACAGCAGTGAAAAATTCTTCAATAATGTATTAATCAAAAACCTTTCAGCTACCCTTACCATAAATAATAAATATTGAGTAGTTGTCATGAAAAGGTTCTGAATACATTGCAGATAAAAATTGTTCAAGTTGCCATTCAAGTTACCCTTTTACTTTACCCAAAGTAAAAATCTTTATTTCCTTATTAAGTTCAAAATTTACACAAAATTTCAGCAAGACATAACTGAATGATAAATAAGTTTGTTGAATCCCTCTACATACTGTACTCATATGAGTAGAAGATTTCCAATTTTTCATACTTTTGTGTACATTGAAAAATATGAACTTATGTTACTATCATAAACATAAATGTACAAGGCTCATAAGTTTTTATGAATTTTCAAGAAAAATGAAAAACATACAGAAGAGTTATATTTCCTCAATTTTTAGAAGTGCTTAGAAGATAGTTCACATACTTTTTATCACTGTACAGGATATCAGTGAAATATTTCACTTGGCATTCTGTGGAAACAGGAATGGAATAGAATCATGAGAATCCTGTCTTATTTTGTCTTCCAAAAGTCTTGGATGCTCTTTTTCTTTCCTCACACAGACACTGTTTTAACATTCTTTACCTGGTACCAAGTAGAGATTAAATTTTGGACAAAAGTTACCGTACAGTCATATGTCTCAGAATGTGCAACAGCAGGAATAGAGGCAAAATGCCATTTTGTTGCTTTGTCTCTGGTCTGTTATGATTTGTTTGTCAGACGTGTTTTCATTTGGAAGCTCAAGTTTGTTTGACTGCTTGACCAGGATGCTTCTCTTTGCTTCTCTGTGCTGTCATCATAATAGCTTTGATACTACCTATCTGTGAAATCACTTGGAAAACTGAAGATGGTGGAGAAATAACACCCCATTATCAAAAACTCATTGCTCCAAGTTAATATATATATTTTTTTTGGTACATCTGTGACAGTTTCTGAGAGAAACTTAATGGATTACTGTGATTTAGGTCCTACATGTCTTAGAGAGGTTTTTTAATTAAGTATATATTCAGTTTCTCAACATCACATTGTATGGCTATGCAGCTCTATATTAATAACAGAAATCTATGGCATATTATGTATCTTTACATCTCAAAGTCTTTGTAATAGTCACCAAATTTGTATTCTCATCTTTAAGAAAATAGCCATGAGTGATCACCTCAGAAAAGGATTCACATTCGTACTGCAAGCTAAGTGATGCATGCGGTATTAGAAGCTAGAAATTGATTTACCAAGTAATCATGGACAAAAAAATAAATCCTTGATCTTAGGCTTCTAAAGTAGTTAGCAGACTTTGAGCACTATTAATATCAACACCATGTTCAGAATATTTTCTTTTTTTTTTCTTTTTTTTTTTTAATGCAGATGCTGGCACTCTTTCTTGTTTTAGTCAAATTCTTGTTATTCACTGCTCCTGTTTACCTTCATGTTAATGGGCCAATGTAATGACACCACTTACATGGGAAAATTGTTTTGACTGAAGTCTTTGAGAGCAACAGTGTAAGTATTAAGAAGTTTCATTTGAAAAGAACTAGAAAATATTCAGCCCTCTCCTATCAGAGATAATATTTGATGTAGACTGAAGAACATGCTTAACAAAAGTTACCTGTACTAACAGAGTTGGTAAACCCCAGAAACTCATTTAATACTGTAGATATTTCTGAAGCTTAATATTAGATGTTAGTCTGATGGGGAGTATCTGCCATCTGGTGCCTAAATGTGCAGTGCAATAGAAAGGAGAAGAATTGGATGTTCAGGGTTCAAGGGCTGCCTTCATTGCCTGCAAGTAAATGCTGTTGAGTGGGGAAAAAAATATCCCTGTTTCTACAAGGTCTGAAAACTCATCTAATTTTAAGTAGAATAGCTGATATCAGTTACAGCAGATATAATCTTGATGAATGCAGTTTGGGAGGTGGAGGAAGACAAATGCAACAAAATGCAACATGCTAGTTTGGTCAGTCCTGACCACTAAAAAATGGTGACCTTGGCCTACTGAACAGTGATGATGGTATCTTATCTGGGCTGCCAAACACAAAGAATGGCTAAAACTAAACATTTGTCAAGAAAAGGAGGACTAAAGCTGAATAGCTGGTTGAAATCACACCCAGATATAATGACATAGCTTTCCCTTCTCCCTAATTAATATGAAATTTACATGACATTAGACATCCTTACATTTGCACATGTATGTAATTAGGCTGTGAGGGATCCATCAAATTGTCAACCTTCTCTGTTTATTTCTTCCTTCCTTCCTTCCTTCCGTCTGCTCTGTGGCCTTTAGTGGTCAGTTTTAAAATCTTTCCTTTTGATAGGACAGTTGTGTGCTAGTGTCTTCATGAACAATCCCATGGGTGAGGGTGTGGGTGTTAATGTCTTTGAAATGGGTCTTAATGTCTCTACCCACTTCAAGCAGCAGGTTTGTTATAGGCTGGGACAGCCTGACTGCTGAAACACAGGTGGGTCTGCAGAAGCCTGACTTTCTGAACTTTGGGCTAAAATGACAGGTTCAGGGCGGGTATGTGGTAGGCAGTTCGGGAAGGCTCTACCTTCCTTGTACCTCAGGCAATGGGGAAAGGAAAAGGGCAACATGAGGCCAGGAGTTTAGGATAAAAAGGGGGCTGTGCCCTCTGAAACTGAGAGAGAGAAAACCCCACTGCCATGTGCCTCAGTTGCCTCCCTGCCTTTATTCAAATAAAGCTGCAGGACTCCTCTGTCTTCTTTATGGACACTGGCTTTTTACAGCGTGATTTTCCGTACACTTTTATCCTTTACTGCTATCTGGTGGTGTGTGATGGAAATATTGTTCAGTGTTTTCCTTCCCTTACTGTTAATGAAAAAGTTACAAGAATGCTTTATAGCAAAGAACAGCAAGTGTTTTTTGTTTTGTTTTTTTTTTTTAAACATAGGCTTCCACTAAGGCATCCACTAAGATATATTCCATTTCTTCAATACTGAGGTGGACTGTGACATCACCATCTTCCTAAAAGTTAGAATAAACATCTATAGGTAAGTCAAAATTAAGGGGTCTAAAGGGTAAACGGGAACGATGAGTAGAAATCTAAACTGTAACAAAGTTCACGACAGATACAAGAAGTTAAATTGCTGGAAACAGTACTTTATCAATTGCTTTTAGTTGTATTCAAGATGGTTACAAGATCTGACATAAACTTTATTGTTGAAAGGGGACTTTTCCAGAATCTACTTTGTCACACTCTATATATATTTTCTTTAAAAAAAAATCACATTTGGAGAATATAGTTTAGAAATAGACAAAAAATGTGAGTTCTCCTTCACTGTTGCCATTTTTAGTGATAAATGGCAAAATTTTCATATTTCTACCCATCCAGATAGTTCTACTGTTGGGTTTCCATCATTTTTTCTTTGGTGTAAATAGCATGTATCTAGCTCTTCAGCTTTAGTTATCAACAAAAACAGTGTAATTTTTGCCCTCTGCTCTTTATTTCCCATATATTTTAGATGCAATCCAAGTTTCTCTTTCCTATTTTCTGAATTTCCTCTTTCTGCTTAGTTCTTGAAGCTGACTCTTAAATGAATCAACAACATCAAAGCTGATGGCTGTAAGTCATGTGAATCCATACAATGTTTATTACCTTTGATTGGTTTCTGCGACTACTTCTTTATTCTGGTTTGTAGTAAAGACCTCAGTACAAAAATTAGGAAACCAAAACCAGCAGCCTAAACATGTCCCCATCAGCCTCTTCTCCCTTCTCCTCCCCTTGGCCCTACCTGATGTCCTGTCCAGGTAAGATTTATTGACACCAGGAAAAAAAAGATGACTGGCAGCTTTCTTGTGAAGCCTCGTGGTTTTGGTAGATACTTTCAGGTTCTTAATTTACAGGAAATAATGCAGAAAGTAAAATACTTATTATTTCTTTTTACCCACTAGTTAGATTTGTCCACAAAACTATGTATTTCCATTAGCTCCAGTGATATTACTTGTTCTGCATTAATTTTGGCTTCATATGAGTGTTTTCTAGAATTTGCTATTTTAATCAAGGCTGGTCGCCATGAGCTATGAGAGCTCACATGGATGCAGAAATGCAGAATACAGTGGTGGGCTTTCATGTCAATTTTTTTTCTAAGCATTTATCACTAACTATTTGATAAGTATTAACATCACTGGCCAAAAAAATCTGTTAATAATAGATTTAAAGCCCTTAATCACATACAGAGATGAGCCAAGTGTAAATTTAGTCAAACAGTTGTTATAACAAGATTATTCTTGTGTAAAACTAAGTCATTTACCAGAAAGGTTAATGTACTCAATATGTGAAAAATCCATGCAGTTCTAATAAGATACTGAATAAATTATATGCTGTTTTGTTCAGCAATGACTAATAGCTAAATTGCTATTTTTTAAACCAGTGCATGATTACAATATTTGCTGATATCAGTGCTAGGTCATAAACCTTTAGGTCTGTTCTCCTTTCCATGTGTAATCTTTGTCTGTTAAAATTATCAATTTGCCTCCTGAATGTGCATAGTTCAGACCAAAATATTCAAATATTAGTGACATTCTTTACTTCTTTCAGTAAACCTGCTGTGTCACATGTCAATTCTACTGTCCTTCTCCTAAAAAGTAACTTGGGCTGCTTAACGTGGTGGGGACATCCATTAACTGCTGTCTGTAAGATACCTCTGCTGAAGTTTGCCTGCCAGTTCTAGCAATTTGGGAAACAGATATTGCTTTTGTTGATATTGTACTGACTCTGGGCACTTTCTTGGCCTGCTGAATAGAGGGGAAAAAGGTGGCTATGCATTGCAACCATCCTAATATTTTTACAATGCGTTAGATGAACCCAGTGTGTGTAAGACTTACTCTTCCCTCTCCTTCAGAGCCCATGAAATTTTGGCCAATAGGACCCAAATATTTAGTGTGAACCAAAGAAGAATATCTGTACTCTCTCAGTACAATTCTCTCCAGGGCTGGATCAGTGCTTTCTCTAGACACAGAGAAATTATTTGAGAGCCTCATTGCTAACCTTCAGGAAGTCCCAACAGGTCACTGCAGCCTTTGGCCACACCTCTTCTCATTACAGTTTGGAGCAAGATGATCTACATGGACATCCACTCCTGTCTAAATGGGATGAAAAGTGCATTTGAAATTCTCAAATGTCCTATAAAAAAAGAATTGTCCACAAAAGAAAAGATGGGGGGTTAGTGGAAAAGCTTGGGGATGGTTTAGAAAGTAAAAGCCAATTTTATAATGTATGCAGAGGAAGGAAGACATGCAAATAACAAAAACAAACCCTTGGAAATTGAATGAATGAATTCTGACATCCAATGTATATATAGTAGTGGTTAAAGAAATGGCACATCTGATGGTTTTTCTTGTGTGCACAGCCATTTGTCAAATTTATAGAAGAAACTGCCCAGTGACTAAAAAATACTGGGGAAACTATAAAACATAAACCCAAGGTATAAAATAGAGAGAAGATATACATATATAAATGAAAAGAGGATTCATAAGAGGATGTGCATAAGAAGTTTTCAAATACAAATATAATTTTTTAACAATAATGATAACTTTTTTCAAGCAAGATATAAAAGACTTATATTAACAGTAGGATGGTCCAGATACTAAAATTTTCTGGGCAGATGATGTCAAATAAACCTGCCATCTGGGCATGGGTCATATTGTATCATCTGAAAAATATTTTCTTTGTACTTGTGGTAGAAAAGATTCTATACTGAATTTGTCATATCAGGGTACATCACCACACAACAAGATTTCTCTTTAATGGCAGTAAAATGCACCAACTCTACAAAGGAGTCTGGCTGCCTTTTTCTTGCTGTTTTTCACAGTTATTTTTCTGAAGCTCTCCCAGGAACATACTTCTAGGCTGTTTGATAGCTCCGGCTTTGACGAACCATGAAGTCATTAGTTATACCCAGTGGGACATGTAATTTTCTATAATTCATATAATTAACATTCCTGGGAGGGTTCAGTGTCTGTGTCAACAGTACCTCCCTGAAACAGAATGTGCTGGGGCACAGATGTCCCATGAGAGAAGATTCTCCAAGATATATCTGATGAAAATCATCATCTAGACAGTAGAAGTGGTTGTCTCCAAGTTTGCTATTTGAATGAAAATTTGTTTGAATGAGTTCTGTCCAGCTCACCACTACAAATAAATAGTCTGTCAACTAGAACATCAACATACTGCTAGGATACAGGCAATGATGTAATTCCTCTTTGTATTTCCAGGTATGTTGAACAAATTTCATGTGTGTACAAAATCAAAATTGCTCCCTTCAAGCAATTAGCCAAGTCAGTGTTATAGAGTTATCAACCTTTGGTCTTCATACTTTCCTTTGTTCCACTTAAGCCTTTTCAGTTAAAGACTCCTTTACTTGAATGACTTTTCTTAAATAGCATTACAGAAAGATATTTCCCTGTGCAAATTCTTGGTTCCAGTATCTTATAGCAAAAATGCCGCACCCAAAGTGAGACAAGATTTGTATCAGGATATGAATGTAAAGATAGGAACAAAACCATGAAATGAAGTACAGAATGAAATATTTTGAATGCAAGATCCAGAAGCACAAAGTGTATTTAAAATAGAAAGGGGAGTTGGTCACAAATACTTGTATGGATGGTTCTGATGATAACTGTATGATCCTTACAGATTTAGAAAAGTGAAAGGGTGCCATTTTGGGGAAGACAAAGTATAGTAGTACAGAAGAGAGCATGTGGCCAGATATTGCTGATGCAGTGTATGGCAGTGGTATAGGTTAAGATGTTGGTATAAAAGCATGGAAGTCCTCTGGGCTGTGGAAGGGTTTTGCAGCCTTTGAAAGCTTATATCCCTTCTGGGTCTTAGCTGAGCAGCTGCACCTCCCAGGTTTCTCAATTCCGGTTCCAGTATTTCTTGGCAGAATACTCTCTGTCACCATCTTCAGGGTGTTACCTTTTTCACTCCTTCCTAGGTCTTGGATGATAAAAAGTGGTCCTGGAACACATTCGTTGGTGAGGAAGAGTAGTGGGGGCTTGGTGTTGAGGGTTAGATGGGGAAGATATTGTACAACAGTTGAATAAACATTGACATAGATCAAAAGACTTGTGCCATTTCAAAAGATTGCAGAAACTCTTTCAAACAGCACGTTTTCCTTGACTTGAGCTGGGAATCTCCTACAAAACCTGAGACTAGCTCAGCTGGTGCTTGGTGCTAATAATGCAAAACTTGGGGGCTCAGTCCCCACATGAGCCATTCACTTAGGAGTTAAACTTGGTGATGCTTGTGGGTCTCTTCCAACTCAGAGTAGTCTTTGAAATGCCAGTTTGATCAAATGAAGATCCTGCGTTAGAGCTAATGGATAGATGAAAACAATAGTGCTCTATTTTTCAGAAGTAGGCAACCCTTTATAACTATGTTACGTATTTCCTCCCTTGCTAGATATTGGGCAAGACCCTGATTCTTGTTTAAAAAACATTAGAAATCGTTGAACTATTACTCAGTATTTTTCCAACCTTTAGTCTGGGTAAGAGTAAGAGTATATGCAAAAATTGTTAGCTACCAATGTTTTAAAAATCTTTTTCTAAATGACGCTGGGTAATACCTTGCATTATTCCAGATTTTTTTTTTCCCTTTAAATAATTGCAAATACAAGTGGAAAGAAGTGGGGAATTAATACACAAGCTCTGTGAAGCAGTTTTTGAAAATGACAGTATTTTCCTTTGGCAAACTGCTTTACTTTTGTTATTGTTTATCTTCCTGGTAGGTTTTTGTGTCTTTGATTTAAGAGGTGTTAGAAACTGCTTCTTGATAGCAGGAGTGATATATTTTTAGTTCCTAATGAAAATAATTTATCATTGGCTTGCTATTTGTATTTGACATTAAATTTTAGCTGTCTGTGTTTGAAAACTATTTAATGATTTTTTTTTTTTTGTTCTCTTGTAAAATGTATTGTAGGTCGTGAAGTTAGTGTTCATTTCAGGTCACTGAAACAATGGTGTCAGTCTCAGTCTTTTTCTTTTGAAATAAGTTCCTTTTCTGAGCTGATTTTTTTTTCTTTCTATTTTAGTTTATTCTGAAATGACAGCTGGCAGCCTTGTTACTTTCTGCTTTCTTCCAAACCAGGATTAAACAAATTTAATTATATGCTGTGTGAAAAACATTAGAGAATTCAGAAGAAACAAGAAAAAAATCAGAAAATTGAACCAAATTGATAATAATTGAATCAAATTGAACCAAAAGAATTTCTTTATTGTGGGTTACTTTCCAAAATAAATTAAGGAAAAAATCATTTTCCTCTTATGCAATGTTTGCTGAAGTGTGTCACATAATGGGAAGTTTAAAAAACCTCACATATTTCCCAAAATGCCTCACCTTTCCTGACATCCAGATGGTCAGTCTCTCTTTTGACTTGAAAAGTGATATTCTACAGAATAGAGAATGAGAATAATCAGAGGAGGACAAAGCAGATTTAATTCCTTCCAAACTAGCAGCTTCTGAAAAAAGAATATGAACTTGACATCCTTCTGTACTCCCACTTTCTGGCAGAGTCTGTAGAAATTAATTTAAAAATATGATTATGTGCCTCATAAGCATCCCTGTATATGTCCTATTGCTGCTAGAACTGAAGTGTTGGTAGAAGATACTGTTTGTTACAATGACACAATGTGCTGTTGGCCAAATGGCATCAACTTTTGGTTGATAATAGCCAATTCCACTGTCTAGCTAGGGTCACTGAATACCAGGTTGCTAGTAATTTTCAATCTATCAGTATTTTAGGCAATCCACAAAGACCTGAATTGTGCAATTCAAAAACTTATTGGTTTTGAGTCCATCATATATTTCATTATGTCTTTGGAAGAATACATGATAGTCTTCAGTAGAAAGGGATTTACAGATAAGGTTGCTGTGCTTTGGGGTTTTTTTGGTCTGCTTTTTAAAATCTGATTACAAATAAGTGTATGTACTCTATGTACCTTAGGATATTTTCTGGCTTTCCAAAAGCAAACTATAAAAACCTCCCTCAGTGCCAGCTGATACTTTTCCATGGATCATATGATTGTTATTCAGAATCTCCTTTGTGTTCATGGTGAACTGCTTCATTGACATCAAAAACTTCAAGACTTGTTTCCTGTAACAGAGCAGAGACTTCACCTTTCTCTTTGCCCTCCAACATCACATCTTTCCAAGTAAATGGAGAAAGAATGCTGCCTCTTTCAGCTCCTTGCCATGTTCTTTTTCTGTTCAAAATGTTGATGTATTTTTTGCAATTGACTTCTTCATTTTCTGATATAATATACTCAGGAGGTTTTCCTTTTTCACTGGCTTTTCTGGTTGGGATACTGCCCATATAAATAGTATGGACTGCCCATGTTTCTGGCTCTTAAAACTCAGACTGGCCTAGGGTTGTAAACTGCAGCACCTATATGCTGGGGGGGAGGAAGCTCTCTAATAAAACCTGCAGTCCTATTGGGATAACTTTTCAGTCTACAGCATTTATAGTAGTTCCATGCATTCCAAGTTAGTAATGATAGAATGTCATGGTTTGTAAAGTATACAAAATGTTGTGCACTGAGGTGAGGAAAGGTTTGATAGTTAGGTGAGGGCAGTAGTAATCTGTGTTGCATAGTACCTGTGGGAGACATAAAGTTTAAACAGAACCCTTTATATATACAAAATGCCCCTCAACCAAACAAATAAAAAGAGACCCAGAGGAAAATGAGAAGGCAGAGTTTGGAAAAAAAAAAGTCAATGAGGCAAAGGGATGAATTATTCTATTGAGGAAGTAGTTAAAATTCCTCCAAAGAATTGAGGTTGACACTTTTAGTCAAAAGTGGAAAATGAAGCAGGTTTCCTCAGGCAGATACATAGGATTCTCCATTTGGGATCAGTAAAATATCAAACGAGTAAGAAGTCTCATGAAGAAAATGAAGAAAATATATTATATTGGACTACACGGAAAGCAGAATTTTGGAGAATCGTGGTAAACAGAATGGATTTTGGATTTTAAGTTACTTACACTAAAGGCTTATGGGTATGATTGGCATGACAGTTTTTGTGTTCTAACGCATATAGTAAAAGTTTTTTTGAATTGTCAAAGCAAATGAGTAGTTAATAAGTCTATCTCATTTATTATAATTGAAAACGAGTAGGAGTAGTAGTATATCAGAACAACAGATGGTAATATCCCCATTCTACAAACCGTAATTGTTTAGTGAAGTCCAGCGATTTTATTGCTCCCCAATAACTTTGAGAAATGACATTAACTAGAAGCAGGTGTTTGTTTTCTGGAACTTGTTATTACTGCAGATTACTGTATAATAAAAGCTCTTATTCTTTCTACACCAGTAGATTATAAATAGGGAAAGTGAGAAGAGCAGAAAAAGGTGGATAGGTTGGAAAGGTGGTATACACAACATTGGAACAATAGTGTTGAAAAGATTTTGCTTGTTAACAACAGTTACAAAAATATTTCCCCTTAAAATTAGTCTATTCTTACAACAGTGTTACAGAGCATTCTCTGTGGGATTCTAAGTCTCACAGAAACTGGAAAAAACAACAGTACAGTAATAAGTGTGAAGGTCATTTAATTAACTCTGAAAAATATGTGAATTAAAAACACAAGAATTTTTATTAATCTGTGTTAAACATTGTAGTTAGACCTGTGTCGAGTGCCCAAAATTATTTGAAAGGGTGTATGAGAAACAGCCAGCAAACTGCCAGGAAGGGTGAATTTTAGTTTTTAACAAATATTTATAAATGGCAATTAAACTCTACATTAAAATGCTAGCCACATATTAGGCTGAATGGCTTAAATGAATATAGAATAAGTAGAAAACGTCCTAATGTGTTGCTCTTACAACGTTTAATTGAAGAATGTGCAGTCTCAGCTCCTTCAGACTGCCACTAGATGGTGACAGTGACCTTTAAACAGTGTGAACTTGCCTAGCTATGCTGTAAGTTGCTTTGCAGACTGGTATATAGAGTCTGAAAGTAAAAATTTCCTCCAGCTCTGTAAAACTGGGGAAACATGTAACCATTTTCTATTTCAAAATAATTTCTAGAGACGCTGCTTTTTAGAGACCTAAAATCCTGTTCTACCTTACCTTCTTACTGGAGTTTAAGCCTAACTGGAGGCTTCTGATCTACTCATAGATTTAATAGGCTGCCCAATTCCCTCTCTTAGGGCTATGCAATCGAATGCACACCCATCCCCTTAATTTACTTGAGCTCCAAAGCCTCCTTTTTACATTAGGGTTGATTCTGTCCCCCTTTAGTCCTATCAACCTATCCAGAAGTATTAACACGTAATTCTCTCTTATCAGATGTCATTGAGTTTTCCAGCACTTATTTTCCTTAGCCAAAGAAAAAATTATAAATATTCTTCAATGCAGTAGGGCCTTAAATTGTAAATTTAAGACATGACGAATTCAAATTGAAAGTATCATCGAAATCACTGGCAGCAAAACATCTCTTTGCAAATATGTGTAGAGACTTACAACTCTGAGAGTCACCCAATTAATATCTACCTGATCAAGATGACTAGATGACTATGGCTTTCAGAATTACCTACTTTCTACTATAAATAAAAACATTTTATTTCTTTCTGATTATGTGTTGGAAGTTTTCCTACCCTAAGGTAATGTTCCCCATTGCTTTATGTATCTTAAAATCACTAGCATGATTGTTATCCCTTAACAAATCTGTTTGAATTACACCTTATGAAAAAACTGATATAGCTGGCAGCATGTCAGTATGATGAACATCAGTAGTTTAGGCTGGAAGAGAAATCCCATGAATAGCTCAATTGCCTTGCTTTCTGTGCTTTGGTTGATGTTGTGGAGAAGCCTCTTAGTACTTGAAATTCATTCCTCTCAGGCAAAACTAAATTACACATGCTTTCCAGGAGTGTGCTCAATGTGCATCAACCTTCAGTAGGCATTTGGTTGTTTGAGCCAGAGTGCAGCTAGTTGAAATAACTTATAAAATTTGTAAAGCACAGGTAGTAAGTTCTCAAACCATTTGTCCAGAGTTGCTGGTCTCTTTTTTTCTGTGCTTACTGCTAAAACACATGGTCTTATAATATCAAAATCAAAATATTTTTTGCTTATTCATAAAATTGTGGGTTTGGTGGGCTTTTTTTCTTTTGTTAGTAGTAGTAACACCAAATCCCTTAAATCTGCTAAGCAATGCAATAGGAGCTGTGGGGGCACAATTATAATCTCAATGGCTAAAGAAAAATATTCCTGTTGCCCAATAAACTATATATTCAAAGGTATAGTTAGGAACTGGTGAGAGTGGGGTGCTATAGTCATAAAGTCACTTCTTTAAATTATGAATGCTATTAAAGGAAGACCAGATGTCCCACTGAGCTGATTTTGCTCCCAGTATTTTTCCTGTAGGTACTATAAGAAGTAATTGTTCTGGCTTCAAAGTAATGAAATCAGCTTGGAAGGGGCAAGTTTTCAATAAACGTGACAAAAATTACCTCTTTTGCAAGTGCTGCTTCTTAGAGTTGGCTGTGAAAGTATTACTTGTTTATTTCTTTGTAAGAAAGTCATTTCAGCTAAGTAACTAGTTTGTCAAGATTATTGACCCATGAGAAAACAGCACTTGTTATAGAAACAGAGCTACCATACAAGCTTTAGATAATTTGATATGAACACTCTTCCTAATTCATGATACTGAAAATTATTTATGCCAATGAATATGCTGACATGTCCCTACTTTGTTTATCAAGTCGGGCTCTGCACTGGTGGTGGGAGTTCTCAACTCAATATTTCACAATGAGAAAAACAGGAATGGGCCAAACCAACAAATACCTTTCAATTTTTAATATTATATATATATATCTATATAGGTTTTTAGCTCACTTTATAAAACATAATGAAATTTAATACCTTATTACTTTCTCGAAAGGCATCTGAATTGAAAAATCTGAATCACCAAGTATAATTACTTGGTTTCCACCTTCTACGTGTTTCTGTATTTCTGCGCTGTTCCATCATGGTCACGCTGCATGTGTTTTCATAAATTTTAGTGGTTTTCCCACACAAGATTTTTAATTTCTGCTCTTTACTTTCAGTCAACTGTTGCATTTATTCAGAACTGAAATTTTTCTTAGTAAGTTAGCACAAAGCTTTGCAAGTTAGCACTCCTTTATTTATTTAACATCTATTTCTGCTAAGCAGAATGTTTCCAACAGGGAAGCCCACAGGAATTCCTAGAAACACAGGCAATTTGAATAATCAGAAAATGTGACAAAATATATAATAGACTCTCTTTTGCCCTAAAATGTGTGTCAGTTTGCTCCTATTGATGCAGAAAGACATTGTAATTTCTTTCACACAGTTCTGGAAAAGCTGATTATATGGCCACGAATGGTGCTGTTGATGGATGTTTTGCACTGTATGCACTTCCCTTGCTGTTAGAAAAATGTTTTACTGGAACCATAAAGTCTGAGAACTGAAGTTATTTGTTTTAATAAGAGAAGAATGTATGTACTTTGTGATCATAGAAACCATTAATAATAAAAGACAGGCCTATTTTACTTAAAAATAACAAAAAAACCCCAAAAAAACCACCCTGAAACTTTTCTTGTTAACTTTATTTATCACACCTTATGGAGTTTATTTCTCCCTGGGCATCTACTATTTACTATTTAAGCAATGTTTTCAAAAGACATTAAAGGAAGAGAGAAACTTAATTCTGAAAAAAGGAATTGGCATCCTATTACTAGATGGTAGGCATTACAGAGAGTAATTATTCAGAATGGTGCTGAACAAGTGAGAAAAAATTCTGTCTGTATATATTACATTTGAAATATTGCCCACTCCAGCTGCTTAGGAAAAAGAAGTAAATCAACCTACTCTAGTTAGCAACTGCAATTTCTTTTAGCCAATGAGACTTACATACTTAAGTTTTTCTCCAAAATTATACTTAGTTTCTTGAAAATGGAAGATTATAACATAAATATAACACAAACATTTTATATGAGTCAAATTAATTTCGACACAGGGACAAAAAACAGGGACAAAAGATTAATTAAGTTTAATAAGTACTTTTAGAAATGTATCAGATCTCAAAGGTTTCTTGCAGAGACCAATCCTGGAGTTCAGTAGGATGACAAATAGAAAATTAACCTCATGTATGCTGGCATGTTCTGTTGACATGTAAGACACACTAGTAGTCCCACCTTGTGACTCATTTTTGGAAATTCAACATTAATGCTGGTAAATTGTTTTGCAATAGTTATTCATGGCCTATATTGCCAGCAAGTTGAGTTCTACAGCATTTCATTTCATGTTCTACACTGTGCTGCATAATACATGGTCCAGTTGTAAAATGTCTTTTACCCACAGGAGAAAATTTTGCAGGGTGATATATCAAACATTTTCTGGTCTTTCTGCCTAGAATATTACATGCACATGTGATACATAAAGAATTTTCTATTGTGTAAGGAGATACAACAGAAACACAAGAGGAAATATAAAAGTAGCATAGTGGATTATTGCACAGACTCAGAGAAATAGAGAGAATGATTATCTAGTGAATGTTGTTAATTATGCTGTCATCTTTTGAATACTGTGCTGTATTTGATGAACACATTCAAAGAAAGGAATAATTATCATGTTGCCTAATGATTCTTCACTAGGCAATGGGTGAAGTTCAGAGCAATAGAGCTTATTCTATGTTTTTTATGATCCAGACACATCCAGCTTACAGATTGAACAATAACTGCAGAAAGCCTAGTAGGAAGGAGATATACTAACTTTGCATCAAAAAACATTGCCTGTGACATGTAGGAAAATAAAGGAACTCTCCTTAAATCTTTCTGGAAAGCCACAGAGGATTGCAGGAGCCAGCAGTGATTGTGGTTTCTCTACTACTAGGATCAGAAATTGATGAAGACCTGATCTAGATGTTTTTTCCTTACTGGTGGATGAACAATGAAAGGACAAGAATAATATGGATTGTACTTTTTTAAAGAAATGAGACAAGACTATCTCCATGTGAAGTACTGCCCTTCTCATTGCCAATATCACAGATGTCCACCCCAGGTGCATTTCAGAAGTTTATGTAAGTTTAAGATTTATGACTTCCCTCATCTAATTCTCTTTGCATAGCTCAGGAGAGTGGCTATCACTGCAAAATGTGGCCATTTCAGTTAAGACAATATGCATTTCCTCTGTATTTGCTGATGTTTGTAAGTAGAAGGTGGGGTCGCTACCCCACTACCTTTGTAGTAAGTAGTTTTAAGGGATGGAATATCCATCCTAATCTGTAATGCAGCTGCATTCAGGGTACACTGCAAAATTTGAGTGCTAATTGGAGATGTGTCATCTCCTAAATATGATGCTATCAGACAGGAAGTAGATCCAAGTAGGAGTCAGGTTCAAGTCTGTAGTGTGTGCAAGCATCATATCTGACAGATTCATCTCCAAAAGATCTTCAGCTTTCCTAACCCTGCACACTTGGTCCCCCTTTTACTCCTCCTGGGTCACTTGTCCCTTCTTCTACCTCCTGTACTCTTCATTTTTACATCAAGTTTTTTATCAAGAGCTGCTTGTTCATCCATGCAGGTTCTCTACCATCTTTCTTTGATTTCCTGCTCATCGGGATCTTGGAGGAGGTGGTCCTTGAAAATCAACTAAGCCTCCTGATCTCCTCTGTTTAAGACAGTCTCCTATGGGATTCTTTCAAGAAGGTGCTTGAACAGGTCAAAATTTTCTTTTCTAAAGGCCAGAGTTATGATCTTGCTGTTTGCCTTACCTCCTCTTCTGAGGACTCTGATCTTCATCATCTCATTATTACTGCAGCCAAGACTACTCCCAAACCCTACATTCCCAACTAGTACTGTCTTCTTTATAAGTAGGAAGTCTAGCAAAGCATCTCCCCAAATTAACTTCTGTTTTATTTGTGTCAAGAAACTTGTGCCCTTGCCTATGTCTGATATGTTGTCTCTCTAGAAGATAGTGGTAGTTCAAGTTCCACATAAAGGCATTTGCTTGTGAACATTGGACTTCTTCCAATTGTTTAAAAAGGCCTCATCTAATTCTTCATCCTGAGCAGAGAGCCTGCAGCAGACACCCACCAAAATGTTTTCCATGTATGCCTACCACTCCTGACCCTCAGCTCTTAGCCAGCTTATGGTTTCAGCTTGTTATTCTTTAGGATTACTTCCTGCATTATTTAAAATCATAGTCTTACTTGCTTGATCAGACTTGTCTGGGCTTCATTGTGGTAACTGCGATTACTGAGGAACTAAGAGCAGGTTAAGGGGGAAAACAATTCAAAGCCAAGTCCTAACTGATATAAAACCATAATTGCTACAATTAACTTATTTCCAGCTCATCTATTCTTTGAGGCAAAAAAAAGTTATTAAATTTTCTTTTATTCTATTGGTGTGGTGTCACCAAGAGTTCAGTGATGTCAGACAAAATCTCGTAATTTGTAAACTTTCTTAATTTTGTTTATTGTGGGAAATGTGTTTCATATTGCTTACATTTTCATTATGATTAGCTGTTGAATTTACAATATATATTCCACAAATCTTGTTTGGGCAGTCACTGTAAACAAGTTCTATAAAAAGGAACAAATAATATGTCTTGCTACACACTGACTTCCTTCTCTGTCTGCAGAACACTCTTGAAAAATATTCTAACATATATGTAGCTACTGAGTAAAAAAGCTATTTAAAAGCCATATAAAACTATTTGAGACAGAAATAATGCTTCTTTCTTCATGAGAAGTGAGAAGAGAATGTGCAGTCAGCAATATAGTGAGAACAGGGGAAAAAAAAAATCAAGAACTTTACTAGATTAATTTCTCATACTGCCAATCACATTGTATTACTTGAGCTTTCAGGAAATGAGAGTCCCTAAAGGATTTTGTGATATGTCAATAATATTGCTAAGTTTTTTAATATTCTCTTTAACAAACAAAAAAGAAAAGTCAGCTATCATGTGATGTGTCATATAATTATAAGCATAATCCTAATAGAGAAGTGTAGTGATTCTGTCCTGAACAGGCACAAGCTGTACAAAACCATTCCTCTACTCTATAAGTCTCCTTTTCCAACTGGTTACTGCTGAGAGTAAGTAAAATGTCAATGTGTATGTATAAAAAAATTTAAAAATTCTGCTATTAGGTTTTAGTTACAGAATGTTCTTTTGTAGTAGGCTGAGGTGTTGTCGCTATAATAGGGGTGTATCTTGCTTTTAATTTTTCTTCTTTTGTAAAGAACAACCCTTATGAAAATGTGCTGGGAGATTCAGATGAGGGAGGTGTTTCTTTATATATGGATAAAGAACAGAACTGAGACAATGCAGAAATACTGTTCTCTGAGAACCTCTGGGTTTTGGATTGATAGCCACTTGGAACTTGAACCTTTTGGACCTTTTCTTTTTTAGAGTACATATGCAGAAATGAACTTTCAGTGGCATTCCTGACTCTAAAGAGAATTATTAATATGGCCACACTCCTGTGCATCTGCCACTTGAGCATGAAAGCAGAAGTAACTGGCTTAGCCATGCATCTAAAAAGTGTAATGAACTGTATTATAGCTCAGGTCAAAGTCTGACTTATGTAAGCAAGAAGAGGAGAGATTTGAACTGAGGGAAAAACACTTGGCTTATATTTATTCCTCTCTGGTATAATTTCAAGATGTCTCTTAAAGCAGAACGTATCATTGGGCTAACCTGTAAGTCTGTAATTACAGACTGGCAGCAAATGTTGAGCTGTTTTAGTATCATAAATGAATATTTGTGTATATGCTAATATGATAGGATAATTTATTTATTTGGCCTATTTAAATTAGAACATTTGTTATGGCATAAGTTATTAAAAATTTTATTTATTACGTTGAATATTTTAAAAACGTTTGTTCTTATTCTGTTGGGACTTCCACAATTCAGTAGTCTAAATTAAGAATGAAAATCTGAAGGAAAAAAAGGAAGGAACAAAATTATTTTGACAGTTTAGGAGAGTATTTATAAAATACTTAGACTATGACAGTTTTTTGTTTTTTTCTTTTTGTTCTTGGAGAGTATAACAAAGCCAGCTTCAGTAGGTGCTCTATCAAATAAGCACCTACATGAATTACAGCTGTGGCTGCTGCTGGGGCATGTTTTTATCTCTGTGCCACACACATCTTCAGTTTAAGATGCTTGTCATTCTGTAGTGCAGCCCTTAGCATTTGTTTTGTCTTTTCTCTCCAGTGGTGCCAAGAAAATAACTTCTTAGCTCCCCTGTCTGCATTTTTGCATCTGCTATGTCTTTGCATGTGACATATGCCTGGCTGCCTCACTGGAGTCAAAATGATTCTGGTTAAGCAGAAGAAATATCTTATAATAGGCCTCCATAGGTGCCAGTCCAAAGGTTTCTAACCAGTTTTCTGGATTATACTTTCATTCCTAGTTTCAGGACACCTTTTCTTCTCCCCATTCCCTTCCGCCCGTCCCTTTTTATTTTCCTTTTTTTTTTTTTTTTTTTTTTTTTTTTTTTTACAGTGCTTTGGATAAAAGGTTTTTGTAGGATGGAGACCACTCTTATTTTCTTTCATTGTTTCTTGACTCAGTAAATACTTTCTTTGAGTCATGCATCTTCCAGAACAAAGGGGATTTAAATGATTTGGGAGTGTTAACTTGGTTTACCCCAGCTACAGATCTTTCTGAATAACCAGGAGACAGGAGAGATTTCCAAATTGACTTTCCATGTTCTTTCCAGTAAAATCACAAATCACTTGCTCCATGTAGCTCTGTAGAAGTACTGTCTATCTTTGTTTTGGGTTTTGGTTTGTTGTCTTGTTTCAATTCTCATTTCATTATATCTCAAAAAAAAAAATGTATGGTCATTCTATTAGTGCCTTACAAATTTATGCAATAAAATGCTGTCATTTCCAAGATGACAAAAATGAAGTAGAGAAGAAAGAACAGAGGTGCTTTGCCTGTAGTCACTGAAGGCTTATTTGAATTTCATTTTCCTGTGGTAAGAACAATTTTTTCCCAGAGGGACTGAGTCTGTGTTATGATAAACCTGGAAAAAAACCCAACAAACCCAATTTCAAATTTATAGGATCCTGGTAACTCATCTTTCTGAAGAGGTACTGAGGAGTTTTGAATCTCTTCCTGTGCAAATGCTTTCTGTCCACTGTTTTTGACAATGGACACATTCCTCCAATACATTCTCAAAACACCACAATGCAGTCTTTGCTTGTGTCCATGGAAAATCATACAACAATGTTCTATAGACAGAACAACATGTTTTTATTTCTGTATATTATGAAGCCTAAACTGAAGTTATATGTTCACAGTTAAGGATATTTTGTCTCTTTAGAACATTGAATTAATGTATGTTGTCAAAGGTCTTTTTAAGCATATGCAAATATTTTGACCTAATACTTGATTAAGCTAGTGTAATAACTTTTGTAGTTCAATTTACTACTGCTTGCTAGAATCTTGATAAACTTCAAACAAATATTACTAAAGGCAAAGATATCTCTAGGTATTTTGGTTTTTGTGGATTATTTTGGTGGGGTTTTCTTGGTTGGTTTGTTTGTTTTTGAGGGGGATTGAAATGGTTTGCTTGGGGCTTTTTTCTATGCTTGATTTTAAGGAATAGTAATATGGGCAAAAATTGCACCTTTTTGTGGGAATTTTCCTGTTCTGATAGAATGCGAGGTATGCAGTTCCTTTTTTATTTAAAAGAAAGTAAAGGATGCTACTACTGTACCAGATCAAGGCAAGCCAGACACTGAGGTAATGGGGGACAGTGATGAAGCAATCTTTGAGTTGAGCCCAGATGTTCCTCAAAATTAAGTCCCAGTGACTCTGCCTGGTTAACCAATAGACACAGCTTCTGCTGAATTCTGAGGGAATCAGTGATACTTATTAAATTTCTTTTAAATTAAATTAATTAATCTGATTAAAATAATAAATTAAAAATTTAAAAATTAGATTAGCAAACTGAGTACAGAGGAGGATAGTTGTCTTAAAACAGCAATTATTTTCAACAGTCTGTTTAACCAGAAATTGTGTTTCTGGTTGAAAAGTTCTGTGTTTATAAATAAGGTAATTAAATGGCACTATGCAATATACTTTAATTATAGTTTTCTATTCCTAAATATAACACAGAATGTTGGGTTAATTCTGTCATAACTATATGTCCATTTTTAAGCACATACTATCTTGGAATACATGTAATGAGAAATTTTCTGTAGTAGCAATTCTTTCAAAGAATGTGATGATAAAGTTAGTGCTGAGAAGTAAACATTTAAACATAAAGTATTTCTAAATTAATTATTATATCAAATTTTCTTGTGGCTTTTTCCAAGATGCTATTGTTTGTGGTAGAAGATCATTTTGGAATCACCTCTAATGGTGACCATGTTTAGTCTGTCGGATTTTTCCCAAAAAGCAATAGAAAGCCATGTTTCTAGTCTGTTAATTTAAATACTTATTTTGTTCCAAGAACAATTAAATATTAATTTGTTTTGCCAGCTACAGATAAGGGTTAGAAATATTTATATATAGGGAATTCATACATGGTGCTTGAAACTATTCCCTGGCTTGCACAGATAGCAGTGTTTAATAATGCTTTTGATAATTGTATCCAACTGCATGCATATTGTAACACTGAGCAATTTCTTATATGTGCTTATTGTTGAATTCTACAGTATGCTTCTCAATACAGAAAAATGCCAGGATCTGAAATTTTAAAGGTATCAGTCAAACTTTTGTCTATGAAGTTGGACATAAATGGACATGAGGGGGAATGGTAATTTTATTCTAACCTTAATATAATGTATATTAAATTGAGATTTAGCATTTGTGACTTGTGCAGCAGACATGTTTATGTCTCAATTTACTGTGACAAAGCAGTGAAGAAAAAGGGGTTTCTAAAGAGTAATATGGGCTGCTTATTTAGACATGCTAAACAAATTACACTGAAGACTATTTTGCATGGCAAATAGTAGGTTCTTCATTTTCACCAGTTCACTAGTTTATTTCTTATATCAGATGATCCCTCATGAAATAGCTGGAAGGTCAGTCAAAAGCATGAGGATTTTCCCCTGGTTCTGTACATAGAGTTAGGCTATGAAAAATTTTTCTTAAATTTTCTCAATCCATCCATTTATTTTTCTGCTTGAAGCATTTGGTTGCTGAGAATGGAAACATGTTTTTATTCATTCTAGAAATTAGTTTGTGGTTATAAGTGTCAGTGGGTGACAAACAGGCAATCCTTTTAAGAAATGGTAGGACAAGTTATTTAGTGTCTGGGAAGTATTTCTACTAACTGGTGTCAAGCAAACCTTAGTAGAGATCACAGTATCTCAGAATTTGTGTTAAATGGCACTTGCAGTGAGAGCACTAAGATAAGAAAACCCTATGAAATCAAGACAAACCCTAGGAAGCAGATGATTTGACATTAATATTAAAAGGCCCTGATAAGCTGAATGTTTCTGAAAGTCTAAGATGGACCTCTGTTAAAAAAATCATTAGCTAGTACAAGTTATGCATAAATGCTTTGTTTATATTCCATGGAGAAGGAGATGTCTCTAGCTGTTTTGTTAGTGAAAGCCTATCAGATTTTCTTCTGCAGTGATGAGAGGTACATGATTAGCGAAAGGAAAATCTAAAATGTTTCCCCCACTTTTGCCATTATGTGCAGGCAATAAAAGTTATTAGGACACTTGCTACTTCTGCATTGTCAGATTTGCCACAGGGCCACCTTCATCATCCCAGAGGGAATTATGTGATTAATGATCAGAGTCTTGGCTCATGACTGGAACCAAATAAATCTTAAACATCTTCCTAAAAGCTGTTGAGCTGACCTCGGGTTTATATTTCTAAATATTTGCTTTTATTCCATATTCCTAGGTCATCTGAAAGGAAATAATATTTCCTTTTTTTTTTTTTTTTTAGTATGCGGGGAAGGGAAAGAGAGCTGAACAAGAACAAAAGAAACTTGTATTAAACCTACTCAGCACAAGCCCTATATTTTTTCTATGTGCTGAAATTAACTGTATTATTCCCACTTGTAATATATTTATTATTATATCATCTAATCAGAAATCAAATTTGCTGATTTAAAGATTAAAACAATTAAACTGATGCCTTTTTATCTTTTATCTGCAAACTGCATATTCAAATGGATCTACTAGACGATTTTATTTAGTTTCCCAGATTATGATTCAAGTTATATATATTGCCTTCCATTTTGGTTTTTTTAATGCAAAGTTTTTCAGCTCAATAAGGGATAATGGATCATTCTTGAATAATAATTGCAACATGTACATCTAGACATATTTGTGTATTTTTTCCTCTTGATTTAAAGTATTTTTAAAAATTATTGTAATTCTGTCATATATATGTTGTGCACTGAATTATGGGGCATCATGACTGATGAACAAAAAATTTGAGGGGAAAAAAGAAACAGAGTTGGGCTCAATGATCCTTCTGGGTACTTTCTAGCTCAGATTATTTCATGATTCTATGGCTGTGTTGAGACTTGGAATGCCCCGAGAAAAGCGTCGAAAACTTAGCCTTAAAAATTTTTAGATTAAGTAAATTCCCTCTCAGTGTGTGATTATGTGAAGGAATTTAAAAAAAATGGAAAAAGAATCAACTTAATGTTTGAATAGGGTTACTTTTTGTTTTGCTAATTAACCTTTACTTCTATTGTCACAACAGTACTTAGCTACAGAGAAGGCAGGTTGACAGAATAACTTTATATCTTTTTGTAGACTGAAAATTAAAGCCCAAATCACTAAGATACTGACATTGCTGATCAGCTGCTTCTTGGGGCATCTTCAGACTCTTTCTGAATACAGTGCCTTTTGCACAGAGTGCTGCACCAGCTGAAGAGCATTACAGCATTAATCTCTGATTTAACAACTGTATTATTACAGAGGAGGATGAATACAGTTGAGATGAGTATTGTTCTCAGATTTGTGGCTCAGAATACATACCTCTTTAAATCTGCAGGTACATCTCTAGAACAAATGACTTCTAAACTGCAAAAATGAAGGAAGCTCCTTTAACCCTGAGGTCTTGTTTCTTAGCTGACTAGTCAAGGTCAGATGCATTGCAGCAGCACTGTCTGCTTGGATTTGCTTGGAGAAGAAGAGGTGCAATGCTAACTGCACAGCTGCTACATCAGTGCCTGTAGAATAGCAGTGATACAATAACATCCCAGGGATCAGGCATGGAAAACAGACCATATTCAAATCAACAGGAGTAACTTCACTTATAGAAGTGGCAAAACCTTATAAATCTGAAGAAAACTTGTCTATCCCGCGCTACTATATATATTGTAGCTGTGAGTGAGGATAGTCAGCCCTATGGCTTGGCCGCCTGTATCAAAACGAGTTACTACTGCTAGTAAAGAACTTTAGGAGCAACAGTAAAAGTTAGAGACTCAAGCTGTAAAAATGCAGGGCACCCTTCTGCCCAATGCCATGAAATGGTCCATGATGGGCATTTTTTTTCTTGTTATCATTGAAATTTTCCTTTATTGATGGAATAGTTTAACTTTTTGTGTTTGTTGAAGACAAAGAAGGGTAAAAGGCAATTAAACAAAGGTGAAATTATGAACTTTTCTTTTCTAAGAAACATAGTTAATATTTGAGATTCCATAGTGCCTTTTAGCCATAGAGTGTACACAGACAGTTTATGTGAAGCTGGAACCCAAATTTGAACTGTAATTCACTTCAAAACCATACCAAAATGGATTTTATAAGCTGAGTCTCGGAAATTTTTTATGCCCTGCTTTAGAGCAAATAAACAGACCAGTCTTAACTCTCAAATGGAAGAAATGACTAGTCAAAATACCAAAGTGGCTTTGGAAACTATCTATACCTTGAAAAGATGACAACTAGAAATAATGAGGCTATTCTGTTTCTCTGGAATTGTATGATAAAAGGATCCTAAAGTTATTCTTTTGTCTTAGCTGAATCTCTGCCTTACACCTGAGAGCTGAAGCATTTCTTTCCTATTTCAATCCAATGATGAGCAGGTTAATTTAAGCCACCGTGTGAGCAGAGCAGGAGCTCTCAGGCAATTGTCTTGTTTGCTGCTGAGAATTGCTTGCTAATGAGTTCTGTATCTCTTTACTCCAATCTGATATCTTTCCCCAACTGTGGACACAACAGCAGTGATGTCTGGAGGAGTTTTCATCTGTTATCTGGAAGAAAGTAAAATGACTCATCCATTACAGTTTACCTTGAGTTAAATACTAGCAACAGGTTGGAATAATGAGAAGAAACATGTAGCTGTCAAGCAAATGTATCTGCACTCCTATCTCTTCAGTGAGTTTCCACTGATGACCCTACCTGTAAATAGTAGGGATTTTGTTGAAGTCAAAATACAGTGGGTGTTCGTTTTCTTTTCTTTTTTGTTCCCTCAGATCTCTTTGCTACATACCTCATTAATCTATTTTCCCGACTAACGATCACATGTGTATTATCTCCTGCTTTACTCTTCCTGCTAGTCCCTAGGGCTGGCACCAATCTGCATTATACAGCTCTCTCAGCTACAACCTCCTGCCTTCCTATCCCTGCTCTGAGACTTTGAAGCTCCGACATGAAGGTTGCCATTAGCTAGGGAAAGACACTAACAAAACAGTAAGGGAAGTAAGGTCTTAGAGAAAGGTCACTTCAAGCTCAGATACTTCTTTCTTATTCACCTCAAACACAACTTTGTGCAACCTAATTGATACATCTTCTGTTCTGAAAGTGCTGTAACATTATCAGAGTATTCAGATAATACTCTGAAATGTATTATCCAACATTTCAGAGTCGATGTGACACATCAACTTTGTCAAAATCCAGTATAGGACCTCATTGCCAAGGTTTGGTTGTAGTTCAAATGTTTACTTGACTCAGTGAAGGGTGGGAAAGAAAGAGATTATCAGCATCAAAAAAGTAGTCCCATTTCTATTGCTGCATGAAAGAAAAGCTTGCTTATCAAGGACTACCTAAACTTTCATCTAACAATAAAAATTTGAGTTTCTTTATAACTACCAGAAAGTTACAGAATATATTTTGAGCTGTCCATAGAAACAAATTTATTGATACAGGAACTTATAAAGGAGCATTTTCAAAAATGGTAGGCTAATGTTTTTTCAGGTAGTATATTTTGTCTCAGGTTTTTAAAATTTTTTAAAAGAAAACAGTTAGTCCATTTGACATAGTATCTAGAATGATGTGTCAAATCCAGGCACCACTGCATTAGATCCCCTTTTCAAGATCCCCAGAATTTCAGCCCAGAGACCAAGAACAAAGCAGTCCTAGAGACAGGAAATTTATTTCTAGATAAGGATGGACATACTTCTTCACAATTATACAAAGAGCTTCACTTTCGTTTATTATCCTGTATTTGCTCTTTTGGAATCTGAGAACCTAGTTTCTGTTACTACTTACTAGCATGCAAGTACTCAGTTTCTTGAAGTTAGAGGGAGAATACAGAAAAGGGTGGAGGATTGCTTCCTTTTAATTTCAACTACATCTAAATAATCTGGAAGCAAATGGAGTGTGTTATTCATTAGAGTTATCAGCCTGGAACTTTTCTTTAGCTATAAACACATTTTAAACATGTAAGAGAAAAATACTTCTGACTCAGAGAAACAATTGATTGATGAAAGATTTTTTTTTAATACATAAAAAACCATATTTCTGGTGGTTACATTGCATATGTCACACTTTGTCTTAATTGAAATGAAATTGCAACTTTAATTATTTGTGAATGACAAGTCTACAGTTTTGAAACTGTAAGTGTAAAAATTTGGACTGAATTTCAAATTAAAAGTACTTTTTAATTTTCAGATATTGAGGCTACTCTTTCTTGCATGAAGACAGGCTGTAAGGGGAAGAAAATTCCCGGAATAAGCATGCCAGAATAAGGAACAGATAAAATTGTCAGTGACAAAAACATACAATAGAAAAATATTCCTCCAAATTAAAGATGAGGCACAATGTCTTGCTCTGATCAGTGAGCAGGGTGGTAGAACTATTTCTTAGTGGATAGCATGGCCTCTGAACAAGAGATATAAACATTCCAGTCTGTGTTAGATATGGTATACAAAACCTCATTATTGTAATTTATTAGCTATTATTTTTGAAGATATTGCTCAAGATTTTTCTTTGTGTACTTACTTGAAGGACAGAAATAAATGGTTTTACAGGAGACAGATGGCAAAATAATTGCATGCAGAATTTATTAATATTGAATAGAAAGAGCTACAACATCAACAGTTGTGAAAGATGCTGTCATGGCCATCCTTACCTTTGTTGTAACTCACACATGCTGCGTTGAGAATGTATCCCTCAACAGCTGTCTTCTTAAATGGTAGCTGTAGAGTGACTTCCAACTTCTTTGACTTTCTAAAAAACAAGTCTGTCACTGCGTGTCTTATTAACATAATTAGTTGTCATAAAGATGCAAGCCTAAAGATGTACTGGCTAATTAGCCATCTGAAATCTGATGTGTCTTCCCTTGCCTTCCTTTCTCAGTTAATGCTTTTTGGGTTTGGGTTTTTTTTTTTTGTTTGTTTTTTGGGGTTTTTTTGAGATGTGAGGATTGCATCATTACTTCACAAAATGATCTTTCATCCTGAACCATCTGACCTGGGAGATTCAGATAAGGTTGACAATTTCACATTACACCAATGTTGTTCTTTGTGGATTCTGTGGAAAGTGGAATTTTTCAAGTTTTCAAATTAGTCTTTTCACACTGTTGAGAAGATAAGTTAAAATCTCAATAAAAGGGTAGAAGTTAAGCTCTTGCTTTCCCTTTATACATTACAGAAGGCTTTCTTATGGTCAGATGAGTATTATCTCTGTCATCTTGTGATAAAGCCTGTAAAATAATTCATTTATTCTGTTATCAGTTTTGCTCTATATAAAGGAAAGTGAAGTGTGGAACTCCTAGTGAAATCCATGGGAATCTCATGCATTAGGTGTCCATGAAAATTCCCTGGTATTTAAGGGACCCCCAATGACACAACCACCTTCAAATCTCTAGCTTTTAAGGAATGCTTTTGTATTCCTGCACAGAGGTAGGGAAAGCAGCCAAATGTTCAGGATAACTAAATGTAGCAGGGATGTTCCTTTATATCTGAGTGCATTGATTGCTGCTATCTTTTTCTCTTTCAGTCTTTCCTGCTATTGATTCTAAAACTCATTTACATATTGACATATTTTTTAGTATGAGCTCCCAAACTTGGTCATAAAAATTTACATACGTGGTATAACACTTCTTGTGACAGGAATAACATTGTGGAATTTAAAACAAAGATTTTGATTGCCAGAGCAATCTGGAGTTCCAGATGTTTGTTTTCCCTGGCTCTAAATGTTAGGGAAAGGAACAAACTGTGACCCAATAAAGGATATTCTTAGTTATCTGTTTCTGATTAGATGAAATAGAGCTAGAAATGGTACAATGGGCTTCTGCTTGAGCAAGGTGTCTCACAAGGACAATCCCAAACTCCACCTTATTAACTGCATATTCTTTTTGTGCATATGTCTAGAATTTTTTTAAATTATATTCATTATATTGTATCGATTGTATATGTTTATTTTAAATGCTGCAGTCACCATTTTTACATCACAACTTCATGCAGAGCTCATGTGGTAAGCAGTAAATTTGGGGTTAAGCATTTTTGCTGGAAGGTTTAAAGCCATGTCTCCCAGGAAAAGTATTCTGATAGCCTAATTAAAAGACAAAATAGAGTGTGCTGGCCTCTACAACTGTGTAATTTTCATCAAACAGGAGCAAACAGCAAGGAAAGGAATTGTAGGATTGTCTTGCTCCTTCTAGGTTCCAGATTTTTTTTTATGCTTTACAGTTTAAAATCAAAGAGATGAAAATTTCTGAGTTAGAAATTTGTTATCAATCCTCACTTTGAAGTGCAAAGACTTCAGGTCTCTCTGCTCTGTTATTTTTGTTCCATTAATATCTCTTTCCAAGAGGAAGCTGGGGGCTAGAACCGTGTGATTCGGCATAAACCCTGCTGATTAGTGCTCTGTTGCCTGCAAAGAAATGGAGCTTCTTGGAGGATTCTATATGCTAAAGTATTTGGCAAAGTTTCCTGACTGTTCATACTACAGATGATCTGTGACACAAAAATTACCCAGGACATCTTTGAGGTGACTCCAGAGCTGTCTTACAAATTAAAGCACCCCACAGATTGGGAGACAAACATTGAGCAGGTGTTTGTGGCGTTGGTCTGTTATTTATATAAGAAAATACTGAGGAATCTACATCCTGGCTTGGATTTAAGTGTTGATGTACACAGACACAATGAAGTTTACACCAGAATTTTACACTTGCTTAGAGGAGAAATGGTTTACAGAACGTGCAATTTTTATTTGAGAAATACATTCATTTAAAAAAGAAAAGCAATAAAAAACCCACAAAGCCCCATGAAACTCCTCAAAACTAATGCAAACATCTCCAAGCTATAGAATTCATGCAGTGCAACCTAAACCATGTACAACGTTGTCCTTGAATATTCTTAGAAAAGTGGAATGAAGATTTAACACTGAAGTAAATTATGAACTTTGATTAGGAGAGGCATATTCACCTAACAAAAGTGAAGATGAGATTTGGATGGTATGTATCCCAGGAAATCAAGACAGCTCTGCAAGAGGAGTAATAATTACCTTCTGGATTTAATAAAAAGTTGATATGCATATGAAACTGTATCATCCAGAATATCTATAGGAATTGAACTATATGTGCTTCTGCTAAAAGGAGAGAAAATTTTACAAACTAATTTCTGAGGTTCCCAAAAGCTGGCACAACCCCCCAACTGTCAGGCCCCACTCACAAAATTGAAATGGGTTTGGATTTTTGTTGCCATTAGAAAGTCCAGTAGTGATAAAAGCATAGAATGTAAATAAGACAGAAAGTTTCAATTAACATTTAAAAGATGTCTGTGTACTGAGATATATAGTATGTGTTCCATATACACTGTATTTCTCAAACACTGAACTCATATTTTTTAAAATGATGTAGTATTGCAGTGTGTATTAGTGAATAAAATTAATACCATTGCTCATGCACCTAAACCATTACCATATCAGCAGAAAACTGGATGTTTAAAATTACTGACATACCTGATCCTTCAAACTAGGAGTTATGCTTGAAAGAGAGCCCCCTCTTCTACACTATGTTTTGTTTCCTTGTGCACTCAGTACAGATCAGTTTTCAGTGTGCTGTCTGCTTCGTTTTGTTGTATTCAAAGTAGCTTATGCTTTTAGATCCATTAAGACAATAGTTTGCTCCTAACAATTTAATGGAAACAGTTATTAGCAATTAATGCGTATGAGTACATTTTAATTTTAATATAATCTCAAATTTGGCTGGAAAGTTTTAACTGAGTTTGAAATAACAGAATATCAAGTTTGGTAATTTGAAGAATTTAACTCCTTCCAGCCATTTTTAATGCAGTTGTAAAATTAGAAATTCTGATCACATGTCTACTATGGTAAGAAAGCAAAAAGAATTCCTTAAAAATACTACAGTATTTTTCAAGATAAAAAATAGTTGTTTAATTTTTTTTGTCCAATTCTGGACATTTTTTTGTTCTTAACGTTAACACGGAAACAATTCCAAGGTTTATTCTATAATCATATTAGAGAAGAGTTTACACTAAAATAAATTTAAAAAGGAAATTTGTAAAGATATTAAGAAAATTTAGAAGAAACAGAAGGGATGCAGCATTTCCGTTACTCTATTTGTCTAATATTATCCACATAAATAGCTCTGCTGGCGTTAATTTCTCCAAAGTTAATAGTAATTGACTTTAACCTCCAACTAGACCAAGTTGCTCAGAGCCCCACCTAGCCTGGCCTTGAACACCTGCAGGGGTGGGGCATCCACAGCTTCTCTGGGCAAACTGCTCCAGCTTTACAAAGCTTTTTGTTACCTAAAGATGTAGATGAGTCACTAATGCGGGCGTTCTTGAAAAACCTAATACACTGATACAGCTTTAAAAATGTGTACATATTTAGCATATGAAAACTGAAAGCCACTGAAGGTGTTTTAAATTGAGTTGCCATGATTATCCTCTGTGCAGACTAGCAGGCAGCAACTCATCTTAATTATGTAGCCCTCCCAAAGAAACATAATTAAAAATGTAATTTGCCCCTTTGCATGAAATGAGTTTGAACATGAATGCTTCAGTAAACAAATCTACCTATATAATTAAAGGAACATAACAAAATCTATATAAAGCTCACAAAGGGAGAAATATAAGGTCAGCTCAGTGTTTCATCCTGCAATCATTTTGATTGCCAATTAGACACAGGTGTGTGCTACATAAATAAGAAAAATTATGAGTGTGATGGATGTGATTATTATTCATCTCAAACATCCTTTTTCTCTTTTCCTCCCTGTTCTAATTAGATAGTTTCCAGCTGTTCAACATGTGCTGCTGAGATGTGCCATTGGAAAATCACATTGGAAACACAACACAATCATTTTGAATGCAGCATTCTCTTAAAATAGTGTTAGAAATGTTATGGTAAACATTTAAACAGATATAGACAAAAAAATCAGTACTGCAACAAAAGCAGTGAAGAGAAAAATGCATTTAAATTTAATAATGTAAAAACAGAATGAAAGCCAGATGTGCAGTGAGAGGAGAATGCAAGGTCTCTCGGAAAAAGTAAATGATTTTATGTGAATGAAAATTACTCGTGTATAATTCTATAATGGTAAAATGTGTTAATTGTCATCAACATGGAAGATCTTAACTGCATCCTTCCACTGATTAGCTGCAATTGAACCTAACATTCCCAGAAATGGGCTGGAGTCTTAAAGAAGTCAAACTGGAAAAATGGTAGTGAAGTGCATCTTTCAAATTTAGGCTTATTTGGTTCACAGCCTGAGGTGATTCTGAATGGTGTGATGGACAAATATTGCTACAAAGTCTCTAGGGCAGTTCATGAAGCCAAAAATCACAAGCAATCAAAGTGGGCTAAAAAATGCAACTACACGCCATAAAGTGGTTGTTAGTCTACTTAGTTAAGAACAGGGAGTTGTTGAACAAGGAGTATATGATTTGGAGGGTTTCTTCTCATTCTTGGGTGCAGCTGTGTTTTTATGTTTATGCATCTTCTAACAGTTTATTTATTTGTTTTTTCTTCATTGGTCTGTAAATGTGTCTGCTGATCTGTGGGTTATTTCATTTTTGGTGGATAAACTCCCTTTTTAATCTTTCTGTTACCGTGAAAGTATTTATTTCCCTGCTACCGAGGTTGCATCCCTCCAGGAACAGCTGGAGACCCTTAAAGTCTTTTATTCACAAGGCCTCTGTGATCCTCCTGTGCCTGCACTGCTGGGATGCCCTGTTAAGGTCATGTTTTATTTTATTCACTGGTCAAGCTGTAATTGCCTGATAATGTGAAAAGCATTTAATTAGCACAGCCTGTTTGCATGTATTTCTCATATATTTCTGTCCTAGAGTCATTGATTGAGTAACTGATTCTACAAAGATAGGCTAGATGCCATTAGGAGATAAACGTATCTATACATAGATAAACATATGTATATATATTATATATATATATATGTAATGCTTTCAGGACTGCTTGTTAAAAAGTTGCAACATGAATAATAAATTGCTTTTGTTGTTTCATTTGTTTTAAAAATCTGGGAAAGCCACCATCCAGCAGGCCAATGTAAGACAATTTGGTTCAGTTGTCCTTGATCTTTTGATTTAATTTCTACATTTAAATACAAGAGGCAGTTTGAAGACATATTTTTGGAGGCCCACAGGGAGAAACATGAATAGGTAACATTACGAGCTTTTTGGTCACTCTCAGACTCCACTCCTGCCAGCCCCCTGTGCACTTGCACCTGAGGTGGGTGCCTATGGGGCACTCAGGTGGGATGGCAGGAGACCCTGCAGCAGCAGCCACTGGCTGTACAAACGCTGGACTCTCTTCTGGAGGGCATGGATGTGGCTGCAAAGCTCTGGGGCCAGAGCTAACACAGAGTAGTTAACTCCTGGAGTAGTCCCTGGTGGGCTCAGAACCTGCTAATTAGTGTTGGAGACACCTGCTGCTGCCCCTCCCCATTGCTTTCACCCAATCACAAAAGCAAGTTTCTTCTCCCAGGGCACAGCATGCCCCTTTTGTTTCAAATCCCTGATGTTTCTCTAAAGGATCAACAGGATTGTGACAGTGCTCTCCCTGAGCTTCTTACGGCTGTACAACTTGTGAGTACCAAGCCAAATACTGCTGTTTTGTTGAGCACCAGTAAATACACATAGACTGGCAATTTAGAAAGCTATCTGTAGGTGCTGAGGTTTTATTTATTAATGAGTAAAATCTTCTCAGTTTCAGTTACACAGTTTGAGAAACTAATGTAAGCTTTAAAATACTTTTCTGCTTCTGCAATTAGACTAAGACAGTTTAAAGATTTAAATGTATATTGCTAAGGAAGACATGCAGGAAAATTTAAAGAATTTAAAGTATACAATTTGAGAATTCAAAAAAAGGTAAAGTAAAACCTCAAAGGTATTGCTGCTGCTGTTGGAAGAAGTTTTCACAATTCTTGAGTGACCTGTGATAAATTTTTTTTTTTTTGCTAATCACAAAAGATTTTTATGTCATTTGCTAAGTTAGTTGTTTTTCTTTTCCTTCTAACTATAGATGAGTATGAAACCTTTAAGTTCTAGGTTTTAAAATTTTGTTTGCTTCTTGTATTGTTTGGGTTTTTTTCTGATAATAAGCTGCCTCTTTCTTTGAACAATTGATTTGTCATATAGTCTGTAACTGTTAGCTGATTTTTGTATTTTTTGTTTTTAAGAGATTATTCATTAGGAGTATAATATGCCAATTAAAATGCTATGATTTTTGACAAAAAATAATTAGAATCCAAACTTAAGGGAGAAAAAAAATGCAGGGGAACACTTCAGAGGACAAAATAATGGTTTTTATAATGTCCAAGGTTTCTCAGGTTTCTGTTGCTTATGGAGGTCAGGGAGTGTGGGATTACTCTATATTCCACTAAAGTTCTGTGGAGGAATTATTACTCTTTCTATTAAGTATCTGAAACTCCATAAGTTGATCAGGTGGCAGTAAGAAATGGAAACAATTTAGGGGAAGGTTTTCAGCTATTACTATGCCTATGCTTAATGCATATATGTTTCCTTTCATTTCAGCTATAGGTCCATGTGTCTTCCAACTTAAGCTTTTGTTCTGGCCTGATATTAATATTATTTTTTTTCTGTTCTCCCTTTCCTATAAGCTCATGCTCACCTATTCTCTCAGCTTTTCCTATTTCATACTGTCTGAAGAACTATATTAGCTCCTAGAAAAGCTTGAGGATTAAAAACCCCATTCAAATAAATGTTAGCTTGAGAAATATTTATGTCAGACTCTGTGATTGCAGATATGAAGGTGTTCTAGCATTCGAAGAGTCACATACAATAGTCACAGGTTTGGTGAGTGTTTTCAAAAGCCCAAATTCTTGGCAACAGTATCTTATTTATGCACAGCTCATTCCCTATAACAACAGTTGTTTTGGCTTTGAAACAAAGCAGATTGTGGAAAAGCAGTAACAGAAATTCGGCAGTGCTAGCCTTTAGAAAAAATCATGACTATTGTCTTTTATTTGAATTAATTTTTCATCAAAATATGGTCTATGTATCCATGCACTGTAATTTTTTAAATTGCTTTCTGTATCTTTAGTGATAGCAAGAATAAACAGTCAGAAATCAAAAACCATGGTGATGCGAGGGGCAAACGTGATCGACTGTGGTGTTTCTAAAGTAGAAAATAAAGGATTAATCTCTACTGACGTCATTAATAAGGGATAGACTTAAGACTCTCATGCTCGTGCCAACCTACCACTCCCTCCAAAACCGGGAATAGCAAATGAGATTTTGTAGCAACTCAGATTTGGGTTAATATCTTGCGTAAAAACTGTTGCTTTTATTTATTTGTATAGAACCATAAAAGTGTTTGCTAAGAGTTGCAGAAATAGAGTTGAACATCCTTGCTTGCAGAGCCTCGAATGTGAATAATATGCATTTGTAACTTAGGTGATAAAACACAGCATACTGTGGCTTATTTTACTCATGTTTTAGGACGAACTGTTCAGTTAAGAACTTATGATTCCACTGACTTGTTGGAAGAGCTCTTTCAGGGTTGGAGGTGGGTAGGTTAAATAGAATATTAATCTGCCCCATGAAAAAGGCTGGGAAAAGAACCCTTAATTTTATTTATCTGTTCTTAAAAATAGTATTGGTTCACATAATGCATGGAGTTGCTGGGAAAAAAGCATGAAGGTTTCTTGATCCTGTTTCAGTGGACAAAAAGTATTAGCTTGGATGTGTAAACCTAAAGCAATTTGTAAGATGTACTAAGATGCTGCTTCCCACATACAAAAGTGTGTTAGCATTCTGTGTTGCAGACTGTGCACACACACATTTGTGCTCTGTGAGTGCCCACTGGGTCAGGGGCTTTGTCTTGCTGCAGTCTGGAACTGTGGGCATGAACCTTTGCTGGACCAACAGATCTGTCCCTGCTCTTCTAAGAAAGAGGCTGTTTCTGGATAGAGATGATTAACAGCTTGTTTTATCTAATGCAATGTCTGGCTAGGCCTTGTACTGGAAATAAAATGAAGTTTCTGCCACGACCATTTAGGTTTTGTGTTCGAGGAGGAATCACAGAATATTTTCCAATGAGAATAACTATATGGGGTCCTGACCACAGTTTTTGCTGAATCAGGTGCCTTGTCTTTGACAGTGGCAGGCAGCTTGTGTCTAGGGAACAGCAAATCTGAATATGGTGTGGTGATTCAATAAAATGCTCCCCACCTGACAGCTTTTAAGGTTAATGGAAAATTTAGGGAAAGATAAAGTCATTGTAAACTTTGGCACTAAGACAAGGTAGGCCTCTTGAAAGAATGTAAGCTGGAGACTACCTATGTATTAATATTGGTGATTTTGGTTTAACCATGGCTCAGCACAACATGTTTTGCTAAGTAGTGGATTGTAAAATATGAGCTCTTAACTTCTATGGAAGTTATATTTCTCTCTGTGATCTCTCAGTGATACTGAGAATCTTGGTTTTTTTAGGTTTATTTAAGCATCTGTATTAATCACAATTCTATGATGTAGGCTTCATATTTAGAGTGAAAGAAAGAATAATATTATTCCATATCTCAACAAATTGCAATTATGCAACTACATGTAGGGAAAATGTGAGTTAGGTCCCCTTTTCCTCCATTAGTTTTCCTTGGGATTTTGCCCATTCCTTATTTGCTTTGAATTTTACTAACGGGAGGTGGGGGAGGTGTGGTTTTTCAGTTAGCTTTCTTTTAAGTGCTATTCTGGCCATATACAAGGAAACTTCTCTAGGGGAAGCACTTTTGCAGGAGTACAGTACTTCCACAGGGCTTACTGAGGGGATCAGAAATGCTATAACTCTGTTTCAAAACTGTTTCTCATCTTCTCAGAGTTTAGATTTATTGAGGGCCAAGAAAGAATAAATCCTGCTAATGCTTTAATAGGCCTGTCATGGTTTAAGCCCAGCTGGAGATAAAATACCACACAGCCACTCACTCAGCTCCATCTCCCCATGCCCCAATACGGTGGAATGGGGTGGAAAATCAAAGTAAAACTTGTCAGTTTAGATAAGAACAACTTAATAAATAATTGAAAAGAAAGTAAAAATACAGTAATAATGTTAAATTATAATAATGACAATAATCAAGAAAAAAAACCCAACCAGTAATGCTCAACAGAATCGCTCACCACCAAACCCAGACAGCCCCTGCTTTCAGGTAACTCACTCTGGTTTATATACCAGGCGTAATGCTCTATGGTGTGGAATATCCATTGGTCAGTTTGTCTAGCTGTCCCAGCTATGCTCTCTCCCAACTTTTTTTTGTGTACCTCCTCACTGGTAGAACACAAGAGAAGGAAAAAAATATCTTTGACTTAGGGTAAATGGACTTAGCAAAAAACCAAAACATCAATGTATTATCAACACCATTCTCATTCTGAATCCAAAACACAGCAGCACTGTAACAGCTACTGAGAAAAAAATAACTCTGTCCTAGCTGAAACCAGGACGAGGCCTATCACAGAAACAAATTCTAATCCTACTTGAACTCCTACTATGATTTTCTGAGTGCTTCCATCACCTTTAGGATGCTAGTCACCGTATGCAGTAGAAGTTGTTAGAAAGATGAAGATATATTCTCTGTTTTCACTCTGCTTAGTTTATTTGTAAGGATGAAAGCTAACAGCTTGTGTCCTTCTTATTCTATTAATGGCATGTCCTTTTTTTATCAGTTATGGGATAGTTTACTTTTCAAATATTAATTTTCATCCTTTTAAAAGGCTCTTTCTAGTTCATCTGTGCCTTCTGCTGTTAGTGTCTTTTTACATACTGGTTTTTTTCTGGGTACTCTTCTAAAAGTACTCTTCATTCCTTTTTCACCTCTGACATGTTTCCCATCGAAAAGTACAAGTCTTGTTCATCATATTGCTTTCATGAATATTTTTTTAATGTTAGTTTTTTTTAAGATCTGGGAACATATTTAGGTGTGTTTTTTCTTACACATCTGAAGAGACATCAACCTTTAAGGAATTTCTCTGAACTCTTACAAGCTTTTATTCATTATCTAGAAAGAAGTTCATTAGTGTAATGATTTGATAAATGTTGTTGAACTTCTCTGCAGAATTCCTGGCAGTTTCATTAAAAATGAATAATTTAGTGGTCTTTTAATTAAACTTTCATACACTGTTCATGAGCATAATAATCCTAATATGTAACTCTAATTAACACAAAATATTGTAATTTTTTTTGCAATGAAGAGCCCTGTTTTTAAATACAGACTGTCTTCAGTTTAAATGTCAAAATACCATAGTCTTAAGACTAGAAAGAAGCAAGATTCTGTCATCTGTTAAATAAACTACCTCATTCTTTATTATGAATATCTGTCACAAATATCTTCGAATCATTATTCTTTTTCTCACTATTTTAGTGAACACCTTCTTTTCCCTGTCTTGAAACAGTTGAATCTAACAAATAATTTCTATCACGCTATTATTTTTACAGCATTCTTGTAAGGACTTAGATAACTGTGTGTCCAATTTTTTTCTGTTTATGTATAACACAGTGTTATACATAACTGAGTTATGTGTAACAACATACTTGAGTTAGGGGTCTTTCTAACATCTAACTCAAGCTAACAGTTAGCTGTATTTTGACGACTAAAATTGGCTGATTTCTGTACAGTCTAATTACATGAACATTTTAAGAGGTTATTATTTTTGGAAACCCAATATAAGTAAAGGAACAAACAGCTGTCATATGTCTAGCTGGGTATTAAATTTTCCAAATGAGAGTTTGAACTTGAAGTTGCTTCCACAAGATTTCTCATTAGCCAAGCCATCTTATTTATTTATAATATTTACAAGGGCATATATGTCACAAGACTTGAACTGTATGCTTCTACATGTCTTGCTTCCACCAGCATAGTTGAGGTGAATGACTGAGAAGAATCTCAGTGCCAGAACTTTAAAACAGATTCATAAGGAGATTACATTTCTGAACTGAGTATGAAATGTTGCACTCTTTATGCAGTCTTATTCTGGGGCATCTTGGCTACCGGGTAATGGCGCATATTGGTTTTGTGGCCTAGCCAGTAGATGTGATGCTAGGTGAAATTTCTTGTTCCAAATCCAAAAAAAAAAAAAAAAAAAAAAAAATTTAAAATGCTTGCATGTTTTTCCTAATTCGCTTTTATTATTTTACTTTCTTTTTTTCTGTTCATCAAAAAAAGTTTGTGCATGATCCACCAAACACTAAAACCAGCAACCTGTGACTTATAAAAGCTGGGGAATAATGAAGTGAAAAGGATCTGCATTTAATTTTTTTTTTTTTTTTTGGTCCTGTGCACATTGCATTATTTCAAGTGTCTGAGTCACGGATTGATTCGCTGAGTAGGTTATTGAATGACTCCAGTGGTATCCTCATTTTGCCCGTAAAGTGTTGCAGCCAGAATTGTGGAATCACCTCACACACTGAGGTCTGCTTGGCCTCTGTCAGCCTAACAGTCTATGAAATTTGAGTCATTGATCTCAGCACAGTGGATATACTGCCATACAACGTTCAGAGAACGAGCTGCATGTGTATTCTTATAAGAACTTCAGTTAGTCAGCGATTTGTGTCTTATTTTTAACATGTCTTTTTAGCCGTATTTTTTTTGATTAATATATCAATTGCAGAGAGAGTGTAATCATGTACAGTCTGATAAATAATAGAAATGTTTGGTGAAATAAAATCTAAAGATAGGGCAAATAGTTGCATTGTTTTTATACACTTGCTATATAAAACAATATTCACATATCCATAATACAGATGAAAAAGAAAGTGCTATTTAAATTTCAAATTTTCCTCAGTCTAAGGATTGCCATTATTACCTTGGCAATAAAATCTTCATTTAAAGCCACATGTGCTCCATCACCACAGTACCTGGAAGAAGTAACAACAGAGCACAGTGGGTCATCTGATCCAACCTCCCTGTTTGAGCAGTGTTGTCCTAGACCACATTGCACAGGATCCTGGGTAACTGGGTAGCTTTTCTCAGAGGCAGGAATGTCACTGAAACGGGATTGCAGAGAAGCACTGAACATAAACAAACATTGTTACTAGTTTAGAAAAATAATTTCCTAGTATTTTGAGAAGTCATTCTGTTTGCAGCACTGAAACCTGCAAAATGCATTGATAAATGTAAAAGGACTATACTTAGTAGGGTTATAGAGGACAATGGTTTTAAGACTTCCTGGTATGTGCACGTGAAATTAAAATGACAATCTTAGTATTTTTTGTCTTTTGATTTTGTTTGGCTTGAACCTCTGCTGAAACTGTCTAAGCAGCATAATAATAGTTTTTACCATATTTAATCACTTCTTCCTCTGCTCTTTAATTTGTAATTTAATTTGAAATTTGCAAAGTAGTGTTGGTAAACCCACAGAACAGGAGAGGAGAAGTGAAAATGAATGCTGAATACAGCAAACAACATAAATTTTGAGGAAGTGGCATGAACCAACCCTTCTGATTCTACCAAAATCTGTATTTATGTAATGCAAGTGATTAATATAAACTATTTTTAGTCACAATGTGCTGCATTTTTCGATATATTAAAAATTGCTCATATTTTATTACTGTGATCTTTTTGCTGTCTGAAGTGCACAGTACTGATCAGATTTCTTTATTCCTTTCAGTGTGTGTACTCTCTTAATACCCTTTCGACTCTTCCTCTTTTGAACAAATTCACTTTACTGAGAGATGGATATCAATGGAGATAAGCTGGTTCAGCAACGGTATTTTAACCACAGGCTGGCATAATAGCAATTAAAAAAGTTAATCAGCTTACTAGGAACACATATCTTGTTAAAAAACGAAAAAAAAAAAGACCAAAATATCCCCAAACACAAAATGAAACCAACTGTAGCTTGATACAATTTTTTAAAATTTAGTTGATAACATTTTGTGCCCACTGGGACATTGTCAGCATATTATTAATCCTAGATGGCAAAGGAACTGTTGTTTGAAGGTGTGACTGTATATTGTAACTATTGCTCAGATAAGAAGCTGTAAAGCTGTAATTGCAAACTTGCTGTACAGGAGCTCTGTTTTATATATTCTATGTTCATCTCTGTGTTATTAGGAAGTTATGCAAGTCAATGCACAGACATCTTTTTATGTTCAAGAACTGGCATGTCTTCGCTGGAAGTCTGGGTGCCTCACTCAGTGCATTCCCAAGCAGGGAGGTGGAGTCTGAGGGAGAGCTGGGTGGGAGCAGAGGTTGTTTCCAAGACCACATGTATTTGTTTCCTGAGTGTTGTGAGCTAGGAGTCTGGTTGTAATGAGTAATTTCTAGTAAAGGTATGTGAACTTAGTGTTCCTATTTTTGAAGGAAACTATTTTTCTTGCTTCAAAATAAGAATATTGAAATATCCTGTTTTTTCCCTATTTTTGGAATTTGCCTAACAGCATAGTAAGCTAAGTAGATAAGAGGTTGTTTTCAAAAATCGTTTGTAGCAGAAATTGAATCAGTCCTTTAGTTTTCATATTTGATGGGGGATTTTCAAATCCATATATATGGGAGTTTTCAAATCCATGTATATGTGGAACCCATGAAAATAATGTGATTTTCAGACAGTGGGAATAAACATTGATTTCTGGTGCTTGGCAAGTTTGAAAAGATTGAGCTTTATGTTTTAGTATGATTATAAAATTTCTGGCTTTTTGTTTGTCTTGGAAAGACTAAGGTTTCTTTTTTTCTGTAAGGCCTTTGCTTAACAAGTGCTATTTCTGAACTTTTCAGTGTGATTATAAATTAGTATTATTGGAAACATCATATATTGACATGAAGACACTGAAGCACATATTTGTGCAATGTTCTCTGATATTTAAAAGGAGTGCATGGCTATTTGACATCTGACACTGGTTTTGAGAGGTCTGTGAATAACACTTGGATCTGATTTCACTCTTAAATGTGATATAAACGCCCCCAGAATTTTGACTTTGATAGGGGTCAATCAAGATTTACTCAAGTCAGAGTTCTGAATTCAACTCTAAGCTTCAGAGAATGTAGTTGGGTAAATCTTGTGACATGGGACAAGCTTTCCTGCAGTAATGGAGATCTTAATAATTTCCCTAGTTTTGAATGGAATTACATCAGTTAGGCAAAACTAGGTGATCAAAGATTATTGACCTGCATTTCTGCTCATCTGTCAGTTTAATTAATTTAAACTTTTCAGTCTTCTAAAAATATATATTTATAGTGTTTGACCGCATATAAGGAAAATTACATATGAAAATATAACTTATTGATATGTTACATATGAAAATATAACTTATTGATATGTTCATTGCTGTTATGTTTCTAACATGGCACTTAATCAAATAGAGGAAAATTAACTAATGGGTTTAGGAGTGTGCCAAGTACCTTTGAAAAGATTCAGATGAAATATAATAGTTTATTCTGGTGTCTGCAGTTGTTAGCTGTGGGGCTTTAAAATGTTTGGACAAACTGGATATTTAAAGGGTATGAAAGTTATTTATGCTTCTAGACAGAACAATCAGACTATCAGCAAAATGAGCCACAGAACACAATTGTTACAAATAGAGACCTTATCTGGATGTGAGAAGAAGGGGGCTGAATGATTCACAGAATATTCTGAGTTGGAATGAACCCACAAGGATCATCAAGTCCAGCTCTGAAGTGAATTGCCCACACGGGGATCAAACCCACAGCCTTGGTGTTACTAGTGCCTTGCTCTAACCTCCTGAGTTAATCTCAAGGGAGAGCTCAATTTCAACAGCAATTTAAAGGGAAAAACGTTTCTTTCATGAGAAAAAAAAGTAGGTGTGATGTTGCTAAAAAACTTTCAGTTTTATTTACTGAAAGATTACAGAATTGTTTTTAGTTTACCAGGATAATGCTGGAACTGAAATGTGAATTGTTCTCAAGTAAATTCAAAAGGTTATTGAGCATTTTGAATAGCATTTCTTTTTATTTTATGCATATTATATTCTTTTTGCAACTCACATTTCTCTGCCTGCAGAAAAATAATTCTTCCTATGGAAGGGAGTATCATAAAGATTGATATCTTTGGTACCTTAGAAGATATTAAGGCAATGACAAAATTACCTATATAGTACAAAAATAATAGGAAATTATCCTCCTCCTTCTGACATAATTTTTTTCTCCTCACGCTTGCTGAGAGTGGTGGTGCTGATGTTCTGCAAAGTTCCTTCCTGTGGTGACAGGGCAATGACTAAGCAATTTTAATTACTGTACTGAAGAATGAAGTATTGAGATTTTATAACTAGAAGAGCAATTAGAGTATGGAGGAAAGGGAGGGATGCTATCACTCCCTAACTTTTCCATGAACCTAAAATTAAAATCTGAGCCATTGAGAAAGGAGATATCCAAGATGAAAGTAATGCTCATTTTAAATATTCAAGTACTGCTGACTTCAAGATATATTTCATGAGCCTGATATTTGACATAAAAGTTATCATTGCAGCAATAACAACAAAACAGTTTGAGGTTTCATTACAGAAAACATTCTTTGAGAAAGATTTCCTTGAACAATCATTTCATGGAACTTGCATATAAAATCTGCCTAGATAAAGTATTATAGGTAGTAGGGGATTAAAGACTTTGACTGGAAAGCAGTTTCCTAATGAGGTGTAATATAAACAGCCTGTTAAATGATGGGCTAATGTAGCTATCTTTTTACATGGTTGGATTGATGCTGAACTTTAGTTACTCAGGTCTAAAGCAAGCTTTACATCATTAAGGAAGACTGGTTACCTTGTTAAGAAAGGCTGTGAAATCTCCATCCTTGGACATATTTAAAAAAAAAAAAAAAAAGCACATCAGTGTATAAGATAGAATCTGCCTGACAGAGGCTGAGGTGGGAAACAAAGGTCTCTAAGGAGTAGTGGCTCCACATGGAAGGAGAGTGCTTATGTGGTTTATGAAATTGATTTTATAGGTTCTTACTAGATGCTATTGCATGGTAGGTTTCAAATTCTGACTTTTTTTGTGTTGTTTTGCATCTAATCCCCTTTTCCCTTGGATGCTGTTTAGCTGCAGCCTGCTGGCTCCTTGACATCTTCCCAGGCTGTCCCTGGGACATCATCTATGGGATGTGCTGCCTTCAGGACCAGGGATCTTGCCCTTATCTGGCACCTTAAGAACAGCTGGATTTTCCACAGTATTTCAGACATATAGTGCTCTATTCATAAAGACAGAGGTCCTACCATTTTTTATCTATTAGTATTAGAGTAGTCCACCCATTCAGGGGAAATATATGAGGTATTTTCCCCAGTAAGCCTCAATTGAGTAAACCAGATTTTTCTGTGTTCCTTCATTTCTATTAACTATAATAGTCTAATTTTCTCAGTGTTACACAATTTGGTTTTCATTATTTTTTTCTAAGACATTTCTATTACTCCTTTTGAAGTATAAAATCACTTAGCCCTTAGCTGAGACCATTTACTTTAGACAGAGAGAAAGCAAAGAGAAGACAAAATAATTTGCAGTTATGCAGGAATACATGTGTCTTATTTATTGCAGTATTTCACCTTATCCCAGTTTTTACCTTAGATCAGGCACTTGAATGTGCCTTGCTTGGTGGACATATGTGACACCTTTAATAAGAGCCACTAAGTCAACAGTTTTAGGTATGAAATTATAAGGGTTTGGGAGTTTTCAGTGATAACTGATCTTTCAGTGATATCTATTAATATTGATAAAGCTATCTATTAATATTTTGTATATAATTTTCACTGTGTGGTTTCAGAAAAACTTCGGTATCTATTTCAGCTTAATATTGTTTTCAATGAATACGGCAGAAGCAATCTGATTAAATTGTGTAGAAAAATGGTTCATAAGCAATTAAGGAAACCTTATTTAAATCTCATATTTTTGTATAAAATAAGTCCAAATACAAACCAAATATACACTGCAATTTACTGCAGGATGGTTGTTTTGTTTGGGGATTTTGGTGTGTGTGTGCATATTTGTTTTTTTTCCCCCAGAGAAAATGTCAACAGTGATATTTGCTAGTGCTAGACTAAATTATTATTATTTACATTACAGTATACGTGTGGTATCAAGTGTTCAGATGCAAGTTAAACCATAAAATAAACAGTGATGTCTATATTTTACTAATAGATATCTTGTTTTTAAAACTAAAGATTTCTTATCCTCTTCCAGTCGCTGTTATGGCTAATGTGATCTTATTCAAAGTGTGTTAGGGCTTAGAATAATTATTATTATTATTATATTTTTTGTACACAGGGTAATATTGTTCTTGCAGCTATTTGATTTGACTATATGCAGTTTTGTGTAGTGAAGCCTCTTGGGTCTACTCTGTATACCAGCTTCATTAAGAATTACTTTGTACAAAACAATTTATCATCTTGAAAATGATCTGCACAGAGCTGCAGCTGGATTATTCCTCTCCCTGGTCTGTCTGCTTGTCTCGGATAGCATCATAGTGTGGACTCAGCCCAGGTATTAGCAGCTTTCAATATATCTGTAAAACCAAACCCACTAACTAGGCCAGTGGAACATGGCTAGGTTATTTATCTGAAATTGCTGCTGTCTGAAACACTCTCTGTGCTGTCTGAGCTTATGCTAGGGTCTTCATTAAATACTTCTAGCTTGGAGCTTTGCACCTGTCAGAATAGATACATGACATTGTATTTGAGCCTTTTTGAACTCTCTGGGATTGCAGTCTTGTTTTAAGCCAGAGAGGGCAGAAAATGCTTTGATGTATTTGAGCTTTAACTCATCACACATTTTATAGGAATAGGCTTATATTTCTGTATATGAGAATAAGTGTGCCTAGTCCAAAGTTCAGCAAATGTTGCTCATGCAGTCACTGAACGTCAGAAATTTGTAAGATAATGAAAGTCACTTTTTGTCTTGATCTGACACTGTGAGAAAGATACATTCTGCATATTAGTTTCTTAGTATCTTCATATATTTCATACAGAAACAGTAATGACACAAGTATTGTATTTTTAGAGTAAGGATTTCCAAGATGTCAAGTTACACCTTGACAAAAGAAAATCCAATCGAATTAACACAAGATTTTTTTATCTCAGAATCTCTGAGGTACAATGTACCTGCTGGGACCACAATATCTCCCAATCCCTCTAACTCCTTCCTAGTCACACGATTACACAATTAGTATTCAAGAGTAAATTTGCAGTCATCTGACATTTCTAAAAGTTCTACACAGGGACAAAAGTCTTCCCTTAATTTTAACTCATCTGTTCTGGAAACTGGGTTGAAACAGGACTTCAGGGAAGAAATACTTTAATGAGCTCAAGGTACATTAAAATACTCTTTATTCAATCCCCTCTGGAGATGCTGTAAGAGTCTTCCAGAAATGTGTAGCATGATAGCATTTTGCAATTTTCTGATAGAAAGCATAAGTTTCTGCATATTGAAGACAAAATGAAATCTTCCAAAACTCTGGGAATGCTCACATTGGGCTGTTAAATTTTACAGGCAAAATCTGTAGCACTCCCTGTTGGATGCATATATATTTCATTCTGTGCTAATTAGTGCAGAGCCAAGTTCAGTTAAGAAGGACCTCACTAAAGTGAGAGGAATTGAGCTGAGGTATTTGGGACAGGCAACTGACGTACTTTATGAAGTGTAGATTATGGTAAAAAAATGCCATGTGCAGGATCCCTCCAGTATGTAGTACAAAGGCAACCAGAATTTTTCTTAGTGCATATTACAAAAAGGGAACATATTTTTAAGAGTTTTGTTTGTTTATACTTAGTTAACAGCCCCATGAGGTACTCTTCAATTATTCTCAGAGGATGGAGTTGGGGATGGTGTGGGGTGTGCAGGGGAAGTATTTGATAGTTTTGATTCAAATATAAATTTGGCCATAAGGTATATTTTTGTTTTCAGACCATTTTGTAGGTATAGATGGCTTCAAATTTTAGCCTGTTTTCCAGAAAATGTAATAATCTTGGGATTTTTATGGGTTCGCAGGAAAGAAGAAGAAAAAGGCTAATTTTCTTACAATAAAATTGTCATCTAGAGTATGATGAAAAAAAAAGACAAAAAAAAAGAAAACTGAGTCGGGGTGGCAACATTCACCTAGAACCAAAGTGCTAAAATATGCATATCAAAATATGCAGGGTTGTTTTTGCTTAAATAGAATAGAAAGACTCCTAACTCCCATTATTTTGATTAATATCTAGATTTGTTTAAATAGTAAATAAACCATGTTCTAGGCATCATTCAACTGTTGTCTATGATATTATTATTGTCATGACATTTAACATAGATAAAACAAATGTTATCCTCAATATCTTGTTACAGACAAACCAGGCAAAGTCCTTTTAAGGAAAGTCAGAATTTGTTATTTTTCTTAATTTAAATCTTAACAGATTAATCTAAGAATTATTCTTAGTAGTTCAGATTTAATTATTGCAGGAAGAGAAACAATAATAATTCAAATAATAGTACAGGAATAAGATGTAACTTTGAATAATCATACAGTTAAGCACTCTTCGTAATAATTCTTAATACTTCACTGCTGTAAGAAGTATTGAGAAGAAAGAAGGTAGAAAAATACAGCAAATTGCCAGCATCCTTTTGCTTCAAGAAGTTTGATCGTGAGAGTTTTTCTTCCTTGGCCTAGAACATATAAAACTTAAGGTATTTTTATATGTTGCAAGGCCATCTTTCTACCTAGTGTCTTCACTGCTTCACTGTTCTGCAAGTGTGCTCTGTGGTGCAATTTACACACGTCAGATTAAAACCCCATAGTTTTGTCTGAAATTGGATTATTTTTCTTTCAAGTGACCATTAGAGAGAAGTTTGTAAACCCAGGAGTTTACATTGCCAGCCATGTCCCTACTCAAGTACACTTCTGTCCTGCATCTGGCACCTCGATTTCTCTACAACATGTTATTCTATTGAAGCCATAAATCCCCCACTCTACACAGAGTAGCTACTTGCTGCTACTACGTCTATTGAAACTACGTGTGTACCAGGCCAAGATAAGGACGTGTAAACCAAACATGCCCATCTGGTTGTCAGCAAATTCCTGTTAGAGCTAAACAAAACCTCCAGGGAGCTGAAGACAAGTTCAAAGCAAAGAAAGCAAACCTGGTAAGCTTTAGTCCTGAGGCCTTGCAAACTCAATAGGAATTCTGTGACCTCCTACTAGTGATGGCAATACTATTCATAGAACCACAGAGCTCCACACAGAGCTGGTTCATTTGCTTCTGAAGGGACAAATCTGAACAACACTGCTACTAGTGTAAATTTTAATAAAGTATTTACATCTCATTTTAATGGCATGGAGAAAGAATGCATTATTTGTGGGCAGTGCAAATATTGACACAGTCTGAACTATGCACATTTCTAGTCAAATTGTTAGACTTTCAGACAGCTATGTCAAGAAGGTCCTGTTTATTGCAAAAATATCCTTTCATGTAATTTTTCTGTTGACATGCATAATAGCAATAACTTAGGTTTGGGGAAAATAACTTTCACATGTTTCAATATTTACATAATACTTTCTGAGTATTAAACTGTATTTGTTTTCTTGGCTTTTTTTGTAATGAAGGTAAGAAAAAAGTTCGTTGACAGCATGTCAATTAAAAAACTGTTACTTCTTACAGTATGAAGATGTAACACTACCTTGAGGCACCAACATATTGGTTCTTACACCTGCAACACATTTGGATTTCTATGTCTCCATAAAATTAGCCCACAGACCAATTTTGCTTTATCCGTTTGTTTGGACTTTATGAATAAGATTGTCTTAACTTTTTTTCAATAATACTTTTCACTTAATTAATAGGCTTTAAATTGCTAATATGTTTATAATGTGATCTTTAAATGTAATCAGAAAGTTATAAGCTCAAAGTATGTATGTTTTAATTTATGCATTTTGATATTTTTCATGTTTTGATATTTCCAAAGCTGAGTGTCCAAACCCTCTGGACAATCTATTCCAGTGTTTGACAGCTCTTATTGCGAGGATTGTTTTCTTGCAAGCAGTTGGAGTTTCTCCTGCAATTTCTTCTTGTTGCCTCTCATTCCACTGAGCACTTCTGCAAGAGATCGTCTGTCTTCTCTCTAGGTCCCTGTTAGGCAATCAGAGGCAGCAATTAGATGTACCCTGAACTTCCAACCTCAGACCCAGCTCTCTCTCCTCCGCTTTAGGAGGTCTGATGGGATGTGGCAGTGGTGGCAGCCCTCCACTTCTTCCTTTGAGATACCTGCTTGAATACAGTCTGTCTAGTTACTCTGGTGCCACTTTTCAATGGCTAAAATAGATGAAGTAAAAACAAAGGAAAAGGAAAAAAATAGGTAACTTTTGGTTGGTTATAGAATATAGTTCAGCATCGCAGAATTTCACTTTCTCGTGGGGCCTAAAAGAGGGAAATTTCTCCTTCCTATACCAGTGTTTTTCCACACACATTTTGAAGGCTGAAATACTTATTTAAGGGTTACATCCTGTGAAAGCAAAAGTAGCATTAAACATTATATTTCCTTGTTTTCAAAGAAATTTTTTAAGGTTCTTAAATAATAAATTTGTTTTTATTGAAATTTCCTAAACACTGGCACAGAACATCAGGAAATTGGAACGCAGGAATAAAAGAAGCTAATTCCTTCATAGATTACTGAAAGACATCCTAATTATTCCTTTCATAGGGCAACCAAGTAACATTTTGAAGTAGGGGTCAGGAGGCCTTTGCCTAAATGTACGTTCAGTGTTACTCCTGGGATTGTTTGCTTTAGATTTTCTTTGGCCTTAATCTATAGACAAGTAAATATGTTTACTGTTTATTCCAGTATTATCTTTGCTTTAACACAGAAATACAATTTTGTTAGCCTTGTTTTACATGTAAGGCTTTTTTTAAAACTTGTGTTATATTCCCAGTTATTCTTTTTTTTTTTTTTTTTTTGGCAAAGGTGAATAAGTCAAGCTCCTCTCCTTTAACTACTGAGTGTCCCTTCTTCCCAACCCAGGATTAATTTATTGGTTTCAGTTGCAGTCTGAATTCATCTGCCTTGAAAACAAGTGATTATGCAGTCTTTATGTGAGCCTGTGTATGCTGCTGCCTGGGGTTTAGTGTGTAGAATGAAACTTATTTTCACACAGGAACTATAGTTTCCTGCTTTGTTCCAGAAACTTATGGTGCAAGAATAAAATCTGCTGATCATTTCCTCAGGCTTTTTCTCTTTCCTGTCTTTACCTTGTTTATGTTCCGTATATTTGACTCCGGAAACTCTTTTCACCAGATCCTTCAATGTGTTCTACAAAATTTTTTGTCTGCAATTTTTTATTTAACATCAGAACATTTATTTATTCTACTAGTATTGCTCTTGAGGTTAGTGCTTAGATAACCTGGGCATTAATTAAACCAAAGCCTTGCAGCTCTTCTTCCTTATCCTGAGAGTCTCAAGAAAGGAGGTTAAGGTCAAATGATTTGATTTATTTACAAAATAGACTATTTCTTTTTTTTTTTTTTCCATTATTGTTGTGTTTTAGTAAGAGAAGTACAGGAATAAGGCCTTCCCCTTTCCTAATGAACAACTCCTCACTTCCAGGCTTGGTTTCAGGCAGCTCTATAGATTTTTGACTTTCAGTCTTTTCTGAACAGTTTAGTCTGTAAGATGGTGCCCTTTCCTAGAAGAGCACCCCTATTCTTTGAACTATTTATCTCTATCACCCCTGTTCTTTTAACTACTTCTTGAACTGTGCAGCAGCTTTGTATTCCCAGTTCCCTGCTCCTGCTGAGCTCACCTTGGACCCTGTTACTCCCCAGGGGAGAGGCAGTCCTCCCTGGAGTTATCCAGTAGAAAGGTAAATGTTGTCTAAACAAAGACCTTCAAATTAACACAAGTATAGTGAGAAGGAACATATAAAAAGAGGCATTACAGCTGTGCTTTAAAAAGTTAATTGAAACAAAACTAGACAGTCATAGAGCAGTGAATGTCTGAGTGCAACACCAAAATAACATGCTGAGTGTAGGGATGTTTCTATTCAGAATGCTTTTGCTAGAATTCTGACACAGGTCAAAAAAGTTTGGACTGCCAAGAAAATAATAAAGGCAAATTGTAACAATTATTTGCAGCTTGTAAATTCCAGTTAACTCTAGTTAAAGTATTTCTGTGATTTAAGAAGAGTCACAAATTATAGGGAAACAATTTTTTAAGTGTTGGACTTGATGCTTCTGACTTAGATTATTCTTGTCATCCTTGTGAGTTCCTTGCAACTCAGAATATTCTATGATTCTGTGATATATCTAGTTTTGGAATTGTTTGGATATGAGCTATTTTTTGGTTATAAGGCTACAAAGAGATGAAGAGTGAACAATGATTGTGACAATAAGATTTTTTTTTTAAGGCATTTGATTTGTTACCTGATGAAACTTTGTTTGCAATGTCAGTTTCTGTTGGCTCCGATATTGATATTGTAATACTCATTGCACATATTTGGAAGTAAAAAAAGTTTATAAATTGATTAGACAAACATGAAACTTGAAAATATTTTCCAAGCATGTATTTGATCACTTGAAGGGAACAAGAAGCCCTTAATGTTTTGCAAAGCTATTTCCATTTTAATAAAAAAGCATAAATACTTAGCTTTTATTTCTATTTTACTTCCAGTAATGTAGTTCATAGTCTGGCTTTAGTAAAATCTTCCTTTACTTGTACTAAGTATAGTTTTAAGTAAAATATGAGCCTTTTCAATGCAGTAAAAAAAAAAATCACAGGGTAGTCATTGAATTTTCAAGTGATAATAAAGCAGACTTAAGAGATCCAAAGTTGGAAACAGCACTTAAGAAATTATGTAGACACTTGCTGAGCAATCACATCTGTGTGAGAATGAAAAGATGGGAAATTTATCACTGACTGAGGGTTATGTACTACATGAAAAATAATAGTAATGTGGCCTTGCATCTAAGTTTCTTTCAAGGGAAACTTGTAGGTTTTCACATTCTTGAACAGAGAGAAGTCATCCATCACTTTTGAAAGTAAAGCAAAATTGATGTGGTTTGCTACATTTGATTAGAAACCACTGGGCAAGTGCACAAATGAGTAGTGATCTAAGGGAATATCAGAATTACCAAGTGGAAATTAGTACCTTTAAAATACCCCCAAAAAGACAACAAACTACCCTGCAACAGAAATCCCTCTGAAGGATTAGTAAAAAAACCCAAAACATATTTCAAATGGAGTTTTTTATATTAATCTTACTTTTTTAATGGTTTTATTCTGAATAACTATCACTGCTTATTTTTCTGAGTTAATTTTCTGCCCCTTTGATATTTTTATTTTTTCACTTTTAAAATATAATTATTTCTTTATGTAAGACACTGAAATATTTTGAATAAAATGTTATGTCACACATCTTTGCAGTAGTGAACCTTCATACTTAGACTGGAGAATAAACACACATTTACCACTCTGAGGAGTAAAATACATTTGCATGTACATATATACAAGTGTACATGTATACATATATGCATAAAAATCTGGGCATCTCTGTGGGGAAGTAAATAATGCAAGTGGAAGTATTTATAGCGAAATGCACACTTTTCATTATCACTTTGTATATAAATCTATGAACAAATCACTTCTGTTTTTCATTGTAAGGCAGAGTCATACTTCCAGTTCATAAAGATCAGTTTCCCTTTGTTGAACTGACTCAGGTGAAAGTGGAAAATATTTCAGACAAAGTCGAGTAAAGGGCAGTATTTGATCAGTACAGTATTGACTCATGACATAATTTGTATTTTGTGAATTGCTATTTAAAAAGGATCTTTTGGATAATTTTTAACTATCTTCTGTCTTCTCAGTGAATGTGGGATTATTTTTGGTTGTTTGACTGTCTAATTATATCTTCTTAGGGTATAGGATGGCATGACCATTTGTAGGTTCTAAAAGGAAGGAGAAAGGATAGTGAGATGAAACTGGAGTGTTATTCTGGATTATAGGAAGCTAAGTAGGCAGTGACCTTAATTAACTGCCTTACCAATTGTGCCAAGCTTCATGAAAGAAAATTGTTTAAGAAATATCTTTTGAAAGCAATTACAAAAATATTATATCACTAATGCGGATATTGTTTGGACAATCAGGGAATAAGGTTACTGCTGTGAAACAGGACACACTAGCACCTCTTTCAGTTTTCATTTTCTTCATCTCTCTTCTCTTCTAGAGCTTCCTTTTCATGGTCAGTCCTCTGACCCTCTCACCCATATGCAAAAAGGATTGTAGTAAGTAAATGAGGAACACTGCTGAGCCAAAACCTTGACTTTTTCTTACACAGAAAAGCATAGTTAACTTTTTGGTAGTGTTTCTTTATAGTTACCTATAGAATAAATTAGCAGAGTTTATCCTTCATTGGCTTTATATACTGTTATTTACACATTGATTAGTTAAACATTGTTGCTCAAGTCAAAGTAAAAAACACTTTGAAATTTTAATAGGACCAAGAGTAATGTTGTAGGCATTGACTGAAATGATCTTTAGTCTCTTGATAATGATGAACTTGGAAAAATGTAAAATATTGTCTTGTTAAAAAAAAAAATCAAACTAAAATGTACTAGTAACCAAGGAAATTAGTTCAAGTGCTCTGAGACACTTGGGAATTGTCTTTGTTAAGGCAATGCCTATTTGCTGTGATAGGCAGCTCTCCTATCAAGTCAGAGCTAGTGCCATTCATTATTATGATGTATGGAGTTATGAAGGAAAACACGATGACAAGGAGTAAGACATGCATAAGGCAAAGAGAAATGCTCAGGAATTTATTAAAAGTGGTTGTGTGGTAATGGAATGGCAGCCTGTGACCTATGGATATTGATGTGCACACAAGAAGCTCAGAATCAGAGCTGCTCTGAACCATGCAACCTGACATTTTATTTTGTGTTTGTCTGTCATAACTAAACACCAAAATTCTTGCAGGAGTCCAAAGCTCAAGTGCTGATTAAAAAAAGATTAAGTATTGCAAAATCCATTATAAAACTAATAGATGTGGTTTGCAGTGCTACCCAGCTGGCTTTTTCTATCCCTGTGTTATTTTGTGATATTCCATATTCAGTGGACTATAGTACTCTCTTGCTCTTGTGATACAGTAAAACAATCCTAAAGGTACAAGAATAGCTGTATGACAATGTGCCTGTTGTCACTGTGTGTTTCTGTCTGTGTGTATGGAAGATGGCAAACAGAGGGCAGTGGATATTTCCCTGTCACAGAGAAGACTTTCAGCTGTGATGTCAGAAGTGGCTTTAAATCTGGCATTGCTGGTAATTAGATGAACTCATCACATTTACAGGGCAGTTTTGGATATGAAAGTAGCATTGGTATGGACATTGATAGTCTAGATATGTGTGTAAAATTAGCTAACTGATTTAACTAGATTTGACTTAATGTAGTCAGTAACTTGGTATTAAAAATAGCTTCAACATTCCCTATCAATCAAGGAGAAATAAGAACTGGCTATGATGCTAAATAAACATTATTTTAACAGTCTGATATGGTAACAGATTAGTGTATTATCTCCCAGTTTGTGGAAAAAACCCAAGCAAAAGTGTTATAGCTCACTTCCCCCCAGTTGAAATCTCGCATTTTAATCCTTCATCATTTTCAATGTGTCACATTTCAGGATGTAGCTACCAGGTATAAATGTGCCCCTTTGCCTGTTTTCTTTGTTGAATAAACTCAGTTTATTCTCATATTTAATAGACATTTGTAAGTATTTACCACTGAAGCTGTGCTCTTATATCAAATTTAATTTTGCATCCTTCTACATTCTAGTATCTATACTGGTATTTTCTCTCTTTGTGACATATAATGAACTTACCTTTCTTTTTAGGTAAGACTTCAATTTACTGTTTTATCTCCCCAATTGAAATGTGACTTTCTGTTTTCCAATTTTCTCCCAGTAAGATTTTTTTTTTCCTGCCATAATACTATTTTAAGAGTGTCAGCTTCAAAAAAAATCCATAGCTCAGGAAAAAAACCAAAAACAAACATTAGAGGAGAAATAAAATCTGAAATAGTGAAAATTTTAAAACCAATATATCTCTGCAGATTTATGTTTGAGTACTGTTGTTTTGAAAGGAGGAGACTGCAGGAGAAGGCTGCAGATTGTGAGTAGTTGGGGGTGAGGAGAGGGAACCACAGCTGGGGAAAGGGGTGTTTTCTGTTGGGCTTCGTGTCCCAAAGCTGCATCCTCCAATCCTATGGAGAATATCACAGATTATGTGGGTGCCATCAAGTTAAAACCTCAGTTAAAATGTGCTGTAAATCAAGTTTATAGTGTCTGGGTTTACTGTGTTGCAGGGGCAGGGGACTGATAGCAGTAAATCAATGTGTATTTTTCCATTTTCCAGACCCCAGGTAATGTTTGAGACCAAATGAAAGAATCAGTATTAATTTTCAGGTATCCAAACAGCACAGTTCTCATATTTACTCAAAGCTGCCTGAAGGCTGAAACACACTAGTCTAATTATAATTCTTACAGCAGAGATCATTTGTGAGCACAAATAATACCACAGGAAGCAAATACAAGAAAAACAAAGATAGGCCCTTGGAGATCTAGAAGTTGTGATGGAAAGAGAAAACATAGTTCTCTGAAGTGGTAAATTTTGGGCTGATGAATAGCGAAGTGTTGAAAAGTATGAGCATTCTGTAGCAGCCTTGTTTTCTGGTCAACTGTCTTAAAATAAAGCCAAAAAAATGAAGGGAAATGGAGGAACAATCTCACCCAGTATATCAAGGCATATCAAGTGCATGCTTCAGAAAAATAACAGAAACAAGAGATAAACATAAAACAGTCCGAATAAGCTCTTTTGGTACAAATACATAGAATCTAAACTTACTGTAGTTCTCCAGAGATACAGGACTATGAAATGGAAGAAAAAAAGAGATGATTTTCCATTTATGAAGTGCCACTCCAAATTAGTTGACCTTTTGAATTAGAAGGTCCTTATTTCACAAGAAAGGCAGGGCAAGTGTCCGAATTGGTGAAATCCTACCTTCTTGACTGTGTGGTGTTTTATTTTTCCTCTGAATTTGAAAGAATTATGATTTCATAAAATCTCCCAGATAGACTGCACAGTAATGTTGCCCAGAAGAGAGGATTTTACATAAAAATCCTCATTGATGCTACCAGAGCTTTTCCTGTACAGATGGGAACCACTGACTCATCTGGCCATTATATTCTCTTGCAGAGGATTTAATAAGATTGAAGAGAGTTAAAAAATATGGGATAAAAATAAGAGACAAATAACTATTTTGCTGAAAAGAGCTTACAGAGATGGGGAGGTTGGCAGAGGCTCTCAAAGCAACTACTGGTAAGCATTCATGTAAAACAAGTGCAAAAGTGCAATTCTGGGTTCTCCCAAGTTAGAATGTCAACATTCTTATTGATTTAGTGACTTCACTAGTATGGGACATCAAATACTCTGAACAGGATCAGGGAAATGAATGGCATTACTGAAGCTGAGAGATTGCAAACCTGGTCTTGTATAATACTCTTAGCTAATGAAAGTTTCCATGTATTAACTCTAAAATTAATTTACTCTAAAACAATTTAAAAACTAGCAAATTTAGTGCAAATTACATAATCTTCTGATTGAAAGAGTTCTCATACAAAATTAAAGTGTTCTGTTTCTTTCTCACATTAGTTCCCCAGACAGTTGCACTAAAAACCAGAAGGATACAAAAAAATATCACTCTTAAATCAGTTTGACACCTGAGAAAGTTCATATTTCATAAGGTAGAATTGATAATCAAAGACTCATGCTGCCTGTTCCTGGATTTTCACCATGGATTTGTGATATCGCAGGCAAGTTGGAGATTGCAAAGGACTGTGTTCTCGCAAGAGCAAGATGGACAAGTTCAATTGATTATGTTTGGAAGTATTATTACTTATTCTACTTACTGAACTAGCTGTAGTGACCTCCTCAATGCTCTGATTCTTCTGCTCCCTTTCTAAGGCCTTTGTTTTTCTCAGTGTTGCTACAACAGGGACCTAATATAAGAACGGAAAGAGACACTTTTCTTTTAATATGGTCTCCAGGTAATACACTAACACAGTAAAAAACAGAACTTAGATCATCATAACAACACCTCAGCTAGCTTAACTAGAAAGCAAAAGACTAGCAAATAAAACAAAAGTGCACAACTCTGATTAGTTAAAACTAGCATTTAGTGAAAGCATGTAATTCTTACAGTTTTTGTAGCAGGATACAGAAGCTAACGAGACTATATAATGTATTTTTTTCTCCTAAAATATGTTTAAAAAGTAACATTCATAGTTATACCTTTGGCTGCTCTTTTGATAACTGCTAGACATGCTTCACAGTCTTTGTGATAAGCCACTGACACTTCATAAATGTCAGCTATTCTTGGAGAATATGAGTGGGATAGGATATAGAATAGTTATCACACACATTTCTGTAAGAATCTGTTTGAGAGTTTCCACAGGCACTTTGTTCTCAATTCAGGTTTAAACCTCCATAAAATTTTCTGTATACCTCTGCATAAGAAATATAAAAATGTGCTAAACTATTGCTACCAGAATCGATGATGTCATTGTGGGCGTTTTAGCCAAAATCATGGTCACTGTAGGTTAGTTTAAATGTTGCCTTGCATCTCCCTCCTACAATTTTTGACACTGACTATGACGCAAATCTTTATGCTTACAATTTTTATTGTTGTGTATACCTTGATTAAAACTCCACACAAAATTAATCAACCAAAACAATTTAAACTGTGTAGCAAGAACTTTATTTATGGTTAATCAGGTTCTTAGGGTTTAGTAGTTTGGTAATATTCATTTGAGTTGAATTCTTGGAGGATGAATAAAAATCTATTTGGACATGGTATCTTCAGTCAGATTTACTGAACATAAGAGAAATTCTCTGATTGTTTTCAAGAAATCAGGAACTCTATGTAAAATACTGGACTTACCAATGTTCTACTAAAAACGTCCTTTGGATTAGGTGCTACAGGATAATTCATATAAGCTTGTTTCCTAGAAGAAAATGTAGGGAAAACCTCAGTGATATTGATGAAGTCTAAAGGAATAACACCTGGGGTATTTGTATAATAAAAGGGGTCAAGAACTTGGAAATTAAGAAGGTGAAAGAATTGTAAGTATAATTTTGAGGTGTATTTGAATTTAGAAAAAAACTACATGGCTAAAATTAAGTAAAAATATAAAAAAAGTAATATAAAGAATATGTAATCAAAGACTATAACTATATCAATGATTTGTTTTTCAGTATTCTTAAAATGTGATGCTTTCCTTATTTGTGAGTTTATTAAAATTTTAATAGTTTAATTATTATTACCAAGAGAACATTAAAGTCAATAGTGGTTTTATAGCACAGTACAGCCACAGTCCACAAAATCAGAAGAATTAATCATCCTCTGTAAGGAAAGAATATGTGATTCGATGCTTAATTTTAAGTGTATGCCAAATTCAAAAGAGCAAACAACTTCAGTTTTTCATCTTAGTTGGGGTGAAGGATGACATCTGAAATGCCCACATCCCTCAGGAGAGCACTTATCGAAAAATTCTGATTTGAATAGTGCGGTGTAGCCCATAGATCTCCATGAGATGCTTTTATGTATGCTGCTCATTTGTGAGTCATGTAAACTTGCAAGGAAAGAAGGAAAGCAACGTAGAGTGAATGTTTAATGTTCTACAGATCATTTCACTTGTTAATTTTTTCAATAACATGGATTACACTTCTACACTTCTACATTTCCTCTTCAGAACACTGCATGTGACAGATACGATGTAGCACACCAAAGAGTTTCTCCTGTTTCATGTTTGATGAAAAAGCCACAAAAGATAATGGAAACAAAAAGCCCAGCTGTTAATGCCAGCATGAAATTTTGAGCTGCATGGGGGATGACAAAATAGACTGTAATAAGGTGTGCCAAAATACAACCAAACATTCTTAGTGAGAGTTTTCTAATTATTTCATGTTTATCTAATCAAAACAAACACTGCTGAAAGAGCTCAAGTAGAACAGGAAGATTATTCTTCAAGTCTTGATGCTTAAAATTAGGTATCTAAATCTTCAGTTAGACTCTAAGGGTGAATATCAAAATAATTGTCTCATTGCTTTAGAGTTCCTTGAAGGAAACAACAGAAGAATAGTCTCAATCATATGCTAAATAATAAAAAAGAAAAAAATGCCCTACATTCGAAATCCACCAGAGCTGTTCTTTCTAGGAGATTTGGAAAACTCAGGATTATGAAAAAAAAAAAGATGACTACTGATAAGCAGACAAATGTTTGGTTGATGAAATATCTGTAGACTGTTCATAGTTGAGTTCCAGAACAACAGTCATATAGCTGCAAGATGTGATCAGTTGGAAAAGTCAATCACAGCTTGGATGAGTCCAAACTTTACTTAATTCCTTCAAAGAAAACACATGGAAAGAATCAATATAAACTGAAGTGTGTTTCATGATAGTTTTGCTAATATCACACAAAAATTTGTCCGAATTTGTCCAAGTCCAAAATAGGCTTTATGAACTGACCTGTATACAGTAAACTGCAGACTGGTCATCAGTATGTTTGAGACCTGTTGGATACACGTATGTATAAGGAAGAAGAGAAGCTTGTATAGTGACCTTATTTTGGGTGTAATTACAACCAATTTTATGTTTCGGATGGGTAATGAATGAGGGATTTGAAGAAAGATCTGAAAGCTAGGCTAGAATTTTAATCAGGTTGGCCATATATTGAGGTGAAATTTATTGAACAGCCATGGCTTATAGATTTTAAATTACACTTCTGCATCCAGAATTGGATAGAAATAAAATCCATGCATCACAATATATCTAAATAATCCATATTATTTTCCTACTTTTTTATATGAAAATGTACTTTTTCCATCCTTTCCTAGCTGTGATTTAATTTTGCAGCTATCCCTCTGTTTCATATGTAGTCACACACTGTTTCATACATAGTCAAATACATCCACTGGACCAGCTGCAGTCTTAGTTGAATAGATCCACAGGCAGCAAATCAAAGCACAGCCTGTAATAGTGCTCTTAATATTTGAGAACAGATATGTTTTACCAGTTTCATTTTTCTGAACTGTTTAACTCTTTCTCTTCTTATAGTGTTGAACTTGGATTTGTTTCTGCATATTTAGTTTCAGTGAGGCTGCTTCACTGAATATAACTGTACCACCAAATTAGAAAATAGTGAGAGCATAATCTCCATAGTTATTAAACCGCATTTTATTTTAAAACGGTATTTCAAAGAATATTTGCACTAAAGCTGCACTGCCAATAGGTTATATAATATCTTAGTCTGCTTTGTTACTACAAACCTGTCTTGGTAGGGGGTTTGGAGTAGATGATCTCCAGAGGTTCCTTTCAACTCTTAAAACTCTCTGATTCTGTGACATTTGTACCTGACCTAGTGTTAAATGACCTACTGAGATATTTCTGTGTTGCATGGTGGGGTTAGCAGCCACAGCTGGGATAGTTAAAACTCCACACTTGCTAATTTTGTTTTGCATCCACAGACACTTAGATTAAAATATGGTCCTATGTGAGCAGCAGTTTTAAATAAAATAATGTAATTTTGCTATGCTTTTATGGCTGGTCTAAGCCATCCTCCTAATAGGCCTTTGTACTGCTTGGCACCTGTAAAAGGTTTGAGTGCAATATGATTTTCTCTTTAAGAGCTTTGGGTAATTATACACTACCCAGTCATACTGTTACTATTTCCACCAAAAGCTGCATTAGTAAAACCTATACATAGTGCAAATGTGTCCTTTTGATTTCTTTTTATCACCTGCATATTTGGAGTACTCTCTAACAAAGCTGAGCAAATATATTGTGTAGGTATCTCATTAATTTTGCCATTTCTGTATTTGCCAAGTCACTGGCTCTGAAATAGATTCATTACCCAAATTTATCTGGGAATTTATTATGTGAATATGTTTTCATCTGTAGACAATTTTTAATAGATGGGTATCAAGATTACCAACTTACACTGAGTTTATTGTTTTCTGTAACAGATATAGACATTCTAACATGACTAGCAAATTGTTATTTTTCAAGCAGATACTGAACTTTCTTAGTTTTGCAATTCAGAGTAACAGTTTTTGTTTACAGTTTGACATTTTTTTGGATGAAGCAATTAATGATTCATCTCTCTGACTTTCTTCTTTGCTTTCATTTTGAACAAAATCTTGCTGAATGCTTTCCATTAAAAAAAAATAGCAGGTGAAACATGAGGAGATCTCATTATATTTCTTTTCCATTTCCTCAGTATCCTATGTACTGAGTTTTTGTATCTGTTTTCCATCTCTAGCCATTCCACTTATTCCAGGAATTTATATCTGTTCTCTTTTCCTCCTTATCACCTGCTTTTTTTCTGGTCCTCAGCTCTTTCTTTTGTTTCTTAGTAATTTCTTGTTATTTCTACTTACTGTACTGAGCGGACCAGAGAATTTTTTTTGTCTGTGATCTTGTCATGCCATTTAACCTCTTTGGTTGTTCCAATGATGTTTCTCTCAGGAAACACCCTTTCCTGAAAATATAACTGTCTTTCCTTCACACCCTTGTCTTCTGCTCCTGTTTGAATGTTGCCAATGCCATACTGGTTGTTGAGTCACTTTACCTAATCCACACCTCTCTGTCTAGACCACAACTTTAGTTTTTTCCCACCACTCAAGATTGTGAAAGACACCAACACATTGTGAGTAAAATACCTCCCACAGGAAACATGTTACTAGTTGCAGATGAGTAAATTTATGTTGTGCGTGTAAGGAGAGGCTTTCTGGGTTTATTCACCTGTTTGCTGCCTTGAAACTTCTGCCTCTTTGGTGCTTGGTAAATCACTAAGAACAAACACCTCATGGGTAATTAGCAATTACATGTGCCTAAAGAAAATAGCTTTTGTGAGTAGAAAATGTATCACCCATGTCTATTCACTGAATGAAGAGCTATTGGAGGAAACCACTTGTGGTATAGGTGGACAGAAATTGTGCTTTACAGAAATGCTTTTTTTTACAGAAATGTATTACTGAAAAATGCAAACTGAGTATGCATATTGCAACCTGCATTTCAAACCTGGTGATTTATTTAGAAACTTAGTACCTGTTATTAACATTCTCTAATGTAAATTTACACTAATGTCACTTGATATCTTAAATATCTATACTTGTAAGTAGCACTTAATATACTTTTATAATGTGTGCTATGAACTGTGTAAATCTCTGAATTCTGAAACTTCAGAGTGATGTTGGCTTCCTGACTGAAAGCAAGTAACGTACTTAGCAGAGAAGCAAATGTACAAGTACGGTATGCATTTTGATCCTGCTTCAAAATGTTGGCAGTATAACTGCACTGTCTATCTCTGGAGGTTTTGAGGGAAATAATATGGTGTGTATATTCTGTAGCACACATCAAGCAAAGTGAGCACAGCAGGCATTTTTACAATGACTATAAGTATTTTTCCTGAATCAACAGTATTGGATTATATCAAGAAAGCAGTACCATTTATGCTAGAAGGCGTGCTACTGTGATTTTTCTGAACTCCCCTTTAAGTTCAGCTGTGTGTCTTTTTTGATTGTACTGAAATATTAGATCATCACTACTGATGACTCATAATCACTGCTTTTAAATTGACATGTTGATTGATAAGGCAGGATTATCATGTGATTAAGAATGAATAAGAAATAGGAAACTTCTGTTCCCAGCAGTGCCCCAGATTTCTTTTGTAACTGCTTAAACAGCTTAGCCTCTTAGTATTTTTCCCATTTAAGCAAAAAGAGGGCATCAGTGTTTTCTTTTCTTGTGGAAGTATACAGAAGTAATGTGATTTGTATTTGTGAATACTTGTAAAGTAACCAGATGTGTTACGGATAAACACAAAAATTTCTTTTATAATGAATTTCAACAGCTTCTTTGTAATTGCTTTTAAAACCAAAATAAGACCTTACTTTTTCCTAGTTTATTCCTCAAAATTCTATTATATTCATGTGTGACTAGGTAATCCTTTTCAAACAAATTTCTATAAATTCACAAAAATGAAGAACAAGAACCTACTTGGCCTATTTCTGACTTCAGTAGAAATGACATGAAGGGTAGGATAAATTACAAGAAAGAAGGTCTTTTAACTGAATATTTAACAAGCTGTAATGCTATGTCTCCTTTTTTTTTTTTTTCCTTCTTGAGTACAGCACTTGGAGAAAATCTGATTTTTTTGGCAAATCAAACCTCAACTTTTCAAATACTACTGTACTGGTGAAAATAGATTTTTCTGCATTTAATTGGATAGTATGTCATATGTAATTAAAGGTCTGCCACTTTAAATTAGTGCAGTTTTGAAGTAGAGTTAGCTGATTCCTGAATTGGGTTCATTGAGAGGTATAAAATACTGAAGAGTTTAAAGTAACCATTTCACATTCCTCATGTTATTTAAGAAATATGTGCCTATTGATATTTCACACCATAATACTGGCACAAGTTGGTTTCTTGTGAATGTCAGAGTTTATAGAGTGACCTATGAAACAGAAAGGAAAATGAAATAAAATGTGTGCAGAACATAAGACTGCAGCTTTAATTTTGTCCCAGGAACTACATTATAAGTGAGAAGTATGGATATATCCTTTTCCTGCATTAGGATTTGCCATCGTGAAGCTGTCATACCACCCCTTTTATATCATGTCATTCCTCTGAGCAGGAGCAATGGCAAAATGGTTAGAAATTAGTTGCCAGGGGATGAAATTTCCATTTTTCTTGAACTGCATAGCTTTATTGTTTTGTTCTTATTCAGATTGTTAGAATGTTGTCTGGAAAGACAAAGTAGGATTCTGGCTGAGTAGGACTGTGAACTAACTGTTATGTAGAATAATGACATTGTCTCCCAGCTGAAAAGTTCACTGCATTCTTTACCATATGTAGTTGTTGTAATATCAGTGTGAACTTTTGATGAAATTTATCTTCTAAAGAAGTGAGAAATTCTGCAGTATCAAAGTCAAAAAGACAATAAGCCAGAATACTGGTCCCATTTAATATTCCTTGTGCTCTCCCGGGACAAGCTGATCGCTCTCAAGGAGAGACAGGGAAAGATGTGTCTACATATCTTATTATATTCTTCTCTTGTTCTCTAGAACTGTAGGAAATGTCTCTTACCCTGTACAGATATCACAGTTCACAGACCTACTTTCTTCAAAGCCAGTTCTTCACTCTTTGAAGAACTGGTTCCTTTATATTCTCACTACAACTTGGGGTGGAATCAGTGGCATGATGAGATACATTACTAGGAGTGCATTAGGCTACGCAACAGCGTGTATTAATTTAGACTTCTGTTCCAGAGATGGAAAAGCTATTTTTGTTGGCCTATTTCCTGGGAAAATTCACTTGAAAACAAGTGATCATCACACTCATCACAGAGATTTAGGACAAATGCAGGAACTCTCAGATTGTATGAGGAGTTATTTTCCAGTGCTGTAATGATCAGACAATTCATGGATGCTTACAGACTGAACAAGCCATTTGAGCACATCTGATGTTTGAGCACTGGCACAGAAGTCTGCTTGTCCTTTTTAAACATTTTTGTGAAGTGTAATTCCTAGATAAATGCATAACATGAACACAAGAATATTTATTCCTTGCTCAGGAGTATTTTTATTGGCTTGAAATAAGTTGCCTAACTGCAGTGGTGGTGGCTGTTAACAATTTGCCAGCATGCCTCAGCAGCAGGTGAGGTGTGTTATTGTTCTGGGTTTGGTAGCGGTGTTTTTAGCAAGGTATCAGACAGTTCTCCCTAGAGTTTGTAAGAGACTGTTGCAGGTCACTGACTCTTGGAAAACACAAAAATATGTTAAGGGAAGAGAGAGAGGCCTTTACAGAACTTTTGCTTAAAAATAGATCCAGCTTTATGAGGCTGATATGAGGTGCTTGCTACTTTATTGATAAAATTTCAAAAGCTGTATTTTCTGTAAAATAAGTTAAACAACTTTTTTCTATCACAGGCTAGCTAAACTCATAGCTACACACCATACATCTCCAGAAATCACCTGTGTGAGACTTGGAGGAAATGAGCTGTAAAAGAGAGAATATTCTGTGTTAGTGGACAGAAATAAACCAAATGGCAATCAAATCAATAAAGCAAATGAGATGGACGATTTATTTACAGATGTCAGGATTACTACCACAGAACTTCATAGGTAAAAATTAAAAAAAATCAATATCTAAATAATTTGAAAAACTAACTTAATAAACAAGCCTAATCCAAATACTTTGACATTCTTGTCAGTACATAATTCCTATGAATTAAATTCCTCATTATGGTTTTAGTAAAATATTTAATGCAAAATATATTTTCTATAAAAACACGGCATGTTGTATTTAACAGTACACATTTAAATAGTCAAGACTGAATGAGCTGCCAAATTCTGAAATGTAGAGTATTAGCTCTTTCCCTTCCATCAGTGCATAGTTCAGCGGTGAAGTTTTCTCATTTGGTTATTTGCTTTAAGTGCTACAGTCAATAGACTGAGGACTGCCAAGAGGAGAAAAAAAAAAAGAAGGCTGAATTAATGTTCTTGTTTAAATCTGGTACAAAGATTCTTATCCTTTTTTACATGGCTTTCTTTGGCCTGCAATGCTAAGATTCCCCAGTAGGTGCCCTAAGAGATCTCTTATAAATGTTATAACTAGGCACTGAAATTGAGTATCTGCAGCTTTCTCTTTGTGTGGAGTTTTGGTTTTTTTTTTTAATAGAATCTGTATTATCTACTATTGAGTGGCATTATGCTTTCAGATTTCAACGATAATGAATAATGAAATTATTTGATCCCAAATGAAGTTGAAAAAAGCTTGATGATATGAAATTAAATATTTATCCTCATTGCCTAATTCTTTTCCAATAGTAATTTTTAATGTGGATATTAATTCTGTAGTGTATTATCTCCTTACTGTTTAATCAGTTGTTACTTTATTTTCACAAGATGAGAATGGGGACAACGTCATCTTGTCAGAATCACTATCATTGCAAAGCTGCTACACAGTGAAATGAACTTTTTGCATTTATTTTATTCGAAATAATGAAAAATCTAACCTCAGAGCCTAGGCTTCCTCCACACACACTCCGAGTATACATCGCTTACTTTGTGGTATGCATTTGGGTTATTTTAATGAATTTCAAAGGTAGGTTTCTTGTGTGTGAACAATAATGCCTATTCCTTTTATTTGGCTCCCTTTGTGAGAACTGGCTTTGAGGAGATATGGGGAAAACCTTAATGTGCCTTTATGATCCTTGTTGTCATTTGGGAGATCTCCTGTGACAGATGGTTGGCACAACCTTTTCTCCAAGCCACAAGTAAGCTAATTTTCTTCTATGCCATTTGCCAGTGTCTGTCACTCTGGTGCTTACGATGCCCTGCTGTTATAAAAGCACCAGCCCAGGTCTCAATACATTTCTTGTGCTTTTTGTTCAGGACAGAGTTTATAGTGGATGTGCTATCATCTTTCATTAAAACATTGAACAGACACTGAGTAAATTAGACTGGTGGAAAATGAGGGAAAGATGTATGTGTCCAAACTTCACGCTGTGTGTGTGCAAGACAGAGGGATTTGGAGGATTATTCATGCTATCTCATGTCAGAGCATCCTGAGAGTTCCTTTGCTGTCATTGACTTCAAGCTAATCAATGATCTTCACTAGTAGCAGCTGCTCTGGAGGGGCAGCTGTTGCCTTCAAAAAAAGAGGAATAATTTGTTAAGAAGAAGTGGAAATTAAATCCTACAAAGGACAGTACTTTGGACTGTATATTTTGAAATAAGATTTCCTTATTGCTAAAATTTATTGTGCCGAATACTATTTTTGATATTACGCTACAAATATAAGTGTGTCTAAAGTGTTGCATATTTTTGATTCAAAGACAAAACCAATTATTTTTGGTTTTTTTCATCTTATTTACTACATTGTAACTGTTGGGCTAGTTTGGGATGAAAAATTATTAACATTTAGCAGTATCAGATATTAATATCCTGACTTCTTTGGTAACTATTAATGGGAATGCTTTTCAATTCAAATGTTTAAAGATCACAGAAAAATAAAATCTTGTTATGGAATTTGCAGGTGGTGAGGGGTACCAAGCCAAATAGAAGTCACTGGAATAATCTAAAGAATAAATAACAAGACAAGCTTCTGAAATGTCCTAGTTTTGTCCCTTACTGATTGTTAACACAAAATCCCAAGTAAAAATTTAAAAACCGAGAAATTTAATTGCTTTAGAAGTGCTAGCAGTAGAAAAGCCAAAAGAAGAAAAATAGTCACTTCTGAAAAACTCTGCTTACTCTCTAATTCTGCATTCATCTTGCATGCAGTGCTGTTTACAAGGTATATGGCCCCTACTCCAGAATTTTTTGCAGTAGAAAAGGAGATACAAATTAGTCAAAGAAAATTACTATAGTTGTTTACTTCAGTGAGTTATGGATAAGCTGCAAAGTGTGAGAGCAAATGTTCTGGACTGTTTTGGTTTTTGACTGCTAACTGGACTTAAACCATGGCATGGACAAATACTGAATAGGTTGCTAAAACAACTTTTATATTCTATTATTTGCATTAACTTCCCTTTCACATACTGAAACTTGGTCTTCTCTTTGCCTTGCATAGAATTTCCTGCTGTATTGGGTCTTATATTAAGCAGAATCTAATAAATACAAAATAGATGACCTTTATTATTAATATCTATAGTCTAAACAAACATAAACCAGCTTTGAAGTTTCTCTGTGTTTCTCATCTTTACAAGAAAATGCTAACACTTACTGCATGTGTTCTGCCCAATGGCAAGTGCTTCAAGTATAGTAACTGGGTTAGAAAAAATAAAAACCAAGCATAACTGATTGTCAAGCACATGGGGCTCAGGAGTATACCAAACTCAAAATTGTCTGGTATACTATGTGGGATCTGCCAGATATGATCATAAAGTATCCAAATTAAGGTTATGGAAACCAGATATATACTACTTAGCAGCAACAGCCTCTCTGAACTAACAATTAATTGTTAGGCACATAATAAGTTCTTCATTACAATAATATATATTGGTCTGCATTACACCCAATAAAGTAACATCCCAGTTACTCTGTGGATGAAAATGTTTGAACTGGACAAAGTTCAAACATAGTGTAATGACCCACAGGTCACAAAACAATAACAATAATAAGATACCTAATTCATTCATATATTTGTGTGTACATGTGTAAAAATAGAGACAACAATGTAAAAAATGGAGATCATAAACAATATCCATTAAGCAGAAAACAGAAAGATGTCAGGATAGGAATAAACAAAATTTATTTTCCAACTGTGGTGTATGATAGCTGATATGGATCTAAATTAGAGGAAAAATTAGAAAAATGTGTGTACTAAAAATACATTAAAGTAATTTTAATTAAATATGAGCTTTTAAATTGGTTATCTCAGTGAGTTTACAAAGAAGAAAGATAAGCATGAACAGATAAACACACTCAAAAATGCATGAATGCCAAGATACCTTAATGGTTGTGTCATTATTTGCACTGAAATTTAGAAGTGCGAGTCCCCACTTTTCAGAAGTTCTGAGGGTCTCCCACATGCCCTTTTGGGAATTTGCTGTCTACTAATTTGCAAAGCCAAGCAGAAAGTTATGATACGTCAGACCTTGCATGGTAGGACAGATTTCCTGACTACTTCAATAATTGGGTTATATAAAACATCTACGTAATTGTTGATTGTTTGTTTCGAGTACTTTCAAAAGTAGGAGAGTGGATGAACAAGGTCCCTATTCACCCTCACAACATTTCAATTTCCTGTCAGCTCTGCACAAGTCAGTTTGGGGTGGTTTACCTCTGTCTCAGGAGAGTTTCTGGTGCAGCTGTGCTAGTAGACTCAATATCAATTTTGTACTGCAAAAATTGTCCTTAAGTATTGCAATTATATTCTGTCTGTACTTTGCTAAAAACTGAGAGGGCCTAAGAGAAAAATGAGGGGAGAAGTAAAATAATAGCATTTCAGAAATGCAACCCAGATGCCAGACAAGCTGCCTTCATGATAACTGGCAATTAGGGTTGGGTCAATGAAATTCTGGTTTATTTGGCTTTATATTCCACACTCTGTGTGTCAAATTTAATCATGTTTCTTCTTGCAGTGCCATGACCTAATTAACAGTCCAGTAAGAACTCACTCACAAAACATTAATAAGCTAATGCAATCCAACATAACCTTTTTTATTATTTCCTCTGTTAACTAGTTCGGCTTTTAGGTACTGTTGTACCTAGTTTTGTTTGTCACTACGTGTTTGTTCCACATGTAGACACAAGTGTAATTAACCCAGAAAGCTGATGTACGTCAGAGCAGCTGACCTCTGTCTGGCTTTACCCTAGCCATGGGTGGTTTAAGACAGTTTAATACTTTAATCTGGAATGTATTTTCCCCAAAGGCACGAAACAGGTAACCTATAATGGCATGAGGAATAGATACTTAATTTTCATAATGATTTCACTTTGAAGATGAAGTAGCTACTCTTTAAAAGTGGTGGAGTGGATAGTAAATTAATTTAAAATTAATAAATCAGATAACTAAACCTGTTATCTCACAATAAAGCAGATTCAAGTGAGACTTCAAAACACTGTTTCTCTGCTTGCCTTCACATAAATATATTTCTAATTTTTTAGGCTATTAGCTTCCAGTTGGATTTTTTGTTTTGATTGTTCCTGTTCATGCAAAGCTACCTCTTCTGCTTATAAACGGAGCATGTAATTGATGGTCTTATCTCAAGGTGATTTTCCCCATTACGTTTTTCATGACTAAATAAGATTCCCAGTAACATGTCCATGTTTCTGGCAAGGGTTAACAGGGACCTCAGCCTTGGCACTCAAGCGCTGAAATCTGGCGTGGATGGTAGGGATTACCGACACAGGTGTGCGAAGCCTCCAGCACCAGTATGCTCGAGTGAGCTCGCAGGTAGCCCGCTGATTTATTAAAGCTTATGAATATTGCGTAACGCCACCCCTGCTTGAAACATGCCGCCACAGCAGCCCTCCGTGCTTCGGGGGGAGTCATTCGCTGTGCCACAGCAGTCGCTCTCCTCGCTGCCGTCCGCCCGGGCGCTGGGCTCTGTCCGCACGGCGGGGAGCGCGGCCACGGCACGAAGGGATTCGGTGACCTCCGCCGGGGTGACAGCGCTCCGGGGGGGCAGGGAGGAGGGCTGGGGCTACACGACACGCTCCATCCCCCCGCCCCACGGCAAAGCGCAGCGAGACAGGAGAGCGAGGCGCTAGTTGAGCGCAAGTTGGGGAGCCCGCCCGGCGCTGGGGGCGGCGCGGGGGCGGTGCGAGCGGAGCGGAGCGGCGGGGCGGGCGGCACTGGGCTGGGCGGCGAGCCGCTGCTGTCCGCGCCGCGCCGGGTGCTGAAGGGCGCCGCGGCGCCTCCCGCCGCGGAACCTCTGCCCGCGCTGCTCCCGCCGGCAGCCCCGCCGAGTTTGCTCCGGACCAGCCGCTCGCTCGCTCACTGGATCGCGGCGGAGCCGCTTGTGTCTTTGTTAAAGGAAGAAGTGTTCCTCTCTTTGCGATTTGCACGAGGACCCGTCGAGCTGGGGTTTTTGGCTATTGCTTTTTTTTCTCTTGTGGATTTTAGTGACTCTTGGACAAGGTAAGCAGCAATACCGATATAAATACTCATACATATATATATTTTTCGCATAAATGGTAGCAGGGTGCTGGATGGGATGGAGGAGCTGGCAGTGAAATGCAGAGCAAAGTTGGAAGCTTGGTAGCCCTTAGGTCGGTGTAGGGGCAAGGCTTGGAAAAGGGGTGCAGCTTTCAGTGAAAAGGGCTCCATAAACAAAAGATGAATTTGAATAAAAGTTCAAGGCTTATTTTTATTGAAAACTGGCTGTCAGAGTAATTTTTAAATGGTTGAAAATGTTTTATTTTAGAAATCTGGGATATTACAGAATGATCTCAAAAGACATTGCAGAATCTTCTTTGTATTAAAACCCGTTTGAGGGGACTAGAGAAGCTCTGGCTGATTCTGTATGGGGGAAGACAGGATATGCGAGGTCATTCTGGGAAGTAGAGAGTAAAGTAGGAATTAGAGAGGATTTAAAAGCATAGCCTCATGTTGCTCTGTGCTCTGTGCGTGCCTGTATACGTGTGTAACAGAAGGGTGTTGGTACCCTGTTACTTGACAAGCAATTCAACACTGTAACACTGTGAACTTGTGAAACAGCACCTTTATGAAAGGGATCATCACCACCTCTGCCTCCAAGGTCAATGTGGGGGGTGTGTGTCTGTGAAAGTTGTGGATTTTTTTCCTTTGACGTTGGCAGAACATCAGGCCTGCTTCCAGCCTGCAACTAGGCGTAAATGCGAATCCCGGATTTAGTAATACCATACATGTTGCATTTATAGGACTGCTGTTGTCAGTAATTGAATAGAACTGAGAAGTGTGGGCAGATGTAATGTCTTGTTCTTTCAGCAGTGTTTAACCGTTCGTGAGCTTGGTAAGGAGCTCTGCTTCACAGAGGAGTTTGCTGCTGCTTCTGTGAGTTGTCGGAGTTGTGCACACGCTGGGCTCAGTGCTACACAGGGATCTCTGCACACGCGGAGCTGAGCGCCATGCAGGGATTTCTGTGCACGCAGAGCTGAGCACCACGCAGGGGTTTCTGTCTGAGATTAACGCTGATTCCAGAAGGAGTAGGCTGCTGCTGCTAGCCAGTGCTCCTGAGATAACTGAACAGAAGAAACAGGCAAATGAGGTCCCCACCTTGTGTTTTTTAGGATTGTGTAGCACTTCATACTTTTTTGGTTGTGATGAATTTTGTTAGGAGCTGGTACCTAAACCACAAGTGTTGTCCTGCATAATTGTCCTGCACAAGTGCTAGCAGTTGCAGTAACTGTGATCATAAAGTAACTTTTGCTGATGAGATGAAGCTGATGAAAGGGGTCTGCTTCATAGTATTACAGCATTTTTTTACTCCTGCATCATTTCCTTAATGTTAAGGTGGGTTCTATTTGCTGAATGTTTGTATCAGCTAGAGTATAAAGATAACCATCAGGCAGCAGCACAGAGCTACTGATGAGTAAAGTTGGAAGCTAGCAGAATGGGGAGAAAGTAGTTTAGGTTGCCAAGACTTTCATTGTATTTGGATAGAATTAGGAAATATGTTTTATTGTTCTCTCCCCCTCCCCACTCCCCATTGATTAAACAGCTTTCTCCTTCTTCTCTCAACAGTGGGGAATTAAAGTTTATTACACAGCACTTGCACTGGTTGCAAGCCTTCATTAATAGCCTGCCCATCAGCTAGAAGAGCTCCTATCGTCTATCATAGACGTAAATATTAATTGGCTTTGAAATATTTTTGATATAATTTTAGTTGATGGTTTTTAAGGTGTGGAGATTGAGGATGTTTACTTTTTGAAGTAGGCATTACAAAATTGTTTTGAAAAAGTTATTTTGAACCATGTGGTGCAGACAGTACAATAATACTGAGAGGAAAAAAGACCCAAAACAGAACAATCCCAACCCACTTATCACATGTCCAAACTTTTAATACTTATACAGGGTCTGAATCTGCAAATCCTTGTTCACTTGAGTGGTCTTTGTTCATACACAAAGTCTTTTTCCAGTTAACAGGTCTGTCTTTATCATTACATGATTGAAAGTCATTGACCTTGCTGAGATTAATCAGATGATAAAATTTGATAATAAGACATTAATTTTGTGCTTATAAATTTATATCTTCCGTATGATTGTATTTTTTTATGTAATGTTTTGCCTTCATTTGTATTAGGCTACTTTGATAAATCAAGTTTGAAGAATGGGTATTTGAAAGGATACATATACTCTGAAGGAAATAAAATGGCACTGCTATTTTTCAACAAAATAGTGTTCTGAATATATGTATACATTAAGTGTGGTCCATAGTCATTGGTTTTAACAAGAAAAAGTCTGTCTGCAGTAGTAAACCTTGTTCAAGCATATTTGTAAACTTGTAAAATATGATTTTGTATGATATGCAGTTCCAAGTCCTTTATCAACACCATGCAGAAGTTTTTAATGACTTGACCAAACAGCTGACTGCAGAACTAATGCAAAATCAGGGAGGAGTTTTGTTATAAAAACAGTATTCAGGGAAACTTTGGGTTTAAATAGTGACTTTATAGACCCTGCTTAATCTGTTCCACAGAACAAGGGGTGCATATGAGGGCATACGCTTACAACTAGTGAAAATACCAACATATGCACAGCTCTGTCAGTGGTCCAAAGCTTAGTTTTTCCAGCAGATCACTTGGTTATTTGCTGGTTTAAGGCCTTTGACAGCAAATGGTGAGCAAAAGCCCAAACGTGGTTGTTTCTCAGTTCTAGGTGTGTTCTTGATCTACCAAATCATGTCCATTTTTCATTCTGATTTTATTTGTGTGTGAGTTTATCTAGTAATCCTCAGTATTTGCTTAAAAAGCAATATTCCATCTTAGAAGAAAAGAACTGTCACAATCACATGAATTATGTCTTTTAAAAATACCAAACTTTTATTTTTCTTGGACAAATGCATGCAGTTCTAAGCTGTGACTTTATATAACATTTCAGAAAATGCAAATTGTATGTCACTCTTTTATTTTAGAGACTATAAAATAATAGTAAAAACAAGCCTCTGCTCAGTTTTGTTAGTTTCAAATCTAAATATAAAGATGGAGCTCCAGTAGGAATAGTTCTGCTATTTAAGAGGTCTGAACTTGGCATTGATATCTCGATGGTAAGAGGTCAAATGAAGTTTAGGAAGTAAATTCCGAATATTTTTCTCCAGACTGGCAAATATTGTGGGATAATTGTGGACATTAAATATTGCAGAAGTGAATCACTGGCTCACGGGGAAGCAATTAATCAAATGCCTCTCTCGACTTTGTTCTACAGTTTTTCTAAGCAAAACCAGGAACTTATTCATTAAGTATTCAGTGTAGCTTGGTCTGTTATGCTACATAATTTTAAAGTAAATAGATTGGCAGGTTTGTTTGTAATCTGTTTAATCCTGGTTTTACTTCAAGGTTTTTTGTTGGCTTTTTTCCCCTTACCTTCTGAAGCATAGAGAATAGCTCTCAGCAAATGAAAAGACTGGAAACTTGTTTGTGTAAGATATTACACTTATTTAATACAGAATGTTTTTCGCTGCCTCTTGGTGGACAGAAAAGACAAAGAATAATTTTATATTATCAGAAGAGCAGTAAGTCAAACATTTTCTCTGTGGTAAAAAGACATTGAGAAAGCTGTGGGTTGACTAAGAGTAGTGGTTGTCTAGCATTGAAAATAGTGCCATATGAAACTCCCTCAAAATACCTCCAGTATCAAGGGTTACTAATGTCCAGGAAAAAATATTAAAGAGCAATCAAACCCACAGCTTTATTCTCTTTCATGCTATTTTACAAGTTCTTTCTTTAGGTGTTGGGTTGAATAACCTCTAGTTACAAGGTCTTGTGTCCTGGTAGGTTGTGTTCCTTTCTAGCAGTTGCGTTTGTTAACAGATGTGTCTTCATTTGGATGGGCCAGTGCAAATCAAGAAATTTCTGCACAGTTACTGTGGCAGGAGAACTTCAAAAAGGCTCCCTAATTGCCAGTGTCTCTCATTTCCTCTATGCCATTGTTACTTCTGTTTGTATTGACTAAACATATTGGCCAAGAGAGGTTACTGTGGCCTAGCCAGGCACTCCCATCCTTACCAAGTGGGGATGCAAATGACTTGAAATATGCATTTGTTATCTGTTTTCAACTTTATTTGATAGCAATGTTTATGCAGATATTTACACTTAGTATCCTAGAAATGATCACAGTAAGCCTATTCAATTAATAACTCTTTTTACCATACATTATGTAAAATTAGCATTGAATTATTTGGCTGCATTGCTGAGTTGGGCAAATCTTAAGAAAATAAGAAGTTCTAAAGAGTTAAATGAGGGGAGAGTTGGCAATCCTTGTGCTGACTGCTTGAAGTAGGTTGAAGTTCACAGTTTATTTGCATTTGAATTAACTGAGGTTGGTGTCCAGCAGTGCTTTTCAGAGCAGACTTCAGAAAGACTTTTTTTGTGCAATAAAATACTTGAATATATTAGATGGAAGATGAAGGATATTTAAAATATTTCTTTCTTTTTCTGACAGAGAGATTTTTCTTCTCATTTTATTCCAAGTCAGGCTTATTGTAATCTGAAATATTTTTACCACTGAATAGGAGGTCTTGTGGTAAAAGCCACTATCATTTTCACATCAGCATATTAAAAACTTTCTCAAAGTATTTGTAGCTCTTGCATAAAGAATTTCCTAATATCTACGAAAAGAAATAAAATAATCTGAACATAGCTCATAACTTTAATCAGATACAATGTTACTCATTACTAAAAATGCTCTTTTATTAAATGATAGGAACTTCTAGGTTATTACTTTTACTGCCATTAGGATGCATACTTTTGCTTCCATTAGGAAATAAAATATTTTAGAGGCTTGCATAGTAACTCTGAACTGTACATATTTTTATTATTATAACAGAGCTTTGTCTTCCTAAATGATATGTAAATCATTATACACGTATACATTTAAACAAATGAATGGGCAACAAAACAAAAACAGGTAAAAAATTCTTACATGAGTAGTAGAAATAAACTTGATTTTAAAAAAACTTGCAGATTATGACTTGTTTCAAAGTTCAACATTTTGAGTTCTATTTTTCTAATGTATTTTCTTTCGTAAACCCCATTATAACTGATTGTGTATGCTGTTTATGGGTTTCATTCAATCTTGTCAAACATGATTGCTAGGAAAGAAAAAAGAAAGCATTTTCACATCATTCTGGTAGATCAATGGAAATCTTAAATCCTATGCAAAAACAGTCAAAAAAATAAATGCAACTTTTGATTCATTTACAGACTGAATATAATGGGCTAATGTTATAATTATTTATATAATTGAAGACTGTATTTGGTGACAGTCATGGCTTCCAGTGATAACAAGAAACATGCAAGATTGAAACACACTTAGTATATACACAGAAAAGACTAATATCTACTTTCTGAGAACAAACTGTAGTGCAATGGAAAGCTAAATGCACATGAATGAATGATCAGTTCAAAAATACCTGTTTTTTAGAGTTGCAGTAGTGCAACTTTTTATTAATACAGCAGAAAATAACCTATTGTACCTAAATAAAAGAAAAGATGAATCTTGTTAATTTTGAAAATGCTTTTACTTTTATATTTTAAGAGAAAGATAATTATTTTGTCATATTTTGAACAGTTTTGTTTTCCTTCTGCATCATCATTTGTAGCAGTGACTAGTTTTTCCCTCCTAAGGGTCTCTTTTGAATCTTAAGTCAACAAAAGGCAAAAGCTTTTATAAGATGTGACATTTGTACCACATCTCGGTAACTGTTCCACTTTTATGAAAGATTTGAGACCTGAAAGAAATCTGAGATGTAGTACCTACGCTAAAGTCAGATTTTGTCAGTGTTTTACAGATACTCATCAAGTCTGAGACGTGAATCCTTAGAAGATTATCAGAAAAATGGTATAATTTCCAGTCATTTGCTCTCTTACCTCTGTGGTATTCATAGAAGTGCAAAATCTGATATCATCAAGGAAAGAATGCTTTGGAGTTGAAGGGACCTTAGAGATCATCTTGTTCCAACCTTTTGCCATGGGAGGGTTCCTTCCACTAGACCAAGTTGCTCAAAGTCCATCAGGTCTGGCCTTGAACACTTCCAGGGCTTGCAGCATCCACAACTTCTCTGGGCAAGTTGCTCTGGTGTGTCAGTGCTCTTGTAGTGAAGAATTTCCTTCTAACATATAATCTAAAAGTACTCTTAGCTTATTCTTCCTCATGCTATCACTCCATGCCCTTGTAAAAAGTACCTCTTCATCTTTTGTGTAGCACCCCTTTAGCTAAGTACTGGAAGGCCTCCATGTGGTCTTCCTGGAAGCTTCTCTTCTCCAGCCTGACCAGCCACAGCTTTCTGAGCCTGGAGAGTGCCTCCATAGGAGAGGTGCTCCAGCTCTCTGGTTGTCTTGGTGGCCCTCCTTTGGGCTCACTCCAACAGGGCCACATCCTTGTGTTGAGATGTTCAGAGCTGGTTGCAGTACACCAGGTGGGGTCTCACAAGAATGGAATGGAGGGGGAGGATCACCAACTTTTGTCTGTCCACAGTTCCTTTAATGCAGCCCAGGATTTGTCTTTTCAGGCCACAAGTGCACATTGCTGAGTCACGAACTTCATGTTAACCAACAAACTCACATTGCTGAGTCATTGAACTTCTTGTCAACCAACACTCACAAGTCCTTCTCGCCAGCGGTGCTCTCAATCTGTTCTCCACCCAACCTTTTCTTGTACTTGGGATTGCCGTGTCCCAGGGTAAGGACCTTGCACTTGGCCTTGTTAAACGTCAAGAGTTTTTCACAGTCCCACCTCTCAGGCCTGTCCAGGACCCTCTGGATGTCATCCTTTCCCTCAGCATGTTGACTAAACCATGCAGCTCGGAGTCATTGGCAAACTCACTGATGATGCACTCAGTCTCACTGCCCATATCACTGACAAACATGTTAAACAGCACCAGTCCCAATACCAACCCTGAGGAATGCCGCTTGTCACTGGTGTCCATTTGGATACTGAGCCATTGACTGCAGCATGGAGGGTCTGACCATGCAGCCAGTTCCTTATAAATGGAGAGGTCTACCCATCAACTCCATATCTCTCAAGTTTAGATAAATTATTTAAGTTAAATTAATTTAAATTTAGATTTTATTTTTTTTAAAGTAGTATCTTATTTTGACAGTGAGCCCTTCCTTTCTCTCTGCTCTGTTTCAAGATGTAAACATAAGTTCAGCTCATCATCAGTTTTTGCAGTGGAAAGACCACAGAGAAAGAAGAGAAACCCCTTGTGACAGTACTTTGGGTTTGTCCTTGTCAAGTGGAATTAAGTTGCATGGATCCTCCCTCTCCTTGCAACAGCCAAGGTTAGCCATAACCTCAGCTTCAGTGAGAAATTGATGTTTTTAATCTTGAGGACTGATTTTTAAGTTGAAATGCAGTTCATCACGTTGCTGCTCTTCCATATTATCAAATACTTTGACAGAGAAAATTCTTATTTAGAATAAACTACAAGACACAGTACTGGGTTATTATAGTCTGAAGACTGATTGTATTTTTCATTTATTTCCTTTTACCTTTTGAGGTGAATGACTCTTAGCTAGTATAGTGGAGTGTTTAAATGTTCTTTTTAGATTGTTGGTCCTCTAACATATATATTATGTTTCTATCTTTTGTTTATACTACCTTTATATTCTCATGTAACTCAGAAACCCAGTGATAATTAGTGCTATGGTAGTATTTCAACAGAAAAAATTATATTTCTCTTTTAGGTTTTATTATATTTGCTCAAGGCTGATTTTGATAAACAGGAATATTTTGTAAAACCTTTTTTAGACATAGATTCATGGGCTGATTTAGTTCTTTCCTTGGGACACTGAAAAAAACCCCACATAAATCTCACTCCTGAGACTTAACTTCTATATTGTGCTAATTATTTTTTTTAACTGAAAGCAATTTTTCAAGCAGATATAAACTGTGTTTCTTAGCTCTAGTTGCATTTTAGTGCACTGTATGATAATAGTCTGATCCTCTTATTTTATGCTTGGAGAATTATTCTCACAGAAATATTTGAACAGTCTACGTTTGTATGTTCTTGTTGCCATCAGCAGGGTGGGGGGAGGTTTTCTGCACCTTTGGAGGTTGCATTGAAACATTAGTAGCGTGCTTCAAACATCAGATCTTAAAATCGGTGTCCCCAAAAGACCAAAAATCTAATATTTTAATATATTCATGTCCTTTATATCTTTTCTGTGTGATAGTCACATTCATCTACTGCTCTAGGCTCTCAGTAATCTCTTCCATGCATAAGTAAACTTTTTAAAGGGCTGCTATGCTTGTCTTTGTAGAAAAATACATGATATACACATAAATTGTTAATAAATCTATACTGAAAATTTTATTTATATTTCCAAAGTCTCAGAAATCCATATGAAAAAAATAACACTCCCTGTTCTTGTGGTTTCTGAGATAGGGCATCTCTCACATTAATAAAGAGATTTAAATGAAAGTTTGTGATATAATTTGCTGACTCTAATGATTTAGAGTGCTTTTATTAATTTATGTCCTGCATCTGACTCCTTCATGAATAGTGTGAAGTATTATGGCTAATAATTTGAGTTTTATCATTCTCTGCTTGCCTTTGGATAGACAAAGGTCCAATTTTAGTGAGTTAATCTTGTATTTTTTATAAGCTGGGCATGTTTCTGGAATTATCATGGCTAAATGGTGAAAGAAAGCTTAAAGAGTTGATCATGAAGCTTTTGATGGTTAAAAAAATAAGCAAACAGTTTTGTACCTTTGTTATTTTTTCTAATGAAGAAAGTGAACAAGAGATTGTATGCATAAATGGAAATTCTGAATTTTAAAATTTGTGGGTTTTAAGTATTCAGTATTGAGTATTAAATATTTTCTGTTAAGAAAAATGTCTTCTCTAGAAGGATGGTCAGGCAGTGAAACAGGCTGCCTAGGGAAGTGGTTTAGCCACCATCCCTGGAAGTGGTCAAGAGACATGGATGCATCTTTTGGGGACATTGTTTAGTGGTGAGCACAGCAGTGCTGGGCTAATTGTTGGACTCAATAATCTTAGACGTTTTCCCCAATGATTAATGATTCATGATTCTGTGATTCTGCTCAGTTTGGGCTCTTCCAAAAAGAACTACAAGAAGAGTTGCAATGCTATATATAAGCATTGCAAAAATCATTAACATTTGTTGGCATTTTTTTTCAGTATTCAAAGTAAAGACTTATTTTAAGGTTCCCATACATCTGAGATTCAGAACATCTCAGGTTATAATTTTTACTTTCAACATCAACTTTCTTATACCAGCATGCATCAGAAGGATGCTGTGGAATATTGATTTGTATCCATTACTGACCCCATAAGACCCAGTTTGGTGTTTTTAAGAAAGGAAAATATTTGGTATTTTGAGGGAATTTTAAGTATCAGTTCACCATTTCTCTCTAGGACTGGGTTTCTGAGGTTACCGTTGGTAAAGTCTGCTGATTTACAAGCCAGAGCAAATTTGGGAGGTCAAGAATTAAAACCATTTGCTGCAAAGAGTTTATTGCTATCACCCTAGTCAGTAAATATTTAAGGAAAAGTATCTTCTTGGCACACTCTGTTCAGCATTTAGACTAGGTTTGAAAGCCAATAATCATTATGAATTTTTCATTGCTTTTGACTAGTGTCTGAGGAATTGGTTCTCTAACAGTCCTGTAATAACTGCATTGGAATTTTTTGTGTGGGGCAGATACAATGCCTAATTTTCTTCTATTTCTGGTATCTAGGCAGTAATTATGCACTTTGTTTTTCTTGTGTTATCTTTTACATTGGGTTTACTTTCTCTATTTTTGATAGTAATTTATCTCACAAAAGGCTTTTTGGCCTCAGAAAGCCAGGTTTTTTGTGTTAGAGATTGTATATTTAATTATCCGTAACAATTTCTAACTCTTCATCATGTAACCTTTGCATGGAATACGAAATGTCAACTGTAAGACTTCAGAAGTTACAACACCTTTGTAAGGAACTTAAACTGAGGCATAATGAAATAGAAAAGTGCTACTGAAAAGAGTCAAACTGCTTTAAAATGAATATTCAATGTGCATGAAGGTTCAACTAATTTACAAACATGAGGCCTAAAAGTGAAGCTTCAGAGTTGAAATTTGCTTATTGAAAAGGGTATGTCTAAGCAAAAATATTACTCTGCAGTTTGTTAATAAGTAGAAGTGGAGGAGAAACAATCCAGAGAAAGAATGTTCCATAGCAAATATTTTTACAATTTAATTATACTTCACAGAAAGGCTATGGGGGTTGGGAGTGGGGGGGAAGCTGGTATTATCACTATGTGGAAATTTCATCATTGAGTTTTGAATATGAAAAAGTACCTTTTAAGAAGTGTTTCTTATAAATTTCCAATTTAGGACATTTCTGAGTTTAGCTAGTCTCTTGGGACTATGAAGAAATGAAGTACAGCAAATAGAAGGTTTTGTTTTCTAGGAGCTGAACAGTGTGAACAGGAGCTGAATCCTACTGCTCCTTTTGGCTTGGACTAATATACATCTATACCCAGAAGAAGACACATAACTGCTCACAAATGAAGGGTCAGAATTTGGCAGAACTGGCCTTAAAAAACAGAGTGGAAAATGAAACTAAAAAACCTAGTACATATAAATGAATAAAAATTTTAGATTGTGTTCCTAAATATTCTTAGAGGGAAGGTCTTTATGGAATGATAAATATTTTTTGATTACCCCATGTTAAGAGATAGTGTCTTTTTTCTCTTCAGCAGGAATTAAATTTTAGTGTAAGATATTTAGGCAGAGAGCAGAGCCTTGGACATATTTTACTAGAGGAACTCTTCTTGTTTGCTGTATATCATAGCATCTGCTGGGAGTAAAAGCACTGATGAAATTATCCTAAACCAGAAGAATGTAACTCTTGATCCACCACAAGCTACTTTGTTTAAATCCACAAAGGAGAAGACGAAAAGTCTACAGTAGCTAAACTTGTGACATTGTAGCTACTTTAGTTCAGTTTTAGTGGGAAAAAATATGTGCAATTACTAGTGGAAGCAGAGAAGAAAAAAAATAGCTTTTATGTGCTCCCAGACTGACTGAAAAGTGGTATGGTTACATTTACATTAATATTATCATAGCAGGTTTGCATCAGTGAAAATACGAGGATAAATCAGACACCATATGTGCAGCTCCACACTTAATTACTAGACGAACACTTCTGTAATGAAGATTATGGCATTGTTTTGAAATTTGCATCCTCCTTTTTATCTTTGCATGCATGTTATTTCTAGCCACCTGCAGAAATAAAATTAGAGCCAGTGAGAGAATCTAACCACAGAAGAATATTAATGGTAAAAGTCAGTATTACTAAAGAGTCCTAAATTTCTGGATGTTTGTGAGGGGCTGTTATGACCAGAAACCACCCTAAAAACTAGAATGCTGCTCTAGAATGGATACTTGCAATAGATGAAATAATACATGATTGAGAGTCCCAATAGCAAAAATGTCTTCCATTTTGCTGTGGGATTCTGGGTCAAGTTTATTGTCGCAACAATGTAAGACAGATAGTAGTGTACTGAGCTTGCTTAAACAGCCTTTCAGTTATATTTTAAATAAGTGAATTTAAAGTTTATTCTGTTCACTCTGCCATAATTGGGCAAGTAAAGGCATAATCAGAGAATAAGGTGTGCAATTTCACTTCATAGCTAAATAGATTAATAACATTAACTGAACAGTGTTGGGGTCACTGCTATCCTTCACATCCTGTTACACCTGTTGATCAGTCTTTCCTTTCCATGTATTGGCCAGTGGTGTCAATAGGAGTGGCGACCTGGATTGGTGACCTGGATTAGGGAGCTGATCTGGCTGGAAAGTAACATTTTCCTGCACTGCTCTCCACCTGTCAGTTGGAATATCGTGGCCAAAGTTCAGTTTAAGCTCTCATGGAACAAGACAGCTTTCTTCAAAATTGTGGGAAACTGATTTGAGCCAGTGTGTTACTGCAGACATATAGCAGACTGTAACAGTAATTGTCTGGGATAAAACTTGAGCAGAGCAGTGCAGATGGTGAAATGCAGGTAACAACTCCCTCCCCCTCACATCCCAAGACATAGCTTTAAGCTTTTCCCTCAGGGCTTCTGGTGGGATAATTTATCCCTATAGTATTATCTCAAGTGGGTGAGGATAGTCTTATGGGAATTGCAGTCTAGGAAGAGATGGATGTAAAGCAAGCAGTACCTGCTTTTATCCTCCCAGGCATGTTTCTGACACCCTATTATGGTTAAATAAAATCAAAAAAACCCCAAACCTAAAAAGCTGGAAAGGGCTGTCTTTCCCAGCTTTGTAAATGGTTCTTCAGGAGTAGTTTTTAAATATTCCCTTTCCAGATTTATATCTCCCTTGGGCTTTTAGAGTAGCCAAAACTGGGGCAAAACATAGAGCTGAATCCAGGCCATCTTCCGTGAATGATGTTCAAAGAAATCATGTAACTTTGGAAATAAGGGATACTTTTTGATACTTTTAATGGCACCTACTCTCTTTTTCCCTCCATGTGTATTGTGTATTATATGGACCACTCAGAACTGTAGGGAAGTCGGAGGCTGTGGTACTATTAAGGACCATGAATAGGGAGTACGTAGGAATAGTGGGACCTTACAAGTTGGAGCTTGGGTTGTTGGCAGGGCTGGCTTTGAGCACAGGAGGCTGCCCAAAGCAGCCAACATTTTTTAGAGAACAGCGATGGCTCTGCTCTTGTTTTGTGTCCAAGTGCTCAACATAGAAATTGCAGCCACTGGCTGCAATGTCAGCTCTGAGTGTTGGCAATCTTTTATTTAATGAGGAGTTATGGAATATGAGCAGTGTGCTCTGCTCCATGGGATATCCTCCCTCCTTCCTTAGCAGCATTCCCTTTCCCCTCATCTTCTGCACTATGCCAATAGGATGAGCAGTGAACCTGATGCATCAGTTTGTTCCCCTGTGTTTATTGCCTTTATCCTTCTTTGGCACTCTCCTTTTCTTCCTGCTCGAACTTCCTGTTGCTATAGATCATATTCAGTTCAAGATCTTATTTTTGGGGGAGGCAAAGACAGAAGGTTTGACCTGGGTTTGCTATCAGCTGGGGTTTGAGATGATCCATGTCTTACTCTGGAGGATAGAAGTTATCATCACTTTTCTTCTTTGAAAATCAGGTTGTCTCATTTATGCAACTTTTAGTCATTGGAGATGAGAAAGCAAGCTGGATTCTTCCCTCCATCTGTAGGCAGGGTAATCTTGACTTTTCAAAATTAGAGATTTTCAGAATAAAAGAATGATTGTATGAAAGTGATTAATATTAAAGTGTCTAATTAAAGTCATTTGGATATCCTCCACTGAGGCTCTTTCCACTGCTGAATAGTCACATAAGAGCTGCAAGACAGTAAATAGTTTTCAAATTCCATTTTATGTTGCTGAACCAGATAAAAACCGTGGTTGGTTGGTTTTTTTTTGGTTTTTTTTTTTTTGCATATATAATCGCCTACAAAATAACTTTCAAAACCCTCTTTCTCTGCTTTGATGAATTTCTGTGTTTTTTGGCTTGAAGAAAATCTCATCTAGAAAACAAGAAATATTTGAAACTGCTGAGGGGTAGGCATTCCCAGACCTTCAAAATACAGAGGCAAGAGGAGCTTTCAGTTCTAATAGCATAGGAATGCTTACCTGAGTCAGCACTGAAGATGAATTCATGTGACAGTAACTGATTCATCAATAAAGGGCCACTTGGACATTTGCCACCAGTCATGTGATCAGCATTTGTGACAGAGCAGTTGGGATGTGATGTTCAGCAGCATCTCCTGGCTCCTCTTCACAGGTGTTGCACTTACCAAACGTGTCCTAGACAATCCCAGTCAATGTGATTGACTCAAAGATTGAGAATAGTGTAAAGGTGGGATGAACAAAGGAGCACAAAATTATATTTTAGGGATGTGGGGTGGTTACTCTTCAGGCTGTAGCTTCAGAGTGACAGCAGAGGAGATGGGATGTTCTTTCTCATGCATGCAGTTTGTACCAGATGTGATATGGAGTGTCTGGTGATCTGAGCATTAATTTCTGGTGGAAATATAGGGGGTTTTTTGGTTTAGAGATTCTTTCTAGTATCTCCTGGCACATTGATTGTCAAAACTTCATTCCAATCAATTCTATATTAACTTTTTTCTGTATTTCTGTTGTATAAGTAAAACTGAAAATATTTATATTTTTGCCTGTCCAAAAACAACCAAACAGTGCAAAAAATCCGCCTCAAAAACCAAATAACCCAAACCAAATAAAATATGTAAAACTTTTAATATTTTTAGGTCAATGAATATTTAAAAATTAATTTCAGTGAATTATACAATGGTGGTTGAGGAGAGAAAATCCATTCCTTTCACATACTACCATTTCATCACCACATACCGGCTGCTCCTTGCTTTGTATTATTTCCATTCCATTTTTCTTAGAAGCGACAAATTTTTTAGCTACTGAATTATTGAAAAAATCTTATTTTACAATCCTGTTTAGCTACAACCTAATCAAGACATGGGAGGTTTTTCTGGTTTACTGTCAGCTTTCCAGCATGCATTTGGAAGGCTTTTTCCTAGTAGTTATATTAGAGTGATATTAAACCATAAGCAGTAAAACCCAGTAAAATAGTATAAGACAGTTATAACATAGCAGGAAAGTTAGGTTGGGATCCTATTGTACAGGATTGTAGGCATATAATATCAGAAATCCGTTATTCTATTAGAAATACCTTTGCAAAATTTAAAGAAGGCTGCAGTTTTTCTAGGAAAATTACTATGTACTATAATGATGCACTAAATTTAATATAAATAGTACAATGCAAATGACCAAGTCAGCTGTCAGGTTCGGTTTGTTTTTTTTCAATCAGCTCCCATAGGGTGAGGTTTTTTGTTCTATAAATCTCAGAACTATATGTGTTTCCTTCCTATTATTCTCAGTCTATTAATTTCTTCTAGCATAAGGTAAGAAAATCCTTCTTTTATAGAGCTGGACTTCAACATCCAAGCACATGGCACTAGGAACCTATGCCAGCTTTATGAGTGATAAAACAAGAGCAATTTTCTGTATTTCTTTTTGATTGTGCTGAATTGAGGCTCATGAAGAAAGTTGACCTTTGTGACAATAAAGAAGAAAGAGAGTCAAGTCACCACAAAGCAGGAAAGGAGAGAGGTGAAAAACTCCACAGCAGTTAAATTGAAAAAGGGGAAACACCAGTAACTATTTTGGCTTTTCAAGTACAGAACACTTTCCTCTATTTTTATATTTCTGTAGACCTATGTGAATGGACATAGATTTTTCTAAAGATAATCACAAGCAATTTTGAATTTCTTTCATTTTAATTAACAGAGTTATTTTAAAGTTTTTTTTTCCATTCTTGTGAATGTTGGTGACTAAATCTTATAAATAAGGTGCAATTCTGGACCAAACAAATGTGGATTTTAGTGTTGTTTTCATGTTGTCAATTAGGTCAGGATTTCATCTATAGTTAACTTAATTATATTAATGTGGGCACTGGGGGAGAGTCCTGGAGGGCAAATGTATTTTTGGTTCAATCCTGATAAGGACAAACTGCCCTCAGCTACAGACAATCCTTGTTTATTTAAATAGCTGCAACATTCATAAGTCCTTTTGGTTACTGATTGAACTGTGCTTTGGTCCAATTATACCAAAATCCACATGCATCTTTATTCTCTGCAGTTTGATAAAATTTCATATTTCCTCTCAGTGTTTGTACTATTGTGCATACTCCTCTCCATCACACCAGAGCACATCCCTGTCCTTCTGCGTTTGAGGAACTCATGGTTTCTTGTATATCATAGACTTTCCCATGTCACATCTCTCACTGATATGTCCTCTAGTTATCTTCTCATCCTATGAAGACTGCTGAAACACTATTTCCCTGTCACTAACTACCTTCTTTCTTTGCATTTTTATGGTTTAAGATTTTGTTTCCTTCCTTAATCCTTTATAATTCTTTTGGTATTTCAAATCCAGTTAGAGGTAAAACCCTCAAATCTGTCTATTCCAGTCTTTGCTATTTTCATGGTGATCTTGAGGAGCAGTTTCCAGGTGGGTTGACTTTGAACCAGCTGAGTTATTGAAGAATCTCCTTCAAGGGTAAAAAAAGGGAGATCCCTCTCTGTTGGCTACAGCACTTCAGTGCAGAGAGTTTTGTAGATGTAAAGGGATAAAATCATAGCATTAATCAGAATACTTATAGAAAGTGATTCTCTAAATTATCATGACTGTTTGAACTAATGATAAAGATATCACAGTTTAGCATTCATCAAAGGAGTTCAATACCACAAAGGTTTTGAAAAGTAGTTTTGTTGGTAACTACTGTTTTACCAAACCTATTCTCTTGGATAACAAAAGAGAAAAATAAGGGTGGTAGATTTGGATATCACAGCAAATACAGAGAATTTTAGTCTTTAATTTAGCAGATTACCTATTTAAAAAAGAAATTGTATCTTAAATTGTCATTTTGCTTTCCCTAGGATAATGTCTTTGCTCAAAAATACACTTAACAATTTACTATGGAAGTGCCAACAGCTGCTGCTTCTTATTACATGTAGTTAATGTTAGTAGCGTTTTATTTAAGAAGAAAAAAATTTAAAAATGTGAAAACCAAAATATTTGTCTTTTCTAGCAGGTGCAAACTACACAGCTACACAATGGTATAATAGGTGTCAATTTACAAATTTTGTACAGTATTAACAGTACCAAACTATTCACCTGAGTTCTAAGCCAGCAGGTTTTCTATTTCTGATTTCATAACATAAAGCAGTTGAATTCCCATCGGTTCAGATACTGTCATGATGGTAAACATTAATCTGCTAGGATATTGAGGAACCAGCTGTGACAGGTTTGCTTAATGAGAGAAGAAAGAAACCACCTTGCTAACAGTATAACCTCCACAAACTAACACTTGCATGTATCAGGGATGCAAAAACCACCCTGAGGTCGATACCGAAGTCTTGAGAAGAAAAAACCCCACATCAATGCACACAACCTGAATCCATTTAAAAAACTCCTCTGAGGTATGTGAACTACAGTACCATCATTTTGTTCTTCTTTCTGAAATGTTAAAGTAATTATGAGACCATGTGAAGAACATTAAAAGAAAGGTTTAAAATTGCCATTTCTCATTTCATTATAATTCACTGAAACCTGTGTCACTAACACTAAGATATCTGGGTGTCATCCTTTATATAAATAAATAAATATACTGAAAATGGTAAAATCAAATTAGAAGATAGCAATAAAGATAAGTGTCCTTGCTGCATCTGCATTTCAGGTGTTCCAGCCTTTCAGAAATGCCCCTGGCATGCTCAGACCACTTGTGAACAGGTTCATGTAAGCCACCTTAAGCCTTTTGGACCAATTCCAAACAAGTCCTTCTAGAAAAGCCCCGGGCGCATGGATTTTACTTGCATTCCCCCCCCAGGGACTTGGCTGCCTGGGCTTCTGCTTTTACCCACCAGCAGCAGGCAGGGCAGGTGGCATGAGGGCAGAGAGAGTAGCAGTGAAAGGTAGGGTCACCTGGCTCTTGTGCTGGCTGCTCACATGGTGGTGCCTGGAGGTACCTGATGTGTTTGTAATGTCTGCACAAATACCACGTGCAGTGGCACAGGACCAGGAATGCAAGGGCCTGCACTTCACCTTCTGCTTGTGCAGTGTGGTGGCTTTGCAATTTAGATCAGGAAAGGAGTGAGGGAGGGATGGACAGGAGTCAGCAGAAGGCAGGATACATCTGGCATGGCGAATGCTTTTAGTGAGATTTTTTACAAAAAATTTCCCTGCCTGTGTGTTCCAGCACATGATCTGTCAGTAGCATTGCTGGCTGTTCCAAAATGACTTGCCAGCCTCTTTTGGTGGGTGAAGGATGAAGAGTATGTGCCTGCGCAGTGAGTGGCTGCAGCCACGTAAAGTCGCAGCTGAGAGACAGAACAGATTGGTGCGCAGATGTACGAGCTGTTTGCTGCCGTGGCACTGCTGCACTTCACTGTTGTGAGCCCCAAGCCTGCTGTACATAGTTAAGGTGACCTGACAACAACTCTGGTTCAGAGTTTGGCTGCCACTTCGGGAGAACTGGAAGGTGACAGCATAAAGTGTGCAGCGCTCAAAAGCTGTCAGCAAGTCGTGGGGGTGAGAGCTGCCATCATGACACTGTGATCTGCTTTCCAAATAGCATTTTGACAAGGAAAAACTTTGCTAGATATGGATTAGAGCTGCATTCAGAAAGAGAATATGATACTGCGATTACTTTGTAAGAGCCCCATTTTTTGTGTAAAGGTAACTGTTGTAAGGTTTTTGAAGGCAGACTGTGTGTGACGTGGGGCACTAAGGTAGAGCAGAGGCAGGCTAATGGGAAAAAACATGCTTTTAGCTAAAACTTCTGCTGTTTATTCAAAGTTAATGCAATATAATAGTCTCTAGACAAGAAAATACTTTGTTTGCTGCTGCCTTTCTGCCATGAAACATAATGGTAGATAAAAGCATCTTAAGAAATGGTAGCAGTATATTCTTCCATGGCCAGTTATTTGTGTCCATCATTATATGCAGTGAAATCCTCAAAGTCACAGGCAATGAAGCATGGTTTATAATTATTGCTGTAGCTCTATTATAAACCTATTAATAATGCTGGATATGGTGACAGAGCTTACGGTCTTTTTCTGATCCACACAAAATAGACAATTAATTTATTCTTTTTTTTTTTCAGATTTATAGTATGCAAAAGACAGAAACTGACATTTCCTGAGAGCATATTGTACCACTCCTTGATATGTTGAAAGTGACCTTTTAAATAATGCCAGGTTAATATCTGATGTGTCTTTTCTTTTGAAGACAGAAGGAATACAGAGATTGAGCCAGTATTTAAGATTTCATTTATTATACTTTGTAGGGGCATTAAGTTGATCAGATCAATTTATTTGGGTGGACTACTTATATTTTCAAATGAATTACATCTCTCTTCTTAACGTGAAATACCCTGGCTAGTCACCAGTTACCAACACAGAATAGGGCATAATAGCTGAGAAATTTGTAAAAAATATCACTTTGAAAATGGGAAAGTTCCTAATTTTAAATATGTATACATTTTACGATAAGACATTCTTGTAACTGGGTATGTGTTTCAACTCTTCATGTAAACTCTGGCTAAGCCAGTTTACATTAATTAGATTTTTCTTTTTTTTTAGTACAGTGTAAATATGCATTATCACATCTTGAACTGGTTGTGTATAATACAGTTTTTCAGTCTTCTCTATGAAGACTCCAGCATGGGGACAGGTAAAACAGTGTTTAGTATAAATTTGCTAATCTCATAGTAACAACCTCTTTCCTAGTCCAACAAGGAAGAGTAAGGAAAAGAACAAAATTTATGTTACCAATGAACTGCTGAGAAGATTTAGAAATCATAATAGCTTTGAGGGGAAGCACTCACTACAGTATTGTAGAATATATTAATAATTATTAGCTATTCATAAGTAAGGTGTCAGAACTGGGATTTAGTTTGTTTTCCACAAAATACTGAACTTGCAAGGGTGAAAAACACTAGCAGGAGAGAAAAGGGAAATATAGATTTGTATTACATTTTCTCAAGAATTAAAAGAAATCATCTCTAACTCAAGGGTTACTAGCTGATTATCAGGGTAATGGTGGAAATTCTGTGAACTTTTCATGTAGTTTTCTTTTCTTAAAAAAAGAAATCACTGGAAAATACTTGAGGGTCCCAATTCCCTTCCCTGAATGAGGCAAGTGGGATGTCCTAAGGTATTCCTTCTGTCAGTTCAGAAGCTGTAGCTTTCCCTCCTCACCCAAGAGTTTTAAGTTGCAAACATGACACAGAATAAAAAAATCCTCTTACAGATAATAATTTATAAAAAAAATTTCAGGAGTAACTGAAATGGAAAGAAGTCAATAGTGAGAAAACTGCAGAGTACCTCAGATTCAGGAATGCTCTGCAAATGGGCTGAAAAGTGAGATGACAGAGCTTTCTGAGAATCAGAAAGGAAAATCTAAATTTGATACTGACGAAATTACTTTACAGTGAGAAATAAGGAATAGCCATTACCTGTTCCACATCTTTCACTCTATTCCTCCTCAGCTCATGAGGAAAATCTAAGGATGACAAACAACACACAAGACTGTTACAACATAGATGAGTTTAATGCTAAAATACTGCCTCAAGCTCATTATTAAGAGAATCATTAATACATTAATAAGCTCGCTAATAAGACAATCAATGCACATTGAGGAAAGGAATCCAGCACCCCAATAATTATTTGTGTGCAATGAGGGGGGAAACCACAACTCCCTAATTATTTATGGAATGAGTAGCTGTAAATTAACTGTTTGCATTAATAGGATGGAAGATATGGAGTTATTGCTAGTACTTGTTTCAGAATTTCAGTTCAGTATTTACTGACAGACAAATCACACACATAGATATATATATTTACATGCACATAAATATGTACTGGAATATTTTTAAAATATTTCTCTTTTCATTTTAACCTATAAGCTTTATTATAAGTGAGAAATGTGCAGAGAAAGGAAAACCCATAGCATAGGTTGGTATTTGCTTAAGGAGAGAGTAAACCAAGTAAACTCATGAGATTTCCAGACATAGTTGTATAAATATAAAGAAGCAACACTCTTCAGTGAAAATAAAAGTAGAAATATAAAACGTGAAAGCAGTTGCTTTACAAGAATGTAATTAATGAAGCTAAAAATACAGAAGATTGTTATCCCAACATTGAAGCATCACATTATGCCAGATTATAATTAATGAGTAAACAGGGTCTAGATCATTCATACAAATTTGAGTTCAGAAATATGGCATTTTGCCCCAGAATGCATGGTATAAGGATTATTTCAAAATACAGTTTCTGATTGCTTGATAATATGTTATAATAAGAAAAGTACAAAACTACTTTGCTTATAATTTGCCCTGTACCTTCAAGTAGAAATCAGAAAGAAGTAATTTTAGGTAACATGAATATATAGACTTGGTACCTTATTTCTTTCTATTTGGCTATATGCCAAAAATCTGGAGCTGTACTGAAGCTTTGAAAAGTAATTTTTATTCTTGCTCTTAACAACATAAGTCTTTAAGGACAGATCATATTTTTTCTTAAAATAAAGGCTTCATAATAGTACTGTTTTAAGGAGAACTGTGGTTTTGGTAGTAGTTTTGAAATAAATAATAATGAGCTATCCAATAAATTCAATAGAAAATGTATGCTACTTTAAAAAAGTGTATTTTTTAAATTCTAAAACGGCAAATAATAACTGCATATACCCTGCATACTTTTGAGATTTTAGGTGGCATCTGTCCAAAGAGCTTACTTTTTAAATTTATGTTGTAAGTGTTCATCCAAGTAACAGGCAATGAAGTCAGAAACTGAGCATGTAATAATTTTCTCTTCTTCAGTACAAGTACAAAGAATAAGCCTTTCAAGGTCAAACAGTTTTCAAAATTATAAGGACTCTATTCTTTTACACCACATGTGGCTAAAATATATGCAGCTTGTGGGAGGATGGTGGAATGTGGCTGCTCCTACAACCTTCTGTGAAATTACTGTTCTTCAACCAGTGTTTCATTGTCTGGAGAGATATTCCCCAAGTGCACAAAGGGGACATAGTTAAACTGTGCATAGCTAGCCTTATCATGCACAAGTGCTAAACGAATCTGATTCTGACCTTGAAAGTCAACAATTAAGTATTTTAAAAAAAATCAAGAAACACAAATGAACCAATGTCTTCTTTGAGATTAAAAATCAATATTCTGATTTTTCATATTTATTTTGTTCTTTTTTTTTCTTTAATGAAATTATTTTTCCACTAACAGGGATACTGAGAACCAACACAGAATCAGTGAAGGAAAATGCCATACCACAACGTACTTGAATTCTCAGAGTTCTGGAAAAGTCTTTTTCTGGTGTTTCAAATTGGCGAGCTAGATTTTTTGTAATAATCCCACAGTGAAGGTCCACCAGAACATCTGATTAGCAGTTTTGTTTTGGTGGAAGTATGAGGGGAACACAAGAAAAAAATCTACTGTGTCATTTCCTATCCTCACTGTAATATCCTGTTACTGAACAGGTGTAAAAAACAAGCCTCAAGTTATTTATGCAAAATACCTCTCTGTAATAGAGCTTGTTTTCCGTGTTTCAAATAATTCTTTGCTTAAAATATTCTGTGCAAGCTCTCCTAAGAGAGATACTTCTGCTATGTATATTAGAAAAGCTAGAGTGCCAAAGAAAGGTAATTGAAGTGGAAACTGTTGGAGTAAGCAATGATAAATGAGAAGAAATGTTAAGTTTGCTTAATAGGGAGACCCAGAATGAGGCTGGGTTTGGTGGAATAGAAGGTAAGTGGTGTCAAGGTATTATGGTGTATTGGTGTTGAGCTTTTGTTTGAATTACGAGTGTGAAGGCAAGGCAGGCTAGCAAAAATCAGCTGGAATGAGAACAAAACAAACCTTTTAGTGGTTTTACCTAGTTGGGTAGAGTAGTCCCCAAAGAAGGGTAGCAGACTTAAGTAGGATGCTGTTACTGAGGCTGTGAATAGAGGTAAGTGTAGGCTCCATTTACTACTTTTAATATCTTCACAGGAATGAATCCTATTCAGTCTCTCTGCCTTCAGGTGACTGTGAGGACTACTGCTATGTGAGGAATGATAGGAATCAAACCCACAGTTTGTGTAGCAGTTTTGCCAGGAGCATGACTGTAAATGATACAGGATAATAAGTGATCCCCAATTTGTTCACATTTTATGCTCAGATGGTTTCCCTTAGAAAAGAAAATGTCAGGCAAGACTCGAACATTCAGGGCACAATCTGGGCTCCTCGGGCACACTTATGATTTGTATTTATGCTTGTGTCTCTTGATTCTTATCAGAGATTTCTACATTGGCAGGGGAAGTGAACTAAAAGAAAAGTAGAAAGGGAAAAAAACCCCACTCATGCATGAAAGTGGTTCATCTCTGTCCCATATTGCAGGACTAAGTAATATAGACTAAGCAGACTGACTTGGGAGTGTCTTGAAGTGATGAAGATCAGTTTGCTGTGTAGTCTGTTTAACATGATGGTTTCAACACAAATGGTGAATATCAGTAATAAATATTACATATCTCTATTAGATTCTGAAACCACTTATGAAGTGTACATTTGTAGATCCATTAGGAACCATATAGGATAACTCTCATGCCATGTGTATCTATAAATCTGTGAGTATGATTATTACAGGCTTTTGGGTTGTGAGCAGTGCATTGCTAGAGACCGTATTTAAAAGGAAAAGTTGAACATGTGATTGATGATAATTTTTTTTCCATCATCTGAAAGAAAGTACTTAATTTATTACCACTACTTTTCTGTTATGTTTTGTCTTTTCTTTGACTTTTTCCGGTTGTTTCCTCAGTGACTCTCAGTGAGTATTGTATAGTGATGAGAAAATGCTAACTTCAGCACAACGAAATTGATACTGTTGTCCCAAATACTACTCCCATTTTTTTCTCTTTGCTGTTGTGCCAGATGGAATGTCCTATATCTACTGTGTTTACTCAAGTCCACAAATGGATAATCAGTATTGTAAACTTTTATTATATGGCTTATGCCAAAGTAATATGGCATCTCTGAACCTGTACATTTTATTTTGACAGAAACAGACCTGTAAAGATGTTTATGTGGTGGTCTGCTGTTTTACTTCTTGGATGCATTTTGCTGGGAGCAGACGGGTGGCGAGTCAAGGAAGGATACGACTTTAGGCCCTATCAGCCCCTAATAAGACTACGGCATAAGGTATGGCTTGTTCTCTAATGCAGTATTTCAGAGGCTAGATGGTCTCTGGTCTTAATGAATACATATGGAACTAATCGTATGTTGGTGTTCCTCAATAATAATTTTAAGGTACTGATAACTCTCATATAATTCTTGGAATAGGCTGTCATAAACTTTTAAAGTTTAATATTGACGAGATCACACAAACACGTGCAAAGAACACAGAGAAAAATAATTAAAACTTGATATAAAACATTATATTGGAAAATGTGGTGGGTTTATTTCTAGGCAATGTGTCTAGATAAAAAAAATGGTTTAGTATAGCTTTTGGTTTTAGGAATATATATTTGTATAAAAAATCTGGGAATGTAAAACATTTCTAAAATCAATTTTTAAAACCACCTTTGGCACAGATATGTGTACTCAAAATGTAAATAATATGGTAAAAGAAACTTTCTGCTTCAATCAAACACTTAATAAATCAAGGGCTTAGATTAAGTTATGCCAGTAGAATACTTACTACAAACAGATGATAATGAATATATGCAGTTATATTTGCTTTGATCAGGCAATATGTATGCAAGTTTATGTGTGCAAAGATTGAAAAAAAAAAAGAGTAATCACTCTTTCTCTAATAACGGGGAATTTATGTGACTTGGATGATAGTCCAACCAGAGCAACTCCAAATGTCAACCTGAAGGGAAAAACAATCCTGTTGGTACTGAGGAATTATCTTGAAATAGTAATTGTGTTTGTGGTGAGAACAGGCATTCATATCATAAAGGTTTCATTGTTTTAAAAGGGATTAGGAATGATATCAGCTTCTCATGCACAGAAATTACAAGTAAGAATTTAATCTATGTATATGATAATCAGAAATGATAAGAATAGCATTCCTTGGAGAAAACTTTATAAAATGAGAAAAACTTTATGCATAAGAAAATGTTACTTTACTGTGAAGGTAACTCAGCACTGGAACAGTTTGCCCAGAGAGCTTGTCAAGTCTTCATCCTTGCAGATATTTAAAAACTATCTGGACATGGTCTGGGACAACCAGTGGCAGGTGACCATGCTTGAGCAGGGAGGTTTGACTGGGTGACCTCTAAAGGTCCTAACATTCTTTGATTCTGTACTTCATTATAATACATCATTAATTATCATGGCTGTTATAATGGCAATGAAGATCAGACGTTTGACTGCATTGTTTATATGTGAAATATCAAAACCAGGAAGAGATGAGTTGTCTTGAACCAGAAATGAGAAAGAATATTGCAAAACACTCCTGAAAGTTTTCTTTTCAGTCTCCTTCCCTCGTTTAACTGCCTTGTTAAACAGATTACACTTGCGGTAACATATGATTATGCTGAAAAATACTAGGCTGTGTCTGAACAGCATGTGAATTTCTTGTTAAGCCAGGTAATCCTTGGTTCTTCGTTTGTCAAAACACTGGAAAAGTTTGTAAGGTACTTTCCTTTTGGGAGTCTTCTTGCATTGCTGCTTAAGTATTGTGAGCAGTTTGTTAATGCCTAGGTTCCCACCTGATATCATTAGGAAGTATTTTTAGCATCCTAATGAGTTTTCTTCTTGTAATTTGCATGCCTCTGACAGAGACCAATGTTTATGCAATGTCTTCAGTGAAAGAGTGGATGCTCTGAGATTTTCAGGTATAAACAGGCAGGCAGCAGCCAACAGAATGGCAACTTTGGCTGCCGATTTTCTGTCAGACACTAAGAAATATGGAATATAGCCTGTACATCCATATGTATACTCCAGAGCATGCCAACTCTGCGTATCTAACATATGCACACACAGCCCTCCTTGGCAAGCCAGGTGATCCACATGGTTTAGCAGGGAAAAATACTGGTGACAGTGCCTTGGTGTTAATGGTCTCATCATGGGTGGGGAGCGGTTCAGTTTTAGTCTCCAGGGACAGCTGGTGAAGATGTAATTTAGTCCTTGTCCCCTGGACTCCTTTGGTTTAGTCCCAGTTCTGAACTTACGGAGTTAGGACCATCAATAGTCAGGGCTGTAACCCTTCACTGAGTGCAAGCATTGCCTTAACAGCGGGGGCTGGGATAGGCTTGGGGGAACCTGAGAACAGAGAGAGGAGTGAATCCAGGGAAGTTGGAGCTCAGCGTGAGCCTCAGCCTTAGCCTGAGCCTGTGTCCAGGTGTGTGCAGGATGCTCCATCAGAACAGAGCTTCTCTTGTCCAGCTGAGTAGGTGGGTATGGAGGATACAGCAAGGGGGTGTGTTTTGCTTTTACCAGCTTTCACTGGCATCTGCTGGGTCAAACTGTTTCCAGACTTGTCCTGATTTCACCTTGTTTTACCAAAGGGCTAAGGGGAACTGAATCAGATGTGCACCCCTCACTCTTGTCTGTGATACATCTCCAGACTGAAATAATTCTTTTAACTTCCTGTAAAAACCCTGTCCCTCTCCCATTTTACTCTCTCCTTCCCTTCTCACTATTGCTGTTTGCTGCTCAATTCATGTGTTCAACCCTGATTTACATTAAATTAGGCCTCAGGACCAGGTAAGTTTAGAGGGGTTTAGGTTACATTAGAATTAGATACAGTTTAGAGGTGTTTAAGCAATAAGGACTTTGTCTGAATGAAACAAAGCAAGAGGAAAAACGTAAGCATCTGTCCCAGGTTATTAAAGGCAAAATTGAATGCATAAGCAAAAAGCACAGAAAAAAACATGTTTTACTTTTAGCTTTTTGCCCAAAGGTTGTAAAATGTTCTCCCTCAACTGACAGCACTGAAAGTCCTGTGAAATGTGTACAGGCTGAGTGTTCAATGATTTTATTCTCATTTAGGGTGTCATGGCCAAGAAAGAAATGCACAGAAAGTAGTATTCCAGGAATCAAAAATATAGCCTGTGCTTTCTCTGTGTTGTCTGGTCTCCAAATAACCTGAAATTTATAGTTCACAGTGTCTGTCTGGAAAATTTGTTTGCTTTCAGGATCTGAGAAGTTATAAAATTTGATCCTCTAAAATCCTCTGTCCTAGAAAGAGAAGGGAAAAAGATCTATTGAAGATGAGCAGTGAATTTTGAGGACTAAGAACAGAGCTTTTCCTGGTCATGTCAGTGCTGCTCTCAGCTCTAAAGTAACAAGAGAATTTTCTTCCTTTTGAGGTTCCATGTGAACAGTATCTATATCCTATGCAAATTCCAGGATTAGAAGTAGCAAGACTCACTTTTACATTTTTCCCCTCTTAAGCACTTGTCCAAGTGTAGTCAAGAAATCTTAGGTTTCTTTAAATTTTATTTTCTTTTTCTCAGGAGAGGGAGGAAATTCTGCATTCTAATCTGATTTCTTTCTGTGGGCAATAGCATTAAAAACGCATGGGTAATTTTTTTTTTTTTTAATCCCATTACAATCATTGTACACTAATGAGCTAATATCAAACATTTTATTTTTGCTATCTCTCACCACATGCTCAAAGCGTTTTTTAAGTCTTAGGAAAGTTGCTTCTAAAATCACTCTGTAAGATTTCTTCTATGATCCTTTCTTCAACTAGTCAGTCACTGGGGGTTGGAGTGCCAAAATCTGGAATTAAGGGGAGGCTGATTCCTCCTTTCAAGATGCCTGCTGATACTTATTAGCAATGCCTATCTATAGGTTTATAGTAAGATCAAGAGGGACAGTGAGGGAACAAAGGTGCATCTTAACTACTGGACTGAACCTCTTGCTTACCTGTCTTTTTTGTTCCTGTTACTGAGCATCCTCACTGTGGGAAAGATTAATCTCAACCAAACATTTTGATGGCTGATGAGATTCACATGTATTACCTACCTTTTGATGTACATTTTTTTAAAAATTTCACATGCCAGGTTGGTAACAAAGAATAAAATATAACATGACGGTATACAGAGGCAATGTAATTATCTTCTTCAGTAGTCAGCTTGGCCTTCTCATATTGAATCCTAGGAAGAGGATTTCCAGTTACCCTCTGAATAGATAAGAAGTGTTTTTTTTAACTTCCTGGTGTTTGGGATTCCATGCAAACAATCTATATTGGCTATCATTTCAGATTCTTGATTAGCGTGTTTTTTCATATTCTCTTGTTATGGCAAATTGTCATCACAAATTGCAATTGCAGTAATAGTAAAACAAAGCCAGGAGAGATTTGTTTGATACATTACTTGAGGTGATTTTCCCCTGTTTAAATCTGTGCAGTTTGGATTTCTAAGATCATGAAAGAGGCCAGATACTTGAAGTGTGTGTTTATGATATCTGGCTCTTTTCCATGGCTTCCTTGTTGCCTCTTATTTGTCAGGTCCTCAAGGCCACTCTGTAATTAAATTCCATCTGTTTATTTTTTTTTCCTATCAGACAAATGCTTTATTTTATTCTTTTCCATTGCTTCTTTTACTCAGTCATTTTCTCCATGGATTTAATACCTATATTTATTACCTAGAAGATGCGGACTTTTATTATCTATATTAACCTTTATTATCTTGGTTAGTTAAAATGAAAGCAATATCCTGTAGCATAGACAATGCTTATAATGCAAGAAATTGTATGTAAAAATCAATATAAAAATTATATTAAAGAATAAGCATGGTGTGTAACAGTTTTGTTGGTCTGTAGACAAACTGGGCTGTACCCGAGACTTTTTTTTTTTTTTTTAAACTAAATAATGGTCCACTTAGCTTATTGCTTATTTTTCACCTCTGGTTCTAGTTAGCTATTTAAATTCTGATTTTAAATGAAGATTATTGTGTAGTTTAAGCATTTGTTTTTGTGTTGGGTCAGCATGACCTGGTTTTTGTAGCAGCAGGTCTGCAGGGGTGGCTTCTGTGAGAAGCTGCCAGAAGCTTCTCCCATGTCCAGCAGAGCCAATGGCAGCTGGCTCCAGGATGGACCCACTGGTGGTCAAGGCCAAGCTAATCAGAAACGATGGTACCCCTTCTGTGATGTTAACATATTTAAGATGGAAAAAAAGTCTATTGTGCAGATGTAACTGCACCAAGTGAAGAGTGGAGTGAGAATATGTGAGAGGAGCAGCTCTGCAGAAGGATGTCAATGCAGACAATGTCCATGCAGAAGGATGGGGAGGAGGAGTTCCAGGTGCCCCAGCAGAGATTTTCCTGCAGCTGTGCTGCTCATGGAGGACCATGAGGATGCAGAGATCCACCTGCAGCCCATGGAGGAAACTGACACCAAAGCAGGTGGATGCCTGGAAGGACATTGTAAACCTGTGGGAAGCCCATGCTGGGGAGGGTCCTGGCTGGACCTGCAGACCCATGGAGAGAGAAGCCCATGCTGGAGCAGATTTCCTGGTAGGACTTGTGACCCCATGGTGAACCTAGGTTGGAGCAGGTTGTGCCTGAAGAGCTGCATCCTATGGAAGAGTGACCTGTGATGCAATTTGCAGCATTTTGTGGAGAACTGTTGCAGAAAGGATGGATTCACATTGGAGATTTCAGGGAAGACTGTCTCCCAGGGGAGGGATCCCTACGCTGGAGCAGGGGAAAGGCTTCTCTCCCTGAGCAATGGTAGAAACAATGTGTGATGAACTGACCAAAACCCTGATTCCCCATCTCCCTGTGCTGCTGGGGCAGAAGAGGTAGAGCTCAGGAAGGTTGGAGGAGTGAGGGTGGAAGATGTTTTGAAGGTCTTATTTTACTTCTCGTTATCCTGCTCTGATTTTGTTCATAATGAATTAATTTAATATCTTTAATTCTAGTCTGTTTTGCCCATGCCAGTATTTGCTGAGTGATCTCTTCCAGTCCTTAAATCATGAAACTTTCATTCTGTTTTCTCCCCCTTGCCCACTTGTGGAGGGGAGTGATAGAGCAGCTTTGGAGGGTGCTGTTAACAAGCCAAGGTCAACCCACCCGAGATTTAAACATTAGTACACTGTGCATCTATTCAGTGATATATTCCCAACAGAGGAAATGTAACATTGGTATATAGCACTAAAAGAAAGAAAACTGTTTGTTACACTGGGCTTTAGTACAAAATCAAATCACAATATTTGTGCACTATTAGATTCTTTTTAAATTGGCCCCTAATTAGATTGGTTAGGTATTACATCACCCATGTTTCTTTTAAATATCTGTATTCTAAAACATCCTTAATACTTTTGTTCTTATACTTTGTGTGGTAGAAAAACAAGTTCAGAATAAATTATCTCTTTTTAGTACTGGGAAAATATCTCACTAGTTTTAACTCCTTCTTCTTTATTGCTTACTTTGTTCTATCTACATTTTCAGTTGTAATTTTGACCTGTGATAATTTTACTAAATGTGTGATGTGCAGTGGGAGCACAGATCTGATTTTTTAAGATAGAAACATATTTATTAAAAAACTACTGTACCTTTTTCTTTTCTTCTTTTGCGGTAGACGCTGTTCTGATTTTGTGTTACCAAGATGTCAGGTTAAACAAGCCATCTGTACTTCATGTAAACCATGACTTTTCTTACCTTGCAGCACAGATATTTATATTCCTGATCAGTTTAATTTTTTTCATTTGAAATCTTTTCAGGGAGCCATGGTAAGAAGCATTGATCTGTATTTACTTATATTAGATTTAGGTGTATTTGATTTTGATTTCTTCAGCAGCCTTTCTTTTTGAGACTTTTGTAACTGGAAAACTCTGTGTTTTCATCTCCTTTGTTTATAAAGCAAAATATCAGTAAGAAAGTACTCTTACCTTGTGAACTTACTGAAATAGACTATGCTTGCCTTAAAATGCCTTCAGTTCTTGGTAAAGTGAGTGCTAGATTACAGCAGTTGTTAGGATATGTTATTTTTTTCTCTTTTATAATTGCTGGTGGGATCATATAAGTAGTCCAGCTCAGTGCATTGTATTTGTTCCTGATTCCATGGTAAATCATATCAGACAAGAACACTACATAAATCAGTATACTGAAATCCCATCAACTATGGGCTGAGGGAATGTGATGTCTTTCAGTTTCAGATTTATTTTCCATAATGAAAAAAACCCAGCAGCATTAGTAGCAACATCAAAAAATAACCCATTCCTCTTTCAAACAATGAGGCTAAAGGATAGTGTGCCCATTGAAAACATTAAAGGTTTTGGTACCTGTGCTTAGGCCTGGCACAAAATAAATGGAGAGTTTAGTGATAGCCTAATAAAAAGATGTCTTATTTGCAACTTTTTTGTTATTGTAATGCACTGATAGAACTGTGGTTAAATAACCATAGTTTTAAGAATGTGGAAGCTTAATGCCTAAAATATAAAATTGAAAACAAAGCTCTCACAAACTTTACTAACACAAAAATGTTGCTATTTGACTTCAGTAAAATTGCTCACAGAATCACAGAATGGTTTGGCCTTGAAGGTATCTTAAAGATCACCTAGTTCCAGCCCTGCTGCCCTCTCTTTTGGGGGCTGAAGAGCACCAACTCTCTCAGCATGTTGCATAGGAGAGGTGCTTCAGTCCCCTGAGCATGTTTGTGGTTCTCCCCTGAGCTCCCTGCAGCAGCTCCATGTATATCCCAGCATATCCCAGAGCTGAACACAGCACTTGACGTGGGGTCTCATGAGATGCAAGAGATGCGTAAGAGATTTTTGTTTCACTTGACACACCTTTATTTTTTTGTAATTTTTAAGTTTTCCTTTAATATGCTTTGTTAACTATGCTAAACTGCATTTATACTATTTATATAAATGAGCTCAATGTATAAACAATGCAATGTATGAACAGTATATTTATGTGAACTAAGTTTAATAGCAATACATATGTCTTTAACATTGCATAATATTAATAGGATCTGCTTAACGTTCATTGTCAATTCTATCAAACAACTTTATGGAAGTGAATCCCCCCACCCAATGCATTCTAAAAATATATTTATTCAAATAAGAAAAATCTAACAAGCTTATTCTGTGCTCCTTCTTCCAATGAAAACAAACCAAACAAAAATTATTAGTCATTTGTTTCATGTATTGCTTATAACTCTGATTATGTAACCTGGAATAAGCAGCCTGTAATTCAAGTCTATTTTCTGGGGACAAGTAAGGCCTATCACCCTCTTGAGGCATCAGTGCAATTTTCATTTCACTAGTGTTTCATGAAACTGCCATTACTTTCTATTACTGTTACCTGAGGATTATTATCATACATCAGTGTAAGTAATAAAGCACTAATATTACATTATCTAAATAGAATTTATTCAACTTGTTGGTATATCTATCCTTACTTGGTATTACATAATTTGATGCTACAATTCTGAAATAGTAGCTACTGTATTGCGATAAGCTGATCCCCAATTTTGTGAAAGACTAATTCCACTGCAACAGGTAGTTTGTGGTATTTTTTGTAAAGGTCTGAGAAACCATTGCATTGGTCAGTCTGGCTTTCCACATAAAGGCACCTATTTATTTCATTATTCCTTCATTCCTTCCCTAAGTGGGGTAAGAGTAAAGCATGCTTTTCAAAGAAATTACTGAATCTTCAATGCGTTCTATACCTTAATATTTTCTATACTTTCATATTTTCGAAAAATTTATTTTGATGGTTTACTATTAGCAACTAGTAAAGAACAGAGCTTACCATTTGGATACATCTGTCTTGTTTTGCCAGTGACTGCTTCCTGAGATCTACTCTGCTATCAGATGGAATACAATCAAAGTCATTGGTTTGGTACAAGGAAATACTTGCAAGATACAATTTGTAGTTTATTATTCATGACAAATCAGATTTTATTTGTATTTACTTGTAACAGTCTAAAGCAGGGAAGAAAAATATGTCTTTACATATATATATATATATATATATATTCTTTACATATATATATATGTAAAGAAGGACCTACAATTAAAAATACAATACTGTCCAGTAGATTAGAACTTCAGCTATTTACTGGATTGTTATTTCAGCTCCCTGCCAACTCTTTTTTTTTAAACTGTTTCCAACATGAATGCCAAGAGAAAATAGCTAAAAGCTTTACTGTACCTTGTTTACCTCACAGTAGGAAAACTGTGACCAATTTTTAGTATATCTGCAGAGTGTAGAGGTGCACTTCATAATTAATTTTGAAAAATTAGTTGAAATTCACCAATCACATACTGAGTTGAACTTGGATTTTTCAAGATTCAGTAGAAGAAAATATGATCTTAATTTTACTCTCTAGTTTCCTAAATGTCACACAGTGGGTAATACAATATAACCTTTCATCAAATCTCTGGTTTAAATGAATGTATTCCTCAAATATAGAGTTGAACACTTTACAAAAGGGCATATGCAATTGATTAATATTCATATCATGAACTTCTCTTTTGCTTTGCAACACTGCTACTATCTGCCCTCTTAAGATGAATGGTAGAAGCAAACTTATTCCTAGCAATGTCTCAGCATACTGGTTTTAATCAATAGTGGTGGATAGACTACAATTTTACCCATAATTATGTCTTAATGCAGACTAAATATTACTTGCATTCCTGGATTGTAAGAAGGTAATTGATGTTTATGCTCTCATGTCTATACTCTCTAATTGTCATTTTTCCTGCAGATTTTCTTCTATCTGTACAAAAATTTTCCAGGAAGAAAAATAAGATCTGAATGAGCCTCAGACATACTGAATAATAAAAAGTGAAATACATTATGTGGTTTTAGAATATTACACTTAAAACCACCGCTGAAATTTAAAAAGAAAAATGAATAGGGGTTTTAGGCAAATTGCTTCCATTAATGTCGTTGGGAATACTGTGGCTAAGATCCATCTGTAGTTGCTTGCCTTTTTTTTTTTTTTTTAAGTAGCACTACATTGTCAGGAAATATACTGCTGTTTAGTAAATGTGAGGGTACCTGGAGTGTTAGGAACTCATGTAAGGGGGAGGAGAATAGAAACTCATTAAATACTGGATCCTAGAATTTCCAGTGATAATTCAGTGTGTTAAAGATTTGCTTCTTGGAGATCTCTTTCTTCCTTCTTTGCCTATTCAAATCTGGACTGATCTCAGATAAATGCAAAATAAATATATATACACTGAATATGAGTAGCTTCTGAGCTATATCAGAGAAATATATATCAGATAAGCAGTACCTCACCAACTGTCCTGTGTTATTTCATTTCTTTCTTGGTAGGCTTGAAGAAACTACATCTTATGCTGTTTATGCATAGTGAAGTACTTCTACACTGAGTGTCTGAGCATATAAAGTTTAATGCAAAATATGCACAAATAGCAGTAATTACTTCTGTAAAGTCATTATTTACCTAGCTCCTCCAACCTAGCTAAGGAGAGATATAGCCTGGATTTAGCTGCATAAATTGGCTTGTACAATCTTCAGTATGTAAGTGGTTTTGTTCATAGTAGAACGTGTTTTAATGCCAAAGTATACACTTCTTTCACTGCTTAAACCATGCATTAAGCGTTTTAATGCTTAAAGTGTTATAAAGACCAGCAACACTGCACAGAGGTATAAAATTGGTAGAATGTTTTTCTGAGGTATGCTGTGAAACTGCTTATAAATTTTGAATGTATTTGGTCTGTCACCAGACAACAAAGTATGAAGACATTGTATTAGAGAAGCTATAGTTACAGTGTATTTCTGTAAGAGTGAGCTGCATAAGAAATCTACACAGAGTAACCTTCTGTGAATATTTTATTGATTTTTTTTTCCTGTTCAGCTCAGAACTGTGACCATTTCTGGGACAATTGATGATAATGAGGTGTATGGAAAAATTCATACTTAAAGACAGCATGTAGATTTTATTAGATTTTTTTTTTCATTGTGAATAAATGACAAAATTTGGAAAAGAGGCCTTTCTGTGCTTCAGTAAAATGAAGAAATATATTTGGCCTTTCACTACAGTTTTACTGGGCCTGTAGAATCATCCTCTTGGACAAGGTTTTACACTGGAAACAACAACAACAAAAAAATAGAAAATTTTACAGTCCTACTAAAACCCAATGATTTAGTGAAGTAAGAATCCTTGAATTTAAAAATAAAACCCAAAACTACTACTCAGCTGCCTTTCAACTGCAAGAGTAATTAGGGCTTGTGGGTTCTATAGGGTGCTCATTTGTCTTGGGAGCTACCTGCTGCCTGCAGGTCTTTTTGCACCACACAGCAGTTTTAGGAAATGTGTGTGTATGAACCGTGAACAATCCTACAAAAACGAATTGTTGCTTTGAAAGTGTACAAATCTGACTGACTCTGCCTATGTTTAAAAAGAAAGGTTATTTTCTAAAACACAATACATGGTGTATACATTTAGTATAAACAGTATTACTGTGTCATTAGTAGGAAGCTGCTTCATTTCAGTTGGTACTGAGGAATACTGGGATTTAGACACTAACTTTAGCCCAGAACTGTTTTACCTTGAGGACAAATGCTTTGTCAGCTCTGCTTTACATGGTCCAAGGCTGGCTTTAAAATAATATGTGCCCTTGCAACCACCTAGGTTATTTGCTTTTATGTCAGAGAGGCCCAGATATAAAAAAACTGTAGATTATCTGTTCTGTAGAGCTACTTCTGTCCACCTTCTGTCCATAGAAATCACACACTTTGTTGAAGCCTGATCTAGAGATAGTTTTCCTTCAGAGATTGTAGACAAGATGATGCTGAACTTTTTCATATCTTTATTCTCTACTTCCCCTGTGCTTTTAAGGGAGTGTAATCTTCATACAGAGAGGAGCAACTGCTCCAAACTCACCTTCCTGGGTCTGCCATGACTTTTCTTCATGTTCCTCAGGGATCTAAATCAGCAAACCAAGAACCAAATCAGTGTATTTCACACTTCCCCCTTCCCCTCTCTGTGGCTGGGCTTTTTTTAGTATGGTTTTGGTTTTAATGACAAATATTTCACTCTTGTGTCCAGGCTCCCCAGATACTGTTGAGTTGCTTTCATACAGATTTATGAATTCAAAATGTCATCATATTTTCTCCAGAGGCCTGTAAGCCTTACTCTTAAGACTGTAATATTTAGTAATACTCCTGGGAATGCCATTAATTCTGAAAACTTCAACAGCTTTCTATATTACCTTATTTTTGCCTAGCAACATTGCTTCACAGCTTGTTTCCTTCACACAATCTTATATTCATGTGATGCCTTAATCAATACAAGAACAACCTGTGGCATATTATTTTCTCAGAATTTGCTGCTATAAATGGTGGCAATCTCTAAGAGAGCTGGGCTGTGTATGCAGAATACCAGTTCAAAAATGCTGCTTCAAATATTAAACTAAAAAGCTCTCTGCAGTAAATAGTGCAGTTGACAAGAGCAACAGGAAAATGGTTCACTTTTTGCACATTCTTTCTTCCTTGCCATAGCAAGCAAGGCCTTGCTTAATGCTGCTTAACAGAATAGCTTTACAAATGTAAATGTCATTGCTTCTGCTTTGCATGCATTTTTAGTTTAAATTGCAATTGTAGTGCAGTTGCTAAGAGTCTGCTGAAGTCGTATTCTGTGAAACTTTTTTGAAGCACAAATGTTCAGCCTAATGTCGTTGATCAAATTGGGTCTGAGAATAGTTTACCAGATTGCTTTGTGCAGTATGTGTGCTTGCACTCTGTGGCTGTGACCATGCTGCTATTTCACCCATGAATAGAAGGTTTCTGTGTATTTGTAATTCAGATTTCTTGTAATTAAAATTGTTGTGTTAATTTAAGTGAATATATTGTTAATTCAACTACTCTAGCTTGCACATACTTTAACAATACTATTTTAGTACCACTCTTAATGAAATATTTTTCTTAATAGCAATTATCCCTTTATTTTTTAAATTTTTATTTTTCATTTCTATATAGTAACAAAGTACCCCTACTGTAGCATGAGCCTTAAAGGTAATGGAAACAAAACTGATTTGCTGCATTTTCACTATATTTTATTATATGACTAATGGTAACTTTTCATTATAAAATATTAAACAAGCAAGTAATTTTGCACTCCCCTTTTCATCAGTTTCTTTAATTAATGGTTTATGTTTATTAAATTATTTAAATTTTTGTCACACGTCAAGCTAATCTACCATATGTTTTACGCTAATTAGTACTTTGTTTATTTCAGGAATTCTATTAATTCAGCAGATACTTGTTAAATAGAACCAGCATAGCAAGGGAGGTTTTGTCTGAGTTTTGCAAAGACAAAATAAGGCTTCTCATCCTTATGAGCAAACCACTCTGGCAGACACATACCCAGATCCTCAGCAGATGATTCAGGCAGAGAGATAAGTGAGGTTCTAGATGCAATACAGTTATGTAGTTTGTCTTGAAAAACACAATTAAGTGGAAATCAGTATGCTTTTATGTGCAACATCCAAGGTTCATAAACATTAATTTTCTTTCAAAAAGGGAAAACCAAACAAAATTCACATGATTCATATTTAAATGGGGCTAAGAAATGAGATTTACTGTTTCTTAAATGGTTGGCATATTTTCTTTGTCCTAGAATGTCATTTACCTTTGCAGATCAGCTCTGGTCTTTCTTATAAATAGTTTGTACCTTCTTGAGAATTATTGCAAATTAAGAGTCCCTTTGACTATCCTTCTCTACACCCCTTATTTCTAATATGAAGCCCTTCTAAATACAACTTGATACTATGCCAAATTTATTTAGCAAACGTGGCATTTCTGAACAATGATGATGCCAGAATATTATGATGTTTTAAGAGATGTTGACAGTGTTTCTGTATTAGGACAAAAAAGAAAATAGGACTAGAAAAGGAGCTTTTATACCTTGGGAAAGTATTTGTATTTTTAAATAAATTTCTTGGCAGATTTATATTCCAAGTAGTTTACAACTTTTGGTTTGTACCAACAGTAATTTTTAGTGTCAACCGTCTGTGATCTTTTTTAGTTCATAAACATAACAGAAAATCTGACATTGTCTCCACTTTCATCCACTGTACTTTGAAAAGTTTACTTTAAATTCAGCCTTTTGGGCACACAGGAAAGATTTCTTTAAAGTTCTAATCTGTTCTGCATCGATACATTTCATCAGGCTGATACAGTGTAGTGCCACACAAAACCGTAAAATGCAATGCATCCTGTCTGATTAATTCTATTGGAGAGTGTTAAATTGAAAACTACTTTGCTATATTGAAGCTGATAAAAATATCCTGGAATGCAGAATGGTTGATTCTGTTGACTGATGGCTTATAGCAATAGGTAACAATATAGTATTGTAGTTAATGTAGTCATCCATTTTTTTATATATATATATATATATATGTAATTTCTTCTTTTTTTAACATATTTTTTAATATATCATAATGCAGTACATGAGCAAAATAACAGAAATATGTGTAATAGTGGGTTTATGAAGTCCTCCACACAAGTGTTTATATAGAGGCACGTTTTACTTAATGCCACAATGCTTGCACATTTACATACTTTCTAACAGTGAATGGGTAGACTTTTGTTATTTTCAGGCTGACTTGCATTAAAAGCCTAGTACAGTGCACAAATGTGGGTGGAAATAAATATCATTATGAACAATTCATTTACTGAAACTTTCAAAAGTTCGTATACCTCTCTTACATTCCAGAAGCCTGAAAATTTTGTTTATTTGTTTGTATGTTTCCCACCAGGATGAGCAGTTCCTGTTTCCCTGAGCAGCTGAAATTAACTTTCCTAAGTTATAGATGCTCGTAACATTGGCTCACTAGCAAAATTCATTGCCTCTTCGTGATTATCTACAGAAAATATTTCACATAATTTATCTTTCAATATTAAGGAAGAATCTGTATGTAATTCGCCCTCAGTGTAAATTTTTCTGCATTTTTTAACTTTGTGGTTTCTGTTGAAAAGTCTAATATGGCAAGGTTTCTCTAGGCAAAAAGCTAATATCTGAGTTCAGAGATACTACACCCAGTCTAATCGCTGGTTAATTTTGAAATAACTTGAGGCTATAGATTTTTCCTTCCATGCTTAAAAAGCTCTTTGCTGCTAACAAGCATCCTGCTTGGTGCAAGGAATATCACACCAAGGTTGGTCTGTGATTTGCTAACAAAGTATTTTCTTTGTAATTTTAATGGCAGCTTAAAATTAAAATTTTATTACTTTGAGAAAACTCAGCCATGAAAAACTGCTCAAAAATCTTCAGCTGAAATGAAAGAAAATACTGATAATAAAAAAAACCAAGATCTGAAAAGATATTTTCAGTTAGTGCCTCCTTTCATTGAAATCTTAACACATTCCATTAAAATAATATTTATTTTTAACAAGTTTTTTTAATTTTAAAATTTGGGGCAATTCTCTAAATGTCACCCATAATCCATGTTAGAAAACCCCAGTCTTTTGATACTTTTGTGTTACTGATTGCGGCTTTATTTTTAACATCAGTTTCAAACATCTTTTTTAGAGTTTAAACAGCTATGTGACTGCATATAATTAATTTAAATTGTTATTTTTCTCCATTACTCAGACAAAGATAGGTACTATCAGTGTTATTCTGAAATAATTTGAATCGTAACTAGGCAAAAGGCCACCAAAAGATATAGTGTTAAAAGACATATGTGTTGGTGTAGAAGTACTGACTTTTTTCTATAAATTTTTATGTACAGTCTGGATGCTTTAAAGAGTAAATGAACCTGTTATGAGCACAATAATAACAAATCCTTGGTGCATATAGGTAAAATGAAGCAGTGCAATTAGTAATGAAAGGTAATCAGTACACTGTCTTTGTTATCAAAAGATAAATGCTTAAAAATGCACATCAGAAATTGCAACAAAAGAAAAAAAAGTTATCTACTTTCCTCTTGTTAAAATTATATAAGAAAAATCTATCTTGGAACAAAATTTAGTGTTTTGCTTAGCCTATTCCTAATGCTATTTTTAAATACTATATGCATAACTTAGTGCCAATTTTAAATAGCATAAATTTATATGGCATCAAATACTTGAAGAATTGCAGTGCCCGAGAAAAGGGCATCTTTTTGAGCAAATAGTGTGTAAAGTCAAAGTTTGAAATTTTGGGGTCAGATTACTTCATGCTTTGAAATTACATCAGGGGACAAGTCCCAGTTTTATAGGGACGTGTGCAGTTGAATTATGAGCATCTCCCAAGATAGAGGTAAAGTGACAGAGACTGTATGGCCCCATTGGGTAATGTGTTCCTGCACTTAAACACAGTCCTTGTGGGGGGAAAAAAGAGAGTGGGAAACACAAGGGGAGTTTAAAAAATGAGTCATATACTCTTTAGGTGTCAGGCAAAGCGTAGTTGGTTTTATTTTGGAGCAGAGTGGAGGAGGAACTAGACTTTCTCATTTGGACCATGTATGTCTATTATTTTATGATATTTCTGATAACTAATTCTGCAAATAATATATTTTTCTGCTTTTAATTGCAGCAGGAAAAGAATCATGAAAGCTCAAGAAATAGAGGTGAGTGCCAATTATTTTCAAAATGTGGACATTGTTTTAATTACCACAAGTGTAACATTCATTATTGGTAGAAAACATCCAGGTGGATTGCTTGCTGAGTATTTGGTATTTGAAATGACAAAAATATATCCAGGAAAGGGGTTGATATTTAGAGAGTAAATGTATTAGGTACTATTTTTGGAACTCTGAGATGAACAATGTTGATTGCTGTACTCTGGATGGGATGGGCTGCACAGCTTCCCATTAAGTTTGTGTCCTTGACTATGGCTGGTTATCATACTTCCATAAAACATCTGTACCATCAGTTTTGCTTCTCCCTTTCCATTCAGTAGATCTGAAACTGGATGTGATTCCAATTTGTGCACAAATTAATCATATCCTTAATAGGCTGCCTTGCAAAATGACTGTTGTGGGTGGTTTTTGTGTGCAGTTTATATTTTCACTGCACCTTACTCTGTGCCAGTGGCTAAGCATTATGTGAAATAGAATATCCAGGTTAAAGGAGCAGCCTTGTGTCAAGAAAATGAAGATTTCCAAAATCCAAACTGTGGATTTTGTGCTTTTTATTCCTAGTATAAAGTCTGTTGAACAGAGACAGAATACCCAAATCTCTTGGTTAAAAAATGCTAAGCAAGCAATGAAAAGCAAAATTGCTAATAGTGACAAAGATTGTTCTCTTGATATTTTAGTTGTTTATAGAAGTAGGATATGAGTTACTCTAAAAGGAATGAGAGGTGAGGGTAGGATAAAGAGCACCAGTTACATGTTGAAAAGAGAGGAGGAAATTAAGTGACAAACTAACCTGTATCTTTTTTTTTTGGCTTAAGAAGCAATGTGTAGTCATATCACCTGAGTTAGCTGTTCTTAATTCAGTTATGTATCGCAGTACTCATTCATCCCAATTTGCTGCATCTCTCTCACACAGAGGCCAAACACAAGCACTTAAATGCAAACTAAAGCTGATGGTTGTTTGGAGTTGTGTCAGGACAATTACTACATTTTTTATGATGATATGATAATTTACATCATCTGAACGACCTATGGTCCTTCATTTGAAGAGTGTGTGTGGGAAAAATAATTGAACCAAAAAATCTCCTTTTCAACCAGTTTGAGATTTCTAATTTTCTTTTCTGAGGTAATACAATATAAAATTTAATTTTCTCTATGTGTAGTGAGTTTATCCATGATGTAGTGTTCAAAAACCTTTCCTGTTTTATGATTTAATACAAATTGTAAAAAAAGATGGTGGAAATTCAGATTAGATTACAAGAATAAGATATGCGTGAATACTGAAGGATTGTGAAATGGGCCATTCTTTGTGGATTTTCATATATATGATGTCTTTCTCTCACACCCACCCGATGCTGTTTTCAGGTGGTCATTTTGGTATGTCTGTGAGCAACAAGTAAAAGCAAGAACAAACTAATGAGCTAGATGGGAGTGCCCATCTTGTTCGTTAGCTGTTAGATTAGTTAACTGACCATGGAAACAATTTTCAAAGGATTATAATATTGCCCACAACTACAACCAAGGGAACCCTTTAAACTCTACTTGAAGGGAGATGTCCATTATCTCCAAACAAGCAGTGAAATTGGTGCTCAGCTGCCCAAAATTTGTTGTGATTTTATCTGTAACATCACCTGAGGAAATTTTTAACCTACTAAACTTCCTACAACATACGTTTGACTCTGCCTAAACTGACAGTTCAACTTGGAAGATTTCAGTGATCTGGAAGACTCTTCATGCATGGAGTAGTCTTAGGAACTTATATCTGTATTTACAGATATACTTTATTGCATAATGCTATTTTGAGGTGGGTTTATGATTGGGTTTTTTGCTGGCATTCTCTTTTCTTATTCTTTAAATTTCTTATTTGTTTACAAGTGTTCTTTTTCCATATAATTGCAAAGTTTCAGGAACTTTTTAGTTCACTTTTTTAATTCCACTTTCAGCATATAAAATATTAAAACTCTATTTAAAATTCTGGTTGGTTCAGATGAAACAATACTAATGTTTCAGCAGAAGCATTTTTGTTTTATCAGTGAATATATCTAAACTTCGCATTCAGTATCTAAATATTTTGTGCTCTTCACGTGTTCATGTGAGATAGTTAAATTTTCCTCAGGTTCTTAGGACAAGGTTCTAACAATATTCCTTACCCTCTGCATATTTTGGCCACTACATTTGGTAAAAGGACAAAATGTTTTCTGTAATTTCTTAACTATTCTGATACTTTCAGAAGCAGCATTTTCCTCTTAATTCAGAGGACAATTACAGTTCATTCTTACCAAGAGAAATGCTGGTGTCTATGTTGTGTCTCGTAGCTTCCGTTGATATCAGTGTTTCACTATCTAATTTTGATTAATAATTTCATTAGATTGTATTTTTTAAGAGGGGAGGATATTGAAGAAGAATTCAAGTCAAATGCTTTTTGGCTTCAGCAGGATCAAGATATTGGTAAAAAGGACAATTCTGTATCCTATAAATGCCTAGTAATTTTTCATTTTATCTAATTTGTTGCTATAAAAGAAATCTGATTCCTATTCTTATTTTAGTAAGGATGTTTTTATTGTTCTGTTGCATTTTTTTTTTCTCCTGACACATTTCTGACCCACAAGTTTTTCCCATCTGTTACTTCTGTTTTCAGCCTCTAAGTCAATCACACCAGAATAGAAGCCAATACTCAAACACACCCTGTTCTGACACTAATCCCATCTCTTTCTGATTTGTGATATTGTTTTCCTTGTTTTACTTATCAGAGATCTTTTTGTACACTGTTTGAGAAAAGCAGCACTGCTTTTATTTGAAATACTACATTAACATATTACAATTTTAGTGTATGTTGGCAAACTTATGCTTACAAGAATTTTTTGTATGTGAAAATGATTATCAGCAGGGAAAAATACAAATGAAATTAGTTCCATAACACTTCTATAATATAAAACAAATACCAAGACAATCACCAACTAGACCTTGCTAATATTTGATTGCTGGCTTGAAGTCGCATTTGACCTTGCTTACCTTTCTTTTGCAGTGGTAACTCCTTCAGACTTCAGCAATAAATATAAGTGATAGATATTTTTTTGTGGTGAATTTGAAACATCAGAAATTGTGTTACATTTTAAGCAATGTGAAGAATTTTCCTCCCAGTCTATGCTTGACTTGGAGATATTCATGTGCTTTTAATAAAGAACATTATAAAGTTTATAGTAGAAATAATTTCTGACAATATTAGTCTGAAAAACTTTTACTTCTGAAGTACCAGAAGGTTGACTAGTAATATGTGTCAACCATTTGCCAAACCTGAAAGGCATCTCAGTTACTTTTTTCAGAAAAAACATGGGCACACAGGAAATAATGAACCACAAAATTATTTCAGTTAACTGGTAGCATTTCAGATCAGTTCCTAAGCCCAGTCACAGTTTGAATTACCATGTAATAGTTTTCTTTTTTGAGAATTTAGAAATCGATTTCAGTATACAGAAGCAATGTGTAATATGTTTCTAAAAAACCCCAGCAAAATCACAGGAAAAAAAAATCTGAATTTAGGCTGAGAGTAAGGTGATTGTTTTGTTGATTTTGAGCAATGATACAATAATGTACCCTAGATGTGTAACTTTGGCTATTAGTTTTAGCAACATAAAGAACACTTTTTGAAAGATAGAAAAAGTGCTGCACCTAAGACTTGAAAAACATGCACTTTTCATAGCATTTTCAAAATGTGCATGGAAATAATTTTAATTATATTAACCTGAAGAATTTTACTTTATTTAAGTGCACTTAGGTACCAACTGTATAAGATGCTTTTAAAATGTTTGCTAGATACTATTGATCTGAGCTTTGAACATCACTAACACTCAAAACTAAACTGTTTAGAGAATTTTGATTGACATAATTTTAATTACAACTTGAGTTTCTTACTGTACTCAATACTTCTCATTTTATACTTACCTTAATAACCTGAATGTAAAACCATTGTTGACTCACAGATCTGTTTCAAACACATAATTCTCTATGATTATGAACATATTGCAAGGCTCTTCTTATATCATTGACAAACATCTGTTCCTTTTACAATCTTTAGCAACCAAAATTAGAGAGGAAATCATATAGGCATCACTTGCATATCTTACTTGCTTTTTACTCCTTGAAAAGATAGCATACCTACACAACAATTATGGCCTTTTCTGGGATCCCAGATTGGTGTAATCTTTTTCTATATAATGATCCATATAAGAAAAGAAGAAGTGAAGAAAAGCTTAAGAAATTTCAAAATTGAAAGAATTTAAGGGACAAAATCAGTAAGGCCTTATTTTTTTTAATAACTTGTAAAAGTGAAATCGTATCTGGAGATACCCTCAAATGCCAGTGGGTGAAAAAACTTTTAGATCTATCCTGCCATATATCTGGCTGTTATTGCTTTTGATAATGGACAAAGCCCTGTATGTTCTGATGCAGAATACATGATATCAGCATCCTTTGTCATGTTAAACCCATTAACTGTGGCAAAAACTACAGTTCATTACATTCTGTAATGTATTCGGTGATTCATTTTGTCTACTCAAGCAAATTATTCTTAATTTGTATTTCAACAGATCTGTATTAGTTGTGTGTGGTTAGTATCTGAACTTCAGTCCTCCTGGATTGAACTGGCTAAAGTTTTAGTTTGTTAGGCTGTAGTATCTTCTCTACTAGATAAGTACATTTTATTAAAAAATGTAGTATTTTAGAGAATATGTGTAGCAGCAAACAGGATGTAAATTTTTATCCAAGATTGTTGTTTTCATTGAAATGCAGCTACTAAAGAATTTGACCTACAGTGTTTGTTCTGAAGTATTTTTCTTTGTTGTTATGTTCCAGCTTACCTGAGTAAATAAAGTTTTAAGAGCTGGTATGAGGATTCTTTGAATTAAGTATGCCACATACTATGCCCTTTATCCTGTTCCATTCTCCTCCAAGGCCTAGTCAACTGAAACTCAAATCTCTTCTTTATTCACACCTGAGTAATTCTGTTTGTTACAAAAGACCTACAGACATAGTGTTATTAAATTAAAGTTTCGGGGCTTTCTTTATTTATTATTATATTGTAATGGCTTTAGCATGATTAACATTTATAAAAATTTTGACACTAACTTCTGAATCAATCCAGAGGCAGATTATGAAATGCATTTAAAAGAAACAAATTTCTTTATGCGTGAAAATAATTTTAGTATAAAAGTTAATCTTACAATTAGATTTTCAACAGGCCTGAAGTTCATTTTGAGAAAGTCAAGTGTGTGAGTCAGTGTCAGATATCAGTTCTAGGTAATATCTTTGATAAGAGTGTGATTACCCAGACATAGAAAGTATACAATAAAAGCAAGCGCTCTCCTGTATATACAGTTTTGTGAAAAGGTTTTCTTATTTCTTTTAAACACAGCATTTTTTGATGATGCTAAATTCCAGTTTTGATATCTGTCAATACTGTCAATACCCAGTATTTCTGTAGCAACCTTGTTAGTCCTGCTCCAGTGTAATACCATGGACGTAAACAGTGTAAGCTGCACAGATATGTTTGACTCACCAGTTGTCATCTTGAGGTAAACATACTTTATCTTACTCAAGAAATTAATTAAAAGTGCTAAAGTAATAACAAGTGATTACAGAATGGTGCAAATATTTTACAGAATTGCAGCATTTACCTTAATCTTAGTTCCAGACTTACATTTCATACCAGTGAAAAATTGACTGCAGTTTTAGTATGTTAGTGTCAGGGGAAAACCAGCATCACATAGAATTTCTTGAGTGTTTTGTTACAAATTATGACTGCATTTTTGCAGAGGAGTTATTTCCAACTTTATGTTGCTTGGCTGTAAAGTTTTTAAGTCTATTTTTGCTATGAGCAAGTATATATACTAAAAAGATAGTACCTAAAAACCAAAAGAGTGAGGATGAGATTAAGAAATTTTTGTAAGTTACACAAAACTTCACAGCTGTCAGTATATATTTAAAAAATCAATTGGAATAATCAGACAGATTTGTATTTTTTCTTAAATACACATCCATTATTTCTGCCACTATTTAAAACTATGTGAGGGAATGCACACATATTCTGATAACCACTGCAGAGATTACTGATATTTATTACATGTAATTATATTATGTATTGTATGATGTATATATATGATCCTGTATACATTATATGATAATGTGTATATCATGATAATGGAGAAAATGTGAAAGCAAAAATGTTCTATAACTGTGCTCTATTGCATTCATAAAAGGATGAAATTCATGTGAGATGTGTCTGACTTGTTGGCAGCTTTAGGAATTACACATACAAAGAATTTCTTTCTTCTTTGGATTTTCTTTATGGCAGAGAAATGTATATCTGAGTTTGCTTTTCTTCTCATATGTAATATTCATGACATTCAGAAACTTGGAAGGGCAAAAGATGGTCTGTGTCAAAATTTCAGGCAAGAACTCTCCTCCAAAATGATATATCCATACTGACAAGAGATACAATGGTTATTTCTTCATGTAGTAGCATAGTAGAGCTAATGTAAGAGATTGGTATCCCTATCTTGTTTCTTAAAAATAATTCATCCGTGTCCTCCTAAAATTTAGGTTGGATTCTGTTAAATTTTTAAATCCATTTCAAAGTAGATATTGTGAACTTGACAGGAGAGAATAAGTTCAGTGGCTTTCATGGAGTTTCTCTGTGTAGTGCACAAACACTTAATTTGAACAGATATAGCAGAGAAGAGATTCAACACTGGCAGGGGAGGGAAGTGCTGAATACTGACTAGAATGCATAGTCATTCCTATTAAAGAGTAGCTTTAAAGAAGACACTCAGAGGATGAATGAAGCAATTTTGGTTATTTAAATTTAAATGTATTGGTAGTCTGAATTTTAATGATGTGTGACCCACAAAAGACTTTGAATAGCAGTACAGCTTGATTTTTTTTTTAATATACATTTTGTTTTAAAGCTTCCATGTGAAAGTAGCTACTGTTTAACTTCAACATTATAGTGAAAATGTTTTGGGTAATTTCTTGTGTCATTTCAGGAGCAGGCTGAGAAGAGTTAATGAATATGACTTGACTTTGTTAGTCTATTCTTTTATTATTAATAATGTTGAGGTTTTAACGTTAAAAATTAATGCTAAACCTTTGTAAGTTTATATGTTAAGATTCTTTGTGCTGAAGAAAATGTGTATTTTCAATAATGGCTTTGATTTACCTCTGTCATTCGTCTTAAAAGAGGTACACAAACCACAGATGGCTTTTTGAAGTAATTTCAATTAGCTCTTTAGCACTGAAGACTTGCACTAAATTCACAGAAAATGTATCACTGGATCCTTTAATACAGATGTATATATACATTAGTGCACTGTCTTTAGGCTGTGCATGTCATGTTCTCACATGTAGTAAATATTCCTTTGATTACACTAACAATAGGAATCTAAGTGTAAATGGGTCATTTCCTGTGAAGCTTAGCTGGTTTAAAACAATACCTACCTCTTCTGTGTTCCCTACTCCTTTGCAGAACCTTAACGCTCAGAATGAAGAGAAAAATAACATCTGTATCAGCACCACAGATATCTTAGTTAAGTTTGGGATACCCTAGCCAGAGGGAGGAAGCTATTTCACACTACTTGTGATGTAGCAGGCAATTGTTGCAACCAAAACCAAACAAATGAAAATGATAGAAAGTGCAGCACATGCTTTTTGCAGCAGACTGTCAAATCAAGGTGTAATCTTCCCATCTTAACAACTTAAAGTTTTCCTTTTAGAATAGATTTTCAAAAAGCATAGTGCATGTCAGAAACTATCCTAATGCTGTCAAATTAAAAACTTGCATTTTATTCGTAAGTAAGTATACAATGTAGCAGCTAAAAAATCTGTATTAGATTTTTTGGGAAAGCAACTTCCATTATTGGGTTTCATTTGTATATAGCATAACTGTTGCTTTATCAGTAGATCTCAGTATTATCTCAATGTGTTTATATAAAATAGTCTATTTGTGATATCTGAACAGACAGGAGGCTAAGATTTTTACTTTACTGAAAAAAGATATACATAGAGATCATTTAAAAAATGCACAGACATCTTTACAAACGCTACAATAATTTTTTTTGATATGAACTTAAAATCCACTATAGGCAACAGTTCAATTAGACTATTCATGAAGAAGAGTTTAAACTTGAGAAAGGCTTGTCGTGAAAGAATAAGTGAAGTCGAGGAGGAATACATAACATTCAGAAGCAGAAGATCTGTTATTTCAGAAATAAATTCTATTTAATTTATTATTATTTTTAAATACCTGTACATAGATATCTTTTTCACTCAGGTATGAGACCACTGGTTTTTATTGTACATTTTTAACACTAATCTTTATCATCATAACTTGCATATAGCTGCTGTTTATAGGCTATAAACTTCCAGGAATATTTATGCAGAAGAAAGCCCTGACACATTTGTGTTATGTAGAAGGAATTTCCATACTCATGCCATCAAATTACTTTTTACATTAATGCAGATTCTTCAGAATACTATTGATTATACATTAAAAACATATTTTCCCCTATCAAATAACTCTTGCAAGCAACTTAAAGTACAATCAGAACTTACATAAACTTGAAAAATGAGTCTGTTGGACATAATTTCCACCTCAGCTCTCACTCCCAATTGTTGCAGCACTGTATATCATTCACATGCTGCTTGAGACGATTACAGTATTCATTTTTTGCCTTTGTCTGTGACTAGCAGGGGTTGGTGTGTTTCATTGTCATTAAGGTCGTGTTCTAGTTTACTCCAAGCACACTCTTTTGCCACTTGCTTTAGACACCAGAACATGATTAACAGTGTCAGATCCTGTTAGCATTTACATCATGACTGAAAGCAGATATTACAGTGAAGTGCAAATTAAAGACTGCTAAAATGCCTGCCACTAACAATTATGGTGGGGCAGTATAAAATTTCTCATTTGTTTCCAAAGGTCAGATTAATAAAGCTGCATGGCACATTATCATAAAGGGTGGACCCAGCTGTCTGTTTAGATTATCCTTAAGAGTCTAGTGTTTCTAGGGAAACTTTGCAAGGAATGAATGCATCCATTTTAAGTAGCACTTTAAATGTGGGTAATTATTATACCTTATTCTGGAGGGACCCAATCCAGAGGTTGCAGTCATTTAAATGTATTTCTGTTTTTTTTTTAATTTATAAATATAAAAGTTAGATTTCTTTTATAAATTTGGGTTTTAATCCTCAAATTTAAAGTATCTCCCCAAGATGTGAAAGGATAATTCCTTAGATGAATGAGCTGTAAACTAAACTGCATTAAATATTAAAAATAAGCCAATCCATATCTATTCCTACATGAAACAAAATAGAATTACAAGAAACTGATTTAAATGAAAGATATTAATTCTATTAAAGCAATGGATAGAGTTTAAAATCTAATTAAAGGAAGAAACAGCAAAGGAAAATAATAATAAAAAGTTTATCATCTCTATGATAACTTGAGTAACCCAAATGTCATAAAACCCCCAGATGCTCATAACACATAAAGGTGTTCCTAACAGAGGTAGAGAAATACTAAAAAGTGTTATATATGACACTATTTAAACCTTACCTGACATACCATATCTATGTCTGAATATTCATATTTTAATTCATACAGTTTAATTTAATCACAAGAAAATCAAGCAAATACAGAGAAGGGTTACTCTAGTGATCAGACAGTATTTTGTAAGTAAAACTCAAGAACACAGATTGTTTTTCAAAGGAGAATGGAATAATTGAAAGCATATTGACAAAAATGCTTGAAAAGAGCTGGAACTCCCAAAATGAAAAGTTAGGTAGATTACAATTATTTTAAACAAGAGGCAGTACTCCTTGCATGCAGCAAGACATTTTTCTCTCTGCAGTTTTTTCCTTTTGCAGGAATCAATATGATATTAAAGATGCTATGTGTGGTCATGTGCAAGTTGCAAAGTAAAACAGGAATGAAACCTGTTTCAGGAGGAATTTCCCTGGTTCTGTGAAGCTAAGGAGGAGATTTGGTGCTTTGCCTGTATACAAAAGTATTTGAGTTCATGCCAAGTGATGCATTAATGAAAGAAAAACCTCAGGAAATTACTTGAAAGAGAAAGTACAAGGAGTCACTCAGCCTCTCCTTTAAATTGAAGTAAGACTTCTTTTACCTGGAAGACTGTTCTAAGGTGTTCCGTTTATAATAGGGCAAGGTAAAATGTTTCATTTGGTTATGATAAAAATCTCTGGGTTTTTGCCTTCATGTTCCTGTGTAAAGATAACTTTATTTGTGCTGCCATGGTCTGGATCATTTTCTTTAAAGCCTTCTTCCTTGTTCTTTCCCTCCTGGACCCCATTTTGTATAAACTCTGTCTTCTTTTCACATAGCTGCCATTCATATCTTTCAAGATTTGACATGGCAGAAAGTAATCTGTGTTCTTAAGGGGCAATATGTGTAAGGCTTAAAATGCAATCTCCCTTGAATATCTAAGGATAGGATATGCCTTTGAACTTTCAAAGCTTTTTAGATATCAAGTATTTGAAGTAACTTCTAGCTTTATTCTTAGTCATAGAACACATTGCTTTTGGTTTCGGATTCCAAAAAGGAGTGAACTTTTCGGATTCCAAAAAGGAGTGAAAACAGTTAAAGTGACCATTCAGTTTGGATCATGTTTTTCAAGCATATTTTTTGTAAATTGATCTATGCGTCTGTCACCTTAGAGGACCTGGTGAATCTTCAAGAAAGAATTGTATTTTATTAATTAATAGGGACTCAGATATTTTCTAATTTTTAAAATATTATCTGAAATCATAAGAGGGTAAATTCTGACTGATTCTTAAAGGTTTCTAAATTCATATGATGTATAGATTACTGTCAGAAAGAAATTTGTCTTTCAAAATTGTAATAGTTGACAATAAGGTTTGCCACATTTGGTTTTGCTCAGCTATGGAAAGGATATCCCTCTGGTATCATCACAACAACAGCAACAAACTGTTATTCTGTGTGGCCCTGCTCAACTACGTAAATGAAGACCTTTGGTTGTTTAGGCAACATTTATTGATCAAAGAGCTGCTTATCAGAGTTTCCAGCCTCAGAAGGAAATAGAGTGGGAGAGATTTTTGTCCATACACTTATCAGAATTTTCTTGCACGGGGATTGGTTTAAAGGTAAATCCATGGCTGACACAGTGATGGCTGATTTTTGGTTAAAAAATCTCAGAGATTTGATGTGAACACATCTAAATACCATTCTGTAAGCAAGTGTCTTTGAATTCAATAGCAAAGCGATAGAGTAGGATTCTTTCTTCTCTTCATGCTCGCTGGACCTTTTAGTACATAGAATTTATTTGCATGTATGGTGCCCAGGCTATAAATTTTTGTTTTTGTAGCACTTGGTGTCCTGTCTAGACTTAATTTAAGCATAGTCTTAGATTGCTAGCAGAATATTGAAACAAAAATTCTCAGTAATAATGTTCAAATTACTCTCTATTTAAATTATGCATAAAAAACACAAGTACAGTTGTGAATGCTGGCCCACTACCAATAATCAGTCAAATATTGATGTTTTCATTCTTTTAAAACATCATAAAAATCCATGGCAGCATTGCTTTAATGGACATTTAAGAAAACATTTCATTATCTCAGAAATAAATAAATCCAAGAATATTAAAGCAAGCATTTTTTCTTAGCTTTATAAAGTCCTGCACAGAGCTGATTAAATGAAGGCTCTCAGAAGGAAGGAAAGATCAGAGAATTTTAGCAAACAGAAAGGCATACAAAAATCCCATTTGTATTATAAGTGCCACCAAGGTTATAATAAGCACACATTGATTCTTCCTCATAAAATGTAAAAGCTGTGATTTTGCAGCTTTAGGGGTAATTGCCCACTAAAAACATATTACAAGTGGAGGAAAAAACCCAATAAAAATATTCATGTATTATAATCCTAATTTCTATGCTCGAAGGAACGTAAATGTAGGTTGCACTCTGGTCTAATTAGCAGTAATCTGACCTTCTTTCCTCAGAAACACTGAAAAATCTCATTACTCTTTATAATTGTAACCAACATCACAAAATAAAAGTAGTACATGGAGTTAGGAGTATCATTAATGAAATAACATTGGCAGAAGTAATACAGAATGACAAAAGTTAAAGAGAATGTATTTATATTGCTTAAACATAGTTTTTCTAAGGTGGTTCACTGTACTCTTGTGTAAATAGATGTTAATAAACTTTTAAAATATGTCTATATGTTCACAGACATACAGATAAAATGTCAGGACAGGCATGCAATAAAAGATGTGTAAAAAGAGAATCTCAGAACAGAAATGAGAATTCAGGGGAAAAAAGGATTTTCTGTGAGTCTTTATTAACCTTTAAATTCATATTTTAAACAACCATTTTAAGGTATCATGTCATCTACAGCAAGTGCAGTAAAAATAGCAGGAAATGTGGAGCTTTTTTCCTTTCATTTCTTTATTTCCACTTCAAATTGAAGTGTTGGATTAGGCAAAATTTGAAAGTGTAATGTAGTTCAAGATTAAAACATACAAGCTGAAATATACAGTATTATAGGTATTTCTTCTTTTAAATTTGGGTTTTTATAGTGTGTTTGGGGAGATTATTGGTAAAGCATGTCATGTGACTCTGTGTGACTGTATGCAGTCATTCTGGATCAATGCTCTTTAAAGCTTTAGCATTTTTCATGGGTCTGAATTCAACCATACTTACTGGACATACTGACTGCTGAATGGGCAAGGTGTGTCACCTGCTATCTTCTTTCCTTGCTTTTTGTGAAAAAACAAGTCTTCTTATGTGCCCATTTATCTTTATAAGCAGTCAATTGCAAATGACATTTCTTCCTTTCCTTGTCCCTCTGGAGAGCTATTATGAGACATGAAACCTGTTTACTTTCTTTCAAGCTCTTCTGTACTGACTGAGATTGCCCTTTTCCACATGTCTACTTTATTCTTGCAGTTGTGGCAAACACTCAGAGTTTAGAGGAATCATAAATGCAGGCAAGCTACAGGCTTGCCACGCGGAGCATGAAGGTCAGTACTGTTTCCCACCCTGGGATTGCAGTGTCTCATCAGACACCTTAGCAATCTGATCTAGTTGCTATCAGAAAAGTCAATATTTGCATTTTGTTGAATATGCATACCCAGCAGTGTTTGGAAAAAGGGTTATTTGGTATCTGTGCCTGTATGATTATCTTGTTTGCATTCACAAGATACTATCTGCAAATCCTCTAATGATTCAAAGACAGCGTTGTATGAAGTTATTTCATTATTAGGATTAATTCATTGTTATTCTAAACTAAACAGGCTTAGAATTTTTTGTTCTTTAATTTGAGATAGGGCACTGGAAGGACAACTTGAAGAAAAATGTCAAAAAATGCTTTAACTCATAGAATGTTAAGTGTACACAGAGAAACCATTTTAGTTCATGTTGTGTTTGCATATAATTTTTTTAAGAACTTCTGAATCACACTGGTTGCTGAGAAGCATTAATTTGCCTGCAAACAGTAATGCAAAGGAAATTACTGAATTTTAAATGGTCTAGAAGTTAGCTAATTGACAGAATCAAAAAAAACCACCCCAATTTGAATATGAGGATTTTTTTTAAACTAGTGTGCAATCACCTTTTGCAGGCCATAGAGTAAAATACATTCTCTGTTGCTAAATTCTTATATGCACATATTGAGTGTGATTGACTTCAGTGGGATTCTGCAGGTGTGCTTGATTTTCATGGCAGACAGAGACTTAAATCAGAGCACATAATTCTGAAAGATTTAGAATGCAGAAAAAAAAGTCCTTTTCAGAGTACCATGAAAGTATCTTAGCAATACATTTACAAAATTGCTCCCTTATGCTTTGGAAAATATTGGGCAGAGATCAGTCATTTAGAAATTTGTATCTCTCTTTAGAGTGATTCAGTTCTTGAAAATGCTTTTTGTTTGCACAGAATAATTCTACATTCATTGATTTAATTGAGGTAGAAAAGGTGGGCTGTGCTTAGCACAAAAATACAGATCAAAAAAATCTTGCCATCTTCCAAGAGCAGATAGAAACAATGCATTTTAAAGTTTTCTTTTGAAGGGTATACCCCTCTGTCAAACATAATCATGACCAGCCAATTTATTTGTGCCTCTGGTTATTAAAGTTGGCATCTGTAGAAGATGGAGGTGGACATCAGAGCAACCAGGGAAGTGTTTTAAGGTCATAAGAGGGAGACCTGGCCACTTCTTCTGGCACCATTCTCAAAATAAGAGAGAAAGGCTGGATACCAGTGAACCAATTCAGTTAATTGTGTCTTAATTTTTCCTTGGTCTTTGACTCAGGACTTGTGAGCTTTACATTGAGTAGGTGAATTGCTTTATGCATACAAAGAAAGCTAACAGACACCTAACTATTTATTGTGTCCTGAATGTTTTCTTGATGGTGTAGAGGCCCAGAGAAGCTGACTTTAGTTGCAGGGTGCATTGTGCTGACACTACTTTGTGAAATCTTAGATTTTTCACTTTACAAACAGACAGAGAGGAAAGCTTTTCTATAACTCAGTGAGCAGGAAAACCTGGGGGCTAAATATGTTGTTATTTTCTAAATAAAAAAGAAACAATAGCAGTTTATCAGCCGCAACATACAACAGCACAGGCTGCAACGATAATATTAAATTTAAAACTTTCAGTAGGATGCACATCCTCTAATTTGAAGGATTACTCATGTCATGTTAATGTTTAGTTCTGTCAAAGTTATGGAGCATATATGCAATACAGCCAGCTACTGAAAATGACCTTTATTTGCAGTATCTGTATGCCATCAGTTATTAGTGTTTCTTTCATTCCCAAGAACTCTGTGGGATAAGGTAAGCCTTCCAGAAGCAGGAACTGAAGACCATATTACATGAACTGAATTTGTTAAAGCCCTTAGTCTGCTAGGCTTTCCACAGAGATTCATGATCAGGAGCTTGAAATACACATTGTATTCATTTAAATGCTTATGTATTGATTTCTGAAACTTTGTCAAGTCATGTGTAAAACAGAAACTGAAAACCGGTTTCACAATGGAAAAATCAGAAATATTTTAGATACGTATAATTTTTCCACTCAGCTTTACCAGGCATATAGAAATGCCTTAATTTTGGTGTATTCCTCTCATTACTATTTTTTCACTGCTAAATATTACATAGTTTCATAATTTCTGTTTCCATGTGGTTTTCTGTTTGATTAATTCTGTTTTGTTTTCCTGAGAGTAGGAGAACAGGATATGTCTGGTTCTTTTTTTGTTCACCTTTTACATTTTGACATGTTTTTCTGGAGTTAGAAAGAATGTCATCTTGAACAATATCAAACTGATTTTTTGGCTGTTGGGTCGAAAATGTTTGGCTGCCCCTATACTAAATAAATAAGAAGCAAATTATAAATAATGGAGCAGTCATTTTCTTCTCCTAAATAATGAAATTCATATAATGAAAAAATAAACCATTCTATTTTATGTTATCTGAAAAATTGATAACTATTTTGTAGGCTTTACATTATTCAGGTAACAGAAAATATGCAATACATTTGGATTTGATCTGCTTCTTCCCTTCATGTTTTGTCTGCTCACTTCTAAAATCAGAAATATTTATGTTACAAATTAGGTGTTCGAAAAATCAAAGTATGTGTTTTTGGCCTTCAATGTAGTAACGGTTTTTGACTATTGGCTAAATGGTAGTCTGAATAGTCACTGGTATTTCTTCAAAGATGAGAAAGTATTGGCTAATTTATTGGTACTAAAAATATATTTTCCTCTTGTATTTTAATAATTTATGTGGTATAACCCTACCTACCTTTTCAGTAATAATTGTTTACAGAATTGGTGTTACCTTGGTTTGAGTTTGCACATACCACTGTATGCTGGTTTGGACAGAGAGCCATGTGTTTGACATGCAAATTTACGTACAAATGTCTTAAAGGGATATCAAAGTGCTGGACTTTCTCTTTTATTGTAGTTGTGTTTAGGATAATGTGTTGTGTGTATTTTAGTTGTGAATTTCAATATGGAATTTTGACTGAGCTTTTCCAGTGTGTTATTACACTGAAGAGATTTGGCATAAATAATACAGTGCAGCAAAAATGTGTTCTGTACTTCTGTTGTTCAAATTTAATATATATTTTTAGAACCTCAAAAGTAAGCTTTTTGCCAAAATGGTTTGCAGCTTAATCCAAATAACATAAAAAAATTCTTGAACCTACAAGCTAAAATTGGTAGAACTTCTACCTTTTTGATAGATCGGTAGTTTTCTATTATATAAATAATAATTTTATTAAACTAAAACACCAAGAAAAATGAATATAAATGAAAAAATGGTCCATTGCAGTGAAGACCTTGTGCTACAAGAAAAGCAAAGCCTCACAATTATGTGCCAGGCGAGCAAACCTTCTTTTCCTTTCATTTTCTTTATTCTTTCTTTAATAATTTATAATGTTTAGAACTGTACTATGAAAATTCTGTTTAGAATAATTGATAAAAGCCCATAGATTCAAGCAACCTCTTGGCTTGAATGTCATAAAATGAAGTTGGAAAACCTTTTCCTTTCCTTTTAGCAACATTTTTAACAGCTGTGAAAAGTTAAAAAATTAACAGCTAACGGACTAACAAAATAAATGTTTGAAAGCATATTCAAGTTAGAGAAATTATGCATTTGAATTTAATTATCGTAATTTGGTTTTCTGATCTTATTGTTTGGACACATAAATTTTATATTGAATAAAATAATTTCAACATTAAGGGAGTTGAAAGCTTTTAAAGAGAAAAAAGGATGTGTAGAATCTACTTTTCATATGCTAAGTGACTGGTGAACTTACACTTCTATTGACACTGCTGAAAAGACAGTTTTATACTGTCTAATACTTTTAAAACAGTGTTACAAATCAAAAAGATATTAAATGACATGGAAACATGATTTTTAATAGATGAGACCAAGGTTACAGGATTGAATTCGTTAGGAGGCTTCAGCAAAAGTCATCTTCCTGTAAATGTGAAAGGGATTTAAAGGGGTGGTATAATTTAGGTTCCTGTGCAAGCTTTCCGAGGAAACTTCTGTGCATACAGATTTTCAAGCATCTACATGAGGTTTAACATTTTTATATTCTTTGTATATTAACCCTATTCAGAATAAGGAAGTATCTTCCTATGCTGCAACATTTCAGAAGCAAAAACTAAGATCTAAATTACAGGGGTAGAGGAATTTTTCAGTGGTGCCCAATGGAATGTCTATATGTAACACTCATTTTTTAAAATCTCCATAACAGCACTGAGCAAATTACGTGGTTTAGATCTATTTTGCTGCCTTGTGTAGCACAACTTTTCAAAGACTTTCAGAAAAAAACTATATTGTCTATGCGCTGAAATTGTGTGTGCATACAAATTACAGTACACACTAGGAGCAGAGTATAATATGAGCTGCAGATTTGTTTATATTTCTTTAAAATAGAACGAGAGTTATAAAAAAATTACTTAAAATTACAATAGGAGATCAAGTAGTCATTACAATTATTTTTGTGTATTTGGAAAAATATTATTATTTTTTCACTGCAGTAATTGCTTGAGAGAAAAGTCTTTCCAGTTTGGCTGGGCTTGAAATATTTTAATGTCTTTGATTTATGATGTCAAAATATGGCAGCCAGTTTAGGAGCAACAGTGAGAGACTAAAAATATTTGATAGAATAAAACATCAGTGAGATAGACGAGTGCCTGTGAGAATTGTAAACCATCCACAGCTAAGTAAAATTCTGATTAATCTGGTTGGAAAAGGGTAATTTTATGGTTGTAGTTAAAAATTAAATAAAGATATATTTGTAGTGATCTGATTATATACTCTGGCAAGAAAAAACACAAACTGTAAATGGCTACACCTACAGGTTTTGAGTAGCTTAGTCAGCAAGGCTTGCCACTCCCATCGGCAAGCAACACTGGGCAGGAGTCACTTTCTCAAATGAGAGTTATGCTCTTATGTTTGTCATGTAGAGGTTAATGTGCTCTTCCAGGTTGTGAAAGGTCTGAATTTGAGTCAGATCCTACTGATTTTACCACTGAAGTTAGATCATACCACAGCTAAGATGGTCAAGACTGAGACAATTTGACCCTGTAGTTTAGCAGATGCTTTTTTTGGTTTTAATTCAAATTTAGATTTAATTTTAATTCAAATTTAGCATCTGCCATCCTGTACTATTAAAAAAATACCATGAAAGAGCAACAAAAAGTCTTCTAGGCAGCAGAACAGCCACTAAGCTTTCTTTGTATATATGAGCTACCATAATTAATTTAATCCTTCCTGTCTAATATGCTCTTGAATGCTAAGTTATTTGGCTGATGCAGGTGATATCAGGTCATAGCATTCCACATGTATCTCTGTACTGAAGAATCCGTCATGTATGGACAATCTAAACTACTATATTAGAGTATCAAAGTAAAAAATGCAGAAATTAGATTTAGCCCATGCAGTAGCTACTTCATGCTCTGAGGGTTCTACTAAAGTTTTTGCACAGACTTTCTGTGTCATTATTTTTGACACTAAATGACCATATGTATTTTACAAAAAATACATCAAACCAGATTTTCATACAGATCTTATATCTATGAAAAAATTTTATGGCTTCACAGACCTTGACTGTACATTTTTAATGTCTTCCAGAGCTTTAATCTGAAGACTTCTGTACTTTCTTCTGTCAGCTTTGCTCATGGTATTCCCTTACCCTAAAATAGAGAAAAGCATCCTACTGACTTAGAAACACAAGGTGGATCACAAGTCATATTCTTCTGTACCTAACAGATATTTTGCTGGTTTGGTAGCAGAATATTTTATACTGGAGAGCTAGCCCCAGTATGAGATTACATTTGTAATCTGTACTGGCATTAAAGGAGTGCAGACTTTTGTGTCAGAGGAAACCATTAAACATTTGCAAAGCACTAATCTGTTCAGGGATTTTCTATTGTTTATCTAGGACAAGTCTACTGGGTGGCAATTCTATTTAATATTTCCTTATTTGGAGGAGACACTGTTAAGATACAGAGAACAAAAATAGTATACAAAATAGAAATCAATCATTAAAAAAGCAAACAAACATGAATGAACCCACATAAAGTCTAAAGCTGGTGTAGTCTCATGCCTATTGTTCAGAAATAATAAAAAAAAACAAAAAGCAATTAAAAAAAGTCTAGCTTTGATTTTGAGGAAGACATCTCTAATTTCTTAGAATTGTCGTACTTGACTTGGGTGAAAATGGCTGAAATGTCTAATTACAATAGAAAATGCTTGTTCTAGTGTTAAACATTTATATTACAGCTTTAGATGCTTGCATATGGTAAAAGTTATATTATTTGGTGACACTATTATAATTTTTCCCTGAAATCACTAGTTTCTGCTTGAGAGGAAAGGTAAAAGGCATATTGGAAATGTAGGAGCATGAAAAACAGACTTTAAAAAACTTAGGTAATCAAGACTGTATGCTTAAGGTATTCCATTTTCAGTGCATCTAGTGTTCAATCTACAGGTGAATGTGCAAAAGAAGAACTAGATTTATGCCAATAGGCAGGAAGGTGATTGCATTCATATTGAGGTTGCCTAACATGACAAACAGCCTTCAACTTGAAGAAATGAATCTCGTATTTGTTTATTTTTCATTTCTGTAGCAGGAATCTATTTCAATATTACTATTGTTCTGGATTGTGGCACTCTGTGATACAGAAGAGAGGCAATTTTTATGTGTCCCCAAACCATCTAAGGTTAAAATTGGAATTCTACTGGCAGGCAATTGAGCTCAGGCTGATCACAGTTCCAATTCTGATGTTAACTTCTCTATTAACAATCAGGCAACAACAGTCTGTATCAGCATCTCCCTTTCGGAGTTTGGTTTTGTTAATGAAGTGCATTTATGTACAACAACAAAAAAAAAAAAAAAACCCAAAACCAATACATCTGGAAACTGCAATAGAAGACCCAGGTAAGGAAGGAAAAGCTCAGAAAATTGAAGGAATTCTCATAGCTACACTAATGATGTTAACACAAAACTGTGCCAAGAGTCAAGGAACTTGAATTCTGAAAATTTGTGTTCTGTCTCAGGGGTTGTAAATGTTACTACATTTCTAGCAATTTATCATTATGTTCTTGACTTTAGGGAGACACCTGTAAGAATTGAAAAACAATTATTTTCTGAACATATAGCTTATGTTGAATTAGTGAATGCAGAGCATACTAGCACAATGAGGAATATGCTCCTGTAGGCTTAATTCTGGTCAAAATTATCTGTGTACCTTGAGTGTATTTTTAGACAGTTTAAAAAAACCCAATAAAGAAGTGAAACCAAAACAACGCCAGAGTTTGGTGTACTTAGTCTCCAAGGTTTGGAGACAAAGGGAGAAATGCAACAAAACTCACTTGGCCTCAAGCCCAGAGTGTCATACCTTAGACAACCTGGTTTCTGAAACATATCTCTACTTAGAGGTATGAGAAATTTTAGTAGTACCAAAAACTGATAAAAGCTGAAGATCCGAGAGCAGTGATTTTCTTTCCAAATCTCATTTAGTATGATTTCTTGTAGCTAAAATTAGATTGGATATTATGCAAATAAGAACAACTTTAATTTCAGTTGTTAATGTTTGTTTATATGTTACTAAGTCGCTTTTTTTTCTGGGAGCTGGTCACTTTATCCACCAGAATAGGAAATGAACTTTCTGTGCTAGTTCTAGTTTTTCTAGTTAGTAGGAATTTTACGCTTTATCTGCTATTGTTCCAGTCATTTTACTTTCATCCCCCATCTATCTGCACTGTCCATAGAAGACAAAATTATTTGAGAGGCATATTCCTTGAGTGTTGATGCTGGGTTTTTTATATGAAAGGCTTCTCTTCTGACTTTTTTTTCTGTAGTGAAACATAGTGAAAATGCAAGTAAACCGTATCATGAAAAGTACATATGCTTAATAGTAAATGAGATAAAGCCACAAAAGAAGAAAAAAAACCCATTTTCACATTATCTGCTTACTGCAGAAAAAAATTAGGTTAATTTTAAAGTCCCTGAAACTTGAGAACTGGAACTTGCTTAATACATACTGGGATTTCTTTAGGTGAGTTTTCAACACACGGCATGAGCTCAGTATTCCTAGTTAGGGCATTTTAAATCAGAAATTGCGACCTAACAAAGGCAACATTCTCATTTCGGAAATCCATGGAGCCTTTGTGTAGCAATAGTCATTCCAAGGTACCATGCAGCAAAAATGTATCCTCGTTATTGGGAACAAAAGGAGCTAATACTCCTCAGTAACACAGCTACTGTGATAGTGGTAGTGATTTACTCAAAGTGTTCTGTGCACTCATGCATCTCACAACGATAGGCAGAAGTCTGAAAAGCCTGTCTGCTACCAAATTTTCTAGGCTCTGAAAAGAAAAAAGAAAAATAAAAAGGGAAAGGAGGAAAACCATATTACCTCTCTGACACACTATTTTCCATGTAACCTTTCTGGGCTCTGTCATTTACCCTGATAACTCTGGATTTGCTTCTGTGTCTTTACATACGGAGGGTGTTAATTCCACTGTGATTATAGAGCAGAGATACACCCCTAAGCCTGGTTATGATAGGCCCACAGAGAAGAAGGAACACTTTAGCCATGAGGAGAAACTGCAAAGATTGGAAGTGTTTTATGTTGATGTGCTGAAGGATCTGAAGATGAGATGAAGGAGATTTTAGGTGGGCACATGACTTCTAGTACAGCTTCCAGCAAATTTAACCTATCTGCAATTTCAGGCTTCAAAAGTTGGATGTCAGTCAGAACATGGACTGTTCATATTCTTCTACTGGCACATTAACAAATACGACATGAACATTGACACAAAAGTCAGCTGTGATTCAAGTATAAATTACAGACAGAAATTAATTTTAAGAGGATTGTGTTTTGTAGCTCTGACCTTCTCACACTTGAGGTGATCAAGTGTACAAATGCCTGTAACATTTAAGAATTTATTTTTAATATGGAACTCAGGGCAATTTAAAAGATGTTGCAGGTGTTCAAACATTAAGAAAAATGACCAGCAAATTTATGCACTAGTGAATACAGCTAACAGTCAACTAGGCAAACACAGTGTCAACAGGAAAGTGAACTCATCTTGCATTTATATGATGACTGCCCTTGATGATTACAGTGAAACTATTTAATAGCATTAGGAATATGTTTAGACAAGATGTCTTACAGACTTAGCACAAGGTGTTTAACTGCTGGATGAATTTTAGGTAACATTAAAATTGTTTTGAAATGCCTTCACTCTTTGATAAATCCCATGATGATTATTCTACTTCACATAAGTTGTTTTCTTACCTTAATTATCAGCTCTGTCCAAAGGCAAATTCACTACTTCCTAATCAGTACATGGTTAAGTACTTACTAGCTACCATTGTATTCTCTATATTTTTATTTTTCTTCTTTTATAGTTTGGGTTCTTTAGAAAAGGAAGCTTATAAAGCCATCTGAATTGCCTTTTCCTTTTTTTTCTCTCCTATCAGTGCCCTCATAATAATTTTTAAGTGTATTGATCAGGCTGAGTCATCTTGGCAACAAAAATTGTGGTTTTAGAAATGCATTCTATCATGTTTGTCCCAGTCAACAACTTTGCAGAATTAGCTACTCAATTAGTATCTTGCAGAGAGAAAAGAAGATGTTTTCAATATGTTCTACGTGTAACTAATGTCAGGCCAACCTCTATATATATTCTGGCATGTCAGTTGGTTTGTCTATTTGGTCTGTTCACCATGCACTCTGACTATTATCTGCTAGCATGTTATAGGAAACATGGATTTACTGTAAAAATGAGAAAATTTGGGGGCAAGGGGAAGTAAAAAAGCAAAGGCAGAGCTGAGAGACAGAAGACAGAAATCTGTGAGAAAAGTTTCATTAGGCTGATGGCTCAAAGAGCAATCTATATCCTTTATTTTTAATTCTTATTAGATATAGCCAAATGATTGTAATTTCCTCAATAACAAAATTATGGAAGTTGATAAAAGAGATGGAAAAAAGCAAACTGGATCATAAACATTTTTTTCTGCAGAGGGAGGACTGAGTGCCTTCTACAGAGAGCACTCCAGATGTGGATTTAAGCATAAAAGTGTCTGAAGTATTGAATCTCAACATGGATATTTATCTGTTGATGCACTAAGTGGTGTGAAATGCTTTGTTTCAATACAGTGACCAGGAAAGTGCCTAGTGTTTAGAGAAATAAGCTTGCATTAACATGGCTTAAATCTGCCTTCTGACTGATTTATATTAAATGAAGCTTGGCTATAATAAATAAGTTTTATAGAAAGTCATCCCCTATAAGTTTGCATGCAGTGCCTTTGTAATAAAGCTGCATTGTTTATGAAGCATCACTGTTATTCTGTGGTGTTAATATGTTGTTTATGGGAGCATTGCTATGTGAAAACAGCTCCAGTCATATGGTATTCTGTGGGGAACAAAACTATTATGATTCCTTCTTAGCTTTACTAGAATTCAACAAATAAATATGAACATTATCTTTGGGTGAGAGAGAACATTTTGCACTTTTTAAAACCTTTATCTCAGAAGAAATAGCAGGAGGTATTCAGAATATATAATTATTTAAAGTTGGAGTAGTAGAAATGGGAAAAAAATTTAAAAGTTCTAGGATCTGTACTTTAAAAGTAATGAGACAAAATTCTGTTCTAAAATGTTGCAAATGACAGTAGAGAAGAGAGATGTGCATGAGTCTAAGTGCAGAATGAGCAGAATTCATAATTTTCCTTTTCTGAAATTCCACCAGAAATAATTCTCATTTCACTCCATGGGGATGGAAGAGATGAGGTCTCTGAACAGATTAGAAGACTTCTGTTCTCTGTTATCTGTTGTCAGATTTTTATGTAGTTAAATGTTAACTCTGGGTGTACCCTCAATAAGGAAGCTTTATACTGCTGAGTACCATTACTGTGAATAGTATTGATGGAAAGCAAGCTGTGAAGGGAACTTTTTTACTTTGCAGTACAGTACTGCACTATATCAGAGACATACAGTGAAGACTTCCAATATGGGGAAAATCCAAAGTATACTCAAGCTTGGACAAATTTTTTACTGAAGTTGTTGATCCTCTTTGTTCCAGAAGTGAATCAAAATTTTATGGTGACAATGAATTGAGACTTCTCAGAATTGCAGTTTGTTCAGAGTCAAGGGGCTTTTTACCCTCAGTAAATTTTACTGCCTTCAAGTATTTTAAATGTGAGCTGTTTTAGTATCTTGTGGCCTCAGCAAAAATTAGCCTACTGTCTATTACAGTCTCAACCACTTTACCTGGTCAATTTTTTCAGATGAATATCATCCCATGGAGAATTTTTTGGAACAAATTTATATTTTCTAATAAAAATCTGAGTTACATGATCCGATTCTTTCAAGAACAGTGTTTCCAGTCAGCTTCATTCCATATGATCATTATTCTCTCAGTATCCTTAGCATCAAAATGCTTACTGGTGCATTTTAAACTCTCCTGTGACCCTGAAGTATATTGAATAGTAAAGAAAACAACTTAGATGACTTCTGCTGTATTTTGTGATTTTATCACATGCTGGAAAACTTGGACTGTGACTTGAAAATCTGAAGGTAAAGTTTTCTCGAGCAGAAAACTGTACTTATCCTTATTTGTTCACCAGGATACTTTATGCCTTAATAATATAGTTAATTTCCTTTGGTTTTGTGAAATACTTGCAAAAAGCATAAAACATCATAACAACCTTTGTAATGTTCTCTATCAGAGTGCCTGTGAAAAGGAAGAGTTGATTTTTGGACAGCGTTTGGTTATTCCTTCATGTTGCTAAGTGCACCATATATCTTGATTACAAGTTCTATTTTGATTTTGTGGAATCACTTGTCATACTATATAGACCAGATTCATAAGAATCCCAGCAAACACAGCATGAGGACAACTGCAGTACAGTAAAATATTTTTTACGTGGCAGGTTGACTTCCCCTGGTGGAATATTTAGCGTTACTTTTAAAGATGTGTTTCAGCCTTTTTAAATATTGCACCAAATTCTTCCTCTCCTTTTGAGTTGCTTCTCTTTTTAGATCAGTTTCTTACTGTTCTTTTTCATATTGAGCAGTTGCTAATTTTATTAACAATTACTCTAAAGTTTACCTCTTACACATAGAATTATTCACACAGGATCATCATAGCATGTACAGTGGATCATGGAAAGAAAGATTCTAGACCTTTGGGTCTTATAGATAATTTACAATTATTTTACTTTGGTTTTAATCTTTAGATATTAGTAGTTTTGGTATGTTGCTCACTTGAAGGCAACATAAAACACTATTACTCAGAGGTTGGATTTGCCTTATGAATATGCCAACTAATAAATTTGGTGAAATATGATGTTTCCTCCCTTCGGGTTTAAAGAAGAATCTATGAGAATATGTCAAGTACTGTCAAAAAAGGTTAACTTAATAATTCCTCCTTCAGCCTGAGTGGAAGGCCCTAATGTGCACAAGAATAAATTAGATATTACTGGGGGTTTGGGGGGTTTTTAATGCTAAAATATCACTTTACTTATTTTTCTACTTTTGTCACATCACACAGACACAGCAACATTTTATATCCAAGCACAAAGTGCTGGAATTCTGGACTTAATAATCAAAAATCTGAAAAAGATTTTGGATCTTCCCTGCACTGACAGAAGTACTAGATTTATTTGAAGTGCCTTTGATATGCCCACGAGTCCATTTGTATCAATTTAGTCTAATATTGTGATTTCAGAATGCTGATTTAATTAGAATGATCTTCTGATCAGAATTTGAATGCTATTTGTGAAAAGAAAGTGAACTGGTTCTGCAGTAGGAATATATGTAGTGGTGGAGGCACCCTCCTTTCACAGTCCTTGTATCTCACATGAGCTTTTCAGGGATAATTTTGGCAACTGGCTGACTTTTCTTGAACTGCAATAGATGAGCAATGATACCTCCCCTCAAATGTGTCCCCTTTCATAGAAACAAAGACCTCTATGCAAAACCTGTTCACTGCTTCTTGAAAGGATCTTTGTGTTCTGTATATTTAAAATTGCCTTAATTCTCAGGAACTATTTAATCATCAGAGGTTTGTGCTTTGTCCGTGTTAGCTATTGTCATTAATGTGGTCTCAATGTTGTTTTTTGTTTTGCAGTTTTCATTTTGATCCCTCAAAAATATTCTACTTAAAAAAGAAACTGAATCTGATTGCAACTTAAACGTATACGTATAGTTTTAAAATGGAGTTTTGTACAGAGAAATAGTAATTTTTATTAAGCTTGAATGTTTTGTCTTCTCTGTAAACAGATTTTTTGACTCATTTCCAGATCACCAGCTCATCTGAAGCTAGTCTTTCAGACAAATCCATAAGCATCCTAATTTGTTACACATCACTTTTTAATTTTTAGAGTTGTGATTGTCTGTTTCTCATCTTCATATAATTTTTATATATATGATGTTTACAAACTATTAATTTCTCACATAGCAGCAACACAAAATGTATGTCAGACTTCATCTGATCATGCATTGTTTGTAAGAGTGTAAGTCAGACAGGTTGGCCTAGGTACACTGAAATAGAAGTATGATTTTCTGTCACAACTTCCAGAATCACATAATAATGGATTTCATTATTGTGCTACCAGAGAGGTAAAAAGAAATAAATATGGAATAATAAAGCTGCCTGCCAAAGCTTTTCACATGAAGCATGCTTTGATTGACTAAGCAAAAAGGTGTAGGTGTTTGTAAATTGTGAATCTCAGAAAGAGGGACTTTTCTCTGTCATTGCAACGAACGAGAAGATAGGTAGAAAGGAAAGGAAGTTTTTGGAGGGAAGAAAAAGGAAATATTAGGCAAGAAGACCTTATTTCCCCCCAAAGATTCACTATCTATTTTTTAAACTGTAAGAACAGATGAGAGTCACAGCAATAAAGCAGCTTTTTCTTGAGGTATGAGAGGGAAATAATTTCTTTTTACCCTGCTACATTTCCATTTTATATTCCAGAAAGTATAGTAGTATGAGGAAAAGCAATCAAAGAGTTCCAGAATAACATCTTATTTTTTCTATTTCAGAGACAAATGCAAGTGCCCTTTGCTCTTTATGCTTCCCTGCTCAAGCACAGGCTTTGTGTATAATGTTATAACATTCTCGACAAATAGCTGTCAATAACAGCTCTTTTCACCTCATATACTTTCCTTTGTTTTCTCTTCTTCAGAATTACATGCATTGCTATATATTTTGTACTCAGAACACAGTGAATGTCAATATTTCATAAATTCACTTGTGTAATAGCTTGGAATTCAGTTTATAAAAGTTAGATATGTATACTAACATAGGGATTCAGAGTTTTATGCCTGATGATAGATGTTATCAGACTTACTCATAAAATGCATTTTTCAATTTAGCCTCAGATTTTGCTGATGTTTATCTCTGAAATTCTGTGTCAGCACCAACACTAAAGTAAATCCAGTTTTTAATGCTATTTGAGTTCATTTTATGAGACATTATATAGGATGAATTATTAATTATTTTATGCATACTTGAAATGCTGTCTTTTAGAGTTTAGATTTCACTTTAGCTTTCATTTTATTTCATTTCATAGTTTTATTTAACACTTGATTTGTCATGGCCTTTGTGTATTCTACTGTTTTCTACTTCAACTTATGGTTCTAGACATGCCCCTATCCTCCCATTTCTACACAAGCCTGTAACATTTAGCTTTTCTGCTTTGTTTTTACATCTGCTTTTCAGGAAAACTACTTTTTCAACAAAATTGTTTCAGAATATTTCCCTTATTTTGAGGGAATGTGGAAATGTTAGCATTTTTGCACATTCCAGTCCTAGTCACTAGTGTTTCTTTTAAGAACTACCATGCTGGAGGAAATTTATCTTGCTCACAAAATTTCATTATCTTGAGAAACAATTCCTACAGCTATCTCCAAATCTCTTATAATTACTTTTTTTTTTTTTTTTTTTTTTTTTTATTAACTTGGTGTAGGAATTCAGGCTATTCAAGGCCCAAAATTTAAACCTGACAGAATGAATGCCAAATTGGACAAGAGGAAAAGACTTCAAGTTGCGTCAATCTCTGTGTGTGTTAGACTGGATATCAGGAAACTTTACTTCACTGAAAGGGTGGTCAGGCATTGGAACAATATGTCCAGGGAAGTGGTAGAGTCACCCTCCCTGGAAGTGTTCTAAATCCATCCAGATGTGGCACTTGAGGACATGGTTTATTGGTGAAGATGGCACTGCTGGGTTAACTGTCAGACTCAATGATCCTAAATCATTGCTATATATAAGGTCTTTTCCAACCTTAATGATTCAATGATTCTATGCCAAATTGATTTTTAAAAGCATTGAACTGACTTTTTCTAAGCTGGTGATTTTCCCTCTAGAACTCTAAACTGGGCTGAAGATTCTTTTTCCCTCCCACATATTGAAATAAAGAAAATAAACCAAATGTAGCCAGAATGATCTTAAATATGAATTCAGAAGTGAGGAGTATGGCCCTTGTTGTTGACCATTAGATTCCAGGGATTGAACTGAATATTGGGAAAAAAAGTAATACTTAATTCGTCTGCTGTTTATTATGGTGTGCTTTGTCTTTTAAATGTGTCTGTTGGATGTCATTATTAGATTGCACATTATTTTAAAATCAAAAGCACTAAATAATACCTGAGAAACTGTCAAGAACGATGTTTCCTTTTTATTAAAACACAATATTAAGAGATAAGAATAAGGTTAGAAAAATCACTCTATTCACTAAACACTTTTTGTCAGTTGCTTTGCTGTATGTTTGTTTAACATAAACTTACCTTGCTGTCTGTACTGCTTAAAAAAATCTGTTCACCGTGTAGGAATTCAAAGAACACGATTCACTCTACTTTCATATCAGTGTAGATCTAAGATCACTCATTAGATATTTGTTAATGTCTGTACTGTAAAATGATATTCCTTGATTTCAGTAAACATATGTTACAGAGGTACAAAAAATCCTACAACATGATTTCTCATTTTTATAGTACTCAAGTTAAGCAAATGCCAAAATAAAATGGCAAATAGTCCACTCAGAAGAAAAAAAAAATAGGAACTGAAAGAAACCAAATAAAACTCAGACCTTGAAAGTGAAGAGTTTAGTCATTAGCACTTGGAATGCTTTCTGTGTTAGCTGAAGGAATTTCATGGTACTGACACAACTTCAGATGGTACACTTAACACTTTGCTAAATTATTTGCACATTTTTATCTGCTTCAGCTGGCATTATTGCCTTGGAAGCTTTCGGTGTCTCTTTTATCGTAGCACACAGGTATCAAGTTACAGGAAAGTGTGCCTCATTCTGGAAAAATCAGTATGACATGACTGCCAAATCCATTTTGCAGTACCCACTGAACTTCCCTTTCTCTTTTCTTGCTGAGTTAATTTGTGGTGCTCTTGTGGTGTTCCTATAAGTGGAATATTACTGTCAAGATTGCTGTCTATTCAAAAAACTTCCTGAAGAAGGGAAACATAGGAAGGAAAGACATAAAATTCTTGTGGAGTTGGAGAAGAGAGAGGAAGATAAAAGTTCAGTACCTGCATGTTGTCATGCAGACAAAATCCGTCAGCTCCAGTAAAGTTATGTTGAAAGAAAAAAAATTGGCCTTATATATTGATGAATATTGTTTAAACTGGCTGTTAAATTCAGGAGGAAAATTAAAAATAACTGTAAAGGAAATATGTAGCATTCTTTAAAGGTAATGGGCTTTACCCCATTTTTTCCAAAAAGATGTGAGATTTCCAGAAAGCTTTATACATGCATTATCCATCATTTTGCAGTTTTCTAGAAATTGCAGTGCTAACAGAATTCTGGGAAATTCATTTACAAATACATGCATAGCAATACTATTAAAATATCTTTTAGCTTCAGATGAACGTTCAAAAAGTGATGCAGGTTAAATTCTGTGTGAAATAAAAAACAGGTTTAAAGACTCAATAAGAGTTTGTATTAACCAGTATGACTGGAAGTTCATTAATGTCCAAATTCTTCAAAAATACTTATGGCATTAAACTGCTTTATGGATTACTGCTTTAAAAGTCATTCCTATTCCTATTTGTACTTTACTTGTTTTTTCCTAGACTGTAGTACTGTGCTACTTCATCTGCATACAAAATGAAATTAGGAGATTAAAATATGTTCTATCATGACTTAAAATGAGCGTAGGCATCATATAAATGTTACCTTACAATATAGTATTGAAAACAAAATAATACACTTATAATTCAGTCATGCTTGTGTGTAAGGATAAATGTATAGTGTCAAGATAGAACTGTTTTATGGAAAACAAAGATAGTTATCTGGGTCATTCCAGGGACTTTAAACTAATGAGTAATTTCACACAGATCTCATATAGATTTGACAGTTTTCAAACTGCTGTAAAGGTGACCTTTAAGCGTAGAAAAAAATGCATTATGGATTATAATTTCAGTCATTCAACTAAACTGTTTATGAGAAAAACAATTGTAAAAAAATTGTTACAAAGGCATTGCTACTTTAAAAGGATTTGTGATGAAATATTTATTTCTGCTGCAATTAATAATTTAGGGTTGCCAAGCATAAACAGAGTTTGGTGACCTGAAATGACTTTCAGTTCAGTAAAATAATTTTAAAAAAAGTAGCTCAAAATAATTATTCCCATGGCAAAGTTTATTTCTCTAGTTACAAAAAGTAAATTTACATCTGTGTATCTCATTTCATAAATTTCTTGAAATTGTATGAGAAAGTATGATATGTTACGAACTATTTAGCTTTATTAATGGGCATGAAAGTTAGTCTTGCTTTTAGAAACTGCATGTACAACAATTATTGTAACAGGATTTTCATTCATTTGCAACATTTCTGCACTTCAATAGCTAAACCAGTGAAACAACTGACAGGGACTTGGTAGCTGTGGTGACCATAGGTTTCAGTTTAACTTTCTGCCATTTTCTGGTGGGAAGAAATGCAACAGCTGAACCAGGTGTGTGGAAGTTCTGCATCACTATAAATGTTCTCATAGTCAGCACTCTATTGAACACTAGTTTAAAATTATCTTTTATGTTTTTGTACAATTAGTTGTGTAGCTTGTATTTCTTAAATGCTTAAGGATTATCTATTATAATTGCCCTAGCTTAATTCTTATGTAGAATGCTGATGGGTTTTATCAAGTTCTAATTTCATCTAAGAAAAAAAAAGGAGCATTTTTTTCATGTTTAGGAATGCAATTTGTCACGAAAGACAAGTAGTCTTTAGAAACTTTAGAAGGCAGTTATATCAACTAAAACAAAAAACAGTTGAAATATCTGACTAGACTTTTTTCTTTCTGTTGAAAGCTAAAGGATTTCTCATTTGCAAAGATAGATATGATTTTCTCATAAGATTGATTTTTGACGAAGTAGGAGATAGAACTGTTTGTATTTTGATTTTAGTTTGCTTTTGAATATTTATTAGAAAAGAATAATCGATTCTACAGCAAACTATTTCTTTAAAGACTACTGGATATAAAATTGAAACTGTGTTACTGTGGTTTAGCAGGAAAACTATACATTTTTTTTTCCCCTGGGAATTATATTTCACAAAAAATATCTTTAGTCTAAGCACAGAAAATTTGTTCAGTAGTCACACTGCTTGACTGAGTCATCCCACTTGGACATTATATTCTGTGAAAGTAATCACCTTAATATTTATTTGAGTGGACATCTCTGGTTTATCAGGTGTTTTTTAGTAGACATATACATAGATGTAGAAATAATTTTAAATGGACTGTTTATTAGACTATTCTCATATATTAAGATAAAGATTTTTGATACTTTACTTTTCCATGTATTTTTTCTTTTCATGGAGCAATATTCTCTCCTAACAGAGGCCTGGAAAAGCATTTTGCCTTTTTCTTTTAATCTGCCTAGCTTTCAGCGTGATTTTTGATATTTGTAGATATTTTGGGTTAATTCTAACATCTTTAGAAAAAACCCCACAACTTTGCTGAATATATGAAGTAGACAGGATCATTTTCCATTTTAGAAATGCACACATGGGTCTCTAGTGTCACAGTTAGCTAAGTGTCTGTGAGAGCTATAGTCATATACACAAGCGTGCAGTGTTTTGCTGTTCTTTCTGAAGGGCTTGTAGAGATCATAGCCCATGTTAATAATAAATTTCAGGTGTTATGTTCCACACATGTAAAGTACATGCAAATTATTAGCATCTTACTGCTTTTGTAAAAGAAGTTGAATTAGGAATTCCATATATCAAAACGATCATGATATTCTTCTAAATATACTCTTTTTTCTAAAAAGTGCCACTGATTAACACTATTTAGAATATAACACACACACCCACATGCCCTTTGCTGGATTACTAATGCCTGAGAAGCTCTCAAAGCTCCCACGGTGTTCCTGTGCTGGGTCTTCCTGTAATGAAGTTAATCTTCATAGCAGCCCACATTGTACTCTCCTTGGTGACCTAAGCAGCACTGAGTTTTAGATAACACTGAACATCCTTGATTACCATGAAGGCCTTTTCTTTTTGTTTCCATTCTTCCCCTCTGAAAGCAAGAAGTTGGGAGAAGACAAGGCTGGTGGAGCTGGCCCAAACTGGCCAAAGGGGAAGCCCATTCCATATAACATTCTGCTCAGCAATAACAATTGGGCAAAAGGGAGGGTGGGGGGTGTGGAATATTAGTGGTTAAGACATGGCCCTGGTACCTCTGCTGGTTTCCAGAAGATGGTTGGGCATCTGCCTGCCAACTGAAATTAGTGACGGAATTCCTTATTGAATTACTTCTGAATTCCTGTGACAGTAACCAAGCAACTGAGTGGGCAGTTACTTACCATTCAGGGTCAGCCCACCCAGTTCCTTACTCACAACTGGAAAAAACACATCTCCCAGTGTGATAATGTGAAAGTTACTAGGAGCAAATGTTTCACATCAGTAAAACTGAAAATACTTGACATTTCTTTTTTAGCTTTCCTTGAACTGTAATGATGCTGCACTTTAACCATATGGTTTAAATGCTTCTCAATGTCTGTGCTACTTTTTCTAGTACAGGTCCCTGGGGAAGGTAGCAGAAAGACATCACAGCTTTTATCTGCAAGGAGGGCTTTGAAGTTAAAAACTCCAACAAAACAGTGTTGTTTCAATGTCTAACACAGGAATTGAGTAATATCTGGATTACGGTATGCTAGTTTGTACAATGGATAATTGAATGACCTATTTCGTGGCAGCTATTTGATCAGGGGATGAGGTAAATTTTCTGTTTATAATGTTGTTTCATATAGAAACATATTTAATGCCAGGGAAAGCTACATATGCTTATCAAAGAAACAATAGTCTTTTACTATAGTGTTAGCTCAAAATGGACAAATCCGTTCTTCATGTGAAAACTTGTCTAAGAGGAGCAGTTAATATTATTCTGTGATACATCAGTTAATACCTTGGTTCTTGAAACCAAATCCTAACAGCCTTCCTAATTTTAACAATGAAAAAGGAAAATTCCAGTCAATAATTAAACTGAAACTTTTGGTTGTTTTGATTGTTGTTGCTAAAGCTAATCAGTTTTGGTTTTGAATAACAAGTGAGTAGCAATACTTAAGTTGCTTTGTGCCTGAGAACTAAGCTAGCTCTTTGTGATATTCAGCAAGCCTTATTTCAAATAAGCATTAAAATGTGTGAAAGGTTGTTCAGACTATGACCTTTTCAAAACTGCTGTCGCTATGATGCACATTTCCTGCTCTTGGTGACGTTGGGTGATGTGTTTGGCAGAATAGAGGATTGCCTGCTGTGCTGCAATTGAAAAGCAATCAACCATTTGAATAAAGGTCCATGTATCTGTGATGAGGCAAACGTGTAATTTGTTTCCTGCTTTGTTTTAAAGAAACTCTTTTTGCCACTGGTTTGATGTTTAATGAATTATAAGCATTTTTCAAAAGATAAAGATAATATGTGAGAAAGACAAACAGTCAGTGCTAATCAGAGCTAAGGATTTAATTGAATGTAATGAATTGCTGGCTTGAAACTGCTCAAAGAACATCAGTCTATATTTACATTTGGAGCCAGCAGTGCTCTTAATCCAAATTTATTCAGCTGTTTGTGTCTGTATGCATTTTCCATTCCCCCCATGTAAAGCAAGTTGCATGTCTGGAGCCCACAGACCATTTTACAATTTAATGGTCACTGGTCAAATGTAAGAAGGGTGATTAATGAAGGGGACTTTTACAAGGCTTTGTATTGTGCCCAAGGATCACCTCCTAGCAGTGAAAGAGAGTTGGGCAACCCCTTCTTGGTTCCCATGAGCAGGAGAACCATTCTTGCCAGAGTGGTAATGTCACCTGAGGGATGTGACAGAGCCTTGGGCTATGAGGTGGCACACAGGACCTTGCTGTGTGGTCTCTGGGCACAGGGCCAGAGCACTGCCCAGCACTGCTTGGGTGGTGAAATTGATTTGGGTACAGGCAGAAATCTGAACAGGGTACCTCACTGGAGGAAAGGCTCTGCACTGGAGTTATCACAGGCATTTGCTCTGATATCAAAGTAGGTGTTTAATAGCCTTGCAAATGAATAACAAAGTCTGTAGAGGCAGGAACCATCAGAAAGCCTGAGAAAGCAGGAGGCAAGGGCCAGGCAACTGCTGAGCCCCCTGATGTGGGCACCTGGAGTTGATCAAGCTTATAAAGGGGTTGGTACAAGGAGGAGAGAGGAGCAGGTGAAAGCTCTGGAAAGTGGGAAAAGTTTCTGCCTAATAAGCAAAAGATGTTTTGGTGTAATTCTGGTTGCATTGCAATTTCTCCTCATTTTCTTATGTGGTGTTTTTGTTCTTTGTCTTCAATTTCATTCAAGGAAAGGAGGTATGATTTGATTTTTCTCTTTTCTGAGGAAGCTAAATTCTGTGAATTTTGCTGAAGATGGCTGCTAAGTGCAGGGAAGAGAAAGAGATTCCTATGGGCAGACATACTAATTTGACTGTTTCTGGCTGACAGATGCACTTTTTTGGGGAGGATTCAGTATTTCAGGTTAAGAGCTGTGTATTCAACACTTACAGATCTCCTTGGTGTTATTTTGCTCTCCTTTTTCTCACTGTAGGTTTGCATATTGTTTCCTTTTCAAGTGTGGCACTTTCTCCTAATTTATTCCAGTTTGCCTTTACAGGGCAAAAAAAGGTCACTTTAATTTAATACAGATCCCTATTCTCCGAAGTGCATTTAGGATTGACTTTTAAGGTTGAAAAAAGCCTTTGAAGTCATAATGCCTGTGTCCCTTTCTGTTAGTTGGTCCTCACTGAGAAATACTGAGCCCACCAGAAGGTCTCAGTCAAGTTCTGTGGAGTTGTAAATCTTTGCAGTACTTCCAGTGCCCCTACAAGGAAGGTGGGAAGGGGATGAAAAGGGGGGTGAGTCTGATGGTAGAGGGGGTAGGTAGGGAAGAAAAGAGGAGAGGATAGTACAAGACCCAGCCAAAAACTGATTTTACACAAAGGCAAAGCAAACTATTGTACAAAGCGCTCCAGTGTACTTAGCTGATGCTGAAAGAAAACCATGACACAGCAATATAATGATGAGCCTTGGGTAGGATTTTCTTTCACTCCTGCAGGTGGGAGCAGGGCTGAGTGGGGTGAGCTGCAAGGGGCTTTTGTTGAGGGCCATGGGTCTGCCCCTACATGGCTGTGGGGTTTTTGTTTGTCCTTTTTTTTCCACCCTCCCATCTTTAACAGCACATATCTTAATAAACTAGTGGTTTATGTGGTGAAAATTGATTACCATAAGCATTATACTGACAAATTTTGAAAAATTTTTATTTACTCACAAATAATCCACTGTTTTTCTTCAAATTTTGTCCTCTGCCCAAAATGTCCCTAACCAAAATTATGTTAAAAAAAAATCTATTTCTAGAGAAATTAATGTACCAAGAGTTCTGGATAGTGAGTAATGTCATGTTCAGTCAATGTAATTACAAGCTGTTCTTGCTAGTAAAATAAAAATTTGTTAAAGAACTTTTGCTAAAATACTACAGTTCAAAAATAGTCTAGAGCTTTAATATTTATGAGCAGATTCTCGCAGTTCATACTGAGGCTGTGCTCAGTGTTAATGTCCTATGACCTAATGGTAGGTGGTGATCAATCTTATTTGCTACTAAAGCCTGGGACTACATTGAACACATACCAAAATAAGGATAACGGTCTTGGTTGGGCCTTTCCTAGATAGTGTATTAGAAAAAAGATACAGCTGTAGGGCTGGAATTGTAATTTACAGAATGGTTTTAAATAAAAGAGGGGGGAATGGGACACAGGTCTTTTGACCCCAGAAATTACCATTGGTTATTCGCACACAAAATCTGTGCATTGTCTTGAAAAATAGCTACCACTTTGTTTTACATGGCACGTGGGTAATGCAGCAAGTTACAATAGAAGCCATGAATGCAAATTATATTGTTAGGGAAATAAGAAAACAGTCTGAGTTTGTGAGAGAATGCTCAGCATACAGAAAGCCTGTGTATGTGTTCCAGCCCATGGCCAAGTGTAGAACATAATGATTCCCACTCTCATGAATTTCCAAAGTTTCTGTGTGGAATGTTTCTCTAATCTGGTTAGATAAAATGATAAAGTATGTATTTCTGTAAGTCTTTTGCATGCTAAAATATCAGTGTAATTCCCAGCTGTAAATGAATCAAAGTGTGACCTGAAACTTGCTCAGCTCTGGATGGTGTTGAACTAGACTTTAAACAGGAAATGTTTATAAGGAAACATTTATATTTCCTTATAAATGGAATAAGGAATCCCAAATAACAACTTGAAACTGTATTTATTAATTATTTTTTTCTTAAATGCTATAACAATTTCACTCTCTCCACTTTCTAAAAATAAAAACTTTTTGTTTGTTCTTCCATTTAGTATCTGTTTAGAGTTCTAAATTTCAAGAGAATATGAAAAATCTATGTGGCTGCTTTGACTGTCTTGGATGTAATACATTTTTAGTGATAATTCTTAAAGTGTGATTTGTTTTTTTACTTAAGGCTATGAAAATTTGAATATTTCCTGATTTAATTTCATAGCCTTTTTTTTCTGTAGTACTGAAAATCCTCTCAGGATGTGTAAATATTGTACTTTTTTTGGCTGAAAATTCAGAGTATGTAGCTCATGTGGGTACATGGGTACACACTTCCCTATTTTTGTGTGTAGCACTTGACAAATGTAGACTTGCCTATCATCACATATGCAATAGCAATTGCTGGAGAAATATTAGCATTCATGGCTAGATTATTTGTCATCAAATAATGGCTTTCAGTTTCTTAATATTGAATATGCTGTGCTGTTTACCTTCTCAACTAGATTACTGAATTCTATCTAAATATGGGAACCTAAGTTCATCTTGGACTAATTTGCTTTCTAAATCTAAATGCTTAGATAGAAGAACAGCCTTCTGAAAAACTCAGTGTTTGTGATCATGATGGTCTCCTGAATGGTAGACTTATCTACACTGTCATTCAAGAAACCCAGGCAAACAACCAAAAAATTCTCTAAGAAACGCCAACAAACTGAAAAAACTCTTATCCATTATCAAGGTATCAAAAATATACCTTCAATAATAAAATATCCATGAAGGAAAAGTAATAGTGTCAGTTTCCTGAAGGTGACTGAAATAGTCAGGCATTCATAAATGGGCTGCATGTCACAGCCCATATTGGTTTAAAATATGGTTTCTCTTTTGTTAATGAAAAGATCCCTGTAGTTTACTAGCAGTTCTATTTCAAGATTAAAATTATGGATTGAAAACAAAAAATAAAATGAAGGATTTGCTAAATCTAACGCTTTTTGCAATTTGGACTGGAGCGGTGAAAAGCAGCAGAAGTTGGTTTTACGTAAACTGGGGTTTGGTTGTTCATTTGTATTGTTAACTTGTATCTAAACCCTTTTCTTAGTATCTCACAGTAGCTCTTCAGTATTTATTGGTTTGTTTACATTGTAATGATTGGGTGCATGCTTAGTTCAAATTTACATTTGTGAGCATTTTGTCACCTGTTTTAGAATTGCACGGATTTTATTTATTTCTTTGCTGTGATTGATGTGGTAATCTGGTAACAATGTTTGGTGAATTGTTTCAGAGCACACTTTTTAACTGTTTTTTCTTAACTATGCACTATAAACCACTTGAAACACTACATAGCTGCTCCTTTTCAGTACAGAACAGTGCCTGTTACACATGCTAAACTTCAGACTATAACTTAACGCTAACTGAAGGCTTCAGATTGTCTCTGGAGAAAAAATACTGCTTCTCTTGAGGTCAATGGGAATTTTACCACAGACTTCAACTGAAGGAGTTCCATATGAAGTGATGTATGCAAATTTATGTATTGTTTTGGAATAGTTAATGGTGTAAAATGAAAACATATAAAACATTTCATAACAAGTATAGTTTTTCATTGGGGCAGAAAAGTTGGTTATTTTTTGCTGTACATGATTGGTGTATGTTGACATATACCGATATTATAAATATCAATATATATTATGTAAATTCTTCTCCCTTATCTTAAGGGAGGTGTTTTGCATTCAGGCATCAGATTCAATTACAGTACTATGATGAAGTCCCAGGTGAAGTCTTAAATGGATTCTAATTTCATAACATACAGCACAGTACATTGTTGAGTCATCACACACCTCTTAATAATTCAGAGCAGAAGTCAGATGGAGATTTGAGATCTTTAGCTTGAATTTAGAAAGCAGAAATAATAATGGTTTATGGACTTCGGCCTTAAACTGTAACAATTTCATCACTTCCAAGAAGTTATTAGATTCTGTAATGTGTACATGATGTGTGCTGTAAAGCACTCTTTGACATTGTAAAGCTTTATCTGAGCTTAGTGCTGGTATGAGGAAATAGGGAAATTTGTTTTGTGTCAATTTCTGTCAGTTTATGTCTGTTTCTTATATGTAGTGGTGACATTGGTACAAGGAGAAATATTTTCAAAGAGTTACAGGAAATTTTTAATGTTGAATTGGGTTTTCCTGTTTCAAGTCATGTTGGTGCATGAGCAGTTAAACCCACCATCAGTCTGGTCTGTACATATGTACAGAAATCACTGTAGGGTAGTTATAGCAGCTGTACAACCCCTGAGGTGAATATGTAGTCCTCTCAACTTTGTGCTGAAATTGTTATCAAGTAGCATAGTGAAAGCATGTCATTAGAGCCAAATTTCATGGTTGTGTGCTTTCTATAGTACATTTGTCTAGAAAATTTGTGCTGTGTGAGAAAGCAAGAAATCAAGGCATGGTTCTCTAATACACCTGTAGGCTTCAGAAGAAAAAGTGGTGAGATTTTATTTCTGCCACTGAAGTGAAGAACATAAAATTCTCAGTGGCTTGAAGAAGTGTGCATCAAGCTATGGTATTAACATGTTAGCACTTCACTGTGGAAAATGAATCTAATATGAACAAATTACTACCAAATTATGCATTGTGATTTGCTTGTTCATGCTATTTTTATATGGGTTAGCCAAGTATTATTCAGCTAGGACCTAAGGATAAGGAAAATATTGCAAGGAATTAGAATACTTGGTGTTTGTTCTGGAGATTAGGAGTGTGGTGTGGAGTGAGAGAATAAAATGAAGTAACTGTGAAAGGCAGTGTCTATTCCCATTTTTGGTGACATCTTAGTATTTTTATACATGCTTTATAACACAATTATGTTATCAAAGCACCTATTTAATTGGCAATTGCAACCGACAATTCTGCTTTCATTTTCACATTGTTTTCACATCATACCCCTTCTCTTGCCAAGAAGCCATAGTTCGTTCTGTGTCAGTCAAAATGGAAAGTCAGGAAATAATAAGGAAATATTACTGTTCACCAAACTTCCCCTTTCACCAAGAGATTGGCTACTGACAACAGTGCGTATCTTACCTGGTGGCAGTAGCACAGACAGGATAGAAAGTGAACAGATGGCTTTGGTAGCCCAATGTCGACAATCAGTTTCCATGTTCTAGGAGCAGAAGGAGCTGGAAGTTGCGACCAGCAGAAATGCAGAAACGCCTCTATTTCTACTGCAGCATTCTTAAAGCTCCGTTTGCTATCCAAATCTCATTTGTCCTCATTGAAATGTCACTGGGGACTCCCATGACTCCTTCTAGCCACCATTCACTTGATATATCAGTCCTTCTCTTCCATGCTCTGTTCCCAGAAATGTCATTGTATTGTTACCACAAAGGTTTTGTGGGGTTTTTTTTTTTTTTTTTGGTGGGGGTTTTTTGTTTTTTGTTTTTTTTGGGTTTTTTTTGGGGGTTTTTTTTGTTCCATTTTCCATGTTGATTAAGAGCCCTGATTCAGCTCTGGTTATTCTCATGTATCGGTCTTATGTATGAATATCTGTTTCATCTGCCTGCCACAGTTTGTGGAGCTTCTGGAATATGCTATTAGTCATGTGGTTTAGTTTTAGGTAGCCCTGCAAGGAGCACAGAGTTGAATTCAATGCTTATGGACCTCATCCAATTTGAGATATTCTGTGATCTTATTTCTAGAGAATACATTGTTCAATTACATGCAATAGTATAGCAATCTTAAGGCAACAAACTTCGAATTTCATTTTAAAAGAAGTAAAGATTTACTATGAATTTTTTAATGAAGAGTAACTCTTTTTACTAGATCTTGCTCTTAATTACAGTTAGCCTATGACAATGACTAAAATTCATGATAAAGAGACAAAATTTGCTTAACATGTGGCTGATGTATGTTTAATATTAGTCAGGGATGTAATAAAAGAAATAATCTCATTTCATTTACACTAATCAATCCTTTTTGTATCTTGCATGCAATTAAGCAAAATGTAATTAATAAATCAAAGCCTTTTTTTTTTTCTTTCTTTTTAAGGGTATTTTGGTCAGGATGGCCATTTTGGGTCCTGTGAAAACAAATACTGTGGTCTGGGCAGACACTGCGTTGTGAATGGGAAGACTGGCCAAGCTGAGTGTCTGTGCATGGAGCACTGCAAACCACATTACAAACCTGTGTGTGGTTCTGATGGAGAATTCTATGAAAACCACTGTGAAGTGCACAGGGCTGCCTGTCTGAAAAGGCAAAAGATCACCATTGTACACAACGAAGATTGCTTCTTTAAAGGTAAGCACGGCTGAACAGTATCTGGAATATTGCTGTCGGGTATGTGTTTTCAAGCAGTTCAATTAAATCTCTGTAGAGTCTGCACTGAGTTTACAGTGAATAAATGACTTGAAAAGTTAGTACAGTAAGTATTGCACTCCAGAGATGTCTTATGGATTTTTTCTTTCTTTTGTTTATACTCGGTGCTCTGGGCAATCACCCCTTTTTAACCTGAATAAACCAGTTGTCTCTAAGAAACTAATCCATGGCAGCTTTCCTTACAAATGTGGTTGCTGACCTCATTCATCTGAATGTACTTAGAATCCCAAAGCCTGAAGGATATTAATCTTTGTTACAGGAAAAACAGAATTTAGGATTTCAGAGGGGTTTTGGAAGGTTGTAGGACTTGTGCTCATATTTGGTGTCGAAGTTGATAGATCAGCAGCTTGCTCATGGCTAAATGCGTCTTTCTTGCTTTGAATTTGGATAATGAAGAGTTTACTTGTGTACTCATCAAAGCATGCAAGATTAGTTACTTTTTAATCTTTTGAATGCTAAGAGATGCCAGGCTGAATGCTGAGAGATACACTTTATGCTGACAATGTCAACAATTGCAACATGCTCTCTTTTCGTATAATTTGAGCACACCTTGCAGGTTTCTGGAACTCTGCCAATACAGACCTTGCTTAAGCATATGTGAGTAGTTTGACAGATTTTGAGTGTGTTTTCACTGCTTAAAAAAGGTGGATGGCTTTGACAGGAGGTGATTTTTTTTTTTTTAATAAGGTCCTTTTTTGTTAGTCTGTTTAGTGCCTCCAGCAAACATGTTAAGCTCATCAACTTGATCAAAAAATGCTAAGGTGTGGGTATCCACAGGTTAAACTGGTGGTGTGGAGATCTTCTAACAGGAACTGCACATACAAGTAATAGCAAAGGTTTAACTTTGTTCAAAACTAACTGTGGACGCTGTATAAAATTGATATATCATCACAATATATGGGCTTTAAGTAAGTAGCATGTGTTCTGAGGTATTGGAAAATTAAAATGTGGTTCTAGAAGTCTAGCATGGGGTTTGTGGGGAATGGTTTCTGCAATAACAACAAAACATGAATGCTTCCATCTTAACAATCACAATCTCTTTTTTAAAAACTTTGATGATGCAACTCTGATAGAAGGAATTGTAGTAAAAAACCCACAAAATATTTAAATTTATGGGACTAATTTTGGTTATTTATTGTGGTTTTTGAACAGAAATAATTTCAGAGCATGTGTGGGAAAAATTATAGTTTTACTACATTTTTCCACCTTATAAAAAGAAAGATTTATTTATGGAAATCAGAAATAAGACAGTACATCAGGTAGAGATATTAGCCAAAGGTTACCTTAAGTTTTGTTAGCTCATCTTAATGTTTTAAATTCTCCACGTTTCTTCCATGCTTATTGTTGTGGACAATGGGGTACCTGAATGGTTCAACTTCAGACACCTAATTGAGATGCTGGATTAAAAATGTAAAAAAGTAGGTTTCTCCTCTATTCAGTTGCAATCTTCAGTAAAGGACCAGGGTATCTGAGTGACTTTGTCCGAGATGCCATCTGAAAACTGTTATTTATGAGGGCACTCAAGTTCTCTAATTTGAGATATAACTACGTGCCTAAAAATAATGTAAAATATTTCAGTTTCTCTCTTCTTTCTCATCTTATGTTGTCTCTAGTGGTGTTAAACAGATGAGACTGGGGACAGTTATTTTTCTTTCTATTATTTAATATATATGGGCCTTATCAAGCTTCAATTTCTTCTGTCTTAACTTCAGCTCCTTCATTGGTGTAGTAGAGCACAGTGCTGTTAAAGCAGTGTTGGCTTTCATGATTGCTGACCTTCTTCCACCATTTATAATATATCTATATGGTAAAGAGGCAGAAGATGTAAAACTATTTTTATGTCACCTCTTTCTTTTACAAAACATTGCTAAGCTAAACACTAGTAGATTGCCTTCAATAAAGCTGAAGGTTCTGCCAGTTACAGGTCAAAAATATTAAAAAGCTAGTAGGAAAAACCCCTCAGCAGTGCTCCCCCTGGATAGAGAAGGTGAACCCCATCACTATTGATGGTGTCAGCAGGGCACTGCCACATATCCTCCTTGTTAGTTTAACTGACATCCTCTAGCAAAAATGATCTCATTTCAAGGAGCTGCTTCTGAGACCAGAAAAGTTCTAAAAAGATCAGAAGACAGATATTCTGAGCACTTTGCTTAGGCTTTCACAAAATTCTTTAGAGGAGGGTAGTCTGAACTGGGGCAGGGTATGAGGGGAAGGATTTCCTGCAAAATCCTGTTACACGATAGGGTAGTCACTGTCAACAATGACTGTATTAAGATAGCAGTTAAGTATTTTTAATTTCTGGTTTATTGATAATCATTGATTTTTCAGATCAAACTACTGTGTACTTAGCTTTTTCTTTTTGTGTGTGTGTATTTTATCTCCAACAAGGTCATGTTTTGGCGTATTTGTGTTTCAAATCCTCATAATGGGTTCTCTGTTCTCCCCTCTTCAGGGGGAAATATTTCTTGATGCAGAAATTTTAAGTTTTAGATCGGGTATGGAGCTCAAAATGAGAGAAGCTAAGAAATACACCTTATTTAAATGAGCAAGCTTACCAGAAAACACTAGTATTCTGTGTCTGGAGAATAAAATCTTTAAAGCTAATGTTCTATACCCCCAATTAACATTACAATAGTAGCTAGGTAGCTATAATTATTTGAATAATACCTCTTATAACCAAATGATTTATAGTTGATCTTAGACATCATGAGTTCTACTTAATGGTTTGAAAATTGCTGTTTTAAACACTTATATGATAAGTGGAGTTTAAGGATTGACTTGCTAAATGAGAGAGATCTTTGGCTTGTATGTTGAAACTCCATTAAAATCACTGAGAAATGTGTGTCTTAGCTAAGCTGTGCATAGAGCACAGACAAAAAGCATCAAATCCTTCACTGAGAGGCATGTCTGAAACATTTGAAAAATGCATTTTGTGGCAGTGAAAGCTGTGTCAAAGCTACACTCTGCTGACACGTTGTTTTTTTTTTTAAACTAAAACTGCAAATTCTTGTCCATTACCTGCTTTTTATTGTAGCTTATTTATTTCCAGATTCCTTGGACTCTTTCCTTTTTTCCTTTTTTCTCCTTTTCACTTGCTGTCTTTATTTCTCCAGACCAAATTAATTCACCCCTTTTTCCAAAATACGTGTGGAATACATGCAAAACAGTAATTGAAGTTGAAAGTTTTCCCTTGATGATTGAGACTGTTATGCAAATGATACATTTTTCACACAGATCGAGATAATGGCCATACTAAATTAGAAATTACTTTTCCTCCACTCCTTCTATAATTATTCCCTCAGTTACTTATTGGCATGTCATGATGCATCAGACACTGAACGATTTTTCCTACTGGCTTGGTTAGATGTTTAGATGCCAACTGTGACCCTGGGAGTTAGTCAATAAACTGTCTCAATTTCTTCTCATATAGAAGCAAAATGAATTCTACGGAGAAGCTAATTACTTATAATCCCCTTTTCTGTGAATTTAAATTAGAAGTATGTTGTATACCTGTGGAGTCCTCTATTTCCTTCAGATAAAGTCCAGGGTCCTGTAACTGCATGTTAGTGAATGAAAATTTTGCAATCACTTTCAGAGGAGCTCTCAAGCCTAAACAATCTAAAAAAATGTAAAATATTTAACATTATCCAAACAAAGTAAGAGAACTCTTTAGAAATTTCTTTGTGATCCAAGGAACTTTCTAAGAATGATACTCATATCAAGGAGAAAAAAAAATTGAAGGTCAGATTATTCATTAGATCTGATATTGACCATATGATCTGGGAAGTCTGATATGCTTTGGCACTGCTTTTACATGCTGGGTAAATAAGTGGTTCACGCAGAGCATGAGCATGGGAGCATGCAGAGACTAGGTGGGCTCTGCATGCTTTCTGCTCCCAGTGTCCTGGATGCTCTCAAGCATCTGAAACACTTTGTGTTTCAGAGCAGCTTCAGTTTGGTGTAAGAAAAGCAATACGTCCATCTGTGAGTGTGTTTGGCACTATTGACTAACTCCTCCCTGGCTCCTGCTAGCTGTAACTCTAACAAGCCCCAGAGGATGGTGATTCAAGTGGCCAAGAATTATTTTACTTGGTTTCTGCATCCTTATCTTTATTCTGTGCAGTGGCACTGTGAAATTAATCACTTTGTGCAGAATTTAGAAGGCTGGAAACCTTATTCTTCAGCTTCTATAAAGTTCTGTTGGACCCATGTGGGGCAACATACTGGGTGGTAAATGGCATTCTCAGGATGTCAAGTTTCAGTCATATTTTTGTTTTAGTGTTCACTTATTTTACTCCATTTCCCTAAACCCAGGCCAGTAAATCTAAGAAAGAGATTAAAAACTTCCCCATGACAAACTTCATCATGTATTTTCTATGCACCCTGAGCTTCTTGTACATTTTACATTATATTTATTTCCCACAGTGATACACTCAGTCATTATGACAAATGGAAATTTGTTTTGAATCTTCAGGAGTGTAGCAAATACTGCTGTGTACTTTGAATTTTACAGAATATTTCTGGAATAAAGTTGTCTTCATATGTAAGCTTTTTACTTATAAGTAGCTTCTGTTACATCCTTATGATATAAATTTTAATCTCTCTATTTTTGGCTCATTTTTCCCTTGGTGAATATTTTTGTCTATTAAAAAGTCTGTGAGCTTCAGTTTTCTTACTACTATTACTAAAATGTCTCGATATCTAAAGACTGCTACACCACTTGCTTTTCCTGTGACTATTCCTAAGTAGAAACTTCAGTAGGAAAGCTTGCTCCCAATATTAAGTTGTTCGGGGTAGATGATAGGAGCTGAGTGTGGACAAATTCAAAATAAGTATGGGCAAACTGGAAAAAGTTCAGAAAACATTAGCAAGAATGACCAAAAGCAGTAAATGGCTTAAAAGGGATATGAAAGCATCTTACAAAATCACCAGGGCATGCTAAGACTGGATATGAGTAGGCTGCTTTGTATTCAAAAAAAAGAAATAAAAATTATCAAATGAGAAAGCAGGAATGAATTCAAAGCAAGCTTTGGTGTTTGACACACAGCAGATCCTGTGAGTAAAGCAACACAGGATTTCAGCAGCAGACTGTAAATACTAGAAGGCTTTTCCTTTTTAAAGAGGGCTGGGGGAAATGAGTTGAAGTGAACTAAATACTAACTATCCCAGAGAAAAGATCTACAATGCCTGTCTAGCCTCTACAGTGACTGCCACAGGATTAGTTCAAAGACTGTAATTTTTAAATTTTTGTGTGTGATTTGTGCCCTAGGTGAGTGTGATCTTAGACTGGTTCCTAAAATACTGACACATTCATTTAGAAGCACTGACATTTACTTAATCTTATTTGATGTTCATATACTTCAAGAGCAAGCATATAAGTCTGTCACCTTATCAGTTTCACTTCAAGAAATATCTCATCTCGCCTTTTATATATAAATCTTAAACACATTATTTAAGTTTGATCATCAGCCAGTCTTTCAAAAGAAATTTAGGATATGTTACTCTGAATATCAATCCAGTGTTTTCATTGCAAAGAACTTTTTTCTAAGATGTATTTGCTTTTTCACTTTGACTATCAGTTGGCTTCTCTGTTGAAGTTCTCAAAAACATCGTTATTGCACTCTTTCTGAAAGCCTGAATTCCTGCATGTAACATCACCCTTATGGTTGCTGCCAATAAAGTGTCAAGCTGCAACTATCGCTTCAGAAGTATGTTCAACACAAGCTGTATTATAAAAAGAAATACTAAAAAATCTTTCAGAACTCGAGGATGGTGCTTGATCTTAAAATGTGTTTGATATGGTATAGGAATTATTAGACTTAGATTACTAATTCAGCCTATGATCCACATATCTTCACTTTAGTGCAACACATAAGAAATATTAAATCCTGGATTCATTCAGGGATAATATTAGTAAATGCACATTCACAGAGTGGTAAAAATCACTGTTAATGGCAGGTGTGCTACTTCTTTCAGTACTTTGTTGGAAAGTGATGCTCTAACCAATGGAAAACTGGCTCTTTTTAATGCCCTTTGGAACCATACTAAATTTTAGCACTGCTTCTCTACTCTGTGGTCCCCACATGGTTCATTTTCTTGAGTTGCATTGCTCATGAGATTTGGAGAACTGGTTGTTTTTCCTCCAACATCTGTGCAGATTTGTTTCAAATATTTCTCTTAAATTCCCCAGTTGGCTTAAATTGCTTTAACTAACTGGCATGCAAGGCTGACATATGTGATACCTGCCACTAGATCTGCAAAGCGGAGCTAAATTCAAGGTATTTATGAGAACATGCATAAAACAAGCTTAATTTAAAAACTAGATGTTCAACATACCCTGCTTCAGTGCTGTTGGTGATATTGTATCTCTTTGCAACTGAAGTCTTGAGCTCTGCTCTCTCTTTCTTCCTTTGCATTGAATTCATACCTTTAAAATTTTGGATGGGGAAATGACAATCCTGAAACAAGTTATGAACAGGGGCTTGGCTTCTTTTGACTGACTAAAGATATACTGCAAAGGCATCCCTTATCTTCAGTGTCTGGAGCAGTCCCAATCTTTGTATACCAGTTCCTTCAGTGCTGGGATAAATATATGAATCAGCTCTAGGTATTATGAATTCTACATTCATACAGTGATGAGGAAGTAGTGTTCTCAGAATTAGTTAATCTCTGTATAAAACTTAATGAATTTTAAAATTTCTTGTAAGGTCATCACCACGGTTTGATACCACACAAAGAAATGGGTCTATGGGCATCACAGATTTTCACTCATAGAAAATTTAAAAACTTTTAATTTTTCCAGTAATGATGTTGAATCTATTCAAAGAAGCTGTATTAACCTGAAAGCTGCATTCTCAAGTCTTTGTCAAGTCGCTAAATCAGACAACCAACTTTGTAAAATCTTCCTTCTTGGCGATACTAAAAACTTTGACTGGACTTGGTCCTGAGCAATCAGCTCAAAGTGGCCCTTCTTGAGCAGGGGAGCAGCACCAGGTGATTTCTGAAGGTTTCTTTCAACCTAAACCATTCTATGGATAAACATCTCTGAAAAAACATCCTTACTTACACACCTTCAGGCTGGTTTTGAAGAATCAGAATGTAGCACATGGTGCTAAAATTCAGCAAGCAGTTTTTGGTACTGTTGAGGAAGAATTGGAGAGATCAGAGGAAGAGAAACAGAAGCAGAGTCCTGGCAAAGTGGACAGGTAGCATTAGAGTCCTACTAGTGCCCTCCTTTCTAACCTGGCAACTTGGGCCTGCAGCTCAGGCAATGCCACTCATTGGACAGATATTCTTTGCTCTCCTGCTTTTTCGTTACTGTCATAAAAGTATTGGATTGTAGAAGTATGATTCCAATAGTCTCTGCAACCTAAATTTCTGTTCTCAAATAGCCTTTATAAAAAGGTTTAGGAAAAGGCAAAAAAAGAACCACTTTCACGATGTTCTAAAATAAATATTAGTATTGCCTAGTATTGAGAATAGCAAATGTGTTTAAAACTGGAAAAAACCACGTAGCAGTAGTCAATAATGTAGAGGCACAATGGCTGCTTGTACTTCAAACCTAAAACTTCTTGCTGCTAGTTAAATAATTATTAAATAATTAAAGAATTATTTTTAATATCAAATTGGTGGTATGGGATAGTGAAAATTCCTATACAATAAATCAAACTAAATTTAAGCTGTTTTCTCATAAATTTATAGTAAATAAAGGAAGCCTTGTATTCAGGCAGAGATTTAAGTAAGATACATAATTTTTAAGTTAAGAGTGAGCACAAAGTCTAAAGCTACTGAACATTGGTTGGTCTAATGCAAACTTTAAAAAGCTTTAATTAAATAATGTCAGAATTATCATTAGGTCTTTTGGGAGACTTTTCTGGAGGAACATATTGTTGGCCTTTAAAAATCATTAGCAATTGGATACATATACAAGGTATTGGCATGATATTTGTAATTCAAGTTGGCTAGTATATGGTATACCAACTTAAAAAAAACCATAGCTTCATTTACAAAAACTGAATATTTTGAAGAGAAGTAGGCATGCAAAAATAATTTTTAATTTCCACATCTGGTTCTAGTGGCTAATAATGAATGGGGTAAGTAAATCTAGAGTGAATAAAACCTGTAAGTTTAAAGCTTTCTCTTGTGGTTTGCCATTTACTCTCTTTTAACGTAAGATGGTAGGTGGGGTTTGCAGTAAACTAAACCTAGAAATCTAGTGTCACCTTTTCAGGGTTATGTGCTCAATTGTGTAGCATCTTAGTGGAAGCTGAGAAATTGAATTGGTTCAAAGAAACCTAATCTACTCAGTTGACAGTAGCTAGTTTAGGCAAATTCTGTCATATCTTTAAATATTGGGGGTTTTGAACTTTCTTGGAATCTAACAGAAAATGGAGAATTTAAATAATGAGATGCAAGATCCAGATGCTTCCAAATTACAATTCTTAGTAGTTCCCTACCTAAATGACTTCCAGTTTTTCCCTTTGATTTCTCTCACCTTGTGACTAGAACACATAGTGATACAAAGACACATTTCTGCCACCATGCTTGTGACGGCAGCTATCATGTTGTTATTATTATGCTTTTAACTTGTAAAATTATGGTATGAACGAGTATTAGAAGCAACTAGAAAATAATTAGCCACAAGCACTTTCTACAGAAGAAGACCTGGGCAATATACTCTGTGCCATAGACAGGTAAATAAAGTAGCATGATTTTGATGAACATTGTAGTGTGTGAATTCTATTTATTGTCAGGACTTGGCAGTTTTTATATACCTTAATTAAAAAAAAATAAAGTATTTATAGCACTGTAAACAGAGTTTATACTGTTACTTCTGTAACAGAAACCATTGCAAGCAAAAGATAATAATTTAAAGTTTGACAGAGACCTATAATAAGTGATTCAATTATAGCATTTTTTTGTCATGGAATTGTTGATTGTACAATATTCCTTTTGACATAAACTGCAGTTAAAGTAGAGTATATTATCAGACTGTATCCTGAGATAAAACAAATATGGCTCATATTTAAGTTTATGTAGAATGGCCCAAAGGATCCTTCAGCTGAAACTGATTTTAAAAGATTAATTTCAGAAAATCAAAATAGTTAATTTTAGCCTTGTTCTTATTTATTTTTCTCTTTTTTTGACTCTGAACTTCTCCCTTTTGCTGTCACTGAAATCAGAGCTCCGTTACTGATTATTTATAATAATTTCCTTGAAATTTATATTATTAGAAGTTTTTTCTTTCCATTAAGAAACTAGTCTTTTTCAGGGGCCTTAGCAAATGTACTTGTCTTGATACTCAAGTGGAGAGTAAATGAAATTTGATAAAGTGGGTGATGAAATCTAATTAGATTCTTCAGTTTATTCTTTATCTGGAATCATAATGTGAATTTAATTTAAAATTGTTGAAAACAAACAACAGAAATAAAGGAAAACAGATTACAGCAAAAATAAGTTAAACTGTAGCCCTAAGAAATAAGCTAAAGTAAAATTATACAAAACTTCCACTCACTAAGAATGATGTTTTTGCGTGATTTGTACTGGCTCTGGGTGCAATTAAATCCTGAACTATATACTGCCAGGAAAGTTTGTTTCCCTCAGGGCTGGAACAGATGGTGGAGATTCTTCTTTCCTTCTCACCATTTAGAGACTAAGTGTGCTGAATCCCTACAAGAAAAAGTATTCATGCCAAAAAAACTGCTGATGTTGTCCTTAAAGCAGTAGCATTCTCATCTGTATTCCCTATAGGGTTGTTACTAAGACTCCTGGTAAATAGGCAGTGCATTGAAGTTTTGCTATTAGCAGTTTTTTAATAGAGATTCGATATCTGTCTAATAATGTTTGTTATTCAGAATAGAGAAAGTGCTACTGACTAATAAAATGGCAAGTTTTCATTTAGTATTCAGCCTGTTTGTCAGGATATTTCACTGTGCAAGGAGAAAGCTATGAATTAGCATTTCTCAGTCATCACTCTGATAATTAGAAGAATAAAAATCTAAATGCATGGAGAATAGCAGAAGTGTTGTTAATCATGAACACTCCATACTCTTAATCCCACCTGGAAAATGAGAAAAAAGCACTCCTGGGATCTAATAAATTGGCAAGCCTTGTATATCAGTAGAAAAAAAAAAAAAAAAAATTCTGAAAGAGGGAAAAATATCCTTGCGGTGTTAAATACTAATTATGGTCAAGAAGTTTCATTAGTGATTCTAAATTTAAAACAACTGCTGAATGGATCAGTTCTTTGTTATTTTCCTATTCCATCTTCTCTTTTATAAAAGTCCTTGCCGTTCAAACAGAACATAAAGACTTTTATTGGTCCCTTATGATGCAAACTATAGTTGTACAATCATCATTTTAGAATATGAGCTCTGTGTGCTCTTAGATTTGCTGTCACTTTATCACAATTGTAGAAGCATCTTGAAGTGTATTTGCTTAAGCAGATGGTGAATGGCTACACTGGGAATATATCTATCTTCTTTACTGTATGATGAAGTTTTAAAGCAGACATTTTAGCTATGGAAGTTGGAAAAACATACTTTTGTGATAAATCTTGCAGGGAAAAAAAAAAACTGGTAAAAGATTTGAAAGCCCCTAGTAATACTGAGTACGTGAAATCGGTATAAATTAGATAGTTCAGTGAGTACAACTGACACATACAATATATAAGAATGCTAATGCTGTCTTTAATTTTTACAGTATTTTAAAATTAAGTATTTTAAAAAGAAATTAATAATCACGTGTTTCAGATTTTTGTGTACAAAAAATCCCAAAGTGCTAAGGGTTGCTGTGGGGCAAGGAAAACCTTCCAGTTTGTATGGGTTTTTTTCTGACACTATCACTTCAGTTAATGCAGGATCTATTTTAAACCAGCCTACTGAGTCTGATGAAGATTAGGGTCATTGAAATCAGTCAGCTGAAAAATATTTGTTATATTGCAATAATGAAGATGTAAAAGGGAGTCCAAGGGAGAAAATACTGGGTTAGAAGTTTGAAATAAATAAAACAACAAAAAAAACCCCAAACAAAAAACAAACTAATGAAAAAAAACCAACCCAAACCCAAAAAAGCTATTGAAAACACACTGGTGGTACAAATAGTGTGATGTAAACCTGAATGTTGTTCTGAAATGGTCTCAGGATTTTCCTGAAACATAAATCCAGTTGATCTGGTAAACTTCACAGCTGGTGGCAGTTCCTCACTTATACTGGATGGGTTTACCTACTCAGTAAGTTTTGGAAATTTACCTCACAGTTTAACTAATTTTTTAAAGATTGTCTTGTATGATTGCTTTAAAATATTAAAAAGTTCAGAATTATTCTGAAAATGTTGATGCTTTTAAAAAGTTAAATTAGACTTGCTTTGCTTATGTCCACTATTTGTAGAGAGTAGGTAGTTGAAAAAACATGAAGAAAAGGAGAGAGACTCTTATGACATTACATGTGCTTGTTGTTGTGGTTTGGGGTTTTTTAGTTAGTTTGAATTTTTTTTGTTTGTTTTGTGTGTTTGTTTGTTGTTGGTTTTGTGGGTTTGGGTTTGTTTTGTGTTTTGGTTTTGTTTGTTCATTTTGGGATTTTTGGGTTTGGTTTTTTTTTTTTTGGTCATAATACTGCTTATATTGGACCTTGGAAATACAGTAAAGAGAGATATTTTCATTAATCTTTTGCTCTCAGTGTACTTGAAATAAGGTATAGTCCTGCTGGTATAGGCAACAGGAAGATTACATAGACAATGATAGAAAGACATTAATAGGTTAAGTCAAGAGTTAACAGTTATGGGGGCCCCAGGAGTACAAATGAAATTGCCAGTTATAAAAACTTACAACCTTTATTAATTTTTGTAGTTCACAGGTAAATGAGCATAAGTCTAGGCACAATATGTATGGCCATTAGAGTTGTCTTAATATTCTCTTTGTAAAACCAATGTATACATTCATTTATTACTTCGAGATCAGTTAAAAAATCTCCCACTTCACCCCAAAAATAGTGTTTAAAAAAACGCCGGGAAATAATTGCTTCTTTTTTTGTTCTTTTACTCTGTTTTCAAGTGTTAGTGGTGATGATGGCAATGAGGATCCCTTTTAAGCCTAATGGGGTCTGTGTGTGCATTGTAATATTTCGATTTCATACCATGAATTGTGTATGGATGGGGCCAGTCTGTGGTGCCTGTTTTGCATACTTGCTTCTGGAAGATGACAATCTGGCTATGTAGACTAAAAAGGGTTGTTTTCCTGAGCAATGCTACTGTTCAGATGATCAAAGGATTGTGATATAGGATGCATTGTAGATATATTTTCAGCCTACCTGTACAAAGTATATTTTCCTGAGTTGTATACAAATTTTTTACAAAACATTCTGGACCTTGCTTGAGCTTCAATTTAGCACATTCCCAAAATCATTATATTAGCACATAATATTATACTTTTGCTGAGTGCACACTTAAAATGCTCCTGAAATGTTACTCTGAGAATAATGGCTCAGGCCTCTGAAATGTAGACTCTGTTAGAATTTCCAGAGAAGTGAATAATTCTCTTCCCTTTAAATTTGTGAGCTTATTGGTAATGGAGGAATAATGGTGTTCAGCAGAGTGTGTAGGCTCAGGTAGAGCTAATACTAGCTTGCAATACAACACAGGGACAGAGATTTCCTGCAGAATTCCATTTCCTGTTGACTTTATATGTCTCAGTCTACCGGTATATTTTGTGTTTTTCGTTCCCTATGAGACAGTCCTAACTTGGAGAATTTTTCTTCATGAATGGCTTGAAGGGATTTATTTTCTCTCCTGAAGAGGATGTACATCTATTATGCGAAACTTCCATCTTCCTTTGTATTTTAGGTAATAAAATACAGAGGAGATATTCACTGAGTCTGGCAATTTTGTTTTTCTGCTTTGTTTTGCATTTTGAAAACTGCATCACTGAGTTTTTTTCCTCTCTTACATGACAGGTGTGACAGTTGAGACAAATTGCTGTCACCTCAGTGTTCTGTTATTAGTATTCAGGATCTGCTTGGTCTTTCTTGAAGTGTCCTTGGTCAATTATTTTTGTTAAGGTTGGACATTTTTTTCTCATCTCCATCGGATCTCAATGGCTGTAGAAGGAATTGTAATGCTCTGAGATTTTGTTTCTTGTGGAATTACCTGCAGGCAGCTAAACATCACGGGAAGGTTTTTAGAAAATTAACTTAATCCTAGCCAAAATCAGGACACTGTGGACTCATTTTGTTGTGTACATTCTAATGTTTTATTCTGTACCACTTATAGTACAGTAGTTGCTGAAGCCTGGGTTATCTAGCCAGCTTCTTTGAGTCAGTGAATAAAACTGCCAAAGAAAATTCTTAGTTTTTGAGGTAATTCTTTGTTTGTGGGTAAAATTAACCCACAAAGATTGTATATAGATGTATATATGCAAACCAATAAATAATATTAAATTTATGCTTATGTGATAATACATATCTGGGCCTGCTAGGGAGATTAGATGAAAACATCATGAGGAAATCACAAAATATTATTGGGAACTTCCAGAATATTTAAAACAAACAAGAACAAAACAACCCCAAGACCCCAAACCAATGAATTTTAGCTTTGGTGGAAAGAAATTATAAAAAGCTTGGATGGAGTAGGAAAAAAAATGTTTCAAGTAGTTGAAGAAGATGAGAACATTGGGGTTTATGCATGACTGAGAAGAGATGGATGAAAAGAAACATCCTAGAAGTTCTTGAGGTACTTAAGGGAAGAATGAGAATAGCCTAATTCCTTCTGCCTCTGTTCTAACTTTCCGCCTTTTCTTGCTGTTTCAGTGTGGAGAAGTTGCTATATTATACCCCTTCCTTTTAGTAGATACCTGTTTGTTAAAAAAATAACCTTCCAAAGGAAGGATTTATTTAAAGGAACCTTGATGTTTTTTTGTTGTGCGGTTGAGATTAAGTTTTCATCTCTGTTTTGAATCTCTGCAGGGAGTATTTCCATCAGTGTGAACACTAAATGACCAGTTGAGACTTGCCTATGGAAAAAAGTTCCTTGACTTCCTGTTAATCCTCTCTGCTGATAATCAAAATTGGTCTGCTCTGGGCAGCTTTTAAAAATGTTTTGGTGATCTGAATTTTCTTGACTGCTAATAAGATTCAGGAAAAGACATCAAATAGCTTTGGGATACATTTCAAAGAAGCAGCATTTAATAGCATTTTAACAGCATTTGCAGGCAATAGCACCATTTCCTTAATAGCACCGTTTTCTTAAAGGTAGAATCTTATCCATTGAACTATTTTCTATTTCCTCCACTGACATCTAGTATCAACTCTCAAATACACCTCATACCATTATGACAGTCATAGCAATTCAACCAGTCTAATAGGTATGCAAATATTTCCTTAATTCACAATTTGAAAACAATGCCTTTGAACAGTCTTCCAGACATGGTTTTTATGGGCTAATTCATAGAATTGTATACATATCTGTAGGCCTTTTGATGACTTACTATATTTTGGGAATGCACAGTTATTTGCTTGTGACTGGAAATCCAAAAATGTTTTCATTTTAATAGAGTTGATATTAAAACAAAAGGCAAAAGTTACATTCCTGGTAAATTATCTGGTACATAAATTTATTAAAATATATGTGGCTAAAGTAACACTAAGTTTTCCTATAGATAGATATATAAACATATAGTGCTGCTTATTTCCAGGACAGGATGGTGTGGCATTTCTGATTTAAGGCCTAATACGAGAGCCATGTCTGTCTTTCAGCTGACTTCAGTAGGTACTTGAGCAACTCAGCATCGTGTTAGACAACTAAGAACACCGACCTGTTTAAATAACTTTACCTCATATCATTGATTTGTGAAACTGTAGGATTGAGCTAGACATGGTGTACCAAGGGTCAGGCAAGAGGTGAGCTCTGTAGGAAACTGCTGCTGTGTCATGGAAACAAAATAATTTGCATTTGCCAGTGCATAATAACTGATGCAATTTTTATAACGACACAATATTTCTTTCAATTCTATTTCTTCTGCTGAGAATATGAACTGTGTTCAATGGTCTGCCTGAAGTAACATCCTGCCTGAAGTAACATCGTTATTATATTTCAGTTCTACCTTATTTGCTGTTACAGCGAATAATGGAAATTGTACTTATCTGGTGCAGTTATATTAGTAAAAGTCCATAGAAGAGGCATGTAGCATAGCCAGCAAAAGACAAAGTTGTTGGGGAAGTGTCCATGTCTGTGTACTCTCCCTCTCTCTTCATCTCCCTCCCTCCCTTTTCATGGAATCACAGAATGGTTTGGGTTGGAAGGGACATTGAAGGTCACCTGGTTCCAATGCTCCTGCCTGAGGCAGGTGTGCCACCCACTAGACTGGGTTACTCCAAGCTCCATCCAGCACCACCCTGGGCCCTTGTGGTGGCAGACAGGTGTAATGTCCTTGTCACTTAGCAGGTCTGCTTTTGCTCTGCCACTCTGTGGAGCACACTTTATACACTATAAACTCCACTGCTGAGGATAGTCTTCCTTTCATTGCTTAACCAGATAGCAGCTACCAACCACCTCTACAAAGCTTATCTAAGGCCATCAAGCCTTATGAGTACTTTTCCAGAGTGGGCTTACAAATTCTGTATTTAAATGCATTGTAATAAGTCAAATTAAATATCTGAAATGGTCTAAACAAGTGTGCAAGACAAATCTGTTTTGTTGTTCACAGTATGGAATTCTAATAGTGAGCTAGTAGATGATTTATTGTTTTACAGTAGTAAGTTAGTAGTTGATTAAAAAAACCTGAATTATTAACATTTTCTGATGAGACAGGTACTCAGCACAGTAGAGTACTCATATGCTCTAGGAAGAAAGGATTAATACCTCTGTAGCCATACTGAGAAAAATGTCCAGCAGGGGGAAAAGAGACTGAAAATTAAGTCTGAGAATGGGTGTCAGTGATGGATGAGAAGAAAAATCCCTTAAGAAATATAATCAGAGTTCTATCAGGAGGAATGGATGACCCTGTGACTCAGGCAATTCTAATGCAAGTAGTTGTAAAATAATATATCTCTGTAAATCAATATGAAGGAAGAAAAAAAGCATAAAGTTTAAACCCAGAAAAATAGGAAAGTAAGATGTCACAAAGCAAATAATTTCAGATTTGCTGATTGCAACCTGCAGTGCAGTTCATTGTATGGACACAAAGAGCGTCCAAGCTTTGAGCAGGGAAAGGGATTTTGGAATATCAAGAATAATGTTGTCTTACACTATACTTTGCGATTCCTATACAGAGTTGTTTTATATTTTAAAAAAGATCTTTGAAAAAGCCATTTCTGAGTTCTGAATCCTTCATGTCATCTTTCAAAAATAACAACGTTATTTTGACTAAATACCTGAGAGCAGTAAATATGGAAGTATCCAAGATGTCCCTTGGCAGATCAATTAATATAAGATCCAAGAGGAAAAGCAATTGCAGGAAAACTGCATGAGATCTTTAATTGAATAGCCAGTAACTCTCTGTACACTACCATAACCCTTTAGCAGGAATTTGTAATTTATGTGCTAGTGATTCTTTCAATAAATTAATTAGATAAAACTCCTTAATGTTCCTACCACACTTAAAATCAAGACTTTCTGAAAGCATAGTCTGCTTTTGTGCAGTGCTGGTTTGATGCTGCATGGCAAAACGGACTTTGAAAATGGAATGCAAGTTTTTTAGGCTTTTCACTGTAATTTAGACAAGGGAGAAGTAGGTGTGGTCACAATTGTTGAATAATTTTTATATGGAAGCTACTAATGTTCAAACATAAAAAATACTAGGCTGACCTTTTGTGTAAGAATTGTAATTTTCTGCATGGAAAAATATTGTTAGACTTGTTTCTAGGGAATAGACAAATTTATGACAAATATTTGACTAATAAGTACAAGATATGCAAAGCATATTTGCCAACATCCATTTCATATTCTGTGGTACATTATGCAAGGTGAAACTGTTAATTTTTTTAGTTAGAGTTAATGATACTCATAATTTCTAAATTGTTTATGAGCTGCAAATGTCCATGATAAGTCGGCTGAAGTTTCATTTTATAAATTTGAAGGAACTATTTGACTTGAACTGGTGATCAGATGATTGGATTTTGCTTGCTTAGTGGTTTATGACCTGAAGAATATTACCTTGATGATGTTTCCATATGGAATATATTTTTTCCTCACAGCAGATTTAATGATACTGAAGAAGCTTGAAAAATGAATGTGCATGGTTTTGTGATGATGTCACGAGGGATGATCATAAAATGTGTTTTCAGATACCAGTGGGAATAGCATTGCAGAGGAAGATTTAATTCTGTATTTCTGGTTAATAATACAGCCTAGTTGACTGTTTCAGACACATTGTTACTAGTGTTATCCGGCTTTTTTTTTTTTTCTTCTTTAGAAAGAAAGCTTTGAATTTTGTGTACCTACTCCAGTTTTTTGTCCTTTTCAAAAATTTGCTCAGTTTTGTGTGAACCTATTGGTTAACTTGCACTGTTGCATGCTTAGTGGAAGTTAAATTTGGCACAAAGTAGTCTCCAAAGATTTAATATGAGCAGAATGTGCTGAAGTCCAGAGATTGAAGGTTTGCACAGGTATCTATTTTGTTATTAAGTTCCTGCTGGAATTTAATTAGAATAAAAAGTAAGGAGTTGGTATCCCTGCAACTACTTACAACACTATAGAATTATAGAACATTTTGGATTGGAAGAGACCTTAAGATTAACTAGTTCCAACCTCCCTGCCATGGGAAGGATGGTATTCACCAGACCAGGTTGCTCAGGGCCCCATCCAGCCGGGCCCTAAACACAGAATCACGGAATGTGCTGAGTTGGAAGGAAGCCACAACCTTCATCCAAGTCCGACTCCTGGCCTTGCACAGGACAGCCCAAGAATTACACCATGTGCCTGAGAATGTTGTCCAGACACTTCTTGAACTCTGTCAGGCTTAGTGCTGTGACCAGGTCCTGGGGAGCCTGTTCCAGTGCCCAACCACCCTTTGGGTGAAAAATCTTTTCCTAATATTTAACCTAAACCTCCTCTGACACAACTTCAGGCCATTCCTTCAGGTCCTGTCTCTGTCACCACAGAGATCAGTGCCTCGTCTTCCCCTTGTGAAGAAGTTGTAGGCTGGGATGAGGTCCCCTCTCAGTCTCCCCCAGGCTGAACAGACCAAGTAACCTCAGACACTACTCATATGGCTTCCTCTCAAGGCCCTTCACCATCTTCATTGCCCTTCTTTGCACATTCTCTAATAGTCTAATATCTTTTTTATATTGTGGTGCCTAAAACTGCACACAGGATGAGTGTAGAGTGGGACAAACCCCCCCCTTCACTGGCTGGCAATGGAGTACCTGATGCATCCCAAGTTGGCCCTCCTGGCTGCCAGGGCACTGCTGACTCATGTTCAACTTGCCAGCGACCAGGAGCCCCAGGTCCCTTCCTGCAGTGCTGCTCTCCAGCCTCTCAGACCCCAGTCTTGCTGTGCATCCAGGGATGGGCCATCCACAGCCTCTATGCAGAACCCCTTCAGTGCTTCACCACACTCATAGTGAAGAATTTCTTCCTAACATCTGATCCAAACCTGTCATCACAGTTTAAAACCATTACCCCTTTTCTTGTCACTATCTGGCTGTATAAAAGGTCCTCCTCCATAATTGTTATAGATACTTACCATATAACTTGAAAGTATTTCTTGCAATGGGATGGCTAAAATAGACATAGCATTAATAATTCTGATAGATCCACATCCTCAGTGACAAATTTCTCATGTTGAGGTTTGTTTTGGGTTTTTTTTTTCCTTGTATGGACATAATCCTATTAAAATATCTGTGCAAGGAAATGTGTATACAACTGGACAGTGATACAGTTGATGTTCCTTTAACAATAAAGACTATGTAAAATACCATGGTGTTGACTTTTTGGGGGATAGTTGTTTTTTTGGGGTTTTTTTGGTTGGTTGGTTTATTTTGTCTGGTTTTCTTCCTGTTTTTCTACTAATATGCTTAAGAAAACTAGCTTGCAATGACAGCTGCTCTGTACACAGCATAAAATGTGTCTGTCCTATGAGAGTAACCATATAATTTCTCTTAGTACCAACTAGATGAAATGTTAGTTTGCTCCATATTCTAGGTTTAAATATTTTAATTATTTAATACTTTTTTCTAATTATATTTCAAATACTCTATACCTTAAAATTTGCAAGTTACAAATATGTCATAAAATCTATGGAAGTTAGGATTGTAGGGAATTAGTTGTTGATTTTTAGGGTTTTTTTTTTTTTTATTAATTGCTTTGAGTTAAGAAGTAATAACTGACTGTAAGACAAGTTCATGTTCCTTTCTTTTGGTCAATACACACATACTAAGTTCAGTATAAGAAACACAGTTCAGCATGTAAATTCCTTATTCAAAGTGTCCTGTGATTATTGCAGTTTTAGACATTAGGTGATAAGTTTGCTGTTGTCAGAGATGTAAATGTTACTGGGAGATTTTTGGGTTCCCCAGAATGTGTCTGAAACTCTCCCCTAATGGACTCATCACTGCAGTGGTATTTAATAGGCTGTTCCCTCTGTCTCCTGGCTTGCAGTAGGAGTCACAGAAAGCTGACTCAGCTGAAGTCACTGAGCGTTACTGTTATGGCCAGTAAATTCCATCACTGAGGGGAGGAAAGAAGTCGTAAGGAGGCAAAAGTAATACCATGTATCACATCACTTGTTTCAATGTCAATTGGCATCACTTCATCAGTACTTAATGTATTCTATGTCCTTACATTATCAGTTTATAGGAGTTAAAATTACATCTTTATAACTTAAATCCAGTCTCCACTGTTGGAAGAAACCAGTTTGAAATGATTGTGTGTTCTCTGGGCAGAGACCATGGCTTTGGTGGCAAGGGATTTTGTAAGAGAGTTGAAAAATATTATTTATTAACTTTTGAATTGACACTGATTGAAAATTGATAAAAATTTATACTTTCAGAAAACTCTTGAAAATAAAGTAATATTTTGGTATAATAGCCCTGTAATATGTATAATGAAGTTACCCTCCCATTAACTTGTGTATGGTTTGGGGTTTTTTCAGTTCATTTTGACTAGAGGTTTCATCAAAAAAACATTGACTACTGGGAGTATTGACTGGGTATAGACTTCACTAGAAGTTATTTGTTATTTCTAGCAACATGTAGTTTACATGTTGAATGTAGTGAAATAGTAAATTATTTGGAACAGAAAACTTCTTTAGAACTGGCACAATGGAACCTTTTTCCACTCCAGACTTAGGATCATTAAAATGCTTACTGATGCTGAATTTAATAGTTAATTGTATTTTACAAGTCAAAACAATGCAAAAACCTTGGGAATTATCAAGAATATAATTTGCTACAAACTAATCTTTTTCATCTAACTTAGAGTTATTTTAAATGTACCTGTCCTCAGACTAAAAGACAAATGGTAGAATGTTGTTTTGCTTCAGCAGTTTCAAGTTCCAAATCTTGCATAGCTAATAGCTAGCAAATATAGAAATAATCAAGGCTTACTTTGGCTGATATATTTAGTGCTGTCTTGCTTTAATAAAGCCATCCCTCTCAAAGCTACCATATGACCTATGCTTCTGATACTTTCTCAGTGTATACACATGTATCTATCCAGCTGTAAAATGGGTTATTTATTGTAATTTTACATGGAAATTTAAGGATACCAACTGAAAACTTAAGTTTTTTAATCACATTTTTATTTCTCTCTAACACATGCATTCATAACTATGTTTCTTGACATTCCAAGCAATCTACTCAATTGTGATTTTATAGCTCTTCTTCTCTTTTATTTGAGCATTAAATATTAGTAATATTTGTCAAATCAGAACTGTATGCTGGGGTGGGGGAGAGATTGGTTTTATTCCTCCATGCACTTATAGAGTCCGTCTCCTTGGCTCTTTTAACTTTCATTTTTCCTTTATGATAATTGCTTTTTCATTTCCCTTGCATATTGCTTTGTCCATTTAGTTTTACATTATTCATCAATGAAACATGTACTTTGTTTAGAAATTTTTATCTGTAGTTTGCTCTTTTTCAGTTAACTTTCATGCCTGGGTAGCTTTTTTCTTTTTCATTTGGCTTAATATCACCTTCAATTTTTTCCAAATCTGGACATAATCTAAAGTAGCAGTGAATCTTCAGGGCCGAGAAACAAAAAACTGTAGTTGCTGAGTCTGCAAAAGCAAAGACTTTCAAATGTATCTTTATTTTTTAAAAATATTTTTCTGTGGCTTAGCTCTTCTGTTCAATGAGTGAGTGCTATAGCACATACCTCACCGACTCACTGTATGAAAATTATTCTTGGCACTGCGTATAATATAGTAAGACCAATTAAGTGAGATTATGCCTTTATGTAGCTTCATAATAGTGGATACTTCTCAAAAAAACCTGCAAGAAATAGAAGATGGATGTAGTCATTCTACTGGGTATGTCTTCCCAGATTCTGGTAACTAGGAATTCGTGGACTTGGAGCTCCCAGCTGGCCTGTTCTGAAGCTAATCCAATTTATGCTTTTGTTTTATGAAACATTCTGTAAGAAGGAATTTTAAATTGAACTGTACCATATATGGAAAGGTCTTCCTTTTGGGTTTTAAATCTACTGCTTAGACAATTTATTTTCAATTCCATTTTTTGAGAAAGACAGATAATTCATGGCATGGCTATACCCCACACCACTTTGTGTAAGTCTGAGATTTTCAAGCTACTGAAATGCTTTTTCTATGCCAAATCCTTACTATTAATATTTTTTCTAAGATACACTGGGAAATTGTCCTCTCAAAATATAACTTATTGAAATCTGTTTTACTTGTCTCACTGTTACTTTTCTCTTTTAGTTTTTATTGTTAATACACTATTGTATAGTAATTAGCTTCAGCATATAAAACTCTAGGGGACTTGGGCAACATATGTATGTCATTTTCAAAGCGTCCTAGTTCTCTTTCCTAATAGAGAAATGTTGTTGTATAGGATTTTGGTTCTGAGGTTTATTTTGGTGTTAAGATAGATTTTCCATAAATAATTGTGGGAAATTACATTTAAACAACAACAGGAAGTAGTATAAAATTAAAATCTATGGTGGTAGCACAAACAATGTGTTGAAAAGATTCATTTAAACAAATAATGGCAGAAGAAAGGATGTTGATAAGGCGTGACAATCAAAAAATACTCAAGCTCTGTAGGTAGACCAGCAAGAAACAGACAATTGCAATATTGCAATTGTAACCACACATTTCCTCTAATCACAGCCCGCTCCACCCCCATCCCTTAGAAAGTAAGGACCAACTGAGTTCTTTGTTTTATTTCACTGTCCCTCTAGAATCTTAGTTTAACATTTTAATGCAAAAAATAAGTATGTGCATTTCTTTAGACAGGGACCTGAGAGCTTGTTGCTGCCAAAGTATGTGGCTCGCAAATGTCCTGAGTTAAATTGCTTGGAATCTATCTGGCATAGAATCATAATTTTGATTTTCTGCGTATTTCACCTGTAGGGACTCCTTTTGCTGGATGTATTCAGAGCTCTGTTGAAGCAGCTGTAAAGTTCATTAAAATGGGTGTGTTGGTGTCTCTCTTGCATTCATCATGTGTCAGGAAACAAGAATCCCCTTCTGCTTCATTTGGGGTGTAGACTACCTCAAGAACCGTAATGCACTTTGTTAAATTTGAGGGTTGACCTATTCTTGTTGAAAGACTCCTACAAAGCCATTGTGCCAGCCAGTGGGTGAGAAATAGTCTCTAGGATGCTAGTTGAAGCACTAATGTGGGAGGATCAAGTCCTAATCCTTATTCCAGGTACTGTTTTAGCGACGGAAGTTCAACTGAAAAGATAGAAAGGTAGATTTTTCATAATACTCTCAATTCTCTTAGCTGAAGAATCTTCCTGCGGATGTGGCATCTGAGAAGGAACAATTTGTCTAAAGAAAGTTTCACATTTTAAATTTTTTTTCCACTACATCTGTGACTGTCTCAATTGTACAAAATATTCCCCACTGTTTTAGTTATTAAAGCCACACTCCATTTCTGGATCCTTTGTGAGTCTGAAGGCTTTTGTAAACAGAATCTACATTAATTTGGAGAGTTTAATACTGATTTTAAATGGTGTAACTAAGGGCAAAATGTGGTCCCAAATGTGCTTTGATATGAATGTGGTGGTTATGATAGAATCTCTCAAAATTCCTTAAATATGACTATTAGAGCTAAAAACTTTAGGGATACAGTTAGCTGGCTTGCCATAATTAAAGCAATTTCTTATTGTAATCTGCCTTTAGTCAGGCATACCTGAGAGCTGAAATTAACCTTTTTAAAATTCTCATGCTTCATGCCTGAGAGGCCCTTGAAGTGTGAGTGTATTAGAATGACTTTTTTGCTTATTTTTTTCTGCAGTAGAGATTTTTTTTCTTTTCACTGACTTGTTTAAGTCAGTTCTCTCTAAAGTACATCTTTTGTATATGTACTTTTGAGTCTGGATGAGCTAATTACTTTCAGAACAAAGTGAACTTAGTTTGTAAGGAAGTTAGACTTCTATTTTGATTTGGATTATTTTTTTTCTAGTTCTGTTCTCATTTCCACTTATAATAACTATTTGCTATTACTGATAGCAGAAATTCCAGTCAGAATACCTTCAAATACACACTTGCTATTAAAAAACCTATTTTGTAGAAACAGGTGCTACAGACATAAACTGCTAAAGAGCAGAAGCCCTGAGATAACATTTCTCAGTGCTTCAATTGATAATTTTGTTTAGGAATTTCTGATATTCATGAATTCTCTTTGCTTTTTGCACTGGTTCCCTTTTCTCAGGCATTAATACATTGGTATTTGCTGCTTTATCCTAATCTTTTCCCTGCCCTGGGTGGCTCTTGGCTTCTTTAAGTGTGTAAAGTCCTGGACTATCCTAGTTTTAAATTCTCCAGAGAAGCTTTTCTCAATATCACAGAGAGGTAATTGCACTAAGTATTCTTACTCTAGTCTTAGAATATTTTCCCTTTTATTTAAATGTTTCAATTTTTTTGCCTTTAATATTCTGGTTTTTGTTGTTTCATATGGCAATTAAATCCTCTTCAACAGTATTATTTAACCTTACTGTTGTATTTTTTGATTTTTTTTGGTCCTTGCTGAGGCGAGTAGTTCATATTTAGTTCACCTAAATCTCATAACATAAAATTCCCTGAGGTGTTTAAATTCTTTACTGTTCCTTAAGTCTGTTCTAATTTGATGATAATTTTCTGGTGATATGCCCAGAACTGAACATGCTGTTAGAGAAGCAGCTGTAGAAGTGCAGGATACCAAGTACTGAAAGGCTGTTGTATGAGTCTTTTAATATGCACAACCTAATGCAGCAAAGGCTTTCTTATGAGCAATTCACATCAGTAAAATATATTGTATTCTGTCTTAATTTCCCTGATTTTATGTTTCTCTGAAAATTTCTTCTTTTTCTTCAAAAACTTTTCCAAATTATTTTTCCCAGTCTAATGCAATGTCATTATCTTCAGGTTGTTTTGAAAATCTTTGTTGCATTGATATTTGCTTTATCTCTGGTGTGATTTATGTATTCTTCAGTTTATTACTTATTGAATCTTCTAGGTTATTACTGAGGATGCTGAGTACTAGGCCTAGTAAAGGTCTGTATATCATCCTAGATGGGGCCCTTCACTGTTCAATACACACCATGTCTTAAAACTCTGTTGAGTGTGGATTGTTAACATTTTCTTCCCTTATGAATTCTAGTAAGCATGAATTAATTTTGTAACTGTGCTAAATCACTTACTGGAATAGGAAAAGTTTTCATTTATTAGATGGCTTTGTTTTCTTTTTCTCTGTCCTCCTCTGAATAACAATGAAATTCAATCAGAAATCTTATTTCAAAATTGAATGACTGTTTTCTTCCCTGTGGATTGACACAGATTTTTTTTCCCTCCATTTTAAAATTAACATTAGATACTGGTTTCTCATACTACTTTCTCTTATTATTAATGCAGTCTATTAGGTTGGGTTTGATACAAATGACTGAACATATGTTTTCAGATCTAATTCTCTAAAGTGAACAAGCATATCCTTACATCAGTTCCAGAAAAAGAAAGCATGAAGATTCTTCCTCTCTAACCAGTGTGGCATGTCCCCTGTCATTATAAGAATATAGTTTTCAAGGCTAAGTAGTCATTTATTCAGAATATAACTTCTTTTTTCATCATTGAAGATGCATACATAAGACTTTCCAAGTTATAAGATGTTTAGTTACACATAAGTGGGTAGTCTAGTCTAGAAATTTCTACTTGGACATTTTCCTGTGAAAATAATGAGTTCTCTTCTTCCATATGCCCTCTCACAGCTCATTCTTTGATCTTTCATGAGGAGAGGTGGAAAGAATGTGATACTGAAGTGAAAAGCCAGCTTAGGAAAGGAACAAAAAAAAGATGCCTTCTAAGTACAATTTTTTGATTTTTATCTGAACATGTAAAGCTCTTTAGAATATTACACTGAGGCACAGGTACTAACCATTTGTTTGAGCCTGAGCATTTTTTTTCCCTGAGAACTGTCTGTATTGTAGACTTAATGATGTGGATTAGCACTTGTTCCTTTAATACAATATTGGATTGGTTATGTCCACTGAAGTCAAATTAAGTTCAAACTAAATAACATTAGCTTACATTTAAACTTTATGTCATCCTTTATAGTTTTCTCTATGTCTTTAATATTTTAAGCATTTTGTTTCTTTCTAAGAAATAAGCTGGAACCAGTTAATGTGTGCTACCATGTTGCTCCTCTGTAGCTGGGCTGGATTTCTCAGGTGCATGAAGGACATTTCTCCTGCATGCTCAGAGCAGCAGTAACAGTGAAATATAACCCCTCACTTAGAAGGAATAAAGGACATATTTGTCCATAAGTTTCACAATTTTTTCCTAGAATGTCAAAGGAAAAATAGCAGCTCGATGTTGGATTATAGATTCCAGTGACTCTTCAAATTGAATGTACTTCTGGCTCATCCTCTATCATACAGTCAGTCCCTTCTCATGCAGCAGTACCTTACCTGGCTGCAAAAATTCCAGCCTATTCCTCTTACAACTCTCTGCTGATCAAAGCTGCCAGTTTTTTCTTATTGCCATTATATTATATAGCTCCTTACCCTTTTGTCTAACCAGTAGGATGCTTTCTCCTTTATTATGTCTGGACAAGAAAAACACTGAAATGACACCTGCAACGCAGCTTGGTTCTAGATCTCTTCTCATAATGTCCTTTAGCCTTTGGAATAAAGTAACTAAGAATTAGGAAGAATTAATAACTTTGTGGTACATAGCCTCCCTGGTTGTGAGGCATGCTTGTTGAAGTGGAAATCTTGCTATTCAGCCACCAGTCAATAAAATCTATGTTGAATATATTAATTTTTTTAATTTTTACACTGAGTAATGCTGGAGAAATTATTGACAGGAGAAGACAGCTTTGTAGTTGCAGAAGGGATACTCCATTCCCAGTCAGGTTTCAGGTGAGTGTGCTGGAGACTATTCTTTGTATTTATGGAAACAAAAATGCTCCAGAAGTTATAGGAAAGCTGTAAAAAACCGTTAAAACTTGTGGATTTTGTATATATTATCATATGAAGCAAAAAATGGTCATTGTTAAGCTTTTCAAAGGAGGAAAATGAAAAATAATATTGCAGTCCAAATGCTTAAATTTTGGCATGGTTGGAATAACATAAAAGAGGATGTATCATGGAAAATGCTAAATTAATAACTCTACAGAGGACGACCTTAATAGCAACTGTCCCTTGTCAATGAAGTAATGGCAGTAGTATATAGCTCAATTTCTATTTGCAAAATACTGCAGTTATTTAATAGTTTTGATAGAGGGGAAAACAATTCTTGTCTAATGCTCTTGAATTACTTTGCATTCTCTCTTAGGACTAAGTAAGGAACCCTGTACAAGGGAGAAGATCTTAGAACTCAAAAGAGTTGCTTCAGTCCTGTAGAAAGAGCTGACAGTCCCTTTTTATGTATTCTGAATATAAATGGCATGACTAAAAGAAGAAAACTTTTCGGAAGGGTGGAAACTGGAGATTACAAAATGTTTCTACCATGGAATCCTTTTAGCCAGCAGGACACAGAAATCATAATATAGTTTTCATAGAATAAAATTATAATTCAGGATTCTAGAAACTATGGGGAATTTTCCCTTTTATCTCTTCTCTCAGTGCAATATATCTGACAAATTTCTCATGTTTTTTGACCACTCAGAGTCATGCAACTCTAAAAGATCTTGTAAAAATAAACCTATTTATATAATGGAGGGGGGAAAATGGATAGATATCCTCATGAGATCAGCATTGACCTTTAGAGACTTAGTCCCTACAGGAGAACTAGGCTTTTTGCCATTTTTTTGGTAATTTTGTCATTCAATAGGAAGGGATCCTTTCAGAAGCTTTCTTCATTGCTACTCAAGATTATCTGTAATTAAGTAAAAATGAGATGGAATGAACATACAGCAAAAGACTGTAAACATGTTTACACATTTTGATAAACATTCCTGCATTTTTTTTCCTCTTGTAGCATTGATTCATCTGCATCATACTAAATGGAAATGAGCAAGATGTAAAATTAATCCACCCTTGTAACTATGTGAAGAGAGAGTAATTATCTGATGCTTACAAGCTGTTTCTAGAATAGATCCTTTCCAAGCTACATTAAATTTTATTGTGTCTGTGTTTGAGTTTCAAATTACAGTGGATCATGTTCTTTAACAGTATCAATGCTGCAGGTCCACTAAAGCCAGTGGAGCTGTACAGATTTTTCTTTTACAGGAGCAGTGCCCCAAAGTATCTAAATCTCCATTGCAATTTTGACATTGCAATAAATGATGGCAGTTTACACGTGCTTGTGAGAAATCAGTGTGTGGATAACTTGTGATGCCTGGTTAATTGTGTTCAGTTCCCATATCCCAAGTGCTCAAACTGCGGAGCCATGGAACCAAGTCTTTAACAAGCATCACACTGTTTGCAGAGCAGAAGCTCAAGAACAAGAACATTCAGATTTGACAGCTAACTTTGTGCTAAGTATATAGCAAGGAAAATATCCTGTCCTGGAAAATCAGTTTAAGACTTTTGGGGAATGGAGAATGGGAAATTGGCAGATTAAAGGATAAAAAGCTAAAGAAGGACTCTGACTGGGTTTTTATTCTTTGTAGGGTTTTTTTGTGGGGGAAGGTTTTTATTTTGTTGTTTGGTATTGTTTTGTTTTTTGTTTTGGTTTTGGTTGGGGTTTTTTGTTTCAGAGCAAGTGAAATGGCTAAGTCCTCACTTCAGGCAGACGAGACCAAGAAAAGCTAAAGACACCTGGATTTAGTCCCAAGAAGCTGTTATTCTGTTCCTAATACCCTGTACTAATAATCTGGAGACTGGGATCTTAATCAAACCTAGAAAGCTCTCTTATGCTAATTTCTGAGATAGGTAAGAGATTGTTTTTATGATAAAAGTTCCCATACTCATCAGTAATAATCAAATATAGTTGCAGGATCCTGTGAGAAATTCTGGCTAAGTCAGGTCAACACTGATAGAATCTAAATTAAAATAAAATTTAATTTGAGCGTTTAAAATTTGAACATTTAAAGATAGATTTTTTTAAAATTTGTATCTAGGGTTTTATAAATCTAATGCTGACAAACAGTAGGAGGAAACAAAGTGACTGGGTATGAGGAACAGAGAAATACCACTTTTTGCAGCAGTTTGGACCTAGGTTGACATAAATAGCTTATGAAATTGCACCTTTACCAGTTTCAAGTTCTTTCTTGTACATTTGTGACATAGCTACTTTAAAAAAAACCTCAACAAACTCCCAGGTTTAAGAAAACGATGTTAAGAGCTTCTGTGTGAGGTGCTGGAGAAATGATAGAGGACAATCAAGAGTCTAGATACTTAAAACCCTGTATGAGAAATACTATTTAATTTCTCAGCTGTAGAGAAACTGGAGAGTATTGTAAGAATCTAATACAATCAGAAATGTCTTCCTGGAAATTCATAGTTTCCTTCAAGTTTTATTGCTGAAACCTGGTGAAGAGAAGTGAGAGAATAAGCTAACACTAAGCCAGGTCTTTGAAAACTTTCTGAAAGATCTTGACCTTCTGTGAGTGACTCTCTCTTTGTTAAACTTGTAGCACATTCCAAATCTGTTTTTCAATAGTGCAGTAATGATTTCCAGACCTTGTGAAAGTGTGAGTGATGTGAGTACATTATCTGTCTCTGAACATAATCACTAATCACATTGTATTTCAGAAATTAAATGCAGCTATTAATACTCTCTAAATCAAAGGGATTCTTTAAGTGGAAATGGAATCCATTTGTGTTAGAGAAATGAGGCATAAAAGAAAGGTTTATGGAAACCTAACCTCTTTTCTCTGACTTTTCTCCCTGTAATGCTGCATTTATATTTTTGGTGTTCAGCTTCATATAGTATTGAAAGATAGATATGTTAGCAACATAAAAGCTCCACTTTCAGTAAATACTAATGATTAGATTTAAGTACCACTGGAGTATCAAGTAGAAATGTAAGTTCTCACTCATGACTTTTCTAGATTTTACCTTGATGGTTTACACTGCTTGTGGTCTGATTTTAATATCGGTGACTTGCTCTTCAAGCTTTGGGTTCAGACAGTTTTCTCTTAAAAAATCCTGTTGGTTTAGGTTTGAGATTATAAAATGGAACCTGCCAAAAATCTCATTTATTCTGTCATAGATGATGGTGGCCAAATCAGTGTCTGGACATTAACAAGTCTATATTTTCAGGCTTGCTAGTGCATAGATTACCATTCTCCCTCTTCTGAAACCTGGTCTTTGTTTCTGTCTTTGTTTGCCATGTTTGTGAATAGAGCTGGGATAAAACTGGAAATGAATAGATTCTGGGGAGCCCTAGTCCCAGGAGCTCCTGAGAAAAGTGGGGGCTCTCCCATTGGTCCCCACAGATACCTAGAAAAAGCAAGCTGAGTTCTTGCAAACCTTTAGGATTATAGGAGTTAGTCATCAGCATCAGAGCCTTGTTTGAAAATTCTTAGGTGATTCCAGCCTTCTCTTGATATCTATATTGGGGTTTTTGGTTTTCCTTACTGTAAATTGAAGGAAAATTATATCTTGTTTCCTCTGTGAAGTGTTATAAAATCCACTGATGAAGGGTGCTATATAAAGGTTTTTCCAAGAGGATGGAACTTCAAAAAAATGTTTCCCAGTGAGGAAGATCATTAGACTTAGTAGTATTCATTTACCCTGTCTATCTGTGTTTTCTGGGGAAAAAAATAATCCAAAGAAACTTGCATTGAATTTGCTAGTTCTTCTTAGCCAGTGAAACACTAAGGGGGGGAAAAAAATTTTGTTCTTTCATCTCTTAGGGACTGTAACACTGTAGGCAGAGGCTTAGTACAATGCTTTCTCTAATTCTTTTATTATTGTGAATTATCTTCTGCTGACAGCTTATAAGCTTTTTTTACAGTAAGAATAATTCTCGATACTTGATCTATCTGCTGCTGCTGCATCAAACTGGAGATCAAAGTGTTATTCCTAGATTTTGTCCTTGAAGGGTGTAGGGTTGCTTTAAAAAAAAAAATCTTTCAGTTGTTGCTTTGTTATTTGATATTACAATAACTCCTGTCATGTGATTTTCATTTTAACCATTTTGAAAGCACCAATATTGGCTGTTTTAGAGAAGATGTAGGAGTAAAACTGTGGGGAAAAAAGTAAATAAATTGTAAGTTGTTCATAATATTGTAAGCTTTGATTGTGGTTTAACCACAAAGACAAGTTGGAAACTATGTCAGATTTCCCTTTATCCAGTTTCAAAGCTGGTAATTTTCTTATGAATGGGGTCAGATAGATCATCATCATCTTAATCTCATTATATGTATGCTTTATCCAGGTTATTATCCACTCTTGTAGCCTTTGCTTCCTTATTGAGGCTAGTTGTAAATTATTTGATAGAACCTTGCTTTTTTGAATTGGTATTAAAAAAACACAACAAACCAACCCAAACTAACCACACAAAACTCTCTTCTGTATCTTATGATAATTGTCTGGATTTTGTTGCCTTTGATAAAAGACAGTAGGAGAATCTTTTTCAGTGGAAAATGACATGTTCCCTAGAAATGTATAGAACTCTGTCATAATGCCACTTATTGCCAGCTGAGGAGGTCACAAAGCCCTGTAATTTATTTTTCTGGCTTTAATATATGGCTTTTTTAAACTCTGGAGGAAAGCTTGTTTAAAGAAGGCATTGTGAACCATAAGAAATGCTGTTAAATTAGATTTATGCAGTTTACTTTGCTCGGAAGTGCTGTGCAAAATAAACCCTGAGCATGTGATTTTAATACTGCATGAAGGCTTTTGTCCCTAAGGTAAAACAGTGACAAAAAATTATAAAAACACCAAAAGCTTTTCTTTCGCTGCTAGCTGAATCAAACTGGGCTTTTAGACTTGAGGTGTACAGTGTCACCCATTGTGAGATGCCATGCCTGACGTGATGGGTGTAGGAAGGAACTGTGGTATTGTTGGGATTCAGCCTATTATCAAGGCTGCTTTGATTACCAGGCAGAGTTAAGCAGTAAATGACCAGTTGCTGCACACAATGGTAGCCTTTTTGCTGCTTCATGGCACTGTGCACTGAAGCTTTTGAGCACGTTGTGTGTGGGGGTGATCACTGGGGGTGTCAAACATGAGGTGATGAGTGTGAGAGAGATGACGCTGCAGAACAGCACTGCAGCATCTCCAGCCCTGCTTGGCCCAGCAGGCAGTTACTTTGACATCCTAGCACTGAAAATGGGAGAGATTAGAGGGTTAGCAGAGTGTGTATATGTGTGTGTGAGGAGCATAACCAGAAGCCACGAGAATAGCTGTTAAATGTCATTCGCAGTCCAGTACTTGTGAGATCTGATTATTTGTTGAGTAGCTGAAAACATCTTTATCAAGGTTCTGTGATAAGTCAGAGAACTTTCTCCCTTTGTTTCTACTGAATCTAAGCCTGTATTGGAGCTCATTGTCTATTCAGGATGAATTGCTTAATCTATTTTAAAAGACCTATAAACCATGCCAGAATTTATTAGTAACAGTTGTTAGTATTAGTCTAATGCATAAAGACAGCATCTTTGTCCATCTGAATCCATAAAAGCCATCCAGTTTATATCCCTTCCACAACCTATTGTTCATGCAAATGTTTACAATTCATTGGTCTATAGAAACAATATTATATATTCAGTTTAAGGTTTTTAATTGTGGTACATTACAAATTTAAATTGTATACAACCAGTAGCTGGAATGGCAAAAGTTACTTGTTGAAATTTACAGGTAACATACAACTTTATTCTGTCCTTTTTTTCAAATTGGCTCAGAGTAAAAATGAAAGATATTAAGCTAAAGATCAAAGTGATTTTTTTTTTTTTTAACGAGTCGTTGAGAAGCTACTTTGGTGGATGGGACTATACAATTATATAGCTATGAACAGAGTGATTCAAGATTCTTCAGGGGTGTTGCTATTTGAGAACTTGGAGTCAAATAAAATTCTTTTATCTAGACAGGAACGATTGTTCCCTCCTGCCCAAATAATTAACTTTTGGCATGGTTTGCTTTAAGGTTTAAATGTCACATTTGGGAATATGATTATGAATGGGAAAGTTGAGTTTTTGCTTCACTATATTGCATATTTTTAATCTGTAGCAGGCTATAATGATGATGTCAGATGGAAAGTATGACTACTAGGTCTCTCTCAAGTAAAAAAGTAATTAAAAAAGAATGATGTGGAAGTTTTAGCTATGCAGGAAGTTTGGAGGCCTGTTCAAGACTGTAAATTGAACTCTGTCCAGAGCTAGGAAAACATGACTGTGTTATACTCCAGTACTTGGCACTTGTCTTGAACAGTGCTTTCTCTAACAAGATATAAATATGTGCAACAGCAGACATATTTGCTATGAAAGAGAAATGCTAATGAAGTATGTCATTCTACTTCATGCATCTTTTGACAAGGATATGGGAACAAATAGGTGCATGTCACATAATTTCCTTTGTTTAGTGAACTTCCTGAAATGCAATCTGTCAGTTTTGGGATGGCATAGTATAAATTCTATAATGAAAGATTTCACTTAAAAAATACAGAAGCAAGGTGGTTTTAGAAAATTATCACTCACCTTCAGGTCTATAGCCAACTTTGTGCTTTTGATAGTGTAAATATAGCCAGCAAAAGAAACTATTAACTATATTCAAGTTTTCAAAGTGTGCCTTTTTTCTCCATGTACTACATAATTATAGTTGTATGGCTAATTTTAGGTCTAGTGTTCTGCCATCTGTCTTTTAAAACACTGTAGTGTGTTAATGATTTTTTCTCAGTCCCTCACTGTAAACAAAATCTGTTGTTGGTTCTTGCTTGAGTAATTTTTCCTAAGCTTTTTACACTTTGTGTTGGCACTACAGTCAGTTTGAAATATCCTTCCACTGCATGATGAGTTAATGATCAGTTCTGATGAAATTCAAAACGATGTTCTTACAGCACACCTGCTAATATACCAGGATATTTACTGTAGAAACGCTTTTATAATCCAAATACGTTTAGCAAACCACTATGCTAGATTAAAGAGATAAGAATTTTAAAGTTTAGTTGTGAGTTCTGAGGCCACATTTGTTTCTGAGATGTAAGGAGAATCCATTTATATTTTGGTTTGTTTCAATGCTTATCCTGATGGTACTTCTGAAAAAATTGATTAGAGAGCACTCTAAAACATGTATGTGCATAAAATAAAACTTCAGAAGCATGTATAATTTTATGTCAACAGCTGTTGTGTATTCCTTCAAAGGCTGACAGGAAACGTTACGTGCCTGTAAATGTCTTAAAAGAGAGAGAGAGAATATGAAGATCAAAGATAAAGTGGTCGTTTGTCTTGGAGACGCTTGCACAACTATATTTTATACTAAAAAGTGTTTCAGACATTATGGGAATACCTCTTAGAAGTGTAAGCTTAAATTCTTTGTGTAAATAAAGAAAATAATTCATTGAACACGTAGCTGCCATCTGTAAGGCCATCCCATTTTTACTTCAAAGCTATATTCAGATTTGAATGTTTTCCCCCATAATACTGTGAGCCATAAAGACAGTTTTTAACCAGTAGTATTTCCTTGTGGGAATTCAACAACACTGCTTAATAATTTTGCTTTCAAATGTTTAATGTATTTGCACACAGTTATAGATCATTAAGATAAATAATGAATTTCTTAATTTAGTGATTTTTTTAAATATAAAAATATCCCAACCCATACACACACACATACATAAAAATTTATATATAGATATTTAATTAAAACTTGATAATTAAATGCACACAAAAAGCTACAGTCTTAAACTTCCACATATGAATAACATTATCTTATGTAATCTATCATAATATATGTGTTTTATGGGCTCTTACTTTGCTTAGGGTTTCAGTGAAACATTTTAAAGGTTTAGATTGTAGCTACTTTTCTGGCTATGTTAAGAGAAAAAGGAAAACTGAAAAGGAAAACCTGCCACTTATTCAAAATGGCTCAGGGCTATTCTAAAGGACAGAAACTTGAGTAATTAAGAGCAAGCACCTTGTGCTGAAACCATCTGAGGCAAAGAGTAATATATGTTAAGATGAATTGAAATAGAGTTTGTTTTCATTTTTTTGAACCAGCACATGCTTTGCTTTACAGAAATGTTTTGCCAGTCAATTGTACACTACAGTTAGGTAAAAAAATCAATGTGGACTGAAAACAAAGACCTCTTCCCACCTTCACTCATTTTCTGCAAAATTCAAAATGCAGGAATTCTTAATTTTCTTAGTCATAGGGACATCTTTATTATAAATTCAGTCAGAACATGCGTAAAAAATGGTTTTAAAACTTCCCTATAGTTTTCCCTTCATTCTGATCTCAGTCTCTTTCTAATATTTTAAAAGGAAGTTATTCTGAGCAGAGGAATTTAAAATTAATTTATTAAAAGAACATACTTTTATTCACATAGAACAACATACATGTGTAACCAGGTGGACAGAAATTAATTGAATAATAATATGCATTGCATACTAATATGCAATGTTTGAACTCAGTTATAAAAAATCAGCCAATTATTTTGGATGTTTTCTTGTTTGCACTGTACTCTGTTTGGAAACAAATATTCACCTTGCATGAAATTTCACATCAAAGGCTCCTAACTATGCATTTCCAGCTGAGCTAATTACCTCTAGCTGTACTGTTTCCAGTATTTTGCCAATCTCAATTTCATTGAAAATTAGTCTACTATAGGCAATGAGAAGGTAGTGATGAATGTATGTCTATGGAATTATTACATGGCCAGCAAGTCCTACCCACAGTTCAGACTGATATGACTATGAAGTGTACATAAAATGATTATTTTTTCACTGCTGCAAATATTTGGGTTTGCAAAATATGGAGGACCCTAAAATTTCTAGTGTGCCTAGCACTGTGTTTTTGGTAGCAATTTTATTCCAGCAAAACTTTATTTAAAATTGTTTGTTGAGGGTAACAGTTGATATACAGCCATTTCACTTCCTTGGGCATGGTGTCAGCATTTATGGAACTAATACAGAACTCATATTTAATCTCCTTTGGATTCTGATTGTCTTAGACTTTTGGAACTCCTGACACCAATTAAAAGGAGCAACCATATTTGAATTTCTCTGGGAAGAACACTCTTGAATCCTCCCACCTGAAGTAATAAAGTGCTCTCATATCATATTTCTTATGGTCAGGAAAGTGAAATGGCTGCTCCATCTGTATGACTGCTGTAATTTTGTGATTTAGAGGTTGTCCATAATCCTTAGAAAATTTCAAAATTGTGTAAAGACTAAAACTAATTTTAAAAACCCAAGCCAGCTTAATTTATTCATGAATTTTAAAAAGCCATACCTACCTTCTAAATATTTTTTTAAGGTTCTATTTTACTAATTCAAGATTAAGCACTAGGGAATGTTCACATAGTGATACACAAAACAGTGCTCTTCCATTGTGCTTTAAATGCTTCAAGTAGTTTTAATAACAGACTTGTCTTTCCTTTAAGGAGCAGTGTGGGTCAGTGGCTTGCTCTAGGAATTCAGCAGTAACACTGAGTCATTGCAACACCACCATTCTCTAGGATCACTGCTGCAACAGGGATTTGAATCATACTGGCTCACAGAAAATGCAGACAGCTATTTACAAAGTGCTGAGATACCATGGAATAAAATGAAAATATTCATTAAAGAAAAAGATTTATCTAACCTCAACTGCATATCAAATCCTGTCTTAGAAAGATCTCTCAGAAAAATGATTGAGCATTTGCTTGATTTGTCCTTAACTGAAATCCTAGTCTTAAATCTTAAAGGCTGCCACTCCCCTAGGAAGACATTTCTCTGCCCTCAGCAAAAGGGTATGAAGTTGTTCATATAGAAGCCTTAAGTGTTCATGATAACTAGAAACCATTTTTAGTTCTCTTATTTTCTTTTTTTTTTTTAATAATATTAGCAGGCTTTAAAATACTGATAGGTGTGGAAGTCAATAGGTGTGGCCCTAGAATGTTATTTGAGGGTTTTGAGGCTTATATGATAATAGCTGAAGGATTTTTCACTACCTCTATTCTTAAAACGTCCCAGATGTGTAAGCTTTTAGTAATTGCTTAACTGACATTTCTAGCATTATGACACAATTACATTTATAAAATTTCTGAATATTGACAAGGGAGTAGGACCTACCCAAATATTTTTATTTCATTTTTCCAAATTATGAGGTCATATTGCTGATTATGTCCTGATCTTATTACAGCTAAGTGGTGATTTTTGGGTTATGGGTTTTCTGTAGAACTTTGATATGTTGTTTTGCTGCATATAAACTCATTTCATATAGATGTTCAAGGGAAGTGGAAAGACAGATCAGGGATTTTTTTTTTTTTTTTTTTTGGATGCTATTGTATTTGATTACTCAGTATATTGCCATGCATATGCAGGTGGCAAAATGTGAATAGAGGGCAGTAACCATTATGTTCATTTACTTTGCCATTTAGGAAGCACAGATGTTGACTATATAATAGCAAGGTGTTTCTTGTTGTAACAGTCCTGCTGTTAGGTCCCCCTGCTACTACAGTAGTTTGCTGCTTTGATGGGCTAGAGATTTCTCTTGCTGGGAACTTGTGTCTATATTGTCTGTTTTTTTAATCTGTTTTCAAATTTCCTCAAAAGAGGGGAAAAAAAAAGGAAGTTTCTCCCATGCTGTGTGTTCTTCATAAGATATTTCTCATTTAAATTTCTACTATTTTATTCTTTGGGATTGTGTTGCCTTGCTGTATGAACCAATGAACCTAATGTGCATTTGGAATAACAGGAAAAATGTACTGCTCTGACTTTTCAGGTTTTGTTTCCTCTATTATTTTAGTTTTGTGAGTTGCTGTTTGCTGCATGTCTAACAAATATTTGTGCTAAATCGCCTAACAAATATTCAGCTTGAATGTTCAAAATGTCTGGGTAATGCCACTTTTTTCTGTCAGGTAACCTGAAAGGTATCCATTTACTGAATATAGTTGAATCCATAAATCCCTTACAACTGCAGTCTCAGTGGTTAAAAGGACTTGGATTTTGGAGGACAAGCAGGGAATTAAAGCTGAACAGTGAAACAAAGGTCAAAGCTCTGGGAGCGATTTAAAACAACCCAAAAAGTGCTTAGTAGAACTACTTATGTCTCTAAGGTCTCTATTCATAAAATATTTCCCGTGCTTGAGTTTCTAGAAGTTCAGGGCACTTCTGGAGTCCTCAGTGACACTATTAAACTATGTAGTTATGTCATCTTAAAATTAAAGGGGAAAGAACGAAAAAAAAACTACCTGAAAGATGAGATACTTTATAATATAAGGCTGAAAAGTTGATGATCAATGGTTCAAACTCAGTTCTTGATAATTCTACCTGGAAATAAATGTCTAAACTCTGAGAAATGTTTCAGCATGTTTAGAATCGAGCAGCCTCTAAACAACAATAGTCAGCACTATTGCCCCTCCTCTGCTTTACTGTGTTTGCAATACCAGCTCACAGCTTGAATACGAATTGAAATTCAAGGTCTAGGTTCCAACCATCAAAACCATTCATTGGATTAGTCTAAATGGAGACTATCTCTTTCAGTCCTTGGCTCTGCCCTCCCGTAAGAGCTGCACTCCTTGGGAACAGTGAAACAACCAGGCACTTTAGGACTCCTGAGCACAGCCTGTCAGCCCAAACCTGTACAGTTCACTTCTGTTGGAAGAGAAAATTGCAAAGAGGGCATGGATACTGTCAGTGCTGCTGAATGGAGAGACCTCATAATATAATTAAGAAGCCACGCACATACCTGAGTAATTTGGACGTGCTAAGCATATGGGTTTTTTCTGCCTGAGAGATATTTTTCCAAGTGTTATTTCATTCTAGTAATTTTAAAAGCTTTAACTTTTCCATGTTATAAGTAGAAGAAAGTTATGAATTTTGTGTCCTTTTTCCTATTGCTGATCCTGCAGAGAGTTTCAGTTGTTCTGTTTCATGCTAGAGTCTTTCAAGACACTCATCATAGGCATTTAAAACAGCACAATACAGAATATGAAGTAATTCAGAAAAATTGAATTGGATATTGAGAATATCGGACAAATTGAGTTGATCTTTTCATATGCCAAAGTGATATGCAAAGATCTTGCTGAGTTACCAGCACTGCTATTGGCAGGGTACAATTCATTCATAAATTTTGCTGAGCATTCACAATGGCACAGTACATCTGGACCTAACAAAATAAAACAAACAAAAAAATATTTTGTTTGGTTTCAGAGAAAAATGTTGTAATTTCTCTGGAAAGATCCTTCCCATATGTTTGCAACATGCATCTCTCTCAAGCAATTGATACAACTTTCAGATAGAAATGACAATTCCTAAACTCAAAATCACACCTAGGGTTTTTTTTTCCTATGCTGTATCTGTTGCTTTTAATCTCTCTTCAGGTCCACGGTGACATTGACATTCATCTCTAGCATTGCAAACACACCTGTAGGGCGCTTGTTTTGCTTGTTTGTGTTTTTTTTTTTTTGGTTTGATTTGTTTTTTGTGGGTTTTTTGTTGGTTTGTTTTTGTTTTGTCAGCAGGTGACAATCTTACTTTCACTGGTACCATTTTGTAGTTTTACAATCTTAAGTACAAATGAGATTGATTTCTTATCCCTTTCAGCAGGTTAGAAAGTATTAAATTGGTATATTTATAGCTGGAAATAGTCTCTGGAAGCCAGGATTGTCCTGATATTTTTTTGGTAATAAACACTATGTGATCAGTCATAAAATCAAGTTACCAAAAAGACTGTGAGTTAAGAATTTCTTACTGCTATGCCACAATGATATTCATATCTATTTTTTTCTCCAGTAGCAATCATCTTATCCTTGTGTTGTTTGAGGCTCTTGCTCAACTACTCATAGGCCATGTAATTCCCAATACTATTGGTGTTTTCAGAACTGTGGTGATTTTCCCTTTTAAGTTTAGTTTACAGGCTGTGGCATAGCGAGTGGATGAGTGGTTGGTGGTTTGCTTGTCCTCTATTTAAGTGTAGTCTTTTCCTCTTAGTCAATAAAATATTTTTCGCCTTATTTTGGTGTCATCCTGGCTTGTGACATTTTCCTGACTAGCTCACTGTTCTCTGTTTTCTGACATTGAATTCTGCTCAGTTGCCTGGACAACATTCTTCTGGTAGCCTTTTGAATGCTCTATTATGACTTAGATATCTCTGAGAATACCTTGTTTGGCAAATTCTAAATGCTTGATGAATTATTACATCAAATTCTTCCAAAATATCTTTTTATCCTGTCAGTCTTTCCTCCCATAATCCCAACAGTAGCATATTATTATGATTTGCCCATTACAGTGGGTTTTGTAATCTTAAAAGGATTTCTTGGGGGAAAGTGGTGGAAATTGTGATTATTGGGTGAAGATTTTGTTGTTGAATCAAAGTCTCTCTCTCCTTTCTGGAATTGTTCCATTTAGCTTTATATAATCAATAGAAAATTATTAAAAAGACAACTTCTTCAGAGCGTGTGATTGTCAAAAAGCAAGCTACATTTTGATGTCCTTGTCCGACATAATCAATCCATACATGGAGTTCCAGTAACTAAGTCTTCTCCACTTGTTCTGCCTACTTCCAGTTATAATTTAGGAATTTTGCTGTGAAGGAGGTGTGAAACTACTTCCATGTAGCCTCTGAAAGACCCATTGCAGAGCAGATTGGACAAGAGGATGAAGGAGGCAGTGGGGATTGACAGGGATACAGTTTGTCTCAAGACAAAATTGTAGGCTGGGCACACTGATCTGAATGAATCAATAGAGGTCTTTCACTGTTCTTATTTTTGTGTAGCTAGTAATCTAGATAGATTAACCCCATAACTTTTTTTTAATCATAAGAATTTTATGTGAATCAACATTAGTACCTCAAATCTTTGGACTACAAAATCAAATCCATAAAAATTAAAAATGGTAAATTATTCAGACCCCATTTTCCTCAACTGCAAAGATTACCATGAGACTTGAAATAAAACAATATCAGTGCTGGGAGAAGCTTAAAAAGAAGAGAGTTCATCTCCCTTAGAAATGAGCCTGGGAAGGAGTTTTTGATTCTGTGTTAACTTGTCTGGTGTTTCTTGCTTTTGAGTGATCTTCTGTACAGTGCAGAAGTTCTACAGGTATCCAGTAACAAATAAGGAGGAAAAAAATCATTTGAGCACTTAACCTTATTGCCTGAGATACCAGGAAAATAACTGCAAGTGTCATTTTAATAATTATATAATCAGGTCAAGGAATTTGAGGATGGTGTTCAGATAATTGCTGTACTGAATATTCCTTATCTTAACAAGGATTACAATTTTTCTTGAGTATACCTTTCTTAAATAACATGGGTGAAAATTTTAAGCAGTCTATGTATATACTACTTGCAGCATTTCTGGAGTGCAAAACCACTCATCTACTTTATGTGGAGCATCATTGACCTTTCAAACACCCACCCAGACCTACACTTTAGTTATTTGAAAGAGAGGGACAATCATAAAAAAGCATGGGAAGCATTCAGGAGTCAGGAATGGTTTTGCAAGGTTGGTGTCAGTACAGGGACAAAAGAATTTAATTACCAGTGGGGGAGAGGCAGAGAAAACAGACCAAGGCAGTGTGTCCCTTCTTCATAACAGCATGGGAGGTATCTCCTTCAAGCAGCTGAAATAGCAGAGTCTGCATTAACTTTTCCATCCATGTGAATTGTTGAGCTAATCCATCTACTCTCATCCTGAATTTCAAGCCAAAGGATTGATTTATGAGGAAACTGCATATGCAATGCAAAGTGTTCTTTAAGACATACTGTGGGCACCATTTAATTCTAATATAAAGATTGAGAGGAGGAGGAATATGTTACTTAGAATAAAAGGAAGAATACAAAATGCTAGAGAGATGAGAAAAGAATGGGAAAAGAATGAAAATATATTTTCAGTAGGTTTTTAAATGCTAAAGAAAGTCCAAAGGATATTGCTGTGCATGTAGAAATATTTCTTGAGTATTTTTACTGTGGACTGAGTGCAAGACAAATTACTTTTCCCCCATAAACACTGTCATATTTCTTTCTTGAAAATGCTTTACCCTGTATTTCTTACTATCAGAGGTTCAATGAAAACAGTTCCTAGTGTTGAATTTTTTTCGATCCATTAACAACTAATTTTAATTAGGAGTTATAAGGAACTTTGGCTAATTGACGCTTGGTTTTGCTAGCATCAAATAGTTAAGTAAGGTTTAAAAAAACTTATATCACTGGTTAATATTAAAAATATAGGTATTTTAATGTTTACATATTTTTGTTCCTTTGTATCGCTGTCCTATGCTTCTGTTTTCAAACTTCATGATCAATGACTTGCTCATATACTAATCTGTTCCAAATAGCTAATATGCAGGCTTGCTTTATTGAAAAAAATATTGTTTGTGGATTTATTGATTTAAAAAAATAAAAAAGAAAATCAAAGTTTGTGTATAAATTGGATAGTGTTGGCTTGTACTTACATCTTTTGATCTACCTTGAAAAATATAAAGTGGTATTGCATCTTACATTTGGAACTTTCTGGAAGAACTCTACCTTATGGAGGAAAGCTACATGTTATCTTTTGTCCTATTTGGGCTAATCACAATTTAATGTGATTAATTGTCATATTTTATACCAGTAAGTCTGAGAAGGATTTGACTTTTTAAAATGCAAGCACTCAAGTGAGAAAAGTGATCTATTTTGATTATTATGGTGAAAAAAACATTAGAATGCAACCACACCTCTCAAAGGATAAGTTAGTTGTAGTCAGCATGAATGTCCTATGAAAATGTATATTTAGTATGAAACAGAATTCAGGCTACCATCCCACACATACTTGTTTAAAAACTCATTTAAAGTTCATTAACTCCAATTAAGCATTAAATATTTCAACTGCTTCACTTCCCACTTTCTTAATTTTTAAATCATTGATGTCTATACCAAATGCAAAATAAAAGGTGTAGACTTCTTTTTAGCTTTTAAAAGGTAGCAGAAAAGTCTAGATTTTTGAGTAAAATTATTTAGACTTGAAATTTGTGGAAATTCAGTTAGACTTGGGAACACGCGTCTTTGCATCATGTTAGTGGGATTTAATTCTTAATTTTCTAGCTGCATGTTTCACAAACCAATTCTACATGTATTTTCTAAGAATATAGCTCTCACTGTGGGCTAAGAACAGGATGTGGAAGACAGCTTTGAAATCTACCAGCAGTAAGCATATGTGACAAATTATTGACTTCACTAATTGTGTTTTTCCATGGAGACATTAAGAATTTATAGTTCTTTAAACTGGTTCTTTGGTTGGCTATGTTTGTAGAAGTTTGTGTTTTCTGCCAAAGGCATAATTTCTCTCTGGGTGTATGTAACTTTGTGTTACAATATTTTAACACAATAAGTGAAAAGTGGGGTTGTATTTTTTTCTCAATTTAATTGCCTTTTCATGAGGTTGTTGCATTCCTGTTGGATTTGTAAACTCAATATGTAAAGCAAAATTGCTCCAGTTTTCAGTGGAGCAGCAATGTTAACATTGACTGAACTGGAGGAAGCTTATTTTTAAGAAATGCATGACAGGTGATGTCCTTCAATTTACCTGTATGTTTAGTCATTCAAGTACTTCAGGTACCTGTGTTGCATTGCTAAAGAAAACTGCTCCTGAGTGCAGGTTGTGCTTGTAGAAGGGTTGACTACTTTCTAAATTGCCTGCTAATCTTCAGGATGTACTCATCTACCAGGAAGTCATGCAATCCGTAAAGTTTTTTAAATTGCTGAGTAGGCTTGGGTAGGTTTGATGATATATGTATGTTAATAATATCTACCTTAATAATTTTAGGAACAAATAAAATTGGGGAACAGTGTTGCTAGTTTTGGAAATTTACCAGAAATATATTCAATTATGAGGTAGGTAACAGTTCTTAGAAGTCACTTAAGGTTAGTTTTGCAATTTTTCTCAAGGCTGATAAAGACCAGATTCACCTAAAGCCTATAATATGCAAATCCATTAACATTTTGGAATTGCACCTAGCATTACTATCTAGATAGAGCTGAAATACCCCAGTAATTATAATTTTAACTGTTCACACAGAGGGTTTTTTTAGTAAGAGAACAGATTTCAAATAGGTTACACAAATATCTAGGTTATTGTTCTGCAGGGGAAAAAAAAACAAGCAGTAAACCAGTGCTGCAAACCATTATCTTAACCTGTTTCCAGTGTGCTTTTAAAAATTAAATGGATCATAAAATCAGAAAAATATTAAAATATAAATTATATTAAAATAAAGATGTAGGTTAAATACTACTATGTCTTGAAAGAAGATATTTTTAATTGTTTTATTTTTTCACCAGAAACAGGGATTAGGTCTCTGATTAGTTTCTGTAATTACAACATGAAATGGAAGAGTTCCTTTTTTTTTGACTCAAGAAACATAAACATTTAATGGGGACCTATAAATAAATTATTGTCTTTTTTATGTATGATTTCTGAGGCTTCAGAGCTTGTAACTTAATATTATATTGGGTTATCAAGACCTTTGTGAATGAGAAAAAAAAGTAGTCATTATTAACATATTGTACGGAATCTACCTATATTGATTTTGTGTTTGTAAATATTCTTTATCTTTGAAGAGATATTTTCTTTCCAAATATAATTTTATCAAGGAAGAAATCAATTTTCTGCATAGTAATAAATTACTATGAACACATAAAAATCAAGCTGTATACTAAAATTTTAGACTTTGTGTTTTTAGACCCAGAGCTGTTAGATTTTACACAGGCATGGAAAAGCAGCTCTCTGGAGAAGGGCCTGGGAGTCCTGGTGGACAACAAGCTGTCCCTGAGCTAGCAGTGTGGCCCTGTGGCCAAGAGGCTAATTGTGCCCTGGGGTGCATTAGGAAAAGCATTGCGACCAGGTTAAGGGAGGTGATCCTGTCCCTCTGCTCAGCCCTGGTGAGGCACATCTGGAGTGCTGTATCTAGTTCTGAGCTCCTCAGGACAAGAGAGATATGAAACTCCTGAGCAGGTCTGGTGAAGGGCAACAAAAGTGATGAAGGGACAGGAGCGTCTCTTTTACAAGGAAAGGCTGAGGGAGCTGGGTCTGTTCAGCAATGAAAGAAGACAGCTGAGAGGGAGCCTCATCAATGTGTGTCAGTATCTGAAGGGAGGGTGCCATGAGGATGGATCCAGGCTCTGCTCAGTGGTGCTGAGCAATAGGACAAGAGGCAATGGGCAGAAACTGATGCACAGGAAGTTCACCTGAACATGAGGAAGAACTTCTTTACTGTGCAGGTGACCAAACACTGGAATAGGTTGCCCAGAGAGGCTGTGGAGTCTCCCTCACTGGAGATGCTCAAGAACCATCTGGGCACAATCCTGTGCCATGTGCTCTGGGATGACCCTACTTGAGCAGGGATGTTGGGCAAGATGACCCACTGTGGTCCCTCCCAAAATTACCCATTCTGTGGTCCTGTGAAATAGAAAGCAAATCTAATATTCCCTTGGCCTAGTGTTCCCAAGCACATGACTTTTGGAATAAGAAAGGTTCAACTGTAAAAAGAAAAGTGCTGGCTTTCTTTTATCAGTGAACAGAATTTAATGCAGAAGTAACCTCTTGTCCAGAGCAAGAGGCTGAATTTGGTTTTTTTGTAATTTACATGAGTTGTACCTAAGCAAAATCCTTCAGCCATCTGGCACTAGTCAATAAATCCTTTTTAATTTCCATTAATTCTTGTTAGAAAGATTGAAGAAATCCATCCATCTGTTTGATAGAAACTTTATATCCATAGGGAAAGCACGTTGAGAATTTTATCACTCTTTGCTTTGGGGGTGGGGGAAGATAATCTAGAGCAACTGCAGCAATGTGTAGGAATGCTCAGTGTGTGCTTTTTAGATAAACCTTGCATATTAATTCATTGAGTAATTGAAGAACGAAATATTCTGATAGTCAGAAATTCAGTGCCAAAACAAGAGTGCAAGGTCTCTTTTGCTTTTCACTTAGTTAGTTCTATAGTGAGTAAACCAAGTCATTTACCAAGTCACAAAGGTCAAAGAAATTTAGTGGTAGAGAAATAGACTGGGGTAAGGGAAAGAGGTGTGTGATTATACTCTATGAATTTGCCCTTAGAATATATGTTCTTCTGAAAAGGTAGCATTTCTATTTGCTGAGCAGGACATTTTTAGCATTGAATAAATAATAATCTAAATAAATTGGACCTGATTTTAGCATCAGATGGCAAAAGGACAATAATAGAAACCACATCTGTTTTGAGTGCTGTCCTTTAAACAGCACGTTCTTGTTGCCGTCCAAATATTTCTGTTCCGACAAAATACTTTTCTTCAAATCTGACAATATCTTAATACACCCAAATAAACGGTTATATGACAATGGTTATATGTCTGGTGAAATTGTACTTAGAAGACTACTTTTGACAAAAAAAATCCCCATCAGTATTGTGTACTGAGAAGCAGCTTTGAAGGAAAATATTTACTCTAGACTCTGTTCCAGGTCATACCATGGCAGCATATCTTGATGATGAGATAAAAGAAGACCCAAATAACTGGCTAAATATATACCCACTTGTGAATACTAAACTGGGAAAATTTTTCTGCTGAAAAGAGTTTCTGAGTGTTCCTCAACTCTTTCGCTGAGATATGCAACATAAAGTTAGTTAATGCTCACATTTGAATCTAGATTCCTATATCTGACCCTTTGCAAGGAGCTTTGTGGCAAAGTGACAGTGTAAAAGCAATAGTGTTTTGTTCAGCATGAATTGCAGTATATACTTATTTTTAATGTTTATATGGAAATGATATATGTCAGAAATGTTTGTTACTGGTATGTGTTTTGGCTTCAGCAGTATCTATTGAGGATGTTCTGTGTTCATACACAGATAAAGAAGGTGGTGTGTTCACCCACATCGTTAATTTTGTCTTTTTGTCCTGATTTAAAACACTAATTTAAAAAAGAGTTTCCTTTTTTTTACATTTTGTTTTGGTTTATTTGTTTGTTTTTTTAATCAGACTCGCTTACTTTATAAAATAGTTATCATTATTATGATGATTTTCTTTTTACGTGTTTGGTCTCTCTTTCCCCTGGGGAAAAAAATGGAGTAACAAATTTGCTAAGCTGCTTGTGACCGTCACAGGTTGGGAATTGCTTGGTCTGCAGTGCGTAACAAACCTGGCACATGTGCACTTTCTAATTTATTCTGCTAAGTATTTTTTGTATCTGTCTTTTTCTTAGTCCCTTAGATCTGTCAGGAAATGGTAACATAGAAGTTCATACCCAGTTAAGATATAGATTGTTTTCTCAGTTTATAGCCAGAATGTCCACTCTCAGCACCTGAAATGCGCCTGACCTCATGCCTTGTAATTAGAAGCTTCCCCTGTGAAATACAAGGGGGCTGATCTGAGCCAACAAATGGTAAGCAGCCTCTAGAAGCAGAAAGGTCATTGCTGTGCCATGGTTGTCCGCTACTGCCTGGTAAGGAAAATGACTTGGTGAGGTGATCTCACTTTGTGCAGTATGCTTTAGTGTCAGGCCTCTCAAATTTAAATCTTTTCCAGTTCCTTTTCTTCAATTTCTTGTTGCCCTCTGGCACCTGCTCAGGATCTGAAGCTGAGCCTTCCAAGATGCCTCAGGGATAGCTCTGAAGCCTGGGCACTCGTTCAGGCCCAGGAAGGCTGTCCCCACCTTCTTTAAGGTTAGATCATCTTTATTTTCAGGAGTGCAGACTCTGAGAAGAGAGTGTAATTTGCTTTGCTGACACACAGTAATTTACTGAATATGAGAACTAAGGCCATTAAAGTAAAAAGTTCTCTTTTCAGTGAGATAATTTTTATTAGAATAGTTTGGAGTTTGGGTACACCTCTCCTGTCTCTGGTGACATATAATATATTCAAATAAAAAGCAGTTCAAGGGGATTGAAAAATGTTATTTAGATTATTCTTAAACTTGAAAGGGCCTCCCAGAAGAAGCCTCTTCACATCCACATCTCTTCAGAATAAATGTAAGCAGTGTATTTGGTGTAGGTTATAATTCATATTTAGTAACAAACTTCCACCTTCACTTCTGCATCTTGTCAAATTACTGATACTTTTTTCAGAAAGACTTGTGATGCCATGAAGCTGGCCATGTAGTATGCACTTTGATCTCAAATGCAGTCCCCAAATTCTTAACCATTTATCTTTGTGGATTTTTGAGGAATAACAGATTTTTTTAAACTTCTTAGAGGTCAGAAAGTATGAAACTGTTTTGAAGGTTTACAAAACATTTAAGATAACCTACAAATGTATCCAGATACTTACCTCCTTTCTTGGAGATAGTTATCATGGTTTCTTGCAGCTTCTGTTTACTCTCACACAGCAGTGTATCCTTGATGAGTTAGCTATTAACAGCTTTTAATGAAGACTGTTATTCCAAGGAAGGACTCGATTTTAATTGGTATGGGCATTTCTTGTAAATTTTGAATTGACATCGGGACAGTACCTAGGAGTTTTAAAGAAGCATTAATTTAACCAAAAGGGAGCTCTTAAAGAGCTGCATATCATGTGTTCTTACTTTCCAGCTTTTCCCTATTTAGTCCAGTCCAGCGTTACGTTATATGCAGTATATACACAAGAGGCCATGTTGCAATTTACATGCTTATATATTGGCCCATTCATTGCAAGGCTGAAAATATTTCTTAACTCTTAGCAGTCACCAAATGTAAACGCACATGTCCACTTTGCATCTTGGAGAATTCTGGTTACTGGTAATTAAATTTTCTTAACACTTACTGTCTGTTTGAGACTTCAAAAATATGCTTTCAATATTCATGAGAGGTTCTTGACTATCTTTTCTGACAGCAGAAAGGGTGAAGTTGGAAGGTAAAATAAGATAATTAATTCATAAAATTGAAAATCTGTATCTAAATGCTGTCCATTTTATTTCCTGCCAATACATCTAATGGGATAACAATGAATTTCTGAGATGTATGGAAGTAAGAATTTTTTGGATTCATGTTTTCCTTTAAAGCAAAACTGAATCCAGAAACAGCCCACTGTTAACACAGATGGAAAGAACATCCATATTTACAACTCTAAAAAAAGCAAGACAGCAGTAGTACCAAGGACTTTAACCATCTTCATATTTGTCCAATTTAAGGGTTATTTTTTAATTTCTAAAAGACAATTTTATGTCCATTCTCCCCACTTCCCCTTTACTAGATAGGGAATGTAGAAAAAGAAGAGAAATAAAGATTTAATTTAATTCTCAAGGTTATTTTCAGAGTAAGTCTTTCTGGAAAGCCTGCTGTGGAGAATTAGCAGGAAATACAGCATTTTTGGGGCTACTGGAGTGTCTTGTAAACAAAATTACTTGTCTTATGTAGTGTTTTAATCTCACGCTTTTCTCAGAATAGGAATAATAATAATAGCAGTAGTTCTAGTAGTAGTAATAATAGTAATGATAATAATAACAGTAGCAGCAATAATGTTCCTTGCCTCTATTACATGGATGTTGTGGTACCCCTTGGTTGTAAATGATAAGATTTCAATCTCTGAGTTAGATGATAGACTAAGTTTGGGTTACTTGACACTGGTAGGAGGCTCTGAAAAATGCCTAGCTCGAAAATAATCTCAGAATTAGGTTAATATAAAGCTGTTTTTCACCTTTTTTTTCTCTTCTTCCCTTTTCAGTCAAGGTCTAGAGGCAAATTTAAGTTAAACCTGCGTAAGTTCACCTTAAAATAAGAGTGTCATCCATTCACACAGTGGGATACAGTACAATTTTCTTTCCAATGTACTGTTTTTTCTAAAGACTTCAGCCTTTAAATCACTTTTGTGTGCCTATGGATACTAGAATAAGAAGACTTCAAGACTAGTAGTAATTAATACATGCTTTTCATTTCCAGGCAGGGAATGAAAACTTCTCTTTTATTTGCACATGAACTTGGCTGTTGATTTGTTATTGTTGGTACACATAAGTATACATATTTATATACACACTCTGTTTCTGACATATTTTCCCAGCATATTTTCTCTGGAACTGTAATAGCCATATCACGTCTCAAGGGGCTACTTTTCATTTGCATTTAATGTTTGATGTATCTACTCCTATTTGTTAACTTGTTTGACATTTGCAGCTGGTGTTTAGTAATCTGAAAATTGAAGCAAACGTGGTTTCACAATATATTTTTGTGTGAAGTTTCTATGTTGTCCCCACCTCATCTTGCATTACTTTCCTGCTGTTGTAGTTCTGTTAACCAGCACTGCTGCTACTGTCCTTTTAACTGGGGTAACTACAATATTATATTTGAAACTAGAACTGATTTTATTCTAAAAGAGTATATTAGATAAGGTATTTTGAAAATTAGCTTTTCCATCATATTGAGGAAGAATTTGAATATAATTATTTCTTCGATAGTTTTGAGGAAAACTTGGCCCTTTCCCCTTAATTTATTGTTTTAGAGATCCATCAGATATATTAAGTTCTCTTAGTAAACATTCACACTTTTTCTTAACAAATATATATGATTTCCTTTCACAGTTAAGGGTCTTTTCAGTATGCAGCTGTTAGTTTAATTCAGTCACTGAAAGATTATCTGCTCTTGCTGTACTCTTGGTGTTTGCTCTCTGGCTGAGCTAAAACTTCTTGGAGGGAGAACATGCCTCTGTCTCCATAAACCAGCTGACCCTGTATTGCTTCAAGACTGGGCAGAAACTTTACAAAATACACAGTGGGGCAGCACATTTTAGAATGGTTTGAGATGAGAATCCCCCTAAAGGGAAATACCCCAAAAGGCAACCTATAAAGTTGTCCTTTTCTCATTCAGTATTTGTTTTTTGAGACTGGAAGCCTATTTGCTTTGAAGTCAAACTTTGAAAGGAGGAAAATACAGATAGTAGATGTGGGCATAATTCTTCTACAGACAAGAATTACATCCATTTTGTAGATTTCATATTTTGAAACCTTACACTACCTCCCTTTATTTATCTGTGAAGAGGAGATGTATAGAATGAAACCTGTCAGTTTACATGGCTTGTTGTGAGGGGATAGATGTACCCAAAACTGCTCTGTGCTACATATTCGTTGGCAGGTTGAAAGTTCATATTTTAAAGTGTTAGGAGTTATCTTGTGATCACTGTCATGCTTATATAGATAAAACAGACCACCTGTGTCTCAGAATATAAAAAATACAGTAACTATACCTGTTCAGGAAGCAATGTATGTGTTATGTAGTACACAAGCTCAGCATTGTGCTTAGCGATCCCTAATATGTTCCCAAGAAAAATCATTAACTGGGCAACATAAACATAAATAAATTTTAGCATTGTTAAAGAAATATTTTATGTGATTGTGAGAGTGATAAAAAATTCATGAAAACCTTCCACTCTTTATTGGCATAAAATAATACAGATCGGGAAAGTGTTTTTAACATCTAAAAATTGTGATAATAGTTGTTATATGGTATTTTCATCCACAAATGGTCTTTCAAGTAAGCTCTGATACTTTAATTAAGAGCATACCATGATTTTTTTAGTATATCTATTTTTATCCTAAGGAGTCTTCTGCTGCTTAAAAAAGGTGAAAACAAAACAAAAAGTACTATTTAAGGAAAGCAATTTGATTACCAAATCATTGAAAATATTTAAACTCTAATTTCATTACATGCTTACTTTGAAAGTCACTTCTGTTTGGGGTGTATAATGTGAAATATCAGAATCCATAAGCAAAATTAAGTTAATGCTGAAATAACATATGTAGATGTGTTCTCTTCAGATGCAAAAGCTGGTGTGTATATAACTTTATTATGGCATATTAATTGTAATGACATGCATGTGGTACTCTTTACTTAGCCATCTTGGTATACCTGACACTTGTCTTGAGTTATGGTTAGGGAACTGTCATCATTAGGTTTGGAAGGCAGCTGCATTAACTAGCTAGTAACTAGTAACAAAACGCTATCCAACAGTTACAGAGAGAAAGCAAAAATATTATAAAAATTTGAAATTAGAATTAGGACAAATTAAAAAAAATTAAACCTAACAATCCATCTCCTTCATTTTACTTTAATCAAACAAAGTGGTGACATGAAAAACAAAGATCTTAAAATAGAAATAGAGCAACAGAACTGTCTTCCCTCCCCACCAAAGTTTTAGTTAGGCTTAGCCTAGTCTTCATACCTCACCTTCATAAGCCTTTTAATACCCTGCATCTCTGTAAAACTTCTGGGAAAAGGAAGATTGTGGCTTAATGTTTCATCTCTTTCAGTAACTTTTTGGTTCTTTCTTTGTTTTTAATAAGAGAGAGCCTTCTGACACATGCTTCCCAAGAAGCAGAAGTAGAATTCTGCAAAGGTTTTCTGATAAGGCTTACATCCCATAAGTGTTGCTGAATTTGGAATACTTTTTAATCTTTTTTTAAAATTATTTTTTAAATGTAGGCATATAGCATTTCACAACTTTCATAGTACCACTTTAGATACTTCAAGTCAAAAATTGTTTAAGCCCTGTGGGAGGAAGATTATCAGCAATGGTTGCATTAACTCCACTAGAGGGGAAAATAAAATGCTGCATTAAACTTCTGTCTCAACCTTCATTTTTTGTAATGCCTTCCTTTGGGGCACACTGCTTTTCTTTTCTTCTCTCTCAATTTTTCTTTTAAAAAGTCCAAGGAAGCCCAAATTATCTTATTAATGTTATACATTAATGTTTACTTATGAAATGGAAGGTTAATTTTTTTAAGATGTAGGAAACAAATTGAAAAACTGTCTAAAATCTTGAACTGGATACAATAAAATAAATTAAAAGACCCCTTCATTTGTTAAATACACCCATTTTCATGTGTTCTTTGCCATGGTATAATACTTCTTGTATGTAAGCATACAAGACTTGGGAAATTCTGAGAAGTGATATCACTCTGTGAAAGCAGTGTGGATTTGAGTTGTTCCAAGACAGGGTCAATGCTGTAGAAGAGTCTTGCATTTCTCAGATACAGGCTAGCACTGCTCACAGTGTTTGTGATGTTAACATGCAGTCCACACAACCCAAACATTCCCTGTTTTCTCAGCCGTGGAAAATGATGTTTTGCTCATTATTGTCCACCTGCTATAGCTTTCAAATGTCATCTTGAAGGTGAAAGTTTATGTGACCTATTTTCTTCTGTCAAAAGATCTGTGAAAAAACAACTACTTCACATTACCAACCACCACACCAACACACCCCACTACACCAAATGCTGATTTTGGTAATTTTCTCCATTTTGTTGTTACTTTTTTAGTTAATAATTTTCACTTCATATAATGTTTCTAACCAGTCCTGAAAAAAGAAAAAAAATGAAATAATATTACCTATTTTTCCATTTTCTAAATGAAAATTTATTTCAGCTTCTACTGTTGCTTAACCTAAATGGTATTTCTCTAAGGGAAATCTTAATAGTTTATCTAGACTTTTGATTGTTTAGGCACTGAAAAGCTGTTTATATGTGTCTCCAGTGTAATTAAGTGAAATTATTACTCTGGAGTTATGATTTTTAGTTTTGAAAAATCAGAATAATTATGAGCATTTAGCTGGTGATATCTGAGGAAAAGAGAGCATTATTCTTTATTTACAAAGTACACTAACGCTTTGAAAAGCTAGCTTCATTTCTTTTTTATATACCAGCTGTAGTAATCATTTAGAGATATTTTCCAAGGGCAGTGATAGATACAACTTTAAAATTTTTTTTTGTGTCCCTCTCTCTAGATAATTGGGTTTTTATTTATGTGGGAAGTATTTTTTATGTATATAACATAAAAATAGACAACACTTTTGAGTGTTCTTAACAATTCTTGTATCTACTTTGACCAATTTACAGAGAAGAATTGAGTACCTGAAGTCCTTTACACCAAGTATCTTAACTTTTACAGTAATGCTGAATTTAGATTTTGATAATTATATATGTCATTAGAAAGTATGGATGCTCCACAATAAGACATAAAGCAGCACATCTGTTGATTGAGTCCTGTCTGGACTACCTAATCCCCTCCTAAAAACCAGAAGCCAAAACCAGAAAGATTCAAAATGTCTTTTCTTTCTCTTTTTTCTTTATTTTTTTCTTTTTCTCTCTCTCTGTTCCCCCCCACCCTTTTTTTTAGGCACTTTGAATGTGTAAAGTTGAGCAGCTTTTGGGCCAAAATTTGGTTGTTTTTTTTTTTTTTTAATGGTAGAAAATTCTCATCTTTTATTTAGAACATAGCTGCAGCAGGGAAAAACTTTGATGTTAATCCCTCTTTATTTGCTTTTGAGTGTAAAGCTTTCCTCTTCCTTGCCTCAAACCCTGGACCATAGGTCAAAAGTTAGGTCTATGTACAGATGAGATTGATTCTCTTGTGGTTCCAGAGCTTCAGTGAGGAGACCAAAGGATAAGGGTCAAAATTTTTGAGCTCTAGGTTTGGAAAGCAAGAGTTTGATAGTGAAAAATAAGATATTGTGAAATGATGTCTGGTAGCCTGAAGTTTCTTTCAAGTACTCCTAAGCAATTTTAGCAGTCTAAAATATGCCTTTATTTTTTAAGGCTACGAGCAAGATTACAACTTTCATACTTTATCTATAGATAGATCTTGAAAAACAGCTGAATGGATAAAGACCCTCAACTTGTCTCTGGGGTTATGTTTGAAATTGGATTCATACCAGATAATATCTGTAGTGACTTCATCCTGTACGCGGGGGTGAATATGTACACTATGTGCATATATATATGTGTGCATATGAGTGTGTGTGTGTGCATATCTGCATTAGTTTCTACACGTGCATACGAACAGGTATATATATATATATATATATATATATATATATATATATATATGTATATACATGTTATCTTGGATTAATTTCTCATGTTTGCTCCATGCCAAATAATTTGTAATTTTGCAGTGAATTGTTTTGACAAATTTGATTATTCTGGATATGTTCAGAATGCAGAAGCTTAAAAGTAGGCTTGCTGCTTATCAGGTCTATTCAATTTCCAAGAATCTAATTTCGGTAAATATCGGTTTGGGGTAATTTAAAACCTTCATATGAGATGTGGTCCCCTGAAAACTAGTTGCCATGTCTGGTAGACAAACTTATTGTAATTTTAAATGAAAAATGTGGAAACCATTTGTGCTAGATAGATAAAAATCTATCTATCTATCTATCTATCTATCTATCTATCTATCTATCTATTTATCTATCTATCAATCACTATAGTTATAGCTATAGCTGTAGATGATATAGATATAGGTATAGATAGATAAAACTCAGCCCAAAATCATAAATAGCTCAGAGTCAAATTGTATCTTAGCAGGTGATGGCTCTTGTAGGGATAGATGTCCCATGACTATTAGTGATCCAATAGCTCTCTGACATAAGGGCTGTTCCTGCTAAATGGAGATGCTCAGGCAAGGAAAAGTTAAAGTATTAATCATGAATGTGGTGAAAGAACTGAGAACAGAAATCAAATGGTTTGCTTTTTTGCATTTTTAAAATATGTTCATTCTTTTCTTCTCTGTGTAAATTAGTGTTTTTTCTAAAAATTACAAAAGTCAAGAATCTGATATTTGACTTTGGATGGAAGCAACTATTAACTCTAAACTATTATCTTAGCTGAGTAATATTTTTCTGCAGGTGCTAAGAAGGTATATATTCCTTTGCCATCTTTTCATAAATAATTAGTTAACTTTGTGATGAATTTTTCTCTTGCAAATTAAGGAACACTGATTGTCAAACAGAACTTTTTTTTCTGTTATACGAAGATACCATCTATTCAATACTGTCTGGAAGGACAATAGCAGTCAAAATCTCTGCTTTCAGCTGTTTCCTAGGTAACAGAGATACAGCTACAAAACTGTTGTACTGAATGGAAGGAAACAGCCAAAGTTTCTATTTTTCTACTATTTTTGAGTTTGAATGAAGTAAATCCTAGGACTATCACTACTTCAGAAATTGCAAGATACGGGACCACAGAATTGCATTTAGATTCCAGTGTGTTTGTTTTGTCACCTTTAGATTTCTGCACACCTTCTGTTTGATTGGGTTTTTTTTACAAAAACTGCTATGTAGTAGGACTGGTCCTTTCCATGAATGAAACAAACAGAAAAGCAAATTTCATGTTTTCTTTTTCTATTATTACTTTCTAGTATTTTTTTTCAGAAAATAACTATTATTTTTGTACGAAGTCTAGTTCAAAAATGAAATAAAAAAGCACTAGAGAACTGAATTAAGTTAGTCAATTATGTATGTGTAGGTTACCCTTTCATGTACGTAGCTAATTATATTGAATTTAGTAGGCATTTTTGGAAGTAATAGAATTGTAGTATATTCCCAGCAGTTTGTCTTTCTCAATTTTGTTAAGCATAAATTACTTTTCCTCGCTATAAATGTTGACATATTAAATTCCCATTTACCATTTGTGTGTCATTGAGACAACTATTTCACAACTAATGATGGCTAAATTAGAACATAAATAAAGCAACTGAGTTTTTCGCTGGGCTGCTACTCCAGCCTGGGGGAGGTCTCCTTTAAACAGAGCCTCATTCTTGTAATTTAAAGATCAGCTTCTCATTTCCTCAAATATTGCAGTAAAAGGCAGTCATGACAGTGAGGTAAGAGAGCAATTTTTAATGAAATTGTGCTCTGTGTTGACTAGGAGTGTCTTATTGTTTCCTTGTGATTATCTTATCTGTCAGTAACATCCATCCATCATGTTTGTCCTTAAATTCGAAATGTTGGTGTAAAGACTACTTTCAATTATGTGTAAAATGAAAATGTTTTAATGTAGTATATCTGTGGAAACCTGGCTTACTGCAACTGTGATTAGCTAAGATCATTAACTGGAGGCTCATCTCTCACTGGCTTAAAAGTGCATTGTTAGAATTCATAGTAATATTTAAAAAGTGGGTGTTAGATCAAAATATAAATAATATAGTAGTTCTGTTACAACATATTACTTTGCTTAATTTGTGAATGAAGGTTTTCTACAGAAAGTACCCAAACATGTGGCAATAGCAGTCTCTCACATTATTTTGTATTAGACAGCATTTATGTTTTCTATTAAAAATAGTATAAATATTTTTCCCATCTGGAAAAATATCTAAATAGTTTATAAACATGTAATATGCAAGTGTTTTTATATGACCAATATACTAGCTCTAGAAGATTGTGCTCTGCAATGAGAAGGGTACAAAAAAAGTAATGTTGTGGAAAATACATTGTCTGAATTCTTCTTTCTCTGAACAGGTGTTGAGAGAGAATGCATTAGTCCATTTTTCCTTAAGCTTTAGACGTAAAGTTAATGTTTAAAGTGCATTAAAATGTCTTTCCTGGACTGTGATCAAACTTCCTTTAAAACTTTTCTCCATAGACTCTATTTTGAGTTGAAAGTAGGAAAAGCAACTAATTATTGCAATGCTTTTCATGATCATGTGAGACATAAATTTAATTTTTTCCTTTAAATTTACATTGTTTGTAAAATCACTCGTGGAAATCTTCGTGCAATTTGAGCACAAATTGTCCAGAAATTATAATTAAATAATCTTCAATATTCTAATGAACATTAGCATCCTTATTGCCTTTGTAGAAATGAGAGCCTCTTTTCAATTCTTGATCAATCATTAAAGTGAGAGACATTGTCCTGTACTTCAAGGGAAAAAATTGTCAGTGTGACCTGTTTTTCTTTTTCTATTTCTTTTTTGAACTCAAACATGGAGCAACTCAACAATGCTACTTGACAAATCCACGGTTTAATAGATATTATTAAGAAAACCAACTATTTTGCTATGTTGTGTATCTCTAAAGAATAGCACTTTGCAGTTTTAGAACTGCAGAATGAGACTCTTCAAACAAAAATAATCTACAGGGGCTAAAATCTGAATGTGAAAGCTAGGACTGAGCTATACACTATCTAATAGGATTTGTCTTGTCCTGGCCACCCCCAGCCCTGCCAAGAGTGTAGGTAAAATGGTGTTAGCCATCACCTGCAGCAGAGTGAAGCCAAACCATCTTTTCGAGGACACCAAAGCCAGAAAAGTTATCTCAGGGAGACAGAGATGATACTTGTTTTCTGGCCCAGCCTCTTGGAGTTCACCCAAATGAATTAGAGTATGTTCAAGTTAAGTGCTCTTTTCCCTCCCCACCACCTGGAACTTACATCCATTCAGATGGCAAGGTTTGCTCACTGCAACCTCAGAATGCCTGAGGAATAAACATGTTTCCCTGCTGAGTATTTCTGCATTAGGCCCCTGAAAAGCACTCATGTAGAACTCAACTCTTACAAATTGTGTGGCCTCAATCTTCGTGCCTCTGGCAGACAAGGACAAATATGCAAATGCTATGCATAGCTTAGGCTGTCAGTTAAATACAACTTGGGTTTGTTTATTTTTGTTACTTAAATAGCTACATAACAGTTGGTGGCTTTTAGAAAAACTAAAACAAAAAAAAAAAAGGCTAGGGTGGTTTTAATTAAAAAAAAAAAACAAACCAAAAACCATTTTGTCTTCCGTGATTTCACTTCTATCCTAAATCCTTCTCTTCTAGATCTGAGTCTTTCTAGGATAGTGAGAAGCATTTAGGAACTTTTTCTCTCTCTGCCTTATGGAATGGCTATGAAGGTGTTCATAGTGGTACAGTCACCATGATGATGCATATACCATTAAATATACCAAAATAATAAACTCAAATCCCATACACGTAAATCAGATGTTTCTTAAAAGATCCGCTGGCAAAACAAAACTGCCTAAACCATTTCCATGAGGTAAATAATTGTTTCTCATTCATCCTTGTATCTTCAGAAAAGTGACTATAAAGAAGATTGCAAAATGGCTTTCTTTACCAATCAGTATATTGCTCTAGCCTTGAATTCATCACTTGAAGTTAAATATTGGCTAACTGTAAATATGTCTGCAACAAGTACATAGTATTATGTTGGTACACATTTACATATCTCATCTGATAAAAAACCCTTTTGAAATCCTAAGGTTATCTTAGTAGAAAACCCAAACAAACCCTTTTAAACTGTTTCTCTATCCTATTTAAAATATGCAGCAATTGACAGAACACCAGAGATATATTATTTTGTGCTTTGGTTTAAAATAAGTACAGACTGTAATCACTGTATGCAGGACATTTCTGTAACATTGTCTACTTTATAGAAGACTTGATAATGAAGACTAAGAAACAGATCTTGTCAAAGATATCTTTTCTCTTTCTTTGGCAATCCCACCTTTTCTTGTTCAAATAAGCTTGCTATGTCCAGTAAACGAAAAGGTAGAGATAGCTTATGAGCACTCAAGAGTAATTTTTGCTTTCTGAATTCAAATATTATTATGCAATATATAGCATATATTTTTCTATCATATTTGCAGAATTTTTTTCATACGTTACGTTTCTACATTCATATGGAAAGCTTTACCAAACGTAACATTTTAAGAAATCATCAGATGCACCTTCCCAGAATGATAAATAAAAATGTACAGGCTTGAAAACCGATAAAAGTTTCTTAATTTTCTATAAACAGAAAACCTTGTCTAAGAAAGTATCTAAAACTTCTATAATTGTTTTTGTCTTAATTTGAAGACCAGACAAAGAAGAGTTATGGGTCAAACTCTTACAGAATGAATTTCTTATCTCTTAAAACAACCCTGTTGGTAGTGTTATAAGAAGTCAATACTTTGCTTTTTCAGCTTTGGGTTTTGTTTTGTTTATATTTAAACTTTTAATAGGAAGTAAAATTCAAAATAATAATGTTGTGTGTATTTTCTTTTCAGGGGATAAATGCAAACCTACTGAATACACTGAAGTGAAAAATATGTTACTGGATCTACAAAACCAGAGATACATTACACAATCAAAAGATAAATCCATTGGTGAGAAAATGGCTTTAAGGAAACTTCTGGTAGATCAAATGTTCAATTATTTTGATTCAGACAACAATGGACTTGTGGACATTAATGAGTTATCTCAGGTAATGTTTAGTTTTTGTTTCTATTAGCACAGTGACTATTCAGTCGTCTTTGTCAGGACATGCACACATGTCTTAGGATAGTTTACTTTATATTTGTGAGTCTTTGAGGTGGAAAAATTCATTTGAGAATTTTTGAATAGCTGAGTTATTCAGAAATTTATAGCGATTATTTATAAACTTGATTATGATGCTTTAAAATACACTGCAGTGGGTTAGAACACTCTAGGCTGCTGTGACCATTAATTGTTTTATTCTCCACTGCAAGCTGTCATACTGCAAAACTGTATAGACACATTGTAGAAGTTGAAAACAATTAAAATAATGAGGTAAATAGCTTCTGTAATACTAAAGAAGTATTATTGCTTTATCATAGTTGGGGCTAGAGAAGTACAGAAGAAGTTTTGCAAAGAGAGTTCATGGTAGTCTCTAAATTACAAATTTTAACTAATTACAGATCTAAACCAGTGATTACTGCTCTAGTAGGCATAACAACACTAGCTTTAATCTACCTTAAAGGATTGGTTCTATTAAAGAGTGTTGATGGGGCAAATGTACTTTGATTTACTAGAGGTCTGTCTTTGAGAAATATAATAATTGCTAAACTATATTAATGGGTCTGATACTAGCCAGCCAATTAAAAGTATAAGCATATATTAGGATTTTTAGATGTGACTGTTGATAATTATCCTATGTTTTAAGTTGTATGGCAGTATTAAGAAATAGGCTGGAGTTATCATTTCTATACAGCTAACCTTTAAAATTTAAGTGGCAATTTCAAGGAGCAGAGGGTGATTGTAAGTATAGATATCACATCAAATACTAATAAGCTATTTCAAAAGACTAATTTAAAAAAAAATCTATACTTCTGTAAGATTGGGTTTTCCTGATGCTTTTTAGGGTCTTTCAGAACTTCAGCTTTCAAGGGACTTTGGTACCTGTATATATCTTACAAATAATACTTTTTATATTAATATACTGTACGAATAGATAACACACAAATCACATATATAGATTTGCAAACTATATTTAATTATCTTCTATTCAGTTGCTACATGTATACTTTTCCTCTTTTTTTGTGTCATGGTTTTAAAATACTAAAAAATTCTTCCATTATTGTGTTTTCATACTTTTCCCCACATGCTTTTTTTTCCTATAAAGAGGAATTTTTAATGACAACTGTAAAGTAGTGCTCTTTCACAAGTATGGAAACAAGTCAAACAGCCCTAAACCTCAAACAAACATGTGCTTTTTGGTTTTGCTAAAATTCATTGCAGAAACATCAATTTGTTCAATCTACAGATGAAGATAAAGTAAATTCATTGTTAGTATATATTTCGAGCAGAGACACAATTAATGCAGGGAGGGACCGACGCTGGAGAAGTTCATGAAGAACTGCATCCCATGGGAAGGACTCATGTTGGAGCAGTTCATGGAGGACTGTCTCCTGTAGGAGGGGAAGAGTGAGAGGAGTTCTCCCTCTGAGGAGGAAGGAGTAGCAAAGAGAACATGTGATGAACTGACTGCAGCCCCCATTCCCTGTCCCCCTGCTCTGCTGGGGAGGGAGAATGTAGATAATATTGTAAGTGAAGTTAAGCCCCTTGGAGGAAAGGTGTTTTTAGTATTTGGTTTCATTTCTCATTTATCTTACTCTTGCCTGATTGGTAATGAATTCAATTAATTTTTCCCCCAAGTTGAGTCTGTTTTGCCCATGATGGTAATTGGTGAGACATCTCTCCCTGACTTTATTTTGGCCCATGAGCCTTTCATTACATTTTTTCTCCCCTGGCCAGCTGAATAGTACAAAGCAGCTTTGGTGGGCACATGGTATCCAGCCAGGGTCAACCATCCACAGGGAGACATTACTGAACTCCTAGAAAATGTTCTCAGGGTTAGGAGAATTTTTCTCAGTGGTGCTCACAGTCAAAATTTCGAAATCTGCAGTTGTCATAAATAATGGCTCCTGTCTGCATTTTAAATATAATCATATTAAGGGGATATGAAAAGCAACATACTTGTAGAAAACAAGGACTCCTGAAGTATATTTATGTTCATGCGAATATTGAATATTCAGTTTATAGTGCGTCTTAAATTTTGCATCTCTTCAATCTTGCTGTGCAATCAGGCTTTTGGATTGCATTTATTATCTCATAGGTGTCCATATAGTCATTCTACCTAATGTAAAATTGAAATGAATCAGTTGGAGATTGGAAATGGTGACAGCAACACTCCAATTTTATTGATGTATTTTGGATCAAAAGTCATAAGGTTATTGAAATTGCATCTTGATGCAAGAGAAACAAATATTCTTCTCCCAGAACAAAACAAAAGTAGTGTTTTTATGAAAAAAAATCTGTTTCAAATAGTAAGAAATGTTTGTTTGTTACTATTTTTTTTTTTGGTTTTGTCAAGTTTTTGTTGTTTTGGGTTTTTTTTTTGATACTTCAAGTATGATAGTAAATTTAAAATTGGCAGACTTTTTTTTTCTACTGTTTGAACAATTCTAGCATCTGGGCATAATATTTTTCATGGCTTTGTAGTCCAATGCAGCATTGCAGCTAAAAAAGAATATTGACTCCAATACACTGTGTAAATGTAACAGGAAAACAGTAGGATTATGTAGCTCCATGCAAACTAAATGGATAAATTCTTCTCTGCCTTGACTGCTTTATTTGCTGACTCTGACTCATTTATTGTTTCAGTTTCAAAATCCTATATTGGCAAGTGAGGTGTGGCTTGATTTTGAAAGGAAGTAATAATTTAACCTTTTAGACCACTTTTTTGAGAAGTAGGTATTAATCAGAGAGAGTATCTATCTTTCCAAAAGCGTGAGCTATGAAATAGGCAGGATTTTCATCATATCACCTCTGATCAGCATATCTGCAAGGTTTCTACTAAGGTGAGGTGGTTCCTTGAAGGGTTTGATTTGTTTTTAAAGCACTTTGAAACATTTTAAATGAATCAAAAATAATGGAAGATAATTGAATCTTCTGGTTAGCTATGAATCTTCAGTTGTTAACAGACTTATTTGTTTATTTTATTTTATGCAAAACCAAACCAGAATTAAATAAAAATTTAAACTGTTTCTATCACAGTAGACTTCTTGATTACTCTATATTGTTTTTGCTATATAGAAGAGAGAAAAGAGCAGAAGCATTATGGGCAGACATGGGAATAAAATGTGTTTTTCCAGTTATAATTGCAGTTATTCCACTATGGTGGAACTGCAGTTTTATGAACAGTAAGCCTTTTCTGGTTGCCATCAGTGAAAGATGCATAAGCTTTAAAAATGTTTCATATTGCTAAACAACGAAATTCAAGTTCCTTTTTGAAGGAAGAAGTGAGTGAAGTGAAATAAACTAATCCCGATTTGACTTGGAGATGCTATTTTTCTATTTGTTCCTTACACTAGTGAACTAAGAAAGTGAAATTTTACAGAAAAGGGAAGTGACATAGCCTGAAAGCAAGCTGAATATATAAAAATAATGAATTCTCCTCTTCCTTTCCGTCCTTTTAATGATCAGTTTTTAGAGTCAAAGAAAGAACTTAACATCCTTCTTTATGAACAAGTATTTGTAATTTCAAATGCCTGAATATATTTCTTTTATTTACATGGTTAACATAGGACAAATGAAAATACATTAAATTTTTATAAAAACTCATCCTTATTTCTGCAACAAAAATACCCCAAAGTTATTTTGGTTTTGTTTCTGTATTAATGATAATACTGGTGCACTTTATGCCAACCAGTACTTCATGGGACTTGTTTACAGAGATACATCTTATATAAATGTCATCTCTCTGTCAGACTTCATTTCTTAAACTGATCAAAATACTTGATTAGACCTTTACATTCAAATTTTTACCTTCATGACTTCTGATTTTCCATCTAATCAGTGGTGTTATTGTTATTTGGAGGACTTACAACTCAGAGAAGGAATAAGGAGTCTATCTACCCATTGTGTTTTTAATCAACTTCGGTTTTCCCTGCATGTTGCATAGGCAGAATAATATTTTGCATGTTGAGTTATAGTTCTATGTATTTTCTGACATTAATTAGGGATTTCTTATTATTTAGGTTGCATTATCTATTTTTACTATCACTGATCAAAGAAAAACTAAATATGTGCTATATTCAATTCCAGGTTAAAAATAAAAATAAGAATCCTACATGAAACGCTAAGATTGGGGGAAATGAAGACTCTTTTAAGGATTAATAGTGAGATAAAGCTTACAAAAACTGTGATCATCATACAAACTCTAACATCTTGATCTTAGGTGCCTTTGCTTTTATCAAGTAGAAGCATTTCCCATTATATTCTTGCAGGCTGTGAAGAAAGCAAGAGCAGTCTTAATTTCTTGAGTAGGTTCAAGGACTGGTGCTAATTGGAAGTGGACACAAAGTATAATGGTGCAGGATTTTGTTTGCACTCAGTTTTATCTTGGTAAAGTCCAAATCCACAGGCTCAATGTGCTGGTGGTTCTGAATTTAGTTCTGAGGTGCAGAGTTTTACCCAGACCGTCTGTGTGGCCCTAATACATATTCTGGTCTTATCCTGCGAGCTAGCCATCTCTAGCATTATATTTATAAACACCTAAGGACACATTTACATCTTCTGAGTCAGATTAGGTCTTTCTGCTGCTAAGGGCAGAAATGGGAAGGCAGGGAAATGCGTCTCTGCTTGGAGTAGTTTGCAGAAAGAAATATCACATCTGAGCTATGTAACAGGATTAGTTTGGGGTCATATTGAGATATTACCTTTAAATGAAATTGAGTACATGCCTTTATGGGCCACTTCATGGGGGTTTAGCAGTTCAGCTATCCAATCCATTTGCTCAGGGATCTCTGTCATTCTGTGATGCACAAATCCTGTATCTTGACTCACATATATCAAAGGTATCACTCTGCCATAGACACCAAATGAGGATGGTGTTGCTGTCCTACTGAACTTGCTGGTAAATTATAAGGATATTGATTTAACTAGGTTAAGGGAACTTAAAGCAAGGAACAATTTACCAACCTTTATTATCAATTTGGTTTCATACGTAATCAATTCTTTCAATTTATAAAAAGTTATACTGCTGTGGAAGATGGTGGAACAAGTAATTGAAACCCCCTTATGCAGTCAGATTTCATTTGGAGCACAGTTCTCACAGTGTTTGGTGTTTGATGTAGTTGGTGTTTTATCAAGCACTGAGTGGCACTGTTGTGATGAGCTACTTGCTTTTACAAAAGATGAACAAACATTAACTGAATGAGCATATAAGTTTTAAAGGAAGGTTTTGTTTGTAGTTGTGTTTATGTAGCATTTACCTTGGGGAGGTACATAAAGACCATTAATCACAGGTAAGCAAAAAACCTGACCGATAACACTTCCAGTGAGGTGGACTAATAAAGGATGTGTTATGTTATTTTTGATTAGTTTCATAATGTCTGCAGATTTTCCGCTTTGACTGTCAGAAATCAGATTAAAATGAATGAAATAATCTATTCTGATGTGCAGTTTGTCATTTATAATCAGATTACCTTTCCCAGTCTTTTAAAATTTGGAACTGTACTGACTAAATTTCTGAGAGGCTTTGAACTGAGGTAACGCTATGGCGTTTCATAGGAAATAGACAATTGTGTGCTGTATCTTTTAGAAATGTAATCTTTTCCAAATCCTTCCTCCATGTTTCAAAGAGTATTAAATTCTAATGGATAAGTTTAATATTTTGGAAAATACATATTTAAAAGTGTCGGTGAGTTTGTAATTTCTCAGTATTTATGGGGCGTCACAATGAAGCAGGAACAGTTTTGCTGTATATTTTGCCTTTTGCCAGTTTATAATATGGAAAGTAAATGCTTTACTGTTTTTATGCAAATTCATACTAAAAATTGTGGGCATAATAGTTGTGAACCTTCTCTGGTATGAATTTTCAGCTTAAAAGTTTGAAATCAAATCATCAAGGCTCAACTTGGATGGCACAATCATAAACTTGTGCAGACACTCTTAATCAGGCTTTAACCTTTATAGTAAGAATTTTGTTTCTAGCATGTGACCTGCTAAAAATTTTGCCAGTTTTTCTTCTGCCTCCCTAACAAATCACTGTTTATTTTAACCAAGGGGTGGACAGTCTTTGTTTAAATAATTGATTTAAGAAACAGTTTCCTTGAATTTTACTCTTCTCCATGGACAGAGATTAATAGTACTTAAAATTTTAGTCACATTGTTGGATCTGTGAAACACAAGTGTAATTACATGACGGTGTATCATGCACATGGAATTTTATTCTATTTATCCTCCACTTTTAAATAAAGTAATGTCTTGCAAAACTTCTATAAGTAAGTGTGCAACCTTAATTTGTCAGACAGTCATATTGGCTTTCCTGGAATCTCATATAGCTTGTAACTTCATATCACAGTTGATCTGCACGTCAGGCTGCTGCAGAAACAGGTAATTTTCCAAAATCCAGACCCCCACCCCCCAAGTTGTACCTGGTTCTGAGTCATATCTCATGTGACAGAATATTATTCTCATGCCCCTTCAAAAGGAAAAGACGACCAACAACCCGAAAGGTCCATAAAGGTTAATTTTATTTCTGGTCACAGAATTAATCTGATCTGCAGATCACATTGGAAAGTTGTGAGATGGCTAGGTCCTGCACAAGGGAATTCAGATTGGAATAGCTCTTTTAGCAGGAAATCACAGATAATTAATATTAATCATCATGTGAAATCACTTTTGTACCTTCTGAAATCTAGCCTCACAGACATGTTTGGGACGTTTATCAACAGTGAGTGTATTTTCCAAGGAATTCCAAAGTGTATCACCAGCATAAAGATGTCTGTACAAAAACAAACATTGAACCTTATATCTGTAATCAAAATGCTGGGTTTACTGAGGACAAAAATTAAATAATTGCCAGGATGATAAAATGTACCTATCTGTAGTATCATTATTGGAAATAGAACAATCATTCTAATATTTTTATAATTATGACTTTAAAAATGAAATTGACCAATTATAAATGAAAAGCAACAAAACAGATAAAGCATTTTAGTTCAAAAAATAGAAGCTAAGAACACTAATTTGAAATTTAAAATGTGTTACTATAAAGGCAGCTGTTTTTGGGATTTAAAAAAGGTTTCCTTGAACCTTAAATGTAAAGTTCCATCCTTATTTGTACAATTGAAGATAGTGAAAGCAAGCATTTAAAACAATGAGGCAATGACAGGAACAGTGCTGTTCATACTAAATGTTCATTTTCCATGAACCAGCTATGATTTTAAGGACATTTCATGGCCTTAAAATCTCAGTGACTGCCAAAGTTTTCAATACACACCGTTACATATTTAGTGCTTCTTATATAACTGTAATGGTTTTAGTGTTACTAATTTTTCCCAGACTACATTTTTGTCATTTATGTACCAGCTGCAAGATCTACACAATTTCATTTTTTCTTAATTCAGTTTAATGTGAATGCAATAAAAAGGCTTTTAAAGTATGAGAATAGTTAGCACTAATATTCAGGTAGCATAATATGTATTTTTAATTGGTAATAGCAAAAGGTGGTTTTGTAGTGATTTTTCTTATCTTTGTAAATGGTTTTCATACTCTCTAATGTACTAACAAGGTGATTATCCTTTATAATGCTTCTTTATTATTACGTAGGAGATGACTTCTGGTAGCATAAAATGCTTGTGTCTTTTCTTTTTCCTTTAAAGCTCCTTTAATTTCCTGTTATTCTTTTAGGTATTTTGTGTTTACATGAATAGTAACTGAATGAATTCCTTTGCAGAGAAACTGAAACACAAAAGCCTCTGAATCCTTTGTTTTTCATGAGATATCCTCCATTAATACAAATATAATGATTTTGCAATTATTGTGTGAGACTTATAGAGGGTTGGAAGAGTAGTTTTTTCACCTAGGAATTAACTATAATTATTTTCCTTTTTTCTGTGCCTCATACAAAACTGTAAACTGTGCAATATTATAACAAAGAGTTGTATTAGTTTTGGCTCTTTCAGTTATATGATGGTGCTTCTAATACATTCCCCATGTATGTGACATTTCTGGATCACTCTCAGCATCTTAAAAATTCCTTGGCTGGAATCTAAGTAGATGTCTACAACATGCAGAGACCTTAAATTGTGCATATATTAAAGAACATTTCTCTGGAGTAAGGTCATAGGAGTTAAAATTAATAGCTATTAATTATGATCTATTTACAAACTGTACGTGTTCCCACTGAGAAACAGGAGCCTTTGCAGGTCAGCTACTTATATAACAGGTCTTTGGTAAGGTAATAGGCTTATCAAAAGCCTGTAAGAAGTTGATACAATTAGTGGGGTAGTAAGAGTTTCTAGTTATTTTTGAAAGTGTCTGCATTTGTTTTCCGTGGTTAGGAATCAGAGGAAAGAGACATTATGCCATTTGTACTTGGGAAGTTATTATTTTAGGTATATTTGGATGCTTCTTAATCACCATTCCTGTACATATAAAGTAAAATCAACTTTAAAATCCCCAATATCTTCACAGTGCTTCAGTCTATCTCCATTATATATATTCTGTACATTCTAAAAGCTTTTGGGTAATTTCTGAGAGTCTGTCCTAAAGGTATTAACTTCTAAAACTGTAATAAATAATTACAAAGTAACTGGAAATCCCTGGCTTTACACAGTTGCAGTTCATTGCCCCACAGCAACCTTAAAATGATCTATTAAATGATTATTAGAAACAATTAATTATACCAGAGAACTCTAAGAGCTCAAATGTAATTTCATGGTTATAATTTTCTTGTCAGGTAATAAAACGGGACGAGCTTGGCAAGGAGCTGTCTGACTGCTCTGTGTTCGATTTGCTGAAATACGATGATTATAACAGTGACAAGCACCTAGCTCTAGAAGAGTTCTACAGAGCTTTCCGTAAGTACCAAGACTAGCTTGCTCTTCTTTCAGTCTTATTTTCTCTTTCTTGCTTTGTTTTCCTAAATGGCGGGGTTTAATTTTGAATCTTGAAACATCTGGATGCTGTGTTTAAATTAGTGCAATTTAATGGTCATGATATAGCAGAAAAATTTTTAGCAGAAATCAATGATGCCCAGTAGCTTCTAGATTTATGAGGGATTTTGGTAATGGAGAATTCTTGGATAATCTTTCTTGATGCCAACACTCATTGATCAGTCTATGCTGTGCGCAAGCAGCAAGTAGTGTGGTCAAGACATAGTCAATGGAACCGAAATATCTTCCCACATCCTGTATTTAGGAATGCTGATCAGGCCATTCTTGATAAACCCAGCAACAAATTTACCACTTCTGTTAGGTGCCTTATGGCTTCACAGGACTTGGGAGGAGATAAAGATTCATGGTGGAGTTTTGCAAGGTATTTGTTCTCTGGATGCCAAAGGAGTCCTGGGACAAATGTGTATAGTACAAACAAACATCTTGAGCAAACCACTGGGTTAGCAGAAAGAAGAAAGGTGTTAAGAGCTTTTATACAGAATGTTAAATGTAATATCCCTATATTTTGTTATATTCAGATAAGAATTGATGATTTTTCACTCTTATCTACCACAAATTTAAGATTAAATCTTAAAATCTGACTTTGGTTTAAAAGCTGCTGCTCCAAACGCAGCAACCTGGCAGCATAGAAGATCAAGTTTCCCCTAAATTCTTTTTATAATTACTTATTATATATTGACTAGTCTGTTAACGCTTCTTCATTTTGAGTAGTTACAGCTTGTTATTTTAGTCTTCTAGTACTTTATCTTTGGGGTGATGAGCACTCAGTCACTTCAGGTGATATCAAATAAAAAGGATAAAAAAAGTTTTAAACTAAAAATTTTTAAATTGATAATAGAAAAAAATACGTGCATGGAAAGTTAGAAGAATAAACATGAAATGAAAAATCAAGACAGACTGCCTGATAGTTGCTTAGTTTTGACGATTGAATTAGTTTTTTATTTCTCTGAAAGTCTTTCAGAAAGTGTGATTTTGTGATGCAGCTTAGCTGAACGAATTACTTACTGCTCCTAAAAATAACTTGATCCTGCTTCCTGAGGTTATCTGACTGCCTTTCTTGCAGTGTCCTAACAGTCAGAGTCTCTCCTCTGAGTCACTTACTAAGCAGAAAAATATTCACCCTCCACATCCCACCCCAATCCTGTTGTGTGACCTGAATTGATTAAGTGAAGGGTCAGACCATAACTCATGCAAAAGAAATGTAAGCACAGTCAGGAAATAAGGCAGGGGAAGAAAACAGGAGATATTAGGGCATTGTGATGGTGAGATAAATTAATTCACCTGCAGCAGCAAACTACTAGGAAATACCTTGATTTCTTTTTAAAGGCTGTGATACAAGTCAGACTTAAAAAAATGGGCACAATTATATAGCATCTATAGGAACACATGTAGTGGCTGTGATTATATGGCTAGATGTTGTTCTTCTAGATCTTGATTAATGTACATAGATGTGGAAATAGATGGAGAAGCCTTTAACATATTAGCATGCTTTTTGCAAACATTGTATTAATAGAAGCATAACATTGTTCTTGCAAATAAGACTTAGATGTGTCTCTGAGGTACTGTTTTGTACAGTTGTAAAACTCCAGATGTAAGAATAGCTTTTTGCTATATATTTTTAATGGACTTCTGAATTATGAAAATAATTTCCATATGCTATGTTAAGCATTGCCTTGGTATGACTGATAATGAAAACATTAGATTATACAAGGTTAGGGATCTCTTAGGATTCTTTGTTGCAATGCAATAGTGGACAAGATCCTGTTTAAAACTACAAGGCTATTTTGGGAGATGATTTCTAGAGAAATCTTCATTCTTCCATGTCATTAACAAAATTTATATGTATTCATTACATATTGAAAAATAAAACCTAAAACCAGCTGCTACCTCATTGTACTTTGTGTGCCCAGAAAGCCAAAGGTGTGTGACATAACATTAGTCTTTGTAATGAAGGTAAAATAAATACTCTTGAAAAAAATTTGAATAACTTTAATTCCATTTTGTCTTGAGAGAGTTTGAATTCAGTCAGTTTGACCTATCTCACTAGCATTAACAAAAACAGTGTAGTGCTATAGAAGTATCTGAAGGTAACCAAAACCTAAACAAATTGAATGAGGCACCTGGTCATTTGACTGCTGTTCTTATGGCTAAACAAGTTGACCCAAGGCTGAAACCAAGCTCTCCACAAGTCACACCAGCCCAAGGTAAAGCAAACATGACAGCCCCAGTCCAGAGGCCTGTGTTGTTTGCCTACAGCAAAGCTGGTGAGATGTTACTAGTAGTGGCAGGTCTGGATTTACCAGGATACAAAGAATTAATATGGACAGGGAACCAGATCCATGTATGGAAATATACACGACATGCACTCACAACACATCTTCCACACACTATTCCCCAAAGAAACATCTCCTCAGTTAAGCATCTGCCTACACAATAATTAAATAATTAAATAATTAAATATTTAAATTTTCTTCAATAAAGTGACATAGGAATGTTGAAAATATTTATTCCAAAAAGAAATAAACCTCTTTTATTTTCCTATTTTTACTTCTTTAAGTACTTAATATTTTCAAGTTTGCATTCTATTTTATTACATTGTAATGATTGACAATTATGTTTTATCGTAATTTTATATTATAATTGTGAAATTATCCTATTTTACAATATGGAAAAGATTATTTTTCACCACCTCAGACACTTTCCAACATGTAGAACAAATAGAAAAAAAATAGAGGAGCTTTTTTTCAAATTATTTTCAGAACTATATTATGAGTGAAAGATTACAACTGAGTAATGGTGTTTGCAGGGGATTGTCTTCTAAAATATTTTGGTGTTATTTGTTTAGAGACATTTAAAAGACATAGTCATTAATTTAAATAACAAAGTGCTTCTAGAATTTTTGGTCTCTTGCACAATCCCACCAATTGAACTTGACAGTGTGTTATTCATTCGTTTTTCATTCCTTCATATCCACCGTTTCAATGTACATATGGAACCTAACCTTAATTTAATACCTGCTATTGCCAGTGGAATTGCCTCTATCCCTAATTGTAGTGGAGGGGTGGATCTGGGAAATGTCAAGTTCTCCTCACTGAAGTTTGTCCAGGTGCTGGAATATGTGTTACCAAATTTTATTCACTCAGAATGGCAGTGAAGAAAATTTGGTTTTGCAATGATGGAGAAATCGATCCTAGTCAAAGCTTCCACGGAGAATTCAAAGGAGTTGTTTGTTTTTTTTCTTTTTATTACCGTGACATAAATCAGAGTCATATGAGCACAGAAATGTGAAGACAAGGTGGTGGCTGTTGAGCAGGAGCAATAGAAGACACAGCACCACAGTTTTTATACATGGCAATACCACAAGAGTTCTTTTCAAGCCAGTTTGTACCTAACACTGTAGAATATAAATTGTACAATAGTTAACAAAATATCCTTTAAGTCATATTCGAATTTGATGAACATTAAAGACGTCTCAATTCTAAAGATAACTGTCCTTCAGCACTCTCTATGAAGCATAGAAAAAAATGAGAAGTCTTGAGAGAAGGCATAAGGGAAATTTGAGTCCTCAGCCTTGGCCTAAAAAGGGGATAGTAATAATCAAGCATACTACTAATGTGCACTTTTCCAGCTGGGATTTCAAATAGTATTTAAAAACACTTAGCTAAGATTTTGAACACAGATAGGATTAAAAATCATCTTCACTATGTTGTTGAATAAACTACTCCTTTAAAGTAGTTTCTTTTTAAAGAATTAGGAAATTGCATTTTATTTTAATATGAATGCCTATCTTTGGGATTAATTATCAGGCTTGTTTCATTAGCATTTGCAGGTAAGATTTTTTCTTTCATTGGCATACTTAATTAGAAACTTTCCTCACGAATACCAGCAATTCTATTTTTAACTCCCGCAGTAGAAAAGGAACCACCTTAAAGGCAAAGATGGAGCATAGGCTGTTTTAAAGGTATTAATATGCACATAATTCTATATCTATATAGATGCATTCTTGCTTGTATTCAGTGATGTGCTTTTGATGGTCTTGTTTTACCTGACAAAATGGATTCACAATAAACAGGACAGCCAAATGTAAATAACAATATGCAGTGGAATAAAAAAATCCCTTTCCCTGCTTCAGAAGGTTGCATGCTGAGGCAGTAACAAAGAAAGGTGCTCTCACCCTTGAATGTTTACCAAGGTTCACAGAAGGTTGCAAGCAGATGAAGATGCTGAGTGGCTTCTGCAAGGTTTTACATATTGGCAAAACCACTGTGGTTTTCTGGGAATGGGCTGTTTTCACTCATATCATGAGGGGCAATTTTTGGTGCTGTAGCATCCCTCTGCTAGCTATTTGTCTGTTATATTCTGTAACAGTTTAGATCTATAGTGTGGGCAGAGAGGAACCTGAAAAATTGCTTCTGCTAAGCCAAGCAGATAAAACAGAAAGTTTAGCTCTAGCTAGGTTTTGGGAGCTTGGGACTGAAGGAATCAGCTGGTTCAGTCATCCACTGCTTTGGCAACGTCATGTAAAATTATATCCTAGAAGTGATCCAGTTCTATCTTAGTGTTTTATTATGCTTTTCTGCTTTCCTTCCTCAGCCAATCCCAAGATAGAGGATTTTTTATCAGCAAACTTTTTTTTTTTTTTTTAGACAGGGAAGGATATATTTAACTTTTTCTGAAAGGGCAAGCAAGATCCTAAGATGAAGGAGCCAAACAAAAGCTAATAAGGATGTGGAATACCGTTTATTTATACATTCTATGAACTAAATATCAACCAGTGTCCTTCCTGTATTTTTCAAGGGTTTTCTTTCTTTGGTTAATGTTTCCTGTGGTATCAAGATAATTTTGTGTTAGCTGTAAATGTTGTCTCCTTTTGTTTTTCTTCTAGTGCTCTTTCCTAGAATAAATAATCTTTCTTGTTTTCCTCCTTTCAAGTACCACATAAAATTTCAAAGCAGGTACTTCAGGTGGCCTTCATGGTGGGTTGTAATATCTCAAGGCATACCACAAGCAAGTAAATGTAATAAATTATGCAGTATGATCATTCAGCAGATGCAGACATATATGTAGGCACTTCTCTTTTTAATTTCAGTAGAAAGAATGACACTAATTTAGACATTTATGAATAAAACTGATTGAATACAATTAATGTAAATCCCAAATTTATTGTACATAATTGGACTAACTGTTCTATGTAACAATGGACATCGTGCATAAAATGAGGGGAAAAAATAACAATGCCTTTCAGAATTGATTTCTGTTGCTATTGTGGAACTATTCTTCGTGTTTTATGCTCAGAAATAGGGGGCACAGAAGAGCTGTGGACACTGAGGGCTTGACTGTAAAAATTATCTCCAGATACAAGAAAGTGTGAGACTTATCTATAGCTAATTGTATAGTTCCTTCTATTTATGACGCTTTGTAGTTTCACTGGAATTACTTGTGCTTTCAGGTACCACTCAACACTATTAATGACACCTAATCTGTTGCACAGCTCTTATCCAGGATCTTGTACATTGCTACTGTGCATGCTAATGCAGTATATATTTAAAAGTACCTTCAGTTTTGAAATGACATTCAGGTCACAGATATCAGATTTGGATTTCAAGCACTCCTTGTTGCTGAGGCATTTGTATGAAGTGATTTATATACCTCCAGCAACAGCAGATATCATGGTAGGTTTTGATCTGGTCCGAAATTACAGAACTTGTCTTTGGGCTCACCTTTTAGGAGAAACTGTGAGGCCAGTGGCTAAAAAGACTGTCAAAATCAGTGCTTTGTTGTGTCTTGAATCATGTGGAAAGAAAGCAGCCAGAAGTTCCTATAAGTACAATGCTCATTGTGAACACATATGCTTAGTTATTGCCTTCTCTCAGTCCTGAAAAAGCACTCTATCACTGTTTTCCATATAATAACTTTATTTCTATTTTAAGTTCTCAAATACGGTAATTACAGGTGCATGTTAAGAAATTAATTTTGAAATGTGAATCTTTGTTTCTGAAGCAAAATAGGCTGGAATTAAAAACAAAACAAAACAAAACAACCCAGCCGTACAACAAAATCTAGATTTTAAAGAAACCTATACTGAATTACTCAAAAATAAATGAAACTTCCCTCTGGATTCCTTAAGTTATCTTGAAGTCCACAAAGCCTAACTCAAAATATACTTATAGAATTTATATTTCCAATTATTTCAAAATGAGGTCCCAAATACTGTATTTAGGGTGTAATCTGAGTCAGAGCTTTATAATATTGATGAGTCTTCAATAGTAAAATATGTTAACAAATAGTAGAGGAAACATTTTCTGAGGTAGGAAGAGGTATTATTCTGTCTCCTGCTACCATTAATTCCTTTTCAGCAACAGCTTGAGAGTATTAGATTGTTCCAGGGGGTGTTATATTTCACCACTAACCTCTGAAAACAGCAGTTAACTTCATACTGAGCAGGAGCTATTGGACTTCATGGTAATTTTCTTTTGCTCAGCCTAATCTGTCTCTCATATTCTCACCTGTGCTACATGGATTTTCAATCTAGGGAATCTGAGCTGGAAGAAAATGCACCCTCTTCTATTGAGTGGGCAGAGCTTTAAACTGATCATTAGAAACAAGGAAATACCTAAGGTTTTAAATATTGTTTCATGAATTGAAGTAGTGTGCCTGAAATTTGTCCCATGCCTCTAAGTGAATTCATTTTGATGCCAACTGATTTTCTTTCATGTTTTGGGGCAATCAAGTAACAAATGTAAGGTCACTGTGGGTTTGCATGAGTAAATAAAGCAAATATTTCACAGGATCTTTGGGTAACATAATATACTGAAGGAACTAGGAGATTTTGTTCAGGAACCTGGAGCTCTGCTGATCTCTAATCCCATCAGTGCATTTACCTGGAAGCTTTTGCCTGCTTCGGTGATGTAAGTTACTAGAGATAGCACTGTGAAATATGGGATTGCAGAGGATGAGGACTGGAACAAACACCTTAGTTGTAGTAGATTTCTTTCATGCAAGAGGATTGGTGGAGATTGACTGCATGGCATTTGTTACTGGCTTGGAATGACAGAGATTAAAGCTTTATATGTCTTTCGATGAGCTTATTATAGAAAATGACACAGAATGTTGAGGAAAAAATAAGGACCAAACAATTACCCATACCGGGCTATGGTTAGTAAAGTACCTCAGTAATTGATCTGTTGCTTATTTCTCAGGAATCAGTTATCTGTGGTGAGTTATAATATTGTTGCTCATATTTTTTTTTTAATATTGTGAATTATGAGAATATTTTCATCTCTGCAGAGGAGTGTACCTGTAAGATTAGGCAAGACTGATGTGCCAACATCCGCAAATACCTTTATGTAGATATTTCAAGAAAATTTCAAGGAAAAGTTAAATCAATAATTTATAATTAACGTCCATTATCAACTATTTTAAAGGAACCTTTCTTTCTCCATAATGGGTGTGGGACAGAGGGGAGAAAGACAGAATGCTATCAGAACATAAGGAGTAATGTCTGGGCATTAGAGACAATCAGCAGCTAATCCACAAGCAAGAACATTAAGTATCTCTACTTCAAGGTAGAGTTACTCATCTGGGATGGTACTGAATATTAATAGCTCATGAAGTATTATTTATTAAAAAAGCCGTTTGAGTAATTGATTCATTGTTTTGCAGTTTTTTTGCCTACTGAGGATTTTTAAATATCAAGCACTAATTTTTACTTTAGAAAAGTTTTACTAAGTAATATTATTCAGAACTTGTTTGGGTTTGTTTTTTGGGGTTTTATTTGGTTTGGTTTTTTTAAATTTTGGTTTTTGTTTGGTTTTGTTGGTGGTGGTTTGGGGGTTTTTTAGTGACTCTTCTACTCTGCTTGCTTTGGTTTTGTTCTCACATTTGGGTAAATAAAAATTAAAATATCAGTGGTCAGAAAAATGTAGGTTTTTAGTAATTCCTGAGACATCTGGATTCCTTCATCATATCTGACATTTCCACTGTAAAAAGAAAATCCGAAGATGCAGTTCTGTACCAGGTTTTATGAAAGCATTTTGAAAGTTCTGTAAATAAAGTTAATAGAAAAATAATAATTCAAATTTTGCAAAACTTGTGAGCTTTTCTCACTAGACCTTAGAGAAAAGTGCATTATACTGCACTGGAAAATTTTTTTGTTGAATACCCTCAAAAATACATTACGTACAGAAAGAAGAAATTGGCTCAAAAATATCTGCTTTGCAACTATATTGGAGAAGAAACCCTTTTAGCTCCCCTCATTTTTCATGGTGGATTAGGCTCCAGTAAAATTTTCTCATTTCAGGAAATTTTATTAAAAAATTAATTTCTCAAGATAACAGGACAATTTAAAGTTTTATTGTAGAATTTCCTGATAGCTTTTAAGTTTGGTGTATTTTTTTCTCATTCATATAGTGATTCCACAGTGTGAGGGGTTTTTTATGTTGTATGCTTTGCAGTTTACAACTATCCTAGTACCTCTGTATTTTTTGCCAACTGAAGTGCATAGAGAAGGAAATATTGAGATCTAAATATTTTTAACATATCAAAGAAAATGTGGATAAATTTTCAATATTAAAATTGTCGACTTATTACATTTTAAATAAAAATAAATTTATCTTGGCATCCCAAAAGCATTTGAACATACATTTGCATCAAAAAATATGTTAAGGTTCTTTTTTTTAAGGCAGAATATTGTTCTTTAACACATCTATTAATCTTATTAGTCTACTTCGTAACATTTGCTAGTACACATATTCGAAAAACCCAGTTGTTTTAGTGAATTCACAAAGTGCTTGGATAAAAGGATTCCATGATAAATTGTTATTTCTGACTACTCTTTAGCTTCATTTTCTGAAGTTATATATTGAATGAAAATATAATTTACATGTTGTTATTTTAACCCAGGAATATAGGATCCACTTAATCCTGCAGTGATAGAAGTACTTGCTATGTTTGAAGACATACATGAAAAGTTTCCTTTTTTTTTGTTTTTTGTTTTTTTGGGATTTTTTGGTTTTGGTTTTTGTTTTTGTTTTTTTTGGTTTTTGTTTGGTTTTTACTTTTATTTCAATAAATCTTGATCTCTTATCATCAAGTATTTGCCTGGTTAATATAACACAGATCTCAAAGTGTTTGTAAGTAGCTTCTAATATACGGTCACTGCTAAAAATACTTGTATGTATATAGAGTTAAGGAGCGTGTCACGCCAGGATTTCAGCTGTTACAATTCCATGTAAATATTGACAGCTCTATGGTTAGGGCAGAAAGAATATCAAGTACTCCAGTTAAAGCTATTTTAGTGGTCTGTGATATTGTAAATTGTGAGACTAATTGCTTCTCATCACTCCTGGCTTTCTAAATCTTCAGAAATAAACATCTCATAATTGCATATAATAATTGTTTATGTATTCATGAAAGAGTTACATGTGATCTGAATTCAGTAGGAATATTTATGTATGTGCGGATTGCATATATTTAATAAAGTTTTCTAATATGAAATAAATGAAATTGTCTGACTCCATGCCCTCTGGTGACTGCAGCCCTTATTTAGTTGGATGAATATTATCTGAGATGTGTAGATGTGACACTTAGGGACATGGTTTAATGTGGACTCATCAGTGCTGGATTAAAATTGGACATGATGATTTTATAGGTCTTTTCCAACCAGAATGATTCTGTGATACTATCTACAGCCTAAAAACATCTGTCCAATTTTCCAAATGTATTATAGATGCTGTTGGATATTAAAAAAACCCAAACACACACCAAACCCCAGTCTTCTCCCCAGCCTCCAGCAAGAAAACCTGAACATTTTCTACCAAAGGAAATGAGGAACCAGCTTCACAAAATATCCTTGTGTCTGTGTTATATTCAGAATTAAATTGTCAGTAGATTCTCAAGCTGGTTTTCTAAACAGATCATACTCAGAGAGTGTCAAATCTTATCTTAAATAGGTTAGCAAGTGATTTATATGGAAATGCAGTTTTGACTGTAGTAAAAAAAGTGTCATGCAAAGGCTGTGATGCAGAGGTTTACATAGTGCAATATTGTGTCAAAAGACGTTTAAGAAAAGATGCGAAACAGTGCAAACCTAGACAAGAGCAAAGCCACATAAGCCTTCTTCATGTAGTTATTTAGTATAAGAATTGGGAACCTGATTGCCTAAGATGGTAAGGATCCAACAAGTAATCTTTTTGCCACTCTGGCATGAGTAAATGACTGGAAAGTGTTGTTTTTACAAATTCTTTCTGCATTATGATATAATTCTTCCCAACCAAGACATGTGGAAGAGATGTATTTGTTGGAGGGAATTTTAGTAGTGTTTTAAAACTTGCTGAATAGCCTATTTAAGAAATATTTGTTGCTAGACAAGGATTAATGCTGTGTTCTTGCTCATGAATTGTTGAGTTAATGTCTACTTTGAGTAATAACATACACATGCTAACTTTTCTGGGTCAGAACAAATGTGCATCTATTGCAGTATCTGTTTTAAGAGTGCTAAGGAAGATTGCTAAAGAAGCAAAAGCATATAAGATTCTTCTAAAATATTTTATCTTCTTTAATGATTTTTTTTTCTCAGAGACTGCCTCTCTTTAGTAGCTCTTGATAGATGGCTCACTCCTAGGTTTGATTACTTTTTGGATCATGTGGTATCTGCAATATTCTGTTCCAGAGATGTCCACAATACAATGTGTCCTGGATATAAGTGCTATCTTTTTTTCTTCATTGTGCACACCTCCTATTTAGTTTATTTAGTTTTTGTATGATAAGAAACCCTGAACAGTTCTGTATTTCTTTTCTCTGAAACAGTTTTGTTTTGTTTTTTGTTTTGGTTTATTTTCTTAAATTTCGGTATGGAAAACCTCCCACATCTTGGGTCGTTCTTCTTGTGTTTTTCTGGTCTTTTCAAGTTTTACTGCAGTTTCTTTTACAGAGGGAGGGACAAACAGCATGCAGTGAAGTTGCTCATGCAACATGGATTTATACAGTGCCGTAGGAACTTTTTTCTGTTTGAGTACCAGTCTTAACCTAATAATTCCTCTTATTGTCATATTGTCAGGACTGAGTAGATGTTTTCAGAAAACTGCAACGTGTACTCTAACGATCTCATACCTGAGCAATGCTAACTAGTTTAGAGCTTATCATTCTGTAAACAAGGTTTGGCACTTTTAAAATTTTAAAATTACATGAAAAACTTAATGTAATACTTTCATTACTAAATTAAGTGTATTGAATTTGGCATGCCAGTGTCATAAGTAAGGTCTTTAAACATATCAGCTTGTATGTTTGCTACGTAAAATACCTGATAAATTGTTCTCCAGAAATTCTGTCTCAGAAAAAAATACCATTTATTTTCTTTCCACTTCTCCTGGATCATGTTGAACAATGTGAGTTTCAGTAGAGGTCCAGGTACAACTCCACGGGTGACTTTTCTACATAAGAGACCTGAAAACAGATTCCAAGATCTGGTGTTTGTGAAAGGGTAGAAAATTCTGTGAGTAGGACTGTATTATACAAGACTGAAGTGCTAAGAGTCACAGCTTAATCCAATCTGTCTTTAGGTAGTCCTTTAACCTTTGTGCTGATCTTCTTAGATGCATAGCCTACTGCCTGCTTTGATCTTGGGGAAACATACCAGGTATGCAAAGCTGAGAGCAGAGTCCTTGTTCTTGGAATGTGTCACTGAGCTCAACATGAAGTCTTGGTCCTTTGCACAAACACCTGTTCTTAAGAGGAATAAAACTAGTCAGTGAATAACAAAAATTGGAAGCCTCTGTACAGTCAGGTAACACAGCCTAGCTTGAGTTCTGCTTGCTTTCTTTTTCCTCTCTAAATGTAAATAGACACTTCAGCAGTTGATAGACTTTTCAGAATCTCTTTCATACTAAAACTGCTCTCATTTATGCTTATTTCTATGTTTAAGATTTCTGTGAAGAGCTGCATCATAACTCTAATCTGAAAATTTCAGGGAACTATTGAATAACAGTTTCATGGACCCCTTCTTTTTATGTGGAAATATGGTAGTTCTGCTATGCTTTAGGCTTTCTGACCACATTCAAAATTCAGCTAATTTAATCCTGAATTACTGGTTTAAAATACTGTCATCACATTCTCCTGAAAGAACTGGATGAGGAGATGGTTTTTACAAAATTGAGTTATTGGAAAACTCAGGACGGGTCCAGAGATCTTAAATGTTTAGAAATTCTATTACCATTCTGGAAGAAAAGCCTTGAAATTTGAAAGTGAAATGAAGGTACACAATAAATAAAATTGGCAAATTATTATATTTATAAACTGGGGGCTTCATGCATAAAACTGCGAATTACCAGGGCTGTCAACTCTCTTAAAATTCCCATTTCGTTATTGATTAGTTCCAGAAATACTTCATTGATTGAAGCATTTTAAATGTTTCATTTTAAGTGATGGCAAGTATGCAGTATTGGTGTTCATCATCTGCATTTGCAATAAACAGGAGCATTAAATTTGGATCTATACTAGTAAAATTACTTGAAAATATTTATGCTAACTCCTAGCATTTAGACAAAATGGTTTTACTTGAACTAGTCATGTGCAAATACAACAGGCATACAGAAATTGATTTTTGCATAAACTCCTGTTTTTGCTTAGACAACTTCAACAACATAGTCTACAATAAATAAGGTCAAAACCAATTATCACTGTTACTTTAGTGAATTAACACTTCCATGTTCTCTGGGTAAGAAAGCTGTATTTAACACCCAGCTTCATTTCCTGTGAAATTTATTTTCGAAGGAAAACCAGAAAACATCATAATGAGTAATGGACTAGATGCCTTTTTAATTGTGTGTTGTTCCTAGTGCACATTACTGGCTGTTCTTACCTGAATACCATTTTTATTATGTCATTGCCACATATATACTTTGCAATATAAAGTGAAAGTATAAGTCATAACAAAATTTGTTTTTGTGCCTATATTTGTGTATAATATAGTGTTAGGGTTTTTTTAATTCTGACTTCATTGCAAGCAGGTGGTTTAGATTTGCAGATGTTTTAAGATTAATTTTAACTATTCAATTGTTAATCAGAAAAACAGAATAAGAAAGCATTCCCTGATCACACTCACCTTAAGGTACTTTGGAATACACCAAACTTCTACAATGGAATTTTTGAACTTGAAGCAAATTTTTGTTGGCTTGCAGAGAGAGGACATTTGATAATTTTTGAGGTATTATGTCCTCCATTTCCCTGTGATTTATTAGATCCCATAGAAATAAGGAACGGCAAAACTTGTTTATGTTTTGCATAATGTATAAGTCAGGCACTGGGTATTTATGCTGCAAGTTAATTAAATATAGCTGAGTTAGCTTTAAACTAACTACTTTAGATAAAAAAGTTGAGTGCAACTCATAGTTTGCATGATTTAGTGCGCAGCAATCTCCAGCAGGAAAGGTGACTTCTTCAAACTAAACAAGACATTTTGGATATCTTTATACTCCTCAGTGGACTCACTGTAGGCATTTGACTAGTAGATTTTTCTGAGGTCATGTGTTGTTTGATGAGACACCATCAATTTCAAGTGATTTCACTGACAGCAACTAGAAAGTAGGTAAATGCTGATAGCACTGGTGGCAAGAGTTGCTGAAGAGACAAATTACACAAGGAGGGAGTTAAATATAGTGATGGATAGAGTGAAAGAAATTTGCTAAACAAAAAATGTGGAAGAGTCTGTAATTGAGAACCACACCCTCCAAACCTGAATCTGAAAGACATGGTCCTTGGTCATTTCTCTTGGCTGACACCAGATAACTGGGGAGTCCCTGGCAGAAATAGTTAACGATATTTGCAGAAAGACAAGAGGCTGTGGCAGCTCTTAGCCCTCAAGTTTCTTAAATAAATTTGGAGATTTGTATACTCTGGAGATTTAAATCCATGTAATCAGGACTTTCAGTCGTTCTAGATGATGGATTTTTATTGCTGTCCTTCTTATAATATAACTTATAATTAAAGTCTTTCAATTAAGGTATTAAAAGAAGTTTGTCTCAACTTTACTTGAATTTTTGTTACTGCATTATAAAATTTTAATTATCTTTGCACATATGCTTTGGTGTGCTGTTTCATTTGATAAAGAGAATGAATCATAAGTATAGTGCAAAAATAGCTTTTGTCTGTTAAAATTTGTGTCCTTTATTATTGATGCTGAAAGATGTTTAGTGAACAAGATAGATAATTAGAATAAGAAAAAAGAGAAAACTAATGGTAAACAAATGTGTGATTTTAAGTGAAAAAATTGCCTTTGCTTTTGAATCAAAGCTCCTAACTAGTGCAATGCATCAGACTAATCATTCAGTTCAGATGAATTGTTTAGCTGGACATGATTGCACAGTCCTCATGTTCAGGGTAAAGGATTCATTTGCAGAAGTTCTGGGTAGTCTTGGATGAAACTGGAGTAAACAGAAAATGTACTTTGAAGAAATGAAATGGTATCCAAACAGCAGTATTGTGTTGGAAACCAAGGCCTGTTGAACACTTTGGCAGTTTAACCTTTCTTTGGCTCACTTCCCATGCCTCTGCTACGTGATGTCAGTATTACTGCTCCCTAGACTCACACTGAGACGTGAAGTCATGCTGGCAGAGTTTGTAAAACATGTAGCTGTCTCTTCAAAGCTCTTGATGAAGACTTGAGGGATCCTGTTAAAAGCTTTTCAGAAGTCCATCTGGGCTGCATGGACTGGATCACCTTTGCCTTTTGCAACCCTAACCACTAGCATTAATAATTCAGATTTTTCACAGAGTACTTCATAGGTGGAATTATTGAATTGCAGAACATGTCAGAGGGGAATTCTTGCAGGCATTTGGCCAAGCTCGTTTATTCACATTCCAGTTGTAGTCTACCTGAATCCTTGTCTGCAAAGCTGATTTCTAGTGAGCTGAACTCCTGTACTTTGGACTTACTCTGTCCCAAGTGCAAGACTTTTGATTTGTCTTGATAGAATTCCACAGTTTGTCAGCCCATTCCTTCTGTTTATAAAGTGTCCTCTGAAGAGCAGTCTTGTAAAAATCTGAATCCTGATCCTGTGAATTTGGTAACAGGTGCAAGATTTCTGAGTGCTCATTTTGTCCTAATGAAAATGGTAATCAGTATTGAAATCACTTGCAGAGAGCTGATCTTTAGTCTGTGAAATGCTGACCCTTTGAGCCTGCAGGTATGATAAGCTACTTGCAGTTCACTCATGCCATCCAAGCCTCCCTAGCTGGGGTCCAGCAGGGCTCTGACTGACTGAATCAAAGCCTGGCTAGAGTAAATGATGTTCACGACTGTTCTATTAACCATATTGCTCATCATTTCATAGGAGAAACCAGTTCAGGCTTAAATTCATGTGTCTACTCTTCTGTGTGTTCCCCATGCAAAGCTGAATAAATACAGCTTTTTCACTTCTGTAGAAAATCCTCTGACGTTAACATTGTGTGTCTGCCTTTACAGCCTGTAAATTTGTTAACACTGTATTTTTAAAGTTCTTTTATAAAATTATCATTCATTCATTACCCGTCTCTGTGTTTGAATTCGCCATCATCCCAGGGTGCATAATTTCAATGGATTTATTCAAAGTTCAAAAAATTACCGTGTACTTTTCTTATATAACACCATTCATGAATACTTACGTGTGCCACTCTTTTAATGAAAAATATTATTTTCAACTTTATGGCATTCCTTTTTTGTCATTTCTAATTTCCTAGAGTGGGTGAACATTGTGCTAGTGATGTGCTAAACATTTACAATTGGTCTTATAATGAATCATAATTGGCTTTATTCCTCATTAAGTTTCCTGTGAGGATTTAGAAAATGTAGTGTGTAATCCTCCCATATGTTTACTGGTAATTGTAAAACCTTTTGTGCATTCTTCAAACTGAAATATCTTTGTTTGAAGGTAGTCAGTCATCATGGTTTATTATTTGTATCTACCTTCAGGTTTTTCAGACATTTTAAAGAAAAGTACTGTCAGTGGTTAAGTCAATGGATATACTTGAAATAAAATGTTAATGTGAGGTGTCTTTTAGAATTGAATTAGTCCTGAAGGTTGGAGTGTTTGTTTCATTCTTGGCTTTTTTCAACATCACCTTTTAACCCTATTATTGTTTACCTAGAAATATATTTCCTGCATGAAATTCAAATACATCTCATTCATATAGAATATAAGGGCAAAGTTATGACAGAGACATTCGTGAAGGTTAGGAAAAGAAAGTCTGTTGGTAGTTGATGCTCACTAATCATCAGCTTTCATAACAGCTGGAGCTTTGCACATTCCTGCAAATTAAAAGCTGTTGAAGGTATCCAAAGTAGAAACTGAATATAGTCTGATATTAAAAATTGTTTTTAATATCAGGTCTTCTCTCCATAATTTTTTTTCCTCATCCATCCCAGAATTAGATCAAAAGTGAGGTTAAGGATAGACACACTGATTTTGTAATGACTAAATTTTGAGCAGAATTTTAAATTTCTCTGCTGATACAGCTTGTGGAGAATATCTGGTCTTTTGTCTGATAGATGAGAAACAGGAGACCTAGGGAAAATCTTCCTCTCAGAAAGATGGGGACTGAGAAAACTCTTGTGCAAATGGTGATGTGTCCAGTGAAGTTGGAAAAAAGAGGAGTTCAGGGACATGTATAAGCTGAGGTGAATTTCTTAGCAGACAACAAACAGTTAAACTTAAAAGGGGAGTTTTGTAACAGTTGAAACAAACTAAGTATTTTGGTGTAAGCAGCCCAGGAAAGTGAGTGGAATCAACTTGAGGAAAGCAAAGAAACTGACACTTCGACTGACTATGTAGAACTCGCAATCCATAATAAAAAATATGTTATAGTTTGAGGGGGTGGAGTGTCTGTGAAAATCAAGATGGTTGAAATGGAATATATTGTTAAAAAGCTTTCAATTTTTTTGATTTAATACAAATTTTAATTCAATTGTCTAAGTTTTGTTTACAACTTCTGAGGGGTTCTTAATTTGCCTGAACCTATTTTACCTTAGAAAATCCTGTCTTTATTTCATTTACATTTTATAATGAAGTTGTTCATAAATAAACTTTCTATATGTGTGAGAAGATAGAAATTTACCAAAACTTCATCTTTTGGCTTTATGCTTATATCTTTAGAGTAAATATGTGGTTATCATAGTAACCCCTATTAAATCCTAATATTTCCTTCTGACATCAGTGGTTTAATTTCTATCAATAACAAAAGGTGTACATTTTTCAGATTTAAAATATGGTATTCAGTAGCATTTTCATAGATTTGAACAACTCAAGAGCAGGGTTGGTTCTAAATTTTGGAGTAATAATGGATTATTATCTGAGATTTACATTTTTAAAATCCTTTTTTTCCTATAAGAAAAGAACATAGAAACTTTGGTGATTTCATTTGGGTTTTTTTTTTGTTAGTTTGGTTTTTCCTTTAATATCACCTTAATGTAAAAACATGATGACAAGACTTTATGTTCCTTCCTTCTCGTGGAAAAATACTCCCTGCATTCCAAAATAAGGGACTCTTCAGATTATAGCACTGGAATTATTGAGTTCTGCAGCTAACAGGCCAGCTAATGCCATTGTATATTAATTTTCTTCCAGGATAATTTGCTCTTCTGAATCATTATACTAGTGTCACCACCATAAACTGCCTCTGGCCTGGCAATATTGTATTGATGGGTGCTAAAACAGTATTGTCATTATATGTTAAAACAGTATTATCACTAGATGCTCACCTGGTGTTTTCTTCTTTGTGCATTTGCTGTTGACCGTTATCAGTTAGTGGATACTTGTGTTCTGACCATGAGGATGTTTTTATCTGATTAGGGTAGCTTTAATATAAAACTGAGTTACTTCAATAGATCATGGACTCTGTTTCTAGAGCTATGGATTCTGCTTGATGTTCTAATTCAGACTACATTTGGAGCTTAGAGAGCAAATTTTAGTCTATGTGTTATGTGTCTTGATTTGTTTGTGTCCCAGCCTCATGTGTGCACCTCATTCCAACACACCCCCTTTCTTTTTGTCATTTGTCTTCAATCATTCTTAGTGAAAAGGAAGAAGAAGCACTGTTACCAAGAAGAAGCACTTTCCAGATCAGGCATTTATCAGAAGACATTCAGTAGGAATTTTTGTATTTTAGAAGATGTATCTTCCCATATCTGAAGCCTGATGGGATGGTTCAGCATCATAGGTCCAGATTCTGAGGGATTGTCAAGAAAAGACTGATCTGGATTAGGGGGAAGTGAGACTAAGTTTGATTTTCTAAAACTTCGTGAAAACTTTAAAATAAAGTTTAAATCTACATCTGCACTATGCATTGGCATGTTCTGTGCATGACTGAGAAGATAAAACTGTGAAACTGCTCAGTCTTGGATGGGATGGTGGGAAAGCTCATATTTCAGCTAAGGAAGTGTTCCAGGGATGACAGGACTTGACACTATAGACAGCTGAATGCTGTTCCAGGTCTTGTCAAAAAGCTATACAGGAAAATCTGAAAAGAGTGATCTAAGAAGTGGTTTCTAGAATCTTTGCTTTTTAGAGGTTTAAAAGACATGGTGACCCATGGTGACTGAGTCCATAGCAGATGACTTCTACAGGGTATACATGGAGAGACATAATCACAGGTATTATGTGTTTGATACACCTGTGCAAAAGTCTGAATAGTTTCCAGTCTCAGTGGCTAAAATTTGTAATTGTTATTAGTGTTTAGAAAACAAATTTTTTCTTGTCTTGGAACAAACTGAAAGGTCAGTAGCAACACAAGACAATCTGGTTGATATTTCAGTATTTTATTGTATACATTCCTCCTATTCTGACAGCAAATTATACTCTAGTAGTATCTTCCAAAGGCTGTGTTACTGTTTAGATTAGGATCTAAATCTGAACAAAATATCTGAGATAAATTATTGGATGAAAAATAAAGTGCTCACTGTCATTATCTCCCTGTTGCCCAGACTGGCATGCTCACTAGAATATTACAGCTCCCATCTTGCCATACATGAGGAGAGGTGCATTTGGGAACAGATGCGTCTTGCCCAGAATTCAGGCTGGAATTGCTAAGGGTGCACACCTGCAACTCTAATGGGTTAGCACACAAGTTGTGCCACCAAGCCACAAGGTAGGCACAGCCATGAGCCCTCCTCCCCTCACCTCACCTCGCCCAGTGATGAAGCCAAATAAATTAGTTTCAGATGTAATAAAAGCCAGCTGATGCTCACTTCAGTATCTAAAGCTTTTGCGTAAATAGTATATCTGAATATATTTAAGAAGGGACAAGAAGAACTATCAGAATCAGTGTACATGAGTAGTAAGGCAGAGAAACAAAAGGGGAAGAAGGACTGTGGAGACATAAAAGATGAGAATAGGAAGAGGTGAAATGAAAGGGTGGAGAGAGGGAAAGGAAAAAGCAGAGCCTATTGTAACTGCATCTGAGATAATGTGTAGCTGGGAAAGCAGCTAGAAGAAAAAGCAAAGATCTATCAACAGTTTTTAAATAGAAGTAAGTCAAAGAAGCTGCCAAAATACTGATTTTAAATATAACAATCTTCTGTGAGGTTGTGTACATATACAAATATATGTGATTATGGATTTGCAGATAAATACTGAGGTCGTTGGGTGTCAACCCTCCTGTTTTTATTTCTATGAAGTGTCATTTGCATATATTCTTCTTTTTTTTACCTGAAGAGAGATGTTTTTTGAAGCTATTATTGAAAAGTAATAATTTGGTCTTTTTAGTGACACAGACGGCATGAAATGATAAGTGTTTTTTAAGCATTTCCATGGGGAGGAGCACTCTGTTTTTAAGTTTTATCCACCTTGATGAATTCCACTTTAGTTGGGCTGCTTAGAAGCATTGCTTAGGCTGTTCACAGCTGCAAGTACATCCCAGTTTTGGAAATCTGTAGCTTGATCTAGGCTCATTACATTTCTTCCTTGCTATTTGGTGATGTTTTTGTTGCCACTCATTACAGATTCTGGTACATCAGAGGAACATTCAGTGTTCTCTTCAGCAGAATGATCTCTTTGTAGATCATTCCAAAACTGAAAAATAAGCTTCTAAATTTATAAATAACCCACAACTCAAATGAATAAATGCAATGTTACGAATAATTTTGAAACAAACCAAACAACACTGACATTTAACTGAAGAAAAATAAGTAAGAAAACAAGGAAAATAAATACTTTTTCTTGAACATTTTCTCCCTTACTATGGTCATAATTTGAAGACAGTGATATCTGTGCAATTGCATATATGCCCATGATGCAATATTAGTGGCATACCCAGCTTAGGGCTTCAAAGTCTAATGAATATATTTACAGTGACTGTAGAAAGCAGCCATATATTTCTTTACTTTTTCCATATGATCAGTCACTATCGTAGTCAGCATTTTCAAAATCTACTGGAAAAATTGTTAAAATATATTCTAAAATATGTATTTTGGGTGTAGATAATTTCTAGTGCACAGAAATATGTCCCAGAGGAGTTGGTGAAATGCACAGAAGCTGACAGAATGCATAGAAGTATCAAATTGAAGCTTTTCAGAAACTCAGTGTTTTGCATAAGTTGGTGTTAATGTGATGTTACCAGCAGAACTAGAGAGTGTTTTTGAAATGGTGCATTCCAGTTGGCAAAAATGAACAATGCTCCTTCTCAAGAAGAAACAGAATAGGTCATGTTAATGAAGTGGAAAATTTCATTCAACTTAAGTAACTTCCAAAATTTTTCAATTAGCCTCTTTTTTATATGCCTTTCCCCCCTCTCTTCTGTAATATTTTTCCCTTTTGTCCTTCTTAAACACCTTTCTCACCACCATTGCAAAGACTCAGCACAGCAATTTTGGAAGATTTAAAGTTCAGCTTTGTGCATCTAAAAATACTAACTTCAGAAAATTAAGCATTGATATGCCACAAAAGAGTGCTGAGGCTATATTTAACATCCCTTCAATGTTGCATCAATACCTGATATGCTTTCTGCCATTATTGGTTTTAAAAACTGACATATTTCAGTCCAAATCTGCAATGTTTGTAATTAAAAATACACTAGCATTGCAAGAATTATTTTTCTGTTTTAAAATAAAATAGCTAAAACTCAAGCACAGACAGTATGTCAGTGTTGTTGTGGAAACAACAAAAATATCCTTCATATTCTGAACAAAGGCACATATTCTCTATTCAATTTACAATGGATATAAGGGTAAAGTGTTAAGTGTTGAACACTAAATGAGGAAATTTGTTGAAAGTCCATGAGGTTTTTTAAAATTCTAATGTATCTCATTTGAAGTACACATGCTAATACTGCTCTATGATCCACTAGATTTTTGTTTCTGCTTCATTTTTACACAGGTCATTTTTAGCATATGCTCTCCTCTTATCTCAAAATTAAAAAAAAAAAGACATTTTACATAGATTTAAAAAAATTAATTATTACTGGAAGAAAAAGGGTGTTTAAGAAAATATATCAGAAAATGTTGTAATGCTATGGATGCACAGTCATTATTCACATGTGTCCATACAAATTGCTGTGGGTGTGATATTGTCACATAACAGGATGGGTGTGTTTGGAATAGGTAATTTGGCATATTGCCTTAAACAGTAATGTATCATTTTATGTGAGAGAACTTATAATATATTCTGGACTGGTGTGGTTTCTGCTGTTTTGGAAATGTTTCAACTACATCTTACTAAGGCTACTTAAGTATAGCCTTTTAAGTCTAAAAATAGCATTAGGTTATTGGAAAATTATTATTTCATTTACTCTTAGATTCTTTTCTAGACATACTTTAAAAACTTCTGCAGCAACTTTATTGGCTAGAAATATGTTGTTGTACAACTCGGAATAATACTGAATCTATAAAAGTTGCAAGTTTATATATACACAAGGTTTATATATATAAACCTAAGATACCATATCTGACTACTTTCAGATCAACACTTCCAGTAACGTGCATCAAATCAAATTTTAACCCATCACAATAACTTTGAGATTTCCCTTGGGACTCATTGAATGGTGCATGAAATCAAAACCAGAATATACTGAGAGGATATGTTAAGGTTGGGCAGGCAGTTCAGTCTGCTGAGATGATATTTGAAACAGGAGGGAGAGAGAGACTTATTATTTACCACTTTGTTTACTGTCTCTTCAAGAGACTCAAATGCATAAAGGCTGGAATTCCATTCTTCTTCATGAGGAGGAAGTACTGATCTGTCAGTCAGGATATGCAAAGTTTGGATTGCTTTGCTTATCCCTAATAAATAGCCTGTGAGAAACAGGTTGTCAACATTATAGGAGTAGGTTACTGATTTCCCTTGAAACGGAAGACTTTGAAACCATATAGATCAGGAGCTGACTTTTTTGGCTGGGGTTTTCCTCTAGGATGGAAAAGTTCTTGTAACAATTTAATGGCCTCTGCACCTTCACATGGTTCTCAAAACAACATTGTCTATAGGGTGAGTCCTTTATCTGCACTGTTATAAATATCCTTAACAAATGCAGTAGTGATCCTTTTTGAAACATGTTCAGTATTCTTGTAGTACAGATACAAGGATATAAGGCAAAAACTAATACATGTTTATTTTGTGCACATTTGTGAAAAGCACCGAGTCTTGAGAAGGAGTTTGAGTCAATGGACACAGGATGTGAAATTCATTTAATTAAAGTAAAAATTAAATTTAAAACACATGCATAATGAACTTGGATACTTTGTTTTAGCTTAATCAGTTTGTGAATTTGAAATTAACAAAAAGTGATTATTGCTGATTTTAATAATGATTGCTGTCATTAACATTTTTAGAAAAGTTGAAACAGTTGTAAAATGTGAGCAATAGCATTCATTAAAATTATCAGAAGGGCAAAATTATTTTCAAGAGGTAATACACAATGATTATTATTTCAACTGCATTGCAGTTTGTCTACTTTTTAAATTTAAAATGTTAAAATACCTTATGTTCCCTTATTTTACTAACTCAACTAAGAGTTAAAGAAGATTTCTTTCTGTAAAGAAAACTTAGAAATCCCATTTGCTGGGTGATTTCCATGTACAAATTAAGAACTATGCCTTGACATTATAAAACAATTGTATTGGTTCCAGGTCCAGCCAGTCCAATGCTTTCTTTCAGCCATGAACTTGAGTTGATGTCTAGAGAAGTATGAGAATAATGCCATTATAATTTGTCCTTACTGTCCCAAGTGTTTGTGTGATCTGCGCATGTAACCTTCTGGAATCTACAATAACCTTTGGAAAAAAGATTTTTCAGATCTGTCACATCAAATATAAAAACTACCATCCTTCATTTTTGAGCCTGGTCTCCCACTTACTTAATTTCATGGCTTTCCAGTTTTGGAAGAAACAATAAGCCATCAATACCTTTTCCAACAATTCTATGACTGCCATGATTTTGTTGATTTCTGTCAAAGCTCTCGGCATCATTAGGCATTTAAAATAAAAATTTAAGCCTATCTGATTTTTAAAAATATATTTAAACTGCTCTATAACTTTATCATGCTTGTCTTTCCTCTTTCCTCTGAGCTTTTACCTACCTTGCAGAGGACAAAGAGCTGCATATGGTATTCATGTCAACAAATCATAGAGCAAAATTATGTAGGGTTTTGTTTGCTTTTAGTTCCTTTTCAGAGAATTCCTAATCACTGATTTGAATTTTTCTCTGCTAGAGGGGACAGAGTTGATAAAACTGCTTATCATCACTCTGCTCTTTCTCTCATGACAAATGAACTTCCAGCCCACTGATGCAAGTTCAAAAGTCCTTGAGCTATTTCTTACAGTCACAGTCTACAGTCATTCTTACTACTTCAAAGAACCATTAAATAACATAGACTTTGCTTCAATGGTAGGCACTTTATGAGTACATACATCTATAAACTCTTCATAAATATAATATTCTATAATTTATTTAGTAATTTTATCTCAGATTATTTTAAGGAATTTTCTTCAAAGATATTTGATTCTCTAGTCACTTTTGCTCCTAAAAAATCAAAGATTAAATCTGTTTCAGTAATAAAAGAATTTGTTGCTAAATTAACTGAAGCAAGAAGTCGACTGACATATACTACTTTATCCTTTGTACTTCTAAAACATGAAGCACTCTTAATGTTTCTAAATATATGAATAAAAAATACTCTGTTTTTGTGAGAGCAAACAGAAACCTCAGGGTGTGAGCTTCACATTTTTCTTTCAGAGAAGTGTTAACTTCTCCCATAAAATAAGTGTTTCCTAGGATGACCTATGAATCACACTATTAATTTCATTGACTAATTCTACAAATAAATGCAGAACTGATTTTCTTTTCTCTCATGTTTTCTCATAATTTTGTCATGGAATTGGTTTGTACAGGACTTTTTTAAAAACAGGAGTTATTACAATACTATATGTTCAACAAAAACTGTTTTCGAGTCTCTTTTCAGTGAAGACAAAAGATGAATAAGTGATAATTATTACAGTAAGAGCTTTCAAGTTTTAGTAGCAATGATATTGCCTGAATTTTAATCCAAGCTCTGCAGCTAAGAAATTAAAGTTATTTATGAATAACTATAAAGTTATTTAAGAAAAGTTATTTATGCTTCCTTTTTTTTTTTTTGCTTGATTGTGTGTGTGCTTTTAAATGGATTTTTGGGAACAGAAAGATCTATTTGTAGGCATAAGAGCATAGAGAACAGCCACTTATGAACCATGTTCTGTTGCTTTTCATACTGAAACATTCTAATAAATATGTGAATAATATGTTTACAACAAGTTCAAAGTAGAATATACAGCAGATAATGACAAAATTAGTCATGCTAATGGTGATGTGTGCTGATTTTAAAATTGCTGTAAAAGAACAGCAAAATGACACTGATGAAAAAGCTTTTGTTATGTCATTTTGAGGAAAGTGGGATCAATGCCATAAGAGCAAAAGTTATCTAGCTGCATTTCAGCTAATTCAAGCCACCAACTAATGTTATACATTAAGCACAGAACTTACAGTAGTTCATGGACAGAAGGCTTCTTTGCTTGGTTTTAAAAGCTCTTTTATTTTAAATTAAGTTTGAAATAGGCAAACAAAATAAATCCAGACTTGATGTGGTCTTAATTTTAAATAGTGGGTGCCATTTGGCATAATGTTCACTAATTTAGACTCAGAAGAGTTCTGTGGCTGCTGTGAATAAATACCCAGAACTTATGAAAGCAAATGAGAAGGTTCAAATTGCTTAATGGAATTAAATTAACTAAGGCAGTCTACAGTTGAGTAAGAACTTCCTCCCTTCAAGAAGATAATAATTTATCAAGTGATACACAGACTACAAATATAACATCTCATACTTTTCAACCTTTTCAACCAAAAAAGGCTTTTGCAGCCTTTTATTCAGAATGATGCAGTTTTTCTTTACTCATCCTAAGAGACAGTAAGAAACTCCTTAGTCTCAATAAATTTCATATACTTCAGTGCTTCTCTTTCTAGTAGCCTGTTTTGGTATTCTAAGACCACAAATGAATTTTATGATTGTGTACATTCTCCTACAGGCTATTTTGGGCCATCAAAGGGTTGTGGATTGGATTTTTTCATATATAGGGAAAGGACAGAAATAGCCCTTCTTTACAATTTATTCTTTAACTGCTTCAGAAAACTCAAATGCAAGTATAACAACACTTTCCCTGAATGTGCTATATTTAGAGTATCAAACTGTTCCATGTTATGCACATCGACCCAATGTTCTTAGGATTAAGAAATGAGAATTGTTGTTCAAAGCAATACACAGCTGTCACTATCTTTTTCTTCCTAATAGAGCCCTACAGCCCTGCTATGTTTTAAAAGTGCAATGGTATAATTTCATCTGTTAACTCACAAGAATATAGGTAAAGCTTAGCTCATACTAAGAATGACAGCTCAAGATGTATGACTCATGATAAAAAGAATGCTTAAAATAAGGTTCCACTATTTGTTTTTCCATATTGCTGTTGGAATACTTTTGCAACATGTCAGCTTTGAAAACTCCTTTTTCCCACCTTTCTCAGTTTAAGACAATTCCTTTTGTCTTTTTTTGTAAAAGCCTAATTTTATTTTATTTCCAACCAGATATTTTTACACAGTTGTCTGTTGTCTTCATCTCCTAATTGTACCTCTAGCTTTTATTTAAATGTTTGAGTTGTTTTGGGTTGGGTTTTCTTGTTTGTGTTTCTCCTCTTTATCTGAAAGAGTGTATTCAGTAACTTTTATAATTAAGAACCAGGGGTGCGTGTCGGATTGATATTGCATCTGGAGGAGTTACAAACAAACTCATTAACATGGTACACCGCAGTAGAGGATCCACACTTCTAAAAATAGCAAGCTATAACAGGTAGTCTCTACTGGCTACTTACAATATTACTGCTCTGTAACCAACAATATCCACATTTACTTTTTTGCTTGGTGATGGTGTCAGTAAAACAGAATTCATTTGGCTTCCAATTTTTCTAAAACTTTACTCTGCTTTTTCATTTAATGTTAAATAAATAAAACGTGTGTGACTCAACTTCAAACAATTATTATTGATCTACACAGGCAACATGGAGGGAAAGCTAGGAGTCATCCTAGTCAGGAATACCTCTTAGTGACATGACATCAGTATCTGTCAAAAAAGTATTTGCTCTCAGAGCCAGGTTTATTTCTCTCAAGGATAAAAGAAGAGATGGTAAAGGCATAATTTAATTCCTGGGCCTATGTTTTCTGTTTCCAAAGGAATGTCATAGTGGCTGAACTCTAAAATAAGTGCTTTTAGCACCTGACAGCTTTTTGCACACACCACACCCTTCCATCCTCAGCAGTGTTTGCCTCTTTCACTGTGCTTGCAGAGAGTTACTGGACAGGAATTTTCAGGGAGTTACCTGCCGAAGATTCTGCACCGAGTACTGCCCTGTAAGCTTAGGGCTTTTTGGGTTAAGTCAATATAATTGGTATGTTTCTATTTCCTTAGTGTAATGCATTGTGTGAGGTAATGCATCTAGTTACAAAAGGTCAGTCTCATTTGGGCATGTCTGGTGGGCATTGTCACTCATGTTTTGAGTCATAGAGCCATTCCTTGTGAAAGAGGAAAGAATCAGGGGGACCTGTCTTCAGAACTAAGTATAATTTTTTTTTTAATTACATTTTAAAAGAATTTATTTTAATTACTGAATAGCTAAGCTTACTTTCCTGAGGATACTGAGATGCTTTTCTAATGCTTGCCCTTCGCGGGGAGGGTGGTAGGAGGGTGGGGCGGGGTTAGTGTTTATTACAATGTAAGTATTGCTTTTATGAGGCTAAAAGAAACCTACAGAAGATATTAGCTTCCTTACAGATTCCTTCTTTCCTATAATGAAAGAGTCAATTTATATGAAAGTATTTTCATAATTAAAAGAGAATAGACACATAATTCCTTTTGTAGTTTACTTGAAGAATGAAAGATACAAACCAGATTTTCCATGCTTGAGCAACTGAGTGGAAAAATTGCTACTTGGATGATCTTCAATTCCTATATAGTTCTTTTGTCTAATATGACAAAATCCTTACAAATATAGAATTTTAATAGGGTATGTTGAGTCAGACCCACCACAAGTGAAAAGCTAACTCCCAGCTGATCAGCCTGTAACGTAAGGCAATTACACAAGAGGGAAGAGAATGCAGTGTCATTCTATTTCATCACTTTGATGTGATTCACTCCTTTTTTATGCAAGTGTCCAAATGAGTTCTGGGACATAGAAGTGAATTGACCTTCTGTTAATATTGGAGCTATTTAGTACATAGATGAAAGGAGAAAGATTCAAGGTTTGGACTCCTATCACATATGTCTAAATTATTAAAATATCTTTTTAAACATTGACTAATGATGAACAGTTAGTTAGTCTGAAAAAAATAGAATAAAGTTTCTGACTAGTCCACTGCACCTGCCTTAACTATCAGATACTTTCTGGTGTCTGACTTTGGATACATAGTTGTGTATTACAGTCTTACCTTGGAATTCACTTCCATGTTAAATGCTGCTTCATACAGGGAGATACTTGTCAGTCAATTTAATTGAAATGTCACACTGACCTTTGTAAGAAATACTCTGAACTTACTGGGGTTTTGGAAGTTATTTTTATTTTCATTCCAGTTAAAATACTTAAATTACCAGTATCCAAAAAATTCATGCCAATTAAGCTGAGGAAACTGCCTGCTAATTGATCTTACAAACAATCTGTTTTTTGCAGATATAGTTCAGCTGATTCTGCCTGAAGATCAAAAAATAAGCACCACTGCAGCAACAGTGGGACAGAGCGCTGTCTTAAGTTGTGCCATCCAGGGAACCCTGAGACCTCCCATCATCTGGAAGAGGAACAATGTCATTCTGAACAGCTTAGATTTGGAAGATATCAGTGTGAGTAACAGAAAGTTCTATTTACCAGCTTTTTATCAAAACCTCTCATAAATAATAGAAAAGTGATATATAACAAGCTACATACTCCTGATGTTTCAAAGAAATGAAATGGAAATGATATGACACAAACTCTGTTTTTCTTTTGCTGTGAATTTCTACCCTGTTAAATGTAGAGAAAATATGTTTCACAGACCAGTCATTTAAAAAATAAATACAGAAATAAAAGTACAAGAGGACTAAATTGAAGCCCAAACTATAGTCAGCATTATACATTCAGGATTGTAGAGTCTTTAAATATTTTAAAGAAAAGAGAAATCCATGACATGAACATTTTGAGAAAAGCCTACTGACTTTGTACAAACAGATCATAATAATAACCTTCTTTTATCACAGTTAAATTGAAATTTTTTTTTCAAAATAAGTATTTAATAATAAAATTGGTTGTTTTTCCCATTCCTCAAAATTTTCAGTAGCGTACATGGTACCTCTCAAAGAAGGAAAAAGGGAATTTTAGTAGAATTTATAAATCATTTTTTCAGGAAGGCAAGTGTTTTCCACCCAACATTGCCATGACCTAAAAAAACAGTGGAAAATAAAAAATGAGGATTAGAATTATATCTTCTGACAAAACTAAAAATAGGTTTACACCTGTATTTTGTATACTTCTGGGTATGCTTTCTTTGCTTTGGCCATTTTATATTAGCAAAGTTCTAAGTGTGGACAAGTTGTTACACTGGGAGTTGTGCTTTCTGTCTGGCCCAAGTGAGTCTGAAATCACCGGAACTGTTATGTGTGTGGAATATTGCCACAATCAAATATCTAGTTTCTCTACTTTTTTTTTTTTTTAATGAATGTTTTACTTTTGAGGTAGCAATTGTTCCCACACATCATCTCTGTTTTGTTTCTGTTATTGTTAGTTCTGTTAGTAAGCTGAGCTTCCTTGCAGCGGTCCTTTGTAAAATAAGGCACAGTTTCAAAGCTCAAAAGTTCATCTTGCTTGAGTGATTGCTTCAAGTCACTTGAGAGGCTTAGGATTAATGTAACATCATCTGAAAAGTTCTCTGTTAAATAATAATTGCTTTTGTTACTTTCATATTAATCACATAACTGACACTGAAAAGTGTCTTGCCCATGTTCACAAGACCCTTTCTGCAATATTTGTTACTTTTTGTAAATATTCATGATGTTCAAAACATTTATTTGGAGTTCTTACTAATCAATTCTAAGTGCAATAGCTGGCACAAGCTGTAGATAGAAACAGGAAGATGCATCTGTCTACACAGAAATAAAAGGGAAATGATGAATGGAAATGATGAAGCTAACAGCTCAGCTTCAGACTGAAAGGTTCAGTTGACTTTTTTTGCAGACATGAAAAGAGCAAGAGCAAGTGTTTTCTAAGCTTGATGCATACATTTTGAGTATGCAAAAGCCAAACAAAGACCAAAACAACAAAAACCAAGCAGAGAAAGTTCTTGTGCTGGGTGCAGGTGCCCAGGTATTGGCAGCAGGGCCACAGGTGTGGCCTCTCAGGTAAAAGGACAGGGAGTGTTCCATGCTGTATGCAGCCAGTCTCAATGGACCATTAGCAGGGCAGCTGCTAAGACACACTTGTGGCACCTCTGAAAGAACATTTAAAAAAGGGCATAAAACACCAGAGAGAGAGAGAGAGATTAGAGAACAAAAAGGAGCAAGAAACAGCAGAGGTAGGTCTAAGGCTGGAGGAGCAGGAGGTGCTCCATGGTGAAGCAGATATCCAAAACATCCACTTTGGAGCAGGTTTATCTTGAAGGACTTAACCAATTGCCTGACCAGTCTGGTGACCAATGATCCAGTGATGACAATGGTTGGCCAGGGAAGACCAACGCATGTCACGTGTCTAGATTTCTGCAAGGCCTTGAATACAATCTCAAGCTACATCCTTGTCTCCAAATTGGAAAGACATGGACGGATGGATGCATGCATGTAGCCAGAGGTTATGGCCAACAACTCTGTGTCATTGTGTCTAAGTGGAGGCTGGTGACAAGAGATGTCTCTCAGGGATCTGCCTTGGCACTGGTGCTCTTCAACCTCTCCATCACTGACGTACAGTGGGATCATGTGCACCCTCAGCAAGTTTGCAGATGACATGAAGTTGAGTGGTGCATTTGAAACATCGCAAAGGTGGGATGCCATCCAGGGGGACCTGGACAAATCTGAGAGGTGGATCTATAGGAACCTCGTTGTTCATAAGCAAAACTTATGTTGTAGTTTAGTCCCTTAATATTAACAGTTTAGTTATGATTCAGATATAGACAGAAAAGGTCAGATTCAATATCCACAGAGTGAAGCACTAAAATTAATAGAGCTCAAATATATGTATATATATGGGGGATATTAATCTGTCTTTGCAGATAAAGTGAAATAGGGAGGGAGAGCGAATTAATGGAGTCTGGATTAAAAAAAGAAACAACAAAAGAATGGACAGAAAGACATTGAGCTAGGTTGGTCCCCAGACCTTCTTTTCTTCAAAATTTATTTTATGTTTCCCATTTTATGTTTTCACATATTTGATCTTTCTCTATTTATTTCTAGATTCTATATTCCTTGTATAATATAAGATGTCCCCAGAGGCAATGTACTCAAGGTTTTGCTATGGCTATATTATAAACTACCATGATGTCTGCCTAACTCTGGGAATTCCTAATTTACTCAGTTATACAAGAAACACATCTGTGCATCTCAAGTCTAATAATGTTGTGTAAAGAGCAGTAACTTTTCTGAAAATAACTAGGAAAACACTTAGGTGGGAAGATAGATAGATGATAGATAGATAGATAGATAGATAGATAGATAGATAGATAGAGTGATAGAAAGGGTTTTGGGGTTTTTTCAGTGAAATGCATCAAATATCGACATGACTGGAAGTCAGAACATATATAGGAAACCAATCAAACTAAGCAGTAGTAACAATGTGATTTTGTGAATCATAGCAAGTGCTCATATTTAGAAATTAAGCTTTTGCACCATCCAGTTCTCAATATGAATTAAGCTATTTGCTTCGAGGAGGGACAAACTCAGAACAATATGATGTCCTAGTGTTTCGCCAAATGGCAAAATGCAACAAGGAAAGGAATCCAGGTTTAAACTGAAATTGATAGTTCAATTACTATTTTTTGAAAAAAAATTCTACTTCTCTACTGAAAGTATACAAGATACGTCTCTAAAGCTGTCAACTGTGTAGTGGCTAAAAATGAGTTTTGATAATGACTAATGTCTTCTATAAACTAAGACATTTTAAAGAAATATTAAGAAATAGTGTTTGACTTTCAGAGGATAATAGAAATTTGTATTTAAGTACTGCATTTAAAAATGTTCTATGAAGGGTGTTTTAATAACATTACTGATAATATTCAGCTGATAATTTTAAAAGTACTTAGTACTTTTATGGTGCTTATGACTACTATTTGTGGAAATACTGCATCTTGCTGCTAATCCTTCTCTCACTGAAACTGATGAGAGGCAGGGATAATTAGCATCCGAGTGAAATTTTGAAAAATTATATGCCTCTGCAAATTTTACTTAAATTGTAATATGATTGTGCTGTGACTCACTACAGAACTGATATCACAGGGCATTTTGCTGATATTTCAGTACACGTATAGAAAGGCCTTTTCTCCTTTCTGTTATCCTGCATCTTAAATTCAATATTTGCTGTTCCACTTTCCTCTTGTTTTTATGTAACCTACTTATCTTTAGAGAAAATAATTCCCATGTATGAAAAATAGCAGATGTATTTCCCAAATGCACTGTGTATTACTTTTTTAATGTTAATTTATTCACTTTTAAAAGTCTTCAGAACTTATTTTACTCTATTGTTTTTCTGATATTTTATTCCAGTTTTGCCTTCAGGTTCTTTCCTATACACATGAGCAATAACACTTTTCTTAAAAGATGTTGGCCCTTTTTCTTAAATTTATTGAAGATCTACTGAGATGATTTGTCCACATGCAATGTTTAACGGTAACATGTCTTTCTTCAGGCTGCCTTCATGGAAAGCATGAAATATTTCAATTTTGGGGTGTTTGAGTTTATGTATAGGTTGTCTTTTTCTCAAAACTTCTCATTTGTTTATCTTGTTAAAATTAATTTGGCACATTACAACTGTCATGTTTTTTGTGACAATTGCCATTTTCGTCATTATATATTTGCCCTTCACTCACCAAGAAGAACACAAGACAAAACATTGTAATAGAGAATGCCACTAAAAGCTAACATTCTATAAAAAACATGATAGCTTCCATTCTGTAGAGTTCTGATCAGCAGCTGATGAGAGAAAGGTTTCCAGATTGTCCAAAGTAATAAGCACATTTCCTAGAAAGAACTCTGGACATCTGACCTCTTCTTTTTCTTCCAGCTTCTCATCCTTTGTTCTCCCTTTTGTTATTCTTAAGATAAATCTCAGGAGAACCTCATGAATTATTTCTTTCTACATTGTTTTCTCCCATAGGGTAGTATGGACCTACATACAAGCCTCTCTTTATGCATTGCTGAATTGTTCTTAATACAACACAATTATGACTTTAATACAGTTGTTAGAAATATTAATGCCCTGTCTACAAAGGATTTGTGTGTGTGTGAGTATTTGTTTGTACTTCTGACAGAATCCCAGGTGAACCATAAATGTCAGGGAATTTTTCTTCAGTCATTTGTATTTGCTACCCAAACAAAATAAAACAACTCTTCAGAAAAAATAGAATATAAACTAGAGAACTTAAATTTAAAAAAAGAATATTAATATTCAAAACAAAATAGTGTGCTGATTCTGTCCAGACACAATTCATTTTTGCAGTACCCAGGAGGGGGTATGTCTAGGACCCTGAGGGTGTTCTGTACCACCTCATGTCATTTTTCGGGAATAGGGGAAGGGCTCCCGTCTGCAATGGTTAGCATAGCAAAGGGAACAGTCAGGTGTTTTGGGGGTTTCTGTGGGTGCAGGTGAGCAATCATGTATGAATCATTCACTTCTTTTCTCTTGTATAATCTGCCATTAGTATTGTTGCTGATACTGTTTTTTGTCTTTCTTCATTGCAATTTCCAGTAAATTGTTCTTACCTCAACCCATGAGCTTTACCTTGTGTTTCTCTGATTCTCCTCTCCAGCCTGCTGCAAGGAGAGGGGGTGTGATCTAATACCACATTGTTTGGCATAGTTTTCCAGTAGGAACATTAAATTGGGGAATACCATTCCTAAACCATGAAAAAAGATTTTCAAAAGTCATGTAAACTGATTTCTTTATTCTCAAATGTCATAAAAGAGGGATTGCCTGCTTGCAGTCAATGCACTGACTTTGTGACATGCTGCAGCATGCTCTACGTGCTCTTGTTTCATTCCTGAGAAGGTTTTCCTTCTCCCTGAGGTTTTGCCATGGGCCATCTTATTGTTTGTGTGAGGGGAAGTCTAGAAGTCCTATGACTTGAAGGGAGCACCAGAACTTGCTTCCATTCAGAGGTGATGCTCCTAACCTCTTTTCTTTTTGGAAGTCAGTGACTCATAGGTCAACAATGAACAAATAAAACTGTTCAATTATAGTGCCATAGGCAGAAAGCTTGAAGTCTTGCTCAATACAAAATCTGGGTCCTGATCAGTTAATTTGGAGCTTTCATCAGTAAATTGCAGTGCAGCAATTTCAGTATGGGATCTTCTATGTGGTATTCGGTGTGTTACAACCAGGACATATATAAATATGAAGTTATATATGTATAACTTCATATATATATATGGGGTTCACTTTAAAAGCCTAGTTGTACATTATGTTTATGACACCTCTTGAACACATCTGTTACATCTCTCTCAGATATTTTCTACTGATTTTTCTAATGAGGTGGTTTGGTTTGATTAACAGTGACTCATCAATGTCAGCTTGTTTCTATTTTTACCTATATTGAATTTCCCTTTATCTGTTACACACTTTTTCTTTTAAGTAGGATGTCTTATTACCTTTTCTTTTGTATTTCATGGGTTGAATACCATTTTTATTTTTGCTTTTTTTTTTTTTTTTACACTCTGCTGATTATGATCCAGTTGTTGAGCGATGCCTCTGCCTGAATTAAAGTGTAAATGAGACCATATGCCAAAGTCAGTAGTATGGATTTTATTTAACAGTAAATGTGAGGTACAAAGCTGGAAGGAAATAGGAAGGAGCAGGGGGAGAGAGAAGGAGGGAGATCAAGCAGAAAATAGTCCCCATGGTGTGGATCCAGAGGCATCCCATTGGTCCTTCTTCACTGTGGTCTTCTCAGTAGTGGGGGTCCTGTAGTCGTTCTTCTGGAGGTACCACTTTTATGCAGTCCAATTTGGGGTATCCACATGTAGCCACAGATGTTCCTATAATTTAGGGTAGCATGTGTATAAGCAGTTGTTTCCTTTACAATATGAGAATATTTGTCTGGATGCATTAACCAGGATGTGTTAACCAAAATTCAGCTCCTCTAGGCCTGGAATTAGCACCTTTCACTTGAAAATTTCTGTCTTCTGTGCTTATCTCAAGTTCACACTGTGGTGACTTGACTTACAGCAAATCACTTCTGTGGCCTTGACAATATTTGAAGCAACTGTGGCTCTTACATCACCCTGTGGCTCAAACACTTTCTTCCAGAGACCTTTTTCTCATTTCACAGGTTGTCCATGGGGGTGATGTGTATGTAGAAAAGACAGAAACAGCAGAAGAAATGACACAAGCATTCATACAGTGTACAGTAGCTATCCCAATCATTGCAAATGTAACTCCAGTTGCAATCATCAACCCAATCCTCGTTATAGCTATTACCTCCACCCCATGAGTCAGAAGGTTCAGAATATGGATATCAGCTAGGTACTGGTGCTAATTAATTGAAGCCAATCTTGAGTTTGGAGTGATTGGAGAAGTTCTGATATTTGATCAGTGATTTCTTTACTTTTGGCTCAGACATCTTCAACTGATGATGTTGCCTTGTAAATGGTAATACAGCCTTCAGTTTCAGTAATATTTAACATATACCTTGTTCCTTTAGTAAAATATCCAATGCCAACTGATTTTGTAAAGACTTTTCACTTCAAATTCACTGTTTTCTGTTCATTTCTGTATATGTGTATAGAGATGCATGTTATATCTGCATTCAATATTGCTGTTACAATATTGCAATTTCACTTTGTGTAATTAATTTCTGATTGGTTCATGAAAAAATTGTGGTTTGATTTTTCTGTACTGTTACAGACTTACTCTTCTGACTTCTTTTGCTGTAAACATTCCACCAACTGGGTGAAAACCAGCATCATTTGTGAATAATTTTATTACTACTTGCATATGTATTTATCCAACTTGTCCAGACCATTTTGTGCTATTTTTTCTATCCTACTAGACTTAATGCTTTTCACAGCTTTCAGAAGAATTATGTGAAAGGGTTTTATAGTACACAAAAAGAATACTAAGCTTTTCAGGTTATTATTTTAGAAAAGAAATCTTGAAAGAGCAACCTGGACTACACTACAGCTAGCAGTAAAGGTCACTCCTTAAGAGCATGAGAAAGATGCTTTGTTAATAATGGCCTCCTGTGGCTCACAGCCCTGACTTTCCAATCATTGCTACAGTACATTAAATTGGAGGGCTATATCACCAGTAATAAGAATGCTTTGATATCCAGGAGTCTGTTTCATTGAACAGAGAGGCATAATTGCTTAAATACTATTAAAAAAAGGAAAGAGAAACCCTTTCTGCCCCACTGTCACAAGCAGCCCAGGAGGAAAAAATTAGGATTGGTAGGACATAATTACCTATTGGGAACTTGGCTCAATTGCCATTTATGTATTTTCAAAAAGAATAATAATTTTAAAAAATACTGCAAAAGTGTACAAAGGTATTTACTCATTACTGACTCAGAAAGAAAATTACTGCCCACCTGAAAAACAATTGGTACCACTACTGGCAAAAGTGAACATGAAGCAAATTGTTTATCTAGAGCAAGTCTGACCAGTTTGTGACCTCTGACTGGATAACAACTCAAAAGGATATATCTGCCATGGCTTTCAAATGATGATATTTAAGATTTCTCTGACTCAAAGTGGTCAGTGATCTATCTACTCATGTACCTGACACCATGTATCCATTCACATCTAAATTTAATTAGATTTATTTTAGCTCAGACTGATTTCTCTTTCATCCATTAATTTTATCAACATGTATTTATTTTTTCCTTCCTTCCTTCCTTCCTTCCTTCCTTCCTTCCTTCCTTCCTTCCTTCCTTCCTTCCTTCCTTCCTTCCTTCCTTCCTTCCTTCCTTCCTTCCTTCCTTCCTTCCTTCCTTCCTTCCTTCCTTCCTTCCTTCCTTCCTTCCTTCCTTCCTTCCTTCCTTCCTTCCTTCCTTCCCTCCCTCCCTCCCTCCCTCCCTCCCTCCCTCCCTGCCCTTTCTTTCGTTTCTTCCTTCCTCCCTTCCCTTTCTTTCTATTTTTATATTACATAGCTATCTTTATAATCTAGAGCTTCCTTTTCAAAAGTTTACATTCAGACTTTTTTCCGCTTGGGTGTATGCAAGAGCCCTTGTATCCATGGTATAGTGTTTGCATTGATCTGCTCAAAAGGAGAGATAAAATAAAACGTTTCCTAATTTAATATGATTTGGGAAACACATCCGTCAGTGATGTCCATCTGATTCTCCTTTCATATATGCCTGGCTTAAAACCACAACCAGAAGCAAGGAAGTTGAAAAGGTGCTTCTAAATAATACCTGATTTGGTTTAGTATAAAAAAACTGTCCTTGAGTAAGGAAAATTCAGGTGAGCTTACAGAGAATAACTGAATCTGCATTCTTTATTATACTTTTATTGGTAAAGTGAGATAGAAGTGACTGGATTTTTTTGACAGTTACTCAAAAGTACCTACTAAATATGTTTTGGTTTTGCTGATGATAAACAGTTTTCTTCTAGAACTAAGGAAAATAAATAATAATATTTTCAAATTACAAGTATTTGCATATAGATAATTGAACACTTGAACAGGAAAAAGAATAATATTTTTTTATATAGAAATAAATTTCAGGGTATCTTAATAAAGGGAAACATTGTTAATTTTCTTGTTACTTAACTGGGAGGAGCCTATCTTCCTTTGTAGACTTTGTGCTCCTTCCTGGCAAAAGTCTGTCTTTACAGACCTGTTTGTGTTAATGAGAAATAAAATGGAATTGCCATATTCTGGCACAATAAAATATCAATGTCATATGACATTTGTCTTCAAGATATTTAAAATTTTTTGCAGCAATTTGGCAAATGTTTAGAATTCTGTGAAGTTCCTGCTATTGTAACTTAGAGTTAACGAGAGATGACTGAAATCCTATTTTGCCTTCATGTTTTTAACATGATATACATTAGTTTTAACATCAGGAAAGAAATTCATTAATGAAAAAGGCTTTGAAGTGTAACCTGTGATTTTTGAACAATTAACATTTTAAATTATAGCAAAAGGAAGGCAGTGAAGAAGAATCTTCCTTTTCTCCCACCCCTCTGTATTAATAGAGCCCTTATTTCTGACATGTCTTCTGTGATCAGTTGGCAACAGCTAATGATAGAGTTATAATTGGAGTAAAATATAATTGAAACCAAGGGTTAGCTAGACGGATCAGCAATAGCAAAAGAACTTCTGTACATTTCAGTCTTCCAAAGTAAGACTGTATTGTATAAGAAAAGGATCATATGGTATTTCAGTAATACAGTTCTGTATGGTGACAGTAGCGTGGAAGCTTTTGAATTAATACTTCAATTCCATTGTTTAAAATAGAAGCAAAGAACAAGGGTGAAAAAAGAAAATATGGTGTATATAGTTTCATGTTTTGTAAAGGACTTGCACTTCTAAAAAAACATCAGGCCCATTAGAGAAAGCAGTACTTAGAAAAGCAAAAATTAGTTACAGGAGACAAATATTAACAATAGTGGTATATTGAGAAGTAAAATTATTTTGGTGCATCTTGTCAAAACTTGAAGTTTGTTAACAAAGAGTTAGCTATTGTTGCAACAGAAGAGAACTGCTTACTGTGATTGGCAGAGCAGCAGGAAAATTGAAGTGATGGATGTCTCACAGGAGACAACCTGGTAATTTAAAGAGAGCCCAGGAATATGGTCATGACTCAGTGTGATACTCTCATTTACATATAAATTTTTATATAAGCTTTCATTTAACGGGAGTTTATGGTCTTATTTTTAACTGTGCAACTGAAAGTACTTGTGTTCAATTTTTTTTTTTATTATTGTAATGCACAGAAAACACATGTACCTCAATTAGGCACTTTGCTTTTAAATAACACGCTGTTTACCTGCAAGTAGCAGGATATAGCAAACTTTTTATGTTCAACAAATATGAGCATTTAATAAGAACAAAATATCTAAATATCATCAAGATTTATTTTTTTAAGAACACCTGGAAATATTTATGATGATTATTCACAATTGCTTTGGAAATGGGGAATTTCCAGCCTCATTTCTTTGACTTGAACACAGACTAGATCTAACAGAAAGATATGTAACAGAAAGAAGTAACAGAAATATTTTATTGGTAATAATGTGTAGAAAATAATGAGATTTTGTTGGTTCAGCATTATGCTATTGTGTATGAGCAGCCATCAAAATGTGTGATACCTGTAGGCTTATCATAACATCTTGGCTTCGTATCAGTAAAAGAACAGAAGTCATACTTGGTACAGCTCTAGAAGATATGTTTGTCAGGGCCACTATATGCTGAAAATGTTTCTTTTATTACTCACACCCTTTTGAACACTGTAATTTCTCTTGGTTTATACCAGGATGCTCTTCCAGTGGCTTACAGTTTACCTGACCAGAAACCATAGCCAGACAATACAAAGACAATACTAAAAAGTATCACAATTCGTTTCTGCAGAGAGGGAAAACAAAACAAACAACCCAGCTCCAAAACAAAACCCAAAGAATTTTTCCTGCATAACTAGTTTCTGTGGTTGCGGTAAAAGGTGGCTGCCAATGACCCTGAAGTGTCTTTTCTTTCCTTGATATCAAGGAATCAATCTTGCCTAGTAAAGATTTCTTGTAATAAAGAATTAGACTGATGGACATGGATTGTTGTATTAGTGTTGCGAGCAAAGGCAGTGTGTGTGTGTGATGCTTAGATAACTAAGATTGGTATTAAATATAAATTGTCTCAGCTTTCAGTATTTTATTGGTGTAAATTCAGCATGTGTTTGTGGTACTCCAGCTCATACTGAGTGCTCAGTTCAAGTTGACTGGGATTTGCTGTTTGTTTTAAAGGCTCTAAGAAAAATATTTCAGATATTGAGTGTGTCAGTCTGGACTAAACACTTAAGTGAAGCTGCTGTGCTGGCATTCAAACTGACAATATTTTGATTTTGTAAGAAAAGAGCAAAAGATGGCAAAGAATGGATGTCACTCATTTTGTTGTATGTAATCAGGTGTATTGTTGAAAAAAAAGTTTCATGTAGGAATTACATCCAAAATCTTTCTAAGTATGTAAGTGCCCATTTCTTATATAGCATGCTTGATAACGAAATGACAAAAGTGGCACTCTATTAATAATTCAAATAATATGTGGCTGGCCCTCTTGTCTTCCTGTTGTTGTCTTCAGATCATACACTAATGCTGCTTAAAGAAAACTATTTGAGTTACAATATGCTTTTTTTTCTCTGTGTATGCTAAGAATGAGCTAAAGTGAATCATTCTGTTTTTTAAATAATTTGAAGATACTAGGTTTATTTTTTTCTCCCCCCACCCATCCCCCAATATCTCCTCTTTGTCTGCCATATAGTAGGAGATTCCCCGGCAACCTCTATCTTCTTTGGTTTAGGGAGTTTTGTCTGCAAGATATTTCAAAGTTCTTTTAAAAGGTATTTTGTTGTCTGTTCATTGCTTTATCACATCTACATAAAGGAGTTTGTGACAAACCCAAATTTATCCCATAGGGCTTTAGCAGATTGCATAAACCTTGAAGACATTCTATCTACTTGTTTGTGTCATGCCTGGGTAGCTCATAAATACATGGGATAGACTAAATAATAATTGGATGAAAATTTCAGTAATGCAAAAAATTGAGGGTTGTTTGTACTCTTTAATTTTTTGTGGTAGATTCTCTTGAGTTTGTAAAGAAATACTTGGAGAAATTTGTTTCTATGAAATAAAATGAGTTCATTTTGTTTAGGATGAGTGCAGTTCAGGAACCAAATATATGAATTATTGTCAACATAAGAAAAGGGGTCTGGACTCATGAAACTAAAGTTGGAATCCAGTGTTTTATGCAACAGGAAGATCAAAAAATCCCATAAACTTTATAAATTTAAAACGAAAGTGTTTGTAATCTAAGTATTTGAAAACAGATTACATCTTATCACAGTGTAATTATACAGTGTGATGTTTTTAGCATCAAAAAAATTTAGGAAGTATTCAGTGATTTCTTTGCATTCTTCCTACAAACAGAATGTCTTTGAAGAAGGAAGGTAGAAATAGGGATGCTCTTGGTAAGCTTGTTCCACAAATCTAACTCTGAACTGAGTCACATTAAATGGTAAATTACATCAGTACTTCTGCTTCTCTGGGAACTCCTAACACTTAGATAGACTTTGGAATATGAGCCAAGAGAACTGCATGGTGCAAAGATAGTTTGTCTTTTCAGAGCTAGCTTGGAGTGTAATAATAAATACATCTACAATCAAAGCTGATTAAAAAAAAAAAAGGAGCAGTGGGAATAATAAACTGTCCTAATTGGGTAATTATTATAAATTCATCTCATTGGTTATGAGGTTAACTTGAAAAATATGTGAGAAATTAACGTCAAATAGATTTATCCAATTAAATCTGATTATATATCAATTTGTTTTGTTAAAAAGGAGTAAAAGTTAAATGGTATATGAGTCATTCTGAAGATCTCTATGTAACATGAACAATAAAAAAGACAGCTGTATCAGAGCATGCTGAATTTTCCTTTTAAAATATACTGCATCTACTCACTTGGAGATTTTGAACGTCTAAATAAATTAGCAGTCCTTATTGCAGATTCATAGCAAGATAGCGTAAAGTTACAGAGTTTTTTAGGAAGTAAAAGGTTAGTGATGTTTTATGACTAGCCTCAAGAGCTCTAGTGCTTTGGCAAAGCTCTCACATCTAGTGTCTGTAATAAACAAGAAAAAAAATCCAAATTCTCTTACGCATCTACATATCAATTGAAGTCATTCTCACTGGTGGTCTAGCACTGAGGGGTTTTATGTCACTTTAGGAAGCTTGAACATTATTAGATTTCAAAATAGAAAAACCAATTTTTAATCAACTGACATTTTTTGAAAAGCACAAAGCATTTGCATATTTTCTGTAGAATAATGGCTATTGCCATTTATTACCTGTTATGATTAACTGACATTTTTGGAAATGCACAAATCACTTACATGTTTTCTGCAGAATAATGGGTATTACAATGTATTATCTGTTACTATTTCCTCATGAAATGAAATTGCAGTCTTTACTGAATCCCAAAGAACTAAAAGAATATCATCTGAAACTAATTATTTTAAAAGGTACAGTGTTACTATATTCAATTAGAGTCAGAGAAATAATCTTCTTCATAGATTTCCTGAATACAGCCAAATCCTGCTCAGTTCAACTAATGGTCAGGGTTCATGTATTACAAAGTCTTAGTTTAGGGAGAAGAATATAGGGTGACCTCTACGTTGACCATTTGTAATACAAGCTTAGGAAGACTTTCTCAACACTGGAGATTTAGTTAAGTGTTCTAAATTACTTACCAAATGATCACCTCTTTGCCCAGTCATCATAAGAGTAAGGCTAGTAAAGCTGTTTTGCTATAATAAAAAACATCCTTTGTAAAATTCAGTCATTATTTGCTTTTTTCTTTCTGTTCTCCCCAGTGTCAAGAACAGAGGGACCAATGAAATGTTTAGAATCTCTGATTGTAGCTAGGAAGTTTGTTTTCATGGTCAGCAGAGAGAGGTGGATGGTAGCTAAAACAGTAAGCAATAGTGGATCCATTGAACAGTGCCATTAAAGGATTTTGCTACCTTGAGCTTTCTCAAATGACTGTGAAAGAAGCTTAGGCAGATTAATTTACTTTGACTAAATCCAGCCTGCATTAATAGTCACGAATCAGTGTCTGGTGTTACATTCTTCAGAACAGAGTTTCTTTTAAGATCCTGTCACTTCCTACTGCACATACTATACTAGTGCTTATGTTAGCCTGTGTACTTTCTTTCTTTAAGCTTTGACATGATTTGCAATTTTCTGTCAGGCTGATTCTTCAACTAGTGGACTTACACTAGATACATGATTTGTTCTTATTGCAGCTGCAAAATATGAGACTGAAGGAAGGTATACAAAATTTGTGCTTATGAAATTTAGGGTTTTCTTTTCCCGTCTTATTCTAGAAGGAAAACTTAGAAAAAACCGTTGGATTTCTGCCAAATGCAATTATTTTCAGATTTCTTTGTGGAATTTGATTTCTTTCTGACAGGCAGTAGCAAACTGCAGAGTTGCATTGCTTTGCCAATGTGAACAGGGGAACTGATTACTTGGAAAACAGGAGATGTAACATTGACATTAGCACAAAAAGCCTGAGCTGAGTTTATCTGGCAAAGCAACCATACATAAATAATTATTTTAAAAAATGTTTTCAGTTAACCCTCAAAAGGTTATCTACTCTCTGTGTCCTTGTAATAAAAGAAGGTAGAGATACTGAAAAATATGTAAAATATGAACAAGAACGTAACATTAGTATTACTGGTACTTCCATGAGTTGACTGAAATAAAATGCAGATATCTTAGAAGGATGTGCAGGAAATAAAGGGGATTATATATATTGGCAGTATTTTACAAGCAAACCACTGTTGTTCTGGAAATAACCGGTTAAATGCATTTATTGGTGTGGCTTTCCCTTAGCAAACCAATACAAAATTTTAATTCTTAGCTTCAAATTTTCTACCTAATCATCTCAGAGACAGATAATGTGGGGTTTTTTGCCTTTTCCCATTAGAAACTCAAGATTTCCCTTTAAAAAGAAGGGAAATTCCCCCACCCAGAGTGTGTTATCATTATAATTGAACTATGATACCTTTGCTAACCATCAGTAGAATCAAACCAAAACCACTCCTAGCTTCTATGATGATGAACAAATTCAAGCAGTCTGTTTCATTATATGTTCTCCGGTGGGGAGAAAGCTGAGAACAGTCTTTATAGAGCTGTGAAAGAAGAAGTGCTGGCAAATGGTCTTAAATTCTCTCATATGCAAAGCATTAGCCTGTGAAAGCAAGTTATAAACCCCAAGGAAATAATTGCTGATTCAAAACAAAAAATCATCTTTAGTTTCTCTTTTATAAACAGTAAGAAAGCAAAGCAAAGATTCACTATCAAATTAAGTTTTCTTTCCATATTATTTTGCTCATTATTCATAACATATCATGATTTGAAAAAGTTAATCAGGATCACAGTACCTTGCCATTCCTATTTGAACAGTAGGAGAACAAAAATTGAGCTTGTAGCAATTTTTTTGCTGTCATCAAGTATATTTTCCAGATGGGAAAAAAGCCCTTTTCTGTGCTTTTTGCTATCGGTGGTTGAAGGCTCTGTTCCAAAGATATTTGTGTGTGTCAGTACAGATACAGGTATTTTTTTAATTACTTAGCATGTGAGTTAGTCAATAAAGCACTAAATACTTGTCAACATGCAGTGTCAAATAGCTCTGTTTATACTTCACCATCCCTTTTCAAATGCTGCTTACAATATTAGGTTCTCTTTGTATTGAGTAGTTTGCTTTAATTAACAAAACAAACATTGAACTTGGTATAACAATAAGCTAGGGACATTTATTTTGTAGTTGTAAAAAACCAAACAATCAAACAAAACTCACCACTACCAGCAAAGAATGCTCTCCATAAATTCTAACTCTCTGAAGTGTCATCATGTGTGAATTCTATTGAAATACTAATGTCTAAGTCAAATAACCACAGGGGTGTTTTATCCATGGTTTCATGAAAAAGAAGGGAGAAACCATAACACAGACACTTATTTACTTAGGAAATAGCTGTTGTGCCTAAAGATATCATATGCCACAGTGAATCAGTTAAAGGGCTGAAACAGGTAAGTGTGCTTCAAAGCAATATCTAATAATTTAGCATAAGGAATGTTAAAATAAACTAGTCTCCATACTGCAATGTAGCAGCTGAATTTTTATACACTCTATCCTATGCCCTATTTTGTTCACAAATAACTTTGGCGGAGATTAGGCAAAAAATTCTAGACAGCAATAACAATATCCATTTTCCAGATAAAATGTAAGTACCTGTAGTGTGGCTCTTTTGAATAGCTTTTCTTTCATCTTCCACTAATAATCTTGTTGAAGAGGAGCACTTTGAAAACATGTATTCATCTAGTAAGGGGGAAAAAGTAATTGATCTTCTGCTTCATACACTTAAGAAAGAGATAAAGATCAAAACATCCAATAAGGAAGTTTTTTGAAGCTAGTCAGGTGAGTTATTCTGAAGGGAAATCTGGTGGTATCGGTTCACATCATCAAAGTTAAAAATTAAGTCTTAAAGAGGAGCCCTTTTTAAATCTTTACAGTGGTAACGTGTAAACATATTGAAGATTTGGTAGAGATATTGTCTGTGTATCCAAAATGCTAATATAGAAAGCTATACTTATCGTAAGAAAGGCAAGTTATTAATAGTATTACCTGGTAGGTTAATTTTTAGGTGGGTTGTTTTCTTCTCCCAGTGAATAACTAGCATAATCACCTGAAGCAATGAGTTGTGCAGTCTGAAATTCAGTTGCCTACGCATCTTTGGATGAAGAAATACAATGAGACATATGTTTTTTTAATAATGTTTTGAGTGCATTTGAAGAAAGAAAACTGAGAAATTAAAGAGAATTTCATAGAGATTTCAGTTTTCATGTTTAAATTTTAGTCTACAAAAAGACTCAAGATGTTATAGTGAAAGTCATCTTAAATGAAATATGTGCATGAAAGCATTGAGATTATGTCCTCTGGATAAGAACAAAAACTGGAAAATGGGGACTGATAAAAATAAACCGCAATAAATTGGAAAAATTGTAGATCAGATAATGGAAAAATTCAAGAATAGTCATAATGAAAGAGGTTAATATATCCCAGTATTTTGTCATTGATAACATCCAAAGGATAGAATGTAAGAATAAGGCAGCACATAGTAGTATATTCTATCAAAGTTCTTTTACAGTGCTCTAACAGATTTCCTGAGTGAGGTATTGTAGCTGAAGGTTTTGGTTTTACAAGATTTTTATGAAGTCTTCATGGATTTGAGGAATTTATAGAGAAGATTACAAAGTTTGTGAAGAAACAAATAAGGAAGAACTGGTTGGGCTTATAAAGGTGAGGACAGCCTTGGCTGCAGGGATCAGGAGATGGCAGAATTGAAAAGCCTAAGAGGAGGCAGCAGGACAAAAAGCAATACAATGAAGGACTTCCGGAGAGGAGACTTCAGCCTGTTCAAGGATGTGCTTGGAAGAATCCCATAGAATATCTTGCTGAAAACAAAAAGAGTTTAAGAGAGATGGTTGATTTTCAAGGATGACCTCCTCTGTGCTCAAGAACAGGCTTTCATGAAGAACAGCAAATCAAAAGCAGCCAGGAGTCTGTATTAATGAACAAGGAGTTCTTGACAGGATTCAAGTAGAGGAAGAAAGGTGTAAGGAAGGACAGGTGACCCAGGAAGAACATGGAGACACTATTTGAATGTGCAGATTAGGAAAGATGAAGTCATCCCGGAGCTGGATCCAGTGAGACACATGAAGGTCTACAGATTTTCAGGACTATATCAGCAGCAAAAGAAAGATTTGAAAATACGGACCTTTTGCTGAGATGATCATGGGACCCAGTGCCAAAAGAAGTTGAGGAGGATGATGTACTTTGCATTGGTCTTGATCAGAAATACTCACTTTCAGGAATCCTAGATCCCTGAAATCAGTTTACAGCAGTAGTGCTTCTGTAATATATCACTGAATCTAATGCGAAAAATTGAAGAAAAATGACTTTTTTTTTTTTTTTTTGTGTCTGCTCATTACAAAGGTTGACAACACTTCCACAGGATGTTATTTAACTTGTTATTTTTTGTAAAGATTTAGTTTTTCTCTCTGGTCAGATCCAATCCTTAATAGCTTTTCTTCTGCAGATAACCGTCATAGTTAAATAAATACATTGCTTCTACTGAGTTTAACTGGCTGTTAAAATAAAAGTTGTATTTTCTTTTACAATCACGATACATGTACCAAAGTTAAACAACTCCACCGTTCGCAAGTATAATATTTGAATTTCAGATTACTGTCAGATATTCTGGTTTAATGTTTGTCATGTCTGGTATTTGCATCATAGCTTTGTTGCCAACATGGTGAGCATAATTACTGAAGAGATGTAGGCTTAATTATGATAACCTTGTTTTCAATCTTTCCTGGTAGGATTTTGGAGATGATGGGTCCTTGTACATCACTAAGGTTACCACAACTCATATGGGAAATTACACTTGCTATGCTGATGGGTATGATAAGCTCTATCAAACTCATATTCTCCAAGTGACTGGTAAGAAAAAATGTTCTAATTATCAAGTCATAAAAGACTTGGATTTTGGATTTCGTTAAGCAGATCTGTTGTTGCTGTTTTGCTTTTTTTGTAAATTGTGTTACAGCTTAATAGAAAAAGATATATAATTTTTTCTTCATTGTTCTCCTTCAAATAACCTTAAAATAATGAAATAAAATAATTTAAATTTATTGCTTCCAAATGATTAATAACTATTAAAGGTGTAAAGATTGTCTAAGGACTTTCTTTGCACCTGTGATGTTTTGCAGAACAATAAGTGGGTTTATATATCAATGTATACACAGATAAAGTAGGTTTGGGTGTTAATTTAGTAACCTGGAGAACAAACTTGGAAAAATAAGTGTGTAAGTTTCTTGTGTTAAGAATGTTTTGTTGAATATAAGATTAGAAGGATGCACTTTCCTGAAGGTTTTGTAATTCATGTAGGCTTCTAAATTCACATTTATTATATTGAAATCTTACCATGATTTTAGTAGATTAACTTGAGGCATCTGGATTTGAAATCTTGATTTTTATATTTTCCTACATCTGTTGAAGTTCCAGGTAACACCTCAACTGAATTCTGTACTTGGACAAAACTTTACTGCATTATTACTGGTGCCCTGAAGAAAAGCCTTTACCTTCTCCAGAGCTGTTGTACCCTCTCCCAGATGCTTTTCCTATATGAAACTTATTTTCTAAATTCTTTTAAGCAGTTCTTCTCCACTGATGAAGGGTCTGCTTTATCACTAGTGAGGTTTAATGTCTTTTTTTTTTAAGTGCTTTCATGTTATTTCAATTCATATTTACCTTTGACTTTTAAGTCTCCCTTTCTGCAGTAAACTACCAGTGTTTGTCATTCCATGTTGTTAATTAATCCTATCCAGAGTCATGTTTGACCTCAATCTTCTCCAAATTCACTTTGCATTAAGAGGCTCTTCTTCTCTCCTGAGGCATGCCCTAGCCCTAGTTTCCTGGTCACTGCTGTTGCCATCATTCTTTGTTTTGTTAGTTATTAATCAGATGAATAAACCCTTATTAGGTTGTCTTTTTTTGATATCTCTTTGAAGAATGCTGAAATATTTTCTGTTATTCCTGTCTTTCATTTATATACGTAGGAAATGTAGCTTCCAAGATTATTTTGACTTTTAATATGATTTGTTCTTCTTTTAATAGCTTTTTTCCCCCTTTTCTATTTTTAATATCTTCACATTTTAAATTACTTTGACATTTAGTGCTTGTTTGCAGTTTTACAAACATGTTGTCTCTGCTATTATGTTTCTCCAGGAAGCTGGCTTACAATATTTATCTATCCACATATTTCAACATTTTTTCCCCAAATTCATTCCCTCATCACCCACAACACTTTGTTCTTAGAGTGTTGTGCCTGAGCTAATATATAGCATCAACATCTTTTCCTCCAAATTCTTCTTCTGGGTTTATTTTCTGTCATTTAAAAAGCCAGGTAGCAAATACTGGCTAAACTAGTGAGAAGACTGAAGTGCAGTTTATTAATATTTTAATTCCTGCAAACGTAGCAGAGTTATTGGCAAGCTAAACACATTTGTAGATCCTTGACCAACATTTTCCTATTTTATAGGTTTTGGTTTACCCTAAATTATTAACAGTATTATATTCTTATCAACACATTCCTTACCAATGCCAATGTGTAAATAATCCCTCAGAAGTGCATAGCAAAAGTTAAAATTCTAGGATTCTTCATGTTTGGCTCAGTTCCACACATACTGAGGCAAAACTTCACTTAAGTCGAAGATGATTTTCTGCAAGTCTAGAAAATCAAGAAACATCATTTGAGAGAGGTGAAGGAGGACAAATGTAGATTTTTCTGGTGATAAAGTGTCTGTCAGGAAATTGGTTTCTTCATCTGGAAACCACTGTAAACCTCAGATAGCTGCTATTCCAAAAACTGGCACTGAAACAGTACCTTCCCAAATGATTTTGGATGTTGATATTTTGGGGAGCAAGGAACAGGAAAAGGAGGCCCTTTGAGCAATAGGATCATTTGCTGTGCATGTTGTGGATAACTGGAGTTAAATCCATTGCGATTAAAGGTCAAACGAGCAGCTCTTCCACAGTCAAGATCTGCACTTCTAAGGAATAATCTGCTTAAGCACAGGCATGATGGTCAGTACTTGTAGCTGTGATAATGACTAATTAATATAATGATACTTGTATTAACTGCAGAGTCAGTCAGAAGGTTAATGGGATAATGAGCCTACGTTGATCACAAAGATCTAATGTGAACGTTCAATGAAAACAATGTAATTAGATTTTAAGTTCTTTCTTGGTTTCCATTTACGAACAGCTATATATTTTTAGAAAAAAAATCACATAGTTTAGGCTAGTAGGCAATTATTTTAATATATCTATCTATACATATATATAAAAATATGTTTTATTTTTAGGATTAAAATCTTTAATTTTTTTTTGTTTGTTTTGAATTATCTGGCCCAGTAGTAAAGAATAATGAGCTTCCCTTGGAGCATTAAAAATCCAGTTAATGAGCACTGTAAAAGATTAGTTTATAGCGAAAAAATCAGTCTACTCTTATACAAATAATATGGTAAAGTAAATATTTTAAGCAATACTATAAATTGATATTTATCACTTTTTCATATAAACTATAGAAAGAAGAAAATAAAAAAATTGTGATGGGGAAGGAGTAACTCATAACATAGTCTTAATTATTAGTATTTACATAATACTTAAAAATTTCAATGTGTACAATTTTGAGATTATATGACTCTGAGACTATATGACTAAATAAATTTTAGTCTGTCAGCTTGATCTTTATTTTTCTTCTAATGTATCAGTGATACTTAAATAACGTTAGCAGTTTTGGTACCTTAAGGTAAAGAAAGGAGAGCCCAGTCCATTGACCAGATGTAAATTGGGAATTTATAGTGTCTGAAGAATTGTTTGCCAGCTTTGTTTTTCCAAAGTATCTAAGTTTAATAGAAAAATTATTATATACAGCAATAGAAGAACCTAGTCCACTATAGATATTACCTGTTCCTTTTTTAAACATGTATATTCTTTCAGGATTCAAGACAGCTTGAATATTTTCTCCCTTCCTTTCCCCCATCAGATCTGACTGAAATAATACTCAAGAGGTTTTATAGCATATGTAAGAGGTATTGAATAGGAACATATCCACCATATATGAAACCAACAGTCTCACATCACTTTTTGGATTGAAAGTAGGGGATAGAGAATTCACTCTATTATGTGTTATATATTACTCTGCTTGATACAAACATGCAGTGTCTCCCCTCCCTTTTTAACCTCTGTAATGATCTCTCCCTTGTAAAGTAACCTCCTTTAGATTAAGATGTTAGAACATGTCTCTTTGAAACTCAGTGTCAACAATCATATTAATTGTGTACTTAAAATTTTATTTCTGATGGTATTTATGATCAGCTACACATCCTCCCCCCCCCAAAAAAAAGATTATTCAAATGAACCCCAAAGACTTTACATTGAACTTGTCATATCTAATTAACTTTTTAGACTGAGCCCACAACTGCACTTGTATTTCAGTTGCCTGCATGCCTCTGTTGCAGTTTTTTCTCACTGGAATATTACAAATAGGCTTCAGGGTAATGTGAAATAAAATTTAGAATGCAAAACAAAGGTTGAAAAACACTTCTAGTTGTGTATGCAACCTATCAGACACAGAATTGTTGAGTAAGGAGGAAAATGGCAGCAAATTAAAGGAAAGATTGGGCAAGAAAGAAACCCTACTGTCATGCAAGAATGTCTGTGCCTGGGAAAACAGTGCTAAAGGGAACAGGATCTGCTGTAGAAAAAAGGGGGAGTAAAAGAAGACATCCTTTCACTTCAGCAGGTCCTCTCTTCACTTTCACATCTCCTGACAACCCTTGAGTAGTAAATTTAAAGACAATTATATTTTTTCATGCAGGCTGAGATTTTATTTCTTAGTTTAAGAAGTACTTGATTTTAGTCATAGTATTTCCTAAAACTTTCTTAACAGTAATTTTACATCAAAAGTACTGCATGCCATTTGCCCAAATAAAAGTAATATATATTTTTTTCTATTCAATTAAAATTCTTTGAAATTGGACTGTTAAAAAAATTCTCTTCACACATGCTCAGTAGAAGTCTGTCAAGGTGTGGTAGTTAAATACCCATAAGGTTTGATGTGCAGTGAGAATATTCACTGACACAAAAGAGACAAGAAATATCCTGGCATATGTAGTCAGAATGCAATTAATTGGAATGCTTTGCTATTGGTCCTAAAAGTTGTGTTTCTGACAAGCTGGAGAGTTCAGTGATGGCAATCCTGTCTCTAAGGAAATGGAGCTCCTTGCTTTTCCAGAGACAAGATGGAAGCATAAGCCATTTGGCTTTGCTGCAGTGGGAAATCTACACCACCAGGTAGGCTACCTAAAGGACTTTCTTGTGTCAAGAAATGCTGAACAGGCAGACATGAAAATTGGATTTTACGAAGTGAGGCAGAGGGAGACTGGGAGCTGAGGTGCCAAAAATTGTTCAGAGCACTGAATGTGCAGTCAAGTGGGGCTCAGTCTGAAGAACACAGCTGGGAAGGCGAGTTCTCAGCATGGAGCACACAGATACTATGCAAGAGGAGATAGAATAGGGAAGAAATGGACGGGAAATAGGTGTGGGAATGTCAGGCTTGAGATGAAAAATTAAGATCCACTTGTATGAAAGCAAAGTCCTTTCCAGAAAATCAATAGAAACCTTAAATCTCTGAGTTTTATGTGTTCTTCGTCTCAGCTGGTAGTCTAAGAAACTAAAAGCTATATTATCTAATTTTTAACCTACTTCCATGTTATTTATTACATTTTTGCAATTTGCATATTGGAGTTATGTCAAAAAGACCATCCTCTCTAACTGGGTTTAAAATATCCCTGAAACCTACTGATTTTTGCATCCTCTCTGAAATAAAGTACATTTGCGTATTTTTTGGAATATAAAAATGTAAGGCATTTGCATGATCTAATGGGCAGCATGCTGAGATATTTCTTGTAAATAGTTGTATAGGATTTAAAAATATTTTATCTTATGCTGAAATAGACACAGTTAATTTTTGATCTTGTTATCTTCTTCCACTGTCAACTGATACTTCATCCTCTATCCAGCTGTGTTTTGTGACACAGCCTAAGTATTCCACATTTTTAGAGCTGCATTAAACAAAACTTTAGCAAATAGGAAATACACTTCTTTAACCGTATTACAATTAATATTTTTTTATTGTTAGAAACAACCTCAAGCAAGTTCTCTCTATAAATAATTAAAGATAAGATAAATAATTATTAATCTAAAAAAGTAACATAGCAGGATTTTTAAATCTTGCTGAACCTTTGATTACCAATAGAAAAAAATTCACTGTGATGTCATATGTCTTCTCTCTGCCATTATTGATGTGTGGTATGTAGAAGATTTTTAAATGGTAAGCAGCACTTTTTCAAACCTTGGAAAGGCGATGTCAGCAATTCTTATATTTTGTTAATAAAGAAACTCAAAAGACTAGTCTTATACATAGGATCACAGAAGCTGCTGAGTTGGAAGGGACCCATGAGGATCATTGAGTCAATCTCCTGGATCTGCACACACCCCAACCATCCTACTATGTGCTGGAGAGCATTGTCCAAACACTTGATGAACTTTGTCAGGCTTGGTACTGTGACCACTTCCCTGGGAGCTGTTCCAGTGCCCAACCACCCTCTGGGTGAAGAGCTTTTTCCTGATATCCAGCTTAAACCAACCCTGACACAGTTTCATGCCACTCCCTCAGGTCCTGCCACTGGTCACCACAGAGAAGAGATCAATGCCTTCCTCTCCTTTTTCCTTCACGAGGAAGCTGCAGGCTGCAGTGAGGTCTTCCTTCAGTCTCCTCCAGGCTGAAAAGATCGAGTACCCTCAGCCACTCCTCATAGGGTTTCACCTCAAAACACTTCATGATCCTTGTGGTCCTTCTTTGGACATTCTCAATGTCTTTTTTATCCTGTGGCACCCAAAACTGCCACCAGCACTCAAGGTGAGGCTGCCCCAGTGCTGAGCAGAGCAGGACAATCCCCTCCCTTGCCTGGCTGGCAGTGCTGTGCCTGATGCACCCCACATTGGCCCTCCTGGCTGCCAGGGCACAGCTGACTCATGTTCAACTTGCCATCAACCTGGACCCCCAGGTCCCTTTCCACAGCGCTGCTCTCCAGCCTCTCATTCCCCAGTTTATACACACAACCAGGTTGCCCTATCCCAGGTGCAGAATCTGGCATTTTCCCTTGCTAAACTTCATACAGCTGGTGATTTCCCTGCTCTTTCATTTGTTGAAGTGTCTCTGCAGGGCCTCTCTCCCCTCAAGGGAGTTGACAGTTCCTCCCAATTTGATGTCCTCAACAAAGTTACTTAGTACTCATTCAAGTCCTGTGTCTGAGTTGTTAATGAAGATGTTGAAGAGAACTGGGATGCGTATGGAGCTCTGTGGATCCCTACTAGTGACTGGATCCCAGCCTGATGTTAACCCATGCACTGTAACTCTTTGTTCCTGACCTGTGAACCAGTTGTTCACCCATCGTGTAACACAGGTATCCAGCTGTGTATACGTTTTGTCCGGAAGATACATATCTTGTTCAACATCTTCATTAATTATCAGAATGATGGGGCAGAGTTCTACCTTCAGCAGTTTTGTAGACACCAAACTGGGAGGAGTGGCTGATAGACCACGGAGTCATGTTACAATTCTTAGGGAGTTTGACAGGAGAAATGGAGAAATGAACCAGCAGGAATTTAGGAAATTCAACAAGAAATGCAGAGTCCTGCACCCAGGGAGGAGCAACCTCCATGCATCAGAATATACTGGGGACCACCTAGTGGAAAGCATTTGGCAAAAAAGGACTTCAGATGGAAATCAGGTTGAACATAAGCTAGTAATGTGTGCATGTGGTAAAGAAGAAAAGTTGTATTGTGGGTACAGGTATGAAAAAGCACAAACCTGAACAGGTTTTATGCTGAATGGATTGTTGGTGTTGGTGTTTTGGAAAGAGGAAAAAGGTGGAGATGAAATGTTAAACTTTGTGAAACAGGACAATTACAATCTCTGTACAACATATCATGACTTACTGATTGTACATTGTTCATAATTTGTAAGGAAATCTAAGGAAAAAGAAAAATCTTATTACTCAACCACAAACTATTGAACAAGAATTGAGGCTGTTTTCACTGATACCGCAGGCAGTGAAAAGTTGTTTTTCTCACAGAGTATTTTTTCTGCTTCATAAATTTTCTGAGACAGAATTCCGCATTGAATATCTCTGAATATCTGACTAATACTGCATCTGTGTGTTGTTATGTATAGCTGCAGGGGTCTTTTGAATTGTTTATAATTATTTTTCTTAAAATGAAGACAATGTTCATCACTAAATTATAATTATTTTCTCTATTCAGTTCCACCAGTTATCCGAGTCTATCCAGAGAGCCAGGCAAGGGAGCCAGGTGTGACAGCTAGCCTTCGGTGCCACGCTGAAGGTATTCCCAACCCACAGCTTGGTTGGCTGAAGAATGGAATTGATATCACTCCAAAGTTGTCCAAACAGCTAACTCTTCAAGGTAAAGAGGCCTATTTATTGTTTTCTACAGATTGCTAGTGCTGTATTCGTGCACCATTTCCATACTGGCTGCCCTTCCATAGTTTAACCAAGGGTTGAAGTCTAAGCTAAAACATTTTAAAAGATGTGATGTCTTCCAGTTACTCCCTAAGACACATATCTTCTCTCCTTTCTCTTTGTTAGAATAATGATTTTACTTAATGGCAGGATTACCAGCAATTCCAATATACTCTTCTCTATTTGAAAATGTGCAGTATCTGAGTGGAGCAGGCAGCCCAAGACCAAGTCCCAATCAAAAAAGAATCTTAATGATATTTGTGGACCTCAGGGTAGAACGGACTGGAGGAGAAATACCTGAAATGGATGTGCTGTTTTCTGAGGGGTATCAGCAGAGCTCTGGGGGAGTGCAAAGACATTGCACAAGCTCATAAACCCTGCCTCTGCCCCCCAGAAAACCCCAAACCCCTCAAACCCCAAAAGCCTGAAAACAAAAAAAATCACAAAAAACCTAGCCATAACTGAAGACTTACTATTAATCAACAGTTAATCTTCTATGAATCTTTATGGCTCAGCAAAATCAGTGGCCCTGTCCAGCATAAAATCTCCATGCTTCTCCAGTCCTTCTGGTGATTTTTGATCAGCCATAGGAAAAAAAAATCTCCTGCTGCTAGTGTTCCCTTCAAAACTTTCTCTCACTCATCAACAAAACTGGGATGTGTGGTTAGGATAGGACAGCACTTAGCCTGCACTGTAAGAAGCAGTGGGACAATCATGGCAAGTACTTCTTTGAAGATTTACTTTCCCTGAAGGTGTCACAGACCACTATTCTTTCATGGACAACTCTCCTGGATATTTGTGAACAATTGCCTTGCAGAAACACTTTTCGCTCTGAGTAGAAAGCAATGAACTCCTGTTCCATAGCAGCATTCTCTTAATTTCTCCCATAGGGATTTGAGGGAATTTTTTCCCTTCCTCTCTGTTCCATACATTTATGATAAATAAATTAAAAGGGTTCTTCTCTAAGCAAAATACATTTAATTCAATTGTCTAGCATGTAATTATTTGAAATAAAATTTTGAAAATCTCATTACATTTTCTCGGAGATTTTTCTGAGTTAAACTATCTATGGACTAACTTCAAGCTAGAAGGGTGTTACACTATAACAATGCCCCTTCTAGTCCATGCTTTAGCATACCTACAAAGGTGCTTTTTGTATCACTCCTACAGCTGAACATGTATACTATACTTAAAATTCAGTGAATCATTTTTCACGCCATTGTTTACATCACATTATTTAAAAGACCTTTGCCTGTGAAACCTGGACTGTTTGTTGGCATTCCTACAAAAGCTGACATTTCAGTTCCTGAAGAGGTTTCCATAAGCTTCTACATTGATGTAGGTAAAAAATTTTAATGCATCTGTTTTTCTGTTGTTACACTGGAATCACAAAAAAGGAAAACTAACTAAGTGCCTCTGGTTAGGAGTGACAAATGATTTTATTAAAATTATTATTTACATTGAAAGTTTGGCTTGTTATGTTATGTGGATTATTTTTTGTAAATCAAATGATGATGTCAAGGGACCAAGTGCAACATAATAAAAACCTAATATTACCCTATTTAAAAAAAGAGATCATAGTAATTTAAATATATATAAAACCTCAGATTGATATTTGGCTCTGAAGTGCAAAATCAGCTGAGGCACCCTGGATATCTGTGAGATGAAATAGTGCATATAATTCACTAGCCAGCTGAATGCCTTTGGACTAATTTGGCATGCCTTCAAGTTATAAACTCAGGAATGAAAATGGTTTAATTAGTATAAGCAGAGAAACCCTTCTGAATTTATAATCTGAAAGCACTAGCATGTCTGCATGCTGATTTTTTCCTCTCCTTTCAGCAAATGGCAGTGAGGTTCACATTAGCAATGTGCGCTATGAAGATACAGGAGCGTACACTTGCATTGCAAAGAATGAAGCAGGAGTGGATGAAGATATTTCTTCTCTCTTTGTAGAAGATTCTGCTCGAAAGACTCGTAAGTATTGTGAGAAGTATAAAAATACATGTTGCCCACACTGAAACATTTAGTCAGTATTAAAACTATGAAACATTATCTAAATTAAAATGAGTTTGTGTAGATAGCTGATTTAAAAAAATAAAAGTTAAAAAATGGTTTCCAAGAGTCACTGAAGGCAGTGCCTAATCTGCAGTATATTTAGAAATAAAATGAAATCTCTCATTCATTCTGTGAATCAGCATTTTTTACATTGCTGTTACATTTTTGATAATTTCTTCATGATAGGATGTGTTCCATATGAAGGGAATGTGGAGGGAAAAAGGTACCAGACATCTATATATGGCAAAGTGTTAGTGTGGTTTCCAATGGTTGAGGGGGTGTGGGAGACCTTTCCTTCATGTTCCTGAGATATACCAGAGTCAAAATTAGTCAAAATTGGCCCTCATGACGTGAGAATTCTCACAAGACTTGATCTCACCTGCTGAAGAGCCCAGCATGTCCAGAGCAGTTCCAGCCTGCCCATGGTCTTGTGCCTGGATGACAGTGTTTCCTCAGGAATGTGGAGCAACAATGAACATATTCACCTGCTGTGATGGGAGCTGAATGTGCCAAGGAAACCACTACTAAAAAGTGGCTTTCTTTAAATCGTAGTGGGATTTATAAATGCTGTTTATCTATTGTCCAACTTGGTATTTCTTTCCTCTTACCTCACTTTCCTCTGCTCACAAAAATCCATTCCTGAGTTTATACTTCACCCAATTTTTTGTTTGTTTTGGTTTTGTTTGTTCTTTTGAATTTGTTACTTTAATGAATACTACATATTTATTAGAAATATATCTAGTAAAATAATAATTCTCTTTTTAGCGAGTGTGATTGCATTAACTTAAAACTTTCCTGATTATTTAAAAGCTTATTCAGCAGAGCCAAGTACTTGACAGGATACCAGAGGCAGAATTAGTAGCACTGCAACTCTGCCTGACATTTCCAGGCCACAGGATACTGGGTTACATATAGGTTTACTATGCTTTAAATGTTTGAGAGGAAATCTTCCATGCAGGAAAATATAATAATCTAAATGCTGATATCTTTACTTAGCTGCTTTTAGTAACACTAATTATAATTGTCTTTTCAAAAGTCTTAACATGGGGCTTTGTAAGCGTCTTGAAAATTACTGCTCGAACATTTCTGAGAAAGCACCTGGGGATAAATAAGTTATTTGATCATTCTGAGTTTCTGTTAATCTGGCAGTGTGAAGCTGGGTCAATAGCTTGGCCACTTCCACTTGCCTTTTCCATTGTGTGAAAAGTGTTGTGAATATTGCCAAATTTCAAGACCCTGATGAATTCTAGTTTATATATGTTCAGTTAAAACTTGTTTGGCCTAAACACAAAATATTATAGCCAACCATCTAGTTTCCAAGTGTTTCAGTTAAGTAATTTTATCTTCTGAAGACAAGATCTGCTGTGAATATGTACGGATTTCCACAACAACGCAAAATGCTTTTTTAAGGACTTGTAATGTGATGTAACAATTTTAAGCCTGCTACCGTCTCAGGATTTGTAAAGTCACATGCTGTGCAATGAACACTGCTTGTAACAAATGCTTTAATATCTAGCAGTATGTCATTAGAATGACCATTGGTGTCATGAAAGATGTAAATGAAGACTGAATATAAACCAAATTATTTCTAAGACAATTAATACAAAAGATATAGTCATCTTCCTTCCTATGAAAGTAAATTGCTCTGCAAGTTCTATGTTGTATGTTGAAGGGAAACATTTTGCCATTATGTACCTTGGTGTCTAAACATGATTTCCTAAGCCTTGGTCCTTGTGTAAATACTCATATAACCCATAGCTGCATAATTATACCATTCAGATTTAGGTGTAGCAGATATTTACGTGTTAAACTCCAATTTGATCAGACACCCATTGTGATACATGCAAGAAGACTAAGTACATACAAATAAAAAAGTAGGGACTCTCAAGATCATTGTCACACTACATGAATAAATTACTTTAACAGGTACAAATTTTCATAGACGCAGTTTAAAAAACTGCTACTGTTTAAAAAAAAATTCCTTTGCAGGGAGTTGCTGCCTGATATTAGAGAGCTGATATTACAAATGGAAGGGCCTCATTATTAACTCTTTTCTGCTTGTTTTTATATTTCCCCCAAAACTCTTGCTCATGCATAAAATAAGGGATTATTAGGAAATAAAAGTACGTAGGTAAAACTACTTGGATAGAATCGTGGGCTTTTTTTTTACCCCACCCACACAGATTGAGTACAATGCTAGAGCTACTTTAATTACAAGCCTGCTGATTAGGTCACAAGTTAGATTTTACAGATATTCCCTAGTGAATGTACTTATGATTCCATATGATTTGATAGAAACTATTTTTGTCATTGATGACATTTTTATAAATTATTTTGCTTTTATCCTCCTTTAAGAGAATAAAGCAGACACATTTACTTTTAATTTTTTTTTTTGGTTCCTTACTAGTGAGCTCTGTTTTGGAAATGTTAGGATAGTGTTTTGAATAAAATAAAATCAAATTATCACTAGCTTGTCAGTTAATCTGGGCTTTTCTCCTTTGTGATGTCACATAAGATAAAAATCAAAGAAAAATAAAAGCGTTTCTGAACATTGAGTTGATTTGCTATTGAGAGTTTAGTGAGAACTTTACAGTTGAGTTCTAAAATATAAAGTACAATTTGCACTGCCTTGAGCATGACAGTAATTTCAAAAGCCACATAAGAAATACAGAACATGATTCCATTACCAGTGCATGTATTTTATTTCCTGGAAAGTTTAATAGTCAAAGTAAATGTTCACTAGTTCTGTGTGTATCTGATCCATTGTTTATGTGCATGTGAAAACTTTCGGGGTTTAATGTTACTTTGCACAATAAACTATCTTTTTTTTCCCTGTGGAATCTTGCATTCAGTACATCCCAAATTTATGGAAAACTCAGTTCAGTGTTTCAAGAAAAAAATAATATCTGGGGCAGACAGGGCATGGCCAGTTCATTTCTCTGTAAATGGGTAATTTAAACAGCTCCTAAGAGAAAATATCATGGTAGCTGGTACCTCTGACTAAATTAAAATCAGTGTCATTATGAATAAGTAAACTGTTAAATAATAAGCAAACCTTTCCCTCACCTGTCTGTCTAAAAATGCTATCAGATTGCTAGGTTTTCAAAATTTGCAGGGTTGTTACAGATGCATGTAATGTACATGTCTGCATTATAAAGAAAGGAAATGAAGTGAATGGCAAAGCTATACTGAATTGTGGGAAATGTGATGCTAGTAGGAAAAATAAAATTATACAATGTGGAGGTTGATCTGAGGGTGCTAGGGCTTTGTTTATTTTAAAGTTTCCAGTTTCAGAAATTTGAAATCTAGTTACCAAGAAAAGTCAATATACTTTGATGATAATGGTCCATCATCATGGTGGCAATCTAGATTGAAGTGAATGGAAAATACTCTGAAAATGCTTTGTGATTTGGATCTGCTCAGTAAATGCCAGCACTGAACAGAGAACCATTTTTCTGTCTCATATAGTTTATTTTGAATAGTGGGTGATGGTCTCAAGAATAGTTTGGCCTCTTCTTAGCACATCAGCTTTTTTCAATGTGCATTAAAAATAAGACTTCTGAAAATATACTTTCATTTTAACATTCTCTTAGGTGAGAGAAATGAAATTATCTTCCTTAAAATGTCTTAGCCATGCCCATTGCCAATTAACTCATTCTGTAGCTGAAATTTTATTTATTGATTTGCTATTGTGTCCCAGCACATGGATCCTTTTTGCTAGATTTGTGAAGTTATAATGGAAAGTTTTAGTTTATACTCCCTATATAAATGTGTCTTATAAGTACTGGTGATAAATGTCTACTGCTCTCTATTATCAGATCCTGTTTAATTCCTCTGATGTTGAAAATAGCAGTAGCATCTAAAATACTTCTGAATGTGAGAACTGTGCTGTTTTGATTCTCTAGAGACTGAAAATTCTCTTTTTGCTGTGAATTCCATTTTCCCTCAAGCTTGAAGTTAAAGTCATTGAGAATGAGATAGCTGGTGTGGGTGATAGCTGAATAACCCCTGCAGTGACTGGTGAAAACATTCTGGGGATTAATGACCTGGTCTAAATCTCATTGAAGACACAAGAGTCTCCCCTGCTGTCATGATCCTCTAATAATACCTGAGAGAGCTCAGCTGTGTTGGAAGGAGTCTTTGGCATAATTGCATTTGTAAATACAAATAGCAGTTTAAAAATTATTTTAGTTTCATTCTAACGTATTTTTATTTTTCAGAACAGGTATTGCATGGATTCATAGATATAAGCATGATGGAACCATTTTATCTAACTCTATTCTATCTTCTACATTTCACAAGACATTAAATTGCATTCTGTTCTGCCTGAATACAGATCTAATGCTTTGTTTGCCTGAAGTGTATCCTTACAGAGATGCATATGCCTGAGTCAGACGTGCAGAAAGTCAAAAAATCCCTCATTTGGTTTGGTATTTTGCTTTACTCATTAATCAATTTCACTAATACAGAATAATGCTTCGTTTCCATTTTGAAGTCAGCTTTTCCTTCAGTTGCCTCCTTTGAGTCTCTCTCTTCCCCACCACCCCCCAATAAATTGACCTCTTAAGAATTCTTGTCCTATGAATATATGAATATTGATTGCAAAATTCTCACGCACACGATATATAAGTTTCTCATAATAAGACTGTTACCAAAGTACTCAGTCTTCTTGTCTTGAGAATTGTAATTGGTTTTGGTACAGTGTTTGTATTTTTTTTTTTAATTGGGAACTGATCTTTGCGGAAGCAAGTATATTATTTGTTTCTTTAATGTTCTGGAAAGATAAAGTTTATCTCCCATGTGCTATCAGACCTCATGTTCCAAATCCTTTTCCTTCTCACCTGTCTCAGGTAGGCGTAGTCTGTGCTTTTTTTTCCAAGTCATCTACATTTCCATTTGGATAACAAAATTTAATTTATTTTAAAGATGAACTTGATAAAGTCATTCAAAGATTTTTTTAAATGGTTACTTATCATTATAGGTAATTCACACACCTCTTAGGAAATTATTCTGTATTTGTTTAGAGATCACTGATGAAAATGGTTAAGGCAGCATTCACTACCTGTTGCTCTGGACATGCTCCAGAAATTCCTTCTTCACATTTTACTAACGATTTAACAATGAAAACTACATTTTCAGATTAATCTTTTCAGCAGTTTTTAATTCAATTAGTGTACAAGTTACCACTATTCAATAAGTCCAATATTTAATCAGAGTATTCTGTGTTAACCAATCAGATGTTTAGCAAAATTCTGGGTTACAACTGTATGAATTTTTACAATACCAAACTCCTATTTACATAAAAAAAAATATAATCAGGTTTGTCTGTGAAGACCTGGTCTCTCTCTGAGAACATATTAAATGACTTAAATTACATTCTTGGGTTTTTTTTATTTTTTTACTGAATTTAATTCTATGCATGTGTTGTCTGTTCTTTTGTCTGGGTCATATACCCCAGTCTAACTAGCCTACAGCTACTTGAGTTATTAAGTTTCAGGGGGTGGGGAAACTACTAGGAGCAGATACAGTGGTACTTTATGGCAGTCTTAAAATTTATGATTTATTCCTAAATTTATTCAAAACTAATCGCACCAGACTAAACATGTCAAACAACTTTTAGCAAGTCATTATATGCATTTAGATCTGCATATTTTAAGTATTTGTCTGGACTACACATCATTTACACCCCTTTTTGTTCTTTTGTAAAGTAGAATGTGTTCAGTCAGGCTCTGTTTTCAGTTATTATCCTGCTCCTGTACATATACGGGACGAAAATATTTATGGAAGAATACGGTCAACAGAACATTAAAAAACCAAAACTGGTTCATAGCAGTGCAATCTAAACCTTGAATAGCTCAGATATGACAATGCTTTTCTTCTACCTTTAGCAGCAATCTGATGATTTCATCAGAGAGCTTTTGCTGCTGCAATGGTATAAAGGAATGTCAGACTGCTGGAACTCCTGTTAGCAGAAAAATGGGATGTTCATCATAACTAAGACTACTGCTTTTGTTAAGGACTCCTATTTCTCTCTTTTTTGTAAACAGGTTCTATATTCTAGCACCCAGCATCCCTACAGCAACTGATAAAAGACGACTTTTCATTTTCTAGCTTGAAGTACGTGCAGATACATTTTAAGGGACTCTCAGATCTTTTATAACGAATAACTTTCCCCTCCGCACTGCTGGATTTAGCGTCATTTAAAACATAAACACACAAGTGGACAACTCCACTGTAGATTTTTGTTTATACCTACATTTTATAATCACTGACACAGATTGGATCAGCCCAACTCCTAGAAGCCACAGGGCAAACCAAAGTCATCAGCTTGCTCTTGTTGAAACACTGTTTGGAAGCTGAAGAATTTAAATATAGAACAAAGATAATTTGACAGTGTGTCTTGACAATATATTTATGAGAAAGGTGGAGTGGTCAACATGTTACTGCCTTTTTTGTAGATGCACACTACAATAATAATCACAAATAGAGGAGAAAGAATAGAGGAGAAAGAAAGAATCACAAATAGAGGAGACTTCAGTCTCTGGGCTTTATTTATTTAATTAGGTTCCATTGAGATCGTATTAGGACCAATGGAATTGGTCCAAATTTCAATTTTTAGTCAAAGTAACATTAACTGAATATGGACTATAATACAAATAAACCATTTTGTTAACTTAGGAAAAAGATAGCAAGGAATACTTACACTAATAGTGGAATATTTAATAGAAATAATGCACTAAAATATATCAGTATAATATGATACACTTATTGACTATCAGATTACACTAAACATAGATTTTTTTCCAAAGGAAGAAAATAGCAAAACAGCAAAATAAAAAAAATCATCATTAAAGATATAGAAAAGAGCAAAATAAGAAAAATCATCATCAAAGACAAGTGAATATTTTTAGGAGTAATTTTCAGATACTTAAATTTTGTTTTTAGCTACCAGTAAAATATTTTGAAGTAAAATAATTTTAAAAATCCTTTTTTTTTTTTTTTTTTGTTTCTTGATACCTTTGATGGGTATGTTAGTTGTGCTTTAGTTTATTTTCTGTTTCAATTTAGAATAATTCTACCATACTAGAGCCATAGATCATAAAAAGTCATGCAATTCTGTTTCAAGTGAAATAGTTCAATGGGTTTGTTCTTAAGGTTTTTTAAAATATTTTAATTTTTCTTAAGTATTTCCAAAGAAATTGAATTATAAAGTGCAGTTCAGTTTGCCATTGATTAATATGATTTCTTAGGTGTTTCTCTAAATTTTATTGAGAGATATATATGCACCTTGGGGAGACAACTGTCATAACAGAGAGTTACCAAATAAAGCTATTAAGACATTTTCAAAACCAATTTGACAGTACTTGATGATCTTTTAATACTTAGGAGCTTTTATTTTGGTAATCAACCATAGGCTCTTGTGTTACTGAATTCACCCACTAAGACATCATTATATACAGCAAAGTAATTTATCCTACAGATTCTTTCACCTAGTCACAAGAAGCAGAACAAAATTCCTGTGCCTCATGCACTGTATTTTAGGACTAAATTTAAAAAAAAATATAACTGTTTCATGCCATTAAGTAGCTCTGTTTCTAGCTGTGCCTTTTTTACTTAATGTCACAGTCCTATCACCTAACAAGATTATGTGATCTGAATGCTACTGCCTTGACAGGTTTATGGCCATCATAAGCAACAAGGCATCTCCACTGGCTAGAACTGGGAATGAGTGAGACTAAAAGCCTTTTGACTGTGATTTATGTCCTAAATTCTCTCTGAAAGGCTTTATGGAATTTTAATAGAATCTTCCTGTCACATCTGATACTGAATGGTACCTATTTACCTAATTTCCTCAGAGATAATTTATGCTGGCATTTTATTTTATGGCAGAGCTAAACAAGTTTATACTTGTTGACAGCATTGTAGGCAAAGACTTTATTTTAAACTTCCAAGTAATTCAGCTCATGAACCATTTTTTCTTCCTGCTAGTGTAGACTGGATTGAGTTAATGTGCTATGGGAATGGACTTATGCATGATTCATTATAAAGAGTTCTACAAAATATAGAAAAAAAAGCTACCACGTTCATATTTGAACAAAATTAAAGTGTCAGCTGTTGACTTTTAACTGATAAATAATAGTTTAATATATATAAACCAGATCTTTGGTTATTGTATTAGCTAACCTGAAAGGCAATTAAATTGCATGTCACGTAAGAACTGAATAGAATTTTGAAATTGTAATGACATAATTATTTTAAAAATACTTGAAGCAAGCAATAGAAAACTTTAAAAAAAGTTTTTGCTTCATGAATAAATTATTTTTTTACATATTTGCATTTGTATATAAACCAAACAAATATGAATTTCTTATAGAAAAAGAATAAATTTAAAAGCAAGTATGTCATACATATTTTTACTCTGCTTGATTGTAAGGTGAGCAAAAAGTAATTCTTATTAACCTCATCTTCACTTTTAATGCAACTATTTTTAATTTACAAATAATAAAAAAAACCCTTACATGGTTCAGAATAAAGCTGATATAGATTTACCCTGTAACATAAGAGCAAGTGTTTATACATTAGAGATATGAGAAAAGAAAGTAACAGATACATTCTATCATTTGTCTTAGGCATGGTTGACATTGGTGGTGACTATCAGTGAAGTAAGGAGACAGCAGCCCTTTAAACATCTTGAAATTACTTTTTAAATGCAATTTAAAGTACAGCAGATTATGATAGGGCACTTCTGAAAAACAATGTTGAACTACACATTTTTGTCATATGATCTTATTGAATTTCATCATTGTCCTATTTTCTATTGCATCTATTTGTGACCTCTTGTCATCATGGAACTGAAGGCATTGAAAGGAGCAGTGGTTTGCTATTTGATGGTGCAAAGCTTAGGACAATCAGCTGATACAAAGCTATTGATTTTGTTTATCATCTGTTAAGTTCTGATAGAAATTAACATAAAATATTTACAAAATATTGAATGCAAAGCTAGTGTTTTGATGTGCTGAAACCTGGAATTCACAACAGTGTGTCTGTATTCATGAACAATCATTATTTACATTTTTGCATTTTTCTCTACTTTTTTTTTAATTTGGAATAATGTATAATGCAGAAAATGTCTTTTTGATGGCTGCCCCTATTTTTAAGGCCATCTTAAGCTGCATTGCTCTCTTAATACAGCAAACAAGGAAATTTTTCAGCTATTAAGGTTTTAATTGATATCCATTTTGTTTTATTATGTCTGGATGTATAGTATCACATGCTGATAACTGAAAATTTGAGTAGCTAATTATAACACCAAAGGAAGAAGAACAGCTACATTTAGCCTTCAAATTCACTCAATGTCAATTTTTCATACACACACCCACAATTTATTTCCATAATGCATTGAATGTTTTAAGAAAAGAAAAGCAGGAGGAAGGACACTACTTGATGTAGTTGAAATCTTTGAAATTGTCTTTCGAGAAAGAAAAGTGAATGTAATGACATTTATTACCAATGTGATAAGAAAGAGAAGAATACAGGATTTATCTGGAAAGTGATACTGTAGTACTCTCATTCACTCAGTACTAGAAATACCACAGATTTTTGCAGTTGTTGTCTGCATCCAAAGTGGGTAAGAATTTACACAGCTATTAGTCTGCTGCAGAATTTCATGAATTACTAAGGACAGAGTTTAGTGAAAAATGTGCAACCTATTACTGTTCAGCCAACATACACAATGTATTACAAAGATGAAGAGCAGGCATTCAGATGTTATGTTAGCTGCTCCTAATCAAAGGCTGGGGCTGAACACAAAACCATAGAATAACTGTGTAAGGACCATGAAGAGTGATTTTTATGGAGCTATAATTGTGCCGAAAAAAAGAAAAGAAAGAAAAGAAAGAAAACCTCTTTCAAGAAAGCTTGGATTCTCCCTTGTTTTGCACTGCTGGGGAAGGAGGGGAGAGAGAGGAACAATGGAGACTTCCTTTTGAACACAATATGAAAGGCTCAACAACAAATGATGTAATAAAATACCTCCTTTAATAAGATATAATAAAAAGAGGAATACGGGTAGTGAGTAAATCTTACAACCCTTCACATGCTGGGCATCCTGGATTTATGCAGCATGGGATTAATTGTGGGTGGATTTTCCCACAACAATCTGCACAGATCCTGCCCATGGAGAGGTTCCCTCTCCCTCCCATGCTGTGGTGGCTTTTATCTGGTATAGCAAAGAAACCTGTATATCTTCTGGCAGATTGCAATGTTATATTTGTCCTAAAACCCACGAGTGTGCAGCACAGGCTTTTATGGGCATTCCAGCACATACACTTGCAGCAGGCTGCCCAAGCCTTAAGTACAATGCCCCACATTGCACACACAGCCTGCTCAAAGTCATAAACTTTTTGAATACAATGTCTTCTGCAAGGCTCCCAGTGCATCTGATACTATTTAATAACTGTGGAATCAGAGCAAAAGAGAAGATGGTATTCTGTCTTGAAACCAGAGCATTTTGCTGAGATCTGTCAATAATTATGTATTCTTACATCATGAAGTTTACGAATGTTTGGGAATTTAATACAAAGTGTGGCTGAGAATGTTAATTTTTACGTAATGAAAAGGAAGACAACAAACGTGTTCCTTAGCATACTTTATATCTATACATGTTGTATTTGTTCCAACATTGAACTCTTTATCTCAAGACTTGACATCTTTCCTGAACAGAAGTTATAGGTCTGATTAAAAAAAATTAGTAAGGTTTCTTGATCTGTTAGGTGAAATGGTGGCTGTTGTTTATGATTTTATATTGCATTCTTAAATTATGTCTCAATTCTCTTGTAACTGATTTGCTAATTTTAAAATTAATGTCTGAGGTTTTTAAAGCACTTTTATTATCCTGCCCTTTTTCTTGAGCAAAGCTCAGAATCACACATATCATTTTACATTAACACAAATTAATGTGTTCTGTACTTAGCATCTTAAATCATTTCATTTGATGCTCTTCAGTTCCACACAGTTGCATAATTGTAATTACCTTTTATTTTCTTTCCTATGTCTCTCCTAGAAAAAGACTGATAAAATGTAAAACATTATGGCTGAATTTATGGGACCTCAAGTGCCATGTATTACATGGTTATTTCCTCACAATGTGAAGAGAAAACTAATTTTAAAGGAAATCCTCCAGGTTGCCCTGGGGAAATTAATTTTGCTATATTACATAGGAAAGATTGTGTAAGGTAACATAGACAAATACAGAGCTGTGCTCTGCATCTGGAGCCACTGTCTGGGCATGTAGGGATAAAGTTGAAAGTTCCAGAACTCATTTGGAGCAACATAAAGGGCAAAAGATTTGCTTCTACAGAGATATCAGCAGGAAAAAGAAGGCTTAGAGCGAATGTGGGCCTACTGAGTGGGATGGGGACCTGGTGGCAAAGGATATGGAAGCAAAGGAGAAGTTATACTGAAGGTCTTCCTCACATCAGTCTTTCCTAGCAAAACTGTTCTAAGAATGTGACACCAGTGAGAAAGTTCGGGAAGAAGTCACCCTCTGGCAAGGAAGCCTTATCTGTGGTGGATAGGGTCTGACTGAGACCATTTAAACAAAGTGGACATTCTTAGGTTAAGGGGCCTGGAGAGGATGCACCCACAAGCACTGGGCAAACTGGCATTGTGAGGCCACTCCTGATAACGCCGGAAGGACCATGGCGATTGAGGAGGTTCTTGCAGTCTGTAATAAAGCCAGTGCTGCTCTTCAAGGGCAATAGGGAGAATCCAAGACACAACAGATCCCTCACCTTTATTTCTGGAATGGAGATAGAGCATATCACCCTGGAAACCATTCCCAGAACTAGAAGGTGTTTAGGAGCAGTCAGCATGGACTTACTGAGGAAAAAATCCCTGGTCAGCCTGACAGCCTTCTGCAGTGAGCTGACTGGCAGGGTGGATGGAGGGGGTGTTGTTTAACATCCTTAGAAATCTCTTGAATGCCCTCAAAGACACCCCCATGAAGTTCAGGCTAGATGCACAAAGCGGGGAGTTAATCCAAAACTGGCTGCACCACCTGACCCAAAGGCCTTCATCTTATCCCAGGGCTGTTTCTTCCCTCTCCTGTCTGTTGAAGTACAAATGAAGTTTGGGAAAATCATAGTATCCAGGTCTTTTCTGGAGTGATAGTTCCTGTTTTCACTCTCAACCTTAAGCTGTCAGCAGTTGAGCAACTTCTGAGTACCAACATAATTTTTAATAATATGCCTTTTATTGCTTTTTCTAAACATTTTTAAAGTGCCCTAATGTTTTTAGCTTTTGCAACACTGTGTTTCAATGAACATCCCAATTTCATTATGTGTATGTGTCAAATATGTGTTTTCTTTGTTGTATTCCTTTCCTTTAAGTTGTTTGGGGTTTTTTTGTATTTCTTAAGATCATTGCTTTCCTATATGCTTTGTTTTTCAGTGGTGGTATTTTAAAAATTTTATTTTGTTGCTTGTTGAGGTCTAAATATTTAATATTGGAAAAATTATATTCGCTTGCTTTTTTTTTCTCCAAGAAACAATATTAGGATAATATAATTTTTACTGGTCTTAAAGGTCTAAAATCCAATTGTAAACAAAATGACCAAATAAAATTTATGTTTTCACGGAAAAATCACTGTAAATATTTAGTTGGTTACCAGGCCTCCTGACGCTTCCAGTCTTGGTTTTCTAAAGATAATGGCAAACATTATACAACATGACAATTTTGGTAGCATGGTTGTGCTACAACTATACAGAAAAAAACCTTGTGTATAGTTTGATTTTGCATGTCATTCTCATAACTATGTCCTGAAATCAATCTCTTCAAAGTCCAGGGCTTAAAGGAAATTATGAAAATTACATCACCTGTCATTAATATGCGTAATTTATGTGCATGCAAACTGCACATGCTTTTTGTAATGGATTTTAAAACACCCTATTAATGGTTAATGGGATTAGCTTGGGGGGATTCAGTGGGAGCCTTGGGGTTTACCTTATCCCAAATAACTACTATGGCTAATCACAATTTTGTCACATGAATATGCTTATTTCACTGTTTCCACTGATTTACCTGTAGGAGTATTGTAGAGAATCAGAAGTTAAACATCATAATTATTTCAGAATTAATGTATCATTTCTTGTTTTATCTTGTTCATTTGTATTTTCTGTTCTTTCTTTCTCTTACACGCTGCAGTTGCAAACATATTGTGGCGAGAGCAAGGTACTAATGGAGATTACTTTTGTTCATATTTTCTGTAAGATGAAATGCTCATCTGTTGTTTCTTTTTTGTGTGTCTCTGTGTTTGTCCATACTTTACAGTTACAGTAATTACCTTCTTCCTTGCAACATGGAGGAATTCGATTTAAGGAGAAATTACAGTGGAAGTGAATCCCTTAAATGCTCATACTTTTGTAAATTGCTTTTTCTTTTTGGGAGAGGGAAGGAAATAAACTTTTCACAATTTTCAGACAATTGCTCAAAGATACACAAGAAGCTCAGATTTAAAATGTAGACCTTTAACTTTTGTTTGTCATGATGAAAATTCCAACCACTCAGCCTATATGCTGTTGATTTTCTTGTATGAAACTGTCTCTTATTTGACAAAATTATAATCTTAAGCAGTTTATTGAGATATCTGTTGTTGCTTAAAGAAACCCAGCATTTTATTCTTATACCCAGGAAAGGTTTTTAAATAAATGCTGGGACAAGGAATAGATGATTGTGAGGAACTGAAGGATAAATATAAATAAAGATGCAATCAGGTGTTATTAATGTAAAAATCCTGGAAATTTTATGTTACAGGCAAAATATGGGTATTAATTTTTATATATATGACATAATCTCAAAAATTATTCTCGTAGTCCAGAAAAATACCATAATCTAAGTGTTGTCATGACTTCCCATTTTGTTGCTCTCAGTAGCCTGTCCTTCATCTAAAGTTACAATTTAGGAATTAATATATTTCAGGGGTAAGAAATTGTTTCAATTATTTCCATTGGAAGATCGATAATGCAAGATAATAAGATAATAAGTGGATCAGACTTTGCTATGAATTCAAGGTAGAAATGGTATTTCTGTAGACTTTTAAAATTTTTTTTTAAATTAATTTAAAGATTCATATGTACATTACTACCTTTTAAGCGACTGAATTAGCTATGTGATTCCTAATGGGGACTGGAACTTTTATATATCTGTGTACATAAATACATAGATACATAGATACACAAACATGCATTCCCCCTACCCTCTCTTGATTTTCATTTTATTTTTTTTTTTTTTTATTTTATATTAAGACCTGTTCTCTCTCTATTAACATTAGTTTTCCTTCAGAATTTAGGATAAGCAGAATTTCAGACTCAAATTTCTTTTTCCTAGGTTTCACTCCTCTGTGTTCCTATACCAAATGTTTTTGAGTCAAGTGGAAGCTAAGGTCCTGTGCCCAGGAGCTGTGCACACTTTTACTGTAGCCAGCAGTTTAGTTGTCAAAATATTACAGTGATAATTTTCTGACTACGGTGCTTTTCTTCAAAGAATTTTGTGAATATGAACTGATCATCCATTATAGCATCCATGTAGCAAATCAATAACTGTTGTCTTAGTTGGCATACAGAAAACTAACAAGACTGTCCTCTTCTGTGGTCTTGACCATGATTACAGATATTGTGAGACTTTGTCCTACAGATGTGGTTCCCACCTTCTCCACAAAACTTAGCATCATGCTTTTCATTCAGCAACATTGTGGTTGAACAATTGAATAGTTCTGTAAACACCTGTGGCCCTTCAAGGTTGAAATAAATTTCTGCCCAACTTTGTCTTTCTAATAAAATAGAGACTATTTCCTTTTCTGACTGAAATGTCATGTGACGGTTTATAACAAAAACTCAGGTCTTCCCTTCAATGTAATACAGAAATTAATTCTTCCATCCCTTGGAAAAAAAAAAGTAGTACATAGAGAATTTATATTAATTTGATTTCAGTGTAGATGATTTCACAAGATCGCTTGTATTGCTGCAGCTCTCAACCTGTTTATTTCTAAATCTGTGTTCATAAAGACACTGTCTTGTCAATGGAGAAAACTATGTGAACTTCTGAGTAATGTAACAGTTTTGTTCCAGTTTTACAACAAAAGTTCTCATAGGTTTAGCTGTATTACAACTGTACACGTTAACAGATTGATCTCATACCGAAACTGTGATTAGGTTTTTAGTTCAAGACAAGGATTTTCTTTTTTGTCATTATTTCATTTTATACATTTCAATGTGTTTTTGTTCCTAAGGTCTGGGAATTGGGAACATGTTTTATGTTTTTTATGAAGATGGCATCAAAGTAATACAACCAGTGGAATGTGAATTTCAGAGGCATATTAAGCCTAGTGAAAAACTCCTCGGTTTTCAGGCAAGTTATTTTTAAAAATCTATTTGTAGTGTTTTCTGAATTAGGATTTTCTTTACATAAAAATTTATTATTACTTGTTTAATGTTTTATGCTTTATAAATTCAGATATGTCTTCTCAATTATTAAATAGCTTATAATGATGAACTCAAAATTTCTTGTATTTTCCTTTATTAAATTCAGACTTTGTCTCTCTTTTCGATTGAATGTTCTTGGTATACTTTGGAAACCCTTTTCTTTCTTTGGCTGTCTTTCTCCTTTCCCAGCTCTTTAACAGCTCTCTATTTCTGAATTTGGTGTTGTTAATTTTTAATTTCCACCCTCTCCACACCTCCAACCCACTGGTTAAGTTCATGTTAGTGAATCAGGGATTAATTCTCTCTCTGTTATATAGGCTCTGTTGGAGGGGGGAAGGGGTGGTTAATGGTTTCTTTTTCTCCGCTGGATGTTTGTCTATATTGAGCTCTCAGCTATCCTGAGGCAAATCCCTGTCCTGATAAACATACTCACACCTTCCACTGAAGTTAGTAGAGATGATTGATGCTTTGATTCTAACTTAAAATTCATATAAGTAGTTTCAATAACTTTAGTGTTAACATATTTTTAGTGGATTTCACAGAATTCTGGGAATTTACGAGGTGGTTTCCCTGTGTAGGATGCATAAAACTGCTACTGTATTCTCCACTTCCATTTATTCTCGTGATGCTTTTCCTTTACTGCTCATCAAATTGCTAGCTGACAGGAGGCATGTTCCCACAGGAACACTTGGTACTAGTCACTACATTAGGACTTACTCTATATGATCTATCACCTTTCAAAAATAGTAACTTTTTCTCATTTGGATTTGAATGAGTGACCTTGAAGTAAGTACTAAGCACTGAGTTGTACACTTTGGGTTTTTTTTTTAATTTCTCTAATGCCTAAATGACAGCAGAGCTAGAGCTGTCATGATGGAATTTGCCTCTTCAGTTACCATTATTGATGTCAAAGGCTGCTGTACTCAGCAACAAGATTTATTTCAGTGTGAATAATTATGCTTTGAACAGCTAATCATACCTTGATTTGTGCTGCTTAAGTGAAATTAGGTTGACACAGCCAAAAATATGCCAAAAATCTTTTTTCATGGCTGTGTAATTAAAAAGCTGATTATTTAAGAAGTCTGTTAAAATTTTATTGGTCTAAAGTGCAGCCTAGATTTTAAGTGTATTTTTATTAAAATGTGGCAATAATCAGGATGAATAAATCAAATTTGTTTCCTTTTTGAACTTTTCAAACCTGGAGTATCATGATAACTATATCCTCTTGAGGGGAAAAAAAAAAAAGGGAAAAAGAAGAAAATATCAGGAAAGTAGGCTACTTGATAATTTTAATTTTAAAGTGTATATAGACTTGTCCTTCTTGAGCTATGGGTGGGGGCAGGGGTGATAAATAAAATAGAAATTGAGATTTGTACCTATATTCATGTTGATTTGCCCATTAAATTCCAACATATTTCTACTTATTCCTCTGAACACTGAAAACATCTTTTCTCACATAAGGTAGTTAATAAATAGTTATTCATGCAAGAGGAATTGAAAATGTTCGGAAAATGTATCCTAACTTTTTCTACTCAGAGTGATTTTCACTGCATAAAATGAGATAGATAAATTGAGAAAGTTTTCAGTAAGAAATTTTTAAAAAACCTTTAAAAGTATTCTCCTCATAGAGGCAGAATGAAAAACAAATTATCTAAAATTCCCTGCATATTACTATAACAACAGTAGTAAATTCTTGAAAAAGTTCATTGACTATGTTTTAGACATCTATTTCCTCATTTGAAGAATATCATATATTCCTCAAGCCTCTTCGTAAAATCTGTTTCCTCTAAATAAGAATAATAAAATAACCCAGTTCTGTCCCAGGATCAGATTTTTATCAAGTTCAGCATGTGGGTGTTTAGTGGTAAAAGTTCATGTCATAAATTGCTGGTCAGTAATTCTCTTTGGCTCTGTCATATCCTTTTCTGAATTGGCAATGTTGGTATACTGCATGGTTTGAGTAGCTTTACATAGCCTTTCCCATTAGGGCATCTCCATGACTTAATTATTAACATACTAACTTTAAAAGTAAGACATGCTTGCTTAAACCTCTCCCATTTCTTAACAATTTTCCGAATTAGCTGTTCAAGAGTTAAGTAAAGCCTCAGAAGAGTTGTTTATTGCCAAACAGTTGCTAAAGCGTAGGAGCATGTCTAAATTCAGCAGTACAGTTTAGATACTAGAAGTGTTACAGCAAATGTCTGTGTATTACACATGACACTCCAGTGTTCCTCCACAGGATTCCTGTTTGTCTGCCAACAAACTTGAACTGAGCTTCTGTAAAAGAGTGAACTCAGGTATTTGTACATAGCATTGCATCGTACTGTGAACCACGTTGCAGTGCTTATACGTGTACATATTTAGGTATGCTAATTTTGCTAAAGGTAAATATGTTTTCTCACTAGCTATATACTTGAGAACCCTTATCTAAATATTTAATTGCCTCTTATGCAACTGAGTGTCAATACAGCAAAGCACTTTGTTGTGTGTCTAACAGGGGGATCAATTAGACTTTCATTGTGTTTTGAAGTGAAGATTCAGTGCTTTACTAGATCATCACAGAAATTGTGAAGACCTTCTTCCTCTCCTTCCCAGAATCTCCTAAATTACTTGAATCTTCTTAATCTCAAGTGAAAGTAGAAATTTATTAGTCTCATAGTGGCAATTCTAAATGCATAGGGACAGAAATAACTGATTTCTGTTTTCTGATGTAGGTTGCTGCTTAGTTAGACCATCTTTGACAGCTTTTTGTTTAACCTGTTGTCAAATAGATTCTTAACTATGGTTCAAGTAGAGTCTTTCACCTGTTAAATGTCTCATCATTCTGAAGTGCTGGGGACATTTTCCTCACTAACATTCAACCTCTATTTATTCTCTGCAAATTAATATTATCCAAAGACTTAAATTCTAATTCTTATGCAAAAGTGTTTTTATTTTCCTTTCACAATGAATCCCAATTAGAATAATTATTTCCAGAGACTGGGAAAAAGGCAATTGAAACAGATGCCTCTTTGAGACTAATGAAAAAATGCTTTTGGCTTCAACATAAAAATTATTTTCTCTTTATTACAAAAGTAGCACATAATGGCCAAATTTCAGTTAACTGTGCCATCTCACATTTGAATATGTGCTGGATGTGGGAGCAAAATACTTCATTTCAAAATAATTAATGTGACTGTGTGGCAGACCAAAGTTTCCACAGGAAATTAGATGGAAACACTTTGTAGTCCACAGAAACTCTCTTCATTTACACAATTGTGACATGTATGAAAATGTAGAAAATTCTAACCCTTGTTTGTAAAATAGAAATGTATAAATAATTCCACAGTCTGATTTTCAGTGAAGAATATTACGGAAACAACTTAAAGTAGAATAGGTGATACATAAATTCATGTCTTAAAACGTGCACTGTTGTAGCCTGTTGGTATCATCTCACTCTTCAGCAGCCATAGCATAGCTAGACATTTCATTTTACTGCCTAAAGAGTTTGACTCACATCTTGTTAAAACACTGAGAACCCTTGCAGTAAGTTAATAAACATAGAATTTGCACATATAAATCTACAAGTATGTGTTTCCTCTCGGGATTTTCTTGCCCCAGACTATCTTAAAAAACTTTCTCCAAGGATTTATTCTCCTCCATCTGCTGACTTGTTGCAGAGCAAGTCACTTTTTGATTAAAAAGTCTGGGGGGAATACAACAATGAAGTAAATTAATGTTTTATCAGATGTTAACTTTTTTTTTTTTCAGAGAGAATAAATTAGTAAAAAGTAAATTGCTCACGTTTTAATTAGAAGAAGAAAATGGTGGGTTTATGCTTATATTGTAAGGAGAAATTATTTTAACCAATTACCCAACCACTGGGGAAATTAATATGGAGCCTCAGAATTACTGCCTGTGGTGTAAAAGAAGCCCAAACTGTCTAATCAGATAAATGTTAAATTTTCAAAAGCAAGATTTCAGTTCTGTTGAAACAGTTTCAGATAAATGTGGGTTTGAATAACTAGAGAAACAACCTCTTAAACCAGTTCATCCTGGGAAAAACACTCTATTTTGGATATGAGTATTTTGGTGCATAATTTTCAGTCTTACTTTGGAAAAGCAGTTTCTTTGCTTTTATTGTATTTTTTCAGTCTTTTGGGGCAAGGTGAGAATTGGCATTGGATTACAGAACTTTATGACAAGATGAATAATATTTTAGAACCAGTAAAGTACATATATATATTTAGATACATGTAGATTTGTATATGTGTGGTTATGTGTGTGCGTGTGTGTATATATACATATATATGTAAATATGTATATATGCATATATAAAATACTATATTTGTATTGGTCTTACAATGAAATAATCTTTAAAAATACACTTCAGTCAGTATTTTAGACTCGGATTTGGGGAAATATATAAGGGAGGTAACTCATCTCTGGTTATAAGTGCTTAACTTAGAGTATTTTGCTGTTCTGCTGTACATCCCACAAGGGGAGGTATTATTAGAGTAATCATTTACACTAATCTATATGATGCCCTGTGAGAGAAACACAGATTCCTTCAGTAGAAGTTAGTGTTATTTTTGAAATATATATTGAATGTGTCCTTGCAGAATTCAGTCCCAGAGACTCATGTAAACTGAGTCCCTGAGAGACACGACTGAAAATAATATCCCTGTATAGGTTTGTTACAAACATTTGTGGATGCAGTGTTTGAAGAAGGTGCTCTCTCTGAGGAGCAAAGAGGATGGTGCAGAACAGTCTAGATGTAGTTATCTGTTTAGATAAAACATGGAACTAAGACAAGGTGTGTTTAGAATAAATTTTAAAAAAGAATGAGATCAGTGAAACAACCTTCCACTTGAAGTGACAGTTACCCAGAAGGCAAATGACGATAGATCACTGATCTGATGATTGCACATCATATTAGACACATACTTGCTTATGTTGACTTTATACAACAATGAAAAGCACGAAGCTGCTTTTAAGAATGAAAGTCCCATTTGTCCCATGCCTATGAGTCCTTAAAAACCAGATTTTTAACTCCTGCCTTTGATCTGCATGGCTTTTTATCAGCACAAATTAAATCTTACTTGTTGCTTGTTTCTCAGTTCTCCTGAAATTCCTGATGATGTGCTATCCCACAGTACCTGAGTTTAGTAACCTTTCCTCATCAATATAACTCCTGAAAGACCTTCCCTTTGTTGAGGCTTAAGAGCCACATAAGAAAAGCAGTGGCTTTCATTTTTCTGTAATGAAACTCCCTCTTTTAAAGCTGGAAATTGATTTATTTCTTCTTTTGACATATAAAGATTGAGTGTATTTTCGAAAATGTAGAGGCACAGCAGGCAAAGAATGTTGGTGATACAGAAAAGTTAGTGTTGAAATGCATCATCTTCTTGAAGAGCATTGCTTAGTGCCAGACATGGTGTTCTGTCACATAATGTTTCCTGTGTTTTTTGAACGGAGTTTGATGCTTAGAAACAGAATTCTTGTTTAAGATCTCATCAACTCTTGCTGCTCATTCTACATTGAGTCATTATCTGCTGACAATCCATAATTATTTTCACAGCGACCAGTTATGATGTATCAGGGAGAGCATTCTAAATTAGGAATAAGCAGCAGATAAGTGGCAAAAAGAAATAATACTTCTGATTTGGTGAAATTGTCCCTTGTGATGCAGGGAATTTAAAATAAGAGGCAAAAGAAGAAAAGGTCAGGAAAACAAAAAAGCTTGATACATTCTGTACTTCTCCAAGCAGAGTATTTTTCAGGTCCCTATTTTTAAATAATTATAATATCCATTATAGGAAAGAAATCTTGCTATTCCGTAAATGGAATTTACAAATATAAGGAACATATTTGACCAAGGAACTTTTCATTTTGATAAAACCAAGTTTTTTGGGAGAAAATATTCACAAAAAAGTAGATAAATACATGTTGATTTGCCATATATTTCTCTAAAATATAAATAGTGAGCATGTAAACTACTGTTAGCTATTTTGTCTGTGAGTGTATAGTAATGTGTATTATGAAATCTGAATTCACTGAAGTGGACAGAAGTTTTTCAAATTCATCCTTTTGCAGAAATGCAAGAGCAGAGAGGGAAGGAATGGTAGCAAGATGACTTTTGGTATTTACTGGGTTTAACACTGGTAAGATAGACCATGAGAATGTCTTAGGGCAGAGGTAGCCAAACCTCTTGAGCATTGAAGCAACCTATGAGTACTGAAAGTGACCAAAACAGCTGACTGCTCTTAACTGCTGCTGCTTTGCCCCTGTGCCATGGGCCAATTCACACAACCCCACCTCTTCTTTCTCTTCATTTCCACATGATCAACAAGGCATTGTGTGTCTCATTTGGTTTTCTGGTTTTAAGGCCTCCTGCCCCTTGCTCACTCTATTTCTACATGTATTGTTGTTTCAAAGTGTTTCTTTCTCAGGTCAACAGGCACTAACTCCTTGAATTTCTAGAAAACATCCAAAAAAATTGGTGTATGGATTACTTTAAGTGTTTGTGAGTTGTGTGGTACTTGCAAGATGCAGTTTGGCAAACATGAGTTAATGTCCTTGGGTGAACTGCCCTTTTTCCTTCCCTCCATTTTCTGAGATGTTATTTTACAGTTAGAAAATTTGTCTTTCTATTACATTTGTTGTCTGTTTTGATTCTTACACTTTCTCTGTTTCTGTTGAATATAGGATGAAGTTTGTCCCAAAGCCGATGGTGATCCTGTTCAGCGGTGTGTATGGGCAACTGCTGTTAATGTAAAAGACAAGTTCATATACGTAACTCAGCCCACGCTTGACAGAGTTCTTATTGTTGATGTGCAGTCTCAGAAGGTTGTACAGGTATTTATTTCTCATTTTTTAAGTTACTATTTAATTTAGACAAAAGAATTTAAGCCTTCATATTTGAGAAACAGAAATACAGTAATCTTGAGAGGAAACACGTTATTTGGAAAAAAGCTCACCTACTTTCAACATTCAGCAGCAGCATCTGTTTAGCAACTGTTCTTCTCAATAGACAATTGGGAGGGAGATAACATGAAAATGGCTCTTATAAATATTATTCAAGTAATTGAGGAAATTATTTCTTTAGGAAGTTTTTGGCTTGAGGTACTGTTAAGATCCAATTATTAAGGTTCTTTGGAAATACCTCTGCCCGAATTAAGGTGTAAATGAGACCATATGTCAGTCAATAGTATAGCTTTTATTTGATAGAAAATATGAGAGAGAGAGGGAGGAAAAGAGGAGGGGGGAGCAGAAAGAGGGAGAAAGAAAATATCACCATCCGTGGATCCCAACAATGTTGTGTTGATCCTCTCCAGCCGGTCTTCTTGGTGGTGGTGGTCCCCCCAAAAGCACAGAATGCCATGGGTTAATATACACTCAGACCAGGGGCAATGTCCAGGCATGTCCCCCAAAGGGAGGGGCAGCCTCTAGCAGCAGACTCTGCTTGCATCACGTGCACTCCTGTGGTGCCAGGCCTAGCACTCTGGGGGGTCTGTGATGGATTGTGACTCCCCCTCAGCTGCCTCTCACGTGAAAGTCCCATGGATGTGGCCTGTGGGGTTGGGGGTTCCACAGCTGGGCCAGTTTGTGTCAACCTGGCTTCTGTGGGCTGTGCTCTCCCCCACCCCAAACTCAGCCAGGGATGATTCTCAGCACAGCTGGTGGCTTTGGCCTTTGTGGATGCATACCTTTCTCTCAGCTTGAGATGACTGAACAATAGGTTTCCCTTTATCTAATCTCAGCAGTTTGACTTCCAGTCCAAAGTCCCAGTCAGGTATCTTCAGGGAGGCTTCTTTGATTGTAGCTTCTTTATGCACTTTTTGTTATAATGAGCAAAACTTTATATCAATGTTTGAGGCATGAACTATTTCAGTCTCTGACAGGTACCTTTCACTTGAAAATTAAGATTGGCTAAAATAGAGACTTATCACAAGAATGTGTCTATCAGTTTTGACAGGAATGGTCAGGTTTGGCTACAGAAGGTGGAGGACTGTTACTCTCTTCACATTTAGGCAGAGAAATTACTGAAACAGTAAAAATAAATACCACGCGTAGCCAAGACAGGACACTATGAATTCAAACTTCTTCTCTACCCCTCTTTCTTGGTCTCTGGGATGCTGGAGATACTCTGCTTACTGAAAATAATTCATTGAGTAAAAGAGAGAAATCAGTGCTATGCTACAGAGACTAATGCAGACATAGAGTTCGTACAAACCAGCTGTGGTATGTTGACTCTGACTGGGGCAAGATAGCCCCAAAGCCACTCTGTCACTCGCCTCCCCAGCTGGACAGGGGAAAGAAAAGGCTTGTGGGTTGAGATAAGGTCAGGGGAAGATCACTCCCCAGTTATCATCACAGTCAGAACAAACTTGATTTTGATAATAAATTCAACTCATTTCCCTTCCAAAATCTAAGCAGGATAATGGGGAGTAAACCAAGTCCTAAAAACACCTGCCCCCCAGCCCTCCCTCTTTCCTGGGCTTAATTTTATTCCTGAATCTCTGCCTCCTCCCCCACCAGCAGTGAGGGAGATGAGAAATGGGGGTTATGGTCCGTTTGTTACTTGTTATTTCTGCTGCTGCTTCTTCCGCAGAGAGAGTAGTCTTTTCTCTGCTCCCTCATGGGGCCACTCCCACAGGAGACAGTCCTCCATGAACTCTCCAATGTGAGTCTTTCCCATGGGCTTCAGTTCTTCCCAAACTGCTCCAGTGTATGTCCCTTTCTGTGGGCTACAGTCCTTCAGGTACAGACTGCTCCAGGTTGGGTCCCCTATGGGGTCACAAGTCCTGCCAATAAACCTTTAAACAATGTGGGTGCCTCACTCCACAAGTTCATGGGTCCTGCCAGGAGCCAGCTCCATCATCGGCTTCCCATGGATTCAGAGCCTCCTTCCGGCATTCCCCTGCTCCAGCGTGGATTCCCCACAGGCTGTAGGTGGATCTCTACTCCATCATAGAGCTGCATGGGCTGCAGGGGCACAGCTGCTTCACCATGGTCTTCACCACAAGCTGCAGGGGATTTTCTGCTGGGTCACCTGGAGCACCTCCTGCCCCTCCTTCTCCACTGACCTTGGTGTCTGCAGGGCTGTTTCTCTCTCATATGGTTGCAAGTATGTCTCCACAATGATATTTTTTTTCCTTCTTATCTATGTTATCCCAGAGGTTTTGCCCCACCACGGATTGACTAGGTCTTGGCCAGGAGCAGGTCCATGTTGGAGCCAGCTGGCACTGGCTCTGTTGGACACGAGGGAAGTGCCTGGCAGCTTCTCACAGAAGCCACCTGTATAGCTTCCCCCTGCTACCAAAAGCTTGCCAGGCAACCCCAATACACCAAGGTACCAAAACAGTGCTCATAGTTTCATCATATTCATAGGAAACAGGTGTTCTTTAGTAAAATAAAACATGTATTTTTTTAAATTAGAAATCTAACTAAATTGTTAATATAAACCCCACTTAAATAGAGCTTTTCTTCATGCCTTTTGCTTCTTTCACTGATAAATGAATGAAAATCTTTAATGTATAGATTATATGTTAAGGTCCAGGTAGACATTATTGTGTCTTTTCAATACTTAAATGGGACTTATAAGAAAGTTGGAGACAGATTTATTAATAGGGGCAGTAGCAATAGGACAAGGGGAAATGGTTTTAAACTAAAAGATGGTAGATGCAGACGAGATATAAGGAAGAAATTTTTTACAATGAGGTTTGTGAAACACTGGCAGAGGTTGCCCAGAGAGGTAGTCAAAGCCCCATCTCTGGAAACGTTCAAACTTAGGTTAGATGGAGCTCTGAGCAACCTGATGTAGTTCAAGATATCCCTGCTCGCTGCAGAGGGTTTGGACTAGATGACTTTTAAAGACCCCTTCCAACTCAAACTATTGCATGATGTAAGTATACCCATGTATTATGTATATTCATGTAAAATTTAAAAATAAATAATAAAATTTCAATTATAAAATTGTCGCTGTTGAGCCGCTAGCAGAGAAAAAGACCTGAGTTCTCAGTGTGGCAAGAAAGAAGAAATTTATTATTTTGATTTCAATATATATAGACTTTTCAGAGGTCACCCAGATTCGTCAGTCAGAAACCTCCCCCTAGGCCTGATTGGCCAGGCCTGAACTGTCCAAATCTCGAGACACTGTTTAAAAAATATGCAAACTTTATCTTTGTTTATAAAACACAACGGAATGTTCTCACGAGAAAGACCTGTGCTAGCCACATAAAATTACATTAATTTCACAAATAATTTTAATACTTTTGCATGCTTTAAATATATGCTTTCTGTATTCTGTGTCAGCTGACTAAGACGTGGCTTCCTCAGAACTTCAGCTCTCCAAATGGTAACAGGGACTTATGCAATGTTTTATTCAAAACGTTAATAATCAAAAAGTTGTTGGTTTTTTGTTGTTTGGTTTTTTGGTTTTTTTTTTTTTTTGTTGTTGTTGTTTTTTTAAATTGACCTCTGCATAATAAAATAGAGATAAACTGAGTAGGTAAAGATTTTTTTTTCTGAAAACATTACTTTTTTTACAACTGGTTCAGTGTGTTACTTCAGGAAAAGAGACTTAAAACCCATAGTCTCACCACAATCCACAAATTTGAAGGACTGGAATTTCTGGAAATGTTTTCCATGGTCTCTGACTAATGTTCAGGTATCTGTTTCCTTTTCTACATAGGAGGGATGAAATATCAATGTAATTGCATTTATTAGCATTTAGACTTCAGTGTCAAAAGCACATGATGCCTCTTGAGCTCACTAAAAATAGGTTTTAATTTAGGTTTTTTGAAATAGGTTTGTCCATAGACTCTTCTAATTTCTCTTCAGTTACATTCGTTACTGTTTTAAATATGTATAAATATATATCACTTTACCATTACACAATGTGTAGAGATACTTAGGAAAGATGTATTTTAATTAAAAAGTAAAATTCAGTAAATTAACCGTTAATTAGAAGTGCAAGCCTGCCCTAGAAATATGCGAAGCAATTGTCCACCTTTTGAATGGAGTTAGATTGTTCTATCCTATCAATATTCAAGTTTCTTTAATGAGCTGAAAACCAGACATACTGAATGCCTAAATGTAACACAGAGATTTGTGCATTATGTCTGTGCTATTTAGCAAATATATTGAGCTAAAACTGGGATACTCCACAAGCTTTCATGTTATTCCAGGGGAATAAATAATCACTTTCAAAGAAATTTTATTTCCTTGAAATAAAGCGATAGAATAGCTTTGCTTTTCCACTAACTTAATAATATCCAGGATGTGAACTTAGGAAAGTATAGAATTAAGTTTACGCCAGCTGTGGAAACCTTTTGCAGGAATGAAAGTCTTGGCTTTGATGGTTCCAGGTGTTTTAAGAATTCATAATAAATTAGCTTTCCATTTCACAACACTTAACAAAGATATTAGGTAAGACAATAGAACTAAGGAATAACAGTTTAACCGGATAAACAAATTAAACCAAATTTGTTACTGTCACTTTAGACCAGCTAAGTGGATCTACTATTCGTTACTGATCTGAGTGTTATTTCTGAGGATACACTTAGCCACATACATGGGAAAAGTACAAGGGGACTTGCTCTGTGTCCAGCTTACCCATGCCATTATTCCAAATAGACTTTAAAAAAAAAAAAGCAAAACAAAACAAAAAAAAAAAAGTAAAAGTAACAGTAGATGCAAACAAAACAAAGAAATAATGAAAGCCTAAAAACCTATACAATCTTTATAAAACTGTAAAAGAATAAGACCTCTGCTGATTCACAGATGGGTTTTAGAATTGAAGTAAGGGTTATTTGGAATTCAGTCACAAGTCAAGAGATGCTTTGTTTGGCATTTCTTATAAGAAGCATGGCCCTGTCTTCTTATCTTTTAAAAATAAGCATTTATTTTCTAGCTTTATTTTTTGCAAGCAGGGAGAACATTTTAACCATTAAATGTTGCTCTACTCATATGATACATACTTACAAAAACACTTGTACAAACAGAAGGCACAGAAGTGAATTCAATTTTCCAGTCAGATCAGACTGTTTTCATTACTTAAAATACTGCCTAGCAAAGAAAAAAGAAAATTAATTTATTTTTGGAAAATAGAAATTAAGCTTTTCAGAAATGAGAACATTTTTCTTGTTAAACTGCCTTTTTTAAGAATCATATTAATACAGAGGATATTATTTCCATACATGTATATGTACACGTAACTATTTCTAGTCTACATCTTAAATAAGAAACCACCTTGCAAAAAAGCACACAGACTGTTAGAAACAGATGAGGATATAACTTCATCTTTTGAAAGTGAGAGCACTCTAATAAAACTTCTGTCACTGTGTAAAAAGCCTCAATAAAATTAGAAATGTATTTGAAAGGGTTTTAAGTCATGTAACTATGCTGTTTCCTGTGTAAAAATAATGTTTATTTGGTTTTGCTTATTACAATGCTTTCTCTGAAGTTCTACTGTATATGTTATACTTACTCCTTTCTACTATCAAAGTTAGTGTAAAAGATATGTGCACAGATGTGACAACTAGATTTGAGATTGATTTATTTTTATGACAGGTATATTTATCAAAATAAGTACTTCAGAGGATTCTATAGCAGACCAAATTGAAATGTATTGGACACGTGACACATGATGTTGTATATTTAGAGAGAGATATATAGAGAGAGACTTTTTGACTTATCCAGGCCATTCTCATTCTAAAGTCAAGAGAAGCATTTGCTTTCATTTGTAAATTCTTGAAAGCAAGCACTGTCACCTGCCATTGTGCAGTATTGCTTAGCAGCACACCACTAACTGGGATGACTTAGAGGCTGAAGTATACAGAGTCATCATTGTTCAGTCCTCAGTGTGCTGCTGGCAGATCAGCCTGCTCAGCTAGAAACAGCTGTGAAAGTCTGCTTCTGAGACACTAAACTCTTTTTTGCTGCTAGCTCCCCTCCAGGGAGCTGTACTACCTGTGCCTGACCCTGCAGGCCATTCCTTCTGCTCCTCCTGGCTGTGCCGTGACCCCAGCTCTGAACGCAGCTGGCAGTCCCCTGGCAGAACGTGTGTGGGTCAGACCTTTGTCTGGGGAAGCCAACAGGAAATTTGACATGCCTTGACAAATTAGCTATACAACAGTTCAAGTATTATTTTAAACAACTTGTTTTCTAGTGTGTAGCAGAAAAAAGTTATCAAACACAAATGACCTTTTTCAAGGGGTAACTTCTGATTTTAAATGAGCCGGTGAGCAACCTGGCTTCATTATCCATTTTCAAAAGGAAAAACAAATTCTGCTTAGATGAAGTGGTCGCTTGCAACACCTCAGGAGTACTGTAAAGTATCATCAGCAGCCTCAGCCAGCCATTAGTGCATTATCTTGAGGATCTACATCATTAGTTTAAATTAGATTCACTTAATTAGCCAGCTGGTACTCTCCTTGACACACTGATAAACAAGCTGTGCTTTATAGTTCCAAAATGGTAAGACTGAAAAACGATTTCCACCTATTTTTTCTTCTTTAATGATGAAAATAAAAAAGTAATCCCCTCAATTGTTTACCCACTGCAGAACATCCCTTGATCAAATACATTGTACTCCCATTTCATACCTCTGAAAGCTTCAATTCTCATCACAAAGGAAGTTTAGAGCTCAGCTGTCTAAAAGGCTCATGGTCTCAAGAGACAGTGCTCAAAGCTGTAGGGAAAACACTTTGGTTCAGATCACAAGTCTATGAGAAGTAGCAACTGTGATTGGAAAACATATGAAAAGAATCTTTTCAACTTCAACGAAATACATTTTAACAGGTAGGAAGCTTTGGGTGCAGCAATATCGTGTTGGTTTTATGCAGTAACATCTTCCATTAATTCTGGTATGTGGCTTAAGAATACCTTTCCCCTTTTAACCATTTTCCCCTGATTGGTGTAGCTTTCAACCAATACATGAAAGTGAGAGTGATGGCAGGGAAGAAGGATAAGCAGTTTTTCACTTGATTTAAAACCTTTGTTTTTAACTTCTTAATAGCTTCAGTATAATATAATTTTTATGCCAAGCGTTAGAGTACACAATGAATAAAAAACACATTTTCAGCAATTCAGTAACTCTGAATTAATCAGAGGGCTGTTTCAACAATTGACAACATAATTCTTAAATACAGTATGATAATATCTGGAAATGCATATCTACTCATCATTTTCATTCAAGCATATACTGTATTTTCTTTGAAAATGTGACAGAAGAAGGGTTTCTATTTTTATTATTTTTCAGGCAGTAAGTACAGATCCTGTTCCGGTGAAATTACACTATGATAAATCACATGATCAAGTCTGGGTGCTGAGCTGGGGAAGCATGGAAAAGAATTCACCAACTTTGCAGGTGAGGTGATCAGAATGATTATTATTATTATATAATATATAATTATTATTATATTTCCTTATATAGTCAAATTAAACCTTTGTGTAATTGCAATGTTTTGCATATTTTCCTTTACTCATTATTACCATGACCCCAGCAGGGACAGAGAAATGATTGCAGGTAACCAGAAAACAAGTCAGACAACTGACTTTTCAAAAAAAGTTAATGATTATTTTCAACAGCTGTGATCAAAATTGACAGAAGGATAAGGAATACAGTTGAAAGCAGCAACATGTTCGGTACTGCCAGTCTTTTAAGAGCAAACTGTTGCTGTTCATGATATTCCTGTGCCTAGTTAGAGGATAAACTAGACTTTAGGCATATTTCCATTTCATTAATGTCATAATAAAATTCTGGAGGTGTCAAGCTCTGTCTTTACTGGTTTTTTTTCCAGATGAAAAATATTAAAATCTTTATTTGTCCCATACCTTGGACCCGTGACAAACCTAGGGACAATCACTAAAGAAACATCTCAAGAGGCTGTACTTACGTTACTACTTTTTTATTAATTTCTGTTCCTTATTTATAGTAATCCTCTGAGACTGTGATGATCACCTTTATATCATAATTTAAAAATTAATTTTTATTTTAATTTATTTTCCTTTTCTTCAGGAGTTAATGAAATCCTTATGTATCTAATATATACTTATATAGAAGGAAAAGAATAAGAGAAATTTGAAAAGCAAAATTAGTAACATTTGAAAACACCTTTTTAGCACCTACAGACACTCAGTATCTTTGAGCATGCGAGGTAATTTTTGGAAGTTTAGTTGTCACTCCTCCCCAGAATGGATAATTGAGTAAGTCTTGCCATATTTTAAAGAGATCATCCTCACCCTCAGTTTTAATTACAATGTAGATAATAGATTTTTTTTTAATCCAGTCTTAAATGCAGGTATGTAAATACCATAGTTGTTATTATATGGAATCGTCTTTTAGTCATCCATAAGCATTTGGCTCAGAGAAGGTCCAAGATTTTGAGATTTGAATAAAATTGGTTCACAACAATTTAAGGAATATGTAAACTCAATTCAGCTTGTTCTTCTCAAATATGTGTGCTATGTTGAATTACCTCATGATTGACAAGAATTGGGGGTATGCATAGCCATGTGCTCCAGTGGATCTGTTGATAGCATTTTATCTTTTCACTCTGGCTGAAGTGCTTAAGAAATTCAATCTCAGTCTAAGATCTATTGTTAGAAAAAGATAAACAAAAAACTTAGTTTAAACTAATAACTGTAAAAGGATTTAGTAATGTAAATGAATGATTATGGATTCAGTGGTGATAAAAAAAAGATGGAGGGGAAAAAGAAGTATGAAGACTAAGTGGTCAGGTATGTAATAGTTCTCTGAAATCTGTAATGTTGATCAGCTTTATTCACTGCCATTTGCATTCATTTTCTTGGTAACTGAAAGATAATACAAGAGAAGGAATACAGAGGCAATGCTGCATTCATTCATTCATTTGGACTGAGATTTAGTTTTTAAAGAGCATTTCTATAGTTTATAAGGATGTTACTTTTTGCAGGTGATAACACAAGCCAGTGGGAGTGTTTCTCATCATACAATCCATACTCAGCCAGTGGGAAAGCAGTTTGACACAGTGGATGACTTTTTCATTCCAGCTACAACCCTTATCATCACCCATGTACGGTAAGTCTTAGCCAAAGGTAGTGAATGTAGGATTGTCTTTTTGTTCATCCAAATAACAGGCTCTGGCTGCGACAGAATTGAACAATTTGACCAGCTGGATTTTAAAAGACATATGGAAAAGAGAAAGAGAGGGTGAGAAAACAGGACAACACTTAACACAGGCATAAAGCAGAACTCTCCCCAAGACCTCTTAGAGTAAAATCTATTTTTCTTCCTCAAAATACATTTGTAACAATGTGATATGTAATTTTCTTTTCATATTCATTCTGCAACATTTCTACCTGTAGGGAGTGAATATTTCTGCAGTCTAGGACTAGTATATCTGAGTATTGCATTCATGTATAATAGTAGTTTGTATATTTAGAACTTTTAAGTTTCTTTGCAAGATGACACAGATCCATTTAATCTCAAAACACCTCTGCCAACAATTAAATCCATTGTTTATTCTGATATTCCAAGTTCAAGTTTCCATAGACATGCCTTCATGAAATGATCTTAAGAGTCCTATGATATCATCATTCAGTTTTAGCAAAAATCACAAATCACAGGTGTAAATATTGATCTCCATTAAATAGGATATAATTTCTGATTATAGTGAGTGGTTTTCTTTTAAATGTGAAAACATGCAATTTAGGATGATTTTACAATAGATTCCAGAATTTGCACTATACATGCCTGTGAACAATCTAGTCTCCTGTATCAAAGAACATTTGGCTTGTCCTAGAGATGTTGTTGATGAAAGATAATTTTAAAATTTCCTACAAAACTCCTAACTAGCAACTACGTTAGCAATCAACCATATGCAATTTTTAAAGAAATATCCAAATTAATATAGCTGAATAATAAATTGACTCTAAGTGCCATCATTACTGTATTTCTTGAACTGAGTAGACCAATTCCTGTCGTGTCCCTGAAGTAATCTGGAGTCCTCACATTCAGCCTTAGGAAAGCATTAAATATTTATGCTGTATTTGGAACAGATATGCGTTGTGAGAACAAAAGTTACTACTTCATAAATTAGCAAGTACTAGAAGTACTGCCCAAACAGAGCTGACATTTAGGTACTTTAATATTCAAGTTAATAGGAAAATTAAAACATGGATAGGTATAAACATCATGCAAGGAGGGGAATCAGGACTGGGAAAAGAAAAATAGGGCCAGTCCAAAACAAGTGTTGGATTTGTCTAACTCAAACTATTTTAAATCGATATTTTGCACAAAAAAGTCAACTAGGCTCTTCCTGCTTTGCATGTTGAGTCACCGTTACCTTCAGCTGATGAGTCATTTCACATGTCCTATATGCAACTCAAGAGAAAAGGGAATGAAAGAATAAAAGGAAACCCACAGGAATAAAAAAAGGTGTATGAAACTAATTGAACACTGAAAGAAGAAAATCGGATAAGTGACTGTAGATATATAACAAACATGTACATCAATCCAGGCCAACTAATTTTTTTCTTTTTTTATTTTGTTTGTTTGTTTGTTTGTTTGACATTTTTATGCTAGATAAAGACCAAAAGAAAATTCCTGATTTGGCAAAAAGCCTGCAGCAGTTTGTCCACTGTTAAAATCATAGATTTGGGTGACGAAATGAACAAAAAACCATTTTGTTTTACCAAATTATGAGCTTACTAGAAATGTTATTAATTCTGAGTGCCTTTCTAAAAAGGAAAAGAAAAAAAAACCACTATGTAGACAAATAAAGTGTTGTTTGTTTTTGTTTTTTTTAATGTGTTCCTCATGAGCTATTTATGTTGATAAGTTGTTGAAGATTTTTTATTCCATAAAATGTCTGGCCTGCAAGTACCTTGATTTTTTTATTTAAATAGGAATGAACTATGTGAACAATGTGACAGGAAAGATCTAAAATTTACTGTATTCATCAAATTAGTAGTGATGTAGAAAAACCTAGTCTATTAAATTTAATATCACTAGTTAACAACAACAAAAAAACATTCAATCACAGCATGTGTTTCTCAAGGATGTTAGACAACAAACATAAAGCTTGGGCTTATTATTTTTTTGAGTATATACACCAACCAGGGGAGCAATTTAAGAGTGTGAATTGCAAAAGCAATTGCTACAAGGGAAATAACCCCACTGGCTGAGTTGGCTGGTGTAGTTAATTGCCCAAGGGCCCTGTTTACTCTTTGTCAGAAATCAGTTCCCTTTGACCATGCAATACCAGCCCCTTTCAGTAAAATGAAAGCTTTCTGTAGCTGGTGCATTTGCCACCTCTAAACTAAAATTTTGAGTGATGGAGCAGAAGACAGTATGCATGGCTTAGCAAATTAGCATCCAGAAACAAACACACTGTCTGAATAAAGACAATTCTAAGCAAAAAAAAAAGAAAAAAAGGGCATATCACTTAAAAGAATTAATTAATTTCACAGCAGAGCTCACACAAACCATCTGCTACCATCTGCAGTGTATTGTTATCTACTGCGTATTCTGTCCAATAGGTTGGCTTGTTGACCTGCAGGAATAGAAGAAAAGTCAAATTATAATTTAAAGCTATAGTGAGTAATTATATTTTTCTTTTAAATAAGAGTTAAAATGGTAATTGCTAGTAGTACGTATTTAAGTATTTGAAACTTGTTGCAAAATAATTTTATTTAAGAAGTGATGGAACTGTACTTTTACTTTACATGGGTGGGGTATTTTTATATATGAAAATCCAAATGGGCTGCCCATTAGAAAAGAAATTTCCACATATTTTCATGCACTTTTGGGCAGCAGATAATTTAGGATGCACTTCCTCCAGATCAGGCATTTGAAGAGATACTATACATTTTGATCTTAGGTAAACAATAATTGATTCCAAGGGAAAAAATGCTTTCCCAAGTTTTTTCTGCCACTGACTGAGTTAATATTTGGTTGTACTTATCACACAGCAAGGAGTCAGGGCAAATAACCTTTTGATTTGATAACTAGCAGGCATAACATTCATGCTCTGAACAACTGCGCTGCACCATCAAAGCACCAGCTAACCAAACTGAGCAGGCATGAGCCAAAAGTAGAGGAAGAATAAAAGAATTTATTATCTCTAAACTCTCTTTTGTAATTGGTGGCTAGTTGATATGTTTGCAGAGGAGGACAAGGAAAGAAACTTTGTCATTTGGGGGAGAAAAATATAGTTCAGTACCACCGGTTAGTTTTGGGACATTAGGAAGGTGTCTCTTTCTCTTTTGTTCCAGTAATACTATTTCCTTCCACTACCGAGATGAAGGAGAAACAGTTTTATGCAACCACCATTAAGAATCAAACAATGGTTTGATGGGCCTGTAATCCTTTTGTACCTACATTTATAAATATATATATATGTGTATGTATGTATATATTTATACAGAAAAGAAAATATCTCTTAGTTTCAGTGAAAATATATTAATTATCTCTCTGATAATGTGCAGAGCATCCACACTGATGTTTCCAGATATCAAATCCGTGGTTGTACAGAGAGCCTCAGCTGCAAATAGATCTAGTTGGCGTCCCATGATAATGCTCTAAAAATATAGGTGACTTAATTCTAGAATTTCCTGTCTTTTTTTATGAGACTATTTCACCGACTGTGTCGAAGGGAGGAATTGCCTCATGCCTTTGAGCATTCCTTCATGATGGAAATAAAATTCCTTCTTTTTCTCACTAAACAAGCTCAGAGTTTAGAGGACGTCATTTTCCCCATGACTTTGCATGAGTTTCTTGTGCCAGCTGGTTGCAGTGTAATGCACAACAAATCTCAGTCAATCAGTAACAGAAAAGAGGCTATGACACAAAAGACTGATAATTACTGGTAGGAAAAATGCTGAAAGAATTTTGTTCAGTCCTGCTGTTGGAAATCTGAAGATTTCAAAGGGAAGAAATTATATATTCATCTCGCATATCTTGAGAAATAGCCCGTCTTGCTCTTATCATTGTCTATGCACTCAGTGTCAATATACTTTGAATTATACCAAGAGAATGAATGAATGTAAAGCACTGTTTTTCATGCACATTGTCATGGTCATATTTTCAGTGCAGTGAGCTTGAAAAAGTCTCCCCTTCCCCCACTGCTGTTGAGAAATTGTCAAACACTGGGGCCACAAAAATAGGTAGGATGAGATCTGTTACTCTGTAATAAATGTCATAAATCCCAAGGTGTTTTTCTTCAGTTATTTCTGAAGCTTTTTCCTTTCACAGATGCACCTTATACGAATTGAGTAGATGTTTTAAATATTTGTCCTTATACGTTTGCTAAGAAGAAAATTTTATTCAGTGAGCTATTTTTGTTCCAAAGCAATTCAGCACAGCCAATGATCTTGTCCTTAATTGTCTGCTAATACCACTCCTTATCATAAAAATAGACACTTGCAATTAGTATGTGGGATGGTTGCAGAAATATGACTTGTACAATACTCATGAAAATATAATCTTGGAAGCCTAAGGAGCAAAAGGGCTGATTATTTGAGCTCCACTGTTCATAAATCGAAGTGAACAAAAGATAATTGGAATGAATTAAGGTCTTTCACTACACTCTGAAATGTTTCAAAAGCAGTATTAAATTAACTCACTGTAATGGAGTAACTCTAACTTTTTAGATGTTTTAATCTTTTTGCAGTGTTTTAAATGTCACACAGTTACCTGACCTAACAAGTGGAAGAATGAGCAATCAACTCACTGGTGAGATGGCTCAGGATCTGAATAGAGTTAACACATTTCTGTTTGAGTTTTTTTCTCTCTTTTATGTCTCTGTTGTGTATGGTAATAGGGGAAGCAGTCTTTCTAAAATTACAGTTATTCATTTGCACAAAACAATCCAAAAACTAAGCTTTTGTTTAAGAGGTAATTGGAGCATGCTGCCAATGCATTCCTGTGAACTTTCTTAAATGAAACCCATGTGGGGCAGTGATTCAGTAAATTCACATTTCATTCCAGAGTTTAAGCCCCTACAGAGGAGTGAAGTAGCTGATGGAGTGTGAGAGCACTTTCAGTGTTTCTATGCAAATAATAAAACATAAAATATTATATTTACTGTTAAAATCCCACAAAATCAGAAAAAGCTTTCTCTTCAGTAGTTTGTGAGTGAAACAATGGAAGTGGTAAATACTGACTCAGCTGTTGATAGAACATTAACAAAAGAGAATTAATTTGGGGTTGCAATTTTCACATAGAGAGTATGATTTAGTGCAGAGATAAGGGACAATTTAATATTTTACAAATTCAGTTAATAATGCACATTAGGGGAGCGGAAATTTTGAGACAGTTCTTAATCATCAGGCTATAACCATATAATGATACAGTGAAAATAGGGAAAGAGCTTGAAAGCTTGAGGAATCTGAGACAGCTGAGTAGTACCAGGACAAGAAAAGAAGACCTAGAAAGTACTCTGCAATTTCTAATAGTGAAATCCTACATGGATTAGTAGGATTAGTGAATCCTACATGGTGGCACAGCACACAAAGCAGGTCCAGCTGGCTTAGTGGCTCACTCTGCAGCCTCCCACTCTGTGCCTTATTGAGAGGCTCATGCTAAATGGAAACCTTGTAGTCATTCTTTCCCCTCTCTGCATATTTGCCCCCCAAAAGAAGCACACTTCTGGTCCATAAATGTATTGCTTTTGAAAAATAGATTTTTTGGGAAAGATAGGAGACAGTAAAAAGTGTTTTTCTGCATCTTTTTTTGAGTTTAAATAGTGGATTTTAGAACATCTTTGTTCCAGAAGAAATACAAAGAATGACAGATTGAGAGATTCAGCTCAAACAGTTTTAAAGCACCGAAACTTTGTCCAACTACCATCGTTGGCAAGAGCAACAACTATTAAAATAAGTGCCTTTTCAGAAATGTGCAGGTCCTCTTTAGTGTGTCAAACCTGTATTCTCTATTTCAGTTCTCCTCTGTTTATATGTTCCCACCCAAAAAGTCCATAAATGTAGCCACTACATATCTTTAAACTAAAAAACTCTCAGTCCTTTAGGCAGTTAGAAGATATACCATGCACCCAAATTTACACCTGGAGCCTCTTTCAGCTCCAGTCCTGTATCCTAACTGAAAGGACCAGTGTTTGCAGGCTTTAAAATGTGCTAGGCATTAAGGATTCCCAACTGTGTCTGTGGGAAAGCAACTACAGAAATGATGAAGATGATGATAACTGCAATCATTCCACAAATGCAGTTAAAATTTGCTGCCACTGAAATGATGTTCTGATGTAAACATAACATTTTTGAAGCCAGGGAGTTTTGAAATTCAGGAAGAAAATATTTTAAGATTTAAAGTACATTTTCATCTCAGTGCTATGAAATTTAATTGATAATAAATGGGAAATTTGAATATAGCCAATATAAAACTATTGTAATATTTTTATTCAGTGTGACTGTTTGTTTCTAACCTTGCAAAATAAATGTGTGCACATGTAGACATATGCACACATATAAGGAATCAGTCTGGAAAACTGTCTTCTTTGTGGAATTGGTTATTCTTTGTAATTTTCCCATGTCAGCTGACAATGCAATACTGCTTGACCAATTTATTTAACTTATGGTCCAAATCTTTCCCTCTTAGGTACCTTGAGTAAAACCTCACAAAGCTCTTGAACAACAAATTTCAGCTGTCAGCAGAAAAAAAGATTGTATGAAAGAACCATTTCCACTTCAGTGTGACTGTTAAGAAATGAGAATTCCCTTCAAATGTTACCTGAAACAAGATACTGCAGGCAGCCTTTGTAGCACTATAAAACAACAGTATTAGTTAAAAAAAAAATTTTTTTAAATCCTTGTGTTCTACTTTACCTTCCCCATTAGCTCAGAAAATGGCTGGAACCTGGCTTTAGTAAGTCTAGTCAGCTGTAGTACAGCAAAAGGTAGTTTTGCTAAATTCTAAATTGTACTTTTTTTTTCCCCCACTGTAAGGTTTTTTCGCTTTTGCTTGTGCAGAAGTCATTACAGGAATGTTTACCTTTGAAAAAATATAATCCTCAATCTGAATGGCCAAACCATTGCTAAAAATAAATGTTGTACCTGTCTCCTAGAACCTACCTGCTTTTAAATATTCAGCATCTACTAGTATGCAGAAATATGTGACAAAATGAAATATTTAAAAATATAATCAACTATAAGAAGAAATTAATCCCTGTAATTATGGCACATAATTTGTTGTACCCAGTGGTTAGAAGTTGTCATAGTTCTACCTTAATTACTCACGGATTTTCAAAAAACACCCCGAATTTTAAACAATCATTTATTAACTTGGAGGCAATCTTAAAGTGATGTAATTTACCATTTTCTTTTGTATGTTTGTTAAGAAACATCCAGAGCACAATTATTTTCAAAAAGCTGGGTTTGGCTTAGATGGAGCAGCAAGAATAGTGCTGTAGTCTAGATCTGTGACACTGACCTAGTAAAAATCTTGTAAGTTTTTGAAATTTTTATTTGTACAGTTCTATTTTTAACATTTAGAGTCAATTTTTGTTAATTGTGCTTAAGTTTTCCTATTTGTTGTTACGTTACAAGCCATTCTAAATAGGTTTAAATTATACGAATCAAAGACTTTAAGGAAACTTTCAAATCTGCACAGATAGTCTATTTTGTCTGTGTTCCTTCCATGGGTTCTCAGCTGTCAGCATGTGACATCTTATGGTGAATAAAACATCCAACTTCCATCTTAACAGAGCCACTCAAACCAAACTCCCACCTCCCTTATAATCTACAAATTAGAACACAGCAATTTGTCATGATGTGGCTGATCTTTTTTCCTCATTATAATCTTACATTTTTAATTCAAATGTCATTTCTGATGCTTCTATATGCACAAAATAATATTTTATTTTTTTTTAAGTCTATTATTTTCTTAATTTGGTTCACTAATAAAAACTAAAAGGAGAGAAAGGAATTGTGGTAAAGTTCACTATTTAGTCTCAAGAATATTTCACATATCCCCAGCTCTAACAGTATGTGAACTTCATGTTTAAAATGAAGAAAAAGATCTATTGAGACTGTTTTGATATATGTAATTTATCACCTTTGTAGTCCTCATCTCTGCCTCATTATTCATTCTGTACTAGTGCTGACAATTTCTTTTGGCATATATAAATTTGACTGTGCAGTCCATATGACATCTGCCCACCTTGATGTTACCACATTTTCTGAAGTGCCAGATTTTCTTAATCCTATCCTAGCTTGTACTGACATTTAGGAGCATCTTTAGAATGTTTTTTGTTCACTGTGTCTGTATAGCTAGCCATTTCTTTGACTTTTATTGCTTTAGAAATGATTTTTTTTTAAATTAAATTGCTAGCTCTCCTTCCCTAGAAAGTACGAGACAAAAATGCATTTGCTGCCAACACTAAAAAAGATTTTTGCTGTGTGGGTTCCTTTATGATATAACATGAACAGTTTCGTATATTCCTGGATTCTAAAAACGTAAAAATTAAGATAGTTTTCTTTGTCCTAAAATGTCTTGGATTATTTCTTGTCAGCACTGTTATCACTGGACAACAATTTGCAATTACTAAAAAGTGTATTGTAATACACATTTTGCAAGTGCTCCACATGAGAGACCTCAAACAATTCACAGACTCCTGCATCTCTAGTACCCTAAATAGCCAGGATTTACCTCTACCCTGTGCAAGTGTGCAGTAAGTATGAGAAGTCCTCAGCTTTGTGCTGCATGTTAAAAGAAGCCAGCTCTTCCTGCAAGAAGTGCTTGTAAGCACTTGATTTATCCAGTGGAGTTACAGAAGACAACTTGCATGGAGTTTTTCCCACAAATAAATGCTTGAAAGGTTGTATCACTTGGGATTTTTCCACCCAAGTGAAAACTATCACAATAAGAGTGAGGATTTTGTTGATGACACTTGCAATGTCATTTACTTCAGCTCAGCAGCATTAAATTTGTGGTGTTCATTTTTTAATCCAGAGCCAATCTTATTAAATATGATGTAGGATAAAGTCAGAAGCTGAAAGCTTACTACTGCACAAAACTGTCTATTTTATAATATTATTTTTTATCTCTGTTGTTTGTTGTCTAGTAATGGATTTTTTTTCTATTCAGTCTCAGAGCACAAAGCTTAATTTGGAAAGATCTCTTTATTCTAAGAACATAACACTTGTCAGGATTCCTTCAAGCTCTTGTTGAAGTATTTCTTCCCTTCTGTCTTGCATGGCTGTCTTGAAGTCCTTGATATTCTTATTTTTCAAAAATAATGGTCAGTATGTGCTGAGAGAGTCAAAGAAAGAGAGAAAAAATAATCATTTTAGTATGTTTGACCATCATTGACTGTGGAGTCTCTGACATCCAATTTAATCCTCTCTACACTGAGCTCCCTCACTGGGAATGGAACTAGAGAAACCACGTTCACTTCTATGAAATATATAAAAAGTAATATCAAAAAAGAATAAAATATTCAGACCAAATCTGTGATTATCAATCTCTGAAGTCTTGGAATACTCACTATAAAGATCACTTTCACTCAAATCTCTCAGGTGCTGTTCAGCACTTGTTATCCCCTTTGTGTGGGACTGCAGGTCTCTTTTGGGACTTGTTCTTTTGCCCCCAGCCTTTGGGATGTCTTTTTCTATTCTATTTCAATATATTTGAGGATCTAATCAGGATTTTTATCATTACTAAGACTTTCTGCTCCCATGGATCTAAAAATATTGATTTCATATAATTTACAATTGAATATAAAGTTCCTTTCTGAATTAGTCTGTGAAGACTAATTTATATGACTATTTATTTGTATCAGTATTATTAAGTAAACTTATGACTCCTGATGGATTAGACCTCTGCTGGCATCTATTTTTATCATAAAAAATGAGTTCCTTAATCCAAACAATAATAATAATAATAATTATAATAACAATAGTAATAATAATAATGTTTTTTATGAAAGCAAGTTATAGCTATCGATATATTAATTTTTCCTCCATTCCACATATACTATAAATTTAAAATATTATCTGTTATTAGATAGACATCTTTTTCTTCTAATTGGAGAGGTACAAATGAAATGTTTAATGTGCAAATCTATAGACACAGAAACCTGAAATTTTCAAAACCCAGAGCTACTTCCCAAGCAGGAGTATAACAAAAGGGTCAATATTTTTTGAAAATTAGACTTGCCATCAAATTGTTCTTCACATAACAGAAATTATAGTGATGATCTTGTTTTACTCTAAAATTACTCATTTTCCATAAGAGTGGCCCGACAGCTTTATGTTCTGTGGTTCATAATTTTTTTTTAACTATTTCCTTCCCATTCCTAAGGACTGGTATGTTTTTGTTTCCCAGGTGCATTATCACCACCACACAATACTGCTGCAAATGTTATTTTTCTTTTTTATGAGGCACTTCTAAATATTTCATTTACAATAATTGCAACAACTAAATAGATAAGTGGTGAAGAGGGCAGGTGTGTGTGAATGTATGTGTTCATGCACATGAACACTTACAAAACTAGAGAATTATTAAGATTTTATATAAGATGGAAATATTTCCTCAGATAGGAAGGTGCTTTGTGCTTAATGCTGTTACATGCAAATACCAAAAAAGGAGAAAAAAGTGCTTTTCCAGATACAAGAGAAAAAAATGAAGCAAGTGTTCTTAATGTTGTAAAGAGCATCAGAAGCAAAATTAGGAAAACAAACTTAGAAGGTCAAAAACTGTTACAGTACCCAAAAGAAAGGCACCGTTTGTGCTGATGAACATTTCCTACTGGAAAAAATCCACTTAGCCTTTTGTTATCATCAAACAACCATTTTTGAACTGCAGAAATTAAAGAAAGGTCTTTTTTGAGCAACCTGGCAGAAATTAACTATTGAAGGCAACAATAATGTTGTGAATCCTAAGAAAGCTGTTATGCTCTTGCAGTTCTAAGTTTTTAAAACTAGAAATACTTCCACAATTAAAATATTTTTAACTAGAGGTAAATGTTTTATTTTCTGCATTATACTACAGTAATTTTATAGAATGTGACAATGAAAATTGTGTATTTTAATATCACTCTAAGTAAGAAAAATTAATTGTGTGATGATTTAAATGGTATGAATGCAAGCAAGATAATTTGAATGGTATGAATGCATCTGAAGTAAAGTATATCAGTGTGAACAGTCTTCTTTAGCATCATCTGTGTATGGGTATAAATTGAGGAGTAATTTTAACAACGTAAGTAATGTTTGCAGTGTTGTATGTTAAGTCCTTAAAAAATTCTTAGTTGTGCTGGTGGCAAAAATTCTAAGTGCCAGTAAAGGCAATTGAGCTCTGCAGCTAAGAAAAATGTTCTTACACCAATTTGCCTTTTTTCTTTCCTTAATTATTAATATTTCCTTCTCTACAGTTACTGTGGATATCTTCATTTCAACAGAAAAAAAGTGTGGAATATAACACACTTCTATTTCAGTATTCTGTTGAAATGGTAGTAGTTTGCCATGTTGGCAGATCAGAAGCTCTTTATGAGATCAGGGTAGACCTTGAACTTCTAACACACTGTTCTTGGGTAGTTAATGTCATTTTCTTTTGAGATCCAGAAAACTTGGTTAGTAGATTTGATCAAACTTACTAGAACTTTATCTTCCTGGTTTGACTTTTGCATAAATGTTGGGGGGGAAATGGTGTCTAAGGCATAGAATATTGAGTGTCTTTAAACAAAATTGTTATTCACTCAGGAAAAAGTGGATAATGGTTTGGGTTCTTTTTCTTGAACAGTTATTTGGGTTATAAAATTTCTCTTTTGTGCAAAAATTCTGCTGTTTGCTTCATGTACAGATAATTTTGGTTGTAGCTCATTTAGTTCTCCTCTATTTGCTTTCTATTTTGAGAACATAATTTTCCTGAAGTGATTGATTTTAGATTAAAAAAAAAATGTCTAGAAACATCATGATGATAAACCAGAAAGGATAGAGGACATCAGTTTTTACATCATCATGACCATCGTGTTCTATTCCATTGATTTTCCTGAACTGAAGAATACATTTCTTAATATTGTATGGTAATATATTCTTTAAAAGAAACAAAAAATGAAATTTTTCTTCATTTGTTGGAAAAAGCTTCCAAAGATTTTCTCTGTTTTTTCTTTTTAAACAATGCTTAGATATTTCCTCTTTTGTATTGACTGCAGTTGCAGTGGTAAGCAATATATATGGCTTGTCTAAAAGAAGAAAATAGCATAGAGGAACTCAGGTTGTTAATTTGCCACCTCTTGGCAGCTCCACACTTGCATCTTGCTTGGCTATTCTTTGTGCACAGCAGAGGCAAAGTAATGTGCTCTGCCTGAAGGGTGGAAAATAACACCTTGCAAATTTAAAGAAGTAGTGTCAGAATTCACATGATTTTGGCACTTCTTTGGTACAGAACTTTGGTAAGTCCTGCGTTGAGTTTCTTCTTCATGCTTTTTCTCATGTGACCCTTGCTTTAGTATGTTTTACACAGCAACCTAGTATACATTTCACAGTATTATAAAGATAATAAATAATGGTAACACAATTTGGACATAACTCTGCTATAGTTAATTCAAGTAATAATGACTCAGTAGGCTTCAATTTCTTCCTGTGTTAACCATGTGGGACCCATGCTTTAGAATGGCAAAAACTGTGTAGCACATGTGGTGTGCCATTCCCTCACACAGCTTTTATAGTTCCTGTCCACAGAAGCACTTTAAAAATCATTCTTTAAAAACGGGGAAATTTCCTAAACTTTTAAAATCAGTAGACATAGCACTGTTACTAGCCACATTCCATTATATTTAGTATTCTTGAAAAATATTAGTTATCTTTTGCAAATTCATTGTCTGAAGCTGATTCCATCTTGATGTTTTATAGTAACCATGGTGTTAGTTCTATCAGAGTGTTTCAAGTACTTTAATAGTGTCATGAAAACATAGTTCACTAAGATATTGAGATAAACAAAGTTGTTCTTGGAAAATTCATTTGCATGCAGTTTGTAGATCTCCACAAAACCCTAAGATAAAAATGAAAAGCAGAGTCTGAAGAGTTTGTATGTGACTGTTTGATGACTCTCTAGCCTTGAGAAAACATAGAAGTAGATTATTATGGTTGGAAAAATACATTTTTGGTGGAAACTAAAGTGATGGTTTTCTGATAAGCAGCCCTTTGAGAGCTGTGAAAATCATGTTCAGAGATTCTTGAAAATTCTGGGAGGGACATCTCTGCTTTTAGAGCTGTTTTGCATGGAGACTTATATAACATTCTTCACTCTCTGCAGACACTTGCAGCAGTGCTAGCTATTCCTCTAATCAGTAATTTTAGTTTCTGACCACAAAGGGCAGCTTTAATAGCCCCTACTGGTATAGGATACCTGAACTTATTATAACGGCTTGGAGAAAGAGACAATCACATTTCAAATGTAATTGTAGCACTTAGTCACATCATGATGTAGTGTCAGTCATTTAAGCTTCAATTGTCCAAATCTGTGCAAAGTTTTATAAGGCTAAATTTGGATATTATGTTTTCATGCTGATAGGAGCCTTATGGTGAGTGTGAGGTTCAGATTGTAGGCACCTAGATTTAGATGTGAAAATACAGTGTATCCGTGGGAGTAAGCTGTCTGCTGCTATGGTTAGTGGAGATTTAGTCTATACACTCAGCAGAGTTCAAAAAACATTTTTTCTCACCCCCTATGGGCTCTGGTACTGGTTATCTTAAAAAATTCTTCAGACTCTGTTGATTGTATGGACTAAATTTCTGCTGGCAAAAATAGCAGTTTAGATGTTCAGCTCATATTAAGACATCCATAGTTATGCACCATAGAAATATAGATGTCCACAGAAAAGGAGTACTACCTGTAGAGAATGATTTTTGCCCTGAGGAGTTGTGGTGAAGCTGTACAAATGGCAATTCTTCAACCTCTTTATTGACCACTGCTATGATCCAAGAGGAGGAAAGCAGCTGCGCTTGATTAGAACTGCAGAAATGGTTTCTTTCTTGTTTATTTCAAAGCAGTAAGGATGCAAACATAATTGATACATAATTGTTTATGTCCTCTGGAAGAGATACAGTTAAGATGCATCATTTTTGTCACTGTTTTTATTTACTGGTTCATCTATCAATTTTTAATAAACTGATGAAAAGAACACATTTTAAAAAATACAGTACTTAAACTGGTTGCTGTGGCAGTGCAGTCATTTTGCAGATGTGCTTAATCTAAATGACACCTTTTTTAATTTTAAAGTGTATTAGTTGAAGTCCTTATCAGAACCACTCACAACTAAACTCTGTGTGTCTTGAGATGTAGCACTGCTGTCCTAAATTATGTATGACACTCATATACAGGCATTCAACTCTCCAGTTCATCAGCTGTGCCATGAAAGTATTTATGTTTAATCCTAAGGGGAGAGAGGATGCTTATCCCTTGAGAGGGCAAGGAAAGGTCATCACATTCAAGGATACTACCACTTGATCTCAAACAGCATCAGTGGGCTCTTTATAGGCAAATTTAGAAGATACAGGATTGTGCAGAGAGGAGCAGTGAAAATATTTGGGACCTTAGGACTGAGGGCCAGAATATGTGAGGCAAAAATTATTTTTACTTTTCCACTTCTCAGAAGAAAAGACAGTGCAAGGAAGGATGCCCTAGCACATGATCTTCTTCCTATACTTCAACTGCAAGCTGATATTATACCTGCTCTGTATATACATATGCATATATGCGTATTTATATTTTGTAACATGCTCTTTTGATATCAAATAATACATACCTCCATTAAAACTATGCAGACTGGGAGTAAGTAAACTGCAGGTATGTGAGAGTGATATTTCATGCAGTTTCAGCACTGGATTGGTGTGGGCTTTTTCCCCTCTTATCCCTCCCTCTGTCCTGTAGGATTTAGATGACAGAAGAAAGTTTCAAAGACAGGGGAATTCACAGATGCTTAAGGATCTTTTGCTACACACCTATGCACAGTCATAACAAAATGGTAGCAGAATCCTTGCCAGTGTGAAATACACCAACACAGGATGAGTGTTTGTCCTGTGACTGTATCAGCTGAATTCAGAAAAGGCTTCACAATATACAACCTTCTTGTGCAATGCTATATCTCTTGGTTTGTAAACAATGTCAACCCCTTTCAGATATGGAAAAGGATATTAAAATGTGGCAGTTCTGAAGTTCAGGCAATAAGTACTGACCTTCAGGGAATAAGTGTCTTATTAAGCCTTTTCTCAGTACTAGAAAATAGGAGAAAGGTTTTCTGAGGGACTACAGTGATGAAGATGGAGTGTTATGCACATAAATATGACATCCTGTAATGAGGAAACCTCCCACAGAACTGGGTGTCATTAAAGATTTCAGCCAAATTTCTGTTTTTCACGTTCATTTACAGCTACCAATACGTAACACAACTACCAATGATATTTCTACAATACATTTTCTAATTAATTTATTGAAGTCTAGGTTCTTGTTATGGAACAAACCCACAAGATCCAGAGCAGGAAGCTGTACACATTTTGAATTGTTTAATCACATTCAAAGCATTTTTGGTATAGCTAGAGAGAGCAATGACATAACAGATATACAAGAACAGTGAGATATTTGAGAGAAATATGTTTTGTTCATTCCTCAAAAGCCAAATACTCTTCTTGAGCTCTGCAAGAGTCAGCTTAGGCTGAACAGACTTGATAAAGAACTTGAGAGGAATTATATGTAAAGCCAACATTACTTGTTCTAAACCATAATAAACTGTTTTTCTACTTTAACAGAGGTGGGGTTTTTTTCTGCTTTGAAAGCCTCCCACCTTAAAGGACAGTGATTGAATAATTTATTTGGGCAGTGAAAGAGAGCCAGCTATGTAAATCCTGCTGTGGTATAGTAATCTGCACTTTCACATTTTCTCATAAGTGGAAGTTGTATGGCATGTAAGGAAAAGAAACTTTGTTTTTTACCCTTTATACTTGTCACAGACAATAGAACTTCAGGTGATGGAAATTTCGTGGGTAAAAAACTGTGCAAATCAGGTTTGAAAAGAGAGAAGATGTGAAAATACTTGTAAAAGCAGAAAATATTGACGAGTAATAAGAATACCTAGTAAAATTGATACTTTTTAAAATATGTTTAATGCTAATGTCTCATGTCATAAGTTACTTCTCAGTGATGGGCAAGTTCCTGTGAGCACGTTATTCCAAAGAAAGATTTGTTGAAAGATTTTCCCCACTCTGTGACATTTGATAATCTGATGAGAGCAAGAGAGAGAAGTGGTTTTGGTAGAAAAATAATCTGATTTGCTGTAAGGATAACTTTGACAGCTTGGCAATGAGAATTTTCAGGTTGTTTTTCAGGAAATAGGATAGTGGTAATTATGATAACTATTTTGGGAAAAGAATTATGTAAATTCCTGGATTTACTGTTTTCTTTTTTTTTATCTATGTGTTACAGAAAGGCTTATAGTTCTGTAAAAAAACTTGGAACGAAATCCTTAAAATCCTTTAAATACTTTTAAAACACTTCAAAATACTTTAAAAAGTGTGGTCTTGAATTTATTTTGTGAGATGATAGCAGAACTAATCATGTGCACTGTTGTTGTTTGAAGTTGTAAGGTGGGGGGTCCGGCGGGGGTCCGGCCGCCTGGCCCCAACGAGCTTCCGGGGCTTCGGGAGACCTCGGGGGCCTCACCTGGCCCAAGCTCTCAGCCCTCCCGGCTGTTCAGCTCTGTCCCAGAGGCGGCTGCGGTCAGCCTCGGTGTTCCCAGGGTCGCTCCTTTGGAGCGGCAGGGACCACGCGGCGGAGGCGGGTGCCTCCCGGGCAGGAACGCCGTGGAGTCGCTGGTCGCTTCCCGTGATAAAGAGAGTGCTACGAGTTGAGAGTCAGCAGTGTGCAGTTTATTCAGGAGAAGCGGCGCGGGGGAGGCACACTGGGGGCTCTCGGGTGGGGCGGTCCACGCAGCTGCCGGGCGCAGAACCCGGCGGGGCTGGGGTCGCGGCCACACCACGCCGAGAGAACAAAGGGAAGGGGTTTTTAGGGGGAAATACGGGGTTTCCCGGGGAGGAACAGCAGGGGCGGAGCCAACGGGGCTCCGGGACAACATGAGGGACAAGCGGGGGAGCAAATGAAATATAAGTAGGGAGGGGATTACAAGCAACTCATGGGGAAAGCCCGGCAGCAGAACATTCTAGTGTGGGCAAGCAGCGGGGGCGGTGATAGGGGCGGGGAAGCAAACCTTAAACCAATAAGCTTAGGAAAACTTTCCAGGGGAGGGAGAGAGCGGTTTACGGCCCGGCCTCCTCCGAGTCCCAAGCGATGGCATCCTCGGCAGCGTCCCCGTGGATTACGCCGACCGCCGGCCTCGGGGACTCGGGATCCGCAGCATCGGGCCGCCGCACCCCCACAGTTGTTAACTTCATCACTGTAATTATGTGAACTTAAATATGTGAGCGGGTTTTTATCATTTTTATAAAATAAGGCAATCATCCATATGAACTGCATTTTTTAATTTAAATGCATTGTGCAATTACCACCTTTTAGGATACTCTTCTCATTTCTTTTTAAGTTGGTTTGGACAAGTAAATTTTAGTTAACACAATTTCCCTTTGTCTGGGTACTGCAAAGCTCATTATGGAAAGCTAATGACTCCCTGTGGTGGGCTGTCCCCAGCCAGCAGCTGAGCTCCCACCGAGCAGCAGCAACAGCTTCTTTGGAAGTTTTGTTGTTGAACATCATGTTACATGCCGTGGAATATCCCTGGGGTAGCCAGCTGTGTCACCTCCCAACCTCTTCCAAACCTCCAGACTACTCGTGGGAAAGGCAGAATAAGAAACAGAGAAGGCCTTGGTGCTTTGCCAACAGTGCTCAGCAATAACTAAAACACTGGTGAGTTAGCAATGCTTTTGTTCACAAATTTAAAACACAGCATGATACAGGTTGGTATGATAAAAATTAACTCCATCTCAGCCAAATCTAGTACACTACTCTTAAAGAAACTGCTATAGAACTGCTAAATATAATTAGCCCTATTTCTTTAAATTTTTGTCACAACATATGGTCAAAAATCTTGAAAATATGGGATTAAAATCTTTATTGTTTATTCATATGGAGTAAGCGAAGAAGGAAACAATCACAGATTTCACAGTTCTAGCATTTACTCCAACTGGAGTGATATGCCCACAGGCTACAGTTCCCACTTGCATTAACTATGCAATAAATTATTGGAAATGTAAAGATTTTCTCTCATGTCTGGCAGGTTTAAGTTACACATGATTCCATATGCACTGTGACAAACACCTTTATGTGCTGTCTGATATTGTGCATGATTTCACTGCATAGAAGAGACATGAGGGTTGAAATTCTCATAAATATTAATCAGAGACTAATCAGCAGTGGGGAGGCTTCTACATACTAAGCTATATGAGAGGAAACTTTGCATTAAACATTCCATCAACTATCTGTAAAACATCCAGGAAAAGTGAAGGTATCCTCAATTGTCACTTGTTGTTTTCCAATAGCCCAACCATAAAAAACAAGCTAACTGCACAGAGATGATAGATGCAGTTTCATCACATGATTATGAATGGCTGTATGTTTTTAATCCTTTCAGGTAGCCAAGTGATTTGGAAAGTTACAATACTATGGTAGCTTTGGGAGCTGGGTTCAGCTCTCTCTAGAACACAGAGTAGTAGTGCTGACTTTTTTACTCAGATGTAATAGTTTTCCTTTACTTGGAATGGGAAAAGAAATCTTGGGATGGTTAAAACTCAGCACATTAACTTGCTGATTTTGTTTACTGAGACCTCATACAAAAGTCTTACTAATAGAAATTCTGTGAAATGTCCCTATTTTGCTCATTCTGTAGACACCACTGGTGGAAAACATTTTCTTACCCTTTTTTATTGCACACAGCTTTTGTGCATCCCCAGTCTTCTAGCCTGTGCAATCCAAAACTGCCACCTTAGCGACTTGCAATACTTTTTTCTGACAAATTTGGTAAGTACTATTTTTTTTTACAGTTGCCCTTGCCTCCTCATCACAAAGATGAGGGCCATTCAGGCAACAGAAACAGAGTTAATAATCTGACACTGGTATGCTGAGAAGGTTCATAATACTGTAGAAAAGGGAAGACAGATTCATCTGTTAGTTAGGAGGCAGCAGTTAGGTTAGTGGACAGTGGGCTAAAATTTATTTGCAACTGATCATTGCTGTGTATAAACAGGAAACTCTTCTGAAGCAGCTCTCTGTGATCTAACACTATTCCCCCAGCCTATCCACCATGATCCTCTACATTTAGATCAATAAAACTCAAAAGCATGGCCACCCAGCCATAGAACATCTTTCATCCCACATGAAATTATAGCTGTTACAGTTGTATAGTCGTAGTATTACAAGCAATTCATAAGCTTCCTGAATTTGGAAACCAATATGTTGTGAAGGAAGATGCTTATTTTCAAAATATATGTGTATGTATGAAAGATTAGTAATGGTAAAATTATTAGTCACTCATGTGTGAAATTCACAACTAGTTAAGATCAGAAACAGTGTAAGTTTTAAAAAACAGCTCCTTCCCTTGGATGGAAAAGTGGCATCACAAGCTCAGGCCTGCAGAAAGGCAGATTCTTCTACATTTCATTTTTGAATTTCTGTGTGTGTGTCAGCTAAGGTATTGGGTCAAAGCAGAATTATTTTATGAGTTTTTTTAATATTCCTTTTTAGAAGGTCAAGAACGAGAAAAAAACATAATGCATTCTTATTTTAGTCTCCCCAGTGTGGAGTACAGGTCTGTTGTATTATTCTTACTCTGGATATATTCCAAGGACTTTATAAAGCCCTTTGGGTCTTGGGTTCATTTTTGACTCATTAGACTCAAATTTCATATTGACTTGCATGTCTGCTATGATCATTACACCATTTAATAGCAGCTTTTTAGGATACTGTTTTATGCTCATGTCCTACATTCCTCATTCACACATGAAGTTGCTTAACTTTACACTTATTTACCTTTGAACACATTTTGCTTAAATGAACAACTGACTATAACAATGATTTTGCTGTCATTATCTACAGCCTTAGTATCATGGACACATATTTACACCCAAATCATCTGAGAAAAGTGTTTGAAGTATCAATTTTTGTTCCAAGCAGAAGCAAAAGTTTCCTATAAAATGATGGTTCTGCATTGATAGCCACATTTTATTACATATAAATTATTTTTCCTTCAGTTTTTATTCCAAGAAAGCTATGCCCTCTTGATATTCAGTTTCCTTCAGAAAGTTTTCTAATAAAAAATTAAATTAGGTTTGTCTGACAAAGTTCATTTTCTCATAAACCCATGTTGACTGCGTTATATTCATGATTTTCTGTAGTTCATTCTCATATCATCTATTTTATTATTTCCCTTGGATATGCATCAAGCTGTTCAGCTTAGCTGGGATACCTGACTTTGTCTTATGAATATTTCAACAATATTTTTTTTCAGACTTTCCAAATTTTCCTGTTCTTCTGAGATTTATTAAAATGCTAAGAGCTAGTCAATTCTCTCAAAATTATTAGGAACAAATTATCAAACCTGACAGATATATGTCCCTATAAAAAACCTGTTTATCACCTTCCTCAGTTGCCAGTCGCTTGGAAAGTACTTTCTTATCTTTAGGTAACAAAAGTATATTTTTTCAGTCTTTGGTTTTCTTGTTGTTTGCAAGGTTTTTTTCTGCTTTCTTTTTTAACTATATCAGACATGGAATTCTTAGCTTTTCTTACTGTTTTCTTAACTTCCACTTTTCCCTTCTACATCTTCCCTCCAGAACTCCATTACTTTTTCCATCCTTACGCTCCTGCCTTGCAATTCTCAGAGACTAAGGATCAGCCTCACAGGCACATGAACAGACTGCTCTTGATTTGTTCAGCTTCTCAAAACTCCAGCCACACAGCTCTCACTGAGAGAGGCAGGCAAGCATATCAAACACACAAACACACAGCTTGCCAAATCCTTTTACACCCAAGAAGACTGGCAGCTTTAAATGACCTTTTTTCCCCCCTTCTTTTTATCTGTATTGTTGGGCTGTTTGGGTATTTACATTCCTGTCCAGATTTACTGAATTTTATTTGGAGCACTGAAACGTTACGGGCAGTGTGACAGCCAAGAAAGAATTGTTTAAACAGTAGTATTAATAAAATCCTGTTAGTTCTAATAAATTACTTTTGGCAGCCACGATTCTTGTTTTGGGAAGGGTAGATCCTTCATGAAAATTTACCGACTTCTCTTCCAGCCAGGTCCAAAGTTCTGTCTATTCTTAGTAATCAAAAACATTATTTTGACAGAGAGATTTTGTATACTCGTATTCAAAATTAGCTGGTTTTGTTGTATGTACTTTCTCACATCTGTCTCTTTAGTCCCTCAGTTGCAGTGGTAGCCTCTAGTATGATAGGTTAGAAACCATGTTGGGCCCTAGATAAGCTGTGTTTTCACTCAGATTGTGCCAATGGATTATTATACAGCCAAAGACTAGTCATTCAGCTTTATTTACACTCTATAATATCTGTATATTGCTTTGAAACCAGTAAGTAACAGCTACTGCTCAAGTTCAATGTATTATTCTGCTCACATTGCTGATCTTTTAGTGTATTTAGCTCCAGAAACATTACCTTCTCGGCTAACTTTGCATCTGTGTCGAATGTAGTGACTTTTAAAGTTTGAATTAGAAAACATTATAAAGCAAAAAGTCTTTTGCGTGCTAATGTTACAAGAAAATAGAATTATATTTTTTCAGGGCTAGAGAAGTCAATACTTTAAGGAAGGAAAGGAGAGCATATCTCACAGACCTGTTTCCAATTCAGAAGTAAATAGAATGCAATGAATAGCACGGATAACTGTAAATAATTGTCAGTTGAAAATAAACAATCACTGAAAAAATGTATTAAAGTGCTCTTTGCACACTTTAAAAGTAAGAAACATTGTCAACAGGCATTCAGGTATAATTGATTATCAGAATACATGTGGTTAGCTGCTGCAGCATATAAAATCAAGTTCCTTAATAGCTCCAGAGCAAGGGACAGTAGATCTCCCAAGTGCAATAAATACAACATCAGATGAGGTGGTTAGAATGTTGAAGCCAGTTTCTATATTTTTCAGTTAAACTCAATTACCAAAGCTGAAACCACTGTTTAAATCGCAGGAACAATCTGTCTAAGATACTGTAAGCTTTTTACTTGTGGCCTTTTGAACTGTGAACTAAATATTACAAAGAGATAGATAAAGCTATACATGAAACTAGAATCCTTTGGGAAGTTTTGATTAAAACACTTGAGACATGATATGTTATCAACTGATTTGTTTTAAAATATGTTTGCTGTCTAACTATGGAGATCTGGAGTCCATCGCTGTGGACAAACGTTTTTTTTTTAAGTATGCCTGTGCTATTGGGAAGGTTTTTATTGGGAAGGTCACATTCTTTTGTGACTCCTAAGCTATTTCATTCACGCTAACCAGGTAGTTCAACAAAAAGCATTTAAAGGATCCTTATTATTCTACAGTAACTAAATTTATCTTAATGACATGCATTGGGGAAAGCTGATGCAAACATTTTAACTGTCAGAGTTTAGGGGATTTGTGTGAGAGAAGGTACCCCCAGCTACTCAGGAGCTGGAGAACAAGCCAATGGCAGTGTCCCCTGTGGGGAAAGCTAGATGTCAAACGTGAGTCTTTCCACAGCTTCAGCTGATGTTACCCCTAGGAAAGGTAGGCAAGACCTTTTCTTTACCTTTAGAGAGCATTCAGATTTGCAAATCAAAGGGTTTATGAACCAAAGGTAGCATAAGTTGAATGTAGCTGTGGCTCAAAAAATATAGATTCTGGGAATAATATTTGAGAAGCCAAGATTAGTAACTTATGTGTTTTTCTTGGAATCAATACATTTGAATGCAAAAATATCGTACAAATTGATCATTAACACTGCTTAATCAAATAATCACAAGCAAGGCAGATTTCTTTGAATCAAATTGATTTAAATCCTTCATTTTAATCACAATTTAAATCAGCAAGCATGATTTACTGATTTAGGTAATTGATGCTAATCTTGTTTTGCATTTTTATTTTACTTTAGAAAAAGGTCATTTTTATGACCTTGAATAGTCTTTAAAAAAAAAAATTGTCAAGCAGCACAAAGATTTCTTCTTCTTGCTTGTCTGGTTGATATATGGTAAATGAAAAAAAATTGGTTTAGGGTTCTACTGGTTTAAAATACATCTATTTAGATTTTTAAATTTGTTTTGTGGTTGAAAATTATTAAGAATTAATTTATTTCTTTTTAAGAAAGATTGTTTTTAAAAAAAATTATTAATTTTATTTCCTCTCAAGTCAGATAGAAACTAGAGTGCAACTCAAAACATAGAGTGAAATTTTAAGTGATTTTCCTACATAAAGGTGCAATGAAATATGATGGACACTTATATAGAAAAATATGTTTCAAATATATTAAAATGTTAAATGACTGGGCTTTTTTCAGAAAATAAATTATTACTATGTTCAGTACAGTTGCTGAAAACAACATGCCAAATTAAAAAAAAAACCCATATATTTAATCATGTAGATGATGTCTGCAGGATTTTCAAAATCACATTATTGATTTTGTGTATGTTTACACATATTGGAAAATTTCACTAGGGTATAAGTCTGTAGTTTAGTACCTACGTAAGCTAAAAGCAATTCTGCAAGAGTCCTTTTTTCACTTTTAAAAAAGATTTCCTGATTTTTCCCATGACTATATATTAGTATACTGAAAGAGAAAAATAATGTTTTCATACCCAAAACCAACTTGCCAATCTCAAACACAAAGAATTTACTTTGTGTTTGCAACTGAAATTGAGATTAAAAGTAGATAAAGCAAAAAATCTCTGCATTGAGTACTTTTATTAAAATAGAATGAATAATTGTATAATAGCTGGAAATTAAGTTATTCAGTACCTTTCATCACATTGACTTTAAAATTAACTATTTTCTATTTTTCCTGTTGTGAACACTCACTGATTGTTGCTTTACATTGTTATGTAAAAATGCAATCAATAAGCCAATTCTATTGTCCTTTTGTAACCACTGCTCATGTAACACTGGTTATTAAACATGGAGGCATGTGAATTGTCAGTGTTGTTACCCAATTAACCTTATCTATTACAGGATCATTCTGTACATAATACAGCACAAGTCTGTGTCTTATAACTGAAAAATGCCCACTAATTAATAATGGAACCAGAAATCAATGACTTTATGGCTACCCAAAAAGATTAAGAAATGGATCCAATGTGGCCAAAAATCCTAAAAACCAAATTCTGCCTGATGATCCTAATCTTTCTCTAGGAGAGAACTCATGAATAGAAAAGTAATGGTAGTTGTTAAGTTATCCAGACATATCTTTCAAAAGAGCTCATTCACACTTTTCTAACCAAGATGATTGAATTCATGTATTTATAAGTGGCTGATTAATCAAAGATAAAAATTATCTCTTAATGAGTTGAAATTATGATTGCGGACAGTCTGATTCACACTGGCCCTTCTTTGGACAGGATTTGGACCAAATGGAATCCTGAGGTCCCTTCCAACTCAAATAGTTCTGTTGTTCTGTGCTTTTATGGTGCTGAAGCAGTGTGCAAGGATTTTGGAAGATGGGGCTAACATTAAAAGTGTCCTTACATCAATTCTGTAGAAAGAGCAAATGTAATTGACCCTGTCTTGTGTTAAAGAACTGACTGAACAATGTCCTGAATCTTTTTTTGCCTGTTACTTTGGTGGCTCACTGATTAGTAAATATACTGGGGTTGCAAATATAGTGTGAAAATTTTGTGTTATTGTCAACTCAATTGTTGGAACATTCTGGCCATCAGAAGGCTTTATATCAACAGGATGTGAAAGGTATTTTTAGATTATATATACCATCATGCAGCCTCATTCTTAGGAACAAAGATTCAGAGGAAAATGCCAAGAAATGTGCCAAAGGAAAACAACTGTTTGGGAAAAGTGTTGTGAAAAATACGTAGATAAGCAAAGCTAATATACTTCCGCATGACTCCATAATATTTAGAAATACATTTTTTGCACATATATGTATATATATGTATGTATATATATATACATATATATGGATATATATGGATATATATAGAGAGAGAGTCAAATGATTGTGCAGTCAAAATGTACACATTAACATTAAAGAATAGTCATATAGTTTGTATTTAAAAGGTTACAAACAATCAGCTCTAGGATTTTAAAATTTAACAGTATTATTCATGTTCAGTGAAAGTTCCTTGATGTATGGAAGAGCATAAAGGTCATTTAAATTGTAAGAAATATGGTGCTTGGATAATTAGGAGGCATAAACCTAAATCTTTTTATGATATTCATTTCTATTGAAATAAAATAAGGAAGATTCAGATAATTATCTGAATAACAATGAGCGCTGGGTTAAGCTGATGTTCCCAAGAAAGTCGAAGAGCCGTATGAAGTGAATTCAAATATGTGGGATGTACTATCTATTGATATTTAATCTTTTTCTCCTTCCTGGCTTTTGTAAAAGTTAGAATTGAATAGATATGCTGAAAGTAATATTTACTTTTTCCCTAATGTCACTAGGAAGAAAGAACTTTTCCCATTAATCAGATAAATGGATTTTAGACATTTTATTTGATGCACTCTAAATTACAAGAACACTAAAAATTAAATATTATAAACTGCTTAATATCTGAAACATCTGAAGCTGAGATATGTAGCAATACACTGCTGCACATATTAACTTGTCTCCTTTGCTCATGGTATCTTTCCCTACTCATATATAATGCACACAGTAGCTCTGACTTTCTTTGGTTTTGTGCTTTTCCTTTCAGGTTTGGATATATTCTTCATAAGGACGATCCCATGCTCCAGAAAATTGATCTAGAAACGATGTCGTACATCAAGACAATTAGTTTAAAGGATTATAATTGCATTCCTCAGTCACTGGCTTATACACACCTTGGAGGATATCTTTTTATCTGCTGTAAGCCTGACACCACTGGGGCTGTCCTGCCGCAGCTCATCGTGGATAGCGTTACTGATTCCGTGGTTGGATACAATGGCGACGTGACAGGCACGCCACATATCTCTCCAGATGGACACTACCTTGTCAGCATTGATGATGCAAAAGGCCTCATGAGGATCCAGTCCATAACAGTGAGAGGAGAAATACAGGATGCGTTTGACATTCACACTAATTTGCACATATCGGATGTAGCTTTTCAGCCATCCTTCACTGAAGCTCATCAATACAATGTCTACTGCAGCTCCAGCACACAAACTGATGTTCTCTTCATGGAGCTCTCCTCTGGAAAGGTCAAGATGGTGAAGAGTCTGAAGGAGCCCATCAAGGCAGGTGAATGGCCTTGGAACAGTAAGAACCGTCTTATAAAAGACAGTGGCCTTTTTGGTCAGTATCTCATGACCCCTTCCAAGGAGTCTCTGTTTATCCTGGATGGACGGCTCAATAAGTTAAATTGTGAAATCACTGAAGTTGAGAGAGGCAACACAGTAATTTGGGTTGGAGAAGCATAAGGATCTGTGTTAGTTATTTATCGAGTTAATAGTTTTACAGTACATTGCACTTAAATTACACCATTCTTCAAATTTACACAATTTTAATTTTGAACGGTTAGTCCCTTCTATGCCTGTTATTTCTTTGACATGTACACAATTTGAATCAACTTCCACTTAAAAGTGACCAAAACAATGGCTATTTAATAATGGTACTCCTTATTAATTGTCAACTGAGACTGTGTTCTGTGACTGAAATACTTAAATATTGAAATTGATGATAAGTATAATAAATTATTGGAAAAGAAGAAGGAGGAAAAAAAAACCAACCAAAAAAGCTTCAGGGAATTTAATATGATACTTTGCATTTGTAAATGGAAGACTTAATTATGATTCAAATTTTGGTTTGTTTTGCTTCAGACACAAAACAAGAGCTGTTGTACAACAACCTTTGATTCCTTAAGCTGAAATGTTGTGTCCTGTCCAATCCACTGTTAAATCTTTTTGTGCCTTGAAGCTAAAGTCTCACAAGGAAGACAAACATAGAAATTATAAAATTTATTGCCACTGTGGCTACAGGATTGCTTGTCATTGAAAAGAAAGTTTTGCTATCAAATTCCTGGTGTCAAGTTGTGCAACATTCATGGACAAAAAAAGAGAGAAATTATATTTGCAGTGTTTTCTGTTCACTGCATTTTGGAATTTATTTTTATGGTGTCTTAGTTGAGAAAGCTGCTTGCAGAAGCTTAACCTTTTTTTAGAAAAAAAAAATAGGTTTTTCAGCTATCACTGGGTGGCATCAGTAAGGAGTTTCAGGTCTACTGAAGAGAAATATTGCACATCCTTTCAGGGTGTACCACACTAAAAACCTGGCATCACAAAGCTTCACTTCTATCATTGAGGAAACTGTTAATTAAAAATAAATAAAATGCATTTTAAGAAAATGAAAATGCAAAGAACTGAAGTCTATGACCAGTAGATAACATTTTTAGCTATTCATTGAACCATTGATCCATATTTGTTAAACCATTTGGTTAGCTCAACAGGTTTTCTAGTCCATATGTCCAATTGGATGAGTGCAAAAAAAACCCAAAAGACCAAACAACAAAAACTTTGTATTTTTTATAGTTTGTTTACTTAGAATTCTAATATAACACTGTTTAAACAGGTAAATGGGAAAAATAAGATTCCCAGAAGTAGAATAACAGGTCAATAGAAAGCCAGCAGTGATCAGCTATCCAGCCTCAGAGCAATGACTTAGAAGTTTGGGAGTATTTTTATTTTTATTATGTTTTTGCTAAAGAATGCTTATAAGCTCTTAAACTGACCTCCATTTACTGAAGGCAATCAGAAAAAAAAATCTTTTTTAAAAGAAAGTTTTACTGCAATTTAGATTGTGTAAAATTGTTTAGAAATCTGGAATTTTCTAGCATTGTAATCTTGTGTGCATTGAGCATTCTACCCTGTGTGGTACAGTAGATCTCTCTTTAGCTTGAGCAAACCTCCTGGTAAGTAGATTTAACTGAGATAAAATTTGCTTACATTTCTAGCTACTGAATCTGTTTTCCTTTTTAAGAACTCTTCTCCATTGTGAACAAACAATAATCATGTAAACTGTCTGTTACTCAATTGCAGTAGTCTGTCTCATGCATTTTTTGTTCTGTAAGTTATACCACGTGAATGTTCTGTATGTAGAAAATGCTTGACAAAAGGAGAATAAACCCCATAAATTTTAAACAGTCCTGACTTTGGTGAATCATCCAATGTAGGCACACTGAGCTGGCAACTAACACTGACTTTATTCAAAAGCACCTATTATTTTATATGTATGTATGAAAAGAGATGTATTTATATATATGCAAAAAAATATGCAGTGTGGAAAGAAAACTTTAGAAAAGCTAAAGTAACTGGAAAAGTTTCCTTTGGTTACTACAAAGAAAAACTCATCCATTAGCACTAGCTCATCTATTAGTACATCTAAAGCACAAGTACAGGCTGAGTGGAGAATGGATTGAGGCAAGCCTTGGGGAGAAAGACTTGGGAGTATGAGTGGATGAAAAGCTCAGTATGACTCAGCCGTGTGTGCTTGCAACCCAGAAATCCAACTGCATCCTGGGCTGCATTAAAAGAGCATGACCAGCAGGTTGAGTGACGTGATTATTATTATTTGCCTTCAATAATTCTACTTCTTTTTTGACAATATTGTCCAGACTGTCTGTGTAAACACTGGTCACAACTTCCCACCATTGTTTTTTCAGTGAAGTTAAACAAATATTTGATCACCATGGTTGCTTTCATCGCTCTTACAGATGTTCAGCTTTCTCAAATACAGATGGCCTGACTGAAAGCTTTAATCTGAATGAGGGGAAGAGCTGGAACCTCAGTTTCCACTTTTTTGCTAGCAGCCCTATGAGGAAAACTGATGCAAAGGGGCTTTTTCAGTCCAGAGAGGAGACATCTTCAGGGTGGTCTAATAACAGCCTGCTAATACCCATGAGAAGGTACAGGAGAGACGGAGTTAGATTCTTCACAGCTGTGCCAGGCAGGAGGACAAGACACAGCAGCATAAATTAAATCAACAGTTTCAGACTGAGCATAAGGAAAAGCTGTGATGACAGTCAAGCATGGGAGCAGGTTGCTTAGAGGGATTATGCAGTCTCCATCCTTGGAGTTTTATTAACACCAGTGTGGATTGTGCACATCTGACCTTTAGTGGAATTGGCTGTGACTAGCAGAGTGTTGGACTAGAGACCTACCAAGGGCCCTTCAAACATCAATTTTCTAGTGATTCTATCATTATGACTTGGGGAGTGAAACCAGAGCAGACTTAACTTGTTTCAGTTGTTTAACTTTCTGATTGAGTTTAATGTAAAAACTGCAACTGTTACAGTTGGGCTGAAGTATGGCCTAAGCAAATCTGAAAAAAACAGTGTGTTTTGTCACTTGAAATCCTTAGCTCTGAACATCTCACTTTAAACCAGGGATATTCTCGTTTGAAATCTGGAACATATTTCTTGGATTCCAGGAAATCCCAAGCTGATTGTAGAACTTGAACAGGATGAAATATGCAGAGGTAAGTGCTCCTTTTGAAATATCTGAAAAATAGCTATGGCAGAGGGAAGGAGGACTTGAGAAAACCACTGTAGATAAGATCTCTTACCACTCCAAGTATGTGTGCAAATGTGAACATAGCTACTCAAGTGTATCCTTAGTCTCAGCTTTTCTAGTGAAACTGTCCTGTGCATTTATAGTATGGTTCAGTAGTGGAATAAAAAGATCTGTTAACTTGATAATCAATTTGAGATAGAAGAGCTCATGTCATAACTATGGTCATCTCTTCAAATGAAACATTTTAATATAGAGAAAGTACTGTTCACCTCTCATCATTTTGTCTTTTGCATTTTGGTCTTAATTTTAAGCCACTCCTAAAGAAACCTGTCGCTGTTGAGCCGCTAGCAGAGAGGAGGCTTCCAGTTCTCAGAGTAGCAAGAAAAAGCATTTATTATTTTGATTTCCATATATGTATAGACTTTTTAGAGGTCGCCCAGATTGGTCAGTCAGAACCCTCCCCCTAGGCCTAATTGGCCAAGCCTGAACTGTCCAAGTCTTGAGACACTGTTTGAAAAACATCCAGACTTTATCTTTGTTTATAAAACACAGCAAAATGTTCTCACGAGAAAAACCTGTGCTAGCCACAGAAACCTACTGCAAATTTTGTTTTGAGTTTAGCAATTAAAATGTAGAACACATAGGAATTTAAAAAGAGACATATTTAAATATTATTTAGCTGTAATGACCCATAATTATGAATTAATTTGTTTTTGAATACTGTTAAACAAGGAAAAGCATTGGTTTAACTTTGCAACTAAAAATCCTAATTTCAGCGGAATTCAGAAAATGACGGGATAGAGCATATGAGGTTGACAAAGAGGAAAAAGTCATTCTGTACATACATACACTAATTAGAGAGATGTAAGATGGAGCCCAGCAGTTGAGAACCTTTGCACTTGCACCACACTGACAGTGCTTCACTGTGACCGACCTCCCCACGATGGAGGAAGACTTGGAGAAGAAGGGCAAAAATAATGAGTTCAGGGAAGAATGTCAAGAATGACCAATTATTGTAAAGAAAGCTGCATTTTTAGCAGGACTGAAGAGTAAACTTTGGTTTAGGTACACAACTGTTCTCAGTGAGTCGTCAGGTTGTATAAACAGCTTTCCCTGAGATAATTAGAGGAGACTACTGTTCTGAGCTAGCCAGAGCAGCGCGGGGGGAGAAAGTGTATGTGTGCCTCAACCTAGTGTTAACTTTGAAAACTTACAGCTACTAAAATGAGCTTTGAAGAGAGCAATGGGCTTGACCTGGTTTAACCCTTGTACTCCTTTCTGGCAACTTAACACACCCAGCACCATGATGATGAGAATACAGGGACTGGTAATGGAATCATGTTTGCATAGTGATTCAACTACATATTGCAATAGCTACACTGTGCTTCTGTTATGATTTCAGTGTGCTGCTGTAATACTCTAATAAATCAAAATGCCATGAAACAACAATTATACCAAGTAAATTTGATATTAAACTTTAAATCCTCCTAATGTGGAACCTCTAAAAGAACCTAGTCAGAGGGTATTGGGCTCTTACCTTCACACATTATCAGTCCATTTTTTGTAATACTGGAATTAAAAAAAAATCAGCACTTAAAATGCTTCATGGTATCACAATAATAATTAAATTTGGAAGAAATGGGCAAAATTTTACTTATGCTGATGTTAGGAGTTATTTCTAGTCAGTGAGTATCACATTAAGCAGAACACATCAAAAGGCAACAAAGACTGTCGTGAACAATTTCCTTGTTATGAGGAAGGAAGACATTATGAGGGGTCTGTAATCTGAGAGTTAAGAGATCATAATCTAAAATATGTTTGCATTCCTTAGCACATGTAATTCAACTTCCAGATTGTTCCAGAGGCTTTGTATTGTGGTGTTTTTGTTTGGTTTTGAGTTTTTTGGGGGTAGGGGGCTTGTCTTGTTTAAATAGTAAACCTAGAGAGAAATTTTTAGAGAAAGTACTAACAAAACTATGTGTCAAAAATCTATTGACATCAGTTTTATAAAAATTCATAAACAGGAGTTAAAAGTATATATTTCACTTGAATCTGTCCTGTCTGTCACCTCTTAATGGGTTAACTGCCCTGTTGGTGTGCCACTACTTTAAAAATGATTTTAAACTGTCTTCAGTGAGCTATCTTTCACAAAGTATGACAAATTCAGTTACTGATAAAAGACTGAAAGATACTGAAATTGCTTTTTTCTATTTAGAACTAATGCATGAAAAATTGCTTCTTCTAGCTTATGAATATTAAACTTGTTCTTATTTTAATCTAACAGATGAAAAAAATAGCTTCTTGTTATTAGTCATGATGTTAATGTTCTTATTTTTAATCTTCTCAAGGTATGTGTCCTTTACACAAGGATGGACAATAGTTCTCTCATTTTGCAATGCTTCTTTTTATATTTTTGTCTAGTAATGCAAACTTAGGTATATTCTTCCCTTTTAATTAAGTATCATTAAACCAATAGCCAAAAAAAAAAAGTATTTTCCTGGTAATATTTTGCAGTACTCTCCTTTTATGAGACACAAAAGAAAAGCAAACCACAATTCACCATACCCCAGTAACTTCCTGGAATCTTCTGCAAGAAAATTCCCCTCCCCCCTGTGGACCCCATCTCAGTAGACCTATGCTGTATCATTGTTAAAGATACAGCTAATACTGTGAAGAAGTAGAAGGAACAGCATATTTATACTGAAGAATGCATAAAGAAAAATTATTGCATAAATGAGAAGGGAAAAGGAGCTAACTCTGCAAGTTATAGCAAAATTAGTTCTGATGTGTCTTAACTAAGATTGTAAATAAATAGCTATTTTCTCTGTGTTTACTATAAAGATTAAGGAAGGAGGTGTATTTGTAAACTGTACTTGGATGCTCTTTCCAAATAAACTTTCTCCTGATACTTTGAGAGCAGAACAACATAATTTACTTCTGTTCAGGCTGGACTTCCACATTGTCTCCTCTACTGTTCAGTGGCTTCTGGACCCTTTATGTCCAGTGAAGTGGACATCTGGGGTGGCACTCCTGCTATGTTAGAACCATGGAATCAGTAATGTTAATCAGTAAGATGCTATTCATTAAGTACATTTAATTTTCCTTTATAATTTTAAATCATGCGCTAAACTGCTTCTTAGAAGTTTCCCTTCTTAGTGTTCCTTATACTAACATTTTACTTTGTGCAATTAGTTTATGCTCTGTCTTCTCATAAACAATGATTCCATCCAGAATATTTGTTTTAGTGGTTTTTAAATTTAAGTAATACTTTTTGTCTGGGCAGAAATAATGCACTTTGACTTGTTCCTGAAAGTTTAAAGAAGTCATTTAGTTCAAAGTTCTATGAACTCCCTTTTCCTTGAGTGAGATGTTGATAGTTTGCAGTTCAAGAAAGGTCCCTCTATCAGGAAATTTTTGTCAGCAATTCTCACAGGAATTGCTTTGGCATTGTATATAAAATCCTTAAAGCAAAGTGACAGACAAAATAGGATTTGTTTTCCTTCTGGCTATTAGAAAGAGATTGTTATATCAGTAGATAAACAGAAGAGAGTTCAAGAACAATTTACCTTTATTTAACCTGGTTTTCAAGTGCATTAAAACCAAGACAGATTTTTCATGCCCTTCAGGTATTTAGTAAACACCCCTGGCACACTTCACTGACAAATTCAGATCCTGAAGAGACCTGAGAAGAAAACATAAAATAAAGAAAAATCCAAGCAAATAAACATTTGTTTTGCTATTATAGTACTCAGTCTGCATAAAGAATCACAAAGACGGTGAGGTTTTTTTTTCCTATTACCAAATTTTATACAGTATTCCACTTGGATTTCCTCTGCTGCTTAGTGTGATTTAATTGATTTTAGTGAAGCCGTTCTTGTGTTCGTTCTTGTCTTCCTTCTTGTCAAGACAAGTTCCTTCTTGTCTGCGAATCAGTAGGATAAATCAGACTCAGTTTCGACTTACTGTTTCTGAAAGTGCTGAATATCCAAGATTTGTTGAGAATAAAAGTACTCTGTTGCAATTTGAGAAGAGTGCCACAGAACCACACTCTAGAGAGTCATTACAGAGCAGAAACACAGTGGTTTAATCCAAAACAGACATGACATGGAGATGTCCATGTTGTCTTCAAATGATTTGAAACATGCAATTGTATGTCCTAGATTGCTGAAAGGTAAAATTTATCACCAGACATAACCGTCATCTCAGAGTTTATATGTGCTTAATAGTTTGAGCATTTCTGTTAAGAAACAAAGACAATGGAGGACTGGACTGAAACAGAACTTTACCTGAGCTTTGGAGCTGGGAGTGGCATTCACACCCACAGATGAAAGCCCTGAATCCCCTGACACAGCATGGGCAAAGTTGGTGCCTCAGGAAGAAACTTTATAGAATCCACTGAGCTGAATGGGCTTTCTTGTTCTACTCATTCCAACATAAATAAATTAGGTGGCAATTTTCAGGCTTTTACATTTATGTATGTTGAATAGTTCAGATGGATTTTTATTAATTTGATCAAGTTACTTGTGTTAGAATGGTATCAAGGACAGGTAAGAGCACCCCGCAGGATTAGACCTCACTATTTGTCTCACATAAAGAGCCCACTCTCTGCTGACATACGTCTGAAATAAATCCTCAAAATGCCTAACATTGTTGGAATATAGTCAGATCTTGATATGCCTAGAAACAGACGCTTTGTCTACTGAAAAATATGTCAGAGGAAGCTGATATGCACAGGAGAACTTAGAGGCCCACGTTATGGAAGCAGCTAAGCACAGTTTCTATGGATCTAAATTTTGAACTCAGGCATTTTATATGTTTCTAGGGTCTAAAAAGTATCGGGTACCCAGTGAAATTCACAGCATGTTATTGCAGTTTTGTGGCAAAAGATAAGTGTATTAAGCACCATAATATCTTGTGCCTCAGACACGCTGTCACAAATCAACTTTTCAAATAAAATATGTACAAATTCTAGCCAACATAGTCCACATGTTGGTACCATAAGCATAAGCTAAGCAAATATATTCTTCTGTTGAAAAGACATAGGTACTGTGGCTGATCTCAAGGCAGGTCAAGCAAGTCCTGACCACTTCTGTTCCATAAGGTTTAAAACACTGAATGAAAAAGTACAGGGAGAAACAATGACGTACCTGGAAACTAGTTCAGTTTGTTTTCCCTGCTTAAGCAATATAAGTGACAATACTGAAGAAAGCTGAGCAAGCTCTGTGCTATTTCACTGCAATAGCTGCCATTTGGTTTCCACACTCTTGCAGATTATTAGCAAATGCCAGAGTTTCTAAGAATTGCTCCTCTGCTGCACAAAGTTACTATTGTGGCTTTTCTCTTAACTCTGGAAAAACATGCAAACAAGGCCCTGCAAGCAGGAAATAATGGGACTTCTTCCATTTGTTACATTTATACTGTCAGACTCAAGTTAAAAATTCAGTACAACTAGGACAAAAAACTTGAATCGGCTTACTGGAAACCTCAGTCACAGTAGTGGCACTGTTCTCAATGTTAGTATTCTTTTGTTTTATAAATCTAAAAAATTTTCTTTTTCTCCATAATATTCTCTCTTGCTAATACCTGAATTGGAGCAGTATGTGGCTGTATGCCATATTACATTTTTATGCTGAGCAGATATATTGTGTGACATTCTGAGGCAAACACCTTTATCCTGGAACCCCACAAGAGCTCAGTGGGATCCACTGGCTTATTCAGCACACAATGCCAAATTGTCTCTGAATTTGTCAGCAACTTTTGTCACAATTTCAGGCAAGGTGTTACCTGCAGGGTCTTTCCAGTTTCTCTTATTTACCATTCCTTCTTAACGTACCCTGAAGAAACCAGAAAGTGAGATTTTTTTCTGGGAAGCAAGGATCCAAACACACCTTGGTGAGCCTATTTACAATCAGACTTAATGATTTTAAAGGTCTTTTCCAACCAAAAAGATTATTCTAACAGTTTTGAACTTTTCCATACTGAAATATGGATTAGAAATCAATGGAGATTTAGACATAACATTTCATTAAGACCTTGTACAATGGCATTAGTATCTTCCTATATGTTGGAAATACCAAAAAATATCTTCTAGGACAATTTTCCTACAGTTCTCTCCTCATCAATGAATTGGGGCTAGCTTACATTCAACTAGTACTCCTCTGCTTTTATAGTTTCATGCTGTGTCCTGAACCACTGCTGCTGGGCATCTAGGCACCACACAGAAACTCTACACTGTTAAAATTCAACTGTTTTTCTTACTCCTGTCATTGCACTATCCATGACTTTTCTTACAAACCTTTAATCAAGAATTCTGCTGGATTCAGCTTTTCAGGAAAGATGTAGGAGTGATTACTGCTTTCTTCACCCAGATTATGCTGTCATGAGTGAAGTGTTTAAAGCTTTTCATTGCTATCAAAACTGAGGGTAGCCTTGCAAAGAGGCAGAACTTGGACATTTCAGGATGGGGAAACCTGAAAGTTAAACTCAAATGTAGGTTTTCTGTCTCCACAGAAAGACTATATTTTAGCTGGTGTTTCTGGAATTGTTCTTTTAGACTTTACTAAAATGCACTCCTTTAACATGTTTGGGGGGCTTTAGGTCTTAAAGAATAAGATTCCATTGTTCTTCTGTGAGGTCATAAGAGGTAATTGGCTGCAGCCAGATCAGTAATGATGCTGTCAAAATCTGGGAAGACTCTGTATTAGCATCTTCTCTGCTCTCTGGAGATTTCTACTGAAGGAACTGGATGCTGGGCTGACTTCTTTCCATCTTTACATTTATGTGGCACTCTTTTGTGCTTTTAGATTTGTTAAAATTTAGTAACTGCTATCACTGAAAGGAATTTCAATGAAATATATGCAAAGGGACTTTTCCTGCAACTGACATTTTACTTTTTAGGTTACTCTACAAACTTCATAAAAGAGTTTGATTGAATGAATGACACGTGCAATTGAAGTTGTTTAAGAACAGCAAGTTGTGTTACTTGAAATAATGTTTTTCCCTTTTCTTTTTACCCAGTCTTTGCCAATCCATTTTGCCTGGAATGTGTTATCTCCACAGAAAAGCATGTTCTAAGAATGAGAATTCATAACATACCAAGGACAGCTTGGATTGAGCTCTGAGCAAGCTGGCCAAGTAGAAATTGTCCCTGGTCAAGGCAGGGGGATTAGAACTAGGTTATCTTTAATGTACCTTTCAACCTAAACAATTCTATGACAAGAAACATGTTGTTCTATGTACTAAAAGTTAGAATAATTCCTTTAGATCCGTATGTGGAATTAAAACACTTATTTCTGTTCACTGTGAACTTCCAAACAATTCTGCATGTGATCAGATTTTCTAATATAATTTGCTTTTTCGTTGGACATATCAAACATGAAATGCATTCAACAGTATCCTTGTTTCCAAATTCATATCCAGTCTACACAGAAATTCCTGATTCATCACAACGAGTCCAGTCTTTGATTTTTGGGATTTTTTTCTAGATGTGCATTACTTCATTTTAGCCATCAATACAATGGTAAGTTATCACTTGGCAGGAATCAGCTGTATCCCTGGAGAAGCCGTTCCCCCGCGAAGGCTCGAAGGTGACACGCTCCAGTGAACAACGTCGCCATCTAGTGTGGCATCATCACTCATCCTTCCCGCGAGGATGGGAGTGAAACTTACACTACTTGCAGCACTGCAAGATGCATCTCTTGGATAAGGATCTGGGATGTGACAATTTCCAAAACAAATCCCACACCTAAGTTTCTTTTACAGCGATCCATATGTTCAGAGAAAATTCATCTCAATACTTTTAAAGCACAAAAATTTGACATTCAACTCGTGGTAATTTTTAAAAGTGTGAGCTTGTGTAGGCTTTTGTTTGGGTTTGTGGGGTTTTTTTGCTCATATTACATCTCTTTTTTTCCACCTACAGAGTGCTTTAACTGCCATTAATACATTTTCACCTAAATTTCTGACCTCTTTTTAGTCTCAATTAAAATTTTAATCTCTTATTCAGATCCGTCCATTTTTCTGTTGCATCCAAGGCCTTGTTCAATTATTTTCTTCTTTTTTTCAAACTGTAATGACTGAATAGTCAAAGTCTATCATTGCATAATCTACTAAAGCAATTTTCTATTTCAGTGAAATTCACCTGATCATTATTGCCACATTTTCCCTGCCAGTAGGATGATAAATATGACCTTTTCCATGACTAGTAAAACGGTACAGATTTTGTGTTGACCTGGTTGTGCAGCTCTCAGGACTTGCCTTGGCCTGAGCTGCTTTTATCTCCTGATAACTCTCTGTTGGTCTAATGATTAATCCCTAGATTTAGTTACCCCCTGTGAATAGACTTTACTGTAAAGGTCTGACAGACCAGCTGGTTATTTCCCTGAAGAGCAGTAGCACACTATGACACATAAAGTTGAGGGAGGCTATGGTGCAACTTTCAAACTTCATCTGGGAATGAGTGAAAGAAGCAGACTGGGTAAGAAACCATGTAAAGATAATTCCAGTTGAATGCCAGCAGTGAGGCAGAAGGGATCCTGTACACACACCTAAACTGAAGCCCTATTTGGGAAAAACTCAGGATGCTGATGGCCTGCCACCACTTCTCTGCTTGATGGAGATAAGTTCAATCGACCCTGTGACCCAACAGATGTGAGCAGTGAGCATAACACCAAAGAAAAAAGTACTTAGTAGTTAAATGTTGAATAACAGTCTTAATGACATCAAAATAGTAAGGCTTTTCAGTATGAATTTGGACTATGTCTTAATATTACTGTAGCTAGACTAATCAGTTGGTTGTATTTTAATTAGACTAAGATTATTATTAGGTTAAAAATAAATTCTAGGCTCTGTATGTAACATTATGTAGAGTTTTTTGGCCATTACATTTATTTGAATATAATGTACCCCTAACAGGCACTATCAACTCTTCTTGGAACTGAAAAGATCTATTTCATCTTTCATCGAATTTCTTTAAATTTCACCCTTCCACTATTTCTGAAAACACAATTAGTCTGCAAGACCTGTCTATAGTAACTTCCTCCTATTGACTAGTTAAAATTGATTATATAGCACATCAGTACTAAAGGAGAAAAGACTGTAAGAACATTGTGGACTGTAAAACGTCTCTTAGTTTTGGTTTATGAAATCCCTGGAATAAAAACTAGATTTTCTATAAGATCTATAATGCCAATTCTATCTCATTTGATCTAATTTCTCATACTAAGCATAATTCACCTATTTTATTAATTGAAGACGTAAATGGCAACACAAAGAACCAAGTGTTGATCTATCTGAATTATACCTTCCCCAACTATACAATTTTGGGTTTTAAAGGACAGTGATGTTAAAAAATCTTTTTTGAAAAATCTCAATCAAATGCAATGCTTGTTATAAATTCCACAGATGTATACAAATATGTTATTGTATTTTGACTCCACTTCTTGAACTGTCCCAGCATTTGAAAATAAATTAGATCAATTTATAATTTAAATAAATATTTTAAAATATTATAAAGTATATGCATAAAAGTATATGCAGTTTTCATAAGGACAAAAGTTTAGGGGAAAATTAGTTTAAAGAACAAAGAATTTCAAGTCAGAAACATAGTTCCATCACTGTGTCATGCACAAGTCAAAAAGCTAGCATGTGTAGCTCTTGAGAATACTAAGACATTTTCTTAACATTTTCTTAGTGTCTTCTTAGAATTTTCTAGATTCTTGAAAATATCTGCTGTTGGGTTCCTAAGGCAAGTAGCATGAATTTAGCATTTCAAGAAGGAGCCATTAACAAGAGGTTTGTTATACACTCTAAACTCTTTCTTCTGGAAGTGCTTTGCAAGAACTTTGCTTGGCATTTGCAATTGCTGTCATGATGAATGATGTGTCATCTTTTTCCCTCTCCCCCCTTTGCTGGAGAACTGTCCTAAAATTCTCAGCACTCTACCACAACTAGAAACAGTGTAGTAGTTCTCAAGAATTTTCATTGCAATAATTATTTACCTACATACGTACCTACCTACCCTTTGGCCCTGCCTCTAAAATGAAAGATGGGCAGAGGGTAGGGAGGGGATGCAAACAGGAGAGGACTGTTCAGGATCTCTTTATGCTGTTGAAGATTATATTTGATTATATCCTGGATTTTCAATTCTCTGTAATTTACTACCTTATGAAAAACTTTGCAACTAGAAATTTGCATAAGAAAGACAACCACTTTCCTTAAAAATTATTTGTATTGCTACTACAGCAAAATACTTTTGTCCTCTAATTTACCTCACTCTTGCACAGAGGTAAAAATTTCTGCAAATCCCAACATTAATCTGTAATTTAAAATGATATAACCAGAGCCCCAGAATTCAATCCAGCTGAAGTCATCTGTCACAACTTTTTTCCCAGGTAACATATTCAAAACCACTTAAAATTTATCTTTTTTTGGACTGAAAAAAACCAACCAGACAAAACAAAAACCAAACCCAAGACAAGATCTTTTGCAGAAATGCAGTTACACAGCAGAAAAGTTGCCTGATAGATGAACTTTCAAGTCTCCTTCACCATAAGGAATTACCAGCAGGATTGTTCTCTTAATCTATTGTTGATGAATTTGAGGTGATTTTTCCTCTTACTAATACAGCAGTATTCAAACTTTATTTGGACAAGTGACAAGTGGGAAATCTGATTAACAGAAGGTGCCTGAGTTCTCAAAAATCCTTTAGGACTTGTGGGGTATCAAAGAGAAGGGTTAAATCAGGGCATTCAGATATGAAACATGCTGCAGGTGCTAGCTGTAATGACATCCTGCAAACCTGTCTCTCAGATTATTCCTTTAGATAAAAATAAATGAATATATGTATTTTAGAGTGACATTTGTAATAACCTCTTTCTTGTTCACAATCACGTATTTTATTCTGTATGATCCTAGCTTCTTTCTTTCTTTCTTTCTTCAGCTATCTCAGAGACTTCTGTTTCACTAGCAATTTGGCAGAAAACCGCCTTTAAAGAAAAATCCAAAAATGTCACAAAGCATGACTTGCCTAACACATTATTAATTATTTAAAAATATGGTTAATCCTAACTTTAAGAAACTGATACCAGACAATTTCAGAATCAGAAGATATTTTGTGGTAAATTTATGATTTTCCTTTCTGATTTGATTCATCTGTTGATATACTGCTTCTGGATCAAAACTTTGGACCTGTGTTTTCAATAGATATTAAAAATAATACTGTAGATCAGCTCTCTAAATCAGAAAACCCTGAAATTTGAATCAGAAGATGGAAAAAGTTGCTTTCCCTGTTTCTTAATAATGACTACAATTTTCTATTATAGCAGTACATGATATTAGATTAATCTTTGCTAGGAGTTTTTAAAAGTTCTTACAGGTACTGGAACACAAAAGAAACTGACTTCAGCCTTTTCCCATTAGTGTGAATAATCTAAACTATGATACCACATATGAACTTTGTGGCATCAAAAAATAAGAATATCATATCTTTGTGTTACCAAGGTCATACTGAGCATACTCAAATTTGAATTTTCACTGACAAGTTGGGTTTTTTTTAGCAAAGTATTTGCTAATCTTTTTCTTACTGTCTTTTAACAGCGCACTGGGGAGGGGAAGTATCAGACCTACTTTCTCATGAGGCCTTTCTATTTCTTAGGCTATCTCATAGAAATTATTTCAAACATGTTGCAGCCTTGTTCAGTATGACCAAAATATCAACAGAACCTTTGTCATTGCCAACAAAAAAAACAAACAAAAAATCAAAAAACAAACAAAAAAACCCCAACAAAACCGAAAAACAAACAAAAAACAAACAAACAAAAAAAATCCCTGCAAAGGAAATTCTTACTCTGCCTTACTTATTCCTTTTATTTATAAAATGCTTTATTGTCCTCTTGGGATGTCAGTGAGATACTTCATAAATGAGCATTTACATAATGATTCCCCTGCCCATCATTATGATTAGCAGTGCCAGTTGTTAAGGGTATTTTCTTTAAAGGCTAATGCAAATGCTTTGCTCCTTAGGAATAATTTGTTGATAACATTGCTAGAAAAGGGCGCAGCTAAAAAGTATGTTTTCCCCTAGACTGTTTTCAAGATTTGATACTTTTTTCAGAGACGTGCATGCTACCAAAAAACACGTCATCAGAACATTTCAGAAACTTCTCTATTCCAGCCTTATGTTTGCACTTGCAGTTTGAGAGCAGTCATTGCTATCCTTCACTCAGGTGTGTGTGCTGCTCACCCAGTGAAGGAGTCCTTTCCTTTTGGCAGCTGAATGTGGAATGGAGCAGCAAGGCAGTAAATGGACATTTGCAATGGGGACTGCCTGAGACAACAGCTCCTAGTTTTACTCAGAACTAAGAAAAATCAAATATTTGGACTAAAATTTCTGTAGCTAAATGAAATCCTTGCCTATTTCTTTTATCTTTGTTGCATTTTCAAGAAACAAGAAACATTTGTACTGCTGAAAGCAATGAATTTTCATTGAATGTTGTATTCTGAAAAGATAGGAGTTTGTCTTATATATTCACATTTTTCTTAATTACGGCCATTTTCTAACATATATGGCATCTTGTATCTCTAAATAGTTCACTTTTTACTGGCAAGCATAATTAAATTTGTGTCCATTTTTTCTATTACAGAAAAAATGTGGATTTTAAAATTAATTTGTTTGGGGTGTTTTTTCTCTTGGTAAAACAAATAACTTTTAAAGAAAGTAAAGATGTAAGCATTTCCTGGGATCACAAACTACACAGAACTTTTGAGAGTGATCTGCTTGAAGTTAAAGGCTGAAATTTATTAAAGCTAAACTAGCATTCATTTAAACATTGGTGGCAAATAATTTCTTTCAAGAAAAAACAGCAATCAAAATATAGAAAAAACCAAAAATAATTATTTTCATCCCAAAACTCCACCTTGCTCTTCCTTTCCCCACTGTTTATTAGTTCTGGCTCCTATTCCCAGCTCTTCTTTCCAAATCTCCTTATCCACACCTGTGATGTGCTTGTTTCCTGGGGGTGTGACTGACCAGCTGAAGCTGTTCAGGTACTTCCAGAAAGAAGGAGAACTCCTTTCTCTGCAGGAGAAAAGCTTGTTCCACAGATTTTATTTAATCTACGAGAGTAGGCTCTATCACAAGTCCTGAAAGATTTCCTGCCCTGGACTCAGACCGACTGTTCTTCTGCTCAGCTGTTATACAAGAAACAAAGTATTGGGCTACAGATGAGTTACAGACCTTTTCTGTCACAGCAGGATGTTAAGGTAATTGCATGATGAATTTCCTGTCTTTCCTTTAGAAAGAAAAAACTAATCATTTAGCTAGAACTAGAAACTTCAAGTGCATTTAAAGTGTGCGGTGAGGTCTGTAGTGATGGATGGACATCTATGTGTGTTTGATATGGGCTGCTGACTTTAATGACAAGCAGTGCTCCTATTAGTTCTGAAAAGATAATCAAGAGGAGATATTGTGAAATAGTATTAGGCAGTTTTTGCATTATCCTTATACCTTAAACTTTGTGCACATCCTGAATGTTCCCACACTGTTTATCTTGCTTTACATAACTTAAACTGGAAACTGGCAGTGATGAAATATGAACAAGTCGTCCTTAGAAGTCTTTCTGCTTCCAAAAGGGTGTGGCAACCTTTTAAAAAATACAGCAGTCACTCTACTGGCAGCTTGGTGTTTTAGAACAGAGTCTGTAAGCGGAGCTGGCAATCTATCTGCAAGCAATGGAAAATAGGGGAAAAACTAATGGAGAGAAAAATAGCAGTAATAATGTTATTTGGTGTGTTGCTAAAACAAACTTGTTAAAAAGTGGATGCTTTGGAGGTACTAGAAGTTATTTTTGTGTAGGACTAGTCAGAAAAATGCTTTATCGTGGAGGATAGAACAAAATTGTCTGGCTTGTAATAACCAAAGAGGTATCTGAGAAACCAAAAGCCATGAAAAATTTGTTTTCTCTTGTCCTCTAAATGTTAACATCAGCTTGTTGGTGGATTGTATGTCTTGGTTGAATTCAGCTCTGATGAGGTTATTTCGATTAGAAGACTAATTCTAATTTTTTTTTTGGTTGGTTGGTTGTGGATTTGTTTTGTTTTGTTTTGATATGCAATGTTATCTCAGACTGTTTGGCATTGCATTAGCCCACTGAAAAGCACCACGTGGATGTGGAATAATATTAAGTAAAATGTAATTTTTCAACTAACCGTTATCGGTCATACACCTGGACATAATGTCCTATCTACTGTTCCCCAGAAAGATTATTTTTTGTGATCTCAGGACTCTGTGCCTTGACTGAGCATATCCCAGCTAGGAGCCTGCTGCATGTCCAGCCATAGCTATGGGCAATTTAGAGGCACAAATAAGATGGAAGAGAGTGAAATCTGCAAAGGTGATGATGGGAATGTTCACCTCTGAAGTGGCACATGGGATCACACAGAGGGTCTATTGCAGGAAACTGTGGAACTCTGCAGTATTCTGACAATATCTGCAACTAAATAAAAATATTAAAAATTTACAGTGTAAAGAATAAGCATGATGATTATGAATATATTCTTTGGAAAATGGAGGGGGGGAAAAGTGCTGTTAAGTTTCTGTGTTTAAAATGCATATAAATAAAGGGATAAAGAAAGAATGGACAAAACTGCATTAGTTAAATTGTGAAAATCAAAATTAAGCACATAAACCTTGACAAATAAAATGAGAATGAGGAAAGGCATAAAGTTATTATATAGTGTAGTCAAGAGCACAAATAATCAGGATCAAATCAAAACAACTGTTATTTTTGTATTAACACGCTGGTGTGAAGAAAAGGGGCTTAATGGGAAACCAATCAGAGTTTTTGCTGTTTTACTATTTAGAAAAGATGTTTCCATTAGAAAAAAATACATTCTCAAAACTGGTAAAAACTGATGAGACTTTGTTTTGTGTACAACTTCAGAATTCAACTCCAAGTTGAACCCTGAAGAAGACAGCCATCATAGTAATAAAATGGAGTGTTTATATTGTGGTTTGAGAGGAAAAGAATTTATTTTGTTGTCTTCATTTGGTATAATAACAGTTGAAGGGGGATGTGGATTCTCCTAATTTTCAAAAGGAGGAAGTTACTGGTGATTAGGGTAAAGAAGAACAGTGATAGAAAAAAGCTAGCAGTGATATAGTTTGTACAAGCACATTTAGGCAGAACACTGGAAGTCTGTGGAGAAGGTGCTGAAATGCCTTTGTGCATGGAGTTATGATGGAACACAGGGTAAACATTCTAAGTTGGATGGGAACTTTTTAAAGAATTTTGAAATTTGTTTGCCACATCTGATGGACTGGGTTGAAGGATTAGAAGTGCAAATAGGATAAATGCAAATGTTCTCTGTAGTGCTTTGGAGGTTAATCACTCTACTTAACATCTAAAGATAAATCAGCTTCTTAAGAATTATGCCAAGATTATACATTTCCCACCAATTTCCACAGGTCTTGAATTTGGTTGTGGAATTATTATCATCATATTTGTGAATTTGGTCCATTCCTAAAGTAAGGAAGTGTCCATTTCTTTATTTGTTCTTTTCCACACTTTCCCATCTGGAATCATCTGTGTATAGCCATGGTCAAGAAATAAATGAACTGAATTCCTTTCATTGTAGTTCTTCCTTTGAATGTCTCTAGGTAGGCCAGACATTTAAATATATCCTATTGAAAACACTTAGGCTTTTGTACTGAGAATAATCTCTCTTTGCAGAATATTGATATTCTTCCTTTCATGAGTGGAGGCTGCAATGTTTGTTGTTTCTAAAGAAAGTGTTTCAATTTCACAGATGAGGTGCATAATTCCAAGAGAATATAGTCTGAGAATTCTTTAAAATTCCAGTTAATGATATGCCCCTTAACCACAGCAGGCCAAAAATAGTCAAAAAGCTGTCTTTCAAACTACAAGGAGGAGAAAAAAATTCAACCTGAAAGTAAATTCCAGGACCATTATATGAACAGAGAATATTCTTTACAGAAAAGTACTCTAGCTCTTATGGATGAAAAAAAAGGGAGTCTCAGATGATAATATTACTTATGTAAAACATGCAGCTTAATCTTTTTATTAAGGAACTTTAGGCAATGTCATAATAATGTTTCCAATCATCTCAGGTTGTGTTCTTGTAATTGAAATATTTTTCAAGCATACACATCTGATAACCAAAACTTAAATAAGACAGTGTTTGTTTACAATTACATAACATAAAATACATTTAAAATATTTTCAGAATGGAAGTGGAGAAGAGCTTGAAGTTTCTGTGCCTTTTTTTTTTTTCTTTTTTAAAATAAATCCTCCCATGGCTAAGGTTGTAGATTACAATAGTAGAGTGAAGTAAAATAAAACCATTCACTGGCAAAAAGCAAAATGAATAACAAGTCAAATAATTGTGTTCTTTGACAGGGATTCCAGTCTCTACATGTGTTTAGGGTGGTTTGTTATTTGTTTTCACCTTTACTATATCAAATAAGCACAATTTAGATCTGCTCAGTAGGATCTAGGATGAGCTGAGTTATTTTCTGTAGCAGTGACTAGCCAGCCTCATAGCTCTGTCTATTTAAACTCTGTGATGAAAGTTCAGAAACCTGGCTCCAATGGATATACCTAACTTTGAGTGATGCAATCTCCAAATAGATCTTGTCCCAATTAACGGTGCTGAAAGGACTTGCATTCATTTAAACTGTTAGATAAAGCTGATATTATGGTACAGGTGGATCTTTGTTTTTTTGTTTTTATGGTACTGTTAGGTTTAAATGCTTCTAAAGATTCAATGCAAGAAAATAATGGATGTTATTCCGACATTTCTGCACCTCACAGCGGCATTTCAATAGCAGAAGGGACAAAAAATTCAAAACACCCAAAAAATTCCCACAAAAGACCAAATTGCAACAGAAAAGGGCATGGCAATATTGAAAGGTTCTTGCGTGTTTGTGTGCATTTTTTAAAATGGTGAAAACATAATTATGTAAACTTACATTTTAAGTGCAAGCAGCTTAGGATAAGAGTACTTGGGAATTATATAGAGGACTTTGTCACTTATATATGTGTCAAGAAGAACATGTTGAACATCAGAGCTAGCCTATAGTCATATTGTGTGGTGTCCATTTACTGCTGGCTCACAGCAGAGGCTGCTGCTATTTAATACGGAAATGCTATACATTAGAACAGCAGTTGCTGAATGCTTTCTATAGTAAGAGCCAATGGTCTTACCTTGCAAATCTGAAACCACAGAATAGACACAGAGTAATTCAATGAGCTATCTTCAGTAGAAAAGGACAGAACTTGTACTTTCTCATCTGTGAGCAGGTAGCTGCACTGAAAGCCTTCATCTGTCTGAAAAAAAGCTAGTTTGGGTAAATCATCTCTTTTGTCAGAATACATTGGGTTGTGCAAAAAATACTGTTATCTGGGGAGGCCAAATGTGCAAAGAGGGGGTCACGGTGAAGTCAGTCTGTTAAAGCATTTTTTTGGAAACAAAACTATGGTTCTGTTTTTTTCTTTTTGGCCAGCATGTGCTTCTGAGCCCTCAGATCACCAAATGGGTGCTGAAACCTGGGTTATACCTTTTTTCTTTTCTTATGTCTTTTCCTCAATTTCATAGTTATCAAAGATTTCATCTCACATTAAAATAAATATGATATTTTCTCATGAAACTATACTTCTGTCCTCCCGGGAGCCTTGGAGGACACTGAATGATTGGTATCTCAAAACCCTCAAAATAATCCACATTATTGCTGGCAGCTGTGACAAAAAGAATGCTGTTAGCTGAGCCCCACAGGACATGTTAGTAGACCAACCAGTCCCATACTGTGAACATATTTATTATCTTCATGGGTTTTGAGATTATGAAATGGACAATTTTAGAGGCCATTGGCTCTGTTTCTGCAAATAGAAACTCCAGCATTAAGCCTTGCCCAGTGCACAAAGATAAACATCCATGTCATTTCTGCACAGTTCAGAAATGTGTTAAAGAAATGTGTTAAACAGCTAAAGACATGGTTTAAAACAAATTATAAGAATTCTCCCTAACATTCAGCTTTTTGTCTCTAGGTTTATGCTGATCACTTTTCAAATAATAACAGAGCTCTCAGTTAATTAAAGAACCTTTGAATTACAATAATTTTATTATTCCTAAATTATTTTATCTATTTCTTTGGTTGCTTTGATTAGAGGGTCAAATTCTGCTTAGCTAGGTTTTTGTCTTGTGTTTTGCTTGATCAGAGTAAAGAATTTACTAAGGAAATAAGGAAATAACACCCTTTCATTCTGATTATAACATTAAGGAAAACAATCTTCTGAGTAGCCAAAATCTTTATTCCATAATGTTAGCTGGAAAAGCCACAAGAACTCATAAAATCAATGGATTAGAATAGATTACAATGTTTCTTTGCAAAATCTTATTACCCCTGATCTACTGTAGACACAATGAATGGAAATTCAAGGCTAAAAGGACACACTGTGGAGAAAAAAACCCAAAACAAGCATAAACACTCAAAACACACACCCTCTACAAGAAAACCAACAGTAAAACAAACAAACCACCTTGAGTTATTCAAGTCTGTTATATTTAAGCAGAGCATCACATATACAGAGAAATTTGCTAAAGATTTATGAAAACGTTTGGCTTTTCAGTCTTACCTAGTTCTTCAAGCTCTAAAATATTGACAGACCTTTTGCTTTTGGGACTGCACATGAAATTCTATCCCATTTTTAGTATTAAAGTTGGAAAAGAGGGACTTGGTTGGAAAAGAGGGCCATGTACTGGCATTACAGAAGTTATCACAAATGCTATTCTTGGGCTATTTTAAAAAAAGATTCTCTGTGGAACTGTACATTTTTCTTTTGACTTGCCTCTATTTTATATGACTAATTGTTCCATCAGAGATGCTAGTGCATATTTAACGCTTCTTAGCCACTGGAGAGTTAGGCAATCTTTCCTTATGCACAGAAACACTTCTCTAATACAGAAGATTTTTGAAATATGTAGTTTGTAGAAATGCCATTAAGGGGAGCGTATGCAATTTTCTAAGGGCCTTTTTAGGTTTTTCAAATATATTTGTGAAGTAATTATAGCCTTGTTGCAGTTACTGAGCATATGTCGTAGTATAATGATACAGAATTATTTTAATGAACAAAACTCACAACGTTGTAGCTATGAATAAAATTTGAGGTTTAACATAGGAGACATCCACTAGGTGATCATAAGTGTCATTCCATGTAAAAATGCTGCTCCACTCTGCTGTATTTTCATTATTCTTCCTTTGAATCCTGTCGTCAGAACCACCTTCCTTTCAGCTGAGTAAGAACTCATGCCTCTCCCATTGGACTCTGTCTCTCTTATCCAGCCAGAAGGATCACTTTTAAGTTTCATGAGGTAAGAGGTAGTCTCTCTCCCTATGAAGTTAAGTGAGCTGTCAGTTTTAGCCCCTGCTGACTGAGGAGCAGAGAACTGAGATCACAATAGTACTTCTGATACGCTTGGATGTCAGGAAGAGATTCATTAGAACTAAAATGCTGTTCTTAAAAGTGCAGCCTTCAGCATAGCAGTAGCTTTTGTTCTCTGCTAGCCCTGTGCTTTCACTCCTTGGGATAGCTAGACCACATATCCAACAGCAAAGAGGATTTAGGTTTCTTATGTAGACCAGACTGACATTGTGAGGATAAGTCATGAAAATTGGTGGAACAATGAATCTGTAAGATTTGCTGTATCTAAGTGAGGTTAGAATTAATGCAGTGATGCTTTTTGGTACTTTTGTCAAGGTGGTTGTTAATAGGTTTGATTTGGCACAAGTGTTTCTTGCAGCTTTCAGTGTTTTTTAACAAAATCAGAGGTGCAATAAAGAGTTTTTCCTTCTTTTGGTTTCCTTTACACTGTTTCAATATCTCATTAAAATCATTTTATTTTAACAGTGTCCACACCTTCATAAAAAGACCGACCTAACATATCAGAGTATATCAGAGGTATCTTAGGAGAATTTATAGATCCCATGTAAACTTAATTTCTAGTATATTTTCACTTCTAGGGGATTTATTAAAAGGATAGATTTTCATGCTGAGACTTAATAAGTCTGTCTCGTCTTACTAAATGCCAAAATAAAGCAGCAACAGCACAGAGAAAAACATATCTTAGTTTTGTACCCATGCATTATTACACAACATTTTTGGCTGTTCTCTTTTTAGCAATGGAGCTTTGACAAGCCTATTAATCCTCCTATAAATTGGTAATTCTTCATGTGTTCAAGGAATAGGCATCTAAGCCAGTTGTGTACTGTAGATTCAAGACTCCAGTTTTCCATGTCTCACCTTGTAAAATCAAGATAATAGTCTTTCAGAGATATGAGATAAAGATAAATCCATTACCAATAGTGAAGCTGAGCCACCTTTGGAACTGGCATTTATGAATATCTAAAATGGACTCATAGGTTTGTGGCAAACTCCATACTTCTCACTGGAGTTTTGCATGGCTTCTAAATGAAGAAAGTTTGAAGACTGCAAACTGTAACCTTGCTCCTGTACATCAAGGAATTGCTGATTATGCTATATATGCAGTTGCAAAACAGCAATACATCAAATAACCTTATGAGTCTGCCTGAGCACAAAGTCTCTCATTTCTTTGTCGTGAAGGAGTGAAACAAGTCAGCAGCAGTTTTGGGGACGTAGCATCCTGGGAAAAGCAGGAGCGTGAGAAACTGATAGGCTGAAATGGTTCAAACACAGCTGTCTTTGCTGGAGTTCTGAAAGGGAGGTTACACCTGTGAATTGTAAAATTCGCTGCTGATGTTGCCATCAAGACACCTGCTCAGGCATACAAATAATTGTGAATAACGCAACCTTGGGAATTTTGCATTCTCTGCTGTAATCCAGTCATTTATTTCACAGTGAATTAATTGCAGCACCTGGAATCAGTTATTTTTCAGTCACTAGGAAGTTACAGCAATATTTCCTTCCCCAGAGTTTTGTAGTATTATATTGTATCTTGTTCAACATGTTTTTTATATTTGTGATTTTAAAATTCTTCTTATTATGGTTTCACCATTAGTGAAACCATAGTCATAAGAATGTAAAAATCATAAAGTAACATATGGGGAGTTCTCCTATAAAGTCAGGAGAACCTGCCATGTGCTCCTTGTTACAAAAAGAGTATTCAACTTCTTGCAGCCTGAAGGAATGTGGTAAGAACCCGAGGAAAGAGAATCACCAGTTGAACAGTTTGAGAGCTTTTCACTAGTTCATGTCAAACTCTAACAGATTCTCTTCCTGTACTTATGTCTCACTCTCAGCTTTTTCTATTGCAGACTATCTAAAATGCTCTACAGAGACAACTGCTTGACTTTATCACAGTAATCCTTTACTTTAGGGCTTACAACCAGGATAGACTTTTTATTGCTTTTTTATCTGGAAGACACTGGATGTCATAGTACTATGAGAACAAATTGTTGTAGAAGTCAGAGTTCTTCCCTTAGACTGATACACCTCAGGATATTTGTGTATATTGTCAGGTTTTATTTACATTCTGATTTCATGTGGATATTTTTTAAAAATTTATCAATTTTTTTGTTGACATGATAAAGCTCAGCTTCATGGTGATTTAATTAGCAATTATTCTTACTCCAATATTCATTTGAAACACAGACCATATTCTTAAGAAACTCTAAGTTTCTTAAGTTTCGTAAGACTGATAATTTTCCATGTTATTAATTTAGACCTATAATGGTGTCACCAAGCAAATTTAAATTACAGCTCAGTAAAGCAGGTCATTTTGTGATGCTGAACAAAAAGCTATTAAATTCAGCATTTAGTACCCTCTCACAGAGCCCTTTTTTAGCCTGTTGATTCCTGTTTGCTTAAAGTAACTACATCTTTCTGCTGAGAATTGCCTGCAAGCAAAAAGTGGAATGGGAATTCTGAAAGTGATTTTTTAATCAAAGATGTTGTCAGCTGAATGGTACTTTCAGCTAATGCTGAGTACATGCCTTCTAGAAATCATGCTCAGATTGGGAATCCAAAATCACTAGTAGTGCTTGAAATTGTAGGCAGGTGAAAATGATGTTTACATTGATTTGGGTCTGAATGCTATCAGGAACTAGTCACTGACATTCACTTGCTTCTGTTTTCCAAAATGCTGATAATGGTTGTCATTGAATAAATTTCCAAAGGCATTTATCTCAAGAGGTGCAAAGGACCTGATTTAAAGGTCTTATGAATAGCACAAGACCTTATTGATGTCCTGTGTCATTGCTGCAGGAAATGATATTGTATTAGCCCTCTAATAAAACAATTAACTTCTATTTTCAGATGACTCTGGAAGGCTGTTCCAGAGTCCTTGGTGGTTAAATAATTTTAATCCAAGATCTACAAAATTGTGGTGGGTTAACCTTGGCTGTCTGTCAGACCCCTACCCAGCTTCTCTCTTGCTCACTCTCCTCAGCAAGACAGGATCAGAAAATAAGATCAAAAAGCTCAGGGATCAGGATAAAGGCCAGGAAATCAGTTTTTAATTACCACCATGGGCAAAATAAACTTGACTAGGGAAGATTAATTGCCAATTAAAAATAGAATAGGAGAGTGAGAAACAAAGAGAAAGCTAAACCCACTTTCCCCTCATCTCTACCTTCCTCTCAGGATCAAATTCACTCCAGGTGCTTTTACATGCTCCCCCAGCACACATCAGTGTGGATATCTACTCTGTGGTGCTGCCCATGGGTTGATGGTGGATTTTGACATTCAAACTGTCTACATGGGCTGCAGGTTAATCTCTGTTCTGGTGCCTGGGGCACCTCCTCCCACTCCTGCACTGACCTTGCTGTCTGCAGGGCTGTTTTGCTGTCATTTTTCTCACTCCCCTCTCTCACAGCTGGCATGCAGCACTTTTTACCCTTTCTTGAACACATTATCACAAGGGCACCAGTGTTGTTGATGGGCTCGGCTTTGAACAGCAGTGAAGCTGGCTGGGACTGGTTCTGTCCACGGGAGTGGCTCCTGTTCCCTTGTCAGAGAAGGCACCCTGGAAGGTCCCCACAATCATAAACTTGTCACCTAAACCCAGTACAAATACCCATTAACAACTTCTACTGAGTAGTATAAGGCTTTTCTTTATCTGCTTTCTGCTCTGATGCTTTCCCTGTGGAGCAGTAAAAGCAAACTACCAAATACCTGTGTGACCTGATGTTTGATATCAACACTTAAACCAGAAAACTTTTCAAAGGATATTTGTCTTGCATTTTCCCAGTTCACAAAGGAACTGTTTAGTACTTTCTATAAATTAGTTTTAAGTGTCACTGAAAAATATGTGAAGAAAGAGGTACTCTTGGGATTAAACACCCTGTCTCCTGTAACCTTGCTAAAATATACCTAGGTTGGTATATTTCAGGTTTTCCTTTGGTTAGAGTAAAGCACTTTTAAAAATATGATTGCATTAAACTTAGGTTTGGCTGAAGAAATTATAACAATTAAGTTTCCTAACTCTGTATTGTAATTATATACATATACATATATACACCAGCTTCTTGCATCATGAGTTTTGTTCCAACTTACAGATTTCATGAAAGAAATTAATTTTTCAGCTAGGAAAGTAAAATATCTTGTATTTATTAAAAATATTCTATAACAGTGCAAGAAATTACTTGAAGTTTGTAAAGGTTATTAAAATAAATCAACTCTGAAATTTTGAAAATTATTATACCATTTCCTGTTAAAAACAAAGTACTTTATATCAAAGACTATTTGATTCTTAACATTTCAGTCACACATAAGTACCCAATATAACAACTGCACATTATTACTAATTGTCAGGAATAGTGGAAGTTTTACAAAGCTTTTAGGTATGGTAGCAGAAAGTTTCATCAACTATGACAATTATGGATTGCTAAAAATACTTGCACACTGGAAGCTGAAGGTCATACCAGCAATTTCAGTGGTAGTTGTAAAGCATTGAATAAACCTGCTTCTATAAAATAATGTTTTCATAGGATATGCCTCACTTCCTGCTCCATTTAGGAGTGATAACCCTTATTTGATTAGTTGAGAGTCTGCTAGAGTAGATATGCTATTTCACTGAATATTGGCATGGAATGCCCAGGCAGCTGTACTACTGCATGAAACAGTCCTTAGCAGTGCTGCAGAAAACTCATACCATGGCACTCTGCATGCACTTCATTTTACTGATTAGTCCTATTTCATGGTATTTACTTCACCACTCCAAAGAGTTTGCTGAGCAGATATTTATAAATTGCTCAAGTGCGCCCTGACAAGAGGGAATTGAAGAAAGAAGTGAACTGAAGGCAATATCACAGAATCATAGAATATCCTGAGTTGGAAGAGTCGGACTAGGATCATAGATTACGACTCATGGCCCTGCACAGGACACTCAGAGAGTCACCCCTTGCCTGAAAGCATTGTCCAAATGGTTTTTAAACTCTGTCAGGCTTGGTACTGTGACCACATCCCTGGGGAGCCTGTTCCAGTGCCCAACCATCCTCTGTGTGAAAGGCATTTTCCTTATATCTAAGCTAAACCTCCACTGACACAGCTATGTGCTTTTCCCTCAATTATGGCATCATATCTTGTACTTATTAGAGCTTTTCATTATCTATTGTGGGAGACAGGGTAACATCTTATTCCTTTATGAAACCACTTGTTTATTTTCACTCTAGGAAAGCAAAAACATGAATTCTCCTTTGTATATATCACCACAGGATCTTTGTGATACAAAGCTTTATGTTTTTCTGTGTCTCTCTGAAACCCTGATGTGAGGAACAGCTTTGAACTGCAGAGCAAAAGAAATGCTTCTTTTCTTTATTCCATTCCTTTTTTGTCTAAATCTTTCAGTAAATGTTTCTGCACTTTATGCAGTGATTTATGCATCATGCAACTACTGTTTCACTAAGTGATGAACAAGAGGTATGCCATTTATACTGGGGTCTCCTCTTTGGCACCAAGTGAGTCTTACCAGTAACAGCATATAATTGCTTACAAAGAAAGCCAGTCATCCTTTTGTAATTTTGAATTTTGACTAAGAATAAGTTAATGAAGTGTTTCATTTGGCTTTAGAAAGAAAACAAGCATTTAAAGCAAAGACTCTGTTGGCCAAGAATTCTGGTTTTCTTGAAATGTGTAGAGGGCCCTAAAAGAGACACTTGTTGGCTCATGTTTTAGATGTGACTGACAAAACATTTTCAAGCCCCTGAATAGTTCCACTCTACAGGATATATCCTCTTCTGGTGACAGCTTTGAGTAAACAACCACATTTAATTGCTGTTGTGGGATCTCTGTAAATCTGAGTGATGAATGACAGTAAACATCCTCCCCAGAAATTTTAAGTATACCATAACTTACCATCAATGATGACAGCAACAACAAAGAAATTAAAGGCTAATTGAATATAAGATTTCCCAGAACTCAGCAGCACTTACTTTAAACCAGCTTTCCATGAGAAAGAAAATGTAATACTTATTTTATTTTTTTAATCAGCATTCTTCCCTCATTTTAAGTGAAAACTTCTACTTTTAGTCTTCAGATGGGCTAAGGAGACAACATTCTTGGAGTTTTAACCTGTCCTGGAGATGAGCACGCAGAAAAAACTTTACATTTAAATATGAAGCTGGGAACTTGACAAATAAATACTGAATAGCTTAGCCAGATATACTATTTAGTCATCTTATGCCACTGGTTTCAGTCACCACACTTCATGTGATTCTTTACTTATTGATAGTTCTGCTGGTGCTGGCAGGACAGCATTAGGAATGGACACATACCCCTGCCTTGAGGTGGCTTTAGTAACCCATCCATGGAATTTGCCAGTTACTGAGGTAAGAAGTTCATGAAGGTATATACTTACGTGAATATAAGAAGGTTTTTTAACTGCACAAAGGCAATACCTTCAGATATTTTTCAGACCTCCACAAAAGCCAAGTACAGTATACTTGAAATGAAAATGTATTCTTCCTTAATATAAAGAAAATCCAACTTGAGAAAAATGTTAGTCTTTGAAGCTATGAGATTTTTTATGGAACACTCTCTTTGATGACTAACACATACCAAAACATAGTTTTCAAGAAGCAGCTATATAAAATAATCCTCCCCATCAGATGTCCCAATGTAATATAAGCCTTGGAAAAGTGCTTTTACTAGTTATAAAGTGTGACTGATCAAATAAATTCACAGACTTGCACATTTTGTAGGTTTGATGGTAGTTGCTGCTGGGTGGTTGCAGAGGTTGCAGTACCTAGAATGGGTAAAGAAACTGTCTTATAGTTAACACACTGCATAATACTCTGTTCTACTAAGTTATGCCTTTTCTGCATACTTCCTGTGATGTTCAGCAAAGCATCTTACAGATTTTTTCCTGTTTGAAAAGTGTTTATAGTTGTCAATACTTTGTAAATACTGAGATGTATGTGTGACTTTACTTGTACTCTAACTGTGGGTCATATTTTAGGATTGCTTGTATGGGCTTTTATTCAGCAAATGTGTACCAGAACTTGTTACTTTATCAGAAGAGGGAATAAAACTGTAGTATATACCTGGTGGGAAAGCAAAGAGTTTCTAGTTTTGCACCAAGCTATGCTCCAAACTGCTCAGCACACCTCTCAGAGTAGGATGCTGGACACCATGTGCCTAAGAGTCCTTATTAAAGATCATTCCTTTAGCCTGCAGCTCTCTAACTCTACATTTTAAAGGGCCTGCTAAAGCTAAGTGTTTCACTTCAGATATTCAAGGCATTCTATTAATTTTGAATGCACAGAGTAATTCTGGAGATCAAGAAACAAGTTCCTTTTAACTATTTCTGCAACATCAAAGTTGGAAGCACAGTTGGGCAACAAGAGAGATCTGCTGGGTAAAGTAGTGAAGTAGCAAAAAAAAAAAAACTTACTAAAATAGAAATAATTCTATCCTACTTTGAAATAAATTTAAAAGAACACACCCATGAGATTTGTTTTACATTCAACTACAAATCCTTTTGAGAGTATTTAGGAATGTGACAAATTTAACACCAGAAATAAAGCTTCTCTATGCATTAGCTTAGAAGGGAAGCCCTTACAAGACTGTCATGTTCTTTCCATTACTTAAGGACAAATCCTCCTGTCTCAGGTCAGTTCGAGGTGCAATTGTAACAAGTAACCAGTTCAATAGAGAAAATACATCCTCTAAAATCTTGTGAAGGAATATAACATTGTTTATACAGGTTTTTCTACTGGCCCCTGTGTAAGCAGAGCTCAGGGGGTGCGTGTAAGCTTCAGTGCTCATAGCAAACTTGTTATTGCACTATGTATATTGAAAGAGACTTTCTTCTTTACCAACCTGCTTTTGGTGCTGATGTTAATATTGTAGTTACTGAAAAATCATTCCACACAACTAGCTTCTATTATGTTCTGTAAAGAGCTGACATTTGACCACAGATTTTTCTGAGCTCCTAATTTATACTTCTTTAGCTTCTAAGCTTTTTAAGAGTTGTTTGATTTTTATTTGGATCCAAATAGTTTCACTATGTCCTCTGTCAAGCACAACAGCTTTCCTAATAATTACCAAGTTTATTTTGACTGCTATTACACTTTAAACTGTCCTTTTGTTTTTTCCTAGCATTATCTATTGTAGCCCCAATTTTTGCTTTCTTTTATTACAGGTAGTCTCCTTGCTATCTGTAGGTGCTAGGATAATTTTTTGTTGCTGTTACTTGCATCACTTCATGGTAAATTTCATTTGCCAATTTATATTCCACTAAGTTTCATAAACTCTGTTTTGAACAAAGTAATTTCATCAACAACCTTTGCCACTTCATCTTTTTTTTTTTTTTTTCCTGGGTAGTTTATGCATTTGTAGTGTTGATTAGCATGTAACCCAGCACAGATGAAACCCTCTTCAGAGTACGTCTCCACTATGAAATTTCACCTTATCCAATCTTCCAATGAATTGTACAGGACCATCCTTTTATCCCATGGCTGCTTAGCTTCTTAAGAAGCTTTGGCAATTAACCTTCTTGAAAGCCTTGTAGATGACAGTATTGGTCAGATATCCCTTATCCATGAGCTTAACTATTTTAAATACTAATTCTCAAGTCTAATAGCACCCCTTCATTCTTGAAAAGCCATTCTGACTTTATCCAATATCATGTTAAGCACTGTTTCTTTTAAAATGTGTTTTGTGGTTGGTGCTGTTTGTTTTCCCCCTCTTCCATTAGTTTCTGCTGCTTTTCCCAGTGCAGATGGCAAGGTTACAGAAATTTGCTTTACAAATTAATGTCATTTTTTCCATTGACACTTTTTGCTGTGTCCACCTGGTTACCTGGGTACTATCAAACAGTACAGTTTTGGTGGCTTGTAGCTCAGCAGTTGAGCAGTGGTGGTGCTGGGATAAGTACTGGCACAGTTACTCTGTAACAGCAATCACCTTTGTGCTTTTGAAATGGGGTCTCATGTTCAGGTTTCTCTGGTTGCAGCTTGACCTCAGGGAAGAAATACCTGGGAGTTTCCCTGAAGAGGAGATTTGAGGTTCTTCTTCAACTCTGTAGAGAATTATTTCAACTACTGATGGATCCATACCTCAATAGGAACCAAATCAACAAAGGAGTTGTTTTTTCACTATTAGGCACCAGTCCAAAATACCAAGTTTTCCTTTGTTTGTTTACTTGTTACACTTTGTGGACTAAACTCTTGGATTTCTTTACACGTGGGAATCTGCTTTTAACCTTAGAAGAGTATTACAAAAATACACTTAAAATCCCCACTATCTGTATAAAAGGAAGTCACAGAGATGCCAAATAAGGATTATTCAGATATTTGTTTGGTCAGTATTTCACCAAACAAAATGAAGAACATGCTCATATGAGGTACACTAGGACTTTTTCCTCCTGTTTGGTGGTCATAGCTAGTTTCTCAGTAGCCTCAGTGGAAATTATCTATCCTGTGAGTCTTCTTTTGCATGGCAAAGTAGAGATCTGGGGAAACTGAGAAGAAAGGCTCACAATACATGTCCAGAAAAGGGTGTTGAACCTGGGGAAAGATCTGGAGAGCAAGTCTGAAGAGTGGCTGAGGGAGCTGAGGCTGTTTTGCCCAGAGAAGAGGAAGCTTGGGGGAGAACTTAACTGCTCTCTGCAACTCCCTGACAGGAGGTTGTAGCCAGGTGGGGGTTGGTCTCTTCTCCCAGGCACCCAGAGACAGGACAAGAGGACACAGCCTCACATTGCACCAGGGGAGGTTTGGATTGACTATTAGGAAAAAATTCTTCACTGAAAGGGTGATCAGGCCTTGGAACAGGCTGACCAGAGAACTAGTGGAATCACCACGCTTGGAAGTTTTCAAACAATATGTGTGTGACACTTGGAGACATGGTATAGTGGTGAATGTAGCAGTGCTCACTTAATATCCAGACTCTACAATCTTAGAGGACTTTTCCAACCTTAGCATCCCATGGGTTAACATTGACCAAAATATATTTATGTGAAATATTCCCCATAGTCTTTTGAATGTCAGTGTGGGAGAAATTGACCTTTATATTTCTTTAATGAGACAGAATGCCCTTAGCAAATCCAGGGAAACAATTGGATTTGCTTCCAGACAAAAAGAAAAACTTGAAGAAGAAGCTAAACAGAGTCACAATTTTGTATAAGTTGATTATTAGTAAAATGCACCTCTTCACTTCTTTTTTTACATGAAGAGAGAATGGAATACTTTTTTTATCATGCTATCTTGGGCTAGTGAAAATACAAATTTTGTTCACTTGGAACTTTTACCATCCAAAGGCTTTGAAATGCCTATCTAAAAGAAAAGATATAACCACCAATATGGTCACTGTGAAAAGACCAAAGAACTTTCTGAGGTGTGATGCAGGTTACATGGTGGATTTAATTCATCAAGTCTTTTGGTACTGCAAATTCAAACGTGGTTTTGCTTCAGGACAAAGTTGCAATGCTTTAGCTAAATATGTAAAACCAGGTTTTTAAACAGAGTTAGTGAAGTTCAAGTGTCATTAGCAAACCTCCTGCTATTTGATGCACCATGTGAGCGTCTGAGCTAGTAGGTTATAGTGCCATGAACTCTCTTGCTCTTCATTTACAATGTGAAGTGAAAGCATTACAATAAGAGGAGTTATCTGCATAATTTGAATGTTTTCAAGTAGAGAAGAAAAATGAAATAGCATCTTGTTCTTTATCTTTCTGTTCATTAGCTGAAAGACCTGTATCAATTGTTTCCTGGGAGCCTTTTTGGAAAGAAAACTTTTTGATGGAAGGAATTTAGACAGTGAAATCCAGAAAAGGATTCAGAGATGTAATTTTCAACTAAGCTACCTACATTAAGAAGCCTAGGCACTAGAGCAAAATGAAATTTAGGACTCATCTTTCCTGAAGAGCTATTTCAAGCTTTTCAATAATGTAAGCCATACCTGAAACTCACTGGCCTAAGGATAAAGAGAAAATAACTTATTTCAGGAACCTTGAGGGAAAACAGTCTCTGCAGCAGAAGTGGTTTTGGGGTTGCTAATACATTTGGTTCTGAGATGAGTCAGAGGAAGTTGGAAAGGAGCTGTAAAATGAATCAAAGCTGTTTGAGGAGACTGGAAATCTTTAATGCTCTGAGGTATAAGATCCCTCTATTCCAGAATCTCCCCAGCTCAGCCAAATCCTTCACTCACCTCTCTAAAGTTCCTGTCCCACAAACCTACCAAGTTCACGCTTCTATGAGAAGCTCTTCTGCCACAGACATGGGAAAAGTGTTTTGGGAGGAGACTGTGAATTTTGCTGTTACAGCCAGAAAGGATGAGTCAGTAATGTCACTTGCAGAACCACAAAGGAAACATAAGCTTGAACCACAATAATTAAACATACTACTGCCCCTACATTTCTTGAAAGAACAGGTAAATTAATTTAAAAAAAAGAAGTTTTTCTTTTCTACTGCACTGGGGAAGTGAAATATTTACATTTATCAATGTTCTGTCTTCTGTGATTGGGCTGTTTGTTTTGGATTTTGTTTTGTGGTGGTTTTTCCCTAAGCGAAAGAAGATCTATATTTCACTTTATGCTGGGAGCCAATAAACAATGTATTCAGCTGGCAAGCAGGCTGACTTGTTGAAAATCCCTTTCTAAGTGCCAAGTACTTGGTGGGATGACGATTTCATTGGTGACACACCACAAACACCATGAAGCATGGGCAGACTTCAGTGGCAGAATCCTAAACACCAGGGCTTAACTAACTGTAGTAATAGGCAACTGCTGAATGACGCTCTTTTGCATCTGTGTTGGAATTTGCAAGTCTTTATATAGATCCAGTCTTTTATTTTTATGCCATGGCTTACTGCATTGGCTTTTTTCTATCTCACTTTTTTTTTTCTTTTAATTGCTATGAGAAATAAAGATGTGGGGCTAGACAGAGAAGGATTTGTTAAACAGCAGGAATCCATCAGAAAATCACTATCTAGAACTGATTAAAGGACAACCTTCCTTAAAATCACATCCCTGTCTGGCTGGAGTTGTACATACATGGTGTGACAGTCCTTCCGAAGTGCTGAGGAAAATCCGAAACAAATGTCTGTTTTGAACAAGTCTGTACTGTCTTGGATTTATCAACTCCACCCAGTAGAACTTGCCTGCTCTGAATAAGCAAGACCTGAGGTGATCTCCAAGTAGATTATCTAATGAGGTTAAGGCAGGCAGTGACAAAAACATAACTGTAAAGAGGTGACAACAAAGAAAACAATCTTCTCAGCAGCACGTAACTCAATTTAGGTGCTTTGGTTAAATATTTATGTGGCTACATAGTCACTAGAGCTGAGAAACTTTTAAACTTTTTGTGAATCATCTCTGATCTTCCATCCAAAGACATAAAAAGTACACTATGAATCTCTGTAGTTTCTGCTTTGGTTAAAACCAAGAGATGAATTAAAGACACAGTTATCTTGATTTTGGTGAAGATAACGGTCTTAAAAAACTATAAATATGTATTAGCTGTTTTGTTACAGAAATAGTGGAGAAGTAAAGAATTATTCATGCTGAGAGCTTATTCACTTAGAATAAAGATATGAAAGTGAATTGAGCTGGAAAAAAGGTCTCAAAATCAAAGCCTATAGAAGAACAAGACTTACCAACTCTCCTTTTCATTCAAATGTGAGGAAGAGAAGGTGCTAGGAAGAGTTATACTCACAATGCTATGGAGTCAGCACAGTTTGTGCTTAGAGCAGGTCACTATCTCCTCTGGGAAGAAAATGCAGTTTTAATATGGTAAAGTGAAAATCTTAGGCTGAATATTTTAATATTAGCAATATGGCTAATTTTTTTTTCTTCTTTACTTCAAGTTGTTAATATTGCATTTCCTTTTACTGCTTTCTGCAGCTCCACTCTTGAACATTTCTTTGTCAATGATTTTCAGTGATTTTCAATTTCTAATATGCCTTCCTTATATCTTATTACTCACTCTACTACCCATTGATCTCAGGCAGCAATTCTAATCTAGCAGCAAATGCCAAAGCTAAACTCAGGAAATTTGGGATTCAGATTTGATTGAAGCAATAATTCAGTTTTAGTGAAGCATAGTTATTTGTTCTATTTTTATATACTTTGCATGAGGTAAAAACATGCTCACAATCATACTTCTTGTGGGTATACTGGTACAATTTAAGCAACTTAAGAAAAAATGTAGATTGTATGGCTTGCAGCTTTAAGAATCTGTGCTCTGTGCAGAGTCTTGAAAAACTTTATGCAAATAAATACTTATGTTTTAGGGGAATTATATATAAATGGAGAAGAGTTTTTATTGTCAACAGGATTATTTCTCATCTTAGGAGAAAATCCTCTGTTAGAATATACTTTTCCTTGAGAAAAGCACGATTAGTGAGTCATACATGCCTTTCTGCCTTCTTCAAAAAGTAATGGACTTCACTGGTCAGAGTGGAGTGTTTTGGGGGAAAATACTCAAGGTTTTTCTTCACATTTGCATTATTTGGTCAGCAGAAATGTAGTTTAGGTTATGTTTGATAATCTTAAAGAGAAAATTAACTTGATGGTATCTGAAGGGCAAGAGACTTTTTTAAAATTCAATAATTTTGTATGATTTTTCTTCAAGAATTTTTTTTTTACCTTAGTTCAACAATTATGTTACTAGCTGTCTGTAAGATATAGAACTATTTGACCCCTTGATGATTTTGTAAACAGACCTCTTACAATCTGTTTGAAGATATAAGTGTCCAGTATTTTGGTCACACACATTTTAATTTCTCTGGCAGCTGACTTAATTTCAATCCATTTTTTATATGCATTTGCAACTCTAGTTGATCAAACTATTGTGGTTTTGATTATTTGTTTGTTTATTTTAAACTGTGGTCATGGACAGTGATGTTAACAAGCTGCAAAATCTGGAGTGAAGGTTTTTGTTTCTGTGTATCAAATAGGACTTGCAATGCCTTCTTGGATCGTTAAATGTAGTTCCATACTGACACACAGCATGATCTCTTTTATTTATCTCTAAATTATTGTGTCCTCTCTGAGGTAAGATTTCTCTTATATGCAGGGATAAAGAACATATATATATGCGTGCAGATATATATACACACACACCATATATATCACTGCATATGGTACCTCTGTCGTCTTTCAATGTTTGACAGACTTCCATTCTCTGAAGAGTCTTTGTGCACTTTTATAGGTGATCACACAGATACTCACAGTGAAAACATGGATTCAGCAATGCTCCTTTGTTCATCCTGTGCTGCAAACACCAAGCTATTAAGGATAAGATATCTCCAAATTGTTTTATTGCTAAAATATTGAAGAATGTTTGGCAGATCAAAACATATTATTCACCTTCCAATTAAACAGTCCTGCTTAAGTTATGTGATAAGTAGTGTGTGCATATTACTCTTGAGTATTTCTGCTCAATGATGCTTTGAGAATCCTGTTTTTTCTCCTATTGTGACACGTTATCATATCACATTAACCACCCGGGGAAATTCAAGACCAAAACTAGAACTTTAACAGAACTTTGCTTTTGGCATTGCACTTAATTAAAATACTCAGATGAAGCCAGACATTTGTTCTATATGAAGGCATTTCCATGCTTCAGTGGAATAAGTCTTCCTTAGAAACGTGTTCTGTGGTGCAGCTACTTATGTGCTCTGGGGGTTGAAATGCTGCTCTGCTACCCTGCAAAATGCTTGGAGGTCAAAGAAAATGCCTACATGGTAATAGCTTCAGGCAACACTAACGATATCTCACTTGAAAAGGCACCTTGCATCCAAAGGACGTCAGCTACAAAGATTACAGGAGTAATTATATGCAAATTGTAGGGAGGAAAGTTGGGAGGAGGGAAACCTTTACCTTTTTTCCGATAATTTGAAAAGCACTTTGTTAACAGAGAACAAAGGCTGAAGAAATTTGAGGGAGGTAACTGAACTGATTAAAAGACCATTTTGTATTTTACTTTCTAAAAAGCTGCTGAAGTATATATTTCAAATAGGAAAGCTTCATAAGACGTTTTGTCCTTCAATGTCTTAATTTTCTCACCTGATAAATTCAGAAAATTACGTTTCTTTGCATTTTGAAGCATACTATATTGTAGTGCTGGGAAGTACTTGTATTACTTACAAATATTAGTAACAGGAAAAAAAGAATCAATTTTTAAAGAACATAAAGCAAAAACCTGGTACTGCATGTGTTCCAACACTTTTAAAAACAATTTTAAAAAACTATATCTACAACAAAAAGTTTCAAACTAAGAAGGGGAAAATTAGTCCATCAAACATCTTGAGGACTGTAATGGAAGGGAGAAAGAATAAAAAAACAAAGGTAGAATTTAAAGAAACTGAGAAAAATCACATTAGATAGACAAATCTGTCAGGAAAGTTCCCAAAAGTTTTAGAAACATGGGGTCATGTTACAGCTGACAGCCTTCTCTTTTTCTCTAAAAATTTCTCCCCAAAATTTAGGCTGGTTAAAAAGTTACTTAGGTCCTCTCTCAGCCTTTGACATTGGAGAAAACTTTTGGGTAAATATCTTATTCTGTGTAATTTTGAAAATGGTCTGTTTAAAAAAAAAATCCACCATGAAACAGTGTTTTCATGGGGAAAATCATTTACTAAGAACAAGAGAGTCTAGAACTATAGATTATATCTTGTCACTTGATATAACACTAAAAACACATTGTACCAAATATGTCTCCTGACAATCCTGCTTGTCTATAAAAAATGTCTCTGGATAACCTGAAAATTGTGAGGCATCAAATGCTTGCTAACATCACATAAAAGACTTCAAGGGCTGCTTTTTTTTTTTTTTTTTCCTACTGAAGGCCTAAAGTCACAAATATAGAGGAAGATGAGGTTTTGGATAATTTTATTTGCAACTAAAGCTTGAGCATGTGCTTACTTTTATGTTTTTCCATGATTTTTCTTTGATATCACTTGACACATGACCAAATCAGCTTGATGTTTAATTTTAGTTGAGATTTTTTTAAAAAACTATAAGAGAAGCAACTTATATTTTAGAACATTTATTTATATTAATGAAACATGGAGATCTTATCATGCTCTTGATTATGCATTGGTGTGCTTTCTTCAGATGGGTCCTGTGATTTACATTTGGTGAAGATTTGGGTCTGAATCTTCTATTTATTTATTTTTACTTTTTAAACTCAACCTTTCTGCATGGGATTATTTTTCCACATGTGTTCAGTTGCTTGTCTGTATGCAAAAACCCATGAAGATTTCAGTTGTTTTCAGTACCCTGTGTTTAGCTCTTTAGTAAGAAAAGAGGATGTATAGATGAGTCTTTAAATCCTTACTCAAAAATAAATGTGTAATGATGTTTTTCTTGATTTTACTTGTGTTATCTCAGTGTCACAAGTGATCCAGTAGAAAATCAGTCAAAAATTAACTGTGAATGATTATTTAAAAATGGCTTTACAATTAAAATATTATGTTCAATTTTAATTTTTAAATGGAAAATATAGGTCATCATTAACAAAGAGTAAAAGGGGCAGGGACTACATATAAAAACTAAAAGAAATGCTCTGTAAAGTAATGCCAAATTAAGTTTGTGTCTGCTTTTATGAGTGACAGAATAAATATGAAATTTAAACTACAGAACAAAACCAGATTATCTCCGAATAGCTGTAAGAATATTAAGATTTGTATACAAAGTAGGCATAGAAATAGAATGAATTCCAGCAATATGGCAATGTATTCATAGAAAGTATGCATTAATGTGCATAATATGAAACTAATAAGCTAGCTGTGATACAGATTGTATGAAATTTAAAATACATTAAAAAGTTCAATTCTGTTTTTAATTGCTCAGTTAAGCAGACAAATAATTTTTCTGTACCCGTTGACATTAGGTATGCAACAGTTTTATTAACAGTTTATTTTCTTTTTTTTTGTGTTAAATACAAAAGAAACACTTACCACATTTTTATCCGTTGTGTTACAATCCATGCTAAAGCTGATAATTTCCCTGATTTTCATTGTGTTGCATATGAATTCAACATCATCTTGCAAGAAGTTATACTGCTTTATGTTGCTGAAGAGATTAGGATTGCGAAGAAGTTAAAATACAACATGCAATTATGTGCTATCTTTAAATTAATACACAAGTGTGTGTAAAAATCAAGTTACCTTCTGAAGTAAAAAAGATATCCAAAAATATCCATAATAAAAATAACCTTTACAATGTTAGGTATAGATGATTTATTTTTGAACTGCTGAATGTGTTCCTCAAGTTAGCTTACTTGCTCTTGAAGATCTGTGCCTGAGAAGTGAATTGTAAACTCCTGGCTCAGCTAACTTCTGTGAAACTTGAGTCAGTGCTTTGAGGAACAGACTGCTGAAGTGAAGAACTACTCATAATAACTAAATGTGTTTCAGAAAGTAGAATGAAGTTTGCAGATTTAAGGAGCAGCACTGTCTCGTTTGACTTCTATCATAGCAAAGTGAAAGGCAGCCCAATGACCCTTAGCAAAGCTTTATACATACCCTGAGCAGGCACTTATTACTATTATTATTATTATCATTATTACTATTATTTCCATCACCTTTTTTGAAGTGTAAAAGAGGTAAAAGGTTGGGTTATCTAATGCATTTTGTACACCTCTATTTGTTATCTGAATTTAGCCTCAGAAGCTTGGTTTGGTACTTGCATCTTTGGATAAACACAATATTTTAAGCTTTTCAGATTGCTTTCTATCTTGTCCATGTAATGAAAAAACAATTTTGCTCAAGATAGTGTGCAGTTTTTTACACTGACATCATCTTACCTAATGCGTGTGCACTGAGTTGTTGCTAAAGTTTTGATATAAATGCTCTACCCATCAGTACCTGATAAACAAAACTGAGTGTGGGAAAGGAGAAATAAAAATTTTAAATACAAAGAAATCAGTTGGAACTGAAGGATTTTGGGCAGTCATGAGCGAAAGAGAGTAATTTTGTTTAGGAACATGAATTGTCTCTATTTTACATAAATAATTTCCATATATGTTTGATTGTTTGCTGTAATTTCTTTAAAAAGTTATTTAAATTTAAAAAGATAATCATAATAGCTTAGAAATATATAAAATATGAGCAATATAAAAAAGAGTAACATAAGTTTTTTTACCCAAGTGTTCCCAGCTATTCAGAGCAGCTCATCTTCATGCTGTTGGTTGTTCTGTAACATTGCATTCACTGCTGGAACCAGAGGTGTTTTATTTATGAATACAGGTCTCATTAGTTGGACACACCAAATGCAGTTCCTGCTCCAAAGAGATTACCACTGACATATAAAATAAAAAATAGTTGTTGACAACCGGATCACAGGGAAATGATGACCTACATTATTAAATAGCATAGTTAGTGCTCTGTGTACGAACAACCTATTAGTGTGCATTCAGCCAAGTGAATATTTCAATAAAAATGAGGTCTTAAAATTCTTCTTTAATCCCCTGTGCTGTATAATGCAAGTCCATCCCTATAATCTCTTTCAGAACCAAACAGGCCTGTTAGATTCATCTAGATGTAATGCTTATTTTTTCTAGTAAGATTTAAAAACAGAAATTATCATGCTTTGTGTAACTTGCTGCAAAAAGCACTGATAAAGGATAAAGTTAGCATTGTGTGGGTTTTTCTCTGCAAACCAGGAAGTGTTACTTGGAAGAAATGGTGCTGTTTGTCACTGACATGTTCTTTACTGAAGTTATTTTGGGTACAAAACCCCTTCTGGAGTTGCAAAGATGTTATCCTGCATGTATCCCTAAGAAGCACAAGGATATAACTTACTGTGCTCAAAAGCATTGATTCTGAAATCTCTCCTGATGTTAAACAGGTCTGCGTTGGTGGGGAGTTTTTCTTCTCTTGAGGGTGTTTTTTAAAGCACCTAGAGGAGGGAAATGGCATTCTGCCATTAACACTGATATTAGCATTACATTGCACATAGTTCTGAATTCAGTGAGAATGCATTTCTAAAGGAAATAGGGCCTCAGTTTTCCTTAAAAGGAGAGCAGACAGTTGTGATATCTTTCAGAAAGAAAATATATGCTGAAATAAAATCTTCCCATATCTCTGGTGAGAAGTGGAAAGATGCACTTAAGCAGTGTTCCTGTAACATGTGTCAGCTCTGGAAAAAAAAAATTTATGGCTCCTCTGGAAGCTTCAACAGGATATCACTACTATTAAATAACAAATAGAAAAATACAGTCTTATATCTACTTGATTCTATTGCAGTACAGCAGATTTAAAGGAAGAAATAGAGGGTAGTAGAACTCCTTTGTGCAACTGGGTGTTAACACTCGAATACCATGAAATTGCAAGCACTGAAGAAATGACAAATTTCTAAAAATTGACCCCATAAAATATACAATACCTCAGAAAATCTGAGATGAGCAGCAATTTTTATTGCCACCGTATATTACCTTTGGTATTCCAGGGATATTCCACAGATGATACCAAAAAAGAGTACTTTTACAACACAAAACTGAGATGATGGTTAATAATGAAATCTTGGTAGATTTTACACATAAAATATTTATACGTTTTTCATTACTTTCTAGTGTTAACAGCCAAACCATGGGTGTGTATAGCCAGCTGGACAAAAAGACAAAAAATACATGCAGGGTTCTTATTTTGTCTGGCTAAAGAAATGAGTATTTCCATTCACCAGACATAAAGGTATCCAGTTTGAATTGCAAGAGCAAATTATAACTAACTTAATGATCAGTAATCCCTTTCATATCATAAGAGAAGTTAAATGAATTGATTACTGTTATTACATCCATCTTGCAATCCCTTTGACTTTCCAAGGCAGGGTGACAAGATGATGGTGCAACTGATTTAAGACTTGTGTGTTGCAGCATGATCTCGTTAACATTTTTAGACTGCTATTAGTTTGAACTTAAATTTTTCATCTCAACTGTATGTAAATAAATTGACTTTTTGGACTATATTGTATCCACAGAACATTTCAATGTCAAGTAAAATATTGTTTCTTTCCTTACTGGATGTTTAATTGTCAGTCAGTTTACATGTTCCATGCATGAAGAATTTTTCTTGTGCAAGCCATAATATTAAGTAATATAATATTTCACAGACATTAAAGCATATAGGGGATCCATTTAATTTTCTCTAAGGCTGCGCTTGTGGGTTTTGGTGTTTGGTTTTATGTTTTCAATATGATGAATTTAGTAGTGTAAAAGTTACCACAGGTTTTCAAAGGATCTATAGTGCATTCATAATAAAATACACAGTAGTTTTAAATTTAAAAAAAAAGTTGTTCCTCTTGTTTGAGGAGTTTGATCAAAGGAAAACAAAAGAGTTTAACTTTTAAAGAGTAAGGGATTTTGTTTTTCTAAGACAAAAAATGTATAAAAGCCATTTTTTCTATATTTAGAATCTTGAAAGGTGGAAATAATTTAAAGTAACTTAATGAAAATATGTAAGTGCCAATAGGAAAGACTTGAATGTAAAGATTTTAAAAAGATTGGAAGAAGCAAGTATCTATAACAAATCTTGTTGTTAAGAACTTTGAGGTTTTAATTATGTCTTCCTCTCTGCCATCCAAATCCTTTCTCAAAATCATTTAAAATGAGTAGTAGATAACTTCCTCTTCCTCTCCCATATCATTGTAATTTTCTAACTATTTATTCACATTTCAGTACTTGTGGTTGAAATAGTAAAAAAGAAACCACAACAACTGACAATGTATTTCAATACTGAGGATTACAAATCTTTTAGGGGTAACTAAACTTCCATAACCTTCTTGAGATAATCTATTTTCTTGGGATTTGTTTGAGAAAGCTTTTCTGATGGCAGTTGAAAATGTGGAAGCAAGTGTGTTGGGTTTGGCATGTGTGGTGGGGGATTATTGGTAGTGGTTCTAATTTTTTGTGGTGTTTTGGTTTAGCAAAACTGTGTTTATAGTCCTTGTATGATCTTGTATTTGAAGAAAAATAAAATACTGGTTTTTGGTGTACAATACAAGGATAGAATAAAAAGAAGGGGAGACACAAAACAGACATAATGCTCGCAGTTCTGAGAGGAAAATAATGTTAACTAATATTTCTATGGTTTGATTAAGTTGTTTCCTGTTCCACCTCTAGTGGTTTAATTTTTTTTTTTTTAGTATATACTGGGAAACTGTTTGGAATCAAAAGCCTTCCTGATGAGCAGTTCATTGATACATGACAAATATCAATTGTTCAAATCTTCCATGTAGACAATGACAGTGGGTGCTACTCATTGTGGGGAGATGCAGAATTACTTCATGATATAAACATTGGAGCTTTCACTGCTAATTTGCAGTGGAGTTACTGGCACAAGCTCCTTTGCCTTCATTTTGCAGTGGAAATAATTTTCTTTGCTCCTTGATAGGATGTCTCCAATATCATGGTATTGCTTTCCCCAGCAACCTGGTGTAAGGTATTCACTTTCCTGTCTTGGCTCACAAAAAGAATGTGGATAACTGGTGGCTCCATAGGAGCAGATTAGTTCTGGTCTCTCCCTGTAAGCTTTGCTGGTGCTGTGCCTGGTGTGCCTTCAGCATATTTGTTCCCTGGGATAGCCACAGCAGCACAGGATTCAGCTCATGAAATGTAGTACTCTTGGGCAAGGAGATAACCACAATTCCAGTCATGGGAAGTTTTACAGCTTTTAATTATAGCGGAAAAGGTGAAAAACGAGAAGGTAAGGTCCAGACACCTTTAATAAGTCTGTTCCAGGAGCCAAAACACAACCACTGCATAAATTAATCCCTCCACAAAAGATTGCTGTCCATGGAGGGCTGAAATTATGCAGTGGTTAAGATTCAGCACATTTAAGTCTGTTGTATAGTTACAGCTACAAACATAATCTGTAAAACTTTCAATTTAAAGTTTGGCTAAGAGTTTGGTGAATGCTATTGAAAGAGGGGAAGAAAAGAAGATTTGTTTTTCTTTCGTGGGGCATGAAAACACACAAATTGAGTTACTAACACACAGAAATGCTTTAGTTAATAGGCATTACTTTTGAATTTAATAAAGCAAAACTTTCAATATTTTGGGGTGGTTTTAAGTAAATATCTGAGCTACATGTTTATGATTCTCTAGGTGAATATTTTGACTGTCAAAAATTACTCATTATTTTTGTCTTCTAGTGTAATGAATTATTTTTAATTGGATTTCTTTTTCAACCATTTTTAGTAACGGATTTTTAATTTATCTCCTAAAATGTATTTATATTTAAAGGTTTTATAATGATCATGAAATTAGCTTGTTTCTCTGAAAATTGCCTTTTAAGCATATTCATGTAACAGGATAAACTAAGTTGTCGAGAAAAAGCAATTTTTTTAAGCAAAAGCAACAAATTATTTTTCTTCTCTCTGCTAGAACTAGTCATTAGATTTCACTGCTCTTGTGAAGAAAAAATCTATCTCAGATTGCACAGAATGCTGGAGAGGACCCTGATGTGATACAAATTGACCAAAAAGCTGCTGAATGTTGAATTCTCACAATACTTTAAACAGTTTCTTTCTTCTGGGAGATAAATATTAAAAACTGCAAGTAGAATAAGACTTCACAGGACTTGACTACTGAAAAATGTTAGGCAATTTGATATTACTTAGAGTTACTGAATAGCTAGCAATATTTTAAAGGCATATACTCAAAAATCGTAGCAGTTTTCAGAATAACGCAAGATTATTGTGGCGTTTGTCACTAGGGTACATGTAAAGAAGAATTTAAATGCCTAAATATTATGGGGGTTTTTCCTCCTAATTTCTCAGAAACAGTAAAAGTTGACAGTTTTATTATTGAGATTAATTTAGCCTATTAATGTATTTACATTGATTTTGGCATGTGGAGATAAACTAATACTAAATGCTTAAAAATGTTTAGGGCTTGCAAAGTTGAGTGTTGTAGTATATAGTTCCCAATAATTGGTTACTGAAAGGTCTTCCCTGCCTTATTCAGGCATTCAGGATGGCAGTAAAGGAAAGGGTTGGAAGATATTATATTTATAGAATATTATATACAGCTTTGAACATTCACATTTTCAGTAAGTGAAAATGAACCCAATGTCCCCTTAATAGTTCAAATGCCGCCCTAGTAACAGAATACATGGTATGGAAAGAGTGCATGTGTTTCACATATTGTGAGTACTGCCTCTGAGATATAATGAATATTTGCTTTACCCTGTCTGTAAACTTATGGCATGGTAAAAGAACATTTTTAATTTAAATTAACATAAAAGTTTTCAGCTAAAAATTTTCGCAGGATTGAAAGCTGTGTAATAACACAAAAAGACCTAGGAGTGCTACAATAGACTTTCAGACAAATTGCCTTTGAAAACTTCTGCAATTTTGTTTGTTTGTACATTGAAACCTAGCTGTTTCCTTTGAAACAGCTCATATTAAAAGAAAGATTCTGAAACATTTTGTTTACCAATTAAACTTAGGAAAAAATTTAAAGTCTTCTGTAATGGAGGGAAATCTGATTTGAACTGATTTTCTGACACACTGATTGTAACTCTCTGTATGCAATGACTGAGCTGAAAAACATCTGTCAAATGTTAAACATCATTAAGAATTGAATGAAGTATACTCTAAAGTGATCATAAACCCGTTTCTTTCAATGAATTCCCTAAGCAGTAATGAATGGGGAGTTAATAAGAGGGTCTGCTAGCTCTTCATGTTGATTCTTTGTGAATTGATTTTGTTTATAAAAGACTTCAAACAAAGTTGAGCACGGAAGCAAAGGTGCTTAGAAGGATATTATCCTGGATTAAACAGCAAATGAACAGTGTATTTGATACAGTGCTCAGTTGCAGGAAAAACATTGCTTATCTAATGGAAAAACAGTGATGCATAAATTTATGAAATATAATACTTTGACATTTAAAACTGCTTTTTTTTAAACCGTAACTAATCAAATCTTCCATATTTGTGCTGACCCTCAAGCTATCCATGTTCACAGTTGTTTGAAATTAAATGTAGGTGTGTTTAGTTGCTATTTTCTTGGTAAAGAAGCATTAAATTATGCCATGCTATTAAGGCAATTCTCTGTTCCTTTATTGGGTTTGCATGGTCAAAGTTGGGTAGCAGGAGGGATACACTGGTGGCTTCTGTGAGAAGCTGCCAGAAACTTTTCCCATGTCCAACAATGCCAATGCCAGCTGGCTCCAAGATGGACCTTTTACTGGCCAAAGCCAAGCCAGCTACAGGAGGTGATAACAGGAAAAACTGCTGCACAGTAGCAGCTGGAGAGAGGAGTGAGAATGTGAGAAAAACAGCCCTGCAGATGCAAAGGTCAGTGGAGAAGGAGGGGCAGGAGATACTTCAGGCACTGAGCTGAGATTGCCCTGCATCCTGTGGTGAGGACTGTTGTGGGGCAGGGTGTGCTCCTGCAGCCCAGAGAGGTCCACTGTGGAGCAAATGTCCACCTCCAGCTCATGGAGGATCTCTCTTTGGAGCAGGTAGATGTCCATAGGTGGCTGTGACCCTGTGGAAAGCCCAGGGGCAGCGTGGAAATTTTAAATGCCTTTTCATTATAAGAAATTTGTACATAAATTACTTGTAATTCATATGGGGATGAAACTTTACGAGTAAATGCTTTTTGATACAGGTATCTTAGTTACACTAGAGATTGAAACCCTCTATTAAGACAAAGTATTTACTCTTTCCAGTTATGTATACCTGTATTGGTTTCTTCATCTGGAAAGGGTATAGGAAACTATCTAGATGCTGAAAAAATCTGACATTTTTCGATAATGGGCAGTAACTTGGGTCTTCAGAGGGTTTCTCAGCACTTCCCTATGTGATCTAGTTGGTAGAACATATCTAATGTGACTTTTGCAGTTTTCTGAACATAAATCCTGCTACCACAGTGTTTTGTCATAGAAAAACATCTGCTGTTATTTGTTTCTTGCAAAGTATTTGCTTTCTTCTTGCAAGGTTGGCAAGAAAAGAGACAGACACTTTTGTTTGAGTGAAAGTTCCCACAGTTCCCAGTATTATTCTATCCAAGTAAACCTGAATTTTTCTTAAGGCTTACATTAACACCTGCAGTGGGCTCACCCTGGCTAGATGCCAGACACCCATAGAAGCCATTCTGTCACTCCCCTTCTCAGCTGGACAGGGGAGAGAAAATATAACACAGGTTCATGAGTTGGGATAAGATTCAGAAGAGATTAATTGCATTTATTACTAACAGAATCAGGACAATGAGAAGTAAAATAAGACCTTAAAAACATCTTCCCCCACCCTTCCCTTCTTTCCAGCTTTGACCATGCAAACTCAGTACTTCTTTCACAGACCAGCAGTATTTGTTGTTTATTTGTTATATCTTTTAGGAGAACATATTTAAGAGCAGCTCTATCAGCTTTTTTTTTGTTCATTTTTAATGGTGCATCAGATTTGTGCGTGCATATAGCCAGTCAGATAAGTGACTATAAATTCAGTCAAATACAGTGTTAACAACAATAACAAAAAAATTCCAAACAAAGCAAGACAGTTGGAGATGTTATGAATTAAACGAACTGGTAATTTTAATTCATGGACAGTTTATACCTTAAGGTGCTTTTTAATTGTGTTTTATTTCTTGGTAATTATGGGTGGAGGTTTCCATTTTAAGCTTACGTTCTGTGTAAATTAATTTGCTTCGGCGGTGACATGTAAATACTTGAAATTCATGACTGTGCTTTTGTCTTTCACACAAGCATATAGCAGCTGGGTCTAAAGCACAGAGAAATCACTTTTTTTGACCTCATAGGAATTCAAATTAATGTCTATATTTGTAATAGATTTCAGTGTATTCAAACTAAAAAAACAATTTTTCCATCTCCTAGTCTCTAATTGAGTTTGGTAAGACAAAAACCATTGAATTTTCTACTTTGCTTTCCCTGGCCTTACACAGCCTTGCGGATTATACACAAGGATCAACTGAATTACAAAATTTAGGGGTTTTTTGGGTTTTGTTTGGGTTTTTTTGTTTGGTTTAGGTTGTTTGTTGTTTTTGGGGGAGGGGTTTGCAGCTCTCATAAGCAACTGCTGGTTCCCACGGGAGCAATAACTATCATTTTGTTCCTTAGTTCATCAGCAGAAAAGCTGACAATTAAAGCACATAGCTGAATTTTTCTTATTCTGTACAGGCCACAGGTTAGGCAGAATGGCAAATAGAGCTTCATACATGTATTTCAGTGCTTCATAAAATGTAAGTGCTCTGTACGAAGAGAATAGTTGTAATCATTTCTTGGCTGCAAATGCTTTTTCTCTGCCTGAAGCATTCTAGTGTCCACCAGCAGAGTTCTTTAATCCTCCAGCTTACTGGATTTTCTCTCAAATTCCCAGAGCTAAAAACTAGCTCTGTATTAGGTTATCTGAGGCTTCTTCATTTTCTACATGTATCCTGGTTAGTGAAGTACCTGAAATGCCCCTCAGCTATTTAGTTCACATTGTGGCATATAAAAATACCTACCATCCTTCCCTTTCTTTTCCTCTTTTGAAAGCCTATCTTTGAATCACAAAGTGAGTCAAAACCATTCTGAATTTCTTGTTTGATATTGCTATTGCAGTTTTCTATGAGACCAGCACATTTATCTTTCACTTGTATATTTGAACACCGACACTTTAGTTTGCATAAAACTGTTCTCCCATCAGTGGGTAAAGTATGAAAAGTAGCCTGAGCGACAGGAAGGGCCACATTGTTTATTTCCTATCTCTTACCACAGGCAGCATATTGTGAAGCTATGCAGGGAGAAAATTAAAACAATTAAAGCTCTGCTAGAACTTAGTCTGGCTGCTGTCATAAAAGCCAACAAAACATCTCTCTACAAATATAACAGAAATTAAAGGAGATGTAAGGAAACCCTTCATTTTTTATCAGCTGTCCTGGCTAATCTGGGAGGACCCAATTGACTGAAAGTCAGCAAATGTGATTCCCATCTACAAGAGAGACTCAAAGGACGATCTGGTGAGCTACAGGCATGTCAGCCAGATCTCTGTACCAGGGAAGGTCATGGAAGAGACTCTCTTGAGGGCTATCACATAGAATATACCTGACAACCAGAGGATCAGGCTCAGACAGAAGGGATTTATGAAAGGCAAATCAGCTTGACCAACCCAATCTCTCTATATGACAAGGTCATCCTCTCAGTGGATGAGAGAAAAACTGTGTACCTTGTCTACCTGGGTTTTAATAAAGCCTTTGATACTGTTATGACCTGCTGGAGGGTAGGAGGGCTCTACAGAGGGATCTGGATAGGCTGGACCAAGGATCTGAGGCCAGTTTTATGATACAGGCTTATATAGTTATATAATACAGGCTTAATAAGGCCAAGTTCTGGGTCCTGCCCTTGGATGGCAATAATCCCATGCAGTGCTACAGGCTGGGGGAAGAGTGGCTGGAAAGGTATTGGTGGAAAAGGATCCAGGAATGCTGGTCGACATCAGCTGAACATGAGCCAGCATGTGCCCAGGTGGCCAAGATGGCCAATGGCATCCTGGCTTGGATCAACAATAATGTGGCCAGCAGGACCAGAGCAGTGTTGCTACCCATGTGCTTGGCACTGCTGAGGCTGCACCTTGACTCCTGTGCCCAGTTCTGGACCCTCACTACAAGAACGACATTGAGGTGCTGGAGAGAGTCTAGAGAAGGGCAACAGAACTGGTGAAGGGTCTGGAGCACAATTCCTGTGAGGAGAGGCTGAGGGAGCCAGGAATGTTTAGCCTGGAGAAGAGGAGGCTTGGGGTGACCTTGCTGCTCTCTACAACTGCCTGGAAGGAGGCTGTAGCCAGGTGGGGAGAAGACTCTTCTCCCAGGCTAACGAGTGACAGAATTACAGGAAATGGCCTCTTACTGCACTAGGGGAGGTTTGGACTGGATATTATGAAAACATTATTCACTGAAATGGTTGTCAAGCCTCAGAAAGGGTGGTACAGGGAGGTGGTGGAATCACCATCCATGGAAATGTTGAAAAAGATGTGGATATGGCATCCGGGGGCATGGTGAGTTGTGGACTTGGCAGTACTGGCTTAGTGGCTGAACTCAATAATCTTAAAGGTCTCTTCCAGCCTTGAGTATTCTATGATTGCTATGATGCTATGGCACCATAATACTCTTTACACTATTTCAATGTACCCCAGATACAGGAAGTGCAATCAAGGTCAAAAGTAGAAAAAAAAATACACATGGTAATATGATACATTTTTGAATTTCAAGACCAAGTCTTTTAGCAATTTCATGCAAGTTTACCTTGTAGTGGTAAGCTCACTCTGACATCAGCTTTGCTTAACATAGCAAGGGAGGGAGGAGAGGTCTGTGAGGGAGCAGAGGTCATCAGGGATATGGGTTTTGATTGATTATAATGGTCAGGCTTGGTCTTGACACCCTTCACAGTCCAGATCACTTGATATACTTTTTTTCTGTGTGCAAGCAGAGAATACAAGCAGTTTCTAAACAACACAGAATTACAAAGCACTTTGTTTTCAGCAAATGTGCATGATTGAGAGCAAGCCAGCTACTGCCTAAGCATTGATATGTTTGTCATTCCTGTGATACCAAAAGTGTCTCTGCTGCCTAAGGTTTCATTGGTTGTGTGCAAAGTGTCGGTCTCTATTCATCCTTGGATTAATTGTATGCCTTTCCATATTTGTGTTTTCTTCTTTAATGTCTGAGCTTAGCTTTGACAGCAATTTTGCCTTTCCTATGTAGCTTTGCTTTAGTCTATGTATTTGCTCAGAGCTTAACCTACGTTTGACAGCAGGAAAAATGCTGCATGGCTGTATTCCCTCAAAACTAGACCTTTCTCTGGAAAGAGCTGAGTGCTGAAAGTGAGGGTCACACAGGCATTTCACTTGCCGCTTTTGTGGGGGTATGGAGAGGAAGACAGCAGATGAAGATTGTCTTCTATTCTGTAATGTTTGCAGAAGAAGCATGAGGCTCAATAGTGTTAGCATGGAGTTATTATGGATCTGGTTGCAATCAAATAAAGATACCACTGCTCTTTGCTATTTCTATCTCAGAAAAGAATAGGAAAGGCATTTCCCAGTGTGGCTAAATGCTGAGTTAATGCAGTTAGTAAAGGCAAAAAATTTTGAAGAAGGAACAGGAGAGAGAAGATTGGAATGGAGGAAAGAAAGAAAGGAGAAACATTTGCTCAAATATATGTATAGATATAACTGTTGGTAAACTCTCATGTGATGCATGAGTATCAGTAACTTGACCTTAGGATCAGTAAGCAGAATTCAAAGACACATTTGAGCATGGAGTAAGGAGAAGGAAGACAAACATTTTAATTTTTGGTTCATAAGAGAGCAAAGAGAAAGAGGTGAAATTTAGATAGCAAAAAGATGAACATAGTATAGAAGTGTTCTGAAAACAAAGAACAAAAATGAAATAAAGACCTGGTAGAAGTAAGGACATGTAAGGAATAGCAATCTAATATATAGAAGAAATAACTTTGTTTCTACATATTTCTCTGTTAGGGAATTCTGATACTTGATGCAAGTATATGGGTCTATTAATGAAAGAAACAGGCTGATTTCATTTTACTGGGAAAAAAAAAAACCTGGATCAAGCTTTAAAGATTTAATAAAAAAGACTGTTTTCTCAGTTTTCCACCTGTTTTAGTAATTATACCTTGTCAGTTACTGCTGCCCAACTGTTTTTCTTACTGTTGTCATGTCTTTCTATCGTACAAATCACAGGACTATGGTATTGTCTGGTAAGCATCATATATTGCTAAAAGTGCATGGCAATTCTTATCACTGTATAAATTATGGAGGACATAATTTTTTTTCAAATGGATGTTAAAATCTGCTTCCCCTTGTTATCAGGAAACCAAGTATAGTGTCAATATATCCCAGAAGAAATACTGACCTGTGTCATGACTGATGTTGCTTTTCAGTCATGATACTGTTATAGGCTACTTGAAAGTGTGGTATTTGTGTGTGTATTTATGGCTACACACAGGATGTCATAGAAGTGGTGTCTGAATGTTATCATGGCAGAAGAGAGTTGTAACTCATTCATCCAGAAAATCCCAAAAAAAGAACACATAGCAAACTTCCATATGCAAGGCTTTTTATGGCCAAATGTTAGGAGTGTACCTTCAAGCACGTTTCTATATATTATCATCTGAATCATAGAAACTGCAATCTTTGTTGATTGAATTCCCCTGATATTTCTTCTAAATTCCCCTGTATTAAGACCAACTGCTTAAAAATTAGAGGTAAGAAATGGAAAGTATCCAACAGAAGCAAACAGATTGCAGGATTTGGCATTGAGCAATGAATGCTTTGTGTGGAAGAGGAATTATGAATGTAAGCATTTGAATAAAAGTCCTTTAGAATGATTAATATTTTTGGAGGGTTTATCTAAAAGGCAGCAGCACCAGTAATCTATTTGCCATTCATTTCTCTACAATTTCTCTACAATTTATTAAATTATTACCTTCTTGGGCTATTATCTACTTCTCCATGTAATCATAAAAATTTATGATGCAAACCTTTCAATTGCTTGTGTAGGAAAAAAACACTGAGTAACAATAAGATATAATAAAATATGCTTTGTGAAGAGAGTATAACCTATATCCTCATCTTTAAAGATCTTTTTATTTCCAATGAAGGTTATGCAGGGTTCAGGTAAATTGTCTGCCTCAGTTTAAGAATATGAGGTCTGTCATGTAGCTCTGTTCTTATCTGCTTAATGAACGAAGCACAACAGCTAAATCATCTAAATGTATGGTGTATCATAACATGGCCTTTCAAGCACTATGAATTCCATAGAGGTGAATTTTGTAATTTCAGTGGAAAGAAAACCTAATTGATTTTGCAGTTCTTTTGTTGTTGGGGCGGTGGCTTTTGTGTATGGTTTCTGGTTTGGTTTTTTTTGGTTTGGTTTGCTTTGGTTTGGGGATTTTTTTTTTTTTTTTTTTTTTTTTGGTGGGGTGGCAAAAGGAGGTGTTTGGGTTTGTTTGATTTGTTTATTTTGGTTTTTGTGGAAGTACTGTATCCATGGGTTTGCTGACAACATGTACAAAACTAGTATTTTATAAGGAGAAAAATGCAAAATTAGCAGTATCTTTCCCATGTTAATTTGTCCTTTAAGTGTTCTGGAGTGGGGGAAAGACAAGTGAAAGTAAAAAAATATGGATAGTGTTAATGGACCTTTAGTGAATACAGGTGGATTATATAATAGAAGCACTCAGCATGTTTTTGAATGAACTTGCCCAAAGGTACTTTTGGAATGACCTCTTCAGCAATATTTGAATCCCATGAAATTATTTTAGATTCAAAATCAGAGAAAATGGATGAATATTCAAGTCTTAACTTATTTCTCTGTAGTTCTCAGCTTAGTTTTTATTTCCCAGTCCTACCTAGCCAGATTTCCTGCAACCTTTAAATGCTGAATTAATTAAAAATATCTCTTGCTTTACTCCATGAGTTTCCAGAGTAGTACTATACAAACATATTTGTATCAATAAAATTGCTGGTACCACTATCTGTTGGGAAAGCAATTGGTATCCTTATTTTTTTTCCATATCACTGTTTTGTGTTACTTCCTTTAAAACCAAGAAAAATACTAAAATAAATTCCTAATAAAGATGACAGAATATTATTTTAGTAATAAAACTTATTGACAAAACATTTTAGAGCAATACTGGACAGGAGAATATTCCTGCACATAACTCTGCTCCCCAGCCTGTTGTGTAGATATTTCATATAAGCACTAACATGTGACTCTAAATTACTTCTTCAGATAGGTCTACAAAAACATGATTATGTCTGTAGTGAAATATTTTTAACATAATTTCTTGAAAAATCAAGGTAAGCAACAAACTTTACATTTCACAGAGTAGAATTAAGAAAGGAAGTATCAAAATGGTTCAAATTGAGATTGACTTTTAGACGCCCTGCTTTTGTTTTTTTTTTTTTGCACAAATAAGTTTTTAAAAAAGAAACCATGTGTAAAAATTAGTCAGAACTTGGCTTTTGTATTTGTGGCAGATCTTCCATAAAGAGGGCATACTTTGACTATGGAGTGCTTTAAAAAAATCCATCTGGCAAGGACCTTGCATTAATCAAAAAGAAAACTAAACCAAAAAATGTTCATAATGGGAAGTTATGCTGGAGACTGATGCCTGGTTTCTGAAACCACTCTGAATTATCATTTCTGGTTAATGTCCTAATACAGTGATTCAGAAATTTTGTGCATCTGCCGTGGTTTAGCAGTCTCAAACTACATTGCATTGATGCACAGATTTTTTATTAACATTTAGTGTCCAAAAATAGCTTTGAAAATTCAGGTAAAAGCACTGGTTTTCCTACCTCAGGATGCTTCTTGCAGCTTGCTAGGAGCTAGGATGTAAGCACTGGTATAAAGGACACTGGGCTCATTCAAATTATGTGAGCTGGTGTGTTGCTATTATGAAAGGATCCGAAAATAGAAATTTTTAAAACTAAATGTTCTTTATAAAGCAAAGCGTGTGACAACTTCAAATCTTCTGATACAGATCATTTAGCAGACTTCACCGATACACCAGTAGCTTTCAACCACAGCAATAATCCATTCAGACATGAGTTGTAAAATAAAGGAGTATTTTTCATGAGGGACTTGTGTGAATAGATAGACATCTCTGGTGAGTATTGGTTTATCTTTTCCAATAAGTGAAATAAAATGAAAAATTCAAAGCCATAGGTGCTCTTGGGATCCGGTACAGTGTAGAAATTTCTTCACTTTTTTTTTTTTTTAATGAGCTCTACCTTTTTTACTATACATAATGGACTATTTCCATTTGTAGATATTCATGAGTGATAACTGAAACTGCCATTTGGGATGTGTGAAATGCTCATTATTAACTTCAAAATCGTATTAATTCAATTCATCTTTACAGAAATAAATATTGTTTCATGTAAAAAAAGTTTTGCTATCAGAGCTTTTAATCATTGTGGAACAAATTTTTTTTTTTTAATTTTTCAAATTTTGGTTTCTCAAGAGAGCAGAGGGTAATTGGACTTTCTGGTATGACTTACTACTTTATTTAAGTAACCAATGATAGCTCTAATTTTTTAGGTTTGTGGGGATTGCATTATTTAGAACTTAAAAAAAAACCCCTGTTTTTTATTGTTATGTTTTCAATTTGAAAGATAAAAAAAGTAAGGAAAAAAATAGCAATGAACTACCCATAGTGTTGCTGCAGCACTGTAGACTGTAAAGCAAAGCAGTGTGTTTTCCCACCTGGTGAAAGGTTAATTCAATTCTAGTAAATAATTTGGGAGATGTTTCCCTTTTGTATAGCACAGGGAATGGAAGAATAAAGGAGATACCTGAAAATGCTTTCAATCAATCATTCAAGTTGTTCCTGTATTTTAAAACATTCAGAATTTCACTTTCTTTAACTGTACTATAATTGTAGCACTTAAACCCCCACAATCTTCTGAATTTTATTTCATATTAACTTTGATCCATCAGCTTGTTATTTATGTTTCTTTTCTCTTATTTCTATTACTGTAATTTTGAATTGAATTGAATTTGTAGCAAGCTCTTGTGGAGCACTCTTCCTTAAATTGAACTAATGGTCTTTTTTTAATGGTTACAGTCAGATCAGTAGGTTTAATTCTTATGTCTGTACAGAATTTGCAAAAGATGATTTTCCCTATATGTTGAATATTAGCCTTACTTAAATCATCACTGTTTTTCCTATGCAAGGAGTGAAGTCAATAAATTGTTCTCACAGCCAAGTCTTGTTTACATGAGAGCTACAGGTCTGTCTTTGTTCCCTGATTGCCTTGAACATTTTGTTTTATATAAATCTGGTTTCTGAAGTTGGCGCTGTAACAAAAGAAGTATTTACTCAAGTGGGGATAGAAATTATAAAATTCATGGTGAAGATTATAATAAATAATGAATAACAACTTAAACTCATTTAGAATCACCAATAACGAATTCCATTGTTTTACTGACAGTGTAAGTTAACAGTGTACCTTGACCACTTATATTGTTTACTTTCTAAATATCTTAACCAGAGAAAATTTAAGCATTTTCTTTTAACAATTTCTGCTACAGGCCATATATTTCAGGCAAATATAGTTTTTAGATGAGATCTGATAGTTAATAATATAAATAAATATTTTGGAACAATGTTGGTTTTTCTTCACTGAGGATGCAGACCCAGTAACCCTTATGTCTAGAAAGGACTACTTTTATAGGTCAGTATTGAAGTGCAGTGGTGCAGCACAAGGCAGAGTTACTAACAGAATAATAAAAGGCTTTTTTCTCTGGAATTTCATTAGGAAAAAAAGGATTATTGTGGAATTCTTGAGTTCAGCATCAAAAATAAAGGTAAATGGAGAAATAAGGAATTAAGGTATAATGTTTTCTAGCAAATATTTAGTATGTAAGGAACTTTTTTCTTAGGTTTCCCTGTTTATGTCTCAAAACTGGAGATACTGGTTCAATTAGAGGTTTCAATATCTCATATGGTTATTACATAATTTCAGCTGAAGGTCAGAACATTTTTGCTGTAGTTTCTTCTTTTTATTATTTGCCTTTTTTTAGGGAAAAAATAGTCCCTTTTTTTTAAGGCTTATATGTTCTGTTCTATTTTTCTGGAGCTTTTAAGTAGTTAAACTCATTTTTAGATAATGTTAAAGCTAAATTATGGTCATAATGATAGTACAATGATAAAATCCCCAGGCTATTGATTCTGGTGATACTTTTACTTATCTTTTGTTCACTGCACTGTTTGAACAAGATTTATTATTGCTTCAGGCTACAGTTAGTAAAATAAAAGCTCTGAACTTAAAATTTCCATCAAAACCCTTTGGTGATCCTCTAGTCTGTTAGCTGTCTTTGCCTAGAGATAACAATAATGAATGTGAAGGAATGTAGCTGAAAGACATTTGACCCCAATTTTGACAAATAGGTAGGACATCATAATTTCTTTCTCCCATGCAGTCTATGTCCAAATAAAATTTGGTACTTCAGGAGACAAGAAAGGAAACAACTTATAATTTCACTGACCATTCTTATAACTTAATTAGTGCCAGGCAAGTAAAGGTGGAATACACATTGATCACACAAATTTTTTGGTTGTCATGCAATTGCATGTGTTGATCTTGCCTTGTCAAAGCTGGTGCATATTTTGACTTGGCAGTGAAGGGGTGACTATCCAGCCTGTTTCCAGTTACCACAATTCACTACATAAGTGAAGGAAAAACACCTCAAATAGTCAGTGGAATGCATTCTCTGATAAATTAAAGCTGATGGGCAAGTTGGAATAGGAAGTTTCAGCTTTGCCCCAGTAAAGCTTGTCCTCTATATACAGAAATGTTTTTTCAACTGTGAGTGAAAGGAGAGAGAGACATAGATTAGGATAAGTGAAATACTGTAAATACTTGGTGGAAACCAGATCTAGGATTTGGTGGAATCCAGGCAGAAATCTGGATGTTTTCCTTCCTCTTTTCACTCAGATAATAAACCTACAGGGCAAAAAATAAATCCCTGTAACTAAAAAATAATCAACAGCACAAAACTTTACTCTTTACACCTGTTATTTTTCCTGGAAATTGCTATTTGCAGAGCACAAGGCAAAGGGAATATAAAAAGTAGAATAAATGAAAACATCATGTCTAATACCTTCAAATACTAAAAAGGACTATATTCAGGAAACAGAAGAGATTTCTGAGGCCTCATACTTCAAAGAGGTTGTTGCCTCCAGGCAGATACTGGAACTGCTCCTTCAGGATGTCTTCTTATGGCTGAAACTGCTTAGTACTTCTGGGGTCTGGGGCTTTGCTTGCTGCTGGGATTCAGGAAAAAGACATTGCAGCTATGGTATAGCTGTTAACTATCAAAACTGAGTGAATATATAACAGAAAATACAGAAACATATCTGTGGCTTCAAATAGGAAGGGTAAAATTTAAAAAAAAAGGCTTTAGGGACTTGTAGATTCCTAGCTGAAAATGCAGGCAATTATTTAGTATAATTGAAAAGTGGCAAGTTCCAATTAGGTTACTCCAGAAGTTTTCCATTTCTGAAGGCCTAGTGAGAAAATGGTTTCAGTTTACTTAAGGCTTTGATTCCATCTTATCGAGAGAAGAGAGTTTTATAGAGGATCTGGATGATTTGCCTAGAGTATCTAGAGACAATTAATAAAAGATGAGACACCTAGCTGAAGCTTTTTTGTCTTAGAAGTGCTATTATTAAAATGAATAGATGAAATCTAATGATATGTTTCCTTTTACCTAAGCTTGTGCATGTGAAATTCAGGTACCTCGATTAGGCTTGTCATGCAGGCTCTATAAACAGTTGTGAGAATGAAGTCCAAGCCAGAAACAATCTGAGTGAGATCAGTGACAGTAATTTTCCTCTGAAAGTGAGATTTAGGCTTCTCCAGTCTGGTACAGTTATCTTTTAATCAGCTGAATCCCTCCTAAGTGACTGTTTTGCAGCACTAAGCTGCTGACTATTTAAGAGGATTACCATGTATTTGTGGATAGTTTTCATTTAAGTGTTCTTGATTTTTCTGAAGTCATTTAGAATAAAGTACTTCTGATGAAATGTAAAATACGTTGACAGGTTTACAAAGACTTGTATGTTGAAAATTGATGTGTAATGAACAACTTTACTATAATTGATTTAAAAAGTGTCACTTTGGAAAATTAAAAAAGGTTGGTTTTTTAGGGTTTTTTTTTTGGTTGTCTTTTTGGTTTTTTTTTTTTTTGTTTGGAAAACAGGAAAGTCATGAGAAGGGTGTAAATAGATTTAAAAAAATCAGCCCTCCATTTTTCCTTTGATTACTGCACTAAAGAACATCTAAATACACCAGTGATCAGCGAGTTTAGGTTGTGAATTCCTTATACATATAAATTAGACACAGTTCTCAGTGCTTAGTGCTGTATCTTGCAACAAAATGTTGTTAGTAAAATACTTGATTGTATTTCTCAAATTCTTAGCTGCAATGTAAGCTGACCAAATCAGTCTCCAGTATGCTATGCAGTCAGTAAAATTCTACTTTTGGAATTTATCTGTTTTCTGGTGTTCAGGTTTGAATCTGAAGTCAGCTGCAATAAGCATAATTAAATTAGTGTTATGTTCAAAGCTGAATGAGTGTTCATGTCTTTTTTTTTTAATTTATAAATTGATTTGTAGAAGTGTCACAGCTGTGATCCCAGAATAATAATTTGCCATAAACAAAGTTACTTTAAAAACTAGCTGTTTGAAAACAAACATCTAGAATGCTACCTTTTTTTTTAAATTTAGAAGGGCGAAAACACCTTATATATGGCTCCTTTTTCTCCAGTTTTTATTTTAAGCAAAACCAAAAATGTATTCATGTGTTGTTTTCACTCAGTTTCACTATAGATGCATTTAATCAGTTGAGTCAAAGTACTTTAAGACAAGAGGGAGAGGAGTATCATCATGTTTTCATTGTATTCTTTGATATGGTACTTGAAACTAATGCCTGTTCATTTTTTCTGTGAAGATTATGTTCTAACTTGAGTTTGTTGTACAGCATTTTGCACTAAAACAATGGGTATAATTATTCTTCTTTTTTGTGGGGTGGGGGGGTAGGGTGCACAGAAAAAACCCCAACAAACTTAAAAAAATCTAAAAAAAAGGAATTTCCTTGAGTGACAGTCACTGAGACCCTTCCCTTCTCCTGTCTTCTGAATGGAGGAAACAGTACTTTTAACTGATGTTCTTCTTTGCTGTGGCATTCTAGAGTTTTCACATGTTGAGTTCTTTGGAAAGACACATATTTTAAATGTTTAAAACATAGAAATTATTTCCTCTTTTCAAACTTTACTTTGTTTTCCTGAGCTTGCATTCTTCCACCTTGTATTTGAGGCAAAAATCAGAGCTTGTATCTCAAGAGGACTTATGGTCATTCCCAAGATCTCAGTTTTGCTATGCATTATCATTTTATGAATGTCACAGGAACTTTAGCACTAACAAAGAATAAACACATTGAAATAGTAGGTAAAGGTGATTTAGTTGTTCTTTTTTTTTCCAGTTTACTTTTAGATTGAAATGGATGACTTGTATTTCTTTTTGTGACAACCTAGATGATATACTCTAATAGCTCTTTCTGAGAGCTGTGCTAGGCATGAATAGAATTAAATAAATCCAGGAACTGTAACGAAGCCTGATGGGAACAATATATTCTTGCATTACTAGTATACTGTTTCTAGGCCTAGCCTTTGGCTTATATTTGTCTGCTTTAAGTGACACTTTATTAGTTGCTTTTTCATGTTATAGGACTCAGTTTGGTTATTATGAAATAACACCAGTGTCCATTGGTATCTTATTAATGTTGTTATTTATTATCAGTTTTGACAATAAGTCAATGAAAAATAGGTGGCTAAAGAATACAAACTGTGAAGTAAGCTTTTTTTCCTTCAACAGAAGTTCTTCATATTCAAATACTGTAAATTTTTTTGTGCATTTCACATCTATAGAGAAGGACAAAACAAATAAAGTATTTTTTTAAGCCAACCATGAATTCACAAGGTGCTGAAATTAGGAAACACTAACGGGGCATATAGAAAGAAGATGAGAAAATATTTTGAAATGGTATCAGATAAAAACATAATCATGGCCCAGAAATTTCATCGTCAACACTGGGTCAAAATAATTAAAAGTTAATTTTAAGAATCTAATCCAAAATGTAAAAAAATAATTAAAAAAAAATCATATATGTAGCACAGGTTTTGGTCAATCTATATGTAAATAGAAAATATCATTTTTTGGTGAAAATACTTAAAATTGAGACGGGAACTCTGATGATACAGACCTAATTTTCTATGGGTATGTTGATGTTATTATGACTTTTAAAAATTAAAGGTAGGAGATAATCAGGTACTTGGCGTTTAGCTGATAAATAGGGTTGTTTGCTTGTGTGTATAAGGTGGGTTTTTTATTTTTATAATAGAGATGAGAACATTTGTGAGCAACTTGGGTCAAATGCTGCCAGTGTGTGTAAAGAGCCTAAGAAATGTTAATGCCTAATCATCAAAAATGCAGTGTAGCATATCACGAAATACACTTCATTAAATGGAGTGAAAATCTGTAGTTTTAAGGCTTCATACAGATTCAGCAGGTTATTAATACAATATTTGCTTTTTTACACATTTATTTGGGTAACAGTTTATTTGGTGTAACAGAACTCAAAACTTGGATTCTGCATCACTGATTAGAGGAAAATCTTTCCTTCTCCAGCACTGTCTTATATTTTCACTCAGGTCCAGATATAGAAAGTAAGGGAACCACTTAAATGAATGAAAACTCAAACCAAGTTTCTCTGCTGCAGTTTTTTGGTTTGGTGTTTTTTTTTTTTTTTTTTGTTTGCTTGGGGGTTTTTTTTTGTTGTTGTTGGGGTTTTTTTGGGGGGCTTTTTTTTTTTTTTTTATTTAGTTTTTTTTTTTTTTAAGTGCAACAGAAGACTTTATTCTCTCAGTTGCCTGCTGCCTTTTACTCCCTAACCAGTTTTCCCTGCTTGACAACCATGCTTCAATTCCCATTGACAATTGCTTACAAACTTCTTCCCCTGCCTTCCCAGGTCTTTCCTTGTCACTTGTCTGTCGTTGCATTTGCCTTTACTGTAAATTGAGGCTGTGATATCTGTCTCCTTGTGTTGGACATGTGATTCATGCATAGTTTGCTATTTGAAATTCTGCCATTTCAGAAATCATTTATAAAATACAGGAAGTAGGAAGTCAAAAAGTAGCATTTCTCCTTTACTAAAGAGGAGGTGGCTCCATGTGGGTTTTGAAGTATTGGCACTGGTCAGGTGTTGTACTCTTAACTTCAGAGAATAATGCTGGAATAATTCTTTGTTTTCTCTTGGTTCTCATTCTTATAAGGAATGCATGACTCTTGCATGTTTTCTTGTTAACACTTTTGTATTATTTTTGTATCTGACCATTTCAAATCCATTGGATACGTTCTTGTTCTCATTTATATCCTATAAAACAACTTCCATACAGCTGTGAAGACTACATTTTTTTAATGACCAGCAACTAACCTCCTTGGGTTGTGCTTTTACCCTCGAAGAGCTCTGTTAGCATCCTGGGCTTCTATTATTAGGAATTTCTGCTGAACTAGAATTATTCTTGTCATTCTGAAGAAACAGTAAATAGAATCCCCTGTTTACTTTCAGTAGGATTAACACTGCATCCTTTTTATCCTTTTGTCCTGCTCTTGCTTCCGCATCCCTCCCCTCCCCTCTCATATCTGGCCCCCATCATCAAATGTTATTGAATTTGGAAGTAATTCATATTAAGGATCTCTCCAGAAAGGGTTAGAATGAGTATGTGAGCAAAGTGCCAAAGGAATGATATTCCCCACAGCAAGCTACTTGCCTGCACCCCAGAGCATTGCTGCCATGGAACAGAACCTGTGACATATGGACATACTGCTTCTGTGAAATGCTAGGGGAATAAGACATCTTTAGACAAAATAGGAATATGGTCTGCCCATGACTTAGAGGCTTTACTCTCTTCTTTAGGATTTACTATATTCTTTAGTCATTTCCACAGATAAGCAATATAGAAACTTGATTATTAAAAGCAATGATCTCCTTTATTATTTTGTCATAATTTATTGAACATTTTTCAGTAGCAGTTAATGAGAGAAGGCAATCAATAGCTCCCAGAAAACTTGAAATTTATTTATACTAAACTCCTCTAGTAATTTATTTTTGATATATGATAAAATCCATGACAAGCAGAAAAATGCATTTGCAGAATTTAATCCCCATATTAACATAACTGTTACAATGACTGCAGAAACATAGCCACAAAGTGTTAGCAGTATTCTGCATTATTTTTTTCCCCTCTCCACTGAATATATGTGTTAAAGGTAGTTGCATTTTTATAGAGAAAAGTAATTGCTTACACTTTGTTCTCTGTGATGTTCTGTATGAACACTAATCAGTCTCAGTGAAACTCACTGTGCTCTGCCTAATCTGAAGCAGAGCGAAGGAAACACTCATTAGAGGTGCATTATCTATATTGTTTAATACAATAACTGTGGGGAAGAAGTAGGCAAAGAGATAGCAATAGTGCTTTCCTACAGCTCTTTATGCAGTTAAAATAGCTTTAAAAGGAAATAGAAGAGATACTATTTCCAAGAAAGCCTAGGATTTTATCTACACTGCAGTGCTGCACTGCTTGAGCTCCTGATTCTCATGACATTGGCTAATGCGGTTTTTAAGAGTAGTTCCTTGACATGATAAACATTGCAATGTAACATTAACGAGCTATGCAACTGCTCTATTAGTCTTTAAAACTAGTCTAATAATATTCTTTAATTCATTAGGTTAGCTGCTATGTGGATTAGCTGCATGGCTGAGCAGACTAAAGACTAGTAGCTGCAAGAGGTTTCCAGAGCCTCCTGTTTTCTTCTGGTCATCAACACAAATGATTGTGTAATTTGACATGTTGATAGTCTGTAGGTGGCTGTCACTGTCATGTTCAATGATCCACAGTTTGCTTTTTCCTTAGTGTATAAATCAGATTTTGGGGAAACTGGCTGTGTTACTTTCCTTGGCCTGTGATGTGGCTGTTCTCAGGGCAGACCTCTGGGGCTGACAGTTGCTTGGAGGTGTCTCTTGCTTCATCAGGACAGCTCTGGATACCTTGCTGGGACTAGGGTTGTTTTTTTTTCTTCTCTGGGAACCTTAGTCCAACATCTTCCAACAATTTTCAGAAAATGGTCAGTGATATGAAGGGGATGTGACATTATCAGTTACCACTATATGGCCATGTCACTGTACAGGACATTGTGCTGCCAGCTGCATTAAACTAGGGTAACTTTTTCTTCAGATTTTACTCAGGACCAGTTGAAATAATTATATATAGGGAGAACAAGGAAATAACACATCCATGGGAAAGTGTGACATCTTCACAAGTAAGAAAAGGAAAAATAAAATAAAAGCCTTCACATAAAAGGTGTTCTTGGGGAGGATGAGACTATTGACAAATGACTGCATATATTTATGGCACCAAAAAGAAGACTTAGTAAGATGATCTTTGGGATGAATAATAGCTCTGACGTTGGAAAAGAAACATATTCATGTCATAGTGGACATGTTGATTTAGATTGCTTCTTTATAAGAAATCTATAGAAGTAATACTGTGAAAAGTGTAGCAGGTTTGATAAATGGTTCTCTTTTGTATCTTTCATCTTTAATAATTTAAAATGTGAAATTCTCAGTAAATTAAGTCAGTGATTACTAGAATATGTTCTAGTTGAGTGGATTTAATTAACAGTTGTTACTGCAGCAAAGTAATGTCAGAAGTCTGTGAAACATCACTACAAGAAATTTGCATCAGTTGTCTGTTTCAATCACTCAGCAACAATATAGATGTGGTTATGTTTTCAAAATCTCAGAAATGCTTAATCCTGGTTTTCAAGATGATTTATAAATGCCACAACTTGCTGATCTCGAAGGGATATTTCCATTAAGAAAAATAATTTTAAGAAGGACAATATCAGCCATGGACAGCTAAACAAAAAGAAATGAGCAATAAACCTGTCCAATCCATGTTCCTCCAATATGTATAGAATTTTTCTAGGGAGTATATGAACACAGATTTAGTAAAATTGTAAAAAGGGATATCTGTGCTTTCAAACTCATTCAAAACTTCCTTTAAGAGAGTAGAGGGTCCCTGCCATAACCATTTAACAAAGAAAGGGAAAAAGTGTGTCTGCCCTAATAGGAAAACCTACTGGGTTTTCCCTTCAGCCTGTGAGCAGTAAACAGGAGGGTGTCTGTACAACAACAGCTGCTTTTGCCTCTGTGCTGCTTCACTGTAGACCAATCTGATTCCATGCCACCAGTGTTTTTCCCCTTGTCAGTGATGAAATCTCTAAGAGCAGACGAGTGACTCTGAACTGTGCTCCTGCTGTCCCTGGGGCTTCGTTCCTCTGTGCAGTAGAACTCCACTGGTGTCTGCAGGGGGGTTTGGTGCTGCTCTGAGCAGCTGTACTCAAATGCCTTCAGTAGCACACTTCTGTGGCCACGGCTGGACTAAGTCAATAAACTTCACCCTTCCCATTATTTTGACAGAAAGCCTCTATATGTCTGTTATGTAAACCATTGTGTTGTCATGCTTGCTAATGAAAGCAGCAACAGGATCATTTATTTATAGGCCATGCAGCTTCCTGAAACATTCCTGACTGAAGAAGTACGTATTTAATGGCAATTTGGAGAATTGGTTTAGAATACTTGTCTGTTTTTGCTATACTAAGAAAGTAGGGGGTTTTGCCTGGTAAAGGTTTTGTTTCCTCTAGAAAAATTTGAGACAACTCCAGAATTATAACTTTTGAATATCCTGTTGCATTACATGTATATATGCAGAATTGCCTCTCATTTCTGGGTACGAGGGGAAAAAAATTAGAAAAGGTGAGGTCTTCCATGAAATTAAATTTTCTTGGTTATCTTTGCCTGTTACATATCTCTAAATTTCAAGTAGAACATTAGGAAATTATATAACCAACCTCCTTATAGAAACAGAGCAAAAAACTTCTTGACCTTCTATTTTAGTAGATTTCAGTGATTCCAGTATCTAACTGAAATACAGTAACCATGAAATAAATGTTCCCATCACACTGGAGCAGATGATACACCCCGAGGGGCTGTGGTGTCTGAACGAGCTGTTTTAAGTTTTCACCAAGTGAGATTTCCATAAAATAGAGTTCAGTTCTCTTAGTTAAGACATAATGCAAAACTTGGCCAAAATCTTCAGACTAGGAAAAAAACATGTGCTATTCCTGTGAGTGAAAAAATAAAAGTAGGGACATGGACTTATCTTTTACCTATGTCAAATATTTTCTCTGGGATATACCATAACAGAAAGCTGGATACTGCCAGCTTTCAGACTGTGGAGATGACTTCCTTTCTGATTGCCAGGTCTCTGCTCAAATGTTCCATGCAATCTTGGCTTCCCAGCACCCTAGAGAGGTAACACAGCCTCAGGCTTTCCTTGAAATCTCTCTCAAATCAGCTTTCATACTGACTATGTACAAGACAGCTGCTAGGTTAAGTAACTTTCTGTGACATCTCCTAGGTTCCAGTAGAACCCTGTGCATGGTCTTCTCAAAGTTCAGATGCTTGCAGAAGGAAAAAAACCCAAAACAACAAAACAAAAATAATAATAAAAAACCCTTAAAGAAAATAACCCAAATCTTTCTGGTTAGATGATGAAATGTTACAACCATGTACCTATTATTTTGAAGTCATTCTCAGCACAAGGAAGCAAGGGAGCTGGAAAAACTGCTGGAAAGTTGTAGGGAAAGAATGAGTTTATTTGCACAGATACATCTGCACACACCTTATTATGTGGATGTATTTTGTTGTTGTCCTCATCTATCTTCTTTTTTGACTAACAAAATAGGTCCTTATCAGTTAGTGCAGTTTAAGAATGCCTGGGATGGGCAATTCTGCCTCAAGGTGCCTAAGGCAGACCCCAATCTCTCCCAGGAAGGCAGTGCAGTCTAGGAGCTGGGCTGTGTGGGTTGGAGGGCACTGCATGAACTTCCAGCACGTCAGGGTGGGATCGGCTTTTGTGGGATATGCAGCAGGGAAGCGAGAGTGAAGGAGCCTTTCCCCCCATTCCTCTTGTGAAGGCCTTGTGTGGTGGTGCTTTATGGTCATTGTCCCATGCTACTGTGAGGGATATTGCTGTGTTTGTGTTCCAGTGTCACCTGTGTTGGGTACACATGATCTATGCTAAAATGAAAAAAAGGTACAGCTAGATAGATGAGTGCATATAGATGGCTACTTGAGTAATAAGTGAATTTTTCTACCTTACATCCAGAAGAGATTTTTGAGTAGTTGCATAAACCACTTGTAATTATAGTTCAGTTCATGACAGGCTGTATCTACTGTAACTTTCCATAATATACCCTAAAATTTCAAAATTAGAGATTACTCCTTTAAAACTTTAAGGCCAGTGATCTCATCTTTTGAGGAAGAGAAGTGTTTGCTGGAAACTCAGGTTGGAGAGTAATAAATCCTTCAGAAGACAGCAAATGCTTGGTGCTAGGAATAAAACTGAGGGTCTCATTTAGAATAAGTAGCAATAGGGGTGTGCTTTCACCTGCAGGAAGATTAGATCCTTTAAATCAACTTCCATTCTCAGGGGCTTTTTTTGTGTTTGCTAAGAAGCAGAATTCATTCTAGACCATATGAAAACACTTCCTGTTGTTTTGATGTAAAGCCTTTGGGAGCTTATAAATCACAAATAGCTTTGCTGTTTCACTTCATGGCTCCCACTTTCACAGTTCCACGTATTCAGTATGTCATTCAAGGTGGATAGAGTTTCATCAATCCTCAAAATGTGCAGTGTGATAAATTCCCAATGTTTAATTTTTCACTGTGCTCAAAACTTCAGTAAAAAAGAAAAGAAGCAAGCCCATAAAACAGATGACTATTGGAGAATATATAGAGAAATTTTTGCTCATATCCACAGGAAGCAAAATTCTAACTAGATAACAAAATATTAATCACTTTCGTAGTTCATCTCAACTCCGTGTTTTAAGAGGAGAATTCTTTGGTTTATTTAAAGAAAAAAAGACAGCAAACAAATGCCAAATAAAGTATTTGTTGTGAAGCTTCTTGTATCTCCTTTTGGAAGGAAGATGTTTGAATTTTATTTCCTTTTCTGTTTGCTATAACAAAATCATTTTTATCATTTAAATACCCTTCATGTTTTAGAGATAGAGGTTATGATCAACGATAGAACAAAATTACATCTAAAATAATTAATTTAAAGCTGTTAAGAAGTTGTCTAAAAGGGTAAAAAACAGGATACTGGTCTATGTCACAGGAAACCCTTTCCAATTTCCATAGAAATAGGTATTTCATTGTCTCTGCAACTGGAAATAAATTATGTCTTTCAGAGCCTGTTTCTTAGTGAAGTAGTTCACTTTTGATAATAAAAGAACTCTGTCTAATTATATTTAGATATGTTATCAAAATGTCCTGTGGCTGTCACCAGCCACCATACTATTGGATCCTCTGTGTAGCTTAGAGCTCATTTTATTCTTCATTATGTGACAGAGTAGTATTCATTTTGCCATTATCCTCACACTTTATGTACATACTGTGTATATAGTAGTATAATTTACTGCTAGAAAATAACTGTTGTCTGTAGAGCTTTAATCTTACATATAAAACCAGTATTGGCAATTTAGTCTTTCTACAAGTACATTGTTACTTTATTCCTAATATCCCTTTAATTATGATGTCAGGAAACATGTCATGGTGTTTTTAGGAAAAAAAAAAAAAAAACAGCAATCATAAAAATAAATTAAATAACCTCCCTGAAGTTCATTTCAATATGCTTACTTGCAGCTAATTCCATAATAAGAATGTACTATGGGGAAGAAGCAAAACAAAAATGTTGCTATGGGCTTTTCAAGAGGCACATGGTTTTAAAATTCAATGTGTCAGCCAGGAAAAATAAGAGGAAAAAAAATGTAATTAAGAAAAATGCAGAAAAAAAGAGACTACACTTGCAACAGACAGGAATTTGTTCTCATCTCCTTTAGGACAAGTGGCTGATGTGACTACTTGCATGACATCCGTATGTCATCTTTTCATCCCATGATCATGTTTTATACTGCTCTTCAGTAATTACTGTGTGCTGGTAGCAAGCTTGCCTTCAGCTGGGAAAAGAAAAAGTGCAAGGTTTGCCCTATTTGAGGACTATGCAAGAAAATAGTGTCTAGATTTTATTTGACTTATAAACTCTTTCAGGCTCTGTCTCAAGCTCCAGAGATTAAAAAAAAAAACTTAGAAAAAAAGCTTCTGCAAAATGTTTTCATAACACAGTGCTGTAGCCGTGTTATGGCTGTTGTCCTGAAAGTCCATTCTGTACTCCTGTTTGTGGCCTCCTTGTTTGTTTTGTAGAAAGAAAATAACCAGTTAAAGACCACTGTTTGTCTTTGCACAAATAAGTGTAATAACTACACGAAAGGGTAACTTCCAAATCCTGCACCGATACAAATGAAAAAAGTATGATCTATCCTCCTTTCTCTTTGCACATAGAGTTACTGGTATCAGTTATTATAGAATACTTATTTTATCTCATGAAGAAAGCCACAGAACAGAGGGATTGTACTGTCTTTACAAAGTTCTGCAACTATTTATAGCATTAATTTAGCTTTTCCATTTTTTCTATCAAAAGTATAATCTCATAAATGACTATGCTACTTAGCTTTTTTGATATTTTAATGCTTCATCTAAAAATAATTAATGTACTTTGTAATTAAAATTTGTATTATTTAGGAACTGTCCAAAAATCTATTTACACTCTTTGTCATACACTCCATCATCAGTAATTATTATTTTATTCACACAGCCAAGATTTCAGATCCAATCCAGCAACAGTTGGTGGTATAATCCATTTTCCCCATTAATCTCTATGACAGCAAACATTCTCATTAGGGCATCACATCATCCATTTGCTTTCTTACTCACCCGTACATATTAAAAATGATTGTAACAACTGAGATCTCATTACAAGGATCAGAGCAAGTTTTAAACACAGATTAATACCAACTAAGCAAAAAAACACAAAGCCAAAAACCCTCCCTGAAATGAATTCCTTGAACTAAACATGAGCAGATTCAGCTTTGGGAAGTTTCCAGGAATGGGAAAGAGGAAATAGTAAGCACTGTTCTGCTGCTACAATCTCTTGATATTGGGGGAATAGAACAAGTATAAAATATGTTCTTTAAGTGCTCAGGTCTGCTTCTGATTCATAGGAGCAAGCAGGCAGATAGGAATCCCAACTGATAGTCTAGCTCTAGGACTGCTTTGTTACTGCAGCAGAGTTCCAGATTTAATATTTTACTTTGATGTTAGCATATCAAAGAAATTCCACCTGCACACTATATGGGATGGTTTGGGGTTTTATTAACTTACTTTTTGTCAAGTACTATATTAATTTATTTTGGCAATGCATTTAGTATACATATTTTATGCATATAAAAATTATGAAAAAGTTCCTGTTTTCCTGTAGGGAAAAAAAAAACCTCTCACATTTCATATTTTCTGAAAGTTGTGTGATAAGAAATTAGCATTATAGCATTGCTGCCATTTATAACAGGCTTTGGTTTGAATTCACTTCTAGTTTTGTAAAATTAATTGATTTTTTTTTCCAGCTAGAGCTAAACACTTCCTGGCAGGTGATAAATAAGTTACTAGTCTATGGTACAGATAAATAACTTTAATTATTGTTCTATTTTGGATATACTGCTTTTGTTGCAATAACATCCATTTGGCTTGTTTAAAAGGAAAAAAAAAAGGCAGTTATAGCCAAAATCAACTTGTAATTAGCTAGCAGCAAAAAAATATTTTCTTGATGAATGAGGATTTCTGTCATCATTCTGACAAAAATACAAAAACAAAAAAACCCAACTCCAACAAAAACAAACCCCCAAAAAAGTTATCACCACATTTTTTTAATGTCAGGTCAGAAGATAGTAATGGGTTGTCAAGTCAGTGTTTATGTGTATCAGAAACCATTGTCTGTTTTCCTGTACTGTCAAATATCTTATGAATATTTAAATAGAAACACAGGATCTTACAGCTTTCTGTAAATTACACTTTGCATCATAATTTCCATAAGGCTACCATAGACTTCAAAGGATGACTAATGCAATACTTTTCTAATGAATTGCTCTAATCATGAGCCAACTTTGATTTCTGTGCTCTCACTGAGCTAGAATTTTGAACTTAATTTAATTTTTTCATTTTGGGTATTTTTTATATAACAGGAAAAATACCCTTGAGTCTGAAAATTAGCCTTCCCCTCAGAGATAATCAGGGATCAGTTGAAGACTTAAAAGTCCTGCTTTTCAGTACTTATGATGGTTGCAACTTCTTCCAAAAGTTTTCTTCATCATTTGGCAATAAGATGTTGCAAGTGAAGTTCAGTTAGGGGTAACAGTAGTAAAGAACTTCTGAGTGATGTCACAAAACAGGTAAATACTTAATTCCCCTACTTGAAAATCTAAATAAATAAAGTTATCTACTTGCAAGCAGCAGCTGGTTAATCTTGAAATTAATCTGGGAACTGTCATAAATGAATGCAATGTGAAGGTGAGCATAGTGTGCTTTGTGCTTGAAAATGGGTGTTCTTATATGATTATGAAATACTTAGTCTTGTTGCTAATACGTTGAAATTATATCACTCTGAAACTTTATCCCTTTGCTGATATTTTTGAACTAAAAAAACTTCCCTTAATAGTAAGATTTTCTTTAATTACAGGATGACTATTCTATTTGGTTTTGGAAAAACACTGATATTTTGGAGCCAGTACAGCATACAGGTGTAATTTTTTAGGAGAAAATTGTTTTTATGAGAATTGGGATTCTAGGGGTCTTGCTTTATGAGAACTAAAGTGCCTGGTAGGAGCCCAAGGAGAAAGGTGCTGCAAAAGTGAGCTGGAGGACAAAGAAAGAATATGTGCCCTCTGTCAGAAAGGGATAAACAGATCATATGCTCAGAGAAATTAGAAGTCAGGGAAGAGAGAGACCCTTCCACTCACCCCAATATCAGAGAGCAGCTGAGTGTCATGAGGCAATATTAACCATGCTGCTGTGCAGCATAACCCAGGCCTCAGAAGTGCTCCTTGGCTAGGTGGCATTGCAAATATCAGGATTCATGCAATATAAATTACAAAAAAATCAAAAGGAGAATTCAGAAATATCTGCTTTGCCAGGATACATTTATGTATATGTACTTGTAATCCTTAATATAGGCCAAATACTGTCCTCAAAATGGCTTAAAAGTTAAGCAATTTTTTTAAAGTTAAAAATAGGTTAATGTTGTTACTAAGGTCAAGGGAAAACTGCATTTGATTTCAGAAAGAACAGAATTTCACCTACAGTTATAGATTTTAGTATGTTGGATCTCAATATGATATTGTAGGTGATAAAATCAGCCATTTTCAAATATTTTGTTGTGTCTGAAAAATTAAAAATATAAACAAAATTGTTCAAAAAATATATGAAAACCTCATTACTTAAAATTAATAATCTTATTTTCTGTATATAAACTTGCTCTAAAGTGTAAAAAAAAAACCCCAAACCAATACCAACCTCACCCTCCCCTAACAAACACCTAATATCATGTGAGAGCTTCATGGATGCTTTATTATGGAGTAATTTGATTTCATTACAGAAACTGTGTCTTTTTTATTGATAGTAAAAGGCTAAACAAAATTATTCAATAGGAATACATGTAATTATAGTTGCTCATCTGTGTCTCAGAATGAAGAATTGGATTTATAATAATTAATTAATAAAAGTGACATGAGTGCTTAGTGCAAAAGATTCATGTATAACATAAAAATATCATCCTAAGATCACATATATCTACTTAAAATAATATCCCTTAAGGAGGCAGGAAAGGAGTTGTATAAAGTGTCAGTGAATTTCAAAGGTAAGTGGGTGATGATGTTCTTTGTAAACCTCTTTTAAAAGCATAGGATTATAACCCCATTCCAGATAGAGAGAAGCCTGGGGTAGCAATTAAATTTAGAAAGATAACTGTCTCCGATTTTTTTTTTTTTTTTTTTTTTCATCAAATGTACCTTTAAATGAAAATTTTGGTTTGGGAAAATTACATTAAAAAAGATCTTTTTTTCAACAATGAATGCTTCCTATGGATGATGATAATGAAGTTTGTAAATGATGTTTTGTTAAATTCAGCCTTTGCTCTAATGTCTGGTATGGATGGAACAAATATTTTTAAAGATTTCTTATTTTCCAGTTCATTTAGTTGATCTTTGCAGGGTGCAAGCTAATTAGGCTGCTTCATAAAGGTCTCTGTTTCTTAATATACAAAAGCCTTTTTCTGTGCTGTACTCCAAGTTGCCTGCTTTGTACCTACCCTAGGTTGTCTATGAGCTCTTGAAAATCCATTTGGCTACTGAAATAAATCATGAACTCTGAGAACAGCACTTGGAGTTACTGCCAACATTGCATGTACTAACATCTGAAAAAAATTAATATTTCATATTTTTCTTACTTTCAATGATGCACTTCAAAGAAAACACAAACACTTTAAATACTCAAGTGTATTGCTTGAATACACCATAAGCTTTGACATCTGTGAATACTTTTGTTTGTACCTGATAAATAGCACTAGTAAGTTTCTTGCAACTTTTTTTGCTGTATATAAAAAATATATGATATGAATTATTTTTAAAAATACGAGATGACTGCGTGCCTATCATTAACACATGCACCAACAATTTATGTATAAATGCACACATTCTCCTCTGTCTCCTCTCCACCCCACCCTCCAGTATGTTTCTGTGCAACTTAACATTTTTCTCAGGTTAATTTCTTGTGTACATCTTCAGTATGCACTTTAAGGTATGATAGAAACAAATGATTTTAGATGAAGAGAAAAAGTAGCCACAGCAACATGACACATCATGTTCCTGCAATTACAGTTTCCAGTCCCCTTTCAGCTTCCTTAGGGATAGTTCACTTATTTTACAACACTTTGTCTTACATGCTATAAACTCAGTCTCTCTGCTGTCATCTCAGTTTTTAGATCTGGAGAAGGTGTTTTTAGTCTTGTCTTTCCCTCAAATTATTATTACTGTGAAAAGAATCTGTATGTTTATGCATAGAAATAATATATATATTTATATAGAGCACACTTAATGAAGAAGTTCCCATTCTGGATGAGGTATTTTTTCCTGTATGCTTGACTTTACTAAGTGGAAGGTGCACACTTTTTTTAGTGAACATATGCCCTCTATAAGTGAGATAAAAATCATGATTTATAGGGGTTTAATTAAACTGTCTAATGATTTCTTCCTTATTTATCCATTTATGCACTGTTTTTCACTGCATGGAAATCCAAGTATAAAGGCCAAGTTGTCCTGCAGCATACCCAGGTAAGAAGGTAACCCAGCTTTTGGTTTAGTCCTCAGTCTGGACATCTGAGGCACAGCTAGGCTGCCACAGAAAGTAGAACACACCCAGATTCATCCAGCCACGGTGTGTCTCTAGCAGTTGTTAAAACTGGCTACCTCAGGAGGTGTACAAACCCATGGCAAGCCTCTAATTCCACTGATATTCTCACCTTTCTGGAAGATTAGGTAGGATTTTTGAGTATTCAGTAATCCTGGACTGTTTTGCTTTATGTCTGATCAAGAAAATACTTCAGATGAACTCTGAAGCTCTGAAAATGATGACCCTGAATATCTTTTTTTTTTATGTTGCTTTGCCATAAACTGGTCTTGTCTTTGCTGCTCCTTACCCATAGTTTTCAGAAAAGTTCAAGCAGAAAATGAGGATGCTCCGGGCAGGGTGATAAGTTCACATAGTGCAGAACATTCCAGATTTTACCTGGAGACCATAATGAGTATTTTAAAAAATTCAATATAAAATTTATTACACATACCATGCATATTTTCTGGTAAGGGAGCTGAAAATATGAAAAGGAGAAAAAGTCCCCCCAGAATAGGTTCTTTTTCAGAATTCCAAATGATTAGGTATTAATATATAGCTTGTTCATAAAGAGCTCCTTCAGTGTGTTTTTCTCCTGATGTGTAGAATCCTTGTTGTTTTGATCAGTGATAAAAATAATTAAATATTTTCTGTTGCCTGGATAGCTGAATATATCTTATGAGCCAAATAATGTCTCAGGTGTTCATCACTATAAAGATGAGATTCATTTATCATAAGTATTCTGCAAAATTAATTTAAACTGTGCTTTTCTCATTAAATGTCCTCTCTTTTAGTAGACTCAGTCCTTCAAATGCCCTCTATATATAAAACCCAAGCATCTTTTAACCAAATTGAACACAGTGCTAATAAAATTACAAAAAATCTTTATTAAAGAACTGAACTTTTAACATTAAAGACACAATTGATCTGTTTTTCCAAGCAATAATTACCTTAGTGCTTTTCCATAGAGTGAACTTGCCTTATTTTACTGCAGTCTTTAGGCAGGAAAAAACCAGAAATGTGGAAAATAACATCAAAACATATTTGCTAAAGAATTTTTTTTTTTTTTACGTGATATCAAAAAGTTGATGTGCCTGCACGTTATGGACTAAATGTTAATTTTTTTATTTAAATAGAACTGTTCCTTAATATAAAGTTAGCAGATCAAACTAGGCAATGGGAGCAGACATCTTAAGTATTTCAGTATTCTTTCCTTTGTTGCTAAAACTGCTAACATGACAATTTGTAAAATGCAGTAATTTAAATATATGTTTTGAGTGTGCTTTTGGTTTTATTTTTAATAAAGTAGCTTTATTTTAAAGTGGAGATAAACAAAAAGCAATGTATTCAGTGTTGAATTTTGTCATGGATTTTCAAGAAAATATTACCAATGCATATCTTTAATTTTATTGATGACAAGATTTATGTGAAATACAAATAATGTGAAAAATATATAGTTGAAGTAAATAAGGTCATAAAAGACTGAAGTCAAATCGTTGCAGTTGGTATTTTCTAGTAGAATTGAAAGCCTAATGACTTTAAATATATACTTTATATCTGTGGATAATGTTATGGAACTAAGAGATCAGCTGTAGAAGAAATTATAGTAAGGGAAAAGAGCCAGTTAGTGAATTGGATCTAATATCCATTTGAGAGTTGATTAGACAAGTTATAGAGTGGTGGTTGCAAATCAGATTGCTGTAGTTAACAGACAGCCTTAAAAGGAAAGTGTTATTTGTACCAGAATGATTTTATGTTTTCCTTGTGCACTGGAAAAAGCAGCTATGCATGTCATACCCAAGATTCACAGTTTGGGGTAAGGGGTTAAAGATAATAAGAGTGGAGAAGAATCATTTTTATTTAATTCTCGTACTTATCACATGCCAAAGCAACTAAACAAATGAAACTACGGGGAAAAAAAATGAAAACCAAAAAACCCCACAACAACAGCAAAACCCACAACACTCCCCCCGAACACATTTCTTTAGTCTCAGCCTGTGATGACAAAACGTATTTAAATAAAAAAAGGAGCAGATCCAATTTTGTTAGATAGTAATTATCATTTAGGATATACAACAAAAAGAGCATTTTCTATGACTTGGGAGTCATCTGAGTACACTTGGAATGCACCTATCTGGCATGAGCTGTACCCACCCTGGTGTTACTAACCTTTACATTTGTTTCTTTCTTAGTTGTCAGTTTTAATTTATTTCACAGGAAATGAAATTTGCTTGTGTGAACCAGATACAAAATTTACAAAGAAAAATCTTGGCAATGTTAAGACAGGTTGCAATTTTGAATGTAAAATCTTCGCCTCTTCTTTTATACACATACAAAAAAAGAACAAAGAGAAAATTTGTAATTAGGATAAGGTAGAAGTTGAACCCCTATCTTTTTTGGGTTTGTCTTATATGTGAAAGCAAAGTGGAATGTAGAGTTCTTCCATCTTTGGTGAGTGTCTTGCAATGTTTTGGTTCTGGGACTCCACTTGGTGCTTTTGACTTCAGAAACTGTGCAGCTAAAGGAATTAGGCTGTCCCATGTAAGCTGGAAAGAACCTGAGCATTTAAGGAAGTACCATGTCTAGGAGCAAGCAGCCTTGATACCCTGAGAGCTTCTCTCAATTTGGGCATGTCCCTTCCTTCCTACTCCATAAAAATGAGGACATTGGAAATTGCAGGTCTTGAAACCAGAATCTTGGCTTGAAATGAGTCTGTTCAGGCTCCCTGATGCAGAGCTAGAGCACACATGGCTTGTGGGCTCTGCTGCAGGATGCTGCTCTTGCCTTTCGTTATCTAAATTTATTTCACAGCAGGGGACTGACACCTGCTGATCCAGAATGTTCATCTCAGTTAAACTGCGTATAGCTGAGGTTCAGCATAATGAAATAGTGCACTTAATTTCATTTGAAGCTCATGCCAGTGTTGTAGCTAGATTTAAAACATTGTTCTCTTCTCAACTGGTAAATACACACAACCAAATTGTTCAAAGCCCTGCTCCTTTGAAGATTCATGCTTGTGCATAGCCTCACACAATTAATAGTCTTGCTGAAATCAATAGGACTCCTGGCTTTCATCCTGGCTCCTCTGAAGACAATTTCAAATTTCCCACTGACTTCCCACTGACAGTAAGGCCAGGCTCTTCTCAAAGTAGTTTATGTGCTGCATGCTGGGTAATAATACAGAGAGATGCAATGCTTGCGAAACTAGATAGACTTTTTATCATGGAATTGTTTTGATGTGGTTTGGTTTGGTTTTGTTTTCTTGAGATAATCTGATATTGCATAGCATTCAAATAAACCTACAGAGAGGAAGGCTTTGGTCCAATTTCCATCTTTTTGATTTTGTAACCTGTACTGCACCTTGCTTGTTTTTTCTTTTTAAAAGTTTAGCTCTTCATCTTTTATAGAGATATGTTTTCATGTGTAACTCTAGTGAAAAATGTGTCCCCTATGAAGGAAAATGGCTCTGACATCACATATGGCCAAAATGATAACTCAGGTTGCTCAATACAGAGTCCCCCTTGTTTATACCATTGGTACTACTTATTCTCATTTTATGCTTTCCTCTTCAGCCAGCCTTGGAGATAAGACTTGGTCCAAACTCTTCTAGGTTTGAGTTATGCCTCATTTGTTGATGTGCCATGTTTGCTTTATCTCTGAAATGTTACATCTGTGCTACACACATTACATATCACCTCTGAAATATGTCTTTGACAGTCTGGTCTGTGGACCTGATATCATGTTTAAAACTCCTGAGATAAGGCCTTGGGCCTGTTCCCATAAATCAAATAATACTTCCAATACTACAATGTACTTGTAGTACCACCTATATTACACCTTCTTTTTCCAGTAATAAGGCTTATTTTTAAGAGCCTGTGGCAAGTCAGTTTATTCAGTGATTTACTGGGTATCTTCAAGTCCTCTGTCAGACATGCAACTGTACACAATGTGCTGATCATTTATTCTTTGTACATAAATATACTGTAAAGCATGTTCTGTTTGGATCTTCTAAACTCTTGACCGCCTTATCAGCCTCCAGTTAATATGTGGAGATTATTGCAGAGCTTTGATTAACTAAGATGATATTTTGTGATGAAGTGACTTGCAATATAACTTCTAATATAGTTTTGCTCCAAGGGTGAAAACTAGATTTTTCCCTACCAAAATCTGTGCATCAGGGTGTGCAATTGTACTTGATCATAATTGCTATCTATCTCTGTCCTGTCTCTGTTAATTACTACAAAGAAATGTTTGCTATGCACTAGTGTTTATCCTCGTGCTGCTTTACAAAATGACTGCATGAGTTCTACACCATTTTAGCATTCAGGGATGGGAGTTTTATTTATGGTTTTCTTCATCAAACACTTCAGCACGTTAGCCCACAAGCTTCTGTTTGTACCTACTTCAGAAAGATAGTTGATCATGCCCATAAAATAACTTCTTTCATGCTTTAATCAGAATAATTTGATTCTCCTCCCATCTGCCGTCCCGTAAAACCCGAGTAACAAATTGTTTGTAATTTTGTGAGTACAAACTTACTTCAGAGTTGTTACACTAGACTGCAGATGTACTTGAAGCAGTCTCAGGTGCTGTAATGATGCAGAATCTCTGTTGGGAGACAGAAGTCTGCGTTTGATTCCCCAATGAATTCCACATGGGAAAATGTTTCTAGTGCAAACTAGCTTCCTACATGTTTAGTTTCTTAAAGTATATCTTGATAAATAAACAATATCCATGGAGATTCATCTCCATTCTTTCATTTGGGAATAAATGTGCTCAAAAGTCAAGTGCTCATTCTATGCTTCTTAGAAGTGCAGGATTCTGTGTTAACTAAATTTCAAGTACTCCTTGTTTTATGAAATTCTTGCCTATAGTAGGTATTTATAAATAGACTTTAAAATGAAGCACTTGCTTAATATTTTTGGAACCCAGTATTGTAAGAGTGATTCCACTATGACTGACTTCACAATCTAACTAGTATGGATGAAATAAGGTAGCCAAAGACATAGCAAATACTGTCTTTCATGTGCAGTGTGAAGCTTTGTCTGTTTACAAACCACACTACAAACTTCAGATATTTGATTTGAATTTAGTTGTCTTCTTTCACTGGAGAAGTTATGGAATCAGAACATAACTTTGTCCTATCCTTTTACTGATGGCTGTGGGGCATTCTTTTTGGCTTAATATTTTCCACTGCATACGTGGAAAGATCACGAGTATTGTAATTAATTTGTCTTTTCTTCTGTCTTGAGTTCTGGTAAGTTTTTATCTTAAATCTGAATTCTACTGTACCAGTGGATGTCATTATTTCAAACTTCTACTTGAACAGTTAGACTAGCCTTGCTAATTAGAGGCATCTTTCCATGTTAGCTCTGGAAACCTGATGTAGTACAACCCTAAGCACCTGTCCCCCATTAAACAGTCTTTAATGCCTCAGACATTGGGCGTTAGAGTCAAACTTGTTTGACACTTGGCTTCAGTTAAAAAAGTAAACAAATAAATCATCTCGGTTACCTCTTTAGATCACTTTATTCAAAATTGCAGTCAAACTTTTAATGGTTATTATAATGCTTCAAGCAATTTCTATATAAGGAATTTCTTGTTGATTTCCAATTAATATTAAACCATATAATATCTCCCCCCTCCCCCAACTTTTTCTTACTTTTGTTTTTTTCCTTCAGTCTTGCTCACAGCTCTTAATATTGGATGAAGCTTGATCTATATCTGTCACAAAATATTTTGTTCTAGAAACTACACATCCCTCCACAGTACTGTGCTCAAGTTTTCCAGACTTTTCTTTCCCTGCTAAACAGTTGGCAGTAGTAGTAGTCACTGCCCTGATGGAAGATGTTAGGCTTCATGAATCTTTCAGTGAGTGAAAACATGAAAAGACTATTTGTTTATCATATTCCATGATTTTTTTAACAAAGCATATGTTCCCAGGAAGTACTGCTGTAAGTGCAGCTAGCATTCTGGCCATGTGCATACAGGTTTGTTTCCAGGTGCCTCTTTTCCATTTGCATTTCTATTGCACTGAAAGTGCTCTCAGGCACGTGGTGTGATTTTGGGGTTGATCCTGTGCAGGGCCAGGAGCTGTACTTTGATGTTTTTTTTGAGTCCTTTCCAACTCAGGGTAATATGTGACTCTGATTTTCTGTAGTAAGAAAGAAACTTTAAGGCTTTTGCGGAATTAGGACTTACAGTAATCAGAGTTCTTGTTTAAGTACAATTAGTAGTATTCAAGAGAAATAGGTGCAAAATAAAGATAGTGGAAGGAAAATTCTAAAACAAGTGTGTTAGTTCTATTACCCTCTTTCATTTTATGTCCATATAGATAGTGATGTAGAAATATTATTGTAATAGGTATATTAAAATGCTGTTAATAGAGTCCAACAAATATCCCTTCATTATAAATTATGAAGGTTTAGGGACCTTATTGATTCCTGTTCCTTAGAGAACAGGTGCTATTATAAGTTCTAATGGAGATTCTTCCCCAGAAAACAAGAGGTGTTTCCAGTCCCTATACCAAATTTCCGTTTGATTTAGCAGGATGGTGCAACTCCTCAAACAGCTGTAAGCTCTTTCAGTCTTTTAAAGATGTACATACATTTGATAGCTATACACCATTGGATTTTTATCTATTGACTCTGAGGAAATGTGCTGCAGGTTTGTTAGCTTCACCTAGCTGCTTTTCTGTCATAAAGTGTTCTGTGGTTAAAATCAAAACAGAATTATTTTAGCAAAAAAGGTTGTAGCCTTCATTATGATGTGGCAAACTGGGTGAAGAGGAAAAAAAACTAGCAAAATTATCAATATTTACTAGAAGAATTCATTGTGGCTGCCTTGTTATGTCTCATCCAATGTTATTGATATCTGGCCTAGATAAATTTTTAAACTTGGGCATGTCTATTACCCTTCAATACTAAGCCCTGCGATTTTGCTGGGCAGTTGTTGAGAAGCTCCCTTAAGACTGAGCTTGTCTGCCTGGGGTTCTCTCTCATGGATTATGGGTTATGTCTCCCCATCTCTTTTCAAAGAGGGATTTATAGGTCTCTTAGTTTCAAGCTTTTCATCTGTTATGTTCACTTCCTAGGAATGCAGTTCTGGTGATTCTATTTTTCTTGTTAGGTTTGTTTCCTCTGAGCAGCATTGGTACATAGACAGGGATGGCAGCTGAGCCATTCTCTATCAACAGAAACAGAGAATTCAATACTTATCTCAGTAATTTCACTTTGTTAGAATAATTTTAATACATGAGTAATACCATATGTACATGCTTAACACACCATATATAATAAAACTGATAAAACCCACAACCTTTCCAAGCCATTAATTTTCATCATGGCCTTAGCTCAAAATGCACTAGTTCAAAATTTATTCCAAGGAGCTGATTGTTGCAGATGGTTGTAGTGGGCAGCAATAATGTATCTAGGATTTTTAAAGTGTCTTTCCATGATGACAAACATTAACAAGCAGATTAATTTGTGGCTTAATTGTAAAAGGTTACCCAAATAGCATGGCCTTCAGAGCTGTCTTTCCAAGTACAGCCTGCTACAGAACAATTATTTTGGCCAGCACACAGGAAGAACTGGAAGCATCATCTCATTTGTTATGCTGGGATCAGCCTGTGGTGATCCTACAACCCTCGCTTAATTAATCCAATTTTGGCTTTAGACTTCCATCTCTGTTTGGCACAGCAAATACAGCTGTGCTGTGAATTTTACTGGAAGCAGGCATAACTGTGCTATGCTCTCAGAAGGTTTTCATGCTGAATATTTATTCTTTTGACTCATTTCATAGTTAATATGTGCAGGCACTTGCGACAGGTTGCTACTTGCTGACTGATTGGCACAATTAATTTCTGTGTTCCAGTTGAGTTACAATCCTGAAACACAGTTTTCTCATTCATTATGGGCTATTGCACAGAAATGGGAAAAAGAAAAAATCTCTCAATTGAAAGCTGACCTTTCCATCAGAGTCTGTCAATCCTCTGGCTCAGATTTTTAAATATTCAGGGACCCATCTACATGTTAATTGGGTAGCAATATTGAGAAACAGATCCATTTCTTCAGGAGGAACAAAGCACAGAACACAATTCAGATTAGTGAATTTGGAGATCCAGTTTTTTTAATATACAGAGAACTCCAGACTGTTCTGCCTATTTTGGCATTTTGCCATTTTCTGTAGAGCTTCTGATAAGAAGTAAAAAAGCCTAGTTGTCATCAGTGACTCCCTCCTGAGGGAAACAGAGGGCGCAATACTGTAGTTCGAATAAACCCATGCAGAAGATAGCTGCCTCCCTCAGGATCTTGGTAAGAAATGTCACCAAGAAATTTTCCAGCCTGCTGTGATTATTATCCATTACTGTTTCTCCAGGTGGGCAGCAGTGATGTCACAAGAAGTTTAAGGACAATGAATAGAGACCTCAGGGACTTCGAATGACTAGCTGGGGCATCAGGAGCACAAGTAGTGTTCTCTATCCTGTAGGTTGCAGGAACAGTGCAGGAAGAAAGAGGAACATCATACAGATGGCTCAGAGCCTGCTGTAACCAACAGCATTTTTGGTTTTTCTGGTCAAGGATCAGTTTGCACAACACCAGGCCTGCTGGTGACAGACTGGTTACACCTGTCTCAAAGGGTGAAACAAAGATCCGGGTTCAGGATTTAGCAGGTCTCACTGAGCTTTTCAAGCTAGATTTCAAGGGGGAGGGGGATAAAACCAGGAGGGCTATAGAAAAGCCTGGAGATGGCTCCTAATGTGGGAATTAGGGCAGGTCCTCCTGTCCCGTCCTGCTGTAAAAGGGGGAGTCAGGGAGGATTCTTTTAGTCGATCTCTTGGAAAAAAATTAAGCACAAACACGGCAATATTATATCTGAGAAACATTTATTGATAAAGAAGGGTAAGTGTTCCTACCGTAGTGGGGTAGAAAAGGGAACATAGGACGGGAAAAGAGAAATGGAGAGAGAAAGATCACACCAGGACAGATTGCTACCGCTGTACCCCAAGCGCCCCGTTGGCGAGGGCTTGGCTGATGGAGCTGTGTGCTGCAAGGAGTCTGCACGGCTCCCGTGGCAGCTGGGCATGATTTCCAAACAGCAGTAGCTGCACGTCCCTTCCGAGGGCAAAGAACAGGATGGGAACATGACCAGAAACAGGCTGCCATGGCTATGGGCACACCTGGGGAGCAGCTGCGGCTCTCAGGGCCATGGCACAGCAGCAGTGGCAGCCCCGTCAGGCAAACAGTGGAGCATGAGGTGTTCAAAATCATGTCCATGTGGCATCTGGGGATATGGTTTAGTGGTGAACAGGGTTGCGCTAGGTGAGCAGTTTGCCTAGATAATCTTAGAGGCCTTTTCCAAGCCTAGCAATTCTAATGCTCTATGAATATTAAATACATGTCCTAGGTGCTATGTCATGGCTCTAAGCAGGGCCTATTCAAACACTGTGTTGTGCTAATGCAGCTATCTGATTTCTAGACACAACGATTAATTTTTCAGCCTTGAATATTAACACAGCTTATCATGTTTCTCCTGGTACAATCTGTGTTGTTTACAGATTTTACAAAGGAATAGTAATGCCAGTTTACAACTACAGCAGTCATGTTTTGCTGGTGTTCCTTCCATAAAGAAAACAAGCATGAAACACTGGAAGACTGCAGGGAAAAAAAAGTTATGTATTGCATGCTATTTGTTCACTGCTCTGAAATCAAGTATCGCTTGTGCTTTAGGAGAGGATGAAGTAGATGGCAGCTGTGTCAAGCCCAAGTAACTATCAAATAATAATTTATAAATTACTTGATCTGAATTCTGAAACATTGATACCATGAATTGTTTCTCTTTTGTGGTCTTTATTAGTAAGACCTCTCTATTGGAATTTGAACTGCTCTGTGTTCTTTTGGGCCACAAAGTCCAGTACAAGAATAAAAGTCGTATTAAATGGAGTTTGAAAAGTACAGGGTTTACCCATCATTTTATTTAATCAATGAAAGAGAATCCACTGCAACTCATTAGGTGACAGAAACAGCCCTAAAACTGTAACAGCTGCAGAAACAAAAAGTTCTAAATGCTGCTTTAGTCCCTGAAGCTGATTTTATATGCATTATTTTGCTTATCAATGTAGTATATACACTGAGAAACTTTGCTTCTAGATCACTTGGAAAAATTAATCTCCTTATTACTTAATTGATAAAAAATCTTGAATATTTTAATTTACATTTCTCCTAATTAATATAATTACAGAGAAAATGTAAGACAGTGACAAAGAAAATGAAACAGGTCATGTAAACAGAAAATTATACCCATCAAAAAGCAGCCAAGATCAAGCCAAATATTAGGCAGTGTCATTGTTTAAACAAAGATATATTTGTAATGTAGCACAAATGAAATCTCTGCAGTGCGACACAACACACAGGGAGGATTAAACCAGACTTACAGTACTGTATTAAGTGCTGAGTGTACTGCAGACCTCTAGGATAGAAATAAGCAACCAAACAAGGTGCTAATGAGATGCCACTGTTTAGATTCAAAACGTAACAAATTTTAACAGGGAATTTTGTATGTAATACAAAATACAAAATGAGAAATAATATTGAGTAATAATAATAAAAATATGTACTATCAAGTATATAAATAATATTCCTTCCTGTCTTCCTCAGTAGAACCTGTGGGAGGTGGTGACTTAGACATACCAATATGGGTGAATGTATGTGATTATTTCACTCTGTAAACTAGTGGAATCTTGATCTAACGGAATCAGAACTAATCGTGTCTGGGGTAACACTTGCTGTGGGTAACAATTTAAGTGAAGTAACTGTAGTCTACATTCCCATTAAAATTTCTTCTCTTAGAGTTTTATGTTTATTACATAATGGTATATTCCAAGGGTATAGCTGCAATTTTACTTTTATTTTATAGTTGTTACTGTTCGCTAATGCTATTTTTTTTTTTTTTTTTTGGAAGAGGCAATTTTGGATTGGAAATTCTTGGAGCTGAAACAGTTTTTTCAGATTGTCCTCCTCTTTCACAAAGTATATATTGGTTTCTAGGAAGCATGACATCAAGCTTCACCTACCTGAGGTGTTCTCTGACTTCCCTAGAGCTTTCAGATCTTTGCAAATGAGTCATTCCTCCTACATGTAACTGGGCTGTGGGGTGGTGCTGTAACTCTTACTACTGGCCAGTAGAGATGATAGAGGTATCCCTTTGTTGGTAAGACTAGCACCCAAAAGAAGGGAGTCACTTTGACCCAACATGTCTTGATGCTTATACTGTGAGGGTGCTTTTTCCATCAGTTGGTTTGCATAGTAGCTCCCAAGAGAAGCATGTCTTGACTATTGTGAAACTTAACGCATTAGATGTGAAATGATCAAGGAGAAGAAAGGCTAACAATGAGTTAGAAAAGGGTGGAAAACTAAACTTGAGGGGTACTGAGAAGCATGAAGTATTGATCTCCATCTCTTGGCAGTTTTCTCCAGAGAAAACTGAAAACAAGAAAACATGCAGTGCTAGAAGCTATTGTTAAAGTTAGTGGAAGAGGAAAGTGTATAATCTGGGGACTCAACACCCTTCATCTGTTGTAGAAATCATGTGGAGCGAATCTATAAAAGGAATCAAAAGCACTGAGGTGCTATTTTTGCCTGAAAGTCCGTCCACATAGGAAAGATCCACTGCACATGTTTTATAATCAGCAACCATATTTGTTTTCCAGTGTCTGGGAGCAGCAAATAACAGAGCTGATAATTACAAGGTAATCCACAGGTCTAATGAGAAGTGCAGCTTCACAATGAGAAGTGATCATAACTCAATGATGTCACATATTTAGCAGAATTAATTTGAATATTTAAAACTGTATATAATCATAACAATCATTAAAATTTCTGAATGTCTTGTGGAGAGGAAGAGGTGGGAATTGTTCCTTTGTAAGTCTCTGACTTGAATAGGTTAGAATTTACCTTTTGTTGTCCTGCTTTGCGTGCTGCCAGTCAACTAGAAAGCAGCTGGTGGATTAAGAAATCCCTTTCCACGTTGCCAGACGTTATGAATGGTTTCTGGCCATATTCTCATTAAAAACACTCATTTAGGGTTACAACTGACATTAAAATGATATTCTGTACTACTTAAGAGCTCCTAAAATTTGGTTTCGGAGGACACATCAGCATTAATGTACTAAACTTTCTTTCACCTTAAAGTGCCAGTGTGAGCCAAGGTCATCTCAGATCCTAACAGAAGTGCATGTTGAATGACTTTTTTAGTAGCTTCTTATGCAGTAGTGATGGTATGTGCCTGTTCCCTGCCCTATCAGGCAGATAAAGTAGCAATACCAAAAGGGGTTCAACCTAGGAGTAACAGCCGAGCAGACAAATACTTTCTCCATCCTTTTAGATAAGTGTAGCCACAAATGCCCTTACACTGACTTCAGAAATAAATCTTCATGGTATAAAAGAATTAATAAGGAATTATATAAAGTATTTTTCATATCCTTCACTCACTACAACTACATCCCTTTTCCTTGTGACTGCAGGGGATACAGTACATTGTACAAAACCAGATTGGCTATGGTCTTCAATTGCTAAACTTTTCTCTTTGTTTCCTTGCAGTCCCATTCGCTCAGCTTTATCGCATTTTCAAGAAAGATGGTTAAACTTTTTTTCTATCTAGTGCTCATTAGTGCAGATAATATTTGGACTTTCTAAAAATATGCCATCTCATCTCCTGCATTCTTTTATCTCTGAATTTTCATTTATCGTGTTCCCATTTTTTTCAAATTATATGTATTAATTTTCTGCCTACTCCCTTGACTCTTTATAATATATCTCTGCTTTTCTCTGTCCATTTCCCTCTATTCTTGCTCTAGTTCTATTTAGTAATATTGTTTTCCTGCATAAAATGACTTACTGTAAAGACTGAAAAATCCTCAAAATACTTATGACATCATTTTGAAATATGTTTAGGAGCAGCAATTCTTGCACTGTTTTGGATTCTGCACATATACTGACTAAGCATGTAACTTATCTGATACAAAGTAATGTGCCACATTTCTGAATGTTAGTAGGAGAGTTATTTAATTTGAGCTAACCAAAACCCGGAGTGCAATGGCAAAATTTGCAACTAGTTTGATAGCAATTGCCCTCCAAACATGAATAGTTTTTCAAAAATTCTTGACAAGCTTTCTTTATGGAAAAAGACGAAATGTGAAATCTGTCAGCCTCTGGTGATCTAAAAAATGTGTCTTTGTAGCCACTTGTACTAACACAAAGTCATTGCCAGTGGGAGGGCTGTTTGAAAATATTTACTGTGTCCTAAAAAAAAAAAGCATCTCATTCCTTGCCTTTTAATTTGTTGCTTTTGATGTGACTTTGAATTCTCTCTGATCCCACTTATGGCTGGAATCTAATGGAAGACTTCTCTCAGGAACAAATGCCATTTTGTAATTGTGTGCTCTTAGAACTACATTGCTGAAGTTAAGAAAAACCAACCAACCAGCCAACCAAAAGAACCTCAAAACGCCCAGCAAAGTTATTTTTATATGTTTACTGGAATTCTTTCACACTGACGTTAAGAATAAACACATTCAGTTCAGAACTTTTAGAACAATAAAACTGTGATGATTTATAGCAAGGGTGGAGGTGTTTACATATGGCATATTACAAGAATGTGCGCATTTTTATTGAACATTTAAAATTCCTAGGCACTATAATGCCATTACAAATGGCACTTTGGATTACATAAATTTTTATTTAAATTGAAGATTTAACATTACCTTTTTTTCATTTTGTGGCTCATTTTTTATTGATTAGGTGGTTAGTCACTTATTCTTTATTTGTGGTGCCATATTTGGCTACAGCAAGTAAGTTTCTGGACAGTCCTCATTTTCATTTTTTTCAGACTAATGACATGACTAAAAAAGAAAAATTGTCATGTTTACTTTTGCTTTCAAAGGTTGTGCTGTGTAGTCCAGTGCTAATGTCAGGTACAGCTCAAATACACAAAGTTGATATTGCGGAGAGCAAGATAAATTTTTTTGCAAACAGTATTATGTGCTTGGTAGGGATATTTTTAATTATAATAAATAGACTACTTGGCAATATTTTAAGGTTTTAGATAATTCCTAGCCAATATAATCTTCTGTATACTGAAAAATATGGTATTTTTTTTCTGGTTTGGAGGCTTTTTTTATTGTGGGAGCAGGAGGAGACAGGTGTATTGTTTTCCCCTTTCTCTGGTATATATGATAATCTTTGATGGTAACTAGGCAATAAAGGAATTAAGCAGAGATAAACAATGCAATTATTAAAGCAAAACAGTGAGCAGTAGTAACAAAGATATCAACTAATTGACCTAAGGCTGGATAGCTTCCTCTGGGTATTTATTATCATTGCGTTACTTGTAGCTGCTTTTTCATCTTTTTAGATGAAAAAAAAAAGAAAGAGAAGAAAAATAGGATTTATAAAAGGACATATTTTGGTAATGTATTATAAAATGGAATGGGTAGTTATGTAGTTTATCTTGCATTGCTGAATGCTGTAGATGCCACTCAAAAGGGTAAATTTCTGTCCTTCAAAAACAAAGCTCTAGCAAATGAACCTGTGGAGATATTTTCTTGTAAGGTTCAATTGAGTTTGCTTGCATAAAACATAATTTTAATTTAAGTACTCTAATTGAATAACAGAGGAGCGAAATAGGGCTAACAGGGGCCTGTTCTTTCTGTTCTAAGGAGAAAATTCCATCCCTTTCATGACTGAGTTTGCAGCTGAGATGAAACTCTGAACTGCAACCATAGCTACATTGTCTAGCTCAGTTGTACTCTTATTTGCTTTATACACCTGCAGTTCTGCAAAAAGTAGTTAAAAAAGGCCAAAAAAACAACCACCATCTATGGCTAAGTCCAAATATGTCTCCTAATATCTATTCACTTAAAAAAGAATATTTGAAAGGCTATTAGAAGGTGGACATAAAAACCCCGAATTTGGAAGCTGTTCCTTCTCTGGGTTTCTTAAAAAAATGTTTTTATCTTATTGTTTCAAAATTGTTCTTCAGGTTAATAAAAGGAGTGTTCTTCCCAGCTTTCATAAAAATTGACTGTCTTCAGTGCATTTTTCTGTATGGTACAGGACATTTTCTTCTGAGAACTGACAGTGTTTCTTGTTAACTTGATATTAATTGCATTTTGAAGAGAATAAACACTAGGCTGAAAATTGAGTTGCGTATTATCCCAGGAGATGCATTTATCATTAAATGAACAGAGAGCACTATCAGAATTTCATTGTGAAAGTACCTTAGGAAATTCTGTAAATTGGCTGCTCATAGCCTAGATAGCTTTCTATCAATGTGCATCAAAGCTTTTTCTGATTTTTTTTATTTTTTTATTACCTCAAAAATATAGCAGTTGAAAAAACAAACCAGTAGATGTATGAAATTACATTGACATAGTTAACCTAAAACAAACACATTTAATAAAAACCAGAAGTAATAAAAGGAATGAAAAAAGGAAGAACAACATGGGTCATATATTGGAGAATGGAAATATGTCAAAAGCTTTTTGAAGATCCAGATTAGTTATGTCAATTAATCTATGCTTGTTAACACCTTCAAAGTAATCTGATAGGCAGTAGTACTCCCAAAAATCTAAAAATTTAGCAAATTTTTCATATTTATCCATCATCCATTATTCTAGAATACTAATCCGTACTTATTTTCCTGATGGTTATCGAGTTTGTTATTCTGTAGTTCCCTAAGTCATTGCGTGAGTCCTTTCTCAAAAGTTTTATCTCTTCAATTCAGTTTTTTATTCCTCTTGCCACAGAGACTTATTAGAGCAATAGTTTATATGCTACAGTTGGTAACTCAGCAACTTCATCCTAGACTTCCTTCACTCTTGAACAAATTGCCTGGCCCTGACAACTGTTACAGTTCAATTTATTAATTTGCACTAAAACCTCTTCTATTGATGATTTTCTTTAAAAAAAAAAATAGTTTCTCCATTCCATGCCTTGTGAAGAAGGAAACCTTCCTGACCTTCTCCATAGTGCAGACTGATGAAAGGATTTCCTTGTCTTTTCTGCAGTGGTCTTCCCTTTCTTTAGTGTGCCTTTTGTACTTTGATAATCTGCTGGACCCACTGATTCTACAGTCGTCCTACTTCTTCTGTGTTTGAAAATGTTTTATTTTATGCCTTCAAGTTTCATCTCAAAAGTATCACCTTTGCTTTACCGTAGTTTTATGTTTAGCTTGCTAGGTCTGTTTTATTTCTTCTCATATAAAGGTGAACAAAAATTTTAATCCTTTTTGATAATTTCTTTAATGTGCTGGATTTTAAAAATAATTTTATTATTCGTTTTTGTTTGCAAATATTTATTCAAACATTCCAGTCTACCATCATCACTACTTACCAGTCGCCCCAGCAGATATTGGAAAGTTTTGTAATGTCTCACTCCCAAAATCTATGGAAAATGGAAATTTGGAGAAATGTAATAATCAAGAATCTGTGAGAGATGTGCATGAGTCAGCAATCCCACATCTTAATATGGGTCATTGAGATGTGCAAAATTAGAACTTTCATGTTTTTGCTAATTTTTAAAAATAGATGGGCACTGAACAGAGCTATTTCAGGATTGTACTTCCAGGTAGTTTTTAACATGCATGACTGTTTCCTTTTATTTCAATTTTTCTGTAACACCTCAGTTCTTCTTGGTACAATTTTCGTCTTTATAATGAGCCATACCTTTAAGATTTTGTCCAGATATAGCTCCTTGTACCTATTATTTTATATTATGAAGTCTGACATTACTTCTGTCATCTAGCATATGTCTGGAGTACTTAATTTCAGTAGCATTCTAAAATCCAAGTCTTCCCAGCATATATACTGTGGAACACATTAGTAAAGATTTAGATAGGAATAGAAATTATGAGCAGTATAAATTTCCAATATATTTTGGGGTCATTCCTCTTTAAACATGCTTTTTAGGTGCTATTTTCTATCTGCACATTTACATTGTTTTATTTTATGTTTGTTTGCAAATGATATTATGTAACATTTCTATAGTTATCTTTCTAATGCAGATGATCATTGTAAAAACTAAAGAATTTAGCAGCATAAAGATGAAAACCGTCATAGTAACTGAAGGTGACAATTTTTTAGCATAAGTATATCTTGTTGACACTTCAATGTGCATGTTTTTCTCATGTAATTTTCATTATGTAGCTAAGTTAAATTGATTCTAAATTGATGCTATGAAAAACAGAATTACCTCTTCCTTCCCCTCCCCCTTTTTTATAGCACAATGTAAGAGTTTTACCCATGAGAAAAATACCATTGCTGTTATAATTTATTTGTTTAGATTTATGACTAAGCTAAGGAAAGAGCCTCTCACATGCTCTAGGCATCATTGTAAAATTACTTTTCAGGAAATTAAAAAAAAATATAAATCAAAAGTTTTACCACATCTACAGCCCAAACAATCAAAGCCAGTAAAGACTACGTTGTTTGTCAGTAGTTGTTAATAATGATACATTTGTTTGCAGAATCAGTGCTGTAAATTGTATGTTTTAGAGCACTCCTTTCTCAGATGCCTCTGTATTTTTGCTGTATTTCCTAATCAGAATGGAATTTCAAAGTAACCTCAATACTCATCTGTTTGGGTTTGGGTTTTGTTTTAAATCACACTGCTTTCAGTCAATGAACTGCTAATAATGAGTTGCAGCAAGTGGGCTCTCAACAAATGTAATTGGAATCTCAGGAACTGGAACCTTAGGGACCATAGAAAGAACAAAGGAATTATATTCAGTAAAAGTCAGAAAAACTAAGAACTGTGGAATGAAGCTCCCATATAAATACAGTATAGAGTATTCCATGGATAGATTTCAGTTGGTATGTGTAGAAATACCTGGGAATATTGCCTGTGGTTATACCACATATAAATTATTGACTCTTCCTGAACCTGTGAAAAAAAACATTTGTAGTTTGACATTTTCTACATAAGTATGACCTGAGGCTTTCATATATACTTGCTTCTAGTCCTATACAAAAATAAATGTGCAATTAAAACTAATTTACATTAAAAAATGCTCTATGGGACTGAAAGAGAAACCCTTGACTGCTCAAGAACCTGGTCTGTTTCTTGAGCTACAAGCAAAGCTCTGCAAAAGCACAGTTTGCAGGAAATCTTTCATACTTGAGCTGCAGTTCATTTCTTTTCCAGTCCCAGTCTGCTATTATTTTTCAACCAGTGTTCTTGGGCTAAGATCAGCATTCATTTTCATTTTTTGCACTTCCATCAAACGTGTATGGAGAGTTCCCCATAAAAAAATCTACCCTGAATTTCATCTTTCACTGGAACTTTTTTTATGGGCTAGATATAACATGGCTCACTTCTCCCATATCACAAGCTTTAAATAAAATCAAATGGTTTGAGGATATTGCTATGCAGAAAGGATTTTTTTTCTTCATTCCAGCCTTAAGATGAGAAAGTAGCCTTTTCTATTTCCTATGGAAATTGCTTCCCATACAATTTCTTTTCCAAGCCAGAAGAACTGATTTTTTTTTTTTGGGGGGGGGGCAGGGGGGAGATTTCAATTCTTTAAATAAAAGGTAGTAATCATAAACTAATAAACAAAAACCTATCTTTATTTTACTTGACGTTCATGTTATAAAAACAAGACAGTTTTCACAACTAATACTCAATAAGAATCCCCCCCCCCCAAAAAACAGAAAAAAAATATATAATTAGGTCTATCTGAACTAAACATGATATATGAAAGACAAATGCATGGCAATTTAGTATAATACAATCCAGTCTGGGCAGCTTCTCTTTCAAGGTGTGTGCACTTGTATTCATTGACTGGTTTTGACAAACAAGAAAAGGAGTGAAATAATAGTGAAAAGCACAATACCTTCAGGTCTGACCTTTAGGAGGGACAGTCAATACCAGTTTTAAAACCATATTAAAAGACTTCTAATGTGCAGCTGCTGGCTGAACGAGTGTGCTGGATGACAGAACACAATAGAAAAATCATCAGTATTAAAATTTTTTCATATGTTTAACAACTTTTACAGTCACTTCTTTCCAAATTTATGCTCATAGGAAATGTAGCTAGTTCTGGGCTGCAAGGAAGGATGTAAAGATGTAAAGCTTTCAGGTAAAGAAAAATTACCCTGGAGAGATTAAAAATGAAGAGTCTGTGTAGTCTGTTAGAATTTAGTTGTCATTACCATCATATTGGAAGGATCCTGCATAAGAAAGTATGACAAACTGCTGCTGAAGTGCACCTGAGTTTGGCACCATAGTATTTCATCAACATCGATTTCCCTTAGATAACTGTATTTTGACATCCAAGAGAAACTTTAGGGATATAAATGAAGGGGAAAAAATTACACAGTGAGAAAAAGTAAGTAGTAAATACATAAACTCTATACATTTAGTGAGCAGGGGTGTTTTATCCTTTTGGCTTTATATTTGTCCCTTTTATTGATGTATTACTAGCTTGCACAGAATAATTAGAGAGTACAGAGCTGCGCTTTGCAGTTCCTTCCTGAAGCTCACAGCTTGTAGCTGATTTATACATGAACAGAGAATCAGATTCTGCTGTTTGAAGTAGCCATTTTATAGAACAGTAGTGGCAGTGGGTGACAAGTAAACAGAAACATGGAATATTTTTTTAGGGAAGCATTGGAACCATATAGTGCCTTAACAGAAAGAATAAAAATAAATGTGTACAGACACAGACATTTTATGGTTCTTTAGGGGCATCTGCTTCTTTCCAAATCGTAACCTAACTAATTTCAAGATTTCTAGGAATTTTATTGTCCTCTTAAGGACAGACAAATAAGCCATCACTTCTACTTGAAGTGAAAAATTTGTTTTGTGGGTGGAAATGTTCAATGTATGTTCATTTTAGTGGTATCTGATATAAGTACTCAGACATGATTAAGCAAGAAAGAAGTAATATTATCCTAGCTATTCTATGACACACTGTAGAATATGTTTCTGTGTATCCCCAAGCAGCAACATTGGGTTTTAGAAAAAAAAGACCTATCCCATCAGATGATGTTAGCACTGACAGTGACAGAGAATCCATTGCAATCCCTGCTTAATTATTTCTGTGATTAGTTTCTTATCATACAAAATGTTCACTGTGTGTCTAGTTTGAATTTGTATGGCTTTGTTTCCCAGCTCTTACATCCTTGTTGTGTCTTTGTGTACTGGACTGAAGAACTCATTATAAAAGTTTTGTCCTGCTACAGATACTCACAAACTGAAATCGATTCACTACTTAACCTTGCACTTGGTAATCTTAAGTAGCTTGACCCCCTTTGGTCTTTCATGTTATTATCCAACTCTTTACAGATTGTCATTTGTTCCAGTGAGACAAGTGAGTCTAGCTAGGGAAACCAAAAGAAATTGAAAATTGCTCAAAAAATAAGTCCCATCTACTCTCCCTCACCTCTTCTCCTTTCTCTGAAAAATAGCAGTCTACACAATAATCTGTTTTCAGTTAAAATAGCATCAATTTTCCCCAAATTGATTTAATAATTATTTGATCTGGTATCTTTAGCCAAATGAATTAGAACAGAGGATAAAATATACAGTACTTTCAAAGTAATTTCTCTCTGTTCTTGCAAAACCTTATATTAACTCCTGTTAATATTAACAGGGGTTAGTAGTCTTTCTTTTACTGGGGAGGAAAAAAGCAGTGACATTGTCATCCTAATTTTTAGGGAAGTGTTCCTGAATGCAGATACCAAATGATAAGGGAGCTCAGATAATTGCTTGAGCTCAGACAAATTATATCTTCTATATTTCTTCCATTAGCCATCTCAGTATGTAAGGAACTGCACACTTAGAATCATAGAATGTGCTGAGTTGGAAGGGACCCATGAGGATCATCAAATCCAACTCCTGGCCCTGTGCAGAATCACATCATGTGCCTGAGAGCATTGTCCAAATGCTTCTTGAACTCTCACTTGGTACTCTGACCATTTCCCTGGGGAGCCTGTTGCAGTGCCCAACCCCGCTCTGGGCGAAGAATCTTTTCCTGATATCCAGCCTAAACCTCTCCTGACTCAGCTTCATGATGTTTCTTCGAGTCTTGTCACTGGTCACAAGCAAGAAGAGATCAGTGTCAGTTCCTTCTCTTCCCCTCATGAGGAAGTTGTAGACTGCGATGAGTTTTCCCTTCAGTCTCCTCCAGACTGTACAGATCAACCTCAGCAGCTCCCCACACAGCTTCCCCTCCCAAGCCTTCACCATCTTCATTGCCCTCTTTTGGGTGCTTTTTAGTAACTTTAGTATCTTTTTTATCTTGTGGAGCCCAAAACTGCACTCAGTGCTCAAGGTGAGGCCACACCAGTGCGGAGCAGAGCAGGACAGTCCCCTCCTTGGACCAGCTGGTGATGCTGTGCTTGTGGATATTGTCTTTAGATGGCTTCTGGCCCTTACTGAGCTGGATGATTTGTGTCACTCTCTGCTGGGACTCCCTGGGTATCTAACACAAGTTTCCAAATTTTTACTGAGCGCATGTGGCCTCAACATCATGTTTGCAAATCTTCTGTTGGGCTTCAGAGGTTAACCATAAGACATCCCATTGTAGCTGCAGTGCCAGAAAATTTCAAATGAAAAGTGAAGTTGCAGTCCAAAGCTGAAATTTTGCCATTTTGAATGGCTGTGTTTACAAGATTCATTTCCTTTAAATGGTGCTTTGTAAGTGCACTGGATACATTTCAAAAGCTTTCAATTTCCTTTTATTTTTCACAGGGGTTATGGATTTATTAATGGATGGAGAAATGTCTGACTGTAAAATACAATTTTTTTCTCATAAAACTCTTCCAGCATGTCTTGTGGAAAGAAAACAGAAGGACGTTCCTCGCACATCTTACTATAAACTTCCCATACACTGTCATTTTTCAATGTGCTTTCTATAATAAATCCTATTCAGTGTTTGATGACTCATATGGATGAAGAAACTCCAAGTGCACAAGAGCCAACCAGCAACTTCACTTAATTTAATCTACATCTCTATGAACAGCAGCAGAGCAACTCTATTTTAAACCATCTTTATTGTGCATTTTTCAGTGCCAAATGGCAAGTAGCAGGTTAGTCAACTTATGTTTTTCAAAGTGGCAGGCTAAAGTGATGTAAGCCTCTTAATGAAAACTTTTCAACGTGTTATTAGCAAGACTAAAGTTAAAAATTAGTTTTTATTGGACTTCTTGTTGACAAATAAAATGTCAGAGAGAAGTGCTTAATCTTTTTTCTCTTTCTCTAGTGAAAATATTTTACTTGCCTGTTTTTATCCAGGCTTTGGACAGCAAAAGGCTACTAGCTGACTCCAAAAAAGAAAATTATGTGTGGCTGTAAAACAGTAAAATATAATGATGAAACAAATTTAGTCCTAGAGCTTTTTCTACAAATGTGCTGTCAAAGTACAATAGTTGTCAAGAGAATTAAAGTAGTATTTCCTTTGTAAAAAGAGAAAAAACACATAAAAAATTTAAAATATTGCTGTATTCTAGGAATGAGTTTTATTGCTGGAATTTCATCTCATCCTTTTGCAGCATGTGTGACTGCTGACTTACAATTTTAAATACAAAATACACTTTGCATTGGAACACAATCTGTGGAACAGAATCTATACTTCAGAATAGATTCAGGTACCTCACAAAAATTTCTTCTTTGAAGTTGAGAGTGAATTCCAAACAGGGCTTAATTACACTAGATAGATTAGTGAGGACTTTTTACTCTTACTGGATATATTGCATAGTACTACAGAGTAAGTCTTTTACTGGAATAAAATATCCTGCTTAGAGATCCCTTTTTGTATAAAAAGACTTCAGAATGTTCCAGCTAGGTTTTTGGCTCCTTTTGGGTCAGTGCTTGTTGTCGATTACATTCTGCTATAAAAATTGGAAACATAATGCAGCTGATGGTGGATGTTAAATGGGAAAAATGTCATGTAAAGGCAACCACTCATCTGATCCAATCTCCTTCAGAAAATAGCATGGGGAAGTTTCAGAATAAATCCAGCTAGTAAGCTGCACTCAATGCCTGTTAGCCTTTTTATTCTGTACAGATCTATGTTGAAAAACCTGTAGAACTATTCAGGTTTCTGCTTACTTGCAGTATTATTGTAGTACTTGGATGTTTTTGTTTCTGCAATAGAAAATTATTATTATGCTGTACATATCCAAGGTGTGTATCTATTATTTTATAATGATGTTATCAAAAGATAGAAGGAATGGTTGAAAGAGACTTCCATTATTCAATTTATTGTATGAGAGGTTTAAGGAATTTCTATAATCTCACATCTCAGACATCAGTAGTTTTAGTAATGTAACATGGCTGCTAAGTGGAAAGATTAAGATATATCATACACAGATTTTTCTCAGCAACGTATTATAAGACTGTTGGATGTCAACAGAAAGATACAATGTTTCCATTTTATTATTATTATCATTATTATTTAGACCATTAGCATGTTTGTGTTTAAAATTTAACCACGTCAGGCACAAATTCCTCTTTTGGAATGTTATTAACAAAAATGTGAGAAAATTGTAAGAAACTGAGATACAGATTGTTCATTTCAACTGTGGGTAAACTATATGTGTTTTGCAGCAGGAGGTTTAGGTGGCTGGGGAATGGAAGAAAAGCAGTTTGGCAAGGCTTGCTTGATATAAAATATATCAACAGAGGTTTATAAAAGATAGCATGTTCAGGCAAAATGAAAATAATAGACTGACTCCTTAGTGGAAATAAGCTGTACTTTCCTCACAGTTTTGAAGGAAAAAAGGATTGTGAGCTAGTTGTGATTTATGTTATAATGTTTTGAGTTGAGGTTTACAATGGCCTGGAGATACAATTAAATTAGATTAGATGGTATTTAGCCTCCAGTATGAATGACTCAAAATTAACCTATTTTTAAGTTTAAATTCTATAGGATAAGTAAAATAATAAATTAAGAGAATGAAGCAGGTTGAGGCATATGTGCGTAACTAAGCAATGGGAATACCTGAGTGGCTGAGATGGGGAAGAAGGGGCTGAAGAGGACTGTCAGAGCACTCTGAGTGGCCCAACACATGGCTCTGGTGAGAGGCATAATTTTAGTAGAAGTAAACTCACTTTTTTGTGTGACAAAATTTTATTAGGAAATCAGTTGTTTTCAGCTTGCTGTTTGGTATCAGATCCTAAGGCTTCTAGTTTGAAGTTTAAAAAAAAGTCAGGAAAAGCAAGTTTGTGTTTAGCTGACTGAAACTCAGAAAAGTAACATTTATAGGGCTACAAACATGGAAAAGAAAAAAAAAAAAAAATAAAAGCAACAACCAAGAAAAGACAAAAGCTGAAAATAACTATGTGTGAAGTGAAGGAGAGGAATTGCAGCTAGCAGACAAAAAGAAGAGGGAAAGATTCAGAAGGTAAAGACAGCGGCTGTTGTTTGGACCTTTCTTGAATTATTTCATGTTGCTATTCTAGCAATTTCAGATTTCAGTCATCCTCTCCTTCCAATACCTTTCCTGGACTTATGTGGTCAGGGTGAGGTGATTCTCTATAGGTCTTACTCTGACTACACAGTATAAGGTCTCCCCTACCCACAGCTTATCTAAAGGATGTTTTTAAGGGCTTATCTCAAACCAGTTCTATATTTCTTTTCCTCAGGTGAAGTAGCATCTTCCTGAACTGCTTTATGGGGCTATTTTGCTAGATTTATACTGTTTGGTTCTTCTGTGCAGTTTCTTTTTCAAGTTCTGTTTAACCAGTGAAAGATAGCTGTTAGGGCCCTGTAGTAATTTTTATACCACTTTTATACCACTAGACACCTTTCCTTTTGTAATTTTGGAGGCAGGGTGAGGTAGGATTGAAAAGGTAGGTATGAAATACATTTAAATTGTGTCAGCTTTGTCCCTTCTTTTAAGCATACTCTATGAAGTTTAAATTTAGGTCCTAAATATCTATTTGCCAGCCATTCCACTCCTGCTATCTGTGTAAAATATTGTTCCTTTCATCAAGGGGTTGACAACAGCTACACAGTTTCTATCTGTGGTTTGAGGCTCCCCAGTGCAAAAGAGATGTTGATAAGCTGAAGTGCTGTGAAAAGCCTCTAAGATGACTGGGAGTGCTGAACCACAAGATGTGCAAAGAGATGCCAGAGGAACTTGATTCATTTAGCCTGGAAAAGGGCAAGCTATTGGAGCAGGGAAAATCTAATCCTAGTGTGACACCACCTAAAGGAGGGCTGTACAGCAGGCAGAGCCAGCCTCTTCTCAGATGTCCACAATCAGAGGGCAGGACCTGGCAGTCCCAATCTGTAATAGGATGTAGGTCTGTACGGAAAAATATTCTTACTGACCTTTTTGGACGTGCTGCCCAGAGATGCCCTGGAGGTTTTCAGAACACCTCTGGGAAATGTTCAAAAATACCTGATCTACTTGTGAGGTTGCTCCTACTTGGGGAAGGCTACTGCAGTGAGTGGTATCCTGTGTCCCCTCCAAAACTATGTTTTATGTGATTCTAAGTGGCAAAACTCTTAATATTCCTTGATAAGGATGGACTGCTTAAAAACATATGGAATGTAGTATTTGATTTCCTGGTGGGCAGAAACGGGTGCTAGGTGGTTGAGCTTGTATGTATATGTGGACAGAGAGAATTGAAAAGAGACTTTGATCCTGTTAAATTAAGACTTTTAGAATCAAAATCTGGGGGTTGTTGGGTTTTTTGCTTGTTCGTGTTGGGATTTTTGTTTGTTTCTTTAAGTTCCCTTAAAATGAACTAATAGGAAAAATATTAAAATAAGCTCTAGAGTTGCAAGTAACAATAATCATCCATGGCTCCAATGAATTTCAACTTTTTGCCAGTACAGCGTTAAAAGCACAGAAACTCAGCTTCGTCTGTCACCAGTTGTTCTCACACAAATTACTTGTTCAAGGGAAAAAAGAAGTTCTCTACTCTTAAGTGTACAAATAGTCTTAAGTGTACAAATAGAGTGCATTCACAGTGTTTGATGTATTAGGAGACAGATATTTTCAACAGGCAGTGTCATTTTTGTGAAAAAGGAATGAATGTAGCAGGTCTCAGCAGAGGCCTGAGCAGCTCTCACAAACATATGACAAACCTTTTTCACTCTGTCTATCCAACTTGCTCCAAATATGGCTTAAATAATTTTAAAACCTTTTACAATGTGTCATGACACCACCTAAGTATAGAAGATGGCTAGTAAATTATAGAAGATGACTAGATGAGTATGAATGCCGATGAAGTGTTCGAATCCTTTTCCTTAAGAGTATGTATAAAATTTCTCTGCTACATATATTCATGTTATTATTGTGAGGCATAAAACATAAAATTAATCAGATAGTGTTAAAAATTAAGAAATTTGGCATCTGGAGACTAATATTACATCTAAGTTTCTTGAGTCTGAGGAGGTGCCATCAAATCCAGGAGACTTACTGAAGGCATTTTCTCTTATACTAGCAATACAAAATATCTGACAATTTTATGTATTTTTATGAAGCTGTTTATGGAAGGTGTTTTGACAGGATTTATTTACTAGTGACTGTGTGTTCTTGTCATGCTATGTAGCTTGGATTTACTTATGGCAGTTTATAAGTGTTAGTGGCAGGAATCAGAGGAGTTTCCAGATTTCATGAAGTCAAGTTACAAATAGGATTATAACTCTCCCTTCTCTCCACATCAGCCTCAGTTTCAGGAGCAAATGTTATATGTCATATTTATATCTGGATAATAATGATTGCAGGGCAATACAGATCATTGTTTCTGGTGACTAGTATGCTCTGGAGACACTAGGCTTTATTTTGTTGGATCAAGACATTAACAGATCTACTCTACCTAGTAACAATAAGCAGAAGAATAGATTAATATAGTTTAAGTTGAATACTGCCCAATTCTCTGGAATACTGGTAAGCAAAAAAAAGCTTTCAGAACATGTTCCAGTTTGATGACATGCACTTATTTGGAACCCTGGATGGCAGCATGAAGCATGAAAACTTCCAAAGTCTGTGACAACCTGCTTTCTTAAGCCAACCTCTTTTTCTTAAGCCAATTCCTTATTTAAAAAAGAAATGCAAGACTTGCCAGCTTCTGAAAGCAAAGTATATTTCAAAACCTGTTACAATACACAATATTGTTACAACACACAAAGAAAAATAGCTGCTGTTTTTTCCCCATCACTGTTTATACCAATTGATATCCCCTCACTTTCTATGTTCATATACAATATTCTGCCTTTGTCTCCTGAACACAGTAATTTATTTTAACTGCAGAGCTTTCTTTGCCATCGACTGATTGCCTCAAGCAACCATAAAGTACTTGTGCAAAAACGAGCCAGTCCCACCAACCTCATGAGACACTACCCATAAGGAACTTTTTATTTATTAATCAATTTTTCAAAAATGATTAACTTACTTAGACTAAGCTAATAGTGTTAATTCTGCTCAATGTCTTTTGGAAGGAGGCTTTGCCTTCTGTGTTCTGTAAACACTATTACTTTATACATTTGAGACGTCTGAGCCTAGGTAAAAGATGAAGAAGTTGATTTGAGTGTATTGGAGCATCAACAGTTTATGCCAAATAATAGTTATTGAGTCGCTCTGAAGGTTGTGTTATGGGGCTTTTTTTAACTAACCTTGGTATGCTCCTGTAATCTTCCTTGTCTGTGGATTCTGCAAACCTAGAGAAACTAAGTATACACGGAAGATTTTCCCTCTAACAAAAAATTTTCCATATACAAGAAGTTCAGGTGACTAGATGACAATCAAACATTCAAAAAGATAAAAGAACATTTGACAGCATGCTCATCAAGATTGTCTGGTTTAAGCTACAAAACATCATGGTGTTTAAAGAAAAAAATTAATTTTTTTTTACTTATTTTTTATTTTTTTTTTTTTACCTAACTCAGGAGTTGTGCTCATCTTTGTAGTACAAAAATGTAAGTTGTAACACTGAACAGACTATCGCATGTCAACAGAGTAGCAAACAGCTCACAGGAGTCAGTCCCAATATTAGATTTAATATTAGTTCTGTTGGGCTGTTTATTTTTTTGTGTGCTTCAAGCTATGAGTTTTTATCCCAGTGCAAACACAATTCATTTTGGAAATATTTCTCCAGCAATTCTCTTTTCACTTCCTTCTGCTCTGGCAAAAACAAACAGAAATATAGTTTGCTAGCTAGTTTAGCTAGCTAAGCCATTAATGCTTTGTAATATGAGATCAGCAGTTGTCTCCTTCCAAGATTGCTTTCTATCCTATCCATTCATTTTATATGGATGTAGGGATTAAAAGAAGTTCACAACACCTTGAGACTTCTTTTTTATTTCTTAATGGTTCCGGTCTGATTCATGATAAGGAACAAATTATGAAAGAAAAGACTGATAGCCTTTTCCGTTAATTATTTTGCTTAAAAAAAAAAAAATTGTATGCCCTCCTCTCTGTCTCCAGAATGGTGGCAGTCAGGAATTTATTTCCAGATCACAGATTATTCTGAGTTGGAAGGGACCTACAAGGATCATCAAGTCCAACTCTTAAGTGAATGGCCCATACAGGGTTGGCATTATTAGCACCATGCTCTAACTAACTAACTAAACTAATCTCACTGGACAAGGAGGAAAGAAAAGAAATTTAAAACACACCTACAAAAAAACCTGAAAAAACTCCCAGCTGATTGCATTAATGAGTTTGAAATCAATGGCTTTGGGAATTATTATAGGAACTTTCCATGACAGTTAATTTAACAGTTATTTGGTTGATGTCACTCTCTCTGTAGATATTTCTGCATATTGTGAGGACTGTTTTGCCATGTGTGTTCATTATTAAGTAACTGTAAGAAATTACATACAGGATATTGTACCCACAGTATATTAGCAGACCAACTTGTTTAAATGCTTGATTTCAGCCAGTTCCCTGATTTTCTGTATTACATCACACTTGGTCCTCACCAACAGCCCATAGGAAAGTTCCTTCCATCCCATTCTAGCACTGGCCTGTAAGTTCTTTTTTCTTTTTTTTTTCCCCTGTAGGCTTCCTGTTCACTTACCACACTCTGCAGCCTCTGAGTCTTCTGTCCCCAGACTCTTAGCTCCTACCTAAAGCAAGAGAAAGCCTCAAGGAAATCCTTTTAACCCAGTCATTCACTATAAAGAAACTTAAAGGACAAACTGAAAGCATATATACTGTGTCTATCATATCTTTTCCTCTAGGTAGATGGAACAAGGAAAAGGGGATTACAAGAGTAAAGACAGATGGTGGTATGCATTTATGATTCCAGTTCTTAATGCCTTTAAGAACTTATTTATGATAAATTATAGGGAAATCTGGATGAGGCAACATAGTTTTCAATTAAGAAATTTATGTAAATACAATAAAAATTGAAGTATGTGTGAATAAAAGGGAAATAATTCACAAATCATACTTTTTAGTGTTATCTTGTTTTTTTGAAATGGTGTAGAGGAAAATGTGCAATCTATAGAAAAATGTGATTGGATGTTCTGTGAAAAAACTCACAAACATAAAGGTTGCCAGTTATTAAGATAAAATATATAGATATTATATATTTAGATAGATATCTATATATATATTATATATTATATATTTATATATAATATATATATTATTTATATATATAAATATATATATATTATATATAGATATTATATATAGATTTTATTAAGATAAAATATATAAAAAGATAAAGATAAAAAATACCTCTGTTATGGGACTTTATTGCCCTTAATGCTGAATCCTGGGAAACCTCCTGCATCCTTTTTTCTTGCAAAGTGTAGCTTCTACCCTTAGGTAGAAGTGTAGTTTCTACCCTTGGGTAGAAAATTGCATTGCCTGCACTAGCCAAAGCTGTCTCACTTTAGAGGTGTTTTAGCATAATTAACAGCCTGCATTCTGCCTTATGACAGCAAATTATCTAAGAGTGAAAAGTGAATGTGGTATTTTTGCTGCTTTCCCCCAACACAATTAATAGTAAATGGAATTAGACTTGAAGAGCTTCAGCATGTTGTGCAAGAAACAGATGAGTCTAGGCAGATGAAAGCAACTGCAACAACAGACATGAGCCAAATGACTCAGGTCTACTTCATACTCTGTCATTTGGCTCAACAATCCAACTGGAGTTGACCACTGGAATAAGCTGCTGTACAATTCCTAAATGATAGTTGCACCCTTCTTGTGGTGACTGATGCAGCCAATTAATGTTTCTGAAGAATGAGAAACAGCTTTGAATGTCCATTAACAAATGATTTAAGAGCAGCCAAAAAACTGTAGAGGCAGGCACTGTGTATGAACTTCCTCTCAAGAAAATGAAGACATTTTAGACAAAAGAGAAAAAAATTTAAAAGACATGCAGAATTCACTTAGACAAATGTTTTGAAACATCCTTAATTTTTTTCCTCTTCCAAATACTACAAACCCCCCAGTCCCACATGCTTGTATTCCTGATACATCTAACTGAAGAATTTGAGCTGCTTGAGTATCAAACAGTAATGGGAAAGCCATGATATCTATCTCTTTCCCCGACAAAGTAATTTAGTTTATTAATTGTGTCACTCCTTCATTTAAAAATTTTCAGGCATGAAGTTGATATCCTGTACTAGGAATCCTGAGGTATTTCCCAGTCTCTGCTTAGTGGTTTTATTCATCTGGTGATGCTGGCCTTTATGCCTTAGTTTACATACATTTTCATGCTGGAGATTTTATATGAGACAAATGCCTATTGTATCTCACCAACATGGGTACTTGTACAGTGGCATTTATAATTTCGTTACCAGGATGGACAAAACAAAAAAAATCCAGCACCACATCCACTTTAGAGTTACACATCAACTGAAAAGAATTGCTCTGAGGCTGAGATGATCCCCAGAGCATAATGGATCAGAATAGAAAAACTGATAAAGCCTTACATCTTGTAGTGTGAACAGCATTCTTATGATATATTCTGTTCTTCTTTGATACTTCCACTTTTATTTCCCCTTTCTACATACATAATTTATTGCTTTCTAGTAGGTGGAAGTGTGATGTTGCATAATTTGTTTAGATTTTCCAGGGGAATAATAAAATAGATTTCTTCCTTTTGTTTTACAGATAAGTAGTAATTTATGTTTTTAACAGAATCTGAGTGACATGTAGAAAATGATACACGATCACCATCTCTTGCAAAAATTCTCATAAACAGTGCTCCAAAACTAGCATCCCATTCTCATTTGCAAGATTATATGCCTGCTGCAGTAGAAGCAGCATTTGGTTGATTTGTAGCAGAATGTGCAGCTAAGACTTTTACTTAACCAGGCGGCATCTGAGCCCTGCTGTGAGCAGCAAACTGTGATGTCTCTGGTTCACACAGTACAGCTCTCCTGCAGCATTAGGATTCTGCCTTTTAAAGGCAGCATCTTTACACTGTGCCATGGAACTCAACTACTTACTTAGGTCTGTTCTTAAGGAAGATGCAGACTTAGGTTCTCATTTGTGTTTGGAATGCGGGTGAGGAGCTTCAAAATTGGTGTGATTCAATACAGTCTGATAAAGTAACTTGGCTTCTCAGTTTGAAAAGCCCTTGTTGGGAAAAATTTCCTTAGCAGATCAGAACTATTTGTCTCCTGGCAAAGTTTGGAGTTTTCAGCCACCTGAAGGCATGGCTTACCATAAAGTAATGTGTTGCATCAAATTAGTACTGAAAGATGTATGTATAGACAATACCAGGAAAGCTTTGAGATGGCTTCACCTACTTTATGGGATGAAGTGGACAATGGGAAGAAAATGTGAGCTATGCACTAAACTTCAGTCAGCTTCATAAACAATGATTGTCTGTCTAATACGAAAATAATACTTTATAAGTAAGTTACTTTTCAAATCAACTGACTACAGTCAAGAGAAACCAGTTATTGATGCCATTTCTACTTTATCTAGGGACTATGCAAGTGTTTGGAATAAAACTTTCATTCACTTCCATACGTTTTGTCACATCTGTGCAAATCTTACAGCTGCATATTTAATTCATCTACAATTAAACACCTTCTCTGAAGTGAGAAACATGCACCTTTTGTGTGTGTCTCTTCACAGCTTCTTTTAGTAGCCTTATAAATGCTGTGCAGGCTGTGCTACACAGCTCCCAAACTGACAGGTTACTGCAGAGAAAGAATAAGAAATTTTCTTGCCGGTTCAAAAGTGAAGTTCTTGTAAACAAATTTATGTATTTTGAAGAGAATTAAACTTAGCTGTCAAAGCACTCTATATCTATACACCAAACACACAAATACAAACAGTTCAGTAGAACTGGACTATATGTTTGTATGAGGGTTTTCCATTAATATCTGAGTTTTAGTCATTGTTGAGTGGAAGTCATACTAATATTTAGTTAGTCTCCATAAATCTATTTAGGTATTAAAAACACCAGATTAAGTTGTATTTGGGGGATAGAGGCCATACAGAAGAGAATGCTCATCAATATGTTAAATTTAAAAAAAAAAGGAAATAATGAAATAGAGGAAAACAACTTGTATCTTTCTCAGAAATCATTATCAGTTATTTATTGTCAGTATGAGCTAAGAGAGTCATCTAATAATTTTATTTCTAATATCTCAAAAAAAGTCAGTTTTCTTGCCCTCTGCTGACATGCTTCCTGTACTGTGTGGGACAGATTCTGTTCTCCACTAAGGACAAAACTTGAAGTGTTTTCACATTAATCTTAACAAGGATAGCATTAATACCAGCTTGCTATTTAAGAAAAAAAAAATATAGAAAAAGAAGTGATAACAACACTCCTGAGTGATTTTACAAATGGCATGGAAGACAAAAAAATCTTACAGCAGTCCCTTGGGGTGTCAAACATTAATTCCCTCAATCATAAACACACTGAGTCTTTTCTGGTTTTAATTGCAATTGTAAACACTTCACACCTTGTTACTCCTTTTGAAATTAAAACTGCATACAGATCAGCCAAAGCAGCTATGAGATAGATTAAGCACTTTGGGGCTTAGAATCCTTAAGGATACCCTTTATATCCTTTTCTTTCAAAAGGCAAACACTATCTGCAGGGTCTGTGAGAAATAAACATGTTAGAGATGCTTCACTATGAATTTCAGGGTGGTTGGAGGACAGCTGAACTTGCTTTTAAAAAACAGTTGCAAAGAGAATAGCTTTGAAGAAAAGGTTTTTTTTCTGTATGTAGTTGGATGGTTTGCTGATTCATGGAAAGAGATGCTAGCTATGAGTAGAAATGCTTACCTGGAAATGCCTATGAATCATATTTTGGATAATCAGAAAAAGGGATTGAAAACTTTGAATGTTGCTTGTGTTAGATAATGCCCTTATTTACATGCTTCAGTTTTCTCTTCCAACTGAAATATAATGTTCTGTCCAACTCTACTCTACTGTACTCTATAGGGAATCTTGCAAAACAGTTAGATCTCTTTCCTAGTCAAGATTTAGAACAGTGCTGTTAAAGGGGAACGCATTGTATTGTGCTGGTATTTACTTATTTCTGCTAGATCAGGACTAAAGTTTTCGTTTTCCTTATTTTTGTTAACAACTGGGACTATCAGAAAACATTATTAAGCTGAAGAAATGCTCCATGCACTCAGCATGAAATCTGAAACGTTTATCTGGTCTGACTTCTTATGTCATTGTCAAACTGTGAACACAGGAAAGGATGTAGTTAGTCCTTGTCATTTTCCTGATCACATCTATAAGCAAATTAACTCATTTCTGGAATCAAGAGCTAGTACTTGCTCTTGGAATTTTGAACTTCTTGTATGGTGTAGAGGATTGATAACATTATATTAGGAAAAAATATGTCTGACAAGAAGAAGGTGCTTGCAGTATATGCTCATGAATTTAACACAGGCTATGATTGTTATCTTTTTCCATTCTAATGGAGCTGGAGGGCAGTTTGGGAGTTGTGAATATCTGTGCTTAGCCTTGTTGTGAGCTTATGTTTGTTATTTTTATGTTAAGCAAAATGCTTCTTGGGAATAAAAAAAATACAGTTAAGTGTCTGAGATGATACAATTAAATATTTGTTCTCTCCAGGTAAAAATAGCACAAACATAATCCTACATATTAATATAAAATACTGAGTGGTTGCAGTTTATTTTCTTATGCCAGGACACACAACTATGAGACAGCTGCTATTTCATTCATCCTGGTTGTTGGTCCCTTTGGTCACTGTGGACATTTTATGCAGATTTCTCAGTCCCCAGGATTGCCCATCCATGCCTCCCACTATTGTCTGTGCTCCACAGTTTCCCTGGTGCAGTGGTGACAATTATTGTTGTCTTGGTAAGCAGGGTAAAACCTTTCCCACTGAGACTTGGGTAGGCTGCCACATTATTTTCATGTAGTAGAAGTTATACTCAGATAACTTTGTTACACATGCAGTGCCCTCAAAGATGATCTAATTCTAGGAAACACACAAATAAATCTTCTGTAATTGAATGTTGTGTACTGAAATAGAACAGATTGTTTGTTTGTTTTCCTCCTTGAAATTTTAAATGCTGCAATGCACAGATAGACGAGAATTAGTTGTGAAGCATTAGACGAAGTCAGTTAAAACTTTTGTCTGATATGATTGAAGTTTTCTCTATGCCAGAGTGATTCAGCCATTGGTTCTGTTGTTTGGCAGGAATTTTAATCTTTACTAATAGAATAGATCTTTTACATATTTCTTCCTTTTAGACTTTACATAGATTTTGTACATTTATTGTCAATGGAAAGCTCTGTGGGTAAGAAATAAACAACTTAATCTAACTCCAAGTCCTTGAAATGTCTGAGAAAAACAGAGGCTTCAGGCTTAATGCTAAAAGATTTAACATTGAGTGTTAATTTTGGTATTACAAACTTTGAAATTCTGCATCTGTGCAAGCAAGTTTTGCAACTATAAAGCAAAACAACTACATCTGATATAATATTGAGCCTTTACTGTGCATTTGTAAATGCTGAGCGTTTTGACAGATGTATTTTGCCAACATAAAACAGCTCTTGGAATGACAAAAAATATGTCTCTAGATAACACTATAGAAAGAAATATATGGGAGTCCTAGAAGAGATGTGCAGCTGCAGCTTCTGTCAGCCAAAGCTGCTGATAATAAATGGGCAGAATGTGAATGATTGATTTGCCTTACAAGAGGGACTGTTGTAGGTGGGTAGGGTGCCTTGCAGAATCACAGCCCCTGCATCTGTAATAGATCAGAGGTAGGTCGCAATAACAGGTAATGAGCTGTGGAACAACTGATCTGAGCTGTCAGGTGCTTAACAGGTGACAGAGGAGCAGAGAGAGCACTTTAATCTTTAGGCACAGAAAACACCCTACATATACGTATGTACCAAAAAGTCACCATGTGCTGATAATTCCTTGATCAAATTGCACAATTCGATTGCAAAACCAGGATAACATTTCTGTTGGACAGAAAGCTGTCTGTCTTAATATAATTCTGAAGGTTTTGCTTAACAGAGAGCCTTACAGAAGGGAAATATATTTTTCATTAAGCCCTCAAAAAAATTTATGTTGGGATCTTAAACTCAGGCATAAACTTTTAAGCTTGTAATGTGAAGTGAGAAGCATTCTAAATTACTTTTGCCTGCAAACAGATTTGATAAGGTGCCAGAAAGTAGATGTTTGGTTTCATAAAACCAACTTTAAAGGCATAAAAAAGATGAAAATGATACAGAGATGAGATAGGATATGCATGCCACAGCACTGAAATTTGGTCTCAATGCAACACTTGGGACTTAAATTGCCTGGAGCAATTTGCAGCATGCAGCTTGGTAACCTAATTTTCTTTGTGTTGTCTGAGACCAAGTAAGAGTTAAAAGGCATTCACTAAACTTTGAAGTGGGCATGGCGTAGTGTGTGTTCTTTGCTACTTGGTCTTGACCCTGGCCCAGTCAGGTACTTCACAAGAAAATGCAGCTTTGCAATTCTTATCCAGTCATGGTGGTCTCAGAACAGTCGCCTATGAAGTGGAGAAGCAGGAGGGGCAAAGAATGAATAAAAATGGAAATATTAGGGGACAGGTTTGCTTGTTACGACTTTTATTTGCTTCAGTGAAATTACTTGGTGCACTTCAGTCAAATAATAGAAAGAATTTAAGTGGGTCCATGTGGCAGCCTGGCTTATTAAGGCTATATAGAAATAAAGGTATTGTGCTAGTTTTGGCTGGGATAGAGTTTATTTTCTTCATAGTAGCTACTATGGGGGAAACTGTTGGAAATACAAAGATGTTTTTGTTATTGCTGAGCAATGTTCATATGGGCCCAAGGCCTTTTCTGTTCCTCACCACACCCCACCAGTCGAGGGCACAAGAAGTTGGGAGAGGACACAACTGGGGCAGCTGAAACCAGCTGACCAAAGGGATATTCCATACCTATGGCATCATACTTAGAAATAAAACAAGGGGGAGATTAGTGGGGGTCCAGCTGTTCAGGGACTGGCTGGACATGAGTTGTTTGCTGGAAAGGAATTTTTTTAATTTTCATCACTTGTCTTTCTTGGTTTTATTTTCTCTCTCTTTGATTTTCTCCTTTTTCATTGCAAGTTGCTATTGCAATAATTATTATTATTGTACAGTTTTGGTCTCAATTCACAAGTTTTCTCACTTTTACCCTTTTGATTCTTCACCCCCCACCCACTTGCTTTCTCTACCAATACCTGGCAAACGGAATGGCAAAATTATTTTGAAGTGAGATGACTGAAGTTATATTAATGGAAAAAGCATATTTATAGTACTGTGCTCAAGGAAAGGACAAGCTTGTGGAATAGTCATTAAATGAATCAACTTATTATATGCTAGTATCCCTAAAAATTAAGTTGATAATAGCGCCAATGTTGAATTTGCCTCTATGAAATGCATTTGCTGTTCTAGACAGGATAAGGCTCTTGCTAAACAGCACAGAAAAATTTTTAAGTCTGTATTTGTACAGAAATTGCTTATTTCATATGTTGAATTGAGAGGAAGCTTCTTTTACTAGGAAATGGTTCTTTCTGGTTGCAGGAAATTCACTGATCCATAACGGGGAAATAAGGAAAAAGCAGAGAAAGACAATGGAAACAGAAATAAATTTTTAATGAGACAAGAACCATTTATTAAATTAAGACTAAAAAAAAAAAACAAATTTAAAAAAGGAATTTTCATTGTATTTCAAATGTGCTTACAGCAATATTATCAATACAGAGGAATCTTTATTACATGTTGATTCTCAGAAGCGAGAGCTCTTAAGAAAATTAGTTCCTGCCAGAAGAAAAGCACAGCCTTTTTTACAGAAAAAACCCAAACTTCTTCTCTTAAACTTAGATGGCCTTCGAAACACATTTATCTTATGGCAATGTAAAAACAAAATTGGATTCAGTCTTTCAGCCCAAGAGAGCCTACAGGAAAAGACTTTTATTCACAGGTGAATCAAACCGTATTTATCTTGTAGCCATGCACAAACTGCTCAATCCAGCTTTTTGGACTAAGTGACCTTTTTCAGAAGAGCAGAAATAGCATCTAAAATAACTCTTGTTGCTAAGTGGCAACATGTCTGGGCCAAAATTTAGTCCATTGTCAGCAAGATTCCCCATAGCTGAGGACAGCAATGGTTGCATTCTGAAAGTGTATGAATAAAAGCCTTTTCTCAAAAAATGAAATAAATGTTTTTCATACTCAGAAAACTGTTAGGATTGTAAATAAAAGGTACAGGTAATAAAGTCTACTGGGAAAATACACTAAAAAATTAATTCTTGAAGCTCGGTTGGTTGAACATGAAGTATTGGAAATAAAATAGTATTAATGTAATCATATGAGAATGATTAAAAAAAATGAGACAAAAAGAGTTCAGAGAGAGAACAAAGAATATATCAGTAATTCCTAAAGAAATTTTTAGAGTACTTACTTTCTTAATCTAAGACTCTAATTCTGTGTACTGTAAGGACTGTGGTTTGGAACACCCCACTAACAGTGATGTCGCTGTTGAGCAGCTAGCAGAGTAATGAAGGTACCAGTTCTCAGTGGCAAGAAGGAATGACCTTTATTGTTTTGATTTCATCACATATATAGAGTTCTCAAAAGTCACCCAGATTGGTCAGTCAGAAGCCTTCCCCCAGGCCTGATTGGCCAGGCCTGCACGGTCCAAGTTCTGGGACACTGTTCCAATAACATCCAAACTTTATCTTTATTTATAAAACACAAGAAAATTTCTCATGGGAAAAACCTGTGCTAGCCACACAGTAATGTTGGAAATGGGTTGAGGTTTTGCATTTTTGTTTTTTAGAGTTCTGTTTGTTTCTTTGTTTGTTGTTGTTTTTCTATATTAAAACCGTGCCTTTGAATAACAGTATTACAAAATAGATTCACAGAACAAAAACTATATATTGTTCTGAGTGTTCTGGATCACAGGACAAAGTGATCATCCTTTCCCAAAAATCTCTCAGGTGGAGCCAAAGAGATATATATACTTAGTGAGGAGGTAAAGGAAGTAATAGGGAAAATGGATAAAAACTAGAAAATAGATTTTTTTTTTTTTCTTAAATCATTATTTTCTCACTATTAGATCCCAAAACATAACTAGGCTGCTCGTAAACCTAATTGAACAGATTGTTTCCTCTGGGCAGCCTCATGGCTTTTCAACCCTTGTGTGTTATAGCACTGAGGCAACTGTTGAACATCATATAATTGTCACATTTTAATGCCCAAACCAATGAACTCAATGCTAGTTTTCCAGGTCTGATCAAGAAGGATAAGAAAAATGCACATGTACAAAGATTAGATAGGATCATCCTTCTCATTGTCCTCTTTAATAAATCAATCTGCTTAAAAAAAGGAGGGCTTAACTTCCTAGTCGGTTTGGTTCATCAGGCACAGAGAATGATTATTACAGTTGTGACTTATAGATGCTGAGTCACTCATAAAAGCCACTGATTTAATAAAAGAGAAAATTATTCAAAAATATTTACATGATTTTCAGAAAATTGACAGAGAAGTGAATTCCTGCATATTAATTAATGAAGTTTTTCTTCTATGTGCTCCAATTATTTTGGGCATCAGAATGAACTTAATGCTTCGTGTTTATATGGTTTCTGTTCTGGTTTTGGCTGGGATAGAGTTAATTTTCTTCTGAGTAACTGGAACAATGCTGTGGTTTTTGGATTTGTTATGAGAATGTTATTGATAACATTCTGATATTCTAGTTATTGCACAGTAGTTCTTACCTTAACTGAAGGATTTTTCACTGTCTCATGCTCTGCCAGTGAGGAGGGACACAAGAAGTTGTGAGGGAGCATAGCTGGGACAGCTGACTCACACTACTGGCCAAAGCAATATCCTGTTACGGAATGTTGTTCCTTCCTTCTCCCCACTTCCTGCTCTCATCACCATAATTTTACCTTATTCCAGTTATTAAAATGTTCATATCACAACACACAAATTTCCCCTTTTTCTGATTCTGCTCTCAATCCCAGTGGGGCAGAGGAGTGGAGAGGCAGGGCACACTGCATGGAGCTCAGTTGCCAGATGTGGTTAAACCACGACAATATCTTATTTAATATTTTTCTCTCTCACACCTTTGGAGTCCAATGCAGAAAAAAAAGTCAAGGGAAATTTTACATAGTGAAGCTTTGAGGGTAGAATATCTGTAGCCATTAAATTGCTTCTCCATGATCTCTTGTTCATCTGGTAGAAAGTAATTTGTTCCAAAGGTCAAACATTGCTTGTGGCAGGAACCACAACATGTATCTTTCACTTACTTAGGATGGAGGTACTTTAACTGAAAGCCTGAAACCACATTCATTTCTGAATTTTCTCTCTAGCCTGATAGATCTTCATTCCTATCTGCAGAAGTAGGAATGCCCCTGGTTCAACTGAAGGAAATGTGGAAAACATCTGATTAGCTCCAGTTTCTAGTGATGAATCATACTACCATGTATTGATTTACAGTTCAATCCTAAGAGACAGTCTACAGAGATGAGTAAAAGTGTTTATAATCCCAATTTCCATTACTTCTTGAAACTGCAATTAATGATCGCCTTATTTTTAATACAACTTCTATTGTTTTCTTTTTAGTTATTTCAATGGCATCTTACAGAATATGCTTTTTTACACCCCTTTTATTATTTTACTACAGTTTTCAAGTACAACTTCAGTTTCACATTGGGATTACTTTCACATCTCTCTCAATGATATTGTTTCCATTTACCCTCATCTACATCTGTCGCATCTCATCTTCCTTAAGTCACTTTTTTTTGAGCTGACTCCTAGGTGCCTAATTTGGTGGGGTTTTTCTTTCTGTCTGTGCAGGTTGTTTCTCTGGGCCTTAACTACCACCATCTTATCCATGATCTCCAACTGGAGTAATTGCTATCAATTTTTTTCCTAAATTCTGACATATTTTATGAAGTCTCAGGTGCATCCTTTTTACTGTTGCCTAGTAGGTTTCTGACTTTGTATGAAGGTTAAAAAGAGTGGGGTTTATTTCTAATATTTTATCTTCTCAGTTAAATAATATTTTTCTCCTTTTCTTTCTTTAAAAAGAAATAGGCACTATATGCAGAAGTGTGTTGAACAATAATTCCCCTTTTGTTCTTGGCATTTTTAGTTATTACTTTAGCTGGATGATGTATAGAAGATGTGATTAGGTGTTAAGTATGTATATATTATTCATGTGTAGGGTACTGGTAGAGAAAGTGTTATTTGTCTTCTAATTTTATATCATATATGAGTTATCATCAATTACTTTTATTTACCAAGGTTTTTGCTCTTCTTAGAGCTGTCTCCTCATTACACCGTTCTCTATTTTCTGGTATCCATACTTCTCTTTACTTGTTCTATTATTATGTCAAATCACAGCTTTAAGGCAAAATTTAAAGAAAACTGTACTTCTCTAACTGCATCCTCTGTGTTTCCTGATATGCAGCTGTACATCTAATATTTTAACATTTCCACCTTTAATAGCTTCTGTAATACTTGCTCACCTGATATTAAAAAATATTGTCTGGAGGTGTTATTCATTTCACTTGGCCCATGTGTTGTTAGACAAACTCCATGAAACCACCATGACATTTCTGAATTTGATACTTTTCTACACGGAAGGTAAAATGTTGGTCAGCAATGTTAAATCTCTATCAGTAACAAATATTCTCAACTGATTTTTCAAGGTTAGTTTAGCTGATGGTTCATGGTTCATTATTGTACCTTCTCTATGTTTTTAATGATGAAGAGTTAAGGATGATTTTTTAAAATCATTTAAAGTTTTGGAAGTAGCACAGAATGTGTTAACTTAATAAATTCTTATTAAAAACATAGTTGGAGTCCATCACAGTGGTGAATTGCTCTCTTCACACTTGAAAAAATAGGTTTTTTGTTTTTGTTTTTTTTCTGTTAGTATTCTGTGTAACAGGCCATGTTGGATATAAAAGTTTGAACAAGCCCTATTCTTAAAATAATTTGCTGTGATCTTAAACGCTGAAAAGTAGGCATGATCCCAACATTCACAGTCCACTTCCTATGCCTGTGTGGGTTAAGGAGAAATCTGGCTAGGCCAGTTCTGTGTCCACAAAAGGTGGTTAGTCCTAAGCAGTTAGAAAGAAACTTCTTTATAAATTATGGTGTTTCACTTGTTATTTAGAAAATCGGAATGTCTCTTTGGAAGAAGAAAACCAAAGTTTTTGTCATGAGAAAAATTCGTTGCCAAGAATTAGATAGAAGGCAAAACAAGTAACATGGCCTGGGTTGATTTAGAAGAGACACTTCCTTTTTAGTCTATACCGATACACACATATAAAGTATTTTCTATGCTTTTTTAAAGACTGCTGTCTACAGTGGAAGCTCAAATGCCATTCACCCAAATCAGTAAAGCTAAAATTGCATCTAAGTTTTGGCTTTTTTTACAGAAGTGATATGCAGCCAAGCTTGCAAAGGAAGCAAGGAATTCAGAGGAGTTCAGCAGTTCAGAGTTCCTTGTTGTATTCTCTGTAAAGGTTTTTTGTGGGTTGGCTTTCTTAACATTTTAAATTTTTCTCTCTCATTTAATGCGAGATCTACTTAACCTCAGATTGTGTATTGAAACTCAAATGTTATGTGCCATAGAAAAATGTACACTTGTCCTTGTTCAAACATGAATGAGATTGTACTCTTGAGGATTTTAAATCTCTCATACTAACACAACTGAAATTCACGGAATTACAGAATTTTTGAGATTTGGAAGTGACCTCTTGAGATCACCTGGTTCACCCCATGTCTTCCACCTCCTACATAAGGTCAGAGGATGAGATTGTCAGGATGTGTCCATTCAGTCTTTGAATGTCTCCAAAAGTGGAGAATTCACAACTTATCTGGGCAAACCTGCTTTTGTCTTTGACCATCCTCATAGTAAAAATATATTTTCTCACGTTCAAATAGAATTTCATGTTTTTTAATCTGTGTCCATTTACCAATTTCATCCACGAGGAAGTTACTAGAAGCTCAGACACAAACTAAATGCAAGGAAAGAATATAAAGGTACTGATGATATTCATCTGGCATTTCCTCTGGGCTCATAGATTGTGTGGGATTTCTTTTACTCGAGAAGTCCCCTTTTAGCCAGTAAATCTGGAGACAGAGAGAAATTGAGATTAGAGTTACTAAATCCGAGTAAAGTTCATTAGAGTTATATTCATACAGGAAAATAAATCTGTGCTAAAAATAGAGGTATGTCACAACAGGTACCAATGGTTTCACACATCATCCCTTCTCTGATCTCTCTCTGAGACACAGGAATTCTAGAAATATGTGAAGCTTCTAGTTGAAGAACAACAGTAAAGCAATCTCTTTAAAATTACAGACATTCTCTCAGTTCTTCTGACAAAGAAACCAAGTGGATGCAATGTCTTCAAGCATGATTCAAAATCTTAGCATTAAAAAAACCAAAATTATTATAAAATAAGGAATGGATAATATATTTATTTTGGTACTTATGTTTCAAGTTCAACAAGAGATCTACACCAAGGTTATGCACATCTTTTTCTAGCTCTTCCCCCACCCACCAGCCCTTAATCTTCATTATCATAAATCATTGTGCCAGCCTAAAATATTGAGAGTGACTTAGCATATTTGTCTAGCCATATAGCACAGATGGACAAACTAAGAGACTTGGCAGTTAGCAGGTGTTGATTTATGAAGAATTCAACAGTATTGTCACAGGCCTATTGCTGTAGTAATATTTAGGGTTTATTCTGGTAAAAATCTTTGCATTGCCTTTTGTCAGAGTACAGCTTTTCAACTGATTTCTGAGGGATTAAATGTCAGCCAATGTTGAGCTTTTCCAAACATAGAGACCTACCCAAGACATTATGTAGGATTAGCAGTACAACTTGAAAAAAACCTTGAAGGCAGCAATGGGTTTCATTCTCTGAGACCATGAATGTCCTGTGTTTCTTTGCATCCATGCAATGACCTACTGGGGCACTGCAGTGGTTTGGTATCAAGTGGGTTGATATCAAGTGATAATCAAGAGAGCATATGGCAATGGATGGGAGTCCCATTTTTTGGCTGGAATTAAACTCTGGCACCTAATCTTTACTGGTGTTTGATTTTTATGGCACTAGTAGGAATTAGACATTTGGTACATATGTAGAGTCTGAATTGTAGTCATCCTAATGACGGAGGTATTCCCATCCAAGGACTGTCCCTCTGTTTTACCTGTTTATATATGTGCCTTGCATATAACTGCTGAGTATAGCTCCGCTTCTGGACGACAGAAATTTGTCACATAACTTGCACATCTTATATCTCATTTAGATTTTGGCTTTCTGAGGACAAAATATTTCAACCTTTTCCAATTGTATTATTGCATTATGTCAAAATGCACTGTCACAGTCACTTGCTGTTCAGCTGCAATTATAATTAATTCATAACCTGCTTTCATGACTTGGAAGAAAGCTATTCATGCACAATCTGTTCTCATCTGCTTTTTCGGTCTTCTAACATCAAGATGAGTTCAGGTCAAAAGATAGAAATGGATACCGAAGTTCCAAAATCCACAGGTAAATGAACTGAGACTCCTAAAAGCTGTTTCAAAACAAAGAAAATCTGTTGTATGAAATACCTGATATAAAATGGGAAAATACTTGAAATGTATCCTTCTGAGCTTAACGTATAACTACTTCTGTGAGAAATGTTTTGAGATTGCATGGTTTTGAGGAAGTAACAGGCAGATAGGAAAAATGAAAACATCCTTTTTTTTAAAGTTAAATTTTTTTTCAAAGTTAAATTCTTGATTGACTGTGAACATCACAATCATTTCAACTTCTCCACACATGTAAAATAAGGAGACACGTGATTTTGATGATCCCTGTGGGTCCCTTCCAACTCGGAATATTCTGTGATTCTAAATAGCTGCTTTTAAAAAATTGTTGGGGCAAAATGCTGTCAAATTTGTATAATATCAGTTCCCACAGATTTTATGTATTCAGTAATCTCTTGACCACCTGACCACTCCTGAATGTGACTAATCTGCATATATATAGTCTAAATTAACATGCTTGAAATATCTGAGAGGAGGTTTCAAATAATCTAAATTAACATTCTACGAAAAGGTTTCAAAGGAATATTTCTGGAGCTAGGCATCCAGCCTTCAATCATTTTCAGAGGCTGATTTGGAAACTCAAATGATACATTTCTCCTTTACATTATGGTAAAAGAGGTAACCTTCTTCTATAACAAATAACTCCTTTATATAATGGTATTTCTTACTCGTTCTTTCTGCGCAAGCCCATGAGATAACATGACCTTAAATTCCTAATCAATAAATCAAAACTGCTTTTAGATATCATATGCTTCATGACATTTAGAAAGAGTGGCAAGTTGAGTATTAGGAGTGATTTCTCAGCATAATTTCTATACTTATCAAAATGTCTTCCCTTAGAAAGGGAGACAGATTGCCTTTATTTCTGTTTCAGACTTTAGTTCTCTGCTCACCCTTACTTCATTTGCAAGAACGGGAAAATTATGATGTCTGTTTTGAAGTCCCAATTACCGTCATTTATGTCATTGGCAAGTTTATTAAGGCTTCTTTGTGTTTTAAGCCACTGAAACACAATCCAAACACTGAATGCAACCCAAAGGCTTGACCTTTCTTACTATATTGTACAGACATGTCTGTGTGTTTCCCACTGGGAGCTTTAAATAGCAGGCAACTAATTTTTAATTATTCAGCGCTGCAAGTTGGATTCTTGTGGCATAATGTCAATTAGTGGGAAACAAGCGAACTGCAAACTTTTGACACTGCAAGAGTTTTTCCTCTGTCCACTGAGAGTTGGTAAGCACTGTAAAAGAAAAATGTTTCTGTCACTTAGCTTTGCTAGTGCCATTTTTCCCTTGTACAAACTTAAACTAAGAAAAGTCTGTGGTTTCATTTAAATGCATAGTAAAGACAACAGTGTCAGAAAATAATGTTTAGTTGTTGGGCTTTTTCTAAAAATGTCAGCCAAGGCACACAAACCTATTAAGACACAGCTGACTAAATTAAATGTTACATTCTGCACGCAGTGAGCTATTCTGACATGCTTACATCATCTGACATTACAGATTTGGGTTAGAAGGGGGCTTTTGAGATTGTCTAGTCCAACTACCCTGATCAAAAAGGATCAGCTAAAGCTGGCTCTCCAGGATAGTGTCCAACTGATTATACCCACAGATGGAGACAGCACAACTTCTCTGGGAAGCTAGCATGTACTGGTGCATGGGATTGTTCCTCCATTTAAAAACTGAGGATAATGCATGTCACATCACTAAAGATAACATAGACTTTACACTGAAAAATAAATATATCAGGCAGTCAGTATAACCTTTATTTGGATGCTTCCCCACACCTCCAAATTAGAAGATTTGGGTAGGATTTTTTCCTTGCCACTGAAAAGAAAATAGAATATCCCACTGTCTGGAAGCCAGAGCATTTAAATAGGTTTTAGAGTTCCTTTTTTATTTTATTTGATGTTGTCTAATATGTCATCTTGTTCATATGTAATAAATACTTCAGGTCAAATACATATCCTTTAAACATGGGCCGCTTTCAACCAATTCATGTTAGATAACTGTTAGGAAAAATCTAATTGAAAAATAATTTTAATTCTGTTACTAATGTTTGCTTTAGTTGGGATACTTTCAGTTAGTATTATTAGCAAGTGAGTGGATGGAGTTTTAGATTTATCTTGTTTTTAAAAGTGAAATCATGTGCAGCATGTAGTATACAGAGACGACATGTGGCATGCCCATAATGTGTACTGGTGTGCAGAAATATTTGTATTGTCACAGAAACAACCAGAAGGAGTGGAATACAGCTGTGCTATCTGTCTGCTGTTAGGGATAATCTGTCATATCTGCTTAGATGCATGGCGCTTCATCATGCAATGCAGCAACAGCCTTTGTTTCTGTCCTATGGCTGAAAAAAATGTCTTTTGAATTACATTCAGTAAAAGACAGAATTGGGGGAAAATAGAAGTAATTATTTTTGTTCTTATTTTTGTGCTGGTTCCTCATTCCTCTGGGGAAAGTTCTGTGAGACCAAATTTTTTTTGATCTTTACATACACAGAGGTGAACATTAACATAGTTTTCATGAAAGGTTTGTTTGCTTGAGAGGAAAGTTGAGGCTTCTGGCTCTGGGGAAAGCGGCAGGACCCAGAAACCTCACGAATGAGGTCTGCCACGGTGCAAACCTCCATGCAGTCCGTGCGGGGTGCGGCTGGGGTGTGCACAGCATGGCATGAAGCTCGAGTGACAGAAACTCTGCAGGAACCACGGGTGAGACAAAGGAACATACTGGAGACTGTTTCTGTTCTCCCAGGGAGTTTATTTGGGGTCTTCAGGGGGTTTGCAGTGAAGGAGGAAGAGGGAGGAAAGCTGGGTACGGCGAAATGTCTGAGACCCCAAAAACAGTGACCCCTGGTCTGGCGCTGGCATGGGCTTATAAAGGAAGGGAAGGGGGAAGGGATTGGCTCTGGAGAGCCAATCCCGGAAGGTCTGGGGGGAAGAAAGGCAGGGGAACACACCAATAGACTTCTGATAAGGCAGGGTGCATATTTCAAAACAGCCAGTAACATACAGAGCAGGAGGACAAAGGAAAAACCTCGTGGAGCTTTGCAGCCACACTGCAACAGAAAGTTTTCTTTTCCTTGGGGGGTGCAGGAGAGCAAATCAATCATTATGTTCAAGGGACCAGTGCATATAAAGGACTGTGTTCTTTTGTTCTCTTCCAAACTGGAAATGTATTGTGCTTTTTAGGGTAGGAACAGGCCAGTGATTAACAGTAGAAATTCATAAGTTACTTATTTATTGACCTTAAAGAAATTTATAATTGAGCAACCAGTGTAGCCACCATGTTTCATGTTATTTTATATAATTAATCAATGCTTCAGACTGTTCAAAATAAGTATTTAATGGGTAATATAGATACTAGAATTAGAATGAACTGTCATTTGTTGACATTGCATTAACAAAGTGCTGAAAATCTGCACAACGTTTGAAACCCATTTTTCCATGGTATGTTTGCTTTCACTCTGAGCACTTGTTAAAGAGATAACATGGTTAAATATGTACTCTTATCCACTTTTCTAGGTTCCTTTTCTTCTAGATGCCCGTACAAGTAAAGGATAGAGGTAGATATAAAAAGCAGCAGCTGTTGTGGATAGGTTGTTGCATATGACTATCATGTAGCATATGAATTATAAATATACTTAAAATTCTGGTGTCAAGCTTGAAATGGTTTTCAGATATTTTTTAAATATCCATATTCTTTCATTCAATTTTTTGTTTTCATGTTTGATTTTCAGGAGCTTGTGAAGGTAAAGAAAAAGTCCAAACAAAAAACCCCCTAGCTGTACAACCTAATGTCAACATAAACGTCAGTTCACAAACTGATTCCGTTGCAAACTTTGTCTATATGTGTGTCTTCTGTAAAGACTACCACAATAAACATGTATCTTGTAATATAGTTTGTAGTTTTGGGCATATGAATTAAAATACCACAAAAGGAATGGTAAATTTAATTTATAGGTAAAAACTGTCATTAGTGAAAGGACGCATTTGGCATTGACAATACTAAAGGGGTCATAATTGCTCTGCTTCTCTTTTAGGCAGTGAATAAAAAGGAGGGGTGGTGAAAACCAGTAGGTATGGTTTTGATTTTTATTAATTGATCATTATGTTTGATTTGAACAAATGGCATGCTCAGGTAACAGAGTTTTGAGTTGGCTTTTTTTTTGCCATTCCACTCTAAAACAATCACTGAGTAAACTTGGCATTGAACACAGAGTGGACCAAATATCCTGGCCAGACTTCTGTGATTTAATTCTAAATCCAAATTAGACACAGAGTGGTCCTCTACCTTTCAATAGAGCACTGACGAAAAATCATAGTTCATGAGCCCAAAATTCTTTTTAACATTTGGAGGTAGGAGATGAGGGGTGGAGAGAGGAGAAGTAATGGAAACTTCACTGGAAATTCAAGTGAAAGTTCTCAGTATCCCCTTCACCACAGAGTTAATTAAATTAAAATCTCTGGTGGAGTTATAGATGTACCTCTGCTTTGTCAGGAATTTCATGGTAAGATAAGCACAGCAATTACTATGTCCTGATAAATTCCATGCTTCAGAATAACAGTAGTGTAATAATGTTAATTAAACTTAAGAACATTTACATTTAATTGTTTCTACAGTCCAGAGGTTATATTTGACGACATCCTATGTAGTCATTTGACTGCCAGATTCCCTTTATATCAGTAGTGAACTGGGGGAAAAAGGGTTTGTTTCATAGTTTAAACATATATAAAGTTATCTTTGATAATTAGAAACAATATGCAAAGTGAGACCACTATCCAATATTCAGCAATTCTTCAAGCTTAACATGTGAAATATACACTAAAAAGAGAATATTGATTACCTGTCTACATACATTGCCTATTAAAATTAAAGCAGTATTTTTATTACTGTGTTCATATAAACAAATAATAGTATGTGTATAAAATGCTGATTTAAATTTAAAATTGAAGTATTTGTCAATAGGCTATCATAACAAGACAGTTTTTCTCTAAATTGGTGGGGAACGTTCATTAATATCTGTGAAGCAATAAGTTAATATTAAGGTGCTAATTAAATTTAATTTTTCTTCCCTCATTTTAAGTATCACCTGTAAATTACTGTCAAAAACAGTGAGAGCAATAAACAACATACTTCATTATGATTTACCTTTGAGTTCTTCAAACTTAGAAATGTGCTTTATATTTTTCAACGTAAAGTGATCAAAATTTAGGACTAAAATTTCCTGCAGGATTAGTTCTTTAGTTAAAGTTTAGTGACTTCTCTACAAGAAGAGTCAACACCTCTCCTGTGTCAGAGTTGTAGGCAAATGTTGTCACCTTTTGGGTGGTAATAGAGGTACATGTACATCTTTTCTCAGATGCTCTCCCTCAGTGTGACAGCTAGCATCTTTGAGTACCAAAGGCAATAGAGAGGGGGAATGAGTCATGCTGGTCAGGTTTTACTTTGAAACTTTGATGTACAAACAATCATTTTCAGTTATTGCGACTCAGTTCTGGAGCCTGAGTAAATGCAGGTAACTCAGAATTGTAGTGTCAGACATTTTTAATTAATACTGTGCTTGATGGTAAAATTTCACTATGTAACATAAACTATATAAACTGCTTCTGTATTTTTTGGAAAAGTTCAGCCATAAGCAAATAACACTAAGACATCAGTCCAAGTTGATTAGCTAAATGTAAATGAAGAAACTGTAAGTACACAGTACAAAAGGCTGTATTAACACACAAAGGACAATATTCTCTGTACAGATTATGCACTGATCACAACCAATGCAAAGATCAAAGTGCATGACATTTTGTAACCAGCTTTCTATCCTCTCCAAAAGGAATTACTAATCTATTTCGATAAACTTGAAAATACTAGCTTAAACTAAGTAAGTACCAGGTCTTTGCTAGGTTGAATAATTTTTAATTAATATGAAACCCATAGCTAGCTAGTAAGGGTGGCAGCAATCAGCTGGGCTCAGGCTGGAGGCAGTTGACAGGAAATGTACGCTTGTGCCCAAGCTATAAATATAGGTTATGGTTTTCTTTCAAATTCTTTTCTTTCTCTAACATTGCTTACAGGTGTCTAAGTTGTTTGATTTGACCTCTAGCTCAGTTTTCGTAGACATAACTCACATCTACTTTAATTGGAATTTTTCCCCCTGGTTTTATTTGTTTTGATTAGAAGAAAAGGCAAGGTTTCAGTAAAATACCACAAGAATTTGTAAAGCTATAAAAGAATAGTTGTTAACATTTTAAAATACAAAGAAAGCATTGTGTATTGCAAACATCCACTACTTGAAAGTAGTTTGACTAGATTTTTTCTTTTTCCTGACATTAAAAAGTGCAGATAAAGCATCACGTCTAATATATAAAAATAAGGTGTTTGGAAGAACTGCTTCAGGTGAAAAATTGCTCTTTTCTGTAGAGTAGAAAAGGTGAACAGGTCCTGAAATCATGATCTATATATTGCCCCTGCTTTATATGATTAATTGACTCTCATGTAACAATTCTTATCTTATCTATATATAATTTTCTAAGTGGTCTATGCAAAAAAATTGTATAAAATATCTTAAGATGAGGGGGTTTTAGGGTTTTTTGTTCATTGGCTTGTTTTCAGGTCTAACAAAGTGAATTCTGTACAGTAGAAATTTTTTAAAATTTCCTTCTTAGTTTTCACAGCTGACAACAAAACTGAGTGTGCTCCAATGAGAGCTAGGACCTAAAATCATTAAGATACAACATCTAAGTAGCATCAATAACTCCAGTGTTCTCAGAGAAAGCAAAGCACAATAAACCAGCAGGAAACATAAAAACTCAATACAGAAAATTATGTTTGTTCAGTTTTGTGGTTGGAGAAAAGGCTGTCTCACCAAGATGTCTCACCAATGAAATACTAAATCAAGTGAGCCTATTTTTACCTATTATTATAATACCAAATAAAAGATGTTGCTTTAAGACTGTTACTCTTGTAGAGACTACAGGAAAACAAAGTAAGGAATTTAAATCTGATCTTACTGGAATAATATACATTAAGATACAGTGTTCTAGACCAACACCAGAGATGGTAAGAGCAGATAAATAAAACCCAAACCCTTTATTTGTAGTGATTTTTTATCTTTCATTAACTGTACTCAAAGTCCCTATTAAGTGTTTGTATCCAGATTGCTTGTAGGAAGCAGCTTGAGTTATTGTCAATCCATTTACTTTCCTTCTGTTTTCCTAACAGGATTGAGACCTGAGATGGAAAAGTGAGGCATGGTATAGACTGTGTGGAAAACCTAGGAGTTTTGAGCCTGAATATAGTATCAGGCTGCAAGTTAAACACCAGTGTAGATCTACTCACAGAAGTCAGGATCAAGACAAGTGCACGCTCAGTCTTGTAAGACTGACTAACAACATCAGTCTTGAGAAGCAACCTCTAAAGATTCAGATCTAAATAGATCTAACACTGGATTTTTCCTGATGGTCAGACATTAAAGACCAAAAGTTTTCATCCTCTTAGTATTACGACTGTAGAAAAAGAAACTGATTTTTTTAATTTTGATACATTTACACCTCTATAGTTGAGAAGAAAATCTAGCTCAGGCTTTTGCTTTGATATCCCCTGGATAAGAATATAATCCCAGTCCTTAAAACTGATGCACATTTTGATGTCTCCTGACTAGCAGCACTTACAGCCATCTGTTAGACTGGCAGTACTCCTAGGCCAAAATTCTTCTGCCAGTTTAAATATGGCATGAGCGAACAACTGGTGGAAAGAATCAATTAAAAAATGGCATGAAGGAGGAGCTGGTGGAAAGAATCAATTTCCATCTCATCTCCCTCTTGTCGTAGCCTTCATCAGAAATCGCTCTAAAATGTGCTGGTTTTTTTTCTTTTAATTGTTTTAAGTATTTCTAGTTAACAGCAAGGCTAATTACAGAAAGTTAATTGCCCATGTACCTCTTTAACTGCTATTAATCTTAGACCTCTAACTTTTTTTTTATCAGAAATAAATTTGAGCTTTATAAAAATAAAAAAAAAAATAGGATGAAGATAAAAAATAAGGTGAGAATTAAGGAAAGCACTAGGAAGCCCATGAAATGTTTAATGGCTCAATTTGTGTTACAGAATCACATTTTTTTCTCCTTTTAAGTAAAGTAATAATTCATTTTATATTAAGACATTCTGTGGGAGACATAGCCCTCATTTTTGCTTCTAAGAAAAGACATTAGCTTTAACAGTATTCTTCCAATTGAGCCTGGGATATCACATACAGCATAAATTCTGAATAAGTGCAATCATTATTGAAGCATCCAAAAGGCTGTGCTTCTGATTATCTGGAATGAGGTAGGCAAACAAATTTTCTCCAGAGGTTGCCTCAAAGAAAAAGTTTTATTCTAGACCTGTATCATTGCAGCAACTCAGTTATAAAGCTTTTATCTTTTCTAAACACTTTCAGGAATTTTTATGATTATTCCTTAATGTAGGACTCCTTCAGATTGTCATACCTGGCATGGAGTGCTGAAAAATATGAGTCAGTCATCCACCATCTTCCGTCTGGTTTAGCACTTAAAAGTGATGAATGCTTCACACAGCAGTCACAGTATGGCCTCAGAGTGTAGGCAGGGACAGTCACCTTTAAATTTTCTATAGTGGACACAATGCCAAGCACACTTGTAGGCTGATGTTGTAGGAAATGTTGGGAACAGAAGCAACCAAACAATGGAGTTCATTGCTGATGAAACTAATTTGGTCTAGAAAATGCTTCCACTGTGAGGAACTTTTCCAGCTGTGAGGAGATGAATGCAGCATCTCTCTTATCTACTACTAAACTAATTTAATGTATATTCCACAGAATTTGACAGTATCAAATGTTTGTTTTGAGACTAATTTACAGCTTTGTCTTCAATTAGTGATATGCTCTTGCTAGTTTCTTTGTACAAGACTCAGTTCTACTCCAAATTAACTACTCTACATGAAGATTTTCTGCTTTCAGTTGCATTGCATGCATCTTTTGGGAATGCCTTATTTTAAACTGTTACGGTTTCCTGGTTTTATTTTTATAGAGAACTGTTCTGCATTCTTAAGTGTTTCATTTTCAGACTGTTATGTTAGTTCATTAATGTTCTTAATGTCCCTTGCTGAATCACTGTTTCACTTTTACTGTCAAATATGCATCAAGCTCTCACTCATTTTCTCATTTAATGAAAATCTGGGACTCTGACCTAAATTGTACTGATATAAATCAATCTGCTGTTATCCTGTATACACTGGAATAATTAATTGGTTTGTTGGCATTTATTTAATTGCTTAAGGTATGCAATTATAACAGTTCTTGTGAAATGACAGTAGGCTTAAACAGACCTGTTAGGAAAGAATTTCACTGGGGGAGGGGGAAGGAAAAGGAAAAAAATCTCACCCACAGGATATTTTATAGTGTGACATTCATAAAAAAAAAAAAAAAAAATCAGAAACCTGGTCACTATACCTAGCTGCATAATTGGTTAAGTCCTAATAATTAAGTAGTTGTCCCATGACAACTTTATATATCTTTAATTCAGTGAGTATTTTTTGGGTTTTTTTCTGGCAATGAGTTACCTATTGAGTACAACTAATTTTTATTTGAAATTTGCTTCCTCTTTGTCTCTTGATATAATTTATTTTAAAGGACAAGTGATAGATTTTATCTTCCAGATGTAAAAAAAGTACTTTTCTAGCATCTATTTTTAGCCAAGAATGATTAAACCGGTTATGTTTTCCATGAGACTTTCACTAAGTCAAGAGGTTTGAAAGTAAAGTATAAAGGATGGAGTGAGGACAAACAAAGGCATGACAAAGATTAGTATTTTTTTCTTTGGAAAAGATGTGTTGAACCTGGGAGACAGACTAGAGAGGGACCTAGCTGAGAGGACATCTACTGAAGCTAGATGCAAATACTGTCTGGTTATATAAAACAAAATACTGATGCATGTAGAAAGTTCTGTCTGTAAGACAGCATAGATTCATGGTTCAGAAATCACTATGGGGTGGGGATCAGTTAGTCAAATGCAATGGACTGTTAATTCTTGTGGAGTGTGTTTATGCTGGAGCATGCTTATTTCAAGAGTTTGTTATTTCAAAAAAGCTGTCATACTGCAATGAGCAAAAATTCCAGGATGTTCAGCTTGACATAGCAGGATATATGGTAATTAATATGACATACAAAAGCATACAGGCTTTGGAAGATCACTTTAGCCCTTTTGTGATCACGTATGGTCTTCAAACAAAATATTAGTAGAAGTATATTTATAAGTAGGTGTCTGTTGGATTGAGAAACTGTCAGAATTGATTCTAATAATTAAATAAGAAGAAAGCACAAGCTGAAAGTGATTGAATAGTTTGTGCAGGTGGATAGAGACAGCTCTAAGTAATGCATGTGCAATGCAATAAATCACTGCTGGAGCAGAGGAACCTTATTTCTCAACAGTAGCTTGAAGCCAAGTATGCGAAATAGTTGGTGGTCTAATGATGCTCCTGACATAAACCTTGCTCACTACTGGTGTCCCTATTCCTTCAGAAGAAAATCTATTTTTTCCAGTACTCCGCAATAGCTTTTATTTCCCCTTCAGTTAGTGAACAAACACTTTTCAGCTGTTCTTCCCATTTGCTAGGGTTCCTTTTCTGAAAGAAATAGAAAATATAAGAGTTGATTCCCAATTTTAATGCTCTGAGTTGTGAAAAACTGAGGGGATTTCAGGTATTCAATCACTATTTTCATGGAAAAACATAATTCTGTCTGCATATGTGCATAGGAAGTCTGTGTAGGAAAACAGACTGAATCTAACCTTACCAGCATGAGTGATTATACTATCTGCATCTAAATATATGGACAAAAAAGGCTATGATTTCTCAGATCTATGCTAAATATGTCAATTTTCTACTGTACCTCAAATATTTGTATGTGTGCCTTTATATGCTCCTCAGAATAGGGGCAAAGTAAAACACTTCAATTTTTATGTGACTGAGACCAGGAACAGATGATACATAATTTTAGTCTTCCTTTCACTCAGAGGAAAGATAAGAATGCAGTAAGTTAAGCTTTGTCTCTCATCTTTGTATCCTCAGACATCTTGTATATCAAAGGCTTCCAAGAGATCTAAAGTGAGTTCTGCCTTCTTGATGATTTTAAAAAAATAATTGAAGTGTGAGACTACTACTAATACTGTATCTTACTGCATTGGAAATCTGTATGTGTGGAGCCAAAGAAGTCTCAGAATGTCTAAGTTATTTTAATAGCCAAAAATATTGAAAGAAAATCTTAATCCCATTGATAGTTTTCCTATTAAGAGAAGATAAAAGTGAAGTTATTGGTATGAGGAGACTCACTGTGGCATCAGGAGGCAAAAAAAACCACCACAAACCCATTCATTGTGAATAAATGCTATCTTCTTTTAGAATGACTGTGTCAATTTAACAAACTCAAAGATTCCCCTAAGGATTCAGCATGTATGTAATTCTCCTTTTGGGTAGCTGATTTCCTGAATTACTTCCTCTTTCATTCTTTTCTTCTTCCTTGCTTCCTTTCTGTTCATTTGTCAATTTTTTCATGCATTAGCATATTTTCATATCTCTGCTGGTTATATCTACAGATTTCTTTGACCTGTCAAAGGAGAAATGAGCTCGAGTTCTTTAAACAAATGCTGCAGGAAAGGCAGTGATTTATTCTTTGGCTCTTGCTCGTGTACGTTCACTTTAACCCTGGGGTAACATTTATTTAGACCGATTTTTTTCCACTCTCTCATGAAGAATAATGCTTGTATAGGGGGATATTTAGAAAATCTGGCATGCCATACAGCATGGATTCAAAATGATTACAAAATTTTTGTTGCAAGTACCTATCAACTTGTTGAACAAGAAATTATAGCAATTTTTGCAAATAATGCTATAGATCTTATAAGTTTACGTGCCTCAATTATTCTGTATTTAAAGCAGCCACACATTCTAGAGTGTTGCAAGACACTTTTGGTGGGTTTTCTCTTATTTTGGTGCTGAAAGTGGCAAAATATTTGTGTCATTTCTTTGTTTGTTTTGTCTTCCATGGGCTTCAGTGAACCTGTAAAATGGCAGACGCTGGTGTGATTAAAAACCCTTCCTTTGAACATCTGTTTTCCAAAAAGTAAACTAGTGACTTTCCAGGTTTATTGCCTATCCGGCTAGAAAATAGAAATATAAATATTAAATATAAGCTTCCCTTTTTATGTTTTTAAATACACATTAATAGAATTTAGTGTCAAAATTATAAATCTCAAATAACACATGCCTTCTGTAACTGTACTAAAAATGTTTCTGATTTAATCCAGCTGGGAGGTGAAGGAGGCATTTGTAGGTTTTTAAAATCAATTCCTGGTTTTGTGATGACTGCATCTTCAAATTCAATTTTGAAATGACTGTTGCGTTGCTATCTCTCTGCACAGTACATTTCTGCAACAACAGGAAGCAAGCTGAATCCAGCAATCATATATCTTGTTCTCTTATCAACAGAGCAGACTTCATTATGAGGCATCCCTGTTTATCTAATTTCTTTCTGTACATATTGTCTGAATGAAGTGTAAAGCTCCTGTAGCTTAGTATGTCTACAATTGTTTGTTGACAAATGCTCTGTACAAGTAGCAATTATTTTATATTCACATATATAGGCATGTGTGTATATATATGCGTGAATATATATGTATATATTCACACACACATATATATAATATATATTAATACACATATATATAATATATATTAGTATACATGTATAAATATATCCATAATTATTAATATATATGAATATATATATATATAAACTTCTGGTCATCCCTGTTTTAAAGCAGTGAGAGGCAGAGAAAACTAAAATTGTATGGAAGGATCATAACATAGAGGGCTAAACATTATGGTGACTGAAGTTTTATTCCCTTCAAACTAACAAAAATCAGAATGGTGATCTCTTTTACCTCCAACCTTCCTTCCCCCAACCCACCACTCACACTCTCCAGCCATGCTGTGGTCAGAGCTGTACAGGAGACAGCTGTTGGAGAAGACAGGCCAATATCTGAGTATTTTCATGATTCAGATAATTTTCATGCTGATATATTGAATTCCTAGGTCGTTCAGTGCCACGTGAAAGGTGCAGTTTATGTTGTGTTCTCAAAAGACCGTGGAGATCCATATGTACTGTAACATTAGGTCGTCCTGCCCTGAAAGAAGACTATGAACATAATTTATGTTGATTATCATGATTACTTTTACACAATATTTTCTAATGATGTGGCTAATGGAATGAAAGGTGTTTGTGGTCAGTGCCTGATTTGAAAGGGATTTTTTTTTGAAACTTAGTTTGAGTTTAATATGGGACTTGTTCCTACACCAGCTATTCAAAACCAGCAGTGTGAGAGGTGCAAGGCAAGGTCACTGCTCTGATCCAGGAGGGTAGCAGCTTTAATGGTGAGAGACAACCAAGGACTTGTCTGTCCTTGCCTTTGCATGGTGCTCCACCTTTTTGTCAACTTTCTTTCTTGTACACGTACTAATAATGTGTTGGTGGTGCTTTTCACAACATTCTCAATGAGGCACTTGAACACGAGCAAAATGAAGAAAAGGTCATTTTTCCTACATTAAAAGAAAGGCAAAGAATTCTCTTTAGTGTAATAAAAGCTTTGGAAATGCATTAAGTATTTCAAACTGTGGAATTTCCATTCTCAGTGATTTTTTAATTCTGAGTTATTAGACAGTCCAGATTTTTAAAGTCATTCCAAGAGAATTGTTTTTAAAACCTCTTACATCTAGGATTAAAAACAACTTGCTCTTATTATTTAAAAATGGGAAATTAACCTATATTATCTGTCACAGCTAACATCAGACAGATGTAAGAGAATATTATTACTTTTAAGTAAATATATGCAAATGCAAATTTTTAGCCAAAATTTCTGCAGAAACCCACCATGAGATCTAGAACCCATAAAATAATTCTTGTAAATTGCATATATTTGAGTCTAGAATGAAGAAAGAACTACAGAAACCATTTACCTCTTTGATCTAGAAGTTACACCTGATATTTTCTCTATCATCTGTAAGGTAGCAGTAGATTTCTTTAACAAGTGGATGGCCTTACGTGTTTTAGCGTGTGTAGTTGGAAATAATTGGATTCCTCAATTGGATTCAGTAGTAAAACTCCTTTTACTTGAGTTTATTGTTGGCTGAAACAGTGTGTGTTTGAGCACATAAACCTTTACCTTCCTCTTTCATCCAGCTGTACCTTAAAGCTACTGTAATTGTACTTTCCTCCATTAAATATATTGCTACATTTCCCTCTCAAAACAACAGCCAAAGGTTCTTTCAGCAGGCTCCTAAGCTACTGGTTTAGGCAGATGTATGTTCCTTTTTCTGTGGCTTGGAAATGATCATTCTACAGCTACTTGTTTCTGTAAAGGAGCTCAAAGACCCTTTACAATAATGCTGGATGGAGAACAGCAGTTATTCCCAATAGCTTGGAGGTAATTTCTGACCTAAGAAAGAGACCCGTATAATGTGAAACTCCTAAAGTGAAATGGGTGAACGTATATTACTATTACTATACTAATGGAGTATGTTAATATTATTCATAGATATTAATGTGGTAGGGTGCTACACAGAGTTAGCCCACAAGAGATGTAGGAGGAAATTTTAATGACTCCTGAGAAATCAAGTATTTCAGGTAAAGCATGCTCATTCAGGACAGAATTATTGAATTTCTCTTCATGACTGCATTATGTGAGGCTCACCTGTAACTGTTTGGTTTGTAAACTAATCATATATATGGTAAAGTTAACCTCTTATTTTGAGGGATCAACAGAGGTATATGTTTGATTACTGACATGAAAGATTTTTTCATTAGAGTACTTGGTAAAAAAAATGCAGATTAATTCTTGATTACCATTTCAATGTAGAAGTACCAATATATGTTTGGGGTTTTGTTGTAGTTTGTGTTTCCTTAACAGTATTGTATAAGGGTGATCTTTCACCTTAAAATATGTTGCATGCAAGATTCCATTTGACAGTGACAATGATGGTCTCTCCAAGTGTGCAATGTCTCTTATTAGAACACCAGGAAATTTCTAGGGCTGCCTTTCCTGGGCTAAATTAAGCCATACTTTTGGTCAGTCCACAGTTATTTTGTGAGCCCATCTTTTCTATTTAGGAAACAAATTTTATTAGGAGCAGTAGCTCTTCTATTCATGCATCATGTGTCAATCATGTATAACCTGTAATACTCAGCACAAATCCCTCAGACATGCATCAGTCAGGTGTACAAAAAACAAACGTGGGTTTAGATATTTCTAGCTAAGGTTTTTGTTTGGGTGTCTGGTTGATATTTAAACATTAGGCTAGAATTACTTTACCCTTAATTTAGTCCTAATTCTAGCTAGCAATATTTTGTCTTTCCTTTCTCTCCTGGCATTTTGATATTTTACAATCTCAAAGACTGTCTAGATAAAAAACAACAACAGAAACCAACCCAAAACAAAACAAACAAACAAAAAAACACACATGGGTTTTATTTTTTTATGAAATTTATCTCCTCAGGCATAACTTACATAGTCATCCTAAATAAGAAAATGTTTTACCTCATTAGAGATTATTTACCTATCAAAGAAAATGTTTAAAGCACACAGGGGATTTTTTTTTTTTTTTGCTGTAGTGCATCAGAAAAGAAGTGACTCTTTAGGAGTAGTTTATTGATTTAAACAGTTGAGTAACTATAATTGTCTAGAAAGTATTATATAATAAAATGTATTATGTCTCCACAGAAAAGAAATTGTGCTGGAATCTCTGAACTGGCAAAGGGAGTTCATTAGCAATAATAGACAGTTTTCTCCAAAACTGTGGCTCTCCTGATTAATTTTGCTGCTTCCTATATATTGTTGCTACCTCAAAGATATAAATTACTAGGACTTCATAGCAGATAGGATCTAGATTTTTATAGCTTCTAATCAAAAATTTCTGTCTTCTGCAGTGTTGTGTGGCTGTGCATAATAAATGCTGAATTCAATATATAAAGCTTCAAAATTATGCTTAACAGTAGTAACTTGAATTCATTAGTGTTAAGTAAGCATTAGAAAATATTATAAATATGCTTGCAGACTTCTCAGCATGGTTCTCAGCTAACATAAATGGTTTTACTTAAGAACACTTAATATTGTTGCTCATTGTGATGTGGTGCTTCTAATAACAAAGATATCTTGTAAGATATGTTGGTGCAGAAGTGTTATTTTATGCCTCTAGAAATGGTAACAATATTTCATTTAAGAACAGGGAGCTAGGGATGCAGGAAAGATATCAATTCCTAGATAGTGGATCGTGTCCGTATAACCCTTTCCTGACTTCTGTCCTATTCATAGATTTTAGAGATGAAAAAATTAAAAGCAAGTTGATGTTTCCATGATCTTTTACTTAGTCTAAGAAGGTTTTATTTTTGGAGGTATTGAGAAAGATGATTTTCTTTTTACTTTTCTAAAGTATCGGTAAATATTGGTAAATGTTTTGAAATATGACAACTTATCTTCTTTTTTTAAATCTGGAAAATGTTTCTACAAATTAATATAACAGATTTATTTATAGTTGAAACTATTCTTAATGACACTGATTTGGAAATTCAAGTAAGCTCTTTAGGGAAAGTAAAACAGTCTAATTTAAGTCTGAGGAGATTATTCTGAGCATTTTATCTATGGGTTAAACTCCAGCACAGGCATAATGAATTCCCCTGTGTATTACAATGAAGGTTTTGGCTAATCAGACAGAATAAACTGATAATAAACTTGTGCCTTGAACAGTCTGCCTCATATCCTGTATAATTTAGTGTGAGATATAAAAGAAGCTGGTGAAGGGAAAAAAATCAGGATCAACAATTAATCATTAGTAAATGCAGATAAGGGTGTAGCAGACAGTGTCTGTCTCTGTTGGGGCTGCATTGTATTGCTTTCCTTAGTTACTTCACTAAACTTTATCAGTGTTTACTCACCCACTAGAGAAATGCACTTGTTTTTTGTAGGTCACAGTGACCTTTAAGAGTTTGATATTCACAATATTCACTGTAGAACTTAATTAAATGAATGATTGGGAGGGTATTTAGGAGGAAAGATTTGAGAGAGTGGTTCAGTTTAATTTGTAATCCGATATTTGAGGCTAATGTTAGGTTCTCTTAGCTGTGAGAATAGAAATGCATGAAAAAGTGCATGCATTATATAATTCATATTATTGAGAGTCCTAAATCTAAACTTGTGTTTCTCTAAAAAACTCATTCAGGTTTGGGTGAAAAAGTAACACAACCACAACCAGTTTTTGCTTTCTTAACTTGTATATGTACAAAGGGCACTTGTAAATCATGGCATTAAAACCTGCCTTTATCCCTGGCTGCCTGTTCTAGCCAGGATTCAACATTTTGCTGCCTTTTCTAGATCTGGTTTTAAGAAAACAAACAATCAAACAAAACACCTGTTTTTGAAGCATTTGATTCTTTTTCCAACTGTAATATTTCACATGAAAATGTGATTCTATTTTTTGACATTCACAGTTAAGTGAAAACCCAGATTTGCTATTCTAAATCTATTGCAATAGAAGACTTTTATCAGATAGAAGCTTACAGGTGGAAAACCCCCAAACATCAAAACCCACACTAAAAGGCAGTCTCTTCATTTGTAACTCTTAATATTTAACTTTAAATCTTCTTCTATTACTCACCACCAGATAAAGAGCCTTCTGTAGCTGGAAACCATCTCCCTATGCACCTGTTTAACAGAAAGTTATCAGGTTTATTCTGTTGAAAAGATAAACAGCAGGAAGAACAGCCCAAATACAAATCAACAACCCAAATACAAATCCATAGTATTGGGGGAGCCTTGTCACGAGCTATATGACTATCTCAAGTCACTTTTGAAGAACCACCAGATGATACTTTACACAATACCTTCACAACCCCGTATGGTTTTTCAAACTCTTCAGATCAGGCACTGTAAGTTTGAGAAACCAAAGAAACACAGTGTGGAATTTGAGAGGGTTTTGTTATTTTGCATTGAAACAAATCAGCGATTGTGTGGAACAGAAGGTTTTATGGGTTACATCCAGAATATTTAGGCCTTTCTAAGGGAGGAGAGGAAAAAATGGTAAATGCAAAAAAATGAGATTGGGGGGAAAATAACAAAAACTCTGTCTCCCATCTTTCAAAGGGCTGCCATAACCTGTTATGCTTCATTCATTTTTTCATAATGACTAAAGTGGGAATTTATAGAAAGCAGATGTGCATTTCATCAGGTAAAAATATTTTGCCACAATTTCTTGATAGACTGTTCAGGAGGGGTTAAGGATCTGACTTGTGGGGGATAAAATTGGAAGAACATTCAATTTCCAGGAATTGCTTAATTTTCTGGTAGTTTTGTGTCAGTGATCTTACACAGATTTTCCCATATAATTCAGTGAATTCTTCTGGAATGACGGAATTCACGTGAATTTAGAGAATAAAAAATTTCCGCATCAAAGATAAAAACGTGGGACCTTTTTACAATATGAGGGTTTGAGATTTTGATTTGTTTTGTTTTGTTTTAACATAGGAAGGGAATCTGTGAAAACAAGCCCTTGGTCACATTTTTGAAGATATGCATTTGGAGTGAGTTTCTCCTACTTACCAGCTTGTGTTTCTTGTCAGAATGATCACTGCAGATACTTGCATTTCTACCATTTCTGCAAAGGTCCCTTTTTCCTCCTTCCCAGTACAAAATTAAGTAAAATGAAATTTTCCATGGTTTTATTTTCTTATGTTGGTGAAATTATAAAGGTTATTAGACATTAGGGAAATCAGTGTGCATTAGAGATTGCCTTGCATTGTGCCTGTTCTAATCTGTTGCTAAACACTGAAGTCTTCATGTTAGCAGTATTAGTGTAAGAGTTCACAATGTTCTTAAAACTCTGAAAGAAAGTGATATATCCCTGTTACTTATTTTTCCACAGAGCTTGACAGAGGTTTCTGTCGCAATGGAGTTCTTAGTGTGGCTGTTTTTGGAGTGGTGAGGTTGGGAGATTTTTTAGTTCTTAAGAATGTACTGAAAAATTCAATTTAAACTTCCAGGATTGACAGAAATTAATAAACCCTTAGTGAAGGTAATCCTTAGTTGACTGGCAATTCCAGATGTCAGGTGAAGGGCATTGAAGTCTGTGGCTAGCTTTGAAAAGTTTTCAGGGAAAAATGAAGTGAAAATTCAAATTTCCTACAGACTCTTTTTATGGTATGGCAAAGTTCCTGATATTTCCTTTCATATTAAAAAGAATCCAAAATACTAAACTGTAGGACTATATGTATTTTCTAAATTGCCTTCTGTGTTAACAACCTTGACTAAAAGCTTATTCTTCCTTTATTACTTTTTGGAACTGTTGGCAATGCATTGTTACTCCTAATGGAGCTATTTTATTCACAAAATGGGGAAAACATACAAACCATGTCCATCATTCTAGGTGGTTTTTGTCACAATGAGATATACATACAGCAGGGCTTATTTGCTGTTGTCAGAGTGAAGGGAATATGTGGCTAGCACAGGTCTTCCCCGTGAGAACATTCTTCTGTGTTTTATAAACAAAGATAAAGTTTGGATGTTTTTTAAACAGTGTCTCGAGATTTGGACAGTTCAGGCCCCTGGCCAATCAGGCCTAGGGGGAGGTTTCTGGCTGACCAATCTGGGCGACCTCTGAAAAGTCTATATATATTGAAATCAAAATAATAAATTTCTTCTTTCTTGTCACACTGAGAACTCGGGTCTTTTTCTCTGCTAGCGGCTCAACAGCAACAGGAATATTCCAAGTTCTAATGTTGCGTGTATTGATGCAGAGCTACTGAGTTCAGAAGGTTCCCCTTTATTCTGAAAGAAAATTTTATTTATAGTGCTTTGCTTAAAAAAAAAGGGAGAAGTACAGCTGGAGATTCCATTTTCAGAAACATTCCTGTTAATTTCTGCTCATGAGAATTTTCTCTAATAGATACTTCAATAGTCAGCTCAGTATCATTAGCAGAGAAGAGTGTTAACTTAGGAAATAGTGAAGAAAAATTCCTGTAAGTGAATGTGTAGGATTTACAATTAATTAGTATTTAAAATGTTTGTTTGCAAGTTAGTAATTAGTAGTAAATATTTTATGTTATCATCATGTGTTTGTTTATTAAGTTAGAGAAACAAAAATTCTTGGATTTTTTTCATTCAAAATATACCAGATTTTCTGGCTGATAATTAAAAAAAATCAGATGTTGACCTATTTAAGAATGCATAGAGAATGTGTTTTGGGAATTATGGACAAAACCAAGGCACCAAAAATCTTTTGATTTCTTGGGGCTTTTTCGTGCTTTTAACCTCCAGCAGTACAATAGTGTAAAAATCTACTACTTCTTTCCAGAGTGTTGTTCTTTGGGTTTAGTACACTAAGGTTTTATAATGAGATCAAAGTTCAGAAATTAACATGAAAAATTGGTATGAATGTTATTTTATAGTGTTAGTCCCACAGTTTGTACAATGCCAATGTAATAATTGCGACATTTTTAATCAAGATTAAGAAAGTATCTGAGAAAAGTTTCAAAGATTTGCCCCAACATGATGGAAAAGACATTAATATTTTTTGTGTACTTCTCAGATTATTCATTACATGAAATACAATGAACATATGACGTATATCATTCCACTGAGAAATCTTTTGTTTGTAAAGAATTTCTCACTTCTTTTGTGCTCCAGATTTGATTCTATTGATGAGTTTTATAACTATGCCAGAATGCTGCAGTGGATTGATTCCTTGAATTCAGTCCCATACCATCTGTTATATTCTAGTATTACAACATGTCATACAGTAAAATACATTTAGAAACCAGTGATAACTGGAGTCATTGCACAAGAGTTCTGTTAAATAAATGTATTTTGCTATCCTGTCTGTTTATGAGTTATTCTGAGTGATGTCCACTAAAGAGAAATAACTGACATTGAAATTTCTGCTTCTACTTCTGTTTTAATTATTCACAGTATTTTAGATGTTGATGTTTTCAAAGGTGAAATTTGGTCTCTGAGAAAACTATAATTTATAATCTTCCCTAAGTATTTATGTTTTTTTGAATTTTTTTGCACTGGAATGTGTTTTATTTGGCATTTTATTAATTTTTACTTCCAGGATTGAGAGGAAATAGAATACATTTCATGCATGTGATTTATATAGAAAATACATTTATTTATAAATGTACTGCATATGTATGTCACACAGATTTACACATGTACAATACATTTATAAATACAGTTTATAGTTTAGAGTTTTTCACATATTTTTATGATTTTATGAGAACTTTTTCATTAATTTGATTCAAAACTCTAAGATTTTAGCATTTTTTTTCCCTCTTGGAATTGGTATTTTCCTTTTCATTGGTGAAAACTCGTATAAAGAATTTTCATGCATGGAGCATATAGAAAGCCTGAACAAATTGTATTTTGCTGGCTTACAGGTACTGCAAAAATCATTGCTGTAAGAATAGAAATTATATTTATACTTTTCCTCATTAGAATATTCAGCATAGACAGGATAAGCTAGGAGATAGAGTAGTTTAGAGAAATCCTAACTTTGTTTTGTTGTCGGTTTTTTGGTGTTTTTTTTTTTTTTTGTTGTTGTTGTTTTGTACTTACTTCCCCTTTTAACCCTAATAGTTAAAAGATCTATTCTGTGATTATAACAAGACTAACATTTCTGGTTAGATATTTTTGTGACCCAACTTGTTTTGTTTTCATCTGGGTTCTTCAGCATTTTTGATGCATGCTGTGTTGTGTAGCTAACATGCTTATGCACTATGTAAAAGACATAAAATAAATATCTGGTTTTAATTTGTGGATATCTTAACAGCCTAACATTTACGGTGTACAAACTGCAGAAAATACTTCCCAGTATTCCATTCCGTATTCAAGTTATGTTGGAACAGAAGGGCTAGTCTTCTAAAGAATTACTGCTACTAGTTTATCTTTTCTACTTAACAAGTATTAACAAAAAACCCTATGATTATAATTCTCTCATACACATAATCCATATTTTCAATGGACTACTGAACTGCTTCTTTGAAAAGAATCCTGATTTTTTCCATCTTTGGAGGGATAAGAGCTGAGGCAAGTAGAGGCAATGGATGTGTAAAGTAAACTTCTTGCATTATTTGCACTAATATATAACAGGAATTTCTGCTTAATGACCAGAACCAAATGTACCAAAGGCTAATAACTGAGAGCTCTGTATGCAAAATACATTATATATGTTTCTGTGAACAAAAGGTTACATGCTTCAGAAATATGTTTTGTCTTAGAAATGGGGCATTGTAAATAGGTAAATAGTGAGAAAATGCAGAAGTTGTGATTTTGTTTTTCTGAGTGTGTCTGTAGATTCCATGCCTGAAATGATACTGTACATGAGTTGAATTCACAGCACTTTTAAGTCAGGCATTTTGCTGAAGTAGAGAAAGAAAAGCTGTTATTACTCATATTCAGAAAAGGCTGTAATTTTATAATTTTAATATATTGATTGAAATGTTTGTTATTTAGAATTCTAATGCTTTCTTCTTGTACAGAGGCTCAACCTTACTGTTAAAGATAGGAGTAAAAACTCCATTTCAGAAGAGAATGAAAATAGCTGGTTCTCTTAGGAAATAACTTACCTTACCAAAATTTCCCTACGCTGGTATAAATACAAACAATCCTACTGAAAATAATAGCTATTCTAGATATACACCAATGAAATGGTACTCAGACTCTGGACCCGTACCCCACATTATTTTATTCACACAAGCTTATGCATGAATTTGGATAGAAAAAGGCTTGAAATAGGAAAGAAGGCATCTGAAAACATATTTAGGACTGTGTATACACTGCATAATGGGAGCAGAAATTGCACGCAATATGAACTGCTGCTAAAATTATCTTTCATGGTCTGCTTTTCTTAATGGAAACATTGGATGTTGGTGGTAGCGCAAGGAAAGGTTCAATAAATATTTTGCTGTATAAATAAATTCAGGACTCTTTTTGTTTGCTGTATAAATAAATTCAGTACTTTTTTTGTTTCTTCTTGCAAAGGACGTAAATTGTAAGTGCCTGATGCAATGTAACAATTTGCTTTTGGACAGGGAGTGCACACACAGAGAAATAGCACACAGTCATTTTCAGCAACAGAGGTATTCTGACAGAGATTGGCAATTTTCAACTCATTACATTTTACGGAGCTCTTGGTTTTGTGTGCATATAAAAATTTCAGCATGATTAATAACTTATAAATATATTAATCACTATGTGCACACCTTGAAAGAACATGAGATTAGAATTATGAAACTGAGGTCCTGCTTCAAGGAAGTCATTAAATGTGTTTTATCCCACTTAAGTTTAAACCTAAAATTAAGCCTGTATTTGTGTGTTTATCAAGGTAAAGCTTAAATTAATAAGACAAGTCCTCTTAGAGAGAGCAGAAATGTGTTTGACTGCCACAGACCAAAAAGAGAAGCTATTAGATTCAAAGCACAAAGCTAGGAGAGAGAGAAAAGCAAAACTGGATCACTGAAAAGAGAAACCTGTCAGACTAAATAAGGTAGAGAGAAAGTGGTTGGTTTATGGAAAAAAAAAAAACAAACAACTGTCCTCAGAGAGACAGGGTACAGCAGTCCATAGGGAAGAATATTGCAAAGAGTTTAGAGATCATGGAATTGACTCTAAATTGAGCTTTGGAAGGAAAAAAAATGTCACTAGTGTGTTGACATTCTGATTATTTTCCTCCAGACCTTCCTTAAAAATTCAGCCCATGTAGTGCTCATTTTTCTTTTTCCCTTTTTTTCTTCTGCCAACCTTCTTCTCATTCTCTATGTGTCCTGCCCTTTCCATGTTTATTCCTTGAATTGTTTATATAATATTTTCAGCCATTTTTTACTCATGAATGCCTTCTGGACTTCTGAACATCTGTGATGTATTTAAATGAAAGAAGGTCTCCTGCCCATGGTAGGAAGTTTGGAACTAGATAATACTTAAGGTCCCTTCCAACTGTAACCATTCTGTGCTTCTATGATTTTCTAGGGTTATATGCAAAGATTATGCAAGATATTGTGACAAGTCATTAGTATTGATTAGTAAAAATCTGGGGGGGAAAGGAAAGCTGAATTATTCCAACATGCAACCACTGTTTTCTTAGCCAAAATTACTGAAGGGATTTGGAAAGCTGAAGGGGAACATATAACTTCCCAGAACAAAAAAAAACCCCTCATTTAAACCTCCAAATACACAAACCAAACATTAGCCATATTGAAACAAAAATGTACAATCTAACTACCAAGAAAACTATTAGGAAGCAAGAAGGATCAATTAGAGCCTGAGAAGTTCTTACTTTGAGTATGGCAGAGTACTCCATCACCAGAAATTTCTAACCCTTCGTACACGTTTGTATCTCATTTTCTTCTAATTGCAGACAACACACTTCCTTATACCAACATTTACATGGCAGTAGCAACCAGAGAAACCAGGTGCTAGTGATGTGAATTTTCTTGCTAGGTTATCTTTACTTAGAATAGTGTCTAATTTCAGAGGCCTAAGGTGAACTTTGAGAATAGATGCTCTTTCTCTTGTATCTGGAAATTCATAGAAAATCTGTCTGTCAAAGTGTTCTGGCCTCATTAGAGCATGTTCAGAAATATCTGGCCTGTCAGTACCTGCCCAAATTGCTACATTTGTGGTTGCATTAAATCCATCTATTTTTGTGAGAAGCTGATTGAGTGAATTCTCTTGCTCTCTTTGTCCTCCAAAGTTGCCCCTTCCTCTCTTCCTTCCTACTGCATCTATAAGGAAGAGAATGCGTGAGAAATTTTTCTGAACAACAGCAAGTAAGTCTCTAACTTGAGGAGGACCCACATCAAAAAATCGCTCTAAGAACTCTGAGACATTGATTGTGATAAAATAGTACATTACCTTCTCCAACTGTAGCTTTAGCTAGAAGTCTTTCCCTTGTACCTGCAGGACCTGTTGGAATTACCTCCATTAGAATTTCCACTCCCAGATTCTCATATTGTTTGGGATTTTTCAAAAAGTTAACAAACTCTGTTATCTCTAATTTTGCCTCCTCACATCCAGCAACATCTTTGAATTTGACATCTGTTTCATTCTTAAGGACTTTGGCCATGATTCCACCCACACTGAAATGTGGGCCCATTCTGTGTTTGAGCCTGAAACACCAAAGTTTCATCCCTGTATGGGTCATTCACTTAAGAGTTGGACTTGGTCATCCTTCTGGGTCCCTTCCAACTCAGAATATTTTGTGATTCTGCAACTTCAGCCTGCAGGACCTTGATGTGTACAGTAAAGAACCACTAATCAGAACCACATGCAGCAAACTTCAGAGAAATCAGTCATCCCTCTCTGATGAGTAGACTACAGGCAATCTGTTCTCCACTTCTATTCCCAGATCTTGCTGCTACTTTTGTTTGTGCAGCTGTACCTCTGGTTCCATTGGCTTTCTAACCATTGGAAAAATATTTTTTAAATTCTTATGAGGAATGAATGGGGGAGTTAGGGTTATTTAGGCTGGAGAAACAGAGGCTCAGGGGAAACCTTATCACTCTCTGTAACTGCCTGAAAGGAGGTTGTAGCCGGGGGTGGGGTCAGCCTAACAAGTTACAGGACAAGAGGAAATGGCCTCCAGTTGTGAAAAGCGGTGTTTAGATTAGATATTTAGAAAACTTTCTTCATGGTGAGGATTATAAAGTACAGGAATAGGCTGTCCAAGGAAGTGGTGGAGTCACAGCCCCTGGAAGTTTTAAAAAAAAGCCCTGTGGATATGGCACTTGAGGACATGGCTTAATGGTGAGTGTGGTGGTGGTGCTTGATTGATGGTTTGAATTATCTTAAAGGTCTTCTCCAACCTTAAAAATTCTGTGATTCCATGGCAATGTAACCAAAATATGAGTTGTGTGTTCAAGCAGGATGTGCTTTGCGCTTGTTCAGTCGCCCTTAGCAGGAGTTTCTCCAGCTCTGCCCAAGATCACAGGGACAGATGTACAGCTACTCTGTGCTGCATGTGCACAACCGTCAGGTGCAAAACATTAGAAGGTCCCAACTCTCTCTGCTTGTACTGGCTTTTTTTTTTCCACAGAATGGTGAGAATTTATTCAATAGTTTCATGCATTACACTTTTTTTTTCAATGAGCATAAGCAGAATACTGGAGTTTTGTTAATTGAAAAGTAAGTTCAGTAAATGCTTTAAGGAGTTTTTCATACACACATGTACCTGCACAGCAGTCCTCAGTGGGGATTTTGCTGGTCATTCCCAAGCTCAGAGAGCTGAATGTGAATGAAGGCATGAGAGAGAAATTTAGGCCTTTTACAAAGTAATGATTATCACTTCTGATTTCCAACATGTAGAAGTTAAATATTCTTATCTTGCTGGAATGGTCATGATAATGAATAAACTAGGCATATTGTGTTTAATGTGGTAAATTTGTCATAAATCTCTCTTGAATCATATGCATGTGTGTTCTTTAACATATACACCCATTCACATATCTAATACCTTTTCTTATGCTGTTGTTGAAATCCTACCACTTCAAAGGGTAAAGCTAAAGGCACTGAACTGGAGGCAGTCTTTCAGTACAGCCGGTGAAACAGCAGCTCCTTGTGGTACAACCAAGGAGAGAAAGTGAGGAGGTAAATCCTCATAAGGTGGGGCAAATATTGTTTGCAGAGTAACACCAAACTTTCTGAACTTCTTGCAGTGCAGGGCCAATGATCACCAAAAAAAGGCATACACAGGATGTCTAATAGTTTCCAAAGGGAAAAAGATTCATTTGCTCATAGACTGGGATGCCCTTTTAATTCCCGAGTGTGAATGTAAATAGGCTTCCTTATTAAAGAACCTCATTAAATTCAAAATCCCACTGAAAATTAAGTGTGCCATGATAATGCTGAGATGAGAAGCTCATACAAAACCAGCAAATATATTTTGAATATCCTGTTAATCCAGTGAGATTAGCTGTTGAGCATGTTGTCTTGGACCTCCAATGACCATAATAATAGGTTCATTTTAATTCTATTTTCGTCATTCTACTAATGTGGTAACATGAAAAAAGCATCCTGATATGCCTGCCTTTTGCAATACTGTTTTTATGAAGACTCACTTCTGATTAGCTGTTTGGTTTTGCTACAGATTTTTCATGTCTTCTGTGTTTCAGTGCACACTATCATTTCTGGTAATTTCATTTATTAGAAGGTGTGTGATATAGCAGAATATTTTATGATTATAAAAGTGTGTGAAAACAAGGCCAAGACAAAGAATGAGTAAAATATGAGTAAAGCAAGAAAAAAGTCCAGTAATATTTGACTCTGTTAAAGGTTGAACTCTGAACCACCAATTTAATCACAGGTACATCTTTATTTTTGCCTTTGAAATTGCTTCTTATTGTTCTACTTCCCTTATTACTTGATGGCATCAAAGGAAGGTCTTCAGTTCCACCAAGGCATATGGCTTCCCTCTGTGGTCCAGATTCAGACAGATTGTTCATGATGCTCAATTTTGTGGGGTATGACAACTCCTTTATATCATGGAAATTTCTTTCCTACAGAAAAGTGTGGAATTTGAAAGTAGTAATGGTTGCATCACACTAGTGTGTTTCCACAGAGAAGTCGTGTCTGGTTCTGAGACAGAGATCACTGTTTGGGATGTATAGGTTTGCATAAAAGCTTCGTGTTTAGCACTTTTCTCTCCACACACTTGCAAATCCAGTCATTCTGTGGCTTGTTCTGTGGCTTGCAAAATCAATCTTAATGTGTTTATGTTGTAGCTAATGTTAACCCCATACCCAGGGCAGACTCTTGTGATAGGAGATGGATTATGGCTGGAAGAGACACAGCAGTTAGAGTTGTGGACATGGAAGACCACTAGTTAGGACACTGTCCCACGTACCTGCAGCTGCAGACTTACTGCCAAGCAGAGCAAAAAGGAATCAGCTTCACAGTGGAAGTTAAAGCACTTTTAAATAAACATGGCCTATTTTTCCCACTAGGAAGCCATGTATTTAAGGGCTTAGGCAAAAACATATGTTATTTGTTCCGCTAGAACCTTTACAGGCTTTGTATTAGCACATGCTGACAGACAAATTGTTAGTGCCTGAATGAGAGAAGGGAAGGAATACCACGTTCCTTTGACGTTCCTTTGATTATTAAAGAAGAGAGCATGATTTGGTGCCAGGATCTTACCATAGCATTTTATATATAATTAGTTATTCTTTACACTGGTTAAGATAAGGATGATATGGTTTGGGTTGATTTGTAGCTACACATAATTAGCCAGAGTCTTTCTATTTTTATAAGGTTTTCTAAAGACTGTTTAGTACAATGAGATCACTTACGTATTTATGATTAAATATTCGACTAAGAAACATGCTGGATTGAGATGTGGACCTCTCTTGAGGGCAAGCAGTAGTTTCTTGCTCACCACAAAAAGGACTCTATTTCCCTGCCACCAAAATAATGATTAAAGAACTCTTGCTGTGACTGCTATTATGTATTCTAATCATTGTGAATGCATTAGAAATTGACAACAGTAAGTCCTGCATTAGAAATGCTCTCCATACTGAGTAACCATGCTGCTAGCTAAAATGGTTTAATCTTCTGCCAAAGAGATTTTTTTGTCTAACATTCTTATTGTTGCTAAGTTCATAAGTGGGTTGCAGAGGTCACTTACACTTTCATGGTTGATAATATGCCCCTCTCTGGGACATAATTGACATCACTGCAGTTGCTAGCCAAGGAATGAAAGGCTTTTATCTGTTCCAAGTGATTATTTCATGAGCTTTTTTCAATCAACTCTTTAGAAAACATACAAATAATAAAGGAAACCAGAAACCTTGTGACAACAAAGTTATAGTCAAAAGAACATTTTGTATAGATAACTGAAGGCATAATAGGGCTCATTTTTTAGTCTACTCAGAGAATTGAAGGCTCATTTATTTAGAAAAGAGTCCTTTTCTAAACTCATTTGAACTTGTCAGAAGACTCACAAAACTATCACTGTGGACTGTGATAGTGTGGACTGTGGTCTGTGCATGCAGTCCATTCACGTGTAGCCTGTTAACACAGGTGGGACAATGATTGTAAATGAGAATGATTCTCAGTTCCTCAGCACAAGTGAGACATGGGCATACTGGACAGAATCCAGCAAAAGGCTGACGATTATGGGGCCTGGAGCATCTCTCCTGTGGGCAAAAAGAGAGGGAACTGGTACTGCTCAGCCTAGAAGAGAGAAGGCTCAGGGCAGCAACTTATCAGTGTATATAAATACCTGAATGGAGGATGGAAAGAGAATGGAGCAAGGATCTTCTGTAATGCTCTGTCAAGCTACTGTCTGGACAAGGATAAATGGACAGACAGAGGAAACACAGGAGGCTCCATCTGAACTTCAGCAAACATGGTTGTTTCTAAATTGTGAGCACTGGCACAGGTTGCCCAGGGAGCTTGTGGAGTCTTCCTCCGTGGAGGTATATCAAAATTGGTTTTGGTCAATTGGCTTTAACTGGTCCTGCTTGAGAAGGACAGTTGGACCAACTTATCTCCAAAGGTCCCTTCCAACCTTACTTATTCTGTGATAAAGACACACATTAAATGAAACTCAGGGGTGAGATCAGCTGACAGAGCCATTTAAGAAACCAGCCATTGCTCTAATAGCAGTCTTAGGGATTAGAGAGACATCACAGAGGTAATGATGTCTGGTTTTTTGTTGAGGGGGACTCTGGTCACTGTTGTCTTTCATGGCATTTACCATTAAATATCAATGACAGCCCAAAGTAAATTCTGCTGTCATTTTATGCCACTGGAGTTGAAAGCAGTATTTGGCCCGAACATTTAAAATCAATTTTAAGCTGCGTTATTTCAGGTTACCAGCAACCCAAATACAGAATAGCCAACAGTAAGCCCTAAGACATTTTTGGAGTTGAATACACTTAGGACAGTTCACTACCAAACAAGCTATGTCTCCTGAATGGGAATAAAGAGTTACTCAGATTTCTCATACTGATTTTAACAGCACTACACAGACTCAAGTGAAGGAAGAATCTGGCCCAAGGAGAGAGCTGTAACACAGATGAATGAATTTAATAGATTTTTCAAAAGCTGATACTGGTGCGACAGCTTGTCTTTATTTAATTTTAACTCTCTAAATTTAAAGAGCAATTTAAACCAGAATGATAGAAGCTAGAGGGGAAAGATACCTATTAGATCATTGAGTTAATCTCCTGCCACTGCACAAATGGTCTCTATTGTGCATTTTCAAGTATTTTGTCCAGAATTGTTCTTAAAGTCAAAAGCAACAGGGCTTCCACTCCTTAGAGAGGATTAGGATTTTCTGGCCCTCAGGACATTTCTCAGACATAGTCTTTCTTTTCATACTTTAATTGATGTAGGTCTGGTATTTTGTGGAAACAGTAGGAAGCTTAATAAAGAACCTTTATTGCCTGCATTTTGCTGGCAGCCTACAAGGAAATGGGAACTACAGCTTTAGGAGCTATGCAGCTTTTTCTGGTCCAGCAGAGCTGCAGTGAAAGTTCAGCCCCACACTCCCAGACACTCAATGTAACCTGCTCTTTCTTATGCCAAATACAAAGTCCTACCTTCTGGCTTTTTTTTTGGGCTCTGCTGCTACCTCCAGAAGCTCTTTTAGTTTATCTCTTTCTTTCACAGACAGAAATGTTCATTTTCTTTCTTACTGTTTAGTAAGAATGTCAAACCAAGTAGTGAAGATGTCTCTCCTATCTATTCTGTAGACATCCCTGAGCTTTTTATTGCTTTGCTCCTTCTCACAAATAATTTTGTTCATGTGCTGTCAGTTTTCTTTCCCCAAAGTCTTAGATATTTTCTTACTGCTAGCTCTTGAATTTTTTTCTTTTCTTTTGCTGTTTCTTTGAGGTGACTTGTTCATTATCTGGCCATTATCTTTCAGGATTTTCTTTTTCTCTCTGTTATTCCCCTAGCCCCTAAATTCTCTTTATTTCCCATTTCAAACTATTCACCCACATCTCCGCCTGCAGCTTGCCAAATTAGTTTCATTCTACTTGATTTTTTCATGTGTAAAGACCATTGCAGATGCTGAGGAACCAGGATATTGTAAGGTGGAGATACTGATATTAAGGCTGCTGAAGCTTTTTCAATTTCATAGAATATTCTTAAAGAGTGGTTAGATCTGAGCTGGTAATTGATTGAATCATCTGGCAAACAGGGGAGAATTGGGTTGTAGACCCAACACAAAAGATTATGAAATGCAAAATATAACAATAGTCATAGAACTAATAGAATTTTATGCCTATTTAGTACAGAAACAGTGCCTTGCTGCTAAATTAGGACTCATGTTGGTACTGAAGGTTGCTAGACTGGCCATTAACGTTGGAACAGCTTGAAGAGGAAGAGCAGCCCTGCTCCAGGGCCCTCTCTGCCATAGGAACTGAAGTGCTCACATGGTATTTGGGCAGGGTAATGATTTCTATCTGGATCTTAAATGCTTAAGATGATAGCTGTTGGACCACTGTATTAGAAGGCATCCCTTTCAATGGGTGGCCTTTTCCTTAAGAGCTTGGTGTTCTGCAATGGCTAACTTTGGTGGCTGGCTGCTAGTTTCTTCTTTTTTAAGAAATTGCTTACAAATGGAATCTAGAAACCTGGCATTAGGTTTGAAGACTGTTATGTACTGGAGAGAAAGTTATCTAAAAATTAATGCTGCCATGCCTTATTTCTTACTGTGAGTATAAATCTGTTTCTGAATTTATACTTAGTAACTACTTAGATAACAAAGATGCAAAAAAATTCTGAGCAGAGCTTGTGGGATAAGTACTCTAATGAAGACAAAAAAGGAATTAAGAAAACTGATGGGTGAAATAAGAAACGAAGAATTATGGTACACAAAATGTATTAATGGATGGATATGTCCAAAACTTGATTGACTGCTTTGAAGAAGGCCTTTTTGGTGAATCTGAGAAAGTGCCTTTATTGTGAAAAGTTGAAAATATGTTGTATATCTTAGTCAGATGGAGTATTGATCCCTGGTGTGATGCAGAATGGTTTGCCCCAATTTGTCCTAAATTACTTTGTTTCACGTTTACCCCTCACTCAAGTTCATGTATAAAAAAATGTCATTTTTGTGACATCAATTCTTTTTTCCTGCACTTTCCAAAACTGTAATAGGATGATTATTACTTTAAAGAAAAGGATTATGAAAAGTGATTAATAATTGGTGTTTAACACATCAAGAAGAGGACCCTTTCTTTTCTGAAATTAAATAGTAGAGTGCTCCAATTTCTGTCCTGAGTCAAAAGCGCTACACTTATACTGTGCATTGTCATAGTGCAGATTTTTGAGTAAGGCATTGACTTCATTACTGGCATACTACAAGATAAATTAGATAAAATACAAATGGACAGATAACTATGCTTTATAAATAAGCACCAGAGTATTATTAAATAATTTTATAATCAGATATTGCAAGAATAAATAAAGGCATAAAAGTTTTATAACGGCAGCATACAACTCAAAAGTACAATAAAATTAATTACTTTACATGGCATAAGAAATGTTTTAATCGGGTCTGAGAATGTGAATAGACAGACTGATAGAGACATGATTAGAAATGCATTAGGAAAGAACAGACTAAATCTGGAAAGGCTCAGTTACTCTGCAGAACTCTGCTCTCAGGGTGTCAGAGCCCTGAGTGCACCAACAAGCACTGATTGTCCTGACCAGTCCTAGTGCACGTATTTACCCTCTGTCTTTTGGTCCAGAAACTTTGTTTATGCTCAGGCTGTGTCCCTAGTCCTTGCCTGACGTATAAGGCATGTAGCCCTGTGCCCAGACTGATTTCCCACTTGTGCTGTTGTTTTTGTTGGACATACAGATTAACCTCAGCCCCGTTTGTCACATCACGTTTGCCTAATGATCACTCGGCTGAGCTTGGGCTGCCACTAATCCTGCTTGGTCTTGTGCAACTGCGTTTGTGTTGATGTCTCTACCCTAGTCTGTGCCAAGGTCACCTTTAGCTCATTCTCCAGTGTGTAGGAGTCTTGGTCTTGATGCTCCATGATAGTCAGTTCTGGCAGTCACTTCCCAGCAGCTGATGTCTACTGCAATCCAGGATGCAATTTGTCTTCCCCATTGAAACGCTGAGTTGATGGCTTGAGTTCAACTTGTTGCCTACCATAAACTTTCAGATTATTCTCTAAAGCTGCTTTCTAACCGTGTGGTTCTCAACCTGTATTATTGTAAGGGTTTATATCATCACAGATGTAAGACTTTTCATTTACCTTTGTTGATCTGAAGGGAACTTTTTGTATTGTCCGCCTTTTTTATCCATTCAGCATGTCTTCTGACCTGTCCACTCAGCCTGATGTCATCTGCAAATATGATGCTGGACCCTTTTGTTATGCTACCCAGGCCATTATTGAAGATTTTAAACAGTATCAGCTCCTATGTTTAAACTTGAAGAAAATTACTTGTTACTAGCTATCAGAAATTATTTTCAACTGCAATTTTAAAAACTAAGAGTCCAAACTAATGCAAAAATCAAGCATGAAGTATTTTTAAGTATGAATCTAAATTTCTCATTTGTGATTTTAGGAGTTATCACAAAGCCAAAACCTGTGGTGCAAATAGCCCTGCAAATGGACAAAGGCAATGAATTTACAAGCTATAGCTACAGGGATGGAAATCGGGCAGCTCTGAATATCTCTCTCTGCCAAACTGAAACAATACACATCTCTATTTTTGCCTTGTTTCTCATTTAATATATTGGAGAGGCAGTGTGCTTGGGAAGTAGACTGACATCCAGCAATTTTTCTCACACGGATAGCTTTGAAATGTCTTAGTCATAATGAGATATTTCAGCATTTCAAGCAAAGCAGCCACTTTAAAATAAAAAGTACAAATATTTTTCCCCATAAAAACAGAGAAACATTTTTTTGCCAAGGTACGTCATACAATTGCTTCAAATCTTTATTATTCTAAATGCCACTCTTCTCCAGCATGCCCAGAATTTCCAGGGGGTGTTGAATGGATGCCTCAGTAAGAGGCACTGAGGTGCTGTGAACTGCTACTCTCAACTGCAAGGGAATATACCCTTGGCTCTTTGACAATCATTTCCTTTAAAAGCCTGTCATACACTTCATAGGAAGCCCAGGAAATATTACCACCCACTTGTGAGTTGTTATATCTGTCATTTATCAGTTTTTTCTTACAACTAGCTCAGTAGAGATGGTGTATGAGAGCAGATATAAGAAAATTCTTTGTCTTTGCTTCCTTCATGTGATAGCACAATCAAATCCATAATCAGGTAGCCTAGAGAAGTCAAGCAGCGTCCAACAAGGGGTTCCTTACAGATCATGCATGAAATGTAAACATGAATTTCTGAAGATAGACAGACAGACTGGAAAAAGTAGTGTTTAAAATAAGGTTTAGTAACTAGGTATTACTTACAGATGAGAAACAGGCAGACTCTGCCCAAACTTATCCAAAGGGTACATTTGAAGATATTCTGGACTATTGAACCAGGATGGCACATTTCCATGAGCTTTTGAGTCCTTGTGGTTTTGGTTCATTACCCATTGCAGGTTTGAATTCTGCTTGAACCTCAGGTAGGCTCATGCCAAATCCTTTGTTGCCAGATGTCTGATTTTTGTGCCTTGGATCAGTTTCCACTTGCTGAATAGACTTTATGTGATGGACAGTCTAGCAAGTACTTTATTTTATGAAATGCATGGAATGACAAAACTAGAATGGCCTTTTTGCTCTGTAATTGACTCGTTGACATGTTAAAGAAGATGTCTGAAAAATTAACAAAAAAGGAAATTCTTCAAGTAATGAAAAAAAGTATTGAAGAGAATGTGAGTTTGAACATCCAAATTACTATTTACCTTCTGTCAGTTTGCTTTTTTTGTTGATTTTCCTCTGAAGTGCTACATATTGAATATAAACAAATGTAGTGGGGAAACAGAATGCTACTATTTTTGTTGTCTGTTCTTGTATTTGTGCAGACACAGGATATGAAAAACTGTTGGTCTTCTACCTTTCAGAATTTTATGCAGTTATGAAAAATACCCTATGTAATTTCAACAGAAGTATATAACAGTTATTTTTGTAGCCATCATTTCTAGAAATGATTGGTGGATGAAGTGACTTGAAGCATGAGTATACTTCTAAGTGGTTACAAATCAAATGCAAGTAAAATTTAACAGTCATGTAAACAATGAATTTGACTAACCAGACAAAATATCGAAGGCACTGTTGAGGGAACTGTCCATCAAGGAACATATATGAAGATGTATATAAAGCAAATGGCATTGAAAAATTTTATTAATTTATTATTTTCATTTTATTTTAAGTTGGTGAATCTACATGATTTTTGCTTTAAATTTATCCATATTTGCAGTGTACTTCACTTTTGTTTATCAGGTGGCAGAGACTTATGTAGCTCTTTTTTTAGTGGTGTTGGGTTTTTTCATAGTTTAAGCAGACAATAAAGACTAGTTCAAATTAAAGACTTCACAATGTTAGGAACCTGCACAAAGTCACAGAAAAGTGGAAAAAAAAAAAAGTCTTGATTGAGATTATTCAGGAGTTTTGATTGAAACATTCAAGTAAGTGCTTTTTTGGGCATATGCCAGGGCACTTGTTCTTTCACTGCCAGCCTCCAGTGAAGGAGACCTCTCAGACTGCTGTTGACACAAGTCCTTGATCCAGTTTATCCTGGTAACTTGAGTTGATACAAAGCCAAAGTTTACATTTTAATTATCAGGAAGTTTCGTAAGAATTCAAAACTAAAATAGGAGTTGAACTTTTCTGTTTAGCTCACCTCATATCCCAAGAACTCCAGAGAACCCTTGATGGACTGGCTTCCCTTCCTGCCTACTGACACAATCCAAATGAGCAGCAGAACAGCTCAATGTCTCCTCATCTGAGAGGAGGTGTGACTTTTAATAACATTTCAATGATTTTTATTTTGCTCACTTGGATATAATTTTATGCCCATATGGCCTAATATAGTTAGAGTATGAACTATCTTTCATTTAAGTGGTTAAGAAACGTCTGTCTGCTTCATTTCAATTAAACACAAAAAGATGGTAAGCTAGAGCTACATCAAACAAAAATTTCTAAAAACAAGTACTATTTAAAAGTATTTGAGATGTAACTGCTGGTTTTTTCTTAAAGAAAGGAACTTGAACTAAAACAAAGCAGCTTGGGTAAAAGCTTTAAAAATTGAATCTTTGACATCTTAAAAAGCAACAGAGGTAACTCTCGAACACCTGTCAAACAAATCAGAGTTGTATTCCACTCTAAGTATGACTGAAAGGCTTTAGAAAGATGAGAGCTGAGATTGTGTGCATGTATCTTTTATACATAAAAGATTTTTCTTCCTTTAAAACCTTTTTACCACTTCCTTTTAATGAGTAACTGGTGAGATATTTTCCATAACTCTGCAAGAGCTGTCGGATTCTTTTATACAAATCTAAAAATATCTGCTTCCATCTGATTTGCCTTCATCCTAGCTGTGCTTCTTTTCCTGTAGTATTCTAAATTCTGATTTATAAAAAATTTACAGTCCACAAGAATTTTAATAATAACCTCATAGAAATCTCTACAACCTAGCAAAAAATTATTTAGTAAAAAATCCTGCTTTAAGAAGCAGTGTATTATTCAATAATAGGCACTAAAATTGTACAAAATGCACATAAAGTAAAATGCATGGAAATGCAAATCACAATAATGCATTTTTGTCTTCTAAGAAGCACATTTGTGTATGTTTACTTTAAATGCCCTTATAAATCTCTTTCTCTTCTAGCAACACTTTCTGCATGTCCAAGGAAAGAGAAAAACACTGTTTTCATTTTGAAATATGCTACCATCATTGCCATAATCTGCAGCATTTTACTGTAAAATAACTTGTTTCATGGTAGTGTTTTGTTTTAGCGAAGTCAGATCATTAGATCTCTGGCACCTGAATGCTGCAAAAGCTTTTTTAACATATTTCAGATATGACATTTCCAAAAGAGCCATTCAGCTCTGTCATTTCTACAGTAGTCAATAAACTAATCTATAAAGCTCATAGGTGAGATCACTGTGCCAGCACATTAAAGGCAGCAGAACTGAAGAATTGTTCATTCACAATCAAATGATTTGCAAGGTATTATTGGAAAAATGCAAATCCTTACCAAGAATTTTCAAAAGTTTAAAATTTTCTTCTTTACCTATTCTGAAAAATATGATTTTATCTTGCTGATATGTAGCATAATCATTGTTGGAATTAGTACAATTTTAACCGGACATAATATTCCTAAGCCATCTTGAAATAAATATGTATATGCTGGTCTGGATAGTATGAAATATTCAGCATGTGACAAGAAATACTTCAAAAGGTAGATATGTTCTGACACTCCAGTAATTGGGTTCATGAATTGCTTCCAATAGGAATATGAAAGTTGCTTTTCCTCTTTCCAAGTAATTTCAGTAGTGCTCATGAGAGAAAAAAAAAAAAAAAGAAATGGAAGTAATTTTTAAAGATAGTTTAAGGAAATTAATCTGCTCACACAGTTGAAATACTGAATACTGACATTTTTTCCCCCGATGATCCAGGTATTTAGTGACACATGCAAATTTTAGACTTAATCTAACAATGTTGTCTCACAGGTCAGAAGCTGGATCAGACCTGGAAAACAAGGAGCCTGAACAATTCCTCAATTTTGGAAAGTGTAAAATGTAGTGATATGTTTGAATATTGAAAGAGAACTACCCTGGTTTGAAGTAATGTTTTTAATTATGATCTGGAAAATACATTAAATGAGCTAATCTTTGATTATTTATAACAGAACTAAAAAAATAATTTGAGAAGTACCAGCAGGATTTAGCAGAATGAAGTCACCACTGTGATAATGGGTATAATGTAAAGCTGGTCATGGTAGAAAAATACTCAGTGCTGGCAATTTTCTAAATGTTCTTGAGCACCTTTGGAACTATAATTAAGATTACTCATTGAAGGAAAGACTCTGATAGGAGTTACTCAGCAATAGCTCAGCTCCCTACCATCTTCCCAAAGAACCAAAGGAAGTAAAAGTAGAGGAAGAGGAAGAATAAGAGGGGGAAGAGAAAGAACAAGAGGAGGAGGTAGAAGAAGAAGGAGATGATGAAGAAGAGGAAATTAGAGGTCACTGTGAGAGAAGCATTTGGAAAATGCACCTAAGTTAGTTTATGATACCACAGAACTGATATTTGATTAGCCCTGATGGAAATGGTCCTGGATGATTGTAACCTTCAAGGCAGTCAGTTTTCAGAGCTTCTGCTGAAATGATATGAAACAAGATCAGGCATCTGCTTTTTCTCCTCCAAAATCTGAGATCTGGCCATTTAAAAGACAGCTGAGTTTCACTGCAGATTTCAGCTCTTGGTCTGTGTCCCTGGGCTAGGAGTTTTCAGGGGTGTTATTTTGTCAGTTATTTTATGCTGTTTCGCAACTGTTATTTCTCTTGTATTTTAATTTGCATTAACAAGACTGCACAGGGAATGACATGCAATCTTTTATAATACAGAGGAAAGGAGAGGTTTGAGAAAATGTGTTCTAATCATGCTCATATGGGAGTAAGTTTTATACTTGAAATCAATTTTTTTTTCTTTCTTTTACAGAAATTTCTGTTCTCTATGCTTCTGAATCCGTACATATAGGTATATGATAACGATAGAGAGGGTATGCAAATTTAGGCGTCCAAATTAATGTGGAAATTCATACAGTTAGACATTTCTGGAACAGTCCCATCTTATTCAAATTGAAGTGGATTTTGGTATTTTGTCTGACTGAAAGAAGGAAGATGTGTTTTGTTATTATTTTTGAAACTAAAGTTTAGTTTCTATTGAAGTGCAACTTTGATTGAACTGGTATCAAAAGATGGACTATAGCACTCTTATTACTCATGCTCAACTCAGCCTTTTCAAACCAGAGAAAAATTTAAGTGTTACCCAAATGCTTTAAATTATAAGAGCAGGGAGAAGGTTATCATTTTTCTCAATTGAACTTTTTCTTTTATTAAACCCAGACACTTTGATCACTTTTACTGTTCATCCACAAAATAAGAAGAGTTATTATTTTTTTGGCTCTGCCTCAGTATCTGCCCTTTCCTCCAATACTAATGACTGGGAAGGATTGATTATGACAGAGCTATTTCACCCATCTTTCTACTTTTGGGAAATTCCTGACAGAGGAGGAATTTTAAGAGATGTTCTATCTATTTTAAGGATAATTTATAGTTCAGAAAATTCTGTCACTTTATCCCCCCACCTGCTGAGAAAAACTTTCTTTCTTTATTTTAAGGAAATCAGCAGCTCCATTTGTACTTTTTATTCCAACAACAATTGCAGCAAACAAATGGAAGGTCATAGAGTCGTTTGGGTTGGAACAGAGTTGCATTTGGGAGATTTTCCTCATTAGCTGCTATTTAAAAAAAAACCAAAACATTTACCTATACTTTCCAAAAGCCTTTTTCTTTACAAAGTATCAGTTTCCCTTACTGAAGCTGAAAATAAGGCAAGTGGCGGAAAAAGAGGACATCAACAGTAAAATCTGGGTTTGCGTCACTTCCTCAGTATGTCTGAAATAGAGAAATACTGCTGCAGTGAACTCCTTTTATGAATGTGAATAACTTTATTGTCAGCTCTGTACTACTTCATGTACTAAATGAGAGCTTTCCTGGTGTTCCCCTCCTCTCTCCTCATTACCCATTAGAAGCATTTGTACTGATATGTTAAACTAATATTCTATTCATATTTTGCTGGTTATGATGCAGCAATTAAGCAAGCAATTCTTCCTAGTTTTTCCCCACAGACTTTTCTTACCTTCTGTCATACATGATAAATAGGAAGTATTTTAATCGATGGCTGTTCTTCTACCTCAAGTTATCATTAATTCACTGAGATAACAAGCGACAAATTAAACTGCAATAAAAGAGTCAATTAAAGCAAATATTTTGATAATGCTGGCACAAGTCACAATCATGTTACTGTAAAAAGACCAAAAAGCTGAACTTGTTCTACTATGTACATGGTAGATAGAATGAGACAAAAAAAAGGCGCAAGTGGTTTCAAAAATGTTCTCAGTATGACAGGGGTTTTTTGGCTTTTCTAAATGGCAGTAAACAGTGAAATTATGTAACAGATGATTTATGACTGCTAAACCCAACAGAGATGTGTGTGTAGTCCTGTGAAATGGTGCTGAGTCTAGTGCTCTATGGTACATGTGGCTCATGCATTCACATGACAAGTACACACTGTGCTTTCAGCTTACTATTTCCTGGGCATTCTCTTCATATTAGCTCATTTTTAGACTTCTATATTTCCTCCTTTGCTAGTTTCACCTGCTTTGTCAATGGCGTAATTTCTGGTTTACTTCCATAGGTGCCTTTGTAGGAACTTCAGAGTTAACTTGTTTGATACTTGTTTAAACATTCTTCTTAACTTATCAGTGATATTGGCCCCAGCTGTTTGCAGCATTTGCAGCAATGGAAGAAGGATTTAAATCTTTTCATTGGATAGTGTGTCTTTACAGGAGATCTCTTCTGTACTGTTATAAAGGTTGTTATAGACCAACATCTGTCATGAGTAAGCTGCTGTGTGCTTAAAATCAGTCATGCAGTCTCCACTTATACTAATGGGATCTTTTTTTTGCCATACTTGCCTCTGAAAGCATAATCCTTAAAATGTAATCATAACTTGGGAAAAAAAGCCCTTGTGGGTATGATAAACATGCTGTAGCACATTTTAGAAAATTGGACTACTCTGAAAACTTCTAGGGCACACTTTAGACTACTATACCCATTTCTACCTACGAAGAAATTTTCTCTGACATAGTGAGTTTTAAAGAACTTTTCAAAAAGGAGCAGTTGAAGGATTCACTGTGATTATGTTGCAAGGGCTACACGAGAATTTACTGGGTATTTCTTGCTCCCTCCTCTGCAGTCCCTGTGAAACCAGTCTTTGAGGTTTATGCTGGGGGAATAGAGTGCCTTAAATACTTCAGGCGTAATAATCTACTCTGCAATGAGTCTGCACAATCTCACTCTCCTCTAGTTTCCCTCTATGAACGGCATCTGAGAGTTTTGTCCTTTTCTGCAAAGGCAAAATCCAAGATTTCTTTAGTCTGATGTATCTTACCACGTATCTCCATGTGATCTCTTGATTTTCTAGACAAGGAAGCAACCATGCATTTGCATTAAAGGAACTCATTAACAATAGCCTCTAATTACATCTGTTTGAACATTTATTATAGATCTAGCTTCTATTGCAGTATTGTTATGGTCAATTCACTGGAAGAAGAACTCGTGATGATTTAGTCACAGCAGTAGCCAACTACCATGTTCTGTTGGGAGACATGCTTTCAAACAATTTGTAAAAGCAGCAGTAATTATGTCCATAACTCAGTGAAGAAATAAAACCAATGTAGTTTTCCTCCTTCAGCAAAACCATTTTAAGTCAGATAAACTATGTAGCTGCTTTGCCCACACTTTGGCACATCTCTTCACAGTTGATTGTACCTGTATAGACATAAAAGATTATGATTATCTCTAAACAAAAGCCTTATTCATCTCTATAGATTACCTTTTAAAAAGATTAAAAACTAATGCCTTCATCTCATTCAAGCCTGGGGAGAGATGGCATTGGTACTCTTGTCACACATGATGAAGGATAGAAGTACAAAAGAAAGGTAATCCCCTGAATAAACTACATTTGCCCTGGAATTACTGTTTTAATAACTTGGCATTTCCAATCAATCATGAACAAAGAATTTAGGTACTCCTCTATTTCTTTCTGATGTTCACTACAAGTACATATTGAGTAAACTACTCTTGCTGGTATAAGTATTTGCTGAGAGGTCTTATTTATATGGACCATGGTTTCAGATGGTTTTGCCATTTTGAGTGCTATTTTATAGTTTTTCATGACACGTACCTGTTTTTTTCATTTCCATACAAGACATTGAATGCTGACTGCATGATCAATGAATGACTTTGCCAACTGATTCAAAGGTGAATTTGTCTGGCAGCAACTATGATGGAATAAAATAGAAAAATATAACATTATCTTACTACCTCAGATTTATCTAATTATTTACTTAACTTTTAAATGTGTTGAAGATGCTCTAATCTATGTGGCAAGTACTCGGTCATGTTATTTTTTTTTAAGGGACAAATTTAATTCATTACTTTGTCTGTTTTAGAGTGAGGCTCCATTCTGCTGATTTGCTGAATTAAAAGTAATTTTTTCTCCATCTTCAATGAATTTTTGTTTTTAAGAGTAGTTTCAAAAATTTCTATAATAGAATGTGGGTATCCAATTAAGATCTGACAAAATAAATTTAAAAAATAAGTAAGCCATTTTGCGAAAATTTATATGGAATAGATCCATTTTTCTCTTTCTCATTCAAATATGGCTACTAAAAATGCATTTAGTATGTAGGGCTTGTGAAATAGTTTTCTTTAAAATTATAAAAAACCCAAGATTTTGGCTTAAACTTACAGGAAATAGTGTAAAAGGACATCTTTAATGTGGAAAACTAGGAGTTTTGAGAAAACAAATTTCCAATGTACAATTTTAAATATTACTTGATTGTGGCTAGCATAGGTCTTTCCCATGAGAATTCCTTTTGTGTTTTATAAATAAAGATAAGGTTTGGATGTTATTGAAAACAGTGTGCCAGGATTTGGACGGTGCAGGCCTGGCCAATCAGGCCTAGGGGGAGGTTTCTGACTGACCAATCTGGGTGACTTTTGAAAACTCTATATATGTGATGAAATCAAAACAATAAAGGTCTTTTTTCCTTCTTGCCACCAAGAACTGGGTCTTTTCTCTGCTAGCGGCTCAACAGCGACACTTGATGTTTCTAAATTCAGTCATTTTTATGGACTTCTGTGTTAACTACAGTTTTTGTCTCAGTGTGCTTGCAGTCAGAATGGCTTCTGGTTTCTGGTTTCATTTTCTGAGTTAATGGCATATGTGCTCAAGTTTCCAGATCTATGTAAAATATATAATTTATTATAATAGAGGATCCCAAAATTTCTTCAACTGTAGGAGCACACATCAAGTCTATTATAGATTTGCATTAGTAGAAGGAAGGGTGTTTGTCTGAAAGCAGAACATGGCTAAAATCCTCTAAATCAGTCTGACATCTTCAGGGTTGGAATCATGTAAAGTCAGCTAAAGCACTCAAACCCAATGATGACATCAGCCGATGTTTGGTTTGCAGACCTGCATGACTGAAGACAGTATTATTATTATAACACATAAATAAATAAGCATCCAAATGAAAAGTTCTAAAAATTAATACCCACTGATGTCATTCCCAAATTATCTTGTAGCACAACAGTACTTGCACTTAGTATTTGTCATGTTTCTTTACAGAATCCTCTATATGTGCACATACTTGTCTGCTTGTCTGCTTTCTGTCTTATAAGTATTAATATATATAATATTGTTACATAAAAACCTTAAAAAATTATTAGTAATTCTGCTACCATTATTATGCAGGCAAATATAAAGACATGATAATAAAGTTTAATTTACTGAGGTGATTTTTACATTTTAACATAAATAAAAATGATCAATTTATGGCCAAAGCATTTCTGAAACCATTCTCTAAAATAAAGCAGAAATTTATGAATCATTTGTCATAATTACAAAATTAGTCTATGTGCAGCATGATATTTCTCCAGTTACTTGGAAGTAAATCTGGAATGATGTCAAAAGTTAGTCCTTTGGTATTTATAAATAGTTGCCATTCTGTCAGAGGCATCTCACTCGGGCATTTTCCCATCAGCATGAAAAAGGCTAGCAATGATTCAATGGCTTTTTATCATTATTGACAAAGGCTGCATATCTATGCCATTCAGTAAAGCTGTGGACCATTTTCAGAATACGTGGCTGCCAGTAATGAATGATGAAAACTCTTCCTGTCCTAGAGCAGCCCTTGTCTCCTGGGTACATGATACAAAGAAAGCAGTTTGTGTAACAAGATTGGCTTTTTACCCTGATCAGTCACCATTCTTGTTTCTATTTTTTCTGCATTGGATAAAATTAATTGGTCCTTTTTATTGTTTTTCTCCCTTCAAGCACTTAAAACTCCACAATTATAATAATGTTTTATGTTCCTATAATGTGCAGAATATATTTGTCCAATTCTGTGTTTCTCAAACACAATTAGCACTCCTATTTAGTATTAAATATTCATAGATTTGACCTTGGGGAATTGGTAACTATTAACTAACACAAAAATTGAGAACAGCTCTCAATTCAGAAAGATGGTTTTTTTCCTCTTTTGGCAGAATGGTGTAGGCACACCCAGAGACGGCAATGTCAGGACGAAGTGCAATTTACATTCTTTCCTTTTTGTTTTTAATATCGTAATTTTATTTTGATCAAGTATTTCTTTCATGAAAGAGAAAAAGGAAATAACATTCTACAAATGTTTCTAATATGTAAGCTTTCATAAGAGAGCAAAATTGGTCCGAGTAACACATAATTGTGTGGTTGGAGACCATAATTAGTTTTGTCTATTCTTTGCCAGAACACTCCTTGCCTCTTGATTAACTCGTGTTGAAATACCCACTGTTCCAATGTTGATTTTAGAGGCATGAGGTCTAATTTTCATATCATAAAATGCAGTAAGCAGCAATAAATCTAGAGAACACATTGATCCTGACCAATTCCTGAAAAAGCACGTGAGACTTCATTTTCCTTTTGCAGAGAGAAGTCAGATTGTTAACTGTGAAATGTTAAAGGCTCAGGAACCTTCTTGTTCTAATCTTTTACATTCAAATATCTTAAACTGAGACTGCTTTCCATGTGCTGAAAGGTTTTGTAATCTATTTCCTCTCTCACTTTGACTATATTGACTTAAAAACATGGACTGGGGGAGCAGAGTGGATTAGGGGGCTATGAAGAGCAGGATTGAATTTTCTGAGCTTGGTGTTTCAGCTGAAAAAGGTCTCCTATGTTTGTTTTAATCTTATATCTTGGGTGGGTGGGTTGGGCAATTGGTTGGTTGGTTGATTGATGTTTGAGGGGTTTTTTGTTTGTTTTGGTTTATTTTTGTGAGATTTGAAGCAACCAATTTATTGAGCAGAGACCATCAAATTGCTTTCTGGGTGTAACCTGTGTTCACATCTCAGCAACAAAGGAAACTGGTCTGTAGTTTTGGGCTCAATGGAAGTTTTGTAATTTTCTGGAAATGTATTGATGGACAAATTATAGAATTGGTTTAACTTTTTCCAAACTGACATACAGAATTCTAATCAAATATGATTGTTGCAGTGTTAAACTTCTGATAGTGAAAGTATTCTCTTAGGATGTCAACATTAGCAGGCAAGGCAAAAATGTCATTGGTTTCTTTCTCAACTATTTTTGAACAATTTGGAGATGGAGTTATTTGAAAGATTTTTACCTGTATAGGAGGAGATGGGAATCTCTGAATATCCTGCCAAAAAACTCTCTAGGCCAATCCGTAGTGAAACTAAATAACTAAACATTAAGTAAAAACAAATTTACATTATTATCGTTGTCTTCAAGGGATAAAAAGGTAGTCATGGAATTATGAGCTTTTTTTTTGAGAAGGATGCAATGGAAGACTACAAGAAGACATTGCTAATTTTAATCTATTTATTTTATTAGCTATTTAAATTAGATTTTTATATTGTTTAGAAGCTGTAAACTCAGAGAAAGTAAATTTTTGAGCTAACATGCCTTCCTGAAGCTGGCAAACAGAACCCAGTGTGTATTAAAAAATTATTCTAATATCAGAAACTAGATACATAAAAAATACAAAGCACTTCTTTGAGATGTAGATAGTTTACCTAGTTTGCTAAAATTTTCAGGAATGTCTAAGAATTCAATAACTTCATGATTAATTGACTCTAGGCATGAGCAGCTCATTGATAGTGTACCAAAAGAAGTGGCAAAATCTCTTCATTGCAAATGGGTCCTCTAAGTAACCAATTACACAAACAGGCATTTCTGGAGTCCTGACTACTGCAATTGTACCTAGAAAAAGGGCAAAAGAGAAAAGAAGTTTATGACTTTGTCTCCTTTTACTGCAGCTGAGAACAGAATACATGTGCCAATGAAGTAATGCGTGAGATAAAAAACAAGGACTCTTTTCATAGTCAGTGCTCTTTTGAGGAAACACATTTTCTGTTACCTCTTGGTTTGCTTAACTGGTTATATTTGTCAAAGCTATTTTATGTGAAGATGAATCAAAATCCTAATTAATACAAGGTACAGAAAAATGACAATTATTTAATTGGGTTAAGGGTATTGACAGCTCATTTTCCATTTTTTTCTTAATTTAAGAAGTTAATGTATATGCATTATCTGAGATTTGAAAAGTATTTAGAATCTCTATATTGCTTAAGATATTGTAGCAACAAATGCTCTATTTATTTTAAATTGATGGCAAGCCAGTTCCTTTCAATAAATAAAGAAGCAAGGGAATGAGATTATTGCCAAAGAAAACAGCAGTATCATCAGTATACTAACAGAGTTCTTTGCTTTTTAATAAGCTGCATTTCTATCTGCACTCTATTTCCAACCCCACCATCACCCAGATCCACTTAAATTTTTTTTTTTTGTATCACATACAATTTCCTAAATGGAACATGTTCTCTTTAGCTGAAAAAACACAGCAAAACAGATATGCTTGTACCAATGTTTTCATAGCAATATTATTATATACACTAATAGAGAATATGCTCTGAGCATGTGGAATTTTTTCAACCTCTTCTAGCCTCAATGTTTAAACCAAAAACACTTGGGGTTTAGTTTTTATTTATTGTATTAATGTATAGATCTGTAAATTATGAAAAAATCCTAATTATTTTCCTTTGTCGCCTGGTTTTTTACATCTTCTACTTTTTTTGCAACTTTTAAATTGCCTGTGCAGTATCACTTGCTTATAGAAAGAGGGAACAAGATGGTTGAGAGAAAATGACAGAAGATGTTTCTCTTCTTTTCTGACGTTTCTTGGAACCATAAAGAAAAAGCCTATGAAAGTGATAAATCACTAGGGAACAGATGTGTTACATACATATACATTCACATACATATGTGCATATATATGCATGCTGGTACAGAAACATATAAAGCTCTCTGTATATCCTGTTTGCTATGAAAGACAAAGCTATTAAAGGGATGTATGTGCAGATAGAAGTGTAAACAGAAAGGATGCACCATTATTTGCATGGTAGTCAGTTTACTTGGCAAGTGTCAGACGGAAAATTATAGTGGAAGAAAGTGTCACTTGTGCATTGCAATTTTTCAAATTGTAATCAACCAAGAGCATGCTGGATTACTTATTTACAGCATATAAATATAATCTGTGGAAGTTAAAGCTCATCAGTTCATTTCTCAGTCTGGACATTGACATTAGATTGAAGCTCAGCAAGGTACATTTTGACACTGATGTCAGACTAAGTGTATAGACTTCTGAATTCCTTCAGGTATCTAAAGAACTCATTTTCTTTTTTTTCTTGAAAATTAGAAAGATGCTCATGATATCTTTTCTTGGTACATATTTGACACTTCAGAAAACAAGACTGTAGCATGGGGTTTTTTTTATTTCCTAAGTCTACAACATTATTATTGTTTAGTATTTAGTGCCTATTGTTATGCATGCATGTTCTTCATATGCATGATTTTGGGGGAAGCTGCTTTTCAGTTACTTTGGCAGTTGTGTCATTAGGTCTGCTGTCTTAGTGTATGCTCCCTGTAATATTTTGAAGTGGTAAATTATGGTTTCTATTTCAGGATGTAAATAGTTCTTTGATTTATATCCTTACACCCCTTTTTATTCTTAGTCAGGAAGCAGCAAAGGTTTAAGCCTTGATTCTTGATAACTTTAATGGTTCTCTGTAGAAACTGAGCATTATAGTGTGATTTAGGTCACTTTGATACATAGATGACATTACAAACCAACTGCATTACTTTGGAAGGCTTTTATGTTAATGAATGGCAGCAGGATGTCATTTTGCTCTTGACAGCTTGGATATAAGTGTGAGCTAATAGTGTAGGACTAGGATCTGTAAACCTGTGAAAAAATTTTAATTGTGCTTCTGACATTGACATGCTTTTGCCTCAAGTAAGCCATTAGCCCATCTCAGAATTCTCTGTTATGAAATAGTGAAGATATTTAACCTCACATAAGTATCTTTTCCATAACATCATTAACAGTTAATGTTAGAGGATGTGTCATGACATTGTTCTTTAGTTCATGGAGTTTGTGTAATACTGCATTTATTTCTTTTGGGTTTTGAAAATAGTGAAGTGGCTTAAAGTTTCCCCTTGGGGTTTAGTCTTTTTTTGAAATAGATGTTATTGAATTAGTGAGACCTTTATGTTGTAATATATGCTTATTTTGATAATTTAAAAAAAAAAATAAATTTCCTTTGGTTCAATATACGTGCAAAAAAATCACATCTCAAACAGCAAGTGGTAGAAAAGTCTTCAAGTCAAAACTGTCCCAGCAGTTGTCTCTCCTTTTTTTTTTTTTTTTTTTTAATTAACTATGTTGATTTAGTTTCCTAGTAAACAACCTTTACTGTTAAGTGTGTCTGTCTGACTATTGAAAGGCTGCCATTAAACCTGTGGCTTTAAATGATACAGGAGTCTGAGTTTGTTCAACAAATATGTTGTGTGTTTTCAAACACTACCATGAACAGAGTGTTTCATTGTTTTCAGCTGTGCAAATATTTCTGTATGCTTCACAGTGGTTGTGTCCAGTTCCCAGATTTTGAAACATTCAGCAGTGGGCTGCTTTGTAGAGCCTTGGAGGGAACATTGCAGAAGCAGTCTGAATAATGAAGCAGGTCTTCCTTAGTGATGAACGAGCCTGTATAGATGTGGCAGGGGTATGTGAAAGGGACCAGACTTCCAAATTGAAACTGCTTCTTCCTTGGTATGTTTATGTATCTGTTTAGCTACCTGTATAGGTGTAGAGCATCATGTGCCTACACCCTTGATGACTGTTTTAGCCCAAGTGACTGCACTGTATTTGCTACAGAGATATTTTGCTGTAGATAATTGCCTCAGCAGCTTTATCTAGTAGTTAACCTAGCTTTATTCCTCATCCTTCAGCCAACATGGCTCCTTTTCCTTCACAGCTTCATTTTTTTTAGTATTTACACTTATCCCGTTCCTCCACGTCTGTGTTGTCCTTGTTCATTTATTACTGCTAACTCTGTCTGCCCTCCTAACATATACTAACATATATGAAATATATATTAAACAAGATCTCATACCCTGCCAACATATCTCATGTGCATGAATTTTGATTTTTTTTTTTTTTTTTGCAGAATCGCAAGATCACAGAATTTTCTGAGTTGGATCTGACCCACAAGGGTCACTGAGTCTACAGCCCCTCCTTTTTTTGCTCTAAGTAGAGATAAATTCGAGGGGAAAACAAAAATATTCTTAAATTAGAGTTTAAGACTGACGATTAAATAAAATATCTCATTAGTTATGCTTGTTTCCAAATCACATTTCCCCTGTTGTTAAATTGTATTGTTAAGTCCTTTTTACTTACATTTCTATCATGAATTCACTTGTATACCAGGTCATGATAACCACAGGGACCATTTCTTCTAGACTTCTGAAGCCAGGAACAATCAATGAAAATTTTGCCTTAATTTACACTTAAAGATATGTTTTAACATTGTCTTCTGAAATTCTTCTACTCAGTCTGTCATTGCAAGTAGTATATTGAAAGTTCAAGTCAATTGGTTGGCCCTTGATTAATATGTCCTTTTATATGCTGATTCACAGTCACATTTCACAGTTATTGATAGCAATTCAAAAGTTCCAATTCCTTTTTAAAATCAGTTTTCTGTCACTTCACCCTGAGTAACTTTGTTTTTCCTCTCATAAGTTTGAGTTTGGAGTTGTTTGGGGGTCTTTTTGGGTGGGAGATGGTGCTGATGTTTGTGTTCAGAGGTTTTTTTAAAACCTCTTGTCATTAGGAAGATCCAGTATTTTCAATATATGCAAGGCTTGGTAAACCTGTGTGTTGCAGAAAGTAGTGAGAAGACAGGAAATATTTCAGAGAACTACATTAATTCATGTTTGATCCAGGTTAAAATGAGGATTAGGGTAAGTGGCTTAGTCCATACTGTAATAAATGAAAAGCCATAAAACTTATAAGTGTTGGAGTACATGCTAGTTAGAAGAATGAGTTCTACAGAGTAATCTGATTTTAGACAGCTCACTGTACAGTATGAATCGATGTCTTAAAAAACCAGGATCATGAATGTAACTGCAGATTGCAATTCATATTTTCATGTTAAGTATCCAATTTTTGGAAATAATTCTTGGGCACCCCAGTGGATGAAAAATTAATGCAGAACATCTGAGAAATACATTGGCTAAAAATCAGGTTATATGATTCTTGAATTCTCAGAGAAAATAATTGTTCTATGGTCAATAATTTATAATGCTATTGAGATCCATACTACATTGGCATGACAAGTTTTAACGCCCACACTCAAAGATAATGTTGGAAAAAAGAGGAAAAGATTGGAAAAAAATCTAGAAATCTTTCCTATAATGAATTTTTTGGATGATTTTAAAGCAAAGGCTAAGAAGCAATGTTCACCTGTCGTTTATATCAGAATACAATCTCCGCGAGACAGAAGTGTCTTTATCCAGAGAAAGATGCATGACTGTTCCTTAGAAGCTAATACTGGATACATTAAAATAAAAAGGCAGCAATGCTAATAGTGATATCAATGTTTAATTTTAATAAATGAATAGAATAATTTTAAAGGACAATTAAATTCTCAATAGATGGATAAGAGATCATAAATATCTTTTTCAATATATGTTCTATTTCAGATATAGACTTATTGCAAGAGTGGACCACATTAGCTAAAAGTGAAATAGTTCTTGTTCTCAGTTGAAATCCTAATGAATTTTTAATCTTGCTCTATCCTACAAGCCTTGGTATATTTAATGTAATATTTTGCTTTTACATACAGTGAGTATGTACACAGAGTGAAAGTATGGAAGACACTACCAAAATGACTTTGCATCACAGTTGGTGCTACTGAATGTTGAAGGTGGATCTGCTTTACTGTGGGAAGGTCTAGCTAAGAGCTTCAGTGTTGTTAATTAACAGAGGGGACATTTTCCATGCTGTCTAAAATTTATTGCTGTTTTTCAAGGTAGGCTATTAACAGATTTATGTTTAGTGAATAGTAGGCTGGCCAAATAACTCAATTCTTTGAAAATTATTTTCACTGTAACATGTTGGCATCTGATAACAGCATAAAACTGAACATGAATATCCAGTATTTTTCCTATAGACCACAACAGTTACTAATTCAAATTTAAGCATCTTAACTTTTTTTTTTTAATCATAATGTCATTCGTCACATTAAATATCTGTTGGAGACATCTGCTTGAGAGAAATCTGTGTTTTCAGGTTATAGAAAAAACATTCCATCCCTTGTCATTAGTTTTCTCAGATTTTCCATAAAATGAAGCCATTTAAAAGAATAATATTGAACATGTTGGAGAAGTCTGAATAGTAAATGCTATTGTTTTCTGAACTAATCAGTTGCAGTAATGTCATAGAAGTATTCGTATGTTTGGAGTTTCTGACTTGGGACAGTTAAAAACAATATAAATATATACATAAATTAGGACTGCCATAAATATAGAATTTTAGGTCACTTCTTCTTGAGAAATTTGGAGCTTGGTTGGGTAGCAGGTGGTGGATTCACTGAGTTGATTTCCGGTATATGTCATTTAAGTATTTGCAACTATGCTTTTTTAATTTCTGCCTCCCCCTTCGCCCTCCCCATCCCACCTGATTGGGAACAGTAACCACTGGCTGCATGTGCAATAACAGTTAGGAACATTAGCCAGCTAAAATTGGTTGTTAATTTTTCTGAGCTAATTGTTGTATGAACCAAACATATCTTCTGGCAGTAGGAAAGAATTTGTGATCAGAACAGTAGCTTTCAAATTCATAGTACCATTTTAGACAAAGTCTTATAGGGACTTGTCAAGGCAGGGGTAAAAAACAGGAGATGAAAAAAGAGAACTATAGACACCCTTGTCATCAGTGCGTTAGTACTCAAATTGATCAAGCTTCCCTGAATAACTGAGTTCTTGAATTATTAAAATGTCTTCTTACTTTCCTTCAGAAGATGATAGACTTAATTTAAAAAGAGATATTAAATTTGCAGTGATAGTTCTCAACATCTTTTGTTCTACATTAATATGATTTAGTGATAATCATTCTTTCTACTATAGCATGATACCTTGCTTAAACTGTATAGAAAGAAAATTGCTTAATTCAAAAAATGTTCAAATTTCCAAACCCCTCTGATTTTAGTGGTCTCCATATCTGCCGGGGAGATTTGTCTCCCTGTTTCGCCTATACATCAAGAAGTGGAAAGCCCTTACCAGAGGGTGATTTGTGTGCCCCAATTTGTCCTCTAAAATAATGTCTCTCATTTTGCTGCAAGTAGAAAGAGCCTCAGGAAACCGGCTTAAAATTAGTCTTTTTGAATAACCCATCACAACCCAAAGACCAGATTATCAGAGGAACTCAGGCAATTAAAAGACTGATTTTAGTGAAACATGCTTGTTGAACTTCTTTTAATGTTCTTTTAAATGTTTCACGTCTTAAGAGGAAAAATTCTTTAATGGAGCAGTTAGTGGGACAGGGAGTTTTACTCCACCTTGGCTGTGGCCTGTGAAATGAATTATTAAAACTATTTTTAAGAAAACAATTAAGATTACTTCAAATTATAAATATGTCTTAAGATTTAAGATTATTTTTAATATCCCTGGGAATGATATATAACAGAATAAACAAAGGAAGTAGAAAACCTACATACTTTAACAACTAATGTGAGATAGGCTTTTCTTTTATCCTAAGGTTATTGTTTGTATAAAGATTTTAGAGGTTTTGGTTTGCTTTCATATGAGGGGAGCAAATACTAGAGATTTCTGTTGAAAAGAGGGATAAATTATAGAAAACCCAGGGAATATTCTGTGTTGCCTTGATGATACCAGGCATTGAACTGAATATAAAATAACTCCCCATCTCTAAAGCAAGCAGAAGGCTATATAACATATAGAGCATAATGAATATGTACATAACCGTAAATATTGTCACATAGCAGTGATCTGAGGCTAATATAAAATATTCTAATATTATGAATCATGATAAAGAAAGTAAAACTCCCATCCAGTAAGAGACAGAAAATTAAACAAAGTATGTCTGTGTCCTATTGACAAAACTTCTATGAAACAATTGCACAAATAGGTAAATATAAATAGCTTGGTCATAGTTTCATATATTTTCCCAAAAGTCTGGAACATTTAATTATAATACGTTGACAGCTTCAGTGTATTTTTGCATCAATTTATTAAAAAAAAAAAACCCAAACCAAAAACCCAAAAAGTCAAAGGACAGAAACAAAAATAACCCATAAAAACCCCACCAGAAGTGATATTTAGCAAAAGACATGACTGTATAACTGATTCAGGATATTTTGTAGTCATACCATGAACTCACACCTATTTTCTTATGGGAAAAATTATTTTGTTCCTTAAAGTACTCTTGTGCAAGTGGTGAATGTCTTTGCATGTCATTAAACAGAGCCATCATTACAACAGAGAATTTTTGAATACTTAGACCATGTTGAACTATAATGATATATAGCAGCACTTATCATCCAATTATAGATATTCAGAGGAGGGAGCATAAACAGGCTGAATGTGAAGTGATACTTCCAAGGAATACCTACTGTTCAAGGTTCAGAATCTTTTTCAGTCAGAGGTGGTATTTCTATATTTAACAGTCACTAATTAGTCTTTCCCCAGATATTTGTCAAGTTATTTTTCAGGCCATCCAAAACATCCTGTAGCAAACAACACTGCACAGAGGGAATGAGTAACTTAGGCACCTGTCTTCTTGTTGCTTGCTTTGCACTTTCTGACTGCTGGTTTCACCCGTTGCTTCCTCTTTTTCCAAGAGAAAAGAGAGCAAGTATTTATTCCTTCTAAGTCACTACTAAGGAAATCAGAACAAAGGGAATTACATGATAGAGAAAAATTGTCAAGGAGGTTGAACGCTTGGGTCGAAAATCTCAGTTGTAAAGAAATTGTTAAGGAAATCAGATGCAACTTTCATTTAGGGCAATATACAGATATTGAAATATCACTCTTCTCATTCTGGGCAATTTAAATAGTCTTCTGCACATTATAATTGTGAATGCAATTTTCTAAGAATGAGACTGAGAATTAATTTAATTGAACTCAGGTTAAATTACTTCAACTGAGATAAGATGAATGTTGATTAACAGAGTCAAATGCCAAGTCAATTAAAGTAATTCAAACTCAAGAAGAAAACATTTGTGACATATTTATTGAGGTAAAGTCTCTTGAAACAAGATTACATGTGTTAGCTTTGACAATACTGAAGTTCAGGTATGTTCAGGACATTATGTGAGCAGGAATTGCTAGTAATAAATATGGAGCTTAAAAGTAATCTTTTCTTCATATTCATGAAGTTAAAATCTTAAATGGAAATTTTACAAAGGTTAAATTTTCCAGGCTGATAGACTTTAGTTTTTAATGTAAAAATGGAATTGCAAACATTGGAACAGTAAGCATGGTCTTACAAAACAAATTTGTTTGTTTTACTGGATCTTCAATAACAAGAGAGCATTTTTTCCCTAACATTCTCATATCACACAATTTGTATTCATTCATCAGATTGCCAAAGCACAGCTTAACCTGCAATAAAAATATAAGCTACCATTACAGTGTAATTACACAAAATTAATAACTATTGAAATTACAAAGCTGGTAAAAGGATCTATTTTCAGTCTATCAACCCACTGAGAAAAACTATGGGGGAAGGAGGGGGAAGAGGAGGAAGGTAACACAACACAGTTGAATTTTACCATGCAACTAACAAATAAACTGCCCAGAGGAATATTTTTTGAGCTCTAGAAGAAGAAATATTCTCATTGTAACTCAGCCTTATATTAGAGAAGTAAAGCTGTAAAATCTGTTGCTACACAACAGAATCAAAATGTATCAAATTCCTGTTTGTAGGGATGACACTTTTTTTGAAAAATGAAGCTGCCATATTGAAGGTTTGTGAAAATGCTTAATGAACATCACATTTTAAAGAGACAAAGAAAGATTAATTCCATTTGCTGAAAAAAAATGTTCTCATATTTTGGGGATTTTTTTTCTAACATGCTGGAGGTATATGGTAGTTTAATAAATTTTCCTCATTCCTCCACCTGTCAGCAGTCTATGTGAGATCAGTACTTAAACTCTGAATAAAGAATTTTTCCAGTCAACAGATTAAATAAGAGTGCTTAAAGCTTGTGCTTCTCGCCAATGAAGTAGATTCTCCTGTCAGCAAAGAAATAAATGAAAATGGAGGACAGAATGACGCTCATGGAGTTTTACTGACTGAGTATTAATAGTAGTAGTAGACAATAAGTAAGGGTAGATAAAAACGAAAGTTTGAGTTTAAAAAATGTTTTTGAGAAAGGTGATTAAAAAAATGGTCAGCTTGAATATTGTATGAAATGTGTGTTCTTCATTCACAGGAGTTCAAAACAGCTGGCCTGTGAAATTGGCAGTTATTAGTAGGAATTTCTAATGAATCTGCCAAGTTGGAGTGGTACCATATGACAGGAAAATATAATATCTAGCTTATAGGACAGAAAAACATGCAGCTGCAAGCTGATTAGTCTATCCACAGTAGCATACGATTTATGAATAAATACTGAAAATAAGTATTCAAGTCATGACTGTAAATGAATAAACATTGGAAAACAATGCATCAGTTCATCAAAAGTAGATTGTGTCAGACTAACCTTGTATCTGTCTTTGATAAGACAACAGATTGATTGTCTAGACAGGGAAATTCAATAGTTTTAATCTAGTTTCAGTAAAACATTTGATATAATACCATAGAGAGAAAGACAGAGATGCAGGATGCTTAAGGAAGTTTTGTTAGTGAGACAATTGTTGATTTTATTGAAGTTTGGAAACTCAAAGATAAGTAATGGGGGAAATCTTGTTTAATACTTTTCACTGATGTATTCACCTGGACAGAGGAAGTTTTCTGATGCAGAGAATCTGGCCATCAATACAGAAAAGGATGGAGATACAGTGAGAATTGAATGTCTTAATTAATAGAATTAGGATAAAATTAATTAATTTGAAGTTTAAAAAGTACTTCTATCGATGGTTTAGGCTATATAATGGAAACACTACAGGTAGAAATGAAGAAAATATTTGCAATGTCCAAGTTAGTTATGGATTGGTCAGGTTGAATAGGGCTTTGAGCAGCTTGGTCCAGTGGAAGGTACCCCTGATCAAGGCAGGAGTGTTGGATTTAGATGATCTTAAAGGTACCTTGCAGCCCAACACATTCTATGATTACTTGAAATCATGAAAGCAAAGTAGTTTTTAAAAAATGGTTATTCAGCCTTAGGAACCATTAGTCAAGCATTTTTAAGATGGAGTTATTGTTCTTACATAAAACACTCATGAGACTTCCTCTGAAATGTTATGTACAAGGAAGAAAAATCTTTATTTTCAGGATAAAGAGAGGAATGGGAAATATATTTAGTAAGAGGAAAATAGAGAAGTTTGGCTGAAATAGCATAATAAAAAACATCTGAGAGATCTATAAATATAGTGAAAAAATCAGATAGCAGCTGGGTGAAAAACACCTGAAAGTATAGATACTAGAACAGAGGGATGTAAACTTCTCACTGATTAAGATAGCCTGAAAAAGGGCAGATATTTTCCTACTACAATGAGAGGAATGGGACAAAGACATTGCCTAATTTTAAAACAGATTATGATTCTTTTAGAAAGGATTATGTAGCATTGGTTACAGATACAAGTGGTTCCTTCAGGTCAGTGCTTCTTGAATAGTCACTGTGTTTGTTAAATAGATAAATCATTGCTATTAATTTTATTTTGGTCTAAACTCAGAAATCCTTTATGTAGGCCTGCATATGGAAAGAAGGAAGAGCAAGGTTAAGAATCAGCATTGAAATACATTGAGCATAAAATGTAGTAAATTCTTTCAGGATCATTTTGTCTTCCTCCTTCATATTCACATTTTTTAAATGATGGAAATTATTGCCTTTACATATCCTCTATTTAGTGTCAAATGAGTTCCGTATGTTTTACTGATAAATAAAAGATTAAGGAGATTAAAATGAATATTCTGGCAAGAAGGGCTAAAATGTGTGAAGGCTTACCTCTAAGCAACTTTGAAATCACTTGGGGATCTGCATAGTAAAGATGGCTATACCTGTGAGAAAGTCTGCAGGATGGCCCACTGATTTGAGACCATTCTCAGTGTCAATCATTATAATCAGCATATGTGTCTCAATAAAAATACTTAACTTGAAACTTTTTTGTGAGTCATCTGTAATTTACAGGGTTTTAATATTGTGAGATAGAAATAAGTCTGGAGTCAAAGAGGCAATACTGTCTAAAATGAGAAACTAAACTAGAATAGCAAGCCTAATTGAATTGTGTTCTTGTTAGACTTTGTAGATTTAAACTATGTTCAAGTTTTTTAAAAAAAAATTGCATTACAGTGCTAACCAGTCAAAATCTTTTGTTCATCAGATGTATATTGTTCAACAGCTTTCTCTATAGTCTAATATTATTCAAAAGTTGCTCATTCATGGAAAATATGCATATGAAACCTCCCCTAGAAAGAAATTCTGCCTGTTCTCTAAATCTAAAGTGTTCCTGGTGAGAGCTGGTTAAGGACTAGGCTTAATTCTAGTCTACTTCTCTACTAATAATAAGCAAAAAAATACTGACTTTTTTAAATCCCTAGAGTCTATGAAAAGACTAACTGTCACTATATGAAATATAGCATATATTTCTGACATTGCTTTACAGCTGCCTATTGTCCAACACCTTAAAATCTTTGTCCTTCCTCAAAAGTCATCAGAATCAAATCTTATTAATGTGATCATAACTCCTTTAAAACTGTCACTTTACCAGGAGATGTAGTGGACTGGCTGGCATATAATATGTGTGATCATACAATCATGTAATATAGAAGCCAAAAAAATAATGTCTTTATTATGAGTAAAAAAGCAAATAGAGTTTAAGGTAGGAGGAACATCCACTGGGAATTCTGTTTATATGAATCTGATCGCACTATCTGATTATGCTTTCTCAAAATACAATGACAAAAAACTTGAACATAATGAGGCACAAAATTGTTGTGGTTTGAGCTTTTCATCTTGTCTTGGATTTGCCAAGAGGTTGGATATATGAGGGAACTCTTTTCTTGATGAACCCATATTGGGCAATCAAAAAGAGGTGAGTGTATGTCAAGGTTAATCCTTGTAAATTGGTGTGGCAGAAAAATCAGAACAGCACTCTGAAATATGTACTGCATGCATACATAGGAATGATCTTCTATTGAAATACAGTAAGGAAAAAAATTCAGACTTTATTCACCTGTCCAAACTTCTCATGAGCTCAGTAGCATTTCTTGGAGGCCATTTTTTGTGACAAAGTAAAAGGGTGTTAATGAAGAAAAGGGTGTTTTTTTATGAGGTGGTGCAGAAGCATCACACGACAAATGTTTATAGTTCTACTAAAACATTCAGATAGTACTACACTTACCCTGCTCTACAGTATGGTTTGCCCTACTTTCAAAAAAAAAAAAAAAACCCAAACTGAAAGGCTTCCTGAGAAAAGGAATAGAAAAAATCTGAAAGTTGCAAAGATAGATAAAATTGGTAAAAAAAGTAATTAAACCCCTAACTGGGATGACTTCCCACTGACTTTTCTTACCTAGCTTACAATAAAACAGAATATGATGATGTTCACCACATTAAACATTAAAGTTAAGTTGAATAGCAGGATAAAACAATCCCAGCTCCTGACAGGCATTATGAGAAGTACTTGGATTCACATTTCTTCTGTTTTGAGACTGAAAACACCATTATTGTCGCTTCTTGTGTTTCAGAGAGATCTAAACTCAGTGTGACAGAAAACACTTGGTCTTCTCTCAGGCACAGCTATACTAGCAGGCTGTAAAGGTAAGTCAGGTCTCTTGCAGAGAATAATTACTTCTTTTAAATAAATGATAGAGAAGATTGAATAGACTGTCAACAACATGCTAATCACTTTCAATTCTGCTGCCAGTAACTGTTCCCCACAGACCATAAAGATATTCTGATTTGACTTTTAGATTCCCAGCCATCTGTTTCCTGAACATCTTGTATTAATTGTCTGAAGGAATAGAAATTTGGCAAGCACATGTAGCTTAACCTGTCCATTCACATGGATGCATCATTAGCAGTACACTATCTACTGACCACAGTTGTCTCTCCCTTTGACAAGTCCAAAGTAATTGTGTGCAACGTGAGTCCTGTCACACCAGGAAAGTCAATTGTTGATGCTCCATCGTATTTATGTAATCTGTCTGTCAAATGATTACTCACAACAAAAAGGGACAGAATTAGTATAACTAGTGGCTCTCTTGACAATGAAATTATACACAATATCTTATGTGACAGTTGTGTTCTTCCTTACATACATTACCGTTGTCTTCAGGAAAGTTGGCTTTTAAAATGGAACAAGTGCCACTGTTGCCAATGGCGTAGTTAGAGTTGTGCAATCTGGTCATTGATTTTATATCATAGATGTTACTGTGATAGGAATAATCATTAGCAAGTTCTTGTTATTCTCTGTATTTCAGGTGAGTTTGATGCTGCACTTAGATGTAAGACAAAACCACACTGAAATGAACATACTCAGAATCACAGAATACTCTGAGTTGGAGGGAACCCAAAAGGATCATCCAGTGCAACTCTTCAGTGAATGGTTTGTACAGGGATGAAACCCACAACCTTGGTGTTATTAGCACCACACTCTAACCAGCTGAGCTAATCTAAATCACTCTGTAGTTTTGGTTGGGGCTTTTCTCTTTCACATAAAATGACTCGCTTCTCTAAATGGTTATGTGACCCTCAAAGCTTCATTTATAAATTCAACAAAGCATTTAATAGAATTATCTATTTACTTTTAGAAAGGGAAAAAAATTAGGAAAGCTTGAAGCCCTCAAATGTCACCATCAAAATAATTTTTTGTAAAATTTCATGGCATTCAGATCAAGGATAAATTAAGGGATGACAAATCATGTTATAAGCAGGATTTGAACTAAATTTATTTTTCCTTGACTGGCTCAGTTGTAGACAACCTGCAAAGTGGTAATGCAGGTGGAACATTCTGGCAACCAACTTCTTGTTAGTGTTGTTAGAAGTATACCAGATTTCTTCCAGCTAAAATAAAACTTTAGAAAATAGATTTTCACAAATGTCCCCTGAGAACTGAGGCATAATGACAGAAGTGAAGATAGTGAAAAGATTCCATAAGATCATAGGACTGGTTTAATACTTCTGGACAAGAGAATTGCTTCTATGCTTTTCTTGTTGTCAATGGACATGTATATCAGTTTTAAATGAGGATCTTTTAAAAGAAAGGAAAGGAAAAACCTCAACAAACCACAAAATAGAAAAAAAGTCAGCCAAGGCTTGAATTTGTACATTTAAAACACAGCCAATAAAATGCACTGCAGAAGAAAACCAGGGCAAATATAATGTCTCTTCTTTTCATGTTTATTTATTTATGAGCATCTTAGAAGTATGATTACAATTTATTTAATTTTTTCAAGTTGAGGGCAGATTTTTTCTAAAGGACACATACCATAATCTAATCTCATAGGTGATAACATTGCATAAAAAGTTTGTGAACATTCTGAATTCCCTGTTAGTAGGCTTGGGCATTAACAAGAACACTAATTCTGCGTCCTTTTTGTCCCTATCTGTGAGCAAGCTGTGATTTAATTAACTTGAGATCTGATTTTTTTAAAAGAAAAGTGTGTAACACTCCACATGAAAAATCCATAATCACTACTAATAATTGATAAGAAGGCTATTGCTAGTGTTCAACAGAATTTTGATGTGAGAAAATGTGCGGTGATATATATGTATTTTGAGGAACTTCTTAAAACTTTTCTTCAAATATTTATTTGATCAAGATACTCTGCCAGAGGCCACACTTAGTATTTACTTTTGTACACCTACATTCATACAACTTGGACATATCATATTGTCCTTTAATGTTATGTTGTATTATTTTTTAAATACTTAATATTTTGAAATAAGGGCTCAACACTGATCAAGTACCCCTGAAATACTTTTTGACCACTCTTTTGCCAAATTTTCAATCCTACTGGATAATTTCCTTTTTTCCCTCTGGTTTCTCCTCCTCACATCCCTTCATGTGTGAGCTAGGATCAGCTTCAAAGTAGAAGATTTTTTGAGAGACTGAACAATAATTCTATGTTACTCCAGGCATACCTGACCCCTTTTAATTGAGTTGAAATGGGTCCATGATGGTGCAGAGGGGAAGATAGCCTTGCTTTGAGCAAAACGTTCTCTTTTATCTTCTTTAAAGTACCTTCTGTAGGCAGCAGCAATGAAGCCAAGGTAGCAAGCTGTGCTTCAGGGGTGAAAATAGTCCTGAACACTTGGGCCAACAAAGGCTGCCAGGATTTCACAGCATCTGAAGGCATTGTCCATGCTGTGTTCTCAAAACCACGGTGTGGCACCTACATAAGAGATCTCTTCAACATGGCAGCACTCTGTGGTTCCATTTAAGAAAAAGATATAAACACAGATCTAAATTTAGAGATGGAATTTGAGGGTAAGCATTCTAAATTTTTATGCATTTGGTAAGTAGTTACTGGAGAAATCTATATACTTATTTAAAGAGAATATTTTCTTTCATTTCCACATCTTTTGATGGGAGTCTTAACAAAAAATCTTAAAGTATTTTAATAGTAGCAGGCCATACTGCACTAAAAGTGTTCCCAATGCTGACCAGGAATATTTGCATCTCCTTCAAAAATCTAGTTCTTTGTGAATTTTCTGACATTTCTTTTATTTTCATATTTGTTATTATTCTTACAGATTTATGTATGATTTTTTAAAATTATATTGTCCTTCTTACATGCATGAGCTAGCATTCACTGAGGGGCACTTTTATGCTAATCTCAGCAACTGAGATCTAGAAAGAAAGACAGTAGAAGAGAAAGTCATACTGGTTTTATGACTGTAGTCCCCATACATATTGTTAAACTTTTTGTTGCTAATTTACAAATTCCGATCCTGTGTAGCATTTAATTTAAGGGTGTTCTGGCATAAAAGAACTCAAGATGACCCTCTGCAAACTAGAAGTGTAAGCAAAGCCCAAACATGTCAGAAATACTTGTTTTGAAAAGCAGATGATAATAAGTAACTTTTTATAAGCACATAGCTAAATCCATTTTTTCCCCTACAGCCATGTGATTAGAATTCCATAGAAACCCAACAGGAGCACTGAGGTTGAAGTACAGTGTGTTTTGAATTGGATGCATGTGTGTTTTGAATTGGTATGTATTTTCTGATCTGGTCCTATCTTAAAATGTTACTTCATGAGGATAATACAGTTTCAATTTTGAGACATTACCTAAACCCCCAAATTTTCTATCATTTTAAAGCTGGAAGCCAGTGTTAATGGTAGATGAAGTCTTTTCTTCACGTATAGACACTCATTCAACATTTCCAAGGCTCACCTTGGAAAGTCCCAAAGCACTTGAAGTTATGAGCCTGATATACAAGAATTAGTATTAAAAATTTGAGAAAAGTACTGTTGTACTAAAAAAAAAAAAATCCATGATTACAGTATATTTTAAAAAGAATATAATTTTTTTTTCTCTCAGAAAAATGTAGCAAATATTTAAGGTTATAATTTTAGGGTAAAAAAATGACAAACTAGAATTTATATGGCATTTTTAAGAATTTCTATGGCATCTATAAGATATTTAAGATATTTTCTTTTTTTTTTTTTTTAAGTAACTGACTGCTCACTTTCTTCTTGAAAAATATATAGGAGGAGTTATTGTAATGCTTACTTGAAGGAACATATAAAAAATCCATCTCAAGGTAAAAGTAAGGAAGAAGTTTTAGGGAAAAGGCTTAAGAGTCCATCTTTGATTTTACTTTAATATAATTTTCTTTCTCTTTCTAGTTCTGGACTTTGGGGTTTAGATCAAATGCATAAATCCCTTTACTATCTTCCATGCAAATTAAAGCACTTAACAACAGATTGCTTTCTTTTATTAGTCACAAATACACTAATCTGGGATAATAAATTTGAAGTAAATTCATAATCTGTGGTTCAGAAGCATGATGTCAGTAAAAAAGATTTTTTTAATTATATGGAGGAAAAATCCCTTTATATTAATTATTTGCACACTGAGATATATGTGATACAGTATTTGTATCAAACTTTTTGTTAGTTACTATAACAAATTTTAAATTACAACCATCGCATGAAAGTTTTGCTGGTTTTGTGTTTGTTATATAACCATTATTTTGCTAAGTATTACCATTATTTGTGTCAGCTTGTTTCTACTTAAATGGATTTATGTTGAATGTATTAAATGCATTTTCAAAGTCTTTGAAGTCCCTAATGCTTGTATTTACACAACATTTGAATTGCATATTTCTATCTGTCACTAATTTTCTACCGTTTGTTACCTCTTGGATAGCTTATAGAAAGCCTGAATGCATTGTGCAGTTTGAGGGAGTTTGGTTTTAAACTTCACTATGTAAAAACATCAAGGAATTTAGTAGGAGAGAAAACCATTAAATTATATAATTATATTATTATATTATATTAAATTATATAAAACCATTAAATAGAGTGCTCGCACTCTACTGTTCACTGGAGAAATGCTGAGAAGAGAAAGGATATCTGACTAATTGCTGTTCAAAATAGCAACAAAGAGCAACTAGTGATCAGAGAAGCAATAATGACTTGGGAATCTCAGCTCCTCAGAATTAAGTACTAAAAGGAGCAAGATTGATAGGGGTCAACACAAACTAAGGGGATGACTGCAGAAAGGTGGACAGGATGTATTCAGAGAAAATTGGAAAAGGGTGGAGAGGGGCATTCTGGCTTTGAAGAATTTGAGGATTGCTCAGAAATTATCAAATATTTGATAAGAAAAAAGCTTCACAGTGGAGAGGCAGAGATGAACTGGTATGGAACAAATGCAGAGAAACAGAGAGAAAGGGCATAAAAGAGGCTGGGGACATGTAAACAGGCTCTGGGTCAGTGTGCTTGTCTCACCAACCCTGCAGCTGATCACCCCTCCTTTCCTGGTCAACCTCTGTTTTTTACCATTTTCTGTCTCAGTGTGGTCTCTATTCTGCACATATGACCGAGCAGCAAACCGAAGCAGACTGTCTGACAAGCAGGAAGATCTGGGTTAATGGGGATACCAAGGGTCTTGGAGCTGGTTAGTTGGAGATTTTAGATCTGATTGCAGGACCCCAGAGAGATGGAGAACCTGGGAGTCAAGCACTGGTGAGATCTGGGATAGAATTTTTCCAGAGAGGCCTTTCCCAAAGGGACTGGGTGATTACTCAGGCAATCCCTGTTTTAATTGAGTGCCTGTGCCAATGCTCTTCTCCTGTCTGTTGATCTGTTTGCAGGCAGCAGTGTCTGCACACACCTTGTGTGTTCCTATGGTGGGGTGGTGTTCAGCTTCATTCCTGGTGAGGCCTGGAAATGAAACTGGAGCAGATTCTCCTGGTGAGCTCTGGAGGGGATGGACTACCTTAACCTTTCAGTCCACTGGTTTTCGCCAGATATTATACATATTTTAAATACTTTAACTTTACTTACTAATTTTAATATTTAAAAATGTAGGGTCTGTGATTGCTTTCTCCCAAGAGTATTGTCTTTTTTTTTTTTTCAGGCTAGGAGTGTAAGGGTAGAGGCGTGGAGTTTTGTGTGCTTTTGGGGGGGCATTTTTCGTTTGTTTTTTTTCCCACTTACTGTATCATTAGTTTGGGTCATATTTGGAGTGGGGATAAAAGAGGAAAATTTATTTAAAGGTGTTAAACGTGAAGATGGAACTATCTGTTTTGTTTTCTCAGTGAAAAATTCATGTTACAATTGGGCTCAGTAGAAATTTTGATTGTCAGGAAGTGACCTGAGATAATCCTGACACATCTCCCTGTAGGTCATGTTTTGGCTGGCTTTGATGTTTAGGGTATCCAGACTGCAAACCTGGACTGAACTTTTGCCTTTGGAAAAGAGATTCTCTTTCAGGGTTCCTTTTACTTTTTCAATAATTCATGGTTCACACATTACTGTGTCATGTCTCATACTACAAGTCTGAGGTGCAATTTTGTTTCCGTGAAAAGTTGCAGACCAAAGCGCTTTCTTCCATGACTGTGATAAAGATAAAATACTGCAGGGCAGGTTATCAAGGTATTGAAAGGATTAAATGAGGTTAGAATTTTCTTCGGGGGTTTACTTTGTACAGGAAAAAACTTTTGTGAAGAAAAGAGACTAACAAGTTGTACCAACTGAAAGAGAGCACATTCTTTTTTGAGTCTCTTGAGGCTATCTCACAACCTTACTGGGGTAAAATAACAGAGAACAAAATATTATTGATTTAGATTTCAAGGGAAGCATAAGACTTGAAAATATTTTATATCAATTTCTATTGATATTTCTATTGATATATTCTATTTGTTCAGTCAATTCTTCAATTATTGTAAATGTTGCTACCAAAAATTTTGGCATGAGAAATAGTTTGTATTACACTGATATATTTATTTGCTGTTTTTACCTTTTGATAACATTCTTACTTTCCTTAGTATTTGGCCAGCTAAACAAAGACTTGTGGTTTACACTGTTTTTTTGTAAACATTTATTTTTGCAGTGATTTGTAAACTAGTGATTTCACAACACAAGTAGATAGCACTCCAATTTCCTTTAGATACTAGTCCTCAAGTGCAGAAATGCATCAGGCAGCACTTAGGTACAAAATGTTGACCTAACAAGGTGTACTGTCATCTGATCCTGCAATATTAAGCTTTACCTAATGCCTTTCCCTACTTTCATTTCCAGTGCATCAGTTCAAATTTAACAAGCAATGTTTCTAATACAACTCAAAGAGTTTATATCTAATAGCCCTCAGAAGTTCAGAATTTTTTGTGTTTCATCATTTTCCAAATTCAGCACATTCAAATATTGCTGCCTATGAAAATGTGCAGTCCGGACCAACTCTTTCTGATGGTCATATAGTCCCTTTTTCATTCTTTGCTCTATGCAGATATGACAATATAATTTGACACATGGAAAATTTTTATTGATTTCAGAGATTTCTGTGCTACTGTTTAATAAAAAATTAAAATTTCATGGCTGATAACACTATTTTTTACCTCCTGCTATGCCTTGTCTTACTCTAAGTTACAATGCTGTAGGGGTTATCACATACTCTTGAGTGTATCCCTTTATTTGCAAAGAACAAGTAAAGAAAGATCTCAGCTCTGTGTGACTTTTAAAATAAGTGTAGTTAAACTCCTGTCAGTGATGATCCTTCTCAGGGACAAATACTTACTGTTTTACATGGAGCTTTATAAGTACTTCCTGAACTGTAGGCTTTTTTTAATTATTGAAGGAGATATTAAGTCAAAATGGAAATTGATCACAAAATGGAAATTGAATTTTAGTGGAGGCAATTAAAAAGAACATAGAAGAGCCTCTTTATAGGAATAATTAGACAATTATGGTGAAATATAATAGATGAACAATCCAAGTGGCAAAACAGATCATGTAAAAATGTCCAAGTATCAGTATAAGTTTATAGATTCTTCTATTATTTCCTCTCTGCCTTCATTACTGTTGCCTGGGGCATGATGTCATGTAAGGACATGTCATGTAAGAGGGTCACAAAGTTTTTACATACACAACCCTCACAAATCAGGAAGGACTCATGTCACCCCAAAGTTTAGGAAAGAGAGGCCATCCATCTCTGCAACCACAGGCAACCCTGTCAGAATATTTTGGGGGAGAGAATAACATTTAAGAGAAATAAAATTAAACATTTAAGAGTAATAAAATTATCTGAAATATTCTTTTTTGTAAGGTAATTTAGAATAGGGAAGAAATAATGAACTATGAGAGGCTTGAAATTAACAGTCACATTTCACTGATGTTGTGACTGGTTGTGTTAAACTAAAACAAAGATGTTACTGAAGTACTAGCTGTAAGTGTAACTGAGAATCAGTGATAAAAGACAAAAGGTAACAAGAAATATTGACTAGAGTAAAACATTTCTTTCTATGGCAATGGTTTTCAAACAGCAGTGTGGCAGCAGTTTGACACCAGGCAAGCTGGTACACCAGGCAGTCTTGACACACCGTACAGCGTTGGCTCTGCTGTTTCCCATTGCTGTATCCCCCAAGGCAGCTAAAAATACTTTCCTGCTATCACTTTTCTATGTAAACAGCTGCTCTAATGGCTAGTGATGACAACTGAGTTGAGAACATCCATAAGAAGTTTTCTATTTGATATTTATTCTATGTTGCTGCTAAATACACCTGTTCCTGCTAAATACACCTGCTCCTGCTGCTCTAAGTTAGTTTTCTTGGTGGTATGCTGATTGCAGGTACATCTTGAAAGGCTTGAGAAGCTGAGTAATGCTTCATGTGTATTTTTTGTCCTTTGGAGTTTGTGAGAATAATCACCTTTGACTCATTTCTGTGGATTTTCAGTGAATGAGCTGCATTACAATATGCCAGCAGAGCCTCAACTTACAAAAGGAAGAAAAAGGTAGTTAAGTAATCAGCATGTATTCATTGTGCTTTGCCCACTATGCTTCAGGCACTCAAAAATACCAGTATATAGCAGGAATTCTCTCTCTTTTCAGTGTCCCTGATAATTACCAACAACTTTTATACAGGAAATTTGTGTGTCTGAAATATTGGAAGGATTTATTCTTGCCTGAAACCTTGCTGATGGATGTAATAGGTATCTAAGGTATAATAGCAACATTTTCTTATAATTTATTATTCTCTCTCTTTTTTTTTTTTTCCCATCTAATTTCTCCAGTCTAGTAGTTTCTGATATTACTACTAGGCCTTGGGACATTTTACTAGAGCAAAATAATAGCTGCTGCAGAAAGGAAAGCAGTCTTGTTTCTATTTGCATTCCAGGGGAGGGAGGTAGGAGCAATACTTCTTGTAGTGCTTTCATTGAAGCATATTAATTAAATGTTGCAAATGATATAATTTCTTCTGGTTTCCTTAAGAGATTGTTTCAAGGTTAAATATTTTGTACTATCATGTTTCTTTTTTCTTTCTTTTATTTTACTTCTTCCTTTTCTCCTCTCCTAAGACCTTGTCAGTCTTCCTACACCATGGACCTCTTAATCTCTTCTTTTCCCTTAAGCAGTGAAAGATTTAGTCCCTTCAGTAACAGTTTGTTATTTTCTTAAGCCATTGCTTTCTAATTTATATTTTAGCTGAGTTATGTGTCTTCATTTTTTTCAGTTTGTGAAGTAGCTTTCATATGTTGACTTAATGTCGTTTCTCAAATTCTCTTTGAACTGCTAATGACTTATTGTCAAGGCAATAACAGGACTGTACATGGGATCCCTGCCATGCCACATATGCAATTACTGTCAGAATATTCACCTTATACTAAAATCTCAGAGATTTTTTATTCAACAAAAGAAGTTCATTGCCAATTCCATTACAAGTCTCTCTAAGCAGCTTCTTTCTGTTAAATTGCTATTTATATTAGTTCTGTATAGTGGATCAATTCTTAGAACACTGTAGAGTTCATGACTAATGGAGTAGGCCTTGTGACAATATCCTTTATTCAGGTTTTACAGATGTTGTATGTTTCTTGGTATGTAAGATATTGTAAAATAAAAGTAACAATAAATATTAGGAAGTTAGCACAGAATATTTAAAAGGCTCATTACATTTTTGTGATTATGTAATCACAAAAACCTGTCTCTCATTAGAGACACTGGAATTGCAGATTCTGAGTGCAGTTGTTGGAAGTTAGAATCAAGTATTTATTTTAAGCTTATTGTACTTTGCAACATTGTTTTCCTAATTATCACTTATGGTATATGTAAAACACTGATAAATACTTTTACTATTTATAACCTGGTATTACATACATGTTAAAACTCTTATCAGATCTCTTAATGAAAGTTTTGCATTGCATGGAAATTGCCCTAATTACAGGGCTTTTTCCTCTTTTTGATACAGGCCAAGCAATGTGGACTTCTACACCTGCTTCACTTCAAGTCCCATTCAGTTCCATTGATTTTGTTGTATTTTCTTCATATTAGGTAAGTACTTGTGCTTTTTATAAGATGGGTTTACTTGCATTCTAAAAATAGTTAAATGTGTTTAAAATAGTATTTAAGTTGTGTTTAAAAGTAGTTAAGTGTGTTTGGACTAGATAACTGTAGATTACTTCAAACTGAATTATTTTACTTTATTAAAAAAAATAAACTGGTTCCCTAGAATTTTACAGAAATAGTTGGGTCTGGTTCCTGGAAAAATCTATTTTTTAAAGGATAAGGTTCTTAGACCAAGATTGAGGCTGAGAGTTTGAAAAAATTAATTTTTGAAAAAAATTGCCTGTGGATTTTCTGTGAGTTTAAGGCCTGTGCTTTGGATTGAAATGTGTAGGAGGATTGAGTCTGTACATTTGTGGAATCTGGGGAAGAGCTAAAAAGAATTTTTATTTGCGAGAGACCTTTCAAGATAACTGTGGTAGTCTATGGGCAAAAATTAAAAACTCCTCCTAATGATCCCATTCCTCTTCATAAACCCACAGGTATTAAAGTCAAAGGGAAGATGAACTTCTTTTAAATTTATAATGTCAAGTAGGGAGACATTTAATGCCCTGAAGTAATGAATATAAAAGGTTAATCTTGGTCCAAAAATCCAAGTAGCATAGCAAAAGCAATGACTGTTTACTTCAAGTACTTCTGAAATTATGTACTTCAGAAACATTTCATAATCTTCATCTTCTTGCAGCACTCAGTAGACAAGGCAGCAATTTTCTGTCTTTGTTAAAGCAGCTAAAAATACTTCATGGTGAGCTACAGAATAATTAATCATCCTGCAGGATTTGGAGTTTTCAAAGGCCTATTTCTGAACTACTAATCCATTCCTGAAAGGGTTTTCTGTATTTTTTTCTCTCTCATGAGCTTGGTTCTTAGTACCGTAAATCTGCACATAAAAATAATAGAATGTTTTTCTTAATCTTGGCTATTTTCAGTTTCAAATCCTTTTATAAAATATTTTTCAATTAGCTTGCACTTTGAATTGTTTTTGGCACAGGACCTAGTTTTTTTCAGGTCAGTTTGCATCAACATAAATAGCATCAAATGTCCTTTTCTTTTTTTCTTTTTTTTCTTTTTTTTTTTTTTTTTTCTGAAGGCTTGAAGTCAGATATAGAGTCTGATCCAGTTTCATTAATGTAAATGTATATTTTTCTATTGATAGCACTATGTGTTCACTCAGGCTTTTAGGTATTCTTTTAGATATTCTTTGCTTCCATATTTTTGTATTGCAATTTTAAGCCTTCTCAGATTTTTTAGAAATCAGCAGCTACTATGATAATATCATTTACTTTACCTTATTTGGCACTTCTAAGTGTGTGGTGGGCATAGTTGTGAGTAAAATAATGTAAGACTCAAAGGACATTAGTCTGAACTAAACAAGAAAGACAGTCCTCTGTAATTAGGGGCATAAGATTTCAGCAAAAATCATAAAACACATTGTCATTCCTGTATGGTATCCCTTCTCTGTTCCATTTGCAGAGTAGCACTGGAGTGAATGGACACTGACTCATAACTTTAGATCAGCTTGCTATTTTCTTAAACTCTGACCTTTGTAACAAGAAAGGGCAGAACATTATTTCTGCATTTATATTCTCAGCATATGCATCTTCTACCCATTCAGTACTCACCAGAATTGTTCATCAGTTGATACACTTGCTATAAAATGTAGAATGTAGTAACATCCTCCAAAGCAAAAGCTCTGAACTCTTCACTCTGCAATCGGTTGTTTTACTCAAACACTGTAAAATGTTGAGGGTTTTTTCTCTCTTAAAGCAATCACATTCCTTATATCTGAGAAGAAAAAGACAAAACACCTCTGTGACTAAAAGGCATTAACTTCAGAAATTCACTGAAATCTGAGCCCCAAACCCAAAGGGACTCAAAGTGACCCTGGAGACAACAGAGGATTGGTGAACTAAAGTAGGCAGCATTTTCATGCTAAGCAATCATTTCAAATTCTTTTTCCCATTTTTCATACTCTGGGATTGATATTTTTTAAAAAAGAAAAATCCACAACACATTTTGCACTCAACAGACCTGAGTTTAAATCATTTCACTGCTGTGCTGGATGAGATTTAAAAAAAAAAAAAGTCAATACAAGAATAACAGAGGTGTTTCTGGTCTCTGGTAATTTTTTTTAAACATGCAGTATAAAGGAAAACTTTAATGTCATAATGTTTATGTTAAAATAGCTTAGGTGTGCTTTATGTCTTTATTGTTTCTATAAAAAGCTTATAATTGTTTATTGTTTGTGTACTTTAAAGACCAAAAATTGAATAGAAAGAAGGAATATTTTTCTGTGGAAAAAGGTATTGCCTCAAACACTTCCATGGAATTAAATTCAAGATCTGATTTTTATGGAAGATACCACAAGGTAATCACAACAGCACTGACAAATTGGGAATGTTGAGATCAGAGGTGCAACCAAATATCTCTGAGCCTTCAGGGACATGCAAGTGCATTAATTATGATATGTGTGTAATTGTGGTATCCACACAGCCTTGAAAAGGCTTATTCTTGTTTTTTAAATTTTTTATTACTGTGAAGGAAAATTGAAATTGAGAACTGGCTGAATGGGAGATCCCAGAGGGTTGTCATCAGTGCCACAGGTTCTAGTTAGGGTCTCTCACAAGTGGTGTCCCCCAAGGCTCAATACTGAGCCCAGTGTACCATAAACTGTGGAGAAAACTCTGCATACATAGAATTTAATATTTTTTTAACATCATGGAATGATAATTAGTTTTTAATATAATGGATCATGTAGAAAAATAAGAATCTTGAATTGAAACTTAGATTTAATCTTAAATTGAAACAACAGTTATAAATGCTGCCAGACTTCACTGAAATAATAGTAGGGTTCCACCCTAGGAGAGATTTCTGACAAGTTTAAAATCTCTTTTTAAGCTCAATACATTATATTTTTCTGTTTGTTCATGTTCCTGTTAATAGACTCCCCTCTTTGCTACCAATTTCTATTAAATCTGTGCTCTCATTATTTTTTAATACAAAGTGGATTTTAATTAGCAAGTCCGTTAGTCAGAGTAGTATAAGAGAAAGTCCACAAAGCATTTTAAAATTAACTATTTAAAACTGATCTTTACAGCTCTTGTTTGCCTGCAGTTATTTTTAGTCTGTGTGTCCAGTGTATAACCTTGAACTAAATGCTGTGCACAAAGGTGTTAGGTACTTGTTCTTTTTGGAAAACCATTATAGAAAATTAGCTCTACTTTTGCTGGTTTTTACTTATTTTTATGTTTAGAAGCTTCATCTTTCCCAGCACATGCAACCTCTTACCTGCTCTGTAATTGTTGTCTCTCTGAACAGCCATTACTGAAAAGATTGCTAAATACACTTTCTGTCCCTCTCATTTTCACTTGTGTAAATTATAATTATGGCTCTCTTTGGCTGTTACTCTATTAGAAAAAAATGGAAGTCTGTGGAATTTCAAATTACATTCAGTTCATATCTTACTACAGAAGTTCTCCTAAAATGTTATGGTGAAGGTATATAAAATATTACTCTCAAACAAAAAGAAAAAGAAAGGTAGATCATGGTATATATGATTTATCCTGCTGCTTATTTTTGGTTTTGATTTATACTACTAATGCAGAAAATTTTCTCACCATCTCCTACAGATTCTCAATCTCTCTTCTTTAGTAGCACTATTTTAATTGTTTAGCTAAGGTTGTTTATTTCTCTATTCATTAAGTTTTATTAAACAAGAATACAATTATTTGCTTCTTAAATTATATTTCTATGCCAATTATCATCAATGCCAAATCACTCTTTAGCAAAATTCAAGTGTCTGTTTAATTGAGCTGTTAGTTGTTTAATTTTTATTTAAGGTGTGAACTTAAAAGCCAACCAAGAAATTAAGCATTTAGCTGGATTGAATAAAACTAATACATTTTGCTCACCCAACTCTAATACGGAAGTGAGGATATCGATAAAGAAAGTCATTTAGCAAAAAAGCTTTATTTTAGTAAAAAAAAATGCAACCATTTGATTTTGGATAAATTATTCTAAGAATGCTGAAACAAGAGAAGAATTCAAGCAAGTATAAAACAGGGGCTTACTAAGCGCTCGGTTGCCAAATGTCATTTTAATACACAAACTGAAATAAAAGAGGAAGAAGCCTCAACTAGAGAAAGGCATGCCACTGTTAGAAGTATGAAGAGCATAAACATATTAGTTGGCTCAGTTTACTACTCCTTTATAACATATCATGTGTTTGCTCTGAAAAGCTAATGGGCAATGCACTCTCCTTCTAGCATTTCCCTGTGCTGCACCTAAGAGAACAATGGTGAGGTGGTGGCAATTGGGAGTTCTTCTCACAACTCTTCAACAGGGAAATTATAACCTAATCTCACCTTCACAAAAGGAAAAAAGGGTCAAAATAGTCTTGCGAGAGGAAAACAGTAAACACAAACAGAAAACACAATTGGAGAATTATGCCATGGTAATAATTTCTTAGATTGCTAATGTGATACATTCTAACTAGCAAAATAAAGTGTCTTTATTTTCATAGAGACAGTGCAATGTTGAATACCAAAAGATTAACCAGCTGTATCAGTTAATTGGGGATGACTTGGTTTTGAGTTCCCAGTAGAATCTTCCTGAAAATTTGAAAAGAAATAAAGAAGCAGTCAGGGAGATTTTTCTCTGCAGAGGTCAGGAGTCCAATGAACTTGTCTTCAAAAAGAAAAAGTAGATGGGATTTTCCTTAATTCTTTAACAAGAAGTGGCAGGGAGCTCAGTTGGCATGTGCATATTATAATTTTTTAAAAGAGAGAAAAAGAAGGAATTTTGAGTCAAAAGATGTAAAAGCTGACTGAAATAAAGAACAAGGATGTACACAGCAGCTAGTGGCTTTCTTGTAATGTGTTTTGTTTATGTCTTTGTTGTTAAACCAAATTCTGCGTTATTTATGTTTGTGCACAGAAAGGAAACACAGGTAAGAATTGTACTGTGTTTGTCAGGAAAGATGAGAGGATGAAAAAATAAAGTAGAAAATGGGTGGATAAAAATTAATTTTTCTGGTTTTGTTCACAGTAGTCAGGGAAAAGGTATGATCCAGGCTTAACAACTTCACTGAATGTGAAATGAAGTTATTCGAAAAGGATAAGAGGGAAAATAATGGAAATCAAACAACACAAAAGAAAGTGAGGTTAGCAAGCTAAAAAAACAACAAAAAAGGCATAAAAATTGAAGGAAGTATATCTGTTTAAGCATAAATCAATTAGTAAGGTATTAAAGAAACCAATATTGTAGGATTTATGTCAGAGTATGATATTTGCAAAAAATATATTTACAGGGCAATGAAAGTGCTAACAGTGCTATTTCCAGTATTGTGAGTAGGAAAACATAACAAATTATATTTTAGCTACCTGGAAAAAACCATAAATGTGATGGAAGCAATAGAATAGAGTGAGAAGTCAGTTAATTTTTACTCTGTCTCCTTGTTCTGTGACAGTGAGGTGCAATTGTGATTTTACCTGAGCATCACATCAACAACAGAAACATTTTGATAGTCTCTACCTTCATTGTCATGATTTTGTAAGGGATATGATTTTTTTGTCCTTCGTGAGCACATTGCTGCAGCTGTAGCCTTCCTCTCTACCTGTGCACATATTAACTAATAAAGTGCTTTGTCTACTGCTGCAGAACAGGTGTGCTTAAACTTCCTCTTGGAGAAAGTCCCCAAAGGGACCAAACGGGTATAGATTCAAAAATAAATTTTATTCCAAAACAGAAGTCTAAGAGTGTTGACTTTCAAAATTAAAAGAAGTCAAAGCAGTGAAGAAACAACAAAAACTGAGAGTCTAATGTGCTTCCCATTTTGTCCCTGTAGACTGGAACTTACCTTTGAGTTTCAGTTCAATTAGCTCGATACTTTCTGAACAGCATCAAAATTTGATCCTTTCCCCTCTGAACCAGAGAAGCTCTTTCCTCTGTGTTCATGGCCTTGCTATCAGATTCATCTTCTGCTGCCTTTTAACCTGTGCGTGAGCTCCAGCCTTCAGGCTGGATATTGCTTGTCAGCTCAGCAGCTTTTCCTACCCTGAACACATTCAGAAACTCCCTGAGGACATTAGTGGCCTTCCCTTCCAAGGGTTCTGCTGGAGCCAGCCTCTCCTTAAGGCAGGGATAGACATGTGCTTGGGAACACAGACATATAAATTTTAGCACAGATGCTCAAGTGAGCAAGTACAGCTGTCTACCATGCATTGAAACACTGTGTATTTCATGATGGATACTTGATGTACTTTTACTGATTTATTTATATTTATTTCTTCCATTGCCTTGAAATTACATTAGCATACAATTTACTTATTGGACAAGGCTTGATTTTAATTGCTGGGAGGCTATGTATTATTAAGAAAATGCAGTCAGTTAAAGGTTTCAATGTAATTTTAGCCTCTGGTTAAAGTAAGCCTGATTGTTTGGTGGTGCTATTTTTGCATACAGTAACCTCGAAATTCTCCTCCTTGGTGAATTTAATTTCTAGGATATTTATCGGGCAGTTGAAAGGGAGATGTCTAGGCAGGTTTTCTAATGAAGGATTAATACTTTACACTTTTATTTCTTTGGCTTCATCTTACATTTGTATCCTTTGTCATACTATTTTGTAAGTCTTTTATCAAATGCTATATTGGTAATCCCCTTTCCAACATGTCCTTTGCAGTTTTGAGTGCTTTGCTTGTTTTGTGCTCCTGCCACTTCTCTTCCTACAGATTAAATCCCTTACACAGAAGCAGTCGATAGCAGTACCTGACAGTGACGGGAGCTCTCAGAAAAAAGAAGCATTTTGTAAAGCTCAAAATCTCAGGCAAGAAGGTAATTTCACTGTTGATAAACCACAACACAAAAACCCAGATGCGCAAAGCAATACTAAAGAATCAGTAGCCAATTGAACCAAAAAATACTAATCTAGATGGATAAAGATCGAACACCCCCTAGACTGAGAACAGTAATCTTGCTATAAATTCATAAATTACATTATTTTAGATTTCTTTTTCATTTTTCTTTGATTTATTCTTAAAGATTTTTGTCTACATAAGTTCACTGAATTGCAAATATTTGGCATAAATTACCCCTTTTCATGGTTCTACAGAATAGTTTAGTTGAATGCTGAAAGACAGAAAATTTCAGTTGCTTCATGGAACAATCTTCATGTGAAATAACTGACAGAGTGTAGTTATAGGAGATAAGAAATAGCAGAAGAACACACTGAATTGAGTTCTTGTTGCTATTAGAACTTTTGCAGATAAAATTTATTGGAAAAGTAAAAACATTTCAAAGTCTTGTGTTTCATTGTGTATTAGGATACAGTCCAGTGATAAAAAGTGGGTCTTCAGACCATGATATTTTTTTTTGGTAGATTAATTTCCTAAACCAATTAGAAATTATAAATCTGTCTCAGCACTATATTTTGTGTCTTGTAGATCAGAAAATACTCTTTAGTTGGATGACTTCAGTGCTAAAGAAGCAAAAGAAAAAGAGTCAGGGAGGAGAAAAAATAACAAATAGGAGAAACTCATCATTTTTACTTCTAACTCTGAATGAGGGCTGGTGTCTATCTAGGAATCAAAGTGCTCAAGTTCCCTTGAGGCAAAAGAGAATAAATTGCCAGTAGCAGACAAGGTGAATGCAATTGTACACGAGGTGGGTGAATAGGAGAATGTCTTTGTGATTGCTTTCTAAACTATCAAGAGGGTCTGGAACAGGGCAGCCAAGGGGTACATTTTTAACTTTACATATTCTATTTGTGGCAGTGTAATTTTCATGTAAAATTCATGACACTCTATATTCAAAAATGAGAATCAAACCTGAATTGCAAATTACAGTGTGAGCCTATCATTAGATAGGCTGCTGCTATGTTTTACTTAGCTCAATTCTTAAGGAAAATCAGAGACAGTGATTTGGAAAAGCTCCCCTTCAATAGCAGAAACATAATAATTTCTTTCTTAAATAGAAACAATAAAAGCTGTTAAATATGTTGTCAATGCATAATTTGCATTTTAATAGTGAAAATAGTCTGATAATTACAGTTTTCTGCCTTTTTAAAGTATGCATATAACACTTGAATGTTGGATAATACTATTGCTGAATCATAGAGATTTTCAGTTTTATCTAATATCATTTGTTATGAGCATTAAAATCAAGTTTCCATCTCTTCCTGATTACCAGACACTCATATTTTTTTCATTTCTATAGCTAATGTCCAACAAAAATAAGATTATTTAAAATACGTATCATTTTGAAAAAAAAAACCAAACATTTCACTTTAACATATTATTTTCTTCTTGCAAACTCTCATTTTCAGGTTCTTCATAGAACCTGCTGTTCTCTCTCTGATGACACAATGTCTGAGAGATTTCTACTGTAATATTTCATTCTGTAAAAAAAAGCTTAAAACATGTCTAGAAAATAGAATGCATTTCTTTACACTAATGCATTTTTCTCATCATAGACTTTCTCTCTTTATTCAAATTCATGCATTTAAGATAGTTTCTAACACCTTATTATAGCAGCAGAAGGTAGTGTCAATGATACAAGCACAGACTAAAAGCATTCTACCCGACTACACATGTAGACCTTTTCCCTGTTTTACTAACACCTAAATTGAAAAAATATAACAAAGTAGAGGATCATTACTTTAGACTTAATGAAAAGCACCTCTTCATCTAGAAGAGGTCAAAGAAGATAAGATGGTGAATGTTTAGAGAGAGTGAAGGAACAGTTACCTCTCAAAAGCTCTGACACACCTTTTGTGCTCGCTCAGGAGAAAAGCATAAGTGTATTCAAGCTGCTTTTAGTGAGAGGGTAATTTTCTGTGAAAGTTTCTTCTGGCTTAGTTCACTTAAGGAAAGGCAGTGTTTTTCTTTTCTCCAGAAGCATGGGGTGGGGAGATTTTAACTGCTGGCAAAATGCAGTAAAAGGCTTCATGCTCTAAGGCTGTACAAGTTGCTAGTTGCTCTGGAAAAACCTATAAATACAATATTGTCTCTATCCACATGTTCCACATAGCTCAGGAAAGCTTTGGCACGGCCGCGTCTGAGCATTCATATATGAGATCTGTAACACTAGAGTAACTTTCTTTGTGGCATGATTGTTTCCCTCATCCTTATTGCTTTCTGAGAAGGTAATAATACAGTTTGAGAGAAGGCAAACTATAAGTTGCTGGGCAGTTATGCAAGAGTAGGATGAATGTTTCAAGCAGGAAGGGACATTACAGAATGTGAGATATATCGTTGTGTGTCATTTCAGACCCTGTGCGAGTTAAAAACATAAGCAAATTTTTGTTTAAAAAGCACATAGAAGCTTCAAAAACCATATTTCTTAATTAGAAGAGCAAAGCCTGCAACTGGAATACTTAACAGCACTTGTGAGTAAAAGTGCTTCTCAATCCAAAGGAAGGATCAGCCAGAGACTATGATATAAGACCTTGGATGGCACACAAAAACTGATGTGTTCTTACCTGCTTCTAAAAACCTTGCAGCTGTGGTTGTATAGCTGAACTATTAGTTTATTTTTATTCAGGGAATGACACATCTGCACTTCACTTTATCCCCAGGCTTAAACATATTATGCTTTAACTACTACTACACCAGTTCTTTCATCCCATGGCAGACATTTCACTTTGATTTTATTTGGCTTTACTGAGTACTTTTTTTATGACAGGTTTCTGTTTTGTTTGGATTGGAGGAATGGGAGTGAGGTGTTGACAGAAGAAGGAGGCAATGTTGAGGGTATTCTCACCTGAATTCAGACTATTCTGTACCTTGAAAAAGTGAAGTTGTATTCCGATTAAAGAAAAATTATTTTCAACTACAAATACACACTATTCCTGTGACAAAATAATATTTCATGAAGGATAATAAAATAATATTTGTGGTGGAGAACAGCCCTAAGATGAAATATTTCTATTTCTTGTTATAAATCTGTTCAAATTCTTTAAAAATATATGAGTTCATTATCATATATGCACAGGCATCCCTGTTTTTACACAGAAATTGACAAATATACTTGCGTATGTCAACAAAATATTCATTCATCCATGCAAAAACACTTCAGATGAATACTTATATCATATTTTGATTTGCTACACACACACATGGACGTATATCAAAACAGAAGACTGACTATTTTCTTTGGGTTTTTTAACAAATAATTGTATATTAGCCCAAAATCATATGTAATATGCTACACTGGAAATACAATCAACAGAACTTCATTGTAAAGATTTTTAAAGGCTGGGGAAGATGTAAGTCCCAGGATACTTGTCAGTACAGGCTGAAAGTGAATATTTTCATTTGAATGATATTTTATTTAGCATCTTGTAAATATTTTCAGGTGTCACTTTAACAGGTACTGCCTCTGGGGAAAAAGGGTATTTTGAAGATTTGTGGTAATCCAGAATCCTTATTTCACAATACTTTAAATTTAACATGTTCAGGTGAATGTTGTAAGCAAGGACTCTAACCAGTCCTTACAAATTGTATGTATATGACACTTTTACAGTGATATGAGTACAGTCAGTGCTGGCTCTTCGCAAAGTTTACTCTTGTTGAAAAGCAAAACTATAGAATGCTGTCCAAATAATATTATGTAGATAATCTTTGCCACAGCTCCTAGAAATTCCAGCATTATTCTCCTAATGTCCCAGACAAAAATAATATTTATCAGAAATCAATTTTTTACAGACAAGAATAATTATCTAAAATTTCTAGGTTGCACTATCTATGAGCTTGATAATAAACATAAGCAATATCTTTGATCTTCAAATATAATTTTTACTATATGTAACATTTATAGAAATAGACAAAAACCTGTTCATGCTCCTGTTTTAAAGCCTCTAATCTATTTTTCTCCCACTTGAGTCTTATTCCCAAAAGCGCGTCAATGCATAAGGAAGATAGCAATGTAATTTTGTATGGTAAAATATATGAAACAAGCAGTAAATTTAAAACAAATAAAATTATTGTTTCATATAACACAAAGTGAAGTTGCAGAATTTATTGTCTTAGTGTGCAATAGCAGTCAGAAAGTATAGAGGCTAAGAAAAATGAAATCTTTTCAGTGACTGTCAAACATGACCATGTGGATGAGACTTCCAGAGAGCTTTAGAAATCTCTAATAGTCAGTACTTGAGGGAAGCTGAGAATCTGTGTGGTTTTCAACATTTTTTACTATTAACAGATGCTTTGAAAAATACTGGCCAGATCTATGAGCAACATATTTAGTAATTACATATTATAGCTTAAAAGAAATCATAATGTAAATTTAATTCCAGGAGATAACTGCCATAGATTTTTTTCCTGAATCGTTGTAAAAATACTTCTAACTCGAAGAAAATGCACAAAAAAGAAAAAAAACTGCTGTAACATTTCTTCATGGGCTTTTAACTTGACAGTGATAGGTATGTGGAATAAAAAAAAAAGTATTCAGCCCTAAAAAGCAGAATAACAGACTGCAGCAGGTTTCACACTGGTGTTATTATTACATGTGAAATTGTGCTCAACTTCATTTGAAACCAAACTATCTCTATGAATAGCAACATATTAATGATTTTATATGTGTATTAAGGGTATATAGAGATTAGTTCATGGTATATCAATTATTCTATAGATGACATAGATAATTAAATTAATATTTGCAAAAACATTTAACTAAATATCTGTTTGATTGTGCAGATTTAATTTTTTTATGGACTTGCGATTGGACTTGATGAAATTCCAACAGGCTACACTCATGGTCATTTCTTCAGACTAGAAGAAACATGTAGTAAACAAATCCATCCTCTAGGGATTTAGTCCCCTTGTGCAGAAGTAACAGAAACACTTAAGGTGATGACAAGCATCCCTCTGTTGGAATGCTTAATTTGAATTTTCTTCTGCCACTACTCAGTCTGCTTGCTATTCAAGTCTCTATTTCCTACTCTTAAGAGAATAACTCTGCTTTCCTGGCAGATTAGAATGAAGTGAGGTATTGGAAACATACCAGAAGAGAAAGTGAAAATAAGAGAGAAGAAGGAATTATATATAATGATTCAGATTATGTTTTTTAAAGAATGTTTCTCAGCTGTGAAATTATTGTACCGACTTGCAACCTGTACCATCTTTGTTGCAGCATTAGAGATTTTGATCAGTGATTTAAGTTTTCTGGTTGAAATGGCAAGTTATGAAACAGCCTTTTCCTTCATTTTCCCTTCCTTCTTGGAAAAATCTTTATTGCATATTTTAAATAGTTTGCTGAGTGCGTTGGTTTATCCCTGTGCAAATTCAAACACAATATTTCTCTCCATGCTGTTACAATGCCAGGAACAGCATACATTTTAGGTGATTGAAATTAATTTCAGTGTCAAACTTCCATGAGTAAGCCAAGGGGAAAATAAAAGAACCAAAAAATAATTTAAAGTAGAATGCAAGGAGAATAGAGGAAATTATAAAGATTTATAAAGAATACATATTCATAAAAATAAAATTTAAAAAGTTAATTAACTGGGAACAGTGGTTTCTAATTAAAAATAGTAAACAATGAAAATTATTTCATGCTGTTTTTTTCTATTAAACATATTTTGCATTTGTACTTTTCTTCCTTTCCCTGCCTTTCATATCAAAAGGAGTTCTGTGGATAAAGTCAGGGTACAATTTTTAGTTGCTTTAAAAGGGGGAAAATTTCTCACACAAATCAGAAAATACTCTGAAAAAGGTGTTTCTTGATCAAAATATTAAACAATGACACTTTCATCTTCTTTCATCAGTAAGTTTCTTGTAATCACAGAAAAATTGGATCTACCACATAACATCCTGAGTCAATTAAAGGTGTTAACTAGCTACAGTTTGTTTGGATTGGCCCCTCATTTGGAGGTTTTGGGACCACCACTCAGCTGGTAGAATGTTTTTAAACCTGCTGTCATACAAAGCTGTCCAAGCTACCTCAAAACACTTTTAGTGTCTGTTTATACTAACTCCACTCCCTTTAAAATTTGGTAATAGAGCAACGTTATGGATATGGTGGTTGAAGACAATCTTTTTAAGTATCACAGTTGTTCTTACCACCTGTCTCATCAAATTTGTTAATCTTCTACCTTACATTCAAAACAGATATTCCTAAGCAGAACAAAAATCAATATTTCTACTTATACAATTCTCTGCAGCACTGTATAAAACACAGCCTTCTCAGCTTATACTTCAGGCTAATTTCACAAGAGCTTCCTTACAAAAATGCAGTCCTTTTCCCTGGATGTATCGTGCACAGCATCGCTAGCTGGTCGAGGGAGGCGATTGTCCCTCTGCTCTGCACTGGTGTGGCCTCACCTTCAATATTCTGTGCAGGTTTGGGCACAACAACATAAGAAAGATATAAAGCTATTATAAAACATCCAAAGCAGGGCTACAAAGATTCTGGGAAGGAAAAAATATATTTACTCTTTTTTTCTGGCATTTTAATAGATATTAATCTTCTAGAATATGTCTCCCTTTTAATAATTTAAACATGATTGCAGCTTGAAATAAGACTTGGAGATAACTAGTCATGCACAGTTTGGGAGGACAGTCACTGATGAGAGTGTCTTACAGAGAGCTTCAATTATCAAAAACATCTTGAGCCATTGTTATAGATAGAAGAATATTAAGTTATATGAAATAAATATAATGTGTGTGTTTGTATCAGTCTGAATATTGCTCCCAATGCTGTTAATTTCTGTGCTAAGACTCCCTGTTAGGTATTCTGTGTGACAACTTTCATGTTACTATCTAAATCTTCTCTTATTTGTGGAAAACAGATGAAATCATTAAAGAAAAATTACCTGTAAGTAATTATATATGTAGCAGGAGATATTGTTTTGAATCTCATGACTAGACAAGAGTGGGTCTAGAAGTTACAGTATGTGGCACCTTTCATGTGCCCAAAACTTAGAACAAAACTGTGAGTTTTTTCATTGATGATCTTTTTTCCATTTTCAAAGATAAACCAAAATCAGAGATTCCCAACATTTTGTAGAAAAGGGAAAGAAAAGAGAAACAGAGAGAGAGGGGATTCAGGTAGCAGAGATTCAGATTAGCTTTACCATGGCAACTACTGTACCACAAAAAAGGTCAATTAACATGAAGCTGGAGATTAGGATGGAATGACAGTAGTGTCACTAACTCTCTTCTTCCTTCCCTCCAAGGAAGTATAAAAGCAGTCACTTGTCACTGATAGATACCTTTTTCCTCAGGGAAGATGAAGATGACCAAGAGAGATATAGAACTTTTTTTTTTCCCTATCAAAATACAGAAAACCAAAAAGCATTTTTCAGTCTGCCCCTGTGATGGTGTTTGGGTCACTCAATTTGCTCTCTGCTGGATATGTTAATAGAAGTCCTGCTATGTCCTATTTCTGTGAGCTACAAATTTTGACAGCCTTGTGAGATCTGGTATAGTAAAGAGTAGGTTTTAGATGAAATCATATTGAAGACTTATCTTGTCCAGAAAGCTTTCAAAGTTTCATCCAAGCAGGTAAGTTGTTTTTTCAAGACAGGAATAATCTTCAAATCGGAATATATGTTGGTTCTTTTGAGAGTTTTCTTGAAATAATTATGTCATGCTTCACCCTTACTGGAGTCTTTCTGTTGGATGATAGATTTATTCATGGTCATGACAATTTAAATACCTTCTTCCACTTTCAAGAATTTTAAATATGGATGCAAAGCTAAGTCTACATAACAACAGATGAAAAATGCAATTTAACATTGGTGTTATGAACATAACTTAATGAAAAGATCTTTGACGCTGATAAATGCAAATATAGCTAACATGCCCTGATGGTTCATCCATTTGAATAGGTGATTTATTACAGCAGCTGCAGGGACATGTCTCATTCTTGGTCTGGTTGTAGTAAAGGCTACAGCAATGCCGTAGCACTTGTAAGTGCTTTCTGCAGTAGCACAGCTACTGCTAACAGAGCAGCCAGTCATCCATAGGGAAAAGCATTTCTGCCCATAGCTTAAACCATGGGTATACTGAACTTTAAATATATTGAAAGGAAAGGCTAATAGAACTGGGTTTGTTCAGTCTGCAAAAGAGAAGGCTTAGGGGTGACCTAATTGTGACCTTCCAGTATCTGAAGGGAGCCTACAAGAAACAGGGAGAGAGACTTTTTGCAAGAGTATGTAGTGGCAGGACAAGGGGGAATGGCTGGCTTCAAACTCCAGCAGGATAGGTTTAGATTAGATGTTAGAAAAAAAAATTCTTTAGTGTGAGGGTGATGAGACACTGGAACAGGTTGCCCAGAGTAGATGACCCACAACTGGGAATGTTTAAACCCAAGCTGGATGGAGCTCTGAGCAACCTGGCCTAATGGAAGATGTCCCTGTCCACAGCAGGGGGTTTGAACTACATGATCTTAAAGGTCCCATCCAAACCAAGCCATTCTCTGTTTCTACAATTTTATGATTACACTATTCAAATTATTCACTTGTATTGCACCTACCTAATTGTAGGTACATATGCATGGTTCTGTTCCTGGGCTCCTTGCCACTGATGCTGGCTTTCTAATGATCACAGTTTGGACAATTCTGAATAAAGCTTACTGATATGGGTTAGCTCATAAGTAAAGGAGATTTGAATCTAAATAGCTTTACATTTTCAAAGTGTAATTTATAATGTGTTACACATTACAGCATTAAATATCACTTTTCTCACACCTGGTTAAAAAAAAAAAATCCAATAGTTTACCTGAAAAAAAAAATCAGTGTGGAGAATAAATATTTTAGGATGCAGACTTTCCAGTTGGATGCTGCAAGTTTGGCAGAGGTCAGAGCTACAGCAGCAGCAGTACTATGCTGGTTACAATGTTTTCTTTTCTGACCCTACAAAACATCTTTTCCTAAGCTCTTGTTTCGCTGAAGTGCATCTGACCTATCTCTTCCCCAAAGTGCAGGAAGTAATTCTCCATAGAAAGCCATAAGCTATACCAGTACATGGAACACAATGTGGATGGTAAAACACAGTGCTCCCAGTGGGCCTGTGGGGATAAAAAGAGCACAAAACAAACAAAAAATAACTAATAGCTTTCCAGTCCTAGAAATCAATAACAACAATGGTAGTTACCAAAACTAAAATAAATATTGAGCACAAAGATTGTGTAAAAAAATGTAAGTTTACTGAAATTATGTGATTTCATATGCAAAGGTTCACTCTGTGCTGCCATAGTAGATGGGAAAAAGAAGTAAGGCACAGTTATAAAAAGAAGTTCCCATTCTGAAATCATATCCAAGCTGTTCATTTGTCATAAGCCACCAAAACAGGTTCACTGCTGCTAGCCTATGCTGAGGCTTATGTATAGCATCAAAGAGTTGGAGATTGATGCTCAGGGAAAGAGACTCTGAAAGTGGACTTGAATTCTAATTCAGTATTTCACCTTGTCGTTGATTGTTTCATGGGATGGATAGTGCAGCTGAAGCTGAAATTGTGTTTGCTTTACATCCAGCTCTGAGAACAAGCTCTGGCCACACTTGTTCAAGTTTTCTCAGCCAGGGATGACTTGCAAAGGCTCCAAACTAAAATGAACAGTCTTCAAAGTGTGTTGAGTCTTGTCCAGCTGGATTATAAATCCAAGTAAAAAGATAACATGGCAAAAATTTTCTGTTGTCATTTCCAGCAAAACAACACCCCCTTTCCCAGATTTTGAAAGTTTTGAAGAATTAAAATGCTATTTAAAGGAATTATTTTTCTGTATTTTTATTTTATCTCAACCCTGAGTCTTGTGCTGTGGTATACTGAAATTCTTTACAGGCTTCTGCTATTATATAAAAATAGCAATAGTGACTACAAAGCATTTTGTTTTAATTTTATCCAGGAGCCATTTCACTCGGGAGGACTAATGATGCTGTGGACACCTGCTGTGACCAAAAGACCTTCACTGGAATGAGAAATACTCCTGAAGTATGAAAAGCTGGACTCTGTGATGTAGGTGGGAAAATTTTCACCAATATTATAGTCGAATATAGATATGCTTCTCGTGGCATATCTATCCATAAGATATCCATAATTAGTGATGTGATGAAGACCCCACCTGTCAGCTTAAGGCAATTAAATGGTATGGATATATTTCAGAGGGGAAGACAGAATACATGTGTAATAAACTTGGTGATTCAGTAAAAGAGTCTAACAAGAAGCCCTTCACTTTATCCACGTAAAGATATTTAAGAATAAAATTCCTTTCAAAGTATTCTATCACTACAATATCCCTAAATCACAAGAGGAAAAATATATTTGATGTTATGACTGAAAGTAAGTACAGAAATCTTGAAGAAGAGTTGCTTCTGAAATATTTAGGTATGTCCTCTGAAAATACTCCAGATAGTCAGAAAGGGATGTAAAAAGTACATAAAGGACTATCAAGTTATTACTGTCTTGTGTTGTGTGCTGGAATTGAGTGTGTGTTGCAAACTGCCTTTTTCACTGTGCCTGGAGATTAGTAAAGGTAAGAGAACCTGGAAAATTTGAGGCAGAGTAGTTGTTTTATTTTCAATGCGTAATGCAATTTCTTTTTCTCCTACTTAATATGACCTACTCTACTGAAATTGTGTTGATCATAGTGATATATTGTTGTTTATTTTTTAGGTAGTCTTATGAGAATGAAGGAGTTGGACTCTATGGTCCTTATGGGTACCTTTCAGCTTGAGATATTCTATGTTTTTCTATCTGTGGTGTCTTGATTGCCAATTGCATGATATATGGGCTCAAAAAAAAATTACATTAAATACCAGGTTTCTTTTTCCAAGCTCCTCAATGGAGAATGGATGAAAATCTGAACCAGGCAAGGACCTGAACAACCACCTAAAAATAAGGTGGCTTTAGTAATTGTCTGTAATCTATTTTCACTGTCAAATTTTTATGTTAATATAATTATTAGGATCATTAAAATTTTGATAGACATTATGTATTCCACTAACTAATAAACTATAATGTAAGCAGTGAAGGGAGGAGGAAACTTACAAGTCACTTTCAAAAGGGAGAACATGTGGAAAGAGTTAATGTGAACATTAGTTGAATTTAATAGAAACAAAAAAAACAATAAATGGTGCAATACCATTAAAAGGTTCCAATATATATTTAGGTACACTTTTCTAATAAATATCAAGACCTCATAATATCAGTGTTTCTGGCAAATACATATTAACAAAAATCTGAAATGAAGAAACAAAAATGCAAATTTCATTTTAAATCTGTTTTCTTCCTTATCTGGAGCAAGCTGCAGGAGTATTTTCTCCCCCACAGGACATGACATATAGTTGCCTTGCTTAGGGAATTTTCCCATCATATAAATCAAGGACAGTGCATAGCGACATCTATTATCCATGCCTGTTATCCAGGTCTGTTAAGCAAATTTATTATGCTGCAAAATAGCAAAACTGCATTACCATACCTGGCATCTATTCCTTATATTTCAGAATCATGTTTTCCTAAATGTTTGCATAATAACAGATTAATGTAACTAAGCATATAATTTCCTTCAGATAACATAATCCTATTATATTTTACCTTCTTTTTTTTTTTTTCACCTCGTTTCTTATGGTCATGGAATGACTCTAAACAGAAGACTATTGGACTCATTTATTCCAAATATATTTTGGGAGGAATGCTGGGATGTTATTTCCTTTTATTTTGCAGATTTATCCGTCAGTTGTTAATGGATTTGTTTTTCCAAATGCAGTTCTAAATATTGCCTTTCCTGAGTCAAAGTAGACTAGGAGAGTAATTTAGAGATACAAATTCAGGGAATGAAGAAATCCCAGGTCCTGCCTCCTCTTTAGCTCTTTCAGATACAACAGATACTATGGAATGTCTACATTTATGAAGGGGAGGAAAAAACAAAGAAACTTCCTTATGAACAACAACAGAGCTTTGTAGACTCAGCTAGAAATGTTCTTGCCTTGAGATCGCTGGTTGAAAAGACAGAACATGGTTGTCTGATTCTCTTTAAAAACCAGGAGCAGATTATGTCCATGCTTAACTGTATCCAGAATCTGAACTGTTGAAGTGTTCTTGAAGCATAATTAACATATGCTGTAGAAAGTGACTCCAAATTCTTTAAAAGAAGCTTGGTCTTGTAACTTCAGCATCTTGCCAAACTTTAAGTTTTTGCATTTTCAGCAAAAAAACTCATGTCAGGATCATGCTCAAGAGTTTCCTTAGAAGTAAGTAATTTTGTTCCTCAGTTTGAAGAAGATGGAAGAGTGGGTAGCCCAGATTGCCTGAGTCATGGGGACTAAAAAGAAGCAAGAAGGAGACTCATTAGATGTTAAATTCATATATGAAGATAAAAGATCTTGACATTCAAGACATCCTTCACGGCCAAATATGCCAATCCCCTAAGACAAGAGTGAGACTGAGCAGCAAAAGTACCACCACCAATTTAAGAAAAGGCATAAGGCAGCTGCTTTCTGAGCAATACCAATGTCTTCAGGCTCTACACAGAATTACTCACCCGCTGGCAGTCAAGAACAATGTTTCACTCACATCCTTATACTGATGTTTCCTGCAGACTGACTCTAGTCAGTGCTGATTGCTAGGACTAGCAATCCAGGTTAACTACCTTTCCTGCCCCTACCATTTTGGTAACACAAATAACAGATCAGCGTTGCCAATGGCTTTCTCAGAGGTAGGCACCCACAATGCTGAGGACTACAGTGACAATGTCCTATATTGGTATGTGACTTGATGTTTGGCTGTTTCAAGCCATTTAGAACTGGCACTGTCAAACAGAACAGCCTCTGCATAGCCCTAAAAACTAGGCCTAGGAATAAGCATGAGAGAAGGGCATGCAGACTAGTCATGTTTCACTTTAACATGCAACTATGAAGAATTCAAGATCTCTCACATTCAGAACAAATCACTTCTCGCAAAAGATTCCAGGAAGAGAAGGCTCTTACTCTTATTATCTTTCTGGTAAACAAAGAAACAGAAAGGAGCAAGGCTGGATGCTATATTATTATTATGATTAATATGTTTGGATGAGTATCTTAGAGGGATTAGACAGAATACAGACTGTTCCAGATAAGTAAGTGATTTACAAAGAGCCAGGATAGTGAAGTGCTTGGGATGGCTTGGATGATCAGGCAAAGCTGTGAGCAAGCTGAGGATGGATTAGAAGAATAAACAAAAAAACTGTGCCAAAGGAGTTAAACATCTTTGGGGGGGGGGGAATGAAAATGGTTTTTATATCATAATGTCTGATGTCAGGGTTTCCAAGAGAAACTTTTTGAATTCTTTCAGGGTGAAAACAGAAGGTGCTTCTGAGACCCTTCATTCTGCTAGGGGGTAATTTTAGGAAAAAAAATTTCCAGAGGAGGAGCAATCAAAGAGAAATAAAGCCAATTCTGGTTTGATTCTAAACATACTTATTTTTATTGACTGCGGAAAAACATTTTAGTTTGACTAGTGTTTATACTGTCTTTATAAATAATAACTCTGAAGCAGAGACTGGAGGACTGTCCAGAGGCATGTAGTTAGTCTTCCCTACCACAGTATGATTAAATGATCAGATCATGTCTTGCCTTCTGAACCAGCTGTGACCTGCATTTGGAAATAAACACAATGAAAAAACACCAGGAAAAAAAATTCTTGTGATTTATGAGATATGGTCTATCTGTGTGAGATCCAAAGGTAAGTAGTAGAATCTTCTTACATTGTAATTCTAACACATTGCTTGTGTGAAAGCTTGTTTTTAAAAAATTTAATTGCACAGGATCATTTGCCACCTAATTCTCGTAGCTATAAAGTAGTTCCTTTGCAAGAAAGCTGAGGTTCTGCTGTGTGAAAAGAATAAATTTTAAAAGAGATAGATTTGAAGTGGCAAAATTGTTAAATAGTCATTAATATGAACTCAAATAAGCAAACTAATGTACCTAATGGACTTTGAAGGGACTGGTGATTTGAAAAATCATTAGAAAGTCATGCAAGAAACAGTGAGGTAAATTTTAAAAGATATAAAAAAAAAGATTAAGGATATTAAGAAATGTGAACACCCACATATAAATGAACTCTGGAAGAAAAGAGAAATAGGCACAGTGAGAAAGAAAAGTTGAAGTGATGGCATTTATAAGACATAGACGAGAAATTATGAACTTTATATTACATTATTTTTTACAAAACAAGATTTACTATTCTCTTGGACATGTTCATGGAGGGCTGTCTCTTGTGGTAGAATATATTTTCCTGGAATAAAACCTTAGGGATCTAACAACCTGTTGCTAATATAAGTGTTTATATATAAATATAATCCAAATATATCACTGATTTTTAAATAATTTTCCCATAATTTTTATAATGCCTAAAATCTTAATCAACTAGGAACAGAAGGCAGAAATAAAAATAGAATGGACTCTGCTGTTAAACATGTTTTTTTGATTGAACAGTTGTAGCTGGAAATTTTACTCTCTGTTTCTCAACACTGTCTAAAAATAAAAATGTGTATTTATTCTTTTGGCTAGCAGCTTTTTAATGAAGTGCCTGCGATCATAAAAATTTATGATTTTTTCATTTTTTTCTTTTTTTGCAGATTTCACAGGTTGCTTTGTTGCAAAATTGTATTCCACTGTGATGAAATTTTTATTCTGATTCCCACAGAAGTAAGAGTGGGGAACTCCCTGGTTCCTAATGTGTCAGAAAAACTAAGTGTTTTTCTGGCAAAACTCAGAAGGCAGCCTTCCTGTACAACCTGAAGGTTGTGTATTATAAGGTTTGTAGAATTGCCACTGGAATTAAATAAAATCAAGATTATTAAATAAAATATTTTCCTAAGGTGGAAAGAAAATATATTTGAAAGTAGATAAACTATTGGACTCAGATATTCTCTCTAAATAGGCTAATTGTTGATGTCTATGAAGTAAAATTCCATTCTATTATCATTGCCAGGTTTATTTTGAGTTTAACATTTTACTCTTTTCAAATTTGTCTGTTTTCTGCATACCTTTATATTATTGCTAAAAGTTATTATAGGGTGTTTTATTTCAGTTTTCCTAACAAGTTCTTAGTTAACAAATATTAAGTTCTATAGTTAACAAATATTCATTGTTTGCCCCTTAGATTTCAAAAAGGACAAGTTTTTTGCCTCTTCCTTACCAATGCCTGTTTCAATTAGAAAAATTATGCAGAGACCCCGCTTTGATTTTCTCCTCCTGGCAGGTGTAGCTCCAACACAGGGTTCCCTCACTGGCAATGAGCCTTCTAAGGCCACCTTATCTGTCATAGTTGGTTATTTCCTGATGGGGTCTGTCTGACCACCATGTAAAAGATTTCCTCCAGAGTGTTGACCTTCATTCTCACATTTTACTGCTTCTGTCTGTCAGCTGCAGTTTGGCTGCATATTTATTTAGTCAAGAAATTGATTCTAATCTGAGGTGGAGAATGCTCAGAAGACTTTACTGCCTATTGACCTTAGAGCAATAATGCATATTCCCAAAGCTGGCCATCCTGATGGCATGCTGAGGGATTCATGTACACATTTATCAATCCAACCATATTGATATTGGGATATTTATAATCGGGAGAGTGGGCAGTAAAGAGAAGGGTTTTGAAAAGACACTGCAAATTACGCAGGTGAAGCTGAATGAAGGGGAGAAAGAAAGAGGAAACTAAGCATATAGAAGCTTAAATAACACACCTATAGGTTTTCCATAGTGATGAAGTCTTGAAAGTATAGTGGGAAAAGAGGAAACATTTTTTAAGGAAAATCCATAGTTTTGATGGCAAACAGGAGACTTGTCTGCTCAGTCTTTACCTTTAGGAGATCCAAATGGAAGGATTTATAAACTAATTAAATACAGAAAACAATTGGAGGTGATGATTAAAGCAATATTTTCTGCACCTTCCAAAGTAAAATATAAACAGGCCAAATGTCTTGTAAATGACATATCCTGTAGTTCAGTCTTGTAACTGCTGTTTTTATGAAGTTCCCAAAAGGATGTATTGCAATGTTGGAATGTGTCTAGCTAAAACAAATAGGAGCCACTTCACTGTTCACCTCAGTCATCTGCTTGCTTTAGGTGTCTTTCTGTCATAAAAATTATGATATGATATAAACCGTAGTCAGCAATCTTGATCTTGGCTATCATACATATGTATAGAAATGTATTTCAATAGTAGGGATTAGTAATCACATCACAGTGCTTTTCCTTTGTTCCAAGTCTTTACAACGTGTTACTGTCTGTTAGACATGTCCTTCCTTAGTAATGTTCCTTGAGACAGAATCTGTTTGAATGTAGTAACGTCAACTCTGACAAAGAAATGCCCTTCTGACACTTAAAAATGTCTGTGTATGGATAACCCAAAGTACTTTTTCCTAAGGGATTGTGATAACTTTTGTGATTTGGGCTGAAATTTATAAAGCTTGAGTCTTTGCAGTGTCTTCCTGTAGTTCTAATCTTCTATGACTAGGCTGACATTTTGAAACTGTTTCCTCTTTTTTCCCTACATTTGACAGGGCTGAAGATGTAGAAACTACCATCAGCCTGCATGCAGTAAGCTGAGATTCTGACACTTCACAAAGACACATGCCAGAACATGAAATGAGGACACTGAGGGATAAGAAAAAGGTATGTTATTTTTTTGGCTCCAATACTGTCATTGCTATAATCACCAAGATTTCAATCGGGCATATGTATAAAAATATTTAATAACTATATTAGAAAAATAACTCCTTCTTGTTTCCCAACCCCCAAAATACATAAGAAACCTTGAAAATTATTTCTGAATTCTTCCTTAAAGAAAGCATGTATTTTCTTTTTGGAGAGGGGATTTCATTTAGTACATAGTGCAATGTGGTGTGAATAACTCATCTGATAATTTCTGCTACAGCACATTTCAGTGGTGTCAGCAATAGCTCATAGACTAAACAGTGCAGAAGGAGGAGTTCAAAGGCTTTTGGCTGTCCTAAGGACTTAGTAATCTAAGGATGGATGGAAAGAGAATAATTTGCTAAAAACCTGTTGTGGAGAATAAGAAACCATTCAGATTGTACTGATAAACATGAAAAACAGTGGGACTAGAAGAGTGTGCAACCTCCATGCTGTCATAACTAAGAATTTCAGGCTCTTTTTTAACAATCTTCTCTCTGCCTATCATAAGAAACTGTTTATGCTGGTTAAATGAAAAACAGCACAAAGGGGATACAAGCTGAGATGTGAATGCTTAAGAATTTGATAGGTTGTGTACTGTAATGATTTTATAACTTCCCTCTAGATCACTTCCTTCTATTTGCAGATGTCCACTTTAAATCAGAGTAACAGACAAGTCTTTTTGCCTAGAGAGGAAAACAACTAGTTTATGCAAGGGCTGAGCAAGAACTGATGAAAGCAAGGCATGTGCAAGTTCTCTTCTGTGGAATCAAGTAACCAAAGCCACAGGAGCTTTGACAGGGCAGATCTGAAATTGCCTTCAGTTTCTGTCTGGCAGTGCTAACTGAGACTGCAGACTATAACATTGCAGCTGTACAAATGCAATGACATTGAAATCAACAGTGGAGCTCAATGTGCCTGTAGCAGCTCCCTTTTAAAACGAAGTCTTAATTTATTAACTCTCAGATACTGAGTGCATCTGTTCTCAGTGTCAAACCTGTCAAAAGATGAAGTTTGCTTGTACTTTAGCATAAGGTTCTGTATTGATCTATAGGATCACTCTGACAGGTTATAACTGTGCTAAAAGGAAATTACTTGCTCTGTATAAAAGTGGCAGAAACGCGGTACTTTACTGAGATGGTATAATGTTCAAAAATATTCATTTTATGACCAGTCTAAATGAAATCTGACAGGTCTACCACACATGTTGTTCAGATTTTCTTGCAGATCTCAGGAAAAGGGCACACTGGGTGGCTGGAGTTGCTTTTGGTGTGGTTGTTTGGAGGTATTTTGGTGCAAAACAGCATAACTTCATGAATTCTCCTGAAACATCACTCCTAAATCAGCTTAATTTTTTTTAAGATGTTTTACTTTAAAGCAAATAAGTAATATTTGTGACTTGTACAACGAAGAAATTAAAGCATTCCATTCTCAGTAAAATCTCAGGAAGGAGATAAAAGAAAATAGCTGCAAGTGAGCCCAGGAGAGGGGGAATTATGGCATGAATTTCTCCCATCTGCTCGTTTTGGTGCACTTCCATATTTATTTCTCTTTCTGTCAAGTGCAGATTATAAAAGTTTTAGGTTTTTATCTTTCTTGAGAACTTTAGTGAATATAAGCCAAAATATCTCAAGTCAGGAGCATGATTAAGAAGCAGCCTCTTAGCCAAAAGAAATCTTAAAAGCCTGACTTCTTATTGACTTTCTTAAGGGTCTATTTGGAAAATACTATAATCTGAACAACCTGTTCGTTAGTGTGGATACATTAAAATTCTCGACCTACTTGTAACTTCTGTTCAAAACCCCCACTAAACCTATGTTTTTATTACTTCAGTAGCACAGACTTCTAAAACTTGTTCTTGAAGCTGATCAAACGCTGCATCTGCCCTCCATACAAATATGTTAAACAGCTAAATCAGCTGCTAGGAACTGAAGTTGTGTGGGCAAGGAGAGACTTTGGTGATTGTAGCAGCCCAAGAAATTATAGATGATTTTCTTTTGGTACTTCTGATATTTAAAGTAATAGTAATGAGAATAATATGTTTCTTTATAGCTGCAGCTCCCTGGTTTGCTGAAAATGATGAAGTTTCTTTGAAAGTTTCTCGATTGGTAGTCATCCATATAACTTGAAAACTTAATCTGAGTCCAGTGTGTATCACTCTTGTTTCAGTCGTAAACCTCTTCAAAGGAAAAATAGTAAGGCCATTCTCTGCAATTATGAACACTAGTGGAATCATGTTAAATCAGTGGCTGTGTGATAGAAACCACTCACATTCCTGATAACACAGGTGACTAATGCAGAATTTGACTATTACAGAGTGTGCTTTTATTGTCTGTATAGCTCTTGGTTAGTAAGAAATAAGTCCTGGAACTTCCAAAACAAGGGGTTTTTTTGTTTTGGTGGGGTTTTTTTTTTGGTTTTTTTTTTTGGTTTTTTTTTTTTTTTTGCTAATTGCTCTTAGATCCTCTGCAGATTAGTACGTGTATTAAAAACATTTACAGATTCAGAATAACTCAGGGCATTTTCAAGTAAGTGAACTCAAAAGGCAATTTGATTCATCATGAGAGGTTAAAAACTGTGAATTTTTGGAAACTAACTTGTAGTACTTTGTTTAAAAAAACAACTGTTGCATTTTCTGTACTTTGATGCCTTTAATTATGCCCTTGGCTATGCAGAAAACACAGGTGCAGCACTGTGAGAAGTCTCTACCCTAACTGCCTTTATTTCTCACTTTTGTGAGAATGGCACTTACAGTGCCATTATGGTTTCTAGGCTTCTTCTCAAAATATATGTAATTATTAAAAAGTGTAATATAAATATGAGAGCAACTATTCTGAAATATAATAGAAAACCCATGCTATTTCTTTTGCTTTACATTTATATAGAAGATGTACTGTAATGATTTTTACCATATTCTTTTGTCTTTTTTTTGATTGTGTCTTGTGCCTCCCCACAATGAAATTGTTCATCTTCTTTGCTAATTTCCTTTGACATAAGGAAACCTCTCCCTGAAGCCCTGCATGCACCCGTCAGGTGTTGGTGGCCACTTTCACCCAGGGCTCCACAGGCAGGCAGCATTTCTCTGTCCGAGTGCTAAGTGAGAGATTTTACTCATTTTCTCACCTAATGCTGGAAAGATTATTTTTGAATTATTTTACTATTCTGTTTAAGCAGTCAAAGGCAGAACAGTGATTAATTTCTCTGGATTTATAAACAAAACGACCTCAAAGCAAACCAGACAAAAGCGCATGTGAGCTTAGAATGTCAGGTTAGGACTGGAGATTTCTGAATTTTGATTCAATTCAAGGTCTACAGATCTATATGAGATCAAATATTTTCTGGGATTTAGATCAATTTTAGCTACTGAGAAGGATCCCAGCCTGACTTTTTCTGCTCACTGGGATCATTGGGAGATGCTGGTTTGTGGTTCCTGGATGAAGGATGGGTTTTGTTTTTCACTTTTTTTTTTTTTTTTTTTTTTTTTTTTTTAAACTCGTACCACTGAGAAAAGGAAATGTGGACATAGATAAGAAAATGGCACAAGAGAAACTTATTTCTCCTCCCTTAAAATTACTTCGTCCTCCGGAAAGAAACCCAAAACAACAACCAGAAAATGCTATACAATAAGAGAACTGAATGTTTAGTGTTAAGTTCTTTGCATTTAACTTATTTCAATATAAAAATGAACTTCTGGTTTCAGGAGGCAACACTAACCTAGTTAGAAGAATTGACAAAGTCAGCCAGTCTTATTGTATTACTGTGGCTGAATACAGCTGAATTGTTTCACAGCTTAGCTCTGCTAAGCACTGCCAGCTAGTATCAATGGCAATTTTTCTTTTGGGCATCCAGAAATCTGTATGATTCCCCGGGGAACCATGCTGACCCAACTGTTTCTGAAGTTGCTGCTTCAGAATAGCTCTATTAGAGGCTTAGGCTGGTGCTGACTGTTAGGAAAGTGATCTCTAGCTATATATCTTGTGCTCTTTAACAATTGTAGCAGGCAGTAGACCCCTCAGTCTTTAAACCAGGAAAATCCCAGAAGAGCTGTTCACACGACTAAAGCTTTGAATTATCAGTGCTCCATCAGAAGATTACACCTTCCTAGATAACAGAACAAAGCCTAGTCAATTCTGCCACCATTAGTATGAGAGAAATATATCTGCTTTAAATGCTGCTCATATAAAAACATTTTACCATAATATTAGAAATGCTTTCAGAACACTGTTTCAAAGTTAAGTTCTGGATTTAATTGGTGAGCTATGAGATGGTTTCATGCAACTAGAGTGCTTGATAGAAAATCAAACTCAAGAAACCTATACACAGAGCTGTAGTTTTCTAGATAGGTTGGTTGGAGGGGGTTTGTTTCTGTAGGGCTTTTTCCCTCCATCTTGATCACCTCCCACTTCACTAAGTATTACCAAAGCTTGTCATAAAAACATGTATTAAGTCTATACGTGTTTTCTGATGGATATTGTTTCTCAGTTGCAGTGTTTCGAGTACACTAACTCTGATGAATGCTTTCACCTAAAGCAGCACTCTCTTTGTCCCCTAAAGTCAATCTTACTCTTCCACCCCACCCTCCTCCCAATCCTGCTCAACAGTTACCTAATGAAACTTCCAGCACAGAGCACAGTTTCTTCTTTTTCTTCCAAATGAGAAGTATTTTACTTTGTTTTAGTACTCTGCCAGAAATTACACTAAACCCCCTTATTATTCTATATCTTATTTATTATAATCTTTCCTAATATAAGTGTGTATTACAGTATGCATTCCTTCAGGCTATTCATTTCATATCTAATTCACCCAGTCTCTATTAATTCTCTCACCTTCTTCACCTTCTTGCTTGATCCCCTTTCCATACTAGTGTTTCCCTGCCAGCCTCCTCCTTCCTTGTTCATAGAGAATGATTTCTTGCTCCCTATTTCTCATCAAAACAGTTTTCTATTTTCTCTTTTGATGCAACATATATGCAAAACAACCCATGCCAGGGTGTCCCCAGGCTGTTTAGCCCATGTTTTTGTTTATTTGGGCACAATTCTGTGTCTGTGGAACTTCTCAGTCTTTATGCTTCCCCTCCTCATGGATCCATCAGTCTCCCAGCTGAATTAATATCCACTACCTCAGCTGCAATCCTCACTTGTACCTTACCACTTCCTTTCCTCTATACCACGTAACACATTCGTGATCAAATCCTATCAAGCACCTGATATCTTTCTTAAAACAAGATTATTCTATTTTCAGAGAAATGCCTAGAATTTCTTAGCAGCATTAAAGCTTTCTTTGCCTTATAATGACTGAATTAATTTTACTGAAATCTTCTAAAAATTTAGTCCAAGTAAAAACATATTAGTGAAATTCAACAGAAAATAATGGCTTTTTAATTGCTTTAGGTTTCTATTTTCATTCTTACATATCACAGTTGAACAACCCTACAAATAGGTGATGCTGCAGTCTACTGATAATATAGATAATATTTGTTATATTTATAAGCATTACAATTTCCATAATCACTTTATTGTAATCTAAAAGGAAACATAGAGTTGACAATTACCAAGCATAAAAGGAAATTGTTTTACAGAGCCTCAGAAATGAGACATCCTGTTTAATGACTTTCATTCTTGTTTTGACAGATTTTTAATTATATCATAGTTATTTTGTCTTTTTTTTTTAACTATATCATGGTTATTTTGTCTTTTTTTTAAAAATGATTTGTGAGGTATACATCAGTAGTAATGGTAAGAATTGCATAATCAGAAGCACATGCTTGACACTATAGCAATAAAAAATAATAAAAATAATAGGGTTAAAATTACTTTATCTGCCTAAAAAGTCCTAGTGCTATAACTAAACAAGCACCTGAAAGTGTCATTAAATCAACATTTAGATATGTATATATTAATATTGGTATGGCTCAAATATGTTTCTTTTTTATTCTTTAACAAATATTATAATTTTAATATCTTAGCAGATTTCCATTATTGAAAGACCTATATTGTTTTAAGAGTTCTCCATATATAAAATTGAGGTGAATATTTTAGAAAAATGATACAATAAAACCTCCTCTCAAAATACTTTATCATTAAAAGTAATATTCATCCAACTCCATGGCACTATCATTACAAGAAAAAGCATTCTTGAGAATTTTATTGTTCTTTGTCTTCTAGCACTTGGCTATATTTCTTTAGACAGATGCTAAATGCAGTGCTGCAAAAGCAAAAGGTAACACATGCCAAATATCTGTCAGGAAAGCATCAGGAAATAAAGCTCCTCAATTCCTTTGAAGACAATCAATTATCTAGAACAGTGTAGCAAAAAGAGCTTGTAGAGAAAAAAAGTGCATAGATAATTGGAAAAAGAGAGGTAAACAGGAAAGAAAAGGGGAAAAAAAAAAAAGGTTGAACTTTCCAGAAAGAAAGGTTAGGAAAGGTTAACCATCAAAAAGTTAAGCATGTTGTGTCAAGCTAATTCCTGTAGAGTCAATAGAGATAAACCACTCTGAGAAGGGTCCAAAATAAGAAAATAAGAAAAGGTAAGTAGACCTGCAAGTATCTAGTGCTCTTGTAAAGAGAGCTATGAGGGCAAGCTTTAAAGAAGGATAAATTTTGGATGAAAGTATTATATATTAATGCAACAGAAAGAGAGAGATGTTTGAAACCTGCTAGCGACTAGAACCTTAAGCTATAGCATTAAATGAAGGTTGTGGTTTACTTATGTTTTGCCTGTTACAAGACTTCTATGCGGCCAGTAATGAAATAATGTTTAAAAAAGCATTAAAAGGCCCATCAGCAGGAGTTCATAGCAGAAAAAAGCAGCTATTCTTGATGAAAAGAGCTTAAATACTGAGAGTTGAGACAAATTCAGAACTAGATTTATTCTGTGATGCATACACAGAGATCATGCAAGTTGCAGTGGAATATCACTTAGGCCCAAGGGAAAGTTTGAGTGAAAGAAGTCACCTCTGTGAGCCAGCAAACAGGCAGAGGCTTTTTCTGGGTACAGGTCCTTCACCTTCACTTTGCATTCCAGAGCTGATTACAGCCTCTCTAAAAATATGTGATAAAGATAAGACTTTAAAGTGCAAGGAATGAAAACAGTGGTGAGATTGACTTGAAATAACACATAGAATCATTGTGTCAATTGGGTTGAAAGTGACCTTTAAGATCATCCAGTTCCTGCTGCCCTCCATGGCCAGCGACACCTTTCACTAGACCAGTTTGTTCAGATCTATCTCCAGTCTGTCCTTGAACACATCCATAGACAAATATTTGATCTAGTCATCAACTTTGAAATCTTGTTAGATATTCATTGTAAATAAAATTTTAAAAAGCCCTTTCTAATAATCTCAACTCATTAGCCAGACCATTTCATCCCAGTGGAAACTGGTCAGGCAGTGTTTGTTTCTCACTGTGTTCTAGACAAACAGTTTCTTAGATGAAATATTTAAATTTTAGATAGCTAACACCTTAGGCCAAGTCTTTTAAAAGAAGAAAGATGTATGAAACTTTAACTATGAGCTAAAATACTTTTTTGTAGAATTGGATTTTTCTGTCTCATATTTCCATTGTTAACTTCTCTATCCAATTATTTTCACCACTTTCTTTTAAGCTTTGGAGGGACTGACTTATATCAGGCATACTCCATTAGGGTGAAGACATGAGATAATTCAGCTTCTCTTTATGGAAGTGATGTTCTTTTAAATAGCTGAGTTTTAGACATGAAGAAAATGTTTTCATCAAAGGGCCGTTCTACACTAAGGTGGCATCTTTATCCCAATGTCATTCTGTGGAACCCATTCTTCAAAGACTATAGCAGCAAAATGATCATAACATCAATATGGGAGCTTCGATAAAGCTCATGATTTAAAATACCATTTCTGGCCTTCAGCTACAGCCAGTTTTAATCATGCCATATTTTTACTCATTTCAAATTGTTTCTTGTGTTGTGCATTTGCAATAAGCACCAAGACTAATAACCTGAATAATCTTTTACAATTTCACAATTTTCCAAGACTAATAACCTGAATAATCTTTTACAATTTCACAATTTTCAGCTAAAATTAATGACTTAAAAGCAAAGGCCCAAATGGCTTCTTTATTTTTCAATAAATAACAGAATAAATATTCACTTTCCTGGAGAAGGGATTTATGTCCCAGGGAGTAGTAATAGTTTTAAAGATCTCAATGTTTATTTTCTTAATGAAAAATTAACCACCTTAATGAGTGTAGATGTTTTAAAGTGAAAATTTTAAGATAGATTTCCAAACTTGCAACTGATCAAAGGTTTTCTAATATTTTAACTTTCTTTATGTGTAAAATTAATATCCAGATTTGCTTATCTATTTCTTTCTTCTTTTTTTTTTGATGCTTTATTCACTGTGTCCTAAGAGTAGCTCCTCTTGATCTCTTTTTATCTGTTCTCACAGAAAGTTACCACAGTCACCTTCAAATATGGGCTCTGAAGAAAAAGGTCTTACTAAGAGAAAAATCCTATTAAAATACACTACAAAACTATTTTAATAACTCTTTAGGGAGGACATATAACAGAAGAAAGGTAATTTTGAAGCTCATTTCAGAGACGCAGTACTAAATAAGATTATGTGTTCTACTGGTAATTCTAGGCTATCACTGTGACCACATTTCTAAAATGCTGCTCATTGCTGTGATTCCCCATTTAGCTGCCCATCTATCTGACCTCTAACCATGCTCTTGCCTTGGCCCTCTGGGTTGCAGTACTTGAGTTTCCTACTAGACTTTGGCCTGCTTTTAAACACAGCCCACTGCTCCTCCTAAATTGGTATTTCCTTCCATCTGTGGTTTAGACATTAGTTCACACATCAGTTCACACATCAGTTCTTATGGTTAACACTGGTTAACACCAAAATAACCCAGTGCAGATTTAATCACCCAAAATGACCTGAAGGTCATGTAACTTTCCTCTCAAAAAATAGCATCTCTTGAATACCTTAGTGTAATACAAAGAGGTATTTCATCCTCCCATTTTAGCTCTAAAATTATTCTTGAAGAAATACAGAAAATAGAAAAAGATATGCAGGAAAATAAAATTGTAGACAGGAGTAAATTATTTTGCAAATTTCTTTTACCTTAGCTATAAAAAATGAATAAAGACCAGACACAGTCCTTTGCAGGCTAATCTGCAAAATTGGACCTGGTTCATGTGAATAAAGTAATGCATGTCACAAAGTGCAACACCAAGCCAGTCACTTGAGAGTCAGATTACATCTTTTCATATATTAACACACTGATACTGGAACTACGGGCTTCAATTACTGAACACCAAAAGTATAAACTAATCCTAAAAGGATGAAGATTTAGATCCACTATGCAGCTACTTAGCTCTGAAGTGTTCTTCAGCCTTGTCATTACACACCTAAATAGGGGACATAAGTAATGTATCATCTACTACCCCCTCATCTAAACCTCTGAAAATATAATGAATGAATGTGTTGTCTCTGAGAGGTGTTTATATGAGCTACCTTTGTCTTGGCAGCTGATTCAGAGGAAAGTTTTCTTAAACACTAACCTCTTATTATTAGAATTAAATGGAACACATTTCACAAATGCATTTTCCCTTTCTCTCTATGTTAAAAACAAAAATATAAACCCCTGAGTTGTTTTCCAGATCACAGAATGTACACTGGTAACTGGTTTAATGTACTTTAATATCTGGTTCCTAGCTAATCTTATCTCCTACAAAGTGTCAGCCTAGAAAGAGCTGCTTGTTCAGAGCTAGTGAGAATTGTCAGATTTAAATAGATTATTTTCCTTTTCAGCCACATAATTCAATTAATAATTCCCATTTCCAGGAGTTATAAATGGAATAAGCTTGCTTGGTTGTTTTTTCTTTCACATTAGTTCAGATTTTAAAACTCTAAGTGTTCTCTTTGAATTAATTTTCTATGCAAAATGTGTTAACGTTCAATGCAGAAAATCTGCAGTTACTGCAATTGGCCTCAACCTGTGTGGAATAAAAAGGAACTAATCAATCAGAAAACTCATTCTCCTCTCTGTGATAAGGCAAGCTGTTTGCATACATTCAAAGTGGATATGCTCCACCTGTTTGTTCAATGAAATGCCCTAGATTTAAGTGGCAATTAAAACTCACGACTCTCGCCTCAACATCAGCTGCCAGGAAATGCCCCACCCATGTGAAATTTTTGCTTAATTAACAAAGGAAAAAATGTTCTATGAGTACTTAACACATGGTTACTTTACATTGAGTGCTTTATATTTCCCTTTTTATGGGAACAAAACCATTCAATTTTATGATTTTCTTCACTTATGAAGTGCTCATAAATATGAACTTGATCCTGGAAGATGCTGAGCATCTGGCCCAGGTCCAGAAAAGCACTTCAGTAGATCTTTAAGTATGAAACTAATCTTAGGGTTTGAGTGAGATTATCCCAGCTGCCAGTGTGCTTTCACGAATTGGTAGGACTGGGGAGGAAGGATAACTCTTTGGAAAACAAAATTTCTGTCCTTTCATTCAGTTCACTGTAGGTATAGTGGAAGTCTGGCACTTTCCATAACCCAAAAGACTGCTCCTTTGAATTTATTACTTTCTTCTATTCCTTAAGCAGTGAGATGCTGCCCTTAATTTTCAGGTGTGATAGGATAAATATTGTCAGGTACGACAGAAACCAGGTGTTTCTTGAAGTAATTGGCAAATATGCCAGAGCATACTGATTGCATGGTGACAAATATACCTGAAGTGAAGATAGTTCTGATTTCTTGTAGGTCTAGTCATAGCTCATATTCGACTGAACAGCTAGGGACATTTCATAGTCCTTATCACATCACAAGGAATCCTTATGGACAACTCTGTCCAGCTTAACAGTAGTTCTACTGTTTCATGAAGAGTTTGATGAGAATACTTAGATTTATATTTGAGCACCAATTTAAGGATTCCCATTCATTGCAGGATCTGTACTTCTTTTGTCACTGCAGCATTTGATCCACATGATCCACAGTCCTTCAAAGTTAATAGTTTTGGTAGGCTTCAAGAATACATGAATGGTTTCACTGGCCAAGACCAGGAGTCAATCTAACCTAACACAATTTTTTCAGCAGTGAACCAAAGTAAATGTCTAGACAGGAAGACTAGGAACAGGAAAACCTTGTATAACCATGCCCTGTAATAGCCTCTGAAGATGAATCTGTTTTCATGTGAAAGAATTTCTCAGCTCAAGTATGGTAGGTCTGTTTAGCAACCCACAGTTTATCCTTTCAATCTTTTCTGCAGTTTACCTAAGGCCCTCTAAACTTGTTAAATCCAGAGCATGCTGTAGCAAAAATCTGTTAAAAAAGAGACATCTTTTTCTATTTTTAACCTGGCTACTATTGACTAGTGATTTTATGTCTCTCTTTCTGAATCTGGTAAGTGTGATCTTCACAGAGTGAAGAAGATTTTGTCACAACCCACCCTCTTCATGCCAAAAATCTTATTACATTGAAGATCTTTTTCATAATCTCCCCATGTTCTCTTTCTCCAGGTTACCCTGTTCTCATCCAAAGCCACTCTTTTGAAGGAAGAAACAATAAGGTTTTCTATGGTGACTGTTTCAGGTAATTAGTCTTCTGAAGAGTTTGTTATTTGAATTGCCACACTAATTACTGTGTAATCATTTTTAGCAGCTGATAATGTCAAAACTTTACACTGAAACATAGTTGTACCAAAGGCTGGAATTCCTTGTCTACCCTCACCTGTTGCTTTCATGGAACTGCTGAATTAATTGCATTGTGTAGTAGCTAATCCATTTAATATGAACTGAAAAATACTTTGCTTAGAGTTGGATCAGATCCATAACAGAAACAAAGCTTTCCTTTTCTTGCCATAGTCATTACTTAAAAAAAATTGGTTTGAAAATGGTTAAACAAGAGCAAAAATATATCTAGTATCATCCCTCTCATGGACTCTAATAAAAGCAAGAGTTATTGAAAAATGGAAAGAGGATGACTACTTTACTTTGAACTTCAAAAAAGATGAGCGAGTCACTGTAAAATGTCCAGCGTTCTAGAGCATGAAACTAAATTCAAAGCTTTTCAGATCAAACAATTACTGTGATCATTTTTTGCCAGAAAGCAAAAGCATATCCTACTCCATTCATGAATTATTTTGCCTAGGGGGGAGATTAATCTTTCCAATAAACCAGGTACTGCAGTGAACTATTTCTATCATGTTAGTATAAAACTTCAACAGATGGTGTGCTTTGGAAGAACATGGATTAATTTTATTTTCCTGTGAATGCTTTTATTGAAAAAAAAAAGTATGTGCAAAGAATATCATAGCTGTCATTCATCTGGTCAAAGAAAATTTTATGGCAAGCTAGGGATTTAAAAATTATTATTTTGATTCATATTGAAACTGGTTAAGGTCTCTTTAGGAAACAAATTTGTAAGGGTAAAATATTTTCATCTTCCAATTCTTCTGAAAAGAAATTTCAGTCCACAAAATAATAGGAATCAAAGGTGTTAAAAATGATTTAGAATATATTGACTTTTAACCCCTCACAATGGAATTAGCATTAATATTGTGTACAAATAATACCAGTGGTCAGATGGAGTACTCTGATCATTACAAGAATAAAGACTAAAACCATCTTATCAGCTCCTGCAGCTCTTTAACCAAACCTGTAATTAAGCTTATATTCCAGACCCTTAGTTCTTATCTACAAGAAAGTGAATCAAAAGCCATTTACTCATATAAGCACAAACCCTAAAGCTGGGTGTTGGTTAATGAATGGCTCGTCCTGCTTTTTGAGTAGGTAATCTATGGGAGTACAGCTAGCAGGATGTGACTGAACCACTGCAAAAGCTGTGGTTCACTGCTGCAGGCACAGAGAGATTCTCTTTTTTGAGACTTAGTGATGTCAGACCTGTACTTCTGGGGTGAGGCTGGCAAAGCTGTCAGACTCTCACTGTTTCTTAGGACAAAGAAAAAAATTGGAACATTGTTAATGTTCTGAAAACTGAAATCCTAATTAAGGTATCTGATAAGATGGGTAGAATACATTGCCTCTGTAACACTCACCTTTCACTGTTTCACCTATCCAAAGCCTTTCCACCATTTACTTTGCATATGGTATCTCTGTCCAGTGCTCTGTTCTCCTGCAGAGTAACTCCAGCCATGCATCAATGTCACTCTTGCATTCCAGCTGGAATGATGATGAACATCGAGTTCAGAATTGGAGAGATTTATGTCTAAATACATGTATTGCATTTGGTGAAAGATAAATGGTGGAAATATTTGGTGAGGTAAATAATCAGTGTTTTAATGTGTAACTTGAAACTGACCCTCAAATAATTTTATACACAGAAATGTTCCTATTTCAAAGCTATAATTAATATAAAAATGTGTTCATTTACAGTTTGCCTGAAGTTATTCTGTACTCTTCTCACATGCTATACTAATATTAATTCTCCGTACATTCCAACATTACTGTCATTCTCTTCACCATATTCAAGCTATTCTTCACTTTCAGTGTCTTCACTATTTTCAGATTCTTCTTTGCAGTCATATCAATGTGTGCTCCATCCATGGAATCTAAAATACAGCATTTCTTAAAAACATTAGCTACAAGTTCTGGATTTATCTGATCTGATGGCTTCTTGAAATAACAAGGTAGTTTTTCACTACTCTGTACTTTTCCTGCTTAAACTGGAGCATGTTTCCTGCAAATAGGCATTCTGAGCAGGAAGATTTTAGCTGGTCTTTAAAAGCCATGTTCCCACCTACATAGAGAGTTTTGATGTCATTCCTCTTGATATAACTACAAGATCAATATTCATTTTCTTGGCAGTATTCTTCACAGCTGGCATTAAATGACCTCTGAATTCATCTAGGGCAAATATTCTTCTTTTTCCTAACATCACACCTGGTCTCCTGGTCCAAATAGTGTTCAGTCAGTCCTTCATTAAACTCATAGATATCTATCCTTGGTTTTGACACCTCACAATTATTCCAGTAGCCAGTTACTCCTACAGCATTGCTTTATGCTTCCGTATCACATACAAAAGCAATATTAGGCCATTCCTCAACACTGCCAACATTACTGTATCAAGCATCTCTTCATTCACCAAAGCCTTGATAGTGGTGGATTTTGTACCTACTTTTTCAATGATACAATGGATGTTAGATAAAAGTAAATCAGTTTTCTTATTTGGGTCAGCAGATAACAAAGTAAAAGGACAGATCCTGCTAAACTGAGGATCATTACCACAGACAGAAAAAAAAAATAATTCTTCTATCATTTGAATACAGCACTCCTCACTGGTCTTGACTTCTTCCTGTGAAAAGTTTTTACTTGTGCTAGCTCTTGATCTTTCTCTTTAATAATTTCCCATGTATTGAGATTTTAATTTCTTTTTGACTGTGCTCAAATTGTGCAACTTTGTTCTCACTCTCCATGGCAGTATCCTCTTATGGGTCCAATTGGATTGATTTAGTACCTAATAGCTTTCATTTTCATTGTTTCCACGGTTTTACATTTTCTTCTGTCATTCTTAGCCTCCCATCTGTATTTTTTTTTCTGCACACTGTACCACCCTTAGTTGAAAATTTGCATTATATCAGCTTCCTATACCTTTTATATACCGCCTTCTGCTATTGTACTTCTTAACTCAGGAACAATTACTATAACGCAATTCAGTTATAAGATTCAGGGTAATTTGTAAAACTGCCCTAAATGCCAGTGGAATTGTCTGAGTTACAGCAGGTCCCTCAGCTGCATCAGTGAGGAGGTGAGGAAAGCAGCAATGATCTTGGGCTCTCTCTATCCCACCATCTTCACTGGACACATGTGAAGTATATCAAGTCAAGGCATCATTAGTGGCTTGATAGGATAAGGAAAATCAACAGTAAAGGTTCAGATTATTAAATACTTTACTGCAGTCTAGCTCTTGAAGTTTGAATGACAGTTTTCCTAATGACTTGGTACCAGGGCAAAAAAAAAATAAAGCCTGCCTTTGAGGCCTTTGGATTGAGCAGAGGAAGCTGTAAATTGCCTGGCAATAGATGACATAAATTGGATCTTTAGCATGTGTTGGTGTTGTTAGGTATCTTGAAATGGTAATATCATTTGACTCATCATATAAGTTTATAACCATTCCAACTACACCAACTATTTAAATAGCAAAACTGAAATTGAACTAAAGGTCTTGTCTTGTGTACAATCTGCACAGTTTCATTCATCTGTTTTTATTCAAAGTCTGCAAAATTGAGAAATAAGGAATAGAAGGTGGCATATGTATTTTGTGAGTTTCTGTCAAATAGATACAGGAAGTTTTTTGCTGTGAGACTGGAAGCTATAACAAAAGTGAAGCATTTTTATCAAATGAAAGTAAGAGGCATTCATAAGGCATTTTGTTTCTGATTGTAATAAGCAAATGTTTTTTGTAAACTAAAGCTGATGATTTGTCTTCAGATGTCATCTTCAATCACATGTTGCTCATCTGATTATTGGATTTATAGTGAGGATTTACTCTCTCTAATGATTTAGAGACTCTGATGTGAGACTGAATAGCTCAAATCTTTCACAAAGACATACATAGCACTTAAAAAGACTGCTGGTATTCAATCCATTCTTGGGATAGATCAAAGACACTATAACCCCTGTATTCGCTCATTTAAATGAGTAAAACATTTCAGTATCTTTCTGGCCCTTCTGTATACACAGAATACTCATTATCTTCATTAAGAATTCAGCCTTATTGCATAAATGTTATATTCCTGTCTCCTAGATGCTATGATACTTATTTGAATTTGAATATATGGTCTACTCTTCATACTAATTTGATAGAGACAGCCTTTGAAGATTTCTCTTTTTCTTTTATCCTTCCAAAGTAAAGAAAGATGTAGAAAAAGACAACAGTAAAAGTTGTCACTGGACATTAAGAGCAATATGAAATATAAAACTCTATAAGGTCTGCTGCTAGATATTTCTCTATTTATAGACTTGATATCAGAGATATAGTCTCTGCTTTGAATAATAGTATAGACTTTAATAGAATGAGCTATCAAAATAAAAAATATTTCACTGCTTTGGAAAGACAGACCCCAGCTTTGGTTTGTCTGTTTAAAGCTTCAGTCTTTCTTCTTTTTTTTTTTTTTTTTTGTGAGAAAGTGACATCGATGGCAGCTAATACCTAATGTGTCAAGGTTGCCAAGTAACAGGCTAGAGATATGTCAGTGAAGGCTGTTTCTGTGAGAGAAATTCAGTAGGTTACAGTTTCAAGTACTTGGAAATAAACTTACCCTGTCTGTCTCAAAGCAATGAAAATTAATGTAGTCAAACAACGACTACAGTACATGCCTAAGACACAAATCTGAAAATTTGTAGCTGTTCTGATAGTTTGGATTGCTTCTAAATCTTAAAAATAGTGAAATAATTAACACATCTAATTGTTATTTCCAGAAATAAATGCCTGATGAAAAAAATTACTTGAACATATTATTTTCTGTGAAGTTACTTGGATTAAAAAGTTACTATAAGCAAAATTGCTGAATCAATTTTGAAAGACTAAAATTTGATTGAAAAGAATAACAAGGTGACATGTAGTCAAATGACCATCGAATTTATTAGGACTAATCATTAATTTTTCACACTGAATTTCCTTATTCATAACTTACTCTCAGGGTATATTAGGGGAGTTTTACAGTGGTCTGTAATGGACAAGATAGTGGTCAATATCTCCAATAATGCTTTTCATTATGGAATAATGTGTTTCACTATAAAATCTGATGTGAATGTTTGGAAGCACTTTGGAGGATAAGATTAGAGTTCACAGTGTTCTTGATAGACCAGAGAAACAGACTTAAATCAATAAGATAAAATTCAACAAGGACTAAAGATGAGTATAATGTACTATGGGCAAGAAAGTAGAATCAAATCTCTCCCAGAAAAAAAAAAAAAAAAAGACTTAATGGTAAATAAGGCAATAGGTCCTTCCAGAGGACCATTGGCTTGCTTTGCATTAATCTGTGAATCCTCTTGCTGTAAGTTTTTGAGCACAAGGATTCTTTTCTCTTTGTGATAAAGGAAATGAAAGGCAAAGTACACTATCTTGGACTCTTTGTTAACAGCATTATAACTGTAAAGAAAGAGCTCGTTTCTGGTCAATATGGCTATGACGGTTTTAGATCCATCCAATCTTGAACTGCATGGGGAGACCTTAAATTGGATACTAAAGAGTGTGCCAGAGCCAACCACCTATGATTTATACATGAAGCAGCTGAATTAGACAACCTGGGTCTTTGCTGTGTATCTGGCCAAGAATGTTCTCTGTATACACAAATGACATTCACTGTAGTGCAGGCCTGAATTTTCATGAGATTTAAATTTATTTAATGCCAAGCCACATTTGGATCTACTGATAGTTTTCCTATACTTTACAAAAATTAAAAATGGTGCATACCATCTGAAAAATTCAGTAGAGTATATATTTTGGAAGGCAGGCTATGAGCTTATTTCAATGCACTGTGAGCATTCATGTCTGCCTACTGTAAAATGTATCACCAAAAAAATAGAATAAAAAGGCAGAACCTGAAATCATATCCACAAAACTTTAACTAAAATCTAGTAAATTCAATGCATACCACCCTTGCAAGATGCTGTCTACATACCCCTAACACTGGGATTTTGTTCCCTTCCTTTCTCTGAGTTCCTCACTAGCATCTTGTTGGAAATGTGAATCATTGCCCTTTTTGAATATTGCAAATTTTACTTGCTTTAAAAAAACCAAAATCTAAAATTAAATTAATTAATAAGATAAAAATACTCTGGATAAAAAAAAAGATAGTACTATATCAAAACTTGTATGGATGGAATCCAATCTTTTGGGATTTTACCCCATTTTAAAAATGAGAATGACTGTGGTAGAACACTTCATAGCCTAGTTCAGCAATTTATTTGTCTGTGGTTTATGCAAGACTTAATCAGGTCTCAATTTGCCGAACTCAGAGAAGTGGTACTCTTGAATTTTTCATGGTTTAGAGCATTTCCTTTGTTTGAGCTTTTGGTAGTGTTTCATTTTTTTCATCTTTATTTTTCCTTCTCTCTGTTTTCAATATGCATCTGTGTAAAGCAGGAGAGCTTTGGGGGAGGTAGAGAAGGAAAAAGAAAAGGCCTAGATGCTGTGCAAGCACTGCTCATCAATAGCCCCAAAATTGGTTTGGCATTAACCCTGCTTTAGTTACAAATTCAAAACACAACACCACACAGACTGCCATGAAAAAATTAAATCCATTACAGCCAAACTCAGTCTATGGCAAACTTCAAAGCTCTCTATGTTGCTGGAAGGTGTGGAGTTTGAAAGCTGAGAATGAAAGTTCACAGCTGTTCAAAACAAAGCTGTGGAAAACTTAGAATTCTGTAAAGAGAACTGATAGTTCTTACAAAAATCTGATTATTAGTACCTACCTTATCTCTTTCAAAAAATCTGATTATTAGTACCTACCTTATCTCTTTCAATGAAACTCGTGCCAAAGTACTTTTTACATTCTTCTAAATTATAGTATCTCAATTTTAAAGTATAATTCCGAAAGAAAATAGAATATATATATATGACATACACATTATTAATAGTGAAAATAAATATAAGGCTAAAATATAAAGGAAAATGCTAGTTTGATTTCCCAATTTAGTCTCAAAAACTTAAAGTATATCTCTTTCATATTTAAACAAAAAAATAGCAGAAGACAGTTTACATAAGATTCCACTCTATTTCCATAGATATAAGATGAAAATTGTATGTACTGAGCAATACATTTGAAATAATGGTAAAGAGTAACTACTCCTTCCTTTTTCAAATAGTCAAAAATACATTTTAACACCTTTTGGTAGAAATAAAGCACTTGTCACTGATATCTCAAACACAGTCATAAACTCAATGATTACCTACCATGCTTTCATTCTCATTTCCTTAGAAATTTACAGAAACATCATGCCATTGAGTAAAGAAGGACAATTTTTCATTATTTAGCTAATGCTAAAATGAAGTTGTTGTCAGTTCTCATTGCTGATCATTTTCCATCCACTTAAAAGTAAAGGCAGCACTTTGCTGGGGAGCGTGCAACGTCTTCCCATATTCAAAGTGCACACTGGATTCACCCTCACTGCAGTGGGGTGAACAGAGATCAATCACTGGAACCAGCCTATTTACTAGAGTGAGGAAAGAAGATAAAGTTTTTTCTTTTTTATACATCATCACCTGTGGCTATTCTCTTTCTGACGCAAATGCCAGGATTTCCAGGAGGAGTCAGTAACTGCACTAGTATGTTCAGAGCTGCCTAAGGTTGTTTAGATTGTTGTCTCTAAACAAACCAATCACCCAAAGCTACTTAAAAATCCCACTCAAAACATTATTTTTCCCCTATGCATATGTAGTTAGACTTGATCATTCTAGCCATCGCTGAATTTTGCTTCCTATGGTTATCTGAAAAATAAGGCAACTTGGTCAAGGTTTTTTTGGTTCCTACAGTAATGCAGTGTTTCAGAAAGTTGAGAGTAAATAATTTTGAAACTGGAGATAATTCTTTCTACCAAGTTCAATTATTTCCCCAAAAATATTGTATTATTTTATTTTTCATGCTGCAAAAGATCCCACAACACTTACCCATCCTCCTGGGTCAAGCACATTCTTTTTATTCATGGAGCTCTTTCTCTCTGACCCACATAGCAAATCAAACAGTATTTATTATTCTGAAAGACATATCATAGCAGTCCTTGTGAAGGCTGCCAGTACATAGGACAACAAAATTTATTGATGAGAAAAATAACTCATTAGCATTTATTTTTCATGTTCAGAGTATTCAAATAGCTTTCAAATTACTATAATGTCCAATAGCTGCATATCACAGCTGGACTTTCCAGTCAGCTATTACAAAATCAGCAAGTGATTTGAAAACCATGACTTCCCAAGCCTGAGTCCATATTCTCAGTTGTGTTTGTTATTAATTGCTATGTCACTCTAAGTACAGTATTTAGTATCAGAAAATGTCCTGTAATCAGTAAACCCTCATGGTTATTCAGAGCCTGATGTGCATATAGCCTCTCTACAGACTAGCACAGCAATTGCCCAGATGGCTGCTCTGTGTCCTGGGAAGAGGATCTATGAGGAGGATTTCTCCTTCCCAGCATCTCCATGTTGTCCTTAGGGCCTTCAGGGTTCTCACCCTAATGCTAGTATTGCACTGGAGAACAAGGGGAAAAGCTTCAGATGTCACAGAGACTGATTCCTTCTCCTTCCACACAGCCCATTTTCTCCAGAGCTGATCTGTAGCATTGATCCAGCCAGCAGAAAGGTGAAACTTTATTACTTGGCTCAGCAGTGAAATGACGAAGGGGGCATTTTGTAACATTAATATGTGTGCTGGAGTGCAGGGTTTACCGGTGAATTTCCATGCTAGGAGCATTTTGCAGAGCCTGTTCCCCAGCATTACATGTTGGGAGAAGCAACTGCAAGGCGTCAGGAGCAACCTGCGTATCAGCAGGGCAGTTCCTCCTTTAGACTTTGCTATTTCAATCATATTGATAAATATAGGTCTCATAGTTAACAGGACACGTTCCTCCAGCAATGATTTTGAGGTGCGTGCAGCAGATGAGCACAGGGGTTTTTGTCAGCTTTCCCCCAGGTACACTCACCTGTTCATCTGTAGTGCCTAATCAGCTGCTTGTAAATTTCCAGTTTTGTTGCTTCTTTCAGTTTGTGGGGTTTTCTTCATTAGTCTTCTTGTTTGTCACCCAACTGCTATTATTTATTATATCTCTGTCCTTTTCTCATAAATCACTTTCTTTTTTGCTTTATTTCAGGCTCCATCTGTTGTTTAATTACTTGATTTTTTTTCCTTGGAAAAGCCATTATGTAGTTTTTGCATTCTGTGAAATTCTTGACTTATATACAACCCAAACATTCATTCTTAGCCTGTCTCCATTGAATTCAAGAAAGTTCTAAATTTCTCCACAAATTCATTATTTGAGAATAGAGACGAGGAATTGGCTGCTTGGTGCCTGCTTCTAAGGCAAGTAACCAAATGCCTCAGCATTCATTTAACAAGAATATATTCAGTTATAAAATTCCTGTAATGTTAAAGCAGAGTGGCATCAGTAAATTGCAAACAAATGCATCTTCAAGGTATCTTCCTATTAGTAATCCTTTTGTCCTTTGTTTTTATTAGAACACTGGAGTGTAAGATTGAAATCAGAAATAAGCAACAAAATTTAAACTCAGTGTTTGAGTCAGACATCTGGGAGGTTTTAACTTGAAAAATTCTTCATTTGGATTGGTTTGTTTGAGACTTAGAACTAATTTTTAGGGAAAATAAGCTGACATTTTGATTAATTGGGGAAAATGCGTAGTTTCTACTGAAAACAAGTAGTAACTCTTCTTTTTCCTTATGCTTCAATCTGGTAATACTCAAACTGTGGCATCTTCAAATTTGTAGGTTTGTTTACAAAAACAAAAATTGAAGTGCTAGAGAGTGAGACGGTAAATCTCAGCACATGACACAAAGAAGGACATCTTCAAGCTGAACTCACAATTTAAATAGTTCAAGGGATATGTTATAACCTCAAGTAATCTCGTGTGCCTATTTTTTGAAATTGCCATTTTTGTATCAAAATACAGCCTTAGCATCACAAAATATCTTGACAGTCTGTAAATAAACATAAAGAAATATAACCTTCAGATAATAGTCATGATACACATATACCCCTTTTTTGATAAAAAACCACCTCAACAGTGATAAATAATGTTGTGAAAATAGAAAAGGAGTGTCTGGCAAGTTAACAACATCCCAAATAAACTAGAGGCATTTAAATGGGTTTATAGTAAAGATAATAATCTTTGAGTGAAATTCCAGTATTCAATTATATTTTAAAATATAAATTGAAAAAATATATGAACAAAAAATAAAAGCATATTTGCTAATATCTTTGTTAGAAACATTATTTGTGCTGTATTGCTTCTAAGAACAAAACACATGTACTTAAAACTTAATTTTATTTGACACAAAAGGCTTAAAGAAAAAAATGAAAATAAATTAGACTAAGAAAAGTTACTGTGAAAAGCACGTTGGTATGTTTCCCTTAGTACTTCTCAAATTTAAGCCTTAACTCTGGTAATACCTTTTGGAATTGATTGGGATATTATTAAGCAAACTGTGTTATAAATGCTATAGAATTCTTGACTATTTTCCAAGACAGCTTTTCTCAGACCAGAGGATTCTCAGACACTTTTAAGAAGAGATTAAAAACCTATTTCTGAGGAACAATTTTGATTTAGTGGATCATATCTTTTGATGGAGAAATGGCTTAGACAGCATTTTGAAGTGCCTTCAATTTCTATTTTCTAATTTTGTGATCCCCCAAACAGATACTCTAGTTCGGAAGTAGTCTCTGTTTTGTGTACTCCCTTGGTTTTCTTTTGGTATTGTTTGTGAAGGAATTGTATTCTTAAACCCTTTTCTCTTCTGACAGGTCATGATTGACACATCTATTTTTAAGGTATCAGTTGATTCATGCTGCATTTTTAAGCAATTTCTTCTTTCAGATTTTGCCTCTTTTCAAGAAATTACCTCTCAGATTACCACAGATCTCTCTTCATCATCCTATTTCTCTCAGTTTTCAGGATAGCACATCAGGAATCAGCCAAACCAGTTTCATCTCAATTTGTCTTCTATATGCCTTACTTAGTATTTCACTTCTTTATTGTTTGTTTTTCTGTATTTCCCCTTTGTGCACTATTTTCTGGTATTCTAGCACAAAATTTTTACCTGAAATAATGAGACTTGTTTTTCTCTCTTTTTTTGTGGATTAGGATAAAATTTCTATAAATAAAACACAAGATCATTTATATTTTACACACTTTAATACCATTCCCAGTAATGTCAGTATGGGGGCCAGGAAAGCACCTATTCAGGGAAACCTTTGAAACTGAGCTAACATACAGTGTTTCTCCTGAAGTGCTCAAATGCACGTCAGTAGATCTAGCAATGACAAACAATCTTTGACATTAAAGAATTGGAAAAAAAGAAAACCTACACAGCTACAGACGGCTGTCTCCATTACAGTAATGCTCCTGCCTTTTTTTTTTCTGTATATCAGTATCATTTTAAATATAACATCCAAAATTTACATTTTGCCAGGGTGTCTGATTTAATGAAAATAAGCTTTCATGTAGTCCCCTGGGATTTCAGGTCTGCAGAAGTGGTAAGTGAATCATAAAATGGGGTATTTTTTAGAAACTAAAATTTTTTTTCAAATCTTATTGTTCAATGACAGGGAGAAAGAAAACCAAAACAACTGCAGCAAAAGAATCACAAATGTTGCAAATATTCCAATGTATTTAATCGTCTGACTTCCAACTCCATTTCATTGCATCTGATTTGCAAATAACACCTGGGATTTTATATACACTAATGTGGATTAGTTCTGAGCCTCACACTTAGGATTTACATTGCAAGGGATTTTTTCCCTTTGAATAGCTAGCAAGAACACCCTCAGTTGTTCAAAAGTACTCTGTTAAGGGATGTGGGATACAAAAGGCCACTGGGTGGAAGGATAGCAGGAGTTCTCTTCAACTCCTTTTGTATGGTTCTAGACAAGAAGCCTACTCATTGGCCTGCTATGTCTCAGGCATAACTATGCAATTCCTTGCCCAGAGAATCACCTTTTTGAAGCTAGACTGGATTATGGAATAGCACTGCCTTTTGTCCTGTATGTCATATGTCAGAAGGATTTTCTGATAAAATACTTTAGAACCATGGACAGGAAATAATTTTTCTGACTGAAAACATTTGTGTCAGTTTGCTTTTTTCTTACTATGAGCTGGCATTAAAAAGGATTCTTCCATTAAAATTTAATTTCTGTTGTAGAACCATGCTTGGTCCTTCTTAACAAGAAATCTAAATGGATTTCCTGAATGTAATTAGCAGCATTAAGCAGCCTTTCGAAAGGAAGGCAATCACAAACCATTTCCTAGTGTGGTCACAATTCCCTCTCACAAGAGACACATGGAGTTATAATACCACACTAGAAATATTGTTCTTTTAAAATGAGTGTCTGGAACTTTTTACTTCTATTCAGTAATATAGGTCAGGTCTGTGGTTCAGTTGTACAAGTGCACTGCAACAGAAGGTTCCATTAACTCTTTCTTTAGAGCCTGCAGTTTCTCCTACCCTTTGCTTCAGCCCTCTGCTTTATTCATAGTGTTGATGTCACTTTCAGGACAGACTTTGATTGCCAGCACTGCTTAACTTCTGTAGTCTCAAAGCACTTCAAGAGCAGATGGCATTGGAATTTGACTTTCACAGAAGTATTTTTTCCCTTTTTTAACTTGCATCTTCTCAATCCTGAGTTGTTTTAAGCATAAATTGTTCTTCCTGAAAAATTAAAATCATGGAAAATTAGGTTTTCTCTGCGAATGAGACATATATTATAAATGACTATCAGAAGGTGTACTAGAATAATGTACGGCATATAACATTGGTCTGACTATGGATTAAGACAGCAATTTAAACACTGCAGGTTCTTTATCAAACCAACACCTCCAGCATTAGGCATGGGTCAGTTCTGTGAAACTGTTTTGGGAGGTCCTTGTATTTAAATACGTTCATGTTGATTTTGAAACACCTTTAAAACAAAAGAGATGTATATATTAATGAAATTCTTGGAAAAAACGATCAAGAATTGAACTGGTAGGAAAGCTTTCCTCACTCAATCAAAGACATGGCTTTCAGTAAGACCTACTAGCATGGGACAATTATTCCTAGTTATTGATAAGTGTAGAGTAGATTTCAGTGAATTATTGAAGAGATTAATGATCTAGTACTTTTCCTTAAAGGCTGTTAACTACTATATTAATGGTCTTTCCACTGCACTAATATTAACTAGTCAAATTGTCAGTCCTAGTATGTGTTAATTCTTGGCATGTTCATGTTAGAGACAGTCCTTAAGAGTGGGGAGACAAAAGAAATTATGATTATTAGATTATAGAAAAAAAATTCAAAAAACATTCTTATTTTCAATATTGTCATATCTAATGCTTGGTATTGTATGCAGCAGCATGAGCCAGCATGTGTTTATCCCATTAACAAAGTTTGAATTTTTCATCTTTCAAAGAATTCTAATATATTGGATTTTTAAACCTAAATGGTGATGGCAACTGCATGTCCTTATATATATTTAATGTAGTTCAAATGCGTATAAGTAACACCTACATAAGGACATTAAGGAATTATTTAATTAATTATCTTCTTTGCAATCAATTTTCCTTATGATCTTGTCTGCAATGTACCCAGCATTTGAAAAATATTCCAAAAATGTTTTTGTCTTTAACTAGACCTTGCTTTTCTTGATCTTCAAATAATATTTAATGTTATTCATCAGCATCTAAAATAGGATATTTTGTGAAACAAAGGGTTGTACAATACTCACCTATCTGGGACAGGATTCTCTGGGCAATTTAGGCTCAGCAAAGTTTAGAGCTGTTATTTCTCTGTAAAATAAAAAAAGTATTGTTTCTAAGCCAATAATATTAGACTAAATTAAATGAAAAGTATAAAAAGTTCTCCTGTGGAAGGTTCTGATCTACTTTCTGTAAGTGTATGGGAAAGATTGTAATTCCCCTAAGGAACAAAAAGGAAGACTACAGAAAAGCATGGTAAACCAAAACACAGAGAGGAGTTTAAAAAAAGAGGATTAAAGTAGAGAAATAAAAACTGTCAGCAAACATCACAGGTTTCTGATTACACTGAACAGATTTCCTTTTGGTGTTGAGTTTTATAGCCTCCAAGAGGGATGGACTCTTGTCAGGTATGAAAGACAAATTAGAAAACCTCACAGCTGACCAATCTGCTTCTTATTTACATCTTATGTTGATACAGGTCTCCATTATATGGCCAGATGCTGTCGAAGTCTGGTTGGCAATATCTACAGAAAAAATATTTGGAACAAAATATAGAGAACATTATAATTTATTGGTATATAATCTCAGTGGTCAACTATAAGCTCATTCCTATTTCATTTGAATGATGTAAGCTCACAAGAGACTTCTTGGAAGCCCCTTGGTGCAGAGAGCTGTGGTGTGGTTTTCAAAGTCTTTCTGAGGCATAGGGCACAGAAATGATAGACAGGAAAAGGAATGATATATTCTGACCAGCAGTGAGGTTTAGTTATGGAGATGTGTTTGTCACTCTCAGCATTGCAGGAGCCCTTCACACAGTCATGTACTGACAAGCATGAAAGCACATTGACGTGGAAAGAGTACTTAAGGGAGAAACTAAAAAAACAATCTCATGAGCCAGTCCTTTCCAGAAGGGTTTATTGTATTTTATTCATATTTTTTAAAATATAAAGCTGCTAAATATTGAGGATAGTGGAGGCTCTAAAAATTATCAGGTTACCAGTGCATTAAACAGGCTTATCCAAGCTCAATCAGTTTCTGCTCCCAAGGACATGATTTGCTTATGCTTTTCACATATGCATTTTACAAGTGGTTTGCTGATTGTTCTGACTAGGTGTCATACCTTCTGACCTACTTTTTCTTTCTTTCCCCTTAAAAAAATAATAAGATACTTGATAATTCTGTTTGATACAGACTGAATAGAAGTTGTTTTGAATTTTCTGGCAGCATAATTTTTTTCTGAATTACAGATCTCTCATATACATCTCTGCCTGGTGTCCTATTGAGCTGCAGAAGGAATCATTTTCCCCAAAACAGAAAAGTAAAGGCAAATCTAATGGTAATGCAAAGTGTAAGATTACCCATTCAACTTGGCCACACAGCTCTGTAACTTATTAAATCAAATAGGAAATAGCTGTCTACAGTGGTATATTATGTGGTAAGCCTCAGAATCTCAGAGAGAACATTGAGTTGCTCCTCTGTATGGGGAGGAGATGCACTGGTACACCCCGGATGAAGTCACCAGAATTATAGCATCGAAACACCCAGCGAAGCTCTGAAGTGCCTGCATTTCTGCTGCTCAGGGTGACAGAAATGCCTACAGTAAAGCTGCCCTTTGTCTACGATACATCTCAATGACAGTGGGATTCAGAACCTAGACCTCCAGAGTAGGACCTTGCAGATGAGCTCAAAGTAATCTGAAACCTTTGCAGAAAAAAATAAAAAACACAAAAAAGTGTCCACTCCTGCCATAGAGCACAGCTGCAGAGCTGACAGGGTGCTCAGCTGGGACTCAGTTAATGTCTCTTCCATATCTGATTGCATTTTGATGAAAGTATTTTCCATCTCAGCAGAGTGCCCTAATTGCAATGTTACCAGATAGTCAGGGACATATCTCTCTTGCTCTGAATTTCTCCAGCTGAAGGTATTCAATTAATTACCCTAGCAGAAAGTAATGAAATAGTCACTGGGACAAAGAGAAAGGAGAGGGAAGAAACAAAAGGTTGATTCATGTGCTGGCTCTAGTTCTTGCTCCAATGAACACTAAAGCCTCTTAATTGAAAAGCAGCATTTTCCACAGGAGAGAAATTTACCCTGGAATACAGCTCAGCCTCATGGTTAGGCTGTTTGGTCATGTATTAGCATGGACCTGAGCTATGCTGACCTCCTTGAGATTATAACTGTGCTGGTTCAGCCAGCTGCTGGGGCAGATGGGGTGAAGGAAAGGAGCTCTTCTTGCATTTCCCTGCCTATATATTCTTGGCTGCTTCATGTTCCCTAAAAGCCCAAATATATTGTTTTCTACTGCCTTAAGGCAGTGGAATATACTTGAGCAGTCACTGCTTCAATCTTCCTATCAAATATAGCCCTCAGTGAATTTCAGAAATGCAGTTTTTGCAGAAGTGGGAATGTGAAGCTAATTGCCATCATTCCCCCTCCAGTCTAGTAGAGGTGGTTGCATCTATTTATCCAGCTTCTATAAAGGTAATTTCAATATAATATGAAAATGTATCATAAATACAAAGTCATGCTGGAATGAAAGAGTCATTGATAGTGTAAATAAAAGCTTAATCAGACTTTATTTAAAGCAGTGTTAAGGCACAATGAAGTGGATGTCAACATAATCTCCTGGTTGTTGAGGTTTTGTATAATTGCTCTTAATAGTTGAATATAAACAGGTATTTTTCAACTCAGTAAGGAATGAATTATATGTAGTCAGGAGTCAGTAGGCAGTTAAATGATGCAAATATACTGTGTCCTGTGGGCTGTATATAATACTGCCCATATTCATCAGCCTGAAGGCTACATTGGACTGTACTTCAAGTGAATTTCAATGCAGTCTCCCAGCTGTGCCTTCAAATGTCTCAAATCATTGCATGCTTCAGTGGATTTGTATCTACACAATACTTATTTTTCTTTTACTGAAATCATTCAGAAATAGTAATCATTCTGCAAAACAACTTTATTTTACCAATAAAATATAATGTCAGACAATGTGATTGCATGAAAACTTTAGGTGGTCCAGTTTGTAACAAGTAATTGTTTTCACCTGTAAACTTACAGGTGGAAGACCACAAAAATATAAAGCTTTGAAATTAGAAAATACTTCATTGAAGTTTCTGTTTAAAGATATATTAGCTACAGTAACCATTCAGATATAATCAGAGTAGCCCTCTCCTTGGAAATAAGGTAGAGAAAAAAATTAAGAATAAAAGACAAAAAAAAAATCCCACCAAAATAAAGAAAGTTAAAACATTCTCCATTAACAAACCACACCTACAAGACAAGGTAGTCAATAAAAATTTAATAGGAGAATTTTTGCCGTTAAAATTATTATTCCCATGTCTAAAATACCAGTGATAGGCAGAATATTAAGAAGAGTCACTTGGACTGGAATAAAGGTTATCACTCTCTTTCTAGGCACTGTGTCGTTAAATCATAGAATGGTTTGGGATGGAAGGGACTGTTAAAGGTCATCTCCATCATGTTCTGTGCAATCATCAGGGATATCTTTGACAAGATCAGGTTGGTCAGAGCCCCATCTAACCTGACTTTGATGGTTTCCAAGCATTAGGCATCTAAGAATGGTCTGGGGAACCTGTGCCAGTGCTTCACCACCCTCATTTTAAACATTTTTTTAATCATTTCTAGTCTGAACCTACCCCATTACCCCTTGGCCTGTTGCTGGAGGCCCTGCTGAAAAGATCTGTCTCCATCTTTCTTATAAGCCCCATTTAAATACTGGAAGGTTGCTGTAATGTGACCCCAGAGCTTCCTCTTCGCCAGGCTGAGCAGCTCCAGCTCTCTCAGCCTTTTCTCGTGTAACACAGGAGAGGTGTTCCAGCCTTCTGATCGTTTCTGTGGCCCTGCTCTGGACTCACTCCAACAGGTAGGTCCATGTGTTTCCTGCACTGGGCACAACAGAACTAGATGCAGCAATCCATGGGGAGTCTCACCAAAGTGGAGCAAAGGTGCAGAATCACTTTGCTCAGCCTGCTGGCTGGTGGTGTCCCTCAACCTTTCAGAGATCAGAGCTCCCAGTGAGAGAATATCAACACTTACCCATCTGCTAACAGTTGGGTAATTGATGTAATTGATCAAAGTGGTGTAGAGGATATTATGTAAGGGAGGACAGAAGAGGGGTAAGAACACTTGCTGTTTTAGATTTGGTTTTCCACATTTATTAGTGTGCCTGGAAGTAACCATTTATCTATCGACCTGAATGTTGATTCCGCATTTGTGATCATTCAGTTCTTCTTGAAATCACCCGTAATCATGTCACCTAAAACATCCAATATCTTCCCCTCAAGACCACCTTCTTTTTTATTGTGCAAGGATTACATTTTTCTGAATGTGGCTTGATTTAGTTAGTAATTGGCTCCTAATTCATTGCAAATATGTTTTGTTTTCCTTCCAGCTAATATTTTCACACCCCCTGCTTAAGTATATTTGCTTTACTCTAAAGATGATTCAGCAGACTATTGCCATTTAGTTGCTTTCAAAGGATTCCTTTCAATTTCTTGCATTTTGCTGTGACTGTTTCTTTCCAGAATCTTATGTCTACAGATTAATCACATCTTTTATACTGTACTGGATATTTATCTTCCCTTCCATCAGTTTCTTCGAGACGAATCAACCTTCTTATAGATCCTAATATACACTCATTTTCAATTTTTTTCAATCTTCTCTAAATACAGCTATTTTTTTCTCTATTACAATTATACTTTTATTTGTTTTAATTAATTAACTTATACAGATATGTAAATAAGAACAGTGACTTTGGCTCGTAGCTGCTTGTTAAAATCTTTTCATTAATGGGTTTTCTTTTTCTATTCCTTGGTTAAATTTTTACACCCTGACAATTCAAATGGGGCATAAAATACTAATTATTTTTCTTGTTACATCATTTTTTTATATTGTTGCATTCATGCATATGAGAATTAATACTGCATGACTCAGGGGAATGGTTCTCCACAAAGGGTGAAATAACACCATCAACCAAAACATTGCTTTTTAGTCTGTAAATGCTTATGTAAGTAGCAAACAAATTATTAACAAATAGTGTTGATTAATGAAGGATTTTCACATGTGAAAGCTAAGTTTTTTACCCCTATTATTTGAAATAAAAAGCCTAATCAAGTCTACAGAAACATAATTGGGGTCTGCATAATAGTTGCTATGCTTGCAAAGGGTCAGCTGAGTTTCCACTGAAGACAACTGCAATATTTTATTTGTTCTAACATGAATAGCCTTAGATGATAAAGACATTTCATTGCATGCTTGCATAATATGTTCCTTCATGCTGCAGGCTTGAAAGAAAAAGCTGCTTTTCTAAGAATGAGCTCATTCACATGCAAAAAAGAGAAATATTTAAATGCAGTTGCTACACAAAATTCTTTTTCTGCTTAGTATCTGACAGGTAGAGTAAGTAATACATTTTTCTTATGTTTCATTTTCTTTGCTTTTTGTTTATAACTATGGAAGTAGAAGTGATTCTTTGAATGTGCTACTGTTGACGTAATATTTGTACTATCCTAATGATGGGTAAACCCCAGCTTCTCTTTATAACTCATTAATTTTTGGTAGGAATTAGACAGACATATAATTTTAGAGAGAGAGAGAAAAGATGTAATCAATATGTTAGATACATCATAATGGCCAAAAATATTTTTTGAACACAGAGTTACTTTTCTCTGTATCTGATTCCTAGGAATCAGTTACACAGCTGAGAACTACTGCCTCTGACAGAAAATTTCAGTTAATGATTAAGAAAATAGTTGGCCCGTGCAAAATATTAAGTATAGCAGTGTCTGAATGATTTTTACAGCTTAATTATGACTTCAGAAATACTGGCAGCTACTCATTTACTTCTTAGATATTGTAATATGTTGGTTTAGCTTCTGAAATGGTGAGCAGAACAAATTTTTTCCTTTAAAACATCCAACATGATGTTGGAAGCCCCACATTGCAAAATATCTAGTGATCTTCCAAGCAGTGTGATATCTGGGCCCTTCTCAGACTAAATCTTAAGTTTTGTGTTGTTATTGTGTCAAGGTAGAAGCAAGGATGAGAAAATCCACATTTTTCTTTTTATGATATGCAAGGTATTACAGTTAATTTCTGCAAGAGCTTATATTCCAATTCAAAAAGCCTTTGAATATAATGTAGAAACAAAGAGCTTGGGGGAAGGGGATGCCAAGGTTAAGGTCCCTGTCACTAAACAAATTAAAAGACTATTCATCTTTATGGGTGAGTCACTTGAAAGATTTTTTTCCCCTTTAATATATACTTAAGCAATAGTGCTTGTGTGGATGAATACATATTTATAAAATAAATCATTAAGGTTGGCACAAGAGATTCAAATTAGCAGAAGAACCATTCTCCCCTTTTTATAGGTATTCTAAGTACTTAAGAAAGGCCTTAAAGTGTTGTTTACCATATCCAGTATACAATATGGTCTCTGAATATCAATCTGCCAACAGTAGCTGGGGCTAATGCTAGGAATGCTTCAAGCACAGGGAAGAAAAAAAAGAATACTTACTCAAAAGTACTATTTAAACATATAAAATTGAGAAAAGAAGTAGTATAATCAACTTTTTTTCTTTAAATAATTACAAACTGCTGCAGTGTTAGAGTGACTCCCCATAAGCAAGAGTTACAAGATGTAGCTCTTCTTGCATTCTGGGCCACAGCAGTGCTTATTTACACACTAAGGTAATATTTTACATATCATTATGGAAAAGAAGCATTGTGTTTCCCCATTTTATCTCTACAGTTTTAACTGTGTTCCCACTAGCAAACATCATAGAATGCAACAAAGGACCCTGAAAACTCCCACACACCAGCCTTCACCATCCCCTTAAGGACATCAATGCCAGTGGCAAAGGTAGGAGAGCACATTGAATTTTAGTAAATAACTGATAAATCCTTACAATTGCTTAGAAAGATTTATTATCTTTGGGGCTTCTTTTCTGTGGTGCAGGGGAAAGTTAGATCTATTTCTAGTTAATATAAAAGCTTTGCTCCTGCATATCCAATAGCTTTGTAAATTTAGTAGTCTGGTATTGATTTTTTGGAGATCATTTGCTGTAAATTATTCACGTGAAACAATTGACAGTAAATGTAATGAATGAGCACTTACAGAATGCTCAGTACACTTCTATAATGTAAAACCAACTGAAAAGGGATCTATTTTAACACAGTGTTTAATTCAATTAACAGAGAATAACCTACCTGGGTCATAGCCAACATGTATCATTTTCTTGGTCTGCAGTTATTAAGTCATTCTTATTACATCATTCAGGTAAAATATAAAAGCAAATTCTTGCTTTTTTTCGGTGAAAAGTAGGTCTTCCATCCTCTGGCAGCCAGAATTTAAACTATAATAAATCAATCTTTAATGCAATTCCATTGCTAGAATTCAAACTGCTTTAGAATTAAGTTTGTCTTTAAAAGCCATTTTGTGAGGAAATCTTGAAGGTATTCTTATCCTTTTGTCTTAACCCAGCGCTTTCCCAGAAGCATGCTTTAAGGCACTTTATTCTTACCAGAGCTGGGCTTGTGGGCTGCCACCATTGCTTCTTCAGGACAATGTTAATCTGAGAATGGGGATCATCAAGAATAGGAGCCACTGAAAGGCCCTGAACAACCAGGGGCTTCTACCACCCAGCTGGGCTTCCTTTTCCATTTGAAACACTTAGAGCAACTCCTCCAAATCAGGAGGACGAGGTTCTGGAGTTCTCAGGAGAAGGGTTTTTGCACAGTAGGACACCAAGGTGTGTCCAGAGTGATGAAGGCATGAAGGGTGCAGCAGTGCATGGGGAGGCAGCCTAAGCTGAGACCTGTGAGGGTAAGAGAGAGACAGTGTAGAAAAATTGCATGGCTTTGGCCATACTGCTCAGTGGTAGCATTTTCTACCTTCAGATATATGTCTTGTACCAGAAAACAGGAATTGTTTGCTACTGCTAGTCTTAGCTGACCTGCATCAGCCCCTATTCTAAAAATGCAACAGAACAAACATTTATGTGCTGGGCAAGTGTCATGGCCTTGTCACATTTGCTTGGGTAAAGTAGCCTTTTCTACTACACATTACCTTGAATTGTAACCATTAACTTTATACAAGTACTTCTCTTGACATAATACACACTGAGGTCACACATTGACCTGCAAAACAATGGAAAAGAGGTGTACCAGGAAAAATGCTATGTGAAGGAATATGGGATTTCTAGCCAATCACATACACACATAAGAATCCAGGTCTGCTAGAAAATCTAAATCAGGTTTATGTCTCCAGGATGACTGCAATGTCTATTTTCATTCTTTCTCAGTCTATGTCAAACAGAAGCATTTCTGTCATCTAAGACTTCCTCTTTTAAGTACGAAGAGCCTGCTAGCTTATGCTTTCTCTGTCTTATAACTTTAGTTCTGTGTTAGTTCTTTAGTATAACTTTAGCTGTGTTAGGGCCAAACTTACTGAATGTTTGTGAATGCCTTCCTGAATACAAATGTGTTCTTGAATTAAGACCAAAGAGTGATAAAAATGGGTGTACAAACATTGAACAAAAAATCAACCTCAGGTATTTAAAAAGCATTCATACATCTTATTTTATATATAGTATGTTATTCCTGATAGTCAGTGAATCCCTAGCTTTGATCATGGTTTAGCAGATTGTGTCAGGATAACCACTCCTTTCTTCCAACAAAAATGCTAGATAAGATGGAGATCCTTCTTGGCAGGAGATCCCACCTTTTTCATATGTATGAAGTCATGGTTTTGTTGAACAGACTGCTCATAGGAGGACTGTGCACAAAAGAAAGCCAAGTCCTCCAGTACCACATTTTTTCTGACAGCTGGAGGTCCTTTGCTGACTTAGCCCATAATGTTTTAGCTATGGAAAAGCTCCCGAAAGAGACACAGTTTATTGTGCACAGTACAATATTTTGTGTATGCTTATTGCTAGGGTAAATCAAAGGATATGTCAAAGAAATTCATTGTCATGGCAATCACTAGCAGAGCAAGGCCAGTTTCAGGCAACAGGAATAAAAAAAGAGGAATACAAGCAACTCATCTAACTGACAAGTATGAAAAATGGAGACTAGTCAATTCTACATTTTTCTGCCAGAACAATTTCTTTTTTAGAATGCTTATTCATACACAGTAATATAAAATGTGTCACAGAATCACTGAGTTTGGAAGGGAGATTTTCTATTCCATCCTTCTTCTCAGAGCAAGGTCAATGTGCCCAAATACAGGTTGCTGAGGACCACGTCCAGTCAGGTATTCAACAGATCTAAGGATGGAGACTCCACAACCAGCCTGAGTAACCATTCCAGTGTTCAATCACCCTGACAGAAAGTTAAGTTTTTTCCTGTGTTTGAATAAATTTTCTTACATTTCAATTTCTGCCTGTCATCTTTCCATGTGGACATCACTGTAAAGAGTCTGGATCTGGCTCCTGTACTCTCTGGCCCTGTTAGGCATTTTTACACATTAATAAGATTCCCCCAGACCTTCTCTTCTTTGGGCTAAACAGTGCCTGGTCTCAGCCTCTCCTTTTATGAGAGATTCTCCAGTCCCTTAATACACTTCATGTAATTATGTGAGAAAAATATTTTAAAATAATATTGCATACATAGTTACTCCTTTTGCAAATATGAAACTGTCATAATTCATAGTAGGAAGTATTTATACTTTATAGCTGAAAGTAGCTTTTCCTTTATTCTTTTGCATGTGTACCCAAATTTTGGCATAGATATTTCCAGAAGACTTTGTATTGTTTTGGAAATCATGCCTCTGAACCTACTTGGAACCTTTTTCTTTTCTAACCATAAAAAATGCAGTTCCTTGTTCTCTGCTAAGAAAGTGGAGTTTCTCCTAGAAAGGTACAGTCATGCTTGCTTATTTTTCTGTTTTTCTCATGCACTGCAGGAAAAAACAAACAGTGAAAAAAACCCAACAGACAAATCTCTTTTCCTCTCAGCGTTTAAACTTGTGCCTGAAGCAATAGGTCTAGTCATCCTCAAAGACTTGGTCATTACTCGTTGAACTCATTATTATTTTAGGCTGGTTTATTTTCATAGAATAATGAGTCACAGTTGCACAAGCACATTTGCCACTCATGTGTTGCAAAAACATGTATATATATAAGAGTACATATTTTCCTATTCTGCACTCCAATAAATCTCATTTCTTTTTCTTTTACATCCTTAAAATGATCACTGCTATTTAATCTAAACTCAGCTCCCAGCTATTACTAAGCAATGACTTATTTTTTAAGCACAAGGTCCTATGAAAAAGTGATGTCCAGTGAAAATAAAATTCTTTTTCTAATTTTCACGGTACTGAACCAGTTTCTTGATTTAAATCTTACCTGAAAGTCTTAGTGTGTTTTGCAGCTTGTGCTTAATTCTATGTAAGGTTCATTGTGATGACATGTAGGGTTGATATAAAAAAAAATCAATTTATTGTCTATTTATGACTGAAATTTTTTCCATAATTCAGCTTGCAACACTGAGAGATGCAAAAGTAGCTAAATTTATGGGTTTTTTTTTCCTTTTTGTCTGCTCAAGGCAGAACCACAAAGGTGTTAAAACATAGTTTTAGTCTTATTTTATGCTTGAAATCAAAAGCGTGGTTTCAAATAAAAAAATTGAAAAAACAAAGAACTTTTCACCCCGTTCTTTTCATGTCATTGACTATTTCCTTGACTATAGTGCTGAAAATATTAAGTATCATTATTTTGCATAATGTGCTAAATATATATATTGCAGAATATTCTCAATATCCTAGGAAGATGGCATGATCCTTGTGATACCTTATCTATGTAAGGAAGGAGTAATGGTGAATGTGAAATTTCTGCCTAAACAGTTGCCACCAACCTAAGAATCCCAGGGGTTTTATCTTATCACTGTCATAATAACCATTAGGTTCAATTCCTGTCGTTTTAAAATTTAAGAGCTGTCTTGGTTAATGCAATTTAAAAATAAATTCTGTCACAATACAAGAGATTTTTAGTCCCTTCAGCAGATATATGAACAAATGGACATTTTAGACCAAATTCTGGCACGTGAATTACATTTGTATTGAGCTCCATTTGCATAGTTTCCACACTGATCATGACAAATAAATTGCACCTAAAAACATCACCCTAATTATTTGTGAAATTCTTGACAGCGTATAAAATAACCATCAATTTTATAATCAGGTCACATCTTCCAAAGTAACCACTTTGCAGAGTTCTAACCTTCCTTGATCAATACTGAAATTTCTTCACGATTCTTCTGAAAATTTAGACTTTTAAAATGCATCAAATTGAATTCTCATTTACAAAATATATTTCCTTGAGTCTGGTGGATTGTGACCAATTCTTATTCCTTAGTATTGCAAAAATTACTAAAGTAGCAGTTTACATTAATGAAGACATTAAGCCACTTAGTTATGCCTGTGACCACTGTGATACACTGCCTTCTGTGTATCAAACCCAAATTTTGAGGAGATACATCTTTAGCTCCCAATGAACAAATAACACATAGAAAAGATTTCCTAGATGTAATCTTTCATCTTCCAGATAACTTTCAGATGAGCTTTTTGTGTCCATGGTTACCAAGACTTTGTGCACAGATTCATTTTGAGCCTTGTGAATAAAGTTACTTTTTAACCTTAACCTTCAAAACTTAAATTTACTCTGTCAGATTTCAGTGACAAAACATATATATGGTTACAAGAAAGGCATGAAACCCAGTACTTAGTCTAATCTCACATCTAGGACATGGTCTGCTTGGTGTGGAGCTTCACCACCAGGGTTATTGCTGTGCCCATGTAACTACTAGTGGCTGATAGTGAAAATTGGGATCAATTTCAATTTAATGTAATACATTTATATGTGTCATATGCCCCAGAAAAGGGGATTTCATATATTTATTTCACTAAAGAGGATTTCATATATTTATTCCACTCTTATTATCTGGGCATGTAACAGACTTCAAGAGTGTGCAAAATACATAGGAAATTTTACTGGCAGTACAACAGTTTTCCATTTTTGCTTTTAAATAAAAATCATTGCAATTATGAGCCTAACTTAATGTGACATTATTAACAGAAACTTATAATTTTTGGCACCATTTCTGCTGCTTTTTTTAAATGCTAGGAATAAAAGCAGTATGTCAGACAGGTACAAATATGTACACTTGCATGATAAATAAAATCAATCCCTCTTTTCCCACAATCTCACCTTATTTTTTTCTTTTATGAGACTTGCACAATGCTAACAACAAAAACAAGGTAAACGAGATGTCATTTTTAAAATTGGAGATGGCTGTAATTTTCTGGACTAAATATTAAAGTAGAAAGAAACTTTGATACTTACTTGTTCAGACCATTACAACTCATCCTATTTGCCAATATTTCACACAAAAGTGCTAACAGCCATGAAGGGTCAACACCTTGTTGAAAGCTGAACACAATTTTTCAAATTTATTCTCATGGAAAGACTATTCTAGAAAGTTGAAAGGAGCTGAACAGGAAGCTTTATAGAATATTAAGTTGCATAATGTTCAGCAAACATGAAAAAAAAGATTTCTTGTTATTAAAAACTATTTCTTTTTTGCAAACTATCCAGGTGTGTAATAAACCATCAGGTGGTATAAAATATGACCATTGTTAGTGTTCTGTTACATTTACACCTAATAAAACCAGTTTGGGGACAGCAAGAGATGCTCAGTGTTGACTTTGATGCTCATGCCATGTCAAATGTTCACACAGATGTGCACCACCACATCCCCTTTATAGTTGTTACTTGTTCCAACTCTTATTTTTCCTTATTACTGCTAACTTTAATACTGTCATTATTACTGAAATATTTCCCTTTATGAGTTAATTAAAAGTAGGGAAGGATTAAAATGTAACATTAATTTTTCATTGCAACACCCATCTAATTATTCTTAATATGATTTTTATTGTATAATGTCACTTATTGCAGAATCATTTTTAATACATGCTAATAATTATTGTAAGGATAAATTAATTCGTACATGAGTATTATTTAAAACTACTACATGATAGTAACTCATGTATTAGAAACATTTCATATTTTGGTACCACAAAAAATAGTGGTTTAAGTAAATATTTCATAATTCTGTTTAACACAACATTTAACATTGGTCAGAATGAATAATACTTAAATATGTTCTCAGTTTTATTATCATTTGGAACATAAATTCAAGCTGGTAGATTATGTATAATGTAATGTGATTAAATCTGTTTCTGCTTATTTTCATTTCAGATGTTCTTGCCTCATTTTCTTGTTTATATATTAATGGATTTCCATACTACAAACTTATGCAAAAGTATCTCAAATCCAACTCTCCAGTTCAGGATATATACAGATATTTATTCAAATGGCCCCTGGTTATAAGTGTTCAGACTGGGGAGCAGGGAGAACATGTATAATTAATTTACTTAGAAATGTCATAAAACTCAATGAAGTATAATGAAATAGCACAGTAATAAATACATAAATATCACTTCATCCCATCATAAACTCTGATGTGACAGAAATAATGATGAACAGTAATGTAGGATGAAGTCTATTCTTGATAATAAAATATTTTTATCAGATAGGTCAACTTTATGGTATTCAATATGGCATATTTCTTTAAGGCATGTATATGGATGGGTTCATATTCATCAACATTTAAAATTTGAAAGGTCCACTGATTCTTAATCATCCAAAATGAATTTAGGATTATATTTTACTGTGGTGTAGATATATACACATTAGAAGAAAATTTCCAGTAATTTATTTTAAATTGTGTTCTTATTAAACACCACAGAAATATAAAAAAATACAAGGCCTCAAAACTTTCCCCATACTTAAATATTTGTATTTTTTATTAAATACTTAACATTGAAAATACTGAATCATGTAATATTGCTAAAATAGAATGATTCTTTCTTGTAAAATATTATAGAAGCTAGCAAGAAAAAAGATCTTTAGACCAGAAAAACTAATAGTTTTTAAAATTGCACAAACAATTTTGTTTCACTTAAAGTCAGTCTTTCCTCTTGAATGCTTTTTCTTGCACATTTTGATCATACAGTATAATCACAACTAAAAATTATCATCGGGTATTAGAGAGTTTATCATAAACTTATATTATATAGATTTTTAACCATACGTTTCTCTGCATGGAGTCTTCTGTATATCCTTGCTGTCTTTGAGATGAGTAGAGGAACTGACCTTTTGAGATATTTGTCAGGTTTCTTCCTATGAATTTGTGTGAACCAAATACAATAGGTCTCTATGCCTTGTTTCACAAGTCCAGTTCTGCCTGGACTTACAGAATGGAAGTCTACATTAGCTGCACTGAGAACTATCATGAGGGATACTCTTTACAAACTCTCCCAAATGTCTTCATGTACAGCATGACAATTACAGTGAAAAAGTTCTGCTACATTTGCTATATAAAGGGAACTGCAGAACTGTAGCACTGCAGATACATACCCAAATGCAAAATAAATAGATACCCACGGGACTGCTTTAGAATTATAAATTGGTATAATTTATCAGAGTTCATCTGCAATATGGAGATGCCAACAGATGCAGAATTGAAACTGCCAACATTAGCACAATATCTGTATTTTCATTCCTGACCCTTTCACACCTTTCAGCATCAAATGAGTACATTAAATCTAAAGCTCTCAATCTGTGTATTAGAAAGTTCATGTTTTTGAATCCTTTATTAAAATTCAAGTTTATTTCAGAAAGGCTTAAGATATGATTATCCTGAAATGTCATAAAAATTGGATCCATTTTAGAGTGGTGACAAATTATATGCAGTTAGCAATTATAACAGCAGCATGTTTTTCTAAATAATTGGAAGAAGCCTGAAGTTATACTGACAATAGCTAACCACCACAAATCCCCTAGAGAAAATGAAGAAAGTGGTGAGAGTCACATGATAAATATTCAGTACTGAGTCATATAACCTGAAATACTTATTTCCAGGTTAAAAGGAATAAAAGTAATACTTGAATAAACCATGATTTTAAAACTAAAACTCACTACAGGTAGAACAACGCACTTTTGTTAAGATTGCCAGGCATGTAATATTTTCCTATTCTATACACAGTTTAGAATATTTAACCATACCTTCTTAACCATAAAGTAATTTTCAGTTTTTTGAATACTCATATCATCTTTTGAATTTGAAGACCTTATATCACATCTATTTTTTCACTCATTGAATCAAAAAAGTTAATTAGTTTACTGTCACCTAAACCCATGTTATCTTCAACTAGTAATTCAGAGTTAATAGTTACCAAAACTGAGTCTAACATAGGGCCATGTCTTACTTGTTCAATAATGTGAGTAATAAAGTTTTTTTATAAAATTCTGCCGTGATTTTTAAAATTCATTTACCTTTTTAATCCATATAATATACTCTTCACACATGTAGTTCAGGCCCTTCTGTTTGTTGGCTTACCCAGATCTGTCTTTGGACTTAGTAAACTTTGCAATTATTTCATCTTGATTATATTCAACTATCTATGTGCAACTCTTCCATGAACAATTATAACCTACTTTAATTACGTGTTATTATTAAACACTCCTCCCTCATGATCATTCTTTATCTATTGCAACATGTCATGTGACTTTCTTTTTGCCCTTTTCTTCGTGTGTTAGAAGTAGGGTTGCAATTGCATAGTGAGTGCAAATTTGTGCCCTTTGATTTTCAGGATCTTTGCAGTCATGGTAACCTGAAAGCTGTTTTTCTCTAAAATGGGCTCCATCCAGTCACTGTGTTGTGTTTGGGAACACCTGTCTATGGCTGAGGGTCTTGAAAATTAAGTCAATGTTATTTTATCTTCACAGTCATTTATCTATTATCACAGTTTATTCAGTCCTGCCACCTAAGTTTTTTGCTTCGGTTTTTATACATAAAAAGAATATAAGAAAAGTAACACTTGAAAACCTTTCCTATTCTAATTCCTTGGCCTCACAGTTTGGCAAATTCTTGATACTTTAGGAAGAATCTGTCGTATCTATCATGATGGATGAATAGCAGATTCCACTGTGTTCACCTCTGGCTCTTATTCAGCCTCAAATAAACTCCTGCTGCTCTTTCCTCTTTCATATAACTCAGTCTCATTTTTCCTGTCTCTGCAGCTGTAGCTGTCTCACATCATCCTTTTCTATGCCCTTGCAATACTAGCTGTTATTTTCTTCCTATACTTATTATTTTTTCTTTCTATATTTTACTAGCAAACTCATCATTTATACTGCCTGGTTTACATCCAGCGTCTAATCTTTTTCTGAGTACTCTTCTCCTCCATTTTCTGTGTTCTTTCCATAAGCATCTCAAATATAAACTCTTTCCATTTACCCAACAGTAGCCACCAGGTCTTGACCAAGTTACTCTACGATGTTTCACTAGGGTGTCATTCAAGATTATCTTTCAAGAGAAAAGGTGACCTCTTATTTTGTCATCATTGCTGTCTCCTTCAATCTTCAGACTCCCTGCAGCTCTGCATCACTACCAACATATTTTCCTCAGTTTCAACTTTAAAAAAAAATAAAAAAAGGGTCTGGTCCTTTCTCTCAGATACCACAGGATACAGGATATAAGATATGAGAAGAGATATGACAGGGAAAAGAAAAATGCTGAGACAAGCAAGGGACTAAAAACTCAAACAGAATCCATGTCTGCCGCAACACTTGAAAAAATAAGAACTAGAGAAACAGGAGATTAGTTGATGGAGTTCTTTATGATTCATTCATAGTTTCATATTTTGGTTTTGAATAAGATTAGCAAGAAAAATGAATAAAGAATTGTAAATAAACTATTTAAAACATAAATCAGATTAAGATTACCTCAACTAATTTGTATTCTCATCTAGCTTTGGTCAATTGATTTAATTGTATCTATGTTAATTTATAATGTCTGAGAAACTTGTCTATTTCTGGTTATAGCACTAATTTAAATAGGGCACATATCATGTCATATAAAGAAGCCAAGAATTTGAAATGCATGACAGGCTATCCTGAAATATTTATAGTTGCCAGTGAGTAGTTATCACCAGTTCCAAAATCATATGCAACAGATATTGAGTCTGTTCTCATTTGCTTATGAAGACTTCTTTTTGAGAAATATTACCAAAAAAAATTATGTAATCGTATTTTACACTAAAATTCAAAAGAATTTCTACTTGTGTGAAAAGTTAGGAAAATGCTATAATAAAACATTATTCTGGGAAAAGGTTTTATGATGTTTTTGGTGAGTTTGGGGAGGCAGTGTTTGGTTGGTTTTGAGTTTGTCTATTCTCTGGTTTGGTTTTCATCTAGGAATCAAAAATTCCAGGATGTTTCACAGTATTTTCTCTTCCCCTGTATCTCTTATCACAGTGATATATCCCTAACAGTAGCTTTGTGTTGCCCTTCATTTTATACTGAATTTTGAGTTACATTCCTAGATAGACATAAAGTACTTACAGAGATATCAATATAAACAATGCCAACATATCAGTTTCCCTTTAATAAGTCTGCATGAATCTGCACTGTCTCTAAAAAAAAAAAAAATCTGACAAGTTTTTTTCAGAGATTCTTTCTCTGTTTCACAGAGTCATATGACTCTCTTTTCACAGAGTCATGTTGACTCTGTTTTGTCTGTATACTTCTTGCCTTGATGTGTCCTGTAGTATTTATATTTTCTGAGGCATCAGAGGTTGAGGTTGTGGATAGTCAAAAGCCAGAAAAGATCAAAGTAGGGATTTGGAATCTCCCCAAAGTGCAGAAACAGCACAAGAGACTTCTGACATTGATTCAGTTTGTTTCCTTGCAGCCAGTGGAGGAACTTTGCTCCTATTCTTTTGGAGTCAATATTATTCTGATGTTTATGGGTCCAGTTTCTGCATTAAATTAGACTTATATTGCTCTCAAATAAGAGAGGTGAAGAGCCAAATTGATCCGTCCTTCTGCAAGAGGAGGAAAAGTTCTTTGTATCTCTCTGTCCTTCTGAGTCTCATTTGTTTCCACCATTCCTCTGCCCCAACACAATCTCCTGCAGTTTAGGAAAGGAGTTAGCAATCTTTCAGGGTTTTGTTCAACCTTTCAAAATCTATGTTTTTATATTTCAAATTCTCTCTCAAAGCACCTTGTTCAGGACTCTCATTTCCTATCTGTTGGTATTTAGACAAATTGTGGCCCTAAATGAGAAGACACAAGTAAACTCACAATAACAGCCAAAGAGATAGAAAAGATAAAAAATGTCCCTATTTATAACAACTTTTTTACATATTTTTGAGTGGACTTTCACTTATTACCAAAAGACATTATAAGGTACATCATAAAACAAAACTGCCTGTTCATAAAACTAAAATATTAATCCCCTAAATAATTAAGAAAAAAACCCATTGTTCTACAAGTTTCTCAGTTAAGGGTGAGTAATGCCTGGAAGTGTCACAAGCTACTTGTTAAATCAGAGATGACAGAAATTCAGGCAATGTTTTTTTCTCTTCTAGCAAATCTCTTCAATAAATACTGGTAGATCAACCAGAATAATTTCTTCTCATAAAGAGATTTGCACATTTTTCTCCAGAGTAACTATAAAATAGGCATAAATTTTCATTAACTGTTATTTCTGAATTATTTAGTAGATGTTTCCTGATTTTCCTATATGTATGCCAAAAAATACGTTTCCTTTCAGAATAGGACAAAGATGCAAGAATAGGGTGTTACATAGAGATTTGGTGTTTTACTAGTCTTGCATGAATGGAAGGAGTTTGACTTGTCAGAATAGATTGGTTTGAAGCTATGCAGAGATGCAAGGTTTGGTCTCCCTAAAGAGCCTTTCTTTTGCTTTATTCACTGTTTTTTACAGTACAAGCCAGAGACAATTTGCAATCTGATTGCTGGCAAAACTCTCACATCCCAATTAGAAAAGGACTTGCCCCATGCACTTTTTGCTCCTAGCTAGAAATCTGAATCTAGCCCACCATAAGCATGTTTCTATTGCACCATATGGTCTCAAACTATGAATAATACTTTCCTGACAGAAGTACACACAGACCTTCTGCATATAAGAGTGCAGAAAATAAAAGCCAAAGCTTTTGATAGACATTTGACTGTTCTTTCCAGTGGCAGCTGCCATTCTCACTTATGATAACTCTATTAGTCAGAACTCTAAACTTTTTGCTGAATGTATAATCATTAAAATAATAAAAGCATGATCTTTCTACCAGTACTGATTTTACCACCAAATTTTCAATATGAACATTTTCTGATATTGAAGGCACTCCAGGTATTCTGCAGAACATGATAAATAACATATTTTTTTTTCCACAAGAAGCTGCTTGCTTTGTCTTCTGACCTTTCTAACTTTTCCAGCTTTACATGTATTTTTTTTTGTATAAACAGTTTATGGATTTAATGAAAAAAGAAAAAAAGAAAAAAAGAAAAAAAGAAAAAAAGAAAAAAAGAAAAGGATATAAATGAAGAAATTGCTTAGAAGTTCTCAAGACCTTTCCAAGGTTCAACTGGAATACGTTTTATAGATTTTACCTTTCATTTTCAAGGTTAAAGAAGACAGTTGGAATATTCTTGAAAAAGAAGATTTCCTGGTTTTGACTTCCTAAGGAAAACAAAGCAAAGTGAAATATTGTGTTATGGGTTGGTAGGGGTAGGGTTTTTCTGGTTTTAATATGAAGAATTTTGAGCTTTCTTGTACTTTGTTTATTCTGTCAGAGTGTATTTTTCACAACAACTAGCAGACATAGCCCTCCTAAATATGAAAGTACAATTCTGACTGCATTTTCTCTGAGCAGCAGGTCAGAGATTTTTTTTTGTTTGTTTCATGAATCATTCAAAATTTGTTTTAGTTACTCTGTGAAGTCAGAATATAATGTATCCTACCTGGCAAAGAGAAAATAAACCAAAATCAAACATAGCAATACTTTTGTCTTCTTTTCAATAGCACTCACTTGATTAGCCACACTTTTTTTTGTCATTAATCTGCAGTGCCATGTGTTGCATCAATTTATCCATGAGTTAGAAAAGAAAACTAATATTTTCTTGCTTTTTCATGAATTTCATCTTTGCTGTTCAGGAATGCAGCACATGAATATCTGACCTGTGCAAATTCATAAGCAAAAATGGCTCAAAGTGAGTACGTTTTAATATTGATAAATATTAAGAGTGACTCTGGAAAAAATATAAATAGCATGGTGTTAACAGCTACCCATCTTCAGTGTAATCTCTATATCCCCTTGTTGTTCATGCTAGGATGGTACCATTGAGCATTACCCCAAATTTAGTACGTCTAAATTAAGATACTACCCACAAAATATTTTATTTTTAATCTCTAGGTTTCATTCTCTGTGGTGCATCATCAAATTATTTAAAGGCTGGTGTTAACATATAATGCAGTGCTTGATCAGACATCTTAGTAGAAGCAATCAAGATGTGCTTGCAATGTCTATTTGTTGCCTTTCAGTAGATTGTGACATTATCTGTCCTTAATGAACTGCAGTTAGCAGCAAAACATAGATGCAAACAATCCTCTAGGAACTTTTTCAGTCTTTTGGATTCCAGAGGAGACCTTCATGAGTTTTCAGGTGAGTTTTTAAAATATTTAATCCAAATTATTATTATTAACATCTATAACTGCACCACAAGCACTTCCATGAAATTAAGAATCACAGAATCATGAAATGTTTGAGGTTGAAAGAGACTCCTGGGGGTCATCTTGTCCAACTCCAAACTCCCCCATTCAAGCAAGTTCACCTACAGTGGAGGTGGTGGACAATGTTCAGATGGCTTTTGAATATCTCCAAGTTCAACATGCAGTTCAAACTTTGGAATTGTTCTTAGCAAAATTGTGGGGACAAAATTGGAGTTGGAGGAGAGAGATATTGTTATTAAGATCACACAGAGTATTGTGACACTAAATTGCATTTGTGGCTATGTTTTGGTTGTCCATGCCTTAAAAGTGAAGCAGGGACAATGTTTTAAAGATGGCATAATACAAGGGCTTTCCTATCGCCTGACTTTGGGTATCCAAACTAAAAAGCTGACAGTTCCTTTCCTAGTGTTTTTCTGTTCGTTTGAGATACTTACTGTACTATTAAGGAATCTACAAAAAGTCTTCCTTGGATTAACCTCTAAAGGACCTTCCTCTCTCTTTTTGTAGAGGAACCTTGAGAAGAATAACCATCTACCTTAGCTTGGTAGTTATGACATCTCCCAGTCTAGCACAGAGATATTGTGCAAGAAAACAAAATACTGGGTATCATGTCTGCAGCTCCTTACTAGATTAACTAAGAAACACATTATTTACCTCTGCTCTGCTAGCTGTTAGTATTCAGAATTAAAATGGTCTAAACTGCCTGGGGTAACATGAATAAAACAGAAAAAAATATACAACTGTCATAATATATATCTGAATGTGACAATCTGTGTTAATTCAAAAGGTCTATGTTTCATGTTTATATTAATAACCTATTTAAAACCCCTTATTACTAGAATAAACTCCATCAGAAACAACAAGAGTGCTCTCAGCTGCAAATGCAAGGAACATATTTTAATAAATTTTATAAATATACCTTGTGGGTACTGTAAAAGTTATTTGAAATAGCAAATTAATCTCTTTCTGATCCTAAACATAGCTGAGTAGTAAGAAAGCTGTCAATTTATGTGTCATATTTCTTAAATCTGAAGGTATCACAGTGATAGCACAAGCTTTTTCCATTAACCTGTATTTATTTAAAAGACCACAAACCATACCTGTTTCCTTGTTAGCAGCAATGAGTAGGTCTTGCTGAGCTGTCATGGTGTAACCCCAGGCAGCAGCCAAGCCCCATGCAGCCACTCAGTCACTGCCCCACCAGTAGGAACTGGGAGAGAACTGGAAAGGTAAAAGGTAGAGAACCTGTGGGTTGAGATTAAGACACACAAGTAAAGCAAAACAAGGAACAAATTTACAGTTTACCATGGGGAGGCAGGTGTTCAGCCATCTCCAGGAGAGCAGGGCCACATCACATATAATGGTTACTTGGGAAGACAGACACTAACTCTCTAAACATTCCCCCTTCCTCCTTCTTTCCCTCACTTTATATACTGAGCATAACAGTATCTGCTCAGGAATGTCCCTGTGGTCAGTTGGGGTCACCTGTCCTGGCTGTGTCTCCTCCCAGCCTCCCATGCAGCCCCAATTTCCTCAACAGTGTGGCAGAATGAAAAGCAGAAAAGGCCTTGGCTCCGTGTAAGCCCTGCTCAGCAGTAACAGGAACATCTCTATGTTATCAACCCTGTTCAGCACAAATCCAAAACACAGCCCCATGACAGCCACTGAGAAGAAAATTAGCTCTACTCCAGCCAAAACCAGCACACTGAGCTCAGGATATTTTAGGAAGATAGGTGTGAATTAAATTTATCAAAATCAGTTAGACCAACAATTGAGAGTATGAAGGCATCTCCAGTTCAAAAACTCACATTGGAAAGGGCTGACTACAATCTGATCTTTTATGGGAAGGTGAGAATAGGATTGGTACTTGAAGGTATTGAGATTCACTGCAAGGTTTCTGCAGAAAGTGGAAAGACTCCACTTTTGTGTATTGCTGGTTTTGCTCAATAAAATTTACATTTTAATCTGTAGGGGAGTTCATGCTGTTCAGTCACAGTGGCAGCAGGTACTCCAGAAAGTGTTCAGTTTACCAGCACAACTACCCTGGCATTGTTTTCTTTTCATGTAATAAAATCAAGGGGGTTTGCCTTGAAATTACAGAGCAATCATATTGAATTAGTTCTTCAATTTTGTATTGCAATGTGGTTAAATGAGCCCTTAGACTGTCCCAGAGACACAGCTCTAAGCCCCTTTTCTAATTGTGTTTCCCATTTGCTCCTATGAAACAATTTTGCATCGATGTCAACAGACACCCTGAAAATGTGCTTATCTTCAATAAGACAAATGTGAGGCACACCACACACCACTCACTCTTTCCCCTCTCTTTGCACAAAGTCGTCAGCGTAAATATGTTACATCAATGTTTTTAGTTACATTTGCATGCACTTACCTATTTCTTTAAATATTTGTATTTATATACTCTAAAACATTTACATGTAAATGTTTTTACATGTTGTGTAAGTGTACAGTGAGACCTAATTTGTCAGCTTAAATTAAATGTAGCCTCTCTGACTTCCATATTCCTCTCCTATTTCTTTCTTCTTTTTTTCATTTGATTAAGTTTATGCTTTGCTCTTCACTCCTTTGAACCTTCCTGAATTAGATCACTCACTTTTCTCTCTCTTTTTTTGGTCTTGACACTCACAAACTTTCATATCTGCTTCTTAATACTCCCCCATCACACTATGTGTAAAACAAATTGAGTTCTCTATGGCAAAGTACAGTCAGGGCACAAACTCTAATAGTATAATTTTAAAAAGGGTCAGAAGAGTATTGCTGGAAACTATGTTTGAACATCTCAAAACTACTGTTCTCATTAACAGGATGCTTTTTCTGATCCAAGTGAGAGAAAAAGTCAGTGGATCTTTATTATCAAAAGTGCAGAAACATGAGGAGGAATACACAACAGAAACAGCAAAATGCTGAAATGTGTTCTGGAATTGTCCCAGTGTTCTGCTCTAACAGAACTAAATTTAGTAGAAGTTTTGACATAGACTTTACCAGGAAAAGTCCTCAGTTCATTGTGAAAACTAATGTCAGTTTTGTGTGTGTTTGTGCTTGTCTTTGTGACAAGCCTATGAAAACATATTACCTTCTGTCTGGCAGGGGCATATATGCCTATATACAGTTTTTGCATTAGAGTAGCTCCCTTTCAAAGTCCATACAATGCATTTTGTGCAGTTTTTGACTTCAACTTTGGGCAAGGACATGACAGATCTAAAAGCTCAGCATCCCCATGTGGGACATTTCTGGTTTTCATTAACAAAACTAAATAGCTTGCACTGGCTTGAATCCGTTATTTTGTTATTAAATTTCAGTAAGATTTTAGATGAGCAAGAGGGAAACATACTTGTCTAAACTCTTAAACCTTATCCTGAAAGCACAACCTGAGAGTTACAAGGTAGACTGCCTGTGGTTAAAATACAGATGACATGTGAATGTACTCACTTATTAAGACACCAAATTTAAGGAGGTTTTATTATAAATCCTTAATTTCTTCAGTGAAAAAGCCAGACATCCTAACTCTGAAGCTTCAACAAAGAGAACAAAGCAAAGCAACCCTCTGGTGCCTGTTTTTTCACCTCAAAGTGGTCCTGTGGATATTTGATATACCAGTATTGCTAATGGGTAACAAAACACAAAGGCTAAAGGCAGCTGGTCTGTCAACTGCTTCCTGAAGCAGCATTGTTTACAGATTGAGAATTAAACGTAAAGTTTTGATAAATGATTTTGGGTATTGCATTTAAATGACTAGTTTTGTTGGCGTTATTTTGTTTGCTCCCTTTTTTTGCTCTAGCTAATGTAAGGAAAATGGTAAAATATACTTTTATGTATCACAAAGAAATTAGAGTTGTTGCTATTGGGATTTTTCACTCCATATTCACTATTCTGGAATACTAAAACATGATTATATAGTAACAGTTAAACTACCCAAGCAGATGTTTAAATGCATGCTATCAATTTTTTTGTCTAAATGAGATGATGCTTAGAATATTTACTGAAAACAAAGGACAAAAGCTTATTTTAACATCTGATTGATTTCTCTGTGTGATGACCTCCTGACTTTACTAAATCAAGAATAAATCTCCCATTGACTGCAATGAAGACAGTATTTCATCCTGTTTATATCAACATGGTGCAGCAATATACAATCATTTTTTGACAACTGTTTTTTATATAATTTCACTCTTCCACTGTTAATGTCAGAACTGAACTCCTTCTGTATAAGATGACACAAAGTGACTACTCCTCTGGAAACTTTCATCATATCGCACAAATTAAATCCAGAGGTACCATTACATGATCCTGCACATACAATTGCTTCCTAAAAAGATGTGAATGAAAAACAAGATAGAGAATTCTGCAGGATCTGGAGCAGCCCAAGGGAGCTGCAGCATAAGCCAGACACACAGGCAGGCAAAGGCCTCAAAAACACCTTTTCATCTCTAACCCCTGCTGTGTCATCCTTCCTCAGAAATTCCAATTACTCCATTCTGTCCTGTCCTATATCAAAAGCCTCTCTATAAGGCAAAAACGCTCTAGCAAGCAAAATATTTTAATATTCAGAAACATTAAAACATAAGGTAAGGTACAGAAGACACTAAGGAATGGCCATGCAGACAGAACCTCTGCTGCTGTGTCTGCTCTTTCCTTTCAAGCTCTGCAGGGCCGGGGGGCTTCTCAGCCTTGACATTTGTTTCCTTCTTCTGATCTACACCTCTCCCTGAATTTATATCTTTCCTGCCTCCAGGCACTAACCAGGACATCTGAGTGGTAAGGGAAGAAAAATATTTGCCAGGTATGCTGACCCCCTACGTAAGGGCATTAAATAGCGTCCCTTTGGAGCTGATTTTAAAATGCCTTAGATAAATCTTCAAAATGTCTCACAGAGTAAGAAAAAAGATGATATATGGTTTCAGAAAACTACCATGATCTTTGGTTTAGATTTTTTTTTCTAGAGTTGCTCCCAAAAACTTGAAAGAATTAATGGTTGTTATTATCAGTTACAGAAAGAAAGGATACATACACAGAACAGTGTAATGGAAGTTCATCACCTACTCAGTTGAAGCTGCTCAAAACTCTACTGTATTAAAGGTACTAAAAATGTCAATTTCAAATAAAGTAACTTTTAAATATCAGGAGGTTTTTTTGTGTAATCCTCATTTCTAGTTTGTATTGGCATCTTTGATAAGAAATAATGCTTTTAGTAAAGCGTGTCTGTAACCATCCTTATGCTTTTAACAAAGGAGAACAGTAGAAGCGGTGCAATTAAAATTGGATTTTGGTTTTAAGCAAAAACTTCCATTATGTTTGATATGTGGAGCATAACAAAAACTTTTCATACCTTTAAAACAAAGATTAGGCCTTTCTTGTCTTTAATATTATTGTCTGTCAAATATGCTTTTTCTAGGACAAGTACCTAATTTTCAGTTTCACTCCTGTACAACTTGAGGAACAATATTGCAAGACCCAAAACCAGCAGTTCCCATCAGCCACAGGAGAGCTGGGGGCAAGGGGAAGAGGGGGATAAAAACTGACTAGTTTCTGCTTAATACAGGATTCAGAAAATAAAATTTTGTGTACAGTCGAGCTTGCTAAATATTTTTTATCAAATACATTATTCATTGAATCTTTGTCATTTTTCATTCACTAATTTATTCAACAAATACTGCTTCTGATAGTCAACCAATTCTGCAGCAGTCAAAATACTATTTGTCAAATAAATTATTTGATAAATAGTGACATTATTCAAATCCCTTAGTTAACTGTATTCATTTATTTACTTATTTATTTTCAGCTAGCTTCAACCTCTGCCAAGGAGTAAAGCTGCCTAAATATAAATTGATGGTTCATATTAAATGCTAATATACAACCCAGACAGTGCTTATTTTCCATCAGTCAATTCTTCTTTAAGAAAGCTGACAAAGAACAAGTTGTAATTGTTCTTTCCTTCATCTATTCTTTAATGCTTTCTTTGTTTGTTTGTTTCCTCTGGTCCTTCTTCCCAGCTTATCATACAATTTTCTAGATGATAATGGTCTTTTTTATATAGTTTATATCCAGGAGGTGACTCAATACCATTTTTGAGAAGTGCTTTTCAATTGCAATCTTTGGCTATCTCTAAAGATTTAATTGCAATTTAAATACTCAGATATGAGTTCATAAAAACAGAATTCTGAGAATGAATGTTGTGCACTAGAAAATTATCTAAGCTCTGCCTCAGTCATTTTTGTGGCTGAAAACCCAGGAATTCACAGTGCAGGAACAAATGAGACTATTTTGCAATAAGGAATATCTTCGTATAGACAACTAGACAGAAAACTTATCCATTAGCAAGATGTTGAGCAAGTGGAACAACAATTTTTATCAGTAATCATGTCTTCCTCCTTTTCTATATGTTCAGTATGAGATAACTGAAACTACGTTTGCAGAATTAGCGAGTATTCATTACCTCATCCAAATGCAACCAGAGCCAATTTTGAACATATGCAATACTGGGGAATTATTAACCTCTCAGGGGGAAAAAAATTAAAACCAAGGAAAAAACCCTCCAATGCCCAGCAATACATGAGTAGATTTATCAAATTAAGCACAGAAAGTTCAGATGCCACTTGAAAATTTTGGCCTTCGTCAATAGATGCCTCAGTTCTCCCTTCTTGGAAAGGAACTGACAATATTCCTATGTGTTTGAATGCTATGCAATAAATTTACAATATTTATAAATCACATATCTATGAAAAACCATGCAATACTTATTTTTAATACTTATGTTTTCTTTGCAATAAAATCGTTGTGGAAGTTATAAATACCTTTTGCAAACATTGGCATAAATGATAACCCTACCCCAACACCTTACTCCACAGCAGCACCAAGTCCCAAATAGAGCCTACTGAAAAGCCTGACTCTGAGTGACTAAGCTCTTGATATTTAACTAGACTGTTAATGATTCACCTTGTAGGCAGCAATGACCTCTGTCTGATGCTACAACTCACTTAGCAGTCATGATGTTACTTTTCAGGATAAAAGTAACTGGATTAGGTAAAAATGAGATGTTCAACAAAACTGCTTATAATATGATTTAACCACCTGAGTGGCTTTTGTAGAGAACTTAGAAACCAAAGTAATCCCCAACAGTGGTATGATTTATTTACATACTTTCTGATCATTTTTATGCATAAACAACATTTTGCAAATTCAGCAAGATAAAAGATTGCAATTTTGTAGTAAATTTGTTCTTTATGACTCACTAATGTTCAGTTTAATGAAGAAACCACCTTAACACATCTGAGCTGCAGTATGCCTGGCTGGCTTGTTTCAGGTGCTGGGGATAACATGCCATCTGTCTTTTTTCCTGGCTTTTTTTCCACCATATGGGCCAGAAGGAATTGATGCTCGAATCCCTTAGCTTCTCTGAGGCTAAATACTGTTCCAAAATGTAGAATAAGTAAGGGGTAGCACACTGGCAAATCTATAGCTAGGGAGAAAGACTGGGCTGAGGGACAGCTCTGCACCCCACTGTATGGCTCAGTCTGAGCCATACAGCTGTACACCTTGACATGTTCTCACTCCAGTACACCTACGCCTATTTTTCATATTTTATAAAGCTTTTTATCTGAATAAGCAAGTTAATATATGAGAGGGAGGAAAAAAATTATGAGATTCAGAAATTATTGCAGGAAAAAAATTACAAAGATGAGTGCTACTTTCTGTGGTGGGAGTTTGCTGTTTGAAACATATAGCAAATACAGCATCTCACACTACATTTTGAAGGAGCCTGCACTGAACTGTAAATGCTCAATTCTGCTACCCTACAATGATGTGAATCAGTGGCAAGTGTCCTGATAAATGAGATATCTCCAGATTTACTTGTCAGTAAACAAGGGGAGCAGAACTTGGAGTTGAGGGTAGTCATCATCTTGTGTAGGAACAGAGCCAAAGCCTGGGCATTTCCACAGCTGAAGAAAGGAGACAAAGCATATGCTGCCTCATATGAACTAAATGTCACTTGTCTTCGAAAGCTGTTTTTACTGTAAGATTGCTATTACTTGTTTCCCCACAGTCCCCATAGGTACTATAAAAGTTTAATTTCTACTCTAAATATTTAAATCCCAGTCAAACCTGTTAACATTTTGAAGAGTAAATACAAAGGAGATGTGCAATTGTTCTGCTCTGTTCTGGGCCCTGGTGGAAGGCTGTATCAGCTCTTTTTGAGTTTTGGGGTATTGACATTTCTTAGTATTTTGAAATATAATATGTTCCGGAATAATATAATTTTTCCAAGAACAGCTAGTTACAATTAATTACTGAACTTTTGGGTACTAGAGTGTATTTTCCTACATGGCAGGTCTTTTCTTTTGGGTTTTTATTGCTTTTTTTTAATAAATTGAAAGATTTTTGAATCAGGGAGCAACACCTCATCAAGTAGTTAGACTTTTACAAATATTCCCAGTGTTTAAAATAGCATCACTTAAATTATTAGCATTTGTGTTGCACATTATCTTATTTTTCTGTTGAGCTTAAAATTTAACATACAAACAAAATCTTTCCCTGGTCATGGGAAGCCAGAATTTTCTAAGAGACACTACAATTGTGCAGTAATTCTGTGTAATTGATCTTGCACAGTAAGTACTTACAAGTGAATTCAGAAGTTCTCATTCATATAGCATTGTGTTAACACAAAAATTTATGAAAGAATGATGCTCATCACAGAGGCCTTATAGTCTAAATGAAATAAATATGACCAAAAATGGTAAACGATCAAACAAAAAATTATCAATCTGAATGTTCATGTTAACAAGAAAGTCCCATCAATTTCTAAATTAAGTATACCCCAAATGCATGAACCCAGAACACTTATAAGTGGTTTCCATAATTACCTTCTTGTATAAAAAAAGTAATTTGCTGTAACAGGTGAATAACAAATACCTTCAGTAATAATAATATTCTGACTATTTGCCTTCTCAGAAAATCTGCATGGTTTAATATTTTTTTCTTCATACATTTTGTTAGCTTTGTTAATTTTAAATTTAAAAATTTTAAATTTAATTTTTGTTAATTTTAAAAAGCCTTAAAGCCTCATAGCTGAAGGCTATCAACATTTTTTTGAGGGCTTTTATATTGATTTCAGACCACTCTTACTGAGTGCATCAGCATAATATTAATGCCATAGAAAGGCAATATGTGTTGATTGGTACAAAATCAATTTTATCTACTTTCAGACTTGAAATTATATTTTATTAATGAGAAATCCAAGCAAACACTTTTTGAAACAAATATAACTCTGATCCCTCTTTAGGAATTCCATTAATTTATAATGTTCCTTAGAACCTGAAAATTGTTCTGGCTTATCCTCTCAATGAACAGGGGTTTGTTGCTGTCACTATAAAGAAAAATTTCTTCAGGCAAGTTTCCCGAGATTCCCAAACACATCAATCGTTGCAGAAAATAAAAACATACTTTAAACAACCTCAGCATGCTTATACCCACAGGCACAATTTGGCCAACAGAAATTTAATATCTGGGAAAACAAATAAATATTTCTGGTTGCTATTTGCATGGAAGACAGCTGAAAAGAACCATATGTTTATTTAACATATTTTTATAGCTTTTGTTAATTGAATCTAAAAACTGGCAGCATAATTCCATTTGATCTATTAAAGAGGAATGAAAATCTACTGCACCAATATTAAAAAAGTAGTAACTAAAAAAACATGACATTTATATTAATTGCACTATTTTTGGTGTCTTACTTGACAAAATACTGTTATAAACTTACCTCTTAGCATACAATCCTCAGAGGGATGTTGTTCTCTAAGCAACCCAATGTGGAAGGATGGAAGCTGGGAGTAATGTAGGAGTTGTTAAAGCAGCTTTAAGCTCCCCCTGTGGCCTCCTGGGGGACCAATAGGTTTGCAATTATGCCATCTACCAGTGGCACTCAGCCAGTCTGCTGGGTCCTCTTTGAACTGCCAAAAATACCTGGCTAGGCCTGTGCACCAAAATTATTAAGGAGGACAAAGTTGTGCAGATTATGTCATCCAGTGGTGATATCTATCAATCCTATTGTTTTATCCCAAAAAAGCCAGCAAGCACCTGTAAATGTGATGAACTGCAATTGGCAACTCGTATTGTTGATCCATGGAGAAAGAGGAAGTGGAAAAAATTACAGCTTCCTTTGCTGTCTCAATATATTTCTGCAACTGCTTTTGCTCCACGTACTGCTCTAATTTGAGTGCATGGCCACCAAGGCTACCAGCCAAGTACCCATCTAGCCATTCGCACAAGAATCTTTCCTAAGCATTTCCCTCCCAGGTGCTGGAATCTACAGTGCTTCCAATTTGAAACTGAGCAGGGTTTTGCTTTGGAAATACAGCAAGCCATACCTACCCCCTTTTTTTTTTTCCTTTTCATAAAACAAACAAATAACCAATTAAAAAAAAAAAGAAAGCAAATTGTCTGGCATAACCCAGCTGGGAACTTTACAAATCATTCCTTTTCCACACATTTCTCCATCCAACCACAGGCTAATCTGTGCCTGTGTTTGTGTGTGTTCCTCTAGGAAAACGTTAAGGTTTTGATGGTTGACGTTACAAGGCTGTATGCATTTGTGATTGATAGCAGTGCATTGTTTTCTATGCAAGTTACATTATTTACAGAAGTCCCTCCTTGGTGCAGTACTCAGTCAATGAAAGAATTATTTTCCCTTACCTCTGTGCTGGCACCTGAAATAAATAAACACCAGTGAGTGAAATGTCACTTCCTATTTATTTGAAATCCTCTAGGTCTTCATGCAAGATCATCATTTGCTACAGCCGTAAATAACCAGACAAAAGGATTTTGTGATTTTTTAAGTATTCTCTGGAAAAATGGAAAGCATAAATTAAATACCTAAATAAATTAAAAGACAGAAAAAGAGGTCAAAAAAGAGAAATATTTTGACTTAACAAGCTCTCCTTCTGCTTTCAGCTCACTCATAATGAAAACAGTACACTCGTAAAGGAAACCTGGAGATAGTTTGTGGAAGGTATGGAATAATTTATTTACACTTACATTTACAATTAGAATAAATTTTTTTATCATACACAAAACAAAGGAGAGACAGCAGAAGTTTTAGAGTTTTTCTCAGTGCTATGCACCTGAATCAGAAACTATTGTTAAAATAAAAAAAAAAAAAACAACAACCCTAAATCAATTGCACAAAAACCCCAAGCTAGACTGTAGTATGTGGTTTAGAAGATTGATAATCAGGAATGATTTTCTGTAATATTCTTGCTTGGATATGATATGAGTTAGTAATGAGTGTCTTCTGAGTTTCCCCAGGTCGTGCCCCACGTTGGGCGCCAAAATATGTCTTGGTTTGAAAACAAACCAATGGGAGATCACAAGTCAAGATTGAAATTAAAAATAAGTGAAATAATACAAGGAAAAGCACTGACAAAGTCAGATACAACCTAACACCCTGTTAGGGTGGTAGTAGCAGTCTAACTGAAGTAGTCTAGTTGAAGCGGTGATCTTGTGAAGGTCTAGTCTCCAGCTGAAGATCCAGTAGTAGTTCTGGTCCTCTGGGAACCCAGTAGACAGGGCTCGCTCAGGCAGTTCCAAGGCCAGGTTATATCTACGTGGGAACACCTGGTTCCTCCCTCCTCAGCAGAGCATCCCACAATGAGATGAGATAAGTCCATGAGTCACACGGTGGGTCTCTGATGGCCCATTGCCTGTCATGCGGGGTGGGTCATTAGCAAGTGATAATAGCTAACGGATGGCCCATTGCCTGTCATCCGGAGTGGGTGATAGCAGCTAATGGCCCACAGCTGGTGGTAATAGAATACTTAACTACATCAATATTGCAACCTAGGATATGAGGAAAAGCTAATTTCATTTCATGGTCATTTAGTGGACTGTGAAACACATGCAGAGAATCGTTTCATATGTATTCGATTTGCAGTGGGCAGCATTACACACAAGACGTGCAGACAGCAATCCCAGTAGAGCAGCATCGTGGTTTAACCCCAGAGCAGGGAGAGAATTGGGAAAGTAAAACTGAGAAACTCATGGGTTGAGATAAAGACAGTTTAACAGGGAAAGTAAAAGCCACACTCACATAAGTGAAGCAAAACAAGGAATTAATTCACCACTTCCATGGGCAGGCAGATGTTCACTCATCCCTAGGAAAGCAGGGCTCCATCCCACCTAGGGGTTACTTGGGAATACAAACAGCATCATTTCAAATGTCCCTTCCTTCTTCATTCCCTATTTTATATGCTGAGCATGATGCCATATGCTCTGGGATGTCCCTTTTGTTGTTTGGGATCAGCTGTCTCAGCTGTGTCCCTTCCCCATTTCCTAGGCACCTCCAGCCTCCTCACTGGTGGGGTGAGGAGCAGAAAAGGCCTTGACTCTGAGTAAACATGGCTTAGCAACAATTAAAATGTACCTGCATCATCAAAACTGTTTCCAGCACAAATCCAAAACACAGCCCCACACAGAGACTGCTGCAAAGAAAATTAACCACAGCCCAGCCAAAACCAGCACAAGCAGCTGAGGATTAAAGGGATAATTTGCTTCCCTGAAGTAGTTCTTACTCAGAGCAAGGCTGACTGAAACAGCACCACAGAGATTTGTACTTTTCCTGAGTACCTTGTGTCATTTAGGGTTGCAGAAGCAGGGACAAAAATAAAGCAATCTTATTTATAAATGAAACACAACTCTAAGTCTCCTTACCAATTGACCAGCTAAAATAGTTTTGCATTCACCTATTATGACAGTTGTCTTCCTCTCATCTTGACAAGTTATTTTTGGTCCGTTGAGGCAGTATTCTATAGGAATTAAAGTATAAGTATAGCAAAAAGAAGAAATTAATTATTTTTTCAACATTACTGTTTACAAAGTTGCATTGATAATAAACATACATTCATAAATAAATTACAGTAAATGATGAACCATTTTTCAAGGATTTTGTTTTATAATTCATTTAAATTTATTAAGTTTATATATTTATAATTATTTGAAATATTTTAAGAAATAATATCTACCCAGAAGGTAAAGCAGTTATTTTCACTTGGGAAGCTGACTTGTTTGTTTCCTTTCAATCTTCAAGCTTCTACTTTTTCTTCTTACCTCATAAATATAACACACAGGGCAGAGAAAAAAATAAAGATATATCCAAAATCCTGGTTTGAAAAAGACTTTTGATGTACGAGTATATTATTCTAAAAGGCAAATTTCAACTCTGCAGGCGTGAAAACACTCAAGGATTTTAAAACTGTAGATTCTAGAGCATAATCAAATTATTCCATGAAGGAGTTTGTAAGACTTTGCTGAAATGGATGGAAAATGTGATGCAAAGGACTGTGCAAAGATAAGCTAACCAAATTAACTTACCAGAGAAAGCATCTTAGATGCTTTTCATAACGAACAGAAACACAATAATGTGCACACTAATTTCACATAGTTAGATATTTCAAAGGAAAAGAGTGGAGAAAAATCTGAAGGTAAGAGTGTTTGCCTATGAAAATTGTTCCTTAATATTTCATTCAAGGGACCACAAAGAACAGAGATGACACTCAAAACATATCCTCAGAATTTTCTGTTACAAATTTGGGGCTGCATTTCACCAAGAAATAGTCACAAGACATAAAATTAAATAAAAATGCTGAAATTTATCTTTGTCTTCACCTGACTCTTTAGGTTCGTTCCAATTTGTCCCATAAAAATCAGAGGAATTTTAAGATTTAGTTAAAGTCCTCTCTGCCAACAAACACACATACTTTCACTTTCAGATGTAGAAAGGAGATGAGACTGGAAAGAAAAATGCACAGAAAAGCAATGGGATGTTGGAATTTTCCCAAAAGGCAGTAAGAGCTGAGTGGTGTCCCAGGCCGTGTCTGTGCTGTGGAAGGCATCACCACATAGAATCAGCCCAGTAAGCATTGAAAATGTTGTACAGCAGAGCTGGATAATCAGCAGTGTTATTCACTTGGATCCCAGAAAGAAGGCAAACATTGCATAGCCATGAAACCTGGAAAATTAACCTTACCCTCAGCCAGGCTGTTGCACCAAAAGGGATGTGCTATTTCTTTTCTAAACGCTGATTTTAAGAGCTAACTTCAAGAGCTCAAGTGTCAAACAAAGCTACAGCTGCAGTCACATTCTCTTATGCCTTAATTTACAAAGCATCACAAGTGTACTAAAATGAAATAGGATTCATGACCTCTCCCCCTTTTCTCAAATATTCAAGTCATGAGAACAGATAAACAACAATGTTTGTTGTGGAAAAAAGATATTAAAAACAAGACAAATGTATTGGTGGCTGAGAATTATCACAGTGATTTCCATCTATGAGAAAAAGCCAAAGGTGTTGTTTTGTGGGGTTTTTTTAATTCATATGTCTATCTTGATAAAATTCTTCTATCTTCTCCATATTGAGACCTGTACAAATACTGTATATGTATTCATATTTATATTGTAGCTTACAGTTTCAGTTTTAAAGTCAGAGAGTATGATGGCAGTCTAAAATCATGGAGCTATCTAGAAATATTTGGAAGGCTATGTATTCTTTTATTTCTTATATAATAAAGTCATAAAAAGGACAAAATAAATTTCAGTAAACCCTTCAAGTACTTTGAAAATGTTACAAGATCCACTATTCATTTGCTTCTGCTTAATGAAAAGATTTTCTGAAACCATTCAATGAATGGAAAAGTGAGAGGGAGAAAAAAGAAATCAAGACTACAACACAAGATAGATATCAGTAACCAGGGTTATGATGTGCATGGAGATGTTACTATTGTGCTGTGTTTGTGGAATGGTTACACCTCATTAATCCTAAATTTAACATGAACAGTTTCTTTCATAATGTAAATACATTTTTAAGGGGTGAAGAACAACTAATTTTTTTTTAATTTAGATTAAGATTTTTTCCAGATTTTTTTTTTTAATTTGAGAATAAATTTACATATAGATTACACAACACGCATGCACTCACATACATACAAACATGCTATGTGTATACACATGCATATATATCCCACCATTATGGAAACAAAATGCATTATGTAAAGATTTTTTTAAATAAACTTGATACAATCCTACAGTTCAGATTACTATGCAATTGCAGTTTTTAAAATATGATAAGCAAATTATGGACACAGTGCAAAATTCCAGGTTTGGCGCTCTAGCAGTGGACCATACAGAGTACTGTAAACTTGAGTAATATTTTTTCTGTCTAGCTAGTCCACAATGCCAATAAAATTTGATCAATCCCTAAAAGATGACTTGTTTGATTAACAATAGTGTGGAACTATTAAGAAACAAAATATTTTATTTATGACTTTCTAAGACAGAATGGTATCCACACCCTGTTTCTGGACTCATGTCCCACATACCTGCTCAAAAGAAAACACCTCTATGTAGTCAGAATTGTGCATTCTGCTAGGGATGGGGAGTTTTGCTAACCATATGCCAGCCTTCTTACACCCTTGTCTTTCCTAGTGTTGATCCACTTTTACATTTCCAATTAGCACCATTAATCTGAGAAAAAAGTTAAAAAGCAATTTGAAAAGTCTAAAGAGGTAAAAAATGCTCCTTGAGCATCTATTACCTTGAAATTTTTTTGTGGATAACCAATAGCTTGTTTTCAATGGCTACTGAATTCCAGGTGTGGCAGCTTCCTTAGATCCTGTTATATAGATAGATATAACTATTATATAAACTTCCTGACACCCTATAGCTCTGATAGCACCCAGGGAGAAAAAAACAGGTAAATAAATAAAGAAGTAAAACCTCCCCAATAAGAAATTACTGTTTCATTCATTCAGCTTTAAATATAAGTTGCATAGAACTACCTAGAAGAACACTTCTAGGAAGGTGGGGTTTTTACTCTTGGCTTTAGAATAGGCACTAATTTCTTTGGCTTCTATTTTCTTAATCTGACTTCTTTCATGGCATGAGCCATGAAAGCAAGCACATCGGAGTACAGACTTATTCTATCCTGGAATTAGTCTCTTAAAAATTGAAAGGACCAGAAATTTGCAGATTTCCTGCTGAATTAAATCCATTAGAGGATTGCATTTGATTAATTAAAAATTAATAATCACCTCTAGTCAGTTCATAATATATTTTTCTACACATTCAAAGGCACATTTAAATATTAAGTGTTAGGAATATGAAAAATGCACATACATTAAATAAAAAGCCTAGTAATACTTATCTCTTTGCAACGGAAAGTTCAACAGAAAAAGAAAACAAAACAGAATTATAAGTCAAAATTCCAAGTAGTAACAAGTTTAGATATCTGCAGCATATTTCACTGTGAACCTCTATGTATTACAGAAAACAGTGAGGTCATTTTCATTGCATAGAATAGAAAACTGGCAAGAGCTGTATCAGAGTCATCCCTTTTCAGATATTATACCTACAGCAAAAAAAAGTAGCTCATATTTTCACTGCATCAGAAACTGTCTCAACATCAGTCAATAGGAGCTTAATATAAGTAGTTAGACTTAATAATACTGAAAGGAAAGTAGATCAACAGATGAAAGGGAGAACAATCAATTAGGATATCAAATAGGCAGCAGAAAGTGTAGGTGAATTAGGAGACAGTGAGGAACAAGACATCACATAACTTTAGTGGAAATTACAATGAATGAGAAATTTTTGCATAGGTTTTCAATAAGGTAGTTCTTGCTTGTCTATATTCTCATTGAATTAAGTCCAGTGCACAATTTGGGATAGTTGATGTTCCTTAAGAAAAAAAAAGTTACCATTTTAACAAGTGAAAAAAATAAGGTCTTTCAAGAAAACAAAGGAAGAAAAAAAGAAACACTCCTTTACAGTCACCTTAGCAGCAACCTTCACTCCATAGCAATAATTTCCTGATGCAGGGGCAAAAATGCTTACAGAAGTAAGATCTCATTGAGCTCATTTTGCTGCTTGGCATGTTAAGAAGGTTTTGTTTCCTTTAGCTTCTGAACATAGAAGGACAATGGTATGTTAGTCTTACTCTAGTTTAAAAAGGAAAAGTTCATTTTGTTAGGTTTTATTTCAAGGATGATTGGTTGGTGAGTGAAGTCAGTCTAACCTCTCCTTAAGTGCACAGTCGTTAAAATGCTCAAGTTCTTCAGTGGATATCAAAGAGCATTACTTTAACTTCAATAAGAATAAAATGAACAGATGTGGGAAGTAGAGGATATATGGGATCCAAAAGGAGTAAGTCCTGCTATATGGGTTTCTCTCCAGCTGTAGAGGAGACTGCTCCTCAGCTAGCATCTTCAGCACCCAAGTGCTCTAGGCTCAGAGTTCAGCCCAAATCTTGTAAACACAGAAGCAAATCATTATGAAAATCATTATGAATTATACCTTTTTATGCTGTGAGAAAGAAAATGAGAAAAACAGGGCTCTAAACAATAAAAGCATGTGCATAAGTTCTTGGAAAAATACCCATTTTATTGGAACTTGCGTGCTTCCCATAAAGCCAGATGAGGAGAAATGCCAGGAGATATTTGTGATTGTCATGGTTGTTGTTTTCAATCTACAAGCCAAGAAAATATGTATCTACTATGAGCTTTTCATAGATGAGATGTAAAATCTCTGATCCTGAGATGAAGTTCAAAATTTGGTAAGATTAATCCCCAGAAAGATGTTCATAGTCCCACCTTAACTGAAGTAAAGGAGGAGAAAACAGTGTACACTTAATCATAACCTCTTCAAAGGATGAGGAAGTAGATCCTGTTATGGCAAATGCAAATGGTCTGTGAGCTTACCCAAAAATCTGCACCTTTTGACACATTTCCAGGGCAAAAGTGCAATAGAAACCTTGCAGCTGAATATGTTTGGCATGTGAGAGCACAGTCACTATGATTCTGGTCTTGTTTCCTCCATAGGAGGCCCCTCATAGAAGAAAATATTTCAGGATACAGTCAACATATGCATTTGCAAGCAGAGAGACCTGAATTTCTTTTTGTGAGCACCAAGTGAGCTGGGCATAAACTTGTTATGGCCTGGAAAGTAGAGCAAAAATTATTTTTTACTGAAACAATTAAAAAAAAAAAATCAGACTTCTGAGCCAAAGAACACTGGAATGCTGTTTTATTTTGCATATTAATTAACATACTTTTCTCACCATATAAGACACAAGAAGCATGTTTCTTGTCATGATTTTGTCCTTAGTGTCTGTTTTGGCTTTGTTAAAATCCAGTGACCCTATTGCTGCTGTGTTAACATGACGTTGTGTGTTACTGCCTTGTGCTGGCTGCAGAGACCTAGTGAGTTTGACAAGCAAAAATTCTGCTCCTGAGTAGGAGTGATTGGATGTGGGTTTGGGGAGCTGAGGAAGAACACGACAGGCTGAGTAGAACAATTGATGCTCTATCATATAAATTATTCATTTTTATATAAAATTCCAATGTTGGACAAGTCAGGCAGTTGTAGCCGGAGATGTTACATAAAAACCTTTGGTCATGGTATAATTAAAAGACCTAGGAGGAAGAATTAAGGGAACCAGCATTTACACTTTAAGTTACAAAGCTAAACAGCTGAAAGGAACAGAGTACATCCTTAAAGAACATTTTTAACTCTAGGCTCAGAACTTTAAGATCAGCAGGATAGATAGCTTGCCTACTATTCTCATTTTCAAAATAATTTTTGTATCAGGAGTGCAAAAAAGATTTTCCATTGGGCATATTTTCGTCCTTCTAAGCTAAATTTTGGGTCAAAATTTTAAGCAAGACCTGGGTCCTAGATAAAACAAGGGGCTAGAATTCAAATTGAAAACCTAGTTAATGAGCGTTATGCTGAGAAATTGGAGTAAAAATGGATGCTGTAGTTCACAGAAGCATAAAGTTAGAAATATTTAGAGCACTGCACAGTTGGTATTTTAAAACATGCTCAAACTGTTTTAAATGAAGAATGTCTAATGATCAGCTAGATCTAAATCAGAAAACAAAAAAAAATGTTAAAATAACTTTTGTAATTCAAAACCAAAATAAAAGGTTAAATTTAGGCCTTTGGTAAAAAATTGCATGTATCATCAGTTTTGGATGAACGTCAGCAAATGAAGACGTGTTCTTTCTTGTCACATTATAACATAAGAGGTCAACACACATAGATGACTTTTACAAACTTGCACAAACCTGAAATTTTCCTGTAGATTTATGCCAATAATAATAGAGTGTTTTCCATTCTGTGTATAAATTCTTTTATAGATATTGTAAACTGTTACTGATTGGCAAGAACTATTGAGGCTTGTCCTAGCACTAATATAGAACCCCAATGTATGAGAGATTTTTAGATTTGTAACAGTGTTGAAGTACAGGCTCTGTGATTAAACCACTGTAATTTTTTTTATGTGAATCATTGTTGGAAGCAGAGTTTAGGGCTGAGGATTGACTCTCAGGCATCTCCATTCATGCAAAGCATAGGTTTAGCAGCACTTCCAGTGTTTAAACAGGAAGGAGTATAACATTTTCCCATCAGGTGAAGTCGGCTGAGGGGACAGAGCCTGCCTTCTGCCCTCCCCCAGCCATCAAGACCCTCACAAGGGATCATATCCATGAGGGAAAAAAATGGTAGAGTTGTTTCTCTTACCCAGCAGTCTGTAATGTCAGCAATCATCATACTTTCTGAATCAAAATAACTACTTCTGAAACCAAAATAACAGGGATTGCTGAAAGAGAGACAAATACATTGGGAAAAATACAAAAAAAAAAAAAAAAAAAGCACAGATCAGATGGATCATATTGGGGTTCTTTGTCTACTCTTTACATTTCCCATGTTTTTCTGTTTTTTCTGCTCTGAAATTCTAAAAAGCCTTTTTTTCATACAGTAAATTAAAAGCTCACAGGAGGGTTTCAAGAAGATCTAATACATTCATTTCCTTCTTGGTTGCACAAGGCCTATGAACTTTGACAGGGGAAAACCTTCAGGATAAGAAAGTATCTCCCTCCCCTCACTTCCCCAGTGGAAGAGGTGTTTAGTTTCCTGTGCATTATAAACTCTAATGTCCTTCTGTGCATGTATTTCTGAAAAAGCAGGGAGTTATACCAGATGCTTTAATGTGACAATTACACAGCAACACAAAACCAGTAACACATCAATAAACATAGCACAGGAATTCCATGTTCACCCCCAGATCTTAAGATCCTGCAAATTTAATTTAGTCCTACATTACATTGGGAAAAACACATCCATATCTTTTTAAATGTTTTTCATTAACTGTAAATCTTAATCAATTACATAATCTTTGTACAAAAATAGCTTAAAGAAGGGTTATTTAGGTTGAAAGTCTTAAATGTTAAGGCATGACAGATTTGCATTTCCTGGGACAATTGCACTTCCTTTGTCATTTTGCTTATGTAATACAACATGGTCTTCAACTACAGGTTCTCATATATTCACCACAGGCTATTGCCGCACTCAGGACTAAAGCTGCACAGAAAATGAAAATGTGACCCTTCAAATCCATGCCTTTGCAAATGAAACATTTCTGGACCTCTTATGATTTTTTTCAGTTTTCTTTAGCTACGTACCTTTGTAGCTAGCAGCAGAGTATTTGCATTATTTTAAGAATTTACACTCTGGATAAATCAAGCATTTTTGTTTTATTTGCTTTCACTCTGTTGTAACTAGCATGACCTTACAAGCCTCTGGGACAAATTATGTTCATATCTTTCTTATGGATGCCTCCATAACTATGCCTGAGTTTGCACACCTTATTCAACACAAAATAAACAGACCTAAACCACAATCAGTCAGTAGTCTGTTTGTTTTCCCTAAAATATTTCTTCCATCTAAATCACATGGTTTTATTGAAATTTGAAGGTCACCTCAAAGAACCATAAGAACTTCTGCCTACACAGAGATTTCACATGAACTGCTTTACCAACAATTATATATGACTTTCCATAGATCTTACATAGATGCAAAAATTAAGAAAAGACTTGTCACTATTCACCAGGTAGGAAATCAAAACCCTTGATTAGTTCCTGTTGTAAACTTTTACAATATTTCTGTGTTGCCAGGCTCTTCCTTTAACACCCATGGGATACTTAGCAAGAAAATGTGCCCTTCTCAGGATATTAGATGTGTGATCATTGAGAGGTACAGATAATTATTGGAAAATTAACACTGCTATATCAGTATATTTTCAGCAGTTTTCTTCTCTCCTTGCAAAGAGGAAATGCAGGGAAATGATGTGTGTTAACTTACAGCTTGCCATCTAGAGTATCATTGAGAGCTTTTATTATGAGATACTGAGATAACTTTTCTTTTCCTGTAAACTGTAGTGGAAAGCTGTCAGATCCTGGTCTCTTCCTGTGCATAATGAACTTGTGCTGCTGTTACATTGTTCTGACTGATATGGGGATTGTAAATTATTCTTAGGCATGTACCCTTAGCTTTGTCATTTGCATGTATTTTGGAAGAGATATGAACATTTATTATGCCCATAACCTAACCTCCCTGAGCATTCATCACCTGATGGGAATAAAGAGTTTATGTAAAAGCAACAGAAGGAGCCTCTCTGTAAACGTAAACTTTCAGCTGTAACATCAAATTGAGTTACCCATTTATCTTCTCTCCTTTTCCACAGCTTATAGACTTTATGAGTTACTCATTTTTAAGCTTCTTTCAGTTTGCCATTTACATTTTCCCTCACAAGCATTATATCTTTTTGATGCTGGAATTTTTAAACATCATATAACAGCTTCCTCCCCAAAAATGTGTTTTAAAATCTATATGGGCCAAAATTCTTCAGATCAGGTATGTCTTTTAATTGCCTTGATTTTTGAGATCTTCTTTATGCTTGTTTTTCTGAGGCACATAGTGTCCTGAGATTGGTAAACAGAATGGAAATTGTGGCACTATGGCATTTAGAGAAATCAGAGATAATTGTCTGTCACTCATCTTTATTGCACGGGGCCTTTAACCAGAGCCCACTGCAGTTAGCTTGGTTAGCTTCAGATAATGTGATTATCTCAGGGTAGCAGTGTGGAAATGGACTCTTAATCTGTTAGCCTAAGACCAAGGTTTTATCAGGGTACTCACCTGGTTCCCTGATGAAAAATTAGGGCATCATTTCCAAAACGGATTTAAAATTCACACCATGGGAAACAGACTCCAGGCATTAAAATACTCATTCTCCAGAATATTTCTGTCCTTTCTGGTACAATCTTCTAGATCACAATCAGGATAACCTGCACATGACTGTCTAATCAGACACTGCCGGCTAAGTATTGGTAGTTGCGATATTGAATACTGCTTGTCTAATATTTAAATTTTCATTTTTATTGGTTTGGGTTTTTTTGGTTTTTTGGGTTTTTTTCCTTTTTGTCTTTTATTTCCCTGTACTTTGTAGTCAGCCCTGGCTACCTCAGCAACCTGTTAGCACAAGTGGGAAAAGAGAAGCATCAACATTTCACTGCTGGTGTTCAGTGAGGTTGTTTGACTGCAAAGTAGGACACCACAAATTGACACTGGTTTCCTCTCTGTCCTCTGTCAAATTAGACAGCTTTGAAAGAGTTAAATCTTTTCATTCTACTGCTAAGCATGACAAAAATTTAGCTGTAGGGAGCTGCTGACAGACCAGAACTACACTTACCTTAAGGAAGCTGCTATTCTTACAACTTGCTCATAATTAATGGAGGGTAATTTGTACATAAACCATCTCTTTCTTATTTGGTGATTTTCATTTAGAAAGGTGCATTTTGCAAGCAGAGGACAGATCTTCACTTTTGAAATCCAGCAATTTCCTATTTGGTCAGCTTTGGGGAGGTCACCAAGTGATGCCAGGTATTTGGCACTACTCCTGGCTGCTTCTGAGGCCTAGAACTGTCCTGATGAACAAAAAAAGAGAAAAAGGTAAAGATTACCACCACAGAAAAGAACTAAATTATTGCTAAACACAAAAGGATCAAAGAAAAAAAAATCGTGCCTGCCTATGAAATGCACAATAGCACAAAACACTTTACACAGTTCTCCTCAGGTCTGAAAAGCCTCAAAATTCAGAGCTCTTCAGCACTTGCCTCAGGCATACAAAAAAGCTAAAAGAGAATTAACTGAAATTTGTGTAGCATTTTAATGAAAAATGTTGGTCTTGGGAAAAGCATAAGACTTTGGTTTTATGTTTCATAGTTTAAATATTTATTTTTCCTGCTTTATCATTATCTTTTTTCTGTTAAGTCCTTTTTATCTAAGCCATTTTTTCTCAGTGACAGTAAAAGAATGTAAAATACTGAAAGTAAATTATTTTAAAGCTCCCACATATAACTCACAAGTAGCAAAATTCAAGAGAGATTAAGGGTTATTTTTAATTTTCACACGATTCTTTGCCTCTATTCTCTTGATTAATCTGAAACCATAACTTTAAAATTCATTTCTTTCTCTAAGGCAAGCTTTTAAAAATTCAGAGGTTTACAAGCTGCTGTGAAATACATAGGAAAGATAAATGGATAATGAATATTATGACTGAATTTTATGTTACATCACTACTGTAATTACCTGTGCTATAATATAGGTAAGAATATTACCTGTTTATTAATACATTTTCAGAGGTCACAGCTAACTTTCCTGAAGCATGACAAAATATATGAGACTAAGGCTTTTGTTACTATGACAAAGTTGTGTGAAAAAGATCAGTACACAGATGTTCAAGAAACTTTTAAGGTCACACACGTAAAATTTCTGGCAACAGTTTCCAGGAAAAAAATAGAATACTATACTTTGTACCAGTGATACATGTTCTTTATACAGGCTTTGAACATTTTGCTGATGAGTAAGGCCAGGAAAGATTTTTTGGTGGGTTTTTTTTTGTCACGCAGAATTTTTTTTCTGAACAGAATTTGAAAACTTAGTGCATTTTCTAGTCTCTGAAGACATCTTGCAGCTTGATTTGGTTCATGGATTTCCGAAGAGAATGAATAAGAAATGACATAAGAATTGGATGTCGCATCTACAATAAAATAATTTGATGCACTCAAGATCCTTTTTAATTATAGTGCATGTACTCTCCAGATGTGTGCCATGAGCAGGAGTAATTCACACACATTAGATTCACACTTCCTGTGTCACACCACATACATGCACTTAATTTAACCTGGAAATCCTGGACATAAAAATGTCAACCATTTTATTTATGGAGAGGGATACTGTCAAAGATCCACCTGCTCTTTGCTCAGCACTTAACCTTTTGTGCCAAGGAATAATGTTCCTGTAGAAACTGTTTCTCCACCGGTTTTGGGGTTGGTAGATATATCTATACAGACAAATATGGAATAATTCCTCATATTAAGGACTGTTAAATACAAAAGTGGAAAAATTACTATAAGTGTTCATTTTATTTGATTTTTAGTAATTTCTCTTAATTTCTCTTTTAATACTCTATATCAAAGTCTCACAACAGCTGTTCTCTGGAATCATAAATTTAATCCCAAAACTTAAAAATAATGGATAAATGTGAGGAAAGTATTACCTGCCTCAGCAGCATAAGTTCAAACACTTATTTTCATCAGGTAAGTACCAGTCAAAACAGTACAAATAATATTACTTGCCCTTGTTAAAGAAAACTCTTCACATCTGGATGTACAGATGTGATGTCAATATGACAACATGATGATTTAATCTCATTGGAACAGAGATCTTGCCTCTCTGCAATCAATGATCTGAATTTTACTTACTGAGGTATATTCCAGAAAGAAACTTCCTTCAGAGAGTTAGAACTTCTTCCAAAGGAATCTTGAAGTTTTATGGGAGATGAATATCTTTTGTCTCTAAGGATTTGCTAATATTGTTCTGGATTTTAAAATTTTTTTTAAAAGTAAAAATTCATGCTGTTCATGTTCCTGTGTGTAATCTTTCTTTCCATTTTGAGATTCAAATTCACAAAATGCCCTGTAAATTTGCTCTTTAGTTTGTGAAGTAAATTCTCTCAGGCAAGCTAGTTGTATTTTCCTTCTGCAGCACAGAACAGGGACAAGGATAACAGATGTATCAGGAGGGGCAAAGTAGAGTGGAGCAACCCTCTTCTGCACATGAGCATGGAACAATGTTCTCACCTATGTGCCTGGCAGAGAAGTCATCAGTGGAGCTGTATTTCCTTTCCCATTTCAACATGTCACTTGAGAACAGTGAAGGAGAACTGCCATAGTAAGGAGGGGAAAACATTTCATCCTCTTTTGCATCCCATAAGACACAAAGCCATATGGTGTCCCTCATTTTAAAGCCTCTCAACAGCTATCCTTACATAAAGAAAAGAAAAAATATGTGTACTTATAGTTAGTCTGACACAAATTTGCACTCCATAGTCCAAAATATTCTAAAACTGTTAGGTTCCATCAGCATCTGTGCAACAGCAATAAGGGTGCTTCAAGAACATGAGAATCAATAAGACATTAAGTCATGAGTGTCTAACTGTTACCCAAATTGGCATAATTACACTAGGATATAAAACCAAAATGTCATTTAGGTAATCTTGCTCTTCATTCACCAATTTAACCTGGATACAAACATGCCATTAAGTGCTGGGCACTCTAATTGAGTAAAAAAAAATGGGATCTTGCTAGGCAATGACCAGATGAGAAAAACAATTAGTTAAAGAAAAATATGTAAACTAATAGAAAATACTGAAAAAGAGGTTTTATTCAGCCTGGGGAAAAAAAAAAAACAAAAAAAAAAACAAAAAACAACAATAAAACAACAACAAACCAAAGAGACAAACAAACAAACCAAGGCCCCATCACACAAACACCATTTAGCAGATATTATCATTTTCAAATTTTCAAAAAAGTACTTTTAAGCACAATCACTCCTTTTCCTGCAAGCCCTTAAAGACAGAGACATACTGAGTGTCAGAAAGATTGTGGAATTGTAAAGAAACCATAGGGAAACACCTTCTAATAAGCACTAGGACAAACTCCCAGAGGAGCCTAAGCGTTGGAGACCAGTATTATACTTGTCAGTAGTCTCTCAGTCCATCTATCTGTCTGTCTATCTTCTGTCTGTCTACTGGAATATAGCATCAAAGAGAAAATAAGTAAAGCTCTTTTCTTCCTTTTGATTCTGAGATTTTTCCATTTTAACTCTCTTTTCTGCAGAGAAGCATTTTTCAGTCCCTGCTGTCCCTGCCTATCAAAGAGAAAACAGGCAGCAGCTGGCTGATCAGAAGTCAGGATGACAATTGGGACAGAGTGGCAATCAACAGAGCTGCAACAGAGCAAAGCCAGAGTAAGATGAACACCACATTCTGAGTCTTCCCTTTTCTAGCCATAAGATAGCAGACTTTTACCTAAGGCTTTCTTTCAGATCAAATGAAAATACAAGACAATGAAAAATCTTTCATATGCTCAGCCCTTACCTAGGGAGTTTATGCAACTGCAACAGAAACAGAAGAAAACATGAGCTTTATAAAACCTAAATTTAAGATTTAAGAAACCTTACTTTGATTTCCTATTCCCACATTGCAACTGTTCACAAAAAAAAAAAAAAATTCAGAATACTTCTACACAATGGCCATCCCTTTAGTTAGATCAGACTAATGTTCTTTCAGTCATTTTGATGTATATACCTTGATCTACATCAGGTTGAAATGTGCCTTTTTTTTTTTTTTTTACACCTTTGTTGTAAGTAGTTGCACTAGTAATAAATTTTCTGAGTTAAATCAGATAGAAAGTAATAACTTTTTCCATTTCAAACTCCTATTTTACATTTGTTTTTCTGCAATTTTGCTTTACAATATAACTTGGATACAAGTGCAACATGTGCAGTTATAATTCAACAGAAGAAATGAAAAAAGAGATTATTTAACATTTGAAGAGATTAGATCCTTATCCATAGGATAAGAAGCATGAATATTCCTAATCTGGTTTTGTGACATCCAAATGCAACATTGCTTGAAGCATAAAAATTATGCATGTGGCTTTAGTTTGACTGGTTTTGATTTAGGGATATGAGGAAGATGAGAAAGGAAGTCAGTTCTGGGCATTGTGCTTATAGATTATTGCTCTGCAGGCATATAGGTCAATGAGAGCTGGCCTTCAGTCAGGTAAGATGACGAATAAAATACAGAGGAATCAACCTAAAAATTAAAATATGGTATTCAAACTTTGGAGTCCCCTACAGTAAATACCTAAATGTGATCGAATATAGACCTCTACCATCTACATGTTTATATCTTGCTAGTCATCTGCCTTCTCTTCATATCTAGTGGAGACAGATTTAGAATGTAATTCACCCTAACAAGGATGTCCAAAATGTCAGATGAATTACAACCTGCAACTGCCTAATTCTCCTTATGGACTGTAAAAATAGCTTATGCTGATTATTTCAGATCTGCTCAGTACTAATCTAAAATTAGCTGAGATTAATATCACAATTAATCTATTATTATTACCTCAGCTAGCTGTTAAAAGGGAGCTAGGATACCTCATGAGGCCTTCAAAACACATAAAGGGTGTTTGTTTTGCAGCATCATCTTTCCCACAGCAGGAAAGCCATGGAGAGATGCAGGGCACTTCTCTAAAGTACACACTGTCTGGATAAACTCAATCTTTGAAAAAAACTGGTGGCTCTGCAGCTCACCTTCCACCAGTGAGACCATGAAATGTAGGCATGTAAATTCGAGTTTTCTTAAATTTTCTACTCTTTCAGATTAGTAGACAAGTTGTAGGGGGATTTTTGGTAGGAATAAAACAGAACAATTGAAATAATAATTTTTCTAAGCACAAGAGAAGCATACACTGCAGCAGTAACTAGTCAGCAAAGACAGATGATATTCTGTGTTTTAGAAGATCAGGAAGTCATTTCCAGAGAAGAAATTATAAAGAGGGACATTATGTATTCAGCTACAATTAATAGTTCTAACATGTCTTGGGAACTCATTTTCCATAGATATCAGTAAGTCAGATAGTTATTCAGACTGTTCACAGTATGCTGTGCAAATTGCAAATTAATTAGAAGCCTCTGAGAGCACATTGATGGACATGTGTAAGGTACATAGCTATTTAATTTTTTTAGAAAATAAAAAAATAATAATGATTGCAGAAGTATTTTTTTCCATATTTTACTCAGACGCTACTGCTATGATTTCTGCTTAACAGAGACCTCCTTGTTTGTGAAGTATGAAAGCCTGTTTACCTAAACCCTTTGACCTTATTCAGTTGTGCCACATTTATGTGCAGCTTTCTCATAATATGCTTAAGACAAATGACTGGAGGATCAGTTACTCCAAACCTCCTGCTGCTGCTGCCTGGAACACACGTTTCTAATCACATCTAGTTTCAAACAAAATAAAACAATCAACCAGAAAAGCTAGAAGTCTTAATTTGAGCTTAATCCAGTGCTCTGAGGTATCCAAGGCAACCATACAGGTCTTGCCATCTCTCAGGATTTAAAGAGAACTTGTGCCCTCCTGAGCCATCAGCTAGAGGCTGGGTCAGACACCCAAGAACATCTAAACACTTGATGGCACCTCCATAGAGCCACTGTTCTAAACAGAGAAATGCAGTTTGTTTTGAGGAAGAACGGTTAAACTGTCCCCTGGATGAATTTTAAGTAGAAAGAATTAATCTGTTTGAAGTCTGTGGAAAATTTCACAGGAGTAGTGGTCTATAAAGGCTAACAGAGACACCAGAAGGAGGTACCCTCTGGGAGTGCTCTGTGGTGGAGGTTAGAAAGGTTAACACTGAAAGGTTCAGCTTGAAATATAATATACACTCAAAGAAGAAACCTTGATAAATGTTTTGTTAGAAGAGAAAGAAAAAAATCATCTGAAGAAAGAAGAAAGGAAGAGAAATCTAGTTTGCTCTTATTTCAAGAATTGTTTTTTCATATCTCTACACCTATTATAAATATCCTTAATATTTTTGAGATTCTAGGTAGAAACTATAAAAAATTATCTGTATTGAAGGAACTGGAATTTTAAGATAAATTGATAACAGCAAGGCTGTATGGTGATGGGTATATAAACCAAAACACTGATGTCTCCAGCCTGACAATGAGCTGGAAATGGAGGAGACACAGAAAAAGCTTTTTATGTTGAAAACTAACCAGGAGGACACTGCAGCATGCAATAAGGTAACAGCTGCAAAGTTATCTCCACTCCAGCACCTCACCACCTCCACCACCACTCTTAAGATGTGAAGGGATAAGGCATTATTCAGACAAATCATTAGCTGACAATTTAAGCTTTACAATACACTATTTTACAGTATTTCCAATTAAAAAAAATCTCAATTGCAATCAAAACAGATTTTATATAGATTGATATTTTTCAATTTTTCATTGCTTTTATTTCTGTTCAGGTCCATTCAGTAGCAGCATTTTTGCAGGTACCATATTTCCTTCCTTCACTTCTGTGTCAGATCCATAAGACTTTCTCAGATTTCTTAAATTCCACAACTATACTCTTTTAATAATGAATTGTTCCACATCTATTCCATGTGAGGAATTATTAGCTACAGTGCATGGTTTCCTCAACTGCTAAATCAGTAAATCCAAATAATTTCTTGCCAAAGTCAAGTTTCAGCCTGCCAGAGTGTAGCACCATCTTGGTTAACAACCTGCCAAAGTTAAACGTAATTAAGTCAACACTTGTTCATTTACTACATAGGTTTTACCTGTCAAAGATTTCTTGGGGCAGTAATTTCCCAAAAATATCATCTGAAGAGCTTAAGAGAAAGCCTTTTTATTACAAACCCAAAAGACAAAGTGGGGTTTGTCCTAAAACTGGCTTTTAAATAAGCTCCAGCAGGAAACTAAACTGCACAGATCTGAGAGACTATCGTGATTCAAGACAAAAGAAAATTAGGAACGATTCTTCCTTGGCTGATATCATATTTTGTTGATTACAGGTGGGTCAAGTTTTCCTCTGCCTTGTGCTGAAGCTTACTCTATAACTGAGGCTGGTTTTCAGATTTGAGTTTCTATCAGGGACCTTACGTGTTCAGTATTACTTTTAATACCTTATATCTTGTCAGTAAGGAAATGCTCTTGGAATTAATTTCATATTGAAAAAGAAGGCCTGAATTTTATTTCATTTTTTTAATATTTAGCTTTTAAATTATATCATTAGAAAATAATTATTTTTCTACAATTTTTACCAGATCTAAATTGAAGAATAAACTTGCATATGCAAGGCATAATGACACTGCATCAGCATATATTCCGTAACTCTGATCCTTGGACTTCCTTATGGTCCAAGCAGACTTGGTTCATAACATCTTGTTGAGCAGCAAATATTTACATTCACTTGATACATTCATAGAAGAAACATCTGTTGCCAAAAAATATTTTTTACAGACCAACTTCCTAATAGGGGCAGAATGAGATAGAAGTATTTTTTTCTATTATGAAGAGGATGAATAATCATGGAAAACAAGAAAATGAGAAGAAATAAAAGTATAAAAAATGGCCCCAGATAAACACTGAAATCTTCCCCTGTGCCTTCCCTTTGCTTTTTAACAAATACTAAGTATATATCTATGTTTAAAAGCTTAATATATAAAATAACCCATCAAGAAAAATTGGTAAGTAAAAAAAAAAAAAAAACAAGCTAATATAAAAGTGACTCCAGAGATTAAATACAGCAACTCTTCAGAGAATCACATGAGATTTAACTATTCAAAAATAATAATAATTTGGATTCTGGGATTATAAATTATTGAAACATAAGATTTTTCTAAATACATACAGTACACTTCTAATTTATTTGTAACTTCATAAGTATTCATGTGCACTTCATTGTCATTGACAATGCTATTAGCAGAAATATTTAACAGAATTTGTTTCTTTCTGAAAGGATAGTAAACAAATACGTTAAAAATTAACCAAAGAAGGTTCTTGCATTTTAAAAGTTAATATATATGGGTAAATTATTAATTAAAGACTCTGATGATTCTAAATTTCATTAGATGTTTGTGTTTTATGCAGAAGATGGAATGCCATTAATAGAAACAATAAATTAAAAGGCAGTAGGGCTCAGTAATATCTTTACTCAATGCACTAGTAACATGAGGTTCTGGTTAGCTGCAACTGCTTAAATGAGATTATCAACTGAAGAAGTTCTATTATTTCCTATACCAAGCTCATCTGAGTTCCTGGTTCCCTGAACACTCTTCCAGCTTGTCTGGTAAGCTTTACAAAATGACACATTGCTCAATGATATATGGAAAGTGCTAAATCAGATCTTAGGGCACTCTACACTAGAATAACAAAAGCATGGAATCGTTAAGGTTGGAAAAGACCTCCAAGACCAATGATTCCAACCATTAGCCCAGCGCTGGCAGGTCTACCACTAAACCATGTCTCTAAGCACCACATCTATGCCTTTCTTGAACACTTCCAGAGTCTGCAACTCCACCATTTCTCTCTTCAGCCTGTTCCAATGTTCGGCAACCCTTTCAGTGAATATTTTTTTTTCTAGTATCTAATCTAAATCTCCCTTAGTGCAACTTGAAGCCACTTCCTTTTGTTCTGACACTTGTTATGTGGGACAAGAGGCCTACAACCACCTGACTACAACCTCCTTTCAAGTAACTGTAGAGAGCAATAAGGTCTATTGAGCGTCCCTTTCTCCAGGCTAAACAACCCCAGCTCCTGCAGGCACTCCTCAGCAGACTTGTACTCCAGACCTCTAACCAGCTCTGTTGCCCTTCTCTGGACTCTCTCCAGCCCCTTAATGTCTTTCTTGGAGTGAGGGACCCAGAACTAAACACAGGGTTCAGAGTGCAGCTCCACAGTGCTGAGTGCATGGTAAACAGGAGACAGGTGCAATGTGGAATGTGAAACTTAAATGCAAAGGAAAAAAAGAAGAAAAAGAAAGAAAAAGAAGTTATAGTATATATAACTATATATATATATATATATGTATAGGATTTTGAGCTCCTCATGCAAGAATCCACAGCAATCCAGAATCCCTGAAAACTGCCTGTGAGGATTTTTTCAGGTTTTTTTTTCCATTTTCCACTAACATGAAATCTACAGAGGAAGCTGGGGGACAGCTCTCCAGGGAAATGTTCTCCCTGCAAATGTATTTTGTTCACATCCTCCAAATACTGTTACAGTACTGAAAAGGGATAAAGGCAGAAAAATAATTTGTGCTTTCCTTAAATGCACTCAAGCGCCAAGGAACTGCATTTTGAAACTGGTGTGATATGAATGTGTTATAGCTATCACAATTACTGTTAATTGCCAGTTATGGATCTTTTCCCAGCTTTATAGTTTGAGCTTCTGCCTGCTGCTAGACTAGTGCACAAATCTGAAACAAATCAACAGAGCAGCTATTTCCTCCTATCTGTCGCATGAGCAAATAAACTGGCTGTATCTGTAAGGCAGTGAAATACACCAGGAGATCTCCCTAGCTAATGAACCAATCCAGCCAATGCCTGGCACAACACAGGGCACAAACAGCTGAAAGAGGTGCACATCATCTGGCAAACTAACATACAGTCTGTTGCAAAGCTATCTATCACACTGTCAAAGATATCAAATCAGTTCCTCCAGGGAGAGATTTCTGCCACCCTAACAGAGACATTTTGCTACCATCTAGTGTCACCCAACTGTTAGATACTTAGATTAGCTTTAACTTTTGGTCCTACACATACCCTTCATTGCTTTTTTCCCTTGCAACCTTTCTTCTTCCTCATATTTCAGACCAAAATTATGGAAAGAGCTTGCATTTGTTAACTAATCACTCAAGTCAGACACCAATCTATTAATGGAAAATTAACTGCCAATAAGAAATAATCTTTGAAATCCATCATCTAAGCTCAAACTATGCACATTCTTGTTGCTTTCTTACAAGTTGCTGAAGTAACTGGGGAGTAAAACTGAGATAACCTTCCCAGGTAATAAATCTAGTCTGTCCTGATGCTGACATAATTCATATCTTCTTGCTATTACAAGAAATTGAAAATAATTTTATTTAAGAAAAGTAACAAAATATCTAAAAAACATATATCTTAGGAATTCTAAAAACATCTGTCATAATTATATTACAATCAAACTTCCAGATTTGTCAGTTTGAACAGACTGAATTGCCATCAATATACAGGAACCAATAAAAGTAATTGATAAAGGTCATGTCTGATGCAGATAAACTTTAAAGAAATTTGAATGGGACTCTCTTGTTACAGTGCTGTGCAGGCCATATGTCAATGTAACAGCAACCTTTGTGTGAGAGGTGGTGGAGCAGCCTGAAGATGATCAAGCGGATGATGCAAAAGCTGCTGTGCCTAAAGGTAAGAGGACACCTACTGGAAATCCCTTTTCACATGTCTAGAACTTGTGTGGATCATTTATTTATCTTTTTATCCTGCTTGAGAGCTCCTTTTCCCTGACCTCTGTCCTAGGTTGAAGAAAAACCTTAGTATATGCACCAGTCCTGGTTACTCCTCCACTGACAAATCCAGTTTTTCTTCATGTTTGCCATGTAAAATGTGACCCTAGTTGCAACAACATTTAGTCACGCTTCATTTATTAGATATTGATTCTTTGGGATGGTGCTGTGCAGGGCCAGGAGCTGGACTTTGAAGATTCTTGCAGGTCCCTTCCAACTCAGGATACTCTGATTATGTGATGAGATCAGGATTTAAATGTGAATGCTTGCTTTTGATAGGGATATATTGAAGTATATACCTAGAATCTTTACTGTCATTCACTACTTTAAACACATTAGAATAATTTTGCCTTTTACAATTAGAGATAATCTGGTTCCCCTGACTGCAGATGATTATTTAAGGTACAGCTAACATTAAATGCTGTGTTAATTGTTCAGTAATTTTGGTGTGTATAGTGTGAATATCATCCTTCTAAAATAGAAAATTAGATAAAATTAGCACTTTTTAGATTACTGTGTATTGAATATTACATTTAATATATTTTTTTAACTTTGGCTATTTCACACTAAATGAACATTCATCATACAAATTTTTATTACCTCTGAGACAACACTAGTCTCAGACTCTCAGTGGGATAACCAATGCAGACCTTCTCATATTCTGCAGTTTATACAACTATATAAAAGTGGCTTAATATCAAGGGGGAAAAGAATCTTACTAAAGATCAGTTTGGGGAAAATGTGTCAGAATTGATCAACTTTAAAACTCCCTTACAATCCTGGGTATTATATGTGAATGTCCTCCCTTGTCTCTCTGCCTCACACACATACTTTTCCACTCACTAGCAAATTGAATAAACTAGAAGAATGCATTAATATAAAATACGAACAAGAAAATTTTCTTTCTTGCTCCCAGGTGATATCTTGTCTTCCCCAGACTCTCTTCATTCTAAGAATCTTGTTTTTGCTGCTTAGTGCTGCAAGTTCAACAGCAAAATTAAAGCATTTCATATCAGATTAGTGATTACAGCAATCTCAGGAGCAGAAGCAGATTTCAAGCAGAGGAGGCCTAAAAACTAATATTTCACTCTCTTGAGATGTATTCTAACTCTTGTTTTCCAAAAGGTAAAAATTCAAATGCTCATTTTGTACAAATTCTGAGCTCAACTCTGACGCCTCCACCTTGGCTCTGGTTGCTTGGTAAAGTGCCCACTCTGAGAATCCCTGAAAGAAAAAAATCTCTGAAAAATTATCAGTTCAGGCACTGCATTTCTGAACTGTAATGGAGTTTAGCTGTCCTCTGACTGTATAGCTGCTCAAAACTCAAAACTGTGCAGAGATACTTAATCCCAAAAACACAGCGAAATACACAATCTAAAATAGAAACAATATTGGGAGTCTCCCAGGTAAGTGTTAAAAGAATGTTGGTGCCCAGAATAGCTTTCTAGGTCTTAAATTTGTGTATAAAATTAAAGTTAGGCCACCAGCATATTTTTATGTTTAATGTAAATTAAACCCTTTTCTATAAGTAAGCAATACAAAACTTTTGCCTTGTCACAAGAAGAAGAAAATGTCTTCAGACTTTCCAGAGTTATTCATACACATGTAAATATACTCTCAGTTTTGGTGCTAGGCTTCCCAAAATACATCATATGCTTGAGCTCTTATATATTTACATTATCATCCAAATACTAATTAAAATCCTTTCTTCAGGGATTTTCTGTAGGGCTTATTATTTCTTTAGTTTTATACACTAAGAATTTAGTAAATACTTTAGCTGAAATTAAATTTTGTTTCATTACATGCTAATGGAATAAGCAGCATATTTCTGTAAACAAACTGCATTTTCACTGCCTTCACTTAGACAGCAACATGTCAAGTAAGCAGTTAATTGTGCATAACACAGGCAATTTCCAAAGCAACAATTCATAATATGTCCTATATTATAACCCTTGACTGACATCCTTCATCATCCTAAACTTAATTCCAGCATTTACTTGTGCCAGTAAATGCCTCACATACAGTTTCCTAGAGGGACCAAATGGTTGCATTTTATGGTGAGTTCATTGCAATTCCGCCCCCTTTCAAGCCCTAAATATGAGATGGGTCTCACAAGAGCCTTACCTGTGTATCCTGGCAGCTGATTTAACCAGTAATCTTCTGCAAAACCATACAACCAGCTTTGCAGTCATACATTGCAGTCAGTACTGTATAGCCAGTAACAAACACAGCCTACAAGCTTCTACTTCTTTTATGGCACATCAGAGATCAAAAATCTACGCTCCTGATCTTAGATATCTTGTTTATTTTTCACCTACCATTTGCTGTATAGGGACTCAGAATAATTCTACTGAGTAGGTAGATACTCATCTTCTTTGGGGTAACAGTAGTTGATAAGCTAAGTATAATCCTTAAAAACTGAAGTTTGATTTATGTATAAAATTCTTTCCTTATATAGGATGATTCAAAAAGTAATTACTGCTTAAGAACCTGAGCATCCTTCCTGAAAGCTTTCTGTAAGGCACCATTAGACGTCTCAGATTTTGCTGGTGTACATGCCATGGTACATTATATTCCTGGCTGAGCTGAAACATACATCAAGCACATAATCACATTCCCTTACTGAGCAAATTACCACGTGTCTTTGAATCCACTAAATAGACACAGGCATTTACTCTAAGCTTATAGTAAATATGAGGAAACTTGGCTATGTTATCAGATTTGCCATTAGACAAGAGTATATGTCCCTGGCCAATTCAAAAGATGCACTGAAGAGGATCTACACAACATTCCTGGAAGGACCCAGGAGAGAGGCAAGAGAAAAATCCACAGTCAACACAGTTAAGATTGCAGGTTCAGGCCATGAGCAAAAGAGCATCCAGAATTGAGGCAGGTGAGACAAACAGCCTCAACATTCTTTACTTACGAGGGTTTAACACCTTGTATCCTAAAGGTGTGATCTAACAGATGGATGTCATGATCTTCCCACATAATCTTAGCTTGGAGATTCTTTCAGAAAAGTTTACTTTTTTTCCCCAGAGATAGGAGGTAAAAGAGACCTAATATAGCTTTTCATAGACATGTTCATTGCAAAAATGGATTGCTTTGGAAATCCAAACAAGAGTAATTCTCATTTAGATTCCAGTGTAAGAGATGTCCTATCCCTGAAGAAGACAGAGATATTACTGGTGTGTCTAGGATTATTAAACAGCCAAAGCCCTCCAGTCAAGTGTTCTCACAACACGGTTAGACATGTTGAGATTCCTAACTAAGGGGAAAACATTGGAATACTCCAGGATAAGTGTTGTAGTTGTAAAGGCTGAATTTACAAATGAATAGCAATGGCACATTTTACAAATTCTGTATTATACCAGCACTGTTTCAACATCTGCCCAGCTGTGAATTGTTCTGATGTCTCTCAGTGTGGGCTGCCATTTTAAAGTTACTCCCTCAGCAGGAAGTCTAGTCTGCGACACGTTTTGTGAAAAAGGAAATGCTACAGTTATCACCAGATGGAGAGGAGGAATGGTGGAGGGATCAACACATGGATGACGGAGTATTTCACTGTTGGTATATTCAGGCAAACTGTTTGCTAAATTTCCTACACAGTTTCCTTACTGTTTTCACAGAATAACTTGTCAAGATCTCAAATTGCAAAGCTAACCAAGAACCATTTTATGTATTACCTGAGTTACCTGCATAACTTTTGTGTCTCTCCCTAAGTTTTGCTTCATTGTTTCAGAACTACAGATTTATCCAAATATCATACAATCTCATAAAGAAAAAAAATACAGACCTGTCTTAAGCTGCCTTTTCCATCAGCATCTGGAAATGTAATAAGTAACTGAGATGAGAAGATACATCACACAATCATGGTATGCAACACTTTAATAGGTCTTCAAAAGGACTAGGAGCATAAGGATGCTTTCAGTGCCTCTATCCAACATGGATGAGTTGCTGTCATTCAAATACCTCTCTTCTTCTTAAAAAATTTAATCCTGGGGTTAGAAAAACATTAAGACAAAGCTGTTAAACTATAAGATGACCAGACAGAACAGCTGACAGAGCTGTGCAATTTGGTGCATCAGAGGGAAGGCACATCCACATCACACAACACACAAGATGTTTCATGAGTTATGCACTGAGCTCTCCTCTTACAAAGGCGGGAAACTAATAAAAGCAACTTAAAATTTTCAGTGGGCAACTCAATACATGCATCAGGCTACTGAGAGACATAGCAGGCTTTGCTTGCATGGAATCTCCCAGGAAGCCTCTGTACTAGACAACTGCTGGTCCACTGCACAATGGTGAGGAGGATGCATGAGTTAATGAAATTGCAGCTCATGACAAAATCCTATTTAACATTACTGGCAATGCTGGTGATGTCCTCTCACCTAAATGAACGTGACTCTCTGAACATGACTGAACAGTATTTTCAGTAAAACATATGACATTATAGGCTTGCCGTGGCGAGCTTATTCTATCCTTTCCAACTTCCTTTTTTTTATCCCCTCTAGATCATCTTACCAGCTTCCAAACTTTCTTTAGAACACATTCATCATGGTTTTGGTTGTTGCCAATAGATATCACTGGGATGGAGCTTCATTCAGTTACTGAGATTCATTAACTCAGAAAACAAAAGTATTTTGTCTCTCTATGCACTCAAATTCTGCATCACAGTAGACTGCAATTCCTGCCCTCACAGATGAAGGTTTAGACAAAAGGATTTCTGAGTGTTTGAGGGTAAAGGTGAAGGAAGACACTGGACACCCTAACTCATGAGCTTTTTGATACTTTGTCAGCAGTTTTCAAACTCTGTCATGTGGAGACAATTCTTTCCACTTCAGGTCAGCAAAGAGACCCTATTCTGCCTGTCCTATGGGCATCCCTAATGTGATCTTATACGATTGCTCATAGTAGATGCAAAATAGCAAACTGAACTGAAATATCCACTCTCATACAATAGTAATTCCACCATTCTGCCTGAAGTTTTAATAGCTTTTTTCTCAAATACTTAATTTTTACTTTATAGAGTTCACTAAATATGTGCACTAAAAACAGGGACCGAGACACCACAGCACACCATACCATCTCAAACAAGAGCCACAAGGTTTCCCTGCAGGAATACCTCCTCTTGCAGCCTGAGCTGGTTCTGCACCTTAACCCAGTGTGACCTTGAAGTGTGATCTTGCAGGCAATCATGGCTCTGGCTTGCAGGTGGGACCTGACTACAGTTCTGGATTTTGCTGAACATCACTGTCAGACTGTGCAATGGACAACACTGTTATTTTGGTATTTGTAGACAGAAACCAGCTTCCAAGAAAGACTATGGCCTTGGAATATAGAGGACAAAAGACAAAGGGGCAAGGGAGAGTGGCAAAATAAATTAGAAATAAATTAAACACCTATGTCAAGAGAAGTCTGATTAGAGAGACAGTTCAACACTTAACACTCTAAATGGCAGGAAGTCAGTTTCATTACTTTCACAATAGCTTTATATTTTATTTTTTAAAGCGTTTGGTGAGTGCTGATTATTTTTTATGTAATCAAAGAATTTTAGATGACACAGAAGCACTGTTTCTAACTTCTCAGTGGCTGCTCTACAACCAGACATTCTACAGCTGCTGCCTTACACTGACACAAGCTCTTGAAAAAATAAATTTTCAAAGAAATTGAGACCGAGAGAAGAATACTATATAGAGTGAGAAACAACTGATGTTCTTTGTCAATGCTACAGAATCAGAGAAGATTTATGCAGGCCTTTGAATCTATGCATGACCAGCTGGACTCAAAAGCAATCACAAAAAGGTACCACTATTTTTTGAATACAGAAGGATCTGAAATTCTCCATTTCCTTGTTATCTCGGTGCTAATAGTGAAGGAAAATGTTTCTGAAACTGTGCAGGAGAAATACTCTACTCCTAAGAAAAGTAGAACTTTTGAAGGACATCACTGTCATCACATGCACCTCTCAAAGAAGAGAATTTCTTTCATTTCTCTAAATTTGAGGAAGCTTTGACTGACAGTCACTTAACAAGTCTGCCATGTAATTATGGCATACTGACTTATTCCATTAGAAGAGATCAAATAATGATTGAATCAAAGATATAAAGCTACTGGAATGACAGCTACAAGATAGAAACCTAAATCAGGAGAAGCAATAAGGACATGTCAAAAAGATGTTAGAAGAAAATTGAGATGCAGTTACACTGGACAAACAGATTATCACAAGGGAAAATTAAAAATGGAAAGACAATAATAAGCTAGAAAAAAATCACAGAACCACAAAAAACTGGGATGGACAGGAAGTGCATTAACTGTAAAAACATGCACAGGTCCAAGCATCCAATACCCATACTTAGATACCATGAACATAATAATTTTATAATAATTTTCAATTTAACCAAATGAAATATCAGGATGTTAGTGTTCTGTATTAAAAGAAAAAGTTGCAAAAAAACCCCAAAACCATGCAATGAATTTATAGAGAGAGCTTTAATCTTTAAAAGCAGAAAGCAGGGATGATAGAGGGCTGACAACCTGCCCTACACATTGAGGGAAGCCTTCTGAATTATAGATTGTATATTGATACCAAATTGAATATTAGGTGGGAAAATGTCACTGTGAGGTTTTGAGTGAAAAAAAAAGTCACCAAAGCCCCCACCAAAATAACTTCAAGAGGAAAAATAGTTCTTCCTGAAGAATAAAACAATCTTGAGCTGAAAAGCAGAAGCAAAAATTAAACTCAGGGACAATTTATTGCTCTCTCAACCACCTGAAAGTGGTTGTAGTGAGGAGGGGGCTGGTCTCCTCTACCTGCAGTGAGAGGACAGAGGAAATAGCCTTAAGCTGAGACAGGGGAGATCCCGATTAGATACCAGTGGGAAAAAAAAAAAAAAAAAAAAAAGGATGGTCAGGCCTTGGAATAGGAATAGGTTGCCCAGAGAGGTGGTGGAGTCACCATCCCCTGAAGTGTTCAAGAGTTGTCTGGATCTGGTGCTGGGCAATGTGGTTTGGTGGTTTTGGCGTTAACGGTGTTAGTGCTGGTGGATGGTTAGACTGGATGACCTAAAAGGCCTCTTCCAACCTTAATGATTCTATGGATTCTATGTGATTCTGTGGAAAATCAAACACGAAAAATCCTAGACTGTGTTTGTAATACAGTTAAGAGGAATAGTGTAACATGTCATAAATGTACATTAAATCAGTATTTACAGGACTGGAAACTCCAGAATATTTTTCTCTGGTGGTGGTTCACAATCCAATGGACAAAAGAAACAAAATCTAATGCAGGCTGCTTAAGCTTCTTTTTCAGGAGAGTCTGTATTTCAACATTTAACATCACAGGCATCTGTGATTGAACAGTTTGATTAAAAAGAATTGAGACAGTTAAAAAATAATTCAAAAGGTTACCGAGGTTGGAAGGATTTAGTTCTGCTGAACCTAAGGGCATTGCCTTTACAGCACAGTACATCACTGTTGCAATTGCATTTAGCAGGAGAGAGCAAATTCCCAGTTTAGCAGAACTGCAGCAGAGAGCAGAACAAATTGTAACATGCAGCAAGGAAAACTGATAAAGACCCTAAAAAAATGCACAGTATAACAGGAATTCAAAAGTACAAAGCCCATGATAAAGCAGAGCTCCAGTTCATTTCTTCACAGATAAATCATGAACATCAAAAGACTACAGCTATCAGAAAGGTTACTCTTCATTTCTGTGAAGAAAAAGATTCTGAAGATGGGTTTTTGAGGAAAACAAGAGGTAGGTGACAACCAATCTCAGCAACAAGCCAGTAGGTAGAATTTGCAAACAGCCCCCACTGCAATTCTGCAGTGACCCCCAAAGAAATACTAGCAAAGATGGAAAAGGAGCCGAAACAAGAATGTTTCACAGCAGTGAAGATGGAATTCAGGAAAGATTCATTGAGCATTTCTAAAACATTTAATGGAGCTGCAGTAGTGTTTGACAAAAGGAATATTCACTGACTTTTTAGTAACTGAACCACATAATCAAGAAGTCAGACACATAAGTAACAAATATCTAGTCCATCTGTGCCGTTTGAAGGAATGAAGATTGCACAGTTTATAACCAAGGAGACAGGAAATCGTCTCTTTCCCTTGCAGTTTTATTGCATCTTTGAGACACTAACCTTACATTGTTCTTCTCCATTAGTGCATTTATTGTGTAGTCTTATCAACTACCTTGAAGAACTCATTACTTTAGGTAAATAAGGTCTTGAGGTTTTTAGTCTGATTATTTTCCCCTTTCTACTCCTTAAGAGTTGTTGCTTCAGCTGTGCTTTGGCTGCTGGTGACTGCCAGGACATTACATAACTGCTCCTGACTCCAGGCAGGCAGTCCTGCCACTGGATCAGATTTCCTTGTCCTGCCTGTTGAACACCTAGGCTGCTTTGTTTGGCTGCCCCAGCTTACTTTATTCTCTCTGCTGACTCCTATTGATATCTGCCAAATTCCCCTCAAACTTTGACTTCAGCTGTAAATAGTGCAAGTTTTCCAAAGAAATTTTATATTAATTTGCATTAATTTTTTCCATGAGTTATGCAAATCATGTAAACTACCAGGAGCTTTAAAACCTCTGGAAATGTGCTCATGTGTTCTATATCATCATAATATTTGCTTGACCTAGGCTTCAATATGTGTGAAGCGTCTCTAGGAAATGTAAATTTATCCATAATTCATTTTACAACATGGACAAATTGAAACAGCGTGAGAATATCTTAATTGTGACAACAAGTATGCAAGAGATTCCAAAATTCTCCTTCCAAAACCTTAATCTTGAACACTTTATTGCACATTTTATAGGTTCAGAAATTTATAATCTTAAATGTATAAATCAAAATTTACAGATCAATTAATAAATGTTAATATTCGCCTGGAAATAAAGCATCCCAACCCTGCAGAGAAGGTGTACTCTTATACAACCTACAATATTTTTCAATGTGACAGTCACTCAGTATGGAAAGGACAGATGAACTGAGAAACAGCAGTGAAAAAATCATATACACCTTCATCTGTGTTCATTATATTTGTGCTAGAAGCCATGGTATGGTTAGAAATTACTGTAGCTCTCTCCTGTCAAAAACATGGAAATCCATAGATGCATAAAGCCTTTTTATACTGGGGATCTGGTTAAGAAATTTAAGCATGAATGCCATTGTTTGCAAAAAAAAAAAAAAATAGTTCATGGTTCAGTAACCTTATTCACACACACAGAAGCTCTTGTCTAAATATTTGAAAAAAAGGCTTTCCATTAATTTTGATTGCAAAATTGAGCAGATAAAGGTGAGTTCCTTGCTGAGTCATAGAGAAATTAGACCTTGTAAAAAGTATCCATGATTGAAATTTTTATCATACCTCAGTGAAGGTAGAAATCCTCTAAACTTAACCATTTTCTATATGCTCTGGACTTCATTTCTATGTATCTATTATCTTAATACCAGTAGAAATTGTTGTCTTACCTGAAAGAAGTTGGGATTTCTAATTCTAATCTTTGGCATTTCTGAAGCCAGAGAGATTTGTCTGTCAAAAATTACCTGTTAGGTATTAAATAATTTTATTCAGATCTCAGCTCTAGATCAGTAAATTTGTAAAATTTTATTAATTTGAGAAACTTCCACTGATGTGTCCATCCATTTTGCCATGCAATTCCTGGACCACAGAATTTCTGGATATATATCTTGTACAGACATTCAAAGATTTTTCTTACCTTGCACAGCCCAAGAGATATATAAATCTAAGGGCAAAAGAAAAAAAACATACCACAAAAAGAAGCCAAAACATTACACCATGAAATGAAACTTTCAAAAGAGAAGAGTGGGAAGACAGGAAGAATCAGATGAGAGGGTTAATAACAGTGCAGTTGCTCCACCTGATTTGGGGAAGCTGGAAGTTCAGGGCTTTATCACATATTGAATTACCAAATGCAAAAATTCTCCAGCAAAGATGAATGAGTGAATTTTACTCTGTTGTGATCTGTAAACTAATAGAAGTATTGACTTGAAACAAATGTAAGAGATTTAAGCTGCTACTGTAGCAAAGCATGACAATTCCAAGTGTGATTTTCTCATCTACCGAGTAAATACCGTGAGCATCACTGCATTATCTGGCAGGCTTGTCCAAGTCCCTGCTCCTCTCCTCATTTCAGGTCCACCCAAGCCTGCTACACACATAACATGGAAATTACTGACACATAGATTTTTCTCTAAAACAACAAAATGTTTCCCTAGAAAATTCTCATTTTGTGTCCTGCATAGGAACCTTGTCTCTGTGTTTCCCTTTTTTTACAGACATTATCATCCAGGAAGGGAAGGAGATCTCTGCCACTCCTCCCCAGAAAAGAGCTCATATTTATTACTTAAATCATAGCATTACTTACACCCCTGTAATTACCTCCAATTATGACGGATCCTGAAGACTACACTTCCTGTGATCCTAAATCAGTCTCTTTTCCTTCCTTTGTAAATCCCTCTTTGATTTTGAATACTAATAAAAAATGCAGGTTTTGTCCCACTTTTGAGGAGCTTCCCCTGTTCTCAGTGCAATGAAGATTACACCATTTTTTCTGGTCGTCACCTATGATTATCCCACATTCTAGTCTTCTGATGGAGACTGGGATACAGCACAGGTGCTTGCATTGTGCAAGTGCTTCCATCCTGAAAGAATATTGGGCACTGCTGACACATTTACAGCAGCTTTGGTGCAAAACACAGTCTTTGGAACGAGTTTGGCTCTGGGGAGCACCCTGCTTCATGCAAGGCTTGTGAACCTGACAGCCATTCTCAAAAAGCTGTCAGCTGCTGTTGAATGTTCACACTACATAGTTTGCGGGCAAAATTACTCAATTTTGCTTTGCTTTAGGTGAGTAGAAGTCTCCAAGTTCACAGTGTTCTGGCCCTAATCAGTGTTGAGGAAGACCATTTTAGCAGCAGAGTTCACAGAGATGTAGCCTGGGAGCAGCTTCTACCTCTGGTCTGATGTGGCAACATTGGTTAATAGTAACAAAATTGATCAGCCTTATGGGGGAAATTAATAGGCCATGAAAGTGCAGGGAGGAAAACTGTACACTTTAGTTAGCTGTCAAATAAAATAGACTAAAAGTTCCTTCTAGAGGGAGAAAAATACTTTAATGGAGTCATCTATGCTTAAGGGTGGCAGATGATTCAGAAAAAAAAAAAAATTAAATAGTACTAATTAAAGACAGACTCTTTTAAGGTTTCTAGCCTATTTTTCTCTTTTTCTTTCTTCGCTGCAGAATTGTAAGTGGAACTCTAAGCACTTTAAGCTATTGCAAAATCCCTATGAAACACAGTATTACATTGCATATTTCTTGAATTGCAGACAATATTCTAATGGTATATCAGCAGTGGTCTGAACTACTGCACCATGCAATACTACCATAATTCCAAATAATACCTCTGAGGTCCATAGGTTAAGGTAGACTGTGATTAGTTCCACAACACAACAGGGGATCCAAGCTTTTCAGAAGCAATGACAATAAAATATTTTGATTTTGTCTGTGTGACGAAGAGAAAAAAAAATTCTAAGTTAAATATTTTTTTCCAGTTTTGTGATGAAGAGCTGGCAGCTGTAGAACCTTGCTAGAAGGGATTGGAAACCACTGTATTTAATGCTTGGCTACAGTTGTAAAACACTGCAATCAATGACCCAATAGCTAATTTCTTCCAGACACTGTTCCTAAGTGGAAAGGTAAAATAACATATTTCACAGGGTCATTATTGTCAGTGAGAGGGATGGGGGATCTCCATGCTCTATAAATAAAGCATGTATTTTTGTGCTGAAACATTAAGTGAAATGTTTGGATCACATGACCTGTTGAACATCATCTAGGAAAGCACTTTGAACAGGACCACTTTGGCAGACAGACAGCTCTAGAAATTTATCTGCCTGTTGCCGCACAGTCTGTGTTCACCACTAATCAAGAGCTTTGATCAAACTCTGTGCATGGACACAATACATCATTGTAATTAGCATTTAATTCTAGATGGTTGTTCATTTTATTATATTTCCTAACTGCTATTGCATTGCTATACACACGGCTTTTATATGTTTTCTTGCTACTTTCCCTCATTACATGCTCCTAAGATGAATGTAAATGTGCTAAAGGCCGCAATTCTTCATGCTAATGAACAACACAAACTATTGAGAAACATCTGAGTTGTTGCCAAATTAATTTCAAACTCAGTGTTGCTTAATTACATTTTATTGCAATATGAAAAGTGTTTTAATGTTGCAGAGAATGCCCATTGTATGGTGCCTGAGGGGAAGGTAGACCTCTCTCACATTTAATCAAACGTGGGGCAACCTATCAGTATCATAACTGCTACAGCTGGGTGGTGTTAGCCCTTCCGTGTGTACAGGGGACCTTTCACTGTGCCCAGGTTCTCAAGTGCCTCAAGAAAGGATGTGAAGTGACAGCAATTTCTGCAGTGACAGCAATTTCTGCATTCCTGTCTGATGCTCTCAGCAGCTGTGAGGAAAAGCCAGCAATGCCACCCACTAACTTTGACTAATGAAGAGCCCATAGTGAGAAAATTTACTCCCCTGCTGCAGAAGCTTCCTTTCAGAGAAGGAGAGTTCTAGACCTGTCACTAGGTTGGAAAACATTATAACCCATATCTAAATATTACTCATACATCCCACTTTACCTTTTCTAGGTTGATATATTTAGCCTGAACATACAAATATTCCTTAATAGCACAACTGAAGTTCTGTCTTGATGGCACTAAAGCTAAGGAAAGTTCTGTTTTGATGAGTGGTTTCCTGTTTCCAAGAGCAAGTTCCTGCATTTACTGCAGCTCTGGCTCACCTCTTTCAATAGTAACTAATGGTATCATTTTAGTCAAGTGTCACAGTTACCTTACGTATTTTTATAAGGGTCATTAAAAATGCTTAAATATTTGCCTCACTTTCCCCTTTACATCTTCATGAATCTTGTCTGGTTACATTACATGCAACTAATACATGCAGAAAACATGAAAATTCTGAAGCTTACCCATAGCAACAAATATATGTCAAAGAAACATATATCCATGATATTTTCAGTTGTAAAATAAGGTAAAAGTAAATAAATTCCCATTTTTCAAAATGGGTATGCAGCAAGAACATGAGTTACATCCACTTAGACCTTTCTTGAAAGTCTGGAAATCAGTGATTAGAACTCATGTTAAAACAAAAATCCCACTTCAGAGTGGGATTTTACCTAATATTTCAGCCCACTGAGTTTCAATGGGCATAATGATGTGTCTAACTGTGGTGTATATCAGAATTATGACCTGTTAAAATTCATACTATATATAGGTTTTTTCAATGAAGAAGATAAAGCACCAGTATGTTGTGCCATTTAAACAACATATTCCCTTCATGTAAACAAAAGAGATGATAAAGGAAACTTGTAAAATACAAAGATAGCTACTCATAAATTTTCAGAATTTGCCATGAACACCAGAATTGGGGTCCTCAGTACTCTTTGTCTTTCCTGTTCTCTGAAGTTTTTCTTTTAATGATGAAGTAATTGTTTCAAAATCTTGCTATGGAAATCTGAAAAGGGGGGAAGAAATCACAAACAAACTCAAAGGTCATAAAATCCCTAAAACCAGTCCTTAGAGTCACCATCAGGTCACAGCTCTACCTGGTGCTCAGGTAAACAAAGGAATATTTCATTCCTTCATAGGAGCACAAATATTTGACCTGACAGAAACTCTAATGCTGACAGCTATGCTGCTCCACTAGGCTAAACTTGCTACAATCATCTCATTTTACTGCGAAGTCAGTACAGTATCCACTGTACAGAAATATTGTCCAAGTCCTTTACTTTTAGGCAATATTCATGGTGAGAACTGTCATTTTTTTGAGAATATTTCATTTACTCAGGGTCCAGCACTGCTTCTATTAACATCAATGTCTAACTTCACATATACTTCAAAGACAGCTGGAGCCACAATGTGTTAACTAGAATAAAGGAGCCTAAATGTACCTGGGAGAAAAAAAATTACTCTGGGACCTCAGGCTTCGTTCATTTTTTCTGGTAGCACTCAGGACTACAAAACATGTAATATGATTCCACATTCATGGGACTTTGTCTCCCCAGCACCTGCATGGCATGAATAGATCTACAATTTTTTTCATTTTTTAATGCAATGTTAACACTTAATATAATTAATTAGAATATAGGAAAGTTTTTTAATATATTGTTACTATATGTAACTAAACCAGAATGTATTTACAAACAAAAATTAGAGTAGCTCCCTATTCCTTAGAGACAACCATTTGGGGGGTCTGGTGAACATTTTTGAAGATTTCCTCATTTTGAAGCAATTCAGCTGTTCACTTTGTTGTATTCAGATATTTATTATGGAGTTGCTAAAAATACAGCAGAGAACAATGACAGCAGGATCTGCTACAATGAAAAATGACATCCCATTTCTCATTAAAAAGAGAGTGGCTGCTAATCGGTGTGTATAAATATTTCTTGATGCCTGTAGCAAAATGACATTTTAAAGACTATTTCTCCGCTTGTAAATGAGGTCTTTGCATCTCAAATTACAGTAAAGTAAAACACCCTAGATACTAAAATGTAAGTCTGTATAGCCTAAGAAAAAACAAAATTAGGGAAAAAAAACAACAAAAAAACCTAGAAATATTATTTGGTTTTTGCTAACCCCTTTTCAATTATTCTCTGCCCAAGTCACATCTTCCTTAGTATGGAACAGGTTAATACACATCTCTGGCTTTGATCAAGTAATGAAAAGTCTGACATTCTGCCTGTATTTGAGATTATGTGTACCCATTCCTGCCCTCACACCTTTCCAACTCTAATCTATCGTTGAATAAACAATACAGTTCCCTGTTGTTAAACCACAAAGAATTATTCTGACACTGTAATAAAGCAGGGAGGAGCAAACCACTGCAGAGTTACAAAGAACATCTAGGTACCTGCTAGTTCAGACTAGAAATTCATTTGCTCTTCCGATGGGTTGCTGTATAACAGAGGCAGCAGTTCATGCAGGAGGGCACAGAGTGGGGGCAGAAACTCTGGGGAGAACAGCACATGTGCTGCTCAGCAGCATGGAGACACTGAGGGTCTCCATCCCCACCCCACTGCAGCTCTTCCCCAGCACATCTGGGGTCTCACCTCGAGTACAGATGCATCTCTGTAGGTCTGGGGCTGTGGGAATGCCTGGGCTCTCCAGCTGAGGCTGGGGTAGCAGGAGGAGAGCACTGACAGAGGGTCTGCCTTGCCAAGTAAACAAGTAGGGATGAGAGATCAGCACACTGTGAGGCATCAGTTAGTCTCCTTGATCCTGATGGTGACCCACTGATTCTGTGGGTCAACAGCCAGCTGCATGGCTGGTGTTGGAAACACTGATGTTTTTTGTGACCATGGGACTATTCAAGGATTAAGAACAGCTGGGAAGAGACAGGACCCAACTTTTGAAGTGGGAAAAAAATTGTCTTTGTCTTCAGGCTGTGCAAGCAAGTGGGAAGAGCTTTAAGAGCAATGGGACAGAGTCATACAGCCAGCACTTGAGTAAGGATATTGTGGAACAGGTTGGCAAGCAAAGGGTCCAGGGTGGTGTGGACTGGAATATCCTTATTATGAACAAAAAATTGTTGAAAGGGGTCCATTTTAAGCACAGGCACAGAAATAAGGGAGTACCTGCAAGAAAAGACAATGTCATGGGGAGAACACTTGTACATTTTCTGGGAAATGAGCATGGCTGGGTGCCTCTCTGAAGTGCCTGTATAGCAACACATGAAACATGGGGAATAAATGAGGAAATAGAGGTCAGTGTGCAGCTGCAGGGCTGTGAATTCATCCTAGAGGTGTGGTAAGAATTCACACAACAGAAGTGTTGCAGTGGATGGAGACATGTTCCACTTTAGGGACATTTAAGGGTGGGCCAGGATGGCACAAAGGGAGAGTCACTTTATGGGAGTGAATACGTGAAGATCTTCCTTCTGATGAGTGATGAGCCAGCTGAGATCTCATGGGTCAGGATTAGAGGTCAAACCAAAGCAGTTGGTACAACTGTGTGTGTCTGCTGCAGGACACCTCATCAGAAAAATGTAGATGAAACTTTCACATAATTTCACTTTTTCAGGCCATGATACTCATGGGAAACTTGAATAACCCGAGCATCTCCTGGATGAAACAACATAGGAGAGAAACAGCAGTCCAAGACATATAAGTATTGTACCCCAAGGGTCAATACCAGGGCAAATACTATTAAATATCTTCATTAATTACTTGGATAATAGGACAGAATACATCCTCAGTAAGCTTGGACACGATAAAAAAACTGGGAGAAGCAATTAATAAACCATAAAGTGGTGCTGATATTCAGAGGGACCTCAACAGGCTGAAAAAATGGGCTGACAGGAATCTCATGAAGTACAGCAAAGAGAAAAATAAATTCCTGCACCTGCACAGGAATAACCCACATAGGAATACAGGCTGCAGACTGGTTGGAAAACTGGAAAACTGTCATACAATGAGAGACTGAAAGTGCTGGGACTACTTAAACTGAGTAAGAAATGGCTCAGAGGAGATGTTTTGATGTATATAAACACCTGATGGAGAGAGTAAAGAAAATGGAGCCAAACTTTGCTTCATAGGACCCAATAAGGAGACAAGAAGGCACAAACTAAAATAGAGAAAAATCTGTTTAAGCACAATTTGTTGGTTTTTTGGGTTTTTTTTACCACAGGCTGCCCAGAGAGGGTGTGGAGTCTACCTCGTTGGCAATATTCAAAACCTGATCAGATACAACCCTGAGCAAACTGCCCTAGGTGCCCCTGCCTTGAGATGGAGTTTGGACCAGATGATCAAAAGGTGCCAACCTTAACTGCTCTGTGATTCTGTGATGGAGTAGCAATGGTGATTATACATTGGTGCCATGGTGCACATAGAGCTGTATGAACAGCACAAGCTAATTTTGTGCCTGAAAAACAAATTATACCTACATCTGTAAATCTATACATATAAATATATTATATCTGAAAATAAATATAATGAAAAACTGTGATGTAGATTTTAGTTGTAATTTGTTTAAATTGTTCTTGGAGGTGGGAAAAAGGGTAAAGGGAAAATGCAGGGGAAGAAAGAGAAATTGTAACAAGTGGTCACTGAACCAGACACAATCAACAATTTGAGTTTATCAAAGGACATGCAATAAAATTGTGACAGCAACAAAAATAGAGGATCTATTAGGGTATATTTTATCACAAGTATGTTACTTTATAGAAGCATTACTGTATGGAAGAGATACTGATTGTCAAAAAAGATGCTGATTTCTCCCTGTGTCCTTCAACATGCCTCTCTTTCATGAATTTTCAGTTGTGACACCAGTCCCAGGGCTTCCCTTATGCTCCTTTTTACTATGCACAGTTCAAGGAAGATGTCAAAACCTCTGAGGGTTTTTTGCGATGGATAAATATTTATATAGATATATATATATGTATGTATGTATATATGTGCATCTGTACACAGGCTTGCATTTGTGTCTATATATGACAAGTATAATCCTAAATCTTACTGGCCAGAAGCTATGTAAATTTCTATAAGATACAGAAATGTAATTTCACATTAAAAAATTTTAAAATATATAATTATAGATTATTTATATAGCATGTAACAAACTACTGGATACTTTCAGCATCATTACAATTATCTGATTCTTTTCTGAATACCACAACTTTCTTTGCTGTAGAAATACTTAATGACAGAGTTCCACAGGATAATTGCAATGTGTTCAAAAGAGTGCTTTTTAGCATGGTTCGCTATAAATAAAGGTACATCAAAAAACCTTTTCCTTCTCTTTATCCTTTTGCATCTCTACCATGCAGTCATTAGGGCAACTTCTCCCTATCCCCTTTTCCATATTTTTATCTTTTTAGTCTGTGTGTAATGTTCTTATGGTCTTTCATCATACAGAATTGCATCCTATTGTTTAATCTCTTTAGAGTCAGTACAATCAGAACTGAATATAGCTTTCAAAACAACTTGATAACATGAAAGTTGTACCCCTTTTCTTCTGAACATCAGCAAAATATGATTGTGAGATCAACTCCTACAATTTGTGTCAATACTTAATGAACTTTTCCTGTGTTTTTTATGCACACATCTAGTGTGTGTTAAAGCTGTAATTTCTATGATCTGGGATCTTCTGGTGTAAGCCCTGTTTTAGAATTGCTTCACATGCATTCAGCTTGCAGCGTACAAGCACTGATAATTCACCTTGGAAACTGAAAACTTTGACAGAGTGGCACTTGTACTTCCTTTGTGTCTCATCTATGAATATGCAATTGACACCCTAGCAATTGCAGAGCTCCCCTTAAATCCCATACCCAGTTCAGACCTGGAGGAATTCCCCTAAAGTTATTTGATACCTATCCATAGCCTTCCTCCAAGTTCCTGGCTCTCCTTTTTGTTGCTTGCACACATCCTAGGAGTTCTCTGCTTGAACAGGGAAAGCTCACTAGCTGTCTTTAGAGTGTGCATATCAGCACTCATAAGTTGGCTGAAATTCTGCATGTTGGCTTTATATCTGTGCACTCTACCTCATCACTAACGGCCAAAGCCACAGCATCTATCAACACACAAAAAAAATTAATGCTCTCACATTTCCAGCAGTCTAGGAAATCATCACATAATAATGTGTTCTCTCAGCAGTAAGTGGATGTTTGACGGGAAGCTATGAACAGAGACAGTCAACGTTGCAGGAACAGGAAACCAGCTAAGTAAGACCCATATGGATTACACTGTGAGCACAGCAGGATGCAGAGCAGAGAGACTAAGTGCCAGATGGAGTGTAGATGGTGAGCCCATCTGGGTGTTTGCTTTCCAATGGAGACCCACTATTTTATTATACCCCTTCTGAGCTTCAAATTACAGACATCTTAAAATTGTTTGAATTATTTTTATGTCTACTGTAATACATTTGTATGTATATGCAATGCACATCACTTGGAAATATGTGGGTTTCTGTTTTAAAGATCAAATCTCTGTTAGTGAGAAACTATTCTGGTTTCAGTATTTCAGATTGGTATGCTGACTTTTCCATTCAGCTATGTAGTAAGGAAAAGATAAGAGGAATAAAAGATAACTCAGCCATCCAATGCTCTGCAGTGTCCCCCTTGGTGTCCCACCCAGGGGAATAACAAAACTTCTTACACAGGAAAACCCACAAACACTTTTTATCAGGGACACTTTATCTAGGAGTGCAGTGAAAGGACTGGATGAGGGCTAACAGTTTTAATCTGAAAGCAGGTAGATTTAGGTTACAGATTAAGAAGAAATTCTTCACTATCCAGACTATGACACACTAGAACGTGTTACCCCCAGCAGCTGAGGCTGTCCCATCCTTGGAAATGGCAAGGCCAGGTTGGATGGGGCTTGGAGCAACCTGGGTTAGCAGAAAGTGTCCCTGCCCATGGCAGGAGGTTCGCAACTAAATGACCTTTAGGGTCACTTCCAACTCAAACCATTCTGTGATTCTATGACAACATTTTCCTCCAGTAAAGGAGAATCCTGTACCTCTAAAACCTGGAATGTACTTTTTGTCCATAGGTTCACAAAAACATCCTCTATTTTAATTTCCACTGGAGTAAAATCACACGCTTAATTACATGTCTTAGCTGAACTTCTAAAATCAGCATATCAAGCACTTACCTGATCATGCTCTGAGTCTTATTTAGAGCCTCTCTTAGTGCTGAAGCAGGATTTTTCTTCAAAATAAAACAGGTGTGTTACCCCAGCCACTTCATTAACATAGGGGCTGAAAAACATATATTTTCTGTTTCAGCCCAGAATGTATACAGCCTATTTGAAAACATTCAGCTCATTTAGCTTTATCCACTTTTCACATGCTCTACCCACCATTAAAGGAAACACAGCCACTGAACCAACCTGGTAATTATTATACTCATTTACTCCAATGGTTAACCACATAAACCTGCTTCTCTATCTGCCTGGCCCTCCTTCAAGGAATGCGGCAGTGATTGCTCAGAGACCTCAAGACATGCCAACAAGAATAAAATGGTTTTTGTGGAGCTTTCCAACCAAAAATACTTGTGTCTCTGAAACATACACTGTGCTGAATTGAACACATTTATCTTCATTCAGAACACACTAGAACCTTCTTTCATTTTCCAGCCTAGAGCTGTTTTTCTGCTTATGAAACAAACTATATGCAAAACAATTCACTGATTAAAAAAGAAAAAAACACAAAAAACAAAAAAAACAGCAAATGAAACTGTAATATCCAGCCACAAATGTTATTCTGATTTTTAGATGACCAGGCCATTTTTTGTCAGCCCAAGGGCAACAAGAACTTTCTGTCTTTCATTTGTCATTTTGGTGTGCTTGATAAATTGAACTGGACAGTAAAAAGAAGCTGGAGCCTTTGGAATTTGGTTCTATGATAACTTCTAATACAGTAGAAGAGTCGAATAGTTGACACTTTTGCAGACATATATCAGAAGAAAAAATAGATCTACTTTCAACACAACAGCAATTGCATCAGCGTTGCTTCATATAAATACAACTGCAAGAACAGTGATATGACTACAATCTTGAGGCATTGTAAATTTTGTTTCAAAAAAAACTTACCTCTTTCAGAAAAAAAATTAGTTTCTAAACTGGAAATAAATCTGTACTGTAATAAAAATATTGACACCATTTTTTTATATAGGTTTTCTGTAGCAGACAACAGACATAATAGCAGCTTAGGACATCTATATGTGAATAGCCATGATATTTCTCTTCTGTAACAGAAGTGACCAGAATACCACAGTAAATCATGTAAATGTGAGTGATTCCATTAAAAACAGCTGTCATTCTCAAAACCTGGAAAGTAAATTATTTTCTACAGCTGTACCTACTGTTACTAGTCTTGAGAACACTTGATATCCATGTTTTCTAGCATTTAAGCAGATTTCATTGGTCCAAAATGAATCTCTCATCTGTTTCTTGACCCTCAACAAGTGATCTACCTACAGTAAGATTTTCCCTTATCATTGTTGAGCTGATGCAGGCCAGAGGTATGTAGTTTAGCCTGAATCCTTTGAAGCAACTGGAAATAGACTCTGATGGGATTTACATAAAAAAAAGGAATATTCACCATACAATAATTAAAAATCTGCAATAACATAGAACATATTTACATGGTAATGTATTTCAACTGCAAGTTAAAATCTGCATGTTTTATGTTTTCCTATAATTTTAATTTCAACTACATTATTCAATAATTTCTCATGTAAAATATCTTTCCAGCAAGTCTCTTTCAGTTTTATTAGTTTTCTTTACCATTTGAAATGTCAGCTGGATCTGTCCTTTTATTTTCAAAAATTTATTCTCATATATAAAACTTTATTTATGGATTTTCAAAAAAGAAGTAGCACAAGTAGTCACCATGTCAGTAAAGTACCTGCAAGATGGTAACAAATATTTTCTATGAAAACACCACATTCTTCATTCTGTATGCAGTTTTTTTCCACTGCTTCAATCTAATCTTTTACATTTGCTATTGATTGTTCTTTTTATTTCATATTCCCTGAGTCTAGCCACCTATATTTTTGTTCATTTCTTTTTTGAACTACAAAACAAGAAGAAAATTCACTCTTCAGCAAATATAGCCGAACAAGAAATAATCTGGCGCATTTTCACACCTAGTCTATGACAATGGAAAAACAAGTCTCCAAAGAAACCTGAGAACTGCCTTCAGAACCAAAGCCATAGAAGGAGAAAAAATGGACCAAAACCAGAGAAGTTTAACTCGCATAAGCTCTTTGTCAGTGGATACGAACAAACATTCCTACCATCATTTGAAAAGTTGAAGTTACTCAACTAAAATAAAATACATTCATATTCATTCTGGAAAGTACTATATGCACAAAAATACACCATGAGTTAATAATTAATTTCAAAATTAATATGGATTGAAATTCTGAGGGACAAGCTCTCCCTCAGAATCATCTCCCTCAGTATCATCCCTCGAACTAACCTCTCCCAATGACAGGCAGTTTTTCTGTCACTTTAAATAGCTATAGTAGGGGGATTTATTCACCTGCACTAATTAGAAAATATCCTTTTTTAATCTAAGTATTGGACTGTATGGAATATTCTGCTCTTGATTTTACCAGTGTGTAGACAGATGGATAATGGCTTTTCAGTCCTACTGCCTTTAAATATGTAGGAATGATATGAACCCTTTTAGACAAGCCCGGTATTGTGGGTTTGTGGTTTTTTTAAATTTACTTATCTTCATAATTCCTAGAGTTTTCTCAGTGTTGCAGTTTTCCTCACTCCAGAATCTTCAGTGGTCTTTATTTTTAAATGCTTCACTTTGCATTTGCGCATATATTACAACATTTCTGCTTTGTTAATTTGTCAATGTGAATGAGGCAATTGCACATGATCCACCTAACTCAAAATTTACCATTTTTACAACTTTCTGGAATGTCCCTTTTATTCCAAGAGTTCTTTAAAAAGAGTATTAGGACGGTAAAGATGACTTCAGTGAGTTAGGAAGTCAAGTAATTTTCTGGGAAGGTCTAAAAGACCTGAGAAATACTTCAAGTTGTCATCTGAGGCTGATTCTCATAATGTTTTCTGATAGGCAGATGGAGTAGGAGTCAGTTTTATTCTTCTATTTTAAGCCCTTCTGCTCTATGCACTGATGGGACAAAGAAAATAAGTTTTCAAATGTCCCCTTCCTCAAATATTTTCAGTGCAATTTTCAGTGTTTCCAGACTTCCTATCTGACCTTTCTGGCACTTCTTAACATTGAGCTATCTATGAGTTCAAAACAGAAAACTGAAAGAAAAAAAAAAAAAAGATAAAAAGCCCCAACAACAAAAGAATATGTACGTAGGAATTTGGCTTGATTTCTTGCTAGCTTTGACCATCCACCCTCCAAAATGAAACAAGTATTTCATTAAAGACCCACAAACATGAGTTTAGCCCCAGATTACAGAATTTACATATATTCATTTTGATTACTTTCAAAAGAATTTTGAACTTTTCCACTTCTGTCACCAAACAACAAAAAAAACCTCCAAAAAAACTCCACCTCACTCACTATGCAACACTATATACTACATAGAGAGCTAAAACTATACTAGTTTTTTCCTAGACTTTTAGTCCTTCCTTTCAAGCATTCCTTAGAGTAAAGCATTCCGGCTGTGGTAAATATTGCTCAGGCATGGATCTGCAATGCATTTTGCACTTTGATATTCATAAGCATGCATTTCCTTCCAAGCTGGAGACATTTATCACAGTTTGACTGGCAGTTAGAGACACATTTTCTAGAACAAATATGCAATACATTTGGCTTTCTTTCCCGCTCTTAACTTTTGCTTGTAACTAGATTACACACCTTTTTTCTTTATATTTGTGGGGGGTGATTCCAATTATTCGTATATCCTTAGACATATCTACTGCAAACTACTTGTTCAGTTCTTTTGCTTATTTTCTATGGATGAAAATGTGAATCAAATTCTATATCTTCATTCCAATAATTCAGTACTTCTTCAAAGAGCATCAAAGCTCTCTTTGATCAAATGGAAAATGATCAAAGACTGAGCTTGTTAGGAAAAAAAGCCTACACAAAGTGGAGATTCTAGTGCTTTTTTCCACTTTTATCTTAGCTCCCTGCTTTGATTATGTGTTTTATTGTACGATGAAGGTTGATGGCAGAATAAAGTAAAACAGAAATTGAGGGCCAATGGAGGTGTAAGTATTACTGAAGAGCTTGACTGCTTCATGCTGTTGTTTTCAGTGCAATGCCAGCTTCTGAAACAGGAAGAGTTGTACCTCCTTGAGAACTCCATTCTCATGTACATACATAAGCTCCCACCGCAGGTTAAAGAGGACTTTAAATTCAAAAAGGATCTGCCAGCAGGAAAATAATGACACCTGCATGTTCCTGATTAACTTAGTACTGCACTGGAGTCCCAGGTACTTCGAGAGGCTGGTACAACTGTGTTCTGTTATTAATTGAGCCATCAGGTGTAGTTCTAGAGGGATTTTTGCACTGTGACCACCTTCATTGCAGCTAAGGTGACCTGAGATGCTAATTCAAATAGAGTTTGAGTCAGTACTGAACTGGAGATAGCTATGATACATGACATTTTCTCATGACATTTCCACAAAAGAGGAACTTTAAAAATAAACCTATAAATTCATATTAAAATACCTTGAAGAAATTATTTCCATAGGGATTAGTTTTTAGCCATGTTTCCTAAAGCACTGGATTCATTCATCTGTATTTTATAAACTGAAGATATTTTGGTTTAAAACAGTCCACTTCATGAAAAACTGGTTTAGAATTACTGTTCAATAAATGAAGATTTCACAATTCTTAATAAAACTAGGAAAGTTTGACTTTGAAATTCCAAGTACCAAAACCACAACGAGTTTACTGTGCTTTCCCCTAAGTTTTTTGCTGAAGAATTAAAAGACTTGCAAAGTTGTATATGCATTAACTACTTGACACAAACCAATTCAGAATGATTGAAGAGATATTCTGTGGGGGTTTGCATTAAAAATGCAAATATGATGAAAAAGGTGTGCAAAGAAGATTAAATGATGACCAAGTGATTTTTTTCCAAGTACCTACTTGACAATCTAGCAAACTCAATTATTCCTCCCAATCCACATTTCATACTTACATACACATAAAACCCATTGTCTAGTGCCCTCAAAGGTTTTCAAAGTTGTTATTTACAGATTTTCAAGCTGACAGTAATGTAGCCATAACTTTTGTTGGACTTCACTTCATTAGTCTGTTCCTCCCTATGGTAATTTCATTATGTCTTCAACCTGCATTCTAACTCCCACTGCTACAATTAGTCGTGAAATTTAAGGCTACCAGATTGTAAAGTTATGCTACCTACTACCTACTACCCAAGGGTAATTTAACCATTAATTACTGTAGCACCAGCTAACATTCCTCCCTTCTAGTGAACAAGATACTTAGAGCTCTTAAACTTTCCTCTGTCCCTAGGTGAGTACTTTGTTGATCCAAGTCTGAATGTCCACACTAATCTTACAATGAATAACAGGCCTTAAATGCACCCTTTAAATTACCCAGTAATTTCAATGGAAATAAAACGAAAAAGATAGAGCTGTAATACAAAAACACCACAGAAAACAGACCACAGAGCAGGACCACTATGATTCTGATTTTTTTTATTTGGCTGCCTTTGTCCATGGATGAAAAGCCTGAAGGGGCTGTATACTGAATAAGCACAAACATAAATTCTGCTCTTGAATTCAGTGGGACTATACTCACTGCATAAGTGAGAGCATAAGTCTTTGAGAATTGGATCCTTCAGCAGTCAGAGGTAGGGGAAATAATTGGAAGGCCACTTCTTCACCGCTCTGATGTCACTGTTTATCATCAATCCGTACATAAAGCTTGGGCAGAGGGGGGTTGAGAGGTGCTGGTGACCTGTGTTTAAGCACTTTGTCATCTTGTAGGGTTCACAATCCCACATGATCTGTCTCAGCTCTTTGGTTTGTAGACAGTCTAGGAACAAGAATCAGAAAACCCAGTGTCAGGCTGATCAAGAGGAAGTGGTGAGTGAGAAAGGATCTTACATCTCTTAAGATATCTATATTATTTCATTCATCATTTCACTAGGACACTAACCAGTAACACCTGGTTTCTATAAAGAAATGTAGGCTTTTTTTCCAACCACCAAAGTACTCCTTGAACAAAGAACCTCATGCAATGCTTAAGCCTTTTTGCTTCTAAGATATTCTTTCCTGAAGCGTCTTTCCTTGTAAAGGATTTCCTCTGTGTTTGTATATATATATAGATAGATATAGATAGATATAGTTTTGTCAGGGTTTTTTGTTTGTTTGTTTAAATATCTAGCATTCCATTAGTGACTTTTTGCACTACCATACTGGGCCAAGTGGAACCCTTCTTTTGCAGTATACAGTGATTCAGGAGGGAAAACAGGACGAGATGTACACTCTTTCAAGTGTGTGGAATATGATGGTGAGTACTATTTACAATAATTAAATGGTCAGAGTCCATTTTAAGCAGAAACTTAAGCCACAGTTCCACAGTGTCTACTGTGAATAAAATTATCCCAGCCAAATTCAGTGCAAGCAGTCATGAAATTTTAGGTTAGTTCTCCTGCTGTAATGACTGGCAGGAAAATACAGATATTTCCTATTCCAAGTGTTACTTTTTTTTTTTTTAATTCTCAGAACCTACTTGGGCATTTGCAGAGCCAGCAGAGGCACACAGTGTATTGTTTATATGTTGATGATGCTGCAGCAGACATGCTACCAAACTCATAGCAGACATAAAGCCTAGTGAATTGTGATCTTTCCATTGTTTCTGTGACAGTGGCATTAGACCTAATTTCATCTACCTGAGCTGTTTTCTCTCCTTTTTGATAGAAACAAAATCTTGCATTTGGTTCAAGGTAATATATTACTTCTGCCAAATTTCCCTTTACGTACATCTTCCTTCCTTCCCTCTACTGTATACAGTATATACAGTATGTGTAAAACCCCAAACTATCCATAGGTTGCTTATTCATTACAGATTATGGATGTTTCATAGTTTGTACTAATAAGCCTTGATTTCCTACCAAGGACAAAAATGTCAGGAGATAGTAATGAGGACACTTCACCTTTGAACACACAAGAGGGGTGTTAGGAAAAAATAGATATGGGTGAAAATTTTCTTTAGGCAGTGGAAAATGGAAAACAAGGCTCATGCTCTCCGGGTACCTGAGCCCAGGCTGCTTTCTCGTTAAGGAACTGAATCTATTCTTCATTGCCAAAGAAGAACTAAAGCATCTAACTGGAGGAAAGATGCAAAGCACATCATTTCTTGAGAGTAGAAAAAGAGAAGAGTACTAAGAACCTAAGTTACACTTCACAGGACTCATTTATACACTACCACAGAACATCTAATTTTTCATAAAACAACTCAGTGCTTTGTGTTCTATTTCAAAATTTTTGTTTTCCCTAAATTTGGAGGCTCCTGTACAAGGCCATTCATTCAGGTCAGTCTGTAGTTTGATGTTGCTTGAGAGAAATGTATTTTTCATTCTGTCCCAATAGTGTTGTTTTCTATTTGACTGTCTATTAGTATTGACATTTATTTTCTCTCTAAGGGTTTGGGTTTTTTTTTTCTTCTCTTGGAACTTGATTGGGAAAGTTTCATGGAGTTTGTGCAGCTTTTATCTCAAGGAATATGTTCTGATTTATATTGCGGTTATTCTGTTGCTGACATTTGGTGACATTTTCTCTTTTGTTGACAGCTTTGTACTTCATTAAAAAGTAGGCTACTCCAGTGAAGGTGTTTAATTTGCTTTGTCCAGCCTTTATCATATCCAGCACATAAAGTATTCTTCTTACTTCTTTCCTGCATTAGCTTTCCTCTCTGACTGCTTCTTTTCTGCACTTTGCTTTCCTCTATGCCCTCTTTGTGAAGTATTTTTTCTTTTGTCAGCAGTTGAATCTCTCATTACTAATTTTTTAAAATAGTTTGGCATTATAGCAGAACATTTTGTAGCTATTTACTTTGAAGCTGTAGGCAAGCAAAGCTTGTAAGTGTATGATTTGCAAGTTCCTGTCATAAAAGGTCAAATACCCAGTCTTTCAGTCTTCTTGTTTCTCTTGCTAGCATGCCGGAACTGTGAATACAAATCCTTATGAAATTCTTAGTGCACTGACTAAAATACAAGATATTTTGTATTCTAATAGCTGCTTGCAAAGGTGAAATAGAACAGACTTCTGTGCCAAAATGGATGTGACTGGACCTGCAGCTTCACTGCTAATGGAAGGAAATACAAAATACTACCAAAGAGTTTTCAAGTACAGATAGATGACTTAACAGTCACCAGAGATTAAATACCTGCCAGGCTGCAAATAGCATTGTGTTACAACTGTGGGATCATAAACAACTGGTGTTTATTTGCACATTTTTAAAAACTGTTAAAATCTGAGCACTAAACAATAAAAATAATTGTTTGTTTACTTCTCAGTTATTGAAAATAAGAAGTTTTAAAGTTAACTTTTCCAGAGGTGATATACTTTTTCTTCTTAATCAGTGCTAGATTTCAGGATTAATTTGGTGGGGAGAGGGAAGATGGCAGTTTGGAAAAGCAGTGCTCAGGAATAAAAGAAATTACATTTTCTGAAATCAAAGTCTTTGCAATACAGCTGGCATTTTGGATCACGTCTTTTAATTTTTAACCAATGGCATCATGGTTTTGCAGTTTCAACTTTCATACTTAATTCAGAGCAAGTGGTCTCCTGTGATGTGCATCGGAGAGAAACAAACAAATTTGGAAAGTAACTGGATTTCCTACATTATTAAAATTTTAAAAATTTTCCAGCTCTTGGCAAGGTGGCAGCCAGGAGGGCTATAGGGGGCCTCTGTGGGAAGAGCCAGGGATTGCTCCATGCCAGACACAGACAGGTGCAATCAGCTCCAAAGGACCCTCAACAGGACACAAGTGAACACATCTGCCAAGCTGATGGCACCTCCACAGAAACATATCTTAAAAAATTCATAAGATTCCCGACAGAGAGAGGAGAAGGGGGAAAAAAGGAGTGAGAAACAACAGAGAGAAAACTGAAGTCAGAGGAGGAGGAGGAGGAGCTCCATGGAAGAGCTGATATGTCCCCTGCAGTTTGTGAAAGGTCCATGCTGGAGCAGAGGAGTGTGAGGAGGAAGGAACAGTACAGAGGGGCAAAGAAACTGCCATGCACTGATTGTAAACTCCTGCACCACTCGGAGCAGGGTGAGAAGGGTCAGAAATGAAAGAATGATCTAGAGCATGGGAAAGGGGGGCAGGGCAAAGTTGGGGGAAAGGTGCTGCTTTCACATTTGTCTTTTTGTTTTCCACTGCCCAAATTAATAAATGCCTGTTTTAATTAGAAATAGATTACATTGATTTTTCCCAGTTGAGTCTGTTTTGCTTGCTACAGTAACTGGTAAGAAATCTCTCTGTCTTTATCCTGACCCATGAATTTTCTCCCTACTGCTCTTCCTCTTTTCTCCCCTCTCCCCTGTTGAGGAGAGGGAGTGAGCAAACATCCAGGTAGGTGCTGGTAGCCAGGGCCAGCCCATCACCATGTGCAGCAAGAAACTGAGAATGCATAGAAAAGCAGGACTTTAATATTGGGTTTATATGAAAGTGAAAAAAAAATGAGCCATTCGACTTTCTTAAATATAACTTTCCAACATATGTATACATATGTATGTGCACATATTCTTTCACTCACATATTTTTCTCATCCATGGATCTGATAATCATTTCTAAATGAAGACTCGAATCTTCATTTCAGCAATCATCAATCTCCTTTTTCTAAACATAACCAGAGTGCTTCCATTTCCTAATATAACTGTGTAACAGTAGTTACACAGTGTTTTTCAATGAGTATCATTTTACAACTCAGATAATGAGGACAAAAATTGTAAGAGTTGTCAGTTTATCCTTTTTGTGGAATACTAGAGTTCTAACCTAATGTAACTAAATTTTAAAATGTGCGTGTCTGTGTGTCTCCTACTGTGGATTTACAGGCCTAATAGCCTATGAAAATAGATTAGGAAATTGAGTATGCTGCTCAGTATTTGGTCTGTGTATTTTATTTCTGTTGCTTGTTTGCTTGTTTAAATAATTTCCTGGATTTGAATAATTTTTACGTGTTTACATATTTTGGGTTATTTTCTGTGCTTTCTCAGTTCCTGGAATGCTAATAGCTCTGAAGATGGCAGCACCCATCTGCCTTATGCTGCTTTCTATATCACCAGTGGTAATACTTCATGTCTGTCAGCATCAAAATAAATCCCGCTATAGGCTTGTTCAATCAGATTTTGACACAGACAGCTGCCACTGAAAACAACATTCAGTTTGGTTTTGACTTGAACAATAATTTCCAATACAGTGGATATTTTCTTACTTGTATAAACTCATCTTTTGAGTAATAGCTTACCTTCTGTGAAGCCACCAGCAGCTGAAGAAGATACAGGTGCCAATCTCAGCTTCCTCTGCTGGTTGTCACCATTTCTGGCAAACATAATATAAAACAATCTCTGTGACATGGTTGAATATCTTTCTTACTCCAGAAAAATGGATGGAAAAGGAGGTGGATGGAAAAGGAGGTGTTGAAGACCTGTATCTTGGGCCTTCTAGAAATGAAGACACACTGCCATCCAACATGACACTGAAAGCATCAGGAAATAAAAAAATCTGTCAGAAGTTCTGACCTTCTTCTACCATTTCATGACTTCTACCTTTTCATGACAAGGCTAAGAGGTTATTGCCAAAGACAGTCCCATCCGTTGACATTCCATTGACAACTTAACATTCCTCTGCTGTGGGGCAAGTTCAGATATTGATGATCTGTCTCTATGATGTGTCCCCATTTAAAATTTGTGCAATGGGCACCATTAATATTTTCAGTCCTTGACACATCCATAGTTGCAGCCATGTTTTCTAACAGCTACTCGCTACTCAACCCTCTCAGCAAGAGGAGGGGCTGAGAATGTGAATCTGTGCTTGTAAACTGAGTACTAACATTACAATAACATTCCACATCCACCCACACAAACGTTCCTCTACCTTCACATACATTCTTGCTCTGAAGATGAACTCTGAAGTAATGCTGATCTGTTGTTTGGTAGTCTGTGGTAAAAATTGGGTACTAGATCTATGATCCCATGGAGGTCAAAGATCTCAGAAATACCATTAAATGTCAAATGCTAGTGTGAACAAAAAATAACTGCGGTGGAAAGGGACTTTGTATGGATACTGTGAGGATGAATCGATGACTGGAACATGTAATTGCTTTACACTCTCTTTAGCTTTAATTTTGTTTCTGTTTTCTCATGGGAAACACAAATTATATCCTTGGCTACCATCTCAGTGACATTTTGCAGATCATATAAAGTTATGTAAAAAACTTATAAAGTGCACTTTTGGAGCAGGTTTAATTCAGGCTTGATCCATTCCAAGAAATTGCATTCTCTCACTATAAATCATGATTTATAACTTTTCCCATTAAACCTTAAGGTTTCCACAACAGCTGCCTGGTTTTAATTGCACTGCCTTTTCCAAATTAAGGCATTATAACTTGCTTGTTTTCCACTAATGTATGTTTAAATTGATCTTTATCTTATTATTTTTGTAATATTGAATTAAAGCTGTCATACTGAAGAAATATCCAATATTTACATATTTATTATGCCAAGGGTCGTTCTAGAGACAATTAATCACAAGAATTTTCACTTTATGGTGCTGCTTACATTCTGTTAGAATTAAATTGCCACAGGTAGTGGAATTAAAAAAAGAAAATTGAACAGAATTATTTTCTGTAATAATTCCAAGAAAACTGTGCTAAACTGGATGGCATTTTAACTGTTTGGAAATATGGAATTAAATTTTTACAAAGTAAGCAAAATTCTTTTAAATCAAAAGTTGGTAGCTCTAAAGGGTAATATGTTAAAATCTTCTCTTGATTTACACTCTGAGTGTGATTATATGACTGCAATCTGAGGAATATCCTGGCAACATCAGTTACATTAATAGGGTTAAATGAGCTAAAAAATGTCAGATTAATATCTTAGAATCAGTATAAATTTGTTCCAGTGTTTCTTAACTTTGGAGATTTATTAAAAAAGACATAAAACACTACCCTCTGTTACATCATCTATAGAATAACATTTCCTAGACCAGAGCCTCAACAGATTTATATTACTTCTGGGGCACACAAGAACATATTTCAATTCATGTCTAAAATTATCTGTACACTGTCACTAATTACAAATATTGAGTTTACATATGTCTACTCTACCTTCTTCTTGTTCCTCAGCAGTAATCCAAATTAGCTGTATCATTCTGATCAGATAGGCCAGCCATCCAAAGTGATCACATGCATCTGATTATTTTCTCTTTTTTGGGGGTGGCAGATGGTGGTTGTCCTTTTCTTGACTAAGAAACTGCTAGTTAAGCAACAGTATGTTAGAATAAATCTTACGCAAGCAATTTATTCACAAGTTATTTACTAACTGGGCATCTCATGGTCCAGCTGGGATTACTGTGCTGAAGTAAGGGAGCACACAGCGTAAGAATATCCTTGGGATCATACAAGACAATGGTTTGATGTGCTGTCTTGCATGGGAGACAGGAGTTTTATGTGTTTTTGCAGTTTGACAGACTTTAAGATAGCTAGTTCCCCAAAACTTAGTCCCGTTCGCAAGATTCTTTGATATTTGGCCGATTTGTCTAAAAATACCATTTATTAGACACAAAACATAACAAACATACAAACATAGAACAGATTGACACACATAAACACACAATGAATACATAATTGCAACACTAAAATAGCTGAAAATGCAATTATGGGGTAAAACCTTGCTTGAACTATAAAAATAGTTAAAAATTGCAAGTTAAGAAATGCTTGTATAATGCAGGTTAAGAAAGGTACCTATAAGTTAGCCGGAATAATACAATTTAGGAAACTCGATGATCTTACCAAATCCAATTTTTGGAGCTGGGGATACATCAGCGTCCTCACCCAATCCCAAGGGAAGTAACCACAGGGCTGCATCCAAACCTTGGGGAGAAGATTTTACTTCATGCTCCAATGTCCATGTAGAATGCTTCTACCTTTTCTGAGATTTCGTGAGCTTTTTATAGGATAAAAGTGTGTATTTGTAGTCACTGAAAATTTCTCACATTCTCTCTACATTCCACAGGGGAGTGTCTTTTCAGACTTTCAGTCGCCAGCATTAGATAGCTGTTGAATAGGCTATCAACCTAAGTTGAGCCATCCATTTCTTGGGACTGATCAGAGAGAGAAGGGGGAGGGGGGAGCATCCTGCCACATGTGCTTTCTTAGGCTGTAGCTGAGCTGGCTCACGACTGAACTGTTCTCCACTCCTGGTCACTCTTTCCTTCTCTTCCCATTACCATCCTCTCAGATCTATTGGCTTAACCTGGCTATCAGCACTCAACATTAGCATAACATAAGAGTAGGGGTGTTTTCTAACCCAGATAATTTTACAAAAGCAAATTATTAGTGAGTGAGTGTGCTCCTAGGCTGGCAAATATAAGTGGTGACAACCCTCACAGGTGATGACACCACAGGAGAAGTTATGAACCAACTTTTTTAACTTGCTGAGTGCATCTGGAACAACACACCTGACTGCAAACTTAGAGAGATTGTGTCAGCTATTTTGAGAATAGCTGACATATGCAGCTAGAGATTGCAAAGGGTCACATATGTTCATTATAGATAATAATGAATACATAATTGTGCCACTAGATAATGCAATTATTTATCTTTCTCTTTAATTATTTATTTCTTGGGCATTCACTATTAAATGAACTTACCTTTTTTGTTTCCAAACAGTTCCAGGGTCAGTCCTGAGACTTTCATAAGTATTTTCTGAATATTCATACTTCAAACATAAAAAGACCAGTCATTTCCAAAACATTAATATTAATAAAATATTTAATTTCATAGGTGTCAACATTAAAAGGTTTGACTCCAACTAAACAGTAATTTATAACCAGAAAGGCTTTAAATTTTAAGGTTTTTCAATTTGACCTTCAGTCATTAAAAACTCTGGAGCTAAATGATACAGATGCTGTAAGTTGGGTTTTTTTTTTTTTGTTTTTTGGGTTTTTTTTATTTATTTCAGTCTAGACAGATGGTTGGAAAATGAAACAGCTGTATTTTTGCTGAAAGCCTGTAGGCATTTCTCCTCAGATAACAAAAATTCTTATGAAGGACAGGTTCAAATTTTAGGGACAGTCCTCAAAACTGTTGCAGCAATAAATGAGCTTGGGTTCACCCACAGACCCTGGTAATGTCAAAGAAGATAAAGACATTGGAATTACTTTGCCTCATAATTCGAGTTTTCAACTTGCCCTCAGTGTAAGGACCACTTGTTGTAAACATTCTATTAAATCAGAAAAGATTCCAAGAAAATCAAAATCAATTTGAGATCAACATGAAATTTTCAAGATCACAGTCTAATCTTGAGGATTTTATGAATGATAGACGTGCTTGAAAAAGGATTTCCATGGTCTCTTCCTGTTCTAGAAGGACCTTGCAGCCCAGAAAGCCAACCTTTCCCTGGGCTGCACCCAAAGCAGTGCGGTCAGCAGGGCAGGGAGGGGATTCTGCCCCTCTGCTCTGCTCCTGTGATACCCACCTGCAGTGCTGCATCAGCTCTGGGGTCCTCAGCACAGGAAGGACAAGGATCTGCTGGAGCAAGTCCAGAGGAGGATCAAGATGATTAGAGGCATGGAGCACCTCTCCTGTGAGGAAAGGCTGAGAGAGAAGAGAAGAGAAAGTTCCAGGAAGACCTTATTGCAGCCTTTCAGCATCTAAAGGGGGCTCAAAATTTCAGCAGAGTCTTGCAATAGGACAAGGTGTAATGGTTTTAAATTAAAGAGGGGTACCATTCAGGCTACATGTAAGGAAAAAAATTTTACAATGAGGGTGGTGAAACACTGGCACAAGTTGCCCAGAGAGCTGACAGATGCGTTCACCCTGGAAACACTCGAAGTCAGACTGGATGGGGCTCTGAGCAATCTGATCTAGTTGAAGATGTCTCTGCTCTTTGCAGGGGGATTGCTCTAGAAAAACTTTAAAGGCCCCTTTCAACCCAAACTCTTCTATGATCTATCCAATTTTCTATTGGATTATATTAAAATCTCTTATTCTCTGAGGTCAGTTGCTGATGAGACAGCAGAGACCTAAGAATTTTGACCTTAATGTTACTTTTCTTCAGGCCTATGTATGACAAATTTGGATATTACAGAAATGTCATTCTGAGAAATTTGTGAATTACACACGATAGGACTGAAAGGGATTATAACCTTTCTGGGGAAAACAGGTTAATGAAAAACTACAGAGTAAGTTATATAAGAACTATAGAAGAATAAAGAATTTTTTATTGCAATGAAGTGGAAACTGTGATGAAAGAAATCCACATGTTCTAAAACATCTTTAGGAGAAATTTAATGAGAAAAACAGCAGCACTAATGCTTTGTTAAGGCTATAACTGCATGGTGTAATGACCACTGGGCAAAGTACTGCATTTTAAATTGAATGCACTGGTTAAGATCCACAAGTACTGTATATGAATTGTTATACAGTACAAGAGAAAAAAATGGGAATTTCAGAATACCAAAACCAGTGAAACTTGTGGTGTAAAAGAGGAAACAACACAGAAAATGAAATAGATTCATAAACATGTTATTGCTGAGACCATCTAGATTACATATTGATGCAATAGCATAATGACTTAAAATTCTGCTTTTAATGAGAAAATATAGGAAATCATATAAAATTCCATCTGCCCAAGCAGAATAAGCATTCTCCAAGAATCATCCTTGATTTTTAATATTGCTTGGGCATTTTCAACTGCAAACCTTCTGTGCTTGAAAGGTGTAATTTTAAAATCCTTTTCTTCTGAAACAGCCCTCAGTTATCAAATTAATGTAAAGATCAGCAGGTTCAAGACATGCAATTGGACATTTGGGGTGATTAAAAATGCAATTGCTGATGTGCAATAATTGCTTACATTTTTCTGAAGTGCATCTTGTGCAGGCCATTTTGAAGTTACCCAAAATGTTTAAGCACCTTTCTTTAGCGAACCTTCCAATTGTACAAACAAGCACAAATTTTTTACAACTAGATAAAAAGAACAGAACTTTTGGATCTGCATGTGAACAGATGAAAGAGGGCTCCAGAAGGGTAGCACTTGGCATAGTTATAAACTCACAGATGATGAAGCTGCAGTGGTGAGGATATCACAACATGAGATACAGCCAACCGCCAAAGCAACGGAATAAGACACTCAGTAAAATTTTATGTTATAAACAAAATGACAGTGTGTGAGAACATGAGGAGGGCATAAAACAAAGAATGAAAAAGCATTAAGGCCTTGGTGCTTTGTAAGAATAGTAGATGTACATTTTTTCAACCTGAATAAAACGCCACAGTAGATCATGAGGTCCTGAATACTGTGTTGGATTCTAGGCAAGCTCACAAAACTGTCATTAGAAGAATTCCTTAAACACACATAGAGTCAGAGTATTTGCAACATATTTAGGAGTGATTATAAATAAAACATCAGCAAAACTATAGAACTTGAGTTCACCAGTGTAAGACAGAGAAGAAAGTATAGAAAATTATTTAATAATTTTACTTACTGGAATTATACATACAAGTTTGAATAGCAGAAGAGATTCCTCATCCAAAATCTGCTTTGCAGAGAGAGAAGTAGGTCTTTCCCTTTTTTTTCATTTTAACTTTATACTTCCATTGTCTTCATCTCTACATATAGTGTGTATGCACCCTAAAACCCTCTGTCGTGCCTAAGGCACACAATTCCCTTGTATCTTTTAAATACTACTTCAAACCAATCTAAAATGCTGGTCAAGAGTAGTCCTCAGTACCATTACTCCCACCGTAATATTAATTCTCATGAATATATACTTGTATATGAACTTATGTCTTGTGGTTAGTAGATAGGCCAGAAATGGACCAGAAATAATTTTGTATAGAAGCAGTTATTAGATATCACAAGTGATGGATTACAAATACTACAATAATAATGAATAACCAAACCAATTGTAGACTGGCCTTGTATAAGGTCAACACTTTGGAAGAAAGAATTTTCCATCTACTAATTGTTGAATATGATTGTTTCAAGCAACAAAATAATTCATACAAATCAACCCATTCATGAACTGAAGAAAGGAGAACTCAATAAATAAAACACTTTAAAATGATCATTTAACTCACTTATATTTAAGATTATCTTCTTGGCTTTCATATTTGGAAATGCTATCTAATGAGATTTTATCATTACCACTTTGTGGTGATTAAATACCATAATCCTCATATTTGTGCAGATCCCTAGTGTTCCCCACTTTTATCAAAAGCAGGGTTCTAATGAAGCTCATGAGGTGTCACTAGGTAATTATTACTTACAGTCTAAAATGAAGCTCAGTTCCAAGCCATTTGCATTTATGTGCTAAACTAAATTATTAACGTGGATTTTTATACATTTTAGGTTTAATTTTTCAGTCTAATGAAACCATAAATTTCAAGCTTTCAAAAATATTCCTATCTCTTATTTAATTCAATATGTAATTGAGAACATGCTTTTGCTACAGATGGAGGGGCCTTTTCAAATTTTAATTAATTTGGTGTTTTGCTGAGTTAGTAGATTAAGTGCTACAGATTGCCTGATGTTCACTACATTAAATCTTATCTTTCATATTAATGGAATAAAATTTTGGAAATTCACAAGGTCAAAAATATTTTCTGCAAAGGTGATAGCTATATTTTCTGCCCATACTGAATGACTCCCACAAAGTGGTAACAGCTGGGAGCAGTCAAACACAAAAATCTACTAACCAAGAGTGAAAAAACTCCAAGTTCAGTTGAATATTGATTTTGTACAACATATTCAGGAATAATACTATTATATTATGATTTAAAATTACTATTTTCAAGTGGATTAATTAAGTTTAGCGTGTGGTACAAACACCCTATGCAAAAAGTTTACAACAGGTTTAGCCTTAAAGCTCAAGGTAATTTACCAAATTGTGAGCACCAGACTGACCCACTGGCTTCAGTGAGAGACTTTGGGGGTGAATAAAAGAATTCCAAACCAAAAAGGACTTTACAAATAGCCACATACTGTTTTTTGGTTTGGTTTGGCTTTTTTTAGGTCCAGTACTATTTCCTCGAAGGTTGCACAAGTATTTCTGCCACTGATATAGCTCTCAGGGAAATGAACGACCACCAAGATGGGGGAAAAATCTCCAAACACCAACAACCAACACTCTATATCAGTATCCAGCACTGCTGAAGAATGCTATTTTCTATGCCTTGTATGAGCATTCCTCTAGTCTTCTGCTCCTCTGAGCTAAGAAGGGTAAGCATATGTCATTACCTTGGCTATCTCAGCTTTCTCCACCACTTTCTGCTGAGAGGTTTGGTTGAACATGATGAGAGGTATAAAAGTGTTTCTTGCTTCATAGCATCACTAATAAATGCCTGACTCTCCAGCACACCTATTACTACACACAGTGTATATTTAAGTGCTATTTTCTCTATCACTATTCAGAGACGAACTCACAAATCTTTCTTTATAGTAATGGGGTACAGTATTTATTTCACAAAGCAATTTCTTGATATTCAATGCTGTCATATTTTGCCTTTGACAGAAGAGAGTAGCTATCATTGAGATGATGTTAAACAATCAATTGCTATATCCAGTTACAAGATCTACAAAGAGGAAGTGTCTCAAAAATGCTCACAATTATAATTGCAGTATAAAAAATTGTCATTGATGATTACAGTTAAAATTTACAAATCCCCAGGTTCAAATTTTCTAATTATGGGGGTATAAAACTCAGGGTAATACCTCATTTTTGCTCCATAACATCTGTGACAAGCCATAATGCATCACTGACAATCTAGTGGTTCATGAAATGAAAACTCCTTCCTGTTTACATCAATGCAGACATTCCCTGGGGGTTCTTCACAAAACACCTGTCCAGTTGTACAGCATGCAAAGCATGAAACATTAGCTGTCATATGGAATATTCTCTTATTCCCTTTTTTTCCTTTTACAGAAGAGCTACCCTTAGAGAAATTGCAGTATCTATTTCACTTTCCGTCACCAGAATTTAAATATTCTCTCAGTGGGTGGAAACAGCAGACTGGTAACCTCAGCACTGGTGTTCTCTACAACTCAGTGACAGACATGCTGCATCACATGTAATTCAAAAGGTTGTTTTGCATTTGTTTCACCAACCTCTCCAGATTCTCCTTTCAAAAAAAAAACCTTTTATCCCTGGCAGAACTATGCTTCTGAAGCACAGATCACACATATGAAACTGAAAGTGTACTAGCTCAGAGAACTTAGAGACCTACTTGGCTTCCTATAGGCAGCATGGAAAGAAATTAACCACCTGCTGAGAACAATCCTAATGCATTAGCTGTGAGGAGAAAGGGAGGAAAGCAGTCTGGAGCTAACCAATGGAGAATTATAAACCCATGCATGTGTCTAACTTCCTACCCTGCCTTAAAGCGTGCTGCCTCTGTTCACTTTGAATGAAATTACTGCTCCATGCTGAGTCTCTGCTGAATTTCTCCTGATTGAAGAGATGCTGGAGCACAGCATCCTGCAGCTCCACTAGTCACACGAAGTAGGTGGGACCATACCACAGCACTGCACCACTCACAGACTGTGCGGCAGTTGCTGGTGCATCCACCTCGTTTGGAAAACATTCATTAGATTGAGTTTCTCAAGCTACTTCAGTCCTTCTCTGGTCAGGCTTTGGCTTCTTGACAGTTCTGCACTGTCTAGAGGAGTTGAAGCATTGTACAGTTGAACAATTTAGTGCTACATGCACTGTAAAAATTGTGCCCTATGTATGCTGCATAGCTGACTGACTCTCATAGCTCATTAAAAAATAGAAAGAGCTAATTAAAGTTTCTGCCCACTTTTCATTTCTAGGGAGTGTTCTCTCAACAATGCTTGAATAACTGACTGAAATTGAGAGCAGTTTTGCTTCTGAAACCTGTAGAGATGGAATAATTGCAAATAAATTATATTAGACACCATTGTTTTGATACATCTCAAGAGCTCTCGCATTGTTTCACAGCCCTGTGAAATAGCTGAGAATTCATTCTTCAATGCAATGGGACTACTCTTCATAATTGTGACAGTACTTGGCCCAGAGGGACAAATTTCTGGTAAAAACATTATTTCCCTGAAAACTTAAATTTATGTTTCTTTAACACAGAAAGTAGTATCAGCATATTTGTACCATGACAGTCTGTCTCTGAGCTACCTATATTCCATGGACAGTAAATTAAAATATTAGGAATTTAGTCTAAGACAGACAATTTTCTCTTCCGCATTTGTAACAATGCACAGCATGGAAGATGACCAATAATGTAAAATGAATTGATTTAGCCCACACAGAGAGACCTATTTGATTTCCCTTAATCTGTTTCATTGGACAAAGCCCAGAATCACTCTCTTCCAAAAGCATGAGCTGCTACATCAGCTTTGTGGTGAGAAGTATCCCTAAACCCACAATAACATTAAAACCAAAGCTGTAATTGGGGTTCGGATTTGGCTGAGTAATTATATCTAGGTTTAAAATTATGTGACAACGTTCACACTCAAAGGAAACCCAAGTTTGTGTTTCAATTCATGGAATTATAGACTTAAGGAAAGTATTTTAAAAAGAACTGCATAGATTTTTTTTGGCATAACTGAAAAATTGTTATAGGAATAGTTAAAAGGCTGATGGGACCAAGAAGAGCAACACTTAAAACAGATGTTACACTTTCCAGAGTGTAAAACATGGATTTTTTAAATTGATTAAATAATTTTCAATTATTATAAAACTACTGAAATTTGGTGTGTTCTATGTAACCACAAAATCATTTGGACCTTTTGAAAAAAAAGAGTAATTAATATATTTTTCAGAATTACCTACAAAAGAAACAGCTAAACTTGGTCCAGGAGATTGTCATGATTCTTACAAGTATGCAACCCATGCTGTACCTAGGAAAAGGCAAAAGGCTTCTTGTTGGTTTTGAGTGAGAAAAATTATATTCAGGTTTCTCTTTTTTGTGATTTTGGGAAGCTCTGATAAAATACATTGATTCACAGTGCAGACAGTGGCTATCACAGGAACTTTTTTTTCACCTAAATAGTTATTCTTTTATACATTACAGAAATCTTCACTTGTTATTTTATCTTACAGAAAACCGATGTTTAAAAAATTCAGCAGTCATGAGATTAAGCTACAAAAACACTGCTGAAGGAGTGTCATTAACTACCTTGGAAGGGAGAAAGGGAAAATACCTGGCTTGCATTACACAGCTGTACAGCCTGGGCCAGAAGATTCCTAAAAACCTGTCACATGTGCAGTGTAATGTTTCTCAATCTTGTGGTGTCTTTTGATAACAGTGATTCTGTAGCTCTCTCAAAATAACTCACTCTGGAGAAGCTAAATCATTCCTTTTGGTCACTGCAGTACTGCTTTATCACCTTGAATAAGTGTTTTTCTGATCCTGTTCCAGCAAGTTACACTGTTCCCATGAGCTTTTCTATGGATTTCTTGCTGTTTTGGTGTAAGGTTTTTTTCTAAACAGAAGTTGAGAGACATTATTTATTTATTTTGGATTTAGAAAAACAAATATAAATTTGCCCTCTAATAAAACCAGGTCTTACCTCTGCGGAAAATGGCTACCAAAATGAATGGCCTAGAATATATGTAAAATAAGTACAATTACACTGAAAGCTTATAAAGTGCTGTATTGGAAATTATAATTCGGCATAAAAGACTCAGAATCCTACACTAAACTTTTTTTCCCTTAGGTTTGGATTATGTAAAATCAGACTCAGCCAGTTTATAAACATATGGAAGTTAGTAATACTGTCAATGAGAATTTCATTTCCATCCTGGCTAGATGTGGCATATTGTATGTAAGTCTTTGCAGAAATTGACTTCAGATGGAAGCACCCAGCTCAGATAACTTTCAATTTTGTTTTTCTTTTCAACTATCCTGTTTCTAAAGAAAAGCTATGTCCCTAGAAATTAATTTAAATTCAAATAATTTAAGATTCTGTTTCCTTTTATTATTATTATTATCATTCATATTTCAGCTTTGGATACATTTCTGTATGTTGTTATTCCTTATTTTGTTGCAATTATACAAACATCTATACAGATGTGGTTAAAATCAAAAGACTGTTGTTTATAACAGATGAAGGTGTTGATTTCAATATGAATCAATCTTAGATCTGTGAATGTTGTAACACTACAATACATACGATGATACCATAAACTTTTCTGGTTCAGAAACCTTAACAGCACAGTATTTGCCCACCTATTCATCAGGACACCTATTAAAAAGTCATTTGCCAAAATGTTTCTTTATAGCAAAAATATTATTGGAGTACTCAAAACAACTTTACCTAGAAAAGATGGTGATTCCTCAGGAATCTTACCTTGGACCTTCTGTCTTTTCTGAACTGTAAAAGTTTTACTTTTCACACTTTTTTCACACTTACTGCTTATTCAAGAAAAATGCATGCACAGGCTTACATACACACATCTCCAAAGGAAAAACTTGATTTGAAGAGGGATACCACGTGAATTATTTTAGAGGACCAATATTTAGATTATTTTTTCCTAAGTTAGCAAGACTGATGTTTCCACATGCCAAGACTAATATTGTAAAACATCCATGAATTTCAGTTTCAGATGAGACAAATCTTCCTGCTAAACACAGAAACATTCATCATCCTATACAGAATCAAGGATGAAAAGATGTGCCAGATACTGCACGTTTGCCTACTGAGCAGAATTTGCAATTTATTAACTATTATAAATAAATTCATTTGTTGTAAACAATGTTTGCTCTAAGCACCATGTAGAAATGTTCAAAATGTTAAAGCCTGGGAGCTACTAATTGAACGACTGACAGCTCTAACTGTAGGAAAAAAACAAAAACAAATGGAAAATATTTATCTATCTACACATTATTGCCTAAGGAGCATTCCACCACATGGACACCTCTCTCCAGTTATGACTAGCCATTCCAGACTCATCCTTTTTGAAGCTTCTGTCATGTACCACGTCAGATAAAGGTGGCTATTTTTTACTGATAAAAGTATGATTCTGATAGAATCATACTATAGTTTCTTTAAAAACTCCACCTTCTTGTTTCTTTTTATCATTTTGGGAATAAAATTGTACCACCATATACAGAACTAAAAGTAGTGCAGGTCATTTGATTTTTGTACTGCACCAGTACTACTACACTGGCTATAAAAGCATTAATGTGAAAGGATACATATATCGGAAGATGTGCTTTTACAAGATAGAGAATATTGGTTTATTTGAGGGATTTCATGAAGAACTCTCCATGGATGATTTCTAAATCTGTTTCAAGGGATTTACAGTCTTTATCCTCCTCTTGCTTCTACCTTCCACTTCAGAATAACTCTTTAAGGCTTCTAACTAATCAATTTTCATGCCACTTTGCTCTCTCTTTTTCAGAAACATGATATACTGCAGCTCAAATGCAACCCTTCTGTTATTTGGGTTTGGGTAGAGAGCCCAGACATACTGCAACATGAAATAAACAAAATAGTGACAGGGTATTAGGTTGTTTTTTCAATATTTTGTAAGGTGATTGAAAACAAGCTCTGCACTTTGGCGTCTCAAGCAAGCAGCTGCAAATGCCTGTTTCATCCTCTGCTCCTCCCTAACTAGGAGTGCTCTGAAAGTGTTTCTTAGAATACACTACAGCATCTTTCTGAAAATAACCAAGAAAGGCACAGTAAAAAAAGGCTTCACCCAAAAGACTTGCAGTCAGTGAAAAGTCCCTGAGCAACTACAATTTTTGTATCATGTCACTAAAGATCTATCTGTACGAAGAAATGCATTTATCTAGTATCTAGCACAATCCCATTTGCAGCAACAATAGCTCAAATAACTACTTAAATATCTAGGCTGAAATACACGTTTCAAAATTTTCAGTTCTAACTAAAATTAAAATTATGTTACATGCTATAGTATAATTTAATAATGGTTAATATATATTTCTGTCACTGTAAAAGCCTTCAGACAATTTATTGCTTTTGAATAGAGGATGTCCAATACAAAATGACAGATAATCACTTGTGTCCAATAACTTGATATCAATTACAGAATACAGAAAGGGCAGAGATGAGTGTGAACTCTGTAGTAAGGAAGAGTAAGGAAAATAGAATTATATAGTTTTCCATTTGAATATTTGATTTATCAGGTTTGCTGATTCTTCTTATTTTTGGTTTAATTAGTCAAGGAAGTGTGATGATGAGCATCACAATACAAAGCACCACCTTCTTTATTTTCAAAGGATGTACAGGGGGAACGGGGAGGTGTGACCAACCTCTTGTCACCATTGTTCTCTGGTTTACATTTTCTAGCACTAGCAACATTCTTTTAGTTTTAGCTATATATTATCATTATACAGTAGGGTAAAATACAACAGGTAAAACCAAATTTTCCTGGATTCTTTTATTTCTATTCTTTTTTCTCCATTTATATATGTATGCCAGGAAGAGTGCCTGGAAATTAGAACACAAATACAATGTGTCACTGTCTTTCCTCTTTTTTTTCCCCCTTTTCAGATGAAACAATATTTCTATTTTGTGCTTTCTGTCTCCATTTGTTTAAGAAACAATTATTGTCTTTGTTGGAATTGTAAAATGGTTTTTCCAATGTCATTGGATTTTGAAGTGTACTTTTCTTGTTTAGTTGTATAGTGTGTTTTTAAAATATCTATGAAATATCTATATCTCTCTATTTTGCTTAGTTGTGCAGGCAGGTGACTGGATGGCTCTATTGCCTTTGCAGAAAGTCCACATTTTTTGATGGACAGTGTCAGATTTATGCCTCTAGAAAAGTCAAATTGTATTTTAAGGTGGTGAATTTTCTGTATTGCCCACACATAAATCAGAAAAATGTAAAATTATTTTCCTACAATACTATAATTCAAGAATTTTAGTGCTGGGGGGGGGGGAGAGAGAGAAAAAAAAGAAAAAAAGAGGAAACTTTAAATTATAGTAAAAATTATACAAACCACAAGTGGAGACTATTTTCCAAAGGGCAATCTTAGGTAGGCAGCAAACATTCAGACATTCAGGCTGGGCCATACAGACTAAAAAAATGTAACTTTCCAAAGGCAATTTAGCACTTGGGCATCATTCTGTTCTTGAAAAATGCTCTGAATCCTCAATGGAAAATAAATACTTAGCCAGTGACCTTTGCAAATCTCCTCCTGCAATATGTGCTGCTTTTACTGTTCTTCTCATGATATCAAGTGGAAAACCTGACCTAACAGCTTTCCTGTGGAAATGCAGATTCAGCAAAGCTGGAACCTGCTGATTTCCAATTTTTGAGGCAATGCTGGCTGACTTCTTGCCAGTCACCAACCTCCTCATGCTAAAAAATTTCCAAAAAGTGGAGCTCCTCAACTTCATGGATTTCCAACAACCTGTTTAGTGGTATTTCAGGGAGACATGGCTTCCAGCCAGACACACCATTTGGCTCGTCAGCTGCAAAGGTAGTAGCAGCCTGTAGAAGCCAACTCTGAATCCCAGGGCACAGGAACCTGCCCCTTGTGAGGATTTAATGCCCAAGTAGCTGCAGATATTGAAAGCCTGGTAACCTTGATGATGCCAGTTTTGTGGCAGCTTGTTTATGTGTGAGATGCTGCGGGACCTGACTTGCTGCTTTCCCACTGCCTGGCTGTGTAATGGGATGCCACTGTCTCATAAAAGGTAGAGAGGACACATTTGGATGCTCTGCTTTTAAAACCAACCCTCATGTTTACATCTTACAAATGGACTATACTAAAAGCTAAAAGCAAATCAGAAATTACAGATCTGTTTATATGCATGCCTTGTGAATAAGTTTTACGAGACTGGAGCCATAAACTGTTATAACAGGGGAAAGTTTTGCGAGCAGTGAGAAAATCATTTCAGCCAGAAAAAAACTTTTTAAGGACGGCAATGCAATTACAAGCACAGGGAAGTCCTTGGAGAAGGTATTGAATATTTCTGCAAGAGGCCATAGGGAACATGAAAAGCATAAGTGATCTCAGCCATAGCTGTGTCTGCACTATGGATAGACGAAAAGTTTGGAATAAAAGCAGGACAAGTAGTATGACAGTGTTGAACAGAAGGAAGAGAGTATGAGAACCGTGCTGTGCCTATTTTTGAAATCCAGCATTCAGGAGACAGGGTGCTCTTGGGTAGATATCTCAGCTGCAAGTGTTATTTTAAAGGTCAGTATAACTAGACATTAGGCATTCAGGGTAAAGCTCTTCCGACAAGGATTAATTAACTGGGTTTCAGAGATGGTGACTGAGTGCCCTTTTAGCAGTAAATTCCAAACAAGTCAACTGTCAGTGTCTTAGCAAGAAATTCCAAAGCAAGCCCTAGGTGTCAGCTTGTTTTAGGTTCCCAGCTCCTGGGTTAATTGGTTCCTGGTGCTCTCAGGCAGGCTGGGAGCCTTGCAGCTTAGGGCACAAGCCATTGTCATTCACTGCAGGTATTTCCAGCAAACTAAAACATTCCACATCAGTTGCTAAAATATCTGGAAACCCCATGGAAGACAATGCAGTCAATGAGCTGACCTTTTGTTCAGATTTGTAATTTAAAACAGCAAAACCAACCAAAGCCACCAAACTAAAACACAGATTTCTTAACAATGAAGATTTGCATTCTCCATTTAGCTCTATTGTCTATCACTTCAGAAAACCACATCAATACTCAAAGCAATATACAGCTCACTGTACACAGTAGTAATAAATTCTTTAAAAATGAAGCTTATAGGGAAATCTAGAGTATATAAATTCATAGAGCACATTTTACAATTTTACCAAGTTTCAGTGCTTGCCTGCTGCAAAACAAGACAGTGATTAGATAAGGCACATCATCTACAGCTTTTGCCCCCAAATGGATACAACTTGAGTAAAAAGCTTAGCATCATTCATTATTTGTCAGTGTAACTCAAGACCCCGTGGCCAACCACTCCTGAGGAGGCTAATCCAAAGCCACAGAGAGAACACACAATATTACCTCTTGCCTGGCTTTTCAAAAAGCTTTTTTAGTGTGTAGTGAGCAGAAACCCTCAGAGCCTTCACAAATTCGGGAAAGAGAAGGAGATACAATTTGAGAAGTGGAGTGGGACATGGTGAGACCTGAGCTTGGAGCCATTCCACAGTCTGCAGAGGTATAACTGTCTAGCAAATATAAATTACTTGCCAAGTTTGTGTTTAACATTTCTGAAAAGAGCAATTCCTGGTGACAAGCATGTGCTTTTCCTCTCTCTCTGCATGTATGCAAGCACATAAATAAAACCCTGGCAAACTCTGGTAGAAGTTGGGATTAGAGAACTGAATTACTCTTATACTGCAGATATACTGGTCACTAATGTACAGTTTGTTTACATTTCATCAAAGATGGCAAAAAATAAGAGCACAGCACTCTGATATTTAGGAAAGCTGATATGTAGCCAGAATGTGTCCCCATGCTACCCAAATCAACATGATCAATCCAACACACACAGCTGTCTTCCCATTTTCAGTGGTCACAAAAAATAGCAAGGATTTCTGTGCCATGTATCTCTATTCTCCTCAGCAGTGAATTGTTCAGAAAGATCCTGAACTGGCTGTATAAATGTGACCTATACAGCCTGTAATAACAAAATAGTGTAAGCCCCAATATGAGTATACTGATTGCAAATTTCCCACAATTCAGTTAAAAATATATTTATGTCAACATGATTTTGGGCGGGGCAAATGTTTGTGGATCTGCATAATTTGTATCTTTTCACTGTTTCTGACTTGTAGTCCAGAAGCAAACAACCTGTTCCCCAGCATTTCGCACAAACCACCATCCATGCTCACTTTCTCTCCTGCATCCTTGGTGACTGAATTAATAGAGGAAATATAATTTGGTTACCTATTCTGACAATTCCAGTACTTAGTTCTGCCTTCTTCTACCTTTCTAGCAGTTGACTTCCTCTGAGTCACAACTCTGGATCACATTGCGCTGCTTTTATATTCAGTAGCTTCTCATGAATGTCACTTCCAGCATGTTTTCCAAGGTATTTGGAAACTCCAAACGTCTTTTAGTTAGAATTAGGAATGCAACATTTTCTGTTCCAGGAAACATTTCTGAAAGTTACAATATTACTTTCTTTTCTCATGGACAAATAGAGGGTATTTCAAAGTTTATCACTGAGGATGAGAAGTAGAGCAGACAATTACACTCTAAGTTTGCTTACAGCTAATGGATAAATTATCAAACCACATCTTTAATGGATTGAGGATGTTTGAGTGTGGTTGAATGGCTACCATCTTTTCCAGAAGTTCAATGGTCTCCTCCATCAACCAGACATCTTAATTCTGTACCAGCTACCAACCCAATGAAATGGCATTATTTTATATACATAGATATTACATACACAAAATATTTTTAATAAAAAATCAGTCCTCAGAATACTATTATAATACAGAATACAGCTGTTATAATACAGAATGCAGCATGTGAAATCATAGCACAACTCTAAAAGAAATACAGAAGAACTCTTGTACTGGCCCTAAATTTGCAAGTGGTTCCTGCATGCAGCCAGGGACTGAATTTGGCTTATAGATTTAATTACTGCTTTAGAATTTGCTGTTGAAAGCAGCCAGATTAAAAAAACCATTAACAGAATAAAAGCTCCAAAGGCATTGCTTTATACCACCAGAAATAAAGTACTCATGACAGAATGTTCTGCCTAAGGAAAAAAAACAGTGGCAACACAAAATTATTTTGAGCTGCAAGAGTAAAGTAAATTTCAGTTCTGTAGAAAATATCCAAATAATTCCCTTATTGTTCATCACCTTGGTACCTTAAAAAGGATTTCAAATAGGATAACAAATTAAACTGTTCTAATTAGTGAGTATATTTTAGCACTTACTAAATCTATAACATAAAGCATGGCTAGCTTCGCAGTATATAAGCTGGTTTGTTTATCAACTGAGCCAAGACTCTATGAAGACATAAAGGCCAGCCTGATCTGATTTCCCTTTGAAAAAATATTTCAAGGGGTACAAATTCCACTGCCACCCTTGTGTCATACATTAATCTTCCCTACACAATATTAAGAGATAATGGACTAATCTTCTTTTACAGGGATATAAAAATACTGCAAAGATAACAAGGGCCAGACGTGTTGTGACTGATACCCTACAGAATTCCTCTTGAACCGTATTGGTTTTGTTAGAAGCCACTTGGATGTGTTTTCACCTTCAATTTATAGCTCCTTTTTTAGAGTGCCACTTCTCTTAGATTAGTCTTTAAAAGCAGGAGAAGGTTTGAGGTGTGTCTGTTTTTCTTTGCAGACTATTTTCTAACTTCAATATATCCTACAGAATAAGCTCACATTCCAGGAGCTAAATCAGAAAGTACTTGCATACTCCACTTGATTAAACACCAAATCTCTTTATTTTCTCTCAGGTAATAACAGCCCAAAATATCATATAGCTTAAATAAGGAGAGAATGCTGTAACAATATTTCATGCATACATATCTGACTTGGAAAAAGAAATGTGAATATATATTATACATTTAATATTAAGACTAAATTTTTTAAACTTTAAAACTGGGTTGAAAAATATCAAATGCAAAAAGGTTTTGATTGAATAAAACAAAAAAAAAATACCCTGGGGGTCTTTGCAACCATGCTAGATGTCTTTTCATAAGATTGATGGAAGTAGCAGTAGGAAACCAAATTTCAAGAGAGAAAAACAAATAAAGTAAATATTTTTATGTATGTGGAAATTCTTGTGGAAATAAACATTCACAGCTGGTTCACAGACAAAAAGGATGGACTACCTATACAGATGCATGCAACCTTCTCTTATGAAAGCAGACATTTAGAAACATTTAAACACCATAAAAATATATTTTTCTAACTTGACACCATGCTAAAGAATTTACTTATTCTCCCCAGCTTCCTGTTCAGTGGCTCCAGAGAAGTCAGTTCCAAAGAAGTCACTGGCTCAAAACCAGCAACATTTGTTAGAATACACATTCTCTTGGTAAACCTTGTTTTCCCCTACTCTAAAACTTTGATCAAAATTGCTTAATCTTGCAATGTTTACTAGGAATAAAAGATATTACTTAATTTTTATTCAACATTCTTTATCCATCTCCTAGATGCTGTACCACACAAGCATGTAGTTTAAAAAGCGCATCCCTTATATTCAGTATAAAAAGGATTCTGCTTACACAATTTCTTAAGTTCAGCCTAGCACACAAATGCTGCTGAAGTCAAATCCCATGAGGCTTTTAAGACTTGTCTGTAAAGGCTGATGGTACTCACAGTCTGGAATTGAGGCTACCAGGTCCTTGAGATAGCACAGCCTCCAACAGTGAGAGCAGAGGTTCTACTTCCCTAAAATTCAGATAGTCATTCCAGAAGTTATGCAAGCAAGCAAGCAAAAATGTGGTTTTCCACCACCATCTTATGACATCAGGGTTTGGAAGAAAAAGGTAAATAGCTCATTTTGAAGGACGTACAGTGTTTTCACCTCCAATGTTTTCACCTATTTCAGTGAATACTAGGTTCTAGTCCCTTCTTTAAAGGGAGGTATCTTGCTTTTAAAAAAGGTGTTATATGCTCATCTCAGCCTTGGTATAATTGGTCATTGCTGTGGAAGGATGGATGGGAAGGGCTGATAACAATGATTCTATATTTCTAAACAGAATCATTTCCCACATTACCAATAAAAAGGGTCAAGAGTATCATAAACCAGAAGTTACTCCTCCTGCAACAGTTCCCAGCAATAATCTTTAGGAAAGTTTGACTTTGCAGGTGAGGACAAGTTTAAACTTGACAAATACGTGTTATACCAAGAGGTTTTTAAATTATAACTCAACAATAATAGAACAGTGGTAGACAAAAATGTGCAAAAATGAAAAGAAAAAAAAAGGCAAACCAGCAATTTAATATGATTTTATATTTTAAAAATTTTACCTATCATAAAACCTTATTTTTCAAAGGAGACAAGATTAGACCAGGCTAATAACAATAAATTAGTGTTTCTATGTATGTAACATCTGGCTCAAAATTATGAATTTACAACTGTAAATAATATTACAAGTTTGGTGCATGGATGGAATGATTATGGCTATCTAAAAGCACACAAAGCCATCTTTAAGAAATGTGGCACTCGTGGATGTTTCATTTCTGAACCAAGTTATTTCTTGTGAGTGAAGAATGTGAACATAATGAGGAAAAAATCAATAGTCAGCAGAATTATTTCAAATAACTGAGTAAGTAGCTTTTATTTTAAAAAGAGTATTTTCTAAAGTGTGATTCACTTTGACGGTTTTAAGAGAATGGCAGAAGGTCAGGAGTTTTACTGTGGTTACTTACAGTATGTTGCTGGAAAGTCACTGACACCTATTATACTGGAGCAAAGAAAAAGCTATCTTTGTCTGTAGTTCTTACTACAATCTGTACTATTTCTTTACAAAAGGCTTAGGTATTAAAATATATATATTTATAAAGAAGTCCCAGAAATCTGGTATCATTACAGAATGTTTTACAGTGTTTAAGAGAGTGTCAGCACTGACTTTATAAAGCTTTGCATTCAAAGGTTTATGACTGAGCCATAAAAATCAGTCCATTGTATAACTTCACTTATTAACTCTCATTGTAAGAGTCTGTTCCCCCATCCCACTCTTTCTCCTTTGCTAAATAGCCAGATTTTCTTTCTGTGCCAAAATTACAGACATATATTTTTAGAAATACTCTTTTATGAGTGATTTTCTTCCTGTTACTGCCCTTTCACAATTACACAGCATGGCATTTTAGATATAATGTAACATTTTATTATAAATGTAAGATGATCTCTCAGTTTTCAAAGATATAGGTTGTTAACAACTGAATAAATCTAATACATTTAATCCCCAAGTCCTGAGCTTCTATTTTAGCTCACCTCATTCATTATTTAGTAAAAAGTCCCTTAGTTGTTTTTTCTCTTTGTTGTTGCTGCAAGCCTCTGCAGCATCCTCACCTGATTCTACATCAGTCTGCCAACAAGTGTGGAAAGATGAGACACAGAACTACATTTTCATTAAACACTTGCAGAAAAGAAATGCATCTTGGTGCTTAACTTGCCTCCTTGTGTCTCTGTGACACAGCCTCAGCCTTTGGTGTTCCAGTAGCACCAGCATGTCTGACAGGAGTGATCCGTTCCATATCATGAAGAAATTTCATTAGATCTAATATGAAATTCTTTACATTTCAAGTCCTCAGTGGCAAGCTGCAAGCCACCAGAATGCAAGGCTGCCAGCCACAGTTACAATAATCTTCCACATCTACGTTCCTGCAAATTTAAGTTCCAAATCCTACACTTTTGCCAAACACAAAGGATTGCATTATCCAGAACTCCCACACAGCTCTCTTTGACTACTCTACCTCAATCAGCACTGAAAGGCAGAGACTGACCTGATTGTCCCTGGTTCAGTTGAGAATAGCCCTGTGGACTAGAACTGGTAAAAAAAATACCTGTCCTACAGCGCCTCACTCTTTGCAAAAGACCTGCAAAGGTTTCGCTTGTCAGCACCAGTGCATTCTGATCTTCTAAAGGAAGGAAAACAAAGAGAATAGCCACAAAATACAGAAAGCTGCCTGAGCTGCAGTTGATTAAGCAGGGGGGAAGGGGAAAAGGGTGAGAGGAGAAAAATGTTCTCATATTGTTCTCATGTGGCTCCACCTTGTGCAGACTCCAGACAAGACAAGGTTTCTCGTGTCTGCTGCTGGGTGAGAGTTGCAGAGACCCTGTGGGTGTGAAGCAGGACATGGATGAGCTTTACTGCACATTCATTCCCATCTAACAGAGCACTGTTTTTTCCTCAAGGAGTATGTTGATGTAATATAATAAAAAGGATTGTGCTATTTTGGCTGCCAAATGCAAAGATAAATGCACTGACATTCCCAGAAATAAGGCAGAGTTCTGTTGTTCCTTTATGTCTGAAGAGAAGGAAAAACACATCACAGTTCCACACAGTGAAACTTCCTGTTTTCATTCTTTCTTATTTGTTTATTTACTTGCTCTCATTTACTGAGTAGCCTCAAATTTCTCCCCTGGGACACGATGCTTCCAGCTGGCCTGTTGACCTAGCTCTGTTCTCAAAAAAGTGATGACTGAAAGCAGGTAAAATTAGGCTATTTAGTTGTTTATGATATATTGACACTCTCCTCAATTAAGTCCTCTTGGGAAAGAGATTCATACATCTGTATGTGTCTCAACATTCTTAAATAGCTATCTGGGCAACTGCCATAAAATCAAATAGACTGACTGCTCTTAGTTTCTCTATCCCCTTCTCTTCATGTAGTCCACTGCAGAGTTGAAAGTCCACTGGGAAGGTACCAGATTTGTATATGATATTTTTAAAAGCACATATGTGGGTCAGTGAAGAAAAGAAATAACAAGACATTCTAGACTCGCATTGCTTTTCACTTAATGTGATCTGCAGTATCTGTACAGCTTGGATTATTTCTGCACAAGTATCACTAACTTCTAGAGTAGCCTTCAATAAATCACCCCACTGTATTCTTTTTTAATTATGAAATCATGATAGAAAAATTCTATAAGCTACAAAGTACTTTAGGTCCTATGTGTGATCACTATTATCTAAGTAACTTAGAAGTAAGTCATTCTCCTCACAGAAATATATGCACATCAAAACAAACAAACAAATAAACAAAGCAAAACAAACCCCAACCAACCAAAAAAATCCAAATACTTATGACTTTTTTGAAGGCTTTTTCTCAGTAACTGAAAGACACCAATCTACCAGTCTTTAGCATGTGGAACAAGGGAGGACAGTTTCATTAACAAAACATCCTCAAATGGCAGGGGAGGAATCCAAAGAAAGTTACTGGGTTCAGAAGTCCTTGGATGAGGCCATGTATTTTTATTTAAATACTTAACAGGTCACAAGCTATAGCTACAAGGTTACATTCTTTCTAAAACCACAAGAAACCTGAACCTGGGTCTTTCCACTAATAGTTGTGTATAGAGATTATATCACAACTGGGAAAAAGGAAAATCAAAATTGAAGCTGTTGCTAAACTTAAAAATTAACATGCTGAACAGTGATATTCCAGGATGAAATGCAAGCAAAATTATTTTCTAATAATTTTCATATGAAATTTAAAGCTCAAAGATAATTTTACCTGCAGACGATCTACATCCACTCTTTAGAAATGCCAGCATTGGGATCTAAATGGATCCATTTCTGGATCATTTATTAACGGCAGCCACTTTTCTAAAAATAATGCTATCTGTACTCTAGCAAAACAAGGACTTGTTAATCATAGAGTCAAAATACACATCAGCTGGCTGAAAAACAAGAAAACTCACAAAATAACAGTTTAATTTATTGAAATATTTTCCTAATTGAAGACACAAGTAAAGCAACAAAGGCATCCAATTTGACAGCTAAAATTTTCCTGCACTAATATCAATAGACATTTTTCTTTTAGCAAGTCAACAACCAAAAGAGGCTGGTTCTCTTCTGAGCTATCTGCTTTATTGTATTTAAAATTATGCATAATGATTATATGAATTTGAACATTTAACATTTCTGGCTACTCTGAGAGAAAAATGCAATTTCGTAGCCCAACTTCTCATTTATAGTTTGGCTTATGCACTCACAAGGGAGAAAACAGTTGCTCTGTAGTAGCTGTTCAGGTCCCCTACTGTAAAGTGAGACAAGATTTTGGAGGGTTGTATAGAAGACTTTCAGGATAGCTTCAGCCTACACTGAATTACCAATAGCATCAAATGAAAGTAGCTACAAATGAGATAATTTTACCTCCTTTGCCGGGGAAATGACTCAGGACCAATGCTCAATTCAATCAGATAAAATGAATTCATGGTAACCATCATTAGGGACTTAGTGTATGCAAGAATGTGACTTTCAAATATTTATTTCTACACAGAAATCATTGCTTTGAAATCATTTCGATTTCCAAATGTCTGAAAACACTATTAGTCCTTACCTGTGAGTCTTCCTTGTCTTCATTTTCTGGATTTCCAATTTTCTTTGCTACCTTCTCATCTTCTCCACTCTAAATATCACCAAAAGTAACAAATCAAAGTAGCTCACTAGAGGACACGGTCAAAAGAAACTTATTCAAGTGCCTTGGCAGGCATAATGCAAGTAAAGTAATTTCTAGCCATTTTATTCTTCATTTTCAATTACAGCAACCCTAGAAGTATGGCAACTCAAACAACTTTTTTCTTTCTTAATAGAAATGTCTCTGTGATCATCTTTGATTTTAATTTTTACTTTGATTAGTGTACTTAAATCAATAATTGGCCAGTGTCCTAGTATTTCTTTAGATCTCACTAATGCTATTCTTACTTTTAATCCCATGATGAGTTTGATGAGGTGCTACTCCAATTTAATAAATTTACTGTTAATAAATGAAGTGAATCACAGCACAAGGGACACAAGGGGATTCACTGTATGAATATGCTGGTAGTTAGTAACTCATTAAAACACTGGTTTAACACATTTTGCTCTTGAATCAAAAGAAGGCAGAAGGCCTTACTAATAAAAACCTGCTAAGAAGACACGTAGGTTATGACTAGATACTTGCTGAGAATTTGAAGAAGGTTGGTTGCAAGAGTTGATGCAAACAGTGAACTGTGGCTTGAGAAAGCTCCTCATCAACTCAGGGCAGGTGTGTTCCACAAAATACCTCGAGTTTTATGGTTGGGGGAAATTTCTATCCACGCCTCCATGCTACATAGCACTCCCATATTTTTCACATTTATATGATTACATTTAAATTTCCTGTTAAACATTCCCTTGTCTTTATATGACTAGTGTATTTTCAAGTCAGGAAGCTTTTTTCTGGTGCAATGAGGTTACATAGTACAGTTCTTTTTGTTAGGATTGTGAGACACTGCAGTTTATTTATTAGGATTCAGATTAAAAATGTTGAAGTAGGGGTTTTTTCCTGCTTCTATGAAATAAAAGAGCTACATAAATGAGCTTTTCTCATAAAATATGTATTGATAGAGTGTTGCAGATATTATATGCATTATAAAATACTATTACATTACAGTAGTGGAACTACAATATTGTTTGACAAAAGGGAAGATAATGACTAGAGAAAATATATCCATTGCCCATTTCAAAGTGCCTGAGCACTGTTTTGGAAAAACGTTATGATCTTTACCCTGATATGCTGCACAGTATGAATGTGCAAAGGAGTTATAAAACTTCTCTAGATTAGCATCTAAGGGGATCCCTTAATGACAGATTGATGGCAGAGATGTCACTACAACATCCGCACTGTGGCAATGAAATTTCAGTGAACACTTGATGGCAGAGGCATGCCAGAGTGCCACTTCACTCTAGCTGACTTCCAAATGATACTTTGGATACACTTAGAGACTGACAATATTGTGACAGCAGCAAGATAAGGCTAACTGAAGGTGGGCATGAAACCTTTGCCCCTACTGCATAAAGTAAAAATGTGTTGAAGCTGTTACTGAATTTATTTTGACTTTGCAATGGAAGTACAGTAGAACTAAGTCAAAATTCTAAGCTCTTCTCAGAACTCTTACCAAAATAGCATTATCTAAACTTTGTTCTCAAAACATCCTTTTAAAAGTAGCCGGTACACATAGGAAAGTTAGGATAGTGATGAAAATGTAATCTAAATGCAGGAACAAAGAGGAAGATAAACTTCACAGAAAAATATAAAGGATTAACAGATTGTTTTCTCATTTTATTTTTGTAATCTGCTAATGTATCATAGCATTCTACTGTCTCAGTGATGTTTCTATTTCATAACATCTAAAAGAAGAAGTAAAGAGTAACTTGAAAATGTTGCTTAGAAAAATGAATTCTATTTCTCAGGGATCTTGTCAGTGCTTTAACAAATTGTTAATCTCCTACTGCATATTTTCACATTTGAGAGACAATTATTATTCACAAGCAGTGTGAATTCATTAGCTTTATGAAAATGATAGTTATTATGCATGAGTTTCTTCCTGTCCCTCAGGACTGAAGTGAAAGTGAGATACTGCATCTCTAAAGGCTTCCCTTTAGCAAATTTCATAAGTAAATACCATAAGGAAATGTTTGTTGAATTGGCACTAATGCATACTGAATCATATCTTACCTAATTTGAAGAAATTCTTAGCAAATTTCCAATAAAGGATTGTTGGAGTCAATTCTTACAAAGGATGACTCAGCTCCTGAATTTCCAGTGTTAGTCTAGAAGACCTTTATGTAGTGATGAATTTGTACAGAATATTTTTGGCTTTGTTTGCCTGTGACTGTAGACTTGATACTAGAAGACCTCCTGTTGTTCTTATGATTAATATTTCTTTTTATCAAAGTAACATGTTGCTCTGAGTTGTATCAACTTGGAAAGTTTCTGAAGTTGGATTATTTCTGAGAGAAATATAGAGTTATCTGAATAAGAAACCTTTCTCCTTCCAGAACACATATTTTTACATGAATCTTTCATGAAAATAATTCATTATTTCCATCATTGAGCAAAAATAAATGTAAGCCATCAGAGAAAAGTTACAGTCACCTTTTCCAGTGAATGGCCTTGTGATGACTGAGCAGGTAGTTAAAAATAAAACCTCTTTGAACAGTTGTCAATGAAATCACTGCTGGTACCAGAAAATAAAGTTTCATGTAACATGACAGTTTATATTTTAAAAAGCAATATTCTCCAATTCCACTTAAAATAAGTCACGACATTCTCAGGAAACTTGTATTACTCACATGAATCAAGTCTAGCTTCAAACTTTCAGAACTTCTTTTACATATTTTTTCATTTCCCTTAGCTTTTGTTCAGCTATTGCAGCACAGGAGTATATTTGATTAGGTGATGTGAATCTTGAAAACCAGGACTAGTACCTCTCAGAGATGGTGTCAAAGAAAAAGCCGTTTAGCTGTACTTTTAGAACTTATCTGAATGACTTAAGAAAGGAGGGTAAACAGAATATTTCTGACTGCTCAGTTAAATAAGCAATTTTAATTAGGTGTACTAACCTGTTTCTCTTAAGAGGAGTGTCTTCTGGCCACATAACTGAACAGCATGAACAAGAAAGGCAGGAACATTTTTCTAGCAGACCTAAGAGCCTTTGCCAGTCCCCTGCCACATTCAAGCAAACACCACCCATATCTGCTATCATATGTTCTCCTGTGCCAGAGCAGAAACAAATGTAAGAGTTTGAGATGTAGAGAATACTCCAGTTAAGCTTGCAGTCCTGATAAACAGTGATTGTGGCTTTGTAGGTCATCCTCAGATGTCCAGAAATCTATACAAAACCTTTTCTTAGCTTCATTTTTTTTCTGAAGCTTTTGCCTTTCTCTTTGTAACAGCACCACAAATATTAATTGCTTACCTTTGTAGACATTTATAACTCATTAGTAATTACAATACAACCACACTCAATGAAGCAGTGGAACAGAGCAAAGAAAAAAATTCAGCCCAAAAGAAAGTAAGACATCCAAATAAACTTGATGTCCAGCACCGCCATTAAGATCAACAGTGAATTTCCTTTTTCACTTGCACCACAACCCTACCATTCCTTTCAGTTCCATTACCATCACTTAAAAGCTATGGTTCACACATCCCTCTCTGGCAGACTTCAGGCACCAAGGGATGGCTAAGCAGCCTCTCCTACACAAACATCTTCACTACTGTGGGCACTTCTGCACCTCAAGAAAAACATCCTGGAGCTAAGAAGGTAGGAGAAGGAATGATAACCTTAACAGGAAGAGATAAGATTGGGATTCTTTGATGTAAAGAGAAGCATGATGAGGTATGCTTGAAAGTGTGTAAAATTGCAAAGTTGAGTGAATGCAGAACTATTTCTTGAATAAACTCATACAAAATCAGCCAGCACTGAATGAATTTATCATATCAATTAAAATCATTTAAAAGAAAATATGTTTGTATACTAGCAAGTGAACTTCTGAAATTTGTTGCCTCAGGAGTCTCTTGGAAGCAGCAGATTAAAAAAAGACTCAGAGGCATTTAAAGACAAAGAGGGCCATAAACAGGTACTAAAGTGAATAAGAAAATGGCTCCTTCTAATATCTTTAATTTAATAATTGTTGATTTATAATTTCTCCAATATCTCTTCTGTTCTTATAATTTTTACATGGTTTTCAAGAGCTGGTTGGATAAAGACCTGAGCAACCTGGTCTCTCCTCACAGTTGATACTGCTTTGAGCAGGAAATTGCATGAGGATGTCTCCAGAGGTCCTTTCCAGTCTGAAATATCCTATGACCCTAACTTATGATTTCAATAATTTAAGACTTCAGGAAAAATAAAATCGTTATTGTTCCAGTTCTAGTATTCTCCTCAACAGAAAAGCTTCATCAGAGGGAAAAGCACAGCTGCATTGAAAGGCAGAAAATTAAAATTCTACTACAAAGTTTAGCACATATTAATGGGGCATATTTTGAAGTTGCTCAAAGTCCATTCATGGTCACTGTAATAGTTACAATGGGTAGAGGATAAGTTTTAACTTGGTGAGATTTCAGGAGCCTAGCTAGAGGGCAAATCTTAGCCCATGGAAATGTTCCCTTTTTCATTTGGAAGGAAAGCAGTTGAGCTTTCGTGCTTAACAATAGCCTCATTAATAAAACTCCACAGTGAGAAACTTGTTTGTGCACTGATCCAAGGGTAATGTAAATGGGGAAACCAGGCTGTCCATGAAATGAAATGCTTTCACATCTTGTATAAACAGGATTCATAAAGGTCTATCACTGTTTCCCAGTGAAAGGATGATCATTCTGCTTTGCCTATTACCTGATTCTTTTTCTCTGTGTTCATCTTGCTGTTAAACAGTAAAGTTAAAGGAGATTAATCATCTATGGTTCTGCTTCTTATTCTAGATTTTGCTTGCCTGGGGGCTTCCTGAGTTCGCAGTAGGAATTTGCAAAATCTGAAAATGGTTTTGAAAAACCTATGGCTGCTTCTCCCTCTTTCCAAGCCCATTCATGCATCTTCACACATGGACTTGGCTGTTGCTACTGCCACAATCAGTTTGGAAAATGGCATCCCACACCCACCTTAGAGTAAAAGACAGAAAATGACATGCATATTTATCAGCATAAATGGTTTTACTGAATTTAGTAGTAGCAGTATCTATCAATAGTTGTATCACTGCAAAGGACTCAGTGGTACAATTCAATATGTGTCTTGTGAGGAATGAAGGGGAAAAGATTTGATTTTCCCCTTCTCTGCCTGAGTCTTTAAGAAAAGCAAGAATTCATCCTAATGCTGTGCAGCAGCCCAGCTTTACTCCACTGCCCTAAGAAACTTCACATGATTCAGTTACTTTCTAAAAAGCTCAAATATGAGTCGGGTTCAAAACAATACTGAATTATAGAGAGAAAACCAACAGATTCTATCACATCCGGAATATAATATCCCAAATTATCTTTGATTTTGAATACCAGCATCTGTCCTTGCCATGTCAATAGTTCACTCTAAAAGGCTCATGACTGAAACATTTATATCAACCATTTTACTTCCCATGGGAGTGTGTCACAAGCTGGTGGTGAAAACTGATGTCTTTCCACTGATTCTAATGGAGCTGTTCCAGCTGGCACCATCTAAAACTTTCATGCTCTATCTCAGATTCCACACTTCATATGACTTAATTCATTACGAAAGCAAAACCTTTTGGGAAGAAGCCATGCCCCTCTGCTCCACTGTCTCATTACTAATACTTACAGAAGATTAAATTTTAGAATTTGTGACAAGCTTAGTACTTCAGAAAGAAACGAAGTTACAACACTAATACAAAAAAAAAAACAAAAACAAAAACAAAAAACCCCCAAAAATGTACATCACCTATACCATAAAACATTAAAGAGGAGTAGAGGAGTGAAGAAATGAAAGAACCTGTACAGCAGGCCAAATTTTACACTTCACTTTTAGGTAATCTCCAAATTGGTATGATTAGTCTGAAACGGTAGAGAAATTAGGACTCTGTGTATATGTTTCCCATGGCATTTTTTTCTGATTATGACTGTTCATGTAGAATTCATTATTATGGAAAGCCTTTATATCTGAGATAGATCTTAGATCCAAATCTAAGAGAGATTTAAATTCCATGGCACTGATAAATCTAATTCTTCTTACTTGCTCATTTTAATAGGTATATACCTCTGACTTAGTTTCCTAAATTCAACTTAAGTACAGGGAGAAAGAGGAGTCTCAAATCCCACAAAAATCACAGACTATAGCTGGAAGCTAACTCCATATAATGTTTGCAAAGCAAGTGGACTGGACAGTGGAAAAGGTACTCTGCAGCCTAAAACATGGCCTACAAGGAGGGATAAATTTTGGTCTGTTTTCTAACTACTTGAAGTAAAATCAATGAACAGATTTGGAGACTGCATTCCTGTCCAAGGCCACACCGTCTAATACAGTAAACACCTCTCTAAGGATGCAGTTATGCTCACATTCACTCCAAATCCGCTCATCCTATAACTTCTCTTCATCCCTTCCTCTTTTCCTTCTTCCCCTTTCACACACACTTAGGAACTCAGACTAAAAAGCAGGGTCCTATAAGGCTACATCCACCAAGTTAATCAGATGTACATCTGATACACACGTGTGGAACTCTTTGGTGTCTCATCCACAAGACCTTATACACCCCTCAAGGCACAAATTGTGCCTCAGAATCTGACTACAGAATAGAGCCTTTAATTTGAAAGACCAAAAGCCTTTAAAATGAAAACACCCCAGAGGAGGAAGGCTGCAGTGATTAAGGATACTGCCTTTGTTTAGAGATTCTTCAATAGAAGGGAACTTTCTGATGAAACTTCCTTGATGTTCCCTGAAACAAGATCATATAAAACACTACAGAGTAAAAAAAATGCCTGACAAAAGGGGAAACTCCTTCTTTCCCTTAAATCATAGAATTGATCAGGTTGGAAGGAACCATGAAGATCATCTAATTGTAAGCCCCTTGCCATGGGAGTTTAATCTAGGGCAGAGAACTAGAGACTGTCACACCAACCAGCTGTACACCACTAAAGGGTTTAAAAGTGACTGCAGTGAGAGGCTCTCCTGGCGTCTGTCCTTGCCAACTCCCAGTGTAGTTCCACTTTTTCAGAGGAAAGCTGCACAAGCCCTTATCCCAGCCACCATCCTAGTACTTCTCCTCCAAACAAATCACTTATGAAAGGACAGGATATTCCTTCTAACTGGGCCAGAAAGCTTCAAAGACAGCAGTAATTGAATTCAACACTGATATGAAGGAAAAGAATAAAAAAGAGTGATCGTATCTCCTTTCAATTTCTGTGTGGTGCTCATACACAGGGTTTGAGGCAAGTTATACTTCCAAAGTGCCTTCCAAACTAACTGACAATGAAGAGAGAAAAAAGGAGGAAATAAAAAACATCAATTGCTCAATGTGCCATTACAGCCCAGAAATTACCACATATCCATTTAAAATGTCATCTCCTCCAGAATAGTATGTGCAGCATTGATCACAGGTTTCAAAAAAAGTGTTAAAGAACTGGCAGAGCTTCAGAAAGGAAGTTCAAATCTCTGAGAAAAAATCCAGAGAAATTATCAAAGGGGTGGGAAAACACTCAGTAAGTTTGGAATGATTTTACTTAAAAAAGTGGTACAAAACGGTTACTCTTTGTTTTAATGTAAGGCCATCAGAATAAAAACACATGCACTGATAGTCTGGAAATGGTTGGGAGCTTCTCACCTTCATTTCTTGTAATAAATAGGCAGGAAAGAATTCAATTAAAGGATGATTAATTAATAATAAAAACCTTTTTTCACACAGCAAAATAGAAGTCACTGTTCCTTGAACTGAGGCCAAAATCTTAGAGATCCAAAAATAACATATCTCTAATCAACATCCAGAATTCTTAAAAGCATCAATAAACTTTGTTTTGGAATATGTGTAAAACTAAGGAGTAAGTATAAGATATTTCTATCCAGCAGATGTTTAGGACCAGGAGGAATGGAAAGGAAAAGAGAAAATTTTTCTAGATTAAACAACTGGGAAATTATCACTCTTTTTTTTCTTTTTTTTCTGTACTATATCTACAGATATAGTAAATAATATCCTTCCTGAGGTCAGAATGAAAATACTGGGCAATTTAGACCTCTGATCCACTCACCCCAGTATTGCAATTCCTAAAACAAAGGAGATTAAATTTATCTAGAATAGATGAGATTACATTTTCCGACAGGAATAGATCAGTAGTGACAACAGTACCTTTCAAGAAATCCTACTTCAAAAATATCCAGGTAATAAACAGTATATTCTCTTGCTTACACGATGTTTCATTTTTTTTTTTATTAAGCAGTACTTTTAATGTGATTTCATTATAGCACCTTCAGGTATAATCATATAATTTGGGATTATTTCCATATTCTGTATTTGAGTTAACCCATGCATCATATACTTTACCTTGGCTCTGTTTTGATGCAAACTTTATCCTAAAAAGCAGCTTGGTGTATGATTAGTAAATTATAATTCATGGTGCATACTTTATTATACTCACTCATCTATACCTTGCAGATATTGGGCTTTTCATTGTTTTAATGGCAGCATAGTTATTGAATAAAAAACAAAGAGATGTCTTACAGTAAGTAAAGGAAACATTTATGACCTCACTTTCAAAAGTTATATCCAAATAAATATGAAGAATAGAAGAATAAAGTCTCATGAATTCTACAGTCATTGGCTGATATTACAGTGTGCCTGTGATAAACAAGATTAACCAGGCAGTTGAAAACACTATTTTTGTACTCTTCAAAATTGTGTGCTTTTATACACTGATTAATTTTAATGAAATGTAAATTTAAAGTCTTATTTTCCCATTTGCTAGTACCTCACTAAACCATTTTTCATATGGCCATTATAGCCCTTTATTTCCTCTGCCATTAAATCATTCAATTTTCATCTGGATCCAGTGGTGGGCAAAAAGAATGATTGGGGACAGGATCATCTCTCTTATGAGGAAAGGCTGAGGGAGCTGGGCCTGTTCAGCAATAAAAAAAGACAGCTGAGAGGGAGCCTCATCAATGTGTGTCAGTTTCTGAAGGGAGGGTGCCATGAGGATGGATCCAGGCTCTGCTCAGTGGTGCTGAGCAATAGGACAAGAGGCAATGGGCAGAAACTGATGCCCAGGAAGTTCACCTGAACATGAGAAAGAGCTTCTTTACTGTGTAGGTGATTGAGAACAGGAACAGATTGCCCAGAGAGGCTGTGGAGTCTCCCTCAATGGAGATGCTCAAGAACCATCTGGACACAACCCTGTGCCATGTGCTCTGGGATGACCCTGCTTGAGCAGGGAGGTTGGACCAGGTGACACACTGTGGTCCCTTCCAACCTTACCCCTTCTGTGGTTCTGTGAATATATCTGGTTTTCAACAAGTTTACTTTCTTTAGGTTTGTATATTTTGTTTACACATGCCCAAATTGGTTTAGCTACTAAAAAAAGAAATATAATAGGTCCCACTGCACCAAATTTCCCAACTTTTTTTTGTTATTGTCATTTTTATTATTCCTGAATTACAGTTCATTTCTTAAATGGAAGGAGAAAATATCAATCATTGGTGAGAGTTTTATATGTCTTGCAAAGTCATAAAATTAAGCCATTGGTTTTCTAAAAAAAAGAAAACCAAAAACCAGAAGAAAATGGATTAACAAATATTGTTATGAAGCTTTACTCTTTACAGATCCTATTTTAAATCAGCTAAAATGAAACAATCTTCCTGTGCAGCTGTTATTACATACAATCACAATCTTTCTTACATTAACATTTAAGTGGGTACAGTTTTGACTTTATTTCTTGCTGCATTTCTGAGTGTTTGATAAAGTGACCTCACTGCCTTATTTCCTTAATGAAATATCATAAAGCTTTGATTAAATAAATAAACAAGTGCAGAGCATCTAATGACCTATTTTAATTTTCTTTTTTAAGCAGGCAAAGCAATCTCAAAAACTTCAGTGGAGAATAGGAACAGAGAGGTGTTTTATCATTTCTTCACTGTTAAATTACACAGTAAAAAACAAACCAAACCAAACCAAGAACATTCTATAAATGCTATTGGTAATGTTAATTTTTACAATTAAATATTTTAAAAGAATTGAGTTTGAAAATTTTATGCATGAGCTATGCTACTCTTTAAAAATTAAACCTGGAAAATTGCATTGAGATATATTTGTTTACTAATTTATTTTTTTTTTTTTTACATAGATACATAACAAATTGGATTGTATTCACTGAAAAACACCCTGCATTATCTCTGGATAAGCATGTGAGCTTCAAGTAATTTGGTCACACTCACATGACGAGTTACAAAGTAAGGAAAGGGTGAGAGAATCTATTGTTTTACAATAGCTGTAAATGAGCCTAGATTAGACTACTGAAAAAATCTTGATCTTACTCTAATCAGTAACAAAATTTTCAGTGTAGTGATGAGACCATGGAGTCTTCAGTGTAACATTTATATTACACAGAGTGGAAAAGTACACAATTTGCATAAATAGGGTTGGTTCAGTTTTGTTCATATTACATTGAAATTTATTTCACAGATATTGTTCTAAAGATCCATACCTCTGCTTGTTAAATAGTATTTCTGTCTCTGAGCAGCAGTCTCCATTGGCAGACCTTCCTGAGACCTTATTTTCCACCCACATAGCTACTCAAATGTATCACTCAAATGATTCAAACCTGAACCTAAGCAGCTCAAGTTTCTGCAACTGTAAAGGAAATATGCCCAGTACAAGAATGACTCCTTTGGAAATTAATCACACCTACTTATGTTCTATTCCCATTTTGAAACTCCCATTCCTCTACAAATTATAACTCAGCAATTTGGGTACACCACAATCCACAGGCATCAGGATGCTCCCACACTAGCAGGATTTCAGGTCAGAATAATCAGCATTGTGGGGTTTGGAGCTAAACCATTCTTATGTGTTTGAGCCAGATTATGAACATCCAAATTTATTACTTATTACATTGTAGGTATAAGAGAAGACAAGATTTTCTTTGCTGTAGGACTATGCCAGAGTTCCTACCTTGCTCAGAAACAAAGCACCCCACAGCACATTGAGAGAGAACAAGATCCCTCTGAGCAAATTTGGTAAGGGCTTCTCAACCTCTGTAGAAAGAAAAAAGCATTTCTGTGACCACAGGAGGCTCAAAGGGCTTTCAAATTTCACAAATACATCTTCTGTTCATTCCTGCTACAAATACAGAAGTGTAGATATGATAGAGAAATAGTTACTGTGGGAGAGAAGAACCAGGCCTCTAGCCTGCCAAAAGTCCAAGGTTTTTTAAGATTGTCGTCTGCAGACATATCAAGAGGCACTGTTTCAAAATGAGAAAAATGTCATTTCATATCAAGGGTAATGTGACACGAAAACAAATGAGCATAAATTGGGCAGGAAGAGCTGAAATCTTTCCGGAAATTCAAAACAAGAGCTTTGTTACCAAAATACTGGGAAAATCAAACCTCAAACTGCTTTTAATGTGGACTTCAATAAAATGACTAATGGCACTGCATGACGCAATTTCTTGCAAGATTAACTAAATTAAAATTTAAAAAAAAATAAGAAAGAAAAGAGAAAAAAAGAAGTCATGCTTAGCTAACCAGGCTATCAGAATTTAAATAGGAACATCTGATATTTCATTGCTTCCCTCACAAACTGCAATGATTAAAGTCGCTGATTCAGGCAACTTTACAGCCAAGTTGATCCAACTTGCTTAAGACACAACTGCTGCACGTCATCTGTCAGTGTCCCTATTTTGATGTGTATCATCTTCATCTTCTCAAGGAATATGCAGCACAAGAAGGATTCACATTTCCATTCTGCTATCAATAACTGCCAAGTAATACAAAGAGCTACCCCTACTTTACCCTATAGCTCAGAAAAAAAGCCTATGAAGGCAAAAAAGTAGCAGTAGGTCACTATGTTCTTATGAGAAGGAAATAATGGGTGTCACACTCTTTGATGGTGATGCAGTATGGAAAGATTTGGAGTCCTGAGGAATTAAAACTACTAGAGGTTTTTACAGTTAGCTTTTTTCCTAAATGTGTCACTCCAAGCTTTGTCTTCTAATGTGATCTTTGAAACCATTATTTAAATTAATGCAAGACAATATTTTTTATAAATAGGTAATATAGATAATGCAAGTTTCATATAATTCCTATAGAATAAGAGTATAAATTATACACCTTGCTTTCTAGTGTGTATTTTTTTATATGGAAGCTCAATGTCTTTGTGAAAGCATAAATATGCAATTTTGGATGCACTAGAAATAAATAAGTTTTGCAAAAGGAGTCCTTCAGATAGTATTCTAAAAGACAAATCTATTTTCTAGGGGATTATGGATTTTTTTCCTATAGAGCACGCTGTACACAGATTTGGTGGTCAATCATTCTCAATCTTCATTGAAGAAATTGGAAACAGTTTCATGGTCAAAATTAATTAAATGAGAAAGAAATTTTTGCAATGCATGTAAAATTGAGGTCAGAAAGGAAACATGTTTGAAATTATCTATAAAATGAAAGTAGAGACATATATCAGGCATTACTAGAGACAGTCAGTTTATTGACTGTGTTAATCACATTTGGAGGGCAATTCCTAAATAGGTAATTAAACGACACTGGAGACAGACCATTCCACTGTGCTCCTTGGCTCAGTACTCACCATCTTACTGTTCTTTCATTGTGAGACAACCCTGGCTTTTGGCAGCTCTAAAATTGCCATTTTAGAAATCATTGCACACAGTCATAATGACCCAAGGATGTGAAAGCAAACAAATTTATGATTAAAAAGGGAAATGTTACAAAGGGAAAATAATGGAAACATCTTTGTTCAACAGCTGATGCCTATAAAGACACCTAACCCCAAGGAATGATTACATGGATAGAAGTTATGTAAACTTAGGACAGGCATAGAGAAGCAGAGATTTGTAAAATTCTATAATTATACAGAAAAGACTTCTGAAAATTGATTTTCAATTCTCTGGACAAAATCTAGAAACAGACATGTTGGCAACATACATTGAAATCTCTGTAAAATGAGACATAATTGTTACTCAAATTCGATAATCTTCATGCAGATTTATAATCTAGCTTTGAAACTGGCATTCATTTTTATGCATACAAGTAGTGATTATTTATATTGTTTACTGACAAGCTGGAACATTAAAAGCACTTGGTGACACTTTTTATTTTACTCCCTAGGCTTTACAGTATAAAAAGAAAAATTTTGCTTTTCCAGTAAATTGTGAATGCATGACAGCATCTCTTTAATGCACATTTGTAAAAGGGACATATATTTCAAAGAAAATTGAATGTGCCATTTGAAACTATGTATTTTGTAGAATTACTGTTTTTACCATTCAGATGTCTTATACCCTATCACCAAACCTGATCTTTATGTTTTCTTTCACTTGATTTGGGAGAATATGGGTTGAATTCATTATATCTGATAGAAGACAGTTGTAATCAAAACTTATCTTACGTGTTCCTTTAAGATACATAAAAAAGTGAGATTTTGGAAGTTTTTAAGTCAGTAATGATATTCTCATTGAGCTGAATAGGGAATGGATAAAGGAGTGTCATTTACACTCTTTTAAGAGAAAAAAATGCACAAAATCCATAAAGTATTGACAATTTCTATATTGATGAAGGAATATGTACTTCACACACAAAGAAGCAAAAACAAATTAGCTTCAGATTCTCAAGAGGATCAAAGAGTGATCAATTACCGATCAACCAGTAATGATTATCTCCAACCTATTTTCATGCAGTGGATAATGAAACTGGGTCTCAGTATTCTATTCTGGATTCTTGGCTTAAAGATTTAAAATCAGTATAACTCGTTAGTGATGCAGGCTTTTGTGTTGAGGGAGATAAGTATCATTATCACTTAACCACTGGTACTTACATAATTTTGGTTTTCGAAGGCATGTTGGCAACTGTGTCAAATCACTTAGAATAGTTGAAAGTACTGCATTAGAAGAAAAGTTGCAGAGAGATGGCACAAGGAAAAGAAATTGAGAGGGTAAAAAAAATAAATATTACATAAATTGAATATCAAGTATGCAATTCCAAGAATATATTCAAATCATAGAAGCTTACAAAATAACCCAATGTAAAAGCATCTGGAAATTACATAGCTAAAATATTTTCTCTGCAGACACAAATCGTGCACTGCTCTTGGTGCTAAATTTTACATGTCAGACGAAAAAGGAAGAGATTTATCTAAAAGTACATTATTTCAAGCTTGAAAAATAAGTCAATTATCCTAGAAAAAAAGAAAATTTTAAAAAGTCATTTTTCCATTGCTTAAAAACTCTAATGCTTAATGAGGTTTTAGGTGCATTTTGGAGGACAAGAAGCTTTTAGAACCACTGGTATAAATAATAAAGTCACAGTGATGCCTGCCATCAGCAGCCCAGAATGCATGTCTGACCTTTTCCTCCTCTTTCCCCATCCTAAAGCATTTACTGATGGAGGAAATGCCCAGCTTTTCAGAGATGTCATGATTGTATTAGCAACCAGGGTAAGTAACATCAGGAAGAAAAGTACAGCTGTGAGAGCAGTATTCCTGTATTTAGGCAAGAGACATGATGAAGAGATATGAAGGAGGGATGTGTCTTGTGAAGGAAGGAACACACTCCTCCACTGGGGTACAATCTGACTTCACGGATGTTACAGCTCTTTCAGCTGAGGATTAAGCTACAACAGAATTTCTCTCTTTAGTCAACCTTTTCCTCTCTGCCACCCACACTAAAGGTTCTGATCAAGTAACTAACAGAACTGTGAATGAAGAGAAAAAGTTATCTAAAGAGTAATGTATAGATTCATTCCCTCCTATCAAAGGTTTGGCTAATCTTATACCATTTGGCTTGTTTTAGCTAGAAATACCCACTTTTTCTAACATTTAGTGACGTTATCTATTAATATAGGTATATCACTTCACAGGGATCACAATGTTCTTTACAAATGAAATATATATATACCATGCAAGAATCTTTTCAGACCCATGAATTGTAGCTCTCTCTAAGGTGAATAGCAGGGACTATAGTGATTTTAAACAATACTTTATAATAGAAATTGAAGGTTGCATCTATTTTGAACTGCAGGTGAAGTTAGGTTAGGAGAAAATAATTATCCAAACTGGAATTGAAACTGAGTGCTAACAACTCCGTTCTTGCAGAACAATACTGACATGCTTTTGGTTTTGTCACTCATGTGAAAAATGTAATCACCTTTGTAATATGGAGTCCCTTACTCACTGCCGAGCAATAAATTCAAAATTGACTCGAATCAGTACAGGGCTTTGTTAAAAAACCCACAACAATTACCTCTTGATTTTCTTTCGGTTTTCTTTCCTGGTTTTACCAGAGGGAAACATACATCTTTGATTATTTCTTTTCTTTCTTTTTTTTCCCCGCTTCAAACCAACCTGTTTGATTACAAAACTGGAAAAGTATAGTCCCAAATGGTTTTTGCCAATGGAAAAACCATTTCAGATTCATCTCAGCAGTTGAGCCCTGTTCTCTGCCGCAGCACTAACATTGCTTTTTTCTGTCTTAGAAAAATCCCAGGAACATGCTGTGCACAAGCAAAGACATGACTTATGTGTCTGTACTGACTTTTAGGGCTGTCATAAGGTTGCTGTGAACTCTGGACTCATCATCTGACAGTAACTGCCAAAAATACAGGATCAGGTGAAGAGCTGGGGGTTCAGACTCTTACATGCCTAATCAAATCAGTACAGTGATCAACACACAGAGGTGCCCAGTTTGGCAAGGTAGAGAACAGAAGGGCTGCCCTGCTGACATGGAGTTGTAAAGATTGTTCTGCCCGAGAACTGCAAACTCTATGTACTCCTTACGAATTTCCACAATTTTTTTATGTGCAAGGAATAAGTTCTTATTTTCTACAAACACTGTCATCTAAAAGACCTTAACTTTCCATTAAATATTTTTTTTGTTTTCTTTTAGTTTTGCTTTCACCTGAACTCAAGTATCATTCCTCTCATCTGGAAGCAGGGCCTTTGATACTGATGAATACCCTACAAGAATGTTAAATTTACATTTCACCATCACCCATGTGTTAAAATCACATGGGTCAACAAGAAAGTCATAATTGTATTTCATCTCAAAATTAACAAAATCTTTAAATATTACCCATACTAATATTGAAAAAAATAGCTTCCTATTTTGGTGGTACTCCAGAAAAGACCCAGGTGTGCTTTTCCAGTTCCCCTTTATCAGTTATTCTGTCTGAATTAGATACATCTATTGCAATTATCCTATAGATTATAAAAAATACTGAGAAGAAGCTACAACCTGAATACAGACACATTACATACATTATTTAGAGACAGGGCTTTCAAGACTTGAGTACCAAATAACTGGAACTTCTATACCATCTTTCATCTTAAGCAGAAACAATGGAGGGCAATACTTACCTCATCGTCTGTTCATAGGAGGTGAAGACAAATATATTTGTGTCCCTGAGCTATTTTATGAAGACTTGAGAACAGCTGCTGAAGAAGTAAGAAATAGGAGTTTGTCAACTCTCTCATTAACTAAAGTCAGAAGATATGTGGTTCCAAGGAGGTAACACATATCAGATTGAAACACACTGATGTTCACCAACAAAAACTCATGCTCATTTCTGTTAATCCTATCTTCTGAGTGGATTGTCTCACCATGAAGAAACCATTGTAATCCAGTCCTTCTCTCTGCTTAGTGGAACTAGGACTTGGCAGATGTCCTTTGTCATGCCAGGTCATGAAGGCACTTTGAAGCTGGTGCAAGGAATGCTTCCAAAGGAGCTGTCTGTTCAGGAATTCACCAACAGAGCAGGATGATGGAGCACAGAAAATATAGTATAATGAGTTATTGTAACTTTATAATAGTTGCTTCTGCCTTTTATAACATGAGATGCTCATCATTAAATATTATTTAACTTTTCTGTATGTTAATTAGGATCAATACTACAGTAATTCAAAACACTATAACCAGCTACTTCTGTGATTGTCCTTCAAGATTTTTATATATTTTCCAATCATCATGTTAAACTAGCCTATTAACTTAAACAGTTAATGTTACAAGTACAATTCTTACCACTTTCCAACTGCCTTGGCACTCTCCTAAAAGAACAGGGCAAAGCTCAGCAAAAAGTTATGCTTAAAATCTAATCATCCCTCCACTGAGAGTGGGTTCAAATAATTCTAAGATGTAGCATAGGACTCAGTCAGGCTCTTGACCCACTTTGCTTAATTGTTCCCAGTGAAATCACAAGTAAAATTCCCACTCACTTCACAGGGAGTGACACTAAGCAGTTTTAGCAGATTAACTACAACTGCACCTTTCCTCCTGCATTCTGCATTTTTTCTATTCTAATTGCTCTCCTGGCCTTCCTTTCCCTTAGTGTTACCTGTGATCTCTCACTTGCATTTGTTTAACATTATTTCACTTGGACCATTCCTAACCTAACCTCAGTTTAAAATCCATGTTTAAATTGATATTTATATTTTAAACATCAATACATGACTATGCAGGGTGAGGGGATTTTTTCCCAAATTTATCTTCAGTGTCTTTCTTGTCCTTTTATCTGCCCAACTAAGAAGCAAATTTTAGTAACTAACAAGTGACACCCATATGAATTTGTTTGTCTCTGGCAGGTGAATTCTGCAACTTAATGATGGATGACCAGATACAAAATAGATAAAAATTACCAATTCTGTTCCCTAGGATTAACTCAACAGTGAATACATATTCTGTAATAGAAACATCTCAATGACAGTTTAAAACACTTTTCTGTTAAATAGAATGTCCTAAATAATTCTAAGTAATCTAAAACCCAGATTAGCACTCTAGTGCAGATTTCTGAATTATGCCACATATTCATCTTACCTAGACAGTGCTACTACTGAAACCTTTTTTTAACCTCCTGTGTTCTGTCTTTTCAGTTTAGAATGATGATACTTCCAGTAGAAAAATATTTCATTTTCCTGGAAATTTAGATTCTGGCTGTCCAGATACAAACTTCAACACAGCACAACTTCATTAATTTCCATGTTTAAGTTTTAGGTTCACATTTTTCAAAAAAGCAAAAAAAAAATTTACCCTTCGGGTATGACTTCGTAAATGCAAATTACTTCCCTTGCATTCAGCCTAACATTTTAGAAAATGTTAGGCTGAATGCAAGGAAAGTAATTTTTCTTTACAATTACAATACAAGTTTCATATATGCAGTATAATAATCTCCATTCCATTACACAACTGCAGTTACACAAGGTACTTTAAACCTGGGAAAACAATGATTTGGATGTGATTTCATGCAACAGAACAATTGCATCTACAAAACATTTTCTATTTGTTATAAGTGCACACTTAATGGATTTAATTTTGGAGCTACAACTAGAAAAGCTGCTGTTAAAACATTATTTTCTGACAAAAAATCTTCAGCATGTATCCCTTTTTTTATCTAGCACATAGTAACTGAAATCATGATTATTTAGAATGTTTGTTGTAGTCTATCACTTCTTGTTCACAGTAAGCAAAGTGGAAGTACACAGTGAGATTGCCCTTGCCTTCAGATCCAGCAAATAAAGAAATATAACACTTCAACTGATAGGAGAAGTCCTTATCTGAATTAACCCTAGCAATTTTCTGTGGATCTACTGGCAGTCAAAACTAAAGCCCTCCGTAGATAAGTAATTTCCTGAACTAGGGTAAGATTCAGGAAGAATTAGGAAAAAGATTCTCTGGACTACACTCCAACAGAACATTGCAAGATATGTTAGAGTGAAATTTATGGCTACAGAGTGAAGAATGAGATGTTTATTCTAAGTCAGATCCAGACTGGACGCAGATTAGAGATATTTTGCTAGCATTCTTTATCATACTTGAGGCTATACCTCAGTGATACACACTTAAATGGCAAAATTCAAAACACAAAAGGTAGACACATAAAATAGACATGTCTCAAAATCTGTATCAGAGGTTTTAACATAGATTTTTATCAGAAAGCTTCAAATTAACTATTGATAACTTTCTGTAAATTCTTACACTCAAGAGGAAAGAAATAGGGGTTTGTAACTATGAAAGTAATTCTAGAGCACTGCAGCAAGAAAAGAGTTGGATCTTTTTTCAGATTGTTACCAGCACTTTATTTGTTGTCCTTCTCAACATGCTGAAAAAAATCATTATGAATGTTAGAGAGTTTTAAAAAATCATGAGGTTTTGAGGATGGCTTTAAGTCCTCTCACAATTTCTCTGTTTGCTTTTTGAGTTTTCCTTTTAAAATTATTCTTTTTTACTGCTGGATGAAAATTGAAAGACCTAATTATAGATCATGGGGCTAACATGGGGAAAGAAAGAAATCAAGAGAACTGAAGCTGACAGAACTCTTTGGTAAGTAAGCTCAAAGAAGATTTAAGGCAGAATATGAGGATACACTACCACACAGACAAAAGGCTATCTGATTTCAGAGTCTTCTAACTATGACTACCTCACTAACAAGGTTGGTAGAAGTGGTGAACCTTTTTTATTTGCCTTCTTCAGAGTGTGCAAGTTGAGAAAGATTAAAAAGCTATATTGTTACTTAATGGCCTGGAGTTATTTGTGGGGTTTATAATTGTGGGCAATGTTCAGGGTCTGCGCTGACTGAGTATCACTAAAGAAAGCACAGCAAACCAGAAGGGTAGAGCTGCTGAGAAAAGCAATCTCTGAAAAATTTGTCATGTGTGTTGGGGCCCAATGTGAACACCTCTTGCTGTTGCCACTGCAAGACATAATCCTGCTGGTAGGTTATCTCCATCACCCAATTAGAAGATGTCCATGGAGAACAGGACTGTGCTCATCTGCAGTTTTGATGGGAAGTGTCCTGTGGTCACTGGAGGGCATGTAAATCTCCATCGCACAGCAATCAAATGCCAAATAGTCACTGAGGACAACTTCAAAAAAATCAATCTTGTTAATTACTACTCTTTAACCAAGTCTCTATTTGCTAGGGTGAGTATAAAATAATTTGAAGCGTAGTTCTAGCAGTGGAGTCCTGCAAATCTCCACTTCACAGCCATGCAAAAAATTTCAAAAGTTGAACATGGAAAACCATATGGAGATAAGAAATCAATTATATAAATCAACTAGGTTCTGGCAGAATCTATCACACATTCTACAGTATGACAAAGGTCAACTGAGTATTAGCTGACTGATATATGTTACATAAACTAGTATCAAATAGCTCAGACAAAAGCCTCAAAGAAAGATAATCTTCTGTACCATCTACCTATCAGTTTTGTGAGGCTTAAGTGCTCCAAAGGTCACACACTTTCTCCTTTAATGAGGAATAAGTTACCTTATGCACACATCTGTTCTCATTCATTTAATGAAACTTCTCTTCAATTGATTAACTTGTTGACATATAATATCGTGAAGACCTTACAAGCTATATGTCAAATTGTGATGTGCACGTATAAAGAAACACACTGCTGCCAAGAGTGAAATACAAACTTCAGGGCTAGAGAGCTAGCTAGACACTTGATAATTTCTAACTCCAGTCTTAAGAAAAGATGAGTTTGGATATCAGCCACAAGCACTATTGACTTTATCAACATGAATTATAAAATATTATACTTGCAAAATAAAATACTTGCAAAAAGCAAGCGACCCATTCCCCAGCCTCAACTTATCACAGGGCCTGGGCTGTACACAATTTACCCCCATGCTCTCATTTTCTCTGTGCTTTTTATGACCTCTGCTTTGATCTGTCTCCCAAGACAGGGAGCTCAAGCATTTCTGGGAGAGGACCTCCAAATCTCTGTGAACAACTACGTTATCTCTGTACAGAAATTCTACTTCTCAAAACAGATAAGCAGCACTAGGCATAACATATGGTTTCCCACAATGTTATTCACCAGGACATGGCATTTCCCACTACAAGGTAACTTGAGTAAATCTACCATCCCCCTTGCCATTCTCCCACTTTTAATTCTTTCCTCCCAGCAATTACTCTTACCTTTGGGATACAAATGAGATGCATTAAAAAAGTGATCAGGGCAGAAAACTGTGCTGCAAAAGATGTAGAAGGCCATATCTTATATTCTCCACAACTTCTATAATTTAGGAAGGCAGAATATCAGAAGAGAAATTTACAGCCAAGGCAGCTGCACTGGAACAGGTGGGCAGGGTGAACCTGCACATTTGAAAGCTGTCTGCATAAAAAAGTGGAGGGAAAGAGGGGATAATTATTCTTTGAAAACAAATTTCAAAGAACATCTCTACTTTGTGGTCACTGAGGTGATGAGTGAATGGTTTGTCCATTAAATGAATAATCTCCCAAGAGCCAAGGTGGCATGAAAACTACAGATTTAATTGAAGAGTCTGGAAAGGATATGACACCTCTAGAACCTCAAGTTTCTGCACTGCTGTCAGGAGTCATTTGGTAGCAAATAGAATTATATTCTTCCATCCCCATTGCAAGACGCTGGTAATTTCTCCATCCCAGACACCAGGCCTGCAGACAACTGATTTAAGTCAACTTGATTAATTGTTCACTAGTCAAGATCTACTTTGAGTTTTGGTGGAAATACAAAGGGGACATAAGAAATGTGACACTCCTGTTAACCTGGCTGCTCAGTGGGGCCCCCATGGCAGAAATGAAAGCTGAAAGAAGAGTGAGTACAGTATTTTAGTGAGGCACACATCAGTCCAGTGGAGGCTACTGATTTGTACAGCCTCAAGCCACCAAATTGTCCTTATTGGGAGCAATAGGTCATTTGCCTCAGGAACACACCAGGAGACAGAAATTGCTCTCCTAATAAGATTTGGTGGTTCTCACTGAGTTTTGAGTGGTAGAAACATTTACAGTGTGCAGCAGTCTGTTATACAGCTCCTTTGGTAATTCAGCAGGAGCTGAGTGCAATTGCTTCATACAAAGGCAAGATGATGGCCCATTAATCAGGAAATCGGTGCTGTCAAGGTAGAAGAGTGACTATTTTTAAGGTATTGAGGATAGCAAAATACCTCACATTAGCCATGCTTTCTCTTCAATTGAATTTTAGGACCAAAAGTATATGCTTTTGAAAGTGAATGGACAAAAAATGCACAAAGAGTCTACAACGGTGTTTTTCTTATGTTGAGAAATTATGTCATGGGCAGATTTCTAGGATTATTTACAGAAACCTAACTCCTGCAGAAATAATAGAAATTCATTTCAGTCATTATTGGATGCAAGGATATTCAGTACACCAAGCCACAAAATCACACATTAACTTCATAGTACTTGGCATCTAATCAAAGCTGCCAAAATAACCATTTAGACAAATCATTGTTTAGAATTGTTATCACATAGAAAACAAAATTAACAAAACAATATAAACCCAGCAAAAGAAGGTCAGGAGCTTCAAGTTTTAGCAAGGCCCAGCAGAGAGTGAGGATTGTCATTACAATTATTTATCCATTAAAGTAATCCAAGACATACCATGTTAATTCCCAGAAATCTACTATTATCTTAAAATGGAGAGTTCAGTGCTTAGCAACCTCTCCTATTGCTCTCACAAACCAGCCACTTGTTTAATGATGTTCCAACATTTTCAGTGCTGTCTGAAAGTCACATACAACAGGAGCACTGCCCTCAGGGACTGGTGGTGCCCAGCAGCATGACAGCACTGCTGGTTTACACCTCATTCCTTCAGAACTAAGCTGACCACTGAGAAGGAACATCACAGCTGGAAGCTGCCCTTAGCTGCCATGCCACTGGCTGTCTCAGGATGAGATTTAAAAATGCTATAAATCTTATTTAGATCTTATGAAAATATTTCCACAGCAGCTGGGCAGCATTGCCTGATCTGCATTTTGTTTTTAAATTAATCACTGCACTGAATTCAACCAAATCAGGCTTTTCAGAGCTGATAAAAACGCACCCAATTTTATTACCAACAACTTTTTAATATATATATGGGAAATCCCTACACACAAAATAAGGGTAAAATGGAAAGGACCAAACCACAGACTTACCTTGTGGGACACAAGATTCCAGGAGCACAGGAGAGGTGACCTTTCAATCTTCTACTGCAAATGTATTTCCCTGTTGTGTACAAAGCAGAGTGCTAGGTGAGACCAACAGTGTCAGAGGTGGCACAAACCCCAGCATTGCACATCAGCCACTTTCGTTCTGTCCTGCTGTTAATGAATGTGTACAACACCTAGCTTGGCTGTGTTCTTGACAAAATCTATGTTGCCACAGCAGTAACAGCTTGCAAGACTACATTCTTAGACATGTCACATATACTCTTACCATCCTCAGGTTAAATTTAAAGCTAGTTATATTGTGCCTTACCTGATTTATTTATCCTTTCCTTACTATTACTATTGCACTCATAACCATCCAGAGTTTAAATTCTAAAATACGTTTTACCTCCATGTGCTCTTTGGATATCAGCTTATAAATTAAAAAGTAATATAGCAGCTATTCACTCTATTCTGAAGAAATTAAAGTTACTGCATCATGATTGCAATTATTAATGAATCCGTTTCCTAAATTACTTTTTTTTTTATGATGTATGTGGAAAAAAACAAATAGTAGCAAATTAAATGGTGAAACCCATAGTGAATGGAGCATGGCCAGCATTTGATTCTGATAATTAAAAATACTGAAGAAGAGTTATTTATCAAACTATGGGGGAAACAGCATATTAGAAGTGAAAGTATCCTCCTATTTGCAAGAGATCACATTAAAAAATGTACTATTTTGTGCATAATTTGGTTTTCAACAGGGATAGTCCCCAAAACCAAAGGGAAACTCCATCTCAAGGGCTGCAATCAGCATAAGATTTAATTGCCTCCAAAAGTGATAGGAGTTTCACTGGATGCATAGACTCTAAGAAGTCAGTCTTCCTGGGGATTATGGCACCTGCTGACAGACTTTATTAAACTACATTCTATCATAACTGCTGGTGAGTTATGATCTGGGGTACAATGATAGGTGATATTTTGTGCTCAGTATTTTCTATACATCACTGCACTGTCATTGGTTTATTATAGTGACTGATTTGATTTAACAAAGTGTGATGATTTATTGATTATTTCTTTAAATTCCCAGACTATATTTCAGTGGTTAGTGACATACTCTGTTGTCATTACCTTCAGCTAATTAGCACTTCAGGATTTATTTTTTTACACAACTGACTGAAGAAGAAGGAAGACAGCAGCAGGAAATTGCTGAATCCCCGGACATGCTCAAGGCCAAGTTCAATGGGTCTTTGAGCAACCTGGTCTAATGGAAGGTGTCTCTGCCCATAGCACAGGGGTTTGGAATGCCATCTCTAAGGCCATTTCCAACACAAATCATTCTATGATTCCATGAGGGATGTGACACAAATAAGACTGCAGTACAAATGCTTTGGACTGAATTTAAACCTGGTATTTTAGCCACTGGAATTCTACAGAGGAAGCAAAAATCCGCAGAATATATCACATCTGAATATAGCTTCTTAATATTAAACTATACTGCTGCTCTTGACTTTTTTTACAGATCTCCTCTCCCTGAATGAAATTCACCTCAACACAGTAGGTCAAAAAAAAGTTTATGAGTTAGTTGAGTCCCACTCACAATATCACTATAACCCAAATGGTCTTTTAGTAACCTTCTATAGAAATAAAAATTCTTCACGCCTACCACACCCTGCCACTCTCTCTCTCTGTACACTCAGAGGTGTACTTTTCTGAAAAATAAATTTAGGATTTTTCATGTTAATTCATATAGCTGGATAATCTAGGACCAAGGGCATCCTACAGCAATGATCAAATGAAATGCTTAAATAGGCATGCTCAGTATTTGACAGGGGAATAAAAGGAAAGCGTTAGCAATATCTTGAAAAGCATTCCTGTCAGTAGCAATAAGAAATCTGCCATCATGACTAGTAAATACTTCATAGCTGAAAATAGTTCATATCTCACTCTCATTTCCACCTGCATCTGTATCATCAAATGAACTGCTGATCCCGAAGGAAACATGATCAAAGCCTAAGCTTGGAGTTTGCATCTTATCTTCCATACAAACTGTGTCATTTTCTCTAACAATTGTTGCAACTGCATTGTGTTTTGCATTTTCTTTTCTCTCAGGAATGTGTATGAATAGACTGTTACCTTATGTTTTCATTATATTGCTTTTCTTGTCCTGTTAACTCTTAAAATTGCAAGAAAAAATAATAAGTATAACAGAAACTCAACTTACTGTGATCAAATACCTTCTCTTTCCCATTCTTGCTTTCTCAGTCTTGCTCAATCAAGGCACAGCATCATAGTCAGTTTTATAACCTCTAGGTATTCTCCTCTAAAGCTGCAGGATGGCCACAGGCAACATCTTAAAAGCTGCTTAAATCCACAGGCAGTATCAGATCAGTAGAAAACACTTGATATACCAGTTTTATTGATTTCTTTTTAAATAAATGTTTCACTAGTAAAACATTTCTCAGTTTGGATAGCAAATAATAGATGCACTTTATTACAGTAAGATATTCTCAGCTATGCTTGTACATAACATTTATGACATTTTATAGATACAGGAAACCTTGACCTTTATTTCCAAAGTTACAAGTAATGTTTAAAAGGAGACAATGCAAGTAACATATTTATGCTCATGGCAAATTTATTTTTATCACTATAATATACTCTCTGGTTCTGATGGCAGGCGATGACATCTTTTACCAAAGTCAACACCTGTTGTTTCTTTAATACTATTAGAATTACAAATGAGAAGAAAAAAACCCAAAAAACAAAACCAAAACCAAAACCACACAAAATGAAAGAAAACAAATATAAAGGATGATTGGGAAACAAATGCTTTTGTGATTCCTTTTTTATGACATGAACTGCCAGAAAAAGGAATTAAAGGCAATGATATAACTCTACAAATACAAGAATGACTAACAGCCTTATTGTTTTAAAGCTACTGGTAAATTAACTCAGAATCGGTTCCCAAATTGGGAAAACCTCAGAATACTGCATATATTTCTGCTCCCCTTTTTTTTTTGTTGTTGTTGCTTTGTTTTGTTTTTGGTTTTGTTTTTTTTTTTTAATGTTAATTTAAATTGGAATGGATTTCATGGCAAGATTAATATGATGATTAGATGACTGGAAATTTTTTTCTTTAGTTGAAAAATAGAATAAAAGAATCTGGATGGTTAGGTTTGCAGAAGTAAAACTGGAAAGGGAAGCTGATGAAGTCTGCAAACATTGAAGGGACAGGAGCAAATATTAAGATGAGAGAAGAATTATTTCAGTTATGAGATGTAATTGTCTATGGTCATGCTAATATAAATTCTGTTTGTAATAACTTAGTAGAAAAGAAGGGCGCTTTCCAGGCCTTCACAGACAGAACTTTGAAAATGGAAATAAAATGTGGAGGGACCGCTTATATACTTTGCAAATGAGAGAAAACCTGAGAAGTGATCACAGAGCAAAAACAGAAGGCTTGGGTTTAAAAGCCTTTCCTAGCCATCCTTTTGACCTCAAAGATAAGGTTTGCAGGAATAGAATGTTGTTTGAATGTCCGATCTCTTCTGAGTTAATCTTGTGGAAAATTACTGTTGATGCTTTTGCCTCTTTCTGTAAATCTCAGGTTTATCAAAGTGCATTGAAAAGCATTTTATTAACTGTGATGAGGGATGTAAATGTTTAATAACATAAACATATGTGAAAACATAAAAGAGTGGGGAAGAGAGCCTCAAATACCTCAAGAAGTCCACTCTATTTTTGTTCTTTATATCACCTTTTTTTACCTCCCTTTCTAGCTGTACATCCACAATTTGTAATCCTAATCACCATCCCTTCCTCCCACCCATACACGTGTGCTGTAAAAGATTTGGTTTGACATTAGGGGGTCAGAGCTGCAGGAGGAACCAACACGAACACATCAGTCTCTATCTCACACTCACTGCTAGAAATCCATAACAATTTGCTAGTCTGACAAGGAGGGGAAAAAAACCCTTCTTTGCTTTTAATCTGTGAGCATCTGACAAGTTTCCCTTCCCTCCTGCTGTGTGGTGGTGTGTGCAGCAGTGATACAAGAAAGTTACACATCCAACTCAATGTTAGCCACAGCTGATGTTTACTTACAGGGCAAATAATCAATTATCAGCTCTACTCAGTTTTCCAGTCTCAGCATCCCTGTTCATATGCCTCACACGAACAGAAGGAGAATTGTTCCTGAGGTCACAGGGACAGATTGCACAAACTAATTTATGGAAACTGAGAGGCATTAAGCACTGCAAAGCAACAGTGTGCAATTTTACTGAAACAGAAGGAACGGCAAACATAAATGGGCTTTTTTGAATCTGGCCTAATTGACTTCTTCAATACAATAATTATCAAAGACATCCATGCAATCATTGTCCTTCTTGCCATATTCTCTATCTATTGGAATCTGAAGTCAATTCAAAGCACTGAAATCATGACTCTTTTTACCGTTAGAGACTAATGAAGTAGCATCTCTAATTTTCTAACAGCAAATGGAGAAAAAGAAATAGTAATGCAAAAACACTGTTTATATAATACAGTCCCACCAACTCAAACCAAAAATTCCTCTCTAAAAGAGAATTAACAAAGTCAGTGTATAATGGACTTAGCAGTTCATGCAATTGTATAGGAAGTATTTTCTTTTCCCTAAGGATAATTAAAAAAAAAACCCACAGAATTTAATTACTTTTTAAATTAATTCCCTTCAAGAAGGTATAGAATCTTATATTCTTTACTGTAGGAGAAATTCCTTTTCTGACTTAGTCTATAAATAATGGTAATGAATGTACTTTAACATGGAATATGATGGAATGCATAGCAAATATTGCAAATAAATCAGGAACAGATGAAAATTCAGGCAGCTTTTTTCAGGGAAGCAGAAAGCACATTTCTTTTGAACACTGTTTGACATTAGCCTGATGAAATCTTTTCTGCATGAATGATTTGGACTAAGACAACTCTTTCTTCCCCCTTCAGTTTACCATACTACTCATGTAATTTCTTTTCTAATTGTCATCTCTGTGGCTCTGGGCATTGCAGCTGTCCAGGATACAAAATGCCAGAAGCTAATTTACTGCTCTGCTTAATTAAACTACCATTTACTATTGCAGGTAACAGAAACTGGATCTCTGTTAGCTGACATGAGAAATAATAAGATCTTTGCATTTTTGTTCAAAAGTGCCCTTTCTCCCCTAAATTTTCTATAACTTTATGGACACATTTTACAAAAGGCTCTAATTTCCTGATGCAACTGCAAAAATCTCAACAGCTGGTGCTTCACAAGTAATAGACTTCTGCTTTAACATGGGCACCATGTGAAAAATGTGGCTGAAACTGGTACACAGAAAAAAGGTACATTGCTTGAAGACTGACAGGCTCAAAAAAGTCTCCAATACAAACAAGCTTAGAGTTCCACATTGCAATCTCATTTTCTGTGCTGAATCTTTCTGTCCTTAACAATAATAAAAATACACCAGTATGAAAGCAGGAAGAAGATACAGCAGGAAGGCTTTTACCTGTACAAATTACTTTTACACATTACCTTTATAAGTGTCTATCCAATGCTTGATATTTTCAGAATTATTGCAGTTTCCTTTTTTTTCTTGAAACTTCTCTTAGGCTTTTGTGGACTTTGAGAACAGTCAGTAAATAGGTGGAACAGGATGCTGCTACTCACAAACAAACACATAATGAAAACGGATGGCAAAATACAAGCTGGCAATAGACTCTCTGCATCATGTTTTTGTTGAACACTGATGGTATTACATCCCAGGCAGCAAGGATCTGCCCACATATCATAAGGGACTATTGTTAAGGCCAACTGGAAAATAAATTAAAGAAACTCCTGTAGAGCTGCAACAATATTCAGGACCTTTGTTCAGATTAAACAGGAATCAAATTTATTTTCTGGACTTGCTTTTACTCATTTCTTGACACCAAAACCACTGACATTTTATGATATTCTGTTAGCTGTTGAGAAAGCAGGAGGATGATAGCTCTGAGGGATTATGAAATCCAAACTGTTTGACCTGAACAGTTTATGGTGACCTATGGTCCTTCATGTCTCCCACTTGCCCCAGGAAACAGGATGAATAACAAATACTGCTTCATAACGGCAGGGTTTTTGTAGGTGCTTACAAGGAAAGAACATAACAGCAGAGCTACAATCTGAAAGCAAATAAATCCAGAAACAGTCAGTAATAAAACTACCTCAGAAGCATGGCTGAAAGATCACTATGGCAGCAGCATTTAAATAAATCAAGAAGGAATAATTGCATCTCATTTTTTCTATTCCTTTTGTTATTTCTGCTAGCAGAATCACAAATGTTTAGTATTATTTTAGCAAATTGCATTTTAAAAAATTGATACTTCAACCAAGCTAGTGCATCTCACATAGGCAGTGTCAAAGCTGGTTTTTTCTGACAGCATGAAATTCTTGGATTGAGAAAGAATTCTGTAATTAAATAGTTCAGAGAGATGTAAAATATAATTAAAAATACAGGCATATATTTAGAGAATTAGGGATCTCTGTGAGTTATATTTTTAATGCATATTATTTTGAAAGCCCAGTGTACATACTAGTCTGTGGGTCTAAGTGAATCTACAGTGACTTGCAGGATATCATGTTATCCTCACAGGAGGATTAACTGCAAAAACATAAAGCCTCCACAGATCACAATCACCCTGAAGTATTTTAGTGTAATGCCAACAGCAAATAAAGGTTCCATGTTAAGTGCTACTGTTCTTGAGAATGGAGTGAATTACTTTTGTTCCAAACTGTTTGTCACTTTCAAACTTGACTGCTTCAAAGTCTTAATATTCCACCTTACTTTTACCTTAATATTCCACCATTACTTTCTGGACTTTTGAAACGTTGCAAAAAACATAAAACATTTTGTAACTACTATATTTAAAATACGTAATCCAAACTGTTTTGTTTTTTTTTTTTTTTTAATCTGATGCACTCTGCTAGACTCTGCATTTTTAAACATATTTTAATGTCAAATTGAAGATATGTAATAGCTTTCCAAAATACAGCAACTGCTTCTCTAGGGTTTTTAATGCGTGCTATAATGCAAACACATGTTTATTTTTACTGATCTAAATTAAAAGGTAATGAATTTTAGTGCAAATTATTCCTGTGCTTGCTAAAAACTGCTGAAAATAAATTCAAACCATCCTTAAAAGTAAATTATAGTTATCTGTAAACATATAAAGAAAATGTCAACTTCCCTCTAGATCATTTTAAATTTATGTCTAACATAAAAGATTTAGAAACACAGCCCAGCATGACTGGACAAGAGAAACAACACACATCAAAATTCTGAATGTGTCCTTTTTCACCTTGGTTTCCAAAGGTAGGAAAGCTGTGCTTGGTCTTTGAAACAGCTATGAAACCCTCTGCCAGGTTTACAATACAGCTTGCACAGAAAGGGCAGGACAAGCTACCATACCCCGGGCAGATAGAGTGACTAAACTGACCAAATTTGAGTCAATAGGTATTTAAATCCCATACACATTCCCATGATGCCACCCTTCCCTAATCCTGACTCATGTCAAAAGACTTGAGCACTGTACCTGAGCTGCATTGCCTAGATTCTATTTTTGCAACTTCCTGGTGGCTACATCAGAATTGTAATTATAAGTTCCAACTCAGAATATTCTGTGGTTCTGTAAAATTTCCTATGAATCTATTATCGATTCACATAACCTACACAAGTATCTGTCAATCGCTTTTTCTTTTCGTGGGCCACAGTGTGGGTATGACTGGGTGTATGTGGCTTCTTACAGACTTCTGTAGGTGCTAAATCCCTGTAGATTTCCCCCAGTCTTCTCTAGGAGCCAGGTTTAAGACATACCTCTGCACATGGCATTTTTCATTCACTGTTTGAATATAGTTTATTTCTGGGAAATGTAACACTATGTCAGCACTGTTATCTCAAAAATCTTGAGATATTCAAGCTATCTATGAAGGTAAAATATCATTTGGAGATACTAAGACAGATGCTGCAAGCAGAATACTAATATTAGTTGTTGTTGGTACTACTTTTAAAATCATGTTTGCTAGTAGACAGACTCCTACTCAAGTTAGCAGAGGTCACCCCCAAGTAAAAGCAAACTACAATAAAACAGTTGCTAACAGTACTTCTTCCAATTTCTTTCATAACAAGAAAAAAACTAAGATGAAGCATTTTGAAACGAAGTCTAAACAACTCAGTGAAGGTAAAGTAAATGCTATCGAGAATGCACAAAATCCTTTTTAAATTATTTTCATACAAGCATGACAAATTTAATTAAGTAAACAGAAGCAATGAATTTACTGCTGGCAAAGTCAGACACCAGAAGGCCCAAAATATGTTAAATGGGAACAAAATATAATGGACCCAAATTCACATAATTGGTTATCTATTTGTTGCCATTATGCAATAGCCCAAATATAATGAATTAAAAGCAAAAGATGAGCACACAAGGCTTAACAAGATTAAGGAGGAGAGATCATGGGCATGCCAAAATTATAAAATATCCACTTTTTTGCAATATCAGAGTGCACAAGAAAATTCTTGGCTTAATAGAATTTTTCTGTCCTATAACTACTCCAGTGTCTGCATTCACAGAGAAAATACCTCTATTATTAAGTATTTTGCAATTTTTTTCTTACACTTTACAGTTTATTGCTGCTTGACTCTACCCTTTATAAATGCTCTATTTCCTACTGTGCTTGTTGCTGGGGCATTCTTTAATGCAATAGTATGATCAAAGACAAATCAATTCTATTTCTTGAAGTGTTTTCTCTATATATAAATCAAAGAATTTCACAAGATTAAGGGGTGAAGTGATTCTGACTTCCTTAATAATTCTATTTATCTATTAATTATAGATGTTATTTTAAAGTGTTGACTGCAGTATGATCCATTGCTTCCTATTAAATCTTGCTCTGTGTTGATAAACTATTAAATAAGCACTTCATTTTGGTAGTGAATGAAGGGATGTTGCTACCCTTTGCACCTCAGGCTGAGTACAAGCACTGGAAAGTTCTTAGTAAAATTGTAAGGTTCTATGTTAACCTTTAGATTGATTAAGAGACCTTCTCTGGTCTACACTACTCAAATAGCTGTCTCTTATTACTTGTTGTACCTTGTGCCCTGCACAAACAAGCTCTTGCTTGTCTTATTCACAAAGGAAGCTTTTGCTAGAAAGCCATCTGTGAACTATATTGTAAATTTGTGTGTACTTACAGAAAGGGAGAGAATGAGAGGAATGGAAACCTGGAAGCAAGGCTCATTGCTGATAAATCCATGCTGCACAAACAGGCTAAATTTCAATCATTTCAAAGAATCAGCCTCCTGCCCAGAAGCAGAACACCAGGATTCTATTTCTGCTGGGTCTCAAATGTAGATGTTATAGTATAGGTGTAGAACTAACAAACTTCCATATGATCTTAAGTGTATACCAAAGAAATGTATCATGCCAACTAGGAGCTGCCTAGGATTTTGCCATGAGAACCACTGAAGAGAGATTTCAGCTCCTTAAAAAAATATTTTTTCTGTGTTTTGAGGTTTTTTTTTGTTTGGGGGTTTTTGGATACATTTTTTAATTGGGCAAACATTCCCAGCATGCTCATATTAAATTCTAAAAGATTCTTTGTATATGGTGAGTCTCTCTAAGGCACAATTGATAGAAGTTACTTTGTATCTGAAATGATGGCATCTTCTCTTAAGCAATCACTACTACACTGTAGGAAAGGTAGCACAAAGAGCAAAAGCCTATACAATCAGAAAAAAAAAATCAGTCAGAGGTATATTAATATAAATATCCACACCTGAGTGAAAATAGGCCTGTAAGAGAATAGAGATTTTTAAATCTTATTTTAGAAAGAATTTTTTTCTTTAATTCATTCACTAAATTGGACAAAAATATTATGATTCTGAACTTTTCCCACAGTCTCCATCAAAAAGAGAACATAAGTGTTTTTCAAAAAGTGTGCAGCACCTCCCTCCATTGAAAGGCTTGTTTGAAATAAAAGGCACTATAAAAAATTAATTACCAGTCATTATTTCTAGGGTCAATCAATCAGCATTTTCCAAAGGGGTAAAACATAGACTTCATTAAAGTATTGCCTACTACATCATAATTATGGAATCACAGAATACTTAGGGTTGGGAGGGACCTCTGAAGGTGTATTTTCTATGAAGCAAATGAAACAATACTTACTTTCTGCCAATGAGTATGATAGTAGCAACCGATCTTTGCATTTCCAAATAAAAAAGTATAAAAGTCAAAATAAGCAGCTTACCCTTACTCAGGATCAGTAAAGTTGAAGAGTTTTCCTATAATGACAGACAGTAGGGACACTCAGAGCAGTGCTGCTCAAGAGGAAACATTTGATGATGTACCCTACTCTTCTATAGATGTTTCTCCTTTTTTTTTTTAATTCAATGTGCTATTTCTCAACTTTTTTTTTCTCTTTTTTTCGTTGGCACCGATTTTTTTCACTTTCATCACATCTTTATTGATCTCTACACCACCAGATCTAAAGAGTTATGCTCTAGATCCCAAATAAAATTCTTTTTCATTACTTACCATTTTATGAAAAGTGGATAACAGTGGAAATCTCAATGTTAATGATTATCATAAATTTTGCTGTTCAGTAGCAATATAAAAAGTTAGATAAATAGATTAAAGCCCCAAAATGGGCAGCAAAAATTAGATGAAATTGCATAATACAGTGAAATAGAAAGAACTAAATTGGACAGAAGTTTCAGAATGATAATGTCAGTTACAGGAAGCTATTTTTCTCAGCTGTTTCAATACTGTTTCATCAAATCATTAAAGCCATATGACAGTGATTGCATGGTTTAGATTTTTGATTTTACCACCAAGTAAAGTTGGATGATAAACTATTGGGTAAATTATTGGGGCAGATCAGCAATATCTGATGTATAAATGGAAATTATTATTTAATGTAGCTAAAAAATAATAATGGTTATCCTTAAATGAACTGAGCATTTTCATATGCATATTTCAGATAAAGGTCACCTTAGTGTTAAACTCTATGATTTTATTGCACTGTAAAACATTCTTTGTAGAATCATTTAATAAATCAAATTGAATACTACCTATAAATAAGGCTGGTAATTCCCAGAACAGTAAAATCAAAATGTTCTGAAAACAGAGTGATTTATTTTTCCTATCTTCTTACTGAAGCTATGGACTGCAAATCTTTCGATACAGAAATCTTAATGAAGGTGTATATCTGTAATAAATTTTCACCTCGTTAAATTTCATTTTCTATGTTTTGTCTTTTCAGCTATAGATCTTAAAATCAGAATAACCTGAGAAATGTGCACTACAGTATTTTTATGTTCATCTGTTCAAAACTGCTAACTAGCAACAAACTTTGTATTTACATATAGCTCTATAATCAAGCAAACCGGTATAGGAAAAGTCACTTTTTAATTTTGGTAGTGAAATAGTGTAATAGCAGTTGCAACAAATATTTTATGGTAAAATAGAAATTTCACTTCTGTCTCTGAATATTATCAAATCCTGATGCAATTCTTAAATAGAATTACCTTTAAGAGGAATTAAAATAAATGATATGTCCTGGTGACCAATTAAAAAATAAATTAAACAATACCTAGTATTATTGCACAGAAAGTTACTATGACTCTAACATCATTATTATGGTTGGCAGAAAGGCTTTTACAACATTACGTTATTTGAGATTTTGACAGGATTAATGGCAGCTTCAGAGCTTCCATAAGAAATCAGACTCTTAAAGACACCTTTGAGGCTTTTCCTGACCTGAACTTCCAATATGTTTATGGCTTATATGGGATGTCTATTCGGTTACAAAACCATAATCTATTATGTAATTAAGCAAGTTTCATAAAGCTCTACGTGATTCTTAGAAAACACCTTTATTTTCCTGTACTGGCATAGTGTAGACTATATAATCACATCTCTCTGAGAACTTTTCCATGGCTCATTTTCATTCCCTTCCTCTTTGAAGAAAAAAAAATCCTAAATATTCTCCCAAAAATTACATTCTCTGTGCTCAGAAAACAGAGTCATTAGTTTCTGCTTGCAATAACATATTTAGCTGCTAATATTTTCTCTGGATTTATGGCCAAGCTACAAAAAAAGAGAATTTTAATATTTGATCCTTGTTTCACTTCTGAAAACAGGAGTAGATGTGAGTATTAGAATCCTTGCTGTCACTTCTATGACGTGCACATGCTTGGGTGCATAACCTAGCCACAGAAGCAAATATATATGCATGATACACTGTCACAATATGATGTGCAACAGCAACAGCAAGTAACTTCTCTGGGGTCACTACTCTGTGAAAAGACATAAAAAGGCATGAAAAGGATTCACCAATACTTCATCCAGATATAGCAATCATATTACACTTTCTGAACTACTGAATTTCTGGAAATCAACTGATACTTAAAAACAAGACACAATTCAGATACAATTAAACCGAGTGGTTTGCTTTGCATAAAATGTAGAAAGACTTCCTCAAAGGCCTGCTGGTCTGAAGATGCAGAAAAGACCTCACTGAAACAGAGGCTTTAGGAGGTAACAACACACCTACCTGTTTGGTGGAAAAAGGAACCAAATTCTTCCTTTATGAGCAAGGGTAGAAGGCACTGAGACACGTCGTATTTCCCTTATTATCCTGTTCTCACCCTGCAGAATCTGCAATTGTGCTGGAAAAGCCTGGGACAAAGAGGTAATAAAACATAGGAAAGGTCCAAGGACAAATCCCCTCTCCTTTTACTGCCTTCCCCTGAGGAAGCTGCTCATACAAAGCTTGCTATCATTATCCATTGCAGAAAAATGTTCTAAAAAACATTTTATTGGCTTTGACTGCTTTCAGTGGGAATATAGGTTTAGATTTACTCACTGATCTGAGCAACAAAAGCAGATCTTGGTCTCCAAGTAAAGTCATAATTTACGTGGAACTGGAGTCAGCAACTGTTGAAATTAAATCTGCAATGGAAATTCTGCTGCCTTTTGGCATTTGAAAGAATGCTTAGCTTGTGACAAGAGACAAGCATCTCTAACTCTGTTTTATACCCGTTTATCAGCACAATCCAACAAACAAAACAAAAGAATATGGAAATTTGTTGAGTGTACAGTACAAAGTTAACTTACAGACAAAACGCACAAGGCTTAACAGAATTGTGAATATGTGCTAATTTTTTTTTCTTTTTAAAGTTAAAATTCATTATAATTTTGAAAAGAAAATGGCTAAAAAAACCCACAAATCCAAAACATTAAGTTCATTCTGTATTCATTGCTTACTCATCTTTTACACCTAAATGAAAATAAACTAAGTTACTTGTGCCAATTAGAGTTATGAAATCTATGTTCCACTCTCCATTTAGAAAAAGGTTTGTAAAAGACATACAGGATCAAATTTTACTTTTCCTTCTAAAAATTATATATTTTGAATCACAATTAACTACCCAATGAATTGTCTTAGTCCATCTGAAATTATATAGCCTCTTCTTTAAAGAAGCTTAGAAAACCATTACAATGTAAGAAATTGCTGGTTTTCAGCAGTTAAAAATAAAATTAGGTTGGACAAAAAATGCTCAGATTGGTAACTGTGAAGATCTGTATCCTTTTTTTCAATTCATAGAAGCAATACTTCTAAAGCCAATTTCTCCTTACAGCATAATTTTATGTCCCCATTAAACACTCATGAAAAATCCACCCTGAAACATTAGTATACACCTTTGGACTGTAGAAATGCTTGGGTTTTATCTGGAAGGGTTTTGAGAGTGCACAGATGGCTATTATAGATTACTAAAATGAGACTGTGCAATAACAGTGCCAGCTGTGGAACAACCAGTCCATCCCTAAAAGAGATTGCAAATCCAAAGAGGGAATCCTTTCAGTAAAGGTCTGAGAGCTGCTTCAGATGAACTGAGACTCTATATTAGGAGGACAGAGTTATTTTACAAAAAGGACAGAATGCTTCTAGCATATTTGCCACTAAAACTGTGTTTCTGTGGGTTGTTCAGGGAAATGAAAGAGCTCAAATACTCTCTTTTATATTACAACAATTAGAGCACTCAACACTCAGCACTGTTTTATTTTAATCTTTCTAATCTGACCATAAAAGATTAATTCCAGAGAGGTTAGATCAGTGGAGAGAGTTACTAGGGGGGCAGGCTGATTTCTAGACCATTAATCCTAGCTGAGGTCCACGGTGCTTGAAAACCATCTCTTGAGGAATATTTGCTAGTTTATTTGAAAATATATGATGTCTTTGCATATCACAGATGTAGTGGGGGAAAAAAAACCCCACAAAAATTAAAAAGAACTGCATTCAAAAGCCAGCCCCTGAATACTTCAATTTTGACACAATTTTTTAATTTCTTTCAAGAGGCAACAATTCCCCACAAAATTTGTCTTCTCCTTCATTTTCTTTCCCATTCCTTTTGTTTTGGCCCACTGATATACTTAGCAATTTGAGAACCATTTTTCACTAAATGCCTTTTTGTAATTACTGAAACAGTTATTTTGTATGATTGATGTCCTAGGGTTCAGCGCAATAGGGATTGACAGTAATATGTATCTTGCAGAGCAGGTGTTTTGATATCAGCCACAATTAATTAAAGTAAAACTTTAAATAATTCTATCATTGTTATGAATACGGACCATCTTTACAAAGGTGTCAATAATGTCATGTAAGACTGTACAAAGAAGGAATTGATATTACATCAGATATTGCTTTCTGGTGTCTCAGCTGAAACACTGAAGATCAAATAAGCTAAAGTCAGTTTTTCTCCTACATGCGGATTTATGCAAAACTCTTACTCCATGCTGAAGCAGTGTGGTAGTCACTATATTTGCCATGATTATACTTAAATAAATATATGAATAAAGCAAAACTTTTTCCATTCTTTCTGGCTCTTTTTTTCTCTATCATGAAGAGCCAGATCTAATCCTTACTCAATACAAGGAACCTGATCCCAGGAAAGTACCAGTATCAACAAAAACAACTGGGTTAAGGATCCAGTTTTCACAAGCAGCTTATTCAGCTGGGGTTTTAAAACTTTTAGTGTGCACTTGAAAATCTTAAGTAAAATTTGTCCTTCCAAATTTAAGAAGAGTTTTTCATGAGACTTGAATTGAATCAGCAAAAATAACTGGGTTAAGTTTATGGCATGGCAGAATGATTCTATCCTTTCAGAGGCTACAATTCATAAATGTGGCTAGCACAGGTTTTTCCCATGAGAAGTTTTCTTGTGTTTTGTAAATAAAGATAAAGTTTGGATGTTGTTGGAACAGTGTCCCAGAACTTGGGCAGTGCAGGCCTGGCCAATCAGGCCTGGGGGAAGGCTTCTGACTGACCAATCTGGGTGACTTTTGAGAACTCTATATATGTGATGAAATCAAAACAATAAAGGTCATTCCTTCTTGCCACTGAGAACTGATGCCTTCATTACTCTGCTAGCTGCTCAACAGCGACACATAAATGTATGCATAAAGGTAGAAGACAGAAACTAGTTAAAAATATTTTCATCAGATCATACATAAAATACATGGCTTGAGGGGATAGAAAATGTTCTTATGGCTGGCTAAGCAGGGGAATTGCCTTGACTACCATCATGTCCTTCTGGTAACAGAGATGGTACTGAGCATAAAACCTTTCAATAGCTCCTGCAGCAATGACAGCTGGAGTTCAAGCAGTACCAAAGACTGCTGGAGTGTCTTTTACAAGGCAAAGTTACAGTCCTGTTAATGATCTGTTTTGTTTTCCTGATAATGTCATTTGTCCCGGTTTATGCCTGACTTATACCACTATTAAGGAATAAAATCATAGGTATTTGCAGTGATGTAACATTTTAATACTAGTCTTTTTCCAAAAGTTCATGTATTTTTTCAGTGGATGAGGTAATTATTTAGTGCTTCTATTAGGGTAGACCCAGGCTTCTGAGCTGAGGCTTTTTTTTGTTCAGATTTAATGGCTCTTTTATAGACAATTGTATCATAAATTGTTTTAACTATTCTATTTGGTCCTCTTTTCTATTAAGAATTATTATTGTGCCTATGGCTTAGGAGCTTTACTTGCTAATTCTCCAGTTTTCTTACATCAGTTTTAGGGCTGCACTTCCTGGAAGGCTTCTAACATTTTATGGGGTGACATTTCTCATGTTCCAAACTTCTTCTGAGAGGTGACCTCTTTTTTAGTTTGAAGTGGATTGTCCCATTAGGGCAACAAGATGACATATTTTGAAGATCACTTTTTAAAATAATAAAATTGTGGATATTTATTTTCTTCTATATATCCCAGAGATAGAATTATCAGAGCTGAACTATAAATACTTTTTTGGAAGATGCATTGAATTCATACCTTTAGAAAATGGCTTTTTGTTTTCATGAGGGTGCAAACCAGTCATTGAGAAACTCTAATATTCTTTAAAAGTGTTTCATTCACTGGACATAATGATAGAAAACCTCAGCACAATTATTTGTAGGCCACTATCCAGTACATTCTCTGGCTAAGACAACGAGATAGATGGTAGCAAATGTAGGTAGCAGCCAGATAGGTAATTTAAAGCTGGCCAGGGCACATGAAGGGAAAAATGGCTCTTGCAACACTTTTTGTAGCCTGAGGTTGACGAACGCTGGATATTCCAATAGAAAATCCACCTAAAACAGAGCCCTATGAGCAATAGTATTTTCTGTCTACTAGCTTAGTTCCTTTCCTCCCCATTTGCTTAAGCAGAAGAAGATTTGAAAGTGAATAACTTTTGCTAGACATTGAAAGAAATGCTTGCAGGACGAAGCAGGATAGGTGATAGAATTAGTGCTAATGGTGGCATGGAAATAATAAAATGGCACATATTTAGTGAAAATTAAGCTGTTTGTTTGGGGGGAATTTTTTTTTAATAAGTTTTCTTCCCAGAAAATATGTTCACTAACCTGTTTATGCTTGGCTAGCTCACCTTGCATAGCTGTTTTCCTTCATCTAAATTGTGGTGTTTGTTTGACTAAGCACAATATTTTTAGTGAATTTCATCCCAATCCTCTAGCAAGTATTTCTGAGTGAGGCTGGCTGCTATCTTCTTCAATTTCATGTGTTTATATATCTGTATTTATATAAACATATTTCAAATATGGTATAAATTCCACTTCTCTTTTATCCACCAAAGATAATTAAGAGTTGTGAGATTAGAATGGCACTCCTTCACTTTATGTCAGAACTTAATGGGAATTTTCTGCGACAACTTTTGTCTTTTTTAATGCACATTTCAAATTCAACTGAAAAAAAAATCAAACCCAAAGCTGCAGAAATTGTTGTTTGCTACTTTCTTATTACAAAGAATATAGTGGAAATAGAATGTATATTTATGGGACTGAGACTACACATAACAGTTAAGAGGTGCTTTCTTATCGCTTGCACAACAATATTCTCACAAGAAGTAATGGGTACTATTTCCATTAAGACATTATCAAAAGCACTGCTTTCATCTCCCCTTGGAAATTATGATACTTTGTTTTGCTATTGGTACTTTAAGTTTTTGTATTGATATATATGTAGGGCTTTTAAGATTATAAACATGTCTAATACTTTATGTGCCAAGGTATAGATCTCACCTTAATAGTCTCAGCTGGCCATAATGTAGATCCAAAACACTGTCAGAAGTTGAAAGCAGAAGTAGGATTACAGGAAGGGTCAATAAAAATTTTTCTTACATTTTGCTGCATGTTTTCCTTAGTGCAGTAGTTAACATTTTTAAGCTGGAAAAGACTGACACATATTTCAATGAATTTAGAGCTTTGGCCAGCCCTCCCAAAGTACTGTTATTCCAATTTTTTTAGAATGACTGCTAAAGCTCTCAAAAATTTCACTAACAGCAGTGACAAAAAGTCTTCCAATTATATTTTTTTTAAGTTATCCTGGGTTACAAGTTTGCAAAGCAACATCAATGGAAGAAAACGAAATACACTATTGTCTGTGACATGTCTGACAATACCTGGATGGGCACAGGTAATGCTAAAAGCAATGACCTGAGCATAACATCCTGCAATAAAGAGCATCTATGTTATTGCCTAGAACTAAAAATTGCTTCAGCTGAACCAATTCTTTTGTCCTGACTTCCATGTCTAGTTATAACAAGTCATAAAAGGAATGCCTCGGTGATATTTTCCCATGTCTACACACACATGCACACATAGAGTAATAATGGTATGTTTTCACAGGGTCTAGCAGGTTAATGAAAGGGACGTTATTCAGCTCAGGTCTGATGAACAGAAAATATAAGATTATAGCACGTGTGGTATCCTGCAGAGGGTCCAGGGACATCTTATTTATCAGCGTGCACCAGCTGCAGCACAATACTGAGTTCAGATTAATCTGTCTGCTCAGCAAGGAAAATTAGGCAAGACAGTATCTCACACTGTCACAAATCTAATGCTTGAAACCACCAGAGGTACCTGGTCTGTACTAGATACAAGACAGCTTACTCCACCTAACTGGAAGCACAAGAAACCTCCTCCATCAGGACCATCTGCAAAGGTGTCATTGCCATTACTTGTGGCAAGGCATTGCATCTGCGAATTCATACCTGTCTTTCTTTTCTGTCATATCTTCCACCAACTGTATCTGTGTAGATCACACCGGTCTGCCTGGCTTCTTTGAAAGCCCCTTCCTTAGCCTGTTTTAATTTGTTGCATCACAGAAGACCATGTCTTTCTGACATAAGAACAAGGGAAACCAATATCCAAGCAATTTATATGTTTAGGACCATACAAACCACTGTTTCTGTTTCATTTGTGGCTAGGATGTTTTTATCAATAGCTCATACATCATATTTTGGTTTGAGTTGTAAGGGACCTTAAAGGTCATCTGGTTCCAACCCCGCTGCCATGCACAGGGACATATTTCACTCAACCAGGTTGCTCAGGGCCCCATCCAACCTGGGCTTGAACACTTCCAGGGATAGGACACCCACATCTTCTCTGAGCAAACTGTTCCAGAGCCTCACCATCCTCAGAGTAAAGAATTTCTTCCTAATATGTAATCTAAACCTATTCCTTTTCAGTTTGAAGCCATTCCCCCTAGTCCTGGTGCTACAAGTCTTTGTAAATATTCTCTCTCCATCTCCTTTGTAGACTCCCTTCAGGTACTGCAAGACTGCAATTAGGTCACCCTGAAGCCTCCTCTTTTCCAGGCTGCACAATCTAAATTTCCTTAGCTTTTTGTCATAGGAGAGATACTTCATTCCTCTAATCATCTTGTTGGCCTTCCTCTGGACTCGCTCCAACAGGTCACTGTCCTTCCTGTGCTGGGGACCCCAGAACTGGAAGCAGTGTCCAGGTGGGGTCTCACCAGAGCAAAGCAGAGCAAAACCTTCTAAATGTTCAGTGGACTTTCATTTTAACGTGCACCTTTCTGGTCAGTTGTATTGTGAAAGACAGAACGGAACAATCAAAGACATTATTTCCTAACAAATATTTTCTCATATGTTGGTCTCCTCTCCCCTTCACAGCTCATTCAGATTAGTAAGTATTGGTAGGTAATAGCATTTAGGAGAAGCTCACAGTTGCATCACTGGCTTAATGGGATGTGATTTACTCCCTGTGAGATTCCTGAACATATGCCCTCCTTGGTGTAGGGTTTGGCTTCTCTTGGCAATGTGAGAAGGTACAGATGGCTTATATTGTAGCCATCTTCTCTGAAGGATGAGCTATTACTATTAATGATGATTGAAGTCTCACACTGTTATTCTCTACCACGGTAGAGCTGTAAAAGTCAATTAAAAAAAGTCTGGTTTCATAAAATATATTCTCATTTTCCATCCCTCCAGAAATCAACTGGTCAAGGAGGATGTCAGTTCAAATGAGTCTTTTCTTCCAAATCCCTAGTAAACGTGCAGTCTGTGCTTACTCAGATAGGAAGCTTTAGAAGTCAGTAAGATCATACTGCAAACTAAATCCAGTAGAGAATGATCACTTGCCCTTTTAAATCATTCAAAATTCATGGTGAACAAGTGTATTTAGACATTCAGTTTTATAAGCCTTTCAGATTTACAAAATCATGTTTTTCTGCTTTATGATGCATATAAATACAAATTCTCACCTGCAGAGCGAGAGTACAGCCAGAAATCTGAAGGGGTTTGCAAGGAAGAGTTCAAGGTAAAATTTCCTTTTTCCACTGAGCACTCCACAACAGACAACACTCAGGCTGTAGGTGACAGAGACATGAAAGATTTTTTTAAGTAGCTTGTAATACTATTGAACTACTGTGCTTTAAAACTAAAAGTCCCATGTGCATACAAAGATATTCCTGAATCTATTCTTAAAAGCAAACAAAACTGTTTGTAAAGGTACAAGTTTTGTATTTAATAATAAATAATAGAATATATATAACTTTCAAATTTTAGTTAAGTGAAATATTCAATACCTAGTAGAGCACATATCAAAATTTTTAGTTTAACAACCAGTTTTCCTGTAGCAAGGAAATACAGCAATGAATATGAATGTGTTGTTGCACATAAGCAACAACAATTTTTGATATGGCAAGAGTTCACTGAGAGCCGCAGCACAGAACAGTTGCAAATATTTTTCCCACATGTATTATTTTATTCTACAATATCAGCTGCTAAACATTTATTTCAGAGGTGAGGCACATCACACTAAAAACTTAAGCTATACATCTAAGTTTCTGGCCAAATTCTTGGGTTTCCCATTTTCTAGGGTAATAAATAACTGCAAATGTAGTAACTTCTACCATCTTCTTTGATTTACTTCACTTCTACAGTACTGACTGCCAGCTCGTGGACTAGTTCTAGCCATTACATGACAAAAAACTCCATATACTAGATTTATCCTTTCTATTCTTTCTCCTATATTCTATTTTTTCCACAAAATGTAACTTTTAGCTAATGACGTTTTCTTCATTTTAATGAAAGTAGCAGGCCTAGTTACTAGCTCCAGCTTGTATGCAAGATCAGGTGGCTTTAAAGAGTTTGCATGAAAATAGGACCTCAATCAAAACAGTGCTTGCCATTACATCACTGTAGATTTCTTCCCCAGTCTTCTGAGGTGAATTGGAGAAAAACCCTGGCCCCTCTTGCTGGGCATGTTTTATGACACTGGCTGCATATCAGTAACCTAAAATTTCTCATTTGTCTTAAAACAACTAATTTATGGAGAATTTATAATGCACAGATAAAACAGGGATAGCACAGATTTCACTCTGATTCAGTGAAGCTCTGCAAGATAAACTGTGGGGTTTTATTCTTACTTCCACTGCACATTTAGTAGTGCTGACTCTAACAATTTACAAAGAGGAAATAAGGTACGCAACAGTGTGAAAGGAGAAAGATACATTTACCTTGCTACAGGAAAGAACTTGATTTATTATGCTAATTCTTTTTATTTACTTAAAAGAATTTGAATCTAGATTCGATAACTTCTGAAGTCCCTAGTAAAAACCTGACACCCAAAGTGTTTGACAAACTTGTCTGCTTTCAGAGAGGCTGTGATTCTGAGGCAGTGTAAAAATTTCTAGATTCTTCTAATCCACATAACCAGAAACAGAAGTACATCCCTGTATGTAATCTAGGAATTGCATTTTTCCAAAATGGGTCTTATATAGGCATGATCTTTAAAAGTGTCTGTCTTTTTGCAAAGCAAATATTGCTGACTTTTCCTCCTTTACTACATCGGGATGACCATTCCAGTAAAACCTAGGCACTATAGATGTCAATTCCCCTGCAAATTCAATTCTTCTCAGACTTCACTGGCCTTCACCAATTCATACTCGGTCTTGATTTCCTCCTTGTTCTTGTTGAATCCATTTAATTTCGTTTTGCAAATATATTGCTGATCTTTTCCCAGCAAGTCCTTCCTGTTAAGACTGTTTTCCATGCTGAATGGAATCTATCCTGATCGGATCAGAACAATCTAAGCTAAATCTCACAAAAGCATACAACAGCAGCATTTGGCTCACAGATTGTCTCAGCCTGTAGCCCTGCTATGACAGCTGCTCCCATGATAAATGATAGGAGCTTACAAACAAGGCAGCGCTGCAAAGGACAGTGGGTTTCAAGGAATCATTTGCTAAGTTATTTGCTGATAGAGCTGCTATTTGCAATGTCTAGTGTAGTGTTTACAGTGCAAAAATGGATATGAGATCCTTTAGCATTCCCTAGCCATACTGATGTTCTCATCTATTTTCACTCATCTCCCCTTCTCTAGCTTCTTCACCTCATTCCTCTCAACACACACACACAAGCACACATTAAACACTCTTCTGCTCAGAAATATTTTCCTAGGAAGTTTCACGAGGACAAATTCTGGATAGATACACAAGTTAAAGTTAATTCCAGGAGTAAGAAGAGTGTTTGTTAATTGTTTATGGCACTAGTGTTGGATCCCAGTGAAATTTCTACTGCTTTCTAACTAAAATGTCATTTAACACGTAAGTGTAATAACAAATCTGACATGGAATCTAATCTAATTCCTATGCAATAATTTATTTTAAATGTTTTAACCCCTGTACTGCCTACATTTTGACCAAGACTGTGCATAATCTTAACAACTGGATGATAATTTTAAAAAATTTCTAAATCATCAGCTGGTTTAGACATAAATATCTTCAACATAACAGGCTACATCTATACCTGAACTCCCTACAGTCCAAAGAAATATTTAAAAAGAAATCACAGCAGCATTGATCAGTAGTTAAAACACTAGAACAGACTTGAGAGTTTGAAAACATGATTTCCTTTACTATACAAAAGAAAATATTACTTCAGTCTGAGAAATACAGTGGTCACATAACCTGAGAACTCAAGAGACCTACAAAACCTTTCCCCTTAAGGAAACACCTGTTAGGATTTAATCTTGCATTTTTCTCAGAGTAAGTGAATGCAGTATTATTTCCCAAGCGGAAGGAGATTCCTAAAATGTAATCAGACACAGGATTTCATTCTGTTTAATTACATGAGCCATCACTCAAGGTAAATGACATAGAACAAATAAAAACAATCCTTGCATTTCAACACCTCACAAAGGGGAAGGGAAATATCCCAAAGTCTACAAAAAGTATCCTAACAAGAACAAATATTTCTAAGTGTAATTCTGTAGGTCGTTACCTTCCAAACTTGAGTAACATATTGATTCCCCTTTCAAAGTCTTCCATTTTCTAGGAACTGAAACAGAAAGAGAAATTTACACATTGACATGATGAACATTCACATATCCCAATCTCAACGATCTATCTTAGGCTGAAGCTAATATAATAGTTTCCTTAGATCTAGATTGCAGTCCATGGAGAAAAGAAAGCTATTGCTTTGTGCGATTCAGAGAAGAAAAAAGCAATCTCCTATCCTGAACATCTGGAGAAATGAAGAACAAGCCCCAGTGGTGCAGGAAGGATAGGGAGAGCTGCCTAACTTAAACAACCACATTGATTATTTGAATATATCCACGTTATTTTCTTTCCTCACAGGTTTTTACATAACCAAATGCTTTTGTCAGCATATCTGTGACATCAAAGACCAGACCAAGAAAAACTGCTATTGATTACTGACAATTACAAGCATGGCACAGCAGTACTTACAGATATGTGGAATTTTCCTGAATACCTTTTTTCATTGCAAAATTATAAGGAAGAAAATGTAAAATGCTCTATGGAAGATTTTCTCCTTGGACTAAGCTCTCTAAATACATCAATTCAAAGCAAGAACTGCTCAGACTCATGCATCTGCTCTGAAGCAGGTGAGTATGGACTTGGTTGATTCTAACATATTCCAGGTAAGTAGAGCTACTCTTTGAATCTATGGACACTTAATTACTTATAGAAAATAAAGAATAGATTGAAAGCAACTCATCCCAGCACATTCAATTGCATGGTACAATGGATATTCATCTAAGATGCAGACTCATCATACAAATCTAATCTTGACTCTGAGCCTGGCAGAAACTTTAATTAAAGAAGCATCTAGATTTCTAGGTACAGCTAAAGATATAATTCATGCACATAATAAGTACTATAAACTGCTTCCACTGTCAAACATATCTGAAAGTATTAAGTAGGAAATGAGATATCACCTGATAATGCATTGTTAAAGGCAGAAAAGGAAAGCCTGCCAAAACACAGAATTCATAACACAAAGTCCTTGCATAAGCTGAAAGGAAAGCAGCTTACTTGCTTTCAGTATAGATAATCTAGTTCACTTTCAAGAGCTATGGCACAGAGAAAAATATTTCATCTTGTCATGATTTAAACCCAGCAGGAGGTGAAACACGTTCAGCTGCTCTCTCAAGCCCTCACTCACTTCCTCACATGGACAGTGGGGAGGAAAATCAAAGTAAAATTTCTATATTGAGATAAGAACAGATTAATAATCAAAAATAAAGTAAAACACAATAATAATGGTAAATCATAATAAAGAGGAGGAAAAAAAATCAAAATTATGCACAATGTAATTGCTCACCACCCTCTAATTAATGCCAGACCCTGCCTCCCTGAACCCAGATTGGCTCCTGCTTCCACATAACTCCCTTAGTTTATATACCAGCTATGGCATTCTATGGTGTGAAATATCCCATTGGTCAGTTCAGGTAATCTCTCCCAGCTGTGCTTCCTCCCAGAGGCTTTTTCCTGGTTTGTTTTTTTCTTCTGGTTGGTTGGTTGGTTTATTGGGGTTTTTTGTGTTCCTCCTCACTGGCATAGCATGAGACAAGAGAAATAAAAGTCCTTGACTTAGGGGAAACACATTTTAGCAAAACAAATGTGTGCAAAAACATCAGTGTGCTATCAACATGATTCTGATTCCAAATCCAAAACAGCACTGCAACAGCTACTGAGGAGAAATTAACTCTCCCTCAGCTGAAACCAGGACACTCCTTTTTCAGCATTTCAGGCTGTCTGTACAAAAAAAGAAGCCAAAAAAATAGTAGAGATGGTATAGTTTCACCTTGCACTTGAATAGAGTATAATATCAAGGGGAAAGAATTAATCTGTGGAGAATTTTCCATGCTCTCAGTTGCCAGTGCTGTTTCTCACCCACAGGCACCTGGTAGAGTGATCAGTGATGGAAGTTTTTCTGTACCTTCTTATCAGACCCTTTCAAATCATAGAGACACCTGCTGGGTTCTCATCCCCAGTCACAATCAAATTTGAACCATCATACACTGTGCTTTATCTGGAATTTTAAGTTAGCCCTACATTAATTTTGCACATCACCTTGCATGGTCTCATCAGGACTTTGGACAATATTGTGACTTAGATTTGTATATTTACCTTATTCAACTTCAGACTACAAATCACCTCTGAAAATGCCAAGCCCTTCTCCCCCCAGTGCATACACCGGAGCACAAATCATTTACAGATTCACCATGCTGATACAGGAAGTCTTAAATTTAAAAATAAAAAAAAAAAAAATTTAAGATTACAACACTGATTGTTTTTTGACTTACAGAGCTGTAGATCAAAAATTATTCTATTTTAGTCAATTATGCTACGAAACTATAAAACTGACCTGAGAACAGAAAGTAAAAAACCACCCACATGTTCCCTCCTATGTTTGTGTTAATAAATGACCTGCAAATGGCAAATCCTTATATAAGATTTAAGGCAAATTACACTTTTATTACAAATTACAAAGTGTTATCTAAGATCGCTGACATGCTAGCCCAATGGAAAGACTTATCTGTTGTTTATGGCTTTATTATGGTGAGGAAAGGTATAAAATTATTATCTCCTTACAGATGATCATGTTACATCCAGCTCTCCCAGAGATGAATTAATATTGGAAAAAAAACATATATAAGCTTCTCAATAATTACCTGATATCAAAATTCCTACTGGAACAGCCAGACAAGAACAACAGGATGCTCTAACATCCTCAAAATTTTACATTCATCTTCTCTCTATCATTTGTAGACATACTAGAATTTTCAGATACACAGGAACACTATGTATCCATCTCTAGGCACTGACACAAATATGATGGATGGTTTTGTCAAATCCTTTTTTTCCTGATGAAGTGGACAAAAAGAAGTAATGAAAGTAATGAAAGTTCAGAAAGTATCTGATATCTACGCACATGGAGAGATATTTTTTTTTTGTGATTTCCTATCTGTGTCTCACAGATGGTGCTATAGCTACCGGAGATGAGATAACTTCAAAAAAAATTGAAGAGAAAAAGCACAGTATTCACATTTCAAAAATATTACCAAGCAAGCAAAAGTCCCAATTAAGCACATTGGTTTTAAAAATTATTCTATTTTTTACAAAGAATTAGACTTATTTTTTAAAATTTCTTTCATAATAAATATGTACCCTTTTGTTCCATATTTTAGTCATAGAAACCTGATTTAAATCTATATTTTGGCTAATTTTGATCTTTATTTGCAGAGTAATTAGTGATTTGTGGTGCTCTGAAAGGGCTTGCTCAGAAACTACAGGTTATCATGCAGTTTCATTTTAAAAAATTATGTTCTTCCAAGACGAACAGGCATAACTGAGAACTCAGACGTGTGGTCATTTCTGATGGAGCAACACGAGTGAAGGCCAAAGGAACAAATTTGTTTCTCCTTTAGAAACAAAAAGTCTTTTTACCTTGTTAGGGAATTCATAGAATTCTTTTCCTCGTTATCTCTCTACCAAAAAAACCTAGAAAAACATCTTTGTAAACCTTGCAAATATGAAAGGGAAATGTAAATTTTTTCTGCAGAGGAGCTGAACACCCATACAAAGTTAGTGTGATACTAATCCCTAGGAGGGCTTTAATACTATATCTCTTGTACAAAATCAACAGTCTTTTCCAACACAGTTATCCTGGAGGGAAGAAAAATCTTAAATGTTTAAATGAGAAGTCTTAAAAAACCATAAAGAATCACAGCATGCTTATAATTTGCAAGTCCAATTCTTTTCACACCTCTTAAAAACAAAACTCTGCAGTACCCAGACTGGTAAAATGAAAGCAAAGCAAATAGCAAATGCAGAGGTTGGTAGGGTAATGACTTCATTTGAACTATTTGGTGAACAGATCAATAAGTCAGTGAATCAATATTGGGGTTTTTTTAATTATAAATTACATCCAAGCTGAATAACAAAATGAAAAGTGACATAAGAATGCAGAACTATGCCAGAGCTGACATAGGAAAGCAAGAAACACAGACCAAAACTGGCTGAAGTTTCAAAACCAATTATGACAAGTTATATATTATTAAGAGCCTTAATGATCCATCTGATCCATTCTATCACCACTCAGCAGGGTCTGTAAATCTTTATTTGACAAACTGAAACAATAATGACTAAAGACATTCTCAGCTTTTACTGTTGTTGCTCTTATCTAGTATGGAATGGGAACAACTACAAACTTTGTATGAGAAAGGAAGGATAGCAGGCAAGGAAATTACATGAATTGTCACAGATTTGATGCAACTGGAGGTAGTCAGTGTTTCATTTCACTGTTGTGATAAAAAATATCTGGGGTGAATGACTGGTGAGATTTTTGCTAAAGTCCTGTGAGCAAAGTGATGCAGATTCTGTGAGAACTGGGCATCATGCAAACAGGTATTTGGTGCAACCTCTAGTTCAAAAAGTCTTAGTATCTTTAGCATCCTTGTTATCAGAAGAATAAAACTGACATCAAGTGTTTTTTAAGGACAATATAACTATAACAGTCACAATCAGTTTAACTAAAAGGCTGCAAGATCCAGTTGGACAATTCACCATACTCTTGTTCTACAAGAAATTGATAGTTTTTCAGTTTATCTTTAGAAGGTTTGCTTTAACTACTTAGAGGCACTGCTGAGTGGTTTTAAGTTTATACACATGATGAAATGTGTACTGTACAGTACAGCAACAACACAGATCTAAACTGGAAAAAAGCTTTGTGATTGGCATATCTATGGTGTTAAATAACTCTGAAAACCTGTCTAAGAGGAAGGTATACCATATGTCTGGTCAGCAGAATCATAAAAGAATTGTTAACCCAAACAAATAAAACTCCAGTGCAGTAATGAAAGCTTTCCCCATGGAAAGACATTTCTATCCCCCCCCCAAAAAAAAAAAAAAAAAAGTGCCCCTGAAAAAATTAGTTGAAAATACTTTCTGAAAAATAAATGTAATATAAACCTCATAAGTTGGACTGGTCTGCCTATAATGCCATTTTCATTCTTTCCTAATATTTTCCAGTCAAAATAATGAAGATAAAATATTAGGATCAATAAAACCTACAACAGAGTTCACAAACAAGAAATCTGCTCTCAAGAAACATGAAGTATGCAGAAATGCATGACAACATTCCACACTCTTGCAGGACATGAAGGCCACACAGAGTGATGGTGACATGCAAAATGAAAAAGTATTCCAAAAAATGATGAAGGACAGCACTGCAGCCTGCTCACACATCCTCCTACCTCCTGGGGAAAAAGGAAGAAACATGAAACTGGGAACTAGAAAGAGGAAAGCAGAAAGGACAAATTCAATTAACCTCTGCCAGAGAAGGCATATTTCCCCTGTTCCTTTATTATCAGTTATATCACTCTCAGTATATATTGTCAGGACTTCAGCATAGGAGATTTTGGTAGGCAAAAGCCTAGAGTACTGGAGTTTTACATTAGAAATTTCTGTAAAAAGAATCAAAGAAGCTACAAGCAATTTTTGTGTCCTATTTTTCTATCCATGAGAAATTAAATCAGTCCAAACTTAAATCAGTCAAATCAATCTTACTCATAAAGTAACATGAGAATTTCTCTCTGTGAGAAATGTTCAAATGTTCTTAGTTATGGGGGCACTCTGGCTTTGGGCACATGATTAATATATTTCTCATTTGCATACAATAAAACCTGTATAAAACTGATTCCAATATGGCTAGACATACATTTTTAGTATTATCATTATTATCATTATTTCAAGAGTTGACATCTCAAAAAAAACCCCCATTTTGGAGCATTCTTGAGGTACTTTCTCAAGCAATGACATTTAAATGGTCTCTGACATTTCTGAAGATAGTGGTTTTTTTGTGAAAAGTGGTGAAACTCCTTCTTTTGGTATGCAGCTGCAATCAAGGATATTTACTCACCATAAAACATGTCAAAATAATGGATGGCACTCCCAGAAAAGAAAATTAATTTAAACAAGTCAGGCAGAAACACATACCTTTTTGCAGAGAAAAGTTTTTTTGCAGAGGTTCAGTTTATTTATTGCATCTTTGGAAAACCATACTACACAATTGCTTTGGACTCGTTTATTTTCCTAGCTCATGCTTTTGAAATAAAACAAAATTCCAATACTTCCAGTGGTAATGTTGCTTTTCTCAACCTGTGTGAAAAAAAAAAATCCATTTTGACTTCCAGCTGGCCTATTAGTTAGTTAATTAGTGCAGCTTATTACAAAATCAATAACAACATGCCTTTGCTGATACTTTTCCCATTTACGAATGTGAATATACAGGGCTTCCAACTACTTCATTATTGAATTTATTTCTTGCAAAAATTCTTCAGTGAGTAATGCATTAGGCTAGGCCTGAAGTCTCTCCACATATACAGAACACAAATAAAAGTGACTATGAGGGAAGACTGATTGCTACATTTCTAATTCTACAAAGTCTCTTTAGTTACCAGACTTTTCTTTACTGTATGAAACATCAATAAAATATAGTATAAAACCCACACACTTTTTTATATTCTTTATACAATGCCCTCTAACAATAGAGATAAAAAGAGCAACATCATTCCCTCACTCTAACTCATGTACTACCAGCAGTATCAATTTTGTATGCTGCTGAGCTCAATAACATTAGATGCACAATTACCTCAGGTGCTGTAAAACAAAGGGGCACATTGCTGTTCAGATAAAGACTTTGTTGGAACTGAAGAGCAACAAAGTAATTCTAGCCAAACTAAGTTGCCAGCACACGAGACATGTACATTCTAAGTTTAATTTTGTCTCACAATGTTGAAATATTATTTCTCTTTTTGACCACTCTGACACGTTTCCTGGCCACTGGCACTCACATTTTACTTCTTTAGAGGAAGCAGGGGATTTACAGCCCATTGTAGTCTAGTCCAGATTACAAGAGTGATCCCTCAAGGCTTTCTAAGAGCTTAAATTATTCTAGTTGTGTGAGGATACTGGGTAGAAATCAAATCTTCAGTAATACTTAGAAGGAAGTAAGAAGGTAGGATTTGTACCTTTTCACAGTATTCCACTTACTTCCAAAAATACAAAATATACAAAACTACAAGCCTAGGACAAATTCAACTTCATTCATTTTGGCTCTCCTCTAAGTTACAATGCATTGCAGATCTAAATAAGCTTCTTATGTGGCCAGTTAACAGCTTCTCATACTTATTTTAGATTATTTTTAATGGCTTAGATACATTACAAAATTATGTTAATATATTATAATTTCTGACTGATATAGTTTATCTAGTGACTTATAGCTGCTTTCCCTGGTGGCTGGGAGTCTTTGTGAGTGGTTAAGTGCCTGGCTGATCTGTTCAAGCATCGTAAAGGAGCAGGCTACATGCAGTAGCGCTGTATCAGGTTCTCCTGTATCCTGCTAACAGCCCACAGCTCACAGTTCAAATGTGGAAACACAAATTTCTTCTTTCAGCAGCAAGAAATATGCCTCTGGCATCTTTCTTTTGCATTTGCCAGTCACGAAGCTGTACTATACAGATTTTGAGAGCACTAGAGCAGCAGTGCTAACACAAGAGTTACAAAAATACTGGTATTCAGGGATCTGAAGGGAGGCTGGCTTTCATGAAAAATAACTGAGAAAAGGCTTTGCAAATATTCCATGGACTCTGTGGGATTACTCTATTATGCCAATGCTTTGACTGTGGCTGCCCCAACATTTTACTTGGCTGACCCCCTTGTTTTGAAATGAATGCAAAGTCTGATTTCAGTACAGTTTGATCTGCCCAGACCTGGATTTACCATTATTTCTCTCATCACAGAACTGACAAAGCAAACATAATTTCTTTGACAAAACTGCCTGGATATTGTCATCATCTCATCACAAGGATTTTAAAAGAATAACCACAACAAATCAAATTTGAGAAGCAGTGGCTTTAAAAAACATTTGCTCCACAGCCAGGTGGTCTGTGGGAACAGACTGAGATTTCCCAAGCTGAACCTCACAAAAATTTATAAAAATTATGCTCCTTAAAGCTCTGATGCACAGGACACAATTGTCTATTGAGATGAGGCTGCTTATAAATCAGTGTAAAAGGTGTTCCAGACCACATTTTATGTTGCACTTTCACTAATTTCAAACACATTTTTATCTGCAAACCAAACAATTCTATGCCCCATAGAAACCCTTCTGTGTAAAGTTCCAGACAAACCAATGAAGAAGGAATGACAGACTAGATGTTGTTATAAACATTGTCCTCTGAAACAAAGGAAGATTCAGTCTAAAACTCTTCTCTGTACATGGGGCTTGGGAAGTAAACTGATGGACAGAATTGGTTTTGTCCTTCTCTTTTTTGCCAAGCACGGGAGCTAAAAACATTCACCCATCTTCAAGGAACTTATCTCTCGAGATAGTGCACAGTTTTTCCCCAGTGTGTGAAGAAAAATATAGCATGACGAAAAAATGGTAAACAGAGGATAGAATAAAATGAATGAGAATAGATCTAGATAGATATAGATTATGTAGACTAGATATAGATATAGATGATATAGATATCAATGTAGATAGATATACATATACAGATACATGTAAAAAATAGAAGAAATTCTGGCTCATCCTGTCTGGGTACTCAACATGTTTTCTACAAATAAAATACTCTGATATCTGTTTTTTTCCACAGTCCCAGGGGGAATGTGAACTATATTTTAAAAAGCAGATATGTCTGGACCTTATGTGATATAAGATGAAGTACTTCCCCCAAATAAACCATGGAGTTCTGCTCTCGGCAGTGCACAATTGGTCTGCTGTCTTCATGCATCACTGTGGGTGCAGGTACAAGGCAGCAGATGTGCAGAAAGGAGTGCTCCATCCAGAGACAGCACAAATTTGTAGTGCTTGTGAAAATCAGGTTAGTAGAGACAGAGACAAATGCAAGTAACAAAGCAAATAAGATTTAACTCTTTCTGGTCACTATGCACAGGAGAAAACCATGGGCTAAAGTAGATCATCATAACAGGAAGCACAGCTACTTAAGCAGATGACCAAAATGGTTCTCAAAATAATTTCTTTCTGCAGTACTACATGCTGTACCATAACATGCATTATTAATTTTCCTAGCAGAGTAAGTCAACAATATTTTCTATGCCATGTCACAGATCAAAGACCTGGATACTGTTCCTATTAAAAATGACAACTGTGACAATATTTTTGTTAACATCCAATGAGCCAACTGCATTATTTTTTGTTGGGAGCAAATGTAGCATTGTTGAACCTTACTGTGTTTTCTTTGCTAGCATGTAAATGGAATGAGAATTTTCTTCCTTTCATGGAAAATAAGATGAATTTAAAAATCTGTTTACACAGTAAAAGCAGTGTAGTATTGTAGCTCATGGAATATTGGCAGAACATTTTCAGTTATTTTCATAAAATCAAACCTCTACCTTCAGTCCCTAAGGTTTTGAGTAAATTTTGTGATGCCTCTGGTGCTCTACTGCACCATTTGTTCGTAAGTTAGTCAAGAAACAAAGCAAGTTTTGGAGGACTTGAATAAAAACTTCTAAATACCAAGAGCAGACAAGGGCAATCTTGAATTATTTTCTCATTTCTTTAGAATCTCCCTCATGCTTAGAGAGTTCTGCATGGTGAGTCATGATGGGATGTAGGTGATGTATCTAACATGCAGCAAAACAACTTAAACAGAGTAACTTACTCCTTATCAGAGTAGTAAAGTCTGCTGCCATAAGAATTGTAAATCTTAGGGGAATAATGCACAGGGCAACCAGACATCCCCACAGTGTTCATGCATTGCAGGACTTTCCCCTGCTTTGATCTCTCTCCAGAGCTGCAAGATAAGGTAAGAGAACCTCTACCTTTCTTGCTGTGCACCTTTCCATAGGCTGCTCCTTTCAGTTCCCTTATGCCTTGTATGAATATATGGGACCACACAGCTCAAAATCAATGCCTGAGAATCTCTCACTTTTTTTTTTTTCAAGTGTATGATTAAAGATAAAAAGTTCAAAGTACCATAGCAGAGCACTTGAGGGCTAGGAAATCTTACCACCTCTGAAGTCAACTAAGGCACCACCCCACTGATGGACTGATCATAGGAGGTCAAACGAGAATCTTACAATTAGCTGTGGAAATAATTTTCTATGGAGGAGGCATATCAGATTTTCCAAAATAGCATCTCTTTAGAGAATAGCAGCACACTATGAATTTCAAAGTGTTATCCTGATGACTTTTGTTCACAGGGGAATGAAAGATCAAACACATATCAATAGCTTTGATTTATGTAGTGCAGGTTAAATGACACATTTTTAGCAGCGTGGCTTTAAAAAAAATGTGCCTAAATATGGATTTCATTCATTTGATAATTTCTATTTCATCTTCCCAGTTTTTAGAAACTTGTGGGTACAATGGCCTATCAGAAAACTTGCAGGCACAATGGCTACAAGAAATACACTGTTAAGTCTGTTTCTCGGTATTGACTAGAATTACTTGATTATAGCTGACTAAACATAAGGAACTATCTTTTGCAGAACATCATGATTCCTTTCACTGTGTTCTAACTTGAAAGAAATTTCTTAAGCAGGAAAAAAAATCGGTAAAATCTTATCATAGAAGCAGGCTGAAAGACTACACCAGAGTCTCAGATAATCCCAAGATAGGGACAAAAAAAAAAAAAAAAAAAAGAGTATGTCTATTTAGTAAATTCACTCTTTATGTAATCTGTCCAGTTCTCACACCAGTAACTGTTGAGAAAACTCAAAATGTGAGAATTGTAACAAAATAAAGGTCAGTCACTACAAAGAGTATCTTATAGCTGAACACTCACGTTTAAACGGTGCTCACAAAGCTTTTAGCTCTTAACTTGGAGTTGCCACAGATTGTCATGGGAACTGAGGTCAGGAACTGGGAATGTTTTTTAATGGAGGATCACAGATAAAGCTAACTTTAAACTTGCATGACGAAGAGTTTCCTTTGGTTTGGTTACAGGTTCTACACCCTGTCTAGAAATCTGGGAAATTTCTGAGCACTGAGCACATTCTCTCTATAACTGAAACCTTTAATGCTCTACTCTGTATTCTCATCCCTTCTTTTACAGCTCTGTTGAAAGCTGCTCATCAGAAAACTAAAGTGCAGTTTAAGCAGAATATGAACTGGATTGTTAAAGCTTTCTGATGATGCTCTTCCAGTGTAAATCAATATGTTTATGAGGTTTTAAAAATATTATAAAATAATTGTGTCTCTGTGCTCAGTCACTCTTTGATAATCAAAGCAGGGATTTTATGCACTTGAATTCAGGAAAATAGTGCAATTCCAGAGAATTAATATTTTAACCCAAGAGAGAGCTACAGCTCATTCCTAAGCATCACTTTCTAAGGTGCAGCTTGACTTTAGCCTTTGGTGATTCAACCATAAACATATATTTAAGGAGGGTCCATTTTTCAAAATTGTTGGGATTTTCCAGGAAACAGAAGGGAATATGAGCTCTAATAAAAGCAGATACTATCCCAAAGACCTACTGAAAAAGTGGGGAAAATAATGTTTCTTGTACTTTCTGCTTCTTGTGCTCAGCTTGATAGAACCAAATCCTTCGAAACTTCCTCTCTTCAGCTTTTACTTGAAGAATGTAGAAATCCAAATAAAGAATTACAGTTTCAACTTCACTCTTTCTCAAGAGTTTCTCAACAACAGTTCATTTCAATGAAACATTCCCCCACAACTAATTTTTTAAGCAATTTTATATAAGATTTTCCTTATCAGTTGAGTTGATAGCACCCAAATTTCAAGTCTGAAGACATGCATACGGTTGATAAATCTCAAGTTAAGAAAACAGTTCTTAATCCTGGTGAATCCCTAAAATGTAATTTTATCCTATACAGAAAATAGCTATTCAACACTAGCTGTTGCTGGAGCTATCTTCAAAGGTGAGTGGAATTAATTCCTTTTAAAAGGAATTTTATGTGAATGTGTAGATAACAGGGAATTATTTAGTGAAAAGTAATGACCAGCTTTCCACCAGAAGATGGATGACAAGAAACAGTAGTCAATACCCCATTAGCAGGTCCATAATAACCTTGGAATAGAAACACACTTTATTTTAGAAAGCTAAAACAATTGTAAGTGAATTTTAACAGCTGAAGAAATGTACGTGCTAATCTACAATTACAAAAGTTAAATAAATTAGTCTTGCCATCACCATCACTTCTACTGCACAAAAAAGTTTGTAGCTCATTATAAGACACATTATCAAATTGTTCATTATGAGTACACACACTTTGATTGTTAATATTGTGTCAGCTTTTCCATTACAAACACTTCTTTCCAGAAGCCTATGATTTAATCATTGTTGAAAATCTGCATTGGATCCTTCATTCTGGAAGGTGTTTATAGAGATGGTTTCAGTATAGTTCTAAAAAACTTATAGAATGCAAAAATAATAATAATTATTTTACATAATTATTTAAGGTTCAAACATTTCTCTGCAGTTATGGACATAAAAATGTCTATCCCACTCAGGTCAAAACTGACAGCAAAAGCCCAGAAAAATATTTTTCAAGACTCAAATATTGAAAATATGTGAATTCTCTTGTTTTTTCTCAAAATTCAGTTAATTGCTCAGAATGTGTTTCTTCATGCAAAATTCTGTTACTTTCATAGTATCTGGATTTCAATCAATACAATGAGAAAACTAGAATTTATTTTTGCTGATCCAACAGGCTTACAGGATGTGGACCCTGTTTCATCTACATTGTCTGTCAGTGAAATTACATTATTGACCTACTGACTGACATGATTTAAAATAGTTGCCTTGTTCATTCCACTTGAAATCAGGAATTCTAGGTCCACAAATTCAGATTTCATGGATTTTTTTCTTTACCATAATTTTAAAAATGGAACTAAAGAGCTCATGTGAGCCTTTTCTGTTCAGGAAAATTCTGCTGTTGGAGAGAAAAATGTACACAAAGAAGCCAGGAAAGCATATTGCACTGTGTCCTTTGGGGTGATCTGTCATGGAAGAATATATTATTTGAGTTTTGTGAGTCAGAGTGAAAAAAAAATTCTACGCTTTCCTACAGGTCCAAGAAATGAAAGTCTCATGTAGGACTCATCTGTTAAAAGTGTCTTTCATAACACAAAATAAAAAAACAAACACAAAAACAAACAAAAATATTCTGATCTAGCCCAGTTGTTCAAAATGTAACACTGCCAGACAAGAATTAAAAAAAATACAGCAATCCAGCTGCACTACAGCTGTTTTTAAACCAAGTTTGGTGTTGAGGAGAGATAAATTTTCTAAGCTCTTTATTAAATTGTGTCGAACTTTTCCACATCTCAAGATGTTGAATAATAATAGTGAATCAATCCTGGTCTATTTGAAGTCTTCAAATTAAACCCTATTATAAAGAGTTTACCATGAAATACTCCTTCCCACTAATCCATACAATCAGTTGTGTGACAGTTACATATGGTAGTACGTGGAGGTGCTCCCTTAGGCAGGAAATCTGAAAATCTTTCAGTGGAGGGTAGAGGTCTCTAAAACAACATGGGTTAAATACTCCCTTGCTAGAAAGACTTAAAATACATGTATGTAGACAAGCCAAATGGATTTCTAGCAGCTCACAGTCACATAGCTTAGGAGGATCTATTGTGATTACTGCACCTTATGTTCATCTACCAAATTTTGTTCTTGGCAGATAACTAAGTACAGCCTGCAGTACACACCTACCTGAGTATGTTCAGATTTCATGGTGGATGGAGTCAAGACTTGGGTGCATCTTCCTGAGAAATGCACCTTTGAACACTTTTACAGAACGTAATTGAGCTCTATGCACTTTAAAGAGATAAATGATACTAAGTGTTGGACATGTTGCTCCCCTTCCACCTGGAGAGCACCGATTACACAATTAGGGCTGACTATATCACTGGAAATGAAAGACATTCAGGAGAAAACGTGGTGGTGTGGAGAGGGTTGAAAAATGCGACTTGGCATGTTTGAAAGATCAGGGAATTCCTGAAACAAAGCACTGTGAATGTAGGATTCTCCTTCGAGAGATACAAAAAATACAATAGCAAAGTACTGTTACACATGTAGAAGCAGTAGCAAGAAACAAGCCCATGCTGTACTGTCCAAGATTCCTACACAAATCTAAAGGTAAAATAGGTGGAGTAAAAGCATTTAAAAACTTCTTGATTCTCCAGACTTGCAAAGAAGAAATAAATGTGACTTTTTTTCTCCTACTTTTTTTTTTTTTTTTTACCAGAAAACAATTGGGAAGATAAAAGTAAAATTATGGCATTCTACCGGTCAAACTTCAAGGCTCTAGTAACTATAGTCCAAAACCTATTTAGCAAAAAACTACATTCTCATGCCTTCCCTGTGTCCCCTTCTGCATCTTCCCAAACCAAGACTCTAAAACAATGTAACCATGTTCCTCAGCCTTCCACTGTCTAACTCCGAAGCCTGTTGTGTTTTCTCTAATTCCTGGAACATACTACAACTCTCTCCAAAACTGCATTTTCACGAGAATTCTGTATGTTTTAGAGCAACTTACATGTCTGTGAATCCCACTGTCCATATCAGGAGGATACTCTGACAGCAGGAACTGTACCTCACATCCCTGCTGCACCACAGTCTCTCTCTAGCTTTGGGATCTCTTACACCCAGAGCTGTGCCCAGTGGTCAAAACCTTGGAAGAGAAAAAAATGGAAGAGAGAGACATCTCTTTCAGTATGGATCAGGATAACATTATCTCCACAAAGGCTTTTCCAAAAGTGTTTGTTGTGTTTTAAGTCTTGTTAATAAAAGTAGAACACACTTTTTAAGTGGAACAAAAAATTTAGTGTTAGCTCAGATAACATCCAAATTATTTAAAGGACAATAGTTTTCATTCATTTACATGTGAGATCAATAGTCTATGAATAAGAATGAAAAGGGCCTTAACACTCTCATGAAAGAATACTTAGTCTCCACTCAATTTCTCTCATGTTGTAGTCTCCTTTCCAGTGTGCTCCTAGGTCAGAAGATTGGTGGCTCCTGACCTTCTCCAGGCAGAGCTGTCCTGTGAGGTGTCACTGTGAGTAACCAACACTCATGATCATCCACCAGGAGCAGCATAATGCTGGTGATGGGGCTCTTCCTCACACTTGGATTCACTTGAATCTATTTTTGGGTATTTTCTCATCACAGTCTACTTCCTCTCCCTTATGTGGCCCCACACTGCTTTTCAGATGAATTTTGAAAGCTGCAGAATGAGCCCCCACTGCCTCAGCACAAGGGGCTGTTGTTTGCTGGACTACCATATTACCTGGAATGACAGACCTGTTAATCTACTTCCTACATGTGCAGATATCTAGGATGAGGTTGAGTTAAAGATAAGCAACTCAAGAAAATTGTTAAAAGAAGCTAAAATCAGTTCAGGCCTAAATCCTGTCAGGTCAGTACAAAGACTATCTACCTGAAATAACCATGGCAAAATTCCTGTTTACTGGGCTGTAAAAGACAACTGTTTTTTCCCCTGGATTCTGGTTTCTACCCTCGTTTCACATGTTCCATTAGCCAGAGGACAAGAAAAGATGGCTAGAGAAAGCAGTGGGCATCAACTCCAGCTCCACAACACCTCCAATATAGAAGGTGTAAACTGCTTTCATAATTCTTTTTGCTAGAACTATGAAGTAGTTTCTTAAAAAAAAAATAAAATCGCCACTTTCAGATTATTAGCTCAAAATATTTTAGAAAATACTATTTATTTTATTTTCCTTCATATTTTAATTTAATCACAAAAAGTCCATAGGCTTCGTTTTAGTTTTGTACTTCAGTGTTTTCTCCTACTAAGGACTGCTTTTCTGACTATGGCTTTTGAATTACATCTAATCTCAATGACTGTTTAGATATCCATTGGGTTTTTTTAGCATGACTGAAGAAGTTACTAAGTAAATGAAGTAAAATTCAGAAAATTTAGGGATGACTATTACTGTATTCCACAGACTCAAAACAAACCTCATTTGAATTTAGTGGTGTCTGACTAAAGTACCATACTCACTAATTGGCTATCTTAAGGAACTTGGAGATGAGTTCTGAGGCATTACAGACTCCTACTTATTAGAAAATTATCATTGCAAAATAGAGTGATGGATGAGTGGTTCTCAGGCTCATTATTTATCACTTGTAATATTCTTTTCCCAGCTCACTAGCTAGAAATTCCCATGCAGAAAAGTAACTCATAACTGCAGGAATTGTTACCATCCCTTCATTTGAAATCAATGTGGCTCCAGCACTGTTTATGTCTTGGTTACACTAAAGCAGTCTAACAACACACAGATTAGTGAAGTGAAAGATCATTATAATTCAGACTCATGACAGTAGCACATTAGCATTTATGTTCTAAAATGGTTTTTGCAGACTATTATTTAGCACTGTCAGTGAAAACAGTGACACATTTTGCTCAACAACAAAATAGAACAATAAATTTTTTTTTAAGTCGAGGATGCAGGTGAAGTGTTTATTGAGAAAAGTTTTTTGCAATTTTTGCAACATTTTCAGAGTTTTTTGAAAGTCACTGCAGAAGAGAGTTTCTAAGACACCTCAGAAAAGTCATGATGCAGGTCAGATATGTTTCCTTCTATCTCCTGATATTCTTGCTCCTGTTATCAAGCAGAAACTAGAAATTGATTTCATCAACTCTGAGTCTGAAATGGATGACCTCTAGATACCAGGTAATGATCGTAACAGCAATTCTCATTCTTAGAAAAGCAAGAGCATTAGCAAGGAAAGTAACACATTTCAAGGAAGGAAATAAAATAGCAACACTGAAACCCACTGGTGTAGCAACGTGGTTCTGCAGATTTCCACGAGGTTTTTCCTTTGTTCTCCTGCTCTGTATGCTATTGGCTGTTTTGAAATATGCACCCTGCCTTATCAGAAGTCTATTGGTGTGTTCTCCCGCCTTTCTTCCCGTCAGACCTTCCGGGATTGGCTCTCCAGAGCCAATCCCTCCCCCTTCCCTTCCCTTATAAACCCATGCCAGCGTGATCCTGGGTGTCACTGTATCTGGGCTTCCAGTCCCCCTGCCTCTTCCTTGCTTTCCTCTCCCCTTCACCTCCCATGCAACCCCCTTGAAGACCCAAATAAACCTCCCTGGGAGACCAGAGACAGTGTCCAGTACGTTCTTTCACCTCATCCATGTTTCCTGCCGAGTTTCTGTCGCCCAATTTCCACACCACTCCGTGCATTCCCCAGACCCGGACCGGCACCGGCCATCTCGCCCAGCGCGCCCACGCTGCCGTTTGCCTTTGGAGCGCTGGGGCTCTGGCTGCCCTTGAGGGACAACGTCTCACACTGGCAAATGCTACAGCGCATTTAAAACACAAACCAATGTGATTACATAAATAAGAACATCTGATGCCCTAAATTCATCTTGCAGGTGTGGGGAGCCTCCTCCTTACCTCTAAGCTTCAGTGCAGATATTTTATCATAAATTATCCATTGGTTTACTTCAGCTTTTTTCCCATGGACACCAAGCTGATTCAATAATTTTCTCTGTGCTGCTGTCAGTGTCTGAATATGTCTTCAATTACTTTCACATACACTGAATGATTTAAGAAGAACTTGACAGAGGTGAAACAGTCTCAAAAAATAATTGCACTTCTACAATTTCAATGAAAATGAAGGAGAAAAATCCTTTGAATACCTGCCGTCAGAGAAAGACTTCAGGATGACTTTTAACCTTCCTAGACTCCAATGTCAAACTGATCTGAGAGAAATCTATAGAAAAACAGACTGCCTCCATTTCTAGATTTCAGGGAAATATTTGTTATGGAAAGAAAGATTAAAGTAATTCTAAATCTCTGCCACTTATGATTGTGCTTCAAATTCTATTTCCAGAATAAAAAAAATATTAATTGGCGTATCAACATATTTTCTATAACTATCACTTTGAACCCTGGCACATAAATCACAGACAACATTTTTTGTACTAAGGAACTATTAAAGAGTAGTTGGAAAACCCAAATAAATCTTGGCCTCTTTCCTAGCATGACTGAAACAACCTTTTCTCCTTTTAATTTACCTTCATCAGTTTAAAATGAAATGAAAGATACTACAGTGAACCATTCTAGGAAAAATGACGCTATAAATATTTCTCATTTTATTAGTTCTAGTAGTGCACAATGTACAGATAACCTTGTTCTACTAGTTTCATAAGGCACCACTTTACCATTTTATGTTTTCACCTGCAGTATGATGCATTTAACAGTTGTTTAGCTGTACTTAAGTAAATATGGCATGAACCAGAAACATGGTTTAAAAGAAAAAACAAGCCAGTATCTTAGAAGACAAAGCCTATGAGATGACCCTTTGACTTGTATTTGTATAAAAACACATTCTGTCAACAACTATATCCAAGAGAAAACCCCCATTTTTTGTACACAATTATTTTACACCCACAGAAATGAACAAAATACTCCATAGGAAGTTACTTGCATATAGCCCAGCTGTTGAGTACAACACAGAAGGTTTATTTTTTCTGTAGTATAAGGTGCCTTTGATATTCCACAGACAAACCATGTAGGTGATGGACAAAATGAGGTGTTATCCAATAAGGACAAACTGTAAATCAGGTGTGCCTTCCACAGAGGGATGCAGATTTATGTGGGTTTGGGTTCTGATTCAGAGATTTTACTGGAAAAAAAGAAAGCAGATGTTTATACACACACACATAGAAGTGATTTATGTTTGTCTTACCACAGTTTATTGTATTAGAACTGCCTATCTTTACATGTGCTGCATCAAGGTGTCAGCAGGGGTGTATGTTCTGCTGGAGAATTAACCAAAACACATGCTGAGAGCAGCATTGATGTTATATACAATTCTGTGCAGGGATAGCTGCAGAAGAAGGGTCAAGATCAATTCCATTAACCAGAAAGCATCACTGAAACACATTTTAACCCCTGGGATGTAATTATCATGATTGCCATTAACATCACTCCATCCTTTTGATGGATTGAATGCCATTAGATACTGAAGCTTTACTAAGACTGTAAAGTTATCCAGGTCACCTAGGAATGGATATTTTGTGTCAGACTCAGCTGATACTCCACATTCAGCCTAAACCAATTTTAATATTAAATAATTTTTTAAAAAATTAAAAAAATAAAAGGAAGGTGTGACATCTCCTTACATTACCATTTAGTCTCATTTTTATTTGCAGGGACTGACCTAATGGAGACCAAGACAATTCAATTCTCCTTTTCACCCTTTGCCCAGAATCTTCCTGGAGGAAGAAATGAAGAAAGTTACAACTACCCTGGGTTACAGAACCTTACTGGGACTTTGTCTCCTTACATATGCCCCACCTACTTTGGAAGTATGGGTTGCAGCTTTGCATAATAACAGCTAAACAAGCTACAGCTACCAATTCATCTCCACAAACTGGCTTCTGGGATGGCCTGTGGAAGGCTATTCCCACACAAGGAAGCACCATAGACAAAACTACAAAAAGAAAGACATACATCTAGTTCCATACGCTGCTTAGGAAATGCATAATGAAGGTCACAACATTCTAATTACTAAATTCCTTAATGAATTTAGGTGTTTCAGGTCTGTTATATCCAGAGAAGTGTTTTGAGCAGAGGGCTATACCAGATGAAAATCTGACTAAATTGTCACTGAATCATGCCAGGATCAAGTAAAGATGCATTCAGCTGAGAATGTTGCTTGCAGGGCCTTTTAACCTCTCCTATAGAAACCACACCATTAAATAGAACTCAAGGTTTCTCTCTCCATCCACCTGTCTATCAAGTACTTGAAGATTTATAACCTTTCTTGTCTCTCAAATTTTGTATCTGTTGCCTTCTGAGCTGCTGAGTTAGGCACAGAACAACATTTTTTTTGTGCAAATGTAAAAGTATAGCCATTGGCTTTTGGAATATAAAAATACAGCATCTAACTGTGTAAAAGAAGGCATTTACAGATAATATTTTTTAAAAATATTATTTAAATATATATGCTTTATTTAAGTATTTCTTAAGGACAGCTTAAGAATTTGAAATCTTTACTTATACAGGCTCCTATAACCCTGCACTGAACAACTTTACACTCATCTGCAGAGATTCTGTGACAAAGAAAAGATATTAAAAATTAAGTTCTTCAAAATTAAACATTGCTGCAGACATCTCCCTTAATTTTTCACTTTTTCATGGATGTGGAACACATATAACCTGTCTCACTGTAGAATCTGAGGGTACCAATTATGTCAAAAGCTCTAAAATTATTCAGTCAGGGTGTAGTGTTCTAATTGAGAAGCACAGCTAGATCTATGCAAATCTGCAATGTTTCCTCTTCACCAATATAAGTTAGACTGTTAGTAAAGTGGGTGGGAGGAGGAGGAATCAGGAGAAACCGTATGCAGAAGAGATTGATTATGAATGTAAATTATGGTGGAGATATTTCTGAAGCTTCTGGATTGAGACCTTCATTCTCTTTAAAAGTCAAAATCAAGAGTTACAAATTGTGGGTTAAATGTTATTTTCTATCCTGCTGTAAATCCAGAATAGCTATTGTCTTCCATTGAATAATATTATGTTAGTGACATCTGTATTTTCCCCTAACCATTTTTGTCCTTATCCAATCACTAAATCATTTTATAAACTAGTAAATCAATGCTTGATCGCACAACTAGTAGCTACTAAATTTGTTATACAGTGGAAATTGTTATTGGCCATCTGTTTTTAATTACTGGAAAAACACCAAAAGCAATTCTGGTGGCCCATTACCAGTAGCTGTTTTGCACAGCTGCATAGAGGCTCCATTAAAGTTCAAGGTAACTGTGTATTAGTCCTCATAAAATTATTAAACATTAAGTGAATCTATGCCACTGTTCCCAAGTTATCCAAACCAGAATTCTGCTCTGGAAATTTTGAAGTAGCTTTCACATGGCCTTCAGTAAAATCACAGAATGACTGAAATTAACAACGTTATACTTATTCAAAATTTTTCAAGACTATTTCCACAAAGAAATTGGTCACATACTTGAATTTCTCAGTTTCAAAGATGTAAGGAAGCAAAATAAGTCAAATATGCCTCTTATTATATTATGAGATAAATTACATATTTAGTCCTCATTAGTTTACTAAACTTTTTGAAGTATCCACTTAATATTTTCTATGATGCTGTGAATATGGGAAGAACTGTCTAAAGAGGTTGTTAGCTATTTGAAGAAAGGTTGTCTCCTTTGAATTTAGCAATTAGGAATTAAGTTTGGCATTTCTGAGGAACATCAGTAAAACCACCTAGTGCAACCTAAATCTCAAAAGCAGATGTTAACTCAAATATTTTGATATTGAATATATGTTAACCTAAGAAAGAGCCATCAGTTTGTCAGTATAATTTACAGTAATTCAATAAATTTGAAAAGCAATTTAAATGCAATTTGTTTCATAACACAGTTGCTGGGAGAGGGCACCATTAGTGGTCCAAATTTGGTGAACTCCTCATAGTTGTCTACCTTTACTAGACTCTACTAGCAATAGAGAATACCTTGCATCCAGAATGATGACATGTTATTGTTTGTACTCTAATACAAGTCTTGCCTGGTGTTTCACTGCTTTTTGCTGCATTTTTCCAGTGGTCATAGTTTTTATCCATTTTCATGTGACTGCTCTGAAAGACAGGAGAGAACTCAAGAGTGTCAAAGAAATTTCACAGCTAAGTAAATCTGCAAAGAAATTTACATCTCAAAAGAAAAGCTTTGGCTATACGGAAAAATCAGCAATTCAAAAGCAATGTCAGTCCTTATTCAAATAAAGGGTGAAATGGCAAATGTTGTTTAAATTTTCAAAGTTTGTGACAATTACTTTATTAAGTACATCAAATCTGAATCCATTCCTGAACTTATTTCTCAAATAGTTCAAATAGTAAAATGATAAAAATACAATATGCAATGTGTGCTTGGTTTTTGCTTTAATTTTTGTTGCTGTTAATTTTTAATAAAGTTCATATTGCAAGGAAAAAAAATTGGACAGCAACAGTATCTTTTGCTTTATCATTAAGGAACAGTACTTTTTCAAGAGTTTAGAAAAGTATGCGTTTTCTCCCCATTCCCAATGGAAGGTATTGACAATCATATTGACAATCATAATATTCATTCTTTTTCTAACACTAGCTTAAGTCCTGAAGTATGGGAATTTTTGTCATACTTTTTAAGTTTCTAAAAATTAATTCTGGATTACTTTGCTGTAAGAAACAAACCCTGTCCGGTGTTTTGTTAAAAAAAAAGAAAAGCTGCTGACACTCTTTGCACTGCAACATCACATTCATAGCAACTACTTCTGACATTATGACCAGGGACAAGTGAGTTTATCTGGCACAGTTTTCACACCCTATTTTGTATTCGCTTCCCTTCTCTGACATAAACTTAACTCTTAGTAATGTTTTTTCCCCTCTTTGATAAAGAACCTCAAGCAAATTTGAAGAAAAAAACAGTAAACAACAAAAATTCTCCAAATGACACCTCTAACAGCATTCAGTTATGGCACAAACATACAATAAAAATCATCATTAATAACTAATTGTTTTGTTAGTTGTGTTGACTGTAAAAAACATTGGGAGAAAAGTACCAATAAAAAATTTAAAGAGTGGCATATATATAATGTAATACTTCTGAATTCCCCAATTTCAAAGAGTGAATAAGGCAGCAAGGTCAAAGATTTGTGTTTAACCAAAATAGAATTATATTCTCAGGTACATTTTCTTTCTCATATAATGACTATCAGAACAGTATTCATAGAACCACCTTGGTAATAAAAAAATAGGCTTCAGGATTTCACTTTCATTGTCTTCCTGCACTCTGAACTGTCACTTGTTTTATTTCTCTTTTATAATGTTGATCTCAAGACAGAAGGCTTTTTTCTCTGATTAGTAGCCAGTGTAATTTCATTGAATTCAAGTGTTTTTGCTAGAGGTATACAGGCATAATAGACTATGATTTAGCCCATGACGTTTTAAGATAGAAAATGAATTTATACCCAAGGCACAGTGGTAGACTGTCATTTCAGATGACAGTCTATGAAACTATGTTAGTCTCATTATCACTGATTTCAAATTACTACACATTCGAGATAAAAACCTACTGCCCAACAAATGGCACATGATATTCTCCTGATTTCCTGCCCTTTTCACACAGAGGTCTCTTTGTTCATCTATTGAGGCCTGACCGCTCCTTCACTCTCTCTTCAATCTTCTCTTAAAGAATTCTCCTTTGTATATTTGGGGTTGGGCCTTTTTTTTGTGTGTTCTCAACTTTTAATGTTATATTCCCCATAAAATTTTATTTCCATTATGTTGTCAATAAGACATCATGAAAAAAAAAAGTGATATTCTGTACAGCTTTTTTCCTGAATTTTTTCTAAAAAATCATGGCTCAAACTGCTCTGTCTAATTATACCAGCCAAGTTAGGAAATTATTTAGACTATATAGGTTATGGTACAAGGAAAAACAGGAAGTTTTTATATCATGGTATCAGCACAATCAGTGCATGAGTTTCTAGTCATTAACTAATGGTGAATGAAGATTTAGACTGAGATGCTAAACTGCTGCAGGGAAAGCAAGATGTCTGTATCTTAACCTATCCTTGCATGGTATAATGTAAACTCAAATATAAGTAGCTCAGTAATCATCCTTGATCAAACATACTTCTTTCCTTGGAACAAGCAAGTCTCTGAGCCTGAAAGCACCTGAGACCTGGCACCCTCCACAACATACCACAAAGGGAAGTAAAGCTGCAGGCCAACTTACACACTAAAAGATGTGCCTCAGGAGAGCAGCAGGGATGCAGAGAAGCACTCTTTGAACTCAGCTGTTGTAAAAGTGTCTAGAACTAAAAACTGTATAAGGTCAAGCTGTCGAAAAAGAAGGGGGGAAGTCTATTAAAAAGACTGACAGCTTATGAACAGCTTATCAACTATGAAAAAAAGCAAGTAAAAAAGATCAATGACCCAAAAGAGCAAAAGTATGTCAAAATAGGATGTATTGGAACTTGGGACTTTTCTGGCTCAAACTATTGAGAAGGTCTTCCCACAGATCATTGCCAGAAGGCTGCCCCACCCCCATAAATCACACCACAGTACATGGAACTAACAGCAGTTACATGTTTTAAGTTTCTCCAAATATGTAACAACCCTTTAGAATATGAAAGTATGCATCAGAAGAGAAGCTGTATGTGGAGAACAGCTCATGCACTGGCTGGCTCAGTTCTCTGGACTGATCTTGAGACAGTTCCTTCTTTGATAATAAAAAACATCTCTGCTACTTGCCAATAATACATGTCCTTCTGTTTCTCCCTCCAATTCTGTGCCATTTTGCTGTAGGAGACAGGGAGGAGACAACATTGCTAATGAAAAATCAGTATCATAGCAAATAGACTACCCTCCCTTAAACTATATGCTGGAAAGGTTCATTGAGAGACTTCCTCTTGTTTTTACTTAGTTTGGAATCAGTCTCTATTAAATCAAGTGATTTGCACAATGTCCCTGCTGAGCAGTGCAGGCAGAAGCATAAAAGAATCTTGTCTTCCTTATTCCACCATGATTCCACAGCAATTACAAATATCCAAAGACTACAGTTCTACTAGTTAACATTCATGCTTGAATACCATTTAAGCAAAATTGATGAGGTTTGAATATATTAAGGACAAACCTAGTTATGTTAGAATTCTATCCCAGGAGTCTTCATAGGCCATTTAAATCAAACCATTTAAAAAAAAAAATCTTGATTTCAGAAATTAACTATTCTATTCCATTTTAAATCCCCTCCAAAAAACCTAACCTGTGAGAATTCAAAAAAGAAGGGTTTAGGTGTTATTTTACCTCCATTACGAAGCACAGGGTTAAGTATTAGTTTTTTCTAATATAAGATAAATATTAAAAAATAAGATAAAAAAATCTTATCTAAAAAAATAAGATAATTTTTCTCAGTGAAAAATTGCTTCTTTAAAAGCAGTTATTACAGTTTCAGTATTGAACAGAAAATGCACAAGCTCCTTCGAAAAGAAGGAAATTTGCTGATGCAGACAATTTGTGATTACACTTCTTAACCATCACAGTCACTATTTTGCTATGTAAGACACTGTGAGAGCAAGTATCTGAGTGGCAAAGCTAGAGAAGATTGCTCTTGGATATAAAAGATAAGTAGAATTTTCACTCACAGAAAACCTGCTGGGAATGGCATCTGTGATACCACATGAATCCTGTGCTCGTGGTTGCCTTACGCTCTTTTCTCACTGTTGATTACCAAAGAAATTGCTTTGGGTCAGAACAAAATAAATATGACTTGTCTACAGCAAGCAAGATGACCAAAGTATAACAAATAAATAATTTTTTTTTTTCATCATAATTTCTTTTTTCGTATATACCCTTGGAGCACAATCATTGTCCATGATACAAGACTGCCTGGGTCTCCTGTTAAGTCTTGGTTGCACAGGAGTTTTAACACAAAACTTTCACAGATGTGGCAAGTTATTAATCAATTTAAATTTTAATTTTAAATTTACCTTAGGATCAAATGATGATGCGGTAAATGGAGTTTAATTCAGATGGTTGTTGGTCATTAGTGTTATTCACCAGGGCTCAGTATTGGAGAAGGCCCCGTTTGATAAATTTATGAATTTATCCAGAGAAGAGCAACAGAGCTGGGGAAGGGTCTGGAGCACAAGTCCTGTGAGGAGCAGCTGAGAGAGCCAGGGGTTGTTTAGCCTGGAGAAAAGGAGGCTCAGGGCAGAATTTATCAGTCTCTGCAACTGCCTGAAAGGAGGTTAGGGTAAGGTGGTCTCTTCTCCAAGTAACAAGCAATAAGACAAGAGGAAATGGCCTCAGGTTGCACCAGGGAGGTGTAGATCAGATATTAAGAAAAAATTCTTCACTGAAAGTGATACCAGGCTGCCAGGGAAGTGGTTGAGTCACCATCCCTGGATGGCTCCTGGGGAGATGGTTTAGTGGTGGATTTGGCTATATAAGGACTGTGGTTGGACTCAATGATCTTAGAAGTTTTTTCCAACCTCAATGGTTCTATGATTCTATAAATGTACAGGCAAATTTCAACATTTGGTTCATTTTTTTAAATCAAAATATGCAGAACTGAACAAGATGAAAAAATACTCTTAGTATTACCCAAATTAATTATATTTTTTAATTTTTTTCAAATAATCAAGAAGTTGGACACTTCTGTTAAATGTTAGCATTTTCAAATAATTCATTTCAACTTTGCAAGGCTTTTTGTAACACAAATGTGCTTCACTTTTGCTGTGTCTGAAAACATTATGGTCACCAGCTGAAGCGAAATACTGTGCTTTGGGCTGCACTAAGGATAAATCAAGTCAACATAAACTTCACATACCTTCTCAGAAAAAAAAAACAAAACTAAGCAGTTCTAGGTAGTAAGTGTAATTTTTTTGTTTAATACTTTGGAACTGCTGCCACTCACTTCAAACATTCAGGTTTTTAAGCAGTTTTGGGGTTTTTTACTTTTAACACTCAGGGCTCTGGCATCTTTCAGCTCACCAGTTCTCTTTTCACATTGTAGCTCTGCTACAGCTTGCATATATACTGCTTTGTTAGACTAACCCTGGCTGGGTCTGTTCTGCCAAATCTCCCATCAACAGTGAGTTTCTTCAGTGTGCCCTGATGTGCCTGAGCATGAATATTAGTTAGGACTTAAAGTCCTTAAAATTATGCTATAGAGGACTACTCCTGGGACTTTGATCACTCCCTGCACTAGGAATCATTTATATCTTTCAAGACATACTTCACCAGACAGCCCAGTATGGCTACTCACACCAGTACCCTTATCCATGCCCTGCTGCCAGAATAGCACAAAATGAGTGTAGCAGCACTTTGCCTCTCACCCAAAACTGGAAGGTGACAGTTGGAGACACAAAGCTGCACTTACATACTCACCAAGCTCATTCCCCTCTGCTTAGATCCCAAGTCCAGCTTTCTCAGCCATAAAATGAGATTTTCATCCGGAAATCAGCAACCAGGCCAGACTTTGGAGTGATGAGGTCCAGCCAACATCCCTTGCCAGAACCATGCAAATGTGCCACCTCTCTGCAGCCACGTGGTTGTAGCTACTCTTCTCCCTAGCCACATGTCCCTGTGTCTGAGACATCAGCCAGAAGAATCTGACCATATTGGTCTCTTTGTGCTCCCACAGGACTGTGGAGCCCCAGCTCTGAGCATATTGGAAAACACACAAAAAGCCATTTTGGACTGTCCCAGGACAGTCTACCTGTGACTTTGTGATGCGTAAGGCAGAAGCCTGAAGTCTATGCCCATTACATCCCTTTATATTTATTGTCTTCCTCCACCTTTCATATTGAATTTTGTATCTCAATCCCCCTATGCAAAGCCTCTTTCAGGATGGTTTGGGCATTCAGACCAAAATTGTCTTGCTGTGAAGGATTCCTTAGAGAGAAATGTGTGAGCTGCAGGTGTTCTGTGCACACTCTCACCAGCAGAGAGAACTGGGAAGCTTGGTTCAGCTATCCACCATTACCAAGACATGACAGCCACAGGCAGGCTCACACTGCTTGACAGCACACCATTTTTCAAGACTTCCTCAGGGATGCTCCCTGCAGCCTGGCAATCCTAAAATAGAGTACTCTTTGTCTTCCAGCTGTTATCCAGCTCCTCTGTGGAGAGAGCTGCCAGAGCTCATGTAACAGTTTATCAGCCTGAGCCTGTCGTTTTGGAAAAAGCAGGAAGTAATCCTGAAAGTTAGTGTTTCTAAAAATAAAAGCTTGTGTTGGTTTAGGGGCTACAAGAAAACAAACATTTAGAGAAGATTTGGTGAGTTCCTATTTTTGTTTCAAACATGGAAAACAGTCGACCTTCTTGCAACTCTTCTAAGAGGATGCCAGACCATCTTCCAGGATTAGTAACCATGAGGGTGATCCCAAAAGGCTTGTGGGATATCACTAAGTCATTGTCTCTCAGGCTCCCATTTTATTTAAGGAAAAAAAAAGCCTCATTTTACCTGATTAATCTGGTTCTTCCATAGAAGTTCTGCTAAGAAGCAGGGAATTCAGTAGTTACATGTATTTCTGGATTAGCAAACTCTGTTACCGTGAGAGGTTGCTTCAGCAGCTTCCATATCTGCTTTATCTGCTCCTTTAACTGCAGATCCCTAAGTGCTCTGATACCACTTCTTAACAGGGGAAGGTGTTCTACATTGCAATTTTAGATTGGTAAAATTGCCAACAGATAACAACACATGCTCCTTTTCTGTTGTTCTATAATTTGACAGTGCCAAGGAAAACATTAGAGGATGAGTTGAACATTTGTCTTAACAGGTCAGATAGGAAATGGCTCATGTCTCCTAAACTCCACTGTGAACCATTATATAACATAGTTAATATCTGATGAAGATGCACTTGATTTGCACAGCCCGGATTTATCTGTAAGTACATATTTATAACAATGAAGAGAGAACAGCAGCCCAAAATGAATGCAAGGTGGAGAGGGTTATTTAATAATTTTTTTTCTAAGAGCAAATGCCTCTGTGCATACATTACTTCAGCAGCCACTTTTCTGGAGCTGTTTACAAGAGCTGTTGCTCTTAAACTACTTTAACTGTTCCCTCTTCTTGAAGCATGGAAAATAACACTTACGAATTCTTTTGTATCAGTCTTCTTTGTTTATAAAAAAAAAATTTTTTAGGATGTATTCCAGCTCTGCATCACCTTCTTTTTTCTCTGTTATGGTATTTTTCGGCAACTTCTCAGGTACCTTTCAACAAAATACTCTTTACTAAAATACTTGATTGCCTTGGGATAATAGTCTTGTTTTACCACCTATAAGCTATCAGGGTACTAGAATGACCCCCCATTTTGACTTTGCAGGGCAAATCTCTTTACCTGCTTTGTTTCAGATAGGCAGGTATAAAACCTATAGAACCTCTGGAGTCCTACCCACCCACTTCTGTCAAACAGCCTGAGAATCTGTATCTCAAACTACCCCATGTTTCTTCAGATCCTGTTTTCTGCAAAAGCATGCATTTGCTGCTGAAAATGATGTTTCTCTTCACTAGAGCCTATTTGCCAGGCACCTTTTGGCAATGCAGTAAGTGGCTTATAGTCAGTTTCAGCTAACAGTGGTCTTCTGTAAAAAACAAACTATTTTAATTCTCAGATACTAAGGCCAAAGATATTTTTCTATTCAATTGTCCTTCATGACAGTAATGCATAAGCCACACATCTTCAGGGCTGTCATATGAGAAAAGGACAGTACCAAAAACTACCTTACAGACATCTGTAACTACAGACCTGGTGGTCTGTTTAATATGATCTTTTTGTTCACTTTGCTGTACAGGACTTTCCATTTAACCTTTTCATTAGTATGCTTTAATTTATCAGGTCCACCTCCCCCACTGCTGCACTGAGTCTGGAGTCATGCTTTTCTACCATTCTTTCATCACATTCAGACATCTTCCCATTTTAGCACTTTCTTGGTAAGCCTTAACATGACCAGTGGGAGCTTGAGAAAAGAGTGCCTCCTAAAATGCACACTGAATGATTATATGAATGAAAGCATGTGCTAAGTTTTTTATTCCTAAAGGAATCTGCTGCAAACTTGAGGGTATCACAAAAACAATAATAAAAATAATAAAAATAATAATAATAACAACAAAAATAATAATAAAAACTCAACCAACCAAAACAAACAAAAAAAATCCCACATCAGTCTCAGTCTTCTCCTCTTGTTGGCACTTAGCTTATTATTATGTATTATTTTTTTTAAAAGTCTGTTTTTTCTAGAGCCACAAAGAATGCATCTTGTCTGACAGCTCTTCTATAGATTATTCTCAGAGCTATCCATGTTTTTTGGGGGTGGGTTTATTCTGTTTGTTTGGGGCTTTTTCTTGTTGGTTTGTTTGAGGATCTTTTTCTCTGCATAAAGATCAAAATAACTGTTTTGGGGGCATGAATCATAGCTCAACTTTACTTTTTACAGATTCTGTGCTACACACAATTTAGAGCTTCTCTGTCCACTGGGAGATATCCTCAAACAATTCCTCAAGCCTTTTGGTTTTCTTAGTCTCGAGTGAGACCACACATACTGATACATCCTTAAGTGTATTATATTTTTAGTTCTGATACTATTACAAAACACGTTATAAAATGCTTCAGGACCTGCAGGTCCAAAAGTTGCTCCTGGCTGACACAGGCTATCAGGTACCATTTTTTTCCTTTCACTGCAAACTTTCAAACAGGCTCAGGCAGCTTGTGTGAAGATGTACCCTTTTACCCTTTTGAAGAAACATAAAATGTTTTGGGCTCTCTGTGAGTAGTCTAGTACCCAATTTATAACCATTACACACCCCAGAGAATACAACACCTTGATGTTTGCTTCACTTAGCCTGCAACAAAAGTCAGATAAGTATTTCTCTATAAAATCCACACCATCAGATAGGGTTCACAGAGTTATAGGTTCTGAAATTATAAAAAATGAATTAATTCCATGGTTAATCCACTTAGAATACAAACTAATCTCAAAATTCTTCCTTCCTTTCTCTAAATCCACATTCACATCCCTACACCCTTATTTTAACTCTTACACTCAGGGAAGGTTTGAAAGTGTAAACCAATACAAAGGAGAACCAACCTCGTTAACCCAGTTATTGTCACCTAAACCACTGCTATATATCAAGCACTTTTCATCAGCTTGCTCTGCATAAGATGAAGTGAGTAAGATACTGCCCTCCTTTAAAGAAACTCTATCACAGTTGTTGGCCCCTCAGACTTTAGTACTGGTGTTTGGAGGCAGCCCTCTTTGACACCCCATGTCACTGATGGGCTAAAACACCTGCTCAGCTCCCTCAGTGCAGACAAGTTGGATGCCATTAGCATATTGCAGGTAATGCTGCTCAATTGTCCATGCTAGACCTCTGGACACTGCATGAACCTGATGAATAGGAGGAATGACTAACTTCATCCTGAAAAATAATCTCCGCGTGACTCCTCAAAACACAGCTTTCATCTCACTGAAGAACTTCACTGTAACCTCAAAAGGATTTGCATAGAATCTCATGTAACCTCAAGCTTGTAAACACAAATGGAAACAGATAATGTTTCAGCTTTACTCATAAAAATATGTGATTTATAAGAAGCAACAGTAATCGTGCATTTTCTGAAAATCAGGAATTCTAATGCAAAAGCAGGTCTGTCTGAAGACAAATTTTTCTCTCCAGCAACCAGGCTAAATAAAACAGTCAGGCACCGGGAAACATAAAGGATAAAGAAGAATAGGTCTCTCATTTCTAAATCAGCAGCAGTGCTTGCATTCTACTTTAGGTAAACAACAGGAGCAGCAGTCATAATCTCTCTCTGTGGAGGTACTGTAAAACTCTAAGCTATTGTTTGAAGAAAATAACTAGAATTTTCCTTAAAAGGGTAAATGTTTTAAGGTGGGAGAAAGCTTGTGGGGTTTTTTTTCCCACATACCTGCTTCATTAAGCTCATGGAAAAAATGAAGAATATTCTTGAGACTGGTCTGGCTTCCTGTATCTTAGGAGTTCCGGTAGATCTGATCCTGTTCATGTTCAGATGTGAACAATCTCACCCTGCAGTCATCCCTTTGCACACACACATAATCTTCTTCTTCCCACTGTTAGTCAGTGATAAGAAAATGAGAAATAGTACTTGTTGTAATGCCAGGTATCTCTGCTTGGGAAATTGCAGCTGCTTTTTATTCTTTCTTCTCCATGGTGTATACCACGTTGTGGGGTATAGCTGGAAAGCAAGCCTTCAAAGCCAATTGTGAAGCAGGATATAGAGTTGACCAACAAAATGGTGCTATTGCTGGAAGAGTTCTGTCATCTTTAACATGCCAGGAACTTTTCTAAATACATCTGTGACAGTGACAGGGGAAGCAGCCTTCAATATGCACTTATGGAAGTGTACACAAACACACACACACGTATTTACACACACATCTATATGCATGTACTTATCCATGCTCTCTTTCTATAATGCACACAGAACAGTCTGTATTTTTCCTTTGTACACACAACGAGTCTTATGTTCTGCTGGTTCAGACATTCCTGTAGATTTCTGAAAATAACTAAGAACCCTGCCAGTTAGATTTCCTCACCCCCCAATGAAACTAGAGGATCAGACAAGGTTAAAACAGTTAGTTTCAAACATATTTGAATATATTGCAACCCCACTTAATTTGTCATTAAATAAACAAAATGCATATTTTTATCTAGATATCTATGGCATACAGGCATGTACACACCATTTACACAGCAGTAAGAAATAGAAGCCATATTAATTATGTTGTCTTCTTAATTACTATTGTCTTCTGGGCAATAGTAAAAGACAGCCTGCTCATTCTGGCTCCTCTGTTTCTGGTTCTCTGTGTTAATAACTATAAGGCATTTCTGAGACATGTCTGGACCCTAGAGGGAAAGGACATTTACTGGAAGATGGGAATTCATCTTGTTGAGAGTATCTGAGTAACCATGGTGGATTCATCTACCAAAATGTCATTTCCATGAGGAACCACTGTTCTGCTATGTATGTGAATGTCAGCTGGACGTTATCTCACTATGTTAATGGTATTGTCACTATTCTGTGCTGCCTAGGCAAAATGGAATAATACTGGTTTTATCCTTTGGCTTGTTATTTTAAAGTACAAATTCTCAGTGGGGTACAATAAACCAAAAATTAGATGACTTTCAGTGCCTGAGCTTAAATGGTGAAAGATAGGTTAGATATGCCTTGTGAATATACTAGTAAATTAGATAGTATTTGCCACAAAAGGACTGGATGAGTAAAATTGTTAGAGCTGGCCCTAAATCTGTAAGTGTGCTTCACATGCCCTAATCAAATACTCCAGACACACAGAAAAAAGTTTCATTTTGTTTCCTTTCATTTAGTTTTTTAAAAGGCAGTCACATAGTTTGAAAGTCACATTTTCAATAAGAAACAAAAATAAATTCAGCAACAACCCCTATCACATGGTCAAGACCTTTCCTGAACATTCCAGATTAAAATAGCCTTGGGATTTAAGTGTGTTATTCTATGCTGATGAAAGTCAACCTCTTTAGACATCAAATGGAAAGAACCAGGATTCTAAGATGAAGAACAAGCAAAACAAAGGAAAAAAAAAAGAAAAAAGAAAAGAAAAACCTGAACAAACAAAAATAATTTTAAAATATAAAGAAGCACTGCAATCACAACAGCCAACCAAGATCAGTTTTCCATCTGCCATAAATTTGTTTCAAAATGAAATAAAACCTGCTGATTTCATCAAAGTAGAAAGTGTTTTACTGCTACAGCCTCCAAATCACTGTGAATCTAATCACTGGGAAGCTAAAGATGAATGCAATGAATTAGCTGAGAAAAGGATAACTGGTTTTCATTTCTTTTACTCCTTACAGCATCTTAATCTGAATAAAGTCTCACAAAACCCTGGCTGAGCCCAAGATTATAAAGAAATGTATATAATGCATAGTTTGGAGAGTCAGGCTCAGCTTTTAACAGCCAAGATAATTGCATACGAAGGAAAAAGATTATGAAGAAGAAATATGTAGTAGCTGTGCAGAGTCGAGAAGGATGATTACAGTGTTAGACTCCACAGATGATGATTTGTTACAACTTTAAAACCTTTTAATGCATGCTGGGTCTTTTAGAGATCTTTGGATACACTGTAATATTTGTTAATTTTTTGTTCTCACTAGCATTACAGAGATCCTTGTTTTCAAAAGGCTCTGCTGGTTTCACCCGCTTCAAAGGTTGGGGATAAATCTCTCTTTCATGGGGGTAAAGAAAACCATTAATTGCAAGTAAAAGAGCTCACAAATATTGTTGCTAACACAATTGCATGAAGTTGCACAGTCCCATCTAGTGGTCAAAAATTACTGCATAGAAGAAACAAATATAGCACCTAAACCATAGTCCCAACAGATCTGCAAATGTTATCATCTGTTTAAGCATTGTACCAATATTCTCATGCATTCCAGCCCAACTTTATTTTGTTATATGATATCCTAAGGCAGAGCCATATACAGTGAATGCTTCTTGTCCATAGCTTATTCCAGTGAAAACAGATAAAACTGCATCTCAAAACAGGACTAATCTAAAGAATGTGAGCTATCATTGATTTTATTTTGCAGCTCACCCTGCTTCCTGAGAATATTTTCTTATAGTAAATATTGCTCTCTAATGGTATTCTGCAAAGTGCCAGCTGATGGTAGCATCATAAACAGCACTTTACAGACATTGTAGATTGTATTACTATTGACACAGTCTTAAACCCAAACAGAATTCCATTTTTACAGCAATCGCAACATCTCTTTCACAGTATCCAAATCAGTATTTCAAGGAAGGTTGAGTCCTGCTGCTAGAGATGTTCATGTTTTTATTGCCACTGTGTGCCATATTTATTACTATTTAAAAATCTCTGGCATTTCTTGAAAATTGACTTGAAATTGTTTTAATGAAGCTCAAAAGCACCCTTCTCATTAAGCTAGTAAGTAAACTAATCCCTAAGAGCTTTCACAGTTTCAGTGTAAACAGGCTGCTGCTTTGGAGATGAAATCCCTAATTGTTGTGATACAGTTGGACTTCAATAAAGGGTTAACGTGCAAGTTGCACCACTTCAATATAGAACATGAGCAGCCACAAAATTCTGAGGCACCATTTTTTCTCTCTTTAGGAAAAACATTGGAAAATGCTTGCTAATTGTGTAAGTGGAAACCCACACCATGAGTGAGGTGACAGTAAAGCCTTTTCCTCACAGAGTTGATACAAGCACTGCAATTGTTGTCATCACTGTGTTGAGGAGAAGGGCCACATGTCCACTGGAGAGGCAACAATGTCCAAGGTGACTAGAAGGACAAGGGACTAGAAGGTGCTCTTATATATGAAAATGGACTACACACCAAAGAGTCCTGCTATGATTTTGCAAAACAAAGGACTTACCACCTGAGTGACACAGCCCACTGTACAGCTAGCAGACCCTGCACGTTTTCTCAATCTAAATCCCATTCATCTACTCTGGAAAATGGCATCACATTTACTTTTGTAGTCCTGCAAATCCATGTATTAACTTAAAAATATTCTTGTCATGCATTCTGTGTTGTGTGCACACACAGCCCAAGTAAAAAATTCTGCATTCTTTTTAAAGGCTTATAAGAAATCTCATTGCAAGTACACCTGATTCCTTTACAATATTCCATACCTCTTCAGTCCTAAAGCACTGCATTATTACATTGGCCAGATGAGTTACATCCAGTCAGCAAGAGGTTGGTTCCCACACCTGGGCTGGGAGGCTGCAGTATTTGTGCTGAAGCACAAATGGGTTTCAAAGCTCCCCAGTTCATCTAACTTTCTCTGATATTTCAGGGCAAGCTTGACTGAAATTTTACTCAGTTGTATGCAGAATAAAAATGTAGCCAACCTACCTGGGGAAATAATTATATTCTGGTGCATCAAGAAATCCAGATATGTGTGAAAACCTACATGTGTCTGTTGCAGAAAATAGGAGAAATGCATATTTCACTATGATAAAAGCAGGCACATATGGCAAGAAAAAGTCCTGACCTCCTCCTGCATAGTTCTGTATTGTGCTAATGGGTTCTCCCTATGTTTATGGGAACAGGGTTGATTGCAAATGGGTCTTAAAGGTGTAATTAGATGCAGGTGCCAAAGAGGTCTCAAGATTAGAAATTAACTTGCTTAAATGCAAGTTGAAGTTGATAGGCAATAGCTCATCACTGGACATCTATCAGACTTAGAATATGGTCTGTCTTGCTCACTTTTACTGCTTGCACAGTTAAACCTGTTCTGACAAATCTGCCTCACAAAGTGAAACACAATGCTGTATAAAAATATTAAGTAAAACAATAATTGTACCCATTACAAGGCTTAGATAATGGTATTCACATTTATTATAATTGAAACTGTTAATAGAGTTAAATGAGTGCTACAATTAAAGGAATAAAATGTTACCTGCTTGTTGAAGTTCTTTGAAATTTTATACAAACAAAGAAAATAGCAAATTCTCCTAGCTGTCATGTAATCAGCAGAAAATATCTGCACAAGCCATTAGAGGGAAAAATAGAAAATTAAATAATAGACACAAAACCCCGCATATACACATTTCAGCACTATCTGTTACCAGGGTTAGCAAAAATGGAATAAGGATCAGTTTACAAGCAAGCCCTTCAGATATTACAACAGCCTAAACTACAAGATCTTACCAGCCAGTTTGCAGTCCTGATTTCGGCAAAGGAAAAAAGATAGGATTGCAAAGAGAATTGCAAATATCTCTGACTCTGAAATACTGCATGAGGTGGGACCTGGGAGGGAAGGATACAGAGTGACTTAAAATATTAACTTTTCCATAGCCTTTCTTTCTCTGAGTATCTCCTGTGGTAGCTATTTATATCTTGAATGGGGTATTGAGAATAAAGGAAGGAGCTCCTGTCTGAGCAGCCAGGGAATGGACAGGGCTGCAGAAAGTGGGCAGAAGGCAAAATAGCAGTTTCTCTTCTTAGGTCACTAGCTTGGAGGCCACACAGGCTATTTAAAAGACTGACATCAGCAGTCCTGATGCTCTTTGGCATCAGGAGCTCAAGGTGGTTATCTTTATCTAATTGCTCCCTCAGCATCACCAGAAGCAAGATAGCTTTTCATATGTCCGCTGTAGTTCTGTGGTTAAATGCCACAGCCTAGACCTTTATTTGTCATTGTATTACTGTTTCCTCCTGTCTTTAACAGCCATCCTCTTCTGACCTGTTCTTTTTCTCACTTTGCTTTTTATAGATGTACAAGATTTCGGCTAGTAGGGATTTCTGCAACCAATATGTATTTCAGAATATATTAGATGGGTGTGGGTCACCACAGAATTACTTGGTCTTATGTTGTTTTGGTTTTTTTCTCCAGAATTCCTGTGAGACTTGATACTTAACTTAAGGTTTCTGTTCTTTACACACATAATTTTATGTTATCTGTTAATCATATTTCTCATTTTACAAGTAGAAAATATGAGCATTTCCTGTCTACTACAAAACCTCAAGTACCTCCTAACAGTTCAGATATTGAAATGAAAACACAAATACTTGCATACTGTATTTTTTTAAATGAGAATATATGAGGCTTTATTTAATCCTTAGTGCCTTATTGGCACTGTAGCGTCTTTTTAAATTATCATGCATGAAGCTTCCCAAAGGAGTACAAAAATAATCTTCAAAAATGGCTCTTTATTGGGGTGTTTTCATTGTAGATGCTACTGCAGTTTACAAAGACCTGAATGCATGAATGGACTTAGGTGAATAGGTAGTCTTGCTGACCCATAAAAAGTTTGGGTACATGCAATCTAAACAATTATAAGTAACAACAGGTTATAGTTAATGTTAATCACAATTTTTTGCCAGTCACAAGGACTAGATAAATGACAACTGTCTGCTGAAACTGCTGTTGTTTTATCTATTTTCATTCCATCTCATTTCTTCCCTTAAATACTGTTTGCCTTTTTAATTCCTCTCACCTTTCTGTTTTGTCAGTGATGACCTCAGTAAGTCTTTGGAAGCACATACTTATTCCAGCTGCTCTTTAAAGTCATCAAGTACATTTCTTTCACAGAAATAAATATGGTGGAATTTATTGTCACAGACATCCTTGGCTTCCAGAGGGTCAGTAGCATTAATAATTATTATTATTATTATTAAAATGAACATTCTTATGGAGAAAAGATAAAGCTTATAAAACAAAAGCATTTAGAGGGAATATTAAATCTCATGCCTCAAGGCATAAACAAGCATCTAACTGATGGGTTGAAGAAAGAAACTTTATCCTCAGGGTAGATTTTATAATTGCTTAGCACATGTCTTCTTGCAGCTTTCTTTAAAACACATTATGACCCTGAGAGTCACTGCTAAAAACAGAATAGTAAAGTAGATGTAGAGCTGGATTGTTTTTGCAGAGACATTTCTTATATCCCACATCATTTTAATGCTGTTTTCAATTTAGTTGCTCGGTCTCAGAATTTACTAAACAGATTCTAAGATGACCCTTTTCTCAGCTATATTTTTTCCATTTTGTATTTGCTGTATAGTTTATGCAAAGTTAACTTCAGCAGACACTTTGCAATGCTTACAGACTCAGCTGTCTTTCACTTTATAGCCTCATTCACACATTCTGTTTTCAGGCTACTAGAGTTCTGTTTTGTTTTTTCTGTCAGTCTTCTGTCCTTTCTGGCTTGGTTTCTATTTTTCTTGTGGCTTTTCAAGTCTTACTGAAAGTTTTTTTCTTTCTGAACAAGAATGGTTGCCATACTATTCTGCTTTACTAAAAAAAACTCCCTGAATATAAATTACTAAAATTGGTTGAGAATCCTGGTTTTCCTTCTAGGAGTTTGATTTTCATCATGCCACTATTTTTGCAGTAAGAGACTCTTTTAACCCATACTAAATTGCTAAAAAAATAATTTTTAGCTACAGATACAGATTAAGTTTATTAACACTGTAGCCACCAGTTAAACTATAAGGAAACAGGTTCTCAAGGGTTCTATCCTAAGATCTGTAGGGTGAAAAAATAGGGCAGTGTAGCAAAAATAAATATACTTACAGGCTGAACTGGATGGTCTGGTTCTGGTAAAAAAAAAAAAAAAAAGTCTTTTATTCTTATGAATTTATATTTTAATACACAAAATTGAATTTATCTCTAGAAAATACAGCAGGGAACAATCTAAATTGACCCACATAACTAATTTTTTTTTCTTTATGGATATTCAGTTTACATGCATTTCTTCATCCAGGTCTGAATCAACTATTTACTTTTTGTATCATAAATTATGCGGCTCAAATAATTATGACATACCAGTACAGATGCAGAAAAAATGACAGACTGTAAACCTTGTATAAATTCTACAAGTATGATTTACAGTACTTCATAATCATTTACAGCTTTTAGCTTTCATAAGTAAAAATTTGTTTCAGCACTTTCTGTAAGTTACCATTTCAAGCAATGACCTTCAGTACTCACGTGATGATCCAGTTACTAGGTGCCAAAACACAACGTGTTGTGATAAACATACCCCTTTTGTTTCCACTTCTGTTTAATCTGCCAGTGATTCCTGCATATCAACGAGATCTTCACAGGCTTCTTAGTGTTTTATATGATGTCCTCAAATGGGTATTGTTCTGCAGTTAATCTTGCTTAAAAGTTTTCCTTTAAACATACACACAGAGTTTAGAACTGAGGTGTTCCCCACATTTTATTATTTCTGATTTGGTGCAACTGACTCCGCACAAAACTGAACAAAAGTGGTGATGTTGACAGTCTTTCTGTGATTATATTTAGTTGAGTGGGTGCTGTGAATATTAAACTCCCTATACACACAAGAACAAAAAGTGTGAAAGAGACAACCCAAGGATTCCAGTAATAAAGTAGTTTAAAGATAAATTGAGTGAGAATGTTTGACTTATTTGAAAATGAATCCTCTATTCATTTCTAGCATTCACAGGTTTATTCCTTTTATTCAAAGTAATAGAAAATTGTGATTAAATCTTAAAGGACTCAGATCAGAGACTCAGGGAGAATAAGCATTCCTCTAGCTCCAAAACTTAGCCAGATATTCTTTGCACTTAACTAAAATATGGTTGTATGAAAAATTGCTTTTATTGGTACAGTAGTTTTAAATAAGTCACCTCAGATCATGTCAGGATTATTCATTTCTGGATCTTTCCCTGAAAGTTTTGTTTAGTTTCTAACTCACTTGTAGGTAAATAAATGGAATAGGGGGCTGAGGTTCACAGTGTTGTTACTGGGATGAGAATGGCTGTCACATGGCCTCAAGAGTTAGTCCAGGCAGAGGGGAAGTATCTGAGTTCAGGCTTTCACAATTTCATTCAGAGGAAGTCAGTGTTCTCAATCTCTTTTAATGACATTGTACCAAAAATTAAAATGGCCCTAGAATACCCATCTCTTAATGAATCCCCTAATCATGAAATCATACAAGCTTGTATCAAATTTCTGTACTCTGTATTCTTTAACATTTATCAAGTTACTTAGTCCCAGAAACTCCAAAAAATGTTGTTAGTGCAGAGCTGGGATCCCCCTACCCGGCAATGCTGAGCTCACACCACCAGGCAGCAACTCCAGGGTGAACTCAGCTCTGCTCTGGGCTTTTTCATGGCTCCTCTGGTTGGCTCAGAGCAGAAGTAGAACAAGAGACTGTAGAAATAACTTGTCTTTCTCCTGTTCTAGATGCAAACCTTTATTGAAAATGGAGCAGGCTTGCCCTCAAAATCTGTTCCAAGTACTTTTGTTTGTTCTTCTGCATTCACAAGCCCCTGATGAGTCAAAACCTTTGACACATTCATATGACAGCTATTTGAAACCTTTCTCCTGTGCAGGCAATAGTGCTTGTCCCAGTCCTCTCAGATTCCTTCCATTTAAACTTTTCCACCCAAACAGTAGCAAAAAAGGGTGTCTTTGTTCTATCAAATTCTGATTCATCTTAGTTTCACTCCTGTCAACTGTACTGTGGAATTTGAGGAGAAAACTCAAGTTTTTTATAATCAAACCCCAAGAGGCAGAAGGAAATAAATCTTCTCCAAGAGCTCTTTTATTCTTCTGCTTTAATTGTTATCTATAACAAAAAATTAATTGTTCCTCAAATTAAATGTAATTCTTCTAATGACGCCTTTCATTGAATATATCAACATTTCTGCAGTAACTCTGCCTTTTGAGTCAATAATCTCAATGTTTGAACAATTTATATATGTTGCTTTCCTATAGTTCACAGCTAGGGAAATTAATTTAATTCTGTTCAGACTCAAAGCAAATGTTTGACTAAATGCAATTAGTTTACTGATACATGAACAAACCTAGGACAGGATTTAATTACATTTACAGAAATTTAATCTAATGAATCAGGTTGATTTTTTTCTAGTATTTAATGGACCTTACCAGGATCAGTAAAAGTAAATCACCTAAAATACTGAAGCAATTTCTTCTGCACTCCCCTTTGAAGAAGCAACCTGTATAGCTAAAAAATAGCTATATACAGTTTGTACAATCATATGAAGGAAATCTTTCTTCTTTTGTTTTTTCCCCCTTCTTTTGTGGTCTAGATTATAATCAAGAGTGGCTTCTTTGTAACAACATTAATGTGTTTGCAGAAAATAGCTGCCTAATGGGCACATTAAGAGTAGATTTGCCACATTGACTTTCTAATTTGGTGTTCTGTCTTCAAAAGTGTCCAGTACTGAGTGTGGCAAAAGAAGCACAAGTTTTAGTAATACTGGATAAGCAAATGACAACTTCTTCAGAGAATATTTCTTTAAAAATATTTGCCTTACTGTCTTGAATCACAAGGAATTATTTCCAGTCTATCCCACAAGTATAACTGTGCTTAACTTTACCACAAGTATGTTTACCTCTTCTCTCACAGTAAGATTGTAGTTTTACTAATATCTCATGGCCTAATGCTAATTTTCTATCAAAAAATCAGATCATTTCTGGAGCTATACAAATTTGGAAGGCTTCTTTTGTTCTTGGGCAACTGCTTAAATATGTTGCCAAATTTGTATTGCCTGCAGCATTCACTGAGAAAAAACCATGGCTATCCTATGCTCTTGTACTGGTCCCATGTCAATATATATATTTTTTTTTGGGCCCTTTTGATGTTTCTAGTTGTTTTCCTTCTGCCTCAGATGTGAGACTCTTTATATTAGTTTCTCAGACTGTAGTCTTTCAACTATAGTATTGTGGCTAGCACAGGTCTTTCTCGTGAGAACATTTCACTGTGTTTTATAAACAAAGATAAAGTTTGGATGTTATTAAAACAGTGTCTCGAGATTTGGACAGTTCAGGCCTGGCCAATCAGGCCTAGGGGGAGGTTTCTTGCTGACCAATCTGGGTGACCTCTGAAAAGTCTATATATATATGGAAATCAAAATAATAAAGGCTTTTTCTTGCCACACTGAGAACTGGGGTCCTTTTCTCTGCTAGCGGCTCAACAGCAACATCATATTTTGACTCAAGCTACTTTATGAACTCTAATGTTCATAAGCAGTTTATTATAATATTAAAAAATTGTTATTTCTGCTTTGATTTTGTAACCTCATTTAAATAGGAAAAAAGCCTCAGTCCTGTACAAATCCCTCTTCCGACTTTTTCAAGTTTACATATAGCATATTCATAATAAACTTTCAGCATGATAAATGAAAACTCAAGATTCACTTTTTTCCTATAAAGAATTGCTATAATGACCAAAAGCAGAAATGTAATATTTTGCAGATTTTGAAAAAATATTTTGTTTTTGAAAGTTTTTTTAAAATGCCAAAACAATATAAAAATATTTTTAACAGAGAGGTTTTGGGATTTATTTTTTTAAATCAGGTTTTAAACTATTGCCTAGGAGGCAATGGTGTCTAGAAGGCAATTCCTTCAATTAGGGTATGTTCCAAATCTTTCATTATTATAATATTAATTGCAAAATTATACATTGCTAAAGCAAACAAGTGTTGCCTAGACTTGAATCTTATTTACACAACATTAATGGAAAAATTACCAAGGCCATGTAAAACTTCTATTCAGTTCTTCACTTTGACGAGCAAGGTGAGTATTATATTTCCAGTACCCAACAATTTGGCTTTCACTCAAAGGCACACTGCCTATGTTGTCACAAGAGTAACATAATGACTCTATTTTTCAAACTTTTACTTCTTTTTTTTTTGCAGTCTATTGTATTTTAGAAGTAAAATAAATTCCAATGCTACTTCTAGATCATTTCATCTAGCAAAAAAATATTGATTATGGGAAGAAATTATTCACAATGTAGTGAGCTAGTGCAAACCATTTATGACCTAATAATTTCTTAGAAGTTTTTCCATTTTATAGTTTTTCTTCTCCTGGATTTTCATCTGGATTAAGTGCCATTTTTTCTCTCTAAGGCAACTTAAACCCAGAAGAAAATCTATCATGAGTTCTGACTAAAGTGACCAGTATGTGAATGTGGGTATAATTGATGTAGCTCAAATTTATGCACAGAGACTGCCCAGAATTAAAAACAGCAAAAGAATTGTTGCTTACCTGAGAAACATTTTTACAACCACTGTGATACATAGGTAGAGCTATTCTAAAGTTCTTCAGATTTCTTCTTTCTTTTGAATTATTTCAAGGCATATTCACATTCTCAGAGCAGCTTTGTTCTCCAAGCAGTTATTATAAACAAAGAGCAAGAAGAAGATCTTTTGAAAAATTTGTAGCATGAGCAAAAGGGAAACTGAGGGGAGAAAATAGACAAAATTATCTGAAAGCCTCCTGGGTAAGTAAAAGGGAAAAAAAGAAAAACAAATTGTAGGATATTTGGTACACTTGCACACATACAAAGATCCATGCAATTATCTATGAGTATACACTGTCACACATAAAGAAATATAGTCACACAAGCAGAAATATATACAGATGTTTCCAGAGAATGACAGAAAAATTATGCAGCTCGATGGGTTTTTCATCTTTGCTACTTTCAGATTCTTTATCACTGCCTCGGTTCCAATAATGTTACTACAGTTTGGCTTATACCACATACCTTTAACAGGATTCTCATTGCTTTAAAAAAAAAAGAGAGTTCATTTAGAATTATATTTTATTTACCCAGGGAAAAATAATGCAGATGAAGTTTTATGGACCTATACTTCCAGTGCTATTTCCTGAGGAAAAAGCTTCTCGGCTCAAAACTGTGATTGGTTTAACTTATAAGTAAAATCACAAAAGTGATCACTTTAATAATAACAGCATATTCTTTACTGGGTGTTTCAGAGTACAAAAGTCTAAGGAGTATTGGCACAATGGCAGCTGAACTTCTGAAGATCTGAGTATCTGCAAAAGACTACAAGAAAAGAAAAGGAAAAAAAGGTCTATATAAGAAATGTTCTAAAATGATAGGGTGTTACATTATCCATAAATTCTGATAGCTGCATGGATAGCAGTTATCATACATCACCAAATCCAAATCAGCTGTATAGAATACATTGAAGGCACATGTTAATTGATTAAAAACTGCTTTAATCAGAAATATTCATCAATTGTGGCTACATGTGCACTTTTAGGTTGGTAACCACACCAAGTATGAATTAACACCAATTCCAAACATGTGAAATTTTTATCCATCAACCAGAACCAAATATGAAAAACAGTTCTGATGAAATGGTGGGAAGACACAAAGGTTTGCAGAGAGGGGACAGGAATTGCCAAGGAGGCTACACTGGCCTTGGTAAGAAGCATGGAAGAAAGGGCAGGTGGGGCTGCTTTCTGCCAAACCAGCATGATCCATCCTCCGAGCACATGTGGAGGAGGTAGAACATTCATCAAGTGAAAAAGCTGGAGGAAAAATCTTACATATGGGCACAGATAATGGCAGGTGAACAAACACATTCTTTTCTTTAGGAAACAGAGAGAGAAAAGTAATTTTTAGTCTTCAAAGGAAGATCAATTAGAAACTCTTACAACTAGCTTCAGCCTAAATGCTGCACAGACAGAAATTCTTCAAGACAAATTAACTTGCAAGAATTAAAATAATGATGACCAGGATCTCTGCCCTTTTACCTGCTAAGTGCAGGGCCTCATCCTGAATTCTTTTGTATCAAAGTGTTCGAAAAACTGTATGAAAGAGCAATTAAATTTAGTGAAATTACTGTTCATTAACCCCTTTTGACATTAGAAAATAAAACACTTTAGAGAACTGATACTGAAATTAAAGTTAATTGAAACTAGAAGACATACCTCCTTGAAAAAAATTTTATCTCTTATGTCAGCAGATGCCTCATTCTAGTTGTCAGATTTTTCTCTGGCCTGCTTTTTCTCTGTGTAAATATGAAAGCAGTATTTACAAAGAGTTGTTAAACATTTTCTATATGTGACCATAGCAACATTCCATGATAACAGCATATTTCTCTGGAAAATAAAATTAAATTGATCCATGTTACTGATTCTAATAGAAGTCATTCAATTAAATAGTATTATTCAAGTCAAAGAGATTACTTTTGTGAGAACCTAACTCTGGTAAATATATACTTATATGTTTGATATGCTTTCTATCAGAAGCACCATCTTAAATTCAGACCCTCTTAAAATAAAACAAGATTTTATAGTCATGAAATGGGAAAAAAGCAGCATGAAAGGTAACGAAAATTGCAAAGAGCTAATGCATTAAATCTTGACCCTTTCATGCCAATTAGCTGAAACAACTTCAGGGAAAAACTGGTTCCCTCTTGCTGAAATGTGATAAATTCATGAATGAACTCCTTAGTTTATGGAAAAAGCAGTAAGATCAGTGTAGTCATACATAATTTAACTAAGTTAATTAATGGGCAATTCTAATAAATATGTAGAAATATATGTGAAATACAGAACTAAGATCAGAAAGCCATTTTTCAAAATCCCAAACTGCGCTGTTAAGTCACAAATCTATTCGCAGCTAAGGAGTGCAGACTTCAAACCAATATATCTAGCTCCTGATGTTTATTTATGTGTGACATCAGTATGATTTAGACACCCAAATCCTACAACCATTCTGAACAGACCAGCCTGAATTACAAGCTTTTGGAGCAAGATAAGCCCCGAAGCAATGTAATGCAATCACATTGACAACATCTAGAATTTGACTGTATATAAGGCATGTCATACATTTGAACTGAAAGAGAATCAGAGCAGCCACATGTAAATAATACCCAGGCATGGTACAAGGTGCCTAAGATACTATTTTACAAATAAACCAATGATAAAAACTTCCATTGTTATCATGTAACTCCTTGTTTCCTGAGGCAATGTGTACCATACAGCCTGTCCCTTTCAGAAGTGCTCTCTTATCAAATTGGCTAGATGACATAGACAAAACAGACTAAAAAAAAACCTACTTCAAAATCTCATTCCTCTTATGGCTACCAGCTCCCTCCTGTTCTAATATTTGCTGTCTTTGTTTCCAGTGTCCTTGGTATTTTGACTCCTGTGCATTTGCTCTTTGACTGGGACTATTTCTCTGTGGGATTTGACCAGCATTGTTTTTTTCTTTTGATAAATTTCTAGCAAGCAATTATATGATCTATGAGCTAGATGGAAAAAGGCAGACTTTTTCAGCACTCTGGTGAAATGAATTCCCTACTTTTCTGATTACTCCAGCAGCTGCTGTCTAGACTTCATCTAGATGACCAGAATTGAACAAAGAATTTAGGTCAAGGGTATAACTGTAGCTTTTGTTTTATAAGTGTTTCAGTATTTCAGTACTTGAGTGGAGCACTTTCTACTTCCACAAATTCTTGAAATTTATTGGATTTAAAAAAAGCAAAGCTAAGTGTGGAAGCAGCATTTGTGATGGGAACATGGCCACAAAGAAGAAAAGAATTGAGATACAAGATTGGCAGTATACCTCTGTCAAGATGACTTTAATTTTTGTTGAAATTTCACAGATGGAAGGACAGAGTTAACATAACTCACAAGTCACTGTGGTATGTCCAGTGGTCTGGCAGCCTGCCCCAAAGAGTTCCCAGTTTCCCACCGCCTTGTCTGTCGAGCTCTGCTGCTTGTACAAATGTTCAGTGGTGACAGACCCGGAGCTCTTTGGTGTCTCAAGTTTTCACTAAAACAAAAACAAACAAAAAAAAAAGGCTCTGAATCTCACCAGTCCAAAAGAGTGACATTCCAAACTGGCTCAAAGTTCAGAGTATTTTAGGTTCAGATACTGCAGCACTTGTGTGATTCCTGAAACAATGCATGGAATGTCTGTCCCACACTCACAGAAAACACCAGAAGCTTTACACACAATAGAGCCACAGACCCCAAACCACTTGGCAGAAGCAAAGTAAATTACCATACTGCCTGACATTATAAATTAGTCAGAAGACAATTGTTCCATAATTTTTGCCTAAGTTCATGGCTCTCAGGGACAGATGGAGTCCTACTATTTTTGTTAATAGACTCCTGATGCCGTGTAAAAAAAAAACTACTGAGATCCCAATATATTTTTTTTCTGTATATCTACTGCATCCTTTATGTTTGCATTAATTAGCTCTCAATACTGAGCTGGACAATTTTCTACCTAGAAAGTTAATCAAATCAAGGTTGACTCTATGGAACTGATCATCCCAGGTAGTTAAAAGTGGCTTTGTGCAGCTGAACATCTCAAGTAGCTAAGAAGAAAAATTTTCATTTCCACTCAGCTGTAGTGCATGAAAATTATGACAATAACTAATGTCTTATTGCAGGACTTTCTCTAAAACCACTGAAAAAAAAAATAAAGGAAAGAAGAAACTGAAATAAGTTATCAGTTCCTCTTCACATCTCCAGAACATGTAACAAAATAAACAAATTGCTCCCTGATTCAGTCTCTATGACTTATTTTTCATATTATGCAGTATTCTCTTTGAAAATTAAGTCCTTTTCTCCTTGGATGTCTTTGAACATAACCTGAAGGATTGTTTTTCGTATTCTCACCTTGAACACAAGATCTTTCCTTTAGCTGTATTCTCAAGTGCTCATTCGTGTGCCCCAATATAAAACTCAAGTATATTGTCTCAGAATGGAAATAGATTTTCTCGGTGCCATACAAGGCAACCTAAGTACAGTAGGCTGGAAATGTTTGCTTCTCAGGGTTGCCTCCAATAAACCAATGAAAAGAAAAAGAATCCTTCTTCCTTTGTGGGATACCTTCACATATTAAAAGCAGAGTAGTAATTGAAAAAATATACACTCCCCAAATTTGGAATTCTGTCCCATTCAGAACTCTTATTTAAAGCAAAATAGGCATCTTTAATACTGTGGGGTAATCTCAGAAAAGTTTTTTGCACAAGGTATTAAAAAATGCTTTATTTTTTTTTCACTGTTCAAATATGTATTACCACTAGTTTTTTTTAATTTTATCTTTCTTTCCCCAAATAGGACTTTCACTATGTTGAGATACCTGAAAAGGAAAGAACCTACTTTGAATAAAAATTTTTCTTACTCAAAAGCTTTTTTTTTCTAATTTAATCTGGCAGAAAGACACATAAAAATATATCTCAGAAAAAATATGAAGCATCATTGAGGAAGTTACCAAGCAACCACTCTTTAAATCTGAGTAACAATAATATTTTCTATCCAACTGGTGAGCCTATATGAGAAAAAATATCTACATTAAATCGTAATATCCTGTCAGAGAAGAAATGCCAATAAAAATGCAATTTTAATCGTAACTATCAGCAGATGAAGATACAGAAATAACACCAAATGCATTACATACTTTGTGGAGGCATTGAAAACTGAGAAAATTTTATTGTACCATCTTTTCCAGAGATGAGCTACAGTAATCAATAAGAGATATTGCTGACCTTGCAGCGTGTACAACACTCAATAAATATGTAGGGCAATCTACTAGCAATTTATTAAAATGAATCTATAACAACAGAGTATTGTCTAGTAAATTTAACACATCTGATGTGCCCACCAATATCATTGCTCCCAAAGTTACGAAGAGAAACCTAAGATAGCTAGTAGAACAATTTCATGCCCATAGTGCCAGTAAATTAGCATGGAAATGGTGCCAGTGTAATTAGATTGTTTAAGGTCTTTAAAAAAAGTAAGAGCATTATCAGTATGCTCTTACTGATACATGTTGCTACAGTAAAACCAATGTAAAAGTAGTTTCCTGTTAATCACTTCTGTAAACATATAAGGAAGGAATATACACATGCACACACAGAGAAGATGCAGGGGGTTTGTGTTTTTAACTACAGCAGATTTAAGCTAGTAGAATCAGTCAGCTCATAAACTATTTTTAGATCCCCCCTTTTTTTTTTTAATTGAATATCTTACTTCCAGATCATTCATTGAAACAAAATCTCACAGGAAAAATGGAAAAATAAAAAAACAGACTAAAACACTGGAACACAAACCAACACACCAATCTGTGAGAGAGAGGGTTCTTCTAGTTAAAAACTAATATATATCCTGGCACGTGTGTGGTTAAATAAGAACGTCTGAAACATGACAAGCAATATTTGTGCTGTTATGTGCAGGATTCTGCATTCTAGCTTTACAACACATTCAGATAGGTTTACATAATGTACCTGACTTCAGAGGAAAATTTTGCAGTATTTCTTACAGCAGCAAGGAAGCATGTGTTCATGAGAAGGAATAAGTTGTTTATAGTGTGCAGAAACATTCTGACTGCAAAATATATATTAATGATAATAATGACGACCGATAGATCAGCAGTGTTCAGTGGAGTCAAAGTGGGAATTTTCTTCTGTTTTACCACGGAAAGAAGAATCAAATCAAGAATCAACTTTGACTTTTTTCTTTGGTTTTGTGTTGCTATTTTTCAGTAATCCATAATTCTTAGAGCATTCTGTACAAAGACAAAAAGGACATAACTTGCCTATCACACAATTAATTTTTGATCCCTCTACAGAGGTGATTTAATTCAATGTACAAATATTCATATGATAATTTAAGCAAAGTGCTAACAATTGCTACTCTCTCAGACGAAACATGTCAGTCCTCTTTTTGCTGTAAATATTCACTAAAACAACATATATATATATCAATGTAACTTGAATTTCAGAAAGGGCTTGCAGAAGAATATCTAACTGCATTTTCACTGTCATTTTCATAACTTGCATTTGAAGAGCAACAAATACACAAGAGCAGTGTTCCTGTTCTGTCATAGAACAGATAAAGCCCAAAATCTTTTGGCAAAACAGGTCCTATTTTCTTATGTTACAAACACATTTATGTTCTTGCAACCTAATATTAATTCTTGCATGTACTTGCACCACCTGCCTCATTATATATTATTCCTAGAATCTGTTACAGACAACACACACAGAAAGGAAGACTAGTCAAACAAATATGCTCTTAAAAACACCAGTAATACTAATCAGTGTTCTGCTCATTCTTTACAGATTGCCACTAAAATATAGCTTTTAAAATGTCACTATTCCCTTCATCACTCTTTTACAATCCATATTACATTTCCAGTCTATTGGTGAATTCACATCACTCTTCACAACATTTTTCTCTGCCTTTTTGTTATGCCATGAAAAATTCTTAAAATATATGCTTTCGTAATTACATTGTTAAATAAGACTAGGAGAGCCTTTTTTTTCCCCCTTTGTTTAGTTTTTTTTTTTTTTTTTTTTTATTATTGTTGGTTGTTTTGTTTGAGGTTTTTGTTTAGTGTGGAGATACCCAGGTTTTAGGAAGACTTTCAGTTAGTTGGGAGCAGATTGTTACTTCAAGTTGACAGCACTACTTACAGAGTCGGGTAATATTTTTTTAATTATATTGAATTTTCCTGTATTGTATAGCTATGAATGGAAGTGTCATCCTCCTACCATAAATTTAAGAATTATACGTTGTAATTCCACTGACTTCGGTAAGCTATTGTTGTTCACACAATCAAGATGAGTGCTGTCCTATTCACTCGATTTTTTAATTATACAGTTGGGCTGAGATTCATGACTTGTTGACATTGTTCACTTTTTCTGTAGGGTCTGGCTCACTGAATAAAATATAATGCAGATAACAACAACAATCTAGATTACTTACTGTCATCATGTTGGATAAGCCTTTCAGAAATTTGTCTTTGTGGCAAATACAATGTTCAAATGATGCTAGAAAGCCTTTTATCCTTTCAGTCCTATTTACTTTTATAGGCCTTTTCTTTATGAGTGAAACAAAACATTAATAATGATTTCTCAGAACAAGATTTCCCATCAGTGGCATAAAGATTTACACCACAAAGGTTTTGGTATAATTGCTCATGATTGAACAAGTTAACTGGATATACTGTGTTTGACATCAATATGCTTTAAAAAGTCATTTATTTAGTAATAAAAACGTGATAGAATGGTTAAAGTGGCCCAGAAGTGTGAAGAAAATTAAACAACTACCTTTCCATGGTTTTACTTTCTCTTCTAGAGGTGCTGTCCTGCTATTTGTCTCCAAATGGCAAATTGCACTGTTTCCTGAAAGACACTATTTTTGAACTTTTTTTTAAATAAAGTAATTCTGTTCTGAAGTCCCAAAGCCTAATTTAATCTCTTTACCTTCCATAGTTCATAATATTTCTCCACAAAAATTTCAGACTTCTCATTCAATTAGGAAGAAAGAAAGCAAAATGTCAAACCTTCCTAGGAGGAGGAAAACCTTCTACAAGTAACCGAATAAACTTTTTATTCCTTCTCCCTTCAGAAAAATCAATCCACATATATGTTTATTTGTCTGTTGCTCTGAGATATTGCTTTGGTGGCAAAAACACCTTATTGGAGGGCAAGTCTTCCTCTAAAGACCTGCAAAGGACTGAAAGCCATATACCTTCAGCTAAACATTCAGACCTGGATGTCAGCTGAAAACACTGGGAAAAAAGGCAAACAAAACATCTCAAGATTGATAGCAAAGGGTAGGTTATTACTCTCACCAAACACCATCTGCAAAATTGCTGCTCACATATCCTGACTAAATACTGGACTGTATGGAGGTGGCAAACTTTGCTGACACCAGTTCTCTTTTGTTTAAGCAGAAGAACTTTGGTAGAAACAGGGTTTTTTTGTCAACTTTAGTTGATGTGCAGTGCTGACACCCCTCAGCAACAATCTCAGCAGCTGAGACTGTTCAAGTTGCTTTTTCCCCAGGAGCTGGGGTGGCAATAAGCAATGAGAAACACAGGCTTTTTGGCATCCCAAATCATGACTAACAGGTAACAAGGCCATATGTTTCTGCTGCCAGCTCACCACATTTACAGGACACAATATCTACCTCTGCTGCAGGGAAATTAAAGCTCAAGTCGAACCTCAATTTGGCAGCAGACAGAGGCTCAGGCAACAGGCTGTAGTTTCAATATCTATGAAATTTGCACAACATGTAGAAATTGGCGGCTGCTGCTTAAACTACCAAAAACAACTGGGTCCATTGGGATCATCAGGTTATATTCACAATGAAAAGGGGGTTTTTGTCCTAGCAAAAATACTGGAATGTACAACAAGAAAAGAATGAAATAAAGTTCCATCAATCCTCACATCAATCTTAATTTAAAGTCATTTCCTATATATGATGCTGGCAGGACAGCTGCACTAGACATACTCCCTTGCCAAACCAGGAGAAAAGGTGAGTATGAGCAATGAAACCAACACATCATTTGGGCTTGGTCTGCTACTGAACCCTCTGCAGCAGGGCCAAGGTGCACCACAGAGCACAGTAACTGCCCAGGCAGGGGAGGAGTGGCTACAAAGCAGCTGCCACAGGTACAAGAGACTGCAAACAGATTCCTTGTCCCAGCAGTCAGGGTCACCCTCACATGTCACTATATTCCTACAAAAACAAGATCTCTTTCTCAGAGAAAGTAAGTTTAAAAGATCAGGTTTTTGCTGATACACTGGGCATTGAAATTCAGTCCAGTTTCTTGATGGAGCATTTTTTTTTAAACCTCTTTACTACCTGAGTTGCTGTTGTTGTTCGTGGAATAATATGCTGCTGTATGTTGAGAGATCAACAGTGATTCACAATATACTTATGAATGCAATTCATTTTTACCATAATAGCCTGTGGAAGAGAGGCTTGTGCAGCCAACAGACTCCACAGGCATGTCTGTCTCTCAACTCTGCGTGTGTGTCTGTCACTTCTGCATGTATGTCTGTCACTCAGCTTACCTCAGAATCATGATTTAATCTACTGAATAATTTTAAAAGAACTTGAAATAGGAGTGTGTTCTCAGATTCAGTATCCAAGGATATTCTTCATCAGCTTCCATTGCACTGAAAAGACGTTGTGATCCATCACATATAATTAGAAATAGCAGCAGATGACAACATGTACTCACATTAATGAGGCACAGAACACGCCTGCTAAGGAAACAATAGGAGTGTAGGGCATGACCTACTTTCTTTTTCAGTTATTCATGTTACAAATTTGGTGGTAAATAAAAGCACTGCTTGAGTTTTGAAGGTACTGAACATGAGAAAGCATTTTGATTAACAATTTTTTTTCTTGCATTTTAATATGGAGAGTTTTAAAGCCTCTAGCTAGAAAAAAAAATGGTGACAAGAAAAATATCTAACCTCAGTGACAGTGAAACAACATGACAGTACTAGGTATTAGGATACGTAACTATTGCTCATACCACCATCACAAAAATCTCACCATGTATTTTTACTAGGTAGAGAGACAAAATCACTGTTTTGACATAACTTATATGAAGAAAGCTCCTATGACCTAGCAAAATTCTCTCTCCCATCAAGTTTGGGGTATAAAGTATGATCAAAAATTTAAGTAGGAAACTGCCATCCAGTGATGAAGGGGGAAGAAAGAAATTTGGATTAAAATGGTGGGGTTCTGTGACTGATATATGCATACTCTCAGCTGGGAGAATGATATTCAAAGGTAGTCAGAGCAGCATGAATTTAAAAGATTGCAAAAATCAATGGGGTAAGTAAACAGGTGCGATTCTACAAGCTTTAAATAATCTTACTAACTGATCATATGTTACTTACTTTCCTTCATCACTTATGAGCCAGTTAACTCACAAAGAATAACAATAAAAATATTAATTTCCCTGAACATTTCCATATCTCCTTCATTTAACAAAAAAAAAAAAATCCTTTTGGAAATCTTTGTTTCCAAACTGGAAAATTACTTTTAGAAAATGTGTATATTCCAGGAAGTCACATTCCTAAAACAAAATATCTAAATCTAATGCAGAAACAAGCAATGAGTCTTTGCTCATCTCAGAACACAGATCCAATACTAGGGTGGGTAGAGCAGGAAAACACAAAACAGACAATCCATGAAGTTCTGGAGCTTAGAAATTCTGCAGCTTCCATATAATTCAAGAGCTGCCCCAGGGAAGATGCAACTAAGGAATAGATGTTTGCTAACTCCAAAGCCCTTAAGTAGGAAGAAGCAGGCTCACAGCTGCCCACAGGCTGAACACAATGCTGACCATGTACCAGTTACCAGCGTCATTAGTTGACAAAACCAAAAACAGAAACCAAAGAAAATATATTGATTTTGAGCCAGAAATACTATGTTCCTTCAGTCTTTATCTTTTTTTTTTTCTGGGATTTTAAAATTGGTGTCAATTATTTTGAGGCAAATTTCTACATATAATACCCCAAAATCAAAATTTAAAACATTTCACCTTATCTTCTTTAACCTCTCCCTTTTCTGTATGAAATCACCCTTTTTGGCCCTCCGGTTAAAAACTTAAAAATATCACAAATTGCATCCATCTTTCTTCTATCAGCTTTTACCAGCAAATAGCATCATTTTAATTTCATTGAAACCTGTCCTACAAGATATCTTCATACATGCTTCATTCTCCTTTTGCTCCTAATCTGAGATCACAGCAGGAGGCAGAGTTAAAAGTATTCCTCTGATCACTCTACCAAGAACGATAAAGCAAATATTTTTTCACATAAATAATCATGTAACAATAAACTAATACATGTCCTTTTCAAAGGAACTTATGCAATAAATTCCATAGTCTCCTAATTCATTCAGGCATATAAAACAACATTTGTCTTTTGAATAGTATACATACATATGTCTACTCATTTTAGTACATATCCTATGTAAAGCAATATTTGAATTAACTGCTCTTTGGATTCATATCTAAATTTATATTTTTAAATATACATTCATAACTATATCCATGTGGGGTATTGACTTCTAGGAGACTAGATTTGCAGAAGAAGGAAAATGCCAAATCTTGTACAGGCAAGGAATAGGAAAATATAGACATTCCTATTTCAGGCTGACCTTTAGATCAATGACCTTCTTCTTCTGCCCTAAAGTATCTGTCAACAGGCAGTGCCACAAAACACCATTGCTAACCTTCAGTCTTCAATTCTCCTATTTTGCTATGCCCTACAGTTCAGGTTACACCTACTATTCCCTGAGCCATTAAAAAACTCCTGGACTTTGCCTGTAGGGCACTTATAGTAGCTCTAACTTTCTTTCCAGTATTTAAAAAGCCAGATGGTAAGGGTAACACTCACTTTCTCTGATGTAGTTTTCTTGGATAAAAATAATTGTCAGTCTACATGGTTTTTAGCAGTATACTATGAATTTTTTCAGTGCTACAAACAAACCAGACGAGTTTTAGACAGAATCAACAATTTCAAAACCTGCTTAATTTCAAAACACTTGCAATTCTGCTTGTCAGCAATGAACTACAGATTGCCAACCTGCCTTTCAAATGAAAAACACCCCTGACATTCTTGAATAGTGTTAATGAAAGTTGGGGGTTTTTCCTTCTTCTCCATTGTGTTGTCTTTCCTCACTTTGTGGCTACTACTTGATTAGAAGTGGACTTTAAAGTTCATCCTGGTATTCATTAAGGATAAATAGATATATACAGTGACAACCTCAAGTACATTGTCATCACTCACACTGATAGGATTTCTGCCTAGCAATTTAATCTCGTCCAGACTAGCCACCAGGCACCTACACATGATTAGTGAATAAAGCAAATTTTACATTACTTTTATATTAAATTGCTTTATAAGCAAAGGCACAATTTCCTGAGGAGTCAGTTTTGAGTTGTGCTCACATAGGAGCATCAAAACCCAAACAACAAAATAAAGATGTAAAGTCAGACAAAGACTTGTCATTTTAAAAAATCTACAAACTTTTTTATCATGTGTAGAGTCTGTAAACAGATATGATAAAGGATTTCACATGACAAAATTAAAGCAGCTTGCACCTAAAGAGGGCAAGGGATGTTATAACAGCCGTGTTCTATAAGCAGACAAGTATTCTGAGATTTCAGGACAGTAATTATGCTTAACTGAATGCTTTCACTTCGCTGTATAGCTTTTATCGAGTGGTGTCCATTTTCCTTATCATTAGGCAATTTTCTGTCAAATCACTTACCCACTATACAAATTAACTGCTCTGGCATTCTGAAGTATATTTCTATGCACAAGGAAAACTGCTGAATTTATGGGAAGTCTGAAAGCATAGGCACACAAAATGAAATAGATGTATAGCTGGGAGACAAAAAATAAAAAAACCCCACATAAATTAATCACAGAAATTTTTTCACACAACTGCCTGCACAGTCCCCTGTATATCTCCCTAATACTATTTAATTTTAAGAAAAAAAAAAAAAAAACCAGAAAGATAAATATCCAGAAGGTTATTTGTCCTTATTTTGTTCTAATTTCAACAAACTGGACAGCTGGCATGCAGAGAAATGAAGAAAACTTGTGAAGCTATGTAAACTGTGGTAAAATTTGCAGGCTGGCTGACCAGTTATGCATTACCCTTTCCTTGGGGGAAGGACTCCAGCAATCTGCATTTCATGCTAAGATAAAATGCAGCCACCTTTTGTGGTGGTGGTATGGCCTCTGTGTGATGAGTTAGTTTACCTCTGTTAAGTGTGTGAGGGTATGCTGTCAGGTACTAAACCAAAGTGCTTTGTTTAGAAAACGTAATTTTGAGCTCTGACTGGGAAGCAGTAACTCAAACTGGAGCCTGCTAACCCTCCATCTGAGCTCCTTTAGCTGTTGAGAGCCCTGGGTATGCATCTTGCATTTGCCATGAGCCACTACAGATGCCTTTGCTGGACATCTCTGACTGCTGAAGGGAAAGGGGGTGGTTAACTCAAGGCAAGAAGCAAAAGTGAATCACAGTAGCTCCTAGGGTCCACAAGTTCAGTTGTGGTAGATAAAGACTCCAGGGCAACCACTGATGAATGGGGCAATGATGACTAAGCTTATCCTCTTGTGCTCTGATTGCTTCTCACTATCTGCTTGGAGCCAAAAGGTGGATTTTTAGCAGAGCTGTTTCTCCCAGTACTATTTATTAGGAGAGATACTCTGAACATTGTTATTGAAGTAGTCCACTGATAAGGCTAATACAGACATCGGATTTCAGAGCTTTTAAAAGAGATTTTTTTCTAAGGTCTAGCCCACAGGAGCATGAAAGCACAGCTTCAGTACAAAGAGCATCAGAATAACGTCAGGAGAGAATTTTTCAACAAATGCATGAAGACTGTTCCCCTCTTGACCTCTGAAATTAACTTGATTTTAAATATGTAATAGTTATTACAAATGCTTCCTAAATGGAGGTTTAAGATAAACAAGTGGACCTGAGAGGGGAGGGGCTGTCCCCATCTCAGGGAATTTGAAAGCAGCTACATCTAACAACATCCTGGATTTGGCTTGGCTTTCATCTTGGTGTCTGCCTTGTTTTTAATGTAAAAAGCTGAGGAAACATAGCCTTGTGCAAACCAACAAAGGATATAAAGAATAATACTAGGGTTATTTGTAAGTATAGTTCATCCTCCTGTTATCATTTCTTCCAAACCCTTCAGGGTAGTTTGTTCTGAATGTCTCACTTTTCCACTCAGATGGTGTCGTGGTTTAACCCCAGCTGGCAAACAATCACCACACTCACTCCACTGGTGGGATGGGGAGCACTGGAAGAGTCAAAATGTGAAAACTCATGGCTTGTGATTAAGACAATTTAATAGGCAAATCAAAGGCCATGCATGGAAGCCAAGCAAAACAAGGAATTTATTCACCCCTTTCCATCAGCAGTTAAATCACTATTTAGAACAAATTAATTTCTATGTATGAATTTTTAAACAATCTAGATTTAATTCTGAAGAAATCTAAACAGTCATTAAGAATATATCTATAGCTGTGTTCATCCTTAGTTTTCTGAATATGGTTTTGTAGGAACTTCAAACAAAGATGTGATAAAAGGAAAGTTCAGAAAAATCTTCCTCTGCTTTCTTTTAGATAGAATTCCTATCCTAGCCATTTGCAGAATATCCATTTAGGGTATAGAGCAAGACAAGCGAAGTCCTGTTCTGATGATTTTTTATTATAAACAGTCTTAGTCACAACACTTAAAATTACTTCTATAATGTCATATGGAACCTTAATTTCCTATATTATGAAGCTTTACATTCAGGCAGAATTTTTCCTTTCATAGAACCTATACATGAAAGCAAATGCTTCAGTGGAACATCCCTGTACCTTGCCTTATAATACTGAAAGGGATGGTTTTGGTCTTGCATCACACCCCAAGAAAGAGACAAATATCGATAATGATTGGAGTCACATAAATAGATTGATATCTTTTTAAGCAAGCCAGCAAAATGCTTAAGTCTACATCATTACACACAAAGATAATATCTTCAGAAAATACCTGTACAGAAAAATAACAGGTTTTTTTTCACACAGCAGTATGTTTTATAGTTTTAGAGCATAGTCTATAGGAGTTAAAAATGCAACTAAGCCTTACACATAAAATACATATTAAAACAAACCATGTGGAACACCCCCCTAAACTTCACATAGCGAAAAACAAACCAGGACAGCATTTAAGTACTTCTAGTGTCAAAATGTTAGGTCTTTGATAATGGGTATCTGTGGGAAGGTTAGCTGCATTTATTTTAATCCTTTTGAAAAATATTTCTAGCCTGCTGAATGCGCATCTTCCTCTCTCATTGTCATGAGAGAGGGAGAGAGGTTATGAGCTGTTTAAGAGTCCAACCAGAGGTTGCCCTTTCCATAATTGGTGCAAAAATCTATTTTAAAAAATGATGTATCTTAGCTGATTGTCTTACCTCAGCTGATGTACCCTTTTTTTTAGACAGCTTCACACTTCCAGTAGCCATTTCCTCTGGAATATCAATTTCTGCAAGAAGGAATAAAATATATATCAAAGTAAATTAAAAGGATGAAGATTTTAGAATTAATAAACCATTATATACTGATAGCAGGATTAAATGTTAATGTCCAGATATTACTGTCAAGCTCACTTGTTGCACAGCTATAACAGTATGCAACAAACCTTTTTTGTTTTTCACATAAAGAATTTATAAATGAGGCAAGATTAGACCTGATCAGGAAATTTTCAACGCAAAACTACAATTCTTGAAAATAGAAGCTCTTCAGATGAAAAGATTGCAAAATCTTGTGTCAGAAAGAAACACCCCATGACTCCAAGACGTTCTTGACCAAATCAGAATGAGACACTGTAATGGGCTACTAATGCTCAGTATACTTTCAGACCATGAAACTCAAACTGTTGGTCCAAATGAAATTCAAGAACTATAGACTCCTATGAAGCATGCCTGGGTCAAAAACTTCTGTTAAAAGGTTTACACTTTACATAGCAAAATTACAGGTTAATTCAGCCAGACAGGGAATTAGATTAGTACTCTGTTTCATGCACACAAACTGAGAGAAACTGGAGCTTCTCCAAGAATTTTTTCTGTAGTGTGCACCAGAAAAAAAATATCAAAATTACATAAATCTTGCTATGATCAACAATAAACCAACTCTTTCACCATTTCTAGGTAAGTGTTACAACTAGAGAGCACTAGCATCAGGTTCCTTTGCTTCTACTGGAGATCACTTTGAAACACACTGTAAACAATTCACCAAATTGCTTGTAATCTGGGACGCTATATTAAAAATGTATTTTAAAGAGTATTTTGAAATCTTTTTAACATAAAACTTTCAAAATAAAAGTGGCTGTAAAAGATAACTAACAAAAACAATACAAAAGACTGTATTTCTACTTATGTCCCCAGGTAAACAAAGCATAAAATTTAAAAAAAAGATGGAAAGAAAAACATGCACATTCATATGACATATATTTGCATGTGAATTGCCTGATAAGTTTAAATATACTACTAAAAAGTCTATGTTCTCTGTGGAAAATTTTTGAAATATTTTCCTGATATATTTCCCAGTTCCAGATACCCAACAGGAAAAAGGAGAAAGTAACAGTAGAGAATTAGCTGTCAGTTGCAATAATGGAACTAATATTGAAAACAACACTATCATGTTTTCTCTTTCTCTGTTTTCTTCAACAACAGAAAAGTTCTGCATCTCTGTTTCTCTGCTCATTTTTAACCAGGCAAACATAATACAACTTGACTGTTTTCTAACTCCAGTAGTTTATATTTCAAATAAGGTTTATGGTGTAGGTAGACAAAGAGAGGGAGTAGCAGGAAGAAAAGCAGAAAAGTCACTGACCAGTAAAGAATGGTCTGAACTAATTTTACAGATGAAATTTACAGAGAATTAAAAACCTTTCAAGAACAATAACACTGAACACTGTAGTAAGAGAAAAGATTCAAGAGTTCTAGACTAAGAATCAGAAGGCATTTATTGAAATCTATGGCTACAATATGTATTCCTATGTAATTGTGACACTTAACCACCAGATAGACAAATTATTCCCAAATAGCATGTAAGGATTAGGAGCAATTGTCAGAAATGCTACATTGTTTTTCCCCTAGAAGGATGAAAACTTTGCAAGACACTAAGAACACAAAAACATAAAGCATTCAAAGAGACATACAGCAGTCAGATGACTTAAGTGGATAACTTCCAAAAGTGCCATACACAATACTGCCTCCCTACAAACCTGTAGGTATGCAGTCGCAGTTGTATCGAGGGGAAAAATATACTTGGATAGTTCAGCTATCAATATCAACATGTTTGCTCCCCAAACTCCAGCTATAGTACCTGATTTCCAGACAAGAGGATTATTATATTAATCCAGACCTCATTTTTGGGGTGTAAACATGAATTACACAATCCATGCGTCTGCCCAAAGCTCAAAGAAATGCCCAGACACACCCAAGCAGTGGGTAGAGCTTCCAAGAATGGCCCCTGGCTTTTGGCTTTTCTTATGAATCATTGTCCTCTCATAATTTTAAGCTATTAACAAACAAAGAACAGGAAAAAAAAAAAAAAAAGGAAAAAAACCTGCCCAAACACTATGATTAATTAGCACAAACATAAAAGGAAACAAAACTTTGCTGACTTTGAATTTCTAAATTCAATCAAGGCTGAGAAAAATCATTACTTCAAGAAATACACTTTAAGTACATTTATGCATGCACTGTTTCTTTTTTGAAAGGTCAATTAAATGCCAAAATTGTAACTAAAAAATTAGAAATTATTTAACATTCAGCAGTTACAGCTTGCCTGTTGGTATACATTACACTTAATTATATACTTCACAATCATTTCAGAAAAGAAATTCATAAAACATTTACAAAATATGTTCAGCATATTAGTCATAACTAGACTTTTAAAACACTTTCAGAAATACAATTCAGTGGAAATTTACTCTACTTGTTTAAATAGCTTTGATTTAAATGTTTAAAGTGTCAGTAGACAAAATATCTCCAAAACCCCTGGAATACACATTGTACCTTTGTAAGATATTATCATGAATTAATGGAACAAACTACCACATATTTATGAGATTATTTTCATCTTTTACTGGCTATATCTGCTATTAAAGGATTAAAAAAATAGCAAATGCATTCCTGTGAAGTCTGCTTTATAAGAAGAAAAATGCATATTTTGAAAATTGTGATGTAATTTCTGGCAAGCTGGCAGTAAATGCCACAGCGGAAATCACAGACCACCCGGTGTTTGTGGCACAGTAGTCAATAATACTGTCTGTATTCAAAAAATTGTCTCTCCTGTGTTTTCCTACTTGGAAATATCCCACAAATCATAGACAAAAAAGATAATCTTATATTTTATAAATTGTCCTTTTCAAAGTTACACTGTATACAAAACACATTACTAAGGCCCAGGTTCTCATACCTTCAGCCTCAACAGATATCTTCTTTCTAGTCAGTCATGCAGCAAGGTGACATAAAAACAAAAGAAAGGACATTCAAACATTTCCATAAAAGAATTAAATCAGCACAAGACAGCCCTCAAATGGGCCAGCAGGCAGCCAATAAGAAAATAGATACTTATCTCCCAGCAAGATAAATCATGCCTGTATTTATTTTACTAATTGTAATTTCATATTCCTGGATTTTTCTTTTCTAGCCCTTGCAAAAATAACTGTTCACCTTTTTGATTTTGTCCTTCTGGAATTAATCTAGCATTACGTTGTAGAAAAACCACAATACTTTATAGAAATCTACAGGCAACAAAATACCTTTCGGTTGTCAAGAGCTGGACTCTTAAAACTCCAAAGGCACAATGGTCCTTCAGCAGTCCCCAGCTCCCCAGGAGTGTGATCAGTAGTTCTGTGAGTTCACCTCACCCTTTGCAGAAGGGTCATGCACAGGCCCCTGGGCTTACTGGAGAAATTATTCTTAATTCACTGGAACACAATATTAATTACAACAGAGTATTTGTGGCTTCAGCCCTCACAAAAATATATGCATCAATATGCAAAAAGACAAAACTTGATTTATGCCTGTGCCTCTATATGCTTTCACTCTTCTTCCTCATTTGTTTTCATCTAAGCAGGATTATTAATTAGTTTTACATCACCACTCTGGGCAGGCTGAAATGCAGTTCTATGCTCTTTCCGTAGAAACATTGAAGACAGTGAAGTTGTCTGCGGGCACTATAACAGCAACAAAGGTGGTCCTGTTAATGTGACACCCTTTGACCCAATGCAAGGTGCTTCTAGGTCTGCAATCCCACACAATGGCAGCCCCTGGCTTGCTAGATATTAGAGCAATAGAGCTGTGCAAAACAGTCAAAGCCTGAAGTGAGAATCAGTAATACTTGGGGTAGGATTCCTCAGTGCAGGGAGCAAAAATAGCGCCTTGATTGTGAATCAATCATTTTAATTATACATTAGTTGAAATCTGTACTCCTCTGTATCTTCATTCTTCCATATCTACACTCATGATCATCAGTAATGAAGTGACTTACTTTGTTCGCTTGCACACCAATCAAATCCATTTCCGTAAGTCACACGTGCGAGTTTGGCAATACAGGGTGCCTGTGATTTCGAGTTTCCAAAATGCCATTGACATTTGAGTGGGTTGACCCTGGCTGGATGTGAGACACCTACCAAAGCCAGTCTGTTACTCCCCTTCTCAGCTGGACAAGGGAGAAAAAATATGGAAAACGTTCATGAGTTGAGATAAGGTCCGGGAGAGATCACTCGGCAAATACTGCCATGGGAAAAACAGATTCAAATTTGAAATATTAATTGCTTTTATTACTAACAAAATCAGAGCAGGAAAACTAGAAGTAAAACAGATCTTAAAAATACCTTCCCCCTTCCTCTCCCTCCTTCTCAGATCTAATTCCACCCCCTCAGAGATGCAGGGAGACAGGGAATGGGGGTTATGGTCAGTTCATCATACGTTGTTTCTGCCGCTGCTCAGGGAGAGGAGTTCTTCCCCTGCTGCACTGTGGGGTCTCTCCCACAGGAGTCAGTTCTCCATTAACTTCTCCAGCATAAATCCATCCTACAGGCGACAATTCTCCACAAGCTGCTGGAAAGTGGGTTACTCTTCCACAGGATGAAATGAGTCCTTGAGGCACAAATTTTATCTGTATGAATAAGGAACTCCACATACCAAGATAAAGTTCTTAACAAAGTAGATAGTTAATATAATTCTAAGTGAGAAGAGACACTAGCAAAGAATAAAAGCAAAATATTGAACGATGTGCCTCTTATCTGACATTCAAAAATATTCACATACTTCACGAGAATGTCAGTTTAACAAAATCCCCACTGTCTGCTATTTTCTACTACCGGTTTAATTAAATGGAATTATGTGTATTAATACTGATTATTCCTAAGGACAGGGCTTTGCATGGTGAACACTTGCAAGAGAATTGTTTGCCTCTTTTGTACACTTGTTAATGTTCTTGCTGCTACTGTTCATTTCTTACTTCATTGCTGCTTCCAGTAAATGGTTCTCATCTCAAACCCATGATCTTTACATTTTGTGCCTCCAGTTCTCCTCTCCAGCCTGCCACAGGGGGAAGGGAAGGGAAGGGGGAAGCGAGCAAGCAACACAGTTTGGAGTGTTTCAGTGGGAACACTAGACTGGGAAATACCATTTCTAAACCAAGACAAAAAGTTATTTCTGTGTCCCTAGTCTAGGCTTCTCCTCTTTGGATAAGATAAGAAACATCTGATGGCTCTTAAAAAGCAGACCATCTCAACAAACAGAAAAGTCAAAAAGTAAGAGGCTAACAAAAAGAAAAAAAACTGTTGGATATTTCTTATAACTCATCAAGCAATTTCTTTAGAATTATACGACATAAAAATCTCAGATGTAAATATATCTCTACAGCCAAATGAAAAATACTTTTTTAACCGTTCGCTTGCATAGATGGAGAGATACTGAAATTCAATGAAATTTATTTAAATAATGAGTCCTCTTTTAGCATGAGAAAGATCTTTTAAAAATTCATGCAATAAAATGCACTTTGTAAGTGCATTTGATGTTCTACAGTTTTCCTCAGTATAACAGCACACATGCATCAGTCAGCAAGTGTACACTCTGAAATCTCAGTAGAGCTTTTTCTGATACAAACCCACCTTTTTATGTGTTTTCAGACATCTGCACTGAGTCTATTTGTCCTTCTTCCTAAGGCAATCTCAAGATCCAATGAGCCTGAGGTTCTTTCTGCTCCTTACACTGATCAAATATAAAGTTTCCACAAATAAATATAGAGTATTTTTTGCCTTTGGGAAATTCACTGCTATCATTAAAGATGGAAACAGTCATAAGAAAAAACACCTTATTAAGGAAAAGTAATGAATTTCAGGTGCAGGCAATAGGTTTACTACTTAATTTTTCAGCTGTTGATTCCAAGATGCTCTGTATTGGACATAGCTGGGAGTTTTTCCTTCCAAGACCTGAAAATAGTGCAAGATTGCAATAATTATCATAGTAGCTTGGCATCTCCAGTTAGTTCTCATAATCAAAGATAATCTTGTCTAGTCATTAGTTTTGGAAAATTGTAATTGAAAACACTAGATGCAGAAGTTTACCTTTGCACAGTTTGTGTACACAATGCACCTCATCCAAGAAACTTCTCAGTTAGATGGCTTTAGTGGCTTGCCAGCTAATGATCATAATGCTATCTTTCCACTTTTTGACAATTTTACACGCTTTGCATAGAGCTGGATGTAATACATCTTCAGATAATGCATGATTATACAAATTTGTCTCCTGTATTTTCAAAATACTGTTTAAAAAATTTTCACCATCACATATATTTTTAATTCAACAGTGATTTGTTTCCAGCATGGCTTCTTAGTCATTCTAAGCACTCACCTTCCTCTGCCTCAGGCTCCTGGCTAGATGAGCAGTTACACTGCATTGTCTCTGACCCCTGACCAAATGGACACCTTTATATTTGTAAGGAGCACTGCTTAAAGCGACATCTGTCTAGTGTGCCAATATTATTTACAGCCTTCTGTTAAAGATTTTAACTTTTCCAAGCTAACCTAAGGTGACATGAAATTACAGTTATGTTTCCAGCCAAACAATTCAGAATAAGAAGGATGTCTCATTTCTGTGACTGCCATTTACTATCATTATGCCCATCTTCCTGTTGCCACCATTCCCTGCCATTAAAGTATTATTCCCATTACACATTTGCCACTGTTTTGCAGGTAGTGCTCTAACGTACCAATGCACAGGCACATAGTTAGTTAACATGCTGGAAATGTGAAGGATAATGACCATCCAGCAAGCTCCTAAGCCACATGAAAGGCATAAGCTGTTTACAAGGAGCCAAAAGCCAGAGACAAGATTATACCCCAACAAATTAAGCAAGCAATTTCTATTCTAGCCTTGATTCTCCTACGTGAGCATGGACAATCACAGCTTCCATGTATATTGGTTTTCTCGCTGTGTCATGTTCTTTTTCTATTGAAGACAGACAGGATTTCTTAGTGACTTACAGGATAAGCAAAAAAATTCACTCAGAACTGCAGTGCCAAGCAACGAATCAATCTGAGGTGTTTAATGTGCTGGGTTATATCTCCAAATGAGTCCTGTATGTCCCCAGCCCGGTATCAGCCACAAGGCAGGACTCTTTTGTGCTATAATAACATTGACACAGTTACCTGCCAACACCATCAACTCCCAGGGGCATCAGAAATTTGGATTGCAGAACAAGATTCCATATTTATTAAACAAGGCTCTGTTGAAGGTAATATTCCAGCCCTGTGACATATTAAAGCAGCGCAGACAATTTCAGGAGACAACAGTACTGTTAAATGTTGGGCTTTTTTTTTCACTGTTGTTACTTAGTCTGCTATCTGACTGGCTTTTACTTCATTGTTTACAATTTCCAGTTGCTTATCAAATATATATGGCACACAAATTTCAACCTGTGGATTGCTTATAAGTGGTTGACTGTAACAACTTTGGTCTAAAGAGGTTTTATTCTCATGAATATTCAATCATTTGTTTTTTCTGCATCACATTGTTTTCTTTCCTGTTTGGGTGACATAATAATTTGAGATGGTTCTGCTCTCTTTCACATCTAATTCTATTTTACACACAAAACTTGGATATGTACCCAAAAGTGCATTTTCTTGAATAAATTTCCCTGCATAAATATGTGTGCAGGGGAGCGGAAGGGCTAATTAAAAAGCCCATATACACAGTCAAGTCCAGATTGTGTTGGGAAGGCAATGAAATCGCTCCCTTGCTGCACACTGTGAACTGATCTAAAAATGGAAACTGCTGTGCTACTCTGCTAATGGAACAGGTTACAGTATGATTCAAGACCTTTCTCTCTCATTCAGAAATTGCTATGGACTGAATGTGAAAATTATCTCTTTCTTCTGAAATGCACATACAGAGAGTGATTTACTTTCTGTCCTTCATTACAGACAGGTATGGATCCCACTTAAATCTGCCAAAACCTAGAATAACCAGATTGAGAAATGCCAGGAGATGACAGGCTCACAGCCCACAATGTTAATGCAAAGCTTGGACTGTTTTTCCCAGTGGATCAATTTACATTTATCTGTATTAGATTTTGCCTACCATTTCACTGCTATCTGGATCTTGTAAAACCCTTCTATGAGTCTATACTGCCTGCCACTGACCCACTCAGTGCCTTGAAAAACACAGTGCCATCTGCACACCTTCTCACTGTCTCTGACTGAGTCACTCACCTCTTTATCTTTCAGCCACTGACTCATCCATGTTATGATCTTTGCTCTTGCCCCACCAATGCCTTAAAAGCTCATGGAGAATGTTTTCTTTTTGGAAACTTCAGTACATTTTTTTAGGTGACAAAATCATCCCATTTATATGCTTGCTGCTGCTCTGAAAACATTTCAAGAAGCCTTATAAAGGCACAACCTCTGCCAACAGAGCTGTGCTGAAATCTGCCCTTTACCAAAGTTTCTGCTGATCTGCCCAGTACAAGAGTCAGAATGGCCAGCCTGTGCTTTGCCACTTTGCTCCTATAAAATTTTTTTTATTTAGGATGTAAGAGTTGCCATTCACCTGTCTCTGGATACCAGGGCTCTTCCAAAGGGTGTCTACAAGTGCAAGGTGCTTCACCCTTAAGCTGTGTTAGAACTTGCATGTGAATATTAACCAACTCTGATAATTTTTTTGGGGGGGGAGGTCCTTCCATCTAATTGTATCACATCTTCTGACATCAATGTGGTTTTAAACATATCCTACACTGACTCCTTTTTTTCTCTCTGTTAAAGCCTTACAGGGCGCAAACCTTTTCACTTCTTCCACAATGAACATCAATACATAAAACTCATGTAGCTTCCCTGAAATGGCCTCATGCTTTTTGAGTATGCCTTAGATAATCTGGCTGTCACAGTACAAACCCTCTGGTAGGGCTCTTTTCCAAACACACTGGAAAACTTGTTTTGTTCCTTTAGCTAGCTTTTTGTCTTCTTCTCCTTGACTTGCAGAATAATATTCTATATTTAAGCTGCCAGCATTTATAATATTTACTTTTTTCTAGTTATTTATATTTGCATTTCTTTTATTCCTGTGATGGTTATCAGATACAACCGTTTACAGTGTCCTTGCCAGTGATCACAATCATATAAAATGTAAGGGTTTGTGATAAACCATGCTGTATGAAATCATCCTCCTGACAGTTCTGTACAATGAAAATTGCATCCTCTTTATAGTTACTGTTATCATCTCAGATAATCACCAAAAGGAGCATCCCCAAGCTATTTCTTTGTTTCTGCCTACAGAAATATTTTCATAACTCCAGTATTAGACTCTCCAATAAGTCTTGACCACCCAAATCCAGGTCACTCATGCACTGAGGAAAGAAGCCATACTGGCATAGATGGCTTTATATAAGTATTCCCATCAACACAAGCTAGTAGAAACATGCCAATTGCTTTGGTTAGATTGCCAAAGTTTAGCTAAATTCAGGATTCACCAATTTTGGCAGCAGTGCAACTCTCAGCTAAGTCAAGCCATTTACATGTCAAGAGAGGTTACAAAATGTGTCTGTCAGAATTTTGAAAATTTTTCTTTTCATGCTTTAAAAACAGCTAATGAAAACCAGTTGAATTTTCCCTAGCAGAAAAAACCACTTTCTTGTATTAGAAAGAGTAAACTTTCCAAATAACTGTAGTTATTTGGAACTGGTTCTATTCCAAATAACTGTTTCTACAAGGATTCCAGGGATACATCTGAGACATACTTGGAAATGCACTAGCTATACATTTATGTATTCACTCCATAAAGGGTTCAGTATTCTGGCAGATTTTGCATTGCATATAATAGCAACTGGCATGATGTCACCACCCAGTTGGTTAAAACAAAAGGAAAGGGCGGCTCTTATTCATTGGCAATTGTGTCCTTAAACGATAATGCTTTTATTTCCCAGTTTTGTATAGCATCTTGTGAATTTTTAGTAACTATGGCAACTATTCATTTTTGTTTAAATAAAAATGTGTCGTAATGCCATGCAACTTGATGGCATATAAATAAATGCTGCCTGGAACTAGGATGCCAGAGTTTGGTTTTCCTACTTAGCTTTAAATTGACATGCTCACTCTTGGTGAAGAAAGTGCCTGTCTTTGCTGAGGGAAAAAAAGTATTTGTCCTGAGTAGGTGGAAAAGGTCATTCCGTTCAGTGCACAAAGCACAGGTGCTGATGAGTGCTGACCGAGGAGTGAGTCAATCAGGCTGAGCAAAGAAAATACTGGAATTACCTTTTACAAAGCTATGGTACCAATGCCAGTCAAGAGGAAAGAAAGGAAATAAAGAGGATGAGATGTGAAACCACAGCTGAAACTTACCTGCATCCTAGAGAGAGCAGCTGAACTCCCAGTCATGAGGACACATTTTGGCAGCTCTGGACTAGGCTGTGGTGTGCAGAATCACTGATGCAACTCTCCAGAGCTGACTGCCCTGCTGCCATTCTTCAGGCCAGTGTAACCTTGACCCTTTGAAAATACCTGCTAGCACCTAATTCCTCCTCAAATAAAATCCCTGAACTTCTATTACTGCATTTTCAAGCCCACATATTTCAACAGATTAAAGCATTGCAACAATAGATTTTTCTCTTCCTAATTCCCTCCCATCTGTTTCTCCTCTTTTGTTTTCTTAGAAATGCGGAAGATTTTTATTCAAGTCAGTTAATGCTGGAAGGTACAATTTTACTTCTGCCTGTATTGTTGCAGCTGTTTGCATTTCCAGTGTACCTGAAATTTCAAATAAATCCGCTGTTACTTAGGCCCTGTTCTGGTCCCTCATCAGTATAATACAGAACTGTAGAATAATTCAAGTTGGAAGGGATTTCAGGATGTCCCCCAGTGCAACCTGCCATTCAGAATGGAGAGTCAAATTTATTTCAGACGAGGTTGTTCAATCCAATTTCAGCAGCATTCCTCCTGAGATATCTGGGTATAGACGAAAGAAAAAACTGCCGGAGGCAAAAGTAATAAATTGATAATTTGATGAAGGACATTGCAAACCAAGGTTATCATAATACTCATATTTCTTCTTAATCAAAACAGTAGTTTATCTTGATATATTATCTTCAGAATTACTTTCACAATTCCCCATCCAACCTCAGTACTAAGTTTCATGGCATTACTTCTCCAGATAAAGTTCAGTAAGTGTATAAATTTCATGTGAATTGAAACCTGAAAGATTCATGCCCTTTGACCTTTGCAAGACATCATTACAGCATTATCTTCCCAAGCATTAATTAATAATAAATGCTTCATTCATCATGAAGCTAAGCTAAGCACATTTTTTCACATCCTCCCAGTTCCAGGATCCAAACTCTATTAAAAAACCTTAGGACTAGCACAACTTCATTTCCAGATGCTTAAGTCTCTTACAAACAGAATTGATGCAGCAGAATATTTCAGTACTATTACTCTTCACACCAAGATGAAACAAGTATCTCTGTTTTGTTTCCTTTTCTATGATGCTACTTTACACTAGCTTTTTATTTTAGAGGAAAAAACCCAAAGATCAATGTTTCAGTAAATTATTTCAATACAGCTAGACAAAACATTAGATCTCACAAATACCAGCAGTAGGTACCAAGCTACATTCCCATGATGTCAGGTTAAGGCTCAAGACAACTGAAATAATTCTTTTCTGAATTTTAGATTCTGGTATAATTGTTCAGTGTAGATTCACTTATAATAAGTCAATGAAAGGTAAATAACACACAAGTGAATTTTAGGAAGGCCAATGATGGTTTAAAGTCAATTTTGACAGATCTGCTAATCTATGTATTGTGCTCTTGGGGAGAGCTTTGACTTGAACAAGTTTTCATCAGAGTCGGAGATCACTGCTTCAGTGACTCTGTCTTAAATCTTACAAAGCTTAATGGAAATAATATCAAATGCAGCATCCCTTGCTCCAATTCACAGGAAAATGCCAAAGCAAGGATAACTTTGCCCACCAAGAATCTGGGTGAAATAGGAGCTAAAATCTCTCCCTCTACTTCCCTTCAGTGGGTCACAACAGCAGACAAAATGCATTTTCCCGTCATAAGAATTCATCACAAGACGAAAAATAAAGGCAGGAGAGAGATCAATGAGAAAATTCAAAAAAGCATAGGAATCCCATGAACAAGAAGGAATCTTTTTTCCTGTTCCCAAAGGTCAAAATGCCTGACCTTGGCACCACTCCCAGTAAGGGTGATGTCCCCATGGAAAAATGCCTCCCCATGCAGTCTGTGTGTTTTTTTCTAGAAATATAACCTCCGCTCCTGATCATTTTGTTTCCGAGAAGGGACTAGTCAGTGAAAATCTCCAGTGGCAGATGGAAACTGGGATTAATAGCAGAGGTGTGTATTTCTGTCCTTGGCAGCAGACTCAGAAGAGTGCTCCAAGCTATCAGATTCTTCTGTGGAATAAAAGTAATATTTCACAACAAAAGTATGAGCACCACCTGTAAATGGCAAATGTTACTCTCCATTATGTTTCTTCCAAATTCAAACTGTCAGATGGACTTTATGCAGATGCATAATTCATGTACAGTAACTACAGGGCTATTTTAGGATTATATGTTAGTGCTCAGAATACCCTTCCTACCACCTCACCATGCCCTGCAGGCTATGCTATCAGTCATTTCCTTAGTCCAACAAAGTAAGTAAAGAGAAATAGCAGCTAAATGTGAAGAAGTTATCTGTACCATTAGTCAAGACAAAGCATTACCAGCAGAATGACTCCTAAATTTGGAAAAGATCTGTAAGTCATTTTGGCTGTGGTGGAGAAACCCATGATCCAAACACCAAAATCAAGTAGTGAGTGACAGGATAAGACAGTGAAGGGAAAGTCTGGTTAACAGCTGGTGCAGGGAAGAGTCTCTAGAAGACAGGATTGAGTAGGCTTTGAAAATCTTTCTGGAATTCAAAGACAGAAACTGCAAGTACACACTGGATTAAATAAATTAGAAACATCAGTAATTTAGTTTTCTAATTACTTCCACTTAGGACATCAGATTTACATACATTGCTCAATACATTTCCTTCTGAATCTCAATTTCTTCTCTGAACATGACTCTAAAGACAAGAAATAAAGCAAGCAGACTTGGACCTTCAGGACTGCAATCTTAATTTACACAAGATTCCCACTGATGTAAGCAAGGACAAGGTGAAATATAGCCTTCAGCACATTTCAACATCTATCAGTAGGACTTACAATTCAGGGGCAAAGAGCTGAAACTAAAACATGATCTAACCAGAAAAGCTGAAACCACAAAATCTATTATTGACTCATGTCTCAGTAAAAATGCTTCAAGATCTTCTGCATCAATATGTGATTGGATCAGTCATTTTATTATTCTGAACACAGTAAAGATCTATAGGTCAGGAATAAGAATGTTTGCTTTATATTTTCTTGAGAGGTGAAACTTCTTAACTGAATCTTACACTTAATCATTTCCAAATCCCAAGCTATATCTGCTGATCCCTGTTTCGATTTAAAATAAAATTCATTTTCCGGTTTGCTGCATGACTTTTATTTCAGATTTGACTTAGAGATTTATGAATGTGATATAGCTTTTCTTGCTGAACACTTGAACAATCTTGGTCCCTGTGGTGACTTCCACATTGCTGCAAGTGGGAAGAAACACTCACTACTGTAAAATGACATGACATCCCTACTTCAAAAGCCAAAGCAAATTTTTGAAGGCTGAAGTGTTCAGTTGCAGGAGGGATGAAAACCCAAGGGGATCTAGCCCTTGCAGTATTGTGAAAAGTCGATCCAGTTTTCAATTCATAGCTTCTTAATTGAGAGACAGAAAGAATCTGGGCACACAATGAATCGTTGCCTGTTTGGAAAGGGGGAGACAGGGAGGCTATCGATTGAACCCAGTTTCTCCTGTCACCACTCAAATTTGACTTTGACTCAGAGTAAAAGGATTTCTCCCGAAGATAACTGCTCCACATTGCCCTGTACAATTTACCACAGAGGGTAAATATACATCAAATGGACCACAGGATTCTGAAAACAGAGCTGGGCACAGCACAGCACATTGCAGCATTGCATTTCTACTGCCACACATCCTTAAGGGGCAATGCCTTAGGCAATGCTATTTGCATACCCAAAACGTTTGGTACCTCAGATTGCAATGCCCTTCACAGTGCAAGTGACAAATATGGCAGAGATGATCTTTTCTACTCTAGTAACCAAGTACAGGTTGAGGCACAAATTGGTCTGGAGCAAAGGCAAAACACAAACTGTGATACTGAGATCCCCTGTTCTGATTGCTTGCTTAACCCTAGGATTTGGGGTTTTTTAATGTCCAGAAACACTCTGGTTTTTCTGAGTCAAATTTATTCAGCGTAGAGCTCACATTGACCATGACTTTTAATAATGTGGGATAAATACACTCAATGTACCCCATGGTGGGCCTGTTTATTGTGCCATATCAAGATTCCCATGGGAGCACATCACATCTCCAACCCTTCTAACCTTCCAGAGTAAAGCCTCCACAAACAAACAAACAACAACAAAAAAAAAATATGTACTATATATAGCATATATCTGTTTAATATATGTTGAACTGTAGAAGTTATGTAGGTGTTTGGAGTACAACAAATGCAAATGACTTTGAGGCCAATTACTTTTTCAAAATGGGATTTGGTATCTAATATCATGAGGACTGCATGGTAAGGGGCAGGCTTTTTGCTTGTTTTGTGATATTCAGTGTCTGACATCATTAAAGGAGTCAGTTGACTCAGGATCTCTCTAAAACACTCTAGCAGCCTATTCAAACATTAAGGCACTTCAATGCTATTAAAGATCATACCTCTTAGCACTTGTACCTTTAGCTTGGACTTAGACACCTTAAAAAGTGATAGAAGGAAAAAATTAAATGACAACTGAAAATTATTGTCCAAAAATTCATTTGAAGGCAAATTGACAAATAGAGAATACAAACATGTGGGATTCAGATCTAAGTTTAGCTGGAAAACACACAACTTTCAGAATATCAGGCAGCTCAAAACAGTGAAATCAATGTTCAAAGTTAAGAAACAGATGAAATTCCTAATGAATAAGCAAACTACATCTTCACAGACCAAACACTTGAAGACTATGTATGTTGGAGAGGGGTGTGCTTTAATTTTCAGATCTTGTACTTTACAAGAAAATAAAATGGTATATTAATCACTAATTCACTGATTAATATAATGTGCTCACATTTTAATAAGCAATTGAAAATTTTACCTCCTTTAAAGTTCTGCTTTGCAAAGCACTTCCCAAAAAATTAATTTCAAGCAACTTACTTCTTTCTACCAGTATCTTCTTGACTATCTAGCATTGCTCATATATTCAATTTCCAGAGAATTTCACTTCAAAATGAGATGAACAGAAGTGTGACTCATGTACAGCTAGGAGCACTGAACCATTTGGCACTTCCTTTATCACAAAGCAAAATCAATGTACTGAAAACCAATCTTGTATTACTTCACCTTGTTCACAGTATTGCAAATTCCTCTTTTTCCACAAAAAAAGCAACAAAAATAACAAAATAGAAAGTATCATTTATTCAGTTTTACATCTTCAAATATTCTACAACCATTAATATTCAGAAAACCTTTTAGTTAGAATAGCCCCGTCAATCCTAGACATGTGTACGTCTCCACTTTAAAAATAGTAGCTCCATTTTATATGTGATGAAGGAATATCATATTAGCCTGTTTTTACTGCAAAGCACCAAGACATGAGCTCTAGAATTCAAGATGTTTCAGGTTAGAAACCAAGTCAGTCTGGGCTCTTGGTTTAAAATGGAGATAAACTAGCCAGTCCAACTTCAGTTAACTGAGTTGTAATCTGAAGATGCTATAATCCTCTGCGAATTTTACCAGTAATGTATTGTAACAAGGACACTGAAGTGTTTTAAGATCATAGTGGATGAATCAAGGCCACACCACATGTTTGGCAAAAGAGGAAAAGATGGTTCATCCTCTTCCAAGACCTAGCCTAGCTCACTCCTACTGCCAAGACAGATGTTGCAAATGCACCATGGAAAGTGATTGTTTATACCTCATTTGAAAACCCTTCCCAGCATGACTGAATTACTCACTAAAGCACAGAGCAAAAGACTGTGGCAACCAGGACCGGACCACTGAGCACTCTTCCCCTCAGAGCTTACCTAGTCCTCAAACACCAAAGAAATGTTGATCCAGGGATTTCAAGGGACTCCTTTCACATACTACCCTATATTGCAAAGATTTCTGACTCCTCTTCAGTATGTTTTTGAACGTGGGAATGATAACAACAATAACAATTCAACCCATACATTTTTTAGCAGTGATAGATAGAGGTACTCAAATCTGAATGGGTCAGATGAAAATATCCTGATATTTCTCTCACTTGCTCTGAGTGCCATTCAAAAATTTTAAGATAAATTACAGCAACAGACAGGGTAGGACTAGTAAAGACAGATAGTAAAGTGACAAACATAACTTGATCAAAGAGAGACATGTGTCTAACAGCTTATCTGTGAGACAACAGGGACAATCTTTGTAATGCATGAGACAAGTAAAGCAAATCTTAGGGGACAGACCAGCTGCAGAGGATCAGATGCCATTCTCAAATACATGCATATAATCTGAGATAAGTGCCACTGACATTAGTTTCAAACACCCAAGTTTTGACCCAGAGCAAAATCTGTCTAGTGTCTAAACTAGATCTGACCTGATATTCTTCTTGCACTACACTCCCAAGCAATTTGAATGAATAAGTGTTTCAGACAGGCATTTGTATCACCTGACCATGTGTGAAAAGTCTTGACCTTTCTTTACTTGACAAGGATGTGCCACATGCAAGCTGCATTAAGTCCTATTAAGCTAAAACTTGAGGTGAAGTAAAAAACAAATTATATCTGGAAAAACAAAGAGAATAAAATTGCTGTATTAACATGAATCAAAAACTGTAGCAATCCCAAGACTTTGTCTCACTGTATGAAAATCCTCTCTTACTTGAAGGGGCTGATCAGTGTAGGATAGCAGCGATTATCCCAAACCTTAGTTTTTAGCCACTAGCAATGTATGGATGAAGAAAACAGAACTGAAAATGAATTTTTAAAGATTACCACCAAAGGCACCTCATAAATACAAAGTACAAACTCTATACAAGCTGTACTTCTGCTGCTAATGTTGTGGTTCCTGAGGTGGCCTCATTATTTTTCTCTTATACAGTAGAAAAACATTAAGCATCATTATCACAGATATTGGTACCAAAGTTGTTTTTTAAGGTTTTGTCTTTTTTAAATGAAGGGAACCAAGATCATACAAAAACATTTTCCAAGAACAGGATAAAGATGTATTTACAGCCATACTTTGACTAGTGTTATCTCACACTCAGTGTGTCTTTTAATAAAAAGATTCTGAAAGGGTCTGACGACAAAGCACAAAACCAAACCAGGATTCAGAATTTGAGGCAGCAAATAGGGTTCTCCAGACACTATTTGCATTTCAGTAGTACTGCAGCTGCTACTACTATAACACAAAGTTTTTCTGAAAGATAATGACCAGCTCACTCAAAAGTTAATGAACAGTGACACTTCTGTATCTTATCAGATAACACAGATAAATAAACACAGAGCTTAAAAGGCTTTTAGTTCCCAACAGCACAAATGCAAAGCCTAGCACACCTGATCCCTTCATCTAGGGACCGTCCCTTTTCTTACAAGTTTGTTCTGTGCCTAGCACAAAGACGACCCATGGCTCCCAGGTGCTTTTGGATCACAACACAACTGCTCAGTAAAAACAACCACATCACACCAAGATAGGGCACTTGTTTAACAGTAGAATTTTGTATTTTATGGAACTTTGCTTCAGGCTTATCTGTTAAGGGTAAGATGAGTTTCTTGCTTAAAACAGAAATTCCAGATCTTTGCAATGTATCACGGCATTCTTTTGTCTAGTTTTAAAGCACTTATGCTGAGTATCCTTGAATATAAATGAATACTCTGAGAATACAAAGTGACTGTTATTCAGAAACAGAAATAGTTTGAAAATATTTCGTTTAAGACCTTAAAAAAATCTCTTACATCATTTGTATTTATCTCAAATATTCCAACTATTTCAGTTCTCCCTGGCATGTATGAAAACCAGCTCCAGTGGATTAAATGGGCATTTAAAAAGGCAGGCTTCTAACAACCAAAGAAAAGAAAATTGATTCAAAAATCACCAAATAATTTAGCTCATATGATCATCCTAACAATCACAGTGGTTACAAGCCCCTTGTACTTTACTTCTCAGTGCACAAACAGTAAGTCCAGGCTAAAATTTCAGAAAATGCATGAAGTTTTAAAGAGTCGGAATTTGGGCAGCTCTCCAGTAAAAGAACATAGATATAACTGGAGTTTCTAGTATTGATTAATACACTTTCAATACAATACAATTTCCTTCAGAATTAAGATCCTTACTGAAGTAAATTGAACCATTTAGATTTTTGGTTTAGCATGGTTTTGTACAAGTGGTTTTTTTACCCCATCAGTCTCAGAGAATTTTAACTGAAGGTATTTTACTGTCTCTATTTCCTACTCCTCATTACTTTGGGGTGGGATAGCTACTGTCCGGTTTCTTCCCACTGAGACAAATATGAAGTAATGTCCATGCTGAAAAGGTCCAATACTTTGCAATTCTCTTCTAAGGAGATAATTGTATTCCTCTTTCTGTCTAATGAGACTAAAGCTTTCAATTTTGAAGAAGGACAGAAAAAGGAATTGTCAATCATAAATATTTCTTTGCTTAAGCTATTCATTTCAGCAGATCTAGTCCACAGAGATTGTAGGAAGCAAAGGGTAACAGGAGGTGCACAAGTGTGCAGGGAAATGTGTGAGAGAGCAGGTGAAGCAATGGCAACCCTACATACATTCCAGCATCCGTAGTTTCCTCTCATGAGGAAAAAAGCAAACACAGCTTAACTGCATGGTTATTATTTTTGTTATGTACAGCTCTTGAACAGCAGAAAACAGACAACAGTGAACTTCAGACACATCTGTTCCACCTGCAGATTATTAGATACATTATGTGTTAGCATTTTCCTTATTTTGTACTGAACACTGTCATATCCTTCACTTAAAAATCAAAATCAAGGAAAAGCTAGGCATTTACCAATAAGGATTTTTTTTTTAATTGAATCTGCCTGTAAGAGATCCATAGGAGAAGGACTTAATTCAGGAAACTACTGGACAGTAGATAAAGCACTTGTTTTTTTCTGCTGGACGAAAGACAAAAAAAAAAAAAAAGAGAAAGACAAAAATAAATGTATTCACTATAACCATGTAGGAGAGATTAGAACAGTCCCTATGGCCTCCTTTCCCACTTTCTCTGTCACTGAAAATAAACCACTTTCATTTCTGCAACAATCTCTCACTTACTACTTAGCCATTCAGTGGGGGAAAAAACCACACAAGAATTTCAATCGAAATACCTGTCTGATTTGTGGGCATTGGAACAGTAGAGTTTGCACACATTTCTGAGTCTCTGAGGTACTGATTCTCATACTGATTAATCCATAAAGCTTGCATGAATCAACATTTCTCCAGTTGTAGGCTGGCACCAGCTAACATTACAAAAGTGACTCTAGAAATCAGGAAAGCTCTAATAAGCAACAGTTCACATGGAATTCCCATGTGAGGTCCTTACCCCAGACAGCCAGCTGATTTAGAAATTCTTCTTGCAGATATGTAGAGTAAATTCTGTATCGTGAGTGCTTTTTAATTATGAACGAAAAGAAATCTGCAAAAGAGGGGGAATAAAATATTTCTATTTCAAACATTTTCATTGCAACTTGTTTCTAATTAGAGTATATGTTCTGTTATGGAAAATGTACTAAGATAGTAAGTCATGCTCAGAAAATAACATTCGGTTAGGGAAACACAGTCATCAGCTCTTCTTTGGCTACTTAGGCTTCCCATCTGTGCTCATTGCAGGGAAGGTAAGGACTCCATTTGGAGAGAGATATTCATTACCATATAAAACAGAGAACCTTCCACTGCATCAGCTAATGTTTGAATTTCCTTTAGTGACGTTCTCCTGCAGTAAATCAAACTTTCACTTCTGATCAGTGCTTTTACCTAGTGGTTCTTAGCAGTCAATCATAACTACATCCAACAGCTGCCTCATAAATGCTGCCTATTTAACTTACCACATTGAAAACGTACATCACAGGGCACTCTCCCTTTTTATAGTTATGGACAGCATTCATGTTCAACTAATAGATAAACCAACAAAACTATCTTCCAGAATTTGGAAAGTATTTACAAATGTGAAATATAGGAAAAGAAATCTTTTTGGCCAGTCCTAATGTGTATCTTTACATCTGCCAAGGCAAAATGCCACACCTGGGAAAAAAACCAAACAAACCAAAAAAAAAAAAACCAAAGAAAAGGGGTAAATAATAAGAAATCTTGGCAAGGGAAGTGTAGGGACGGAAGTACAAAAACAAACTTTTCAAAAACACACTAATACACTACCTGTCCATTCAAGGCTTCAATAAGAACAGCAAGCTGTTCATTCACCAGCTCTCTGTCTGGAGGGGTTGATACACTTGCCTATACACAGGCATCTAGGACCCTTTCAGATGTTTTAGGGCCTTCAGGAGACATGCTAGAAGAGCAAAGGTCTCCCATTCATCTTGTGTCATATTTCACAGCTCTTCACAGACGTCTTGGATACCCTGAGAGCAACTCATACAGCGCTAGACACTTCCATGTACACAATGAATTGTAGTCAGTGTCAGATCTCACAGTACCATGAGACAGTCTGACCATCTGCACGTGGCCTGTGTTTAAAAGTGTCCAAAATGGGCCTAAATAATCTGCCTGTAGGAGCCAAGCACTGAGAGCTGCTCAAAGACTTAATTGTTCTTTTACTGACTGGAATAATTGGAATGTTCTTACTCCTCATGCTGAATTCGTTGACTGAAAACCATAGAAACTATTACTCATCTCATTAGGACAACCTTAGTCTTCTTAAGTCTTCATTGGAATTCCCAAAATCTCAAAATACAGCAAGAAGACTCAAGTACCTTCTTGCTCAATTGAAACATAAAGATTTTTTCTACAATCAGATTATTTATTTTTATAAGTCTAGTGAGAAGCCAATTCAGAAAATAAATATTGATCCACGCTATAGAAGTTCACAATAGTCATAGATTAACTATTTTATTAGAGAACTAGAGTTGGATTTTAATACATGAGGGTGCTGAGAAGGTTGCCAAAAGGAAATGATAAAATTTTGATATCTCATTAGTAATAAAACATAGTGTACTGTAAACTTACAAAAAAACAAGTATTTCTCTCATTAGTTAATTTTTTTATTATGGAACCTTTTCTTCCTAATACCATTAAAAAATAAAGAAAATAGAACAGTGACCCAGTCTCCTGCTGGCATTTTCCTACTGTCACTTATCCAGGATACCATTACACAGCTATTTCAAAGGCAATAGAGAAAAGCACATCACTTTGTCTGAACTTCTGCACAGTGTTTCTCTTCAGCACAGACTGTGGGTTTCTTTTTAATTTAATTACCCTTTTCCGTTGGCTTCTGCAAAGAAGTCATTTAAAAGCAAGAAACTTGTCTGATTATGAATTATCTTGATGTAGATCAGGAATTAGACAATTTGTCCCTTTTTCAAAGTGTTTTTAAATTTACCAGTCATAAGATAAGCTTTTTGAAGAGTTTTCCCTTCTTAGGAATGGTGAAGGTGGTCAGAAATGACACAGAAAGGTCATTCACAGAAACAGCACAACAGCTTTGAACATGCTCATCCCTGTGCACCTCTTTTTATCTTCTGACTTTACTCCGTTATCACAAAATTATCAAGTAACTGTCAATAGACTATTGTTTATATTGGATAGCTTAAAAAGAGTACCTTGATTTTAATCAGCCTCTCATCTCCATCTAAGTATTGACTCTGCAGATTTCGAAAATAATGAGCACAAAATCGCAGAGCTATCATCGAGGTACAGGTTCTGCTCTGCTTCATGATACTAAGCACTAATGAAGGATGTTGGAAGAGTCTTTAAGTCTGCAGAAATCTTATCCTGTTAAAAACTGTGTGCCAAAAAAAAAGACCATTTTAAAGTTTAAAAGACCGTTTGACATACTGGATGAAATTACAATGGTTCTGCTATCTCAGTTATTTTCTTCCTATGCATTTTGACACAAGCAAATAAAAGGCATAAAATCAGTGGTAAGGACTGAATAAAAGGATGTACTTAGCAGGGACAAAATAAATTCTGAAATGGGAATATATTTTTTTTTAAGTTAGGTTCCCTGTGTTTCTGTAAGTGCCACTTTTGCATTTAAAATATAAGAAAATTGGATGATGAAAATAAACTGTATTAATTTTGTTCCTTTAAAGGCAACAATGAAACAACTCACACTACCTCTGTCCTGCCTATGCTAACTGAAAATAATGGGTAGAAAAACTGTATGCATCCTAATTAGGAAATAACAATTGTTTCACGTGAGATATTAGACAGATAAGCAGAAGGTCTATGACAGCCTAAACTTCACAGGTAAATATTATCGTAAAATACACTGTTTGTGTAACATAACACATAATTAGAGTATCAAAAAATTCCAACTAATAATGCAAGTGATAGGTGTGCACTACTAAGGAGACATTTAGGGTTAAATTATATAAAATACAGAGAAGGCACTGCAAATGCACAGGTAGATTTTACTTAGCTGGTCATTGCTGCCAGTTATGAGACTGCAGAGAAATGTAGAGTTGTCTGACAGAGACTGCAGAGAATTGTTTATTTTGCTCAATAAACCATTTTATATGCATGGCATCACACAGTACAGAGCATGCATTCAGCTGCCAAAAAACTCCCAGCTCTCTCAAAACAATTTAACAGGATGCTGCCAACTTGAAATATTGAGCATCCAAAGTCTTGCCCCTCTGCAACCCCCCCAAAAACAAACAAACAAAAAAACCCACAACTTAGCTTTGTCCCTTTTTTGCTATTTTTTTAATCAGATTTTCCAAACAAATAAAAATTTTCACTTTTCTATGGCTATGTGAAAGTTCCAACCATTGGAAAACTGGCTGCATTAATAAAAGGCAAACTAGAAGGAATTGGCCTCTTTTATTTTATACCTGTTACTTGTAATAAAAAGCTTGCTATTCATAGAAAATACAGCTAGATGTTTAGAAAGAACAGTGGCTTTTTCCTATGTGTAACTGTTCTTTAAACTACCTGGTCTATTGGCCCAGCTGGCAGAAGCATTCACAGGCTTGCCAAACACTAAACCACAATAAAATTACCAGTAATGCTATCAATTTAGGTGCCATTACTTCTGTTGAATTCATCTAGCAAAATTACTCTAAAAGCAAGTAATTTTTCTAAATAGGATTTGTTATTTAAACTTCAAAACCTCATGGATACAAGCAGTGGTTGGGAGCACATAGAACAAGCTGTCTGGATGCTTACCCTGAGCAAAAGAAAACACCAAACATACCCACTGTGTGAAATTCAAATGTTCTACAGGAACAAAAGGCAGGTAAGAACTGACATTTCAGGGTATTGCACTCCATATACCAGGGATATTTAAAATTTACCAACTAAATCTCCATGACCAGTATCTTGAGGGTTTTACAAGAATTTCTTGTTCATCTATATTCCCTAGAAGATCTGCAGTGTTAGCAAGTAAGGAAAGAAGAATCTTGGCTTGATACTTTCTCACTATACAACAAAGTATAGTAATTATAAATAAAATATATATACACACCAATTATTTCACATAAAAATTAGCAGAATTTGAGACATACATGCCTGGTTCAATGCACAGATAAATCCAGGTAGCAAACAAACCCCATTTCAATTTCTTCTAGGCTCCATTTAGTAATGGTAGGAAATGAAATTGGAACAATGTGCAGAATACCACAATGTTACAATGAAATAATTTATTTCTTTCAGTATATTAAAAATACTCTGAGTTAGTTATTCTGAGATACTACAGCTAAAAACCATGTACAAGACAATTGTGGATTTGTAAGAACCACTTTTTGGGTTGAGTTATGCTTTTAACAACCATTTTGTAACTTTCTTTCTTACTATTATTACCATTTTATTGGCCAATTTTGCTGTGGTTCACAAAATTTGAATCACCTCAGAATCATATTTCACACTCAGCTAATTTAGAATGTATCTTAAAAATTTCACAGATGTAAGCAGCATCAGGAGCAGACATTTTAATAGGTGTTCTCAAGCTTTTCACCAGCCAGCCATCAGAGCAGCCGCTCCATCTACACCCACCTACCATTCAACTTTCCCTTTCTTGCAAGAATCCAGGGGCATGTCTATGAAAACCTGGCAAGGATGAACTTGGACAAACCTAGCATTAGAATCTTCTTGTTTGGTTGGTTTTGTCTATTAATGACTCTGTGAAAGAATTAGAAACCCTGTGCAGAGTCATCAGGGCGAGGGGAGAGGCTGCAGCCCCCAAAGCTGCTCTCAGGAAGGACCCTGGTATACAATTGCCAAAACCAGTGATTTGAACAAAGCTGACTGCACCCATGGTGTGGACCCTCTCCCTTCCAGGGCAGCTCTCCGCTCTTGTTGCCAAGATGAAGTCTGCAGAACATAGAACCACTACACATAAAGTATGTAAACACTACAATTCTCACTGACAGTTTTTACTAATAACCTAAGGGGATATTTTCTGTAAATATGAAATGATCAGAGTACAGCCTTCTAAATTGCAAAAGCAGACATCCTTCACAAAAACACATTTCCAAATATTAATTTTCTTTTGGATAGAGCAATTGGCATCTCTATGTGATCTTCTCTAAAACTTCCTAAAAATACAGATCAGATTGCAGGAAAAACCACATATATTTCACAGGCATCTTTAAGACAGCTGATAATTAAACTATTGATCTTAAACTTTGTTTACTGTCATTTAAAAGCATAATTTATTCTTTCATTAATAGTATATCTTTAGCCAGAATATATATTTGTTTAAGTCTAGCTAAACAATAATTCAAAGAGAAAATGGGAACTACAGTTAAGATGCATCTTCACAATTCATGAGATAAAGAAAAATTATATAATACTTTTCTATTTACCAGACTTGTCAAAACTGTCACCTGTACACTTATTATCATAATTCAATCAGAAAATCATAGTTTACCAGCCTCTCACATTTAACGGCTAAATGAGCTCTTTATGGATTTACATCACATAATGATCTCAAGAATGTCACCACACTGAAACTCAGAAGATGAGGAGAAAGGGACAATTAATATGTAAGAGGTTCATCTGTTTTGAATCAAGTAACTGTAACCTCTAACTTCTTCATGCATCTTATTACAATATAAAAATCAAACCTTTATTTAAACAGAAAATCTTCAATTTCTGAGTGTGGTAGACAGGGCACCATCTGGTCTTTATTTTTCTTTGAGATTCTTTACTGAGCTTTCCCCGTGCTCCTAGGAAACTTCCCAGATGTATGTTTTCTCCAGTTCCCAGCCCTCTGTCTCCAGGGGGCCTAAAATGTCCATCATTACAATAAATCTCATCTGCACTAAGCTGGTGGAGGGAAATAAGGGAAGATTACTCAAGAGAAATATATATTGAATGCTATATGATTTCCTATAACCTGCTTTCTGATAAACTTCTTGTTTGCCAGGCATTTGTCAAATGTTCTGTACTTATTGTCACAAGGGACATCCATCCTAATTCAGTTCTTAAGACAAATTTAGAAGGAAACTGATGTCTGACATTTATTTATACATAAATAATAGTATTTATGCCCTATCATTACTAGATTCTTTTTGGGCTGCTTTCTATTAAATCAACATTACAAAATGCAGAGTTAGTTCTTTTAACCTAATTTACTTTATGTGCTTTTCTCCTAAATTGAATATATGTGACTGCAGACAATTTTCAGAATGGAAGTAAAGATTATACAATATAATTCAAACTGCATTAGCAAGTGCTAAAACCTGAAGATAAGATATCCCTTCACTCTGTGATTTGTGAAAACACTACATCATTTCAGACATACATTATGTCATCATCACAATGTTTCTTGCATAGAGTCTGTGTTATCATCATTCTAACTAGATTTAGCAAACAGAAAAATCTTTAGGTAATCTGATTTCATTCCCCAACACTGGAAGTACATTAATATAAACATCTGTCAGGTCAGAATGCTCTGGCATAATTAGAATAACATGCCCTCAAGTTTCTCTTGAAATAATATATTACTTTTACATATTGGGATAGAGAGAGAATTTAACCTATACCTAGCACTTTTCTAAACAGCAGTCACAAGCAGTCCTTTTCTGCTGAGAAACTTCTTAGGATGTTGTCCTACATTGTAGTTTCTCCAGCACCAAAACAATTTTAAGAAAAAAACTGCTGTCTCCAAGCCCAAGGCATGTACCTTACCGCAGTAAGGCAACTCAAGGGTGCGGATTGTTTGTTGATGTTTGAATCAGATTGCTCTGGAATGTGACTCCACAGAGAATCAGAGCAGCAGAGACCATCGACTAGGAACACCTTTATCCCTGGAGAAGCCAGATTAGGGGCTGCACAATTCATCAGTAAGAAACAGTCCTTCAGGGACTTGCTGACTACAGAATACTAGGTAAGCATATAAATTCTGGGTGATGTTTCCAAAGGAGGCTCTATGCATGGGAATCTAGATACAAAGGGCAGTGAAAGCTGGACACTGAGCTACTCTGGAAACCTCAGCACTAGGGAGAATAATCTGCCCTATGCTTATTTGTGGCTAGCACAGGTCTTTCCCATGAGAATTTTTTCTGTGTTTTATAAACAAAGATAAAGTTTGGATGTTATTAAAAACAGTGTCTCGAGATTTGGACAGTTCAGGCCTGGCCAATCAGGCCTAGGGGGAGGTTTCTGAGTGACCAATCTGAGTGACCTCTGAAAAATCTATATAAGCTGGAATCAAACAATAAAAGGGGCTTCTTTTTTATGCCACGCTGAGAATCCGGGTCTTTTTCTCTGCTAGCGGCTCAACAGCGACACTTATTCAGGTAACTTGAGATTGCACTTATTTCACTCACTAGGCAAGGTATTAAAAAAAAAAAAAAGGCAAGAAACCATAAAGAGTGCAAAATGAGAACAAGAGAATGCTGAGGACTGAGACAGCCCGAAACAGATGTAGGCAGAGGGGAGCTGCACAGTAAGACTGACAGAGCTACTGAAGCAATGAAGAAGAAGAGAAGGAGGAAGGGGGAAAGACAGGCTTTAATTCCTTCTCAGCAAGCTTTGGCAATCTTTCTGTAATACAGAGATGCCCAAACTAATTTTTAAATGATCAGTCTAGCTTGTCAGTACTATGTAAGTACATGATGATTAGTGAGGACTAATTTATCCTGCTTTTCAGCCTCTGTGAGAGTAGACATACCTGAAAGGCATGAATACACACAGTTTTAAATGTATTTCATTAAAGTATGAGATACAGCATGGCTTACATAAAGCTTGACAAATTTATTAACCGCATCACCATGAGCTTATAGGCCAACATCCTCCATGTCAAGTTATCACAGAAAAGCTAGTGAGAAAAAAATCACTGACATAAAGCATGTAGTTTTTTAATATCAATTTAAAAATTATGGATTCCAGAGCTTTTTCTGTGGTGTTTTGGTTTTGGGGTTTTGTTTGGATTTTTTAACATGTTCACTTTGTCAGCTGGATTATTTGTAACTGTGGAAGATAAGAACATGAGTCTCACTCCAGACTCTTACCTGGAACTCTCACCCTGAATTTAGAATGACAGTTTAAAGACTCAGAACAGAATATCAAAGTTGAAGGAGGATGTAAGGGTTTTCCTTTCTGTTAAAAGGATGCTCCTGGTAATTTATTCATTGGAGAATTTCCTTACAAATAACCAGCTGTAGCACAGCCAGCTGCTCAGGGTGGTAGCTAGGAAGTTAGCATGCACAAATACTTTTGAAGAAACATTACTAAGCAATTCAAATAATGGCATCAAAATGCAACTTTCACTTGAGACAATCGTTGCAGAGCTGCTTCTTTGTTAGCTACTAGTGGTTTATGTTGTAAAGCTGTTCTCTTTCACAAACCCAGAAGGGACCCATTTGTGTCTCTGCTGTAACAAAAAGCAGGATACATGCAGCAAGGCAACAATCAGCAACAGCAAATTTGTTGGCTTTCCTGGTGTACCATAGGGACCAGCCACCAGTAAGCTCACATAACACGGACACAATACAGGCGACTGAACTTGGAAATGTTACTGTTATTTGTTTATCACACATTATGGACCATCGTTTTTCTTCTCATCTTAAGGTGATAAAGTGGTTGATTACATCTATAATTATGCTATTTCACCAGTAATGTATTCAGTGTATAATAAACAGAAAAAAAAAATATGGACAGGCTGTTCTTATAAAAGCATTGGTTTTAGACTACACTTTGGGACTTGGGGCCGTACCTGAGATCCTGATTTAGATTAAACCAGTGTCAAGATCTTCCAAGTTCACCTGATCTCGTAAGACCTGCTCCACTTGGATTAATTTGGAAGAATGGAGATCCCTTCAATGAAAACATAATGCAGGCTTTTTCTAGCAAGAAAGAAAATGGAAATATGTTTTGTCTGGAAAATACAAAGATAATGCCCCATTGCTCATCCTCTGATTCCCAGAATATTTTAAATTTATCTATTTCAGAACCCCTTTATTTTATATAAAAACAATATATTTATAAATAAATAAACCTAAACCAAAACCAAAAACCTTTTCCAGTCAGAGAAGTGCCCAAAAAAGAGAGGTAACACGAAGCAGTTGATATTGCTCATGTACCTAGACCTTGATAAGAGTGAAGAGCAGCAAGTAAGGAAGGGATGAAGGGTCAGGAACACAGATCTCCAGTGAAAGCATTTAAATGATTCATCTTTGAATGTTTATCAAAGCAGGAAGTTACTAACCATCACCCATCAGTTTTGCTGAATTCTCAGAGAAAAAAAAATGTACCTCTTGATGGAATTATTAAGAATCCAGTTACTGAAATTGAAGGGAATAACATCAATATGCAGACTCAAATTTATGTTAAAAAAATCTTAATCTAGTTTTAAGCAGACAGCAGCATTACCTGTCAGCTTAAGTTTTGAAATATACTTTTTGTCCTTTATTGGGACAAAGCAAAGCATTTCAAATATTATTGCAATATATCCCTGTGTCTGTACTCCAAATATAAGAGTTCAAATTCGGGGCTGTTTTGGTTTTAACTAGTATTTCTCTTTCCTCCCATTCGCTTTTTTTTTTCTTCTGGTCAAAAGAAAAAAAGAACTTTGAAATCCCAAAAATACTCAAACATTATCAGAATTAATTAATATACTTGAAACAGCATATTTTGAAGACAACATATGTAATTAAAATCTTTTTAACCGGTATCCCAATATCTTCTTTTTTTCCTAGTACATGCCTGTTAATATACATTTAAGTGTGTACAAGTGAAGGTCAAAAATAGCTAAGTGCAATCTTTAGTTAAACCAGCATTGACAAACATTTCATCAACTTGGTTGACAATCACACCAAGTGAAAAGGGATTTCTGAGAGGGTTCTAATTTAAAGCCTTCTCACAAGACAATGTGTAAATGTACAGGGGATTTTTTTTTCTTCCTTCAGATCAGTTCCCCCATCCTTAAAGAAGCATATAATAAGTCAGTAACACTTGCTGGAGCAATTGCTTACCGCTTACTATGATGACAGACAACACTGCCAAGGTTTAAACTCATGAGCACACATGCTATTGAATAGGTTGAGCACCAACACAGGACAGTCGCATTCAGAAAAGACCCATGAGTGTGAGCTAATGAAGAGTTTTAGGTGACATTAGACTCTTTTTAGATGTCTTTCCATAATGAAACTTTGGCTTCAGCTTGTAACTGGGCTCTGTGTAGGGAGGACTGTCTCCCCTATGATCACCAGGTGACAGTGCACACAGAGCCTCCCTGGGAAATTCACAAAGCCACTGTTATCCTAAATCTGAAAATCTTCCACACAGCAAACCAGCAGTATACCCCATACTTTGACACAAAAGTGTAACTTACCGAACAGCACAAAATAATCCAACACTAATCAAAACAAGAAGGTCTTACAGAAATTTCCTTAATAACTTAGGAATTTGATCATAAAATCATAACTATCTCAGTGTGATGATCTTCTAAGCAAAATGTGGAACATCTTGAAAACACAGTACATCTATAATGGACCTGAGGTTACAACCTGAACGTTTCTGAAACTAGTATTATTTTCTACATCATCTTTGGTGAGAAAATTCTGTGCCAAATCCTTTCTTTTAGACATTAGTGTCAGAAGCAAGAATCCTGGCAATTATGCAACCAATTAATAAACCCGCCTCTGAAAACTGCTGCTTGTATGATACTGTCAGAATCTACCAATGTTCATATTTGTGATGGAGCATGATAGTTCTGGGCTGAGAGCAGAAGACAAAGACATATTGCATAATATGCATTTATTCCCAGTATGTACTTTTAAATGTATAGCTGGATGATTTAACACAATGATAATCTCATTCTTATTAATGCAGCGATCACAGTTGCAGTCTCAATTTATGAGACTCATTCATTCACATCCATCAAGCTGCTAAGTCTTTGATCGCCACAGTGTTTTCTAAAAGAAATTTAGTCAGAGTAATTTTAAATTTTAATGCCAAAGTATATTGCATTAGAAACCTCTCCCAAATACATCATTTTCTTCTCAGTCAGTTTAAAATTGCTAACTCATTCTACATCTTCCTTTGTTTGGCACAATCTACAAAACATTTCTACTGACACATTCAGCTCTCAAGCAATTGAGACCCACCATGTTTCTAATGCTATGCTTTTTCTGATGGGATATTAGAGGTATATGTTAGTTCTAGCCATGCAAAACACAGAGTTAAAAGCCAGCACTTGTTCAAATAAAAAAACTCATTTTTATTTTTACCCAGAATAGGACAGTAATGATATTCAGAAGGATGTGTGTTTTGATCACAACCAAAACAGTTTTTTAAACGTTTTTCTGTTGTTCATTGTGGAACTCACACAGCTCAAAATTGCGCTTCTTACACTTAACCCACAATATCAAAGCTGGTAATGTATATCCTGATTTGTAAAGCATTTAAGGACGTGCTTTTCTTTGTGTATGTACAAAAAGCACTTTCCTAGGTTGAAAATAAGGACATTCATAAAAGTGAAAACACTCCCCAGATGAGATGTGAGAAAGTTAGTAGCTATACTGCTAAAATGCAGTCAACACAAGCACATGCTAAAAGTAATTGATTTAAACACATTGTTAAATCAGAGCCTGAATTACAATTGCAGAGCCAATTTCCATCTCCTCAGCATTACAATTAATACTGTCAGGCAGCAAGGACTTACTAAAGGGTCTGTGATCCCTTTATTAGCAGCATTTAGTGTGGTCCATTGCTCATGCTCAAGTGATAAAAGCAGTCATTTATCTGAACAGAATATCACATGAACCATCACTGCACTGAGCCCAAATGTAGAATTATAAAACCATAGAACAGTTTTTGTTGGAAGGGGCCTTAAAGATCATCTAGTTCAACCCCTCTGCCATGGGCAGGGATGCCCTTCACTAGACCAGATTCTGTACAAACACCTTGAAAGCAATTTGTGCTAGAAGGCAGCCACATCAGCACACAAAAGATGCAGAAATGCAAAAAAGCTATTTGATGTCAATGGTTTCTGAAAAAAGGAAAATCTACTGGGGACCCCCAATGTTACCACTGATCACAGTAACACGAAAGCTTGCATCAGAGACCTGCGGAAGTACAGCACATATCACTTAGTACATTTTTCTGCATTTCCAGAACTGACTTGCAACCACGTATATTTTATTGCAATACAGAGTTTATGATTTCAAGATCTATCCAAAATAGTCTGAAAACAAAACAAAAACTGGCTGTACCTAAGCAAGCCTTTCTTTGCAGGCACAGCGAAACAGTCAGTTCAGTGGATGTCAAGAAATAATGCCTCGCTGCCACCTAGAGGCAATCCAGACATTCCCTTTCTTATCCTCAGATAAAACCTTTCCTGGTTCTCCTGCTCAAAATGCAGATATTCTCCATTGAGTTACAAGGATAAAGTAGATTAATCTCAAGTTTGTTAGGCAGGAAATGAAGTAAATCAATGCTCTATGGAAAATGGGCATCAGTTAACAGCCAGTCAAATATCCAGGTCCTTGTATTGCCAAAATTGCAACTAAGCCCAGACTGTGACATCCTGTAACAGAGGGATCTCCAGAGGCAACAAAAATCTGCAGTAAATGTAAGCATGTATATTTTATTACATAAGGGTAAAAAATTGATTTAAAAGTACCAAAAATGAAAAATTACATCTATGAGGTAGTACAAAACAAGTAATACAGATTCCATCTTTTAGTCTTTAATAAAGGGACAAAAAATATTTCAGAGTCTCCAGAATTTTATTTTCATTATTGCTACATTAAAACGTTTGCTGGCTTTTTGAGTGTTGAAATGCTGCTTGAGAAAACAATTTAAATGCACAGCTATGAAGAAAGTCTAGACATGCTTAAGTAAAAGTCTCTGTCTTCATTTATTTACATGACTTTTACTATTATCATTTCAGCTGAAATTTTCCATGCTGGGTGTCTGCACAAACTGATGGATTTGGGGAAGTTTTGTTTTTAATATTCAACCTTCCTGGTTTTATGTAGTTAAGTAAACAATTTGTAAACAAACTTGAGAGAGTTTGGAGGGAGTGGTGGCAGAAAGGTCCCAAAAACTATTAGTTTAGTTGTTGCACTAGTCAATTCTAGTGCTTCCTAAGCTTCAAAAGGGAGCTTCAAAATTGCTAGGGAGTCATCACTTACCACTGTCTACCTTTTGGAAGACTTGAGTTCACCCACATCAGGCCAGGTTCCACAGCCATGAAATAAACTGTCACTTGCATTTGTCCAGCAGAAATTTTCAAAGAGCTTAGGAACCCAGTTCTCTGAAGAGTCTGCCTAGAATGAGAATGAGTGTCAAAGCTCCTAGAAACCAAAAAGAAAGGACTGCATTCATAGACCATTGACATTATGCATGTTCCAACCAGTTTATGCAGGATTTTCCCTAAAACTATCAAAGAGGTTATTCAGACGATACTGGAAACCAACCCAGAGTAGAATTACTAGGAAGGGTATTATTAAGTGTCTCAGCTACTCCATTTTTTTCTCCCATTTGTCGTATTCCCTTTTTATTCCCCAGTTTTATTCCTTGCATAAAAAAATAATCAAGGCAGTCAACAGAGTCAACAGTCAACAGAGGTTGTTCAATATTTTCATCCCTACTTGAAACAGACAAAAACCTGCAGCAAGTTTCAGAGACCAACTTGATTTTTCCAGGACATAAAGATTATATTGGAGCAAGTGCAAGGAAGCTCAGTGCAGTCATTGCACAGGAGCTGCATCCATTCTGCATATGACATTAAGCTTATTTATTAGCTACTCAGCTTGTCCCTTTTTAGTGCCCATGAAAAATGGAAGACATGGATATAACTTAGCTCAAATTCTGTCCTAGAGAGAATGAGAAATACAAAGCAGACTGAATGTGGAGGAAAACAGTCTCCATGAGAAGAGGGCGATGTGCATGACAGGAATGATGGCTATGACTGAACTGCAGCCTCTTCATGACAGTCTGCTTTGAATACTATCTAACTTTATTACCGGCTGGGAATACCCAATCTGTGTTACAGTCCCATAAAAAATACCCTTCTCATGACATCTATGTTTTTCATAGTATTGAAAATACCCAAGAAAACTGTCCTTTTTTTGCATGAGGAACTTGAAGTGACAGCCACCTCACTGCTGTCAGGAGAACTGTAGTTGCATTTGCTCTGTATCTTCAGGCAGGCTGCTGAGGACTCTAGGTCTCTACTTTCTTTATCCAATACTTTTAGTGATACATGCCTAAGCAGCCAGAGAGACTGAGCAGCACTTTGCTCACTTCCTTAGCCTCCCCAAAAGTGAACTGTGACTGCATTTACTGCCTGGTTGTTCAGCTACTGATGTAAAAGGCTTTTGTCTTTCTGTCAGCAGAAGACAATTCAGCTGACCATAACTTTCTGGATGAGCAGTTTAGAAAACAAAGGTGTGCTCTCTGGCACCTCTTAAAATATGAGACACAGAAGACAGACCAGATAGCTACCCAAAAAAAAAAAAAAAAAAAAGCCATAATATTCAAATACCAAACAGAAAAGATTGGATAAAGTACCACCCAGAAAGATGCTCTGAACTGTGAAAAAGGGAATTATTTTTCATTGTTTGTTTCACACTCTGTTCAGGGCAACATAATTCAACAGAATTTTCCTTCTCTGAAATGATCAGGATTATGCGAAAGAAAAATGATTCCATTATCAGTTTATTCCCCTCTTGGGAAGAACCCATAAGCCTCTCAAAAATTTACTGTTTGGGTCAGAAGTATGAGGTCATTCTATTCTCTGACGTAGACAGTATTTGTTCATGAAGAGGAATTTCAATGGCAGGATTATCTGTTTATCAACATATCTTAATACTTGGCAGTACCATTGACTTTTCCTCCTGGGGCTTACCTTCTACAACAAGTTTAAAGGCCTTAATTTTTCACCCCCATATTATACATTATTTTTAGGACTGAACTCAGCTGAAACTGCCTCAGCTGTAGTTTCACATACTTAAGACAGTCACTGGAAAAGTTATTTTATTCCATCAGAGCTTTTCTCAAATTCCTTGAGTGGTACCCTGAGTTGGCAGTAGTTCAGTGACTCTAGGGCTGAGAAGTGAGAGGTAGCAAAAAATCCTGTTTTAAAGTATTTATACTTATTCCCTGACTTTGGAGGAATGGAGCTGCTGCCAGCTATTAGAAGTGTTTAGCTCTTCTTGGGTTACTGGAAGCAGTTAAGAAAACTGTTTCTCACTCTTAATTCTAAAAAAACCCCATAGAGTTGGATGATACTAATATCCAGAAGCTCACAATCTCTAGCTGGCAGTGATACCACTGCTTCCTCCCTCTGCACCACCCCAGCTGCTATGTTCTTACATCAGTCAAACCAGCCACAGCATTTGTTGGGCTTTCCATGTAAGAGAAGCTGGAGCATTAATCAAGCAGAAAATTAGCTCCAAAAAAACCAGGGGGCAGGGGTTGTTTTATCCTGGCTTGTGGAACTCAGCTGGCTCCCATGAATGTCTGACAGGCACCAAAGCCGGCGTGAGGGAAGGGTAGAACTGCAGAGCCAAGAAGGGGTGAAAAGGCAGAAGCAAAGAAATGGAGGGGAAATCATCTTTCAAATACATCAAAGGTTAAGGTTTCCTAGGTCTAGAGCCTGAATCTATAGGGCTCACATAATTCTTTTCCTACTGCAGCTCTTCCTAATCCAACAGGAATGTCAGTACTGTTGTGTCCACTTACCTCATCCTTGCATATCTCACAACCAAAGTTAGGTGGCATATATAATTTTGGTTATATTTCTGACATTCACTCCAAAGACATGCCACCATTTCAGAATAACACTTTTTTCTGCAATTCAGTGTACTTCAGAGAAGCAGGAAGATAATGTGAATTCAGTTTATTATCAATATGGATCATGTAATTGGTTCCATTTCCATTGCTGCAGAGAAAACAGTCAAGCTAACCTACATGCCATGAAGCTATTATATCAAAATAAAATTTCCCAATGAACCTACATAGGAAAAGAGCAGTATTTAGTAATAGTAATTGCAAATGTTAATGAAATTATTTGCTCTCAGACAACATAAAAATGTGTGAAAGTTAAAAGTGACACTGAGATACAACTGCTAATCATTATGAGGTCCTTTTCATTGTAGTCAATCAGCCATTTGCTATCAACTGTTTCCCTAGTTATTTCAGGTCCAATATTATTTTCAAAATGACTCTCATATTGTTTTTCTTATTCAAACAAATTCCCCTTAGATTCCTATTACATCAAATGGTAATTTTGGACTACAAGTAAAAGACAAAAGATATGAAGTTTCAGGAGTGATTTGCAAAGAGAAATGAAGTCCTGGTCATTGCTCAGGGTAGCTATGACAACAACATTTAGGCAATAAAAACTGATGTATAAAATATAACAAATCATTAGACACTACTGTGCTATCAAGTTTAATGGTCATTTGTTTTTTCTTTGGAGCATTTTCTTCATGACAAGGTACAGCTGTCAGAGCTTCAACAAATCTTGATTTTTTTGGCAGAAAAAAAACAACAATCTGCAGTTTGCTGAATATTTTCCAAGCCTTTTCCCAGTTGCCATAGAGGTAGTAGACATTCTGGAGAAACTCCAGCTGAACCTAAAGCCAAGCAGTTCTTGGCATTGCAAAAATTATTTTGATACTGTCAAATGCTCCAGTAGGATTCAGTAGTGAATTACAAAAATTCTGCTTCAAAGGTTTCAGAAATCCTTCTTTGGAGTTGATCTGAAGCCTCCACAATACACAAGTGTTGACATATGGGCATACAATAACTTCAGAGCTATGGATGTCTGAGATCTGCCATCATCTGTATCATACTACCCATGGAGCAGTATCATATTAGGTAAAAAAGTTGGACTATCTTCTAGCAGTCAAGTAGAAGAAAGTTTTGAATACTACTATACTTTGCAAAATGCTTGCTGAGTAATTCTTACAGAACAGTCTGTTCAATGATCCTGACAGAGTTGGTGCTCAGGACAACCTGCCAGGAGGCTCCCATTTGTGTGAATTTAATGCTCAGATTTGATTCATATATTGATCTTGCTATTTAACTGAAATAGTCAAGTTCAAAGCAGTGGTTTCGGTCAGCTATGTTGCAGGATATTTGCATAGTCTCCCAAATGGATGCACTTACAGGCATATCCAAGTGTTGTGCAACTCAAAGGAAAATGCAGCTGTTTCCCACAGTGCATGAAATTTTGGGGTTTGCATTCTGTGAACGTTTAGGATTGACACACTATCTGGACAGCCAGAAGAGGTGAACAGAAGGAGAAAGCTTGTTTGAAACAAATTCGTTTAACAGTTCAAAACACTTCACACTATTTACCCCAGCCTTAATTATAATTGACTCTGAAGGACACATTTTGCACAGAAGCATGCTGAAGAGATTTAATCTCTTTTAACACTCATGGGCATAAAGCTCTTATCATGGGATATCTAGAGAGAGATAACAGTTGCTAAAAGAAAAACTAGAATATCTACAAAATGCTGTAAAAGCCTCATTCTCTCCTCCCTAAAATAAATTCAAGAGAGCTCAAAGGTCTTTTTCAATCTAAATTATTCTATGATGGTAAGACACACAAGCCCTCATTAACATACTTCAAACTCATATAAGAGCCTATAAAATACCACATATTATATGAAGTACTCTTTCTGACACTGTACAAAGACAGTTACTAGCATTTGGAGTGATGATTCTATTTTGGACTGGTTCTGACACTTGAACTGAACCTTATCCGAATCCTGGTTCTTCAAACATTTTCTTTAGATGATGTGCCTTTACAAGGATGTTGCTCTCATCCAGATACAGTTGTTCCAACCATGTCCGTGTATATCCAAACATAATCTTTAATATAAAAAATATAATCAAACTAAAAAGCAAACACCTACAGCACCTTATTCGCATGAGGTCTTGCCATGGTTTAACACAGCAGGTAGTGAAATACCACAGAACTGTTCACTACTCAATTCCCCTACACCATCCCAGAGGGATGGGAGAGAGAACTGGGGGGAGAAAAATGTCAAATTTGTGGTTTGAGATACAGAGACAGTTCAATAGGACAGAAAAGGAAGATAAAATAATAATACTAATATCAATACTACTGATAACAGGATTAGAATATATAAAGCAAGTGATTCACCATCTGCTAAATGATGCCCAGCCATACCCAAACAGTGCCCCAGACCAGTTTTCGTCCTAGTTTATAAGGAGAGTGCCGTTATATGATCCAGAATATCTCTTTGGCCAGTGTGGGTCAGCTGTCCCAGTTGTGTCTTCTCCTCCTGGTGCAGTGGTGCAAGAAGCTGAAAAGTTCTTTACTCTGTGTAAACATGGCTTAGCAACAACTAAAACATCAGTGTGTTATCAACATCACTCTCTCTTAATTCCAAAATACAGCACTATACTGATCGTGGGAAGAAAATTAACTCAAATTCCAGCCAACACTGGGAGAGGCGTCCAGCTCCTCTTCATTCAACCAATGGGTATCAATGAACTCAAAGTTTTCTGCAAGCCAGAGAGACACGTTCATTTCATCTGTCATAACATCAATATGTGAAGCTTACTCCTCAAAATCCAAAAGTATTTTCTTTAAAATTATTTCTATACTGAACCAGCTCAGCGTTCAGTCTTTGGCTCCTTTTTTAGCGGCGCATTTCATATTAGCATTAAAATAACACTAGTGCAGTCAGTTGCCCAATAGGAGTATTCATAAATATTGATAATAATTTTAATACTGTGATAAATATTGACTTTTAAAAATCTTCTATTTCCTGAGAATCCTGTTGATTATTTCATATCTAGGAATCTACTTTCATCAGACAGTAAAAAAACTTTTTTTTCCCACCCAGTCCCATTTATTGGTTTATTTGGGCCTGAAATTATTTGTTTGTCCTTGTGGAGAGTCACAAGGCACCTTTTGAACACCATGGGAAATTCTGAGAACAAGGTGCACAAAGGGTAGCAAATCATATGGAAGAAAATATCCAGTGAAACAGGCAGTTCTCTCTACTCAGCTTTTCATACTTGGATGCTGGCAGTAATTGCTGACCAGAGTACTGGGAGTTATTGCAGTGCTGCCTGATGGCTCTGCAGTAATATACTCCTGATAATCCTAATAAAGTACGACAGGTGAAATTTTATATCTTTTTGTGGGCAAAGGAAGTGATATTTATTCTAAATCAGCCTCTTTAACAACAGGGTTTTAAAATGTCTTCACTAATTAGTTCTGTCTGCTTGAAGGACTGTTGATTTGGGTTTTTTTTCTGCTAATTATGACGATTTTCTAACCTCATCTAGTTCTACTATTGTTTGCTAAAATTTAAAAGCACAGTGGTCACAGAGAAAACTGATGCTTTGCAGCCTTATGGATTTTTGTTTAGTTTCTTCTCCTCAAGAAGGACTTACGTTAATGTCTGAAGCATTTAACGTCAGTTTACTTGTTAATGTTCAGGTAACGAAGCAAAGCATAAACTCCTGACAGAGGGCTTAGTCAGGAGCTACTTCAGAAATGTATTGCCAAACACAAAAATGTTTAAATTAGAACAGCTTTCATTTTAAATAGAATATTTTATGCTTCTGAGTGAAAAAAAAAATCGAAAACACTCAAGTTTTAGCTTTTTTATTGTTACTAATAATGTATTATGTTCATTCTGACCTGTATTTTGGAAGATTGGACAAACTACTGAAAACTTACAAAAAACCCAAATATTTCCTGATTTGGTTTCAAAACAAAAAAGCGTTCATTCTCCATTGAAATAATTTTTGAGTAAAACATGTTCATGTAAAACATGTTCAACATGCTCTTGCAAGCCTAACATCAAGCATAAAATGTAACTGGATATTGCAGGAATGGAAACAGGCAGAAAAATTACTTGTGATTTGGGTAAAAGAGCTAAATCTTTCAATTATTCAAGGACAGAAATAAGACTGGAGGTGATTGGGCAACTCTGCATTGTTATAGAAACGTATGAGAACAGCATGAAGCTGTCTAGGGAGAATTTAGGTATTTAAGCCTATTGACACTAAACTTGCCTTTCTAATTACCCTCTACTCATCCTAAAGACATAGATGTTGGAATTCCCTGGGTCTGTGGACCATGGGTTGAAAACTAATCCTGCAGTGAAAAAACACAATCTCTTTAGGATAAAATTTGAAAAGCACCAGAAGAGAAAGCATTAGAATACTGTCACAGAAATACTAAGCTTGGGATGGAATACGAAGAGAAATCTCTATAAGATTAAGAAATATAGAGCAGTGATTGTGAGAGCTTGGGAAACTAATCACCCAAACTTGGATGCAATATAAATGCCATCATTAAGAACTGGAGGCTTAGGTAGTCTTGAACCTGCTGTAAGACAGATTTCTTTAATAAATACCCAGTGAACCAATGAAAATTAATGCTGCTTTGGACATGGATTTAGCAAGAATCAAGGTCTTACAGAACAGCTTTTTATGGAAAATAAACTTGGCTAGAGTGATCATAAACTGAATCAGTCTTTATCAAACCGCAAGACGCACAACAGGCCTGCCTATGACTAATGTTTGGGATTTTAGAAAGGAACTAATGAAAACATACAGAGTAAATTAGGAATGCAAAGCTTTTAAGACATAGAAAGTAAGGAATTACTTTAAATCAAAGGGCAGACACTATTTAGGGTTTAAATTGCAAGGAAGAAAAAACAAAAGAAGCTAATAGAAAAAGCTTAGAGGCTTCATTCAGTGAATCAACTGCTTTTGTACACATGCAAATCTACCAATGACAAAAGAGAGAGCACTGTTTCTCAGAAGTTGCAGGACATTGAAAAGAGGAAAAGAGCTGTATTTTTTTGAGGTAGACTACATTTACCATTAAAATAATCAGCACAATTTCTTTACAACTAATATACGAGCATGGGGAACAAAAAATGTTACAGTGTGCAAATATAGAATTTATTATTAAACACAGTTTTTAATTAGAGATTAACATTACTCTGATCTCATCCACATATTAAATGCATATTTTGCCTCCATTTTCTATAAAGTTAATGATGAGGACATTAGTGAGTAAGGAGCAAAAATGAAGGCAGTGCATAAGAAATTATGACACCTAAGGGAGAAATAAATGTTAACATTCTTAATACCTCATAAAGCAAAAATAAGGCAGGCTGGATAGTCTGCATTGGAATATAGAAAAATGAAACTGTCAATTTAAATTGACACCCCAGTTGCTAGGATTTTGGGGCACATTGTCTTATGACTGGAGATCAGTAAATGTAGAACTAAATTCAAATGAACATGAACAAAGAGAACTTCTGGATCCGCTAGATTTAATAGACTTAATAAACTAACTTACAAAAATACCCAAATAGCATTTGAAGGAAGAGAGATAAATGAAAGGCAAAGAGATAAATGAAAGGCAGTATAAATTATAATCTGGTTTATCAAGAGGAGATCATCTCAAACCAATCCAGTATCTCTTTTCAAATGTTATCTGCTTTATTAGACACACAAATATTATTTATCAGATATCTAAATAAGACATTTGATTCATTCTCCCTGCAGAGAAAGTTTGCTAAAGGTGGAAAAGCCATGTGCTAATACTCAATTTCTAAAGCAGCTAAGGATGTGGCTAGCAGGATCAACAACAGCTTATACTGACGAGGTAGACAAGAAATGAGGATAATTTACCAGGTGTCTTATCAGTCCTGTGTAATCAGTTACTAAAAGATCTTCAGGAAAATATAGATCAAATTAGCAGACAATATAGAGCTGTACAGTATTATCATTATTACAAACACTAGAACATCTTATAAAAGTATTAAATTACTTATGAATTAACTGTTAGAATGATAGATGAATTAATAGTAGGAAAATCAGATTCATGCCACTGGAAGATAACTATGAACAGTGATTACTGGAGTTATGAATGGACTAATGAATTCACAAATGCATGGGGAAAGACATTTGTTGTGAGAGTAAGCAAAAGGCCTAATTAGAAATATTGTGTATGGTTCTGGACAACTAGTTTCAGGAAAGTTTAACTTTCATTGGAGTATCTGCTAAAATTATTAAAATTATTAGAGAGAGCTAAATGGGGCAATATCAGCACAAGATTAAATGGCAATAAATCAGCTATAAATGCATCTTTAGAACAAACTCAGGAAAAGGTTTCCAAATAGAGTAATGACAGCAGCAAGAACATTCTATTCTTTCAAGACAAAGACTTATGAGTTTATATATAACATGGTATAAGTAGATAGAAGTGTTCTTTGTGAGAAGAACTCTTGCTCCTCTTAGAAGCTTTCCTAGATGGCTACACATGTCTAAGCTACATACACACAAGGGACTTATCCAAATCAAGTATCCAGGAGGGCTGGTTATCATCACCAGACGAATTATATAGAAAGGAATTGTTTCCTTGTGTTGGGTCTGCAGCATTCAGTGTTTGACTTTCGGGTGGTTTGTTTTTTCATGTTCACCACCACAGCATGCAGCATGGACTAATCTCAGATGGGGGTTTCATTTCTCTAATAGAATATTAGTGCAGTGGACAGGACACAAATGAGCATTTGCATTGTCTTTTTGAGACTCATGGCTCATTGGTGGTTTTACCCTTGTACTACAAACCTTAATGCTATATGGTAATGGGAAACATTTCAATACAAGTGGAACACAATAGCATGTTAGCAGCCATTTTCAAATCTCACTGAACTGGCTGTCTGCATGGTTGCACACAGCTGTTTCAGATTGGACGTATCACTAAATGTTGCCTGCCTGTGTAATGGTAGACTGTGTGAGAGAGAACATCATCCAACTCACCAACATCAGACAGATGCTCAAAAGCAGTGAGTGCCCAGATCACAGTGAATTTCAAATCTGGATAGAACTGAAGCAATCCATATAAATATATATACACACACACACATATATATACATATATATATACATATATACACACACACCCCCATATACATGTACATACATATATATGTATGTATATATTCCATATTAAATTAAGGCAAAAGAGGGGAATTGGCAAAGAAGAAAATTGTCCAGAAACAGAGAAGAAAATTAGCAACATTAAATTAATTGAAAATTCACCATCAATAAATGGGCAAAAGCTGCATCACTTCCCATTATTGCCTTCGTGAATGCCATCAGAGAAAAAAAATATACTGAATTATACAACCTTTTATTTTTTTGCCATTTTAAGTTACCCCTTGTGAAGTTTTCAGTTTACTGTTATTTCTAATGCCCTGCACTTACATTTCTCATGTATTTTTAAAAGTATAGTAGGTAAGGAAAGAGTTCTCATTTCATTTGTTTGTCTGATGTGTAAATAAACATGGGATCCACTGCAACTGACAAATTTGCAAGGGAGATAGAGTAGAATCCTTGGTGAAACAAACAGAAGACTTGCAGCAAGTATGTCTAAGTGATGGTGACAGGATCATGTTGGGAGCAAATGGCTGTTGGGACCCAGGAGTTTTCTTACACTTAGGACCCAATGCAACAAATTCCACCATTCTATCCACAGACAAGTAGCTTATTGGGCTGGAGGGTTACCACAGAGCAAGGTGAACCCTCGATAATCCTCATTAAATCCCTAAGTAACCTCTCTAGAGCTGTCATAATAGCTGTGTGCACACAACCATGTACAAATGAGGACCCCATGATGTCCCACTATCTGCTACAGTAGATTTCACAATGTGAAAACCACTGATTAGAGGAGCCATGACAATGCTTAAACCTTAGCTAGCTGCAAAACTAGACAAGATAAAAAGAGATAATGAACATAATAAAAACAACTCCCTAAATGGGTGGAATTAATGTGAGGCATTGCTAAGTACTGCTGTGAAATGGGCTGGGACAATGTACCAGCTGAAAAACAAAGCCCCCAAGGGAGAAGATCACACACATAGACCAGCAAAAGAGAGAAGAAAAACTAGACCAATGATAAAAAAAGGTAAGAACCCTTGAGCATAATCTCAAGAACACAGAAATGGATTATTGTTGGAATCCCAGAGCATTCCTAGGCATTCCTGTAGCCTCAATTCAAGGTCAGCCTACTGCCATTACCTTGAGTCTGAATGAAGCATTCCAGAAAAAAGACAACAGTGAAAGGAAGAAGCATATTTCAACTCCCTAAAATGGGAGGCAATCCCTTCCTCCCACTTCAGGAGAAATTGCAGGCCATTAAGTGAGAAAATGAGTAATTGGGTTTGATTGTCCAGGATGTGGAGGCTGACCAGTGGGTAGGTGATGACAGCCCATACATTTTAACCCCAGTTAGTCCTCAGGGACAATTGGTAACATTTTTAATAAATACAGGAGCAAAAATATCAATGGTAACAGAAGCTGCCAAGAAGCAGGGTATGATATCCATATGGCAAACAGTTGAGGCGAGCAGTGTGAACTGCACAAGCGTTGTGTGTCAAATTGCCAAGGGCAGTTTATGGCTCCCTAATGAGAGGCACATGGCAATTGTTCACTTCCATTTATAGGCTATCATGAAAATATTTTAGGTTTTGATATTTTAAATGGACAAGCCTGGCACGTGAAGAGAGGCAGTGCATATTCCTTCAGCTCAGAAACAGGGAAGCTGCTCTATGGCTATTACACACAGCCCCTGCACCACCAGACACAAAAATTACTGACACATAGCAGTATCCAATCTCTGTTGTAGCACGGAATAGAATTTCTGAAATGACAGCTGGTGTGGAAAAAAGACAATCTTATCTCCAGAACCATGCCCCATTATCTCACCTGTCTGCCCAGCTTGGTCCCCAGAGGTGGCACTGAGCAATTGACAATACAGCCCTACTAATAGCTTCTATACCAAATATTGCAAACTTAACATCTATCTTGCAAGCAGCTGCACATCCCTGGATGGGTAGGATTCAGTACAAAAGTTATGTTCTTTATGGATCCCTTGAAGGAGTGGGATAAAGAGAAGTTTGCTTGGGAGGGAATACAATATGCCTCAACAGATTCTCATAAGGATATAAATATTTACCCACTACCACTCACACTGCACTTGCTGAACTTTTACAGACAGTCTCACTCCCCCAAAATATGAAACTCTACCAATATATGAGCAATATTTGGATTGGAGAAACTTGCCCTGAGAAGGTGGGGAAAGCAGAAGGATGGCATGGCAAGTGCTCCATAAAGCAGAAATTGAGATTCCACCCAGAAAATGTCACAGAGCAAGTAAAGTAATATTTTTAGGTACTTGGTGGATAGCAGGCAGTGCAGTGATTCTTTCAGATACCTTACGAAAAATCAAAGATATGTAAATGTGCCAATAGAGAAAGGAGTTACAATAATTTATAGGAATTACAGGATACTGGAGGGTGTTTCATCATTTCCCATCCATTATTCTCACTCTTTGGTTCCTCCAGCATGTTCACATTCTGTCTGTAATAGTTATGTGATCTTGAAAGATTTTCAGTTCTAAACGTAAGTGGGAGCAGTGAAGCTCCTTTTAATGTGACATGAAGGTTACTTGGTAATCACACACCAGTCTTCCAAAGCTCTAATCAGAAAGTGATGCACAAAAGGCCAACATTTGATGTTTTTTATTGACCTGATGAAACATTTTAAAAAAGGGTGTACTCCTTCTGATGTCAAGAGGGCATTGGCTCAAATTAACTCTGTGCTTAAGGACTCTGATTCATCAGACCTTCCAGCACTTCATTTGCAAACCAGTTGCAGAGTGTACCTTTGCTCTAATGTTAGTCTACTTGCATTAGAAAAATCGGGGTGGAAATCTTGAAGTGATTAAATGTCACTGTAATGAATTTCATATACTGAAAGGCAAAAATGCCAAGGAGTCTACATTTTAATAAGTGCTCCATAACAGGAGTTAAGAAGGCTGATAACAAAATTTATGCTGCAACTAATTAATTATAAAGAAAATTCTACCAGAGCACCTTGGGTAGCCAAACACTTTTGATTCTATGATAAGTACAATAGAATTTACAAAGCAAACCAGGATTGATGTATTTCTACTGGTAATGGGCATTTGAAACCTGTGGGCAGCTGAAAGGTCAAAGTGTGCAAAATCTCTGCATGTGTCTTGCATCATTTTGTGTATTTTCCCAATCTACAGCATGAATTATTTCATCCAGACTTTGAGCTGACCTACTGTTCCATAGGAATGAACACTAGCATGCAGAGTATATTGAATGCCTAGAATAAATCATACAAATTTTTGCTGCTTATTCACTTAATTCTGAGACTGAGTCTTAGCTACAGTCAATGACAGAAAAAAAGAATGTGAGCCACCAGCACTTTTTAACAGTCTCTGCTGTCTGAGCCATTGCCCAAATATAGTTACTACCTCAGTGGTTTTTCTGTTCTAGGTGATGGAGAGCTGACAACAAAAGAACAGAAGTGTCTTAATAGAAACTTTTCTTTGTTGTAGTAGACATGTCATGATCAGAAAAATGATAGAATGCTGTTCTTGACCTGCTATATAATTTTTCTATTATCTTACACTTTTGCAATCATAAAAATATTGCATATATATGAGAATTTCACAGCTCATTCAAAATCAGGAATAAATTTTACCATCAACTTTCTTAGTGTGAGATCTCCCCAACCACAAGGACAATCATTTAACAGAAGTTTTACATTAATTTAATTTAACTGAGCACATACTGCACTTACTCTCCTTATCTTTTGAGTGACAGAATTAAAGCCAGAGAATCAGCCTTTGCTCATAACTAAATACAGATAAATCCAAACTAGAACAAAAATCAGCACTTCAATAAATACAATCACTGTTGCCCACGACCCTGTCTCTGCTCAAAGATAAATGAAGAAGCTCTAAAAGCATTTGCATCTTTCTTTCCTGTTTTGTTTTTTTTTCTTTTAATCTCTGTTCTATCTAAGTTCTTTCACAAAGTCACTAGAAGGGTGGGTCTTTACAATGCTTCTGCTCCATTTTTACGGACAAAGCTGTAGAGACAACATTTTAAAATAGACTGGTTGCAATAAAAGTCCCAAGTTCTCTGTTTATTCACTGTGTGACTGAATCTGCTCAATATTTCATAAAACTAGAAAAGGGAATGACTAATAACATACCAGCTGCTCACAGTGTATTACGGATATATCACAACAATGACTCCTCTTAACTTTTCTGTTTGCCCCTCCTTTATTCAACTAGGACTATGATTACCTGACAGTTGGTTAATATCTTTCACAAACTAGGTACGTCTGTGACTGAAGGCAGGCAAAGGAACAGGACACTGAGCAACAGGCAGAAATGTTAGCGTGCAAACCCTACATTCCTGCTGTCTGTTTGCATGCTTTAAGAGTTTCTCATTATTACAAGAGACTGAAATTGTTATATTGCAAATCATGCCTAACATCACTACCTTTTTTATTACTATAAATTCTCCGTTGATCTCTCTGTAGCTGCAATATATATATACATATATATATATATAATTTTTTTTATTTGCATGTCTACTTTGGAGAAATTTGGACATTTGGAAATTTGGTAGTGACAGTCATACATAGTGACCATGCCCATGATGGCAGAAACACACACATCTGAATCTGATCTTCAGAGTATCACTGTCAACATTCCAACAAATTAAGTTTTCCCAAAGACATCCTTGGTCTGCTTTTTCACAAAATCCATCTGGTAAATACCCTATAAACTACCTGAGATTTTCAACTGTTGTGAATATTTCACTGTAGTAATATGTATTACAAATCATTAGCATCATACCAATTGTTATAGCATTTAAGACCAGAGAACCTCATTTTTAATTTTAAAAAATGAGCAACATTCAACCTTAAAATACCTGAAACACAGCAGTTACATCCAAAATAAGCAGACTGAAAGCAAAGTTCCTATCAGCTCCTTTATGCCTTTTTATTTCCCATATTTTATCTGTGAGTATACAGCCACCAGGTACCTCATCATCTACAGGTCTTATATTAAGAAGACATTGGAACAACTTAGATTGCAAATGTCTTTCCTTATAATTCCATCCCCATTTTTTTAATCAAACCAACCAACAGGGAAGCAAAAGACCCATTACAATTCACTGTATTGAGTTAATCTATGTCGAAAGACTAGGAAGAACAGGACTGAGAAACCACTAATAACTGAGACGCCTGCTTTTTACTTTAAAGATTTCAGTACTTGGCTCAAACCTATTATTTTCTTGAGCACTCTGGAAAAGATCTAAAAATAGCAAAAATTATCTCTAAATTTCAAATATCAAGTTAAAATCACATAGGGTGTGGATACAGTGATTTGTCCAAAATTTCCCAGCAGGTCAGTGAAGGCAGTTTTGTTAAAGGGAAGTACTAAGTAAAGCATGTGTGTACAGAGTTGCATTCATACTTTGACTCATCTGCGATCACACACATTGAAACCAGACAGTAAAACCATTGCAGTTACTGATAATAATTTACAAATTTAACAGAATCACAGCATCTGCTGAATTGGAAGGGACCCATGAGAATCGAGTTCAACTCTTAGCCCTCCACCAGACAGCCCTGAGAGTCACACCATGACCCTGAGAGCATTGTCCAAATGCTTCTTGAACTCAGACAGGTTTGGCACTGTGACTACTTCCCTGAGGAAGTTTATTATTAGTTTATTATTACCTCCAAGATTAAATAATTTATTTCTAGTAAGTACAGTCCACAAGTTGTAATGAGTTGTTGAAACAGAAAAATAGGGTTTTATTTTTTTGTTCAAGGAAGCTCTACTTCCTTGCCATTTTTGTTAACTCCTGTGTTAAGGCACTGCTGAGTACAAAAGGTCAATAACTTTGTAGTCAGCAGTGACTGAAGTGGGAAGCTGAAGCGAAGAAGGGAAGTTTTTCAGACATCCTTTGTTAATCATCATAAAGTGCCAAAAAAGAGAGTTACTCTCTTTTTCATAGACAGACGGACATGTTTGAGAGAAAAAGGACAGCTTTCACACACACAGTCATTAGACAAGGAGATTATTTAGGATTTTTAATGTTTGAGTAAGAGTGCTTTTCTTCATAGAGAAGTGTAAAATGGCACAGATTTGATTCAGAAATAGGTATTGTGCAAGAGTAAAGCACTGCAGCATGGAAAAAAAAATGTGGTGTAACTCATAATCATTCAAGGGATAAGCTTGAATAAACTGATGTTTAAATACACTGGCAAAAGCATCTGTTTTAATATCAGTGTGTCCTTGACCTGGAGCATGAGCATGTTCTAAATGGTGTCAGCATGATTCCAGATTTAAGATTTTAACAGTTTAAATACTATCTGGACAAGAATTTAATCTGACATAGATACAATATATATTACAAACACAAAGTTAGGCCACAAAACTCCAAATGCCAAAATTTGTCTTACCAGCTTCAACATTCCTGTTTCTTATTATAACAATCACCCTCCATTTAGCTCCAAAGGAACCCTGGAGATTTATCTTTCCTGGGAGCTAGGATGAGTAATCTTTGTTAAACATGCAGCACACTCTGTTTAAGTTTCTTGAATTAAAAGGGCAAAGGATGCTGCACTGTTGATGTGTACTAGTAACCTTACCTGCCTCTTTAGCCCAAGGTATCAAGCATTTCTTCTCTTCTATTGTATTTAGGAGAGTGGATTTTTCCCCACATTTTGATGGTTTTCCTTGCATCAAGTTATCTCTGCGTCTTTGTTACAATTTGTTGGTCTCCTTTCTGCATAGGACTTTCGCTGCCAATGTTAAAAGTTATGACCTGCTGCTGCACTTCTGGTATGTCTGCAATCAGATGATACTGACAGTGCTCAGAGTTTTTAAGCAAACTTATCCCTGTTACCATCCTCACCTCTAAGGTCACAGCCACAACCAGAGCCAAGTTATCAAAGATCAACTATTTAAAAGGTGTACACAAGCACAGTTCATTTTAGTTGAAACAGCTACACAAGTACTCATACCAGCTGTTCAACCAGAAGCACAGAATAACCTCTGACAGACAGGCTCATTCCTCAGAGTGTTGCCTATAATCAAAAGAGAAAAAAAACTCTTGCAGCAGTGACAGAATAGTAAAGTAAAAAAGCAGACCTTCATTTGGAAGTTTCCAGGTGTCCTGGTGGTGATGGGGCACACCCAACCCCCAATTTCCACAATTTTATAACATTAACTAATTAGGATATCTAACAGGTACACCTAATAGGACATTCAATTGCCCCAGTAACCCACTCCTGGGTCAGCCCACTTGGAGTTAGTCCAAGGTTTTCTTTGCCCCACTTTTTGTCATGACTTATCAAATTCTGGTTGGAAAACAAAATGTTCTTCTTGTAGGTCCTCTTCCTGACAATAGGACTATACAATATTTCAGGAATGTGTTTAGAAGGTCAGGTTATTGTTCTAAAATTAAAGAGAAAGGGTAGGAAACATATTAGAGTTAATTACGGAGATATGTAACTATACAATAATAGTTTACAGACCTATGAATATATGAAAAATGTATAAAAAGCAAAAATCTTTCAGGCCTCAAAAGTAATTCCTTTTCTTGGCACAGCTGACATGGTTACTCATTTGTCCCAGAAAACAAATTAACTCCTCCAGTAGATCACAATACAAAACTAAGCCAATAATGAAAGATACACACATTTCTAATAAAAATGTAATTATTATCTATTTCCTCTGCAGTAATATGACTTTCTGCATTCTGACCAGTCGCACCCCAAGGTCAATAATTCAGTAATTCTGCAGCAGCACTGAGAAAGGAATCCAGCTATTTATTCTCTGTTCCACAATTCTTAGCCACTGTTAACATTTTCTCATTTTTGTAAGGTCTATTTACAGAGAGAGAGGTTATAAAGGCTCAGTGAAAGGTAGAAACCAGCCTTCCTGTTAGTTTTACAGAATACTGTATTCAAACAGTGTCAGACCAGCTGAAAAACCAAACAAATACAAAATATTATTGAATAAATTATCATCTGTTTACATACTATCCAGACAGACATGATTGCTTACACATGGAAAAAGAGGAGGAATAAGACCAGGTGAAGGTGAAGCTTGAGATAGGTTTGAAACAGACAAATCTTGCGCCTGTTCCTTTCAAGTTTGCCAATATTGAAAAAGTGACTTAGGATTTCAGGAGAACAAAAAAGGTAGGTCTTTGCAACAACTACGTATCAGCAATGTCTGGTTTCAGACAAGAAAGTAAATGTCCAATTCCTAAAGGCACCTTGAGACTCCAGTCATCATCTCATCTTTTCCTGGGCCAAAATGGAGGAGAAAATGTGTAAGGATTGTGTGGCTAAGGCAAAATCCTTCAGCTGGCTGCAAGTGGACCACACAAGACAGGACCACACAGCAGCAAAGCCCAAGACAGCTCCCCTTCTCAACTACGATGGTGTCACTTTTATGTGATACAACCACAGCCTGACATGATCATCAGTCTCCTAGAGACCCTGTCCCTCTGTTAAGGGTTGTGAAGTGTTGTTTATTGCTGCTGTGGTTTCAGACAAATGGATTTGGTGCTTCCATGAATAACTGCACTGATAAAAGGGTGTAAAACACTCACGTGCTGAACTTAACTGGTCGTAACTCCTCCTGTGTTTTCACTAACCGTTCATTCTGTGATCAGTAGGAGACACTAGTTCCCTGACCACTGCTTTTTCCAGAAAACATATTTTCAATATCTTAAATTCCAAGCAAAATCCATTCCCACAGAAGAAATCAAACTCCTGAACCACTCTAAAACTGCTTTTTACTTCTCCGCCACATCTAAGACAGTTAGAAGGTGTTGTCACCACCGCAATTGCTGTGTAGCACAGTTAAATGATGGGCAGCTTGGTGATGTTTGCATACTTGTTGACATGCTTCTCTGTCCCACATGGATCTTGAAGACTGCATTTTTTAGGATGTTAACATTAGCAGAAGATGTTTCATGTCAAAGAATTTCCCTCAGGACAAGTTATAGTTTGTTAATTCCTCTAATTTGTTTCTTCTATATTGACATTGACAAATATAAATCCCTATAAGCCTATCAGATGAATTAATTTTCTTCTTGAATGTCTTTTATAATTACAGACAAATAATTTTCAGGGCTAAATCAATGCCTAGACTAGATGCATTTTCCTCCAGAGAACCAAAATAGTTATTTACACTTGAGCTCTCTAATGGGCTGTTTTAAAGAATGAGTACTTATTTTAATGTTGAGTTGAACAAAAGAGTAAGACAGCTTTGTGGCTTAGACAAAAGTTTTTTTCCAAGCAAACTTGGATCACTAATTTCTTCTGGAATTGGAAAAAATCAACATACTGTGCTGAATTCAGATGGAGTATCACTTATTTCAGTACAGTTTTATTAAGCAAAAATGAATTATCAGTTTACTCTAAGACTGCATAACATATTTAAGTGTAAGGAAGCAAATAAATGAACATGAATTGATTCAACTTTCTTTTTTTTTGTTAATATACAGTCTGCTAGTCTACCTCACTCTAATAGTACACTCATACACATCAATAACATATTCCCTCATCCCAGATGGTGATTATTATCACTAATATTTAATCTTACCCTTCTTCTTAAAAAAAAAAAAAAAGAATTTTTAAAAAAGGATATTTTAATTCTTATTTGTACCAAATATTAAGGCCACAAGTAAGAACAACTCCAAGACATTTTAATTGCCTGAAAATTGGGGTTTCTTGCAGTGTTTGGAGGACTAATTCACTTACCATCCTCTCCTATGGCTAAATTGAAAACTATAATTATTCTTATTCTAACATTGCCTTTTATGCCATTACCTCTGCTTTAACCGTTGTATATAAGCATTGACCAAATGTGAACTTAACTTCACTATTTCCATCACTCTGCTGAACATCCATGCATACAATCTCCTCCTGCCTTTTGGATTTGGTATGTAACCAAGCATACAATGAGTTACTATATTTGGAAAGCTAATGAATTTCCTCAGGTGCTGCTTGTTGCTCCCATGAAAAATAATGCAAAATTCTCAAATACTTCTACAAAATACAATCTGGCAGTTACCTGAAGGAAACTTGCTGGACACTCAGAGAAAAAAAAAAAAAAAAAAAAGGCTTGCTATGAAGTTTTGGCTATATAAAACTCTGTCAGACAGCCGTAACATTGAGTGAGATGAAAAGGGACATCAAAAGGGACAGATAATTCCCATTTCCAGTGAAAGCTATAGCTGCTGCAACCAAGAAAAGGGATCACAATTCTGCAATGAGAGCCGAAATTCATATCTGGCTGATAGAAAAAGCCTGATGGAGGATGAGTAAGGAAGTATTCTGTGGCAGAAAGGGGGAAACAGTATGGGAGAAAAATGTACAGTTGACAGAAAAATATCTTGCTATTCCTCTGTATTGTAAAACATACCATGCAATCATTTAAAGTCTTTTAATCGCCTACAGATTCCATTGACCTAGCAAAGCTGTATCCTCACTCTGAGCTCCAAGAAAAACCAAAGGTTTTCAAGGAGTTTTCAGACTCACTTTTACACCCAAGATTTTTCTTCTTGTATGGATCATCAGATGTATGGATCAGCAGAGATAACAGGTGTTTGTAAAATTGGATTGCTTATCAGTAAAGCATTCAAACAGACTTCACATAATTTCAGAATGGATTTATTTACTTGCAGTCCTGATAAATATGTATCAGCTTGAAAATGCTATTTTTGTTTGGCCAAGCTGATCCAGGTTGCATGCACATGGTTACATAGAAATGATGCTTTATACTAGTCTCCCCATTTCCAAAGACAGATTTTACTTATTTTGCTCCCACTGGAAAGATTCCAAAGTAAATACCCATTCTTTCTGCAATTCTTATTGAAAATGTGATGACTGCCGCTTTGCAAACTATCCCACTGGAACCCTGTAGGACATCTGGCATTCAGGTGATTTGGTGTGGATACTCATTATTGTAATCTAAATTTAAAATCATCTGGCATTACCACTTTGCTACAAATTTCCCACTTCAGCTGTATCATATAATTATGGAATAATTTAAGCTGGAAGGGATCTTTGGAGGTCATGTAAGCCAACCTACAAACACATATACACAATCAAGAACAGAGACATTGTCTCAGCACAACCTGTTTCACCGCTTCACAGCTTTAAAAAAGGGTTGAGCTTCACAAAAAGCTGGGTTGTGGGTGTCACATAAACCAGTATTATGTATTTGGAGACAGGTAACACATAAGAAATCTGGTAATGAGAAGTCCTACTAAAGTTAGCTTCTTTTTTTTTAATAACCTATTGAATTTCTTCATGTCTGAATCTGTCTATAATTCACCATTAAAGAAAAAAGGCTTATGTAAATAGTGTTGGTAAATACTGATACTCCTCAAAGAGGATACAGTGATTTTTCACCTGTATACATAAATATAGAATCATGGAATATGATGATTTGGAAGAGAGCCATCAGGATCCTCAAGTTCAACTCCTGGCCCTGCACAGGATACCCCAAGATTTACTCCATGTTCCTGAGATTATCCAAACACTTCTTGAATTCAGAGAGGCTTGGTGTTGTGACCACTTTCCTGGGGAAAGTGCCCAGCACCATCTGGGTGAAAAACTTTTCCTGATATCCAACCTAAATGTCCCCCAACTGAGCTTCACACCATTTCCTTAAGTCTGTCTCCAGTCACAAGAGTGACAAGATTGGTACTTGCCCCTCTGCATCCCCTCATGAGAATGTTAAAGACAAAAATGAGGTCTCCCCTCAGTCTCCTTTCCTCCAGGCTGAACAGACCAAGTGACCTCAATCACTCCTCATAAGGCTTCTCCTCCAGACCCTTCACCATCTTCACTCCCTCCTCTGGACACTCTCTAACAGCTTAATGTCTTTCTTATGTTGTGGCACCCCAGCACTTGAGGTGAAGCCACCCCAGTGCAGAGCAGAGCAGGACAATCCCCTCCCTTGCCCAGCTGGCGATGCCCTCATGCCCCCCAGAACATGGATGTCCCTCCTGTCTGCAGGGCACAGCTGACTCATGTTCAACTTGCCATCGACCAGAATCCCCAGGTCCCTTTCTACAGTGCTGCTTTCCAGCTTCTCGTTTCCCAGTTTATACACACACCGCCAGGGTTGCCCTGTCCCACATGCAGAATCTGGCACTTGTTACACATCATATGGTTGGTGATTGCCCATTTCTCTAAGTTGTTGAGGTCTCTCTTGACCTCAAGGGAGTTGACAGCTCCTCCCAATTTAGTGCTGTTGGCAAACTTACTTGGTATTTCCTCAAGTCCTCCATCCAAGTCGTTAGTGAAATGACTTTTTTACAGTAACTACTAAAGAGTAAATTGGAGCTTATAATAAATTGAATTATACACACAAGGGTAGAAGAAATACGTATTTGGGAAAAGAAAATACAAAAAGAAAATACTTGCATGTCCATTTAAATAATGTGCTGTCTTAGTTTTCTTGTGGTTGTCACTTCCTTCTATGCAACAAATATGGGTCTAGTAAAATACTCTGATATTTGGCTACCAGAAATGCTTCTTTCAAATACATCACAGAAAAAAGCTACTGAAGGAGAACAAAAACTATCTGAATGAAGGAAGAAAAGATAGCTTGCTTACATTCTTTTCAGCTGCCTCTAATGGTTTTAGTTAAGTCACTTTAGACTTAATTAAAGTTAAATTAGTTCTATTTATCAGACTGAATGGAAGTGCTTAGTAGTGATGTTTGGCTATACTGTACTATAAAAAAGAAGTTTTATCAATCCCAAATAAGCATGAAGACCGAGGCTATGGATGCTAAATGCATTATTTTGGCATTGCATGTTTTTGCTGGTTTGCAAATCACTGTAGGAACTCAAATTCCATGTAAATAAGATTCGTACTGCCCCAGCTTCTACCTCTTCTACTGTCAGAGAAGGGATAAGCATCTCCCAAAAGTTATACCTTTCTGAAGAACAGCACAAAGAAAGTATAATCATTGAAGAAACACTCTTTTACCATTTCAATTGTAAAGTGATGCAAAAAATTCAGCAAGTATTTAGCTAAGAAAGGCTTCATATAGTTTCTCCTGACCTGGTAACCTGGGATCTATCTACATCATTCTGCCTACAATATAAGACAGGGTTCTTGCTGGTAAACCAAAAATTGGATGAAATATTAGAGCTATTTGTTCTAAAATATCTTTAATTAGAGGAAAACACATTGAAGAAGCCCTAGACGTCTACCATTTCAATTATGTGGTTTGAAATATGAACTCAGAAGTACTTGTATCAGTAAAAGATAAAATACAGCATGACAGCAGACTGAATAGCAAGTGGGGTGCGCACACGGCCTTTGCTGACAGAGTACGTGTAAAGTTCAAATGCATTTTAGGTGTGTGTAAACCTTTGATCAGCAAGCTCATCCCATCAAAGGACAACAGGATTTCTCCTGGGATTCACTGTCTTCTAAAGTGACATAGGCACTGCATGTAAACCATGCTGTAAACTGTGCTCAATCTGAGCATACTTAGATGTTACCAGGGTTTTTAGGCTAAAATTCTTCCACAATTTTGACACCCAGTTTGACAGAGATTTTAAGCAAACACCAAACAAAGCTAATTTGCAAGCCAAGGAGCCTTAAATATTTTGATTCTTAAGACCAGAGCTTCATCTACACATAATACAATGCATCCATATGTTAAAACAAAAAATGTGGAGAAATAGAAGCTAGATTAATAGACTATAAAGGACAAAGTTTTGACCAAATGACAGTATCTTGGCAATCAACCTAAAACAGAAACCCAACTGTTAAAGTCTTCTGAGAAATTCCTTAGCTTTCAATGTAATTTTAAAGACATCACAAATCATTGTGCACTTTATTCACTGTGAGTAGGAACAATTGAATATCACCATTAGACCTGTTTCCCAAGCAGACAAATGTGCAAAGACTGCTGATGAGATTACTGTATGTATGTAAATTTAAAATCCATTTTACTTTAATTGTCAAGCACATGACTTTGAAACTCACTTTTTGCAAACTGTCATGTCAATAAAGCTGAATCACATAAATGTAGATTGAAAGTGAACAAAAAAGGATCACAGAGAAAAATTCTATAATTTAAAAATATGAATGACCATCCAACTCTGCTGCTACAAAAAAAATTCAGTCATCTGTGTACACTTCAAAGTCATGCCCTTAAAGGGAAACTTGAGAAATTTCCAGTTGGCTATTCATTGTTCCCAAAAATGGCGCTGTATTATATACATTGTAAAATGTATACATTAATGCAGCTAGTTTATAACTCCATCAGGTGTAGTGCTCTTAGCATCATTCTTCTAATGCATAAGATACAGTTTACTTCTTCCTTACACTTTTCATCAGTAGTTTGTATTCCTCAAGCACCTTTTAAACTTGATATCACACTACACCTGTGAAAATCCATAATAAACTTTACTGTGTCATTGCAATTGATACGCAGGCATACTGCATATAGCCAGCACTAAATTACTGCATCTAAGGATTTTCTCAGGCAATCTGTGTATTTGTCAACAGACATATTTAGAACCCTATGTTTGCCTATCCAAGGGTATAGGCTCTAGAGTAGAGTGTATGCAATTATATACCTATTTGGTATGTAGAAACATGAAACGCAGATTTCGGGATATAGATAGAGTGCTTTACTCTAGTTATTCATGAGTGTAATGCACACACATCCAGAAATTAATATGCAAATCCTAGCTCCCTTGATGCTGTTGACAGAATTCTTATTGATGCCTACAAGGTCTTGTTTTCACCTGTGACTACTGACCAGTAGACAATGTTTCTGTTAGTTCAAATTACGAAAATACCGAGCAAACACCTAATTCTTAAACAATATATTAAGGAGTCTATGTCTTCTTTCTGACTGCAAATTTGAAAAGTTCTCTTTTTATAGCTGAGTTCAAAATCTCTGGGGCCTAGGTGTATTTAGAACTCTGCATTCCTTTGGTTCCCAGTAAATAAAAATGTACCCATTTAGATGCTCATCAATATTCAGAATAACTTTAAAAGGTAGCCAACTTCTAATAGGTCCCAAAGAGCAAGTAGTTACCCAGATGGTAATTTCTGAGTCCTACTGTCACACGTGTGTTATCCCACTGGTAGTAGAGTAACTAATGCATGCATAAACCATATCACTTTTGCATGAGATTATTCCCATAGAGATGTACTCTGCTTCTTTGGTCACTAAGTATGCAGCCACACACACAAAAAATCCTGATATAATTCACAGAAACGTTTAAAACCTGAGTCAAAGACATACTACAGTTCTGACTTTTTGTTCTTTCATTTCCATAGAATAAGGAGTGGCCCTGAACTTAAAACCCTGATTTCAGCTCCAGGTTACAAACTTTCTACACTTTAGGAACATTCAGGAGATATGGACTTCTTTCTAATTCTGAGCAATATTGCTTTTAGGGCAATATATGTTTTCCTGTCCCTGAAGCATTAGTTCTTGTGTCCCCCATTACTTTCAGCTGTGATGCCTCTGGTTTTGTACTCTTTATAGTGCCAGTCTTGATCCAAAATTGACACCTGACTGAAGTCGAGTTTAAATGACAACATAGCTCATTCACATCCAGAGAGAAATTTTTTTATGGTTGTTCCATTTGTATTACAGTATTACTTCAGTTCTTCATTTTCAATAACTCTTCACTGATTCTCAACCCACAGAACTCTTGAAGAGATGATAATTTCCATTTCCACTTTTGCAAATATTCCTGAGGGAGTGCAAACATTTAAAGATCATTACTGAACATTTACCTAATCCAATTACATTTTCAGACCAGTGGGGGTTAATCTGACTTTGTGCTCGATTTTTTGTTTTGTTGGTTTTGCTTTTTAAAGGCTGTGCAACCCATTCCTCCACAAATGCTGTACTAGAAATATAAGCTAGAAATAATCCAAAAGACCCTATAACAGACAGAGCTATATCTCCACTTAATATTACAGACACCTGCAAATAATGTCCTGGAGCTTACAAACATCTAGGTAAATGTTATGCCTCCCTTTCTAACCCTCTATTATTTGAATAAACATCAAACATAAAGATGATATTACCTATGTTCATGAGAAGAAGAAGCTGCATGAACACAAAACAAACACCAACAAAAAAGAAAAAGCAAACAAACAAAACAAACAAAACCCTGATTTAGTAGTATATTTTTGATTCTCATGTCCTTGAAGATGACAATCAAATAACAACACTATTCAGCCATCAAATAAAACTTGGCTTCCTTACCTTCATCCCTCTCCATAGCAGTGTGAAAATTCAAAGCCCAGTGTTGAATCAAAGCAGACTCTGGCTTTATTGGTCCACCGATCCTAAAAATATTTGTTGCCTTTTGCATAGATAAAGAGATTACTTTACCTTCAGCTGAAGTGCCATTCCACAGAGTTTGGTTAATATCTTCCCTCCTTTGCTGTTCGAGATCTCCTTTCGTCTTCATTACCAGCCTTCATCAAGAGGTAAGCATGTGCCTCAAAATCCCTTTGCAATTATACACATTCTCCTCCCCTACGTTAGCAAATCCAGCAGATTCCCAAAGACCCAGGATCCACTCTTTCTCTCTATTCCAGTACGCATCAAATAATTTTATGACTTTTTCTCTCTCCATATGAAGAATGTGCAAGTTTCACACAACATTTAACCAGAAGCAACTGTTTCTGAGAATTGTTTTTTTAGTCAATATTTTACTTTTTGGGGAGGTTTTTGATCTTCATGTAGCTATGGTAAATATTCAGTAAATACTCTTCTAGAGCATGTCTCTGGGAGAGACACCACTACTCCACCTTACTTTCACCTCCATCTATTTCTGCTAAATGAATTTTCCACTTTGAGATATTTCCATTTTCCTTGCGTCATTACAAGACAATTGTACATATGATGACAGATGCAATTTCTCTAACTTAGAGAGAAAGCATCTTTGATCAGCATTGCAAATACATCTAACTGTTGGATATACAGAACTCCAAATTTTGTTTATTTTATTCACTGCTCCACTTAGGGTTAGGCTTACGCTTAAGGTTAGGCTTGAGAAAACCACAAAGCCTCGACCTCCAGTGTAGGGTTTCTCGGCCCCCAATGGGCTGAGTCCGGAGAAGCGGGGGACCACTGCTGGATGGGCAGTGCAGGACAGGTGGAGCTCCTGAGATAGACGGGGCGCTTGAAAACCAGTTCGCATCCAAACAAGAAATGCAGTCCGTTTGGTCAGCATTCCAGAGAGTTTATTGAGAAGTAAGGGGAGGAATGACAGGATGGAGGGAAACTGGAAACAGCAACCAAATGGCCCCGAATCTCTTCGGGTGCTGGGTTTTAAGGGAGGAGGAAAAGGGGAGGAGAAACTCGAGGGAACCAATGAGGGCAGTGGGATTAGGAAGTGGCATCAGTCTCATACAATCAGGTATAGGGGAAGGAGGGATAACTCTTTCAAGTAACAAATCAGAGAACAACAGGGGTACAGACAAAGGCGAACGATCTAGAACATGACCATAAATGCAACAAGGGAGGGGAGAAGAGCACAACCAATCAGTGGCAGTCTGGATGAACTCATGACTCTGGGAGTAAGGCAGCTTGGGAGAGTCACTTTTCACTCCCATGACTGTGTCCCTGGGTCACTGTCTGCCCATGGGTCAGGGGCGCTCAGGTGCGCCAGGGCAACTGCAACACTCCAGGGACATATTTTTTAATAACACTCCAGAGGCAGCTATTTTTTAAGGAAGTAAGTATTCTATATCACAAAACCGATTTTAATTGAATACTTATGCTTCAGCTGTTCTCAAAACACTGAGTCTAAAATGTTAAGTAATAGCAGAAATAGAGGCAAAACCTTGTTATAGATAAATGGACAATAATATTTATGACATTATCTATTTCTCATATCTATATTAAATTCCTACACATATTTTCATAGTTGAAATTCTGGTTTATTACTTCTCACCGATTTCAATAAATATTTATTTAAATGCAGATATTTATTTAAATGCAGAGTTTATTTAAATGCAGATTTATCTCTCAAGTAATTTTGCTGCTATAGGCACTCACCTAGCTCAAAATACTTACACTAGGTAACCACAACTTTTACATAAATGTCCCTGGTAACTGTTGAAGGTGAAAGGAGAAGATTTTGGCTGAGTTCAAAGATCAGTTTTCATGAGATGACATTACTATGTGTACTGCCATAATATTCTTAAATTAAGCCTAACTTAAATGAATATTAAATAGAATAATTTAAAGTCTATATGAAAATGACAATAAAGTGCAGCTGAAAGCAGATTTTAAATGTCTTTTGCTTTTTTCTTTGCATTCCTCTGATTACCAAAACTATATTAGACCTATGATAGGCTTTTCTGAACAGCTTTAAAAGCCCATTAACCTAAAAATCTTACAAGAAGCAGGTATTTCTGAATAACTAAGTTACATTTCTCTAGTACTATAATCAAGCTCAGCTTTCTTCCTTTTGATCAAATTATTAGCAGGTGTTAGTTGCCTCAGGGATGTACTATCTGTTTCTTAGTGACTCTCTCCTTAAACTGACCATCTATGCAGAAGCATATTTGCTTACAGAATAATAGAACTTCAACCCAGAGCAAGGAAATCTGTAGAGAAAAATATTGCAATCACTTTTGACTAGAGGAAAAAAGAAGTTTTGCAATTTTTAAGGTCATTTAAGTTCACAAAATCCCAGGAAGGACGTAGATTTGGAGGCACATAGCAAAGCATAAAGTAAGAATTCCTCAGTTCAAAATTTTGTTTGTTTCATAACTGTCACCACAATCAGAACTCTGATAAATTTGATTTTAATGCTAAGCTTAAATCAAAAGCTCCTCAGACAGCTGTGTCAAATCACTACTTCGGTGAAAAAAGTTCAGCAAAGGTCCATTTTCATACCTTGAAGCTCTCCTTGCAGTGGAGACCATATCTTATTTTTTACAAAATTCTTATTGGCCAATTTTTGCTCTTCTCACAGACTCAGAATAAGACCCAAGTAAGCAAATCAACTACCTTGATTGATTCACCTTCTTCAGCACTGAAATAGGCAATATGAATATGCCTGTCTACTGAGGATCCCTGCATGCTGGCATACATCACCGCTGCTTCCGAAGGAATCATGGAGAACAGCAAAAGCCATTTCTTCAAAAAGTGACACTGCATACTCTTCCATTTCCTGCTTCTGCTGGCAAGCAAGCATCTTCAAAAATCCATTGTCAGAAATAATACCGTATACACCCTGAAAGAGATAACAGAATCACAGAATATGCCAAATTGGAAGGAACCCACAAGGATCATCAAGCCCAACTCCTGGCCCAGCACAGTGATTCCTAAGAGTCCCACCATGTGCCCTGAGAGGGTTGTCCAAATGAAAGTGCATTGGCGAGAAGTCCCAAACTAGAAAAAGTAGACTAGAAACAGCACGGAATTCCTTTTCTTTTTGTCCCAGGGTATTGCTAATTTCAAAAACTTATGGCCACATAATGTTGCCATAAATATTTCCCCAGTTTAGCAAGGCGAAAGTCCCATTAGTAGGATACAGAAAAACCTGGATATTGGGCAACTATGCTGCAAGACTGTATGTCACAATTCTTGTTAAAGTAGAAGAGGACATAAGGCAGCTGCTAACCAATCTAGGCTGATATGGGGCAGTGTATAAATCCTTTCATAACTGCAGCTATCCCAGGAAATAATCATCCCAATAGAAGGAACAGTCACTGTTGAGCCCTCAGAAGAGTTTTACATTACAAGACACCATATATGTAAGGCTTCTGCTGGAGTACAAAACTACCCACACTACTATGTAAGCTCTCTTCCCAATTAGTCCCTGCACAAATTCAGCATGTGACAATATTTTAGAACACTTCATAATCATGTATAAAACTCCATGCAATGTATTACTATGAAGCTTCATCCCCAAAGTTACTCAAGTTTTTCAACATTCTACAGAACATAATTTGGCATATTACGCAGACAGAGGTATATGCATGAAGGGAAAATGTAACAGCATATTGTATCATCAAATATAGAGCATAATAAACTTTGTCAGCAACAATCATAGATGATCTCAGCAGCTACACGGTTTTACAGCTCCATAAAGTTAAAATTAATTAATTTTTTCCCATAAAGCATATTTGGAATTCACAACGATCCATGTTATTTCTGCTATTCTCTTAATGTAAAGAGATACAAGATGTAACACTAGTTATGTCACAACAAGCTGTGTTTGATAAATCACCAATTTTCCTAGACAAAACAAAAAAATGCACAAAGATACACAGAGTTGCAAGTATAGCAAAATTTCAATAAAAACACATTTGCTTACATCTTTCAATGAAGACATCTGGTGACATAAATCTGATTACAAATTTGATTTTCCTAAAGCAATACTTGACCTTATATGTGAAACTTGCATGGAACCATATAGGGGTCTTTACAGGGGAAGTAACCTACTAGTATCACCAAGCACTGTTCAGTCTCCCACGCACCTACTTCTATCAACAGAACCACTCAAAGTGGTGGCTGATTAAACTGCCTTTGCTGGTACCATGGGTTTATTCAAAAAGAACTGCAGTTAATGACATTACATAAGCAAAGCAATTACATACATACATTCATACATATATATAGATAGATAGATATAGATATATATATATAGCAATCCTTCATCTTTTACCTGCACGATGTAATCTCCATAACAGGCTGTTCGACAAGCACCCAGTTCTGTGTGGCTCTGTATGCAGTGCTGCTCTCCAACTATTCCTCCTCCACATCCCCTCTGTCTCCTGCTTCTTCAAGATCCCTTCAAACCCAAACCATTCTATAATTCTGTGAAATACACTGAATCTACACACAAGGAATTCTATGAACCTAGGTAAAATATGCTGATTTAGTGGCAAAAAACATATAAAATTAAAGTGGAAAATGAAGCTTAATGTTAACTGGAGTGGCAAGAGTAACTCCATAATAAAATGAAAGCCCATCAAATGAAGATATTATCTTCTGTGTAATTGTGTGTCTGAGCTGTATGATCATGGTTCCTAACAAATGTGATTATCAGCTGCCAGAATGATAAGCATTTTGCCAATTCTGCATCAGTCCACTAAGCACAAGTGCTAGAAGCAGCAAAATTAAGAAGATGCAATAAAATGAAATGGACTTAACAGAATAAATGGTTACCAGAATTACTGAACCTATAACTCAACATACAAAATACTACCACAGAGTAGTCTGCAGTGCATTATCTTCTTTTAGCTACAATTCTTTCTTCATATTAAAAAATATTCTGAACTAGCGACATAATGTCTCACTTCAGGCTAGAATTTTTGTCTCTAACCACGGTGACTACCTGTAATCAAGATGGCCAAATATAAATATTTATAGGACAAAGCAAAATGTAATCTTTCTACCTTGTAATTTGTAGGATGCTGTACAAAACAGGGGGAAAAAAACCAAACCAAAACAAAACAAAAAAAAACAACAACAAAAAAAATTGAATGCCCTTAGAACTATAGAGAAGGCTGAATACTTTTACACTCTTTTGGTACATTTCCAGGAGGAAGCCATATCTGCCAGTGTTTCAGAAAATAAATTGGTCAGGCTTATTTTTAAAGTCTCCTTTTTATATACCTACACCAGTGGTTCAGAGACAGTTAAAGCCTTCATGAAGGCCCAAGATATAGTTCTCCACTACCATGGTTTCAACTTTTTTTTCTTTTTTCAATTTAGCTCAAGGAAGTAAACAAGAAAATGTTTATCAATATCAAGATCAAAACTCCAGACCCTCCCAGAAGCAGTAGTCCCTTCCAGGCCCACCATCATCTCATCAGATACCTTGATTTTTAATATGCTTCAGATAAAGCCTTTCAGAATGACATACCTTTCTTTTCTGCTGAGAGTTACTGTTCAAAATTGCCAATAATCTATTCACAGAGAGTAAACTATGTTAAGTTTGAAACAACCCCTTGTTTTCAGGTCTCCATTAACTTCTAAATTGTTATTATGGCACAGTGAAATCCCCTCTGTGTTAAATAGAAGCAGTAGTGCTTTCCTTAAACCCTTTTCCCCCTAATTTTTGTGCCTAAAAGCATGATTTGTTTTATTTAGAGGTTTCTGCATTCCCCACTGTTTACCAAGCACCTAGAATTGACTAATACTCTCACCTTCTCATTTATTTCTGCTGTGTGAACTAAACAAAATACTGAGGGTTATTTTATCTAAATTATTACCTGGATTTTTTAACTCTGGTAGAAAAAGAATCAACTGATCCTAAGCATACACTAAGAGTTTTGTTTATGCCCCCAAAAGCCCCCTGTGAAATTGGTGTTTGGGTCTGGAAGAAAAATATACGAGGGCCAGGAAAGGTATTTGATGCACTGAACTATATTAATGCTAGTACAAATAGGAATTTAATTCTGCCTTTAACATAAGTCAGGAAATACAAAGTTATGGTTCCTGTAAGTGTCATAACTCATGTTCTTGCATACATGCTTTATTTTGTATCAAAGCCTGTTAAATTTCTAGGAACTATGCGGTTAAATTATAACTGTTTTTCAAGTATTAATTTGAAATTCTTGACCAGAGAACATGAAGGCATAAAAGAAACATTCAGCAGCATTTTACATATCTACAAGCCTATCTCATCTCTGCAAACAAGCAAATTATATGTAAAACTTGGTAGGTTTTGCTGGAGCTTTACTATACTGTGAATGCCATCATACCTAACTAGCAGAATGTTAAGCAAGGATCAGCATTCCACATAATCAAGAGCTACTGTGGTTTGAAGTGCATCAACTGGACAGGAGTTACTCAGTACTCAAGGTAGGGAAGGTTGAATTCTCAAATTTCTACATGTTAATGTGTCATAAAAACTAAAGGATTGCAGATATCCACTTGAGGGAAAAGGAGTGGTGAAAAACTATTCAACCTTCTTTGACACTGAGAATCAAAGAAGTGGATAGAGAAAGTGCTAATCTGAAAAACTAAATCGTTACATTTGTTATTCCACACATACCTGCAACATGCCCCAGGAGAGAGCAACTTTCAAGCCTATTAAGCTCATGAAGTTGCATGTGACTTTTTAAGTGAAAAATTACTGTATTTTACAGTATTCAGTAAATGTTTACTTTCTTGAAATTTGAATAAATGTAACTGTTCAGGAAACTCAGGATACAGACTAAACTTTTAGTCATGGACAAATAATATCTAATGAAGTTATGCAAAACCATTTTTCATTTTCTCCATCTAATTGTTGTTTTCCGGATGACATTACCTTATGTTAACATCCTTCACAAGCGATTGAAATGAGTAGTTTCTTTTTAAATGTGTTTTCTACCTCTCAAGTATCAGAACTCTCTAAGCTCAAAGTCATTCACAGGAAAGACTTATATTGTTTCTAACGTACTTTAAGCACATCCTGATATAAGTAGAGTAAGGAAAAAGAGTGTAACACTAATCTCATATTAAAGCATGCATAGGCACAGGCATTTCAAATCATTGTCATGCTACATCACAGAAAGAGATATTACAAATCACAGGACTTCTTGCTACATTTAACACATTTCTCAAATTACTCCTTTTAGCTCTGTTGTCTCTTTTTTTTCGGTCATTCTGCAACAGTAGTTGGTAATGCCCCACACTTAAGCCATATGGCATAACCTGCCAATTTTACACGTTTTGGCAGGAGACATCTCTCACATGAGAAGGATATCTCCAGACTCCAGAATATTGGCACCATAATAAAAAATATTTCTCTCAAAACCTTCTCTCCCTCAGAAAGATATGGTATCTTCAGAGTTGCCAGGCCATGCTCTATTTGGCATTGTTATTACTCACCAGCTGAAGTGGATCAGCTACAGAATAACCTGATTTTCCTTTGGGGTTTTCAGCAGTGAGTTTCAAGGTCTTCTTGTCAAAACACAGAGAAACTTGGAAAATAGAACTCTTCAAATTTCAATAACAATGCAAATTTAACACACTTAATAATTACACTTCATAATTTTAGTGTTTGAATTGTGAGGTTGGAGCTCCTCAGTTGGCAATGTTATAAAATGCTAACACTTAACCCTGCATATGTCAACACTCAGAGAAGCAAAAGATTTATTTAAAATAGCACTGGTTGCCAGCCATCTCCAAAAAGAGACTTGATAGACCTGTCCCTGGTATACAGATGTCATTTGCTATAAAGCAAGCAATTTACTCTTTAGCTCACCCCTCAGAAATACCTTCAGTACCAAAACAGCCTCTAAAATCAAAAGCAGGTTTTGCCTGTCTGCAATGACCAGAATGCTTTGAGCACCTTCAGCTTGTGTGCTGTGTTCTCTAGCAACTCAGCAGACTGGTACACAAAGCAGCTAGATCCTGGGCCTTAACGACCTTCAGATGGCTTTACCAACACCCAAACTCTTGAATTTGGCCTGGCTGCAAAGATGACCACTTGCCCCTGATAAACACAAAAGGAGGAGAGAAGTACTTCAGCCTGTACCATGTGCTTAATAACTAACTTTCCCATTTCCATATCCACCTTAATAAACTAAAGAGAAAGAAAACCTTTTGAATGCTCCTTGCAAGCTGTTTAATTTTTTTTATTATTTAGTCATCTAATTACAACTCTTTTTTCAGCCTTGTCTGTGAACTTACAAGCATTCTCCATTTCTCTGTCCACATATGGTGTGTTCCCTGCCTTACTGTACTGGAGCTCCCTTGAGAGCAAAGCCTCCAAGCATTGCTACAGTGCATTCAGCAACAAACCCAGCAGGATACTAATAGGCTGTCTTCATTAACCTTTGCTGATTGAACTGTGCTCTTGTATTTGCACTCTGCACATTTGTGATGTCTCATAAAGATTCATAATGGGAATTTTAATGGCAAAAGAGCCTGTATACTAAATTGCTTATGCACCTAAAAGGAAGCATGGCTGTAAGAAACAGTAGACTTTTTTATTTTTCTGTCATCAAAGCAGTGGCAGCACTTGAAAGGGCAAACAGAACACAGGAATGGATCAATAGAGGAACAGCACAGATGATAATTAATGCCGGGAAATGGCTGTTTAGGCACAGTAACAGAAGCTGCATTCACTAGGTATCCAAAATAAAAGGCAAAATGTTCTGAGAAAAAGCCATCAGATGGCATCAGTAGCAGCTGATGAGGTACAGAGTCCAGTGTGACATACACTTTTCTCAAAACACTGCTGTCATCCCTCACAACACACCATGCAAACAAGTGAGAAAGTTGTTACCAACAGAGAAAACTTGAGGTTAAACACCTTGCCTTTAAGCAACTTGTGTAATTTAAACTCCATACCAGATTTTTTAACTTACTGCATTCATAAAAGTTGACTAGATGAAATTCAAAGTAATTTTTAAGCTATGCAGAAGGATGATCAGGGCAACTTAAGAATTTCATATATTTTTATATAAAAACAAAAAAGTCTCCTTCTAACTTCCTTAAGCATATATCCCATACAAGTTAGTCTCTTACCTTCTGAGTGTGATAATAAAAGCCTATATTAAATTAATTAATAGCATTTGATTAGTTTGATACAAAGGAAAGAAAAACAAGAGTTACAATACAGTTCAAAGAAATGGCAAACCGTAAGTAGAGAATTACAGTTAAATGAACATAAAAGCAAATTTAAGATAGCTATATTAATAAAAACAAGGAAGATATTTTCAAAGCCATCAAAGATATGTTCTGTAGGTCAAACACCATGATGATGCACTATTAGCATAAGCCTATATTTAAAAAAAAAGAACAGAACAAATTTTGATATTCCCTTTTTTTATTAGGCATTGGGTAACTTTCTAGCTGTCATTTCATGGAAACTCAATAGCTGCTCTTAGCTGGATGCAGCACCTTTGCCCCAGACCATGAGGAAAATTAAACCACAGCTCTCCTTTAGTTTAATCAAAGTCTGCAGAAGCCTAACTGTAATGTGCAAGAGAGGGAGAAAAGCTATAAGCACATAAAGTCTGCAAAACCTAGGGCATAGAGACAGAATTCAAGCTTCAATAAATATTTCCTATTTCAGCTTTGTTGAAACAAAGCAATCCAAAACATTAGCAATTCATGTCATGTTCCTGCACTGATTGCCACACCTTGTGAAACTGCAACATATCTTTATAAGTACTCTTCAAAGCAAGGGAAAACCTTCATAGCTCATCAATAAACATGAAAGAGTGGCCTCACAGAAATTTAGCCAAGACATGTTCAATAATTTTAGTGGAATCAAGCAAATCTTCACATTACCCTTTGAGAACGAACTGACATAAGAGAAAAACCTCTCAAAGGGCCAAATGTTTTAAAGGCGTTGCTCTACACCATGGTGTGGAATACAAAAATACTAAAAAATGGAAGTCTTTTTGTGGCTGTTTCTATAATTTTTGTACATTATATGAATAGTTAATATTATTTTCATTAAAACTGTACTGTTGAGGAGGAAGGACCATACTTTCTGCTAATTACAGTTCTTCACAGATGAAAAAGATTACAATAATTTGTAGCCAGTGATCTGGAATGCTGTTTCTCTTTCATTTCAAAACTCAGACAGGAATATTTAAGATCTAAATTACTTCTTGCATGATACTTTGTGCTTATTCACACCCCCCACACACCTCCACCCAATGCTGTTAAAATTGATTCATTAATGTTTAATCTAAAAACAATTAATGTAGGATGTGAAAGGTTAAGCTTGAAATAAGGTGTGATACAAAGGGGATGGCAGGCACCCTGATGAGAAGCAGACTGGCTCTGATCTTTTGCAAGCCAAGTAAAGATGCTGTTGTTCTGCTATGGATGAAGGGGCTCATTATCCCAAAGATAATTGCCCAGATGCCACACCAGTGAGGTCACACGAAACATGGCTGTGATTGCTGAACCAGCAATGGAACTAATTAACAGTTAAGTCTGCAGACAGCCATTTTGTACATACCTCCACTTAGATGCATAGCCTTCCCATCCCATCAATGTTAAGCATTAGATCACCCTCTTTTTGCTGCTGAATGAAAACATCATCCCACCTGTCAGAAGAATAAACACTTCAGTGTTACTTTTACAGCATTAAAATTCATCCTTTCAGTCATCTTGTACATATTAAGGGACATCAATCATTTTTATTCCCATATCAATTAATTATTTGGTATCTCTTTTGTTTAATGCAGGAAAAAGCTGTATCACAAATTAAGAATAAACCTGAAGTTCTAAAAGGGGCTAATTCACACTCAGAGGAAGCAACATTTTAACTTTCCATCATGACTATTTTTTCTGCTGTCTCTCATTCTGGATTACATTCCTTACTTAATAAGGTGAAAAAATGAATTGAGATGTTTAAATTGAGATGTATTTTGTATCTGGTGCTTTCAGAGACCAATCTATTTTTTAGCCACACGTACTTTACAGGGGTATTTTAGTCAATAATGCAGCAGTAAATTCTGCACTTGCAAACTTATGGGCCTCTGCAGATTCTCCCTTGACTTTAATGGGTATTTGAACATGAGTGCACACAGCCATCCAAGTGGAGTTCACTGAAGCAACAGGATTTTCCATGACAGCAGTAGGCAGGCCAGATAGGTAGTTTTTAAATAGTCTTTTCCAGATGCTTTAATTTCTTACAGATTCTTTGACTGACAACTGTTGTGTCCTTAATGCCTTGAAAAGCAGCAATTGAAACTTGATAATTCTGCATTTCTATTACAAAACTGAGAGAAGTTTCATCTTTTTGCCCTTGTGAATTCAAGTCAAGCTTGGTATATCTTTATAGCTAAGAAATACGTGATATCTATTTAAAAATTCGGGTTACCTTGGAAAAAAGAGTACGTTGGTTACACTTAATCAGAACAATCAGAATAATTTTCCTAGAGACAGGGAATTATTCTGGGGATTTTTGCCTTTTTTCACCAAGGGGAAAAAAATTTGCTTTTAAGCTGCTGTGAGACAGTACCTGTCCTACTTTTTTGTTTCCTCATTTCACTCACTAAACCAAAAAACACAGCTGTCTCAATCCCGATTCAGATTTATTCTCTGAATCATTTAATCACTACAGGATCTCTTCCCCAAGACTGATGCCATTCCCACACAAGGAACATGAATCCCAGAATGAGTTACATTGGAAGGAATCACAGTGGGTCATCTGGTCCAACCTCCCTGCTCAAGCAGGGTCATCCCACAGCACATGGCACAGGATTGTGTCCAGATGGTTCTTGAATATCTCCAGTGAGGGAGACTCCACAGCCTCTCTGGGCAATCTGTTCCTGTTCTCAATCACCTGCACAGTAAAGAAGTTCTTCCTCATGTTCAGGTGAACTTCCTGAGCATCAGTTTCTGCCCATTGCCTCTTGTCCTATTGCTCAGCACCACTGAGCAGAGCCTGGATCCATCCTCATGGCACCCTCCCTTCAGAAATTGACAGACATTGATGAGGCTCCCTCTCAGCTTTCTTTTTTTATTGCTGAACAGGCCCAGCTCCCTCAGCCTTTCCTCATAAGAGAGACATTCCAGTCCCTTAATCATCTTTGCAGGCCTCCACTGAACCTTTTCCAACAGTTCCATGTCTCTCTTGTGCTGAGGAGCTCAGAACTGGACACAGCACTCCAGATGTGCCTCACCAGGGCTGAGCAGAGGGGCAGGATCACCTCCCTTGACCTGGTTGCAATAATTTTCCTAATGCAACCAGGACACCATCAGCCTTTCTGGCTACAAGGACACTGCTGGCTCAGGGACAGCTTGTTGTGCATCAGGACCCCCAGATCCTTCTTCACAGAGCTGCTTTCCAGCAGGTCAGACGCCAGCCTGTACTGGTGCAGGAGGTTATTCCTCCCCAGGGGCAGGACCCTGCATTTGCCTTTGTTGGTTTCAGTTGGTTCTTCTCTGCCCATCTCTCCAAATGTTGAGATTCTTCTGAATGACATCAGCTGTAGAGAGTCTCCCTTTCAGCTAACATTATCTGTGCTCTGCTTTATTCTTGCCTGCCACTTGGAATTTTTGCCATCCCCTGCAGCTTTTGAAATCCTTGTTTCTTTTCAGAAGGCTCCCTTCCACAGAGGCTCATGTACTATTGCTCTTAACCAATAATGTTAAGTTCAGTTTTTGTTTTGGGTATGTCTTTTCCCCAGTACCTTCCCCCTAAGTCTTTTTGTCAGGTCTGCTTACCGTAAATATGTATCACTTGGGCTAAGATTGCCTAGTTTTAAAATTTAGTCATGCATTTAAATATGTATATTATACATACATAAATATATAAATGTATTTAAGGGAGTGTCACTTTGGATACCCTTTACACTGATCTGCCAGGTTTTTCTGACTATATGGAGGTAATCAACATTTTCCACTGTGTGGAAAAAAGTCAAAGGCAAGTAGTATAAATGATTAGTGACAGTAAAGCAAAAATATAAATAAATCCAAGAATGAACCTCTGAGAACTTATAACAGCTGTCACAGAATAGCTGTAAATGGGTAAAACCTACACTGGAAAGAATATGCAGTGATAATATTTGTAGGGTCGGCAAGAGAACTCTGTACAACATAAATCTAGTCCAAGAAAACCTCCAAAGATTACAAATAGTTATTTTGAATACATGGTAGGTAGTAGGGACTCTTTTGGGTATCGAAACCTGGAAATGACAGCCCCTAGCTATAAAATTGCCATTGTCTTCTTTTTCACATATATATGTATTTTTATGCCTTTGCTTTCTCCACAGTTCAAACACTCATTTATTACCAGAGCAAAGCCTGTGTGTGAGAAAAGCAAAAAAAAAAAAAAAAAAAAAAACCAAATGCAAGATTCATGCAGGCTCTGCTCTAGTTCTGCTCTTGACATCCCCATCTCACTAAAATTATTCTGTATGTCTGAGCTTTAGTGGTTCTGGAGATTTTAACTTGGAATAGATAAAAGGAGAACAAACTCAAGGTCTGTCATAGAGAACACTATACTGACTTCAGATTTTTAAATGCTGATTCAGTGCTTGCTAGTCCAACTCACTAAATAATTTCTAGCAAGAATTTAATCTATTCATATACTGCTCCAGAGTGCGCAGTGTCTGATTCATAAATGTGTGAATCTTTTGAAAAGTCTGCTTTTAAAATAGTTATTAGCATTTTCTTATGGAAGGACTCAAAATGTTTTAAACATCGAAGCATCCTTCTGAAAAGAAATCAAGTTTGGGTTTAAAGATGTAAGTATATTGGCTATGCAAAGCCCCAGGTTTTACATGTTTTCATGTTATTATGTATAACATTACACCACTATAATCTAATATTCTGCTATGGTGTCACAACACAGGGAAAAAATCAGAGCAAACTGATTACAGATCAGCAGGAACACAGGAGCTGAAAAGGCTTTACAGCACAAATACATAAGTAATGTATATTGAAAACTTGAAAACACTGGAGTCCTGGCTTTGCTTGAAAATGGGAGGAAACATTTCATAGATGTATCCATTTGAAGCATAAAGAAGCTCCAAAGCAGACAAGAATAAGAAGCAAAAGGTGAGATTTTCAAATTTTAATGTCAATGCATCTTTAGCAACAGCTAGTTAAAGTGGACTTGCAGAGCAACAAGATGGAACACAACACTTTTTAAGGGGAAATTTGGAGTGATCTATATATTTTTCAGGAACAGAAATCAAAGTCACAGTGCTGTGGTGCTAGGAGACTAAACACTGACATCTTACTTGATCAAGCACGTGCACACTTCGGTAGAACCACTGGAGAGAAACAAAGATTTGAAACAGCAGGTCTATTAAAAGAAAGAAGACAACACAGCCCTGGAGAAACTGAGCATGAGCCTGATATTCTCTGCTTCCAGTCACCATTTTTCCTGCAGTGCAGAGAGAGACTTATATTCTTGACAACTTGCCTTTTAGCACTGATGAAAGAAGTTTCCTGCTCCTGCAGATGGTGAGAGTAGCATATTTGAAATAATTTAACTTACAATCATTTATAATAACCATAATATACATTCATTTAATAAATTAAGATAAATTAAACATTTAATACATTTAATAAAAATAATTTGTCCTACTAGGTCTCATAAACCAAGTCCACAAGTATAAAACATACAACTGCTATCTGTCCCATCTGAAGGTGAACAAGAATATATAAACTACAATGACATTTTTCACCCTCCTCACTCTACACTGAGATGCCTGTTTTGACAACCTACCGTAAAGTTGACTTGGTACTAAGTAAATAAAGAGGTGCTCTGTTGCTTCCCAACAGTATTACTATAAATACGGTGGTTTTGTCCGTCGTTTATTTTACATTTATTCTCTACAGGGTCAAAATGTGATCCAGTACATGGTGCCCTGGTTGAAGTACCTAAATGATAATTTAAGTGAATGCTGAAGACAATACTGAAACATACTTTGGTGTGTCTGCAGTATAAGAGTCTGTCCTGCTACAATGTTCGCATTACAATTTAGACAGGCATTAGTAAAGACAGTATTACAGTTGGTAGAATTTTTGCTCACAAAAAGAGCACTTTGAATCAGAATATGCAAGAAATTACACTGAATTATACTGGAAACAAACCCTAAGTGATTATCAATATAGCACAGCCATGGGAATGAAAGCCCATTTGTATTCCTGCTTGGCTCATTTTGGACAAGTTGAACAACTGTATGTTCATATTTATAGATAAAATATACTGCTCAACAGCAGTGGTTCATGGTAGCTCACAGAATCTACTAATGAGGATATACATTACTGCATTCATTTTACCATTTTATTGCATGCTTCTTTAAATACTGTTTCTGTTTACTAAAGATGTACAAAATCACAAGACATTAGGAAACTATTTTGAGCTTAGTAAAAGAGGCTATTCAGATGATAAAGAAAATTATCATGGAAAGGTAGCGGCTAACTTTTTTTTTTTTTTAAGAAAAAAAAGTTAAAAGTTCTACAACTGAAATAGCAAGCATAATGATGAGCCACTAGAGCATTCTGGGTCCAAGACCTAAGGCACCAATAAGTGCTTAACACAAGCTGCCCCTAAATTGTAGAATGGAGTCATGTGGACACTCTATGATGTATGCATGCATCTCTGGACTATGTTTATTAATAAATTAGGTTTATTAATTTTTTCCTAGGTTTATTATTTTTTCCTGTTTCTTTCTAGGTTGAACATACCATATATTTTCTCTAAAATTCACCATTCCTCTCTGTCCTCTCCAATTCATGCAGCAAACAACCAACTATCTATCACCCTTCTACTCTACCTCTGCCAGCAGCCTGGCTCTCCCACTCTGCTCACACAGATAGCAAGATTTGCTGACTTCTTTACTTGACAGACTCAATTTACACTATTTATTCTTAAAAAATATAAATATCTTTGACTTAAGAGAGTAGTGTCTCTAAATGTATCAGAACATCACGGTATTGAAGGGTTCTTATGTAGTACAGAGAAGTAAGAGACCAAAACAGAAATACTACAGAGGTGCACTTTTTAGCAACACTACTAAACGGAACAATTTTCTAAGATTTCATTGACACTGTTCATGGGGAAGGGGTGGGGGGGGGCAGGGAGGATAATGCAGAAATTGCTCCTCTGTCTCTAAGCTAATTCTGAGATCCTGACACAACTGTGCCAATTTCTTTCCTAGGATACTTGCTTCCCAGTGAAAAATTGATATATTTCTATCTCAACCTGTTTGACAGGTACATGCACTTGAATAGCGTAAAAGTACAAGAGGGATTTAAAAGCCAGGAAATGGAAATCAGATACATTTCCATCCTCTGTATAACCAGAACAATACCTTTTTTTTTTTTTTTTATTTAAAAAGAGAAGGAAACAAAAAAGAACCAACAGAAAACCAAGTAAACCAAAACAAACCCCTCCCAGTTTTCCTGAACAGTGACAAAAGCAATGAGATCAACAGTGGGGTTTCTGAGAAGCAATCTAGCATTTCAAAGTTGTCCTTCCCTTGGCCTCCACAGGACATCTGTCTTCCTTGCAACAGCAGAATATTGAAGGATTCACCTTTTTTGAGCTGAGAAGCTTCCAGGTTTTTCCAAAACCACAGCCTGCTTCATTTCTACATAAAACTCATTGTGATAATTGAACCCAAAATAGTTTCTCCTACAATGCCTCAAGGAAAAGAAATTAACTTAGCTCCAACCACTGTATTATCCCTGATGTAACTCCAATCACATTCCCTTCACTGGTGTTTGGTTCTCCCACTACCCATAACACTCACTATAATCTTTGAACCATGCTGTGAAAATCCAGGCTCCGTGCTTAGTGATAATGCAATCTGATCCAAAGCAGTCCCGCCTCAGGTAACGCTCTGCTCTTCTCTGAACTCTTCCTCTTTTCCCCATACTCAGTTCAGGAAGCACAGCGCACTGCCAATCTCACTGACCAGTTCAGGGGGAGGTTTGGAAAGGCTGGCATGGCACTGTGCAATCATTGACTGTTATATCCACAGCCTGGTTGGAAAGAGGAAGAGAAAAGCAATACTAAAGGAAACTAACTCTCTCTGCCCAGCTATGTAAGTGCCTGTTGTCCAGGGTATGTTCTTCTACATGAGTCACATACATTCTGTCCTTTCTCTTTTGCTGCTAGCACTGATTAAAATTCCTTTTCAACTCTTCTTCACCCTTCTTTCGAACAAAAGTCATCTCATAATAACCTCAGTAAATGATACCACCACACTGAAGCTATTTTTTCTTCAGACAAAGCTATTTGCCCATTTCATTCCAAGTAGTTTCACAGTAATGGAAACGCCATTCAGAGATGAATAACTTAATCCTTTCTCTTAACAGCCTTCCCTATCTCTCCCATTTGATTTGGTATCTTTGCTAGCTCAGTATATGTTTAATAGATACTTCTAGGTATAAAGACCTTATTTCCCAAAATATTTGTATAGTGGTTAGGCAAAATTATGCTTTTTTAACTGCTTTCATTTCAAGGATAGTGCTGCAGAGAAGAAGATAATTTAAATCATTACAGCCTGTCAACCAAGATCCGTTCACTTTGACTTTTCAGGTAATTACACCTTTTTAATATTTATTTAGAGAAATAAATGGGGTTGACAGCATAGACCAATTGCTGATTTTCTAAGCTCTAAAGCAATGAGTATAGAGGACAAGAATGAGATTTATTTGAAGAAAGACTATCCAATATAATTGTTTAAAATATAAGTATATTGCAATTTATTGGACAGCCTCATCTAATTCACATTAAGCTTTTATAAAAAGGCATTACTATTTTGGAATTTAGTCCTCCTGAAAAAGGACAGACTGGTATGATACCTATATCAGTCACATATGCGTCTGTCTTGTGCACACTGTAGAATTTAGAAATCTAATTCAAGGAGAGATGTGCTCCCTTTCATGTCAGACTTCTAACACAACTCTGTTCAACACAAGTAGTCACACAACAACCAGCAGCTTGTTCCAGAAACTCCTAGGTGGACAGTTGGCTTTGTCTTACCTTCCCATGCAAATGCAATAAGAAATAACTACCAGTTTATGCCATGTGTTTATCTGAATGCCAGAAATATACATATATAAGTGTGTTAGCTTAAAGGAATATTTAAGGTGTTTTTGTGGATAATTTCATTTCTTGGGATCTCCTTGTCATAAGGGCATCATAGTTATCAGGTTATACCCAGGTAATTAACTCCACAAATTAACACTGCTCTGTCTGTTGCCTATTCCTTGGTCAGACCAGCTAATTCATATCCCCTAGCATTTTTTCCTTCTGGAACATGCAGAAACTGCTACTTTCAAACATGGAACTTCCTGGAATGACAACCTCACTCAATCCAATGGCCACATCTTGAGACACTCCTGCTGTTCATAGCCTTTCTTTTTTATTGCGGGTACTTCTAGCCTCATTTTTATGGATTAAGAAACCAGGATCTCAAAAAATACCAAGGTTTGGTTTGATTTGCCTTCATTGCCTCAATCTGTATCTGCAATTCCCTGCTGACCCAGACATTTGTTGTTTTCTTTGATTTTGGGGGTTTGTTTTGGGGTTTTTTTCGGGTTTTTTTTTTTTTTGTTAGGGACCCATTGCTCATTTTCAATTTCTATTTGAACAAATATCACAGATGATAAACTTCACTGTCCCCATCCTGTAATTCAGCAGAGCTAAGAAGGGATCACAGGCAGAACCTACACACTCCTTTAGTAGGCACTCAAGTATTTTGATGTCCTTTTCCACCAAATTATTATGCATGAATTCATAGTTTACATGCTGCACCGCTACTTCACTGCAACCTCATAGACTCCTGACTGGTACATTCTCTGACACTACTACAGCCCTCTCCGTGAAGGGCCAAATTTTTTGGAAACAACTTGGCAAACTTTAAAAGTTTCCATAATGTCATTCTTTAATTGTAGAAAGGACATAGCATCTATGATAATTCAGTCATATTGTTTTCAGTCTTAAGGGTCCTTCCTGCATTCTTTTTATCCTCGGCATTACCAGATTTAGCAGTCACGAATACATTTTCACATAAACACATTTTTTTGCTTTTTTCCTCATTTTTAAACATTTCTGTCACATGTTTCTTTTTATCACAGAGAAGCAGCTTCCACTAACCCATTTGTACAGGTATCACTGCCAGAGTACATTAAGTGCTCCAAAACTAGTCACATCTATGACCACTGCCAAACAATCTTGGTGTTTGTTGTAACATAATGCTTGCAAACATGACAGAAAACAAAACACTACTTCACCTGTGTCCTGATAATTTTCCAGAGAGCTCCAACTCCAAATGGCTCTCTACTTGCTCTCATTATTCTCCTCAGATTTTTTTTGGTTTGTTTTATCCCTTTATGGTGGATAAAGCAAATCACCACTCAGCCACAGATTGGCAGAGGGGATCTATTTCATTCAGTGTCTGTGTTTTAACCTCTCATCTTTCACCATCAAGGCCTCTGTGCTTCAAAACTCTATCAAACTGGCTCACAGCAGGATGGCTATGATATAGCTCTGTCACCTCAAGCTGATTCACTAGCATTTGTCCCCTGGTATCACTGGTATTAATGCACTGCTGTACTCACTGGAAATAGAGAATTAGCACTACTTCTGGTGACTTTTGGATCAGTTTAATCAGACTAACCATCTGGATCATTTCAGCTTTCTTCTCAAACCAGTAATAATTACTGGTTTTGAATCAGGCATTGCAGCCAGCTGCACTGAACCAGAGTTCTGTGACTGGCTCATAATTAATTATCTTTAAAATAATTGTCATTTCTGAGTAAATAACAATCAGGATCAGATGTATGAAAAGAATTTTCCCTTTCACCCCCAATTACCAGCATAAAAAAAAAAAAAAATACTGGATGTGTCACTGGCATATCTTGGTCAGAACAAAAAGTTGGAACACGTTTTACCATCTATAACAAATGCCACTTGTTTATACAGAGCAAAGCTTTCTCAACCCAAAACTCTGCCTCATTCATGAAGAAAAGCTACCTCCAGCACATCAGTTAGCACAGGGTAACTCAATTTCAGCCAACTAACATAAGGTTTTCTTACAAAGAGGAGGAGAGCCAGACTGAAAGGCACTTTGAAGGTAACGCACTTGTCAACATGTAAAGGTTGCAGGCAAATCTGGACACATCTTTAGTTTACATCTTGCAGAATGTTCCTATTGCTTTAAATTAAAACAAAAACCAAATCAAAACAACAACAGAAAAACCACACAAAAAACCACAAAAAACAAAAAAAAAGAAAAAAAAAACACAACACACAAAACCCAGGAATATTCACCAGCCTCTAAAGCAGTATCCTATCCCTGCCAGTAGTTGCTTTAAGCTTTATATCAAAGTTTGCCCACAAGCCCCTTCCTGCTGGCTCCCGACCGCCCTGCTGTGTGTCATGGAGAGGCTGGGGTGGCTTGGCAGTGCCCTGGCTCCAGAGCACCTGTAAGAATTGACTCCGTTCATCTTCCCCGACAAGCACCCACACCACAATGTGACCTGTGCGTTAGCTTAAGGTAGTGCAGGGGTCTGGGTTCTGCTCCCCTCACCACATCAATTAGGTATATAACAAAAAGGGGTTTCACAGAATCATAGGGAGGTTTGGATTTGAAGGGACCTTAGAGATCTTCTTGTTCCAATCCCCCTGCCATGGGCAGGGACACCTTACACCAGACCAGGTTGTTTAGAGAACCATCCAACTTGGCCTTGAACATCTCCCAGGGATGGGGCATCCACAGCTTATCTGGGCAACCTGTCCCAGTGCCTCAGCACCCTCACAGCAAAGAACTTCCTCCTAGTATCTATTCTAGACCTCCTGTCACTTAATGTGAGCAGTTTAACAAATTCTAAATATATAACAGTATATATTTTTATCTATCTGCGTGTATGGTTCGACAGAAGCCGCCCACCAGCAGCACCTCACGGCCAGCGGGGCTGTCACGCCAGCGGCCCCTGAGGGCGGCGGCGGAGGCCGTGCTGAGTGGGGCGCCTTCCCGTTCGTGAGGGCACATCGCCATCTAGCAGCGGCACCCCGCAGCCTGCAGCGCACAGCCACGCCGCCGGCACGGGCTGGGGGATAAAGCCACCCCAGCACATGTACTGTGCCCCGCTGCGGCCCGCAGGGAGGGCAGGGAGGCAGCGGCCCCTGCGCCTCCCCCGCCGGCAAAGCCCAGCACCCGGCCTGGGCAGGTCGCGGTGGGCATCGTGGCAGTGCCCTGTTCCCTCGGATCTCTGCCCAGCACTCGGCAGCTCCCAGCCCCTCGCTGCCCCTCCGCCCGCCTCGGGGACTGATGTTTCCCTGGGTGAATTTGTTCCTGTACTCCATGCCCAGGACCCATCTCTCGCGGGTGAGATGGTGCCGTCTGGTTCCCTTTTTCACCTCAACCCAGAGAACAGGCCCCACTGTACGGGAATTTGTGTGCAACCGCTTTCCTGGAAAAATCTCAGTAATTCAAAATTCCGAGGATTACTTTCTTTGTTTTTTCCTTGTGCAGCTCAGAGTGCTACACCTTCCTGCATCAATCTGGTTATCACCACCTCTCCAAACACCAGCCAGTCACTCCCTACAGCAAGACGGTGTGAGGATGTGGCTGCAGAGCAACACCCATCTCACTCCATCTGCAGGGTGGAAGGGAAGGAGTTTCGGTGTTTGCATCCCGTCTCAAATACATAAATATAGCTGGGGTGGTATAAACCCACACACTTGAGATAAAGGGCTGAAGGAATGAGTAGGTTCTCAGCAGGTAGCGAAGAGGTTCATTTCAAAGGGTACGTCAAGATGAAATAATTATTAAACCCTTTTAATCATCCTTTGTGGTCATCTTTGCAAATGAGTGCACAGGGAAGACAGAGACACAATCAAGGACATTTTTAAAATGTCTTTGAGGTGGGACTAGGAATATTTTTAATATAATACTTAAAATACTTATTTTTATCTTATATCTTGCAAGATTTGGGGGGGTTTCCCACATTTCACACGACCACTTTTTAAGTGATGACTTTTGGGGACATCAATACCAAATTTGATATTGGCCAAGGTAACTTGAATTTAACTTTATCCTGTTAAAAAGTACTACAAGTTTTCAGTACGAAACAACTATTTTCATCAGTAATAGTGTGCTTTCCCATTTTAACAAAATATTAGATAAAAGAACAGAACGTACTATGCAGAGCCAACTGTATTTCTTCATAAGGCAGACTGAAATTATTTGAAGGTTTTCAGTGAGGATGCCAGCTCAGTCATTTACCCCTACAATGCTTGACAAGAAAAAAAAAAAAAAAAAGAAAAAAAAAACCAGCTATTTTAATCAATAACATCCTCTGTCAGCAAGTCACCTACAGGTCCTAGAATAAAGAAATGAGAATGCATTCACCAGGAGGCTAACATGTCTCACAGCTGACTGCTGAGACTGAAGTGAACAAATTCTTTTGTGAACCTGAGCAAACCTCAAGTCAAGGCATCCCTCATTGATTTAGTGTGCAGTACTGTACATTGACACTAGCTATTGTTTGCTCTATAAACCACCTTCAATAGCACTCTGTTACAGAACTCTTACATAAGTGAACATTTTGTTGAGTGACACAGTGGTGCTTGGAATTACCAAGCTGGATGGCAAATACTTATTTCAGTGTCTCCTTCAAAATGCATTGTAAAAAGAACCTCTCTTAGAAATTGCATAGTGGCTCTATTGACCTTTCTCCAATACATTTCCAGAAAGTGTGACACTCAGCTAAGAATAAAATACCTTCAAATTACAGCTGTGGCTCTGCCCCAAAACTCTAGGTACAGAATGTCATCTCTTCCAACTGCAGAGAAAGTTATTTCATACCAGACACCAGTCTATTGTAGGCAATACTTTTTATCATGCTCTCTCACATTTCAGTACCAATGCACATTCCTTGAAAAATAAGCCCCAGAAAGGTAGAGTCAAATATATGAATAAGGTTGAGATAATTGCATGTCCATAGACAGAAGAATATACAAATGGATGGATATATGCAGCTATTCCAAGACAGCATTAGAAAAACAATAAATAGTAGTGAGGCTAAACACATCTGCAAATGTACAAGGTAGCAGTGCTGACAGACATCCCTGGTCCAAAACTACAGCACAGCTGTAGACTGTTTGAGGTTGCAGAACGTGTTCCTTCATTCCACAGTCCTTACACGTGAGTTCTTGAATTATCCAAGAGAAATGAGTGCTTTTTACATATCACTTTGAAAAATAAATGTACAGCAGGCTTGGCTGTCACAGCAGGGATGGCTCCCTGAGACCTTGGCTGCAGCATTCTCTGGTTCAGTAATGGAACTGGCTCTAATCTGTCTCTGTCAATACTGCCCAGACAAAGGTGGTGGCCTTTCTGGCAAAATGCCCAAATCTGACCTCTTTTGCTTCCTCCTATCTCAAGTTCAATAAGCATTGCTTATTTCTACAAAACACGGAGCTATTTTGGATGTCAAAGTCATAGCACTTTGAAGGTTATTTCATGTGGCAGCCCTGGTCTTTCTTTTCCAGCCAGTTATACACAAGACATGCCTACGCTGCACAAATGATAGCAGTGCATGCATCCCTGAACCAGCCCCAGCACGAAAAGCAATGCAAAAACATCCTCACAGCACACTGCCAGACTAACGAGCTTTGTCTTGATGGCTAAGGAGCAGATAAAGTGGGTACAATGCTTCCAGAAAGCAAGCAAGTATCTTTGCAGTGTCAGGTAGACACCAGCTTACTCAGAATAGGTATAAGCTGTTCCAGATTCAATTTGGCTGTAGAGAAGAGAGGGTGCAGGCAGCCTCTGCAGTAACTGCCCTTTCTTAGATAAACAGAAGACTCATAACGTTTCATTCTTACCTCTTTCTGTGACGGTCAGTAAATACACTGCATATTTCTAGGGCATGAAAACTTTTATAATTATAGGAAGTTGCCTCTCTAGAACTGTCCTAGTAATTGCACAGTGCTTCATTGCACAGTGTAGATTCATTCCGATCGTTATTCTTATGGAGTAGGGAGAACTCCCTACACACTAAATCATGCCAAGCTTTGTTAGGTAGGGGTATTTGGGGATGATTTCCTTATCTGGGCCTTCATATGCCTCCATGTCCCAACAGACATCTTTCTAAGTAGCAACCAAATTATTAGCACATAACTTATGCTTCATTACCATTACTCTGCAATTTACCAATATTAAATGCGGATCAGAGTGATTATCTTGTCTTTTCTAGCTAGCATGACCTTAATTATTCTGATACCATTTCCCAATACCCTGTGTCATGGTTTTAAGCCCAGCTGGAGATGAAATGCCACACAGCCACTCACTCGACCCTTTCGCTCTTCTCCCCCACCCCAGTGGAACCAGCAGGAGAATGAAAGTAAAACTTTTACGTTGAGATAAGAATAGATTAATAATTGAAAATAAAGAAAAATACAATAATAATGCTAATTAATAATAATAATGAAAATTAAAACGGAAAAAAAAACATCAAGTGATGCATAATGCAATTGTCCAGCACCCACTAACCAATGCCAGAGCTCCCTTCCTGAACCCAGATCCTGGCCCCACTTTTGAGGTAATTCCCTCCAGTTTATATACCAGGCATGACATTCTATGGTGTTTGGTCTGTTCGAGTTCCAGATATGCTCCCTCCCAGTTTGTTTGTTTGTTTTTTTTTTACATTCAGAGCATGAGGCAAGGACAGGAAAGTCCTTGACTTTGGATAAACTTGACCTAGAAAAAAACCAAAATACCAGTGTGTTATCAACATCATTCTTATTCTGAATCCAAAACACAGCACTGTAACAGTTACTGAGAAGAAATTAACTCTACCCTAACCAGAACCAGGACACTCTGTTATACTGAAGATGCTTGGCTGTAGCAACTTCATGTCTAAACCTTCACTTTTCCACCAATTTACTGCATTCAGTTTCAGCAGAATCTGTCCTATTGTCAAAAATTATAGCATCTGGAAAATAAGTAGCATATGGCCAAAAAAAATTACTAAGCATGATACTTATTTAGTTTTAAGAGTATCTGGTGAGTTTATTTAAAGGAAATAAATACAGTATCTCAACAAGTAAGTTTTTTCTTTTTTCTCTTCAGTGCAAAAAAAAAATTGCTCTGTATACCTTATTGCTGGCAACATTTTTTTTCCTGTAACAGCAAATTTGAGCTGTTTGAACAATTAAATTGTTCAGTTTAGCCTGTATTTTTTGCGAAAGTCTTAAGAATTTTTGCAATGTCACAATTACCTAAACCCTAACGTAATTCTGTCCTCTCAATTAGATTTTCCAATGCCAAGTTTTTTTGTTAGATTTGTAGGTACCTAATGTAGCTCTAAACTTTCCAGTGGCCTTTTGTTAACTCCTTGCAACCACCTATTTTCTCTAGGGCTCATATTTCCCTTAAAAGTCACGTACTTTAATAGGGAAAAAAAGTTGTCTACAGCTACTTACAGCTCATCCTTCTGGTCCCCTACCAGATTTTAGTGAATCTCAACAACAGCAGAAGTTCTTGTTCCCACATTTTCCCATCTTTGGACTTTGCTTGTTTATTCCTTTCATGTTCCAGTGTCACTCAGTGCTTAGTCAATGCAGATCAGCTTTCTCTGGTGAGGCTAGAGAAACAATTTTTCCATGTAGGGGAGGGAGCTATTGTAAATAAAGAGAAAAAAAAAAAAAAACAACTATATGAAAATATGAAATTAATTGTTAGGTATCTGAAATAAATAACTTGAATGCAGCATTGTCAGCACAGAAAATAGTTCATATTACCTAAATGAATTCAACAGCAGCCATCTTGTAAGCTTTAATTCTTGTTTTTCTGGAATTGCAGCATGTTGATCATCCATTCTAGGCATCTCTGGAAATAATAATACTGAAAATACACTGAAACAGTGCAGAAAACTTTACCATACTGTAGACATGTCTTTAATATTGTTATTTTATGTCGTTAAAGACTGCTAACCAAGAAGAAACAAAAAAGAAGTCATCTTCCTTTCACTAATTGTCTTGTGAGAACAAAATTTACAATGCAAGACGAGAAAGACTCCTGTAATATTAGCTACTTTTGATACAAGATTAAGCTTTAATAAAAGGAGTGTAACATCTCTCAAATGTTCATTTTCTATATGATAACTAAACTCATAGTAGATGTATACCTTCAGTCCTAATGATAATTACCTATTACACCATGGGCATCGTTGCTAGTAATACAGATGTTATTAATATATTGTTATTGTTTCACAGGATATCATTCATGTGCAAATCAATTTGCTTGAATCCAGTAAAAAAAACATTTAGGATTGAAACATCACTAATTTAATGTGAAAAGTGTACACAAAATCTTTCCCCCAAAAATCAATGTCTAATTTTTTTGTGGAAAGAGCAGAGGGTGATTAACTGCAGACACTGCTCTAGCTCAGGATAAAGAGACCTTTCTTTTTCTTGTAGGCTTTATTTTAATTATTTTTAGGTTTCTTTTATCTGACATGAGTTCCCCAGGGAAATGTTCTGTCCAACTTGTACACACTACTTTGGATCCAAGACAATGCTTTCATTTGGGACAGGGAGGCTCAGGTGAATTAGAAAAGGGTATTGGAAAGGGGTCCTCTCCCAGTTATTATACCTCCCTGCCTTTTCACTCTGGCTTCAAGTTTCAGGCTACTTACCCAAAATTAGTTCCAGGTGAGTTCACATCTTGCCAAGCACTGCTGTAATTCTCTGTCAGCCAGGAGAACCTTTTGTGAAGTCACAGCTTACCAATGGAGCACGGCAGCATGAGGCAGCATGATTCTGTAGACTACCAGGAGGCACTGTGGAAAAACACAAGGAAATTTATAATGAAAACTACTTGGTCCTGAGGACCTGACATCCACACCAGACATGTTTGGGGTTTGTCTGTTTATTCATTTTGGACTTTTCCTCATGAGCAGAACACCCATCCTTGACTGGAGAACATTAGATGGTTCCCGGAGCATTGCTGCCAGCGTTTCACCCAAGAGGAATGCATTTTGCTCACTTTGAGACTGCTCCAGGAAGCAAAGCAAAGTAGAGGAGATGGGGATAGTCAGCAGATTGACCTAAACAGCACGCAGCAATACGCACCAGCACACTGATATCAGTTCAGCCCTAGAACACCAAACTCCCTTCTACTCAGATGCATTCATGCTTCTGACCAGTAACTTTTGTTTAAATCCAGACCTTAATATTAGATTCCTTTGCAGCCAGGCATTGTCTTTTTACATATATATTTTTATAACCATTCAAGCTACAAAGGAGTCTATTCCGAATTGGATCTTTTGAGTGCTGCCACACAATAAACACTAGATAACAAACATGTAGCAATTTCACACCAGAGACCCTTTTTCAAAAAGGAAATTTAAGTTAAATCACTTGCATCCATTGTTGATTCATGACAGTGTAAGGATACTTATGCCATTCTCTTTGTAAATACATTTTCCAGCAGAACATTATGTTTGCATAACTCAGGGTGATATTTCCCTATATTGATAGGCTGCATATACAGCAACTCAGACTCCATCTACAGAAACACTGGATCCCTGCAGTCATTCCTTCCAACATAGCAAGGCATGGGCTGTTCAAATCAGTTATACAGCTCAGTTATCAGAGGTTTCTAGGTCACTTTGGACACATTTAAGCCATAAAGCTTGTGCAAACAATGGAACTTGTAATGTTGCAATATGAGAGCAAAAAAGCTCAGCTAATGTAGCATTCAGTATTTTGGTATTCTAAAATCAAACCTTGATTTAAAATACCAGACATAACAAAGAATCGGTCAGAAAATGTTTCTTGGTTGATATGAAGAACTTAAGAAAATACTAGAAAAAGAAAGCAACAGGTTCGTGTCACAGAACAGCTGGTATTTGCAGTAGCTATTTTGCATGGAAAAAATTCAGAGCTCAATTTAGTTGCCCCTATCTTGTGTCCAAAGATAGTATACACATTCTCATTGCAATGCCAGACACCTATGATAGATCCATGCCCTTTCAGAGACCTGATGGGATTCCCTGTGGCACCTCCAATAAATACTGATGCAGGCACAACTGAACTCAACTCTAAGAGTGAAAGCTTTTCCAGAAAGAGATCCTGAATCTAGGTATCTAAAAGTAACCTAACCTTACATCAAAGAAAACAGGGGCTTGGCTCAACTGTCTGAATGGAGAGCAGACACAGACAGTTACTTGATAAACAATAATGCTAACATTTAATCATCTAATCTCCCTGGCTCAATATTTGAAGTTTAGCTATATCAGTATTTTGCACTAAAACTGCACAGTACATAGAAAGCACCTCTATGTAGGATGTAACCCTGTGAGCCTGCAATATTATTGCCCAGTTGGATAATACAGACCACAAATAGTTCAAAATGATAGGAGGTTTTATTTTTGTTTGGTTTTGGTTTTGTTGGTATTTTTTAATTAAGTGCAAAAGGAATTAGGGAAGGTCCTAGCCACTGTACCACTTGCTCCATGTTATGCAGAGCTGTTGACAGCTGTAAGCCCTTTAATAGGTAACTTATCTACAGATTGTACATTTGAAGGCTTACAGAAAGAGGTAATGTTTATATTGCAGAAGTGGTAATCTACAGAACAGCGCACTGCTTAAATAAATATCCTTAAACTCTCCTTGGACTGCAGCGTCCTCTGCATGTGGATTCCCCACGAGTCCCAATCGCCCCGCCCTGCGGGAGCAGCTGCGCTGCAGTTCCCGAGAGTCACCACTGCGGGGCGCCCGCTCCCCGCGGCACGAGCGCAAAGCGGCTGGGAGAGGCACGAGGGAGGAAAATCCCAAATCCTGCAGAAACCGAAACAAAAATTAACCGGCTCTAGAAAACAGCATGGCATTCCTTGAGCGTGTGCTTCAAATCCTGAAGTCGCGCCCTCCCCGCTTGGGTTAGGAAAAAACAATAGAAAACAATGAGCCAGAATTGTTTCCAAATAAAATTAATTTCAGACTTTAATTCTAGCTCTGTGCATATTCTACAAACATTACTCAGCTTCATTTTCCAAGAAGGATTGTTAACGCTATATTAACTGATCTTAAAAGTTACCTTCTGTGTTGTGGTTCATGTGTGTTGCAGTAAAAAATTCCGAATAAGCTTCATTCTGCCTGAAATATATACACATATATAGAGAAATCTCAAGCATCTTAGGGCTGAATGGAATTAGCTGCGGCATTAGAACAGATGTGTTAATTAAGCTCAGACTCCAAACTCATACACCCTTACATACATATATACACACATGTTTATACACAGAGACCAAAAAAAGCAACAGTTACTTTACCTTAGGACAGCTCAAAGGCCCTAGACAACAAGAATAAATTTCAACTGTACACAAACCCAGCTCAAAAGTGTTAAATTCTTCTTCAGCTTTCCTAGTTCAAACAGCCACTATGTTAAGTCTAGCCATCATCTACCTCTCTCTTGCATGGCTGCAACATTCTCCAGCTGAATCTTTTTGAGTCCAACAAAAGAAAACACAGATCGTCTGCCTAGGACTTGCAGGTGCACAGGTGGCTGTTGTTGCTGGAGTTCTCTGTGTGGTGTTCGATGGGCACCAAGAAGCATTTCAATGGTATTTAACCTGCTGACACAGGTGTCAGTAATACCTTCTACAACTCACACACACACAAAGCTTATGACTTGAGGAGGTATGAACCTGCTTTTGAAATTATCCCAAGAAATATTCCATTCCAGCCAGCCACCAGGAGGCCTCTGTCAACCCAGCTGCCAAGTACCAGCATAACATCACCTGTTAACTGCCCCACAGCAGACTTTCTAAGTTATGGTCAAAATCAAGTGTCACAGCTGCAGACCCCAGGTGGGCCCTCCCTGTAAACTATTCCATAAGATAAATAGCACTTACATATTAGGTTAATGTGCCCAGTTTGGCAATAAAAGTGATTTCACCTAAGTTAACTTCTTGCAGTATCAAGAAGTTTAGAAAACCTGTCATAGAGCAGTGAATGAATTTGAGTCAATGTCCTCTTTCACATTTGAGCATTTTCACTAAAGATAGTCTCCATGTTCTTCACAGACATCCATTTCCTTAGAAAATATTTCCTTGCATTTCCTTGTAACGCTGTACTGACAGCGCTTTGGGGTTTTGATGTGATATTAAATATTATGATTTTGACTGTATTCCTTTACCTCCTTGGAAACCAGAGTTTAGCTCTTAACTTCTGAGAAAGTAAACTGAACTTAACCAATTTGAAATCAGCTCCCTGAAACTGAGAACTGAGTTGAGCTGTTCATGAAGTTCAAAGAAATCTTTAATCTCTCTGATACTAATACACTCTTTAGTATCTTTTAATCAAGGGGAAAAACAGGAGTATTTTACAAACGTATTTCCTCTGTTAAAACTGAACCTGATAATTTCAATACACAGATAACAAAGTTACTCGGAAGCTTTTTTTTCTTTCTTTTTAACAGAACAAGAAATCAATGAAATTTGAGGCTGTTGAGTTTTAATGGGGGTTTTTGTTTGGTTTTGGTTTGGGGTTTTTTGTTTGTTTTGTTTGTTTCTATGAGGTTTCCTTTGTTTGGGGTTTTTTGGGGAGTGGGTTAGGGGCATTTATTAAATTTAGCATTATTTTCATCACACAATCTATGCTGGGATTGTATCTTATTTTAATGAGTTGAGAGTCACTTTTATAAACCATTTGCTCATACCCTTCAGATTCTTATGTAAGTATAATCAGGAGTTCCTCTCTGCTGAAATCAAGGTGAGCCTTTTGCCTTTGTATGAACAACATAACTTCAGTTTATGACTAGAAAAAACAGCGTAGATGGAATCAAAAATTCACTGAGGCACTCCTGCTAAATACAGAGTACAAATATGTTGTCATATGTACATGCAGGCAGCTTAAGTACAAAGAAAGAGCACAGATGAAATACAAGGAAAGTAGCTAGACTAATGTTAGCATTAACCTGCATTTGCATCTAATGTCTAAATGGAGAAAGTAAGCATGATGTTTAGTCCAGCACCAGTTTATCCTCTCCCTCTCTCCTTCTTCTTTGAAGATCCACTTGCAGTGTCACATCATTTCCAGAAAAAGTTATTGTAAGAAACAGCTTGGCTGCAGTGCAAGTATGCCATCATCTAAAACAGTGTTAAGACTGTGAAGTAGACTTGTAACAGACAGAATCCCTACATTCCTCTGCACACCTGGCTGCACTACCTGCCTGGGCCTGGGGACAGGGCAGAAAACTGCACGAGGTGGCAGGACCAGCCAAGTGCTGTGCTGTGAATTTCCATGCATCAGCGAGTCAGCCAGCCACCTTACAGAGATAACAGAACCTGGAGTGATAAGGAATTACAGGGTGAGTGAAGGCTGCAGTTGCCAAAACAGGATCATTCTGCTCTGCACCACGCCCTCCCTGGCCACATGTTGCTTTTTCTTCTGCTGTGTTACTCCTCACTATGGGAAACTGATCCAGCTACGCTTTTTTTCCCTGAAGTTGCTTCTAGTCATATCAGTTTCTGTAGCTGGCATATCAAATGTCTGTGCTAACACCAAGTGAGAACAGCTTGCCCAAGATGAGGCTGCCTATTTCAAAGGCATCTCCTTCTTGGATTGGCTTAAGTAACACTGGGAAGCTGCCCGTTGAGGGGTGGGAAGGGACACACAGAAAGGAAAAGCAGAAAAAGCTAATTTTGCTAATGAAAACGACATTCAAACTCAAATGTGTTTCATTAAAATGTCTAATAATTCTGCAGAAAGGATGCATTGCTGTAAGTCCTATTTTGGATGTGTGAAACTTGTCATCTGAGAAGCCCTTTCTTCTTAAAATAGATTTCTATTCAGTTAGTTAATACCCTCATATTTTAGGACTGAAAACTTTTTATTAGACTATCCACCATTAAGATGATGACTGTAAAAAGTACATTGTTTGAAGGCAGAAGCTTTGTCAAGCTTGTGAATGAATCCGCTAATATTACTTTGCAACATAACTACAGCATTTTTAAAACCTACATGTAACAGTTTTGCAGCTGCAAACATTTTCAGCTTCCATGCATACATCACAAGCTGTGAACACACAGATGTACAATGTACTGAAGGCACTTGAAATTTGCTGATGTTTTTCCACGAATCTATTCCTTGAATATATGTCTGGAAAATATTCAGTTCACAAATAAAAAAAAAAATTTAAAAATCTCTTTTTTTTAAATTTATTTTGGTGGGTATCTTCCCACTAAAATGGACTATATTTTTCTATTCCTAAAGTAGGTTATTGTCAACTGATACAAGTACATGGAGTTTCCTATTATACAATGAATCTGCTGAGATAATAAGTACCAGCTGGATCTATCCCCAACAGCAATAACAGTATGTAGAGCATGATTATAATGTAACAGATTGTGAAACAGAAGAGATTGTTTCATTTATAATAAGGCCCTTATGTTAATACAGTAACAGAAAAGAGTTTTGCTGGTAGACAATGCTTCTAGCAAGGCCATTACGTTAATAGAGTAAATTATTTCAAAGGTGAAATCTCAAAAAATATTGCTCATAAATATTTTTAGGAGCTTTATTACACATACACACTTACATGCAAATGTGGGGCCACTGCTGAATGAAGCAGAGTCCCTGGTGACATAGGACATTGGAAGAGGCTGATGTACCAAATGCTGCCTTCACCTCAGCCTATTCCAGCAAGTCTGGCCTTCAGGAATGCCAGTTGCCAGAGATCAAGGGGAAAATCTGTGGCATTGAATACATATCCTTGATAGAAGAGGATGAAGTCAAGAAATAATTGGGGAACCTGGATTTGCACAAATCTATGGGCTCTGATGTCCTACAAGTCCATGATGACCTAGAAGTGCTCAGAGAGCAGGTAGATGTCATCATGATGCCACTTTGGATAATCTTTGATCATGCAACCAATAGAAGAACTCAAAGCCTGGAAGAAATATCCCTCCTGCCTTCAAGAATGAGGACTCCAGGAATTACAGTCCAGTCAGTCTCACCTCAATCCCTGGCAATGTGATGGAATAACAAATCCCAGAAACCATTTCCAGGCATATCAAAGACAAGGATGTTGAAGGAGTAGTCAGCATCACTTCACCCAGGGGGAGTAATGCTTGATACCAAGGAGATAAACTTCTACAATAAAATGATTGGTCTGGTAGGTGGTGGGGAGAGCAGTGGATATTATTTACCTGGACAACAATGAGGTTTTTGACATTGTCTCCCATAAGAACCTCAAAGAAAAGCTGTTGAAGCATGGGCTGAACAAGCAGTGAGATGGACTAAAAACTGGCTGAATATCCTGTCCCAGGGGATGGAAATTGATGGAAATCTAGTTGAAGGGCAGCAATGTATCCTTAGAGTCAACACTCCTGTACAACATTTTCACCAACAGTTTGGATGATGGGGCAGAGTGTACCCTCAGCAGATTTGTTGACCATGAACCAGCAATGTGCACTTGCAGTAAAGAAGGACAATGGATTCCTGGAGTGCATTAGGAGCGTTGACAGCAGGTTGAGGGAGTTGATTCTTCCCCTCTTCTCAGCACTTGTGAGGTAATGCCTGGAGTTCTAGGCTCCCCAGTGGAAGAGGAAAATGGACATATTAGAGAAAGTTCAGTGATGGATCACTAAGATGACAAAAGGAATGGGGCATCTTTCCTATGAGGAAGGGTTGAGAGTGCTGTGGCTGTTTTTCAGATGATTCTATGTTTAGCCTAGAGAAGAGAAGGTTCAAGGTGGATCACATACATGCGTATATATATCTGGAGGGAGGATGTAAAGATGATGGAGTCAGGCTCTTTTCAATGATGCTCAGTGAGAGGATCTGAGGCAATGGGTACAAACCGGAATACAAGAGACTCTGAACACAAGGAAATGCATTTTTACTGTGGGGATGACTGAGCACCACCAGACGTTGCCCAGAGAGGTGAAGTGTCCCTCCTTGGAGCTATTCAAAAGCCATCTGGACATGGCCCTGGGCAACTGGCTGTAGGTGATCATGCTTGAGCAGGTGAGTTTAACCAGATGACGTCCAGAGGTCCCTTCCAACCTCAGCCATTCTGTGTTTCTGGGAAAACACATACAAGCTATGCCTTGCAAATGGTGCATGCTTTTAGCAGGCTAGAACATGTACACAGGCAAAGCTAAGCATCATGCACAAGGAGTTGGCAAGCAGAGCCACAGAAAGCCATTCCAAATGTCAAGTAGCTTAAAGGCAGATCTATGTGCAGCAGTGAGTAGAAATACAGTTTAAATAATTCGACAAAGAAAAATTTTGTTTAAATCTCTTATTAACTGTATTTGTTTACTCTTTATGCTTTCCAAAAGCCATTCTGCTGGGCAGCATTTGCCCTTGATTTTGGGATCTTTAGAGCTATTCTAGTTTTTTGACAGATTTTGAAGTTGTCTGTTTAGCCATAGCTGTTGTTATCTTCCAGAGCAAAACCTTTTTGTCTTGCTATTGGCAACTCTTAATGCATCACTATATGTCTTCCACTACTAAAATGTATTTGCAGAATTTTTTTTTATCTAAAGGCAATAACCAAGTAGTCAAGTGGAACATCAGCTTGGAAGCAAAGCTAGTGGGAGTAATTGGCCTGTTTGCCAAGTGTCTGCATACCAGTCCCCATCCAAGATGGCCTGCTGACCGCCAAGAAAATTCAGCCACACACTTGTTGCTGATAGTTCAAGTTGAAAAGAGCCACCTGCTGTCAGCTTGCATGATGTTGTTTTCCTAAACAAGGCTGACATAATTTGGTGCATGTTTTTTCCAAAAAAACTCAAGTACCCAGATTTTTGCCTCCCAATTCTGATATTATAATAAAGCGTCTTGAAACATGCTTCTTAATAGCACATTTTGCAGAAGGTAACTGCTCCCCCAAGGATTTAGTAATTTCTGAAGAAAATCCATAAGTTTTGATAATTTTAATGATGTGTTTAAGATATTAATTTCCATTCCTGAATAACCAAAGTTTTCTACACTATATTGTACTCACATACAACTCTCATGTCTTTGAAATGTGACAGCATACCTGGGATGTATAGTTAGTGTTCTGTTGATATATAGAAAATTGCACAGAAAAGCTTATTGGACTTCAAATATCAGAAAATCCATGCAGAAAACAAGAATTTAAAAAAAAAAAAAATTTATTCAAGTGTTTTGTTTCTCCCTCTGCAATTACTGTCTCATTTCTAGGTTGTCTTTTGATACTGGTGCAGTAACAGCACCTGACATAGACACCTACTCTAAACAAAAAGTTCTAACATTTAAACACCAGAAGCAGCACATTAATGAATTTATAATGGGAAGTCAATATAACTGAAATAAGTTTGCAGAGACAAATATTTCATTCCAGAAAAGAGACCTCAGTTCTACAGATTACTTACTGGCTAGTGGCAATGTTTGCCTGTGATAAAAGTACATTTTTGATGCAGTAAGGTTTGGACACATACACAGAGGTTCCTGTAAGTCCTGAAAAGAACAATTTCATTGACTCACCTCACATCACAGGTTTCATCTTTGGAGTAACCATCTCCAAATGTAAACAGGATACATGTGTTCCCAGAACTTGCCATTGAAGGCAGACTACTCAAAATGGAATAATAAAGATGCTGCAGTTGGATTATTTAAGTAGGATTAGACAGGTTAGAACATCACATTCTCAACTCTTCTGTTCTCCTTGGACATGCTAATAACCATTGCCAGGAACTCAGGGCTGCCTCATGATCAAAGAGACTGAAAAAAAAGGAGAGAGACAAAAAACTCTCCTTCAGTTTCAGTATATCTGAAATTTACTCTATAGTAAACATAGCTCTTTAGTATACAAGTAGTTACCATGTGTGGATATCACACCATTTTCTAAAATTCAGCTACTTTTTTTGTCTTGTTCCTACCTTAGAAGAAGATTCAATTTTCTTCACAAAACTATTATTTCAAAATTGAAGGAGTTTGCAGCAGTATCTTCAGGAAAAATACCTCCTCCACAACTAAGTAATCATCTCAGAACTTTTTAGGCAGAGACATGCAGCACTTTAGCATTTCGGAGAAACCGAAATAAGATTTTCAGACCTTCTCAGAAGCAGTGCAGTTCTGCAGAGCCATCACAGGAGGTCTCCAGCACACTCATCCCCCAGCCTTTCCTCATACATAAAGAGGAATAAGACATAATACATATATACAGGATGCTCATAAAGCATTTCCAGGTTAGTTTAGCTCTCCCTGAAACAGCTAGGCCCACATATGCAAGGTGCCAAGCTCCTCAACTGCAAATCTTGCAGAAAAGACAAAACAGACATGGGAACCATTGCTGCACATCAGCTGCAGGCACACAGACACATCCTCAGAGCAGCGCAGATCTCACTGGTTACAGTCCTTCAGCAGCCTTCCTCTTAACCCTGCCTCTCCCTTCCTTAATTTCTACTCTGACTACATGCAATTATACCACCTATTTGTAATATTCACATGCTCCTGTTGGAGCACATTGCAATACTTGGGCACAAACTGGTATCAGGAATATAGGACAACAGCCTTGATTTCCCCATTTCTCTCTTTTTTAAACACAATATCACAACGCTTTGTTACCCCATCCATATTATTTTCCAGATGTTTTCTAGGTGTCTTTAAAATGTAGCAGATATTTTGGGTACAGGTAAGAACCTTATCTTTTGTCAACATATAGATTATCATAGATCAGTTTGGGTTCAAAGTGACCTTTAAAGGTCTTCTAATCCCACCCACCTGCAGTGAGCAGGGACATCTTCAACTAGACCAGGTTGCTCAGAGGTCTGTCCAACCTGACCTTGAATGTTTCCATTGATGGGGTACCTACCACCTCTCTGAGCAGGTGTTAGATATTCCAGTATTTCACCACCCTCATTGTAAGATATTTCTTCCTTATATCTACTCTGAATCTGTAATTTTTTTTTTAGTTTAAAATCATTACTCCTTCACTCCTATCACTAGAAGCCCTGTTAAAAAGTTTTTAAAAAGCATGGAAAGGCCACAATAAGTTCCCCCTGGAGCCTTTTCTTCTCCAGGCTGAACAACCCCAGCTCCCTCAGTCTTCCATCATAGTAGAGGTGTTTCATCCTTCTTACTACTTTTGTGGCACTCCTCTGGACCTGCTCCAATGTGTCCATGTCTTTCCTGTGCTGAGGGCTCCAAAACTGAAGCCAGGACTCCACTGCTGGGGTCTCACTAGAGTGAAGTAAAGGAACAGAATTACTTGATCTGGCCATTAGGTGGGTCAGGCAGGACTTCACCTTGGTGAAGCCATGCTGGCTGTCTCAAATCACCTCCCTGTCCTCTATGTGCATTAACACAGCTTGTAGAAGGAGCTGTTCCATGATCTTCCCGGGCACAGATGTGAGGGCTGACTGGTTGTAGATCCTAGGGTCCTTTCTACCCTTTTAGAAAATGGATGCAACATTTCCCATTTTCCAGTCACCTGGGACTTCACCTGACTGCCATGACTTTTCAAATATCATGGAGTCTGGCTTGGTATCTACATCAGTCAATTCCCTCAGAACTCTGCGATGTGTCTTGTCAGGTCCCATAAACTTATGTATATTCAGGTTCCTCAGGTGGTTATGAATCTGATCTCCCCTTATCGAGGGAGGGACTTCGCTACTGCATTCCGTCTTGCAGTCCAGCCATTTGAGAAGTGTGGGAAGAGAGATTGCCAGCAAAAACTGAGGAAAAAAGTTGTTGAGTACCTCAACCTTCTCCTTGTCCCTTGTTACCCATCTGCCAGCTTTGCTTACCACGGGGAGCTTTCTTTGACCTTCCTTTTCTGGCTGATCTACCTATATATGGCTCATCTCTGTAAAGTTTCAAGTGCTGCAGTGTAGCCAGCAGATCTCAGAGCAACAGGCTCTCACCAGCACCCTGTCCCTCTAACCCTGGCATGTCAACCCACAGCTTGTCACACACAATCCTGGTGGATAAACCAGGATTTATCTCTCCCCATTTACGTCTAGTTAAAAGCTCTGTCACTGAGCCCCACCAGCTTGTGAGGAAAGACCACTCTTCCCCCTTTGAGAACTGTGAATCCCGTCTGACACCAGGATGTCTGGTGCTGTGTAGGACATCCCATTATCGAAAAATCCAAAACTATCAATAGCACCAGCCGTGGAGCCATGTTTTAATGGTATGGGCCCATGTTTCATCCCATGTCACTGCCTAAAACTGGAAGGAGAGAGGAAACAACCACCTGTGCTTCAGATTCCATTCCCAACCATCCCAAGGCCCTGAAGTGTCTTGATCGCCCTTGGACTACACATTGCAGCTCCATCACCACCCACATGGAACAGCAGTAATAGGTAGTAATCCAAGGCTGGGAAGTTTCCTGGTGATGTCCTTCACCTGGATCCCAGGGGAATAGGCCTTGGCAACACCTGTACTGTCCCTTACAGTCAAAGGAGACCATAAACATGCCAAAAATATTGTGCTTGCCTCAAGTCTTGTTTGCCCCAGCACCCTACACATCTGTAAGTATGTGTAGATCGCTTATTACTTACCACATCTTTGGTGAAAGGGAGATTCAAAACCAGCTCAAAGGAATGATCAGCAGACAGAATCAGCCTGTCAATTTAAAAATATAAGTTATCATTATGAATATAGGTAATTTGATTTTAAAGCACAAGATTTCAGAACTGTTTTCTTCAGATATTAATTCTCATGACATAATTTTAAGTAGTAACTTTCTCATATTATTTTTATAACTTATCTTCTGAATTGTGCTTTGTTCTTTGTATCAGTTTCAATTAATTTTAAGACTCATTTATTACAAGAAACGAGACCTGTAAACTAAAAAATCTAATCTCACCTGACTGATGTTTCCTGCACTAATGGCCAGTGAAAGAATTGCTGTTACCCTGTGTTGCAAAACCAACAGCATTCAAGACTTTGTGCGTAGCACACATGTTCTGCATGCTTGATGTTTGGCCAGAATGTGAGTATAACTAAAGATTACTGAGTGAAGGTCAGATTAGCATGATGTCTGTTCCATGATTCAAACTAATTCTCTTCCTTGTACATTTTTCTCCTTGGAATGAAATATGCCATTTCGTAACAAAAAGCTGGAAGTGCTAAGGTCATTTTTTGTGCTGGGCAAAAGCTGAGGATTGAAATAAGCATTAAATTTGTTCAAATTCTCCAGACCATTATACCAGTATCAGTCTTAGTCATTTTATCACTATTTTTCTTTCTTAAGTATGTATGAAGAGGTCAAAAACTTCAACTGAACTCTCACCTTTGAAAAATCCAATTTATTCTAATAAGAATAAATGCTATGTCATCAACATGCAGTATTCTGTAAGTACATATTTTTAGCAGTTTTGTGAACGGTATTGATTGGGTACATCTGGCCAATTCCATGTTTCTAAAATCCCAGCACATTTCATTTATAAAATAATATTTCAGAAAGAAGGTGACCTTCACAGAGCAAGCAGTGTTTTTAAAACTATTTAAGTGTGCATCTGTAATTTAGGAAATCTGCAGAGAACTGGGTTTTTTGGGTTTTTTTTTGTAACCTTGGCAATGCGGAGCATGCTTTGAGAAAGAAAAAAGCCAAGAGTTATCCACTGATACTATTTTATAAATGCATACTGCCTTTCTCAAATGTAGTCTAAATTAAGCATACAAATTGGATGTAGTAAATGAAGGTAAACAGTGAGGAGGGACTGGAATGAAGGGCAGATTGTGCTGGTACAGTGCAGTGAAAGCTTATATACGAAACAAATATTGGTATAGGCTAAATTGACAAAGACTGCAAGATATATAGCTGAAGACAGAAGAAAAGCAGTACAATAATGTATAAAACATTAACCTACAACCCCCAAACTTCCCCAAACAGCAGCAACAGCAATTTGCTTGACTATCCTAGGTGAATAATCAAAAGAACACCACTGATCACTAGCTAAGTCAGCTTTATGCCCTTGTCTCCACAAGGACACAAGGCAGGCAGGGATTCAACACAGCACTGAAAGTGGGACAGCCCACAAGAGAGCCTTCAGCCCATCGTGCCACAGAACTTGAACTACTGTCAAGCAGCTCATTTGGATGAAGGGCGGACATGACCGCTTTCAGCAGGTCAGCAATTTGCATTTCTCCCATTTATTTATGTGTGCCTTTTATTTATGCACACTTTCAGAGCATCAGAAATATGCAGTAGCTCCTGCTTCAACCACAATACCTTTTTGTAGTGACCCACACCAAGTGCCAACTTTCATAAATGCCCATCAGGTCTGAGGGCAGGACCCTCTCGGCTCAGAGCTCCAGGGGTGGCTCACTAGAGGAAGATATGATACAGGGCTACATCATAATCAAACACTGATAGAACTAAACACTGGGTAATATAGTTGCAGTATCAGGGAGCAGCAGCAGGGAATTAATGGTAAATTATCCTGATACAAAGGAATATAATTTTGCTTATAGAAATCTTGTTAAAAAAACATAGCATTATTGGTTTTCCATTGTTTAGAAATAAGCAAGTTTATTCCCTCCACATTACAAAGCATTGAGAATGCCGACTACATACCTAGATAATTATGCATTTCTTACTTCCAGTTTTTGCCAAATGGATTAAGGAAGGCCTATCAGTGTATCTGCAGCAGAGACAGTTGCAAATCTGGGCTACTCCATTTGCCAGCCACAAAAATGATTCCTTTAGGAACATCTTATCAGGACCACCAGTACACAGTATGGAAGATTGTTTTAAGAAAATATTACAACACAGGCTGCCATGAGAAAGCTCCTCAGGCACCTGTGAATTGCATGAAGAACTAAGAATTCTAACAGTACAAGTTAGGACAGGATCAGCATTTTCTTTCATAGCCATCTGGCTGATACTGAGATGCATCCTCAAGAGAAAATGTCTGCTTTTCGTCCAAAGACACCAACTGCTGCAAATGAAACTATGCCCAAGAAAAGTCCATCTTAAGTGTCAAGGGTAGCTTGTGCATACAGCATTAGTGCACTTCAAGTCAAGGAAAAGAGATTGTTTGTGACACTCAGACTAGCAGCAGATGCAAAGAGGAAGAGCATCAGCACATCAGGAGGCAGCAAATACATTCAACTGCAAAGACTTCTTTAGTGGAATACAGAAGTTGAAAGCAAAATTTCAGCCAAAGCTATTACAATTATGAGGACACAATCATCAGGACAATACTGAAACCAAGGACAAGGTTCCAAGTATGAAAAGAATAAAAAATGACACTACAAATGCTACATAAACACCACTGAATTCCTGATTTCAGTTAAAACGCAAATTCAGAAACCTCAATGAACCTAAACCTGAAATAAAAAATTCAAACAACACTTAGGTGAATAAAAAACAAACCAAAAATAGTACTAAGAGCAAACAATGCAGTGTGACATCCCAGCAGCTTAGAGGTCAGCAAGGATTTAAAAATATGCAGAGTGTGCCACACCTATTTCAGGAAGAACTCACTGCACTCAAATTAAAAACAAATCCTGCAAAACAAAGGCTGAAATTAGACACTTAAATCCAAGACTAGTAGTTGCAAAGACACCAAAATAATGTCTTCATCAGATCCAGGTGACTTAAACACCTCATACTCTTAGTGACAGTTAATAGACACTATCACTTAACTGAATGGAGCAACTTGATCTCTTCAAGGGGACTGACATTTTGAAAATTATATTTGTGCACAGTGACTCCACCAGATATACAAAAGGGAGCTTTGCCCACAAGTGATAACATTTTTATGTCCCTTGTGCAAAGACAACAGGAAGGAAGGTATAACCATAACCTTCAAATACCTGCCAGAAATATCTGGAAAAATGTAATTAAACTTGGCAGTAGTACCTACAGGACACTTGCTGAGCTCTGCAAGCCTTATTCCAATCCCTTAATGGAAAAGGGTGATCCTAACTGCCTAAAGACATTACTCCAGCTACTCAGAAACTATCAGAATTTGCAAACTGCTGCAGTTTAACTGAAATGGCAATGTTACATCCCACTTACATGCCACAAGAAAAGAAATAGGATGTATCCAATTACTCCTTAACCCAGGTAGCTCTGCAGTATAAGCAATCAAGAACTGGACACAATCTTCAGTGAATTACAGATCCAAGGAGACTTCAAAGACATTAAATGTGTGCCATACCAGTTCCTTTAAAGAATAATAAAAGAGCAAAACACAAAGCTGCCATAAAAAAGCTACACCAAGAAATAATGCCTATGCATACTGCTCTGGAAACCCAGCTGCTTGAAGAGCAAGTGCCAGAATGGAGACATCCCAACCAAACAAATGTTGTAATCACAGGCTATTCTGAGCTAGAATGGAACCACTACAATCATTAAAGTCCAACTCTTGACCCTGCACAGGACAGCCCTAAGAGTCGCATCATGTGCCTGAGAGGGTTGTCCAAACACTTCTTGAACGCTGGCAGGCTGGTGCTGTGCTTACTTCCTTGGGGAGCCTGTAATATACAACATGGAGGTAGTTCTGTCCTGTACAGGTCTTCAACAGAATTTTGTAAAGAAGCATGTTTTTATAGAGAATGTATACCAGTTAAATATGATTAAAACCAGCAAAAATGTGATTTTAAAAAAAAACCAGTGAGACTAAATAGACCCTTTCAATGACACAACAGACCTCTCTGCCTTGTAAGATTACTGGTTGCATTTGAGAAGTCTGGCCAGAACCACAGCTGCTCCCTCGGTTACCCTCCTCCCCAGCTCCCTTCACTAGTCCTGAGCCACACTCCTTTTCCATTTGACAAAGACTTCGGTACATAAAAAACCAAAAGCTTTGTATTCATCAGATCATAACAACATGAGAGGTATGCTATGAATATATATGGGCACTATACAGAAACATGAACAAACCAGCTTTCAGGCAGCAGTTGAGGAAAGGGCTATGTACATGCCAACAAAGAACTGAAGTCTGAATTTGTCCTGTCTGGGTACACTCCTTTCAAGCTTTCTGAGCTCTAAAGTGCTGCCTCCTTCCATTGTTTCTGAGGGCTGCACACAAAACACACTTTGGGAGGAAGGAAATGGGTGGTGCTGTGTTCAACAAAGGAGCAAACAGAAGCTGTGTGAGAAAGCTGCTAATATAAGCAACAGGAAGAGGTTAACAGGGAGGGAGAATTATGCATCTAAAGAACAAGGGAGGCATGAGAAAGAGCAAAAGCACGTATGTGCTGGGAAGAAGAGAAGCAGCAAAGGGCACCCTTTCTTGGTCAACAAAGCACGTAAAACATTAATGAATTGTTGAATCATATTCAAGAGCAATAAATACATAAGCCATATGAATTTCAGTAAAGTCTTTGTTACGAGCTTTTCATAAATACAATGACTGACTGCCAAATTAAGTTCACATGGACCAAGGCATAGCATGCAAAATTTCAGGAAGCTCGGTGATCTTGCCAACATTAATTGAACATAAAGCAAAATTCAACATTCTTTAGAAACCTTTTTGTTCAGTCTTAATGACAGAAAGACCTTTATCAGTTTCAGGCCTGTTCAGCCTAAACATTGTACTGCTATCTCCTCTCAGGGAGCAATAGGAAATAGGACCCCAGGTTTCCTTGGAAGAACCTTGCATTTCACAGATGTTCTTTTTCTCCTCTACCAAGAAGGCCCAGACTTTCTCAAAGCACAGTACCAGCATCTGAATAAAATTCTTCAGCCAAGTTCTCTGCTAACATTGCTTAGAGTGACATATTCACTTATTTCAAAGGGTACCCAAGACACAAACGCTGTCCAGAATGTGTGTCATCAGCAAGGGGAAGAAATAAAACCAAACCAAACCAAATTTTTTGAGTAACCAGGGAAACCTAGACTCTCCTCTAACCCAAACCAAAATAAGCAAAAGAAACAAATATTGACAAATTAGTATGTTGGAGGATGGAGAAGAAAATCATTATGGACAGAAGTCAATCTGAGTTAGACTTTTTCATTGACACAAAAAGCCAAAGGTTCTTAAACTGAATAAATACCTCAAAAACAAAATGAGCCTTCAGTGCTACTATATGACCAAGCAAAAACCAAACTCAGGAATAATCCATCTATAGCTACCTATTACAGCTACCTAGTTTTGAAAGAGCTACTATCTGACACCACAGACTGAGTAACAAGACCTGACAAAGCTGTCACATGAGGAGCTACACCAGGTGACTGAAGCATTACAAGCATATGAGAAATGTCGGGGAAACAAACAAGTCACCTGTCTGACCCAATAAAATCTTGAGAATATACCTCAAAATAGAAAATTGTTTATAGATCCTGGATAAAATACAGAAAGGAATAAAACAAAAGGTAGAGGCGATACTGAGTAAAATAAATCACCTACCTGCATGGGAGGGAATAAACTATGTGCTGTAAGACATGGAAGTATCAGTTTGGAGAGGAACTACTAGTGGAGTTCTTGATGATCAGATTATTAATTTAATAACAATAATCATCACAGCACAAATGGTTGAGAATACAGTGTTGGAAGGGACTGACAACAGATAGATTAGAATATTGTAAGAAAATGTGATGATGTGATAACCACAGTGACAAAAGTAGAACAAAATTCAGATCAAGATGTAAATCGTGCTTCATTTTAAGCAGCAGTTTTAGACATCTACATTAAAAGAAAATAAAAACAGAAACAACCAAATAAACAAAAACAACAACAAAAACCCCCCAAACAGATTGTACAAGATTCAGAGTGCCTACAGACATTTCCATTCTATCTGTCCCGCTGAAATTTGACTGATTCTGACAGGACAGACAGGAAGAACAGAACATATGACCACTGTAAGCTATAGGTACAAGAAAGGAGAAGGAAAGAGAGCTGCTCAGCTTGAAGAATGTTTAATGCAAAAATCACATACACATATAAACCAGCATATGGAGGTTTGTTATCTTTTGACAACCAGAGCAATACATCAGTCGCCCAAGTAAGAAATGCAGCAACAGCATTATCTCTTCTTCAGAGCAAAACGTGTATCAAGGTTGTATGCAAGCTCCCAGGACTGTAAAACCAGAATAAATCCAGATCTATGCTGATGTTGGAAGCCTCAATGTGGAAGGTTGCTTTTTATCAGTGCAATTTCCTGTGTTTTACTTGGACTCTAGCCAAAGACACCAAGGCAGAAAAGCCATCCTGGGCCTCACGGACTACCTTCTGTTAGAAAGCCACAGTTCAGATCATCTTACTTCTTACACAAAACTCAATAAAACTAGTTAAAAACCCCTCATATTTCTCTAGTTATGAGAAAAGCCTCAAAACATATTGAACACAGCACCTATGCAATTTATCTCTGCCACAGCTACTGACCCTGGGGCAAATGGCAACTTTTTCCTGGAACCCTATCAGAAGATAACAACTGCATGTCAAAACAGTTTGGCAGTGACTGAGAAAGCATTTTAAACATCACTACTCCAGTTTAAGTTTCACTGAAAAAAGATTGTCAAATTTTACCCCTCAAATGCCTTTAAATAATGCTCCACTGGTTTCTTTTCCAGTGCAGACATCCTAGGTAAAAAAGTGGATGCTGCGGTAGTACAAAATGGGTTTTTTTCTATACATATACACATATAAAATGGGGGTTTTTGTACCCCCATTTATATACTGTGTTGCAAAGAAATTAATCCTCCTTTCAAGACGTTAGACCACACAGGCCAAAACTACACATTTAAGGGTCCACCTAATAAAGCAAAAAAAAATCCAAACTAATTCTCCAAACTAAAAGAGAGGACTGAGCATCTCAAGCAACCAAATAAAAAGCTGAGGGAGCTACAAGTCTACTCTTAAGGAGAAACCAGCACTTCTACTTAACACAAACTTGAGTTTTGATATAGAGCCAAGACTTATTTCTCTACAGGGAATGAAGCCTGTGCGTAGGTGTGTAGTGTCACTGTATAAATTTAATCCCAGGAAAATCAAATGAGAATGGTTTAAGCTTATGCTGTTGATGGTTGCTAGAAGTTGAATACCTTCAACTCATTCCTACATACTCACCACATATAAGCAAGAGAGAGCTTTAAGGTTTTCATATTCTAGTAAAAACTCTGAATTTTCATTTATCACATTTTCAATGGAAAACAGAAAGCAACGGAGTCCACCTTATATCAGCAATAAACCTACCTTCAGCTTTCTCTCAAAGCATGCCATTTTTAGACAGAAGACTGTAAAACTTACTTAAAGGACAATCTAGAGATAGGGGACCAAAATTATGTTAATCATCTTAAATGGCTGCTGTCTCCTGAGGGGTTCAATTTTCAGAGTAATTTTAACAATGTTCATATTTTCTTCAATAGATCTGTGTTATTTAATTTATGTTAGAGAGGCTGTTGCTGCTACATAGGCTTTATTCGCATAAGTATTTTTAATGTTTCATCCCATATCAAGGAATACATAAATATTAATACTTGCAATTAAATCATTACTTGAATTCTCCAGAGTTGATTTTGTTTCAACTATGCAACAATCCATGAGAGACAGCCTGGAAATATATTGCATTTCCTACTAGTCTTGAAGAAAATAGAAGGGTTTTGATTTTGTTTCTATTTTAAAACGATACCTTTCCTCTCCTTAGGTTGACCAAATATTTGAGTCTCAGATTTACAGATGTAAAACACGCACGCTTTTCCAAATGACCAAGACTAATAATCCATCAAAGCAGCATCCCCAATACTTCAGCTTTTACAAATTCGTGCTGACTCCAACGTGCAATGCACTGCATAAAGAAGTAGCCTCAGCCTCAGTAAGTTCCAGTAAAAAAAAAAAGTCATAAAAGAATACAGATAATTAAATTACATTTCTTCAAACAAACAACAATCCTTAGATTTCAGTATTCTGTGCCATTCTGGTGAATGCAACACTAAATCCCAGCAATTGGTACTTACTTGTCCACATCTTGCTGCATCCACTCAGTAAGTACAAAATTCATATTACACATACTAAAACCATCAAACCTGTTTCAGAAGCTGTCACACCAAGGCCTTTACTTCTGTTGAATCAGTTGCTGTGTGAAGTGTTATTTATCACCAGGTCCACAATGAATTAAGCTACCGGTATTGGATGCTGTGTTGAGGTTGTCTCTATATAATGTGTTCTAAAAATACTAACTACAGTAAGGAGGCATAAACAGGAGGATAGAAAATGCTGCCTAATTCAACAATGTATCAAGCACAGAGAAAAAAACTGACAAGTGTGCAAACACCTCACAAGTTGGTAAGAGGAATTATTTCCCTATCACTGTGCCTTTAGTACTACTGGAGGACAATCTTGCAGGTAAAATATGTAAAAATGTGTGTTCATTCTACTAATGTCAAAACCAATGGTAATCTTTAGCTTGTTGACATGCACCCAACAAGTATTAGCCACAGATTCACAGAGAGTAGTTCCACTCACACCGCACAAATCTAACAGTCTCCATAATTTCTTCTCTTAGACTGTTAAGAGAATACAGCATTAAAAATAGTGTTTACAAGTCCTACATTTTCAGTGATTTTTAGCCTTCTTACAACTCTAAGTGTAGATGATTTCTAGAGTTATGTTAGGAAGACTTAAATCTAGACAGCATTTTGTTGCTTCTCTTTGCAGTGAACTAATTTTAGATTTAGAAACACCACCTGCCAGGCATTTCAAGGCTAAAAAGGATACGGCTGTTAACGGCTTTAGCAGTACTATTTTAACCCAGTCTTCTGCATACCATTGGAAATAAAGAATCTAACCTCTGGGGAAAAAAATAAAATCTACAGATTTAACATTGGATTAACATCAGCTTTTGTTACTGGGGATGCTATTAGGTGATACTTATTTTTTTAAATACCTTGTTCAGTAAAAACTCAAAAGGATCACTTTTGATACTTCTCCATACCCAAATGTTTAAACATGTATTCCTTAATTTTATGCCATTAAGAATATAAAATCAACACAATCTTACCTTTAACACTGTTTGCATTCTATGTATACCTAAGGCCAAACCTTTTTTGGCATTTCAAATGTTTCTACCGGGAATGCACATACTCTCAGTCATTCTCATTCAGCAGTACACACACCAAAGTTTTCAAAAATTATCAGCAGCGTGTTAAGAAAAACTCCACACCAGTGGTTTGCCCACATCACTTGGCAATGTCCCTTTAATATTAATACACAGAGAAGTAAAATCTTTTCATAAATTCGTTCAAGTATGTGGAACATGTAAAATGCATAAGAATCAATATGGACTTCATTAATGTTATATTTATTTATTTTCCAGCTTCATACAAACTGGATGTAGAAGCATAAACATAGTACATTTCTACCATTTTCAACAAAAATATAACCAATATGTACAATTATTGTATTAAAAATACAAAAGGATACAGACTCCACCAATGTCTTTCTAAAAGACATACAGGTACAAGTAGTATCAAAAGTATGAGGAAATCACCAGTTAATTGTACATTCTGCACTTGACATCACAGAGCGAACTGAGATTAGCAGTCCTATGGTCTACAATTACTTAATGCTTATATAACATTTGTGCAACTTGTGATAGAGCTAGGATTTTGTATTACTATATGCACATGAGGTCCATACCCTTGAGAATAAAACTGGCAAATAATGCATATTACATGTAAAATTACAAATGCATAATTGACAATGTGATATATAAGCAAATAGACAAAAGCTATGATTACAGGAGAGAGAATTAAATAAAGCACTGACATTTGTTTGATACAGTGAAAAAACACTGCAATTTGATCTTTAAAAGTTGAAGCTATTTACGTTTATCTACTGATCAATATGATCAGCTGAGTTCAATGGAAAAAAAAAAAATCCAAGACCAGCAGTTCCTCACATTTGAGTACTACTCGGATTGGCAGCCTTCACTTCTCCGGAGTCTGTGCAAAAACAACACAAAAATAGAGGGGAGGGTCATTTCAGTCATTATAGGGTTAATAGCAGCTGTGAGCAGGTGGTTGCTACACATTGGCCTTCTCTACACATGCAGTGTTCCATGAAGCCATTAACAGTTGTGACTATTTCTGTATTGCAAAGGCTGGCAAATCTAACTGTGTTATTTTTATTTCTTTTTACTTAAAGGCTCGTTTATCCCCTAATGTCGAAGTCAATAGATGGAGGTTATTAGATCAGTGTTAACAGCCGACACGAGCTGTGACATCCCAACTTGCCTTCACTGCAATGTTATCCAGTTAATTTTTTTATTTTAATATAACTACTATATAGTTTAAAAAAAGAAGTATATAACTTAAAGGTGGGGTTGCCATCTGTCTTATTATAATGGGACACTTTTTTTAGTATGTCATCCTGTATTCCACAAGGCACAGGTATGAGACACACTGTGTCCTCTTCCATCACTGACCAATTGCAAGCACTGTGTTTCTGCATTTACACCAGACCCGGATGAGGATGCCATTAACACTAAAATTTACAAGCTTGTGAAGATTCCAGGGTGGGGCACATTAAGAGCAAAGCCAGATGGTCAAGGAAAGGCTGCATCCTGTAACCTCTGCCTTCCCTTCTGCCCTGCTCAGCCATGTGATAACATTCTTCAGGAGCTCAGGCTGGCAACTCTACTTACAGGTGTGAAATAATACTGTAATTACTATTCAGATGCAGTATTTGATCTCCCAAACGCAAACATACAAAATTGAAACAAAGGCATTGTAAACAAGCAAATAAGCACTGCCTCCTTGAAGGATCTCAAAGCATTTTTCTCTTTGTAGGTTAAAGGCCAAATGTAATTTGACAACTAACTTATCTCATTATCCCAATGAGACTAAGTGCTAGGATTGTGATTAAAATCTAAAAGGAAGATTTAAAAAAACCCTTCCAGGCATTGGGAAGTGCAGCCAGAGTTAATCATCCTGATGTGATGATCTTGGAATTTGGAATGATACTGTGTGATGTGGCAGACAGCGACAGTGGTAGCTTGGAGATTGCTGCACTGTGCATTTCAAGCAACACAGTTTGAAAAGTGCCAGGGCGATTTCTTCACAGTATTTCACATGCAAAGGGAGAAGGGACAGTAGGGGGAGGGGCAGAGGAAGAAGCCCCATGCTGCTTTAAGGCAGGGAAGGAGGCAAATAGGTCCACCATCCTTTAATCATAGTTCCAAGGCTCCTATTCTAGGGACGTCTTCTTGTGCTCTCCTTTAAGGTGGCTCACTCTGGATCCAGAAAAGCCCAAGTCTTAGACAGCAGAGACTTGTTCATCTTCTGCAAACATAATAGGATATGGGAAAATAAAAATTAGCTCATAAAGAACAAGACTCCTACTGAATGAAACAAGCTTGTGTGTACAACAACTGCGGGTATTTTTCTCCTGTGTTTTCCATTTCATTGAATAAATATATACACTTTAAAACAATCTAAATTTCAGTACGTTTCAGGTCTCATGAGAAGTATTTCTTTGTAAATCTAATCTTGAAGAAAATAAGACAATTGCTTTCACTGAGCTGGGTGCAGTTCTTCACCTCAAGGAGTACAACAGATACTCCTCGATATCTAATAGCTTCAGAAAAGCATCTTACATTTTCCCCAAATATATCTGCAATTTAGTCATCATTAGAGGAAACAATAAAAATCTGTTATGGTAACTCTCAAAGTCTGAGGCAGCTCAATTAAGGTAGACTTCTTTTCCCCATAATGTTCAACTGCAGAGTTCATCCTGCACCTAAAACCTCAGGTGCAGTAACTAAGCAGTTAGAGGGAGAAAGGGGATGTTAGACTATCATTAGCAAAACAATGCACTGAGATGTGTGATTTTGGCACCCCCCTGCCTAAATTTTGAGGACTTAAAGTTCCAATCCAGCTAAACATGCTCTCCACAGAAAAACATCACAGTTGAGCTAAAGCATAAAGATGTAGCCACACATAGACCAGCAAGGTAGCAAGACAGCAGTGGGCTCATCACGTGAAGCAGATGGAATGGAAGACTCAGTGTCCACAGTGTAAAGAGTTTCAGGTAGAATGTGAGCAACTACCCAAATAAACCTGAGCAATGATGCTCTATGGGGTGGATGGGCCAAAGTATTCTGTAGACCAGGATGCTTTTTGATCATTAAATACATGGTTAATGTGGAAAAATACAGCAGGCAGGGCTATACAAGGTGAACAAAGGCACCTTCAGAGAAGCTCTGCCTAAGGCGACTGCTTGGTTGTCCAAGATTCAGGTGGACCTATGTGCCCAATTTTAAATTATATTTAGGATGAACTGAATTCCTTCCCTTCCAGGAAGTTACCAATAGCAAGAAGTTAACAAATAGCAAGTTTTGAATGAAACAGAGTTCAAATTATGGCAAGAATACATTTGCGCAATTCACTTTGTGACTCTCTAAGCACTGACCAGTTTTGCATGCAGCACACTCAAAATCTAACAATTAGAAATTTACCGTCTTCCTCTGTGGAAAACCCTTGAGATGGATAGTGAGCAAGACGTGGATCTGACTCATTTGGTTTATGCCACTGAGGTTTGTTCACAGGCCTGCCAGCTGAATGACCATGCGACTGCTGCTGGGGAGTTGCTGTCCCATGAGTCTCACATGTCCGTGCCACCATCCTGGACCTCTGAAGTGCTATGTTGTAGTCGGGAGGCTTCCTGGTTGGATGGGAGCCACCTTCTGCAAACTCAGCAATAGGTATTCCTACATAACCAGGAGGAGTTGGAGGTGGTTCCCGATATCGACCCTCTTTTCGTGCTGCAGGAAGAACAACAGATGATCATAAGAGATAGGAAGAGAAACACTGCTCAAAGGAAAATAGATGGTTAAAAGCTAAATAAATATCAACCAACTCAACAGCCCAGGAAGAGAAAGTCTGAATGACAAAGGTTAACTATCATATGCTAGATAAAGAGCTTGTGAAAAATGAATCAATCGAGAAAGTACAGAATATACAACATACACAAGATGTAGCTATTCTTCCAGTACTGAAGCACTGGTCTAACAAAATCCACCAAATTACACAGGGAATTTGTTCAAACTTTGCAACTGAAGCTGTTCCATCAATTGTATAGAATAGAGCATACAGTGATCAAAATAACATAGAAGACTAAAGAGTACACAGAAATAGCATACATCAGGAATTTTGGCATCTCCCCAAATGCATGATTATCTTAATTCTGAAGATGGGTTTCACATCCAAGAGCTCATCTCTTTTGTTTTTAGCATCTTAACAGGGAAAAAATAAAAGCATCTGATACACTATTTTCTTCCTACAATCTTACTACATAATGAGGCATAAGCTACAATTCCAAGGGGTATGGAAGAGAAGTGGTCTTCATCATCACACTATTTGTATGCACTACTGCCCACAGCCCCTACGGCTGTATTCTCTGCAAAATTAAAACTCAAACTATTCCTGTAAGAACTATGACTGAGTATGACTTTATCTAGGAGATGGAAAGACCACCACCTAGCTTGTGGATCTCACTGAGATGTAACTGTTTACCTGAACAAGGCTTAACTCTGGGCATACTGAGAAGCTCTCTCTTGGAGAGAGCTCTGAGGGAGAAAACAACAGTTAAGAAGCCTGAGCATCTGCAGGGACACACAGCAGATAGGCAAGAGTCTCTGTTTCAGAGTTAAGCACTTAGAGAAGTCAGCTGGGACTTTAATACTGTACACTTATTGTGGGCCCAGCCCTTCAACACATGACCAGTTAACTGACAAACCTTACAAATACACCAGGAAAAACCTACTGACACAAACAATTTACTTTCCACAGCTTGTCATACACTGTATATTCTTGCATAAGCAGTGATGACAACACAATTAAGCAGCATGATTTGACTGAAAGGGCAGTACAAGCTTAAAATGGACTGGTGGCTACTTGGATGTAACCTTTTACAGACTAAAAATAAATCCTTGGTATTACAAGAAAACCAAATAGTTTCCAATACAGTCTTTTTCTTGGACAAACTCTTTTAACTGAGCAAAGCAGCATGAAGAAGCTTCTGAGAAACTTTATTAAAAGATTTCTGAAAATCAGAAGAAATTCTGTATAAAAATTCTATTGTAGAAAAATTCTATTGAAATACTGCAAGAAATCAATGTCTATTCAGTGCAAAAGAACTGTGTAAACCAGCAGGTTCTGTTGGACAGTGATACACAGAGCTACATTTACAGGACAGTTAGTTAATAGTACTGAAGTGCATGTCAGTGTGTTGGTTTTAATTTTCAGGTCTCTTTCATGTTCTTTCAAGTTTCTAAAAATGTAGAAGCACTGCCTTGAGAGGCATGTTTGGCAGCACACCTGTTATACATTCTGGAGGAAACCAAGGGTATCAAAGAGTAAAATTAGAGATTGGCATGATCCTGAAGAGCTTTCTTCTCTTCATAGTCCAGAGATTTAGATCTGCACCCATGCTTTGAGGCAAAGGGACACTTCTAAGCAATACACTTGGGCAGAAAATGGAAAAGCAGTTTATTGCAGTGGTCTCAGCACGACCTCAATCTGGCAGATATTCAGCTGTGTCAGCAAAAAATGGCTTTAGATAGTTCTTCATATTAACCCGACAAAAGGCAAAGTGAGGGGAAATGAAAAGAAGAAAAGAGGCAAAAATGCAGAGGTATTGGATGTCCACGGATTAGGACGCATAGAAGGAACAATATGAGAAAGATGTTAAGCTCTGCCAGAGATACCTTCCTACTAATTTATGTATTATCTGATCTTTCCATTATTGAAGCATAGAAATGTATTTCAACTCCACAACTTCTTTGAAATCTCTTCAGTTTCAGCCATCCAAAGAAACATTTCAGCTGGTATTTAAACACAAAGAGATCCCATTTTCAGGAGTAAGGAATATTCACAATTATCAGACAAGTCATACAAAGGTATAAAGTAAAACACTTCTATAAAAATCAGGCCACATTTATTAAGATTTCTAAATATAGCCTATGGAGCCTTACTGTGATGAGAAATTCACATTTCAGAGCAGACATCTAAATACATCAACCTCTCAAAATACTGTCCAGCAGTTGAGCTAGTTTTTTGATGTATGGCAGGCTCCATAATATAATAAATATACTATACTATAATATACTATACTATAATATATTTTCCCTAGCAATACATGCACAGTTAAAGGGAAAAAAATAGGACAGACTACAAAATGTTCAGTTTTGCTTTAAAAGTTAAATGTAAAAAAAAAAAAAAAAAAAAAAAATCAAACCAGAGAAAAGAAATGCAGTTTTAAAACAATAAGAAAAACCTTAAGCAAATGAATTAAAGTACTTCATGGTAAACAAAACTTAACTTACCAACAAGCCCCTTTGTACTACTGGCTGCTGCTGCTGTGTGAGTGGGCGCAGGAGCTGGCTTTGCCTCCTCTGCTGGTACAGATGTTATGCTGCTGGTTTCAGCTTCAATCGAAACATCCTTCCCACCCCTCCGCTTTATGGTACCTGTATCACCCTCTGAGTCCTCTCCCCAGTATCCTGTTGAAGATGCCCAGCTTGCTCTGGACTGTGCTTGATCGAGGCCCTCCCTACCTTGACTTTGCCTGCCATACTTTGTGCCGTGGTCAGGAAACATCAGCTGGTCCATATGGCTGCCCGAGGCCCACAGTCCTGCCCCGTCACCTGAACTATCAAAATGAGCATGTCCAAAAGGCAGAGTCTCCCAGCTCCTCTGGTGCTGGATTGTCTGGATGTTATCATGAGAACCACTCGAGCAAGAAGTCCAGCTACCACGGCCACTGTCAGCTGCGTCGAGCGAAGCTCTGTCCCCCTGGTCCTGTGACAGCTCTTCTGTACTAGGAGAAGAAAGTACAGTTGCTCCAGCATACAGGCCTCTGGTCTCTGACAGCGGTGCATATGAGCTGGATACACAGTGATGAGGGGGACAAAAAATCCAGTGTTGGAATTGGAAGCCATGAACATGACACACAAAGAGTTCAACAATCAAAGAAAAAACAAAACATGCTGGTGGGTTGGAGTAGGTAACCTTGATGGCATTTTACAGGTCTCTTTCCACCCAAACCATTCTTTGATTCTATGATTGAAGGTTTTGGGGCACTTTAAAGTATTTATTGTTTGCATTAATGACTAATTCAATTTTGAGATTAGGACACTTTTCTTTCAAGTACATCCTCAATAAAACAAAAACAAACAAACAAAAAAAACTGGATAGATAACTTGATGAAGCCTTATACTTCAGCAGAGTAATTTCAAAAGGTAAAAATCCTAACTTTACAATAGCCCTTTAAGGCAGGCAAACCACATTGACACACATAAAGAGGAACAGACAGGGTTATCCTACTGCTTTTCCAGCCATGCAAAGCAAATGGTTCAAAAGCTAGAAACAGCTTAGCGGGAGCTGGCTGATATTCAGGTTTAGATTTCAGCTTTTCAGATTTTTTTTTTTCAGCTCAGGAAACAGTGAAAGCTAACTTTTCAACATTTCCTGCAAATGGAAATGTTTTTTAACCTTATTTTTGGAAACACATGCTACTTCATAGAGCAACTATGTTTTCTGTAGCCTTTCAGTGATTAAGTGAGCCTGACACTATCCCTTACACAACAGCAGAGAAAACCGACAAAGTGTCACTTTTGCTTAGCAGATATCCAGGCTCCTGGGACTTATTCTAGCAGGGCACTTTCCTATGCAGACTGGAGCCCTCTTCTTCCAAATATTTAAGACATCTGATTAAAGAGTTTGCATAGCCTGAGATTCCCAAAGCTGAAGTACATCAGTTTTGGAACAGGTCTGCCATACACAGACTGTGCAGGATTAAAACCCCAGAAACCATTCAGAGGATTGAAGCATCCAAGTAACAGCTCCAATAAAAAAAAAGCAACTGGAGACTAAACAAGAGCTGGAGCTCCAATTATTTTCACACCAAGGCTCACTGCTAGAGATTTAGAGAACTCCTCACAGCACTAGCTTCCCCACCATTACAGAAGTTAATTACCTAGAAAATTACTAGAAAACCAGCAGCGTAATGTGAATTTTAGCTTCCAATTATTGTTGACTAGAAGAGATATTTGGAGTAAAATATTTTGGAGTTAGACAAATATGCACTTTTCCATGAAGCAGACTGGAAAATTGCTAGCTATTTCTGTACTCAGTTTGATCACTGAATAATTGTATGAATATCTCATCTAATTCAGTTAATTCCCCATGTAGAAAGCAGGCTAGGGTACTAGTCTGCCACAAAGTGGATAATCTGTGGCACCACTGAAATGCTTAGATGGTAACATCTACTGAGGTAAAATCTTGCTGCAGTAGACCTCATTGTGCACTCAGGAGTGCAAAACCTTTTCTTGGCAGGAATGCAGCATTATCACAAAATGCAGCATTGAAATAGTAGTTTTTTAAGAGCAGAGGAGAAAAAATATTTGAGAGATACAGGGAAAGTTACATGGACAAACATACATGCCACACACACACTACATGGAAGTATAATGTAAGTAAGCACAAATAAAATTCTTACCCTAAGCTGTATTGATCTGGTTCAATCATGATTCTTCTGTCAATCCTTCCCACACCAAGATTTGTCTCCACGATGCTGACAGAATGCCTTTGTCTCCTCTCATCATGCAGGGAGACTGGCATAGAGTCAAAAGAGGAATTGCTGACAATACTAGATCTAGAAGAAATTTCACTGTGACCAGAATCGGAAAAGTTATCCACCGTGCTGCTTGGAGCCAAAGTGTAGCCTGCAAAGGGAACATCGCGTTAATCAGACTCTCCAAGATGCCTGCTCAGCTCTCATCAGGCAGCTGGCAATATTGCAACAAAACTGGCAATAAAACAAAGCTACAATCACATTTACATAGCACTGCAAAAGATAAAGATACATAGCAAAGCAAAACTGTGTGACGCTGTGTCTTTGGTATCTTAATCAGAGCTTTAGGATTGTGGGAACATGTACTACTCATTTACAAACCAACTGCTCTCCTCCCTTCTTCTCTGCCCTCCTCCCCTAAATTCTTTTGAAATCCATCATCATACTTGTATCCTCACATTATGAAGTGTTACTCCTCAAAAAACTGCCTGTGCATAAACACTGTCTCCAAGGCTGGAAGGAAAGAGATGCTCTGGTTGAGATTACTGCTTAAAGTAACCCAAGAAACTCTCTCATACAGTCTTTCTGTTCTGAAAAGCCATGCTTCAGAGACAAACAGCAGGTACATGAAGCCCAGGTGTCTGGGCTGACTGCTTATTACGTATCTTGGGTGACAGAGGGGCAGGTTTTCGAGCTTTCTTTGTGATACTTGGCTAGCTAATTAATTTCAAATTCCTTATTACCAGAACTATGGTGACATTTGGAGGTAGGTAGCACTGACAGAGCCAGACTGAGATCAAATCTGCAAACCATGTCACAGAAGCAAATTCAGCTTTTGTTTCAGTATTAAACAAAGATGTGCTGAATCTTCTTGTCAGCTAAGTTAAAAATCATTAAACAACACATCCACAAGTCACTGCAGTTTTAAATTTTTTTGCTTTCACTCTACTCATAAGTGTCAAAATTTCTTCAACTGATCTATCCCAATTCACTTGCTGAGACATGGTATTAATGCTGTCATTTTTATCTGAAAGAATGTTTCATTAGCTCTGTGTGACCATCCAACCAAGGATTTTTTTAAAATCATGTTTATGATTTGCTTTTTTGCAAAAATAAAGTGCTTTTCACACTAAGAATCAAGTACAGAATTCCAATTCCTTTTTCAAAAAATGCACAGGCACGACCATATTTATATAAGTTCACTCTTTGCTAATGTAGTATTTGGGAGAAATAAAGACGACAGCTTACAAGGACTCAAGATGATATATCCTCTACATATTATCCTCCTCCATCTGACCTTAGTAAATAACACTTCAATTGAAGTCACTTCAAACCCAATGTATATTTTCCCATAATGCCATATTATCTAACTGTTAAACTGAACTTTTAGGCTATTCTGAAAAGAGAATAAGTTAGAAGTCACATGCAATACATCTAGGCTATCATACTTTCAAAGTGGCTTTTTTGGTTGGTTGGTTGGTTGGTTGGTTGGGGTTTTCTAGGTTTTGTTTGGGTATTTTTTTTTTGTTTTTGTTGTTTTGTTTTGTTTAAACTACAGGACAATGCCTCCATACTGTTTTGTCAATTCACAGCCAGAGCTACCATGAAAACAAACAGGCTTTAGAAAAATCCCTTCCAAGTCCTAAATTCACTTTAAAAAATAACTCCATGAAGTCACTTAAGAAGATCTTTGTCAAGAAAGCTCCAATGTCTAACACCATTCCTCAAATATTCATACACATGGTTTAAATAATCAGGCTGCTATTAAAATATTCTGTAGTATAAAATATAAATTAGAATTTAAAATATTCTCATTTGAATTCCAAATATCTTAAGCCTTTGTGTCATACATAGGCCATGTCCCATTTAAATGCATGACACAGCAAATAATTCCTCTAATAGACCAGTGTGGTCAATGCTGTACAAAGATTTTAAGTTTCAACCTGCATATTCTTCCACTGAAGGCAGGAAACAGTGATCATAGAACTTTGTTCTGTCCAAAGCAGCTGCAGTGAGAGTGACCTACTGCATCAAATCCTGCATCATATCAGGCTTTCTGGCTTTTGATAACCAGAGGGCTTTCAGGTACCCTTGAAATCAGGTTCACAGCTATCCTTTCACAAATCCCACTCTGCACTACATTTCCTTCCCTCTTGCTGACCATAAGTGACAAAAATAGGAGCAGCAGTAGTTTATCAAGTGTACAAATTTTCTCTCAGAAGCTTCCAAAGTCCATGGACTTTGCTTCAGGAAACAGGATGGAAAATATTGAATGTCTACTACCTTTCCTTGGAGAGCTCTGTGGTGAAGTAGGAGGAGATGACAGCTGTGAAGATGCACTTGAGACAGTGTCTTCAGATTGTTTCTTGTGACGATCCAAACTTCCTTCTTCCGATAACGAAAGAATTTTCTTTAAAGCTTGTGGGGAGTTAATGCCTTTAAGTGAGAATTAAAGTAGGCAGATGTAAAGACCAGCACAAGTACATCCTTATGTTTCATAATGCATTTATAGAGCAGACACCACACAGGAAGAGAAAACTACTCTTTTTCCTGTATGTTTCTCAGTTTCTGACACCAGCTTAAATGAAGTAAAATGTTTAAACCTATTCCTGTTTAAAATACAGTGCTTTATTACTGCATATTAGTGCAGATGGTCTTTCATTCTGGCCACTTAAGATGAATACTTTGCCACAGAAAACACAATGAAAATTTGATGTTGCAGAATACTGCCTATACAATAGATAAATTAAGGATATGCACAGGAACAGTTACTGAGAAACTTGAACTAAAATTAGCTTAAATACAGACACACACCCGTCTCACTGTTTAGTGAAAATTTATATAGTAAGCATTGAAACTGCTCTCCTGTTTCTTTTCTATTCAGAGTAGCCTAGAAGGTCAAAGAAAGCTGGAAAGAAAATTAATAAGGAATACGCTTAAGAAACAAGGCCATCCTGCAGCTGCCTTCCCCTCTTTCATTTTTGAGAAGTATCTCTGCACCAGCTTATTTTGGGAAACTGAAGAGTAAAAACATCCTGAAGATGATGTATGATGTAAAGATCTAGGGCATCAAGAACTGCTTTTCCCAGGCCACACTTACCAATCTTTCTCTTCCCCTCCCCTCAAAAATCCACCCTGGGACAGCCTGATAAGTGAAGGCAGAGTTTCTCTGACAGTTTTGCCAATGTTTGTGGTAGAGGTTATTTCCAAGCATTCGTGGACTTTATCTTTGATCTGTTGGATCACAATCCTGTTATCAATAATTTACAGCTGCCTGATCAGCATAACCTAGTCAGTTTTCAGAAACTTTGCCACTATGAGCACAAAATGCAGTCTATGGAGCTTCAAAGTCCTTTTAAGATTAAAATTTAATGGTAAAATCAACAAGATCTAGATTAATATTGAATTGTTTCTTGCTCATTTTGCTGCTCCTAACACTTTGTTGCAGCCTCAGCAGTGCATGAGGAAAACCAATAAAGAGTGAAATCAGAATTAAGCTCTTGTGAAATAACCATCATGAAAAAGGAAGGGCCAGTTGTGCTACATATACTTACTACAATTACCATACTTTAAGTGATTTAAGGAGTTTGTTAATAATGCATACATGTTTTGTACACATGTTGGGAAACAGATTTGGAAATCAGGGTGGAAGAAATTCCTGCGGTCTGGTATCTTTTTGTAGAATACAAAGGCAGCAACAATTGAATAACAGTAAAAAAGCAGAAAGGAGTAGAAGCCAAAGGGACAATTGTCACTGTGATACTTCAGACCCACATTTCTAATATGACTGCCAGCTTGAACAGGCCTGAATTTCACCTTAAAAATTCTACTTGTGAAGAGACACCAAAACTTCTGAGGCTTCTCAGATTGGTCACTCAAGAACTCCATGTCCCTAATCCCTCTAGAAAAGCCAAGGCAAGATCCCAGGGCAAACAGTGAGAAACATATATTCTTTCCAGCTACTAGTAACAGGTAAATACTCATACTGATTAAATTGGCAGGATGCTTTCCCTCGATTTTTCTTTCGATTTCTATAGAAGAGAACAATGCCTAGACACTGCCTGAATGGGCATAACCTGCATATCATACCAGAAATAAAAGTCTGAACCTTATTTGATTAAAAATGTCTTCCTGACATCAGCAAGCAAACAAACTTCAGAATGTTAAACCAAATTCTCCCTTGTTCCACCTACCGAATGGTGGGAGGTCTTTGACTGGCACTTTCTTGCGAGAAGGATAAAGAGACACAGCTGGGACCTGCAATGCTTGGTTTGCTTTATGCTGCTGCTGCTGCTGCACTTTCTGCTGGATTCCTGCCCGGGGAGCCACCGGTGACGTTTCCGATTTTCCAGATCGTTTGTCTCCCGTGTTCTTCGGCACTTTGCAAGAAAGGGGACAAAACACTGAATGACTACTAGCTAAAAACATGGTGGGTGTTTTAGTTTAAGCAGTGCAAAGCCCGCTGATTAACAATTAAAAAATAAATGCAGCAAAATATCTTTAGACAGAAAAGATGAAGAGGGAAAGAGGAGGAGATTTAACTCCCTTTAAAATATGTACATTATCAATGAATGTTTTCTGTCTCAAAATAAATCTCTGATAAATGATCACTGTTACCAAAAACACGACCAGAAGTTATACTGGGCTATCATAACGACTACAACTGATTTAGAACAGACATAAAATTACTAGATTTTGCTACCCTGCAGGAAGGGAGGGGCACAAGATACAGCTTTTCCTCAAATCAAAATAAACTCGATATCCAGGATAAGGTCCCCCTCTGCTGCCCCAGGTACAGACCTCCAGGTATCTCTGAAGCACCTGGCCATAAGAAAATTCCCTATTTCCTCAGAATAGCCATATCCCTATTCACACTAAAAACTTCAGTACATCAGAAATATAGAAAAACTTTTGACTCCTCCATACCCTTTGTACAGACAAAAAAAAAAAAAAAGCCCTTGTACACTTCAGTGTGACATCATCTTAATGCCTTATTACCTGTATAAATACTATGTCTCAATCCTGTTAATCCACAAGATTATTTTCTTAAGATTCGTAGATGTTTAATACTTGAAAATGACTAGACAAATCATTTTCTACTTCATTGTCCAGTTACTGTTCCAAATTGCTTCACTGTACTAGAAACAGTTATATTGAACAGTTTTCTTGAAATCCCCAACAAATGACAATGCTCACATGTGTTGGTGGCTGGCTCACACTGCAGGGAGAGTGTCTGGAGGCTCTCTTCATCCATTTCCAGGTCCAAGTTTGAGAGATACTGCTTTACTTTCCGTGCCATCTGAGCATCTTCATACAGCTTTTTAGCATTAAGAAAAGAGCTCCGACGGACCCGCTTTTTGTGACCCCCTGTTTGTGCAACATCCAGCACAGCTGCATTGGTGCTGCCCTGGCTGAGAGACCTGGAGTGAAGGGGGTCAGGAGGGGGAAGAAAGAGAGCAAAGATATGACTTAGTCCAACATGGTAGCACTCAATAAGCATGAAACATGCAAAAGATTGCATGAATGTCAGTCTACAGTCAAAGCTCACATGCCTCATTCCAGTAAGTCAAACAGCTATAACAGATAGAAAGATGAGGGACAGGAAATCTTTTTACTTGGTTACAGGCACTATTTTAATTGCACAGATATTTTAACCTATTCTGCTCCAACTAGGCAATAACACTTCACACATCTAGAAAAGCACTCAAGGTAGCTCTCTCACATAAGCCATCTACTGAGAGGACTGGAGCATTAGGAAAAGCTCATGCAGTAAGGCAGTGCTGACAGAAGACTACAGTTGAGGCTCAAATTCAAATACATATAAAGGAGGCACTTTGAAAGCCCTCTATGTTTTAACTCAGACTGTACACAAAATGCACAGCTCTTTTAACTTGCAAGACTGAAAACACTTTTGTTAAATGAAATGATCAGCTAGTTCATGATGAAATAAATGCCATGCACATTTCAGTGTATGTATATCTATATGAAAGCGATGCATTGGTCCTGAATTATTAAGTGAAAAATGATGGCGAATTGTAATATAGAAAGTAAGTTAGTTGAGTAGATCCTGTAAGTTTTACCCTTTGTATTTGATTGTGATAACTGCTTAATAAAGTGTAAGGAAATTACCAGCTTTTTTCAGCTGTTGCAACCTTGTAATTTTGTAGTTTCTCTCTTACTGAAAGTCACTTCCTTCAGCAATTTAAATTGGGGGTGGGGGAGGACACCCTACTTCTGCAACAACCACTTAAAAATAATTTAGAAATTTTGTGTTTCAATCTCAAATCAAAAGCATTCCTAGGCTAAAATGTATTGTCAGTAAAAATGGGTTAACAAAAGAAAAAAATGTCAAAGCACCAGAAAATTAAAGATAGCAAGTAGGAAACAATGCAAATGGTAAAGGAAGAATGAATGTCTGTGTGTTGTCTCCAACCACTTACCCCAAACTCCTCCATTTCTTCTTCCTGCAAGTGAGAGCCAGGAAGAATAAAGCATGGGTTTAAGAAGAGACAGAGAAAGACCACAAGCTCAGAAAGAAAAAGACCAGACCTCAGGACAAGCAGTTCTGGAAGCCCAAAAACATTAAAAAGAGCCTTGACTCGGGCATACAATCAGGTATTACAAACTCTTCTAGCTCAAATTATGAAAAAAGAGTATGCAATAAGCTTGTCAAATATGAAGCCAAAGAGCATTCACTCCATGTTTTCTAACACAAGTAGTTGACACTGCTTCAGATTCATTACTTCTACTGAATCAAAATTACAAGGCTGGCACCTGTCAGTGTTTCAAACAGACTAGTAGATATGTTTTCAAGACAGTTTCTCTCCCTCCCTCCCTCCCTCCCACTGACAGAATCTCATTTTTATGAAGCAACTGTCAACCATGGAATAGTAAGAAACATTTTAGTATATATCAGTAACCACAAAATGTAGTGGTTTCTCCAGTTTTAGACCACCACATCATGCTGGCAAATTGCTAACACAAACAATTCATACTGCTCCAACAGAAGGGGCATGTGAAAAGCTCCTCCTGCTGCCACCTAGCCTTCTCCCAGCTGGGAAAGCTCTGCCTGGTACAACACACTCACCTTGTTCTAAACATGAGGGCAGGATCCATGTTCACAGACGCCATGCGACCCACATGGCGAATCTCCTTCGCGATCATCCGCAGCTTCTCAAAATTCACCAAGCCCTCCACTTTAGAATCATTTCCTACAATCAACAACGGCAGCCATTAGGCAGGAAAGTTAGTTTCCCTTAGCTGGTAAAAGATGATGTGCTTCTGCTCTTACCTTCATGAAGGAATGTAAGGTCTTTTTTGATGACAGGAAACAAGGGGATAATAGGGGGCTGCAGGTTTTGGCTGTTAAGGACATTGCGATATTTCGCCATGTTCCTAGATGGATCAAACAAGTCCTGCAGATCTTGAAACAGTTTTTCATACTTGCTTGGAAGCTTTTCCCATGTAGTTCGGAGCCTTGCAACTGGTGCCAAATTCAGGCCACTTGAAACAAAAAAAGTGCAAGAAAGTTGAAGAACAAGAGAAAGAAACAAAACATCCTAGAAAATACTATTTTGTATGAAAACAATACCATTTAGCCATAGTATCTTAGCACAAGTGTCAATAAAGTAACAGAAATAAAAGAACTTCTTTTTGCCAGCACGTATTACAGAGTAATTAAGATTGTTTTTATCAACTGTAGCTGGTACAAACCCCATTTTTCCTCCTGTAATTACATTGCCTGTCTTGCTATTCATTTCTACCTGTGGGAAAGTCTGGTTCCTAGAATCTTTCCTGAGTGATTTCTTGAGAATCACTCAAGTTTTTCCTATCAGACAGGCTGCTTTTATTTCTCATTGAGATCAGCTGAAATAGTTGAAAAAAAACCTCAATATTTTGATGTCTCAGAGATGCTGACTGATTATCATCAGCATGGATCCTTGACTTCGGAACTTGCCCCATTTGCTGAATAGTTTTCAAACCTAGTCATCTTCAGGAAAAGTGTCACATTCAATCTGTTGACTGAATGTCAAGAAAATGATGACAAGAGCTTGTGTCAAAGACAGTGATAACATTGTCATTTTAATGCAACTTATTCAAGCTTTTTCATAACAGACAATACTGGGGGATTGATTTCTTTGTTTGGGTTTTAAAATATATGTATATAAACATAGACATTAGAGTTTTCTCTCTTCATTCTCATTCCAAAACTATGAAAGGTTTTCTGAGATTTTCAGTATATTTTAAAATTCTTATTAAAAGATCTTTATTTACGGACTATTATGATATCACAGTGTGTTATTGACTTTTACCAGAGTTCCCTGCAAGAAACTGCTGATACAAAGAAAACCAAAGGCAACATATCATGGCTGAATGAATTCAAGATACTGGGCAGTATGTATAAAAATTATCTGCTTTGGGGAAATTAACCCGGTCATTTACAACAATTGTGTGGTTTTTCTGTATGTACCTGTTGTTTCTTTTGGTCTTTGTCTTTAAATAAAGTCTCTAGTGCCATGTTCACCTTGCCACACTATCTTGAGCAGTAAGTATGTATCAGTAGCACTACAAATAATATTTCAGCAAAAATTTCAAATTACAGAAAAGTTCAGATTACAAAAAATGCCCTCCCTTAGCAGATTGCCAAGTGTTGATGCTAGCAGTATTAACTGGTTTACTCTATTAATGACATTTTTTTGACTTACATAAGTAAGGCTTTGCTTTTCTCTTAGAAATAAAATTATTACTGGGAAATACCTAATGATGGCAAACATTGAGTTGAAGTTCTTGCATTCTCTGCAGTGCAGCGCTATCTTAATGAAATGCTTAATGATCTTCATCCTCTTCAGCTGGTTGGTTTCTCTTAGAATCTCAGAAGCCACCCAGAATGTTTCTTGATTTATCACCTCTTCAAACCTTTTTAGATTAATGCAACCTGTTTTTGATTTGAGTTTAAACAAGTCATCTATGTATTCCGTGGGTTCGATATTACGGAACAGCTCGAAGTTTCTCATGGAGAGCTGGGTAGCCACCTCAACAGTACTGAGCTGTAGTAGGGAAATTTGGCTTTCCCTTAGTAACTCTTGAGCATCTTCATCTGAACAAAGAGTCTCTGTTTCCATGTTGTTCTTCAGGTAATATCTGCAAACACAAAATTCAAAAAAAGACACAATACACCCGATTAGTACTGAAAGTTACAGCAGTGATGCAGATGGAATCTGAGAAAAAAATGAACTTCACCAGGCCTAGGTATTAATGAGAAGCAGCAATTTGTTGCAAAGAAGCAGAACATAAACAATTAAATAACACTCTTTTAACAAGATTTTGACTTAATAAACTGGCATCACCAGCTTTAGCTCAGTCTCTCTCTTACCTGCCACTCAGCTGTATCCTGTCAGCAAGCTTGGACAGCTGATCAGGAAGCCTCCTTTGCTTGATGACACCCTCAGGTGTGACGGAGACTTCACAGAGTGAATATGCATCAGGGGTTGCAGTGAGAGCAAATTCCCTGATGGCCTGGATGACAACTTCCTTTGCTGTTGTGTCCTTGCTGATCATTATGTAGCGACTTTGCTGGTCTGCCTTGAAAACCCGCAGCACTTGGTCTGGTAAGTCTGCAAAAAAAATACACACAAGTTATGTAATTTAGTAAGCAAAAAATAAAAACATAATGGTATAAGAACAAGCAAGTCACACTGAGTTTACTTATTAGTGTTATCAGTTTTTACTTTAGTAAAAGCTAGTTCTATTAACATTCAGGAAAAGAAGTTAGTTAAGTTACAGCTGGAGTAAGCCACAAAAATACGTTAGCATTTTCGAAGTTCGGACAGACAAACTAATGAGCAGTCAGATTTTCACAGGTGTTGAGTCCTGAAAAATTCTGTTTAAGTCTGAGAAAAATCCAGGATATTAAACTACACTATCCTATACAATGACGTGTAAGAAGTTTAAACAAGTAGGTGACAGGAGTGTCAATATCCTTAAGGATATTTCAAAGAAAATAGATTCATTTCCCTAACTATGACACTCAACCATAACGTCACACACAAAGGCAAGGCACGTGATGTAAGTGGCTAGGAAGGAGCTTGTTTAACAGCCAGCATGAAGTGCAGCAATATTGATGCATCCAACTATTCAACTATCCAAATGTCCTGTCATTGATGCATTTAGATCAGAGTAATAAATGAGTCAGTAACAGACTGAAAACTTTGCTCTTTATTTCTCTGTGCCAGTGTTCTAGTAATTAAGAATGCAGCCAGGGACAAAGAAAAACCTTCACAAATATTTAAGTTCTAATTATATTCCTGTTTCAAGTGACTGATGACACAAAACTTACAGTGAACTGTTTTTTAGGAAATCTGGAAAACTACCAGCCTAACATTGGATTTGATATTTCCATTAGCTATAGGGAGATACCAAATCCATGCGTATTTTCGTATTTCCTTGCATGCATTGAAATCCACTGATCAACTGAATTTTGGTTGTTATAACTGTATTATTAGGAAAAAAAAAAAGAAAAAAAAAGAAATTATACAGCTATCCACCACTGGGTTTTAACATCAGGTATTTTTAACTGACAAGTATTTAAATTAATTAATTAATTTAATTTCTTCCCTCTGTTACAAATAAGCATTTCTAGTTTTGTGAGACATAACATCTAGTAATTTTTCTTTCTTTAATATGTTTTTTTCTTAAAAGTAATTTTTATTTTAGATCAAAGAGGACATACAAGTAATAAAATATGTAATAACAGAAAGCCATCTAAAAATTAAGGCTTCTGAAACAACTATCATTAAAAAATACTGAAAAAACAGCTACCAAATGGAAACATTCACTTTGACACAACTACAGTTTTTTTGACATGACCTGAATGTGCATAAGATGTACCCAAGTTCCAGAAATATCTATTCAGCAGCAGAAATCTTATGACAAAGGAACAAAACTTAACATCCCCCCACTGCTACTGCATGTTTCCAAAATAATAATTTGGAAAGCATTAAGATAAATCTCTCTGAGTTCATTTACATGACACAAAGGCTTTTTAGGCTTAAATATACTATTTTACAAATTTCATGTAACTAAGCCTGTAACTTTTAAGCTCACAGTAATTTTTTGCAGCTTGAGAAGCACTAATACCAAGACACACTAGAGCTGTGTGATTACATCATCAGTTACACATAAAGGATATCATTACAGGCCAGTTTATAGCCCTTCCTAAGCACTTGAGTCAAATGTAGAAATACTTTATAACAAGCAAGTCAATTTTGCCTTTTATCACCAACCCTACACTGGCCCATCTTCCTTCAGTAATCAGTTGAAGAGGTATATAGAGCAGTGCCTGAAATATTCACTACATTTTTTGATATCTCAAGGAAGGCAGATGCCGAAGACACAGCCTTTTAGAGACATTATTAAAAACCAGACCTTTCTCTAGATCTTGCTGCCTCTTGCTGTTACAGAAATCCTTGCCACTCAAAGACATGCTGTAAAGTTGGGAAGCTACTGCAAACAATACCCAGGTGAGAAATTGTTTTAACAGTCCCTAGAAATAAAGTGTTTTGTGCAAGAAGAAAACAACCTGCTCTGCTGGATCATTGAAGTCAATATGAAGAAATTCAGAGGACAGCAAACAGAGAAGTCCCATCTTTGCACTGCATTTTACCACCCAGGTAAAATGGGTGCTGACCTATCAGAGCTGGGAGCAAAAGCTCTACACAGAATACAGAGAAGTCTGCCAGCAATGGAAATGATTACAGCTATAGCAATGGTAGCAAGTAATTCAGCCCAATAATTTTTAAATAAAACACTTGAAGAGAATCATAATCACCCCCCTTCACTGCTTTTCAAAAAAGGAAACTGGAGTGGCAGGCTGAAGAATGCAATGCTGTATGATAGGAATCTACTCCCTTAAAAAGATTGTGAGGGGAAAGAAAAAATACCAGTGACTGGCAGTTCATCATTACTCTATTATTTTGACTTCCAATCAAACAGCAAAGGCAGCACAAGAAAAGAGAAATCAAAGTGCTATTGAACATTTAAAAATAAGCCTTTAAAAGTATATTTGAGACAACCCGAGCCAATCAGAAGAGAAACTAAAATGACTCCTTGCAGATTTCAAGCTGTTCACACTTTCTCCTCAGACTACTCTTCTAAAAGGAGCAAGTTGTTTTATTTTCTATCCTGAGGGATATTTCTCAGAGCCTCAAAGGACAGCTGCTCTACCACTTTCTCTTTCTCCTCCAGTGCATTCAATTTCTTGCAAGCTGCCTCCATTTCCATCTTTAATTTAGACTGAAGTAGTAAAAGGAATTAAAATTGCAGGCTTTAATTTTTTCCAAATCTTGAAATATATGGAGATATAATTCAACTCCTCTATCTACACTGCAACCATCTCTAAAGCCCTTAAGGTATATGTTTTTCATTTCAAGCCCCTTTTTCCTTCCTTTCCACACAGGAAAAAAATTTTGCCTAAGAATTACTTTAAAAATATCCAGTACATGGACATTCAGGCAAATTTTAAGTGAAAGAAAAAGTCAACTTCTTTTTAAATGAGGAAGAAATGTATTTTCTACTAAGATACAGAAAAACTGTTAAAACACTGGAGCACTGGCATTATGTCATATTGATCTCCTTTCCTCAATGCAAAATGCAAACAGTAGAACCTTATTCATTCATTAAGGTTCTCTCAACTCCATCTGTGATTGAAAGGTCTTTAGGCCTGCAATGGCTTTCGCTCCCATGGAAGTTTGTTTGAGCTGCATGAGGCAGCAATGCCCACAGCTCTGGAAGTTAGTTGCTGCACTCAGCATTAGGGGCACAATGATTACCCAGAACCATCTGGTCTAGGTAAGTGGCAAGCCAGACAATGGAATTTTCACCCATTTATAGAAAAACTTCTGATGAAAAGCTAGGCTCTTACTGATCAAGAGTATCTTCAAGGTGTTGGACACTAGTCATTAGAAAAAATCCAAAAAAATATCAATCTTCCAAGTCTCTCAGGATCAATCTTAGGCACTGGGGCAAAAAACACGAACCACCTTCTTGCAGTCTCCTCTAGCCATAAAAAACCTGAGATGAAGTAATGCTCAATATCACTGTTTCAAGCACAATGATTGCACCAACTTGACTAGTGTGTAGGCTGATATTTAAGCACCATCCCTTTAGGTAATGTTTGAAATCCCTCAGGAGGGCACTGAATTTTCAGTTCTACTTTTGAGAAATTCTCTGAAGATTAGGCTAAAATAACCAAGTGTCTGCAGAGCTACTATCACCATATACTCCTCCAGCAGCTATATTTAATAGCAAAGATTGGATACTTAACTCAGGAAAGGTTTCCCACTAAGAACCTTCCTGCAGCCAGATAAGAACCCAAATCCCAACCCTAACAGGAGCTCCAGCTAAACCCTTCTTATAAGATAAGGGTTTCAAGTTTCTCACGTTCTCTCCCTGTTTCTCCCTCACTCACCCCTGTGCTTTGATCCTCTCTAAATGTGTTCATTTTTTATCTATTTTAGAAAGGGATTTTATATTCAAAGAATTTGGCATACAGCTGTAGGGCAGGGTGACTAACAAGAAACTTTGAAACTCTGTCCCTTACAAATGTAGTACAAATGATGCAGCTCTGTTCAGAAAAAGACTGAAATACATGTCTTGTGTCCTAGTCCAATGTCCTTTCCCTTTACTGTAAGCTAACGATCTGCTGTGCTATTTGAAAATATTGCAGTCTTTTAAACAATGATCTCTCAAGCAAAACAGGGAAATATATCAGGGAAAACATGATTTTACTGACCAAGAATATCCAATCAGAAAGAAGCACTCTGCATACAGCATACTTGAAAAATCAGACATCTATTATATGTGGGTGAAGTATATTGTAGCAAGTGTAATAAATCTTAATGCGTGAATATGTGGCTAATTTGTGTGTGACAGCAAACAGTTAATAAAAAAATCACATGCCTCTTCAGATGCTATAAATCCAGACAAAAAACCTGAACTATGAAAGGAAACTAAAAGGTCAAGAACGAAAACAAAAGAAGGATCCTTACCTGGAGTAGTATTAAAGTCTAAGATGCGGTGATGAGACTGCAGTAGGTCAGGATTACTGGATGACAGGGTTCCACTGACAGGTAGAGCAGGAGGAATGTGCTTGCTTTGCCTCAGTCCCACAATGCTGTCATCCTGAGACTGGCCAATTCCAATGTCACTGCATCCAGAAAGAAACAAAATAAGGACTTAGAGACATTCAGAGCTTGGCTATACAAGAGGGATTCAGGATGTCTCTATAGCTACACATTCATACTTTCAACTGCTAATACGCCAGTGCTATTTAGAAGTCAAAGTACTACAGACAACAGGACTTGCTGTCCAGCTTCTCAACAGCACCCAAATGTCCACTCAGAGTGATTAGATTTGCCTGCTCACACTGCCAGAAGATCATCACCACTAAGCTCTGAGGAGTTGCTAGGTTCCTGGTTTTTAATGATTTTGTCCTAGATGTTCATTCAAAAGGTGATATATACCTCATCATTCTTGCACCACCCCATCACGTAAACTTTGAGTAATACTGCTGTCCCCACAGTGTTGTTTTCAGACCTGAACTTCAGACATTCTTCACTCCATACAGACAGGATTTGCAACTATGTTGGTGATAGATTGTAGCCATACTGTATAAAATCTTTATCAGACAGGTAAGAGAGGATCATTTGAGATCATTTGGTTTTCCCACCCTGTATCACTTCTCTGAGTTTCTCTTCACTCAATGTGACTGAAGTAATGCCAGGCAAGGCTAAGCTAAATAGCCTCTATCAGTATCTCCTCCAAAGTACCTGCCAGCTGTAAATAAAATATTCTGTGATAAAGGTGAAGGGTTTTGTCCATTAAATTGTCTAAGGCAGCATCCCAAAGGTCAGTAGTGCTAAATGGATCACAGACAGAGCTATCATCATATTCCAGTAGGCACTGTTTTGCTTATTGCTTTTGAGTTCATAATAAAGTAAAGCACTATGACTGCTACAGGATGTAGAGCTGGAGAGAGCCATTGAACATTTCTCTAAATATATAGATCAAAATCCTTAATAAAATACTTGGTGTAAAATGTTGAATGGCAGTCATTACAGAAAGAGAAAAGCCTTAAAAATGTAGCAAGTACAGGCAAGGCCTTTCTAAAAGCTGAACACATCTAAATCTGTATCTACACATTTAAGTAAAGCATAAACCAGAATTTGAACTTCATTACAAATATTACAACTAAGTCAGTCTAGTAAATTAATTGATGCAACACAAATGACCGCTTGTACCATAATGTTGGGCACTTAAGCCTTTGTCTAGTGCTCTATCCATCCTCAGAAATCCTAAACAGAAGTAATAAAGGGCTAGATAATTACCCTGATAGCTGTTACAGCACCAATATCCTTTTGTGCTTACCAATGAATTACTTTACACAGTACACTCTTTTAAAGTGTACCATTTTTTAAAGTGCTATGAATTGAACAGTAGTCTGGAAAGCTACAACAGTATCTGAGCACTTAAGACACATTTTAAATTATATGGACACAATTGCTTTTGAGAAGGCAGTGTATGGTATCTCTCTATGTTGTGTTTGAGGTTTGTCATTGTTTAGTTTTTAAAAAACAAGATAACTCTGTACTACCAAAAAAATTTTACAAAGTGTAAACCTCAAGCCATGAGAGTGACAGAAACACTCAAGTCCACTGAAAAAAGTTATTGGATTCTCTCTAAAGCAGAGTTTCAGCCAGATCTGAACATTTGTATTTTTGTATTTCCACATCAGGCACAAAATATCATGCATAGTGATGATCAACTCAGCACACAGCACTTTCATGCTAAGCTACAAGCAAATAAGTCTTTCACTACAACCAAAAGAATTGCCAGCAATCAATATCGTGGTTTTCAGGTAGGAACCACTCCACATTAAAAAAAAAAGAAAGTAAACAAAAAGCTCCACAGCCCTTGTACCTCAAAATGCTTTCTGGTGATTCTAAAATTCTATATACCAGATTTCCTGAGTGTGCTGACAACAGTATTTTCTCTAAATTCAAATCAAATGAAGACAGTGTGACTCTTATATTAATAGTTTCACCTGCATTATGCATTCCTTTTGCAGTTTATCAGGTTTATGTAATCTTACACCTATCCTGTGCATCATGACTGAAGCAGCTTCAGTAAAGTGGATCAACTCTGAAAATGTTAGGTTTAAAAGAAAAAAAAGTGCCTAAAACTGTGTTGATTTTAAGTATTCATATAAGAAATTGGAAAGCATTTACTTTACACTCAGTTTATTTCTAAAACCTAGAATCTGAGTGAGTTCTAACTTATACAAACAAGTAATGAGCCCTAGAAATATCAGATACAAAGAGCAACACTAAAAAAATCCAGATCCTTTAAAGATTTACTGTTAGGTAAAATATTTTATTATGCCAATAGAAGGAGATTGTGGTTTTAAGGAAACAGCATTTCTGTTGCTTCTGTATGCATCTGCCACACAGGGAGATAGCAGAATAACTACAAAGTAACTTTCCTGCTGAATGACAAACAGGGTAGAAGTGACAATGAAATGACAGAGGTATCTGAACACTTCTTCCCTCAGAACAGAAAATACTGTGCATCTCACTGCAGGGCTGCAGAGAGGAGAAACAGGGGCTGCTTCTTTGTCTGGGATGCTGCACTATGGACCAGGCAGAACTTCACTAGGGAGGCAGGTGGAGATTGTGTTTAATCCTTTTTTGGAGCAACTGAGCCTACAGGGCACAAAACCACTCTGCATGAGAAAAGTAAACCAAGAGGTCCAGTGGTGGCTGTACCCAGAATGCCTCAAGAGACATCTTACAGACAGCAAAGAGAAGGAGATTTCCCAGTAGGTGCAGAGGAAACGGTGCTGTTTGCTTAGTTAGGGATGTTACTTGACCTTATTGGACTGAAAAACAAGACTGAAGGAAGGCATCATCTCCTGCTCAAACTGATTCATCTTTGACACTGATTTAATGTCAAGAAGCAGACAAGCTCCCTGTAAGACTGACCTCATTCTAGTTTAATGATTGGTTTTGTCTGAGTACATCCTCAAGGCATTGGAGACCTCTGTACTCTTCACATACAAAAAAGGATGGACAGTTTCACCTCTTAAGCTAGCTGAGACATGAAGTCTTTAAATGCCTACTTCAACTAATGAGTAAATGACCTTTTTCACCCCTCCTGATTTTTTTATATGTAAAAATGTGAGACTAGGTAAAGTCCCTTAATATATGCAACACGAGTAGTTATGAGGAAGGATGAGACTGATGCTTCTACACAACAGGGGAAGGAAAAGCACAAACACTAAAGTCTATGGCTACAGATCTCTATGCAGAAACTATGCAGACAAAAACAACTGAATGTCAACAGGCTTTGCAGACAAATTGCTATATATAACACATGAAGGGGAGCTACCAAAAAGAAAATAAAATAGGTCAAGTTTTTCTGAATCTTACCCAAAGAGGTCCCTGCACAGAAAAAGTGTAAAAGTGAAAGAAAATAAAGGGAAAAAAAAAGAAAAAACAACATGAAAATTTTATGCAAATGCTATGAACCATAGTGACCAAAGCAGAAAATCAGACCTCACAGCTCATCAGAGGAACAAACATGCAAGACCAGTGAAATAAAGGAAAACATGCTAAAGACAATCAACATAAAAAGAGGATTTACAGATTCTCCTCCATTGAAAGGCACTGCCATCGATTTAAGAAGCACCCACTATTTTCATATAATAATTTATATTAATTTGATCTTTCCATTACTAATATTCTACATATATAATGTTTCAGAGCAGTTTTCATTGAGTAGGGAATATATAACATTAGTTAAGCAAACTTTTTCTAAGAAATAGCAGGAAAAAAGGGCCTGCATTTACAGCACACGTGTCTTTTTTATGAATTTACATGGAATACTTTCTTCCTTAGTGGGACACAGAAAAGAAAAATGCAAGAGAAACCACTGATCACAGAACTACCCTCTACAATTCATTTTCCCCACATCAATACCATCTGCCTTGGACAAGAACCAGGTTCCCATAACATCATATAAAATTCACTCTTCTATTGTTGCCACCAATTCTCAGAACTCTATTTATAAAATGTGTTCATAGAATAAAAGCCATAGGACAGCATATCTAGCTTTCATTAAAAAAAACACAAACAAAACAAACAAACAAAACAATTCTATCAAAGAACCCAAGTTAAAATTTGAACCTCAGTCTGCTCTACAGCACTACATAGAAATTCTCATAGACCACTGGAATGTGCATACATTGAAATCACTGCTCATATCAATTTGCAAGTAACCTGCTTGTAGAATTCTTCTGAAAAAATTTCAGTTAACAGTCCTCTAAAAAGAAAACAGGAAATGACATTAAGAAGTATTTGTGTCATTACTTTATCTGTATTATTTGTTTTAAGAAACAAAATACATCCAAATTGATGTCGAGCTGCACTGTTAGCAGTCTATGCTCACTGAAATATTCAGAACAGTTTTTTCTAGTATTTTTTCAGATATAAGCATGATTTCTATTAATAAATGAAAAAGTATAATCACAAACTGTAAGTTCATTAGGAATTCTTAAAATTTAATGCAGAGGAAATATATAGGAGGAAATATATAGGAGGAAATAAACTCACTTGTATGGTTTCTGAGGCAGAATACTTATTCGAGTCTTGTCAAGTATCTTCTTTAACTTATTTCTTCCCCCAACTGTGTTGGCTTTACTTTTCTTATTTACTTTTTCTAATCCTATTACCTGCTCCACATCAACAGCAAGGTCAGGGATGGAATAACGACTCGCCTTTTTAATGTCACCAATTTTAGGCAGGTGGGGGGCACCATTTCTTTTTTCCTCTGACAACCGTGTTAAGAGTTCTTTAAAAACTGCACAAGACAGGAAAAGGGAGGGAAGAAAAAGGACAAAATGTAAAAGAAAGCTGTGTGCACCAGACCTGCTTAATATTAATCAACTTTTAAAACATGAGGATATTCTCTCAATTCCAGTATTAAATTTATTTAGGTGTAAGACTTTAAAAAACATTTTTGCTTTTAAAAATTACATTCATTTTCTGTAATGTGAATCACAAAGTTAATTGGCCCAGCCTAGAACAGAAATACACTAGTGCCCACATGGTTACAAGGATGGTATCAACAGAAGGAATCTGACTTTTCACCCTAAGGACAAAGGCTTCTGCTAAATAGCAACATGTATAAAAAGCAGGTTAGACAAAAGTGAGACAGAAAAATACAAATGAGAAGGAAGGTTTAAACAGATAGGCAGCAACACAAGCTCTCCGATGGACAAGAAGTTATTAGCAACAGGATCAAAAACATCAGAGGGGAAACAGCAACAAAGTCATAAGGAAAATATAACAAAGGAGACTACTGAGACACCTAGGATGTTTGACAGGGCTGTTGTATCCATCTGCCAGAAATACCAAAAAAAAATCTCATTCTCCCTCAGCTCCCTAGCAAAGAGTCATCTCTGAGGCAGAAATATCTGATAAATTTGTAAATTCATTCTTGTACTGCAACTTTGAGCCTCAAAAAAATGCTGATATATTTAAATAAATCAAACAAAAGTGGACTGGAGAGCAAGTCATGTATTCTGAGTGTGAGAGGAACTCTCCATACAAACAGAGAAAAATCCTCTGATGAGTTGATTTGCAATAAATGAAAAGAGATAATTAAAACTAAGGAACTGTAGAAAAACACAGAAGCAAGGGCAACTAACCAAGGATGAGTATTAGGGGCTACGTTTTACTGTTATTTATTAATTTTGTCCTTAATACTCTCTAATTTCCAGAGGTACAACAAATCACCAAGAGACTTCACAAGCTTGAAATAAGACACACAAAAGTGGAGGAGAGTAATTCCAGCCAATAACTGTCCTGTTGAATAGGACTTGGAGGCTGGAGAGAGAAATTAGCTACAGATAAGAAGATGCTGCTGAAAAAAGAAAACTCTCCTTCTGGGATTTGTGGAGAAGGAATTCTGCATGCAATACACACAAAGTAACTGCTCTGAGACTGTGCTGCAATCTGATTTCAGTATTTGCGGTGAAGCCACAAGGTACAAATAAGTTAGAAAAATACAACTTCTGAGGAAAGGAAGAAATCAGGTTTCATCTTGAAAGCACTAAAGGAACACATGACATTCAAACATCCAGTGTAAGAAGGATGGTTACAGAATTTACACACAGAGAAACAGAACTAAATAAGCATATGCAGATTTATTAAGAAATGTCTTAATTATTAGAAACAATTGAAATATTAGAACCTTTACTGCAAAGCAAAAAAAGGCAAATTATATGTTCAGTTAGTGCAGTGACATGCTGTGGTAATATTCTGCCCTACTTACTTGTGATGAAGAACCTGATCCTGAAAGAGATACTCAGGGAACACACCACCAAATTATATGAGTAATCCAAGTACTCAGTGGTAAAAAATCAAACCAAACCCCCAACCTATTAATTACTCATGATGCTAATTGATGTCCTGAGCTGCTTGAAGACTCTTCCATGTCTACTTTAGCATTTGTTAGAGGGAAAAATGTAGAGAAGAGATACAGTGTAACAAGAATCTTTTCACTTAGGTGGCAGGAAAGATAGTAATAGCTTTGAGCTTGTTATACTCCTAGTGGGCTGAAAAACAGTAAATTCAGCAGACAGAGTAAGACCACTAATCAACTGAAATGCCCAAAGAGGCTTCTTTCTTGAGAGAGAGCTAAACATTGTATTTACACTCGCATTTTTTTAACTTTGAGCTGCATGGTCACAGTAGCTCCTCTTAATCCAGAAACATACACTCGTGAGAGTGAAGTCACTTCAGATAAGTCCCTACTCACAAATTTTTCTTTGCAATTATGAACCAAGGTATTTTAGGACCTTCAAGTTTCCTTTTTCTATTCTGTCTAGTACAAAAGTGTTTCGAACAAAACTACTGTAAACTATTTAAAAAACAACTTAGGTCTCTATCAAAACTAGAACAAACAGTGAAAACTCACCAAATAAATTGGTTTTCACAGTGATAGACAGATGAGTGTTATTTCTAAGGATTTCCATGGCTTTTGTCAGCTGAATGTTTTCAAAGTTTTGACCATTCACTTCCAATATCTAAAAATTCAAACAAGTAATGTTATTTTCATGTAGTGAAGAGAAAGGAAACAAAACAAAAAAAAAAGGCAGGGGAGGAAGGGTAATGGAGGGACACATTTTAAAATTAGATACCTGGTCTCCACGTTTCAAGCCTGCTTCTGTAGCTTTGCTTCCAAAATCTACACTGTCAACAAAGATTCCAAATCCCTTTTCTGACCCTCCCAGCAAGATAAAAGGCAAAGGGGCTTCTCGAGATGGCTTTGTTAAGGTTATCAATCTTCGTTTTGCTTTAGCAGCACAAGCAATATTTAACAGCCTCAAATGTCCACCCATTTTCTACAAGAGAAAAGCATAATAAGTGATATGTAACAACAGCCTGGCTATTCCCAGTCATCCCAAATTCTCAGGAAAAAACCCTCACTCTTACCTCCCTCTCCAAATTGTTCTCAAATTCTTCCAGAAATCGAGTCATAGCAGGATCTCCTTCAAAATCATTGAAGTGATTGTTCACCCACAACAATACTACCCGTGTAACCTGAAAATTAACCAGTATTATAAACATTTTGCTGGAATACTCAGAGCAACACTACTGCCAAGTTCTTTAAAAATACTGTTCCTTAAAGGCCCTGTAAATTTCCATTGCTATCTTAAATATTATATCTACATTTACATATACATATATACACATCTAAATCAAACTTTATTAATATGCAATTATTTTTCAGGAGAATAGAACAAATGAAATATTAAAATTGTTTTCACTTGTATAAGCAATGGTATGCTGTGTTTCATAACAAATACCACAAGTCAGAAAATTAACACTGGCTGTATCAAATTTGTTTGAAATTTGAGTAGGGAATAGTGCACACAGGTATAAGAGTATGAGGCAGATCTATTTCTGACTTAAAACAATTTCCTGTTCATGTACATTTCCAAATCTGCTTAGTTCTTCAAGCCCATGATCACAAAGCTTACAATATGGCTTAATATTGGCTCTTGAATTTCATAAGTCTTTAAATGTGCCACCGTTAACTTCATTTGGCATTTAACTCTTATATAAAAGAGCAACTATATGTTTAGAGGGCAGGAAAAAGGAGCTATTGCAAGAAGCAGGAAAGAGGTTTTAACAGCAAAAACATGCAATTCCTTTCCTTAGAGTCAATCTTTCCACTTACTCCTTCTTTCTCTCCACCAGCTACTCCCCCCAAGAAATTATGATTATCAAGTTGAGAGGAATCTTAGCTGGTATTCTACAGTTTGTTAGGAAAAATCTCTAAAGGAATACTATTAATAAATACTAATGAAGGTAAAGCAACAAAATAAAAGCTGCATTTTTTAAAACTACATGTTTTAACTATAATATTCTCTTTTTTAGGATGTGATTTGACCTGGAACATCAGCAGCACTTGTCCTGACAAAACAAAAGAGTTTTGATGTCTTGAATTAATATTGATTCATGCTATTTTTAAAAAGTTGCTGAATCCAAAACGATTCTGCCACTCAATGCTACCTCTAAAAATACAGCTGCATTTCTTCTTTTATGCTGGGAAAGTAAATCAGTATGGATAAATCTCTAAACGTTTCAAAACCTAGAGTACAGGAAAGAAGTCTTATACAAATTTTAATCAGCTAATGCTAACCCCTGTCCATTCTTTGTGTCTGTACAAAATCTAAACCTCTGCTAAACGTCTGACACCAGGCATGCAAAACCAACCCCTGCCACCCTCACACTTTCTATGTAGTTTTCCTTTCACCCCAGAAAATAAAATGAATTCAGAAGAATTGCTGAAATTAATAACCAAACTAATCAAGCACTTCAGAACTGCTCAAGTTCAGATTCTAACTGAAGGCAACTACCCAGCTCTACATGCTGCAGCTCCCAGCCACAGGAACGTACTTGAGATTTTTGCACCTTTGAAACTGAAGATGAACTTCATTCCTGTTAAACAGCTCTGATACTTTTCATTACTGTGGATGACATTGGAAGATCCAGACGATGTCTGGATAAATTTAGGGTAATTGCAGATTATTAAAATTGTCTGGGAAGTTGCAAGCCATACCACGCAATGTATTTTAAACCTCTGCAGAAACAGCTTCACTGTCAACGCTGCTTTTAAAGTTGGGACTTCCTGATCTACACCCAAAGGACACTGAGCTGGAAGAAGCTGAATGCTGACTTGCAGAGGAATGACATTACATGAGTCACAATCAGGAACAGCATTAAAAGAGGATTAAAGCTGTAAAATCAAGCACCCTGCTGCAGGGCAAAAGTCATCGCTAAGGCTGGATGTCCAACATCCCACTCTGAATACTCCTGAGTACTGATCCTCCCAGGTAGTTTTACTCACCCCTTGTGCTCTCCTCGCTGCCTAGCAGCCCCCAGTACAAAATAGCCAAAATGTTCCAGACTCCTTATTTTCTGCTTGCTTATCTCCTCTTGTGTCAAGCTATTCTCTGCCTCTTACCTTTCTGTCAGTGCTACTGGAGGTCAGAAAAGGTTGGTTGTTGGGACAGCAGAACAAAGAGCTGTTCTGTGTTCAGACCTGATACAAGCAACTGCAACTGTATTGGCTCATGCTTTCAGAGGCTGAGGGACTTGTCCATTGGAGGACAAGCAACATAACTTTGAAGATGAATTCCAGTATTACAGCTCTGAACAGTATTAGCTGCAAAGCCTATCCTCCATCAAGGCACAGCTATACTAACATTTCTAGAAGAAATATCCAGATTTAAATAAAAGCTGAAGCCCAAATTTCTCTTTTACTGTACTAATATAATTCCCTTGGGTTCAAATTTACAAAAAGAAAAGGCATCTGGAAATTTTTAGTAATTTTTTTACATATGAGAAAGTTGCATACAAGAGAATATAAGAGCAATACAGTTTGAAGCACAATATAGCTTCAGGAGACAGTGTGCCAAAACTGGATATGCCTTAATCTTCCATCATGGAAATTTTGTTTAGGGAAGAGGATACTGGATTGCTTTCTTGTGTTTGGGTTGGGCTTGGTGGCCTTTTTTTTAATGCTACATAAAGCACAATGGATTCTTAACAATGCATGAATTTTCTAGTCTCTTTAAAAAAAAAATCACAACATGCTTGCCAAGTTGAATTAAGTAGTATTATGTACAGAAGACACAGAATTTTGTTACATGCTCAAACTTGGAGACACAATAAAATTCTATTGAGTTACATTAAATAAAAATACTGACTATTGGGAAAATGAGCTTTCCATATACATGCAAGCAACTAAGTTATAAAAACAAAGCAATGTAAAAACATGGGCAATTTACCTGGCCTGAACACAGTAATGTTTAAACAAAATAAGGAAAAATATGTTCTTAGTTTTTTAGCCATATATTCTGCCATTAAAATGTCACCATCTATTTGTGTCTTATTCAGTTTGGTCATTCTCTCTAAAGCATATTTTATTCTTATCAGCTAATATTTCAGTGCAAATGATAACAGTACATAATTCAATGGATTTTAACCTTATCCCTGAGGCTGGGGTCATTGAACCACTCCAACAACTTCTTGCCCACTTCCATTGGGCTGGAAAGAAATGTCCTATACGTCAACAGGAAGTCTTCTATAAATGTTGGGTCTACCACAGAGTGCTCTTCCACCAAATGCATTGTTAACCTTTCAGCTGTTCCCTATTGAAAACAAGAAATTGAAAAAAAAACCAAACATAGCTATTTAAACAGATTTTCAACACATGCAAATTTGTTTCCGTGTAACATACTGAAGACTCATCACACTAGAAAGAATACCATAAAATTACCAATATATCCTATAAAACCATTAACTGATGAATTAAGCAAACAAAAACAGCTTGACCATCGTGATAAGAAACGTAAAAAAATTATGTAATTAATTTCCACAGAAATCACCTAGTTGTCAACATGCATAATCATTAAGAAGATCTAGAAATATTAACAGCCTATTTAAAAACATTTATTTTGACAATATATATCTCAACTAATCCCGGACCTTGCCAAGTTAAGAGGTTTACAGAACACAGATTTTTGCAAGAGACTCTCTTGTCCTTTTACCTTGATGACAATGTGACCTTTTCTTGTTCCAGTGCGGTCAAGCTCCCTGTGCTCCTTCACCATCACAATCTCCCCTTCCTCCTCTACCTTCTGCATGTTCTTTTCCACTTGATTGAGGATGCGGCAGTAATCTTGCTGGGCTATACAAACAAACTGGAAAGAATCATCGCGCACCAGTATTAAAAGGCAAAATCTTCAGAAAAGCATTCAGACTTAAGGTGCAAGTACTCTATTAATAGACAAGATAAAGCAGTTTCTCAACCTGCAGTGAGTCAAATTTGTCTTTCCAACAGTTCAGCTGGAGCAAGGAGATAAATAGACAAGCACAGTACTGCCACTATAATCCTGCAGTTAGAGGAGACCAAGATCCATCAGAGCAATATGATTTAGTATTCTCAGCCATTTTTGTTTAGCTGCTTTGACCTTCCCACTGCTGGAGATGAAGCTCAGTGTCCTAGCCAGTCCTCTTTTCTTACATGAAAGCTCCTTTGTGGTGTTTAGAAGGGTTAAAAGGTTGAAGTGAAAACCTAGCTTTTATTTTTTGTGCCTATTGTTTTGGTAAATAATCTTCATTTTTATAGCTGTTATTATTGAATTCAATCATTAAAAAACCTAACATTTATTCAATTAATGAGTGCAGGCACACAGAAACAAATTACTTCTGGATTAAAGCATACAGCAGGAAAATTATTTTCTACAATCATCGGTTCAGCCAAGAATAAATGCAAGAATAAATATCTTAGGAATATTCCTAATACCTACACTATGCAAATATAATTAAGATCAACTATAACAAATTAGAAAAAGACAACATTGTACACAAATTGTTATGAAAAGCATTCTTTACATGTGACTGCTTGTATTACAACAAACGTCAAGGCTTTTTCCTTGAAAGGTCAGATTAGCCAAAATGAGATTTTTCACTCAAACCATGGGAGATAAAGTTTGTATTACTCTGATATTCAGTAGCTGAGTTGAGTAAGGAAGAGTGGCTATTAGCTGCAGAAGTAAAAGAGCCTGTAATGGCTAATGGACCTTGAGATCCTACTGGAAGCAATGCATGTATGGAAGAGGCTGATGGGCCTCACATTCTGGAAAAGGATGTGGGCAAACATCTTCATCCAAACTGCTCCCTTACCCAGATAAAGATAACTCAATACCCCAGACTGTGGGTGTGCAGGAGGCATATTGCCCAACTAGTGCCTAGGGTTACCCACTGAAGATTTTACATATATTCAGTTTAAAATAAAACTGTGTCTCATTATTGAGCTGCACAAACCTATGTGGGTGTGAATTTGCATGTATTACAGACACTCTACCTGGCAGTCATCCACTTTGGTTCTCATCACTCCTTTCATATATTCCTTTTCCATGGTGGGGGAAACACCAAAACTGTTCCCCATGCACAGTATCTCTGTTCTTCCATCAGGGTATGTCACCTCCACAGAGCCATTCAAAATGACTGACCAGGAATCCAGCTACAAATCAAACATTACAGGTTACATGAAGACCAAATCACTTAAGTTTTTAATATCATACTGCATAAATATAACTCTCACAATTGCTCTAAAGCAAAAGTTATCTTTTAGCACCTATTAAAAAATTTACAGGCTCGTTTTCCTCAAATGTACAGCTATCTCTAGCTCAAGAAAACTGGGATCTTAAGTTTATCTTTAATGTTAAAGAGGTAATGTAAGACTGTGAAAAAAAAAATAAAGTTTTAAAACTGCACTTAAACACTGAAATAAACTCCCCAAATCAGTTCAAATAGGCAGGAAGCATTTTGTGCAGGACAGAGAATGTTTTCTTATGTTTTTATTTCATGAGAAAAGTGTGAATACTTAAACAAAAGCTTTCAGAAAATCCAGAACAAAAAGAGGCTTGATTTACCTGAATGTTATGCTTTTTTTTTTTTTTTTCAAAGTAACAAAAGAGGACCTTAACCCTATGGAATCTGGGATATTTGGTATAATAGGAGAGTCAAAAGCAACTTCTACTGACCTCTTCCCCATCGTTTAGTACAATAGTTCCTGCTCTCTCCACAACTGCAAACACCATGACAGCACAGAGCTCTCTCCTCACTGACATTGTCATGTTGGCAAAAGCAGGCAATTGATGCATGAATTCCAGTAGTTGTTCTGAAGGAGAAAAAGCCCACTGAGTCGTGCATGTCAAAACAACAAAGCACAGTAAAGACAGTTCTTCAGCAAGATGCCTGAGGCTGCTTAAGCTAAAATGCTGCACAATCGTTTCTGTATACTAATAAATCATGTACAGTGGCCTGTTTTAATTACTGGGTATTTTGTAGACACGGACTGGCTGGTCATATCATCAACAGAAACCCTGCAAAGTAAAAGTCAGCATAATGGAAGAATTGTAATGCAACCACAAGTTCTGAATACAGCCAATGATATTTGTAATACTCCAGTCAGGCAATAATTTCATTATGATTAGAACAGGACTATATAAAACCCAGCAACACAAATTTCACAAAACTGAGCAAGTTGTTTGGTAAAGCCATGTCCTCCTAGGTTATGATTAACAGTAAATTATACTTCATAATTTTCTGGTGGTTTCACGAAGTCCCATTTAGATGGACCAAGGCAGGATCACTGTCTTAAAGGTGACTACTGCTGCTCTGTCTTCTACAAGCACTTGAGCTGCACTTGTTCTCAACAGTGAACTTCCTGTATTTTCATTTTTTATACTGTTCCTAACTACAGACTCAATTTTACTTAGCAGTCCTGCCAAGTGCATATATGCCTTAAATACATTTTTGCATCCAGTTTGATCTAAAACATCCACTGAAAGAGTTGAATAGGACCCCAACTTTTCCCTAATTTTTATTTACTCTGAATCGCAGAAATGTTGTGGTCAAAGGGGAGTTCCAGAAGTCATCTGGTCAAACCTGACTGCTCAGGCAGAACCACCTATAGCCAGTTGGCCAGGAACACATCCAAACAGCTTTTGAATATCTTCAAGGAGGAAGACTAACGCCTCTCTCTCTGGGAAACCTCTCCCAGTGCTCAGTCACAGTGAAAAAAAGCATTTCCTCGTGCTCTCATGGAGCCTCCTGCACCTTAGTTTGTACCCTTTGTCCTCTCACTGGGCACCACTGAGAAGACTCTGGTTCCATCATCTTTACAGCCTCACCCCAGGGTATTTGTACACATTAATGAGATCCCCTGAGTCTTCTCCAGGCTGAACAGTCTCAAGCTCTCTTAGACCTTCCTCTCATAGAGAGATGCTCTAGTTGCTTAATCATCTGATAATCAACCTTAATCACCATTTAGTCATACTTGAATAAAGAAAAAATCTCACCCAGTGAAACAAATTAGATTAAAATTTGGATTCTAGTTCTGTTTCACTTTCAATATATTTACTTGTATGTTAACACAGCAAATTAGTTTGATTAGATGCACATTTACGTTAACGTTTTAAAGGCTCCAGTGTTTACCACAAATGTCAAGTCACAATGTCACAACTGACAATTAAAAATATACTGTGAGAAGCAGTGCTGACATTAATGTCGGCATTAATGTCGACTTTGCCAAGGTTCTGTCTGTTTTCCAGTTTTCAATGACATTTACTTCATAAACCTGTTCTGATATCAATTAGAAGCTGAAGATAGGTTTCATCCATATTATGTACATTTTCCTCTTCTTCCTTGGCTGTATTTGTTCACTATATATATATATATAAAAATAAGAAATACTAAACTTATCAACTACAAAGGCCAATGATTAAAATAAAAGCACATGCTCAATAAGCAAATCTTTGAAGGTGAAGGAGAACATGTTCGACAGTATCTTACTACATCACAATACTTACCAATGTCATCATCTGTCCTGTCTATTGGGTCTTTCTCCAAGCAGTCTCTAACAATATCTCTACTCATCAAAGGATCTGATGCCCTTTCAATGTCTTCTTCATCATCATCATCCTCAGAATCCACTGCTGTCTCTGGCAATCCACTGAGATCCATATCACCAGCCTCACTTTCTGTAGCCTAATTAATGAATAAACAATTAAAAACCATTGAAATGTGTTCTTTACTGCTGCAGCTTTCTAGTTAAATGTACAGAGATTAATTCTGTCATCTAGCAAATCACTCAAATTTATTCAGTATTTTTATATTGCTTTTTTCTTTATGTATCTTTTTAAAACAACTAACAATTGATCAATCCAAACCCATTGTGTTTAAATAAGACTTTTAACATTTGTTTCAATCAGTCACACATACAAAGGATTCCACAAACATTATTTAATCTGTGGGTCTTGAGGGGATTGAAGGCTGTTATATTTCAAGCAACAATGTCTTGGACTATTAGTTGAATACAATTTTTTTCAATAAACAGTTCATTTGACAATTTCTGTGCTCACCCCAACTTTACATTTTTAGACACTTAGGAAGGCAATGTAATTTTAAACAGTTTGGGGAAAGAAGCACAGCATCAAAATGCTACAGGAATTTTGCTCTCTCCCAGTCACCTAGGATTGCATTTTTCTTTTACAGTTCCACTTGAGCATAGTAAAATATGGCTTTCATTTGCTGATAAACTGCCTAGGAATTTATGATGCAGAAAAAATGCAAAGTCATTGCTTAAACAGCACAGATGGACTACCCAGAATATCCAAACTTAACCTCCTTTAAATTGTATTAAAATGAATGAAAACATAGTCCAGATATAGCCTGAGGTCATTAGTATAGCGCCTAAAGGTAAATATATTTAAATGATTCAGTTTGAAGACCTAACACTTAATAAATCCCACAAACATTTGCCTGTCACGGGTGGTAAGGCTGCTTTTTCTCAGAACCTGATTTAATACCATGGCAGCTGCCAAGGCTCAGCTATGACAATTTTTAAGGAAATGGAAGCTTCTAATGAGCAAGTTTTAAGCCACGGCTTGAGAAATCCAGTTTCATAGGCCTTAAAGGGATGATTTGTTTCTGAGACTCTAGAAGCACACAATGCATTTGTGTCTACTTTAAAAATAACACATGGGACAAATACAACTACTACTAAAGCTTGTTTAATCAATCCATCTCAGGCTGGTAAAAAAGACACCCCACCAAACTAGGTCACTCTCCAAACACAGAGAAGGTAAGAGAAATTGCACTGGTAATTTTGTAGAATCATCTCCCCTATTCCTGCCTCACTATCTGTGGCTGACATCTGTCACTTTAATGCCACTATACACAGCCACCTCATGAACAGTAGCATATGGCTGGAGATGGATCAGGGCAGCTACTGAGAGTCTTAAATGCTTCTGTCCTGCAGCACAACACGAGTTTTGTAACTGGGCATTGTTATATAAAAAGCATGACAACAGCATCTATGCAATATTCAAATTATTCTCGCTTTGTGGTTTTGGGTTGCAGTTTCTTTGTTGTTGTTGTTTGTTCTGGGGTTTTTGTGGCTTTTTTGGTTTTGCTTTTGTCAAGAAAAAAATGCTGCTCATTTTTTAACCAGTATAAAGAAAGATGTTACTGGCACAGAAACAAATCACAAAAACGATAGCACGGATAGCAGTATTTCTATCAGCAGTGTTACTGTGTTTAACATGCATGTTCCCCGTGATACATTTGAAACAGCTGCTGTAACTACTCTTTCAAAGTAGCCTTCATCAAAAGTGACTGGTGGAAAAATTAGTGGCGATGAGTCAGTAGACACACAGCTTATGACACCAATCTGTCAGAATCTGAAGTCTCCAACACTGACAATTCCAGTGACAGCGGGACTGAATCACAGGCAATTCTGCAAACCTTCCCATTACTAACACGTGCCCCTCCTACCTGCCCAGATCAAGCTCTCTAAAAAGCAAATTAGCAAACTGAATGCTGAACTCAATTTAGTCACACAATGCTAACATACACGAGAAACTTTCACCTATTATACAAAATCTGATTATTAAAAGACAAGTTATTTTACTGTCTTAAAGCAATAAAACAAAACTGTAAAACTCTTGAAGCTCTTTTATCCAGAAGAGTTGATGTTATTTAAAACAAATACTCACACTGAATTAAATGTAATTTTGTACACTTTACAAATACTACTAAAGGCTACAAGATTTCCCAAAGATAATCACTTTTTCCACTTCCTGGATTTGGTTAGGTTTTTTTTGACAACTGAAGTTATTGGTGAATGGAAATAAACTATTTCTAACTTCCTATCAAAAAATCCAAACCACTGCAACCAAGAAGCTCAGTATTGAATGCAACAATCCACAAAGTAATAAGAAAGTCTGTTAATTTAAGACACCTTTAAAAATACCTTTTGAGAAAGAAAAAATACATTTTTTCGAACAACTTTCTGAAATTGCTATGATCATGCAAAAGATAGCAAAGGAAGACAAATGTAGCCTTCCTGCATGGGCAGCATGTTTTCAAAGCAGGAAAAAAACAAAACAAAAAAAACCCCAAACAAACAAAAAAAAAAAAACCCCACACAAAAAATCCCCCACAACAAAAAAAAAAAAAAAACCCACCAAAACAGAAAACAAAAAAACCCTCATCCCACAGGGGTTTCTTGTGGTTATATATGCAAAAGGTTTTGTATCAGTTTTGTTACATTATTAGGAATAATTGGACCTGTTTTCACAGCAAAAGCATGCAGCAAAAACATCACAGACTTTTTTAGGCTTAATAGCATCACGTATGATATCAAGTATTCAAGGTCCTCTTGCTGACACATGAAACTTCATGGCCCACCTACTCTGAGTGCTTTTGTACTCCTGCATGCATGAGAAAAACCACACATGTCTGCACAGGAGCCCTTAGTTACTGAGCAATATCCTTGCCTCTATCTAAGACTAAAGGGGAAACCTCCATGAGCTCCTTTGAGCAGAGAGGCTTCCTCGTGAACCTCAGCCACAGAAAACCCGAGCACAAGATGAATATCCAACAGAATTTGTACTACAGTCAATCATGAGGCTTAGATCTTCTCAGGGCATGTAATCAAGGATGAAATACACCTCAGAATTTCCATTTCTGGGTGCATGCTGTACTTTGTTTCTTGAGTAATAAGAGAAATTAGTTTCACTTAAATAAATCTAAAAACATTGCGTGCAAGAAAAATGCTGGTTGCAGCCTCAAGTACAAAACAATGTCTCTCCAAAGTCTGAATACCAACTGCGATAGCAAATTTCTCATGTCATCTTTCCAACTGTGGAGAAAATTTTTGAAGCTTCAAAGGAATCTCATAATAGTGACAGCCTAATATTTTATTTGTCACATCACCAACAGAAGAGTTAAGAGACTAAGACAGACATTTTCAAGCCTGAGTTGAAGAGGTATTTCATATTTGGCACCTAGGGACAATCTGACCAATTTTAAGCTGTGTCTATAAAGGCTAAAATTGCACCAATAAAAACTGGTTGCTTCAGCTGCTAAGGACTATGTGAGCACCTAAAGAAGATGACTACATTTACTGCCTCATTTCTTCCTCCAAGGAATTGTTGAGTTTCTTGAGGAAACAGATTAGAAGAGGCCAAGGGCAATCTCTACCTTACACAATCAAGAAACTCTCTCTCAGTCCAGTGTAAAAACTGCTTCATCACACACATACACACACCACCTTTACTGAAGGAAAGAAAGTGGGAAGGCTTGGAGAACTGCATACAAGATGACTGGCTCTGTTTTAAATGGTCTACATGGTTTTCTTTCCATTCTGGTTTGGAAAAAACTTCCAACTGATGATAACATAAAGAGAAAAAATAGAAAACCTGTAAAAGGAGCCACACTAACTACTGATTTCTTAGTATTTTAAACAGACTATTTTAACCTTTATTCTTTTTCCCTTTTTTTAGTTATTCTGTTGGAAACATTGCATAATTTTGAAGACTAAATTCCCCTTGTAACTATTGTTACCACCTAAATCAACAATCCAAATTCTCCAAACACGTAACAGAAAAATACCAGGGACAAAAAGGAAAAGAAAAAAAAAGGCAATAACAGAAGAAACTTCTTGCACAAACCAGAAATATGTTCCTTGCCTGGTGCAGTCGTTCAATTCCATGAAGCTAACAAAGAAAGAAGCCATGCTCAGCACAAAAAAACCACCTCCACATTTTTTTTCAACTATTGTCATTTAAGGGCTAAAAAGTAAACTAAAAAGTGAAATTAAGAATATCTATCAAAACTACTTACTTGGTACTTTCTAATTTTTAAGCTGATACCTATACAAAAAAACCCAAGAACATTGACTCTACCTGTCTTATGAAATCACTTGCAAAAGTCACATTATCTTGAAATATTCCCTTGTGTCATACAGACACATTGGACTCAGCTTCTCCGCAGAGAAATCATGTCTGGGGTTTTGTTTTAAATTAGCTTTCAGATGACTGAGTAAAAGTTTACAATATCAATAAATTAAGATGAAATTCAAAATCATAATATGTATTTATTTATTGAATAGCTATCATATGTACCACAACTATAATTATTGCATGTACAGAAATCACATAAATCTAAGGTACTAACATTACTTTTTCATACTACATTGACACAAGTGCAAATGTCCATGAAATACCTTAAAACTCCTTCAGTCCAAGATTTTCACAGCGCTCTCCATATTTGTTCTTTCATTATCTACCACAAAATTTAGAACACAGCAGCCCACATCTGTCACAGACCTCAGCCTAAGCAGTTTTCCTCACTAAAGATGGAAAAGTGTAACAATGCAAACAATGCACACCAGGAACAGCATCCTCTCCTGTTGCCAAATTCCTCTTTCTCTGAAAGAAGCAACATCTGCCAAGACCACAGGCATACAGAACATGGATTCTGGAAGCTACAGAGTAGATTAAGAGGACCTGAATTTACCAGGAGCAATAAGGAGCTGTACAGGATTTTGTTGAAACCACAGGGATAGAGGTGGCTGTTCACAGGACAATTTACCTGAGCTGTTCAGCCCTTCTGGCATTACCCAGAGCCCTGCACTTCAGCAGCTGATAGTCAGAAAGACTGGCTTTATCTGAAAGTAAAACCTTTTTATTTTGCATACAGTAACTAAAGGGCAGGCTGCATGGACACTCTGGCTGGAGAGATAAAAGACTGGTCTCCCTCAGGAAGAGGTGCTGAAGGGTGGACCTTTCTTCTAGGAGCTCCCATGGCAGAATCATGAGAAAACAAAGCTGACATCTTGAAAATTTCCAAGCAGTACATACATCCTGGGAGGGTCTCAGAAAGGATGTCCCTGGTTTCCTGTACCGACAGTGGTATCTGGGCAGACACCAGAGGGCATGTAAGGGTGGCAGGAAGCCACCAGCCTGAGGACAGGATAAGGCAAAGAAAGGCTGGCAAAGAGCTGAGCCAACACAACAATGCTTCCCAAAACAGGGAGGGGGAATAACACACGTTCATGAGTCTAAATCTCCTCACTCTCCAATCATCTGGTAATATACATGACAGATATAGGAAGCATTTGGGACATACAGAAACAGGTATATGCATTCATGTAAGAACCATTAACTAAGCCTAGGAATTAAGAGCATGCAGCCATACATGGGAAGCAGCAATGAATGATTTGCTTTGCCAAGTCAAAAAAAGACAGAAGCAAAGAATTGTTCTTGGCAAATACAAGCCAACAGAAATCTACTGACATTCAGCATCTCCTTCCTCTCAAGTCACCCGACAGAGTTCATCACTTGAACTTATTTCCTAAAATAAAAATAACGGTATTTAAAGACCTTACTAATTGGCACCTGAAATGTTTTTGAAACTTGGGTGGGGTAAACACAAAGGTTGATTTTATTTTGGTAAGTACTTCTTATCCTAAAAGAAGTTCTTTCATGTGCAACATTTGACAAACAAATTTAGATACCGCATTAATATTTAAAAGGAAGTATTCTCAGTTCAACGCTGAAAGCATCTGAAGATTCAGCTTCATGATTTATTAAAAATATCTTAAAAGGCCATGAACATATTTTCACTGGAAGCAGCTGCATTTAAGGCTACAGAACTAAAACTTACTAGGATGCAAAACATGACATATCATTACCTCAGATTTCAACAGTGAAGGTCTAAATAACAGTATAATTATAAAAAAAAAAGTTATCAACTGCAAGACAAGATGCTAAGCTTTCTAAATCATTGCTTTCTACTAAGCCATAATGAGCAGAAGTCCACCCCATTGAACAGAAAAATGCCATTATATACAGAAAATAAGAATCAAAGGAACAACAATCAGGAGCTTTGCCTAAGACTTATTAAACTTGGAGTAAAAAAATGACACGTTGATGGTTTGGTTACGGTTTAATAATTTTGAATAAACACTTTGGAGAAAATTAAAAGGCAAACAATTGACAGAATGACTGATCCACTCTCTTGGTTTAAAAAAATATTTCTGTTCATTTAATCCTTAACTTGGCCCTAGAGAATTCAAATTATAGCCATTTTATTTTGGTTTGGGGTTTTTTTTGGCAGTACTTTAACCTAGCTTAACACTGCTGCATTACATTCCTTTATGACTGAAACTGAGGCCAGAAATTAATAATTTACCACAATTTGAGAAATCAAATCAAACAATACTTGGTACCATTAAGTTAAATTCCAGAATGTAAGAGCCTTATCAGTATCCACACCCGAATTTACCATTTCCTTAATAAACATTCCTTCAAGTAAAGGTATTAAGACAAAAACATGATGTTACATTCTACAATACAGTCATATTTCTGGATGTTGATATAGACATAGGTTATTATTCATCCTTTGACATTGTACAATTACACAGTTGTGTAATAAATACATTCATGCCAAGCCACCTTTAAATGTGGTATTAATTGCAGATTAATTGAAGAAACTAGATAATATTTTCAAGAATGGATAATGCATTTTGTTTGCAAATCAAGCTTAAAAGAATACTTAAGAAGTAAATTTTCTCCACCTAAATTCTTCAGTAAACCATTAACTCTCTCCAAACACCAAAAATTGTGTTGATTCCAACATTGCAAATGAAACTAGTAGGAATCATAGATGAGGTTGGCAACTGCACTAAGTATTTCTCTGAAGTTGTTGTAGCTGTTTATGTTGTTGGGTTGTTTTTGTGGGTTTTTTTAATTGCACAAAAACTCAATTATCTTTTTCACAGTTATGAACATGTTGGTGGAAGTCTTTTCAAAAAATTTACTTCCAACTTATCTAAAGAGAACTGTACGACTATAACTACATGCCACCTACAACTGTGTCTCTAGATGTTATTTTTCTGTTGAAGTGGAAATCTTTGCAATGAAGGGAACAAAAATCTGTAGAAGACTAGAAAAACAAAACTGATTTTACATCTTCTTCAGTCTCACACTATAAACCTAAATCCTGTAATTCTGAAGCAATCTTGTCTTCAGAAGCAATTCTGACAAACATACTTGACTGACATACACTATGCCTGAAGTGTTCAGCTAATTTGATAGTTTTGCAAAAATAAACCTTTGCATTATTGTAATTACTGTCTAAATTGAACTGGGACCTTTTTATAGCCTCTCTTCCTTCACAAAAAAAAAAAAAAAACCTATAAGCTTATTCACCTGAAAGAGAGTATATTCTACAACTATGACCACAACTGAACTTGTACATATTTGTAGATATGCTTTTCTTTTCCCATTGTTTAAATGACCACATTTGCAATTTCAGAAGCATCTCAAAAAAAATTATTCCTCTTCTAGTAAACAGTGCTTCATGTTGAAGTGGTCTCACTACTTTATGATTATTTTGATAGAAATATATTTTAATTGGATTTGATTCCTTCTTTTCAGAACTACAAATTGGTACACTTCCCTGTCAGGACAGATCCTCCTCCAACATTGCAAGAACTGTAAACATCAAGTGAAAAATGCGTAATTCCTCATTTTATTGCACTTCAGTCTTTTTTCCAATTTATACTTAAACTCTGGATCAGTTTCACAGTGTCTCTAAGCTCAAGCTGTTCCAAATGAATAGCACAGAGCTTTACAAGAAGAAGCTACCTCAGAATTATAACTTTAAAATGTGTCACCAGTTCAGCCTCCCACCTCTCTGAGGATGGCCAGGAGAGAAAGCACTGCTATGAGGTTGGCATCAGGTTTGTACAGGCTGGGGAGATGGAAATATGCCCCTCAAGACAGGCTAGCAGTGGCTGCTCACTGCATATTTATTTCTTCCCACTACTGAAGAGGTTCTACATTATGAAGTCAACACATCTAAAGCCTGAAATTATTACAGTTCAAACAAAAAGTAGTTTTTTTGAAGTATACTGAGTACTTCTTTAGACAAAAACTGACAACAGGCATTAGCAAGGGCATTCAGCTATTAAATGCAAAACTGCTGGCAATTGCACCTCCCACCAGCATCCATTCCAGTCTTACCTGGTAGATATCAGAAAGGCTGCTGCTTCCTGAATCACTAGTGATGCTACATCCTGAGTGACTAGATGAAACGTGGGTCACCTGTGGGTGGAGACTGTCAGTAAGGTGCAGCTTTGTGAAATCTGCAGGAAGCTATAGGTGGAGCAGAAAAAGCATCATTACAATTTGAGGGAGATACACAACAAAATTAATTCAAATCATATATGTCACAGTTTACTCTCTGCCAGTACCAACTATACTGAGAAAATCATTGGGGCTTGAGAATGCAGCACAAAAAATTTGAGTTTTGCAGCTTTTTTAACTCATGCAAAATACCACCAAATTGCTGCAAATATAAAAGATTTAAGAAAAACATGTATCTGAGGACAAACACTAGTGAAGCAATGTGCCAAAACTCTTCAGTAGCTTGCTATGGGGTTTGGATAAATGCATATGAATATTGTGCTACTTCCAATATCAATGGTTTCCTGCAGAATGGGAATTAACAACTGAGTAAAGTCACATACTTTAAAAAAATCAACAAGCACTGTTCTGGATTTGGTAAACTCTTTTGTTTCTCAAGTTGACAAAGTACATTAGAGACAAGGAAAATCCAAGTCACTGAGCTATCCATTATACTTTGAGCCAAATAATATGACAGCAAATAGGAAATGTGGGAAGACTGATACAATTACAAAGAGCTATAATCCTGAAATTAGTTTGCTCACATGCAGTGCTGAAGAATGAATTGAGACAGTATATTTGATCATTTAACAATCACCCACCAAGATTTGTCATGTATATTTTCACTACTGCTTTATGCACACAGCTCCCATAAAAATCTTTAAGAACTGTAAACATTTCCAGACTGCAGAAATTGAACTTTGACAAAGTAAAATATTTGCTGTCTGAAGAAATATTGCTATTTCAAGGGCAAATTACTCCTCTCCCCAAGAAGCCTGCATCCCACAGCTAGTTAATAAAAGTATGTTAATGTATCAATTTTGGTGTGCAATAAATCCTTCAATTATTAACAAAAAATAAATCTTTGTTCATTAATTTGTTTGTTTCAACTCAGAGGAGGCAGATACTCTCATCTCTAAGGAGTTGTGCTTGTATGAAGGATGTCACAAGCAGTGTGTCCATCCACCCATGTCAATTATGAATGCTACCTTGGCACCATTACTGTTCTCCCTGGATGGAAATGGAAATAGGACCTCATTGAGCATTAAAAGAGAATAAGCCAATCAGTATAAAATGTCACCAAAAAAAGTCATCTCCAAGTCACAAGAGTGTGTACTTGAGAAAATGATTAGCCCTATACAGCTAAAGATACTGAGTGATTTCACTGCTGTTTGCCTTGTTTAGATCTGTTTATGGAACATGCTCTGAAAGAACCCTAGCTTTAGGATTTGCGGTGAAAAGCACAGACAACTGCAAAGATTATTCTTATTCAGACTGACTGGCATTTCCTATTCTAATATATATGAAAAGGATTTCTTCATTACCACAGAATGACTGCATCAGTGATAGCAAAAATGGCTACATGTTAAATAAATGTTTCCAGGTGCTTTACCTGAAAGAGGGGCTAAAACCAGCAACCAGATACTAATAATCCCAAAAATCTTCAGTAAACCCAGAGCTAGATATGATCTTCATCAACAAAGAAAAGGCAATTAACAAAAGCAATACTCTAATATACACAGCCATAAATGCTACCTCCAGAAAAATCTAGTTATGCTCACCACTGTTAATGATGTATCAGGAGAACTTACAGCATTAGGGAGTGTATTATAGTATCTGCTGTCTTTGCTACTTTACTTTTGAATTTGAAAGTTTGAATTATCACAAAATGGAACCATATATAGTGATATTCAGGCCACTATTCAATTTTCTTTTTATCATTTTTGAGCTGTTCCACAAATAAGTACACATTCCTTGGGCAGAATGCAAGGGACATGAACTGAAACAGCTTTTGCTATGTGTTGATGACTATTTCTCAAAGTAGCTTCTTATAATTAAAGCAGTCCAGGTTTATTTCAAAGTAGAAATCCTGCATATTATTTTCAGATACAAGCAAAAGTAATCTAAGATTCACACATTTAATGATAACTTACACATATATATTTTGAGAGTTTTACCTTTTATAAAGTACTAACTATTGCAATCCCAAATAAATATTAACTCCACAGAGAACTGTGTATGAACACAGTGTGGCACCCAGCCAAACACGTTCAATTTTTTATAGTGCCCTGCAAATATCTCCATGTCATTAACAACAGCATTTATTTTTTATCAATGCATTAAAAATTTTAAAGCACCTTACATCAAAGCAAACCCAGTTGCGTAAAAAAATGAAATCAAGCTATGTTTAATATAATGATGGCACTTAGTGTTTTAAATGGACAGCAAGGATTTATGTTTCTCTACTGCACAGGCAAAAGGAAGAGGCAGGGAATCCACAATAACTGATGGAATACACTGCAAATAAAAGCAAGCCTTCTGAATCTTTTTGGCTGTAGACAATCAGCTGAATGCTTGGTGATTACTGGTTTCAGAGTAACTCCTCAAGTCAAAGCCATGCTGCATGAGCTGGACTTGCCAAGTGGTGACAGAAGATCAGAAGCAGGCATTTTTCTTTAGGCAACCTAACCAGTCACTTTGATCCTAATCAAATAGGACTATTTACAAGCAGAAAGCACATGCTCACATCTTTGCAGAACACTACATCTCTGTGCTACATGCCCGAAAGCAGCATCAACTTCAACTGCCCTACCCCCAAAGTTAAGGTGAGAGACTGCATGAAGGAAAAAATAAATACAAAAATTTAATACACTGAAACATTTAAACTGTAAACTCAATGAAAAATGTGCATGAGAAATACATGCATTTCTGTCTTACGTCACATACTGTTATTTAACATTTGCACTGTACACGATGGGGAAAAAAAGTAAAGCACTGATGACAATGAAAACCCACACGTGCTGAAGTCTTATATGAAAGTGTGGTGGATTGACCCTGGCTTGACAGCAGATGCCCACCAAAGCCATTCTGTCACCCTCCTCAGCTGGACACGGGAGAGCAAATACAACAAAAGGGTCTCAAGTCGAGATAAGGACAAGGGGAGATCACTTACCAATTACTGTCATGGGCAAAACAGACTCAATTTGGGGACAAATTAATTGAATTTATTATCAATAGGAATGGGAAATAAAATGAAATCTTAATGCCTTCCTCCCACCCTTACTTCTTCCTAGGCTCAACGTCACTCCCAAATTCTCTACGTCCTCCCTTGCAGCGGTATGGAGGGGCAGGGAGTGAGGACTGGGGTCAGTTCACCACACATTGTCTCTCCTCCCTCCTCGGGTGGAGGACTCCTTACACTCTTCCCCTTCCAAAGGAGACAGTCCTCCATGAACATCTCTAAAGTGGGCCCTTCCCACAGGCTGCACTTCTTCACAAATTGCTCTGGTGTGGGTCCCCTGTGGGACCACAAGTCCTGCCAGCAAAGCTGTTCCAGTGTGGGCTCCTCTCTCCACAGGGTCACAAGTCCCACTACGAGCCTGCTCCAGCATGGGTTTCCCACAACCATCCACCTGCTCTGGTGTGGGTCTCCACAGGCTGCAGGTGGATCTCTGCTTCCCCATGGATCAACATGGGCTGCAGGGGCACAGCTGCTTCACCATGGTCTTCACCACGTGCTGGCTAAATCTCTGCTGGGGCACCCAGAGCACCTCCTGCCCCTCCTTCTGCACTGACCTTGGTGTCTGCAGGGCTGTTTCTATCACATTCTCCCTCCACTTTTCTGTGGCTGCAATTGCACGTGTTTTCCTCCTTAACTGTGTTATCCCAGAGGTGCTGCCACCATGGCTGATGAGCTCAGCCTTGGCCAGTGACACGTTCATCTTAGCACCAGCTGGCATTGCCTCCATCAGATATGGGGGAAGCTTCTGGCAGCTTCTCACAGAAGCCACCCCTGTAGCCCCACACTAACAAAATCCTGCCACACAAACCCAATACCAGCTACACCTTTCACTCCCGAAGCACAACATTTGGTAAATGTTTTTCAGTTAAGCAGAACAAGAACAAAATGCAACATTCAACAACCAGCAAAAAGCTGTCTATCCCAAACCAGGATATTTACATCCAATTTCTTACTTGCAGTGGAACATGGCCACAAAATAACATCATTAAACCGTGCTATTATAACTCAGTGAAAAAATTCACTAGGAACCATCTCTTGGCAGTTAACTTCAGGACAATTGGTATGTTTACTGTGCTACTGAGTATCACTTTATTAGTAAATTATTAAGCACTTTGTGCTTGTATCACACTGTCATTCCATTCTACAGTTTAGTACTGGCTTTAGTATTTAGTATAACAGTAAAAATAAAAGATTTCTTGTTCTGTTTTGAAGCACATACTAGCTAGATCTAGCACATGCTTTATGCACCAGACCACAAGCAGTATGAGAAAGCCTGAGGACTTACCCTTTGCCTCAGAAACATCACCTATCAGACTGACACCACTAAAAATGACGTCAGAACTGAGTTCTCACTTTTATCTTGTTTTCCATTTTCATTAAATGACAGCTAGTTTTAAGAAGTCATTCAACGTAAGGATCAAAACCAACTTGTATATGTTACATAACAAGCACCACACTAAACTACAGCTTTGCTGAAGCTAACACCTACAGTAGTTCTTAACTTCATTACTGAACACTTTGAGACACCCCATCAGAAGGAACTAGCACACAGTAAAAATGTAGCAGGGTAATTTAGAAAAATTAATGCATGACTTGTTCATGAGTAAATAGAGTTTCAAAACACTGTATATATGCACTATACATTAAATAATAATCATTAAGAGGGTCAGAAAACTCTCCTGACAACTTAGTCTCAGCACAGCCTTTTTAAGCGACAAACATTAAGGTGATACATGCATAGATCTAATCACGTGTAACAGGGACAAAAGTTTCTAATAAAAAACATTACCCAATAACTTAATTATGATCTAAGCCCTGGTCTTAATTTGACAGAGGTGAAAACAGTATTTTATATTTAGAATGTAGCTCTTAATAAGCAAATATATGTGCATTCATACACACACACTTGTATAGTTTCCACATGTGGATAGAAACCAGAGTTAAACCAGTACATCTGGGAACTCCAAATTTTTACTTCTTGAAAACCCTAAACCAAATGAAAACTTAAACAATTATGTGAAACTATCTTAAGGACAAAGACATCCATCCATTTAGAACTGCACAATACTGTAAACCCTATCACAGCTTCCTATCTTAAAAGCACCATTTTGTTACTTCCACCCTCAAAGTGAGTCACCACATTATGCATGCAAAACTAACAATTACTTTGCTCTGAGTATATTCCTCCTATTTTAGGAACATCATTATTTTCTCCTACCCTACAGCGTCAAAAGGCATCTTTTACTCAAGGAATCACTGGACTTATCTACTAATATACTATTTGAAAAAAATATTAAATACATTTTCAGAACGTTTACTGGACAAGAAATGAAAATTCTTGGATATAGCACAAAAAGGTATGAAAACAGCCGAAAAATAAGTGAAATTATACCAAAACCTTTTCTTTCTTTAAATAGGATTCTTTTTTTTTCCCGTGTTTTATTTTTTAAATGCAGTTATATGTGAAAACAAACACAAATGCAACAGTGCGAAAAACAGACACACTAATATGATTTTAAATTATCAGACCAATTCTGGTTGGAAAGCTTCAATATACCACTCATTTTAAGGCAAACATATGAGCAAGCCTCCTACAAACAAGATCTTCTACTGAAAGCTGCTCAGCACTTTATGAAAGATTTATAAAGCCTGCAAAGTGACTGAAGTACATCTGCAAAAGGATGGGATTAAAGAGAGCAAAGGTGTAACATTCTGTTATGCAATTCCCACTGAAAGATTTTATATGTAATTAAGCACCACTGAGACAGGCTAAGTAAGTGGAGTAGACATAAAACAACACAATCACCTTTGCAGCTTGTATTTCCACTTTCTGAAATTAAAGAAACACAAGCAAACACTGATTCTTCAACCTCTAAACACACCTGCATCTAAGCATTTATGCTGCAGTAGCTTTTTACTAATAAAGTAATAAAAGCTACCATATAATAAAAGCCACCATAATACCAATAAAAAAGAAAAAGAAAAAGAAAGGAAGTTGTTTATTTCTTTTATAGATGACACACTTAATCCCATAAATCTAAGTAAGTAAACTGTAACAAAGTTATTTTGGGATTCTGTTTTTTCAATGAAGGGAGAACAACAGCAGACAAATAAAACAATACTGTGTCTTAGTCTTTCTCTTTTTTTTTCCCATCAAGATAGAAATTCTAAAATTTTTGTTGCACTACAAAAGTGTAGAACACCAAGGCACTATTCTTCAGTATCCTACAAAGTTATTAACACTTTATTTCACTATTTTATATAAGCATTTACTTTTATATTAAATGTTTGTAAGTCTGTTGTATGTATTTTAAAGCTGTGCCCACATTTGTGGTATTCAGTAAGATAAGGAAGAAATAGTTTAAATAATGTTGGGTATTCATCAACATGCTATTTCAACATAATTCTTTCACTAACCAAGAGAGACATCAAGGAAAACATTTTTATGGTCGAGTGATTTTAAACACAGCAGTCAATGTAAGTAATTACAGAATAATAAAGTAATTTCTATCGATTCTGTCTACAGACCTGATGCAGGCTGACATGTCCATGCCGAGTTAAATTTAAACTAAAAGTGTAAACTGTATACAATTAAAACTGGGATGCAATTCCCATGGAAGAAGGATTTCCTTGCACCTAGGGGGTGGAAAAGATTGAGAAACTTCTATATATTTTCTATGAAAACTTCTCCAAGACTTAAATAAAAACCTTCTGACTTGAATTATGTCTTCTGTATAATCATTCACTTTAAACAACAGTGTCTAATGTATTTTGAATCTTTAAAAGTTTCTTGAATAGACATCTTTTTGTGAAACTTTGGCTCAAACTTCATGGAGATTAGTCTTAAGACTGTTCTTCATCTTACAAGTCCAACACAAGACAGAACCTCTGTTCTGAAAATATTGCATTTTTATGCATATTATTGCTGTTAAGCAGTTGTTTGTATACAAAGCCCATAGCAGAACACCTCTAACAAAAAACCAAAACAAAACAAAAAGAAGAAAAGTATTAGAAGGATCTTTTATGGCACGTTCTTAATACTTTCCTCCACTGATATTTTGCTATAGCTAGCCACCCCAAAAAACTATCCAGATGTTCAAGCTAATGCAATGTGAGCTGCTGGTCTCGGGGAGAGAGTGAATGCACAGGAACTTCATTTTGCTTCCCTTACAAAACACACTCTGTCTGCCACTCACTGCACATCTCATAGCTCTCTGCAGCTAATCCTATGAGCACTTCATGCACTGAATCCTTTGCTTGAAGGATTATTGACTTCTGCAGAGGCACAGGGGTGGTAAAATTTAAATGGGCATCTGGGGAATTAAGAAAAACTCTCAGAAGCAGCCCTTTCTAAATGAAAAGTAAGAAATGCATCACTGAAACACACCCATTCTTATTTAACTACCTTCTCTGTTGTATGACCAAATGTGTTAGCATTTGTTCTTTCTTTTAGAAGTATTTGAATCAGAGATTTAATGCAGCATTTCATATTCAAAAGTGTTTTCTTCAGAGTATCTGGCATAAGCATTATTCCTTCAGGAAACACAAATGTAAACTTATTGGCAACAGCTCAAATTATGTGGGGGGGAAAAAAGAGAAACTGTATTATACAGGTATTTACAGTGCCAGTGAAACACAAATACAAAAGAAAAAACAGCAGGATGGATTTGAGCTGAATAATGCTAAACTAAACTAAATCATGTTAAACAATTTCTGAAGCTTTTCTTGGATTTCTGAGAATCCAAACTCAAACATTTATAACATATTTATAATGAACAAAACAAATACACAAGATCAAAATATTTTTATTTTTAATTTATTCAGAAGTCTCTCTCAGAAAATATCTGGTAAACATGTATTTTCTTCATTGGGCAACAAAGGATAATTCGGTACTTTTAAAACATGGACTCTGATGGTTTTAAAATTAGAGCAGTTCTGCTGCAGTGATCAAGCTAAAAACACTATTCTACAACTGTTTTGACTGTCGATATACATTTAACATTGACAACTCTTTGACACCCTTAACCACATGTAGAAATGCAGTCTGATAATTTTTTTTTCCAGACACTGCAATGGAAATGACACCTTCCAGAGGGGAGTAAGTGAGATTTTCAGAGTTGCCTCCTTTTCTTCTTTTTTCTTTTTTTTTCATTAAGTATCTGGTATTTTATATTATTTTGTTTCCTTTATTTCATAAAGTGATCAGATTTAGGTCAAACCCTATTGTTAATCACTCTGAACTACCGTGAGCAGCAGAATCTCTATTCCAGTCTATTATGTCTGCATATATCCCTATATCATAGGAGTCCCCATAGCCCTGACAGAGCCTGCACAGCCCTCACCCTCCCACAAACCAACAGCTTCCCAATAACACTGAATAAAACTGGGAAGGGAAGTCATCTTGTAGAAATCTACATAATGAAAACCGACAAGTAGGGACAGGCGCTCACTGATTACTGCTTTTTAGGTTGAAGGAAAAGGCTGTTCTGAGGCATTTCAATTGACTTCTGAAATATCTCTAGGGAAAGAGAGTAGCAAACTGAGCTCAATCACTGAACTTCTGCAAAGGCTCCCCATTATTTAATATACGTGGAGGAGAAATAAAATAATAAATCTTGGCTTTGCAGAGATCTCTCTCTTGGGAATAACCGATTTTCATACTAAGAAAATGCATGTTCCATTTGATGTTTTTCCCACAGTTAAGTATTTCTAAATACTTCCTTTGGTGGCTGTTTGGGTGCTTAATATGCTGAGAACTACTGCTGGGCTGGAAACTAAACGGCCCACTTTGAGGGCTTTCGGAGGCTTGTAAGGTTAAATTTTGAACTCTTTGGCCTATTACAAGTAACTGTGGGAGAGGAAGGAACAGAGAACCTGGTCACAAACTTTGTTTCCACAGGAAACCAGACAAAAGATTTATGCCTAGGGACATAAAAGCAAAAAAAGTTAGAATGCCTTATGTGAGCACATATGTTTACAGGAAATGTTAATTCAAACATTTTCAAGGAAGATGCTTTAAATTCTGCAGAATATTTTAAATAAATAATAGAATGCTCATGTATGTCTCATATACAGACTCAGTTTGGATTACTTACACAGCAGTCTCAAAAGTGGACACGAGGGATGCTAAAAAGCAATTACACCATCAGGGGTAAAACTGATGGAACCTGCACCCAGATTTTATTTTCAGCTTTAAAGCACCACTCAGAACTGAAAACCACTACAAAAAAAGTAAAGAGTTTACCCCAAAGGTGAAAACATATATCCTGGGCACATCTTAAATAGTTAAAGCAAAGACCTGTGATATGCCTACAGTTCCAAATGTTGAAGCCTTCCCATCAGGAAGCTGTTCTCACACCAAACCGTGCAGTGTTGGTGGAGTTTTTTACACTTAATCACAGAATTCTTCACAATTACAGCATTCTAGCCAATCTAACAAAGCTTAGTTAAGTTTTTCAAACATTCATGAAGTGATAGCTCAATTTTGAACTGCAGCCATTCAAGCTGAGCTACTGCACTTTAATACTGAACTACAGCACTGAATTTTACTGCACTGAACTAACTTACAATAGTAAAAGAAATCAAAGTTAATTGATTCTAGAAAAAAGAAAAATAAATTAAGGGCTACTCAAATAATTGTTATTTTTTTAAAGATAAGAAAAATGATGGATGTAGAAAATACCTTAGAACTCCCCTCTTTCCAAGTGCTGACATCACTATCGAAAAACACACTGTTGACACAAGAGATAAGCAAGAGGAAAAGATGTGAAATCATGCACTTTAAAACAAAAACCAAGAACCTGGGAAATTCCCTGTCAGAAATGACTGTGAAAAAGTTTCCATGTATCAGCTGATCAGAAGGTGACTGAAATGTTCAGGTGATGCAGCAGAAGGAGAACACAATATGATCACAGCATGCATCCTCCAGAAATACAGTTCTGGGCTTTTCTCCACGACCCTAGCAGAGACCTTATTTGGAAATGCTGCACACATTCCCAGCTGTATGTTTTAAATAAAGATGGCTTAAAGCCATACACATACATAGAGTCAGAGAAAAACTGTCAGGATTATCAGAAGAAGAAAAACTAATACTTGAAAGAGTGCACGAAGAGCATGGCTTTTTCAGCTCACACTGAGAGAGAGTATGATCACTATCCAGAAATAGAAAGGAGGAAAAAGAAATATTTCAAGTAAAAGGCAGTGCAGGTGTAAAGCCTAATGAGCAGGAAGCTGAAAGAAGGCTGCTATCTAATGAACCACAGAGATTCTCCAAACCAGACTCCACAGGAGCTTTGGTTGAGAAGGCTTTCAAACTGAAGCGAGGCAAAGTTATGAGTGTGCTGCACAAGTGTGTAATGGCAGTGACCCAGAAAATCCTTTCCAGATCCATGTCACTCATCCAAGCAGAAAAATCTGAAGGGAGCCTGTTGTTTTATATACTTATCATTCAGAAGCAGGCTAACCAACAGAGGAAAAAACACAAAAAACCAACATGACTAACACATATTTTTAGATTTTTCTTATTGGTAGCTTCTTAGTAAACACCTAAGTATTCTGTACACTTTCAAGGAAATTTTTTCAAGATATAAATATAAAGGGAGCTCCTATATACAGATGCAAAAACCGAGCCTTGCCTCTATAAAATGCCATTGAAAGAAACGTGATGAAAACTTAAAAAGAGACATGACTATTTGCAAGCAATTAAAAGGAAATTTTGTTTGAAGTCTGATGGCTGCAGACATGTCAATACCACCCTTGGAGTTTTAACGAAAGGATTATCTTTGCTTTAGAATATCAAGGAATAGCTCAGAAGAAAAGTGGGTGGAAGTTTCCTCTATTTTCCTTGTCTGACAATGAAAGATGCACACTTCTGCTTCACCTCAAACAAAAAAAAGAACATGAAGTACTGCCATATTATAAGAGAAGTAACACACAAATGGACATCAAAGCACTTGGTAAAGCTTGTTTTTCCAAATATTCTGATTGTAGTATTTTTTAATACAAAGCAAAAATGTATATTGCCATAATTACTAGTTTTAACTTGTTAATTGCACAATAGTGAGCCTTTTCAAACGATACAAGATTTCAAAAAAAAGTTGGCAACTAAAAGGCAACTAATTTTGATTGAAACTGGGGATGATGTTATTTTCAAAGGCAAATTTTAAAAGACAGATTGCTTAAAAACATCTTAAAATTCTGTAGATAATACTTCTGAGACCAATGCAGAGAGTAAAAAGATTCCATATTTGCCTTACAGACAGTATAGGTAGTCTTGCTATTTTTCTGGATAATGTAAAAACATCACAGCAACAAGATAAAATATTTTTTTTAATGACAAGCGTTTCCCTTTATACATGATTAATGTTGCAAAATCTTCAAATAATATGATTTTACCATAACTATGATATTTTAATGTTATACTAACATAACTACTACTAGTAAAACAGCTTCATTACTTATTTTATGGGTTTTGCAAAAGCAAATGGACTCATGCCATGGCAATACAACAACAGCGAATGTTGCTGTAACACCCCAAGCTTCGCTTGTTACATTATTTTACACTTTTTCTCACATGGTAGTCAAAATTAATGAAAATGTTTTACACAGGCTCAGGCTTTTAAAACTGTATATGCCATCATGCATTCCTAATACTTCCATAGTTTCTATTCTGTCACACAGAGCAAGATTCCAACTTCTACGAACCACTACAGCTATTTACTACTTTGAACAAAAGACTTACTAGTGAGTGCTCACTGTGATGACAGGAAGGGAAAAAGTAAAGGATCATTTTTCTTTTTTTCATCAAGGAGTCTTTAGGAAGTGCTAAGAATGCTCTCACAATTCTGGAGCACAGTGCAGCAACAACTGTGCAAAGCCATTTAAAATTATTTACACATATCAACACAGAAGCATCTTTTATATTAATAGTATCTCCAATAAATTCTGAAACAAATTTTGAAATACAAATCTTTGCAGTCCAAGTGACATTTACTCGAAACTATAATATCTAACAGTAAATTAAATTAGCCTCCCACCTCGTGGTTTTGACTTTTTTTAATCGCCTAATTTTTACAAATGTCCAGAACTACATTATAGGATAAGCAAGACAACAAGGTCCCATATGGAACCTGTTAAAATCAAGGCTGCTTTACAGTAAGCATACATTGTCAATTGAAGAACCATATTACTCTGCTTAAAATGCTGACATTCGTACGTGACTTTCAGAAATTTATCTATTTGTGTCTGTCCGTGCAGGTGTGCACACAGAGTTTAAATCATCTCATATAGTCGTGCCTTGAGCCAACAGCATCTTAAAACACAACCCATGTAACAACTCACATATTCTACTGACACCACGAAATATTTCACTGGTGCTTGTTTAGGAAGAGATTTTTATATCACAGATTGCCAAGCTGCAGAAAAATAAGCAGTACAGAAATCAGGTTGAAATACCAGGACCAACAACTGCAGCCCATTCTACAAACACAGCCGGTGACATTCATCTTTTTTCTCCCATCTATAAGCTTTAGAGACTCAGGGTGTGTGCATTTACATCAACTACTGCATTAGGTCGCCTTGCAACAACCAGCTAATTTGAGAGTAAAACCAGCTGCTGATTTACAACAACTCCACAGTGACAGTCGTTTGCTGTAGCACATGGTGCAAGAGATTTAGAAAGTTACTTTCACAAAACTGGTAGACATTTTAGTCATTACTACATTAAGCATGTTATCTCTGGATGCTTCACTGAATAAAACCCCAGTTGGAATATTGGGCCTCCACTTAAAAAGAATAACTAAAAATAATCATGTTATTCCAACTCAGGAATTCCTAAGTTTAGTTTTCCCTGGGTACCATCATCATGGAAGGAATACTAATGTGCAATACTAATGGAAGTTGCAGGTGTAGGAGTGACATTTAGTGCCTAAACAACCTCTTCCTTCAACAGGAAACAAGTAGATAACTAGATTTTCTATATCCTACTGCTGATATGCACGCCGCTGTTTGCGAAACTACACTTTAGTAACCATTTATTTAGGAAAAGCAGCTGTATTCAGGGACCTAGAAAAATCTCTGCTAAATGGAATTTTCCAAAATCCTTTGCCCTGAAATGCAAGAAGTCTCTAATCTGCTCACGAGACACAAAAAAATCCTCCCCCCCAAAAAAACAAAAGCCCACAAAAAACCAACCAAGCAAAACACACCCCCCCCCAAAAAATAATAAATAAAACCCAAAACAAAACCAAAACCCCCCCAAAAAACCCCCAAAAACAGCAATATTATCAACTGTGGATTACAGATTTGAAAATGAGCACGACTGAATAGGACAGAAATTCCCAGAGTCAGACCACAGAAAATATTTGCAGAAGTCATTCACCAACAGGCAAGGAGAGGTACACCTAGCAAACAGACTTCCACAGTTATTAAAAGAAGTTAACACTGTTCTCATTTTAGTTTGGTTTTTCAGTCTGCTGCTGCAGCTGTGAACAGCTTAAAATGAAATGAGTCTTCTCTGCTGCTTTAAAAAAAAAGTCCAGCGAAAAACCATTTCCAGACACAGAGTTAATTATTTAAGTAGCATATTTTACTGTGTCTCCAAAAATCCATAAATTCATGCATTTTCCTTTTCCTCCTGGTTCCTTAAAAGTGAGAGCAACTGAAAAAAGATCCGTCTACATTATTTGTGTATATTTTTAAAAAAACATCCCTCTTTAGTCAGCTTCTTATTCAGAGGTCAAAAAAACCTATCTGAAAATGCACTGGTGATACAGGTCAAGACTGAAAATGCCAGTGAGGCACATGCAAGTCTAACATCTGACTCTTTCCTGGGCATTCTAACAGAGTAAAGAGCTACTTCCTGCCAAGTATTTGGAAAATACAGGTTCCTTTTTTCCTAGTTTGTTATCAGAAATACATTAAGATTTAGAGGTCATGCTGTACCTTCATTGGTGAAACAGCACAGGCAGAGTGTTTGTTTTGAAGAACCTTTAGCTCCTTACCTGTAAGGAAAAAAACCAAACAGTCCCCCCAAAAAACCAAAACCAACCAAGCAAAAAAACCCTCAAAATGCAACAAACAAAAAACCTAAACCAACACACCACAAAAAACTGCAAACCAGCCAACCAACCAACCAACCAACCAACAAAAACACTCAACAAATCAAGAGCACAAAAAACTTAGGCTAAAATGAGAAGAGGGCTGATGGTTCAGCAAACCTAGGATATAGCTAACTAAGGAGTAATTCCCAAAATTCAGTTTAGATTTCCCAAAATCTAGAATGATTACATTTTTTCAACCATGACCAAATATGTTCAGGCACAATGAACATTTTCAAGCCATCAATCCCACCACCAGTAGCAAATGCATGGTATAGTTCTGCACCCATGTTCTCTTTTTCAGGCTTTCCCATGCTCTTTCAAATCATCCTGCAATTAGACCTTCCTGACACTCCTGCAACTCCTACAGCATTTGGCAGGCTGGCAGGCACACAGCAGCAGAAAGGCATTTAGGAAACAATGTTATGGATAGAGTCCTAAGAGCACAACCCAGCTCCATTCTTCTGGCTCTGCAGGAAGAACAGCAGCACAGAACAGCAAGAGCCTATTTTTAACCATAAAACAAGCCAACATGACTACACACACAAAGGGAGACCTACAAAATAGAACAACGTCATTTTTATGAAATCACTCTTCAGAGAAAGAATGTAAGAAGAAAGCTTTAAACCAGTTGTTCTTACTTGCAAGGTCACAGTCTGGAGTGATGCTATAAACTAATAAATCCTACCTAGTCTGTTTGTCCAAATGACACAGCCTCTCTGCTTGCAAGCAAGCCCACAAGCTGCAGTCAGATAAAATGAGGCAATATTTATAGACTGAGTGAAAGAAACCCCAGGTTGAGGTATTTGACCACCAGGTTATTGCCTAGGTTTGCAGCATGGTTCCTGGCTGTCCCAATGCCTCAGAAGACCAGGTACCTGCAGTTACCAAGAGGATGCATTGCTGTCACCAAACGTTGGCATATGGTCACCAGGCAAGCCTGGGACAGTCAAAATAAGTCATCTACAGGTGGAAAACTACAAGGGCTACATGGAGCTGCATTTTATGCCTGCTATGGCATTTGTTAGCTTATTAACTGATACTAAATGCAGATATAATGTAATACTTTGCTCTTCTCCACATTCTAACTCACAAGCCCGCTTTTCCTTTCTTTTGAAAAGCAACTGGGTCTTGATCCATATCAAGAAACTGGAACTGAAAGAGAAGGCTGGTGTTAAACCAGTTTGCATATTCCCAGTCCAAAGGAGAATTGTCATCTCCATCTCCATTTAAGAGCTGGAAATGCCATGGAGGTATGCACCCATTTGAGTGTAGAGACTCACAACCATTTTCCCATTCAAAGCAAAATCTTCACATTTTGTCAAATGGTCCAGAACTTTCTGTTGTTTACAGTGGTCACTGTAAACTGGAATTCAGAAAACATGCCAGGAAAAATCAGAAAACCCATTAGAATTAAACGAAGGGCAGTCACACTCCATACACCACAAAGGACAGGAACTATTGAAATTGCAGCAGATCAAATTATTTGATCCCTTTTTAAGGCATTCCAGACAGGCTTTGGAAGCAATATAGTATTACTGGAGACATCAACTTCACTGCTTATAACTCAGGACTTGGGAAAGGCTAGAAAACTACTCAGTCCAAGCTGTGAGGTTTAGCAAGCTCCTTCCCATTTAGGAAAATCCTCTTTCACTTTTCATGAAAAGGGAACTAAAACATGCCAGGATTTTGTGTTCCTATATCTGCAATGGAGACCAGTGATCACAAAAGCACTGATGGTCTTATTTTTAGCTTTTTGAGCAGCTTAAGGTTTAGGCCAAGCATCAAATGCAAGGTTAGCTGAATACTGTGAAGCTGGTTCATGGCAGCAAGCTTCACATTTGCAGTGAGAGCAACCCAAAAAGACAGATGTAGCCTTTTGCCCAAAGGACTAACATTCTTGGAATTGCTAATGGAATTAATACAATCTTGCTGGTCTAGTAACCAAGTTCAGCACTACAAGAGTCAATTACAAACTACATATACACAAAATTTTCTATCTTCCAGTTATTTCACCAAATGTGAACCTTCATCTTTCCCAAGTGAAAAGTAAAATAAATTCAGGCAACAATAGCTCATCTCCACCCCTACACTTTAGACATGTTAGGGACTAAGCAGCAGCACTGCTTGTGCCAGGTGTTATTATAATGCAAAGCTATTTACCTTCAACATCACCCACATAACAGCATTGAATCTGTTGTCCTTCATCTGTCCTACTATCCCCATATGAACAGCAGGTTTGGAAGGAATGATAAACACTCATAAATTTTAGCTTCTAGGCAAAGGATCAGCTTTCACAAGTAACCCACTGAGCAGAGATCCCTTCAGCACAGTTTATTCTTCCCCTGGTTCTCAGCTGAATCATCACCATCTCAAAATGAACAGCAAAAAGACTACTGGCAAGCTGACAAAATTGGAATAACCACGAACCATCCAATTCTGGGATACCCCACGAGTGCCAGTGACATTTCTGTAACAGATTGATGGGCTAAGCATGCAGAGGTTAGAATCCTAAAAACACTGCAAAACTGCTGGAGTCATACCACACTTCTCTTGCACTATGGCTACCAGATTCTTAAAAACAATATTGTGAATCAAGTGTGGTGGGTACAAAGGTCAAGGGCACATCTCAAGACATTAATATTTCATGTTTCTCAAATCCTTAACATTAACCACATTGCTCAAACACTGGAAACACTGGTTCAGTATTAAACTCACCTCCACAACTCCTGAAACACCCTATCAAATTTTTTTTTCCTCTTTCCAGTAGTATTATTTCTATTAATTTTGAAATTTAGAAAAAGCTAACAAGAATGCATCAGTAATAGTAAGTGAACAGAATTAGTAGTCTCATCATATAGCTGCTGTTGCAACAAAGATATCAAAAATAAAAGTTAGATTTTAATAAAATAACCCTAAGATCCTGAAAATCTTGTCTCTACTTCAGTCAAGCAAAAATCACATCAGTGTGTATTTGTTAGGGGGTTAGTAAAATTATCTCAGTTTTTCAAACATCAAGAATGCTGTCAAGGGTTAATTTGTAGCAATTTAAAGCCTAGAATACAAGGAATAAACAATATGCAAGATAATTGAAGAAAGACAAACTTTAAATAAGCCTAAAGAAAATTATACTTAAGAGTTTCCAGCACCAACATCATTATCCCAGAGTGCTGATGATTTGAACATAGCCTAAGTATTTACGCAATTCCTGTTTAGAATTTAGAAATCATAGTTCCTAATGCTCATATTCTTAAATCATTCCAGTTATCTCTTGATATTTCATTGATTTTGCAGACAACCTGTAAAGTTAACAAGTACAGAAGTATTTTGCAGATAAGCTTCAGGTCATGTTACCAACAGAATACAGAACATGAGACACCTCCCCTCACTTTTGCATACTGGAGTAGTACCAGCAGCAATCATGACTGCAAAAAAAAGCAACACAAGTCACAGCATTTGCTAATCCCCTTATAAGCTGCATATTTCTTTACATATCACTGAGATCTCCTGCCTTAGATAATTAAAAATGAAATTTCAAAAAAAATCTGATTTACTTCCTCTCACTGGAATATTTTTATGGTTTCGTTTGCTAAACTGTTGAGTTTACGTCACTTGGAAATTAAGTGCCAGCATAAGTATCAGTGATTAAAACCCTTGAGCCAGTATTCAGCAAGGGACTGCAATTATTTTGCAGGTGGAATAATGAACTCGAGATACTGAGGCATAGGATTTCCTTAGTTTCCTTAGTGCTTGCTTCTAATTACAATGAACTTTATGCTACTCATTGTGCATATTGTGAATTCTGCAGTATTTTTAACTTAGACTACTTTACACATTATCTTCTGCTTTTTAGAGTTTCTCTTCTTGCTATGCCTTTACTAATTCATAGAATCAGGAACAAATCCACACTGTCTTAAGGTATTTAGGATTTTTTACTTCTTTGAATGTTTGGGACTTTTGGTTGCTTGGATAGTTTTTGTTTTTTCTGAATTGTTGGGTATCAGCAGCTCTCAGTTTCAGCTAGGTTTTCAGCACATCTGATGATCAGGCAGGAGTGCCAACATCTCAGTAATAATAAATAGCTTTAGTCTATCGGTCTCAAAATAGCATTTTGAAGAAGCTGACTTTCCTTTTCAGGTTCACATCTGCATCGTGACTGTAAATGCCACATTTCAGTATGCACCATCAAAAATATCACTCAGCAAACACTCCAACAGCACCACTAGATTTTGCGACTTTTGAATATAAACCAGAGCCATAATACTTATGATGTTGTGAGGCCTGAAATTCTCTTACTCCATAAACTTGCTAAAAAATGCCCCACTGTGTGATCTTCTACATCAGTTATCCACGTTGACCTGAAAAAATTTTAGCTACTACATTACATATAGATGGCAGCCCTTCTGGTATGGACTTGTAGGCTTTGGGGTTTTTTTCTCATCCTCTCATTTTGAAACATGCTGTGCAATCCCCAGGCATTGAAACCATAACAGAAAGATAGCAGGACATCTTCTACATGCCAAGGATGCTCTCATTGCCATCTCTACAGGTCACTAAACGCATTCACTTTCATTCCTATGAAATGACCCAAATTTTGCCATTTATAAGCTTTTGGGGAAATCTGCAGTTAAATGCTGTCCTGCAGAACAGGAATTTAGCCAGAGCCTACCACAGATCTCTGGCAGGATGCCAGGCAAGTCACTTAAAATCAACCTTTCATATGATCATTAGGCTGTGAGTGCCTGAACTGGGCCAATACAGAAAATTCAAACAAAAAAATGCATCCTCTGAATTTTTACTTAGACCTACCTAGGCTATGAATTTTTACTCAGACCTACCTAGGCTATGGAATGACCATCTTAAGCTCTCAAAATTGTGTCCTTATGTTTTGCCAAAGATTTGCTTCAGCAGACCTGCCTGAAAAATTAAGATAATGCTGCCCCCGCAATACCTTAATTAATTGCCTGAACACTGTAGTTACAAGCACCATGAAAAGCCACAAAAGAGAATAGTATTTATGCTTTTCTCTTCTGAGTAAGACTTGAATAGTACACCATAAGCACAACCTGGCCTTTTGAGCAATGAAGCTAGCCCAAAACATCAAAGAGCTGCTCATTACATCAGAGCTATCCATGTTGAGATGAATCTTGCAGAAGATATGTGGCTGTGCAATTAAAGACTCTATCATAATGCACCTATAAAGAGGTGAAACACCATTTCTGATCACATGAAAAATCCACAACCCCTTTACTGGTCTCCAGAGAGGATAATTCTTTTTTCAAAATACGCAAATTAAAAGGAAAGAAATAATCAGAAAGAAGGGACCAAACCAGAAATCTGGTTTTCTGTAAGTGCTAAAAATTAAAGGTGCCCAAAACCAAAAGATAATCTGTATCAAGTCCCAGTGCAATGCAATCAATCAAGACGAACAAAATCATAACCATCAGCAGCTGTAGCAGCTAACAAGTCACTACTACATAGATAGAGCTTTCTCATACATCTATTTTTTTTTTTTTTCAGAGATGTTTATACAAATGTGCAAAAGTTTAGCAACTGTAGCCATCTGGTCACACCACCACATCTCTCTTTCTCATGTTATTAGTGCTGTGTGATGCTGACTCAAAGGACAAATAAGTATACCAGGTTACATTTATTATATGAGTTAACAAAAAACATTGATGATCTCTTCCAGTAACAGAAAATTATTACTAGCATAGTTCTAGGTTTCTTAGGAAAGCATGCCAACTGGCACCCTTACTACACATCGAACTAAAATAACTATATTTGAGCAATTCCTACTCAAGACTTTTCCTCAAAATACCACTCATTTCTTTCTCTTTCCTGGGACAGAGGGGACCACAGCCACAAATCTTTTTTAACTAAAATATGGTAAGAACAATGCAAAAATTTGACTTACTGCTTTCAATATTTTTCAGTAATTCAAGACAGGTCAAGCACATCAAAGACTGCAGTACCCATGATCACTAAAGAAGAGTCACTGAGCCAGCAGCAAAACATGTCCTTTATTAGCAGACTTTAATTCAATTATACCTGAAGTAAAAATATACTTTCTTACAGGTTGTCCATAAGTCACTCCAATGTACTGTCATATAAGAACTATGCATCTCAAGTCCCATTTTTACAAGTCATTATGCCTGTCAATTTTTTCACTTTGCTTTTTTAGTTGACCTTGAGTAAATTTCCTGCAAACAACAGACACAAAGGAAAAAGAGAAATAAGATAGAAAGCTAACACTTTACAAGGTCCAAGACTACAATGAGAACCTTTATGCACTAGACCTTCACGTGAATTTTTTTCACATAATAAACCAGGCATAAGACGCAATGTGTGAAGCTTTTCAAGAGATTGTTTCAACGTCCACAAAGCAATATTTTTTGAAACATCATTCATCTTCCTAAAATTTAAGATTAGGAAAACTGTAACAAAAGCACTACAAAGCTAGTTCAGAGGACTCTTGTAACCAGCAAGGACACAGCCAAATAAAATGAACCTACTGAAGACACCCCATCCCTGGAATTGTTCAAGGCCAGGTTGGATGGGACTCTCAGCCACCTGGTCTAGCAGAGGGTGTCCCTGCCCACTCCAGAGGGGTTGGAAGAAGATGATCTTTAAGGACCCTTCCAACCCCAACCATTCCAAGATTCCTTTAATAACACAAAATCTGGTAAAGGGCATTAAATACAAGAACTAAGCAGAAGTATTTTTGCAACAATCCAGTTTTCACTTCTCTGCCATCTTTCACCCAGAGCATAATTTTACTCCCTGTTAAACAGATGACAATAGTTGTGTATCAAGAAATATCACCTTCAGGTATGTGTCTGTAGCACTGCTTCACACTCTTCCAATTTATGAAATATGAGGCATGTAAGACCAATACACTTGATCAATGCTGCTGGATTTTATTTTTTTTATAGCAAAAAAATCTAGGAAACACAAGAGCATTTCTTACTCTTTCTCTCTCCATTTTCACCATGATTACCACAATGGCCAGTTTCCATACCTTTTTCACAGAACATGAAATTGTTCCTCATTCCCTAACTAAACTAGTGTGAAATTAAGATTTCACAGCATTAACTAACATTAATTCACAGAATTTTGTGAAACCTTGCACAGGAGATTTTTGCATTCAGTTCCAGATTGTCCCAGCAAATCAAGCTGTGAGACTCTAGGTGGGGATGTCACAGAAGCAATTAAGCCTCCCTCCTTGAAATAAGTTCAAGTCAGATATCAATAAAATATTTAGAATTCTGGGAACATACTAACATGAAAATAACTCATTACCAGAAATGATTAATTCAAGAAGTTTTCCACTGAGGGAAAGTAAGATAAAGTCTCTATGCCTTGGAACGCCAAGCTTCCGTTCGCTCTCTACCAGAAATTTACATCTTTCAGTCTCATCTTCCAAAGAAAATAATGTCTACCTGGTGTACAGGCATGAAAAGTTTCATTGCCAAAGTGGGGGTTTTTGCTGAGCTACTCTGTGTCCTAACGGTTTAGTTTTTAAGTTCTGTACAGTCTTCAAACTATGTCTTTTGTTCATGCAAAATCAGCAACTTCATGTCAGACAGTATGATTTATTTCTCTTGCATATATAGAGACATTTGTAAAGCAACACCTTGACCTTTTTCCTTTTACCACATTTTGGTAGTACATTCCTACATTTTGGTCCAGTCTCCATTTTGGAGAGTGAAATTCATCTCTGTGATTTAAGTAACTTAAAGTTATACAATTAGAATATGACAGAGTTTGTAATGTAGAGTTTCTAAGAAGCTAGTTTATGTTTTTTCTTTATCTATAAGCACTTATTAAATATCAGTTAAACTTGCTGTGTTACCAGAGTAAATCTAGAACTTTTCATTGGCATTCTTTGGAGAGTAGAAAGGGGAAAAGCAATACATATGCAGCTTTTTCATTTTATTCCTATTTGCAAATTCAAGGTATCCTATTCTATTTCAGCTCCTTCAGTGCTTAAATTTCAGGAGGAAAGAAGGTGGTTTTTGTTTGGGTTTCTTTAGATTAAGTCCTAAATATTTCATGAACACCAAATGGTTTGGTTACATGAACTCCCTTATACTTTGAATGTAATTAAGAAGGGAGAGGAACAAGACAGTCTACAATAAAAAACTGTGATATGTCTGCTACATGTGTAAGAAAAATTCACTGGACACATTCTAAAACATTTCTAGATTACTTTCTGTATTTCTACACAATCAACACTGAATTCTTGAAAAAAAAAAAAAAAGAATTCTCCTTCAGAAAGTTCTTGCTATCACCTCTTCCCACTACAATTCTCAACTGTATCTGCTGAACACTGTGCACATTCCCATGCACATTCTAACAGACACAGTATTCACAGAACATAATTCATAAATATCTTTTCAAGAAACAAAATTTCAGATTGAAAACTGTATTGAACCATATAAAATCTAGCATGAAGATTTAAACATTTTAACTGAGCAATAAGATTCTATACATTCTTATAGAACTTACAGAACCTTTTTGTCATGCAAAACCTAAATTTCTAAATCCTGACACCTGAGGCCTTGTTAAATAATGTTTGCTCTTCTGCTTATCAATGCATTTTTCCCAAACAATAAACACATGCAGCCTATGGGATTAAAGCATGACAAAGGTGTAGCTGACTCATGGGATCAATTAGAAAGCATCAGGACTTACGCCTTTTGTTCATTCCCTGTTTTACTAACAGTTTCTGCATTTCAGCATGTGTACCACAGATGTTAAACGCCATGCTACAAGGCAGCATACACGAGACAGAATAAATCTATTCTTATCATCACCTACAATTATATCACTTGTTATACAGCTTACATATTTCATTGAAGTTTTAACAAATGCATAATAATTTTAACTGAATGCTCACAGCTTCCTGCCCAACCAAACTACGTCAGCATTTTTTCAGCAAATTTTTAACATTCAAAAAGAACCTACAGAGTTGCCTTTTCTAAGCTAAAACCAATTTCAAATACAGCCACCGACATTAATGCCACCTCAGGTACAGCTTTCCCTCCAAACCTGCGAATGAATCCACAAGCAGGAAAGCCGGTGAGCAGGACGACAAGCAGTTTCAATCTCCATGCAGTTTGCCCGTGACAGGTTATTGATAGAACAAACAGAATTCGCAATACTTACTGAGTGTTTCTCCTGCTGGCCCATAACTCCATGGTTAGCTGGGATTGCAAGTGGTTTCATAATGAAGAAACATAAGCTGAACTGAATTTACACATCATGTACCAATTTCTTATGGATGGCAAGTCACCCTCTACAGCATTAAATTAAAAAGAGGCGGAGGGGGTGAAACCAAGCTAGAGCTAAAAGTGTCACTACTGGTAAGCTCAAAACCCCCCTCGCACTTGTAGTGCAGAGCAGCAATCCGAATGACAGCGTTAGTCTCCATTTTTGTAACACTGGAAGTCTAAGCATGTCAGGACGTACAGAGCCTGATGAAACCCTACATATCCAGCATCCATTCAAGGGAACAAAACCATTCCCTGAGCCTGAGGAATGGGAAAGGGAAAAAAAAAAAAAAGGACGAAAAAAAGCTAAAATGGCTGACTGCACAGAGACTCCCTCAAAAAGGCTTAATACAGTATTATATTAGTCAGGGTGCAGGAACCAGCCTCCAGCACTCAGCCAAGCATTGTTAATACTCCTGTTTCATTTGCAATCACACACTCACAAATGCAGCCTCCCCCCTCCCGCCAGCACTACCCTCCACTCCCCCAAAATCAGGGCAGCGCACACGAATAGGGACCTCCTCCCCTGGCTGCTAATGATGCTGACAGAGTAGTGACCAGTGATCTCTGTTCCACTCAGCTAACCAAGTTTGCACAATTAGTCTCAGCAGCATGACATTGATGGACATTTAATTTTATGATGCCTGCTCCTCACAATCAAGACAAGCACTCCTACCGCCCAAAGAGTCAGCAACAAAAATACAACACAGTTACACACACAAAAACCCAGAGAATCATGAGTCTGAATGCAATACGCCAATATAATTACGTTATTGTGCTTACTTTGGAAGACCATGGCTGCAGGCAGTTGGCATAGCAACGCACAAGGAAAGCCATTTCCTGGGTAGAAAGAATGCTTCCTTTTCTAAATAAAAAATTCCTCTTAGGATACAAACGGCATTGCTGCTTCCTGCAGAAAGCAAAGACACTGAAGTCTGTCTCTTAACCTGCACACAGGCACACACTCAATGCAGTTCGAGTGATGTAAGTGGATTTCTCTCTCTCTCTCCTCTCCCTCCCTCTCCCTTTATCCACCGAAATATTCGAGTCAAATGGAAGACACGTTCCTCGAGGCTTGCCCCCTCCGATACTTAACTGTTTCACTCATTAAGGTAGAGATGGACAATGCAGATAAACCAGCAAGCTGCTGCCTGTGTCTGGTATCAGCCTCGGAAGATCAAGGCATCCCCAGAGGGGAGGGATCCGCTTGCTGCTGGCTCCTAAGAACACCACTGAAGTCAGGGTGGGAATGAGGACCCACGTTCACCTCGCCAAATCCTCAACTGAGCACGACTTTTCAAGAAGATAATGCTGGAGCAGAGACATCGCCTCCCTTCCCCCCCCACCCCCCCCAAAAGAGAGCTGCTGCAGAGCTGTAAACATTTTTATCACGTATTTACAAACAGTGCACTTGATGAGCTCTCTCAGCAGCTTTGCCCCTTCGCAGGCCACAGCCATCCATCCAGGGGTGTGGGAGGTACATGTCCAGACACCTTTAACACACCATTTCAAGCCTTCCTGAATACAGCTCCTGCTTCTTGCATGCTGCATACACTGGTTCCACTAAAAACACATGGGGATACAGGTTGTGGAAGAGATTGACATAAATATGGCATTTCTAATTCTCCCCTCAGAATGTAATTGTATGTTAAACTCAGAAATTTCCCCAGTCATTCCTGTTTACGCTACACCACTTCTCATGCTGTATTACCAAAATCATGCTGCAGAGGAGCTGAAATGCAACAGGGAGTGTGCTCAAGCAATAAATAGTCAGCCCCATACAATGTACAGCTCTTATGTGCCACAAGTTTGTACCACTTGGCATAGGATTGACCAAGCCAGGAATATGACACACTTCCATTAGGCTTCAACTTTAGTACAGTTCTCTGTCACATCTTTAAAACACATTCTTTAAATGCAGAGACCATCTGGTCTTACAATAACTACAAAGTTGTTTTTTTAAAAAAAAACAAGGACAATAGAAGAAAAGACTTAACAGTTGTTCAACAGGCAAAATACACAAGGAAAAAAATTGGATACTACAGAATATTGTGTCATACAATCTGCAGCTGCCTTCCCCCAAATTAACATGTACAACTGATAATGAGTTTAGTTTGTTAGACATTGATTTCCGTCACTCCTGGCAATGATTGCTAGCAAATGAGGCTATAAAAATTAGTGGAAATGAATTCTAGTAAAGCCAGAAAAGATCCTGAAATAATCCTGTCTGTTTTTGCACAATTATTTTATGGATGCAGTTTCATACACAACACATTTTAAATTGAGTGTGTTTACATTTATGAGAGTTTAATGATACTTGCACCCTTGCTCTTCTAGTAAATTCTAAAAGATAAGTTATTCTTTAAGTTACTTAATTACAACGATTAGTTTAGAATTTTGAAACTCTTTGCCATGTGCCAGTGCAAGTAACAGATGATTTTAAAACATTAAATTATGCTTAAGCCTTGAGAAACAGTTGAATGCTGAGTACAATCAATTTTCTGTTGAAGTGCTGATCAAAAGTAGCAGAACTTGAGAATTCTAGGAAGCTTAGGCAAACCCCTTCCAGTACAAAATTTAAAAATACTACTTGTTGACAAAGCAATTAAAACCCTCTTCAGTCTGATTGGGTCGCCTTGAGGTTTAACACCATGAGCAGAATTTGACTGTGGTATTTTATGCTCATCAGGAAAAAAATGAAGTCCTGCCAAAGCAGAAACATGTCCCCAGCACAGGAAGGCAGCACACCACTTTCTGAACTCCATCACACACACAACTGTCTACATGGATCCTCTCTCCATTCAGTTGGTATTTCCAGCTAAAATCTAGCACAGGTTTCTGTGGCATAAGCCTTCAAGAGTAACATGAAAACGATTAAAGCCATCAAAACAGTACTGAAAAATGAAACCTTCACATAACAATGCCAGGATACACTTTGTTACTACTTATGCTGGTCACTACTACACAATTCACCTCACCAGTTAGTAAATTAAGCCAGTACTTTGTACATGAATGCAAAAATTTTTATCAACCTAACAAAGTTTAATTGCTGTTCACATTAATCAGACTGACAAAACCTCTGTGGTTTCCAAAACAGAAAAATAAGCCTCTTTACATTCAAAATGGGAGAAGTGACATTTATGTAACTAGGTGAAGAAAACACCACTCACAGACAATTTGTGAGTCAAAACAGTTTTAAGAAATAAATGGTTGATTCCATTTCCCTACTCCTTCCTCCTCAACTGCCACTATTTCCAGGTACAGTGTGATCATATGTACTGTTCATTTTCAGCTCAAAAAATGATTACTATAATTTATATCTCATAAAAAATAATTAAAGCAGTGAATTGTTGGCTACAGCGAAAAATGAATGGAATTTAAATCAGTGTAAAACATGAGAACAACATATTGTGGGAAGTTTCTATCATAAACGAGTATAAATACATCATAGAAAACCTACGTGCAACTCTGTTCATACGTTTTTCAAGACCCGTGTAAGAACTCCTTGCTTAGACTGAGAAGTTTGGGAAAAAAAAAAAAAAGCAAGATAGTTTTACAAACACTTTTAGGCTATTAAAGTGAGATGTTAATAAACCTGACATGCAATAATTGTACATGATGAACTATCCCAGACTGCTTTCAAAATACTGTATTTATAACAAAATCTAGTGTCTCTTTTTGATTCACAGAAAAGAAACTGAACAAAACATATCAAAAGCAACTACAGATGTATGGACATCCTTGGACTACCTCATAAAATTAGGGATTCATAAACAATACTGAATTCTAGGTAGAAATTTGTAGAGATCTCAGCAGCATGTATCATCTGACTGTAATGCCTCTCAACTATTTTACATTCTAGAACACAATCTTGCATGGATATTATTCTCCTAAGCAGTGCCAACAATGCTTGGAGTATTAAACCTTTCTAGGTTAATGACAAATGCTGCAACAAAAGCATTTTCAATTCTTCAGTTTCAAGGAGTCATTTTAACTCACAACTATTTAGAGAAGTACTGAAATTTTTATTCAGATTACATACACAGAGACCATTCTTTTCCCAAAGTACCTCAAAACCAGAAATTATCATCAGCACATTTTCCCCTTCCCTTTAAACACAATGTAAAGAATCATTTCCTTCATGTTCAAATACCTATGCAAAACCAACAGAACACTCTAAGGTCACCAAATTTACTGCCACTGCATGATTCCAGTAGCTAGAAAACACATCCACAGTGAAGGGACAATGACACAGATACTACACAGCTGTGTAGGTGGAATAACAGACAGCTAAAATGAGGAGTGCAAGAATGGAGTACCTAATTTTAAGGAAAATAAGGAAGAGCTATCTTCTCTTTCCCCTGCCCTTCTCACTTGGAAAGAAGTGGAAGTTTAAAACTTAATTTAAGCTCATGGCTATTGGACACAACAAAATTGTTAAGCTCCCCGCAGTGTGCTTCTGATTTTGTAATGCTGGTGTTCTCTGCCTCCCACTAACCTTATGAGAGAATACTAAGTAACAATGCTCCCATCAGATTTAAAAAACACCAACTGCAACCACAAAAAACCCAGAACAATAATTCACTCAAAATGCTACAATACATTTAAATGTCCCATACAGTACATAAGTCTTATTCTAAAGTATTCAGACAAATTTACTGCCAACAATTTAAAATTCTGGTCATATGACCTAATTTCATGCAAATGAGTTTCTATTCATCAGCATAAAGCAGACATGGCATGGTCTAGGCACACCTATCCTTATAAATATTTTCTCAAAAACTTTGAGAACTTTAAACATAACTGTTGAAGAAAAGAAAATTACCAAATATGTTCTCCAAGGTACTAAAATACCACTTTGGCCAAAGCACACGGATGAAGAAACAGTATTTGCCAGGTTATTTTTTTTTTAATTCATAAAGCTGTGGCATTGCCATCACTATAAGGATGTTCACTGCAGTACTGGTGACACGAAAGCAAGAGTTACAATGGAGTGGTGTGTGCTGTTTTGATAACACATTTACTAATGTTACAGACCATTTGAACGAATGCCCTTCTGCTGAACTGCTACTGCAGATGAATCTATAACCCAGATCTTTAAAATAATGACAAGCCCAGAGCAGTCGGGCTGGTGCCTCAGCTGGGTGGATGTGCTGTGGACTGCCAATCTTCCCTCTGACAGCAGACTCATTTGTCACCTTCTGTGCACAGCTCTGCTTTCAGTACAGCAAACTACCTATTTGCATGCCATCCATCTTAAAACAGGAGCAAGTCATGGTATTAATCTAAAATACCTGCCATCGAGTTCTCTTACAATCAACAATTATGTTAGAGCAGACATGAAGAAAACCTGTAACTGATGGACACTCATCCAAAATGTGACAAGATGTCCTATTTCCAGAATATCTAAATTATAAAACCGACTCGAGCAAAGGCTCACCACAGCACCAGAGCACAGAAACTTTTCTCTGGACTCCATAATTATTCATGCTTTACATCTAACTATGTTTTTAAGGGGAAAAAAAAAATCATTTGTGTTCCTGCTAGGTCAAAATCATACACAATATGTATGTTTGTGAAGTCACTTTATGTGATGTTTAACTGATTTACCTGTGATTTTTACACAAAGCAAAGTGTTCTTACTTACACAAACCTAAAGTTTAATGCTTATTAACACAGCTTTAAAGCTTTACCTCATATTATTAAATGCTAAAAATTAGGCATAAAATTTGCAATACTAATGACATCAGTTGGCAGAATGGTCACAGATAGGTTTCATTTCCTTAATGGTTTCAGTACTTCAGAAGTGGAAAAAATGCATTAGGTCAGGATAGATGGAAGTTTTTCCCAATGTTGACAAAATTTTCTCACATTGATGTAATGACCAGATTTAACAATGGCATGTTAATTACACTGGAGTACGTGAGAAAGTGCTTTCTGTTTTTATACTGGGGAAAAAAAGCATGAAAGCAAAACAGCCAACACACTTTTGAGGTCAAAAATCATAATCTCAAGCATACAGGAGTAGGAAGTTCTCTTTACCAGATCTAAACAGCCCTTTGACATCCATACCTGCTGGGGACAGGGTTCACCACTGAGATAAAAATCAACCCCACTATCTTGGAAGAAAAACAAACAAACAAAAATACCCACAAAAACTCCCACATACCATTGTGTCCATACCAATTTTGCAGCAGGAATCCAGGGACACAAGTTCTTCACTTATGTGAGGCAACCCTAAAATTTCACATTCTTTGCTGTGTAACAATGTAGAAAAACTTTACTGAAGGTGGATAACTGCATACCTCTTTCATGTGTATCCTACTGCTGCACTGTTCAAAGGTAAAAAGTAAGACTCAGGGATTTTTCTGAGGTCAATCAACTGTCCAAATTCTATATTGTTATGGTCATTAGTAGCTGCACTGAAATTTGTTACCTAAAATATGCTGATATTTTTGTATTACAAGAATCATTGTTGTGGAACAGAACTGAACATATCTGAGACCAACCAAGGCAGGGGAACAATTATTTAATGTCTCAATATGAAATATTAATAGATTCAAAACAAACAAACCCCAGATTTTCAGTCTCGTCTAAATGCTATCTGTTTTTCTGTCATTTTTTGTTGTTTGTTTATTCATTGGGTGACTTAAGCAGTAGTGGAGGGGTAGTATTTTCATTCTAAGCTAATACAATATGCTTTCTAATAGTTTTCCTTGAATTTACTTGGAAGCTTTAAGGGAGAATCTGAAATTCTGTTCAAGGTGGAGATGTAGATGGGACCAGCAGAACATCACCAGACTGCCTGTTCATCTTTTTTAATGTGTACCTGGACATCTCCCAGGGTAACTTACTACTTATCTCTGGAGTTTTGAGGAAGTTTAACTTGGAAAAAGCTGGTTGCTGTTACAGACAATTTTCGTTCACTTCAGCTGTCTGTTGGAAGGAAATAACTCTTGTTTTGTCTCCAGTCACAGTCTCATGCCAGGAGACTCTCTGAAGAGCCTACTCTAGGGGTTCTCAATTAAAATCAACACTGAAGAGTTTACCACTGTAAGATTATTTTCTTTTGGGAGAACTCTCTCCTTGTGCCCCTGCATATCCTCTCTTGTGTAATGCACCATGCACTAACATATCTTGAGAGCTTTGTGCCCTGCCTCTAGCAAATGTACAGAAACAATTTATGCAGATCTTTTATCAGTAACAAACCCCATGCAAAATAGGAAAAAAGTCAAACCATGACAATGTATCCTCCAAATAAAGAGAACTTAATATAAAAGTCTAAGAAATGCCCTTTCCCTCTCTTCTTTCCCAATCAAATAAATCAGGAAGCCAACTACCATCAGTTAATGGATGTCCCATTTTGCAAATGCAACACTACATTTTTTCCTTGCAATTAAAATATCAGCTACCTAGATATAGAAGTGTTAAATAAAAATACATAGAAGTGCACCTACCTGGCTGATTTTCCCTTATAATTTAGTTCTACATTGTTTTGTATTCCAAGACTGGTGTCAAAATTGTTGAAGTGGTCTTTTGTGCACCACAGATCATTTGAAGACTTTAAAACCAGTTAGCTGCAGGCCTTTACATTCAGCTAATTACAGTGTTCAAGAGTAATACATAATTTAGAAGTAAAAGGAAGGAAAAGTAAAATATTTTACATCTTAGCACATGCACACACGCATATAAAATAATGCAAAACAGAGTGAGAACACAATCTGTGTAGGTTTTCTGCCAGCCACATCAACAACACACAACACCTGTTTCAGATGCATGTCAAAACTTTACTGTCTGAAAGTTCAAATACAATTAAGGCTAACCACTCAAACCTAAAGCCTAGCTCCCAATACCCATTACTCATACAACAGAATACTCACACTTTAACTAGACCTTACATTTAAAAAAAAAATCATAAAAAAATTAATGAAATCTTTCCATCAGAAAAGTGTAAATATGAGGAATTTAAAAAGTGTTTAAAGAGCATGACTGCACAAGAGGGTGATGAAGGACAGGGAAAGAATTTACACACAAACCTTGTAAATTCCAGGTAACTACCTTGCTTTGCTTAAGACTTGCTAGCTCTCCTGAAGTGTCACCCAGTGAAGGATGTAAGCATGGATAATGGCATTTACACTCAGCAGACTGTAGCCTGGGCACTGTAAAACACACATCCACCCATCAAGGGTTTACTCATCACACACTGGACACACTTCAGTGCCTCAATGTCCTTTTTGTAGTGAGAGACCCAAAACTTTACACAGGATTCAAGGAGTGGATTCACCCGGTCTGAGTACAGGGTGACAATGACTGCTTATCCCAGCCAGAATGCCACTGGTCTTCCTGGAACTTAGAACATTACATTTTCCCCATGTTTCAATTCTATACATACTGTCTTAATTGCTTAAGATATTTTAAATACTAATTTTGTTAATTTTTTAGAGCTTTGAAATTCACTCAGCAAAATGATAATGTGAAATTAGTTAAGTCAAATACAAGGCCTTATTAGAAGTACTCAGAAACTGAACCTTTTTTGGAAAGACTGACACCAAGTCATACTAATAATTTTATCTTTAAGTCACTATGTCAAGCTCAGGTCACATAACAGGGGCTCAAATGCTTGGGAAAAAAAATGAATTGACAGCTTCTTTCCATCCTTTAATGGGCAAATAACTCCACTACTACTGTCACATCTGTACAGAAATGCCAGCATTGAAAGGATCCGTATTGGCATTCTACAGATAGAATATGGCAGATCCCATTTCTCCATATGTACCTTATATACAAACAGTGTTTCTAACTGATGAACCTTATGTTAATGAGGATATCCTTTTTAAAAATATTGAAGAACACATTAATATATTTGCTTTTTAAATTTTCCTCAGCTCTAATCACAGAATATGCTGAGTTGGAAGGGACCCACAAGGATCATGGAGTCCAACTGGTGGAAACTGAATATTTCTATTTAGTTACATTATGCAATGATCAATTTAGAAAAGAGTTATGAAAAGTCAATTTTTTCTGCTGTATGAACAACTTTCTGCTTTGATGACATACCTCACATTTAGTTCTATACCTTACATCTCAGAAAATATTTTATATAATATAAAAGAGCACATCACAAGTCAGTAACAGCAATAGAATCACACTACTCTGGAAAATCTATGCTATTATTAACCACAGTTTCACAGATGTGTGGTTATAAAGTACTGGCAACTCTACAAGCTGTAGACAGGACCTACTGCCAATATGTAAAAAACCCACCCCTCAGAATATTACTGACACTTCAGTTGCAGAAAATACTGCATAGCTTCAATGTTTCTCTTTGAGTTTCCAAATCTAATCACAATTACAAATCCAGTCATGACATCAATGTGAGCCCTTCCAAAGGGAATGGAAGAACAGTAAATCCCAATGGATATGAGAGTTCTGCAGTAGGGATGATGTAATTTATAAAAATAGACAACCTCTGACAGAAGCTGCAAGTTGAGTAAATAACACACTGCATGTCATTAATTTTGCATTAGCTTGCCAGTAGTCATTACTAAAAGAATGATGAACTAAAGATTTTGCTGTGCTTCAGGTGCTAAACAAAATTCAATGATAGCATTGCCTATATAGTAACAATAATACACAACATAACTCGAAACAGTAAGAATGTCTTACAACACAGATGAAGGAAGGAAGCTGTGTGGCTAAAAAGGTGGTGTTTTCCCAGAACAGAGGGATGGGAACTACTTTTTGCCATTATAACGTTACCAGTGGATGTTCCCATAAAGAAACACCCAACTTCCATTAAAAAAAAAAATGGTTACCATGAGCTTGCCCAAATCATCTCAAGAATTTCACATTTCAGGGAAAATTATCCCACAATTTTTGTTGTGTCTCACTTCAAAAACACACCTAATATGTATACCACAGTCACACTCTTCAGGAATTAATGCTACTGGATGTGTTCAAATATACAGACTATGAATATCTATTTAGTATTTTGTATTACTTCCCAGTGTGATGTACACATCAATCTAATTTGAAATCATGAGCAGATCATCACCATCACAGAATCATAAAAGCAGTTGCCTTTGAAATTACACACTGAATTTTGTAGATGAAGAAAAGCAACAACAAATATCCTTCCTAGTAAAAGGACACTTGCACTTGGCAATGTTAAGAACTAGCCCCTTTTTTTTTATTAATGGGACAATCAATACAGTATCTTTTATTTTCAATATGAACACTAGAAATGCTGAATAAATTATTTTATACTGTTTTGTTATTAATAGAGACAAATTTGTTTGGGCAAAGAAGCACGCATTATTTATGCAAACATGTTTAAAACTTTGCATACCATGCTACTTCCCATTAGCAACACTCTGCAAATTTAGGTGTGTACACAATTATGTTTTTCTGCTGACATTACTTAAATTACTTTGTGTCATAACCAAGCCCAGAGTGAGCCCAATTCAGTTTTTATTTAAGTCAAGCAACCTTTTTGCTTTCATTTTGCATAAGGCACATTGCAGAACCTTCTCAGCTTCCTTCCTCCTTGCTCTTCACATTTTTCCTCTATCTGGAGAAAAATCAGTTACCATAAAGTTCCAAAATTTATATATATATATATAAGATTTAGAAATTATATATAAATAGGTCCATCTACCATAACTCATATGAGCCTCTTAAGACAAAACCCTTGAGAATCCTGCACCCCAAACATTTCTTCCTAAAAGCACGCTTTTCTTGCTGTTAATGTGAATACTCATGATTGAGTCTGTTGTTTGTTTTTTGTTTTATTAAGTGATCTTGTATCAGAATGGAAGTTCTAGATATTTCTAAAAATCATCAGGAACATTAAAAGCTGCAGCTATTTACAGGCTTGAAAGATTGACAGTGTTCCTTTCAACAGATTTCTTATAGACTGAGTATCTGACAACCATTTCTACTTATTCAACTAATTTAAAACAACTGAAATTCCATAAGACAACTAAGTACGTTATGACAGTGGCATCAATTTACTATGTAAAACACAATGCACTAATATAAATACATTATATCAAGCTACATCCCAATACTGCCAAGTCCACACAATTGAAAAGCAAGCACACATGAGGTATTTCATGATCATATGGAGTGTGGTCCATGGATGGACATGCAGCAACATGTATTTCACAACATAAAATATAAACAAACATGCAGAGAAGCAATGGTATTACGCTGGTTTTTAACATTAAGCCTCATCCCAAATTATACTGGACTTCTGTAATGAAGTGTTAAAACTGAATCAACTTTTTTGAATTCTCATCTACTGTGCTAACAACCAGAAAACACTGCTTGTCATCTTATGAACTTCCACATCGTTTCAATAGCCACACACACTGAACAGAGGAAAACAACTAGGATTTTGCATCAAATTCGGGCAGAAAAGATTCATGGGGGTTTTTTTTAATCCTTCCAAAATGTAGTGAAACAATACACAACAGTTTTGTAATGTAATTTTGCAGCAAAAGAAACGAAAAGGCAAATTTATTTCATAAAACAAAACTATCTGAACATAAATTTTCAATCCAGGAATTTTAGACTCTCATCAGACAATGCAAATCCAAATGGTATCAGGGAAAAAAGGCCACTTTGCCAATGCTTTGCACTATTAGTTTTAAAAGACAGGGGCAGGAAGAAAATTTTCTATGATTTGCTACTTAATCAGTAGGCTCTTATCCTTTTTTCAAAATAGCACACCAAAAAAAAAGCTAGAAAAAACTCTCACGCTTATTTTTTCAGGGAGTCATGGCTGCAGATGAGATTTGACTCAGCAACATTAGGCATGGTTTCATTTCCAGCCCTCATCTCATTCACATTTTCAGCCAACTCCCTCAAATAAAATCCAGAAGGAATACTTGTCTGCCCTAAACACATCTCACAATGGTCCACAGCAGAGTGTGAGGATAAAATCATTCCATGCTTGTAACTAGGGGGGAAATTGGGGTCATTGATGGCACTGTGCCCACTGCTCCTTTCTTTCCAGCACTGGATAAATGGACTGTCACCTCACGTGAATCTCAAGCTGAATGGGATAAGAAAGGCTACTAAAGGCAGAGAGCCCTTTTGCAGCAATTTCAGCAGCTGGCTGTAGAAAGCCTGGCTGAGAATGCACCAGCAGCAAATTTCATAAGCCTGTTAACTAATTCAAATTTGGACAGATTCACACAGAGTAAAACAGCACACACCATCTTTCTGTTCAGGGCTATCCACAGGTGCTCCAGCGTTATTCTTACAGGCCTACCTGCATCTCATTAAATATACCTCTGTAAGCTGTGATGTTTTGCCTTTAGCAAAATAAAGACTTCAATACACACTTGTAAAACCCCACATCTCAGTTTACATACTGAGTCTAAAGAAACACAGACTATCACAAACCAAGGAGTTACAAACTACTACTTGTAAGCTCTATGCCACTAAAGAACAGCACCTTATTTCGGCCAAACTGATTTTTCCTTTATGAGCTTGTGCCAATTTACACTGAATATTTCATGCATTATACACAGAATAACCAGCTCAGCAACACTCAGACAGAGCATGACTAATGCTTCACAGATGCACTGAAGCAGCCACAAAGTTTACAGGCAGTAAGATACTACGAGAAAGTCTATCCTTTTTTAATTCACTCCACAGATGACTATTCACTTTTAAAGGTTTTTTTTTTTTTTTTAAACTAAACCAAAAAGCAAACAACAGTCTAAGGCAGAAGTAAAGCCATGTAGGTTCTGAGAATGGGCCCACACTTGTTTCAGTCAAATCATTCTAAACAGAGGCTTTGCACTGAAAATATCATGTAGCCTCAAGTATAGATACACACAGAATGGAAATCCACATTCAGGAGCTAAAATCCAATTGCTGCTATTAAGTAAGGAGGCATTAACACTAATCTTGTTAAAGATGATTTCTGACACATGAGAAGCACAAGCAAAAATTTTCTAGATTGAAGTGAGAGCAGCTCAACCTTATCAGCTTTTTTTTTTCCTGAAAAAGAACTGATCAATTTTACCAAACTATGAAAGGTGGTAAAATAGAATGTAGTTTTATCTGTGTGATAAAACACATTCATTTTATTTCCATATATGATGAAGATTCTATTTTCCTTAATCACAAATACTTGTTTAATCACAAATTAATCACAAATACTTAATCACAAATACTTGTTCCAAAAGTAACATGCACAACACTCAACATTAGATTTCACTTCAAATGGCCTTTCAAACATTAAGGTAAGCTGTTAAAATACTACAAAGTATTTCAAATTCCTACCATAATTTGAGTAGTACATTATCACTCTTCAACGTAACATTTTAGTAGCCATAGGTTACTTAGGATCAGGTCACTGAAAAACTGGGGAGCACTGATCTGAAGACAAGGAACTGGGTTCCTAGATGAAGTGTACTATACATTTTGAAGAAAGAGAACACTTCAGCCCAGAAATCACTTGCCTGTGACACTGGAAACATACTGAAATTTGAACCCTCTAAGAGCTTTAGATAAATTAATTTAGCAATGTGACACAGGAGGAACTTTTAAAATAAACACATTTCCTGATAAAAAAAACATCGGGACAATTGACCAAAGCAATGTTTGAAGAAAGGGAGAATTTTTAACCTAAAAAATTAAGTAGTTTCAATTTGTTTTCAGCTCTATCACAAGAGATTTCTCAAGCATAAAAGTGAGGACATTTAACATTTTGGTAATACACATTTTTGTCAAACATTGCATCTGATGGATGTTCAGAGTTTATGTACTTTGGCATTGACAAGTGCAATTGCAAATGCCACTTAAGTTTAAATGATGCCACTCAGATCTTCAGATCATTTTGAGTGCATTTGAGGTCTGATATCAGGAAAAACTTCCATATTTTGTTTGGTTTGGTACCATTCCAAGACACTTGACTTATTCAGGCACCCTCTCCCTAGGCTGGCAAGCCTGTGTTTCAGATAATGGCCATTTAAACATACTTTGCCTAACAAATCCAGCCTCTATATACTCAGTCAACAGAAACCATCAGAATGGAAGTCAAGCAAGAAACAACCATGGCAAAGCCTTTTTTTGTTTCTTTAGTGTTCATCTTGTCACACTCCATTTCCCCATTTTACTGACATAGAGGTACTAAACAGTGATAGGGGGCCAATTTTTGAAGTCAAAATCAAAGATTAGATGCTCTGTGTCATGAAGGAGATACCAGAGTAAAGTGTCTGCCAAACACTAAATATTTGATATAAGCCCTTAGTTTATAGTTCTCATTTCCTACAAATCACAGGACATCAAAGCAAGGAAGGTCAATCAAGCTGGGCAAGAGACATTGTGCTGTCAGTAAATTTTACCTTTATGTAAGTATTTTTATATCATACTGAGACTGCTGAACTCACAAAGCAAAGGCTACAAGGCAATTTTAGTCAAAATGTTGCATCACTATTATGGTATCACACTGCAAACCCACAAGTAAATTGTTAGTGGACCATACACAGTAAGTTACAATACCTGAGGTTTAGTGCATTCCTGTGAGCCAAAATGAAATGAATGCCATATAGGAGGAAAGGAAAAGATGAACATTATCAGACATGCCATAGTACATTCCACCACTATGTAGATAATGTCAAAATTATGTTAATGAGGGTCCACCATCCCATAAGCCATAAGTTGGCCCTACTGCAGAAAGCCATGCTGCAACTGAGAGCACTGCATTTAATTTTCAGTTCTTGAAAAGCACACCATGCATCTGCATTTCATCTCTACATTTCACTCTGTGCTTTTACAATATAGAAAACTTTCTTCAGAAAATCCTGTTTGAACTTTCTGAAGAAAAGAAACTACTGAAAATAAAGCATAATAATTTATCAACAGCAAAAATAATAATTCTACATGCTAACTATGGAATTAGGGTAAAACAGAATATAAGAAAATTGCACATTGTGAAGATTTTGAGGATACTATCAAAGCCGCTTTATTACTTTGAATCCCATGTACAAAACACCTAAACTAGAATACAACCACATGGAAGAGCCAACTTGAAAACAAATATATCATATGAATCCTTTTTTCAATTAATTTAATTCTTCCATTTTTTTTAATCAAAATTAAAAAGTAGAAACAAAGATGACACCCTGACAGATGCTGACCAAAGAATGGATGGGCAAAAAGTCCACAAGATATGTGCTATATTATGTCTTGAATTCCTATGTGTTTTGGAAAAATTCTGCTTTTTTCAGCCAATTTTCCAAGAAATTAAGACCAAAAAAATGAGGTCAACAGACATAAAATAGAAAGGGCGAAAAGACAACACAGCCTGTAACATGTATGGTTAAAGCAATAGAAATAACATTGCTAGAAGTGAATGAGAGAATAATGTCTACAAGATCACCAAATACTGTAAAAATAGGAGGAAATGGACCAGCAGGAAGAGTCTTAACTACATTTTGAAACTCATTTGAGCTTATTTGACTCTATTTACCTTGAAAAACATAATAAAGCCAGCCATATGCATTATATTACACTTTGAAAAGCAATATTTGACTGTAATTATTGTCAATTTTACAGTTTATTTGGCAATCTCTTCCATCTTAATATGAAATCTTGCTTGCAATGGATTTCCCAGCACATATACAAAACCATTATGAACTTGCACGACAGAATAGCACACGATGGATTTTTGCTTTTAGTACCAGTTAAGCTTACAAAAACTCATCAGGCACACCTAAAGTGAAATTTATACAACAGGCAAGGACCTATGAATGCAAATGGCACTATGTAATCTAAATACTGCCCTTCTAGAGTTAGGTACAAATCAGACTACGACTGCTAAGCACAACATACACATCTAAATAATATGAACAAAAGTAATTATTTCTGTAGTTCCTACAAAGTACAATACCACTTTTTTTTTTTTTTTTTTGCAAAAGCAGGCCAGTAAAATGATTTATCTTCAAACCAAGTGAACTGGCTCAATTCACATTAAATTTAGAGACAATTAAAACTGCACTGAAAATTAAACCATTAAAAGCTGTTGTATAAACAAAACCAAACTGTTGGCATAAAATGTAATTACTCAACTCATGAGGAAAAGCCTATATAATTAACAGATGTAATCAAACATCTACACACTTATAGACACACACTGAATATACAGTGAACTGGCAAACAAGTCAAGGAATTTAGGATAAAGAAGGAAAAATTGAAAAAGATAACAACTGCATTGTACCAAAGATGGCATTTTAAAAACACCAAAGCTCTCATCCTGAAAATTTATATGCATATGGCTTACATTGTACAAAATTCAGCCCAATTAACTCAATGAGATTAAATATGCACAAAGTCATTTATGCCCATGCCTTTATGGTTCTACCAGATTCAGGGCTTAAACAAATAAATGAGAGCCAAAGACAGCTTTTCCAGTATTTTGCTCACAGCTGAAATCAATACCAAACAAGCATATTAATCTAATACAGTTTTTCTCAACCTAAAAGCCATATAAAATATTTTGTAGAATAAGTTTTAATTATTAGTTTCTTTTCATTTCAAGAGAAAGTCTGGAAACATCCATAGGTTCCCCCTCTCACCCACAAAAGCAATCAAGTTAAATGACCAAATTATTTCCTTGATGATGGGCCAACTCTACAGCTCACTAAAACCCAAGTATAAAGGGAAAACACCAGCAAAAGTTGATTTAAGTTTTACATTTAAGTTCTGGATTCCAAAAAGAAATGACAGATTTAATCCAAATTGCTGTACTGCAATGCAGCACAGGCGTTTTCAGGCAACACCTGTTATCACATACATGAATGAGTGCTTCACTAACTGACCTTTTAACACAGCACACTAAACTAATTCTGTTGTAACTTAATGCTAAAAGGAAATGCAAACTGTATTTCCTTCACAGTTTCCCATAATGATTGGAACATTAAAAAATAATACATGACATTCACGGTCATGAGAAACACACTTTCAACTGTGAACTAAGATGCGAGCTGCACACATGTTCACGCACTGATGGAGCCACATTCACAGTACTTGGAAGGGAAACCTCCCCACAGAAGCACACTTCGAAGATACCAGTGAGTTTTGATTGTGTTATTTACAGCAGTTCTCCTGTTTAAGCATTTTTGTGAACCATAAATACAGACAGCTTACCGTATGGTAGCCTCTAGGTAGAGGTGGCTTCCCCACAGGATATGGGTCAACAGTATCAATAATTGTTTGCCGCTCCCCTTTCTGGTTGATTTTCCTAAATCTTCTTCGGGATTGCCTGTGAGACGCTTGACGCTGAAAATATTCCTCATTTTCTTCCATGTAATCAACCTACAACAGATGCAAGAGAGTGTGTCTTTTCCCACAAGAGAGAAAAATGTTTCTTCTTGTTTGAAACACAAGAAATCCTATTTTTAAGGATTTAAAACAGCAGCTAGTTTTGAATTTCCTGCATTTTCAGCACTAAGTGTGAAGGCACTACTAAAAAAAATATAACAACATTTGTATGAAAAGCAACGCTGAATATGATTGCTTTTCAAAAACAACAGAAGAAAAATTCTCCCTTCCTCACCCCTTTCTTACATTTGCACAAACATTTCACCAATCAATACATTACAGAAAGAAAACTGGTATGAGAGAACACTTGCCTGTTTCCCTACCAATATCTATTCAGCATCTTCCCTAACCAATCTCTGGCAAAAGCTTCACTCTTCAACAGGCAGCACGGGTTTTATTACTTCAAATATTTTGAAGACATAAAAGAAGAATTTCTAATACAGCGGATTTACATTTAAAAAATTACTTCCAAACAACAAAGGGGAGAATAAAAAATACCTATTTGTTATAAGCTAATATAATATTGGTCTTCTCAGTTTCACTGCCTACAGATTTTGAAGACTACATTACTATGCAACAGTATGCTGCAGTGAAAATATTGAACTAATAGTTCTGGTTTTCCCAAAAGACAATGATCTTTTTGCAGGAATTTGGCTGAAAATCAACATTTCTTCTATGTTCACCCTACTAGTAGAAACCTTATTCAAGACTAACAAGGAAATGAGGAAAAAAATCACAGCTTTCAGCATTGGCTATATAGCAGGGCTCAGTTAACTCATGTTATTCAATTCCATCTTCCAGAACGAGAAATGATCTTAAGAGGCACCTTGCAAGGTTCCTGCATATTTTTCAACACAGGAAAGAAACATTAGTCAAAATACTCCTGTGAATTTGCAGCTTATCTGTGTCAGAAGTGTCACATATCAGTCAGCTCATGTCACTAAGTACAGCTTTCAGTGCAGCAACACGAAGGGAGGAGCACAGTCCCTGGTTCACCAGAAGAGCAGGCAATGCCTACTCCCCTGCATGGAGTATCTATTTCACATCTGACATAGTCACACTCACACACTACTACAGCTCCTGTGTGCCCAGCAAACTCTGGGGATAAGATTCTCTCTATTCCAAGTGCAATTATTCGTTTGAAAGCCGGACTGAATTTAAGTGCACAATTTCAGCTTTCCAAAACTGTAGCAGTTACATTTTTTTTGTAAACACATGCCTCTGACACAACTTTATCCATCAGTCCAGAAAATCTCTTGTTGTTCAGTCATCTCCTTTCCCTATGCCTATCTTTATATCACTCTTCCATATAATTTATCAAGGAATGCACATGAAGCATAGACAGACATTCATACAGCTACAAGCAATGAAATTGTATGCTTCTAGGGAACAAAACTGGGACAACAAACTGTTTCCTGAACTTATGGTCAGATGTAAGTACACAAACTGGTAACAAACAAGTATAAATCCAAAGTAATACTACAATTTCCACAAGTTTTATAGAAACTGTTACTTTTTAGGAAAGAAATTATTAGTGTCATAGTCTATATTTAAGCTATCTATATACGGCTTAGATGATTGTCATGCCTGTATTATGAACTTATCTGTACCTCAGGGATAGAGAGAAAAAAAAAATTAGCCCATTGATTCTGCATTTGTTCAGATGATGCACCCTGAGATGACAAGTAAAACTTTTGAGCCTGTGAACCCTCGGAGACAATGTTCTGCCACTGGATGCTGCTTACAAAATACCCTTCCCTTCACCCAGGAAGGCTGGCAGAACTTAAAAATGTTCAAATTTGCTCTTAAAAACCTCAGATGGCTGAGATTAAATTTAATTCAGTCAAACATTAATTACTTAAGGTAACCTGAGATGAATGCTTTAAAGCATCTGTGTTTACCTATAATAATAAAGCTGCTTCAAAAAAAGAAAAAAAACCCACAAACTATTCTGCTAGCACAAGAAAACTTTAGTTTTACAAGACATCTGCAAAAGTAAATGTAACAACAATATAAATGATAGGTATGACATATTTATTAAAACATCATGTGCAAACAAGAAAGCTCTTAATTCTTATTGGAAGCTGAAGTGTTACCAAAGCTGGTCTGTAAAATTTGAAAGCAACTGAGTGAAAAATATTCTTACCACAATCATTTCCGATGGCTCTAGAACAATGCATTCACATCCACGTCTGAAGCTGCCAGCAGAACGCTTGCCAAAACTGAAAACCGAAGATATTTCAGTTAGAAATCAGATCTGTAACACAATTCATAAGCATATTTATATCTTGTCAAGATATGGTAAAGCAGAGAAAAAATATACATACCTGTGCACAATACAAGTTTCACGCATATGTCCTTTGACAATTAACTGATACCCAAGGACACTAAGAGATGTCTATTTTGTATTTACATAATAGTTCCCTAAGAGTATTTGCTAAATAAGTTTATTAACACAAAAACAGGTGTCAATCAAGAGCTGTCTACTGAAGAGGCACAGTCGATTCTGCACTGCATTACAGAGTTTAATCTAGTATCTTCTGACATTACAGTATTAAGTTTCCTAAGCTATCTGCATTTCTTTAACGAAAGCTAACTGGCCTACCAAGGAAAGAATTAAAAGGCTGATCAACTTCAATTAGCTCTTTTCTACTTAAAATAAATTAATGAAATAAGGAATGTAAGTGTATTCCCAAATTGAATAGATGAGGACAAAAGGTTGTTCTGCCCTTTCATGAGATATTCTCATCATAGTGTAATAATTAAACATGATACTATTTTGTTTCCTGTAGGAAAAAGCTGAAAGGTTTTTTTTTTTTTTTCAATTTTGCTTTCTGGAGTGCTCTGCCTGCATTAGATGAATGTGTGCACTTGCAGGGTTCACTGCAAAGAATCCTCAAAGGGCAGATGTAAAGGTGGAATGCACAGAACCACTACATAATGCAGTGAAACCCAGGATCTTTGTAGCTAGACCCTTAATCATACACCATTGGAGTGGAAGAAAGGCAGCCAGCTAAAGTTTGTTTCTGGGGTGTGTGATTCCTCCTCTGGGTGAGAATGCCTGGTCAATGCCAGACCTTTCCCATCACAGACTGGAAGGCAGGACAGATATCAAAATGACTGGAACTTCTGGACCCCTCTTCAAGTTTGCTGTAACCAATGCACCCTAAAATAGCTGACAGCCAATATAACTATTTGGCCTTTCCCTTTCTCCCACTTGGCACTGTGCAACAGTCGTGGGAAACCTTCCTGGCTGAAGCCCACAGGGCAACAGCTTGAAAAACAAACTGAACTCCATAAAATTGTACCATCTGAGTTTTTACCAGTCCTGGAATGTGGCAACACACTGAAGCTACAATGTTTGTCAAAGATAACTTTTTAAAGCTTTATTTCCTAATTCACAAACTGCAGTTCACACACCATTCGGAACAGTCTGTCTGGGCAGTTCCTATCTATGCTCCTGTCCCGCCTGGTGATTAGTAGAAATGAACAATTTAACTTGCTACCCCAAAGGCTAATCTCTTGACAACAGCACATTTATAGGCTCAAAAAGAAGGCAGTCAGATATTGAAAAGAAATGCCAGCTGTGCTTATTCATCAAAATAATAATCGCATTTAATGGTACATGGGACTTCTACAATAGAAAAAAATTTTCCAGAATACTAAGCCTCTTGAAAAGAAGTATTCAATAAAGAAGTCTGTGGACAAAATGCTTATTTTCCTAGAGGCAAACACATGCTTCATCCTACAGTCCAGCAACAAAACACAGGGTTCTTTACTCTACAATACCACCTTGAATTTTATACAGTTCCAACTACTCTTAAAGACACGATAAAATGAAGCCATTGTACTGATTCATTCGACTGTTGCAGAAGTGTCAAACTTATTTTCTCGGCCAATAACCTGATTCATACCACAGTTTTTCCTTAAAAACAGAAAGCAGGAGTAAAAGGAGAAAGTAAATCAACTCATTGATTGAAAAACAAAAATGCAAAAAGTGGTGATTAGGAAGTCAGCTTATTTGATATTCTAGTTGGAAACAATCAGAAATATTCTCTTTCCACTTAGAAAACCCATATTGCTGTATTTTTTTGCCAACACATTTTTGTAGCCTCAGAGCAAGCACTCATTTCAACAGAAAATGCATATACACTTTTCCACTCCACCATTTCTTCTTCTGTTATTACTGTCTGTATCAACTTTAAACTTCTGTCTGTTGCTAATCACTGCTGACATGCAAAAGTTTCAAGCTTTAGCAAACACAGTAAAAACAAAAAGTTGTGTGTTTTGGATGTGCTTTCCTATTCTTGAATAACTTGTTTATGTTTCACCTTTTAGCACCAGAGAACAGGTAGTCAACACATTAAGACAGAAGGCATGAATTCAGTTCCTATTAAGAGAATCCTCAACTTCTGCCCCCAGTAACACACTGGTTCTCACAGCAAATAACTATGCCATTCCTGGACTATTCAGACTCCTATGACAGCATGAAATTTATCAGAGCAGACAGTGCATCACATGTATATATTATCTTTGAACAAAGATCACAAGGCACTTCAGGCTGCAAACCAACTCTCTAAACTTTGTGAAGTACCATAACAATGAAGACAAGTAAATCAAGGCGTAAGAAAGTTAAATGACTTTACAAGTGTTGCAGTTCTCAGATTTTCAGTTCTCACACCAGCTAAACCTCCTGACTTCCAATCTCTGCTGAAAATTCATCACCAGTGAGGAACTCACATAATCAATGAAAATTCAGGAACTCTCTTGTTACTGTCCACTACATCTGGTCACTTCAGAATTGTCCATCTCTGACTGTGGTAGAACATCCACCACAGTATTGCATGCCATCTCTTGCAGAACCACACTTGAACACAGGTTTTTGTTTGACATGCAACTCTGATAGACAACTGGCATCTTGGGGTATTGCTAATCCTGCTAAGGCTGACATCTAAGTCAGTAAATTGTATCTGAATTAATTTATCAGAATTTCCCACAAGAGCAAAACCAAAATACCAATAAAAAAGTACTTCAGTGACACTCTTCTCCAAAATCCCTAGCTGCAGTAACTAGCCACTCAGTAGAGGAAGCCACCATACAAACTCGATTTAATTGAAAACAAGTTATTTGAAATATTACCATACAATAAGAAGCAGCAAATACCCAACACATGATACAGCCTGTTTACTGAGTTGATAAAAAAGCCCAAACTTCAAAGCCTTTTATAAACTTTTTCATTATGAGAATATGAGGCAGTGGAACAGGTTGCCCAGAGAAGCTGTGGGTGCCCCATCCCTGGAATTGTTCAAAACCAGGTTAGATGGGGCTCTGAGCAAGCTGGTCAAGTGAAAGGTGTCCCTGCCCTTGGCAAGGGGCTTAGAACCCAAACCATTCGTGATTCTCTGAAATACCAGCAGAACAACTACATACAAGAGACCACAAGCAGGCATGTAAGGTGGCTTGAGGGATGTTAGATATCGGACAGAAACAGTACCAAGCAAATAAATTTAGCAGAAGGGCTGATAGATTATCTTCTTAATATCAGCTCTATTTCAGTAACTCTGACTAAACAATGTTCTTTACAAAATTTTGATGCCAGACTTGCCACAGCAAGTGAGTTTGACTACCCAGATTTCTCACAAAATAGTCTACATGAGTAATGACTAGCTAAAGTGCAATGTAGAAAGCCTTTATTAGCAGGTTTCAATAGATAAGGGATGTGACAAATTTACTCCTTCCCTTACTGCAGTGTGAGATAAGCCTGTGCATATAGAGAGCTTAAGCTTAAAACCCATTTTTGTTTTTATAGTGCAGTAGAGAATTTTACATTATATTCACTTCATATTTGGTTGTATCATACCATTCCTTAATCATTTAAATCAAAATTGTCTTATCAAGCCTTATTAATTTCAACTCCCTGTTTGCAACTATTAAGTCAATGTTACACCCGAAAGAATCACCTCTTTGCAACTACTTTCTCTAAATTCCTGATGTTCATAAGAGAATTTCACCAAAGGAAGCTAAGGCAGTTTAAGTTATCTTTTCAACTGTAGCTGTCAATATGGAAAGCAGAGGTTATAACACTAATTTAGAAAGCCAGAAGGGGGCTACCTCACCTAAATTCCCCAGAGAACCTTCTTTTGCAGCAGCTTTACCAACACTTTTCTTTCCTGCTACCACATAAGCTCTGAGTTGAGTTTCCCTGAGTGTTAAACTTCACAGATGCTCTCCTCAGCACCTGTCCTAAAGATAATTTCACTTCTGGAGTCCTTTTCTACCACAGCACTTGTATTCCCATAAGGATATGATGGGAATCATATGTGAATATGTAATGTGAATATAAACTTACTTTAATTAAAAAAAAAAAAACTCCAAATGAACCAAAACCAAACCCAGACACAGTCAACTACTTAAAGATATACAAAACAGTATTATTTACAAGAATCCACTTTCCAGTAGACAGCTAGGTATTTTCCCCAAGCAACTTGCCCATAACTATACTATACAATAACTACACCATACCTTTAAACAACTGACAAAAGTCTAATTTCCCACTTGACTATTCAAAAGCATTATTTCCAAATAAAGCAATTAGTATTAAAAAAACCTTTTTCTCACTATGTGTATTAAAAGCAGGTATTTAAACCCATGTAAGTAATTTACAATTTCATTTGCATTTTAATATGTTCTTAAATTGAATCTACACTGATCAGAGATGACAGTTCCCTTATCCATAAGTGTATCTTACTACATACATATCTCAGCTTACAACTTGTTATACCGAAAACATACACAGCTGGCAAAACTACAGAGGTTTCAGTTTTCAGGTTTCATGCTTGTTAACAGAAGTCAAGTTTTAAGTGAAAGTTAAAGGTTTCCATATTTCCCAAGTTTACACTCTCAGTTTTCATTTTAAAAGAACTTTACTGTTCTAAAACTACAGTAGTACAAATATATCAGCAGATAACAAACAACAAGAGAATAATTTAGGATCACTGTCTGCACATTTATTCCCCTTCAAATTTAACAGATTTACTAATAAAACAAAACAACAAAGTACTTCAATTAAATGTAACATCTAAAGCCACAAGCAACACATGAATTTTTATAAGCACTTACAAATAGAGACAGCCAAAAACTTGCAGGTGTTGAGGTGATTTGTTCTATTCTTTCTCTCATCATCATGACATTGGAGGACGCGGCAGTTTTCTCCAGACATGACCCATCCATTTCCCCAGGTCCCCAGACATTCTCGCACACACAGATGCTCTTTTCAAAGCTCACAGGAGAGGCAGCAGCTACTGAACAGGGAATGTTTCTCTATCAGCATTCAGCCCTGTCCCCTCACCCTGGGCCTCCACATTCCTGTTTTCACATCAACCCAGCTCCCAAATGGAAAGTTATTTCTCAGCACTGGAATGTAAATGCATTCATCAAAAGTGATGCAGAATCTGAAGAAAACTTCACAACACCAAAGAAAGGGTTTTCACTGTGAAGTCCTTTTCTTTCTTCCTCTTAAAGATCAAAGATCACTCACAGAAAACTCAATTTCACTACAGACAATTATTTTGCAAAAGGGATACACAAAAATTTAGTGTTTCCTCTACAATGTAATCTTAATTTTTATTTCTTTTGATGTTCCCTACACTATATTAGCTTAAGGTCTTAGTAAAACTATTTTTAAGTCTCACAAAGAAAGCTCCACAAAGTATGGTCATCTCTATCATGCATATTCTTCAGCACGTAATACTATTATAGTATTATGTATATGTAAATGCAGTATTTTGAACAAAGCTGCAGGCTGAGAATAAAATTAATTGACATTTCCTCTGAATCAAAAATCATAATCTATTCAGACATACTGTAATGAAAGGAAAAATACAAGTAGCAAATTTTCATGTTTCTCAAGTACTCAGGATTTTCCAGGGTATGGGTATGCAAGTTCCATACATATTTTACTTTTTTTTAATAACAAAATTCACAACATAATTGAAGTAGGAATGTCATGCATGAATACTGCAATGATTTATGCCAAAACTCTAGAAATCAGATATTCAAAACCTTTCTTTGTTCTAAGTTTTCAAATGGGATGTACAATGGGTTTAAGATCACTGCTGTGCAATATTTGCCAATGCAGAACATCTAAATATACCTGGAGATTAAAGTAAACATTATCCCTCTCCCACCTTCACTGCAACCAATCCTTATCTGTTCAAGGCTGTACATGAATAAATCCATAAGCACAAGGCTATGCACAGTTCAGTTTAGTTTCTCAAGCTTTTAACATATTCATGATAAAAATGGATCTTAAGTTACATAAACCGAATACTTCAAAGCTCTTTTTGTGAGAATTACATTGCTTCAGTTGACATCTACATTTAGGAGAATCACAGAAAACTACCAAAATGAAATACAGAGTTATTGCATGAAGCATATTTAGAATTTAAATTTATCCAAGTCAAAGTGTCTTCATTTGCTCTTAGGTAGCCCTGACCCTGAAAATGCTATTATTGCCACCACCATTCACATTCAAGTACTCTCTACAGCATTTCTAATCTCCCCTGTATCCTCCAGTTCTCAGTATCAGAGCAGAGAGGAGTCTCCATTCCACTGGATGGATCATGTACTGCATGTCCCAACTGCACACACCACTTCCTCACAGCACAGCCACCTGCTTTCAGTCACTGCATCAATTATTATCTGATGATACAGAAGCAAGCAGGAGCAGAATGTCTAGTCTCCAAAAAATCCCAAAATCAAATCTTGATGTAATAATCAACATTCAGCTTCCAAAAACATCACACTGATAGTTAGCTAGATTTAATTCTAAAGCAAACCAGCCACACTGAATTCCCTGATGAAATACAGAGCAGTAGATGTCTACATGGGAAACAAAATGGAGACTATTTTCTATCTGCCATTTAGACAGGTAATAAGGGATTCAGTTAAGTTTCTCCTTATGCATCTTTTTCACTAAAACCCACCATATTTCATTTTGGTATGTCCAGATTAGAATGAAAAGCATCAGTCTCTCCATATGGTTTATTCTAGCCAAGCTAGCTCTAGCTGGGTTTCACATCAATGGACTCTGAAACCCAGACCTCCACCCGACTCATCCATGCCAGGCATGAAATAGAAGAAAGCTACAATTAAGAAGCTCATACACACGCACAAGCCATTCCCAGGAGAATGCTTAAGTGTTCTTCTGATGAAAACTAAATTTGGTGTGGCCATTTTCTGACCCCTCAGAAAAAAAGACAGAGCCCTTCATGCATGCAGAGCCACTCTAACGTGAACAGCACTCCGCTGGGATGATGCAAGCAGGGAAGGCAGCAGTGGGCTTCTCCACACTTAGAGATGCACTCTGGAAACTATGAAAGCAAGAGCTTGTCAACTAAAAGACAAGGGATCATTACACAGAACATCAAATTATCTGATAATATAGGCTGACTTCTCTGATTCTCATTTGAATTAGTGCCTGTCTTTTAGGAAAAGCAAGTAAAGATGCAAGGGAAGCCCAAGCCGCTTTTGACTTGTAATAACTCCTCCTTTTAATAAAAATGTAGTGGTCATCTGCATATCAAAATAATAACTAGATTAGCTTTTTTCTTCTTTTAACCTATTTAATTCCTACAATGTTATTCTATCTATAGAATTAATTTTTTCAGCAAGAGCAATAGCTGCTTTACAGAAATGCTTTTCAGTTGAAAGGAAAATTGAGATGCCAGCAAGTGGAATACAAGTTGAAGAGGCATTTGCAGACCTGTCACTACTTGCAAATCCCGGAGACATGAGCTCACTGAATACCATGGATAAGGATGATTAGGCTTATCCAATGTCATATGATAGCTTAGATGTTTACAGCCTCAGATACAACAGCTCATGTGTCAGGGAAGGGACTGACTTGCGATATCACAGCTAAGTACACGCCACTTAATAATACCTGGGAGGAGTGTTTCACAGGAGAAAAAAGCCTCAGACATCACTGCAGCTCCTTGCTTGACTTGGGACCCAAACCACCCACTGTGGCTGTGGGGGAAGAGGAATCATGGTGCCAAGGATAATAACCCTGATGCTGCAGCAGGAGGGTGCAAAGAACCCAGCAAGCCTGACAGAGAGAATGCCTGATGACTAACCAGACCATACTAAAATTATAGAATAAGCACATTTATAGTAAATTAATGCTTTAAATAATTCCTGCTAAAAATGTGTAGAAGTTAATTTAAACTCCAGCTGAAAACTTTAGTAAACGTCATCAGTATTTTGAACATTTTTAGTAAGCATCCTTACTAGATGACAGACTGTGGTGCTTTATCTACATAATACTCATAGGGATTGAATTCTTAAGCAAATGCAACCCAGATCAGAGGTTGCATTAATCTGCTAATTTATAACTGACTACTGAAAGCACTTCAAAAGAAGTTCCTGAAAACCCACAGTGAATAATTTGAAATTAGCTAGATTCTGGAGGTTTCCTTCCATAGTCATGACTGCTTCGCCTCAGTCAACCCTGAAACATATGCTTTATGATCCTCACTCAGCTTTTCTTTTAGAACAGACTACTGTTTTGAAAAGTGAGGATCATTTTAAAATTTTACCTGGTTACAAGAGTGAGTATGGTAGTAAGTTTGACTAGTTTAGGTAAAAAAAGCAATTATGTGAGGTTTCACACTTGTTGCTTTTCACTTCACCTTTTCATCTTGTTGCATTAAAACTAAAATATTAAGTTGAAAAATGGTTAAATACTAAACAAAAGAAACATGTTCATGGCATTTTCTTGTTGAATTCAAGATCTATGTTCATAAACTGTATACACAACTACACAAACAAACAAAACTGGAACCCAGCAGTAGAGGCAAAAACAAATTTAGTTTGTTGCAGCAGTTCAGCTTTGCAACATCTCTAGTACAAAAAGCTAGAAGGCTGGTACTTCATCAGAACACCCAGGAATAGATCCTTCTTTGGGAAAAATCATCCTTATTTTAATGTCACTTTAGAAGTTCTCATTTTATCTCAGAAAACATTAAAAGATGAAAGGTTTTTTTCTAACCTATTTTTTCTTATTCCTTTAAATAAATAAATAAATAAGTGGTTTGAATAAAGACAGCTTTGCTTATGCTTCATGTTAATGACGTCTGTGTTGCCATGGAGATTACTGTGACATCACAAGATCTACATAATGGTTTCAAAGAATGAGAAGTTGTTGGAAAACATTACTTAAGAGGCAAGACCTTGTCTAAACACAGCTTGGCTTATTAACATTCATGAAATTCATTAAAACAGAGGAGTATTTTTCCAATGTCATACAAAGACTTTAGATATTAGTTTCTAAATGAAGACTTTTTATACTGAAAAATATGTAATAAGCGTTTAAGTCCCCCTAGAGACTTTCATAATTAAGGTATTACAAATTGTCAGCTTTTTCTAATTACTAAAATAACTTGAGTTGTCATCTAGGTTTTTAGAAGTAAAATAAGACCATACATATTGACATTTTCCACACACACTTACATGTGTAACTTATTCAATATAATTAATTCATTCACATGGAGAGCTAAATACATTACCTCAATAACAAGTTTCCATAAATCTTTTAGTGTACAAAGCAGATGTATTCAAGATAAATTTTTATATTTGTCAATGAATAAACAAAGTAAACCAGCAGAGTAGTAGTGACAATTTTGTTTTAGCTATTTATATTATAATTTGAAAATAAATTATTCCTCACTTAACATGTTACACTAGGTCTTGTACCCCTGGATTTGTTTTTCAGAAACATTTAAAAATTTTAGCATCAGCTGAAACAAAACTTCCAGACATTTTCAAGTCTTCCAGAATACGGAGTAACATTTTGTTAAAATGACCATTTGCAGAAGAATTACAATAGTGGAATCACGCTAAAAATCAAGAGAATAGTTCTAATTCTCTCCAGTTTTTCTACAGTGTGCCAAATACATAAGTAAACTTCATTACTTCAGCTTATCAAGATTGTCCTTCAGCAAAATTAAGTTTATGAAAGTTTAGATCCCGTGAGTTTCACGTGAGGCAAGAAATTGCAGTGTTCTCTGTCCCCTCTCTCCACATGGGTATACTTCTCCTTTTGGTATTCTTTATGCAATTTTTGCACACAGTTCTTTTTGTTGTTATTTTGAGGTAAGCAACAACCAGATTACTTCAGTTCATTACACTTATAAAACTTGTCCAGTAAAACAAGCACGGTCCTTCTTTTGACCTCAGCAGGAATCTTATAGTGCCGTTTTCCCAAATAACTGAAGGGGTGTTTGATGTTTTGCAGGTTTGTACTAAAACTCAGAACCTTAAGTACTATTAAATTGAATCAGAGGAAATCTTAAATCAGAAGGAACAGATTACATAATAGGTCATCTCACCAGCTGCAATATCAATTGTGAAAAAGCAATGATTTCCTTCAGATAGATGCCTTTAATCAACAATGAAAGGAGCAGTGGATACCCTGATATAATGGGTCTCACATTTAACTGTTAAATAGCCATTTCCTTTATTACACAGAATTTTCCCCTCCTTAGTTTCTCAGAAAGAGTTCTCAATTTTTTCCACATCTCCATTTGTATGCAAGCAATATATCACCATTTCAGAAAAGAACTTCTTGATATTAAAATCAAGACTGAAATTGAAGAAAGAAGACACGAGTATAAGTAAGAACTTCTGAAATTAAATGTATGTCACATCATTATAATGTACAGAAGAGCAGTAAAAGCAAAAACAAATATGCAGAATGTTTCCATTGGTTAGATGATGTTCCCTACGACTTCAAATTGCGACATGCTCCATTACAGACCCTAGTGCTGTGATTAGAAAGGTGCCTCTAGCCAATGTGACACAAAATAAGCTAAAAAGGAAGAGTCAGCAATGAAACCAAACTCTTTCAAGGCCAGCTTTTACTGCTGCACCTTTTAGAAATGAGGCAATCAACTAAACAGCACCAAAATTTTTCAACAACAAGAATACAATGTCTTCAGGAAAAAAGTGAGTGTTTCCAATGGAATGCATCTTTTTCACACCCATCCAGGAGGGGAAGAAGAAAAAACCAACAAAACAAAACAAAAACCCACCACTAATCCAGCACACTTTTTCAAAAATCAGTCATGATTTTAACTCAAACTTTCTAACATTTAAAGAAATGGGATGGTATCGGTCATAGTTGTCAAAGATTACATTTCCTCTATCAGCTACCTTAAAGGACTCTCTCTTTTTCTCTCCTTTCTTTCTGCTCAAAAATTATGCCTCATGAATCTAGGTTGTTAAACCCTTCTGCTTAATTTTAACTTTTCCTTGCGGTCCTTTTCAGTTACTTTGAGCTGTTAAGACACATTCATGCTTACACCGAAAAAGTCTACTGCCCATGTTACCTCAGATTTCGTTTTTCCTGGCATTGGCTATATGCCACTGAAGCTTTCTCATTATACTCATTCTGTATAACAAATGCAAAAACTAATCTAAATTGGTTCACAGGTGAAATTCTCCATAAAAGCAGTGGCCTGGATTTGTAATGCTACATACTCCATTTCTATGGTCTGTATCACAATATAATTTTTTTATTGAAGTAGATACCTTTGACTATTAAGTATTTTCACACAACCGCAGTTTCAATGGGGAAGATAAACACCACGGAAGTGAATAAAACACAACATAAGAAAAGCCTAACTTGTTTACTTTTTTTAAATGCACCAACAGTGGCAAAACTATCATTTTGACTCAGCTTACAATGACCATGCTGAAAAACCAAAAACAAGGACTCTTGAATCTACAAGCTCTGCACCACCAGCTTATGGTGTGTTTCCTATAGAAGGCAGATGAAAACGTTCTGAACATTCCACAAATGTCCCTGAGCTCCAGCAGGTGATCCAGACCTTCTCAAGTCCATCATCAGGTCTTTTGCACTGAAAGAGACACAAATCTGTAGCTGTAAGCATATACAGCTAGAAACTGGTATGTAGCTTGCCTTTGTGAGAGCTCATGAAGTTTTCTCCTACCATGAGCATTTCCATCCCTGAAAGTCTCCATCTCCTTAAGAGGAATCAAAACAACTCAGGCTCCCTGAAAACATATTCAGGTCATTTGACACTTTTGGCTTCATTGTGATCTTGTCATTACAAACTTGGAAGAAAGCCTGGTAGCACCAGACACACAGCGCTAAATTTCTATTTTTGTTTTCAAAAGATGCCAGTGTAATAGATTAAGTCCCTTAACATTTTATCAGCTCTGCAAAAACAAAATTCAAGTAGCACTGAAGTATGACAGGAACAACACCAGACACCAGCCAATCCCATCATTTAGGAACTGTCTCCTCTTCTATATGCCAACACCTCAGATACTGTCATGATCAGTTTGAGACCTCAGTGCACTCTTCAATTACTCAGCAGAAAGGAAGATGGATGGGATGAAGGATAAATTAGCTGTAAAAATAATTTAAAGTATTCAGATTCGTAAAAATCCTTTTTCCAACTCTAAGGACAGTTTTGGATGACATGTATGCAGTCTTTTGGGTAGATGCAGACAGTACAAAGCAATCAGTGTTAATTTCTCAATGTCTAAAATATGTTGTGAGTAATTCACGATAGCCGCATAGTCATAAATGGACTGACATCACTGCTACTTCCAACTTCCTTCTCCAGCTTATGATCTCAGTCTTTCCCAGACTAAACCCTAAGATCACACTCCTTCATGCTTCAGTTTCAATTGATGGACGGAAATGTTGAACCAAGGCATTCAAACCAGACAGAGGCCGAGGCAGCAGGGGGGTCAGCCCATGACAATACCACACTGTGCCTTCCCAGCCCTCAGAGATAATCTGGAGCATGGCTTCAGAACACCACCAGCTTGATACAGACACACCAAAACAGGTCACAGGAAAATCCAGCAGCAGCAGTAAGAGTGAGGTTTTCTATTCAAGGCTGAGACTTCCGAGGGCAAACTAAATCCAGAGCATACATTTTCAAATATCTTCTTAAATAGATTTGAAAGTATAACCTGGAGAATTATTTTTCTCTACAAAGATCTAATGTATAATCGTCATGTTTCCTTAGCCATAAGCAACTCAGAACCTGAGAAAAGCTAAATAAGCACCACACAGCTCTTGATCAACTCCCTCTGAAATTAAACAATTAAACTAGCTGTTCCCAAAAGTACAACTCGGCCTCCCCCAAGTCCATTGTTCTAAAACTCTCTGTTTCCTGCTCAGGGTTTAAAAAAAAAAAAAAAAAAAAAAAAATCTCTTTTTAGAGGATTTTATCATGGTTTAAATATTTGTGTATACTGATCACTCTCTTTCAGTTAAAATCCCAGTTTCATTCTGTTATCTCATAGGTTTCAGCCAGTAATAGCCATTATTAATAAAGACTAAGTTGCAAATATATGAGTCATACACTGACAGAAGGATTTTATCATTGTGATTAAAGCTATCACTGTAATTTTACAGACTCAAAAGATCGATCAAAGGCAATTCTGAGTATAAACACATCATCAGATATATGTAAACCACACAAAACAGCATGATCCAGACATCACAAAAATTAGGAAGCATGTTTCAGATACATCAAGCTGTATAAATGCTTGCAGATAGCCAAGGGCTCTGCTCCAGCACCATTACACTCACATTCATTACCTGTCAAAATAAAAAAGCCTGCCAAAATCCCTAACGAATTTTATCCTGAAAGGTTACTTTCATAAGTTAATGAGGATACACTTGGATGAGGACAAAACATTTCTGCACAGAGTTTTGCTATTGCTTTATACCCATTCAAAAGACATCCATAGTTTGTTCAATGACTCTCCAATACGATTAGATATTCCATTCCATTTTTTAAGTTGTTTTAGTATGGGAAAGACCAGAGGGCTAAACCATCAATATTTAAACAGACACATCCCTTTTAATTTTGAAAATAGTAAAAAACAGATGTTCTCTCACCTTCAAAACTTAAATCCTTTAATTGAAGGAAAAAGCTTAAATAATTGCTCTTGTACGTAAAATTCGTGAACTTGCCAAAGGGAAAGCAGCTCTCCATGGCCATATGAGGCCCTGAGGGGAGAACTGGTTGGATGTGGCAGCTGAGAGGGAAAAGAGATAAGCAAGGAAAGAGGAGATGAGCGAGCAGTGAAAGCCAAGTGTAAAGCCAGGTTTGCAGGTGCCAAGTCAGCATCACAGGACGCGTGAGAGGCACAGCACACACTACCCAGACAGTCTTGGAAGCATTCTAGGAGAAAAGCAGGAAAATCCAAGCACCAGAGCCTACCAGTCTGAGGAAAACTACCCAGCAATTCCGTATTCTGTCGCTGCTAAGAGATGTTGCTGCATCCTGTGTTGTAGAAGCCAGGAGCAAGCACCAAGTGAGCTGTGGAGGTCTAGGAGACCTTTTGGTACTGCAGCTCCCATTTGAGTAATACAAAAGAATCCACAGAGTTTACACTAGAAGCAAAGTTCTGGTACAAAAGCCACACAGGAAGTCCAAGCAAATGATCAAACATGGTGAGAGCATGGAGCAAGCCAAGGGAAGTTGCAGGTCATTCCAAAAGATATTTTGAGGGACTGTCACATTATTGCTGTCAGTGGCCATGTGAAAAACACAGGAGAGCAAGGACAGCCCTCAGAGAATTGTATTTTCTGCTCATTTATTTTCTGGAGTTCATACATAAACCTCATTCTACTATGTGAACTGCTTCAGGGTACAGATGCCCAGGGAAATGATGAGGGGACTGAGTGTTAATTTGTGCTACTTTGATGGTCATCGTGGGAGGAAAGAATTAAGGAATGTTTAGTTTAACCATAATATATGCTTGATACATTAAAGAAAAGGAAGCAGTTTGTAAATATTAATAGTAAAATTGGGAGGAGATGGGTAGGAGGGAAAAGGGATGATCTTCCTCATATTAAACTGTCAGATTTCACTGTTGTAATTTACAGAAATGAAATAGGAGAACAAGATTAAGCTTTACCTTATGTCACCAAATAAATGGCAGCTTTAGTTGTTCAGAGCAATTCGTTAAAACTATGGATTGTATATTTTCCCAAAATAATGAGTTAAGATAATAAAATCCAGCCTTATCTCACAAACACTATTTGCTAGCTGATGGCTAGGCATGTGAACAAAAACAAGGTAAACTATATTAAAAATTTCTTTCTATGTATTTGCTTGCTCCTACACAGACTTCTTGGCTCCATTATTCTTTCTTACTTTACAAGCTTAACATGTTGCAAAATAATTTCCTAGTGGCTTTTTAGATGGGCAAAGATAAAATGGATTAAACTGAAAAAAACCCACACTAAAATAGTGTAAATATTCATTTGCTATTGCAAATTTAATTTACTCAATTGACAAACAAAATCAAAATTAGATGATCTCTACTCTGCAATGTTTAGGTCTCCCCTCCTATCACTTGATGTCAGTGATGCATGAGGATGTGCTCCACTTGCTAAACCACAGCCAGTTTGTTTTAACAGTTAAAGGACATCAAGACTCACAAATTATGCAATGCTCAAAAAGGCTCTCAAAATTGTTACTCCCTGAATATGTAAACAGTGGATTTCAGCACTTAGCCAGTAACCATCTTTTGTCCACTTTTGACACTGCTCTTTAGATTCCAGAATACCACCCTATCAGTTCTTTCTGGACAGCAGCCTTTTCAATAGGTCTCACTCCCTTTTTTGTAGAGCACCATAAAATTTTACTTGAGCATTTCTGCTTATCAGTCTCTTCTGCCCAGAATGTATATCTGAGCAGTTTGCTATTTCTCTCCCAGCAGTTCAATGGCAGCAAAAGTAAAGCTGAAAAACTTAGTTTTCTTCTCTGGCCATTTCTTTACTAAATGGGTAACTCAATAAACCACTTATTAGCCACCAGTATTCCCAATCAGAAATTTAACCTAGGCACCCTCTCACTTTTGACAATTTTCTTATTCATGGAAAAACCCAAAGCGCAACTGCAACTTACTTATTTACAAAGAAAAAATCTTGATTAACCTTGTCCTAAATTTAAGGCCCTCACCTACCCTTCAATGAGTACAGTTTCTAAGCACAAAGCTCCTCACTAGAATGCCTCTGGTTTTACTCTCCAGAAATAATGTCTATCTTATATAATTAAAGTTTCTTAATTTTGCTCTCAGGGACTTAAGCGATCTTTGTTAATTAACAAATTGTCTCTGTTGCATTTGCTTCCCAAGACACCAGCTTTGACATCTACTTGACTTCATCCACAACTATGAAACCTATTCTTATGCCAAATTCCATGCCTGTACTTCACTAAGGTGCCATTTTATGCATTTCTCCACATTAACAGCCCTTAAATGCTCTGCTTATTTTCACAGGATTTGTAATTTTCTGTTCATTCTACCAGGAAGAGTCTCAAGCTCATTGTTTATCATAATAAATCTCACCTCCCTACAAGTGTCCAAGTGAGTGAGGCACAAGCATTGCTGTGTTTCAAAGGAACAGAAGATTCTTGCCATGGACTATACACAACCACCCTACATTAATTCAGATACTACATGTCTCTTCTCCTGCTATCAAAAGGTAGCACTTTTCTGCCAGCTTTTTTCCTGGCACTGCCTGCTCATGGATGACACATGGGACAACTTTTACTCTGCCAGAAGCAGGGGTCCTATAATCTCGTTGTGCAAACTTTTTACAATAATCAGCTTTGCACCTTTAGCATTACCTATTCAATGGCACATCTAAAATACCTTTTTAGCAGCAGTGCCTGACAGACACAAGACATTTGATTGCACCAAGAACTTTCCATCATCATCAAATGGAAGTCCCAAGATTTGCACTGCTCTCCCACTGAAAGGCAGATTTGAAGATCTAATACTTCATACACCAACCAACACTAGCCATGAAGTGGTTTCCCACCATTTAAAATTGAAAAAAAATTTCCAGTGCTTTAATTATCATTATACCATACAGAGACAGGTCACTTTTCATTCTGCCTTTCACAAATTTTATTACACGCCATAGACTTCAAAGGAGCGTTTTATAGCAATCTGAATGAATATGCATATAACCAGCATTTTAAAATAATTCTGCTCTGCTTCCATTAAAATGATCAAGCTCAGTCACTTTAGTCTAAAATCCCTGTAATCGCTTGCATTTTTTTTCCATACCTCAAAATAACTGTTTTTTTTTTTTTTTACTGGAGCAATATAAATTTTGCATGCCTCACACTCAAACTTTCTTCCATGTAAGAAACTGCTCTTCATTGCACATCCATTTGCATGAAGCACAACCTTAAACAGAAGCAGCAAAACCTGCAGTAACATGATCTGAGCATATGCTTAAACATGCACCAAACACTTGTGCACAGTAAGTAAAGCCTCAAGAAAACATCCCTATGTTCTAGGGCATCCTATGAGCTGAAGTTTGATTATTCACAGGAAGAGACTACTCAGTACTTCACTCCATTTGTCAGGTTTTTGGTGGTTTTATTTTTCAAATTGACAGTATCTGCCTGACACTTTGGACAGTTGTACACTGCCCACAAAGATGGGCTTCCAATTCCAGCTATGGGCACAAAACAGTTGCCACAGCTAGTAAAGGCAGGAGACTTGTGTCTGTATTTGTTCTTCTGCATTTCAATAAATATAAGACACTGCCTTTTAATTCTAAAAATTCTGTACATCTCATTATTTATGTTTAAAATACAGAATGCAGTACATTCATAGCTGACATACCTGCTCCTTGGAAGAAACATGGATTCTTTAATGAAGACTGAACCAGACAGCAGGATATACCAACAGGTACCAATATCATCAGGGCTGGAATAATAAAAAAAAAAAGATGACACAGTTTAAAACACTTGATTTAAATTACTCACAGCAGTATTCAATTTGCACTACAAAGAACATCAAAGAGGCAAAAGCGCTCCAAATTATGGAAGGAAGCCACAATTCATTTATTTACAAAATAACTCCATGAAACTCTTCTAACTTCCATCTGCCAATATATACATTATTAGAATGCTTGATTTCATTTACTTGACTTTATTAAAAGCATCTATCTATCCATTTGGTAACAGCCCAATTCAAATCAAATATAACTGTGATTAAAATGAGGCCAAGCTACAGTAAATATACTGCATTGTATTCTATCGAAAGCATTGAAAAATGACAGTTCTTCAGCTCTTACTAGGGAGAACTGAAACATCTTTCCCTCTATAGAGGGAATAAGGCATCCTTTCTCAATATTAGCCATCTTCTTCTTAACCCTTTCCTAAAGGAAAGAAATTTTCCTTTATGCATCAGCATGCCTTTCCACAAGGTAAGAGATCATCGGAAACATTTGCAAATGGTAAAACTACATCAGATTTGTCAGTCATCCTTATCTGCTGCTACTACACCCTACCCCTTTCATGTCTCTTCCTGGCACAAGAATAAATTCCCAACAAAAGGGGCAAAAAGTTTGTTTTTCCCTCTCTTCATCCTGTAGAGGAACTGGATGGGGAAGACTTTGTAATCAAGGACAGTCTGTAATGACAGTCCATTCTACTGCAGATTCAGATCTTGCTCCTTGAGTAACACAAAATCCTTTCATACACAGAGACTCCTTTCAGATAAGTAAGTTTAAATAATGTTTGGACAGGAAACAGGAAGGTTTCCAGAAACAGCTACAATAGAAGTCCTATTCCATGTTGACTGTCAGCACTGAGAATATCTCTACTGTATGTCAGTTTTTACCACTCCTGCTTCTTCCAGAGAACCTCACCAATTGAATTCAAGTGCATTGTTATGAACTGCATGAACATTCTTATCGAAAACCACATCCCTAGTGACACTAAGAGATGCAGATTACTTAATTAATTTGTAGCACCTTCATTTTTTTAAATTACACGTCTCAAGTCTTTAGCAACAACTAAGTCTAACTTCAAGAAAGAACAGCCCACATCTTTTGACAATGATGACAGCATAGTATTAAAACCTAATCTTAAATCTTAGTAGGCAGTGTACATGGTAGCAGCATATTTTTCATTTGAAGAACTTTAATTTAAGAAGTACATACACAGTGGTTCTCAAAACAAAAGAGCTAGCCTAAAACAGCTGAGATCAGAACAACCAGTCTAAAAACATGCTCCATTTTCATTTTCTACTGCATTTTCTACTGCACAATATAAGCATGAGAGAAAGGACAGAAACACAGAGAATTAACAGAGGAACTTGAGGGGACACAACCTACAGCCAAGAGCAGAGGAGCTGGGTAAGAAGATGGAGCTTGTACTTATTTTTTAACAGCCCATGACCTGACCAGTGAAGTGACACTGGTCACCCATGCACACTGGACAAGTGACAACATCTTCAAAATGAAGACTTCAGGAATACTTCGTTATAGAAAATGAAGCAATAACACAGTCCCACAGCTAAAACAACAGCATTCTGATTCACATAGTTGAAGTGTTGTAAGTTGCCTATTCTGAATTGTGTCACATGTGCTTGCTTCTCCCATGGGCCTGTATCACCCTCAAACTTGTTGGTCTACAAAAATCAACATTGTGCATTAGTGAAGAGAACCAGGTTATATCAGATGAACTCAAGAAAACCAGCACTTCAAACAAAAATATCATTCCTAAAAACATAAACATGCACCTGAGTTAAGTTAGACATCTTTAAATATTGTTTCCCAAACGAGTCCTATGCTGACAGAATACAACAGCATTGCTGCTGAACTGCAAGTCTGTTAGGTTTTTTATTATGTTCTTTAACAGATGTCATTCTAAATACAAATAAACTGGACTAATTAGCACAGTTGAAAGTTTTTGAAATAGAAATTTTCAGCAATGGCTACAGACAGAGTGATTTCCCAAATACCTGGGAAGTAACTGTACTAGGATGTGAATAATAATTTTCCCATGTGGATTACAGCACATTATATTATCATATAATAAGTTTTGTGGTGTTGGGGGTGGGATTTTTTTCCCTTTTCCTAAAAACTGGCAGTTTGACCAAGCATTAAAGAGTAGTCTGATAGAAAAGAACCTGGGGTCACAGATAACTCTAAAGCAAAACTAATCTAGAAGATCTTTTTATGCTTCCAGAAAGCCATTTCCAATGATAAATAATTGAAGCAGAAAAAATTAAGTTAATAGAAAGCATTTTAACTTTTGCAAACCTACTAATATGCAAGCTTTTATTTCTTTTCTTTTAAGAGCTGATTAACTTTTTGAATCCTCTGTTAAACCACTTATTTGTAAGGGGCTTTAGTTATCTTTTCTTATTGGAGATCTTTTAACTTCAAAGAAAAAGGCAGCTACTTGCTTTCACAAGCACCAGTCAGTATGTTCAATATTCAAATTCTTAAGGCTACTTTTGCATCTACCTTTGAATCATTTAACAAACACCTAGACTTATTATGCATTCAACTGCAGTGGTTTAATTTTTTCTTATTTGATCACACACTGCATGACTTTTCACTCAGTTAATCATCCAACTCAGTCTTCTTTTTTTTTGTCAATTCACTGGTTTTTCTCTTTCTCTGCACACTGGCTTTTCAAAAGTTGTTGCTCCTTCTCACTTACCTGTCATGAACATCATACTTTATCCATTTTATATATAATCAAATGAAGCATTTGCTCATTTGACAGGTGAAAGCACTGATTAAAAAACTTGAGGAGTACCATTTGATTGCATTTGTTTTCCCTTTGCTTTATGTATACTTAATAACTGGTTTTATTTTTACAGTTACATTTGAGAATTTCTAAACTCTAAAGTATTTGCATCATGCATATCTACTGAACTCAATGCTTTAATTATCTAATTTAAAAAAGATCTTCAATATTGCTGTGTGACCACAGTGGAATATTACTACAGAAGGTGTCTGTATTCAAGGTATCTTTCCTGAAATACACTCTCTATTCTTCTAAAACTTTCATTGCCAGCCAAAATGTCATAAATATTTCCAAGACAGTCTTCAAGAGCAAAGAACACAGACAGGGTATTAATTCTCCTCATTTTTACAACTAGGAGTGTCTTAATACAGTCCTGAGCAAAACATCTGAAAAAAATCCCACAAGTATAGCAAACATTCATTTCTTTCTCCAGAACCCACATGCTCAAAAAAAAAAAAAAAAAAAAAAGCAGCACTGATCTATTCCTTTCATATGAAAATATATTTAACTCCTGCACTTTCAACACTTGCTATAGTCTCAGTTGATTAGAATTAAGCCTCAACAAAGCCATTTGGCGGCCAGCTTTTGCTAGACAGTACTGTCACAAAAAACACATGCAATTCTTTCATTTTAAGAATTCTGGGCTTTCCACAGCCCTATTCAAACATCATGTGGCTTTCAATCAAGCTTCCATGTTTTCTGTACTATGCCTGACATTTGCTCATCAACAATGCATTTGCATTCTTCAGGACTTCTGTGCCTGTAATGAAAGACAGAAGGAGCTATAGAAGAAGCGGATGCTGAACTACAAAAGCACTTCTTCAAGCCACCTGAGGACTCATGCAAATACCATTTTACCCCATAGAGAACACTCACATATGAAAGGTTTTCTTCGCAATCATGTTTTACATTTTATTTTAAACATTAAAACTGAATTCTAGAGAGTAAGTCTAATCATAACGTTTTCTTTCACTGCTAGAATAGAGCCTACCCCTTGTAGCCCACAGAAGAATCTAGAAACTCTATTTGTCCTAAAGATATTTCTTCTGCCGAAGAGACATCAGCAAACTGCTCTTAAAAGGCTTTATTGTGGACAGGACACTTCCCTGACCGGGTTTGCAGGAGGGTATTAAGTCCACATAAGCACTTCATCAGGAATTAGCTGAAGCAGGATTGATGCTGGTGACCTTCCCACAAAGGCATCCTTCAAGAGACACTGGGTTTTTCCAGCCTAGGACATTCCCTCCCTTGAGGGGAGGGTCCATAGCACCTGTCAGTCAAGCTGATGTAAAAAGGAAAGACACCTGCTGAGGTAAGAGCTTTCCAATTACTGGTTTAGCAAGGATGTCACTGCTGCTCAGCATCACCACGAGCACTGAAGCAGCAGCTGTCACACATGAGGAGACTGGAAGTGCAGGGAGAGCTCCACAAACCAACCAAGCTGGTGAAGAGTCTGGAGCACAAGTCCTACAGGGACAGACTGAGGGAGCTGGGGGTGTTTAGCCTGGGGAAAAGGAGGCTCAGGGGAGACATCATTGCTCTCTGTGCCCACCTGAAAAGAGGGTATAGCCAGGTGGGAGTCAGCCCCTTCTCCTAGACAACAATAGGACAAGAACCAGCCTCAAGTTGCCTTAGGGGAGGTTGAGATTGGATATTGAAAGGGTGGTCATCAAGCACTGGAACAGGCTGCCCAGGAAAATGGTTGAGTCACCATCCTTGGAAATGTATTAAAAAAATGTGTAGATGTGGTGCTTGGGGAGAGGGTTTAGAGGCAGATGTCACAGTGCTGGGTTAATGGTTGGACTCAATAGTCTTAGAGTCTTTTCCAGCCTTAATGATTCCATAATCCACACCAGGTTGAAAGCAAAGCTCACCTAACCCAACCAAACAGCACTTCCCTAAGTAAGTTTTAAATTCCTCTCTGCACCCTCCCTCCACTCTTGCAGAGCTACATATATGCACAGTGAGAGTAGAAATAATTGAAATCAGGAATTATTGACACATGTACTTTTCCAAGCAGGCATACACAGATCTTTGCAAGCAAGATTTTACTCTACATGTTGGCCTTGAGTGACAGAATACATTGCCTGAAATACCAAAGACTGTGGGAAAGGATGGGGAGGGGTTGGGCAGCTCTTGGAGCAGGAGGGGGAGGAAGAAGATGGGGCTTGTTGTTTGTTTTGGGAGTTTTTTTCAGCTCAGCTACTGTTCTGGATACTCCTCTGGGTGAAATGGAGGACTGCTAAAAGTTATATAGCCTACCAAATGCAGCAAAGCTATCCACTTTCCCTAGTTACAGAAAACAAGATTTATTGCCAAGAAAGTTAGATGACACAAGCAATTTATTCTGCAGAGAATCAGAACGAAGTCAACCCAAAGTCACTCATTAGGGGCAGTAAGAACAACAAAATCAATACAGAGTCATTCTGTCCTGAAAGTAAGATTTGTGTTCTGCAAAAACAACAACAAAAGGACTCCAGTACTGAAATTTAATGCTCTTCTCTTATAACTAATATGATAGAGCTACTTACTGATAAAGTTCTCACAATACTCAGGTTCTACCAGCAACCTCATAGTGGTGCAAAACTGAAAGGCAACACCAAAATAGCCACCAACACACCAGTTTTACTCATATCTGGACTTTAGTTGTACAAAATTGGAATAAATTTGCTTGAAATCTTGACTCTTGTATTATAGCACTTTCAAGAGCAGAGGATTTCCTGGGGAATCTATATATAATTTCCCAGAATGCCAGAGAACTTGATTTACCGGAATTCAGGAGCTAGAAACGGAAAGACATAAATTGGATTATAGTGCCTTCCCACCATGTTTCCCCGCCCAGCTTCCTTAATGTAGTCCTTTAACTCAACTACAACCTGCAGCCAGAAGGAAAACCTTCCTGCTTTGAAAATTACCCAAAAAACTGAAGACAGAACTATGCAGAGAAACTTCTTAGCTGTCACTAACTGTTCTGTCTGGAAACTTCAATGCTGTAATTATGCAATGGCCTATGACATCATTAGGTAGTCAGCACAGATCAGCTTAGACAGTGTTTTCAGACTGAGGCTTTCACATTTCCTAGCATATGACTGTTTTCTGAGACCTCAGAGGCACTCAAAGTTCAAAAATCAAGAAATTCTTATAAATCTCCAGACTGACAAGATCCAAGAAGTTTGAAGACTTTTCCAACGTCTCCAGGACTTGTATCAAAAACTCTTCATGCTATGATCTGTTTACTCCCCAAGAAGGGGCAGTTTCTTATCCCCAGATCACCAAGTAGCTTATACACTACTTAAAACTAGAGCTTTATTTTCTAATTATTTTATTTCTATATAAAGCAAATCAGCAGCACTCCTGTCTTTGCAATTATACAACACATTTGTAACTACGTATCTGAATTACATATTAACATTATAGCAAAGAAATTTTTCACAAGAAAAAGTGTCCGCCACACATATCAATTCTGTAAGGCATCTGTCTACAGTAGCACAGGTGTTCCAATTTTAGCTTTCAGATTTCCTGATTACTTAAGGTGCTGAAAAACCCTCCAAAATATTCAGCTACTATAAAGATTTAAGTCTGTTGAAAGGTCAAATAAATTGCAAGTATCTATACCATCTGTAGCAACTTCCTCTATCCTAACAAATCCTGATACATCACTTTTCTTTAGAAATAGCTAGATTTTAACAAGAGCAATCCATTTAATTCTCATTCTCTGTCAAAATTAGATGCAGCACTACTAAAACCTCTGGAATAACAAATCATATTCAGCACATGCTTCTCGCTCAGGTTCAACTGAGATAATGAACATTGTAAGTATGCACAGTGGCAAGAATTGCAGGTCTTTGTGATGACTGTTGTCAAACAAGACATCACTTCAGTACAAAATTCAGTACCTGGACTTGAAAGCACATGCTAAACAAAAGTCTTTGCTGTTCTGACCACCTTCTGGTCACTGGTTTCTCAGCCAACTCCTTTAAAACAGCACTTGAAAAAAAGCTAAGCAGCATGCAGGTCTCAATGGAAACAAACACGGAAATTACTTCCATATAATTACTGCTTAATATTCCTTTTACACTTGTGTCTTTCCTGAGACCTAAGCAACAGAGGTGTCATTCTCCCTCCAACACTGGACTGAATATTCCAGCAACTCCCAATGCTGGAAAGACCCCTAATTTAAGTCGTACATCAGCATCTAGAATTGCTTTCCATTCAGAGCTATTTTCAAGCTACTTCAAAAAAAGGTCATGAATTTGGCAATAACAATTTCTTGGTTGTGAAAGAGCTAGTTTGATTTATGGAGATCATAATTCTATAAAATTCCAACCACTAAGTGATTTATTCAAGACTTTTATTTAAACTGGATATAGTACTATCATCCTACAAGCTATAACATTAGTAATTGTTTTGATAAAGGAACTTACAAACCAAGGTGTACCTAGCAGATTACATTTTCATGTAATCATACTCAGCGTTGTTCAAAGCTGAATAATTTCAGAAAGTAAGCAGAGTAATTCCAAAGACATTGCTCATGTTCCCAGATCTCCACTTGAGAGAAGCAGAAACAATGGAAACTTGACATGTCAGAACTGGGACCTCTTTTAGACATTTAAGCACTACATAAAAGAGAAATCCCAAAGAACATTGCTCTGCAAGCTTATGCTCCATAGGATATTATTCCAGCAGATTAATCTGTCTGTTTCTCTTTGCTCATTTTGGTTATCCTCTGTGTGCTGAGAGCTATAGGTAGTTTATTGTTTTAATTGAATAATCACTGCCATAATTAGACATTAGCCTTGAAGTGCCTTGGGATGTCAAACATGTCTAAGCTGAACAGTTCTCTCAGGTAGACATCTCATTGCCTGAGGATCCTCCCCACTAGCACTGTGGTGTTCTAACAAAGAATAACCAGAAAACTGTTTACTAACTTTGTCAGCACCGTCTCTAATCCTCCTTATTAAGCCAGTTAAGCAGTTACCTGACGTGTCAGAGCATTTCAGATGCTCTTGATGACATTAAGAGGTATATCCCAAACACAGAAGTAAAAGAGGTTGGTACTTGATGCATCAGCCACATGCAATTTTCAAATACTTTTCTTCTTACATGAACACATTGAAGTTGTATTTAGAGTGAAGATTAAAAGCAAGAATAAATTTAAGACAGACTTCAAATATATCCAGCAACCAAATAGGTAGCTCAGAATTTTGAACTTCTGATTTTCACTAAACAGTGTGTATATTTCAACTTATGTCCATTATTATCTTTTATTAAGAGACACAAGATGAAAACTGGTGTCTTGACTCCTAGTAGCAACAACAGGAAATGCAGAAGAATGAACCATAGGAAACAATTCTTCAGTATTCATGAAAAAAATAATGAGAAGTTTATTTTTCTTTAGAGTATTTAATTTATTTGTATTCTTTTTCACTTCTGAAATAAAATTAGTGAAATAAAGCAAGAATTCTGTTCAAATTAGAGATTATTGCAGAGTGGCAGTAATGCCTGTCAGTCTAAGACAGTGGATTAAACAGGCAATCAATAAACACATTATACAAATATATGCACACAAGCTAATTGACCTATTGTCATTGAAGTCTTGATATTAAACTTGTACAGTAAATTAGCCCTTTGTATCAGAAGAAAAATTCAGAACAAAAATTACAGTCTCCTAAATCACCAGAAAACAATTACAAAAGTAGCAAAATAAAATGATCTTGCATCCAAAACACTCTAAGGTCAAGACAGACAAATCTGTTCTTATATCTTATGGTTTCCTAATGCTTCTCCAAAACCAAAGCATTTATTCTTGGAATTACAACAAAACATGATAGGTTTCAGTGAAACATTTACAGTAAAGAAGGTGCAAAAACAATACTTCAGTCATCATTCAAGGAAGCCTCAAAATCAGGTCAAACAATAACACAAATTTGGAACTGGCTGTGCAAAGCCAGCAGACTGTAACATTGATCACTGACACTATTAAGAAGCCTTGATTCAGTGTCTGTTTATATAGAGACAACTGCCAAGTCCTTGAATGTGCTTATTTTAATGATAGACATTGCCTAAAAAATTCCCCACAGAAAATGTATCCACAACACAACATATGAATTCAGGTTCCTGATTTACTGCAGTGCAGAACTGGCAGTATTCCCAATGAAACTCTGGCAACTGCCCAACTATCAGAAGGCACAATACACCTTTAGCAATATTCTCAGGACAAAGAAGAAAACAGAAGAGGCCAGCCCTGCTGCAGCACTTCTTTGCATTATTAAATATCATGCTGCTGAACTTCCACAGAAACCTATGCATGTAGAAGAAGCATGAATATATATATATATATATATATATATATATATACGTAGCCTGCAGAGGTCTACCTGAAAATTCTGATACTGACCCAGAGATCACAGAATTATTTAGGCTGGAAAAGATCTTTACAATCACGAAGCCGAACCATTAACCCACCACTGCCATGATAACCACTAAACCACATCCCCAGGCACCACATCTATGTCTTTTAAACACCCCGAGGTAAGGTAACTCAACCACTTCCACTTGCTTGACAACCATTTCTGTAAAGAACTCTTTTCTGATATCCAATCTAAACCTCCCCAGCACAACTTGAGGCCATTTCCTCTTGCTTTTTCACTTCTTACTTGAGAGATTCTGTAGCAATTTCATTCTGCAGTCTTTTAGGATTCAAGTTTTATATCTGTAATATATAGACCCCTAGATTAGTACAGTTGATTAGAGTGCTAATGATGCCCAAGGTTGTGGTTTTAATCCCTGTATGGGCCATTCACTTAAGAGATGGACATGACAATCCTTGTCAGTCCCTTCCAACTCAGAATATTTTGTGTGTGTGTGTTTGTGTGTGTGAATAGCTAAAGAAGATACTTTTAGCTCATTTTTGTCACACTTCAAGTCAGGCTGTGCAGCAATACAGCAACTTTGGCATAAATTTTTGTAGGTTTATATGCACTGCTTCTGCCCCCGAGGGTCTTCAGGGCAACATGCTACTGTGAAAGAACCATGAATTCAATAGATGTCACTTTTATTGCAGGGTTTGAAAATGTGACTCTTAGATTCCCACTGTTAAAAAGACTACTCATAGATCTATTTCTTACCTGTCCTTGCACAGAACTACTGCCCTTCAGCATTTTTGAGACATTCTGCTCTACCTCATGAAAGACACTAACATTTTCATCTAAGAAACCAATCGATACTTGAGTAGCTACCAGGAAGTTGTGCTACTTTATTCTCTTTCCAGATTTCACATGTTTCAGGATTTGATGGCTGGGCCCAGCCAGTCCTGGAGAAGGCTGCATGCCTAGCCCAAAACCAATGGGTTTACGTCTTGTGATTTGCCATGGTGATGTAATTCAGAGAACTTGGCTAAGACTGGATGGTGATAATACTTCTACTAGACCAGAGAATTTAGTTCTAATGATGGACGTATCAAAAATGATCAGCTGAAATTATCGCTGTCTTTTTTACAGCCTTCTCCACTTCTCATCCCCTTCTCCCTCCCCATTCCACCTGCATACAAGCACTGCAGCCTTAATATAAAAAGTAGATGTTGTTCATTCCAGGCTGCATGACAAGTTGGGAATAGGGGGAAAAAAAAAAAAATCAAGGAAAAAACCATAATTGTACAAATACAGCTTTTTGTCTCATTGCCTACTGCAGTCAGTTATGTAGAAACTAATCAGCTTGCTATTTCTCATTTCAGCTGTGGACATTCTCTGTAATAATAACTCCATTTTACACGCAACATTTTTTCTCTCCAATCTCCTGTTTACATATACAACTTCTACTTTTCTTTCTCCACACTGAATTTTATTAAAGGTTACAAACTGAATGACATAAAAGCACAAAAACATGTTGACATTCGCCAAGAGCTTTTTCCAGCCAGAGACATTAACACTAAAATACAGTTCAAGATGTCCAAAAGAGATAACTACTCTTCTTTAAACACTTGTCCTTTTTTAAGAATCAGCACCACCACAACCAGTAGCCTACTACTTAAGTTCTACAGACTGCAAAATTTGTTACTGCTAAGAACTTTAATCCAAAATGCAATCTTCTCAGCAGGGACATGTGGGAGACAGGAGCATATATCCAATCGGGATTTCATTGGAAGGATCTCTAAAAAAAAAAATCCACTTCAAAATAACCTGGATTGAGGTTTCCTTTGTATTTTTTAAAAACAATACAAGCAGTAACTAAGTCAGTTCCAGATTAAATTGGTTAGAAACTGCAGGGAACGTAATCACAAAACTAAATTGTGCTATAGCCTGGCAATTCAGAGACATCAGGTTTTATTATTGAATGACTTTGGACTGCAGCTCATCAACCCTTAAAATATTTTCTGCCAATACAAATCCTTAGTGAAGAAAATAAAGGAAGCTTAAAAATGTACAAGACTTCCTTGCACAAAAGAGTAAGCCATACACCACTGATGCATACAGACAGAAATATCAAACAGCATAGCTGAAAAATACATACAGCCCTTATATGACTAATGAGGAGGAAAAAGAGGTGCTTGTTTTATTAGAGACATACTCATTTGCTTATATCCAAAGCACTTATTGCCAAAGATTCCTCTGCCATTATAGCACAAAATTAAAAGTTGATCTGAAAAATTTTGTTCAAATGTCCGGAGGTATAAACGCCCTCTACAAATCTGCTAAAACTTTGGCTTCCAAAGAAAATGCTAATTGGAAGCTCACTGTTGGAGACATCAAGAATTACCATCATGCATATATGAAAACAGAACATATTTTTCTTTGGAATACTGATAAAATATATATCAAGTGACCAAAGTAATGATTTTTTTAATGAGATCTTTAAGTAGATTTGAATAGAGGTAGCAAGTTTAAAAAAAAAAAACAAACAATGTGCGTGTCAAGTAAACCTCAACTCTGAAGTTTTGCTTTGCAGGTTTTAAGCCCTTTTATCATTAACTTCCCATCAAATGAAAGTAGTAGGATGACTGGCAAATGAAGAATAACTCAAGCTGAACTGCCACTTCTAATAACCCAGTTTCCATTTAAACAGTGAGATGGCCGTAGGGTTTGAGAATTTGTCACTACCATGTACACCCGCTGATAGTAAAGTAAATGCAGATGAGATGAGCCAATTTTAAACAATGTGCTTCATTTTATCCCTTTGGTCATTAAAAAAAAATCTATAGAGCTCCTATGAAAATTAACAACTTTTTTTTTAAACGTAGGATAAAATAATTGTTGTGCTTGCAAGGAATGCATATAATTATCTTCAGCCTTGCACACACGTAACAGAAATTTACATTTGTACACATACCACAGAAAATGCATACAGGCACACAATTTTTACAATGAAAAGTTTTTGATCAAATAAGCAGGGCAACTGCATTAGTCTGCACATTAGCATTTAGGGATAAAGATTTAGCTTTTCAGCATTGAGACATTAAGTTGTGCCTCAGGGAGGTCAAACACACAGGTCAATTAACAGCCCCAACAGTTGTATCTGTTTTAATAAACATAGCACCCAGTTTCAGATTTCAATGCAAATTTTAATCACGAGGAGGGGGAGAAGAAGTTGTAACTTAAATAAACAATCTGAAATGTTAAAATGTAATGCTCTTTTAATACCTTTGCCTACATGATGGAACTAAGAGCTTCAAGTGATAAACTCTGGCATGTTCATTAAAAAGTAACCAGGTTGCATATTGCAAGCTGATTTCCTATAGCTCATAACTGAGTGGATTGATCCTAGCCTGGCTATCTGTTTGCTTCCCTCCTGCAGTACTCAAAAGAATTTTTCCAAACATGTACATAGGAAAACTGGAATTCTGTTTTTCAGAAGAGTACAGCTTCAACACATAGGTTGAATTTGTGAAACAAAAACAAGGATCCCTCCAAGTTCATTATTCTAAAAATAGAACACTGGAATTAGACTACAGGTTCCATGGGATTTTCTTACTACGTAGATCTCAAATTATTCATTAAAAAATGTAAAGGTACAGCTCAGAGTAGCAGAACATATATTTATAGCTTCAAAATACGGAATTTTTCTTTTTCTTTAAGAAAAAATATTAAATGTTAACTACTTTCAGGTTTAGCCCATTAAACATTAAATCAGAGATGTGAAATGCTAGAGCAAGCACATTTTGCATTAGCATCTATATCCAGAACTGCCAAACTGCCCATTAAATCTTTTGAATAAATCATGGGGAAAAATGTCAAGAAGCACTAAATAGGAATGACAGGCAAACAATCAAAGTGAAGATGAAGTCACATGAAAGGAGTGACAAAGGAAATCAGTGCAAAAGAACTACCAAATGCACTTCCAGTTAACCCAGATTTCACAATCTCCTGTTTGTGAATTATATTTTTCAGGCACATATTTCCTGTAATTTTTGCCTGCATTGAGTATATGCTTAGCTAGCAGTACAGATTCATTCATCATATAATCCAAATTTAAGTCAGTGGTTAGAATGACCAAAACATTGCATCTAAACAAAAAACTCTGTTACACAGAACAGACACAAACCAACTGCTTAGAAAAGGAAAAATGACTAGCACAATGGTCCCTAGCAAATTAGTGTGTAAAATGAATAAAGATTATATTGGTCTAATTAAAATTATCTATCCACCTATAGATTTTATCTATCCACCTATAGATTTTGACCTTGTGTATTTACCATACATAATATTAGTGGGTTTTGTTAGACCTTAATTTAACTTTGCTGAATGGTCAAGGCCCAGCATTTGAGTTTACCCAATCACATCTTTATCCTGATGCCTGATATAGAAAAAATTACACATATACAAAAGAAGGCACACAAGTGTATTCTTTGTATGCTTAAATGTTCAAATAATGCCAGATAACATAGAAAAATATGCATTTGGAGTCTGGGTTGGGGCAACAAGTAAGAATCTGATAAACCTTTTGTTTCAATAAATTGCTTCCATAAATGAAGCAATTACAATTCCCACATCTCTACTGTAAATCTGAGTTGACACTAGAGCACATCCCCGCTAATTATAAACCATGTTAGATTTGTCAATTTGGCACCACTGGCACGAAAAGCTGATCACTACTACTTTCACAAAATTGAAGTAAGACTAAATGACAATTAATGAGAAGACATCCCACATCCTCTAATTTTATATAAATTTAATACAACATGCACCACCAAGCAAGAGCCACTGTTAGCTCTCTCCCTGGCACCAGCAAATTTCCCCACTGTTTGATGATGAAAATGAAGTGGATCATTTATATTTACAGACTGTGCACACTGGGCAAGGAATTTTGGCATCAAACAGTCCTTAACTCACTTTAATATGAATTAATTCTTTGAATATCACACAAAGGAAGCAGAAATACTTACTAGTACAGAACTTCATTTGCTTCATGCCTTTCATATCTAACAGTTTCACACATCAGTCTGAAAGAGAAGAAGTCACTTTTAGTTATGATTCCTATCAAGTGTCACAAAGTCTTCACTTTCTAAAGTTGCTCAGCATTTCCACAGGTAACTCCAGCACTCACAGAAACTAACCACTAATTTAAATCCAAGCTGATTCATAATTTCAGGGAACAAATTGCAAAATCTAAGCATTTAAGTTACTAGTTCATCCAAGATCAGATTTGATTTAGGACACTAGATGTAGCTGTTACCATAAAAAATTCTATAAAAATAAGTAAAAATTATACTGATCTCATTTTACAAAGTGGTGTGATAAAAGCAAGTTGCTTTATAAAACCAACTCTTAATTTTAGAAATGTATGGAAATGTACCATGCATAACACTAATCAGAGATACAACAATGTAAAAACTGCTCTGTTTTTCAAGTCAGGCCAAATAGATAAACCAAGAAATCATGTTGCATGGTAAATCAGTGCTTCTCATTTTGCTAAAATTCAGCAACTTGAAAATTACCATGAGATTTTAATGCTGAAATCCCAGAGGGCTCAAAGTGGAGAGAATTTCCTGCAGGAAAATCCTCTGTCTAGAGGGGAGGATTAAAGTGCTTTCGTATTCACTGTCTGCCTGACAAATGTGGCATAATAGAGAGCAACTATAATAGAACTTACCACATACTAGGAAATGCTATGTTAACTTGATGTAAAAAAAATCACCATGCCATTTCTGTCTATTGCCTTAAGGAAACAGCCCTGTGAATTACTGGGGGTTGGGGACAAAGCAAATCCCACTGCCTCCCTTGGCCTTTCTATAGCTCTGAAGCAGACTGCAAACCCCAAGGCTATTTGACAGGCAGACAGAGATTTACCTAAGAGGCTCATGAGAACATTCAAATAAGGACCTATATTTAAATTTTGGAAATAAATTCTCTTTCCTCACATAATCCGTCATCAGAATCTCAGTGTACCGATGACCAGCTGCCAGCAATAATATCATAAGCAGACAAATGCACTCAAGAATTGCTGCTCAGGCAAAAAATCTCCAAAAAGTTGATTTAAGGCCTGTAAGAGTTTGTCTGAGTTTGACGTAACATTCAAGTGCCATTTCCTAGATCATTCATTTCAATAGTCAACAGATTGCTACAGAAGTCACCTTAGAACTCATCTCCTGCAGGATTTTACTTATTTCAGTCCCCTAAGAAATAATGCTTTTTCTGCCCAGAAGTGGCAGGCTTATAGTAGTATCATGATTATTCACAAATTGTCAATAGAAAATTGAGATCTTAATTCTGTTTGCAGACAGATAAATAGATACAAAAATTAAGAATCAAGTTTTATTACCACAGCCTTTCCCACAACCTGGTAATTTAGATCCACACTTTGGATCATCTCTGAGAACTTTTCTTACAGAAAAATGTCTCTATTGTAAAAAATTAAGTATTATCTACTGCGTATCAATTTCAGCTAATGAAAAACCTTTTTGCTTCCTGGCACAGCAAAAAAAAACTTTGAACCACAGAACCATCTCTTTCCAGACACTGCTCTCCACCATAAAATTGTGTCTTTTCAAAATCTTTTACAGACACTGAAATGCCACTGTCTGCTCCTACCTCCTGGGTTTTCATCTGCCCTCTCCGATCCTGTTTTGAAAGGGAAGGGGAGCACAGACATGAAGTTACTGGTGAGAAGATACCAGAAGAGAAGTCATTGCTAGGAGTCAGATTTAAAAATTTAAATACTGCTCAAGGATAGTCTGTGCCCTGCTGGTCTGGAACCATGCCGGGCAATGTGCCATCGAAGAGTAGGAGTCACAGGAAACAGAATCACTTTAACAAGCAAGTTTTGTTCCCCTCTGAATTGGGATAGAAGGAAGCACATTCTTGATAAAGTCACGCAAGTTCACCACTGGCACTGAGTTTGACAGCATTTTGGTCCCATTATTAGGACAGCAGTAGGGGCAAAAAGCCTCTTAGGCAAAAGGTTGCCAAGTGTTTCAATCTTTGTGTTACAGTGGAACAGTGAGAAATTCCAGTGACCAACTAGTACAAGCTGGATTGCTTCCTCAAATACTTGAAAAGTTGAATTAGTTCTGCTCAATACTAGCGTCCAGTTTTTGTTCAATCACTCAAACGTGATCTTCATCCACTTCCTAAACAAATGTAATAAATTACAGATGAGATCACCAGCAAGCCATATGGTAAGTTACTCACTACTAGAGGCTACAGTTAATACACTAGGTTTTAATGAATCTCAGAGGTTTCTGTGGCATTCCGCTGCCACAAGAAGAGTTGTATCCTAAAGGATACTATAAGAGCTTTCAGTCCAACATCTGCCAGGAGCCCAGCCTTTTCCATGTATGGTACTGTAAACAGAAGCTCTCTTTGAGGAATTCGCTCTGCTGGGAGAGTGAGTTCCACACATTCCTCAGCGAAAACCTCATGCTGCACAGGAAGCCAAGAAGCACGCATCAACATACCACACAACCATATGTGCACACTTTGATCTTTGTAAACAAGTTAATATCAGTTCAGCTTCAGCTATGCAAAACTTCATGTGCTAAAACTATTGCATATAATAACACAAAATACTTTGACCGAATGTCACCATGGCCTCCTTCCAAAGCAAAAATAATTACAGAGATTTCTTTGAAGTTAACATTCACATTGCAAAATGTGTCTTGAGCACTTTGGAAGAAAGAAAACCCCGCTTTTTATTTTATCCAAATTACGGAATATTGGCTTAGGAATGCGGACTCCCACTGAATGACGAAGCAAGAGGCCAGAAATTAGAACCTAAACCAGCATTAGTCAAGTCCAAGTTTCTTCAGCATCTTCAGATGTGGCAAATGTTGGCAAAGCTCAGGATATAAAACAGCAGTAATTCCTCTCTACCCACAGGGCATACAGCAGATGTGCTGGCCTCCTTCTGTAGCTGCCAGCCTCACTAATGCCCAAATACCCTTAGAAACCTCTGATGTAAGATGCTTGTGTGAGGACAAATGAATCAATTACTTAAAAACCAAACAAGCAGAAGTCTTTACCAAGAAAATAGGAAGCTCTCGTGAAAGTTTTGACATGAATTCATTTGCTTCATGAAACATTTTAGTTTAAAAGTGTGGATGACATCTATAAAATATTTTTACTGAGTATTACTTGCATGTGTTGTACATAACGTGTCCAAAATTTCCACACAAAACAAGCACAAATTGAAACATAAGCTGAAAAACAGACTCTGCTCATAATTACTATATTACATAAATGATTTCATCAATATGTGGGCTTGTACTCTGAAAAGAAAACAAATGCATTTATAACAGAGAGAAATGGAAAGGAGCAAATAGAGATACACTGTGCACACATACAAGGAGAAGTGTTAGGAAAATAAAGAAGGGAAGAAAAGAATGCAGTGATAGCCAGTTTGAGGGAGGGTACACAAGAGTACATGGTTACCAAAATTACTGTTCCTTTGCTTTGTTAGTGCAATAACATTTATGGTTTTTAATGACAAAGTATCATACCTTAGCTGATGCTCTCTCAGATTAGACAATGCTTCCATTCCATGTAAATATGAATACACAATCTCCAAGTCCTACAAAACAAGGAAAGTATTATTAGTATTCTCAGTTTGGTACAAGCTGTTAAGACACTGGTTTTAAAAGCATCCAAAGGTCTCTTAACAGAGGTAGTGGGAACACTTCCAGGAGGTCAAAGGCAAAATGCAGAACACCTTTGGTTATACTTTGGAACATCACACAAGGAAGAATGATAGCATGTCCCTGCCAAATACAGAAACCTTTCTGCTTTTGCTGTCATTACTCTATGTCTAACAAACAAGCCTAGTCCAGAACTGCAGTGAACTACTTCGCAACTGTCCTGCTTTCCAAACCCAACATCCCCAAAAACTTTCATTTACTTTGTAAAGTAAGGTCATAAGAAACCAATCTTTTCATGTTCAGGGGAAAAGAAAGAAGTACAAAAGAGTCTAACAAAATACCCCATTGTATAGAGATATTTCTAAAATTGTATCCTCTTCAAATGGAAGATAAGCCACAATCTTAAATGAGAAAAAAAAAGCTGGCATGAATAGAAACTTATTGGCATGAAATAACAGAAAAGGTCAAATATGATCATAGTTACAATATGGTGAAGTGTTACATTTAACCATCATGGACCTCCAATATCCAGCTGACAAAACATTAATAAAGATATGAAAACACCACCCAAGACCAAAACTTCCTAAAATGCAACTATGGAAACACTGATGTCAGGCTAGAGGCTTTGCTCAAGTTACACTTAAAATAACTACAGCACTTAGGAGAAAACTTCAGTGAAGCCAGTAACCTCTATTTAGAGTGATTTAACTTTGGCTCATGGATTTCACAGTTTCATCATCCTCTTCCTTATTTTAAAACTTGTTCATTGAGACACAAAGTATTATCCATAATTCATTAAAAATCAGAGCAATGGTCCACAACCCCTAGCTGAAGCTGACAAAGTTAAGAATATACTAACACCAACACAAGTCTCATAACTTACTGTGAGAAGATGTTTTCAAACAATTGAATATATCAAAGCTAGAAATTTATTAAAGATTTGATCACTGTGAAACATTTGTGTATTTAAAATTGCCTAAAAAGTACAGAAATACTTGTTTTTCAGACACAATGAAAGAACACTCCTTGGGCAAAGAATTGAACTCACAGAGAGAGCTTGAATTTAAGAAAGAAAAAGAAAATCCAATAAATACATTAGGTGTAGAAATGTGCTGTACTTGTTGAAACCATGATACAGATCAGAAAAGAAAAGATACCAGGAGTTACACTCAACAGCTAAGGCTAAATAGATGTCTCTCATTCTGAATGAGAGTGGAAAAGGCAAATACTCAGTGTGAAAAAGCAGAAGAAACGCACAAGCCAAAATGCTGCAACTAAACTTCCATTCCAGCCCTTCTGTTCCCTTGCCCTCTAGAGGCTTTGATCCTGGGAAGAGCAGAGGGTGCATCAAAGACAAAAGTAATTATGTGTGTATTGGGATGGAGGGACTTTGCACAGAAAAGGTTTTAAAGAGAAAATACAGTAGTGGCTCGCCTTTTTTATTTTTTAAATACTAGTAAAAGTGTGTGAAAAGACATGTCTGCTGCAGCCAGTGACCTGCTCACTTGCCAGACAGGCTGGAGGTGAGCAGAGGCTCCCGGGAGCCCTGTGCTGGCAGCAGGGGAAGATGCAAGCCAGACAGTCCCCGTGGCACTGCTGCTGCTCAGCCAGACGCGCTGGACTCGGCAGCACACACCAACAGCTGCCCTGGGAAGCTGGGAGTGCACCACTGAGGATCAGATGCTCAGAGCAGCACCGGACATGGAAAAGAGCCTGCAGAAAGGGATACTCTAACTCATTTCAAGCAGGCCTCTCTAACAACAAGCAGAGAAAAAATGAGAGTAACCTCCTGCCACCTGATGTTTCTCTGTAGTGGCAGAGACTTTATCTGCTGTGAAGTATTCACAGAAGAAAGAACCATTAAGGATGCTAGCTTACAGACCTAAAAGGGCATCCATGGGCATGTGGTTTCCAAAACTGATGGGTGACACAAATCTAGTGACCAACCCCACAGATGTGCAAAGGAGTGATGAACGCAGGTTATGTTCCTACAGAAGAGCAGCTGAAGTGGCTCAGTGCAGGGGGAATGCATTAAACGAGTGAAGGGAGTCATAGAACCATGGAATGGTTTGGGCTGGAAGGGATCTTGAAGGTCGTCACTCCAACACCCCTGCCATGGGCAGGGTCTCCTTTCTCTAGACAAGGTGGCTCAAAGCTTCATCCAGCCTGGCCTTAAGTCATTCTGACCAGTTTCACAAACAGCAAACAGGCTAAGTTTAATGAATTCTTTTTTCTTTTTTTTTCAAATAAATAATTCCCTTTCAAAATACAAGTATATTTGTCAAATATTTGTAAATACAACATCCCGTTGGTCCCCAGATGATGAACTGCAGATGGTGGAAGTCCTTCACTAGAAAAAAAAACAAGGGATAAAAGGAGATTTAAAAAAATTTAAAGAGCTCTAATAAAGGGGAGGGGTGAGGAAAAAAAAACAACTAATGAAATCTTTACTCATGCTTCCGTCATGGTTGCTGGCTAAAGATATCTCATCACTGAGAGAACTAAGGCAAGGAGCTCTTTTTCTATTTGAAGGAAAAAAAAAAAAAAGGCAAAAAAGAAAATGTTCTAACATCTCAGCTGCCATGCAGTGGATGTTTCTGACAAGTGCCAAAGTGAACTGCTGCCCATTCCCTTAAGTGGTATCTTTCCAGAGGCATGTGGCAGGGAACAGCTCCCTCTAGCACCAAAAGTCTGGCATTGAATTTGAAGAAACAAAAAACCAGCAACAGCCCTTTGAATCAATTTCTCCATAATAGTGCAAGGTACAAAAAAACTACAGTAGAGTCAAAAGAGCAAAGATATATTCATGTATGGTCAGTAGTCACTGCACACCTCCAGTCAGCCTGCAGCATTAAAGAAAAAGACAGCAATTAAAAAAAGTAAAATCAGAATGTCAATCAGAATGGTGTGAGGTCCACATCAGTTTTCCATTTATCTCAGGAAAAATTACGCTGTGCTTACTTGGCAAAAATACTCATTATCGAATGCAAATAGCTGTTTCAACTTCCTAATTCAAAGTGAATTGACAGAACGCAAAAGTCCTTCGGAAACATCTGTGTCAAGGATTGCAATAACCTAAGCAGATTCCAAGTGCTTGAAATGAAACCTTTTCACAAAAATAACACAAACACATAAACTCAGGCATGTAAGCTATGAAGGTTTTTGATTTCGATATTCAAGACACTTGACAAAAGATGAACTTCTAAATTTCTCAGGAAAAGAACTCAGTCCTTCAAGGACACAATGTGCCTACACGATTTATGCCAACTAGTTAAGCAAAACCCTTAAAGCAGCAGCTAAATTCAAGCCCACTGTGACTTACGCAAACATTTCTGCCAGCTCGCAGTGTCCCTTAAAGCTGCCCAGGATGCACAGAAGGAGGCAGGTGACGAGACGCTCCTGTGGATGCTGTTTTTGCAAGGCATGTACCCGAATGGCCACCGGAGGGCAGAGCGAGCCATCGAAACTGCAGAGGATTCTACTCTGCACAGCTTCTCCCGTCATTGTTTCCAGTTAACTTTGTAAGAGCTTAAAAATGTCAAGAGGAGCAAAGCTAATCATCACCACTGCAACTGCTTCAATATTCTGCTACAGGAAGGACTACTTATCCAAAACCACAGAGGAACTACCAGCTTTCTAGCTTTATCCAGCCAGAAGAATTTAAAACAAAGAAAAGCAAAAGCCATGCCAAGGCTCAGCTGATGTTGCTACACCAAGGTTGTGGCAACCACTTGAGAAAACATCTCAATGGGCACTCCGAAAACAAAAATTAAATCCAAAGCAAAAATTAGCGCAGTTTTCAAAGCATGTTTTTATTTAAATGAAAGCTAAAAGACTGAAATCTAATCTGCACTTAAATCTGTACTGCAGCCAAAGTCATATGCTTGGGTTGTTGTGTGGGAAGCAGCATGAAATTTGTTTAATTCAGTGTTATTTCTTAATTTGCTTGTTTCTGTGGTGTCAGATGGATCACTTTAAAGTTCTGACTGTACTCTGAAAGAAAACAGAGACACTCAAGTTTTAACACAGCTCAACTCCAATTAGGTCTGCAGAAACATATTGGTCTGCAACCTTACCTCTGCTCTCCATTCTAATAAAAATCTGTCCATGTTTATGCCCAGACTTTCTATCCATTTGATTTGTGCTTCAAACATATTTGGCAATGCCAGTTACACAAACCAGAATGCTGTCCCCAACTTCATACTAGCTTAATGAAGACATTTTTACTTTATTAAGATGCTAGAGATGTGAAAATTTGCTATTTTGGACTGAAAACCCTAAACTTCTCTAAGAATTGCAAGCTTATGCTGGGTTCAGTCCTGGTTTGCTTTAAGGTGTGAAACTACAGGCCAAACTCAACTATTCATCCTTGCCACAGTTAAGTAAAATCCTGGGAAATTCATTGCTCTCCAAGTAATTTCTGTGATGTGGCAAACAAGCAGAGAGCAGCTTTCATCTTCTAATAGTTTGGTTTCTTTCAAATCAAAAGGCAAAAAATAAAGTAAAGCTAATTCCTTGATTCACTGTCTTGAAGCATAAAAAAAAAAAAAAGGAACCTAATATTCACCTGAGGCTCAAAAAGATTTCTCTATGGCTGATCAGTTATTTTAGCTCAGACTGAGACCTCCCCAAACTGTGATGTAGTAATGAGAGCAGCAATGCCAAGCTTTTTCTTCTTATTGAGCAATGAAGCCATGATCCAAACCAAAATCATGGCTGTGCACCCATGAAGATGAATATTTCATCTTCAACTCTAGGGTGCCAGCAGTGGAAAAAAACCTGAACACACTCATAACAGCTGTGCAGGAGCATGCCCAGGTATGTACACACTTAGCACTGAGCCATAAAGATATTAAAAAGAAGTATTTGTCACGTGCTACAAATTTTTAACATTCCTTTTCTTATACCAGGACCTTCAAATTCAGGTGGGAGGGGGCTGCCTGCCAGTATCCAACTTATTATACTACCAATTTAAGGTAATTTTTTTCTTTTTAACTTTACTGTAAGCTACAACATTTCCCCGCAAGCCATTCTTACTATTGCACATAAAGATCTGTGGCTTAAAAATAAACTACAGCCTAAGTTATTGGAAATAATTAACTGATGCTGAATTGGCAGCTACACAAAAAGAAATGAAATATTTAAGTGAAATTACATATGTTTAATGGCCCTCATTGGTACTTACATGAATGAAATTCCATGGGCCACGTTTTAAGGAAGAACATAGGTTTTGTAAATTTACCCAAAAGTTCTGAAAAATGTTACCATCTTAAACCTGCATGCATTTGTCTCAACTAACATGCATTACATTCTGGGAAACTCATGACAAAACGTCACTCCACAGCAACCAGGCAGGACTAAGCTTGGGAATCATCCTTCACCTGAAGGGCATCTTACAGGTCATCCAGCCAAACCAAGCCTTCCCTTCCTCTGGGCAGCAGAAAAGAGATATTGCGTTGATCTTGTTAAGACTTGTTGACACACAAAAATTATTTTTAGCTCCACCACGGGGAGGGTGGGGACATTTGTTCTGGGTTATGGGTGGAATTTTTAAACTGGATTAGAAACAGGAGGAACAGGCAATTTTAATCTGGAAAACACCAGAACTGAAGCACCCATGCATGAAGCTAATCAGGAGCAACTCCAAAACCTCATAAAGGAAAAGGAGAAATCCCATTTTCCTGGGGGTAATCCCACTACAGAACAGAAAAACGCTTTTCCAAAGACTTAACTGAATTACTGCTTCAATGTCAGATGCTGGAGAAGCACCATAGGATCACAGTAAAATAATTGCAGAAAAATATGATGTTTCAGTGGGGTACTGAAATCAGCTCTCCTGTCTTTCAAAGATACTTTACTTCTTTTGTGAATTATTTTCATTCTAAAGAGTCCCTCAAAAGACAATTTCATTACATGCTCATTTTGGCATTTTAGAATTTTTTTTCTAATTGGAAGTGTACAAAAATGAGTTGGAAGGTTCAGTGACCCACCCACACTCACAGACTTTAACACTGTCTCAAGAGTAGTCCCATTGATTCAACATATCCTGCTGGTCATAAAGCTTTCAGCAGAAAAAAAGCAAAAAAAAAAATTAAGACATTCATTATTATAATCATCCCTTAAGATGAGGGGATGAACATGGAAAGGGTAGATGGGAAATTAAAGCCTGCCATGCCATAGAAGTCCACAGGCAAACTAATGAGCACAGGAAATTACAGGGTAGTACAGTGCGTTTCTTTCCTGCTTTCCGGACTCTCAGAAGTCAGACAATTAAATGCTTAACACAAAAGCCCAAGTTCTGTAGTCAGAAATCCCAGGGTTGATCGCATGTCCAAATGCAGCAAAACAGTTCCACCACAAAAGATCGCTCCTATTGACAGCATAGTCCATAATTATAAAAGGCATTTATGTTATTCACCATTAAAAATACATGTAGTTGTCTTTTTGCATCTTTTCAATATTTATGGCCAATAGTTGGAGGTTTGTATTGAAGCTGTTAAATCCATTTTCCCACTCATTGCACAAATAGCCACATCTTTTGTTGCAGAGGATTATTTTTTAATGCTAAGGAGAGTCTCAAATTGTTTTCTGAGGGTTATTTTCCCGACGTTTTTTATTAGCAATATGAAATAAGGCCCAATATCCTATTAAACAAAAATCAATTTTGCACTGACAAAAAGAACAGCTACTAAACACGGTGGAACTTATTTTTAAGCAACTACTTGTAGCAGAGATCCATTTTATGTGAGTTATTTCAATTATACAGCACCATAATGATTGGCAGTTTTCAATTAAAAAAAAATTCTTAAAATCGGGAATAAAATGGGGGAAAATGAAGTGATACACAAATGTCCTGGAGTTAACAGTCAAAAAGTAACTCCTAGTTGGCACCAAGTTGTGATGGCAGAAGCACTTTAAAGGACATCAGGCTAGAGATCAACACCAGGAAGAAAAACCAAGGTGGCCAGGAAAAGAAGACCATGGTGTATCAGGTAAGCTTGCCTTCCAAAAATAGGGTTAGTAGTTAGCTGTGCTTAGAGGATTCCCCAAGAGCTGTGGAGAGCAAGACTGAGACAGGACAGTTCTCAGATCCTTTTAGTGGTGGATTTGGTTTGGTTTTTTTTTTTTTTTTTAATATGCTTAATTAGTCTATGGGTTTCAAAGCAGCCAGGTTAATATTCATGATACCATTTTATGCACAAGGATTTTAGTTCAGACAACCTAGGAATAACTAAGCCAGTCACACAACTTGCCATGAAGGAGGCACATCACTACAAACTTAACCTAGACAAAACCTTCACACAACCTCCCTTACAGTGGCCAATGGCAATCTATTTTCTGGAAAAAAATTAAGCTTCTGTAAAGCCTAGGTCCTGGTACTTCAACATCACAGCCACAGCTACACAGTATTCCTTCTTCAAATGCTTCGTTAGAAGTGTTGCAATCATTAAAAAAATCCCAACAATGAACACTTCACAGCACACTGGTATTCAGGGTGGATGAACATATGGTGGGCCAGATGTGTTACATGGGGCAGGTATTCCAAATCACGAGCAAAACAGTCACAGTGACATAGAGGAGGTGCCTTTTGTCAGCTGATATGTGATAATTGCTCCCATGAACAGTTTAAGCTTTCCATCATGAACAGACTGTAAATTCAGTACCAGGATAAGGCAGAAATGTGCCTGAGCTGATGAAGGGGTGACCCAGAAAGGCACCTCTGCACCATCACCTGCGATCATCTGTCTGCATCTGAAGCTGTAAAAATCCCAACTGCTCACATTTATCCATCTTCTCAGACATAGCTGCATTTTACTTTGCTTTTAAAACAAGACCTCCTTGTGCTGTTGAGAGGGAACAGCCCAGTAATTAAATTAAATTGGGGTTTCAGCACTGTCCCGAGTGCTGAATGGCATCACACTCCACCCTCTGCTTTGTGCATTTTTCCCCTAGCCAACCAAAACCAAACAAACACCAAAACTACCCAGAAACACAAGTTCCACCCTCCGGTCAAGAAAAATCAGTTCCCAGGCAAAATTCAATCCCAACCCAGCTGGCAATACGCTCATTCCAGAACCACCCAGAGCATCAGGGCCACGTCCACTTTGTAAACTGGAGTTTTCTAGAAGCTCATGATGCCAGGGGAGATCACTTGTCACAGAGTCATCACTGAGCTGGGCTTATGGCAATGAGGAGCTCCACGGTGCAGCTCCTGGCTTATTACCATGACAACTCACATCCAGAAACAAAAGGAACCCACACGCCTTGAGAACTGTGCTCTGCCAGAACTTACTACAAATATATCTCAGTAGTACTATAATCAACAGAAAATACAGTGACTTGTTTTCTGTGGCTGGCTTACAGTCATTTGATATTGCTGGCTTACAACCAACCAAAGCAAAAACACAAAACAAACAAAACAAAAATAAAGTTCTCCTTTCCAACCGCAAAGGCAACAATGGGTATTTGCTGAAGTTAAACTGCACTATTCCCTTTCGCTCCCTTTCACTTTTAAAAGTTTGGGGTTTTTTATGGGAGATAATGCTGCTCAATTTCTTCACATTTATGAATTTAAAAAAAAAAAAAAAAAAAAAAGCAGATACAACAAAATCATAAGGAAGAGAGAGAACTAATTTCAGCAGTAAATATCCCATATACATCCTTTATATTCATCTCTTCATTAAGATTCATTTAGACAGATATAATTTTCCCAGAAGTTAAATACACAAGATAGCCAAGTGTCATGTTTGTTTGGTTTTTTTTAGAAGATGAATTTCCAATATATTTCAGAGCATAGCTTCCAACAGATATAAATCTTACTTGAAGCATCAAGAGTAGGTCACGTGAAAATTATTCCCAGACTATCAGACAAATGATCACACTGTAGTGCATATCTGCATGTCAAATCATTCCTCACCCAAAAATTAATCTCAAAAGCTACTGGTGGTCATATCCTCCCAGAGCTGGCATTACTCCTCTGTGTAAAGTACTAAAGTACTTTCCACAGAATAGTCAAGCCTGAATTTCCTTATTAGCTCAGGTATTTTCTGAAAAAGACACCGCATTCAGTAATTCCAAATTATTATGTTTTTTGATGTTGTTTTTGAGGGTTTTCGTTTTGGGGTTTTTTTTACTTCCCGTAAAAAATGGTAGAATTCTGAGAGGTATCTAAGTTTTTGGTTCGGTTTTTTAAGTATTACTTGGGGTTTAATCAATTTGCATATTTCATATGGGCTTACTGGGGTCACTGCTCTGAACTGACTTCAGCACACATCCAGAGAAGTCACACAGTGAAACTTCACTCTGCCAGCCCCTAAAAAATCCCTTCTGGAGGGAACAAACCATTCAGCTGGTTTGGCTGTACTGTTGAACCATAGGAGACAATCTGTAAACACCCCTCTCAAATATCCCCCATTAGCAGCTCTAGATAGCTCTTTGTCAGCTCTTTGAAATCCTTTTCATCTCATCACACCTGCTGAAGGCATCCATCTGATCCAAATCCACTTCCATGCATCACGCAGCTCAACACCAAGACCTAACACCTATACTGATTGTCAAATAGCCACCTCTTACAGAGGTGGATATACAGACATTATTTCCACTCACTATTGCACACAGAGGAGATTGTGCAAAGGCTGGAAGCTGTGAGTTCAGCTGACCTGCCACTTACTCTGTTCCCTGACTTGGCTGGCCCTGCCTTTGTTTTTCAGTAACTCTACCAACAACCATAAAGAGACAGAGATATTGCCAGCTAATTTTTCATGACCAGGGACTTCCTAGTTAAGAACACAAGGCATCACAATAGCAGTGACTGCTCACAGCTGGCCTACAAACCATCTACTGAACTAGAGCTTAATTTCTATGAACTGCTAGTGATGTATGTGGCTGTCATGTCACAGCTGATTTTTTTTTTTTACCCAAGTTCAAAAACGTTCCTTTATTTGTTATTCTCGTTTCTCTTCCGCCACCAGCCCCAACAAAGACATTTACAAGTCAGCAGGTGGTGCAGACTCCAAAGGACCAACAGCAAGTGCTGTGGGGTTGAGAAACCAAACACACCGACACACAAGAAAACCCTGTCCACAGCACAACAGCAGGCAGCCTCTCAGAAGCTTAATCCAACCCATATTAAAGGGAAAGAGGTTTTTCCATAGTCTTTCCAGAGCAGGACCATATGTCACATGCTTTGCTCAGTGCAAGTTAAACACGTGTTAGAGATGTAACACTGAATTCCTCTTACATAATAAAATATACACTCTTGGTTTCATCACAGAGTATTTTGGCCTAGTTCTTAAGCATCATTTTTTCATTAACATTTAAACTAACATTTGAAATGTAAAAGCTTACCAGTTGATTTGCAAACGAATTTAGACTGAGCATATGACAGCCATCGATTTACCAAATCTTAACAAGATACTGCTTATCAACTCCTGAGCAAAGGACATTTGTTCCTAAACACCAAGTGCATACCTTCACAGCAGCTTAAAATCATGTGTTGTCTCCAAAATCACACGTTAAAGGTATGCACATTCCTCATCAGAGATTACTGCTTATCTCTTGAGTCTGACGACTCACCTTTAACATTAAAAACTCCAAACAGAGCTCAGGTAGGGAATGGCAGTGAAATATCACACCCCTCCCAAAAGCATTCAGGTGCACAATAGGTGCAATCTCTGCCATCAGAACGCCACGTTCAGTGGCAAGACGCCCTTGCAATTAGGAGCCCAGCTCTAAGCAGGTTTGAGCACCACATCAGTATCTAAGCATTCCTAAGACTGTACTAATAAATATGACCAAGGTTAACTAGCTGCTTGCACAGCCCTCCAATCTCTGAGACGTGGAAGAAACAAGCACCCGTCCAGTTTTTTCCCGAGACACAAGAACACAGGAGTGACAAACGCGATTTCAAACAGCAGTGAACTTTTCTTAGATACAATGGCCTATGGTGATGCTGGATGGCCAAAGAAAGGGGAGACCCACGCAGAAGCACTGCCATCTCCTTCAGGAGCCAGCCAGGAACCTTGCTCCAGCAGCATGTGCTGGGATATGTGGATGCACCATGCTCACCAGGGATTCTGAGCTGTAGGCAAAGGGGAAGAGGGATGATTAGTGACAGTGTGACTAAAAGCAGAGGACTCTACAAAGGCTGGCCATGGTGACTGAGAGGCTGCAGAGGGCTGGGAGGGCGAGGCACAAGGACACCACACCTGTGGTGTTCAGCATGAGGAACTGAGATCCAGACAGGCTTATTACTTGCTCTGGCCTCCACGGCTGTTGGTACCAATAGAGCTAATTACTGTTTCTGCTCTCTGCTCCCCAGCCCCACATGGAAGGGCTCATTAAGTCAGGAGTCAGGCAAAACCCACAAGAGCCTCCACTACATTGAGACAGCACTTCTCTGCTGGAGAAGTAAGCCACAAACCCTGGAGAGTGAGATGCAGAAGGCAGATCCACAGGGAGTCAGCTCAGGAGCAACAGAACTGGATCAAAACTAGCTCTGTGGAAATCCAAGGTGCTTTCTGCATCCTGTTCTCTGCCCCAAGGTCCAGAAATAAAGCCCAGTAGTTACACCACCCCTGCATCATCACAAGCTTTCCTCAGAGTGTGCCTGCTGCCTCAACTAAAGCATCCTGCAGGACCTGACCTCTCTTTGAAAAATCATCACAGCACGTGTAATCCAGATAACAACCGACAGGGAAGCCTGTAAGTGTTAACACTTTTTCCTTTAAAGACAACATTCTCAGTTACATTTAACACAGATCACGGTTATTATTTCTAGTGTCACACATCAAGGAGCGGTTTGTCTGTCAGACTTTATTTAATCTGCAAGTGGTCAGCAGTCTCAGATAAATTATCTAGTTCAAGAAACAGCAGTCAGACTGCAAACTTGTCATCCACAACACGATACAAACAAGTGTTTTCAGATTATAAAGTCGTCGTTTCTACATACAAAACCCATGCATTACAGCTGGGTTTACCTTGCCACATTAGTCCCCCTGCCTTACCTCCCTCACCAGCATTCTTAACCCATTCCAAAAGTCCAACTTTTCCAGAAAGAAAACGTGAGGGTTTTGGCTCCTTCATGAAACTATCAATTGCTGTAGACTGGCAAATACATCTACCATTTGCTTTTTCCTCATCCTTAATTCAAAGAAATTAATTCATTATATTTCTTCTGGGTTCCCCTCTATAGTTTCACTAATACTAGCATTTAGCCCCAACAGGAAGACACAGGGTTGATGGTCAGCATAGAAACGAATTAGAGGTCTCAAAGCAGCTGCTAGAAGGAAAACAGCCCTAAAAAAACTACCAGGGGAGGAAAGAACTTGTCACTTCTCTTGGCAGTCTCAGATACTAGAAAAAGTCTGAATGAATGCAGCAGCAGCTCCAAGACCCCACACATTTAATGGTGAGCCAAATCCTGCAAAATCTGGTAAAAGTTCTACAGAGTTTCCAGCTGTACTTTTAACTAAAGCTTTTTGGCACTTGTGAAGGTACAAAAAGCAGCCAGGAGCTCTAGAAGAAGTGCATAAGCTAGATGTGTCCATGAAAACAACCAGCAATGCAATAATTTTCTTGTAAATTTTCTGAATACTTTATGTCTGTTCTCAAAAGGGAGACTCTGCAGCTTCAATTAGCTCAGCTGGTTCAAGCATGGGGCTAATAATGCCAAGGTTATGAGTTTGATCCCCATATGGGCCATTCACTTAAGAGCTGGACTCGATGATCCTTTTGAGTCCCTTCCAACTCAAAATGTTCTGTGATTCTTTCCCTTCTGTACTTTGAGCTCAGAACACCAAGACTGCACTGCTTATGCTTTATATTTATCCTCCCCCAACTGAATGGACTGAAAATAAGGCAAGATTTGGCTGTGGATTGCTGTCACAAGTAACAAATTTAAGCTATCTGCAGTGTGACTCCACTTTGGCCACATACTATTTGCTCACTTACATTTAGTGCGATCGCTGGCACAAAGCCTGCCTTGCATGCAGTTTGGGGGAACCTGCACTCATGAGTGCCCTGCTAAATTAAAATCCTGCCCTGGAGGATTGGGAAGACCTTTCAGCAGCCTCCCAGAGACTGCTTTATGATTGCAAGCTATGCACTGATGCAGCACATGTGCTATGTGCTCTCTGCTGGCAGCTCTGCTGGGGTGGGTACTGTACAGATGAAAGACCACGCTGACAGACAGAGACAGTTGCTCCTCCAGTTTCAGCAGCAAGTTTTGCCAGAGAAGATTCCCCAGGGTTACAGTCATGATTTAGCTGGCTCTGCACAGTTGTCTAATCCAGGGGTCAAGGTCTGCACTTTTTTTTACCATTGACTTGCACTTCCCTTTCTGTTCCCTTGTTTCTTGTTTTGTTTTTCTAAGACTTGAGATTTAATTTACAAGTAAGTCAAGAACAGCAAACACCTTGGTTTGTGTTTTGGGGTTTTTTTGGGGGGAGGGTATTAATTATTGAAATACTACATTTTCATACATGAAGTCATAGACTTCTAACCTTAAATTATAGAGCAGGTTCCTTCCAAGGATATTTTGAATTTCTTTCCCATGGCACGTGACAAGACTCTAAGCTCAAGCCTTAATGCACAAACACATACTCTCTGAAATTATTAACTTGCACTGTGAACTTACAGAAGGTACCAGCTGAGTGAGAAGTAAGAGAGTGGCTATTTGAGGTTAGCTATTTACTAGGTTAAGGTTACATACAGTCACACCCAGGGCACATATGGAGCACAGTTAGCCACAGAAGTATATGAAAGGACCATCTGCCCTTTAGGGAACCAGCTGATAATTCCAGGCAGTTCAGGATCAACAAGATATCCTTTACTGTACCACAGGGATATTGGAGGTGTCAGGCAGGGAGCTCCTTTGGCATTTGGGGGAATGGTCACAACTGTGAGGGTGCAGGGAGCTGACAGGACAATGCTAGGCTCAGGCTACTGCAAGAAAACCTACAGCTTCCTTCGTTCTGTGCTTTCTGGAATTAGTTTTCTGGAGTCACCTCAAAGATTTTAAGTGTTTTGGGAATTAAGTACATCATTTTCATGTTTTGAACAGTGGAATAAAGGGCTTTCTAAGCAGCAGTGTTGTACAATAGATCCTTAGGCATTTCTCCTTTTGAAGCTTGGGCAATAGCTGATCACCTTGTGGTGTTGGTATGGTGTCACTTGGTAACTGGGAATTTATCTAAGGCCAACTGGTCTTATTTTTGCTGCAAGTGATTCAGAATTCCCGAGGGACAGGGGAAGAGAAACAAATACTACATTCAATACTGATCCAGACATGTAACCAAAGAAAAAAGCACAAGTCACAGTTATAAACTCGTAGAGTTGCAGCACATCTGATTTTAGAGACTTTTCAAACATTACTTTTAATTCCCTTCTCCATTCAGTCTTGAAAAAAAAATCATTTTGCAGAAGAAATTTGACTGGAATTACAAAGGTTTATCAGCAAAGAAAACCTGAGTTTAAGTTTACAAGCTGTCAAGGAAAAAAAAAAAAAAAAGAAAGAGTACTATGCTAATAGCTTTACAGGAACTGACAAAACTTGCAAACCTGATTTGAAAAAACAGATATAATTCAGAGAAATGAGATAGTGAGAGGTTACGTTACTACCAGACCAGTCTTTCAATGGTACATACCAAAAAGGTGAACCCATCTTTTGTTACAATACATTTATTCTTTTGACTGAAGAAAGAAGGCTTTTGTACACATCCCATATATATCTGAATTTTTGTCACTTATGAGTCCACTAACTTGTTTTAAACATATTTGACAACGTGGAAGATTTACAACAGGGAGAAATAATGAAGAAATTCAAATAAACTGGAAGAAACAACCTTAAGGACTGAGAATCACAGGGAAGACACACATTTGGAACATCAAACATTTGAAAACACAAATATTTACACAGATTCTTTAACTCACAGGATAACTCTTTAAATATTAATAAAGCCCAAACCTGTAAAGTACTTCATACCAACACAAATGACCTGAAACAAAAGATCAGCTTTTCCAGGCTTTCTAAATTGAAGTTAATATTTAATACAGTGTTTTCCTTAGTCCAATAACTAAAAGTGAGTTCTGTGTTAGCAAATCAGAGCATCCTACTTGCTTTCAAGCTATAAATATACTTTTGCATGCTACCAGAAAAAGGTGACCTCAAGAAAGATGGAGCTTTGCTAGTTTTTAAGTAAACACAGCTTAACCAAATCCTTGGATTTTATAAAAAAAACAATGCTTAAATCTCTAATAGGCAACATTTTGCCCAACAAGCAATTAAAAGACAAGCCCAAGCTCTCACTGCTGGCTCTCATGCTGGAGAAGCTGGAGCATTTGGCAATGGAAGACCAGGAAGTCAGTATCTGGCTGTCTGACAAGACAATTTTCTGGCTGTAATCTCATTCTCTTAAGCAAATTAAAAAAACAAAAAATGCTCTCATTGCCCTTCTGGTTAACAGCATTTCATTCACTTGAACAGCCTTCTGTTTGAGTCCTTAATACAACTATTACCAAGAATAAGTTTTATTTCTGACCTCAAGCCAGCAAAGTCTCAATTCCCTCAAAACAATGAGGTGGCCCACATAAGTCCAGCTTAAATCCCAGAAAGTGCTTTGTTGGTGAATGCATGCTTCACTGAAAACAACAACATGCATCACATATGGAAAAAGGGTTATGGGCAGAGCATTTGCACAATGAACACAATAATCCTGACCAAGCAGCATCACACAAAACTTTTCTTCTATTCTCTATTCACTTGATACTAAAAAGCACCCTGAAGAGGTCTGAAGCAACAGTAAAATGCTGAAAATTAAATAATTGGAAGCAATATACTGAAATAGTTTTGCAACAAAACATACACAAGATTTCCTCACAAGAAGCATTTCACTGCCCCTGGTGTCAACACTTTTCTCCAGAATGCTGTATTATTGAAAGGCAGGAGAAGGCAAATCAAAAAAGCCCTTTTGACAAGTATAAACTCTCAGCAAGAAGAGATGGTGTGATTGTCTGAAGTCCTAGGCAGCATTCAACAAGAATTGCGTTACTGTAGAAATACATTTTGACATTATTAAAGTCCTTGATTTAGCCCCACTGTAGCTCACAGGTTACAAGCAACCACAGTGAAGTATCAGAAGATGCACTGAAGTGCCTGTGCTTTTTAAAAGAAGTCTGTATTTTTTTCTTTTAATGTCTCCTACATGAACATATCAACACTGAATCCTGCAGTTAATATGGTTTTAGAAGGTTCTCCCTCAGGTCAGTATCTTGGAAAAACTACTTAGACATTTATAAGCTTTTTATGCAACATGAAAAACAAAAGTAACCAAATAATACATCTGGTTGTTTCCTACTTCACCATTACAACACCAGAAAAAAAAAAACAGTAACTGTTTTGAGACCAAGCACAAAGATGTCCTAATTACTGGAAATCCCTCACCAAACCTAAGCAGCAGAGCAAGATTAATAGTCACAAGACCCAGAGATTAATTTATTTACCAAAGAATCTGTGCAACAAAGCAGTCTAATACTAAGATTACTGAAGTTAGATTTTCAACAAGATAAGGGTCAAGAGACCTAAACACTGCAAAACATCTCCCTAATAATGACTTCTTATAAAACTAAAAATATGTTCCAGAAGAAAAAGATATTACCTTGATGAGTTTCATTTAACAGGTCTAATTTAACAAACAAAACTTTCTAGAGGACGTAAATCAAGAGCCAAAATTACTATAAACACATTACAATGTAAGCCAAGTAAAAAGCTGACCAGTAAAATAAGTCCTTTGTTTTTAATTACCTTTAAAGTACAAGAATGGATTAAAAAAAAAAAAAGCCTTACCCTCCTCCCCACAAAATAATCCTCTATATTGGAACAGCATAACCATCAGTATAAAACAGCATAACCGATCAGTAAATTAAAGCCAAAATTTAACTGATAGTAGGGAAAAAAGTCTAAAACTAATTGTAAGAAATTATCAATTCAATATATTCCACAATTCAGACATGGGATTCTTTTCCAAAAACTTTAATAACTGCTTTATGGGGAAAGAAAAACAACCAGCATCAGATCCAGAGCACAAACTTACTAAGCTTAAAAAAATAAGTGTGTGTGGGTGTGTATTATATAAATGAATAAAATTAATATAAAATTGAATTTTTAATAAAATATGATCAGATCAAGTTAGCTGAACCAAGAGAAGGCTCTGAGGTACCCAGACTGGATGATTTCCTGCAAGCAAGCATCACACACCGATCTTTCATATCTCAGTTCAATTAAAAGTGCTTCAGTGAAATTCAGTATCACAGAGCCTGGAATAACACAATTTAAACTAGAAATTTCAAGGGCTATTGGAGTCTTTGTTGTTTTTCTAGTAGATTGTTTAAAAACAGTCAGTCATCTTACCAAAGAATTCAGGAAATTTTAGAGCTTACACCAGAACAGACAGCTTTCAAAAAGCAAACTGGCTGTAAGTTACATGTATGCTACAGAAGTCACCAGAGTTCCTGTGTGTTGGTTGATCTTTCCACACTTAATTGTTTAGTCAGAGACTCCCACTTGCAAGATTTCAAAGGTATGTGCTTTTAAAAAACAATATTTCACAAAAAAGACCTTAAGCCACCTTAGCACTGCTGTCACTTGAGTTTGTACTAAAGATATAAATGCTCACTCCTCGTGCTTCTATCACCCTATAGTTACATTTACCAATTTTTTTTTTTTTTTTAATTTGCACAGCATGAACTATATGAGAAACACCTTAGAGCTCCTGAGAGCATGTGCTACAGGAGGGGAGAACACACTGTACTGAGCTTCACAGGCTGCAGTTTTTAAACTGACACCACTGAACACCTGACCGAAATGGGACAGAAAAAGATCTCCTGGCGGCTCATCCACAGACTTCCAGGGACCTATAATGAAGCTGAGACACTTTCCTCAGCCTAGGAGAGCTCTCCCATGAAGACAGAAATCATTCCTTCCATCTGGGGCATCCAACAGAAGGGAAAAATGAGGATGACAACAGAGGGATTAACAACCTCTTACAGCTCCCAAATTCTATGCTACAGATTCAGAGGTCAGCCAGCTGGTCACAGATCCCAGAGGAGCATTTCCTAGCTGAAAACTGTACCACCAGACAGTGCCACCCATGCCCCACTGCAGTCCTGTCAGCTCCCTGCCCGAATGACCCGGAGCGGATTGTACAGAGGTACCTGCGGACAGCACCAGGGCACCCCTGGCAGATAATAAGTTCACCCCCAAGCTGAACTTATTTAATGTTCAGGCCTCAGTCATCAGAAACTGCAGGCATATGGAAATTGGTATTTTTAATGAGCCAAATGCTAAATACGATATAAGAATCCATGAGTAAACGCAAGGCTGTCCTATAGCTTATGCTGTCAGCACTGGTAACTTCTTCATGTACACCTAACTCAAGGTTTAGAGCAAGCTGCACCAGCCACAGCTCCCATTCCTTTTTGTGTTAATTATCTTTAATAATGCTTTTAGTAGGCCTTCGTTTTCCCACCGTCTCATTAACCAGGAGACTTGAAAACAATAGGACTTCTTGCATGCAAAGACAGAGGATGCAGCTGCTTCCATCTATAAATAAGATGTTGTATCAGATGTGACTGCTATTGTTTCAGCAGTCCATCGGTTACATGAGAAGATTAGAAGTAAGGGTCAAGGTGTATTTTTTCCTTTCTTTGAATTGACAGGACCACTATCTTAAAAATAAAAAAAAAAAGTACCAAAAAGGTGTAAAGAAGAGAAATGCAATAGTTTATACAAGTCACCTCTCAACCTGAACTGTAATGACAGAAACCACTGAACAGTGAAACCAGCTTTGTATTTTAACATTAATTTATCAGATTTAGGAGCTGTCAAACTGTACATCCAGTGATACTTCAAAAAAACACGTGGGAAAACATAAATCTGAGCTTTCTTTAAGATTTTTGTAGTTGGAAAGCCTATCTGTACATGCTGACTTGTATTTTAGTCATTCCTCAGATTTTCAAGGAGGACAGAGAAAGTGTAAAAGCCTGTATTACCCATGAACTGAGATGGCAGTTTAGGAACATTTTATTCGGAACATGAGTTTAGGATGGGTTTAATATGTATCACAATTCAATCTGCAGGTACCCATTACTTCCAGCTCACTCCTGAGTGATTAAAAAAACAAGGGAGACAGAGTAGGGAAGGGCAAGGAAACCAAGTGCCTTCAGTACTGGTTTGCTCCTCAAGGAGACAAGAACAGATCCCAGTGTCAGGAGTAGTAGAGGATTCACAGAGAAGGGGGAAAAGGAGAAAGCCACTTCCTACTGTTATCAGATACTAAAACTTCACTGACCCATTGTCAAAGATTTCCTCTCTGATGTACATTTTTCTTGTGATGACACCAATTACGTTAAGCTATACCAAATTAGCACTATCATAACATAAATTACATTAGAAATACTTAGATCAGTACCTTTAGTTTATAGAAGTATAATTTAAATTTTTCTTGAGAAAGTGTATTAAGGTAACATTCCTGCGCTGGCTACATAGCACACTCACCACTGGGATTTGGCTGCTCCATGTGATACCCTGAGGCTGTTGGTGACAGAAGACAGTTCTGCACTGGGAGAGCAGCAACACTCCTTAAAAAACTCACACACCTTGCCAAGATGTTTTCTATCTCCCTCTTCCCAGCAGCTCCTACCAGCCAAGCTACTACAGCAGGGGTGCAGCCCAAGCCTACAGAGAAACCTCACCCCTCAGATAAAAACATTTCCATCTTTCATGATGCATCTAGAACATACAGTCAGCCAGGCAGGCAATTAAATTCCAAGCTGGCTCCAAATTCAGGGACACCTGAGCTGAAGAATACTGTACCTGTCGTCCTACATGGCCTAAATTTAAGATACATATGTTATATCTTTCTGTATGTATATAAGGAACACAGATGAACAGATATTCCTGACAAGCCATACACAATCTTAGCAGTTTTTCTGTAATAAACTTCATACCACCATGGCAAATATTAATTAAGTTTTGGGTTTTCTTCATGGATTTGAAAGTTAGGCATGCCCTCAGAAACATGGTGGGGGCAGCAAGAAAGAAAAAGGATCAACAAAAAATAGGGGTAGGGAGAAGAATTTTCAGAAGCATTTGAGGAGGAAACAAGCACTGCAGTCAGAATGAAAAACCATAAGCAATTCTTATGAGTAAAAAGCACAAGAATGTGCTCATAATTTAGTGAATTCATTATAAATATAGGAACAACAGCTCTGAACACAACTCTGTTTTGCTTTTTAATCTCAAAACTTCACATGCCTTATGTTGGAGGAAACTTTCTCTTTTGTGCTTGCTAGCAGCAAACCCCTATTTTTACACTCAATAGTGCCAGAAGCTTCCAGCATCAGTTAGTGATTCTGTGTTTACCAGAATAATGTGACTTCCATCAACAGTAACCAAGTGATACTCGGTATTCACCAAGTGCTTTACACTATTCTTCAGATAACTAACTGACTTGCTTGTTTTTATTAAAGAAAAGCATTAAAGGCTGTTAACAGCAAGTTGTGCTGCCTCCACACACACTCATCATACAGAGGAACAAGCCTAGATTCAAAATTAAACTCTGCACCAGTTCACACAGACAGAGATTACTGATGATCTACTGCCCTTTTCGTCACGGCTAAAATCCTTTGAAAAATCCTTTTTGTGCTGAATCACACAATCTACAAACATCTGGAACTATCATAAAAAATCCTATTTGAAAGCAAGCTAAGTCACTTACTGGCTTTTAAGAGGGTACATTATACCCACATCATACAACACAGAATTATTTAAGTTCCCATACCATTTTTCAGAAAGGAGCGTATTTTTTCAATTCTTCTTGAAAAAAAAAATAACATTGGAGTATTAATTAAAGGATTTCAATTACTTTCATGGCTTGCAGATACATCAATAGTAAACAGCAGCTATACAAGCTAAACAGCTTGTAGTCAAACACACTAACTTTTACAGCAACGTCAAAAGTCTTTACGTTAGAAAGTTATCTTGACATAATATTTATTTGCCACTTACTTTTTTCCTTAAAAAAAAAGTATACTTATTTTTGGAAAAAGCCCCAGACAAGATTTCGAAAGTACATTGTTTAATAATGTTATTTGCTTGTTTTCTCAACTGCCCATCTCACACATTTCACCAATCAGGAAAAGATGCTGTAGTAAACAAAGAACACTACAAAGCTGATGAAGCATCATCCACCATAAAGCAACAAAGAGGTATTTTTCTGGTGTCATATCAAGTCGACAGAAGTTGTATTAGACTGAAGAAAAAAAATATTATTGCTTTAGCATATGCTCAAAGCACAACAATAGTATAGTGGGTCTACTTTAACTGAATACCAGAGAAGCTATTGCAGCACTAAAATTATAATCTGTATTAGGTACCATACACAACATGACTGAACTGAGTATCTAGAAGGGCTTTTGTAAGACTGCTTCTGAACAAAGGCCATGCAACATTCTCATTAGAAAGAAATATTTCAGGCTGTCCAAATCTATAGCTGCCAGGTGACTTCTGGGCAGATTTTAATGTAGGTATTTCTTGTGTTCCGGTACAAAGCAACTCCTCAAGTTTTATTTCTTTTCCCTCCTCCAACCACAATATGCACAAAATAGGCAAAGCCATATACTGTATACACTGAGGCTTCTTTGTTATGTATGAGCTACCAGCAAAAGAAAGCAGGGCTGTAACAGCCACTTAAAATAGAGAGTATAATTGGAGCAAGTCAGCTGCAGCAAAAACACAAAGGCATGGGGGTAAAAGGAAGCACCTTCCTTACTGCATAAGGAAATATCACCTCCTTCCCAGCAAAACAAACCCTCTGGAAGAACAGCTATAGCAGTACAACACATCTGAGCACTTCCGCCGCAGCAAAGACAGGATCATGAAAGATCATGAACTGTACTGTTCTCCCTACTCTTTTATTTCCCAAAGGTATCACAGCACCAGCAAATTAAAGGAGCTTTCTTTCCTCCTCTCCCCTGTACAATTCCCAATCCCCAAGGACTTGCCACACAAATGTTTATGTAGCCTTTTGCATTTATATATTTTTATTGATTCTGCTTTAGAAAAAGTCACATACTACTTCATTGTCTCACAAATAACACCAATATTTAAGGTCAAATTTATTTTGTACTTGCATCTGAGATTTGAATGCTGAAATGGTGCAGAGAATATAAAGATGATTACTAGTCCTAAAACCTTTCACTGGATTTGTGGTCAATGAATAAGCATTTGCAATTTCTGTATTTTCTGTACAGTTATCATTTAACAATAGCTGCACACTGAATAGTTATTGTCTCTTAAGATGAAAATGAAAACTTGCTATTCCAGAATAAGAACAAAAAAATGCCTCTTTTTTCCCCTGTCTTTCCTTGTCTGTGTATAAATACCTTTTTTTTTTTTTTTTTTTTTTTGGGCAGAAAAGGCATTATCTCCTGAATGGACTTTCGCAGCGCTTCAAATTTAAATTTTCCCACTTATCTTCTGGAACACAGACTTGCAAGTGCAAAATGTTCAGATTTAATACTTGCTGTTATTTTGTAGGAGCACACTTCGAGAAATGGTTTGACAAAGGTGTTTAACATCCTCCATAAAAAGAGAGTCTTCTTGCTCAACTAATTCAGGGTTTTGCACTCAACCTAGAACCCTAAGAATTACAGATATACTACATTCATTTTATTAAATGAAATTAGGTTCATTACCTTCAATATGAAGTGCTTGAACATACTTCAGTTTCTTTAAGAATAACCATAATTTTACCAAGCAACTCATATACTGTTGTTCTTTTTTACCATTACCAGATGAACTGGGAAAAAAGAACATAAGTCATTTTACACAAAACTGAATATTTGTGTGAACAAGTCTACACTTTTCACCTTATCTGCCATCACTAATACTTAGCCTACAGCCATTTGCTATATGACAGTTTGCCTATATGTTCTAGATAACAATAGTTTTGAAAAAATCACTGATACCATCAATGCAGCCTGCTCAAAAATTTGATCTACAATCACACAAGACATACTCAGATGCAGTCCGATAATTTATTTATCCCTCAGAAGAAAGGAAGGAGTTTATTGGAAACCAAGAACAAAATGAGACACATGGCTTTCGCATCCCTATTTTGGCAAAATATCTTTACTTTCAGGCAGCACATGTTTACATCCATTTGCAGATGTTTCACTGCTTAGACATTACCAATGCAGTTTCAGAACTCATTCTGCTATACCAATGTCTTAGAGTGATGACAAATCTTGACATGTATTTTTGAAAAATGCATCTTTACTACCTTCCCACACTCGCAAGAACTCATCTCCTCTCCGTCTTTGCCTAAGCAGCTCTATACCAGCAGTCTGTTTGTCACCTGGATGCGACAGAAAGTAGTATCATCGTAAATCAAACAGAGCTGAAAACTGCAAAGCAAACTAAACATCCAAAGCTTCTTCAAGCACCTTAGTAGAGAGTAAAGAAAGAACCATAGAATCATAGAATGAGACTTCAACATCTAGTTCCAGCCCCTCTGCCGTGGACAGGGACACATTTCACTAGACCAGCTCCATCTAGCCTGTCCTTGAACACTTCCAGGGATGGGGCATCCACGACTTCTCTGGCAACCTGTTTCAGTGCCTCACCACCCTCACAGTAAAATATTTTTTCCTAATAACTAATCTAAACCTACTCTCAGTTTGGAGTAATTCCACCTTGTCTTGTCACTACATGCTCTTCTAAGTACACTCTCCATCTTTTCTTGCAGACTCCCTTCAGGTACCAGAAGGCAGCAATTAGGTCACCCTGAAGCCTTCTCTTTTTCAAGCTGAACAGCCTCAATTTTCTCAGCCTTTCCTCATAGGGGAGGTGCTCCATCCCTCTAACCATCTTGGTGGCCTCCTCTGGACTCACTCTTAACAGGTCCATGTCCTTCCTGTGCTGGGCACCCCAGAGCTGATGCAGCACTGAAGATGGGGTCTCACCAGAAAGGAGCACAGAGGGGCAGAATCTTCTCCCTGCCCTGTTGCCCACACTGCTCTGGATGCAGCCCAGCACACGTTTGGCTCTCTGGGCTGTGAGTGCACATGGCTGCGTCATGTCCAGCCTCTCACCCACAGCACCCCCAAGTCCTTCTCAGCAGGCCAGCTCTGATCTGTTCAGCCCCAGCCTGGGTTAATATTGAGGGTTTCCCCAACCCAGATGCAGCACCTTGGTGCTGTTAAACCTCACAAGGCTCCCATGGGCCCACTTCTTGAGCTGGTCCAGGTCCCCCTGGATGGCATCCTGTCCTTCAGGTGTGTCAACTGCACCACTCAGCTTGGTGTCATCTGCACATCTGCTGAGGGTGCAACAGGGCAGTTCCAAAATACATAATGGCAGATGAGATACCATCTTCTTTATATCTTTACTAACAGCCATTAACAAAACACAACACCAGATGATGTAAGAGGCAAAACAGCAGTCATTAGGAGAAAAAAAAATACAGAAACATAAACCACCACATGCAAAACACAAGCAAAAGATGCAAAGGTTGATGTTCCAAATCTGAGGGTTTGATCAAGCCCGAGTTGATCAAACTTCCATGCTGAGGCTTCCAGTGGAGAGATGGGTCTGTGGAGAGATGGGCACCTACACGTGGGGCACAGAGCACCTGTGGTAGCTTCATTTAAACATGGCACAAAAGAAAACAGTCTTGTCAGCTATTATCATACCCAAACCCACATTTTTAGCTACATTTGGTTACGGTTTTTTGTTGCCTTCCTAGACAGGATCCAGAAAGACAGATGGCTCTAACAAACACCACGTAGAACACCACTACCACTGTAGTGTCACATAGAACACTTGTAAATATGGAAAGCATAACAAGTTATAAAGAAACACAAAACCCAAATATTTAGTTAAAAGAGAATACAGCAGTAGGAGTACAGAAAGGTATTACTGGACTCTTTTCATTATTAAACTTTTTTTCCAAATTTATGCCTAAGACAAATAAAAGAATTTTAAAAAGCAAGTCAGTCATACACAATGCAAAAGCATTTATGAGCTAATAAGAAAATACTTGCTTACTATTTGATTACATAACAGTTTTGAGAGCCCATAATGCAGCCATGAGAGAAGTAAATACTATGGTAACAGCAAATCTATTTGAGTCTTTCTACAAACTGCTCTCGAGATCCCATCTAGTCATTTCCTTCAGATTAATTCAGAACCCATAGAGCTGCAGAAAAGAATCTGATCTACAAGAGAGTATTCCCAAAGCACTGGCTATAGTAAAACACAGAAGAGGTCACAGGCAATTGCAGCTCTCTAGAAATAAAGTTAACTAGAATATACACAAGGCTATTAAAAGACAAAGCTGACCTAGTAACACAAGCACCACTGCAATGGGGATTTGGAAAGGAATACAAACAGCTTAGGAAATACTCTGCTGGGTAGCAGTCTGACACTGCAAAAGATGGATTCAGTCAACCACTGGCCTCTTCTGTTTCAGTCCTAAAACAAGGCTCAGGTGTATCATGTAGAAAAACAAAATAAACTCTCTTCTCATTTTAATAATAAACCAGTTTAATAACTGAGGCCCACCACGTGATTTTTGATTGCTCAGATTTGGTAATATTTATACTACAAATTCTATATACAAACCATTGTAATTTATACATGCTCACCCCCATAAAAAGTTCCTAAAGGCTTGTAACTTGAACAGCAAGATCAAAACTCCGTATTTTTTTCTTAATTCTGCTGTTAATAAAGGCTACACAAACCGTTCTGTCAAGGACAAAAACAAGGAGAAACCTTTAAAAGAATTAAATTACATGGAGTTAAATTTATTTTCTAGAAGCAGTAAATATATCTGCCTTCTCCTAATTTGGTGTCCCTGAGGAGTCAGTAACATATCAGCCATCTGCCCTTTATGAGAAAACACCTGTAGGAGATAGTACAATGGCTTGCATCACTGGGCTTCAGCTACGTTAACTATTTATTACCTCAATAATTAGAATGTTTAGCTTTTAAGATTATGGTTATCCTTGCCATAAAATAAAAAGGAACAAAGAGAGCACGTGACCATGCCCAAGTTAAAGAGTAGTAAGCACAATGTATTCAACTATTTGCTGTATTGGGAAGATTTATTTAAAAGTTTAAAAAAAGAAAAAAAGGAAAAGGAAAAAAAAGGAAAACCAAAAAAACCCATCATGACTGAAATACTAGCAAGGGTTTTTTTCATTCAAACTTAATGTCCCAGCTAGAATGCGTTAGAAGAGCAATTTGTCAGGGAGAAGAGGGAAATTAAGTCATTCATTTCCTCCTATTAGTGGGCAGAATGGTGCCCTACCTTGCTCGGGGGAGTTTAATAGGTAAAGGTTTATAGTTGCACACTTTACTGTTTGGAATAGTAACAGAGTTTAACAGATGAGGCAGGAAGTTTGTATAACTCAGCGAGGGTAATACTGCCTGCTGCTAGGGGGTATCACTCACTTCCCTCCACTCCCTGCCCAGCGTCTGTCCCAAAACAAGCTACCTGTTTTCAGCTTAAGAAACAGAGCATGCAGGTGAACGAGTGACAGATACTCAGGATTATGTTCAGGTGTCAATTTGACAATTATGAAGTCAATGCTACTAGGGAGAGAGGTATCCCCAGTTCCTCATTCTTTAGTACCAGCCAAGGCATGGTAATTGGTTTCAGGATTCTCAAACCAGTAAGTTGAGTTCCCCTGAACCTATCTTTGATACTCATCTCAGCTCTGGCACGCATCCTTCCCTATTACCCTTCCTACCTTTCGGCACCATAATGAGGAGGAGGAAGGTGACATGATTAACCACAGATCATTTTCTTCCATGAGCTGAAACAGAGAAATTGTAGTTCTCGCATACCTCTGAGACAGAGTCCTTCTTCAGCCTTCACCCACACCCTGAATGCCATGAGTTACAAATGGGTGAAGGAACTCTTCCTGACATTAAAGCTTCCAAAACACCCCACAATAATAAATATACCTACCTGATGTCATCAGCAAGAACAGAGTTGCATAGACTGAAGCAACTATTGAATTAAAACAGTTGAAAGAGAAGCAAAAACTTCACTGCATGCAATCAACACTGAACCTAATGACTGTAAGAGGGGCTTTTCCACTTCCACTTAATAATTCCTATTATAAGATTCTTCTGATGAGCACATTTTAGGTTTAAAATGCTTTTTTTTTTCCACTGTTCATAAGCTGCCAGTGTCAAGATTCACTCTGTGTGCCAAGCATATTATTCTCCTTCTGCAACTCTGAACTGACACCAATTCTTTAAGATAGTAAATATAAAAGTTCACTCACATTTGTGAAAAGAGTTCAAAAATTGGAACAATACCAGACAGAAACCTTGACCAGAATTTTGAGAAAATAAATAAGGGCAATCAACATTTCAGAGGGTATAATTAAAGCTTCATCTTCTGGAGACCAACGATTTTGGATTTCTCAGAAACCACATGCAGTGATAACTTATTGCACAATTTGGGTGGCATGAAGTATTGTTTCTCCCCCTTTCCCTCCTCCTCCCACCAGCTCTGGGGTATTAAAAGTGACTCAGAAGAATTTAGACTAGTTTAACAGTTGTGTTAAACTCGTGTTTCCCAGCTGAGCATCTTCACTGTGCATTAAGCTATCTAAAAAAGAGGAAAGAGAGAGGAATGGATCAGAAGTATCTATGCAGGCCTCCATTACCGAGAAAAAATTAAGCTGCCCGTGTAACAACTAACTTTCTGAACAAGGCACAGAAACATCAACTTGTTCATAAGCTTGACTTAAAATATTACTTAGAAACATTACTTATTACTTAGAAACATTTGTTCAACCACAACTAAACAAAAACCAACTTATACCAACTTGTATCCTTTTTGATAAGCACCCAAGATCACAGAGAAGCAGGGCTGCTTCACAAATAACTCCAGCACCGTCCAGCATTCAATAAACCCATCGCAATTAACATGACAGGAAAATCCTCAATATTTTCTTTGAAGCTGAAAGAATTACTTCCCCAATTTATCCTTCAAATCTTGTTTCCTATTGAATATATCTGCTGTCAATTAAGCTTTCATTTTAGTCCTCTTATTCATAAGAAATGAGTGAAGGGCAAAACCAATTATAGTTAGAAAAATAGCAACTTTATTTCCACAGCTCTCTAGTTCTCATGCTCCACAGCAGTTATACAGTCTGAAAAACATTGGCAAGATGTTTGCTCTGTTGAACTATAAACAGCTTCCTTTGAAAGAAGGGAGAAGGAGAGATGGAGCTGTAAATTCAGAGTTCAGTCCCTACAAACGAGACTAGGCACACAATCACAAACTTAGAAAAGCCAGTAAAAAGCTAGTGTAAAGCTAAATTTAAAATACTAAGCTGCTAATAAAAGCCTGGATTTTATTTTCTGGATTTGTTATAAGCACTGAGTCTATAGATACAAAGTGAGAAACGTAGAAGGAATACAATTCCAAGTCAGTCACAAAGTCCAGACACCAGCTGATCCTGACAAATATAGAGATATTACTAGTTTGAGATTTTTAAAAAAAAACTGTGGAACAAAAAAACAATATCAAAGCCTGACAGTCAGAGCTATCCATATCTACCAATATGACTCAAAAAGAGTTGTTGGTTCTGCCGAAGAAGTTTGTCTCTGAAATACATTGCTTTGCCATCCTCCCAGTGGCACCCAAACAGGATTTCCTATATTAAACTCATTTTTCAGCATTAAACAGCAAGCACAGTGAACCCAGCTTTAAAAATATTGACATTCAGAGCACAGTGCTTATCCTTTGCATAGCTACTGAGTGATGAGTCCCACTACCCAGAATCAGTACTTCTAAAAGAAACTTATTACCCCTCTTTTTCCCCAGGTTTCGCTATGATCGGAAAATTCCCAAATGTTTTTGTTCAGTTCATTTAAAAATAACAGCTCCTACTACAGGCAAAAACTCCAAGAGGTGCTGACAGGGAGAAAGCTGCACTATTGCACTTTCTGGGAGGCTACTGTTTGGTGGTATCACAACTTCCCAGCTCGACCAGCTGCTGCTTTAGAGGTAGAGATAAAATCCATTTAGGGAACCGAATGAGATCATACTTGAACATATTGATTCAGTGTTAGGATAATTCCCCCACACCATCTTTTTCTGTGGTGTAAAAGTTTTCATTTGCTGCAGCAAACAAAGGACTACAATTGCTTAAAAGACAAGCATAGCTTAAGCTGATTTGGGAAGTGACACCTCTCTCATTACCAAACAATTACCATTTATTATCTATAACCTTCCTCGCCACAGTCAAGGGCGAATCCTATGCATTTGCACTTCATAAATACAGCAACAGTTGCACACAGGAGCTGGTCCCACACAGCAGCTGTGCTGTAAAACTGAATCAGAGAAATTAAGCGCCAAAAAGATTGCCCACAGCATCAGCTGGCACATCCTCCGCAGTCACACGCACAGCGGCTGCCTCTCCAGCACAGCCCTGGCCACCTCGTGCTACCGAGCAGCTGGTGAGTCACCCTGGTTCACCATGGCCTCTGCAGCAAACTTTCTCTGTGCAGCGTCTCGTTAGAAACTTGGTTTCCCAATATTCTGGTTCCATTCATCTTCCTTCACCCATTTCATTAATTCTGCAAGCAGTTCTTCCTCTGCCACTCCCATCTCTAGGGCTTTCCAAATTCTGGGCCAGAAATCTCACAAGCCATCCATCACAGCCACCTTTCTCTTCTTCCCTTCCCCCCATTAAATTATGCAAATGCAACAGCTAAGCACCTAGAAGAGTCAGTCCTCTTTCTATCTACCTCCTTTAACTTCAGACTCAGAATGAGGTTTAGGGACACCTCACAAGGACCATCAGCTAGGTTACAATGAGCATTAAATTTACAGAGTGAAAGCAGGTAAAGGGTTATGACAAGAAGGTGAGAAGCAAAATAGTTCTAAGAGAGGCTAAGGGAGCAGGAGCTAGACAAGCCCTTGAAGCTGCCTTCAGGAAGGGTTACAGACCAGCACAACTATCTCTGAAAGCAACCCATCCAAGTGAGACAGGGACTAGTGGTCATTTTTGGCTTACTCCATAGAAATTAATTATCCTTCATCCATGCTGTTCAAACAGCCCAGCCAGAAACTCGCACCATGTAAAATATATGCTTGAATACTGAAATGTACAGGCAGAAGTGCTTACTTCACCTTCCTTACTACAACACATACTAACCATTTTCCAACACTCTGAGATTCCAGGGTGACCCTAATACCTCATAACAAACCTGTGCCCATCCTGATGCTACAGTCGCATTTCCAGTTTCAGGTTTACATCTTTTGCCAACAACCATACCATCCACCCCAGTCTTCCTCAATCATTATTCATATTTGGTAAGCAGATCTTGACAATGACAGTATTTGGGATTGTATATTCTTTGCAAAAAAGCAAAGTTTTCTTGTTTGAAAAAATTACATTTGAGCAAAGATGAAGCCATAAGATGAACATAAACACACTCTAAAGCAAATTACAGCTTCTAGAATATCCACACTCCTGTAATGAGCTGCATTTTGTCTAAGCACAGTGAAGTCTTTGACTGTTGGGTATCTCCCCCAGATAAAACAAACATGCCTCATTTTCATTTGTTTTCAGACAGAAAACACTATAAGAAAAATGTCTTCCATTAAATTATTCTCTATTTGGCATTTGGATTGTATAGCATTCTGAGGTTAAAGAACTGAATTGAAAGAACAGAATAAAAGAACTTACTCTTCTTGAAAGGTCTTTACCACTACAAAACTGAAGAGTTTCCATCTCCCAACATCTCACTGCTTGGTGAACCCCCCTCCCAAATCTTTTCCAAAAATCGGTTTTGTCTTCTTGAAGTAGATATCCACTAGCTATTTTTAATACGATCAACAGGATGCATTTTTGTTTGCAACTGCACAAAACTATGGGGATGTAGTCACTATTTTTAGACATGCCACAGCAACATGGAAATATTTTCATGATGACAAAAGCCAAGAAGTCAAGATATATGACTAATGACCTTTAATGAACTTTTAAGTTTCCCTGGACAGCATGCATTACATACATATTTTGTTTGGGGTAAATTATCTCACTTTCTCTTTCAGTGCAAGTCAAGTATTTGTTTTTACAACATTTTCTATAAAACATGGCCATGAAATCAAGCTACAGGCTTTACACATCTTATTATAAACCCTTGTAGGTCATAGCCCACAACGGACTTTGAAGCAGAGGGAAAACACAGTCCTTAAAGGATAGATGTTGGGAAAAGAGAAGCTCAGAGGTTAAGGTGAGAGATGGCAGATGCCAACAAATACACATAAAATGTATATATTCAAGAACCCTCATCTTACTGTTGTAAAGCATCTGAGCAATGTATATAGCTCCTATCACCAAGTTCAAGCATTACAACATCTTAACTAAAATAACAGAACTGCAAGCTAAATGAATTCACAAGGTCAGGACCAAAGAGGACTATCTTGTTATGCCTCATTTAATTACCCAACAAAAACTGTATACACATCCTTTTTTCCTAACAATACTGTGTGGCATAATCACACCACACAGCTCAAGAAGCCTTACTGCAAGTATTTAGGAAAAATTCTTGTGTATTCTTTCCAATTAATTAGCCAGTAAAGGTTTTAAGTCAACCTGAAGCTTGTATACAGAGAAATTGTAAGAGAGTTTATGTACTTCAATGTATTTAAAATATTTCTGAACATGTGCATAAGGAGTATCAAGGTTGTGCACATCAGAAATGCACTTGTAGGATGAAGCACAGTCTTCACTGGAGAAGGACACTGGCATTTCAAGAGCTCTGCTTACCAGCATGGTTCTGCTTAGAAAGTCCTGCGCCTGGGAAAATGACACAAGTAAGAAGCACATACAACAAAGTATTTCAGTACTATATGAATTTCAGCTAAGGCTCCTAAACTATCAAATATAGGGAAGGTGCCATAAGAAAGGCCTTTTTCATCACGTCAATATCAACAAGGACAGTGCTAAGTCTTACACTTTTGCAGGTATAGAATACTTTGCCTGCCACTGAGACTTGTCAGCTTGTTATTTAATTACAGTCTAATATTAAACGCTTACTAATTTTTCTCCCACAGTATTATTCTCTACATTTTTTAAGAGTTGAGACAATGGAAGTATCACCAAAAATCCAATCCTTCTCAAAAAGATTGCTAGGATTGATAACTTTGCGATTGCTAGGCAGTACCATAAAGATATTATACCAAGTTAATAAGCCTAGAGCACAAGAATATATTTGCATATTTATTTTACAATGTTTACTTCCTTCCTATTTGCTACACAAGTGAGCTGGCATTACTTCTTTCAATTAAATCCTGCATTTTAAATAACAGCATAAAATTGCATATATTCCACCCAACACAAATCAGGCCTCTCCCGAAGCCACAAAGACTGCTTTTCTTCTGTCATTCACTTGTCCAATATGCAAAGCATAGCTGTCAATCAGTTAGCATCCCTGACAGCATAATTGCTGAAGAGAACATGAAAAACATGAGGAGGGTCGGGACCAAAAGAGATACCAGCAACATTCCTCCTTGCACACTTTAGTACTAATTTAGGATTCTTCTTCATTAGGATTCCTTTCCAGTCACTTGTTAGAGCAAAACAAGGAATCTGTAGAGGAAGGTTGAGAAGGCCTTAAAAGCCAGCACTGCCAAATAAGTTTGGTTTGTACCACTCCTACTTGTTTCTAAAGCAAGCTGTAGCACCATTCACCAATAGATGCCTCATTTTTCAGGAGCTGGCTTGTCTTTACCAATAGCTCCAAGATTCTGCTTTCTAACTTCTTACCTGGTCCACACTCCCCTCTGTCAGCCTGAACATATGGGCAAGTTTTCCTCTGTGGATGCCTAATGAAACTACATCTCACTGAACGACTGGCATCTTTCTTCCCCTTTTGCTGCTGCCAATGTAGTATTCTATCGGTAAAATCTGTTTGAAAAACTGATAGGTGTCTGTCTCATGTGAAATAATGCCACCCCTTGCAGCACTCCAGCAAATATTTAAGTTCATGGAAGTTATTTAACAGCTACACAGGACAGAGGAGCGGGAATTTTTCTGGAGTCACGATCTGCATCAGAAGATGCAGAGATTTCTTTAAATCATGATGTGACAGAAGTGACATTTTTGACTACTGGGAGGCAGCCATTCCTTATGGGACCCAAAAGTACCTTTTTTTTTTTCAGTCTATGCAGACTGAAAGTCCAGATTTTACCAATGCAAGCATAAATAAGAAATACTGGTGTGTACTAAGCCATTTATTAAGTTTTTTTAGTAACTCAAACCCCTGTTCCAAATCCCTAATTCAAAATTTTAAAGAAGGAAATAAAAACAGACTCTCTATAGTCATATCCAACTCCAGGCTTTTCAACTATTTTAGCATCAGTGATCTAGAAAAACATTTACCATGTTAAAAAAATTATTTTGAAAATTTTATAAATACCATTGACTCGCACTTGACTAACTCTTGGCCTTGAAAATACAGCCATTTATTTTCTACTATTAAATTTTTATATTCTCTAAAGAATTCCTGGTCTTCTTAGAGAAGGTTATTTATATTCCACTTCCTGAAATGGAAATTCAAAGTTTCCTGAGATAAAAATGTTTGTGACTCACTGCGGGGGTTTTGCAAGACACATCCCTTTAAATCCGAGCAAGTCAGGCGGTCTGGGTAGCTTATATAAATCTGAACAAAAACATTTTCTTCAGGTTCCACCAACGTGCCCATTTCTAGAGCTCTATTTCCAAACCAGCACAACTTCTGCTTTGATACCAACAGGACTCAAGTAAAGTATGTTGTCTCAGTAATTTTAAGTGTTGCAAAATGTATAACTTAGAAATGCTATAGATTTATCTTCTAGATATAGGGAAACAATTTTTTTATGACGAAGCCAGTGAATGACTGGCAAAGGTTGCCCAGAGGAGAGGTAGATGTCCCTTCGCTGGAAATATTCCAGGTCAGTTTGCCCAACCTGACCTAGCTGAAGATGGCCTTGCTCATTGCCCAGCTGGACTAGATGACTTTTAAAGGTCCCCTCGAACCCAAACCATTCCATGATTTTTCATGCTTCAATGAAAAAGAGAAAAAAAAAAAAAAAGAAAAAAATTCAGATGGTTCATGTCCTCCCTTCTCTTCTATGGAAGCACAGAAAGAATAGATGACATCTTTGCAGCTTTGTTTAAAATACAGTAAATTCATTCTGATAGCCTCAGTCACATTTTCAGCAAAACCTTTTACTAGTATATCTGCAACTAATGAAATTGATAAAAGTGGAACATCTCATAAGCAAACTCCTCTAGTTCAGACAACTTAAGAAGCTGCTTTATGACTAAAGTATATTTCTCTGCTCAGCAGAGGGAAGGAATTTCCCCTCCCAACGCCCTAAAGGCTTTTGATGCATTTTTTTCCTTTTCACAGAAGAAATGATTAATAGCTATGGCTTAAATCCAATGTACAGTTTTGGCAGCTGCTGATGGACTGCTCCATCTACTTCTCCATCTACTTGCTGCTCCCTCTTTGCTATGCACAACACGTGCTGTTAAATGCATGCTGTCAAAAGTGCTAAAGTGATTCACTTTTAAATGTGGTAAATCTAGATTGTGACTACTTGAAGAAGTTGCTTCTTAACTGTAGGTGGAGAAAACAAGCAAACGTTTTTCCCTGTCAAATTTGGTGTGTCACTTTTCAAACTGTATAAAAAGAGCCATCAGGTAAAAAAAAGTTGTAGCCTTTTCTATTGTCTACAGAGCAAGCTTTAATTAAACAAATTGCAAACCTTCCTATGAGCAACAACACAGTCATGAAAAACAAGCTGTTATGACTACTGGAAGTCTATTTTTTGCCCCCATAGTTTACACAAGTAGCATTGTCTGTAAAATTACTGTTTAGCCATGATGGAAAAAGATCTGTTTTCAGATTACCAAAATAAAACTTCTCTCTCGAGTACAGTCCAGAACCAAGAATTAAGAAAAACTTTATTTAAGGTATTTATGTATTTAAGAACATTATGCCATGATTTTTGTTTCAGTCCCTTGTATGCATATAGCCTTTGAGAGAACAAGAGCATCCCAAACCCAAATACAGATGCTACTCCAAACTTCAAGATCATTTAAAGTCAAATAAATGCTTGGCTGTCTTAGCAACAAAAGGTTGAGTCTTTGTCAGGTTTTAGAATATGTTCCTGTACAGAAATAAGAGAGCCTTAAGCTTTACTGAAAAGAACAAATTGGAGATAATGGGCACCTTAAAGTGTTATTTATTTTCTTCATACTTCCAAGTTTAATGTATTAATTTTTAATGTTGTTTCTGTTGTGAAGCAGTGTTAGCAGTGTATCCAATGCCAGCACCAATAATTTCCATCTGTTTTCTTTTGGTTTGCTGGTTTTAAGTAAAGAAGAAAAAAATGCAATTATTCCATGTGAGGACATTTCATTGAAATTGGACGCTCTTGCTTGTTTTAATTGACGTTAGCAGTGTTGATTTCAATTTCAAATTGGCATAACCATTTTTTAAGCAACAAAAAGATTAAGTATTTAAATACTTAAAACCTGTATTTACAGATACTATACTGTCAATGAAAGAGGGACAAAAACATTAACTAGTTCCCAGTTTTCTCTCTGCAAGCACTGTTTGGTAGCCAAGCATAAAAGTACAGAAAGGTTGCTTTTCTTATTAATTTACTAAAAGTATATCTGTTCTCCCCACAGGAAAATTTTATCTTCCTCCTCAAACCATACAATCATGGATCTATGGATGCCACTCCCTCCCCTTACAACAGCAGCACTTCTTTTTGAAGGACATGCCAGACTAATAGAATCAGAAATAATACTACAAAAGAATCAATCAATTCATGCTCATCCTTCTAAAATACAGTCATTATTTCAACATTTACTTTTAAGTCAGCCTGCCCAATGGTTTCATACAGCAATATTTACCACCTTAGCATTCTTCTCTCACCGTTTTTGATCTCCAAACAGGGTTTGTAGTGAGTTGCACCATGTTTTTGCAATCAGAAAAAGTTACAGGACTGTTTCAGTTTCCCTTATGAATAGCAGCATAGTGAGATGACATATACCTATTGAAACCATAGACATCAGAAATTAGCTTAATTAGCTAACACTCATTTAATTAGTCATTAATTAGCTTAACAGTCGCTTCATTCATTGGTGAAGTAATACTTGTGCAGAAAGAGAGCAAGGAAACTACAAACACTTCACTATATTTTATTAAAATGAAAGCTGTTATTATCACACCTACACTCTCTCTCTAGGCAGGTCTATAAAAATAACAGACTGCAAAGCAGTCAAACCTAACTGACACAAAGTGGAGACATTTGCAAAAGCTGCTTTGCCAGCACAGTTAATGTCTGTTCTCAGAACAAAATGAATATTTGGTGATATGACATGATCAGAAGAATTTTTGCTCATGCAAAAGCTGATCAGAGTGTAAGTTAGACTGGTACCATTGTATGAGTATGACATTCCTCTTCCTTCTGAGCATCTTAGTCCAGATGAGATAAACTCCCACAATCTACAGTACTGCATGCAATTTATATATGACATTAGAGCCTATTAAATCACTGCATGAACAGCTTTGCCAATACAGTTAATTTAAATCACAAAGATGATCAAATCCAATTATAGTTAAAGCACATTTCTACCTGAATGTGAATGAAAACAAATAGTGGAGAGGAAAAAAAAGTAATAATAAGTGAAAGATCTGGTCATACTGAAAAAGCTCTTCACACCATTTTTTGCAATAAAAGATATTCACATACTTCCTTCTGTAAATTAAAATTAATGAGATTACCTTAAAACTTGTCTCAGTTGTATTTAAGCAAAAACATGGGATGAATCGCTATAAACTGAAGTCTACTTCTTTCTCCTTATACAACCTCCCTCTGAAAGTTAGTTTCCTCTACCACTGCAATAAATGAAACAATATGTCTTCCTAAAGAACCACAGATCAAGTGCCAAGTGCTGGAGGGGACACTTAACAGAGGCAGAAAAAGAAGCTACCTGGAAACATGCACCACACTCGCTGACCTCCTATCCTCTTCTATTTCATCCCTTTTCCTGTACTACTCATCTGGGGCTTAGCCTTTAAAAACCACCAACCTCTTAAAAAGACATTGTTCTGGTAAAGTGGTTAATATTCATCTACTACATGGGAAAATGTCACACACAGTAGCACCTACTCTGCTGGCTGTTAGGCTGCCTCTGGCGAACATCACTGCACTTCATTATTTAACAACTTCCTCAGCATTCAGGAACTGTCTGGACTAGTGGACTGAAGGTTATTAACATTTCTAAATGCCTGCAGCTAATATTTCCAAGTCCTCCAAGACAGTAATTATTGCCCACATTATTGTTAAATATTAGCATCTGCTCATATGGTACAATCCAAAATATATTTTCAAGCTGGACTTTCCATTTATTTTGCATACAAACACTTTTCTATCTCATCCTCACTATTTTGTATATTTTTATAGACTAACCACGGAGAGCTAAGAACCCACATAAACACAGGTTGCAATTGATTTAGCTACTGAAGACTGACTCTTACACCTTCACCTACAAAGCCAAACTGCAGAGCATCAGAAACTTTGTCACCCTTAAGGACCTGGAAGATACACAAAAATAATTTTCTCCTGCGTGTGTTTCTCCTGAAAGTAAGTGCACATGGGTGGCAGACAGACAGGGTCAGATAAAGCTATTGTGGCATTTTAAAATTAATTTTTAAATTCTTCAGATAATTAAAATGGCCATAAGGTCCCTCCAAAGAGCAGCCTACCACCAAAAAGCCTTAAAATCTGCCTTCTGAAACAGGCAACATCTTCCAGCTGTGCACAGGGAAGCAATTACAGACAAGTAATAATGCAGAAACATTGAAAAAGGGTTGTTTTTTTTTTCTCTACACTGCTATCATTGGAAATATTGTAACTTGCAGAGATGCTCGATGGAGCTGGACACAAAAATCCACACCAGAGCTTATTTATAAGAAGTCAAATTATCTGGAAAAGAGAGCACTCAAGGCCTCAGCTTGATGTCTCAGCTCTAATGGCAATAGACAGCAAAGCAGTCAGGCATTAATGTATTTGTTTACACATGCAAAAATATATCTTTACCTTCCACTCTAAGTTTGCATTGACTAGTATCTTTTCGTCTTTAATTTCTTCGAAATCCACAATTTTTCCCACCTCTACATGGGAAACAAGCAGCAGCTCACGGAAAAGCCAAGAGATTAAGCTTTATATCTCAAAACTACTTGGAAATCCAACTAAATACATGCAGGGTTCCATTAAAAATTATTAATACTCGATTCTGGATGCCACCTATACTTTTAAAGCTGGACCACAGAATTTGAATACCTTACTTGCCAGCTGATTTTCCGGATTACATCTTTAATAGCCATGGGGAAAGACTGAAAAACTGCTACCCACAATTCCAAATACAAAACACTGATTTGGAAAGTACATCCTCATTCTTACAGTCATTTATGGTATTTTACAGTCCTCCTACGCAAAGTGGAGAAGTTTTGTTTCCTTTCTTAAAGACAGACTCTATTGGTTCAAACAGAGCACGATTATGAAATGTTAGATCTGTATTAATAGTTACTATAACTCACACTAACTGAAGACAGCATCGTGAGAACAGAATAACAAAAAACCCTCCACAACTGAGCATACAGAGCATATTCCTGCTGTTTCAAACATTCCATGCTGCCAAGCAATACCATTTCAGTGTCGCTGTGTTAGTTCCAGTTGCCCTAACACATTTATTCATAATGCAAAATAAAACAAAACCAAAGAAACCACACGCACCCCACAGGACAGAAAGGTCATTTTCTTGATTTTATCCAAGTGCAAACAGATGTTTGAATAGAGTATTTTTTTTAATATAAACACAATCAGAAACCATTTCTAAAGTATGTCGTTTCAATGTCATGTCGTTGTTACTAGAACTTTATTTTTTAATAAAAAGCAAATGTAAACTACAAACTATTAATTAAATAGCACTCTCATAAGAAACAAGCCAAGAAAAAAATAACCCTAGGATTTCTTTTTTAATTTTAGCATACTAAGAGATGTCAGGGCAATTGCTAACCCACCCTTCAGATTTTGACACTATATGGGATTTATAAAAAAGATGGTTTTTCAGACTGAAGGAGAAATCTGTGCATAAGCAGCAACTATGCTTTAGTGCTTGTGACAGACTGAATTCCTTTTACCCCTTAAAGCATTTTTCTTGCATTGTTCATTACCAAAGTGAGTAATTTTGCAATTTTAGAAAGCAGAGTTCAAGCAGCACAAACCAATCAGAAATAAAGTTCCACACACAGAAAGCCTGCAACTGTGAAGAGGGAAAAAAATAGCAGAGAGAATAAAACAGCAGAATGAGAAGAGTAACCAAGGGGAAAAAAATTAAAATTGCAGTTGATAATAACTGGAAGATTCTCAACTGGAGAAAGGAAAAAAGCATTCTGCTCATCAAAGAAACAAAATTAGGTGATGGTAGTATAATATGCAAGCTGAAACACACAAAAGATGACCCACTATCTGAGGGATGCTGTATTAACTAGTGCAACATTTTTACTCTGGCTTCTTATCAGGTTGCTATCCTGCACCTACCTGGAGGGTTCTCACCATTTCCTTTATCTGTGTCAGATCAAAAGACAATTTTCTGGTTAGCAGGTGGTCTCACACATCACCTATTTACACACAGAGACCCCTTTTGTGGTTTTTATTCTTTTCCCTTTTTTGTTTGTTTGTTGGTTGGTTAGCTTGGGGTTTTTTAATTACAGTAAAAACCTTTAGCAAGATCTTCACAGAAGATCTTCCCCTGAGAAGATTAATTAAACTGGCAAATTAATCCCCCAGGAATAATTTCCTTTTAATATCATCAAAGTAAAGAATTTATAAGTGAATTAAGTTGGAATCTATTTGAAAAGCTCCTGCATGTGAGTGTTTGTCCCTGAACAGCAGGCTCCTAACTCAAATTTTCTAAATGACTCATGATTGCAGTATCTCCAAGTTTTGTAAGTGTACCCTGAGCAGGTTATCCTTCCCGAGCAGCTGCAATGCAGGCATTGCAGGGCCATGCTATCCTTAGAGCTGGAATTTGCTGAGATGACTCAATGCCAAGAAGCTGCTGAACACCACTGTGCTGCCTGCAGACCACCACGTTTGATGGACTGTCACTGGAGGCAATCATAGATCATCTACAGACTCTGTCATTTTTCACTCACTGACACTATTTTGTCATTTTCTTCTGGGAAAAAAAAATACAAACCCACACATCCGTCTTAAAAGACAAATGTCCATTCTGATGTTTTAGACAGCAGACACTAAACTAAGAAACTGGTGACAGATGCAAAAAAGATCATCTTCAGCACGCAACACGTAGCCTCTTGCCTTACTTTAAAGCTACCAAATCCACTCATTAAATGGAATACAAAATTACTCGTTTTAACATGCAACCAAATTCCAGTGATTTCAAGGCCAACTTTCAACAGACAGCAAAGTACCTGAAAGGATGCTTAGCATCCCTCAACAGTTTACAGCTGGAAGACAAGACAGAAGTTAGGTAGATATTAAAAGGGTTTTTTGTCATAACTGCAGGTCCCTGTTATGTTAAACAGTTAGTGTTAAGAATACGAGAACAACATGAAAGTAGCCTAATTATTACAGTGACTTCTTGAATGCAAAAAGAAAGTTGTAAAAACAAAGTTATTCTCTGTCTGCAGAGTCTATGGAGTATTTTGGCCAACAAAAAAGGAACAGGACCACTAGCTCAAAAAACCTCTGAGCACTGGGACACATGTGACATTTGGGGTTTCATCCCATCTGCTAGTTAAATACAGAATTAAAAACTAATATCCCAATTATCAGGGCACCAGAAAGGTTAAAACCAGGACCAATACAGAAAATTATTTTGTTTGTGATTGTTTCTTAAGAAATGCCACACTACTCCTTAGAATAAATTTAGAGCATTCTGTTCTGTACTTTGAATTTCAACAGCTAAGAAAACTTTCATACAGAGCTGGTTTCATAAGCCTCTTTCAACTGGCACTGCACACTGAGGATGAGACAGTTAAAGAGTGACAATTAAAACTCACCATTTGCTTTCCTGAAACCTGCTCAAGTCAACACATTGCCAAGTCTCTTAAAACCAAATGCAAAGTACTAAGCACTAGTCAGGTCCATTATAAAAAGTTATACTAAAAACAGATCCACCAATATGAACTTAACCAAAATGTTCACCTACTGATGACAGTCCTAATTCTAAATATCACTTACTGCATATGGAAGTACTAAACTCTAAAAGACAGTCAAATGACAAAATAGTCATGGTAGACTATATAACATACTATTAAACCTGTATTCTAAAAAGGAGGAGTTATTTGCCATCAGAGGTGTCAGTAAGCAGCACAGGTTTAAATAAATTTTAAAAAGAGGAAGATCACAAGAAGACCTGGGTGCATGACCCTTGTTTAGTTAAAGACTTTAATCTTGCCTTCATATATAGCTTCATTTTAAATTTCTTTTAGCAGCAGTCATTCCTCAGATGTACTTCACAGTGCATGCTTGTTAAGTGGCCATACCACAAGCATACAAGCTCAGTTGTACTGCAGCATAAACAATAGTGCAAACTTTAATGACTAAACACGGCTGCTTGTGAGAAATCAATCTTGAATTTAAGACCTTGCACTGAACCCTGACTATGACAAAACCAGTTATTTAGTCAAAAGCCTTCATTGCAGTCCCACATTTTTGCTGCCCTCAGGATTGCTGTAGTCTCTCAGAGGACTAGTCTAAGTGGTTAAGCCTTTTGTTTGTAAATCGGGGAGAATCTCTATTACACACCAGAACTCACAAAAAATGGCATGTGTTTAATCATCATTTGCTTGTTATTTTCACAACCTCCAAGGTGGGAGAGACCTTTCATATTTAAGGTCCTCCATGACCTTATGTGGTTGTTAGAAGCATGGAACAGATGAACATTGCCCCCAGATATAAATGTACCCCTATGTAAAACAAAGTCATTAAGGTCATCTGAAAATCTACATGGGAAGCAAGTCCTACCAAGAGGATACAGCCTATGTTCCTCTGCCTCCACATCCCATTTCATATGTAGACTCTATTAGAAGTAGAAATAACTGAAACTTAAGTGGTCACTGTCTTCTGCATTTTAATCAGTCATGTAACTGTTGTGAACACCAAGATAGGATTTTTAAAAGTTTCCTTTTTTGAGGTGAACCAGTATATGTCAGAGTCACAGCATGATACTGCAGGGCTGAGGATCTGTGTTTCATTGTGGAAAAATACTTTGTTCAGTTCCTTTTGGGAAAGAGAGGGGAGAGGACATGCCAGAAAACCACAACAAGTAGCATTTTTGGAGGAAGGCACTTCCTGACCTTAGCTTTCAGATAAATCCCAAACTGAAGACATCTATAAATAGAAGAAACAGGAAAAGAAATCAAGTAAGATATCAGATGTCACTTGGATAAAGCAGAACTTTCCTCTGTCCTTAAAAGAAATTGTGGCACAGTTTTCCTAAAGCAATGCACAGTGTGCAAGCAGCCATGTATTACCAGCCTAGATACTGGCCCAGCTATTTCTTCATTATCTCCTGGCCCATTTTACAACCAGTTTAGAAATATTCTTCACAAGTGTTCATAAGTAACATTCAAACCTTTCAACACACTCAGGCAACTTACCACAGACTCTCAAAACCATTTTGTCACATTAAGTTTAACACATTATGATATGGTTGCAAAATTTAATAAACATGTCTTTACTATTTTATGTGTTTTGCAGAGTTGGCAAGTTCCAGATTATTTCCTTTTGAAACTAAGATTACCCTGGAACAACCAGGGTAGGTAAAGTTATCTTGAGAATGGCATTTCAGCAGCTATCTAATTGCAGAGGGAACAGGCCAATATTTGGCTGACAAATTGTGATAAGCATGCTCTAAAAATAAACAGCGATGTATGAGGCACCAAACACCATAAAGCTGTAGCCATGGGTTTTTTCCTTTTAATATAAAATGGAAACCTCATGCAATAAACCAAGGTGCCTTGTGAAGTTACTCATGGTTAACAGAAGTAATACTTCACCTAAAAGCTATTTATGAAGGCTGGGGTAACCATTAGAGCACCTGTTTCAGACAGACCTCCTTTGTTCAAAAGAAATGTAAGGTAACTCGTATGCTGGAACGTGGGCCAATGTCAATAGCAAATCCAACTGGATTTATGCAGGTTGTGTCACTATAAATTGTGTTACTTTCGTCAAGGCAAAACGTTCATTCACTATCAAGCCAAAATGGACTGTAAGAAAGTGTCATTATTTTCTCTTCACTTTTAAATTCACATAAAATATTCATTCACTTAAGAACATTAGACCTTAAACAGCAATGCTTACTTATCAGCCTGGTAGAGGTAGAAATCTGATATATGACAATTCCGGTGATGGCATACTCAAAGTATTTGCACATTTTGTTTTAGAAGTGAAAAATAACTTGTATAAAGTACACTGTATTGCAATTTATAAATAATAAGGAGTTTCTTTCCCACTCAGAAATAAATAAATGTGAAATAAAGTATTAGCCAAATCACCCTGCTCTAAGTGCTCACCTAGCAAGAAAAATACCTGAAGTGATGACTAAAGCACAAAAATCAAAACCACTCCAGCAGAGTGAGTTTAAAAAGGGAGAAACTAGAGGACACCAAATTAATAAATCAGAGGTTAAATCACAGCACAAGGCTAGATACAAAGAATGAGTACCAGGAAGGTAGAAAGACTCAATTTGTCTGGGCATTCAAAAAGATACTTCAAAAAGAAGTATTCTATCCCAAAACTCAATATTCTTTGCTTTGGGTTCTTAGAACCATTTCACAAATCTAAGAGAACGTTTCTACACCATTGTGTCATGCATTGTGTCAATCACATTTTCCAGCAATATCCAGTAGTCTGGAAGCTTTTCAACTGCTGAAGTGGTATTTCTCTAAAAGTCATCTTAAATTAAAGAGTTGTACAAGTTTCTTAAAGAGGATTTAGGACTAGTGGAGTCCTAAATCAATACTCAGTCAGGTAAAACACAAGCTAATAGCACTAAAATGGATGGCCATCTAAAGTACAGCAGAGATGGAATCTACTCCTCTCCACCTTGGCAAACACCTACAACACAGCTACAACAACTATCATCCTTCCCTTGGCACTGTTACCTCAAGCCATTTTTAACAGCTGAGCTGGAATTGCGTTGCCATCTGATAGTTGCTCAGTGGCCTACGACCAAGGAGTTGGCATCTTCCAACTAAGTCATCTTGAATTAAAACAAGGCATTGGCGCTAATTAGCAGCTTTCAGCAGTAATGGAGAAGCTGAGACAAGGATGGAAACTCAATTACCCTTGTTCCAGCAAACGCCTGTTCCTGGTCAGCATGTAGCTGGCGGAGCCACTTGTGTTTCCATATCTATGGCACATGTGAAATACTTCAGCCTTCAGATCAGACTCCTGCAGGCCGTTCACACCGAGGGCTGACCTTTTGTGCTTTGTACAAATTTGTAACAAGTCCAGTGAAGACCCCCAACAAATGGGATGCACTACATAGCCATGCGTACCACAGGATCAACAGAGAACATGAAATGCAACTCAGACTGAGACCCTCAGAACTACTTTCCTGTAACTCAGAGTGGAAACTGCCTCACTGGGAGCGTTTGCCATCTGCTCACCAGCTCTGTGGCAGTGAATACATTCAAGCTACTTAGTTACTGCACTAACCGAGTTTAGAGGGAGACACCCCCTGAACACCACTCATCATTGACCAGTGCAAAATCTTATTTCTTGTTCCATACTCAGATAGAGCACCATCTATGAACTACACTCCCATTTATCGTTTTTCTTAAGATAATATAATTTCAATTGATGGGCCGCTTACTATCTTCATTGGCGAAACTGCCACTTATTAACCACCCTCAACAGGAAATCACAAAATGTGTCAAGATCAACTACATCACTTCAGCTTTCAGCATCTTGTTACGAATTTAGCAACTGAGATAAAAAGCCCAATCACATGAAACACCTTTGCCACACATTCTGCTTCAGCAGCACCCAGCACCTGCTCTTCCAGTTTTTGACTCTTTTTGGAGACTGTGGCTCCTCCAGAGTTGAGGAAGAATTCCACAGACAGAACTCCTGTTGTGGTTTAGGAATAGTATTCCTCAATTTAGTGCTCTCATGGAAACATTCCAAAGCACATGGTGCTCACTCACTCCTTTCCCTGTGGCAGGATGGAAAGGGGAATTTGAGGCACAAAAGGTAAAGATCACGGGTTGAGACCACAAGATAAGAACAACTACATTTTAATTTTGCAGTTGATGGCATGTAAAGTTCAAAGCTATTTCAACATGAAGTACCATCATACATAAACACAATAAAATGCCACAACTTTGAAATATTGACATAGCTATTTAAACCAAAGTCCATCCTTTTTGTTACTATGGCACCTTCAGACACTGCCTGAGCTACTGCACCCAAGGAGAAGTCAGCAATGGGGAGCTGTGCCCTGGCAGTGCCTGCCTGTCCTACAGCACCAGCGAGGGAAATCACTTTGAACATCCACAGCACCACTGGCAAGGGACACAAAGCAGTCTGTAATACTGCATAGACAAGCCTCTCTCTCCCTCAGTTCAAAATATATCTAAATATTCACCACCATGAATGCTGTGTATTCTGACATGTCTTTTGATAAATAGCAAAACTCCACACAACCATGTGAGTGCTGGCTTCTCACATAATGCAATGAGTAACTGATTTCTGCAAGGTCATGTATTTTGAGGAAATGTTCTGTTCGGGAGAGGGAATGGTTTCCTGACAAGATTAAGCACTCACCTCAAAGTCAAAACAAAAGCAATAGAGGGTACATATTTTAGGTATGTCCCAACAGACTTCACATGCCAAATGGAAAAATGTGTATGTCTCTTAACTTGCATGCCAATAAAATTAAGTGTCACTTCTTTGTTTCGCGCCCAGGAAGAGATCCCACCAACATCCAATTTTCAGGTACCATACAACAAACCAATGTAAATACAGACAAGATTCAGTGTAACAATGCCAAAAAACCCAAACCCCAGGCCTTAGCATCTCCTCCACCCAATTCAGTGCATGCAAAGGTAGCATTACAGCCCAGGCTTCTTACCGTTGCTATATTCCACTGGGGAAAAAGACTTAGAGCAAGAGACTTTTTCTACAAAAGTTTCCTTTGATGCTAATCCTCAGAACAAACAAAAATGGAAGATCTCTCTCAAGAAGCTTCTTGCACATATGCCCCACAAGTTAAAAAAAAATAAATCTTATTTTAGGAAATGCATCAAGAATAAGTAAAGTCATAATACTCCATTCAGTTTACTTTTTTTTATGCTTCTAGACAGTGTTTGAAAATGGAGCAGCATACATACTCTACGAGAGAGGTTAGGTTATTTCAGATGTTCCTACACACCACCATAAGTATTTATTCTCAATTTTATAGAATAGGTCTTCACACCTTCAGCTGCACCAACACAAACATTTGAAGCCACAGCCTAAACCTGATTGAGTCACTTAATTTTTGGAAAGCAAAACCCCTACTACGCTACCTCTCAAAAGTAAGTTCCTTTTCTTTTGTTCAGCTAACAAGATTGTACCGCTTTTCCTGTGTACACTGTAGCCTCACAAACAGTTGGATGGGCAGGAATGAGGCAGCACAGAACATCAGCATGGGAAACAAAAGTGAGTGAGCAGCTTTGGTGGGCACCTGGCATCCAGTCAGCGTCAACCCAATACAACTAGCTTTGCTGCTAAAGAAATATGATGTACCACAAAAGATCTAGCTTTTGGTTTCAGCAAGTCAAACCTCAAGCAGAAATTCTTTGACCTGTATTGGTGGTGCAGACTTGTTTTCCCATCAACTGCTTACAAACCACATTTGTGTAACATTCTTTCTCACCCCTCTAAGTTTTGAGTTATTTTTTGCTTAACAGGGCAAAAGTGTGAATGACTAATTTCGGATGGAAAAGGCTATATCAATATTTTTTTCCCAACTACAGTAAAATAAAGATGGGAGACCAGTATCCCTAAAAATACAGAACTGCAAATACAAAGTGGGAAAAAAAAACCAAAACAAACCCCAAAACAAAACCAACAAACTACTAAACAAACAATCCACGGGGGACAGGAACTACCTTCCCTTTTGGAAACCCACAACAATTACACAATAAATGTTTTTATTTATTAAGCAAAGTTTATTTTAATTTTAAGACACAGAAAACACAAACAGAAACAAACAGCCTGGTAAACAAACAGGCATGCTCCACGAATGTGTCTTCCACAAAATTCAATACCTCTTCCTAGGTAATTTACACAGATACCAGATGCAGTTTCATTGTGTTGTTCATGTTTATCAGAATACAGACAAATAAGAGAAAAATGGAAAAATCACGCTGTCCACAGAAATATTACTATCAGTATATTCCTTCAGTTTTTATCAGTGCTGAAAAGCAAACTCATGCCCTTTCTCCTCCCCTCTAAAAACATTTAAATATTTTAATTTTTTCTTATTCCTTCAGTATTTTGCTCAGGTAATTATATACATGCTGTTCATTATTGTTGACTAGAATTCCTTAGAACTATCTAAATCAAATATTTAATCACTCTTACTCAGGTCAGACAAGACAGAGACACACAAAGACACACATCTACAGCTCTAAGGGCGTAACAGAGATATCCAGAGAGAACAAATAGCTAATTTTAACTGCAAACAAAGCTGTAAGAAAAGCACTGCAGTAGGGCTCCTCTCTCCCTCTTTCCAAGAAAAGTGGTCAACTTCACCAACTTCAGAGAAAGGGAAGCAGAGCACCACTTCCATTTTGAGACTTATTCAAATACAGCCCTTCATGCAAAATATACCCAGTAAATTAAATCTGCAACACTGGCTGCAGCAAACAAGGGTGCAGGCTCAGCTGCCCTTCACAAAGCATCTTTGTAGAGCTATCTTTCTGCCAGTGCTCCTTTTGAATTCCCAAACAATACCTCGCAAAAATTAGATCTCCTACTGTGGGAAAGTTCCCAAAACACAAGCCAAAATATATTTTCTCATGAGGATACAAAAAACCATCAATGAGGAAGTCAAAGTTCTTACAATGAATGTTCAGTGTACATATAGTTATTCTTGAAACATGCTAACAGATTAAGTAGCAACATTCTGATTTAGATAAAAAAATATTAAAATCAGATCAGTAATTCAACAGAATGAATAGCTACTGCTAGTAGTTGCTACTCAGTAATTTGCATAAGCATAGACTTTTAAAAACTTCTAAGCATACAGGCTTTTCAAAACAATAGACTTCAAGAAACAATAACTTCTCAAAAAAACTTTAGCGAAGGTGTATTGTAATAAGCGTAAAATAAATAAATCATCTTTAGAGGTTACATTTAAATTATCTTTTTTTTTTCCAGATACCAAAGGTTCTCCATGAATAAACAGATAACCCACAGAAGACTCCATCCTCTTACTAATGAAAAACACTATATTGGAAAAATGTTTGTGTGTCCTTTACTTTTACACATACACTTTTACACCCAAGACATGAAAGGGCTATCAGTCTTTTTGGTCTCACAAGTCCAACAGACAATTTTGCTCATTACTAGTTTTGGCAGAAGAGCAAGACTGCCCACAGTAATCAGTCTGGCTTCACAATAATCCTCCTCCACCAAAGCCTCCCCAGCAGCACCACTGGCTACACCCAGCTCACCGGTGGGGTGGGCGTGGATGAGTGGGAAGGTGCCAAAAAGGACCCTTTGGCATCACAGAGGGTACAGACATGCTCTGATGTCTGAGCAGCACCTCGGGAGGCAAGTGGACAAAACAACCTTGGGCTGAGTAGAAGATTCCTGGGCTTTGGGCCCAGCACTGCTCACTTCAGTAAATTTCCTAGGCAAGAATGCCACGGAAAAGCTCCCAGTTTTTAAGTGCAGGAAAGAGACTGTGTCCACAAAAGCTGACAAAAACATGCTCACGGGAACATACTCAGCCCGAACCCCATGCAAACACTTCTTGCAGCCACAGCAGGGCAGAAATCAAAAGCAAACTCTACCGAACAGATAATTAATCAAGTAGGAAATTACACAGAGCTTATCAGCGCTGCAGTTAAACCCTCGCTTTCCCAGTTTCAAACCGGCTCGGATACGTACAGCTAACCGAGCTGCAATCTTCTGATGTAATGAGAAAGCACACAAGTGTTCAGGATAAGGCTTCAACTCAGCTATTTTCATGCTAGAGGTGAAGGTTTCCTGATCATAACAAGGTCTTTGCAAGTGTTAGCAAAACTCATGTCATTGAAAGACACAGAAATCTACAAATGCAGAAAGTACTAGCCCTATGACAGGGGAGAACTACTGCAAAAGAAATTAAAAATTCAGTACTCTTGCCACTTTCAAAGCTCTTGGCCACAAAGATACGAATGGCTGTGGGAAAATGCACACACACCCCCCATCAGAAAGACTGGGAAATAAACATAGTTTCTTTCTAAACAAACAGGATGCTAAGCAGCCCAGTGCTGTACATACCCTTAGTTTTGGGAAGGACATGGAAATTGACAGTGGAAGTTCAGAATCAAACATTCCAGGGTTGTTTCGACAGACTGAGATTAGAGAGTTCACAAGAAAATCTGAGCTATGCAAGGATTTTCAGCTTTACTTATCAGCCACAAAAAGATATATTCATACAAGTAAGTTTGTTGTGCATGAAATAATGTGGCGTAGTAATACTAGCTTGAGACAAAACATTGAGAGAAAAAAAATGTACAGTTACTTCCAAAATACATTCTTGGGTATCACTTCTGTACTAAACAAATACATTATTTACTTTGTCAGGTAAAGACCTCACTTTTTCCCGATAGTTCCTTTGCTTTTTATGCTCCCAGTTAAGTGCTGAAACACAGCAGGAAAAATCCCTATGGGTAAAGGTCTCTAGATACAAGTGTCTACTATGTTTCATCTGTATCCACCTCCCCAACTTAGAGCCCAGGAGACACCAAAAGACACCACTTAACTTACAGCTTTTCAGACACATTCAGAGGATGTTAACTATTTTGAACAAGTTTCCATAAACCCTACTGCAGCTAGAGGTTTGGAGTTTTTTTGCTCAGACCCACTACCCTTACAGCTGACTTTATGACGGCAATTCTACTTCAAGGTTACTGCTGAGCAAGAAAGTAGCCTGGCTCAAGAACCAGCAACAACCTTTCTTTGTTAAGCTGTGTTACTAACGATGCTCCCAACCTTAACACAAAACGTAACAGGCTCATGACCCCACTTCAGATTTAGTCACTGAAGTCAGCAGAAAGCCTGAACACCGCCATGAGAAGCACAGTTAGGAATTTAATTTTGCTGGCCAAATGGGCTCCTCAGAAAGAAACAGATCAAACCTTGCAAAGTAAGACTTCTCCTGAATAACCACATTACAAAGCCCTGAGATGCATTATGGAAAGACCACTATAACAATGTCATACAGCCAAATACCAGGCATCAGCTGCCACAGTCCTTCACTTCTCAGGGCTACCAAGTACCAGCAGGAGAATTTAGCAACAGAATCAGTTCTCAGCATTGTACTGCTGTTAGCAGCCTGATAACAGGGGTTATCCACCTCTGTAAATGCCAGCCTCAAAAAAAATGGCAACAAGGTAACATGCTGACAGTGAGGAAAATCTAAAAGCAAAACTCAAGCTCCAAAATATTTTTGTTTTTCAAAGGAAAGAAATCCCAAATAAGCTCTTTAGAAAAAGATCATATTAATCTTCCAGCGCATGTGACATACAGACACAAGATCAGCCTGAATTTAAAGACTAAATATAATACTTTTGCTAGACTCACATATAAAACGCTTAGTTTCTCTGATCACATTAAACTACACAGGCTTGTATTTATTTGTCAAGAGATCAGTAGAGCAAGAAGGAAATGTTCATTTCTGGTTTATCTGAAGATTGCACACAATCATGCTATCACCGGTTACAAGTATAAAAATAACACAACAGGGGAACAGGCTGAAAGTTTATTTGGAAAAAGCATAGGTACATCCTATAATTAAACCATTGTTCCTCTCAAGTGTTCAAGAAGGGAGTATCTGCTTAACAGCAGCATCCTGTTTGGATCTCTTCTGCCATTAAATGACGCATTAGTATCAAACTCAGGGCTACTGTACAGCTCTCCCCTGTGCCCTGAAGATGTGGTGTGATGCTGATACACCTCTGCTCTTCATTCCTGCTGTATTGAACTGCCTTCACATTCCACACCAGCAGCTTCTAGAAGGAAACCTTAGGCATCTAACACATATAAGGCACACATTCAAAACATTTCTTCCTGCAGACATCACTACATGGCATGAAAACAGTGAGCAGTATGCAGGGTTCCTGAAGTAACTAGCTATTCACGTACCATGCCATGTCAATGAGTCGTTAGGATAAAGAAAGATTAGGGCTCAGTTTCTCTTGTTTGAAAACAAAAGCAGCCCTATTTTTTCAGGCAAAGCTACACCAGTATAAAACTGCATGCTTTCTAAGATGACCTATGTTGCCAGTAAGAATTAGTTTTGTGGAGACTTAAAGCTATAACAATCTATGCAAGAGTATGTTAGGAGAAAAAAAAAAATAGATTGCTACAACTCACAGCTTAAGGGCATAAAATCATTTGTAATATAATAACATTTAAAAGTTAGATTCCCCAAAGCAGTTAAATTAACTTCCTAGTTCACGTCTTCAAAGAGAAAATGAACAGTTTAATACAGCAATTAAAGAGGGGAGTTACACAACAGGCATGTTCAAGTACAGACCATTTTCTTTAGCCAACAGAATATTGAGTTGTGATTCACAAAATTCAGGAAAACTCTGCAAAGAAAGATACACCAAAGAGATGTAAAGTTGTGCGTTTATGAAAGCAATTGCAGAATACACTGTTTACTTCAAAGAAAAAAAAAAATCAGTCCAGTCCAAAATTACCAGGAGATTTTTGCACAACAGAAGTTCATGCCAAGTTAAGTTTGCTTTCTCCAACAATGTTTATCAGACCTACTTCTTGAAGCTGTACATACTGGCTATTATTCTGTCACTCCTCTCCTCTGAGCCTGCAGTGAAGGCATGGTGCCAAATTTGCACCCTGACAATCCAGGGTGAATAGTAACGTCAAACAGATATTTACCTCATCGTGATTTGGGAAAAGCTGAGCCCCAAAGAGTTTGGTAACGTAAGTAAGAAGCAAATATGCTACTAACATACTTCTCTTGCTATTTCCTGTACTGACATGAATATGATAAATATATTTTCTCTTTCCAACCCTCTCTCGACTTTAAATAAGCCTCATGACTTCCCAAAAGCCAAAATTAAGTAGCTATCTTTAAGAGATAGCATAGCAAGGACAGGAAAATACAAGTAAAGAGACAATAAAAAGTTATTTTAAGGGAAGAAGGAAAAACAAGGTCTTTGTACCTTTCTGTATATTTTTTTCCTTTTTACTTAATGATGAAAGATGATATGAATAACCATACTTCTTCCAAATTCCAATACCGTTGTAAAACAAAATCAAACTTCCTGAACCGAGAACCAACACTAGAAAACCCTTAACGTACACAATTTGACATTTACAAAAATGCCAACCAAGTTTTCTGCTGCAAGCCCAATCTCCCCAGCAGCAACAGGATGGGATGACCAACCATCAGTTTCAAGTATTTCCAATGCTAACAACACAGTCTATTTCCCACAAATTTGGTCTTATTTGTGGATTACTTTGGGCCAGTGTCAGCTTCATGGATTAAAGGGTGGGCTGCTTTTCCTGTGGCGATTGCCACAGCAGGCTGCCAGCGTGCTGATTCGGGAAGTTTTACAGCATTAACGCAGCCCTGGTGTTCCCAATTTAGCTCTCTGCTCCGTGCCCTTCACATGGGCTTTGTCCCTGCATTCGGGCTGGATTCTTCACTGCGTCATTTCTTACTTTCTGCCCTGTTGTGCTTCTCTATTATCCCTTCTAGACAGCAAGGCCAACTGGCAAGGATATGAGAAAGTTTAACAGCTCCCATGGCACAGACCATGCTACAGGGGAGGCACCATCCCCCAAGCCCAGCCTGGTGGCCCCACAGCCTGACCTACTGGTTTCTGAGCATCTGCCAGCATCACTCCTGCTGAACACCCCATCGTGCTTCAATAACCATCTCTTGAGGCTGGCCATTGCTGATAGGATCCCCCAGCTGGAATCTATTCCTCTACCAATGCAAGTGACCTCGCTACGAGTTTGCAGAGTGTCTTCCCCAGGAGAGAGCACTCAGCCTCCTTCAGCTTTCACAACACACTGAAGGGCTGGGTCCAGAACTGAAGGCAAACAGACATTTGGAAAAGGTCAAACAAGGACAGAGAAACAAGTTTAGCACCACAAAAACATGTTCCAGAAGCAGCTTTTTTTTTTTTTTGCATAAAAGAAAAAAGATAAAAATAGAGTTGCCAAAAAGGCATGCCACATACGATGCCTGTGCAGTCAGTATGTTTTTCCATGAGAAGCTTTATTTTCTCACACATATTCCATGAGTATGGGGATAAAAATAACATTACCACAATGACGTATCTATAGTAGGAGGAATGACTTATGGGTGCTGACCGAAAGTCAAGGTTTCCTCTTTGCCCCAATTTGAAATCATCACCAGCCAGTCAGACGCCTGCCAAAACAATCAGTAACAGCATCGCTTCCCCAAAACCCGAATACAGGGACTGCTCAGAGAGCAGGACAAGCTTTTAGAAAATAGGACAGATGGCATTACAACTCCGAGCAAAGTAACTCCTTGTATCATTAGCTATTGAACCGCGGCTTGCTGTGGGGATCAGTGCAAAGCTTATTAGTCTTTAGACAGTTGGCAGCAACAGCCACTGCAGCAACCGTTCGGGAGCAGAAGGAACTCATTCAGTTTAGTTGTTTTTCAGGTCATGTTAAGTCAAAATGTTTCTGTACGCACTCCAGTCCCCAGCTTAACCTTTCTCAGCCTCTCTAAGCACAACTACGCTTACAGACAGCTTCAGCTCACACACTCTTCTGACAAAGAGGGCTCCAGGAGCTCGGCGCAGGTATCTAAAAAATTCCTGCCTGGTGCCATTGTGTAAGGATTTCACCCTACTTTGGAGAGCAAGGACTTGCCAAGAATACCACTGACCTCAGCCCCTACATTATGAAACAGCGCTGCCAGCTCCAGCCAGCTATGTAAAAGTAGGGATTGAATTCAAATCCAGAGCCACCCGTACTCCGGGGCAATAACAAAACACACACACTCACACAAACGGGAAAAAACAAAAAAGAAAGAAAGGAGAAAGAAAAGGAAAAAAAGAAAGGAGAAAAACACACCACCGAAAAATTATACTCTAAGTTCATTTTTCTTTTTACCGGAAGCAACCTTCAAAACAAGCCCAGCTGGCGTTCTCTCCCTCTCCTTCCCCCAAAATTAGGGAGTCGGAGGAAAGTTGTCGCGTTAACGCGCGTCTTGTCTTCCCTTCCCGGGAGCCGCCGGCCGGGCATTCAGCGCCGGGCAGCTCGGCGGGGGCTGGGAGGGAGCGCAGCCCTGCCCGGAGCGCGGCCGTGGGGCTGCTCCTGCCCGGCCGGGCTGCGCGGGGCGGGGGCGGCTGGGGGCAGCCGGGCGGGCTGGGGGCAGCCGGGAGGTGCCTCCGCCGTGCGCGGAGCCGCGGGGAAGGGGCGCCTACCTGGGGGCTGCGCTCCGCCGGGTTCTTCATCACCGCCTGGCGGAAGCTGTTATCCACGTAGGACGCCATCGCGCCCCTGCTGCCTCCCGCCGCCGCCCGGGAGGCGCTGGGGGAGGGCGGCGGGCCTGGCGCTGCGCGGCCGGAGCGCTGGGCGAGGAGCGGGAGGCGGCGCGGCGCGCAGGCACCGCGGGCTCAGCAGCGCCGCCGCCCGGAGCTGCGGGCGGCCGAGCCCCGCCGGTGGCAGCGGCGGCGACAAGGGCTCGGCGCTCCCTCTCGACCCGGCTCTACGCCTCCCGCCGGCCCGCTCCGCCGCATCCCCTCGGGCACCGTCGTCGCCTCCTCCCTCCTCTTCCTCCTCCTCCCATCCGGGCTGATGGGGGGCTCCGCGCCCGCCTCGGCGCCGGGGAAGTTGCCGGCTCGGGGAGGCGGGGCGCGGGGGGCGGGCCGGGGCGGGCCGGAGCGGGGAGGCGGGGAGGGCGGGTCGCCGGGGGTCGCGACCGGCGGGGTCCCTCCGGCAGCGGAGCCTCGGTATCCTCCCCCGGGAGCACGTCCTTGCCGGGGTGAACCGCACAAACAGAAGGCTGAGCGGCTGCCGCCGCGGTCCCCGGGGACGAGCATCATCACGGCTTCGGCGGTGCGCCCTGGGGATGCGTGCTGGGGATGGGCAAGCTGGACGCTAAGGAAAAAAATAAATAAAGACTTGATCTTCCGGATCTAGTGACTTCGGGGAGGCCACCTGTTGTCACGCTTCTCAAAAGTAATCCGTATCAGCCGGCTGTCCCCTCTGTCATTGCTATATGGGGTTAAAACGAGGGAGGGAAGGGTGTGAAATCGTTAATTTATCACTGTTCTGGGGGTTATCGAGCGGCGGATTCTTCTCACGTGAACTTAAGTTTTTAAAGAATAAAGGCTCTCGCAACATGGCTGATTTTCTTTGTTTACCACGACAGCAAGCACGTCTCGGCAGCAGCCTGGCAGAGGCGAATCACGGCAGTGTTATTAACGTGCCATTAACGGCGCGTAATACTAGTAATGTATTTGCTTTCACAAGTGATGTGTGCCCTCCGCTGATGTGGATCACGCAATGTAAATAATGTCAACACTAATAAATCTATTTAATTCCCAGTCACCAGCAGTCAGATTTCAGTTCCAAGTAAGGTAGTGTCATCCTTATTTGATTTTTTTATTTGCGAAAATTCCCGGGGAAAACCATCTTCTCCTGGCAAAACATACACTGCTAGTCTCAGGAGAAAAAATGTTACACTTTTAGACATCAGTGGCTCTCAAAAATGCTGTGTCTTCAGACAGTAATCTGCTAAATCTACTGAATTTCTTGATATGGCTCATTAACAAAGATAGCTCTTTGGGCTAATCTCACTCATATGTGTCAGCAAAATATTTTTGCAGTAATACCAATTCATTCTGGGCAAGTCTTGGGAAAATACTAGGGAGTGCTTCACATTCTCTACATCTTGCTTTTTGGTGCTTACCAGAAGTCCTTAATGGGGGATTTATTTTTCTTTAGTAACAGATTGGAAATGTCATGTCCTTTGTCCTAAAAAATAACAGTTTAAATATGCCTCATGTTCATCATCCAGAGATGATAATAATTTTTTCAAATTAATCAAGCCTGCAGCTATAGAAAAGTGCCAGCCTTTCCAAAGCTGAGTTTACCAATCCAGTGTGCTGGAATTCCCTTTTTTTGTGGGGCATATGTACAGGAGGAGTGCCACAGGAATGTGTGGAATGCTCTCTTGGGCTTCACTCCTCAATCACTTCAGGGCACCCATTCTCTGCTGCTGCAGCCTAGCTTGCCTGACATCTTTATATCTCTACATCAAAACAGAGCTACTCACTCTATTTTAATATGCAATTATCTTTCATTTCAGACCTATTAGCTGTAACAGCATCAAGTCGAGTGTTTTGCTCTGGGTAATTTTTTGCTGTGCTGTCTGGTAACACAGTATCTGTGATTCATAGGGTTGTTTAACTGCAGAGGATGGGATTTGGGGACTCTCATTGTATTCTGATCAGTGTAACAAATCTCAGTGGTTATAGATCTGTGTCAAAGGCCTATCACACACTACATGAATTGTTATAAATTGGAATGAATGAAAGCTAGGGAACTATGTGCAAATATATTCAACAATTTCTCAATAATATTTTAGAATGTGTTGTGTTAACACCTTTTTTTGTGTCTGCCAGCAAGATATTCATATAATGCAAACACTTCTGGTTATTCATATCCTCCATGGTAGATACTAGCCTGTCCTTTATGCTGGGGTTTTTTCTTGCTGAAATTAGTCTAGTTATTTCTGAACAGAAAAAAACAAACAATAAATCAGTAAATAATCATCAAGATTCAGAGTAAGGACAGTTATTATTAGAGAAAACCTCCAGTTATCTCCAGAAACATCTATTTCTCTCTACAAATATTCCACAAAATATCATTTACAGTGTCAAATGTTTTTGCAACTTCCATTTTCTCTTACTGTCTTCCTGTTTTCCAGCTTCAACAAAAAATCAGTATGATTTAAAATACACATATATACCAGGAAATGCCATTCATTTTGCTTATTGGTTACTCTTTGGGCTACATTACTAGCCTTATCCTTATTTACAATGGATTTTTTTTCTTTTGAGAGGGGGTGTTTTCTGGTCATGTTAATACATTATATAGACTCCCTGCCCATGTTACACCAGGAAACCAAGAGTTAACTTTATATATGCAGTACATATAGTGTTTATATTTCAACAATATGAAAAGGCTGCAACACAAAAAAAGACAGCTCAGCACAATATCTTTTTGGATGGCTATAACTGATCACTATGTTATTTTAGAGAAGTATTTTGCCTCAGAAATGCTTAATATCTGCCTTCCTGAATATCTCCATTTCTTTCAAGTGGTAATTTGAAATGATCAGGTCAAACAGCTACTAAAATGCTCAGAAAACAAATTCAGCAGTTCTGGGAGCATTTTGTTCATTTGCTAAACCTCATTTTTAAGAAAATACACTTTGCAAAGCTTTCACTTGACTTAGCCACATGGCTTTTAATTCATTACACCTGTAATTAGTCACCCACAGTTAAACACTTGGTTTGCTTGGGAAATGCCAGTCTGCCCTGGTAGGGAAATAAAACATTGCCACTTTGAGGGAGTTTAGTAAATTGTATACAGTCTGTATAGTTATAAGCCCAGGGGTGTTCTTTTCTCCCATTTCTTTGGCTAAGTACTTGTTTGCATCTATCTCCTTGAGATGGCATGGCAGCTGAAGCAGATTCCTGCAGCCAAACTCCAGCCCTGAGAACTGCCCCTCTCCTTTCCAGCTCTCACCTGGCACCTTCTTGGCAACTATTAAAAGATACTCCTATAGCCATTCATGGAGGTAGACAGTTATAGGGAAACAGAGGTATTGCCCTGGTGAACCCCTCCAGACCTGACCTTGAGAACAGTAGCCATCCCCTTTGGACTGGGCAGGAGCCAATTTTGTCACTTTTCAAATCAAAGATGAATTATTTTAGGTACAAGAAAGGCCACTACCAGGACGAGATTACTTCCTGTGAATAAGATCAGTCTCTACGCTTTTTCTTTCCAAGAAAGCAGTCTCTCACCTTTTGGGATTTATTCATGGCTTGGATTGCTACCCTTTGCAATTCCAGTTTTTACTATCTTTTACAATATGATGAAGGGCATGTGGGTTGGTTTGTTTGTTTTCTTGGGTGATTTTGTCCATTAATTTTTTACATCACATCCTCTGTTACTGTGGCTATTTGTCAACCAGCAATCACTTGTAACAAGCACTTTGCACCCCTGATCCAGAGGGTAGGATGGAAGGATATCAGTGGCCTAACATAGTCCATAACAAAATAATCCTCGAATGTTTACCACAGGTTTTATGATCCTTTTATACTCATAAGGTGTATGAAATTTTAGAGGTTACAAAAGAGAGCCTGGCCTGTGCCACAAATAAAAAATCATCCTTTGTTTTTATCTTGAAGGAAAAACAGAAGAATTTTTGACTGCTATAACGCATTTCATGCATTTTTTCAGAATTTGCCACTATTTGCATAGCTACATTTGGGAATATTTATCATTAAACTTCTTCTGCAGCTGCAAATGTATGCAAACCAGCTTTAGCTAGTTAGAATAATACTAGCAGCAACAGCACATACTGTCCAAGTATTTACATGATCTTGGAGAGGAATTCACAGTCCGCACAGTGTTCCCTTCAGCTGCACTGATAAAGGTGCCCAGACAAAAGGAAAGGTGGCTGTATTGCAGCAGAGCCCAGGAGGCACTGAACAAATTAGCAGGAACTCTTGAAGGTCAGGAGTGTACTTCTGAAGTTCAGGAACATCTACACAAACTTCCTTTGTGCTTGTGACCATGGTTCAGGTCTGCCCCTCTTCCCTCAGGAGTGAAAGTGATGATGGGAGGTGACTGTGAGTCTTCTATCCTGGTACCCTCGCTGGGAAGGTGTGATCTCATGTCAACATCTGCCTCAGCTTCTCCTTCTGTGAAAAGAGACACAAAGGTAGCAACTAAACTTCTCAGGTGAAGCATTCTGAGATATAGGGAAAGAACTGCAACGTGCTGTTTCTAATAACAGTAGCAGCAGCATTTTGAGGGTTTCTTTAAATGGAAAACAAACCACAGAGAGAAACAGTGAAATAGCAACTTTAGTTATTACCAGGACATGTGAGAGAGGGTGGGTCAGTGGGATGGTGCAAAGCACACAGCAATAAGTCAATGCTTCTGTGCTGTGTGCTCTGGGACAGGCTGCCAGCACAGAGAGGTGCTCTGGGGTGGTTCTCAAATTGCACCTGCTACACAGTGGCAAAGGTAGCAGAGAGACTAAAGACAATGTTGCTTGAGATAGATGACACTTTCTGAATTATGTATAGGGTAAAAAATGCACTCCACTTTTTTCCAAATAGTCATCCACAATCTACTATAGGCAGGATATACATAGGAACAATTTCAACTGTTGAATGTGTATCTTAAAAGTTTCATGATCTATATATTTGGTGTCACATATATTTCTAATAATATATTTCAGTAAATGACATCCCAAATAAGGAAAAAATTATTTCATTCTCACTCATTGTATTTGACATTTAAATTACTGAACAATTTAAAGCCCAAGCTTACATTTCAGTCACCAAGCTTACACTTAAAAGTCATTACTTTTAAACCTATATGTTTCCTAAAAGTTAATACAAGGTTACTCTTTCTGAGTAAGTATTTCTTTCTGAAGTAACTGTAATTGAATTGTTTAAAATAATCCTTTGACGTTTCTGCTACCCAAATATTACGATTGTTCCAAAGTATCAAAAGTAGAAATTGTCTGAAAGTCAAATATGGACAGGATTACTATTTATTCAAAGCTGGTCAAGTCTTTAAAAGAATTTAATTCATACATATTAATGACAGATAGCCAGATGATCATTAATATCCAAAAATACTGCTTTTCATAAAACACTAGATGATAAAGTTATCTAATAGATTATGCAGAATGATAAATTAAATATGTAAAGCTCTGCTAGGAAAATTAAACACATAGGAGATAGGAACTTTATTCCAGCACAAAGTTATAAAATATTTATAAGAGAAAAAAAAGTGTTGCTAGAATTGTTATTAAGACCTTTCACTTTACATGTGCTATTTTCACTATTAGAATTCTATACTAATTGTCTAATTTTCACTGACTGACATCAGAAACCTTTTTCTTTTTTTTTTTTTTAAGTTAGCATTGTTATATATTATGTATGATTGAAGCATTCCGCTTCAGTTTGTACTAGCTGCTTCAAAAAATATGAATATATTTATAGCTTCTGGCATTACTGCAGGGCATTATTCTACAAATTAAGTTTACAGCTGGTAGCATTTTTCCATAATGAATTATTGATTAATTATGCCAGATATTGCCCGTCCTTACTCCACCACCAAGCACGGCTTACTGCACTGCGAAGTCAGCCCATGCAAGACTATTCCTTGGACTGAGTCCCCGAACGCCACATTCCTGTCAGTTTTCACCTCTTTACTCTTGTCACCATCTTCCACAGAAATCATCCACGCTCTTCCCTGCTTAACACACTGCAGTGAATCACAAATGTGTTCCAACACAATACTCCCGGCACTTATTAGAAGAGCATTTGCATTTACATTGCTTCCTAACAACCTTTATAAATTATTGCCTTGCTTTGAAATTAATAGTCATTGTGGATAATGTTTGTGTGGCTCAGCTTTCTTCATCCTTCAGTCACCATTTAGATCTGTTCAAAGCATATGGGGATGTGTGGGTGTGTACTTAAGTGAATGTTTCTCTGCTGTGCATACATATCCTGGCAAAGCATGTTCACACCTATATCATAATGTGACAAGTACTAGGTACCAATTTAAATGGATAGAAATCAGCTTTAAGTTTGGTGAATTCTATAAAAGTTGATATTTTTGTTACTTACAAATTAGTGATACCACACTCCATCGATTTATGTTCCATCTATTCTTCCAGGAAGAAACCACCAGTAACTGGAACAAAAGAGTTTCAAAATCTAATTTTACTTTATCCAAAGAAAGCATGTTCCAGGTAGATGGACACTGAGTTAAGCTACTAAGGTGATTTAAGCTTATTGTGAAATCATCTTGATCATTCTGGACAATTTAATGACAACATGCATGACTTTGTATGTGCAGAGCTCCTCACTGCACCTGTATTCAAAGAATAGTCTTAATAGACAGATCATAAAAAACATAAACAGTTCAGGTTCAAAACACTATTATGACCCAGTTTGATTTGCAGACTTTACAATCTCTGTTAATGTCAGCTGTGAAAATTAAGCCTTTCTATTCCTTTCTTTTTGTAATAAACTTAATACAAAATGATCCCTATTTCCACTGTAACATACAGCTTCTGTACAAATACATAATGATAAATTCAAAGATTAAATTCAGTTGGAGCAAGAAATCCTCCAGTCATACAAAAACAGAGACATGAAGGACCAGATAATAAATAAGCAGTACTGCGCTCTTAAGCAGTCACTAGCTCTGAGGTAGAAGTTTACACAATGTATTCCTTGTGTTACTTGGATCTAAGACAGACAGCAATAACTTATCACTTTCCCTCGGGGTTTTTATGTTAATTTTGTTATTTGTTTCATTTATGTAACAGATACTCATAATACTCTTTAAACATTCAGCAGCTAGCTGTGATAAACACTATCTTCCTACTCCTGCAACAACTGATTTGTGCTGAGAACATTCACCATTGCCTTCTTGTACAACTGCTGGAAAAAACATGGGAACACGCTGCCTGTTTCACTTTTCCTTTCTAGAAAAAAAATTAAAAATAAGAAGAAAAAGCCTCTGTCTTTGTTGCTGTGCTTAGCAGAGCAAGTAGCAGAGGGAAGTTGCAGATGAAGATCTGTAGCCAACCAAGTATATCTCGTAAATATGTTTTCTAGGCCAGGAAGAGAAACTGAAATGTGGGAAGTAATTGGACAGAAAGAGGTAGTTGAGATTAATGCTTTGTAGCAAATAAGTGACTCTCTAGAAGATGTAAACTTTGAAAAACCCAGGAACTCTTCAAGATTTTGTTGGGGGGAAGCTCTTTGCCAAGAATTTTCCCTTTTTTTTTTTTTTTTTGTTGGCCACTTAAAAGACTGTTGACATATGCTGGCACCTGACTGGCATGATGAGAGCCCTGCGCACTGCCACAGTAACCACACTCCTGCTATCCACATTTAAATTTTATCTCTCTTCCTTCAGCTCAAGCTAGCTGGAATGGAGGCAGTCCTGTGTATTTAGACCTTGGGATAAGGAAGTCTTGAAATACTTCACAAGTACCCTCCTGCAAATAAACTGGAGGGTGGAGATTGGCATCCACATGCTCTTGTTTGTGAGCAAGCTGCATTCACATGAGGAAGCAGATCCTTTGCTGGGAGAAGAGATGGGGTGGATCATTTCTCCTGCTTCAGTGTACCTTTGTTTTATAGCCCAGATGCTCGTCTGATTAAAGCCCCTGTATTCCAATGAGACCAACAAACTCCTGCTAGTTTAAAACAGCTGAGGACCCTCTCCTTTTCTCTGATCCCTGCTGGGCTTGGAGGCAGTTCTCATAGTGCTGCAGCAGAGGATGGTCTCTAGCTAAAAAATCATGCCCTGCTTGAAAGCCACAGAAAGAGAGACCTCTGTGATGTGCACTCAGCTGTGCCCCTGGGAAGAGGTGCACGATGAACAACAAAACAATCTTGCCCCTGTTTGCCCAATGGCAACATCTGTGTCTTGTTAGCGACACACAAACTGTTAAAATAGTTCTTCTCTCAGGTGGAAGTGAGCTGTATAACTTCATTCCGTTGATGTGAGTAGCTAACAATGTTGCCTCAAGCCTTTGCATTACCACTGCATTCAGGTATGAAGTTAGATTCCTCCTGCTACAGAGCAGGAGAGTTGAAGTACAAGAGACAATTTCAGCTTTAATTAATCTGTCTTCGTCCCTTGTGTTACGAAAATACTCCCAATGCTCCAGAAGTGAAGTATTTGCAAGGATACTTTGTTATTTTCAAATAGACTTTCTGAATTTTTACTTGAAGTACCTGTCTTCTTTACCCAACTCATCACTACTATACTTTCAGTGAGGGTTCCTCTCACCTTATATGTAAACCTCTGAGCCAGATAGTGGGTTGATACCCCTGGGTAATGTAAATACAATGACTAAAAATACATATCAGCACATCTTCAAAGTGCAAAGAGGGGCCTTTCAAGCAAAAATATCACATGTTTTTGGAAACAATCAATAACGATGCAGATATTCAGTTCCTTTGAACTTGGAGACCAATTCTGAAGCTAGAGGAAGTATTTTCCTACTGTGATTAGATGTTAAAAGATCCATGCATGAGGGAATCAAGCTGCACTTCACTTTGTGGGAGCCTCAAATGTGAAGGTTCCAAGGGTAATCTTGTGGAAAATAAGAAAGCAATTTTTAGGTGGATGGAGGTGTGATGGCATTTGAAAAAAATTGGACTACAGTGGCCTGAACGCATTCTGCGGTGATTGCAGATCTTTGTTTTTGTAAATTTTAAAGAGAAATAAAAGTGCTGAAGACATCCAAAGCAATACATAGCTTTGAGCTATTCACTTAAATACCTCACAGTTTTGCAATGAGCACATGTATGTCTTTTCTTCAAAACAAGTTGTAGCCCTGAAAAAGCATCTCTTAACCTTAAACCCAAATGATTGTGGTTAAATCATATGGTATCTCCATCCTCTAGCAGGCATTTGCAACTCTTTTGAAGGCAACTGAAAATGCTTAATTTGCCTAGATGCACTCACTTGCACAATTATAAAGTGAAATAGGGTAGCTGGCATTAAAAGATAAGGATGTAGAAGCCATAAAAATGTGATAACTTGTTCCACTCGTAATTTCCCTTAAGAAAAATTTCACTAATTTATGTGCCCCTCATTTCCCTGAATTTACCTGAAACACTCTATAGTAGTCATAAAACCAGAAAATAACTCTCTTTTCCTTTTTTCCAGAGTACTTCGTGAGGCCAGATACCTTTCCCAGGAAAACAAGAGGGAGATAAGATCGAATGTAGAAGTATTCTGGAAAAAGAGTAAGAAACCTTTTTTGGGGTTAAAAAAGCAAGACAAGTTTATACCATTCCAATCCTTCACCCTGCTGTATCCAGCACCAAGCTCAGTGTGAATACATAATTATAAACATATTTTTTACAGCTACAGCTTATTTCAGGCCCCTTACTAAGATGCTGTACAACATTACAAGAACTTTCAGTGGAAGGGAGTTCATATTGGGACTATTCAGGTTACTAGAGCTGCTTTAATTATAATCATGCAGTTAAAGCAGAGGAAAAAAATAATCCTGCACTGTCCTTTCAACTGAGAAGGCATTTTTCATCATTCTTCCTATAATCATTTCCCTCTGTTTTGAAGTATGGTTTGAGGCAAGTGCTCCAAATCTTCTATCAAATTTGAGTCTCTTTGACTATCCCTGTAGGCTCCAGTTCTGCTGTATTAATTGAAGTTTAGTGCAGTAGCATATTTGGCCTCATAAATTTTAGAAATGCTTCATTTTTATCTAGTAGTACTATAACCTGAGATACATTTTAATTTTTTATGTCACTAATCGCTTCTTTCATGGGGGAAGACATGTTGCCATGGTGAAGTCTTTCAATTTATTTTTTTCATAGGAACACATCACAGAGGAACATTAGGAAAGTGTAAATAATTCCTTCCTTTATAATTCTTTCCGTGCAATACATCTTTGAACAAGTAACTAACATGTGTCCCTCCTTGTTATAAAGCATACGACAAAACGTGTGCACCTACCTTGTGGGAGCATTTTGAGGGTTGGATCTTGTAAAGCCCTTTTGAGGATGAAAAGCATTATATGAGTATTGAGCACTAATCTCAGCCATGTGGACAAGCCGTGCACATTCGAAGTAAAAACCTTTCTAATAACATCCATCTGCATCTTGAATACAAGAAAGAAATTGTAAGACAGCCTGTCAATGATCAAGGCTTTTTCATGCAGCTCACCCTACTGTTTGGCAGCTGGCCAGCTCCAAGAGCCTACAGAGGAAAATGGCTCTGAAGGAAAAAATGTGCATGTTAAGCAGAGGACAGCTTTTGTGAAGGGTGAGAAAAAACAAGACAAATACCCTCGAATACCAAAGTGCTCTCTGGAACATGAAGGAATGAAGTGAGACGAATTGTGAGGAAGAAACTACAGTCGGCAGGAGCCTCCTCTTCTCACTAAAGATAACCCTATCCTGTTTGCACTAAACTGCTGAAATAAAATGCATTTCTACTTCAGGATCAAGCCTGCTTTACATTAGGGATGTTTCTTTGTAGAGAGGCTGGGAGAAGCCAAGGAAGGATTTATTTGGAACTCCAGCACCTAAACTGACCAAAAATGTGTGTCAACCTTCAAAACTTTATTAATGATACCACAAAGTCTTCCAAAATATTTTGTGAGGCAATGCAGTAGGATCTGAGCATGCTGAGGAGATCTGAGCAGCTCTTCCTTAGATGAAATTATGCCAACCCTTTTCCTCAGTGGGACTTATCTCACTGGCAAAGGCACTTTAGCTCAGGGCACTGGCTCCCTTCTGTTACAAGCCTCTGTGCAGAGTCATCAGCGAATTCTTTTGCCTGATATATCTATACACACATATATATGTATCCAATATCAGAATTAGCCCCCTTACTTCCTCTCACCAGTCATCTACGGATTCATTTCACTCAAGCTGTGCTCCAGCTGTACAGCATTGCAATGCTGCAACAAACATATGGAGTTTCAGCCAATAGTCCTCCTTCACTTCCTACAGGCTTTTAGTCTCTCTTTTTCCCTACAGCGCTTCGTGCACTACCTCAGATGCAGCAACGTTTAATTAAAATAAAATACGGAGGAATTAAACTAATAACAAGAAAATCTTAATCTATCATCCTACCTTTAGAAAAGTTTGTGAGGAAAGATGTCCAGTCCTCCATTAAAATGTTTACCTGCAAGAGATTCCTCCTCTAGTAAATCATGATTTACATTTAGATAGTACCTTTTATTCTGAAGGCTTGTCTTTACTGAAAAGTTGAATCCAGCCATGACTCCTGTGTAGTCTTTCATTCAAATTCATGCCATATAGAAAGAGGCCAAAACTAAATATTTAAGTGGCTTTTAATTCACGTTATCTTGCCACAGATCAATTTAGCACAACTCATCAACTGCTAACACGATCAATAATTAATGTGGCTGCAGGTCATCTACTTCAGAGTTCTGTTTGTCCTTGTAATGTCTTCCTGCAGTTTGCTCCATGAGCCCACAGAGAACAGGCCAGCTCTTCCGTGGCTCCCTGGGGTGAAATCCATAGAAGACTCAGTCCGCTGAAAAAAAGAAATAAAAAAACCCAAGCAACCAAACCAAACTAAAAAACCCCAAACCCCACACCAAAGCAAAAGGCTTTGAATATGCTCTCAGAAGTGTTCAGGATACAAGAGATGAGCCCTGGTGAGTTTTTCCTCTGTGGTGTATTGTGTTACTAATCCCAACATTTTATTTCCTGACCTCCCCCTTATCCTGCACGGATGGCAGAAGAGCACATGTCCACAGCTCAGCTGCTCTAGTCTAGGGCCTGGCATCTTAAGCCAAAGTCTTTGCAGCTGAAATTGAGATGCCACACTGTGGACTGAAACAAGTACTATTGGGTGCTTGGGTGGAGATATATGTTGTTCATTTTGAAAGTCTTTTTCAATAAAACAACCAACCAAACTACACAGATAGAAAAAGCAGACCATGTGCTGCAGCTGCAGTAGCACCTCATATTTCCCTCAATTTCTGAAACAGATCTCTCCAACAAGACAACTTATTTGTTAGGCCTGAGGAAGCCCTCATGTCCACCATGTGGCTGCCTCAAACTCCACATCCTTCTGCAAGGCTTTTTTTTACAGACATTGCTGCTGAAAATTTTGAAATCACATGATTTAATCTGCAGTACAATGACACAGCAGTCTTATTTTCCCATGCTCTATCTTTTTGTGAATTTTTCAGCCTTTTCTACACAAAATACAAGCATGCCAACTAGAAGGGTGGTCTTTTACTTTTGGAATCAGAGATGCACCATCAGTTGCAGAAGAAGTTTGCGTAGCATAAACGCAGACAACAAAAATAAAGGGTTATCCCCCTTCTTGTATGAAAATCAGTACCAACACAAGCACACCTAACAAGCATGACATTGCTTGTGTAAGTATAATACCAATTCAACTCCACTGCTATTTTCAGTGGCTACACTTTTTCGAGAAGACAAGGATGAAGGCAGCCTTTGAGCCTACCTGTGTGTGCTGCCTCCCAGCTGCAAGTTAGCCCAGCACAGCATTGCAGATGACAGCCAGAGGCTGTGCCCAGGCCCTGGATGTGCCTGGCAGGGGCTGGGTGCACTCCCAGCCCAGCATGACAGAGCATGAAAAAATCTGACTTGTGGGAGAGCAAAGGGAGGAGGAGAGAAAATGGGAGACCAGACTGGGAAGAGGAAGAGAGACTGAGGCAAGTCACACTGGGAGGAGCAGCGGAAGGGTCAGGAGGAGAAGACAGCAGCAAAATGTCGTTGAACAAGTAACCCTTGGTGATTCAAAGCCAGTGTCCACCAGCTCAGTTCTTACTCAGAAGATCAGCGTGTGCCAGTGGGCATGCACAGACAGGCATTGCCAATCAAATGCTCTGAAACTTCCCTGTAGGGATGTTTGGGAAAAAGAAAGCTATTGAAGTGACAATAAAGACTCTTCAGTACACAAATAGGAGCAGCCACATATGTTTAACTAGAGTGTAAGGAACACTGATATCCTTGATTATTCATTAATTGGAAGATTATTTCAGATGTGGTTGGAAATATACCAAAAATCTCTCATTGAGCATTTTTAATATTTTATGCAGCATTGCTGAAGCACTGAGGACATGCATTGTGCCATACCAGTCCCTTTAGATTCGCACACACAGAAATGGCTTGTGCCCTAAGGTGGTTACAAGTGAAAAAAAAAAAGCAGGAGACAACAGATGGAACCAGCAGCTGGAGGATTGGCAGAAACCAAGGCATCTCTGACAGGCATGCCAGACAGATTTTTGTTTGGGACTCTCTTGTTCCATATCTTTTGCCAGAACCAAAAAAACCAAATCTCAACAAAATTACTCAGTGAACCATAGAAAAAGTAACTCTGGAAAAATACCTGCAGGTCCTCACTTGGATAAATTTCATGGAGTGGATGACCCTGAAGAGCCAGAAGGTGCTGCCCAGGATCCACCTTTTTGGACAAAGACCTCCTGGAGCAGCAAAGAGCAACTGAAACACAGGAAATCAGGGTCTCCACAACTCCAGTTTCCTGAAGACAAATAATTTAATTGTCAGGGAGCAGTCCCCAGCAGACTTATTAAATGCAGTGAAAGGGTGGCATTACTGTGTATCTGCACTGCCAATGTTTGTCCAGTGAGCCCTGCTTAAACATGACAGATTGGTGATTAAAATACAGGCAGCACCATCAAGATTAAGCAGTGACAAAAAATGTATGATAAATGGTACCATAGTCTTTGTTTCACTGGACAGCTCGATGCCTAAAAAATAATATAATAATTTTGGTGTTTACATTTTTCGTATCAAGTAACTGGGTATTTTTCAATGACAAGGGATTATTTATTGTGTGCTAGGCACATAAAGCCATGCACACCTAGGGATAGTAACATGAACTGGATGCTTTTTCAATGTGGAAGCTTTTATGCCTTACCCAGCAGTTCTCATTCATTACTTAAAAGTGTGCTCTGCACCTCCATATTGAAGAAAAAGCCCTGGCAGTGTTCAAGGAGAAAATGAGGTTCTGCTCCAGGGGCTGAATGAAAACCTCCTGCTGGGCACCAGCAAGGATTTCTCAGGGTTTCTAGTTAAAAGCAGCTTCCGAGGTGTTATCCTACTAGAGTTCCATTTGAATTTCAAATGCACGAGTGTAAAAGAGCAGAACCCAGAATAAAATTGATGGGCTAACAAAAATACGTACAGTTATTAAAAGAATTTGTACATGTTTTGGAAACTGCTTTTAGGTTATAATGATGATCTGTGTATAGACTCATGCTGATTTTATTTAGAGACTGATATGTTTCAGTGTACTTATATCTTGTAATTATTAAACAAGAATTGTACAAACTGTACTTCAATATTCTATTTATTTCTTAAGTACCAAAATGTGAGAATCAATATCTGGGTAGTATAAATTGTATAGTATAAATAATACAGCATAAGTGCTCCAGTAGTACTGAACATATGAGTATGTGCTCCTCAAGCTATACACAGGAGTAGTTTCTGCTATTGATGAGCAAGTCACAGGAACATAAAACCTGCAGTTTGGGGTCAGATTAATCATCTAATCAGATTCATATCACCTAATATCCTTGCCAGAATTGCACTTAAATCTCATTCACAGGTTTTGCCTTGCAACTTCTTTGTGGCAAGAAGTGACTCAATTTAGCTATGAACTGTGTGAAAAAAAGAATTCCCTTTGATATTTAAATATGTTTCTAGGAATTTAATTCTAGGCTTTGTCTTAAGAAATGTTGCAACTGCTCCTTATTCATCTTCTTCAGAAAGGTCATGATTTAACAGCTCTCTACCGCACCCTTTTCAGTCATTTCTGAGAAAGAATATAACATTTCTGTCAACTTCCTGAAAAAAAATGCAGTCAAATGCACTGGCTTTGATTCCAGATTAATTTTCTGTTGTTAAGATTAACAGAATAACACAGGTAGATGCAGTGCAGCCACATCAACCCCTTTCTGTATCTTTTCTCCTTTTAACAGATCATTTAATGAGATTGATACTGTCGATGGAACATGATGCTGTCCCCACTCTGCGTCAGAAGGAGTACACCATGGTGAAATTGCACAGTGTAAGTTGTATAAACAGCACCCAGAGACAAAAACAGCCTGTGAGATTGTCTACTCTGCTCTTCTGTGGCATTATTAATATCCTTAAAAAATTGAGCAAGTTTCAGAGAATTTCAAGTTGGATAACCTTATTTCAATCCAACTACTGTGCTACATGCTGTCCTAAAAAGTTTCTCTACCAAAGAGCTTTTCTAACCTGTTTTCTATCTAATATCACAGTAAGGCTGCTGTTATTCTCAGTAGTTGGTGGATTACACTCTCTTAGGAGCATAAGTTTTCTTGTAGAAAGCACTTTTCCTGAGAAACTTATCTTGGGAAGTGCTTTGGACTCTTCTTGCTGACTGTCTTTAATCCAATAATGTCACTACACTATTGAGTGGCACAGGCATCTCTCCTGTGAAAGATTTGTGCCAGGCAGTTCTGAGACAAGAGGAATAGTCAAGGTTATTTTTAAAGCACTAGAAGTAACTTAATCTCAGCAACATAATCGCTAATCAAGAATGCACAGCTTGCTATTAGTGACACTGATATCTTGTAAAAGGAAAAGTAAAATTCACCTGATTATTTATAGAGTTGCATGTAGTGAAGCAAGTGTGTTATTGCAGATTTACAAGGTAGCAGGCTGGTTTATCATTAGCATATTATTCATATGCAGCGTAGGACTCTTTAGATAAAGAACCAAGCATCTATGTTCAAAGTTCCTAGTATTCCAGATAGTCCCGTGCTTACTGTTCCATTTCCAGTGGTTTAAAGATAAGAAGATTATTTTTTTAAATCCCTTAAATAATTCCTTAAAAATAAAATGGGATTTATTTATGTAATAGTATCTGTAAGCTTCTTGATTCTGATTCCAACAAAATATATGACTCCCTTGTCATCATCCAATTTTTTAAAAAATAATGCATTCACATACCTCCACAGCTGTGTCCTAGAATTTCTCCTGATCTCCTGATGCGACTGACAACCCTAAGGTCAAAAAGGGCTTGACCTTCTCATATAGCCTCAGAAATCATTTTCTCAAGGAAGCTAAGATGGTAAACTAAGTAATAAACTTGACCAAGCAGGACTTATTCACTATATCATTTCTGTTATTCTCATAGAGGATCCTGATTAACTGCTTGAAAGACTGTTTGCAGCTGACAGGAAGGTAGAGTTTGTTCTTATTTCTTGTGCACTTTTCCAGATTCAGGCTCTTAATAAAATTTAGAAAAATAATGATAAGCTAATATAAGCAGAGTTAAATCCTACTTGGAGTACAGTGCAGGTGATACATGTTACCTTTTAAAGATATCTAACTGGGTACTAGAAGAACACTTCTTGTGTTTTAAGGGCCCCATTATTTCTGTCTTCATAATATATATGTAGGAAAGAAAAATGCTAAAGAAGAGCCATGACTATACATGAGTGTGAACTACCATGTTCTATGCAAGTGCCACAACTGATGGGTTATTTGGGATGTCAGAGCCCCCAAAAGGGTTATATTGTAAGACTCAAACCATCTTTCTGCTACAGCTGATGGCTGTAGCCCCTGGTTTGCACACCCCCAGGACCCCAAGGCATCCATTCAGCTCTGTGCACACCAGGGTGGAAGCACTGCTCCTCAGGACAATGCCAGCTCAGCACTGCTGACCTTCAGCCACTTGTTCCCATCTCACGCTGCTTGTTTTGGCACAACTGCTCCTTCCCAAGGCACCCCCTGAGGCCACATGGAAAATTAGATCAGTGAACCGATCTGTGTTAAAAATAAACCAGAAAAAAACCCCAAAACATTTTACCAGGTGGCTGAGAAGCAGTTGTTTCAGCGCCCTTGGCACCCCCAGGTAGGCAGGTGGAGGGGCTGGAACTGGCAGTGCTGCAAGGAAACGGCACATGGCATCCCATCCAGCACTGGCTGGTGCCTATTGCTGGGTGATGACCTCAGGGTGATTCTCAGAGAGTGGATTCCTACTCCAAGCAGCTGAACATCGTGACTGCAGAGGTATATTCAGGAGGCTGAGATACCCTGGACATCTTTTCTCTAAAGATAGGCAAAAAAACAAAGGAAAAAACCAGCAGAGAGATGCAGGAACTGTTGATGCCTATGCTGTTCCCAATGAGTGGAGAGACATATTTATATTTGGAGCAATGTTTGGAACAATAGTCTGCATGAGAAGAACAGCCTTTCATTATTTCTTTATTTTTTGTTCAAAAGCTAATTTTTAGCGCTTTGTCTGGCTTGACTTAGCAGTCTTAAAGCATAATAGAAAACCTTCTTATCAGTGATTAAGAATCACAAGTCCTGGGGCTCTGTTTTCTGAGCAGCTCACTCTTCCTGCAAAATCACAGAGTACCTTCAGCTTGTATGGAAATTAATAGGTTCTGTTGTAAACACATGTCTAGTGCCTGCTTATGCTTTTCATTAAACCATCATGAAATAGTTATTGCTAGATAACACCAGCTGTGGCCATTTTATACTGGAAAGCAATTGGGATGTTTCAGTTAAACTGGAACCAGGAACTCCAGAAAAAGAAAAGTCCACACATGGAATTAATTTGAAAACAGTTAATCAGAGAAATACCAATCACAACTCACGGTATTTGCTATGTATTTATATGATTTAAGTTAGGTTAAAGATGTTCATCACAGGATGACAAAGCCAATTTTGGCCCTTACTCTCTGCCAAAACTATACTTTACACAAAATATATACAACTATATTCACCATGAGTAGCAAACCTTACCACCAGCTTCACTGGTCACGTTAATGCCATCTGGAAGTTACTGTTTGGCCAGTAAAATGAACTATTTATGTTGTTGTTGTTGAGGGAGTAGGACATTCCCTAAAGAGTGTTGTAAATTTAAGCAATGATTCTGTATTTAGCAATGATTTGGTTCTGTGCTTTTAAATATGCCCTACTAGCATATGTGCTTACTGGGGAGTAAGACTGCTCAGATTTATATGATTATTTATTTACATTAGTATAAATAAAATCTAATGTCCTAGCTTATAATCAATATTTCAGGAGCAACAGTAAAACAAAAGGAAAACTAGTCTCAGTGTTATTGAAATAATTGTCTTTCTTACTATCATCTCTTCCCCCATTCATCATTCTGGGAACATACCCACAGCTTTCTCCAAAAGCTTGATCAAATAAATATGTCCTTCACTGTGCCTAGAGAATCAGTGCCTCTGGACCAAGCCAGGGAGCATACTGCAGAGATTTTGAGTCTGCACAGTGCATGAGCTGCCAGCACTGCCTCTCTTTATCTGACCAAGAATAGCCTGCTCAAACGCCTTTGCTAAGCCAAAACTGTTGAGAGGCAATCAGTCCCTTGGGAATCAAGCCAGGGTTTTTCCCAGTGACAGATATATTCTATCTTTGTCCTTATTAATGTAACATTTATAATTGATTTCCTTTGTTTACCCTTTCCCTTCCTTCTACAAGGAAGAACTAAAGTCTAAACTTTGCTTTCTGTATGACAAACATGAGGGAATCCCTTACAGAATGTTAATCACACAGTGGGAAGCACTGAGAGACTGCTTGGCTTTCTATTAAATTACAATTCAATTCCTACCAATTATTCAAATACATTGTTTCCTCTGAAGCCCAGACAGAAAAATAACACATGTAATTAGTGTGAATTCTTCTCTGAAAAGGTGAATGTACAGTTACAGGACAGTCCAGGTTATGGAGCTGAAAAATAATAAACCTGATGGAAAAATCAGGACACAAATCCAAGCTGTCTTTTCTCTGACAGCAAAGTTGGTTTTAAAGGTTCCTGCTTTTTATTATTGCACCTATGGCACAGTTCACTGCCTCTGCACTTGTGCCGATGTGACTGCTCTGAGGCTGTGCTGTAAACTGGATTAGTGAAACAATCTTAGGAAGATTTTCCCACAATCTCTAAATAACACTGAAAAATGCTATAAATTAGCAGGACCACATAATGAAGAGGCCTTGGAACCACACTGTGCATCAGCTATTAACTCAGAGAAGTGTGCTCAGGTAGTACCTGCTCCTCAGAGCTCAGCTGCTGATTACAGGATGCTGGAAATATGGATATGATGTTAAAGAAAGCCTTGCATGGACTACCTGTACTTAAATTTTAGCCCCATGCTGAATAGGACTGAATCCAGTTTTAAAAGGTGTTCTTCCCTGTCAACATTTACTGAGAGGCTGGTCTGACTCTGAACTGTACTGGAGTGATCTTTGTTTCAATTGCCTCTGCACATAGTGATCTATTTTCAGTCAATATGCATCATGAGAAAACCTATGGCTTGGAAATTAAGCCCTTGCCTAGGAATACGAGTCAAGTATTATCTACACCTGAAAATTCAGTATGATTAACTGAGAAACTTAGAAACTATGCTGGTTCCAAAATATTTCACAAAAAGAAGTTCCTATCTATTCCTGTTTTTCTTCACCTGTTTTCAAGAGCAGCTCCATCTGAAATCTCACTCTCCTGTTTTGCATTTCTGTTTTTATTTTGTGATAACTATGGTAGTTTGGAGGATGATTTTTTCTTCAACCTCAGTCTGGATCAATACAGCTCTACTACCTAAAGCAATAGCATAAATATCAGTAGACCAGCAGGGAATTGATTTGAATCTATAGCAGCAATGAAGTCATCTGGCATCATCAGCTGCTGCTCCAGTAGGAGACTTTGTCAGCATGCTTCTAATGTTTTTCCTTTTAACTAAAAGTGTGGCTTGTGGCTTTTTCAGAGGCCTGGACCCATGCTATGCTGTACAATCTCTCAGTGTGAAAAAGCTTTAGGGCAATGCAGAAGGAACACTGGTTGCTGTCCAAAGAAAGACTTGTCTTCCACCATAATGATGCAGTATTTCTAGAACTTTACCTTTTTGTCACAAACATGGATGACAAATATTTCCTCCTCAGCTGGAAATCTGTGTGGGGTTTGTCTGGCTAAATTATATTCAAAGACTGAATCATCATAAAGTCTCAGTTACAGAGGTGTTGATGGCAATGGTGAAAAGAGTGCGCCTCTCAGACAATCATGATCTCAACAACTTGGTCAAAATAAATTTGGGATACCTCTTTTGAAGCCATTATCCAAGTGCTTTGTAATAACCATTAAGGCCTTCATGTGCTGTCAAGCTCTAACAGCCCTCAGTCTTGGCAGTAAAAATATCAATACTAATCTCAGGCTGTAAATTGATGCTACAGAGACTTTGGTGATTTATGAGTTCCCATAACACTCTTGTTCTGTCAGCACAGGGCAGAAACAACTTGCAATCATCAGCCTTCAGGTCAAGTTTCTAGCTCTCTATGTTGCTAAGGAAAAACCTGATTTACTTATTTATATTTAGTCCATACAGAGCATAAGAGCACAGGGCTCCTTGCAAAGATACAGTGGAGTTTGCGCTTCACTGACCATAAAGCAGTGCTGTGGAGGCTGCTGAGCCTGAGCAGGAGTGAAAGTCTGGGGTCAACTCTGTGCCTCACCCTCCAGCCTCTTCTGTTGCTACCAAAGACAACTCAGGTGCTCAGGCTGGCTGAGGTTTTCCAACCAGATGTGCCACCAGCAATTGGGAGTACAGCTTTGTTTTGCTTTTCTTACACTGTGCCTTTTGGGTGTGCATCTGATCAGCTGGTACAGCATCTCATTCCATAAATCCAGACCTTTTCATAACTGGGCACTAAAATTCCTTGTAGGTGTATCACTGGGTGACATGAAAAGTCTCATACTATTGCTGGGTTTTGTTATTCAAAGTGACTTTGTATTCAATATTTTAAATTGACATTGAGGTAAATTAAATTGAATTAAAGACACTTTAATTATGGATTGGAATAAAATCATAGAATCTAATTTACTAAACCAAATCCACTTTAAATTCACATCTCTGGCCAATACATACTCATAAAACCAAAAGCACCATTTTAACAGGTAGGCACCCAATCAAAAATGACAAAAAGTTGCTTTTTACCAGGAGACTAACTTTGTCTCATGGCATGCCACATTTCCAGTAGCCAGATTTTTAGAGCAGGAAAAAGGATTATGTGACCCTCACTGTGGGAGATGCACTCTAACAAAAGGTATAACAAGTACAACGTTCTTGCAAAGTGGAACAGCCATATAAAAGTGTTGCTTTATAAGTAAGATAAATTAAAATAAAGCATACTAAAATAGGTTAATAGCAAAGATAATTTAAATAGTGAGTTTCTCTGGCTTCTCTGCCTTTAGGCCCAGATGCTATACATGACTTCAGAACAAGGAAGCCTGAACATACTCCCTCCACAGGAATGACATCTCCAGTGATGAGCAGCACCAGCAATGCTAATTATTTGTGGCTCCCAGCCCCCATCCTTCATACGTGTCACCTCGCAGACATGACAGCACTACCCTGGCAAAATTGGGTGCTGTGTGAATAAACTCAGCCACTTCACCTGCAAACATTTCTAGAGCGGAGCACAGAGTAAGGTGAGAAAGACTTTGACTATGAAATTACCTGAGTTGCAGACAGCAGAAAAAAGGGTTTGCTCTGCTTTGCAGTTTCATTCTGAATCATCTTTATGGCTAGACTAAGGAAGGAACAAGAGAGAATACAGCTGATAGATGAAAATGTGAAGCAAGCTACATGGCACAAAACAATGTCTGCTTTCAGGGGGGCTGAGAGGCTGTGGGCTGCATTTTCCCACATGACTAGAGCAGACAGAGCTGCAGCAGGAGCTGTTCGAGGAAGCGAGGGCTAATGCGCTATGAGCCATAAAGTGATCCCGCCTGGATGATTCCCAAACACTGCAGAGACACACAAAGCATCAGGTTTGCAGCCTCTGTGTGACCAGGATCCCACAGGGTTTGTATGCTCACAGATGCTTACAGACCCTGGTAATTATGCAAACCTGCATGTTAGTCAGCCTCATGCAGAACATGGGGTGCAGAAGTAGATAACAGGCTTCAGACACCCAAATTTGTTCCCCTTTCCACTTGTCCTAGTCTTTATTTTGAACCTCTTACACATCTAGTTACAGCTAAATTCATATTTGCAGTAGGTTATAATAAAAAGTCCTACGGCTTGATTCCTGATGACACATACCACATTTTTTCCTACACATATGCATGCAAATTCACATGTGATGATATGGTTATATTAACATTGTTATGTTGATAGTATAGTAGTTTTAGAAGCCCCAGATAGGCTAGGATTTTGATTTATTTAGGGCTGTATGAAAATACATTACAATGTTTTTTTCTCTTAAATAAGCTTTTCCAACAGCTGAGGTGCTCTTATGGCATGCTACAGCACTTCTACCTTGAACACTCTATATCCCTCCAAATATACCCTTCTTAAAACACCAAAAACAGAGGAAGTATATAAGTTATTCATGGGGTTTGCTTGTTATACACCATGTTGAAAACAGACATAATTCATTAAGTGGACACAGTGAGGGGAGGGCAAATTGGTCTCTCCTGGGAGCAAATGAGCCTGCTTGGCAGGGAGGAAGCATCCCAAGGACAGAGCAAGACCACTAGGAAAAGCAAGCAGAAATAACAAATCTTGGGAACTGGAAAACCATGGTATAAATGGGATTAGGAAAATGAACGGAACAGCAGATGCACAGGTTCCTGAAGTAAAGGAAAGAAAAATCATTTTGGGGAGCTAAAGGACACTGCATAGCATTTGCTGTAAGCCAGGAAGTTGGTGAAAGACAGAAGTGAATTTGGAAGTGAGGACCCATGCCACATGGACCAAGTGAGCAGGGCTAAATGTGTTTACAAACCTTTCAGGGTTTGGTTTTAGCTTGAGTTTTCTGCAGTTACAAAATTTTCCTTGATTTATATCTGCTCATACAAAACCAACTTTTGAGCTTAAGGGGTCTTTCATGCTCCTTGAAGACCTTTAAAGAAAGTTGAAGGGATAAACGGAATTTGTAGCTGACCAGGTGTCCCCTCAAATAGAAAAGACCAGCCTTAGGGTGATCAGCTCTGAACAGCTGCCCTGTTGGTTCTCATGGGCACCTGATGTTCTCTTCCCAAGCACACCAGAGATCATCCCCTCCCCCTACCTTTCCTAGGGGGAAGAAGAGCGAGACAGAGGGGCAGACTTTCATATTTGATCTTTCCACTGGATGCAGGGAAGAGGAAGATAAGAAACTCTCCCTGTTTGTTTTCCCCCTACTCATAAGCAAAGGAATACATTGGGTAACATGACAAGAAAGAGCTATAGGTAGAAATGTAATAAGCTGATGGAGCTCATTAGCTGAGCTAACTAGCCATTGAAAATAGGAAACCTAACTGCACCAGACCTCTCTGAAAGGAACTGATATCTGGTACAAAACTGATAAATATTTAATTTCTAGGGCCTGATCTTTTGTGACTTAATGTGATGCAGAGAGACAAAAGTCAGCAGCACTCAGACCCTCTGAAGCCTCCTGTGATCCTTCAGAACATCTGTTTTGCATTACTGCTGTACATCACCTCTGCAGGTCAGGCTCTGAATTTTCATTGATAATTTCCTTGCAAAGCCTGCTCAGGGAAGAGGTACACTGTCCATGCTGGATTGACTAACATCTCCTGTCATTACTCAAAAGATATCTGCTGCTGAAATGCATCTCGTGTGAATCCAAACTCAGGAAAACACAAAAAAGGGTTCATATGTATGTCTCCCACACGTGAATAACCTCCATGTAGAGATGTATGTGTGCTATACCTATAAACTCCATTAGTGATATTGCCTCTCTGAATTTAACAGCCTGACACATCCTGCAGCTCTGGCCATGAGAGAGGCCAGCAAAAGCTGAGCTCTGCAGAGGTGACCAGAGGCCCTCCTGCCTTGCCCCCTGCCCCCTGTGCTGCAAAGGAAAGTTAAATTTAGCATACTAGTACAGGGTTTTTCCCATTATCAGCTATCTATTCATAAATGAACTCTCAGTATTCAATGGGGTTTCTTTTTTACAGTCTATAGATTTTATGGCCTACTTTGCACTTCCAAGTGGGCTTTTTCTGCTACTAAAATGGATCTGAACCATTTTCTTCATGTAAAATCAATAACAGATATAGATTCCAGGTCTCTCTCTTAAATATCTAAGCATCAACAAATTTCACTGCTCTCATTTTTGATCTGCAGATATTTCTCTCAACAGAGATTAAAATAAAAACAATTTAAGCTGCCTAGTGAAGTTAAAGTAAATAGCTTTTAGAACAATTTATTAGAAAAATAAAACTTCTAGCTCATTATTTACTATATGATCTTTAGCAAATTTTGAGATAAAACACTGTTCTTATATTTACTCTTCTTTACACCACAAATACACTGTTGAGATATTCTAACCAAGCATGTTTAAGACACCCAGAGTTATTAGAATAATGCTTTCAAACATATTATACAAAGTGGTAATTCTTGGCTCACAGGGCTTCTGCCAGTGTTAACACCCCCAAATTTTTGAAAGTGAAAGCACACTGCATGCTGAACAAGGGCCTTAATGCTGTCACCATAGAGATGACACTTTGCAACCCTTATTTGTCTCCTTGATTGCACCAAACAAATGCACACTCTCTATAGACAAATGCTTTTGGTTTCTTGAGTATCTTTTCTCTAGATGATGCTTTAAATAATGTCTTTGTAGAGACATAAATATTATTTTGTAGTGCTGTGAAATTTACACAATAGAGAATACAGTAACTCGTCTGATAGAAGACAGTCAAGAATCAGTTTGAACAAAGGCAAAGAAAATTCCTTGTTTAAAATGACAGAGAGACAGGACAGTCTCTTTGCCTGCACAAACAAGGATGAAAGAACCTGTTATTTGTGTTTGGCCAGTTGACTTGAAAACACAGGAGAGAAAACATTTTGCATAAACTAAAACAAAAATATTTTTCTAGGATTGGAAAACCAAAACCTCTCATGTTTCTTTCAAAACAGGAAAAAAAATACATTTTGAAACTGTTTTTACAACATATTTCCTTCTTCCCATTTGAAAGTTTTGCAAAATTGAACTCAAATTCATAAATGGCATGAGCTGTTTTCCAGTAAATAAAAAATAAAAAAAAAATAAAAAAAAAAAAAAAAAAGCACCCAGCCCTATTCTGAAATAGCTAGAGTGAAAATCAATGCAGTGCAGAAGGGCTATGCACTCCTACCTCCAAAGCTTTCATGCTATGCAATCTCACCACAAGAAGCCCTTGCCCTCTCTCTCCACCACCCCCAGGCTGAGCAATTGTTGCAGGGAAGCAATTTCCCTGGTCAGTGAAGTGCCATCCACATTTGCAGACCTGCACAAGTGCTCACTGGGAGCAAGGAAAATGATAGATGGTAGCAAAAGTCACACTTCTTTTAATTTTAATGAAATAACAGACTTCAACATAAAGTTTGTATGTCTGGACTGAGCATATTAGGCCCTGAGCAGGTTGCACAGTGAGGTTCTGACCAGGTCTGCTGTCAGCAGTGTGTGGGGTTTATTTGCTCTGTGCAATTTGCTCAAGTTGTCTTCCCCAGCCTTGCTCCTGACAAACTCCACACCGGGCCCAAGGAGCAAAGTTCCCTAAATTATCATTAAAACAGTTATTTTGACTCTTTTTCTGGCTTTTGCTCTAGTTTATTCTTTCTTAATTGAGCTTGTTTCCATGACAGCTAGTGCCCTAAAAACAAAACCCCTTAAAATGCTAACTTGATGAAGCTTTTATCAAATTATAGCAATCTAAAATGCATTCAGGGAGATAAACCCTGTCCTGACACAGAAAACTCTACCCTGTGACCCATGGTCCAAATCCAACCCAGAGGACAGCCCCCCTTCCCCACCACACCCCATGGCCATGGTGGGGCAGAGGAGCTGAAGGCAGATAATCTGCTTTCCCCAAATACTGCCTGTCTTTGGAGGAAGGAGCTGCTGCTTCAGCTAACAGACCCTCAGCCTCAACACTGCTCCATGCCAATCACCACACTGCCTGGGCTGCACATGTTTAATAGCCACTGATTGCAGAAGCTGATTATCTAATTGCTCTGCCATGTCTGCTCTGACCTCATGATCAGCCCAAATCCCCCAGCCCTCGGTGTTGCTTGCACTTTCTAGAAACAGTCAGGCTGCCTGTCCAGACAAGGAAAGGCGACGTGAGGTAGGTGGTGTCAGGGAGTTGAGCTTTTGACCCTGAAGGCATCATGGATTCAACTGATTTGAGGCACTCAGCTCTGTGAACTTGAGCCTGAACACACACAGCCGCTACAGAGGAGGTAGATAAGATCACTGGAGCTGTATGTTGAGCTGCACAGGCAGAATTGACTTGGGAGATTAAAATCCCTCCCTCCAATCAGCAATCATCTCTCTTTAGTGCAAATGGCACAGTAGAATCAAACCCAATCACATGTTTAAGAGTAATTTGCTGTTGCTCCTTTTACTAGAGTTTGTACAGCGAATTGTTCATATCTGCCGGAGAAAACCACAGCAAAAATTTGGTTCATTTCCTCTGACATGTCTGAGAAACAGAGTTGCTATGAGCTCCCCTTATGTATCAAAATAAGGGTCATGTCTGCTTTATCAGGGTTAAAAAACAAACAAACAAAAAAAAACCCCACAAGAAAGCACCCACCAAAAAATGTAACTCCTGCTGATTGCTGTGATGGATGTCCCAGTGCAGGCTGCCTTGCTGTCCCCAGGAATATCAGCCAAGACAGCTCAGGGGGCTGCTGTGGGGGACCCAGCCTCAGTGCCCAGCACAGGAAAAGGGATTTGTGTCCCCTTTGGTACTGTGGGGTGCTGTAACAGCCACAGAAGTGCTGGCAAGTCCCTCTCCATCTGAATGAGCATCTCCATCTGTGTGCCTGAATCCAAGCACCAGTGTCTACCCAGCTGTCTCCTTATAGTGTTTCTAACTGGGCTATGACACCTGCAGGAGAGAAATCCAATTTTCCCTTGGAGCACTTATTCCCTGATGCTCAGACTTGCTAGTCCTACACTGATCCACAAATGGATCTTGGGTTAGACTTCAGCTGAGAACAGGGATGCTTATTTTTATAGGTGCATGTCTAAATCTAGTTGAAAGAGGCCACCAGACACGTGCAATTGTTTTAGTACAGTCCTAAGGAAAACGTAAGGAAAGAGGAGTAGCAGGGATGAACAGCTGAGAATGGGTAGGCAGACTGGAGGACATGGGCCAGTTTGAAGGCTTTGTCCAGCTACTGCTCTAAGCACAGCTTGGGTAAATCAGAAGTTACTTGGATTCTGTGGGCCAAGGAAAAAGAAAGTGCATGAGCAATTGCCAATGCTTGATCTATGTTTGATGTTCTGTTTGACTGCACAGGACCTGAACAATTTCACTGAGCAAGGAAGATGAAGAAGCAGAGAACTCAGGGAGAAAAATTAAGCCACCCTGTTCTGTTGAGCCTCTGATTCAGCTGTTTGTAGCAATTCTTTTACCAACATATGGTCCAAGTCCTGCCTTCAGATAAGCATGACAGGAATTCAAATAAAGGCTACTTGGAGTGTTGCTGACAAACACATACATCGCACTGCTGCTTCTCTCCCCAAGATAAATGTAATACATGTGGTTATCTCACTCAAGCAAGTTAAGTTTGAAATACAGCTTATTACTGAAAATTGAACCTTGACTCATTTACAGTGATATTTGCTATCCTGGCTGTATTTGTGTCCCATGACCTCAGAGGTACAGTCTGTCATGGACTTTGGATCTTATCCCTTTTCTGTTTTCCATTTGTGACCTTTAGATGCATTTTAAATAATCCTTTACTTTTTCAGCTACTCTTCCTCTGCTTAAAGGCATTTCTCTGCAGGAAGGCATTTCTCTAAGTGACAATTTATTAACTCTTTAGATAATTTTTTTCAAAATTTTAAAGGACTAATCCACTCCCAAGCCTCCTGTCTCTGCAATGCTTGCACAGTGTAGAAGCAAGCAGTGACTGTCATTTTTCATATTCTCTAGTTTTATTGTCACACCTCCATCTAAATCTCCCAGGTGGAAATGGACCCAGCCTTCTTTCCCAACACTATATGAGAATGTCAGGTATGTGTTAACATTTTACCACATTTCTGTTTCTCTTTGGCAGAGCATACTGATTTGTCAGGCTGCCAAAGATGAAGGAACACATTGGTACCAAAGTCTATGGTAACCACTTATTACTTTTTTAACATTTGCTCTACTTAGTGCCCTACAAGGAACTTCTCTGAAAATCCCTGGAATAGGCAAATTATTGGCATACTTGACTTTGAAGTTCAACAGATGTAATGAAATTCTACCCCTGGCCACTGCTGCAGAAAACCATTGAGAATAAAGTATTTAGCTGATATTTTGTCATAAATCCATAGAAGTATTCAAGAGCTAAAGTACAATACATTTTAAGCAGCTAGAAGAGCTCTCTAGAGAATATTTAATCCCTTTTGAAGAGAGAGCCCTGTTTCACAGAACCCTCATTTCCTTTTTTAGCAGGAATTAATTTTGCCAGTTATTTTGATTAAAGCATCTTGAAAGATATCTCATGTTTATAAACTAATAATGAGAATGTAGCTAGGTATGTATCACAGCAATTGGAGAGTGGCAGTAGAAAAAGGCCTTATGAGACTGGCAGAGTCCTTCCACCAAACCATGCATGTGCAAAGAACTTACCTCATGCCAGCAATATATGCGTGTGAGAGGTTCACCAAAACCAGAAGCTTTGACTGCTGAGGTATTCATAATCTAGGTAAAACACAGATCTGTGAAAAGAACTAAGGGCATTTATGGAAAAGTTCTCACCTTCCCCCAAATAACCACTGGGAAATGCAGTGTATTAATGGATGCAAGCCAGTGACCTCCGCTGGAAAAAGAGAAATGCCCAAATTCCCTAGAACTTGCCTGGGAAGCGGCAGGTGATGACTGAAGTGCATTCACAGTCACAGCAGGTCTCCAAACGTGCCCACCTGCTCTCGGGACTGTGGAAAGGTATCCTGTTCTTGCTCAGCAGATGTGATCACATCTCTGCATCGCCTCAGATGTGCTGCAGGAGAGGGCAAGGCCATGCAGACAGACACACAGACAGCCCTGCTCAGCCTCCCTCTCCTTTGCTCTCACCTCTGTATGCTGCAAACAGGAGCTGCTGCCCTGAGGACACTGCTTCCCTTCACAGTGATCCATAGCACAAGGAGCTCTCAGCATATTAAGCAGTTTCTTTTTTCCCTGCTGCCTGTTTATAAACAGCAGGGGAAAACGGGAACAGCAGACGTGCTGCCAGAGGTGTCAGGGGCTCAACTGGGTGTGAGAGACAAGCCCAAGGAAAATTCTGAGCAGCTCCTCCAAGCTGAACTCCACCTTGCTGGTAGTAGCAGCAGCACCAGGAACAGATGGGCCAGCTGGTCTCCAAAAGCTATAATTGCTCTCCAAACTATGGCACGGGTATGCTTCCTCATGTGCTGGGAGTAGGAAGTCATTGTCAACTTGCTGCTTATTTTGGTTATTATAGTAGTGTGTTGCTGAGACTCTTGTAGCCTGGCGACAAGCTGCAACATGAAAATCCCTTCCATAAAATCTGTGATCCCATGGTGTCTTCAGTCCATCACTGGAAGGCAGCCAGCACCACCAGGCAGCATTGCAGCTCTGTCTTTTTTATAAAGCATTCCTAAGACATGCACCTTATTAAGCGCTTGGAAAGTAATCCTAGTTTAAATTGATGGATGAACAAAGGAACAGCAATTTGCTGTTAGGGAATATTATATTTGCTTTTCACCACAGGAAGGTGGAAGGATAGGAAAACAAAGTCACCCAAGTCAGAAACAAATAAATGAAATACATTCAATTAGCTAATGGAGTGTCTCACAAAAGGTTGCACTACTAGAAAATTAAATTAGGTCTTCCCAATATGCTGAGAGTCATTAACACTTTTTTTTTCTTCTTTTATTTTTTTTTGGAAACTGTCTGAAATATTCAGGGGATTATTTTTCACCAGTGGCTTTTTGCTTTCCCTGAAATACCTTTCAGTTCTGATTCTCTTCAGACTCTCTTCAGTCTTGGAAACAAGGCTAATTTGTGAAAAGCCTTTCTAAGTTAAATAGCTTTGGTGTAATTCATGAGTACAAGGAACATATTTCAGATTTTTCTAAAGGAACATTGTGTCCTCAGAGATCAGCTTCATGAGCTCTTATATGATTTTGTACCACCGGTTACAAAAGGACTCAGCTCAAGCATGTTTACTGGTGGCTTCCTATGCCTTCTTACAGCAAACCAACTGAAAATGGAGGATAGAAGCATTTTAAATTTGCACTTCTGCCCTCACAATGTCATTCTGAGTGAGCTACATCCAGCTTATGTTAGGTGAATTACCACCAGCGTGGCATTAGCTGGGACAGCACCAGAGTGGCCAAACATAGTTCCTTGGTGCAGCACACCAGTGCTCCATGTGGTGTGGTGGCAGAGACTTCTCATTCCCTTCGTGCCATTCCAGTTGGAATGCTGCAGGGTCTGTGGTTAAGAAACGCAGTGCATGATCAGTCACGTCTCTGTAACTCCATCTAGACCTTCCTGGAGAGATGGGAAGGAGGGACAAGGATATTTCCTGCAGGTTCCTACCTAATAAGAACACCTATTTTCAGAGCATGTGCCTTCCTCTTTGCCAGTGTATCTGACCACACCCAAATCAGGAGGTGGAGGGTCCTAGGTGCCCCCAGCCAAGCTAGAGGGGAGGCTGGAGGAAGGAACAGTGCTCGGTGCAGCCTCTTGTTCTCAGTGAAATAGAACAGATCTGTCCCATGGGAAAACTTATAGTATGCATTAAAGAGAGTACAACAGCAGAAAGCACAGGCTAAGGTCCTGGGCAAGGGGGATGAAAAAGCCAGCAAGGGACATAAAAGCACTTTTCCTTTTCACACCAAGAGTGCTTCTTTCCCGGGCAAATAAAGGACTCAGGTACATATGGAGACCCATTATCTTCATGTGATTAAAACCGAACTCTTTTCTGCATGAGATCTGGTATGCTCTTATGTAAGCAAATTATTTTTATCTGCTTCTAGCCTAATAGAGACTTGAATATTTTGAGAACTCATAGGTCTCATTGCTATGGAAACTAACTCTGTATCTTTAGGTCAGTCTTGCTATCTCTGATTTGCAGAGTCCACATCAAAGTTTTTTTCTTTTTTTTTAAACAAAAAGCCTAGCTGTATTTGCTGTTTCAGTCCCACTGCCCATTACCCTTTGTCTCATTCCTGAGACTTAAAAGCTGAGTCCAACATCTTTACAGGGAAGAGAAACTGGGATATTAGCAATCCAATGCCAGCTTACTGGTTTCCATGTTGATGAGGAGTGAGGGGATTTACATTGATAATACAGACAATCAACACAGGAGCATCAGCAAACAAGTCAACCTCATCCAGTGGTAAAAATCCACATAGAGGAAACCAGCCTCATTCAGCTGTCCTCTCCTTGTTCCTCTCTTGCTTGGGTGAGTGAGCCAAAATGCTCACTGATGATCTGAAATGCTAAACACCTCTTTTCTAATCCTAAGATCAATAGTGGAAGGATTTACCACTTGCATGGACAAGGAGAGCTACTGCCACAGGAGTGCCCAAGCTGGCAACTCTGTAAAACAGACTGGCCTCATGTTTTGTTGGAACATCTGCCTTACTATGAAGTTATGGAGTTTTCCTCTCCCTCACAACCTTTCTTCTTCTGCACGACTTCAGCTGCTGTCATCTTACAGTATAACCAGACTTGGACCAGAGACATTCCTGGGATGATACAAGAGCAGTAAACATCCCTATAGGCAAAGTGGTACGTGACACACCTCAGTTTCTTTATAGAACTGACAGAGCTATAGGGTGCTTGCAACTCTTGCGGTTGCTCTTTCTTGGGAGTGAAAAGTTTGACTTTTTCAGAGGTAGTTCAAGGACCAATATATGTGGGTATATCATGGCCTCAAAAAACTTTTCTGTGTCATTCAAAGTCAGAGAGGATCACATCCAGAACTTTTTAAAATTGCTGTAATTCTACTACACTAGTAACACCAGAAAGTTTTCTTTGTTTTTCTTATTCTAAAAAAAAAAGTTGTCTCGTCACTGCCAGAAAGGTTTTGTTGTTTTCCCCCAATAAAGAATTATTTCAGATATGATATATATCCACAGTTCTGCTCAGAATTGGGATGCATTGTAAATTCTGTTGTAAAAAATTTGGTCTTTTGGCAAATCTACCAAGCAGGCAATGTCTGTCAGTAAAAATGAAATACTTTCCTCCAAAATGCCAACACTTATACCTGCTTAATACATTACTTCCTATTATAGCACATATAATCTATATATCCTAATACAGGACATATGTGCCTTGTCTCAGTGGCCTCATCTACAGGGGGAGTTCTGTCCACATTCTTCTTTACTTTCTTTGTTCTTTTCAGTTTTAAGTAATTTATTGATTTTTTTTCTCCTTTAGAGTATGAGGCTAATCTCTTCTACTGACTCTAAGATGGGTGGTTGGGGGGGGATTTTTTGTTTGTTTGGATTTGGTTTTATTTTCCTACCCCCAGAAAATTAAGGTTGTATTCCTGTTAAATTGATGCAGTTTGGGGTTTTTTCTGCATTCTCCCCACCATAATGGGTGAAAACACAGTCTCACTGTTCTCCCTTTTTATCCAAGCCAAATATTAAGTATATAAGATTATAAGCAAGCACTGAAATTTTTGGACAATCAGGATTACGCAATGGCAGAAAACTAGAAGAAAGCATTTTTTAAAGAATGAAGGGCATTCAGCTTCAATAAGCAGGAAAATCCCACAAGTTTAATTCCTGTAATGGATGGCAGTGACACTCACTCTGCTTTCTGGGATATTATTCCATAAAGGAATGCAACATAAACCAGTAGTTAAACTAGGACAGATGTTGCTGGAAATATTTAGAAGATGTTTACTTTATATGATTAGTGATCAAATATGCAATGTTCTTGGGGATGTCATCCTTATGGCTTCCCACAAGACATAATACTTTCCTTGCTGGAAAAAGAAAATTACTAAGTTGTAGGCAGCTTTTAGTAACAGATATTTTGGACTGGTGATGTAGCTGTTTAAGCGTCCATCAGCAAGACCATCCCCCAGCCCAACCACTTCCCTGGGCTTGCTCTACTTATTCCTTGCACTTCAAAAATGCTTCCCCCATCTCCCAGTCACCCTCTCCCAGCCCAGCACTGGTACTTTTCCTGGTAGCTTTCCTATGAGGAACTTCCAACCTCAACTCCCTGGAGAAAGCTGTCCCCTCCTCCCAAAGCCACCACTCAGAATTACCTGTTTCTTACTGTAGTTTACTGGGTGGATATCTCTGGGCTTGACTTAAGAAGTGAAAAGGCATTTTTCTGATGAGGGTGTGAAACTGGCAAATGGATTTTTCCTTCAAAAAGCTCACAAAAGTTTCAGCTGTTGCAGTAAAACTTCTCCAGCCTTCTCCAAGGACATACTTGTAGTCATTTAAAGAAAGAACATTTTAAGAGCACTGCAGTTAATATGCTCCTGTAAAATTAAAGCTGATTTAAGACTTCCTACACTCAAAGTTGCATTAATATAATCCCCTTTAGCTGATCAGGTGAGTTTCATGTAGAACATACCCAAATCCTCTATTGTAGACGAAAGAAAATGGAGCAGCTGCAAAGAAAGGGAGGTGTGAACTCTGATTTCCTTTCTTTTAAGCCTCCTCCATTCTTCAGACCCAAAGCAGATCCTATTGCACTGGAGCAAGGACAGCACAAAAGAAGCATAGAATTATTGAAGTTGGAAAAGATATTTAAGATCACCAAGTACAACCATTAACCCAGCAGTGCCAAGTCCACCAGTAAAACACGTCCCCAAGTGCCACATCTACATGTCTTTTAAATACCTCAGTGTTGGTGACTCAACTACTTCCCTGGGCAGCCTGTTCCAGTGCTTAAGAATCCTTCCTGTGAAGAAATGTTTCCTAATATCCAGTGTAAACCTCACCTGATGCAAATTGAGGCCATTTCCTCTTCTCCTATCACTTATTACCTGGGAGAAGAGACCAGCCCCCACCTCACTACAATCTCCTTCCACATTTTTGCTTCATTGTGAACCTTATTGGCCAGCAGATGATGGCAGGGGAGGGAAGCTTGATTCTAGAAGAGTTGAAGCTCTGTGCTGTGATGGAAAGGCAAAAATACTGGGGAGAGCACTGTATACCAGCCAAACAGCAAGCCTTCCTCAGACTCCTACTTCTTATAGGCTCATCTGCTAAATACATTGCTTTTATATCATTTACAGAAGGTTACCCTGCTCTGAGGCCTTTTCTATATATGTTTGCTATGGTACGGTCATAAACAATTTTTGTCATTAGCCTGAGGGCACAGAAATTCATACAGCTCTTACACCACTGCAATCCCATTGACTTCAGGGGAATGACTTGCCATTACAGCAAGTGAAATCAGAATGAGTAAATATGCCATTTCTCTGCTATTCACTATTAACACTATAATGCTCACTGGAGTAGTCAGAGAAAGCAGGAGATTGACTCTTGTTTGACTCTGTCTATCTTGTGTGATGTGCAGGGCAGCCTCTTTCTCACTGAGAACCAGAACTGCTCTGACAAAGTGGAGAAGAGACAGTGGCAGAACAACGACGAACTATCTATTTTTACTATCTGTTTGAAAATATTTTTTTTTTCTTTATCTCTTTCTGTTGGGAATCAAAGCATTCAAGTAATTCAGTCACCCAGAGAGGCCTTTCATCCTCATCTTAAAGTTGGGAAAACCCTGACACACAGAGAGCTTAAATAATTCATCCTTGGCCATATATGTGGTAGAGACAGAAATAGTTCCATGTTCTGTATTGTCACTTGAATACATTTAACCACTAGGACATCCTTCTTCATTACCCCTTAGTGTTTGACTTAGACACAAACATAAGAAGGAAACAAAACAAGAGTTCAGTTTCAGATCCACCACGGATGAGACACACAAATCTGCCAAACTGCATCCAGCCCTCATGGTTGCTGCAGGAAAGGTTGGCAGTTGCCTCCCTATGCAGAAGTTGTTTACGATTGCATATGCTGGACATACTCCTGGATGGGCTGTGAGTTATTCTGGAAGAGGAAGAGAAAGGATCTGTCAAAGCCAGACTTGTTCTGAAGACACATACTCATAAACAGACCCAGGAACCACCAACCCAAGCATGTCTTAAGTGAATCTCAAGTCACAAATGCCTTGGGGAGCCCCTACTGTGTCTATCTGGCCTTCTGTTTCCCTCCATATGTATTAATAGAATAGCCTACCCCAAATTTTTAATCCAGAAGTTACTAATGACAGTCTTTCCCTTCCCAATGTTAATGCATTTTTCCTGGTATTTTCCTTTAAGACAAAAAGGAATAATGAATTTTTCAATAATTAACATCTCACAGTTCTTTGTAATGAAGAGGTCGTGTACTTTCTCAGCAGCTTCTCTCTCCAGAGATGTAAGCAAGGTTAGTGATAGGGTTAGGGAGTATTCCTCTGGGCTTTGAGTTATATCTGCTCAAGAGAGCAGCAGCAAAATGGCTCAGAGATGAAGGTGGCAGCTCCAGCTCACAGCTGCCATGTCTCACTGTAAACAGTGTTGTTTCCAAAGGAGAACTTAGTTTTCCTACTTCCACATTCTCAGCTGCACATTCATTCAAAGCTTGAAGGTTTACTGTTTAAGACCTAGAATATATTTGTGTTTTAAGCAATGAACTACCAAAATTATTTTCTTGCCTGTGCCCTCTGCTGATACATTCTCAGCAATGAACATACCTTCTATTTTTGCCTGAAGTAAACAGATTTCATCTACCCTCCTCACTCCCCTCCTCCAAGTTAGAAATGTCAGGAATTACAATTGCTGACGCTGTGCTTGCTGCAGGACTATCAAGAATTGGGGCTTTGGTACAAGCAGAAATTTGACCTGCTATTTTCTCAGCCTTCAGCTGAGGGAAAGAGGATGTTGTCTCTCTCGTGAAGGGGTTTCGCAAGGAACCCACATAACCTTTTCCCAGCCACTGCTGCTTTGTCGTTTGAGTTAAAATTGCAAGCAAATGAGTGGGGATTTACTTGGCTTCACTAAATGCTTCCACTTAAAAAAAAAAAATAATGAAAACGCTGCAGCTCAAGTTTTTCCCATTTCTTCTGTCACTAACTCATGACTTACAGGCTGCCCCACAGCAAAACCATAGAAGTTGAGATTTAATATTTGCAGCAACTGATTTGCACAGGCTACAACAAATGTGTTTGTAGATTTGAAGAAGAAAATTAAGAGTCAAAACCAGGTCAGTCCCTTTGTTTCCACTGTAGGTTTCACTGTTGCAAAAGGCAGTTCAATTTTGTATAATCACAACAGCAAGCAGCTATAACAGAATACATTAAAAACACATTTGTTCAATAAAAGAATGTCATTTCACAAAAGGTCATGCTTTCAGTTTTGAGGAGACTGCTAGTCATTTGCTTAAATGCCAATATATCATATCACAAACCTTTGACTTCTTTATTCCCTAGATGCCTTGGCTACAAAAATGAGACAAACAGTATTTACCTACCTTCTCAGATGCTGAAAGATTTGGCTATAAATTAAAAATACATAGTACTGAATATTTAAAATGAGGCACATGTGAAATAAGATATACAGTCCCATAAAGTGGGTAACATATGGGAAATGCACTCTTAAGAGTCTCCTTGGGAAAAACAATAATCTTTGTAATTATGAGTTTCAGCAGTTTACCTAATTGTGCACAACACTCCACGGCATTTACTTGGAAGCCAGCTAGTTCATACTGAACTTTAAATACTTAAAGACAACCTGTCATTTCAGGGAGTTTCTCCTCTCCACCTGAATGACTGCAGCCACTGCAGCCTGTTTTCAATGACAGAGGGAAGAACACCACCATAGATCTACACCATTTCTGCATTATCTCACCTATAGCTCTAAAGGGCTATTCCTCATCATTTTAGCCTGCACCCTGTAAAGATTCCAACATATCTGAAAGGTGACTTTAATGCTAGAAGAAAATTTGCTTTTAGCCCAAGGGTAAATTTATTGCATCATTTAATCTGCAACCTCCTCTTGAATACAGGAACCTACCGTTTTGTCCATTTGTCTCTTGGGCACTTAGTTAATGAAGGGGAAGAATTTTGCTGATTGTATTGGCTGAATTTTTTGTCTTTTTAAAATGTTGTCCAAACAAAAAGATGAATTCTCAGCAGTCCAGGTAGATGGAGAGAAATATAATACTGCCTGTGATATTAATCCTTCTCATTTTTTATCCTACATGATATTTAAAAGAAGTCAGGTTTCTGTATGTCAATATTACTACCCAGCATCAACTGTAATTATGATTACTTGTTTTCCAACGTAATAGAAAAATCCCTACTGTAGCAGCATTAAAAGACAGTCAGATCTGAGTGCTGGGCAAAGAACAAGAGGAGTGCTAAAAATCAACACAGAGTAGACAACCTAGAAATTCTAGTCCCCTTACAGAATAACTGCTATGTGGATATAAAATCTTCATCCTATCCATTACACACAGGCTTTTTTTTTTTTTCTTATGAACATCTTAAACATCAGTTATCCATTCAAAATGGGAAAAAAATCATAATAGATGCTCTCTTTCTCAAGGCAAGTTTTGAGAGAAAAGTAGTGCTCTAAATGACAAAATATTCAAACAAAAGCACTGATTAAATCTCTGTTATTGATATGAGCTTTTAAATGGCATATGATACATCCAGATTGGTTCAGTAAGAAAACAGGTTTAGAGTTGGATGGTAGCTGAGATTTTTATGTTGTTTTTATGGCTAAGGATAGCCAGATGGATAAGGATTTTATTATAGGTATTGGCAACTTAATGCTGCTGAAAGCCTGACACATGACGCATTGACTTGAAGTTGGAACATCAGATTTTCATCAACATTCAATTCAAGCAATTTTTTTCTGAAAATGCAGCCTGGATGTGCCACCATGGTTTGTATATTACCTACCTCAAATGAAGAAAACCCACAAACATTGATAATTATTTCCTCTAAAGGGACAAAGTTGAGCAAAGAGCATTCTCCCCAAGGGAAGAGCCAGAATTCTTGAAAACTCTGCGTGCAAACACAGATGCAAAGCCCTGCTCCCCTGCACACCCTGGCACAGGCAGGTCACAGAGCACACTGCCCTCTTCACATCAAGCAGTCTGAATAACAAGGTTTTACTGTTGGTCTTCTGCTGCCTTCCAGTCCAGTCTCCAGACCAGGAAGAAGCTCTTCAGTAATCCCCAAACCTTGCACTGTAGAGGAACCTCTAACACATATGTGATTGGAAATGTATGCATTCATCATTTAAATTCCCAATTTCCTAACTCAAGTATGAAAATATTGTTGGTTTGGAATACATGAACCAAAGTGATAATGCTGGACATGAAAAGTCTCTCAAGGAGACCCCATGGGTGACATTTACCTGTGTTTCTTCATTTGTAGCATAGACAAAGGGAGTCATTTACATTCCTGAAAGATCTTGTCTCAGCAGTTTCCCTTCTGACATGGTAAATGGAAAGAGGTAACTAATCTGTTTGTGGCCTTCTAGAAACTTTATAAGCATGGGCAGGTACCTGCCTGGGAAAGCTGGCTATGTAATTTTAGATATGCCCAGATGAACATGAGGGAAAAAAATACTATAGACTGAGTAGGGTTAGCAAAGAAAGAATTCTGGCTAGTAAGAGAACAGAGTAACTTGATCAGTGCACTTTGCACAGCATCACATGTCATTGTTAACACAAAGGATAAAAAACTTTACTATTAGTATCACTCAATCTGTAGTGATTAAACATCTCCCTGGGGTTTCTCCTCTCATCAGAACAAGAATTCTTCCTAAATTTGGCCCCTCTCTCTTAGCCAGTCTCACATCAGACCTTCTCCAGTAACAGATTTCAACTTCTGACATCACTGTGGCACCAAGCACATTTGTCACACGGTAAGGCAGCACAAATACAGCCTGTTAGTCAAGGGAGTTTATGGAACAGCCAAACTGCTGGCTGCAGGTTAAGTTTTTCTGCGGGTTAAGCTTTTTTGTTTTGTTGGACTGATCACATTTTTCAGCTGCAAAGAATTTATTTTAAAAAAAAAAAAAGTCATTGACATTATCCTTGGTTACACTTGCATGTCAGAACACCTCAAAATTAATTTTTGAAACACACACAGTTCCTTCTAACTCTTCTTTGGTTTTCTAAAGGGCCTGAGGTTTCTTGTAAATTTTACTCACCAGTAACTCAACCCTCTTGTGAAACGTGCAGAAATTGCAGAAAGCAGTTTGATGAAGGAAGGCACATATTTAACCTCAGCGAGCCCAGCCCCTGGGAACAACACTGTTTTGTACCACAGCAAGGGCAGTCTTGTGAAAGAGAAATGAATCAGCCACATGCTCTGCCCTGCAGCCTCATGGAAGCCGCACTGAACCACTGGCTGACGGGCCTGCTTTTCACCTTATTACACCTTTGGGGAAGAGAAATTACTCTAGTTGAGGAATTTTGCAGAATGCTAAGAGGTTTCACAATCCCTGGGCAGACAGAGATGGTGAAAGAGCCTAGAGCTGCTGCGTTAAAGGAGTAAATCACGCTGTGTGCTTGGCAGCCACCACCCACTGGCCTGCACTGGGCTGCCTTTACCTGCACCGAGGGAGAGCAGTGCTGCCCATGGAAGAGAGGGGATTTATCTGGGGGACACAAACATGCACCATGCTGGCAGCCCAGGAGTTAGATGTGAGGCAGGAAGGCCAAGCCTAGAGATGTCCTGCAGCCCTGCAGACACCAGCACAGCTCATGGCAGAAAACCATATCCTACCTGACACAGAGGCTGTGGCTGGGCTTCTTGGAAGAGCTGGTTTAGAAGAGTCCCATCTTTCCATTTCATAGCCTGAGGGTTCAAGTTCTGCTCATGACCTTGAGGGAGAATGCACGGAGAATTAGTCTAAAAGCTCTACTTAACTCTAATTCGAACAGGTAGAAGTCAGCTGCTCAGCAAAATAGGCTTCTGCCAGGTTCTTTAGGCCATTTCTGAGGATGGCACAGTGTCAGACCTACAGTAAGAAGTGCTTTTAATTCGAAGTTTTAGTGTTTCAAAGATCATCTGTGTAGCTAGTCACATCTACATGTGATTTTAAATTGAATTTTTACTGAGCCAGAAAGCATTGGGTGCCAACAGAAGAGAAAGACAGAGGGCAGCTCTATTTCTTCTGATGGTTAAAAAGCACAGTTTTAATAGCTTCCAGTTCCCTTGGGCAAAGGAAGCTAGCTGCAAAGTAAATCACAGAAACTAAAGATTTGTACACTTCAGGTATAACTCAAACAATACAATGCAAAAGGAATAAACACAAGTCCTCAACTGGAGAAACATGTGACCAAAATAACTGAGAATAAGTCACACTGAAGTAAAAGTCTGAAGAACGAATTTGTGGTTGATACCTTTAATATATTTTTTCTCCAAATCAACAAGATGACCAAGTACCAGTGGGACTCCAGTGTGCCAAACACAGCACAGCTCAAGTGGTTCCCTACTGATTTTTTTTAATAGTACGGCTAGTGTGAAATCCCAGTCTCATGAGAGAAAAAAAAAAAAGCTTTGAAAGAGGAACACAGCATTTTCTTACTCTCTGTTGGTGGTATGCAGCCACTTTTCCATGCACAAGACAGGAGTTTAAAAAGACATGTGGACTCTTGTCTTCTACCCAGTCATGATCATTAGGGTCTGATTTAAGACATCTGAACTCCTGGGTGTACTCTCAGCTATTAAGGCATGATTTGACCTTGATTTCCAAGCAGTCATTGCTGTGAGCCTTTGCATTCTTCTTTGAATTGTTCCACCTCTTTATAGATTTTTCCAGCTGACCCTTTTGATCCTATTTGAAGAAGCTGCGTGGGGGCAGTTCATTGCATGAAGGAATACTAGGCCTGAAGAACAACAGCTGTAGCTCCAGCAGAAGTTAGAAAAACTTCTATATGGCAGTGTTTTCCTTTTAATTCCTATGGACTTGCCTTCTGAGTGCAAAATATGCTTAGCAGTTCATCTTAATTCTCTGATGACTTTGCCTTTCCCCAGCCAGCAGGACAGCGATTTTGCAGCTGCTGCTACTGCACCTCATTTATCAGCAGCTTCCCTTGCTGGTGCTCAGAGCACTGACAATTGTGCTCATAATTCACACAGAACAGGGACTCCACTCTGGAGGGAAACAAGAGCTACACAAAGCCTCTCTGCAGCTTTCACAGCTGTGGGAGATACTTGGATGGAGTGGTTCCTGCTCCTGCTGATGCCCACTGCCAGCCTCACATCCCTGACAATGCTCTGTAATGGTCAGGGAGCAGAATGAAAATAATGGAAACAGAACAAATACATTCTGCAATTTTCCAGGAGTTAATCCTCTCCTTAGCATGGTATTAAGGTTAGAAATAATGACAGCTACCCTCACAGGGGGCTTCCATGGTTAGGAAGGGGGAAATTAGGATATATTTCAATAGGTTACCTTAGATAGACTCTGGTAGAATAACAATCAGGTCCGATAGAAAATACCATGAACAGCAATAGGGATTGTAAAGCTGAGCTATTTGATGCCAATCTAGAGCTAGGCAAGCAATCTGAAATCAGCTTTTACACTGACTGCAGCTGGGGAAAAGGAGAATTAGATTGGCACTGGTCCCACATAACACACGTTTCGGTATTACAGCCAGCTGTAGCTGTGTACTTCACCAGCCCTTCAGGGGGCAGTTTTCACGTTATAGCCACGCTGAAGTAATGGGGAGGCGATCCTGGAAGGGGGAGTCGTGCTTCTCCTTCTCATCCTTAACACCTGGCTATGGATTCTCAAGGCAGCACAGGAGCAGCTCTCATCTGACCCCTACTGCAAGCAGGTGGGTAAGGGCATATTTCCACCAGCAAACGCAAGGGATCAGCGGCAGACTGGCTTAACTAATGTGAAACTCACTGCCCCAGATTCCCATCTCATCACTGCTTTAAGCAGACTCCAATGAAAGGGGCAGACCTATTGTCCTCTCCCCTGCTACAGCCACTTCACTTGTGCTGGCAGGAGCACCGGCACTGGGTGATAGCAGAGAGATCCAATCTCATCCTCATCATGAGCACAAAAATCAAAATACTGTTTATTGGTTGGATGAGGCTCTGAGAAACCTGATCTAGCTGAAGATGTCTCTGCTCATTGCAGAGGTTGAACTAGAAGATCTTTTACAGGCCCTTCCAACCCAAACTATTCCAGGATTCTATAAATACTATTCCTATAACTGGCACCCAGCCTTCTCTTGCTGTCAAACCTTGCATTTCTTCCCCTTGACATGTGGGAAAAATTCAGGCTCCAACTGGGTTTGGCATTTGCTGTCCTTCAGAAACTGGTGGTGCCTCTCAGGCACTCAGTTTTCCAAGAGCCATTACTTAATCTCAAGCAGCAGGAAGAAATCATTTAACGGCCTTTGTTTTGAGACAGTTTGCACACTTGTCTAATTATCCAAAAGGCGCCTTATACCCAAGGGAATTCACCATCTCCAGTTACCCAGCAGCTGGCCAAAATCAGCCAGCTCCCCAACAGCAGCAGCCAGGATTGCCATGGCAATTTATCCCCTTAGGGAATGACAGTCACATCTTGTCTGGTCATGGTTCCTTTTCATCTTTGGATTCCCACCACATGGATTAAAACAAGCAACACCAAGACTGAATCAGGAACTCAGACACTGGTACAGAGTCAAATGGCATTTATGACCCATATTTTTACTTTTTTGCTCATTCTTATATTTCCTCCTGTCCCTATCCTTTCACATAGTTAAAATCTATAACACTGGCTACAGTATTTCAGCCCACATGCATAATTCCAAGAAAAATGGCATTACATCACTGTTCTCTGTATTAACAGATATAAACATGCTGCATTGCCACAGCACAGCATCACTACAGATACCTGCATGCCAATATGTAAAAAGTAGCTGTTTCTGTAAAGCAGCAAGTTAACATCTTGTACATTCCACACACTTGCCTGTAACACCTTCCCACTGCCTCAAACAAGAAAGTCACTCAGAGACTTTGATCTTTCACTTCTGCCTTTATTTTTCTGAAAACTAGCGCTTCTCTTGGGTGGTTACTGACTCCTGCTATGTCTCCCTAAGTGTTGCTCAGCTGCTTGTCATGAGTTACTTTTTCCCACATAAGTCATGCATCCAAAGCAAAAAATAAAGATGCATAACAGCAAAGAAGCAGGTGTTCAGAAAACCAAAATACATTTATTTGGCAGCATCCACGTGGCAGATACTTTAGCTAAACTAGCCTTACAGGCACAATTGTAATTGTTCACAGCATATAAGAATAAGCACACATTTTCTCTTTTCTTTCACAAAGGATGTGTCTGAACGCCAGGCACTGTGTCTCTGACTCTGTAAAGCAATTGCCAGGAAGGGAAAAGGGAGATGCATGCCTCCCCCCCAGCCCAGCTTGGCCAGCAGGACTGTTCAATGATGAAGTCATTATCTGAGGACTCAGATCAGATACTAACCTCTGATGCAGTATCCCTGCGAACCTTTGGCCAATCGCCTCATCCTCCTATAATGAGCAGTGGCAATTACCAGAATGCTGAGAAAACAAGCAGGAGCTGATTTTATGATGAGCCACAGACACAGGGTGAAAATTCCCGACCTGCCACCAGTCAAGCTTAGTCAAGAATGAGGAATGGTTAATCAGCATGGTTAACCCAGAATGGTATTGAGAGTAAGATGTGTTACAGAGTGAGTAGAAACAGGTTTAGCGAATCCAGAGATGATCTCAGTACTGCTGCAAAGTGCTGCCTGCACTGACAAGCTGTGCTATCAGGATGCTCAGTGCTATACATCATCACAGAGCACGTGAATCTGCATTTAACTTGAGCAAGTCCTCCATGCTGCAAAGTTCAGTCATATTTCAACCTCAGCTACAATGCAACCCAGCTCTGTGTCACAGCTCTAAGAAGGGCAGCAGTGTGCACTTTGGCAGCCAACCACCATCAAAATATTGGAATTGTCATGTGAAAAAGGGCAGGCTGGTGCTGCAGTGACTTCACCCCAGACCACTAACATCTTTGTTCTTTTTAGCACAGTCCCCAATTGTTAAGAAAAGAATGACACTTAGCAACACTCAGCAACATGCAGTGAGAAGACCTGCAGGTGCAGATTGCTGCTGGGGTTCAGTGGGACAGCGATTCCCAGGGAACCCTGCTTCAAGAGCTTTGCCTCCTGGGTGGGACCATTCAGCTCTTAGCTCTCCAACTGGACCAAGATCTGAAATCTCAGCACTAATCTCAAAGCCCATACCAGCTTTTTTCATGGCTGGCAGAGCAGTTGCTGGCCACAAAAATAGACATGCCAAAAAAGTGCTGTATATTTAGAAGAAAAGAAAGAATACTAATTTGAAGTGAAGCAAAGCAGGGTGGAGGAAAGCCAGCTTCCCTGTAAAGTTTAGCATGATTCCAGAGATGAGCTAGTTAGGTTAGGTCCTTTGCAGAAATAAAGTCTAAACATCACAAGGCTCAGGACAGGAAGCCTTGTGAAGACAAGAACAGCATTCTCTAATTAGCAGCTTGCCTGTATGTCAAGAGCATCGGCACTTGCACTTGGGAAGCCACCAGAGCATATTTAATTCAAACATATAATAATGCACAGCTACTCCTGCAGCCACTCCCAGCAGCCAACAAATTACCTGCAAGACTCAGAATTTATTTAGCAACACTACAAATGGGCTTTGCATCTTTTGCTTGTGGTATTTACCCACTCCTGAGCAACAGGAGAGACTACTGCATTCCTGTGGGAAGAAAATGGCACATGGAAAACCAGAGGCAGCTGTCTATCTCTGGGGTGCAGCCACAGCTCGGTCTAACACAAATGGTTTAAATGCCAGAGGCCTGACAAACTCACCTGGAATGCTGGTGGCTGTGTCCCTGGCTGTACTGGCACAGCTCAGTCCCTCACTGGCTCTGGCAATGGCAGCAGGTCGACATCCAGAGGACCCTGCTCAACAAGCTTTGGGATGCAGTCACCCTTTCCATGACAGGGACATCACACTGTGACAGGAGACTGCCAAAGTGCAATTGCAGTAAACAACAGGGCAAATGGAAAAAGTTAGCTTTCTCTCAGTACTTATTCCATTTTTGTTTTATTCTCCCCACATCGTGCAGCCTGCTCCCAATATTCCTGACCAACAAGACCACAATACAGGGCTAGGCCTTCTTCACCTACACGGTGAACGTGCTACAATGATGCAGGCATCCCAGGAACAACTGCTCCCCAAATCAAAGATTAAGGCATAATTTCTCTATCAGAAACAAACCTTTACAGAATTAAAGCACTTGCCTTATGACTGCCATGCCCTTACATGACTCAGTCCCTTAAAGAGGGCAGGAGGAGCTGACCGAATGGTTTGGAAATGTGATCTTTAATTTGACATTGCTTATTGAGCAGCTGTTTCAAGGTCAAAAAAGTTGCATGTTGTACAGAATCACAACTAGTTCAACAAAATGCATTCCCTTACATTTTTCAAAGCTAAAATGAACAATTTTAGGAGATTTGCTCATTTTTAGGATAACAGAGCTTGCGCAGATCTTAAAAAGTGATGTAATATTCTAGAAAATAAAAAATTAAAACATCTGTGTGACACACAGAAAAGAAGACAAAACTCCCCAGGCTCATTTCGCTTAGGGAAAAAGAGATGAGGTAGCAAGATAGAACTAAAATGGTAACATTATGGACACATTTGAAACAATTTTGTTATATACAGGGTTGGAATTCAATCCAACAAAAGGCAATACATTTTTGTGAGTCAAAATGCCCCAGCCCTTGGCCCTATGGTACTCTTATCAGAACACTCAAACCTATCCCAGGAAGATCTCAAGCAGACCTAAGTATTGCTTCATATTTCCACATCTACAAACATTTCTCTGTCCATAGGAGTGGGAGCTTTATTGCTTGGTGAGAAACTCATTCCTCAGGGAAGTGTGCTCTCTCTCAAACACCATTTTGTCAGATCACAGTGCAATCTCTCTTGTAGCTCCAAATGGAAAAAATCCAGTTTATGAGATTATGTTTGAGTACTTGACTGTCACTCCTAAGCCCTTCAGCCATGTGTTGACCTTTAGGATTTCGAGACAAAGTGCTACTCTACTTGTACTGCTTAAACTGTTTTAGCTTTGGGATTGTGCCAGACAGACAACTGACTGCAACTATTATAAGAGTAATTTTCCAGCATGTGGATTACTAGCATGTGTCCACTTAAGCTAATTTTATATGGGATCAGAAGCCTTACAGGTCACACTCTCATGGTTTGTCACTTGGCTACACATCCTTTATATCCAAAATCATGGTTCATATGTTTAGTCCTGATTGATCTCTTCAAATGTGTAAGTACAGAAAACCAGAAATGGTGCATAGATGATCAGTGGAAAGCTTGGCTATATAACTTTTTCATTTCGAGAGAAAAGTACGGAGAAAGACTGGCAGAATTCTGGCACAACATTTAGTTACTTTGCAATATAGTTCATCTTTACTGCTGTAACCTTGAAATCATTTTTACACATGTGGAGAATTCCTCCATGGCTACTTAGATAAGCAGGGAAACAGTTCAGTTGCTTGTTCACTATTAACGTTTGTATTATTTCTAGTCACATCTTCTGAACAAATCATGGAATCTGACTTCAGAGTTTGAGAATTTTTCAAATCTAGGTATTATTTCCTCCTTTGCAGCTGTCAGTTCTAAAAGCTCCTTGGCCACCCTCTCAGCCATACCACTTAAGTATTCATTAATGCAGGTCTTCACCCTTTCCCAGTGCTTGGCTATTTTATGCCTACCAGCCTCTGCATCTCCCTCTTCCTAACCTGCCACCATCCCAAACATTTAGATTCTGAGAGGCTGGCTCATTGCCCTTTAGAAAGAAATTCAACAGCTTAACTAAAACTTTAAGTAGGGAAATCAGAGGAGTTTCATCAAGTCTTACAAGGCCTGGGTGGAAAAACAGGTTGGTGAACTGCACAAATCACCAAGACAGTCCAATGGATCCCAAGTATCAAAGAGGTCAGGAGCTGGAGCAATCTCAGTCCTTTTCTGTTCCTAGTTGAGGTGCCCCATCTCTTCCCTTGCCTCTTCAAGCCAAATTCAACTTACTAACCCAGCAGAACTTTTTTTTCTGCAAACACACTTCACCTACCTATAAGGGACTCAGTGCACAACAGAGCAAGGCACAGAATAAGCAGCTTGTAGATGCAGCTGTTATAACAGGAAAGACCAGACAAGTAATCGGGTTTTCTCCTCACTTTACAAAAAGTAAGGCTTTTTGTCTTACTTTCAATCCTTGTTAGTCTGACCAACAAGCAAACAAACATTTTAGTCTAGAAGTAAGAAGTGCTTGCACCCTAAAAATCAGACTAACTCAGACCTGCTCAAAGCACCACAATTACAGTTCATCATCTCCTATCTTTTTATTCCCACACAAGGATTTTCCAATAAGCTACAGAATACTAAATACAAAGTCAGGTCATGGAAGATGTGAGAGAAATCAAAGACCTCTTTATCTGAAACTAGTTTAGATCAAATGCACTAACCATTTCATAGTCTAGTAGACATGAGGGGTCCCTCCTTCCTGTTTGGTTGAGCAATTTTAAAAATTGGATATATTATCTAATAGCAACACGTTTTTCAGGTAGCCCAAATACTTATGGAAAGAGCTAAGTACCAGCCACACAGGTGTGTGTAATCTCTGCAGGACCTATTCCAACAGTCAAGTGGTCTTCATTTGCCATTATTTTTTGCCCATATTTTTCACACTATGAGAGCTCTTGTTTACATGCAAGTGGAGTAAAGCTTCCAAAGACAACAATAGTGTTCAATCAGGTTCCAAATTTTGTGCAGCCTTCCTGTTTGACACTGCTTGTAACAGGTCCTTACTTTGCTAATGCTTTATCTAATAGTCCATGCAGTGTTAGACCTTGGCTACAACAATCACAGCTATTTCAGAAGCTTTAAAAGGAAGATACCAAATACCACTTCCATTGATTTCAGAAAGTTTATTGCACCAAATGCCGCAAAGAAATAGACCAAAATGATAGAGTACATAAACAACTATAAGAAAAAAACCCATGTAGTTTGACATTGGTATTCAGTCATTCCTAAAAAAGCCTATGTTCTTCAAACATGCAATAGCAACACACATTTTTCTACTATGGAAAACTTGCCATGTATGTCAAATTACCTCATTTGACCTCAACACCCCCCTCCCCCCCAAAACCACCCAACAAAAAAAATTCTTTAAAAAAACCCCAAAACCAAAAGGAAAATGTCTAGATTATATTCAGTAGTTCAGACTTGATTTTTATTTGGGTTCTTTTAATTGAAGTAGATGCTATACTTGAAGGGTCAGTGACCATTTTGTATATACCTTATATACAAGAGTTGGATGCCTTTGAAAAAGGTTTTTGACTTTAAAAGAAAGATGCATGTAACAGAGAGTGGGGAAAATCAATCTCTAATTCTGGAGGATGCCATCAGAAATGCAAATTACAGGGTCAGTGTCTATTAGCTTTTTGGGGGCAAAAGAAAGTTGTACAGATTATTTCAGAGAGTACCTACCTAAAATGTTTAAATCTTGGTATCACTTGGGGTTAAAGAATTGATTTAGATTAAATTCTACAATTTAGCAGTTCATTCCTCCCCTATGTTTAGTCTTGCCTGAAAACAGTATACATTCTTTAAATTTCAGTGTGTAAACTGCATTTATGTGGGATTTTGGAAAGACTGTGCACTCCCACCTAACCAAGAAAGTATGTATTAAAGTTTACAAAAAACCTACGTAATACTGATAAAAACAACTTTGGAATATTTGAAAATTAAGCTACATTATCAATTTTCAACACAGCTGTACATTCATATCACTTTTCATCCTATTAAAATAAAACCAGAAACATGCCCTAAAAATGTCTAAAAAACACATCTGTAAATACTTACTGCCCTGTCATGCCACACCAATTTACATAAACATCAAGATGCTACCAAAAACAAGTTAAAGACTTTGAGTCAAAAAAAAGCCCTAGAAAGTGGAATCCTGTCAACTGAGGTAGTACATTTGGTGAAGGGGGAAATGTGTAATTAGCTTTTATTAATCTAAAGCCTTTTAAAGGTAATAAAGAGCTTTCATTTTGAATTTTCTTCCCCCCAAAACTAAAACTGTGAGAATAAAATAGTTCAACGTGTAATTTCTGAAGAGCAGCAAAATGTTAGAGAAAGCAGCAAGAACTACAAAGTTTTAGCCTGGGCTGAAGAAAATACAGGTGCTTTTGACCATCGGCTCACATGCCACCACAGTTAATTGATGTCTTGCCCAAAGGCAGATTTTTTTTTTTTATAAACAGTTGATGTAGTAAAATCATGTGTATTATTGATTATGGTATTAATCTTGAAATCACTGAATGTTTGCTGACTTCTCTTTAGTAAACTCTGTAATAATAAAAGCACATCTTTATATTAGCATATATTTCTTCAAAGAACTGTCAGGGTCTGTTCAGATAAAAATCCCACTTATACTTTAAAAGAAACTGTACTGACTCTTAATGATCTCAGCTACTATTTAAGAGTGACATGAAATAGAGAAAGTACATGAGGATTTCTATATACACTCAGAGAAGCAGTTTCATAGTCTTACACATGCACACACACACATTCTCCATCAAAAGGGTAGTTTAGGAATACGTGACTTGCTCTACGGTTCTTTGTCTTAACCTTGTGAAATAGAAAGTGGTATCTGCTAAAAGCCATACACAGAGGTAAGTTTACTTTCCAGCAGATAGGATTCACAGACCAAAGATATGAAAAGTTTGCTTAACTATAAGCAGGAGAAGAAAACCTGAACCATAGAAAGATTTTAGCCTTTTTAGGCAGAATACTAGGGAGAAGTATGAAAATGCAATAAAAGAAACATTTGGAATGTCAGGTCAGAAAACCAGCATAGAAAGAACAGCTTTAGAAATGCTGTATCAGAATATTAAGTATCCCTCCACATGGAAACAACCTCTTTTCACAGTAGGCCAGTCTACCTATTTCCCTCAAAAAGCAACACAAGGTTAATCAAGAACCCCCATCACATTTAAACAATTCACAATAAGCACATTTCATTATTTCAAATCATTGAAAGTTTACTGTAGAAAAGTCCAAACATCAAGGTAGTAGGAAATAAAAACACTTTTAATAAAAGTGTGTCCCTTCAGAGTTAAAAATCTGTAACCACCAAAAAGGAGAACTCACAACTGGTGACCAGGAGCTTCTTATTAGAATTCACTATTTTCAAGCAATTGTGTTGCCAGAAATTTGCTTGCAAGATGACGATTTCAGACACCACTTTCACAGTGGCTCACAACAGAATGGTCCAACATTGAGTTTTCCATTTAAGAATATTTTGATCCTTTGTTCTCTCCTCAGTCTGGTCCATAGTTTCATATCCAGCTTAACAGTGCTTTACGCAAAAAAGTTTTTTTTACATTCATTTTAATCAACCACGTGAAAACAGTGAAGTACAAAATTTTATTTTGCTTTCTAGAAACACCAAAGGCCAGTATCAACTAGTGGAGAAGTAGTTTCTGGTGTCAGAGTAGTTAACCTATTAAGGAAAGGCACCTGGATGATAGTTCAAGATTTCTGTAGAATCAAAAAGGGTAATTGCAAACATTCAGAGTAATATCAAATATTGGGGTTTTCCCCCTACATTTCATTTTACTTCAAACAACACTCCTCTTTTATTCCTACTCAGAGTGACAACTCATAGCTGGAAAAAAGTAATACTTTTGCGAAAAGGTTTGGTGGGGGTTGTTTGTTGCCTTGTATTTCCCCAATACGATTGTCTTCAGTTTGTGCCAATTGTTTGGTGTATGTGCACACGGACATGTGCTCACAGCACTGGCATCATTCAGAAGTTTTTCAAATTCATACTCCTTGGAGATAGAAATACTTGATGACACCAAGACAAGTTTAGTTCCCAGGACTACAGTCATACAGCAAATCAACAGTTACTGAAGTTGCATCAGCAACAAATGTAAACGTGTAGCAGAAGTTCCATAAGGCTTTCCCACAAAATCCCTCTCTTGGAAGTCCATTCGATTCCACTTGTAGCCATGGGCCCATTTGAATGCCTCTTCATTAAACTAGAAGCAGCCACAGCTCTCAACCTCTTGTCCTTAAAGGCAAAAGTCACATAGACCTCGTGCACACCTCCATTCCCACATGACATTTGGCTGCTGAATCCAGGTTCCTTGTTCTGAGCCCATCACTTCCACTATACAAAATCACGCATATGCTCCGCAAGAAAATCATGTCCCACCTAATACACTTGTGTACAGGAATGCTATATACAGAGTTTACAGCTCCTCCTCCTCCTCCTCCCAGCAAAGAAACATACTCCACACCACACTCACAAGCACAGTATTATGAAATCCATTCTAACCCACTTGTTCTTTTAACTGGTACTTCATGGTTTTGAGCAGCGTTTTGGATGGCAGCACCAGGTCTGCCACATAGTGTTAACTTTTGTCCTTTGAATAAAAATAAAATGCAAGGATGCAGTCTCTTGATTTAAGTCAGAAGTGAGATTGTAAGAAAAACCTGAATGCCTTTTGTGTTAATGTAAACTGAAGTCCTCAGATAAAACACCCGGTTGAAATCAGAATCGGAAGGTGGTAGAATGTACAGTCATCACCTGCTTTCATCAGTGCTCCCCTTTACCAGTGTTTGGCACCTCTGCTCTTCATTCAACATTCCCATTTTCATCGTTTTACTTTAAGGGAATGACTATCCTGAGAATTTAACTTATAAGAGTATTTGAGCAACATATGGGGAATGAGTACTTGCTATAGCAGCCAACAAAGGCAAGTCATTGGATTCAATCCTAGAAATTAAAAAAGAAAGACAGACTTTAAAATAACATACAGGCACTTTAGCAAGAGAAACACAAGATGATACTTTTCATCCAGCTTAAAGAAACTGGAAGTGTCTTGCTATTACTAAGTTCCTTGTTTAATTATTTTTTTTTTCAATACTCATATAATACCAGTAAAGGTAGGTAAAGAATGCTTAAAACCAAGAAGTATGCTAACACTTAACTCAAAAGATAGCAGTATTACATTCTGTCCTATATAATCTTTTGTGGTTTAAATAAAAGACCTCTTATTTATTTGTTAAACCATAAGCCTTAGCTTGTAGTCTTACCAGTGTGTAGGCACCACTAAGCCCAGTTTAACAAAGTACTAAATATCAGCTTATGGAAGACTATGCATTTCAGGTTTTGAATATGACTCAATTCACTACATAGTAGCACTTTCTTGCCAAAAATGACCAAAAGCTGGAATTATTAATTATTATGCAATAACAGTTCAAGGAACATCTCTAAAGTGCAATGGTCAATTTTCAACCATTTCCAAATGTGAAGCTGATCAGAAGCCAGGATGTGTGTATATATTTATATATATATTTAACACATATACACACACAGAGAAAAGTGCTTATTTCACTATTTAAAGCTACATTTCTGAATATGAAATCTTCAACAGTCTGGAAAAAGATAAATTAATTTTAATTTACAGTGCCAAAAAACACCTTGAGAAAGTGTATTTATTTCTTCCCCCCTTTCTGCTGTCAGCAGGCACATAGCTAAAGGTTATATGCCAATCAAGTACTATTATTAGAAGACAGCTGCTGAACAGGACACCTGTTTATTTTTCTACACCTGCTTTTTGAAACCCTCTCTTCCCTCAAGATACAAAGGCACCACCCAACCTTCCATAAATTCTGAAGTATTTGTTGGGATGAAGTTTTCATTAAGTAGATCACAACAGAATAGAGTGTGTATGAATGCATGGGTAAAACTTCCTAATGACCAAAACCCAAACTCTCTTTATCTTCAAGATTTAAGAATGACAAGTGTTTTGCTGTTGCTGTATAAATGTCTCCTCCTGACTTCCAGATAGCTCAGTAGAACCTATTTTTGCACCTTATTAGGCACATGAAAGAAGAATGTTAAATATGAAGCAAATCCTCATGAGAACAAGTTGTCAACACTCAGATGAAAAGGAAAAATAACTGCCCCAGCTTTCACCACTGCTTAAGACTGATACCTGCAATACTCACCCCAATACAATTCCTAGTTCTTTTACATGCACTCGTGTATGTCCTCGCAGATATTCTGAAAGCATTTTGCTTTTGAGATACATCTCTTGCAGTCTATCCTCAAGATGCATTATGCACTGTAAACACAGATCAAAAATCTCAGAACAGCTTTTGCAATTGCATGCAAATATTACAGAAATGTAAGCATATCACTTTACCTTGTATCTTAGAAGATAAACTAAACCTCCACTCCAAAATTTAGAAGAGGCAATTGGATTTATTACAATGGTGCTATAAACATTAACAAGCCATATTACCCCACAAAGAGGAAGCCCCTCACAGAACAGGAGCATTCCAGCTCTCTTCAGCAGCAAGTTTGCTGCACAAACTGCATTTCTAGTTCCACTCAAGTCACTGTGTTTCTGCCAACTTCAACAGTTTTAATGAGGTTCAAAACCACTCAAGACATCTTACTAAGAATCAAGTCAGAATTCTTGGATCAAGATGTCTTTGTTATAAGTCAGTACTATTTTTTTGAAAGACTCTGTTTAGAAAACATTTCCTAAAATTACCATTCTAGCTCTAAGGCTCTAGTGCTATTCAAGAAACTAAGATTCAAGACATGGAAGATACCAGTACCTTATTCACCATAAAATTATAACTCTTTTGCTGACTGCTTTTCTGTAGCAACTAAATTATAAGTCCATTTTAGGCATTTGTTTTCATAATTCCTTAAAATTGCTTAAACATCTGACGCTGATTGCCAAAAGGTAATAGTTCAAGCTGAAACATTAATTTAATCATTCCACTTTTCTTCCTGCAGTGGAATGCTAGAAATGCGTATTATTTTTAAATACAGTCATGTGATTCATGGCAATTTTTCATATACCAACTACAAGAGAGGAGATGAACCTTGGCTTCAAGGAGTGAGAGGAGTTATTCTGGCAAGACAAGGTCAGTAGGCAGCATGTCTTCACAAGCTGAGTAGGTAGGAAGTCTTATCAGGTATTTTGTTCTAGGACAAAGGTACATTCAATTTGATATATTCCTTTGTTCCACAGGGATGACCACTTCAAAAAAGTTAAATTAGTTCAGCTCTCCAAAATCAGCAGATGAAAGCACGAAGCACATGCAGAACCTCCCATTATCAAACATATAATCATCCAGCAGGCACAGACAGCAATTAGAAAGAGTAGCAGCAAATAGCTTCAGGCCATCATCCCATGTACTGTGAGTTGAATGAAACCCCTAAGTATTAGAAGTGAGATCTGGTGAAACCAGTTTTGTTAATTAAAAAAGCTAATGAGAAAAAAAAACATACACTCAGGCTTGTAGGTAGCCTAATCTGTATTTTTCTGATCATCTGGAGCAAGATGAAGATGTTTAAGTATTTTTTTCCAATGAGCTAATATTGAGTCTTAATCATGAAAGATAAAGAGGCATTTTAAAAAATGTGCTACATGGTAGAAGAGTAAAATCACTGCCACCAGTGGAGGAAAGGCAGAAACTTTTTGGTCATAGTTTGATCAATTTGCTTCAAGCAAATTTTCACTCAAGTCATTATAATTGTAACACTTCTGATTCTGGACAAAAGATAAAAGCACTCTTATCTTTTCCATTACAGGTAACCCTTATGCAAAAACCCTATGAGCGCTTCCTCAGTGGTTCAGGGAGACATGAAGTTGATTCACAAAGTAGCAGTTCACTGTGTTTCAATTCCAGTATTTGTGTTAAGGATTATGGGTGTTTTTTTAAAAGGTATGAGGGACCAAGTAAGGAAGAATTACACATTATTCTACAGGAAGGATTGTTTACATCATATTATCAATTTCTTCTGAATACCAGCAAAGAATCAGAAGACATTTCCTCCCCACAAGCCAGGTACATGAACCCATTTTGTTCAGTGCCACAGGTTTTTTTCTTTTTTTTTTCTTTTTTTTTTTTTTGTATTAGCTTCCTCTGCAGTTTTTCTCATTGACCAAATGGAAAAAAGTCAAGTAACTTCTAAAAACAGAAGAGTAGCTTAATATGAGTTTAAAGGTGCAGGTAAAACTTTTAACATATTGCTGAAATGCAGCAGTTGCAATCAGCACTTTCTTCTTACAGGACATACTGCAAAGCCCTCTGCAGCACAATTACCAGTCTGAAGTGCCACAACAAAGATATCACCAGTTGCCTTTCATCTGGTCTCAAGTTGGGTTTTGTATTTTGTTGGTACCACAAAAGCACAAAAATACTTATTCACCTCAACAGTAACTGCATGTAAAGAGATGTGCACTCCTAAAGGAAATTTCAAACATACTGCATTGTGGTCATCTCTGACTCATATTAGTACAGCAGTACATACATTTTATCCAAATTTAAATCAATAGAAATACTACTACTACTAAAAAGCCACACTTCTCCTAGTGTTTAGGAACACTTAATTTCCATGCACTGGTGTTGTTTTAGCAGAGTTGCAAAATCCACTGACAGAAGGATCATAGTTTCTCTCCAATATGGATTATGAAAAAATTTACAAACTACTAGCACTGTCACAGAACCATTTTGTAAGAAAAAGGAAATAAAAAACCACACAAATCATATAGAAACTGCATGCACAAATCCTAAGGTAACACTGGAAAGAACGTTTCGGTTGCAAAATCAACTATTCAAGTTAAAAGTGCCAGAATTTAAGGTGTGACTTTGCTAGTGTTAGGATACAATCTCAAGCACAGTTGTGTATTTTTTGTTGCCCAGAAGAATCCAGAGAAAACACTCAAAAATGCACCCACATTATTTTGCCTAGCACTTGACTTGAAGAACTTAGAGAAATCAATAACACCAATTTAATCCAACACAGTGCCAACCAACACTATTTACAGCTGTTAGTGTTTAGCTCTATCTTTCTCTTCCATCTGCTGGTGCAGTCATTACACAGGATCCCTACAAAGTTTCTCACAGCTATCTGCTGAAGGACAAATCAATTCTGTTAATTAGGAAAGGGGTGACTACTGAAAAAAAACACTCCATCTCCCCTCACCTGCAATCATGTGCTAAAAACTGTATTACAGTTACTGCAGTCAGACTTGTGGGTAATTTTGCTGTAATCAGCAAAACCAGCATTACTGATTTGCTCTCTGATTTGATCAGCAAAACCAGATCTACTGATTTGTAGTGGATGAACTCCACTACAAATGAGGACAGGAAAGGGTTCTGTGGGATAGGGAGTATGCAACAAGACAAAGTAACATCCCCAGCTGCAATCCACTCCTTCCCAGGCATCTCATCCCATTGATCTGATGGAGCCATCAGCAAAGCTACCCAAGACAGCACTTGCTAAAATATGTGTGAAACAGAAGGGTCAAATAAACAAACAGAGGCACAGTTAGTTGTAGAGGAGAGTAAAGAGGCACCCACTGCATGGGGTTGAATAGAGGCCCCGAGAATAGAAAGTTGTATGCCAGAACCAGGATTTGGAAGACAGACACTTCAACAACTTAGAGTAGAGAACTGTGGAACTTATACAAAAAAGCCCCCACCAAACAACAAACTTAAGAGTCCTAAACATAAACACATGAGGACCATGCTAAAATTGCCTAAACAACTTGAGTTTTGACTCATGTATTTTGGAGTTGTTAACTTTAATCTGATCTATTTAATGTAAATTACTGCCAAACCAGTATCCATTACTGTAGCATGGATTCTTTTCAATATGTTGTAACAGCTCTGCATTATTTCAGGCATTAGTTCACTGGTATTGCAACACAGTGTATAGAACTCTGTGCTTGCCATCTGAGCTAAACAATTTTCATTAGCTTCAGCCTTCAATAAAGAAATACTTACGAAGTCAGCTGGGACATTGAGTTTGTAAAGCTGTAAAATAGACTGCAATAGACTGGATACTTGACTTGAGACCAGAACATCCTTGCCTAGCTTCATGCTGTCCATCATCTTCCTCTGGCTTGTAGCTACTTGTACGTTCCATTTATCTGTGTCTGCAATAATGCAGACAGCTTCTGCTATGGGCTCATCTAGCACTGGATGCTGCAACAGAAAGAACATGCAATTATGTGATACTTTCTACCTTTATTCACACTGAGGTAGCGAATAACAAAGTGATTCAATGAATGTTCTTGTCCAATAGGGAATCAAAGGCATCTCAAAAAATGACAAGGAATACCAACTTCAGTGACAAGATTTACATTCAGGAACACTGGATCAGCCAAGTCTTAACTGCCAATTTGATCGGGTCCTTTAATTTTAATTAGTGGCTCAAAGTCACTACTCCATTTTATTTTTTTCCACGTATTCCACCTACCCTGAAGAGATAAGTTTCTTTCAAAATGAAGGGCATAATAATTACACTGATCCAGAGATGGTGAAAGTACATTCAGTGTTTCAGAGATATGTCAGGGATTTTACTACGCACAATCAAGCAAGATATAACAATTGTTTGGGTTGGAGGGGACCTCTGGAGATCCTCTAGTCCAAGCCCTTGCCAAGGCAGTGTCCCCTAGAGCAGGTGACAGAGGAACAAGTCCAAGTGGGTTTTGAATGTCTCCAGAGAGGGAGACTCCATTACCTCCCTGGGCAGCCTGTTCCAGTGCTCTGCCACCCTCAACATAAAGAAGTTCTTCCTCAGAAGCTGAGGTAGTACTTCTTGTGTTTTAGTTTATGGCCATTGCTCCTTGTCCTGTTGCCAAGCACCACTCTGTTGACACCTGCCTTTAAGATATTTATATGCATTAATGAGATTCCCTCTTAGGCTAGTCTCCTCTGAGAAGAGAGATGTTCCAGATCCCTAATTATCTTTGGGACTCTCCACTAGACTCTCTCCAATAGCTCCTCATCCTTCTTGACTTATGGAGCCCAGGACTGGACATAGCACCCCAGATGTGGCCTCACTAGGGCTGAGTGGAAGTACAGGTTCACCTTCCTTGACCAGGACGAATGCTCCTCCTAATGCACCCCAGGACAGCATTGGCTCTCCTGGCTGCAAGACCACTGCAGGCTTATGGTCAGCTTGTCATCCACCAAAGAAGAGACAGCATCATATCAGACCAATCTGATGTCGCTTCAAGAAGTTACACACACACACACACACACACACACACACACACACACACACATCACTATTCTGGATAGTACATGCAGTCATGCCAGCAGGATGATTCTTAATTGCTATAGAAAGAAGCTGCTGACAATTATTGGATAAACATTTTAAATTGCACACCGAGGTCACAACATTATTCCAGTGAAAGGTTAGTTATAAATTTTATAATTTCAGAGTACTTACGATAAAGAATGCAGCACAGTTCTTACCTACAGACAATTACCTTCTGCAGTCAGCCATTTCTGCTACAGTCTAATATCATACAGGCCTCAACAAGACTTTACCTCCCTTGCAACACATGCCACTAAGTGGCACAATAAGATGTTTCAACTTGCATATAATTTTTCTGAACTAGAGATAATGTTGTCTGCTATTGTGACAGCAAAGAGAAGCAGCTCAAGGGTTTTCTCCTTTGTTTGTAACCTGAAGCTGCAAACAATCTTCCTTGTGTTTATCTTTGAAGAGAAGCCTTTAAAGCAATAAAGGCAAGCACATGATTCTTGCACAAACAGGCTTTGCATATAATGAATTAAGGGCTTACATCTTTCAAGAAGGAAGACAGGGCAGGTGGGGCTGTTCAAAACAGGAAAGTAAAAAAAAGTAACCTACTGAAGTAAACTGCTTCTGTAGATTTCAGTAATATCACAACTCCTACTCTAACTCAGTACTTTAACTCACATGCATTGCATGAAGTAGATCTGGTAGCAGACACTGCTTGAGCTTTTCATCATTATTTATTCCATGCAGCACTAGATCAGGTATGTATGTGTGACAGTAACCACCCAGAAGTGATCTTCCAAAGTTTTTCACACATTGACTGCTGATGGTATTTGACCTGAAATACAGAAATACAAAGCAGGTAAGATTCTTGCTTGACAAACAGCATCCATATTTTACATGAATGCCAAGTCACGCCTGCTCCTACTACAAATATTAATCAACAGTTGTACTCCAAGTACACATAAATGTTCACACCAGTAAACACCTACTTGTGCTCTTTGAAACAAGAATTTTAAAAGCTGAAATTTAACAATGGATTGATTTCTTCAAATCTGTAAATAAGCAAATTTATATGCACTAGAATTTATGGGCTGTATGAGCTTCCTGTTCTACAGATTACAATTTTGTTAAATTTGAGTTTTCTGCAATTCTCATGCTTAAGGTAAGTCTAGAAACTGACCTTAAGCATCATCAAACTCCACGTGCACAGGTAATACTCAAAAATTTTCAAATGGGATGCCCATGTTTATTCCAAATCTGTATTTGACTTAAATTATATAAAATCTAAACAGTTACATTTTTAGGCAAAGTTTTGCTTGTTCTCAGATGTTCTATCTACATGTCTACATTAAATGTTTCAATTTACATAAAAAGTTTGATCATCTTTTGTTAGGCATTTCAAGCGTACCTTTGTCATAAAACTTGACTACCCTAAACTTGCCCTGTCTCTGTTTTGTTTCTGCCAAATCTGTTTACAAGATTTAACCACATCACTGTCTGTTACCGATACATTTGCAAGGAACTTAGTCAAGATCCCAGAGGATTTCAGACTTGAAACTCTAAAAAACTCCAAAGTAACTACAATATTGACTCCATTTATTTCTAGACTGATCAGACTACTTTACCTCGGTAAGGGAAGTTCCACTTCTGCAAATTCTTCAAGTCGTTTGCTGACATTGTCATGATGCACTTCATCAGGGATACAACAATCACCCTCCTCATCACTAGCTCCAAGAGCACTGTCTGAACTCTCATTCCTTGGAATGTCCCCTTCAACTCTGAAGGGGGTTTTCCTTCCAGAATCCCCATAGGGGACATCTTTAGCACCTACTTTAGGGGAATCCTGTTTGACAGCAGAATCTGCTTCTACGCAGTCAGAAGAATAGTTCTCCAGATTGCCAGAGCATAAAGTTCTACTTTCTTTCATGTTTGGCAATTTTACAGTTTCTATGTTACCTGTGGGCAAAAGCAGTTCACTAGATACTGAGTTCATTAAATTCACTTCAGTTCCTTTACTTTCCATATGTTGGTTAAGTATACTTTTCTTCTCCTCACATGGTGGGATTTGTGCATAACAAACATTATGTTTACTGATGGGTATGAAGGCAGCTTCACAACTGTCTTCTTGATTCTGAGAAGCATCCACAGTCAAATTTGTGGAACTTGAGGCACAATGTATCACCTCTGGATTTTTAATTAATGCCTTCAGATTTTGTTCCATTTCTCTTCTATGAGTTTCTAAGTCTGATTCTGGTGATGCTGAACTTCCAATCTGAAAAGTGACCTTTTCTAAGTGTGAACTCCTATGGCCAGATCTTTCAGGACAAGGTAGGGCAGATGACCTACTTGAAAACTGCTTTTCCACTTTTCTCTCATTCTGGTTCTTGTTCTTCTTTACATCCATTACATCTTCTGATTTAGATGGCTCTTCAGAGGTGTAGGATACAATTCCTGTATCAGAGACAGTTCTTTTCCTACCATCAGCTCCTCCTTTACAGAAACTGCTAGTTAGACAGTCAACAGATGTTTCAGAGCTCTGACTGGCCTTTCCTGTTGCTTCCCTCTTTTCTTTTAAAGAGCCTGGGACAGCCTGAGTGCTTTCTGGTTCATGCACCCAGTCAGCAGTAGTGCTGCTCTTACTTCCATCATTCTTTGGAGGTAGGATTGGAGGCACAAGAGCAGGTTCATTTTTAACAGTGACAACCACATAATCAGACTCCTCTACCTCTCCCTTTTCTAGTGCAGTTGTGATCTTGCTTCCATTTAGCACCTGCTCTCCTTCCCCAGCCTTCTCACTCCACGTCAGCTGATTCTCCTGCAGCTCAGAGCACCGAATGAAGTAAGTTAGAACATAGAGCAAGCGCTGCACCAGCTCCTTGCGTTTTCCAACAATAACAGTTCGAGTCAATCTAACTGGAGAGCCTATGGCACCATAGAGATCACCTGCACAGGAAAGCAAAAATTTCACAGGTTTATGTTGTGCTGTACTGTTCAAAGTCAAGACATTTTGAAACAGCATTTACTATGGACAAAAATCAAACAGTTAATTTCTTTCACAGTAAATTCATAAAAGTTTTAACAAAGAGTAACAAAGGAAGCCCCCTAATGATTCTTACACCTGGTTTTTGTCCAGAAGTGTTGTGTTGGTTTGAAAACAAACCAGTGGGAGATCACAAGTTAAGATTGAAATTAAAAAAAAATAAGTGAAATAATACAAGGAAAAGCACTGACAAAGTCAGATACAACCTAACACCCTGTTAGGGTGGTAGTAGCAGTCCAACTGAAGTAGTCTAGTTGAAGCGGTGATCCTGTGAAGGTCTAGTCTCCAGCTGAAGATCTAGTGTAGCTCTCGTCCTCTGGGAACCCAGTAGACAGGGCTAGCTCAGGCAGTTCCAAGGCTAGGTTATATCCAGGTGGGAACACCTGGCTCTTCTCTCCTCGGCAGAGCATCTCACAATGGGATGAGACAAGTCTATGAGTCACACGGTGGGTCTCTGATGGCCCATTGCCTGTCATGCGGGGTGGGTCGTTAGCAGCTGATAGCAGCTAACGGATGGCCCATTGTCTGTCATCAGGAGTGGGTGATAGCAGCTAATGGCCCACAGCTGGTGGTAATAGAATACTTAACTACATCAATATTGCAACCTAGGACATTATCCACCCCTTATTCTATTACCATCTACAGAGTTCTCACTCAAGATAAGGTCTCCTTGTGGTACACAACGGGTTTCCCCATCTGCCTTTATCACCCACCAAGTATAACCAGGTCTTTGGGCAAAAACCACTCCACGGATGGGTTTGCCTTTCCCTGAGGTGGGGCTAATCCAAACAGTCTTTCCTAAGAAACCTCTTACGTGTACCACAGGGACTTTATCTCCATCCACTGTGTGCAAAGGTTCGGACTCGGCAGGACCAGCTCGATTGATAGAACCCCTTGTGTTAACCATCCAGGTGGCCTTTGCTAAGTTCAGTTCCTAATTTTTGAAGGTTCCCCCGCCAAGTGCCTTCAAAGTGGTCTTAAGTAGTCCGTTGCACCGTTCAACTTTCCCGGCAGCTGGTGCATGATAGGGGATATGGTATATTCATTCAATTCCATGTTCTCTAGCCCAGGTGCTTATGAGGCTATTCTTGAAATGGGTTCCATTGTCAGACTCGATTCTCTCAGGGGTACCATGTCTCCACAGGACTTGCTTTTCCAGACCCAAGATGGTGTTCCGGGCAGTAGCATGAGGCACAGGGTAGGTCTCTAACCATCCCGGGGTTGCTTCCACCATGGTCAACACGTAGCGCTTTCCTTGGCGGGTTTGGGGAAGTGTGATGTAGTCAACTTGCCATACTTCCCCATACCTGTACTTTGACCATCGTCCACCATACCAAAGAGGCTTCACCCGCTTGGCCTGTTTGATTGCAGCGCAAGTCTCACAGCTGTGGATGACTTGTGAGATGTTGTCCATGGTCAAGTCCACCCCTCGGTCACGAGCCCACCTGTATGTCGCATCTCTCCCTTGATGACCAGAGGCATCATGGGCCCAACGAGCTAGAAATAATTCTCCTTTGTGCTGCCAGTCCAGATCTACCTGTGACACTTCCACCTTGGCAGCTCGGTCCACCTGCTCATTGTTACGATGCTCTTCATTAGCTCGACTCTTAGGTACATGTGCATCCACGTGTCGAACTTTCACGGTCAGCTTTTCTGCCCGGGCGGCGATGTCCTGCCAAATCTCAGCGGTCCAGATGGGTTTTCCTCTGCGCTGCCAGTTAGCCTTTCTCCAGCGATCTAACCATCCCCATAGCGCGTTGGCTACCATCCAGGAGTCGGTGTAGAGATAGAGCCTTGGCCATTTCTCTCGTTCGGCAATATCCAAAGCCAGTTGGATGGCTTTAAGCTCTGCGACCTGACTCGATCCACCTTGTCCCTCGGTAGCCTGTACAGCTTGTCGTGTGGGGCTCCATACTGCAGCTTTCCATTTCCGATCTGCGCCTACAATTCGGCAGGAACCATCGGTGAAGAGGGCATAGCGTCTTTCACTCTCCGGCAGCTCGTTATACGGGGGTGCTTCTTCAGCACGTGCTACTTGCTCTTCTGCATCTTCTGAAGATAATTTAAAAGTCTCACCTTCAGGCCAGTTTGTTATAATTTCCAGAATCCCAGGGCGATTTGGGTTTCCAATACGGGCACGCTGTGTGATGAGGGCAATCCATTTGCTCCACGTGGCATCAGTGGCATGGTGGGTAGAGGGAACCCTTCCCTTGAACATCCACCCCAGCACTGGCAGTCAGGGTGCAAGGAGAAGTTGTGTTTCTGTGCCAATCACCTCTGAGGCGGCTTGGACTCCTTCGTAAGCTGCCAAGATTTCTTTCTCGGTGGGAGTGTAGTTGACTTCAGACCCTCTGTAACCTCGACTCCAGAATCCCAGTGGTCGACCTCGGGTCTCGCCAGGCACCTTCTGCCAAAGGCTCCAGGACAGACCATGGCTCCCGGCTGCAGAGTAAAGCACATTCTTTACCTCTGGTCCTGTCCTGACTGGGCCAAGGGCTACCGCATGAGCGATCTCCTGTTTGATCTGGGTGAAGGCTTGCTGCTGTTTAGGGCCCCAGCGGAAATCGTTCTTTTTGCGGGTTATGAGGTAGAGAGGACTCACGATCTGGCTGTACTCAGGGATATGCATTCTCCAAAAGCCTATGGCGCCTAGGAAAGCTTGCGTCTCTTTCTTGTTGGTTGGTGGAGACATCGCGATGATCTTGTTGATGACTTCAGAAGGAATCTGACGCCGTCCGTCTTGCCACTTTACTCCCAGGAACTGGATCTCTCGGGCAGGTCCCTTGACTTTACTCTTCTTGATTGCGAAACCGGCTTCTAGGAGAATTCTGATGATTTTCTCTCCTTTCCCAAATACTTCTGTTGCTGTGTCTCCCCACACAATGATGTCATTAATATACTGCAGATGTTCTGGAGCCTCACCCTTTTCCAGTGCAGCCTGGATCAGTCCATGGCAGATGGTGGGACTGTGCTTCCACCCCTGGGGCAGTCGGTTCCACGTGTACTGCACACCTCTCCAGGTGAAAGCAAACTGAGGCTTGCACTCTGCTGCCAGAGGAATGGAGAAAAAGGCATTGGCAATATCAATGGTCGCATACCACTTTGCTGCCTTGGATTTCAGCTCATACTGAAGTTCCAACATGTCTGGTACAGCAGCACTCAGTGGTGGTGTGACTTCATTCAGGCCACGGTAATCCACCGTCAGTCTCCATTCTTCACTGGACTTACGCACTGGCCATATAGGGCTGTTAAAGGGTGAGTGAGCCTTGCTGACCACCCCTTGGCTCTCCAGATCCCGAATCATCTTATGGATGGGGGCCACAGAGTCTCGGTCAGTGCGGTATTGCCGGCGATGCACTGTTGCTGTAGCAATTGGTACCCGCTGTTCTTCAATTCTCAGTAGTCCTACAGCAGACGGGTTATCTGAGAGACCAGGCAGGGTATTCAGTTGTCTTATGTCTTCCGTCTCTACAGCTGCTATCCCAAAAGCCCAGCGATGTCCCTTTGGGTCTTTGAAATATCCACTCCTGAGATAATCTATGCCGAGGATGCATGGGGCGTCTGGACCAGTCACAATGGGGTGTTTCTGCCACTCGTTCCCAGTTAAACTCACTTCAGCTTCCAGTACAGTCAGCTGCTGGGATCCTCCTGTCACCCCAGAAATGGAAATGGATTCGGTCCCCACATACCTGGATGGCATCAGGGTGCATTGAGCGCCGGTGTCAACCAAAGCCGTGTATCTTTGTGGGTCAGACGTGCCAGGCCATCGGATCCACACAGTCCAATAGATTCGATTATCCCTTTCCTCTACCTGGCTAGAGGCAGGGCTCTTCTAATCCTGTTTTTGGTGCACGATGTTCTTCTCCTGTAAATGTGTTCCTGAGGTCCCTTCAAGAGGATCAGTCATATTATCTTTTCCATTCTGTCGGGGGTTCTGTCCACAAGAGACTGGGGCAGTGTTGTACTTAGATGAGCCTCCTGAAGTGGATGTTTCCTTTTTCAATTCACGTACCCGGGCTGCTAAGGAGGAGGTGGGTTTCCTATCCCACTTTCTCATGTCTTCCCCATGCTCCTGCAGGAAAAACCAGAGGTCACGTCGCGGGGTTTGTCTTCTTTCCCTGGCTGGGGAACGCCTGCTCCTGATGGCAGAGACTCGGGTTGGTTTTGGTGTGGCATGGGAAAAATCTTTCTGTGAGCTCTTTCCTTAGTTTCTGATGGCTCTCTTCAATCAATCTCCGGACTTGCTCGGCCAGGTTTGTTTCTACCGATGAGACCTGGGTGCGTAGTGGGGCAGTGACAGTGTCCTCATAAATTCTCAGTTTGTTTGCTAACACGCCCACCTGGTCTTCGCCTTCCCTCCACTGCAATGTTGCCAGGTAACGAGAGTATATCTCTGGTCCGAGCCGCGCGAATCTTAGCCACATTTGTGAAGTGCACCGGACATTATCTGGGCTCTTGGGGAATCTCTCGTTGTCTGAGAAAATGATCTCTAGCACGGCCAATTCCCTCAGGCATCGGATACCTTGTTCTATTGTGTTCCATTTCCTTTGGTGCATCTGGAGGTCTTCTTTGCACAGGTATCTGTCCCGTACACTCAGCAGCAATCGCCGCCAGAGGCTGAGAGTTTCTTGGGTTTTCCCAATCCCCTGGTCAATGACCACATCCTGAGACAGGGATCCCAGTTGTCTGGCCTCACTTCCATCCAGAATAGTGTCATTAGCTGCAGCGTCCCAGATACGGAGCAGCCAGGTCAAGATGGACTCATTCGCCTGCCGGGTGAATTCCCTCCGTAGGTCACGCAGCTCCCCCCGGGATAGAGAGCGAGTGATGATCTCTGGCTCTGTCTCTTCTGCTTGGTGAGATGGTCCTGCCGCATCCTCATCAGTCGCTGTGCGGACTGACTTGCTCTTGGATTTCTTTTTCTGGACGGGGGCAACCGCTACTGGCTTTGGCTGTTCTGATTCGGCAATGGTCTGTGGTGAGACATTGACTGCTCCTTTGGTTCTTTTCCTCTTGCCTGCTGACTTGCTTAGTTTCTCCTCCTCAAGAAGACGAAGTATTGTTCTGTTCTTCAGCATGAGGTAAACGGTGCTGGTCAAAGAAAACAGAACTAACAAAAAGATTATGCCATCCCTAGCATCCAGAGAGAACTCAATATTGTCAAAAATGGCTGTGCCTGACCTGAAAGGCTGGAAGAAACCGTTCTCTCCTCCTAGCCCCAGAGGGTGGGTGCGATTGCTGAGCAGGTCCCAGACGAAGCAGCTCAGGTTAGGCCAGGCAGACAAAGTCGAGTATATATAACGAATGGTGTTCATCGCCTCACAGGTAACCATGCCATAGGCATAATAAACCAATAGGGCAATTCTCATGCCATTCCCTGGTCGCAACAGGAGCAATACGACGGGCAGATAGTATCCCATTTGAGGAAAAATATAGAGAGCGAGATACAGTACCCATATAGATAAGCCGAGCATCATGGTGATAGGATTTTTGAGTTTCCCCAGGTTGTGCCCCACGTTGGGCGCCAAAATATGTGTTGGTTTGAAAACAAACCAGTGGGAGATCACAAGTCAAGATTGAAATTAAAAAAAAATAAGTGAAATAATACAAGGAAAAGCACTGACAAAGTCAGATACAACCTAACACCCTGTTAGGGTGGTAGTAGCAGTCCAACTGAAGTAGTCCAGTTGAAGCGGTGATCCTGGGAAGGTCTAGTCTCCAGCTGAAGATCCAGTGTAGCTCTCGTCCTCTGGGAACCCAGTAGACAGGGCTAGCTCAGGCAGTTCCAAGGCCAGGTTATATCCAGGTGGGAACACCTGGCTCCTCCCTCCTCGGCAGAGCATCTCACAATGGGATGAGACAAGTCCATGAGTCACACGGTGGGTCCCTGATGGCCCATTGCCTGTCATGCGGGGTGGGTCGTTAGCAGCTGATAGCAGCTAACGGATGGCCCATTGTCTGTCATCAGGAGTGGGTGATAGCAGCTAATGGCCCACAGCTGGTGGTAATAGAATACTTAACTACATCAATATTGCAACCTAGGACAAGTGTTTTGGTGTTTTTGTGAGGAATTAGGTGCTATTACTCATTGTCGTTCTGTTCAGAGCCACTAAATTTTTTATTTACACAATGCTTACAAGATATTATCACTTGAAAATTGACACAAGAGGGGGTGAAGAAGAATGTAGATTCAGCAAAACTCTGAAGCCAGCTGTACTATTTTCTATTTTTCTACCAATTTTCTTTCACATCAAAGTTATTCCGTTTTAGTGCAGTGACTTTTCTGTTAAACATATTTCTCTGCATTTTTACACAGAGAAAATCTTAATTACATTTTTCAGGACTAAGATATTGGAAGAGGAATAAAGATTAGCTTAATAAATGAGGTTCAGAAAAAAGAGGTATGTAACTACCTTATTGAGCAAGGCATGTGCTATGCATATGGGAGCCAACCTCACTCACATGAGCATTTAACTTTGGCAAGAGGCAACGGAGAAGTAGAAAAGCAAAATACAACTGTAATGTGAAAGGTAGGCACTAGCACATCATCTGAGTCCCCCCAAGAACCACGTATTCGCCAAATCATTTATCCTGAAGAACTGCTTTTTTAACAGAACTCAGGCCGTACACATCCAACTTTTAACATATTTCTTTGGGAGAATGGCTTGTCACCAGCTGCATGTAACCATCTATCAGCTAACAGGCTTCTACTCCAAAGTTCTGGGAGAAGTAAACATAGCCAGTAAGGGAGTGTTTACATGCCCTATTGGACAAAGATTGGCTAACTCAAAAAAGTGTCTATTCCTATGTTGAGTTAACCTAGTTGTCTTCACCTGACACCCATTAGAGAACATCCACTAAATTGCCTTTGCTTAACCAATTTGATGACTGTTCTCACCAGCACATGGGAGACAGGCAGCAAAAGTTCAATTTTCTTCAGCCACCTTAAGTGTGGAAAGCAGGCTTCTCTGCCTTGAAGCTTGATCAGCTACCTGCTAATCTACCAGACTGCTTTTAGGTGCTCAATCTTCCTCTGGGCTGCTCAAATTCTGTTCTGGACAGAGCCTGACACCAGGATTTTGTACTAGACATCAAGAAGCAACACTATATTAAGAGTTATAAACAGAGCTTCAGAAAGATTTCTTCCAAGGGCAAGGGGGCCTCTGGTTTCAACACTAAGACACACAAAAAGAACCCAAAGAGCACATTCATGTCCAGCCTCCTCCTCACCGTACAGAACATAAAAGAAATAAGGCTCCCAACTCCATTCCTAAAAAAAAAGGATCAATGAGACAGTAATTCCACAGCTCTCTTACTGTCTCCCCTGCTAGAATCTGCCATTTCCCATTATGGCAGTGATACACCGGAGAGGCTGCTGGGTGGTGGTATCAGTGGTGTCCTCTTCCCTCAGTTAGGAAAACCCTTACAACAACCCCAGAGCCTAACAAGCCAGCAAATTCATTCCTCAGAAACCAAACGTGGGCTTCAGAACATTCAATCTCAAAGGCTGGTAGGTCACAAACAATTTCAAAATGAAATTGGAATATATTGTTTTACTTTTGAGTCGAGCACAGTTGCTCTGGAAATCAGATTCAGGCTTCGTGTTCATTTGCACAATTGGCTTTTATATAAATACTAAAAAGACAGCACAAAAAGTCAAAATTGTGACCTTCAAAACATACTAATACTTGTTAATACCCTTACATTGATGCTGATGTTTACGAGAGTATGTCTTCCTGACAGAGGGACTTAAAATTGTATCAGTACATAATTACAACTGATATGTAATATGTAATGAACATAGAGGTCTGAAGGTGGAAAGGCAAGTACATTAATATCCTTTGTCATTTCGATTTTTAAGCACTAAGACTAGATTTTTTGTTTTTCCTCCTTTTTCCTAAACAAGACCAGCAGAGGGCAACATCTCACCTTCACAATCAGTTTTTGCAACAGCTTTTTGGGCTTTATAAGAATGAAACAAAGCCAGAGAGCATTTTGAGTTCAGGCATTGAGGACTTGGCAAGACAAAAAGAGAAACAGACTCTTGACTAGTCACCAGTGGTGACTCCTGGGAGCGACCACAAGAGCTACTACCGAGCTTACGCCTCCAGTCCAGCTGGTTTTTATAACTCCAGGCCTGGCTCTGTCCTCAACACCACAAGCATACTTCTAATTTCCCCTTCAGTCTAACCTCTGCACAATGTTTAAAAGACATCTTAAACTAGGAAACAATTCACTATAACTACATGGCCAGAGCACGAATTCTTAGTTTCATAGAGGTGACTGACAATAATAAGGTTAACGGAGAGAATTAGCAAGAAATACCACCAGTATCACCGAGTAAGTCCCATCATTGCCTTAGAGTGCACCTGCGTTATTTACATGGCAACATAGTGTATCAGCTGAAGTGAAGGGTGATCTGGTATCAGATTTGCATCTGCTGCCAAGAAGAGGAGGAATTTTCAAATATTGACCACTGACAGAATTATTTTCTCAGCTTTCATTCACCTACTCATTTGACATCAGTTATCCAGTCCCTTGTATCAAGATAATTTATAAGCTATAAAATATTTGTCAGAGACCAGCCTGAAGCACAGGGCATAGAAAAAAATCTTGGTCCAAGCCCATTCACATAACAGTAAGTGAATGGAGGTACTGTGAATTGCCAGACTGCTAATCTATTGCCCTGCTGTCTATCCCAGCTATGTGAGACAGAGACAAAAGGAGGCAGCCAATTTCAACTACAAAGGGCTCCAAGGCCCAGATAACTCCTCTCAATCCAGTCTGTCTTGCTCTTTTCCTGAACGCTCAGACCGTTTGCAGCACTTGCACTGTCTTAATACTTCAGTAACAACTTAACCAGACAGTGTAACAGAAAATGACAACAAGGAACAAGAATAAAAAGCAGGATATGCAAAGAGGCCTCCAAATGTTTTGATTAACCAGGCAAAAGACACCTATTGTTAGCAGCAAATGTGACCTGGATCACAAGTAGCTCTTATCTAGAAGGAGTGGATGCACAAAGGTGCTTGTCAGAAAAATCTGGAGCTTTCCAAATCATACTGACCCAGCTGTGCCCAGAGAGGGTTATACGGGTGGGATTTTGCCAGCATGTTCACAGACTGGGATGTGCGCTTCTCAGAGAAGGCCTTGATGGGAGGATGGTCAACTGGCATCACTGTTGGGACCCAAGCCAGGTGATATGTCAGCACTGCAGTCAACAAAGCAGCGAAGAACCTAGGAAAAAAAGATGTCCAAAGTAACACCAGCATAAGAATATCCCATTAAGTGCTTTAACATATTCACAGGAACTAGGAAGCACACAAGCTTTTTCTTAAGGAAAAAGGAGTGGGGGAAGCTTACTGATTTTTGTTGATCTGTTCTATCAGAAACGTAAATTCTTTAAGAAAACGCTGGCATAGCTGATTCTTTTCCAGGGTGCTGGACATCATGTTAAGCCACACAGGCTCTGCAATCCTTGGAACAGAATATAGGTTCCAGATGGTAACTCTGCTCAAAGAAAATTCCCAAAAAGTAAGTGTTAACATGCACATTTCAATTTTGCAAATAAATACAAGTAGCCCCTTTCTTCTTCTGTTGTCCAGATTTTTATTTGTTTTTTCGTAAGATCTGAGAAACTCAGAGTTTTTAACTCTTCCAGTAATTACCAGTGTCCAGAACACTAGTCTGTTTAATTCATAATATCAGTAACCTAGTGTCTTCATATGAATTCATATTTGGCTTCCCTTTTTTGCATTCCTGTGTGTATTTTATTCAGAGAAACCATTCAGAAATACATTTGAGGGGAAAAAGAACTCATTCTATTCATTGCAGGGATTCAATTGCACATTCCAGATATTACAGGAACTCCATTCCATTAATGACTTTCTTAGCCTTTGACCATTCCTTCCTTTCTTAAGTATGAAAAAGAGCTTTTGACGACAACTTTCTTGCCAGTGATATTGTTCAGCATCTATGGCTAGGAGTAGACAATTCATCTGCCTGAGTACATCAATCCACCCAACTGTACAGGCATCAGCAGAAGGCAGCTCTTGATGAGATGTTTAGACTTTAACTGACAGTCCCAGGAACACGTGAGTGCAACAGAACTACTTTCATTCTCATTTGGAAAATGACTGAGCTGGTTTTGCTAAAGTTTTCTGAAAACATTTACCCAACACCCAATGCAACAAATTAATTCACGCTAACTTCAAGACTGTCTAAAATAAAAGACCTTGCATTCAGTTGCTTATAACTGAAAGTGAGAAATATATCTTTCAAGGGGCATGGAAAAGTGCTCTCCTTGTAATTCAGAATTCCATCAACTCACCTGAATTCTCCCAGGGCATCCATGACACGGCTGATATAAACCTGCACTCTCTGGCTGGATTCTGCTATTTTTCTACATGAGATCATGGCCTTGATTAAGAGTTAAAGACACAAAACAGCTGCTTAAAGAATTCACATTCTTCATCTTTTTAAGCTTCATTAACATGTCAAAATAACTAAGATCTAGCCCCAGTCTTATACAGCCACTCAGGACAGCAATAGTTGCCAACCTCCCTCCACCTCATACGAGACCAATCCCTAATACTGGACAAGTGGAGAGAAGAGAACATTTCTGAGAGTAAGAAGACAGCAACAAATATTTTGTGTCTCTCTTTTAGAGACTGCATGAAAGGATAGAGTACCATCATTTCCACAGTCTCTAGGGAGTCAAGAAAACCTCATAGTGAAATATGGCAAGAGAGAAAGAAAAACCACCCATAGCATGAAACTCTACATTCTAATTCTGTCTAGAAAAGAAACTGCACCTCTTTCAGCAAATGCTGAGTTCCTACACTGGGCTCAAGCTCAAGACTGCATGTGTAAGGAGGGAGGCAAGCTTGAAACCACACACCTTCTCCCACTCTTCATCTATCAGATTCTAGAATACTTCATTCTGATTGACATTTATTTTTCCACATTATGCCAAATTAGTATTCTGTACCTTTTCTATTGCATATTTCAGCTTGTTCATGTGAGACTCAAAAAGAGGAAAGTGAGAGAAAAAGAAATCCTGGAAGTTTCTCTGTGCTTCTTCTTTTTCAGGCAGAGAAAAGATTATGCTGATTGCAATTTTTTTCCTCCGAACCATTGCAGGATTGGAGCTGCAGCTTTCATCAGCCATACTAAACATTTCTTCAGTGGACCTGTAAGACAGATTTGTAAGGATGGTTATCTATGCACTGAGAGAGAATTCTATCCATACCTCTCTGCATAGTAGAAGGTAATTAATTCATAGGATTCCTTTGACTGTCTACATCAGGCTTTGCTGTCACATATTTCTGAACAGAGGATACCTGACATTTTGATGCATAAGTCCCATGCTTGTTCAAATAGGAAGAAGACAGTCCTCAGAGAGGCCCATTGTGAACACTTTCCTCTGAAACAGAACTATTAGATTCCCTCCTGGATTAATCTTTGAAGGAGATAAGGAAAAGGGAATCACACAAAATCATAACCAAAAAAGTTTAAAGGTAACTTTGGAGATGTGAACTGCATCCAGCACTCAAGCTGCTTTCTAGGTGCTCAGCAGCAATTCTATGATGCTCTTGAATCTGTACTGTTGCTCCTGAAGGAAGCTGGGAAACATATACTCTATACAATCTATGTTGTTCTGGCATCCTAAGATGTTTGCACTTTGTTTGCAAACAAAATAAAACCTTCTATTTTAACTGAAGACAAAATGTCTTCAAAATGTCATTACTTAGTAACTACTGTGAAAACACAAACTTAATGCCTACAAATACATGTTTGTCCAGCTCAAAGTTGTGTAGACTTCAGCTTAAAAAAAATTTGATTTCTGCTTAAAACCATGAAAAAAATGCCAGAGAGGAAAAAAACTACCACCCACCTACCCAGTGGCTATTTTACAGCCACTATTATTTCCTCAAGTTCTGTTTATTCCCTTGATAATTCTGCCGCATTTCTTTCAACAATTATGTCTCTTATATTACAAATATTACAAATGGGTTGCTACTAGGATCAAAACTGCTCAATGTTTTGACTCTCAGCCTGGCCTGTGGATCAAAACACACCCCCAGTGAATTTACAGATAATGTCAAATGGGGGGGAAATGGTCAATCAAGGGGAGGGTACTGTACAGAGAACATCCATCCTTGGAGATTTTCAAGACTCAGTCAGACAAGTTTCACAGCTACCTGATGTAAATTCCAACCAAGTGCTTTGCACAGGCAACTAATGTGGATGATATCCACAAGTCTCAGTCCAGCATAAGTTTTACTGTGATTATACAAAAGGGTGGCAATTCCCTCACCCTGTTCTTCTATAAATACTAGCCTTGCCATGCTAGGTATTGATACTGCTGGGTTTACAAAATTATGATTTTTTTCCTGCTTAAAGCATCTTGATCAATTTCACTGAAAAAAACATCTTTTTATGTATCATTTATATACATAAATAAGTAAAACAGTATGGACAAAATGTCTGTTGGAAGGAACTTCAACTGAATAATGGATTTTAATCTACTGAGAAATTATAGGGGGAAAGGGTAAAAAAGAAAAGAAAGCCATGGAAACATTCTGAGCAGCAGCTCATCTGGAAATAGCTTGGTTTTGGAGTTTCTTTGTAAGTTAGGACTGCAATACCAGTGAGTGGTAATTAAAAGTTGGAAGTCTTTTTATATCAGAATTATCTTGAAATTGAGTCTGCAGCATTTATAGAACACTATGAAGCAATTAACAAAAGCAAAGACTCAGGGCTAAGCATTCATTCTAAGTCCATTCTAGAAATAAGTGGTTTACAGTTTAATTGGTGTGACAATGTTAAATATACAAGATTTCTCATCACAGAGGTATGAGTCCATGAACAGGATAAAACACACAATAAAACCCCAGCAAAAAACAGCTTGTGGGAAAACAGCGCTCAAGACAAAAACATAACCTCATTTGAACTTCAGGAACTTGCATGCAGAGACAGAAATTCCCAAGGAAGTCAGGAAAGGATGGTCAGTCAGCATCTAAGAAACATCACAAGCTTTTGTACTGCTTCCCAGGAACAGAAATTGAAGAATTTAGGTCTGAGAGAGAAGCCTTTTCAACAAAGCTGCTAATCTAGCTTGCTTGCCAATCGACTATGTGGAGTTCCAACTAGACATCTCAATTTCTTTGAGCTATTGGCCTAAAACACCAGTCACAGAGACCGTAAAATCTTGGCTGTACAAACTGGGGTGCAAACTCTGGCACCAAAGTATTCAACCAGAAGCCTACTGTTTCTCTAGCAAGTAACCAGAAAACAAGTATCTGAAGAGGCTTTTTGGCTTAGAAAGAATCCCAGTTCAAGAATAGTTCTAGGCAGTGAAAATAATGATGTCCTATTTCCTGTATCTTTCCCAGCACAGGTTCTCCAGTGCAGGGAAAAAAAAAAACCTACTCCTTACAGTGAATAAGCAGCCCAAAGAGGCTACTTTCATCTAAACAATTTGTAAATTTCAGAACACTTTGCAGGAATCTGTATTTGTGAACCTTTGGCAACTTTTTAAACCTGAGCTGGAATGGTCTTATTTACCCTAGATGTTTTAGCCTATTTTACATGGACTGTTCACAGTCTTATTTCTTTAAGAAACTAGACTAAAAAAATACTTCCGTTTACTCTAAGCAATGAGCTTACTCTCAACTGCAAGTGTGATTTAGGAAGCATGACTGCTACATTAATACCATAGCACGATTCTTCTTGTTAAAAATCATTTACTAAGAATATCTAGAAAAAAGCTGCAAGTGTTGGTTGACTCTAGGGAAAGAAGTCTTTTCAAAATAGGTTTAATTTTTTTTTTTTACTGACTACATAGTTTAACTGGCAGCTTTTATGCTTCTCTTAACTGCAAACAGAGAAAAGACAGAGAGGCCAAATAGCACAAATTTCTTGTAGGTCTCCACTAATTCCGTGCTGTCTCTGGGTACAGGTGGATGAGTACAGAGAGAGGATAATCAAGAACCATTTGCTATTTTGCAAATGACAAGGGAAGAATTTGCTTATTAGCTATGAAAAGTCTGCTGCATTCCATGCTTTGTTATGCCACTGAGCTACAAAAGCTAATAAAATTCCAAAACAGAAGCCAAGCTTTTTGATCACAGCTTTTTTTTCTTCCTGTTTTGGCAGAAGTCACATCAGGAACATCCTGTACCAGCCAAGAGAGTCATCATGGGCTATTACTCCAAAATTTCACTAACTGCACACTAGTCAGACTTCATCATAGTATAAAATAATTATGGCAGCAGTGCTAGTACAGTCCCTTTCATCTCAACAGGATCCTCTGCTCCTTCACAAACAGTTTAGTTTGTTTTTCAGAATATGGCTTCACCCACAGCCTATACATTCATACCACATTCATATACAGCCTATATATTCAATAAAAATAATTATATTTCAAATTGGGCTTTGAAGTTCACATTCAGCCAAATCTTAATCTTTCTTTATATTGGCAATCTTACGTAACACGCACAGAAGATACTCTGAGTCGAGAACATTTAATAGGAGGATTTGCACTTTTAAATAAAAGAGGTTTAAGCTCTGTTTTGCTTAAATTAGTGCCAAACAGCTGTTTTAAGAAGAAAGGTGCTACACTCACCACCTAGGAATAATTCCATTCTCTAAACTGGTTGTCTGACTTCGGAGCCAGCGACGTTGGTAGCTGCTAGAAGATGATGATGAAGAGCTTGGAGATGGAAAAGGAGTAACCAGAAGACTGCTCAGAGATGCTATGAAGAAAGAAGCCCCACATACAATGAATTACAAAGAGTGCTAGTTAAATATTTTTCTTCCCACTCTAACTGGGAACAATTTCTCACAAATACTGCTCTTGCTTGCTGATCTTTTTCACACAACTCCCTTGCAACAGAAGATACAATTATTTTTAAAAAATCTTGCAGCTTGAGGACATTCTTTTGTTGTAACTTGGAAGATCTTCCCTTCTAGAATATACTAAAATTTATCTTTTCTCATTAAAAGTGTTCTGTCTCGTTAGACAGGACAATCTCTGGTCTTCTGACATAATTTTTATATTCAGGGCAAAAAACATTTCATTTGCTCTAATAAAGGCTTCAACTAATTCTTCCTCCAAATTATAAATTCGCTAAGAACCCAGAACACAGTGGCTGTAAACAAACATAATTACAAATATTCTTGCATTAAGGCGTGGGACAAATGAAGAAGGCAAACCACCTAGCAGATAAAAACAATTATGGATTTATAAATGTCATGAGCTGTCTGTATTTCAGGTGAACCACTGCATCAAAAAACCGTAACAATTACAAAAGTAGGCAAACAAGATTGGCAGCAGATACCTGACCGAGCAATGCCGCTGTCTCTGTCCTCATTTTGTCCTCTGCTAGGCATATCAACAGGTGTGCTGTGTGCTAAAACAGACCAGATCAATAGAAAATATTACATAACTTATCACACTATTTGTCATCATTTAAAAAAATGCTTAAGTTTAAAGGTCATACACCAAAAAAATTACATCCTATACCATTGCTCAAAATCAGCAGGATGGTGTGAAGAGAGGTGGCAGCAAATAGTAGCCTACGCTGAGTATCATGTTACTAGAGGAAGGTTATTTGCCCCAATGCAAATGTAAAAGCATCTCTGAGGAGCTTAAGAATACGAATACAGTTTGCATTATCAGAAATCAGATATGCTTTGAAAGTGAGAGCTGGTGGCATCCTCATCTGTCACTCTTGATAAACTTTGAGTATGCAAGGTTGTCACTTAACACAGGTAAGATCATAATGAAATAGTGTAGCACAAAGGTCCATTAAAAGCTTCTGTTTCACTTGCCGAGCAGAGATTCACAGTCCACAAAGCCCCACAGTAAGAAACATTCAGCCTATGTCACATCACATTGAAGTGTTAGTAGTGCAGAGTCACTCAAATTGTAGAGCATGCAAGAGTTGCAAAGGCTGTGAAGAAACTGCATTGGTATTTCAGTCCACATTTTTGCAATTAGCAGAAGTAATTAGGCCTAAGATCTACCCACCTGCCTGGATCATCATTCTGCCTGTGAAAGGAGACTTTATGTAGCTTAAAGTTTAGAGAATTAAAGAAATTGATACTGTGAAAAAAAGAAACCCTTAATGACTCCCAGACTTGGGTCAAGAATTTTGAATGCCTGCCACCAAATTGAAAAAAAGTAGCAAGAGATAAGAAAAAACTGTACACCAGCAAGACACCTGCACGTTAGCAAGAAACCAGCAATAAGCCAGGAAACATAAGTTCTCTAAGAAACATAAGGGCTAATTCATCTTTAGAAACACTGCATCAAAATATCTTTAAAATGAAACACAGGAAATTAGCTATTTTTTCAGAAGAAAGATTTTTAAGTGTACACCAGAAACACCTGCTGCCACTCTTTTAGCCCTCTGTTTCTAGAGACTAATTATGTATGTCCTGCAAAGATTCAGAATGAGCTGGATTTGTGTGTGCATATGGATGGGTCACACTGTGGCTGGCATTCCACACAAACCTGCAAAGAAAGAAGCACTGCGGATGAGCCGGAGGGGACCTCCTTCAGACACACCCTGCAGCAGTTTGCTGCTACACAGCTGTAACACACCTACGAAACAAAAGCAACGTAGAGAAAATGGAAAAAAATTAAAAAGAAAAAAAAATTTAAAAAAAATTAAAAGAAAGTAAAAAAAATCCAAGGAGGTGATGTACTGCGAAAAAAAGCCAAAACTGAATGAACAGATGGCCTCGTGTTGTCAGAAAGACATAGAACCTGGAAATATTTACCTAAATTACTTCCACTGCGACAGGTTCCCAAACCATTCTGATTCGAGCTCAGCTTTCCCAGGCTGGGATCTTGGTTGATGTATTCAAAGCTATCTTGCAAGCTACAACAGGTGGAAAAAAAAATCAGTGTTCCTTAAGAATGCAATCAAGAGGCATTAATATTAGCTTAAGAATTAGGGTCGTTTTATAAAAAAAAGAAGGTTGAAAATTAACTTTACAATCAAGTTCAAGGACAAGTAGGTTTCTGAAACTGGAAGGAAATAGGTATTTACTTTTTATATTTGAATTATTGGAAGTTTCTTTATGTCACATTTGGGATTCAGTTTATTCCCATTTGCCCATTTTGAGGAGGAGGTAAAACAGAACCGTGTATTTGTTGAACGAAATGGAAGTGGGATACAGGGATCTCGTCTGGGATCCCCTTCCTCAACCTTCTCACAGCAGGAAGAGATGGAAGCTTTGATTGCCCAAAGCACCTAGCCTCCAAACCTTATTGCATGTCCTGGACAAATTAAGAAGCAAATCCTTGGAGATTTTTTTTTTTTCAATTAAAAACTTGGCTGGCCTAACTAGGATCTATTAAGAGAATTCTTCTCCTTAGCTGCTTTCCTGATTTTCCACTAGGACTACAAAAGGAGAAAGAAAGACAGACAACTGCACTGGATGGGAAAGGAAAAGAAATATATATAAAAAAGATATTCTTACTTATTGTTGCTTCCACTGAAGCTTCCTACCCTGGCTGAGAAGACTTTACTTATCATCAGCTGTGGGGGAGAGCTGAAAGGATAAACAGTCATTTCAGTGAGTCATCAATTCCAAGTGCCTGACAAGACAGTGCATCACAGAAAAGGACACTCACCGTATGTAGTGAATTTTCAAGGTGGAGCCTTTGTAACTCATTGCCACTGAGCCAAACATCATTTCTCCCAGCATATTGACATCAGAGGCTGGCCTGGTGTACTACACAGACAAGAAGATGGGAACAACAAAGTAAAAAATAACTTGGCATGCTATTTCAACTTAATATAGTGCCACAGTGATGCATTTGGAACAGAGAATACAAGGAAGTTAATATTTTCCATGCAGAGTAAGATCAGTGTGCACTCAGCATGGGCTTAACAAGTACAGCAGGAAGACATCCTCCATTTTGCTCACAAGATCAGCAGTGTTACCCTTGTTCCAGGGGGACCTCCAAAGGCAAAAAAAGAGGAAAAAAGATCTACTGCATTTAAAAAAAAAAAAAAAAAAAAGCTGTGTCCAGCAACATTCCCATATAACAATGTTTGATAAAAGCTGTAAATGTTAACAGGACTTGGATTCTGTGGTCTGGATTTGCAAAAAATAAATTGCCTTCCTTATTCAAATGAGTAAATTCACCTTCCCTGCCTTTGCAGAAAGCTTCTTGGAAATGTTTTTTTTTTAATTGGAAAATAATTTGTAATTATACTCAGAAACACAGTCTTCAGACCAGTTGCTTATTTTGTTTAAAAGCCTGATCATCATTAGCAAATAGGAAGAGAAGTTTGTTAATTCCAAAGAAAATCACCTTCCACTTAAATATAATTTTTTTTCTTTTCCCACCTTAATCTACACATGCTTCAAATTTCATTTTTCTAGGTGAAATGCTAATGCTTTCAAATGAGAAACAGCCAGAGTACCTAAAAATTTAATGTTACAGTAAAACAGACTAAAGGGACTCTTAATATACCATGTTCAACAGCTTCTTCAGATCTGACCTGAACCATAAGTAGACAAGAACAGAGAGCAGTATAGTGCTTCTTATGACAAAATACTATTAGATAGATTTCACAACTCCATGAAAGATAAGACCAAGATAGACCAAAAGGTTAAGATGTACCCACACATGTTCTTATTCTACAACACTTTATGGATAGTGTAGATATCTCAAGGTTCAGATTAACTCGTCATGTAATAAAAGCCTAAGTCATTCAATGCATCTAAGTGAAGGCTTTCATGAAGTAACTTCTTCAGTCAAAAAGGTAAATGAAAGTAACAAAGTAACAAATATTACCTGATACTTCGGTATCTGTTCTTTGATATTTTGCATACAGCCTATTGAGGGACTATGGGAAGAAACACTGCTGCTTCCATTGCTTGCTTGGCAGCTCTTGGCAGAAGTCTTTACAGAAGCCTCATCTACCATTTTCTATGTCAAAACAGAATGTGACAAAAACCATCGAAGTAAATATGAGAACTCCCACCTCTAAACATGTCACGGCACCAATTTTCTTAAAACTACAGGAAAGCAACAGAAATAAAAGAATACTCTTATTTGGTTCAAAAAATATGTATCACTTTCAAAATATTTTTTTAAATGCCAGGGTCAGAGCAAGTGGAGAGCTACTCTCACATTTAGCCTATCAGATAGGTTTTCATAGTATCACACATAATCAGAGTAATTAGTCCATTTCACAGGAATATCATTCCCAATTGTTATGAATTACTCTTTGTAATATTTGCCAAAGTTTATGTAAACAAAATCTCAGTTTATGGGTTTCTTACAAACCAATTCCTGTAATCATTTGCACAATTAATCACTCAAATTGCATATAACTTTTGCTCCCCAAATGATTAACACATTTCTAAAACACAAGAACAGACAGTAAAAACAAGGGGTGAATAATCTATCATTTGGTAGAATTAACAGGTTAAAGACAAACAATGTATTTGAATATTCAATGTGAGTAAGATTTACAGTATTTCAGAAAAATGCACAGTATACACACATACTCCTTCTTGACTTCAGTTTAAACAGGATTGAGTCTGACAGTAATTTTGCCTAATTTTAAACTAATCAAGTTTTAATTTTGCTGTTTGGTAACAACCAAATGCTCAGAATCATTTTTAACATCTATGTGTTTGGATGGCATTCAAAGTACTTTAGCTGTTTTAAAAGGGTATCTAGCTTAGCGTCTGGCTAGAAAACAGATTATAGCCTGTATCGTGTTAGGAGGGAGGTTTTAATCTGTTTTATGTCAGTGTTACATTGAGAGTTTCTGATAGGAGATTGTGTAGTTAACTTTTAGCTAAAGTATTCAAGCAAGTGGAATACTTTGAGTATCTAAAGGAAGCCAGAAATATATTTTTTGCTAGCATGCTGTTTGTTTTAAAACAACTTTAAGATACAAAGTAATGACCTTGATTTTGGGAGGGGGTGGGGGAAGAGGGGAAGCAAGATTAACAACCAGTCTGACCCATTTACACTCTTAAGTAGATGATCAGACATCAGCTGATGATGCTCATCAGTCTTACTCATTCAGCACAATAGCATATTTACAATGTGACTGAAACAGAGATTGTAGCTTTTTAAGCATCTTCGTAAGTAATTTCTACAGGTTATGACTATTCTTATATAGTTTATACAGGTATATATGTATGCTCCATGATATACCATGGTAGTCTAATAAACTGAAGCTGTTGGTTCTAAAAAAACTTCAAAACAAACAAAAAATTTGAAAAAATTCAATGTAGAAGAGAAACACAGAAGTAGTACTAAAAAGCCAATCAAAACTACCACAAAACAGAAAACACTATTGGTTTACTGATCTTAAAATTACCTAAGTTTGCTGAAAGCTTTACTCCACGATTTGAACCCAAGGAGAGAAGCAAAAAACTTGCATCTTGACAGCATCTGATCTTAATTCGATATATTACCAAAAGTTACATGGCCATATATATTGCCATGTGTCATATTATGTAATACAACACGGTTAGCCAGTGAATTTGTTTTAATTCACATCAAGACAACAACTTTACTAATCCAAACACCAAAGGAAAGAAAGCTTCTTTGCACACATGGTAGACATCACTGGAACAAAGGGATTGTAAAGCCAGGGCCAAAAACAAAAAGCAAATCCAGTCAATACTGAAAAGGCTCAAGAAATACTCTGTTTAAAGGGAAATAGATTTCTTTGCCTGCAAGCCAATCTGGTCTAAGTTGTTAAGTTTGAATACCATATTTGTACTATAAATACCAAATACCAGATATGTTCATATGCTTTTTGTAATCAACACACTCTTGTTGCAGCTATCCCAGTGAAAGATCATAAGATTAAGAAGCTGACACTGTCCTGTTAATATAGTTACTTTTGGAAATGAAAAGAGCAGTAGGACATCAACAAAATTAACAATTCATACCTGAACCACAGCTTCATCAATTTTGCGGACTGCTTTGGAATCAAATAAGACCTGTCTGCCTCTCCTCTCACAGTCTTGGTAAACTATCAGGCGGATTTCATTCAAGTCAAACTCCGAAGAGGACCAGCTACGGATTAGAAACACAAGATGTTAAAATAGCATGTTTACTTTGCAGGTTCATTTAAGTGAAGAAACAGGTATTTGGCAAATGTATCTTTTACTTGAAATTTACAGAATCCAGGGTGCAAATCACATAGCTCCGAGCAAAAAGGAACTCCAAAGGAGTGTCTAAGCTCAGTGTCACTGACAAAGGCAGGCACAGCCAGCCCAATCTTCATCCAATCTTTTTCCAAAATTTTCCGCAAAGAGAACACAAAACTTTCTTGGCGATCTGCTCCAGGCCTTAACAACTCTTATTCTGTTCTCTGTACACAGCCTGGATCATCCTAACTGTAAGCTAAGTGTACTATTTTGTGCAATACTCTCAGTGACAAAAAACCACAACAGATTACCATCCTCTCTATTACTGCCTTCCAACAGTACAAGGCTTACACCCTCTCTCATCCTTCTCTAAGAAGCACAAATCTAATTCCTTTTGACCTATTCCTGACAATGTAAGTTAAGATTTTCCTAACGTTTAAGTCTTGCAATGGAAAGACAAGGTTTATGTTGTTCCATTATTTTTCCCCTTTTCTGAGACATTTCATGGTTCACAGAGCAGCCATCAATTACTGAGACTTGGTCTCCAACTACAGTGAAAATCATCTAGTACATGAAACCAAGACACCATTGAAATTCAACCTGAAGCAAAACAATTCTCTCAAGCCAGAATCTGCCCATTCTCCAGAGATAAACATGGCACATGACCTGCCTCATGGCACTACCATGAGGGCTGAGGAGCCAAAATGAACATAGCGGCAATGACAAGAAATCTCATTTCCTAATTCCAAATGGAGTCAGCCTCTGCTCTGGACATCAGAGCATGGAGATTTGCTTGGCCTCAGCTTCAGCCACAGAAAACACTTTTCATGTTATGTAGCTAACAAGCTGAGATCAATGGAAAAAACCTACTACTGCATAAAGCAGAGCACTGATGCTCACTCATATTGCCCCAGCCCTGACCTAGATGGACTGCACCTGGGGGGGTGAGAGTACAACTGTTATTAATAGCTGTTGGTTCAACAAACTGCACAACAGACTTCAGTCAAGGCCACACTGATCTTCCACCCAAAAGGCAGCTTCATTTAGGAATTTTCCCAAACAGCGCCTTACAGAAATGGAAGGTAGAGAATTGGGAGAAAAGCATAAGACCCCTATACATATGAAAGACTAGAATTTATGAATTTATTCCCTTTTTCCATGTTCTGTCGACATCCATAAATCAATAGTGAGGTAAACACTATCAAGAGTTTCTAAAGTCAGTAGGGTAATGACAGAAAACTGCTTTAGGAGTACAGTTGGAGACTTGTGAATTTAAAATAATTTTAAGTAAAGCCAGCTTAATTTTTTCTTTATGCTCTATGCAGCTAAAAAAAAAAAAAAAAAAAAAAAGCCTAAATTGGCATCTTTTTCAAACCTGGAAGGTTTTATTTTACTTTTAAACATCCAAAATAAGCCAGATAGCTATCTCCACTGCAAGGTACTCTGATACAAGTGTGCTATATGTACATAATGTGCAAGGTTCCCCATCATGGAACAATGCTAAAGGCTGTTTTGCCATTCATAGTGAGGAAACTTCTTGATGTGTATATAACATGTTGCCTCCAGAACTGCTGGGAGTGCCAGGCAGATTTCTTCTCAAGTCTTCCCTTTCAAAAGCAGTCACAGCATTACGTTAACCTGCACGAGACCAGACCTGATACCATTGTTGATAGTTGCCCAACAAAGATCCTACACACCTCACATACACAGAGAGCTGCAACTACACCATCTGTTTAAGAAGTCTGTTACTAGTTTCTCAGCCCACTGCCTGTGCAATGCTATTACAAAATCCAGTTATACAGAATGCAAGAGAAGTCAGAGACATCAATACACTTCAACCTAGTGTGCCACATGAATCTGATATTCTACAGTATCAGATACCCCAATATCTCTTCAGTTATACAGTTACCTATTTACACACTTTCTGCAACAGACAGCCTCAAGTAACTATGTAGTTTTCTTTAAAAAGCTACAGGTCTTTACTTCCTTTAACAAAGAAAAGGTGCATCACTATGGCTTTAGCCTAAATTCTATGCAAGAGCAAAGCCTTGTTTATTTCCATGACTGGCACAGCAGCATCCATACTTCAGACCACAGGTCTGCAAGTCTAAACTGAGAAAGAATAATTTCAGACACAGACTGAGCCAATCTAGCCCTGCATCTGCCCACCGATGTAGGCTGGATTGCATGAATTCAGGTTTCCTTACGAACAAGTGAACTCCCTCATGGTACACTAAAGCAAACTTCATGTTGGTCATGCAGTGCTGACTTCTGTTTAAGACATGAACTGGATTTTAGGCTAAAGCAAAAGCCAATTTTCCACACAACATGCTAGAATTAAAGATTGCTGCAATCTGCCAGAACTACAAACAGATTTTCTAGCAGACAGCAACAAGCTAAGAAATTACAAAAAAATCCATCATACAGAGCTTTATGTGACTAGCAGACCAAATCTAGGGAAGTAATTTCAAATAATGCCTCTTTATAGTTCTAATCAAATATCAGACATGTTTTAATGATGCCACTGCTTACAGATGCAGTTCCTGCAGCAGTCCTACCCATTACAGAAGAGATCCAACCTACTAAAACCTCATTTGATAACATCAAAAATATCTACAGGCAATTTATACAGGCACACAAGTCCATGAAGTCTCATTACTTCCACATGGAATCCAGCAGCAGGCCCAAGACTAGTCAGATGACCGGGATGTTTATGCCTGTCACAAAAGCTGATGAGCACTGCTTACAGTACTTCCACCCTTTATTGTTTAAGCAAGGTTATGTAACATAGATCCCCCAAAACAGGGACAGTGGGAGTATCCCATCATCTCCTAAAAGCAGAATGTTTAATACAGCCAGTACGCAGACTCATTGGTCTGCTGTTTCCACATGTGTAAAACATGTGGAAAAACCCCAAACCATTACTTCCTTATCTCTGTATCAGCTTCTTGCTTATTTAGCAATGCCATGTCCTGCATAGTCTTAGAAATTCGCTGACTTTACTATATTAATATGATCCTGTGTGTATGTTCACATTTCAGGTTAAATGTGGTTATTCTCACTGAACATGTTTTCTTATTTCACCACAAAAGTAAGAGTCCCACATATCCTTTCACTCCTTTCTATAACTACGTGACCCTTCCTGTTACTTGTGTCTGCTCTGGTAATTGCTGGACCCTTCTGTAAACTGAATTCTCTGCAGCAACAGAAGTCTGCCCAAGCACATGAAAGTGGATCAGAAACACAGTTGGAAAAAAGAAGTAGTAGAAGGCAGTGGAACCCCCACCTCTTGGTGGCAGCATGAGTTACACTACCTCACTTTGTCCATGGAACTATATACCTTTAGGAAAGGGCAAAAATAAAATGTTCCCTCTACATTCCAAAAAAGTATTGAGGCTAGTTAGAATGTTAATTGAGTTTTCCTGTTCCTAAGTCAGTTCTCTGTCTGCTTAGTGAGCTGACTCCCTAAGGGGAGCCAGTTTCAAAAAGACTGGAAAGGCCAAAGCCAGAACAAGGGGGAAAATGACAGGAGGATGATGCCAGAAATCAAAGAAAGTAGCTCCTTCAACATCATCAGTCTGTTTGAGCAGGTCAGCTTACCCAGCCTCACCATCAGACTGTATCTTTCCTCTATGTGGAAGATGCTAGAAGTAATAAACATCTTCAAGTCAAAATAAATAAAACAAATCAAGCTGTGTTCATACAACAGTAGAATCAGGTCTCCTAGAGATATTATAATGCCATGGATTTTTTTTTAAAGAAAGCCACAAGTTTGGAACGGATTACAGATATCCTGAAAAGTTGTCTCCCCAGAGAAGCTTCAGCTTGCTTTATTTTCTCTTACACTTGCATATTAGTTATTTTCCTTTGGCTTGCTCAACATTTCTTCAATTACAGTTATGAGACATGGAGGCAAGGAGATCTCTCTTCCTTAGGGGAAAGCAGACTTGTTTGTTTCTTGAAAAAAGTCACAAAAATTTTTCCTCATTCTGCCCTGAATTAATACTTTCAGTTAATATAGATCTCCAAACTCTGATCTTTATAAAGAAAGCTTTTGCTTCACCTTTATAATTATCAGCATCCGTGCAATAACTGAAGAGTGACCTATTCATTTATATTCAAAAACTACTTCAGCTAACCTTACACTGTTTTTGAAAGTGACTAACCACTCACTACCTTAGTGCAACATCTACAAGCTAGCGAACCAAACAGGCTGAAACATCTCTATGTTTCTATGTTTTTCTGCTTCTTACACCAGCAATCCTGAAGGTAGTATACTAATTCTAACACCCTTGGGTGCTAGAACTTGGAAAAAGCCACCCTAAACCATATTTTCAACACAGCTGTAAAGAGTCAGACATTGGCGACATGCTGGGACACATCTGAAAAGGACAACACAAACGTTAAATAAACACTATTCTCACCTCAGATTACTTTGATTTAATGCATGAACTAGAGGTAATTTACAAGTAAAGCAGACGGTTCCCCTCTCCATTCTTCCCCCACTTCACAGCATTCTCTCCTGTCTGCTCCACATACTGTTCTTGACCCACTAACACAGGAGGTGGCAAAAAGAGTAAGAGGAGAAACTAATTAGGAAACTAGAAAGAGAAGGTAAGATTATTTCACCTTAATTGAAAAGAAAGGCAATTACCCTTTATGCCTCAGTTTGCACATACATAAATCTTACACATCAGAGTCAAACACATAGGTACAGTTTCAAACAGTAAAGACTCTCTGGAGTTTCAGTCAGCACCACCATCAAGAATCAGCTTCTAACAGAACTCTCTCTATTTTTACAAAATAGCCTTTCAGGAACAAGATTATAAATCCAGTGTTAAATAAAAATGTCCCTTATTTGTCAAAAATCATACACATCAAAAAAGTTACAGGCATACCTGTTTTGTAGCAGTCTAGTCACTTTGTTCGCACAGCTGACACTTTGGTCTCTTAAAGACTTTCTAATTCTTTCATCCAGTTTGGTACAAGAGAGATTATTTCCAAGTGGTACATCGTTGTTGTTTCTTGCTCTTTCTATTTGTCCCCCAGTGCCATTTGTAGTTTTTGGTGTGCCCCCACACATTTTCTTAGCTACAAATCCTCTTGTAAAGTTCCGTCAAAGAAACTAAATACCTGCTGAAGAGAAACAGCCCCAAGCAGGTTTCTTCACTATCGATCAACCATTAACAATGGTATTTTACCATCAGCCTTCTTCCCCATAGAGGAGCACAGTCTGCTGAATTTCCAATTGAGGGAAAAAAAGGCAAAGCAATCGCCATAGATTCTATAAGCCATTAATACAAAAAGACAGCTGTAGCCAAGGTACTCCTGCAATTATTCCAGACAGAGCAGACATGACTTTCAGGTTTCAGAAGCCATCCGTAGACTTGCTCTTGCTGCTGTCAGAGGTTTTCCTACCAAGCCTGGCACAAAGCTGTAGCACATACAACAGCTAATATTGACTTTAGCTATGTTTGTTTCCTGGTATGTGATTTAGGTAGCCGGCAATTATGTAGTCACAAGACTGAACCATATGGCCTCTTTAAAAAAAAAAAAAAAAAGGTATAGTTGCTTTTGCAGTGACTCGCCCTTAGTTGCAAGGTTGTTCTAACACTGGCTACAACACCCTGTTAATGGCTCTCATGTGAGCAAGTGTCATCTGACAACCCCTAGCAACCTCATACAGCTTAGGAGCAAGCAAGAATCTGTCATCATTGCCATATGGTTATCAGTTTAAAAAACCCAACTACCAACACCAAGAAACACATTAGATATTCTGCACTGTAATGCTTTTATTTCTAAGGACAAATATTACTTTATACTTGGACAAGAACTTGACACTACTATTTTGAAAAGCTTTTTTAAAAACGTGTGAAGGAAAACAATGAGAAAAGGTTTGTTGCAGACATCAAGTTGCTTGATGAAAATTTATAGTCATGTGCCTATTAAAATAATTTAATGGCAATACTGATGACAAAAGTATCTAATAAAATACTCCTGACCAATTAAATTAAAGTTTTTCAAGAGAACACAGGAATCAGGTCACAGAATACAGAATGTCGAGTCCAACTCCTGGCCCGGCACAGGAGCATCCCCAAGAGTCACACACGTGCCCCAGAATGTTGTCCAAACATTTCTTGAACTCTGTCAGGCTGGTGCTGTGACCACTTCCCTGGGGAGCCTGTTCCAGTGCCCAACCACCCTCTGGGTGAGGAACATTTTTCTAATAGGCAAGCTAAACTTCCCCTGACACAACTTCAGGCCATTCCCTCAGGTCCTGTCATTGTAACCAAAGAGATCAGTGTCTGTCCTTCCTCTTCCTCTCATTAGGAAGTTGTAACTGCAATGAGGTCTCCCCTCAGTCTCCTCTTCTTCTTCCAGGCTGAACAGACCAAGAGACCTCAGCCGCTCCTCATATGGCTTCTCCCCAAGGCCTTTCACTATCTTTGATGCCCTCCTTTGGACACTCTCTGACAGCTTTAGATCTTTCTTGTATTCCAGTGACCAAAGCTGCACACAGGATGTTCTGTTAGGCTCTCGTAATTCTACTGCAGGACAAAGTTCTCTTCCCCATCTTTGCTTCAAAAGAAGTTATCCATATGTATATACTCATAATTCACATCTCACATGAATTATGATGGGCTTTCTCCCCATCAGTAAAATTTTAGACATTTTATAAGATGACAGTCCTACTGCAATTTCCCTTCCAGGTAAAAAAGGGAAAATAACTTCGTTAATGGTCAACCAGAAATACAGCAGCAGAGTTAGAAAACACAGCACGATTTCAAAACCTAGCGCTACGTGCTACCTGCTAAATAGCACAGCATTAAAATGATTTTGTAATCTCAGTTAACCCCAACTTCTAAACACTGGACAAAAGTGAAGCAAAAAACTAGAGCAAGGTTAGGTTGAATAACTTGCTCTGCTGTTGAGGGAGACACATAGCAATAAAAAAAAAAAACCAGCTCTGCTTCAATTCCCAGAGAAGTGATAAGTACTGGATCACAATCACTCCTCCTCCCAAATGGGGCAAACAAGTGAAATCTTCGGGCTGTTCTCAAGTGATTCAAATGATCTAGGAGAGGACAACTCTAGCCCTCACCTCATTAAGGAAGACTACTTTAAACATCAGTGTTCCCAGTCATCTTCGAAGTGTGAATGGAATAAGTAACTGATGGCCAAGTTGTTACACTTCGACAAAGATCAGCAATTCGCAGCCTTCACTTCTGTGCTATCTTTTCCCAAAAAACCCCAAATTCTGGAACATTCAAACTCTCAAATTCACATCAGACATTAGAACAAGGAAATTCTGTAAGCTCACTAAATAGATGTGCTTCACAACACTACCTCATCTGTAATCATCTGTAGAATAATATAAATCCCAAAGTACCTGGGGAATTAACATTGAAAATCTACAGAACAGTTTCTAAACAACAACAAAATAATACATAAATCCACACATGGAAAACACCCGGAGATGATGTAGAAAATGGAAGAAAGTGTCCTGCTCTGCAGATATAATCCTCTGTGAAGCAGAGTTTAATCACTCTTTTTCTAGGCTATGGGACAACATGTCACCTGCTCTGCTTGTAGGTCATTTCCTGTCCTTCATCTTCACTGCAAGACAATTGCCTAAATGATTTCAACTCAAGGTAACACTTTAGCAAGTAAATTTGGGGTGGGGGAAAGAGGAAATAAATATATGTGACTTAGTTAAGAATAATTTTCTGTGTAAGTTACAACTGTCCACTAAAACTTGAGCACTATTGTCAAATCTAAGAGAATATTTGCAAAGAGCCCTGTAAGGTTTTATTTTCCAAACAGCTTTTAGAAGCGGCTAGAGAAGCTTAGAAAAACAAAGTTTGAATCATACCTGCTGTTTCGGTGAGCATTTGTATTTGCAAAACATACAATTAGCAAAATTGATACACAAAAAATACCTAGACACAGACATTCAGGATTAGTACGAAAACACACGTTTAAAGATTAAATGGATTTTCTTTTGGATTGCTTAATGATGATTTTCCTTCTCTTAGTCCATTGAATAGCTTATGTGGAAGATGTAGTTTCCGTTTTTCCCTCTTAATCAAATCATTTACCCTGCATTGTTTCTTCTCTTTCTAAAACCTCAGATATGGAAGAGTTGTGTTGATGCCACACCGCATTCCTTTTCCACAATGACTTAAAGTAGTCCTAATATGGTAAAGCTCTATTAACCTCAGATGAACTACCTTGTTCAAGCATGATACATAGTTACTAGTTTCACACAAGTTCGGCAGGATACATTGCAGATTAGTCACGCAACAAGTGAAGGAACCTATTATTTGGAGCACTGCTCTCTCAGGATAGATTTTCCCGAAGAAAGTTCAGATGAAGGAAAATAAAGTTCTTGGCATCAGATCACTGTACAGAAAGGTCACTTTTTTTTTTTAGGGTAATTCTATATGTTACTCTGTGAAATGCAAAACAATATTGGATATATTTGCTCACCGAAAGGTTAAAATTTCACAGATTCCCTGCTTAGGAAAGGGGAATATACTGAATTTCTGTAAGGCTGGAAGCATTTTTTCATTATTTTTGCTGCTACAAAGCAATTTCAGCACATGCATGCACAAAAAATGACACGACACACACACACATGTACAAAAAATGACAAGACACACACACACACTGCTGATAGAGGCTAACAAACAGATTTGCACAAGTTAGAGTCACCATAAATTGCACACATCAGCCTTCAACAAATGTAAAGAACAGCCCATCAAACCAGTGCTTCACATCTCAACTTCTGTAAGTTATCAGGAATCACTGTTCACTGGCTTATCTACAAGTCTGAAGTTTGGGAGCTAGCTTTCATATGGTATCTCAGTAATAATGTAAAAGTTTAAAAACCCACAATAAAACAAAACCCTAATCAAAGAAAATACCCAGCAAGTACAGTGTGTTTGAAGTGGGACCACAAATAGCACAGAGACAGTGCTCTCAGCTTCTAGCCCCAGAAGTGGATTTCCTCATTAGCAAAGAGAAGAACTAAAGACTTACTGTAATTGCATGAACAATTGAATGCACTTAATTGTGTTTTACCATTAAGAAAAGTGTGGTTTTGTTAAACTAGGTCTTTAAACAAAGAAAGGTAAAGTCTGCAATAAGGTTAGCACCCTAGATCCACCACCTAGTCCTTTCCTCAATACGGAAAGCCATGCTGAGTATTAATCAACATTCCCCCTTTCCATCCCACCTTCTGCCCTCATACGGAGATGAGCTTTCAACAGCCAGGACAGCTCAGCTGACCCAAAGTCAGTCAAGTATTTTGCAGAAGTTGTTTCACAGCGATGATCTTTATCATTTCAAAGAACTGAAGATTTACTCGTAATTCAACACTCTCTAGGATTTGACTCCGCTGCTTTCCCTGTTTATTTTTTCAAGGCACCTGCAGTAACCACTTCCAGCTTTCACTGGAGCCAAGCAGCTCGAGCCAAACAGCAGCAGCCGTCCGGGAGCAAGCGGCGCTGGGTGCAGAGCCTCTGCCGCACAGCCGGGCACAGGCAGCCGGGCCGGCCGGGCCACCCCACCTCCTGCGGCACGCTGCGCTGGTCTCAGCTCATGCATCATTCCCATGTCACTTGTTCCAGCGGCGCCATGTGACCGGGCCAGCGGCCAGGAACACAGCTACTAAATACAGACACTGCCAAGGCACGTCTGAGAACTGCCTCTGCCAGAAAATGAGATTAAGAAAAATCTTTTATCTTGCCTCTGCCTTTCCCCACCTTCTCTTGAACGCAAGGAAGAACTACGCATTGTACATTGAAGGAGAATTTTGAGCAACAATGCAAGGCAGAATCTGGTATTTATAACACTGTACCAGCTCTCACTGCATTGCAACGCTGTGTAAAAGTACTGACAGATCTCAGCCCTCAGTATCTCCTACATAAGTGAGCAGGCCAAGACAGACATCACCACACCTTAGGGCTGGTATCCTGAGGCATGGGTTTGGTTGCCTGCTCTTTCCTGTTCCTTCTCCCTCTTCCATAAAGCCCCATTTTATTTTTTTATTTAACAAAGAGTCTGTATACAGCTTTCAAGCTTCCATTAAAAGGAGTAATTTTAGAGTATGAAAATTAAAAAATTGCTAAGAAATAATGTTAGTTATTAGACATAAGTAAATACATAGATACAGAGTTATGAACAATGCTGCCTGGTGTATAACATTGCCCCCCACTCTATTTTTTTCTAGTTAAATGAAAAATATTCTTTCTGCTATAACACACACAAACACCTTCACTCCAAGTAGCTAAAAACACCCGCATGTTAACAGCAACCATTTATTTACAAATTTCTTCCACTTCCACTATGAAAAGGCTAAATTCACAAGAGGGCTTTGTGAACTCCAGGGATGGGGCACTTTCTCAAGCTTTACAGACAGAACTTTAGGGTACTCTCCCCAGGATTCTGCAGAAAGATTGCAAATCCCCATTTCTCGTTGTTCTGAACATGCACTCCCACTGCATAAAAGAACACTCTCAAGAAGGGCTAGAGGCAAGTGCTATCCAGGGACTCCATGTCCCTCTTCCAAAGGAGACTGCTTCAGAAGGGGTCAGTTTCAACTAACCCAAAAGCAGATGCTCAGCAGCATAACTTCACTTAAATAAATAAATTAGAAGTTACGTGGTTCTAGCAGCATCCTCCTAAAGTCCTAATATATGGAAAGGTATAAGATGTTGCTCTCTAACAGTGGTGAGAGCTGAAGCAGTCCAGTTTTTTTTACGAGCTAACATAATACTAGTGAGACCTCTGTAAATGGTTATGCTAAACTGTTGTAAGAACAAGGTGTGTTTTGATCCTTCTAAAGGAGAGGTTGCAACTGAAAAGTTACTCCGCAATAATCACGACAGGAAGGAAGAAAAACTAAGTTGAATATTTATGAGAATGTACTGATTTACCCAAGTGGCAAGAATATGGGAAAGAACATACACAAAAAGCCATGCTTGATCACCCAAAAGTTGCTATAGTATGAACAGCAAAGTCCATTGCCTCGGTCTAGATGAATGCCAGGAAATCCTGACTTAGATTGACTGAAGTGATAACATGGACGGATATAACGTCAGCTCCGGCATTTTTCACTAGTTGTAGCCAAAAATATGTTTTGCTCCTCTTGTTGTTGTTATGATAATTTGTCTATTCCATCCAAAACACTTTCCTTAACCCTCTCTTGTAGACAGCATGGGAAGTAGCTTTCCAGTAACTAGAAAAGAATATTGAAGGCTTAGACACATTTATTTTCAAGTTTCACTGGAAAGGGAAGGAGGAACCATGTCTTGAGACTATGTGCAGAGGATCACAGCAATTAAACCACTCATACCATATACCTTCTCAGTTAAAAAGACTACACACAAAACCAACCAAACAAACCACAGTCCTGCAGCTGGCTGGCATGGGCAAACCTAACCTTGCTGCAAGCCACTATGCTAAAGACTTACGTTCTGTTTACCACCAATTGCGTAGGACTTTGAATGTATAAATAGTCATTAAGTTATGAAACAGCCTCCCCTCCTTAGAGGAAGCCAACCACTTTAAACTACTCACTTAGGATCCCAAACATTTTCTCAAAAACACTGGTATTACAGTAGACTTAAAAGTTTATCCAGTCAGGTTTGTACATAATTACAGCTGACCGCACCCAGCAACACGCTAACATTTAGCTGCCAAGAATCAGTCCATCAATCCTGAAATATCAGGGCAAACACTAAAAATCACACCGAAAAATCCAGTTGCATCCTTGTCCTGAAACATGAAAATGCTTTGCACATTGATAGAAGCAAACACATTTCAGTCAGCAAGCTTACGTAGCAATTATCTATTTAGACAAATTAGAAACCTTTCTCCTCATGAGAAGGTAAGACTTGGTCCAGCTCCTTTAGCGTTCCCCAGAAAAAAAGCGTACAAGAAAATCCTTTATAACAGGCCTGATATATTCCTGAGATGAAGTCTACCAGAGCAGACTCACTGGGAGCCATCCTAACAGCTACAGATTCAGGATAACCTAATTTAAATACAAACAAAAATCTCACTTTCTTTTCACTTTCTGTCAAAACAGGGCCCAAGGATATAACTCTAAGGATACTCCTCTATGGTCAACTTTTAGTGCTTCAGTAATGCAAACAAAAAGCCAAAATCAAATCAAATGTCAATCAAATTTCTAGTAGACATGCCAACAAATTTAAATACAAATATGGAATTATTTTTTTAAGCAGTAAACAAAGTTTAACTCAGAGGTTCAAGTCATCTTTGACACTCCACACAGATATGCTTTGCTTAAGAACAAATGCACAAGGGTTCATTGAAACCCTTTTGAAACTGATTGTTTCAAAAAACCCACACCCACTAAAAATACATTGTTCTGTTTGCATTTACATCTTCTTTGCATACCTATCCCTGCACCCATTATCCAGCCCAGCTATACATACGCATTTTACAGCATTTCCACCAAGTGCTATCATAAAGTGACAAACAGAAATAGCTATTTTCAAACATACATGATTTCCCTAGTTCCATTCAAAAGCATTCCCAAATATATCCTTGTCTGTAAGACTGCTTACAAGAACTTCTGAACACAAGAAATTTAGCACCTGAACTTTTTTGAACTCAACTGTACTGTGATCTAGTCCACAGGGGGTGACTGGCATTCATCCTCAAGTCTCCCAAGTACTTAAGTCACCAGGTGTTAATCACCCATTCCCGAACATAGAATTGTATCTGAAATCGTTTTAGCGCTTCGTAAGCATGATTTATATCCACTGCCAGATCTCATAAATACCTGTATAAGGAGAGAGGGTTAATTTTTCCAACTCTTTAACTTGATGTGATCTAGAAACACTTTTAGCAGTTGGGAAGGCAGAGGTTGCACTCCTGAAGCTGTTTCAGCTGGCTAACACATGAGAACAACCTTCCTCCGGGCTAAAAGCCAAGACCAAGCAGGAGCTCAGATGCATGTCACTATGGCTGTCTGCTAAGTCAACTGAAGTGGCTACCAATTCCCTGCTCTTTATTCCAGCCTTCTCAACACAGCTGAGGATTAGCCCTCCAAAACCACTCGTGCATGCTGTGACAGCTTAACATAGGCTAGTGTAAGAAGAGCTGGTTCTATCACTGACCTTTACACAGACATGACTGAGAGGGCTTCAACACTATTCTATCAACACTACTGTGGAAGTGACAAATGTCCAGCCAATACCCAATTCCAGCACAGCACAGGAGAATGCAGTAGCATCTTGTACCACAGGAGCCATTCACCAAGACCAGAGCCCTCACATGCATGGACTAACCCTGCTGCTGCACAGCTGAGCAAAGTGGTTTCTGCACCAAATTCCTTCTTCCTTGCACCTGCATCTTCCTTTGCAGCAGCCTCACAGGTCTCTGCCCAGCTTGTTTAACCCAGTCCTCTTAAACAAGCCAGTACACTTCAGAAACCAAAGGCTAAGGCTCCTGAGCCTTCCTATAGTAGGATTTGTCCTAAAAAGTACAATCCATTTCAGAGTGCAAGTTAGAGAGCAGATTGTTGAATGTGAAGATTTTAAGAAGTCATTTTAGGGGAACATGAAAGGAAAGGCAAGGAAAGATGACAGACACAAGCACTCAACTGTTCAGCAATAGTTGAACAAGGTCATGTGCTCCCATAGAAAAACAGAAGATACAACAAAAATTTGTCTGAACATAAAACTAATTTCTCTGAATTGCAGATTTTAGAAAGTTTCTGTAACTGTCTTTTCCAGACCACAGAGGGCTTTAATCTTACATTATATCACATTCTGTAAAATTATCCACATTCAGTGAAATAATAGTAATAATTTAAGAATAACTTGCTCAGCGCTATGTATTCAACAGTTTGTAGATCCCTCTCTCTGGAGTTTCCTTCAAAAACTTTTTCTAATGTATTCTGCTCAGATTTTTTGTACTCCTGGAGCTGTGCATTAAGAAACCCAACCCCAAGAGTTGAGCAATTTCAGGTGCTGGATAATATCCAGATTCAGAATTCAGGGCAAGTACTCTGCACAGAAATTCAGAGCACTGAGTTAATTCAAGCCACTGTTTTCTCTTATGAAAGTCAGTAAACTCAATGAAAACAAAAGCTAAGAGTCGCTATTGTAAGAAACTTCCCAATTCCATTATAAAAAATTAAGTACTAATGTATTCAGATTTCTAATTTGAAAGTGCTCATATCAAATTCAGACTGCTAGCACCTCTATTAGGAAAATAAATAAATATTGTCAGATTGTTTACTTAATACAGCTGATTTCATTAGCACATCTAAAACTTCACTGAGCACCTTGGAGGAGAAAAGTTGAGCTGCATTGCACTGAAGTGAGAGCGTCCTGCAGAGAAAGATCTATACTGATTCAGTAATTACATCACACAGCTCAAGTTTCACTTCAGTACAGTCTATGGAAGCAAAATCATGACTCAGTTTTATCAGCAACAAGTGTGATGTAGAGCCCTCGTGCCCATTTATCAGTACAATTCTAAGAATCTCACCAATATCCAGAAATGTGCTGACTGACCAAAGACATTTCAGCTGCTGGTCAGGTAAATGCACCTGCCTTTGCCCTAGTCGACATGGGGAAGACACAGACACTGTTGCCAAAACTCCTAAGCTTGTCTTCAGTGCCTCAGAACACTTTGCCTTGTAGCCTGCACAGGAGCTTGTGACCTCAGCCTTGCATATTGAAACATGACATTACTAAGGTATTCAGGTGACAAACCCATACAAACAGGGCAAGTGGAGTGACTTGAGAAAGGCACTGGTAAGGTGAGGAGAAAGCAGAACGGAGAAGAACCTGAGCATGAAGATTAAGACGCAGTGCAGGCAGAGCACTCACAGAGCAGCTGATTCATGACAGGCAAAGGTGAACTGCTGTGTCCATGCCGGTTAGTCAGACCAGCAGTAACCTGACACTATCACAGGAGGAAGCACACAGAAAATGTGCAGACAGATATTTGCTGTCTTCACACAAGTACCCAATTCAAAGTCCTCCTTTTCTTGCTTATTCTCTCTAGCAAGCCTGTTCACCACCACCCTACAGAATTGCATTCCTCATCTTTAGCCTAAGAAGTGTACCCATGGAAACCTTCACACAGCAAATACTGGTAATTAGGACAGCCTAAGAACATTCTTCTTACAACACTTCATCTAAGCTGCATACAAGACAACAGTGTACTCTTAATCAAGGGTGCACCTAGAAGTAACTCTTGATAAATATAAAACACAACGCATGGCTCAAAAAGTGAATCTATTCTTCAGAAGCTATCCACAAACATCACTAAGGTGCAAAGTACACGATGAAAGTACACAACTGTTATTGTCAGAAGGAATTCTTAAAGGAACAGGTCCATCACCAAGTGAGTATTAATCCAAAGAATTTTCTTTGCAAAAGAAGTCCTCAGCAGCTTCAATAATACCAAAATGTCAGAACAAGAAATTACTTATATGAGAACAGTTACTCCATTTCCTGTGCCCCCTGACCCCAGCGACTCTGTCACATCTACTCTCTCAGGACATTTGGTCACCTGTTAGTCACTGTTCAGACCGAAGCAACAGTTAAAGGCTACTGCCATGCATTGGCAACACCTACATCTCACAACGTCAAAGTGGGATGACATGATGACTAATGACTAAAACATTTTTGTCAAAACTCTTCCATCCTCCTTTCCCCTAAATTTTAATAAAGCTATTTTGCAACTTTAACTTAGTTTACATAAGAAAAGTTCCAAAGTTTATATAAGTGTACATGAAGCCAGCCTCCACTGGCAACAAAGCTCTGCATCAGTTTTTAAAATGTTTCTCCACAAATTCAGCTTTTATGAATGCTTGTCCACATTTTTCAGCCCCAAGCAGCTTTATTTGCTCATTTACATCAAGCCATTTATATCAACAGATATTCCTTTACAGCATTAGCATCACTGTGTTAAATTGCAGTTTCCTGCTTTAAGTTGTGCTACTGACAAGGAAAGGTACCTCCAAGGCTTTCTGTTGCTACTATTCCCCAAATCACTTCCACTGGGCACAGTACATGGCACAGTACTCACCTAGTTTTGTCAACAGCAAAAATGCCCTAAGAATAAGGAATCAAGCACCTACTATTCAACTGCACAGCAATTTAATAATCAACGCATGGAACTCCATGGATAAGCTACTCGTAAACCAGAAATAGGTAACCTACAGTCAAAACCCATTTGATTGTCAGGCAACAATGCATCTTTTCATGGAATTAAATTAAATAAACAAGGTACATCGATACCTCACACAATCTTAGTAGCTTGTGCATTTCCACACACTTTTGGTCATCTGTAGCAAAGAAAAAAGCCAAAACAAAAGCCAGGGTGTCTTCTTGCAACTTTAAGAGAGACTGAGCTAGTCTCCAAGCAAAGCCAGAGGAAACCAAGAGGTTGTTCAGTGATATCAGTGTTTAGGGGAGAGGAAATCCAAACAACTAAAGAAGAAGAATGGCCTTAGTTCCTGCAAAGCTCAAAACCAGAGGACTTGAGGTTTGTTTGTTTTCCTTCAAAAAAGCCCCAGGCTGTAAGTGTGGTTTCCATGTCAAAAGACCATAATTTCAATCACTTCCTCTCTAAGCTGTTTTCTTGAGTGAGACTGTAATAAATCTCTTTCTGCAGAACTTATTCTTTAGTTCACTTTACTGATGAAAGACTAATGCCAGCACAGAAGTGTAACACTGCTTCTTCAGGCTCACCTTCAGCTGTCAGTGAAATGGGGTATGGTTTAGACTTGCTCTTTGACCTTTCCTGCCCCCATGCTCAGATCTGGCCCTGGGCTGGATTGCCCTTCCTCCAGCATATAAAATAGTGATTTTCATTCAAATGCTTTTTGAAGGGTTTACAGCCAGATGCTTAAGGATATTTCCATGTATGAAGATATACACGTGTGCTCAGCAGCGTTATTGCTGTGTGGATCTCTACAAAACTGCAAGAAGCTCGAAAAAAACCCAATTAGGTCACAAGAACATTCCGAGGAGTGTTTCATTTGAACAAACTGACGTGCAAGCAGACTCCAAGCTCACTACTGCTTTCTTTCCTTTTTCAGAAGGTGGAACGTTGCCAGGCTGGTAATAAATGCTGTGAAATAATGCTTAGCAAGTAGGATCTCACCAAGCATTTCAGCACTATGACCAAAGGAATCACTAGTACCAGCTGCCAAACAAATGATCTCATATACCAAAGCTAACAAACTGTTACCAGATAGATATCCTGCAGCTACAACATGACATCCGTTCCATTATAGACAACAGAAGGAACAGCTGATACTTAAAGCTGAAGAAACACACAGCATGCAAGTTTCAGACACAGCTGCAATAATACAACCTTTTTTTTTAAATCCACATAAAATTATGTTATTCTCTATTCTACAACAGTCCTTCACTAAACATATCAATATCAAAGAAATTTCATCACAGGTTGCAATGCAGAAATTACACATCCAGCAGTGAAAGCTGTCTCCCAAAAACTCCAGAACATTTATTTTCATCAAAAAAAAAACCCAAAACAAACCAAACTAGCAAAGACTGAAACTGAGGTGAAATCTGAACCTGCAGCTTAAGGATAACCTTAGACTTTATGTTGAAAAGTACAGAAAAGCATTGATGTGAAATTTTTTCCAGGATCAAGTAAACACAATTACACAAAAACTGCTATCACTTTAAGTAAAATCAAACTATCTGCAACCCATATCAATCTCCTTAAAGCCATCCCACAATACCTTACTCAAATATATGCTTAGCACTTGAGACATTCTAGTCTAGAGAGACTATGTGCTTATACTCTATGCAATCCCTAAAAGTTAATGAACTATTCAGTGAGCAAGGAATTGGCTGGATGGTCACATCCAGAGGGTAGTGGTCAAAAGCTCAGAATCCTGACAGACATCAGTGACAAGTGGTATCCCTCAGGGCATACAGATGATGGACACCAAGCTGTGTTTGTCTACACACCTGAAGGATGGGATGCCAAACCAAGGGACCTGGACAAGCCCAAGAAGTGGGTCCATGGGAATCTCAGGAGGTTTAACAAGACCAAGTGCGAGGTGCTGCACCTGGGGCAAACCCTGGTATCAATCCAGGCTGCGGTACGAACAGGTCAGAGCAACCCTGCCAAGAAGGACTTGAGGATGCCAGGGGATGAGAGGCTGGACATGCCCTGGCCATGGGCACTCACAGCCCAGAAAACCAACTGTATCCTGGACTACGTCAAAAGCAGTGTGGCCAGCAGGCTGAGGGAGATTATTCTGCCCTCATGAGACCCCACCTGGAGTGCTGCATCCACCTCTGGGGGTCCCCAGCACAGGAAGGACATCAATCTGTTGGATCAAGTCCAGAGGAGGGATACAAATGATTACAGGGATGGAGCATCTCTCCTATGAGGGAAGGCTAAGAGAATTGAGGCTGCTCAGTCTGGAAAAGAGAAGGCTTCGGGATGACCTAATTGCTGCCTTCCAATACCTGAATGGAGCCTACAAGAAAGATGGAGAAAGTATTTTTAAAAAGCATACAGTGACAGCACAAGGGGGAATTGCTTCAAACAAGGAGAATGGGTTTAGATTAGGTATTAGGAAAAATTCTTTACTGTGAGGGTGGAAGAGTTTGCCCATGAAAGCGGTGGATGTCCCATCCCTGGAAATGTTGAAGGCCAGGCTAGATGGGGCTCTGATCAATCTGGTCTAGTGGAAGGTGTCCCTGTCCAAGGCAGCAGGGGGTGGAACTAGAGGATCTCTAAGATCCCTTCCAATGTGAGCTGTTCTATGATTCTGCTCAGCACATGACCCTGGTAGCACTCCAAAAATTTGTACAAACTATGCTAAATCAACCCTGTAAGGGAAGTAACATTTGATAAGGAAATAAGTTTTAGGGGAATTTATCCACATAAATACACATTTCTTGCACACAAAGTAATTAGGGTTTTACCAGAGCCTCGGAAGCTAAGAAGAAATGTACTGAACTACAGCCACTCAAGTGTTGCTTTTGAAAGGGGTGTGTGTATACACACACATCCTTACATATGTATTACACACATAAATATATATCTTTTCAGTTAAAGAAAGCAAGAAGCAGCAGTAAAAAAACCAGCTCAAGTCTGTGTACAAAACTGCTTAGAACAAATGTAGTATCTCACTAACACACACTTGTTCTCCAGCTGGTTTATAATTTCTCTTTTTGGAAAAAAACAAATTAGGCTATTCTATAATTCTAACTACCACCCTTCTACCCCTTTACATTTCCATCATCTTGAAGGGAGGCCTGGGCCAGTAAAAAGTCCTTCTATCCTAATAGCTCTATATTAGCATCTACACCTCATGTTTACATTCTCCTCACCCAGCAAGTAAGCGTTGTGCTTATGTGAACATGCGGCACAGCCCAACCAGACTAGCTCCACAGAGTGCATTAACTGGTGCTAAGGACCTGACACCCACACTGTACCTGTTCTGGAGTTTTACTTTTGACCAGATGGAGTCTGGTCCCAGGGACTGAATACCCATTAGTGGTTGGAACACACTGTCTTAATTTCATTGATTTCAACAGGAATCCAGTTTACGTACCAAAGCCACTTGACTTTATAAGCCAATGTGCAGTTAGTGGAGACAATTTAGAGGTTTTCTTTAAAAGGGAACTCCCAAACCAAATTAATATGTTAATGTTCATGCACCCGAAAAATAATTTCCTGTGGCTCCATTCATCTGTAGGCACCATGTCTCCTGCTCTTTGAGGCTGTGCCAACTCATCCTGGTAAGCAGCATGGACCTTGAAGCTTGCTGTTTCCTTCAGAGCCAAAAAGACAAAGCAGCGTGGACCTCTGGTCAAGATTTAGCTCTCATTAAAGGAGAGTGTGCAACAGAACAAGCACACATAGTACTTGTTACAGGCAAACCTCAAGCCTGGTTGATGGCCCTCTGCAATAGAACTTTTCCTGGTGTTCCTGGGAAGACTAGAAAACACAAAGCTTCCCAGCAACATAGTGGAAAAATTGTCAAATTAGATTCATTTGAGGAGGCATTATCTACTAAAGAGATTTTTGATAATTCCTCTGTTGTTCAGGGTAAGAAGGGTGTGTGAATACACCTAGATTTGCAAGGCTCTTATAACAATTGAAAGTCCCAGGATACAGATTATTATTGGTCTTACAGGGCTCCTTAATAAACCTTAACACAGCAAGACATATTGAATGTGGAGGGATCTCACTAACCAAAACATGAAGAACTACTAAAAATAACAAAAAATCCTTAAAAAGACAGTCTTGTCATTAGAAAATTATTCTACCATTTTGCATCTAATATTGACCACCAGTACATTCTTAATACAGAAACTACCAAAGGATTAAGTCTCTCACTTTACTTAGGTTGAATCACATCTCTTCACTCAAACAGATTACTATTCAACAGAAAGTCTATTAAAAGCATTGCAGCAGAGCTTCTAAGACCCTGGAAATATGCTCCTGCAGATCATTAACAGATCACTAGAAAGAAAAAAAAAAGCATTACAGCATACTTAGAAGTTATAAGGAAGAAGCTTAATATTAACAAGCAAAAAAAAAACCCATTCACATGTAAAATATTTAAAATAATTTCATTAACCTTAGGTTTGTCAAAAAAGTCAGATAGAAAGGGAATGAGGGAAAATAGGGAATAAAAAGAGTGAGGGGTACCCAGAGTAGTATTTTCATTATAACTGTTTTTATTTGAAGTGTCACATAATTTAAATGTTACTCAAACTGAAAACTGAGTGTAGAATACCTTACCGAAGAAATCGGAAGAAGGAAAAAGTACAATCCCTAACTTCACAAAATACTCCACATGGAACAATCATACTGATTTTAATGGGAAACACACTGTACAAGGAATCTGCCCTTGTAGAGATACAGGATAATCCAATAGCAATCCAATAATCCAGAACTAACAGCACTGATCTCTGACACAGAATATTTTTAAGTACAATGCAAAATAATAGTCTGGAACTATCAGTTTCAATGTGGAAAGCTGTTTCCTTCCGTATTAAAGGAGATATTTAACTCATAAGGTGAATAAATGCTACACGAAGTAAGTAGCAGTCACATAGAAGTAACCTGCAGTTACAAATACAGCATATAGACTCTACAGCTTCACAAAATTCACCGGATTTGTTCTCTAATATGAACGTAGCTCCAATACTGTGTCCAGTCACTTTCAAAGGAATCACCTTATAACCCAAATATATTGTCATTTTCACCTTACACCACTTTCCTCCATGATCTTGGAACTTTAGCAATGCAAATGGCCATGTCCCACACGGACCGTCTTTGAAATGATAATGGCTCCACGACTGTGATCTTTCATACTTGGCTCTATGGCATTTTGTGGATCAAAATATTGTCCACCCCTCTCCCTCACCATCCTCAGTAGTTCCAGCGGTGAAAGCCCAGCTTCCAATTCAACCCCGTGTACCATCTGATCACAACACCAGTCAACTCATGCCGCGCAGCAAAACAGGCACAGAGGTTACCGGGCATGCATGTGATTGTCACTGCACTCACCGGGCCGCTCGGTCTTGTGAGCAGCGCAGATGTCACAGGAACAAAGCTCCAAAGCACCACCCTGAGCAAAACGCTCTCCCCGAAGGTTCAGAAAACACTAATAATTCAGTATTACACGGAGATTCGATATTACATAAAGGTTACACACATGAAGCCTGGAGCAACGATAGCTACTGAACCTCACCTTTCAGCATGTGCGGTATCAGAAGCAGGGGGCAGTGAAAGGTGCCTAATGCTTAGCGGGTCACCAGACTGCGCACGTGTATTTAGGTCACAACAATTAAGCCATTTCTTAATTTTCCTGTGCTGATGAGACCAGAGCACGAGTTATCGCAGCAATCTCACAGACGCCGCAGACAAGGGGCCCGGCGCCTCTCCCCCACCGCTGCCGAGGGGCGAGCGCCCCACGGCTCCCGGGCATGCCACTGCCACCTCGCCCAGAAAATGGCTGAGAGAGCCAGCGACAAGGAAAGGCGGGAGAAGAGCCCCCCCGGCGCGGCCGTGCCCCTCGCCGCAGCCCGTTCGCCCCCGGCCGCTCCCCCGGACACTCTGCGGCGGCGGACTCCGCGGGGGCTGCGGCACACCTGCGCCCCACGCCCCGCACGCGGTCAGGGGCTCCGCGCCGGCCTGTCCGCCGCCCGCTGCCCCGCGGGAGCAGCCCCCGGGGCCCACCGCCGCCCGCCCCGCCGCCGCGCTCACCTGAAGGCGGGCCCCTCCCCCGGAGCCCGGCCGTGGGGGGCCGCCGCGCCGCCGCCCCTTTTGTTGAAGAGCTTCTGGAGCAGGGTAGGGGCCATGCTGCCGCCCCGCCAGGCGGCAGCCCCGCCGCGCCCCTCGCAGCGGCTCAGCGGGCGGCGAGCGGCGGCGGCCGCATCCCCGGAGCCGCTGCGGAGCCGCCCAGCATTCCGCGGAGGCGAGGAGAGGCGAGGCGAGGCAAAGGGAGCGCCGGCCCGCTCAGCCGCGCCGCTCCCGGCGGCCGCGCGTCGCCTGACCGAGGGGCCGAGCGCTCCCGGGCGGCGGTGCGGACACCGGGCAGGGCGCACCGGGCAGGGCGCACCGGGCAGGGCAGCGCTCCCCGCGCCGGCGGCAGACGGGAGATGGGGACAGGGACGCGGTGGCGCCGCGCCCCTCGGGCGGTCCCCATTGGCTGCGCGGCGCCCCCGCCCCGCCCCCAGCACGTGGTAAGCGCAGAGGCGGCCTTAAAGGGACAGGCCCGGCGGGCTGTGCCGCGTGTGCGGGAGGCGAGGGGTTACATCCCGCTGGAGGGTCCGCGTGGAGGGCTGGAACGGGCCCTAAAGGCCACCTAGCCACAGCCTGCACTGCCGTGGGCAGGGACACCTCCCACTAGGCTAGCTTTATCGAAGTCTTACCCAACCTGGCTTTGTACACCTCCAGGGTTGGAGCATCCACAACGTCCCTGAACAACCTGTTTCAGCGCCTCACCACCCTCATAGTAAAGAATTTATTTCTAATATGTAACCTAAATTTCCCCTGTTTCAGTCTGAGCCCATTGTTGCTTGTCCCATCACTAGAGCTCCTGACAAAGAGTCCCTCTTCAGCTTCCATGTAGGCCCCTCTAGATACTAGAAGGTTGCTGTGAGGTCTCCACACAACCTTCTCTTCTCCAGGCTGAACAGCCTCAACTTTCTCACCCTGTCTCCATAGGGCAAGTGCTCCAGTCCCCTTATCAACCTTGTGGCCCTCCTCTGGACTTGCTCCAACAGTTCCTACTCCTTAAGTTGGGGACACCAGAACTGCATGCAGTTTTCCAGGTATGGTCTGACAAGAGCAGAGCAGAGGGGGGAAAAATCACCTCCCTCGACCTGCAGGTCACACTGCTTTTGATGTAGCCCAGATTTGGTTGGGGGCTGCAAGCACACGTTGCCAGCTCGCGTTGAGTTTTTCATCCACATCCACATATGCATAATGTATCTTTTACAATACTTTTCATGTACAGATAGAACTGTGTTTGCATACATATATGTGCCGTGTGTATGCACTCATGTAAATCATGTGCTTGTGATTTACAACAATATATTTGTGCAGTGAAGCAAGAACAAAGCACTGCCTGCATCAGAAGGGGCTGTTTCCCTGTTCGGGCTGACGGCAGAATATGGTATCCAAGTGGCCTCCCATCCTCCTTGCACCAGCCAAACCCAGAGATTGACAAAAATCCATTTGGTATCAGGAAACTCACATCTTTCGTTTTGCTCTATGCACTAATAGAGCAAAAGTCGCTGGTCCAGGAAAGTTTTTCCTAGTCAGGACTGGAATATCTGTAATTGCGAGATCCCTGGCATATAATTATAGAAGTACTGTGATTCCCTTGGAGAATCTGAACTTTTAGTTTAGTCTTTGACCAGGCAAGCAGCTGTATTTTTGCAGGAAGGTAGGTCTGCTGGGATGGTGCCCACTTTCACTAATTTCTGTTTAACAGATCTATTCCATTCACAAATAATTAGATGAGGCTACAGTATTTAGGTATCATTTGGAGCTTTATGTTTGTTTGTTTAATTTGAGGGAAAGGATTACGTGGTTTTGCCCAGCAGCAGGATGACACCTTGATGCAGCCACCAAAACAACATGACTTCAAATGCTCATTTTAAACCAGTTAAGTCACTGCATAGTGTGGTGCAACAAAAATCAACCAACCAAACAAATCCCCCCCAAACCCCCAAAAAAGCAGAATTGCAGTAACTTCCTGCTCTTTTTAGGAAACTGGAAGATAAGACATGGAGAATGGTGGCTATTATAATAGTTGCTCTGAATCGTTACAATAGTTGTCTTCAAACTCAAAATCCAGTAGTGGTAGAAGAGGTGGTGGATGTATTTCAGAGTCAGCCTTTCGCTGTCTGGAGAAGCTGATTTCTCTTTAAAATGAGAGGTGACTGTCTACTGGCCTGATAATCTGCTCATCTGAACCCTCTATAACATGAGACTGATTCTTGTAATGCTCAGCTGATCCTATATGGAAGTTCCATTCTCAGAAGGGCTTTAAACACATCGTCTGTGAGACTGAATACCCAATGTAAATCTTTCAGCTTGGATATTGTTATTGCTTTTGATTCTTTACTTCCACAGTAATCACCAAATGCCTCCAGTCATTAGAGTCAATCTAGTCAACCAAATCTGGAGGACAGAAGAGAGAGGGTATAATGATGACAGCACACAGAAAGGGAAGTGAATAACAGGGTGTGGCAGGACAAGATGAAACACATCATGGTTGACACAGTAATCAACACAAATGAGAATCTAGACATCCAGCTCCAGAAATAATCACTGTACTGCATTTCTCAAAGAACAGTCCTGAGTAAAAGTTGCAAACACCGCGGCTGCCACTCTATGGTCCATCAGTGTGAGCAAGGAGTGCTGACCAGTGGGCGTGGAATCAGAGGCTAACAACCAGTTGTCTCCCAATGTCCACACCACAAACATTTTATGGGGTTTTATTTTGGACTGGTTGCAATCTGGCCCTGTCAGCAGAACTTATGTCAGTGATCCGAGAACACTGATTGCGTTTCTGAAAAATATCTGGTTTCGTTTCATCTGAAAATTATCCACTTCCTATGCCTGGATGCCACTCCAAAATGTGAAGCAAGACTAAGTCAATGAAGACAATTGGGATACTGTCTTCACAAATAGCAGTGTAAATGCACCCTGCATGTTGACTGATGCTCAGTGCAAAATTAGTTCTCAGTGTTTTCTGTTAATGTGTGTGACTGTCACTACAGTCTGAAATTAATAACACCACATTAAGACACTGGTGTTCTGAAGGCTATTTCTGAAAAAGAAAAAAAAGGAAGACAGCAGAATCAGCAAAGGACTACGAAATAATTTTCACAATCAGTGTGCACTGTCACACTCCAGAGTAGGGCAATAAAGAACACCTGGCAAAGCAAATGCAGTGATTTTTCACTAATCCCGGAGTGCAAAATATCAGCAGATGTAAAAAAAAAAAAGCCATACCAGCTGTCAAGCAAAGAACATTTACAGCAAGATAGTGTGTCTACAGCCCTCACTCTTCTAGGAAATATAGGAAATAAAAATGGCATTTAAAAATCAAAAGCTAATATTCTGCCCAAGGGTCAGACTCCTTACGTGCAGAGAAAGACAATTTAATTGTTTAAAATTCAGTCAGAAAAGGAGCCAGATTCTCAATGCAGAAATAGAAGGGATTTTGTTAAGAAACTGTCAATACACAAAAAGGATAATTCAAATCCTGGGATGGCTGAATGCTTGGAAAAGCATACCAGTGTTTCATAGGGCATAAACCTCTCCAAAGATTCTGTTCTGAAAATGTAGGAACTAGGTTTGATAGCCAGGACAGGCAGGATTAAAAGCTAAGTCTCCTAAGTCACACTTTGCCTCCGCATCACTTATACCTGGATGAAATGTTGAGTTCCTTTATGGGTGCTTTCCTTCCACTCTGGTCAGTCCTGAATGTACCCAAATGCTCCTAAACCTCTGTCAGAACTAGGCTTTGGAGATACTGCAAAGAGAAGCCAGAGACCAGAACAGGTATACTCTGGAGATTTAACAAAAAGTTTGTTAATCCAAGATGTTTGTTAATGATTTACTGCTTAGTGTGGTGATTCCTGCTGTTTAGGTTACAGGAACACAGATAAGTCTTGCTACAATTTGCAATGCATCAGCAACATTTTTCATTTTCTAAAATTAATAAAATCCAGGTTTTAATGCCAATTCAAACATGCCAAGTAAAATGTGATATTAAGAAATACCTAGAATTATTCTCTCTCATAATGTTATTATTGCTATTTAGCACATTAAATCTAAATTACTCTCCACGGAGGATTTAAAAACCTAATGTAAAATATATTTCACTTCACAAGCAGAGACAGAAACTGACAGAAAAAGAAAGCTTGAGATTGCAGCTTACTCATCCTTCATTGAAGCATTACATAACCTGAGCTGTTGCTGCAGCAACTTTTCCCAGCCCCTGAACAGAGCCACAAAGGTGCTGCCATAATACAGATAAGCAGTTTCACTGTCTTTTTACATAGAACACACAGTCAGTTAAAACCAAAGCGAGTTTGAAGTGAAATATTAATTTAATTGTTTCAAAATTACTGGGAAATATTGATGTATGTAATGAAATATTTAATTTTCAATAGTCTTTGGTGATAAAAGCAAAGAGAATGACCAAATGAGGAAAGTCTTCTTTTAATCACCACAATATAAATATCAAGCAATATGGAGAGAATTGGATTGTGTGAAGGTAATAGGTATTTACCTCTGAAATCGCTACTGTACGTATGAATGTTGTCAAATTTCCTAAAGCAAGGGTACACTACTTTTTCTCCAGAAGAGCCTGAAAATGCACATACCTGTGAATGTTCAAACATTTGTTTGGAACCTGGTTTGGTTCCTTTTCTCAACGAAGTTCTTGGCATTGGTAGTTTGTATTTCTAGGTCTCCTGCTCAGGACTCTACCCAAAGTCTAGCTGGAAATCCTCATGTCCCAGATTTTCTATGGTGAAATCCACCATGGGTCTTCCTTTTTGCTGGTTGCACTCTTGTCTTTTAGTCCATGTAGATGTAGTTCACCTTGGACTCCGTACTACCCACATTAGAGGCAGACCAAAACCACTTTCTACGCAATAAAGACTGCGGTCATCGTAATTGATATTTCAATACCTTTTGTTGGTAACTGTGGTAAACATGCATTTACATGAAATTGCAGTAATATCAGAACATACATTTGTATCAAAAATTATGTCAGGAATTTAGCAACAAAACTGACATCCTGCATTAGAACTGTTGCAGCAGTGACCAGCTGCAAGCTGACACTTAGGGCCTCTCCTTGCAAGCCATGGCTTCTACTGTTATCAGAAGTCACAGGACTCTTTTCCATGCCTCCTCACATCCTGAGGTCCTAAATACTACTCTGGATATTTGCCTCCAAAATATGTTTTAAGCAGACCTAAAATACATAGCCAAAAAGTCTGCTTATTCTTGCTTGGTTCTTAACAATTTCTTCAGGGATCAGCATATCTGAAAGTTAGTGACAAGTAAATGCATGACATTATTTTCAGTTTCTGTCATATCAGCTACGTGTGGAAAATTTTCTTTTTAAAATGTCCTCAGACAAGAACATGTGGTTCTTTCATTGTTTAACATTGCATTTTAATTAAACTTCGAGGAATCTGCACAGAGTTAATAACTGCTCAGTATGAATTTAATCTGGGACGTCTTTTTTCCATTTTATGCGGAAAAAGACTTGGTGCAGATGGGTAACAATAAACCTGATGGCGAAAAACCAGATTTATTTTTCCTGTGTTGTGTGTCTCTCATGAAGGTGACATGCTTGATGTGCCAGGTCACATGGGAATAGCACATGATGCACCCTGTGTGTCACACGGCACAGGGAAGGCTGAGTGGCTGCTCTATTTCACAGCAAGCAGGGAAAGCATCCTTTCCAAGAATGTTTGCATGTTGGGAGCTTCTTGATAGCTGTTCTGAAAAGCTGATGAGGTATGTGTTTCAGTTGCTTGTCAGATGGATCCCATCAGTATTGCACCATATTCTGAAGCTGCCATTCAGTCCAGTGAAAACCTGACAGATATATGATTACTTCTGTACAAAGCAAAATGGCTTTTAATATCCTTAGACAACGCAGTCCTGCACTGAGCCAAAGCACTCACTTTCTAGTGGAATTAGCGTATTTAAGCCTCAATTTTCTTCACAGTGTCAAATACAGATTTAAATGTGAAAAAAAAAGCAGGAAAAACAAAAATAATAAAATCCTAGTCTGTATGTGAATATATTTGCCCATCTTAACACAATCTGCAACAACTATAAATAATCTTTATTTTGCTGTTTGTTCTTTTGTGAATGCAATTTCACAGGCTAGAATAAGTATGAAATAAATTTGCTTAATGTGTATTCCATCAGACTACCAGTTTTAGAATGATATATACATTTCTATGCATTTATCAATGATTGCTTATTTAGTCTGGAAGGGAAGAAGAGGCAAAACCAAATATTTTATAACAGGCTGATCTTTGAGTTTAATTAGGCTGGAAGGTCATACTCCAGCAAGTATGATGTACTTGGTGGAGGAAGACCTGTATTTGAAGCCATTTGCTTCAGGACTTCAGCACTCACAACACATTTATCTATTGATAATACTCAAACTACTTTACTGGGTAGCCAAAGCTGTATGTGTAGAAAAATAAATAGCTGAATTAAAAAATTAACAGACAATTCAGTTATGGTGAGTATTTTCAATGTACTGCTTTATGGGTATTTACTACATAAACTATTGGAAGTGTCAGAAGATAAAAGGTATTTTGGTTATAGGGAATATTTCTAAATTACAAGATCACAAAGTATTAGAGGATCACAGGGGTGATTTTACTGCTTGGAAGCAGATTTTAGAGGACTTTATAAAGTAAGTCTGACTTTGTAAGAGGTTATTTGTATATAAATACAGTGTATAATTTATGAATTTGAACATGAAATCACTCAGTAAATTCTTGACAGAAGTCACACTGCTTGGTTTTTACAATCTGTCAATGACTATAAATTATTATGAAACTAATTGTGCTACTGCAGTGCTTGGGAGATATTAATTCAGCTCACATATTTTCCAGAATCTCCTACTGATGCTGAGAAAATCACTCGATTTCTCTCTTGTTCAGCTCACATCTCCAAATTATCACAGAGGTGCCTCTTTCTTTGTCCCTCTAAAGTAACTTGCACATAGGGACTTCCAAGCAACTAGTGTAAAAAGAATTAATCTCATCTAGAATCTAGACTATTCCAACTTCACCAGTAAAAAAACCTGCAGAGACTGAATAAGACTACTCCTGGAAGAATGAATCACTGCTTCTGAGAGGAAGGTGCCAACAGCTCTTGCGGGGGACACACACCAACAACGCACACTTTACTCTGATGTCTGCTAAAGAAATCTCTTCTAGACTACTCATTTGGCTAGCAACCGACTCACTGAGGTCATAGAATATTTCGGGTTCGGAAGGATTTTTAAAGGTCTTCTAGTCTAATCCCCCTACAATAAGCAGGGACATCTTCAAATAGATTAGGTAGTGTAGACCCCTGTCCAACCCAGCTTTGAATGTTTCCAGGGTGGATGCATCTGCCACCTCTTGGGGCAACCTGTTCCAGTGTTTCACCACCCTCATTGTAATAACCTTCTTTCTTTTGTCTAATCTAAATTGATCCTCCCTCTGTTGAAAACGATTACCCCTTGTCATACAATGCCCTACAAAAATTTGTCCCTGTCTTTCTTATAGGCCCCCTGAAGCACTGAAAGGCTGCAGTAAGTTCTTCCCCAGAGCCTTCTCTTCTCCAGGCTAAACAACCCCAGCTCTCACCCTTTTCTCACAGAAGAGGTTCTGTAATCATTGCTCCATCCCTTACATGATCTTGGTGTTCTCCAGTCTTGCTCTTGCTCTTGACGTCCCTCCTGTGCTGGAGACCTCCAGAGCTGGATGCAGCACTCCAGGTGGAGTCTCACAAGGGCAGACTAGAAGGGCAACATAGTCTCCCTCAACCTGCTGGCCATGCTGCTTTTAGTGTAGTGCAGGATACACTTGGCTTTCTGGGCCAACATTTCTGGTGTGAGACCACTTCTCCTACACTACTGCACCTTATCTGTGCTAAGTGTAATGATAAAAATATCTCAGTCAGTGACCGTGGCCAACTGCCTCGTGAATTACAGATGACTCAAAGCTTTGGTGGCCTCTGACATCGTGGAGCATGTGAAATCCCTGACACAGCTGCATGACCTGGCTCAGAGAGAGAAATGCCTTAGTGTGGTTTCACTGATTTCTCACTAAGTGTTCCCAGATGGTAGCAGATGGCTTTTCCTTCTGTTAAGGGTTCCCAGATGCAATGTGCAACAGCGCTCAGTGCCAATCACCTCTCCTACCCAACATCTGTACAGATGTGTGGGAATGATTACCATGCAGTATATGGACTGCAGTTATTAGTATCAATGCTACTTTATCTTTTCTTTCAATCTGGGAATTACAGCTGCCCTCTGACACATCTAATATTGAGAACATACTGAGAGAGAGATGAAAACCAGCTTGATGAAGCTCAAGTCCAAACATACAGACATGAATTAGAGGAGAAAGACTTTGGAGGACACAATGAATCAAAGAATGAATGTAGAGGTTTCTGGGATGGATTAGAGGAGTCCAAGAAATAAAGAGGCTCATTTTGATCAGTGTCATTCCCAGAAAGACTGTAAGTCTGCAGGAGGCAGAGCCCAGCACACTTCTGCCCCTTCTATTTCTGCCACATGTCCCTTGCCTCCATGATGCCATTGAGTACAGGATGGGGCCATGTTGAACCATTCAGCTGCTTGGGAATCCTGCACCTTGAGGAGCCCCAACCAAGTGTATTGGTAGTATTCACATCCCTTGGTCAACATAAATGTCTGAAAGAGATTGTTTGTCTTACAGCAATTAGTGTGATATTCATCCTTTGGGATGAAACATATTTTGTTTTCAGACCTGAGGAAAACTAGAGGTATTCAGCGTTTCTAAACGTTTATGGGATAATAGTCACTTTTGACAATTTGCCCATTTTACCACTTTTCACAGAGCCTGCCATTTCTCCCATAAAACATAAACCCCGACAAAAGCTAAACCCTCTCTCCATGCCCGTCCTTCCAGGCCGTGTGTGTGTGTGTAACCTCGAGAAAGAAACGCTCCCTCTCTGGGGATAATCTCCGAGTCACTTGAGGCCGCTGAGAGGCAGGAGCAGGGGCGGGCCCGTCCTGCAGCCATCTGCGGGCTCCCGGCTGCAGGGGACCGGCCGCCCGCCCCCGCCGGTGGGAGGAGCGCCGAGCGGCCCCGACCCGCGGGCGGCCGGGATCGCGGGCGGCCGAGCGGGCGGAGCTACCGCGCCAGCGGGCAGCTGCGGGATGTCGCACCCGTCCCCTGTCGCCCGGCCCAGCAAGGCCAGCAACCCCCGCGCCTTCTTCGATGTGGACATCGGGGGCGAGCGAGGTGGGGAGGGGGCGCGGCGGGACCCGGGGAGCCCCCCGGGCCGAGCGCGCCGTGCGGAGCGCGGGGCACAGGCCGGGCTGCAGGAGCGGCGGCAGCGGCTCAGGGCCGGGCAGGGCCTGCCGTCAGGACGTGGGGGAACCCCGGGCCGGGCGCGGCCCCCGAGCGCAAGGTCCCGGCAGCCGGGAGGAGGAGGAGGGCGGCCCCGCTGAGAACGGGCCTCCCCGCCAGGGCTCCCCCGCCGGAGCGAACAGGCCCGAGGAACGTGCAGAGAAAGGCAACATGGCAGCACGGGCGGCCCGGCTGGGGGTGCCGGGGGCGATGCGGGGGGTCGGGGCACAGCCGCCGCCGGTGCCCCCGTGCCGCGCGTTCCCATGGCAGCCGTCCCTGCCCGTGCTGGGCTCCCGGAGCTGCCCACGTGTGCGGCCTCACCCGCGCCGCTTTCCACGTGCTGCGCCGTGCCGAGCGCGGCCTCGCCCGGAGCCGCCCCCCGACTACCGGCCTGCAGCCCTGGGCCCCGCCGCGGCCGCGGGATCTGTCCAGACGAGCCTTGCGTGGCTGCCGGCCCGACCGTGGGGTCTGCGGGGCTGAAGGCTCAGGGAAATTGGTTCTCTTGGCAGCGCCAGTGCTGCCAGAGGTCATTCCTAAATCTGGGCAAACGGTCAAAATGGAAATGAGGAAACAGCAGCAAGTTAGCTGGGGTACTACTTGAAAGCGTAGGCTTAAAAAATGTGCATGGATAAAGACAGAGACTGCCTAAATCTTGTCAGGATAGTGCCTTTCAGTTACTCATTCTGTTACTCAGAATAATAAAAGAAGAAACTCTGTGAGCTGATTTGCCTTTTATTGACTTTCAGTTCTCTAATTTGTTTTCATTCCTGTATTAATTAGAATCAATATATTTACATTTAGCTTCCGGTAGAGTGAAGTTATGTTAATTAATTGACTGTGAGGCTGATGAGAAAGCAGGAGCATCAACTGATGGCTGCTAGGAGTGAGAAATAGCTCTGTTAGAAGCCAGTTTGTGAAGGAACGACAATTCAGCACAGAATCCGTTTATCAGCTATTGCAGGATCTCTTAGCTACTCAGGTTTAATTTCCTGCAGTTAAAACATGTACAGCTTTGCATTTAACAATGGCTTTGTGATGTCTCTAACTGTAAATAGCCATTATTCATATGCATATTAAGTACCACTGTGTCTTCGTAAAATTCGGGTGTAAGAGAGTGAGGAGTAAGGGATTTGTTTGGCATAAGCATTTTTTATCGACTAAAAGTCTCCACAAAACAGACTTCTTTATATTGTATCAACTTTTGATTGAACAAACTACATGTCGATTAAAATCAACATAAAATAAGCCTGCATATTAAAGTACATAACTTGGCTTTAATATACATGTGTGATTTCCCACACACACTTTTTCTGGCAGAAAATGTGTTTGGCATTTTCATTAGTTTTTGGCGGACTCTGTCTTTATTCATCCTATATTTTTCTTGACGGGGTAATTAATTGTTGGTAATAACCTTGGTAAAAACCCAATATAACTGTGCCAGCAATTGCCATGGAGCAACCCCAAAATGGAAATTGAATAGTAATCTAAACAATATTAAATCTTGAAATGTTAATTTCTGTTGACATATAATACTCAATGCATCACCATGCCAAGGACAAGACTTTAAAATGTCTCATTCTCTGTTTGTCATTTCAGTTGGACGTATTGTCTTTGAGTTGTTTGCTGATGTTGTACCTAAAACTGCTGAGAATTTCCGTGCGTTATGTACAGGAGAAAAAGGAATAGGGCCTACCACTGGAAAACCTCTCCATTATAAAGGATGTCCTTTCCACAGAAGTAAGTTCTGTGAAATCCTCTGTTTTCCTATTGGCAACAAAAGTTGTCCATCACGAGTATTTGAAATAGTATTAAATAATATTTCAAATGCTTGTTAAAGAAATAACTTGACTGAAGGTAAGTTTTTGACTTTTTGATCCTCCTAATGACTGTGTTCTTACCATGCATTGAAAATAGTAAATTATATATTTACTAGTAATTTGGCAAAACTGGTTTACTCTTGAGTTGTAAACAGGCTGAAAAGAATTTCAGGTAAAGGTTTAAATATCCAGTGATATCCACATAACTGAAAAGGAGTACTTAGGGCACACTTGGTAAATAAAAGATGGGTTTTGGTCCCATTTAGGTTCTGGTGACAAAGATTGCTCTTCATTTTGGGGTTTTTTTTTTATGCCTTTTGTGTCTTGATGGTACATCTTAAAATTATTTTGTTTTACAGTTATTAAGCAATTTATGGTCCAGGGTGGAGATTTCTCAAACCAAAATGGCACAGGTGGAGAAAGTATATATGGTGAAAAATTTGAAGATGAAAACTTTCATTATCAGGTACGCTGCTGAAAACGCTAATTGTATTCAGTTTGTGAAGTTTCAGTGATGGTACTCCTGCTGCAGTAGTAACAATTGCCAGCATTGGCATCAGCCATTTTCATACCATGTTATATGTGATAGCATATGAGGGACTCCTCAACAACACTGACTAAACAACTTACAGACATCATTGTCCCGTGGTTAAAGCAAAGCCCTGACTGCAGTTGTACTTGCCTCCAAACAGTATTGTAGTAAAAGAAAATACAGCAATCCTCCACTACTCAGATATCAAAATCCTTTACCAAGTTCACAAAATCACAGAGCCAGTTAGGTTGGAAAACACTTTTGGCATCAACGAGTCCAACCCTTGACCAAACACCACCTTGTCAAATAAAGTATAACACTAAGTGCCACATACAGTCATTTCTTGAACACCTCCGGGGTGGTGACTAAACCACTTCCCTGGGCTGCCCATTCCAATGTTTAACAACCCTTTCTGTCACGAAATTCCTTCCGATGTCCAACCTTAACCTCCCCTGGCGCAACTCAAGGCAACATCCTCTTATCCTGTCACTGTTTGCCTGGGAGAACAGACCAACCCCATGACCTTGCTTTCAGGTGGTTGTAGAGTGTGATAAGGTCACCCCTGAACCTTCTTCAGGTTAAACAACTCCAGCTCCCTCAGACACTCCTCATAGGAGTTAAGGGACTCAAGTTTGGAGCAATAGCTGGAAATGTCACTCTGGTATTCATCAAAAAGATAATTCCCATTGTGTTATCTGCAGTCTGACACTTGTTCTGGTGGTGCCCACCATAGTGCTACTGAAAGTAGCTCTTCTTTATTGCTCCTTGGACCAAAAGTATCTCCTCCTTTATTAGTTGCAGAATCTCTACCTCCCTGAATAAGACTTTGTGTCACTATGTCTTTGGTTATTCTTTGAGATCTGGAGGTAATTATGAACATGATGCAAATGGTTCCCATTTCTATACTTCCCTGATTTCTCAGCTACAACAGATGTTGTCAAAGTGCTAGAGATGAGTTGAAGCAGTGAAGTAGTGACCAGCCTCAAATGGCATTTGCAAAAACATGCTGTGGTGCAACCCTTCTGTTTAACTTGTTTGCCAGAAAATACAATGCAAAATGTCAGATATTTCTTTCGGAGGCTGCAATCCTGCCAGCTGCCTCTCTTGCTCTGGAACACAGGCTCCTCTGTCATTTGCCAGCTCTGACTCCCAGAGTGAATTTCAAGGTTAGAAAAGACAAAGCCAAGGTTCTAGTAGCTTTCTGTTGGCTAGGTGTGATCCTGGCTCTCAGCTGTGGAACCTTTTTCTGGAGTTTCTAAGCCAAATCCCAACTGAAAGATTCACACTTGTGCCTTATGACCAGATAAACAGTTCAGGCAAGGAGTTCTCCCTACCACCATGGAAATCCAAACACTGTGTGGGAAAACAATTTTCAAAACAACAGGTTCTTTGACCTGGTAGAGAATGTAGGGAAAAACCAGATGTTTAAATACACCTGTCTTAGACTATTATCTCAAACAAATCAACTTCCCATTGAGCTCTGAGGTCTGTTTCCATGTCCTGTGTGCTATCATCATTTTTCCTCCCTCCTCTCTTCCCACAGTATCAAGTTTCTTAGCAATACCACAGCTTTAGATGTGTACCAGTGCCTTGGTATAACATCCTGACTTAAGTTAAACAGAGTTCCTTGCACTTAATAACCAGACCAACTTGGGGAGAATAATATCTTCATGGTTGTGTCATGCCAGTTAAACAAGAGATTCACAACACATATGAAAACCACATTTTTGCAGCACAGGTGAAAGCAAAATAATCTGTGTGATGGGACAAGAAAAGTCTTAGTTCAAAAAAGGAAAAAGTACTTGCAAGAAACAAGAGAAGCAGTATCTTTTTACGTTGGGCTGTTTAATAATTTTTTTTAGTTTGTGGCCTAGTTGTATAAGTGGCAAAATAATCAGATGGCTAAAAATCCCAGCAGATTAAAAACTATGTCTGTAGGAAAGTGAAGGAGGTAATAAAAACCCCAAACAAAAACACCAACCCATAAATAATAAAGACCTTTTGTGTGAGTAGCCCTTATAAAATTAACATTACTTACCCATCTTAGCAGTGTAACATTGAAGTTGATTTCAGTGGTGTTTAGCCTCGTTTCTCAAGTGGTCTTAAATAATGCAGTGAGGAGCTTCACATGTTTCTCAGGTGATCTGCCTAAACTCAGCAGCTGTGCAGGGGATGGAGTGTAGGAGCAGCAGACAGGTGTTACAGCATTAAGTCATGCATGTGACTGTGCTTGCTGCATTGGTTGGGGGCAAGTAAAACCCAGAGCTCAGCATTTGCCCTCTTCAGGCATGGCAGGTAAAATTAGCTGCCAGCTGTATGTAACTGGCTTACCAAGTTGTTTATGAATAGCCTTACAGAATCTTCCATATGATAACAGACGTTTAAACGTTGATTGTGATTTTTTTCCCCATCAATGCAGCATGATAAACCAGGTCTACTGAGCATGGCAAATGCAGGACCTGGTACAAATGGCTCTCAGTTCTTCATTACAACGGTGCCTACTTCTCACCTGGATGGAAAACATGTGGTATTTGGCCAAGTGATCAAAGGAATGGGTGTAGTTAAAATACTAGAAAATGTTGAAGTAAAAGGAGAAAATCCTGCTAAGGTAAGCAAAATGCAAAGCATTGAGGGATGATGTTTGTTATTACATTATGATGCATATTCATTTCTTCTAAATGCTTGGTGTAGTATTTAGAACTATTAAATGTTAGCCAGTTATTTTTACTAACTGGTAATTTCCATTTTACTGTCTTTGTTAAGAGGCTTTTGATCTTGCGCTGTACATTTCCCTTGCACAAACCATTTATTGTTCAACACAGCTGTGAGGGTGGAAGCCTTTGCTAGAAATGTAGTATGGGTGGTGAAATTAAAAGGTGGAATTCACAATCCCACCTAAATGATACGTAATTCTTTATAATTTTTATGTCAGAAGTCATGTTTTTGAAAAAGCAATTGGTGTGTAGGTCATACCAGTTTGTGGGTGTTTGACGAATTAGTACCTCTGTAACTTTAAAAGACGTGGCAGTTGAAGAAAGAACCATCTTCTCTGATGTAGTAGAACTTCCATGTCTTGTGTTTTGCTGCATTTCAGCTTGCTGCCAGTTCTTCTTCCAGCCTCTCTGTAAGCGTGGGTATGGTGTTTTTGGAATGTTGCTCCTCTGAACACAACACTTTGAGTGATAAAAGCCTTTTGATGAGGATAGGCTAATAATGTGATGGGTTTCTGAAATAAATGCACCCAAACAACAGATGAAAAAGCCTTTTTACAGAATTTAAAAAATTTCAAAGAGCACTTGAAATAACTTCCATAACTTGGAAGTTACGGCTTACTTTTTAAATTGTCTTAATAAGCAATACTGCTATTTACACTTCATTTTTTCAGTTGTGTGTCATCGCTGAATGTGGAGAGCTAAAGGAAGGAGATGACTGGGGAATTACTCCCCAGGATGGATCTGGAGATGCTCATCCAGATTTTCCTGAAGATGCAGATATAGACTTGAAAGATGTAAGTATTTTTCTTCTTAGATATTTTACAGATTGCAAGACTGGTAAGTAATCTGAGTTACATGGTGTCTGGTTCATTAAGCTTTTTTTCTTAAGAATGGGTTGAGGTCCTGATTAAATGGTGACATTCTATTTTAGGAAAGAGAAAGCTGTGGAAAGGGATTGTTATCTCTTTTTCCCAGTGCTAATTGCAAAATATTTTTTTCCCAGTAACTAAAACCTCAATTACTTACAATTGTCACACTTATTTTCTGTTCTTGAGTTCTTTTTACTTACATTTGTGCTGTTGTGTCAAATTGGAAGTACTAGAACTCCATCCTGCAGAGGACTAATTTAATGTTGTTACCTACACACTTTTTCTGTGCAATTTTTAAAATATCCACCCTTTAACAGACTGCCCCATTTATTAGAAATAAAGGATCAGCCTTTTAAAAAGATTTTTACTACATCAGAGCTAGTCATTCTCAATTCCTGGTAGCTGTTTATTTTTTAGATTGTTCAAACTGAAGGAAGATCTGCTAGGAGTTAGGGATCAGACTGGTGAAAGCAGCTCTTTTGCAGGTTTTCACTTTCGCATGAAGGTGACCTAGACAAACTGTGTAAGTCAAACAGTGATTTGTGAGGGGGGGAAGAAAAGGGGGATGCATGTGTTGATTCCAAACAAAGAATTAGTATAGTAAAAATCCATGAGCTAGGAAACAAACCTCCTTGGTGATTGAGAAGCACTTCAACTTAAGAAAATGTTTTTGGATAGCATTTGATGTGGTGCAGAATTGAAGTTGGCAGGTGTCCTGTGTCCTTTAACTTAAAATATGTTCAAGTAAACGAGCTACAGAAACCATGATGACATTGGTCTCACACTGATCAGTTTTTTTCCAAGGGTACTAATTCTAGTAGGGTAGAAGTGTAAACTGATAGTATTACAAATAGCAGTATATATATTTGACAGAGCTTAAGACAACTGTTGTATAGACAGCAGTAACTATAAACTATTGCCACTGGAAAAGTAACTTGAAGTGTATATGATTCTGGACATAGAAATAATGGATTTGATAAAGACAGGCAGTTGTTCCTTTTTTCCTTCTACTGATATTTTAAGTGTTCAGAGAGAAGGAAAATTATGTTGATATGACTTCCAGTTTGAGAGTGTGCAGAGTTCACATGACTGATACTGTTTTGAGAAGCAGAAGACGTTTCATCAGGAATAAGACAGTCTTGGTTGAATACTTTGATTGTTAACATATCTTCTTTTCTTTGAATAATGGTCAGCACCTTTATATATAGCTCTGTGTGGGTAGCAGCATTTAGGGGAAGGAGTTGGACTGCTATGTTGTCTCTGGTATTTTCTCACCTTTAATACTGTAGAAAACCCTCTAGGAATTTAATCTCTCAGACATTGTGTTACATAAAGTAGAGAATATTATAGAAGTCATTTGAAGGTAGTATTTTGTGTAAAACTGGAGTATTTCTATTCTGAGATTTTATAAGCCTTGGAAGAGGTTGGGCCTGGGGTTGTACTGTTAAATATTAGTTAATTCAAGACTTTTTTTGTAAATACATTCATATTTTATATTTCCCATCTATTTCATTAGGTTGACAAGATTGGGGCCATAGCAGAAGACACAAAGAATATAGGAAATACTTTCTTCAAATCGCAGAATTGGGCAATGGCAGCTAAAAAGTATAGTAAAAGTTTACGGTAAGGCTCTCATCACTCAATCAGGTAGTTCCTGTAAGCCAGATTAATGCTGCTATTAAGCAATGATCTGTACATTTAAAAGGTGCATGTTCTACTCATTGCTAGGGAAGAGCTACAGGCAGGAAGTATTGCTTAGAACTGACTACACACTCTTTTTATAATACTCTTGCTCTGCTGGTACATACCTGGGAAGAAAAGCACAGTAGTATACAGGGTAGTTTAATGGACAGTAAGGTATGAAAATACTTCTATGATTTATAAAAAGCATTAGATTTAGGAAGTTGGTTAAGCTCAAAAGACAAATGTGAACCTTATTCATTCATTACTGCTTTTTTTCTGAGGGTCCGTCCCATCATCCTGACTCCATGTATAATTCAGACTTGCCTTCAAAACCATGGTCTGTCTGCTTTTGTTTCCATACTGCTCCTTTCTTATTTTCATGTTTTTTGCTCTAAGTATATGAACATCTCCTAAAAATAAAGTTCTACTTACTGACTTTTAACCTTCTTAAGGAGCACTGGTTAACCAGCAAAAACAATAACAAAAGAAAAAAAATATTTAATGCTTCAGCTGAGTTTTTAGTGGACTGGGTTTCAGGTAAATTATGTCTTTCTGAAGCATAAAATGAATCCTTTAATTGCAGATACTATGCAAGATATCCAAGATGTAGTGTCTCGACCTACCCTCAAAAAGCCCATCTTAGAAACCCCAAAGTAAAAAGGATTTCTATGCAAACCTTTTGGAAATCATACATAAAAAAGGCTGGAATGGATCTTCCAAGGATCTTTGTGTTGTATCTGTCCATTTTCTCTCCCCATTCTTAGGTAAATGCCAGGTATAATTACTCTGTCCCTTAGAATTAGGAGTCTTGCTCACTTCTAAGCACACCCAGTGAAGGCTCTTCCTGTCTGAGCTTCTTTGGTGCTTATTTGTCCTTTTAGGTGGAAAGCATAGACTAAACAAATCTGATCTTTCCAGCTCTTCCTTGTAGGCCATACTTTTATGGACATGCCCTGTTATTGTGTCTTAGAATCCAATACTTTATGTGATGGTGACCTTTAGCTGACACCTCACCAGAACTGATAGGAATAGAATAGATCTTACCAGGGTATCCCATGGCTTATGTTCAATTCACCTGATACACCATCTGACAATGCTGACTTTTTCTTTTCACCTACAGTAACCATTATAATCTTCTGTTATTTTTCTTGTTTTACCGCTTCTTGGCCTTTTTAAAAGAAAAAAATTGTTAGCATTGACCCCTTTGTTTTTGTAAAAAAATGCATTATTTCTTATTATCTTCCTTGATCTCACTTTACTGATTTTGACTTGGAAGCTCTAATTTTGTTTCCAGAATGCTTGCAGTCTTTCATGTTTTGGTGTGATTTATAAGTATTATACATGTGTTCCATTTGTTTTGAACATAATACAGATTTGTGTTATAACTCTCCTTATGTTTTTACTCTGTCCCTTTTCTTCTGGTTCCCATCTTTTGCAAGATGCCCAGCAAACAGAACAAGCACTGGGACTGCATCTAATTTACTTTTTAAGTATTGCTCATTTTTATAATTAAAAGTTGTATACAAACAACGAAAAAGATGGGGCATGCAAAAATTGAACTTAAGTAGGCTGATGTGCAAAGACTGCATTAATTCATGGCATGCTTAAAATGTGAATGTATGCAAGTACAATTTTTGTTTTTTAAATAAAACCCACATCATTAGCACATTGTAAATTAAGAAGTTTGCTTTTGAAACAGAGATACAGTAACTGCTGTGGCTTAGTCCTCAATCAGTGTCAGTTCTGAAGTTCAGGAAAAGTCATGAAGGAAGACAGGGGAAGAAGGAGGTGCTACTAATGCTCAAAAACCATACTCCTTTACAAAGTAAAGTTAGCTTCAGATTTTAGCCATAAGTGCCTAAGCTAATTACAATATTATTGAGGGGACTGAAAAAGAGATGAAGCTTCCTGTGATTGTGGAAGGTGCAGTGGTGGTGTTGATTTTTTGAGAATAAACTGAGGTAAATTCTAATGTTTTCCTGCACAAGAATAGTGCTTTTGTCTAATAAAAAGAATGTGCTAGTACAGCAGAGGACTAAGAGTTACAGGAAAACAATATTAGTGAGGGTGTTTTTTTTTTTTGTTAGGATGGGTTTTATGTATTTAGTTTAATAAAGATCTGTAATAGTGGAATTGAAACTGCTGTAGAAGTAGAGTGGATAGGCCAGTTCACAGGTATCAGTGGAGAGATAGCTAAGGGCAGGACAAAATGGAAGTTGCAACACTAGTACATGTTCTGTGTGAATCTTTTTCTGCAGGTATGTAGAAGCTTCTGAAGCAGTGGCAGAGGAGACAGACAAACAGAAGTTAAAAGCTGTTGCTTTGAGCTGTGTTCTAAACATCGCTGCTTGCAAACTAAAACTGTCAGATTGGCAGGGAGCCATTGAGAGCTGTTCAGAGGTAAATGTAATGTTTAGTATTTTGATCAAGAATTGGCCTGTATAGATGAAGGAGACTGGAACTACAAAGCTTTTTCAAAGAGTCTTCTGACAAGCTTATGATTTGAAAGTAAACAAGTAGAAGTTCATGGTTAAGTTAGTACTAACTTTCCAATATGTGGCTTTTTAAAAAGATTTTGAAATTTAAATGAATTATTAGAAACAAACAAAAGAGGACTATTGCTTACTGCCAGGAGTACAAGTAAGCTTACTTACATCGTTGGTTTGCAGAGCTCCTTCTTACATTACAAAGAGTTAAACTGTGTTCAGTGAAAGAGGAATACTTGTGTGAGCAAAATGTTTTACTTGCTTCTAAATTTGATGGACTTGTATTTTATTCATGGCAGTGGCTTTTCTAACTAAATAACTAACCTTTCAGGTAGGTTTAGTGGTGAAATAAAATGACTGAATAGGAAAGAAGAAATGAGGTAATGATAAATACAGAAAACAAGAAAATCAGTAGAATTAAAAAACCAACCAACCAACCAACCAAAAAAAAAACCCCATTACATGGACATAGTGCAAATTTAGTAAATTTGAGGAAACTTTAAATAATTGAGCAAAGCTCTAATATTTTGAAGGGAACAGAGGCAAGAATGCTCTTATCTATAAGCAGAGAATCCTGAGCACCATCTCCTAGGGTTTTGTGCTGAAAGGAGTCTCAGCTAATCTGTGTGTGAGAGGTCATTAGAAAGCTGGCTTGCTTTCTAGCCTGCTGATGGTGGAAAACTTTCATAAACCTGTATTTAGAATGGACAAATGGGAAATGAGGAAAGAAGAAAATAGGAAAACTATTAATGTAACGTTTTACATTTTAACTATTAGTGTAATGTGATGTCTGTCATCTAGAAAATGGTAAAAACTGAAACAAGTGTTACAGGTAGAAATTACTACTATTAATAATAATACTTGCCATTGTGGGAAGAAAATCACACTTCCTTTTTTTAAGATTAAATAACTGTTAGATAAAGGCAACTCCATAGCTATAATAGAGTTCTGTAAAGTATTTAGCTTGTGTCCATAACTATGTGTTAGTGCTTTAATCAGAACACCAGTTTCCTAAAATTAGTTAATAAAGTTCTAGGTAATTGTTAATGAGAAACTATACACTTTCACTTTTATGACTTCACAAGGCCCAAAGCAATTTAAATTAATACCCTGGAATACATGCATTGTTTGCTGTAAATAAGGAATTATGAACAGCTGAACCTGTTTAAACAAACCTTGCTTTGAAATAGCTGTAAGCACAATGGTCAAGATAAAAGTCAAAGAATGCTACCTCTGTGTATACAATCCAGACACCTAATTCTTGACACAGAAGAGGCTGAAGACTATAGTAGATCAGGAGGAGCACCCACAGTAATGCTTCCTTTGTATTAACAGGCAATGCTGAAATGATTTGAAAAAATGTGTTGTCTGTTAATGATTTAAAGTTAATAAATTAAATTAAAAAAGAAACACATTGCTGTGAAGACATTTTCTCTAATCACTCAGAAACTACATTCTTTAAAATAATAAAGACACACTGTAGAACTAACTGCAATAAAATGTGATCTTCACAGGCAAGATAAGATAACAGCTAGTTGACCAAATTTTCTGAGGTATTCTGAAAAAATAATCAAAGTAATCAATTAGTGGAGCAATCTCTTTGCCCAGCCACTCTATTTCCTATTTTGATATTGTCATATTAGAGCTGGCATATACACATTATTGAAAACATTCAGCTCAAAAAAGGTGTAATGACTGGAACTTGGCAAAGTTCCTGAAGCATGATGAGATGGATTGCTTGCATGTATGTTTCTAGCCCACAATGAAAAAAAACCTTTACAGGAAATCTCTGTTGTTTATTTATGATGCCATTTGAGGAGTTTTTAGTGCAAAGGAAGGAGCTGCAATATAGACTTGCACTGTGAGAGTCAAGGTTAGGAGAATTTGAACTGCAGCAACTCCTTAGCCTTGACAGCTATCTATATATATATACACACACAGCTGTTCCATTTGGGCCTCGTGTATGCTCATCCTTCACAAAAGACCACTTTTGGTGCAGTGGTACTGAAGCTGATTACTTGCTATTCAGTGTGCTGCATTATAGCATTCATTTTTACACAGTTAATGTTTTGACAGCTTACCCTCAAACCAACTGTAAAGATTGTCTGCTGGTGTGAATTGTGCCATTTGTGGAGATGGGAGGCTGTGAAGTATAAGAAATGTTAATGTGACAACTTTATTAAATTTACAGGCTCTTAAAATAGATCCAGCAAATACTAAAGCTCTCTACAGACGGGCTCAAGGATGGCAGGGAATAAAAGATCTCGATCAAGCATTGGTAATGATCACTTTTTTTTCCCCTCTTAAATTTAAAATTCTTTCAGGTTATTAATTTACATTTTTCTTTTATTTAAGGCTGATCTTAAAAAGGCTCATGAAATAGCCCCTGAAGACAAAGGTAAAATAAGCTGTTTCTTTTTAAATTCTGTTAAGGATTTAACACAGTATCCAGGGTAGTATTCAGCTGGAATTCAAACCAGTGTGATGCCTAAAATGCTGGCTTCTTACACACTGATGTTCTGAGCACAGAACCCACTGAGGTGGAAAACCTGGTTTTATACAGTACTGATGCTTCTGTTGCACTGGAAGACCTGCTTATGTAGGTCAGCAGCATTCCTCTTTAACTATGTCTGTATTTCACAGGGCTCTTACTAGCTTAATTTCCTGGTCTAATTGAGATTTTTAGCTCCTAAATTCAGTGTTGCCACCAATTCTATGCTTGCTACACACTCATCTACATGGTTACCTTACCTGGTGAGACAAAGCAAGGGAAAAGGCTTTTAGCTGCCAGTATCTGACCTAATCAAAGATTAAATGCAGTTTAATTAAATTAAATAACATAGGTAAGTTCTAGCAGTGACCTGGTGTTAACTTATGAGGAGACAACGTAAAGAGATTACTTAAACTGTTATTTTCTTTTTGAACAGCTATCCAGTCGGAAACACTCAAAATCAAGCAGAAGATTAAAGCCCAAAAGGAGAAAGAGAAAGCAGCTTATGCTAAAATGTTTGCTTGATTTTTTTTTCCCTAAACATTTAAATCTATGCACTAACTCATGCAAAAGGATAAATGGAGCTGCTTCTTTCATTTGCCCTCTGCTGCAGTTTTCAGTGTTTACAACACAAAAGTCTAATAATAAAGACAAACTGTTCAAAGGTGAGGTGATTTTCTTTTTTTTTTTTTTAAGCTGTAGTATCTTCTGTTTTGCAACTCTGGTATTTTTCTAATGTGTAAAGCAATAGTAGTTGTTTTCACAGCTTAATAGTGTTTCCTAAGCAGCTTGATTTCACACAAAGAGTATTTAAGCATTTTCATAGTTTCTATTAGAGCAGGCCTGATTTCTTGTAAGGAATAAAAATGCTGGTGGACATAGAATGATGATGCAAGTACTATTTTTTTAAAAAAATCACTTTACAATAGGTGTTCCTTATAATCATCAGGAGAAAAAAAACCCAACTGTAAATGTGGTGTAAAATAGAACACTTAAAAGCAGTGACAATTTTCTAGACTGATTTATTTCTCTGACTGCCACGTAGGATTACATATAGTAAATCACTCCAGCTAGAGAGAGAAAATACTTTTTTTAAAGGTGGGCACTAAATTATTCCACCATACGCACAATTCTGGATATGGCTCCTGTTATCACTGAACTTCAGTAGTAAATCCAAGATCCAAAGCTCCTCTGTCAGTCCTGAGAAGAACTTCTGCCTGCCATAGCTCCTGTAAAGAAGTCCTATTTAAATAAGGCTAGGGTTTAACCAGAAGGCACCAACTTTTCATTTAATGCAACAGTCATTTGTAAAATTCAGAATGGCATATAAGTCTCAAATTCTTTAACATTCAAGTCAGTGCTGTACATTAATTATGCTGCAGCATAAAATACTCCAACATATTTGTTGGTGATCAGAAGTCACTGAATAGATCTGTCAGTTTACATTCCATTATAAGCTGGTCCTCCTCCACCTTCAGGTACTACCCAATTAATGTTCTGACTTGGGTCTTTAATGTCACATGTTTTGCAGTGGACACAGTTCTGAGCATTTATTTGCAGCCTTGATCCTTCTCCTGTTTCCAGAGGAACATACTCATAGACTCCTGCAAAGACAAGAAGGGAGCTATCACTTCACTGAACAGTTTCTCCCTCCATGTATGTTCACCAACAAGTGTAATGAGGGAAGTACATTAGTAATGTGATTTAATTCCCTTCTTCCATGCTTAATAGTTATTTCATCACAGAAGTACTGTTAACATATTTTAAGATCTGCAATTGAACCCCCTTCTAGGAGGAGAATTGGGATAGAATGCTTGAAGTAAGTAGTAGGCCAGGTGGACCCTTCCTGAAGTACTTTTTCATCTTGCAGAAACAGCTGACACATACATTTTTGTTACCTACCTGCAGGACAAAATCTTTGCTCTGGTCCATCGAATATAGCCAGGTTCCTGTTCACAGGGACACTGTCATCTTTGAGAGTTAAATGAGCGGGCTGGTCATGTTCATGGTTTGTACCACTTAAAGCCACAGAGGACAGGAGATCAAAACTGATTTTTCCATCGGGCTTTGGGTATTCAATAGGTGTGCAGTCTTTGGCTGGCTTGAGTTTAGCAAAATCTGGTCCTAAATATATTTTAAATAAGTTTCAGTATAGAATTACTGTAATTTGCAGTTACTAAAGAACAATTTAAGCTGTTTTAACTTCGCTTGTCATCAGAATGAAGTACTTCATAAAAGGTAACCTTTCTCATGAAACAAAAACTATACTAAGTTGTACTAAGCAGTGTTTTAATTTCTTCATTTACTTTATTTGGTAGCTAGTAAGTCAAAGTCTGCTTCGATGCTCTATCAATTTCTTTTGTACACTTTAAGGCCTTACCACTGGACCAGATGTGCACTAGCTTAAACTAAGATCAGAAAAGATTGATACATGAATTTGAAGTTTTCTTCAGGAGATAATGAAATTACCTGGATGTTTTAATGTCCATGGTTCCATTCCTCTCAGCAGCCAATAAAATATACCTGTGTAAATCATTCCTCCATACACACCAAGTATGCTATGGCAGGATGGTCGGATGTTTCTCACCGCATACAGCTCTTTCCAGACCCAGGACTTTTTCAGGTTCTCTTCATATTCTTGCACATCAAGTCCTAAGGCAGTACATTACTAATTAGGTACCTATAGTACATCAAGGCTATCCTTCAAATAAAAAAATAAATGCTGAATAAAAGCAACTGCTGGCAATGAAGTCAGCAAAACAAGAATTTCAGAACTGTAAGCTAGGAATATGCTTGACAACATGTTTCTGCCTCTTGAATCAAGAGACCTGTTTTTTGGCAGACACCTACTGTTCCTTTGTAGCCTCTATTACGTGAGCCACAAGCAGCATTAAATTGCCTCAAACCTCAGCAAAATATAATCAGACAGGTGGCTACACCAGCCCTTCTGTGGATAAAAACTATTCACTCAGAATATGAGCTCTGACCAGGAGAGTTTGTCATCCAAAGCCAGGTTTGCAATTCTAATGTCAATTTCAAAAGCTTTTTCCATGCAAGTTTTGCAACCACAGTCCCATTTCAGTAACTATGGCTATGGCCCAATGGATGATGCCAGTGCTAGCTAATTTCTCCCTGTGTAATCAGCACATTCATGAGATATATTTGAGTGCAAACTTTTGATTTAAACTCTTTGATGGTATTTTTTACAAATACTAGACACTGCACATTTGACACATCTACCGCAGTGTAGTTGAAGTCAAGTAATTATTTTAGAAAAAAATGTTTCTTCAAATGAAAATCAGAGATATTTCCCTTCACCATTCTTCATTACTACTGTAAAGGAATAAATAATCAGTTTTAAGCCTTTTCTATATATGAAAATGCTTTAGTCTGTATTTCCCATGAAGCCCATTATCCCTGCAAAGAAAAGAAAGTGATCTGTAAAGTCTAGCCTTGACAAAACTGGAAAACAGCATATAAAACCTGTCTCTAATCAAACGAGTGGCACGCTATCCATCAACAGTGTTTATAGCTTCAGATGGATTTTGGCATGTCTAGTTGAAGCATTAATTGTTCAGCACACCTTCTGTGTATGGAACATTTCAGCTGAATGAGAGCTCTTATTAGGACTGAATCTACCAGTACAGACAGATTTCTAAAATAATCATCATGTGGCAGCTGGCTGTAGTGTCTATCACCAGAGTGACTGAAATTCTAATTCTCTCTCTACTGACTTTATTAACAGATTTAAGGGGACAAGTAAGGCTTAAACAAATGACTGCAGGTGACCAGGTGATGACTTCAATGTGCTTGTATTACATATAAAATAAAATACACATAGTCTCAAACCAAGATGACTAAAAGATTAAATGACAGGAAAAAAGGACAGAACAACAACAGTATCCTAACAACAGTAAGAGCAAATTTTAAAAATCTCACCTAGTTTTGCTTACATGTAATCTGTTCCCTTTTTTTTTTTTCTGTTTTGGCAGTCTTTCAGTAATATTTTTTGGCTCATGAAGCAATAATTTTTAACATGTTTGTAGGAACAAAACTATTTTTGTTTATTTATAAGGAAGCATAAGCTTACTTTTCAGATGGCCATTAGAGGTTCTAGCAGTAGGATCAATACTTATGAATAACCAAGCAAATAGTAATTTCTTTCTTAAATCATTTGACATTCTCAATAGTAAATAAACAATAAATATATTTTAAACACACCCATTTCATGATTTAGTCACATTGACACTAATTACTCCAGTCAGATTAAGTACTGCTGTCAGTTGGTTCTAATTGAACACAACATAATTACAACTTAGAATACAGTGATCTTACCTATTGTCTTTGATTGGAGATTTTCATTGATTAATTGACTAAAGATGGCTTCTGAAGCCAACATGCCACTTTTCATTGCAGTATGTGTTCCTTTGATCTTGGGAACATTCATGAGTCCAGGACTGCAACCAATTAATAATCCACCTGGGAATGTGAGTTTGGGTATTGACTGAAGAGCAAACAGAAAGAAAGGTGGTTGTTTTGTTCTTGTTTTATTAAAGTGAAAATAATATTCTGGAAATCAAACAGATTTTTCTGTGAAACTGCACAATGCTATGCTTGTCCCCCTCCCCCTTATTTTAAAAGTTGCTCAGCAGCCAACAAATACATTTTGGTGCAAAATCACCATTTTACTCCTGTTCTGTAAGCCTAAATCATAGAGTATAGTCAAACCCAATGCAGCCAGATGATTTGCAAATATCAGGTCAACAGTATTAATATACTATGTTATACACCTATATTAACTAAAGAATACCTCAGCTACCAAGGGGATTAAGATTTTAGACAGGGAGCAGCTTCAAAATGCAGACTGACTGCAGAACTTTGAGCAGAAAGCTCTGATCAAAGCCTAAATCTCAAATTGCTGAAGGTAGATTTTGAACATACCCTTCCTCCAAAAGTCTTTAGTTCTGAGCAGCACTTCTTAATCTAGCACCCTGCTTTTATTAAAACTGTCTGAAAGAATTCATTTTGCAGTAGTCTAAATAACTTTACCCAAAACTAGTAGTTTTATTTAATGAAAAATAAAATTTCTTGGGTTTCATGTAATATGCACATACTTCTAAAGAATAAATGAGATTAAAGACTAGTCATGTAACACAGAAGGTAGCACGTACTGCAGCTTTGGTAGTAATTCTCATTATTAATACTATGGCACTTGGTGTTTGTCTTCACAGTCAGTGGAAGAAACACATCATGCCAGCATGGCACAAGCCCTCCCTGCCTCTGAGATACAGACACAAAACAAGACTGGTTTGGAGAAAGGCAGACACCTGCTCCCTGCAGTCTTTCCAGCAGACAGGAAACCTCACCTTCTGCCTCCTCTTAGCTCAGCCCAGGCCTTAAAAATCTGTTAAGTGACTCTAATATTTGACACTTGAATGGGTTATCAATATAAAGACTTTTCCCCCTGATATTTTTAACATACACTGCTCAACAACCACACCACCTTCTATTTCTTCCATAAAACTCTTAAACATTTCAAAAGTTTTTGATAAAATGGAGACAAAATAGAGAGTGCATGGGAATTTAACTGCTCCATTTTGCAATTTTAATAAACATAAGAAATAGTAGCTACAGACATTAAGTTACTAAACTCTGATCCTTCCACATACCCCAAAAACCACGTGCACTCTCTCCCCCACTTAACTCTGTGCTAAATTCTGAAGATCATGGTCATAAGGTTGTCTATAATAGACAAAAACGCTGAGGTTGATGGTAATTCTATCCACCTATTTGATGCAACACTGTTACCAAAATCAAAAATGAGCTACAGAATGACTTACATAAGAAAATATTCCTGGGCAAAAGTGATACAAATGAGTCAGACTGCTACAGCTATTAATCAAAGCAACACATGCAAAAGAAGAGCTAATCTTAAAACTCATCTGAAGTGAATCATCAATAAAGCTTTTTTTTTACTGAAGCCACGTATTAAACTCTTTTAAAAGTGTGACTTTATGATCTACTAGACAAATCGATCTACAGGAAATTTAAAAAAAACACCAAAAAATAACAAAACAAAGCATGCTTTTATATTAGGAACAATGCAAGGTAAAGGACATGTTGGTTTAAATCCAGAAAAGAAGTCAAAAATGAGGCAGAGATGTGCAAGAGCTGTAGTTCTACTGACTGTGTAACTTAGCACAATTAAGTCTTTAAGTGACTTTAAAAAAAGTCCTCTTTCAGTCATAGGTTTTGAGTATGAGGAGGATGTAATTAAAGTTACCATCTGGCTACTTCACCAAAGCCAGAAATTCAATGACTGTCGGTGATAGACAAGTGCACAAGGTGGAAAAAGAAGCCCCTCTTGCATAAATGTCTAGATTAAAACATCTCAGTATTTTGTATCTTATCTGTGTTAATAATGGAGCGGCAATAGTTTTTGAAATAAGCCAGTAACACGGCTGTGTTACAACATGATATATTTCCACTGCAGAGTAGGGAGAATCAATGCGCAGATTGATTAAATGTGCATCATGGGTGTAATCAAGAAGTTGCTTCCTGAGCCCACATGACACATTCCCAGGAATGCATGCTGGGGTCAAAGCTTAACTCCACGTGACTGTGACAAGAGTTACACTGCTGCTGAAATTCCACTTGTATTGCAAAAGCTGCTTGAAGCCATATTTACACTAAGAAGAAGAGGTTCAAGAAGGAAAGGCAAAGTAGTCAGAGGGCAGAGTGGAACAGCCCCAACACAGGTGCAGATCACGAACTCTCAGGCTACTTTTAAGGTCCAAACTGAAAGGAATATCTAGAAAGTGGATGTGGGAGTACACAACACACTGCCATGGCCTGTGCTTCAAGATGAGAAGCTAACAGGTTGCAAGTACTTTAAAACTGTTAAATATAAAGTCTAGACCATTTTTTGCAAGCTTTTCCAGCCCTTTCAGCTAACATTAAGTCTTGATGAATACATATACAAAATTTTACCTTTTACACTACTCAAGAAAATGAAGTATTCCACTTTCCCCAAAAGCAGAAATTCAAAGCTGTACATGAAAGAAACTCAAAGTATTTGTACTTGAAGAAGTAAAGATTTACCTACCAAACTACATTACAATTTCAGCACCATCAGTGACTTAAGGCTCAAGCACTGAAAAGGAGTTCCTTTTGCTAGGATAAACAAGTAATTTGGAAGACCCCACAGGAACAGATGAGTGGTACTACCCTGTCTTCTTCAAGATTCCAGGCAAAACAAAGGATTGTCTGTGGTATCTTTGCTGCTGAACATACTTGACTGCAATGGAAGTTCCACTTCACTGGCTGCTCATGGCTTGGACAAACACTCTTTGCTGGGTAAAAAACTGTCTGAATGTCTGGGCTTGGAGTGTTGGTGAATGGAGTTGCATACCATTGGCATCTGGTCACTAGTGGGGCTCACCGGGGCTCAGTACTGGGGGCAGCCCTGTTAAATATCTTTATCAATGACCTGGGTAAGGGGATTGAGTGCACCCTCAGTCAGTTTGCAGGCAGCACAAAGCTAGGTGGGAGTGTTGGTCTGCTGCAAAGGGATCTGGACAGGATGTATTTATTTATGGACCAAGGCCAATTTTACCAACATCCAGTAAGGCAAAGTGCTGGGTCCTGTCCTTGGGTTACAACAGCCCCATGCAGTGCCTTAGGCTTGGGCAGAGTGGCTGGAAAACTGCCCAGAAAAAAAGCACATAGAGGTGCTGGTCAACAGGCAGCTGAACATGAGCCAGCATGTGCCCAGGTGACCAGTGAAGGCCAGTGGCACCCTGACCTGGATCAGCAACAGTGCGTCCAGCAGGACCAGGGCAGTGATTACTCCTGTGTAGTTGGCACTGGTGATGCTGTATCTTGAATCCTTAGTGCAGTTTTGGGCCCCTCACAAGACACTGAAGCACTGGAGTGTGTGCAGAGAAGGGCAAAGGAGCTCACAAAGGGTCTGGAGCTCAGGTCTTATGAGGAGCAGCTGAGGGAGCTCGAGGTGTTTAGCCTGGAGCAAAGAAGGCTCAGGGGGGACCTTATTGCTCTCAAAGAATGCCTGAAAAGAGGTTGTACTGAGGTGAGGGTCAGTCTCTTCTCCCAGGTAACAAAGTGACAGGAAGGGAGGAAAGTGCCTCAAGTTGTGCCAGAGGAGGTTTAGGTCGGATATTAGGAAAAATACCTTCACGGAAGGGTTGTCAAACACTTGCACAAGCTGCCCAGGGAAGTGGTTGAGTCATTGTCCATGGATATATATAAAAGATATACAGATGTGGCACTTAGGGACACGGCTAGTGGTGAACTTGGCAGTGGTGGACTAACAACTGGACTCAATGATGTAAATGGTTTTTTCCAACCTAAATGTTTCTATAATTCTGTATTTCATTTAGAAAGGAATACGTCAGAAGATTTTCAGTGACAGAGCCTAAGTCTAAAAAATCTCAGCAGCCAGTACCCAGCAAGACAAGATGGCTTTTCTGTCCAGCAAAACACTTGGTATAGCATGCAACCCAAATCTACAGCACTAAATCCATGGCTATAGAGAACCCACAGACCAAAACATCACGAAAAAAATTACCTGGATACCACCTTCATTTAATGCTCTGGCACCGTAGGCAATCCTTGTTCCACCCTCCAAAGTAGGCTGTACACTAGGATGGTGCTTCCACCTCTGAAATTCCCTAAATGGGTTCAAATAGGGATTTTGATAATCTAAACCAACCTTAAAAAAAGAAAAAGTGCACATTAATAAAAACAAGACATGACATTTCAACAAAAAATTGAAATTTAAGCAATTGCATATTACCACATTAAGTCCTTAAATCTGTTTTATACTAAAGCAATCTCAGAATCTTTCTACTTAAACTACTGCCAAAATTACATCCTATTAACAGTACAGCAGAAGCAAATCTGAAAATTTGCTGCTACAAGTCTGCTCTCAGCCCCACCTGAAATAAGGAAAGTATTTAATTGCACTGAAACCACCTTTCAGTTGTCTTTGGAATAAAAGACATTGAATTAAGCATGGTTTAATGGATGGGATAAGCATGAAAATTTGTTTTAAATTTGTGTTTCAACCTCTGCCCTAGAAAAGCTGAAGGAAAAGGTAAACAATTATTTTTTGATTGTTATGTCCTTGTTCTCACATACTTTAAACAGTTCTTCAAATTGTTTAGTAGTCAATTATAATTTCCAATTAGGTGAGCCATTGTAATAACGCACAGGGGAGCAATGATGAAAGCAGAAAATGGGGGAAAAAGGACTGCCAATGGGCTGGATGCCCAGGATTCTTATGCATTTGAGAATTTGCCCAAATATATACTCTGCATTTCCCATCTTTAAGATATTTCTAAAAAGAATTCTGTTGCTGAATTTGTCTCTTTTGAGAAAGGGATTATTTCTGGTTCCTGTAAGCTTCATTTGGGACAAATAACAAAATATATCATGAGTCAGCAGCAATCAAGACTGATTTCTGTGGCAGCTCGCTGCTTTTAGTGAAGTGCTTGCACCTACTTCCCTGACAAGATAAAATTAATGAACAAGTTTCAAAATAAGTGTAAAATAACCCTATTATAAGAATCATCTCAGACTGAAATAGGTGTAAAGTTCAAAGACAAAAAAGTGATTATGTGTTCACAAAGTTGATTTTTTTCCTCTCTGAACTGGAGAGAATATGAACACTACTGATTATCTGCCATTCTCTGTGAGAACCAGATCTCTGCCCTTCTAAAATCAAACAGCATTTGAATATCAACTGCATGTACTTATTAATTCCAGTACTGGAAGTCTGTAGAGGACAAGTATGCATGTCTGAGAAAAGCTGACAAGTTTGTTTTGTAAGAAATATGGAAAAACACAAAATTAGAGCTTTTCACACATTCTGTAATCTTTCTGAAATGTAGGAGACAGAAGAATCAGCTCAGTCCCATGCTGCTAAAAGTCCAGTTTGTGTGCTTGACTCATACAACATCTGTGCTGAAGCACATGCACAGGGTAAACAATTTTTCATTTTGAGCTGTAGGTGACAGAGAATATTTCCAACCCTTGCTCCTTGCATCAACTGGCTGCCAGAATGACACCAGACTATCTCTAGTGATCTCACTACTTCTGATAAAGAGGCAATAAGCAGGAAAAAGCTGCCTGCTCAATTTAGAAAAGCAGATGTTAAAAAGAGCACGGCCAATGAGGGTGGAGAATACCAAAAACGAAGTGAAGAACTCAGAAATTAAAGGGACATTAAAGGGACAGTACTGCAGTGCTTCCACTTTATATGCTTCTCTCAAAAAGTGGAGCTACACACAAGGCTGACACATGAATTAGGAAATGGAATTGTACAAAGTGCATGTGATTTAGATTTCCTAATTTCCAGAAATTTTTTGAGCACAGTTTTGAGTAGTCATTTGGTTTTGCCTTTACAAAAATTTGCTTAGTTTGCAAAGAAATGATTCATTAATTTTCCAGTTGGTCTCAATAAAAGACTGGATTAAAGACAGATTAATATGACAAATTAGCATTCCCTAATAAGGCCATAATCTCATTAAGACTGAGAAAGGATTAAATTTGGTCTGTTGCTATTCTTGTATTTTAATTTTCTCATTAAAACAGAGAAGAGAAACTGCATAAAAATGAAGATCAAACAACAAGCAAGCATGAAAAAAACTAACTTCACTTACCACAAATCCAAGAGCTACTAAAGGTTCACGCTCCTTTAAGTGATAAAGGAAGGATCCGCCATATGTATGTCTGTCTAAAGGCCAACCCACAGTATGTTCCACTCTTCCTGGCTTCCATTTCTTTTCATCAATAGTCCACAACTGAAATGAAGATGACCAAAAAATTACTTCAGATTGCAAAGTAATGGCCTTTCAACAATATAATAAAAGACAAACACACAATTACATATAGGAGAAAATTAATTTGCTGCTGTGAGCAATGCAAAAATTCAGACAGCAAAATACTAGCTGTTAAGTACATTTTTTTTAGATTACCATTTAAGATTTTCCCAAGACCTCTTTCTTTAAATGTTACATATCAGATAATGTGACTGAGACTCCAGTACTACACCCAAAATTTTCACTTAGCCACAAGATTCCTAATATTAGTGACTTTGACACATACTTCTGCTACAGAATGCAATGCTTATGTTGACTTTTTACTTTAAAAACATTATTTTTTCATATGATTCTATGAATTATCTTGAAAGCTTTTCAAGGTCAGGACAAAGCAATATGCCTGAGTTGATCTAAATATTTTCTGTCAAACAGATTGTCCTGTCTCTGCTGTCTCCTACACATTTCCAGCACTCCACTGACCCATGGTGAACTCAGAGAAGCATTTTCATGTTTTCAGGATTGAGTCCATTTTCTGCTCATTTCACAAAACATCTTTTTACCATGGAGGTACATGCCAGGCACAGTTCAATGACAAAAAGACAGTTAAGCACCACAAGATCAGCTCAAGCATGGAGGGTATACCTACATTAATGTTCCAGTTTAGATTAAAGAGCACAAGATTTTTGAGTGGAACTTCTGATTTCTCTCACTTACTGTGCTTTGGTTCGCATCATATAGCAACGATGGAAGGCATGAACTGGATTCTTCCCATGTGAAACTAAACTGTAAGACAGGGTCCTAAAAGTCCATCTAAAGCATTCCAGTCATGAAAGGGCTCTCAGTGCATGGGACTAGATCACAGCCAGTCCTAAGTAAAAATAAACCTGAGGCGTGCATAGTGTGGATATCAGCTCATCAGCACCAACTATTTCACTTCAGATCCCCTCCTACTGGACTGCACCATTTGCTAGAGCAGACACAGTCTCCTCTGGAAGCAAGGGAACTCTGCAGGAAAACTCTTCTTCAATGACAACCTCACTATTATAAACTGTCACTAAGATTATGTCTTTACAGAGTGGTTATTCTCTACAGAAGTGTAAACGAATAATTTAACAAATATTTTGTAGCTGTAAGCACATACTTTAATAAATAAAGAATATGTTATAGTCAAAACTCTGAACATACTCTGAAATACTACAGGTGTTTTTCATGAGTAATATTTCCTGACCATAGAATATATTAAAAAGGAAACACCATTCTTATCCCAATTTTATATGTCCAATGAAGGGAGGTTTTTTTTCAAACAAAACCTCAACCAGAAGGTGTTTCAGAGACCACGACTAATCATCTGGAACAGCTCTCCTCTCTCCCTCTTTCATTAATATACAGAAAGTGCATAGAAAGTTTTTCCTCCCCTCCTCATGTACTAAACTCCCCTAAAATTAAGCAGCACAAATTCCTCTCCCATTTAGTAAAAGTACTGAAAGCAGATTTTACAAATGAATATAAATTGCAAATGTTAACAGAGTGGATTCACAGGTACCTCTAGTTATAACAGATACAAGAGAAGCAGCAGCTGAAATGGAACAGTCACAACATTCAGGGAGCATCTGCTCTGATCAGCTTCAGAGTAGCAAAGATTCTGAAGCCTGAAAATGTCACTCAAAATCTTTAATTCTTACCTCTTACACAAATTAGCAAATAGAAGCTGCCTTAAAGTCTTATGGTATTTTCCTTAATTGTTAACATTATGTAAGTGATACCTCTTTCAGTCCAATGCCATAGCTCTGGGGTTGACAGTTCTCCCTTAGATTGTATTTTTTGTACAGCTGTTTAGCTAGATGTCCATGACAACCTTCAGCAAAGACTGTGACTTTAGCATGAAGTTCCAAGCCTCTTTCAAAGGTAGCCTGCAAAAGCACAGAATTTCATCAGCAGTTAGGTCTGTGCAACACCAAACTCACAGCAAGAAAATGGAGAGCAATAAAGTGATTTTACACTACTTGGTAATACAGCTCAGAGCCTTCAAACCATTGCAAGTTATGGTTCTAGTTCAGCTGTCTTTTCCACCTAACCATGACAAACTCCTGGCAAGTCTTAGAAGGGAATTCCAGCAAAGCAGCACTACAGTGAACTTTTTGTCACTGAAAAAGAGAATCTTTTCCAGATCAGAAGATACTTACATCAGACCTGCTCATTTACATGGTGCAAAGGAACTCTGACAAAGAATCTTTACCTGTAATTTTTTTACACTTTAATTTTTGCTCATGAAGTCACATTGCAATAATACATTTTGTGTGTGTGTGCCCCAACACACGACAGAGACTAGACAACTACCATATCTCAAAAACCTGCATTACCCCTGCTCCCAAAAGGATCCACTGCTTCTGAATAAAGATACTATGACATTACTGCAATCTTGCATGTTAAGACATACAGTAAAATTAAACTAAAATAAAATATAATTATAAAAAAATTCTCATTAAAAATTCCAACAATGAGATCGAGAATCAGATAAAAGGAACTGGCATACCATGGTATGACTACATCACCTGCATCTATGAGCCCACTGGACAAGAATATAGATTATATTTGAAGGTTTTTTTAATTAAAAAAAGAGCTTGATTTCAGTCAGAAAGTTTAATGTGGAAAAAGACAAGGAAAACAGTTTTGCATGACGATCTCCAGCAGTACCCAATTAAACTATCTCAAGGTAAGCCAGCATAGGTCCAAGAGAAGCTTACTGTTTTACCTTTGAATTGTCTCTCAGGTGTAATCTGCTTGTAACTTACAGGCTGTAAGACTCTGAAGAAGGCTACCAAATGAAAATGTTCCCTCTAGTTGAGAATTACATTTCAACATGAGTCACAAGATTTTGCCAAATTTTTGTACTCTTTGAATTAATTTTACAAAATACTAAAAGTTACCTCTTGATTTAAGATTAAAAATATCTAATATCCACTTTGAAGTAGATTTACATAAAACAAATTAATTGCAACTCTACATTGTAAATATTAGAAATTCATGAATTTGAAACATTTTTGTAATGTGACAGAGTTGTATTTCAGAGTTAATAACTTCCTCCAGCATCTACAGAAGAATCAATGTGCAACTTTTTACAATGTATTTTTATTACTGTCATTTTTATTTGGTTGGCTGACTGCAAGGTGAAAGTCTATTCATTAACCAGTCTATTTGATTAGGCTCCGTAGAAATACACTGAAGATATTCTTGCCTTGGAGGTTATACAAACTGCATCTATTTACCTGAACCTTCATGCACTGGAGGTAGTACCAGCTGACCTAACTGACAGCTAAAACATCTGAATTGAGTGGTAGTGCAGTAAAAAAAGCTGCAGTAGTGGCACACTCACTATGTACATTAAAGGAATTAAGAGATACATTCTTCCAGAACAAATGGGGAAAAAAAAAAATCTATGTTTCAAGTATGTTAAAAATATACCTAAAATCGTTACTTGCATCTTAAAAAAAAACCAAACTCCCAATAAATCTTCATTACCATAGAAGCTGCACACGTTCCTTGTGCCACCTTCTGGACAAAACATGCACTGGAAAACCAGAGCATGTCTGTCCCCTACATCAGATACACAATATTACACTGGAAAAATACTTTACTCCTCCACTGGCTGCATTCTCTCAAAACAAGTATGAGTCTTTTCTTCTCATTCCCTGCCTTAAATGGGGAAAACCAGCCTACACTGTATGTGGACGTGAATACCTCTTTGAAACTCTAGGAAACTAGAAAGAAACTTTCTTTTCTAAAGTAAATGTTAAGAAAAAACTTGTACTCCTAACTGATGTAGTCAAATAATTCTGTGTGAAAATTGTTCCGAGTAGCTCTGAGGTGCCACATTCTCCCAACACATTATATAGGGAAACAGCACACTTAGGGTAGGTGCTGGATTGCACTGAAAAATCAAAAATTCAAGCCTGACACTTAGGCAGGTAGTCACCTTCTGGATGCAGAAACATGAGCAACCAGCATAAAGGTAAAAAGATCCAGTGTGTACCTTGCCCCCACAATGTAGACAATCAGCAAGTGCAACTACAACTGTAAATACAAAGGAAACCAAACCAGCCAGAAGCACACTCTTGCATGCTGCTAGCTACCAGCTGGATATAGCTTTCTATTTCACCTTTGGACTTTTTTCCCAGGAGCTCCTGGACTTCTTTCCTTTGTTTCCTGAGTTCACATATGCCAAAACACTCTTACAATATCTCCTTCAAGACATCTTTTCTGAGACAGGTTTTTCTACTAATCTCAGAAGTATTTGACAATGTTCTGAGACCAGAACTTTCACAGGTAATTGATCCAGTTAAATGCAGAAAGGTAAGACAGGTCCTGAATTTTACAACTTGTCTTACGCTGCAGCAAGACTACTGATGGCAGTAGAAGCAGATGTATCACAATTTTCATAATTAGACCCCTAGTTATAGGGAAGATAGATACTTACTTTAGGTGCTCCATCCTTCTGAATGCCTACATCATTGGTTGCTATCCCTTTCACACTACCATCTTCATGAAAAAGTACCTTTAGAAATATTGAAACAAACAAACAAAAAAACCATTGTAATGATCTGTAGCTTGAATCCATTCATTAAAAGTTCTAAAGCAGAACTTCTAAGCACCATGACTTTAATGTTCAAACATGAAGGTTATGTATTCATTCGCACACTGTATGATCCACTTGCACTTTTCTGGATCTGAGCCAGGGAATTGAGACACAGAAAGTTTTCACAATACATATCTGTTAAAATGAATGTTGTACGTGTACAAATTATCATGACTACACTGAAGGGGGTTCCAAAGCCACTTTTCATATACACACACTGATGTCATTAGTACCTCAGCTGCTGCATAGCCTGGATATATCTCAACACCCAAAGCTTCTGCTTGTTCACCTAGCCAACTCACAAAGTGGCCCAGACGTACTATGTAATTTCCATGATTAACCATCGGAAGTCCTAGGCAGAAAAAGACACACACACATGTAAAACATAGGACACTGAGCAAAATAACTGAAGCTGTATACAGCAGATGTCACATCTACAGCTACTATCTTCACGGTAATGTCATGTGTTATCACAGCCATCACCTACACGGAGTGTATCATTGTAACCTATTACATTCTACATACCCTTGCTGCACTACATTGAATCAAACTTGTTTTGATTCATGGAGAAGTTGAAAAAGACACACTGTAAGTTGACTCCCTTCTTCCTCACTAAACTTTACCTGGAAGAATTGGCACTGGAATTCTAGATGTCTCTGTTAAAATGCCAAACTTGTCTTCAGTTACAGGAGTATTAAGTGGAGCCTACAAAAAACAGAACAGAAGAAACAGAGTTATGTTTTCCTTGCTAATCCAACAGAAACAACAAAATCAAACAAACTAGCAGTCAAGTACAGGTTTAGTATAGCACTCCTCTAGGAAGGTATCAAGATACAAAGTACTTTATGAGGCAGTCATCAGGCAAGAATCAACACAACTACTGAGGTTAAAAAAATGAAATATGGCCTTGCAAAAAACATCTACTGCACACAGGCGTGTATTACATCAATATTCCAGACCTTTCTAAAGAAGGCAGTTCAACTTGCATATTTATCACAGCAAGGCAAATCAAAGAGCTGATGCCTGACTTCTTGCAGCTCTCAGGTGACAGCAGGCAGATGGCTGTTCTGGGAGATGGCAGCTCATTTCCTGCTATCCTCCCTTCTAAAATCATCTTAGGCCTTTGTTACACCACAGTTTCTGCACAGAAGTCAGCGTACTCTGTGTCACTTCTATGAAGAGCTATTGTGCAGAAGTAACAAGTAACAAGCCATTGGTAAGAACCAAACATCTTCCTGCTCGAGCACAGGAGCCACATTCTGCACAAAGGCAACAAGTGCAGGGCACCCCAGGCTGCATCAGATATATTGTATATATGCAGTAAGACTGCTACAGAGAAAAGCAAAGGCCACAGCGTATCTGTGAAGACAGAAAACTTCCAGCACTGTCACACTACAGGAAACAGACTAAAAAGAAAGTAACTGTTTTTGTTTGTTTCATCGATGTATTTTAAAATAGTACTAATTACTAATGACACCAGGTACTAACTGATACCAGAATGAGTCAGATATGAAATTCATTACAAGTAATTAGTAATTAACTTCAGTGCTTATATGCTTATACATACCCCTCGCTCTTTCCAGTCTGGAAAGAGTTCTTCCAAGGACCTTGGCTCAAGACAAGCACCAGACAATGTATGTGCACCAATCTGAGAAGCCTTTTCCACCAGACAAACACGCACTTCTTTGCTGTGCTCAGCAGCCAACTGTTTGAGGCGAATGGCTGCAGAAAGGCCTGCAGGGCCTCCTCCAACAATGACAACATCAGCTTCCTCTGCAAATCTTTCCATGTTTACCCCTTCAATAGAAAAAAATGGTAATAATAACCCAATCTCCAATTTATTTCAACCTCTCTTTCACTAAGCCTAAACCCTCGTGGTAAGAACAACTGAAAACACCAAGCAGATACACACTGTACAGAACTAAATCTTGTGATAACCACTAAACCAAAAGCCGCTTATATATTTTCGTTACAAGAACAAGCATAAAGGTTAATCTGATGCTATTTTATAGCACTAAAGACATTCATTGTGACATAGCAACCAAAAATTTCATTTGAAGTATTATTATTATATTCAAGTGTACAGAATTTCCATAAAAAGAAAAAAAAGCAACACATTTTAGTGTCTTTGAAACTCAGCACTAATAATAATAATAATAACAACAAAGTGGCTTTTAAAGAATGCAATGTTTCACTTACCTTCCCATCGTTTGTCTTTGTCCCGAGGGTGAATTGTGTAATGTGTAGTTATGCGAGGCACAGAGGCTGTAGAGGCACATCTTGAGACCCGTAGCGACAGAAGGCAATCTTTCTTTATCAGCTTTAGAGCATGAAAGCACTGACGTGCTGCAAAACCAGGAAACAACGTTGTCAAATCAGCTGCTTTCCAAAGTATTCAAAATTTCAGAGATGCAAGTGGCACGACAAATATGACAGCTTCCCCCTCCCAAAGGCTACCAGGTGATGTGAAGATGAGGACCCATAAACACAGATTTCTAAATTTTCAAGTTAGGAGGATGCTGTGTAATTTTTTATCAGGGGAAAAAAAAACTCAGAAACTACCCCTTTAATAATTCTTCACTCAGTAAACAGGCCAGCCATGCACAGCTGACATAAAATAACATGTGTGTACACAGGTGAAACACTTTAAGTTTTAATTTTGAACTTCAAAAGGTTTATTTCAGACTTCATTAAAAATGACCAAACAACTGCAGAAACAGGACATGCAAGTTCAATTCTTCTGACATCTCAGCATATGTTGTGACACACACTTTGGGCTACTAATACAAGACAGTTCATCTAAAGTAAATGCTATCGTCTACAATAAAAGCACAGACTTAAACCCACATGTGCTTAGCCAAAGCTAGGAACAGTAGATATAGGTAACCTTTACCTTTGCTGCAGATACAGTAATTGCTGTGAGAACAAATTAGAATTTCTTTGTAAGCAAATGGACCAAAATGGAGTTTCAAATTACCAAACCAGGACTCTGTTCAGAGGGCTATTACATGTCATATTTTCCTCTTTCAGAAAGAAATAAGTGTGTGATTTGTAGTAAAAAAACTTACTGTGGTTAGAATGAAAACTGGTTATAGTTAAAAGGTATGTGAACTTATGCACCTTGACTAATAATTTTCCTTCCTTAAAGAACTCCCTATTTTCAGGGGATGAAGAATAATGCCATATTTAAAGTGGAGTATTTCTGCAAAACTGCATAAGTAAAATCACCAACGTGCTATGACTGAAATGTTTAGTTGAGAATGGCAATTGGCAAGGCCAGCACAAGCATCCTGTGTCAAAACCCTGCCCAGCGACAGCTAGGACAGAGGTGTCTATATACAAGGTAGCAAGTGTTTTATCCATGTTGGTTACTTAAGGCAAGTTCTGTACCTAACCAACATAATATAAAAGCTACTATCATACCACCTCATGACTCTTAGTTATCCTTTACCTGCAACCAGGCAGGCTATGAGAACGAGTACTTCGTAAGGTTGGTAACAACTACACCCATACATATATATTATGAAACTTTAACTTAACTTTCAGGACTTTTTAATTTTATTTGACCATAGCTGATGGTACCAAGAATCACACAGCATATTAAAACAAACAAACCAAACCAAACAATTATTTCGCATATCCGCAAAGGAAGCGAGACTGTGCTCAGAACACGCCAGATGATAGCAAAGGTGGGCGCAAACGCTGGACGGGCAGGTTGTCCCCGGGGAGCGCACTGAGCCTGAGCCACGCCGCTGCGGAGAGCGCACGGGCGCGGAACGCGATGGGAAACGCCAGGCGATCCCCAAAGAGAAACTCTGCTCTGCGGCACCTCTTGAGCAACAGCTGCCGGGGATGCTGTCTCCACAACTACTTCCCGAGCAAGAGCACTCGGTCCACCGCTTTATTTTACCCTTTAAAACAGGTAACTCCTAGTGTCGCTCCAAAAACCCGCCCATCTTTCTACGCACCCCGTTGCAGGTGAATAAAGCTCGTCAGTATCACAGAGCTGGGGTGCTGGCAGCCCTGTCCTCCCTCCTGCGGGCCCACCGAAGTCCCGGGCAGGGGAGCGACAGGACCCCCAACCCGCTCCGGCCCCGCGGCCGCCCGGACAGCTGCGCGACCCAGCCGCGACCTTTGCTCCCCTCGGCGCCGCGCCAGCCGCCGGCCCCACCCGCCCCGCCGAGCGGCCGCCCCAGCCCGGCCCCGGCCGCAGCCCCGGCCCCGGCCCCGGCCCCTCCCGCCGCCCCTGCACGGCACGGCACGGCACGGTACGGTACGGTACGGTACCTCGGCCGGCGGACGGGCAGCGGTGGAGCAGCATCGCAGCGGCCCCGGGCACTCTCTGCTTCCCGCGACCGCCCTGCGCGCACCCCGCCGGCCTCAGCTCAGCCCCGCCGCGCCTGCGCGCCCAGCCGCGGGTCCCGCCCCGCTCCGTGCCGCCTCAGCACTACAGCTCCCAGAGCCGCCCTGGGGGGCGGTGACCGGCCGCTGCCTACCCGCCCGCTCCGGGCGGCGCTGGGCGGGAGCGGCACGGGCACTGGCACTGGGAGTGCCGTGGGCGGTGCTCGGACGGAGGCGCGCCCAGCGCGGGAGAGCCGAGCGGGACATGGCCGAGGCGCTGCCCGAGGGATCGCCCGGCGCCGAGCCCCGGAGGGCCCGCGGCGGGAGCGAGCGGTCGGAGCTGCCCGGCGGCGACACGCGGGAGCTGCTGGAGGAGGTGGAGATGCAGATCGGCGACGTGAGTGCGGCGCTGCCCTCGGGCGGGCTCCGAGACCCCTCGGGGACGGGGCCGGGCGCCGGTGACCCCCTACCTCTCTGCCGTCCCTCCAGGCCGCCTTCTCGCTGGCGAAGATCCTGGAGGCGACGACGGCCGTGTCGGCCCAGGTGGACGAGCTGGCCACCAAGTGCTCGGAGAACGCGCGGTTCCTCAGGACGTGGCGGGACCTGCTGAGGGAGGGCTACGAGTCGCTGAAGCCCAGCGGCTGACAATGGCCCTGCCCCGCCGAGCCCGCCCGGGCCGGGCGGCGGCGGGGTTCTTTCCACCACCGCTTGTGACAAGGGGAGCTCCCGTGGAGTTCTGTGTTCCCCCAGAGTTCTTTCACAAATGCTTGGGGGCTCACGTGTGGATGTTTTATGTAAGTCTACCGAATCAGAAAACTTTGTTTAGGGAATCAGTTTTGACTTTTAGACTCTTCGTTGAAGCTCAAGCGATCTCATGCTCTCCTTTTTTTGTTTTCCTTTTTTTTTTTTCTTTTGTGCTAACGTGGTAGATACAGAGTTAGTATGTGCGCTACGTTCTGAACTCATTACTGGTAGGGAAGTGGTGTGTGTCCTATGATGAAGACTTGTCAGCCCTCCTTTTTAAGAGTTGTCACCAGCAGAAATCCTGCCAACACCAGAGAAACTTGAACTAACTTCAATTTTTTGTTATGCACACTTTTTCTTCATGTTGAATATGGGATAATGTGGCAAGTTTTGGCTTATTTATGAGCTCTAGAAAAATCCTATATCCCAAACCTTACTATTTTTACCAGTATTGCAATGTATGTCTATAAAGCTGCAGATGTTTTGCAAGATGTTTTATTACTGCGGACAATTTTACAGTACTTTTTCTTGTAATAAAGTGCCTTATGATGGACCATATATCTCTGCAGGGTAGAAGTTTAACAGCATTGTTTACTGATAGGATGGATTGTTTTGAACTATAAGTAAAAGCTTCCATTCGTTAGAAAAGCATCTGTGACATGTATTCTCCCATCACTGGGGAAGCACTTCAGTGGCTTTTTCAGTATTTGGACCTATGTTTTATCTTTGCCTTAAGCAGTGACTAGTTTGTTAGTCTAGACCTTACTGTTAATAGAACTTTTTGGTCTGAAAGACATCTGATCTGTAATAATAGCTGTGCTGACACTCCTGTACCTCTACCAGGCACTGTGAAAAAAAGTGATGCTGAAATGCAATGGCAGGCTGCAGGAGAACATGATTCTGCCTTGATTTATTAGCACACCTTACTTTTTCTTTTAGGACTTTTAGAAAGACCAGCTGTAGTTTGCTTATCGAAACAATAAAGATGTTACAAAAATTCTGAAGTATTGTCTATTATTGTGTTACTGATAGAAACAAAGGTGACATCGAATATAACCATAATCAAGTGTAGTGAAAAACAAGTAATGGCAAGGACAGGGATTCTTGCATATCTCATCAAAGGGAATTACAGTCCTTGTGAGGGCTTGGCCCCTCAGAGTAAGGAAGTTCTATGAGTTTTAATTGCCCTAGTTAAAGACAATCCACGTGGCAGGATTTCACATAGCTGTTTTTAACCCCCACCACCCAAAATGTTGCTAAACAGCTTGAAAAAGAAGTCGTTTTGTTCAGCAGACAATATTTTATTTCAGTGGAACATACAGTAGTGGAAACAAGATACTTAACAATCTTCAGTTTCAAGATAATCCAAAGTTCTGTAAACAGTTGAAGTGTGAGTCACACTTTTTCAAAATTCTACTTCTTATACTGTTAATAAGTTAAGTGCAAACGTTGGAAGTATCTTTTAACTTAATTTTAAATTGTTTAAATCAATGCAAAAGAAAGCTTTTTTTTTACCTTTTGGGGCTTCTAGGCCATCAGACTGAATACGATACTGAAAGAAGAAGGGAAGTTGTAATAATTCATAATAAAAAAGATTCTCTTCAGTAAGAATATGTAGTTGTAATTGTAATTCTAGGAAGTAAAATAATGCTCCAAAAAGTGCTGAATGGCTGTGGCCTTTGAATTACGTAAACTATAATGCATCCAGTCAGATGTACAACGTGATTAAAATGTAGATGTCATGACACCTATTAAGATTGATAATTTTCTATTTGACTGTCTCCCTTCCACATAGAGAAACATCTTAAGACTGGAATTTGTTGAAGTCTGCAAGCTGTGGTGAGCTACTTTTGGTAGCCCATTAAAAAAAGTGAGGAAAAGAGCAGCAGCAAGATGCTGGGATATTCAGTCCAGTCTTTCCAGAATAAGATTCTCTTCTGAAGGGGGAAACTTCCACCAATTAAAGCTGGGGAACGCTCACTTGGAAAAAAAACCCCAAACCTTTCCTTTTAATTTTTTTTTCTTTGCCACAGTTCTGGTTCTGCCTGAATTAGAATCTTAAAGATCATCTAGTCCCAGCCTCTCCCTGCCATGGCCAGGGACACCTCCCAGTAGACTAGGTTGCTCAAGGCCTTGTCCAGCCTGGCAACAGTATTATAGCTATTATTACAATTTCAGCATTGCTTTTTATGTAATGAGTCAAACAATTGGTAAATTTATGGAAGGTACACAATTTTCACTTCTTGGCTTTGACAAATATAGTTACCTGGTCTAATTATGAAATTTAAATATTTTTCTTACAGCTATTGCTTCTTAAAGATTTTTAAGGGCTGATGCAACCTAAATAGAGCCAGTCAGAAACTTTGAGGAGAAAATACATTTCTTAGTGAGGAAACCAATTCAATAATGGAAAAAAACCCAGCTGTTGAAATGGGAAATTAAATACAAAAAAAGAAAAAAGAAAACACACACACACACATGCACACACGCTTCCCCATAAATAGATGATTTTGGAGCAACCCGCCTTCAGGGTGAGATGTTTTAAATGACAATTCTTTTTTTTTTTCCCCACTCTTGGCTTCTGGAAGAAAAAAGCCCCAAACAACTGATTTCTCATTTTCATCTAGGATGAATTGTCAAAATGCCAGGTACTGCTGTGAGATGGTAAAGTGCCAGTTCTACCTGCAAACAGACACATGGCTCCCTCTTCTTCCCGCAGTGGTTCCCGTGAGCCCTGGTGTTACATTTCCCTCATTCTCTTTGTTGCTGTAAAGCAGTAAGCCCACGGATGTGAAGCTAACAGTGCCGATGTCACCTCGAGGATTCAAAATGTAACTACGTGTATGAATTTAGTCTTGTTGACTGTGTAGTCACTGAAGCATCAGAAGAGTCTGTACAAAGCACAGGCTTCGAAACCTTTGGTGAGATTTCATGCATTGGCCACATCTCTACCCAAATGAATGATGGACCGTATGGTTTCTGGCTGCCTTTACCTCTTTTGGATCTTCTTTGTCTGTAGTTGTACCAAACCTGATGAATCATTTCTTTGAAAGGTCGTGTGGTCAAAGTGTAGAGAAGAGGATTCAAAGCACTATTTATTGGCAGTATAAAAATCACCACCCAAGAAGTTATGGTACCTTAGGAAAGGAAAAAGAAAGTCAGCTGTAATTTGCATTCCAGTGTTTGCACTCTTTGATTAACGTAAGCACTTGATGCCAACACAGCACAGCTTCCTGGTGAGATGGGGTGGTTCATATGCTGTTAAGCTGAGCTCCTGGCACAACAGGTGCTTTTCTTTTCCTTCTCACTGTTACACTTGCACTACCCTCTTACCCCTCTCTGTTTCCAGGACTCCCTGCAAAATCTGGCATTTATTATTCTCCCAGTAACTCTATTCCTCTTTCCTTAGCTACAGTTTCCTGTTTGCCCTGGCAGAATTCTTGTTCTGGCTGAGCCTTTTTCTTGCACCAAAACTTTTTGTTTCTGTTTTGCTCCTGTCTCTTGCTGTGATCTCTCTTCCCCATCCTCTTCCCATGACTGATGACATGCAGTCCTAACGATGCCCCTGATGTTCTGCCCTCCAGTGGAACAATATCCTCCAGCCCCTGTATCTCCTCAGAGCCTGGTTTTCTCTCTTCTGCACCAGGACTTCTTCATTCCTCCCCCTGAAAAAGAGCATTGTATACATCCTTCTTATTTCCTTCTTTTCCTGATAGTAAGGGGTTTTGTGTTCACACTGTCTGCCTGTGTCTGAGTTTGTGCATTTTTACAACATCCCCTTCTCATCCTTATTGTTTGGGAGTTGAGTTACCCAAGGGGCAAGTGGAGAAGGGAGAGGATTAAAGTGGGTGCCCTCTGTTGTATTGTTTGACTTGTAAAACTATTGCAGAACTGTTCCAAGAGGCACAAAAAGCGTAATTGACTCTCTTTCCTTGACACCCCACCACTCCCCTCTCCAGTTTTACAACTTTGTTGCGGTATCAACACATTCCTGTTGACACCCATCACATTGGCTACAGTTTTGGAAACAAGGTTCTTTATTCTCAACCTGTGACACTGTATCACCAAAGTAAAACAAATGGTATCAAAGGGGCTTTAAAACTTGTGTAAAGTCGGACAGCTAGCTGTCATGTCTTAATTTCATGAAATGAGTAATTACAGTTTAATCTGGTTTATCTAACACAGAACATTCATTTGCTGAACCAAGATCACCCTATGATTCAGAAAGATTTCTTCAAGGTTTCTTGACTTATAATATACCTGCTTCTACTATTCACAGTATTTTCTTTCAAATATCTAAGGAAGTTTGATAACTTCACGCAGAAGCATTTTAGAGGATTTAAAATAACTGAATATTTGACATAATCAATGTAACTTCCATACATTTGAAATGCAAGTCCAAACTTTGAAAAGCTCTACTCTCAACCCTCCTGATCAGCACACAAGGCAAAATCCTCTGAGCTAAAAGATTTTCTTGCCACTGCATTATTATGACATACATCTGTACATTGAGCCTGAATCTGCTGTTGCTGACTGTTCTGTTTATGCTCATATGTCCTTTCTAACAGGGTTTACAAGCCCCACAAGAAGAGGATTTTTTTCTGGCATGTCTGGGATTGCAAAGAGAAGGAAAAAATAAGGTGCAATTTTAATATTTCAGGTTACACTATTTTTTGCATGGGAATATATTCACAGCATGAAGAAGATAAGCAGAGCTTTATGTAATTTGATGATTTGAACTATAAGTACCAGCTCGTAAAATAAAGTTATTTCAAAATAAGTCACATTATTAAATCAAGATAAAAACCACTATATTGTCCCAAGATATTTAGGCAACAGAACCAGCAAAAGTCCTAAGATGAGAAAAGCCAATGCAACTCAGCCTTGATTTTCAAACATATTTTTACAGTTTATAGATATTATATGCAGACAGACTTGAATGATTTGAATTTTTGAGTTTTTATCTAACTCAAAAGTGGCTAATCTTTGATGATTATAGATAGTAATGTAGCTCAATTAAATAATGAAACTATATATTTCTATATATTGTATGTGTATATATATAGATATAGAACATGAAGTTAATCATAGCAATATAGTTCATTCCATTAAATTATTTTTCTGCTGAAGTAGAAGAAACACTTCACGCAGGCATTGTTGAAACAGCCTCACAAAAGAAAGGACATACCTGGTATTTCTACTCGAAGTAAAGAAAGGAGTTTCAAAATAAAAATAGGTATCCAACACAGTGCATCAGTAAATACAATGAAGAAAAAACGTTTAGCAAGGATCATCTCTTTTTTAATGTGATTCCGAATTTCAGTAGCCATAATAGCTGTTTGGTGAACACTGTAGAACATACTCCCATAGGAAAACACAATGATGATAAAAGCTGCCAAGTTTACACCTGTTTAAAAGTTAAAATTAATTAAAATTTAAAAGCATCATTGCAATTCTATATCATCTATTTGCAGTCTGGATAATAAAGAAGAATATTTAATCTAAATAGTCCCATTTCATCTGCTAGTCCCATGGAATTAAGTGGCCAGAAAATGTGGGTCTGTGCTCAGCTGAAGATTGAATTTTTGCCTCTGCTCAGGTATTTATTTTGCTCACTGATAACTGGAAATGACTACCATCTTATTCAAACTACATAATTCTTCTCTGGTCTTACTGTTGCTCTACTTCCCTAACAGTGTCTATTAATTCAGAAATATAATGGTCAATAATTTCTTTCTACTTTCTCAGCCCTTCTTGCATTCTAAGATAAGTAAGTACACATCTAATACAGTAAAATATTCATATTGGAAATAGTCTTTAAATGCTTGCTGGAGCATCTAAATCCAAGGAGGTGAGAACATCCCAGCTATCTTACTTGTTTGAAAACTAGGTTAATTTGCAGCTCTAATAATATATAAAGAAGAAATGCAACTTACCTAAGAAAATCACAACAGAATAAATCTGACTTCCTGAACTTTCTGATTGTTCTGAGTGAAGAGGAAAACAGACTCCATTGGTGCCATAGTAGTTCCTGAAAAATTCCTTATTGCTCAGTGGGATAAAAGCAACAGCAAACCCGATTATCCAGATAAGAACCAAAATGGAAATTGTCCTGCATTTTCTGGGCTTCAAACACCTAAAAGGATAAACTATGCAGATGTATTTTTCCAAAGTCAGATAAGTCAACAGTAAGACTGACACCTCTGTAGACAGAATAGCCAGCGATCCAACCAATTGACAGTGAATACTGTCCATCCACAACTGAGCGTGCTTGTTGTATTCTCCACGATATTTAAGATCAAAAGCTCCAATCACAAATAAATATATTCCCATCAGACAGTCAGCACCTGTGGGCACAGTGCTTAACATCATTATTTACACATCTGATTCCCATTCTCTCTGTATATGTATATTGGAAAACAGACACACACACACACACAAATATATATGTGAGTACATACTTAAAAGTTAGCTAGTACACAGATATACAATCAATATTTCATCTGGAATGCAATTATGAATTACTGTTAAGGCAATATAACTAGTTTTATATTATTATTTTTTTAAATTTTCATTTGGGCGGACAGTCCATGTTTCATACTTGTTTCCATTTTTTAAAGCTCTGGTAAAATTGGTTTGCAAATAGAAAAAGATGCGGCTGTATTTACAGAAATATTTTTGCAACCCTTTTTAATTAGGTCTTCTGAAGGCTTCTTGGGTATTTTGCTAAAAATTTTGCATAGTATTCAGATTGTTTCTATGGAAAAAAAACAAGGTTTCAAAATCACTGATATGCAGTATTTAGAAATGTTGCAATCATTTTATACATCACTATATTATAATAACAAATATCACACATGCCACTAACATACTAAAAAGATATTCTTCTAGGCATGGAGTACTCACAGCAGAGAGACATTATGGAGATGGCATGCAGCTTATTCTCTGATCTGATATAAGGCCTCATGCAGATAACAAAAATGTTTCCAAAGCAGGTGATGGCAGATACAACCCAGACAAACACTCTCTGTATGATGCTAGCTAGAAGATTCTCGAGGGACGAAATCCCATCAGTGTTGGGTTTACAGCTGCGTACATGAGGAGCATACCCACAGTACTGGAATTTCTTAAAATATCTGGTTGTGAGAAACAGATAAGAGATCATTCTAGGTTGGTTGTCAGAATATCAAAACTGTCTAGTATATACTTAGAAAACATATTCTGAAAGAAGAAAAATTAATCGAAAATAGTTAAAATTAGACAACTGCTCATGTGCTAATTTTTCATACAATTTGTTTCCAATTATTCAGTACTCCATAACTGTATAATTCAGACCAAAAAAAGCAACTTAGAATAATCTACTTACATGTGGGAAAGGTTTCTCAGGGGTCTGAACATTCTCCTCTGGATGTTTGTGATCTCAATGCCCTCCAAGCTGCTGTAAAAATATATTCTCAGTAAAAGGCCGTGGAAACTCAGTAGTAAAACACCCAAATTTTATCAACATTTAGTTGTGATTTTATGACTATAGGAAACTAGAGAAAAATTTTAATTGCATCTAATCTGTCAGCCCTTTGAAACTTGACCAGAAAGTCTGCATAAAATCTAAAGTGGAACAAAATTAATTGTATTTAATTCTAGCAAACTCATTATTCTTCCAGATTCATGAAGAAAACTCTTCTAGTGCTGCTCTCAGTCATGGGAATTCATGATTCTCTGATTAATACATTGCCCTTTCAAAGTACTGTTCTACTGATGTTCTTTCATCATCTCTGGGGAAATAATAACTTGTTCTAATAGTAATATTTTTACACATTTCTTCTGTCTTTTATCCCAGGGAGTGCTTTACTAGACAAATGAACCAACTGAGGAACTCAGTCCTCATTACATCACGAGCAGCAGGAAGCTGGGACACAGAACACAGCATGTAAGAGAAAATGCTGGCTTTCTTGTGACACACAAGTGGGATCTCCCATTTCAAATTTTTTTATATATATCTATGTGTGTATTGAAAGCAGCAATACTGGTTCCCCAGCAGTGCTAGATCAATACAGTTTAACTCTGTAAGATGTTCTTTTAGAACTTTGGTTTCTATATTCTTCCAGTCTATCCCATTCACTGGTCAGAGGTCTTTTGTTCTCCTTGTGGGAAGCCTTATTTGGATTCATTGTTCAATGCTTTGAATGTAATATTCATGTGAGTTCTGAACACATTTAGGCAAAAAAGGAGAGAAGTACATTCCTACTGGTTAATTGATGTGGGTTGATGGGCAGTTTTGCTGGCAGACATGAAAAGGCCCAACATGGAACTGTGCTAGTTTTATTTAAGTGCTGCAGTGAATCTAAGGGAGTGCTTTCCCCAACTGTTTTTACTATTTCAAACAGATGAAGAGGGAACGGGTGTTCTACAAGCTGCCAAAATAGAGCTCTCTTTACTAAAAAACGTGGAAGGCCATGGTCACTGTGTTGTATGAGTTCTTTGGTATTAAATAATAGATAAATGGATAAAATAATGCTGCAGTTTGACTGTTAGGGAGGTAATTGGTTTTTATTTTCTGTGCTCAGCTGCTTATTTTCATGACACTTATACAGATTTAGTATTTTCAGTTCATTAGCCATTTACCAAATTTAGTTGAATTTGGCCAGGGGTTTCCAATCACTGTGAGGAAGCTGACCTGACCAGCAGAGATACGTGTACTGCTGGCTACAGTTCACAGGTCAAATCATAAGCTCCTACTGCACTCCTGTCCAAGGAAACGTCTGGTTTGATCTCCACAGCCATTTTTAGTAAGGGCTGTTGTGATAAAACAAGGGGGAATGGTTTTAAACTAAAAAATGGTTGATTTAGACCAGATATTAGGAAGAATTTTTTTATGATGAGGTGGTGAAACACCAGAAGAGGAGATCCAGACAGGTGGTAGATACCCTATTCCCGGAAAAATTCCAGGTCAGGTTGGACAGAGCTCTGAGCAACCTGACCTAGTTGAAGATGTCCCTGCCCATTGCAGTGGAGTTGAACTAGACGACTTTTAAAGGCCACTTCCAAAGCAAGCTATTCTATGATTTTGAAGTGATGTCTGACAAGAACCAATGCTGTGCTTTACACCAAGCTGGTTACTTCAGATGGTGAAGGTGTACTTAAATCTACTGCAGGATAATTTCAGATTTGCAAGATTGTTGCTACACTATCTCACAGTTTCAGGAGGAGCTCTGCTGGCAGAATTCAAGTTAGAGCTGCTGCACCAGTGCACCTGCAAAAACTCTCCCTAAACTCATTAGGGTCAATTTCTTACAAAACACATTCTGGATCATGTCCTTCTCTGGGAGTTGTGCATATTCACAAAGAAAATATAGCTAAAATAGAAAAACTCAATACTTACAGGGATTTGAGTTTAGTTAGGAAGTCAAACTGGTCTATTTGTATTTTCTTGATGGGGTTGTAAGAAAGGTTCCTGTAAACACAGCAAAAGTAACTTTGGCCCCATTCCTTACAGCTTGTTCTACAAACAAAGTCAACCTGCATAACCCATTTGCTTTTCTTGTCCTGTAGAGGGACTTATACACTTGGTAGTTACAACTGCAAATGGTAACAATCATTTAGTGTTATTTAACTTCCTAAGCTAGTGGAAAGGTGTCAGATGCTTCACAGGCATGCTATTGCCATGTACACACACACAGACACACAACTGCCCCTCCCACCCTGATGCTTAAGGGCTTTGACAGCAGAAATATTTAGTTATTAAACTCTCCAGACTTGTCTTTCAAGTAAAAGAACCTGCATGCATTTCGAAATAAATTACAATTGATTTTGGTGTGAGTTCAAGAGACAGAGACAAAATGCAAAAATAGACAATAGCATTATATGCTGTCACTCTGGGCAAGAGTGTTTCTAGGTACAGCCCTTTTTACTTCTCCATAGAACTTTTCTTTATTGTAATTCAAATGCACAAACGCAATAAATGCAGCTGTACACACTTGGTTGCCCCAGCGTATGTTTTGGATCCCAATGATGCTGGAAAATCCCCAAAATAAGTTATTCTTAAATTTGAGTACTACCTTCTCTCCCCCAGAGGTCTCCAATGTTGTGACTAGTGCCTCTTTCAGATTAGGCAAGAAAGATTGGGACTTTCCAAAAGCAGCATTTGAGAATTTGCCTACATGTGTGTCGTGGGGAAAAGAGAAACTGGTTTTATAATACCTTATGTTTCTTAAGAATTGTTTTACAGGAAAAAAGCAGTTGCAAACAAGGCATCTGTATGATGCTCTTATGAGTTTATGATCTACTTTTAGAGTTAAATCCTGATATGTTAAACATTTCCATCAAATTATTAATTTCTCATGATATAGCTAGCATAGCTCATTTTCTATGTACCAACATGATCTAGAAAAAGGTAGAACGTGAACATGCTATCTTTTGGGATATGAAAAGGCACATATTTAAAAGAATTATTCTGAACAAAATACTATACAATTACTTTTCGGACAAATGTTTTTTAAGCAGGACTTAAATGATTGCATACAAACAAGTGTGCTCTTCTCTTTCCTGGCACGGATGATTGAAAGCATCCTATCAAATGAGAAATATACAGTTATAGATAATAATAACCAAGAATTCTTACAGTTGTGAAAGCTCCTTTAGTTCCTTAAATATGTATGGAGGAAGTGATTCAATCTTGTTGCTAGCCAAATCTCTGCAGAAACAGGTAGGATACAGTAAGTTCTTACTACACTCAGTTATTTTACTGAATAGTTGTGCAATTTCAATACACACTATTTTATCTTATTTGCCAAATAGGATATTATTTATTCTATAGGTTATCAGAAACTTGGACTATGTAAGAAAACAAGGTGGGAAACTAGATCTATCAGGTCTTTCTTTATTTCATTAGTTCAGAAATACCATTAGATACATAATTTATTGCAATTTTATTTCCATCAAAAAGAAAGTAAAATACCATTAATTTGGGTTGGAAAAGCTTGGAAATTAATTAGCCATATTGTTTTCTGATGGGAATGATTTTACATGGGCTAAAAAACACATCTTTATCTGAGTTTTTATCTCTGCCTTTCACCTTACTTTCACTGTGCATAAATCCTAATAGGAGAAGAGTAAAGGTCTCAGTCCAACCAAAACTGTCAAATCGGTCTAAAATACACTGAAGGCACACAAGCACCTAGACTGTGGTGATGCAAGATTAATTAATATTATTCTGTTCAGGGAACGTAATGATCCAGTCAGCAAAAGTCCCAATATGATTGATACATGTATTTTATTTATTTAATAAAATATTAATAGTGTATTTATTTAATAAAATACTATTTATTTATTTAAAAAACCACCCTAGAGAGGGATGCCATCTCTAGGGCATTTCGTATGAAATAATATTTATGATTAATGATATTTTCAATACCAATTACAAAACTTTGTGACTTGTACAAATAAGAGAACAAATCTACTCACAATTCATCTAACATCTGGAGAGAAGAAAAGCTGTTTTCATTTAGAGAGCTGATTTTATTTCGCCTCATCACCCTGAAAGAATAAAACAAACTTATGTTGCTTCTTCTTGATATCTATTTGATTTTGGAGAGAAGTTTTTATGCACTTTAAAAGTTTGCTGTTCTCTGCATCTTCAAATATTTGCCCAATACAGTTAAGAAGTTAATTGCACTCTAGAAATTCGCCATTTTAGCATTTGGTAAATAATTTTTGTTGCCTATACATGTGTGTTCTTCTGCATAAATATGTATACATAAGCACCCATATACACCCATACACCCATGGAAGGTTGGTGTAAATTGACTGAGGGCAGGAGGAAGATCAGGTGGGCTGGAAAACTTGTGACCTAAGCACGTCTCAGACACAAGCACATGTTTGTGAAGCTTTTAATTCACCCTTATTTGATCTGCAACAGAGATTACTCTTTAAATGAACAACCTGGATTTTAAAAATGATGAGAAAGCCAAGGTTATGGGTACTGCAGAAGAGTCAAAAATCTGAAGTGACACGTACCATGAAGCCTGCTATTCTACCAAAAAGTAGAAGGGATTCTCTGAAGATGGTTAAATCATCACTGCAGAAACTTTGGAGAAAATTCTAAAATTGATGAGCCAGCCAACCCACCAGGCAATCAAATTAAGCAACAAGCTATGTATTTTGTATGTTTGCTGGTTTTCATTACGAGATATTTGACTCCAAGAAAAAGGTTATAATGAAAATTTTGAAACCTTAGTATCAACCAAAATCTCTTCAGTGAAGTTTAGTTACATATTTCAACAATGAACTTTGCTAGAAAATGTGAACAGTGGTTATTCTGTGTGGTGCTCACTTCAAACCAAACATTGTAATTTAATATCCTCAAGAGATAAATAACCATAATACTCAGGAAACTTTTATATTAGCTGCAATGAATCACTTGACTGTTCAGCAGAAACACATCCCACTCTGGCTAGCTAGCATATCCAATTACTTACAGTACAGTTAGAGTGCTGCAGGAGATGAAAGTGGCATTTCTCACATGATGGATATGGTTGCCTTCAAGGTCTCTGAGATATAGAAAAACCCCATCAATCATTGAAAATAAACTCAGGCACTTATTCTAAGGTAATTGAAGAAAAATACTACCAGAATTTCTTGACTGCACAGAAGACAGTGGATATGTAATACTTCTGCACACTTAACTGATGATTTCAGGTCATCAGCCCTGCAGTGACCCAGTAAAAACTCTGCAAGATCCGGTGCCCCAGTAGAAAAAGTGGCGTGAAAGTGCCATACAAAGACAACAAAATAATATTATTCTAGTGAAATAAGGTAGACTTACAGCCAGTTTAATCTTGGCATATATTGGCACAGAGGTTTATCAGGCAAACGAGCAAGAGAATTATTCATCATCTCTCTGAAAAAAGAAAAAGTGGAATAATATAGCTGGTCATATTTGCACAGTTACATTATAGAAAATGTTCATGTCTCTTATGTTCTTCTGAAAAAAAAAAACTTGAATAGTTTTGAAAGAAATATTATTTTCTTAAACTTCTACATATTTTCCCTGTGGAGATCTGTTTAGCAGTATTTTATCCTTAACTTGCTAATTTCCAGGTAAAAGAAAGTTGTTCAGTTCAATTCACTGCTATAAAATGAAACGTAGTAAGCCAATATGAATATACTACTCAGCCAGAACATGTAACTTCTATGGGTGATGGGGCAAGTGGGATGTGGAGGGAGGTTTCCCACTGGGATGCACGGGAAGAGGGTCCCTCACCTTTTGGGTTGGGGAGGGTAGTGGCAGACTATAGACAGGGTCCTGGGGAGGGGAGCCAGGCTGCTGCCAGAGGCAGAGACCATGGGATCCCCTCCTGTCACACCACGGCTCTGAACAACACCTGGAACCAGTGCTGCAGCTGCCTCAACCCTGCCCTCTCAGTGACACCTTTCAGCATCTTCCTCACCCTTCTCCCTATACTTTTCCAGACACTGCATGTCCACTGCCAAAATCCTACCCTAGCACATTTTGCCTGGGGTAAGGAAAAGCTGGAGGTGTACTGCCAGCACTCTGTTTTGAGCAAGCACAGTCGGCGTAAAAAGGTTTTTACACCCATATGCCCTTCCTATTCTGTTCTTTTAAATAACACTTTTTCAATCTTGTTACATACTTACAGAAGAATAAGTGATTTCAGTCCATAGAATGTCAATGGAGAGATCCGACTTATCCTGTTGTTTTCAATTATCCTATAATTTACAGTGAAATGTGTATCAGATTGATAATTGACTGCAGTCTTAAAAATATAAGAGATAATAAAAAGTAACAAGCTTTGTAGGGAATTTCTTCAAAAGTCCTGTTAGACTACTTAAAAAAATTAACACACTGTTCCTTGACTGCTTAGGATATTAATTGAATTAATTTCCTTTCACAAGAATTTAATTTAAAAAAGTAACTAAGAGAAAATCATTACTTTCAACTTAGAAGAACTGTTTTCCTTTGAGTTTTTTAAATCCTTTGATCAACACACTTTGAATGGATTCTCTGAAATAACAAAGCAACACATCCTAACAGTATTCTGTGGCATCCCAATAGTCTAAAACATACAGAAGAATGTAGGATGTATTATTTGCTTATTTTTAATAATTTTGCTTAGTCAAAATCTGTCTGAAAATCAGTATTAAGCCAATATTTCAGGTTATTACATAATTTTGTCTGGACATTTAAAGCACTATTTACAGGAAAATACCTGCCCCCCCCCCCCCCCAATTTCTACTGGTTTATAGTACCTGGGCTATTTAATATATTCATTTATAACAAGCAATTGCCAAAAAAAATTATTTACTATTGTTATAAGTCATCAATCATTGAACCCATTAAGACTCAAGGACTATTTTCTGCTGTCACCAAAGTCAATTGCATTTTTACCTTGCACAATGTAACAGAAGTTCCTTAGTTATTAACTAGTGTAAAGTAATGTTGTACACAAAAATGAAAGCAATCAAAATCTTTCCCTTTCTTTAATTAATTATTTATGGAGTAAATAAACATACAAATAAGAAAACAACGTACAGCCATTCAAGTCTGTGGAGGTCTGCAAAGACAAAAGGCTCCAAACTTGTTATCTTGTTGTTACTCAGGTATCTAAAACAAGACCAACCAAAGATAAATTAATAGAATGATGAATTAGCAGCAGACAAATGAAAATGAGTTTTAAGATTATTTTTTCCTTGATAATTTATCAGAATATTCCTATTCTTCATAATTATTATTTTTGACTATGTTAATTTTAATGCCACTATTTGAGAGCAAGGCAGGATTCTCTTTAGTGAGGATTTTAAAAATAGAGCACTTTGTCTTATCTATAAGAAAGCACAGCCAGCTAAATATTTTCACTGTGTCATATTTTAGTCCCTTTCCAATTTCCTTCTGTGGAGTGATTTGTTCCATGAATGTTCCCAGGATCCCATTTAGTCTTTGTTAAGGATATTAGTCATAAATGTAGATAGCAGAATAATGGAAAAAGAAAGGCTGAAAATGAATGGGAAAGGGTACTAGAAATGGTCTGGGAAGATAATAGCAGCAGCTGTAATAACAGATAATCAACCACACTTGTTTGATGGAAAGAATAAGACATATAACTTTTTAAAACTTTCTTTTTAAAAACATTGCAGTAAAAATTCTGAACCAAACAGTGCAATTTTTAAGTTGTCTCTTTCACTGAGCATTTCCCTTAGAAGCCAGAAGCTTTCAAAAAGTTGCTGCAAAATAAGGAAAAAAAAAGTTCATTTCATCACCAATGCTAGTTACTTTGAATTGCTTCTTTAAACCAAAATACAGTGTCAGAGTTTTCATTCAACACAAGCTCTCACTTTTATTTTACTCCTTCATTCTCTTTGGCTTTCCACAGGGGAACTACCATACTGCCTCCTCCTTCCATTGTAAGGAAGTGAGGAATGGGATTGAAGTATGGAGCCAACTTGTCTTTTCAAAGTATGTCCTGCCAGAAAGACTTGCACAGAGAGCTATTAATCTGTCTTTGTTTTCTCAATTCAATCACTAAATTAGAGTTTTGGACTGCTTTGCAAGTTCCTAACATGGAATCAAATAGAGAGAAACATCCATAGCCACTCTCAGAGCTCTGCCTGCTGCTTTTTACATCAGTATTCTAAAAGCAATACTTACAGTTTTGTCAAGTTGTATAAACCTTTGAAAGCACGTTCAGATACAGCTCTGATTTTGTTATTCTGAAGATACCTAAAAACATACAAACCAAAACCAATTAATTCTCTAAAAGAGAAGAGTTAAAGCAAACGTAAGAACCCAATTAAAATCTATCAGCCAAAATGAATGCATATTTGATACTTTAGAAGAAGCTGTTAAATTTGTTACACCTTAAACTTGACAATAATCAGTTCACAGCCACAGCTGTAAAGACTGCAAAGTTGTTTTTAAAGAAATTCATGCAGAGAGCTAAATTACAAATATCATTGAAACGGATGTTTGCTTTGCCCGAGATGAACAATGGAGTGGTTGTTTGCAACCTCCTTGATTAGGTCCTAACCTTGCAGTGCTCATCTGTGTGACCTGATCTCTGTGTTTAACCAGATCTCTGCTACAAGAACATTTTGCACAGAAAATGTCCAATTAAAAAAATTTTTTAATTTTCCATTTGTAGTGTCAGAGAATTCTCAAGTTGCTACATTTTAAAGATAATATAATAAAAAATAAAGCAAATATTTCCAATCTTCTGTAAATTAAGAATTCTATTTTTACTTATGTTTTAAAATTTTTTAAAATCTATTTTGATGAAGTAATGACTTGAAAAATATTATCAAATGCAAATATTAAATCCTTTTCAAATAATTTTAAACCATTACAATGTTATTTTCTGAATGATATTGAAACATATGTCCTTTGAATTAAATTACAGTTAATGAAGCATCCAAATGTATTCCTGTTAAACAGCAATAAGAAATCTGACATTGGCTTTTACAAAATGAGCTTCTGTCAAACACTGCTCAAGACCTTTTGGAAAATGTAAAGTTATCTATCAGAAGGGTGTGCAGTTGATATTAGAAACAAATGTTTTATACAGATAGGAATGGATGTATTTCTTTCAGTGAAAACTTACCTTTCAAGACTTTAAGGGACATAATGGAATTTAACTTTCAGAACACAAGATGGTGCTGCAATGCAGCACAGCTCCCATAAAAGAGTACTTGGAATTGGTGACACAGAAGCCCTGCTCTAGACTTCTGCATTTAATTTTTAATTTTACTACTTCTATATAAAGAAAACTTGCTAAAGGGGCTTTGATTTTTGAACAACATATATATTACACACCGGAAAACATAACCAGTGTTGTATTGCCATAATAATTTGACTTGCTGCAGCCTTATAAAGTCGGCACCAGACAGAACTAGGAGTAAAACCACATGCCACAGGAGGGAGCTGAGCTTCCCAAGATAATGGGAGGTTTGAGTTTCCAAACTTTATTTTTCAGAATAAGTCGATTAAGTTACTTTAATTTATTTTGTCATATTACTCTTTATTATAAATATAACATCCCTCAGACAAAATGCATTTTTCTGATATAAACCAGTCCATAACCCTAAACCATTAAATATGCAGAAATTACGGCTTTGCAAAAAGACAGATGTCAAATCAAGGTGCTTGAGCCAAACAGGGTACACATGAGGTACCAAAGGGTGAGAGAAGTGAGGCTTTTGTTACTTAAATATTAAGCTCTGTGTGTGTACATATAGGAGAAGAAGAGGATGAATATTTAAGGCACTAGGTAGGTATTTTATGTTATAGCATTCCCTTACAGATTTTTAAGATTTTGGTATTTCTTGAAAACATCAGCAGAAAGTTTTCTTAGCAGATTCCTCTGAAGAGACCTGTAGGAATGAATGCACACAGTCAAACTACTGCTCCAGGCTCCTACAGTGCTTTTGTTATTCAATAAGGGCAACTCTCACACTGCTAAATAAGAAAAGCAACATGAAACCATCTGAACATGTTACTTCCGTTTGTCTGTATATTTGTATCTATTTAAACAGTAAGAAAAATATTTTATAATAAAAAAATTCCATGTCCTCAGCAAAAATAACAAAATAATAATTAAATTTAAGAATTAAAAAGATTTGAGTATAAACTACAGATTTATTTCAAACCTCAAATGCATATAGAGCTTATTTCCCAATTTATATGTCACTATGTTCTGTCTCCTTTGGGGACACTCAAGTGTCCTGTGAAGAACAAAATTTCTTCAGGACATGGGTTGACTAGAAGAGAATTCAGCCTGAAAGCCAGCTGGACCAACTCACTGCTTTTTCTACACTTAGAACTAGGTCAGTATTTTTGAATTCTGTGTTGATGCTGAGCAAGCAGCCAGTTTAAATAGATATTTGATATTCCATATGAATTTTCATTTGGAAGCGTTGCAGTATTTGAATGTGGACTCAACACGGGGAGCTTCAGGCATGTGTGAGCACAGTCTGGTACCATAGGGAAAGAGCTGTACCCTGGATCTCTGGGGGACATCCTCAGGTAAGGACACAGGGTGATGTCCCCTGCTCACCACACCTGAAACTGCTTCCCAAACAGAAGTGTGCAAACCAAGTGCACATCAGCCATATTCTGATCTCTTTAAAAAGTTTGGCTTACACATGCATATCTGCGTGATGATTCAGCCCACATTAAATCCTTTTAAATAACAGAGTGTTCAGAGACATCAAATGAGAACTAAATAGATTTGCTCCAGCAGGGAGTTCCACTGAGTTCAAGGTTATTGACTTTATTGACAGAAACACAGACTAGGAATATTGGCAGGATCATAGAATAAGAAACAGGTTCGAAGCATTGTGTCTTAAAAAGAAACATTTCTTTTTACAGATTTCCTTAGATACCCTGAAACTGTTTGTAGCTCAAGTCACTCTTACAAACATGAAATGATCAATTCACACACAGTTTTTAAAGTTTTATTAGTTTCTTTTCTCTCCTTTTATGTAAGGAAAATCTGTACTTAAAATATTAAAGCAGAGAGATACAGTGGTTCCCAAGCATCAGCTGATCATAATGATAAGGCTGTAGTTATGAAAATATTGTAGGATTGACAGTCAAACCTGAACAGAGCAAGAGACTACTCTACTTACATTATGGTTATGTTTGAAGAGACTGATGGGACAGCACGTAATTTGGCAGCATCACAGAAGACCTCCAGGCCTTGGCAGGTGCACTCTGCTGGCACATCCCCAGCCACTGCGTGAGAACAGGAGCATGGTTGGGGCAAAAGGTGGGATATGTGGTGTGATGGGATGTGGAGAAAAGAAATATGGCATAAAAGAACAGACATAGCAGGCTCTGTTAAACACAATTAAGGCACATGTTTTTACAAAATTGATTTAGACCTGGTAGGAATCTAATCATAACTTAAATAGATACAAAACCTTATGTTACCTCTGTGAAAGAGCTTGTAAAAGCTCTTGAGCCCTAGACATGATACACAGGAATCTGGCATGTGCTTTTTGCAGCACTTTTTTAGATTATTCAGTACTCTTATATCAATAGAAGAAGCATAATTCTATAGGGGAAAATGGGTCGAAAATGGGTCAGGCAGTCTTTGCTCATCATAGTGGACAACAGAATCAAAAAGTCTGTACAAAGACTTGTATAAGTGGAGGTGGTTTGCAAATTTCATTTGATGCACAAAGAAATGAACTGGGAGAAATGTAGCCTTCGTTTCACTATGAAATATATGCCTTTTCCATGGTCTTTCCAGCAGTATCAGCATATTTAGATAAACATTTACATTATCCTCCTAACTGGCATATGCTAATTGCAATATGGTTGATACTTCTCTTACAGAAAATGAATCATCATTAATGGAACTGAAATTAGCTTCAAATTAACATTTGTTCATTTGAGATATTAAGTCCGTTTTACTATAAATGAAACTGCACAAAATATCATGATAGGCATATATTTGCTCTGTATTTCTTTCTAGGAAACATCATTAATAATCATTCAAATAATATCTGTAATTACTTACAGCACTCAGGTGTCTTTGCCTGAAATGCATAGAGTGATTTCAGTTTATTATATTTGTCCTTTGTATAATGTTTATCAAATTGCAGAGACCATCCATTGTTGTCTTCTAATAAAAAAAACCAAAAAGACACAAAACATAAACAGACCACAAACAGAAGATATTAAAATCAAAGGTAGAAATGTCTTCACTTAATATAGTTGCATCAATTTTTATATAATTAATGTAGGTTTTTACTCCAGAGCATTTCATAGACCATTAAATAACCTTATTTTTATACAGCTGCTTAATCACACGCATCTACAAAGAATATAAGCTGCATAGTAAGAGCAGATTATTATACCTTCAACAACATTTTCTGTGACAGCCACACTGAAAGAGTATAATTGTCACTTCAGAAATTTTTATTTTCATAGGAGTCTAAAAATGAGAGGCAACCGTATTTTCTTATCTCCTTAAACATGCAGGTTTGCCACTTTGTCCAGGAAAGTTGAAGTGATTACTATGACTAATTCTTTCACAGGGACGTCCCACACTACCACAGCCTATAATTTTTTTTCCTGAAAATCTAGATGAAGGCCAAAGGAACACTGCTTCTCAAAAAAAGGAGGGACTTGGTGTAACATATTCAAGTCAGAATGTTCATGTTAAACTTAATACACACCTTAAACAAAGCACAATTCCTCATTACCAGTTTGGTCACTATGCACAGATCTACTGGATCGGAGTAGTTTATGACAATAAGAGCAAAAATTAAAGAGCAAACCTTTCAGTTCCTTCCAACAAATGGACATTTCAAGATATCGTGGTGCTAGAAATTGCTGAAGATCTGTTAGCTGTTTGTTTCTTGGAAGTCTATTGGGTATCTGAGATCTGTAAATTAACTAATCAGGTAGCCAGTTTCAAAACAGGCTGGAAAGGGAATGAAAACTTGCCTTTAAAAGCTGTGACTGGATTTTAGTTTTATCAATTTGAGTCTGACTTCTCTTCAGCTTTGGCAGTGGCCGCACCATTTTAGTTGAAAGCATCTCTTTTAATGAACATGAACCAGTAACAGAAATGCTCCTTGGAATGGCACTCAGTAGCTGGTGAGTCAAAGCATCCATGACAATTGAAAGAAGCATACTGTAAGGATTCCTATTGCCAAAAATTGTTTATATGAGAACTCTCAGGATGGCTCTGCTTTGCTAGTCATGGCAGTCTTAGATTCACCTTTATGATGTACTGGCAATAGTCTTTACCCCTGCAACTTCACAGGTTAATAGTTTAGTTATATTTAAATACAGTTCCTCATGGACATTTCTCTATAAATCTTTCTATTTAACTAAGCATTATTGCTATATCTATTGTTTCAATATAGGCAGGGAGAAATAAAAAACATTTACTTCTTTGCAGCTTTTTCCCATTCTGAAATGGCTTCTCATTTTTCATGTCACTACATCTCAGTTGTTTTCTCAGACAGGCAGGAAAAGCTACCTTAAAAGCATCTCCTGAAATCTGCCTACAGATAAAGCTGTTTTTGAGAGAGGCTTGCCTCTTTGCTGTCTAAGATGATAAGATGTGTTGTACGTGCTGATTAATGATATTTTGAAAGATTAAGTAACTTCAGACAAACTATCCTTTACCTAGTTATTTGTTTGTTTTGCATAAATTGAAAAGATGAAAGATTCAAAGCAAATGTAAGTGCCTGTCTTCAGGAATTGCTCCAGTAAGAGAAAAGACAGACCTGATAAGGTATTTAAAAACATTTTACTAACTTCCTCGAGAACATGCTCTGATCCATTAGCAGTTTTGCCAGTCTAGATCATTAAGCTAACATTCAGAAGCAGCCCAATGCATTTTGGACAAAATGAAAGGTATTGGCAAACCTGCTCCTGCCTGTTTTAAATGCTCAAAAGAAGCTCAGTTTTAGGACTGCCTGCAGCATGAAATCTGTAATTGATGACGTGATGAGAACAGATCCTCTGTCAAGTGGCAAGTGCCTTAAAAGCCTACTGCCATGTAGACAGGACCACAATGATGTTTCCTCTATTGCTATTCCTGAATATTTAACTGGAGCACATCTACTGACCTTCATTTGTATGACTGGACTCAGCAACATGTGGGAATACAACATACACAGAGAAGGCAAGATTTTTAAACAGATAATTGGAGAGATGGTTTTAAAATGAGATTATTGTTGAAGTATTAATCATACCAAATAAATGCTTTGCAGTCAGGAATAAAGTCTCAAAATACTCTTGGATTTTCTAATTCATAATTATGTTCATAAGAAGTTTTGGAAAACTAACAGCTTTTCTGCAGATTCTGAATATACAGTTAAGAGCCATAAATTCTAATCCTGCTGTAAGCCAATGAAAATATAAAGCATAATTTTTCTGCATTTCCCTAGTTCTGACACTAAGGAGTGGATATATGAGATTTTATTTCATGGTTTTTGTACTTTCAAGATGCTTTGCTGTGTGACAAAGCATGCACAAAAGGTGACCATCAATGCATTTCACATCTGCAGAGAAAAAACATGAGCAGTGCCTCCCACGCTAATGGGAATGGTGGAGCAGTTTGCTACAACGGGAAGGTTAATCAGCATTTTTGAGGAAGTCTAGAGGCAGCTGTGTAATTCTGGGTGTCCATAAAGAAGAAGGGGAAAAATTCATTGAGAAGATGGATTATTTTGTACTGCAATTATTCCAGCTGTTTGGTGTTTCTAGTAAGTTAATTTTAAATAATGGGTTTTTCTCATGGCATGCTTTCCACTAGAAGTAAAAAGGCATATCTGAATACAATAAAACAATTTATCAAATATCTTTTGACCTTCAGAAATATATGCTTAGGGCCAAACTTTGTGCCCAAGCATGTGACAATCTCTATTTTGTATAAACTTTTGTCAAATCCTGGAAGAATGCATTTTGCAAATAACTGTATTTAGCATGACCATTGGGTGAAGCACTCGACAGCAGCCCTGTAAGTCACTTTGTGGTTGTTTAGAGTGGATGTGAAGGTTTGGGACCTGTTTGCCTCTTTCGAGGTGAGGTTCTCCAAACACTTTAAGAAATGACTGGTAATAGTACTGGTCTTGAAATCCCAAATCTACCATTTGAGGGGGTACAGCTCAGATGAGAAATTGCTTTACCCTGAGCCAGTTCAAAAATAGATTATGTTGGCTGTGCTGCTGTTAAAAAAAAAAAAAAAAAATCTGAGAAAACAAAGCATCATCAAATCTTCATTTGCATGGGATAAGTGAAATAAGTAGTGGCAAATTGGATTTATCTGACTCCAAAGTAACACCCTGTTTCTTATTGAAAGTTGCCAATTACCACTTCTGATGGGAATGAGAAAGAGCATGTTAATGCTAACAAACTACAGATTTAAGTAATCATTTCAGTGACAGATCCAAGAAAGTATAATCTTTCCTCAATTAAAGACACATCTCTTACTTAATATGGAGTTTATGACCAGGATGTTATCTCTATGACTTCCCCCTTCTCTCAGCCACGTCTTCATGGGTTATTATGCAGAGAAATTCTGTCAGTTAAATGCATAAACACTCTAAAGAGACACTGTGTCACCCTTTGATTTTGCCTTTGCTGTTGGTGGCCATAACCCATGGACATATTTCTTTTAGTTAGTTGTTCAAATAAACTTTCCCTTGCTCTGAGGAATGACTTCAGGGTTTTCACAGACAGCTTTTCGCTCAAGGAAAACCTGTGTCCTCCAGACAAGAAGCAGTTCCTTTAAAAACATATTTACAGATGAAGGAATATAACTGACCTTTTCCAGTGTTGAGGCATCCTGATACAGCCCAATAATTTACAGCAAGACAAAAACCACACAGAGATTTTACAAAGCTGAGGGTTGTGGTGCCTGAAGCATTCAGAGCTGGGACAGAATTTCACGGCCACGGTTTAAAAATCCAAGCAGAAAAAATTAAGAACTAGGAGCTGGACAACTTATCAAACAATTCAAAGGCAATTTACCCCACACCAAACTGCATGTCACTGCACACTGACTGTGTCCTGTACCTGCTGATTAATTGAAATCACATGTAGCTTGTATGAATTGTGGTTCATGTGATTCATTGAATCACGTCTGCTTACATGTGACAATGCAATCATAATAAACCAGGCAGGAAACAAATTAATTCACATAAGGTTTGCAGTGCTCTGGATGAACTAGATGACATACTTACACAAATTTTTTATGATTTTAAAGTGACTTAATCAAGCTAGTGCAATTTTTAAGAAAATAGGCAGGTTCAAGTTTCCAAAAGACAAACATCTCAATGTTGCATCTTTATTGCTGTGAACAGAGTTTTCTAGTTTTAAAACAAGACTTTTAAGCTATATAAATTAGTCTGACTTTCTATTCTGTATTTCTTGAAGTATTCTCAATTTTTGAAATTAAAATATTCTAATAGCATGAATACATCTATAGAATCTTTAGTTGCGTGAAAATTCTCTTGGCAGTAAAAACAGGAAAGACACAAATCTAGTGAAATGCAAGTTCCTCTTGGTTTTCAACAATATTTAAAAATATCAGTAACAAAAGTGATTGAAAACCCCCAGAAGTTCAGCATTGCTGTTGCATGTGCTGATATTTGCACATCAAAGTAAAGCTTATTATTTCAGTGCCATACACTGTGGATGAATGGCAATGACAATGAAAACAAAATTTGGCCAAATATAAAAATTTTCCATGTGAAGCTTGAAAATCCTCTCTTTTCCCAGGTATGTGATACATTTTGAGCGTACTATTGACTATCAAATGTTTACTTTATGCTTCATAATCAGAATTTACTATCTAGGACTAAAAACTGAATAGAACCTCATGCATTCAAATCTCACATTTTAAGTATGATGGGGAAAATGCCATGCTAGGAAAACAAGACCAACTATAACATTATTCATTATTATTATTAATTTGAAATATAAAACCATCAAGGTCTTCTGCAATGTGCTGAGACAAAAATGAAATTTCCCATCCCTTAGGAGCAATCTTGTAACATTAAAACATATATATTTTGTATAGATGTTTTGAAATACCCCATAGAAATTTCGATTTCTGCTATGGCAATCTAGAAGACAATTTAATGAACCTACAGAACTGCAGTAATTCCGTGTATGTTTATAGACCTTCAAGGAAACACATACGAAAAACAGCATCACGTTATACAGATTGCTATTGTATTTATCCTGCTGAATTTTTATTGGCCCTTTTTAAAAAAAGAGGTAGTGTGTTGGAACTTATTGAGTAAGGCAAGCCAGTCACCTGCTGACTCTGTGGCACACAGGAACAGACGAGATCTGTGTTTTTAGAGGCAAAGAGGTGCAAGATTTCAAACAGCCACTCCCTGCCCAGTTCTTTTGGGAACCTCTGGGTGTGATTTCCAGCTATGAGCTCGATAGAGCCTAATGAACATCTATAAATGAACTTTACAACTCAGGAGCAGAATGTTGGCTTTTGCTCAGAGACCTCTTAGGGCTCAGAACAACACAATGGTAAATACATTTAGCCAGTGAAAAACTCCTCCGGAGTCAGAAACAAATTAAATCTGCACGCCTGTTCTTGCTTCACTAGACTGGAAAAATGTGGCTATGACACTGATTAAAAAACAAATGTAGATACACTGCAACCATTGCCTAGCTGCCAAAAAAACAGTTTTGCAGAACTATCAGCAAAATTGTCCAGAAGCCAAATTTTTAAACACTGAGGAAACTTATGCTCTCAAAATAGCTCAGGCTGCTTTGTTCCATTAACCGTTCTACATAATTAAAGATACTGCTTACAAAAAAAGATAAAATTAAACACTAGCACATTTTTTCTTCCATTCTCCATGTTATGATTGCTAGTAAGTAAAGTGTGGTCAAATGTGTAACAGTAGTTGTTGGTTTTTAATGTCCCATACATGACAAAATAGTCTGGCTTGTGGAGGTGCAAGAGATTACAGCCAATGTGTGGGAATTTTTTTGAAATTAATAAGAATTCTGGTGCTTGCATTTTTCACAATTCTTATGTTAAAATGCTTTTTATTCTAAATAGGGCTTATACCTGTGCTAATAACACATAAACACTTCCTCTAGAGATTAATTAGTAATAAATTTAGAACCTATAGTAACAGCCAGTTCTGAGATGGAGCATAAGAGCTATTCAGTAGTGTGATATGACAGTAACACTAATTTTAAATGAAGCATAAACTATACCTGTTCAACCAATTAAGTCTGAGATACAAAGGATCGAGGCATTTATTTTTGAAATTTATATGTCACATGAGAAGAGACTGTGTGTTATATCTGCTGTTTCTGTGACAGGTGGCAGGATACTACGTCAAACCCTAATGGAAGTTAAGAAAAACTTCTAAATCTGAAAGCAGGATTATTAATAAAGAAATGAATGCACATGTATTTTACATACGAGCAATTTTCAGAACCTGTGACTACAGGATGCTGACACATAGTGTTAGTTATATTAATGACAGAGCAATAGGGATCAATCTTAGTCTTCCAGACATATAAAATATGTGTTCAAATTGGTCAGGTAGGATGTAAAGTCCAGAGGAAAGCCCAGAACCTTCTGAGGTCGGATTATGTTTCTATATTTTTCCCAAACTAAATTTGACAGTTGATGGGTGGTTTTGAAACAAGAAACTTGAAGTGAAAACAAGTGAAACAAGCTTTACTGCAATTTACTGGGAGGCTTCTCCCCAAGAACTGGCATCATATTAACATCACAGCTAATTTACAGTTCTGATGACCAAATCATGCTGATCATCCAGCAGAATGCATGGAATGTGAGGACCAATATTGCAACAAAAGTTTTAGAAAATCAGATAGGAAAAACATCTATTCAGTCTCTCAGTGGTTCAAAATTTAACTGCATTAAGAATTTTTGCAGCACTTTGAAATTAGCATGTTATGACTACAAAATGGTGACTGACCCAGTGTTATATCCAGCAGAGATAATTACACAAAAGTGGTTCGACTGAGAATATTGTGCTTTTACCACTGCATGGTACCACTGCAGGATAATTTTAGTCAGGGAAAGCTGACCCTTATCTAGGACAAAACTTGTTCATTCAGCTCTCTAAGTAGAAGGCATATCAGAGAATTAAAAAACAAGAGAAACAATAAAGTGTAAGATTTTAATTTTAAATATTTAATTAAGAGAAAACGAAAGAACTTTTATTGTGAGTGTCTTAAGGTATTCAGAGAGTAGATATTTTAAATATGAAAATAACCATGAATGATTACTGGCAGTGTTAGTTGTCTTCTTCCAAATGCATGGAGTATATTTATGGTATGATTTAACTTTTCATATGGTTTTTTTCAGTATTTCACGTGACCAAATTTGTTCATCTAAACAAACGCGCACCTTGACATGATAAAACATGCAGGCTCAATGTAAAGCTACATCATAAATATTGCTGTAGTTATTTTTGTTTTATATTATTCAACTGTTGTTTTAATCTACAGTTGTTAGTTTTGTTTTTGTTTTATCATTGAACATCACTGTGCAGGCAGAGATCTCAAAATGCTTCTTTCCATGAATTTGTACTTAAGAATATGTGTCTGGCACTTTTAGAATGCCACTGGACATTAAAAAGCTTGCCTAGAGATTGTTTAGACTGCATTAACAGTAACATTGCAGCAGGAATGTCTTCCATATAAAAAATATTTGTTACTTATTTTAGGAACAATTCCCATGTCAACACTGCCACGGCATTAGGCAAGCAGAATTTGTGATTATGCCCATTTATCCCTGCTCACATTTTAAAAAGCAATGAAGTAAACAAATGTTCTAACCTCCTGTCTATAAATGCCAAGTAGCTACAGAATCAAATCTTACATCTGTAAACAAATGGGAAAAGCTCTTCCCTGGAAAACGAAGATGAAGTCATTATGTTTGAAATCAAACAAAGTCTCAGTATGACAAAACAGTATCAAACTTGGTCTGCTCTGGCAACTTGATCTTTAAACAAGCTTGGGCACAGAAGGATGCTGAAATTGCTATATCTGATTTCCCTGCACATTTTGAATTTTGCAAACAGATACAAAAATAACTCTAAGTGAAATGTGATCGAAGCTAAACCACTTCACAATACCCTCAGCCTAATTACAAGCTCAATGCTTCAGCAAGGATGAGCATGGAACAGAATTGCAGAGTAAAATTTACTGCTCTCTCAAGTCTAAAAGAAGGACATTCCTCAAAACCATATGGTCTATGACAAATTACAAAACTTTAAATTATTTTTATTTAAAAATGTTATTTTCATGACAGATTTGCAGAGACTCCTGCTTCTACTTGATGGACTATATTTTCAGGTTCAAAAGGCAGGATTGTATTTTCCAAGCACATTTAAGGTTATCCAGCCATAGTTCAAGCAGAGCCTCCCATCACTGGGGGCATGAAAAATTGCCAGCTGCCTCCTCTTATTGCAGCTTACTACATTGCCTCAAGCTCTTCCCCATTAGGGCATCACACAGAGCATTTTAATGGTTTTGGAAAGCAAATTAGGTGGCAAAGGCATGAGTTTTCAAAGATGAGTGGCTTCACTCTACTGTGAAATATCAGCTATAGTTTGCTCCTTTCCAGAAGTGGAAGAAATGCTGAAGCTGAGCTGGCAAGCAGGATGTCCACATCCTGAGGTTAAGCACTAACACAGCAACCTGAGTTTGTTCACAGATCTACCTATGATCATAATTTGAGATCTTCACTACTCTGGACCTTAGTTTTAGATTTATCATTTGGACATGGAGAGGATGGTGGAAGGGAAAGAGGAAGCAGAATTGAAGAGGGCACAACAAAGCCAATTTTTATGGCTGAATATGAGCAGTGATTACAGCACATCTGAAAACATGGTTCTCAATGAGGTTTTGGTTTAGTTTGAGTATTCATAATCATGTTTTGCTCTTACAAGGCAGGCGGTGCCTGAAACAGAATTAATACTGCAAATAATCTCAGAGGTTATGACAATAATTTCTTACAACGTTGATTTCTTACAAGTATCATCTTACAAAGATTACAGCTCTAATTTCTTTCTAGAAATGAAGTGGGGAATGATGCAAATTTGTTCATTAAAAGAAGAAAGGAGCCACTACAAGACAGTTGGAGTGACACGTCTAATGACGTGTTTTTGCTTTGCATTTCCATGCTATACAGCTGGTTTTACCATAGGCTTAAGATAGTGCTTTATTATTACTGAAGAAATTATTAATGAAACAGTTGGTTTACCTGGCTTTGTTTGAGATACATGCATTAAAAAAAAAAAAAGGAAGAAAAATGGTATTTCTGAACTTCTTTGAAGGTCTACACGGATTTTTTTTTCCCTCCCACACTCAATCTTGTAGACTGGTCACCTCAAAGTTCCTCAAATTGCTGGAAAAGTGTTCAGGAGCTGAAGAGTTGAACTATTTAATTGGAATACCTTGTAGATAAGATTAAAATTTCCAATGGCACTGCACGAAACAATCACTACACTGGAATAGTTTAATTCTTAATTTCTTTTCTGTAACCAGGAGCAATGACTTCAACTGGAAACCAGTTGTAAATTTTAAAAAATGGGGAGAAGGAGCCAGCTATAACTGCTGGCATGAGGCAAGAATACTGAAATGGTCCTGGGAACTGCAGGGGAAGAGAAAAAGTACATTGTTTCCCTGTCTCAGGAACTAATCACTGAGGCCTCTTTTCTTGAATTTTAAGCAAGATGAATGTCTTAAAAAACAGAGTTATCCCCACAAAGATCTCCCCACTTACTACATGTGGAGTCATTGTAGTAAATCTCATCAGGACATTCCATATCCTCTGACAAGGAAGTGACTCTTTAACTGCTCAACAAAGTTTGACTGCAACACCAATTTTTGGGAAAACATGACTACAGAACATTAATACATTTCCAAATGAGAAAAAGGATATGAGAAAAACACCAGTAGTACAGTTTTCCCAGTAAGTCAATATAATGACTTTTCATCTTTTGTGATTTAGGTTTTCAAAAATCAAGGCAAACTCATTCTTGAATTACTAGACACAGAAGAGGATTCAATATCACAGCTGAATTGTCTTGTATGTTCATTTCTATAGAAGAGCACTAAGGCATTGCTAAGGCAGGACCTGCTGAAGTTTGCTATTTTTTGCTTCAGGGTTCTGTAAAAAATGACTTCTTGCAGCGCTCTACCTGCTCACTGACAACCCATGTTACTCCTAATTGAATTTTTGAAATTGGTTATTCATAATCCAAGAACACCTCAGTTCTGTATCAGTAATAAGATCAGATGCAAAGAGCTCTTTAATTAATGGTCTCAATGATCTTAAATGTCTTTTCCTACCTAAACAATTCTATGATTTTATGTCTTGCACCTCCCATTACAAAACTGTGTATATCCTAATTAGTGTTATATTAAGCTGTATCTTTCAGCAAGTCCTTGTATGATGGACTTTGTGGTATTGTACAGAAAAGAAATATGGATAAAGCAACTGTTTGTGCTCTTTGGACTTCTTAAACAAAAGAAGGCATCATCATCAGCAGTTTCTGCTACTGTAGGTCAAATGATGGTACAGAAAAAGAACAGAGCAAGCCATTTTTGTTCAGGATTTTGATTATTTACAACAGAAAGTATGTTTATAACATCAGTGAATGATATAAAACTACAAAGTAGTGCAGGTCCATTAGATGGGATTAGAATTTGAAACTACTTTCATATGCAGTAAGACACTAAAATTTCATCGGTATAACAATAAAGTACTTCATATAGGTAAGCAAATCATCTTCACATGCAATGAGAACAACTACTTTCAAAACCCTGCTAACTTTGCTGAGAGTACTGGTGAGAAATACCTTTATATTTTGTTTGAAATTTCTTTCAGAAAATTTCTTTCCGTATACATAGATTGGAATTTTCACTTAATATTTTAATTCTTCCCACTCCTCCCATCCAGATCTGATGGCAAGGTGCCTGTCTGGGACATTCAGCTGCTTGGCTGTGGGACGTTGGAGGCAGCATGTGAGGCAGGGCATTGTGAATGTGACTGTCCTCCATGGATACAGGAAAACTACCAAGGAATAGGAAGCTTAGTTCCCCCATCTGCCATGGATCAGCAGCTCTGGAGAGCACCTCTGAAAATACCCAGGCTGTAAGTAAGGTGACAATAGCAGTAAATAAAACGTGCTAGGGTAGATTTTCTCTCCCTGTGGTCTTAGCTTGCAACAAAATGGCTAAGCTCTCTCCTCACAGAATAAAGGGGCCCTTTTCCAGACTATCCCAGGTCTGTGCCACCTCTGAGATGTGTCCAAACATTGTGTGAGAGATGCTGCTCAGCCTAGACTAAAGCTGTGCCAGGCTGTGCTCACACATAAGCAGCATGGACATAAGAGGTAAGTGCCCAGGCAGAGCCCTGGTCCCACCCAGTTTGCAGTAGAGGTAAAGCCTGCAAGCCAACTCAAGGTCACAGCTACTATCCAGGGTGACAAGGATCAAAACAGCATGCAGAGGTGACCTGACTATGTTTATGCCCTGAGATTTTTACATTTTCAACCCCCAAAGCCTGCTGGTAGTGCAGCTTGCACAGTACACTCACATAGGCGCATGTTTCTCCCAGATTAGGGCATAAAGGATTTCTGAAAAACCTTGAAAGTTCTCCTAAATTATGCTTCCCACATTAAGTCACATTAAGCTTTTCATAAACTCTGTTGGAACATGCATCTACTTCTCCTCAGCAACAATCTTTGATAGATCACATACATCCATTTGTACACATCAAAATAACTTGTACAAAGAAGTTCACAGCAGGGAAAAAAAAAGGATAAACTAACACCATATACAAAGAAAAACGTGGCCCATTCTTCTTTCTCTAGCAAATGGCTCATTGGGTGGCTTTGTCAGCTAAAGCAGACCTGATGCATCCTCTGCAAAACATATAACTTTCTTATTCCTGACACTCGTGTTTGCTGTGAGATTTCAGCCTAGGTTTCAGTGACTACATGAGAAAACACCAAGACAAGTCTCAGCCACATACCACAGTTTTCTTCATCAGCTCGATTCCCACAGTCATCCTCTCCATTACAGTGCAGTTGTTGGGGCAAACACTTTGTGATATTGCCACATGGAAAGTAGCCCAGAGGGCACCTGGCGCCAGCTCCAGAACCATGATCTTCCAAAGAGTCACAGATGACTACATAGGAACAGAAAAAATATGCTTACTGTATGAGGTGTTTAAAGATATTTGATATTATGCTTTTATAAGTACTCATTTACATTTGAATGTGAATATCAAGCAACGAAAACACGTTAGTTCATTGGACATGCAACTGCAAATAGTATATGAAGTACTTGTTGAACTTGGCAAAAATCTGTTCTATTGTTAGCTAATTAAGTTTCTTTTGATATAAAGCAAACAGGTTCTCCATATGTATCCTCATAAAAAGAGAAAAATGTTAATCATACAAGACAAATTACCTAAGGCCACCATTTTGAAAGATTGTTTCACTTTGCACTAGAAATTAACTTTTGATAACAATATACCAGATAAGCTGTAGGTATTCTTGTCCATGGAAGGGTGGCTGGAACTAGATGGTCTTTAAGGTCCCTTCCAACCCAAGCCACTCTATGACATTGATTTGTGCTGAAATTTTAGACCCAGATAGATAAGTCCTTTTATACAAAGTCAGATCTCTATATGTTTGATTATATTCTAGTTTTAAAGGAATTTCTTGGTGTAAATGGATCAAGGCTCAAAGAATAAGGCAACTAAGTTCAAACCTGTGAAACTGTTTTCTGAAAAATGAGTAAGACAGCATGGAGGTGTCATTATTAATCCTTTGGAAAAGTTGTCAGTCTGATCCAAAAAAACTGGAGATACCTATCAGAATATATCAGTGTGAAGTTTAGGTACAGGTGAACACAGATGGTGTTCTGTTGAGCCCATGCTTTACAGAAAGTAATTTCAGAGAACACAGTGCTCCATCCAAGGGATGCTGGCAGCCAGGGCAGCTGCAAAACTCTGCCTGCCCTCTGTTCTTCAGTTCCCTGTGCTGCTGAAGCTGCAATTACCCACATTTGAAGATATGTGATGCCTAACCAGTTCCACCAGTGCACCTGAGGGACAAATTCTGCCATTACTATTTTTTCAAAAAAAGCATGACTGGTCTACTGCTTCTGTAATGGAATGCAGGGTGCCAAGTCAGATTTTTTATCACATGATATCAGCTTCTTCCCAGGAGGTACTATGGAAAGAGTTTAAAATTACTCTAGAATTAAATTTGTACAGTCCACAATATATTGGAAATGGAGAAAAGCATCATCAGCACAGAACACTACCCAGTGTTGTGCACTTCCAAAGCTTCAGTAAGCCTACCCAGTACCATTCTGCAAGGGTCTGCTAATTTAATTTTTGAAGCAATTTCATAAAGGAATATAAATTCCTTATTAGAGATACCATTTGACTTAATGGATACTGTTACCAAAAAAAGAGAAAAAAATCAAATACCTTAGTGGATACGGTTACAAAAAAAATCAAATACAAGTTCTATTTTAAATTTCATTTCTGTCTTAGAGCACTTTAAATACTCTCTACAAAGTTTATTAACTGTGATGTGATGCTTTTTCAGATAGTAAAATGCTAATTCTGAAACATGCAATGATTTTTCCAGGCTATTTTTATAAGACAAAGTATAAATCTTTCACACAACTTTCTCAGATTAACAAGAAGTATGTTCTTTGACAATATCTGATTTTTTGCACTCATTTTTCTCTTGGACTAAGAGAAATCAACTGAAATTCCATCAAGTACTTCACATTCATAAGAAATATCTTCTGGAAGATCTTTCTTCCAGTAAAGCCCTTGACAATGTATACAACTCTGAAAAATTGAAATGTAAGAGCTGTAGTTGCAGAAAATGGAGATAAATGTACTGTATATGTACAGGATAATCTTTGTTGCCAGAAGCATCCTTTATAGAAAGTCATACATTCCAGCTAATGACCACTGAATGATTTTGAAAAGTTGATTTGCTTTTATCCACAACTGTCTAACCTGTGCAACTACTAAAAAAGAGCTTTAGTTCCTTAAGCCTTTTATGTATAAATAGCAAAAATAAAGCTACATCCTAATCCCAGTGTGAATTCACAGATACATATTGTTCACAAACTTCTCTGCTGTTCTGTGCTTGTATTCAGAACATTATGATTAGCTTGTTCCACCCAAAAGGAAGTAGCAAAAAAAGCTTATGTAGGCATAGTGTTAAGCAAACAGAATATGGGTAGTACTTAGTGTCTTAAGTCTCTTTCTTAGTAAAAAGCTGAGCAGGTGACTGAGGCTCCCTTCAGTTCAGTTACCTGTTACAATCTCAGTAACAACAAAAGCACCTGGGAAGAGACGCCAGTATGGAAAAAAGCACCATAAAGGAAAACATCCCAAACAAACCATCAAAAAAACCTCTTACATTTTGTCAAGCTTTTTATCCTACACACTAGAGATGTATTTAGACTGATCTGAACCTTGTGCTTAAAAGGGCTGATCTCCCAGCAGTTTGAATTTCAAATGAAAACATTTATCTTCTCACAGTACCACGTAATGGAATTTCATGGCATGTTCCAAAATTATTAATTATTCCAATAGTATTAATCCCTGAACTAATTAATGAATTTGCTGTTGCATTTTAGAAATCTGTACTCTGCCACAAAGAATAAGTCTCTCACGATGTTTAATGTTAATATTGAATTCTCTGTACATTTATAGCCTTGATGATATCTATTCTGAAACTCTGCAGTACTCATTTTGTGATATGTTGGATTACCCTGGCATGTAAATATCTGCCTGGGAAAGGACATAATAAGGCATCAAAACTTAACAACTTCATCCTAGTTATAAAATCAGTGGAAGCACTGGTCTTTGTCCACTGACTTGTTAACATCATTTTGTTTATGCAAAAAAAGACAGAAGTTTGGACTTTGCAGATTGCAGGAGATTTATGTATGGAAAAGCACCCCCAACTCTCTAAGGAAATATTTGGCAAAGCTGACAAAGGTAGACAGGAGATAAGACAGTAACAACTGTTGTAAAATGCTGGATAATATTGAAACAATTAGTTTTCGGGTTGAGGAAATTAAAATTTGCTCTTTTATGTGAGGAAAATGGATAAAGATAGCACTGCAACAGCAGCAATTAAAAATTATGGTTATTGTTCTACAAATACAGACTTTACTGATGTTGGGAGTTTACCATGCCAAGATAATGATCTATCACTCCATCTTTGTGATGTGGTGTTAAAGGTGTTGGCTTTTTTATATTGGATTGATTTTCCACTACGAAAAAATTGAACCACTCTTCTTGTATCTTGTTTGTACTTCTTTTTTTTAGCAGCTGAACGAAGATGAAAAGTGATAAACCTGTGACAGACTTGCTTATGTCAGAAGGTTTGCTTTTACAGATACCAAACAAAAAACCTCTTCTTTGTATACCTCATACAGAAAATAATTTTCTGCCTTCCTGTGACGTAGAGATAATTGTGCACATTTCAGCTATTCGGTACCAGAAAATTTCTCTTTCTCATAATGTTCAGTCTAAATATTAAAATATTTGCAATGTTTCAAGAACAAATAGAAAATAAATAGGTGAACAGGTATCAACACAAACAGCAAGACCACAAACCAGCCTCTTTCTGACAAGTCACTTATTGTCTCAATAAAGAAAAATGCTCTACTTAGCAGGGTATGTTCATGATACTACAAACTAAATATTTGTGACTGTCATATACTTAGGGTCCCCTGCAATCTCCCAAATTTGTCTTAAATTTTCAAAAAGAAAACAAGAATTCATGTTGTGCACTTTTTAAGCTCGTCCAGACTGGCCGCTCTGAGATGCTTATTGCTGTAAGAGATGCCTGCAGTGAAGAAGAAAGTGCATAACTTTTCCTGCTAGTCTTTAAACATAAAACTGAGTTACATCTGCTTTTCCTTTGCTAAAGGAATAAGCATGAGTTGGGTTGTCATCTGGGATAGATGGTAAGGCTTTTTCCTCTGTTGCATGGATGCAGAATCACTGGGGAAAGAACATGACAGCCCCTCTTTAAGCTCTCATAAAATGAAATAGAAAGAAGGAACGCATTTGGGAAAGCCAAGAACAAGATGTTCCCAGGACAACATGGCTTTGCTTCCAACTAAATTGATTCATTAATCTTGCTGGTTTTGTGCATTCTTTGAAATACAGAGATTGGGTCACAAGTGCTGTTTGAGAAACCAAATAAGGGACATGTGCACTGTCAGAACACAGACTTAACAGAGTTACTTGTAGCTTCCATAAAACAAGCGAGAATGACTCTGCAAAGGGAACAGCTCTGGGCTGATGGGACTGAGTCATAAGCACTTAAACTAATCAAAGCATTACTCATTGCTTGGTCCCTACTCATCACACCAGTCTCAACTCTGTCACATATAGGTTCAAATAAAGGCATATCATAATATCAGGAAAATATTTTTGTGTTTTCAAGAATTTTACTAATATGAAATCCAGTGTCATGAATCCAAAATGACTCATGAATTCCATCAGCCAAACAAGTTGACATGTTTTTCCTCACTTTGAGTGAATTAGCAGTTTAAAAGCGGTTGAGGAAAGCCAATTGCTTTTAAAAAAGGCTCCTTAGACGTCGAGAACCGAGGAATGATTATGGTAGTGAAGAATCCACCCTGTACTTCTGATGGAAAGTTATTTTACCTACAAAATCTCAAGTTCTTCAAAGAGACTCGTGCAAAACTGGTGGCACTTTTCCCATCTCACATAACTTATTTTAGTTGCTGTACTTCCAGACACAGTGGGAGATGGGCTGGAGAAAGAGATGATTGGAAATAATCTTTAGATATTCTTGCTTTGATACAGAATGTTTTGTTCATATAAAACAGAGAGTCAACATAAAAAGTATTGAAATTAAAATCGATTTTCCCTGTAATTTTTGTGCTACCTTGAATACTTCAAGCTGACAGTTTATTAAAAAATATCCCCTTCTGCTGAAAGGTATATTAAGGGCATGTGAAATGGCTTTGAAAAACCTTTAGCATAATACAGAACAGACCTCATACGCCTATTACCTTCATTTTCAAAGATGAATCATCAGAACAAGGTTATAAAAGTTTATAACTATGAAGTACTTCACCCTATAAAATGTTTAATTAATGATTAACAAAGAATAGTAGTGACAAGTGACTGACTTACTTTGATCAGATGCTTTAGAATCACCAGATGACAGAAAAAAAGAAGATATAACATCTTAAAAAGATCTTCATAAAATATAATTTGTTGTCTGAATTTGACCATTACAACAATATGTAGAAGTGAATGAAGAGGAAGTTTATTCTTAGACTAATTTTCCTGATTTAGTTCAGAATTTTCAGATTCTTCCTACTAAATAAGGAGCTTTTTAGTAATGTATAACTGAGACAAGGATGAGGTTAGTCCATTGTATTTTATCATAAAAATAAGAAGTTAACTTTTGCATAATTTCCTTTAACTTATTATAACTTTATTAGTCTTTCTCCCACATGTAATTTTATAAAGACTCTTCTACAATTTTCTTTTAGGAGAAGCTTTCTAGTGATATCTGGGAATATGTAACAGGAATCCCATATTACTTAAATGTCAATAAAAATAAATTGTAAACTGTCTATAAATAGCATATTGAAAATAGATTCCAGTTTCATAGAAGAACAAAACAGTGTTTATACACTTGTACTTTAGTTCTGTTAATGCACACATATTTGGAATAACCTGGGCAAAATTTGTGTACCAAATAAGACCTTGGTCTAGTGGCCACAGATCCTTTAGCATTAATCCTTGAGGTAAAGCATCTGTGGCTTAAAGGATTTAAACAACTCTGCAGGGTACTTACAGAAGTATAATTAAACTGTTATCACCACATTGCCTTTTCTGTAATTCGCTCCTCTGCTTTGGTAATTGTCCAGCCCTGATGTCTATAACAATTTCTAAATGTAAGTATTGCATATGCATCGTGTTTGTAATTTTAGCTTTGTTTGGGTGCAAGTGACACACTGTCATTTATTCAGAATGACAGATTAATTTAAAATGCTAGCAACTTTTTTATATTTAGCTATTACTTTTGCAACCAGAAATACACTTTCATTGTATTACATTTATCTTCAGCAGACTATACTAGATGTCATTCTAAGAATATGTAATATTTGAACTACACACCTAAGTTTATGTTTGCTTCTATTAAATAGTACAATGGGTTTCAGCAAAAACGGTGCATATATTATGACTGTTGCATACCAATCTGGTAATTATCTTGGATTTTAATTTCATAAAGTACTTTTATACCTTGCTGTGGGCTGCACAATGCTTTAATTTCAGAAGCATTTTCCAAAGCAGAAAATCTGTACTATCTTTTTGAAAACATCACCTCCAATCTCATAATCACATCACCAAAACTAGTTATCTGTCATACCATGGATAATTCAGTCTAATTAATCCACTTATTGTGTTGGAAGATCCTTGCTGTCTGACTGCCAGATAAATCCACTCTAGGGCCAGAAACTGCCAGTAGAGCAACTCAGACTGGTGACATGGAACCTCACCAGAGGATTTATCTTTTATACATTTTATTAATTTGTCTTTTTGTTCTGCTTGCAGAGAATTTAAAATAAAAAGATTTTGATGCACATAAAGAGCTGAAAAAGATTAGAGCTCTAAAAGCCCCAATATACAGTAGAACAAATTGCATCCAAACCCTCAAATTTTGTAGGGCATTCCCAGAGTGTGAGGGTTCAGCACAATGTCCAACAAAGACACAAATTAATGAACAGAACCAAAACTTTCTGTTGCTCCGTTTACTATTTTCTTCCTCTCCCAAAATAAACAAAATCTAAATGATACCTATTATTTCTGTTTAGAAACAAGTTCTATCTCCATATTCTGATGTGATTTCCAATACAAAATACATCAAGGTAAACTTTCCTTTCCTCCCAGTGGTTTTTTGCACCAGTGTAACTCCTCAATTTCACTAATTTCTTTTACAAAGTGGAGCAATATCAAGTTGAAAGCTTGACATAAGAAACACTAAAGTTTTGTTCAAGTGGCATTGGGTATTGAATAAAAATAAAGGCACCAATACAAAAGTGTTAAAGACACAGTGCTAGTCATTCCCATCCCACCTGGACAGCCTGGAAAGACAATGGTTAGCCATCAAAACAAAGGAAACTCCTCTCCCAGGAGATAATTCTTTCTCACAACCACTATTGAGTGTATTTGGTCTGGTTCTTTGAGCCTCAGAGATAAAAGAAATTTGTTGCAAGTAATATATTTTTTTCTCATTTGAAACAAAGTTTATGAGAATTGATTATTTAAATGTGTAATTAAAAAAAAATCTCAAAAAGACCTCTGCAGGTTCATATCTGGAATGGCATTTTTTGAGTTTTGTAATCCTAGGGAAAAAGGTTTCTTCTATTGCAGTATTTGCCTTTATTTTTGTATCTCATATACTCAGTAGTAAGCTAGTGAAAGTTCTTTTTTTACTGGGACTGAGTCATCCAATAATTGAAAATTTACTCTAGCCAAAAAGATAAAAATTGTTGATAAAGATGTTTATCAATAAATTAGTGCCCCTCAAGCAACCATCTTTCACCTCATCTAGATAAGCAGCATTCTGAATTTAAATACATAAGGACAGTAGTTAGAGATTCTGTAAGGAAGTTAATTTCAGACTTGCTACTTTCACCAAGTTAACCCAGTCAGCCATGTGTAAAGTAAGCAAAGTGAAACACTGACTAGTGAAAACTAAATGATTTAAATTAACAAACAACAGATGTTTGTAATATTTCTCTTAAGTTTCCATAAACCAAAGGCAGATTTAAGTGACTTCATGGCACAATATCATATACAGGAGAGAGCTTGTGTACATGTACATTCATGCATGGAAGTAAAAAGAAACCCAGCAGATGAGACAGAAAGTACTTGTAGCCTTAAGAGAAAGCAACAGTGAAAAAGGGAATGAAATTAGATGGGCAATGAACATGGAAATTACTCGCTGATATTTGGATTGTAGGATGTTCTGAGAATACATTATTTGCAAAAGAGCAGAATAGCAAAGAATTACGTGGGTATCATTAACTTGTCCTCAAGGCAGAAACAACCTAAAAGATCATAACATATTGCCTAACTTTTCTTCTGTCAAAAAGGGCAAGCTTGTCTTCCATTCTTTTGCTGTTGCATATCTGCACTCTCACCCCTGCCCCAAAACAGAAGTTATAGCCAAGTTAACTAATGTGTTCCAACTTTGGTATGCTCTTGTGATGGGGAAAAAACCCCACAAAACCCCAACAACCTGGTAGAATGAACATCTTGTAGAGCAGATGATAGAAAAATAGGTTTGAGAACAGCCAGCCCAAATAGCCTGAGGAAAAGAACCTGAAGAGTGGCAGTGGGAGATCCTATTAACCCTTTCTCCATCTTTTCCTCTCTAGTCTCTTATTTTGCTACAGAGTCACTTGAACTAACCAAGCTGCACACCAGCCACAATTTCAGATTCCACTATTTTTCCTTTTCTCCCAAGTAACACAATCTTGAGTCTTCAAAAAAAAAAAAAAAAATCTCAGTTATACATTTTTTAGGACTCCAGACAGAGAAAAAAAATGTTTTGGGAACTCTAACAAAGTATTTGAAATATGATCTGCTTTTTTCCCTCTTTTTCTTTTTTCTCTCTTTATTGTGGTTTTAGTAAAGACTAAAGGGATTGCAATGATAGTTCTTACAATGGATCTAAGCCAGCATAATTTTAAGTGAAGCTCTGAAGCATGCTCAAGATTAATTTTGTAACAATGAAAATATATTATTTCTTGGTGCGCCAGAGTCAGGATTATCTGATACATTTTATTTATTCACAAGATTTTGTTACTAAGAACCATTTGTAACTATTAAGAATCTAAATTTAATGTAGAACTACAAATTCAGATTTGGGAGGTGGCTGTGCCCTGTGCCCTATAAATCTATGGGATTCCACCCTCCTGAAGTATTATAAAATATGGAACCCTTTGTTGCTCTGTTTTGAAGTAAAATAATTTGAAAGTATTTTAGCAAATCTGTTTTCCAACAACTCACAGAACTATTTTGCAAAAAATCAATTTGCAAACTGTGCTTAAATAAATGCATTATTATTGGATTCTGGCTCATTAATCTTTGGTTCGATTTAAAAATCTCAAGTTTTTCAATCTTTAGTGTATTTTATTATGATTACACATAACTCAACACTGAAAGTTGTGACACTCCAGTTAAAGTGCATAAACCAGAAATTATCTCAAGTTAATAGGTTTTTTTACTTTCTTAAAGTGAATAATGTGAGCTGGTCAAACCACAGAACTGGGGAATCATCCAGGTTGGAAAAAAGCTCTCAGATCGTAGTCCAGCTGTTTAGACCTCATGACCAGAGACATCTGACTTATTTCTTCTTCTGCAGGTTATATGAAAATGTGCATGCAGATTAAGAGCAATAGATCTTTAAGTTATAACTTGCAGATTTTATACACTTATTAATGTACATAAAGAAATGTCACATTAGCAGCACATATTTGTAAGTTGTTTGGACACCCCAACTAGAAAAGACAACGAGAAACAGCATTCAGAACTGTGAATTTTAGACACAGTTTGTCTAAGCAATATTTTTGCATGGATTGCTGTGGATTTAGCTTCCACACAGCCTATAGTTCCTCCTCCTCTTCCTTTCATGCCACTTCACCTAAACTAAAAGAAGGTGGTGTCTGTTCCTGACAGGGTTTTCTCACTGCCAGCACTGAGGCCATGCTCTGTGGAATGCAGCTTCACTCAGAGCAGTGCTCTCCTGACCCATCACTGGTGCCAGTGAATTTTATTGTCTGTCATATCAAAGACAGTACCTCTTTTAAAACAGCCAAAAAACCTGAATCTGTTAGGTCCTTATTTTATCTGACCTATACAGTTACCTAAAGTTTACTCAGTGAATGTGTATTAAATATTCTTAGCTCCTAATGCTTCCCTATATAAAATATATAGGATGTTATTAGACATATCCATTATTTTTGTTATGATACCTCATCTCAATAAGTTTTTTTATGTGTTATCAGACTCACAAACTGGATGCATTTTTTGAATGCTTGAATAAGAGAATTGCATCACAATAAAATATTTGTTACTTATGAGATCATACCCCAGTACTTAAAACACCATAAACTATCAGTAAGAGTCTTCAAAGCTGCATATCCATAAAAACACAAAATATTTATCTGGGCAAGAAACCACTCTAGTTAAATGATGGTGTGAAAGCAGTGAATATATAAATGAAAGATTCAAAAAGAAAATATGGAAATAAAATTAAATAGTGATAGAACAGAAAATTATACAGGAAGGTATGCTACAGAAGTAACCTGTATTTATTTAAAAATGTTTTTCCTAAAACATATTAAGAAAAAGAAAGACCTCGTGCCATATAAGTCTTATGGGTGTAGAAAAACCAACTATTCAATACCTGTTTCTGATATGTGTTTGGAAAAGTAGAAAGTGGCTTTACTCTTTCTGCATGGTGCTGAGAATCCATACTGAAGTTTAAGCAGCATTTATAAATGAATTTATTTTCAAACGAGCCACAAGAGGAATTGGAGTTAGTTGAGAAACACTTTGAAACTGATGTTGTTACATCAGATCTTGAATATGAAGAAAATATCAAAATAATTTGATGTTTGCAGTGTTATTTGAATACTAGAAAAGAATTTGTGTCTGAAAACCAGTACCTATAATTTCTAGGTAAGACAATATAACAATTAATTCACAGAAAATGACACGAGGGAGTGCATGTTCATGATAGATGGGCCTTCTTGAATCAAACCTCTAAAAATGCAGATCATCTTTGTCAACTGTACTGCTATTAAGTACTCCTATTAAGTACTGACTAATCAAGGCATTTAACAGACAATCATGTGGTTTTAAAATTCTTTAATATGGTCCTTTTTTCCCCCCATACACATGAATTTTGGCTTTAGCTATGACAGTGGCAGAACTTGAGTTTCATTAATGGATGCTCCTCTTAGCTTATTCCAAAGAAGAGCTCATCTATTCCTATCTATTTTTTTTAATTGCAACTGAAAACCAAAATGAAACGGAGCAAAAATATATTTCTAAGTTACAAAATACCACTTGCACCCTTCCAAGCACTATGTCTTTGCCCCTCCATTGAGCATAATATTGACAATCAGGTCTGTGACAAGAAAAGTCTCTTTTCCCATGTCAAGCCAGTTATTTCTTCTGCAGAACTGAGGAGAAAGAGAGAATGTTCACCTACTTGGGTAGACGTGCATCTCTTTGAGCCTCAGTGATTGCACAGCCTCTCCCACTCCTAGTGCTGTATTGATACGTGGGGGAGACACAGCAGGGAGTGAGCTGAATTTTGGGCATTACTTTGCTTATACGCAGCTACTTTATGTGCAACATCAATTATTAGCAACATATCATCTAAATCTGAATTCAAGCTCAAGATCTCTAAATCTTATACATTTCTGATAGCACACCTCCATATGATACTGAAGGCATTTTATCTATGCTTTGATTACTCTTCTAGTGAGTGATCCAGTGGATTACTGGCATCTTGCTGCTCAGTCTACAGTTTACCCACTTAGAAGCTACAATATTAAATTCCTACTTAGTCCATCATACAGCTACAGTAATTTGACTTCCATTTTTAAGTCTTTACAGATTTCTTAGATTACAGTTTAGAATATGATATTATTGCCCAGATGGGGAGCTGAGACATTAACATTTGTATGGCAGGGGTTTATGCTACTTTTAGGTTTGTACTTTCAGAATCAGCTTCACAGACTACTTAAAGCACAGCTCTTACAGGTGCCAGTGGCAGCCATGAACACTGCCACATCAGGATGATCGAGCCAAAAACCCCAGAAAATCTGCTATATAATTATTATCCATTTGTAAGGCATTCAAAGCAAGAAGCCGGAAGAGAAATATTTTCCACAGCAGAATTCAGTTTCCTTTACGAAATTGCCTTAATTTTGTAATTCCCAGCCTCATCCACATTTTATCTTCTACAGCAAATGAAGAAGGAGTCACACAGGCAGCATAATTCACCATAATTTTTGGCTCATCCTTTTAATACAGGACCCAAAGCACAAGTTTTTGTGGAGCTATAACCTGAAGAAAACTCAATATAGGCACATAGGACAAATTAAGCCTGCATCCTTTGCCTAAATTCCTAAGCACTGAGTTTACAAAATTAATAACTTTCTGACAGAAGTAACATTAACTATTAGAAGAGGAAATCAGTTTTCCTCCAACATTTTATAACAGGACACCATGCTGCATTACTAGCTCAGATATTTTAGCTCTCCAGACCTTTGGTTTTTGGGAGGGTAGAATGATCTGATAGCTCTAGTTTCCAGCCTCTGAGCAGAGCTCTTACTCAGGAGGAGACATTTTGAAAGGAGACTGTAACTCACAGGACAATCTTGAGTTTCATTCTGGCTTTGTAACACAGTGTTCACCCTGCCAAGCACAGCTCCTTTTTCTGCTCAACCTCATCTTTGCCTCCCCTGGCTGCTTCACTCCCATCCTTTCTTGTTTAATCACTAGCTACTTCCCATCATCCACTTCTTTCTGTACAGAATCCTAGTTCTGATCTCACCATTCTCTGACTTCATTCTTCAGATGTTCACTCCCCTCTCTCAGAACGCCCTGTCCTTCTCCTTTAAATAATTTATTGTTCCCTGCTGGCTCCCCCTCTCATATTCCTTTCCCCAGTCTCTACTCTCCCAGACTAATAGACTTCCTGATTTCTATTTTCCCTCTCTAAGCAGCTTTAGCCTTTTCCCTCTCCTTGGTGTTTTATTGTCACATCTACCTGTCCCTTCAATGCCAGCGATTCTCCTTGTTCAGTCCTTCCCAATACATTTTCACCTCCTCTGTCTTTCAGACACAACCAAGATGACTTCCTGATCCTCTCAGCTTCCTGAGCTCCCAGCCTTGTAGCAGCCATTTCAAACTCTGATTTGATGGCTCCAAAGTCATGCACCCAACAGAAAACCCATGCTGAGATGAGTGGTTGCAGTTCCTCTGAGTGCCACACTGGTCTCCAGCAACTAGTAACATCTAGTAGAAAAGGCTATTTTCACTTTACTGCAACCTCATCAGCTCTAGTGGGATGGCCCATTAGAGGATTGTCTCTCAGGCACAGTGATATTGCAGAGAAATACTTCAAAAGCACTAATTTGTTTAAGAAAAGGCTTTACTTTATACAAGATTTTCCAAATTGATCAATGTAGGCGAAATACCAATTCCTCACAATCAGAAAAAAATTTGGTAAAGTTTTGCTTGTCTTCTTGCTCAAGGTCCACAGATTGCACATAAAATTTCAGAGCAAATGGTTCAAGCCTAGTAGAGCTTCTATAAACAGTCGATACGGCTTTTCAAATTGGGTAGCTCCTGGTGCTGTTAATGAGGAGGTGAAAACATTCTTGCTCAAACAGCAGTTGCAGGATCTAACTTTCAAAGCTTCAGTTTACCAGTGTGTAGATTTTTCACTACCCTCTAACTGATATTAGAGCAAATTTTCCTCAGGAAATCTACCCTGAATCTCTGATTTTCTGTAAATATAGTGATTTCTGCATTACTCATATTTATACACCCACAAGATGCACATCTCTCTTCTAACTACAGGAAAACCAGTCAGATTATGCCCAAGTTAAATGAAAGAAACAACCAAATATTATTGTTACACAATAATTATTTGAACTTGTGCAAAGAGCTGAAGTAATTTCACTTATTTACAAAACTGGAAGGAATCTTAAAATATGTTACAAACTATGTAAACAGGAGCACTTTCCTGCACAGTCATAAACTTGTACTTTTCCAAAGATTCAGGATGGTCTCTTTCCCACGTTTGACAGAAAGCATTTGGTATAAAAGACCTTGGCCTTGAAAACAGATGTCACCTGCATGACAAGTAATGAGATTCAGATGGTTTAAAGGAAGTTTTCCTTGGTATTTTAAAGTGAGGGTAAGGGAAGGAAAAAAATATGAGGGGAGAACAGAAAGAGAAGGCTAAGGGAACTTCAGGTACAAGCAAAAATAGGACTGGAAACCTCAGGTAGAGACACAGAGCATAAAGGGTTAAAATAGTAAGAGTTGTAATTGTTTTTCACTCAGAGCCTGCAAAATCCCTTTTGGAACTCACTTGGAATGCTTTTCAATACTAATGTTCTTCTGTTTTGGTTGATGATTGATAAATGAATTGTTTGAGATTCTGTCACTTAGCCAAAGTTCAGGAGGATAAAATAGATTTTCTTCCCCCCAAAGCTAATCAAAGGGATGCTAAAGGCACAACCCTGCACTGCAGTTGTTGCAGCAACTACAGCTGATTATTTTGCTAAGAGAAAAGATTCAGCAGCAGCAGCAGCAGCCAGTGCAATGCCAGCCACACCTGAAGTGATGTCCTAGCTTTGCACGGGGGGCTAAGCCACCCTGGCTACCCATCCAGTGCTGCCAGTTCCACAACCAGAGCCTGAAATTTACTTTTCTCTATGTTATAATCACTGCTGTTGTGCTGACAAAAAAAACATTATATAGATGTTGCTTTGTTTTCAAAGAAACTCTCCACCTGGAATAGTGTATTCCACGTGGGAAGGTAGCCAAGCAATTGCCAGTGCATAAAAAGCTTGATTGCTTAAATTAGTTTGATTATTTAGATTTTGGAAGGAAAGCTTTTCATGTATCTAAAAAAAAAGATTTAAAGAAGAATCTCGAGGGAGAGAGTAAAATAAAAAAAGTTATTGAAGATATTTGAGTACTACTTTAGCTGTTGAAAGGAAAATTAAAGAGGCATGGGTTGAATGGATACAGGTAGGTCAGGCAAAAGCAGTGCAATATATATTCCTTATTTTACTTTTAAAATAATTAGGAGGCTCTGTGATGTTGTAGAAATTAAAAACAAACAAACAAAAAACCAAAAAGAAAAACCAGCCCCAAAAACCCCCCAAAACATCAGCACGAAGAAACTCGACAACAAAACACAGCTGAAGTTGTAGCCTTTCACAAAAAAATAAAAATGTGCATTTTCTAAGAACAGCTATACTTACTCCAGGAATGTTTAATATCAGCTAGCCTAAAGGCTTGAGCAAAGTTTAAGTCTGTTGAGCAGATGAAATCAGCCAGCTTGTAGGTGTGGTTACAATTCACACTGCTGGCTAACACTCTGAAAGGCAGTGAAGCCGTGAGCTGTGCACAGAGCAAGGTGAGGAGATGTGGCACTGAACAGGAATGAATTTTGGTGCAAAGCAGAGCACTAACAGGTGGCAGAGACTCCAGGCATGCATGTTCTTTAATCTGTGAATTCACTGCTTCTGTCTTTAAGAAATCTAGATGAGCCATGTGGTTTTCTTACAATACACTGGATATGAGGAGCCAATGAACACCCAAAAAGGTAATAGCTATCATAACTGGTAGGCATGTAGTCATTCACAATCCTCATCTGCTATCCTGTTTTGCAATATAGTTTAATATATTCTAATAGGTTTTATAAACTCCATAGCAGACATAAATTTAACAGCAGAAATTATAACAACGACTTGCGCATTTTTATGACTATTTCTATGTTTTAATGTTCTGGCATAGAAAACAGTAATGTTAAAGGCTTAATTTGTTGGAAACACTTAGGTTTTATTCTGTGTAAATGGAAGTACTACCTTCAAATATTGAATTATAGCTCATGGATAATGCAGGTGCATATGAAACCAGACCTTGTTCACAGGTTTGATACAGTCTCATTATCGTTGCTTCCTTAATTTCAAATCCATTAATATCACTGTTTTTTCATGCATGCAGCTTGCATATTATGTATTCCTCTGAAACATAAAAGAATTGCACAGTTTTCCCACTGATTTAAACTGAGCTTTGCAACTATAACAATAACTGTGTGTGGAGCTCTTTTTCCCAAACTCTTAGTGTGGGCAACACCCCTTAAAAATCTTATCTTAAGCAGCATTGTATGAACACACAAACCCAAAGAGGTTTCATTTAAAAGCAGAAGAGAGAGCAAGCTGTTGCACCATGCAGAAGAAGGTGACAGAATTCAACTTTTTGCTCCTATTAATTTAACAAAACTGTTTATATTATTGAGTAGCTATTTTCATCTACACAATTAGTGAAACACTACTTTAGTATTGACATTGTGCAACAGAAAGCCATTTATAATAATTACAACCAAAGAAAATGAAAATCAATCGGAACATTCAACATATAGAATAGCATCAGCAACTTCACAGGGACAGCTTTACCAAGTCATAAGCAGAACTTACAAACAGGGTACTCAAATGAAATGAAGGAAACATTACTAAAGTAAGCAGAGTTACTAAAGTAACTCTCACCACACTGAAGTGATTTGTATCTTAAAAATCTCTGAAATTTAATTCAGTCTCCCTCCTGCATGCTGTACTGCCTATCATGCTGAAAATTCCTATTACCTGAAAACAATCTGCCCTTTGAGAGATACCAATTCTAGTAGTACTTTCACAGTATCACTTCAAACTACTGAATTGAGTCTAAAATGCAGATTTTATGGCACCTGAGATGAGTCAGTCCTGTAGGTACCTTCAATAAATATTTACAGCAAGTACTTATGCAATATTTAAGCCGTTTCTCATTTTTAAATTTCAGCTCATAATTATTCATAGTAACTATCAAGGCATTAAGTGCAATACCATCTGACCCTGACATGTAGCTAGTAACCTTGAGAGACTGCATTACACTTCAATTCTATTGAAAAATAATTGACATGAAGAAATGTAAAATAACACTGACATATTATAGCTTTTTAAAGAAATCCGCTCCCGAAGTTTACCAGCTCTCTGCTTTGCAGTGTTGAAAACAAGAAAACAAGCCAGGGACACTTACCCTTGGTACCAATAAGCAAGAGCATATAGAAGCAGCAGTTGGATGTCATATCTGTCCTTCAGCAATTCAGTGAATAAAGTCAATGAATGTTGTCCTTTGAATTGCACAGTGGCCGGAGTGCTGCTCGAGCAGGCTGCCTCTGAGAGCCTTCAGCAGTGCGTGAAGCAAGCTCCCCTCTCTCCCTGCCTTCCTCCCCTCCTCGCCTCTGCTCGAGGTCTCTCTCTCTCCCTCTCTGGCACACAGGCACATGAAAGTTTCCAGGATCACACAGTCTCCTCAGGCTCTGTCTCACAGGATGGGATCTGCTCTGTTGCAGGATGCAGGGCTGCCCCAAGGCAAGCTGCTGCTCCTGCTGCACAAAACACAGCCAGGTCCCAACGACTCTCATCAATAGTCCAGTCTTTTTCCTTCTTTTTTTTTTCCCTGCCTAAAATTGCAATGCTGCAAGAGGTTTGAGAAGCACAGCTTTATTTATTCTAATCTGTTTGAAACCAAATGTTTTCTGTAGTTTAGATGAAAACTGGAGGTTTTTCGGCTGAGGGGAAGTGAAATTTATAAATACAGTCTCTTTGTAGCAATCCAGTCACTCACTGAAATACAGAAAAATGCACAATGTAATTCATTTCCATTACCATCATGCCACTATTTTTACACACTAACCACTCTTCATGACTAATGTTAGGTGTCTAAAAACATATTCTTTATGAGGAAAAGTTTTTCACAGACTTTTCTCTTGAATACTTTGAGACATTCCTACTGGCCCTTGATTTTACTGTCACCAGTAGATCATGGTATTCCCCATCATGTAAACAGTTACACAGTTAAAGTCTGGTTTATGATGTGAAGGCTAACATTTAGCAGCACAGCAAGACATGTTTCAAAACAAGTTGGTCTGTTGAGATGAATTTGAGAGAGGAGCTAAATTTTATGTGGACTCAATGTTTCAGATTTTTAATTTTTTTTTTTTTTAAAGCTTGTTAGATTCAGCAGCTTGTCAGGATGACAATGTGACAGAAAGCACTGGTAACCTGTTAGCAGCAATGTCAGATATTGAAGGAAAAGAACTTCTCAGACTAAGGAAATACATGCATATCTGAACACATCCACAAAATGGTGAATTTAGAAAATAAGGAAAACCTCTACTGTAGTCAAAAGCTAAGTCCACGTTGTTGCTATGGCAAAGTTGTCTACAAAATAGACATTATGAACTGCCAGTCTCTTGATTTCTAATATAAAAGAATACAAAACAGAGAGGGGTTTAAAAAAGGTTGTTGTCTATGGAAACCCCAAGAAGTATTTTGACATCTACTATAACGGCACCAGTGTACAGGCAAAACCAGATCAAACGGATTAAGTGCCCATAAAATATTTCTTTTATAAGGTGGGGACTAGCTTTTGAGCATATCAAGTAAGAACACAGTTGCTTCAAGGGTTAATCTTGTTTAAGAGTTAATCTAACTCCTACATACTCTAGGGCTAATGGCTGAGCTGAAAAGCTCTTCCAAGGTGAGAAAATAGAAGAAGAAACTGAACCAAGAAAGTGAAGAATAAGTGAAATATTCCTTAAAAGACAAGTAAAATAAAAGCTTTACCTCTTCAGTGCAGGATGAGGCAGAACTTAGATTCTAAAGATAGGATTTGCTTTCTTGTATAGTCTCTTCTGTGGCTTTGTGCTTCTAATCTAGTCACAACTACTTGAGATGTGTAGGAAACATACATGTGTTTGGCATAGATCATTTCACCTGATAATATAATAAATCAAGCAAGATTTTTCTTCCACAGGCAGTCTGACCCACTACAAAAATTCAAAATATTCTACCTTAGAGTAAACAGAGAACCCCCCAGTGTGGTACATACCACTCACATATATTTTCTGAAGTTCAGCCCAAGGGGGAGCTGTCACTTTTCAGCCTTTCTCTTTTTCAAGGACCTTTAGCAACAATACTCATTAAAGTTAATTTTGCTGCAAACAAACACTTGCTCTACAGAAAATCCACTGAGATCTTCCCTCTTCTAAATTTCTTACACATTCATATTAACACATAGAGAAGCAGCAGCAGTTTTCAGCCCATTCTCTCAGTGTAATTACATTTAAACCAGGAAGCTAGAGTTACAAACACACACATTGCTGAACCGTGGAATGCAGAGCAGAAAAAGAAGGAGAGACTAGCATTTGACAAATAGTTTTGGCTTCCCTTACTTGAATGCATTTTTAACTTCTTATTAAAAGAAACATATCTGGGTGTTAGAAAGGCAACAGTTATTTCCCTCCTGACTAAAATGGCAAAAGTTACGGAACTTTGGTGTTTAAGAACTCTTTTCAAGAAAACAATAGGCTTTATATGCTAATTCCTTACACAGCAAAGAAATCACTCATCAGAATTTCATTGTTTTCCAAACAACCTTGAGAAGGCATTGGACACCATTGGGATGGTCAGTATTTACTTTTATTTCTAATTACAGCAATTCATATTTGCTTTTATTTGTACTTAATAAAAGTACAGCAATTCTACGACTGAAAATCAGTCTAAAGAGTATCTAAACTGAAGGAAATTAATTTTCAGACCTCTGGGGGACAACCCCCTCCAAACATTCGACAATTGTTGTGCCACCAAACCACAAACTAACAAAATACATTAATGTTTCATTCAATCCAAATAATTGCCATTTGTTATCAAGAAGAGTTTGAACTTAGAATTAAATTAGGACTTAGAATTAAATGACTGCAATTATTGGACAATTTCAAAGAAGTTGCTAGTGAAGTTCTAGCACCTTGTTGTCCTTTTGCTATTGGTCACATTAGGTGCCAGTAGAAGGAATACAACAGAAATAAACAAATCTGCCTGCATCACCACTGTAAGTTTCATTATTAAAAATAAAAATACACTAAGTTGTAAATATGCTAATACAGAAAAAATTTAGAATTCCTTTTCAGCTTGAAGAAAAGGCAGACTTATTCACAGGCTGCAGCTACTCCTTTGAAGGTTAACAAATATTGTGCACCAATCTCTGGCTCAATGGTACAACTGAGAACTTCAAGCAGATGCAGGATAGTAGGAGAGAAGTTGTATCTCTAAGTTTTAGCCTACACGAGGCAGAGAGATTCAGTCAAAGTCTACCTGTTGCTTCTTCAAGTACTGAGTAGTATGGGTCTCAGATATATTTCTACTCTTTCCTCATGCTGAAATTTTCCTTGGTTTAATTAGGAATGCTTTCAAGGATGCTTTATGTCCTGCATCAAATAAAAGACCCACAAGACAAAGCAAATTTTCAGCTGAAAATACTGCCTAGATTGTCAGCTGTTTTGCTGGTTTAGTGAAATACAAAAAGTGAAACAGGAAACACTGAAAGTAAAACTGGGCCCATGTTGCCATCTGCAGTCATGAAGATTATATAGTTCATATTTAGAAATGACACCTCAAGAAGTGACCCTCTTGTTTTCTCAGCCATTTGATAACCAAACTCTAGGTTTCGCATTATAGCTATGTGAATAACTAATGTACAGATAAGGCTTCAGAACACAGCATTTAAAATCTAAATCCTTCATTATGAACATAAATCATACAATCCAAAAGATTTAGCTGTGCAAACAAACATAATTGGCTTAATTATATTTAATTAACACTTTTTTCAAAGCTCTGCCTGTAGACTTTGCAGACAGTACAACTGAGAATAAGACATTCTCATTTTGCAGGGCAACTCTTACCTTTGGAGGACATATTCCTCATTTAACACCTACATCCAGGTTCCCTGAGTTCAGACCAAAGCAGACTAAAGGACCTTTTAAAGGCAGCACAAGACTGTCTAAGCACAGAAAGATAGAAAAGATCTCATTTACAGCAGCTCTTTCCAAACATTCAGCTGTACTGCAGTACCTTTATCTATCTCTCTATCTCATACACTTGTGCCTCAAACAGTGCTGTAAAAATGGGCTTTTTTTGAAAAAGATTACTCTTTCCATTTCACAATGACAGATTTAATAGGATCTACCTCCCAAAACCTGAAGAGCCTGGCACACCTGACCTAAAGGGCCAGGCTAACTACGCAGGCACCTGTGCTGTAGGACCTCCTGACTTCTCGTTTCCCTTTCCAGACCCTTTTTGTCAGCACAGCTGCAGCTGAGCTGCGATTACTGACACTTGCTTTTGGAGAAAGGGGAGAGACATTCCTCTGTTGGAAAAACTCTCTGAACTACATAGTCTCACCTGGAGGGTTTTACTACAGGAAGAGTGCAGAAACCTTTCTTTTCCTCAGTGCAAATGTATATCCACCAAGAGTCTCAAAACAGAAACCAGTTCTGCCAAGTTAAGCTAAAGGTATTTTACAAAATTTGGCTCTAAGCTAAAGGTATTGTACAAAATTTGGCTGTAGTGACAGCTCCCAGCTGCGGAGTGATCATAACTCTCCTGCTAGGTCTCAGGCTGCAGCTAGGGAGGGGAACACAGACAATGAGTTTCACTTTTCCACAAGAAAAAGGCACACAGAAGAGGAGGGACTAATGGATGACTATTTTCCCCTTACATGTTTTTTTTTGTAGATGGGACAGTAGATTGGCTGAAGACAGTGGTGTACAAGCAGCAGTATTTAGTTAGCTCTGATCTCATTTAAACACTTTCACCTCTTCTGTAAAAAGTACCCTGTGCCACTGGGTGCTTTGGTGTTCCTGTCCAGCTGTCCTGCAGCTGGTGTGGAGGAAAGCCACAGTCAGAGCAAACTTGCTCATTGCCTCCCTCATTTCCCTCAGCTTTCTCCAGCTGTTTGTTCCAGCTGGGTGTTTTGACTAAATCAAATAAAGACTCACCAGTGTGCTTGACTCAAAGCTGCCACTGGAATGTAGAAAGTACATTTCTTTAAAAGTAACCAAAAAGATAAGCTTTGCTAATGATATCTCTTTCTAACCAGCCATTTCCAGTCTTTTCACTGACTAAAGATTGTAACAGTATTTTTATGACTGTGTATGATTATGGGTATGATAATAATGGCTTTGGTTAAAATAACATTTGGGAATACGACATCCTGCTTTTTCAACATGACTCTTTCCAAGTTGAAAACTGTCTTTCATATTTGAGGCATTGCAATTTTTGTTTTACAGCACCTAAGCTTCTAGAAGAAAAAGCAGACCTCCCAACATGAATAGCTGAATATCAAAAGTGCAAAGTTCATAGAATGTTCACTAGACAGTTATTTAAATATTTGAACATGAGATGGTACCAAACATATAAACATTGACAATTAAATCTTACTTTAATAGAATGTACTCTAAAAAGATACAGTTTATAAAGTTGTGAGAATGGAAGGTGTCTCAGTAACTCAGCTATGAAACCTTTGTGTTAGAGAATTGTCAAAGCCAACTTAAAAGTCAGAGAGAAATTGATGTGTGATAGCAGAATGGCAATACTTTTGGGCTATCACCTGGATTAAGAAATTTTCCTCAGTGGACATCAAGAGCCTCCTGAACTGTTTGCAGTTTGTTTACTCAATGAGTTTACATGTGAATCCACAGTGCTCCCTTCAAGGAAAAAGCCAAATCGAGGAAATATTTAAACTAAAATCAAGAAAATGAACAGACAATTAGACATGTAAGGATAAACACATGTTAAAGTGGACCAAAAAAGAAAGAACAATCCTCAAAATTCATAAGAAGTGAGGAGGGAGAGGATGAGAGTTATAGCATGAGGAAGCAGGTCTAATTAAAGGGCAAATATGTAATATAAGAGGACTCTATCAAAAGTGGGAACCACTGAAGTGAAGAATGCATTTGAGACATTATTAGTAGGACTATTCACATCCACAGTTTGCCACTGCACTCTTGTGAAAAAATTCTGTAAAATGAACCCCCATTTTGTGAAGTAGATATGGTTTCCAATCCAGTGCCTTTATGTAATGCTTTAATTTACAATTCTAATTTTGTATGTCTGAAACAGCCTACACAAAACAGAACAGAGAGAGCAGAAGGGAGCTGTGGAATTCAGAAATCCCAAGGTCATTGCTATATAATTACAAGTGACCAGTATATTAACATTCTCCTGATGTTGGCAAATATTCAGGCCCTAAATTCACTGGGGCTTTGGGCTCATTATTTGGGGTATTATTTAGGTTGCTCTTTTACAAAGACATGCATTGGATGTAATCAGCAAATGGGTATAACATTTATGTGTGATACTGCAGCTTTTGAGAAGCATAAAATGAAAATTGTTTGACAGAACTAGGAAACATGTAGGGTTTGGGGACAGCTGATAGCCTGTGGGGAAGGAGTTTATATTAGCAGAGTTTTTTTATTTAGGTGAGCTTTTCTTCCATTCCTTCAACTAAATTGTGCATGAAAAAATCCATATTTCTATGAGCAGCTTGAACCAAAATGAGAAATTGATTTCAATATTAAGTATAGAGTTCTAAAGCCTTGGGAGTAACACAAGTGGAGAAAACATTTTCAAAGTAACTATGAAGAATGTGTGTTTAAATCGTAGGAAGCTATGACCTCCAGGGTTTTTTTTCTTATTTTGTTTTCTGATTTTGTTTTGAAATATAGCTGAAATTTACAGGTTTGCAAGACCAAGTAACAGCTTTACATTGAAAGTAAAAATATTTGGTATTTTCCCTAAGTGTTGGGCTGACTAACATTATAAAAATATTTTTCCCCTTGATGGTATTTATTTCCAATTATCTTGAAGTTTCTAATACCATTAAAAGCGTAAAGTATAATCTTAATGTAGAGTAAGATAACTTCAAGGAATGTATTTAGCCTGTTTTTGTATTTCAGCCCAGGATGATTTCTACTTTAATTTTAGGAAATATTTTTGTGACAGGGATAATAAAACAAAAACTCTGGATAAGTACTTGAGCAGCCAGAACTGTAGTGGCATACTGTGTTTTATGCTAACTTTCTGGCTGAGTCTGGGATCACTTTTATTCAGGAACATAGCTTCATTAAAAGAAACAGCTCATTCTGTTACCCTTGATGCCTTGTGTGCTCCTCTCAGACATGAGAGCATCGAATGCAATCTGTCACACTTGGCTCAAAAGCCTTAAACGTTGGGCTCTGACATGAAAGGAGGTGACACAATCAGCGCTGGTTGGTGCTGACACAAGCTCATATTAAAGGAAATAGCAGGGACCATCATTATGTTTTGTATGGAGCCTGACTCCATTTTGTCCTACAGGTGTGTTCTGAAATTAAGTCTTCAGAGGGCTCAGGCAGATGAATACCTAGTTTCTGCATTCTGTTGAAGTAAAGTGAAATAAAACTTGCAGATAATGAACTGTGTCTCCAGTAGCCTGAAAGCAGCAATTTAGCAATGAATTTTACTTATATAGATGCTCTGGGATTTCAAAAAGCTGATGCACTTTTTAGCTTCAGCCTTTATTGCCTGCTTAAAAGATGTGGTTCATATCTACAGGTTTTGATCTCACACAATTTAATGTATGTGTTTTGATTATCTACATTTCTATCCATCAGCTTTAATCATCAGTTCTCTGAGGAAATACAGCTTTACAGTTATTCATTTTCTGACTTTGTAATTGTGCAAAATGTTAAAACATATAAATAAAAACTGATGGGTAGAATTCTAAGAAGCAACAATTATCACATTTCTGATCCATGTGTGCTTTATCCAGCATCATTTAAATGCCTAGCAGTGTTATCTTCCTCTTGGTCTCTATTTCTTTATACATATATAAAGCCGTTGAATTTTCTGTTAGAAAAGATGAATCAATAAGTGTGTGCTGAAGTAGTTTTAGCTTAAATAATTGCATTCCAATAATACAGAGTATAATCCAAAACCCTAAAGCAGAAGGCATTCAGCATGAAGACCCTCCACACTGCGCACAGCTAGTGTCCTCCCAGAACGAGGTGGGAAATTTGCACCTTTTTAAAGAAGTATTTGTAACCTGCAGTCTAAACCCGTGGTGGGAATCCATGCAAACATCTATCTGGTTTTAAAATCAGATAGCTAGGTTTTAATACTGCTGCAACCAACAACAGCTGCACTTTGAGCTACCTGCTCTTTCTCTTTCTGTGGCATCCCTTTCATTGACAAGTGTTGCAGGTCAAATCCCCCTTAAGATATCTCATCAACCAAGATATAAGTCAGAATAATTTTTACTAAAAGAAAGCAAGTCACAAGATTTGTCTCAGAGGGTTTCTTCATGGCTGGAACATGGAAAGTCATGCAAAATCAAGGTGGGACAGGCAATTCTCCAAAATTTTTCATAGTATCTTTTTTGTTTTACTTTAAATTAACTTTATGTTTCCTATGGCATAAGAGTGTCATTTTGGTAATGTGGTTTTAGCTGTGTTACTGCATGCACTTTAAAAATGTTGCTTTTCAGTGGCAATGATGCACAAACTTTTTCTTTGGGGCAAGTTTTGCTCTCCTATTTATTTCCTCATGAGAGGAAATAAAAAATAACACAAAATCCTTTGACAAGCTGCTGCCTTTAGGCAGTCATTATTTCCCTGCATGCTTATTGCATGTACATGATTTTTATTTCTTTTTTATAGCATCTGCACATAGTTTAACAAACCCCAAAATGGTCTGAAACTTTTGATGTGTTTGGACAAAATACAGCTGTGGGAAAGCTTTGGCTCAAAATGCTAGTGCAGTACAAAAAAGAAAAAAAAAGCACTCTTCAAAAAGCAGAGTTCATAAATCAGAGGTTTCACAGGGGAACTCTTCTAGGACGCTCATCTAAAAAAAAAATTGAGGAAATCTGGCAGCTCCTTAGCAATGCAATATTTAGAATAAAAGTGTAAACAATACTATTCCGGGGGAAGAAAGACAGAGTAATGAAAAAATCTAATAGGTTAAACTAATAATTTTTAATTCTCTAGTGCAGAGAATGAAAAGAAGTGTACTGGAAATTTAAATGAAATCAGATTGCTGAATATGACTACAAAGGTATAGATCAGGCATGCTGGCCAAAATCAAATAACCAAAGGACAAAACCAAGGTGCAACTGGAAAGGGACATCAAGAGGAACAAGAAATTTTAAGTTATTTCTTAACTTAAAAGAAAGGACAGAACTGGGGCTGTGCTTTCCTTTAAATATCTTGTGAATGCTTATTGATTTAAAAGTTTTTAATGCTCTTTATCTGGATGTTTTCACTCAAAAGTTCCAGATGATCAGCTGGCCAGCAGAAGAACCACAAAGGGAGGCAAGTAGGTAAGGAATATTTTGGGGTGCACGTAAGCAATTCTAACATCTTTCTCCTTCTTTGGTCCAATGATTTTCAAGCCAAGATGCCTTGAACATCTGGCTAAGTCAATTACAGAGTTTAATGATTGTCTTTGCACACAGTTATATTAATGAATACTTGACCTACTTTTCTGACAGTTTCTATAAATTTAAATTAGTGAAAAGGGAAGCTAAAAACTAGGAAAAAATGCTGAGAACATGCTAAAAAATAATATAAGATCTTTATTGAGTCGCTTGCTCTACTTTCTCAAAATAGAGTTCAAAAGGTAACTTGATTATAGCTTATAAGCACTTTCCTGCAGAGTTACTTCTGCTGGGAACTAATGGGATATTTAATATAGCAGAGAAAGATGTAATATGAAACAGCAGTGAAGAGCTGAAAGCCAGATAAGCACAAGCAAGAAATAATGCATGACTTTCTAATAATGGGCATAGTCAGCCAGTAGAACAAATGATCACAGGAAACACTATATAAATTATGCTTTACACACACATACTTTAGGCTCATCTGGGGCAATTTTCTGTAGATCTATGTCTGCTATATTCCCTCTTCCCTACAGCTATTGCTTGCAGATTTAAAACTTGTAAAATTCTCATTTATCCACATACCCAAAAGTGATGTAAGTAGACTTTCCATTTGGAACCATGATGGCACACAGAAGCCCTAGGTTACATTTCAGAACAGAGAATATATATTTATTACTTATTGCCTGATAAGAATTTGAGTACTTTAGAGCTAAGACACACATAATTTATTTGGATTATAATGAGTTTATAAAAGCCAGAAATGTCATTTGTCATGTACACATAGATAGTCTGTGGCATGACAAACACTGTAATGTAGAATCACTTTCATCCACAGATGTTGTGTAGATGTCACTGAGAATTTGGATAAACTCTGCTCCTGTATTTTAAATAATCAAAACATTGTAATTGTCCCCTCAAAATCCATGTTTTTCACTGTGGAATTTTAAAGTTCTTTTCAGAAACAGTCCAACTCGCCATATCAAACTGCAAGTTTCCTGAGACAACAAGCTAAAGTTTAGCACAGTCCACATAGCAACTTTGTGGGTATTGCTATTCAATAGTTCAAAAGTTGTCAATTAAAAGTGTGAACAAGAAATGAAGAAAAGATAGTGGTGTCTTCAGGTGTGAATGGGTAATATATTTGGAACCAGCAGGCAAGGCTGGTGTAAAAATAGAACAAACAAGTTTAATCAAGTCACAATAGCGCTATTGAAAGTTTGCTTTGAAGCAGAATTCACAGTGATAAGAACTCTGATAATGCCTATTAACCACTGAGGCAGCAAAAAGTCTTTTTTCCCTTGTATATACCTCAAAGACTTAAATATAAAAGTTGTACCATGACAGCATGATGAAGGGGTTACTGAGCACTAGTAGAGGCAAAGCATGGGACTTCAAGGGAGTGGTTCCTTCCCTTGGAAACAGCCAACAAACCCAGTTTATTTCAGCTAAACTGCTGTGTATTGCAGCTTTTCCTAAGAGGAAGCAGTGACAATGGTCCAATCAGTCATGTTTGTTTTTCCTCTTCATCCAAAGTTCTTGAGAATGAAACCAAAGGAAATACAAACCAAGAAGTACTTATTTCATTGGTTTTATGTTTGGGTTTTTTTTCTCCCCACTTTTACAGGTGCTATTTGTAGAATATTTAATTCCTTAAGTTGGCACGGCAATTTTTACTTGAACACCACACTAACAATGGTCAGCAGGTTTGAAAAACATTTATCCAAATAGAGGAACTAATTTACTTGTCTTTGGTGCTGTACAAATACCTTTATAAATGCTTAACTACCTCTAAGGTACATTGCAGTCCATTCTAGTACTGGTGCACTACTCTTATCCTGTTCAAAATCATTAGTATTTCCTTGAGACGCACAGATCAAGAAGTACATAGAGAAGAAACACTGATTTTTTTATGTCAGTTTCCTCATTTAATTACACTTCTGTGTATAGCTAAAAAATCCCAGCAAATCTTGGAGGTTATAGATGTGCTTTTCATAAATCCACATATAGGTAAATGGAAAATTTGAATACAATTGCTAGTAGCAACCTCTCTTTCCATTTATTTGAAGGCTACAGTTTTATCAAAACACTGCATTAAACTAATAAGCAGTTTTAAACGATCAATGCAAGCCAATTAAATGTGACTCCCCATTTCTAGACAACAAACAGTTACATTTAAATTGAAATTTTATTCAGCAAGGACATAAGCCTGTCTTCCACGTGGCCTATAAAATTAACTAGGTACAATATGCCCCATGCAGATTGGCAGTTCCCTCTCTGTAGGGGCACGAAGAATACAATCAGCAGGCACTTTGAAAGCTCCAAAGTGTGTTAGTACAATGTACTTTGTCATATTCCAAGATTGGCAAAACCGCACGTGACATAGGAGCTGATCATTCAAAATCTCCCCATGTGGCCTGGCCAGTGATTATGTGCTGCACATCCCATTTCCTTTGCAACCCTGAAACTCACTTATCATTAAAACAAGGACACTGTGGAAGATGCAGCACACAGAAAACATTTGCCATGACCTGTATGCTTTGTTTCCTCAGGCTCCTACAGTGGTGTGCTGTCCAGTGGTTTTCATAAGAGTGCATGAGTTTTCCATGGCTTCTGCATGAAGTTGCTCTCTAATGCAGTCACTGTGTTTGTGGGAGCCATTAGAGGGGGCATTGAGTCAGCTAAAAATGCAACCTCAGGCAGACCCAGCCTTCCTATCACAGCAGGGGTATAAATATGAGTGCAGGCAGGGCAACAGAGCTGGGCACAGTTCTGAGACTGCTGAGCCTCCTGAGGTTTCCTCAGTGGGTATATGTTGTGGGCTACAGATATGTTGAGTAGCTGTTCCTGAGTAGCTATTCCTGATTTGTGAGATGATAGGACGGCCATTAAGCTTTCCCTGATAAAGAAATGCTGGTTTATACATGGATTTAAGTAGAAATTCCTACTTTCAGTATTCTTTCGTAGGTTTAATGTCAGCATCCTTGCTATCTGTTTGGTTGGTAAATTCCCCAGTCATAAAAGGCTGGGCTGTTCTCACATGACACTTCTAAAGAGATCTCAGGCTTTGTCACAAAAACTCTGCACATCAACAATGCTTGTGAAGCTCATATGTGACCCTCCCACAGTTTCTTGACCGAGGCCATCAAGGGATGCTCAGCCGCTCTGTAATAATTCAGAGAGCAATACCTAGAGGGGCTCCTATCACTAGTTCCTACAGAGACTAGAGGTGAAACTGAGTCACATAATCCTCACTGGACTCTAAATCAAGTTTTTTTGAGAGTAAAGGTATTGGATCAATTTAGATGTTTCATCCAGGCAATTTGATTAGCCAATAAATACAGCTAAGCCAATGAATGTGGGTAGAAGGCTTCCTAGAGTGCTTGGTTACTCATGTATGGAAACAATGAGAAGACTCTTTCCTTGTACTGCCTCCTATCACTAGATCTTTCTGAAAAAGAAAAAGAAAAGGAAAAAGAAAAGGAAAAAGAAAAGGAAAAAGAAAAGGAAAAAGAAAAGGAAAAAGAAAAGGAAAAAGAAAAGGAAAAAGAAAAGGAAAAAGGGAAGGGAAGGGAAGGGAAGGGAAGGGAAGGGAAGGGAAGGGAAGGGAAGGGAAGGGAAGGGAAGGAAGGGAAGGGAAGGGAAGGGAAGGGAAGGGAAGGGAAGGGAAGGGAAGGGAAGGGAAGGGAAGGGAAGGGAAGGGAAGGGAAGGGAAGGGAAGGGGGAAAAGAAAAAGAAAAGAAAAAAGAAAAGAAAAGAAAAGAAAAGAAAAGAAAAGAAAAGAAAAGGAGAAAAGAAAAGGCAAATTAATGAAACAGAAAAAGCTAATTCATATATTCCAGCTTTGGGCACCTAATCTAGATGTTTGTAATAGGAATCTCAAGTTCCTGTGCTTCCAGTGAAATTTGCAAGGATTATTCTAAATTTCTTAATTCCATTAGAAAGCTCAACAGACTATAGGGAGCTGTGGTAAGGTACTTGGAGTTAGCTTCTACCTATGCACTCCCAGCTCTAAACAGGCTTTTTAAAATGCTGGAGACTGCTGATAACTGATGTTTACATTTTTACTCATAGTCACCAAATATTCTTGCTAACATTGTATTTTAAGACTGCCAGACTGCTCTTAATTTGGCTTGAGTTAATCTGTTTGATGAAAACAACCATCTCAGCATTCCTGAGATGTTTCTTATTTTTTTCCCTCCACCTATGGCTTTCTTCATTACACACCAGATGTATTTGCCTAAAGAAAGAATTGTTATTTAGCAACTATTGCGGTCTCCTTGTATTGGAAACTATACAAGCTCTCATCCACAACTAATTTTAAATAAAATATATTGCTTAAAAAAGGTCAACTGAGTTAATTTTGAATGTCTTTTCAAAATATACATTCAGCAGTATAACTTATTCAAGTAAAGATTTTAAAATATTTGTGTGCACATAATTATTTTAACACCAAGTAATAAAAGAATGTAAGAATAATGCATTAGTTTATATTTTCTATTATATATAAACTATGCATTAGTTTATATTTTCTTTTTAAGAATAACTGGTTTCTGGGGGCATATAGCTTCACCTGCTTCTAACTGAATAATTTTATAATTGCACCTGTGTGTTTTCATCTCCCTCGTGAGAAGTCTGCAGTAAGTAAATTATAAAAAAAAAGCATGATAAATAATATTGAGTTCATTGTTGGATCCCTCTGTGAAAATTAAGAGTAGGAAATAGTAGAGAAAAAAAGGAGTGACTCTCCCTGGTGACAATTGCTTCCCTAGGGACTCACCATAGCAGTAGCATTGGGGTTTTCTTGAGGTTATATTGGGGTCTGCAGGGGAAAAATGCCATGAGCTGCTCTGACTTAGCTGAAGAAATTTTTGAGTTAAAGAGTTTCAGTGAGTTCCCTGGAGATTGTGGAGATTTGATTTTTTTTCTTTTTCTTTTGTAGAACACACAATTTCAGTACAAGGGATCGATGAATGAAGAAGATTACACCTTGTGCAATACTTTTCCTGCGGGGAAAGTTATACAATTATGACTTGGATCCTACAATCAGATTTGGCAGCATGAAATTCTAGCCAGCACACAGACAGGCAACAATACAAAACTGTAGAACTGGAAAATGGATTTGTTTTGGACTCTTCTCTAAAAAGCACAGCACTCTCCTGCACAGACATTTTCATCAGCCAATTCATTCTAAGACTGAAGAAAAGCCATCAGGAAAAATCACTATGTTGTCTGTCTTTCAGTATGCTGGACAGACAGCACTGGTAGAGATGGATGATTAGTGCTTATTGATCATTCTTCCAGACTTAATAGACCGAGATTTAAATAGCTAAATATATTTTGGTTCTGGAAGAGGTGTGAAATACTTTGATTTTGTTTTGTTTCCTTTCAGTATTAAAAGCAGTTAATGAAACCTCCTTTAGTTTAATATTATTTTAAAATGTGACATAACATAAATTATCCTAAGGCAGCAAAAAAAGCCTCCTTGGTACAGGAATTTCATATATTGGCTTTACAAACTCAGGAAACATTGATTTTTATTGCAATATTTCAACAGAAAGACAGTAAGTATGTTGTCATGATGTACGAGACTAACCGAAAATAGTGCCCACACTTCTCACTATTATTTCTCTAATTTTGTTACCATATCAAGAAAGACATAGTGCTGTTTTTCTTTCTTTTTCTTTTATTGTTACTTATATCTGTCTTTTCCACAGAATCTTTTTTTCTTGCCCTTGTAAATTCTATAAATTTTCTGGGTGATCAAAAATCAACTCACCATGATGATCTCGATTCAAATCCCTTACTGTGATCCAGCTGCTGGATTTAGTGGTAGTAGCTTCTACTGAACCCCATGACCATTCTGTTCACCTTAATGAAAGTGAGATGGGAATAAAAGAAAGCACTTGAAGATTGTTTCAGGATTTTAACATTTGTCTGTTTAGAATCTTCCTGTACTGGCACTGTTTTTAATAGGGAATGGCAAAATACTTAGTCATTTCATAAATACAGAATACCATGTGTCTTAGCTTACTATTACAACAAAACTGCTGACAATGTGGTTTATGAAAAACAATACTGAATTTGTAACAGCAAAAAGATTCCGCATCTCATGCTGAATACTAATCACTTTAAAAATGTAAGCAATTTAATTTTCACAGGATAGCTCATATAAATATCTCTCTTACACTAATTAACAAATATTCTGAGGAAAATATAATTTACTGCAATTCATCTTCCAAATTAATACAAAACCCTTTGTTCTTTTAAGCTTGACTTGAATATCACAGATAATCCTATTCCTTTTTCATTCTTAAAATTTTCAACACTTGAGATAAGGTAGAATGGGTATTAAAACCTCTACCTCTTATTTTTATCATAATTTTGAGTAATAGTGCATGTCATTAGACAAACTTAACATGTCTTTAGTCTGGGCAGTGAGTTTAACACCTAGAAAGATGACACCTACATTAAGAGTTGTTTACATATTTATACTATTATTGACATCTAAAATAAAGACAATATTCTTAGTTAAAAGTGAAAGCTCATTAGCACCATCTTGACATGCAAGTGATGAAATTATCTCAGACCACAGAGGAAGCATGAAACAAAGGGTGCAAAATCCCAAATCCCTGTGGATTCAATTCAAAGTTGAAGAGCCATTAAAAAACAAAGCTTTTTAAAACCACTTTTTTCACAATTTTTATGTACATTAACATGTAAACCCATGAGAGAAGATTAATTATATTTGCAGCTCTTACAGAAAAGAGGTCCTGGCCTTCCTTGCAATAACGTTTCGTTTGTATCTTCTGGACAATTGCTACTTCAAGTCACTGACAGTTCATATGATTTAGTGACTATCTCACCATTTTAGATCTTTAATAACTGCTTAATGCACAGTGTCTGACATCAGAATGTGCTTTAAACAGAGTAACTTCCTGTAATAGAGATAATTAAAACAAAAGATCATGAACCAGGAACATTGAGCTTCTGATAATTGCACACTTTTTCTGAATATTTTTAAATCTAAAGTAGTTATGTTAATTTTGATTAACTTTCCTTTGACTGATATGCAAATAAAGGATGTTGCTTTGAAAAGTGTTTTATTTCACCTCTAGTAGACAGCTTCTGATATCACCTAACATTTTAGGGAGTAATGCAGGAACACCCTCAGGCAGTCTCTGTTCCTGCAGCATTACTCAGCCACAATAGGCTGAAGAATGCAGAGTACTGATGTGGGTTCTTAATAAAACTGTGTTGTTCTCATGGTGGAAAGTAGCAGTTATTTCTGATGAAGTTGAGATCAATCTCCCACTCTGCTCCCTAGAACCTTCCATGCTCTCCACTGAGGGAGAACAGGAGCTAACATGCATTTTGCAGAACAGCCACTGGGATCAGTGAACAAATACCTCAAAGCCTTGTGCTTATAGTTGATAGCCACACCAACTGTTTTTCTACCATCTGCTTAGGGAAATAAAAATTCAAGCTCTGTGTGAGAATCCTGGTCAAAGTTACTCATAAATTTACATTTTCTACACAAATTTAGATAGTTTAGAACTTAAATGCTCCTGGGTATACAAAGTGCCTAATAATGTAATACAGTTTCTTTGCAAGTATTTAGAATAAAACTAACATACATTTTCCAGAGGAATAATTTTCCACACACACCTACACAATAGAACAAACAGATGTTTGTGGTAGCCCCAGAGGCAGCTATCAAATCCACATTTATTATTTTTTAGCTGAGGTTCTGTAGTTTCCTTCGGCTTACTGTGAATAGTAATGATGACTACTCCTCCAGAAGATGGCACCTTGGCCTATTTAAAGAATCGTCAGAATTATCCCAAATTAGTTATTTGTATGGCAAGGATATGTATGTTCTATCTGTGTAGACTGTTTGATAAATTTTGTTTGCAATCAACTTAGCTTAGTATTGTGTGAAACATTGATAGTTGGAAAGGACTCATAACTCAGTACCTAAATACTGCTTCAAAAGGAAAGAAGAAAAGAGGATTGATTTCCTATATTCTGATTCAGGCATGGCCAAGTATGCATATAGAGAGTATTTGATCAAAGCTTGTTAGCATAACTGATGAACAGAAAGAATTCTGGTTTGAATATGTGAAGTACCCATCTCTGTGTCAGCCATGTCCTTGGCTTGTCAGATTTCACTTATAATTTCACTTATATAAAGGCAAAGGAGGAGAAGGTCACTGATTTACACATGAATTTTAATTTCAGATACTCCCTTAAATCACTTCATTGAAGTAGTGTGTGAAAAATATACTGATCCACAATGTTATAGAATGTGTTAATATGTCATTAAAAGCAAAGGGAACAAAAATATAGTTCAATGATTTGAGAAGTCAGACTTGCAAAGCTCTTCTTGAATGGGTATTTTTTTCCTTCCCATCATAACTTTTCCACTAAACCAGTCATGGATTTTCAGTCCCCAAAGTTTATCTTATAAACATGAAGTTTGGCCAAGAGCAATAATGCTCCTTTCTCTTGCTCATACAAGAAATTCCATTTAAAATCTCTGAAATTTTTCAGACTAAGTCAATGGACTGACATCAGAAAAGATAAAAACCTTGTCCTTTCCATTTTTCTCTGAATTTCTAGCTACCTGCTAAAAGTTTCTTGCACTCAGGAGCCTCAATTAATGTTGCTTACAAGCTTTCTCTCATTTTCCATCTGGGTAACAGAATCATTTTCAGTGTATCTTTTAATTACCTCAAACTTCCCTGTAGACAATGAAATCCCTTTCTCAATTGCTATAAGAATAATAAGATTAGCTTGCACAGACACCTTTTCATATTTTTTGCAGCTTGTTCCATCTTTCTGTCTTCCATAGTGTTTAATCTGATAACAGACTTGTTTTCTGTTTCCCTGTCATCTGCACAAGTGGAGTAACATCTTGCCAGTCTTTAGCTGAGCAAGACTCATCTTTGATTTCAGTGATGTCTCTATCTACCACACCAACCATGTAGAAAGTATCTTTCAGGCAAGGTATTTTTCTATCTCCACTAAGCCTTAAAAAACTGAATTTTCATACCTTATTTCCCCTTCTTCTTTGTTCATAGAGCCAGAGAGAAAAAACCAGAAATTTTTCTAAAGGTGGTATGATGCAGTTCATAGTCCTGAGACTGAAAAAAAGAAAAAAAAAAAAGCAATAAAAAAGGCTTATGCATTGAAATGACAAAGACTCTCAATTTTGGTAATTTACTATAATGATGGTCAGGTGTCTGTATGAGACTGTGAACAAAGAAATCTTAGTGTGACATTCATCCTATTGTCTCTGCAAGGTGTGTTGATAATAATTTGGATATCATCTAGCAATTACATCTCTTTCATTTTTTAATAAAATAGAGGCAGTGATTGTCAGTGATGAAGACTTCTGGTATATGCAGATAGATCTGATTTATGCTTTATTTTGGTGTAAGAGTGAACAGAACAGCAAGAACCTCAGCCAGAAATATTCAGGCACATTAAAGGCATTCTTGGAAGGAAAGATTCATCTGAATGAACTCATCTGGCTCCAGGGGAAATGTATAATCATATTTTGTAGAATTAAATTATAACCTCACTGATTGCTATATTATGGTTAGGACATAAAAGATGTAACATTTTTCTCTCCCAGTATTCAATTTCTTTCAGACTCTAAATCTAGCCTGACTGGCTGCATTTAACAGCATGTCTCTGTAACAAAGATGAAGAGTTGCAACAAACATTTATCTGAAAATATTTTTACATAATGCATATCCTAATGTTTACTTGGTTCTTTATGTCCTGAGTTCTTCAAATAATATAGGACTGTTCACATGTTTGAAGCCAGACACTTACTCCAATATACAGGGCTGCGCATAAGACTGTGATTTGAGGTCATAAAACAATGCTATGAAAATGCACTTATTACACCATCTGTCTACACACTCAATGCTAGTATAATATTCTTTATTTGCATATATTTAATTATATAATTAATTACATTTTACTCTAAGAAATAGGTACTAAGCAACTCTGATCCTTTTTATTCATCTACTCCCCCAAAGCAGGTTTTAGGTCACATGTTGGCTCTATGCAAGGTGGGCTTTGAAGATAATTATTTAATTTTCTCTTCCTTTTCTCTTGACCCCATTGAAATATGGGAAAGTTTAGCATTAAGAACTGTGTAGCTCAGCAGCTGCGTGTTAACACAGTGTTTTGAAATATGGTGTAACACAAGTACAGAAAGAATAAATCGATTTAGAAGTTGTACTTTTTGACAGTTCTGCCCCCCCAAATATAGAATGTTAAATATTTTATTTATGCATGTAAAAAAAAATTCACTCCAAAATACATCCTAGTTCTCAAGGTGAAATAAAAAGCACTCTCTAACAAACTGTCTTGATGTTTGTTGGATGTCTAGGGGTACAGGATACCTAGAAGAGAGGCCAGAATATTATTGAACTATTCTCAGAAGATATTGACCTTCTGTAACACCTACTGAATATTCTCAGAAGGAATGGAAACTAATGAGAAGGTATGAAAGTGTGGCCTCCGTAAATAAATCCTTCTGCTGTGTCTATTTACTGTGCAATTGCTAACCTTAAAAAGTATGGTGAGAAGGCAGGGAGAAAGCAAAAAGAGCAGGCATCACTGCCATTTGGCCAGCTTGCAATTTATAATGTCAGCAGCTAAGCTTTGAACAGACCATTGGCACTGACGAGGCAGATGAGCCTTGTCTCCTATTCCCTTCTTAATATTACCTCTCAGAATCCAACAGTCAAAAGTTAATAGGTTAACAAAATGGTTTATAGAGAAAGAAGACTTGTGCCTGCCTTGCACATGCAAGGTGTATAATGAGCTGTGTGACCATTTATTATAATTCTGTGCTTTGAAAAAAGTATTTGTTTTCCATGAGTGATTAATTTTCCCTTCATTCAGCTCTGTCTTACTCCTGAACACCAGATCACAGAGTGTTCTTCTTACCTCTCTTGTAGTTCTCAGAGTATTTATGGCAGTGGTACTCTTTACCATTGAAACTTGAAACCTGTTTTCCCTTCCCATCTCCTCTTTTCCTTATTCTATTCTCTTACATTTTAATCCTTTTTTCTCCTTCCCATAACCTTCCCCCAGATTTTTATCAGTGCCTACATATTCTCCTCTGTTGCCCCCATTCCCATTCTGTCTTGCTTTTATGCCACTGCCTTTCTTATATTTTTCCCCTGGGACCTGTGCCCCTATATTTGGTTTGAATGGTGCACTGTCCTCACACCCACAAGGGCTGAACTTTTGTTTCCTCCTGTACACGGAGCCCAAGCTCTGCTGCTTAAATTTGGGCATCATGGTTTCAATATCTTGAAATTGCTGCCTCTTAACACTGCTTCTTCAAACTGTGTGAAGTGTTTCCATCTCAAAATGCCTATTGCTTTCCATATGTAATTACTATCTGTTGGCTTCTTCTCCAGTAATGCTTCTGTCTTTGTCACTCCACCTGTCCTTACTAAGTTAAATCACCATATCTTCCTGTGAAGTGAAAACACAACTCCTATTACTGTTCAACTCTTCGTGGTGCTTATGTCTCACATTGAAAAATTCTCTATTAGTCTCTTGCTCCCCAGCAATTTTTCTTTCCAAATGACAGCATGTTATAAGGAATTTTTTGGTGTTTGATCAATCCTATCTTTGAAATATTTTGCTAAAATCCTCCCTCATTGAAGTTCCATCTATTTTGCCTAAACCTGGGATTCCCTAAATAATTGTCTTCTTATATCTATCATACTTACCTCTTACTGCGCGCTTAGTTCTTTGACTTATTCCTCCTCTGTCTCCCTAGATCCTATACTTCACATCTTTATTGAGTGGTCTTCTTGCTTTGAATAATTCTCCACCTCCTGTTAAATTCTGCTTCTTTCTCAAAATCTCCACTCTACATTTTCAGCCAAAAGTATCTCACTGGCCCTGCTGTGATTCCCTGCCCTCTTTTCACTGCCATGATAGGAGTGTCTGTTCAGTTCTCCAGTGAGGAAGTATTGAACACCTTGCTAAGTGACAGGAATTCCTGTCCTAGAAATGCCAGTTACAAAAGACACGTAGAAATTACCAATTATTACTCATGGTCATCGCCTTGGCTAGAAATTAGTCAGCCAAAAGTAAAATGTCCATTTGGGGGAGTCAGAATATTCAGGTAATCCTGTTTTAGAGATAATGTGTTTTGTTACACAATGTTACATCTACAACAGACACCAAAATAGCTTCCTATGCCCCAAATTATATGAGATAATTAGTTGATTTATAAGTGGATAAAATCTGCATGTTTAATTCCAATGTGATTTTAAGATGCAGGTGAGAGTAAAAAAAAGTAAATAAGAAAATGAAACATCTGGAAGTTCCTAAAAGCAAATTTAGCTTAGAGTTTTAAAAGAAAATCAACTACAAATTTAATACTTAACAATCTAATAGTTGCCATAACCTCTGCAGTGCAAAACTCCCAGGTTTATGCTGCTTAGATAAAAGGCACTTCTATAAGAAAACAACAGTACATAACATCACTAGATTTTTGTTTCTTAGAATACTATTTTTAACTTATTTTGAGTCAAGGCTCTTTAGGAAAAAAGGTCAAACCAGAGAGTGGATCCCATCAGCTTCAGATCCCTGCTTTCTGTCCAGAGCCTTCCTTCTAGATTTTCATTGGATCCGTAGTATATAGCAGTATTTAAAAGGAAAATTAGTAAAAAACCACTACCTTATACAAGATATATAAGAAACTGAATTTCATGAAGGGTAATGAAATCTTGTGATTTCAGCGAGGATCAATTTGACAAGGTTTGGTGCTTCGTCCTGCACTTTGGCTCATGCCATGCCATTTGCTTGTTTGCACTTCGGTGTAGTAATGCAATTTTCAGATCTCCATGTGGCTCTCCTTTGTTTCCCTGCTGTGTATGCTATTCGTTCATTTTGAAATATGCATCCTGCTGTACCTGAAAACCTATTGGTGTGTACCCTTAGCCAATTTTCCCTTCCTCCTCCTGGGACTGGCTCTGAGAGAGACAGCCCTGCCCCTTTCCTTTCCCTTATAAGCCAGTGTCTGCGTCAGAGAGACATCTTCATCTCTGCGCTGGCAGCCCCTGACACCTCCCCTGCAAGCCTTTTTCCTTACCCCAAATAAACCTCCCTGGCAGAACAGAAGTGGATTCCATTCCATTTCTTCATCTTACTTCATTTCCTGCTGAATCTCTGTGGTTCGGAGGCTGCCGCCACGCTGAGTGGACCCCGGGGGCCGCCCGCTCCGAATCTGGTGGAATTATGCGGACCAGGGACCTCGCTCCGGGGGGGAGCTAGCTTCTGCCACCCTCCGGGAGCCTGCCACATCACTTCAGTGCAAAATTTTCCCCATTTTTTTTTTTAACCTTTCCTTTCTTCCCCTTCTTCTCCAATCTCGCCTTCTCGTTATCTTTTCTGATTTCAAAAATTCATTCCCTAGAATTTGGGCAACATCCACTCCATTTCACTGCCCCTCATTTCATCCCAACCCACTGCGTCATATTCGCTCCATTTCCAAATTTGTCGCTTTCTTATCACTGGCCTTTATTTGATCATATCTCCTGCCCTGCGTGCTTCTTCCTCTTCTTCTCCAAATTTGGGATTTCATTAACCTTCAAGACATAAGGCTTTAGGGTATATGGAGTGTTGTGCAGGTTATTGTTTTTTGTTACCACTTAACTGTGCAGTCTTTGGATTGCTTAGATTGGATGACAATATACATTGTAATAATTAATAGGGACAAATGGTGTGCATATGCACATATAATATAAAAACAAATGCAGGAACAGCATCCAGTTGGCAATAGCCACATTCAAACATTAGGTACTAGAGGCTGCTTCTTAGCATTTTCATTAGAAATATAATGCAACAATATTTAAAAATAGTGTAAGAACCAGAAATTATTGGTTTCAAGTTGGTCTTTCACTACAAAGTATGATTCTTTCTTTCCTTCAGCGTCTCAGTGGAAGTGGTTTATCCTTAATGTCCTTTCCAAGCCAAAACATTCTATAATATTCCTTTTCACTTTCATGAGGTTTTGAGATCATGAACAGAGGCTGACAATTTAATTACTTGTGGCATTCCCTTATCTATGAATTAAAAGATTTGCCCAAGAATCTTCTCATGAAATTTCACCAAGCCCTGAAAGTGAAGGGGAAGCTACCCTCATGACTCAGTGCCCAAACTAGCTGTGTTGATACAGACACTTGAAACAGGCATTTGCTAACAATTCTGTACATGTGAACTATTTGGGAGCTGTTCTAGTCAGAGCAGAAAAATACTATTCTTACTGGATGAGAAGACATTTGGCCATTCACTACAAAAGGAAAAGGCAATGAATACAACAAAATAAAAGTCAGAGTCTTGGTGACAGCAAAAATAAGCTATCATTTCCTTATTACATCCAAGTTCTTTAAAGGTACTTGTGATAAATAGATGCTTTTTTATTCTCAGGTTTTCTATAACATGTATCCCAGGTATATATGACCTCATTTTTTTAAAGTAGCACTCTGTTGCAAAGAAAGAGTCTTCACGGTACTGCAATGCAGATGCATTTGTAGGATTGCCAGGACACTGCAGGTCTTAGAAGGAATTCTGACTGAATCAGGTCACCTAGTCATACATTACCTACTGCATGAAGTTCTAACAAAGATTTTCCAAACATGCTTTCCGGAATGAACATAGGGAAATAAAGGATGCTTTCTCTTCTCTTTTTGAAGTCCAAGATCCACCTATATATTGCAAAAGCACCCCCAGATGTAAAGAGAAACAAACTATATCATGCTGCTAACTCTCTTAAGAGTGCTGTGTTAAAGTTGAGTTATTCAGGTACTGACTTTAGATAGGGAGATATTGAAATTACTTTCTATTAATAGATGTTCCACAATATTTCATGATAATAGCCCAGAGCTGAATCCATTTTCCTTGTGCATATTTAAGCCTATTTGAGAATGTAAATTCATGTACATAGACTAACAGAATATTTGAAAAGGATTTTTATCTAGACCTTATGAACCTCTGCTGCTTGATGTGCCTTTGCTGTGATGGATTTGGGGCTAGACTGATTAGCACATTTATATCTACCCATTAAAGACTGTAGACATGATTTTAATATCTTTTCTCATCTTCTGCAGGGACTTAGAACTGATGATTGTCTCTTCTAAGATAACTCCCTGAAAAAATCAGGTTAAACATGGAATAAAATCAAATTACACATTTTTCCTTTTCCTCATGATAACAAAATACTATTTAAAAAAATGACTGAGAAGTTAACCTTGAAGGGCTGTCAGCTAAAAAGGACACCTGTGTGCACTTTATTAGTTCTGGTTGAGGATATCAAACTGTTAGATTATTGAATACATTATTTATTAAGGCAATCAAGCAAACCCTTGGTTGTCATGTGTCTTTCACCACTGGAAATCAGGTAAAGAGAAAGGTCACCAAAACTTTGGCACATGTCAAAAGGATATATGGGAACAATGGAATGGTAGGGATTAAGGAAATCTCTCCAGCCTACTGCAACTTTAGAAAATTGTGATATTTCCTTGGAAGCAGAACAAAGGGGACACCTGCCCAACCAGGATTTCAAGACTTATTTCAAAGCTTTCAAGTTTTGAGCTAGTTGGGAAGGTGTTTGTCTCCAGTGCTTAGGGAGGGACTGAAAGAGCAAGGCATAAGTTTCATAACAGAAGTCTGTAAAACCAGACAAGGGACTAAGATGCAGCTGCAGAAAGAGATGGGAGTTTCTGTGGGCTCACAGAGGGAAGGACAAGCCTCCTGATAACTGACCTGTCTAAAATGATCAGAACTGATAAGGGAAATTGCATAGGCATTGTACACTTTGCATTTCTTTAGGGATTTTTCCTTTTGAGTAAGGCGTGATAATTTCAATACTTAATCACATAACTTGCAGAAATAAAAAAAAATTATCCTCAAAGCCTTAAATTGTTTGCTTCACTTGTCCTGGAGAACCGATTCATGAATGCCAAGAGACCATTAAGTGGCAGCAGTGAAAAATGCTGCACTCAAGATACTGTCAGCAGTGAACCTTACAATGTACAGGAGCAGAGTAACTAAACCACAGTTTTGGGAAGCTGTAACATCCAGAAATTGAAGGAAATTTATGTTGAGAATACATGTCTAAATAAAAAAGAAATCATGACGAGGGAGCTCAACTTGGATTCATAGCAGTGTTATCACTTTTTTTTAAAGCCACTTTAAAGTGTAGCCTGATTTTTTTTTATGTTTAATTTCCAGTTTCTGTAATCTAAAATCATCCTTTACGTTTCACGCCTCTCACTCAATGCTTACAAGATTCACAATAAAAATCAAAGCACTCAACAAAAGTTGAGTTGATGTCCCTTAGTTAAAAACAACTGCGTGACAGAATGGCTGAGCTAGAAAACCTTGTAAGGATCATAAAATATTTGAGCTTAGGTAGTGTTTGTCTTAGGAGAGATTAGAACTGAAAAGAGGAGCAAACAGCATATTCTTGTGATCTACATGTAAAAGAAAATTGAATTTCAGTCACAAAGAACATAAGAATGATGGAAGATGATGGCTTTATTTCCCACATGCCAACCTACAGAGAAAGCCAACAGCACTCAGAGAAACAGGATGGTGTCTTCCAAAGCGTAGAGCAACTTGTGGGACCTCATAATTACCAGGAAGTTAGAGTGTATTTTCCTTGAGATATCTCTCTGCACAACACATGGTGTTTCAGATGCAGATATTTTTCTCTCCCCCAGAAATTTCCTGGGAACTCTTCCTTCACAATATGGAAAATAATGGATAGCAGGTAAAAAACCAAAAAAATCCAACACAATTGTATTCAGAGTTGTGATTTTCAAATTAACGTGAGATCTATGTAAAAAAATTCTTTGGGATTTAATTGTATGACAAGAGAAATGAGATGCTGACAAGAGTGTAGTAGACATTTCCAGGCATTTCCATTGTGCAGCAGCACAATGTTTTCTTAGCGAGAGAGCATGGTATGTGAAATGCAGATTGCATTTATGATTAGATAAAGAATTGCTTTGTATGATTTCCAGTTGAGTGGAACCCCAAGTCCGGAGAAAGCAATTCAGATCATTCCTAGTGAGAGAAAAGAAGATGAGAAAAACATTGGCCAAAAAAAAAAATATTAGAAGGGAGAGGAAAAGAAACCAAACCCATTCAATCCAAGAGTGTTGTGTAGAATATTGAAAGAAGTTGAGGAGAAAAATTTGAACAAAAACTTCTCCAAGACTTGCTGTTCTACAGTATCTCTTCCATTACTTTTAATTTGACAGTAACTAGATGATCTGCTGCAACAAATTAAAATATTATGATGCTCCCACAGAATCTTAAGAGAGATCTCCAGTAAATCTGCAGCTTTACTTGGGACTGGTATTACTCTTTGGGTATTAACTTGGGGATGCCACAATTAAAACAGAAAAGACACTTGAGGAAAAAGGCTAAAAAACATAGATTAATCTTTGGATATAAAGAGGTTGACACCAGACAGCAAGTCCATAACTGAGCAGGGAGCCATTTGGCACTCTGCCTGGTGAGCAGGATGGCTTTACTCAATAGAGTAAAGGAGGTGCTGACCATCCTTGTTGCTGTAGAAATATAACTTTTAACACTGACACATGCTTGCCTGGCTGATTTTGTAACAGACCCAACCCTATACTCTCTATCTAGTAACTATTTTTATTAGTCTTACTGTAAAGACACAGCCCTCTTGTACAGCTTGGGTTCGAGCTGTCTCCTTGAGCCACACCATTTGGTGAGCAATTGCTTGAGAAGATTTTGATCTTCTAACAACATCTTCATTGAATTGTTTACCCAAAGGCATGACAAAACCAACTGGGCAGAATGTGATTGGCTAGTAAGAGCAAATACTTTTGAAGATTTTTTCAGTCAGCTCTTTCAGATCCTTGAAAAATTGCTGAAATAAACAAAAAAGGCATAATATTTCTTTGATTTCAAGCATAAGACAGAGCTATACAAATGGAATTATGCAGCATGTTGTTTCTGCAGAAACTGTGCTAAAGAGAGTATTCTATTGTTTAAGAGGGCATAATATTCTATAGAAACTCTGTTGCTACCAATTAATCCCAGTGGAATGAAATTCCTTGTTTTATTTCATGAAAAGGATTTATGAACTACATTCTCAGTCTTAAACAAGTGAACTATGCAACATGTAAAGTGCAGTGAAATTCTAAACACCATTCACAAACGTGGGATCAAATTTCTGTCAGAGGTAATAGAAAACCAACACCATTAGACATAATGAACTTCAAACTAGACTTTGACATTCACAGGGCAAACCAGGCTAAAACTGCATATTCATTTTCCCAGGAAACTGTCCTCTGTGCTAAAACATAAAATGATGTTGATGCAAAGCAGATGACAGCACTTTCATGGTTAAAGATTCTTGAAATTGTAGTGGTGTTACTCTGAGATGTTTGATGAAGTATAAGAAAACATACAGCCCTGTTAGTCCATAAAAAATGGAAAGTTTTCAAGCTGGGATAAAAAGTGCAAGAATTCTGATGGGTTTATTTTAGTTTTTAAATCCCCAGCAACACAAAACTGATAAAGAACATTAAATTGCCGGGATATTATTCATTATCAGATTCAGCATACTACGTGTGAAATTTACAATTAAGAATCTTGAGAAAAAATTGCTCCTACATGACTGATGATTAGCAAATAAGTTGAACTAAGAACTCTTGCTTATTAGTTCAACTAAGGAAAGAAATACAATTTCCAGAAAGATGGAAATGTCATTAGCCTGAAAGTAAAAATGGAGGTGAACTTTAAAGTATGTAAGCTGGTTTTTTTCATTTTAAAAAAACAAACTAGATTAGGTAAAAAATTACATGAGTTTTTGTTTGAAGGACTTTGAGCAGTTGAGAATGAGTATTTGGAATTACTTGAGTAACTTAACCCAATGAAATTCAACATGATCATTCACATTTTGGTAAAATGTAATATTTAACTTTTGCTTTCAGTCACATTCATCCCAGAAAGACATACATAAAACTACAACATTTTTCCCTTGGCTAGAATCTCAAAAATTGTGGCTGATTTAGTACAAACTCCTACAGAAAAATAATTAAAAAATTACATAAATAGTAGACTTATAGAAGGTCACCTTAACCCCATTCACCAATGTAGTGAATATTGTTAATGTCAACTGTTGAGGGACCAGAACAAAACAGCCTTTGATGCACAGCTGATGGACTCCATTATAAACTCAGGAAGGTTTCTTCAATTACTAATATCCCCAAAATAGTAGGAATCTGTTCAGATAAGAGGTCTCAGTAAAGCACTGTAGAATTGCTTTTTATATCTCTAAGCAGAAAATAAGTGTAATGTCCAGGTGAAATTCCTTGAAAAGTGATTCCTATACAGAGAACAAGAAGCATTGCTTGTTGCAATGTCTTTGCCTCAAGCACGTCCTTATGTCCTAACATTATTTACAGATTTTACTGACAAATCCAGAAAAAAACAGGAGATATTTAATCTTGAACTTCTAACAGGTCTGCATAGATAGTCATAGAGAATAAGTTATCCACAATAATCTCATTTTCTTTCATGATTTCTTAATTGAAACATCACATATCCTAAATATTAAAAAAAACCAGCCAACGAAAAAAAAGCCGCTTCTAAGACAGAGCTTGACTCAATATTGATGCCCCTGCACTGTACCTCTGGTTAACTGTCACCAGAGTTTATTTATATTTCTGTAATTTTTATATCTAAACATCTCATGCTTCCTCCTTAAAAAGATCTATCTCAAACTCAGAATGATCAATGCAACTTCAGCTGTACTCTGTGCATGGAGAGACTTTATAACAATGTCATGGAGAATGGTATAAGCAAGTGGAAAGATTTGCAAAAAATCATTGCATATGTCTCATCCTAAAGGAAAACAAACATCCCTTAGATATTCCATGGAAGCAAGAGAGGGTCACATGTGTGCCATTATTTAGTATTTTAACTAACGAAGGAGATGTACATTTAGAGAGCAAATGGGCAAGGTTTTGCAGCATCTTTAAATATGATCAACATGATGTTGATGTCTCAGACATAACCTGGTGTTATAATGAACCGAAAACCTCAAAGCACGTAGATTGTTGCAAAAAAACGCCAAATCTCAATGCAACACAGATGCATATTAATAGGCATATGAGGAAGGGGTTATTCTTTTATTCCAGTTGAAACTGGTGGGATCTCACTGGGCCAAGACTGGGTGTGCTTGAAACAAGTTCTCAAAGTAAATGGCAAATAGAGGCTGGGGGAGAAAAAGAGTGAAAATGATGAGAGGTTTATTAAGTAAGAAGACAGCTTATTTTCTTTGGGAAAAAAGAAGACAGATTCTTGGAAAAGAAGTATTTATGTGAGAGAAGAAACATTTGTTGTTAGCTCCTCAGAAATGAAAAGCAGTAAAGGTCAAAATATTAGGGCTGTTAGTGTTCTCAGATCCCACACAGCAGTGTGGGCAGAGACAAATCAGCAGCCAACACTATCCCAAAGGTAAGCATCAGAAAATAATGCCTGATGCCTACTCTACAGAGACACTCAATATGAACAGACTGTAGCACATTTTTGGTTGGTGGTCTGTTTTTTTCTTTTTTCCCCCTACTTTTATAGCAGCTGGAGCTGAGACTGTCAGGGACACACTGCATCCAGTGCTGCCAGAGAGGAGGGGCTGGCATTCCACAGATGCCTGCATGGCTCACAGGCAGGTCCAGCAGCTGCCAGAATTCAGCCAACACAACATATGAGCCACACTTTCATTCTGTCTCTTTCTTTCCTGGCTTACAGAGACATTTCACTGCTGCAACATGCTCTTAAACTCTCAGAGTGCAAGTAACTAACTTCATACCATCTCTATCTTGAATGCCTTTGCAGAACTCCAAGCTGCACCTTCAATTGTGGTGCCAGGATATTCTGAATATGAAGATCTTCTGTCAGGAGAAGGGGAAGTGGTTAGAGGAGAGAAAGAGGCAAAGAATTAGCCGCAGATAAGCTTATTTGCTGATATTTGACCCAATTTCCATCCATTTATTATCTCTTGTGAGGACTAAAAATTTGCCTCTGTGAATTCCTTTAAGGTTACTTTTTTTTTTTCTCCAGATAACAAAACTCCCATAGAGTAAATTAGAAAAGCTAAGTTAAGATGAAGGCCCAACTCAGCTATATCAGTTTGCCTTAAAAAAGGCCAAGAAATTTCAGCAAAATTTCCATAAATGGGGAGTTGTTAATTATGGATTTAGGTCAGTACACCCAGTTTTTGCTTATTTTTATTTCAAGAGTTACAAGAATGCTGTCTCCTATTAGGGTATCCTGAATAAAAATACAAGTACACAAAGCTGGATTTTGTTCTGTTGGAACTCCAGATCTCATTTGAAGCAGTCAAAGGATTCAGTTTACAAGCAGCAGCTCTGACACTTAAGACAACTAGCTGTTTCCACTACAAATGTTTTGTGGCATTCTTTTCAGAGTTATTCTTCAGGAAAATATTTGCAGCATATTTTGGCCTCTTAAAAGTGATGACCAAGTCACAATTTACATTCAGTTTAAATTTTCTTGCCCACCAAGCCTCCTCCAAGATATGTCATTTTGAATGAACTTAAAAAGTATGTTAAACACCAAAAAACTGTTTTGCCTGGCTATTTTGATTACGCGTCCTGTGCCTCAATAACCTTCACAGACTCACACCTTCACTTAAGATACTATGAGAGAGTCATCTCTTCTGGGATCATAGCTTAGCTCTGAAAAAACCTCCAACCAGAAAGTGACCTTTGTTCAATTTTCTGGCTCTGCTTCAGGTCACTTAGCAGCCTTCCCTCTCAGACTGATGCCCCCATCCCTTTTCCTTCAGGGCAGGTTCTTTCCATCATCACACTTTTGAAGAAAGCTCTATTTCCATCATCACACTTTAGAAGAAAGCTTTCTGAGTTACAGCCTTACAAAAGCAATACAAAATCCTTGAAACAATATCTGTTTTTTTCCTTACTCAGCTCCTAGACAGCTGCTCTGTCCCCTACTCAACCCCTCTCTGGTCTGACACCTTGTCCAGAGTGAGTCTGGTTTGGGATTGCTCCTCCTGTGAAGCCCACTTCTCAGTTCACAAAGCCCACCAAAAATTCACTTACACCATGAACACAAAATTAAAATAACCAGAAACTACACCTGTTTTTCTGTGCAATAGTTTTTAAAGCAGTAAGAGAGCAAACTGGGAAGGGCTACTACCTGTCAGAAGGGATACACAGTCAGTTCATATGATAGGACAGAAAGAAAGTGGTATAATTTAGCATAGAGAAAATGAAGACCAATGGGAATAAACTTAATCTCTCTAGGTACATCTGCTGGATTAAACTCTAAGAAAGGCAAAGAGCTATAAAACAGTATTACCTTGAGAATAAATGAATATATGGTGGCCATAGACAAGACTGGGACAGGTGTAAGGAGAAATTTTCTAACCATGATGGGAAAAAGGAACAGAACCCTCTATCTGTTAGAAATAGCAGAAGTGAGAAAACTAATTATGGTCAAAGATGTACTTGTTACCTTGTGTGGATGTGCTAATATGACACCATTGCTTGTGACAAGAGGGCAATGGAAAATGTCTGTCCAAACCCACAGAGCTGCTTTATAACGAACAGTACTTGAAAGAGAAACAAAGTCTGTTGTGAAGTATATCCCACATACCATATCCAAAAAGCATGTGATGCTCTAAAAATGTGGATACCCTATGCATCTTTGACAAACTCAATCAAATTTATTTTATCCGTCATAAACCTCTGCAGCATGTTTGAATTCTTGCACCAAAAAAATTGTGTCCTTTGGCTCAAGGAAATTAAAAATTCCTTTCTATTTGTATGTGGAGATTTGTAACATTATCTTCACAACAACAACAAATCTAAAAATGTTATGCATATCTCCAAAGCAAGAAGTAGCATTTCCTGGTTTAAAATGAAAAGTATTTGGATATTCTTCATAAGATGGTCTTAAAATTCAAGGGCATGGCTTTTTTCAATGAGATCTAAATTGATCTAATATTGAAGTCATTCTAGAGACTATATTTGTACTGCTTCAAAAATCTCTGTCCTCATTGCAGAGCCCTTGCCTCAAATTTCTTGACCAAGTTGTTTGAAGTCATCTGCCTGGAATCCATTGTACTTGCCCATGGGAGAATGAAAGGAATCATCCTCCATGACTAGTTTCTTGCCTGTACAGAAACAAAGTTGTCTGATAAACTTTCACAGCCAGAATAGGGATAAAGATATCCATAGCAAGATGTCATTAAAACTGATGGTAAGAGGAGAAGGCACCATTCTAGATAAGAAAGGTACAAGAAGGACATATATATATACATGTATATGTATATATCTATAAAAGAATATAATGAACAAACCATCATCTTACAGGTGCTAGATTAGGTTAATAAAGAAAAATTGACACTATTATTTATGCATTTGCTACCATGCGGATAAGTAAAAAAGACTATCATCTCCAGGTCTGCCAATATGATACATTTGAAATGCATTTTAATTTTAAACAGGAATCAATTACTGAGAAGTGCCATATCTGCTCTGAAAGCAGAACATATGCCTTAGGAGGATGAATAACATCTGATGAAAACACCAGCCAAAAAGCCTCAGAACATCAAAGCTTAAAATGGTTTTAATAAGTTTAATAAAAGAAACAGCTACACAGTGTAGAGACAAAATAACTTTTGGTTAGCATAGATAATTTCCTTGGGAGCCAGGATTGGACTCAGTTCTGTTGTTACATTACACAGAATGTATGTATTTTAATTAACTGTGGCTCTGATACATCTAAAATGTAGGACAAATCATTTAATGTATCCACAGAACATGCTGCCCTGAGAGATACAATCCTTCAAGAAATTAACAAAATTGTGCCCAGCTGTGAAAAAGGTCAGGTCATTTAAGCAATAAATCTATTTCAATCACAAAGTGTACTATGGGAAAAAGACTTTCTGTTGAAATGCCTTCATTGTCAACAACAGAGAAGCCTGCAGCCAAACCCCCACTCTCTGCCTGCTCTGGAACTGCCTTGGATCACAGGAACAACATTAACTTGTCTGTAGGAAGCAAGGGACTGGGAGCAGGCTACAGCCTGTAGCAGGAACTTGCCTTATGAAACAGACCAGAGTGTATAAGCAGAAAATGATTTGGAATCTTTTATTAAAATTCTTTTTACCTTATTCACTAAGGCAATCTCTTCCAATTACTTAATTGCAGATTGTAAAGTTATCAGGAGAGTGCAGAGGTCAAATTTACGCTTCTGTAAACTAGCTTCTACAAATCTGTATGTGTTTTTGGATATGGGTATCATGAAGACTGAGAGACAAAACAAATTAGCAGAAAGAAAACAGTTGAAAAGCAAGCTTTAAAAAAATTATTTTATAATAGCTATTTCCAGACCTAAAGCATGTACATATTGTAAATCAGGAGGCTTGACACTAAGCACTTTTGCTACAGGAGCTAGAGAATCAGCTTTCTGAAATAATCATCCTGCTTTAAAATACTGTTCCATTCTTGAGCCCTAAATCCAAAACATGTAAAATACATACTGATTCTGTCTCCAGCACTAGGACAAGCTTAAGCAACTACCGTAATCTACTGAGAAGAGTAACGAGAGACTATATCTCAGGAATTTTATAAACCTTGAAAAAGTCTTCATTTGCCCCTTGGCCCAAAGTTACAGGTGAAATATTGCATCTTGAATGTCTCTAGCTGAAACACTTGGAGTGTTCAGACGCAAACCCAACTCAGAAATAGGGATTTCTGAGCAAATTTTGAAAACCACTCCTTTCAATGTCTTGAGAAAGACACAGAAAAAGTTGCTATGGAGAAAACCAATATTTTTTGAAAAAAGATTTCTACGTGCAATAATCCAATTATTTTTCTTAGCTTGGTGAGATGATCAGGGGTGGTATAATGCTCTTCGAATACAATCCACCATTAACTTTCTGAGTGTCTTCTCCTACAGAACCTAGTCTCACAGCTTGGTAACTCTGAAAAGAATTCAGCTGGTGCTTGCCTGTCGCTGGGCATGCATGGGACTGTGCTTTCCAACAGCAGAGCAACTCTCTGCCTGCTGGACTGTACTGCTTCACTAAAATGTGAATACTGGTCATAGACTGCCACCTCTTCAAAACTGATTCTTTTTTTCTTTGCATGCATTGACAATTCCTCTTATGCAAAAGGTAATGTTTTATTTAAAATAATATCCGTCCTTGCGCTCAAAAAATCAAAATAGCCAGTGATTTGAAAAACACAGAAATATTTGCTTTATCCCCAGGTGTCTGACATTTTAGCTCTTACTATTTAGATATTCTTCACATCCTTATTTTCCTGCAAGTGATTAACCTTTCAGAGCTCTAGAGAATAAATTGTTTGCTTCTGCTTAGAAAGAAGTGAATAAATAAAAAATAACCTAAAGAAAAATCTGTTGCTTATTGCTTTATTCCTTTTTTCTTGCCTTATTTCTCAAGAGATGAATATTTGCAATATTTTCAAACTTTTACACTACTTTTTTCACAAATTGTTCTGCCATAGTTGTTCAAAATAATGTATTTGTTTTCATATCTATGCCCAAGTCACATGCCAGCAATGTGCTGCAAAGCAATACTATTTTAACTGAGGACTGAAACATTTTCTATAGATTGCCCCTTCCCTGCATCACAAAATCTTTCCATGGAAGTGTTCAACAGTTTTTGAATTGTGGAATGCTAACTAATGAAGTAAGTAATGTACAGCAAATTTAAGCCTTTTATCAAGCAGTTACCTTTCCCATTTGTCTTTGAAGAGGTCTGTAGACTGAAAGCTTTTCTCCACACCATGTATTTCAGATCACAAATCCCTTATTTTTATCCTCCTAAAATTAATTCTTTATATACTGGCAGGTAGAAACCAGAAGATTGTTTATTCTGTTTGCTGAGTTTTCCCAAAGAAGATTACCAGGCAAGCTGGCAATCAGCACACTCAGTTCTATGCCTTGGCCTTTCATTTCTGGCTTGTGGAGACCCTCTGATGTGACTGCATCACTGAATTGTAGCTGTCCTCAGTTTTAGAGCAGCCTTTCTGAAGCTTGTCATTGAATGAAGTAACTAGAATGGGATCACAGCAGCCTTCAGCCAGCCCTCATACCAAAGAAATGAAATAAAGTTTGTGATTTCTCTCCTGTGTGAATCTGACCGGTGGCTGTTCATCTATCAAAAATGAAAATTCACTTTCAAAGAGTAAAATTACGTAGTCCCATAAAAAACCCAAACATCACGCTGTTTTCTAGGTACTGCAAGGCTTCCTTCAGGAGATATACATTTCACTGTTGTGTTTGCAAAAAAATAATTTGTCCTCTGCAGCAAAGCCATTGAAATCAATAATGTTGCATAATTTTTTTGCTGACAAGCACAGAATTTGAGAATCAAAGCCTACCACATTTTATTTTACATTTCTCATCAGATTAAAAAGCAATTAAAAAACCTTGCAGAAGAATTTCCTGTAATTTTGATGCCTTCCCCTCCTTTACTTATTTAGGCATAATATTTCCCAGAAATCTGAGTCTAAGACATCCCTGTGTTTTCCTTTCATTAAATGGTACATATCAAAAGTTGTTTAAAGAAGTCCTAGAAAGCACATTCTGGAAAACTCTGACTCAACAGGAGCCAAAGTTTACTTTCAACCCGCATTTTAGATTTTATACTATGGGATGAGAGGGACTGGTCCAGCACTGTTGCAAATAATGAAGATATCACAGAATCATAGAATATCCTGAGCTGTGAGGGACCCTAAGTCCAGCTCTTGGTCCTGAACAGGTGAGCCCCATTACATCTTTCTCAGGATTTAAAGTCAGCAGAATCACAAAATGTAAGACTTAGAGTGGCTTTGTAATTAATGATTATTAGCTATAAAATAAGGCTTTTTTTTTTCTCTCTATTTTTAAGGAAACATCATACCCATGTAATACCACTTCATTTCCCAACTTAAGTAGCTTTGTTCCTTCTTGAAGGAACAGTAGAAAGCCAGTAATAGCATTCAATACTTCTTTTATTGATTGTAGGTGCACAACAAAGGTTCTACACAGGGTTCTTTGCACTACGTATGTAAAATATAGGAGGTTCCTAGGTGAATTTTAGGCATGGTATTACAACTGAAATCCCCCAGTCTTCCAACTAAGCAAAAGCAACAGTACAGTAAAACCCAAATCATTAATATAATACTCTAAATGAGACTTACCAATCATCAGATGGTTTGTGAAACCTCCAAGAGCTGGAACTAAACAATCTCTTTGAAGAAGCATTTCTGAAAAACAACCTTTCAAGTATAACATTAGTCTACAAACAATATCTCGGCAGGGAGCAGGTGAGAAGAAACTGTACCTCTCAGGTGCCTTATTTATAGCTAATAGCCTAATTGCATCTACATGTGGAGGAGAATATAATTAACTGTTTTCCAGCTGACAATGGAGAGAAATAATTCCATCCATATGTTAAAGGAACAGCTGTGTTGAGAAATAATCAATTTAAATAATTCTGTGTCTCCTCAGAATAAGCATATCTTCCAGCAACATCATACATTTGTAGTACAATATATATTAAAGGAAAACTTGCACACAGAAAAGTTTTGCAATGGACTATTTTTACAAAGAAAATATGCTTAACAATTACTTCACTTTACTTGTTAGGCTTTTCTTGTTCATAGTATCTTGCAGTGATCATAATTCAACAGCAATTACATCATGGCATCTTGCTATGGAAAGTGTTATGAGGTTATTTCACTAAAATGCAGAGTAGTTGAAAGCTGACTTTTTATAAAGGAGGAGATCACCCACCTCAAAATCAAAAATTCCTGCTATTGAGTTAAAAGTGTCTGAGAAAATTGTTTCACTGGAAAAAAAGATGGTAAAGTGAAAGAAAGTACTTTGTAAGTGACATTTTAAAACAGGGGCATGGCATTAACAGTTGTTCTAGCCAAATCCAGAGTTCAGAAATTGCTTCTTTTAAAAATGATATACTGTAGTGTCTCTTTAAAATAGTTGAAAGATCATAAGAAGTAACAAAAGAGCAAGCATTAGTAGAAATGTCCTTGTTTAGAGCAAATGAATTTAGTTAATGGATCTATTGGTAATGGACATCAAATTGAATGTACTTTGCTAAAGGGAATTGAATAGAAATATCTAACGCGAGAGTTTTCAAAGTTCCTTGAAAAGGTTTCTGTGCAAATTTTCAAAAAATTTCCTCATTATTAGCTCTGAAAGAGAAAATGCATCCCAGGCAAAGGCAGCATACATTATCCTGCCTTTGTGTCCTGCCCCTCTGCTATCAGTTTGATCTTTGGCCTGCAGCCCCACTGCTCAGGCAAACTGGGGATTTGTGGCACTTGGTGGTAATTACCACGCAGGGATTTGTCAGTGGATGTCAGCTGGAAGCATAACTCATCACAGCTGATGCAGAGCAGCTGTCCAGTAATAATAATGTTCAGCAACACTGATCTGAAACAAAACCAGTCAAGGTTCAGCCTTGTGGATCCCAAATTATATACTTTTAACATATTTTTGATTAAAATTCATACTTCTCAAATGTTATATATTGTTCATTTCACCTTTTACTGAAAAGTAATGTCTCTGTATTTAATGCTTGAACTGTGGTGAAATGCATAGGATGTGTGATTAAATATGCATTTGAAGATTAATTAACTTGCTTTGAGGAATCAAATTGTGATTTAACAGTCTGCAACATTATCTTTACAGTGATAAGAATTTTTCAAAGGCAACTTTGAAAAGGAATCTTTGAAAGGATGAAGAAAAAAAGCTAATTCTTCTGTTGATAAAATATCTTTCACAGACATGTCCTTCAGAGAAACAAAATTGTCTTTAAAAATATAAATAACAACAAACCCAATGATAATAATGTCTGAAGGGAACTACCACAAATTAAAAAGTTGTAAGGTAAGCTGAGGGTAGCAAATAGAAACAGAAAAAATAAATGGAGAACATGCTTCTTGCTTAACTTGCTCATGATGGAACATATTGCTCTTACTGCACTGGAGTTTTTAAAGTTGAGAAATAGTATGCATTTGTATTTTTAAATGCTTTCAATTTCAGCTGTGCTTTACCATGCCAGCATAGTCAGGTATGGCAGAAGCAAAACACTCTTGGTATAAATGAGGGTGTATTAAAGAGATCACACTGTACCGATGTGCTAAATGAGTTATGTGAGCTCTACTGAGAAAAATGAAGTTTTACTGGTACAACTTCTCAATTTTAAGGACTTCTACTGGTGTAATTCAATTGAACAAGCACCACAACATTTTGAACCCCACAGCAGTCTAATGCTGCTCTATTAACTTAGCTGTCAATAAAGGAGAAGTGTTAAGCTAATGCAGGTTGCAGTGACTTGGACAAGTACCTCTGCCAACATTTGTTTTTTCCTTGTAAAAAGCAAGGAGAAGAACAAAAGAAAAAGCATATGAAACAATTCCAAAGTCGCAGTATGCTATAGAAATCACTAGTTTCAGAGATTTTTGCTAAATAGATATGAAGACATCATTCAGAAGTTTTTTCTCCCATTCTATTTTTCATATCAGAATTTTTTAATGTAACTATTGTACACTAAGCAACATTAACTGCAGAAAGCAGTAGAGACAGGGTATACTGCCAAAAGGTGTGACCACTCCTTTGCTTCCTCATGACTGCAAATTGAAATCAGATAGGTTTTTTGGTTATAAATATATAACTATATAATACCAAATGTAAATCCAATCAATGAGACTTAACATGTGGTTTATTTGAGCTCTCCTTGCCTGAGCGGACAACCAGCATGCTGTTGTCACACTGCTTTGACCTTCCAGGTAAGAATGGGTGGAAGTATTTAGAGCTTTATGACAGTTCTGAACTTGGAAGGCTAAAAAATTTATAATTGATATAATAGAAAACAAAGGCCTCAAAAAATTATTTTAAAAAAGAGGTGGGAAATGTGCAGTGGGAGAACAGAATTTCATCTGCAAGACATATTACTAACAGAAAGAGGGCAAGCCTCTATTTTGCATTATAAAATTCTGCAAATGAACCCTTTATAGTTCTGAGTTTTGAATTTCCCTCATATTCTGGAAAAGTAATCCAAAGGTGTTTTTTGACTTACATTTTTTGGGTTCTTGCTTTCTGTATTGCTTTGCACAATTAAATAAAAATGTTCATGAGGTATTTATTTTTTCAATTTAATTTTAAACAAACAAAGGAAAGAGATGACAACACGGAAACTAATCCAAGGTGAATAATTGGGATCAAGAACAAGTCACTTCTTTCCCTAGTAAACCACAACAAAACAATGATGTCACTGTGGTAACCACAGAGAAACACTGAAAGCAACTACCAGGAAACACAGGGCCCACTGAGGCTCAACCTTTTCTCAGGGGACTCTCTGGGAAGTGTTCACAGCTGCCAATTCCAGCCCAGTGTTTCCTTCTATCCCCATCCGCAGAAATAATCTTGTCCTAATTAAATAATGTGAGACCTGCAAAGATAAGCTTCTGATATATTTCTTTTGCATTTTTCTACTTTTTTTATTCCTTTCCCTAGATAGCTTCAGAGAGTGAGCACAAAAGGTTTTGGAGGTCTCAAATCTCACACACTGGGAATGTCTAGGAGCTCTAGGTGGTTTTCAAGATCAATAAACTGATATTTGAAGAACATTGAGGTACAAATTCAAGTTAAATCACCTGTTTGTTTAGGACCTTCTTGTCAGTCCTCTATTTAGATTTATTCAGTTTGCTTAGCACTTTATCTTCATATTAAAGGTCTCTGTTCAGTATCTCTTCTTCAGATTTTTTCCTCTTCTCTTGTATGGTACCAACATCCCTGCTAGATACAAGCATAGCTTCTGGTCCTGCTCTGCTTATTCATAGTGGATTAACTCACAGAAATAAATTAGTAATCTGTCAATAAATAGTCATAATTGACACACAGAATTTATACAAAGTTCTCTCTGAAAATCTACAATCTCTGTCTGTAGACTCAAGCATTATATTTTCATAGAACTGCAGTAAAGTATTTAATATCTCTTGCAAGTTTACCTTCCCAGCGGGCTACACTCCCAGGTTAAATGATTAAATAAAGTATTTTTCTGTCTCAGAGAGGGAAATTAAATACTGTGTTCTTTAGCCTAGTAAGTTGCACAAACATTTCATTAGACTGTCAATTCTACCAGCAGCATTTGAAACTAAATCATACATATTTCCTAACTGCAACATATTTGTCTGTAAATCATTTGGTGCTACACAATATGGAATTTAAAGAGAAAGGAACCAGACTTTAGATTTATAACTAAAATTCTAGGCTTGAATTATTATCCATATTAGTTTTGTGAATATTTTTTTCCTTTATTGTGGGGGAGCAGCTGCCATATTTTTTTGTTGGAATTTTTTTACAGACCTGGGAAAAGAAATAGAAAGACATTTCTGTTTCTATTATAATATATATTTATTCTAATAAATTATATTTCATGAATTTATTAATATAACTTCATCTTAGCATCTGGCAGTTTTATCAGAATACCTTTTAATAGTAGACTAAAATCTAAGAAATCCAATCAATTAGAAAGGGAGTTTTCTAAAACTCTCAAAACCAATTAAGAAAATTCTACTGGATTTATGATGCAAACATATTAAAAGCAGGAAAAAGAATTTTTTAAAACTGAAATTAATAATCTAATCTAATAATTGTTACACCATTTTATGAATTATTTTTAAATTTTTTAAAAAAGTTTTTAATATTCTGATGATCCAAGGTGCATCCCAGACACTGTAAAAGAGGTGCAAACATTGTTAGACAGATATGTATAATGGGCTAGGAAAAAAAGATTATTGGTTCATTACTTAACTAGCATGATGGAGACATAATTATTTTCCAGTTACTTTCCTGATGATTTTAAGCCTTTAAAAAAAAAAATAAATTCAACTGTATAAACATATGAGCATTCTAAATTATGCATGGATTCAAATAAATGCCTCAAAAACCTCAGCTCCCTGTGTTTGTAACTGAAGTGATCTTAAAGTTTCTAGTTTCAAATTATAATTATATCAGCAGTTATACTTACTGCAAGGCACATTTTAACAATATGGAGCCTACCCAGAAGTAACTGATTTGTAGCTAGTAATGAATCACTCTGTAGATCAACAAACAAATATTGTTCAGATGTTAATTTGCCTGAGCACAAACTGTAACAGAGTTCCAGTTAGTGAGTTGAATTCAAACAGCTACAAACAAAAATTCATGGAATCAATTTCTGACAAGAATGTCTGAATGAAGTGCAGTTCAGAGACTGATTCATTGTGACACGTGCTAGGGTAGAATGCTTAAAGCTTGTGCAGCTGGAAGACCTTAGAGTATATTCAAAGGACTATGCAGTAATGATGTCTGTGAATTAATTTTTAAATTTGAAGTCAAAGGTAATAATAATATCTAGCTATATAAATAACTTTGGCAGTTTAAGCATAGCAATCAAACATTGTTAAATGTCACGTTAGAAAAGAATGTGACGTGCCAGGAACAACTTCTTTATGTTGGGTTTAAGTAATCCTCCTCCCAACATTCCACCTTAATGAAGTACCTGCACAAAATATTTTGGAATTATTCCTCCTGTCAAAATAAACACTTTCAATGTACAAAATTGCATAAAATCAATAAAATACCTGTCTACCTGGCTTTCTGTGTCACTTCCATCTTCCATGCCCACAGGTAAGGTAGATTTGTACTAATATAAAATATTAGAGTTCTATTGTGAATTCTATTTACCTCAGAGGAGCTGTAACCATTTACCTTAGAGGGGTGGTGGATGGTAAAATTAAAAAGTATATATTAAACCTTGAATAAAATTAAAATGTGCACAAAGAGCATATATTTTGTTGTTGTTGTTGTTGTTGCTTTATATGGTAGATGATGTCTTATTTACTTTTTATTGGTAGTCTAAGCAACAACAAAATCACTGAATATTCCTCAGTGTGCCCTCATTTTCATGTTTAAGAACATGATGCTCAACCATCAACAGAAAGAGGATTGTTTTAAAAGTGTGTTTAACATCACTAAGTTGTTTTCCCTTTTCTTTTGCTTGAAATTTCACCACTTTTCCATTATTTGCTAATACTTTTAACAAAAAGTGTAATAATAAGATTGTTCTTCTGTTTTCTGTGCATTCACTTTGAAATACTGGAATACTAACCTTATGCTTGGGGTTTTTTTTGGTGTTTTACAACTGTGTCATTCTTTACTATCCCATTTCCTATTGTTAACACTGAGTTCCATCAGTACCATGCAAATTATTTGTAATTTAAACTCACCAACACCAAGTGAAATTTTCTCACTTGTGGTAGTGTCATGAAGCACTAAACAAAGACCCAGGTGTTATACATATCAAACTTTGAGGTAGTGGTTCAGATTTACTGTTTTGATTTTATTAATTAAATGGAAGAGGGATCAGATAAGAAGCTTGATATTTAGAGGGACTTGACCCTGATTCGCAAAAATTTAGAATTTTGACTACATATATGCAATTTTATACCTCTTTTTCAAGTCTTCTAGCATAGCTATTCTATACCATAGTCAAAAATTCACACATTCCTTTAAACAGAATGAGACACATACTGTAGTTCTCTTTGTAATAATCACTAAATAAATTATTCCAAGCAAATAATATTAGGGATAATAATCTTTATTCTCTTAATAAAAGGGCACAAATATTTGCATATTTTGCAATAAAGGAACATTTCATGCAAGAAACACCTGAAAACTATAGTGCACTAAGCAACTTTTGAATTTTGAATGTGTGTATAAGGATGTTTTCTATGATACCCTAAAAATGGAACTTCAGGTACTGTTTAAATGAGAATATGAGGTACTGCCTGAATTAAAATAAAAACCAGAGGGAGTGCCACTGAAAAAGGATGATTTATTTGAAGTCTTTGAAAGAGAGTAGGAAATTAAGTTTTTGACACCTAGTCCTATGCCCATTCATTTTATATCCCTTCAATTAATTGATTTAAACCATGAAAGGAGAGGAAAGTCATCTCTTCCCAAAGGTTACATCCCAAATTGCCTTGGCCTCTGAGCCTGCAATGCTTTAAATTTCCCCAGGAAATGTCTCCTTTCTCCTGAATTGTGTAAGAAGCTCTACTTCACACATTTTCCTCTTTGTTAAGACTTGCATGATGAAGATGATGAGCTTTCATCTTTAAAGTGCTGTTTCCTCAACAGTTGACTTTGCAATGCATTCCTATTGAATCATTAGTTAGAATCTTAACAAATGACACTGTGCTTTAAAAGCCTTATTTGCGCCCGAGCTAAAGAAACACCACACACTTTTACAGTGCATTTTTTTGTCGTCTTAAACTCCTACATTTTTAAAAATTATTTTAATCCAAACTCCATGCCTAGAAACTAAATCAAGCAAACAAAAAGACTAGCTCATGATATAACTGAATTTCGGGTGAAGATGAATGGAGGTGAAAATCGGAAACGCAGATGCTTAAAGCAGATTCTCGGCAAGAATGCTGTTGTTCTGATAATTGCTCATGTTCCATTCATGAGAATCTGTTGAAGTAAATGTTTTTCACTCTAAGAGCACTTTTAATTTACACATATTTAAAATTCATGTTTTATATGGAACTAAACAATTTGGAAGTTATTGAACTGGAAAATCCTGCGGAGGAATTCATTTGGGAATCTATGACTTGAAAAAGTTTAGAAACCAGAGCCAGAAGCTTAACATTTTTTTTGAGTGAGAAAGGGCATGTTAAAGCCTAATATTAGACACCCTTCTTCTGATGGCATTTTGAGTTTTAGTTTATATTTTTTCTGGGAATGCCTTTTCTTCTGTAAGTGCACCTCTGTTCTAAAGAAAAAACACGAACGGTGCTCTCTTTGATGTGCTAGCTTTCATTTGTTTCAGTTTCTTAGTCAATAGCAGCAATAACAATAATTTTTCTATTGGTTTCAAATTTGCTCTGTCTAAAAAAATTAGGAAGGTGGGGTTTCTTCCTTTTTCCTCTCTCAGCTCTGTCCAGGCAGTATGGATAAACATCTTACCAAGCCAACAGAGTGGACTGAACTCTCCTACATTCCAAGGCCAATGGCAATGAACAGTTCTTCAGAGTAACAGGCTTTTCTTCCCCACTAAGGGTTGTCAAGATTTACCTAAAATACATCACGTTATATTGCTCAGCTTTTGTAATGTCAGACCTATTCGTGTGTGTTCTGACAGTTGACCCTTTTGCACTGCTGAGAATGCTCTAACCGTATTTTTGTGGGAATTTAAGGAAAGTAAAGAACCCTTCCTGTCCTCCTTGAGCCTATCTCATTTGTCTCACAGGCAGAGATTCCACAGTCCCTAATCTCTCTTGATAAAGATTTTATTCTGCTTTTTTCTATATGCATTGTGATTATCTTATCAAGTCTGAATTGGCATTGGCATCTGCAGAATTTTCTCTGCTACAGACAAGAGGGGAGTTAACTAATGGTTAGGCAGCTTTCCTTCAGGAAAAAACATCCAAGAAGCAGGATTACCAGTCAGTGGTGGAAGGTCCTACATACCTAAAGTAACAAACACATATTATTTATAAAACTACAATAATATGGAAATATTTTACTCATCTACAGCCTCTGTTATGCTTTGATGTAAGAATAATATTTGAATCTTCTGTGCTACAGTAACATTCTTTCCCCTGTCACCATGACGTTTTCCAAGTTGCAGCAGTATTTTGGAATAAGTTAAGCACAAAAACTTTTGGGTTTTTTGACATTTACTGAAAAAAACACTCTATATTTGCATTGCAGTTTAGGCATTTTAGGAGTTTAAGCAAATCTTTGTAGCACGAGTTTTGTCCCTACTTCTTCCTTTATTTTGATTCTTTGCTGTAAGAAGATATTCTGTTACGAAAAAATACAGTACAAAAATGATACGTAAGTAATTTAAATTGGGAATTTCTTGATATGGCTAGAAGAGGTTTTATTCATATACACACACTTCCCCACAGTATCAAATGCAAAAAATCTCCAACTGATACCCTTGTAACTGTTCAGACTGAAGTTTCCTGCCATGTTTGTATTTCTTTCCCAATATTTTGCAAATACCACAAACTCATTACAAGGCAGTGATACCTAAATTCACAAGCAAAACTACCCATGAACAACACTCCTTTCTCTGACTTGCTTATTGATCACACTGATAAAGAGGAGAAAATACTTCACATTGAACATGTCTTCTGGTGGAGTATATAAATCACTTCTGGGGAAGCATTTAAAAAATGCATTCCTACAAATATTGCTTGGGACAGTGCCCAAAGCTTTCCTCTTCCTAGCACTGAACAGTCCAAGCATAACTTCCTTAGGTTGGTTTTCTAACTTACTAGGAAAGCCAGAATAATTTTCCCTCCTCAATGTGATAAGGCAACCCAGGATGTAAATCTGCAATGGTTATTTGCCAAAAGACATCTTTGATTTTACTTTTATTATTGAGAAAATTGCATTAGAAATCTCTGCTCACAATCGCTGACAGTCCTGAATTTGTAATGCTGCTATGCAGATTTTCACTGCTGTGAGTTTTAATGTAGCAAAGTAAGTTAATCTTCTTTATATAGGTATATTTATGCTTCTGTACAAGTCTACATACACATCTATATTTTTTTCTCCGATCTTATTCCACAGGAAGATAAATAAAAATGGAAAATGTAAAAAAATGAAAAAAAAACCAGCAAAAGAACATGCTAGTGTTTTGGATCATTCATATTAAACCCTTTGACAACTCAGCACAGGTGATGAGAATTTCTCTGAATCTTCAGTATTTGCAATTGATAGGAAAATTTTAATATTAAAAATATAGATTATGCAGCAGATAACCTCATTTACTTGCTCTTGAACAATGTAGAAGTATAGAAGAATTAAAGGGGGGTATAAAAAATATTGCTAGGTAATCAGTGGGTTTTTTCCTATCCATGTTTAAAAGGGGAAAACTGGTTTATTCTGATACCTGCTGCAATAGGATAAAAAAAACTTTAATATTTATCTCAGAAACAGGCAGTGATTCTCTGAGTAGCTCAGATTCTCTTTCCTCTCTATTGTACAAGTCACTGTTGCAAAGGGCGTGGTTACAGCAAGAGACAGATCACCCACACCTTGTGTCTTGCAGCTGCCCATGTTTACAGACATCAGGGTGGCCAAAATAAAAACATTTTACTGAATAGTTCAAAGCATCCTAGCTACTGAGAGACAGTTTTTATCATTTCCTGACCAAAGCACATTGTTACTCCTTAAAATGACCCTGCCCTTGCTTCTTGTCAGTGAAACTGCTTTTGAGAACATCCTTTCTTAGGAAATTCTTTTCTTCCCCTTGCACTCCAATTCACTATGCAGGAATAGGTTGGGCACACACATTTTGTCCACCTGACTCACTCCCCTGTCAAGACTGGCACATCTTAGCCACCCTTACTGATGGCTCTCTGGGCACACCATTGGACAGCTGCAATTCCACCCACTTTGAGCTTGTCACACATCTCATCCATACCAGGGCTCCTCCTGTGAAAATTCTCCAGCTGAAGGACATGCTTTCAAATCTCATTTTAAAGTGAAAGACAAGATTCTGGAAGACAAGAGAATAGCTTTAAACTGGCACCAATATGGTATACAGATGCATACTTCCTGTTTCCAGGTACTGGCTCTGGGCCTGAATTAAAATTTAAAAATCTGAAAAACAGCAGAAGTTATACCACAGCACCAGCAGAATAATTTTCTTCCCTGAAGCTATCTTTTTTTTAAATGACTATGTTAGAAGAACTAAATGAGACACTGCCTTATCAATAAAATGATAGCATGTGGATCAATTCAATATTATTTGTTAAGAACTGTACTTAATATAAACTGAAAGATTATTTTCCTGGGAAAGTAGCAGAACATTTACTTCCCTTATGAAACTGACAGAAATATCACTAAACTATGAATTCATATTTTCAGTTGCATAGACGGGCACTTTTTCTAAATGAATTTGCTTCTAACAGTCATTCAAGTAGTCACAAGAGGACTAAATCACTATTTTTCTTTTCTACTATGTCCTTTCTCTAATAGGTTCAAACATTATTAGCCAGCTTTAATGCCTACAGATTTCAAAATGAAGACAAAATGGAAATTCTTGCCAAGTCATGTTTATTCTGAGGACAAACACACAGAGAAATAATGGAATTATTACTTGAGTAACTGGGAAAATAAGTTATGCTGCTGACACATTGCAATGGTTGGGGAAAAATACTGAAAGCATTCGCAGATAAAATTGTACAAAGACTGCTCTTTTCAGCCTCCTTTACTTCACTGTGTAAGGCTGGAAGAGACAGATTCCAAGCTGTTATCTGAGCAAAGTTATGCTAAAACATGCCATGATCCCTAAATTAAAAGCATAATCAATTCAACATGCCAAAGTGATTTGCTGAAGGTCCCCTTAACTCAGATAATCAGAAACTGTTATTGTAACTTCATTGCTTCTTAATTTTATTATTACACTGGAAAGATAATCATCTTCCTCTCGGTTTGATCTGTTATCTGCAATTCTTGAATTTCTGCCTGTCTGCCACATGTTAATTAAAAGCTCATTGTCCTTATCGTTGAAGTCCTACATAAATGGTGTGCTTTTATTTCGTATCCCATTAATTTCTACTAGCTTGTTCCTTCTGCTTTTCTCAATCATTCTTTAACATTTTCTGTTTTACTCTCCTCCTGGAGTTTTGTCTTTTGACTTACTGTTGTGTTTGTCATCACAATTAACACAAACCATGGTGAAAAATTCAGACAGAAACTGAAGAAAAAATACTGTTACCCCTAAACAAAAGTGCTCCCACCTGTACTATGAGATCATATGTTGTTTCCATGGAGAAATTTCTTTGCTGTGCAGGGAGCAGCAGGACAGAAGCCACAGCAGATATAATGCAAACAAACAATGTAACCTTTTATAGGCACAGTAGAGTCTGAATGATACTCACTTGTTATAAACAGCCTCTGGTTTGTGCAAAGTTTTGCATTAGAGAGAATATTTCAGAGTTTTTCATAAAGTTATAGCTTTTAATTTAACGCTCTTGGTCAGTGTAAACAGATTTTAAATGATAAAGTTCAGGTTCTAGTTTAAGCATTGGATGTCAATACTACCCATGACAGTTGCACTGTTTGGGAACATCCCACTAATGCAAGTTGTTGAAAAATGACACTGAAAAAGGTGTTTATGTGCTTAACCTGACCATGGAATTTATCTGACCATCTTAATGAAATGAATATCATATGGCTCTATATATGTAGTAGAATAGCTGAAGTCTGCAAATGGCACTCTTTGAGTGATTATGTCTGGAACTAGAAAGTTTCTATCAGGAAACAGCTCTTTCTGGAAATCAGGTGGCTTAAAGACTTGAGCCAGAGGTTCCATTTAGACCAGCTGTGGGGATAGTCAGAAATGGCCTTATCTTTCATTGATTGCCTCAGAACCCATTTATAATACCAATGGGTACTACATCTTCTGAGAATAAGTTCCAAAACACTGATTATGCTTTCTTTGAAAAAGTCACTTGTTGCTGTTGAGCTGTTAGCAGAGTAAGAAGACCCAGGTTCAAAGTGTGGCATCAAGAAGAAAGTCTTATTATTTAATTCCATCTTATATAGACTTTTCAAAGGTCACTCAGATTGGTCAGTTCGAAGCCTCCCCCTAGGCCTGATTGGCCAGGCCTGAACTGTCCACATCCGATAAACTGTTTTTAATAACATCCAAACTTTATATTTGTTTATAAAACACGGGAAGAAGAGAGAGAAGAATTCTCATGGGAAAGGTCTGTGCTAGCCACAGTCACTTTCATTTGTCTTTCAAACCTCATTTCTAATACCTTTGTTGTGTGTTCAGTTGTTCTTGCATAACCCATAGTGACTAATCAATCCTTATTAACATGTTTCTTCTTAAATATGTATGGACATGTTATTATCACATTTTGGTTCTATAATTCAGGCTGGATCCTGTTCTTCTTAAATTAGGAATTATTCTGTACAAGGGAAGATTATATTGCTTCTTTATGATGTTAAAAAATCCATTAAACTTGTATTTCAGGGATCAGTGAATTGAAACTAAACACTGGCACAATGATATTTCCCCACTTACTGTTTAATAAGTTCAAACATGCTAGCATGTTTGACCTCTTTCAACTCTCAATCACCAAATTGACATTTTCAGGTAGCTACTTGCATTTTTTAACTTGCATTTTTACTTGCATTTTTTTTAACTTAAAGGACCTAATTTAGAGTATATCTCTAAATGTCTACACACATATATTGATATTTACACATTTAGGTATTTTCAGATACACATAACTTGGACACTTGAATCTGTGCTATTCCTTGCAATGTTTTGATGGCAGCCTTAAAATTTGATATTCTGACTAATTTTCCATCATCAAGTTGCCATTAATCTGAAAGCTAACATTTCCAGCAACAGATACACAGACATAAACTAATGCAAGACAGAAGGGAAGAGTTTTGCTGAAGTGCTTTACTCTTTAAATTTTCAGGAGCAATTTCATGGCATAGCAGCTCTTTGTGCCTTCAAGCCACTCAGAAATCCATTTGCTGGAGTCTAACCTTGAAGTTTTGGTTCTCCCTCACAAAAGAAGTGCAAGAGGCCTCCACATCCCTATCAGGGCATATTTTGCAGAGGCCCAGTAAACAACATACTGTCTTCAGTTCCAGTTGACTTTACGAAGCCTTACAACTGAAAGAGACTATGAAACTTTACATATCTTATCCTTAAACAGCCCCAACCACAAACAGCAGACAATATTTAATATGCAATGTGTAAAGCATAACTGATAAAGAACAAATCATATGCAAAACTGTGTTTAGAGCAGCCATGATTCTGAATTTCTAGCATGCACAAGATGTTATCTGTAAAGGCATGAAAATTATACTAAATAGAAAAAGCAGCAAATAAATTTGCAAGCCTAGCTGGGCACAGTAAATTTACAAATGTTTGCAAAGCGCTTAGCTTCAGGTGAAAAAAAATAAAGCTAGATCTCACCAAAGTAAAACAAATGGGAGAAAAAAGGGGGTTTAGGAAGGAGCAATTCTGTCCCAACAATAAGATAAAAAATAACAAGGACATACTCTTAATGCACTAGGTTGAAGTACCACTTGCCACTCCCAGAGTTTCCTCAGGTGACCTCTTCACAGTGAAGAAAGTTAATGTAGCTGATTTTTTTGCCTACAAGTTCACAATCCCCCTCACAATCTTATCCATTGGTTTCACTGCAAGGTGTCTGCTAGCAGCAAACAGTTGGGTAGTGGCATAATCTTTAACCAACCTGACCCACATAACAAGAACCACAAGTGAAATCCTGATTCAATAGCAGAAGTTTATTAATTGGATCAGTCTAACTGGATTACCACTATTTCCTGTAAAAAAAAAGAAATGCTGGGGACATGGCAATTGCCAAATAAAATTGAGAAAAGGTGTGATCTGCTAAAGAATAGCATGGCTTGACATCACCAAACCCATATAGGAATACATCTACATAGTTCAGCTTATCCTCCTTTTTTCAAAATTCTCTGTTGTTTTATTGACTGAACTGTTGCCCACTAAGTTAAGAAAAAAGAATCTATCTGGCTCTAAATGATAATCAATGTAATCAGTGAAGAAGATAAAAAGACAAGCACTTTACTTCATTATTTGCAAAAGTTAGAAGAGTACAGGCAGAAAGTTTTGTGGTGACAAGCCTCTCGAAAGTCAAGGCAACGCAATGTATGTTGCGAGTCACAAGCTGCAAGTGCTTAATTTATTTGTAATAAATATCTCGTTGCTCACATTACCAACATCACATAATGTGATATGCTGCCAACTTCTAGAAACATTTAAACAGGGCCAATTTAATCACATAAAGCTTTAGTTAGCTGAAAATGCTATTTTTTGGATTTATGGACTAAATTTCAACTACTTCACTCAAAAATGCTAGACACAAACATCTGAAGCAGAAATCGATGATGAGGTCATGCATGCTCACTGCAAGTACATCTGGAAGAAAGACAAGCCAACAGTCTAAACCATTTCCTTTGAACTTGACAAGCACAGTATGCTTCAAGGGACACAAGCCATGATATGCTTTTACACAAGTTCCAACCTTTCAATTGTGCACAAAATCAACTGGAAAATAAGCTGCAGAGTCAGGGCATCGCCTGATGTGAAATATTGCTATCCAGTTAAGGACTAGATCAGCCCTTCTCCTAAGACGGATCTGAGAAGAGCCTGGGGCCTTTGTATTCCCAGGGCTGGTCCTTGGCTGGGCTCAAAGCTCAGATGTACAAAAACAGGTGGGGAGCACTCATTCTGCAACCCCTGAACAAGTGCTGCTCCTCTCCCCAGCCTCTATCCACAAATAACATTTTTATTCTGGTCCCTGAATGATAACAAGGAACAATGTCCTTTGAGGTTTGCCTAAGGGCTCAGCAAGACTAGCTCAGAGTGCTGTGACAGTTTCTCCCACTGCAGCAAAAAAAGGGGCACAGAAAAATTGCTGCCACCAGTTCCCTCATTCTATCAAGCAGTGAGGTGAAAAGCCTCTCATTTCACTCCTCTTCCCTTCTTTGGCCCTGGAAGCTGTGTAGCTTGTTTCCTGGTTCTGCAGGAGATGCTTTAAGAAGATGTGCAGCATGGAAAATCCTGGGACATGGGAAATAACTAATGTATCTCTCGGTGTGATTTATGTCAGTACCAGTGAATTGGTTCCTATATGAATACCAAAACCTGAGATCATTGCAAGTTACTTGCACAATGACTGCCTGAATCACTGATAGCAACAGGACCTGTGCGGGTCCTGTTTCCTTCATTTCCTCTCTCAGGTTAGACCCTCAAACAGGCCCTTTGGTGCAGTAAGAGACACAAGACCTGTTTGGTATTTAAATTAAAAATTAAGTATCTTTTAGATTTTAAAAAAGCATGAAGAATATAAGAATCACCACTTCAGCAATTAAAATTAAATGCTCCATAGTCACTATCTATCAGCACTACATAGAAGGAAAGTGGAACCCATTAGTCACCCATTTCCACGAAAGGAAAATGGAACCCATTAGTCACTCAGTAATTACAGAATAGGGCATTAAACATCAGTTTTCTATTTGAAAACAAGGTCAAAATTAAAAGAAAAAAGACACTAACTGTTAGCACGCATCATGTTAATTTTCATTTTATTTTCAGGTCAGACGCAAGAAAGCTCAAGGATCAGGTCAGACAGTTGAAATAGTATTGAAGTAACCTTGAATATCTATTGAAAAAGAAAATGATGATATAAATAAAATATAAAATTTATATAGGAATAAAAAAGCACCAATTTTCACTGTTTACATTTGAAGACAGGAACAATTGTATTTTAATTATTTTTCCGGGTACAATAATTTTTATTAAGAATATGAAGAAATAAAATTCTGGAACAGCAGTGAGCCTCAAAATATCCATTGACATTAAACACAGGGGAAGGAATAAACAGGTAAGGTGCATCTAAAAAAAGATGACACTGACTTCCTTGGTTCACAAGACTGCACAAAAATCTTAGGAAACTCCAATCTATATTTGAAAGGTTACTTTGCCTTTAAATATTACCAGAGAAGAATTCTTAAAGCAAGCTCAAATATATTCTTAGAAGTTGTTAAACAGGCATAAACAAATATTTGAAAGTTTAATTTTCTCCAAGAAATGTAATTCTTCCATTTATACAAATACATGCTGATATAAACAGAACCATGATAATTTATATTAGCTGTAGAATTATTCTCTTACTAAACTCAGTTACTGCCAGACTGTTTTGTACAAATAGCTCTATAAACATGATGTTAATCCAGCATCCTCACATGAAAGAAGTAACAGTGTTGTTTCTAACTCGAAACGTCAAGACCAAGAAAATCTCAGAAACCAGTGGAATATTTATACAATGTATTCCAAGTAAACATCACAAAAACTATTTTGGAAAACCACATGGGATTTTTCACAGGAAAATGCTGGAAGAGGGGGACTTTTTTTTTTTTTCAGTTGACAAGTCAAATCCAATAGAATAGCTGCTAAAAAGCATTTTAATAAAGGTCATACTTGAGCTGTCACAAACAAGAATTTTAATTAATACCCTAGCAGTCAGCAATTAAGTTTGCACATCTGATAGCCTTCTAACACAGGCCAGAGAACTGCATCAAACGAGAAACATTTATTTACACAGCAACTGCTATGGACAGGAGTTCAGGTTTTTGGTTTTTTTTAGAAAGCCAGCAATCTTGTACAAAAAGTAGGAAATGCAATGGTGCTCCTGCCCTGGAAGATTCAACTGTTCCCTGTAATTATATCTGGTAGATGGATGCCCATATCAGAAGTTAACTTAAGAGCATCCCTCAGGAGAGACAGTAGAGGCTGTAAGATCATCTATCCCAGGCAATGAGTGGAGGTGGGTGGGAAGGGCAAGCAGAAAGGGAGGAAGTTCTTCTGTAGTGGTGCCTCTCATGATGATGGAAATAATGGCAGCCACAGGACCATGTACCTTCTACATAGCTGAGCTGGGTCCACGTCTAGTTGTGAATAAGAAAACCTCTCTGGTTACTGGTTTGATTGGGATTTTTTCCTGTAGTAAATCTAATACCCTGAGCCTTTAAAGTCATGGCTGTTATAGAGATGATAAACAGAATGTAAAGTTTTTAACATCTCCCATATGCCATTTCAGCATGGAACGTTGCATCCAAGTTTCTTTTATCTAAAAGTTGAATTTCTTTACCTAAAGTGATCACAGACACCAATTATAGAATATTGTTCACTGTCATTGTGGGAGGCTGCTGTTGGTCACTCAGTCAGGATGGTGACATTGACAAATTATTAAGGAACCAAGGGACACCTCCAAACCAACTACCCTTGTCTTTGTGAGGGAACTCACCCTGACAGGCGTCAGCCGGGAACACCACAGCTGGTACAAACAGATCCAGAAGATTCCTGAAACACCTGGACAACTTCTTGGTACAGTGAGTCAGGGAGCTGACCTGGAGAGGTGCACTCCATGATATGTTGCTTGCTCCCAGAGAGGCTCTGTGGCTGAACTGGTGATTGGTGGAGGTCTTGGCCGCAGTGATCATGAAGCCCTCGAGTTCCAAAACTCTGGTACTGTGCCTGCACTGGCCTTGCTCCTGACATGGACCAGGCACAGGCAAGCACAGTTGGAAATCAGTAGCCAGTGTTAACACAACTGTGAACAGGGACATTGGAATAAAACTAACACTAACTGGGAAGAACTGCAATATTAAAGCATACCTGCAACTCTGAGGATGCTGAGAACACCACATTTTGGTTTTGCCCATTCTTTGTTTATCAGCAACTTTTGGCAGAGAGTATATTCTCAGAATATTTAAGAAGGGAACCCTTAAGGCTGTGATATTTAAGAAATGAAACAGAACCAAGAAAATTAATAAATGCTCAATTTAATTCAAGTATTTCAAAACCACAGTGAATATATTACTTTTCATTGTCTGAGTTAATAGAATAATGGCTAGGTAAGTAACAGTCAAGCATCTGGCAAGGAGAAACTGTGCCTGACCAGGGTGTTAGAAAAAATGACCAGTTTTCTGTCCAATATCAGGTATTAGGGTGGAATACATCATGTACCTTGACTTGAACAACTCTATCAGATGTTATGTAAAAGCTCCAAGAACACAGTCTAAATAAAGACACAGGAAAATTGTACTCAAAGGTTAATCAATTGTTCCCTGAAAAGTAAAAAGAAGTATTAGATACCAAAAGTAAGTAAAGGCCAGTATCATGCAGCATTTTAATTAATTATTTACAACAATTACTAGTACATTTACTAAATTTGCAGATGACATCTGGCTGAAAACTGCTGCTGCCTTGTTGGAGGACAGGGTTAACATAGAGACCAAAATTAGAGAAATGACTTAAAGGGGGAAAAAAACCTGTCAGACACAAGTGCTGACATCTGGGTAGGAATAAACAACACAAGATGGGAGAAGGCAAGCTGAGTAACACTTCTAAGATCAAATCTGGTGAAGAGCAGACAAAGAAAGGTGGAGGGGAGAAAGGAGAAGTTATATGTGTAATCTGAACATGCTAAAAATATCAAGCCATGAAGGCAAAAAGCTGTAATGTATAACTATGAACAGAGCTTGCAAATTGGATGGGGGAAAAATACCCATAATCTTACTGCTGCACTTCTTGGTCTTGGAAAGACCTTAGCCTGACTGCCACGTCTTCTGCACTGATCCAGTGTTCTACACAGATCTAGGCCACTTAGTGGGAGATATTAGCATGGAGAAGGCTTCAGGGAAACCTCACTGCAGCCTTCCAGAAGCTTAAGAGAATGTATGAAAAGGAGGGAGAGGGACTTTTTATACAGGCAGACAGTGACAGGACAAGGGACAGTGGTTTTACACTGAAGGAGGCAGGGTTTAGATTAGATGTTAGCAAAAAATTCTTTACACTGACAGTGGTGAAAAACTGGAAAAGGCTGCCCAGAGAAGTTGCCAATGCTTCATCATCTCTGGAAGTGTTCAAGGTCAGGTTGAATGGGGCCCTGAGCAGCCTGGTCTGGTAAATTGCACCCCTGTCCTAGGCAGAGGGGTTGGAACCAGATGATCTTTAAGGTCCCTTCCAGCCAAACCACTTTATTATCAGGAAAGACAAAGAGAAATTATGAGCAAGTTTCATGCAAGGGAAGACTGAAGGAGGTGGGGTTGTCTAATGTAGAGAAGTAAAGACTAAGGGGAAATTCAGACAATGTGTTTCATATATATAAAGGTTAGCTGCCACAAGTAAGAAAAAGAACAGTCTTCCATGTTAGTGGTGGCTATGGAAAATGATGTGAAACAAAAGGAATTTACTTTCCAGCACCCCTTTTGCTCTATTTCATTCACAATTTGGAAGTGACTGGAAGATCACATTTTTATGAAAAATGAGGATTTTAAAGAATAATGCTTCTATATAAAAGCAAAGCTTTGTTATCTTAATGTATATCAGTTCCATAAGGAATATTTTAAAATATCTTTTATATTTAAGTCAGTAAGACAAAATGTTACAATAAAACAAATCAGCTTGCAAACACACACAGTATTAAGGACTAAGAATTAAAATCACTATCCAGCATCACAACAGTAAACTGAAATTTATGATGGCATGAAGTTTAGCACCTGAATGACAAAAACCTAGTAATTTGTAACAATAAAATCATTTCACTTTAATTAATTAAGTCCTTTGATTTTCTTACTATTCCAAGAAATGCAGGAAGATATATTTCCAGATTTTCTTTCATGCCAAATGTTTTTATTTTCCACTTGGCTGAAGTAAGTTAGGGTAAATGTTGAACATACATTTTGAAAATTACTATGTATTGTGATCTACCAACACTGTCTTTCTATTTGTGTTAAACGTTAGCACCATCTACTGGTCCAGAAGGCCCTTTTAAACCTTAGAAAAAGCTGTGGAAAGTGATCCAGCCAGAATGATGCAAAACGATACTGACAGTAGCACGTAGTTTTTCAGTCCCTGTATAGGCAAAAGAAAAAGAAAATATAATCTTGCCATAACTGATACCAGTTAAAAAAAAGTAAAAAAAAAGTAGTAGTTTCCTTTTATGACAATAAATCCATTATATGAGATGTTAAATTTGAAACCATTTTATTTCATGTAATGTTCATAATGTTATTTGCTAGTGAAAAATTTAATACAAATAACCTATGATCCATACACCTAGTAAAATATTCACAAAATTAATTCAGCGATTTTTAAAGGTAATTTTAAAGGCCTGAGTCTATTATCAGGTTATTTTTAAGCAGTAAGCACTTATGCAGAGATTATTCTAAAAAGTATGAAAAGAATGAAAGGTTTAGAGAATTACAGGGCTCTGGATAATGAACATGATGATCTTTACTGTGATGCAACACTAATCTGCAGTGGGAGACACAGAACTAGTTCTAGATCCAATGATGCCTGATGCACAGTCACCAAAAATTTTGGGAAAGATCACCTCTGATAGCAGGTTAGGTGGATCCTGGATAGACTGGCAAAGAGAACCTAGTATTACACTGCTAGCATTCAGTGCTTCAAATTACACTAAAAAATAACTTCTGACCTCTATGTTAAAATCCAGTAAATTAGCTTGTTGTAGCCAATCACTGCCATATCAGTTTACGATCTTTACATTACACTGTAATTACAAAGGCCAATTAAACTCTGTTGCATTTTTCAGTCCTTTGTTGAACCTGATTCTAAAAATCTATTTGTTGATGTGATTATTGGGACAATAATAATTCCCCTGCCCCCACTGAAAGAACTGGCTCAAATGAAAACTGTCTTCAGGCTGTGGCTGGCATCCTGCCTCTTGGCTGTGCCAAAGTCTTCATTTGCATCCACTGCTCCTCATACACTTTTGGAACTAAAATCTTAATTCCTGTAAAAATTGTTCACAATTCCTCATGTTTCTTGGAGAACTTAATATTGCATGATATGACTTTCAATTTCATAATGCAATACTTGCAAGGAGGAGAAACCTGAGATAAAGCTGTATACAAAGTCATGCTGTTTATAGAGCTAGAGACAAGCAAGAGATATCAGGTAAGAGACCCAATAACATTACCTTGATTTCCTTGAATACAAAGACTCCCCACATTGCAGCAACAAGGCCAGGACCCTAAAGAATAAGATTCATTTTTACATTACAGTATCTCATTAAAATTTGCTCCTTCTCATTACTGCTCACAGGGTGGTTGAATTTTGTCTGTGAATAACACACTTAGGTCTTTCCATTCTGTATAAGTAAAACACTCATGACAAAAGCATGAACATCACTGAAATATTTACTAAGTAAGATACAATAAAATCTTCAGAAAGGGCTAAAGAAGCAAGGAACTGCTTTTATTTTGCAGTAGGCACAACCTTCCTAATTATACTGTGGAGTCTGCTCCAGCTGTTATATGCTCTTTCAGTAGGTTCCAAACAACATGCCTCACTGTAGTCCAAATTATAGTCCATAATGTTTCCTAACATTTCCTTTTTTTAGCATGACTATAGTTAGACAGAGTTTGATTTTATCACTCAGTATGGTATCAAGTGAGTGGAACATAGATGTATTTCCTGTATAGCTGGCATCTGGACAAAGCACAAAGCCAGCCAGGGAGATAGGCCAGGGAAACTCCTGATTATCTGTGATGTTGCTGAACAGGTTTCCTGGCTAACAGCAAACAGTGATACACAACAGCAACTTCCAGGCACTCTTGGTAATACTCATTTTTTCCCCTGAGGGAGCAGTGATCTGAATTGCCATGTCTGATGAGAAAATATCTGAATATGAAGCAAGAATTGGCTCCATTAATACTTCCCATTAGAGCTGTTCTGAGAAACACTTGACAGATGTTTGGCCAGTGACCTTCCTCTCTGCATCCTCAACGGAGCTGATGGGACACAGAGAGAGACAGGAAACAGTGTCTCATGCTGAATATATGTGTGGGTGCTGTTTCCTAGCAAAATTGCCAGCTATTATTTGAGGGGTTATTTTACTTTCTAGATAACGTGCACTGCAAGAGGAATTCACTTTAAAAAATGAAACAAAGTGTTAAAGGGATGTGATGAACACCTCTCTGAAAATTTTCTCCAGTGTGATATAAAGCAGCATTTCTGAACCTGTGGTACAGATAGGCAGTTTCTCATCTGTGCTGTCCTTACATTTTTCATTTTATGGTTTTATATCCTTGCCCTTTAGGCACACTGATAACTAAGTTACTAAAGCTGCTTTCCATTAATCCTTCAATTCCTAATTAGAATGATCCCAAGTATTTTTTTTGTTCATTGCATACTGCACAGTTTATTTTGATTTACTGCATCTTGAGGCAAAGCTTAATCCCTATTAAAGTTTTTTCATTAGTTTGCTTGCAAAATACAGCTGTTAAGCAAAACTTTGGTTTTAATATTTATTATTATTTGCCACCTTTGCATCACCAACTAGTACAGCATCAAGAGAGTAAATGCAGTAAAAAAATGTACTTTTACCTAGTGATTGGACTTTATGCTTTAAAGGTCCATCATAAACAGGAATAAAACAGACAGAACAGGCCAACCTATTTTCCCCTCATTTCCATAAGAACATTATTTTCAGTAGTACATAATCTGTTCTGTTTGTTCAAGAACTGTAAAAAGAAAAAATGCCTGACTTAATTAAGCAAAATGACTACTAGGAGATAAAACTCACAAATTCAAAAACATCCAGACCAAAATGTACTTCCTGGGATGAAAGCATAAAATGTTTCTTCTTTTAATCCCTTCAGTTAAACAGTTAATATGATATAATTCTATTTACAAAGCTTTGGCTTTTACATAACCTAAAGACTCACACTCTCAATTCTTCTAGTTTTTCTTATGCTTGACACTGGCCAAGATGGTGCTTGTTAGACTCATTCGTGCTCCTGAAAATCTAAAGACTAGCACAGACAAGCAGAGGAGACACTGTATACTCTTGACTAAAAATGCTCTGGATCCATCATAATTTCAACTCAATTCCACCAACAGAAGGATAAAAACCCATTCACTTTTAATTCTAGTTACAGATTTTATTTTTATGTACTTACTGCAGTAATTATTGGAAAGCTGACGACAGCACTGAGATAGTGATTGGCCAGGAACCAGCAGCAATTGGCTATTGCCCAAAGTACACCAGAAACAAACCCTAGAAAAATAAATCCCAATCAAAAACACGTACAGCAAAGTATAGGCAGCAATTTCTGGAAGTTTTATACTTGTAGCATAGTACAGAAATTGGATATATGTATTTTACTATGTTAACTACTTTAAGAAGCTGGCTCTGGCAACCTAAACCAAAGCTCAAAGGATAAAAATCAGCTACTCCAACTGAAATACCAAATTAATTCAAGTTCACCATTTTCTGTGCAACGTGCTCTCCACCCTGGCAGTCACTTCTGGCAGATCTGCAATGTCATTTTGCTCTAGTTTCAGATTAGAAGAAAAATTATCACTGTCTCCTAACCTTAATTAATTAACCTAATAGAAGTGCCCTTTCAAAACAGACAAAAAGTCAAATGAAGACACTTGAAAGGTGAACTACAATTCCAACACACAACTTGAACTAATCACAGCAAAAGGGTCCGAAGAAGCAGTTGAAATGAACTGCTAATTTAAAAAAACAGTCATACCTGGCAATATGGCTTGGGGGTAAATATTGGGTTTATTTTTCTTGACTGCACAGTAGATCAAAAAGTAGACTGTACTTGTAAGGAATATACCACTGAAGTGTGCAAAAACATAGTCTAAATCTGAAAGAGAAATTACAAAATTATGTTAGTATAAAACACCAGTTAATAATTTAAACAAAATTAATTTCACTGATAGCATTCCTATAGACCAAAATGCATAAAGGTGCTACTCCTAACAATTCAAATCTCATTGTGGTAAACTCAGCTGCCAGTCTAACTGTGGACGGATACAATCGATGACACGTAATAAACACGAATTAACTGTTGTGTTGACTCCAGCATTTATTACAGGCTTTATATTATATGCATTTCTGGGAGTTGTTATTTTCAGAACTCTACTACATATTACTGAATTAATTTAATAAAACCTTGAGAAAATCCTCAGGTGAGGCAACAAAACTGGGGTGGGGATTTTACATAATTACATCCTCTCTTGACCATCTATAATTATATTCCTCTATGTAGCCTTGTTTTATTCTGTACATGTAAGGGCAAGACAACTGCACATTTATGTAAGCTAAACATTGCTCAGTTTTGTCCTTTTTAAATCTTGAAGGATGTATCACAATTTTGATCACTATAATCATGAACGATAGTAAAACCTTTATGGACTTTGTACGTGCTAAAGAAAGTATTTTCAACATGGGAGAGCAGACACATGTAGCAAGGTAATCTTTGTCTCCTTGCAGCTGTAAATTCTCAACAGGAAAGGCAGCCACGGTAATGACAACATCTGTTTTGCCTGGCTGGGGAATATATACATTGCAGTATTCAAGAGAAATTGTATATGACAATGGCAACATTATGCATTCTCAGCACTACTTTGCTCTTAAGCTGCTGCGGACATTACCTGGTAAAGTATAACCTAAACCTTAAGGAAAATGTTTATTGAAGAATGTTGTTTGAAATTGGCCATTAGGCTTATGTTAAATGGTTTCAATTTAGAAAACTTCACTGTTTTAATTACTTATGTTGTTACATATCTGCTCTCCTGATCAGTTATGTTCAATCTTCTCTTCCTTTATTGCTGTTGGCAATTGGCAAGCTCGTGCCCTTGTTTAACTCATCCTACACTCACACAAATTTTGTATTTTGAAAATGCTAGTATTTAATGCCTTCAGAAACACACCTGAGTTAAGTATGGTAGTCTTTAGGCAGTTTCTCGGTGTTTTTAATGGTGTAATTCACCTCTGATAAAAAGGGAATGCTAAGGCTATGATTATGACAATATCTAAAGTAGTGCAGAACTGATAAATTTTCATGGTATGTTTTCAGGCATATCAAGATTTTTAATCTATGCCTTTAAAAAAGCAGAACACAATGATGAAACAAAGTAGAAGCAATCTATTCGTCTTTACCAAACTGACTTGCTCCTGTGTATATAGTTTCATTTCTTCTTCCATGGTCCTTGATGTAAAGTACTGGTACAAAACTGGAACCGTAAAGTATTCCAGCTACTACAGCCAGGCTACAGCCTCTTTAAAAAGAACAAAAATTGGAGAAAATAGCCTTGCATGAATTAAAGAAGTAGACAACACATGTAAGCCCAGTTCTGCAGGTAAAAACTGTGCATCATATAAAAATTGCTAGCTATAAAACCAATAATTTTTAGCACATTTTTATTTTCTAGTAGAGAAATGGTTCACTTAGTTGCCCTATGCTTTGTGGGAAAGCAACACAGACAATTCCTCCCCAAAAGCCAGCAATCTAGATTAATGACATGGGAAATTAACTAACTAGGATTTCCTAAACACAGAGCTAGGGGAAAACAAACAAAATTTCAATTTAAAATGCTCCCACCCTCACCTTTGTTGTTGCAATCTGTATGTTCTTTATAACTTCCCAGGTTCATTGGCCCTTCAGTCCCCTCCTCCATCTCCAGATTGTTGCGCTTTTGGCAGACTCCACTCCCCACACTGGCTCCTTACTAGCTTGCTTCCACTTTGGAGCACTTCTATTGTCTCCTCACCATTTTGCCGTGCCTTCTCCAGATGTATTCACTTGGAAAACACACCTGGAAGCATCTTGTTAGCACAGGCTCTTTTATGCTGGTGTGCTAATCAACCAGGTGATAAAATCCAGCTCTAATTACTGAGTTGAGATTGTTACTTACTTTGCCAAATGATATTTTTTCACAGTAGTACCTGATACTTAATTGGTAAGGTTAGACACACTCAACAGTGCCAATGGAATAATCTAAATAGCTGTGCAACTTTTCATATATGTATTTACCCACTACACTAGTATGTAAAAACCTGGTATTTACTAGTGTGTGGCCTTGCTAGGAAACCACACAACACAAATTCTGCTCTTACACTATGTTTAACTACTTTCTCTGGCTATGTGCTCTGTACCAGAGAAAGAAGTGTTAGTAACTTACAGGAGTCTCCTTTTTGCTGGAGGAAGTTTGTTCACCCATGACTCATCAGTGGTATCTTCAGAAGCATTAATAGACTGCAAAAAAATGAGAGTTTTGATGCAAGTTCAGTTTAGTTTGATTTCTTAAAATCTGCAATCAAAGTATCTTCTGTGATTTAGTCTGATAGACTGGAACCTTTAGTGAGCATTGAGCACAGTTAGAAAACTCTTGGGCTCTCTATTCAGGTAGTCACTGAGCACTGGCCTCTAAGAGTAAGGTACAATGGTAGGAAGAGCCTGTTGCTCTCCAGCTGTTGTTGTATACTTTGGGCTCCCGAAGGAGCAACAGCCAATGTGGAACCCACATCACTGGCCCCCAACCTGTGCCACAGCTGATGATGACAGACAGCAACTCTTGACGGTCTCCTGGCTCTCCAATGTGGCAGAAAGCTGGCTTTTCACCTTAGCACCCCCACAGCTCTGTAGTTAACATTTAATTGAAATTGCTTCCTCTTCTCACGCAATAAAGTAATATACTCTATTTTTTATATAATCGCCATCATAATGAAAAAGGACTTTCTAAGCCATCTAAAGCTGACAAACAAGAAAGAACACTTGGGACTATCTCTTCTGTTGCTAATATTCAAAATCATATCCAAGATCCACAAGTTAAGATACAATCGATACGTATTTATGTTGTTTTATGTAGTCTGTCATAAACCCTAGCAAACCTAGTCCTGTCATAAATCCTAACAAACACATTTTTTTATTTTAAAATGGATATTTACTTTCACTGCTGTTAAATAACAACTGTAGAGTACTTACACTTTCTCTCAGTAAAGGTGTGTTTTCTAATGAAGCTGAAGAACTCTGGACTTCGGTTTTTATAAAAAGAAATATGACAGCACTCAGAAGAGAAAAATACAGCAATAAATACCATGTCAGTTGATCTGGACATAAGATCTAATGTCCAGAGATAAAAGTTTTATTTGGAGGCGTATTTCTTTAATTATTGCCCTAGAGTCACTTCAATATATTTAAAAAATGCAATTGCTTTAAACAGTTATAACTTATTATGATTATATATAAAACATATAAAAAGTATAAATACAACAACTTAAAACCATTGGTTTAACTTAGCAAGCAGACAACCTAAGGGATAATGAGTAATCAGTTTTTGCGTCACTTTATAGATCTCTTTTCTTATGTAATGTGACTGAAATGTCTCCTTTTTACAGTGTGTAGTTACAACCACATTAACAACAGATGCTTTAGCTAACAGTGCCCTTTTGTACTAAACCACACATAAATGGAACACCTGCTTGGAAATTCTATATGCCACAGCTTAAACCTGCACAGAATTGGCTCTATGCTCAAGGAAAAATGTTAGTTTTTAGTCCTCCATCATATGTGAGGGATGGAATACTGCTGCTACAGGGTCTTGTGCACATGCAGAAGGAGAACGGGTATTGCTCAGTGCATTAAGTGAATAAAATGGAGAAGAAAGGGTAATATTAGTACTCTTAACCCTGCCTCCAGGAAATCAGGTAAATGCCTGCAATCAGAACTGGAAGGATCTGTTTTTCACTTTCATGAAAACATTTTAATGATCTAGGAATTTCTTCTCCTAGCTCTAAAAAGAATGTTTCCATTTGAAGAAGGATTCATCTCTTACTGATGGAGTAAGCATAGCTGTAAAAGGATGTCAATTTCCTCCAGAGGAAACATACAGATTCCACACAGGAGGCTAACATGAAAAGCCTGCTTCTGAGCTCCACAGAGCAACATGCACAGGCATTGTGCAGTTTGCCAGGAACACATGTTTGGTCACAATCTTTTTTCCTGTTGGCCACTCCTCCATGATATCTCAGAAACAGGAAGCAGGTGGTGAGCTGTATGAATTCACCAAGCAGGAACAGCAGAACTGCTACTATTTTCTCAGTGCCTCCCAAACTCATGTGCCACATGTAACTGGAAGGGATACAAAGCTGCAGATTCTTAGGAAAGAAGAAAAGCAGAAGCGAAAATCATGAATCTAAGACAGCAGCTCTCTCCTACCGGTCAAAAATGGTTTCACTATCTCCATGCTAATTCCCTCATTTTCTGAAAGGCATTACACCTATCTTATATCAGCATGCTTATGGTAGGGCCCTAGGATTTAGGGCTATCTTCCCAGTTGGAAAGCAAGAACACAGCTACATAACACAGATCCTCTTTCGTTTGTGTTTGGACCAAAATGCATGCAGTCATACAAATATTAAACAAGCTAAAAGAAAGAATAAAGTCCTTCTGAAGATCCTGAAGGAAGACACTGTGGGATTTTCAAGTGTGACTTAAGGATTACAAGACACAGAGCTATCACAGACAGGAAAACATGCAAAGCCTCTGGCCTTGCATGAACCCCAAAGTATCAGGGAAAGGGTTCTGTGGCATATTCTACAGTTAAGAGATTAAGACTTCTACCCCTGACTGAGTGAGCGAGATCACAAATTTGAGGTTTTCTCAACAAGAGTCTTCTAGTCAGTCTGTCTCCTCACAGGATTTGGGGAAAGCAAAACATTTGAATAACCTAGCTAGGGAGGCAATCAGTGCATCTCTGCTTTGCCTTGAACACGCCTACCAGGGTAAAAATATATTTTTCTGTTTATGGAAAACCATTTCACCCCTGTACTGGATAATGTGTATGTTTCTACATGAACACTGACCAGCTAGGTATGGATAGCTCATGAATTTTGTAGTAAAATGATTTGCAAAAAATTCTTCAATATATTCTCTCTCGTGTTAAATCATCCTTGTGGTTGGTTGTTAAATATATATTTTACATTATAGAAATTCATTGTAAGAATCAATTTTTACCTTATAAGTGAAAGTCCAGCTCCAATATAATTTAAGATTGGTCTTGATACCTCTTCTGGGTCAATTCCAAACCAACCAAACCTGGAACATTCAACCAGTTTCACTCAGTTGCACTGACTTTATACAAATAGTTAAAGTATAACCTAGTCTTTGAAGTTTTGACTCATGTAAATAATTCTGCTTAAGTATGTACTTTCAGTATTAGATCAATGCTTCAGTTGGCTTGCAAAAAGCTATGTCTATTTTACGAAAACAATCTTTAACATGTCTTTTTTTAACATATGTATTTAAAAACTGAAGTTAAATTATTTTATCAGACCACACTGCAGAAAAAAACCCCACAAATATCTACTAGTTTTACATTAAAAAATATGTTATTTATTGACTCAATAACATCACCGGGCATTCTTATTTCTACTAAGACAGAAGAAATACAAAAAACTAAAATAATTTACTTGAGTGCTTTCCACTGAAAAGAGAAAGGTTTTAATACATGCGATAAATCCTCTTTAGTGGTGAACTTGGCAGTGTTACATTAACGGCTGGAATTGATGATCCTAAAGGTCTTTTCCAACCTGAATGACTCTGTGATTCTTCAGGTGAGTTTTCACTGCAGTTACTAATGCAGAATTGGCAATGTTAATTATGTAATGACTTAAGACTTAAAACATACTTACCTTGAACTTGCCCAACCTGTCAGCAAATTAAAAGAAGCCCATATCAAAAGACCAAGAGCTAAGCCAATAGTTTTAACAATAGGGACAACTGTAACATTGCCTGAAATACAAAAACCAAAACTGGAATCAGTTAAAAAATAGAATGTGATCTTGTATATACTTGCTTTAGATTCTGTGCCTGCTCATAAGGCAAAGAAATTGAGGAATCTACAAGGTGGCAAGAAGTACACTGAACATAGACTTTTCCTCCATATAATTTTAAATGTTATTTTTGGTATGAATTTGCCTCTTATAAAATAAGCATAATGAAACAGTATTTACTATAAGGGTAGTTATAAACAGTGAGGCTTTAAAGAACAGAATAACTACTAAATAACTACAACCTTATATATGGAAAAGTTTTTATCACCCTTTTACGGGGAGCTAGGACTATTACTGTGTGTTTCAAGAATTGGAATGTCTTTATCCTTACCTGTAGCCCACACAAAACCTCCAACCATGGCCAGAGGCCAAAACCGGGGACAATTCTGGATCAAATTCACCACCAAAGAAACTATCCATATGGAGGCACAGAGAATCCACTGGAAGAACATGCCTGCAGAAAAATCAAATGCACACAACAGAGAATTTGTAGAATACCATATGGATGAATCTCTTAACAGAATATGTTTATCTTTTATGTTTACCAAAGTCCAACAAATTTTACAATATAAGTAACACCTTATGTATCCAAGAATCCCCACAAGGGTAGGAGAAAGGACATTTCACTTTCCATTGTGAAATTCTCATTAAATTCTCATGAAATGTACATCATCACCATGAAAGCACACAACATATAAGAAGGCTCCTCTAAAGATTTGCCACATCCTGAAGCAGTATTATTCCTTTATACCCTAACAACAGCCAAGAAAATCAAACATACTCTCTGGATTAAGGCTGCAATGATATTTACAACTAACATTGAAACTCTAGTACTTGCTGGTAAAATATTATTTCTATTGGCAAAAATAGCAAACCAAAGAAAAGAATATAATTAAGTTTACCATCACCAGTATCAAATTTCTTGACAGGCACAAAGTTTGTCCCAAATAGAAGGACAGCTACAGTGGAAGAGGTAAAGCCAATAACTAGATCTGTTCCATTGCTGGTGTTAACAGCACTGTAAGCTTTCTCGATATTCATCTTTGTTCTGAAGGTGATTTTTTTTTTTGTGGAGTTGTTTTGCTGCAGGTCCTGACAGAATCTGAAATCAAAGAGTGGAATTAAATATGCAGATTATTAAATAATATCAACCTAGTTCAGAAATCTGAAACTTAAAGGACCCTACATATAAATCTCTCAAAGGCTGAAATAAACTGCAAAGTATACTGTAGAATTCTATGAAAATCTGCCATAAAACATGAATAAGGCCACTTAAGAACAAATGCACCAAACCCACTAATATTGTGCATTTTGTCTGAACACATAAAAAGTGAACATAGAGGTGCACGCAAAGATAATGAGAATTTAAACCTGTGAGGGCTATGAGAAGCACTGATGCTTTAGTGAGATGCTCTGTCAGAATATTCCTTATCCCTGTAGCCAAGGTGGGGTGACACTGGGGTGTGTAAAAAAACCAAGGTTAGACAAAATCTTAATTGGCAGAAAAAGTTACAGCAGACCCATTGTCAAGAAATCAGAAACAGGTGCAGAGATTCTACAGGTGCCACAGTGGGATCAATATGTAATCATAAGTTAACAACAGGGATTGCTCTAGGTGATACAAAATATGAATAAAGGTTCATTTTTCTGAGGGGAGCAAGGGGAAAAGCCGCCTCTAAAATTTCTTTGCTCCACATAAGTACTGTAAGAAAGGCAAAGACAGTTTTAATCCCAGTGTTTTTGAAGAGGGAGAGTCATCTTAAGGTTATACTTAACAGATGTGCCACACATATACCTTTGATATAGATTATAACTTTGACAGAAAAGGCATCTCTGATGACAACTGTAACAACATGAACTTCGTGTACATAATCTTAATACCACACTTGAAAGACTACATGTAAAAGAAGCATTCGGAAATTTAACTTCAAATGGCAACAGGATACTTAATATGCTATTATAGCAAGCCTCCTGTCAAAGTAATGCTATTGATATTGAACCAAAAAACATCCCAGTGCAGTGTGCCCTTCTCCACTGAAGGTGGACTAGCTACTGCCTGGAGAAAAAACGCTGAAGCAGGATGGTGGAAATTTTGCCAAGTCTTGCAAAAGGTGTTGTGACTACATTCTCTGCACAAGAATTGAGCTGCTGAACACTTTTTCATCTTATTTTACCTAGTCTTACCTTCACAGTCCTTAGGACACTCAGAACTCTCCCTCCTGAGGTTATGCTTTCATCCACAGCTTCAGCAGGGCCATCAGTGATTGCTGAAATTATTTGCATTAGCAGATGAAAAGTTTGATTCCACAACTAATACAGCAATCTAACTTCTATAATTTTTCCCCTTGAAAGATGTCAATATATTTCTAACTTGAGTACTTAAGAGAAACAGTGATGACATTTAAAAGACACATTATTACAATGGCACAGCTGTTTCCATTTACATTATCTTTTCCTTCCTCACTCTTCATCTTTCTTTCCTACTTAGAGGATAAGCTTCTCCAAGAACTTTTCACTGTATTTAAGACTCTTCTATGAAGCATGTTTTACCCAGGACCTGTAGACACTGAGCAGTGCAAATAATAAAGCTGCGATTTCTTCAAAGACTTGACTTCACAGGATACACTGTGACATACTCTGAACAGATTAAGACACACAAAGGCTGACATCAGCTTTCTTCATTCCATCAAACTTGACTGACTGAATACATTTAGTTCATCTAGTGGACAACTGAGGCTCAAGAGATGGATTTTGCACAGAAGAACTTCATGCTGCTAAGGATGCAGAAACAAAGCTGATTATACTGCAGGTCTGTGAATGCACAAAGCACCACTTTTACCTTCGAATTTGAAATATTTAGGGTCTTACCTGCATAATGACTTATTTATTTAAAGTGGTTGATCAGTCCTTTTAGTTTTGCACAGAGAAATATTATTCAAAAATATTTCAGTTTTGTATCTAAGAGAACTGTGCTGTGTGGCAATATATTTTCCTGTTTGCTTATCTTGCAAAAATAACCAGAATCATCACCACAAAAACAAAGAGGAAACACAACTTCCACTTAACTAAGCAGGAGTATGTTTCATTCAGACTGCTCAGAACTCCATAACTTTCCAAAGCTTGGGACACTTTGTTCCAAATTTGGCTAAATTTCACACCCAACTTTCCACTCCATTTCAAACCCTTCAAGAGAAAGCTCAATCAGATAAGGCCTGAAGCAACCTGCTCTAACTTTGATGATAGCACTGCTTTAAGCAAGGAATTACACCAGTCACCTCCAGAGGTCCCTTCCAAACTAAATAATTCTACTACTGTGTGATCAAATGTCAAGAGCAAATTATAAACTCGCACACAGCATTAAGTTGACTATACTTTGTGTGTACATACTTTTCACATCAGAGCTACCAAGAATTCACTAAAAGCCTCTTCTCTTCAATCCTGTTATTACCAGATGGACTTGCATAAGTGCCTCCAAAGACTTAGAGGCAACAAATGCCAAATCAGAACATTTGCTGAAGCTGCCATGATCTTAAAGCATGAAACAAGGAGGGGCAACTGGAATTGGTACTGCTATTGAAGGCTTTGTTTGATTGAAGTCGCCTTTATTGAAGGACACTTCAGAATTCTCAAGCAGCAAACGAAATACAATTTTCTTGTTGCACGTTGAAATTTTGTTGCCACATTTTGCTCTTATCCTACTAAATTCACTGGTTCACCCCACTGGAGTGTCGTGCTCTGCTTTTTCATGCTTCCCTTAGAAACAGGACACCATTTTCTACCCACAACAAAGTAAAATGCTCACTTATTGCAACAGCAACACATCGCTGTGATCCATGTAGACAGGGACAAAATCAAGAGGCCTCTTGATTCACCCCAATGGTGATTCCTCCTGTTATTAAGATTCCAAAGAACCTATTTACTAATTGAGTGGGTATTTTTAAATGTTGGCTGTTTATTTGCACGTTTCTATCACCCATTTAACATTAAGGGCGGATACTTTCACCCTTACCTTAGGGCACTATCAGTCCCAAGGTGGCTGAGAGCAAAGTCCCCAAGAAACAACAGCACCCCTGACTGGACCCTTGCTCAAGAAATGTATCTTTGCTTCCCTGAGCTGAACTCTTTTAAAAGACGCTCCTCAGGCACTGTTTTCGCTAAGTGCTATCAGCGCAACAAGCAAGACGCTCAGCTGAGCTCCACACGGGCCGCTGTGGCTTCACTGAGCCATGGCACCGGGGCAGGCCCGGGCTGAGTGCGGGACACGGCCCTGCCCCGTGCCCGGCCGCCACGGTAGGGCAGCCCGGCCGCTCAGGGCCGCTTCCCGAAGGGATACCCACGGCCCCGCTCCAGCCGGACACCTTCCTTCCTCCAGCGCCCTCTGCCCGGCTCCCCGCCACGGAGAGTTTCAGGGCGCTCCGCTCCGGGCCGGAAGGCGGCCGGGAGAGACCGTACCGGCAGATCACCGGTCCTGTCCCTCCGTGCGGCCCCCGCCCGGCCGTCGGCGCCCCTCCACCCCCACCGCGACCGCGCACAGGCCCCACCGCCGCTCACCGCGGCCTCCCGCCCGCGTCTGCACCGCCCCGTGCCTCTGGCCCGCCTCTGGCCCGCCTCTGGCCCGCCTCTGGCCCGCCTCTGGCCCGCCTCTGGCCCGCCTCTGGCCCGCCTCTGGCCCGCCTCTGGCCCGCCCGCCTCCATCCGCCCTTTCTACCAGCATCGTCTTCCTCGTCCGGGAGCGGGGTGGAGGCGAGCGGGATTTCTCTCGCCTCCATGGCGGAAGCGATGTCCCGGGCCGCCGGCTTCTCGTCTCGCGGGGAAGAATCGCTAAGAGAAACCTTAAATCAATGCACTCACGTCGTGATAAAAGCACCTTTAGCCTTCCCGGCTGTAAGCGCGCTGATGAGGCCGTTCCCTCCGTAGTGGAAGTGCGGCTGTGGACTCAACAGGCCGGTGCTGTGACCGTAACTGAAGAATCACAGAACCAGTTAGGTTGGAAAAGACCTCAGATACTCGAGTCCAGCCCGTGACCCAACGCCATCGAACGTGTCAGTTAGACCAGGGAGGGCACTAAGTGCCACATGCCGTCTTAAGCACCTCCAGGGACGGTGACTCCACCACCTCCCTGGACATTATATTGCCATGTTTGCTGTGAAGAAATTTTTCTTATGTCCAACCTAAACCTGCCCAGGCTGAGCTTGAGGCTATGTCCTCTCATGCTGTTGCTGGTTTCCTGGGAGAAGAGGCCACTGCCCTCCTTTCAGGTGATTGTAGAGAGCGATGATGTCTCCCCTGAGCCTCGTCCAGGCTAAACACCCCCAGCTTCCTCAGCTGCTCCTCACAGGACTTGTGCTCCACAAAAGGCACCCAAGTTTTGGCAGCACTTGCCCAGGAATACAGCCATGGTTCAAAGACAGGACTCCTCCCAGAGGGAATAGCACGGCCTCCTTGCAGCTCCTCTCACTCCCGAGGTCTCCCTGGCTGCTGGAGGCTGTCAGAGAGTTGGGGGCTGCAGGCACCTGCAGAGGGTGGCAGGCATCTCGGAGAAGGCAGGGATATTTCGAGGCCATGCAGCACCTGCCAAACCTGTGGTGTGCAGCAACGTCAGAAAACCCCCGAGCCTTGGTCAGGGCATCCAGGTTTTTATTTTTCTTCACCACAAAAATTACCACCTGTTGGTCTGGAAGCCGCTGCGTTGTTTGGCAACCAAAATCAAGTAGGAAAAAAATCTTTCACAGGATGACGAGAAGAGATGTTTGCAGATTTCCCTGTAAGGATTTGATCGAGACCAGCTAAAGCACAGACTATTAGTCAGCATGTTTAGTCACGAAGCAAACATTTCTCTCTGTACTCTTGAAGTACAGTTTCCAGATGGCAGCCCAAATTGATCTCCTTACAAACACAGCATGAGCCTTCTAAAGTAATGCTTCGTTTTGCAAATCAAGTCTACATTATGCATAATAAGGGCTTATGTTTTTTCTCTGGAGAATAAGTTCTCAGTCCCATGGATTTGGTAAAGCTAGGAATGCACCATTTATCAATCATTTTAACATCAATGTCTGTCCATGTGCCATTTAGAGATGAACAGAACAATGTCTCTATGGAAACAGTATAGCTATAGTGCATCCAAGAGGAACAACGTTCCATACAATAATCACAAATGTAGCCAGCAAAAAAAAAAAAAAAAAGAACTCTAAAGGCAGTGTGAGTATGTGTTGCTTTATTTCATTCAGAAAAAAAAAGCATTAAAAAAATGTTATTCTTTTACACTGAAATGCCTGCACACAGAAGGCAAGAGCACGCACATTAAGGAGCCTAGCCTGTAACTACATCCTTTCAGGTGTCCAGGGATAAAGACAAGTCAAGATGCAGGGCCTTGTGACTGGTGGACATTGGCACACTCCACCTGTCTCTGCAAATTGCCCAGAGACTGCCTGCTAGGAAGATTGGCAGCACTGCAGGCCACCAGCTGCTTCACAGTCTGTAGCTTGCCCAGCACCAGCAGCAAACCTCTACAAATGCAGGTATAGGTGGAGGTGAATTTCAAAGTTAAAAAAAAAAACCACCCACCCACCCATCCAACCAAAAAAGTTGCAAATAGTTAATTCAGCTATTCATTCACATTTACAAACTATACCTAGGACTGTGAAGGACTAGAAAATACTTCTTAAATTTCTCTCTTCCATTCATTGCTATTTTCCTATATTAGTTTTTATATTAATGTGTTCCTAACCTTTGGAAGGTACAACACTGAACATGAAATATGAAGAAATTACATGAAAAGCTGAGTTTAATGGATGCAGATGGCAATATCACAGATATAATTTAGAGCAAGGAACAGAATCTGACAGACATTACAGGCTAGCTGTAGGTAGCAAAGTGAAATAATGTAGGCCAGAATTTGGTCAGACAACAACCACTGTTCAGTCTATTTGTTCTGAAAGTTTGTCTTAAATATTCCATGACCACAGAGGATGTACTGTTTCAGCTCAGTAGTGCCCTTTAGTGCTTTGCTAATCATTTTAGAATGATTCAGAAGGAAGAATACTACCCACCTGAACAAAAAACATTTTCTTTGTTTCTCCTGAAACAGGATAAAATGGTTTTTTTTTTTCCAGACAGCTCCACAGTCATTTCAGCCTTCATTATTTTTCTGTATCCACTAGGGCGCTGGAGGTGTACGCCACAAGGGCTGAAATAAAGTCACTTGATATTTTGCCTTTTAATGATCCAAAATTAGAGGCAAATATCTGCTAAACTAAAAAGATACTGTATTCTGTTTAGTTGATTTTCTACCACCATGCATTTCAAAGAACGTACCAGTACGTGAGTTCTCCCTTCTGAACATGAGAAAAAAAGGAAATACTATTGCTATTATCCCATTTAGAAAGCCTCAAAAAAACCCCAGCAGTCAATGCTGTGCATCACTGTGTACACCACGTTATGATTTCAAGGCTACAAATGAAATGAGGAGCAAAGAATTATTCTGCATATCCTTTTATAGTTTTTTCCAGATAATGTTGAAAGACTAGCAGTAGGAAGATTACATAGATTACAAAATTTAAATTTCAGAGAAATGTAGCAGAAGAGAGCTGTTAGTAACTCGAAGGTACTATGTTTTGGTGCTGCTTGCTTGTAATGGACAGGTCGTGGTGCTGTGTACAAGCAAGAACTGGGCATTTGAAAACCACTGGTGCAACATGATGCATTTCCAACTCAAGCAACTTGTCTGCAGCTTTTTTGAATAAATTCTCATCAGTCAGATTTGAGCTAAAAAAAAAAGAGAGAAGAACTGAAGTGGATGGAGAAATTTTTTACAATCCCAGTTCCTCCAAAACCTCAGATTTGGAAAAAACAAGAAGACTCTTTTACTGGTAATGGGCATGGATACTGAAATTTTGACAGTACATACTTAGACAAAAAGGAAAGATAAGTGGTGGCTTGTGGAAAAAATCCACTCACAAAGTTTTATAAATTCAGATTGGACCAATATGAAACATAAACTAACTGTTTAATTGTCTATTCTCCTTTAGTGTTACTATGGAGAAGAGAATATTTTCATTACTTTGAATTACAGTGAACATATACATTTTTATATTTTATACTTCGACTAGGAATGGAGTCAGATGCTACAGCTTTTCCCTTAACTTCTGTCTGCCTCAACTTTTCCAGCTGTCCAGGGACTATGCTATGCCTCTTTTCCAGCTGTACCGGGACTATGCTATGCCTCGCTTCAGAAGGCAGAAATAGGAGACACTACTGAGCTGTTTAGTAGCATATTAATAGCATTTTAAAAGTTGCTATCTGTTTTCCACTTCTCATGACAACAATATATGATTCCCAAAGTTCTCAAGTCCGGGGGATGGGCAGTATTTTAAACTAAAAAAAAAGCCAAAAAACTAAATGCAGAAAAGGGAATTTCTTCAGAACATTTGCATGCAGTGCACTAGGGGGCCCTCAGGAGTTAGAAATAGATGGAATGCACTTTTGAAAGGCACATACTTCACAGGGCTTTTCATTACAGAATTTAAAATAGAAGTTGCTGTGGTTTTGTGTGTGGGGTTGTTTGGTTTGGGTTTTTTTAAATAACGTGTGGTTCATGTAAGTTTATAGCAGTTCATATGCAACAGCCTCTCAGTAAAGTTGGCTTCCCAACAGTACTTAGCTTGCAATGAACTACCTAAATATGAACCATACTTGAAAGTGAAATATGTTCTAGATGCCAGCTTCTACTCAGTTACTTCTATTAACCTAAGGAGTTTACCAGAACAAAGGATGTGTCAAGCTGAATAGGTAAGAAATTTTATTTTTTTTAGCAATATATATACAATATGCATGTATTCTTTGTTTCTTGGAAAGGATATGAAAGCCACTGTAATTTTATTTTAAAAAGTACAGCTAGATTCTTTTTATGGCTTTAAAAGACTGAAGAGAAACCATCTTTCAACTTTAATGTGTCTTTATGAATTATGGGAACTATAGTCATAGTCAGTTAGGAAAATTTGGCACTGCTAATATATTTTTATATTAGTGAATATGTGGATATTTAACTACTACAGTCACTGGTGGTTCATATTTGGATAATTTACAGCATTTCCATGACATGAGGTTTAATGAAGACTTCATCTTGTAGGGAAAAGATAATGATCAGGATTTGACAGGCTTTTCTTCTAATGCTGGAATACAGCCAGCTGAGATTGCAAATTGAGCCTATATTTAATGGTTTTGGTGTTTGATTTTTGCTGTAATGAGAAAGTAAAAGATGTATCCTGACAAATTCCTACATGCATACTGTCTCATCTAGAACTTATTTTCTCGGAAAAATATAGAGCCACAGATGCCATATCTGAGTAATGAAATGAAATGCTACTGTTTTCTTTTTGCAGTTTGCAAAGAAGATACATAGATCTTTTAGACTACAAGTCAGTAAACTTTGCTTACGCAGCTGACTCCATTCATTCTCTGAAGCCAATCACTTCCCCTGTGGTGGCTGATAAGAATTTAACAGTTTGAGAAGGTGGAGTGTCAGCATCCTTAGTGCTGACCACTTTCCCAGGCATATCAGTCGCCTCTGTCCATCACCCATGCTGGAAGCTACTTGGAAAAGGAGAAATAGAAATTGGGGAAGGGAAATCATGCATCATCACCCTGGCTGGAATGTGCAGAAGAGTTTATGCTGTTTTCATCATGTGGATTCACTAGAGAAATGACCACTTTTGATCAGCCAAGTAAAATTAAAAACTTGTTTATTTGCTGCCTGTGGCCCTCCCGGGTGCTGAGGCTCTGGACTTGCAGGCGTCCAAGGACAAGGAGGAATCTGCTAGTGGGCACTGCCTGTGTCATCTACCTGGGATTCCTTGTCAGCCAAGTGGGTCATGTTTTACCGCAGCACAAAGGAGGACATCAAAAGATCAGTTCCAGAAGTCTCCAAGATGCAGCTCAAACCCCTTTTCTGGGCATCCCACTGGATGGCACCCTGTCACCACCCACTTTCCAGGAACCCCAGCTTGGTAGCAATGGGACCTTGCTGCCACCCAATGTAGTTTATATCACTCTGCGGTCCAAGCGCAGCAAGCCTGCCAACATCAGAGGCACAGTGAAGCCAAAGCGCAGGAAGAAAAATGCAACCCCTTTGTCCTATGGGCAGCATTTTCCAAAAGCCACTTTTACGGGCTGGGAAGAGGCCTTTGCCCAGCAGCCAGGGAGGGCCACACATGCCGCAGGCACAATGGGAGCAGCAGTACCTCTGGAGGCAAGAAAGTACCAACTGGATGAACGCAGACATAAAGGAATGGCTTCCAGGGAGAGAGGTCAGCAGAGACCTGGGAGGATTTCTGGAGCTCCCCAGGCACAGCACCAGCCTGAGGAAAGCAATATCAGGATTTACAGTGAGAGCTCTCCCTCATGGTTGAGCAAAGATGACATCCTAAACATGCGCATGCTGGCAGATTCTCCAATAGAAAGCATTCAAGAGGGACCTTCTCACAAGGCACTCCTGGTAGTATTTGCAAGAGGCCCCAGTGCTATGGGAACTGCTTGTAATCAAGGACACTGTGGAATTGTCAAAAGACCTCTTGACATGAGCGAGGTGTTTGCCTTTCATTTGGACCGGATCTTGGGGTTAAACAGGAGCTTACCTTCTGTAAGCAGGAGATCGGAGTTCTTCCAAGGTAACACATTCCTATGGTTTTCAGCTGGCAGGTGGGGTGCGGAAGTTTCCTTCCTGCTCTGTGTTAGCCATGGGGCAGCAGCAGCCACCCCCTTTAACGCCTGCGAGCCCGAGAACTAACCCCATTGTTACAGGGAAATAAAGCCAGTATCTGTGTGTAACTTCTACAGTGCAGTTATCCTGTCCAAAGGATGAATAACCCAAAGTTTGAATCAAATATCATAGAGTTGCTGAGGGCAGTAACAGTTTCCTCACACAAGTCTGGAACAAGAAAAAAGAGAGAGTAATCCGTAGATTGCATGACATTGTACAGACTGCCTGAAGTGAAACTGGTGAAAGAGATTCCAGAATCTCTGTGATTCAATGGGTATTTCCGATCTTTTTAAATAAAGTTCTCATCTTTTGGAATTGACTTTAATAAAATCCTGTTGAGACTTGGCACAAAAATTCATCTCTCAGGTAGTAGGGAAGGGGTCAGGTAATCTACTTGAAGAGGTAAGGAACCATCCTGCAGAAGCTTGAATTTTCTTTCATGGAACTAATCCCCTTGGGAACTGAAAATTTTTCAAAAAGTGCTTCCCTTTCCTCTGGTAGTTAAAACCCAAAAAACTACATTTCAGTGAATCCTGCTGTACATTTTCAGGATCACTACAGCCATCTATATATTATCCAAATAAACACACACAGTAAATATCTCAATATGCCTGTTACACAATTGATATGGAGTTTTCAGTTAAAATTTTGATTTTTAACCTTTAGTGAAATTAAAGGTAGTCTTCACAGACATGTAACATAAGTTAGAAGTCTACTTTAAGCATTGCTACCTTCTTAAATATGTGTTCAACATATCTCCTATTTTTGTACAGTCACAAATCACAATCCAAAAGGACTACATTGCATTTTAATGAATCACTGCAAAAGTAGCTAGCTATGTTTTTGCTGCTTTGAAATTGGCTTATACTGAGTACTTTTACATCAGTCTGCACTTCTTAAAAAGAAAAGTAATGCAAGAATGATTTTCTAAAGTTGGACACCAGGAAGACAACCTCATGATCTCCAGTGTCTTCCTGCTTTGTAAACCTTCCCTTTGGCAGCCTGTACAACAATGGGAATGAATCTCTAGGAATAACAGTTTAGAGGCTTCTGAATATTATTCATACTTGCAGAGCATGGAAGATACATTATGCCTATTTTATTTTTAGGAACATGGTCTATTGCTATAAAGCTGTCATAAGGCATTAAGGTAGTTCAGCTGGGGGAACTCTGCACAGTGTGGCTGCAGAGATGACAGACTTCAAACCTTGGAAAACTGCTATTAGGCTAATTGTGCATTGTGTTGCTCAGTGTCTGTCACCTTACAGTATGTTTTGGACTGTCTGGGACAGAGTGTGTCATTCTGCCCTCTAATTTTCTTTTCCTCATAACTGGCTAAGTTCCTATTGCAAGAGGAGTGTTGCTAGGTGATGAGAAGAGAAATAACACTATTTTGGTCTCACTTCATTTTTTCCAGCTAAAGGCTGAACAGAGAATTTGGAACAGTGACTGTACCTTGTCTCTCATGATTTCTTTAGCCTGGAAATATGCTGTAGCTCAGATGCCTAATAACTACTTGAACTCTTTACTATTTACATGCTTGTGTTTGGCATAATATGAAAATATATGTGTTTAGAAAATGAACAAAAAAATATTTTTAACAGTAATATGAGCAAGTAGCTCATTTCAATGACATGTATGTTTAAGTTAAAATAGGTGGGCACTGTAAAGTTTTTTACAGTGATTTGTGTGGATCAGTCATTCACATGGTAAAACAAGCAGTGCAGGATTAGAGACTGTGCGTGTGTATGAATGTACACTGTTTCTGGGCTGACATTTCTCTCTCCCCGACACATCCCTTTAGCTTGCCTCAGTTGTGATGTGATCCAACAAGACGTGTTTGATGTAGCATTAAAATCTTAAAAAATGGGCTTTTCAAAACTGTCATTCATTTTGTGAAAAGCAGTTTTAAAGAACTGCTTAGTAAATCCCTGTACAGGTTCTATTTCCCTTATTCCCACAGATATGACACTAACTTTTTTAGTCTAGCAAAATAAAGAATACTGTATTCAAGGTCCCTGTCTGCTGCCCTCACCTTCCCTAGTTAATTGTAAGCCCTGTAAAAGTGTTAAGTGAATTTTTTTGTGGTTTGTCAAGTTTTTCCATCATCTGTCATGGTTGGAAAAATCAGGTATGATCACTCTTTCTCTCATATTTTTACAATGAATTGACTGAATGTAAAAAGCCTGAATAGTATAGGTAGGAAAAACCTTTTTGAGTTGAGCATAACAGTCTAAAAGAGCCTGATTTTGTGCATACACAAGCAGTCATTTGTTACTTTCATTGCTACCTATGAGATGTGAAAAATGTCTCCAAACACCTATAAAGAAAAGAAGGACAAGCCTGTAAAACACCAAGAAATAATCATAAAATTGTGTCTGTTGTGGAATAAATGGAGACTGACCCTTACATGTCTGAGTTTTGGGATAGTCACATTAATAGCACAGCACTAAGAAACTTCATTGTTTCATAACCCTAATCTGAGGAATAGAAGAGACATAAGTGACCTTGCTTGGTGTCACAGCCCTACCTTCATGACCTTTGCACAGGAGCTAAGTCAAATGACTGTGTGAATAGCCTCCAGCTCAGCTACTGCATTTGCAGGATGGGATGATGGCAGTGTTTGTTAGGCTTGAGCTGCAGCTGGAGTTCTGTGGGCTGGAGCAGGCTGGTTTCTCTGTTGCAGCTGACAGCTGTAAGGATTGTACTCTGGCTGCTTGGATTGTAGCAATGAGGCTGGGCTCTTCATTCAGCTTTTGGTAGAACAACTGTTGCCATGCAGTTTTGTTGCGCCACTTGCTGAGGGACTGAACTACTTCGTGCTGATGGCTACCTCTCTTCCTCTCTGGTTTTCCAATATTCTGAGTCTGACTATGTTTTATCCTCTGCTGAGAATAGTAAGCACTGGTGTACTCAATTTAGCTCTGCTTTTTTTTTTTTAGCTAAAGATTGAGCCCACTATTTGTCCAGAGCCTCCTTTTCCCCCCCAAACATGCTAGAAGTTCTTCCTTTGAGTAACACCTTTCATGGGTGGTTTAGTGCACATAGATGAATGTCATGATAGCTCCACTGGTTGCACTTGTTGTTTTGTTTTACTGTCCTCTGCATGCTTTTAAATTGTGTCCTGATTTTTTCTGTGTTGTAACCTGTGCTATCAGCCTGCTCTTGCCATCCCATCAAAAGTTATGCAATATGAATCACTTATGTCAGACCAAAGAATAAAAACCTAACACTGCTTTATGCATTCAGAGTGCTCTAAAATGCTTCCACATAGTGCTGTACCTCTCAAAGTGGTATGAGAGGCATATTTCTAATATTCTGTTGGGTAGAGAAGTTCATGGATAAGCAATAATGCATTCCATAGTCTAGAGAGCAACTAATGCACATTTCATGCATTCCTTAATACTGACACCCATATGAGCCCAGGACAGAACATTGCAGAGGTACACAGGGAAGAAAGAAAAATAAATGGCCTAACGTCTCTCTGCTTTCTACTTCTGTTTCGTACATTTTCCCTGAAATCTTAAGCTCTCAAAATTATGCTCTGTATGCTAGTCCCTCTCATTTTCCACATTAAATTATCCTTTCCTGCTAATACTTGGACAACTAAACTGCTTCTTGCAAATGTGGCAGTGGTGAGATGTGCTGCCTTACAGTAAACAATGATGAATTTGAGAAAGGGCTTTAACTACCTCATGAAAGATTTCCTGGTTTTAGTGTTGATCTTATGGGCATGTTTGAAAGTATTTTCTTTCAAGGAAGTTAGTAAAAAATGCTGAGTTATAAGTCAGAGCACAAGATGAGAATAATGTTTACAGGAGCAAAATGTGGTTCTTAACCACATGTAGTTTAGAAGCATGCTCTTTATTTTCAAAGTGATATGGGGTGTGGAAATTTAAGATAATGCCTGTGTTGAAGAAGCCATGCAGTGATGCATTACCTAGCAGCACACAAAGCAGTTTGAGTACCTTGGGGTAGTCTGGTCTCAGCAGCCTGAGGTTTCATGTGTGTTAGCTTATTCAACTTAGGTAAGACATTTTTAGAAATATTTTGATATTCAAAAATGTGTATGAATTACTAGGAAGATGGTTTCAGCATGAGTTTTGAAACATCTTTACCATAGAGTTTTGAAGATCCCCTCTGGATAGTTAAATAGATATATAAATCTAAATTGGCAAATAAAAATAAAATGAAGCCAATCAGCTCTGGGTGAGATTCAATGCAGTGCAGCAACAGAAAAGTGGTAGCACTCTGTTTTAATATTTAAAGCTGACTAGGAAAGAAGCACATACAGAATACACTGGACTTCTGAAATGTACTCAGACTTCCCAGTTGTGGCTGTAGGTCTCCTCACTGTTCAGGTAACTTGAGCCTCATCCTCATGAGGTTTGAATCAGAAAAGTTCCACTGATTTTGGGGATGTGCCAATTCATGCAGCTATGAATCAGACCCCTTATCTGCTTTAATTCAGCATCTTCATATTTTTCCTGCAAGTGTCAAAAATTTGAGTCACAGCTCTTTACTGAAGCTGCTGTTTCATATTCCTGTAATCCAATTTATATTACAGAGTTGAAAGATTTTTTTTTTGGCTCATCTTTTCTGCTCCCATTTCCTCCTAAATGCAAACATTTCCTGTATTTAACCCTAGTCTTTTAAAAATGTTTTGGTATGTTAATGGAAACTGGCATTATATTATTCACAGTTTTCAAGTATTTATATTACTATTGTTTATCATGTCCTTTTTGGGTAGACAGGAGATGTTCGTTTTCATAGAAATCTGCTTATGCATTTGATTTGTGGAAGAATTCATGAATAGTTACATAAGTTGTTACTGGAGATATAAAAATAATAGCTCAGATTTGGTCCTGAAGAAAGCTGTCCTTCTTTTTTGTGAAAATTTCAAATGCTTATATAGACTTTCTCCAAATCTCTTGGAAAAGAAGCCTAGCCTGTAGCTGGCCTAACTTGGGTAAAGTAATCTGCAATGTAGGTGATAGAGCCAGAGCAAGAGAGATGGAAAAATGGGTAGGATTTCCCAAATAAGTTATTTAAGTGCTTATTCAGGCACCTCGGTAGAGGAGAAGCCTGATTTTCAGGAGTGCTCAACGTGTTTTTTCCGTGGGGGAAAGAGTGTGGAGCATGGTGCTGATAAAGGCAATACTGAGCATAACAAAAGAGACATTGATGTTCCTAATGGCAGGACACATTCTGTGTTTGTAAGGAAACACTGGACAGCTGGGAGGCAAGTTAAAGAGGTGGTGGGTTGCTGGGTTGGCTGGGCTTTGGAAGGACTACCTTGTATGTGCACAAGCCATGGCAGAGAAAAAAGCAGGTACATTCTTGTTTTGGAAGGGAGTTGGTTTTTCTCTTGGGCTGGATTGCATGCAAGGCCTGTCATGTTGATGGCGAATGGGAGATGGAACTTCGCACGTGATCTTTGCTAGGTACAGGCAAAGATCATTTCTTACCTGTTGTTTCAGAACAGTCAGTGTCCTTTTAACAACTTGCTTTTTGATTCATCTGTATGGAAATTGTTTTTCACAGTCCTGGCTGCTTACAAATGAAGCATTGACATTGGCAGCTTTTACCTTGCTGTTGGCACTGATACCTGTTTTCCATGGGCTATTTTCTGTCTGGTTTGCTTCTGAAGAAGGCGGCCTGGACCTCTGGCCTTCAAGTGTTTCTAAAAGCTTTTTTTCAGATCTGTCTCTGTCTCCATGGGCATGTGGAAGACAAAGAGACAATTTCAGCTGCACTTAACCATGCAATAAATTGTGCAATAGTGTAGACTAATTTTGTTGGCCTTCAAGATGAATATGAATAATTTTTAAAACTTTATATGTCTTCCAATACTTTTTAGTAAACAGAAGTTAAACCTAGCAGTTAAATTGTTCTTCCTCTCCGTACCAAGACATATTTTGATCTTCTGTCTGCACACCCTAAAATATAAAGTATTGCTTTGTTTTAATGTGTACAAGCCACGGTCCAGTCATGGGTCCTTGGCCATTTCAGCAGCAGTAGCATTGCATCAGGAATAAAAGGAGACTTTCCTAATAGGATAGATATGTATGTTACTTGATGTTGTGTGAAGTACATTTATCAGTTCTTATACTGGAATAGCTCATTTTAAATTCTTTGATGAGGTTTATTCTCATGGTGAAGCTGAACACTAGAAGTCTCCAAAGAGAAATCCTCTGTCTTAGTTTCAGGGAAGAGAAGAATATTCTTTATGCAGAAGAATGAAAGAATTTTGTTAAAATACCTGCTATGCAAAAAAGATGTTATATCTAGGTAAAAAACCCCAAACTTGTCAAATTGTTTATTCATGCTAAGCTCACACTCTCTAGTATTCTCATATATCCTTTCAGAGCTGTTTTACAGGTTTAAAATACTAAAAATAACAATATAAATCAACTTTGAGTATAGGATTTGTGGTGTCTCTATCTCCATTATGCAAAAAAATTTAACATAAGTTTTCAGCTCTTGAAATTCAGCTGGTCACTGGAATCAGAGGGAAATTACTTTGTTGATTCACAGTGGCATTGTAGGCTTTTAACCTTCCTAGAAACTTTTTAATAGTTTGGTTTAGTGTAGGATTTTGTACATTAATCTCTTGTTTCTAATAGAGAGAGTCTTCCATATACTGAAGGCATTTCTGCCTATGCTTCCATTCCTGTGGCGGCTGGTTATGGATGTCGAATAAGACCATATTAACCAAAGGATGTCAAGATATGAGTCCCTGACTGGTATTCCTGCCAGATCTATAAAATGCTATGAGTACTAATGCTTAGGCAATATCTGAAAAACAATCAAATAAAAGTGACAGTATTTCACTGTACTAATGATATTTTCTTCTTTTTTTTCAGGCGGTCAAGCCTGTCCTGTTATTCTGTGGGATTCCTCACTGAGTCCAACAGATAATAGTACCCATTCTTCAGTGAGATTGACATGGGGACAATATCAGCAGCTGTTGAAGAAGAAATGCTGGCAGAATGGTAAAGTTCCCAAAGCTGAGTGGGGCTGTACTGAAATCCATCATCATGAGTGGTCCAAGATGGCACTCTTTGATTTTCTCTTGCAGGTAAAATGTTTACTGAACACAACTATTTGTCTCAAAAGACATGTGAGCAAATGTAGGATCTTTAGAAAAAATAATTTTAGTGTATTTCATTTTTTTGAAATGGGGAAGAGAGATATTTGCATAGTTTGAAAATATTTCATGTTGTTTCTTATGATTAAAATACCCAAAATGCTGTTTGTAGTTGGGGAAAGAGACCAGGAACCTAACCGACTCATTTCCTTTTAAAGAGGAAGCAAAGACTTTTGCCATGACTTACTTCACCTTGAGGCAGGCATACTATTGCTCCTTCACTCCTTGTTTCTCCAAACAGAGATCTTGACTGTGTTCAGAACTGTAAATCTCTGTTTACTCTGTGGTCCTTCCTGCACTTCCCCAGCCCTCAGAGGTAACTAAACTGGTTTTGGTGAGCTGCAATCTGGAGCAAGGTAACAGTTTTAGTGGCTAATTTTCTTTTTTCTTTTTCTTTTTTTTTTTTTTTTAAAGCCATAGCCACTGACTTAGTAAAGAAAGAGTAGAACAGCAACTGAGGAATGATAAATCTGCTGTTTTTTGATTAAGTACTGCACATCATCATTAGCTCTCCAAATAACAACAAACTGGAGCACTGCCCAATGCCATTGTGTGGTTACAGTTACAGCAATTCTGCAGGGGAGTATTAATACACTCCCTGTGTTAGCAAGGCCTGAGCTGAACCACCTGTCTGGAAGATGATTTTATGGCTTCCTGAGATATGGCACTACTTTTAAGTGTACTCACTGGCCAGACAGGTCCAGGTGACTGAGCTTCTTGCAGCACTTACTGGTTTATTTGAAACTGCAGCAAGCACTAATTTTATGCACCGTGTTTGGTTGTTCATGCAATTCAGTTTTTAATAGAGTTACATTTCTTGTAAAAATCATGTCTTAGTTTATGCATAGCCTATCACTGCTCTTCTCAATCCTGTTCTAGAATGAATGAAGGTCAATTATTTTTTTTGCTTAGATTTTTTCAGATTTGTTATGTTAAACAGATTATTCAGTTCTTTTCCAAAAATAGATTGTCACTTGTCTAATGACTCCATCTTTAGTCCCATTATGAGCAAGTAATGCTTACAAATGGATATAATGTCATATGTGGATGAATCTGTTGCTAAACATAGTAACACCCCTTTGGGAATAGTACAGATTGTGTCAGAGTTAATGTTTTTATGCCATTGTTTTTTTCTCATTTAACAGTTTAAAAATTCTCATGAGTTCTGTGTTGATGTCTAATTTCAAGGTCTTCTAAGGCAAGTTTTTAATATCCATAATAGAACTATTATCCAGAAGGAGTGGTTGGTTAAAATAAAATACAACCAGATTGAACTTCACATGTCAAGAAACAAATTACTCTTTCACTGGTAGCTGGTACCAGAGTGATTTATACCTCCAGTTGCCTACCAGACAAGAACATGCATACCTGAAAGTGAGTCTCATAGTTCTTAAAGACTGCAATTTTATCTGGGTGCTCTCAAACTTAACTTTAAAGTTGGTTGACAGCAAAATATGAAAACTTGAAAACAAAAAGAAAATGCCAAGAAGGGGTTCTGTATTAAAAAAATAAAATCTGTGCTTCGTGAAATGCAGAATAATGGTGAAAAATATTCTGTATTAAACATAATTCCCTCAGAAGAATAGGTTTAGCACCTGTGATAGGTCTTACTAATCTCTGGTTTCAAATGTTATAAAACATAGGAGCAGGATATAAAATGCTTATAGTTGACCTTTACTTACCTTCTGCAAGAACTCAAGCGAAATAAGGACATAAATGTAAAATGGCTTCTTTAATTTCGGGGGTTTGGACCTCTTACATACATGTATGACAAAAAAAATTCTGCTAAACTAATTCTGCTAAACATCAATTCCAGAGTGTTCCGTCATAATGTCTTAGCACTGAAATGATGCAAGATACAATGAAGAGGCTGTCTGTAAGAGCATGATCCCCTTGTCTGTTTAATGTATGTAATGAAGTTTGGTGCAAAGGAATTGGGTCTATGCATCAAAGGAGTCTTTCTAGAAGGACTCTGCTTGATGTTTTTACCTTTGGATGAGTTGAATAAGAGATTCCAGGAGCTAGAGCACTGGAAGCAAGAGGGGCTCTACAGCCTTCAGATAATGAATGCTGCTTATGATAGGAAAAAGAGGAAGAGCAATCTGCAGCTCCAAGGCCAGCAGGCAGGAACCTCAAGCAGCAACCCAGGAGCATCCATGTAGCAGAGCAAGCAGAGAAAACCACCCCACACCCCCCTGCTCTGAAGGGCTTAGAGGAGGGCTGAGCTGCCTGAGCTTAAAGGGAGGGGGCTCCTGTGCCCAGGGGCAAAGGCAGGGTGCATGGAATCCCAGGTGAGACATCTAAAGGCAATCTAGGCCTATTTGTGTGCTCAGGGCTATAGCAATGTTGAGTATTTACTGTCATCTAGTCAACTGGCATAGAAGCACTTTCAAGGAGTGATTTATCCTTCCTTCATTAGATGGTTATCCTAAAATGGCATCCATTGCGCTGGATGTGCCTTGTTCTTGTCATTGTTTATGAAAGGGAACAAAAACGACCAAGTCAAAAGAGATGCTTAACATTTACACTGCTGAAGTTAGGCCAGATGTATGTATTCCTTCCAACTAAGTGCTGTGTGATGAATAATCGAGGTTTTTCATGGGAAAAAAGAGTCTAGACCATCATGTCATAAAAGTATATACCACAGGGAGGCTGCTCTGTAGTTATAAATACACTGTTTTTCCATTTTATAGCTTTTGATGGCTTGTTATGCCCCTTACTGGTCTTTTCAGTAATTTTGCATACTGCTAGTCTAATAGATCCCATAAAATGAACACCCTCTGTGTGTGTCAGACTGTGCTATTTCTATTGTTCTCCAACACGGAAAATGTAAAAAAACCCAACTTCTGAAAAAGAAAACAATTGTATTTACCATCCTGTTATTCCAGTTACAATGTGTTACTGCTCCATTATTTTCAAAGTGACGATTTCTACTGACATAACAAATCGTGGCTATAAAATGGATAAAATACACTGTCCAGGAAATTGCTTCTAGCAGTACCTGAGATGTGAGGACCAGGTCTTCAACGCCATTTTACTGCTGTCTTTAATTATACTTGTTCTGAGCTTGCTTTCCTGTCAGCTGGGTTAGAGAGCAATGTCTTACAGTGACACTTTGCCCCAAGTACTTTAGTATTGTTTTCACTTGGCACTCTCCTGTACTTTGTTTTAGATCTATAATCGACTAGACAGAAATTGTTGTGGATTCAAACCTCTCAAGGAGGATTCCTGCATGCAGCAAGGACTGAAGCTGAAATGTGATGATCAGGATGCTGTTGACCTGACACATGTAGTTCAGAGAAGGCATGACCAAAGGCACTTGGCCTTTATAGACAATAAGGGTTTCTTTGACAGAAATGAGGACAATCTTGACTTCAAAATACTGCAAGGAATCAATGAGTAAGTTTTGAATTATTAATTTTGTAAAAAGATTGATAATTTCTTCCCAGTTTGAGTATGAGACATTAAGCTACTGGAATAGATATCATTGGCCCAAGACATTTGACAGGATGTATCTAAAAATGTATGAGTAATCCCACAGCTGTAAAAGATACAATTAACATACATATGTTTAGGCATGCATGGACTTCCTTTGCTTAGTCACAGCCTATATTCGTACAATTGATTGCTAAACCACAGCATAAATAATGCAATTCAGAGTAATGGCAAAAACTGATGAATTTCTTTGTGGTTTTCCAGATTCCCTGCATCTGCAGTTTCAGTGCTGAGGAGCCAGCGTTTACGTGAGAAGTTGCTCCAGTCTTTGTTCCTTGACAAAACATACTGGGAGAGCCAAGGAGGCAGAAAAGGAATTGAAAAGCTTATTGATGTAATAGAAAGGAGGTCCAAAATTCTTCTTACTTATATAAATGCACACGGAGCCAAAGTATTGCCCATGAATGAATGAAACCATCTTGTTTCCATCTGAAAGAAAGACTTTAAAAAATGTTGTATGGGGCAAAAACTGACAGTAAAATTGATTTAAGTAATCGTATTATTTTTTCCCAAACTTTCAAGGTTACTGTTAAATAAGAAATCTTACATGGTTTAAAAGCAACATTTACATGTCAGCTGCAGCTCAACACAGTGTAGTCTCTTCTGTGTCACCAGTGAAATGAGAAATAACCAAATGGTACAATAAATAATATGCAGTAATATGTAGGTACCATGAACGCTCCTTCTGTTAAACTCTTTGGAAATTAGCAACAGGATTTTCAGTACATTCGGCTGGATTGCTCTTACTTCTCTCTCTGAAGTCGGTAGAAGTTTTTACTGCAAGTTTAAATGGGAAAAGAGATCTGTAAGCCCTTGATACATTGATGACACTTGCTGAAACACATATAGTTATCAGGTATAGTAAAATGCCTACATTTCCAAAGACTTATTTTATTTTATTTGATCTTTTGAAATTTAAGAACTAAATTCAGCTCTTTTATATGCAGGAGTGTTTGCACTGGACATGAGGGAATTTTGAAAACAGAGTGAGGAGAACATGGCTTCAACAATAATAATAATTTTGACAAATACAGTTTTTACTGTGTCCAGTATGGAGTACAATTCATCATGAGTCACTGATTTCAATGTCCTATTTTCAATACAAGTTATTCTGATGCATGGGTGGATGATCTGATATTTTCTGTCTATTGATTAACTGGGTATTTTTTTTTAAAAATAGCTTTAGCTTTGTGGGAATATGCTGCTAAATAAGTGTAGCAGAATTTTGCAAAGTTCTTGATGATATTTTTTGAGAATATTATCAAAAATCAGACCTCCTAATGATGTGAACATTATTAAACCCAGGAGAGGAAATGTTTATTCGGTGTGCTCAGCTCTAGCCAGCAATTCAGGCTTGCGTTTCCATTAAGGTTGTGGGGTGATGATTCTAGTTGGTGACTTGCCCCAAGTGTTCCCACAGGTAAGGTTGTTAGGGAAGGTTGGATAAGCACTGCAGATTTTTACCCTTGAAATGCTCCAGAGATAAAATATCAATTGATATAGCCTATAGTGACATATGCCTTCTACCTGTCAGTTTACAAAGATTCTCACCTTCCTTCTTGAGAAATATCATCTTTTTACCATGATATGATAGTAGAACTTGGATACTTGCATAGCTACTCTTGTCTTTATGTATAGTAAAAATACATGGGAGGTAAAAGATTTTTGAAAGTGCTAGTGTAATGTTATTAGTGACAAACTAAAATGTCTCATCTTGCTGTTAATGTGGATGGGTGAATTTAATGTTTTAAATAACTACAGTTCCACTGCAGCTAAAACCAGTTTTCTTTCTTAGTGTCAGAAAACCAATTAACAATAATTGCATTACTAGAAGAAATAGATCTCATTATAGGCAGAGTTAAAAAGATTTAGTGAAATTTTAAGACCATAGCCAGCTAAATAATCTTTAATTTTATTTTGTCAGCAATGGACAGATCAATCTGTTAAAACTTCCTAAAACTTAACTATTGCCTCAAGAGGATGTGTTTTAGTGTGCCTTGGACTTTTTAACAGCACCGAGGTAGAATTTTATAGGATTTTCATTTTATTCCTTTCTTTAAAATGATGTAACTTATTAGTCAGATAATTTTCATTACAGAAACAAAAATATTCCTTTGGCTTGCACTGTGAACAGTCTAGAGAAAGAAATTATCCTCAGGATCCATTTCACATGGAATTCCTGTTGCAGTGAGTTTCACTCTATGATGGCCATCACAATCAGTTTATCTGATTTTCTAGCCTATTTCACAGTTTTTTCTTGCTAGGTACCTGTTCAAATGGATTATCCCTCACTACTGGGAGTGAGAGAAAGGCACAGCTCTCAGCTGCACTAAACTCAGAAGAGGGCCCAGCAGACTTATGAATGTAGCTGGTTATGACAAGGCCCCATGAGAACTCTGTCTTCTATCTTTAGACTGCATATCCTGATGCCGAGTCACTGTCTCTCTTTGCCCAGTTGTAATTTTTTTCCAGAATTGGCTCATTGCTGAAGAAGACAAGGAAATCCGAAGTAAGGATTTTTTTTCTTTTCAGGCTGGGTAATTTTTTTAATGGTGGTAACTTGATGCATTCTTCTCCATTTCTTCTGGACATGGACTAGTGTTTCCTTGAGCATGAAACATGCTTTTTTATTTGCCTGGCAGTTCAGTGCCAGCTCTTAAAGCAGCAATATAATTGCCTACTCATATGAAATTACCCTGAAGCTGACCTGAGCCAATGCCTCTGAGTAGTTCTGGGTTTAAGAGACCCGAGTAGCCACAATGCTGTGCAGTACTTAAAAATTTGACCAAGCATGAAAAGCATAACTGTAAAAAGCAAAAATTTGTGGAGACTTTCAAAGGGCAAAGGAATACTACCTATGCTGTGTATAGGTAGCATGCCATATTTCTTTTGTGTAAAAACACTCTTGCAGTCTTCAGGTAAGTCAGGGGAGTCTTTGTGAGAATGGACATGAGACAGGATTGCAAATTGCTTCTAATTCTCTAATGATGACAAACTCCAGAAAGTGCTTTTTTCCTATAACATTTATCCTGCTGCTGTGGAGCTTGGTACTTAATCCAGTATTGTTAATAATGCAAAATATGATTGCAATAGCTCTTATGAACGCCTACTAGCCAAGTTCTAGGGTTTTTTAAAGAAAATGAAGAATTCTGTATTTTTTGAGTGCATTTGCATAAATGCTATAATAAAAAATACAAAAAAAGCACTTTGTTGAGTTTGTTTATTCTCTGCTACTACATTTAAGATAGCTGCTTCAGTAATGGGGGTAAAGTTTATTGGGAAATTGGTTCACATCCTTTGGAAGTAGCATGACTTTGGACTGACAGGAACTGCACTGTAGCTTAAGAGGAAGAATCCTGAAGAAGCCTTACTCAACCTATGTGATCCATAGAAAGCCAAGAAACTCTGCTTTAGTCCTCTTTGCTGGGCTGTCTTCCATTTCTGGGCATATGGGATCAGACAAAGATTCCTGGTGCACATTACGTGGAAGGGTGTAACCAACAGCAACAGTGCAAAACCTGTGGGTGGGAAAAGGAGATTATGTCATTCTTGAATCTGCCTGAAAGCCAGAACCACATGAAATGGAATTACTAAGAAAGTCAAAAGAGTTTGCTGATTTCATAACGTTAGAAGACAGAGCTTAAAATAAGTAGCACAGGCACAGATGCCTTAAAATTCCTTGGGAGCCTGCCAGCAAGTTAATAGTCTTAAATGTTTCAGAAGCTGAGGACATGAAAACTGTGGAGCACTGTGAGAGCAGTTTCTTTCTTTTCCTCTGTGGGTATTCTATAATACACTATATTAAAATAAATTTTTAAAAAAGGCTAATTCCATGGTTTCAAGCTAACAAATACAGATTTAGGGTACATTAAGGGACAAGGTTCCCATAGCAATTCTGGGAACACTTTCATGCATGTGTGTGAGTGTACACAGACACAAAAATACAAGTATACTTGCTTATACCTTGGCTTGTTTCTATAAAATGGTCAATTTGGCTAATAAAGAGTGAGTTGTTTATATAATTTACTGTTTACATGTAGAATTGTATTTGTAAGTGTAAGTCCAATTTTGGGTATACACAAGTTGAAGTTTAAACAAAACATTATAATAGATGAAACTTTTGTTCTCGAAGGATTAACTCTTCTTTTGCTAACACATTTACATAATCTTAAAAGTTTTTTACTTACAATTGTAGAGAGAAACAGCAATATGTTTGTATCTGTGTTTAACTTCCAGAGTGATATCAACTCAGATTTTTAAAAATTTTATACTAGAAATTGAATTTCCATTTTATTTTGGAATTTGTGAATTTTAAAAGTCTATTTGTCCTTTAATTAGTAACAGTAACAGTGTTTTAACAAGTAATGAATCATTTGAATCTCTGCTGCTATTGTCATGTAATATCTTGGAATATGCAAAATAAAGAAATATCTTTATCAGATTTTCAGTTCAGGTCTCTAAGTTACAATAACAAAACCATAATACATATTATTATAATATGTGGATCATTAGCTACAGTTTAGAAAGAACTATGGCCTTGAAACTGCTTCTTCATAGAAACAATCCAAAACAGATTATAGGGATCTTTCTGTAGAAATACTTTCTAGCTGTTTGCTCACGAGACTTGCAACTCTTTCTTACTAAGCTGATTGAGTGTAGCTGTGAAGCTTCTGGTATTACAGCACTGGTATATACTACCTTCTTTAGCTGTTCTGACAATGCCTAGTCACACAAACATTGAGCAGAAAAGGCCACGTCCATTTATAATGCCAGAACAGAAATATTGGTCAGTGACTTGTAAACTTTCTAACATGCCATGAGCAAACACAATAGCTGAGAGACACTCAACTCCACATGGAGTAGAGACTCACACAGAGTTAAAGGAGCATAAAAACTTTTGGCCTCTGAAGTTTACAATTTTTGCCACAGTCCAAGAGAGACTAATGGGAAGCACAAAGATGCTGAAACATTTTTAAACATTCTCTTTCCCACACAAAGTAGTTTGTTTTGTTTTATTAAAAATATTATTGATTTTTGCATGTTACTGCATGCTTCAGGCTAAATTCTATCGGATACATTTGTTTGAATTGATTTCAATTTCACTGAATTATCTCATTTCCAGATAAAACAATTTAAGTCAGTTAGGTTAATCTGTATTCTCACAGGTTGGAGAACTGAACCCTCAGGTCAAAGGCAAACCTTAGGAGAGTGACATATTAATAAGGAGAGTTTCCTGAAATATCGCATGAATAAAGAACTTAGAATATAAGTTCTCTAAACAATATCTGTGGGATCCTAGCAGGATCTACAAGTGTTCTTTAGCAGGATCTACAAATGTTTTTTTGAGACTTTCAGCCTGTTCCATCTGTATTTCTGTGTATCAGGACATTCAAAGAGGATTAGACAAATTCAAGGGCAGCAAGTTTATATATGGACTTTGTAAGAACTAGGCAAGATTTTATCCTTTAACATTCCTAATGCAACAGTTCTGAGTGCTGGGGAATGTAGAAGAAAGGGGCCACAGATAATGCCCCAAGCTCATGTGCTCACCTCACAGGGTCACAGTCTGAGATGTACTGTTGGGTTGGGTGGGACCCAGGGGGGAATTCCACATATTTTTTATTTGAAGGCTATGCAGCCAGATGCAATGTAGTAAAGCTGTTCAGGCTTCCCCTTATTTATAAGAATATATAGAAATATCTTTATTTGCAAGTATGGGGATGCTTGGGGTGTTGTGAGTCTGCTTTGTCTTTGATGAAAGAAAAGAAAGAAAGCAGATGGCAACCTTCTAATGCCTAAGGATAGTTTTTCAAAAGCAGTTCCATGTATTTTGTTTTTTTGGAAAAGAAAAACAAAAATGCAGAAACATTTTTTTCCCCACTGTGATGCATTGTCCTATCTATATTTGGCACTGGGTATACCAGTGCCATTTTTTGACTGAAATAAGTAACTTTCTCTAAAAATTAATTCAGTTTCAGTAGTTTTTCCTTTTCAGTCTTCTATAGTACATTTACTTCTTACTTAATCATTTGGTTTCAGCATTCACTGTTCAGGAACATTATCTCCATTTCCTTCAATGGAAAAGCTGGCATGGCATTCCACAGAGGTCTGTTAAGCTGCACAAGCACGCCTTATCAGAGGTATTCTTCAGCTGCCTATGTGAAACACTTTGAGATTTGGGTGGAATTTATTAACTGTGTGAAAGCCAGCCTTCTGGAGTGTGAGAATTATGTCTGACAGATGGTACAAGCTGGCAGTCCAACGTGCTTCTGTGTTCTGGGAATTCTGAAACAACTGCAGGTCACGCATCTTAATTTTCAGAGATATGTGGATGTATCCCATACTTAAGACAGGGTCACCTGCGCTTTTTTCCCTACCTCAGCTCTCCTGAAATGGAAATATGAAGTCAAACAACAGAAGTGAGAACTGGCTGAAGCATACTCTGAATACAACTGTGGCATAGTTGCAGTAAAGTTGATATCCAAACAAAAGCTCCACCTGCCTTATAAAAACATCATCCTGAAGGAGGATGAAAGGATTTGTCCTGTTACATGTGACAAGACCTAACTTTAAAGAACCTCAACATGTGAGGAAAATATCTGTGGATTTTTTCTGAGATAGATTTTTTCTGATCAGGCCCATGGGACTGTAACAGCTCCCTCCCCAAACTCCCATTAACTCCTTCTACTACTTCTTCTCATGATCACATCGGCAATTCTTCCATCACAGCTCACTGGCCTATAACATGAAGGTTCTTGAACTTAGACAGCTCTATATGTTTGAATACCCAGTATACCCCTAAATTTTGCTGATTCTTTCAATGTAATAGCTTAAGTTTTTGTCCCTCTGGGGCTGAATCACTTATATGAAAAACTCTGAAAACTACACCTGCAGTTTTTATGTTGCATCTGATCCCTACAAAATGCAAATCCATTTTGCAGCTGATCAATACCCACATATTTTTCTCTTGGTGATCTCCAGCAATGTGAAGCATCAATACCAATAATTTCTCAGATTTCAACTACAAATGTGACATCTTTTTCTTCCATATAATATTCCTGTTATAGCAGATACCACTGCCACTATCCAGAATTTCAGTCGCAGCTTGGATGGAAAAATGCTTGGAAAAAAATCTCCCAATTTATTTCATGTGTATCATTAGTAGAGTGTATCCAGGTGAATTTTTGAAAGGAGGGCTCAAATGAGAGATAGATTGTTATGAGAAATCTCAGAAGCCTAGTGGTTGGGGTTTTTTCTTTTCTTTAATAGTTTGGTGAAAGAATGTTCGACCTGTTATCACATAGGTAATCCACCAAGTGCTGCTATCTCCAACTTGACTGATCACTGTTGTGGCCCTCATTTCTCCTGCTGTGGGCTCTTTTTCTCCTGTGGGTTCCTTTTGTAGCTGTTCAGTTCCTGCTGCATTTTTAACTAAGAGACTTCCATTACAGGTTTGTTAGTTGAGAAGTCCTTGAAGTTTAAAAGGCAAGGGGAAATAAAATCCCCCATTATATAGATTAAAATGCAGTATGTTATAATAATCATAAGTTAATAATCAGACTTGAAAAAATTGCGTTACTTGAAAAAACTGTTTCAGTGCTGTTCTGCCTTTTTCTGACCTTCCACAGGAAAGATACTCAGCTGGCTTGGCGATTCCCCCAGACTGAGTGCACTGCCAGCTGCCTGAGCCATTCCTTCTAAAGTTACTTTCTGAATGAGCTCTGAGGCTCTCTCTGTCCAGCTGCAGGAGTCACTGCTCTTGGGATTGCAGCTGGGCCTGGGCTGATTCGCAGGATTTGTACCCCATTGGGTAGTGCTGATAGCACCGTTGTGCTTGCTGTTAGAAACTGAGTGCAATATACCATCAAACCCTACACTTGTAGTCGCACTTGAATGCTTGCTTGGCTGTATCAGCATGAGCTAAACCAATAAGGCAACTCATGCGACAGAAGCGTTGATGTATTCTGAGAGCCGCAAAAGGTCAAAGAACAAAAGAGGGTAAATCCCCATTAAAATCACAGCTTTCCACTTCATTTTGCTTTGCGTGCTTGTATGTCCAAACTTGAACTTGAAATGCTAGTTTGCAAGTAGTTCTAATGTGCAAACACAGCTTTTGTCAATTTGTTAGTGTTTGTGTTGCGAAGCAAGAGATCCGAAAGCCAAAGAACAACAGATTAAAGCTTATGCAGTGTCAACACCATACTGGGAAAGAATTCTTACCCTCTATCACAGTCTTATCAGAGTGATAATCTGCATGGCCATGAAGAGCTGACTCCTATTTTTTGTTACACTGTTGGCTTAGTGCTAAGATTTCTTTGATTTTCTGCTGTTGGCTTTACCACCCAGTATAGATATCCTCAGGCTTTCACAATTGCTCTCTTTCCTGCTAAGAAAACAAAACTGACATGTGTTTCAGTACTTCTTGGCACCCTGCCTCCCACATATAGTTTAGGGTCAAATTTTCAACCTATTTGCTTTCCCTGATTTTAAGCATAGGTAATAGGATAATAAGCAAAGAAAAAGAAGTGATTTTCTCTCTTGGTTTGGGAATATGTCCTGCAAAAAACTGTGTAAATATGCCTTGTAAGAAGGGACTGCAGATGATCAGAGAAAAGTGTACTTCGGAAGTGTAGATCTGAAAATGTGGTCTGATACTCATTCAGTTTTGCAAAAACAACTTGTGGAGCTCAATACTCTCGCTATTCTACTTTTTAAGGACTGGATGCTTAGGCAAATTGTTTGAGAGAATTTGACCAATTTTTTGACCTTGACCAATTTTTTTTGTAAACTGCCACCCTCCCTGGCACTATATGATGACTAAAGCCTGGAAAAGTCCTGCACTTTGGATGACTTTCACTGTGGGATACAGATAAAGGGAGGCCATACTTTCTCACGTAGCTTTCTGTAAACTGCTTTCCTCCAGCCCCCATCCCTGAGGGCCACTCTTACAACCCCTCGAAGCCACAATGAGCTTGTGTTGCAACACAGTGTATGGTCAGTTTTGCTAGATTCCTTCCTTCTCATGCATATGTTTCAAGTCTGTAATTAAGTCCTTACTTGCATTACTGAAAGCAAAGGTTGCATTCTTTAGGGCTCAAACCTGAACCTTCAGTTCCATGGAAAATTCTGCAACTGTTTCCTGTTTCTCACTTGGCAAACAGATGTCACTGAGATCCATTCAAGCATTCTGGACTGAAATGAAATGTGGATTATGCAACTTCCATATTTTTCAGTGGAGAAAAACCATTAGAATCCTCCAGAAAAGGACCGTTTTGGCCAAGTTTGTAGCTGTTTATTCCCAGTGAAAATAACTTCCCCCAGCCTGCATGTAGACATCCAGCTTTCACCATAGTCTTCTGGCTAAATTAGGAGATTGCCCAGTCAGAGGGCTGTGTTTTTGTGGTATATCTCTCACATCACGAGTCACAGGCAATGAAGGGACTAGCAATATAATTTGGAAAGAAGATAGCTAATGGAAGATTAGGTAATGGTAGGTTGTATCTAGGTTCTCTCTCAATTTACCCAGCTCCTCCCTAAACATTAGCAACATTTAAATACACCCCTGGGCATGATTTCACAAAAATGGAAACTAAATTATGCACATTAGTTCTTAATGTGTTCCTAATGGTGTTCTGATTCTCATTTGTGCTGGTGGTTATTTAAAAGAAAACTCTTTACAATAACTTTAATGTAAGGTGCTCCAGCATGTTAAATGATCCTCAAGTATATTCTATACTTTCTAGAATAAGTACTAACTTTTCAGAAGCACAATAGATAACATTGAATTGTTAGATTAGGCGTGGTGTGACACATCTTTCTATCAACTCCAGATACAAAATCTTGGCTCTGGACTTAAGGGAAAGATGTTTCAAAGAGATATCCTGTGAATGCTCTCCAAGGGTCTTATGAGACCACATGAAAAATGAATATATTCTTATCTACATGTGAAATTTTCACCTGTGAAGGATTTCTTACAAAAAACATGTAGTGATAAAACAATAGAAAATGGCTTTAAAATGAAAAGAGTAGATTTAGATTAGATATTAGGGAGAAATTCTTCACTGTGAGTGTGGTGAGACACTGAAACATGTTGCCAAGAGGAAATGTGGATGCCCCACCCCTGGAAGCATTCAAAGCCTGGCTGGATGGGGCTTTGATCTACTTGGTCTAGTGGGAAGTGTCCCTGCCCATGGCAGGAGGGCTGGAACTAAATTATCTTTAAGGTTCTTTCCAACCCAAGCCACTCCATGATTCTGTGAATCCAAGTATTATTCTAGATATTTTGCAAATATAGTTCAGAGTGGTTTTTTATTTAATTTAACAGCATCCTATGTAGAAGGATATGATAAATTAGAAATTGCAAATGTGGTTCACGAGGAAGGACATTAGTGCTTTCTGGTAAATCATTCACCTTTGAATTAATACAAAAATGAGGTATCATGAATTTTTGTCCATTTAAAGCTCTCTACTTGTTCAGGTTTCATAATCAGTTCAAAAGCTACTAACCTGTGTGCTACATTTTACATAATGCTGCAGTTTCAAATTGCAAAGTAATATGGATCAACTATAGCAGAATATTTACATCAGAAAAAAAATCTTAAATCAATTTCAGCTCAACATACATTTCCAGCTAAAACAGGATGTCTAAACTGTTTGGATGCAGCCATTTTATCTAAAGGTCATTCCTCCTTTAAAATCTGGTGGAACTTTCCCTGAAGACCTAATGGCAGCAGGCCCAGGGAATATGGTGACCATTGGCTCAGATTTCTGATAATGATGGTACACACTCAGTTGAGAGTCAGGCTAATCTCTTCTTCCCAGCATTGCATGTTACTTCTATGATTACCAAAGTAGATCATTAAGCAGTTTGCTCCAAGGAGACAATCAAAATCAAAACCCAAAGCAGCAAACTAAGTCTAAATATAATGGAAAAGATGAATAAATGAAACAGGTTTAGAAATTGGGAAGTTTTCTTGGAGAAAGCTCAGTTTTGTGTGGGTGAGTTTTCTTACAATACACAGATGCTGGAAAACTTTGAACATTTAACATTTTTCAGAGCAGCCATCTGAAAAACTGTCTTCATGCTTGTTATAAAATCTCTGCTGACAATGTGTGTGTGAGCATCAAAATGAATCCTGAGAGGAGAACTTCTTTTAATGACAAAGTGGGAGTCATTTCAGCCTGACATCATAGGAAAAACTATCAAAGGCTTGAACTGTGCATTGATTCTGATGCTGCCAGCTCATAATACCTTTTTCTGGGCTCATTCATATAGTTTGTTTGATTTCTATTTGATTAAAGACATAGTCTTAGATGCCACATCAAATTAATTAATTAGTTACAAAATTATGCAATCAAACAGTTCTTAAAATGGACATTAATTACTTACCATTTTAGATATGCTCTAGTAAAAGTAGGAACACTAAACAGTTGACTTCCCTTTCTGTTCTTACTTTGATGATGTGATGCATGTTTTTAAAGTCCAACTAGAAAATTTCACATGAATCTGATGTTACTATTGAAAAATATTTCCTAAAATGCTGTGAATTACAGCTGACTTAGGATCTGATAGCAGCTTTGGAAGCCAGTCAATTGAATGATTGACAATGCATGACAATACAGCTTCAAATCAGCTTTGAAACTATCATACAAAGAAGTTCAGGAGAATACCTGCAATTCCTGAAGCTGCAATCCAATTAGGTAGTTTTAATTTTCTTGTAAAAGTATGAAAATATTGTTATGAAGCATGTGAAGCAGTTGCTAATTTTTGTCAGAGAGCATTAATCTTTAATTAGTCCATTCTGATTTGGAGCCAAGTCCTGTAAGGGGTGACACTTGCCAGCTGGTTGGCTCAGACAAGGGGTGTTGGGTTGTGAAGCAAAGCCCCCAAGGGACGAGAAGGCTCTTAATGAAGCCCTGTGTGCTTCCACTGGCTCTTGTTAGCACATATTTCCCTTTCATCTCCTACTTTCTGTGGGTTTCTTCTGTATCTCTACAGGCAGCTGCTTCCTTGTAGTGATAATTTTTTGCTGTAGCTCTGAGAGCAGCCAGAAGTGTGTTTCAGTAGTTAACAATATCAGCATTGGAGTCCAGCTTCAGAGCTGTAAACTTTTGTCTGTCAGGTAGTTTATCTACACCTGCACAGATCTACCTCCTGTTAAATGGGCCTGTTTCCTGGAGTTGGATATAGTTCAGAACTTCAAATGTACGAAACTTCTCACACATTCAATTACATTTCACTTACATATAAAAGAGCGTTTAGGAAAATGATGGACTGAAAAAACCAGAATGCTCTAGAAATTACATGCATTCAGTTGGTTTTTATTTGAGTCTTGGAAGCACTTGTTAACTTGGAAGGATTCAAATTCAGATTCAGTTTGCATGCAGAGTTTGTCTGAGGTCTGGGTTCAGGTTTTACACAGTTATTGTTCTGTGTAATTTTCTTTCTGCCTGAAAGTAGGATGCAAGTAGTTAAAAAACAAATTGCATATACAAAGCATCGGCAGAAAGACCTAATTACATTACAAGTTGTCAGGTCTCTTGCACTTCAGGTGCCCTGCATGTCTCTCTGCAAACAGCTAGAGCACAGATTTGTAAGTGTGGTTAAGTCTCTAATTGAATATAATTTGGATAGCACTTTGATTTACCTGGGAAAATGGTGACTCTTGTTTGGTGTGCTGACCTGTGATAATAAGTACATTAGAAATTGAAACAGAGGTATCATTGAATTACAATTGATTAGGGTTCTGTGCCTGCAAATTTGCCTATTTTCTCCAAGCATATAAAATAATGTCTCAAAAACTATCACCTATTTCTTTAAAATGCTTTGCTCAAAACCAAAGATGCCTAGTACCATAAAGAGAGGCATACATCAGATACACAAACTTCTTTCTACATTCTAGTTGAATGTTCCCTTAGCCTCAATTCCTTAATCAAGGCTTGATTGCACATTCAACAAATGAAGAGAGATCTAGTGGGGGGGGTTTGAAATACGTGTAATTTTGAGAATAAAATTAGTGATGCTGCTAAAAATCATTTTTTGTAGACATATTTGAAATTAAGGTATTCAAAAGCAAGAGGTAAGATCCAAAATAGAGCAATACATTGAAGACAGGCTTTAAAAAAGGAAAAAAGAACCCCAAACAACAAAACCTCATAGAAAATAAAAAATCCAATAGGACATCTAGATAATTATAGCATTAGAATTATAGTTATGTTTATTTTTATCATAATTCAGTCATACAAAACTCAGTGTTTGAGCTTTCCAAGCTTGCTTTATAAACATTTTTAACTGACCTCACTGAAAACAAAAAACAGGATGAAAACATTAATTAAAAATTAAATAAATCCCTACATGTGTTTTGACTACTGAACACGGGGTGATTGTTTGAAAGATAATCCTTGTTGTAGAACAAAAACCTTCATGCAAGATGAGGATGTCTGTTTAGGGCACAGCCTTGCTTGAGTTCTAACATTTGCAAAAGCAGTATGATGATGCTGGAAATCAAACCTTGCATCCCAGAAAGCCATACAAATAGTTGTTTTTAGTAGTTCTCCAGCATGAAACTGGAGTATATTAGGAAATCCTGGGTCTGGTTTGGATACTATTGTGCAATTGTTGCACATAAAAAACTTCTAGAGCACTCTCTGGGAATCAGAATGGGTGACAGCCACATAATGGATGGTAATTAACAGCATGTTTGAGGCACTCTTTGCTTTCCCAAATAATTTTCAACAAAGTTTTTAATGATGAACGTTGAGGGCATGAATTAAATAGGTTTCATAACTAAATGAACTTTTTTTATGTTTCCTCCAGATCAGGTCAGGGAAAGCTCAATTGCTTCTATTTTCAGGATAATACAGGCAATTTTTACAGACAGGGACAAAACTTCACCAGAATCTATTAAAGAATAAAAGGCTGCTTTGTGCAAACCCAGCTGCTTGGAACTGTGCCAGCACATATCCTATAGGAATTAATCTTGTTTTTTTGGGGCGATGGCGTCTAATTTACCGTAAGACACAATTTTCCATTTCTGAGGCATGCTTAGTACACAGGGCTGTCTTAATGGAGCATGGCAAGTCAAGGCAGCCACTGGAAAATGAATACCATAAAGCATCTCCTTGAAAACTTTTGCTCACTTTGGTAGAAGTGATCAGTAAAGTTTCTCCTGAGCCTCTTGCTCTTCTGGGAAAGTGAGTGCAAGACTTTGAAAATCCTCTGAACAACTTAGTGTTAATGAAGCAAACATTGTGAGGCAAGGGAGCATTCACTTGTGAGACAGACATTGCTAGACCGAAATCATTGTGCAGAAGGATGTTGACACCTTCCAGCCACACAGGAACTGGGAAACAATTGTCTTTTTTAGGATGAGGTATGGGATTGTTTATCTAGGCTGGGCTGCTTGTCATTTAGTTAGCTCAAAAACGGAACCAAGCAGAGAAGACAAGAGCTGTCCCCCATCCCTGGCCAGAGGGACAGAGTGGGTCCAGTGAAACCAAGCCAACAGTGTGGTGACCACCAGGCAAGTCCATGCAGTCAAAAGCAGGTGCCAGGCCGGGCACAACATATATGCAATATGGCATATGTTCATGTACATTATAGGTCAGACAAGGTCAGATTTTCTCCAGTGGAAGGTAGAACATGAAAATAAAAAAGTTGCAGTTGGGGGATGACAGTGACATAGACAGCTGCTAAGGATCTCTCAGGAGGAATGGAGGGGAGTTTGCACCAAATATATGTGAATTTTGTATCCTTTTCTGTTCTTTGAAAATACAGAAATGGAGGAATTTTTTCCCTTTTGCAAGCCATTTTTCACACCAAGATAGTATTCTTTTGGGAAAAATTAAAGACACACTAAAAAAAAGAGCTTGAAATTTCACCATTGTTTCAAATAGTTCCTTATTGTCTGTATTTTTTAAACTGGCTTGAAATATCAAACCTCTGGTTTGTTTTGACTGGCCTCTGCCTGATATCATCTTATGGGTTTCTTGCCAGCTGCTGAAGTCCAGTGAAGAGATTAATCTTTTTCCTCAAATCCTCACAGACAAGTCCCTGTCACTGTGGACAAAATCAACAGCCAGCTTGTCACTCAGACCTGCAACTTCTCTGTCAAATTCAGCTTTGCAGTTCTGTGCAGTTTCTACAGGATACATCCTTGTCTCTTCCACCCACAGCTGAGAGTTCTGTACAAGCTCTCATGTCATGCCGGCAGTCATGCTTTACATCTGGTGTGTCCTTGCTGATTGCAGTGTCACCATACATGCAGCCATTCATAATATGGCTATGAGGAAGGGGCAACCCCGGTGTATGGATAGACTGGGGAACAAGGGGCTGGAGAGTAATGCTGAGGAAAGGGACCTGGGGCTCCTGGTCGATGGCAAGTTGAACATGACTCATTGTGCCCTGGCACAATGGAGGGCCAAACATGTCCTGGGGGCATCAGGCACAGCATCACCAGCCAGGCAAGGGAGGGGATTGTCCTGCTCTGCTCTGCACTGGGGCAGCCTCATCTCAAGTGCTGGGGGCAATTTTGGGTGCCATAGTATGAAAAAGACATTGACCTCTTTGAGAGTGTCCAAAAGAGAGGTATGAACATGGGTGAAGAGGGTAAGCCTTATGAGGAGTGAGGAGTGGCTGAGGTCAGTTGGTCTGTTCAGCTTGCAAGAGACTGCAGGGAGACCTCACTGCAGCCTGCAGCTTCCTCATGAGGGGAAGAGAAGGGACAGACACTGATCTCTTCTCTGTGATGAGGGGAGATCACGTGGACCTCATGGAAAGGCACAAAGCTGTGCCAGGAGGGGTTTAGGTTAGGTGTTACGAAAAGGTTCCTCACCCAGAGGGTAGTTGGGCACTGAAACAGGCTCCCCAGGGAAGTGGTCACAGCACCAGCCTGACAGAGTTCAGGAAAGCATTTGGACAATGCTCTCAAGCATCACATCCAAGTGTGATTCTTGGGGCTCTCCTGTGCAGGGCCAGGAGTTGGACTCGATATCACTTCTAACTCAGGATATTCTATGAATCTATGAATCTAGCAAGGGTTATGACCACAGCAGCTCACAATTCCCAAACACACCAAATGCAAACACTGTCTTCCCTTTTGTAAACTCTGTGGCATGTCTGTATGGCAAATCCTGGCACGTGCTGTTGCCAAAACCAACAGGCTCTGAGCTGCACGTTGCCAGATTAGAAATGGTGTCACTACCACTGTGCTGGAGGGTTCACAGAAAATTGCCTCTGTGAATAGATATAGAACAGGTCTGTAGATAGCCCTAATTTTGTATTGTACAAAAAGGAAAATATATTTACCACTTAGCAGGAGGTACAGAAAGAACAAGGCCCAGTGTTGCAAAAAAGAAGGTAGGATAAGAGGATTCAGCGTTCTTACTGGTCGGAAGGGATTGTACACTGAAGAGTAATTCTTCATAGGATGTAACAATGATAGTAGTTTTTTGGATAAGGCTAATTCAGAAGTGTTTTTTCATTGCCAGTGGAAATGGAATTTAACTTTTTGGACAATATGTAATTTCTTTAGTGTGATTAAAAAGATTTGAAGGAGTGTACAACTGCCAACTTCTGGGTTGTTTTTTTTTAACCCTAACTCTACAAATGAGGTGGTATCAAGCAGAATCCAATCAAAACAAACAAGCCAGTTTAAAAACTGAGTTAAAATATAAAAGACCCACAAAGTAGGTGGAATACAGTCCATAATATGTATTAAAACCTGCATGGAAAGTGAAAATATAAATTAAACAATTTTTGTGATTAATGAATGCTAATTATAACTTGCTAGAATATTCCCACAGTTTATGATAAATGTTCAGCTAAATCTCTAATATGTGGTTATCAGTCTTTTGCTCTGTCCTCAGTGTTGAGACGGCTATTGACAGATACACTCCTTATACTTTTAAAGTAGTCCCCAGACATGAGATTTCTTAGACAAAAAAAAAAAAAAAGTTTTGAGTTTGCAAGATTGATTGCTTTAAGTGAAAGTTAATATCTCTGTGGCAGTGCACTGATTTGTTGGGACTAAAGATCATTATATCCCGAGTGGAATTTTTACAAATAACCAAATAGCAGCATTGTTTCAAGCAAAGGGAAAAGGTGACTGAGATTTATAAAGTTGACTTGTTCTTGTAATGCCTTGGTATTTTGCTGCATGTGTAGGAGGATTTGCAAATTCAGTCAACAACAGCCCATATGGCAGAGCCTGGCCCAGAGCTGAATGAACCATTGAGAACATTCCTTTGAATAATTGCTTTTTAATACAACATGAAATTCAGTAAACATATAATTTGCTGAGTACATTTAACAGACTGTCTGGTTCTATAGGGATCAAAATCCAAAATGCAGCTACAGTACAACCAGTAATTTCAAAGAAATGTGCCAGAAAGGTTATCCTACACATATTCATCAACTAGCTCTCAGCCTGATGTCAGATGGAGGCTGAGTGCTTTGGCAAGCACAAATGGAGTATTATTTTCTGGGATAAAATCCCCATAATCTTTACATACTGCAGGTACTGCTTCATCCATTTCCTACTCACTAGGTCAAGTTCCCCGCAGCATCTTCATGTCCTTGTGCCCTTCAGTGTTTGAATTTTCCCATATGCATTAATCTTCTTCTTGATGTATTTTAAGCTCTGTAGTGTAATGGCAAAGAATTTCAGTGTTATCAGTTCACAGCAATTTTTCAGTGTGAAGCCTTTAAAAGAACAACGTTTCCTGCCTCCTGTGAGCTCCAAGTAGGAATTTGTACCTGTCAGGCACCACTCGTATTTTCCTGTGAAACATGGAAATAGAATAAACAGTTCAGATCTTCTTGCTGCCCTTTCTTGTTGTCTTAGTTTTGGTCATGGTAAGATCAGAGCAACTACCTTGTTCCTGCCAAGCAGCCACAATTGTAGGCTGGGAGCTCAGAGGTGGAAATATGTCAGCTTTAAGCATGCAGAGGGTCTCCAAGGAGCCTTTACAGTTTCAATAACTCAGGTGTCTGAACCCCAAGATTTTGTCTGTGAAAATGAGCTCAAAGGTAAAATAATGAATTAAAAAATATGACAAATAAGTATTAGCTTCTTTGCTGTGGCCCCCTATCTTCTGTGCCCCAACAACTGCGCATGTTTCCGTTTTTTCCAAGACTTTTCTTTCCCCCTAGCTGAAAGACCAGGAAATATGCTCTAAAAAGAAGAAAAAAGGTGTCTCACTTCCCTGAGATTCTGTTGTTGCACGTTGGGAAATACCACCCAAAAGGGCAAAACAAGTATTAAAACTCTCAGCTTTGGCAACATCATTGCTGTGTATGACTAGTAAACTTGCTTTTTCTTCTGAAATGTAGCGTACTGAGATGGCAGTGTTCTCATGGCACTTGTGGGGCCAGAGAGGGAGCACCAGCCCAGGGATTTTTATAGCAATATTGCGACAGTCAGCACAGCTGTTGGACTGCACAGCGAGGGGAAAAATTTCCATCAAATTTCGGCTGTGTGGGGTGTGAGTGGGAACATTTAAACCTCGTGTTTAGCTCCCAGATGCACAAACCACATGTCTGAGCTGACACACAGGGAAGCATTGTTCATCAGTTAAAAATTGGCATCTATTACTTCCTTCCTTTGGGCCAAACTGGGAACCATATTGTGACTCCTTAGGTGCTCTGGCAATGAAATGACAAAATGCCCCACACTGAAGAATTAGTTCTTAGTGCAAAGGGAAGAAATATGCACAGAACAACAGAAATCTGTAATATAAAATGTGATGAGATGAGACAGGTGACAGGAGACATATACAGGTGTATGGTGTTGAACTGGCTCTGATCAAGTAACCAATGGGTGTACCACATCAAATAGCACTGCCAGACACATTTGTTTTTATTTTTTCCTTATCCCTGATATTTAATAAATGTTGGAAAAAGTACGGAACAAAATGAAAACCACAGAGGTCTGCTGATGTTTACAAGACCTCAGCTGGGCTGTGGTCAGAGCAATTACTTTGCTTTTGCTGGTATTATTTCCCAGGCTGACTTTCTCATGTAAAGCACAGCTGTGAGCAGGTGGCAGTGCATGTTCATGTGTGCTTCATGTAGGGCAATGGCCTCTCCTTGTATCTTGTGTATTTCTTTTTCATGTTCAGCTGAAAACATAATTTGCAATGGCAGGCAGATATAAACAAGAATTTCACAAGATGAAAGCAAAATACCTAGTCCAAAACTCCTAGCATATTGGGTTTTTTTCATAGTTATACTTGATATTTAAGTGTACTTTACAATGAAATACATTTAGAAAAGAGGTCAGACTGGGTGAATACATAAGCTAATTTATTTTTCTTCAGATGAAAGTGGATTTCTTTTTTATTTTTTAATTTGGAAAAAGGTCAAGCCTCTCTCCCATTGCTACATTTTTTTCCATGGAGAATAGACTTGATTGTTCTCCAAACATTGTTTCCTGTTCTTCACAGAGGGGAAATATTTATTCCTTGTTCCTAATAATCAGACATACTGTAATGACTTGCTCACAGAGAAGAAAAAAATACAGGAAAGTTAAGACTGATGATTAATGTTTTCTTTATGCTGAAATTTTAAAAGCAGTAGAGCAGGGGCTGTTGTAGTGAAATATGTGTAACACATTGGAAAGCCTGGATAAGCTGAAGGATGTGTATCACATGCATAAGAAGAGTACACAGAGGCATTTTTTTTGCCAGAGAAAATGGAAAGAAGCATTTTCTCTGTCACTGCTCATCCAAGCTGGTACAAACCTTTTGGTGCCTGTAAGAAGGGCAGAAATGCAAAATTAGAAGGCTGTCAGACCAATGCTATTCACTTAATTGCTTTGGATGGGTTTGATTGAGATGATCAAAGTGCATCATTCAAATGGTGGTTTAATATGTCCCAGCAGATAATTTAAAATGCTATTTAGGCAAGATCTGTTGGGGTGAATATTTCAGGATGTTCTTGAAGCCATAGCTGTTCCCTGTGCATCAGACCTTGGGAAACCAGGGGTTTGCTTGCAAGAGAGACTTTGTCAGTTTTACTAGCAGAATTACCCCTGGAGCCAAGGTGCACAGCTGTGCATAATAAAACTCCTCTTGGAGTGACATAGGGCAAGCCAAAGCAAAATACAGCAGTTAAAGCCACAAGCCACATTGTTTTCCTGCCTTAAGTTTTTGACATAAAGTTGTGTGCTGAAAAAACTACTACACAGTCAAAACTAAATCTTTTATCTTAACTTTCCCACCTCCATAGATCCTGCTTGAATAAGCAACCTATTAGTTGTTTTCTAAATACAGTGAATGTGTTAACATGTATAAATCCCTTCTGTGACTGACAGTTCATAATATGTTCAGTGCAGCAGAGATTAATTTTTGTAGTGTAAATGGTGGGGTGCTGATATCCCAGAATCAGTTCCCAATCTTTGAATGTTCTTTTGAGTCAGGGAAATGATATTTACATATATATATATATGAATCTCCACCATTTTTATTCTAGTCAACTCCATATTTCCTACTGCTAGTACTTACATAGAGCAGTGCTCCTCCCAAGACAAAAGCAGTCTCTAGTTCTGAATCTCATTCTCCTTCTAGCTGCTCATCTGGATCATTCACTTCCCTTTTCTCCAATGGGTTTTAGGTGTTGTCACTGTCCTAAAAAACAGTGTATCAGTTGCTACTGAGGGCATAGGAAAAGAGTGACAATTCTGTTTAAACTTTAGGAATTTTTTTCAAAGGTCTTAAATATCTCAAGAACACATTCAGAGATAATACATTTAGAGTGAAGTGTGATCCTGTCCTTTAAAGTCCTTGTTTTGAGAATTTCTTCCTCAGTTTTTCCCTTTTGAAAGCTGACAAACAAATTAGGAGATAATTTATATGTGCTTTATATTCTTCCCAGATGTTTCTATTCCATTTTATTAATTTAATGTTAATTTAATGGTAATTCTCAAATGTAATGGGTTTTTAATGAGTGATCTAAATTAAGATATAAAATAAAACTAATTAATTAAAATGTAAATGAGTATTAGAAGTAATGAAAACAACAATGAAGATGCACAGAGAATCTAAGACGAAAAAGCGTCAACAAAAAACAATGATACTATGTGGCAAAGAATTAGGCTGATGGATTTCTAAAAGCCATGAATTTTTAAAGTCAAATCTCTGGAGGAAAGGGAAGTTTTGCAAGGATTTTTTATGTATAAATAGCAAGAAATGAATTATGTTAATGAGAAGTGAAGGAAAAAACCTAAATCTGAGGGAGAACATAAAAATTGAACTGAGTTTGCAAAACTATAGTTGCAAATCTTTTCTGAGGTGCTTATATCAGAATTCCAGCTGATAAAACAAGATGGGGCCTGTGTTTCTTCATGCTGATTTAATCCCACTTAACTTAAAGAATCACACTGAGTTCACTGCACTACGTTATAGGGAAGGCATTGATAAGCTGGAAAGGCTTTAGGAAAAAAAAACAGAGAAACTGAGTGGAGAGCTAGGGGTGAAGTAAGAGAGAGAAAAAAATGTATAAAAAAAGCACAGAGCAGTATTCCTTAGTTAGGCATAATGAGAACAAAATAAGGGGTCTCAGCCTGTGACGTCTGGGAGACAGTGAACCAATATTCTCCTAAGAATGTAACTGGGAAGAACAGGATGGCCCCAGTGGTGGCTGTGGAGCAAATAAAAAAACCAACAAACATCTAAGAGTGAAAGTCAGTGCTTATCGAGTCATTGCACACCTACCACACTAGCTTGGTATGTGACAGAAACCACCCTCTGCTCCCAATTTCTGCCACCACCTAGCCCAGGCTGAGGCAGGAGCCAGCACTGGCCTCTTCCAAGTACCAAAGTGATGGCTGGCAGGTAATTCACCGTATTTCCAGGCTCCATCAGACCTGGCTGTTGGGTCCCACGAGTGCACATCCAGGTGGAGGCAGGCAGCTCTCCTGTGGGAAACATTCCCAATGTCAACCCCCTGCCATCTTCCAGCACAGGAGCCCCAGGCAGGAGATTTGTGTTTAGAACAAGAATTTCAGTAGAGAAGGATATGGAGCTGCAACTCTAATCAGGGAACGTTTATTATATATTTCAGTATTGGATCTCATCTCTAGATTGTACAGGAGAGAAGGGGAAAATAGTCACCATTTTCCTTCCTGCACAAGGGCATGGTTAGGCACAGAGTCAGAAGGGGCTTAGATGCTCCTACAGCTGTAGTCACCATTTCTAGCAACAGCCGTAGATCATATGAGCAAAAGGTAAACCCTAAATTTTCAGATCTAAATCTGTCACAGAGATGATAGATGAACGATGTATATATTTATTCTCTAACTGCTATGATTGTATAATGTGAACATTCAGTATTTTACACATCAATATTTGCTACTATTTCATGTTTCAGGATTACTTCAAGCTGGGTAGCAAAAGAAAAGCTGGTTGTAATCAGAGACATCTGAGAGATGTAGTGAGCATGGAGCTGGATGTGTTTTGAGCCTCAGGGAGAACACCAACATAAATTATAAAAGCAGTGATTAGGATGAGGAGGACAGGAAAACACGAGTTAAGTGAATTGCAAATATGTGACCAGTCTTAAACCATCAACATTTCAGCCTGAGCTGAAATAATCATGTGAAATTTTAGTACCAAGTTTTCTCATACTAAAAAGGTGATGCTTTGTGTAAGCAGCTGTGAATGTCTGAAATCCCTTCTAAGCCATGAGAAATAATTAGATCAGTTGACTCAGATACAACAGTGCTATTATTCACTGACTGGGCTTACTTGTGACACTGGAAAGGTCTGAATTTTTATAGGTTTATGGGGCTGAAAACGAGACTGTTTTAGAAGTTACCACAATGCTGAAATGACAAGTAATGGGTCAGAATCTGGTGATAAAATGTAATGTGAGGATTTGATGATCAACTAGCACCCGCATCCTATTCTTTTAGGATTTTTCTTCCTGCATGCTTCCATCTGGCCTGAAAGCAGCTCAGCAGGGAGCCCTAAATCCTGCTGGCTTTGTGTTTATAGCAGCATAACCCTTGATTCAGAGCCTTTGATAGCTCCCCTCTGGCTGCCACACACCACACATGTGCAGGAGATACACACCAGCTGTGAAGCCAAGCTGGCAGGGACTAAAGGCTAATGAGACTTTGTGTAGCTCCCAATTCTCACATCAGTGAAGTGCTCCAGCAGCTCCTGCCAGGTTCAGCTCAGTCTCACTGTGAAGCAGTGCTTTACTGCTCTCACCTTCCCTTCCAGTGTCCTCTGCCTCCTTTTCTGTGCCCAGCTAGTCGAGACTGAAGGGTTTGGTGCGCTTATATAGTGTGGGCTCTTTGGGAAGCTGTGGTGTGGATGTGACCTCTCATTCAAGAAGCCCATAAATCACTGGCATTTGGAAAACAGAAGTGTATACAAGATTGTTTTAGATACAACTGGTTTCTGTCTTTTCCTTTAAGTGAACTTACAGGATTGCATTAGCTGGATAAATTTTTATGCAGTTTTAAAGGGAATATATTTTAAAGATCTTTTGAAATTGTAGCAACTCCCTCTGAGTTCTTAGAATCGTTGGTTGAAAAACATTATTCTCTTCTAAAGAAGCTTGCAAGGGATTATCATCATAGGACTGAGTTTGGCAAACATATGCCATATTTCTATATAATCTCAGATCAGAAATCCGTTTCACATTTTGATGTGTTGTTTATGGATGATGGATATTTTGTCACTTTCTCTGATATGAATTATTTCCCTTATATTGAATAAATGGGCTTTGTAGTAAACATGCCATGTAGCATTGTAGCAACTTCACTTCTATCTAATGACAGAATTTTTTTGTGATTCATTGTAAGGTGCTCAGAGAAGTTGGAATAAAAACCTTTTCTTGGCAGTAAGAATAATTGTACAATTCATATAGTTGTATAAATTTCAACCCATAGATGTAGGTGGTGGCTGATGATACCTGCCTGTCAGCTGATCATGTGTTTTGTAACCATGCAATGCAAATGAGAACCTTTCCCAGAGCCTGATTTGGACTAAAGAACAGAAAATAATGAAGTCTGTGTTGTGCATGCCAAAGAAAACTACAGGAATACTAGTAGCTGCAGGAAGAGGTGAAAGAGTCAGAAGTGACACACAAGAGCCAAATGTTGTCACTGCTATCATTTGCTTCTGATTAAAGACCTATTTGTCAAGACCAATCGTTTAGTAGATGTTCAAACAAGTGGCTGTCAGAGAATGCTTCAGAAGAACAGCAGCCATGAGGTTGTGAAGATAAATATACATTTTGCCTATTCCCCCACAACTGCTGGAAAATTATTGTCAGTACTAATGAAGAAAAAGTCTCTTGGGATAATAGGAAGCTGCAGAGTTAGAAATGTGGGGTTTGTTTACTCTCTGCAGAGAAAAGATCTCTAAATGCTTTTTCTGTCACTGCAGTTTTAAAGATACTTGGATTTATAAGTCCCTAAGTTCTGAATAGCACATACCTAAAATAACTCCCAATCATTAAGAGAAAAATTGTCACATGAAAAAGAGCTGGAATCTATTTGCTTGTGATTTATTTTACTACATGCACAAGACCTCAGCCTAGTTCAGTTTTCTTACTAGGCAGGTTTTCATAACCTCCTGCAATGGTTCTTTACATAGTTTAAAGTCCATTGTCTTAGAAGTGAAATGACTGATGGAAATGTATCATTAAAAAGTCACTAAAAGCAACAATGACAAGCTCAAAAAAGCAGTAATTATTACTCATCAACACTGAGTGTAGATTGAAAAGATAATTTCAAAACAGAAATTACTTAATGAATTACATTGTTGGTGTAACACTGGGTGTTTGGGAAATACTTTGCATGATTGTTTTTATCATAGTTGTGGATACAAACTTTTTTTTAAAAAGGAGGAGCCTAAAATAAAATAAAAAATAGAGGGGTCTAAATTAGCATCTTAAATGATATTCAGCTAGCTCCATGGCTTCTGTCTCCTTTTCTCTAAGCACACTACAGCTCCCACTGACTCTCTTTCATTTTCTCCCTTGAATTTAAAAGTTTCTATATCTTTCAATGTTTCAAAAATATGACTTCTTAAATTAGAATACTAAATATAGAGTTATGAATTCCGTCATAACTGGGCATTTACTACTAACAAAAGAGGAAAGTTGGCTCAACTTTGTATCCACACCCAGAAGAAAACATTATCTACTAATTATTCCAGGGAAGCATTTGAAACTATATTGAGAGGAATTTCTAATTTTTGGATAGCAAGTGTTCAAATACTCTTAACCCTTTACAACTATGAAGACATGGGATATCTTAATACAGGCTGGAAATGTGCAGAAACCATAAGGAATCTTTGTAACTTCAGAATGGTTTCAAAAGTCATGGTATCAAGTGAACTTTTCCAGAACTAAAATGTCTTCTGCTCAAACTGTGAATTGGGTGGCTGCATGGAAAACACAAAACCTTTGTTAGTTGCTGTAATTAAAATAGCTGGAGTATTACAATAGAAGCATTTGTGTTTAGCAGTGTTTTTCAAAGCTCTTAACTGAAAGCTTGCTACAGTCATCTGGCATACACAGAAATGAGACTATTATGTCAGTATGTCAACTTCCCTTTCAATTCTAGATCCTTTCATGGAAAATGCTAGTAGCTTGCTGAATTCCTCAGCTAACTGCAAATAAGAATTCCATTTTCTAAATACTTATTTTTAAATTTACTGCTGTAAACAAAGGTAGTCTTTTCAAGTGTACCAAGTGTTATCATATTCTAGGAAAGACATTCTGGAATTTAACTGTATTGAACTACGAAATTTTGCATTTGATTAAGAAAAGTTATAAAGTGGGATGAACTGAGGGATCTGCTGTGGGACTGGATGGTAGATGCTGGAGATGGGGCTCTGTCTGCCAGACAGCTCTGGCTACAATGGGAAGAGCCCTAGGCAGGAGAGTCCTAGGACAAAGTGGGAAGAGTCACCTGTTACCTCGAAGTACGTAACTAACTGTGGAGAAAGAGTGAAGAAATGGGGAAAAATAGAGTTAACAGGGTTTTCCAAAACATTAAGGTATTTTGTACTCCTTGCCTTTTTATGAGAAGACATTTCTCCCCCATTCAGTTCTTCATACAACTGAACAAAGTAGCTACTTCCCCTGCTCGGCTCCTATGAATAGCAAGTTATTTTTGTTACCCTGAGCTGTTCCTTTACAAAAGTGGAAATAGCTTTTAACGTTAGTAAATATTTTTAGAGCAGGTCAAGTGAAAATCCAGTGACTTTGTAAACATTTATTTGTGGCTTCTTATCTAGATCCACTGTTGCAGTATGCTTCCTATTTTTCTTAAACCTGGTTTCCAACGCCTGCTTAGACATTCTGTTATCATCCTGATGTAACCTCCTGGTAATCTGCAGGAGGAACAGCAAAATTATGCCATTTTTGAGGAATGACTAAAGAGTACCAATTTCAAGCTGAAAAAAATCTTTTCTAGGTTTGATCGTGACAAAGAATTCAGTGTATGAGATAAAAATGTGTAATGCTTTCAGAGGGCAACTGGATGTCACTCTTCATTGGCCTCTGTCAGGCTAAGATCACATATTAAATAAGCATTGCACTGGTTTGCAGCATGTGAAAGGAATGCTCAGTGCACAAAGCACACTTTATCATTTATATGTATGAGAAAATGAAGATGGAGGGAGGAGTAGGAATTTGCTTGGTAACTTCAATCTGTACTGAATTCAGTAAGTCAGTTTTAGGCTTACGTCTGTTCAAGTGAGCCTGGAAGTGAATGAACTGACCATTTCTCATCCTTCTTTCTGCATCTTGAAAAGTACAGTACTTCAGATAACTGGCTAAATAAAGCACTTTTTTTGGTTTTATTTCCTTATTTGTGCATTTCATTTGCCACATTGCTTAATTTACCACAATGATTTTGAAGATCACTTCCACCTAAACAAGAAGTATCTAGATTTCTCTGAAAATCAGAGTACATACTAAGGTAGGATTACTTTAATTTTGCTTGAATTTCCATAATTAAAGATAGACCAAATCAGGGAAAAACCAGAAAAATCAAGGCACTGAATTATTATCTCTGACATATATAAATTAGAAATAATTTTGTTGAATTAGTTGTAGTTGGGTAATTTTCATAATGTTGCAGATTCTGTAGGAGTGGACAATTTGGAATAGGGTTTGTAGCAGCTATGTCCCCTCACGAAGGTTTAAAGCTCTTTAACAGGGGTAAAGCTAAGGAGTTGGCCCTTTTCCCTGATAGTCATGTAAGGATGTGCCAAAATAAAAGGATACAATGGATAATTCCAATGTAGAAAAAAGATAAACACCTGAAATAAGATGTGAAAATTAATGTTAGTGTCATTTTCAGACCTATGTTGCATGAAAATGAAATTTTTCTAACACCTATCAAAGGTTCACCTTGAAAATGCAGATCAGAGACAAATATTGTTAGTCAACTCTGTTCTCATTTCACTGTTCTTTTTCTTGTCAATGTGCCCATCAGATTGTGTCATTGGTTATGATTTTTTATTATTTTAATATTTTCCTGAATAGGTGCTAAATTCTCTATCTGTTTTTATTGGACTCACAAGAAAGCTTCAGAACTCCTGTCAAGGAAAGATGAAAACAGGGAGAGATGGAAACATGTGTTTCTGCTTTACTTTGTGTTCCCTCCATTTGATTATCTGGGGCTCTGTGTCTAAAGAATAAATAGTATAGAGTAGCATAATGCCATGTAAGACAAAAATGGTGGTCATTATTCATATTCACTATTAGAAGTATGCAATTATTTCATTGTGTGCTGAAAAAAAAATCCCTTTTCTACTACCTTAACTGTACCATTATGGTCCACAGTGCATCTTGCTATTAAAACTCTTTGATTCAGTCACAGCCATGAAAATTTTTGAGTAGAATTCCTTTTGCACTTGTACCATCCTTCTTGTTGCTTCTATAATTAGGTATCCACCGTCCACTCATTCTGAAAAGGTGACATCATCTGAATGCACTTCTCTGACCCTGCCACCCTTATTGCAGGTAAAGTTTTGGGACTGAAAAGTCATTACAGTCATGCTGACTAATCTTGCTAGAGGGCTGCCTTTGGCCAGTTTCATCTTGATCTTTTCTGATGTGTAAATTAACAGAACCTTCTATTTTCTACACTGCCATGGATTATTTCTACGACTTCTGCAGGTACAAAGCTACAGTTACAAACCTAATTCCTTCATTTCAGGGTTGGATTAAGCATATGAATGCCAGGCTCTTCATCAGAGCAAACACAACACAGAAATGTTTTTTTAGTTTCCTGATCTGACATATTTAAGTTCCAGTTGATGAGCAAGTTCAACTTGGAGTGATGTTCCCCAAGTGTATCTCTATCATTTATATGAGTGAAAGTCTTCTGAAGATGCCCACTTGGAAGCCTTTTAGATATTTAGCTACTTTAGCAACCATTTGGTAAATGTCAAAGGGTGAAGGCTGCAACTGGCTCAGCAGGGCAGAGAGCCAACAGGGCAGAACAGAAAACAATGTAAAACTTGTAACCCCCGAATACCCTCTCCAAATAGACATTTTTCCCTTTGAAATGTCTGCATCAAATCCAGGAATTGCTTTGGTATTTGGTATTCTACCAAAATGTATAATAGCTTGTGGCATTGACAACTTCAGTCAAAACTGCCTTTAAAAAAAAAATATGAACAAATCTTCATGCACAGGTCACACTCTTTATGTAAAAGTATGGAGCATTAAGTAAAGTTCAAAATATAAATGTGTTTCACAAGTCAAACTTCTCCTGTATATGGCTGGACACATCTGTTATTAATAAGACGTTTCTTAAATCATTGAAGATGGGGAAAAGAAATGAGCACTCTCAGTTCTCTCAGAAAATGCATTTAGTCTCTTTGCATTCAGTGAATGATGTAGATTTTCAAAATTCTGTGTCTTTATTGCTGCATTGATATATATAAAAATTTACAGTGGTGCCTTGTGTTTGTGGCTCTCAAATCTCTGTTTAACTTCTGACAATTCTATTTGATAGAAAAATTTGAACAGGATGGGTGGGTAATAATGAGACAAAACACTACAGAATTGGTGCACAGGAGCATTCTGACATTCTAACAAATGTGCTGTCATTTGTTTATACCTTTTATTTTCTAGAAGCGGAAAACAAATTTGCCAACGAAAAGGCTGTCAACAGAAAGAGTTGGGCATTTGACAAGTTCTGATGATTGCCATGGAGGGTACACAAAATGTGCTCTTCTTGCTTTTGCTTTGAGCAATTCTGCAGAATGTGACCTGCCCTGTGACAAAAGTCTGGCCTTTCTGCAGGGCATCAGGCAGTATTTCCACTCAGATTGCTGACAGCACTACAGAGCTTCACATGTGGTGTCCATAAACAGCATTGCTAATGTTCTCAGTCCATTTCGTGAAAACAAGCCCATACAAAAACGAGGATTTCTTCTTCCTGCTTTTTCATTAATTCATTCAATAAGACTTAGAGAAATCATCCATCTATTTCTAAAAGAACTGCATTTCATTCACTTATCCCAGAATTGAGCAGAAGAATAAAGCCATGACATTTTTGGTTAAATTATGACATGCTGTAGAATTCACAAACAGTAACTCTACATAGTAACAGTCTGTTTATCCTGAGATATTACTGACTTACTAAGATAATACTAAAATAAAAATCCTGGATGGGATTCCTTGCTTGAAACTGGCTTCTAAAAACAAATTGATCTTTTTCTTTTTATGTTGTTTTCTCTGTTAAAGAAACAATGGACAAAGAGGGAAATGTTTGGAAAAGTTCATTATGCAAAATACTGGTCTAGTAGATGTATTGGTAAGTTTTATTATAACAATTCTGTGCATTTAGCCCACAGAGTAGGCTTCAAAGGTTGCTAACAATGACATCTTTTTGGGTCATGGAAAGATCAATATAAAGGTATTTGCTGGATGCATTTATCCAGGCTCAACATTTCATATGATGCGCAGGACTCCAGTCTCTTAAGACCTAAAAGTAACATGCACTTGGTGCAATCAGTGTTGTCAAGAGTTTGGACAAAGAAAGTCTCAGAGCTTGGTGGAAAAAACAGGTGCTTAGGGGAAAGTTTTTATAAAAATGGTGGAGGAGAAATAAGGGGGAATTCGATATATTTGGTGTATTTATGTCTGCCCCTTCCCCATTCTTCCAAGAAGCCCCAAACCAGTGATTCAGAGATGGAGATTGCCCCACATGCAATGCTAGCTCCACACTCAGAAGCTGAAGGAGTCAAGCCCAGAGCACATGGAAAGACCAAGCAAGGTACCAGCTCTGAGTGAATCAGAGCTATTTACTGCAGGCTGTTTAATTTCCCTGAACTCTCTTCTCATTCCAACACAAGTTGCTCATACTTCACCTCTGTTGTTTACTTGGATGTTGAAGGCAAACAATATTATACTCTGTCAGTCATGATTCCAAAAGATCAGCAGTCAGCATTGAAACAATTCCTGATTATCTTCAGTCTGCCTATGAAGTGTGCAGTGATCTTCATGTTCAACATTTTCATAGCTTTTAAAGGATTGTTAAAACTTTATATTGATCCTGAACAAAACATTTTCAAAAGATATATTGTCTCAGAATATGCTCCAACTGGACATTGACCATGTCATCAATTAGTCCAAGTGCAGTCTTTGATGAGGACAGAGATGGGTTCCAGAAAAAAAAAGAATGTTAATTGCTACTGTAGTTCTGTGGCTTTTGTAAAAGTTGTCTAGTTGCTGACAGTAAGCTGTCAACACAGAACACTGTTTAAAAGATGTAAATATTGGAAAATATTTTATAACTGCTTCAAAATTAAACTTTTTAATGCACTCTTTTTAGAGAAATGGGAAAATACAGAAAATTACAAGGTGGCCTCTGAAGAAGTAGTCAAAGCATGCCAGTGTTATCTACAGGTAATTTAAAGGTAATTTTAAAGTACATGTTTTTATTTCCCAAAATTCCTTAAATGACTTGATACATCTTGCTTGAGACTGAGATTTATGTAATGCAAATAATGTGCTAGTTTGTCTCTCAGCTGAAGAAACAAAAATTGGCAGCTAACGATGTTTTGCCTGTAGCCACAGGCGCCTTTCATCAAAGACATATCAAAATGTTTCTCAGCTTCCTGACTGCATAGCAGAGAATGGAAACATCTATTGTTCTGAAGACAGCAGAGAAGGTGCAGTAGCAACATGTGACAAATTTAGGAAGAGAACTACATCACATTGTTTGAAGTCTCAAATATGAGCTCTTGGACACCAATTAGTTTATAAATGAATGAAAAATTGAAACGACCACCTGTCCCTACTAATAATGTGCTGCATTTTGAATTGCCTGTGTTGAATAATACAGCAATAAAATATTATAGATTATGGAATAAATTTTTCCAAGTCAAAGAGATGCAGAATGCTGGCACTACGATTATATTACATTTTAACTCAGATACTGAGTATTTGTAGACTTCTTCTTATTGCAGATTTTTACACCAAGAATCATTCCTGTGAAAGCAGAGAGTCAACTGGTTTTTAACATTTTGATGATAGAAAAATTAGTTTCTAGATCTTGAACATAAGAATACAGAGATGACTATTAACTTTAATAAAGTACAAGTCATGTGGTTTCCCTTCTTAGAGTGAAAGAGCCATTAATCTTAAATTTATGTTCTGCAGTGTTTGCAAAATAGATAAGAAGGGAGCTTTATCATATCTGTTCACAGGAATTTGGTGAGGTTGGATTCCTCAGCAATATCTGGGAACTGGCAGAAATGAGGCAAGTGGTCAGTGTCAGGTCTGTGTTAAATCAGGACTTTGATCAAAGTGCTGTTACTGCAGAACAGAACTCTATCAGCTCTAGACCAGTAGATCTGATTGGAAGGTGACCAGGAAGATAATGATGTGAAATCAATAATTAATTACAACTTCAAAGGATTTTTTTTGAGGCGTATCCATTCAGTTGGTAAATTATTTGGGATCACTTATGGTTGCTAACTACTGCCCTAAATGTAGCATTTCCTAGCTGTGTGTGGCTGGCAAGATGAGGAGGAGGAAGGAGGCAGGATCCAGTACTAACATCCCTGTGAAAATCAGAGCCACACATGCACACACACTTCAGCTTTTCCATTTCATTACCACTTTTCCATGATCACTGATCATTTAGTGGACACTGAGAAATTACTCTAAAGAATTTCAGACTATAGAAATGGACCCCTGCAAAAGACAAGATAGAAATTTTATATGAAATTGAACTAGTTTAATTCACTCCTCTGTCCCCTCCACTGCCATCCTCAGGACAGAATTGCTTAAGACTTTATCTGTTTTGGGAAGCAGAATTAAAAACAAAAAAGTTGTGTTTTGTTTAGAAGTCTCTTTGTTATTTATAGCCACTCATGACAGGAGTATTTAAAATAATATAAATGTTCTTTTCCCCTCAGCTAGTACATGAGAGCTTCAAGAAATTTCATCCATTTACCATTGTCAGGCTCAGTGGGAGTCTGAGTTGCTGAGCAACCATTTTTCTTATTTGATGTAATTCATCTTTTTAACTAATAGAATGCACTACTGATGGATCTACCAGAGAATAAATGAACAGAAATTACTAGATACTGAATTGAGCATCTATAATATTAACCAATTTTGGCATATAAGTAACAAAAATTCATAAGGAAAAATAACCCCTCCTTATGAATTTTTATCTTGAAAGCTTACCTGCCTTTGAAAACAGCATATTGTTCCATCAGTGTGCTTATGAAGCTTTGATAACACTGCCTTGTTGGGTCAGAACACTGCCTGACAAACAAATGATAATGGGGAAAATCATGTAGGCATTTACATTTGTTGAACTTGCATACAAGTTAGTAAATGTAGAGTATTACTGATACTTACTAATTATATTGCAAATGAGGAATTATATGAGGAATGAGGAAACTGTGAGGCTGCGTGAGCACTGCTTTGGTTCAATTCCAGGTATTTGCAGGGGAAAACTGAGCATTTGCCCAGAGAAATTAGCTGTTGTAGTCCTCCAGACTGCTTTGCTGTCCTGAAGCTGTGGGAAATCATGAGGTTTGAGAATCCTGGATTTTGGGGTGTTTGTATTTTGATGGATAAGATTTTTGTCCAAGGAATTCACAAAAGCAATGACTTCGCAAAAAGGGAAAAACAGTTTTTATAGTCTTGCTCTGGGAAAAAGTATACCAAGAATGAAATGCTAAAAATGAATGGATCAAGAGGGCTTGTTTGTATTTAGCATATGTGCCCTGTTGAGCTGAATCCATGAGCCTGCCTCCCAGAGACACATAAATTTATACAGCCGCCAACAGTTTTTTGCTATTTTCCTGTCAGCCAATTCCCAGGTTGTGGCACAACCTTAATGCAGCACACAGATTCCATATCTCAGCTCTGTGGGCTCATGCAGCCTCTTTGGGCATGCACAAGGGAGAGAAGATTTAGTTTTGCAAGATCCCAAGACCATCCATGTTTAGTTGCTGAGTCATGGTTGCTGTCACACAACTTTCTCATTGGCTGTGAGCGATGGCTGGGAAGAGAAATTTGAAAACAAAAATTTACTTGTGGAGACACAGAATCAGCTTCTAAAGAAGGTATTCTGGTGTGGTGGTGGCAGCAATTTAAACTTTCATTGTACTCAGTGGTGGCCAGAATGACAAGTCAGAAACACTCACATATGGAAGGCAATTTACAAACGAAATGTGGCAATTCTTATATTGGTGTAGTGTCTTGAAAAATGCCTCTGTCCTTTACTGTTCATAAGTGTGTGTGTATGCACAGAAATAGTTAATAGCCACTGGTCAGCCATCTGAAGAGATGTTCTGGATTTGTAAAAGGATTGTTATTCTATCCAAAATAGTTTCATTTTTATTTCTGGTGACAATCCATTGATTTGCATTAATTTCCTCTGAGGGCAAGAGAATTTTCAATCAGTTTCTTTTTTTCCCCCCTATTTTCTGCTTGCTAGCACAGAAAAGAACTTCAGGTGGATTGGTTCTGTTTGTTTTTCAAACCAAATACAAGGCATTTTGGATAAAAATTTTGCTTCCAGAAATTTGTGGTTTCTAGTGAGAGTAAATTACCAGAATAAGAGACCTATCTCTTAGTAAGCAGGAATGTTCCATGTGCTCTATTACCTAGGATTTTTTACCAGGAAGAGAAGCTGAGACTAAGAAATCATAAAATATTTTTTCCTTGAAAAATGGATTAAGATATTTCATAATTTTGTTATCCACATTTTTGTCAGATGAATTTGGCTGTTAGAGGCCAGGCTTAAGGACAGATATAAATGCTGCTGAAAAAGATGAAAAATATTTTTCTTATGTCTGTTTCAAGGTATCCTGAGTAGTTGTTACTTGGAGAACTTGTGCAAAGTCATAACTGCTTTACATATTGTCACTGAGGGGTTAGTTTTGACACTGTTGTATGGAACTAGAGCAGCATTAATTGAATTTTAATTTTTACTGGCCAAGCTAGTAAGCAGGAATGTAAATCAGCTTGTCACATAAAAACAGAAATTGTGGGCAAATCCACTTATTCAGCAGATAGTAATTATTAAGAAAGGAAAGACCTTACTCCTGTCACCTGTGGTGACAGCCATTTTTAAAATGGAATTAAGTCTGTGGGCTAAAGAGAAAAAATGCTGAACTTCTCTAATAGCTACAAATAACATATCCTTAACATATACAAAAATACCATGACACTGAAGAGAATATTCAGTTTAAGGACAAGGAAATCATATTCATCATTCGTATCCCTCCTAAGGAAGCTCTGTTATAATTGCAGTTCACAGTGGAGTTAAGCCCAAAATAGTACCAACAATGGAAATGGACATCAGTGTCACTTCTTCCCTTGAGCACACAAAGGATCTGAATGCCATATAAAGCAGAGCACTGAAAATGTAAACTGCAACCATGGGATTTTGTGGGCTTTCATGTATTCTTGTTCTGATCTTGGCAAAGCTTTAAAGAAAGGCAAACTTATATCTACATTTATGTGTAGTAAATAGGAAAAATGTGCACTGACGTAGATAGCATAATTTGAAATAAATTAAAGTGCAATTTATCAGTAAAATACCCTTGTTTGTGCTTATTTTGGAGTGGCAAAAGTACAGGGGCTTCCTGCTGGTGCTTTACTTTACTCTTTCCCAATGGCCAGTGTGCAGTCCTGTTTGCAAGGGGTTAAACACTTGCTAAAGTGTTTTACTTACGTATGCACATTTCTGTCATCATGCATTGCAGTATCTATTCACTGTACAGAATCCATAGGTAAGAAAGTTCAGCTGTAAAGGAGTATGTGATGTGACCCACAGGAATTTAATGGTCTAAAGCACTCCTCAGATCATCCTTTCTTGGGACAGCAAAAATATGAGCAGCCCCTGAGTGTTCTCAAACATGTTGTTGGAAGTTCCTTCACTGGATGTGTTCTTACAGCTGCCCTGGGAGCAAAGTGTAGCCTACAAATCACCACACTATTATCTTTATTCTCCAAATATTACTGTGCTAAGGATTGTTGGTACCCCATTGGTACCAATGAATGAACATGAAATTTCAAGGACATTTGAAAGAGTATTTTCTTTCTGATGTGGGCTCTCAAGTCTTGGAAAACAGGGATAACACTGAAGAGTCACAAGCAACTGAGTGCTATGGAAGTTATCTCTGAGCCAGTACAGGTTCCCAGTCATCCCTCAGTCTTATGTCAAATATACATTGTTGTCAGCAAGACAGCGGAAGGATACTGAGGTTAGGAATATCTCACTTATATGGAAATTTGTTGTGTGCGTGGTTCCCTCACCAAGCAAACAGCAATAGGCTGGAGAAAGCACAAGTGCATTGCTGAGAGCTAATCTGAATTAGGTCACAATAAAGAATTTTTCACATCTCAAGTTGAACTGATGTTTTATGATGCATGATGAAAGCTGGAGAGCTATAAAGGAGCTTGTGTTTTATTAAAAACTGTGTTGCCCAAGAAAACAATAGATTGTCAAAATGCTCATGTGGATTTAAACCATGTTTTTACTGGATAGTATCAAAGAATAAAAAGGTCTCCAAGCAGGAATCACACTTTTTATAATAAATGTAACTTCCCAAGAAAGATTCATTTAAGAATATTAATAACTGAAAACCCCTTCTAATTACAAAAATACCCCACTAATAAGAAAATTACCTTGAAAATCAGAAAAGAAAGATGGGCAACTGATATAAATTTTCTCATGTGTATTTTAAAAGCTGTTGTGAAAGCAGGGAGTGCTAAAGGAGAAATGTCTTTAAAATTCTTGCTAGAGAATAATATTTTCATTTTAAAAAAAGGGGAAAGGCTTTGTTTTGAATTTTGAATATGTTCCTTGCTCACACTGAAAAGTTTGACTCTGGTCAGCATGGGAATCACCTAATGAAATGTTTGCTTTAAAATGCTGTTACCAATAATAAAATATTTCAATAAGAATAAATTTTATTAACTATTTCAAATTCATGTAAAGTTTGGCTTTTCATTAAATCTGTAGTGCAGAAAAGTTTGTAGTCCATAAGCCTCAGCTTGTGTCATTTTCTATTATTGAATAAGAGTAGACGATAGGTTCAAAATAGTAGAAAATAAATATATAACTAAGCAATGCATTTCTGAGCTGTTTGAGGCCTTCTTGCACATTTCCATGACACAATGTCTGCAAGTACAATGGCATAATGCCCACTGGGGAAAAGACTGGAATGCTATTTGTTCCCAAAACTGCATTTCCTTGTAAGGAAAAAAGCACTAACTTGGCAAACAGTTACCAACCTTTCACTGCATTTTCAGATAAAATCAAGGTTGTCTTTCTTTAATTTTTTTTACATGAGGGTTTTTTTTTTTTTTTTACATCAGAGGATTAGGGAAAGAGAAGTAAACGTCTTTCTGTGTCTGCCAATACTGAACACAAAGGAGATTCTTCCTTTCACAAATCTGAAAACGTTCATTCTTAACGGTTAAAAAACCAGCCATGTCAAAAGTTATTTCTTAACTTATATAAATAGTTACATATTTAAACCCAACAATTACTTCAAGGCCTCCTAATAAAATGCTTCCTGAAGCTGCATTAGTAATGCAGAGCTTCCACGATAAGAGAAAGCACAGTCTACTGGTGGGTGCTGCTCTGTAAATGTTTACAGGATAATAAACACCAGACTTAATTGCATGGTCTGACAAAATATTTATTAAATTCATTGCAGCTGACTAGTATTGCTTCCAGCAATTCCAGAAATGGCCTTGTAGGAAAGAGCTGAAAAATTTTATACTATGTTGATTGATATTCCCTCTGTATTTAGATCCAAAGTAACTGTTCAAGCATTTGTTAAATGCTTGACATTATGCTCCTTGCAGGAGCTATTCCTAAGGCCTAGGATAAAGCCAGAATATAACATGAAGACATGAAGCATCATCTAGTTTTTTTATAGGTTAGGACTTTCAGTAATGTTACTTGAGCAAAAAAATAATTTAACTAGACCTCTTTTAAAACAGCCACCCTCTTTTCATAACTCCTCTTTTTATGGCAAAGGGAAGATTTTAGACATGGATAAGATTCCAGTGAAGAGGAAAGAAAAATGATGGAAAATGGTTCATGTTTTAAGAGCAACAGCAGGACAAAAAAACAGAAGCAGGGGGAGATTAACCCAAGGGAGCAGTTCTAAGAAGCAGACTAAAATCCAATGAAAAAATGTGTGATTGGAACACTGGAAAGTAAATTTAGGAGAAACGGTTCTGACCATTAATTAAAAGCTAAGGTCTCAGCTGTCAGAAACATGGATTATGATATTCCTGTGAGGAAAGAAAACAAGCCATTGGGCTCACACCTCACCTCCTGCCTCAAGTGTTACTCTTGCTGTACACTCTTTCTTCCTGTGCAGGCATGCAATATCTTCAGGCTTTGTAAGTCAGCTAAATGGTCTCCATTTTTGCATGAAGACAAGACATTCAACATATGGCTCAGATGAAATAAGAATCAGCCAGACACAGAAGCCTGGAAAAAGCTGGTACTTTCTTAGTTTTCCCTGTCATTACTGTTGAAATTCTTTAGTTTTCCCTGGCGTTACTGTCTCCTGGGTACACCTTTGTCGCTGTTGAGCAGCTAGCAGAGTAATGAAGGCACCAGTTCTCAGTGGCAAGAAGGAATGACCTTTATTGTTTTGATTTCATCACATATATAGAGTTCTCAAAAGTCACCCAGATTGGTCAGTCAGAAGCCTTCTCCCAGGCCTGATTGGCCAGGCCTGCACTGCCCAAGTTCTGGGACACTGTTCCAACAACATCCAAACTTTATCTTTATTTACAAAACACAAGAAAACTTCTCATGGGAAAAACCTGTGCTAGACACACACCTTGGGCAGTGTAGTGCTGCAGTAGGCTGCAGAGGGTGTGTGTTCTACATTCAAAATTAATCTATAGAGATTTGACAGCTTTCTGTGGAAATTAGGGATTTGCATGATCTGTCAGTGCTGCTTTGATATCCATACAGAATCCATCCTCATGAAGGAAGCAAATTGAAAGGTCTCAAACATCTCAAGGTCTACAAAAGCTCAGTTCTATACTTTACATGTCCTTAGTTTACAGCTGCATGATACAAAAATAGCCCTTGAAAAGCCTAACTAATCAGTTCAGTGAAAGAGCACTTTAAAAAGGGGCATACAAAACCTTTATTATCCATTTTTTTCCTAATAAAGGAAAAACAAATCTTTAGGAAACATCTGGCTTCCCAGAATCTGTAGGAAGTCTATGGTTAACTCCCTCTACAGCAGCATAAGTGGTATTTGTTAGCTTGAATAGCAGTATTTTAATAAAGCAGCAGACATCATCTTGCTCAGGGAAATTGCATTGACAGATAAGACACTCATGAAAAATGGACATGTTTACTCAGTGTGCCTAAAGCTGCTGCAGTTGGGAAACAGAGTGTTAAATAAATGTGATGACACTGGGCAATGTGAGCTGAGACTGAGTACAGCACAGCTAAACTCCAGTGGGACAAACAGCCTGGTACACCTCTGTTTACAGCTAAGCCTTTGCAAAGACAGCATAGGAACTCAGCCCTAAGCATTTATATATAACTAATACAAAATTAAGTACAGGTGTATGTCTGGGAGAAGGGGTGGAATGCTGAAAAAGGGCATTTTCTCATTTTCATCCAGAAAAAGAGGCACCAGCAAAGTTTTGACTTTAAATTGTATTTCAGAAGCTTGAGAAAATGCCAACTTTCTGGAAAGAGACAGTCTTTTTTAACAGCTGAACCACGGAAAAAGTTCCAAAAGGGATTTCACAGCTGGAAGGCTACCTACAGCTGTTAGATTCCAGCCAGACTTCAGAAAGAACCTGGTTTTAAGATGTTTGCCGCCATCTAGTGCTTTTATTTCTATTTTCAACGCTTGGAAAAATGGCTGCCTTCATTCACAAATAACTTCATAGGATAAAGTGGGTATCAGTACACTATTCTTCAGCTGCTGCTGCAGAGAAACACAAAGTAAACGATGCTTTCCATAAATTCGGGAGCTTGCTTGGTGTAGAATCAAGATGGAAGGTCCTTTGAAGTGATAACAGCAAGGCCCTGCTAATGACTCTTGGTTTATTTCAGCACACTAACAAGAAATATAATCCGTGTAGACTGGAAAGGGATATTTAGAACTTATGGTTACATTTCAATTTTTAATACGGTTATGGGAAAAAACCTCCTATAAACAAACACCTAAAACCACTGCTGATCAGCTGAATTGAAATGAGGGTGTCTTGCCACAAAATACTATTTCAATCTCACACCCTATTATTGTTATTTTGGCCATAAAACTTGACATACAGCTGTAATGTAACCTACAGGTAATACTTCACCTAAGGAGCAATAATAATTTTCAAATTATGCAATAACATATTTCATAAAAGTATCAGCAGATAGGTTCCTTGCTACTAATGGCACACATATTCATAATTTTGTCCAATGTTTGCACCATTTAAGAACACATCCTTTAAAACGGTTTATAACCTCCCGAAATATTTTCATTTATACTGACTCTGTGGAAATACAAGGTTTTAGTGAGAGCTGACCGACCACTGCCAAGGTATTTATTGGCTTCGAAATCAATGATCAGGAGTTTGTGAAAACGAGGAAATTAGATCTCTATGTAAGCTTGTTGCTTTTGTAGCACTCAAGTCAAGTGAGGCAAATACTGACTCTAAACTCCAATGGGTTGTGTATACCCATCAGTTTTGCAGATCTGGGGGCCAGTTTTGCAAAGCCATCATAACTCACAACATCCAGCCTAATGGCTCTGTATGGCCAGCATCCAGGACAAAAGGGTGTGTTGTGAAACCTTCTCCCCTTCCTGGCCACTTCTCTGGATTTCCCTCCGGCAAAGGCTTCCATTTACCTTCACACACCCCTGAATCTCTTCCTTCTATCCTTGGCTATTATTTTCTGTCATTGTTCAGCCTCATCTCATTTATCACTGTGCAGCAAAGCAAGAATTTCCCCCACACTGCAGTGTGAGGCACTCCAGAGCTTTCCTCTTTCAACCCTGCTGCGCAGTGCCACGGTGGATTTGAGAAAAACTAAGTGCAGTGATATGGGGAACATTTGGCTTCATCCCTGCCATTCCAGACTGCAATGTGCTGTCTCTGAACGTTGAGTGAACACAAGCTACCCAGTGACACCATGGAGCTTCAGGGGGATGGAAGATCTCTGAGAGTTTTCTCTGTGTTTCCCCACTTCAGTATTTGGCAGCCACCAAGTCTTTTCTGAACATGTATCAACAGCCATTTCTGGAGAGGGAAAACACTCAAATGTGTGGAAGAGAACACTTTCAAACTCTGGACATATATTTGTCTTGGATCCCTACTTTAGAGGATGCAGTTGAGACATTTAGTCAAACAATACAAAAACATTGGTTTTTTTAGGCAAAAGAAATATATCTGACCTAATTTTTATGAATATTAGACTGTCTTTGCACATATGAGTCCAATGAATATGATTTTACAGTTACTACAGCAGTAAAAATTCAGTAACAACTTTTCAGTTACACTGTAGGACAGATCAGAATCTATGGCCATTATTTATAATTCGACTTTTTTTCTTTTTTTTAAAGTAAATTAGAATTCCTAAATCCTTTCAAAGTCTTGAGGTTTTTTATTTAAAATCTTGCTATGGCAACTGTTAAATCTAATCTGAAAACACTTCAGACATTTGTAAATTTAGCAATACATGTTATCACTATCAACAGTGCCAAGCTGTAAAATTCTTGGGCTAAGAACCTTTCTGCAAGCATTTTTAGTATCTAATAAAATGATTGATAATCCAAGGCAGGAAGGTTTTCTGAAGTGTAACAGAAATAATCTCTGCTTATACTGGCTGTTTATGAAGTGAGCACAAGAATCTCTCTAACATGATGCCTGAGTATGTAAGTAATTATAATAAACATTGGAAATCAGAACTGAGCCTTCAAGGAACAGTCTGGGACACAAAGTACTTGAAAAGGATGGTATTAAAAAAGAATGTTTGCAAGAGGAAAACAACTGTCCCCTGGTGTCTGTTTGTGACACAGGAGGGTACACATGAACCCTGGAGGGCTATGGTTAATGGGTGATAATGCTTCAGCATAGCTCTTCCACTGAGACTGGTCAACAACAAATGCCAATATAAAACAACTTTTCTTTGATGGTGTAATAAGGTGTGGCCTCACAGTACTTTATACAGAAGAGCCATGAAAACGATTCAGCTGGCCATACTAGACTCATATAGCTAGGGCAAACTGAGCAATAAAAGCAATCTTGCTGAATACAGGAGTAATTTGTCCCAAATCAAATGATCACTGTTACATTGCATTATTAATGTAATTAGTGTCTGTTCTTAGTGCATGTTAATGTGGATTTACAATTAGAGATTAATTATTCATATTATGGATTTCTATTTTTGTAGGTCAAAGCAGTTCTAGAGTAATGACACATGCAGAAATACAAATCACATTAATTGGCAGTCATTTGCCAATGATAAGGGTTTGTAAAATGGTAGTCCTTTTCTGTGTACTTCAACTGATCAGCTAACTGATCAGCTAACAATTTATGCACAAATTTGATGGTTTGGTTAATGTCATTAACTATTGAGAGCAATATTCACAAATGTAGTTGTAGCCTAATTTCCCTTTAAGAAGCATTACTAAGGCTTGCACATGCTTCATGTACATTTCTGAAGCTTTATTGCCCATGGCTTTGGGAAATGTTTTAGCTTGTCAATTTAACCTCAAAATTTTGAGAGAATACCCTTGCAGTGGGCCAGCCCTGGCAGCCTGTGGATTTTATCTCACACAATATGCTACTGACAGAATGAGTATACCCTTTATTTGTACTCCTATTCAAGCTCATTTGAAACATTTGGAATAATATTGCATTTATTGGGTCAGCCTTTCCTACTGAGATCTGTACAACTTCTATTTGTGCCTGACCTACAGTTTTGAACGAGGTATATATATCTAAACTTATCCTTGCAGATCTGGATTAGAGCAGGCTTTGCTTTAAGTTGGTCAGGAACCTTGCTGCTTCACAGAGTATGTGCAGATAAAGCCACGTGGATGATAACAGCCCTTCAAAACCACAGCCAGAGCAGGTTCTGTAAACTTTCAGGTCTGTCAAGACTAGGCATTGACTAGGCATGACACAGAATCATCATGGATAGGACACACCTACAGGAGAGGGGAAGATACACCTACAGGAGATATTTTGGGGAAAGTGAGCAGATCCAGATGGTCCATCTAAAGGTCAGATTCTACAGCTTTTCTTGGTCTATAAAAAAGAAAAAGGTGAAGCACAAGTTTTGAGAGCCTTTATAGTGTAACTACTAGCTAAATACTGTCCATTCTGATTCTCAAGCATCTGGTCCTAATCAGATATGAACACCAACCTTTTTGTTAGGATCTCTGCTAGTGTGTTTAGAAAGTCTTCTGAAAAAAGGTCTTTGAAAGCCCAAGTACTTCTTCCTAGGATGAGATTCACACTTAAATGCTGGGAAAAAAGTCTCTCAGTTGCAAAACTTACCACCACTGCTTACCAATACTCAAGTCCAAATTTTTGCTTTCAAATCTGTGGTCGATCATTTGCAGAAAGAAAAATAATTTTTAAATCTTTCACTCAAAGGCTTTGCTTTTACCTTAGTTGGTCATAATGGTACAAAATTGCCAATCCAACATGTAGAAGGAGATTGAAGATCATAACTTGAAAATATAAGGCATTTGAGGGGCTCCTTTATCCTTTCTATCTTTCCCATGGAAACAAGTACTTATTTTCATCTCTGACCTCCTTCTTTCTTCTTTGTGTACACCTCTTTTTCTGCACACTATCTATCCCCCAGCCCTTTTTCCGTATTTGACTGATCTCATTTACCAGATCACTGTGCATTTGATCTGCAAGTGTTTGAACTGACCAGAAGTTTTCCAGCTTTGCAGTGGTCAGTCAGGTATTTGAAGAGAGTGGAAAAATATATAAGGGACATTGCTTTCTCTGTATTATTTATACAACCCCTGGCTCCCCTATGAACTTCTCTAAAAAGATGCCTTCTTGACTGAAAAATGCATTGATAGGACAGAGCTGGGATGAATCTCCCCATTAAACACTATAAACATATTTACACACACACACACACACACACACACACACACACACACACACACACACACACACACACACACACACACACACATAATTTGTTATCAGCTCTTGTAATTTGTAGGAAGCCTGAAACCAAATTACTTTAGTCTGTTGAAAATGCTGCCCTAAACTTTTTTAATCAACCCAGGTGTTTGTTTTGAGCTGTTCTGGGTGTGCAGATGCTCTCATTTGTATTCAGGAAAGCACTTGGTGGAATTTCTTGAACCTTTGCACTAGAGATATACAGTGGCAAAAATGCAACTCACATAAAAAAAAAAGCAACGTAGAGTCACTCTGTGCCTTAACCAGGGTATTTCATTAAAATAGCCTACAACATTAAGTGTTTGGGCAAACTTCACTGCTTCAGAAAGGATTCTTGAAAGACAGCCAGCAAGCACCTGCTAGTACTTTTGCTGAGAAGAGCATTGTAACCAATTTCAGAACAGGACTCATTGAGGTGATAATAATCCACCTCAAGAATCTTGTATATTGTGGGAAGTGTTTCAAGCAACAATAGACTTTGGAAACCAAACAAAGTCATCTGCAATATCGTGAAGAGTTCAATCTCACTATTAGATATAAAATGGTGTCTGTATTTTGGATTCCTGATAATGGAAGCTAAAACATTTTCTCTGAGCACTGGAGGGCACTGCAGCACTGAGGAAGAAATGTGCTTCAAAATGACATTCCAGAAAATAATGGCTGTTTGCAGAAATGAGGAGGGGATGGGGGGATCTGAAGGAAGCAGAACACCAATCATTCATTATCAATCTGGCACAGTCAGTTTCCTTTCAGCTGGAAGTGTTACAACTTTATATAGCCCTGCAAAGGGCTGGGCAAGCCTCTACATAGGCAGACTCTGCAGGCTCAGATATGTGTCTGATATTCCCTTTTTAAGTATGTCCATTTTCCTTCAGTACTTGAATTGACTTTTTAAATGTAGTACAGAGTGTTTGAGACATTCCTGAACAAAATACACAGTAAACTCTGCCCACCCAAAATACAGAGCCAGGTAGACAAGAAAAGGTTTTCAGTTTTGCAGTTTCAGTGTGTTAATCAACCTGAACACTACATAAACCTCGATTAGGTAATGGCTTGATTACCTCAAAAATGTTTTCCTAAAATCCAGGTTTGGGTGGTCACACTACATTTTTATTACTTCTCCAGACAAGTCTTTTAGCTATTTATGAGCAGCTCCATCTCTCTGCATTTAGGGGAAAGAGAGACTCTCATTAGGACGTGATGGCTCTCTCTTATTCAAGAAAGCCAACAAAGAAACAGAAAGCAAAAAATATTCTCTGTAGTAGGAAATAGGTTGCTTAAGGGCATAGTCAAGATTTTTTAAGAGAAATTCTTCCCCTGAATCTCAAAAGCAAATCAGAAGCATAGTGCATAGGTGTGATGATATTCCTACATTTAAACAGTCACAGCATGAATAAAAAATATAGTTCTTTACTTTTTTGCTTTTCCGCCCACTCTCAGCATTTACACTCCTTTTCAGCTCCAGTCTACAATTAACTTCCATTCCATCATTTTAATGTATTGTCATTCTATAACTTTGTCTGTAAATCTTGGTTGCATCATATTCCCCTCACATTACATTTCTGTCCTTTCATCCTCCATTTTGTTGGAAGACCCCCTGACCCTTTTGCTTGCAAGTCTCCCCCTCTATGTCTCATCTTCCATTCCCAATCCTTCAGGCACATCTCAAGCCTCTTCATTTGGTTTATTCTTTGACCACCTCCTGTGGCTAGCACAGTTTTTCCCATGAGAGGTTTTCTTGTGTTTTGTAAATAAAGATAAAGTTTAGATGTTTTGGAACAGTGTCCCAGAACTTGGGCAGTGCAGGCCTGGCCAATCAGGCCTGGGGGAAGGCTTCTGACTGACCAATCTGGGTGACTTTTGAGAACTCTATAAATGTGATGAAATCAAAACAATAAAAGTCATTCCTTCTTGCCACTGAAAACCAATGCATTCATTACTCTGCTAGCTGCTCAACAGCAACAACCTCCTCCCTCTCACACATGCTTTTCTCTTTCCTCTTGGTTTCCTCAAGGTCAGAACCTTCTTCCAGTTAGTTTAGGAGATTCCTGGCTGCAGTGCCTGCCTTAGTAGCTCTATTGAGGTTTCTCATCAGTTAATAAGGAAGGGAAGGCTGACAGCAAGAGAAAGAATCATTGTGATAGGAGTTAGAGTGGTGCAAAACAGGTAGAGAGATCTCCCAGGGTTTCTGTGAAATTGCTCCCAAACTCCAATTTCATCCAAAGTAGCAAGATCAGTTTTTACCTCCCAGGCTGCAACAACCTCAGGGTGTGCACACCACCAATTCCTAGGTTTCTGTATCAGGGTGGCAAGCAATGACTTTACAGAGCAGAATGCTTTGCCACCATGTGAGGATAAAAGGATGGCAAATACAATTACTTAGAGCAGACAGTGTTAGATTCCAGAGCCTGGAATGAGGCATCAGGAAATAAATGCATTTGTCATACAAGCCTGTGATCTTCACTGCCATCCATGCTGGGCTGTGTACCAAGTTAAGAAAGCAGAGTTAGGTGTGCTTTAAGCTGTTGATAAAGACAAAACCAAGCTCTTTCTCTAGCTGTAAATCCCATTCTGTGCCAGATTTCAGCAATATAAGCTGGTTAGGCAGAACTGAACATGAAAAGAAAGTGAAATGGCTATTTTCATTCAGTTATATTTATACCAATGTGAATTAAAAATTTGTATTTTAAGTAGCATAAAGTTATTTATCAGTATAAATAAAGCTTTCAAAAATGTCAGCAGGAATTCTCCATTTGAACCTCATCCTAGCAGGGTTCAGTATCTGTTTCTTACATTTAGTTACTTTTACTATAGAATTATGTATCTTTCCAGCCAATTAAAAAAAAATGTACTAAAGCTTTTAAAATTGGAGTAAAACCAGTTTTCTTGCTGTCTGTCTACTAATGTCTGTGCTAATCAGCGATGAGAGGAGAGAAACAGAAGAAAAAGCCAGAGCTATTTTTGTGCTTGGCATCACCAACTCTGCCTTGTGATAACATTATGCTGGAACCATTCATTCACTCATTGTCCAGTCAAACTTGTTTAGATTAAAAAGGTCAATTAAAACTGCAGAATAAAGATTTCCTTATTCTGAAGTGAAGAGATGTAACAGCTGGGAAATACAAAGTTCTGCTCACACAAAATACAGCTTCCAAGAAGATGGCAAGCCTGTACATTGTGCTACAAACTGAAGAATTTATTCTGACATAGGTTTGATATAAAATTAAGCAGCTTTTTATGCTCTAACTTGTTTAACTGTTCTGTTAAAAAAGACCTGTGCCACCCTTCTTTGTACTGGGTGAATACCCTAATATTGCAAGGGTAGAAAGCCCAGGAGATCTGTCCTCCAGAATGGTGCTGCTCCTCACATGCATGAAAGCATGACAGGAGAGGGAGAAGGCTGTGCCTTGCTTCCACCCCTGAATTATGTTGTGGTAAATGCAACTTGACAGTGCAAGTTTCCCCTTTAGAGCAAGACAGACCTAAGGATTATAGATGGTGCTGTGGACTGTTTTTTTGTAGGTAGCTGCTCAATTTTTATGACATGGGCTCATTTCCTGCCTGGGAGAATGTCATGTCCGTACCACAAGGCAGTTCTTCCTCTGTCAGATAGCTAAGGTAGCTCCAAATTGCCTGGTTGTTTGTGCTGGTGAGTGCAAATGCTCAGATATGGTGTTTGCCTTCTCTTTAGTCTCCTTGAGGGGTCAGGTTAATCAATGCTTTCAGTCTGATTATTGTACCGGGTTCTGGAGATGGTTTATTTGCTATGAACCTGAAGATTTCTTTTTTTCACTTTGTGGATAGACTTCATTTGAAGGATCTGAAAAATATTTCCAATTCAAGATAATGTGACTGTACATGAAGTATTTGTAATTGTTTTCAACTCACAGTGTTAATGCTGCAGATAGCATAAGAAGCTGATGTGATTATGCCCAGTGTTATTCAGCAAGGGAAGTGCATTCACTCAATGTTGCTAGGCTACCAGCCTTATTTACAGATAGTCAGAACCTTCCAGGGCAGAGAGAGCTGAAAAGCTTCAAGAGCAGATGTAAGAAGGGAAAATAATAAATGGCACTGATGATGCATTAGAATTCATTTTAATGTGAGTTGTACTGTGGGAGACCAGAGAGAGAACGTGAGAGGAGCAAACACCTCTGCACTTAACTAACCCCTCACTCTGCAAGCAGGGAGAGCAAGAGGGAAGTGAATCACTGGCACTGCACAGTACATATATCAGCTGTCAGATTTAAGATAGACTTTTGATTTTGGAAGTCAGCAGTTGAAAAGTAAGCCATCAAGAATGTATGTAAGAACAGGAAGATGCACTTATAGAGTAGTCTTAAAATTCACTGTTAATAAATGCTTAGTTCATCTAGCCTAATGAAATTGGGTCTTATTTGCATTTTGTTGTCACTGTTTCAGCTAGACACAGACCTGTCCTGGGGCACCCCTTGTTTAGCAATATGTCTACCCAAAAAGAGAAGCTTTGCCTCCAACAAGCCTCACACAGCTCATTTTGGAGGCTTCACAAGAAATGGCAGTGCTACAATTACAAAGCAAGCCCACCTGCAGCACCTTATCTATTGTCCCTCGGGCCTCTCAGTGCCATCTGAGTCTGGACATTTTTTACCCATTTTATGGGTTTCCCACCCAACAAATAAAAGGAGGACATTCAGGGGAGGACTGGTGCACTGAAGCCTGTATGCTGGGGCTGTCACTTAAGTCACAGATTTCCCCATGCTCCCAGTTTAAGCATACCAAACATGTTCTTTACCAGTGAAACCATTTATCTAAACAGAAAACAGTGTCATTTATGGAATTTGCCCCTGTCAAATACATGGCAGAAAATAGATTCTTCACAAAATAACTCAAGTGCTGTCCTGTGAAACACAAAAGTATCTGCATCTCCACAAGAGATCACTTGCACAAATATGATAGCTTCTGCCCCAAGTGTAATGGATATAGAAACATGTTTCTCTTCAAATTGCTACTGGGAGGTACGTGAATGTACATATGTTTGCACATCAGCCACCTTAACGAAGAAATCCTACAGATATACAGGAATGGCTTCCTCCAGCTGAAGGAAAGGGGGAGAAAATTGGCAGTGGTGAGATGCTGCAGTGGGGGTGCTAAGCACAGTGCTCCTTAAGCCTGATGACTAAAACTTGCTGAACACCGTGAGTCATAGGAGGCTGTGCCTCCCTGCCCTGGCTGGGCCCGTTCGTGTCAGTGTGAATCAGTGCTGGAGAGGCGAGAGCATCGCGGCTGAGAAAAAGAGCGCATTAAAAAACAAAGAGAGAAACGGGGAAAATGTGTTTACAGCCTGCTCTGTTGGTTTGCAGCTGGCATGCACTAACATCCATCACTTAAATGTTTAAGGCTCTATTACTCAAGCAGAGGAATGGCAGTAGCTGCAGGCACAGAAGCAAATTTTACTCCATTAACCCTCAAATACCACCTGGAGTAACTTCTCATCTTCTCCAGAGTTCCTTTATTTTATCCTGCTGTAACAGAGGACAGAGCTTTACTCATCTAATTCAGGCACAGGGGGTAAGAGGAAAAGAGGCAAAATATGTGGGTAATATGAAATGCAGGGAGCCTGTTAATACCTTCCAGCTCACAAGGAAGGAGCAGGGAGGCTGTGCACCCTGGACAAGCTCCCACAAACACCCAGCAGCCTCTGACCTGTGGCTGCTCATTGCCCAACAGCCAGTTCCTATGCAGGTCTAATGCCTGATATTGGGGGGATATTGCTTGGGGGAAACGTACATGGAGTCTTTGGGAACTACATGGAATCTCTGCTGCATTGCATTTATTAGGGCATTAAAGTATAGTCTGTGATGAAATATTTGGGAAGGAAATGAATGTATCAGCTGTTAAGTTTTCTGTATGTGTGGTTAAATGTTCCCAAAGAATCTCAGCTTCCATGATGAGTGAGTCCTTGAGATTATTTTTGATATTTCTTTGCACTTCAACATACAACCCTGCATTTTTTAGCTATGATAAAAACATTAGCAAAAGAGGAGGATTTTAAAGTTTATTTAGAAGAACAGAGTTGTAAATTTATCTGTTGATTTTAGCGAAATATACACGATTGGAAATTTATTACTTCCTAGGCCACTTATTACAGAAAAAATAGAAATTTTATATCATAAAATTTTTTATTTAACTTTATCTTATAATTTCTTTTAAAAAGCAACTTCTCACTTTCTTTAAGACAAATCTCATTTTCCTAAGTTACAAAATAGGAAAAAACCCTAAACCCCCCTCTCCATATACTGAAAGTTAAGTTTTTATTGTATATAGTCAAACTGTTAAGAGAAGGGCTGTTTTCTTATTAAAAATAGTAAATTAATTTAATCACATTTTGATCAAACACAAAACAAGTAGTAGGCTATAATACACATGCTGGGAAATATTTAGCCTGGATAAAGAAGAAGAATGCCTTCAGTTGTGAGTGAATGTGAACTGGGAATTATTTGATACCCTGAAACCCTTAGGTGAGGTACTCTTTTATTGCCCTTAGAGTCTCAGGCCCTTTGCTCTCTACAATCCACATTCTTGTTGCATCCACTAGTCATCTGATTCCTGCAACACACCCTATCTTTGGACTGAAAATATAAACAGATGACTGTGAAAAAATAATGAGATTTACTGCACTAAACCCAACATGTGAGTATTTCCTAGATGTCCTTTCAAAAAAATTAGGACCTTGTGTTGAAGAAGTGGAAGAAGACAACTTTGGCTATCCCTATGGCCTTCTTGAAGCAAGAGAAAACAAACTGTACCTGTAGCAGTTGTTCAATGCAGCTTGACATAATTTTGGGCTGTCAACTTTCAGGTAGTTCCCATGTGAACTTACAATTTCTGAAGTTTTTGTTTTTAACAGTGTTTTACCAGATTTTTTTTGTTTGTTTTGTTTTGTTTCATTTTGTTTTCTTTTGTTTCTCTAGGCTTAGCACAGATAAACTAGTGGAGTGAGAGAAGAAATTGAGGATCTGCAGAGATCCTAGAATCCAGATGAGATTCCACAGTTATTTTAGTGAATGCTTTTATTCCTAGTTTGTGTATATTTTTTTTTTTGCTTGTTGCATCTGGAATAATTTTCTAGGAAAGAGATTCCCTTTTCCCACTCAGTCCATTTTCTTTTAAGATTTTTTTTTTTTGCTTTGTGCTATTTTGGAAAAGTAATAAGATGCAAGTAGGCTACCCTTATCTAAAGTGTCTTTATAAGTAGGACAAAGTCTGAATCTCTTAGCTCAAACTTGGACAAAAGTAAAGATGTAATTTTTTTTCCAAAGTTTCACTGCTGTTGGTATTATGTAACAACACAATACATGGCTAAATTTAAACACAGCTTCAAATGAAGAAAATAGCATTAATTCTTTAATAACTTGCCTGGTTTTAAAATAAACAATTGTGAGGCTCAATTCTTTCTTTTCTGGTTTTTTTTTTTCCCCGATGTTTTTCTGAACCCTTCAGCTTTGCAATGCACTCAGAAACATTGGAATAGACTTTTGCATTATAACAGAAGAAGTGTCTTATTAAAAGCAGACTGTGTATGGTGTCAGTTCCCCTCTGCCTCTGTTCAGAAACAGCAAGTGCACAGATCAGATGCACAGTGCACAAGGGTGAGGACAGCAAGCAGTTAATTAAATTTTTAACTCCAGAGGATGTTTGGGCTGTAGTTTCTGAATGCAGTCAACCTCATCAGGTTAGGTACCTTGCCTGTCCTCCCTAGACAGTTTTCCTGCTCAGTCTGATGTCTCACTAGAGATATCAACTCATTCTGTAAGAGAGAAACCCTCTTATTTTCAGTATGCTTCTGTTGTTGCTCTAGGCTACAACAGAGTCGAGCTCTGGGCTCTAGCTTGTCCCATTTTTTTTCCCACTACCTTGTGCTAGTGATTCACAACATCTTTGCTGTCAAAAAGCCACTGTTTTTAGTGGGAAAGCATGAGACACAACCGGGTCAAAAGGAGGAGAGGTGATTTAAACAAAGGACTATGACATATCTCCATCTGTGCACCTCAGCTGTCACACGTGGCCTCCCGGATGGGAACTAAAAGTGTGCTAATAGGCTGCAACATTTCTAAAGTGTATAAACAGCAAATGCTTCTTTTGATGTATGACTTGCAAAATATTCTAGCAGCCTTAAAAATGCCACAACATGACAAAGAGAAGTTCTATGTAAATTATGAGGAGAAAGTGCTGAAGGGAAATGGAGAGAACCTTAAAGTAAAAAAGGTGGCAGACTTGTCAGCCATTGAAGTTGCAGATGACTGGGAAACATGGAAAAACAAACAGATTAATTACTTCTTGTAAGTATTTTCTAGAATTTCACTTGTCTTATTTTTCTGTTTTGCAATCTTGTCCTCAGGAGCCCTGCACTTTGCTAAAGGAAGGAGCATTTAAGTCTGTCAGGTTTCAGATGCAGCCAAATGAAAATGGCTAGAGGTATGTACTACCTCAGGGCTTCAAAGTCAAGAGAAAGTTTTCTGTTTGGGTATTCCTGGGCTCTGAGATGTGTTTTGGGGATTGTGGAACTGCTGCACACGTCCTGCCTAGATCAAAAGACAAGGATAAATTTTGTACCACTGGATGATAGGTCATTGTAAACTCTCTCTGGCGGGCATGAAACACAACTGTTTTCTGTACGAACGAATTAAATGAAAATTGCCTTATAAGCAGTGTTTGTAAAAACAAGTTATACATTTCTCTGTCTAACCAAACCCATCTTTGGTACGGTAAGTGCTTTAGGTAGTGCAAGCTTGTGTATTTCCACAGCATACTGTCAACAGAGCTCAGGAACCCTTTTGTGTGCTAGGCATAAAACAGTCTAATCTGTGAAGAGAGCTGAAATGTCATATTTAGCCATGCTCCTACAAGAATTTTACATGAGGATTGCCAAAACACGTGGAATATGACACACTCCTTTGCTTTTGAGGTGCAATGATGAATTTAAATATTTCATGGAAATACAGAATCATTAAGGTTGGAAAAGACCTCCAAGGTAATTGAGTCCGACTTTTGACCCAATATCATTATGTCAACTAAAGCAGAGCACTAAGTGCCACGTCCAGTTGTTTCCTGAACACTTCCAGGAATAGTGACTCCACCACCTCCCTGGTTAGCCCATTCCAAAGCTGAACCATGCCTTCAGTAAAGAAATCCTTCCTGTTGTCCAAACTAAACCTCCCCTGGTGCAGCTTGAGGCTGTGTCCTCTCATCATGTCATTGATTACCTTGAGAGAAGAGGCTGAGCCCCACCTGACTACAACTTCATTTTAGGCAGTTGTAGAGAGTGATAAGGCTCCCTCCTAAGCCTCCTTTTCTTGAGGCTAAACAACTCCAGATCCTTCAGCTGCTCCTCAAAATATTTACTCTCTAGGCACTTCACCAATTCCATTACCCTACTCTGGACATGCTCCAGCACCTCAAAGTCCTTCTTGAAGTGGGTGGCCCAGGACTGGACACAGTACTCAATGTATGGCAAAATTAAAGCTGAGGAGATTAAAAAAAATGTTTCAGAAGATATCTAAGCATAAGTTTATGTTTAATTTTTCAAGTGAAATGATATTGTTTGATATTTGCTCAGCCATGAGAATGCTACTAAGAATTGCTTGGGATCTGGCATAGACTGTTCGTTCTAAGGAAGAGGAAGCTGCAGCTGATTTGGTAAGATTGGTGTCTGAATCTTACCAAAGATATAAAGATGCTGCTAATGTGGCACACAATCTATCTTATGCATGCATCACCAATAGTAGAGCTGCAGGCAGAATAGGCTTCAAAAAGCTATTCAGATGGCTCATGTTTTTCAACTAGAATTTTTGACAGCTATTAAAGCAGCTAAACTGCATTTTTAGAAGAGATCACATTTTATTTAGATTTTATTTTGCTGTTTTCTTATGCAAGTAAACAAGTATTGTATTGCCAGGGTTGCTTAGCCATTCCTCTGATGATAGAATGACTTATGAAAATCTATGATTCAGGCAAGATCTTGCAAAGGTTTGCAACATCTCATGCTTACTAACAAGGAGAGACTGATATATTTTTCAGCACTGTTGTCACTTGTAAGAAAAATGTTTTTATTCCCTGCTACTGAAATGCCCTGTAATGGCCACATTAAAGTAATCTCAATGGCATGACTTATGCTGCATAACTGTGAACAAGGAAATTGCTTATCTGAGGCAATGGATTTTTGCCTCAGCCAATTCCAGGAAAGAAAAAAAAAGGAAAAAGTCCTTAAACTTATGAAGCTCACTCTGATACAGAAAGTGATATATGTAAGCAAACTACTAAATATTCATTCTAGGAAAGCTCTGTACATGGGAAAAGGGAATGGTAGCAAATAATCCTAATCAGAAATGGGATAGACTGCAACTTGTGTAGCATAACACAAAATGCAGACTGAAAAATTTGGGCAGCCTGGCAACACTTCTTTGCACTCCTTATGTTTCATAAATTATTGAATCATACAGCAGTAACCTACTGGGCTGAATTTGCCAGTTTTGAATTTTATTCATCATTAAAATGTCTTCCCTCCATAGTTCAAGAGAATGAAGTAGCATTCTAATAATTGCATAACCTTTAAAACAGACTAGTCATTTAAAACCAATTAGTATTAATGGGGTGCTCCTCCATGACTATCAGGTCTTTTTTGTATTTTTCAGAAAATGACATTATAAGGAGGTAAAAGTTGTTAATAAGTTTTTCTGACAAAAAGAAAACTGAAAGACTGCCGCTATATTTTCAACTGTATTATGTATATTCAGAGAAAAATAAAGAATAATACACTGAAAGCAGAGCAAAATTCTTTGTATGACAATGAAAACAGTAAAGAATAAAATTAGAATATGCAACAAACCAGCAGAAAAATGACAATGTGATTTCTTTCTGCAGACTACAGTGACAGCTACAAGAAGGCCTTCTTCTTGCTGATCCTGATCTTTGCTTCTCTCTCCACCCCCAACCTTTCACTCTGAATTCTGAAAACCAGAAACCTTCTCCCACATTAACTGTGGCATAGTGGTAAGCAAGGGAAAGCTGTCCTCTTAGCTCAGTTACAGCCCTGAAGGAATGCAGCTACCATCTGATGCTCAGCAACACTCAAACTTCTCCAGTCCTCAGCACAGAAGGAAATTGTCACTAGCTGCCAGAAAAAGATCAGGTTTTGTTCTTCTGCAGCATGACCTGGTTGCAATTTTGAAGTCTGATTAATATAAAAACCCATAGAGTTTATTTCTTTCCCAATTGAGCAAAGTATGCAAAAATTGACATAAGGGTATGTCGAGTGGTACATTATTAATTTATTTAGTTTCCTTTAATGCCATATTTTTTATGAGGAATTTGCATGGCTTCTAGAATCTTTTCCCCATCTTGCTTTTCTGTATTTTGTCTTTAACCGTCTTTACCTCACTAAAGCTTTAGGAACTCTGTCAAAAGACAGCTGTGTGAAATGCTGGTGCCTGTGGCAGCACAGAAGTCTTGTGCTGCAGTGGGTTGCCTGCCTGGGTCATGCAGGATGATGTGCAATTGCCTAAATGCTCTTTACCCTTCTCTCAAGAAGTAGGGCTTAATCAAAAAGAAAAGTGGGTTATCAGTGGTTGATAAGCTGTGCTTTGATCTGGCCTGGTGTTCTTCTGAGTCCAGCTATGTTCATGAAGCATTGTGATTTTTTACATTTCATCTGTCATTTAAAAATCTTTGGAGGATTGAAAAGCTGTACTTTAAAGAAAATTGGCAAATTTTTTTCAGTGAAATACAATGATATATGTAGTACATGTTGAATAAGATTAATTAATTTTTTTTACTGGCATTAACTATTGTGAAACTATGAGGCAAACAGCATAAGCAGTCTGACATTGCTGTAAGCATCATGATAATTGTTGGAGCTGTTTCTCCATGTGGCAACCTTCATAATTTAGTAACTAAAACCAGTTAACCCAAATCTAGCTTCTATTAAAAATTCATTATTACAGATTTTCTAGGCTGACAGCGAGAAGGCCTTTAAAATAATTTCTTTTTCTATTTAAAATTATTTGATATTCATCTCATGCCGAAAGAATCTTTCCAGGCTGTGTAAAAGCATATCGTTTACTGTGGCTAAAAAGAAAATTTTAGTGTGAGATTATGGAGGACTAATGCAAGCTGAGCATTTTCATACAAGTAGAAAATTATACAAGTGACGTCTGCTCTTCCCTTCAAGATACCATATATTGCTATATTATTTCTGCATTAGAAATGCAAGTGACAAGTCACACCTTAAAAATGTGTTCAGTATTTCCACTGGATGGTTTTGCAGTCAACATTCTAAATAATGGAAGCTAAGGTTTTGGGTAAAATCAAAAAGTTGCTGTTTCACACTCTACTTTGTACTCAGGAACAATGATACTCATCTGGAGTCAAGTAGGTCTTTACCTCAGCATGACTAGTGTTGCAAAATTTAGAGTTTTCTCAAAAATCTCACCTCCTGAAACTGTAATTTCATAAGAAACTCAGTTTTCTAGGTCAGCGTTGGAAAGAGGAAAGAGAAAATATAATGTGAACATGTCCCTGGTGCAATTTACCATTACTTTCACACCAGCACATTAGCGTTGACTTTATAATATTTTAACAATGCACTTTGTTAACTTTTGTTAACCATCAAACTGTTTGGAAGCCACCCCAGCAGAAGAGCATTGCATGAGCTGTATCGAAGTGTGAATGTCTTTGAATGGTTAGATCAATCTTCCAACATCAGTGTGTTCAGCTGAAGCCAGCTACAGCTGGGACAGAGTATATCATCACTGAAATAGTTAGAGTGATGAAATAATCCAAATAGTTTATGAATTCAGCCAATCTGGAACAGAAATTCAGCCAGTTTTTGAAAAATCTACTAACCTATCAGTCCCTTCCAAAAGCAGATTTCTTCTAGTTGGGAAAAGTAATTTCTGTGAAAAAGACCTGCAGGTATCTTATCCCTTCCTTAAAGCCTCTACTGCTGTATTACTTTGCCACACTTTTAGGCACAGGCTTAACCTGACAATGATTTTCACACAGGCACAGTGAGGCATGAAGAAATAACATAGCAAGACTCACACAGGTGAGGTCACAGATGCCTTTGAGGAAGCTTTCTGTCCTCTGCATGAGCAGTAGAAACCTTTGTAGCAGCAACAATAGGTCAGTTGTTGAGGAGCGTCTGGCATTTGTTCAAACATAGCAGTTTGTTCCCAAGCTTCTGTAGACTCTCAAAGCATGTCTTCCAACTGCTGGCTGCTCCCAGGGTTGGGTCTGATGTACAGATAACCTGCAAAGAGGAAAGGAGGCCTTAGAATTTTGGGGAAGGTCTTCATCATACTAAAAATGTATGTCAACCACTATTTGGGGGCTCAGGAATCCAGAAGTATGTGCTAGCAGTTAATTTTTATTTTTTATTTAATACTTGCAATGTGAATACAAGCCAGTGAATCTAGTGTAGGACCAAAAGAGACTCTCTGTTAAAGTCTGCATTTGAATCACATTATGGGGAAGTGCAGTATGACAATTCCTCCATAGAAGGTGTTTGCAGTTCTTTAAAGTACCACTAAATTAAAGAAACATTTACTAGACCTGATTTCTGATCCACTCCAAATTATCCTTTCTATGCCAGACATTTTATAGGAGTAATGTTCTGACACAGTTCCTGCAGTTTTCTTACATGTGCAAGAAAAATTACCAAAGGAAAAAGAAGTGGACTGTTAAGAATGCAAGCTGTAATGGCATGAAGTATCTATGATATGTGCTGAGCACTCCAGAACAGCCTTGAATAGAAAAGCTATTGAAGCTTTTCTGAAACCACTGAAAGTTGTTTCAGGTGGCTGTAATATCAAGTCTTCTTAAGCATGATTTAAACAATTCTCAAGGGATTATTTTAATTATGCTCTTGGGGCATTTTGCCCCATGATATCTGTTAACACTGACAGAAGATATGTGCATGCATGCCTATCATGGACCTCATCCTGTCACTTTGTGGCACCATTAAGAACTGGTATCTGCTGGTGTGTTACCAAAAAGTGGCTTCTGACTCATTCCGTTAGTGGAAACAATTTTATTGTTACTGCATTAAAAGAGTTGTTATAATGTTTTGGTCTGTGATGACAAGGCAGCAAAGTGCAGTTCAAATGATACAGAACAGCCAAGTGCTCAGACTTTATTTCTTTTTATATGGACAAGTGGACAAAATCTAGCTGTTAATTCCAGTTAGCATAGCACAAGGACATTCCAATGGAAGAGATAGAAAAAGTAGTGATTTAATTGGAAAAACAATTATAATCCATAAATATGTCTAATCCTTTCTGAAAAGTTTGATTGCCATGCCTCAAGAAGGAATTTTCAGAAGCTGCTCTGGAATCAGGTTTGGTTTTTGGAGCACTGCAGGTAGTGGGATGAAGTGACAATTACACTGGACTTTGCACTGAATCAACTTCATCTTTGGGTGAGGGCTGGAAACATATTTTTTGGGGGAAAAAATTGAGGAGATTTTCAAGTGAACGTGAATTTGGGAACTATGTTGTGTGACACTGGACAACTGCCTGCCTCAGGAGGGCGAGGAGGGGAGGGGGGAAGAACATACTCTTTGACTCTTGAAATCAGGAGGAATTATCATCACCTTTCAGTTTGGAGCCTTTAAAAATTAGTTGTAAAAATGTGTCAAAATCTGCATTAATAAAAGGAACAATATAAAAACAATTAGTCTGACCAGAATATAAAGAAAAATAATCCTTCTCTTTGAGAAGTTGTATTTGCCAGACAATTGGCTTCTTGAGCATGATACTTAAATATTCTAATAGCATGTGCCCCATGCCCCCAAAAGGAGTGGCTATATTTGATTCAATCATTTTTATCCTTATCTTCCTAGCAAAGAAGAGCAGCAAAGTCAGATGAGCCACACTAGACTCTGGTTTTAGGTTATTTAATATAATTGAAGGTTGGGTGACTACGTGTGTGACACATAATCAGCGCCTAATAAATAGGCAGCCTGTTTTTACTGGACAGATTCCCAGGGTGCAGATCAGTGACATGCATTTCACTGCCTTTAAAGTCTATTTAGGATCAAATAAAATTCATCCTTGCATAAAGGTCCTGTGCATATGCTTCTGTGACAGTGATGGCTCTTTAGATCCCAGAGCAGTGACGAAAGGACAGGCAAACTTGCTATGTGGTTCACATCCTTCAACCTCTGTTCATCTGCTGTTCCAGGCTGAGTGCTTGGCTCCAATCAGCTGCTTGGAAAAGGAACTTCAGGGTGCTCATTCTGCTGCCAAAGGAAAAACATCTCAAAGTATGCAGTGGATGGATTACAAGAAACGGTGACTGGGGCTTCTTGTTGAGCTTTCCTTACAAATGCTCAGAATCTGTGCTTTGATGTAAAGCAACCTTGAGTCACTGTGGGTGGCTGTCAATGTAAGCAGCAAAAAACCATGACAAAAAGGTACATGCATCTTAAAAATATGGTTGAGATTTAAGTTGCATACTGTCGAGTTTTAGAAGCCTTCTTACTCTTTATCAGCTTTTATGGAATGCTCCTCTGTTGAAAACATTTTTTTTTTTAACTGACAAGTCAATATAAAGGGCCTTAGCCCTCAGGATTTCAAAGCTCCACTTTCTTCCTACACTTGTAACTCTGATGTGTGAATTCCATAGTATCAAGTATCCCTGCTGTTGTAGCAATGTGTCTTACACTGTTAACAATTTACACATAAGTATCTCCTTTGCATATTTGGAAAATAACTTTGAAATGCCTCCAGGAAACATTTAGAACCTCTTGCTTTCTCTTAAATAAAGCCACGTGTACTGATATTTTTCATTTTTGCTAGAAGGCAATTTTTAAAAACTCTTTTAAAATCTTTGTCTCTCCAAAGATGTCACTAACTAGTAGCCAAGGAGTTTATGTTTAGAGTTTCAGAAGTGAAATTTGTACTGTGCATAATGTATTAGAAAATCTTTCCACTTAGACAGGTGAAGAATATTTAGGATTTTTCCTTCATGTTTTAATTCAGATACTAATAGTAGACCACAAAGGATACTTATATAATGTGCAGACAAATATTGCATTTTTAACAAACAGATTTGTCAGAGTATTTTAAAACCTTATTGACTTCAGTTTTCCAATGTGGTTAGAAAGGGAAATGAGATTCTGTAAAAGCAGATGTTATCATCTTGTTTGTCTCAAACTAAATTTTTGGGAACCAACCTGGTAACTTTGTCCTTTTCCACTTCATGTTCCAGACTTCGTATATGCAGTCTACTCTGAATATTATCAGCACTGCTTGCCTGTGGGAAAGTCACTGGTGAGAAATATTACAGCAGCATGATGATGAACCCTTTGAGTTGTTGAAGCCAGCATTTAATATACTTTGTAATATGACAAAATTACTATTAAGTAGAGGTTATAAAAGGTGCAATGGTAGCTAAGAATGCAAAAGGATGACCTGTAGGATGCTTAGTCTGATATCAAGGTCAAGCCAAATAATCAGAAATGCTGCTGTGGGATGTGAAGATTATTAGCTGAAGAACAGAAGTGCAATTAATGTCAGTCAATGTGATTGTTTCTTTTCATTGAAAACCACTCATGTCAAATAAACCAGTCTATTAAATAATCATGAGTCCATGAGGAGACAGAAAAACTGCTTTAGTCTAACAGTCTTTTGCTGTGTGTTGTAACTACAAATAAGTGAATTTTACCTTTGTGAGGTCATTGAAAAGTATTACAGCTCAGCTTCAGAGTGATCTATTATCCCATGTGGTGATTAGCTTGCAGGTAGCTCCTGTGTTAGTGTTGCAGCTAACAAATGTCAATGTCACTTTCTGAATACCTTGTTTTTCAAATATAAAGTTGTCTCTTTGTCATCTCTTGGCAGCTAACTTGCAAGTGTGTAGAGATCTACTGAACTCGTGTGGTCTCTTGTCTTTGCATCCTCTGCAAAATCTGCTTCCACTACCAATATAATCACCCCTACCCATTGCTCCAGGACACCAGTGGCCATTTCCTTCCCACCTATGAGGCTAGACAGAACTTTTGGTCTTCTGGTAACACTGAAATGGAAATTTTGTAATTTTAAGAAAAGAATTGAGAGAACTCTGCAAAATACCTGCAAGTCAGGATGCATCTACACCAGGGTACATAAGGGAGAGAGAAGGGAATCTTTTGATCATCCCTATTTATTCATTCAGTTTTGGTTCACGCTGTGGTATGATTTTGGAGAATATGAGATAGATTACTTCCTGTGGAATAGAAATTGAAAGGCTGCCCTCTGACCACCAGCATGCATTAAGTTCAAGGTTATATTTACAGTGTTGATGCCAGATTTCCAGCACCAGCTACTTTGCACTGCAGACCTACTGCACAGATGCAGTCATGGCTTCCATATGTTCTCAGAATCATGTGTCACATTATCAAAAATGAATTCATACCTAAATTTTCATGGCTGCATTTTTATATCTTATCTCACATTACAGTGGAAGATTTATGTGGTTGCTTCAATGGAGCAAAATTAATTTAGCTGATAAGGGAAATGGATATGAAGGTATTACATTATCTGAAAAGGACAGTTAGATTAATAGATTGGTTAATAAGGGAGACCATGTTAAAGATAACAAATTAACCAATATTAGTCAAGAAAGCTGAGTGATCTTGTTGGCAACTAAAGGCCCATCTCAGAAAAGGGGACCTATGGACAATTCATGAGTATTTATATCTGTTTATTCAAGTATTTGAATGGGCAATAGGAAAAAAAACAGTTACATAAATCTCCCGTAATAATGGCGAGGGCATATCCTTAACTAGGTGTAAGTGACTGGATGTCAGTCTGAGAGTATTTATTAGAAAGCAAACTCTGCATAAGGGAACATGAGCATTCAAAGCTAATTTTGCAACTGGTTTATAGTTTTGGGCCAGGGTCTCATTTTGAATATCTCAGAAGTTAACAGCTCTTTGGGGATGTCTGGAGATACATATATTTTTCCCAGCTCAATTATGATATTTAATTTGAGGGGTACTAGTAGTTTTTTAAAAAACTGTTTAATATTTTTTTCTTGTTCTGTCCATTTTTGTGCTTATGCCAAGAAAAGTGGTATTTTAAATTTAAGATTTTGAAGAATTTGGCACAGAGTCTTCAGTGATGGAGCATCTTGGCTCATTTTATTAAAGCAATATTTGCAACAGCTGTAGGCGTGTCCAATCATCTTTGCTATGAAATCTGCAAGGACCTTCTGCCTTGTCATGCTGCCAGAGAGTTTATCTGACTGTTGAGAGCCCACATTTTGCTGATCTTCTGACTATCAGCTCTCATGACATCTTGTACATTTTCAGCAGAGACTTACTCTTTGGAATCCTGTTTCAATAATATCCTTTTTCAGTCTAAATGTAACATAAATATCTTTGTTGAACTAGATCAACCACTTCAAGTCTAAGCTAGATTTAAATTAAAGTGCTGTTTAAAGCATAAGCTTGCACAGTATAAAAAAAATACTGCAAAAAGTTAAAAACAAAGTTAACATCATACTTAACAGAGAGGATTTCTTTCAGCTGCTCTAGCATCCCAGCTAGGATTTGTGAGGCTGCTTAATGGTTTTTGTGACATTATTCCAAATCTTGCTCCTGATCAGTGTTCTGAGATATCAGGGTAGGAACAGGGAACTTTAATTTTTTTATCCTCTGTGTTTTTTCATCCCCTTGCCTCCATTACTGGATAGTTTTTCAGTTTCAGCTTTCTTTCCTTCTTACTGCCCTTGTACAGTGGATGGTGGAATAAGTTTTCAGAGGAGTGTTTCTACTGTAGGGTCCTTTCGAATTTTTTATTTAAAAATTCTATGGTATTTGCACAAAATTTGTGAATGACAGAAAAGAACAACTTTGGGGTTCCAACACACTCTGTTAGAAACAAGTAACGGAGTTTGCCAGATCAGTTTTTTGTTTACATGTTCTGGCTGGTTGTACAAGTGCTTTTCTGTGCTAGTAGATGGGTTTCCATGGATCTTAATTACATCTCCCTTTAGCTGTATTTAAGCTGCAAAATCCTGTTCATCAGTCCTAAAACTCTTTTGCTAGAACTTTTATATTATATTTTGATCGTTTGGGTTTTTACTCAAAAAGAAAGAGTCAAAACCCACCATGTTTTAATCAAATAAAGCTTAGATGAGCTTTCACCATATCTAAAAATATTTGATTTTATTTATCTACAATAATTTTTTTAAACACCCAATGAACACAAAAATTCTGTTGCTTACAAGAGTTTTGTGTACAGTATGCTAGACAGGTAAATTGACTTCGTTTGAATGTCTTTCATCTTGAAGATTTTCCAGGACTAGAAGCTGTGTTTTTAGTAGACAGCTATTTCCTCATGGAATTTAATCCCATTGACAATCCTGGAATCAAAATTTTGTATGTTGGTGTGTGGCTTTTGTTTTTAGGTTTTCTTTTAGTTCAGCTACAACACAATAAAGTAGCACTAAAGTAATAAAAAGTTTTCCGTGAGTTCTACAAAGAATTTTATTCTTTCCAAAGATCACACGAAATAGCAATTATCAGCTTTCCAAAGCTGCTGGGTATACAGGTGTTTAAAGGATTTCTTATCCACACAATTATCTCTGTAATACAGGCTGCAGAAAGTCATGGCAGTAATGCATCATGCAAGCATCTTCTTGCAATTTTCTGTCTTTACATTTGTACTTCTGTTTTTCATTTAACCTGTCCTCCTTCCCCAATCAGCATATAAAAATTCAAACAATCTAATAAAAGCTAAATGATCAGAAGAAAAGTGACTTTAAAGCTCCATTAGCCAAGGTACTACAGCTCCAAAAGCATAATAAACAGGCTAGCTAATTAAAGGATCTTCAGAAAAGAACTTAAGAAAAATTTCTTGCATGAGGTCATAAATTTAATTCTTCTCTTCCCAAAAGGCTGAGTTTTGTGTTCAAGAATTTGACATCAGAACTCCGTGTGCATGACTCTCAGCACGTTTCCTCTTTAATTGTGTCCTATAGCATATTTTGTGTCCTTTGGGGTACAACCTCATTTTCAGTCAAGTTAAAATTAAAAAAAAAATTAAAATTTAAGCTTAAGGCCTTCTTCAAAGTTACTTCTGTTCTCCTGGATGTTACATGTAGAGTTGGGTTAACCTTATCTCTAGCCTCTGGAGATTACATTACCAAGGACAAAATTGCTATTGCCTATGGGGAAAATCATTCCTTCTTAATTGTCCAGATGTCAACTGGAGCAGACAGGTATTGTATAACAGTAACTATTCTTGTTTCTTTCTCTCAGTACTATTCTTTACCTGACATCATGTATTGTGTAACTAGGTATACATTTACATAAAGTGATCATACCTTCATAAAAATATCCTCCCAAAGCATCAGATGCTCTGGACAAATAAAATACAAGTGATCAAAGTGGGATTCTGGCATCCACCCAACAGCATTACCATAGAAGCAAAGGCATACAATAAAAATGTAATAATCATAGTAAGTGAGTAAGTATTATAAGTGAAGGAGTGAACATGTAATATGGAAAAGGCCTGCTAGTGGTGTATGTACAATAAGTGATCATGCCTAGATGTTTAGCTCAGCTGAAATATTTCCCTTCAGGGATATGAATTCCATAGCTGCCCAGGATAGACATGGTAGGTACTCTGAGAAGTAGCTGATAATTTATTTCCACCAGAGACTGAAAAGGGAGGTTACAACAGAGGTTTGAAAAATAGTTTTTAATACCAGATATTGAAAAGTTGTTCAGTCTTTGTGAACTAACAGAGAATCTCATTGGCACTGGACCCTTGGAAATAATAGCAAATTATCTTAATAGCAAATTCCATAGAACATATTAGAACACTGAAGAAACAATTTGGTAGTTGTGTATTCAAATTAACCATTTGACTACTGCTGGATGGATTACATGATTGTAGCAGATGTGTGTCTTGCATCCTGTCAAATCAAATCTCCCTGATGTGTTACAAATGTGAAACACTGATTCATATTACCTCAATATGGTAGTGAAGGACTTGAGATAAATTGGAGAGAGTAACCAACTCTTCATGAATTGCATTTTCCTTGTGTCGAATCTGATGATTTAAAAGGCTCTCTAGAATACAGAAATGCCTCTGCTGGACCTTGAAGTGGTCAGATCATTAATTCTGCATCTCACTTTGAGCTTTGACAGGTTTCACACAACTTATAGAATGATCTATTTCACCGTAGTGGCAACTAGTTCTGGCCAGAATCAGCAGAGCCAAAGCATTACTTTTTTTGCATGTGATGTTAAATTCCTTGGCAAAAACTTAAGGAAATCAGTCTTGGGGGTTCTGCTCCCAATAAATAATGCTATCAGCTGGTTGGCTGGTGAATTTCAGTTTTAAAAGCCACTTCCACGTTTATTCTCCAGCTTCATGGGTACAACTCTTGCCAGTACTTATGCAGAAGCAGAACTTGGTGCAGACACAGCACAATTTCAGATTGGCACATTGCCTGCTTTGCTGAAGAAGTCAGCAGTCTGCCAGTGCAGCAGATTTCTGGGGTCTAGTGAGTGTTTAGGGCTCTGGGGTGCCCCCATCCCGTTCCTTAGCACCTCACCTTCAGTCAGGAACAGGGGAGACAATGCCTTGCGTTATGTAGCAGGGTAGTGCTCTCCTCTGGCACTGATAAATCCTGGTGATCAGTTAGGTGGCTTGTCTTGAGGCCCTTCGAGGGACTTAGTTCAGACCTGTTTATGACAAGCTGAAGATTGCATTTGACTTTTCAATTCTGCTCATTAGGAGGCCCTTATTGCTTCTGCTAGCTTTACTTCCTACTCATATAGTCAGCACAATGAAAATCTCAGTAAGGCCAACTACTTTTAAAAGTATGCATTTTTTTTGTCACACAAAATAATAATGTTTACAACTGTAGATTTCCCCCCCTATAAATGCAGCTCAGCAAACTCAGTCCTGGCTATTAGAAACTCTCGGCTTCTTTCCATGTTGCACATTATCACTTGTCACAAAAATGCTGCAAGTGAAATGATGCCCTTTTGTTAGGTCCACAATGCAATTACCTTAGTGTATTTGGCACTGACATGCTTAAATAGATTAAACACCTCTATTGATAGAGGATAGGGAATGGTACAGAAGCTCATTCAGACTTAATTGTGTTGGTTTTGCCAAGGCTGTAGAGTATAAAACTTTTTGCCAACACGAACTGACATAATTCACAATGCACAGCAGGACTAGTTTTAGTGCACTGGCAGAGATGGTTACTTTGCAGAGCAGAGCTGTATATTAGAGTCTGCTCTTGCATCTGTTAGATCATATTTCTGTGGAAATGAATTTTGAAAGCATATACATCTCTGTCCTTAGAACATCTGCTGAACCTCTTTGCCCTTTATCCTTGCCAAACCTGTTGGTTCATGTAGCTTCCTTCAAACTGTCAGTGGGACTTCTCAGTTTCAGAAAGTGTCAAGAACCCCATCACACTCTAGCCAGCACCTTGTGAAATTCACAGTGCACAGCTTAGGTACAAATTGGAAAACTTCTTTTAAAAATTCAAATGTTGGTATATGAAAGAATTCACCAAAGTGAATGAAAAGAGAAAGATTTTGCTATTTCCCCTACAATGAGCTGAGCAGTTCACCTTTTCTACTCTCAGGAAGAGAACAGCTTGTTCCTGTTCCTCACAGCCCCAGGCCACAATCTGGTTCCCAGAAGGTTTGTCTGGGGATTCAGAGAAGGAGAAAAAGATGTCAGGCATGTTCTCTTCCCCAGCTGCTGTCTGCAGATCAACACCAGGCTTCCAGCATGTGACCTGCCAATGTTCTTGTTATCCCATTCCCAAAGTTCCCTTTATCTCAAAAGAGATGCTCGTTGGCTTAGAATGGGGAAATAGAGGTCAAACGCAGTCAAATTCTGTGTGTGGATGTTTGGGTTTTTTCTTGTATTTTAAGTTTATTCAACACTATCTTTAAAATGCTGCTGCAGTGCCAGCAATTGTTCTGCCTCTGTATAGTTTTGACTGTTCTCTCCAGTCCGAATGTGAGTGGTGGAATGGGGCTTTCATTTTGGAAGAAACTGAATTCTTTAGGAGACTACCCTCTCCACTGGGGGAAAAATATTGCTTGCAAGATGGATGAAATATTAGTTTGACCATTAAAAATTCAAAGGAATAGCATAGCGTCTGTTTATAATTTGACTCATGTCAATGGCTGCAGGAACCTACCTTACCCTTTAGTGACCTCTCTCTAGCTCTAATTACAGCTGTGGTTGTTCTTTGCTGAGTTACCTAGGAGCTCTTTGTTGTAAGAATTTCTCTGTCTTAAGCTTCTGACAGTGCAGCTCGTGACAATTGTTCATGATTGAAGGGGATGCAGCTGAAGACTACTGCAAGTGATATTAGTTGCCTGAGGTCCAAATGGGAAGAAAGGCTGAAACTGCAAAAATCCACAGGAATTAGAACTCACAGATAAATTTTGCTGTGGAATAAAAGACATAAAACTCTGAATTCTTTTCAAGATCATATTTTGGCAAAAGATCCTCCAAAATAGTCTGGATATGAAAAAAAGCCAAGCACATTTTCTTTCTATCAGATATGACTCTCATTACAGATCTCAGTGTTATTCTAATCCAGGGTAGATGATATGATGTACAGTCAAGGAAGTGACAGCTATTGTCTTATAATACTGCATTAATTAATAATGGAACTAGGGTAGAATTTTTGAAGAAGAAAACACACTTGGCTATTCATGTTACTTTTAAGTGAATTAACTATGATTAAGACTATACAGGCACTCTGAGAAAAAGGACATGCTTAAACCCTCCAGGATATTTAAAGTAGAAACCTCAGTATACACTGTACATTTTTTCTAAGGATATGAGAATGAATTAAACCTAGCTTTAAATCAAAAATGCATGACTAATTCATTGCATTCATTGAGACTAGTGAAAAGATGAAATGCAGTCCATTAGAAGTGGGCTTGAAAAGAAAAAAAATTACTTTGAATAAATACTATTTTCTATGGCTGGAAGAAGTCTGACTAAAAGGGCAGTATGTGAGCTGCTGTTTGAGACATTTGAGACTGTCCCCATAGACTTTGAAAGTCATGTCTCTTTCTTATTTGCCCTTTATTTGAACATCTGAATTCTCCTTTGCTGGAAAGCTTTTCAATGATTTAGATGAAAAAACTCAGTGTTACCTGACTTCCTGAAGAAAATTTTCAAGACATCCATATCTTATCTTGAGTTGAAAACTTTTTTTTTATTATTATCGCTAACTGTTTATTCTTTCAGAAATCCTGTAATTGTCCAAAGTTATAGAGACAAGAGTGTGTGAAATAAACATAGCAAAGCAACTTAATTTGCAATACTTGTTCTAATGTGTTTCATTTATATTCTGTCTAGGATCAATCACATATTAGATGCAGTGACCAGAGTTTCTGATTTTTAACAGTAATGTTCTGGTTATGGGAGAATTATATTTTTCATTCTAACTCTGATTTTTTTTTCTTTCAAAAGAACTAATCCAGCCAGCACAATTTTTAGAGAGCTGATATGCTTAAATTACCTCAATGAGTTAGTTAATAGACAGACACAAGCTTATGTATGTTGTAGCTGTGCTTCCATTCTTTCTGAAAGCAATATGAAATCAATTTCAATTAATTTATATTTCTGCATCCTAATGCTGAAATGTGGAAGATAACGAGATGTCTATCATCTCTTCTGACTAAGGGTATGTCCAAGTGAAACTCTCAGGGACAGAGCATTTGCCTTGCTCTACTCCCATGGGAAGAACTACAAATATTGCAAGAGAACACAAATCTGACAAAACTTAGAGATACCCCCATTGTGTGTTCTTAGTCCAGCTTTTGACTAACACATTATGTTCATTTTTATATTTGTTAAAAGAGATACCTCCATTGCTTGAAACCAAAAGCCTTTTAAGAACCCCCAGGTATATCCTACTTAAACTTGTATCAAGCTTACTTTTTAAAAGTGCTTTCATTTGTTAAAAAAATGGTTGAGACAGTGTTGAGAAAACAACACCTATTGGCGCTATTTTTTAATCCTTTTAGAAACATTTATTTATTTCCCTAAGGCTGGGAGTCTAATCTGAAGAAACTAAACATATATCCATATATCAGAGTGCTGTGTCATGGGTAGCATGTCTGGTGCCTTGAGTATCTGAAGGATTATTGCTACGTTACCACAAAATAAAACCAAGTGTAATTTATCATATATATGTTCTCATATCTGTGCTAACTCATTATGCATTAATTTATGTGCCTTGAGGCAGCACTGCACTGTGTAAAACACAGTTGCAAAGGAGAGAGATCTACCTACAATTGCGTGTTGAATTATCAAAAATGAGCATGGAGAAAGACTAGCACAGCATTATTTCTGCTATAGAATGATTCTTTTGTTCATGTTTGAGACAAAATAGGTTCAGACACTTCATAATGCTAGAGAAAGAAAACATGAAATAAAAATAATGTGTGAATCTCCTATTTGAATGTACTTTATGAAAATGGTGTCATGAGCTAATTCAGCCTGCAATATACAAGAAAAAAATCAACCCTGAAAATATATAATTACTGTTGAAGATACTAATTGAGGTGTCAAATCACAATCTGACAATACTAACAGGGAAACAGGTAACCAAAGCCTTCAGAGCTCAGGCTGCCATGCAATTTCCCATAATAAGAGTGGCAGAGATGGAGCAGCAGGAGAGTAACATGTCATTTAGTGTTTCCTTTGTGGTTGTGCACAAAACCTAATGCCAATAATCCTTCAAAGAAATTATCTCGCAACATACGACCAAATTGCATTGCATTCTTTAAAAGACACATTCACAAAAAGATGTAGGTGGTGAAAAGTAGATCAAATATGAAAGGAAGTATTATTTTTTATACAAATTTTTCCTTAAATGAAGCAGTGGCATAATTTTGCTTCTACTAGGTTTTGTGAAAATTTTGCTAAAGGCTTCACTGTAGATAGAACAAGGCCTGTTGTTAATCACATGTAACTGGAAAATGAGATATTAGGGCACTGGAAGACATATTCTAACAAATCTGCCTAAAGTAGTGTAAATCTCAAACACATCCACCCCATTTTTACTTTTTATTCAATATAACACTTCCCACAGAGAGGTTTGCAAAATGAAGCACCCAAACCTTTCTTGACTGCTGAAGTATGCAGTCTTGCAAGTTGCTTGGAGTTTGCCTTTTCTGCAAAGTAAAGCTAAGCAATTGAATTTGAGAGGTGTTGGTGAAGAAAGGTATTCTGCATCACTCCTGTGGAGGTAAGCTCTGGCAGAGAAAAGGATAGAAGAAGGATGGGAAAGGAAGATAGTAACATCTATAAAAGACTGAAGATACTGAGGGAATAAATGTCAGTGATTGTAAATGTTTAATCTGGGGCTTGCATTTCAAATGTTAATACATCAAGAGAATTTCCCTTTCTTCCTTTCCCCATCTGATTTTGTCATAAAGATTATTTTTATTTTTTGTGTCCTGATAAACTTTGAAGCTTGACAAAGAATTTACACATGGGAAGAGAAACAGTTGGGTTGCTTTGGTTGGTTTTGTTGGGGTTTTTTTGGGTGGTGTTTTTTTTTGTTTGTTTGTTGGTTTTTGTTGGGGGCTTTTTTGGTTTTTTTTTTTGTTTTGTTTTGTTTTTTTTTGGTAGGCCCGTGCTCCTCTCTGACGTTTTCTCTGCAAACTGGAAGGAATTTCAGCATAGTTTATTTCTCTCACCCACTAACTTTTCCTGGTGCCTCAAGCTTGCTTTGTAAAGTTTTGCTTTGTATTTAAAGCATTAAATTCTGTATTCTCATAACTATAGCTCACATATATTAAACTCCCTGGACAATGGTATTGTAGTGGGTTGACCCTGGCTAATTTTGTGTAGCTCCTTCCAGGCCAGAAAATTTCCAAACCTTGATTTCTTCAGAGGAAAGGAAACTCTAATTTTCTTGCTTTTTTGATGCTTTGGCATCCCTTTGATTCTATATTTACATAGAATCCTATAGGCTAGCAGCTCTGCAACCTTTCCTACCACATCCTGCAGACAATTATGAAGCATGAAGCATGAAGGAAACTGAGAATGACTGAGTAAAGATATTAGCATCCTTTGGAGGATATTAGGAAGCTGTGCTTAGGGATGCTGGGAAGAAGGGACTAGAAATCAGTAAGAAGAAACATTATGTCAGCACCAGAGATACAGAAGTGAAGTGGCCCCAGAGAATCCCTCTGTTCTATGGTGTAGGTGCAGATGAAGCTGCAGGCACATTGCACTGTTCCAACTTCGTGTTCAGCTGACATTACAGGTTTCTGGTGTAGTTAAAAGCTGTTCCTGCTTACTTCACTAGTTCTGGCCCACATACTGTTTGCAAGCTGAACCATCTCTAATGTACTGCTATTAAAAAAAATAATCTGCTCAATAAAGAAGTGAAACTACTATTGGAAATACTTTTCTAGATTGATCCCAAGTCTCACTGCAATTATTGCTGACTCAGACTGAGTAACACCAATGATGGCCTCCCGTCCTTGAAAAAGAAACTTGACAATGTGGTGATGTCAAATTTACTTTTCCATGCCCACACAGTAAACTACAGAAGTGAAATTTGGGACTCCTATGGTGTCTAGCTTAAGTCTGCACAGGGTTGGTTTTTTCCCTCCTTCTGGAAATGCTTCTTCATAAAGCAGCTGCAAACTGCTGCCAGCTCCATATGTGATAATGTGCACAGCAGCAAACCATCAAACACTTATATCAAAGGAGGTAATGAGAACAAGCTGAGTAATTGGACTGGCCTGAGTAGAAAGGATCTAGCAAAATTTTGAAATGCCACTTCAATTTGCTGTGTCTCTCTATCATGTTCACCAGCATTCCTTCTGCGATTGGATTTTATTCAGTGAAATTGCTGGGGGCATCCAGACATAATAGTAAGTTAAGCATTTGTGACAGTGTTAGAGAATGTGATAATGGTAACAATAATCTATAATTGGAAAGTTGTCGTCAGCTGTAGTGATCTAAAGATGTGGGCATAACAAAGATTCAGCGTGAAAGAATTGGTTTTTTTAATTGGAAACTTCTGGTTTTTTTTTTTCCTTTTGCTTAGCTTGAGCAAATAATGAAGACATTGTTTGATTGTATGTCCTTGTAAAAGCTAAAGAAGAAAAATTTTAAGATACAAATTAAATCTACTGATTTCATCATGAAACTAATGGATGTACAGAGAAACCATATGTAGGTTTGGTAGACATTATTCTCAAAATCTGCGGAACTTGATTGAAACAATGAGTAAGATTCGTTTCTTCTCTGTTATGACTTGTTGATCTCCTATTACTTACTATCTTGCTAAATGACATTTTAATAATCTCATCTGTGGAATGTTAAATTACCTTTTCTTTTTTTTCTTTTTAAATGAAAGCCAAAGAAATAGAGAAAAGAGAGGACATGAAATGGGAAAAGAACAGGACTAAAAAAACCAGGAATCAAAACTGGGAAGGCCGTGATAGCAATCAAGAAACATAAGTAATAAGAAAATCTAATTTCAGAGAATAGTCATACTCCTGAAATCTTCCAATTAAGAAAGCGTGAGGCTGACATCCAAGTAGCTTAAAGAAATAATCTGAAACTGAGAAGCTGCTGTTCAATATATTTAACAATAAGATGGAATTCTCAGATGTTCCATATAAATTTCATTTCCATCTGCTTGCATAGCTGTTGGAACGTGCCGCATGTCTATAACTCAAACCAGCTTTTTAATATTGAATTTCCACTGTCGGAAAGGACAAGAAAACCATCTCTGGAAGAGCTTGTCACCTGGGGGGCTGCTGGTGGGTAGAACCAAGGTAGTTCTGGCTGACAGTCCCACCCTCTGCCAGCACTCCTGTGCAAGGCTCTGAGCAAGTCACAGACCAGGCACTCACAGGTATCTCTGCAGGTGCCTCACCACCAGTCCTGGATCTCTTCTGTCTTCCTGAACAGAGTGGGAAACTGCAATCCTCTCCTTTGTAGGCCTCTAGAAAGAAGTAATAGCTAATGCTGGACATTGCTGAAAAAACACCAAATACTTAGAGTTGATCTCTTGTATGAGCTGATCATTGTTTTATTCTTTCGTGTACAAGTTCACTGCCAGCTCACAGATTTGTGTTGCCTTAGGCAAAATGGAAAACATCTGCCCCTCATACGTCTGCAGTCACCCGTAAAATAGAGTCAAAAGACATTTAGCTGCCTCTGTTACATTCCTCATTGCCAGCCATATGTATTTTATATTGTGAGCTGCATCCAGCTTAGTGTTGTACTGCTTCAGATTGCTTTCCCCCCATCCTTTCTGTGGATATATGAAGTACAGGAAGAGACCTTTCAAATTAATGTTCTCCATAGCAAAAGTAGCAGTAGGATTTTCTCAAAGGAAGGGAACTGAATGTCTGAAATCACATCTGTCCTCATGTATCATGAGTAAGATTGAAAAAACTGAGAAACAGGAAAGAAGAGGCAAAATGCAGGAGGGAATGAAGCTCTCAAAGAGACAAGCTCAGAAAAAAATTAAATTCACAGACACCACTGGAAGGGGGTCAAGACTGGGACTTATAATTTGCTAAGCTTGATAATCATCAGAGGGGAGAGAAAAGGCCTAGAAGAAAGGAGAGAAGACATTACAGCAAGACAAAAAGAGTGTTTTAAAGAAACTAATTGGAAAACCCAAAGCAACTTTGATGCCATTGCAAAGACAGAGACCTGAGGCACAACATTCAGATTTGATCTAAAATCCCTCTTTTCATGCTTCTTTCTCAAAATGGATATTCAGGACGTGAATTAGTCATGTTCATAATTTCTATCTATATTTTGTATGTAGAATTTTGTTTGTAAAAATCTTTGGAAACATCACACCTGCAAAAGTTTGTTTTCCTATTTATAGACAAAATAAAAGAGGAAATTCAAAGTTAAGATGGTAGTTCTTATATGCTAAGTATTTTCTTTTTTGTAGTAAAAAATGAAATAGTGATGGGGATGTGGAGAACCTCCTGCAGATACCCCAGTACAAATCTTGTAAATCTTGAAATATCCATATGTATTATAACTTAAAAAAAGACTAAAAAAAACCTGACTGTGCTTTCAAGCTTTAAGTGCATCAGGTAGGTACTAACTAAGCTTGCTTAGTACAAAGACCTTTTCTACTTCTTCTTTAGAGACTGGACAACTGGATTAAAGTTTATTCCTGATTTTCTCTATTTTTTTCTTTTTTTTTTTTTTTTTTTTTTTTTTTTTTTTTTTTTGTTTTTTTTGTTTTTTTGTTTTTTTGTTTTAAGGTTCTGGGTGGCTGGATGTCCCTCAGCTTCATCCTCTACTCACACGACCATCCCAACTCTTGCTAAAACATGAAATGAGTTTTTCTGAAGATTAAAATGTGGGGATTCATTTAATATGTGTGTAACAAAAGGCATGTAGATTTCACTCTTTAAAATATGCAGGCTTGTGCATGATTACTTAGCTTGTAATGTAAAGTATGTGTATCAGTAGGGAGTAGTGTGCACATTTAGGTTCATAAAAATGTTTATTTTTTGAAAAATGTTTATTTTAGGTCAGAACTCTGATCACCTAGTATTACTGTTTATGAAATTTCAGTTAGAATATTCATTCTGCTAGCAATGCTAAGAGCTTTGGGGCAATTTGCATTGGTTCTTCTGTATCCATTTATTTAGATTTTGTTTCTGAAGAAATTAGCAAGACAAAATAATGTGTTTCTTCATGAAAGCAGAAAACAGTGAAATTTCATCATTAATAATGCCTCTACAGTCTACTTTACCTTTCAGGGGTAAAAATTATAATCCTTTATCCTTATATCTCCATGAACTTTGCTTCTTTCTTTCTTTCTCCGTTCTGTCAAGTTTAATTTGTTAAATTTGATAAACTGCAGCATTCTACAAGATACTAAATCAGGCTTAGATTTTTAATTATTGAACTCATTTTAACTACTGTTTTATTTTTGTGTGAGGGAAAAAATAGTGGTGTTCCAAATTGCCATAACAACAGGCTGCACTCCTTAAAACAAGATAAGCTGTGTGTCAAAGTGAAACTGTTTCCATGGTAACCAGTTGAATATTTAAAGTGCAGCATCCTGGTTTAATCAGTCAAATTGCCCCTTTTCCAGAAATCAACTGCATCAACATTCTTACAGCAGAAACTGTGAAAAAGAAGAAAACATAAGAGTTAATAAAAAAATAATTTCTGCCCTGTATGTTCCTTTTCTGGGTGATTTGGATTCAAAAGAGTCACTTAAACTGCTTCTTTCTAACAAGAGTCCAAATACTGGATCTTGTCTTTTATCGTAGAATTCTCAGAAATTCCTCTTATCTGTTCAAGGTATGCTTCCCCAAAACAGGTTAGTAAGATATTAGCATGTAAGAATGTAGTTGCACATTCATAAAACCTCCCAGTGACAATAATACATATTTATAACCTCCCTGTTTGGGAAGACATAAGAATTGGCAGTTGAACTTAAATCAATCTATTTTATGCCTTTTTAATGAACTTTATTATTCGATGGTCAAAGCTAAAAGCTATTTCGTCCTTTAAAAATTACTTTTAATTTTCTGATTTTTAAAAATTATTCTCATATTCAAAAAATTTTATGCACTGAAAATGAGATTGTCTTCCTTTGGAACTTTAAAGAAAAGTATTTCAATTATCAAACTGTTTTTATCTCAAAAAATTGAGTTTTGCAACATAGATGTCTGTTATACCATACTTAGTTGTGTTATGCCATCTCAGATTCCTGTATTTTTGGCCCTTAAAGTCAATGAACCGTCAAGTAAGTGACATTTATGCCTCAGGAGAATGTAGAAAACCAAAAAATGTAGCATTTTAAAGGCTACACATATAACCCCCAATCACTATATTGTTCTTTTGAGATTCTAGTTGGTATGACAGAAAGTGAAGGGTACATTACCTGTACACAGCTCTTGTACAAATCCTAGCTCACTTCCCAAGGTCTCTAGAAAGTGCTATTAGCCTACACTTCCTAATAAGGGTTTGAGTCAGAGGGCCTGACTCTGAGTCTCAGTGGTATAGTTGCTTGTCCTATTTCTGTTTTAGCCTAGAGAACGTAGTGGTTGCATAGGGAAAAAAGATTCTGCAGATTTGGAATGGTTTCCTTCTTCTCACGAAGGGTCTGTCAGTGCTGCATTAGGAACTTTAGCAAAACTCTTAGAAATAAAATGGCCTCTTTTAAGAAAAATATTCACAGTTTTCTTAGACTAAGTAGAATGCCACAGATGTTGTACTGCTTTTTCATAAACAGTTTTAAAAAAATTTATGAAGTTTTGAGCATTGCATTTGTTTTTTGCAGGCCCCTCAGAGAAAATAGATACTGTTTCTATTATGTTCTTTTTCTTTCTGCCAGTTCTATTAAACCTTACCGAAAAAGAAAGAAGCAGGACTTCAGTGAGACTTTGACATTTCCTGATACAGTATCTCTGTGCAAGATAGTACATATTCTGGTGAATAAAGGAGGAAACCTTCCTCAAAAAAAATGCTGAAAAGTTATTAAAATCTAACACAGAACAATATTTAATTCAGAAAATATTTAATATGATTATAGAAAAGGTTTGAATGTACTTTATGCTTGCACATATTGTTCCTATTATGTTACGGTAGTTTGAGGGTGACATCACAGCTGAGACTTTCAGAAATTAAATATAGATATCTGCTCTATTTTCTAAGAGGATGTAAAAACATTTTTTCCCTGCTTAGGGTGATAAGTTTCCCTCCCTTTCTTCAGGTGCTACAGAAACATTGTTTTGTTATTGATATATGAGGGAAAGTGCTAGATCTAGCTGGCCAATATAAATTCATGGTATCAGAATTAAACATCAGTCCAGTGATGATTCAGGCTTCAAAGGTGTTGAAGTGACATGGTTTGGAATCCTTTTCCTCCTGCCACAAAGAGCATTCTTTGATTAATTCTAGTGACCATCACCTTAAGAGTTTGAATGAATCACATGATTCTCTGCCACACCAAAGATGTCCGTGCCTATGGGTTGGCATTCTTGTTGAAGGAGAAATTGGACAAAAAGTCTACCTTTTTTGATAAGGGCAAGATAACTACAGCAGTCTGTTAAATGAAGTAGTCATCACAGAGTGAAAATAGCTGCTCTCAAGAATCCTGGTCCCAAGCACTACTTCTCTGCTGCAGGAAGCAGATGGTTTCAAAAGCCGACTTGAGGATATTTTTGTACTGCAGCCGAGATACAAGTGCAGCTTCTGAAGACAACGAGTGAATCCACAGTAACGGAGCTCAGTGCAGCCTGTGGGAGGGAGCTTTGGTGAAGACGCACGCAGGTATTTTATCTGATGCTCTGACTCAGATAATTTGCCTGAAGCTGAGCGTCACCACATGCTATCCTTGCGTTACTCCTGGAGCAGAAATCTGAAACTAGTTTAGAAGAATCACTGTGAGTGAACTTCCTTTAGCTCTTGTGTAAATACAATCTCAAGATGGAAAACAAGCTTACCTACAATTGCTGTAGCATAGCCAAACAGAGAGGAGGACCAAGACCAGCACTGCAGCACTTCTGAAGACTAAATGGTGCTCAGATGCCACCATTTTTAAACTACAAATAGAAGAAAAATTTCCTTGACATGCTGCCTATAAACATGGATGGGGCTGTGTAGGGCCAGGGACTTGCTGGTATCTGGATTTGCAGATGGGAAAAACACAGTAAAAATTTAGGTGGGAAGGGCAGAGCCCTGCCTTGTGGCAGCACCATGGCTGAGGTGCTGGCAGAGCTGGAAAACCCTCAACATCTTCATGCCCTGATCTGAGTCAGGTGGGATCTGCTTGGGTTGTGCTCATCCCCTTGCATTGTTTTGCCCCTGGTGCTTTCCCATCGGTAGGTATTTATGTGTTTACATTGTTCACAGTTAAATGATAAAGATTAAATAACCTAATACTTCAGTCTGACATTTAGTGTGTGCTACTCTTTTTGTATGCACAGATTGAGATAATATCGCTGTACTGACAGTCCGGAAATTTTCACTGATGCAAACAGAAATACATATTTTGTTTTCCCAGATTTCTATTTCAATGAAATAAGCTCCCACTCAGACAAAAAGGCCTTTGTTATTCATGTTCTCTTCAAGTCTTAATTAGCAGTTGAGCTTTGAAAAAATAACAAGCAAAGAAGTCCAGCCTTTGTAGCCACTTCCTTTTTGCTAAGGACAGAAGCAGCTGTAAGGAACACTCTTTTTCCTGATGTCTTGAGTTTATTTTATTGACATCAGTCTAGTCTGTTTCTCCTGAAGTGCCTACTGCTTGAGGACTGGCTTACAACTAAGCCTGTCAGTTTTAGCTGGGGCTTCTTCTCTGTTGGTTTACCAAACAGCAGCCATAGCTGGGCAGGTATGATCTAACCCTCTTGTTGTCCTGATCCTGTGTTCCTTCAGCTACAACTTTCAGTCCAAACAGAGCCTGACCCAGGACTGCTGCAGCGGGGTAAATTCTTGTGGCATGTGTAAAAAGGTGTTTTCTGCTGTGTCAAAGCACTGTTGCATGGTATAGTAGCATTTTGTTGCATTCTTTTGGTTTTTTAAAAAAATCTTAACCTCTGCATTGAGGTTCAAATCTCCTTCTATGATAAAAAGTTGTTTGTTTGGGATATTTATATTTTTTACTTTATTTGCTCCAGTATTTGCTCTTTCTAAATGTATCTGTTGCATGTAATGCCTTCATACCACACATAATTTCATCTTCTCACACACACTAGTAGCAGTTAGGAATAAAAAGAGAAGTGTCATTCTCAATATAAATGATTTGTATGACTTGTACAGCTTGCTGCTGCACAGCATCCTTTTCCTCAAACCTAAAGGCATCACTAGAGATAAACAAGAGCTCTGTGTATCCTGAGCACGAAGTTGACCTGCATGCAAGGAGCAGCTTGGGTGCTTGTGGTGGCAGGCCTAGCATAAATCAATAGAGAAAATAAAATGGAAATCTACTGTGCACTCCCATATTCACCTCAAAATCCTCATCTCCTGAAGGCAGACAGCACCATTTGTTCTCAGTAAGACACTATGTTAGCTAGCTGAATACATGCCATTAAACCTGGCATGCAATGTTTAACATCACTACAAATTCAGAATAAATTCAGCTGCAGCACTTTTCCTCCTCCTTTTTTCCTCTTTCCCTTGGGCATTAATTAAATACAGCATTCACAAGCATGGCCCCTTTAAGAATGATCTTTCTTTACATATTACAGCTCTCAAGCTGTGAATACATGAGATAGTTATATTAATTTCTAATCACTTTTTAACAGGCAGCGTCTGGGTTGCATGTAGCCAGCCACACATATCAGTAGGATTTTAAACACTTTTATCCATTGGTATGAAAATGCAGGACCAATTAGAATCTTATTGCTAGAAGTATGAATTTTATTTTTTAGAAAATATATGAGTAATCATAAAGAACTCAAAATTAGGCCATGCTCCTCCTGAAGATAATTATTTATTATTTATGCATAAAAAAGTGTGTGAGATTTCATAAAAATGCATGTGGGAAGTTCATATGGTACAAAAATATACAGCTAAATGTGCCCAAAACATATAAATGTTGGGAATTTCATCAGAAATATGCAACATCCCTGGCAGCATGGCACTAGATTACAAATCCCAAGGAAATAAAGCCTTTTACTTTTGTAAAGTGCAATATATTGTGAATTTTATATTGAATGTTTTTATTCTGAAAATGAATTGTTTTGCTTGTGCTTTTGTCATTATTTTGTCTTCATTGGTGCTTCAAAGCATATTTTTTATTTAGAAAAAACATACTCCTTTATGTTAGCAAATTCTGCTACAATCAGTCCATGACCTAGATTTCCCCAGTTCTCAGAAATTATGTTTCTGAAGTTGTTCAGAATCCATTTCATAAAAGAGTGAGTTCTTGGAATGTAGTATTTAGTCAAAGCTCAGTGTGTGAATCAAAATTGGACAAAACTCACATTGTTCTACTCTCAAAAGCCATTTCTAGCATGTTCAATAATTACTTCACAGCTGGCTTTAATAAAATGTGCCCTGGAAAGGGGCCAGGTTCATGCAATATTTAAATATATGTTTAGCTGGAAAGTAAACAGAATTTTGCAGTCTAACTTTTAAACTGGTAGTCATGAGATTTGACAGAGCATGATTTCTAGTGCAGAAGGAGAGAGCTGGAGGTAACATACATCCCTTGTTGTAAGCTTTAAAATAACATAATGCAGTCTGAGTATTAAGAACAGTCCAATAGCTAGCTCTGAAATCTCCGAGCTAATAGTAGCATAGATCCTTTTGGGATCTTCAAAGAATATATGATACTATTTAAAGAAAAGAGGAAAATAGAAGCATTGTTTACCACCATGCAATTTCAATAATTAGGGAGAAAGAGTACTTATAATATTCTAGTGCAAGGTAATAATTTCTGCTCTTTTTACTGGTGTTATGACCAAATTAGCAATGACAGACATGGATGACCAAGCTCAGAAATAAGGTGTGCAGGAGGTTATGTGGAAGGACAGAAGCTGTTCTTGCACTATAAATGAACTAATATCAAAACCAATGGAGACTAGTAAATATGGCAGTCAAAAGGAAAACCAGACAGCAGCCAAAAATTAGAGCAAGGCCTACAAGTTCAGTGTATCTGTACCTACCATGTCTAGAGGTAAGATTTTAGGCTAAAGACAGAAAGATGACTGAAGAAAAGACAGTCTGGAACATGGAACAAAGTCAGGTCTGCAAATCAAGAGCCACTTTCAAAATTAAAACAGCAGAGGACAAGATATGGATTCAAAAAAGCTTAAGTCTGGTTCTCAAAATGTTGAGAAGTTAACAGGAGTTGAATTAATTCTTTTAGTCCAGAGATATCTATTTCTTGAGCGTCACATTTAACAGTGCAAGTAAAAGGTAAAGCACCCATTTGTGTTGTGTGGTTCAAGAAGAAGACAACCTACACTGTGTTATGCTTCCAGATAATGTAGAGGATTGAATATATGGGCTCCAATTCGTGCAAAAGACTTAGGAAAATTGTGTTGTTTCAGGAGAAAACTATGAATATCCTTGGTTTTGAGACTGGAATTTCATAACTGAGTGTTTTGTTAACAGCATTTGCCACCTGAATATCATGTTAGAGTGTTAGTAGTATTTTGTAGAGAGTTGATAGTGTTTTGAAAGTTTAGAAAGTATCTGTAGCCAAATATTACTTGTTTTTATATGCACTTGGTCTGGCAGATGCTGTGCTCACAGAGAAGGACCTGACTGCAGAGAGTTCACTGCCACGTGCAGAATCTACAGATGCATTGGGAACGTCTGCTTGTGTAAACACAGATGCTATTTTGCAAGAGTTTCTAGACAGCAGCTGAATGATGACTTAGACATTTTTTGTCCCTGCAGAGCTGCACATGCTCCTGTGTGCAGCATCGTGAAAGGTATTAGACCAAACATGTAACAATGGAGAGCTCTTTATGCTGGAATTTTTGTGCACCCCACATTTTTGCCATCATGCTCTCTGCAATAAGCCATAATGCTCTTCTGTGGATGACATACATAGTAATAAAAAGAGATAACTGGCATCCTTCTGTTTAAGTGAAATTGTTTTGAAACGTGGGCTTACTAAATGTGATATTTCACAGGAATACAATGACTTCAGTAAAATTTTTATAAAGGATTTTTTTTAAAATCCTGAACCTTCTGGTAGCTTTACAAATTTGAAAAAATGGAAGAAGATTGGAGAGCAAAGAAAAAAGGGGAAAAAAGGTAAATTTGATTGCTCAGTTATTTTTAGATATTTTAGCACACCTTTGATACCGCATTAAAAATTATTGCCTTGAATTAAGGAGGCTCAAAAGTAAAGGGAAAACCTCAAAAGTTGCCACAAAACTGAATGTTTATCTTCCGCAGACCTTTAGTGTTGAGCATACTTTAAATAGCTGGCTTGTTCATCTTTCTGTGGAGAAGAAGAGGAACAGATTGCTATCAGGAAAGTTAAAGGGATTATCATATTTGGGATCAAATTGCATTTATAACTCCTAAAGAAATGCAGAATATGATCTCTGAAATCAGAATCAGTTCCTGAGCTGGAAAAAGAGACTGAGTATGAATTTTATTGCTCACAAACATGAAACTTGGTTTTAATGATTGTAGATATTTCCAGTATGAGTGGTTGAATATATTAAAATGCTCAACATTATTGATTGTCATTGTGAAAACAGTATGATGAAGAAATATGTTTTCAAAGTGAAATCTGCTGGTGGAAACATATGGCATTTAAAAACTTACACTAAATTATCTCTCTGAACTATAGTTAATTTTTAAACCTTCAAAATCTGTAACCATTTATTGATGCAATGTCTATCAACTATTTTATTTTATCTGGCAATTTGTTTACAGCATTTTGAAACCCATTTCTACAACCAGAAAAAGCAATTGCATAGTTTTGCTGACACCGTAGAGGTGCTGATATTCCTGGTGTAGTGGTTAGGAACAGAATTTAAAAGCAAAGTAACTTGATTTGAAAACACACAGATAAATATTATAGCGGCTGGAAATTTTTCATTGTTAATTCTTTGAATTTTTCAATGATAATTTAATTATTTTCACATGCATTATATCTCTAGTACAGGATAACTCTTTGTTAGTGTTGAGAAAATTATTAAATATCTCCTAATTGGATGGCAGGATATTTTTTCATGTATACGAACTTTCTCACAAACTGATTAATTCTAAATATATAAACCTTTTTGCAATAGTTAAACATATATTTGTGTACAGGTCTTCTTAGTGTTTGTTTTTAAAAGAATATATGTTAAAACAAGTGAGTTCTTGAGTAAGTTTCACTAGATTTTTCTACTTATTTCAGATCACTGTTTTATTGTGTTGATGATGTTATATAGCATTTTGAAAGGCACTGCATGTTTCTTTGCAATAATTTCCATTTTTTGAATACTTTCAATCTTAGCCGCTTTCAACCGGCTAATAATATTTTACTGACCCAGACAAACAAAACCTAATAGAAAATTACATTTCCTGATGTGATTTTTGTGAAGTCAATTGAGTCAAAGTACAGAAGAATTCATACCCATGGCTTAGTGAGTCTAACTTGTTAATGCTCTGAGTCACGGTATGGTAAATAGCACTTGGTAATCTTTCTGCTTCAGTCAGCCTTGGTAAGATCTTTTCTCCTCTGATATTCAGAAAAAAATATCATTCCATGTGCAATTAGATCTCTCTTCCTTTTGTACACAGACCCTCTGCATACAGAGGTGCCAGCAGCACAGGTTTAGAAGGTGAAAGTAGGAACAGATTCAGGATGCAAAAAAAGCTTATTGCAATTGTTTCAAATAGCAACTCATGAGCTTACTAATGACAAGTCTCCTTGACAATGTCATAAATCCTGGTATTGCTGTTCAGTCTTTCAAAGCAATTAGTATCTTGTTTCTACCAATTTGTCCAGTGTAGACTCTTACAGATGACACTTTAAACTGTGATTGAATTAATTGAGTTCTGAAGTCAGAAGCTCATAACAAATCATTCTAATGAGGCTCCTTCTATTTCTCATAGAACATGACTATAAATGGAAAATTACCTCACATTTATATTTTGTTAAATAGATATGAGTGTTTTAAGTGTTTTTATGACATCATGGGCATGATTTCCATGCACAAAGGTTAGGTGTTCTGCTTCTAGCTTTTATCTGCCTCTCTATCTAGCTTTTATTTGCCTCTCTCTATCTGACGTGTTTCTTAGAATGTCACTCACATCACGGCAAGATTAAAAATCTTTTCAGTGCACTGCTATGTTTTGCAAATGCTCAGTCCAGTTATGGCACATGAAGTCCTTGTATACTAATGCCAGCTATTTGACCAATTACTGGTCAGAGAAATACAGTTCATCTGTTGCTGAATGGAACTCTAGTGATGTCCTTCAAAGCACAGTGCTGAATAAGTGCTAACAATCTTTTCAAGATGGCACCAGCAACTTAAAACTTTCATAGTCATTTTCACCATGTAGTTACATACATTAGCTACTTTTTAGTAAAGTATCATGGCTCTGGGTTATTAGATCACCAAACAATCTAATAATCAATATATGGAAACTGAAGAAGATGACAAAGATAATACTAATTGGAGATATATAATGGTAACACAGTTATTTGATTTATAATCTCATAAAAATATTAGCCATTTAGGAAAATCTAATACTATTTGCTATGCAAAACTGTCCTGATTTGCAACTGATGATGTTGTGGTCTTCAGTATTTCCAAGGGTTTTTTTGAGAGGAAGATGGATCTTTTTTCTCATATGTAAGACTAAATATTTAGCATAAGTTGTATGTGTGAAGGTTAAGTATCTTAGGTCCTGTCTTCTCCTCTATGTTACTTCTTATTCAAGTACAGACTGTATTAGACCCACATATTCAGATAAGTCAAAATTCCAATCTTCTTCATCCCCTTGTTAGGCTCCTAAACAAATGTGGTGTTGCCATCTTATTTCAGAAGAAATTCTCCACAAGAATGCTCAGCACTATCTTGATCTGTCTGAAGTTATATTTCACTAAGTAGGACTTGTTTAAAAAGTACTTCCTCCTAATTTTAGTTTGCATCTTTTAATCAACTCAGTACAGTTACAGCACTTTTTTATTTTATATTGTGCATAACAGTCTCACTCACAAAAAACTGAAACTACTTCTGACTTGCCACACCAGGTCAGGTATAAATTCTGAAACCGCAGTTATTGGAACTTTATTCCCATAAAACCCATGCCTCCTGCTAAGTTTTACAGGTCCTAACAAGCGACTGGAGTACTTCTGCAAAATGTAAACCTAGAAAGTAAAATTACTGCTGTGTTTCTGTTCAGAAATGAGAAAATTAAGGAAACACCAAAATAAACAACCAAATTAAGTGATGACATAATGAATGACGTCATAAAAGCAAAGTTTCCACATGCATATTGGGACATCTAGGCAAAAGCACATTATAAAGAGCTTCTAAACATGGATGGTATGTATTAGGTAGATATAAATGACCACTTGAGAGCCATTATATTCTATTATGCAAATAAGCATTTAGGGACCTCTGAAAATTTGTAATTACGACAGCGCAGAAGCTCTGAATCAGTTTTCCATAGATGTTTTATGAGACATTTGTTAATCGCACTGTTAAGGTAATGTCTTAATTAAAAGATTCTACCTTCATGTCACTAACAGATTTTAGACAGAGTGGAAGGATAAGCTATTATAAAGTACTTCTCAGTTTAGTTCTGGATACTAATACAACACTGTTTAAGTAGGGATGAGATCTTATTTTATTGAGGTGATTATTTATTTATTATTCTAGAACTTCTACATTGAGGATGGATCTGTTATGAAGCAATCATGATACCAAAACTTACTTAGGAAGGGCTCAGTGTTTCAGCAGTGGGGAAGAGTGTTCCAGCAGTAGAGACAGACTAAATAAAAGCATTCCTAGAAACTACTAAATGGAACAACTATAGAAGTTCACATAAGTTAAATCTGATTACATCAGAGAGCTATATAAAATCCTCTGCTGTAGTGGAAGTTTGTGTTTTGTCTAAAACTAGAAGATGATCACTCATCATGCTTTATGTGTTTTACTCATCTTCAGGCCTGACATTTAGATTTGGGTATTTCCTGAACAAGGTGATCCTTTTTGCCTTCCTGTCATTCTCATAGGTCTTAAAGTATTAGGACATAATTTTCCTCTTGATCACTAAAGATTTATTTACAGCATAAGCAATAAATGTCTTCTTTGTCCATCACTTTTTCATGCTTCTTTGTGCAGTCAGCAGCTGAAAGTCAGACCAGAAATAAGTGCAGGACTAGTCTCTGGTATTTGTATTTAAAGAAGAATTGGGAAAAAAAAATAAGAGGGAGGGATAAAAAGACACACACAAGTATGTGGAAAGAAAATGGAGTCAACTGTCTATTAATTAATGCTGTAGAGCAACTCAACATGCTTTATCTGTGAAACTGATGTTAACCAGAACGGCTATCATTTTAATTGCATGGGACTTGTACAAAGATGCGTATTCACTGAAATTCTTTCTGAAATAACAGATCCACAAAGTTCTCACATTGATTATATTCTTTGTAAGTGATCTTTGATTCCACATCACTATGGAATCACTGTGATTTTTTTTTGCAAGTATTTCCCCACTAGCAAATCTTTATCCACTTTGTCAGCTTCAAAGTCACCAGGTAAAGTAGAGGTTTTTGTAATTCCTACAAGCTTTGAGAAAGTAGACAGCAAAACTAAGAAGGTCTGTGCCACAGTAATGGGAGGCAATAGCATGAGCTCAGGGGTGGTTTCAGACAGTGGAGAATCCTCACTGGAAAGGCCCTGTGTTCTTGGAACCACCTTTAAAATGTTTGCATTATGCTTTTGTCATTATGTTCATGCTTTCCAGAGCTATACCCTTCTAAACAACAAATCCTCTGATTAAGTCTTACATCAGTGTAAAAGGCAATTAATGCAGTTTTGCAGAGGAGATGTTGAAAAACAAGTGAAGTAGGGAATAATGGTATTATAGGGAAGTGAAGTAGGGAATAATGGAATTCCGTGTTCTCCAACAGGAATCACATGTTTTTGGATAAGGGACACTAGCATACATTTCAGACTAAACATCTAAAGCATTGTAGAGTAAATAGGAGAGGATGTTTTTAGCAAATAGCATGTCATAATGATGACTCTTCATGTGTTTTATCTTAAATTGCTGTAATTTAATCACACATTTCCCAAGATGCAAAGCTTATCTGTCATTCATTTTACAGCTTACATACTTCTTGAAAAAAAGCAGGAACATTGCTAGAATTCTAATGAGTGCTTTGCTACTGTGCATCATGAGAACTGTAAACTGCCCTACATTTTAAATCTGTTCTTTTGCACTGCTTAACCAACACACTTGAGACCCTGTATTGTACTCACTTATCCTAATTTCCTTGAATTAATTTATAAGACTGTCATTCACACCCAGGCTTCTCAGAACAAACAGTTTCCAGGAAATGCAACAGAAACGAGTCAGCAAAAGCAGATGGGCATCCTGGGAATCTGAAGTGATAAAAATAATATAACAGAACATATTAGCAGCACATATAGCTGGTTTATGCAGCTTTGTGATCTTATTACTATTACTTTCATCTTCTCTCTGCTTTTTTCCTCTTTTTAAAATCACATTTGATATAGAATTGGTATATTAACCTACCCCTCCCTGCAGGCCATGGAAAATAAAGGCACCTCAAGTGTGTAAAGAGCAAAGGTGGTTTAAAACATTGGAGATAAATCTGAGTCAGTGGCTTCAAAAAACAGCAACACCCCTTTCAGCATCTGAAGAACAGAATTAACTACCCAAGATTTCCACATAAGGAGAAATTTAGAGATTGGAGAATAACAGTGATACGATCACAAATGTGCTTGAAGGGATGTGAGCACACAGATTGCAGGGTGTAGCAAATTCCAGCCATGTTTGGCACAGGCATTCCTTTGTACATCATGCCCAGCTTTAAACAGAATAATTAAATCCATTGGGCCAAAGAGAATCTATAGTGGAGTGGCTTGGGCACTCATCTGAGCTCAGACCTCATTGCCAGTATTCACTTCAGCCAATACTGAAATAATTCCTGTTCCTTATTCCTTGTGCTGGAGACTGGAAGGGGATCTACACCCCACCACGAGCACTCTAGCCATGAGACCAGGTGATTCCATAGGAGTAGACTGATGACACTTCTGGCAAGCATCCCAAATAACTGTTCTAGTCATAAGTAAAAGAAATGAAAAAAAAAATCACTTAGTGTTTGAGCACACCTGATCGAATAGGTGTGCTGAGGATACAGTTGGTGTGTCAGGTCTTCGAGGCCAAACACCAATACAGAACTGAGTTTCTGAATCCAGCTAAAGGGAGCTGAAGAGCCAATCTATTTAAACTTGGGCAACCTTAGGCATACTTTGCAGCAGAATTCTAGCTATAAAAGAAGCATTTCTGGTGAAAATATAGATAGCTGTCACTTTCTGCTTACAATCCTAAAATTAAACTAAACAAAATGGGAGATGATTAAATTTCTGGGTTTATGATTTCCATAGAGATGCCTATTTTCCTAGAATCCAAGAAAGTTAAAAAAGTAACCATATTAAATATTTACCCCAGTAAAAAAAAAAAAAAATTACAGAAATTTCTGCATACTCAGCAGACTTGATCCAAAAATAATCTAATTAAATATTAAATACTAGGTAAATATTAAACATCAAATATTTATAAATATTTAGTATATTAAATATTTAGCACAGGGTATTGTAAATATTAACATTTTAATTAAAAAATTTACTCTGAAATTTATTCTATGATACGGGAAGCAATGGTTTCATATTTTCTTCTAATGAAAATGGTTTTGAGCAATTTTAAGTCCTGCTGCTATTACTTTTTCCTACAATAGATTAGCACAGTATTTTAGATATATCTATAATATATAACATTAAAATATTAGATATAATACACAGCAATCTTGTGATAAGAAAGAATACATAGTTTTATTAAAACAGGCTAAACTCAGGAAATTTATCTTCTTTTGTATAATTGAAGGATAATTTAGAAGGATATCAAAGAAAACAAGTCTGTTCTATGCTATCAAATTTTTGCAACACATTATATCTCATCTACTCTTTATCAAGTGAAATGAGCTTTTGTTCATTTTCATCATTTCAAAACAATCATAGAATATGCTGAATTTGAAGTGACCCATCAGGATAATCAAATCCAACTCCAGAAATATATATCAATTATTACTGGTACTTGTGGGTTTGTTTCACACAATTATCGTGGAAGTGGAGATGGAAAATGCGTAATAAGTAAAATGCTACATGATTATGTATTTGAAAATAAATGGAAAGTGCACTCAAAAGTGTTTTATTTCTCTATTTATATTCAACCTCAACAAGGGCAGAATCCGAAGTACTAATGTCTCTTTAATTTTTCTTCTCTAATCTGTGTGAATATGCATGTTTATGTCTTGAAAAATTGATGAAGAGAATGAGGAAATGAAATTTTCTTAGGAGATTGTATTAGGATTAGTATTCAAGGCAAATTTTGACTTAGATAATTACCCATCTGATTTTCGTGTTGACTCTCCTGCAGTGCTAGTGTGGTTAAAAGTCCCCTCAGGATAGCTATGAAGTCTAAATCACAACAATAGAACAAACACTGACTAAAATCAGATACTAATGTTAGTTGGCATTTGACTCACTAAAGTATTTTAGTAGATTTCTTTTTTTAATTTGTTGAAGAAGCTTACCATTATGTCAGAAGTGTTCAAAAAACAGCCATGAGAAATTATTTGGCATGCTCAAAAGAGCATATATGCATTAATGTTTATCTTCCTATTTTTGGGGGCTTCCTTTCTGCGTAAGACTGAAATAAAAATGAAACAAAAGGAGGAGTAGTAGTGCACTTTTTCATCATAATCAGTAATTAATTTTGTCATCTTATCTGCTATTTATCCTGATGTTGGATCCCTGCCAGTGAAGTCCTGATGCAAATGCCATTATCTTTTAATTTTGAAGTGATGATATTAATCCATTAATTATCTGCATGTTTAACCAAATGACAGCAGTTAACCCTTTACCCTTTTAAATCATTTGTCCCTACTACAATATCTAAGTGATGTTTGTACAGCTAGGAATTTAGTATTGAACACTCTTCCCTGTTAAAAACTGCTATAGTTTCACTATACCAGATCTAGTTTTCACTCAGATATTCAGGTTTAGATTAGCCCAAGAAAGCAGGAAATAACTTCTCAGAAATTTCTACTCTTATGTCAGTCACATTTGTGGAGCCCAAAGCCACTGACTAGGGTGGAATTCAAGATACACTGCACCAGTGAGCAGAAGCAAGAGGAGCCTCCATGGCCTGAAAGTTTAAATCCATCAGCCTGGTAATTAAATCATACTTTCCAGACCTGTTCTGAGATTTTTTTCTATGTGTTATTCTGTATTTGACAGAGCAAAATGTACCAATTGCCCTCATAATAAAGGCTAGAATCAATGAAGGCAGCAGAGAAACCTAATTTCAGGATTCTGATTAAATTTAGATACCAGGCAGTTGTTAACCTAGTCAACATGGTCAATGCAAAGATTCTATAGTACATACTGAAAAGCAAAACTTAAAAAAAAGTAGATTTGATGTGCTTTAATTAAAAATATAGAATTTAGGGACTTCCAGAGTTAGACAACAGCTTGAACAGATATTTTTATTGTGCAATTTTTCTGCCCTTGCACCTAGGATTTGCTTACGTTTCAGCTTTAGACTCTTAATTATTCTGGATATGACCATTAAAATTATCTTTTCTTTTTAAATGGGGGAGAAGAATATGATTTTTTTTATTAAGGGTCAAATAAGACCCTCAATAAAATTTCCTCTTAGGGTTTGTTGTCTGGATTTCCTCTTAGTTTGCTGTCTGTTAATTATTTATGCCTTTGTGTTTTTCTCTCCATGTTCGATACGGTATAAATAAAAACCATATGGATTTAATGTTTCAATTACTGAAATCAGTGATGCAGTTCTCAGATCTCAAGGGTTCAATGAAATCCTGTAAGTCTCTGGGATATTGTTAATAAATGTATAATTTCTCACTGGTCTAAATGGATCGGGATATCTGATGAAAACCTGGAATGATAGCTCACCAATTCATGTCAGGGTCAGATGAAGCCCTTTGGAGAGGATTAAAATTTCAAAATAATGAAACAGGAAGAAAAGATAGTTGGTTAGTGAAATATGAATAGATATATTGTATTCTCCAAGAAGGTGTTGTTATATGAGCAGACTCCTGGAAAGTTTGCTTTAGAAGCTGTTACACATACTCAGCGCTACCGTGAAGGTGTGAAGTGGGGTTGTGAATTTGCAGAGAAATATGTTACAAAAGAGGTACCTGCCAAAATAAAATACTATATAACTGAAATGAAAATACCCAACATTAGAAACTTGTTTTTATTAGAAACAGCTTTATCTGAGTGTAGAAAAATACTGATATTAATAATTAAGTCATAATGTAAAAGGTGGGTTTTTTCTGGACACAAGTCTCTGTATGAACTTTACCTTTGCAAGAAGAGTGCACAATGTATTCACTAAGGAATTTTTAATACTCTAGTTAACATATGACATAGAAAAGGATGCTAGAAATTAAATGCATGTTCTGGAATAGTACTTCCCAATTCCTTCTTTAGCTTTCTTAAGCTTTCCCTTTTTCCCTGCATGTTACTCACTGCTAAGCCCATTTCTCTCAGCTCGTTTCTCAGTTTAAATCTATTTTTATCTTATTGATGAGTCACTCGTCAGTCTGTAGTTTAACACATCCTGTGTTTCTCCGGATGGTCTCACATGCTTTTTATATAAAGGGAGAGGAGGACTCTGTAATTGCATCGTGACTCTATTCTTTTTCACTCTAAAGGAAATTAAGGTGGTATTTATTTATAGCCTGGAATATTCCTGATTTTTCTTCCTATCAAAATTTCCATCAGGTTCCTATGAGCATGTTTACCCAGGTCTGCTACTATGTTTTTTCTCACTCATGGCCTGTATAAATGATGGTGTTTATTTGGTTATGCTGCTTGTCAGCTCAGCTGCAGCTGAAATCATTAAATTCTCATATAATTATAGTGGTGCCATTCAAACAGCTAGAGTTAAGGTTGTGTCAGCATTTCCATTATAAATCCTTAATTTAAATGGTTTGCAATAACTCAACCATAAAATATGTTTTGAGCTGAACCTTGGCTTGTAAGGTTTCAGGCCAGGAGCAACTTCCTTTTCAAAGTGAAAAAAAAAGGAAGAAAACAGCTCTCTCTAATAATTTCAAGAGTGGATGGAGTGCTTGTGAAAGGGCTAAGTTTACTGCTGCATGAACCAAGCTATGGTAAAATCCTGCAGTGGCACAGAAGGTATGTTATGGGTTTTCTTTGTTTTACTTCATCTCAATTTATACACTCCAGTCTTGTGAGGGAATTATTTGGGTCCTGTGTAAACTCATGTCTGCTTTAAGGCTGATAACAAGAAAGTTGTCATCAATTTGATGACAGTTTTGACAGCATATTAAGGGACCAATTAGAGGCATCCATAACAGCCAGCACAGGGAGATTGGTATCACCACCCTGCACTTCACACACCTTCAGTCAGCAAGGGACCATTCAGGATACTCTGGCCTGAATCTGAACCGGGGGAGGTGAAAGGCACTCATTAGTTAATTCATAAATAATCTGGCTCTTCAGTTGCTTAAAGCCTAACAGAAAGACAATAAAATGGGACATGGACTAGGTAGAGGCAGCACAGCCATAGAGATATGTTAGTTTTGATATCTTTCATGTTCTTATTCCTGCTATTTTTAAATGGAATATATTTTTCTGGATTTCTCAACTACACCAAAGTACACAACCGAAGTAGAGCCTCTATATTTTGAGATACTCATCTGAAAACATTTTCCTAGAAATATGGCCTGCATTTTTGATCACAGGAAGGCTCACTCACAAAAAGAATTAAAATAGCCCCCACCTGTAACAACCCACACTGTACTCTTTACCAGGAGATATCTCACAAAACACCACTTAAAACACAAAAAACAAATAGTTCTTAAAGCTCTGTTGACATTTAGACAGTAAAATCCAAATTTAGATTGACATGAGCCATAGCTGGCACAATTCAAAATCCATCTAGAAAAAAGATTAATGACAAGTTTTAAAAGATGGATTGAGGATTTTCCTGGTGAAGTGCTTTAATCCATGTATTTTAGCAAGTGTCAGTTGATTGTTTGAGAATTTGAAACAGAAGCTTTTGAACTTAAACTACTGTTTCTATTAAAGTCACTATCAAACCTTGTGTTTTCTGTTGGTCAGGGAAAAAAGATATTTTGTCCTCCTAAATATTTATTATTTGTGGCAATATGGCTTAGAGAGACAGTATAAAGCTAAAGACTGTCCTATACTTAGCCATTAATTATCAGATTATAGCTTTTCATGCAAATCTGTTTTCAGATCAAATCTCATGAAGATATGATTTTCTCCCCTCTGCCCTAATTTAAATAGGTCAAAATTAGTCTTATTCCATTTAAATTTGTTGCACTATATTTTGCTTCTCTTTGTCTTGTACATAGTACATTTAAATATTAACAATATTGGAAGAGTCCATCACTCTAAAGGAAAAAAATATCAGGTCTTACAGTTATTAACAACAATTAAAGTTATTTTTATCAGCTGTTACAGAAGATATTCCATAAAATATCTATTTTCTGCAATATGACTGATTAAGTTCCAATTTTTCTGGTAGACTGTTATGCCATAAAGGAGTCCTTGTGACAGTAAATGTAATAAAATACTGAACTAGATCTCATTAAAATCTAAACCTGAAGCTCATGATTTTCTCTTATTGTGTATGTGCTACCTGAAAAGACATTCAAACCTGTTATATTTCATGAAATTCTTTTGATCAGCAATTTTCTACCCATTTTTATATTGGTTATCCTGACTGTGTTTTCTGTAAGAGTTTTATCTCCATCTACACTATCTAGAAAGTGATACAACCATATTTAGGATGCCATAGAAAATGAGGAATGTTACAGTGATGCTATCTACTAAATTTACAGGAGGCAGATAAACTAGCAGTTCAGTGGTTATCGATCTCTTCCTTACAGCAAACTGGTACTATAACATGAAACAGCTTTTACATCCCTAGCCAGGGGAGACAAACCACCACAGAGCAACCACAGCTTCACAGGTGACAAAGCAGTGTCACTCTGGGACCAAAGAGAGTTTAGTGATGCCTGTGGAGTGCACTGCTTGTGCACAGCACTGCTGGGGAGAGGCTTTCATTTTAGGGCTGAGACAGCTCTTCATCTCAGCACCAAGCTGTCCTGTGCCTTCTGAAGGGTTTGTAAGTCTCTGAAGCTCAAATGGCTCACACACAGACATGCCCAAAAGAAATCTTGGGTGGCTGCAATCCAGGAAAAGCAGTCAAGCCTTCTAGATTTAGAACTCTGCTACCTTTATACAGTCAGTTGGCCAAGCAAATGACAAGATCTTTATTAAAACTATGCTGCAGTTCTGCCTTGTTTTCCCAGTTTCAGAATTTGTCTTTTGAATAATTTTCTATGTCAGCAGTTATGATACAAAAGGATGGGCAACACTGAAATAACTTGCAAAGCTCTTCCATTTTGCAGCAGCTCTTTCATTCTTAAAAATTTTGCAGTGTGGTAATTACTCACTTGGGAAAGGCAGTTGACTACACTGACTGGGCATGTTTGATGCTCTTCTTGATATAGAGAAAGGTAATGAGGGCAGAGATGCTTTTAATTTTCTGTCACACACAATGTTAAAGTAATTTTTGATAAACTGACAGTCTTGGTCACTGTATAAATAAAAGCAAAGAAAACTAGTTCTGTGTATAATCATAAGTATCTGTCCACTTGTATAATTTCTTCAGTTCTTCTTTAATTCTTGTTTAGTATTCAATCAGGCTTTGAGATGCTGGCCCATACAACATGATCTCAGCTCGTGGGACTTCTTTCCTACCCATATATAAAACATAAAGTTATCCTGGCCAAATAATAGGAACTTATTTGTGCAATATTCAGAACGTTCTTTAAGACACTGATTTAAAAAGAAAACTATATAGTCTGATCCAATCCACATGTTCTTCTGTGAACAACTTCTGTAGTCCTTGTGAAAGATTTTATTTCAATCCAAAATTGGTCTTCTCCCTCAGATTCTTATTTTCTGCTTTTTCCTGAAGGATCACTATGGAACATCTATTACTGCTAGTTTAGTGTGATAAGAGGAAGCAGAAAGTTATTTTGGCCTAGATGTGTTCCTATGCCTTGGAGACACTCTCTATCGTTAACATCTGAGTCATTGTCAGTAATTACTCATTTCATCAACACAGGTCTGTTTTGTTACCTTATGGAATTTTTATAAAACCTCTTCATATCTTGAGCTTTATTTGTTTCTTTTTGTGTGTCCTTTTATTATTGACAGATATTAAAACTTCTTTTCTGTCAGTTTTTCACCTTTCACAGGAACATTTATATATTGCATGTTTGGCTTTTGTTCAGTAGGGAAGCTTAATTTAAACAGTTTCAAGTCTTTTCCCCTACAGTCAGTGGAAGTAGGCTTGACATTATTTGCATAGCATGTCATAACTATTGTCAAATCTGACTTCAAAACCATTATACATTCTTGCAGGCAAAAATGCTTGAATATCAATAGAGAGAACCTGCATTCATTTTAACATGCCATTGGGAACTTTGCAAGGGAAACTGTGTGTGCAGACAAACCTAGCCATGGCAGCTGCTACTTGTTTTAGGTATTTTTGGCCAATTTGGGGAAGTGTAGAATCAATAATACAACTTGAAATGTTACTATTCAGGTCCTCAGTGATACCTTGCTCCATAATTTATGAGCCTCTGACAGTTTTGAAACAGTTGTTCATCTGACACCTCTCTCCATATTTGCTCTAGCACTTTCAATTGGTTCTTGTAAAAAAAAAATTAAATTCTGGTGTCAGACTGCAAGTAATAAACCAGTCTGCCAAAAACTCTGTAGTCAAAATAGGTATTCACTGATCTCCTGCCTAAACTAAAATAACTCTGCAGTTAAAACACTCACCTCAGTACTGAAGCAGCTTCAATGACAGAAGACGCTCCTCTTCCCCAGCCTGCTCCCAGACACCAGGTCCTTCTGTCTGAAGGCAGAGTCTAAGCCCACATTCTCCTCACAGAACTCTGTCCACCTCCTTTCAGATTGTTTCTCTGTCTGTTAGCTATGCTCTGAGAAATACCTTCAAAAAATTAAGAGAAAGAAAAAGAAGTCACGTTTATTGACTGCAAAAGGACTTGAGTACAACAGATGAGGGGAGTGATCAGGTCCAGGATGGAGGAAAACTTAAAGTTCTGCAGATGGGGAAACCTCAGTGCTGGGAAAAGCATCCAGTAAGATCTTGGGGAAATAATTGTGAATTTCTGGACTGATAATGCACTTCAGAATTTTTTTTTTTAGAGAACAATGTGAGACATCTGAAATAATATGTGGCTGGAGATCAAAAAGTAATCATTGCTTTCAGGAAGGTCAGAGCACAAAGTGAGCAACAACTTTCTTTCAGAGAGGCTGCTGTTAGGAGTTACAGAAGATTGTACACTGAAGGGCAGATGAACAATAATAACATGACCAACCCTCTTAGCAATTTTAAAAAATCTTCCTTTTCTACTGTATAATTAATGTTATTTCATACACTTTATAAGTTCTGTCTAAGTAGTGAAAGTATACTGTACTGCTTAGGGTTCTTATTCATCAGGAATTTTAACAAGAAACCTCAAAATGGGGAAAAGGACACTTCTGTTAGCCAGCTGATGTTTATGCTTTTATAGATCCTTAAAGGAATTGACAAATTGAAATAGTCTGTGAAATATAAATATTCCTTAAATGGTAAGGTTACAGATACTGATGTAGTAACCTATTTCAGATTTGGAGAGCACCATGAAAGCTTGCTGAGCATATCTTTTAGTAAGATGCACAATCTTGTCTGGAAGGAGGCACACAATTGAGTTTAGGACCCCCTGCAATAGGCTGGTTTGAAACTTGCTTATATATACTTCAGCTTTATTTCCAGGTTGGATTTCTCTGATTTTTCTTCTGTAGCCATTGAGTCTTGTTAAGTCTTTCCTGTAATGGCTTTTTCATGTACAAATAACTATATACTGTAACTGAGTCATGTTTCAGCCTCTTAAATAAACAGAATAGTTAAACCTGATCAGCCTGATATCACAGGTTTGTTTTATAATCTCTTTATAATTACAGGCTTCTCTTCTGCTCTTTCTCAATGTTTACTTGTTTTCCTGGGGCCATTCCAAAAATGCATTCTATCACTGATCTTTGCTAGTGCTGTGTACAGAGACACAAATACTTTCTTACTTATATTTGACACCTCTCCTTTTCATAACACTGTAAAGAACTTGCTCAATTAGCAAGACACTGTAGGGAGTGTTCACACTAAGGCAACCTACTTTACAATGATCTGCATGCCATTTGTGAGGGAGGGACTGTTTTTTAAGACATTCATTCTATTAAAATAGTTGAATTGTCCATTTTTCACATATATTTTCATACATTTAATTGCAATGGGATATATTGCTTTGGATCATGGCATTCAAGCAACACCAGTCCTTTCTCCTTCCTTTCCTATTTTCTGGAGTCATCTACTCCAGAAAATAAGATTCTATTAATGGAACTCTATTAATATATTTTTTTAATCACTGTAAAAAAGTAGCAGTGACAGAAGAAGTAGTAGCCAACAGACCCTCTAGTAATTTATTGACACCCCCCTCTATTAGAAAACATTTATTTTGCAGCAGTTTGAAATCCAAATACTTATTGAAGAAAATTGCAAAATTTAGACTATTGTTACTTTCTAATAGATTCTGGAGGTGAATTTTTTTTGAAGCTGAAAATATTCAATAACATAACTTTAAGTTTACATCCCTTGAAATTTACTAAAAATCCTCATTTTATTGGTATCATTATTCACATTAAAGAATGTTCCAAATAAACTTCCTTCAGAAAGTGCCTTTTAGTGTCTGAATAACCTTTTTTCTTGCTGAAAGCCAGCTCTCCAGTATTTTATACATGCAAACAAGGAGAAAGAAATACTGCTGCACTTTGTAAGATCGAAGCAGTACCAAGAGGCCATGGTACATATTATACTAGAAATAGCATCAAAGTCATAAATGCTGATTCAGTTATCAGAGCTGTGGGTTTGCTCGTATTTATAAAATGACAGAAGAAATCACAAAGGCCCATGGCAATTATTAACAATGATGTGGTGAATTTATATGGCCTGAAAGTGGGTTATGCACTGCTCTAATACCCAGGGAGTAGGTCAGGATGGGAATTATGACTGAGTTACAACTCTTTGCTTAGTTCCATGTACTTCAAGCAGGGAGCAATCTGTTTTGATCTTTATCTGTAGAAGAATATTTTTAGCTCCATGGGGACTGGAATGTGCAGGCTTGTTTTTTTAGTTGTTACTAGTAATGAAAAAGGACCAGGAACAAAATGAGGCTTTTGCTTGTGTTCAATTTTGCTTCAATTTAACCTAAACCAGTGATAAAAACGTTAACTGAGAATCTTCCCCTTAGGATCATGTCCTAGATAAAGGATGGCACTTCTGTAAAATAAGGTAAGAATGGACTGGGGTGGAGACTTCACAGAGAAGTAAATACCTCCTAATGGTTTCTATCATAGTGAGGACTGAGTGTTGAGCCTGGGGCCTTACATCATTCAGAGTGATAGACTGAAACACAATCTTTTCCCTTTTAGGGTAGGGCTTCAAAGTTCAGGATGTGTCCGACTCTGGATAACCTCATTACTTTTGTCTATATGGATGTTTTGCAATATGTTTTTCATGTTTTCAATTTTAGGAAATGGCTGATGAGAATTAATGTCACATGCAAGCAAAACTTTTTCTTCTTGAAGCAGAGACAAAATATTCAACCTTGAAATACTCCATAACAAGAAAATCTTTTGTTCAGATTTTCCTTTCTAGAACTACTGGTGATATATGAGCTGAGAAAATGTGTTTTTATACTTTATTTAAGATCAGTATTAAAATAGGCTTAATTCTTAGTTAGGTTACTCTTAATACATAGCAGTGTAAGTAATCTAATTCACTCGGTACAATGTAACTGGCTAATTTAATAATTTACTGAATACTGGAACATTTGTATTAACCCTTTTCCATTATTTTTGGCTAAGCCTTCTGCAAATCTGAGAGGGTCTTTTCAGCCTAGATGTAGAGTGAGTAATGTAGGGGACAAGGGCCCTTGTCCAAATTGTCTGTTACTCTCAGATCATAATGATTTTGCACAGTGTAAGCACAGAACTGGAGAAGACACTGACTCCTTCAGAATCCTACCAAACAGATTTCTATAAAAGAGGATTTGAGTACAGTAGTCTGAAAAAGTCTGAGCATGATTGTGCAGGTCTAGGGACAAAAGAAACTTCAGAGAATGAGAGCAGTCAAGGCAATAATCTTCCAGCTTGCAGAATGGAGGAATTAGTTCCTTTCTAAAGACAATTCCATAACTCTTGTACTCTGTTTACATTCTTGTATGTGTGTGTCTAATTTTTTAAGAAGAAAACAAACCAAACTTAATTCAAAACTAGCTTGTGAATGTCATGTCCTTAATTAGCACTTCATGTCTTTGCTGCCATTTGATTATTTAATGAAGTTGCATTGCGTTGCTGTAAGCCACTGAGAGTCTGAGGGTGCAGCTATTTCCTTAACCCAAGATATCTGCTTACTGGTATGAAGAAGGATGCTGTCAACTTACATGACCCTCATTTTCACTGTCTTTACTCAAAGCAACCTTCACAACTTCTCTCCTCTGTATTCTACTGCTGCCAGCATCAGTCAGGTTTCCCCTCTCTTTGTTCTAGCAAGGGTCGTTCACTCTGTCCCTCTCCACCTGCATTTCCTCCTTCAAAGAAATCCAACAAATTAACACAAACCACATCCAGTTTCACCTTTATGTGGAGTTTACTGTGCCAAGTCTTAAAAAACCTGAAGAGTCTGTGAAAAGGAATTAAACATCCTGAATCTTGTCTCTCCTATGCTTTGACTCAGTCATTTGCATTCCTGTCAGATCACTCCATGTGCTTTCATAATTCCATTAGTGATGTCCAGTAACTCTTGTTATGAAAGAACTGAATTTCTGGGGTGTTGCCAAAGGTCAGGAGTTCTTGAGGGACATTCTGCTTTGCAATTACAATAAAATTTCTGTGAATTGCAGTTCACAATTCAAAAAAATTTTTCTTCTTGTTTTATAGTTAAACTGGTAATTCTAAATTTAAAATATTTAGCTACAGGCCTGGTATCTATGGGCACAGTATTAAAAGGAAAATCAAGACTTTTTTTTGTTTCTGTCCCCATTTCTCTTTTCCATCTATCTGATTCTTCTTTCCATTCAGCCCTGGGTGCTGTTATTTTCTGTGTTGTGTTTATAGAAGGCACTCACCCTATTTTCCTTGGCCCCATACAGACTCTCAACAATACTGTTTTCAGAAAAGGGGATTTCTAAAGATTCACTTCCACTGGAATGTAAATAAATAGATCCTAAAAAATTTATTAAAATCTTAACTAGCTGAAGCCCTGGCAAACAGGCAGAGTGTAGTTAACATTCTCCATTAAATTTGAAGCGCTTGGCATAATGTGTAGTGCTTGAGGACTACAGGATAGGCACATGTTTTATTCAGAAACCAATGAGAGTTTACTGCTGTGCCAAGTGACTGTCAGAAAGCTGGCATAAGATGTCCCCTGGGATCCATTCTGGGATATCCAAAATAATTAAAAGATGAGAACAGATATTCTAGATTTCTTTTATGTTGCTTCAAATACTAGAGAATCCTGAAAAATAGAGGCTCTGTAAGAGATACTGTAAGAGAGCAGATCTGCCTGCTAAAGGGATGAAGCATTTCTGCTGATAAGTTTAATGTCAGAAAAGCAATCTTTCCACAAGAACCGTGATATCTTGTACAGTCTTATTGTGACATTTTGGCTGGACTATTGCAAAGACAGTTTTAACTTGGGAAAAAAAGCCCACCAAACCCATGAGTATTAACACAGAAAGTGAAATATTTTATTTCATAATTGCAGAACAGATTTATGGTGGAGGGCAGGGCAGTGGGAATGAATGTTGGCATTCAATAATTGCCCAATAAATAACAAAAAAAATAGCAGATGGTAATCAGTCATCTCAGTCCAAATGGACCTCTGAGGGGGTGGAAAGGGAAGGCAGAGATGTAAGGGCTGGGATATAGAAAGTCTTGTTCCAGTTATTCTGTATTTTGACACTCTCCAAATGTTTCAAGCACTTCTTTATAATGTAAATATTTGTGACATCTATTTTGATAGCAGTTGTATAGGAAAAAAGGCAGATAGGGTACACACAGATCTAAAATTCAGTAACAGATATTGTGAATTATCTGTGTATTCTATTTTTCCTTTCATAGTTGTTTTTGCACTATAGATTACAATTTCTTAGGATTTTACAGTAGTTATATAAAGAACTTTACCCATGTACTGCCTGAAAGTTCACTACTACTTTAGTGATTTGAAATGTTTTACAAGTTGCCATTGGTTTTGACTAAACAAGTACTGTTTCTGTTTCCTGATTGGATTATGTTTCCTAAACCGGAATACCTATTGTATCATGGGAAAGCCCATGTGTATAAGAAAAATAATTTCAAAAATAAGGCAGAGCAGAAAGAAAAAGGCCCCCAAACCATCTATTTTCAAAGTTATTTTTACGAAGTGATTTTTGATGCGTTTCCCTTGAAATGAAAGACAAATTTTGTGGAATATGGCCAATAGCGAATTTTAAAATTAAATCAGAAATTAGCATCCTTTGCTTCAAATTAATATTCTTCATGATTTATTTATAGTGGCCATAATTACATTCAGAACCTGACCTTCAATCTGCTTATTCTCAGATTTGCATTATGAAAGTTATATTCCAAAAACTGTGTTCAGAAATGAGCATTTCTTCCTGTATATGTCTTCTTGATTTAAATGCTTGAATTCCATTAATTAGGGATACAGGAAATGTGCACTTATATAATCTAAATACACACTAAATCAACCTGCAACAAATGAACATGAATGTGAAAATTACACTGCAGCATATAGAGGCAGATATTTCTGTTTTAAAAGTAAGTAGAAGTTGAATTCCTTTGAATAGGTTATATACCTGAAAATGGGGATAGACAGCCATTGAGATTTTTGAAAAGCTGATCTTTTGTTAAACTTCCATTAATAAAAAACCCAATAAATTTGAAGCAAAGGACATAGATACATGCTTTCATGAGTTTAAGCAACAGACAAGTGGCCTGAGGCATTTTTTGTTCTCAGAAGTGTTGAGACTCATAACACTCCATTGAGATCCGTTTGAAATTCCACTTAAACATAAGTAAAGCTTTTATCCTGTGAGCACTGGCACAAGGAATCTCCTTCCTTGGAGACTTTAAAAGCCTGAATGGACTCCAGCCAACCCCAATGTGAGCAGGGGTTCAACCAGATGGTCTCCAGAGGTCCCTTCCAAACTCCATAGTTCCATGATCCTTGTTGGCAAAGGTCACCGAGGGGCTAGACTTAATCATCCCTGAATAAGGTAAAAGCTATCCAAATGAGTCTGGCATTCAAATAACTGACTGAAAAGATTTTGTCCCAGCTGGTTTTAAGAGAGAGATGTCTGCAGAAGCTTTCACTTATGATAGCTTGCCTCAGGTTCAGTGAATAGGCAACTGGAAGCCTAGGAGTGCTATTACACTGGTACAGAACTTCAAGAAGCATTTGTTAACAAAATAGGCCTCTCTATTTGCTCTTTTTAGGCCAGCCTCATTCATACTATCTGCTTTAGTAGATAGAGAAACATTAACAAAAATAACTCCTGCGCTGCCTAGGTAATGACAATAAACTGACAATTGCAGCTGACTTTAGGAGCTGAAACTTAGCTCAGTAAAACAGCACGATATACACACATGGGAAATAATTCTGACTAATTTCTGTTGGAAAAGGTGACAGAAGTATTTACAAGGCAGTGAGCGATCATAGAGTTTAATCAGTTTGTAATCACAGAGTACGCAGTCGATTAGAAGTGTCATTTGATAGGATTTTAAGCACTGCAAATTAGCAGAAGGGCAAATTAAGTGCAGCTGTTGATGAACCAGCCAGAATCCTTGAAAGTTATTGCTCTTCTGGTATGTTAATGGTACTGCAAGAAATGCAAAGCTGTTTCATCTCTTCGTTTTTATACAATCATCAGTGGCATAGCTGTATTGAGACAGGACTACAAGTAAGATTTTCTACTAGATCTGTATGTAAATATTTTAAACCTTGTTCTCATTGAAATCAATTAATGCATTATGAGAATTGCAGAAAATGTATGTATTCATATTTGAGCCTAATGCAGATAAAGAGAACATCACAGGACGTATGAATAAGTTATAGCTCCTGTGTACAATAGAAGATATAATCATATTTCTAAAATCTGAGGGTGATATAAGTGATAGCCTTCTTTCCTTTTCTAATTCCAATCCGTATTCATAGATGTTTCCATGAAGACTTAATGAAATTTTGTATGAGTATGGAGTTTCTTCCTTAGTTTAGGATATGCAAGAGAGTTATGTATATTTCCCTTTCAAAACCACTAGCTAGCTGCTTCAGAGATCCCAGTACTTCTTTTAACTTTGATGTTGACAAAGTAATAAAATGTTATTATATGGATGGGTACTTAGATTGCATTTTTATAAAGGCATTATCCTGAGAAACAATATTAAAAGAACATTAAGGTTGCAGAGACCAGAACTCACACTGCAGGAAATGTCAGAATAAATGTTGCCCTTACAAACTTAATTCAATATTTTGTGCATCTTGAACAATGTGCAGTGCCATTCCTTGTTGACTACACATTGTTCAAACACTCTCTGAAGGGTTGGAAATTTATTCAGATGCTTTTCTGTATTACCATAGTACTGCAGCTAATTCACTGAGGAACTGTGTGTATGAAGACAAGGATTATATTAATTCCATGGTACAGATGCAGGTCCTGAGGCATAGAGACTGGATCTATCTGTATGTCTAGTGCAAAGCTGCCTGAAGATTGTCTGGAAGACAAATCTGCTAACTCCAGATGCACTAACCTGCTGAAAACTTCTGGATATTGATCTGTATGGATGACTGTGAATACTCAGAGAAAACAAAGACAGGATCAAGTTCCCCAGAGTAAACTTGCTGTCTAAAGTATGAGACCATCTTTTGTATTCCTGTTTTATGACTTCTTTTTTTCCAAACTCTGCAACAAGTAAAAGTCTTGTAAGTAGGCTCCTTCAGCATAAATCTTTGATTCATTGTTAGAGAATCAAGGTCTACTTTCTGTACTGATTAAGATACCTTATGGATAAATATAATCTGTGATCTTGCAGAAATATAATCTGTGGTCATGCAGTTAGAGACTTTTGCATTGCTTAAATGGCTGAATTAGAGATTCATGAGCCACCCTACTTGTGAGACCTTGACTTTTCAAAATTAAGGATAATCTTCTAGGACAACATGTGCTAATATATTATTTTCTAGGAACTGGAGGTGGGGCTGGGGTGTCCTTCTCCCCAGCCTTGCTTGTCTGCAATCCTGAGTGTCCCTGGTGATACTTGATCCATGAAGAGAAGGCAAGAGGCACAGTATTGTATTCTGTGCTTGAACTGACAGATGATTGTTGGCGAACAAATGTTTTGCCCATGGATTTGACAAGTGTTTAGCAATGCTAAAAGAATGGTAAGGCTGAGGAGTCTTGGATTTACTTCTAAATTCTGCAGGCAAAAATGGGGAGTAGTTGCTGCCAACTCTTTGTCACTTCTCCTTGTAAGCTGGTCTCTTGGCTCAGTCTTACATCAGCCCACGATTCCATCAAGGACCTTTTTCTCGGGCCCAGTATCATGGCCAAATTCCTAACTCTAAACATTTCTTAAACTTCATGACCTGTGTGTTTTTATACCAGTCTGTGTTGGGCTGACAGCCATTTCTTGGTACCATCATACCTACATGTTCTCAAGGAGGCCCATGACTTGCCCAGGAATTGTTTGGATATAAAAATCCATACCTTTATATGCAATTTATATACTGTATATGTATAATGTATCTAAAGGGGTGTACAAATATTTATAAGTATATACTTTATTTATTTAGACATAGGTACACTGTCACATAGATACCCACATAGATAAAATCATATGTATGATTTTATACATATATATACATTTATAAATATATAGTAATTAAATTTATGTGTCCATGAAACGTTAAGTATAAAATGGGTAAAGAAATTTTAAAAAGAGCTAATGAAATCCATAGGTCAAGTTTAAATCTGAATAAAAAGCAATTAAACAAAAGAAAAAGGCCCATTCAGAGACCCATTTAACCAGGCAGTATCAGGCAGATCTGCTTTTGGAGATTACTGCCTCTCCCTTTTCTCTCTAGCATTTTTTGAGCTCTCTTTTGGGCAGAATGTCAAATGAGGTTGAGATCGGGGAACAGCTGGCAGCTTTGGTGGAAAAGAGTGTAATAGGGTGCCAATCTTTTCGATGCTTTAAGAGGTGGGGGTCTAGTGTTTTGCAAATAAAAAGCAAAATTTGCTTCTTACACTCAGGTCAGTGAGAAATTTTTTTTAAATGAAACAATTCCAGATTATTAAAGAATGGAAATCTGGTTCAGCCTGCTCCTTTGGGTGGTTGTCTGACTTCTTAGCACTCAGCAATGCCAAAACGTTTCCAACAGTAGTGCATACTTCCTGCAGTTTCTCCTTTTCAGAAAAGGAATTAATGTATTTTTTTAAAAAAGTCTATTTAAGCATAAATAAAATAACATCATATCTGTTAACCATAATTACACATAATCATATTTGTTAATATTCTTACCTTTTGAATTACATAGATGGTGTTTCAATTGATAGAAATTCTTGATATTAAAAGGTGGTTTTAGTCCTTGTGTAAGGAGAACTCTTTATAGAGTCAATTTTCCTGCAAGACAGGACATGCAAGAGTTTTTTTAGTGGAGAGGTGATACCACGACTGGTAAGTCTAAATTCATTTTACTCACAAAATTTTTCTTGAAATCTGACACTTTTTATCATTTGACAAAAGGTGTAAACCAGAACTGAAACCAGCCAAGAAAGAATATTCATCATTCTCCGGATCCTGAATTGGGTTGAACAAGCCAATCAATTTTATTGTTACTGCTGATGCATATCATTGTACATTTAAAAGAGATTAAGTGAATGGCAAATTTTTGCTGAGATATTGCCTCTATTAAGATAAAATTCAAAGTAGATTCTATGTGGAAATGCATTTTAAAGAGAGACTTTTCTACATTCTATGCTATTCTTTGGTTTCTCTAAGCATCGCCTAGTTCTGCTTTTAAGCAATAAAATCTAAGGAAGTGTGTAATTCACAATCTTTGTTGCTTTCAAGCTCACCTTAAAATAGGTGAATGACTTTAATGTGCATGATATCGTTTTACATCTAAATTCATATCTAGCAGCATCTCAGCTGATGCTTTGGATTTCTCTGGAAACCAAAGAAATAGGAGAACTATCTGTATGAAAAGAAAACTATTTCATAAAGTGGTGCTGTTGCTATCCACCCAAACACATACTGTCACTGTCAGAAGTGGTTTTCCCCACAACAGACATTAGCATAATGTTTATGGCCAGTGAGATTGTTTAAGAGCGCTAAAACACAAAGTACTGTATGTGCTCTTTAATTAGGAATGTAATATACTCCATCTGGAGTGACTCATTTTTGCAGTCTTCTGTGAAGCTCCAATTTCCCACTTCCCCCTACAATAAAAAGAACTGAAGGTTTTTCAGTGACTTCATTTTCCGTTAGGTCCCAGTTATCTGAGTAGTTTGTAGCATTTTTTCATAGACCGTAAGCTGAGTTTCCTGAAGAACAACTCATGGTTAGCATTTCCAATGTCATAATGAAAAACACTTCAGTGCTAGTGGAAACCTGTAGATTTAATTCTCTCTGTATTGACATGGGGGCATTTGAACACCTACAATGTAAATAACCTCATCTCACAGTTCATAAATTCATCCCAGTTGTATTTGAGAAGATAAACAGGGTTGTCTAAGACTTTGGTTCTGAATATAAAATGTCTTCATTTAAATTTTTGGAAGAAAGTTGTATATCCTGATACTATATAAGACTCATATCACTGTTTTCTTTTATTAGGGTCTTTGATAAATTAATCCATTTCTCTTTTCCTGGACTCCATTCTCCCAATTTCAATAAACAGATTTTCTGAATTTGATAGTTTTTCTGTTACTGTTTCGTAACAGAAACATAACCATGTTTGCTTGTGTAGAATTGCTTTCCCCCAAATCACATCTATCTAGATCCTAATCTCATCTCATTGAAATCAATGTGACTCATAATCTAATGAATAGTTCACTTAAAATCCTGACTTATTTTGCTTATGCATGTAGAGGAATGTATATTTACTTTGCTTAACTTAAAGTCTTTCAGTGAGGAATAGACCAGGGACTGTGGCCTTCAGGTGCAACACTAATGAAAAAGAGATGCCTCTCCAATGACAGACTCAGAGAGGGATATATTCCCCTGTTGTCACTGATCACTAGGGACAGCTTCCTGGTTACATCACCATAAACTGGAAAACTGAAGAGACACGTGTTTCATACTAACTCTGATGCATCTGGGAAGTTTTTTCACTGAGTAGCACAATTGTTTTATGTCTCCCTATCCTAGACTGGCATGGCACACAGAATCCTAGAATGGCACACAGAAATTTTGTCCTTCTAGGTTTTCAGCTGGACAACAATGATCCATTCACACATATCTGCCCCTTTTCTTTAATTAGGTCCAAATGGAGTACAGAGAGAAAGTCCTGTTTTTCATACTGCTGTACTTCTTTAGTAACACTCCTTTCTCCAAAACTGACAGACTACGTCTGTTTATTTTGTGATACAGTCAGTAAGATTGTACTGTCTGGTACCATCTGATGACTTTAATTACTGATTAAAAATTCTACAGTTCTTCACTTAGTGCAAAATTTTAATGTACCTGTAATTACAGAGAGTATAGACAGGGAGAGAGGTCCATGGTATAGCCCACCTCTATGTCCTGGTATAAATTTATGGAAATAAGATGATTTTCATCCTAACTGGGAACCTGTCTCAAATGTGCATATGTGCAGGCATTTCTTTTTGATTTCTCTGCTTTGAACCCAATATGACTCTTCCTTTAGTATCAGCTCACCCTTCACATTTTAATGTTTTAGGGAGAAGAAAATGGTGAGAGGAGGGGAGTAGCATAAGAAAGTATTTAAAACCTCTAGTTCTGCCAGAACTGAATTAAAGTTTAGAAATCAGGGAATCTGGAAGTTCACAAGCATGAATTATGCATTACATTGGCATTTTCAGTTCAGAAGATTTTGGAAGTGATTAAGGAATTATAAAGTTTTCTATCAGCTTCAGGTAAAAGTCAGAACCAGTTGCTCGTTCCTCAGGTAGGGATGAAGTGAGGTGTCAGAGGTTGGTACTGATCCTCCCAGTTTGCTAGAAAGAGATCACAAGCAGACACAATCTTGCCCTCATTTTTTAAAGCAGGAACTATATGAAATAGTTCACTGCAGAGCCAGGTAGAGAGAGATAAAAGAGGAGCAAAATGAAAAGGTCAGCTATTCTTCCACAATCCAAACAAACAATTCAGATACAAAAGCCTTTCAAAACTTAAAGACAAATAACAAAACATGCAGGTTAGCAATATCAGCATATCACCATTATAACCAGGTCTGGTTATAATTTTTAAGTTTTGTTGTCAAAGTGCTCTTCCACAGGTGTATAGGATGTAATTTTATTAGTCCACTGGTCACCCCTATGGAAAAGGTCAGGAACAAAGTCTCATCATCATTTATGTCCTTTGGATGATTCTTTGCACAGCAGAGATTTCATATTTAAAGCAATGGCTTTTGCTGTGTTTCTAGGTCAGTTTATGTAATATGTAAAGCTTCTGTTGAAGAGTATTCATGCATTTCTGCAGCTTTTTTACTGCCTTTTTTTTTTTGGTGGGATTCTTGTTTTCTTTGCAGATTCTGAGATCTTCAAAACAGGATTTTGAGTCACAGAATAAAAGTGGTACTATCAGGACACAAGTGATAAAGATGGGGCAAGGAGTGTTCAATTAACAGATCAATAAGTTGCCTCTCACACAAACTGTTGTCAATGATAAGTGCCTGAAGGTTGGTTAAACTGCATTTCTGAATGCTTCAATGTAAAAATCAATGTCCAGAGCGCACAGTACTAAGCAGATAAAAAAGCCTCTCAAATCTGTACCATGAAAATGATATGAGCCCAGCAATCATAAAAATATGTCTTGATCCTATTTGTAGCTCTCTCATGTTGCCGTGGGCTATTCCTGTTTATCCATCCACATGAACTGCAGAACATTGACAATGCTGAATAAACAGCAATGATCTGGATGAAGAAACAAAACGGTCTTTCAAATTTCTCATTTTCTTTTATGCTGCCAGTGCAGTAAATGCTGAAAAGGCCAAGGAAATTGTGTTGGTTGTTCAGTCAGCAGTGAGTGAGACCTGCAGTTGTGTTATTTAAATGCAGAGGGGTGTTGGTGGGTGCCTAGCACGAATTCAGAGAGGAAGGAGAAGGATGCCGAGCACCTCCTGTCACTGCAGTCTGTTTAAAAACGTGCTCACAAAAGGAATGGAAAAGCTTTGGTTGCCAGCATGCTTTTCTTCTGTTAATGCTGCACAGTGAAGAGACCAGGGGTGATTATTGTTTCTGGAATTTGCTATAAATATAATATGTGTGCCGACAAGTACACTGTGGAAGATTTGCGTCCCTATTGTATTGCTAGCTGAATGTATCCATGACAATTTTCTTTTCAATTTTATACTGCTATACAAAAAATCACCATCTCCCTATATCACCATAAATTTAAGGATAGGTGAGCTTATTTTAATTAAATTCACATTTACCTATTTTTGCCCTTTTATTCCTTTGCAATAATGTTTTGCAGCCTATAACTTACTATATGAGTTTGGGGGATGTTTCACAGTCCCAAGGAAATGCTGAATATGCTTAAAAGCTATATTAATGCATATAATTTCCAAAAACTTCTTTCAGTAGCAAAACCAGTCCCTGGCAGCTGCATCTTAGTGCCAGCACAAATACATCACATGGGCAGCTTTGTAATGAAAGCTCCTACACCCATCATTTTTTTTCTCCATTCAATAAAACTTTTGAATGAATGAGAAAATTCCTGCATTTTAAGAATCATAATTTTCATCAAGCTAATTCTTTCATCAAGCTAATTCCTTCACGAAGAGAGATACATGGATTGTCATATCCTTGTTAAGGATAAGCCATCTTGTCTTCAAGAACACACTGAGTAGGTCTCACCTACAACTTTTGTCCAAACACTTTCTCCTTCCATCCTTCCATGCAATTAAGGCATACAAATGGAAGGACAGAAGTCATCCAGTCCTGTCTGTCGTTCTTAAAAATGAAGTTTTTGCTGTAATTTCTATTGTTGGGTTTGTTTGTTTGTTTGTTTGTTTTTTCTTTTTTTTGACTAAAATTAGCTTCGACTTGCTGCTCCAACATTGGAATGTTCCAAAATTGTCTGGGGCACTTCCAATACTGTTTCCTGTATGGGAATAATGGATGTGCCTGTGATACAAAAGTACAGGGACTAAGGTCTAGATAGCCTCTGAGAGCTGACACAGACAGATAGGAAAAATACAGTTTTACAGAAAAAACCCTGCACACATGGAAGATTTTCTTCAATAAATAAATAAGCAAGTCTTCAGTAAGCAAACAATGCTTACTAAGATAAATCAGGATTGTGAATAATAGATATTAGGTCATTTCACATTGTGATTATCACTCTTAGACATGAATTATTTAATAAGATTACAGCTTGTATACTTTGTAATTAGGGGAAAACTCCAAGTTCACTTCATTCCTTCATCAGACTCTTTTGATGTGATACAACATGAATTTCTTTTTGATCTTCAGAAAAGGGGGGCAAATGGCTTTATGTAACAGACTTGAGAAACAGAGCATTTAAATCAGCATACTGAGGCCACTTGCCATTCTGATATATGCAGCAGTCTCCCGTTATTATACAGTAAGTAGAGAAAGATGACAAACATGAAAACCAAAGCATTTAAGAAAGGATTATGTATTGATTTATTTAGTTTGATGCTGTCGAAGATATTAGCCTATGTGTCCCATTGCATCACAACAACTTGATATGGATTTATATTTCCCTTTTAATTTAATTCAAAATTTTATTTATGCCTATCAAAAATTCACCTCTCCTTTCAGTGAGAGTATTCCAAGTGGCTATATGAAAATGTTCCTAGCAGGGATTTCTCACTTCAAAAGCTGATTCATGTAGTTAGTCCAGTGGAAGGGTCTTCTCACACATTGACTTCTATGGAAAGGAAACGTGCACTTTTTTGGGTCTAAATTCATCATAAAGTTAAAATGAAAGCTTTAGGTTTTGTTATTATGAGCATACCCTGCAGTTGCTAAACTACATTTAATTAAGCTGTAAAAATATATAGATTTGTCTATACTTTTAAAGGTTACTATAGCAAAAATGAGCAGAAATCAGAGAAATGTTACTGTTAAAACAAACTATGGCTGTAGATGTTCCACTTCTTACATATACAAACTAAATTTGCATTTCAGTACACATTGCAGTATTTATGCTTAAGGAATTTTTTAAAGTGTTCCTAGCAAAACATTATGCATGTAGAATCATTAACTGAACTAGAGCAAAAATTTCTACTAAAACCAGGGGACCCAGTTAAAGCTGATTCTTTATGAAATATTCCATTCTAGAACCACATGCAGGACTGAAAACAAAGTAGAAGATGGGGAAAACCTTAAAGAAGCAAAGAAACCAATTCTGAATGTGTACTCCTAAATTCTCCTGACTGAGAACAATAAGGCACTTAGAGCTTTGATAAAAGTTAAGCAATTTCTTGTAAAATTCTAGTATTGGTACTACTCCATTGATTCAAGAAATAGCCTTAGCACTACATTGTTTGCAAAAGGAGTTGGGACTACAGTAAAAATATATTATTGAATTTGCTTCAGGTAGAAGCATAAGAAATACTTTAAAATGTTTCTTTTAGTGCAGTTTTCCTCGTCTGCCCAAATAAATGTACATGCCTTCCAACCAGGTCCTGCCAATCCTCAGTTATTTTGGACCTGGGTGTGGGCAGAAGACTGAAGTGAAGGCAGGAGAGTGAGTGAAGCTGTCCAAAATCATTAGGTAGTTTTTAGATAGGTTTTTCTTCCTACCAAAATTAACGATTCTTTTAACATATGTGTAGTAAGCTTTTAATTCTGTCTGTTGGAAATGCATTTCTAAAGCCTATATGTGTCACCTGGACATGAAACCTTGCAATGTAAAAATAGTAGCAATTTAATTTAAGTGAACTGATATTCTCTGTTGTAGGAGAATTGTTTTCTGACCTCTGCTGCTTGGAAAAGTATGATTTATTGCTATATGATTGCTTCCAAATATAATGCTCTAGTAACACCAACTTCAGATTCACTTACTTATTGTAGTCCTTAGAACAAATTAAAAAGTAATATAAATGTCTTTTTTTAAAGTATAGCTTGACAACTATAATGATTTAAACTGTCATTTCAGCTGTGTTTTAAAAGAATTAATCAGCAGATTCTCTGTGACACTTTTATTTGTCAAAAATATAAGTATGTTCAAACAATTTCTTTTGCTCTCCTCTCTATCAGAAAAGTTGTATTTCAGTACATTTATCATGGCATTTCTGCTGAGATGAAACAATGTGCTAACATTTGGAAGAGAGTTGGCATTTGTAAAAGGGGAGATCACATCTTGAAAGACATTGACTTTTTTTTAATTTGGCTATTATGCAAATATCCTTAGTATTAAAATAAATTGCTCAGAAACTTTGGGAGTAATCAGTTTCTGATTTGAATAACTGAAAAGCCCAGCACTCGTGTTCTTCTTCTAATGATTAGATTCCTTATGGTTAATGTTCCTTACAATTACTAAGAGTATCCTACTATAATTCATAGAGCAAGACTCCAAGAATGCCTCCCAATAGGAATTTTTACTCTAATGTTAATTTTTCCATTTAAAACATTTGTTGAATCACTTAGATTTCCTTGCAGTGGCTTCTTAGATTCTATCTACAGTGGGGATTTTGCAGATTTTTTTTCCTCATTGCCTAAATATTTCAATTTTTCTAAAAAAATACCTAAATAAACAGTATCTTTAAAATATTATACTTGCATTGAAATAAAGTTGTGTAAAGAGCAGCTTGGTCATGCTACAAACAGAAGGGATTGTCTAGAGGGTGTGAAAAGTGACATCCTAGATTTCAGACTGTTGAAGAGAATTCTCAAGAGAATGTCCTTAAATTACTGCAGATCTCTCCCAGCTACTGCACGGCTGCTTTGAAACCAGGGCAGACAAATTTAAGAGAGATTTTATTACCCTACACCTCCAACATAAAGCTCTCAGCACTTCTGCAATACTGTGGAGTTCCAGACCCAGGCAGTGGAATCACTAGACATAGCACAGGAAGTAGATTTCTGCAATCAACAAGCAATTGCTGTACAGAACTAGGACATAACATAGGCTATTAACCAACCAAACTTCTGATAGTGTGATGCTGGACCATCTCCCTTAGTCCCTTGTTTCCATCCCACTCATCTCTCCCATCCCATGCCAAGCATTTTGAGAAGAAAAATGATAAAGTAGATGATTAGTCTGTGATCTTCTTACTTAATTACAGAAGAAATGAAAAATTACCTATAGAAATAAGTGTCCTTTGCAGCTGCAAGGACTGATTTATTTATACTACATTCTAAGAGGATCCACTCTTAAAGCCTGGGATATGTTTTGAATATTTCATTCAATCTAAAATATTTTTGCTGGTGCCAGCTGGCTTTTTGGGATATCCTGGTATCCTGGTAAATGCATATAGGAGACAGTTGTCAGCAAGGTGCAATAACCATAATAAGCATCTTGGCAGTGCTCACGTTTCCCTCCTGGTTGTTCCTGAGGAATATTTGATTTTCTTATGTAATGGCTTTGAAGAAATTCCAGCTGTGGAAGTAAAAGGTGTTTTAAATTCAAACCAGTTTCCTGTTGATGGTAAATTAGCATCACTGGCTGGGAAAAGTTCATCCTATAATTGAGAAGATGCTGGTTTATCCAGCCTTGTAATTTTTAGACTCCCAAAATAAGATTAGTGATTTGAAAACAAAAAGTATAATCCAGTGTTTGAGGTAACCTTTGAGGAACCATGTACTGGTTTCTGAACTGAATTAAAAAATTTCAACCCAGAGTATACTTGTCTGGAGGGTTGAATTTGTTTGATATCCCTTCTATATAGAAGAAATGGAAATTTTTCAAAGCCGATGTTCAGTCCATGAGACAATTCCAAACAAACAGGCAACTGCATTCATATGCAGTTTAACTTCTTTGTATTTTCTCAGAGTGCATTTATTTTTTAAATGCTGTTATACAGAAAATGGATAACCTCTGCATGCTTTTATTCCTTTTCAAATTGACATATAACACATGCAAAGTTACAAGGCAGAGAAGTTCCACATATGTTTAATGTTGACCATGATGTTAAGCTCTTAATTGGATCAAAGATGCTATACATAATTTTCTTCCTGCAAACTTTCCTTAGTGACCCAGTGTGAGCTCTAGGAGTCAAGCTGACTCCTTTCCATCTTGTTCATCCTCACTATTACTAGAAGCCAAATTAGAGCATCAGTGACAGCTGTGCAACAAACTCTCTGTTATTCATCCATTCTCTGACAGCAGATGTAAGTGATTAGGTATAGGGAAATAATCCCCTTGAAATCCACAGAAATTTAGTTCAGTCTTCTAGCTGTGATGCTGTTGCAGGGCAAATGAGATCACAAAACATCAAACAGCTATTTTTATTTCCAGACTCAGCATATTCAGAATATGCATAGAGACAGGTTTGGTTTTTTATTTTTTTTTAAAGGAGATCCAATTTTTACCAAAGCATCTTGCAGAACAGGACATTTTTTTAAAATTTCTTCAAATATTGCTTTGAGGAATTTTTGCCCTTTCTGCTTGCATTCAGAGTTACTGACAAACATGTCCAAGTTGCTGCATTGTCAAATGGAACCATTTCAGAGCTGTCAGACCTCGACTCTATCTTTGGCTACATGGCCCATCCGATCTCCCTGCCTGTCAATCAGGCTGGCAAGAAAGCAACCCTACGAGGATGGAGGCTGGGAAAATGTGCATTACACTGACTACCAGGCCAGTGCACGATTGTCATGGATGTCAGTCAAGCTGGGCGGTCTGAGCCTCTTCATCTGGGGAGGAGGAGGCATCTGAAGGCCATGGAAGTGTCTTGATGCAGCAAGGTGCATGGGGACTCCCCAGGCAGGGCACCAGCACAGGGAGCACCAGCCCAGGGCATCAGGCAGGTCTGTGGTGAAGAAACAGGTCCAAGGTCAAGCTGGGAGGACAATCCACCAGTCAGGATCAGAGCCAGTGAGGAAACATAGGGTTGGATGGAACCTGCTGATCAACAGAGAGGTTTACAGGGATTAGATCAAGCTAGGACAGCAGCTGACAGAGCTGCAGACTGTCATTCTATGCTTTCTTTGGAGCTAATGTGTTAAGTAGACTGGGCAGGTATAATTAGGTATATATGTCACTGAAATGATTCCTGACAGAAGATGTTAGTAACTGCAATGTAGTTTTTGTTTACTGGACCCGTAAAAAGTTTCTCTGAATGCTAGCTACAAATCTTTATTGATCTGTATATTTACTTTTCTTCCTTCCTGTGCTCTTCAGCCACCCAAAATGTCTATTAATGCAGACACATGATACACAATACCTAACCCATTTCTGTTAGATCATATCTGTTAAGTAAAATTGCTTAGAATTCAGTAGTAATAATAATAACAACAACTTTATGTATTTAGTTAATGCAATGATTTTACTGGATTTACAGTGAAAGAAACCAAGAACAAGCTAAAAAGACATTTAAAAAAAGCAGTCAAAGATAAGATGAACACCTGAGGTGCATAATCTTGCACTCAGTTAAACTCTTTTCATGGAACAAAATATCCTTATTCTGCAACTCTTTTTAATGTTTTTGCTTTTGTGTTCCTATTTACCTCTGTAGTACTGTTCACATGCATACACCTAAACTTATATGAATTCATTTTAATGAGCATTAAATCATGCAGTATTTTATCTTTGTGTGTTCTGCCCATTTTTAGTCTCAGCAGATGGAGGTCAAGTTTTGGTAGACACTTGAAATTCATGGTGGAGCCATGTAGATTTTTTTTTAAAGAATTAAAATGGCTACACACATCTGAAATTATATTTATAGTACTTGTATATCTTAAGCTTTCTAGTTTCTGAAATTCATGCCATTTTTATTTTTGGAGGTTTAAATACCCTTGAAAATTTCTCTAGTTTCTTTTGCTCTTTACTTTTGCATTTTTTTCAGATAGTTTTTGCAAAAAATGTCTACATTCTTTTCATCATGAATTAATATGCAGCCAAGCAGCCATGATAGCACCAAATATTCCTGTTAAGAAGTTTCACCTATATTGTGAGGACATCTACTTTTTAATTCATTTGGTGAGGTTAAATCTCTGCCACTCCACAACTCTACCTGAGACGGAGAAGGGTGAGATGACCATGTGCTACACCTCAATGAGCAGGGCAAGCACTGGGTGTAAGAGCACTATCAGGTAGAATACAATCAGCCCTTTATCATTTTCTGCAGTCTCTGAAGTGTTAGTTATTCTTACATTCAAGGGGTCATAAATAGTAGTGCTTCTTAAGTTAGAAGCTCAAGCAAAAGCTGTTCAGAGTTTTTGTGTGATTAGAAACTATGCTCTTCTCACATGTAAAAACTGAAAAAAGAACTATGTGAATGAGCCTTAGAGGGCAAAACAGATATTGAAAGCACTAATTTTTATAAACCAACTTTTTTTTGTGTGTGTTTTTTTGGTTTTGTTTCCAAGCATTAATATATGTTCAGCTGTCACCATGATAGTTTGTCACAGTCTCTTTGAACAGGTTGTGGAGAAAAATCTTTCAACAGCAGTCTAGACACAAAATGTGCTTTACAGGACTCTTCATCCATCCGTGAATTGAATCAAAGAAGAAGTAAGAAGTGGGTGGGAGACAGCAAAACTAAGGACGTATGACAGGCACTTTTGATGTATGATTGCTGGATAGCTATTTTCTCTGTCCCACAGTAGCAACTTCTGAAAGTAAAATATTTTTTCCAAATAGACAGGCAGACCATTTTTTTCAAGCCATGTTGCAGTGGATCTGCTCTGAATCATCAATCTTATGCTGGGAAATGAAAGAGACAAAATAAATTAGAGATTAAAGGTATTTTATTACTGGCACCTGAATTTGTTGTTATTCTTGAAGCTGTATTGTATCCACCCTAGAGTGTTTTCTGAGGAAGGACAGCAAGGTGTCCAGTAATCAGAGCTTTCTGACAGATCAAGGAAAGAGGCTGATGTAAATTCTGAAATGGCGCCTTCAAACTTGAAACTGGGAATATAGAACCAATGCATTTCGAGGTTGTTTACAAGCTGCTTTTAGCAGTGAGCATGATTAACTCCTAGTAAGCACTGAACTGCATCCTCTATAGCTGGTAACTACTAAGAATGTGCTGAACAGAACAGGACATTAATTATTTTTTCTTATTCTATTCAGTTGAATACTGAAGGAGATTTTTTTACAGTTTGAAAAGCTGAGAAAAATGAAGAGGGTTAGGTTCACGTTGTGAATGTATGTTACTCTGATATCAGTACTGCCTTTAGGAATGAAAGAATGCTGTATGCCATATTTTGTTTGTAATAGTCTATGTTGTTGGTTGTGTTCACTCTTAATTTCCGCGTGTTTGGAATGATAAGACATTTGTGCGAAATTCCGTCAGACTGAAAAGGAATTTCCATGATACATGCTTATTTTCAAACACTCAAAATTTTGTACAAGATTCCTTGAGATGAAATTTTGAATTAAGTCCAAAGGCAGCTCATGAAGCTTAATAATGAAACTGACATACACCAGAATATTTTCAAAGAGACAGCAACAGAGGTGTTTACAGTCCCTGTTTGGTATCTGGAACACTGGAGAGCCCTGCTAAACAATTCTGTTGTATGTAGTCATTTTTAGTTCTTTTATGTGACTGTTTATACTTGTTTTGTAACATTTGCAGTGTTCCATTTCTTTGCAAAGACACAAAGTGTGCATTTAAAGACACTCCCTTTCAAAGTATAAATGTAAATATCATTTAGAAATGTCCATTTTTTTCATTAGGAAAATCGTTGGTGAGGCATAATGCAAAGTGTGTTCTCATAAAAATAACTTAAAATTCGATGAAGAACTTGAATTTTTCCCACTGCCAGTGGGCTGTGGAGCAGCTGCATGCTCTACAAATTTCTCCTGAGTTTATTGTTTTGCCTGTGATCTGTGCACTGGCTGCATGTGTTGGTTGAGTACTGTACATATAGAACTGTCAGGCACTCAGATTGTCTTCCAGGCAGGCACAAAGGCTTTATGATTGTTTTAGGAAAGTGACTTTATTTAAAAGGGAACCATTAGAGGAGAGCAACAAAAAGATCATCCTGCTCTTCTGGGAGTCTCCCAACATGCTTTTTTGGCTCAGGAATGTGCTGGTGGCTGAGGAATAAGAGATCCTGAGATCTCCCATGACTGTCATGGATAATTTATTACTTACTCGAGGTGGGGACTAAAGCAGTACCAGATCACCTATAATGCCTTAGATGCTGTCAGGGAAATAGGATTAGTGGTCTTAGCAATTTAGGCATCAGACTCATAGAGAAGTAATATGATTTATACTGGAAATTTGTAGCCAAAAGTTACATCTCCAGCAAAACCTCCAAATCCAGGGCTACTTTCTCTTAGTGTGTTTCCCCTTATAAGAATTTGTTAAATTTTTAAGTAACTGTCTTTGTGGACAGAATGAGTGCAATGTAACTCATTATAGGGGGTTGTGCAGTCTGATGGATGCCCCAGGAATTCAGACTTTTAGACAAGTGGACTTTGATTCTCATTGACACTTTGTCATGCACCTTTGGTCTTGCTATGTCTTGGTAGCTACTTTGCAGCAATATGTCCAGGAGGCACTCTGATAATGTCTGCATTACAAAGAATGCTGACCTATGGTTCCTTAGGTTAGTTTATGCTGTGTTATCATGTGGTACTTTGGTTTAATTTAATATATATTTTAACTCACATTCTATGTGGTGAGGAAGTCATTGCTTCTATTTGATACAGTACTTTACTTTTCAAGTGAAGTCAAAATCAGTCACATATAGAGTCCTGCAAAGTGTAGGAATAATTACTAGTGCACATCAGTCAGATATTTGTGCTACACAAATGAGGATGAATGAACAAACAGCTGAGAGCAGACACTTTAATTTCCTCATAAATTGATAATTTCTTGTGAAATTTAAGAATCAGATTGAGATGCTGTGAGAAGAATGGGATCCATTTGGTATATCCATCCATCTTTCCTGTAGTCTCTCTAGAAGACTGCACTGTGGAGCCAGTTAGAGAGAAACAGGTAAATTATTTACTTAGACTTTGGGAAACTTACCCTTGAATGTATTGCTTTTGCCTGTGGTGATGTGCTTTTTGTAACAGCATAATTCTTCACTGGGGTTTCTGCCAACTTCATTTTACTCCAGCCCTTCTAATCTTTGCTCCTGCTCTGTGCCTTTACTCAGCTTTCTGCCTTTCCTTCCTTTTAGCTCATACTCCCTAAGAATCTCCCACTCCCAAAGAGTTAAACTGTCATTATTCACCAGGCTTGGATGTTCTTCCACTCCTCCTTTTCAAGTGAAAATCAGTTTGAGAATAAATTGCATGCCTTTCAGCATCTGTGGATGAAGTAGGTGGTTAAGTTCTTAATTGCAATGTCATGCTTGTCCTGTACTTAGTGCATGATCACAAACATAACACTTGCACATTAGTAAGAATGAGTAGTAGGATTTAATAAACTCTGAAGAATTTCATATTGTGTCCTTTTGAGAGATTAGAATATTTGTGTTGGGATTTCAGTCACATGTCACATGGCAAAAGCAGCAGAAACACACTGAAATGGGCAAAAATTCCAAATATTACTTCAGGAGGCCAATCATCCAATAATAGAAGTTTTCTGTCTCACAGTCATGTCTTTTTCAAACAACTTTAATTTCAACTGCTGTTTAATATTCACCCCATTTCCTCCTGATATTTTATATGAACAGTTACCTAGGCTGTGCCATTTTTTATTTAGCACCACAAAAGTATCTACTACTGAGCTCTTATTAACTCTCTAGCTATAAAACTAGCAAGCAATTAAAATTAAGATGTTGCCATATATATATATTTTAGGAGTACATTTCTACCATCAGTTTGATCATGATTTTAATACATTTTCACTTAGATGTAGTAAATGATTTTTAGAGGTACCCTATTATTATGAATAACTAAAACTGCATATAGAATAGTGTGAGAACAAACCTCCATTAATTTAAAGCTATATTTATTCTGTTAAAATGCCTACCTCACATCCCATTATACTTATAAGCAATTTATAAGAAACTAAAAATTTTTAATGTCGCATCTTAAAACAATATTCATATTTCTCATTCCATTAGGTACATTAGTAACATAAAGAAGGTAACAATCTCTACATCAGCCTGGTATGAACCTGGGAAATTAGCCTTTGCAGTGAGCCACAGCTCATGAACCATTTTAGGTATATTTAACTCTCTATCAAGCAGAGATCTTTCCTAATTCAGTTTTCCTAAAGTAGTTTTATTTTCAAATAATGTACATTTGGAACAGCCATGTGATTTTTTTTTGTGCGTATAATTTAAAGGGTGATTTTTCTCCCCTTGATCTCTTTAAATAAAGACCTCTAAATTAAAAGGAAATAAAAGGATAAATAGATTTCAGGGAATAAAATACTGAAACCTCACTAAGCAGAAATTAGGCGGCTATTCATACAGCTGGAAAGAGCACAGGTACAAGATTTTCTGTTGATATGCATTTACCATTAAATAATAATTAGTGATGGGTAAGTAGATGAAATACTTTGCTCTCATAAACAGCTACAACTGTTAGCAAGAAGCCTGGAGGTTATTGCAAAACTCCATCGTTCTGGTCCTGGTTAAATGGTAAAAAAGATAATCACTGTAGCATAGGATTTTTTTTTTCAGTGTAACAGTGAAAGAGAAAATGCAAATGGAGAGTTATTATTAACTCGTGAACTTTCTTACCCTAAATTAAGCAATGATTTCTGAACATCAACCAGAGCTGGATCAATGCAAGGGGAATTGCTTTTCTGACAGAAAGCTAAGGAGCAATGTCCTGTACCATACATCTTTTTACTATGATCCTCATCCTTCTACCACTGAAAAATATGACCAAAATGAAAAAAATAATATGAAGCTACAGTAATTTCTATTCGTGGATTTTGCTTCTCAATGTGGTTAATGGCCAACATATATGGGAGAACAAAGTAATTAGATTTGCTGGAAATTTAGGGTTGACCAAAAGATTCAGTTGATCTGTAGTTCTGTGTGCATTAGAGCTGGATGAATAATTCTTTTCTTTGCCTCTAAATTCTGCAAAGATAATTTTCTTTCTTTGGAATTATGCAATATACCCTATTTTTTTTTCACAGAAGAATAAAGAAAATTACTCCATGTAGTCAATTTTTTTCCCCACAATATGTTGTAAGATGGTATTTTTCTAAGTATTACCTTATTTTGTGTTCTCTCTAGTAGGTTCAAGTATGTGTGTCTTTAATTTATTCACTTTAATATGATTAGCACTTATACTTTCCATTCTGTTACTGCAATTGATCCTGAACTTTGAAAATAGATTGCAAGGCAGGTTTTCTGTTGATGTGTCTACAGCCTTATAATCAACCCTTTTATTCACTTTATAGATTTTTCTAGAGGAGGAAAGTCATGGCCATAACATAATTTCATTTATATTAGTTTGGATATATTTTTGAGTGACTAATTCATCTGAATGTTGGTATTAATTCATCTGGCAGCCCCATTTTCCTTGAAGGAGCTGGAGACAAGTCCTGCTTTTCTAACTTTTAACTTTGTCCCCAGTTATATTATTCCTTAAATGATTTTATTGTTTTCTTCTATCTCTGCATAGATTTCAAAACACAATAATTTTCATGTTAAAATACAGTGACCCTCTACCTTCTGGGTACTATTTGTAGTGGTCTACTACAAACTACTATTTGTAGTTTGCTGTTACAATGATAAAACCTCTGTAGAACCTGGATGGATGTGTTGAAATGCCAAGACAATCCACAGGCATGGTGTAGAGTGCTCTCTGTAAATAGTTTTCCCAATCAAAGGCCTCTTTAATGTTTAGAGATCTGGGATCTCAAAGAAAGGCAGGCATGGGAGAACAGACAAACAGGGGTATATTGCCAGGAGCTGTGGTACATAAAAATGTTCACATTCAGCTTTTGGTCAACGAGTCTCTCAATTTTTTTTTCTTCTTCTCTGGATTAGTCTAGAGAAAACAGTCTCACAATACAAAGAACAGGCATTATATGCTTAATAGGGAAAAGGAACATGATAACTGTCAAACGAAGATATAAATTTGGTGAATGTTCTTATCAGAAAGGATATAAAATTGCAGTATTCCTTCACAGATATGTAACTTTCTTTTCAAGGCTCTACTGATGTGTGAATTTAATTCTTCTTCCTTTATGTAACACTTGAATAAATGGCCTATAAGTAGTTCTCAGAGCAGAGAATAAAGGTAGATCTCCCCATGTCAGATTAGTGCTCTCACTCTTGAACTATGCAATCATGATCCATTTTTCTTCTTTGGGACTGGTTTTATTTTACATTGGTAGTACTACAAACAAATGGTAAATAATCCTCATTTATAGCTAGCTGGGTGTTCAGGACTTTACAATTCACAGATTATAAGGATTTGAACCCAGCCAGATAACCTGGCTAAGCCACATGCCAAGGAAGGTTTCCTAATCAGCAACTCTTATGGACAAGGTGATACTGACCCTGGGGGAAACTGATGTTCAAGTAACCATATATTGTCATATTTTCTGGATTTATTTATTAAACTGAATTGGTGGGCTTCCAAAGACTTCAGAAATATAGTACTGATACTAAGTAATAAATGTTAATTAATCACTGAGCTATTCCTTCCTGAAAAGAAAGAATCAGTTTAGAGAATGCACAGGGGAAAATTGTCTGATGGAAATGCAGCATTTCTTCCTAAAGTCAAGCTACCTCCTCTGCTACATGCCTAATTTCTTATGCTGAAGGCTTGAAAGTCCAATGATTGCTGTGGCAGTAAAGGACATACTTTAAATACATGTGTGATTTATTTCAATCAAAGCCTTAGGAGTTTGAAACAACCTGAGGAATGTTAAAGAAAGAATGCTCTCAGAAAAAAACCACCATTTACATTCCCAGCTATTCATCAAGCCACATCAGTATCAGCTTTCAAACTGATTACCTGATACCATCCAGGCAAATTACTTATGTAGAAAAAGGGAAAAAAAAGGTATTTCAATTTAAATTGTTTCACTTTATATGTTGAAAGTTATATACAGCATTATATGATAGTTTCCTTGGTGTGTAGGTGGCCCACAGAGTCGTATAATGAGATGCTCTCCACTTTTTCACTCTTCACTGTCATGCCAATCTAAGAGGGAAATGGTCTTGCAGAAGAAAATCTGAGCATAGCTGTGCCAAAAGCAATAATCTACTTCCTCTGGAACTACTTTGGTGTATAGTGATTTTTGATTTTAAATCCAGGTAAATATTACCTCAGGACGTGCGTGGAGCCAGAATGGCTATATGAGAAGGTAACCAACTTCATGGCACTGAAACAGCTCAAGTTTTGACAAGTGTTGCACAATTCTGCATAATACACCATGAACACATGAAGGATCACACTGACCTAGAGCTGTGGAACAAGATGAGGCAGTGAGGCCACTGGTAAAAATGCTATATTACAAAGAAGGCAGGTCCTTCCAGTTCAAGCCCATCAGGACCCTTCCCTCTCCTCAGCTGTCCAATGTGTGCTGACATTCTTAGTCAGTCACAGGCTTTGATGGCTGTGGAAAGGACGGGTGTTTCTGGGATGGCCAGTTATAAAATTCCTGTTCTGATACAGAGTAGATAGGCGTAATGGCAGTTGTAGTCTAATTGCTTTTTCAAACCGTTAACTAATTCAATTTGCTCATTGCATTGGCTCTTTCTGTCCTCAGCGGCAGACTGCAATGTTGACAGATTCTTGCTAGGTTTGGTCCATGCAGCAGGCAAAATATAGGCAAGCAAAATGTGGCTCAAAATTCTCATTCTTGGAAGTTTACTTGAGTAACTCTGTGCTACCTTTGCAATTGTACTGTGAGCCAGCCCTAAAACAAGGTTAAGAAAAAGTGTTGAGTATGGTCTGCAGTGAACTTCCTTCACAAAAACCACAAAAACACCTGCAGACCAGAGGGTGTCAAAAGGGTTGAATAATTCTGTTGCATATGTATGGAGAAGGTGGAATCTACAGCACTTGAGTTGAAGGCCTCATAAATGGACAAGCAGCAAATCAAAAGAGTGCAGAATAGAAGATGCAAGTTCTGACTGAGGTGTTGTCTCATTTACTCTGATTTTACTTTAAAAAAGAGGTTGCAAGTGCTCAGAGTTTTTGACAGGTGATCAATTATTTATTTCATGTTTGTAGACTCTAAGTACAACATAATCCTTGCTGAAGATGAGGTTCTTCGTTTTGCATGTTAACCAAGATTGATTTGATGATGACGCAGGAAAATGTCAGCATCTGTGGTTCCATCTGGGTATTTCACTCTGATTTTCATATGTGGGTCTGTGGCAACTATATTTATTTTTAAATGATGCAAGTGGTAAATTGTACTGTTGAAAAGACTGCATTCATGACGTGGGTGTTTATTGTGTCCCGTGATCTTTGTAGGTCAGGAAAAAATTATTCTGTTCCTATTTCTGTTTAAAAAAGTAGGTATACAGCAGGTAACTGTTAAAATTAAGTAAAACAGTGCATAGTTTAGGGGACTAGAAGTGGCAGAGGCATAAGAACTGGAGAAAAGAATGAAAAGAAGGCTTCTGTCAAGGGTTGTTGCCTTGGTCAGGAAAGTAGGATAACTTTCATCTGTACATTTACTTAACTGCTGAAAAATTTTTTTGCTGGGCATGGAAATCACAAAAGAGCTAGCCAGTTGTCCTAAGCTCTTCATCATTTGAAAGCAAAATATGAATACTTTCATTTGCAAGTGCTTGTGTCCTGTAGCTACAGAGGCTTTTATGACTGCATAAAACTCTGATAAAGGGCTGTTTTTTCCCTGGTTTTTCTCACTTCCCTGACAGACTTTAGAAGACATTGGATGCTCTCTTCAATACTTACAATTACAAGCTGATGATGTTACACCATCAATAGCAGCAGCAGAGAGGTCATTACTGGTCAATGTTGTGTCATTGCCATAACCCTGAGAATGAGTGGATGTGCCCAAGAGCCTTTTCATTACCTTTAGACTCACTTTGATTGCTTAAGAAGTGCCTTCATCCATTCTGTTAATTTCTTTCCTCTTCTGATCTTACATAGCCAGAAGACATAAGGAGCATTACACCAATTGCTGCAACACTTAAAGGAATCTAGTCAAAACCTGAATCAAGTCCTGCATATGTTGATTGAGAAAACAACACTGCATCAGAAGAACTAGGTATAATGATAATGTTTTCAGCTCTATGACTTATTAAGGCACTAGGGTCTGTGCTCAAAAAATGGTATAGCTGGGTCATGACTGAGAAGGATGTTGTCAATAGGACATCTCCACCAGACATTTAAGCACTTTCTAGCTATTCTGTCAGGTGACTAGGTTCATGAAATTGGCGTGTTATTCTTAGAGTACAGACCTCTGTTTTCAGGAGAAAACCAGAAGATTACACTGCTTGTTTTCGGAAGGGATTCTTTCTGATTCATGCTGAAAGGTGACTATCTTGACATTTCTGAGTGGTAGCATAAGGAGCATAGGCATATTTTACTGTGCTTTGGCAGTAGACAGATGGAGGCAGGATTTTGAGCCTTAAGTTGCTAGACATATCCTCCAGGCAGCTTCCAAACTACTGAATGTTCTTGAATGCTAATACTTGCCTTCTGACCTTTGTTGGCAAACATAAACAGCATATATGTCCACTCTGTGACTCTACATTCAAAGGGGCTGATATGTCCCTCACAAAGAAGAAATAGCCTTTAGCTTGAACCAGTATTGACTGAGTCTGTGTTAGGAGCCCAGAATCTGAAATAAGGCACTGTAGGTCTAAAAGCAGTATCATTTATCACTTGTTATAATAAAATAACTAGGTTAGTAATTCAGCTATTGAACAGCAACTCAGACCAGAAGGGAGATCAATAAAAAACATAAAAATTTCCAAGCCTTGCCAAAAATGCAATAACTGTGGCAGCTGACCTGAACAACACAGAAAGTTACTCTCTTATTAGGATTGATACTTGTGTTATCTTCTAAACGTGATTTGACCATATGAAAACCCAGAACACCCTTTCAGCACAAACCCCTGTGGAGCACTAACAGCTCAGAAAAAAACCCTGTATAACATCTATCTAAAATAATAGCTAAGGAACAAAGACTTAGCGAATGTCTTAAGAGCAAGATAATGCATTAATATAAAACTGAATCACATGTCTTACATCTTTTCACACTAAGCAAGAAGCAAAGATGATCTTAAAAAAGAAATAAAATAAAAAGAGGGACCCTAACTGGACAAAACATGGGTTAAATTTTCAAGTATTGTTGCAGTTTTTTAACAATAACTATAATTCCACAGTTTAATCTGCTATGTTAAGAAGGTGCCCTGTGTAAATCTCAAAGGTGAGAGAACTTATTCAATTGAAGACATTTCTTTTTGCCATCTGCAGTCATACAATTGAGAGTTCCTGAGGAGTAGAGGTGGCAAGGAGTCACCTTTCATCTCTTACTTAGTTCAAGCTATTTTATGGAGCCAAACCCATGTTCAGACTGTAGAAACAACATTTTGCTTGTCCATATAGCACGACTTCTTGATTTAAAAATGAAAAAAAGAAATAAAATAACAAAAAACCAAACTCCAGACACTTCTAAAGATTTCTTCTTTTCATTGGCAGTATTATTTAACTGAACAAGTTTTAGAGCTAATTTGCAGCGTAGTTAAAATATTTGGATCAAGAATGTGGTTTTTATTAATATAATTTGACAGTAGCTATGAATAGTTGATAAATTTTACTAAAACAGAATTTGCTGTTAATGTTGCTTATTCCTCCTGGATTAATAGTGAGTTTAAGAAATGTTTCTCTACTGTAGTATGGAGGACTTTTGGAATATGCATGTTTGTTAACATTGTTCAACCAAAGAGTATCAGCAGATCTGAACGTTCCTTTTTCTTCCCTTACCAAGCAATATTTAAAACAATGGTTTTCTTGCTGAGCTTGGTAATGCAGTATTTTGCCTTTGAGTAAATAACCTTCCTTTCTTTGACTGGAGGCACAAGTGTTTGTGACTAGTCAAGCTGGCAAGTTCATTATTTTACTTTTTAAAATCATTCTTTAAGCACTAAATATATATGGAAAAGTACAGGAAAAGCACAATTACATACAGCATTCCCACTGCCAAAATAGTTCCATGTGAAAAAAACCAGAGATGGCAGTCTTGGAAAATAAAAGGAATGGTTAGACCCTTAAAAGTCCACCCATCATAAATGTATCTCCAATGCTTAAGAAGTAATTTATACAGCTTGCATTGGGAAAGTGAGGCAGAAAAAAAAAATCAGGGGATGGAAATGGGCTCAGTAGTGTTGGGGGGTTTGGAGAGTTGTGAAGCTATTTTGATTAGGAAAGATAAAATAGGAAGTGCAATATGCATCAAAGGTCTAGGCAAGAGAAGGACTGGAAATGCAAGAACGGTTGTTCAAATGGCAAAGTTTGGTGAAGTAGCAAAGGCATTAAGTGGTGATGACATTTTGGCAGCTAAGTTCATGATCAAATTTCTTGATGTATTGTCAAGGATTGCCAGTGTTTGAGGGTTTTTCTGAGTCCAAAACCCACCTGATTATTTCAGCCCATCGCCTTTCTTGCTTTAATTTTTTAATTTTTAATTGCTTTCAGAGAATGAGAAAAAAAGCATGAACCTGAATAATACAGGACTTCAGCTCTGAATTCAATATTCAGGGAATTATGTGGTCTTTTTTGAGGAAATTCCTGTGAAAGGAAGTGACAGGAGAAAGTAAAGGTCCTTATGCTATATCATCTTCTGATCACATATTTCTATTGACAACAGCAACATCCTTAGGGGAAGCAGGGGAAGGACACTGACATTCTTCCAGAAGCCCTTTAGCTCTTACTTCACAGAAGGAGAGCTCAGGCATTTGCAGAAAGACCCTAGACCTTTTTCTCTTTGCTCTGTGACTCAAAGTTTCAAAGATTTCATTTTTTTGTAATGGCTTCCTTGAAGTTTTTTCAGAGACAAAATACATGGAACATATGAAGTGAAAGAAAAAACTTCCCACCTCACTCACTCCTTCTTTCCAGGAGAAGCAGAAATCTTATATGAACCTAAAGCAGCCTTAGGAATGGATTTATTTATTAAAAGTAAATTCAATTAAGTCACAAGTTAGAAAAATGCTTGTTTTATGCAGTTTTTCATTATGTATAATTAGACAATGCCAGGTAAAACAGAAAGGCTTACTTGTATGTAGGAAACAAATACAGATGCTTTTCAGTAATGAAAAATATAGATTACATTAGAGATGGAGATGTTCTCTATGTGAAATATGTATGTATATTGGCTTACTGATGGCAATTCCATAATTTTAATAGAAGATATGATGGCTGGAAATGTAATATCAGAATTGTTGACTTGTAAACAAAAGAACTTATTTTTGTAGGTCTCAGAATTAAAATGTTAATAGGCACCTAACAATGCAATTTTGGATTTTGAAATATTAGAAAGCTGCAAAATGAATATGTGTTGGTATAGTGAATTCAAGAAATTAACTTTTATTTGGTGAAAAAAACACAGGGACTGTAACTTCCTGCAAGTACAGGTTTATGAAATGAAGCAAATTCATTTCCTGTCCTCATTATTTGCAGAAAATATGTTGGAGGACAGAACAACACTTATAATGATTTTATTAATGTACTCTATGTTTTTAGTTTTAATTTTAAAGAATACTTATGAATTAAAGGAGAAATTGCTTAAAATAATAAATTTTTACCTTTCTTAATGATCATATCAGATAGCAGAACCTTTTGGTAAAGTAGGAGGTATTTTAGACATAGCCTGTTGAAGAATCTACAGATTGAGCAAGGAAGCCTTAAAAGAGATTTGGCAGTCAGGGTGAGCGTGCAGAATTTATGGGATCCCTTCTGTTCCCCTCACCAGTGGGAAGGAGGTGTTTGCAGCAACACATCTTAGAAACCCAGAACTGAACTAAAGTGTCTTACTCAGAGCCAGAAGGATCAGACTGCAGCGCATTTCCCTGTCAAAATGGAGCAGCAACCCTTCTATTTCACAGAATTGCCATTTCCCAGATGTTTCCTGGCACGGCTGCTATTTAATATGTTAATCCAATATTTCTGAAAGGCATAGCAAAGAAGCTCAGCCCCGGCGGGTGGAGCAGACAGTTTGCCGTGGCCCCTGACTGCTTCTACACATGCTCTTGGAGGCATAGGTAGACTTAGGGTTTGGCTGGGTGCAGGAATCTGTGGCCCTGAAAACAGAAGGAACATGCTCAAGTGTTTAGAGAAGGAGAAAAGGTGGGCTTTGAGGGGAAAGTGGTGTTTTCTCCCCGTTTTCTGCACTTGGTTTGCTGAGGATTTAGTGATGTTACAGTCATAGCTGGTATCACAGTCTCAAGATCTCTGGAGTAGGAGATCCAGGAACCTAACATCTTTTTGTGCTTCATGGTAAAAGCTGTCAAGATATTGCTGCTTTTCTGGGAAAGATCTTTCCATTCTTTCTCTGTACTCCCTGCTTATACTTTAATATCTCTCTACATAAGGAGTTGTTTTTTAACCTAAGTCTTATCATAAGGTAGCTCATGACTGTCTATAACTTTGTTATCCATTAAAAAATGTTTTAAATTATGGGACATGACTTTCTAAAATCACAGAAATTGTATATATGTGCATCTGTGCATTCTTGTTAAAAGAAATGTGAAAAATTTATTCACCAGTAAAGATCTATCTCTTGTGTTCAGAGAACCCAAATTCAGCAATGTCAGGAAAATGCTGAGAGAAAATGCAGTTTTTAATAGCTCTGCCAGTGATTGCATTGTAATAGAATTCACTTTCATCCTTATAAACAAGCATTAAATATATGCTTATGAACTAAGGAAATGACAGAATAAAGTCAGCTTCTATAATTGAGAAATGTGTTTCAGCTACAGACAAACTGAAAAAAACTTTAATCAATATAATCACAAGGAATTTGAAAGAGGATAATTATAAATAAGCAGAAAGATGTCAGGGCTCATCCTTATATTTTTCTTGCTTCAGATTACATATGAATCAGATGATTGCACAATAAAACAATATCTTAGGGGCTGTTCAAAATGCAGTACATTTATACTGTGGCATTAGATAGCATTTAGTTTCTCATGCTAATGAGCTCTGGTGAGCCCCCTATTTCTCTAACAGGATTAGATGTATTAGCTATAATCACTGCAAACTAAAGCCATTGCTGGCCATCTCAGTAAAGAATAATTCTCTTTTGAGACACACTAAATACCACTAAAATTCTTTTTATTTAAAATTGAGTGAAGGTTGCTTATCCAACATGAAATTACTCATTTATACTTAGTGTTTAAGAGTGGATTATACACTACCAAGTCACCTACAGCTAATTTCATGACCCTTTACTGCCCCCATTGATGCAAAACTGTGTTAAATCAATAGAGTCACAGTAGGGTAAATGATGTCCGTATTAGGATTGATTAAGACTTCAGTGATATAGGGAAAATTACTGTGGTGTTTAATAATCTATTTGGAACAGGGTCAAAGTTATGCTTTGCTTGGTGTCAAGTTTTACTGCATCTGATTTATATAACCTACGGCTCTGCATTGCATAATGAGACCTTCTGGGTTGCTTCCCTCAAGTAGCAGCAAAACCCAGACATGGATAAAAGGTCTGGCAACAGCTGCTGCTCCACTCACATATGTATCTTTTTTCCATAACGCATTTCCTCGGTGTTCATCACTGCAGTGTCTGAACATGGTATATTGCATGAAGAAATTAATTTTTACACCATGAGATAAGGAAACAGTAACACACCTGAGGTAGTGAGGCACTGGAGGACTGCCAGACAGGCTGCCTCCTGCTCTGGGCTGTGCACAGCCTGACAGAACATCCCACCTCACAGTGAAGGCAGCACACTTTGAGGAACAGAGGATTATTGGCAGAACTTCTCAGATTTAATTGCTGTCAGCGTCAAGTGTGTTGCTGAAAGACTCTGATTTTGTAGCTCAGGAGAGGCGTGAGAAGAGGAAGCACTCAAAATTAATGTGACTTTTTGCAGAGGGAGGCATCACGAACCTGAGCAAAAGTGACAGGATTTAGTCCTTGAAGATAGCCCAAGAGTGACGCAAACCAATTTTGTGAAAATGTGTGTAGGATTTATGTGGGAGAATATAAAATATTTCAGGGAAGTTTGGTCATTTGCAGCTTGGGATCTAGCTAATCTTGGAATAAGGATCTTTAAGGGTAAAAGAATATTAATAGTTTTGGGCAAGTACTTCAATATTTTATTAGAGAGCTCCAGGTAAGATATTATTCAATGGGGTTTAAAAAAAAAAATACCCTCTGAATTATGTCACATCCATTTGCAAGGTATCTTATCTTGTCTAAAAAGCATTTTAAAATCATGACCAGGTTAAAATTAGGTCATAGGTAACTCGTACGGATCCAAGACAAGGCTTATGAATCTTCTACAAGATTTGGTCACACATTCGGAATCTTCCCAGTCAACTACAAACTACCCCTACACAGCACAAGCTCCAGAGATACTTCTTGTTCCCGATGTGCTCTTGCAGCCTCCTTCCCTGGAAACCCAAAGGCATTTCAGTTTTGATGTGGTTGTGAATCTCCTTTTCCTCCCTACAGTGCAGGACAGAAGCCAGGGTTCACAGAGCAGAGGAGACACAGCAGGATGGCAGCCTGCAGCTTTTTCTGGGTCTTACATACAGACTCTGTTCTGAAGCTGTTTTAGCATTTCATAAGAATTACTTGCATAAAATGAATGATCAAGCCTATCTCCTGGACCCCAACACTCCTCTTCTTTCAAATGAATATCTAGTCAACAGTCTGATGCATTTTTGCGGCCCAGAGTAACCTGGAGTTTTTTCAGTGTTAGATTTTCAGCAGGTGAGGAAAACAGTACCCCTCAAGTGTCAGAGCAGCCTTTCACCAAGGGGTAAGACAACTTTCCAAGAGGACAGATATTTACTTCAAATCTCTTAAGGCAAGTGAGCCTGAATGTCCTGGTTCTAGGCTGAAAGCTGTGACCTGGCTAATGAATCCTTTTATAAAAATGTTGCTTGCTTATTCACCATGCATTAGAAAGACAGATTTTTTTTCTCTTTCATTTTCATTATATAAAAGGTGTGCTGCTATATTCATAACACTGAGCTGTTACTTTTTTGCCTTGGGAGTAATATGGTGTAGGTTGAGTGCTTAAGCTCAAAAACGGGCTTGTATTTGTTCAACACACATTTCATTGCTTTCCTTATTGGTGGAACACTGGCATGGGTGGATTCTTTCCTAATTTAAACAATAGATCATGTATCCAGAATTAATAATTTTTTTCTTTCACAGCTCTGAGCAGCAGAAAAAATAATATGAACTGGAGTCAACCTTGGTGCATTTCCAAAGATTATAAATGCCATAGTACGTATGTCAACCAGATGTCTATTAACAAAATAATACAAGAATTCATTATGAAAAAAAAAGAAATCAAAAAAAAGAGTAAAAGTAAAGCTTCCAGAAAGAAGGAATTTTCTTTTTCAAGTATTAAAAAAAGTTAAGTGATGTCACAGATAATTCTGATGAATCCTTTCATGTCTTCATCTGTCAGTACTGAACATTTTCCTACTGCACTTCTAGTGGTTCCCCTTGTTAATTTAAAAATAAAAAAGAGATCCAGGAAAGGACTTGGGTCACTATTTTTACAACTATTTGTCCTAAATTTTTGCTTTGCTGCTTTTCATTTGGTGCTTTTATGCCCTCCATTAATAAGCTAAATAATACATTGCTTTCCAGAAGCAGAGCTTGAGTTTTTCTTCTGAAAATCCACGTCTTTCATCTCAGATAGACTTCTGAGCTGCAATAGTTATTCTAAACCTCTCTCTATACATAGATTTTTTTCAATAACTGATTTGAGCAGAGAAATATAGTCCTTTATATCATTTTTACTGACAGAAGAATTACAAGTTGAATCTCTTTTAGATAGATCATGGTCTCTCTGGTCCATGTAACCCAGTTCTAGTTTACTGTACTATATAACTGCAAACCACTTTGTCCTGATTTTTTGCAGTTTACTCATTGAAAAAAAACATATTCTTCTGCTGAGTAGACAACTAAAAACCCTACCCTCCTAGGTCTGCAGACACAGTTGTGTAAAAGCAGATGGAGTGACTGTCAGCATAGCTGCGCAGTGCCTGCAGCGCTGAGACAAACCCACGTCACTCTGTTACTGACCTGCTCTGCCAGTGGAGAAAATTTCAGTGGTTGTGCAGTTAGTTGGGTTGGAGAGCAAAAATATTTGGGTCTAATCCAGGACCTGAGCTTATAGCCTCCCTTAATGTTAGAAAATCTCTCAAAAGCACAGTTTGTCTGGATTGTCCTTTGTGTGGTAGGACCCCAGGGAGATAAAAGCTCAGTAAATATCAAAACCCAAATCTTCAAAGGCTATCTGGATTCCTAGTTACATTCCAGAAACATAATTTCTCATCACATATTTAATTTTTAGATTTACCTCTGGAAAAAAATCTCTGAAAAATTTGAGAAGTTTCCCCTGAAAAATAATAGAAAGCAAGGCTATCAAAGACAGCAGGTGATGAGCTATTAACAGGCAGCACAGTCTGGTAGTTTAAAATTGTTTTGTTAAGATTATATGCTTTTTTAATATATATCTCAATAATTTATTGCCTGATGTAGAGTGATCATGCTTTAAGCCCAAGAAGCAGAGTATCTGGGGCTGATCTGCAATCTTCACACATAACTGGTACTTTGATTTCCACAAAAGATTTGGAATCTTCGGACTGGGGTTTCTGTGGTGGTACTGTGACTCAGTTTTAATAACACCACATTAGTAATCTGGAAACAGGTGTGAAATATAAGTACAGGGTACAAGAAAGAAAAAATATCTCAATTGCAAGAAAATATATGCAAAGACTAAAAGAAGATGATGCACATGGAAAAGCATGGTGACAGAATATCTTAAAAAGAGGCAGAGTGTAACGCAATAATATCACAAATAGCTCGAGAGAGATTGGCACAAATTCATTTTAATTTGTAGCACCTTCTGGCTCATCAGCTTGCATAGGTTCATTGGCCCTGCACTGAACCAGGACTCTATATGATTCATTTTAATTCAGGACACCACAGGCAAGATCACATATATGTCGAAGGATTGTCACATCTGGCAGACAGTGATAAATATTACATTTAAAAAGCTTACTAATTTTGCAGACAGCCTTGCATTGTGCCTATTTGGCTTGCATTGCTGTGCTGCCGTACAACAAGTGGCAGCACAATTAATCATGAGCATCACAGGGTAATTTGTTATGACAGAGAGCCATGTGCTCGTTAAAGACAGCTTCTCTTTTATCCCTTTATATTATGTTCCTCCCTTTATGATTCGTGTCCAGGAAGTGGATTACAGAACACTCTGAAGTATTTCCAGGACTGCTGAAGATGATGGCTCATGGCTGGCTCAAGGGGTTTAGACCATCTATCCTGCTTACCTTGCAGGAGATGGAGGAGCCAGAGAAGTACACTACCATGCAAAATGAGGATTAAAACCTCAAACAGTTGTGGTGACCAAGCGTGTGCTCTTTGTTCACGCAGGTTCTGCTGGCACCAAGGAGGCAGCCTGTGGTGACTCCTCCAAGAGAGAGCAGAGCACCCCCACTTCCCTGCCAGCCCCACCTGCCAGATGGAGGCCACTTTAGCAGATGATGTGTGGGATGTGTTCAATGAATGTGTAATTTCCCATGTCATTACCCTGCTGATCAGCCACTGCAATGATCAAAGCCATTGATCAAATGGCTTTTCTGCCCTCTGTGAGGAAGTTTTGTAGCAATTTTTTTTTCTGGTAATACATCACTGCAATTCAAAGCTAATGTGAAGATTTTAGCTGGTGCTTTTTTTCCTCATAACCCTCATGACATAGCTAAGATCATACACTGATTCCCTTCAGCTCTCTAATTGCTGACCTCATTTGCTAATTAGGCTAAATATATGTTAGGCATAAACCTTAGCAATCTAAGCACTCACCTCCAGGCATCATAGTGCTAACAGACAAAATAAAACACGCCCCTTCACACTTCTACAGAAATGTAATTTTTTGCAAGCTTTTTCAACATTAGAGTTTGAATGCTTAGGAATGAAATGCTTTTGCCAATAATAAAGATGAGATCTGTGATTCAGTTCCATTATGTAGGTAGGCAATAGCACAGAGTATTTCTATTAATTTATTTTCTGGGTTCAACAAAATGCAAAGATCTCTAAAAGAACACAAAGTAATTTGATTTACATGTATTCAGTAGCATCTTTTCTCCCTAGAACACAAAAGAACAGCCTAAAAGCTTGAAAGAGTCAGTAATAAATTAAATTTCTTCTAATATTATGTGGGATTAAACTATGATAGAGACAATAAATAATGTTGTCCAATGTTAACTTTATGTCAAAGACTCATGGGCATCATAGGGTTTTCTGCTTCTGATTCCATATTTGTAATATCTGGAAAGCACTAAAATATTGTTAAAAATGTCTCATCATTTTTACTCACTTTCTAAGGAATTCATATATTTATTACATATGAATAAACATTTTTAGAGAAAAGTTTGGAAAAACATAGTGGATCCACTTAAAATTCCTACAGTTATGTAAGAATTAATCTTTAAAAAAATATTCTTGCTCTTGGAAAAATATACCAGAAGTAGGAGAATATTTAAAATTAGCAGACTTTTAAAACCCATTTTTACACCTCTTTTTATTGCACTTTGTGTAATACATGACAGAGATCTCCATTTGTCTTTCTCATGCACATCTTTTTACTATTTGTTCTTTCACCATTAGCCCACCTCCTCACAGTTTATTTTAGCATCCAAAATGCCTGACAGAGGAGTTTCAAACAGACATGATAAACATAAAAATAAAAAGAAAAACCACCTCCCATCAAGTTGACAGGGAAAAAAAAAAAAGTCTTCTGATTGTTAATCTGCCCTTTCAAAAAATATAGCTTCCACTAGGCTGACTACAGTGAGTAATACCCAACCCTCTCCCAGAACAGGATCAGCAGAGTGCAGCACAATACATCATGCTCTGCTGTGCTACCTGGTCAAGCCTCCTCCTACCAGACCATCCTCCTCTTGCCTGCCCAGCCTTTGGGTATTGAAATTCTTGAGACTTTTGACAAGCTCTGCAGCAAAATGCATTTGCAGATAATTTTGAAAGCTCAAAGCATTATTGGTTGTAATTTTCTTTAGCTAAATGCTTTCTCTGTTGCACAATGGAAGTGAGATATCAGCTTTTAACCTTTTTAGCTCCTTCTGCCTGGCTGCTGAAGATGAGGAGGAGAAAAAAAAAGCAGCATATGTTTCAATACTGATCAGAGTAATTTCACTCATTTGCTTTAAATGCTTGGCCAGATGTGTTCTGGTGCTGGTAATTATCAGGATAGTAAATGTTCAATTGCCATTCAATTGCCAATTAGATATTCAATGGCCCCGTCACACCTTGCCACCTAGTACAGGGTTCTGCATGTTAAAGTATCAGAAGAACTGTAATGTAAAAGAAGAAATTTCAATATTAATATTTTTAGCATTTTGACACCAATGTTTCATGTATTTTCAGTTTCTTTCTGTGTTAATCTTATATGAAATGGGTTAGGTTACATTAACCCTCTATTCTCCACATTCTTGCCATAAATTATATCTGATTTAGGACAGCACCATATTTTATTGAGAGAATCTCATGTTTCAAAACAGTTTCCTGATAATTTTGACTACAAACAGCAGTGTATTAATGTATTCTAGCATACAAATACCAGAAACATACAAATGTAAAAGACATACAGAGATTACATAACTTTTGCTTTTCTCATACCAAATTGTAATAAAACACTGTCACAAGAGTCATGAGAAGAGATCCAATCAGACAGGAAAAAATACTATTGTAAAATAAGTACCTAGGTCTAAAACACTTCATGTATGTTTTTTCCTGCTGTGGTTTTGCACTGCATGAGACACGGGTATGTTTGCCGATTCAGGATCAAAGAATAAAAGTGTTAACTTACTCTTTCAACAGACAAAAAATGGATTAAAAACTGATTATCTACAAATAAAAATTAAGCAAAATGTGCTTTGCAATTAAGCAAAGTGTGCAGATGCGGGAATTGAAGGGAAAAGAGAGATACTTTCACTGACATCTTTTCCCTTCCTTGTGGTGTAGCTCCCCAGCATGTCATTGACTAACGACAGGAGAGATGAGTAATGGGAGAGGAGGGAGTTATTTGACTATGGTAATGATAAAAAAATCAAAACACCAGTGAATGCAGAGAGAAAGCAATGGACTTTGATCTGTGCTGGGTGGAAAATAAAGTTACTTTCTTCCTTTTTTTTTTTTATTTTAACTGATGGGGGATCCAGGGCAGAACCTTTACAAGTGTGTTCTATGCTCCCAATTCTAATTTTTATTTTCTGATTTATTTGTAACAGCTGACCACACTGCACTTGAAATTCTCCTCTTTTAAAACCATACGTTGTTATAAAATAGCTGGTTGGTGTAGTAGGACTAAGGTGAAGGAATACTTCAAAATTTTAAACAGTGTTTTAATAAACTTCAGTGCCAAGCAGCCACCTTGGTTGGCAACTAAAAAAAACAACACTCACAGGGGAATTACCAACATATAAGTGCTGCCTGGTACATACAGCTTCTGATACGTCACTAAAGGTTTTAGACTAACATCTACATTTTACTTTATAAAGACATGGAAGTGAAAAGATACAAAGACATGCTGCCAGCACTTACCTGTTAATCTGAAACATGTCTTTGTTAACAGGGAATTACTGGAAAACCAGAAGTAATCACTCACTCATTTTCTTCCTATATTTTAATCAGCTTTTGGAAGCTTTTCTGCCAAATATCATCGCTAAACTAATTAATATACTACAGGCTTTTGTCTGTGGTAACTAGAAGAAAAACCCCATTAGCATGCTACCTTCATCATCAGAACTTATTTATCCCTGGGAATATAAACTTGGCACAACTAGGAAAAGAAAAACTTACTTTAGCTTATGAAAGTCCTTTTAGTAATTTATGATTATTTAACAATAGGCCAGAAAATGCACTCAGAACATCCACACACAACTTAGAATTCTTGATGTTTTTTTAATGCATGGCTTTGAAATGAATGATTAGGGTGCTGCAAGATGTTCTGTGAAACCTGTGCTGATAATTAACAACATGAGTAGAAACAAACTTCACCTATGACAGAACAGGAGAGTCTTGTTACTAGCATTCAAGTTTAACAGAGTAATAAATGACATAGACTGAAAAAGCAATTTCATCTGAAATGCTGAGAAAATGTCAGCAAAATCAGTACACCTGACAGTTTAACCAGCAGCGCCTGAGAAGGATTATTGCTGTGACATGGGCTTGGCTCTCTCCTTTGGTCTGATAGGTTATGTTTGTTAAACTTCTCGTTTTGGGATCAACACAGATTGGGGTTTGGCTTCAACAGAGGACCCAGGTCCATTTAGTGGCAAAAATATGTCCACTTTGTGGTGGTCTCTGCTACCTGATGACATGACTGACTAATCTGAATTCAGCCATATAAAGGAGGCATGTTTTGGAGAAATTAAGCAAAGAAAGTCCTACTCTCTTGGAAACACTGATCTTTGGCATACAATTTAGCTTTTTCCTCATGAACGCTATAAAAAGAAAAATCAGGTTTAAGGATCAAGCTGCCAAATATTCAGTCCCATCCTGTGACCCTACCCACAGGGCTACCAGTGGCTCCAGGGTACACACACATTGTTAGGGCTGGCCTCTGAGATAAGGAGCTGCTGGTAAAAGGCTTTATTGCCTCATGTCAAGATATCAAGTATCTTATTCTTCCTTCCTTTTTTTTTTTTTTTTTTTTGTGAAATCAGCCATTTAGTATGCCATTTGTGCAGCAAGTGCAACTGATCTCCACCTCAGACTCAACAAATAATTAAAAAAATCTCACCTGAGGCGTAATGCATTTGGAAACAAAATTGGTCTCAGTGAATTTTGATACTGAGGATTTTGTTGTGGAAAAAAACCCAGAAGTTCATGGTTGTCTGTTTGTTGTTATACTGCATACTTTCTCCATCTCAGCTGTTAACCTCCAGTCACTGAATTATTATATATTGGAGCTGAACTCTCTGTATCAAGATATGGTTGCTCAAGTTCATCATTCTTCAAGATTGATCTTGCGATTCAGATACGTAATATTGTGTCCTTTATTGCTCACCAGGCATTCTTTGATAGCTATATCTATAGGTAACAAAACATTGCAGGGGAAATTGATATTAATTTTTTTTCATAACTACTCAGTCCACAGGGGGTTTCTGCATGAATATGTTCTTAGTTCAATCTCTATTTAAATGAAAGCTTTAATGGGAATCCTACATGAGTTATTAACATAAATCATCACAGCAATTTTGGCTATACTTTGGTAGGATGCTTCACAAACACTGAATTTGATAGAAAGGCCTATGTACAAGTTTAGATTTCCTAGCAGATTCTTTTTAACACATAACCTGTCTCAACTACTTTAGCCATCAAAGACTATCTTTTACGAGGTAAGATTGAACAGTACTCGTGAAAAGGAAATATGCATTTTAAAAAAACAACTTTTTCACACTGGCTTTACTACTGATCAATATGCTTGAATATTTCACCCCTTTGTTTATACATTTAATAGGAAACTTCCCTTCAGTATTTTAAAGATCTCTTCAGAAAGGTATCTTTATATGTATATGTTATTTATATAGCACAGAGTTAGGCGTGTAATCACAAGATGATGTTTTACACTGAAAAACTTGCAGGTGTATAACTTGAAAAATATCAGAAATTCCTTAAAGCAAATGGAAAGATCTACTTTTTTTCTAATGGCAAAATATGCAGATATAAAGTAATTAAATTTTCTGTAAACAAGAGATTTTTGGTGGGTGACTTTTGAAAGGGGAAGAAAAAAAAATCTCATGTAAGACAAGGCTAACAAGAGCTGTTGAACCCTCAGAAGTTATTTTGGGTCTATGTTATATTTGAGCACTTCCAAATTCAAAAAAATTGTGGATAACTATATTTTAAATTTTATTGTTTGCATTTTAACGCTTAAAAATTCTTTCTTATAAACACAGACAGAACTTCATTGATGCAGTCATTGATTTCCAATTGGGCATCAAGACCTGCAAAGTGACTTACATGCTACTGAACTTTGTAGTAGTTTTGGAGACATTGACAAATTTGATGCAAGGTTCATTATTGATGTAAATAGATTTGGACTTTTTTAAATAATGCTATTAGATTAATCATTTAGTTTTTCCAGATACAATTCATATGCTCAGTGAGCTATTTATTATACAAGTCAACCAAGCATCTGACTAGTGAATGCTCCATTTCCCTGGTAACCATATGTCCTACTTGCTTGTCATTGACTCTTCCAGAGGAACCATATTTCACTTTTACATCAGCCAAATACAATGGAAATGCACTTGAGAACACTCAAGGCTTTTTTGTTAAAACAAACAAACAAACAAAAAAAACCCAGATTATTCAGGTCTGTCTAAAAATACAAACTTAAACATAGGGATGTCTTGAAGTTACATAAGCATTTAATAATTCTTGATAATAGATATCAGCATCTCCAGGCAGCTTGTGCCTAATTTTGAATGATAGTTCAAGTGCATAAATGACTCTCTCATTTATACGAATAAGAGTTACACAGTCATGTTTGAGGACAGTTCAGGGCTTAATTGTAAATAGAAGTTGAAGCAGTTGTGGGAAATGGTCATAACAGTTTTCTAACCTACATCCAGAGACAGAGAAAATGGGTTTAGATCTGACTCCAAGACTGTTAACTGGGGCTTCCAATTAGAGCATAACCTGATCCTGCTTTACTTTTCCCATACCTGTCCCTAGCCAGATTAACAGAAACAATGAGTAAGATCACAGTGTTAAAACTGTCTATAAAACCAAAATACTGAAAAAGACGCACTAATTGTCCCTTGGAAAATGGAAATCAGCCTGTTAAACTAACTTTATTGCTAATTGTTGTCTGTGACATGAGCTAGTTAAAAGAACAGTTGGAAGCAATCACATGCAGAGAACAACATTTACAGTTTATACTTCCAGGCTCTGGATCAGCTCACATTTGAGCTAGAGGAAAAATTTGCTTTTAGTGGAACTGCAGCCGAGTCTTAATAGTTCTGTGTAATTCAATGGATTTGTATCTCCTTGAGGGAGCTGTGGATTTCTTTTTAAGAAAACATTACATTTAATAATTCACTGCCTTTTAGATGAGTTATACCTCAGTGTCTTCTTTTGTCAATGCCAGAATGGGATGCAGAGGAAAGGAATGGAGCTCAGTGATCCTAGGAAGGAGGTTAGTTTCCAAAACTGGGTAAACACGCTCATTCGTTGTTAAGGTTGATATAAAACTCATTCATTCCAGTGGATTTTGGACCAGGTGTTGCCATTGTCTTTTTTTTTTAATATAGCTTTTGTTAGGCCAATCACTGGACCTTAAAACAATGAATACTACTGCACATTTTTTCTGGGATTTGTATACTAAGTCACCTTATATTGCCCTGCATAATCATCCAAGACCTTTACTATGAATATTACAAATGAAGGTAATTTCTCTTGGCATAGTACATTTCTAATCACTAAAGCAAGATGAAAATTTTGATTTAAAAGACAAAAAAAAGGAAAAATAATTAAAACAAACTGCTAGATAATTATATTTTCAATGCCTGTTATTTAAAAAATAAAGCAAAATGTATCTAAATCTCTCCATAGTGCTCAAAAGTACAGTTCTCATAATCCGAACAGAAAAACATCTTGCTCATTTTAGAGTGAGGTGAGAAAAATGGTTAAAAAAAGTCTATCATCTAAGTGGGAAAAGGAATATATTTCAAATTCTTATCTATATGAATTAGTAATTAAAATACTTCCAGAAAATAGTTGTGTCAGTAGATTCTTTTCCAGGCATGGTCAATGCAATCAAATGTTTATTTAATAGAACAGTGAATTATCCCTGAAATCAAATGCAAGTGATTATCCTGGTCTTGAGGCTGCAGCTATCAGAAGAATCAGCAACAGCTAACAAGAGCCAGAACTACCTGCAGACTGAATCATGGAGATGTTTTCTGCACTCTCCCATTACAGGTGTACTGCTGCACAGGAAGAATGTATGCACTTCACTAGGCAGATAAAAAGCAGCCAGAGAGCAGCACTGGAACACTTGCTAGTGGCTGACATGTTCTCCTGAAAGGAAGGTAGACAGAAAGCCAAAAAAGTTTGGAGAAAAGGATAGGTAGCAGAAGTAAAAAGAGACACCCACACAATAAAATTCAACCTAGCCTTCCAGGTCTAAACATTTTTGTTTCTAATTTGTGATACAGACACAGAAGTAAGTGCCATCATTTCTAAGATGGAAGATAAATGCCTCTCATTAGAGTGGCTGTGGACCTGGGAACACATCTGTACCTTGAATCCTGAACATATAGGCTTCAGTATCTCAGTACCAACACACCCCTATTCTCTGCATTTCCCACGGAAAAAATCACACTTGGCTTTTTGCCCTCTGGGGAGCCTACATTCCTAGCACTGGGTGCCTGCTCTACATCAAGTATCCTGAGTATTTTTACAAGTCCATTACAGGATGAAATGATATTTTTCTTCCCCTATACATTTCATAGCTGTCTTTCTACTAAAAAAAATTAAATGTTAAGCTTTATTCCTTTTATTCACAATTCTGTCCTGACATTTCCAGTGTCAAGTGTCAGTAAAATCAAAGTGACTGTTAATTGTATTTGAAAGCAGGCAGTGGAATTCCTGTTCAGAGTATGTCTGTGAGGAACCCTGGCTGACCTGAACCCTCATTATGATGATCCCCTGTTTTTTAAGTATCAGATAATGAGCATTGCCAAGTATTTAATTTAGGCAGAACATTTCTAATTCTCACAGAGCAGAGAGATACACTGAAGAAATTATACTGGAAAATATTTTTTTCTTGGATTTACCATGCAAAATTGAATACATAGGGAAGTGATAAAATGGATGAAGTGTCATCTTGTTGTTCTCAAAGATAAAGTTAATTATGTCAGGAATTTAACTATGGCACTTAGAAAAAAAATAAGGAGGATTAAAAATGAGAGATTAAGCTGTAAAAGTAGGACTCACTGTTTGGAAAACATATAGGTGTTATATGCACATATTTGTTACTGTTCAGAGCTTAAGTAGGCACTTGGGATTTCATGTGAAGTGTTACTTGGATCTCTCTCATATCTCTCTTTCTACATGTATGAGAGAGAGACAGAGTTAAATTTCTTCAGCCTCAAAATCTTATGTTATTCAGACACACCTAATGTTTTAATTAAAATGTGCATGCCATCTTTTCCAGCCCTGCCATTTATTTTCTGTTAGCAGAAATTAATTTAAAATAATCTCTACAAAGAAAGATAGCAAAATCTGCTAAACAACGTATTAAGCAAATCTCACACATCCAGATTAAACTCCCCTTCTTACAAATTTACACTGAGTTATTTCTCACTTCGTCATTTTCTTTTGAAGAAAGCCTAAAACTAGGCTTCTCTTGTAATTGAATGAAAATCATCTAAGTTCAGATATTCATCAAACCAAAATGCACAGATCTGGGAAACATGTTGTAGGTACAGAACAATAGAAGTACAAAATTAGATAGAACAATCTTTGGAGAAACAAAAGCCAACAGTAGCACTGCAGTATAAACAAATATTTCCTCCAACAAGTGCTTCAGTGAAAATTTTTTTTGGTTTTCTAGCAGGAACTGAGGAATAGAATTTGCACTGGAAAACCTGCCTGTTCAGCTCAAAAGCATTTAGAAGGCTAGGAAGTAGAGGATGGCATAGAAATGAAACCACCAGCTGAAACTAAATTGTGTTTAACCAGTGTGCCAAATAAGAAACCATTAAATCAAATTTGGATGGCAGAGAATATAGAGCAACATGTATTTTCATAAACCATTGCCTGAATTATTTAAAATATTTCACATACTCTAAAGATAAATTATTGCAAATCAATCTATGAACAAAAAACCAGACTAAATATGTCAGTAAAAATATTCATCAGAAATCATTTAACCAGAAAAAATTCCTTTGATCTACATAGCAAAAATCTTGTTTAAATGAATCAGTGAATGGAAGGAGACTTTCCTCAATAATGTAATCAGTGGCTGCAGCTGGGGCTTTGTGTTTTTCTCAGAGAAACACATTCAATGCACTTGGACCAGTGAATGTCCACTCCAGCCTACATTTGCCATGATATCAATCCAATGGAAGCATTACTTACTGCTTCAAATGCATCACAGTCATGTGCTCTATTCATGATGTATGGAAAATAAGCCAGATATTCTTCAGCTGAAGCAGATACAAATATGTAGTAATTTCACTGAAGGTTTTAAGAATACTGTGGACTTGAGACTGTAAAGGACACAAAAATTTGGCCTGCACCTATAAAAATATGGTAAATGGTATTTCCCCGAAGATTTTTCTTGACCAGAAATGGCAATTGTTTTAAGGTTAGGTTTGACTAGCAATCTTCTTCCTAAAGCAAGCAAGTAAATCTGTCCACTCAAATCTGGCTTTGCCTACACTCCTGAAACAGGTTCAGTTGTAATCAAGAAATGTTACACTGAAGTTTGACTTGAAAAAGAATTTAATTAAGCACATCCTTTTTAGATAAACTGTTCTAAAGTTGACCTGACTAGTTATCTCAAATAAAGCAATAAGCCCTAGTACATCATAAGATACCGCATAGCTCAAAAGAAATTTTGTGAAACTTTTATGAGATGTCAGTGCAAGTTTTAGGGAAATTTACAGTCAATCACAGAAATTTAAGACCTATTTCTGCCTTTTTATTTTTGCAAGAGTACACTTTATTGCCTTTTTTTATGACAACAGGCTAAAGCCAATTCAGAACTGTAGTGTTTGGGCTTCTCTAAACACTGATTAGTGTGTACTGGTTATGGTTAATAACTTAATATTAAGAAAGTGAAAGACTGGCATTCTGATTTTCTTGATTTCTGTGAGGTTTTTTCTACTCTGCACTAACTAAATTATTAGCATGTATTTTGCAATCTAGAGAGAGTTAAATGTATAAAAAATAAGATAATAAAAATTGTGTTCCTTTACTAGGACTTGATAAAAGAACATACCTTAACTTACATTTAACTGCCATTTCAAAAATCTGAAAAGATATGTTATTTCATATGAGGTATTCTGCAGCGTTCACAACAACTGTGCACATTTAACTACACTAAACTGGCTACAAAAAATTGCTGCTCTGGATTCACCTACTTTTGTTTTTTCTTTAAAATAATCTCTAATCTGGGAAGGTAGAAACACCTTTCTATGAGTGATGATAGCTGGAACCTCTCTGGGTGTTGACAAAGATTAATACACTGTTGTGGCTCTTGAGTGGTTCACTTTGAGATTGTTTTTCATTTTCTACCAGCCACGCTCCTTTTTGATGTATTTTTGACATATTTCTCCTGTATTAAAGTAATGGGAGAGAAAAGCCCTTTGATCCCTCACTGCAGCACCACTAATCTTTCCAGTTTAAGAAAAAAACACTTTATCACACATCTTTGCCAAATGTGGCTTCTTTACTGCTGCTCAGACAGATTAAAAGTTAAGTGGAGTCTTTTGACTGCTAATAGCAGCAAATCTTCTCACCACATCCTGAGACACACACATACCCCCACGCTATTTTCTTGTTCATGTATTTGCACTTCTGTGCTTACAAGGTTAAACAACAGTTTTGCCAAAAGCGCCAGGTAGTAATAGTTTGAAATGGTCCACTGCAGTTCCAAGCTGCCATCACCACTGAGGTTGCCTGCTTTTATTTGTGCCTCTCAGAAATGCCTTCCTGAGGATGTCTTAGCCATGCCTCAACTTAAATTTCTGGATCCTTTCTTCTCATAATTTGTCTTAGATGCAAATTCATGTCAAAACACAGATACTTCAGTATACTTGGTGGGCCTCCCCAGCCTGAGAGTGGACTCAAGGCTGACACTCCAGACAGCAGCAGGAATTGACCATCTATTGGTCCCAGGTACACTCTTTTCACCCTTTCTGCACATGCATAACAGGTGTTCTTTATTACATTACAATTAGTTAGCAAACTATCCACATGTGTCTTTTCTAATTAGTCATACATGTCAGCATTTTTTGCTTCTCTCTCCTACAAGGTTGTTGATCTCGCTTGTTTAGGGGCACAGCTGTACCTTATCCAGGTCTAGGCTGCCTGCAGCCTGTTTCTGTCATCCCACATCAGTCCTTCTGTTAAAGGATTGAGCTGGGCTGGACAGTGTTCAAAGAGCAGATTCCTAACCTTTTGCTGTCTTCTCACCCTTTCCTGTTTTTAAGGCTCCGCTTGCCTCCCTATCAACAACAAAACCAAAGCAAAACAAAAAAACAAACAGAAAAAGAAAAAAAAAAGAAAAGGTATTTTCAGACAAAAGTAGTTGTTAATAAAGAAAGACAGGACTGGCAGCTGTGAAGAGGTTTCCACAGAATCCAGCTGCGCAAGTAGCTACATTGCAGCTGCCACCTTTCTCGTCTCCTACTGTGTATCAAACTGGAGATCTGCGCCTAAGTGGGAGGAGATGGAAAAAGGTGGTTCCTTTTTCATGCACATTTACTCCTTTAGCCGTAAAGGTTGTCAAATATGGATGCTTAATGCCACACACATCTCTTCTCTAAAATCTGGGAAAACACAACACCTTGCAAACCACTTCTGTCAAGTTCATGGCTTTGATCTGAAAGATAAAATGTCAATGCCCTCTTAGTCCTTGATATTATTTTTTGTATATAGCATACATTACAGTTCAATGTGATCTATGCTGATTTTTCCCGGAAATTTGAAGAACATTTTTCCAAAAACTGTTGGCTTAAAACCAAAAGAGCCCCTGCAGCTGAAGCTACCCTGCAACACTGTTGGAAAACGCAGTTTTCCAGCAAAATTTATGCTAACTGAATAAACCTGAGCAGGGCGTCAGTATTCTCAGGCCTCAGTAAAATTCCAACGAGCTACAGTGGCTTGTTTACCTGAGAATGTTCTGTGGGAAGAATGTCATGAGAAAGATTAGGGAGTCAGAAGTGTTATGAGAAAAGAATAAGGGAGTTAACAGGAGGATCCCTGAGTGTGTGAGAACAGACTGCAGGTGTGTGTCTAGCTATGAATAGTAACTTCTGTAACAGTATATAAGTTTCTCATTTGGTGAAATAAAATGGAGCTTACTTTATATCTCATATTGAGAGTGCTGTGAGTCTTCCCTCTCGCCGCGATGTCACAACACTACCTCCTTTTTCAGGGGTGCTCTGTCATGTGCTTCCTCAGGTAAATAGTAAAGCAATAGTTAATATTTTCATGCATTTTAGACAAGTAAATTACTTTATCTGTTTGCTTGTGAAGAATAACACTTTATCTTCAAAGAAGTAAGAAATTAGGCATCTCTTTTACATCTTCTACAAAACCAGGAAGATTTTTTCAACATGCTTCTTAAGTGCTGTACTTCAGGAAGTCTACTTTTCATTAGTGGAAGCCTAGTGACAAAGTGAAACAGAATACGAAATACCTCCTCTAGTAGTGTTAGACAAGGAAAGTGCAGTAAAAATCCCAATTCAAACATTGGTAAGCATATTACAGATGAAAGTATTTTTTACAAAGTTTGCAGTGCAAATTTGGTGGCACAGTAATGAAGAATGAATAGCAATACCTCTTATTAGGGTTCTTCCTACAATGGAAGTAAGAGTTTATCTATTTTTTTTTCAGGTAACCCCTGAATGATCTTTATTACTTACATTATTTAAAACATTTTTGTTTTAGCTTATATAAAATAGAATTATTTTAAATTCAGCAAAGAGAACAGGAGAGAATGAAAGCATGATTTGTTCAAAGACACTGTAAAACAATAGTGATAGTTTGTTCATAAATAACCATAGACAGAAGTGACTGCTATATTTGTGCTTTTGCTCCACAATAATCTTAAGTATGTCTATTCAGCTTGTATTTCCTTCCTTTTTTCATTGTTTTTATAAATAAATTCTGGGAATGAATTGCATAATGTAACTAACACAAATCCCAAGTCACAACTTGCCTTGGTTTCTTCATCAAATCTATTTTATTATCCCAAGTATAAATAACTACGTCAATATTTTCCTGTTAGTAATAAAACGTGTGCACATCAATTGATCTTTCTTATGCTGGTAATATTTCTCATTCAATACACACACACCAAGAAAAATGCAAATCCAATATGATCATTTTTCATTAAAACATTTGGAGCTTTCAGGTAGTCCCTGAAACCTGCTTTTCAAATCAACACTGCTAACACAGTATTGAGTTAAAATATACAAATCTTCCCTGTCTATAATTTTTACATATATTTAAAGATTTGTATACTCAAATCACAATATGCTTTCTTAAAAAACCCACAAAAATCAGAAAGGAGCATCATATTAAATGATGTGTCTGGCCTGACTACAGTTTTAAAATACTTTCAGCAATGCTTAAAAAGAGTAATTCATAACCTTACAATTATAATATTTAAAGGAATCCAGCATGCCTTAAAAATGGGAAAATTATGTTTACCTTACAAGAGAGTTGACAATTACTAAAATATCTGAAGAACATTTCTGTTGTTTTGTATGACTTAAAAAAAACTAACCCTATACACAAGCTGTAAGCTTTGTCATTGCCTTCAGAGAATACAAGTAGAAGCTGTTGAATGTTATTGTATTTTATTATCAATCTCACTTCCCTTTCCCCTTTTAATCATAGGCTGCTCAAGCTATTCCTAGATACTGGATCATTAATTAAATGACCACAGGGTGTTTTAACAGATTTATTGCAGTGTCTATTCTAAGCACATAACTTTCCTTATCTATCAATACCTAAACATTTTGGCCCAGATTCATATGGAAATGGTAGGGCTAGCAATGCTTCACTGAAACTTGTCTAAACTTATGTTTATAATTTGATATAAATATGTACTAAACAAGAATATCATGCCCACTAAAAAAACCAAGTTGCACCATAGAAAACTCTTCCAATCTCTTGTATCTATCAACATTTCAGTTGTCAGTCGGGACTAATATCTAGGGAAGATGTCTTTAATTTTTATTTGCTATATGTTTATCTAACTGACAACATAAAATAGTTAATAGTAATAATTATTGACAAGCTATTTTAATCTGGAACATAACTCTATTTATACTAAGAATTTATAAAATATCTGAGTCAAATTTCTGAGTCAAAATTTCCAAGACTTCTACATAAATGAGTTTTGTTTTTTAAGGTGTATGATTTTTTAAAAATTACTTTTAACTGGAGGTATTGGCTGTTTGTCACAATTTTGTTAGTGCTCAACCACAGAAATCTGATGTTGTGTTCTTCTGTGTTTCAATTATTTTGTTGCCTTTAGCCAGAGATGAAGGCCTTTTTCTTCAAAACCTTGGTATTTGGTAGGTGCTAAGTGCTTTTTCTTCGGTAGCTTTGAGCCTTTAAGATACTTATAGCTTTGCAGATTATGATCTAAAATATCCAGGGAATAGGGAAAACTGTGGTGACAGCTATAATTATGAGACAGACCTCATGTAGGCTTCATTATTAGACACTTCCCAGAACCAAGGGGGAAAGTAATATGTAGGCTGTTCACACAAAATGTTGCAACAGCACCCACCAGTTAAAATGTAGAAAGATAAAAGGTCTTCTTTTATAAAGATTGGCCACCTGCCAGGCGAATGACTTCATCTCCAGTATGCTGTTGCTCAAAACAGATATTTCATTGATCCAAGTTAATGGAAAACATAGCATTTATCTGAGTTGAATACCACATGGAAAAAATATGCCAACCTATTCTAATAGTCAAATGCATCCTAAGCCCAAATCTATGAGAATTTTTTACAGATATGCCAATGAAATATTTCTTAGTGGCTGCTGCTGAAATTGAAATAATTCTTGCCATGTTTTTGGGCTGAATTCTTTGGAGAATGTACGTCCTTTGGAGTAAATTTCCCACAGCCCAGTGGAGTCGGGAGTTACACTCATGTTTTATCTTGACGGAGTCCTCGAGAGAGTGCACCATTGAAAAAGCAGCCAAAGGCATTCACTTCACATTTAGGCACCATTGCCCTCTGGAATCCAAAGCCTCCTGGTAAACACCAGGCTTCATATATAATGTATGGACCAACGAAGAATGAGATATACAAGACTAGCAGAAAGCTGTGACAAAAGGAAATGCTAAAAGGAAACTAAGGAAGAGCTTTAAACTATTTTTTTTTCCCTTGGAACTTGAAACATGACTCTGCACTTCATCTGTACCCAGCTGGAATATGATTACCACTTCAGCAGACATGAGTGCACAATTTACATATCCTCTTTGCTACACGTCCTAATTGCTGCCTGGCTGAGTCAGAGAGCTGGGGAGGTTTAACCAGTTCTCTAACAGGATTCTCATTATCGCCTATATTTTCTGCTACACCCACCGTAGTGAATTTGCCTAGTTTTGGTTAATATGGTGTTTGCTACCCCCCAAAGAGGCAGTACTCTTTCTTGAATTTCAGACTAATTTGGTCATGATCTAAGTACCTTTCTTAATATTTTTTAAGAATTACTACTCTGCATGGGACTCTGATGAATTAATTTGAAAAACTCTGTCCCTTAGACACATATACAAGACATATCAATAGTCCTATTATCTTCAATATTTTTCAGTGCAAAGCAATGCACACTATACAAATCTTATTACTATTTTTATGATTTATTTGAAGCAGAATGCCTCTTGTGCCATGTAGGCAGTTAAATTGTGCATATCCATCCTTTCAAATATCAAAAGTTCTGCACACAATTACTCTTCCAATGTTTTTACAGTTACTAATATGGATTCACCAGTGGATAGCTACGGATGGCTATTTTGGCATAAAATTGAATTTTTTTAATTTACCTTACACTGCTATGGATGGGTATATCTAGATAATAAAATACATAAGCAAAATATGATGAAAAATATGATTTATGGCCTTCGTGAAATGTTCCGATTCATCTGCACCTCCCAAGTGTCTCAAAACTGACACTTTATGCATCAGTGTCTCTGACAGCACACACCATGTAACAAGACATGTTAACTAAAATAATTTCTCAGCATAGCCTGTGGTTTCAGTTTGCCCTTTGCTGTCTCCAAAGTTATTCTCAGCTTGTTAGCAGCCCAAAGAAGACGTTCTCACAGGTAACTTGGAAGAGTTCTGCATCTTATTTGCACTGTAATTGCACGGGGAAAAAAACCCCATCCATCCCTATCTAAAGCTCTATGGTTTTGTTCAAATTAACCTTTTCAAAGGATTAGATTTCAATGTTTTGTCATTTGAAGCATCAGATGGGAAAAATAATTCAAGTCAATTCTGGAGAAGAGTTTCATGACCTGATCTGTGAGTATGTGGGTAAACCTTAGCATTAACTTAGACATGACATAAGGATCTTCTAACTACTGGGGATGACATGAGCCAGCATGGGACCTGCCTTTCTGCCTTCCTGGGCTTCCTAATGTTCCATACTTCAGGAAAAATCTAAACACCCCCAAGCTCCCTCAGCCGCTTCTCCTAAGGCTTCACCAGCTGCATTGCCCTCTGCTGGACACACTCCAGCACCTCAATTTCCTTCCTGTAGTGAAATTGGACACTTTTATGTTTTCACAGGCCATGAGACAGAAAAATTTGTTGATTTGTAGACAGTTCAATAAATTAATTCCACAGAAGTCTTGATTGCTGAGAGTACAATGCATCTGCTCAATATAAAGATGCATGAAAACATTGATTGATTTTTAGATTGCATTACTCTTTCTAGGTTAATGAGAAAGTTTTTTAGCATCCGATAGATAAAAAGAAAATAAGCATTGTTTGATTTACTCTACAAGCCATTCCCTGAAAACTTTGCTTTGGTACATTACTGATGAAAACAAGACTGACACAAGTTAGTGACAGCTGCAAAATGGGCGTTGAGAAAACCTAGGTACAGCTGGTAAAGTTGCCATTACACCTATTTTAAGCAGTTATGTTGGAGAACTACCATGGCAGTTTGAAAGGGGTAGGAGACTTGTTTGCATAAAATTATCAGAACTTGTAAAGTTCTGTATCATCTTTGGAAGTGAAGAATACCACACATGTTTTTATAGTTGCTACTTTAACATTGTATACAGTCACCATTTAAGCTTCCCACAAAAACCCCTCCAAAATAACCTATTTGGAAACTAGTGCCTTGAAATTAAAAAATTTGATTTTTACAGCAAAAGTTAAATGTGAAAGATTTTCTACTAGAGTTGCTTCAAAGCTGTGAGGGTAAAATCTCCCATAAAGAAGTTCATACCCTCCACCTCCTGTAAAACACCTCCTGAGCATACACAGAGAGGAGTTCTGTGATTGACATTCATTTTCTTGGTTTGGGGTGGGAAAGGGGATAATGCGAATTCTGTTTCACTGTTTGTGATTGTATGTCAGTCCTTCCATAATATTTTTTATATATATTAGCCAATTTCAGTCAAACCTGACGAAGGGGATGAGGTCTCATCTGAATTCTGTTCCTGATGTCCTGAGAGACAGGAAATAAAAAAAAAAGTCCTTTTCATTCAGATATCAGCCAGCTGATTAAGAACCTCATGCCTACACACTGTGAATAATTCTAACCCAATCTCAGCACAGCTCAGAGAAAGATAAATAAGGAATAGGAGACGAAGCACAGGATCCTGGGATGAAGTTTAGGAAAGGAGACAACAGGCACCAGAAGGTGACCTGAGATATTTATTTCCTTTAAATGAGAGGAAAGTGACAGGTCAAAATCTGTTGCAAATGCAGCTCCATTAATTCCCCCACTCACAACCAGCTTGTTTTCCATTAAATGACTTACAAAATATTCTTATCACAATTAAGAATTAAATTTCAATTAACTATTGAAAAAATGACCTTTCCTACAATGTAGCTACATGAAGATTATTTTTATTGAGACTGATTATCTCATGGTGGAAATGCAAGGGAATTTGTTACTGATATTAATTTGTGCAGCTGCAATAATGTGTGTGGGTTTTGTATGTTCTTGATAGCCCTTCTTGCTATTAGCACCTTCTGTAAAGATGGATGGAAAAAGTCAGAATGACTAATCTTCCCTCTCTTACTCACTGCAAATGAGAATTGCAGCCAGTTATCTGCTGTAACCTTGTTGTGACAAGGACTGTCACTCAGGGATACACAGATCCTTCCGGATACAGTGCTCTAAACAGAGTACGCTGAGAACAGTCTCAAAGGTTTTGATACAAGTTGGTTTTATCAGTTCTATGGCCTTAAGGCTAAAGATATTTTCTATGATTTCCTTGCTTTTGATAATATTAAGAATGTGGAAGCAGAAAAAACAGACAATTTTATAAAAGTATATTTTTAATGCCACTAATGCAGATGTTTCACAAAATAGTGGGAAAACCTTAACGCAGAGTGAAAGAAATAAAAGACTTTATTCTTTCCCATGCAGTATTGTTATACATAGCTGGTAGGATAGGAAATTCTACAATTTTCTCAGGGAATCTGGAAGCCTAAAAATAGTAAACAAAACCCCTGCTTTATTTGAATTGCTAATATTTGGAATTAATTGCCCCATGGTCCTGGCTGGCAGTCTATGTACGCGTACAATTTCTGAGCAGAAAATAAAAATCAAATATACTCATATCTACAGAATTGGTAATTTTTTTTTGTTGTTATTAATTGTCTTGTATGGTTCTTGGGAAGTCTATCCTTTTGCTTAACTAAAATATCTTACACTTTACACAGTATTTACTGTCCATATTATTTATTAGATATAACCATCAAATATTTTCTCCTCTGGATAAACATATTGTTAGGCAGCATCTTAAAAATTACAAGTGAAAGAACAAAATTAAACTCTTAAGGATGACCAACCAACATTCCCTTGGCAGGTCCAGTATCAGATAAACTTAAAATAATTTTTTTAGATAAATAAAGACTTTTGGGGAATGTTTGTAGTTGGCTCATAGTTTCATTATTAAGTCTCATACATGTGCCATAAAGATGCTCCATCACCTCTTATGTCACTGCATTTCACTGCCTTGATTTCTCTAGAATTGTGTAGACATGTACTGGATAGAAGCCTAGTGATGAGTAAGAAGAAATGTAATTTTCAGGCATAGCTCTTTATTTCCTTTCACCTTTTGTAGATATAAGTAGAAAGGTAAATGGAAAGAAGTTTAAAAACCACCAGTGTTAGTAGGAACTAATTTTGCTCAGATTCTCCATGTCCCAGATATGATACTGCAGGTCCAGTGTTGAGGTATGCTGCTGAGTTGCTTCCAACTTCATTTAAACTTTCATAACATGATATTTGAAATTTCATTATTCTATTTTTAATAGTTTTGGGTTTGTTTCTTAGAGGGGTGGAACAAGCAGTCTGGATATTTGTATTTTTTTTAATAAGATCCTTGCACAGGGGATGGTATTTATTATTTATAGTAAGTTGTAGCTCACTTGAGGTCAATGAAGCTCACTTGAGGTCAGGAGCCAAGTAAAATCCCCTAGAAATGATCAAGCATTCAAAATCCTGTAACATCCTCTTCATTTACAGATCTTTGTGTGGAAATATCTGTATCCCATTGACCTATGCCTTTTGTGGGCATAGAAAAGGGCAATTTGTGCTTTCAATTCCCATGCCTGACGTTCTTTGAAACTCCTCCACAGTCCCAAGGGATAAGGTTACTCCTTGAAGAACAGCAGCAATAATATTTCCAGTCAAATAAAAACACAAAACATTTTCACAAAGTCATCAGACATCATTATCCCTCATTTACATATTGTAAAATGATGGCATAGACATTAAGGATGAGCCTTAGACCATGAAAAATTCAGAGGCTGACTTGAAATAAAGTCTGGCTCTTCTCATTTCCAGGCATCTGCCCTTTACAGTGAGCAGTTATCTACATGAATTCAGGTTTGGGTTTTTGGGTTTTTTTACTGCTAACAGGGACATGAGTTGCATGAGTATAATATGATGTTAAATTCAGTGTATTATATAAAGAAACTAATTATGATAAGGCTTATTGTTGTGCATGGAAGGAGTTATTACTTTACAATCAGCCATGCATTGCACATGGACTGTATATTAGATTCATTTCCAATAGATGAGTGATATTTAATGGAGCTATTTTACATTAAATGTAGCTTTGGGAGGTCTAATGCACAATTACAGCAGACTCCATGGGAATTTTGAAACAGAGAGCAGAAGTAACAGATGCTGCATGCTTCAAAAAAGATATTTTAATCAAATATGATTCTCATTGTGCAACAATGGTGAGGCTCATCACAGGAAAAAAAATCTTTTTCTGGCTGGTTAACAGGCAATATATATATAAGTACCAAATATGTACATGACAGTACAGAAAAGTTCTGGATACACTCTCAGATATTTGACCCATGGATTCTATAAACTGCTTTATTCCAAGGGAATTTGGAACTGAGATACTTCAAGTCAGTTAACAGCATAGCTAAATATTACATTATGCTTCTTTCCTTTTTCTTTCTGTTTGATAATTTAGACCTCTAAATTATCAATTTAGACCTCTACATTCAAGAAAAATAAAACTTATGTATGTGCAGTTATTTCTTCATTTTATTCCTTAGGGCAGAAAGAAGCTGTCTTCTGTATACTCCACTCACTCTTTAGTTTTCTACTTCAGTATCCAAACAACCGTATCAAAAGACCAAAAAAGATCAAGTTCTGAGTCCTGGGACTTTATAGACCAGTGCAGCAGTTTACTTTTACTATTCTGTTTCAGATATATGTCTGAACTTCAGCTAATCTCAAATGAATTTCAAAATCTGATAGCAATGACCTTCAATTTTAGTGTGGAGTAGTGAACTAATTGCTTTTCTTAGGCTGCTGCCATAAAATATGACATTTCTTCTGACATAAAAATACACTGGCTGCTAATGAGGATACAAATGCTAGGTCTTGACTAATGCCAGGCTAATAGGCAAATAGGAGCGCTAAAACTTTGACTTTCCTATTTCAAATATTTGCCTCTTACAAAGATAACCAAATAAAAATCTGGTGATAAACTATTATTTCTTTTGGTCCTTAACAAAGGAGATGAGGCTCGAGGATGGTCTTTGTCTTCTTTAGGATATTTTTTAAACAGAGCACTACAGACATAAATTAGTGAAAAGGTTTTTCATTTGGTTACATTAAGAGAAAAAAGAAACATTCAGACTATAAACACACTTCCAAGTTCATAAATTTTATTTGGTGCACTGGCAATACTTTAAAATGAGTCTGATTTTTATGAGCATGACTTGCTGCTGTGTGGAAAACAAAATTGTTACTGGAACTGAATAAACACCACATGAATCTTTAAATACAATTTCAAACGTATTGTAGTGAGGTAAATAAATTTCATAATTACCATGCAAGATTAGCCATAAAATCTTGTTAGGATACTATTTGATACTCTTAAAGAAACCAACACAGTCAAAAGCAGTTACCAGGGACTTTATGGAAATCTAGTTTCCATAACCACTTGCATTCTGAGCAATAGGTGAAAAGTGTGTGAAAATAATTTTACATGGTATATTTACATTAAGACAATGGGATGGTCTCGAAGAACCATGCCATATTCTTCAAATGCAATGCTTCCTGGGTTGCACACTGCCCTGGGACACATCCACCAACACAGAGCTCTCAATGGAAAGTGGCTTTAAAACAACTAACTAATGCAGCAAACTGAGAATTAAGAAAATACATCATCGTACTGTTCAATGCTTTGTTTCACTCAGGTGGCCATTAAATGGTGCCTTCAATGCTGCAACGACTTCCCATGAGAAAAAATGGCCAAATGCAAAAAGCTTGCTGAGTTTAGAAGTTAATACATGAGAATCATGGAATGGTTTGGGTTGGAAGGGACCATAGAGATCAAATAGTACCAACCCCCCTGCCATGGACAGGGAATCTTCCACTAGGCCAGGCTGCTCAGAGCCCCATTGAGCCTGGACTTGCACATGTCCAGGTATGGGGCATCCACAGTTTCTCTGGGCAACCTGTTCCAGTGTCTCACATTTCTTCTAAAACTTGCTTTAAATGCCAAATGCTGCTATGGCACTTGTATGTCAGAAAGAATTATACTAATCATTATAATCTGTAATGTAAAGTTCCTAAAAGCCTTTATTGAGCATCTGAGTTTAATCTCTGTATGCTGTTTACTTTATTACCATTTTATTTTACTACTTTCAAGACCATTAAGTAATAACAATTATAGATTAATAAGGTAAAGATGTTATGACTCATTGACTCAACTTGCAGAGAAGTTGGCTCTTTAACTCACTCTATATTTCAAGAAATGTGAAAAATGAGCTCAAAAACATAAATATCAAGAGAGGACTTGAGAGGATCTTCGAAAACATCTTGGAAATATAAGCATAAAAGTTAAGCATAGACTTGATATTTGCAGACAAAATGAACTCACAGATGCTTCATGCAAGTCTCTATCCTCAGGAGAAAGAGGTCTTTTGACATCCCACACCCAACATCAGGGAGACACATGTGATGTGACCATAACAGACTCCTCCTGAAAAAATACAGTGGGAGGAAAAGTAAGAAAATTTTCATACAAAATTTCTTCTGGCTTCACCTTGGAGTGCTGCATTGTAGTCAAAGCTGTAACATGGTGGGACAAAGAGAGTTCTGTGATGGCAGCACAGAGTGGGGGCAAATTTGTGCAAGTTCTGAAGGTTACTGCTGACAGTGCTATCCTAGAAGAAAGGCCTTAGATCCCAAGAGGAAGCTGAAAGATTCCCAGGTAAGCCAAAATGAGTAGAAATTTGACTACGAGGAAGTAGAGGAGTCATTTCAGGTTCCAAATAATCAGTAGAAGCAAATATTGTCCTTGTAGATACTGTCCTTTCCCAGTGACACAAGGACCTGACATGGCTGTACACACAGGGCTGTAAACATTTTCAGAAGCATTTCCAGAACATTCCTTGCTACTCATACACATATACATGCACATGCCCCACACACTTGCATGTAAAACACTGCCCTTATGTTTTGTTTTGACCCCTTCCCATTCTGTTAAACAAGCAGCAGCTGTGGTAACACAAAGACTACTGTTTAACTGGAAGAGAAACTCTCAGCCAGCTGCAGCCCAAAAAATTAATTAAAGGGTCCCCCCTCTTGAAATTGTTCCCATTAGACAATTTTATTTATCCCTGCAGAATTACAAAAAATAAACATTTTTATCATTTCTCCTAACATAATCCCATTGCAAATACCACTGAGAACTGATTGAGTAGAAAGACTATTCCCTTGACAATAATTACATAAATATTATCAGAAAATATTTCTTCCTCATTTTGCAATGATGTTAAATAACTATGCCTTTCCTGAGGAGACCATGAAGACAGCAGAGGAGTATTATAACTAACTTCGGATATCTAAAGGACAATTGTAGGGGAAAACAGAGTTATTAAGCTATTCTCTATCTCCAAAGAGGGTAAAATAAGAAATAATGGTTTTAAACTGTGGTAGGGGACACATGGATTAGACATTTAGGAAAAATTCCACAGGCAAATGTAGAATAACATGAGAACAAAGAGCCTGGGGGTGCTGTAGAGTCACTGTCACTTGGGGTTTTTAAGAGTAAGAGACAAATATCTGTCAGGAATGACACAGGGTATAGCTTGCTCCTGCTTTGGGGCATGGGGGAGGACCAGAGGGCTTTCTGGAAGTCCAGTCAAGATGCAGTATTTGGCAATGCCTCAATGGAGTGAGAAAATATGATGTGTTTAAAATCAAATCTTCTAGGTATTTGAACTGAAATTGGGTGAAATATAGATTTGTTATTTTAGTTTGGACTGTAAATGACATACAAATTATAAAACAAAATAAATAAGCAAATAAAATGTCTCCTGTCATCTACAATCAGGTTCTATCACACCAAATTCAGAATGTCTTTTGCAGGGATATGGTTTTAATACAGGTTTATCACATCTGAAAGAATAAAATACAATTTTATAATGTTAAATGCATGTGATATACTATAAGAATTCCTATCTTTAGAAGCATTTTGCAGTCACAAGGGACAAAATGTGACATTTACTTTGCTTTATGCTCATAGAATGTACTAGGAAGGATAGATCAAAAGCTTTTATAAGTATTTCACCCATAGACTGCTCCCCTGGTAGTTAAAGTAGGTGGTTCACTGACTTATTTGGATTACTTCACAATCTTATTTGGATGTGTGGATGAAACTGTTTCATTAACACCTGAATTGTAAGTGATGCATAGATCCAAGCACTGCTATGTGCATAGAGTATACAGTTCTTTGGCAGTTTCTAATATGCAGGTCAATTGTAGTATGCTCACAAATCTCAGAAATCCTTCAGGAGGCTGCTAAACCACCAAAACTTTAGAAAATCCTATAGCTACATAAATAGAGAAAACACAGAAGCTCATAAAATTACCAAGAAGCAGCATCTGCCATGGAAGTAATTCATAATAGTGAAATTATTCTTTCTTCCCTTATAGAAACCAAAATATTATCACTATGTGAAATACTGTTGGTGTACACACACTTTGTGTCATGATGTGTCTTCATTTCAATGAGAATATACTTTCTGATAAGTAAAAAAGGGATATTTCTTTGCATCGTTGACATGTTTTACAGTTAATATTGTTGCTGTGGATACATAACAGAACTCTTGATATTTTCACAATCACTGATTACAACATAATCTAGGTTTGGAAACCACTTATAATATATAAATATTATATTTACTGCTTACTTAAGCATTGCCAATGCTCCTTGAAGAAATTTTTTCCAAGAAGGTTGGTTGTTTTCAAAGTAAGAACTGTGCTGCTCTGACTTTCAATTCATTGTTTTTTCAGAACAATATCAAACATGTTATCATAAAATGAACAATGGATGATAACATTAGGATTTGACCCCATATGTAGATATAGCAATATAGCTATAATAATTAATAATTTGCTATATTTTTAAAAGGCCCTGAAATTAGGAAATGGAATGCTGTGATGACAAAGTGATCTATTTGGCAGATGTAATCCATTTGTTGCATCGTTTTTTTGCTCTTCATGTTCGTTTCCATAAGGACTTGCCACTTCTGGATTAATATTAATAGTGCCTCTTCTTTTTCTGAATTAACACAAAAGAAGGTTAGAAGAAATGTCTGGAAGAAAGAACTGTAGAAAATGATGAAAAGTGCTATTTTCTTACTGGGAAGAGTAACATTTATTAAAACACTTGGGCCTTGTTCTGCTTCCATTAGCTGTAAGGGACCTATTAGTAAATTAGCACCAGTATTCAGCTGCTTTTTTTCCAACTCCAAGGTTTCTTAGTTCAATATGTATGCAGCATACAAAGTGCATGCTGGTTGTTCAATATAATCCCTTCCATTTGTACACCTCTTCTCCAAAATGTCCTCAGTGGTTGTTCTTGTAGGGTACACAGGGACCTGGTGGTGTAACCTCTTGCAAAATGGGCATTGATTTTCTTCAAACCTTGATAAACACTGAAATTAGAGGAAAAAAGGCTTTGCAGATTGATGAAGCTTTGCTGAGCAAAGGGAGACAAGACTTGTGAATGCATATTAGGTTGAGCTATAGTTTCAACATAGTCAGAAAATGAGGTGAGAGACCGATTAAAATCGCTTCAAATAACAAAAAAGATCCAGCTGAGCACATGATGTATGTGAATACGAACTGGGGATCTGCTTGTCTATACAGAGAGGCTCTTTTTGATCCACTGCTGCCTGAAGAGTTTGAAGACTTTTCCCTGCGCATGCTCTCCACACAAAGCTCTCTGGGTGCCAGGCCAACAGCAGGAATTCTATCTGGACACAATGCCCAGTAGAGCTGATGTGCCTTGAGCAGAGCAGGCTAAAATAAGAGAAAAGTTATGTTAATGGCAGCAGTGCATTTCACAAAGTACCCCTTGCTTCTGCTCAATACAAACACTTCTCCTCCTGATTTATACAAAATCAAGGAAGATGTATGCAAAGCAGATAACTGTGATATTGGTGTTGTTAGTATTACAATGATATTTACTGGTGCTTTATTTTTTAGTTCAATGAAAATAAGAGATAATGTCAATGAAATCTGTAAATTATATTAAATTTTCATGTATAGATATGGAAGCTACCTGTTTGCTTAAACAATTTAACATGAGAAATGAAATATGGTGTTTGAATATTCTGACCCCTAAGCAGTGAAAGCAAAACACTTTCATGCTTGTGAAGCATCACATTGTACAACTTCTCATTTTTTTATTTGTCCTTAGGCATCACTATGGCTGCTGTTAGAGACAAGACATTGTGTTGGGTGTGCATTTGTTTTGATTCAATACTGATGCTTATACTTATGTCATTTTGATGTTCCTAATTTTGAACATCTGCAATGCGAAAAAACACAGGTAAAATTTTGAAGGAACGTAAAGAATTTTTCCTTTGCTTTTTGACCTGTCTTACCAATATGTTTTTGTTTTTCTTTCTAAAATGTAAACAGCATGAAAGATCTATTTTTATGATTCTAACAACATATTTTTTCTGTCAATTAAATTTCTTACATCCTAATGGTATGAAGAAAAGAAAATTATTTGTTTCTCACTAAACCAATTTATTTGTTCCTAAACTATTACTTGTATTTACTTCTTCATACAACAGTAATTATTCTTTCAGACTATACATTCTTGTACACTTTATATATTATTGTAGTTCTATAGACTTCATTAGATATAATAGAAATGAGCTGACTAAGGCCCTAAGCTTTGATTTTATCTCCAGCATAACATATAGCTTCAGATAATTTTATAGGGTGTGTGGGTAATTTTAATTCTATGTAAAAAAATGCCATTTCATATCCTTTTTCCTTAAAAATATTTTGCACATTTTCCCAGCTCTAAGACAGACAATTCTGAATTTCTCCTGAGGTCCTTACATAGGTCCCAGTGCTGAAATCTTAGTTACTGTCAAGTAGAATTAGCATAAAAATGGAAAATTTCCAATGCTAACTGCTTTTTGGCAGAAGATTAGTGGACAAGGCAAAGTCAAATTTTTCTTTAACAAGGGATATAATTATCAAAGATATTTCATCTCCCACATATTTTGATTGATAATTTTTTGCAGTTACACTGTGTCAGTAAACACAACTAATAAGAACTTCTTAATAGCTTGGAAATCTTACAAATACAGAAGTTCTCACTTTAAAAAACAACTCTCCCACCCAAAACTAGACAATAAACATTCTGTGTACAATGAAACTCCATTTTTAAACTTGCAAGAAGCAACCTACTGTCTGCTCACTTTTCTCCCTCCCCTTGTGCCTCTCTATCCTATGTTGAACACTTTTGCTGTTGCACAGCTTCATCTATTCGAAGGCTCAGATTGTGTTAATGTGCCTTTTATAGGAACCACCAACTTTAGTAATTAAGGATTTATATTCTTTCTTATTTAGCAGACTAGGAAAACGACAAGAGTTTAGAAAATGGTGGGCAGATTGAGAGATCTGAACTTGCTCCTCCTGAGGAATTTGGTTAGGTTTGCACAATGTGCTCTGTGTCAATCCCATTGCTGGGGCCTGGCAAGTTATAGGCACTGGTCTGGCAATATTTTTTTTCCTCTTTATTTCATGTGCACTTAATTTTTCCAGGAATCTTTAGTGACTGTTCTGTAGCTGAGTGAATCCTTCTGCCTGTCCTGAGATTTCTAAAACACCCAGGGACTCTGTCTCAAATATCTCCTTATTATGCTAGATATGAGACTGAAATGATAATATTCTTATGTCAATAAAAGACCTGCAAAATCTCAAAAAAAATTATAAAATCAGTTGCTCATTCACCCTTCTCTTTCTTTTGAAACTGTGTTTGCTAAAAAAATCACATTGCAGCAAGCATGAAATATTAATCTAGTCCTTTACTGTGCTCAGTTTCATCTGTGTAGCTGTGAGGATTCTGGGCAGGATGAAATTCTCTTTGGCAGGGGTCTCATAGACAGATGCTAGTATCCATGTGCCTGAGAGCATGAGGGAAATTGAAGGAAGGAGATGAAGGCAAACCTGGCTGCCTGTGGGCTCACAGGTCTGACACAAGTGATTCTGCAGGCATTAACACACCCAGTGTAGTCCATGTCCAGATTCATCTGGACACAAGCTGAAAGGAGCACAAAGTCAGGTCTGACATCACATCTTGGGTGCTTCCCTCATCCAGAGTAAATATTCCCTGTCCAGTTGTCAGATCCTCATAGGGGCTCTTTTGTGAGCAGCTGGGCCAGATATACCTGTTCTGACTGTTTCCTGGCCACTTGTGTAGGGAGTTCCAAGTCATAAGGAAAACTTTACCTCATGTGTAGCACAGTGAGACACGAAGTGAAGCTGCCTGAGGATGCTCCTGAGGACACAGTCAGTGACGCTTCCAACTGAGACTGATCGCACCAGGATAAGGCTGAATTTGAAAATGAAGTCCCTGCTCTTCTTCAGCAAATTTGTGAGGGATCACAAATATATAGATTTTAGTCTTATCTATTACATAAAGCCTCTTCAACAGCAGCAAAATGAGAAGTTGTAGAAATGAAAAAAGTAATTACCTTAGGCTGTCTTAATCTAAAACTGGGGGAGGTTGTTTATACCTTAACACCTTACCTTCTTTGCCTTAGTGCCAAAATCCAAAAAAGAAAGTGACAGGATAAAGAGATTAATGGAAGTCACAGTGTGGGACTTCAGTCACCTTTTCTTGCTGATAATGTCTAAAAGACTGAAATCTTATTTATTTCGCATATTTGGAAGCTCTTCTTTAATTGCTGCCAGAATTTTTCACTGAAACTTGGCTGGGTAAATGGCATTGCTGCTTTGCCAGCAAGCATTCATAAATAATGCTTATACAGTGATGCTAGAACCCAGAAGTTATTGTTATCTATAACATGATTGCTTTGTAAGAATTCCAAGTGCAGACAATCACAAGTGCTTTATTAAACTGAGGTTACTCGAAGTCATCATTGCAATTAATTTCTATTTAAGACTTGTTATAGAAGGAAAACTAATAAATTCTCTGGTACCTTTAAGTCATCATTGAACTTTTTATTGTTTTGCACCAATATTGTAATAATAACAATAAAATGAATAGCTATTCCTTTAAGAGAAACAATATCTAACAATACAAAAAGGTTAGAGAATATTGATCTTGCAATTACTTGTGTTTTCTTTCATAAAGCAAGGTAAAGAGGCAAGGCACCACTGGTAAGAGTGATTGTGTCCTCTTTAGTTAGTCTTTGCAGAGATTGTCCATGATTAAAATCCCTTTCTAAAGCATGTGTAGATGTGCTTTTGGCTCTTCAAGAGTGATGGAGGTATTTGTTTTCTTCTCCTGTGTAGGTGTTAACAACTTTTACCTAGTATTGAATTAATCTCCATGCTGTGGTTTGTAGATTTGATTCTAAAGACCGAAAAGATACTGTAAAAAGTGGCAAAGAGATGAGACAGAAAAACATTGCAAAGGGAATGCACACTCTGTGACTAATTGGTCTCACACGTGAACTCTCTAAGGCACCCCAGTAATTACGCTAGAGATGAATCTCTAGATCTCCCTGAAGGGCTTCTCAGGCTTCCCATGAGGAAGTCAGCAGCCCACTGGCTTTTTGTCATGTGACCTGCCTCTGCACAAAGTAATTTTGCATTACTATCTAGATAAGCATGCCCTATGCATTGCATCTGAACTATTTAGAAATAACGAGAAGCTCAGGGCCAATCTAGCAGTGCTGACATGTGCAAAAGGTTAGTTTAAGAGCACTGATAGATTATGCTCTTAAATAATTGATTGGTTATTGATAAACTGATAGATTTCTGAATAAGTAGGTGTGTAAATTAGATTATGTTCAACATATACTGCTACATAACTTTGGAGATAAACTAGATCTAAACCTGAAAAAGGAAGTGGTTTTGATACAGCTTATTCAGCTGTTCTTGGAAGCCTGCATGAAATGGCAGCACAACTATTTTGCATTGAGAGAGAACTAGCTGTAATTTAAAAAGAAAAAGGAATAAATATGTCACTTTGATTATTCTCTCAGCTCCATATTGCTCTCTTGGGTAATGCATTTCACTTTTGCAGTTCCTGAAGGAATTGCAAACAACAGAGGTCAGGATTTAAATTTGCCTAAATACTTTCAGAATGCTTTTCTGTTAAAAAGGGTAAGTGTACCAGGATACTCTTACTTATAAATGAATATATATTAGTCATGTCTCCTGTTTCTTCCATCTCATACCTTATGCAGACAACCTGCAATTCTAATAATGAAGAAAATTTTTATTTGCCCTTTAAATAGATTTTGTCAATGACAATGAAAAAAATAAAGGTAGCGATAGGCATTTAAATATTAAAAAAAAAAAAAAAGCAGTAGCATATTTAGAAAGCATGCCAAACTATATTAATGCAGTCTTTTCAGTGCAAATACGAGTGGAATAGCTACTGATTTATAAATGAAACTGTCAAAAATACGTTGTAGGGCTCACTGGCAATAGTTATATTCCATCTAGCAAGGGGATGAATGCAGTCATTAGCAATTACATACAACTGCCTGAACATAAAAATGAAACCCTGTTTGAAGGTATTGGCCAAGTGAAATGAATGACAAAATCCCAAGTGATCTCTGTTGTCATTCAGTGTGCTTTAGAACTGATATATGTCTGAAAAACTCTATCCTTTCATCCCCACCCTCCAGCTGCTTAGGGAGACATATCACCTGAGCAGCACTTCACAGGGGATGTCAAAGAGAAAGAGATATCCCCCAAAGTCTGCAAGAAAATATGGAAATGTATAGAAAAAACCATAAGAGTGCATGTTTTTCTATCATGTCAGAAAAGAAATAGAGTAAGAATATCACACATTTTAGCATGTGCATGCTAGATATAGACATGTGACATCTGCCAATTACCTCCATCTTATGAAAGGGAATTTTTACCATTATCAAAAAACAATCATGTTCTTTCTATCACCCTTGAAACATCCCATTGTCATTCTCTTCCTTTCTGTACTCCTTCTCCGTCTTTCATTTCTCTGCAGTGGAAGAAAGAGCTAGGAAATAAATAATGTATGAGAAAGTAAAAAAAAGGAATTAGGGTTTATTTATAAGGAACAATAGCTTAATTCATGAGCAATTTTTAAAATGCCTGAGTCTTGCAGTTGGTGGTGAGGGTAAAACCTTATCAGGGTTAGGCATAGAGCCAATATAATAAAGACTCCAGAAGTGAGCCATCAATAAAAGAGGATTTTAAGACTCAGACACTTGCTGGGCTTGCTTTTCTCCTTCCCCTTTCCTTCATTAGCCTGACTCTTCCAGTATCTCCAACCCACATAAATCCCTCTCCCAGCTCCCCCCTCTGTGTGCTTTGAGGCTTCTACATGGAGGATACCCTGTTGACACTACACCTAGCATGCCAGCCTGGCAAATGTCAGCCACGGGATTCCCTGGTTCCCTTTTCTTTGCTGGTCACTCACATAAAAGCAAAGAGCAAGTGGGTTGACAAGCTGTGTGTTCAGTGGACACACGTTAAAGGATGACACACCGCAATATATTGGCAGGGCTCATGTAGATTTCCTTGCTCTATAACGTCAGTATTGCTTTATCAAATATGAATTCTCCATGGTTGCCATCCCTTCTAGCAACTGAACCCCTTCCTTGATGGGAAGTGACTGAGCATGTCCAACTCACCTGCCAGGATGTGCCAGGTTCTCACCACACCCCAGCTTTCCCTCTCCACCCCCCAGCAGCAGCTCTCTATTTATACACACCGAGGGGGAACAGTGTCAAGAATCAATTAGTGGGGAATTTCTGAATGCAGAGTTACTTGTTGCCTAGCAGCAGACCAGCAAGCTGGGCTTGACTTTGATTCATTTAACCCCTAAGTAACCTGGGCTGACAGATTATTTCTCCTCATCAACTTCAAATGCTTTCTCAGTCAGTCTGGAGGAATGAAATTCCTGGAGTAGGCTCTGCTGTTTTCAGGTGGGTCCTTGCCTCCATCAAGTTGGCCAAAATGTACAGTGGATAGAATCTGTGGTGCTTAATTTCAATGAAATCCTGCAGGAGGCTTTCCAGGGTACCAAACCTCCCTCTTGGACGTAGGAGCAGGAGTGAAAGTGCTCTGTCTTCCAGAGCTGGGCACTGACCACCCAGAGCATCTCACAGCCATGGGCTGGGATGAACATGGCTTCAGGAGGACAAGCAGAGTCTCACCAAGGCTCAGAAAACATTCAGTTATACTTCTGCTGAAAATTCATGTCTCAGCCTCTGTTCTTCTTCCTTAATAATTAATTCAGCAGAGAGAAAAAGATTGTTCATTTGCATAACTAAATTTCTCAGTCACAACAATCAGCCTATTAATAGAAACCCACCTATCTGTCTGCCTATCAACTTACATAAAACACCTGTGTTGTCTTTTAAGACGATATTTTGAAGGTCAGTAGCCCATAAAAAACAGATACAGAGGTAAAAAAATAGCTTGATCCTCAGAGCACACAAAACTAGACTTTATAAATAATATATAACAGTCATGGAGAATAAGTCTATGCTTCACTTTTTAGCACTTCGTGAGCAGGAAGACATAATTGCAAGGAAATTTTAAAAAGCCACTGTATTATGGCTTTATAGTGAGATCAGTGATGTTAAGTCAAGGCAGTAGCTGCCATCCTAAAACATTGTAGTAATCAATGCAATGGATTCGTGCCAAAAAGTCCAGGTACACCACTTCTATTCACAAGCTCTCTGCAGAGGAACATCTCTTTAATTCTCTGTTATCTTCACCCATATTAGGACTTCAAACAGAAATGTTTCCATTATGGCTCCATTTTCAATTATAGTTTCTAATATTCAACTTTTTGACCAGAATTTCCATGCTTATTATTTTCCTAAAGATGATTTAGTGACATAGAAAAAGGTCTGAGGATTTCCTGAACAGAGGTTTGAAGAAATCCTTACTTTACAAATTACACTTTTTCTCCTTTAAAGCTTGGTTAATATCTTTCACAAGATGATGTCTCCCCTTTATTCATTTTCACCTCCAGCAATCCTATTTAGCTGCAGTTCTGTGTACAAGAAATTGGGTCCTATTTGGTTCAAATACATGGTAGGTTATACTGAAAAGATGACATTCCACAGAGAGAAACACTTCCAAACGTTTGTCTGGACTCTCCACAAAAGAGTAAGCCAGATGAAACCAGCCTTTTTCCTTATTCCTGCACATCACAACCTGTCTCCTCCTCCCTTCAAAGCCCAGAGCTTTGTTCAGTTTGGCTTACGCAAAAGGTGACAGACAACAGCAAAACTAACAGGATATATGTAGGAAGACAGGCCAAAGCCAGAGAGCTGAAATCTGAAATGTGTCAGGAACACAGTCATGCCTGGGGGAATTTTTGAGGGGAAATAAACACAATGCAAAAGCAATTGAAAAAAAAGACTACTGAACATGCCCTGAAGGCCTCTAATATGAATTTAAATTAATAAAGTCTGAAAAGCCTTTATGTAAAAAGCTTGATAAGATGACTGCCACTATTTAAGACTATTTCTTTAGAAGAGGAAAATAAATTCACTGTTCCATGACAGCAGGCTGAAGTCACATAGAAGTAATAGAGTGAAAGAAGTTCAAAGGAAATGGGTACAGTCTGTTTGGTCTGGGCATCAGAAGACTTATTTAAACACTTGGGCAAAGACACTTCAAATGATTTTTTAAAAGTCTCTGTTATGACATTGATCAGTCCAATTTCCCACCAATGCATATAACTTTCAGTAGTGAAACAGAGACCATTGTTGCTGTAGTCTTTTGGTTCTGGTAATAAGGGATGAAACTCTGAAGCCAGATTGCATTTTCTTGAACAAAAATGATGACACAATTTGGACACGGCAAATTCTGGTGCTTAGTGAAAAGAAGATTAAGGGTAAGAAGTCAAGAATTATTCAAGTGACCTAACTTGTCATATGCATAACTCGTGTCTATACCAAACAGAATGACAAAGTGCAATGATTTAACAATCCAGAAACATATGGATTCAGCAGAGCTCTTGTCTGAGGACAACTGTCTTGATGAATCATGGTAGCACCTTGCCCAGCCAGAGAGTCTGAACATCAAGTATTACTGCAGCCTGAGCAGCACTGTGAGCACACCCAGGGGCTCACTGTGGTGCCAGCAGAAACCACAGCATGGCAGCCTCCAGCTCTCACTGGGGAGCTTCTGAAAGCCACCAGTAATTTAATGAACAAAACCCTTGCTGGTTTACTTTCCCAGGTACAGAACGGGAACAGCCACTAATACCAGTTTCACAGGGTTATTTGTGTTCACAATGGAGAAGTTCACAGACATGACTGTAGTGAAACCATAGCAATAGCTAGAAATCTATTTCTATTCATTCTTTTTAAACAATAGCTTTTAGAGATGAATTTAAATAGTGAAGTCCATTTCTAGCTGTTAACATGTCTAAACATGTTGCTCCTGTTCTTTGCCCACATGACTAAGGTAGGACAGTTCCATTGTTTCCAACTTTGCCGTAGACTCAGTGACTCAAATAATTTCATTTCCACTCCCCCATACAAAAGGGATAACATTACTTACAAAAACATGGCTGTGAAGATTTATTAATCAATAACTGCATGTAGCTCAAAAACTTGGAAGTACTATATAAAATGCAAAGTGCTACCTAATCCCACTTTATTCTTCAGTTTGCTGCCACAACTTTCAGCAGCACTTTTGGGAGAAAGCTCTCCATGGCTTGGTGCACCCCTGTGCTTAGTGAAATAAGACAGCTAGATTTTTCCCCACCCCAACAGAGATTCGTCTATCCTCCACGCATAAATTTCCCTAGATTTGTTTTGCATAACTTTCCTCACAGATGCATTTCCTGCTTTTGAGTCACTCTCCATATTCCAGAAATGTTTTGAAACTGCAAACCCAAAGAGGCATTTTTAATTAGAATTTTTATATTTTAACTTAAAAAGAAAATTGGTTCCTTATTTTGCTAGTTTCCTAACTGTGTTGTGAATTTGGCTTTAAAATATATGGTGTGATTAATTTATTCTTGCTGACAGGAAAACACATGTGGTTTTAAGTCTAACATGAGAATTAATTGATTTGTTTTTTATATGTCATTGGTTTGAGTAGCAACTATTAAAGAAGTAAAATCTGTCCTGCCAATTTACAAATGTTGCATAAGTTAGATGTTTATTTTATTTTTCCTGTTGTGATGGCTATGTTGTTCCATTAATATAGGTGATTGCAATAGATGTATTTTTTTTAGTTAACCTTAATAAGCCAATTAGAAAATTAGATTGAGAGAAAAGATGAGTAAGAAGTCAGAAAAAAAAAGTTAGGTGTTGATTATATTAATGTTCATGTCTTTGCAAAATATTTCCTATGGATTTTTATCTACAGCACACAATTTTGCTCCATCAATATGTTTTTGATCTGAACGTGTGGAATTACACCCACTCTTTCTGACTCATCTTTAAATCTAAACAGAATTAATTTCAGCTAACTTGAGGAGGACATGTGCTTATTAATGAAGCTCAAGTGATTGCACCAAGTAACAAGTTAGCAAGAAACTTCATTCTTTTCAAGAGCTCTGGGGTCCTGGTAGGCATTTCCTGCATATTCAGTTAGTAATAAAATCTTCAATTAGCACTAGAGGGCATTGGAAAAGAAAATAGTTAGTGTGCACTGAGATGCAAAAGCTTTTAGGAGTGAAAAGGAACAATTTCATGCCAGCCTGCACTAACAAGCTTTTTTCTTTTTTTTTTGTCACTGTTAGAGAGTTACATTTTCATTGGAGGCCTTAAATGTTAGCGACAGGGTTACATTATTCTCACTGATGGATCTACCTGTAGCCTTGATCCTCTCACTAGTAAAAGGAACTGTCGTATTTCACATTTACACACCATTTTTCTTCCCCAAAATACTTCTCAGCCTGTATGCATTTTAGATCTGGAGTCAAACATTGAGAGCCTTCTGATGAAAGCAACGATCAGTGTATTTGCTTTCCCTCTAGTAAAATACGTGTTGACTTCTCAACAGAACTTGCAAAGGGTATGTTTCTGGCTTTTATGCTTAATTTAACCGAAGAAGGAAGGAAGGAAGGAAGGAAGGAAGGAAGGAAGGAAGGAAGGAAGGAAGGAAGGAAGGAAGGAAGGAAGGAAGGAAGGAAGGAAGGAAGGAAGGAAGGAAGGAAGGAAGGAAGGAAGGAAGGAACAGAATAAAGTTTAATGATCTGCTGAGTATGCTCTGGTAAAGAGGCTCCCATATTATGTTAGCTTAGATGTGTATTTGTCCTAATTAATGTGGTTAGGATAAACATAATAAGATTTCTTCTTGCAGGGTTAAAGTTTGGAGGAGTTACCTGAACAAGATAATATCATTTGCATCTGGAATAGAATACCTGGCATCCATATAGAACTGTGACTTGAGGGTGTGCAGAGGCCAAGGGCAAGTTTTGTAATCTGTATGGATATTTATCCACTTTTAATTAGATAATTGGGGCATTGATACTGAAATACTTGGTCCCACAGGACAAACACAGTCCCTGCTTCTACTGACTACACTGACCATTCAGTGTATTCAGAACATTACAGAAGTGACCCACAAATTGGACAGAGACAAGAAGAATGTAACTAATGCATCAAAGTATAAAAATAAAATGGTAAAATAACTTGAAAGAGATTATGATCATTACAGATTTTAATACATGCATGAAGTTGAAACTCAGCTAAGTGGCTTTTTCACATTTATACTATTCACTTTACAGTTTCGTACTATTGCATTCCTAATATGTACAACAAGAAATTGTAGTAAAAAATGTGGTAAAACATTTGAACTCTCAGGTTAAATTCTTAATTTTTAAAATTTATCTTTAGCCCTGAGAGACAGTGTCTACATCTATCTCTTTTCACATCTTTGGTAAGGGTCTTTGAGCTTGATAGCTCTTTGCAAAACCAAAATTAGAATCATAAGTGATTCTCTCTACAGACTGGGTAATTAAAATGCTTTTAAAGTAAAGTTATGGTTTTTTAAAGTCAAGTGAGAAGGGTTTTGAGAATTTAGAGTTATTAGTAATTTCATTTAGTTTTGAGTTGGAGTCTTATTTGGCTGACTCAGTGACATGAATGAAATTTTATTTCAGTACTTCAGCTGAACTAGAAAGGTTTTCAGGAGAGTTAGTGACTCACAGGATGCATCTACAATAAATAATTTGGTTTAACACCCAAGATAAAGCTTTAAAAATTAATTTCCATCTGGTAATGATATATCCTGGAAGTAGGTTACAGAGTGTGCAAGTGGGAAGCAAGTTATCTATTAGAGGATTAATGAATCATATGGTAATAATGCATAACAGTACTTAAGTAGTAATAAAATTTGCAAACACCTCACATATTTTTAGTTTCTATCATAACATTATATAGAGTAAATGTGGGTTGAATACCACTTCCATCTTACAGGATGGGAGAGCAAGAGAGGAAGGCTCTGGTAGTTTGTCAGGCAGTAAAATGGCAGTTAAAACTCAAGGTTCTCACACATTCTAACCATAACTGCTTGCACTGCAACATGAACAGCTAAATTTCTTTTATCAACTAGTCAATTTCTAGGGCTTTTCAAAGAAAATAAGACAAATTTTGATTCAGTATAAACCTGTGTTTGTCACTGCCTACTTAGCCTTACCTACATGAGGTGCAGCAAACTTGTATTTTGAAAAGATATGACCTTTGATATTAAAAGCATCCAGAGTCTTTTTCCTATTTTTGTTCTTAAATGGTAACCTCATCAGATACAGTCCTTTGAATTTTGAATAATTTCATCATGGCAACCCCAGTAACAGTTAGGAGGTGTGATCTAACCATTCCCATTGAGGCAAAACCTCTTAATGTAGTGTATTTTCAGAAATCATGGGGTACTGTACAATTTAATGAAGTTGAAACTTGTCAATCTTTAAACTGTTCAATATTATTTAATAGAAGCAGTCGGTACAGGTTAACAAACTTTGAGTGAGTTTGGTGTTGTCAGAGACTGAAATAATTCATGCCTCAAACATTGATATAAAGTTTTGCTCATTATAACAAAAACCATATAAAGATGTTACAATCAAAGAAACCTCCCTGAAGATACCTGACTGGGACTTTGGACTGAGTCAAACTGCTGAGATTAGATAAAGGGAAACCTATTGTTCAGCCATTTCAAGCTGAGGGAAAGGTATGCATACACAAAGGCTAAAGCCACTAGCTGCACTAAGGATCATCCCTGGCTGAGTTTGGGGTGGGGGCAGAGCACAGCTCACAGAAGCCAGGTTTACACAAACTGGCCCAGCTGTGGAACCCCCAACCCCACAGGCCACATCCATGGGACTTTCACGTGAGAGGCAGCTGAGGGAGAGTCACAATCCATCACAGACCCCCCAGAGTGCTAGGCCTGGCACCACCGGAGTGCAGGTGATGCAAGCAGAGTCTGCGGCTAGAGACTGCCCCCTCCCCCGGGGGGACATGCCTGGACATTGCCCCTGGCCTGAGTGTATATTAACCCATGGCATCCTGTGCTTTTTGGGGGGACCACCACCACCGAGAAGACTGGCTGGAGAGGATCAACACAACATTGTTGGGATCCACGGATGGTGATATTTTCTCTTTCCCTCTTTCTGTCCCCCCCACCTCTTTTCCTACTTCTCTTTTTCTCTCTTTTCTTCCCTCTCTCTCTCATCTTTTCTATCAAATAAAACCCATACTATTGACTGGCATATGGTCTCGTTTGTACCTTAATTCGGGCAGAGGTATTTCCAAAGAACCTTAATAATTGGATCATAACAGGTGTGCAAGTAAAGAAAAACGTAGTTTGATGCAAATGACTGATTTCCAAGGAACTATGCAAGATTTATTACTGGAAAGAGCTTACACTGAAAATTAACAGTTTCATCAAAAATAGCATAGTTGGACTAAACAATTACTTTTTTTTTTCTAATGAATAGTTAAATTAATAGGTAGTTAAATCAATCTGACAAAAATCCACAGAATCTTTTACTCTTGTCTAGTCACTCCATTTCGAAAATGAATAAGGAAGGAAGTGATCAGATCTCCTGAGCTTGGTTATGGAGCACAGGAATTTACTATGTGTACTGGAAAGCACTTACATAGATAAAACAACCATACATATGCAAATAATAGTAATATTGCATCTGGAATAACACACATCACGATCTTGAAAGAGACTGAGCAGAAGTTGTTCTCTGCAAGGCAAACTTCTGTATATTTTGCGTCCTTCTGCTCCCACCTACACACATCTTTTATAGGTGCCAGAAAACAAAGACATCTTTCCCTTCTTGCAGTAACTCACTAGTGACATTTTTTCCCTGCAAAGCCCATATTCTACCATTTTGTTTTTCTGAGATGTTCACCCATCTACCCTACATTGCTGGAGGCACTACTGCAGTGCTTTCACATCCAAAGTGCCTTAGCCTTGGAGGGCATGCAGGAGCCTGGGAAAGAAGAGCAGTAAGACTTTTGATCTTGTTTGAGCTTTCTTAGAGCAGAGAAGTGTCAGCAGGACATACACAAACACCAAAGGTTTCATATGTAAACACAGCATTACTCCTCAAAGGAAGAGTCTGGAGAACCTGAAGGCCACCAGAGATAAGAACAGTGATTTTCACCCTTTCCACAGCCTCCCATCCTTGGGCTCTGAGCAGGAATTATGCGAGGCAGGCAGGTCCCTAAAAGCTGAGCCATGTAGTGCAGTCCCAGGCTGTGTGTGGCACACACACACTGCAGCTGGTGCCTGGGACAGAGCACTGGAAGGACCTTGCTGAAATATCCCTAATAGCCATGTTGGCCTGTGGGAAATGGATCAAGATGATGCCATCTGTGGGAGGAGGAATATGGGGATATAATGAATTTGATTATATGGCTGTTTGAAGGGCAGATGCCAAAGGGCCCTCAAAGGGCCTCTCCCTCAGCAAGGACCACTTCATCTCCACTAAAGCATCCTTGCAGAGCAAACTGAGTGGAAAGAATTTCATCTAACAGAGCAGCTTTCAAAAACCCTGAGACAAATAGGCATGATGGAAAAAAGTCCCTGAACAGTTTATTTTGCTGATATTTCTCTGAGGATACCTTTGCTCATTTTTATCTCCATGGGAAAAATATCCTTGTATATTGGAGGAAGCATGTATAAAAACATATGTATTATTTATATATAAGCCTTCTTTACAGAAACCTCTGGTTTATGCAGCTTTTTTGTTTCCCTGGCTTTTTTCCTAACTTGATTTTTAATTTTGTTCTTAAAGGAAAAACAATATTACGTTCATTGAATTTTAATCTGGATGGGATTAGTGTGTTACAACTGGCTGTTAAAGAAAGCATGTAATTTAGTAGCTGAAAGTTTAAATAAATAAATAAAAGCATATTGCCTCTACAGAAATGCAAATGAAAATTACCAGTAGAACCAAACCTCTTTGGTGTTAGTCTGTCTCCGAAGGAAATCCCCAATAGTTTTTAGTATTCAACAGATTTATTCACCTGTGATGAGGAACAAATGTAATATTCACACTTTTGACCTCAGTGGGTATTCTTTTTCATTTTATAAATTTTAATTGTCTCATTATATAAATTCTATATGTATTGCCTCCTCCTTGCACATTAACATGTTATTTAGTAAAATAGCTGATTGCTTATGACTCCTAAAGGAGGGAAGATTACTAGTATTTTTCAGGTTTGGACAAATGCCAGCTTATTAGTTTCCCCTAATTTAAACTCCTTCTACACATAGTTAAATCTACTTTTTCCCGTTCCCATGTATTTTGCCCCTCTATTCTTTCACATGCATCTCCTTTAAGAGGTTTTGAGTTACTGTTTCAATAAAAGCTTTTTATAGAGTCGTGTTGTTTAAGGCTTTGTTTCCACTTCAAACGCTTTGTGGTGTTTGTCACCTCTCTTTCAGGTCAGCAATACTATAAATAAAGCTATTTTAAAGAGTTTGGTTGAGATCATAATCAGTTTCACACTCAACACATGAATACCTAGGATAAAGACACACAAAATTCTTTTTGTCCTTTAACATTCACTTACAGCATAAAATAAGTTCAAGACTAGTACAAATGACAAATTACTGTCATAAACTACTAGAAAGAAATTTTTGTGTGTGTGCATCCAGGTGCACACCACAATACCTTAAGTTTTCATTGGTGCTTACATATTCAAATCCCAAAAGAGTACTTTGTAACAATTGTGTCTTCAGACAGTGTATAAGGCTGCAGAAACCACAAACTGAATCAGAAGTTGCTGAAGAAATATTCTTGAATTTAGTTTTTTTGGGGTTTTTTTGGGGTTTTTTGGGGTTTTTTTTGGTTTTTTTTTTTTTGTTTGTTTGGTTTTTTTTGGGGGGGGGTTGGTTTGTCCATGGGCTAAAGAAATCTGTAAATTAGGGAAAGACAGAAATACCTTACACAACTACATGGTCAGTTGTAAAGGTCAGATTCTGCGACCGGATCTTCAAAAACAATCAATAGAACAAACACAATTGATGAGAGAGAAAATGAGTTGACCAAGCTTGTGCATCACCATAAACAATGTTTGGTTTTAAGCCTCTTAGTTGTAAATAAACAGACATGATCTTGCAACCTCTGTCATCTTCATCACAATATTATATATAACTGCTAGACCACAGCCTTCAAGAGCAGAAATTTTTTTGTTTAGGATTTGCGAGCTGTCAGTCTTATTAACAATCACAGATGTGTGCTGTTTTTTACTTCAGGCCCAACAACACATCATTGTCCTGACAAAAATGCAGTAACATTCAGTTTGTAAGTGGCAAAGTGGCTGTTTAAAAAGTAAACATTTTATGAAACACTAAGGTAGGAAACATCCATCCAACAGAGGCAAAAAGCTTAAGATGTTTTAAGCTGATGCAAGTTGGGGTTGCAATGGTTTGAGCAGGGAGGATGGAGTGTGGGAGTTGTACCAAAGAAAATGCCAAACAGACATGTCCCAGGCTTTTGCCTACAGTGTTTGAGAGAAAAACATACTTTAAATCACGTCTCCCTGGTTTTACCTCAAGCAACCTTCCTAGGGATAGGTCAGGACAACACCAACCTCAGCATGTTGTGTATGGTTTCAATTGACTAGAAGAAAAAAACACAGTATGTGTAGGGTGCCTCAGTTGTACAGTAAATGAAAGCCTTGCTTCATGATAAAACACAAACTGCATTCCCTAGGGCTCTAATTCCACCTCTGTAAAATGTTAATTTACAGTAATTTTTCTTAGTACAGGGCTATAATGGTGACTGTAATGATGGCTTCATGTTTCAGTGAATACCAGCTTTGTTTTGTTCCATATTCAATCTCTCTGGATGATGCTTTATTATGCACATTGACAGAAGTCAATGTCTGTTTGTTATTTCAGTTTTATATGTTACCAAGCTTGAACACAGAGAAATTAAGTTGTTAGCTCCATTATGATGCAGTTTGGATTTGAAAAAAAAAGACAGAGGAAAGTAAAATGGGCCAAACAATGCAAACCAAAAATATATAGCGACAAGCACTAGGAGATTGACTGTAGCTCAAAGAATAAACAACATTTGCAACACAATAGAAATGGGTGGAAGCTTTATACATGCCTTGAATTTAGGAAAAAGAAAGAAAACATTTACAGAAGGAATTAAATGTTCTGAAGAACTTGTGGGACAAAATAAAGAGGAACACTGTGTGCAAAACTTTGTCAGATAGAGAGATGTATTCCAATGAGTGTTCATACAGAGTGCTTGAGAAAAGACCTCATCAAGAGATTCAGTCAGAACAGTCAGAGATGAGCCAGGCACAAGATCCTGTGGAAGGACGGCACTGGGAAATGGAGCAGAAGAAAATGTACCACAGAGCTGGCATGCAGTAATCTCTCATTGACAAAAACCTGGAAGCCATTAACTGGAACATACAACCTGCAAGAGGCTCTTTGAACACTAAAATTGCCAGGTGCTAAGCCATGGAGAATGAGGTTTCTCCCTCATCTGCAAGGTAAAGAGGCTACACATGACTTCAGTATCCCCAGACTGTCACAGTTAGTAGACTCAATACTGCTGGATAGCAGATAGGATCACTCCAGGCAGCACTGAAATGGATTCTTTTTTTGTTTGAGAGAAGGTTACTCACTAACTTCTAGGGCATCAAACAATTTGTTGAGCAATTAAGACGATTGCAAACACAGTCACTTTTAAAGCAAACTAACTACAGATGTCCCTTTATAGCCTACATATGCAAGGAATAAAATCTTTTCTCTTAATTAACCCAGTTACTTTCTGTTTTTCATCTGCAAGGGAAAACACTTGCTAAATTGGCTTAGATTATGTTGCATTTTATTGTACGTTTAAAACATTACTTTAATAACTGTTCCTTCTGAAAACTGATAATCACTTCTGCAACATCATCTGAAATTAATGAGGAGACAGTGCTAATGGTATTAATTATTTTCTCTCCAATGCACACTGAATTTTTTCCAAACAGAAAAGTTGCTGCCCAGAGTACTGGCAAGCTACTGATGTGTAAACAAGAAGACCAACTTCTACCAAGGTGGCAAGGCATGTAAGACACCGTATTTGCTGCTGTTTACCTGCCAGAGCACCCACATTCTGTTTTCATCTGATTATACCATACTTACAGTTAGTTTTAGGCAGGAAGTATTACTCAGTCCTAGTCCAAAAACTTGTCTGTTTATATGTATCATGTAAACAGAACAGTCATAAGTAATAGAGTGGTAAGTACTATTTTAAACATGCTTTGCAGAGATTTTAACTATTGGCTGGAGGGCAGTGAAGGCTTCTTAATAAATGAAGGTCCCTACCGAATAGACCATGTTAAAATATTGGGGACTAAAAGGAAGAAGAGTTGTATTATGGTGTTTGCTAAAAGTCTTATTAATGATATTCATTAGTAGAGAAAGTAATAACCCATAATTTACACATTTTAAAATGCAGCTGTGGAGCTTGAGTTTGTTTTTCATTCTGTCTTGTGCTTTATCAGGAAGAGAATGAAGAGGATTTGCAAATGTGCCAGTGCTTCAACACATGGTAAAGAAAAAAAGCCCTCAGAAAGTGTAGATCTCTCAGGCCTCAGCTAAGTTTTGGCAGACATTGGGATTTCCTGTTAAAATCCACCTCCTATACTTCTGGTTAATGAACTGTTGTAGGAGATACAAGAATATCAACCATCAGCTACCGATGGCATTCAAGCACTACATTTACTTTCATAAAATCCGTTCTGTAAAATACTCTCTATTCAGCGCAGTCTCTAAGGTATAAAAGACATGGATATTACTTATGCACCAATGGAAACACATTTAGAAATTAAAATCCTGCTATGTGACAAAGACAAGTTACAAAAACACCACAGATTTATGAAAGGGAAATAAACAAAGCAAAAAATAACATTGCTCCAAAGATTTACAAGTATCATATATTCAGTAAAGTATGTCGTAAAATAAAATGATCCAACATCAACAAAACCCAATGAAGCTCTGTTAGTTTCACACAAATAATTTTTCTCTTAGGCCTTGTAGTTTGATTTTTGTACACATTTTAATTTTCAGGTGTTGTCTCTTGAATCAGTCATTGAGGAAATATTTCAAACAGCTTTGCACTTGCCCTCTCAAGAACAAAAAGCAACAGGAGCATTTTTGTGAACCATCACTTTTTTTAACAAGCACCTGCAATAGTTGCTATGTTATTCCTAGAGATAAATGAAAAATGCCTGGAAAGACATAGGCAGGAAGCATTTTATTTGATAGATGAATGTTTTTTCTTTTCTGATTGTCCTCTATTGCAACATGTGGATTTAAACATGTATAAAACATGCAGTGAAAATCAATTTATGCATGCAGGTAAAAGAATAACTTGGGGCACAAGCCAAACCACACTCCACATCACTGAACGGCCCTGCAGTCATGATGGGTTATAATTCTAGCCATTTTCTTATCCTCAGTGGTAACCTGCCCTATTTTCTCTCTAATTCCTCTCTTCAGGAAAACAGATCTCCCATGGACACATTTTAAATGTCCTAGAACTGGAAGGTTACTAAAAAATTAAATGCTGACATAATCCATAAAACTTTTACTTAGCAACAATCAGATAATTATTTAATTTATCCTTAAACTATATTGAAAACTATCCATATCAAAACCTGAATTTATACATTTGCTATGCATTTTCTATCCTGGACCATGTGTCTGTTACTTTTCTCCACATATGGCTTCAAGCTTTATTTTGTTTTAATTTTTTTAATGTTCTTTTGAATATCAATAATAACCACTTATCAATTTATACATAAAGTACCAGTTTTATTGAATAAGTTAGTGCTGACCAACAGCAGTAATTATATTGTAATAATTAATAATTGCTAAATTGTGTTTTATGCTTCCTTCACCTGGGTAGTGATGTAACAATATCTTTGTAACCAATCCAAAGGTCCTGATAAAGCCTTTAAAAATCAGAAATACAATTCGATAAATCGTGTTGTTCTGTATATTTCACTACAGGATATTGATTCCAAGTCCATATTTACTATTTTGTCAAAGGCAATGCAGAGCAGAGAGATTTACACATAACTAATACTTTTCATATGATTTCATTGAAAAAGTAACAGTAATTAATAAAATAATATTAGTTCATTCTTAGTGATGCTCACACAATATTGCTCACATAAATGCATCAAAGCCTTCCAATCTCTTAACATTTGTAAAACAAAAAGAGATTGCTATATATTTATCAGATGAGACAAGACTTTTAAAGGTCTGATGATATTTAAGTGCTTATCTGCAAAAAAAAGCCACAGACTTCATAGTTCACTACAGTGTCAACTGCAAAATATAAGTTTTCTGTTCCCACACAGCACACACATTGTCTTTAATCCTCAGAGTAGTGTCTTCATCATATGTCAAGCTTTTTATAAAAATCTGATCTCAACTAGTTGGGGTTTTTTTTGCTTTCCCCTCTTCCCACCACCCCCTTCCCCCCCACCTCCCCTCCCTTTCCTTCCCAATTTAATTTTAGGCAGCTGCTATCCAAGGTTTCTGATGTGATGCTACTTTTCTGACAGGTAGAAGTCCAAAGAGATTTTGGTAGACCTTAATAAAGGTGGATTATTGATATTGTGTTGTTCAACTAAGTCTTCTTTCAGGGCTTTTATTGGGGATCTCTTTCATCACATAGGAACAATGAAACAGACATGTGAGCATTTGCGTCAGAGAAGTTCTCATGGCCAAACCCACTTCAGATGTCAGAAGAAATCCTAAGAGCCATAAATGGAGGTCTGATATCAGAGGATGGAATATCCAGTTTCTTTCCATGATGACAATGAATTGATCACGGAGGAAGAAGTGCAAAAAACTCTTCAAAACACTAAAATCAAACCCAAATCACACCATATGAAAATGGAAATTTTCTGCTAATATTTAAATTTTTCAAAGAACATACCAATGGAAAAAACCCACTGGTCTTAAAAGTCCAATTATTTGATTATCACAATTGTAAAGAGTTGGATATAGTACATAATGTTCAGCAAAAAGTTGTACAAATAGCTGTGCTGAAATATAAACTGTAACTACTGCAGGCTGGTCTGCAGCCCCTCTGTGTCAGTCAGTCATGAGGTTTAAGGGAACAGAAGATTCAGAAGCTGCTGGCTTGAAATATTGACTTGAATATTTAAAATTGAAATGCTATACTGTACTGTAGAACATTCACTGTGATTTGCATATGGTTATTGAGAGATAGATATCATAATCTAATAACAATAATTCAAATTCTACCTACAGTAATAGGACAACAGCTATGGAATAAATAAACAAAGGAAGACTGAAAAATACAATTTTGCAGAAATTGGTGCTGGTTTGCAGCAACTAATACATATCTCCTCTACCAGAGTCCTCGAATAAAGAGCAGAAAGAGGTTACATAAATTAATCAGAGAATATAGTGAAACCTTCACAGCTCCCTGACGCAGATGACCACTGACCCATAGCTACAGTGCATTGTGTTTATTGCACCTTGCAGCTTTACTTGTTGGTGGTTTGAACTTTCAGAAGAGATGAATCTGGGCACAGAAGTCAGTAAAAAATTGACCATCTGGAAATCCACCATCATTTCAGCTGTGTGTGATGCAGGAAACATAGCGACCTGCTGTTTGGAGCAGGTTTTCAAAGTCTGCAGGACATGTCCTCCAGAGCTGTTGACAGTTCTTCATAAAGAAATAAATGCTAGCAGAACAAAAGAAATTATGATGAGAGCTGTAAGTGACACTGCAAAGAGGTGGGTTTCTTTTGACATTTAGAGTTACCTGACACTGCAATATAAGACAAAAGCATCTTCATGGTAAATAGAATTTCAGGATTCCGTGAATCTATGGATGTTTACTTTCAGAAGTTTAGGAAGGGGAAGATGCTGGGAAACAAGAACACATGTGAAATAATTTCTGAAGACTATGTTTAAAAACTTTTTTTTTTTTTCCATTTATGATGGTCTATACCCTGCCTTCAGGCTTTGGTAGGAAATATATGGAAAATCTATGGATTCTGAAGTAGCTGCTCTGGTTTTGTCTTGGTGTAAATTTAGAGCAGAATTTTGTCCTCTGCCTTCAGGCATATGACTGTATCTTCATTCTTTTAGCTTCCATCCACATAACACTCCATGAACACTGTATGGAGTGGCTTGAAGCTTTTTGAACTGGCTAACAATAACACACAAGAAATAAAATAAGAAGATAAATATAAGTGTGAGAAAATGGCTTCCTTTCCTTTATGTTCCTATTGTGTTTCAGAGAAGAAAGAAATTTCCTTCCACCAGGAGGGAAATTGCTTTGTGACTAAAATGGTATTAGACTGTCTCCTATGAATTTTCTGAAAGCACAGAGGAGTAACAGCAACAAAGAGCAAACAAATACTGCTGTGTGAATAGATTTGAAAATAAACCTCATTTTACAGCATGTATTTCAGAAGTTCTGGAGCCAGAAGGAATTGTTAGATTTTTTGCCTAACAACAGGCCTTGGATTTTTCTTTAAGCAAACCCTGTTTAATTAAAACTTAATAACAGTGACAACCTAGTCTTGACTTAGAGTATTAACAATTCTGTAGAACCTGCTGCATTATTTCACAAGTGGTTCCAAAGTCAATTACCTTCCTTGTCAGAATTTCCCACTTGATTTCTAGCTTGATTTGATCTAGCTTCAATTTTCAGGTACTGGATCTTTGTTTCATTTCGGATTTCAGTAAAGTTTTCAACGTTATCTCTCACAGGCTCCTTCTGGGCAGAATGTCCAGCGCACAGCTGGATGAACACATCATGTGATGTGTGAGCAACTGGCTCACAGGTCAGGCACAAAGAGTTACAGTGAATGGGGTGACATCAGTCTGGTGACCTGTCACTAGTGGGGTTCTGCAGGGCCCCATTGTAGGGCCAGTGGTCTTCAATGTCTTCATAAATGATTTGGACACTGGACTGGATGGGATACTAGTGTGCCAATGATACAAAACTGGGAGGAACTGTTGACTCCCTTGAAGGAAGAGAGGCTCTACAGAGAAATCTTGACAAATTCGAGAGGTGGCCAATCACAAACCTGCAGCAAGGGAACTGGGTTCTGCACCTGGAACAGGGCAACCCTGCTTGTATGGACAGATGGGAATGAGAGGCTGGAAAGCAGCACTGCAGAAAGGGACCTGGGCATCCTGGTCAATGGCAAGTTGAACATGAGCCAGCAGTGTCCTGGCAGCCAGGAGGGCCAACATGGGATGCATCAGGCACAGCATCGTCAGCCAGGCAAGGGAGGGGATTGTCCTGCTCTGCTCTGTACTGCACTGGGGCAGCCTCACCTCGAGTGCTGGGGCAGCTTTGGGTGCCACAGGATAAAAAAGGTACTAAACTAATAGAGAGCATCTGAAGGAGGGCGACAAAGATGGTGAAGGGCCTTGAGGGGAAGCTGAATGAGGAGCAGCTGAGGGCACTTGGTCTGTTCAGCCTGGAGAAGAGGAGACTGAGCTGAGACCTCATTGCAGTCTGCAACTTCCTCATGAGGGGAAGAGGAAGGACAGACACTGATCTTTTCTCTGGAGTGACCAGTAATAGGACCCAAGGGAATGGCCTGAAGTTGTGTCAGGGGAGGTTTAGGTTGCATATTAGAAAAAGGTTACTCACCCAGAGGGTGTTTGGACACTGGAACAGACTCCCCAGGGAAGTGGTCACAGCACCAGGCCCAACAGAGTTTAAGAAGTGTTTGGACAACACCCTTGGGCACGTGTGTGACTCTTGGGGATGGTGCTGTGCGGGGCCAGGAGTTGGACTTGATGAACCTTGTGGATCCCTTCCAGCTCAGCATATTGTGTGACTCTGTGAAACATCCTATAATTTATTATGTAATAAAGAGCATCTGCTTACTGCACCACCATATTCATACTAACAGAAACAAAAGCACCACAATAATGGCAATCCCAAGCATACTAAGTGAAAACAATAAAGTGGGATAGAATTCAAACCATGGTCCTGACTTTTGAGAACATAGAAGAAGGTTTTAATCACCCATCACACTGGCCTAAATGATCTATATATAACATTTCCTAAGACATGATTAATTTTTTAAGTACACAATAAAAGCAGAGGATAAAATGTTTTACAAGGATGCCCTTGCACACAGGATGTGATTAATACATGATGAGGGAATCGGTTGTCTCTTTGAATGCCCAGACTGGGCATTCCTGCAAGCACTAGTGTTGGCAAGGGAAAAATTAAGATTAATATTACTTGAAGCAGAGTATTTGACTGTAGTAGATATCTAACTCTGCCCTTGTCTGTATTGATAAAAGTTCCCTGGACCTCAAAGGATCCATACAGTCAAGTTCAAAGTGGATGCTGATATAAATAAGGATCCTAGACTCCTCATCTCTGCCTCCATATATGGGTCCATGACAGCACAAACACCCAAACTCATTAATGGGTTTGGGTTTTGAGAAGAAAAATGTATTTTGCAGGAAACTCTGATCTGTGCTTTTTAGCTTGCTGCCTTTGTCACTGTGACAAAGAACTGCATATTTGGGCTGATATAAATCTGATTCTATGATAATCCTCAAGTTACTTGAAGTTTCTCTAAAATGACATAAGTCCTTGGAATTCATTCTATGCAGTTCAGTCAGGAACTATTTATGTGTTTTATATGTTGCAATCAATAAAGTAGCATTACTGTAATAAAGTATAGTATTAATATGATACAAATTAAAATATTCAGGGCTTTTTTATACACTGTCTGAACCCTAAGTGAATGTACAATTTAAACTACAGATAGGACATGAAATACTACACTGGACACAAAGTTCAACAGAGGACTATTCCCACCCTTTCTGTTCAATTCTCATCTGAGGCAACAAACTATTAGGGAGATATAATCATACCTGGCACTCTAGGGCTACATTATTATGAAAATCTTGTCCCAGGCAAAACCTGACCTAGGAAAAATATGCATTAGGGGACATGGAGAATAGTCACCAGGACAGCAATAAGAGTAAGCATAATCCGATATAGTAAATACTAAAAATGTCAAACTAAAAGTGGTGCTCCAATGGGTGAATGTCTACAGTGGAATAAATAGCAAAAAAACCTCCAACTGCTTGGAATCTAGGTAGGAGAAGAATTTTACAGCAGTATTATAGTTAACTAAAATTATCCTCTCTTATCACAACTCAAAATGTAAGTGATAGCTCACACACATTTTAAGCAGGTCTTTTTGCAGGGCGAGCTTTTATTGCAAGTAAAGCAATGTGGTTTGAAAATCTTCCTCTTTCATACACTCAAGATTTCTATATTTAAGACATTTGAATGCACCTTCAGTAGCATGTGACCAGCTTTGCACACTGACTGAGGGTAAAAAGCAGATGATAATAATCTGTGTCTCTCCACTCTATTGTGAACATCAGGGCTTTTGGAGACTTACATGAATCCGTTACTGTTAATAGAGAAACCATTGTGTAAGTTTCACTTTGATGAGAAAATGGACTCAGGAGAATTTCTAACTTGAACTTCTATTACCTGTGTGAGGGTGAGACACATAACAGACCTTCCAAAGTACTCACATCCCACAGTTCTATGTCAAAGGAAATGCAGTACTTCAGCACTTTATCTCTTACCCCTCTTTTACCCTGAGAAATGAGTCTATCTTCTAATTAAACAAATACATATGAAAACCCTGCGGCAAGATGTGGTGTGAATTTGAGGAATGACCAATCAGGAAACATAAGACTAAAATGATCCTGCTCCTGGATGAAGATGCTAGCTTTTCTTTATATAAAACAGGGCATTTGGGGTATTTTCCCATTCAGCAATGAACTCTGCTCCCAAAAAACTGTCAGATAAGGCTAATATTTTCTTTTCAGTGTTGCATTTGATGTCCACAAAACCAACACTTTCTGCTCATCTCCAGATCCTTCTGTTTTGACAACATCCTGTATTTTGTCCAGATAATGTGCAAACCACTTTGCAGTAGGGAAAGCAATGGCATGAAGATACTGGAATGCAAATAGTCCTGCTGACATGATTGAATAGCCTTCGATAAAACATAAAGACAGGAATGGTTTTTGTTCACTTACTAATATTTTTACTCTTCTTTCCTTTTGCTTTCTGTTAATAGATTAGATATGAACTTTTATTGCTGTGAAGAAATAATAACAATGATTCGGTGTCGTAGCAGCATATCATAACTTGATATTATCTGATTTTTTAAATTTCTTATCCTTTAAATCAAGCATTAACCTATTGAATGGTATCCTTACATGAATAAAAAGCAAGATAGATTACATGCATGAGTACGTACTACATTCATCAATTTAATTAAAAATTATCTTTTCCATCTACATAAATTTATAAAATACTCTTAGTTTCCAACCAGTACTTACTTGTTTGTCAACTGTGTTTGACTGGCTTGGGTGAATGCAAAAAAATGAAAAAGCTACTTCATTCTGACTGAATCACATGTCACATTAAATTAGGAAAGTGAGCTGCTGTAGAGGAAACATTAATTAAATCAGGGAGAACTGTGTGCTCAAACTTTGAATGCATTTAGAACTGCTCTAGGGTAAAGAAAACCAAAATGAGAAAACAATACCATCCTAAACTATATTCAGAAAGCTGTAGCTGGAAGCAGACACAGTCACAAGCAGAAATCTGCCAGCTTGATACCAGTTAGATACCAGCATATTACTAAATAGATTTTTTATTGAATTCCCTAAAGTTTTACAGTTGCTTGATTGCCAGATGTTCAGTGTGTGTTTATGGCCATATGAAAAAAGACAAAAAACATGTATATATGAATTTATGCATATTAGCAGTAGGAAGGATCAATGTACTGTGTTATCATACAGTGTACTTCTTAAAACTAATGTCAGAGAGTAGAGTAACAGGGGGTTCTTTCACTATTATTTTTGACCTTTGTTCTAGAAATAAAACTTACTTTAAAAGTATGCATGTCTGACAAATCCATAGGTTCCTTTCAAAAGAAACTGTTCAGTCCCATGAGAGTTCATTCTTCATTCACTGGTGATTTTAAACTTCATCATTATAGTGGAGAACTTTACATTTTTAAACCATGGACTTGTCCATTTAATAATCATATCATTTCAAGTTAACAAGTTTTCTTTGTGAAATTTGATGATCAATTTAGAATAGATTGACTCTCTTGCTTTATGTGAACTGTGCACTACTATTATAGAGATTTACTCCAAACCTGGACGGTGTACAAAAGGGGACTCACATTTTTATTTATATTTTTTCCACATTGCTTAATACAGTCAGCCACAGCTCTTCTTCTAGAAATAATCACAGATATTGGAGATCTGTGTATGTTTCATGTTTTATGTGTATCCAATCCAAAGTAATACAGGTTGTGTTCCCTGCTTGTATCTAGACAGATTCTGGTTTGTAGCTTTATACTTAGATACCCATTTCAGACAGGAAATAAAAGGGTGGTAGAGGAGAAGCTAAGTTAAGGAGAAGATTTGTTCAGAAAAAGCAAGGGGAATTTAAGAGAATTGATATAAAAAAACCCAGATATATAAAACTTGTCTCCTTCTACTTGGAAAAAATAAAAGCATATGTGCCCTTATAGAATGAGAACTGAAAACTGATAAATGCATCAGATAGTGATGAAAAAATAAATATTCTCGAATTAGTTGTTATTTCACGAGATTATCACAATAGATTATATGAAAGATTCTTCTTCAGTATGAATTTCTATTTCAATTTCAGTATTCTGTTGCAACCCAACCAAAACAGGTATTTAGGAAGGTATGGAGAGAAAAGTTTAAGGGTCTAAATGCTGAAATTGGGGATGTATATCCAAAAGTTTTATTCAGAAGCTTTCACAGCATTGAAGATGTCTTTGACAGGTCACACCTACTTCCCTTTAATCAGACTCTTCTCCTATTCTGATCAGAATGTTAAATTTTTACAAGAAGCACATTTCAGCCAAAATGGACAAAACAGCGAATCATGGGGAGAAACAAGGGAATGGAATGCTAAAAAACTATCTCTGTAAAATACTCTGTTGTGGTTTGGTGCAGCTGAAGCACAGCTGGAATGCATGGATAGTGGAGAGCAGCACATAATTTCTGACCTTTGCTTCAAAACAAGAACAGACAACAGATATTTGTAGACAGAAGCTTCAGGACATCTGTTGTATTCAACAGTATCTGAATAGCTGCTGTGTCACTCAATAACAGAGCCTGTAAGTTTCCATGGCTTACATCACGATATTAATCAGTGCGGGATGTCTGCTTCCACAGCATCACTCCCCTGTTTCACACAATCAGCTTGCTAGACAGGAATATGGAGCCCTCATCCATATGTAACACCAAGGTGAGTTTACTGACTATTCTGCATTTCAGAGGTCATCACCAGCACTCATTCATTCCTAGAAAATTCATACTCACAGAGCTGGGTGACACTTTTAGATATTTTGTCTATTTAAATTTTTGTCCGTGATTCTGAAATATTTTTTTTATCGAAAGAAAAACAACCATAAATATTCCTGCTTCAAATTCAAGCCCACAAGGTAACCACCTTATCTCCCTTTGAAGTTCAGCTGCTATTTAAAGACAAGTGTCTTGATTTCAAGCAAGTTCCTGCTGTCAGTATCATGTAAACAACATAACTCAACAGGATCAGCATGCTATGGCCAGTGTAATGAGGAAGGACTATGATTTATAGGACATGAAGAATGAATGACTCTGTTGCTTTACAGCAATACCCATGGAATGAAGTATAAAAAAGACAGAATAAAAAACCAGTTTGAGTTATTGCAAGTGTGCAGCATTTAAGTTTTCTTTTAATATGTGGGCAAAATTCAATGGCTAAAAGAGCAAATTATGCTGAAGGTGGAGGTCATCAAAGATTTATATTCAAAGCCAGAATATAATTAATTTGGAGGATTCTGGGAAAATTACAAGTGTTTCAATGTCCTTGCTGTTCAACCATGAGTAGTAAAGGAATTGAATGGTATTTATTTTTTCTCCAAAATATCATTACTTTATATTTTGACTTTTATTTTTCCTGTTAAATCTCTTCATAGTAAAGGGTTTATATTGAACAAAGGCCATATTTAATCAGAAAAACAATAAAAAACCCCAAACAAATACCAAACCCCAGACACTAAATTTCAGCCAAGAATTTCACTCTGGGCATAGAAATAACTTCTCAGAATTTTGGGGACATGATGAGAAACCTTTTTTGTACTTTTTTTTTTTTGTAAGTAAGGGAACTTAAAAGTGTGAAAATTGGATTTTAATTTTATTTTTCATACTAGGCAAGTCAAGTCAGAATTGTCTGAAAAGATTTTCAAGGTATTCTTAGTGCATTGAAAAAAGATCGAACTTACGTATCTGAAAATGTATTTTATCTATAGTAACTTGCACTAAACCTTTACGTTTTTATTTATACATCCCCCCTGGTTTTCATTAAATTTTACCATTAATTCACAAAACCATCGTTTCTCCGGTAAAAAATTTGTTCATTACAAGAGTATATTCAGTGTCCTGAGAAACTTAATGATTTCCCTGTCCTCTTTTTGCAGGTCACTCTTAAGGTGAGCACTGAACACAGAACCAGCCATGCCTTTCCTTTTGCCACCTTGCTGTTCCAAATTCCAGCTGCACTCCAGTGCCCAACTCATTTCAATGCATCTCCTTGGGTGCTGTGGAGCACAGTGGAATGTTCTGTTTAAGAGTATGGAGGTGTGCTCCACATGTTTCTCTCATCAGACTAAAATCATCTCCCTTGAAAAATAGGGAACTGCAATACAAAACCAATTAATATAAACTGCAGTGAAAATCATACCCAAGCAACGAATTAAAGGAGGAGCTGTAAGTTTAAAAGAGTTCAGTATGCTGTTCCATCCCATTAATTTGAAATATGGCTAAAATAAAAAAAAGTTTAAAAGAATGCTCTCTAAAGTGGGTGCATTAGATATGTAACCAGAGTTAATGAGACATATCTCTTATTTCAGTGTAATAAAATATATAGAAAATATAAGCAACAATTATTTCTAAAATTAATGTAATACTAATAGCATCCTTAACATTTTTAATTAAACTAAGAGAATCATGCACATCCTCTTGTCATATATTAGGAAGCCATCTCTGACTCATTACATCCTTTTAAAAAATTATTTTGTCTGTTTGACCCAAAATAATGTTAAGGACTATGATAAGTTTTCAGAGCCTACCAAAGTATCTCAGCCAAATTATTTGATTTAGAGTCTATGCCATGTTTGAGGTCTGAGTCAGTTTTATTGCAACCAGCCTAATTCTAATTTGAAAACAAAAGCCTTTCTATTCCCCCTGAGAGATTGAGATCATGTTATTCTGCTTGGTGCTTATTGCGATTTATTTTCAATTCCATATTATTATTGATAACAGCAGCATAAGCATCTTCGTCATAGTAATAGCTAGGAGCCCTACTTATAGATGAAGATTTCAATATGCATGACTGTGGCTAGCACAGATCTTTCCCATGAGAAATTTCTCCTGTGTTTTATAAACAAAGATAAAGTTTGGATGTTATTAAAACAGTGTCTCGAGATTTGGACAGTTCAGGCCTGGCCAATCAGGCCTAGGGGGAGGTTTCTGACTGACCAATCTGGGTGACCTCTGAAAAGTCTATATAGGTTGGAATCAAAATAATAAAGCTCTTTTTTCTTGCCACACTGAGAACCTGGGTCTTTTTCTCTGCTAGCGGCTCAACAGCGACACATGACATAGTGAAAGCACAGAGATAAAAGAAAAAAAATCCATCCTACTCATACTTATTTTTCTAAATATTAAACAAGATGTAGGCTGGGAAGTAGTATCCAATGAGAATAATATGTGTCCAATTGTAATAGCCACTGGCCCCCCTGCTCAGCCAAGTTCTTCAGGCAAAGGGCTTTGTCAGGGGAAATGAAGGCAGTAACTTTGCACATCCCTTTGCCTTCTATACATATTTGCTGCATTCACCAGTCTGCCCTGTATATGAAGAGAGAGAGAAAAAATAGCAAGGATACAGGTCAGGACTGGGGGCTGACCAGAGGTGGGAATAGACACTGCTTTGGTGATGATAAGTGGAAGGGGACAGACCCTGAGAGCCCTGGGAAACTGACAAGTCTCTAATCAGATGTTACAGAAAGCTGACAGAAGTGAAGGCCTGCATGAAGGAAATTGATATGTCAAAAACAGTGGACTAGCAGAATGTTCTGTAGATCTCAGTAGAAGGTACTGAGCAACAAGGGAGGCTTTGCTGGCTTTTGTCTTAAAGTGAGAAACTTGTAGCTCTCCAATTGCACTAGTTCTTATAGTTAAGGCTCACAAAGCAGCCTCAGATCCATGGTATGTGTTTGATCTGTGGGCAGATCTGTGGCTGGTGTCACATGGAGGTGATAGTCGAGTGCAGGGACCATGAAGGGAGGGGCTGGTGAGAGGAAGCAGCCCCCAGAATTCATGCTTTGAACTCAGAAAGGAGTTCTCAAAGAACTCTCAAAACCACTAAAAGGGCACAGAGGAAAGCTGGCACCTTTCCTGTGTATAAGGCAAGGAGCCCAACCAACCACCAGCAGTACTGTGCCCTTTTCCGAGGCTCTGTCTCCTGGCTTTGTCTGAGTTTTGCAAATGTGAAAAATAAAATACTTTATTTTTATTTGGAGCACAAAACTAATCCTCCTGAGAAAAAATTAAGAGAATTTGGGTTGCTTAGCTTAAAGGAGAGGAAAGCAAGGGGGAGTGAGATTTTTTTGGGGGAGGGTTTGTTTTACAAAGTCCAGCCATCAACTAAAATTTACTGTTGGGATATAAATTAGATGGAAGAAGAAAAAAAAATGTCTTGATAAGAATTTCCTTGTCCTTTCAGTCACTCTTAATTTCAGCACTTGGGTTACTGGACTTTCTAGTATCTTATAGCAGCAGGGTCTGAAATCTTAGCATTTCAAGTTCATATAGAGAGTCATACAACTCTACTTGAAGAAACTCTAGTTAAACTTGGGAGGCGTTTTTAAAACACTGCATTCAAAACAGGGATGATATAAGTGAATGACACTGATGAAGAACTACAAAAGACTGCACTATTTCAACTAGGGCAAATGTAAGGTCCTACACATGGGTTGGGGCAATCTCCAATATCAGTAGAGACTACAGATAAACTGATTGAGGGAAACCCTGGGGAGAAGGGCTTTGGGGGTATTGGTGGATGACAAATGAGACAATACGTGCTCAAAGTGCAGAAAACCATCCGTATCATGGGATGCATAAAAGGAAGTGAGGCCAGAAAATCAAGTGAGATGATTCTCCTTTTGTTTAGACCCCACTTGGAGATCTGCATCCAGTTCTGGGGCTTCCAGTACAAGAAGGACATGGGCCTGTCAGAGAAGATCCAGAAAAGGCCACAGAAATGATCAGAGGGCTGGAGAACCACTGTGGAAGGACCTTCTGATAGCTTTCCAGTGACTAAAGGAAGCCTGCAAGAATGCTGGAGAGGGGCTTCTTTCATAAGGGCGTGTAGTGACAGGACAAGGGGGAATGGCTTGAATCTGAAAGAGGAATTTTTTTGCGATGAGGGTGGTGAGACAGTGGAAAAAAATGCCCAAAGAAAATGTGGTTCCCCCATCATTGGAAGTGATCTATTGGAAGATTTCCATGCCCATGATAGGAGGGTTGAACTAGGTGATCTTTAAAGGTCCTTTCTAATCCAAATCATTCTAAGACTCTCCTTGTTTTCTAAAAAAAACCCAATGAAAATGTTAAGAATGGAATTATTGATTATGACCATATACTGTGTGCACCTATGGAAAATTTTCTAATTTAATTCCCAAGTTTATGACAAAATTCTAAATTTGAATAGCTAGTATAATAAGTTCCACTGAAGCCGAATATTGAAAAAAAAAATAAAAGCAGCCCCAAACCTTGTGGTAAAGATAAGGTTATTTTTAGAGATTAACATTTTTCATTCACCTAGTTTTTTTAGCTACTTTTGTTTCACTTGTACTGATTCCTTCAGTTGCTTTCTATAGATCTTTAGTTCCTCAGATATTCCTGATCTACATTTTACAAAATAACAAAATTCTGTGAAAAATAACAACATTAGCATATCCTCATTTTCATTTTCCATTAGCATATTTTGTTTTTTGACAAAACTATCACATTGTTTTATCAGAAAACAAAATGTCTTTTATTTTATTTTTCCAATCAGAAAGGAAAAGGATAAAACGAAAAATGCATGCTGGAAAGTAAAATAGCAAATAAGTGAAAAATAAAGGCTGCTCCTGAGGACAAAATGTTCCTGGATGATAGAAACAAACAAAACAATGAAAAGAAGTTAGTTATCCCTCTTCAGGACTCAGTAATGGTCTAATATTACCAAATGAAAATTATTTCCTATTTACAGCCACAAGATATGCAAATCCAGATTTCTCTCAATCTATATGCTTTTGCTTCGGTTCTGGAGCAATTGGAGAAAGAATTTTTACCTCAGTGAAACATTAGGAGCGTCATCAAAAGGTTGAAATTCATAATTTGTTTTACCGAGTAGCAAAATGGTACTTTTTGTTTCTTCGTAATAAAAGCTAAGAAACAGCTAGTAAAAGGATATTTTTTTATAATTAAATCTTGTGTTAATTGAAAAATGTGTCTACAATGCTTTTGGAAAAAATCTCATCTCTGCTTCTTTCAATATTTGTTCTTCAAGATAAATTATGTAAGCCATGACACAACTAAGCAGAGCTCAGATTTTGATTGGGATCTCCTTTGTGAAGAAGGTTTTGAACAACAATACTTTGCAGATCTTACAAAACCATGGAAATATAGTGGCCCTTGCATAAAGCCCCTGGCAGTAGTTGAAAAGTCCAGTGATCCCAACACCCTATGGTATGAAAAGCAGTCTGTGTAATGAGCAGAGTTGCCTCAGTGCAATAGGGAGTGAAATCAGCTCCTTGATACTTGGAGAACATCTCTAATGCCTGCAAATCCTCTATTGCCACATTATTCGTTTCCCTCCCTAAAAACACTCCTACAGCTGTTTCATTCAGTCTGCAGAAAGTCTCTTCCCCAGATGGTGTGGGTGGCCTACCAGAGGATGTTGCCAAATCAGATTCTGTTGCAGGAGGTCCAGGGCTGAGGAAAGCATGAAAGAAAATTCAGTCTCCTCTGAAAATGCGGAACACCCTTGTGAAGGACACAGAAAATGATTATTTTTTCAGGGAGAGTTACTATTCTATTCTGGAGCGTAAAAACATCAGTGAAAGGTTACAGCATCTAGTTTCCTCCTTGCCCTTGTTTCTCAAAGTCTGTGTAACTACCAACTCCCACTGGGTTAGATGAACTAGAGCTGAAGTAGATGAAAATTACCTTGTTTCTTCAGCATCAGTTGGTCTGTGGGGACAAAACCTTTTGGCTTCAGTAGAGATATTGAGGCCAGCTCTGTGCTAACCTGTATCCTGTGCAATTGCACTGATGCTAACAAGACCCAGCAAGGCGCCTGCTCAGGAAGGCAGCGATGTCGACGCTCGGTTATGCAACACTTGGGGAGGTTTTTCACTTGCCATAGTGCATACAGCTGGGAAGCCTATTCATTAACACTATTTCTTTCAGAATCCCTCTGAGCTCAGGATGTCTCTTCTTTTTGGAGTGGTGAAAAAACAAATGCGCTATTATTACAGTTGTTGACACTGTCTTTTATTGGCATGAATAGAGATTATTTGGACAGCAGCAGTAAATGATGTGCAGTAAATCCATCAGGCCAAATTGGCAGAGATTATCAACTAAAGAGACAACAGTGTTTTTCATCTGAAAATAAATGCGCACAATGTGGTAGCTATTGTTGTTGTTTGCATGGGAAGAGCCTTTTCATGGTTTTGATCCCTGAACATGAGTGGGGGAGCATTTAATTGCGGGGTGCCTTTTACAGAACACACATTTTAAAACAACAAACATTTGTCCTGGTAAAACAAATGATAGATTCTGTAATTATTTCTTCTTGTGCCACTGAATGCTCAAATAAGGAACTCCTTATTTTCTGCTACAAAACATCCATCTATTGAATATCCCAGCTCCTGGACTTCAGGTCAAAATGTTCTTTAGTATAACATGCAGAATTCTATAAATTGTATATTAATGTAATGCTGGATTTTGCTAATCTTTGATACAGGGTGGAACTCACTGCAGCACTGGGGACTCTACTTCCAGACGTTTCCTATTACTGAATGAAGGTACTTGATTAAATAGAAAAGAATCTGCCAGCAACCAGGCCTATTTTTCATTTAATTGAAAGAGCTGCTGGTTTTCCCTTTTTTCTAACTTCCTCTGGGTTTGGAACCTGTTTCAAAAAAATTGCAGTTTTGCCTATCAGTTGAGAATATATTAATTACATAATCTTTTGGAACACCAAGGATAAAAATAAATTTTAATTTTTTTTCTGCACTTAAAATAGACATAGAGAAATAGTTAAATTTTATTATTAATGAGGTCAAATGTTCATGATGTACCATTACATCAGTGCAGCAACCTCAGCTTGATCTTGTTCCAGCCACACACTGTGATTACTGACTCTCCTACTAGAAATAAGGAATAATTATCTTCCTAGCTTAGTCATATCCCCAAGTATAGGAAACCACACCACAAGAGAGACTGTATTGGAAATAAATTTATCTTTTGTCAATTGTTAGGTGACAAAATTTCTCATATTGCTCAGTCATGTAGCTACTCTGGCAAAAGATGTAGAGATATAGCAGGTCCGAGGAGTTAACATACAGCTGGGAAAAGAATCCCGAGGGAACAGAGCTGCTTCTGATGTACAGAGCTGATCTTTCTGCCAACAGTTTCCCCACAGGATACAGCAAATTGCCTCCAGGAGGTAGTTCAAGGAAAATGTTTGTTTAATTCTGTTTACCACCCTTAGGTAAATATATATATATTATTCATGAGTAAATGACCCAAGTCTCATTGTAACACACTAACCCTAAGATAAATGGTTGCTCAGGAGTCTTGATGTACTACCTCATTCAGTGACTGCTCTATAAAGCCTCTTTTAATTTTCCCCTGTAACTCAACTTGATAGCAATTCATTCTAAGCAATTTTCTTCAATCCATTTTCTGTTCTAGGAAACAAGTTTGTATAATGGTGCTCTTGTTCTTTGAGTCATTCAGACACTTGAAAATGTCAATCTGTTAATGTTCAGTTTTTGTCATTAGATTCTTTCTTCTCTACCGTTTCTAATAACCAAAAATACTTCTTTCATGCAGCTCAGCACCTATTTAAGTGCTACCTCTTTTATTCCTTTGAAACAGAAGGAATGAGTGATTAGAAACACATATTAATTATCCTTGTACAGATGAGAGGGTAAAACCAAACATAGGCTTTAGAATAGTAGATGGAATTATATTAAGAACTTTTATCACTCATCCTTCCATTTTAAGTTGCTGTCTAATACTACACTAAATAAAAATTTAAGTCAGTCAAGGTAAAATATTAGGTTGCTTTCTTAAAATAATACTTTGCTCTAAATTTTTATACTGTATTTTTAAAAAAACTATATAAAGGACAATAAATTTCTTTATGAAGTTCAAAAAGCATCAAGTCACCCTGTGGTGTTGGCCATCTCCTAGTAGAAACTCACACAATACAGACAGATGTAGGTATACAACAAAAATAAAATATCCACTTACTTCTGAAACCAAGATTCCAATAATAATTGGCTTCCTTTCATCTCAACAAAGAATAGAAGGGACAGAAAATTAATTCAAATCCAAAACTATGGAAAAGTCTTTTCCCAAGATTAAAAAGTTTCTTGGTTCCATGGTCATCAAGAATAAATTCTGGAAAAATAATGTGCAAAAATAACTGCTCAGTAAAATTCCTTTTATCATTACCTTCCTCAGTAAAATGCCCATTAGTCAAAACCACATCAAAATGTAGTATGTAATCCCCCACTGGTCATGAGGAGAAAATTTCAAAGTGTTTATTATATTTAAGGTATCTGGTGCTGCAAAATGAGAATTATCAGTAAGCTCAGAATATTATGATTTTCATTTCTCTTGGGCGTGCCCTACCAGAGTGCTAACCTGTAGTTTCTCCTCCACTGACATGTGGCCAGCCTCCTAAGCTGTGTATAGGATTTATTTTTTCCCCATTCAAGTCCAACCACAACTGAATGGAGAATGTAATTAATGTGTCTTCAGATACAAGAGAAGCAGTTAAGCCCACCATTGTGCCTGACTCATTATTCCAGAACTATAATTTCCAGCTGGAAAATGAAAAGCACAACACTGAAACAAAAATGTACAAGGCAGGATCCTCACTTCATATCCTGCATTCTCCCTGTGACAGAATTAAGGCACAGTACTACCAAAGCAAACTTACAGGAGTGCACTTGAGATCAGCACATTTGCAAGATCTTCCTGGGCTTTGTTTTTTTTATAATTTGTTTTGTCTTCTTTGTAGACAATGCCGATAAGTTTTATATCTCCAGAGCTACAGGTCCCCAGGCTGCTGCTGGCAGCACCACCTGAGGCCTGAAGGTCTCTGGCATAAGGGATTCTTATTGTCCCTGTCTCTAGACAATGTGTCCAAGACACTTTACCCACCTAGATGGTCCTTTATGTGATGTAATTCAGCAAACTCTTTTTATATAGGGTTTTAAAACACCTTTTTAAAACACCTTTTTAAAACACCCTCTTTTTCCTTTATTTTCTTCTTTTCACTATTATATAAAGACATGCAAAACATTTCAATAATTATTTCTTTATTCTGAGGTCAAACCCTTCATTTCCTGATTTCCCTTCCTGGAAATTTAAATCCTAGAATTAGAATGTTTTGTCTTTACATTAATATATGAAGAGGAATGTATTTGTGAAGGAAAATATGAGAGCATATGCTGTATAAGAGATGAAAGTTATAAAATGTTGTTTTTTTATTTTGAAATGGGGGGGACATCCTACATATAGGAAACATTGCAATGAAAAAATGCTTTGGTACAAATATTTAAAGAAAAATACCCCATCATGACTATTTAGCATGAAAATATCGATAAAATCGATTGTTCATAGTGAATTATGTCCATTTATATTACCAGATGCTCTGACTTCTGCAATGTAACAGCCCCATAAGTTACCTGAATGGTGTCCCATTTAGTTTGAACTAATTGTTACCTCCCATACTAGGACATCTTTGGAAGAGCATCACAATATTAACCTGCACTAATCAAGTTTCCAAAATTAGAGCTCCTTTAGAAGATAGGTTAAAAGAAACAAACCATCACACAGAAAATCTTTGCCACAATCTTTTTCAGTCCATGTATAAGGAATTTACCAGATACAACTTGTTTCCAAGTTCATAAGAACTCATCAGAAAAGTTCCCACATCTGCATCAATACATAGAATAAAATGTTCCAGAATTTCTTCAGAAATATTTCAGAAAAACACATCAAATGTTTGATGAGTTCCTGTGTGCTGATCATCCATTAGGGTTTTGGGGACTCAAAATACTGGGTAGGACTTTGTAGTGTTGAAAATAATACAACAAAAAAACATTCATCTGGTATTTCAAATAAGTACTGATGAAATTAATAGGAAAAAGTCAAAGCTGGCATTTCAGTAGCTGGTAATAGGATGAATTGGAGATGTTATAAAACACAAAAGGTTTCAGTATGTTAAAAGAGTGACATCAGGAATAGCTAAACATAAACTTGATTCCTCAACCAATAAAGAATTCGTCCTGAAGGGTTTCTCTTTAGTTTCTTCCAATATTTTTAAAAGTGATTATTGAGGGGGCTTTTTGGCTCATTTTCTTTCTTTGTAAATGAAAGTCATTATGGTTCATATCTTCTCTGTAAGGAGAACAATATCTCAATCTTTTAGTGTAATTTTACATTTCAAAATAAGATAATTATAAGAGGAAAAAACCACTAATAATGTTTTTACAGAGTTAAAAAGTCTGACTAATTTGCAAAGCAATTTATTCATTTTCTTGTACAGTTCCATTTGGTGTTATTACTTTCAGATTATCTTGTTTTCACTGAAGAGTATTCTAAAAAAAAATATTATTCCCTAGTACATTTTTTATTGGTTAGAATATCTTCTTTCCCTTTCTGTGGACTGATAGAAATCCATGAACTGACACTTTTAAAAGAACCTTTAGCTTTTTAAACAACTTTATTGCATTTTGATGTTTTCTTCTGTCCAAATTTTCTAAGTAAAACAACTTACTTCCTATGCACTTCTTAAATGACACACAGTTGAAATTTAATAGAGTGTGTTCATGTGCAGATTTTTAAAGTGAGACAAATCAGTGAGCAGGCTCAGAAAGAGCATATTAGTTAAAAAAGGGAGAAACTTATTCCTTGAGTAGCTCTTTCAAATGAGGGGGGGAAAATGTCCTTGTAGTCTTTATAGAAATGTTTTTTTCCTAAAATGTCTGATCTTAGCCATCTTTAAGAATTTTCAAGTGTTGTCCATGAATAAAACAATACTGGAAAGAATTTGAGATCATTTTTAATAATAGGTAACCTGATTGCATTATGTATCTGAGGGAGATTTAATAGATAAGAGAATGAAAATTGATGTAAACCTTAATGATGCAGAGAAAGTGCCATGTCAGCTGGAAATGAGCCTATTATTACTGTATGCTAGGAGTAACTAATTGATTTTGTGTATTTATTTAATCAGTAAATTATATATTCATCCTGGTATGAATCTAAATTTACTACCCCAGACAGGAACACTTAATTAAAATCTTATGGTAACATATTTCTGTGTTATATGCATTTTCTGTGTTGGAAGCTCAAAGATGCTTCGGGAGGATGAGGAATGCACTGGAATACCTTATGCCATGGATCAAAGCAGCACACTCCTGCAGACTCTCGAAGGACAAAACCATTTTAATCCTTCACTATGAGCTACACCACTGGGAATGACAGAGAAAAACCTCCGAATGATCACTTTTATTTGGCTCTTTCATTTGTATACTCAAAAGACTCCAGGTGTGGCCCAAGATCCAACTGCAGGAGCAGCTGTTCTTCAAAACCAGAAACACACAGTTATTTCTCTTAGTCAACTTGCCATGTAGGTGGAAGATGAGACATAATACAGAGAATGTAACTTGGGGCAATCGCAAGAGGCAGTGAACTCGATGTGTCAGTTGAATAACTAACGTTATTTTTCACTTTATACCAAGAAACAGCACAATTTTTGAGTCACAGGAATCTGATGAATGGTAACAAGGTGCTTTTTTCCCATCACATGGGAGGTACCGCCTAGGAGAGGCATGAAAATATCATAGAAACTTAAAAAGTGAACAACTAAAAATGTTCTAGCTCTTTAGTAAAAGGCAATAGACACCTAACTAGAGGAGAACATATTATTCAGGGGTCTTGAATGAGAATACAAGTTTTTTACAATCAAAGTGATCAGGTTTTTTTCTGCAAGTTCTTGATAAATATGAGCAGCACAAACCATTACTTATGGAAGACAAAGGAAAAAGAAGTTGCTAAAAATCAAAATGGCCTGGATAGTTTTAGCTGGAAATGTGGATATTACTCTATGGAGATTACTACAGAATTTATATGTGATTTGCAATTGAGGACCTACACTGTATAGGAAAATGCCAAATTGTCTGCAGTCTCTGACAAATAATGACCGAGAAAGGTGGTAAAAAGGAGAGATTTGGTTGAAAATATTCAGACCTCTGTGGTGAATTTGAGTTGATGGTGCAGTTACAAGATGGGGGTGGCAGATGTGTGATTCATGCTCCTAGAGGCAATGCTGAGATGAGCAATGGATGAGAAATAAATTTTAGAAAGACAAAAAGATCCAGGACAGGACCACATGAGAGCCCAAAAAATAGCTAGAGGGGCAACTCCTGTAACACAGTCTGAAGGAATGGTTGCTTATAGACCTAAGAGGAAAAGCTGCAGAAGGCCAGGGGACTGAGGATAAAGTCACTGCAGGCTGAACAGGATGCAGAGGATACATGTGCCAGGCATTTTGAATATTTCAACACTAAGCTGTACTATAAACCTATAAAACTATTAATGCAACTAACATGGGGAAGTTCAGCTGGGTATGTGATGAATCTGAAGCCTGCACTGACAGATGTGGATCAGGAGAAATCAGCATGAGAATTTCAACAGAGATGTTTTGTACCCTGAGCTGAAACCAAGAGCTACCAGTGGAGAAGGCAAGAAAAGCAAAAAGATGAAGTAAACCCAAGGAAATTCATAAGGACAGGCAGAGAGTTCCCAAGGAGCTGTTGGTACTGGTGATGGGTGCCTGGTACAGAGAGGACCCTGGAGATGATGCAGAAGCAGAACAAGCAACAGCTGGGTGCAGAGGGCTGAACTGGTACCAACTCCCTTTCCCCAGCCCAACTATACCAACCTCAGCAAGAATCCTCTCTTAATCTTGCACGTGCACAATATTAAATTAATCTTTCCAAGTGGAAGAAGAAAAAACAAAACAAAACTAAAAACAAAACAAAACCAAAAAAAAAAACCCAAAGAGAAAAGCAACAGAGAAGTAATATAATAGGGCTAAACAGAGATAAGCAATCCTGGTTGTTTTGCCAGTTTCCAAATTAATGAGATTAGAATAAGAAGCAGCAATTACAAGCCAAATGGCCTAATACCATTCTTATAGGCAGAGAGTGCAAATGACTGCTACTATATTGAGATATTAAAAATTGTAATATTTCTATGATTTTCTCTCTGTGCACAAAGGTGATTTTCTTTCTTTTATTTCTTTTGTTCAGGGCATTCTCAAAACTTACTGCTGTTACTAAAATTTACTCCTTCAGACAAAGATAAGTAGATGCATTGGATCCATGGCCAGATCCATGGATCCAATGCAACCATTCAAGAATTCCCTTCCCATTGTTACTGCTGGAGGGAGAAGAGCCATGATGGAGGGAAATGCTGCTAAACAAAGAAGTCATCACCTCTTCAGCCTGTGTTCAGACTTTGTGTGTTCAGGGAGTCAGACTTACTCCTGCTGATTGTCTCAGCTGTGAAGACCTCTTGCAGCCTTGGGTCTGTTTACATTTATTTTCACATCAGTTTCATCAGGCACCATGCTTTATCATGCTTATTTCAGTTTTATGCTTTTGCTCAATATTATGGTTTTATATTAGCAAATCTTGAGATAAACCTATTTTAAATCTCTACATATGTACACATACACAGGGAAATACTCCATGGAATTTGTCGTGCTGAATTAAATAAATACTTTTGTGTTTCTCTCTTAAAAGTTTGTTAACAGTCTCTTGAAAAGCTGCATACAATTTTATCTTTTTTTGTATTGACAAAAGCTTAGCCAAGTTTTATAGCTGCTTTTCAATCTCGTTTTCTCCCAAAGACTTTGATATTCAGGGGTGGAAGTGCCGCTTATGAATTTATCCTCTCTCCCAAAAGACTATTTCCTCATATTTTGAGTGTGTTTCCTCCATTTCTCAGGCATTGGATACTTTATTTTGATGTAGTTTAACTAAGGGTTTTTTCCATCTTAGATTTTATTTCTTGGAAATTCAAATTTGTTCATTCCTGATGAGATGAGACCTGAAATATTGGCTTTAGTTCTTGTTACAGACTTACATGGATTTAAAAGAAGAGTGACAACATCATAAGAACCATAGGAATCTTCTTAAATGAGCTGAATCTCACTGTGAAGCAGCAAATTCCCTCTGCTAAGTGTCACGGCTGCTTTATCTCACCTGTATCTGAACGTGGTACAAGTGAAATGAAATGAATAAGCTCACATTGCATAACATCCATCAAAGTTATCTTTGTAGTGTCCATGTCATACTCAGGTCTGCAGTCAGACTGATTAAGAAAATTTAAGGCCCTATCTTCTTCTGCTTAATAGCCATTCTAAAAATAGGGAACAAGTAAAGTAACCCTTAAAATGAATAGATCATTTAAATTCCCATGATGTGGAAATACCTAATGCCCAAACATAGGTATGAAGTTTATAAGGTGATGGAAATTTGCATCCTGGCACAATGAATAATGGCAGGCAGAGATTTAAAAACCAAGATGACAAATCTTTCCCTGGCAGTTTGTCCTGTACCCAACCAATGCCAGTCACCTCATAGCCTTCTACAGGAAATCAAATACTCTGGATCTTGTTCTGTGGCTATATTGGAATTCCTTTATGGGCTAAGAGTTCTGATATCAGATATATATTTGTAGTGTTTGTTTATAGGCCATTTTATGAAGTAATAAAACAGACTGTGGGTACTCTGGCAGGGTTACCAAATTTCACTCTGACAGCTAATGTGCTGCAGTGTGATCCATAATTCACTTCTGGAACAGGCTTAAAATGAGAAGGAAAAAAGTCTCTGTAGCTTAGTAGAAAGTTTCCTAAGATTAGAGTTTTAGGAGACTAGAAATTTAAATTGCACATATTCTAACTGCTATTTAGGCTTCCAAACCATTCATTACAGATGATATTTAGAAAGCCCACAAACCATGATTTAATGTACTTATTTAGAGTAATTAACTTTTTTTAAATTACATTTTGTGTAATTCTTTCCTCCAAAAATATTCTCCACCAGGCAGAAGTAGTACTTACTGAAAATGAGAAATGTCATATGTTCAAGAAACAAGAGCTGGGATTTTATTGTCAAAATAAATGCCTGCTAGTGGGGCAGCACTGTGTCAGAGTGGGACTGACTTCAAGGTTGGCATTGATCTGGTGCTCAATGACATGAAAAAGACATAGGGCAGATGTACAAGGATGGCTAATTGATTTTCATTGCTTTTAAGAGGCACCTCTCAAAGAAAATGGCCTGCCACTTGCAGGAATAGATTTCCTTTATAGTCACCCTGGCCCTTTTGCAGTAAATCCATAAGGAGAAAGCTACAACAAATTAATTTTCAGGATCTTCAAAAAAGATAGCTGCATATACAAAATGCAGGGGAGATTGTTGCTACAAATTCTGCAAATGAGGTCTTCAATCACTTTTCAACTCTGTTCAGCATGAGAGGAGGGTTGGATACAGAGCAACAGCACCTCAGTGCTGTGTCTGTGTCTGTAACACAGTGAGGCTCCTTTGGACACTAAGGTCCAATTACAGCTTGGGAACCACACTAGAAATTTTGAAAGGTAAGAGAAGGTAATACACACGCTCAAGGATTACAACTAAGAAGAGGAATTTAACAGAATCAGTTGGTGTCATGCTGCACAGTGCTGTGGTAAGAGCAGTTCCACTGAATTCTCCTTTGAAACAGAGTGCACATTGATGTTTTGCAGCTGTCGCAGGGAGGGAACTTCTAAGACTTATTTGTGAGACAGCAGGAACTTGGGTTTGCAGTTGACATAGGATATGATCTTCTTCCACCACCATCACCTTCGTTTCATTAACAAAAAGCCTGAATCCCAGCCTCCATCAGGACTAAAGAGATGAATCAGGGTACCCTGGGTGCTCCCACATGGTTACAAATATCAGCCAATCACAGAGAAAAAAACACCCTAGAAAATCCCAAGCTTTCCAAAATTAGCTGGATTACGGATCCATGATTACAGAAATAGAACCACGGAGTCACAGAATTATTTGTGCTGGAAGGGAACTTAAAGGTCATCTAATTCCAACTCCTTCATCATGGACAGATGCCTTCTACTAGACCAGGTTGCTCTTGAAAATTTTTAGAAATGGGGCATCCACAACTCTTCTGGGAAACCTGTACCAGTGCCTCACCACCCTCAGAGTAAAGAATTTCTACCCAATATCTAACTTAAACCCACGTTCTTTCAATTTAAAGCTATTCTTCATGTCCTAACATTATCTCTCCAGATAAGAAGTCCCTCTCCAGCTCTTGTAAGCCCCTGGCCACTACAAGGGCTCCCCAGAGTCTTTTCCTCTCCATGTTGAACAGCCCCAACTCCCTGATCCTGTATCTATTGGAGAGGTGCTCAAGCCCTCTGATCATCCTCATGGCCTTCCCCTGGACTCATTCCAGCAGCATACTGGCATGTGGAAAGGTAGGAGCTGTTATTTGGCACACCGTGGTTCAGGATAAGGCTTTGACTTTTGCACACATTCTTTTCATTCCCCTGCAGGTGACAATCTAATGAGTCAACACTGTTGCGATGACTTCCAGACAGTCAAACCACACAGCCTTCCTGTCTGTTTAACATCTCTGAGAAGGTTCCTCATCTGCAAAGCCACCAGGGGCCTTGCTGCAGTTTGAGGCAGAGGTTTCTGCACAGAAGTGGCAACAAAAGACATCCCTAAGGTCTGGACATGCAGTTTTCCTCAGCAGGATATGTATGCATTTCTTACTGTGCTCCTCATCTGTGAAAGCCACATGAGGCCATTGGCATAGGGAAGAGCCAGACCATGTCCAGCAACGATGCCAGTGTGAAATTATCTGCCAGACTGAGTTATCAGTAACCTGTGAATCAGTAAGCCATTTAAAAATTTCATTTAACTGCAGAGAAAACAAGCTAGATATAAAAGCTGCAATTGTTTCGCTCCAATTTGAAAATAAATACGAAGAAAAATTAAAATTGAGAAAGCTAGTGTAAATTCAGCTTATATAAAACATGCATAGGCAATGAAAATTAAAGTGAGGTCTTAAACAGCATCAGCTGCTTTCTTCTCCCTTCATTACAGAAGGAACTGACTCAGAAGTGAAATGTATTTAATGTAGCCATGTAGGCTCTATGGATAAGGAGTGCAATGCCCCAAAGAGGCCCATACGAAGACTCTGAAAAGCTGGAAAAACAGGTGTTATTCTTATCAAAGTCTTTTAGGCTCTGTTACTAAAGGAAAAAATACAAACACTTCAGTGTCGTATAAAATGATCTTCAAATCAAATCAATTACTTGCCATGTCCATATTTTTTTGCTGTTTCATTTGACATATTTCATTTTTAAATGTTTTAGGCATATTGCTGGCTCTGTATGTAGCAGGAGTTTTGAAGAGTCAAGCAGCTAGCAGCCAGATTTCTACAAATAGGAATTCAGGATTTTGAGTGATAAATAGACTTTCTTTCATTAAAACATATTATGCTCCCTTATATTTTCTTTATTTTTATTCCTTGTCTTCAGGCATGAGCTCTTGCAAAGAAAATATTTGATCAGGATAACAATAACTTAATTTTAGACTTCACAGTTTAAAAAAAAAAAAAGGAGGAACTCAATACATTCATCTAATTCATATCACATAATACCCTCCCTTGAAGAACTGCTTTTATGTAAATTTCTGCCAACTTCACCATTGAAAGCCTACTTTTAAATTCCTGTCAGGTGCTTTCTGCTTGAAGGGCTCCAGTGTGTGGGTGGCTGTTTTTTCTTGTATGTGCCATGATGAGTCTCCTCCTCAGAGAGCTGGGGGAGGAGGGAGTGTTTTTCCTTTTCTCATTTCGCACCACATTTGTAAAATGAGAGACAAAATGTCCTACCTCCTGAAAAAAAAGGTCCTGGAAAAATTTAATGTTCCAGAAAAAAAACTATCAATCTAGTTTATGTGCTGGAATTTAATATCATACTACTAATCTGCTATTAATGGCCTGGTAATTTAGATCATTGTGTAAAAATATGTAATCTGGATCTGGTAATGTTTCCTTCTAGATGAGATGAAGGAAGGTAATTTCATTTTATCTACCTGGAAATCATGAGGCAATATTCCCTGACTTTGGGTCCAAATGGGATGGAAAATATTTTAAAGAACCTATTGACAAACAGGAAGTTTATTAAACCAGATTACACACAATTTTCTAAGTAATACATGTTGTTGCATTTTTATTGGCTTTATTTTATCTTCACAACAAATTAAATGCCCTGGTAGCACGCTGTGTAATTTCCACTTGGCAGAAGTCTCTGTAATAACACACCCTTTGAGGGGAGAAATCTTTCTCTATAAATGAGTGTGCAATGGAAAATATGTGATTGGAAATATTTTTAATATTTCCCTAGCAATCTAAGGGACAGCCCAGCCCCTGTTCAAGTCCATGAGCAGTTTGCACACTGGGGCTCTGAGTGGGGAGTCGCATCAGGGTGTCCCTGCAGCAGCAAGGGTGCAGTTTCAGGAGCAGCCCTGTGCTCCCTTAGTGCTGATAAGGCTACAGAGTGCCTCAGTCTGCCACTGCTCTTCGCTGGGGCATTGTGCTTTATTTGTTCTTTGTGTAATCAGTCGTTTGTCAGAGACACCAACACTTTTAATTTGCTTCACACATAACACTTGCTGCAAGAATGAAGCTTGTTGCATAATGGGTGAAAGAAACTATAATACCATCCCCTTAATGACATTTTCTTCTGGCTTTTTCAATAGTACAAAAAACGATGTGATATGTACTCAGTAAATGCACAACATTACTATTCCCTACACAGTTACATCTTAGGTTTCAAGCTAACAAGTTAATTGTGTAGAAGGAATATGAGTCTCAAAAATGTCAAACTTAAAAAGGTGGAAATCACATATATTGTCAGTTCTTCTGGTTCACAAACTGAAGCCATGTTAATCCCCCTGTGTTAACTGTGCTCCTACCTGTACCTCTGCTGATCCTGAACAGTGGGTACTTGCTCATCAAAAGAGATGCTGTTGAGAATTGCCTGGGTGAGAAGAGCTGTCAGCACAGCAGAGAGTAAACTCACAATTCCCCTTCTGCTTCTAATGACTCAGAGGTGGATTTTGGGTCATAATTTAAAAGAAAAACGGAGTCTTGAGTGTATAAGTATCTGACTGGTGCTATCAAAGGAAAGTAGTCTATGTGGGTCAGATTAACTAAGTCTTCCCACTGCATTTCACCCCACTGCTCTTTTTGTCTGACTGGCTCTTTCTCTGGCAACTTCCCAGCTAGAGGGCTGGCACTGCCTGCAGCTCCTTCTTTATCCCTCTCTCCCACAGTCTGAGCTCCTTCCTGGCTTTACCAAGCACCATGTACTCTCAGCCAGGCCTTATTTATATTTTACCATGCAATTTGCTATTTGTTGGTGGCATGCTTTTGAATGCCTAGCCTGTTCATGGAAATGACCAGAAACATTCCTTCCTCATTGTGTCTGTTCCCTAATCAGCACTGAAAAGATGCTGAAAATCTCGTGGGTTAGCTACAAGAAGCTGGGCCAGCAATGTGTGTGCTTTCTTATAGTTGGCTCGAGAGCTGGACACATTCTCCTCCTAATTAAGGAACATAAACTCTGCTACCTTAATTACAGCAAGACATAAACTATAAAGACATAAGCACCTACATACTGATATAGTTGTGTACACCAGAGGGAGTGCATTTATATTGTTAGATAGAGAAGGAAAAAAAATTACACCCTCTGACAAGATGATAATCCTTCTGTAAATGAAGCCTCAGGCTCATTTTTCCCAAAAATCTGCCTCTGGGTCTCTCTGCTTGATGCTCTCTGCAGCCTGTCAGTTCAAGGACTGGGACAAGAAGAGACTCCTTCCTTCCTACTAGCCAAGGGAGGACTTGATCAAATCCAGATTTGTTCAGCACATCAGAGAATTGCACCCATGGGATGCTCAAGGTCCCAAACCTTGAGGCCCCAAATCTCAAGGTCCCAAACATAATTTTAACTGATGTTTGCCTCTGTTTGTGGCACTGACCCTCTGGGAAGGATATTCCATTTATTCTTCCTAGCTAGAAAGGTGTCTGACAATCCCCTGCCAGGGATTTTAACACCTGCCTTGCTTTTCTCTCCCACTATATTTTACCAGCTCTTACACTGCAATATTGTTGCTGTAATAGCATGGTGTTGTGCCTCAGTATGTTTTAAGATGTGTCTGAAAAGTGGGTTATAGGGTAAATTGCATTTTAGAAGTGTCTTCTTTAGCTGGTTTCAATTGATGATACAATCTTTCTCTTACAAAAGAAATTCATTCCCCCCTCTTCCTCTCCCATTTTCTCAATAGCCTGTTCAGAGGAAGTGCATGTAGAGCAGAAAAAGGCTGCAATGACACTGACTGAGCAATTCAACTTCTGGTGCTTAGTTCAGAGAACAAGCTGTCTGAAGATGATGGGCCATCCATGGTGCTTCCTCCTCATCTAGTTCTATCCCATAGACATAACTGTACATAAACACTCACACAAAATCAGCACCTGCCCTATAGTTCCTCTGGAATATTCTCCCCAGGCCAGGCATCCCCCTCTGGTTCTGTAACCCAGTTGGGGTGCTCTCATGTACCTTGCCAGAGCCTTATCCCAAAGCAGGGATTATCAGTGTTTTGGGGGTAATGAGAATAGTGAGCAACCCTCTAAGCACCAACCTGTGTAATAAAAATCTGGAATATTGCAAGGGGTATTCTAGCCAAGGCTTTTTCTGTAGAAGAATTAATGATGTCTCACTGTGAAACAATCAAAATGGCCACTCTTCATGCAGCAGGACTATGAAGGCAAAGGAGGATGGTGACAGCAGAATCTGGCACACAGAGAAAAGCATGGAAATGGACTCTTCAGGGTTCCTCAAACTGAACTTTAGAAAGATTAATCTACCTTCTTTGTTATTGCTGTTCAGGAGGATCTAAGATGGTATTCATGATAAAGTAAAGTTTCACATGGAGACAAAATGTGGAGTGATTAATGTGTTTCTCACCAGGATTATTAGAAGCTTTTTGAATGCAGAAGCATCTTTAAAATACATATTCCCTATTGCAATGAAGTCATTGACTTCAGTGTATTACTCACATAACTGGTTTTGAACATACATTCATAATGAATCTCCAGATACTGATTTGAATATGTGATTTCTTAGTTCAATGCTATTTCTGGAAATATGCTTAGCACATTTAATATTTATTTCAGTGAAAATATCTTCTGTATTTCAAGGCAATTCATAGATATTGTATGCAGCTATAGTTCTTATTTTAAAGAAATATTTCACCTGATGCTTCAAATATTAAGCATTGTGCTAATAGTTGCCATGAAAATGAAACTTGTTACAGGGACTGGGCAGGTCAGCTTAAGTGTGCCAACTACAGGAATTCATTTTCTCCTCTGAGAGCTCTAGACCTGACAACCATCCAACATAGGAGACTCAGTGGTGGATATTAGATATGATTAGACAAGGCAAATTCTATATTACTGTGTGAGTAAGAGAGCTGTGGCACCAGCCAGAGGTTAATAGTTCCTCAGTTTGATCCTGCCATGAAAATCATAATTAAAATAGAAACATGCCACAAGTCTTGCTAGAGGAGTTTCCCAGGTGAGTTGAGTTATTGGCTTCACCTGCACATTTGCTTCGTTTCTCCAGCTTTCCCAGCTTATGGCAGGATAGAGCCAGGCCTGGATTTTCACTATCAGTTGCTTATCTACAGCAGTTCTCCTATGTGAAGGGGCATGGGGAGCAGGAGAATCAGCATTCTCCATATTTTACAAAGCTCAGGTCAAACAAATTCCCTTGTCCTTAGGATATTCCCAGCCTGACAAGAAGCAGACATACCATAGTCCAGTCATCAGATCTTCTTTCTTGCCTTGAATGCAAGTGGGGTTTATATAAACCAGATATATTTTATGTATTTGTATCTATATCTATATATTTACCTACACCTACATAGATAGATGCATATATACATATATATATATGTATTTGTGTGTTTGTCGGTCTATCTGTTTATCCATCCATCCATCCATCCATCCATCCATCCATCCATGTTTCTCCTCCTGAATTCTTCTTCCCCTGCAGTATAAAAAGCAGAGAGCAGGGGATCTGCTTAATAGCTGTTCCTGGTCTGAAATGAGTATTCGAACACCATGTTTCAAATTAAATATCAAATATGATTTTATTTCCCCCTGGAAGAGACAGAATATCTACCCTGATATGAAACATATATCAAGGTACAAGTTGCATGCAGACCACTTGGACTGGTATTATAAGTAATCCTGCTGAAGGTCCAATTCATATAGTTGCTAACTTCAGTTCTGAATCATTTGATTGCCATGATGATCCTTAACTAAACACTTGCTCCGGATATCAGCCATTTCCTGACTGGTTCCCCTTTTTTACAGTTACAGATCTTTGAAATAAATTTTATTGAGCAGCCATTTAAATTAAAAACAAGTTAAGACTAAATGTTTGTTTATGCCTAGAACTGACACTTGTATATACTTGTAGATGCCATAAATAAATCTGCCTTTAATGTGTATAAATGTAAATGTATAAAGCATGCATTTATGCACATCTTGAGATGAAAAATTCTGAAAATACTCTAAGAACAGTGAAACAGGAAAATAAGCTGTTACCCAGGAATCATAGGATTTCATGCCCTCTCAGAGTGCATGTGTTGCTTGTGCAATATTTAAGGCCAACAGAGGAGTTACAAATCTGCAGCATATTTAGCACTACAGCTAATGAGATTTATGGCTATAAATCAGTGTTCTTTAAATGCTACCTTATTTCTTACATACTTTTACTGAATCATCCCAGAATACATTTAAAAAGCTGGGATATTCTAATTAGCTAGAATCGAGTGCTGGAAGATACTTCAGTTTTGGTGGACTGTCTCATGCCAAAAACGTCAGAGGATGGGATCAAATAAATTTATATTAGTTAGAGGATAGAGTAAGTTTTATTTAAAAGCTCTTTTACACAGCAATAGAGTGAATATTTCATTATGTGGAACCTCATGCTGAACCTAGGCAGATTTCCCGAAACATTATCTTAATGCTTGCACAAATGTAATTACTACTAAATCAATATTTTGTATTCAAGCCTAATTACAGTACATGAATTAGAATACTACTAAAGAGATATGTAGTTGGCTGCTTAGTAGACTTTAGCTGGCTGATATTTAAACTGACAAAGTATCTCAGCTTTGTCTGCCCCATTGTGAGTACACAGTGTTAGAATCAAATTTTGCTGGCTTTGATAATTGTCGCATGTTTAGTAGGTCTACTAAGAGCTACCAGTCTTGCAAAGCCAAAATAAGTTCTCAAGGAAAACATGACTCCTCTTTTTCAGTTGACATTCACACTTCTGAAAGGCACAGTTTTCTCTGCAGTATTGCAGAGGAGGATTTAGAACAGCACTTTTATTAATTGCTGAGATGATGTCAGTTGCAAACAAATGAACTAAGGTTTTTTAAGGACTTCTTGCTTTGACATGCTCCTTATTCTGAATTATTTGTTCCTAGCAGTAGTCATTGTAATGTCACAATTCTGTGATCTCAAATCTGAGCTCCCAGGGAGGGAAAGGCAAATTGGAAAGGCCAGGTAGGAGCTCATCTAACTTTCCAGCAGTTTGTCATCATAAGGACTGCAAGTTCAGTGCTTCAGGAAAAAAAAGTATTGCTTTAAGAACCACACTCAAATTATTTCTCACAGCTTCCTGAATTACAGCCATCAGTTCTGTCACCTTCCTATCTCAAGTCCTTAAGAGTGGGTAACAAATGTTTGTTTTCTGGCCTAGGAATCAGGCTTCATCACAGTCAGAAATTCCACTGGGCCCTATTTCCCAGGGTTTATCCACAATCTCCTCAGTGTGCACAGCTCCTGCAGGGTCCTTCTCCTGATATAAAATATTCCTCCCAGAGTTTATTCTGATGGTATGCAATGAGCATTCATACAAAGTAAAGACAGCTGCAATTTGTGCACTCATTTGTCCTTTCCACAGAACCCACATGTATGAGGCTCACTAAAGGCACTGTCTCCAAATGGCAGATAGGGAACATGGAATAATCACACCCATGCAACCTTGCTGTCTTCAGCAGATTTCCAGTGAAATGACGTTGAAAGAGATGGAAGACACTGAGATTTCTCTTTTTTTTTTTGCCTTTTTTTGCCTTTCTTTGCTTTTTTCTTTGGAGAAAAGTGAATCATCTCACATGTATTAAATTTGTTCACTGGAGTTTAATCACCTGAACATGAACTCCTGAGGATCTAAGAAATGAGGTTGTTTTTATCAATATTGAACAAGAATGGAGAAATGGCATAATTTGCATCAAAATCTGACACTGTTTTGCAAACAATGATGACAGACTAATGTATATTGTACACAATATACAATAGAAGTGCAAAACTGACTTTGAAACTTACTTTGTTCTGTCCAAGATTTAGGGAAAGACTAAATAAAAGACTAAGGCACTTCAAGTGAAGAGGTTTAAGAGGCAATTGAGTCATGACCCATTTGTTCCATATGAAAGGAATATATCTCACTTCAGCAGACCTTTCAATCTAGCCGACTCAGGCTCTCCAAGAGGTACTTGAGTTCTTGAGTAAGGATTAGGTTGCATTTTTTAAGATTATGTTTTTGAAAGGAAGTTAACAAGCTGCCAGAATAGATTACAAAGGGGTGTGCTAAGTTTCTGCTGAGTTGGCTCAATATGGAAATCTCCAAAGATGGTTTCCTGGCATGCACAAGGTCAAGAGTAAGTAAATAGAAGTTCCTTTTCACTGGAGATCCATGAGCCTAAGATCTATCATCCTTCTGGAGTGAGAGATGTCTCTTTTAAGTATAGAGGACAGTTTCTTTCTGGTTTTGGACTCCAAAATCAGTGCCAAGCCTAACTTCCCTTTAAAAATGTATCTCATGAGCTACACCAGGAAATGTGGAGGAAACCTTTTTTATCTCAACAAGCACTTTCATTTCCTTTTGTTTTGGTTGGTGGGGGGAGGAGATTTTGATTGAGTGCATTTGCTCTTGTTTTTGTTTTATTTTTTTTTTTTCTGACTCCAGAAATGGTAAGCTCATTCCTATTTGGTTGGGTGAGAAAATGCTCTCACATTTGATCTTTTTCTACTTTCTCTCACTCTAGACTGATTCATAGTCCACTGTGGAAGAAACTTAAAATATATATTAATTTGCTAAATGTCATTAATGTGACATTCAGTGGTCTATTTCTATACTGTTCTGCATTGATTATGAATCACCAACAAATTAAAACACGTGCACTGGGTATAATTTTTGCCTGAGATTTTGATATCATTTTATGCCTCTCACTAAACATGCCTTCAGGACAGAGATGATGATTAAATCTAAAATAGCTGGCTTATTCTTCTAGAAAAACTAGTGCATCCTCTTCTAGAGTACTCCAGGATTTCAGGTCTTCATTTATTACTTCATGCATTAGAAGAACTACTTTACAGTTTTCCTTACATATGCTTTTAGAGACAAATCCATATTTGGAATTCTACTGGTTTATTTAAAATCTAGCCCAGCCTGCACCATAAAGCAAAACAAAGCTCCACAGAGTCGTTATGTAAAAAAAATCATTGTTAAAATCTATTCTGTGCACATCCAGAGTAGCCTGAAGCATCGTTTCTTCAAAAAAGCACTGATTCTGCTCATTCTGCAGTGAATAGCAGAACAGATTGGCAGCAAGAGCCTCTGGGTCCGCCCTGCAGAGCTTTCAAAATCATGTCTTTCTTGGCAAGAGTATAATGAGACATCTAAGCTTCTCTTTTGCCAGATTCATATTTTTGGCAGGAACAGTCACATTTAGCATAAAATACCAGTAATCAAGGTTGAGCAGCTTGGGTTTTTACACATTTCCCCTCTTCCTATTAAAAAAATAAATCAGAAACTAATTATCAGGGACCTTAAAAATTTCTGCAATGCCAGCTCACATGTCTTGGCAGAGGATATTCTATTTAAGATAATTTTCCTTAGACCTTCCTATTCTGCAAGTTTTATACTTCAGCACATCAAGTGCATTGACTTTGGAGAGAATAAGAAAACCAGACTGTGACTCCCTACCAAGGTTATCCTCATGGACATCAGTACAAAGGCAGAGGTTACTCATACCTCATTTGTAACTTATCCAGTCAACTCAAGGTAATTTGAAAGAACTTATCAAGAAAATCTCTCAGCCAGATCTGTGAAAGATGCCTACGCCTAAGATTAAATGCTTCAGCACTTTTCAGCACTCAGCACTCATTATAACCCACTCCTAGGAGCTGTCCAGGTTTGCAAAAGATCTTCCACTGGGAACTTCAAAATCTGGCTTGGGACACAGCACAAAGCATGTAAATCTGAATTAACCTGAGCTTCAAAATGCCCAGCTTGCATCTGTCTGTAATCATTTACACCCTCTCAGTGCGAGTCCAAGTATCCTTCTCAGATTATTACCATCACCAAGCCCAGCCACTTAAGAAAGACAGGCAGCAACAGCATAGTTTTGCCCCCTTATGAGGATAGTGGGAGAGCTGAATCACATTCACCTCTCCCCTGGGGAACCCTTTCTTAGATTATGCCTTCTGCATGACTGTGGCCCTCTGATGCACACCTATCCCATCCTGGCAGCTTGTGTTAGAAATCAAGGCCTGATCCACTATTAAACTCTTCAAAGCCACCACCTTTCAGAGCAGCCTAAATACACACACACTGGAGCAAAGTCTGGTCATGCTGCATCTCTACTGTCTGTCAGAAATGAACTGTGAGTCCAAGATTCCTTTTGAACAATGCCTAGGTTTTCTCTCAGAGGGAGCTCTCTGGCTTGTAGACAGAAATCAGAAACATGTATGGTGGTGGGCAAGGAGAGGATCAGAGCCCCAGAGCTAAACAGAGAATAATCCAAACCCACAGGATATGTGCTCCTAATGCAGCTGCTCCAGTTCCCATGGAGTCGACTCTCTGGTGGGAAAAGCTGAAGCCTGGCTATACAAGATGACAAAAGGAGAGAAGAAGACTTGGATTCCAGTTCTTCTTTCGCTGAATACATGAGTTCCCTGTCCTGTCCTTAGAGCCACTGGAACAGGAGTAAGTCTAGTTTTGTTTCAGTGTTAATCACCAACCCTCCTGCACTGATCTCACCCAGTGGCTGTTTAGCTGTTTCTTACAAAACACAGCTGGTTTTCCAGGAGATACTTAATTTCTGAAAATACGCAGTAAACACTAGTGATGAAAGCTTCCCCTGCAGGATGGAAAAGGGATTTTTAACCAAAAATCTAGTTTGGACAACAGATTTTGTTTGTTTGTTGTTGTCGTAATTTTTTGTTTGTTTGTTTGTTTGTTTTAGCTTTGGTTTAATTAAATCACTTCCAATCAGGGAGCCAGGGGATAAAAGGGCATTATGTGCATTTTGGTCTTTTTGCAAAAAGGCTGACATAGGCACCTAAATCCAGGAGATCACACAGGACTATGAATCTGGATGAGAACAAAGAGCGTCTCTGCAGCCAGACCATGTAGGAATGTTCAGTGGAAAGGGACCTCCTGGGTTGCTGACTCCCAGCTACAAACTGTTACACATAAAAATGCATTTGCATGGTTTTTCTAATAGAATGATGTAAAGGCATGTTTTTGAATGCTTGAACACTTGCTTTAGGTGATCATTTGTAAATGAGGAACTACTGGTCCTCTGCGGGGTTGTTTCCTGTAAAAATGGCTGTTCCACAACCATTGTGGCTAAAGGAATGTCTGGGCAAGGAGTAGCCTTCTGACTTGACTGTCAAGAGGATCTGTTGCCCTTGAAGCTAGAAAGGTTCACAACCCACCCTAAATTTATGCCTTGCCAATTTTCTTAATTTGTTCTACTGCCAGCTTTTTTTTTACAAGTAAGTAGCTTTTCTCCTTGGGAAGAGGCTCTTCTCCCACTTTTATTTATTAACAACAGTCACATACTACATCAACTTTCGTTTTGTTGCACGAAAGAAGCTCAGGATTTTTTAAAGTTTTCTCCCACATGATAGATTATGAGCCTCCCAGTTCAGAAAAAGGAATTAATGAGCAACTTCTGACAATGTTTCATAGTATAAGAATGAAGAGACAACAAAGGAAATTAACAGATATCAGGCTTAAGGCAAAGAAAAAAAAAGTAATTCTTAACACTGTGTTGAGTTCAGCCATGATAATTCCTGCCACAGGATATTATGGCTGCCAAAGTTGAGATGAGTTCAAAATGATTAGATAAATTGCTGGAAAGGATATGAAATGCAAAGATATCATCCACGACTGAGGGAGTCCCTGATCCACAAATTGCTTGAGGCCACACCACTATCCCAGCAAAACCCACTGTACATGCAATCTTCAGGCTTTGCAGGACATTCACCATCGGACAGTGCTGGAAGCAAAACAATGGGTCCCCCTTTGATCTGCTGCTGCCCCAAATTTTTTTTCCAAATGCCTTTCCTTTTATGCTGTTCAGACTTATTTCCAATCCACAAGCACTGCCAGTTCTTCCACTGTTTCATTTTTATCTTAACTTCAAATCACCAAACTAATTTCACCAGGCATTTTCCACTCCTTGTGTCAGGGTCACTATTTCTCTATAAAAATAGAACTGACCCTAATACTGATCACTGAAAAATGCAGTTTTGGGCTTACTCTTCCAGTGAAAAATTTCCTTAGGTAATGCCATCTCCTTTATCCCCACTCCTGCTTACCAAACAGCTCCTTTGCTTTAGGGAGGAAACCTTCTGCAATTTATTCACCAGACTTCTTGTCAAAGCAGAACTAAATATGCATGGATTTCTTGAGTTACAATTAAACTGACATTAATGAACAATCCCACATTTTTGTTTGGTGATCACGTATTTATACACAAAAGAAAATTTGGTCTATTAAAGACAGCAGGTTTATTTTTCTTAAACTGCTCATATGTTCTGATTCTTTCTGACTTCCCTTGAAACTTCTTGAGATAAGCAGTCTCATTACTTTGTGTTTCTGGTAATCACTTATTTTAGATGTCTTTCCTAGTGTGAGTATTGCAGCACTGGGGACTGGAGCAAAGGCTTTCAATTAAAATCTCTGCCAGATATAACTTCTTTACCCAAAGTCATTTCATGATCTCCTCCAAATTCAAGACTTCACTCGTGCAACTGTAATTAGCTCCCACAGGTGACATCCACACTGTAACAAAATGCCCCAAAATGCCCTTCGTACTCAAGCTAATGAGTATGCAATTTCCTCTGTTTATTACAGTGAACTTTCCCAGACACCAAAATGTTGTGACAACTTAGAAAATGCCAAACGGGAATCACTGCTGGGACATCCCTAAACTGTCCCTGGGAGCTACCTGGGAACATATTTGGTTGGCATCAGCCAACAGCACACCAGGGACAGCTGTAGCAGCTTAATGGGATGGATGATGAGTCTGGTGCCTGGGAACATGCCAGGCACTGCTGGTTATGTATGAGTACAGAGCCAGCCTTGCTGCACAACAGTTTGAGTGAAAGACACTTAAATATAAGGCTACTTCTGTTTATTCTTACACCAAATTTATACTGAATCAACTCATCATCAGCCGGCACAAGGTCACTTTCTACAAGCTAGTATTCTCAGAGTTTCCTGACAGAAATCTTTGTATGGCAATCATCATCTGGTGGTGATCCAATGATCCTGGAAATGGCCCATGAGTTTAAGGTGTTCTAATGCTAATTGGGTCATTTTTTGCTCATTAGGATAGCACTTTTGTATCCTAGACATATTTTAACCTTTGTGCATTTAAAGCCTTTTTCTTCTGTCTCCTTCTGTCTCATTTCACAGTGACAGTGAAAAATAAACTCAGCAGCTGTCCCAGAAGACTATTTGGGAGATGCTGCCAGTCATTAGTGGCACAGATAGTCCTGCAAGTAGGATATCTTAAACATCTTTATGTCAGTTTAACTTTTTCCTTGGTAAAAATCTTTTGATGAGACTTAAGAAATCACCAGGAAAATCCTAATTGACAAAGGCATGTGGAGTAAAAATCTGATAACTGGCCTGTAAGAGATTTTCATTGTTTAATTCAGGTACTAGGCACACGAAAAGTTAAAAAATTGAGATTGTTTATAGTAAAGACTATGCAGGATGCTTTCACCAACCTAGTCTGCTTTTATAGGCCATGTCTGATGCCTGAGGTGAGATGGTGGTTTGTTTTTTTTGGGTTTTTTTCCCCAGCATAAGAAAATGGGTGATTATCTAGTTTTGGGGTTTTTTCTGGAAAAGAGTGAAATGGAGAAATGGATAGACACATGGGTACAGGAAAAGCTACAATTTTCAGTGGCTTACTATTCTCACCCCTACTTATGAGTGTTTACATTTTGGGAAAAGTAATGACCCAGCACCAGTCCTTGCACTGTTTTTATGATCTATTATTTCATACATGGATCACTCTGCCTTTAAATCTGTTGTCTGGAAGCAGGAAATCTCTTGAACTCTGTGCCAGGACATTTTCCGCTTCAAAGAGGACTTGTGTTCATTGAGGTCCTTTATATAAAAAGTGACAGTCATCCAGCCCTGCACTATCACATATGGCTTACTTGTGCAAAAATACATTTTCATCAAAACTGTGAATACAGGCACTTTAGGTAAAGAACAATAGGCCTTTTCTGCAGCTCTACATATTGTAACCCACAGATAAAAATTATTCTTCCTAATACAATGATTATTATTTTATTAGAGATCAGGTAGTTTTAAGGTGAATGGGATACAGATGATGAAGCAGTAGAATACACAAGTTTTTGAGTTTGTAAAACACCTTTTTGCTTATGTCAGCTTAATTAATTTTTCTCAAGTGACATTTAGGTTAGATAGACAGCTAAATGGCTTCCATCCAAGAGGAATGGCAGTACATTATCCATAATTTCTGTCAACAACTCCTCCAAAGTATTCTATGATTAAAGCAGGTTTCAAGTCTGAATCAACTTGAAGGAACAACAGAAAGATTAACTCCATGTTTAGTGAATGCTACATAATTTATTCAATAAAGTCTCCAAATAAGCACGGAAATTACAGGCCTGACTACAATTGAATGTATCTGAAATAAGACACATCACATGGCTGATTGAACATGAGCACACAGACAAATGGAACTGGAAAGTTTTTTTAACACAGAAAGTTTAAACTTTGTGGTTCCTACTATCATTTATAACAATCACTAACATGTAAAACAACACAAAGGGCAATCCATATTGCAGACAACACAGAAGCTTCTAAGCTAAGCCATGGCAAGAAACTAATTTAAGAGCTAATTTTCATGCACCTAGGTATCACAGCTTGATTTCAGAACTCAAACGCTATCAGAATGTACTACCTCCTCAAGTTCAGAGTAGAAACAGAAAAAAATACTTATTTGGCACAGACAGAATGATTCAGCAAGTTCCAGGCACTTGCAAAATAAGCATTTTATGTTTGCAGCTGCATGTGTCTCTGAAGGATGAGCTTCCAAAAAGAAATGAAGGAAATATTTCAAGCAGCAGCAATGCTATGCTAAAGAAAATCAGTAGCATAAGATGCTCACAGGAAAAGGTTTTCTTTTCCTCAGTTATCACAATTAGAGCTCAAATTCATTTAGCTGGAGTCAGGATCACCAGATGGAAGTCACAACACGTGTATGTTTTTCTATATCTTACTCTATTTTTCATTAAGTCAAATTAGAATAAAATATTAAAGCCTTAGTATTAAACATAAAGCAGAGTACAGGTTCACATCAACACAACCAGCCTGCCATGTCTCACACTTTATTTCTCCTATACATTTCTTCATTTACCACCTCTTATCCTCAGCATCCTAACTTGCATGCTTAAATCTTCACTTTAGAGTATCATAAACATTAAAATATTTGTAAAACACTGTATATGCCTCAAGGTTTTATATAAATTAAATGTTGTACCTGAATGGCATCATTAATCAGTAGTTAATGGCCACTGAAGGAATGCTAGCAGGTTACAAAACAGGTTTCCAACAAAAAAACATATATACAAAAATCTGGAATATTTAAATATTATCAGTCATAAAGATCTCAGAGGAATTCAGATTAGAGACGGCCAAGCACCTATAACTAAAAATGACAATATCTGCAGAAAGTTTCAGATATACACTAGTGGTATCCTATTCATCACCATTTTGCTCCTAAGAGGGAGAAAAACAGCATGCAAGATGTTTCAGACAGAAAGACAACAATGGATGAAAAGTCACATTAAAATCAAGTAGTAACAGCATACTGTTTCCATTGACCAGGCAGGGAAGGGACTTTACATGATTTGGTGACACTTCTTTGCCATAAGAAGTGTCATAGGCTATGGCATGGTCTATTATCAACACCAATTTTTTTCAGGCACTTCGATGATAGGACTTATCTATATGATTAATTCTTCAGAATCTGACCAAAACATGAATTATGCTCTGTGAAGTGAAGCCTTTGATGAGGACATCTACTGCAGATGATCTGTTCATACTAGAAATTGCAATTGGTATGTAATGGTGGTGGAATTCTGCAGGAGGAGGATGTGGTGCACTAACTCATGCGCATTTTGTACTGATCCAAAAAAACCATGACACTGCTAGGTTTAAAGATGTAAGTGAAAGGAAAAAAATCATGACAGTTACTTAAAAAATAAAATCCTTTGTGCATTTCATTGCATTCTTAATACCAATCCTGACATGTTTAAACAGAACTTAGTCACTTAGAGTTGATTCTGCAAAAATACCTCTGTGCAAAAACACTTGACCTTTAGAACAGGATTTTGACTCATGGGAATGGAGTTGCAGGACACAGAAGCCACTCAGTTTGCCCCCTCATTAAGGGATGTGCAAAAGCAAGTCAATTTTTTAAAAATACCTTTTTTTTTCAAACATCTTTCTGCAGAGTCTTCAGGAGTGCTCTGTCATTCTGCACTACTCTTTTAAGAAATAATGTATTTACTGTTTTTTATCTACTGATCTCTCTATCTGTAGCTGCACCAAAATCCAAACTGTACAAAACAAGTGAACAATTACATCTACAATGAAATGAAGTCAGACAGAAGACATCTATTACTACATTGGGCAGTCCTACCATCTATCTACACTAACATGGGAATATTTTCCAAGGTGTCCAGGTTGCCAACAAATGTCATCAGAGCATGTAACAGCAAAGGAAAGTTACAGAGAAAACTATTTTTTTTTTAACAACAGCTCCAGTGAAAACAAGCAAAAAGATTTTTTTTCTCAGAAAATGTTAACCAAACAACATCTCACCTAAATCCTCTAGCAACAACTCCTTGTATTTTTCTTCTCTGCTACAGCATGAAGCCTTACATGTATTTTCAGTATAAAATAGCTAGTGTCTTAAAAATAATACTGGCTTGGCTAGTAATTCATATTTCCCTACAGTGGGAAGGGAACAGTTCCCAACACTTTTTTATTGGATTTAGTTAAAAGCTTTAAAAAACCCCAAACTCTGATAGTATTGTCTGCAGGAAATGTAAAGAAAAAGAATGAGCTGTTGAAATACTGCCATTAAAACACAAAGCAAGCCAGTTGAAAATAACCACAGACACCTCATTTGGAAAGAAAATAGTTTAACCTCAGATTTGATGTTTATTCCCAAAATTTGAATTGATGCCAGCAGCCAGAATGGGATCTAGATTTAGCTAAGCAGTAGGTCTGCCTGTAAAAATTTCACAAAGTAGCCTAAAATAGAGAATACCTGTAAGCTGGTTGGGTCTGAGTTTTAAATGCCAAAGGCTATACCCAGTGTCTGCACTCATTATGACACATTCCTGATTCAACTACACCACAAAAATCTACTGAAACTCTTCTAACTTTCTAACTTAAATTAGAACTAAAGTTCCAATTCAGCATTGTAGTTTTCAGTTATGGCTTCAAAATCCCATCCTACAGTCACATGGAAGTTTGGTTTGCCTTCTCTTACCAACTCTTTTATTGCCTACTCCTTCTAGCAAGACACTGCTGTTTTTTTTCTGCAGGTATTTAAAAAAGAGAGAAAAAGAATGTAGTATAGATCAGGTGATACTGTCACATTGAGCAATTTTGCTTCACACTTCAATAATTTGTATTGCTCCTAACTTACGTTTAAGTGACCAAAAGATGTCCTTTAAAAAAGTAAAAACCCCTTTAATTGTACTATTTACATATATATATAGTCTGACACCACAGAAAAGCCACTCAGCAAACCCATATTTACATAGTATATTACAACATACATAAGAAAGGCTGTCCACATAATATGATCTTAACCAGCATCTTATTAAAAAAAAAAAAACCCAAAACTACAGTCTCATGTTCCTGTCTACTGGGAAGCTCATGTTTTATGACAATATATGATGTCATAATTCATAAAGCAATGTATTTTTTTCCCTATGAGAAAAATCTCCATGAAATTGTTCAGCCAGCCAAGATGGCTATGCTTATTTCTCTTGAGGGTAAATGACAAGTTTTCTCTATGCTGAAAAACGCATGATTATTTTATATTAATTTTTCTAAAGCTGCATCCTGAATTTGCTGAATATGGATGGCTGTAGTTCAAGGAAGGAAAAAGCTTTTTGGATAGGGGTAGGAGGGGACAGCTCTCTCGTCTCCACTCCAGCATCATGTTGAGAGCAGAGAAAGAGTTTCTGCATCTTGCCCATGCCAACAGTTCTGTATTTCTAGCATGAGTGCCAGGTGTGGTGCTGCCTGGGGACATCACTGTGACTGTGCACAGACAGGTGGGAGGTTCAGGCTTGCTGCTTGCACCCCAGATTCCCTGGGCTCCAGCGAGGCAGGGTCTGACCAAAGCGTATTAATTACTTTGGTCTCCTCAGAGCTGCCTTTGTCCCTGCTGCTTTGAGAAAGATTCTTTAAAGAGGTGTGAGTCACGGGACATTCTTATCAGCTGAATCATTTTGAAGGACTTGGGCAGCACTTTACATCAGCAAGCAGGGTATGCAATGTTACTTTGTTTCCTCAATGTGCTAAAATCTCACCAACGGCAAAAGATCAAAAAGTAAATGTTAAGCATAAGAGGACAAAGATCTCCTATAGAAAGCAGCTTATAAGGTGGACTAAGCAGAATTTATGAACATATCTCAATATAATTTTAGATTTATAATGATTAAAAATAAAAAATATATATTTTTAAGTCTCCTAGAATAAACAAGTACCTTAGGCAAGTATACCCACTAGGAAAAAGAAGAGATCAAGCAGTATCCTGCTCTCACAGAGAATAATGGCTTTATAAAAACAGTTTATCATGTTTTTTAATATATTCAGAAGGTGCAGACTTAAAAAATGTGGTAATGCCACGGATAAAACCAATCACTAAAAATTGCCTGCAAATTGTCTGCCAAACCTACATCATGAGAGTTATTTCCTATAGCTTATGCTACTCGTTTGTCTATTCAAGTAAAAAGAAAAAAAACAAAACAATATAAAATGTGGACAGAATTCTGCCACAGCATCATAGCAGTATATTTTATTGCACAATGTTCAAAGTAGGTAGTGTAGTATCCAGCCCTGTCAATGCCCAGTATTTTGTTTTCGAGGCATTAAGTTTTTGTAGAGGTTTTGGTTTAGAAAAATCAAGTAATAATTGCAGAGTACTGATTTGTTTGTCCATGCAATGTTAGACTGAACTAAACCTGAGCCTCTTGGATCAACCATTTGTATTTTAAAATAGCAAAGACTGCAATTTGAGAAACTAAGCATATACATGCATATACATAAACCCATCATCCTTGCTGCTGAAGTGAGAGGCAATGACACATGCAATAGCTTTCATGTGACCTTTCACAGGAGGCCAAATGTAGCATGGAAGAGCCTGTTTGTCCCACAGGAGTTCCATAGAACTTAATCCCATCAGTGAGAACAAAGATGATCACAGGAGTTACCCCAGACTGAAGTTGTAGGATTCACTATTGATTGAGTCCCATGGGGACTCATATTGTTCTATGGAAATGGAAAATTCCATATTTATTCAAACAAGAGGTGGTAAGGCACTTGCTTATGAACCTTTTTGTTGCTACTGGCCCTGATATGAATTATTGCTGTGGTTATCATTGCTTTTGACTGTGGCCTTATCAAAATCAGCACTGTTTTCACTATTGCATTGTGTAAGGATATGTATACATACATATACACTGGAACACCCACAATCTTCATTTTCATATATTAGCATCTCTGCTTATTTATTCACACAAAGTAGCTGAAGCTGAATTAAGAATTCCACCTACAGGTAACTTGGATAAGCTGCCAAGCCACTTAGTTCCAAATTTATGAAAATATTCTTCTAACACTCCTGTGAAATTATTAAAAACAACAGTAACAAACACAAAGGCAAACACCTAAGTAAAAATCATGTTGTTTGTATTATTGTATCTTTAGTCATTGGGACAGTATTAAAAAAATCTTTTCCCTCAAAACCAGAAAAAAATATTTCAGTGGATATTCTGCTATTTATGAGGTAACCCAGAATGTATTTGCCTTTCACAGTGAAACTCATAAGGAAAACAACGACTGAAAACTACTATGTTATCTGTAAAGCATACTATTAACTGAAAGAACTATAGCTTGACCTCTCTAATTATATTTTTCTCTAAACTCACAGAATATGGCACTGAAGGGTAGGCAGAAACAATGTAACTTGAAAATTGGGTTAAAAGTTGTTACATAATAGCTTCCAGTACATTTTTAACAAGATGCTCTTGATGCTTCAGTAAAGCATCAACAAGCCAGAAGTACTCTGAGCTGTCTCCTAAGAAGCTTGAAACCTGGCCTAGGGGAAGGTGTCCTTGCCCAGAGCAGGGGGTTTGGAACTAGGTGATCTTTAAGGTCCTTCCAACCCAAAGCCTTCTGTGATTCTACGATTACTAACAGTAAACGTTCTGGAAGGAGATTTAATTACCCAATTTTAAGATCTGTTTACCATAAACTGAAACATGACATTATCATTTCAAAACTGCACAAACAGCAAGTTTTTAGAAGAAAAAACAATCTACTCATTATTTTCGATCTTTAGAAAACAGACAAAAATCCTCTCAGGTGTCTCTTTTGAAAAGACCTTCACCTTATAGGATTGAGGGGGGACAGAATAATGACATAAAACTACCTCTCCAACTCCTATTTCAGCTTTTCCCACCTGCTTGCCTTCTGTGGAAAGATGCAAAGGAGGAAGCACAGACCTGCATGGCTCATGGGACCCATCAGAACCCCTTTGTGGCATTTCCCCCACTTCCAAACAGGAACTAGTTGAAAACAATTTCAAGGGGCTGGTCTAGGCACTAGTTTAGCAGCCCTTTCCTACTCTGTAATAAGATATATTTTCAAAATCAGATTTGGGATATTTAAAGCAAATACATAAAACCCATTTTAATTTAAATATGTATTTTAAATCTCATTCTGCAGTTGGAAGACTAGTAGGATTAAATGCTTTATTTAACACAGATGAATCAACCTCGAAAAGTTAGCATTTGTTAAAAATTATGACAAATTACTTGTAAACTTTTTCTATAAGCGCAGCATGTAGTAATGGTCCTTTCTTGTTGAGTAGGAGTTGTATGTGTAAAGGTAGGAAGAACTCTGGACAAATGCAACAAAGTCATTCACTGGACAACTTCATGAAATTAAGTGCTTTTCTTCTAGGTATAAAGAATTTTCTTATCACTGAGGTAAGTGAAGCACTGAGCTGTTTGCAGAGGTAGCTAAACTCTCATTAGCAGTAAGACATGTATAAAGGAAACTGATAGAAGAGTAAGTTGAGTGGATGATGCCACTTGGATAAAGGGTTTAGCTTAGATAACCTTTCCTATCTTTATCATCACTGCTGCTTTAATACAGAGACTTATGACATGACCTATAATAAACATTTCTAATGACTGCCAAAGGAATTATAGCAAGTATTATATACAGAAATAACATTTCCTATCAGCCTAACATGCTAAAAAGCAGGCATTAGAACTAACTGCATGTAGTGGGGCAAGAGGGAAAGAAAAGAAAGAAAACATCATGTAACATGCCGTAACAATAAGATTAGGGACTGGCCTCATGACACATGAAAACTGCAAGGGAGTTAGAGCTATAATTCTCAGAATTTTTGTATTGTATCTTACTTTGTTCCAGTTTTTGCCACTTGTTTACAAAAAAAGAAAATTCTGTTATTCAATTCTCTGTTATGTCTCGCACCCATGTATAGTATTCTCTACTACCAACAAAAATTGATGAAAGGGAAAACGTTCCAAATGAAATCCACAGCTAAGTCACTAATTTCATTCTAAGTGCTTGATATAATATAAATTCCTAAGATAATTTAGACCTGATGGATCTCTCACAGCAAATCTTCATGATCCCTTGACAGCTCAAATGAAAAGACTTAATAAATAATAAACTTTGATGCTGTAAAAACAGGTCGGAGTAGCCTCTAGCAATACCATGCAGAACAGCTGTTCCTGATTCTACTTTGCTGGTGACTGCTGTATTCGAATAACTAACTGCACCAAATGATAGCTGAAATAATCTATTTGTATTTTAAAATACAATTATTTGTGCAAGGTTTCATGTAAAGATATTGTCTACATCTATCAGCCAAAGAGGAGGCTGACACCACAGAAGCACAGTCTGTTAAAAGGTGCAGTACATTTACATGAAAATGTTGAACCTTCCACATTGTAAACTTCTTCACATTCTGTTTGCTATTACAGTAAACTCTCTGCTATACTAGATCTCTTCTAGTGACACTATGAACATGTATCTAACTTGCCATTTTTCAGGTTCTTTCTCTGCTTTAGACACATCAACAATCCATTCAATTAAAACAAGTATAGATTTAAACCCAAAATTTTTAGGTAGTGTTACTGAATAGACAATCTCCTATCTTTATCAACCTGTCACACTGCCATTGTAACTGTGATCAGGAAGGTTACAGTCCAGAGATACAATTCTATTGTTGGAAAAAAAGTTACATTACTTCATTTAATGATAATGAAAACTACAGTAAATCTTTCCTTGAGTGACAAGATGATCTGGGAGAAATATATACTCTTCATTGAAACTTCATTCAAGAAAAGAAGAAACTTCATAAACTCTTCAAGGAAATTTCATGTCTGTGGGGACAAACAGGTTTCTTCTATGTAAAATCTTAGAAAAATACATTTATAATAAATAAGAAACCAGATTTCAATAATACTAAGCAGACGTTAAAGGTCTTTTGCCTTTTTTAAGAAGATTTTTTATGTATGATTGAAGTTTATACAACACTCCAGAAAAGCCATGTGTTAGATTGAAAAATAAAATCAGAAGCATTTTCTGTCATATAAGTATACATGAAAAAACGAGAACGTTAATGTCTTAGAAAGTGTATGTCCAGCTTTGTACCGTTACTCATTTAACAAAGCAGAAAATAAGATACTGTACTGTAAACAAAAAGCTACAGTAAAAGGACATTTTGAAATTTACACAAGTTTGAGTTCATAAACATTTTGGTTGCTCCATAACAGTTTTCATATAAAATGAATAAAAAACCCTTGGACAGCTTTCATCACTCTTGACTACTTTTCACTTAAATGCACACAGACATACTTTATATAGCAATATACTGATGTACTGTTAACATGGATATTAAACTATTATTACTGGTTTTTTAACTGAGATGTGTATTATCCAATCAATATTATCTGAATTGAAATACTCATACATTATGTATTCCCATCATGTTGTTAAGTATAAAAACATGAAAATATAACTTTACATTATTTCAGTTATATACATCAGTTCAGGCTTGACAAAGATTTTTTTTTATGCTATGATTTTTAGAGGAATAAGCCCAGAGGTACAATAAATAGCTTTCCACTGTACACAGTAATGCATTTCTACTTTAAAAAAAAATTTATATTATCATATGAATATTATTTTTGTTTGGTCATTCTAGCATTGAACATTAAAAATCCGAATGCATTCCCCAACATTCCTGATGAGGAGTAATGCACAGAACACCTATGAATTACAGATGTATCAAGAAATGACTTCATTTAAGCAGGGGGAAGTATTGGTAAGACAACTTTGAAAACACTGTATACACCTCTTTTGCTGACCACACAGAGTATACACTGTGTTCACATGCTTGCAGAAACAGGCTCAGAGTTTGGACCACAAGAAGGGATTTCAAGTTTCTGATAAATGTTCTGCCTTCTCCAATGCTCAGCAAACATTATACTTCAGTCTAAGAAATGGATTCCAACTAAAACTGCAAGTCATATTTAAAATTTTATTTAAATCCAAAATAAAAGAGATTTAACGATACTGCATGAGGCAGTGTATCCACAATGCAGAAAAATGTAAGCTTTTCAACCAAATGTACAGAATTTTATCTACAGGGAAAGCTAGAGAAACATGATGTTATTCTGATTTGCATTAGCATTTAAATTAATATTATTGCACCCCTCCTAGGATTCCTTTTTGCTTTTTAAGTAGTTATTGTTTTTAAATACACATAATTAAAAAGTATGGTAACTTCAGCTAGCAAAGAATATTCATAATGATTAAGATTCAGGAAAGTTTTCATCAGTACAGACTTGCATCTAATTCAAGTTATCAACCTTAATTCAAAAAGACATTGCCAAGGTTTTGGGTTTTTCATTTCATAAAGGCTTCACTAGCTACTGCTTAGAATTACCTGTCAACAGTTTGAAAACTGCTTCCTTAAAGAAACAATTTGAC